>NW_027116799.1:3175000-13175000 GCF_024137725.1 Prorops nasuta
ATTTTTTTTATTATACGTAATTGTCGCATGTATATGGTGTGAAACTCAAAATTCGTATCGTTCCCATGTGTAGCGCATGTAAGATGTATACACATTAGTCTGCTATAAACATTCTCCCCCTCTGCAATCCTCCAGAGCATCCTTTTAACTGCTCCTTCCACCTTTACACTTTCTTCATGTTCCTCTTCAACGTCATAATTTCGCCATCCAATTATCTGCCTACCAAAATGACTTATTCCTACACTTTTCTTCTCTGTCAATAATTTAAAAACTCCTTAGGAATTTCCCATTAATTTATTATACTACTATTTTTATTATAATTATTATATAACAAACACATCACTGCAATTGATAGAAATTTCAGTGGAATCCTAGCGAGAGAGCGAAACTCTTTAATTGATCGTTTAACGCGTGTTTACAGCGGTAAATAATTTTCAATTATCCCGTAGTAGTTTCTCGCAGTGATATAAAGAGCAAATAACAAATTTCCTGTAAACTTCCCACTCTCTATCGACTTTTTCCACTTTATACTTGAAGCTTATCAACAAAACTTTCTCCCAGCTGTGTATCAAGTATCGAATTCCCACTTTTTCATTTTTCAACCTGCCAGAATGAATCTGTTGCATGCGCCATTGTGTCTTCTTTTATTTCGCAGCTTATTAAGAAAAAGTTGGAGAGTAACACGCGTGCGCTGAGTGTAAAATTGCTCTGACCTTGTTTCACCACTACACATGCAAAAGATTTTTAGCAGTAAAACTAGCAGCAGTAGCAGTAGTAGTATGTACCTTGCTATGCAGCCTGCTGCTATGGTGGCCATTTTATTCCTTGCTAGAACAAATTGCTCGCTTAATTTATACATGTCAGCAACTACTTGCTCTTTCTTAAACTAACCACGCTGTGGTATTTGCTCTTTTTCTCGAGAAAAGAATGAAATCCAATTTCGTACTCTTTATTATTCAAATAAAAGCAGAATAATAATGTTACGTGTGAGAAAATAGTTGATGATTTTGCTGAAAAAGAACTTTAAAACCGTGTTGACGTAATGTAATACAGAGTATAATTCGCGTTAAAAGCTTTTTCAGCAAATATTAAAATGTTGCAAATACTTCTGAATCTGTCCATGAATTAGCATAACTAGATAAAGCAGCAGAATCTTCAACGTTCGTATTTAACGTTGGGATTAGTTTTATCTGGTTCGTATGTAAAAATGAGCTGCACCCTCACTTTTCACCATGCAACTATATTTCCTAACGCGAACGCATAATCTGCCCTGACCCTTCCTCTCCTCTCCTCCTCTCTTCATTAGTCTAATTACACACGTTCAATAATTTCAATAAATTCTTACCGATATCAACACGATTTTTTCTCGATAATTTTCAATGTAAACCGAGGAAATAGTCTTACAAGCAAATTAAAAATAATTCGAATTTATTGAAAGAACTTATTACCAAAAGTTCTTATTCACCATTTTTTAAATCCATAATAATTTATTTTATTTCACTATTTACACAAATTTCATATTTTCCCCATTTAACAGATTCTCTTCAGGAATATAACACTTCAAAAAATATCGTAAAATTAATTAATCAACATACTAGTTTTCCCAATTAAAACTACGAAAGTGATAAATTTCTAAACTTCCACAATGTTGAAAAAAATCATCTTTGAGGCTGGAATACTGTTTTTGTTGCGTGTCAGGAGGCAATATTAAAATATACAGGATCGTGCAGGGCGGTTTATTGGAAGGATGGACAGTTGATTAAAGGAATAAATAAGGAGGAAAAAGAGGTCGTGGGAGCAGCACGAGGTTTTATATCGAAAGAGAGAACGGTGATCCTCTTTCAGAAAATCCTGCTACAGGTGCAGCCTGCGGCCAGCAGCCTGCTGAACCTCCAGCTGCCCCGCCCCCTCTTCCCCAACCACTTATCTCTACCCACTCCTCTACCCCCTAGCAATAAAATTTCCCTCTTCCCATCCCTCACCCCTCAAATCTGACAAAACCAACGACAGCATCCTCGATATCCTGCACTATGATCCTAAAATTCTCTCAAGTTTGCTCCAACCAACCAAATTAATATCATCATCGCGATTATCGACTCTAGAAAAATGAGAAAAAACACTCGATAGCTACAGCTGTACATAAATATAGATTCATGCGATAAATCGCTGTACTGGTAGTAGTATACAGAGCGCAAAACGCATAATAGAGCCCGAGGAAGAATTTCTAGTAATCAAGCTGTTAATCGAGCTGGAAGGAAATTTCGCAGTGACCCGTTAAAATTTAACGTATAATATTGACGTCTTGACGTTTCAAGGACGTTCCTCGTAGTAAAAAGCTCGAGCCCGAGCGACACTGGGAGTTATCGCGCCATGCCAAGTGAAATATGAGAAATGGATGGGTGAAATGGAATTAGCGAGGCGTGTTGTTGTTTACAAGCCGAGTGCTATATAGTCGTGTGTGTGTGTGTGTGTGTGTGTGTTGGTCCAGTGGGAGCTGCTCCGAGGATTCCTCGCTCGATCACTCGGGCTCTAGAAAAGCCGAGAAAAGCTCGTGCTTGATCACGAGGCTCGTGCACACACACACACACACACGGCGGAATTATGAAACTGATTTCAGCAGGGCTAACAAGTTGGCCGATGAAAAATGATTGGCAGCGGGCTCGATCGTCATTTAACACGGGACATGATCGATCGTGGCCAACTTGGCACGCGTTCGCCACGTCGAAATAAGCTTTTCTCTCTCTCGCGTTTCGAACCGCGCCTCAACGATTCTCGTGTCGTCGTCGTCGTCGTCGTCGTCGTTGCGTTGCGTTGCATTGCGTTGGATGTGTTAATAAATAAAATAGATAACGTTGAAGATTCGTGCAATGCAAAATTATCAACGGAGAGTGGTTTGTTTCTTATTATAGGCTTCTATATATATATATGTGTGTGTGTGTGTTTCTTGGGTTGTCACACTAGTAAAAGTTCTTAAACAGGAAATAAGAAAATACTTAAAGGAGGTCAAGAGTGGATGTAACTATATTATGTAGTTATCTCTTCTCCCGTCCAATGATTTGCTGTTGAGAAACGGCCAAGTTTTATCGTTGAACATCTCAATTAACGAGGACAAGAAGCTGCTTGGTTTTATGTAATGCTGTTAATTAAGAATTAATATAATTATGTCGTGCTGAGAAAAAGAGTAATTTGATTTGAATAAATGTTTATTGGAATTAAATGTTTTATTAGTAGCGTTTGACGTTGTAAGGAGATTTAATCAAACAGATTAAAATTGATTTGATTAAAATTATTTTTACTTATTTGGAATCAGTTATTTATATCGAAACCAAGTTATATGTTGGATTGTAACTACATATACCAGTAAAGATTTCTTTAATTAAACGATTTATTTTCTCTCAATGCAGTGTAATTGGAACCTGCAGTTTTTATCAAATTTGACGACGATCTCGAGCGAAGACTTGCAGTTGAGAAACGGTCAAGTTTTATCATTCAACATCTTAATTAACGGGAGCAAGAAGCTGCTCGATTAACATAATATTAATAATTAAAAAAATTAATAAACTTGTACCAAAGTACATTTTGAATCCACAATTTTACAAAATTCAACGACGATGTCAAGCGATGATTTGCAATTGAGAAACGGCCAAGTTTTGTCATTCAACATCTTAATTAACGAGAACAAGAAGCTATTTAATTAACATATTATTAATAATTAAAAAAATGAATAAAGTTATATACCAAAGTACATGTTAAATCCACGATTTTACAAAATTCAACGACGATGCCCAGCGATGATTTGCAGTCGAGAAACAGCCAAGTTTTATCACCGAACATTTCAATTAACGAGAGAAACAGAATCCGCTCGTTCCTACCTGATATTAATAATTATAAAAATTAATATAACCAGACCACCCCTTGGTACATTTTGAATCCGCAGTTTTTAGAAAAATCGACAAGCATCGCTATACAGTCGCATCGATAAATTTGCCCTTTTCCCTCGTTCTTTTTCGGCTGCTCCTCGCCGAGCGAGCGGAAATTCGCTGAAAATAAATTCGCCGAATTAGATTCGTGAGCGTGCATGAGTTAGGGGCTTCGTGGGATGGGGCGAGCGAGAGAAGGCTGGGAAAAGTTGTAGGCGGTAAGATAAAGGACATGGAAACGCTCCAAGTGTTGGTAGTGTAACGTAATAAATAGTGGAGAATCGATGGGTCGATTGTGCGCGAGTCCCACGATACCTTTTGGGGAAGAGCAGGGAATTGGGGGGGTAGTGGTGCGTTGTTCTCCGAGCGAGTGAAACATTCAAGGACGGTAATAGCCACATGGCAAATCCCGTGTTTTAGCCACAGTCCCCATTTACCATTCGGACAATCGGTGGCCGATACGCCGGAAGCTCGCTTCATCGCAAGCTCATCTTTCTCGCATCAGTGTAAATCTCCTGTATATATATATATATATAGACAACATTTGAAATTGATTCTTTATTACCGCACACGGTGCAGCCTATAAAAACTCAAAGCCGGAATTCCCTATCGATTTTGATTGGTATATATATATATATATTTATATATATAGCACCGAGGCACACAACGCGTTATACGAAACTGCCAGGGGGCCTCGGATCATTATGAGAAAGCAAGAGAGAGAGGGTTTTTCGACGGTTTTGCGCCAACGACAAGATTCCTATCGATAAAACGGATGGAGGTACGCTAGGCGCGCAGAAACGGAGGAAGCTGCAACGGACTGGTTGAATTTAGTCCCCTGGCGAAACTATTCAGGGCAAAGCACGAATATAGCATGAAACGTAGGGCGTATGGGATAAATCCATAGCGAAAATGGCCTGGCATCGGGATGGCTAGGAGGATTTCATTTCAATTTTCGCCGGATCTTGAGAATTGAATTCCCTGTTATGCCGACGCGACGGATCCCTTCTCTCGAGGCTCCCTCTCCTCTCCTCTCCTCTCCTCCTCATCCATGCATCTACCTACGCCCTCTCTTCGTTTGACAACTTCATCGTCGACGACGACACTCGGCCACACACCGTACGTATGTACGCGCGCGACCACCATCTACATATACCTGTTTATGCGCGAGACCTCCGTCAAAGCCAACTCTCTTTCTCTTTGGTTCTATCGATAAAACCCTCCTCGATGCTCAATTCTAAACTGTTTACTTTGGTATTATATATATGTATAAAGAGATAGGTGGATGATATGTAATAGTCTCAATTAAGTTTGCTTCGTTGTATCGATTAATCCTTTCTCGTAAAATCTTTATTTCCATCAGATGACTCTATAATTTTAATTTTGTATTTATTGTATTTATTTATCTACGAAATTTGGATCAAAGAAAAGTCTCTTCCTCTTTGATTCTATCGATAAAACCCTTTTCGATGCTCAATTCCAAACTGTTTACTTTGGTATTATATATATATATATATATAGAGAGAGAGAGAGGGAGAGAGAGAGAGAGAACCGTGAATGATATATAATAATCTAAATTAAGTTTGCTTCGTTGTATCGATTAATCCTTTTGCATTGAATTCATAAAGAAACTTACACTATCCTGCTTTAACAATCAACGTACACGTGTAAATCCCTTTACACACGAAATCCAGATCAAAGGACCTTCAAAGCACCGAATTCAAAACAATTTACTCGATATAGAAAGCAGAATACAATCTAATAATCATAATTAGTTTCGTCTCATCACTGATCGATCCTATTTCACTGGATGGCTGAAAAAATAAAGCGTTCGTCCACCCCTTTGTGTGCTTTCGCGGGGGAGAGAAAGAGAGGGACTATCATAGAGAGACTATAGATTGTATCTGACACGCGATATCGCCAGACACATTAATGGCGTATGGCACATGTCCCGAATGCTCTTTCCAACGATAAGATAACAAACATGCATACAGTCTTATCAGAGCTGGATCCATATTGCGTCCAGATAAAACAACGAAAAATAACAGGTATATATATATATATATATATATTGGCTCGTTATTCTATGGCCAATTTTCGATTTTTCTCGTCCGTCTCTGATACAATAATTGGAAGGTTGTGAAATTCCAGTAAAATTGCAGGTGGAAAAATCGACGAGTCACATTCGTGTATAATATATTCATCTGTAATTGGCGAGTGATAAAGTGACCCTGTATACGGGATTGAGGTGGTATATATAGGTGCAGGGCGGTGGTGGTGGTAGTGGGAGAGATTATTATCATAGATTACAGGCTGAGAAGTCAAACCGATTCCATTCGATTCGATGGAACACAATGCAAGGCAAACAGCGAGCCGTGCCAGGACTTATGGCACCACTATTACCTGGCTCAGCCCATACCGACATTATTCAACATCTGTGTGTATCGCGGTAGATCGGTTCCATGTTATCATCCTATCGAGTGAGCAGACAATGCTGATATATCGATTCTCTGCCCATTGCACCACCGCGTGGCTAGACCTTCTTCTACTTCTTCTTTTACTCCATTTTATACACAAAAATCTCACTTTTCTTATCTACTCCTTTATATCCTGCATATACGAGTAAAAAGTACTTGGGAGAAAAAAAATGGAAATTCTTGTAGGAAAAACAAATTTTTTTTAGGGTGATAATAAGTATTTTATTTAATGTACCTTGGTGATATTAACGTTGAATAAAAATTTAACGATATGCACAAATTATTGGAAACGCGATAAAATTGTAACATTTTTTGTAACTCGATAGTGCAAACGTGTAAAATCCTTCTTTTTACGTGTATTAAAAAACAAACTATAGAAGAAATATAATAATAAGTATTTTACATTGATGTATAACATGCTTTAAATATATAAATATAAATTCAACGAGATGCACAAATTACTGCAAACAATAAAATTGTAACATTGCTGCAACTGGATAGTCTCAAAATTAAAAAAAACCTTTTCTTTTACTCTTATTATAAAACACAAAAAATATAACAATAACTATTTTCCACCGATATAACATACACCCAATATACAAAAATCAAACATAAACTCAACGACATTAACAAACTATTGGAAACGTAATAAGATCTTAACAGGATGGCGTAAAGGTGAAAAAAAAATCTTTTCTTTTTACATACACGTATTATAAAATAAACGGTAAAAGAAAAAGTGACTCGCTATCGGGACACCCACAGGCTTGCCCGTAGCGTGGAATTTTTCACGTTTCGTTTATCAGTGGTTAAACAGAGATAACGGCTTCGGTGTTTACTGAATTTGAGTAGAGTGAGTGTAAAAGCGCACTCGCGCGCGCGCGAGAGAGAGGGAGCGGAGCACGGTCGATGTGGGCCGCGGACAGATAGTTAAGTAATTTTACACGAGCGTGACTAATTCAATCCGATCGAATCTTTTCCGGCAGGAATTCTGATTGATATAGGAGTCGATGCGTCGCCGGGGGCCGAGGGGGGGGGGGGGGGGGGGGACCGTGAAATACGATGACGCGCGAGAGACTATTCGGAACAATATCGTAGTATGTCGTCGGGGAGGAGGAGGAACAGCGAGGAACGGATAGGAGGAAACTCCCCGATTGAAACGAGTCCGACGAGCAGTGGTGGTGGTGTAGGTTCCCAGTTGTTCCGGACATCATAGTTCGAAGCATCCATCGCCGCGTTCAAGGCGTCGATACTACACAATGACCATTTTCCGCACACTGGCACCGAGCCAGGCTAACACAAGGAAACATGTGTTCAAGATTAGTCGAACCGACAGGTGCTGCTGCTACTCCGCGCGCTGCAACTAGCTAACCTTTTTGCCAACTTTGCATATACGCCATTAACCCTCTCTCTCTCTCTCTCTCTCTCTCTCTCTATCGATTTTACCCCCACCCCCTTTTCAACGCACCCAAAAAATCCTCCAACAAATTTCTCCACGCCATTTTCTTTCAAATCGCTGAAAATAATTCATCGTAGCTCTCGTGAATTAATTTCTCTGGTAGTCTCTTGTGTGTGTGTGTGCGCGTGCGTGCGTGTGTTTATTGTATATACGCAAGGACGGATACAAACCGATGGAAACAAATTAGAGCGATTTATATATTGAAAATTCAAAAGCATGATTCGCTGGAAAAACGACCTTGTCTAAAATAGGGATTTGCGTGGAAGTCAATTTCTGTTACAAAGGTTAATTACCGAAACAGAGAGTATGTAGCGGTTATTCGTGTAATTTGGAAAGTTAGCTGGGAGTAACAGTTTGCAGTAACAGTAGCTTTGCCTAGAAGCTTAATATAATGTAATATATAATTCTAGTAAAATGGTTAAAACCTCGAAACAATTCGCATGCAGAAATTCCTGAAATGTTTCTCAATTATTCGATTCGTTTCTGAAAGCATATTGCGATATCGATTGGTGGATAAGAATCGTCCAGGAAATATTTCAAGATGAATATTTTCGTTATTGCTGTGGTTAAAGCTCGAGAGATAGTATAGGATAATAGTTGATTAATGAATGGGTTTTAGAGTAGGGAGGGGGGATGTAATATGCATTGATCAGGGAAATTCGAGATGGAAGCGATACTAATATTTTAAGATAAATATTTTGGTTTTGCTGCGATATATAAAGCTCCAGCAATGGTACGAAAATACATGATTAATGAAGGGGGGTGGGGGTGAAATTTATATCGATCAGGTATAATTAAGCTCACCCGAAGCAGCAAAGTGACGATAAAAATACTTTAAGATGAACATTTCGGTTGTCGCTGTGATAAAGCTCGAGCAATAGTAAAAAAATACATGATTAATGAGGGGCGGGGGGGGGGGGGTGAAATTTATATCGATCAGGCAAAATCAAGATACAACCTAACCCGGAGCAGCGAAGTAACGTTAAAAATATTTTAAGATGAATATTTTGGTTATCGCTGTGGTAAAGCTCGAGCGATAGCAGGATAATAGTTGATTAATGAAGGGGGATAGTGTAGGGGGAGGGGGGAGGGTTGTGAAATTTGCGTTGATCAGGGAAAATCGAGATGGAAGCTAACGCGAAGCGGTGAGGTAATAATAAAGGAGGAAAGCTGACGCGAGATGAGCGACGCGACGCGACGCGACGCGACGTAACGCAACGCAACGCACACATACGCTTTGGTAATGGTGCGCAGCTCGTGTAATTACCAGTTATGCGCCGATAGTATATGACCCAAGCAAACTAACTGGCCTATGCGCGACCAAAGCGAGTGTAATGTGTCATTGTCATCGCGCTACAGTACCCGAATAGTTATCACGTGCACGTTACGTGGTATTACTCTGCTGGTGAGAAACATACAAGATTATAATTAATAACAAGAGGGTAAAATGATAGTGATCGAGTGTCATGGCTCGCTAGTACACTCGGCGGAGCTATTTTTAAAACAATGCTTCGCTTAATCCCCCCCCCTCCTCCTCCCCCACTTGTACACTGCACTATATACGTTTCCACCAAAGCCCGCAGATTACCACTCGTCATCCCTCTATCATTACCGCCGAAACAACAGATTTATTGCTCTCTACACCCACCAACGATTATTCCATTACTAATAATTACACGAGCAATTTTTCCCCCTTTTTTTGCAATTTTCTCAGTCGGTTTATCGGAACCCTGGAAAAACGAACGATCGCGCAGTGGTGCGTTGTTGCAGGGCCGCAAAGAAAAATAGCGTAAGCGGCAATTGAAAAATAGGTATATAGCTGTGTAAAAGTATTTTTTGCGCCGGGGAATTCCTCGGGGGACGTTTTGCATGGCTAATGGCCTTTTGCCGGGGGTAACCTTCTACGTGGTGGACCTCTTCTCCCCCCCCCCCCCCCTCGGAATTGGCCGGCACAACTCGTTAATTAAAATTTCGTACACGCGAATGCGGCCAATCGAATTCCGCATTCGATGAATAGCGCTTACGAAAATTGCACGGCTATGGGAATATTCGCGCGCGCGAACCAATCCATGCACTACTGTGTCCAATATAACAACTAACGCCCGGTCAGCCAGCCAGCCATCCACGCACGAAACGTCAAGTTTTGATATACGATCATTAACTGCTCGTTCCCGGTGGAAAAAAAAATAAAAATGAAAAAACAGAGTAAGAGATGTTGTACCGCACGCGAAACATCTTTTTATCTCAACAATTCATTGATCCGGATATACAAATTTCCCAAACAAACAGATATGAATAATTTTACGCTACGACTCTAGGGATATTCGACGTAAATATCGCGTAATGTCATTTTGTTCGAGGCTAGTCTGTTTTTGATTGCTGCTATAAAAAACGTGTTTTGAAATGTTATATTTACGCGAAAGCCTTTTACCGCTTATATTAATATTAGAGATTTCTTCGAAAGAGGCTCGCGCTGCTGTACAATGTTATTGTAGCTCTGCGTGGCGCCCTCTTATATTTACTTCTTTTACGCAGCAACACATGTATCTACATAATTTCTGCCAGTCTCGAATTAACCTTCAGTGTGCTCGGTGCGGTTTATCCATTCTTCTTACTGAAAATATTCGTACTTTCGATTAACTCGCGAATCACTTGGAAATTTTACGTAATTTTTACGTAAGACTTTGACCAGCGTGTTTTTACACGAATTTTATTCAAATAAGTTCAATGCCTGTTTTATTCGCTCGACGCATTTTACTTATTTGAGACCACAAGGCAACTCGTAAGATCATTTTATTATTACTTAACTCTGCTCTACTCCTTGGACCATGTTATATTTATTATAAAGTAGAGATACTGATATATTCACGCGCGTGATAGTAATTAGTTTATCGCTTTGTTTATTTAAAATATCAAAAACGTTTCTATTTCAAATTAAACAAAATTTAATGGATAGTACAATTTGAAAGATTTTCTAAAGGCCGAGGCAACTCGCGGCTTTAAAATTAAAGCCTAAAACTTGGTTTATTTGCGCGCAACCTCGAAGAGATGCCAATTTTTTTGCACGAGTCATCTTTGAACGCGAATAGAAAAAGCTTCGAAAATTTTCTATGCAAAGAATCGACATCTTTTATGGTTAACGAGATAACGTTTTCTTATTACCTACGCGTACCTCTGTACTGCGCGTTAAGAGTGCCTCGTCCTTTATTATTCCTAATAGTCTCTGTTGTGAATTTTCTTTCGCGTCGCTCGAGTGTTGTCGCGCTTTATAAATACAAAGGCTCGAGAAGGTCGGTGAGACATAAACATACCGACCTATACCAAACTCTAGGAAATTTTATATTTTAGTTACAGTGATCGCTAACATATAATTCCGTACGGCCGACCGCACCTACTAATTAAAACTGCCAAGTTTTATAGACGTAAAAAATACGTAGTTTTTCGCTTCGCGTTAATTAAGAAAGAAAGATGAAGCAGGAGCAAAAACTCATGTACGACTACAGCTGGTTGGTGGACGACACGGCGATGCGAATGGAGGAAAATAATAATCGGCAACTGGATTGGTAAGATAATTAAACTTGTTATCACTGGTCAGATCGATATTCGTATTTTATGTATGTATGGTTTCGTTGCACAATTCCTGCGATTCTAAGAAAAAAACCTTTTCTACTGTTTTTCGCGATCAAAATAATCGTGGATTGAATAGATAGGGTAATTATAATTATTAGCACCTTGATCTTATCTACATTCTTATTTTATATATATTTACATACACTCGTGCATAGTATTATTACAAAATTTAGGTCAGGCTAAAAAAAAAGTGCATTCTGCTGTTCTTAGCGATCAAAATAAAAATGTCCTTTGACATTTTCTGCAACGAGACTGAATTTTCGCGTTATTCAATGAAAAAAATGTTACCGCTAGCTGGCTGGACAAAAAGTCAACTAGAAAGAGAGTGAACCGTCGGTCATTTATCTCTCTCTCCTTTGCACTAACCAACTCTCTTTGTCCAACAAACGCTAACCTTTTTATCGAATATCCCGAAAACTAGGTTTCGGCTGGACAAATTTCATTGCTCGTGTTTCGGTTCAAATTTGCATCAGGTGTATATATACGCGATTAAAAAATCATAAAAAATAACGTAAATTTTATATAACACCTTCTATCATCCCATACCGAAGCGAACCAAATCACATTACAGTGCACGTTCCACACTTGATTTAATAGCTGGAAGCAAACGTTTTGAATGATTGAAAGTAGTTTAGATCCGTGAAAACGTATGTGATGAAGCTATTTTAATTAGCGACGGGAAAGCAATTATTGTTAAAAGCTGTTTGAAGGGTTGATTCAGTGCCGGGGTTAAAGGGTGGGTGATTAGAGGGTGAAAATTAATACAGAAACGTAGAATTTTTAATTGCACTCATTTCTCGTTGATGGTGGTGGTGATGGTGGTGGAAGGGATGAGCATTATTAGGCGGTGTTGAGGAGGAGGTGAGGCAGGTCGGGGGGAGGGGGGGGGGGTGGTTTGATTAAAACTTGGCGTTATCCACGTACGCAGTCATTAATGCCTCGATGAACTCGGTTGGGTCCTGTACCAATATCAACGTAGTTATCTTGCATTCAACGCCATTATGTTTGCGAGAGAGGAGGGTGATAATGCTGATAACGAATCGGCGACTCCATCGGTGGACGAAGAGGGGGGGGGGGGGGTGGGGATGATGGCAAAATGGAACAATGGTGCATTCCTGGTGGAGCAGGAAGGTCCGGTAATTGAATTACAAGCCGATAACTCGGCAGGCGCCCTTAAATCTTGCTTTCCTCCAAATAATTATCGCGGAATCATTTAGCGGGAGTACTTGGTCGTGGCCTAATTGGGTCGCTACGAAATCATGCAATAAATTTTGGGAAGCAGCATGGATCCATAAGCTCCTGCACCGCGCGCGCTGGGGGTTGTCGGAACGATGGCCGAAAATTGCAAGGTCCGGTGTGCGGGCTTTTCTCCTGATTAAAAAATGGGAAGTTCGGCTCTTTTGCCGTCCCTGTGCGAGAGAGTTTGTAGTGTGCAGCGTGGAAAGGGAAAAAAGAGAAAAGAGAGAGAGAGAGAGAGAGAGAGAGGAGAAAGGTGGATGGAGGAAAATATCGTCGCCTTTGGAATTTAACGAGCGACAAAGGCACCGCTCGACCTCCGACTGTCGAAGGAAAGTCTTGACGGTTGAAGAACCCTCAAACCGGTCCGTCAATTTCCGGGCTCGTTAGGGTGGTATTTATTCTCGCCCCTTATCCTCGTCATGCACTAAAGCTCCTCTTCCACCCCCTCCTTCCACTACTCCACCTCATCCATCGATCGATTTTCATTAAGTCTCCAACATTTTTCGTCTCGTCGGAAAATCTGCATGTTTCATCATTCCCGATTCACTATACATGTATATATATATATAGGAATTCCCTTGGATCATCCATGATGTCCCTCATCAGCGAGCTGACACGGTCCAGCTTTGACCAATTTTCATCGAGGAACACCTGCGCCGCCGACGTTCCAATAGCAAGGAGCATCGAACGCCGAAATAAAGTTAATTGCGAAATAACGATTATCCTCGTGGTTCGCATATATATGTATATATATATATACATATATATATAGCTTGCTCTTATGCGATGTGCATATACATATATAGAATAATGATAATAATAGCAGGTACCACTAGCCCTTTCGTGACTACTGCGCAGGAGGAACGGCGAATCATGGGGTGGAGAATCGTTATTGTTGCAAGTTTTAATTAGTGGTCGTGAAGTTTAGCTGTAATATTTGCTAGGCTGCGTCATTACGCAATTCGTAGGAAAGCGCGCGAGACTGGAAGTTGGGACGGGGGGTGGTAGGGTGTGTGGATTTGAAACTGCTAAGACGAAATCGTCTTGTAACTTTAGTTGGAACAACAAGGGTCGTGCGGTGCGGCTGGTTTCAGCACACAATACAGTGAGTGGCGAAGGCATACTGGATTTCCCCATTGGGTCGTACACTGCAAATCACCCCCCCCCCCCCCTCTCCCCCTCCCACACCCACTCTCCACCACCCTTCTCTTCGTACAACCTTCTCCCCCCTCCTACACAGTCAGCGGGAGATACTCGCTTTTATTCTTCCTTCTAATCAAATTCCTCTTCTTCCTGTATTAAGACGAATCTACGAATCTATTTTTCTCCCTCGTCCCGTTTCATTTTACCGAAGGAAAAAAGCTGATTAATTTCATCCACGAATCCACACAAATCATCCAGTCACCGCGCGTACAACATTCTCCTACAGATGTTTCTTTCAAGGGACTGGATAAATGTATCATTATTTCTAATCCAATTTCCTTTCCACGACGAGTCTCTCTCTCTCTCCCTCTCCCTGGCGTTGCATCACAATGAATTTATTCTCACCTCGCTGCACTTCATTACACCGAACCCCCCTATACACAAAAGGATAGTTAATTTTATCCGCACGCTCACAATCTTATCTATAGTTCAATGAGAAAATCTTGCCAGCGAGCAAGAAATGATAACGTATTTGAAATTTAATTGTATCTTCTTTGTGAATTCGTCTGTCGTGCCAGATGAACGACGAAGAAATAACAGAAATGAATTTTGCCTTGATAAAGTTTTAATAATAATTAAAGTTTTATCTCGTCGAGAATGGAAGATGGAATTTGTACCCTTCGAGAATAGTTGTAAGCTTAGTCACGTGGAATTTAACTCGTATACGAAGTCTATCGTGGCAGATGAGCGACGAATGGATGACATAATTGAATTTACCCTTGATAAGCGACGATAATTATAATGGTAACCAATTTTTTAACTCGTTGAGAGAATCGATGGAATTTTTATCTTTGAGAATAAGCATGACCTCACTTACGTGGAATTGACCAGTATAAATTCGATCGTGTCAAATAATGACGAACAAACCGAAAGAAACGAATCTATTGTTCGCGAGCTATAATAATTACAATAGTAATTAATTTTATAGCTCGTTAAGAATAGATGCAATTTTTACGATCAAAAATAGGCGTGAGCTCAGCCACGTGGAATTAACTATCGCAATATCCATCGTGGCAAACGTGCAGCGAATAAAGGACAAAAATAAATCTGCCGTTGAAAAATGATAACAATAATAAGTAAGCTTTTGTGCAACGCGAAGAAAGAATTTTTCGTTTTTTCACAGTCGAATACAAATTTCGTCGATTGGCCGAGCAATAGGATTCTTACAAGAATGGGTGTGAGCTCGTTCCCCTGGAATTCACCTGTATGAATAGAAAGGAATTCGCGACGCTCAATCTACGAAATACGTAACTTGCCCAGACAATCTGTCGTACCTGTGCAATTCGGTGCATCGTACAGTTTACCGGAGAATTCGAGTCACGCATTCACATGCGTTCTCCAATTTTCTTGCTGGTTTCCGACTTCCCTCTGCTCTCTCTCTCCCATCGACAATCTTTTTCCTCGAATCAGCTGATTTACTGTATAAAATACGACTTTAAATATATGATGGAGTTGATGGATTTTTTCCTTTCTCCTTGTTTCAGCATTATGAACAATAATACGTTGGAGAGGCCGGATCCTGACAATATAAAAATGTTCGTGGGTCAAGTACCCCACGACATGGACGAGAACGACCTCAGGACGTTATTCGAGGAGTATGGACGAGTGCACCAAATTAACGTTTTACGAGACAAGGACACTGGCAGTAGTAAAGGTAAATAATAAAGCATTGATCGATGAATGTTATTTATCAGCAGCTGCTGCAGTCGAGTGCGCACCAAAACATCGCTGCATTTTTTTAATTCCACAATTATGCGTTTTATATCGCATCACGCACACGAGTGCGTCTATAGCAATAATAAATGAACGTTTATATTTGATTTGGAAGAAAATGCTGCACGCGCAAATACTCGATTTCAATGGTTTCGCTACTTTCAAAAGGCAACGGCTTTAAAAATTTTAGATTAATACATATATGCGTGTACAAAATGCAGTTTTCGCGAGGATATGCGTTAGAAAGGTAATTGCGCAACGTTTCACGAGAGATTCTAGAGCATATCAACGTTTTCCTGAAAAAAGAAAAATAGAAACAAACTCTATACACCGAACAAATTTCCTATACAACGTTCTAATTATACTCAAAGTGCACTTATAAATCTGATATTTTCTACAAAAAAACGAGAATCACTTTAAACAATCTCCGGTACAAAATTATGAAAATGAAGAGACACTGAAATTGCAGAGTAAATAACGAAGACGAATGAAATTCGATTGTATCGATAAATGCTAATGGAATATTTTCCATAGTTTTCTTTTGTTTTAATACAACCGAATAGAAGAATTTTCTTTAAAGCTATATATAGTGGATTATTTGGATTTAACGAATTTCTTTGATTACATCCGGAAGCGTAGGAGGAGCAGTGCATGAATAGTACATGAGGTTGGAGGAAATATTGGAAAGTCTTTGTAGACTTAATGACGAAATTAGCGTTGGGGGCGGAGGGAGAAGGGGAGAGGTAGGAAGTATAGAAAATAGAGGCATACGTATGCGGCAATGTCTGTGGAAAGATCGATTCCCAGAAAGAGGTGGTCGCCGGTCCTGCTTCCACGGTCCTTCCACTATCTATTGATCGTCCAGATGAACCCCGTGTCGCCTCTTGGTTTCTCATGTCCCCCCCACTCCCCCTCCCTTCGCCACTCCCCCTTCAAACCTGCATACGGCACACTTATACGTCACTCTCGTCCCCGTAAATATAGATAATACTTTTCCTCCCCTTTATCACGCCGTCGGATAGTTGATTACTGGCTGAAAGCTTGACACGGGGGAGACAAAGATTTAATTGAAATAATCTTCCGACCATTCCTGACGTCCTGATAATTACAAAATTCATGAGCTTCTGTATATGGTATCTACGCACACATATACATATATATATATATATATATATATTAAAAGGCATTTATCGCACTATTATCATCCCTCATTATTTCTTCTTCACCAATGCAAATCATAAATATTACTCGGTATAATTAAAGGCTCGGTTTTTCCTTGCTATTTTCGCCCTGCGAGGCTGAAATTGAGAAATAAGATTCGTTGTCGGCTGGCAATTTGAAATTTCACGAGGTTATGGGATCGCGATCCGTTTAGTCGCAACACCGTTGAGACTTTAACTGGCTTTAGTCGGAGCCTTCTGCTGCAAGTGCTGTCTTCTCTTCTTTGGGGGTTGGAGAAAGGGATGGATGTAGATAACGAGGAGAACAACGAGCACGACGTAGGATCCACCCCCCCCCCTCCTCCCTCCTCCTTCTCCTTGCATGCTTCACGTGCCTCCCTCCCTCTCACTACCCTCCCCCTCCTCCCCCCTTTTTCCTTCACTGAAAAATCCAATAATCTCACGGTGCGTTCACAATGCGAATAGCATTTGCGAAACTCTCTTATTTCCCACTATTTTTCCTCAACCAGCATAATCATCATTCCTAGCGAAGGAAGGAAGGAAGGATGAAAAGAGAAAAGTGAGGGAGAGAGAAAAAAAAGGAGATGGCGTCGGCTTAACATCAATTTACTCGATGCAACAAGGTCGACCGAGAGAGAATTTTAGAGGGGGAGGGGGAGGATTTAAGAACGCTTTGTAAAATAATATCAAGTCGAAAACCCGTAGCCCGTGCTCGCCCTCTTCGGGGTTCGGCAGAGGTGGAAGAGGTTGAAGAAGGTCGGAGGCAAGAAAGCAGCGGGAGCGGTAAAAGAGGGACGGAGAGGGGGGAGGGGCTGAAGTATGACAAAACCTCAATTCCTTTAATGGAGACAAATTCATCTCGCGCGCAACTTGTTCCAGCAGACAATTTGTAAGAGTATATCCTAAGCGACCCAATGTTGGCACCCGGAAGCGGCGATACGGGGTCGGGACGCCAGGTATAAGATAACACTGTGTGTGTCTGTGTGGATAGATGGGGGATGGAGAGAAAGCTAGTGGGACAAGACACTGTCGGAGAGGGAAAACTCAGACTACGGTCCTCCGATATCAACCAATTATCCTCTCGTTATATATATATATATATATATATAGCGAGCAGCTCTTATACACCCTCCATTTTTTTAACCTCCCCCTCGCAACCTTATCCGATTATATTTTTTAACTGACTCTTCCACGACAATCCAATAACCCGTAAGAATAGATGTTAATCGCGAGACTGGGAATTGTGAATAATTGACTTGGGAATAATTATCTAACCGAGCGAGAAATTCATCTCGCGTAAAGGAGATACAAATGCAATTAGCCAATGGCGGTGGTGGTGGATGTAGCGAGAAACGTGGGTTGGGGGGGGGGGGGGGGAGTTGAAGTGGGCAGATGTACGGTTATCTCTCGACTCGGCACTGCTCGGTGATATCGGCTCTTCGATTGGCCTGTACAGCTTGCGTGGCACTCGCAATTAGAGCCGGGAGGCTGGAATAAAAGACCGATTTCCTCCGAAATCCACATCCGAGTCCCGGCCTGTTACCTTCGATTGAGGTTTCCGCGCAGGCGTCCCCTGATCCCTCTCTCTCTCCCTCTCTATCTCTTCCACCCTCTCCCCCTCCTTCTATTCGCTGTTCATACACCAGCAGTGTCCTCCGCTTGTCGCAGTGACCTACGAGTACACCGGAGCGTCTTGGAAATTAAATTCAAGAACCTCCTAAACAATTGCACCCTACCTGCGAAATTATTTCCGCGATAAATATCTAGCCCGAAGCTGGTCAGGGTGCCAGAAAGGATATGAGAGAGAGGGGGGGGAGGGAGAGAGAGGAAGAATTATGACGCGAGGAAAACGTCCATAAATCCATCCGAGCAAGACGTTTAATTCACATTTCGCGAGAGAAAAGAAACATATTCTTGTGTGTGTGTATGTCTCTCTCTCTCTCTCTCTCTCTCTCGCACTGCTGATACCTGGTCTACATTTATATTTTCAATCCAGAAAAATTCGCGAGACTCCCCTGCAATGCGATAGTGTCGACTTGAGAATTTTTCGCAAGTTGGAATAAGACGAGAGCATCGCCCTGTGCGAGAAACTTTTCCTTAGCAAATCTATCTGAGTACCCTCGACCCTCTCTCTCTCTCTCATGCTTGACGTTTTTCCTCCCGTAAAGCTTTCCCGTCTCATGCCTGTTTAACGAGTTAGCGCTCTACCACTTTTCCCTTTTCCTTTAACCCCCCCCCCCTCCTGCTCCCCCCTCGACGATACTTGCACGACTGGATGAATGTAGTGACGCGAATAAAGTTGGCAAAGTTGGCAAGGCATTAAGAAAATCGAAACAGGTGAATGTGGAACGACGACTGGGATTGGGAAGGCAGAGAGTAGAAGTCATTTGTGCCAAATGCGAGTCGATCGAGTGATCTATGGAAAAAAAAGAGGGTGGATGATGGAGAGGCGATCCAACAGTAAGAGAGAGAGAGAGAGAGAGAGAGAGTGACAATACAGTCAGGAGCAGACACGACAAATTGCTCGTTAATAATCCATCCTAAATACCCAAGTGGAGGAAGATCGAGCTCCAGGATCCTTGACTGGCAAGCACTCATAGATAAGTTATACTATATCTATGCCCACTAAGCCCCTCTCCACTCCTCTCACCAATGAAATCTATCGGCCACCACAAATAAATGGATCTCGATCTTATTTGCCAAGGCGGGAGCTATCCTTCACAATGTTATCACAGTTTTATATATCGGTTTTATCACAGGATATTCATTCTTCTTTTTGCCCCCCCCCCCCTCTCCCCCTTCTCTACTTCTATACCCATTCCTTCCTCCTTTCGACATATTCGCGCGCGCAGTCTCGTTAGAAAAACGGAACGTCTCCTCCTTTTTTCCATGGATTTCCTCTCTCTGATCCGGATAGAAGCAGAAAAGTAAAGTCACGTCAGAAGTTCGTCAACTGCAGCAAACGATTGCAGTTTCCTTTGAGTTGGGATCAGTCGTAAGCTCTTCCTCTTTTCGTTAAGCCCGGCTGCATTATGCCATTTTAAATTTCCTTACGCCAGTTCTTCCCCAGTTATGCCAATACTAATTATACGAGTCAAGACTACCGCGGTACTTGACATAATCCCTCTCGATTAATCGAAATGTCACAGGAATCCGATGAATTAGCATTTAAATCAAATATATAAGAAGGATAATTGTATATTACGTGTATATATATGTACAAAGTTCACTCTTTAAAGTGACCCAGATTATGGATAAAAAGAACATACGTGGGCTACGTAATTATTACAAAAATATACAAATTTGCCACGAAAACTCTCCGAGTGAAAATAATGAGAAGTTTGGAGAAGGTACTTTGCAAAAATGTCATATCTTTTATAGTCATGGAACTGCGTGTCTTTTTCCATCCGTATCTTCTTCCGGGTCGGTCACACTGCTGGACCCTGTATGTACACGTAGAATTTTAGGGATTATCGGAAACATGCAGCTATTACGACGTAGCCCGTAAGCTCCAGATGCGGATAGTCTAGAATAGGGTAGCGCGCGTTAAGTAATTTAATAATAGACTAATTTCGCGAATGAGAATGGACGACGTACTTATTTCAACTTTAACTTGGTAGGCTGAAACACCTGTTCCTCGGTCCCTCCTGGAGCTGACGGAGACTGATCCGATTATTATACCGTAGCTGCTCGTACATCAACCCGCTAGCAGACGCGATAATGAACAGTACATTATACTCGGATGTATTATATTATAACGCGCTATATCCTATTAGAATATCTATATATACACATAAATGCATGATATATATATGCGTACACGTGTTATATCCAATAGCTAAATACCTCTTTACCGTTCCAAAGAAGATGCGATATATACACACACGAATAATTTTCTAATATTCTCGTATAACGTCCCTTTGAAAAAAAATCTCGATTTGCAATTCCTCAACAATGAAGGAGAAAGGAGCGAGCGAGCTTTGTAGGGATTTCGCTTTAAAATCAAAACGTGCCGCTACACTCGGCTATCAGTTTTTTAATCAAGTTTTTAATCTACCTTATAGTATAATACCGAGACGAAAAATGTGCACGGTACAGTTATGTGGAAAAGGATTTCTTTGGAGTTTAGAGAGAGAGTGTTTGTGTGTATTGGTATAGCTCGCGAGTTAATTAACGGTGTATATTACTGCTGTCTTTCGGATGCGTTTGCGATAAGAAAGATGTAATTCGTAGTTACTGAAATAGAAAGAGCTTGATATGGCGGGGTGAAAGAATAAGTGACTGAGAAAAGGGCGAGAGAGCTGCAGCGGCGATGAGGTCGTTCTAGCCGAGGGCATTATCCCGTAGGAGACGACTATCTTTTTCGCGCATGGAATATCAATGTCGTCATCCGAGCGGACAAAAATATAATGACGAGAAGAGATGGAGGCGGGAGGGGTGGGGGGCGCAGCACTCAGCTCGCATGATACTTCACTTCCACCCTATAGCTGCAGCTATATAGTCATCTTTTAGCGATCATTCTCAAACAGACCTTAACTGATTTTTATATGATAGCACCTTTTTATTTCTCATTTCGATCCAGAAATCCTTCGAGGACTCCTTATAACGGACTCATTTTATATTCATTCCAGACTGAACGTGTAATAATAATGCGAACGTGTCCCAACCATTTCCATCGATTTTCGTCTTCAACTTCTTTGGCCGAAACAGACTTTAACTGATTTTTATATGATAGCTGCTTTTTATTTCTTACTTTGATGGAGAATTTTTTTCAGGGCTTGTTTATAGGTTAAAGTCATTTTATATTCGTTTCGAACCGAACGTGTAATAATAGTGCAAGTGTGTCTCTAAATACCAACGATTCCCATCGATTCTTGTCTCCAGCTGCTTTTAACGATAATACTCAAACAAACCTTGACTTATTTTTATAACTAAACAAAAAAATGTCTTTTATTCAAATAAATTATGCTATACACAGTTCTAATGAAATTGTTCACACTCGATATTAATGATCTTTAATTAAAATAGATTTAAATTTGATTTGGATCCAATATTAGTTTTCTACTCGATCAATTATTTACAAGAACCTAGTAAATTATTGCATTGGGACTACTTTAAGCCCCGATATATTTGAATAAAATAATTTATTTTTCAACGTATGATAGCAGTATTTTATTTCTCGTTTCAATGCAGAAATGCTTCGAGCACTAACCATAGACTCACTCCATATTGATTTCAAACTAAACGTACAATAATAACACGAGTATGTCTCTAAATACCAATAATTTTCATCGATTCACGCACTCTCAATTGCTTTGGTCACCATTCTTGAACAGACCTTAACTCTGGTTTCTGTGTGTTAGCAAAAAGCTTTTTATTTCTCATTTCAATCTGATGCAAATGCTCGGAGTACTCGCTAAAGACCCACTTGGTATACATTTCATACACTATATATATATATGAATATATACACATATACTTCCTTTCATACCAGGTTAGGTTCCAAGAATTATCCTATTGGCCCACTCGCCTGCACTAAATGTATATAGATATACAAACAAATAGTATATTAAAGCTGTATAGCATGCAACGTGACCTCTAAATATCACCAACAATTCCATCCATGTTCGTATTGTGTGTTACATTTTATTCGTCTATCCCACCGAATGCATAATCTAATGCCTGATTTGTTTAATTCAATTAATTGAGCAATGATATCGCGGTCCTTACCGTAATGGATTAAACGCGACCCTTTATTTATATTGGATTAATCTGGCGGTTGATTGGTTAACAGTAAATAATTTAGTAATAATATCGTGCTTTCCGTGTGTACACGTACACACTAGTCGTGCTTTAATAGAATCCCTTTTGTTTCGTTCAATCTGGTAGGCTGATGAATTTCGGTAAATTTAACACACTCGCTGCTCTTATCATTCTCGTGGGACTGATGCTTGATAACTGTAAATCCTTTGACAGTTGGATGGATGCTTTTGAGGGAGATGGATAATCTCGATAATACATTCTTATCCTTGGCGTGTTGAAACAGGGACATGTATTGGGTTTGGCGATCCTAAAATAGCACGTCATCCATAATATGTATATATATATATATATATATATATATAGCGAAGCTTGTGCGCCAGAACGTCAGCATGATATTCATTATACGCCTTTATCGGATCAGGCCAATTAGTCATTGACTACTAATTGTTAGATTAACAACAACGATGCCGATGGATCACTGTCCGTTATTTGAGGTAGCCTTGCCCTCCCCCCTCCCCCCTCATACTCGGATCAATAACAGTGCCAATGGATTACCAAGCCGCGGACGACTGCCGCGCCATCCTACGAAGTACCCCACGTGCCTGACTACTTGCTTGCTTACCCTCCGTGCCTGTGTCCTGTCCTATCCAACTTGCTCGCTTGGTTCCACTCTCTCTCTCTACTTGCGTCCGCCACTACTCACCTTGGTATCCTACTACACGCGTGCTGCAAAAATTGTTTTCTTTAATAAAACATGTATTGTGTCTATTCGATCGTTAAAATAACGTTTAACGTTATTTGTCTGCTGACGGAAATCAGATTTTTATCATTCACCAAACTATTTCCATCTTTTCAAACCGAGTCTCGTACAGTGGCAAAGTATCGAATGTTAAATCGATGGATGTTTTCAAGTAGTAAATATTTTGTACGTAAATTCACTTGATTTTCGTATTGCAGTTTTCAGGTTTCCGACAACACTCGCCAGTTTTCCTCGTCTCGAGAGATTTTTACAGTAAATAGTCTTGTAATAATCCCTTTTTATTTGTTCTTCTTTTTTCGCTTAGTCTTTTTTTAATTCAAATTCTTGAATCTATTTCCGAAGTAGAAAATGTATTCTATCCTCGCGATGCTTCTGTTCCCTTGAATATTTGAGATCTTAGAGAGAGTGAACGATGAACACGGTGTTCCTGGGTGAAAAGTGACTTTTGCTCTTTTTGCCGGGTAGTATGGGAGAGGAGGAAGGATTCGACACGTTGAAATTTAGCAGGAAATGTTTAACAGGTGCTTCCGCGCCAGATTTGGAAGAGGGAAAAAGAATACCTGAAATATTCTCCTTGCTCCCTATAGTACTTGCTCTCTACACGCTTGCCATTCAATATTTACAGAAAAAAGAACAGTCGGATCTAATGATATTACATAAAAGAACAGTGTCTTTGTAGCAGGATAGATTTTAGTATACTCAGCCCTTTCAACGGACCACGTGCTTCTTCTTCCTCTTCTTCCTTTTCCTCTCTTTAATATTTGCAGAAAAAATTGATAATAGCTTCAGCTCCATTAGTACGCCATTTCGTGCTAATTAATTATTTTTCGGTAATATAATTGTAACAAAAATATATTTTGGTAAATGTGAGCCTTGGAATTCTGTTATTGTATTACAAATACAAAGAACATCGTTGAAAATAATATAATTGTAACAAATATGCTGGTAAAAATGAACTATGTAATTCAATTATCATATTACAAACACGAACAACCCACGTGTCTTTATAGAAAGAAGATAAATTTTATATAAAGAGCCTTTTAGCGTACCACGAGCTTCTACTTTGTTTAATATATTTACAGAAAAAAATCAATAGTAGCTTGTGAACTCGATTAATATAATATTTCATGTAAATATTAAGGCTTTAAAATATATATATAATGTAGAAGAATATTTATATTTAAAAATGGAGCAGCAAGAGGCTCGATTCTAAACTATTTTCCACAAAGCAAAAGTATCTTTGTGGTATAGATTTTAGGATTAATTCTCTTTTAACGCGCGCTTGCTGCTCGGTTCAATATTTGTCGAAACGTTAAAGGATGGTTTGAGCTCGGCTATTATATTTGAAGTGAATTAAAACTTTACGATATATTTGAAAGAACTTTCGAAGAGAAACGAAAGGTATTGCAATTACTCTCTTTTATGTCTACTTATTTTTTACTTTTATTCGTTCCGCTCAAATATGAAATATGATGACATCTGCTGCTAAAGGATGGTTCTTTCCCAAGAACTTTTCATATATTTTTTCCGAAATACTCACACTTATAAATATCTCACCCTCATCTTTACAATAATTCCAATAGTATCAAAACACTTATCTAAGAATCCTTGTATTTTCTACGTGACTTTTCATCATCGTCCGTTAATTAAAGAGCTTCGACAAAACTCGCAATTAAAGTAAAATAACAGCGCCATAAGTCGGGTAAATATAGTGGAGAGAAAAAATCGTAAAAGAGAGCATTTAATTTTCCCTCTTTTATTATTTACGTGGAAAATGAATTGAGATTATTTTGTTTATGAAACGATGAAATTTTCAAGCGTCAAATATTTAAGTAGGAATATGGAATTTTCGAGGAGGGAATAATATATTTAAAAGGCGGAATTATTACTGTTATTCATTATGCATATGACAAATAGGCTCTGGTCCAATTAGCGATTACAGTATGCCATTTATTGTTGATAACTGTTAACGATGTCACGACCCCGCAGTAGACATTAGCTGCATTATGAAGGATGAAAATGCAAAGAGAGCAACTCGAATCTAAAATAAGCGTCTTCCTTAAAATTTTATCCGGGCAATAATGCTTATGCTAATGCTAGAAAGAGCTTCCTATTAAAAGATCATTAGTCGAATAATCCATAAACTCGTTAGCTTTCTTGGTATAATTGCTGAACATTTTTCTTCCAACAATTTTTCCCCACATTGTGACGCGAATCGTATTAATTTTTTTAACCTTCTTTCATGCAGAAGAGATGATACCATTAGACTAATAATTAACCATTTTCCCCTCTTTCTTTTCAGGCTGCTGTTTCGTCACGTTTTATACGAGGAAAGCAGCATTGGATGCACAAAACGCTCTTCACAATGTGAAAACTTTCAACGGGGTAAGTCCAGCATTGGAAGAGGCTCGATTAATTATTCTTATAAACTTTTCAATAGAATAATCCGACGAGTAAACTTGATCCAACTCCCTCAACTTTTCGATTTTATTGAAAAACGAAACGATCAAGGTTATTTTGGACAGTTTTGACGAAACGCATTTCCAAGTTCTCCTCACTGCCAACAGCTGGCCTTTCCGAACGACCTCCAAATCGAACGAATCATTTTGACGATCTTCATTTCACGAATTCCTTTCCTTCCTTCGCTCTACGTGTATATATATATATATATATAGAAACTTCTACAAACGCAGTTGAACATACTTTTCGTGAAATCATAAAAGATTGGAAGGATATTTTATTGTATGAGAGATACCCTTATCCTCCCTGGACTATCGGAGCTTTACTTTCGTCGGAATGCAATTCCTTTTTGAACCTTATATATATTAAACTATCTACCTATTAGCGTCCAAAGCACAAAAATCCTAGTAAATCAACAAAAGTTTTAACAGTACTTTCATTACTTTATTTCTCAGCCATTTTTCTCGATAATTTTTGTCGCTGCACATTATAAAAGCAACAAAGTTGTATTTAAAAAAAAAAAAAAAGTGCGATATTTTATTGTACAGAAGAGACACCCTTGTTCCTCGACTAATTCCAACTTTATTTTGATCGAAATGCACTTTCTTTTTGAACCTTATACATTAAAGCCATCTATAGCTATTAGCATCCAAAGCACAATAATCCCAGTAAATCGTCAAGCGATTTAACAGAATTTCCATTAGTTTACTCTCGAGCTACTTTTCTCGAAAATTTTTCTCATTAGTACCGTCCCCATTTATAAATGAGAATCTGCACTATTGACGTTGGATATTATAAAATCGTCGATGCAGTGCTTTTTAAAAATAATTTGATATTGCATTGTATAAAACATACCCTTGTTCACTGAGATCAGTCGAAGCTTAATTTACTTTGATAGAAATGCAATTCCTTTTTCGACTTATACATTAGGCTATCTAGCTATTAGCGTTCAAAGTAGAATAATCCTAGTAAATCGTCAAACGTTTCGATAGAATTTTCATTAGTCTATCCCCTGATAGCACAGGATGTTCCTAGGACATCCTCGGTACGTCCACTGGACATGTGGGGATTTCCTCCGAGCGTTCTAAGGATTTCCTAGAGATATTTTTGCAACTGGAGCTCAGTAGCCATTTTTCGCAACATTTTTTCTAATCGTATTCACCCCCACCCCCTTTTTTTATAAGTGAGAATTTTTACTATTTTCGCTATATATAGTTTAAAATGATGAATGTAGAGCTTTTTAAAAGTAGCATGCTATTTGTCGTATAGGAGATACCTTTAGTTCTCAACTAATCTGAGCTTTGCTTTGATCGAAATGCAATTTATATTAAGCTATCTAGCTATTAACGTTCAAAGCAGAATAATCCTAGTAAATCGTCAAACGTTCCAATAGAATTTTCATTAGTTTATTCTTGAGCCATTTTTCTCGAGAATTTTTCTCATCGGTATGCCATCCCTATATATAATAAATCAAAAGCTGTATTATTGGCGTAGAATATTAAAAAATGAAGAACGCTGCTCCCTTTTAAAAATAGCGTGTCCCCGAGCTGATCGAATTTTCCCTAATTTCGTTCTGCTTTTTTATTTAGAATTTCCCTTCTCATTTTTCTCTTTGGCAATAAACCCTGATACGGTTAACCTCAGCCAAAATTTTTATATCGGGCAGAAAGTTTTCTAATAGCTCTTCTATCTTATATACGAAAGTATACGATAATACCAAGTCTTTTCAATATTATAATACTAATAACTTGACGAAAGTTTCTCTCCTGCCAAAATGTTCAGTTATGCGGAGCAATTTAGTAATACGAAGAATTTAATAATCCGCTAAAAGTTTGATGTATGAAACGAACCTATTTAGTTGTGATATTAACTTTCCTCAATAATTATTACTATTTTCCTCCGAAGAAGCTGAAACAGTGCGCGAATACTTTCCAAAACCTTCCTTGCGAAACCAGAAAAATTCAGCAATTTTCCCCCAACGTCATTTGCACGTATCAAAAGCACGAAAAAAAAAAAACTCTTCCATATAAGAGAGATATTTGTGTTAAAACCACAGTGTTGCCAAGTGTACCAACGAGAGACAACCTGGTCGTAGCGACAATTTCGGCGAAGAACGAGCATTTACGAATGAGGTATTGCGGAAAAAGGTACGTTGAATCGACAACGAGAAAGAGAAAAAGAGTCTCCTTTCCCGGCGAGAGCTCGCGGTGAAATAAAATGTTGCTTAAAGAAATTTGCGAAAAGTTTCGTTTAGTGGGGAATAACTGGAGCGTTCTCGCGAGCACTCGCGTGCCGTTGTGTGGGTGTAAAGTGTGTTCCGGAATTAGAGTATACATAATAAGGGTCCGCTCGAGAGGATTATTCGTATACACGTGATTTTGATCGCGCGCAATTTTCGCGCTTGACGTTTCTTCGCTGTGTGTGTATGAGAATGGGCAGGAGGGGGAGGTTCGGGTTATTTAAAATCCTCGTGCTTGTTTTTCCCTCGTGGTGGTTGCGGCGGTGTTGGTGAGCGACGCGGTGGCAGTTGCTCGCGGAGCGTTGAATTTTCGTGGATCGCGCGCGCATTGCACGACGTCGCCGAAGGTATCGTTGGGAAGTGCGCCGGCCGCACGATAATTACAGTTTCCCCGGGAACTTTCGATGCAATTACGAGACGTCATTACGAGCATTTAGCAAAGCGGGCCGCTCGGGGAGCCCTTCCTGCGCGCGTTTATGCCTGAATTTACGAGAATAATTATTATCGATCGTCGAACCGAGCGTCCGAATGACTTTGCGCCACTTGGCTCCGTATAAAGCTGCCGCGAGCAGCAAATGAATGGACGCTAATGTCCAACAGCGACCGTTCAGGAATTTCAAATATCCCCACCCTCTTGCATCTTCCGCGTCTGCTCCCCTGCCCCTATATCTATATATATATATATATGTATATAAAGTCTACGCTGTTCCAACTGCTCGATATTGCACCAGAATAATATATATATAGTACAGTTACAGCCACTTTATTAATCGCGTGGCACGATCAATGAGACTGGACTTTCTTCGTTAGAGTGCCTGGGGACTGAAAAATCTTTGATAAGGGGAGAGGGGGGAGTGATGTAATAATAATAATAATTTAAGGGGAGGATGGGTAAGGGTTGGCTGCCCGGTTAGGTGTAGCAGGAGAAATGTATATATATATATACGTATGTATAGTGGGTATAGAGGGTGCGGCTTGTGCATTTGAAGGAGTTTAGCTTTTCTCGTATCGGATTTCGTTTCCACGAGTGGCGTTGAGTCGAGAGGTCTGTGTTGTGTTGGCTACGAGAAATGAGTCGAGTGCTCCAGAAACTCTTGCACCACTCCGTCCTTTCGTGCCTGCAGCCTGCCTCTCCCCTCCCTCTCCTCATTCCTCTACTCACTTCTACTCCGCCACACACTTACACACATACGTATATATACGTGCGTGTACATCTCTATCCCCCTGATTGCCAACCGAGGTGTGTTTTTCAAACGACAAACGTTCATTTATTGAAGATGCGCGCATATATTCATTCGCTACCCCAGTTGAAAGGTATAAATATACATTAGGACCAAATAATTCCCTACGTGGAACGTTAACTGAAATGCGCCTGATGTGGCAATGAAATTTTAAGGTATTTTTATTGTTCGGTATGTGTGACTGTATGGAGGTAGTTTTTAGACGGAAAACGTTTTTTATTTATTAAAATTGCGGACAATTTTTCAGTTTACACACGAGTTGGAGCGAATAAATATATAGCGGTAAATAATTCTTCGTGGAACATTAATTGAAATATGGTGGTGAATTCGTTAGGTGTTTTTACTGTTAGGTATTTTCCAAACAAAACGTTCTTCTTTTATTATAATTGTATACACGCATCTTCAGTCGTTACACCTGGACTGAAGAGTATAAATATAGCGGTACATAATTATCTTCGGAATATTAATTGAATTGTGACTGACGGTGGCGAGGAAGTTGTAAGGTATTTTTATCGTTGCGGGTACGTGTAGTTGGATAAAAGTAATTTCTAAATGAAAAAGGTTTTTTATTTATTAAAATTGCACACAATTCTTCAGTCTGCACATGGGTTGAAACGTACAAATATAGCAGCAAATGATTCTTCATGGAACGTAAACTGAAATGTGCCTGACATATATGGCAATGAAATTTTACAAGAGTTCAAGTTTTATATACAAAACACCATTACCGGTTTGTAAAATGTAAGCTTGAACTCGTTTTTTTTTTTTTTTTTTTTTTTTTTCAAATACAAAGCTTTCCATTATTGAAAATTCATAGACGCGTCTCCGTTGCTATTATGTGTTGATAAATGTAAATTTGATACAAAATAATTTTGCAGATAAACATTGATTAAAATTTATGGCAATGAATTTGTTCCACGACTAAACAACGTTTAATCAAAAATACGTAGACATGTTGATTTACCATTACCAATACATCGAAACATAAATATGATACAAAATAATTTTGCGGATAGAACATATTGATTAAAATTTATCTGACACGTCGATGAATTTGTTCCACGACCAAACAACGTTTGATCAAAAATACTAAGACATGTTGAGTTGCCATTACCAATACATTGAAACATAAATATGATAGAAAATGATTTTACACATAGAACATTAATAATTGAAATGTGTCTGACATGGCAATGAAATTGTTGAAGCAAGAGTCGAAGTTGTACAGTATAAATAGATGCATCGGCTTGTAAAGCGTAAGGGTAAAGCCTGGGCTAAAGCCGAGGTGTTTTGCAAACGGGCAAACGTTCGTTTATTGGCGGTCCCTACTAAACTAGAGATTATACGGTCCGGGACGGTGGCTGGCTCGCAGCCACGAAATTGGCGGGGTGCGTGGCAAATTTACAAGCTGCGTGTCACATTCTCAACGATGCGTAATATGATTATAGCTGGCTAAACAAGCCACCCACCGGAAAGCCATAGGACACAAGTAAAAGTACGTGACGCGTTAACCGACATTAATCGTCCCGGAAGAAGCTGATACAATAATGAAGCCATCGCGAAAATCCGATTTTAGGCTGCAGCTCGTTTATCGCCAAACAAAAGCTACCTCTCTCTCTCTCTCTCTTTCTATTTTTTTCTCCTTCTCTCTCTCTCTCTCTCTCTCTCTCTCTCTCTCGACCACCACGATTCTGCCCACTGAATTACGTTCCATTTCTCACCAACTTTTTCAATTTGTCCTGACTCAAGCAACTAATTACCGCTTGAAATGACTTTTGCCCGAGCTCACTGCTATTTCCACTGCTCGCGTTCTCGCGTGAGACACCACCAAACAACCTGCCACCACCCCCATCTAACTTGTCTCTCTCCTTCTGTTGTTGTTTCAACCCACTAGTCTACATACGCTGCGACTCGAACCTTGTCTTTTGGAATTTCAGTCTTTTACTCTTTTTTCATTTAATTACTTCAAAATAGATTTTGTATATTATTGTGTTGTATATTCAAAAACCCGTATGGGAGTCTTTTAAAGGCTGTGATTTATTTTTTATTTAGGATTCAATTCTATGCAATCTTCCATCTTTGTTTTTACCTCGTATCCTTTTTTTCTTGCTTCAATTTACTTCTGTATATGCTAAGATAAAATATTGTTTGATTTAAATAACTGTTTATTTGAAAAGTCGCAAATAAATATTTATACGATGTTAATTGGTTTTTATTCATATAAAAAATTTCTGTTTAGTTTAATCAGTTATTTACTAAAAACTAAACAAATATTTATCAACGAATATTCAATTAAAGATATTTTTGAATCGAAGGACTTTTTCTCAGCGTACACCAAAAATCGAACGTCTCCTTTCGAAACTTGAATTTTTTACCCTTACGATCTAATTATTTAGAAATAGATATATATATATTATTAAATGGTGTAATACCCAATCACTCGTACATGACCTTTTACAGGTTCGCAAATCTATCTTTATCTAGGATTCAATTCTGTACAGGCTGCCATCCCCGTTTATAGCTCGTCTCTCTTTTTGTTGCTTCAATTTACTCCTATATATACGCCACGAATCAAACGTTCTCTCCCAGAACTTGAATCTTTTACCCTCTCGATCTAATTATATGGAAAGCGTGCTAAAAATAGCCGCTATAGGCCGTAGTATGTTCAATGACTCGCATGATACCCTTTTACAGATTGAAATCTATTTTTATCTAGGACTATGTTATGCACGGTGAATGAAAAAAGCTAATTGGTATAATTAGTAAATCACTCGGAAGGTACAGAACGAGCATTAATTTTAAAGCAGTGATTTTTGTTTCTTTTTTTCAGATGCGGAATCCGATTCAAATGAAGCCGGCGGACAGTGAGAACAAAAACGGTGAGTGGTAGTAGCAAAAATTCGTTTATTTTTAAGGGATGATAAAGCGCAGGGTGTGCGCCATCAAATAAACTCTCTAGGATCCGACGACTGCTTGATTGTGCAGGAATAAAAAAAAGGAGGGCTGGGGGAGGGGGGAGGGGGGCTGGTGGAATCGATCTAAAGTCCTCGGCGCGTCGTCGTTGGTTGACGAAGCAAAGTTAACCCGTTCGCTGTTCGTTCCAACCTCATCAGAGAATGCGGCTCAAAGCACGTTCATTATGTGCTAATTAATTGGCTGAATTGAGGGGGTTGCCGAGATTGCGTAGTCAAAGAAGACATACTTAGCCGAGCTCTATAGTGAAGCACCCGGACTCTCCACGGTTATGAGACACTGTTGGAAAAAGCTGGAAAACCTTCCAGATATTTTTCCAACTGTCACGCGCGAAACGAACAATTTATTTTTTTCCAAGCTATTAAGTAAACTCTCAAAAGTACATCTACTTCTCACGAACGTAATTTGTACAGTCGGGAGCAACGCGAATTTTTCCCATACAACTCCCCCCCCCCCTCTATTTTCTTATAATCTTTGTGGATTCATATTAATTTTTTTTTAATATATTAGCACGCTTGACTTTGTTTAATAGTAATTGAATGTTTGGTTGGAAAATAATTTAAATTTTATAAATATAAATTTAGTATATTTTTTCTTGGTTTATATAAACTGTTAGCTATAGGGGAGTGATGATTGGGAGGAGGGTACCCATGTGTGGAGATTATTTGCTAGTTCGGGCTCTATGTATTTTTGTACATTGAGAAAAAATCTATTTGATTGAAACAAACCTTTATTTTGAATAATGGCATTTAAATGTGTAGTTGGTTTTAATATATAACTGATTTAATTAAATACGAATTGTGCGAATCAAATCAATTTTAATCTATTTTATTAAAATTGTTAAATATCAAATATTTAACCGGACAACGTTCAAAATAAAATTTACTTGAATCGAGTCATTTTTTCTCAGTTTTCGATCGGATGCAGCTGAATGTTTCCTATACAAGAATCCTGACCATTCTCCTAGATTGCAGTTTTCTTCCCATTCTCCACACACATCTATGAAAAGTACTATTTAATAATAATTAAACAAATTACTATGAAATAAACCACAATTTTAACCCTTTGCAGTTCGCTGCTTTCACACAGACAAACATTATATTCCCTGAGAGATGAGACAGCGAGTGCAAATGGTTAACAAATATCAATATAGTGTTCAGTTGTATTAAAAAAAAAACAAACAAACAAAAGTCGTCAAAGAAATTTATTATATTTAAAAATAATTAAACGTCTACAAATTACAATACATATTTACGAATGATTAACAAAATGTTTAAGGTGATACAAATTATTGGAAAAAATTAGATACAACATTAGAATGTCAAGAGTACTTGGAGTAAAGATGAAGCTTCGGGTGCTAAAAATTAAAAATTGTGGATAAGATTTTTATTCTTAACATGTCGTTATAATGACCTAAAGGAAACGAATGCTCTTATAGGAAAGTCAAGGAAGGGGAGGGGGGATAACTGTATACATAACACATTCTCTACTTAAAACTAACATACTTGTGTACATACATATGTCTGAATCCGATCGGTTTCATTCATGAACTTGCCGTAATTCATTTTCTCTTTGGTAAAGTATACGTTCGACAAGGGAGCGATAACTTTTTTATCAACGACTATAAAGTCAAAACTCTCGTATGTTTACGTTTCATCGATTAATCTCTACCTTTATTGCTTCTATAGTATTGTCATACGTTTTAAACAGAAGAAAACAATTACTGCATACACGTGCATTGTATAGATTGCAATAAAGGAATATTATTATCGGTTCCCTTTTTATCTCGATAGTTTATCTTAAACCGCGTGGTTAAAATAAAAATTCTACACAGAAGGGGCTCTCTATAGAATATGGTAATTCGAATACAGATACGTAAAGAATTTTATTGCCTTTTCCAGCGCGGTAAGATAAACATTTATATAGGTAGCCCGGTACTGAATCTAGTATTTATCCGAGTATATACATCCTCATAACTGAATTGTTTACAAATGTACTTGTCGTAAAATATTTCCCTGCAAAATTATTCTATATATACAACACACATACACACAGACAACTCGCCCTCTCACCGAAGCGTCAAACGCGTCAATTAACAAATCCGTTAGAATTTGCAGCTCGCACAAAATGAAAAATATAACCGAGTTTGCTCAACTTTTCGCTGACGCTTTAAAAAAAAATGAAGCTCAATGGAGTTAACGGCATCTTAAGTAGGCAAAAGTTGAGAGTTGCGCCAAGCCAAAAATCGAACAAAGTGAGTTAAGAGTTAACAAAGGCACAAGAGTTTTAGGTTTTCAAGTAGGGGCGCCCTCTAGCGTTGAAACCGCGTAGCTGCTCGGAGTAGAGAAGAGGTTAGGAAAACACGCGCATATATATACAGAAAAGAAAGGAAGGAACGAAGGAAAAAATAATAGGCGATAAATAAAGAGATGAGTGAAAGTTCCATGTGCAGGAAAGAAAATAGAAAATTATCGCAATCCTAGTTTATCTTGCGTTTCGAGAATATAAAGAGAAAGAGACGCTTTAATTCCTCGAAGGTGGGTGTGCAAATCCGTATAGCTGCAGACAAATGCGAGTTATCCGAGGGGACTTGTACATTTTTCGAATAGCTATTGGGTAATTCCAGTTTAAAAGGGGCGACATTTCCTGGTGCAGGCGCTCCTTTATACCGGAATTGTTGCAGGAGACACGTGAAATTTTACGGGTAACCGCGCGCAAAGCTGACGCTTGTTGTTTTTCAACGAGCAATAAAATTCGCGGGCAAAGTTGAGCGTTGGAAAAACTGCAAAAAGCAGTAGATGCGCCGGGAGAAGAATGCTAATGAAATATTAACGATGCCCGTCACGTGTGTCGGATCTGTAACACGTTTTTCCTAATTCAAATTCGGCCATAACTCCACGCCCTAGAAAATATACAGCCGCGTCACGCACAAAACACAACTCGCTGCTAATCAATAATGCCGACTATCGCGCGAACCATCTCTCCTTCCTTTCCTTAAAATTACGCAAAAGCCAGATTCGAGAGCACCGTTTCCGTTTCCTTATCGCTCGCTTGCTTTCTTCCACGATTTAATGACACGTAAAAAACGATAGGTCAAGTGTAGGTCCAAGTCGAAACACGAACGATAAATAAATTAGTCTTAGAAAATACTTCCAGAGTTTCATTCTTCAACAATTTTATTCCTTCTTCGAGAATATTATTCCGTCGCATCGATTCACTGGAAGTACGTTTATATGGCTTAAAGAGTTTCAGAGAAGAATTGCTTTTATAATAGTTTCACTTCTAATTACGTAATTTCAATTTCGGAAACCGAACGACGCTCTTAGTTTGAACTCTTCATCATTTCAAGAGAATCTGTCACGCGTGCTTGCTCGTCTTTTACGATCATCTATTTTCGCATGGTGCTGCTGCAGTTGCATAAAGAAACGATTACTAAAGAGCAAAGAATGGCACACCACTACAAATGAAAGTTTTACCACCACTACTACTACTACCACGAACCGAGAAGTTGTAACGAGTCAATGGCACTGAGGAAATTGATAAGAATAAATGGGAGAATTTGAGAGGAGGAGGTGAAGAAAGAAGAGCGTGTTGCTTGCTAAATATACTCGTGGAAGACGAATGGGAGAGTGGGAGTATGGAGATGAGTGACGTGCAGCGCGCGAGAGAGGAGCGACCAATCGACTAACCAAGCAACAACGTACGTCAGTAGTGCTGCTACTCAACTCACTTGTTGAGTGGCGCCACGACGCGATTCTTTCAAACTATTCGCAGCCGATTTTCGAACTTTGCAGAATTTCCAAATCAACGTTCTCTATAAGTCTCCTCCTTAATCTTACTGTCCTTTTATTATTTCGGTTGAATCGTCGAAAGAAGATTGGTGAACACGAATTGGGAAATTGAGAGGTTGCGGGAAGAAAAGTAACCTAGCGTGTAAAACGTGAACGACGCGAATGGCGCGAATCAAGTGCAAGAGGAGGTTAGAAAATGTACTATATAACACGGTATGCGACGGCGTCGTTGCAGCTCGTCGTAGTCTGCCGCCGTCGGCATTATTTTTAACGAACACACAGGCTCTCTCAGAGTCCCGGGGGACGTGTGGGATTCTCCTGGAGCTTCCTCTCACCTCGAAACCAAATACCTCCGCACTATAACCCACCGAATTTCACTATTAGTTTTGCGACAATCAAATAATTTGCCCAAATTCATGACCCCTCCCCCCTTTTCTGTCATACAATTTTTAATCCCAGCAAAATTCCACAAATTCTCCGCAAGTTTCGTCAGAAGCTTCAAGTGTCGCGAAGAGTGCTGGCATTATTTAGCTGGCAAAACTGATTTACGAAACTTCCTTAATAAACCATTAAAATTCAATTGAAGAAATGAATTAGCGAATGCTTTAAAGCGCGATAATCAGCTGTTCGTTGGTGGCAGAATTCCCTAATTGAACAATTTCTCAAAGTTTTATCAGTCTCTCAACGTTCTTGAAATTACCTCTTTCTCTCTCTCTCTCTCTCTCTCTTTATATATATATATATTTCAAACTTTTTCCCTCTCACAAACACACACTGTATCCCATCTTGTACCCTCTGAAACGGCTTGGAAAAAATTATACTGACTGCTCTTTATGCTATAATCAGCTGTTCCCCACTGGGATTTTCCAAATGAGGCGTTCCACGAAGCTTTATCACCGTGCTCCAGTCGTGCTCGAGTAAAAAGCGAGCGAGCGCACGATTATCCGTCAGTTTGCCGGTCGTTCGAGAGATTGGCCGTCGCGATTAAAAGGATGAAGGAAAATATAGTGATGGTGAAGGAGAGAATAGAAAATAATGAAAAAGAACGCAGTGTGTATATCCGAGCTGCGCTGTTGCGTCGTCGTTGTCGTCGTCGTTGTCGTCGTCGTCGTCGTCGTCGTCGTCGGTGTTGCATAACGCGCTAATGTAAGTCAGCATCGTAAGAATTCGTTATGTAAGTGTGAGTGCGTGCGGGTATGCGTGTGGAGCGTAGCGAGTCAGGCACCGAGGAAGCTCTTCCCATAACTAAGTGCGAGTGGGCAGAGCACAACTGTGGAGAACGGTGGCCACCTCGTGACTCGAATGGTCGCGGCGTCGTCCCAACCAAAGCTCCGGTGGCCATCCCAATCCACAGGACGCGCGACGATTCACTTGACTCGCCGTGGAGGTAACACGGTGCACTTGTAGTGGTAACAGTAATAACAGGTAGTGGTAGTAGTGGTAGTAGTAGAGGCGGTAGCGCGACGTTGCTCGTAAGTAATAACGGCTGAGCCAAACGCCAGCTCACTCACAGTCGAGCATGAGCTCTCTCGAGCCGCCACGGACTAACTGTGCGATCGCCTGAAAAACAAACGCGATCTTCGGCGATCCTTCTAGTGCAACGCCGCGCGATGAACAGAAATCCACGCCGAGAGGAATCACCAATGTAATTGCATCTGTAACCGCGATCTTAAACTACTCCAACCAAATCCAATGAAAACTTTGTCTACTCGATAAGGATAATCTCTGCGAATGTACCAGATCAAACGAGAGGGGGGGAGGGGAGAGAATCGTAGAGACACGATAAACGAGTGAAAATTTTAAAGAATGTTCGCGCTTCCAGTGTCACGCGTATCTTACAACAGGATACGTCGCAAAGTTGTAACCACACGATAGTTCCTGCAGAGGGAGTTGATATATTTTTGTGAATACGTTATACCAGCTTGAGTGTGAAATTGCACATTTAATCGGTTGTTGTGCTGCCACGTGTAATACGAAAAGTTTGCTAGGGAGGCCGGTGTGTGAAAGAGAAAGAGAGAGAGAGAGAGAGAGAGAAGAGGTAATTCACGCCGGGCGATTAGTAAACTTGGAGTGTGCCAAGTGGAAACTCGCGTCTGTTAACTTGGATAACGAGTGGAAACTTTGCGATCGTCGATTTTTACTGTGCAATGGCGATGAAAAACCGGAAGCAAGTCAGTAGCGAAGGATCCGGCGTGGGAAGCTCGAAAGCTCGCTATCCGGCGATCAGTCAAGCTTATTGGGCACCGCAGCCTCAAAACGTACCTTACTGCATTCCAGGTACCGAGGATTCGTTAAGTTTCAGTCTTTTATTAACAGTGTGCTTTTCTCTCTATACTTTATTTCGTTGTGTGGAAGGCTTTCGAAAAACGAAACCCGAGCTTGATAAAAGACGACGCAATGGCAGAGAGACAATTATTATTGGACACTGCAGACTCAAAATGTACCTTGCTGAATTCCAGGTACCTTGGACCGATCAAGTTTCAGTCTTTTATTATCAGTGCACCTCTTCACATTGAAACAGTCCTTTTTTCGTTATCGACGCTGAAAGAAGCTTTTCGAAAAAGAAAGCTCTTGCTTTATAAGAGCTTGGACAAAATTCAGTAGATTATTACTCGACACTGCAGATTCAAAATAAATACCTCGCTGCATTCCAGGTACCGAGGGCCGATCAAGTTTCAGTCTTGGATTTCTTCTTCGCTAAAGCAATTTTGTGCCCGAATCGATAGTAAACAAAGCTTTTCGAGGAACGAGGCTCGCGCTCGATGAAAACAGAGGCAAAATTCAGTGAATTATTATATCGGACAGTGTATAGCCTATTGAAAACGTAGCTTACTACATTCCAGGTAGCTTGGGCCGATCGAGTTTCAGTCTTTTATTATCAATGCGCTTTTTTCTTTGATTCGGTTATAAAAGCCTTTCGGGAAACGAAGCTCGCGCTTGACAAAAGCGGAGGCAAAAGCAGGAAAGTTTTATATCGATCGAGGAGAGTGGCACAGCCGAGGCTGCAAGGTGACACCGATGAGCAAAGGCGGTGACGTTATGAATAGTCAGAGAGCGGTTCGCGAACCGTCGAAGAGAATGAATAAGTACGTACTTGCATAAATATACATGGCCTCCGCTTTGTACACTCGCTGGCCGAGTCGCGTATCGCATAGCATCGCGTTACACCGCATCGCCCACTTATATAGTTGCTATATATATATATATATATATATATATATATTAATATAAAATAAAGGTGTCTACTAGTCCAGCAGTTGCCGAACTGCTCCAGCAGTTACCACATCGATCGATATTCACTCGATCTCTCCACGATATTTACTTTGCTGATATTACGCTATATTACGTACACCGGAACGAGCAGTCTCGTATATAAATATCAAGCTCAAACATCGAGCGCCCAGTTTCGCTATCTGCGATCTATCCATCGAGTCCCAACTGCTTTGAATTTCAAATCAAACTTTTCGCTGACCCACGCGTTTATTTTCGAAACGCTTCTTCTCTTTCTCTTCTTGTATTAATGTCCCTTTCTTCCTTTTCTCTCTCTCTCTCTCTCTCTCTCTCTCTCACTGGCTTTCTTATTTCTTTTACTTTCTTTCCTCTCTCAACTCTGAACCCTGTCAGTACCTCATTTGTATACAAGCAACCATCACACACACTGATTCTTATACATAACCCAACTTCCTTTCATATACCATTCTTCGGTTCATTGTACTGTATTAGAATTATCGGGGGAAAGCTTTCCAAAATTTCAGCCATGAATGAAGTATTTATATATTGTAATAAGCTCTATCTTTGAGTTTTTCTTTCACGCGTCGAGTCGTTTTATAAAAACGCATGACAAAGCGAAATGTCAAAAGCAAATAATCGATAATAATACACAAGTGCAAGTATATGTATGTATATATATACGTATGATTATATTCAAGCCAAGTTCGTCGACCAATCCACCACCCCACTGCCTAATCTACATAATAAACAGGAATTAGATTTCTTCGAGATTCACTGACCCAAACTTCCCTTTGCATAATCTTGTTGAATCTCTTCACTCTGTTAGAATTATCGAGGCAAAGCTTTCCAAGATTTGAAAGCCATTAGCGATGCATCTATATATTTATAATACGCGTTTCTCTCGCACGATGAATCGTTTTACAACGCTGTACAGAAAAACACGTGACAGAGTCACGAGTGTCAAAACAGTAACCAAACGTTTTTTTCAACGTAATCATCTCTCTCTCTCTCTCTCTCTCTCTCTCTATATATATATATATATATACTACCAAATGCAAGCACATGTAACATTATTCAAGCAAAATTAGTCGACCAATCCACCTCACGGTCTAATCTCCATAATAAACAGAAATTATATTTCTTGGAGGTTCCCTGACCCTCGGCACGTCCTTCCCTCCATAATATCCAACCGGTGCAGCTTCGCAGTCTCCTTTCAAACTTGTAACAGCAAAATAATCCTCTTTGGTTCGTGACTCTCCTTCGTAAGCGAAAAAATAATCGCAGTTTAGCTGAAAAGAGACCTTTACATAATATTCTTGCGCATCCCTCGCAATGGCAAACTTGTCGATTGATGAGAAATCACCGATAATTGCCTCATTGAATATTTTCTTACGGACGATTATTAGCGGATATCCAACAGGCTCTCTCGTTATTAAACCCAATTGGCAGTGATAGATCCATCGAAGCAATAATAGCTCGACGATTATATTTATTTTCCTTTTCTGCGCGTTTTAATTCGTTTAGTATGATACGCGGGTGAATGATAAGAAAAGAGAATTTCGTAGAAGGGGGGGGGGGGGGATAAAATGCTGGTATATACATTAGAAAAAGATTGGATCTCTACAAGAAAAATATACAAGAACTTCCGTCGCACGATATTTCTCAGGGGTTTGTTCTTTGATCGCTCGGTGTATGTAATTAGCGGCGTTGTATAATTGATCGCATCGCGATTGAAAGATGTCGTTTAGGTGATTTGCGGTTTGCAGGCAAATGCAGTTGCAGTTGCGAATGAAACGTGACGTCAGCTTCGAATTGGAGTGTGTTAGGAGGTTCCGTGGGTTTTTGTCGAAGCGGGGGAGGGGGGGGGGGTATTTGCTGCATTGCGTGCGCGTACAAACGAAAGAACATATATATATATATATATATAGATTATATATACATCGATGACTAATGAGTAGAGCGATTGCAATATGACCATGGATTCTCCTATTGTCCTCCACTGCCTGTCATTTGCAAATAAATCTCCTGTTAATTACGCCGAGTGCAAATATCATTTAGCTACTCGGTCGCACGTATCATCGGAGCCAGCCGGTTTTGTTACGGATTAGGCCAGCCAGTTTACCTTCCGCGCTAAAGAGAAATTAAAGCATCAGCCAAATGTATAGTCGAAGAGATCAGTGCGCGAAAGGGAAATGTTTGTGTTGCTAGTGCAAAGAATCGAGGCGCCACTGTAGCACATTTGGCCTCTCTCTCTCTCTCTCTCTTAACACACTCGATCATTCCCTTTTTGTCGCCCCCCCCCCCTCCACCGTTCACTTTTTTTCCTCTACCACTAGCAAACCGTAACCCGTAACTTTTTCAAACTCATCGCAAACCCAATACGCAATTGCAAACCTCAAAACTAATCGAGAGCTTCCCACTATTGTCTCCTAGTCAAAAATGTCTATTTCCGTCCTACTCCCAGTATTGCGCATTTCTCGAAGGGAGAAAATTTGCCACGTAATTTCTATTTTACCGAATACAATACCCCCTCCTACGATTGATAATGTTCGCCGAGCCTGAGAGCCGGCATTAATTAAAAATTTGCTTGTTTATTGCGCAATGCCATATTGGATTTCCACGCGAGGAAACAGCTTTGTTCGTGCAGGCGAAGATAAAGGAATTAAATCGCGTTGTTGTGTTTCTTTTTCTCTGAGAAAACCTACGCGTAAAGATTATTCTTGTCAGGCACGAATAATTTTCTAGCGGACCATTGCTTTTGGCGTTCTTTTATTGTTATTAAATCTTTCGTATTAAAAATAGTTTAATAACCGCGGAAAACGAGCGCGAACTTTTGGGATTAAACTAAGAGTTTACAACGCGAATAAAATAATTTATTGAGAGTATTACTGAAATTTCATGTTTGTTTATTGAAATTGTTAGCGCAGAAACTTTGAAAATGTAAAATGGGTGAAATAGAGGGTAATTATTAGTGTAGGAGTTGATAGCTTAAAGTAACGTTTATTTATTAACATATTACCAATGAGCTTCGGTTGCAAATGACGCATTGTACCATATATCACGGGCGAATGGATTTTCCTGGTTCGAGTCGAGAAAGAAAACGTCGTTCGGTATTTATGATGAATTATTGGCATTGGTAATAAAGGCTGTTTGGAAGATTTAAAAATGAATAAAATAGAATATAAACATTAGTGCACGAGCATCGTTTGCAAATGACATATCATGACATATTTCACGAACGCGTTTAAAATTTGCCTATTTTCGAGTCCACAAAGAAAATGCGTCACTAGGTACATAAAGAATTATTGAATTTAGAGATAAAGAAAATTTGGAAGGTTTGAAAATGAGTAAAATAGAATAAGATAAGATTTTATAGAGCATATGAAAATTAGTGCACGAGTTGATAACTCAATATAACTTTATTTATCAATATTATTACAAACAAATATCTTTTGCAAATAATACATCAAACCATACGTCACAAACGCCTAGAATTTTCCTAATTCGAGTCGAGAAAGAAAAAGCTTCACTGGTTGCACAAAGAACTATTTAATTTAATAATAAAAAAAATTTGACAAAAATTAGAAATAAATGAAATAAAATGAAAAAAAAATATAGTAGAAAAAAATCAGTGCACGAGAATCAGCATTCCTCGCAAATAATACATTAAACCATATATCACAAACGCCAAGAATTTTCCTATTTCGAGTCGAGAAGGAAAACGTCGCTCGGTGTATAAAGAACCGGAGGCTACTCGTTGTGTAAGAGAAGCATGATTTCTCGCAGTTCTCCATAGTATAGATGTACTTATACCGTGCACGGGCGTTGCACGCAGTCTCACAAACGATTCATAGAAGGTTGGTGAGCATAGCTACCTGTCGCAACCCACTTAGCGAGTGAGTCGCCTTGCTACTATCTCCAATATGTACGCAATGCTGCGCGCTTTGCATTGGCTGGACGACGTTAAAAAAATCACGCGCATTGTCTTCGATCCAATTTAACAAAACCGATTAAAGTACGTCTGCAAAGATTTACTACTAAACCATCTCAATTAAAATTCAATCGATCCTATACCACCACGCGTAAAAATTCGCAATCCGCTTGGACTGAAAAAAATCATTCGGTAAGTATAAACATTGTTATTACAACGATGAACGAATCCAATGATGTAATGAAAAGGTTTACCGTTAAAAAAATTCTTTCCGAGTATAACGAGTGAGTCTGCTCGCTATACCATCACTAATGTATATATACGCGAAGCTGCACGTTTTGCATTATTAAAAAAAAAACCACGCGTTGTCTTTGATCCAAAATAATAAAACCGATTAAAGTACCTAAATGGGTAATCATTTACCACTCTGAAAAACCTCGATTAAATTTTAAACCATCCTATATACCACGTGTGAAAATTCGCAACCTAGTTACACTAAAAACAAATTTTTTTAACCAAATAAACATTGTTATTAGAATGATGAACGAATCCATTGATACAAGGAAAATGTTTACCGTTAAAAAAATTCTTTCCGAGTACAACGAGTGAGTCGCCTTGCCGCTATCGCCAATGTATACGCAACGGTGCAAGTTTTGCATTGGCTGTGGACGACGTTAAAAAAAAAATCACTTATTGTCTCCGATCCAATTGAATATAACCGATTGAATTACGTCTGGAGTTATTTACCGCCCATGAAAGCCGCAATTAAAACCTAATCGATCCTATAACATCACGTGCGAAAATTTCTTGCGAACGTGTACGTAATACCTGAGAGATAAGAGCGCTGCTGGCGAACGTTATGAGAACGCCAGCAGGAGAAAAAATACTATAGCGATTACGATAAGCTAATCTCTTTTTATTGTTATTTTTATTATTATTGCAATTTTACGTCTGAAATATACGCTAGACTGGAAGCGTTGAATATTCGAGAAGTAATTGCCTTATCTCTCAACCACTGCTGCATCTGTATTATAATTTTTGACCCACATTTTGTACACTAATGAAGGACCCCGACTGCGTTTTTTACGACGCGTGTAACGCTGCCGGGGAGGATAACCGGCGAGCGCCTATTTCTCGTTATTTGTTTATTATCGCTGCGAGCGTTTCATCCGCGAAAAAGCGAGCAAATTAATTTCCCTATATTGGCTATTGGAAATTTTTTAACACCCGGCTGTGCGATATGATGCGTTGACAATGCGCGACGCGCGGTGCAGCTTATTTTATATTGCACGCGGTTTTCTTTGCCATTTTTTATCGTGCGCTCCTTCAAGGACGTCGCGCGCGCTTGCACAAGAAGAGGAACGTGGTAATAATAAACTAAACATTTTTTCGCTCGAGCGTGATAACGCAGGTGGTAAACAAAGGTAATTGATACTTTCCGACGGAAAGCATGAAAATGATATTTCGAGCAAGACGATGAGGCTCGATATTTCAATGTTTTATATATATAGTGTATTTTTAATATTCGATCAAACGCATGGAAATTTACCGTTTATTCGTATAGAGCGGACATTAACTGTAATATACCTCTCTCTGTCTCTGGTTTTAATCTCATATTTTATTTAACAAGGTCGGCCCAGCATTTTTTTTCTCCAGATAATAAAAAGCAACTTTTTTGGCAGTCTATTTGAATTTTGAATAATATATTTCACGGAGGGAAAAGATAAATATTTGTGCACGCTCAATATTGGCCGAGTAAAATTATAATCGAAAGAAGCGGATAGAGTGTACCGGTGTGGCGTTGATTTCAAAACAGTAGCTTCATCACTAATCTTTTAAGCTGATATAACCTAAATAGTGCAGAGGCGGAGAACGGGCATTTACGCGCAATAAAATACCTTGACGTATATGTACATATATATATATATATATATAAAAGTCCGGCACTATTATTTATCATTATTATAAAAATAATAGACCACCGGGTATATAGATACATAGTGTATTATAGCAAAAGAAATAAAATAACACAAAAACCGATGATGATCTTAGCATAATTATTTCAACAATTCCAATTTACGCGAGTCCAAGCGTATCAATGGCTAAAAAACATAGAAAATCAATGAAACATTTCTAAAAAAAAAAAAAGCGGAAAAAGAGTGGAAGAATTCAGCTAGTATTCATTTTAACGCAGAGAGCCCCTCATTTTAATTAACAATCCTCCAGAAATAAAGTCATAAATGCGCGAGTATGGAATAAAGCGCGTTCCCATAACAATTGTTACGTCAATCTTTTCATACAGTTTGCGTCTCGTCTCGGCGCTACAGAGAAGTATAAAAAAGTCTATTCAAGAATGGACTGCTGCGAGAAATATCGAGGAAGAATCGCGCGTTATATACGTTCTACTCGTCGGATAAAAACATTAAATAAATTCCCGAGGCAAGTTCGCTAAATTTAACAATATATATATATATATATATATATATATATATATATATAGAGAGAGAGAGAGAGAGAGAGAGAGAGAGAGTAAAAAATGTGTTTCGTCAATTTTGCATAGCTGGTCAAGAGAGAAAAGGTGAAAGAGTTGGGGGGGAGTGGAATATTACAAAAGGTATTACACGCGCAGCGATGCCATAGGCATTACACGTATTCCACGGAAATAGCAGTGATTTCGTATGCGAGCTGCGTTTCATTGTCTCGTTGGTTGTAAGTGTGGAGGTGGATGGACGGATAAAGTAAAAGGCGGTGGGATGCTCACCTGCGGATCACGCTGTGTATATAGCGTTGTTCTTGTACCGGAGACGTATACCTGTCGGTATACGATAAACAGTTAGAGAGAGGGGGGGGGGGCAAGCGAGAGTCATATATTATATATATATATATAGAGAGAGAGAGAGAACGAGGCATCAACCGGAAGGAACTAGAGGACCCTAAGCCCATACAAATGCTCGATTAACGAACTCCATAGATCTTCCCCGAGGCACGCGCTAAGAATACAGAGTGCACGTTCCTTCCTCATACCCCCACTCCTCTCCTTTACTCCACACTACCATACGTATAACACAATCTTCGCACATTAATCTGTCACGCTTATGTGTATATTTATATATGTATTTATGTCCGTGAGAGTGTATATGTGTATGTACACATTCGTCACCCCACTGGCATTCGCAGAGAGCTTCTTTTGTAATGGCACACGTTGCTAAGCGCATTGCATCGATGCAACGTTCTCATGCAATTGAGCCAGAGACACGGCATCGAGGAACAACCACCGATTGGACTCTCCGGGAAATCGACAAGGCTACCGCCCCGCCCGCCCGGCGCCGGCTCCACTCGCTCTTGCTCGCCTTCCTTTCGCGCTTCCATCGTCCATTACCCAAGCGAGCAAGAAAATATCATTTCAATCGTGTCCATGACATAGAATACATCTATCCAGAGCACGCCAACCATACCGATAATTTCAATATCGGCTCGAACCGCCTTTTCATGTTAATCCAGCCGCGAGACGTTTCATCATTTTAGTCGTTCATTTGCAAAGTCACACTTGATGGATTTTTCCTCGTCTTTCTTCTTACCAGAGTCGTTCTTTATTTTTATTTATTCTCTTGTAATTATTATTATTGCCATTGTTAGAATGTTTCATAGTCTTTGCAAAGTTTTGTTCGGTAGATTTTTGTTAATTTATTTTTGTCTTGAATTGTTTATTTTGTTTGTTTTATTGCAATTGGTGGTATAGTGCAATTTTTAGAGTCTTATCGTCCAAATTTTTGCAGCGTTGCCGTTTCTATTACTTTTGCAAAAGTTGCACTTGGCAAACTTTCGTTCAGCGTTATATAGTCGAGTGATTTATTTTACTGATTTTCCTGTAACAATTATCAGGCATTTTGCAACATTTCCGTCTGGACATTTGCGAAAGCTACACACCTGGTACACTTGGCTCACTATTTTCTCGTCGAATATCGTTTGCTGTACTCATTTTTCCTGAATAATTTTCATAGCTTTGTTGCTGCGACGTTGCCTCTTTGTATACATTGGTAAAAATGAAACTGTGGCCTCGTCCCGAGTCGAAGAAAACTGGCAACTTAGCGAGAAGAATAGATATTTACACTGGATACATTTACGTCGATCGTAGTCTCCCCTCCTCGTCAAGTGGCTTCACCGTTGGCCGTTATTATTCGGTCCAACCTTGACCGTGTAAACCTGCCGGACGCGATAAAGTAACCGTGGAATATTTTCTAGCGTACGTCGGTATAGAAGCGGGCGACCCTTTGGTATTTAATAAACATTCCACGAAGGCCACGGTTTGGTACAAACCAAAAGCAGCATTTTTGTCGAGAGACGAAAAAGCCGCAGGGGGCTCGTGCTTCGTTGTGGCTCTCCTATTATTGCGGAATAATGATAATAATAAACAAGAGAAATTATCGAAATATCAGTATTTTTCTCTGCGGTCCGAGTTAATGATTCTATTATTCTTATTATATAGCTCTTACGCAACTCAACAATCATTTTTCACGATGTTTCAGAACGGAAATTGTTCGTGGGTATGCTTTCGAAGAAATACAACGAGAACGATGTAAGGAGTATGTTTGGTGTTTACGGAACGATCGAGGAATGTTGGGTACTGAGGGACGACGCTGGACAGAGTAAAAGTTGCGCGTTCGTCATCTTCGCCAGCAAACAGAATGCCATTAACGCCATCAAGGCCCTTCATCATTCGCAAACCATGGAGGTAAGTTCTTCCACATTTTTCTTTGTGCTTCCCTTTATTATTACACACACACACACACACACACTTTGATCAGGTCAGCGCCTATTGACTCGTCAACGATAACGCAATTATTACGCATGGTTGTACGTAGTTAGGTTAGACTCTCTTACACATACATATGCGTTTCTACGGGACCTATAAAAGTGCATTTGCATGTTCATAGTTTTAAACTAAAAAAAAAAATTTAGTCTGAAAATATTTTTATTAAGTTAATGAGCAAGTTTGTTTATTGATATAGAAGTAATTTATTATAATAATGAAATTATTCGTGATTCATTATATTAATAAAGTTTCTGCATCATTGCAACAAAAATTTTTACTGGTTGAAGATTTTTTCCAAGTGTAGACTTGGTTTATCTATATCTGTGTTTTTGCAGGGCCTACAGAAATTTTCTCATACGCTAAAAATGGGAAACTTTCGTCGGGACCTGCAAAAACACTTTTGTATGGATCTAGCCTTAGGCTTGCCATGTTGCCCTCTTTCTCCTAAATGCTGTACTCTTTTAAGCGAATTGTTTAAAAAATTTAATAGACAGGTTCATAATATTATTAAATATTTAAACAATTACATTTTTCCTCATTAAATTCTTTTGAATAATATTAGCTTTTATTTTAATATTTCTAATGTGTCTGGATTTGAAAATGATAATTCTAACCACAGTGTGACTAATCCAACTCGCCTCAGAACGTAGATGCAAAAAATTATTTTATTGATTGCACGAGTACTTTCGATAATTTTTTCTACTTTATGTGGAATGTAAAATAATGTAGTTTCTATAATGTTAATATTACAGTATATATAATAAAAATGGCATACCTCCTGGTTCGTTCTATATATATAAACAAAATAGGTATATTATATAAAAGATTTTTTTTATTTCTGCAAAATACTTTTTTTTCTACGTTCCCTTTAAATTGTACCAAAGCATTCAACTCACATTAGGCTGCCAGCGATAGCGCAATTATTACATGCAGATGTACGCGTGTATCTCTGAAAAATAATATGTCCGTCGCGTGTATAAGTATATATGTACGTGTGTATGTGTGAGAGGAAACGTTACGCAGCAAGAGCCATTAATTTTTCTCGGTCCATCAAAGCTATCCTTTCACCATTTGCGAAAATTATAATAAAGCGTCCTTGCACTATTTTCCCCTATTTCAAAATTCTTTTATCGATAACTTTTTAACGTGCATATTTTCCTCGTTATTATCCCTGTCCCCTTTAATAAAACATCGACTGAAAAACTAGAATTTTTCACATATACATCCAACGTTTGAAATCTTTTCTATTATATTTCTGTTTCAATATTTTGTTCACTGTACACCGAAAAACCCCGACGAATCTTTGTAAAATGGGTCCTTTAATTTATTATCAACAATCGCGTATAAACAAAGCATCAATAATAATCAACTCGACGCAAACCAGTCAATAAATAATTTCTATCCGAAGAACCGTTCTCGTCACTCATAGACGAACCGTGTCCTTGTTCTATTTCTCATCATTCCGAATAACATTACCATTTTGTAATCCTTTCGATACTAAATATATCGTACAATATACGACACGTCTCGCTAATACTATATTCAAACCGAAAACAAACAAAGTGACAATACTTGATAGAATAAACGAGAAACGATGAACCGTGCGAATTTGTTGTACGTGTTTTCGACGTTGTTGAATAAATTAATAATCGATATGCCATAGAATATCTTTGTACAGAAACGTGTTTTGTTGATAGATTTGTGCACGTTCCCAGAAAATAGCTGCTGTTGCTGCGCGCGTAAGAGAGAGAGAGAGAGAGAGAGAGAGAACGAAAACGTTTGTGTATATAGTTATATATATTATCGTTTGGGTTTGGGCGTGAGATGCGATTGAAGTGGGTCGAGAGGGAATAAAGGATATTTTCTTTCTTGGACAAGCGTTCTCCAGTGTACAAACACGGCAAGTGTCCGTCTTATCTTCATTCAGCATGAGTTTCGTCTAAAAGTTAAAAGCTCTTCTTCTTCTTGCGATTCTTTTTGTCGTAAGACTCCCTTATAACACACGATGTTAGTCGATGGACATTGGCTCGATGCCACCGTAGCTCGGGCAAAACATCCGCGCTGATCCACAACCCCGGCTGATCACCAATTTAACTCCAAGTAACTGAACCGAGCAAAGAAAGAAGCTCGAACGGGCCGACACCTCGACAATTCCAAGTGCGCGTGACTTTCCCCCTACGGCTACTTCCTCTTTTATATATGGAGGGGGGAGGGGGACCCACTCCACGCCGCCTATTGGAACCGCGCTACAACTCACACACATAGTGGCAATTAAGCGATCATTTCTAACTGTATAAATTAACAAAATTTAGGGACAGTTTTTTTTAATCACATTCTTTCGAAGTTTGTTCTACTTTATTTTCTCTCCTATGTTTATAGTCTTTATGCATAATTTGAAAATTAAAATTTTGTGGAATCATTACCTTTTCTCTGAGGATGTCTCTGTATGGATGATCGGAGTAGAATGCCACTGTGTAGGTGTGCAAATAGCGAATACTCAATCTTAACAAAGTAGTCTTTACAAATCCTCCACAATCACGACTATGCAATAAAATTCTAAACAATTTGATATATATTTCTAATTTTGATAAATTTCATTCTACAGGGTTGCTCGTCGCCGTTGGTCGTCAAGTTCGCCGACACGCAAAAGGAGAAGGCCCAGAAGAGGATGCAGCAGATCCAAGCCAACCTTTGGAACATTGCAGGAGTTAACGTGGCCCCTCATTATTTGGGAACCGTCAGTTTCTCATTACTTCTTCTCGCTTAACAATCCGGTTAATCTATCATTGTTTTCCGTACACTCATTTTACACTCAATTTACCCCTCGTCCGTGTGTCCTATCGTTATTAGTATTTTTACCATCACCACTACCCAGACTCGGCGATTTCACCGAAAGCCAATACCGGGTCCAGTCTTACATTGTAAATTAACAGTAACGCCTAGCGGCGGCTTTCTTCCCATGCGAAAAGTTATTTCACCGTTGCACTTTTTGTCAATCTTAGTCGCGCTATTCCTCCCACGGTCGATCCGAATAATGCTCCGCATATACCGAGTGTCTAGTAAAGTTTCTATCTATTTTACATATAATTCGCTTGATTTACAAGTCGTTTTGCATATAATCAATTTTGAGCGGGCACAGTCGTTGGACAAGTTGAGTGACGCACGGTGATTTTACTGTGACGCCAAAGTGGCCCAATGTTCTTTATCATCGAGTTGGCAGGGTGTTCCAAAGTCACCGGATTTAGGATCGACGCGTGTATGTATGTATGTGTGTGTGTGTGTGAATACCCGTGATGGGACGCTTCGCGCTTGTATTTGAGAAATTACGTGCGAGAGAGAGAGAGAGAGAGAGAGAGTATCGGAATGATAGATGATTACGTTAATTGCGTTAATTAAACGTCGGAGAAAATCCGTCTCTGGCCAATGTGCTAAACTATTTGTGATACAGAGGCATCTTGCAGAATGACACGCACAATCTGGCACCTAGCTCGTTGCAGCTGCTACAACAGTTGCAAGCAACGGCCAATGCAGCCACTCCGGTGGCAGCGAACGCTGGGGCCAGCGCCTTGTCCAGCGTGCAGCACCAGTTGTTGCTGCAGCAGCACCTCGGCCTCGGCGCCACCACGCCTGCGCAGCCCGCGCCTCCCACGGTGCCCACCTCGCCGGAAATTAATCCTGCCAACCTTCAAAGCCTGGCTACTCTCGCGTCCTTAAGTAATACGGCTGGTGAGTATGGTCAGTGTCACCCTTAACTTTTTTTTCTTTCTTTCTTTTTTTCTTACTTATTTCTTCCATTTTTTCTTATACTTCTCCAACCATTTCTTGTCTCTATCCACTCGATTCTAACCTTGTCAACTAATTTTTGGTATTTTTTTAACAACGCTGCATTGCGTTTTACTGTTTTCTCTCTCTTTCTCTCTCTCTCTCTTTCTCTCTCTCTCTCTCTCTCTCTCGTAGCTTTGTTAAATTTTAGTTTACACTGTGAGACAAACTGATTAGTGTGCACTTGAGCTAACTTCGCTTGGTACTCTTTCTTCGTTATTTTCCTATACTGTACCTTGGTTAAAATGCACACTTACGAATGAATTTTGTACAGTGTGTACTCTAGGAAGTTGTGAGTGAGTGAGAGAGAGAGAGAGAGAGAGAGAGAGAGAGAGAGAGAGACTGGAAGAAAGTAATATTGTTTATCCTTATATTTCTTGTATCACGACTGATGTTTTTTTTTTTTGGTTCCACAGCGAATTTCGGCGTATCCCCGATGAGCATGCAGAATCTGGTGACTTTGGCGGCTATGACGGGAGGAAACACTAGCAACCTTCAAGTATCACCTAGTGGTGAGTACAACGAGAAGAGGAATTATTGGATGATCCGCAATAACCTTTGGATATTTTTAATACGCTTTCTACTAATTCTCTCAGGGCTCAAATTTTTATACAATAATACTCTTTAGAATTATTCAATAATGTAGTTCATTCAATCCGTATTAACTTTTTTTTTTAATCATTCTTGCTTTATAACAAATCAATCGCAATATCGATGCGTTACTAACAGCGATGGTTAATTCCGGGACTGCGTTGTGTGTTTCAGCGTTGAGCGGACTGGCAAATTCGACAGCAGGTATGTCGTTATGTACGTGTCCCATTGCTGGTAGAGTATTAACCACTACTAAATTAATTTCAATCACCGCGAAGGGATCTAATCGAATGAACATTCTAGTTTGATCACATCGTTCAGTTGAGTGTACGCATATTCTGTTCTGCTGCATTGTGTTCTCGTGCCAATGTCCAAGTAATCATTGCATCCAATCTACTCTCAGCCCATCGCATGATAATTTCCCCTTTCGATCCTTTAATACAATTGCCCTCGCCGAGTCTAACATCCATCCATCCATCCATTTCTCCTACGAACAATAGTCCAGACCAACCCTGAAAGGCAGCGCTTATTCGCATTAAACAGTTAACAACAGTGCGCTCGTGATTAACAAACCTCTGTATTTATTACTGTGTAAATATATCACATGTTTTCTACCCGACGTTACCTGCAAATATTCGACAGAGACATTAGCCTGAGATCCTTGGATTATCCCAATTAACACTCCACTCACTCGTGTATTCTTCGCATTAGGAACAATCTTTTCTCAAGTTTTTAATCAACCATATTCTTTTTATATCCAGCTGCGCTTCTTGGAAAAACCAACAATACAGGTGAGATCACACTATCAAGACATCTATAGTGAAACTTGTATACCAAAATTACAGATCAGTCTTTTCCAAAACTCCTAGAGCTAGCATTGCACAAGCTTTGCAGATTAGATTAGTAGTGGAATTAATTTAGAAAATGTAAGGTGTGCATTAAGAGAGAAACTACTGATTTCAAAGGACTGAGAGTTTTTGTAATTCGTTAATTTGGATGATTAATGTTTTTGATTGGTTCAAAGCGGTAAAAAAAGAGTCAGAGATAAGGATATAGAGAAATCGAGCTTGTAATGAGGGTGGGAGTAGGGTGAGGGGGGAGAAGCAGTTAGTAGTTACTTACATCTGGGTTGACTCGAATGAAATTGTGGTGAAATTAATGGCTTCAATTGTCTATTTTCTGTACATTGTTTTGCAGGGTCGTCCGGTGGTAATCTGAGTCCTGTAACGTCGCTCGCTCTAAATTCCTTAACGGGGAACCCATTAAACGGCCTACAGGATTCCTTGAGCAACGCTTATTCGAGTTTGCAGCAGTACGCAGGTAATTGCGAGCCTTCTTAAAGCCCCAGAAATTGCAAAAACGGTCGTAGCGGTTGATAACTTTTTTCCCTCCCCCTATACATCTTCTTTCTCTCGTTTCTTTATCACTCTCCATCTCTCTTCAATGCATAATATAAATCTATTAATAAGTATATAACTGTGAACGTTAAAGCTCTCATTGGAAAGACGACGCTGACCGTGGAAAAGAAAGAGTTGCATAGTGAGTAACTTGCACAGTTTGCAAGACGTACCACTCTCGTTTTTGCTCGTCTAAAACTCTTCTTTTGATTCTCCTTCTCCTTCTTACTTTCGTTGCTATATATTGTTTACTATACTACTATTCTGTCGTTATTGTTTGTTTTACTCTGCTGTTATTATTGCAATTATTATAACATCAAATTGGTTTGCTTGATAAGAGAATATTTTATTATCACTAATTGTATCGGCCAAAGAGAAACTTTCCAGTGGTAAAAGACATTTTTTATAACTTTCTTCAGACTCGAAACACCTAATTTGTGCGAGGTCGCCTTGCAGTGGTATTGTTGTGGTTATTGTGATGCCATTTGTATCGTTATTATTATTATTCTATAGTTTTTTCGAGAAAAGAAATACAAGAAAAAGTAAGAAATAGAAAATCTAAGTTGGAGAGTTTTGTCGAAGGATTGCAGAAATTTTCTCTAAAGGCGGATCCAATGTGTCGAGCTCTCCCGCACCAAAAAGAATTTCCCCATCGACTTAGTTGCTAGTTATAGGGAATAAATCAATGTGATCTGCGCTCTATTATTATATTACTCACGGATCTTGCAATTTCAGGGTTCCCCGCGTTCACCGCTGCTGCTGCAGCAGCTGCAGCGGCTGCGCAAAATTCAAGTTTCAGCGCAGCTGGCAAGAGAATCGAAGGACCTGAAGGTGCCAACTTATTTATCTATCACTTACCCTCGGAATTTAGCGACGTGGACCTGGCGTCGATGTTCGCCCCCTTTGGCAATCTCATATCAGCGAAAATCTTCATAGACAGGCATATGAAGACCAGCAAGGGCTTCGGTGAGTCAAACACGAATAAAAAAAAAAAGAAAAACCCTCGTGAACCTTATTTTAACCAATTAATTGGAATATCAATTATTACAGGTTTGTTCGTCTCGGTCGTCCCTTATTTCACTCGACAATTAAGAGGAGGACATGTACTGACTTTACAGAGCGTTTTCACCTGAAAAATGGTTTAATACAAATTTAATTTGAAAAATTTTGTTATTTTAAGCGAAAGTTATTTCCCCGAGGATTCGAAATTCAAATAATGTTGATTTGGAAATACTGAGATTTCAGGTGGAGTTACTCTGTAATGTCTGTATCCAGCTTGTTATAAATTTATTATTCAATCGCGATGCAAAGACTGAATCAACATCACGAATGGCAATTTTGCTAGCTGTCTAAGAATCATTTTGACCAAGTTTCAAAAGTGATTATTCAAAAAGTAATAATTATATTGTTGATAATTGATGTTAAAAATGTATCTAGATCTAGGGGATGAACGAAACCTTCGGTGAATATTACAAATACAGAAAACTGAAAAACTGTCTTTTTAAGGCAGTTCGAAAAGTTGCCATTCTCTATTTTAAACCTTTGCATCGCGAATGGACCGTGGACGAATCTACCAAAAGTGTAGAAATCACAACTAACACTATGGTTGCCAGAAAGCATGTATTGTAAAAAGAAAAAGTACAACAGAAGAATTATTAGTTTAAAAAAATTAAAATTTATGCAATTTTGCAGAAAAAGGAAAAATATAAACAATGAACGCTCCCTTCAAAAGAAATATTCTGGCAGCCCTAGTTCTGAGAAACGAACAAATCTGGATTAATTATTGATATCCCTCGTATGAGGTAAATAAGAGAGAAGGAGAGACGGGGGTGTAAATTGTGTACAAGAAACGTTATATGAAATATTGGCTAAAAATTGCAGGCTTCGTTTCGTACGACAACCCAGCAAGCGCGCAAGTGGCAATACAAGCAATGCATGGTTTTCCAATGGGAACGAGGAGGCTGAAGGTACAATTGAAACGGCCCAAGGACGCATCCAAGCCATACTAGTTGGCTGTGTTGGCCTCGACAATCCTCCGTAGGTAGATACCATGCAGGAACAGGATAAACACCGGCTCGGGTGTCATGTTTTCAAACCATCAAACTACTCTGTTGGTAAAAGTTCAAAACAGTAAATACGGGTTCGTCGAAGTCCTTGCTCTTTTTTAAGGATTCCACCGCTTCGATATACAGGATTCCTAGATAGATATTTTAGTTAAACATTTGTCACTGTTCACGATTCTTCGGTAGACTATCGAATTTACCCTCGATAAGGAGGATCTAATGCTCTCTAGTCATTCGGGATAGATTCTCTTTTGCACAAGGGGTCCAAAATCCACTTCTTTTTTTTCCATTTCTCCTAGTATAGTTTTTGACTTTAATAACGATGCTGTGATATTTTAGGAGACTACGATGGATTCACTGTTAGATTATATTATACTATACATAGAGGCGTAATGCTGATTACGTCTATATCGAGCAATCGGATTTTCTGCTCAGTCAGCTTCTCTTCTAATCGCCAGTCCGTCCATTTAGATCTTAACGAACTATTTATAATGATCTATCGTCGATTTTCTTCCAGTTCTAGACTAACTGTTACATTCTTTTTTACGAAGAACAAAAATCCTAGCAAAATGTGTTCCAAGCTTGTAATACATAATACATATTTGTCTATGTAGACTGTGTGATTTTCTGGAAAGTATTATACAATGTTTCAAGTGGATCGTATTAATATAATCATGTTGTACTTGTAATAGTGGGATTTGGAATATCCAAACGATTTCACCGTGGCTCAATTAATCCGCTTTACACGAATGATTTTTTGGCACGCGCGTTCTCTTACTCTCTCTCTCTCTCTCTATCTTTCATTCTCATTCTTTCTCTCTTTTTCACTCTCTCCTCTCTCTATCTCTCGTACGGACAGATTATCAAATCCTTCCCAGCTGAAATCATCCATACGTGGTACACATTTAAATTTACTATAAATGCATAATACATATTATACGTAATAAATAGTATACGTTTAATGAATGGCTGCTATTAAAGCTTTCTATGTTAAACTTTGTGCACAACAATTTTAAAATTACATTCGTATATATATATATATGTATATATTTATATATATATATATGTATATATTTATATATATATATATATATATATATATATATATATAGTATAGTTGACTAACACTGTATTAGCTTCTTGAGAAAGGTACCATAGCAAAATGCTTGTTTTTCTCGATTATTACACACGCGAGTTTTTAACTAAAATCCATATCACAGCAGAGACAGGCGCTCAAACAAACACAAGTCCATTGACTCGTTTCAACAAAAGACAATATCAGTAGATTTAACGTAAAATCTAGACTACAGAGTTGTGTCGTCCTTCTATATCAATATCGTTTTTTAATAATCATTATAATCAGTGATAGAGATATATCATGAAGGCTCTTTTAAACCTCATTCCTTTTCATCGAGTAGAAGTTTACGCGCATTTTATTACGCAGATCCCTTATTAGTGTGAAACGGTATGTGGAATTTGAGACGTTCTCTCGTTACAATGCACCACGAAGTTTGATGGTTACTGACGCTATGATGCTTTATTAGCCGGTAGTACTAACACACACTAGCCTCTGTGCTTTTGAGACATCGCCAATCCCCGGGCACATCTGTTGTAATCAATTACAGTATGAAACCCTCTGTCTATCAAATTGTAAAATGTAGCCGCACTTGTTAACGATGAAAGTCTCTAACAATTATATCTAAACTCGTTGTTGTAATCCTGATTAGAATCGAATCTGCTCTAAACTGGCGATGTTGATGAACTCTCTTAAGCGTGTGGGGTGCATTTAGGAGAATTCTCTCAAGACTTTGCAGGACATCGTGATCGAGACACGCCATCCTCCTAGATCTTTAATAATATAATAGTAATTATTGTAACTATTACCACAGCTGACTATATCCTCCAGTGTTGTAAAATTAAAAATGAGACTTTGTGCAAAACTAACGCTTTGGTCCCCCTGCAGGGTCTTTGGATGAATTCGCCACTACACGCGCCTATTATTATACGTATTTGGTGGGTGTGACAGTGACTAACCTGTCCGTGTGTTTGTTTATGTGCCAGCAGGTGGCCTGTGACGTTGTGACCGTGTACTCTCGATCCAAGTCGGCGTGCCATATCTGTAATCAGTCGGTCGATAGTCAGTCAGTCAGTCAGTCAGTCAGTCAATCTGAAAACTGTCGTCGAATCGGGCGAACGTTCTTTCGCACGGTCGCTTCTTCACACTGAATCACCACACACACATACACACACAAAAATATATATATATACATATATATATATACACTTATACAAGTCGAACGAATACCTTCACATCCCTCCTCCCTTCCAAAACCTTCTTCCCCCAATCTACTCTTCACCATCGACTCACCTACCACTACTATTACCACTACCACTCTGCACTGGCCAACATAAAACTCTCTTATCTCATCATATCATTCACCCAAGTGACCATGTCGAATTCATATATCACACAACTCGGTGGCCCATCAAAATTTATCCAACCCACCCCTATACCCACAACCATTCTTTCTCGTACTTAGTCTTTTTCAAATCCAACCGCAATTCTCTCCCCTAATCCTCGGTGATACACACGCGACCCTTAAAATCGTCGAATTGCGTGGCTCGTTGCACTCCCTATTGCTAAAGTTCTACCATCACCTGCACCATCATCATCATCACAACAACAACAACATCTACTACTGCTACTGCTACTACTACTACTACTACTACTACTACTACTACTATCATTGAAAGGCGGTGCGAGAGTGATAAGATGCGAGATCTCTCCTCGACCTCGGCTTGCTGTGAATTTCCCAAGAAATCAACTGAAAAACGACAGCAGACACGCACGCACCCTCACCGAAGCAGGCATAGAGCACCAAAGGGTGGAGGAAATAAGTAGGGACGACGAGTCAAGTGTTTGTTCACTTGCAAGTAGTACGAACCTTGCTTGGCCAAACTCGCACCATCCTCTCTCTTATTTCTGGTTTCATCCCCCCTACACACCTGCAGTCTCTGTACATAATTCAAGAAAACGTGTGTCCGTCTGGCTCACTGGGATTAACGTTTATTCTTCGTGCGAGCGTATGTCTGCGTTTGTTATGTACACACTAGTGTAGTGCACGTGTACGCGAACGCATTGGCGCGATACGTCTGTATAAAATAATGCTGCACAAATATCGTAAATAAACTATTTACACGCCCGTGCGTCCAACGCGTACACGTGCAAAGCGATGATCGTTGAGAGAAATCCAAGATTAATGTAACGCGAGCACGATTTTCAAACCAGTAATTGTTGTAACGATGATCGAACGCACGTTCAAAGTACCAAGAGGGTTATTATTCTTAATTGATCGAACCCCTCGAGCTATCGTTAAATCTCGTCGAGGCACGCAGTGTGATAATGTGATTAAGAGTTTGTTCATCGTTATAGCAATTCAGAAGGTTGCGGAGGACTTCTTGTACGTTTTCATGCTTTCCTCCGAGCTTCCGAATGAGTCGAGCGATTCTCAGAGATATTTTCTTATACTTGTGATTAACGTGAGATGTAAGTAGTAACAGATCGCTCGTGTGTAAAAGCGAGGATGTGGACGACCATCGATTGTGTTCCGGCGGCGTAAGCGAGATTTCAACGAGTGACGTCACTTGTGAGTGGGGAAGAAAGCAAGAAGGAGTCGCGCGTTGAAAATTTGCCCGATGCTTCGACGTGGCGAAGTTGCGTTCCACTCGAGAAGGACATTCTTGGGATTCTTGAGGAGCCCTTGAATGGCGAGCTTCCGCCGATCGAGGGATCCGCATGCTAGTGGATAGCTGTGTGTACTATGACCGATATGCGATAGTTATTTTTCTCGACAAAGCACCAAGATCGTCGCTGTCATTTTACGTACCTGTTTGTGCACGGTGGATTCGTGATCGATGGGAAAATAGTGCACCGACTCCACGGGGCATCAGGCGAGGAATAATCGTGCACTCGTTGTTTCAATTCTTCTCTTGCGAGAGGAAGGAACGCGTGAAAGAATTTCAGGGAATAGGCGAACCCGCAGCTTAGTATTCGCTCTTGTAGAAAAAAAAATTGTTAAGATTATTGTGAAAAAGAAGCTGATCGGGGTGAGAGGACATACCAGAAAGAGGAAAGTGTGAAGCAAACGAGTGAATGATAGAGTGAATTAGGGGGGGGGGGGAGGGCAAAGAGAGAAACTAATGAAACGTAACACAGCATTATAAGATACATTTTGTAATGACTTTGTAATAAGATTGTATGATAATTAGAATTGTGTTAGGGAATCGCTTTTAAGGCGCGGGGTGATACTCGTATGCTTGTGTATGCATGATATGAATTTTTATTACTGAGAATATGTGGAAAATAAGCGCTCAGCGACGTGTGTTACGAATGAAACGATTCTCTGTGTTTGCGGTGATAACCGTTTATGGAAAATGTAACGTTTCGTTTTTTCTTTTCTTTTCTTCTGACGTTTTAACGGTTTGGCTAGAGGCGCTCGGTGCCCGTTTCACTATTGGCCAATATTATCAGGAATAACGTTCGTTAAACATCCGAACGAGTGATTTCGATGTACTACGTGTAAATTCGTTTAATGACTGCTCGAAAGGTTCTCCGAGGTGAGTTCTTCTCTCGTATTCTCTATCCAGAGTTCTTCTCGCGTGTGAGCTTTCTCGTTGGAACGATCGACCTTCTCCCGATTGTCATTGACCTACCAAAGCATGAAAAAAAAGGTGAAAAGTGCGAATGACTGTAAGATGACTAACAAATCGTTTTGGTCGATATTCAAACGATATGTACAGACGTTGATAATAAATGTTTTCGAAAATTGGACAAATTCATGTTGATAAGTCTAGCCCAGCTGTCTATGGGTGTGACTTGTTTAGTGCGCTTTTTAAAGCAAACTTTTTTTTTCAAGTCGCTCTACTTTTGCTTTGATTCTCACGCTTAGTAGCATGTAATTTTTTTCATTTTGATGTTTCTTTTTTTCTTCAGCCTCCTACTGTTCTCGTATACTTAAATATAGCTATGATTAATCGTTACCTCAAGTAATATACCAATTTTGGTAAGCCGAAGAAAAACAGAAAATTTCAAGAGTCGTTAATTAATTTTGCAAAGCTCTGCAAATTCCATCTGCAAGCTACCAAAGATACTTTGTCGATAAGTATAATATAATTGTACTTATACAGCTAATCCAAATACTGCAAACTAATGAATTATTAACAAAAGTGATAATCGTGAGCGCACACTTACAGAATTTACCTGCAACTAGAGCCTAGTCAGAAATCTACGAGTAAAGCTATATTATATATACATATATATATATTTGTGTTTCTCTCGTTAGCATCTTGTTATTCTCCACCGTTTCTATTAATGTTTATGCTGTTATATTTATTACGGTCATTGTTAAGCCGCATTCAACTTCAGCATGTACTAACTGTAACAAAAGTCATACATTTATATATATATATTATGTTATATTACTTAATCTTAATTTTAAGGCACACATTATTTTAATTTGCATAACACGCTATCTCCTCGAGGCAAGGGGTTCGTGACTTAACCTTATGTCCAGCAAGGCTTCTATTTGTTTTAATCATGGAAAAAAACAATTATGCGTAAGATACGCGAATGCTATTAATTAGATGCAAGTAAAATCATTATCGTTATTATATTTTAATTTTTAATAATAGTTATTCGTCTCTATTGTATACAAGAACCTTGCTTGCAGTAATCGTTAATGTAAAATTTTTCAGCACATGATGATACCTTGTATTGAACATTTATTTGTATGTAATTTTTTTTTCGTTTTAGATCCTTTTTTCTTTTTGATATATTGCTTTTCAGTTGTTTTCGACCACGGTCTTTTTTTTGTTATACGTTTTACGAATGGAAGAATTCACTATTGCGGCACATCTGATCGTTTCTGTGTTAGTAATAGCGGGATGCGATCGGACATCCTGAAACTTTTGAAAGGGAGTCAACTCTCGTTGAAAATATTCGATTTGTTTGTATCGCGCATATGCTATTTTTTAATCATTGTCGGTGCGTTGATTTAAATAAGCGAGAGGCTTTTACGGCCGAGTAATATAATTGTTGTAAAATTAATCGTAAAATTATCGCGGTTTATGAAAAGGCCACGTAGTTTTCATCCGTTACAGAAGCTTTGTCGTTTTGATGCTCACAGATTCGAGACTGATGAAGTCGTTGTGGTGGATGACTTATTGTACGAAAAAGGTTATGAAGCACAATGCGACGAGAAAAGTCGCAACGTGTGCGCTGAAGAATAGTGAAAAATGCTTGTAAAAGCACTTGTTCGCTAGTATTAAATGATTGATAGCGAAATTGTGCCGTGCGGGAAAATAAATGTGTACGTTTATAGGCATTAAATATGATTGTGCGTGCATATACTTTATATATATATATATATATATGTATATGTGAGAATGTGCTTGTAAACAATTATGTTATCGCTCATTTATCCTACGTGCGCAATGGTTTTCGCATGTACACGGTTGTTTTATGTTTCTGTTTGCTTTAACGGCTTCTAGAGCTACTACTAAGTTAATAAAAAAAGAAATAAAAAAAAAGAAAAAGAGACCAATGAAGCTACACCGCCGCGCTCATCGTTTATTAATTCTCTATGTTCTTTAGCCACGAGCAAGCTGAAATTTGCGTACTTACTTTCTGTTTGTATTATTTCGTTCCTCCATTGAGGTATGTTTCAATAATTACCATACATACACATATTTATCTTGCTGTCTTTTATTTATCTATTTGTTATCTATTGGACGCAGAAAATAAAAAAAGAATTCAGTATCTCCAAATGCTTTGTGAAATTACAGCGATATGAACGATATATGTGCCGATTGTAAAACTTTTACATTTTTCAATGGAAATGAATGGTTATTGGAGAATGTAGCTCTTGAAAAAAATAAGTGTAATGAGTGGTACAAGTACTTGGTACACATATTTAAACCGCTGTCGATTTTTCAGGCATTCCTGAGGGAGAAAGATCAATTTTCTTTTCTGTTGTTTCAATGGCTCCTATAATTATCCTTGACAATCATGCTTAGGTATAATAGTGTTATAACGCAGACGCTCCTGCATTAATAAATTGGTGTATCGACCGAGGGTGAAAAGCAGTCTTTGTATGTGATTTGCAGAGGAGCGATAATTATTATTGTATTTGAAGTAATGTTTATTAGCATTGGTGGAAAAAAAATCATAATTAATGCCTGTCGTGTGATGTACTTAGTTGGGGAACATACGCAAGTTGCAATCGCACGAAACTCATGCATGATATGTCTGACTGATTTATGCCTGCTGCTTTTGGTACTTAATAAACTGACTATATTTATCGGTGCTCTACGAAACTCGCGCACTTTTATCAGTCTCATGAAATAGCGCAGTAGTGCATTATTACACCTTCCATCTCCCTTTTGCTATTCCCATACTAAATATTTTTCGTTAAGCAATCGCATTCTACATAAATGACCATTCTTTTCGAACAGACTAGAATTTTATTAGTCCGTTTAGTGACTGAGCAATGAAAAAACGGCACTGGGTTTTTTTTACGAGTTAAAAAGCAGCGAGTACGCAACAAAATAAAGTTCCTTTGTTTTTTTATCTGTAACTTCGTGCTATTATATAAATATAGTAGCGTAGATCTATGTATAGACGTCTGTCCTCGATAAGCTAGATGATTTTTTATCGATTCTGAAAGTGTGTGTAGACGCGGAATGTGCGTTATGCGTGGTGCAAGCAACGAAGATGCGAGTGAATGTTCCTCCGTGATCTTGTTAAGTTTATGTTCGGAGGCACAATTAATTAAGAAACTATACATATACATATATACTATATACGTACGGGATGAAATGGAGAGAAAAGCGTGGGAGAATGGTCGAAGCACACGCGAAAGCCTGGAAATGAAGATTGAAGGCAGTAACACTTAAGGATCATTCTCATTTTACAAAACATTGAGACAAAGTGCTTTCGAGTAATGAAAATTTCATAGGTCAAAATTGGCAGGAGTTACACACTACTGCTTTTATAATACTGATATGCGATTTTTATACATTGTATACATTTTGTATATAGAGAAGTGTATTCTACACCTTTGACGTTTTCATAACTATTTTTATGGCAATTACCTGTGCCCGGCCTAATTTAGTTGGACCCTCGTCGTTGCAGATTCAAGAAAACAAAAAATTTCTTACAAAGCGCATCTCATTATTAATAGAAAAGAAAATTAACCACACACGAACAAAGGAGACCAGAATAAATGGTCCGTCTTAATAAGTAATTTAGCGTATTAGTTAACACTAAAATCTACCATCGAAATGAAGAAAAAGAAAAATAAACAATGAACAACGTATTGTTTATAATAACATAATGTTTCCTCTGTTCTTATAAAATCAATCGTAATACTATTGTTGTATGGCAATTGAAACTTCTATTCTGTTGAATGGCATACACATCTACTGCAATTACTGAAAATATTCGTAGTTAGTTTCAACTTGTATATATAGATTGTATCTAGATTTCATCGATATTTTTTGTACATAGTAAATTGGAATAAAGTTTCCGCTACTATGACTGGCTGCTTTCTCAATGGTTTGTATACAAAAATGGCAAAACTACCTATTACCTTTTATCCTTTAAGTAAAAGTGCAATTAAACTCATATGGACACTGGGAATGAGTACAGTAGGAGCGAGGAGTGATAGTGTACAAAATAATTTTCGCACTGAAAATCTCATTCAAAGATTTATTTATTAAGGTATACGTAAAATATTGACGAATATTGTGAGTTTTGCATTAGACAGAAAACAGAAAATATTTTACTTGTTTCTAAAGATTCAACAATACTCTGATAATTGTGAGAAGCGAGAATTTCCTGTTCAAACCTTTAGTGTATTCGAATAGTAAGGCAATACTTGCCGTTAACCATAAATCTAACAGAATGCTTAATCTCAATTTTTTCTTCAAGTCAGTCTATTTTTTATATAAGCAAGATAAAAAGCAAACAATCTTATACCCTGTTAGCCTTTTTATACCATACTTAGCAAGTTAAATAGATTTTAATCTCAAATAAATTTTATTTAAGAACCTTGCAAATAATTTATTAGCTTTCTTTTAAATATATGATATAAAACGAGTACAATAAGAACCAAAAAAAAATCTTAGGCTTATAAAGGAAAAGTATGCACTCGTTGCATTTTTAGCTAAAAATGCAAAATAGTCTATAAATGTCTTTTATAACTAAAGTATAAACATTTTAATAACGAAATTTGTATATGTACATAAATACCATATTATAAAGTTTATATAAATAAGGTATTTAACTTCAACTTAAAAAATTTACAGGTACGTTCAAAGCTAAAGTCAAATGCTATAGCATAATAAATGTCTTCAAATTTTGAACAATGGACAATGTAGCACAAATCTACATTTATAAAATGTGAATATGCTAGAATACACGATCTTGATATCCACTGTCAGCCATACTAGGCTTAGCTGGTCCTCCTGGAACTTGATGATGCGGATGCCTCATGTGCCCGGGACGTCTTGGTGGTGCCAAATACTCAAACATGCTTTGACTATGCTGTGCTAACATTTTACTTAAATCACAAGGCATTGGATCAGTCCAGAAGAAATCATGATTTAGCGCAGAGTCAGAATCATATCTTTTAACTGGATCAAGAATTAAGAGCTTATCAAGTAAGTCACAAGCATAAGGATCTTTCAGATATGGTTTCAATCTGTCCTTAACCTATATAACAAAAATAATCATAAACAACCAATAACTTGGTGATTCTTAAAGACCTCATGAGTAATAAGTGTATACCTTTCGTTTTTGGCCTTTTGGAAGGTCCATTTTAGTAAATAGTTCTAAATTTTCTACACCTGGCCAAACTTCAGTTGTTATGGAACCACACAATTGCGAAATTAATATTAACTGTTGCTGCTCTGTACTACCTTGCATTATTGGTGATCTAAAAACAATAAAATGCAAATAATTATGCCTTTATTGAAGAAGTAACCAAAATTATTACCTTGTCCACATTTCAGCCATAATACATCCTGCACCCCATAGATCCACTGGAGGCCCATAATTTCTATCACCTAATAATAATTCTGGTGGTCTGTACCACAAAGTAACCACTCGGTTTGTATAACGATTGGGTTGACCACTTTTATTTGCGCTAAAAGCACGTGCTAACCCAAAATCTGCCAATTTTAGTGTACCATTTTTCGTTATTAATACATTTGCAGCTTTCATGTCTCTGTGCAAGATCTACAACAAAATTTGTACTTGTACATAAATACTTGATGTTTTCATATATAACTTTGCAGCATCAAATCAACTTACCTTATTACTATGAATATAATAAAGGCCATTTAACAGTTGCTGCATTACTTTCTTAATTTCACCTAAGCTGAATTTGACATTTACATTAGACAGTAACCCAGCAAGATCATGTTCACAAAAGTCGAATACTAAGTAGAAAGTAGATCGATAACGATTGTACACATTAGCTGCAAGATACAAACATTTTTAGGTTAATGTTAGAAGCATACATTTTACTTATAAACAAGCATAACATACCTTTCGTCCTACATATTTCAATAAGACTCACTACGTTTTCGTGTTTCAGTAGCTGCAATATCCTAATTTCTCTTAATGCAGTAATAGGGAACTGAAATAATAATAAAAATAAGATATACATGAAAAAGCAACTTGGGGTAACAATTGTTTAAGAAATATTATACAAACCCCCTCTTTTTCGTTATCCATCAATACTTTCTTCATGGCCACAAATTTTTTATTTGACTTTTTGTCCTTGGCTTTGAACACCTCTCTATGAAAAATTTAAAAGAACAATGCAAAATATTAATGTTTCCATTTTACGAGAAAATAGGTTAGGTGTGTTGTAGGAAAGGATCAACACAAATTTTCATTTCTATGATAGCTTACCCGAACGTTCCCTGTCCAATTTTCGCCACTTTTTCATATTTTGTAGACTCATCGCAAAAAGGGAAATCAAATTCTTCGATATACTTTTCTTTTTCCTTTGTATTCATTATGAAAATGCACAAGTAGTTATACACGCACACAGCTCACACCACCAACATACACACAAAACACACTGATTATCACTGATCTACCTAGTAGTCGGCTAGTACCTACACAATCGCGTCACAGGACTCACACACAGCACTGTTAGCACGGTTAGCACTACGTCATAGTACAAACATAAAAACACTTCGTGGTTTGGCTAACAAAGGCCCGCTTGGCTTCGGTCGAACTCGAATAGACTCATATGTATGAGTCAAACTCGAAATGACTCGAATATGTCGAATCCTTTAAGGCGGCATCACTATCAACGGTACAGTCGGAAATTCAATGCTAACAACTTAAAAAATTGAAGTTAAAAAATCAGTTTTCATGCCGGGCAGTTGAAAAGTTAAATAATCTGAATAAAGGTTGGAGTAATTATTTCAAGATGACTAATTTTCAAGTATAACTGCTGTTTATCTGGTGCGAAAACTGCTTTTTTAACTCCAATTTCTTAAGTTGCTAGCATTATTTTTCTGACTGTACATACTATTGGTCACACTACTACAGGTCACTACAGGTATGGCTTTCCCTAATTTTTCGATGCATTTAGGAACTGTTCCGAAAAAACGAAGCGTGCGAGTGCTGCTTGAGTGCTACTGCTGCTCAGTAATGCACTCACGACTTTGACATAACACATCTCCGATTTCTAACAATATTTGTTGATCAGTCTTTTACGCGTAATAGCGAATTAGGAAAAAGTAACTTTTTCGGACGATTTGATAATCTCAGATAAATTTAAAAATCCTCCGGGACATCCCCGTAAAGTTAATAAAAAAGGACAGTATCCAGGGAATAGAGGACGAATGGCAACCCTAGATAAGAAGGCGTATAGGTTAAAAAAATATAGTAACCGTTTCAAAGGTATGTTATAAGTACCTATAAACTAGCATTGAATATTAAATTTTATTATATTTTCCTACAGTTGAACAATGGAAAGAGAAAAGAAAAAAAGCAGCTATAAAAGAGTTAGCAAATGATATGCAAAAAAGTCAACCAGGATCTTTACCCCCTTCTACAGTTAATTTAAAATCCAGCAAAGATAGAACAAGACAGTGAGAATATTATCATTAGTGATATTTAATTCAATTTAAACCAAATTATTTGCAAATGTATTGTTTTAGACCTGAAGGAAAACAAAAGTATAATGCTTTCTTTAAAGCTAAACAAGAATTTATAAGAAAGAAGGAAGAGAAAAGAAAAAAGAAAGAAGAAGCACTGTTAAATAAAACAAAGAAAGATGAAGCATTAAAAAAATATAAAGAGAAGAAAATTCAAGCATTTAAGAAACTTTCAAAGAAAACGAAGAAGGGTCAACCAGTGATGAAAGATAGATTACAGATGCTGTATGAGAAAATACAACAAATGTAAAAATTTAGATATTTTTGCAGCTTTTAGCAATTCTACAGTATCTGGGCCGAGAGGTTAACGGGAAACCATATATCGACATTATAGGAAAAAATTTTTCGCATACAGTGTTCTCATTTGTTGGCGGACTGTAATGTCATTGATGTTTTTGGAAATTCCAGAAGATTATCTACTGTAGTACATTGGGCAAATTAACAAAAAATGAAAAAATTAAATAAAAATTGTCTAAATAAATATATTAACATTATTGAAAAAAATAAATTGCAGAATCGCCCAACGTACTTTCCTAGATAGTGTTCTTGTGTTTCTAAAAAGTCCAAAAAAGTGCAAATACTTCAAGAAATGACGATGCTGCTTGAGAAACCAATAATAGAAAGATTTCATGTTCGCGACGCAAGAACATTATCTAGGGAAGTACGTGAGGCGATTCTGCAATTTATTTGTTATTTCAATAATGTTAATATATTATTTAGACAATTTTTTTCTAATTTTTTGTTAATTTGCCCAATGTACTTCAGTAGATAATCTTCTGGCATTTCCAAAAACATGTAGAAACATTACAATCCGTCAACAAATGAGAACGTTGAATGCGAAATATTTTTTGTCCTGTAATGTCGGTATACGGATTCCTGTTAATATAATTTAAAACTTTGTTTCTCTTGCTACTATGATGTATTTTTATAAGATAGGCTATAATCAATAAAGAGGTATGAATTAAAATGTGCATGATAGGTATTTAATATTGATAAGACTCGACTATATTAGGGTCATTGGTATAGATGCAAATGCATTATAGATGAGTCAATATGAAATTACATTATGACCTTTAAGATATCTTTTGACAAACGCAATTTCCGGATGCACTCGATATATTTAGAATAATTGGCAGTAAACTATGCTTTGATAAGCAGAAAATGATTAGTTTCAATCAACAATTGAATATAATCTTAAAATCAGGGAAACAGCAGTTTTTGTATACTTATTATGACAGAATGCAATCGGTCAATTCAGGTCAACTTGTTTACTGAATGTTCGAAATATAAATTAGCTGGCGGTATCTGAAGGCGCATGCGCATTGATCCCCGAGCGAACGGGCAGCAGCCGTCAGCTAGTCAGCGGTTGCAAATGGCGAGTGCCACAAAATTCCTTCGACCGACTGAATAGTTTCACGCCTACCGTGCACTCCGTGATCGAGCTGTGCGTGGAAACAACCCTCACCTTCATCGGTACGTAATTCAGTCGAACCGATACTTCACGTGTCAAGTGGATAACCTCTACATCGATAAATTCCATTTGTCTCGCGACCTCTTTTCTCCATAGACAGGCTAGAGTCTGTCCGACGATCACTGACGATATACCACTTACCACTGTCTTTTCTCCCAATTTCTTATTCTTAAAACTACCACTTTTATTGTAATTCTCTTACGAAACTGTTCATTTGGTCTTAGAAAGATTTCTTACGCCCTTCCTGTCGTAAAGCTCCTGTAGGACGGGGCCTTTCACACGTATTGATAGAGCTACTGTCAAAATACTATCCTAATATCAAATTTTGTGACGCTGAACCGGCTTTGATCACAGTGATGTGCCTTCTCTTTGATGAAATCTTTAGACTGAAAAACCACGGCTTGTTCTGTCCAGCGGAAGATTGACACAAGGTCCTCCTAATCCTCTTGACCTTTCACGCGAGAATTACTCACAACGAATTTCACTATGGCTTAACTCAATGAAAAGACATTAGATGATAAGGGCCTGTTGATCAAGCAGAGCTTACTCCGAAACTAATCAAACCATCAGATTTACTATGTTTTAACACTTGAAAGTAATTTACTCTGGATCGTTGATAAGCTTGTAAATTTTATTTCATTTCTCTACCCTACAAGAATGTCTCTTAGGGTATAGCAGAATAATGGAATGATAGGATTGTTTCTTAGCTTGACAAGATTTTTATTTTACAGGTGATATCGAACAAAAAAAGGCAAGATGCCGGCTGTGAGAGGGGATGGCATGCGTGGACTGGCAGTGTTTATTTCTGATATTAGAAATTGTAAGTTTCAGTTTGAGTAAATTTTTAAGTATTTTGATATTGGTTTACATAAAAAATTGAATTTTTGCAACATTAATTATATTTATATGGCACCTTTCAAAAGTGTATTGTTAAAACTACTATTAACTGAAAATATTTAAATTAGAGAGCAAAGAGATAGGGGGCGGAGTTGAGATAGAAGCATATCTTTCTGATAGAAGATAGCTACCAATACCAATGCATAATACTGGCATCATGCAATACTAACTCAGAAGAAAAAAAAATTCAATATAATCTTGAGGAATAAATTAAAATAAAATTAAAAATATGTAGAGAGTTGTGGATATTAATTGTTAAATTACAATCTATATATTGAATTTTGAATGTCAAGTATAATGGCATGTTGCCACATTATTTCTTTAGTATCTGTATCAAGCTGTATAATATAATTATTATTCACCAGGTAAAAGCAAAGAAGCTGAGATCAAGAGAATAAATAAAGAGCTTGCAAATATTCGCAGCAAATTTAAGGGGGATAAAACACTGGATGGCTACCAGAAGAAGAAATATGTTTGTAAATTACTTTTTATTTTTCTACTGGGTCATGATATTGATTTTGGTCACATGGAAGCAGTTAATTTGCTGTCATCAAATAAATACTCAGAGAAACAAATTGTAAGACTTTCTAAAATACTTTTGATTAACTAAAAGAATGAAGAATAAAACAATAATTATTTTTGTAGGGTTATCTTTTCATATCTGTGCTAGTAAATACCAACAGTGATCTCATTAAGCTTATAATTCAAAGTATAAAAAATGATTTGGCGTCACGAAATCCAATTCATGTCAATCTTGCTTTACAATGTATTGCAAACATTGGTAGTAAAGAAATGGCAGAGGCCTTTGGAAATGAGATTCCGAAGCTGCTCGTATCGGGGTAAATTTCCTACGCAAATAAAGAAAATGGAGAAATTACAAGAAATCCGTTCTAAAGAAATAAATTATATTTTAGGGATACAATGGATGTGGTTAAGCAAAGCGCCGCATTATGTCTTCTGAGGTTGTTACGTACTGCTCCAGATGTTGTACCTGGTGGAGAATGGACATCGCGTATAGTTCACCTTCTGAACGACCAACATCTCGGGGTGGTTACTGCGGCTGCATCATTAATAGATGCTCTCGTAAAAAGGAATCCTGATGAATACAGAGGTTGCGTTAGTCTTGCGGTATCCCGATTGAGCAGAGTAAGTCCCATCACTCTTCATAATAGAGTGAATGAAGTAATAAAATATAATTTTGGTTTCTTTCTTACATAGATTGTAACATCTAGCTACACAGACTTGCAGGATTATACTTATTATTTCGTGCCGGCACCATGGCTTTCAGTAAAGCTACTACGTTTGTTGCAAAATTATACGCCACCAGCCGAAGATCCCGGAGTGAGAGGCAGGTTAAACGAATGCTTAGAAACCATACTAAACAAAGCCCAAGAGCCGCCAAAGTCGAAGAAGGTTCAGCATTCCAATGCAAAGAATGCCGTATTGTTCGAGGCCATCAGTTTAATAATTCACAACGATAGCGAGCCAAACTTATTGGTTCGAGCTTGTCATCAACTCGGACAATTTCTCTCAAATCGAGAAACTAATTTACGTTACTTGGCACTAGAGTCCATGTGTCATTTGGCGACCTCTGAATTCTCGCACGAAGCCGTGAAAAAACATCAAGAAGTGGTCATACTGTCCATGAAAATGGAAAAGGATGTGTCTGTAAGACAACAGGCAGTAGATTTATTGTATGCCATGTGCGATAAGAGTAATGCCGAGGAAATTGTGCAAGAGATGTTAAACTACCTCGAAACTGCAGATTATTCAATTAGAGAAGAAATGGTTTTAAAGGTTGCGATATTAGCAGAGAAATATGCCACCGACTATACCTGGTACGTTGACGTGATACTGAACTTGATAAGGATAGCTGGAGATTACGTTTCGGAGGAGGTTTGGTACAGAGTCATACAAATCGTTATAAATCGGGACGACGTGCAAGGTTATGCGGCGAAGACGGTGTTCGAAGCACTACAAGCACCAGCGTGTCATGAAAACATGGTCAAGGTCGGTGGCTACATACTCGGTGAATTTGGAAATTTAATAGCAGGTGATCAAAGATCCTCTCCAGCTGTTCAATTCCAATTGCTACATTCCAAATATCATTTATGCTCACCTATGACTAGAGCATTGTTACTTTCGACGTACATCAAATTCGTTAATCTTTTCCCTGAGATTCGTAGCCAGATTCAAGATGTTTTTAGGCAACATAGTAATTTACGTAGTGCTGATGCAGAATTGCAGCAGCGAGCCTCCGAGTACCTTCAATTGAGTATCATTGCATCTACCGACGTTTTGGCAACAGTACTGGAAGAGATGCCAGCTTTCCCCGAACGAGAATCCTCAATTCTGGCTGTATTGAAGAAAAAGAAACCGGGTCGCGTGCCCGAGAATGAGATTAGAGAGAGCAAGAGTCCAGCAGCGAACACGAATCATCACGCGGAAGCTCCTTCAGCAACCGCGATTGCTGCGGTCAACAATACGTCCGCCGATTTACTAGGCCTCTCGACTCCACCGTCTTCTCAGCCTGCAAGCAACACTGGGGTTCTGCTCGATGTTCTCGGCGATATTTATAATATGCCGAATAAAACTGGCGTAACGAATGGTGCCCAAAACACTTATAACCCCAAGAAATTCGTTTGTAAGAACAACGGAGTGCTGTTCGAAAATGATCTCATCCAGATCGGTGTAAAATCTGAGTTTAGACAGAATCTTGGGAGAATCGGCCTTTTCTACGGCAACAAGACACAATATGCGCTTCACAGTTTTATGCCTCAACTATCCTGGTCCGATGAAAATCAAGCAAAACTGGCTGTCCAAGTCAAGCCCGTGGATCCAGTACTAGAAGCTGGTGCTCAGATTCAACAAATGATCAATGCTGAGTGTATCGATGATTACAGCGGTACGTGAAAGAACCTTCGCCTTATTATGTTGCACTGTTATACGTAATTAAAGAAATTTTACTTTATAGATGCGCCAAGTATGATGATCTCCTTCATTTACAACAATATACCCCAGAAAATTGCTATGAAGTTACCATTAACTATTAATAAGTTCTTTGAGCCAACCGAAATGAATGGGGAATCATTCTTCGCTAGATGGAAGAATCTGGGATGGTAAGTTGTGCATTAAAATTGGGATGAAATATGTTGAGTTAATATTATATTATTGTTAATTTTGCTCTTACAGTGCAAATCAGCAGCGCTCACAAAAAATTTTCAAAGCCCAACAGCCGATGGATTTGACTCAAGTACGATCGAAATTGCAAGGGTTTGGGATGCAGCTATTGGACGGCATAGATCCCAATCCTGATAATTTTGTGTGCGCTGGTATTGTCCATATGCGGGCACAACAAGTAGGATGTTTACTGCGTCTGGAACCTAATAAACAAGCACAGGTAAGCTTCTCCAGATTTAGCATCGATTATTTAATTTCATTAATACATTAAATTTCTTTTTATTAAAGATATATAATTTTGTTACAGATGTTTAGACTTACTGTACGATCCAGTAAAGAGTCAATGTCAATAGAAATTTGTGACTTGCTAGTTGATCAATTTTAGACGGCCTAGCAAGGTGTTCAGCCAGTCTTAGATTGAGTGGGCACGTTGTAAGGAATGGACAAAAGTATAATATTGTTGTGCAACGATCTCACCTTGCACTTGAGAAAATTTATCGAAAAAAGCATGCATGGTATTCAAAGTTACACTCACAGTGCTTTAAGAATGATCGTATATACTAGTAAGAGCGCTTTGCTGGCTTCTAACATAAGTCACTCAACTACTGCGCACGGTTTCTGAAGAAGGCAATGCTCTCTGAACACTCGAGAAACAATGGAAATGAAAAATAAAGCAACTTTGATTGGCTTCGCTGGACAGTATTAGTTCGTAATTAAAGGTAATGAGATATTGACTTTTTATTAATGATATTAGTCACCTTGAATTGAAGTAATCACCAACGATATTTGTACTATACGAAGCACAGTCGAGTCGAGGAATATAAAAATCATAGCTCACACACTTATATATCGGTCTCGAATAGCAAAATTGTTGGCTACCTTTCAGCAGAAAACTTCACTGCAAATTATAGCTGTATGTATGACTACCACAAACTAGAATGCTTTGAACCATTATCTTCCTTGTGTAAAATAGTAATCTTTTTAAGTTTTAATGATACTTGAGTCGATGCAATCCTCGTTCCACAACCTCTTCTTGCCTGTGCTTTTTCATTTTTTCTCGCAGTTTAGCAAAATAATTTCATTCCGATTATATTTCGAAATTGCTGCGAGATTTATGACAATTTTGGCAGGATGATTGTAATTGTAAAATATGAATTATTTACTTTAAGTGTTTCGGTTTATATGCATATAATCGCGCTCAAAGTTCTTAGGTTCTTTCCAATAATAGCGTATAAACTTCTTTCCCATCTCCCTTATTTTTTTCCAAATAATATCCATTTCCATTTTATATGGATAAATCCATGGCTGGGAAATTACTAGCCATATATATGAATCGAATGAAAGGTAATATATAATACATATATATATATATACATATATACATAATATATAAATATAACATCTGGAGATATTTTAGGGCCATATTTACATGTCTGAGTAAATTAATAAATATTATTTATTAGATTGTTTCGATTCTCTGTTAATGTAAAGCTATCTGTAACAAGTTTTGTGTGAGATGTATATTTCAGTATCAGTAGCATAATAGCCTGTACAGGTAATATTTACGAGTACTATGTTAAAGATTCTGAATAATTTTATTTTAGAGTAATGTTTGAAAGAGCAGCTGTGTAAGCAACAAGTTAGTACATTACTTTGCAAATGCAGACGAACGCTCACTTAAATCATATCGCTCTATTCAATTGTATATAAGTGTTCCAATTATGTCAAAGCGACTGTACAATTACTTCTCAAGAGACAGGTTGCATTGCTTTCAGCTGAAAGGGCTCAAATCTGTTTGTGCTAATTTTTTTTTCTCGTCTTTATATTTTACCCTTATAATTAAATGAGATGTACATGTTCGTACGTAGTTCGTGTAGTATAAACTTCAATTTTTGCTTTTTTTCCTGCTCCTATCTTTACTCCTCCTCATCCCCCCTTTTACCACGTTTGCGTCCTCTCCTCTCTCCTGCCTAATAGATTATCTTATATAATAACGATCTGCCAAGGTCGAGGATACTCATTGATGTTGATAAACCGATGAACCTTAGAAATGCCACAGATTAAATCAATATGGAACTAATAAAAAAATATGCACGTGAAATTTGAGCTGATGTTGAGCTTCGCTTATGTGGTTGTAAATAATCTATATTTTATGAAAAAAAAAAAATTGAAAGCGTTTTGTATTCGTTCGATCTAACTTATTATTTAATCTACTGTCATATATATGTAAACCTGTTTTTTTGTATATCCATTCACTTGGACAATTCATAATCAATTGGAATCTCACCAGACTTGATTTTACATTCGCGAGTCCTCATCAGTCATGTATTTGTGAGACTCTTTAGTGAAATTTAATAATTTTTTAATTGAATATAAATCTAATATATATAAATATATATATATTATTTGCTCGAAACGCATGTACACGTATGTTCTGTACAAAATTGTAAGTGTCGCATTGGTCATGCGTTACAGATCAGTGTTCGAGCTATTGAAATTATGATCAACGCGTATAATATATATATATATATATATATATATATATATATATATATATTATAATGCTTATGATTGCAAATAGCGTGTGGCAATGCACGATTGTTAAAGGACTATATATTATGCCGTTATTAAATTAAGAATCCACGATGATGGATTGCCATGAGATTTGTATACCTCATGACGAGAAGTCACCAAAAGAACAATAATAAACAATGCTTGAACTATACATTCGAGTATAGTTGTTTTGAAAAATTTTATTATACGAGACGTAAATTTCCATGAGATGTAACTCATTCTGGATTCTTGGCTTTGAATGGATGGCAGTAGCGTGAAAATTAATGTTCATTGTATCACCCGATTTTATTTCAAAACCCCCTTTAATATCTTTTTCTTTTCCGTAAGTCAACTTCATTCTCCATTTTCTCTTGTTTCGTGTACAGATCTAATGTAGGAAATCGGATTTAAACGAAAATTGTGTAAGAAAAATTATAAACGTTATAATATATACAATATGAGTCTTTCATTCAGAAAAAATTTCGGCAGTCACTGCAATTCGTGCAGACGAATGTGTTATGTTTTATATTTATTTTTTTTATACATTAAGTCAGTCTGTCCATTGAAGTTTGAGCATTAATTTTTGTATTGTAACTGTAAATGATGGAAGTAAAATTTATTTAACTTTGTTAATGAATAATTTGATAAATATTTATGCGTGCACTGTGCAAATGAAGTTTCTACATTTCATCTCTATGCGAAGTGGTATTGGAGCTCGCTACGAATAGATTGGTCCAAATATTCGATAATGGATTATCTATAAATAAGCACGTAGAGCAGTTGGAATTAGTATGCATATGGTGTAACGAATATTCAAATTGTCATTCTGATTTATGGTCTTTTCCAGCAAAGCCAATAATATTCGTATCGAGACAGTACTCCACTAACATTAAACTCTCACTGATTATATTATTCTCTTCCAACCATATGCAACAGCAAAACTAAGCTAGCATGCTTCTATCAGAATGAATCGTGCGAGTTCCTTCTGTGTAATATTGAATTATTTTATATTGTTTAGGTTTATGTACATGTATGTTTGTAAGACACTATTGATTTATATTATTAAACAATATAATATCTCTCGTAAAAAAAATGTGTCTGTGTTGGTTCATCTCGTTTTTTGACTTATTTTTACCATACGTTTCATTAGTAAGTATTTTTCCAATAAATCTTTATCGCGATGTGCATGCGAGATTCAATTCACTTTGTTTATTTCTATACATTAACGTAAATGTTCCTATTTTCGAGGAAGGATCAACTATAAAAGACAATGAATAATATTTTAATCTTATTATTTATCATGTAATGGCATGTACATGAAATATTACTCTTAAAGTTAAGTCGTATATTATAGATAAACTAATGTAAAATGTATGATTAAAGTCTACCATATCTCTTGTATTGATCTAGTTCATGCCAATGTGAATTTTCTTTTTCATCAACTATACATGTACATACTATATATCACTTTATTAATTTACTTAGGTACAACATTAATTACTATTGGGAACAAATAGGCACACTAATCTATTCGCACCTAAGTGTTAAGTTCCGTTACAGGAATTCTCGAGTCAACAAGAGAGATCTTTTGGACCTGATATGGCTAAACGTAAATTGAATTACTATAAGAAAAATCTTTAAAAGACATACTTAAGTGTCAACAGTAATTACCCCTTCTTGTGAGAATTAACTGTTAAAAGTGTCGTCGTTAGAATTATTTAAGATTAAGAATAAACTTTAAAGTGTAACACTGTATACTATACAAAAATCTATATTATATATACACGTTAATGACAAAAGTGCGGCGTTTGTAGTTGTGCACTTGGAGAACATTGAAAGTAAATGATAAATCTGGCTTACGGAGTATGCGTCGACTTTCCGAATTAAAAAAGCGATAAACCAGTTTAATACGAACAGATTTTCATATCCTTCAGACATGTCACTATCGAGGTAAGTTGTATTTTTACCTCAAGAAAAAAAAAACTGAACCAAAGTATATAAATAATGATAATGATCTGTATAAGGTAAAGTGAAAATGTAAATTATGTAAGTCGATCATAAGGCCTTTCTCGCACATCCCAAAAGTATTGCGCGTGCGATCCTTCGGGATACGACAATATGTATTTCCAAACTGGAATAGAGTCTATACAAAGAAGCAGTGAAATATGCAAAATAGAAAATGAGATGGTTCGGCGATTACACTTTGGCTATAGGTAGAATACTATAGTGATACCTGTATCGATATAGGGGTTTAAAGCACACGGAAGAAACGTAGCACATAAATGATAAGAGAGATATATATAATTATGACGATAAATTCTGTCGACTGATTTATTCGAGTACTACTTATGCGAGCTTCCATAAAATCCATGGAAAATATCTTGAGTAAGAGGGCCGCGTCGCCGCAACCTAGCTCTCTTCTTTAATTTAAGCACTTGTTAAGATTTCAAGCAATTCGTCAGTTGTAGTGAAAGCGAATCTCACAACGAGATGGTCCCGTTCCAATGGTAGATGTAGAGAGCCTGTTAAACGTTGCTATTGTGTCTATACATATATACTGTATTATATTAAACAACAATATTAATTCTAATAAAAATAGAACACAGATTCTTATAACGTATCGATATAGTATACAAACATGAATGTGAGCGCATTGCAGTCCAGTGTGTTGATTAATTCGTGGATAATTATAATGTGTAAGAGGACGAATCAAGTGTCGAGTGTGCGTTGAAATGTTAAAATATAGGATTATCGGTAGAGAGAAAATATCTAATTAGTAGAGAGCGTGGTTCTGAGGGGGGGAGGAACAAAGAAGTACTAGAGAACCGTTTGCCTTTGTAGTGCATGGAGGAGTGTTTGAGTCAAAGGCGGCCGAAGATGCCACTATGCAGCACGTTATACTGATATTACACGGACGGCCCGAACGTAATTATAATGTATCAAATAAAATGTATAAAAATGTCTCACGCAGCCTCGTTCAATCTACCCCAACCCTCTGCTTACAATTAATTGACTAGCGAATGTTAAGCAAGAATCCTGATCTCTTATCAGCCTTTCCACAAGGACCACCCTTGTCACCCAGCTATACCACAATCGTATATCTGAATTTCCATCCCCAGCGACCTTCTCTGTCACTCCAACGGCTCGTAATTAAGAGCATGGCGTTTAATTAAGGAAATTAAAACCAGCTGACTTATCAAAGAATATTCTGTGTCAATGCAGTCTTGCAGAAAATTCATAGTTTTTCAACGGAGTCAGCCTCCTCGCTGACGTCACCGAGAGAATTCCTGCCGTCTTTCATTTCCGCCTGAGCATCCTGCCGCAGGATCTCGTCCTCCTCTTCCTTTTTCCGGAGGTCCCTGGAGTTCTCCGGGTACTCGTTGACCAGAGAGCTTTCCTCGCCGGTGTTGAGGGCGTCTTCGGGGGCCAGGAAGAAGCTGCCTCTGCCGTGGCACTTGCTGCGGTAATCAGGATTCTCCGGTGCGTGGCGGTGGCAGGAGTCGCAGACGGTGTCGGTGAGGGTGGTGCAAGGATGAGCCTCGTAGAGTCCTGGACCACAACGGGAGCATATCCAGCAGGGTTGAGTGCTGTGGTGCGGGCTGTAGGTACCGGGTGAGCACTCGGAGCAGCGAGTGTCGCGTCCACGGGTGCAAGGAACTACGGCCCCTGAACCAGGACTGCACCTGCTGCAGTGCGACCCTCCCCTATGATGCCTGATGTGTGGCCTCCCACTGGCAAGCTGAAACATAAAGTAGGAGAGACCCTCAGCTCGACAAGTTTGTATTTCCGTTGGAGAAACAACCAAGGACGCATGCACGGTTCGCACGATTTTCTATTCTCAATTTGAAGAAGCGCAACGGTCGAGTAACAGGTGCTCGAGGGGTGAGTCCTGCACCTGACTGCAAACACCTTGCACCCTACTCCCCCCCACTCTATATATTCCTTCTTCAGCCTTATCAATAATATTTATCCGAAGCAAATTGATCCAACGTTCCGCTATATACAACTGTAATTATTCATTATAATTACCAATGTTTTCATTTTTTATCACAGATGTAAAAACGATTATTTTCCGCCAACCGAAATTGGATAGAAGAACTTCCTAGGTTTCCCAGGGTTTTCTGAGGGGGGATCGTAGCGAACGAGGGTAATTTCAGGCTCGATCGCACGGAGGATGAGAAAGTCTCGATGGGAGCGATACAATTAAGAGCGGCAGCTGGTGGCAGCTGGTAGCGGCACGCGCCAGTGGTCACCACCACTCGAACGAACGCTCTCTCGAGTCGACCGAACTCGGCTCAGCCGGCCGAAGCGTCAGGTGAATCGCAAACGACGCGAACACCGGGCCTCTTCTCTTCCCAGCGCCTCCCTCCCCCCTCCTCCTCACCCATCCAAATCCACACTCTCACCTTCCTTTTTCACCTCGAGCGCCATTTATCCCGTTTGCCCTGTAAAACCGCCACGGCCGTGAAGCTTCATCGATCGAAGAACGTCCGTGATGAAATTAATCGCTTCTGTCATTTCAGTCTGTAAGACGATCCGCCGCTAGCCAAGATACACTCTGTCGATTAGGCAAACTCGGTTAGGGGTTAAAAATAGCCCACGTTCTCCCCTCGCAGGATTCGATACATCGGTTTGACGCTCGCGACTCGCCTGTAAATTTTCATGGCTCGAGAGACTCGAGGATTCGCCGCATTAAAATAATTGGCTTGCTTTTCCTCGCTCGGCCGAAAAATAATTTGCTTACGGCGATTCCCTCGGGAGGACAAAAAGTTTCGCGAGGCTAAACTGGGAGAAGGATCGAGAGAGTTTTGTTCCTTCGTGCGCGATCGAGCCTGCTAGAATTACCCACGGTGCTCGGAAACTAGCTTTCAGCAATTTCCGATCGTTTTCCGGCGAGCCCCCCCCCCCCTCCCCTCCCCCCCCCCAACTCGTAAAACGTTCGGACAGTGAGCGCGAGGAATGTTTTCAACTGTATAATGGAGGGAGAGAGAAAGGTGTAAAATTTAACGTTTTACATCGCTGCAGAAGCGCAGCGCGTCGTGAATATTCTCAACCGCGATAATAATTTGATTAAGCAGGAAATAGGTCAGGTTTGCAAAGACGTCTGAGGATGGATTTGACGAGGAGCTTTGCTGGAACGTTTGAAATATTTAACTCACGACCGACATGCACTCTTCTCTTTCTCATACCACCAGCCAAGATGCTTATAAATCCACTGAAAAATGTCACAGCTATCCAGCGGTTATTCTCGTATCCCCCCCCCCCCCCCTCCTTTCTCCCTTCTTCGATGAATCCTAATCCAACCACTGGAAGATCGATGAGGGAGAAAAGGCTGAGAGGCAATATTTAGCGAGGATCCAAAGAAACTACGGAAATTAATCGATATAGAAACGATGACCTATTAGCTGGCGACAGACACGTGAATAGGAACTTCCGGCGGGACGAGGAAACCGGAAACCGTAATTGACGAGGCGTTCTCGGTTTTGTGCGTTCGAACTGCCTTTCATTGTTTAACGAACAATCACTCTCCACGATTCTCTCTCCGATCTAGAAGAGAGCCAGCAACAGAAGCCCCGGAGGACATCAAATTTTGGTTCGATGAGTTTTATCGAAGAATCAGGTCGGTACTGAGAATAATGTAACGCGATGAAGCCGAAATAGAGTTGCCGGAAATAGCAATTGACTCGATATGGAAAATACGAAGAATGCGAGAGGAGAGAGAGAGAGAGAGAGAGGGGGGGGGGGGGAATTGCAATTGGGTCAGGAGGTTTTTTTTCCAGTTAATTTGGAAGAATCGCGTGCATTGGAAAGTGGTTTTCGGGGTCTCAAATGGTCGCGTGTTGTCGCACGTGTCTTTGGGCAGGATGCATAGGGGGTGGAGGGGGGACTAAAAGGGAAACGCAGTCGGACATTGGCGAGCGTCGGGTCACGCCAAGTTGCGTTCGGCCCGAAGAACTCGGGCCTGTTTTTTCGAAAAGCCACCCTCGGGCTGAAATAAGCGACGAGCAGCTGCCTTCTCGATCTTTATCGAGCAACTTCATTGTTCCCACCGCCCACGCCCAATACCCTTCTCTGCCTTCCGGCCCAATTCCTCCTTGTATCGAAGACCCTACCAATTTCCACGACTATAAATCAAAACATTGCGCAACAAAGATCCTCGGCGCGGCTCGAAAACTCACAGAGACTCTTCGAGCATTATTTCAAAGAGTGTAGAAAACAAGGGTGAAAAATGAGGCACGAGCGAGAATTATGAAAGTTTTATACCGAATTCGTGGGATGCTTCGTTCAACGGGACTATTTGCTTTACTTTTTCAGTTTTACGCGCGGCCTGACCTACATGAAGGTTCTCGGCCAAAACATAAATATACCGGCCGCGTTCGGGAGTCGTTGAGCAGCCTGGCACTCCACACGCTTTTTATTCAATCTCTCCGGCGCATAGAAAAACATTCGCTGCTTTATAGACAGCAAAACTGTGGCACGCAGCCGTTGTATTGCATGGAAGGATGAAAGATTTCTTTATATCTTCGCTGGAAATTTTCTTTCCACAAGGGAAAGAGTGGAAAAAATTTGTTGCAGAGAAACTGCATTCGGGCAACGTAAGTCGATTACGAGGTAACGAAGGGGTCGGCCAGCGTGAGAGCGAGTGGGGAGGGGGTAGGGGGGAGCGAGTCTACGACTAACGAATAAGTGCAGTCGGTGCTCGTTAGCGGCTTCCAGGTCCTTGGCGGGGCTCGAAAAATTCGAGTCGAGAACGGAACTAGAGGCCCCGGCTTCCCATGGCATGCTAATAAGCCTCGTAAAGTACGCGCTGCCACGGTAAACTGAATTTAAATTACTCACGTGCGTAGGTGTGTGCGTTTGTCATTTGCGAATACACCAATCGCCATGCACTCTTCATATACGAGCTTTTTGTATCCCGTTCGTTCAACCTGGCTTCCCTTTGCAACGCGCGCTCTTTACCAGTGCATCATCGACTCTTAATTAATTATTATAGATAATTAATTTTACACTCCACGGGAAATCCTATCAACCGATTATATCGATGCAAGCCCGACACTCGTGTAAATTAAACCTCGTTTATTCTGAAAAAACTGTGATTTTATTCGAAACAAAATGTAAAGCTAATTTTTGTATAAAACTGTGACTATCTTTGATCCTCGATGAGTATTGTTTGGGAAGATTGCACTGGTTGGGAATATGTATTCACGGATGTAGACGGTATCTGCGTGGGTGATTCGCCGGTAGTTGGAAAACGCAACAATGAGTGAATTCCTTCGTTCTCACGAGTAGGGTGACTTTGAACCCGTTCAACGCGACTCGTCGGAGGGCAAAGGAGCAATCTCTCTTTAAGTGCTACGTACCTCGACGAGAATCGTCAGTCCACAGAATAGGATGACGAAGAGTAGGAAATTCCAGCGCAGCATCTTGATAGATCAGAAATCCTCAAAGAATAACGTGTACTTTTATCACTGGAACCAATTTTACAAAAATTCCATTTCTTTGTTTATACGACGATCTCCGGTTAAGGTGCAGCTGAGTTAACGCGAGGGTTTGTTTGTTTGTTTTTCTAAGAAGAGCTAAAAAGTTTAAAGGTTAGAGTAGGTGCACTGGCGCGGATAGCAGTTGCTCCGACGACGGTTCAACGTGCATTGAAGCTCTCGCAGACTCGCGTCTCGCAGTGGCGAGCCCCTAACGGCCCTAACCCCATCGTGCAGCTGGATGGTGGATCGTCCAGCACGCGTTCGGTCACGTGACTCGGGAGTCAGCCCCTATCTCAAGCTAATACATATGTCGGATCAAAACACTGGGAGCTCACGGGTGTATCTCTATAGAACTATGTATATAATAAACACACTCGCGCGACAAGAGAATGCAAGTTTACGAGAATTCCATCGAACTCGATCCACGGCACTGATGCGGAATTCTATGTTTTTAATATTTTAATTTTCGTTCGGCTAAAAAGAGTTACAGCCGTTGGATAATTTTATTGTTTTTCAGAATGCTCACAATGGACTTTGGGATTTACAATAGTATTCAGCTGCTGCAGCAGCTGACAGAGTTTTGGTTCTCCACCTCCATCGCGAGCCACTCTCCTCTCCGATCGTGGATACTTCTGCGAGACAGGTGCTCCCAAGTTGGGCCACGCGACAGCCGGCATTCGTGACACGGGATTGGTTACTCTGCTCACGAAAACCAGCGGGTAGGAAGGATCGACGCTCACAACTTTGCCAGTTGCCCAGCAGAGCAGCTCGCCGCTAATAAGATCGTTCGATTTCATCCAATTTCACGTTCACTTGTATCGGAATCCTCTAATTTTACTTGTTCTACATGAGCACGAATCAGCCGTAATACTCGATATTCGACAGCAATTTTTAGATCATTTTCAAAGAACTTTATTTTCACTTGTACAAAGAGATAAATAACCTTGAAAGTACTTCCATGTAATATTCCATCTTCAACGTCTTTTTAATGAATGGAAAAAAACTGGTAATTAATGTACCAAAAAAAGTCTGAAGTGGACTTTTAAGGGTCGTCATCTTTGATACATCTGCTCACTCCAAAGATCAACAAGATCATATAAGCGAGCAAAGTGTGTATATATATGTTTGATGAATTTTAAAAGCGCTTAAACAGCTCGATTAATTCAAAGGTCTCTCTGTTATTTATACAAATGCATTTTAATGTTTTCAATAATACATGGGTGCTGATCTTTCTCCCCCCCTCTCTCTCTCTCTCTCTTTCTCTCTATTAAGAGCTATAACAACAAACCTACGATTAATCTATGAATAGCAGAATAAAAATTTGCATTGATAAGAATCTAGAATTTTTCTTTTTAATAAAGAATAGAATGGAAGCTGGAAAATGCGAGTATGAAAGGTTGGAATGAAGAAAACGGAGCTCTCGCAGGACTTTCTCCGAGGAGGGTCACCGTTCGTCACGTTGCAGCGCGCGTAACGCTGCTGGAGTGAAATGAAATTAGCAGCTCTCGGCTCTCGGCAGTCGGCGTTCTCGCGCGCGGATCAAGCGAGTTTAATTTGCGGACATGCGCGCGCGACTCTGACTGGTTCGACGTTTTACCGCTTCTGCGCGTGGATCGATCTCGGCAGACGAGTAGCCAGATTCACGTTGATCGCGCTCGCGCTCTTATATGACGTTGAGTGTCCCTAGCCATCATTGCTCCATCTAACGTCTATTTGTGGCGGAAGCCAATGCAAGTCCCATTAAAGTAACCGTGCATCTATCTCGTTATTCAGTCGTTGTATTACGAGCGCATCGGTACGACACTCGCTGTGCACGCACAGCTATCGCAAATCCACTTAGATAGATACTCTTCTGCACCCACGCGGCACAAAATAGAACGCGTTGCGCAGATGCCGATCAATCTGATCGATCGACCTTGTTGTTGGAAAATCAGTTCATCTATGTGAGGAAATAAACTAAGCTAGGCCGATTTTAGTCGCTTCGGTCTTACAGGGGAAAGTATAATACATCCGTGCGAGATTTGAAATTGGACGGCCGAGATTACCACTGCGCCTGGCACGCTAACAGCAATAATTCACCAGACCATCAATTTACTTGAAATGAAAAATCCTCAGATCCATATAATAGGCTTTTCACATTTTCTAAATCAACTCGAAAAATTCATATCTATAACCTCCTCGCCCGGAGATAGCTCCTATACAGTCTTCGAGAGATATCCGAGTTGTAAACACTCTCGCAATGTGTACCCGTTCTTTCTTAGAATAAAACGTACACAGTTGAACCGTAGAAGAACTCGATAGCTATTTACGTCCATGACACAGTGAATCATCGCTATGCCAATGCTATGTTCAGTGGAGTACGATTAATTAAACTCATCATTGAAGTTGTTGAATTAACGAGGAAAAACTTGTTTATAATTTTATTAATTTTATGCTCTCTATATACATTACCCGCCTATTATAACGTTCGTTTACCTGCTACATTTTTATTTCCCCCGTTATACTATATACACAGATAAAATCAGAATATGTTAAAGATCGAAAACGTTGCAATCGGTTTTTAAATTGGATGGAAATGGAGCTGCAGTTGCGGCATTTGCGCAACTATGCAAAAATGTCGTTAGACGTGGAAATAATTATCGGTTGGACGACATAGAGATTGAGATTTCTCCGCCCAAAGCGACTAAACAATTTTCCTAGCAGGACTTTGCTAATTCGAGTACATATATATATATATGTTCGCTTTGTATTATGCAGACGGGTTTTTAGCGCATCTCCTTCCTAACCAAGGGAAGGGGGGTGGAGAACCTCGATTACTCTTGTACAATGGCGGCTATCCGCTATATCATTACAAAGCCATGTTCAATTTCTTCAGGTTCAACAATTGCTCGGTAGCTCTTCCGATTTCACTTTTCAAACTCCATTGATAGCATTGCGTTCGGCCTGGCGATTTTCTTGCTGCGGAAACGCCGCGACGGCGCGCAGGCCGCTTTCCAGAGCGAACCGTGCAATTTTCCTCCAGATATAGCTAAATCGCACCCACCGGAACCCCGCGAAATCCCCTTTTTATTCACTCTCCCTCCACATCTCTCTTCACCTTTTTTTCCTTTTTTTATGCAACGATCGATCGCGCGACGATCTCTATCCTTGCCTAGCATTTCTCTCACGCGAAACCACTACACTTATAATACTAGACTGCCTTAAAGTTTTCAGCTCAGTCACCGTTCTCCAGTAATAGAAATAGGCTCGACTCTAAACTGTTCTGTCAGTATCACGCGAGTGCGGCTATAATATCCTATTGTTCTTCAGGATCGTTAAGAATTTTTATGTAATTGTTTACTGTGTAATACTGCTTCGAGGACCCATCGGTCCCAATCCAAAATCCCTTTCTTGTATTTCTATTATTTAAAATTGTTATCCAAACTGTGTTAATTTTTTCCGCTCAGTCAATGTTCTCCAGTAATAAAACTAATCCTGATATTAACTATTCTGTCGGTATTGAACGAGTTCGCGTGTGATATCGATTTGTTCTTCAGGGTTGTTAAGAATTTCTATAAAATTATTTGCTATGTAATATCCCTTCGAAAATCCACGGATTACTTTAAAAAACTCTTTCGGTATTTCCATCACTGAAAATTATTAAATTTTATACAATACCAGATTGCGCTAATATTTTCAGCTCAGTTAACGTTCTCCAGTAATAAAAATAGTTTCGGTATCCAAACTATTTTGTCAGTATTATACTAGTGTGTGTGTAATATCGAATTGTTCTTGAAGATCTTGAAGAATTTTTAAGAAATTATTTGCTGTATATAATATCATTTGGAGGATTCATGGATCATCCTTAAACCTACCAAGCATTATACACTTGTAAAATTACCAGACTGCATTAGACATTTCAACTCGGTCTCCGTTCTCCAGCAACGAAAATTACTCTATCCGCGCGTTCCCTTTCTCACTCAATTTTCCACTCGCTAGTTCCGTTGGTATAATCGCGCGAGTGCACGACGAGTATAAATCTGGCCTGCGGTATCACTCGGAGGAATCAGGGATTATTCTGAAAATATTCAAGAGCGTATAGATCATCGAATGGTCCCTTGGAGAACCGAGGGATTTTTTCGTGGACCTCGCTGTGCACCTGACGATAATGGACGCCGAGTGCTCGGGGAAAGTGAGAAAAAATGGCGAGAAAAATTGCAGCGATGGTTTTCAGTCGGAAGATAAAATATCGTTGACGGATAGCGACGACAGTGGATACACGGAGGTTCCGGTGGACGTCGGGGTGAAATTAACGGAGAGCGATGTAGATCGTTTTTTAAGGACCACGAGGACGGGCGAGGGACTCCCCGGTGACTTTGAGAAACTAGCTGTTGCGGAACAGAAACAATGCATTTTGGAGAAATTGAAGAAGGACCTGCCAGAAGTGGCGAACGTACTCCCTGATAACCTGTTGGATATGGTACCGGCGTTCTTCCGGCCTGGAGACTGCGGCAGGCCACAAATGCAAAAACCAGACTGGCTGGACGTGGCAAAATTTCAAAGTGGCCAGCAATTTGCGCAGAATTATCTGGGTCCGATATCACTCTCCGAGATGCTGTCGCTTTTTTTGGTCTTCTCTTTCGACAATGGCTTGAAACCACTGATCATAACGAACCAATCAGATACGCTTTATAAATCTTACAAGAGGTAAGGATAAATGGGATTTTAATTGCTGTATTTTATTATTGTAATAAAGGTAATTTATTGATATGCATAATTTTTTTATTGGGTACTTAGGTATTTGTCTACCACGCTGCGCTTGATGAATTGGTACCAGGAGGATCCTTGGATGGAAGGATCCTCAGCGTTCAAGGACATTCAGAATGTGCGGAGGATGCACATGGCGATCCGGAAGAAACTGGAACGAATGGGCGTCGAGCAAATGGATAGAGAGTCTACGATAGAGAGGGCTTATTGTCCTTGGAAAAATATTACTGTTGAGGATTTCCAGGAAGCCATTCCGGAGCCTTTGGAAGGACAGTGTCCTTTCGTCAATTGTAATGCAAATATAATTGGTATGAACCAAGGAGACATGGCAATAACGCAATTCAGCTTCGTTGGATTGTTCCTCGTTCATCCAGCAGCCTTTGGGGTTCATTATGCGACCGATGAACAGCTGGAAGCCTTCTGTCATTTATGGAGATCCATAGGATTTTTACTTGGAATTGAGGATGAGTCAGTATAATTAATCATTTATCATGATTACTCCTCGTGCAATTAAAGCAATTTTAATTTTTTAGATATAATTTTTGTCGTGGCACGTTGCGAGAGGTTCAAGAACGAACGAGAAATCTTATCGAATACTGGGTCAAGCCTAACTTACGCCTAATTACCCCTGAATGGGAGCACATGATGAGATGCTTGATCGAAGGAACTCATTACTATTTTCCCGCCATTAATTACGAAGCAGCGATTTTGTACCTCGCTGAAATATTGAATATAGATGCTCCAAGATTGTACGCTGCTCAGCCTTACCTGAAATGGTTCAAATATAGCTCTATGAGGTGATAAAAATTTTATAAGATCTCTTTTATTGTTGTTAAATCTCCTGCATTGGTTTTTGTTTGTTTTTACTGTTCGCAGATTTTATTTACGTTACACGTGCAGAATACCGTATATGTTATCACTGTTAACTAGATTTATGAAGGAATCGGTGAAACGAGCAGAGAATTATCCACCGGAAATAGATGCGGTGATAAAGGCCCATTCGGATAGAAAAATGGCATATTTACCTGACATGCTCTAAATGACCTCGAGATAATTATTTGAATTCAGTGCTAAGTAGAAAAATATGTTTGTATAATTACTATTGAAGCGATAAAAAATAACCAAGTGAGTTTTTGCTACCTCAAACGTGCGTCGGTTTTTCCAGCACTAGTTAATTATGTATAAATAATAGACAGAGTGAAAAAGGATAGTATTAAAATAATAATGATTGTTAAAAGATGTTATTTTCAATTGTTCAAATATTTATAATTGAAATAAAAGAAGAAGATAATATTTTAACATTCCCTTGACTACCCTTCTAAACTCATCTTAGTTTTCATTTAAATTCACGCTTGTCTCCCGCCATTCATATTTTTACACCACATGTCATCTGACGTGTACTACAAATCAAAAGATTAGAAAAAACCCAATAAGGGTTGATTTAAATGTTTCCTATTTTTGCATTCTTCACGAGAAATGAAGGAAAAAAAATTATTATAAAAATATGACAAGAAAGTATGAAGATATTGGCGTATAAACTATTTTGGCTGTGATGCTGTGTTCTATAAAAGGTTATGGTCGTACGTTTATAGTCAGTATTTGATTGGCTTTTGCGTATTCAAGGTGCTATTAAGAGTGCCAAGGCGCACAATCGAAATCTTTAATAAATACTTGATAGTTTGTATTGAATGCTGCATACAAAGTAGTAGTACAATTCTACTGCTTCATCTTTATTTAGATAATAATGCTAGAGAAGATGTGGTTAGAAGTTTTCGTTCAAGTCGCTCCAAATTTCTAATTTCCATTGTTCGAAAATCATAAGCATGCCTCCTAGCCGTCTAGATGCTGTTTACAGAAGTATTCTTCTCACCAAATTTTTTACTAAAGGTTGGGGTAATCCAAATAATTTAAAAAAGTAAGTCATTATGATATTATCAGCACATAGCTTAAGCTTTTAACAGCTTCCATTGTCTTATTTTTCAAGCATTTATTGCATGTATTTTTCTCTATTTTTTCTAGAATATTTCAGTTTAGAAAAGTAGTAGCTAATCGTAAACTATGCTACGATCTCATACCCATAGATTATCCTGTGACTATAACTAAAGACGAAAAATGGTCAGATTGTCATATTATAGAAGGGCAGTTTCAATCTCCTTTTGATATTCACATTTCAGGAGTAATGCCTGAAGAAACAAAAACTGCCTATTTTCAAATGATTCTCCCGCTCAATTGGACATCTCAAAAAGTAAAACCTGTATGTTTACATTTAGCTGGAACAGGGGATCACGTAAGCTAGGCATAAATTAATATCCATGAAATTTTGTATTAAATCATTTAATAATTCATTATTTATTTTTAAGTATTTTTGGCGTAGAAGAAATTTAATTGCTAAACCACTGCTCAAAGAATCTGGAATAGCATCTATATTATTGGAAAATCCATTCTATGGACTGAGAAAACCTAAAGATCAAATGTAAGAATTTGTGTTTTTAGCAAGGTTTGTAATATTATGCATATTCAAAAATCTATGTATATCTAAACTTAGTAAATTTGCCTTGTTTTTAGTCGATCTAGTCTTCATAATGTTTCTGATATTTTCATTATGGGTGGAGGCTTAATTTTAGAAAGCATTGTAATATTCAATTGGTGTGAGCAACAAGGATTTGGTCCTATTGGCCTAACAGGTATATCGATGGGTGGACATGTAAGTATTTAATATAAAGATGTATAAAGATTTTCTTATGCTTTTTTCTATACAGAATGACATTCGCAGATGGCATCTTTAGCTGCAACTAATTGGCCAAAACCAACACCTTTAGTCCCATGTCTGTCTTGGTCGACAGCTACTCCTGTTTTTACAGAAGGCGTAATGAGTGCATCCATTGATTGGAAGCTTTTAGAAAATCAATATTTCTCTGACGATTCTTATAAGAATGAATTAGCTAAAATGGTAAAAATTATAGACGAAGATGTAAGTGTTGCAAGACTGATACACATATACTTTCTATAAATACTAATGTATATTTATAAATAATGCTTAAAAAGTAAACAAACACATATATTTGTAGGATGCATTTTTGGCTGGTCAACATTTTGCGCAACATTACCCGGCCAGCTTGAAGCGGCTAAATAAAATTCAAGAAGAAACAACGGATAATAACAAAGAATATAATGCACGAATTGGCAATGTTCTGAAAAATTTAATGTCCAAAACTAACGTAGCTGAGTACCAGCATCAAATGATTGAAGAAAACGAAGCAGCAAAAATGTTCCCATTAAATTTACTGTCTAGTAAATTTAAAACAAGTGATCCATCTTCTATCAAGGGTAAATTTTACACTTCTTTGTAATGTGGCATACAGAGCGCATTTCTGAGTATCTATTCATCATTAAAAAGAGTCATTTTTAAAACAGATGTTTGCGTACTACCTGTAACCAAGCATCCATTTTTATCGGGTTCAAAGCAACACGAACAAGAAGCTCTACAGTTTATGCGCGGAATCATGGACGAATGTACACATCTGAAAAATTTTGAAGTTCCTGTAGATACTGAACTAATAATTTCCATTTGCGCAAAAAATGATGCATACGTACCAAGAGATAATTGCATGAGTTTGGAAAAAATTTGGCCTGGTGCCGAAATTCGTTATATCAATGCTGGACACGTAATGGGATACCTTTTACACCAAAAAGCATTTCGGTAAATATGAATTTACCACGCATAAAGATTATGTTAATTTCGAATCTATTTCCTCAATCAACCCTATTTCAGATCGACAATAACGGAAGCTTTCGAGAGAGCAATGAAGAAATATCCTGTTAACATCAGTTAATATTTAATTAAATTTAAGAATGAATTTTGCTAAAGACTATTTTATAAAGTAAAATATATTTTTAAAAAAAAATTGTATAATAACATGAATGTGATATTGCAATGTACAGATAATACTTTTTCGAACTAACAGATTTATACACCTGAAACACAGCTACAATTTAATATACAGAATAGTTTGTGGTTTACGTGGTCAAAGCACATATATGTACAAAACGTTAATAAAAATTGTTGACCAAAATATCGAACGTTTCCTTTCATAATAAGGTGACTCTCGTTTCTGAAAAATTGTTCCGTGTCTCAAGAATTCGGTAATATTAGGAGAGTCGATAGAACGAATTCAAATTCCGCGGCACAAATTCGAAGGAGGAAGTGAGCTAGCTCCATCTGGGGGCAAAATGTCGTAGGTAGGCAAACCGGAAGTCCAGCGAACCGCTCGCGTAAAGGCCAAGAGCCAGCGTTGGCCACATGTGTTTTGCGGACCGCTTTCCCGTGGAAAAAGATCACCGAAAATGCGCCGTGTTTACGTAATCCGTTGTAATGCGATGCCTTGCCGGTGCTGGTAGGTTTGTGAGAGTGCAACGATAAATTAATGGACGAGACGAGACGATAACGGGTCGAGTAAGAAAAGCCAGAAGTCGAGGTAGAAGAGTTTCGAGTGCTGTAACGAGGTGCTCTGCTGTCTGCTAGACCGTACTCGTGATCCGCGCGTGCGAACCAGTGATTGTCGCACGAGGCAATCGAATTTCCCCCGAGACAATAAGTAAAATACCTTCGAGCTGTATGAGCTTCGATAATTCGCGTGTCAGTTAGCGTAGGTATATCGAAATACTTGTAAAATCGCCGAGTCAGCGTGATCCTAACCCACACGCACACGTTACGCATCGTGCAGATTTTTCTCTCAGCTTTTCCGGAAAAGGTCATCGGACCGGAAAAGCCAGTAGGGACGGGAAATTTTTCGGCGAATTGGTGAAGCCAATTAAACGTGCGTGAGTGGAGTGTTAAAGAGGAGTCGAGGTTACGAAAGGAAAGTAAGTCGACCGCGTGTGCACGCCGCACCTTCTGGAAAGATATTATTCAGAGACTGCGAGAAGGTATGTGAAAGTTTTATCAAACGATGCTAAGAAAATCTTTGTAAAGACGACTCTGATAAGGACAATTGGTGATCGTTGAACAGGGATGATATTTATTGCGGACGATGCACCCGGTCTACGAAGCGAGTGAAGTCTCCGAGCTGTGAATCTGCGAGCAAGGCCCGTTGAGAGGTTAGGTTTGCCAAGTCGCCAAAAGAGAAGTCTGGGTTAATGCGTTCGAAGGCGATCATTATTATTGGCTGTTTCTCGATCGGCTGAGAGCGAGAAGTGCGCCAAGGAAGAAAATCGGACGGAATTTCTCGTGCCTGGACCTCGTGTTTTTGTCTCGGCGCGTGCGATCCAAGATGGCGGCCAAAGTGGCCAGCAGCGGCACTCAGGGCAGTAGCGAGCGCGAGGAGGGCCCCGCGGGGGTCTCCTACGCGAGCGTGCTCAATCCAAAAGGCAGCAACAATGAGATCCGGAACAAGGGCAACAATAAAGAGAACATCGGGGAGCAGGTGGCCCAGCCGTCTCCGGCCAGTGCCAAGGAGAGGATCGTGCAAAATTCGGCTTCTCTCGCCAAAGGGAAATCTTATCCTAGAACCACGAGACGTCTGGCTGGCTCGCATTCGCAATTTCACAAGCGTCAGGATGGCGAGCAATCTCCCCAGGTGGTTGGGGACAGCGCGAGGAGGGATAACGCTGCAGCGGGCCATCAGAATGAAAGGGAAGAGGTTGGTGAGCAGCACCTGAATAACGGAGATATCGTTTCCGATGGCGAGTTCCAGACGGTGGCGCCGAAGAGCGCCAGACGGAAGGAGAAATTGAGGGATCACCGGGATCATCGACACAGACATCGAGACACGAGGCATCAGCCTCGTGGTCAGAGTGCCGGGAGTAACGAGAGGTCGCACAGGGATCGGGATCGCGCGGACAAAACTAATGCTGAGCATGTTTTCGCGAAAGAGCCAAAGGAGAAGGAGGAAGCGGAAGCTGATCAGGAATCGCCACCAGTAAAATACGTCGAGGCTCCACTGCCAGTTGTTAACCCGTGGACCAAGAGCAAGCCCTTGGTTCAACCTCCCAAAGAAGTTGCTGTTGCTGCTCCCACTGTTACTGTTGCTGCTACTACTGCTGCTGCTGCTGCTGCTGCCGTTGCTGCCCCAATGGCAGCTGCACCGATCCCGGAAAAACCCATCGACAGAGAAAAGAGGGTTCTTCAACCTCAGCAGCAGAGCACAGCTGGTAAGTCTGAAAATCTCTCTCTCTCTCTCTCTCTCTTAAATCTTCTTACCTTTTCTCCAGTTCCCTCTCTTTTTTCCTTTTTTCTTTCAAATCTTTTTCTTAACGTACCCACCTTCTCTTATCTCTTTATCTATAGAATACGCGTGCAATCGCTTTGACTCCGTTACGCACCAGTCTCTCTCGCTCGACTTTATTCGATTTTTACGTGTAGTGTAAATCTGGAGCTCGTGCGGCCGGCATTGGTTACATAACGAGTACAGTAGCGACTTTTTCTCTTCCAAGAATGAATCATATCCACCGGAGTAGATACAGCGAGCCTTGTATGAGATTTTTTTAATTTCACCATCCCCGAATCAGGGGTCCTTCATTTTTCCTTTTACAGTGACCTTGTACCTCTCTGTGACGCAACACCTGGCTGTTTGAAAAAGTTGAACGCTCTTCTCGAGAAGCACATCGTAATGTACTCTGTTTTAGCTGTAACTCATATGTTTTGCCAAGAGAGAGATCGAGTAATAATATTGCGAGCCTGCATAGCATATATAACAAGACAATAAAAACAAACTTTTTCTCAATATTGACTAAAGCCATGGAGACAATTCGTGGAAACAGTCGCACGATATTTTTCACAGTAACGTATACTAAAAACCAACTTGTATTTCATAACATTTGATCATTTTTCAGGCTCGTTGCATAAATCAGGTCTTTCGGTCGTTGAAATGCCATGTTCCAGGAGTGAAACAAGTGAGGAAAAAAAGAAGTTTAGCTGCGTTAACAAGTACCAGGCCAAGTTGCACGCACACACAGTGATCCGCTCGAGAACAGGTTTCCTCTCTCGTGACTCTCACTCTCCGTTCCCTGTTTTAATGCAGATCGAATATTCGGCAAGCAAATCTCGAGTGAACGGAGGAGCGTGATTGTTCATTATCCAGGTTAGGTTGGGTCAGTCGAGATGAGCGAATGGAAGGTTTTGGTGGGATTTCCAGGTCCTGGCTCTCACTCTCCGCCACGCTACGCGTTTCGATGCGGATAGAATAATCGGCGAGCGAGCGAGCGAAGACGCGTGGTTCTTATTATCCAGGTTAGGTTGGGGCATTCAAAAAGATCGAACGGAGCGTTTTAGAGGGACTTCAGGTTCCAACTCTCACTCTCCGCTACGCGTTTCAGTACAGGTCGGATAATCGGCGAGCGATCGAGCGAAGACGCGTGATTCTTTATTACCCAGGTTAGGTTGGGTCAGTCTAAAAGAGTGAACGAGGCGTTTTAGTGAGATTCCAAGTCCTATCGACCATTTCTTATCGGTCGCCTGGGAGACCAAGGTTAAATCCGTAGGAATACACTTATAACTAAAGAGATTCATGCACGAATGGAGTGTTAAAGTCTGCGAGATAGAGACAGAGAGAGGAAAGAAGAAGAAGCGAAGAAACAGCGAGCGAAAGAGAGAGGTTGGAACGAGAGTGAACGTCTGGAGCGTTCGAGTTAACACGTAACGTTGTTAGACACGTTCCCGTAACTGCATTAACGCGCAGGCAGCACGACCTACTGTCTACCGTCTGGAACGAGTGTCAATGTCGTTGCCCTCCAAGTGTATCCTCATCCACACGCGGATCCAACAACCAGTTTTTGCCTCCCTGCCATCCCGGACCTCGGCCTAAAAAAAAGGACCCAGCGTCTCGACCGAAGCCCAGATATCTCAACGACGACGACGAAGACGAGGACGAGAACTCACAGAGGCGTGTTAGCCTTGCTTTCGAAAAAATTGGAGAAAGGAAAATCAGTTTTAGATATGCAAATTTCATCGACAAGGGCGACACGTCGGTCACAGAGCCAAGCTAGGTGCTTTTTAGCCACGTAGCCTCTTGTATATGTTACTGTTGCTGCTGCTGCTGGCCGAGCGATAAGCCTCCTGCTGTGGATGGATTTCTCCTCGCCTTTATCGTTTATACTATTATCATAAACTTATCGGATACTTATAGACACGTGTGTAACCAATAACATCCATCTTGACAGGTGTCCATACACCTTTTACAAAGACGTTACGCTTAATCAGGTTACTGTTTACGCGCGAGCCCCCCCCCCCCCTCTCGTTTCACAATAACTCTTCAAATTTTGTGCTGCAGTTCTCGAGAAATTTGCCTCATGATTGATACGATTTTTCCTGCCTAATGGATGGTTCGTGTATGTCCTAAGTAAAATTTCTCGTAGCTCCTGTTGAAAGCATAGCGTGGCAACGCTATTAATAATATTGTTTTCTCTCGCGATAACACTACGACTGTGTTATGATCGATCGCCAAATTGTGCATTTGAAACTGAAATAAACCTGATAAAATTTCATTTGAAAAAAGCACGTGCGTCATACTCGAACGTAATTTATCAGAATTGACGTTTTATCAAAAGTATATATACCGCAGGTTCACTCTAGGAGTTGGAATTTACCGCAGCAAATTAATTTACGACGCAAGACTAATCATCGCTTGCTCGTCGTTATCGAAACTGCTTACCTCTGCACGTTCTCCAATCTTATACGAATATCCTGCTATTCGCTATATAGCTTCGGGATATTTATGTGTTGAACCGACCGGAAGTTATTAAATTTATCCGTTTTACCTTGGCTACCGACGAAACTACGCGACATCACGATAATTCTCCGCTAGACCAATATACTCCCTTCGTTCCTTCCGAAATTATTATAAATCACTGAGTCACTCGCTGGACTGTCAAAAGGGAAGAAAATAATCGATACTCAAAGATCTTTGTTTACAAACGTACCACTAAGTTGGAAAAAGAGGCTCGTAAATAATAAGGTTACCAGGAAGCATCGACTCAAGAAAGAATACAATTCGAAGAATTGAAACACAAAAGGAAATTCATTAACATAAACGCATTTAGTTCGAATATAATTATATAAGAATCATTTGTTTAGAAAAATCAATAATGGGACAGTTTTACGAGTAGAAAAAAAAATATTATGAAAATTAAATGTTCTTTTTAAAAGAGATGTTTTGGTAACTTTACTCGTGGGTTAAAGTGGAAACGCGACATCACGATAAATTTTCTACACCAATATACTTCTTTGATTGCAAAATTACTGTAAATCATTAAACTACTCGTTGGATTGTTCAAAAAATGGAATAAAATTATCGATACTCAAAGATCTCTGTTTACAATATTTTTACTCGCTGGAAAAAAAAAACTCGTAGATAAAATTGGAAACACGACATCACGATAATTCTCTAGAATTCTAGACCAATATATTTATAATTACCTGAATATCTCTTTTAAACGAAGCTTTTAATTTTTCTAACATTTTCCTTTTTCTCCAAACTGTTGCACCGTTGACTTTTCTAAACTAATGATTCTTATATAATTATTTTCTAGCTAAGTACGTTAATATTGATCAATTTCTTTTCACTTTACTCTTTTCCTCTAAATCGCCCCCTGTTTTTACTTCAAACCTTCTGGAAACTAAGCAAACTTCCTTGATTCCAAAATTACCATAAATCACTCAACTACTCTTTGGATCGCTCAAAAAAAGGAATAAAATAATCGATACTCAACGATCTCTGTCCACAATATTTTTGTTCGTTGGAAAAAAAGAACTCGTAGAGAAATAAAGTAGAAGTGTGCAACGTGAAATGTGGAATTACGTAATGGAATTTATAGAGGATGACAGGTGAGAAATGTGGAAAAGCGCGATTAACCGTGGAAAAGTGTTATGAAAGAAATATAATGGGAGGTTGGAGCGTAGAAATTTGTCGACAATGCTGCGCGAAGGACGATTAGGATGGCGAAAAAAGATGCAAGGTCTCGCGTATCCGTTGCATTGTGAAAAAAGATCGTAGAGTTATTTCGTATTAACGATCGAGCTGCACGAAACGACGAAACAGCTGCGGATATTCATCGTGGTGATTCGTACCTACCTCCTCGCTCCCTTCTCTAGCTGGTCGCTTTCAGTACGTTGTGGGCTGTCGTCGGGCCGCGCGACTTCAGGATCTGATATATAGAAGCAGCGATATAAAAACCTATAAGAAAATCATTCGATTAAATCTCATTCTCCAAGCAACGGGGAATAAATACGTGTAAAACGTGTGGTTTTTGGCCGATGGAAATTTTTCTACAATTCTCTCTCTATCTCTCGACTCTGATACACGTGTAATAAATACAGTGCAAGAAAATCGCACGAGCGAAGACAATTTGGAATTTACAATTGTGGATTATTGGGACGTGCGACTTCAGGATCTGATAGAAGCAGCGATATTCAAAATTTATAAAAATTCATTGAACCATTCGCGTTCTCCAACCATTGGAGAACAGTCATGTTTAATTAATAGGAGTTATCGTAGACTACAAGGAATTATTCTCGAATTCTCTCTCTCGACTTTGATAGATTTGTAATAAACATAGTGCAAGGAAATAGCACTAGTGAAAAAAAATTTAAATTTACAACTTTACATTATTGAGACGTACGATTTCAGGATCTAATAGAAGCAGTTGTATCCAAAATCCAGAAGAAAATCACTGAATCACTCGCGTTCTCCGAGCAATGGAAAATAATTAAGTTTAATCGATACGAGTGATCTTAGACCAATAGAAATTGTTCTCCATCTTGACCCTGGTGCACCTGTAATAAAAACAGTGCGAGAGAAGCGCACGAGCGAAGGAAATTTGGGATTTACAACTGTGCGATTAGATAGAGGCCGTATTTTTTATGCTGGCGTAACGATCGGAACGAGGAACGCTCGGTCGAAAGGAAAATCGTAAAGCGATATGCCAACTAGCGCATAATTTCGAATCTAAGCTAACATATGTTTGCATATCGAGCCTGCTGTGTTTCTCGCTCGAGCACTAATTTCGAGTGATGAGAGAGAGTCTCTGACGCAATAGGGGAGAGAGACACGTGTTAGAAATCAAAAATGAAGATCGATGAGATCGACGGTGTTCATCAACGTGAGTCAATCCCAAAATCCGCACCATTTATTTCTATCAAGTTTATCGATGACGTTGCTCCGTGTTTTGTAAATAACAACAGAAATTCGATTGCGGTTGCTTAGCTCTTACTTCGAATCTATACAAACACGAGTCATTTTTTAAGCTTGGTATAATATAACACTTTTTGTTACATAGCGTAGAATTTGTTTGGTATATATATATATATACACTATTTTGAACTAGTCGTGATCCATCTGTCGCTCAAAATACACAATAACATGAATATATTTATGCAAATAAAGTTTATTAACACCAAAGTTTCTTGCTTTGCAAATAAAATAAAAAATCGGTTGCGGTCGTTTCGTTCTGATTCGAAACGTGCGTCAAAGCTAAGGGTATAATTTTCTCAATTTGGTGTATATCATTGTTCGTGCTGTTGTTGTTGCTGACGAGGACTCGGTATTCGTGTTTTGTTATCGGTGGGAAATCTGGCGAACAATAGCGGGGTGACAGAGGAAATTCTGGCACGTGCGAGTTTGCGATTTACATTTTTTTGCCCAGCCTCGTGCAGCGGAGGAAGCATTGAAATTCTCGTCGATCAGCTGTTGTCTCGAGCTCCTCTCAACAGTCTCAACGACGGGTATGTCCTTTGCTCGCTTCGCTCTCGACTTGTTTTCTTTTGGCAACGAGACGAAAAAAACAAACAAACAAATCGTGCCAAAAGATATTCGTTAAAAATCGAGAGCGCTGAACCTGTTGAAAATTCGCTTCAGCTGCATCAACCCTATGGATCATTGCAAATTAATCATTATTTGGCCTCGCGAGATCCTTCGAATGGAAAACTTTCCATAGCGAAAAAATCGAGACGAAAAAATGTACGACACTCGCGTTGGCGATTGACGATTTTTTTCCAAGTCTCGCGAAGTGGAGGAAGAATTGAAATTTTCGTCGATCAGCTTTTGTCTCGAGCTCCTCTCAACAACGCGTACGTCCTTTGCTCGCTTCGCTCTCGGCTCGTTTTGTTTTGGCATCGAGATGAAGAAAAAACAAACCTTGCCAAAAGATATTCGTTAAAAATCGAGAGCGCTGAACCTGTTGTTGAAAAATCGCTCCAGTTGCATCAACCTCCCGGATCGTTCGAATTTAATCATTACCAGCCGCGAGATCCTTCGACTGGAAAATCCTGCAAAGTCTGCATAGCGAAAGAAACGAGACGAAAAAATATATTGCACGCGCGTTTATTCGTTACGGTGAATTATGCAATTTTGTGTAGAGAAGCGTGCCAATAGTAAAAGATTCCGCGAGAGTTGCGTACTACCGAAGTGACGATGCACGTGCAAACATAACTCTAACGAAATCTTTAGCCGAGTCACAACTCGATCGAAGGCTGATCCTCGCTTTTCTGTAATAGCTTTTTTTTATTTTTTATTGCAATGAGTTAGAATTTTTTAACATCGCTTCCTGGGCGAAATGACGATGACGCGTCGATATGATTCTGATGAAATTTTCAACAAAATTACAACCACATCGAAGCTGATCCAGAGTTTTCGTATAACATAAAAAAAAAAAAAATAAATCTAACGGATAGAAAAAAATTTAATACGAAAATCCACGAGTAGTTTAACATTTCTTAAAGGGAAATACGCCAGGAGCACTCGGTGGTAGTTAATTTTTTAGCAGGGAAAAGTTTGTAATTAAAAAGAAGAAGAAAAAAGAAAAGTTTAGGCCGAAAATCGGTATAGGATGGTGTTGAAATTGAATTCCAAGCGAGGTTATCCGCTCTCCGGCGTTTTAGACCTTTCGCTCGCAGGTACGACTATATAGACGGTAAAAGTAACGAGCGGTGATTTGCAAGTGTGCGAAACTGCGGGGAGCAAGCCTCGAGCATATGGCACAGCCGAGAGAGAACGTCGTCGCGGCGAATGACAGTCCGCTGCATCAAGTCGCGTGTTACGTAGGGCACAACAGGTTTCCTTAATCTTAATAGGCGCATGGAACTCATTTGAAATCCACTATTTCTCCTACGTGTCCGACGAGCGTTCGAAACTCGTTAATAACCTTATCTCGCGCGTTCAACTTATTCTTTACTCGCGACAGAGACCAACGAATTAACGACCGATCGATGTTAACAATTTTATCGCCAAGGTCGAGCGACAAAAATCAACTACTATTTCAATGCGTGATATTTAAACAGGATCGAGTTTAGATGGGAACAACGGATCAAATTCAAAAATATAGCATTTTTTTGTTTATGAAAATATATAAGAGAATTATTCTTTACTCGTGCGCTAACAAAAAAAAAAAACAGTGAATTAACTATTTTATTGCCGAGGTTGCGAGAAACAAAAATTAATTAGAATCTGGATGAGTGAAATTTAAACAGGATCGAGTTTAGTGAGAATGAACGGAAAAATGAAAAATGATAGGATTTTCTTGTTTTTGAAAATTTATAAGAAAATCTTTGCTAAAAGTATATTTTACTCATGCTAAAAACCAGCGAATTAACAATTTTATCACCAAGGTCGAATGACAAAAATTCAACTAGAATTTAAATGCGGAAATTTTAACAGGATCGAGTTTATGCGTGGATGCACGTATGAAATTAAGAAAGATAGGATTTTCATGTTTTTGAAAATATATAAGAAAATCTTTGCTTCGAGCATTCTTTACTCGCGCTAGAAAACAACGATTTAACAATTTTATCAACAAGGTCGGGCGACAGAAATTCAACTAGAATTTCAATGCGTAAAATTTAAAGAGGTTCGAGTTTGTCACGGGATGAATGGATCGGTTAAAAAAGATAGGATTTTCCGCTGGATGAAAATATATAGGGGAATCTTTGCTTAAAGGAGCGTGGAACCTTCTGAAAATATCTGGGAATGTGTCGCGTGCTTTAAGGGGCGTTCACATTGTAGGCGGCTCATCGTGACGTCAGAAAGCGCTAAGATATTTTCAGTTTGGACCTGCACTCGTTGGCAAGAACCAGCTCCGAGGAGAGTCGTCCGTCGGCTACACCTTTAGTTAAAATCGATGCGATTTCTAGAAAATTGTCTAGAAGATAACTTTTGCATGTATATATGTCTACAGGCCAACTCAATTTTTCTAAAATTTTTCTCAACGCGAACCATCGATTTCTTTCGCACAATCCTGTGAATCGCAGGAGGATCTGCGTATCAAACACAATTTTGTCGTCCTTGAAATCGTCCCAGGAACTTGATACGCGTAGCAGAAGCACCAAAGCGTGAACGGACCAAGTCCGAAAGTTTTGGGTCAGGGCAAAAATCTATAAGAGATTAATTATTTTTCTGTGTTAAAAACGCAAGGAATTACGTCATTAGGAATTTTTCTTATCGAAAAGTTTAGTCTTAAAATGGATAATTAATTAATCGTATTATCGCTTCTCTTGCAAATGGAAAATTAACAATTATACCTAAACTAAAATTTTCTTGAATTTTTCTCAATGCGATCAAACGATTTCTACAGCGTAATCCTGTAAATCGCGGGATCCGTGTACCAAACAAACAATTTTCTCGTCCTTGAAATCACCCCAGGAACTTGATACGCGTATGGCAGAAACACCAAAGCGTGAACGGACCGAGTCCGAAAGTTTTGGGTCAGGGCAAAAATCTGAGATTATAGAATTAATTATTTTTCTGTGCCGTAAGAACTTAAGGAGTTTCGTCACGATGAATTTTTCCGTCGGATAACTTAGTTGTAAAATGGATATCAAATGGATGGGTCGATGATTCGTCAGGCTGCTGGCGCGAGTAGTCTAACGACAAGCGTCTTAATTGGCCGATTAATCGTGAAATCTCCCAAGACGCACTTTGGCAGATTTCCAGACGCTTTCGACGACGCGTCGTGCGGCATCGAGATTTTTCTACCATCGATAGGGCCATTGTTGGGACAATTATTGGGGCTACAGGCGCGTGCACGAGGTTGCGAAAGAGGCATCATTTTTATTTTCGGTCCAAGCTGCTGCTTCTTGCACCGTGGACGCCTGAATCTAATCCGAATAGTTTTCCCTTCCCCATTCCTCGCCGCTTTCGCGCAGCGTTAAAACCTTTGGAGAATAAAAATACGCGTTCGTGGGAGTCGCGTGTGTGATACCGATAGCCGAGGTCATTTGGTCCGAAGAAGGTCAGCAACGAGCACGATAAAAGCAAGCCGTGTTGCTGCAAAGTGTTCGAAAGAGAAAGAATCGACAATGTTGTAACGCGTGGCTGCAAAACAGTATCTCGTAATTACGTAACGCTTATGGAAAAATGATTAGTTTAATTTTTACCGAGGGATAAACAAAGATTTACGTAATGTAGCATTCGTACTCGCCATTATTAATACGCGACTATTTTTGTACTTTGCGCTGGTCCTAGCTTTGTTTACATTCGAGAGTGACCTTTTGAATAAAGTATAGCGGAGAGATGTAGATAATATTGTAAGCCAGTCCTTTGTCGAGTAAACAAGAGGAAGGAGTAGTAGAACGTTTCGAGGAAAATTGTTCCTCTCGTCGAGGGACAAAAACTGCATGTTATAATTTTATTTCATATTCTAGTTGTATTTATGTATATATGCATGTGCGCGTTGGATGCTCCAGAAATTTACTCTTCGCTTTGGTTTCAGAGAACGGCATCAGCACCGGTATCCAGCCTACGATTGTCAAAGCCCCCAAGGACAGAAGGAAATTCAACCAAAAGGTGCGTACGTCTTCCCCTTCTTATTCCTTGGTCCCTTGTCCCCAACCGTCTTACCTGAGAGAAGAAACGTGATGAAAAGGAAGTGGCTCTACCGAGTGCATCCATTGTACTATAAGGGAATCGTATTTTGGCCCTCCTTCCATTGTAAAACTGGTTAGAAATTCTGGGCCACCATCGGTTGGTAATTGTACGATACCCGTGTAGATTTTGTTTCTTCAAATTGTATATATATATATATATATTTATTCGAGTAGATGTCTCACGAAACTATCATCACGTTTCTATCGAGCTCGTTCGAGAACTTTGCTCCGTTCGAAGCAACAAGTTTTTGCTCCCTATTCTCCCCCTAGAGGTTGAACCAAAATAATGTCTGTCCGCTATTGTGCGAGGCGTTTGGATCGCTTCTGTTTTTCTATCATCAATTATTACTAACCAGTGATCGTGTCTTTCATGAGATAAATATTTTTGCAGGCTAGTGACTTTACGGATATTGGTGATTGGCCCAGCTTAGGGGCTCAGGGAGAGGTGAGTAATAAATAGTGTAGATGGTGCATAGTCCCGTTATATGAAGGATATATAATTAAATTTGCAGAAGCTAGAGCTTGCAGGATCATGCCCGTGGTCCTGCGAGTGTAGAACTTTTGCCAAAGTAAACTTAAAACGGACAGGCTCTTTCTCTGAAACTTGCGAAGCGGCTTGTCCGCGAGTTTGTACGCTTGTCCGAACAAAACAGCCTCTCTCTCTTTTAAGATCATAAATCTAGCAAATACCAATTTTGGTTTAGAAGAAGACAGCTGTATCGACGCAGAAGCAAAATGGCGTGGTCGAACAGCAAAGCAACTCTAAAGAGAATGCTAGTACGAACGTGGTCGAGAGCAAAGGCAAAGAAAACAAGGAACAAAACCACTGCCTAGATGACAGTGATGAACACACGGATGGCAGTGAAAAGAAAAAGAAAGGTATTTATGCAGAAGTGCGAATTCATTGAGGAATATCCGTTGCGCTTACAACTGTTTTCTTCTAATGACTCTGTTGAACGGTGAAAAATGTATACTTAAGCTTCCCTCGATTTCTTTCCAGTGAGCAAACAAAAATGGCTTCCACTGGAAATAGACTTGACGAAGAGCAGGGGGAAGACGGAACGATCCTCCAAATATCATAACCAAAGAGATAAAGGTAAAAAGTAGAGGCTGAATGGAGTAATTTCTTTTTTTTTATTCTTGGTGAGAGGAATTGTATTTTATAACATTTTTGTGGTTTTTATAGATGGAGACCACTATCGAGATCGTGATATCGAGAGGTCGGGAGGATACAATTACAGAGGTGGACGTGGCCGAAGCTATAGAGGCCGCGGAGGACGTGGTGGACGAGGGGTATCTCGAGGGGGCTTTAGACATAGGCACGATCACGATTATTCAAATTTTGTAGCAGATTATGCTCAGGTAATGATAAAATTGAGGTAGCTAGAGTATTTTTATCGAACAATATTATATTTATACGTTGTTTTTTCACAGATGCACAAATTCGGCCATTTGGAACAGCCTTACATGATGCCATTCATGGGTACTTTGTATTTTAATAATACCAACTACGTAAATTTAGACACGGTCACGCTCAAAGGTTTTATCAGGAAACAAATGTAAGAATGTGAAAAATATGTATGGATGCGAAGCCTTGACAGAAAATCACTGATTATCTATGTTTTTTTTTTGTAGTGAATATTATTTTAGTGAAGAAAATCTTTTGAGGGACTTCTTTCTTCGTCGGAAAATGGATGCACAAGGATTTTTACCCATCACTTTGATAGCCTCCTTCCATCGGGTTCAAACTTTAACGATGGATGTAGCTTTAGTTATAGAAGCCATTCAAGAATCTGATAAATTAGAGTTAGTCGATGGATACAAGGTAATTCTGAAACGAAAGGTTTATAAGTCTCTAGCTGCACAAGTTTATTTTATTTGAGCTACTATAAACGTTAATAGCTCAATAACTAATTGTGCTAAAACAAACTCAAAGAGGATTCGCTGACGCCATTAGGGTACTGCCCGATGAATGGAGTTTGAAAGTAGACCTCGTTACAGATCAATTTTGAAGCGCCAATGAATATTTATTTAATTATACAAGTAATTGGGTAATTGTGTAAATGGTTATAAACTTGTTCTATTTTTTGCAGGTCAGGACTAGAATTGACCCAATGAAATGGCCAATTCTTGACGCTGCTGGGAATCCAGTTTTTGGAGACTCTGCAAATTTTCCAATGGCTGTTCCTTACGATGCAATGACTTCCGTTCCTCAATTTAACTTTTGTCCCGTAGCAAGACCTCTATCCACAATTCCCACCCCACCAATTCCACGCGTTGTTCAGACCAATAACACAATAGGACGTCTTAGTGAATCGGAGAGCATCTCCTCTTCAATAGGTGAGAGTTTAAATCCCGACGTACCCGAATTCGTGCCGGTTACGGGTAAACCTGACGAGTCCACGAATAGTGGTACAAAAAATAATAATTCATCCAAGGACAATGATCAGTCAGCGAATAGTAGTCACCCTGCGACACAAGATTCGTCCGAGAAATCCTCCAACGTCGTTCCTAATGCCAATCGTACCCGATCACCTGAAGTACAAATCAATGGAGAGAGTATAGACGATGCTTGGAAAGAGGTACGTATTTTTCTCCGTTTACTTGTATTTAGATGATTATTTATTAATCTTTGTAATCAACAGGTGAAAAGAAAGTCTAAACACGCGCATAAAGATAAAATGGAAGAAAAAGGTACAAACAGGAAGGATAATGAAAAGGAAGAGCTGGATTTTCAGTTTGACGAAGAACTTGATACGCCACCTCCGACTGGCCGCCATAATGCATTCTCAGAATGGCAAGTTTCATCCATCTCTTCTAAAAACAGTACTTTTATTTCCAAGCACTCAACGACGTGATGAATCCTTTACATTTGTCTTCTTTTCCCGACTGATTGTACTATGAGGATCTAACCAATCTGAAGCTCTCACTAATATTGATTGAAAAGTGAGATTTGAGTATACCATAGTGTAACCTTGAAAATTCATTGCAGGTCGGAAGACGATGAAGACTACGAATTATCGGACAGGGATGTTAATAAATTATTAATTGTTACTCAGACTACCGTTCCTAATACATCGCGACTTCCAAAGCACGAAGGCTATGATCGCACTGGCGACTGGACGACCAGGGTAAAAATGACGCAAGATCTTGAGCAGGCTATCAATGATGGATTATATTATTACGAAGAAGATTTATGGACGAAAGATGGGCAGAAGGTGAGTCATTAGTTCTCTTCTTATTTGATTAAAGTTTCTATTTGGTATTAATAGAACAGATGCTCTTCTCTTAACAGTATGGCTCTGCTTCCTCGATTGGAAGTTACAAGACTGTCAACATTATCAGTCAGGAAGATTTCGAGAAAATGACTCCAAAGGCTCCGAAGAAAGCCAATCCAGAAGTTCCTCCACCTCCTCCAACCATGGAGGAAATCGAAGTATCACAGTCGTTACCGACTACGGTCACCACGGAGACCTTTGAGAAAGTCGATCGTAGAAGCGAGAGAGTTCGCTGGAACGAAAGACCAAAGAGCAATCGCCCTGGTCCAAGAAGCGTCGTATCACGCTTCTTTGCGGTTGTCAAGGATGAACCAGCGGTTGATCCGCGAACGCCGAGGAAAAGAAAAACTCGTCACAGCAATAATCCACCGGTGGAACATCACGTTGGATGGATTATGGATGTCAGGGAGCACAGACCTCGCACTTATTCCACGGGGTAAATAAAATGGCTTATGCGATAAAGCGCTGCAAATAATATTTTCAATTTGTAAGCTATTGTGATTTTTCTCGTAGAAGTAGCACTGGAACCAGTCCCAACGAGGGTCATCTTGCAAGTAGTTATGGAAGTGCACCACAGTCGTTGCCATCATTCCAGCATCCGAGTCATGCAATGTTAAAGGAAAATGGTTTCACACAGCAAGTCTACCATAAATATCATTCGCGTTGTCTTAAAGGTAATTACAACTTTGATATATTATCTTTTTATAATCACTTAACTTTGAACATGATGATTCCTATTTTTTTTGTCTTCTTTTCCCGACAGAAAAGTTTTGTTGAAACTAAATTTTCTGATGATTCGTAGTTTCCTGCAATATTGTTCATGTATCGAGGGAAAATATTAAAGCGTTGCAAATCTTATGTTTTTTTCAGAACGTAAAAGGCTGGGAATAGGACAATCTCAAGAGATGAATACGCTCTTCCGTTTTTGGTCGTTCTTCCTGCGCGAGAACTTCAATCGTACCATGTACGAAGAGTTCAAGACCATCGCCAAAGAAGATGCTTTGGAAGGTTATCGCTATGGATTAGAATGTCTCTTCCGATTCTACAGTTACGGCCTAGAACGAAAATTCAGACCTCAGCTTTACAAAGACTTCCAGGTCGAAACGATATACGATTATGAAAGCGGTAAGGTTCTTTTTGCGTATTAAAAACAAATTTTCCCAACACGAACGGTTTGTTCAGCTGATGGCAATTTAGCAGCTGGACGATTGAAATGTTTGAGAATGAATTGAAGTTTTCTCTAGTACGTCGAAAACTTTAATTCTGTAAATGAATTTTAAAAGTACCGAGCCCAACACTAGAACAAATAAATGAAAGTATCAAACGAAACAAATGTTTATTTTGCATTTTAGGTCAACTTTATGGATTAGAAAAATTCTGGGCATTCCTAAAGTACTACAAACACGCTGACGAGCTGCATGTGGATCCTAAATTAAAAGAGTATCTATCCAAATTTAAGAGTATCGAAGACTTCCGAGTAGTGGAGCCGCAGATCAATGAGATGCTGCAGACTTTTGCCGCAAAATCGCAGGCAGCAAAAAGGCGTAATCGCAGCGTATCGGAGAGTGCAGGCGTCGCAGACCTGTCGTCAATGAGCAGAGAACGTCGATTGTCAGGTGGCTCCAGTACAGTAACACTGCCAACTTCCAGTTCCGAAAATGCGAACGCGCAGAAGCCTCGCACAGATACAGTTTATTTATCCCAATACCGAAATAGGGCTGGATCTTTTGGATCCGGTAGGTTGGGGCATTCCAGGCGACGAGCCGACTCGACGTCGTCGAACAGTCAACGAGATCTCAATAAACAACAGTCTAGAAGTAGACAGAGCTCCAGCTCGTTCACCAAGGCCCTAGATGCCGGCAAGTCTCAAGTGACTGTCAGAGATCGGCAGCAAAACTCAAAGTCCGATCAAGTAGCTAAATCGGCTACGACGAAACCTGGACCGGCAGCATCGGTCTCTCAAAAGTGATAAGTTCGATCTACTCCGGTAAGCGCGAGTCGTACTTGGTTGAATACTTGACGACTGTCCTGTAGCTTAATATTCCTAGAACTAGAGTGACGTATGCAAAACGGTTCTAGGCCAATTGAATATATATTGTATAAAGCGTGCTACGGGCGATGAGAGCACAATGATAATGATGAAGATGTAAAAACGCGCCAAGTGCAAAGAATATTTTTAATCAATGTCGAGAGGCTTAACGAAGCAAGTACGAGGATGTTGTAAGTGAAAAGTATGTTTATCGTCGAGATTTTTAAAGTTGTATATTAGTCACTAAAGCTGTATCCACTGATCACGGATCTTTCAGTTCCATGCATAGTTCGACATGGTTACCATAGCATGAAATATTTTTACTTGCTCGTTTACTCATTAGGAGTCTCGTAGGAGGTATTAATAATAGCTAGAGAAACGCAAAGGTACAGAGTGATCGAATATCAGAGGGAACTTAAGGGCGATTAGTTCCTTCATTTGCTACTTTAAAGTATCATATTTTCGTATAACTAAATTTTCGAAATAACGCAATTTGCTTAAAAAATATATATATATTATACATACATATATATATATATATATATATATATATTTACATATTAAGACTCGTTTAGAGAATAGAGTTTATCATTATATGGGAAAGAAAAGTTTCAATGATTAAAAAAGATTTTACAATTTCTAAAAACTATCAAATCAGTTTGTCATGGACGACTATTACTGCTATTAATTTCAAGTGGGAATGATGAGTTGTTGATTTGAAGAAACGATGAGTTTTTGATTTTCTAAGTCTTCCGCGAGATTGCACCTGACTAATGGCACAGTTCGATGGTGAAGGAGAGAATGATAGATTTTATTTGTTTTTAACTGACAATATTGAGCGTCGAAGAATCATCAGCTTTTATTATTCAAGGCTTTAGTAAAATTTTTGACTGATAAAAAGAAGGAGCTTCAGGAATGATCATTTTATTTTTGTAATTAATAAATTTTACATCCGACAGGATCAGCGAGGATTCAGCGAATTTATTCCAAATGTATCAATACTTAGTATAGACGGATGGAATAAAATGGCTGTGAGATGATTTTTGCGAAGAGTCTAGTGGTTGATCTTTTGTACTCGGAAAAATGGCTCATAATCTTTCTTCAAATTGAACATTCTATAAGCAGTGGCCTGGAAAGTGTCGCATGTAGAATAGCTCGATAAAAGAGGCACAATGATTAACGTTATACATACAGCATTACCCAGTTTTTGGCCGGTGCACAAGTTTTTGTTTTACGTAATATTATAACATTTGTACACCTTCTTTTGATAAAAATAGTCTTAATTCGTGATGTATCATAACTATTATAATATAAGCTCTACATGAATTTTGAAAGCGTTACACAAAGTTGCCTAAAACTGAGAGTGTAAGAGGATGCTACCAATAATATTACAACAGCTGAATAGATTAAATAAGTTAGCTAGATGAGTTATTAGATTTTATGCAATAAGACTATCGTGTCTATTTTGTGAAATAGAGAATCTGCGATACATAGATGTGAAATTTGCAGTTTTTCGGCGAGAGGCCAATAGAGTAATGTACTTCAGTCTTCTAGTGTGACACTGTATTGTGATTAATTTGGAGAGAGCCTAACAACACAATATCATCGTCCAAATTGAAACCACGTATTCGTACGATTTATCAAGAGGTGCGAGTTTAAAATATAATTTCAAACCGCAAATGACTAATAATGAAGCCCAGGGATTACGTTTGAGAGGCATAGCCATAGAAAACGTGTGCGTCTCGTCGTTGAGTCACGGTACTGCAACAAAAGATAAATAGGCACTTTTACGAAAGATTATAATCCGAACTGGCTTCCTACCCGAGCGAGACGAGCTCGTTTATGAAAACAGAAATTGTTTATCCGTTATTTATTCCATATCGTTAACAGAAGCTATAATTGAGACGAGCATTTGTAAATAGGAATGTGCGACGAGCAATGAGACGAGTCATCGGCTCCAATTTTCTTCTTTCTTTCGCAGTATATTTAAATATTAAGCGTGCGCGTTCAGTTGTATCCACACACTCATAATGAAACATACTCGAAAAAAGGGCGACCATCCATTTCATGTGAGTTTAAAAATATCTTATAATACTTTATCGTCGTCCTTGATACGCTAGTCAAATACCGAGCCAACATATTTTGTCGTGAAAGCTACATTGCACATCAACGCCATCGAATGTTTCGAGGAGAAAGGGAAAATGGTCGACGAACGAGCGAACACCCGCTACATCTTTGCTTTAAGCTGAGTTTTACCATACGCACCGTCGAGTTAAATATGCTTGATGTTTATTAGCAATATGTCAGATTCTCCAAATTGATGCGATCGTCCGCCATTTGATCTCTCCTCCGTTTTGTTATATAGCTGAAACATTAAATTTTAACAAACCTCGTCGTTCCTGATAATTTTTTGTTTATCCTTCTTACCGATTAAAGGCGGAATTAACGACGAATAATTGCAATCAGGAATCCTGCTCCCTAATTATTCACTATGTGTAGTGAGAAAATTGATTTGTTACAATGATTTTATTTGCGCAATTAACTGAGTATAATGGATATTAGTCTGGTACAATATTATTGCCAGTTAAACCGATGATCGAGCTGCTTCTGTAAAAATCCTCGAAGCCCTTTACTCACACGAGTATCAGAAATATTTGCGGGGAAAAGATGCTGCTCGTAGCCGAAGCGATACATACAAGATTTTATCATTTTCCGTTCCGCTTAAAATTGTTGCACTTACTATTTATAAAGAGAAATGGCAGAGTCTCCGTTAGGGATACCCTGCTTAAAAAATCCGCGCAGGAGTTGACAAGAATAATAAAATGTCTCGAATAGCGCGACGAAGCCTGAGACTCCATCGTGAATGAGGGATAAATTGACGCGTTATAATTTATGGACTGTCGATTAGCTCCTAATTCAACGTGGGGAAAAATAAATAACAATTTAAACGATTTCTCTGATATATCGACTGAAGCAATTGAAAATACTGAGTGGATCTGGCTTTAAACTGGATGGAAAATGATAATAAGAAATAATTGAATTTCCCCATCGTGATAATTGATACAGTGATGGTGCCAGAAAATAATGTTGGTCGTAACATGCTCACAATACTGTACATAGAATTTCGTTGTTCTCAAATTATCAATTGACAAATGATGATTTAGGTCTATACTATAGTTTTTAAGTGAGTGACTAGTAGCTTGTACCACGCTGTTCGTTATGACATGGTGTTAATGATGATGATGATGATGATAACGATGATGATAATGATGATTAGTTTGATAAGATATTATACCGTATAATTAGAAGTTTAATGACTTAATTTAGATAATTAGCAATAAGTTTGCGAGGAGCGTCTGACGGCGGCGCGGTTATTAATTTTACTCTTGAAAAAGGAAAACCAAAAGATGAGAGACCACAGAAACAATTCAAGAAAATAACTGATTTGTTAATTAGGCCTGCTGGGCCTAACGGTTCTAAATGATTAATAATTTGTTGCACCAAGAATGCACGTTTTATATCTGGTTATATAAAATTAGTGCCAAGTTATTTTCTTCATTTGCTCGTGGATCCTGTAATATACTATATAATGCTTGTAAAAAGATAAACGCCGACCCCAAAATTATTGGACCGCGTCGGGTGCTTGGCCTCCTTGCCCTGTAAAAAAAACTATACATACATGATAAATTCTTATATAATATTACTTATACATTGCTAATAATAATCCCTAATGTTAGATAATAAGGCTTTTATGCTGAAAAAACGGGTAGGGTTAATGGGTTGTTACACACAACTCACCAAAAAAAATGTATAAAAAATATTTCATATACATATTATATGCGATTAAATAAAGCGCGAAAGAGAATATGATGAATGTACGTATAATTGGCAAAGAGAATCAGAACCATTGTAAAATATCTCAGATCGGAATGCGCCCTACGCTATTTTTGTTCCCCTCTCCCCGAAGAAAAACAGTCGAATAAGATCGGAAGGATCTTCTGTCAAAATTAAGCGACTTAAATTTCCGTTAATTTATTTCACATCGGTACAGACAAAGGAAACCTCGCCAAATCACTATAATAAAAACGCGCGCGCGTAGCAATTGGTTTTTCCATATGTACGACCCTGTGTTCCAAAAATCTTTTCAATTTATCCCATAAGGAAAAAGTAATATTTACATTCACACCCTAACTCACAGCTATCATGAATAATTCAACTATACGATTTTCCTTCTGGAAGGAATAATAGATACTTTCCCGTCCATCCTTTATTCCAAGTACGAGAGTAACAATTATACTGCCAGAATTTCATCGTTTTTCATACAAGGGGATTTTAAGATTTCAATGGGAAAAGTACAGAGGAGACAATCGTGATTTGGCAGATAGGCTCGGATCCTCTACAAGGTCTTATTTTTCAACAGTGCCTTCCATGGAAATTTTCTTTCATACGACCTTACTCACTCTGATTAGAATTCGTCTAGATACACGAAACAAGTTCACCTACTCGTTGCGCGAAATTAAATTGAGAAAAGCCCTAGTCACGCGAAGTACCGTCGAAAATTCGATCCTCTTTCTTGAATCGAGAAAGGATTATAATGTCAGCGCTCAACAATGATAATCCTTGCATAATCGTTCATTTTCAAGTTGGCTATAGTATGTAAATAATCGTCAGGCGCAATAAGCACACTCGCTCTAAAACTACAGAAATGTTGGCACATGCATTAATTAGAATGGATAGTTGGACTTATGCAATAAAAATACATGGTATTATAGATGGGCGAGATAGTCTTGTAAAATTGTGGTAACGATGTGTGTCAGATTTTTTCAGTCTTGTACGCGTAGCTGGAAGCTGTAACGTTTGTGAATTCGCATATATATATATTATATATATATATGGTAAATAAAAAAAAAACAAAAAAACCTAACCAATCGCAATTTATTTCTCACAAAGCCAGCGCGGAGATCTAATTTCCAGGAGGCGATAGAGAAGAGGTCACTGGACGTTTTGTGTTTGCACAGCAAATCACTAGTAGTCGACAGGTTTCGAGCTGAGGAGGATGAAACGTTATACGAACGGGTTACACGAACTGCGCGCTGGGAGAAGGTTACTGGGAGTCGTGTAGCTGAAACATCCAGAGGAAGTAGGCTAGCTTGGATCTGCTGCTGGTGTTTTCAAGTTTTATGGTTACGACTGCCATCTATACGTGTGGCCACATGGCCCACGGTAGTTCCGGTCCACGTATTATCTTCACACACCCTCTTGTCTCCCTCACCTCATCCCAAAACTATGCGTATTTATCATTCTTATCAATTCCCCAATCCAATCGTACATGCTTCTCATATTGTTTCTCTAATCGACACGTTATAAATATATATATACTTACTTCAGAACTTTAATTTTCAATTCCAACCTCGGTACTTCTCCACACACCTATTAAATCTCAGTCTTCATTCCTGTCAGCAATTTATACCAATTTACCCTGAGAGAATCGAGCCGAGCCCCTGTACTGTTTCCTGGTGCTTCGACTAATTTCCCCCAAGTGTCAACTTGGCGCGTGATCGCTGAGTAATTCCCACCCACTCTCAAAAAGAAACTAAGGAAAATCTCCATTTCTCAATCATTATTATTTTTCTGGTATTTACATAATTCTACAGTAAATTATCGAACAAGACCAAGGGAATATCGACAAATTCAAAATAAATGAAGAAGTAACGGATAATGAATCGCTAAGAATTTTTATAAAGAATTGCATTTTTATTGAGCCTAAGTTATAAAGGATGAAATGATTATTCGCAGGCGTTCCGAGTAAAAATAAATACAAGTTCGTTTCTGTATATCATATGCTCGGGGTAGTCATTCTTCGACGATTCAAGGATCCTGGAGGTTCGGGATTGTTCAGATTTTCCGGAAGAGGGCCCGAAGTTGTCGTCCGAGTCTCGGGGAGGGTGCGAAGGGTAGTCGTCGACCTAGACGAGGCGCGAACAGCGGAGGAACACCCTGATCGTCGTCCAGAAAGTCGTCCTGGTCCCGGGAGTTGGCGTACAGGAAGTCCTCGCCAGATTCCCGGCCCAAACGCGGTGTAAACGTCGTTGTCTGCCGTTTATCGCCAGACGCGGTGGCTTCGGCTGTCGATGATGAAGCACGGGTCAAGTAAAACGTTCACAATTTTCCAACGTCAATTAAGTACAAAAAAAAACAGTCTTCCCACCTGGAATAGAGATGAGGGCCCAACGAGCACCATCCAAGACATTCGCGATAGCTTCGATTTCCGGGTCGATTTCCGGTTTCACACCGGATCTACGTCGTCTGCCGAGTCTCGGCCCGAACCACATACCGCTGGTGACTTCCTGCGTGGTGCGTTTTATGCATTTGCCGTCGATGCAGGGACGAAAATCACCGGCCTCGCTCCTCTCTCCCGAAACTCCCCTCGAAGCTTCTCTGTTGTCTGAAATATTGAGATGTTGACAAACTTGTGGAAGATATCTCGAAGAAATCAATAAAAATGTTGTCGCGTACCGTATTCGCCTGCGGCACGGGAGACGAAGAGAAGCAGCAGAACGAGGAAGGTAAAGTTGCTGAGGTCGATCATCGCTCGTTCGGGTTCGCAGGAGTCCTGGCAAAGAATGGTGTCCTGGGGAAGGCGAGCAGTGGATTATATAGGCGATAGCGAGAGGTGTTAGTTGGCTTTAAATCCTTGTTTTTCCCACCCTTTCCTCTCCTCCTGCACCCGTCTTCGTTCAATCTCTAAAGCTCCATTCGTCCTTTTCGTCCTTCTCCTCTCGGATCCCTGCGCACTATCCAGTGACCCCCTGGGGCAAATCTCCTCAGTGCCGCGGGTGATCCGTCTCCATTTGACTCGGCAAAGCTCCTACATACTCAATGAGAATCCTGGACGACTACTGAAATAGATCGAGCCCACGCATCCAGGTTTCCTCGCTCCGTCGCTCCTCCAGGACCTCTTTTATCATATATATATATATGTATATCTATGTCTTATATTCTTACGCTATCGGATATCTGGGTTCAATCCTTTTTACATTGTTTCTTATATATATATATGTTATACTGCACTAATAATTCATAAATATTTTCCTCGTCTTCTGCAACGATGCATCTCTTTCTAACGATCAATGCTTGATTAATGGTGACCTTTGACTCCGATTAGAAGTACCTAATTGCATCCAGAAACAATTGATCCGCTTGTCGATGCGCTGAGTCACTCGCTGGAAAATAAATCAGCTAACTGAGCTCTAATTTGATCTCTGGCTAATAGTTTCAAAGAGAGAGAGAGAGAGAGAGAGAGAGAGAGAGAGAGGAATCTTACCATTACGATGAGCATAATCATTGTATTTTCGTGAGACAGGAATTTCCCACCCACGCAGAGTATTTTTCACGAATCTCGCGTTTATAAATGAACGCAACCTCTCGGATTTGCCTGCCGGTCGACGATCAGTCTTGGGTTAAGTCTGTCAATTATCCAATTCAATTTGGGGATCAAGCGGATCGACTCCTGCCAGGCTCCGCTATAAAAGGCCAGTCGCTGCTGGGCATTAGCATCATTGCTTCTTCATCTTCCAACGCTGAAACGCCAAGAAATTCTTACGGATTTTTGCTTACTCGATTTAGTGCATCGTTTAATAAAAACAGATCTAGAATAATTAAATCGATACAATTATGGTTCGATTAATTATTCTTCTCCACGATTTCATATCCATCCGATGGAATGTGTCAGAGATAAATAAAGTTTTTCCATTGGGTTTTATCGCGTCAGCGTTCGAATAATATACACCGTGTTGTGTGGAAGCTAATATGTATATATACATATATATATATATATAGTATGTTAAGTCGAGGTTGCCAATTAATACCAAGTCCACACATGGATTCGCTGTTTTTTCAATGGGACTACGAGTGGATTCGAGTCGTACATGAACTTCGATACTTGCCAAAGCAAACAAACCTTTGCTTCATGGCTCTTTTTTGTTACCTCCACCCCAATCGATGTAAGAGATGCATCTGTTGTATCCAAAAGCTTGCACGTGACAAATCGTACAATCTTCTCATAACTTAAAAAAAATCATCTACAACCATTCATGCATGAGAAAGTTTTTCTAACTCGAATCATTGCTAATTTTTTTATATACGTTTTATAGTTTTAAACGAATGATTGTCCAGTCCTTAGTAATTGCTGAATATTGCTCTTCTGTTTACTATACATATATATATATAGAAGCCATTTGTCAGATTGAGTCTCCAGCGCGAGATAAAAATCTAAACGTGATAATAATCTGGATCCTCACCCCTTGTTATACTTCGAGTAACGCACGCAGGATGAGGGGTTGATGCACCCATGATTCCTGATCAGATGGCAGGTTCGAAATTAACTAAATCGTAATTCACTTTGCTCCTGATCGATATTTATCTAGATTTTGACAGTGATTGTTGCACCAGCTGATCGAGAGAGGCTGGAAACAATGGGAATTCAATTGATTTTTATAAGAGACTTGGATAAAGAGAGAGAGAGAGAGAGAGAGAGAGAGAGAGAGAGAGAGAGAGAGAGAGATACATTGTACGCGTGTGTGGGTGTACCAAGAATAACCGAGTTCTCCTGCTGTTTATATCGTAGCCGTCGGTTTCGAGGTGTTCTGGGCTGCGTCAAGGCAAGAGTTTACAAAGCCGGATTCACCCTCTCATCTTTGACCGGTTTAACACCTTCCTGTGGAGCACGTGCCACTACCAGTTCCACTCTTTGTCCTCGACTCTCCTCCAAAAATCATTTCTCATCCCCCAAATTTGCCAGGAATCTCCTCGTTGACGTTATTTTGACAGAACTGTCAGCCAGCCAAATGTTTTAATTAATAGTCTTCATAAGAGAAATGACAAATTCTCTCTCTCTCTCTCTCTCTCTCTCATTCAGTGTAACAATATTCGCACGTGAATAATTACACTGGATTTTTTACACGGTGAAAATGTAATTTACTTGGCGAGATAATAAGGGATAGCGTGGAAGGGTTGGATAAAACTTTTCTCCGCCATGAAAATTCTGCCGGGCTGTCTGATATGATTAGAGTACTTTTCTGATACTTCATTGTTTTGTCGAATCCCCGCGAGGCAGCTTTGCGCTTGCTTCGTGGAAGCTCCGCCCACGTTTATTAACTTATTGGATTTCCCCATCCGCATTCCTCCGAAAGGCGCCATGAGTCCTGGAAAATCTTGCCTACTATCCCTCCATGTTCAATAGTTATCCTGTTATTTTCCACGAAAATTAGATTTTTCCAGGATTATCCTAAGCGACTTTGTGGGAAATTATGAAAATAGTAGGACGAATAAAATTCGAGTGGAAAATGTCGATGGAAAAGCGTGTCCGACAGTTGTTGTGCCAGTGTTGGTAGCAAATGTCAATTGGACGTCTAGGAGGATACTGGTTAAACCGATTTGTCAGAGGACGGAAACGTTCGGCCCTTTTTTGTCTCGGCGTCCCTAAGGATGCGCTTGCAGAAATTCGATCCCGATGTTTCGTTGTATCGCCAGCCGGATGAATTATGGGACTGCTGGTGCCACTTTGACCGACGGTCACGCTCAAAATCACCCGGAGAGTGTGTAGATATCGATACTCTATTTTCCCAAAGTCTCACGGTGATCCACGCCAATTAATTAATTCCACAACAATTTTTCTGCGTCGTTGAAAAATTTGTGTCCATGTTGGAATATTATTCTTGGTCGGTCGACGAAGAGTGTGTTTACGATGCTTCGTTGATGTTTGGCAGTAACTTTCTTCCGGACCACTTGATTCTTTAAACAAATAACGTTACTCGAGCCGACAATATAGATACGACGCTTTGTGATAATACAATGTCGCCGACTTGTCGTCGATTTATTTGCCACGCTCAATCGACGCCGAGAAAAATAATATTTACTCTTACAAATTATCCCATCCTTTCAACGCTGGTTCTCACGATCCACTGATCGTAGCACCGATTTGACTCATGCATCGGATCCAGGCTGTTGAACTAATAAAACTCTTCGAGTTCCATAGATTCTAACCTACAATTTTTCTTCAGAGTTTTGGGGGATTCTATAACAAATATTGGGGGGCGCCGAGCAGCCAAAACATTTGAAACCTGTTGTCTTGCACTTGCACTGGCGAATGGAGAAAGAATTGTGTGTTGTAGGGAAAAGCGAAATTAAAAAAAGAAACAATTCTATTACATTGTGGTAAATGGTTTTATTGCTGCAACTTCACTTTATACAAAACTCTTTATACAGACGCCACTACTCTCATCGAGCTCCTTACTAAATCTATCACGAAGCTCGTTCGTCCTTTGGGTAAAAATTAATTACAACTTAAATCGCTTATCTCAGGACAAACACCTAATACTCTTTGGTACAGTTACACGAACATCGATGACTAATTATTCGAAACAGGACTGAGTTGTTATTTACAAGTGTATTTACATGGATTTTTCTCATAGCGAAGAAAATCCTTGGTATACTATCGAGGATCGAGTGGACTTATAATATTTGGTTCGTGGGTGATTCCTGCTTCAATTCCAAGGCCCACATGTGCTGGGGCCAACCCGTTCGGCCCTTGCTCTTTGATTCCTCGTGCCTGAGACACTCGCTCTGCAACCAAATAAAAATTACGTTATTCTCCAAGCGGAGAAAAAAAATATAAAATATATAATCCATAAAAGTACGAGAAGGACTCGTGAAACGTTGATAGGTTTAAGGTCAGACACTCGAACCGTGCACAGTGGTCACGATCGATTAAAGAGTCTAGTGTTTACTTTAAATCTATGCTTGTGAAAGTGGCTTAAGAGCTTTATTGTGTCTCGTACTGAGAGACTCGTCAGGATCGTCCAATATTCGCTAAAATATTACGTCATCGCGTTTAATCTAAAATTACCCTCGTAATATCCTTATTGAATTTTAAGCTTGACAATATTTTATCACATCGTTTTTTCATTCGTAGCTCATTCAGGAAATATATGCAGAGGAATTTTAACGCTGAGAGTAAACTCGATGCTCGAGAAATGGACGCTGATGAGTAACCGCGTGAGAAAAAAAAGGCGAGTGGAAATACATAGGAGTCTCTTCAGGGTTCCCGTACAAGTTAAATTATGAAGTGTTTCGAGACACGAACTCATAAACAGACGAATGCCAACGACCTATTTGGGATGAACGAAAATCTGTCCGAAGTAGCTGATGCGAATTAGTTTCATTAAAGAAACTTGGTACTTCAGAGTCGAGTAATAAAAAAGCAAACTTGACGAAGAAAATTGAGAAAATTTACCTGATTGAACTGCGAGGTTTTCGTACGTCTACCATTCGACAGGATTTCAGCACGGAAGGTTTGTGGCTCTTCGCCATCGTCGCTTTCGAGAACGGCCATCAGGTAGCCGATGTAGGAAGCAGCGAGTCTGAGAGTTTTGATCTTCGACAATTTCGTGTCAGCTGGAACGTTAGGAATGCAATCCCTGAGTGTTCCAAAGGCGCTGTTGATACTCTGGGTCCGTCTCCTCTCCTTTTTATTCGCTGTGTTTCGTCGTTTGGGCCTGACAGGGGCCTGATGAAGATGCTGCTGAAGAACGGATGCCGATTGGCCAATGTGGTTGCCGGGAAATTCGTGCTCCCGTCGCTGCATCTGCATCTGATGATGTTGCTGCTGTTGGATGTGAGGATTTTCCTGTTGCTGAGGATAATTCATGCCAGTATAATGATGCATCGGGGCTTGCTGATATTGCTGAAGACCCGGCGAATAAGAATCCTGCACGCCCAGCTCTTCTATCAGCGGAGGTGTCGAGGCTGCTGGACTTCCGGCGCCGGAACTACCCCCGGAAATCCCTGAATCTCCTCCCCAGTAAGTCGATTGCGTGTCCATATCCGACAATCCCAAAGGACCCCCTGAAAAATTCCTGTCTACCATTAATACTCACGAATCATCGTGAGAAGAAAGTCTATCTTAAAAATAATTAATTTACCATAGGGTAGCTGCGTGACGTAGTTACAGGGCTGGTGCCATTGCGGATAATAATCCTCCTGGGTCTCGTATCCACCAATCATGTCGATGCACTTGAACAAAATTCACAATCCACCAGAATTTTTCTCACTGATCACAACTGACAACTCTTAAATACCAAAGGACGCTAATTACAGCTAATTTTCACAGGAATATCCTTTCGAGTCTGATGATTCTTAAGGGATTTTCTTGGAGCTACTTCTTGACTACGAGCGCGTCTTGTTCGACAAACTGGAGGATTGTAAGGTCAGCGCGGCGGTACCGGATGCGGTCAAACTGACACTGCGAGTTGAACTCAGCAACGAGGGGCTGGGGTCCTTGGTGGGATTAGGAGCTCGTTGAGCTGGCTTTGCCCCGAGCACGAGTGGGTGTATCGATACTCGACCAACGGCGTTGAGCCAAAGGCGGAGCAGAGCCAGTTTCCGCCCCCGTATAGCAACGCCCAAGTTCAATTACTAAATTGAACATGAGCAGTCCTTGGGGCTGAGGGGATGTAGTGTGATTTAGTACTGTATCGCGGTTACCCGCACCCATTTCCTCCCTTTGATCTCTGATCTATTCGCTCGATTATCTCGTAAGGCCCCGTGACGTCATCTCGCCAATATATACCGCTATTTTCTCTTCTATTGACATCCGGCCTTCAACGCTGAATAATTATAAGCAGAAAATTGCTGCTTCGAGTTATCCCTTTAATAACGACGTTGAAGAGGCGCGATTAATCAGAGTTACAAATTTGAAGCGAATGCTGGTCTAAAAACGGAATGATATCCGGTGATTTTCACGGGAACCCTTTGAGAAAAAATTCCAAGCAAAGTTTAGTGAAAGAACCTTTCTGGAGTTTTCCGAAGGGCCGAAGCTCCCGAGGGACTCTCCACCCTTCCTCCAGCAACTCGTTCGCATTAATAGATCCACCTACACTTGTCTACGATATTTTTCATCAACTAATTCTTGTATCGAAACAAGGCAGGGATATGCGCTTCGACGGATTCCATTTATTTATAACTTTCTCGCTCGAAAGATTATTTATTCACAGACGCCCCGAGTGAGAGCTTGGCTATCGAGGCTTATGAAAAGCAAAAAAGAGGTGGAAAAAATAGTTAGCTGGGACATTAAGGTTGATAATCGAGTATAGGCGTCTGGTCTCCCGCTTCTAGAATGCCAGACGCGCGCAGGCGACATTTCGATAATAATTATTTCATTTATCTTCGCATTAAGATGAATCGACCAATCGCTGGGTAATTGTAAAAAAAAATTGAAAAAACTCACTGATCGATTGGAAAAATTTTGTTGAATAACATTTTCGAATGTTTTAATATATTATTTGCTGCTCCGTGGAAGAGAGGGGGGAGAGTTTTCAATGATCCTCTTCTTATCTGGTAGAGTGGTGTAAGAAAAAAATGTCTAAACGATCTGAAGGATAGCAAGGATGATCCCTGAATTAGTCGAACATGATGAGTTTTTTTCAATGACGTATTTCACGTGGCGCTACAGGGAAAGCGTAGTTTTTTACTCAGCTGGTTCTGGGTGGAGATAGGACCAGTGAAAATGATTGGTGGAGAGGTTGGCGTCGGTGCAGACTACGGCTGATCTGGCTGACTTCGTTTCTAAAAAGTTGGAGGAGGAAGAGGAGTGGAGCACAATTGAAAGAGCACTTGTGAGGAAAACGACAAATTTTCATCTGTCCCTTTGAAGTCTCGCCTTGCGGTTACCGCGCGGCTCCTTTCCCCAGTCGGAAGACCACTTTCCCAAGACTAGATTTCACGAGGACCTGACTTTTTCTTCACCTTCCTTGGATCCTTGAGACTCGAGGAGGTGCTTGGGAGAATAACTTCTAATTCATATAAGACTATATATAGTTACAATTTTTTCGATTGGGTCGAGAAACTATAATTAATGTACTATATTTTAATAGAGTAATGTATGAATTATATATTAATTCTGTTGAAAATTTGGAATATATTGTGTTCTGAAACTAATTTGGATGCTGAAAAGAAAAAGAATATGCAGTATATAGGAGTTTAAATAAGTACAAGGAGATTTTACGATGAAGTTGATGGATGAAGTATAATATATACGAATTTTGTAATAATTCCTTTGAAAAGTTAAAATATTTTTTATTTTGATCGAGAGTTGGAAGCGAAAGTTTATAGTAGGAAGGAAAAGAAAATGTAGCGGAGGAGTGAAGAGGTTCAAGAGGATTTTACGAAAGAGCTGGATGGATGAAGTATAATATATATACGAGTTTTACAATATAATTTTGTTAAAAATTAAAAACATTTTACATTTTGATCGATGAAAACGGAAGTAGAAAGTTGGGAGGGAGAAAGTATGCAGAAGGAAGGTGAGGAGGTTAAGGGAGGGAGGTTACGAAGGGACAGGGTGGATAAAGCGCGATAATGAGGATCTTTTGTGGCTGCCGACGTCTCGCGGTATCTATTAAGTAATAATCGCGATAGCTAAGTGGTTGAGTATAGAAGCGGGGGTGGTTCGTGTCTGGCGCATCCTCCCCCGCTTCTCCCCCCTCTACGGCGTACACTTGGCAGGATACGGGCCAACTGGCAGATGCCAGTTCGAGGGGGTTCTCACCCTCCAGGAAAACGGTGCCGAGAGCTTTTGCGGTAGCCCGACGCAATCCAGAACACCTCTAATCGCCTCTAATCGTGCTCGCTCTGGAAACCGCAGGATCCACCCTCTCGACAATCCTTCAGCCCCTATACTTCTTACACTTCCTTCCTCTAATTTTCTCAAAATTTTCCAAACTTCAGTTTCCATTCGCCACCTTCTCTTTTCCTTGAGAAAACGAATCATCGATTTTTAATAATAATTATAATAACCTTGAAGAAAATAATTCATTAACAATTACTCGAGAATCCATGAAATTTGTTTATTCCTATAAGAAAAGTGAAAACGACGCGTGCACGCGGAGGACTTCCGGTAGCCACGTGGACGACGTCGACGACTCGGAATTATTATTTCCGTCGTTAAGTAGGCCATTTTTCCGGACAGGAGCAGCAAAGCGTAAACACGAGAAACGTGCTTCTGCGCTCCATCGGTGCACAGTTAAACAAATTTATTTATTTTCCTCGCGATGACACGTGGTTCCTCGCCATGTCAGGAAATTCCTCCTCCTCCTAAACAAGACTTAATACGTGTGGAGAACCGATCAGATTCCTCTTCTTGTCACAGCTCGTACGTACAACTAGAGTTCTCGAAAACGCATAAAAGTGAAGTACGATCATGCTCGACGCACAAGTTTTTCTGTCCAGTTTTTGCTCGTAAACCCACGAAACATTTCGAGCTCCCGCTTAATGGAGAAATTAGGTATAATAACCTATCACTCTGCGTGTACTCGTCTTTCAGAGATCCAGTAGCAAGTCGTCCCATCGATCAATGTAAAATCTCCAATAATTTTCCTCTGCCTATATATATATATCCGATTATCCATTTTCTTTCTAATGAAAATCGCTAAACGTTAAAAGTTTCACGGTTTAGCGTTGGCGAGTAGAGAGGAAAGTCATAGGGGCCATGTGGCATTTCAGAAGATATCAAATCATACCAAGCAAACGCCATGCCGCCCCCTAAATATAGTTTATTGCGTTACCGAGTATTAATGGAGCCTCGCGGTGCTACTCTTCATCGCTACGAAGCGAAACTTTCAAAATCATTCTTCATTTTCCATCGAGTATTTTCGTCCAAATTTTGTGCACAGCCGCAAAACCCCACTCGAGATGCGTCACGGGGTGATTTTTGGGTATTATATATGGTAATTGTTGAATCGATAAGAAAGGGTATTGATACGTAGCGTCAGGTGTAGTCGTGGATGGCGTGTGCTGGACAGGACCAGCCAAGGACACTGAGAGTAAACACGTTCCTTTCTCGTGCACGTGTCCTCTGTATATATCTTTTCCACGTGGATTTGCTTACTACTACTCCCCCCCCCCCCTACATCATACTCATTCATAAGAATCCCTCTCCAAAAAATCTTACCCCAAGCACCGGAAGTCCCTATGATTAGCTCCCGGAAAGTCCTTGAACGCTTGGAGAACGATTACTCGTCATTTGGATCAGCTATATACGAAAGGTTAAACGTTGAAACGAGCGAGCAACGAAAGTTCACGTGTTTCAGAAGCCAGGGGGCTACTTGCTACTAACTATTGGAACAATAAACAAACCATTTTTTTCGTACTTTTCTGAGACACAGTAGTTCCTTGTGAAGGGAAGCTATGACCCTGATCTGGGTTAATAAAAATTTGAGCAGTATCGTATTTCTCGTTCCGACAAGGGAATCCTCATCGAGCCTCTCTCTCTCTCACTCTCTATCTCTCTCTTGTACAAACAAACGCACCACGGTCAAAGTTAATTCTTAAAATAATAATTCATAAACCCTTTATCATCGGCGACTTGGGAATCCTCTCGTTACAAGAGAATCTCAACAGAATATAAAAACAGTTGATTCAATAGAAGCCTGATGGTAGAAAAGATAGAAATTTTTTGTGATAATAAATAACTTAAAAAAAAGATTTTAACGTTTAATCTGTAAAATCTCGATGGATCAATCTCGAGTAGAGCTTACGATAAAAGCTCGCAGCTTTAATTAGCGTCCAAAAGGAGCTGGAAATAGTAGCGACGGTCAGTGAATCAGATTGGAGTCGAGACTCAAGTGGCCTTATCTGCCTTTTTCCCAGGGCCAATGGAGCTGGCAAAAAGCTAGCACCGGCCCAGTCAATCAGCGCCAAAAACAAAACTACCGATGTTCGTATCCACGATTAATTTTTTCATCAACAAACACAACCCTGCCAAGATAGTTTTTGGCCCAAGAAATCACTACGCCCCCGCATCGAGTTTCCTCCCGAAGTGGGCGTTCACGCATCGAGGATCTCTTACAGTTGACACGAAACTTAATATGTTTCTGGTCCTAAACGATATATAAGCAAACCGATCTTGTATCTCTCAATTAATTCCAATAAAATATTTTCAAAACTTTTCCAATGATTTTGACATTCTTTCCTTTTCTTCTATTTCATTGCGAGATTTTTTTAAGCGTCCTCGTGAACAGAGGGGTAGGTTTCGTCTTACAATGGCGCCAGACTCCCGTGGTCGATATCCCCGTGGACGATTTACGAGCTTCTTCCAGCCCGCTGACGTAGGTAGCCGAAAACCTTAAGCCTCATGTGCAAGCACTTGAAAATTTTTATGTCCGAACGCTCATTCACGTTCTTTCCTTTTTCCCACTCGACGTTTCCTCGGCTTACCCGTTTGCGATCGGTGGTTGTATTGACGAAAAGGCGATTTTTGGCACATCATTACACAACAGAAATATCGACTTAATTTCTTTTTACAAGCAATTGAATTTTATTGTTTAAACAGTTATTCGCGTTCATTTCCGTTTTCCACTCGTCATTTCCTCATCTAACCCGTTTGCGATCGTTTCGTTATATTGACGAAAATACGATTTATGGCAGAATATTCGAGAAAGTAGAAATAGCTAATTGTTGAATATTCATTTGCAGGATATATTGCATAAAAACTGTAATGGTTGAAAAGGATAGATTTCCACATGCGCGCCAGATATGATCCTTGGAAAAATTCGTAAAGTCAAAGGACTCGGGTCATTCGAGCTGTACGTCTGGAGCATTGTGCAGCATCTCATTGTCTCCATACGTCTGGTTGCACTTTATGGTGGCGCGTGCTAGTCCGAGGCACATCCTCCCTTTTCATTTTACAAACTGCCACGAACAAGGACCACGGGGTAGGTCGGCGCCAGTCATGGCCTCAGATTTTTTCTCTTGTACCGATCATCTCGCTCCTGCCACAAAAAACCATCCCAGTCCCTAAAAAATGTCGACTAAAAAAGTAACGTTCAAAACAAATTAAAGCTCGCAGGAGCAACACACCAATATATATATAACGACTGATCTGTCTAGAACTTCAGATTATTGTGTTGAAATGCAGTCTTTCTATAAATCTACGTATAATATATGAATAAATGTCCCAGCGACTCTTGGTAAATAAGCAGATGAGCTTGATACGGGCCAAAGTTCATTGTGCATGTTAATAACGCGTGGAAAAAAAATCATGGGCCGTAAAGCAATGAAGAGGGCGAGAGATAGGAATATCGAGAGGTGGGGGTAAGGCCTGTCGAGTGGTGGCGCATCGAGTGAAATGTTTCGCGTTGCGGAAAAACGGTGGGCACGCAGATGTTGGCCACACGTCGATGAGGAGACCCCGAGTGAAATCCATTCCCTCTGTTTGTCTCTGCGGGAAGCCAGTGCCGTTTAGCTGGATGGACTTTCAGCCAATTTACTCGATGGAAACGTTTCACCAGATAAAGATACTTTGACAACAATAACACTCTGACGCAAGTATCAACCTAATTATATTCCTTCTGCTTTCACCATTAATTTTCGTCCCCCTTTAATTTCCAATCGAATCATCTATGTGGGCCAAGGGGGCTTTTCTCCATTCTACGCTTTGCCACATAATTATATCCTCCAGTCATTCTTACTTTTCTTATTTATTTCTCTTTACTAATATATATATATATATATATATTATACAAGTGACTCTATTTTACAGTACAGGAGATCTCTTCCCACGACACGTGTCCCTGGAGAATTTTCGTGCACGTGTCGAAAACTGCACTTGCAACCCTTAAACGAGTTCTAATGATGTCATCGCATTCCCACATATATCGCACCCCTTCCCAGGTCGCACACACACCACCTATAAATTTCTGTTTAATGCACTCGACAAAAAAGCATGAAATAGGGTAGATGAATATCGTTAGACGAGAAGGGGTATCATTATAGAAGTATATTGACCTTAATCGATACAAAATCTACGATCTTATCTTGTAAAAGCTTTGTTAATATATGTATGCATGTGTATTATATTTCAATATTCCTGGAGCTTTTGGGACTTTTGTTTTGTTTGGATAGCTCGTTGTATCCATTGCTTCCACGTACGTATATGTATATATATATATATATATATACATATACGTATAGTATACAAAACAGACAAAGCTTTGTCAGCTCCTCGTCTTACTTTCGAGTCCCTCGAGCTACTCTACACGATCCTTCCTCGCATTCTTGATCCATAAACGAGAAAGATGGCCTAAACAAACAGCGGCCCTTGTTACTGTTTTTCCTACTAAATTCGAACCCTTCCAGTTTACCCAGAACCTCAACCTGTCGCGCCACCGATCAATCGTAGCCGATTGGAAGCGAAACGATATAATGCATTGCTTTGTTATACTCTGGAGAAAAGTGAGAAGCAAGAGTTAAAAACATTCAACAACAACAAAAACAAAATAATCAGCATGACAGAAATCTACATGTATACACGTATACGATACGTACCAGTACGAGTTTTGGTCACACGTGTTTATAAGCTTACACACCTACTTTACAGAATTTTGACTAGAGCTTTCAGTTCGTACTTTTCACTCTACGGAAAAATTCTCCGCGACTCGCAGTTTTTGTACTTTTACCAAGAGCCTCCCCGCTGCAAGGACTCCATTTTCCTGCGGAACGAGGATTCTCTATTTTTCTCTATTAGGATATTTCCCGCCCTGCGAAAGTACCAAACTTTGTACTAGTTCCCCCTCCCCATCGACCCACCCACATTTCGCACGCATCCCTCAACCAAAATCCCTCTCAAAATTTAGAACGATTATCGCGACTCGTTCTCTTATCGCGAAAACTGCCGCTGAAAGTTTTCCCGCTGCTCGTGCAACCGCGCTCCTCCTCGTCCTGGATCTCCTGCACGGAAGCGTTATTATTATTGTTGTACACGCTGGCTCTGGTGATCACGTGATCAAAGTCTTTCCCGCCAAAATTCGAGCTGGTGCAGCTTTTCCTGGGAAAATTGTGGAAAGCTGCGATGGATCTGCCGCGATGGAAATCGTCGTGGAGACTGTTCACCGACAACTTCCGGTTTTCCAGGCTCGCCTGCGAGACTCGGTGGCTCTTCCGCTGGCCCTCGCGGTTCTCCAGATCGTCCAGGTAGTCGTTTGCCTCATCCATGTAATTGTTATCGTTCTCCACCGATACCATGTCCTCGTCGTTCATCGATTCGCTGTTCGAGTAGCCGAATCTACTGCCACTCGAGTAGATCCTGAAGTCCTCTCGATTCTCCTCGGCCAGAACGTTCACGTACCGATGATGATGGTTCGCCCTGCTGGGACCATTCACCAGGTCCCTCGTGTAATCCGACGAGTCTATTACGTAGATGTAACTAGGTCTCTTCACCACGCTGTTCACGTTCTCCACTTTCGCCTCGTCCAGGTTATCCGCGTCGATGCAGAAACTTATGTTCACCGCAGAATCGTACACACTGTCCGAGGTGGTCTTCGTCCTTTCGTCGTTGTAAGTCTGCGAGACAGTAGACGAGGTGTCTTCCATAGAACGACAGAACTGACGCTTCGAGTCCATCGACCCGAAGAATTTCGACTGGTTCTTGTTCTTCAACAATTGGCTGCGCCGCTTCCAGCGACAGGTGAGTGATCTGTCCAGCATCATGAAGGGAAGCTCGAAGCTGAGACTCCATACTATAGCTAGTAACATGGTCAACATCAAGTGGCTGAAGAAAACTCGTACCTGTGAGTTATATAATTCTGTTTATATATTTGTGCTTGTATAAATAAGTTGAAGAAATTTCTATATTGTATTCTCACCATTTCCAGTGGTTGCAGAGTAGTCGGTGCTCGCACGGCTCCAGTTTTAGATAAGAGAAAGAGGAAATGACAGAGATAGGCACTGAAAGTCAATTTACTGCAGGGAATCCAGCCTCGCCAAGATAGGAATTTTTCGACCGGACCTGGAAAAACGCAGTTTAGGTACAGATTGATATTTAGGAGTATTTCTTTTTTATAATTATAGTCTCTTTTATTAAATTTATACCTGCGTATCCTTTGCAGCAACAGAAGATGATCCAAGAAACGGCAAGGGCAAAGACGTTTCTATGCAAGCCAGCGTAGAAGCTCGCTTCCAATCTATTGTAAACATGGTTCTCTTGATAAAAACTAATGGGACCGAAAATCACGGAAATCGCGACTATCGCTGCAGTTATCCATCCGAGAAGTACGTAAAGCTGTAAAATAAGAAAAAATTGATGAAATCTGTCAAGGACGCTGATTATGATTTTCAACGTAAACTAAAGAGAGTTAAGGCTTACAACTGGAACTTTAATGCTGTATTTTCTAGTTCTAGCCAATATGTAGCCAAAAGCCAAGCCAATTATGTAAGGTCCAGCCCTGTTGTAGGTCTTCGTGTAGATCTCCAGGTAAACGTTCGCCACATCGACCTGCCTAACAGAGAAAATCCAAATATACAAGAAACTATATATAAATGTATATAGTGTATAAAATAAAGAATTTAATAGAGGAGACACTCACTCTCTGTAATAAAGCATGGTGCCAGTAAGCTCGTTGCAGAAGGTTACGAGGAATGGAAATAGAATCGAAAGGACAATACCCAAACCAATGATGATCCAGAAGACAAAGCTTCTGGTGAACTTGAGCATGGGATAGAGGAAGATCGGTGACAACCAAAATAACTGCATGTCCACTGATAGATACCATGATTGAGACATGCACTGAAAAAAATATACGACTGTTAGTAAGAAAAAAATAACATATATAGTACTGGTAGAAGACGTACCATTTTCGGTGTGTTGACGTAATTATTGATGTACAAGAGATTGGTCCACCAGTTTTCTTTGCAGAAATCTCTGTTGACCCCAACCCAAGTGTTCCAGTGTGGTCCAGAACCAAATTTATAGAAGAGAGTTGCGTACAAACCGATCATCATGGCGTAGGCTGGAGTCACCCTGGATGAAGGTAACTGCTGATTCAACGAGGGAAACTTTTTGAGATTAGCTAATTTTTGACAGCTCACCTCATGTATCGGTGCACGTACAGACCAATCACGTCGAAGCCTCTGCTGGTGTTCCTATGCCACTTTATGTAAGACGTGTAGGCCAGGAGAATTCCACTCAGGAGGAAAAACGTGTCTGTTGCAATATTGCCATTGAGGGCCAACATGTTGATCCAATTGTGATGCATCTGTCCAAAATGCCAATAATTCTTTATTCTAATCAAAAAGCGAAGCAGTAATCTGATAAAAGAGGACTATCGAGGGAGCATTTTTCTCGTAAGTTATGTCTCTTTGGTAGATATTTGGATAGACAAGACTATAATAGAGTATTTTGACATAGACACTCCTCGGTGGATCCAGGATCCATACTCACCTGGGGCACTCTCTCCAGATCGATCTTCGCATCCATCGCTTCATTGTAACAAGTGTGGCCATAAATTATCCAACAGATGCTCAAAAAACGCAAACCGTCCAAACAACCAATCGAATCGCTGAGTCTGTCGGTTCGAAAAATATTTTTCCCATTAGAGTAAAGCGAAAACGCGATCATTACTCCGTGTTGATATTCCGGACCGGCCAAGGCTGCCCAGCGTTGCAACAAAAGATCGTAAATCGTGCTAATAACGATCGCTATGGCGATAATCACGAGAAGAGATATGTAAATCCAGTCGTAAGTGTCCAGAATGGCTTTGTCGCTCTCGAGGGTCCTGCAGGACTCCTGCGGCACGTGTACCACAAGGTCCACGCGTCCATCGACCTTCAGCGCGTCCAGCGCGATCTCCAGTGCTTCCTGGATCTCCGAGCTGTTGCAGCTGGACGGGACGCACCAGGTCCACTCGTAGATCACGGAATTCTCCAGTGGAGGACCATTCACACCCTGAAGAACCAAAAGAATTATGTTCATCTTGCCGAAGAGTCACTACACGGGTCAATAAAGATGAGCGCATCACGAGGACACGATTCCTCCTGCAAGAATGCAGTTTTCGAATTAATTACCGAAGAATTATCGATAATCGATAAGCTCTGCTTGCGCAAATTATTATCCAGTAGACCTTGGAGATTGCGCGAGACCTTATCTAGGATCCTTGAGAGCTATTTTCGCTCGAGTGTATTGGCCAATATCTAGAGAGTAACGATCGACTTACTGCCGCGATTGCGATGTTCTGCAGAAGATCGCCCATGTCCAGTTGGCTGCGATTTTTCGCATCCGGAGTGACCTCGAATTGCACGCTGGCGCTACAGGCCTGTCCCATGAATCCGTGGCCGCTATTGATCCGTAGACACTCGTCGTAATTGCCCAGCTGCATGTAGTTCCCGGTTATCATACCCGAGGGAACCTTGGCCGATGCATCGTACACTGAAAACGAGGGGAAAATCGGTAAAAATCGGTAATAAATCGGCTCTCCAATCTTCCGTAGAATTACTCCGCGGAATTAATAATCAAATATCCCGTAAAAAATATAATTTGTTTTCTTCATGGTTCATCAATCGGTATAGAGATATACATATCGCGATCGATTGGTTATTCTTCGCGCTCGAACTTCCAATAAGCTTGTTTATTGTTTGTGTGACGTAGAATCCGCGCGTGGGAGCCGCAATATTTTCAAGACGACTATCCAATATATAGCAAACAAACAACGATCTTCTCCGTCGATGGATTGTTGAACGATCTATTCTTAGCGCTTATCGGTGACGAAATTGAGCCGCGGCGATTGTGACGAATCGACGACACCGTCGTTAGAGATGCAAATCGATTCACGGTGTAGCCAAGTCCTACTCCCAGACCTTGGCAGAGTTACCATAATGGCTGCACCGGTGTTAAATAAAAATCTTTGACAATTAGCTGGCAAACCGGTCGAGTACGAGTGGCTCTGTTTGGAATACAAAAAAAAAAGAGAAAATTGTTGAATTTTGTATCGATAAAATGAACGATTTATTCGAGCCGAGGAAAGTGAGTTGGGAAAGCATTCAGATTTTTATAGTATCTTGAGGAGTTTTCGGTAGAGAGTGGGGAGTTGGTTTTGGTACCGTGTGTTGATCGTTGGATAAATGCGTGGAGTGTATAATAGGCTGTGATCGGTTTGTAAATAAAACTGTTATCTCAATTGAACATACACGTATGTGGAGCTGTCGATATCCGTGGACGCGAGCGTTTGTACAGATGCCACTGCGTGTGTCACGTGTCTTTCAAATTCAAGCCTCGGCACACATTCGTTTCTGGCACGATTGATCGGTCGTTCGGGCCCAGTCCAACGAATAATGTGGTAAATACGACCAATCCCAAACCGATTCGCGTTGAGAAACGATAGGCGATAGCCAGGCGATTTTATTCAATCGATACAGCAACGCGGGGTTATTGACCTCTCGAGTACTAGGAGGAAAATTCGAGAGATCTCGGACAGATGGATAAATAGTTGGAAGAATGAAAAATACAAAAGATTGATCGCTGCGATAGTTAAACTGAGGTGCATTTGTAATCTGTAAATAAAGAATCATTATCGAGAGATCTCGGATAGAGGATAAATAATTGCTAGAATTTATTAAAAATACACACACACACGAGAATATATTACTGCCATATTGAGACAAGGTTGCATATATAATCCATAAATAAAGGAAAATTAGAGAGATCTAGGATAGATGGATAAATAATTGAATGAATTATAAATACAAAAAATAGATTATCACGATACTGAAACATAGTTAAATGTATATTCTACGATTAAAGAAAAATTCGAGAGAACTTGGACGATGGAATAAATAAGAAGAAGAGAGTTAAAAGCAGAAAAAATAAATTCCTATATACGGCACTTGAACACAAACGCAAGTAAAATCCGCAAATCTGCGACTTTCTAATTAAATGGGAGCTTTGTGTCGTCGCGGTGCATTCTCAATGTCGCGAGTGCATTGCCTGATACGGAAGTGCATTGTGACGTTCGCAGATTCACGGAAAAGCAAGTTAATCTGTTTCTCTGGCTCGGAAGCTGGTCGACCGATAAGGCGCAGGCGCGCGAGCCAAGGGAAATTAGTTGGGTTAAGAATCGAGCGATTTTTTTGGAGGATATTCGGTGGAGAGAACATTTGTAACGCTATCGTCGGGGAAATCAAGCTGTTGCATAAAGTCCGTCCAACGGTCCTTGATCCGCATTCCGGTCGAGGAAGAAGTCGAAGAAGAAACTTGATTGTTGCTATCGACGTTCGATCGAATTTGCTCCGCGATTATAGACGCGTTCACACATACACACATACACGTATATGGATGTAGGAAAAGAAAGGAGGAAAAATGAATCGATCATCGATCACGAAGCCCGATGTGTGTACAAGGACGGTCATCGGCATCGTAGCAACTCCTTGCTGACCCAGTTTGTCCTCCTACTACGCATAAACCGATTACGTCAGTCAATATTATTGTTTCAGATACTCCACTCAACGCGAGTGTTCGCGTGTCTCCCGTATCTCCCGATCTTCCCTCTTTTTACCGATCACCTGCCTATAACTCTCGACGAAAGAAAATTGACCGTGGCGAACCGTCTCGATCGCGAGTGGATCAACATCCACCGGAAGTCTGCCGGAAGGGGTGGGTCTGCAGTAACGGATTTGGAGGATCTATAGGACATGTTTGAACGATAAACAAGATTATATATATAGTATAATAAACCAGTAAGATTAAGTATATCTGCAGTTACATAATTGACAGGGTTAATAACTTAAAATTGCTTATCGCACTTCAAAGGTTACATATGTTGTTTATTGTTATCTCGCGAGAGAAGAGAGATGCAAAAATGTCGAGTTATTGATGGAGATATCGAGATGAACTGGATTCCAGCGGAGACTCGTTCGTTTCACCCTGGAAAGCTTGATCGAATGTATAGACTCAGCCGTGTGATTTTGTCTCCTTCGAAAAATTTCTTTTCACGCGCAATACAAGATAGAGCACGCGATGGGTGGCTCGTATGGATTATTTCTCATGATCAAGTGTCACGTAAGCGAACACGTGAGTAAATGTGTAATTAGAACTCTCGCAAGTCTCACCTAGTGTCAGAGTCAATTCTCTCCACGCGTGTACCAAACTCCAAAGATAAAATTTGTTTGAAAAATTGATGTGTAGAAAAGAGAACCTCTCTCCGATTTTTTCATATCAACAATCTCGCTACTCGCGGTGAAACGAAAACGCGCGCGTTCGATCGAAAACCGGTGTAGCTATTTTTATTTCATTACTCAACTGTACACGTTATTTTGTATGTATGTGTGAGTATACGAGCCTTCAAAATTTCTTCTCTTCCTCAACGTCTCTAGCAAGGATCTATCGTTAACGCGAGTACTTAACATGATGATTAGACACCGGAAACTCCAACTCCCATCAATTTCTCTACGTCTCAATTATTCGAGCAACGATCGACGATGGATCCAAAAATCAAAAAGGAAAAAAACGCTGTATGGATTTGCGCAACGAAGATGCAATTAAAACACGCGAGAGCATCGTGAATTGTGTTTTCCCACCCCCCTCCAGCGGACTCTTTGACACTCGATTTCGTAAACTGGATAAACAGGCTGGTTCCAAAATTAGTTCGGGAATTACATAAGTGTCTCAGGAATTTGTTTAATTCGACGAACGTGCACTGACTTGATTGGAACGAGCAGATTGATGGAACGAAATTATCGCTGTAGGAATTTTCGCGAGTTTGATAAATCAACGGCGATGACTTCATAATATTTGCTGAAAGTCTGCAGAGTCCTCGAAGGGTTAGTTTTGATGGAAAATCGAATGGTATATTACTTACTCAAGAGCGCCCATGGCGTGTAACGAGCCAGTTCTTGCAGATATAGGTGGCTGTCTTTGAGACACTGCGGGGAGGCCCAGTCGGATGGCACGAAGGGTTTGTTGAGGACGTTGAAGAGGAGGATTTCCGGTTTGGTGGGTGACATCAGGGCCTGCGTCGTTGAGACGAGCAGCAGCACCGTTGACAAGACTCTCGCACGGGAATTGGCCATTTTTCGACTCTAATCGCGCTACGAGAGGAAGCTGAAGAGAGGACGACGTCCGAATCGGTCGCAGCAACGACGAAAACGGTCCCCGAGTCCTAATACGTGCGAACAACGCTCGACGATGTTCGATTGGCCAATGCTGCTCCTCTAATCGAACGATAAGGCAAAGCAAACAGAACGACAGGTCTGATAAATTAATTAGTAACGAACGCTCCGCTCCCAAGTGAAACGAGCTGAAATTCTCGCGTCCGACGATATCGGTAAACTGGCTCGGCTTTGGCGAGAAGCTCCGAAGGGCGTCGAGGGACACCCGAAGCGAAACTCGACTAGTCGGATTTCAATAACGCGAACGAAGCGTCAACTCGTCACTGATACAGCAAGATCGGGATGCGCGATACAGGGAATATCATCTCTCGATAAACAATGAGAAAAACAGTTGGGACGACTTTATATGCTCGATCGATCATCGGGATTAAAATTCTTGCTCGAGTGATTTACCAGCCTGTTCGCACCACGCGTTATCACTGATTGCACATTTTCACCAGCGTTTGTATTCTTTTGATCGTGATATATGTATATTTTTTATTGTATCGTCTTGTGGCTTAATTCGCTTCGTTTCGTGGAGTTAATAAGTGGGAGGGAGGGGGGGGGGGGGATGATGAAAGCCGAAGACTCGCGTGGCCGACGAACACGTGCGGATTTAAAGGCGTAACGAGAAACACCGGGGGACGCCGCGGTAAAGCGTAGACTGTACTGTCAATCGTCGATTCACTTATATATATTCGACGAGAATGATGGGGGGCAAGTGTGTCCGCATTGAGGTCTTATCGATATAGCGCCGATTACGCATATGTCGAGTGTCCCTCGTCGAGGAAACGCGGCAACAAGTGGGAGGAATCCGCGAGAAAGACGGGCCCAATAGCTGTTGCGATAGTTTTGTCCATCTACACTATACAACCGTTCACCATCCCCCCAAACACCGCTCGAGACGAAAATTTCTCCCAGGTGGGAGAGAAAAAAGCCGAGGAAAAAAGAATCGAAGCGGCGCGTTTGTCCAGTGCGTTCACCGCGATCGATATATATATATATGTATGCAGTATATACATACATTTATTTTGTACGAGTCGAAACGCGAAAGGGATCGGTACGAGAAAGACAGGATTTAATGAATTTTTATACCGGTTGGCGTAGCCAGGGGCTCGGAAAAAGCGCGACAATGCAATTCGCCGTTGGGCTTCGATATTTTTATCCAGTCGAAACCTCTCTCGTTAATGGAACAAGAAATCTCGGTAATTCCAGTTGCAGCTTGACTCGCGCGGCTTTTCAGGTCAGAGGAATCTTGCGCAATCGGGTGTGGTGGCAGACACGGGCAGCCAAAATAAATGTACAATCATATATATATATATATATCCATCGAGAGCTCTTCCCTCAGTGGGTCACGCGTATTTGAATATGAAAGGCAACCTAGGCACCTGCGGACGCGACTGTCGACCCAATTATTCCTCTCCAAGGGAGATTGCGTAGATAAGGATAGATAAGGACGATCCCGATATGCGGAAATCGACGCAGGGAAATTGGTGAAAATCGAGGGAAACGATGGGAAAATCCTGGCGCATTGGACTCTCCTGCAGAGTGGTTACGGCGGTGCGAAAGGAGAGGGGGGAGACGCATGCTTTTGGTTTGCTCGAGAGGAAAGCAAAAGGTAAATATTGTGACGGTTGGTTAGTGCTGGCGCACCTATCCAGTGTACGCGTAACTCGTAGAAAACTTGTGAATGTTTCCAAGTGATGAAAAAAGCAGCCCGGAGCCCCGGAGCCATCGAGATTTTCTTCCACCTGTCGACACACGATCGTGCCAGCCAGTCCAGCGACACAGGCCGCGCAGCAGAGGCCCTCGAAGATGATGGTTTCGCTGAGGCCCACATAACTCGTTGCGTCTGGCTGTGAATCGTTACGGGAGCTTCCGTTCCAGATTTCTTTTAACCGAGGTGAATGCACCAATCGCCGAAATGTCACCAATGGTCGTCCTCATGAAAGTCGATCGATTTTTCGGCAACCTGTTCCAGCGCGGCGGCGATATTCGCGACAATCGCGTATCGCCATCGCCCAGAGATCGACGGACCTCGACATCCCCCCTGGTACCTCCTCCAATCTCTGGATAAACGACCCCGCCGCGTGCTCCCTGCCAATGATAACTAATCGCTCCAATCTCACAAATAATACGACTCGACGATGACTTATCGGTCTAATGAATATATACGCGTGCATATCCCTTTTTTAGCCCCCCTTCTTCAAACATCGATCGTGTAACTATTTTCCTCCCCCCCCCCCCCCTTGTCCACACTGCCGTATCTTCTCTCCCCTTTTTTAATTTAACAAACGAAATCTTCAAAATTGATATTACGCAAATGATGAACAAAGATCTATCTAAATAGGCACAGAGATATTGTATATATATATGGATGAGTTTGTTGATTTATTCGCTACTCGCATTTCAACATAATCATGATGAAGCGAGAAGGTGTAGCTGTTTACGTACGGGATAAAGGTTCATCCAAAATGACAAATGATGGCTGTATATAGATAATGCTGTTATTATGCATATTCAGTATTATACATTCTCACTTTGTTATGTTTTTACAATAATGCATGAAACAAATAGAAGAGAGTAAAAAATATAGGTTTACCTGATACCATCTTTTCCGCGTAACGTTCGTTGACTCCAACCCACGCCAATCAACCACATTAGGATGTTACGTATATAATCGATTTCGTGGGTGGAGAACGAGAGTCGAAACGCGGAGGGAAACCAGAATGGAATGCTGCTATCTGCTAGTATCTCCGAACAGCATTTTAATTTCTAAACTTGCTTCTCGTAATGTGTTATATGAGCTATCTTTAGCGATATTGTCTTATCTATTTAATCCGACGAAACAGGATGCATACCGTTTCAATGCGTGGAGCGCAAAATAACGCACGTTTATCATGGGTGAAAAAAATCATTATAGAATTTAACACAATTTTATATTTTATTTATAATATCTCTGCTGCGTTAATTATTTTTAAAAGATGATTAACGCTTATCGTTCCGTCCAAAGATACTTATACTAAAATAATAACCATTTATGATATTTCTATCGTTAGGATACAGATATTCCTATATCAGAGTTAAACATTTGTACATTATGTAAATGTTACACAAATATATTTAATTATTTATATATATATTGCGTGTATTTAAAAATCTTACAGGTCCATTTTTCATGGAATGTTTAGTAGGCTCCAACTAGCTCTGTAAAATGTACTACTTATAATGGAAAAATATTTTTTTTTGAAGAGCAAACTGTATATCTTTTCCTGCAAATTTTATCCATGGCATTGCTGTAATATTTATTGCCAGCCAATTTTTTTTAGAATTTCAACTGTATCGTCGAATACTTCTTTTGGTGATTTGGTAGAATCCACTTTAAAAACCAAGCCTTGCTTCTCATAAAATTGGACAATTGGTACAGTATCTCTTATATGAGTTTCGTGTCTCTTTGCAAGAGTTGAAAGATTATCGTCAGACCGTCCACTGCCACCTTGTCCTCTTTTTAAGCACCGTTGAGTACATAATTCTTCGGTACATTCACATAATAAAACTCCTTTGACTATAACTTTTTCACTCATTGTCTGTAAAAGAAGAAAGAAGCATTAACGTGTGATAAATTTGTTTATAGAGTAGGAAAATAAGAGGATTACAATTACCTGTTCCCAACCATCAACATTATTCTGATTTCTTGGGAAACCATCGATTAGGAACCTCTTGACTGGATTATCTGAGTTTTGCATTGCTCTGTCCAAAAGACTACAAGTTATCTCTACTGGTACTATGGTACCATTAACCATATGGCTTTCTATTAATTGACCAAATTCTGATCCAGGATTACGTCTCTCCTCCCTCAATAAATCACCGGCAGATAAATGTACATAGTTGAAATGATCAACAAGCCACTGACAAAGTGTACCTTTGCCTGCTCCAGGGCCACCCAGAATAAACAAAACTTCAGGTTTCTGCTTTGAAGACATGACCAAATGTCGAATTCCACTCAAAAGTACCTTAAACATATAAATATCGCACTGTTTGCGAAATGTCAATCAATTACCATTTTTAACACCTAATCTAAAAGGCAATTTATAAGAAAAGCTTCCCCCATTATTAAATGTTGTATCTGGCTTCAAAGTTTATGCTACATTTTTCTACTTGCTACTAAATATTCTAAAAGTGTTGAAAAAATTCTATACCTTTAGACGTATGAAACGTGATAATGTACAAAGTAATACAAATTATGTGATTCTTAAGATCCTTATGAAATATGAATGACAAATTTTGTAAACTTCAAAACTGCTTGAAATCCAAAACTCGAAACCTTCGAAACCATAACATAAACCGGGCAACGGGCAAGTCCGGCAAGTAGCAGTTAGTAGCAAGCAACAAATAACACGTATACATACTAGTTACTTTTAGTTGAAATAAGTTGGTAGAGTGTTTTTTTCCTGGGGGGATAAAGGGTTTCATGAATTTGAGACGAATTGAGGACCTCCTTAGCTAAGGACGTCCTAACTCCCTAGGCAAGGAAATCAATCAATCACGATACAGACTGCAGTAGCTACATTAGAATCTTCTATTGCGATTGGCTAATTTCTTTAAGGTAATAGTCTATTCATTACTACCATGGCATGGAGGTACGAAGTAAGTATGACCTGGAGAGAGCAAGGTCCCGTTTTAGGCGAGGGGGGTACTACGCGAAGGATGAGGGGAAGGAAGGCTGACTAGTGACCGCCATCTTTGTGGCATAGGTTGCCTACATTCGACGGTTTCGACCACGACCATTAATCTTGCGCCAGGCGAGGGGAAGTAGGAATTAGAGGGGTGAAGGGATATCTAGGGAGTTTGTCCGTAGCTGTCAAATGGCGCGATTAACCCTCAATTTTGGATCGTAAACAAAAGTAATATTTGCGGAAAACGATTGCGGAAAAGAAGGAAGGATTTTAATACATAACAGAGAAGAAAAAATATATCAGATGAGTATAAATTAATAACACAAAATGAAAATTATTGTGGATTTATAAAGAAATATACTTTGTGGTTATTTTATTTCTGTTACAGGCTAAATCCAATTCTTCATGAATTTAAATCGCAGGAAAGAAATACTTAAAGAACAATGAATGAAAAGGACTAATTTATAAAGCATTTCTGTGTGGCCCAATAGTTTCAATAATTGTGACATAATGTTATAATAGTGAATGTGTAAGAAAGATTGCTGCGTATACAAAGAAATTTTATTATAAAATAATAATGATGTTTAATAATGTTTTGATTCCTATTATTATAAATTAAAGTTAGTTCAATAAAAATATTATTTTAATTTCTTCCTTAATCTTACACAATTTGTATACGTACATAGTAATTACATATTCTTGTAGAACCTATCTTTAAGCTATTCTAACCAAATTGCAACTATTTTAAATCCACAGCTCATAACTATTTATTTCAATGATTTTTATTATTCAATGTGAGATTATTTGTATAAAGTTTCTGCTAATTTCTTATTCATCCGTACTTCACATGCTTCCACATCTCGTATGACATTTATTTGCCTTGATTATTCCTTCTTCTTCTAGTTTTGAACACATATACCAATAATTCTCTAAATATTTTCAAATATGCTCAGATATGCTTATTCTGCTGTCTAATTATTTCTATAATAATTAGGAAAATTGGTAAACTATTGCTGTATTAAATTTGAAGAATGGACACTGGACTTATTGTACTTAAATATGTTTGGCACCTCATCCACATGATATCTTTTCCTTCCATTTGAGAGGATATTGTTGACCAATATGTTTATGTATACTGCTGAGTTCATCTTGTTTTTAGCTTCAAATTATATTTTCCAGCTACATATTTGGATATCCATTCCCAATATGCAATACTTATTTCATTATTCCCATTTGTTCATGAGACTTATCTGTCCTAAAACCTTAATTTATCCAGTCGTCATATGTATATCCTATCATTTTCAGATGATTGAAATATCTTTCTATCAATCCTGACAACATTATAATAAGAGTAAGGAAATAAGATGAGTATTCTATATTCAAAAAATATATTCAAACACATAGCTGGAAAACTACTTGAAGCTAAAAAATAAGATGAACTCAGTATTATACACATATAACTTATAAGGAACTTTCTGTGGATTTAAAATAGTTGCAATTTGGTTAGAATAGCTTAAAGATAGGTTCTACAAGAATATGTAATTACTATGTACGTATAGAAATTGTGTAAGATTACGGGAGAAATTAAAATAATATTTTTATTGAACTAACTTTAATTTATAATAATAGGAATCAAAACATTATTAAACATCATTATTATTTTATAATAAAATTTCTTTGTATATGCAGCAATCTGTCTTACACATTCACTATTATAACATTATGTCACAATTATTGAAACTATTAGGCCACACAGAAATGCTTTATAAATTAGTCCTTTTCATTCATTGTTCTTTAAGTATTTCTTTCCTGCGATTTAAATTCATGAAGAATTGGATTTAGCCTGTAACAGAAATAAAATAACCACAAAGTATATTTCTTTATAAATTCACAATAATTTTCATTTTGTGTTATTAATTTATACTCATCTGATATATTTTTTCTTCTCTGTTATGTATTAAAATCCTTCCTTCTTTTCCGCAATCGTTTTCCGAAAATATTACTTTTGTTTACGATCCAAAATTGAGGGTTAATCGCGCCATTTGACAGCTACGGACAAACTCCCTAGATATCCCTTCACCCCTCTAATTCCTACCACGTGGTGTGTAAAAGGAACACAAAGCTTTCCTTTCAATCAACCTAAGTTCACGTACAGTTAAAGTCACATAAACTATACTAAACCGAGTTCCGATTTAATGATGACTTTTTTGGTTAAAGGGAAAGCAACGTACTTTAATTTATCTGTGGAAAAGATAGCCCAGGTTAACTCCACATCAAAGTCGTGTTGTTGATAGCGCATGATGAAGGCTATGAGTTCCAAGCAGCAAGAAAGATTAGAGAAAAAGAGAAAGAAGATGGCTGCTCTTTTAGAAATTACTAAATTGAATGACAAGGATAGAGAAGCCAAAGCGCTTAAAAGAGCAGTATTAACAGTATGTTTGTCACCTTATGTCAAAGATTTTTAATACTAAATGCATGTAAGGGTGCGTTTATACCTGCAACTGAACGGCGAACCGAAAGTCATCGCAAACCAAACCTATTAAGGTTGAACCCTTCCAAGTCGAGTTAACATAACCCAGAGTTAAAGTAGTATAGTCCCCGTTACATTAACTATACCACTTTAACTCTGGGTTAAGTTAACCCAACTTCTTAGGGTTCACCCTAACCTATATTCTGTTGTTTTGATGTGACTCTTATCACATTTTAAACAGCAACTTGTGGGTGAGGTTCGGGATGACGTTCGGTTCACTGTTCTATTGCAAGTGTGGATGTGCACTCTAATACGCCTTTGCCCTTATTTTACAGGAAAAAAATATGGAGTCTTATGAAGAAATTCCAGTATCCAATCTTAAACGTCACTGTGACTTAGGCTTTACTACTAATGAAATAAATACTAAAAATGAAGAGCTTAAAGAATCGGATCCTCAGAATAAGAAGAAACCAAGGTTTATAATTTATTATTGCTTTATTTTACAAAAATTCATTATCTGTTATATTACAGATTAGAAGGAGAAGAATATTTGAGATTGAAGGATGAATTAAAAGAGCGCAAAAAGAAACTTAAGCAGCGTCCAAAATTTAATCTTAGACCAGCTGGCGTACAAGCAACATTGCAGATAGAAAATGCAGAAAGTAGAATACCTATTTTTTTAAATGATCTGCAGCATCTTTTGTTGTATTCATTGTTGGGCCATCACTCTCCTTATGAACCAAGTAGATGGTGTCATCTAGAAAAGTATAATAAGGTAAAACGAGATACTAAATAAATTCTGAATGTTACTTTTAATAATATCTTTTTCTTTCTTTATTTTAGGTATCGCACACTGTACTGTTTGTAGTTGAAGGCATGTCCTTATACCATTATATGTCGTATGAATCCTTGTTCCTACATATAACAGAGAATTTGGAACACCGCTTGGAGACTATAACACCCATGGCATATGGAGGTTCAGTGATAGAGACACTTGCTACTGTTCCTTTGACTGGGACACAATATAAACAACTTATCAGCAGTAAGAATTAGTTTAATCAAAGAAATTGCATTAATAAAGATTTTTCTGATTAAAAAAAATATTTTCAGCGTACGGATCTTTAAAAACTGCTCTTTTTAAAAACGGAGATGTGTTTGAGTTATTGAAGGCCGTGTTTCCAGTGCAATCATCAAATGATAAAAATTTAAAGCAAATTGACGATCTCCCTCCTACTGATAAATTTCCTCGAACTCAATTACTTTTGTCCTTGTGGCAAATGATCGAAGAAAATTGTCCAGTACCATTGAAGGGCCAATTAGCTGCCAAGTAAATAAAGACAATTTCAATCTTAATTGAATAAGTAAAAGAAAATCGATCGAATTTAATAGCAAATCTCTGTTCTAGATACGGTAACTATAAATTTACGAAAGACTCTTATGAGGAAGCGACACCGAAATCGCCTATGTTTGGTCTGGATTGCGAAATGTGCAGGACAACAACTGGCTTATTGGAGCTCACAAGGGTTACTCTTATTGACGAAAAATTAAACGTAAGTTAATAAGAATCATACCTTTAATTGAATAGTTCACAGCTGATACAAATTTGTATATTCTTTGTCAGATTGTGTACGACACTCTGGTAAAGCCAGAAAATGAGATTACAGATTATCTAACCAGATACAGTGGAATCACAAAGGAAATGCTGGAAGACGTAACGACAACGCTCGAGGATGTCCAGCAATCGCTAAGAAAACTTTTACCACCGGATGCTATTTTAGTCGGTCAAAGTTTAAATTCCGATCTTCATACTCTGAGAATGATGCATCCTTACATTATCGACACATCGATCATATTTAATGTTAGTGGTGAAAGATACAAGAAAACGAAACTGAAAATTCTAGCGAGAGAATTTCTTGGTATGAAGATACAACAGGGTAACAAGGGACATTGCTCGGCAGAGGATTCGATAGCTTGTATGAAATTAACACAATTAAAATTAATGAGAAGCATTGAATATGGTGACGCTGTCTTACTCGAAGGGTGTCCGATGAATACTGTCAGTGAGTCGAATAGTGATAAGCAAACCGGAAAAGCCAATATCCAAAAATATGCCACGTCCATTTTTTCACACGTCACCAAAGACAATCAATCAGCAGCCATCATTGCCAAGGAAGATGTTCTGAAAGATTATTCTCTTTACATGAAAAACTCGTCATTGAAAATTATGGACGATGAAAGTTTTGAAAAGGGAGATCAAGTCCGTTTAGTTGTTTCGGAGAGTAATAAACATGCAGTAACTCGGACCTCGGAGATTGCCATGGAGCACGACTTTACGCTTTGCCACATTAGGATAGAGGATTCCCAATTGAGCAAAAATATCGAAAAGACTGTACGCTCCGTCAACAAATGGATGTCCAAAATATGGAGCAGTATGGCCATAAATGGTTTGAGCTGTGTGCTCTTTACAGGACAGAAACATCAATCGAACGGTGTTTGTTTCCTGAACCTGAAGAAAGAGTTACCTTTGGTAGCTTGAATATCATGCTACCCTCGCCTTTTCCCTTCTCTCCAATATCCTGCTGTTTACCACCAATGTAAAAACGAACCTATCATTAATACACATTTTGTACATGCACATAGAGCTATAGATATTTTTATAGAATCAAAGTGATTTAAAATAAATTTATGTTCCATAAAGTTAATTAATTTGTAATCAATAATTTATGTAAATATATACGTATATCGGTTCACGTTCAAACCTTTGTTAAACAAATGTGTTAAATTTTCTTTGCCCGTTCGTGGCTGTGGAATGCGAGCAAGAATGAGCGAAGAATAAACGATGTCTGGAATGAAATGGATGTTTGTACACAAATGGGGACGAGCAAACCAGGCTTACAATACTTCGCTCGTCATTACCTTGACTGTTAAACGCTTTTCATGCACGTACACTTTTCATTGACTTGTTAAGAGTGTCCCATCGGAAAGTATTTTTGAAATAAAACTAGAGTTCACGGTGGATAAGTTGTTACGGGGAATGGCTTGTCCTAGTGAAAGGCAGACTGTTTAGGGTGCGCTGGCAGGGATTTTGCGTGAAATTCGCCTTGAAGAACCTTGGAATGAAAAAAAGAGTTGTGCCTCTGAGCGTAGTGTCGCCGATCGTTTCGATGAAAAGGGCATTTATCATCAGTGAAAGATCGACTTTCGGAGAGATCGAACGATCCAGGGAGCTGGGAGAAAAAAATCTTATCACTTTCGGTATTTGACGCACGATACGCTCATCCGAAAGTTTGGCGATGTCAATCAAAGGGTCTTTGTTCTTTTCTCAGATAGAATCGTCGGTACGTCTTCAGATAAAAAAACTAGTCACCGGTTGAACGAAATTTTATCAACGTCTTTATCGTAACGACGAATATTAAAAGTTCCAACGTGAATTCTTCCTGAAAAGGATCTTTGCCTCGATGGACGAGCCCTAGCATCGGGGATGCTTATTAATCAGAAAGTGAGTAAATATAGCAAAGTTATTCGCGTAACTAACGTAGCAGTAAGCTTTGCTCCAGATAAGAGATAAGATAAACTCTCGTGCGTCCGACTATCATAGGCATTTACTACTAGTCGTTCAATGCAAAGTATTCACTACTTGCAGAGTGGAAATAACAGAATTTTAATGTTCGCACTGCTTTCCCCGGTGTATCCGGAGTATAACGAAAACATTTCCAATTAAACGAAAGCTCGATCCGATAAAAAAAAGCTTAACCTCTAGCAATACTTTCTTTTCCATTAGATAAACAAAACAAGTAAGACAGCTCAAGTTTCACTCCCTGCTGTGCAAGATTATTAGGTCAATATTTGAACGAGCCAATGATGCATCTTGATAAAGAAATCGTTAGCTTTAATTGTATCCCCTATACGGTGACCCAGTTATGTCACTCTTTTCGACGGAACTCTTATCGATTCGTGAGAATTTGGACCATTATACCTAAACACGGATGGATCTGTATACTTGACCCAGCTTCGAGATTTACACGCCTGCGTATCTGACAATCGATATCGTCCCCGTCTCATCGGTGGATAAATCAGCTTTAATATATACATTACAGCAGTAGCATAAATGTGAAATTCTTCTTACTTTGCACAAGAATACGTAAGACATATATAGGGAGTTTTTCTTCGACTGGAGGGAGTTACAGGTAGTTCCACTTGTTACCATGGCTACCCTCTATTAAGGGGTGGGCGAGGAGTTTTCTTGGTGGTTTTCGCCGCCAGTTGTCGCGTGACTCCTCGCCAGGGTGACTCGTTCTCGCTATCCTCAAGGTATTTTTCTCCATCCAGTAACGATTTACAATTATTTGCGTATTAAAAATAATTCTAATTATTACCATGACTAACCTCAATTAAAGGGAGGAAGAAGAGTCTCTTGTTATACTTTTTCGTCATTTATCACGTGACTCCTCACCAAGGTGACTCTTTCCAACTCTCCTCAAGATGTTTTCCTACATCCACTAACAATTTCCAATTATTACCATGACGACCTTTGATTAAGGGGTGGAAGAAGAATTTTCTTAGTATTTCTTACATCGTTCCCCACGTGATTCCTCACCAAGGTGACTCATTCGTTCCCTCTATCCTCTGCAAGGTCTTTTCTCCCGTATCCACCGAAAATTCGCAATTATATTTGCGTGTAAAAAACAATTGAAATTTTCCAAGCTAATCTAACCCTCGATTCCTCCTCCTACTCTTTCCAACGAGATACGAACGAATACGCTTAGTTTTGGGCAGTTCTTATCAGTTGCTCGGAGAACCTACCCCCTCCCTCGGTCGGTACCACCGCGTCGTTAGGAAGAGCCGCAGTGTGTACAGTCGATCCTGGATCGGTCGCAGGGTCGATCGATCTCCTCCCGAAATCTCGACATCCCGAAGATTATCATCTTCGTTAGTTTCTAGAATTCAACGTTGGCAATGGAGGTTATGCGGTGCCTAGAATAATTCGCGTTATTTCTGCCTCACGCACGGCAAGCATTCTAACGGGTGCATTGACACCGTCTTGCCAAGTAAGTGCAAGTGCGGAGGTGAAGGTTCTCGCGGAGGGATCGATTGAAGGCAAATAGCGCTCCGTTTTTGGATAGGAACAATAGGAGAATCGACGATTGATCTAATCATCGCTCGATGCTCGTCCAAGAGGAGTCACCGCGTCGTTATTCCTCCATCAACCTTGAGGATCAAAAATAAGGCAGGTCAGTCAGGGAGGCTCAATGACACCGCTAAGAATATATACACGACACGGTGTCCCTTAGACACTTATTTTAGCCCTTAATTTGGGTCATTGGCGCGTGGATTTAACAGCTGCGCGAGAAATGGGTCAAGTTTACCGGGGATCGTGAAACGGCGGAGAGAAAGAGAGAGGAAAATATCTGTTTGAAAATTCCAAACTCGTTCCGAATCGAATTTTTCGAGGGTTGGTATCATCAGCTTGGGGTAGAGGGTGAGTTTCTTCGGAATGTTTTTCTTTTCCTCGAGCTTCTTATTGGTGACTGTGAGTGGGATAGGAGGAGGGGAAGGGGGGTAGGTTTGTTTATCGCGGAGTATAGAGAGAAAGGGCTGGTGGACGCCGAGCGTCTGCGCGTCGCGACGCTTCTATGTATAGCCTATGATACGCCCGATGGCTGGGGCATCGCTTCCCCTTCGTGCGAATTATATGTTCATTGCAGGCCTGGTCATCGGCCAACGTGCGCGTGTGGCCGGAAAAACAAGTCTTTCTGCCCCGGAACGCAAAATCAACCCCTGCTTAGTAAATTTCTCATCTCACCCTCCGGAAAACTTCGTCGCTCGGTGATTCCCACCCCCCCATTATTGCCAGCGTGCAACGTGTAGCCCTAGTGCCAAGTCCAGTGAGAAAATCGAAGGTAAACATTCCAAAGTTAAAAATACCACGGGAACATCCAGCAAATCGGCTTCTCGTGCCTTCCCTACAATTTTTAAGCTTATAGTTTTCTTCAATTTTAATACGCAAATACATGGTATATATGTGTGTGTGTGTTTTGACAGTGGATGATGGTAATTATTCCTAGCGAGTTGTGCAATTTGGAATTTCTTTCAGAAAAACGTGGCTTTGTGTTTATGACTATATATATGTATATATATAAGATTCGTGTTATTATATGCAGTGCATGCGATCGGATTTAGGAGGTATAAAAAGCTTTATTAGGGCAGTAGCAGTAGGGAGTACGTAAAAAGCAAATAATTATTGCCAATTAGTCACAGTGATTTTTTTTTCCGGGGATGCGGTATATATACAGAGATAAGTTTAGCGAGCGTAATTCACACAGAGCGAATCGCATAAATTTCGGAGAGGATGAAACGAATGCCAGACGTCGGTGGCAAGAATAAACACTTAATTTTCCGCGCGATTATCTTTACTATTTGCCCGTCGACGCGATCAAACTGCTTAATTGTTGATAATCTCTTAGCGAGCGTCTTAATTATTACCACGGTATTTACATTGTTAAAAAAATACGCGATCTTCCACTAAACACTCATCGATCCCCTAAACCCATCTCCCCCCCACGATTCAATCCAAACATAGAACACTCTGAATTTCCTACGCAATATTTCGTTCAACAGCGAAAAAATAATCAAAAATACAGAAAAAATTGTCTATGTCAAGTTTTGCTTATCTGTTTATAAATATTAATACAACAGTTTGACGCGGGAAAATGGCTTTTTTAATGTGCGCTGAATAAGTCCTCTATCTCGTGGCACGCTTATCGACTAGCAGGCCGGCGCTTCGCGGAAATTCGTAAAACGCATAAACTTTATATTGGCGCGTGATACGACGAAGAAAAAAAAACTTGCGAGCGTTGATCGATGCGATCGATATTTTCACGCTATTCGGAAATTCGCGTGGGTTCTTCGACCGACGCGTCGAATTTCATTCGTAGAATTTCTTTTCATTCGAGTACAAGAGGAAGGGGGGGGGGGGTGGGAGGCGGAATCCGTCGGCGAAGCACGAGTCACTCCGAGTCGCGCGACCCTCGAGGGTCTTCCTAAGACTTTAATCGAATTAGGTCCGTTTTCAGCAATCAATTTCTAAGACATTCCGCTGCAGAAACGAAAATGATCGATGAGGGAGTTAGGTGGATTTGATCGAGGGTTAAGGGAGGCCTCCGCACACACGGGCGTGTGGACGAACGACGTTTTACGAAAAATAATTATCGATTTGCGAGTTCGCCGCGTTCCTCCCGTTGGATTTTGCGCAACTCTCTTTCCCTCTGACTGTTGAGGTAGGGAGGAGGAGGGGGGGGGGGGGGGGATTGAGGGTGAGGCCTGGCACTATAGCAAAAGAATCCGACGGGAAACTGTAGAAGCGACAGTGGGTATTGATCACGTCGCACGCGACTCTCCGTCCTCTTCAAGGACTCTCCAATTATCAATATATATTCACATTAAAGGTCTCTGATTAACTCTCTGTAAAATCATCCCCCCTCCTCCCCTGCAATCTACTCTCTTAATCTTGCTCTGTTTAACGAGCAACTCAGCGTTAATTTTATTTTTCTCCAAGTCACGATTTTCTATGCGTATAAAATATCACGTCACGTGACTGGTGATTTCCGTTTACGTTTCGATCACGAAATCGCCTCATGACCTTCCTAGATTTCAATCCTTCAAACTGGGAATTGCGATTTTTTTTATTCTTGTGTATATATACTGGAAATAAATGAGTTATTTTTCAGATCGAATTTAATCGATTTGAATCAAAGAATATTAGCACGGAATGAATAATTTCATTGGAATAATTAAAGGAGTGATTTATTTGTATAAAATATTTGTTTTCTCTCAGTTTGCAGTTATCGTTGATTTAAGGGGGTCTTTGTAGATAATCCATGGATTGATCTGTCGAGTATTGGCGTTTCTCATTAAACAGCTGATCGGCAGGTGTCGAAAATAATAATCGCGGCAGCGCACGACTCGAAGACGCGTATATACAACAGCCAGTTCTCCGGTATAGAGTTACTGGCGCGAAAACACGAAGCTTTCGATACGGGGAGAGTTTTCAGTAACTTAATCCACATTTTTTTTTCTCCGCGTCACGTATATACGGACCATGAGGAGAAATGACGAATGAGCGATCGAGAATAAAAACTTTTTTTTTATATGAAAAGTCATTAATATAATAATTGTCATATATTTATCAACTCGAGTGAATATTTTATTTATCAATACAGTTCTACATTTAATTAAAGAAAAACTGAGATGATCATTCGTGTGTATATCCGTGTACATATACATATATACACAAGGCTAATTTTACAAGGAACTGAGGTAATATGCAATTAATCGTCAATTGCGTTATTGATGTTTGCTCATATATAAGCGAGATGAGTCACGATGAATTTTGCGAGATGAGCGCAGAGAATCGGTCCAGACGGTGGTTCAACACGCCGATCAACAGCTGATTCGCGAGAAACCGGTTGTCAGGATGAATGAAGCGCGCGAAAATGGGAATGAGGCAAGTATCGATGATTCCAGTCATTAAACCGTCAATGAAAACATCTCTCGTGGGTTTGCTCCGCGTAATAGAATTGATGACAAAATTACGCGAGCATTCGGTTTTCTTACTGCTAAACGTGTTATTAGTAAGTTTTTTTTAACAGCATATATATATATATATCGGCCATTTTCATAATTCACCCGTTTGCCGCTACCGAGCACCATACGTGTAATTATTTAGCACAGTTGCGATACGACTTTTGCATATGTGAAAAACAACTAGTAACCTTCTCGAATTATCTTAAACGATAACGCCGCGTTAATTAGCGTTGTCCATCGCGAGAATCGCCTCGCTTTAAATATCCCAAGAATATACGATTCTGCCTCGTACTAAAAATAACCGTTTCAACAACGAAAGCTTTCAATCAAAATTCCTGCTTGGACTACTGATCGGTTGTTTTATCGATAAAAAATCTCGATAAAATTCACTTTTTTTCATTTTTATTCACGAGATGTTCCGAGGACTTTTCCGTGCTTTGATAATAAAATGGAAAATCTGAGATTTCTTCAAAGATTTTTCCAAGATTTGAAATAAAACCAGATTTTTTCAGTCCGATACAATTAAATCTGAGAACTTTTCCGCGCTTGAATCGGAAAATGGAAAAATTGAATTTTCTCGGATGTTTTTCCAGAACACGAAAAAAAAATTTCAATTCAATCCAATTAACATTGCTCGTCTTCTTATATACAACCACGTATGTATATAGTAGGAAATACACGCGCTGGCAAAGACATAAAAAAGAGAGATTCCCGTGTAGATTTTCCATTGGATTCGCGTGAGTCACGTGGTGTCTGAAAAAGACCGGATGTTGAGGTTATCGAGAGAAGACGCGGAACGAGTCACCGGTTCATTTGTCGATCGTTCATCTAGTCACGCGTTTTCCAAATTTGCTTGATATTTGAAGAAAAAAGTGAGTGATAAGATCCAGGAGAACAATTCCTCGCGGATTTTCCATTACATTTATAGGTGAGTCACGTGGTGGATGGAGAAGACCGGAAGTCGAGGATTCTCCAAGAGAAAAATTCAACTGTTCGACTCATCCTGCATCTTTCTCTTTTCTAACCTTGCAAAAGTGACAAAAGAGCGATCAATGGTGTTTAGGATGATAAAACTCGACTCAACTTTTGAATGGTTCGAAATTGATAGGTAAAAATATCTATGACGCTATTAGATGAGTTAATGGGGGGGGGGGGGGAGTGGGAGTCGAAGGTTTATTGCGTTTTGGGCGTTAAAAACATTATTTTTAGCGCGCAAAAGGGAGCGATTGCGGCGCGTGGTTAGTCGACGTGGCGGTTGTAAGTGTCTATAAATAATTTCTTTTCCGTCGAACCAGGATGCAAAAGACGACAATGCGATCAATTGTCCGAACGCGGGACTCGACGTTACGTGCCAATTGAATCGAACGCGTGTCACATCTGCAGTTAACAATGGTAAACGTGCAAATTACTCGGTAATGGAATTGCAGTAGTTGTAATAAAAGCTTTTAGACGCTTTTTCCGCCGAAACTTTGCACTGAGAAGACTTCCGAGTATAAACTTTACCGTGCTCCCACAGTGCTACCACAATCTTATCTTTTCCAGAACAAATTATTGATATTCAGGTGAATGTTAATGGTTAGATACTAACTTTAATTCTAATTTCAATGATTTTTCCTGAAAATGAAAATTAAGGCTATAGATAGTGTACAATAGGGAACGCAGTAAAATTTGCTTTAATATTTTCTGCTTTTAGAGTTTCGGAAACAAAAGCCCGTCCCGACGAGATTCCTTTTCTACATTCGTCTTTTCAAAAGATCCATTCACTCTTGGTGATAACCAAAACCAAGGGACCTTAGAATGTTTAAGAAGATGTATAAAAGACCTTGTTCCTTCCCGTTTTTCGATAGTACAGCATTGTGTCGATCGCGTAAACGTTTAATCACAAATGGAACAGTACACTGCGGTTAAGAGGAATAACACAATATCTGTGGAGAATTCACAAAAAAGTCCAAATTTAAATTATGACTAATATCTATTTATTTAGAAATTACTGTAACGTTACAACTCGTATTCTACGCGTATTCATTATCTTATATATAGAGAATGAGCAGAGTGTACTCTATTTCAACTTTTTCATAGATACAGTGTTATCTTCCATGTTACGATAAATTATAAACAAATAATTAAATCACAAGGACATCAGGTATGAATTAAAAAATTGGCCAGGATTTTCATTGTAATTTTATAAAAATATATTTACAGAATAATATACATATATATAGTCCATTTAATGAAACTGATTAATATCGCTCTAAATGAAAACCAGTTAGCCACGTGGAAAATCCTTCGAAAGAGAAATTTCAATTCGGAGAAAGAGAGAGAGAGAGAGAGAGAGATCAGTTTCGAGAGCGAGAGGAATTTTCTCCGTTCACGCGCGCATTTCTTCAAGTACGGGTATTAGTAAGCGGCGTGTGATATTCCAGTTTTTATGGGAACAGCTCAGAAAGTAATTACAGGTGACTCAAGGCTTTTAGTTGAACAAACCGATCCCGTTTCGATTGGGTTTTTTTTCTCGAGCAGCCTTCCCGCGTCGCGTCCCTATTCGTGCAGCGCCGACAGCGTCGACAGCGTCTCCTCGGGCTCCTCCTAACCGCCCGGCGACTGGAGAATCACGCGTGGCTCACGCGTGCTGCTTGCTGACTCGCGATGCGAGTGCCGACGCCGAGGCGTGTGCTCCACACTCCGGAGTACACGCGCGCGCGACGTACGCGACGATCAGAGGGAAAACCAGTTTTTGCGGAAAAATGACCTTTGCGACTGCATTCTTCTCCGTCGATAGACCTATCGGTACATTGCTAATTACGTAACGCCTTTTTTACCGCATCCCCCTCCTTATGCAGAGATACCACCTTATCATCTACACGGTGCATTGACATCCAGCAGCGCGCGCGCGCGCGCGCGCTCCTCGCCTCCCATCCTTGCATGAAATCCACGCGAGAAGAGAATGCGGGCTCGCGAACAATAGCTTCTCCGATTCGATCGAAAACAATCCAAGTACGCCAGAGACCATCAACTGGACCCTACACTTTTTTCTCGGAATAAAAAACGAACGTTTTCTCGATTCCAGTATGAAATCGGATTGATTTACGTTGGACGAGCATCCATTTTGACAAATACACGCGAGAAAATGCTGGTTTAGTATTGAAAATATTTTCTTAAATGATCGACGAGTTTTTATTGCAATAATAAACAAAATTCTTCGATATAATGAATTTTGTTTGTTCATTGCTTTGGCGAAAATTGTTCGTTTGTTAAAATATATAGTTTCTTTGGTTTGAAGAATGAAGGTTCTTCTGATTCTATTAAAGAATTTTAAGTACCTCAAGGACCGTCCGGATGAACCCTCGATTTTTCTGTAAACAGTATAAAAAGTGGTTTTCTTGATTTTACACTGAGAAAGATAACTCAAGCAATAAACATTTTTTTGTTATAACAGTGAACGAAATTCATTGATATAACGAAAAACTGTATATTGGTTTAAACTTTTTTATCAGTGCATCGCTGTATTCCGAATTACGCACAAAGCGCATAGATTTTACAGTGTATTTCACATTCATTATAGAATTTAAGCGCTTTATGCATGTCCAAGCGTAATTCGGAGTGGACCGTAGTACGAAGTCTGCTTGACCTGCATTGGACGAACACCCATTTTAATTTATCCACACGAGAAAATACAGGTTGACTACTGAAAAAATTATTTCGATCAATGAACAATTTTTCATTACACCAATGAGATTATTCGTTATATCAACGAATTTCGTTCATTGGTTAAAACAATCTATTCGTCAGTTGGAACGAAAGCTCCTCCGATTCTATCGCGAACGATCCAAGTACACCAACGTACGTCCGGCTGGACCCTCGAGCGTTCGCCGCGGACAAGAAGCGGACGTTTTCTCGATTCCAGTATGAAATCGGATTGATTTGCGTTGGACGAGCGTCCGTTTTAATATATATTTACAGAACGCTGTTGTTGGCGTGGAGAACTAGTTACCAAGAAAATTCCCTTTCCCTGCGCGCGCGGCGGACTCCTTTCAGCCTTTGTCGTGTGTGCCGTTCCGCAACCTACGTTTTTACGATATAAATTCACACGCTACTTTTTGCTGGCTGCTGCGGTCGAGCGACTGACAGTACTGGAACGCAAGCAACGGGGATAGTCTATTAGTATATTATTCATCCAAGCCTAGGATTTCGAGGTCGTATCACGCGTGCCATACACACACACATACATACACAAACACATATTATGCAGTGAACAATAAAACTGCCAGAAGAAGAATCCCCGAAAACACTGGCAATTCCCCTAAAGTCTATCTTTCAATTATGAATCAGACAGCGTGGAATCTTCTAGCGAGAAATTGTATCGAGTTTTGAATATAAGTTATGGCGCTATTGAATATATATGAAAGTGCACGTGGCGAGTATTTGTGTACGCAGGTGATCGAATTTGCTCGGTGAGTGAGTCATTGTATTGGGAATAAGTGAGATCCGAGCAGTCGTTAATTAAAATCGAAACAATTAATCACAATATGGCACAAGACGCTTTTTATCCCTTTTAATCGCCTCTGGACCGTCGTCAATGGCGTCGATTTCGCATCGTACGGATTCCGATATTCCACGCGAGACTCACTCTCTCTCTCTCTCTCTCTCTCTCTCTCTCTGAAGTATTTCGATCCATCTCGCGAAAATGCGGGCGTGCCTACCAATGAATTCAATTGGGTCAAAAGACCGATGCGATCGTCACTTTTCATTCGATCCACCATGAAGAATAACCACGCGAACTTAGCCGCCATTGCGAGATGTTTGACGTTCATAAATAGCAATTATATTTTCGTATATACGTGGTGATAAAAACGTTCCAAGGATCCTGCACGCGTGTCTATTAAAGATGGATTTCTCTCTCTCTCACTCTTTTTACAAATGTCTAGCAGGATTTTCTTATCGGATTATCGCGAATCTCTGCGTTGGTTGGCGGTGGATTTGTTTGCTGGAGGATACAATAAAATCGACGACACCATAGAACGCGCAGAGACACATAGGAGAGGAGAGGAGAAAGAGAGAGAGAGAGAGAGAGAGAGAGTGGAAAACAGTGACGAATAAGCGCAAACAAGATAACGAGTCGCAGTTTGATTTGTTTGCCGTGCTAATGGTGCGCATCCTCGCTTTTGGTGTCGAAGAGGACGACCTTGACGACTCGAAAGAATCGGCTACCTGCAATAAGAGGAGAGAAGAGTCTTCGAAGCAGCGAGCCGTTCAATCGCGATCGATTAACACCTCACGATTATTCACTGAAAACGCCATTGGCGCGATTAACACCTCGTCGCCGATCGCCACCGCACATTACACATCCGTGTCGCGTGCGAAACCACGAAAAATTCACGGTGCAGAAGCTCCTTGGACGGGATAAAAGTTTCTTTGCGCGTCGCCTGCTGTAATACGGTCCGAAGAAGCCTCGATGGTAGGCGCGATCGACGAACGCAAGTGCCCAGACAATTTCACGACACACCTGGATGCTAATCATGGCTCCTGGATGGATTAAGAGAAATATCACCAACGGTATGCGAGATTATAACGTTGTTCGAAAACTTGAGCTCCCCTGCTCTCTACGCCAATGTAAACACATCGAAATCTCAATTGATGGACGAAAGAACACATTTCTTCGTGTGAGTGAGTGTGGGGCTCTTCGGACGTTGAAGAATCTTGATACTCTTTGGTCTGTAAATACTATACTATGTATAACGTTCCAAATTGTATAAGAATTTACGTGCTCTAATCTGTGAGAAAATAAAACAAACACTCGACCGATATACGACTTTGTTTAAGGACCCCGTGATACATGTGGATTTACGAGCGCGCTTTGTTTGTCAAAAGGACTCTGGACTCTGCCGGAGATTCGGGCAAGAAGGGAGGAAAGCACGCACACGAGCTCGGGACGCTCGGGTTACTTCGGTTAGTTGCCTCGCTCCGGAGAGACAGAGAGAGAATTATACTATGTGGCGTACTCGCGGAGAAATGGTCCAATGGTACATTTGGAATTTGAAATGGATCGGAGAGTTTCGAATTATCGATAAGAGGGCGTTTGGTATTACCGGAACTCCGTCACGACTGTTTGTAAACAATTATTTCGAAGCTGCACGGTTTCTCTAGCGTACCTAAACGCTATTAGCCACAGTTTGACTCACTCGTGCAGCAGTTCACGAGTCCACGACTCGTACAGCTCAATCGACTCGATCGAGTCGACACTGTCGAGCGAGACTCGAGCACTGCCAGTCGATGAGAGTTTCTCGCTCGGAATGCATCCTTTCCGGTCTCCGGACGCCGGTATCAAATAATAACACCTATCGTCATCTTGTAAACACTCTGCTCGCTCACGAACAAACGCGACTAATGACTTTGTCAGAATCGATTAATCAAAACTGTATCGTGTTACTTTCTTGGAACACAACCGAATCAAAGTACCCCTTAAACCTATCCGAGCGGACACTGGCAACAACAATCCTCGTGTGAATTCCTGGAAGAAACATAATGTGCAACTTGAGATAACAAACAGTGTATCTTTTATGGTTGAGTCAAATAAATTGTACAGAAAATAGTAGACAAAGTTTCAAGTGTGTTTTTGCTTTTTCGAGACTTGGCAAAATGACTGTTAGGTTCAACGGTGAGTTTTATTCGTGTTACCATTGATAATTGTTTCTCATCGGGGCTTCGATTGGCCGAGTGCTGCAGGAGGAGCGAACGGAATCTCCCACTAAACAACCCCTATAATCAAGCCAGAATTAAACGAACCACGCGTGGTGCTGCAATAATCGCGCAGGCCAGCAGTCCAGAATTTCGCTCTCGCACGCGTACAGTGCAATAATAGTGTTCCCTCGCCAGGAATCTTTTCCATGCGCTAATGCAACCGTTTATCGAGGATTGCTTAATAGAGAAATATCGCTTCTCTGCGGTTTTTTTTATCGCCTGATGAGAGATGCATTTCCTCGACGCGCGCAAGGACAGTTTTTTTTCTTCGCTGCTGGAGAACGAGTGTATTAAATTATATATCTATTAGTGTATATATAAATAAAATAATTAATCAAAACCAATTCTAACGATAAGAAAAGTATTCTAACCGAGGGAATAATAATCGGAGCATCCTGCGCTATATATATCTACACGGCAAACATTGCCAAACCCATGTATGATTTAGATAGGATTTTTGCACTGTTTGTCAAGAGGGTGGTGCGAAGATAGGTCGATACAAACGGTCGTTCAGAAGGAAAGAGATCGAGCTCATTATAATCTGATATAGAATTACACGAGTGAATCATCTGGTCGGATAATATACGCTTTACTCGCGAGGCTGACAAATCCCACGCGAAGAAAGCGATACGACGTCTTATCGATCGGGATCGAAGCGTCCTGGCAGAGATGGGGAGAGCGGAGTGTGAGAGTGAATAAGAGAAAAACAAAAAAGAAATGCAATTCTCACGTACTCGATTGACTTTCAGGTAACAGCACGAGATGCAGTCGCACTGAGCCCGAAAGGTCCAGGGGGAAGATCCGGGACGGGCTGCGTCACAGGATTTACTCGAGGACTCTGATCCTGCCGGTGATCGGGAGAGGACCTTCGAAAAACATCGCAAGCATGCTCCAGGTCCCTCTGATCCCCTGCGAGAGCAACTCCAGCGACACCGACCCCACCAACATGGTTGTGCTTGAGGTCTATATTGAATTTTTATTTTTCCATTCGGATCCTTCCCTCGATGCAATCTCTCTCTCTCTCTCTCTCTCTCTCTCTCTCTCTCTCAAGGATCTATCTATACCTATATCTACATCATATACACGTAGTAAAATTATATTCTGGCTTCGGACGAAGGTTGGATTGCCCGGGGACACTTGGAGGTACTGCGTGGAGAGGGAAAAATTGGCTGAGAAGTCTGAGTGGTTTCGCGCTATGCTGGTTGGTCCTTTGGCACCCGCACCGAGCAACCCTCCACCCCTCATCAGACTCCCTCACGTCGAGAAGCGAGCCTTCGATCATCTACTCACGTAAATTTCATTTGTTATTTAGCCAAAAAAAATTACACCTCTCTATTCGCGTCTATCTCACCTCGTTTCCCTCCAGTCGTAGGATTTTCAGCAAAATTATGAGTTTTTCCGATGAGAATTGTTTGTACGAGAGAAACTGTTTCTATGGGGATATCGATAGTTCGTTCGACGTACGAGATGACGTTTTAAAATTAGTAGCCGTTGCATTGCTCGGAGCTCTCACGTATCTTTGGATAGTTGGTTGTATCACGTTTCTCTCGGTTATCTCTTACAATCGTTCCAGACAGTTCCGCGATATCCATTAAGTATCGAGAGTTCATCTCATCAATGGCAAGTTGGGGTTTAATCGTTGATCCAGAAGTCAACATATGGAGAGGGGGGATATATATATATATATATATGTGTGTATAGTATGATAAGGAGAGAATTTTATTGACAGATATCTTCGTGGGGAACGCACCATCTTCCAATCGGTATCGACTGCCAGAGCCACCCTGGATGCAGCGCACCAATATCTCTGTCCAGGACTCGCCAGATTAGCCGTGGAATTCCTCAAAACCAAATTAACCTCTTTCAACGTTCTTGAAATTTATCAAGGACTCAGCTTGTATGCGAACGACCCCATTTCCGGTTTGAACCGCTTGGCGAACTCTCCGACAGCCCCTCCCGACCCCGAAGACGATGCAGGTCAAATTGGTAATTTTCCAAGCGAACAAACATTAGTTTTATAAATTGAAAATCTTGGGGATTTTTGTAGCCACGGACTGTACCATGCTGCTGGCGGATTGCTTGGGGGTGGTGGACGGTGACCCCGGCTCGGTCTTCGTGCAGGAGAGGTTCGAGGAGCTGACCGCCCTTGAAGTAGCGCAACTGGCACGAAGGGACACCTTGAGATTGAACAGCGAGGCAGTTTTGTTCCGAGCTTTGGACCGATGGGCAGCGTCGGAGTGCAGGCGTCGAGGCGTCGCTCCGAGTTCTGAAAACCGTCGGGCGGCCCTAAACGACGACGTCTGGTACAGCGTCCGGTACCTCCTGATGACCGATAAGGAATTCATAGAGGGACCAATGGCTAGCGGCGTCCTCAGCAGCGCCGAGTCCGCCGCAATCGTGTCGAGAATCCTGGGCATTCATCAGGATCACGAGGTGACGATCTTCCTCGAGAAAATTCATTAACGGTCGAAGCCTGTGCGGTAATCGTTGTTATTTGCACTGCTTGCCGAATGTAAACCAAGCTGTGAGAAAAAAAAACGATTGCGTATAGACAACGCGAGCCACACCTCGCAGGCTCGGTTAGTCAGGCCGTTGCGAAAAGTAGCGCGTTTTCAGTCGTTATCGGCTTATCTCGCGTTTTATCGCTCTCATATTCGGTAAATAGTCTGTCGCTTTAGTCTCCGATCGACCAGATAGAAGGCGAGAACTCGTTTACAGGATGAAATTGGTGTTTCAGTACCGGGACTCTGTGGTTGAGTCGCTTGCGAGGCTCAACAGTGTTCCAAGGATCGGCAAGGACGTGAGCTTCGGCAGGATGTCGGGTAGCGGAAAGAAGGAGCGGAGGGACAACCGGAAGAACCGTAGGAAGGAGTGCGCCACTCAGGGCCAGAAAACTTGTGCCAGAATTGGAAATTGCCTCGTCAGAGTCCTGGCTTGCCTCTTCGACTGAAAAAAACCTGTCCGATCCGTGTGGAGCCGCAGGATCTCTGAATCTCCCACCGGAATCTCTTCGAGGACACTATTTTCCTCCAGCCTGTCATGCATCCCCCTTCCCCCCTTTAACTACAGATTCAAGAATCGAGCAACGTCTCCAACGCCGGAAAACTCTGCTGGAGAACTCGTTTTTCACGTTTTTTAATATACTCGATTGAGTATTCTGCGTGAAGGCTTTGCGGAGACACGACTGATTTTTTTTCGATTCGTGGATACACGTTTCGCACGATGCTCCTAATCAGTTTTTGCGTCCTTTACGGCGCTCTTGGATCTCTATAGAACAGAAATGTCGTATTGTCTGATGTATTCGAGATATTTAACGATCCCTCGTTTTTTTTTTTTTTTGTTTGTTGATATCTTTTTGTCTATGCAAACAGGGATCCGTTCTTGTGCATAATAAACATGTTCCGCAGCTCCCTCGAAAGTAACGTGAAAACAGTTTAGCGACCAATAATCGCGCACACGTTACTCTCAAAACAGGCCAAAGAAAACAACTAACTCGGCCGTTACACGCGGTCGCTTAATCCATTCACACGCGTTCCAGGAAAATTCTGTTGTTGGTACACAAGGGCCTGTTTTTCGAAATTTCGATAAACATTGGCATCGTCGGCCCGAAGTAGAAGTTATTAAGAAACAAGATTACGGAAAAAGAATTTTTATAACATGACCAAAATTTTCGTGAAAGGAAGATAGAGAGAAAAGTGTCTGGTACACTGAAAACCGTCATTTTTCAATTTTAAATTAATTGACTCACACTGCTTTTTACTCTGAACTAGAATTAGATTTGTAATAGTCATTAAGATTCTGTTGTGTTCATCTATTTTTCAGAATATATAATGCGTTACCATTAATAATTGTGTTCGAGTGAAAATTTTAGAGTATTGAGACATGGCGGGTCCGTGCAAATGAGTCCCATGATCGAGTAGACTGTTCAATCGGTTCATTAGTAGAATTAGAGTATGTCCTCTGTAAACTTTAGCTGCCGATTGGTATAATTATGTATAACGTTATATTTATGTAAACTCGTCATTTGTTGAATTTTGCCAAATTTCCGATCATTTAAATGGATTTAAATCGAATAGCAAAATAAAGCGCGACAAAAATGGCACATTTCCGCTTCCACCAATCACAATTATAATATGTAGTATAATCTTATTATCCAGAGCCAATCGCTGTCGCGATGAAATTGAGGCGGGAGCCGATAACATTATGAATTTGAGAAAAGCGATTATTTAGGTTCTTTACTATTAAACAAATTTTATTGCGTCTCGCGCGGAATGTGGCTGTAAGAATCGATCGAAAAATCGTTTCGACAGGGCGAGCTAAGATTGATTGGCATTTCATGAATTTTCATAATTCTATGATTTGTTCGAGTTAATGAAATGGTTGTTTATGCATTAGCTGTCGTTACAATTATTCGTCATTCGTTGGCTTTACGTTAATATTTGTATCGTTAAATTTTATGTACTACGACGAAAGGATGAAACCGCGCGGCGACTTATGCAAATGATTCATCTCGTCGCGTTGTAAAAAAAATATATATATATTGAGATATGTCTATTATACTGTTTTCTATTATGTTTGTAAGTTACTCAGGTATCGATACGTAACCAATCATATGCTTTGATGTATGTTAATTTATGAATAAGATTCTAATGTATGGGAGAGAAAAAAAGACGTGTAACAGTACACCGTAAAATCTTCGATTGTCCCGGTTATCATCTTCTCGCAAACGCTTTTAATAATGATAACTCTTTGTAAATTACACGCAAATTGACATATGAGATTGAAATGAAACAAGGAAATAATAAAATTATTGAGATAGTTCGTACGTGAAGAGAGTTTATTTGGTCACTCTTTTTGTTTATTATTCACTGTTTACATCGATACAAATGAAGGGACGTCGACTCTCTGTTGTGGCGAATAATAAACACGCAGGGAGTAGGAAGTAGGGGTATGCTTCGCGAAGAATTCAAAAACAAATGAACGACAGATGACTGAGTGAACACCAATCCCACTGCACAAAGCTTCAAATCCGCCAATCACGAGTCAAGAAAGCAGCGGAGTAAGCCTCCTTTATAAGAACAACATTTCGCCCCCCGTATTCCTATCTTACACTCAACAATTCAGCATCTCATTTCACGATCACGATTAGTTCTCTGTTACATCTGCATGTATCGGTTCTAAAACTTCCTGTGAATTAGATTGGATAATTAATAAGCTTCGTTTTAATATTGCTAGTTAGTGATTAATAACTCACCATGATGGAGAGTAATTTGGAAAAATCTCAAATATTGAGAGAGATTCAAAATATTACAGGATATAAAACCTCTTTCACGCAGTTGTTGAATAAATTGGAAACAATGGAAGCCGAGAAAAAATTAAAGAGCCTAGTTTCTCTTAAAGAAAAGATAACGTTAAGCGGAGAAGAAGAGGAAAAGCATTTTTTGCAACAAAAGGAACAATTAAAAATATGGAGAGAAAATTTAATAGCGGAGGAAAAAAAGTTGCAAGATACGGAGAATGCCATAAATTTAAGTAAAAGGTTTAGTGTGTTAGTTAATCAATTATTTGACATAATCGTCGATGAAGTTACTGAAACATTATCAAAGGATAATGAGAAACTGATTGAAGCAGAGGGAAAATTGAATAAAGAAAATGGGATATCTAAGGAAAAAGACAACCTTTCTGATACCTCTGAAACAGGGAAAGTTGTTGACGTTATTATTGAGAGGCAGGACGACGAAAACCAAATACTTCAGAATAGGGATTCAAACATAGAATCGGACGAAGAACATACGACAATTCAGCCAACCGGCGATTGTTTGAATGATTGCAAAGGTGAAATAATGAAGCTAAAGGGGAATGACGAAATTAATGAGGAAGTTGTAAATAAAGTACCTGAAAATAACCAGTTAATAAGTGACAAAAATGAAGAGAGTTTGAATAGTTTTGAAGTAGAAGCCACTGTTAAACCAGAGAAGGATACAGATGAAATTAAGAATATAGCTTTATCTGAAGATCTGGAAGAAACTAAAGAGACAATTCAGGAAACAGCAAGCATTGGTACTGCTTGTGAAACAGAAAATACTACAGTTGAATTTGAAGAGGACCAGATTAAAAATCTGAAAACAGATAATATATCTGTTGTTTGTACAAAAATAGTGAAAGATATTGTTGTTAAACTTGAAGAAAAGACTAAGTCTTTGGAGTTACAACATAGTCAGAATAGAAATCAGAAAACAAAACTGATTTCTGTTATCTGTAAAGCTGAGAATGCTGTAATTAATCCTGTAGAAGAGGCTGTGCCTGTACAACTACACGAGAATCAGCTTAAAAATGAAGAAAAAGAAAAGCTTTCTGTTGTTTGTGAAACAGAAGAAGCTTTAGTAAGCTTTAAACGGAAGGATGAACCTTCAGAATTAAAAGATAGTCCAATGAAAATTCAGGAAAAAGTGAGTAATTCTGTTGCTAGTAAAGCAGAATCTGCAGTAATTAAAATTGGAGCAACAGAAAAGATGAAGCTTCTGAAAACCATTAAAAAAACAAAGAATTTTGTTGTTGATGAAACAGATGCAAACCAAGTTATAGCTGAACTTAAAAAGGAGACTGGGCCTGTACAACCAGATGTCTGCCCAATTGTAATTGGAGAAATGTTATCAAATTTTGATAATTCTCAAGAAAAGTTGTCAGAAATTAAAAAAGAAACAGAGTTTAAGGAATTCCAACCAAGTGACGTGAATGGTAATTTGAATCAAACAGAAGGAATTAAAGTAGAGCAAGTTATAAAACAAGCTGAAGCTGTGATTAAGATTGAAGATCTGGAAAATAATCAACAATTTGATGAAAAGATAACAAAGGATGATAAGAATGTAAAATATTTTAATTCAAAATCTTCTAGTATTTTTTATTTAACATAAATTATTTTTCAGAGTTTTAACAAAGCTGATCAGACTGAGAATCCTGCCGCAACTGAGGATGAAATTTCAGAAGATTCCTCTGACGATGAGCAAATATTAAGTGAACTAAACAGTTTAAAAACGGATGTTGATGAAGCTAGTGCAGATTTAAGTCACGCAAGCAGTATTGTAGAAACAGAATTGTCTAAAAAAAGAAATAATGATGAATATATAGAAAATAAAGCTAAGGTAATAGAGTTTATTAGAGTTATGAATTTATTTTGCACTTATTTGTTTCTTTTGCTAGATTTTAAAAGAAGAGGTGGTTGAGTTTGAGAATTTGGAAAAACCTATTGAATCAGTACTGCAGTCGGATGATTATAAGAAAGTGGAGAAAATTACAGAAGAATTAATAAAATGTACAACGAAGGAAAAAGCTAGCCAAGTCAGTTTAGATTATATTTTAATAATCATGCTAGTTGGTTTAGTGGTTTTTATTGTTAGTGTTATTTATTATTTATTAACAAGCATGTTTTAAATATATAGGAAGAGACCAAAGAAGAAGATTCAAAGCCATAGAAATTAGCAGAAAATATTTTTAAGGATGTGTAATGAAACGGAAAAGAGAATCTTTTTTTTTTTTTACTATTGACAAAATAAAAAATGAGACTTTTTACATTTGTATTAGATATAAGTATTTTGATTGTTAAAAAATTCTATCTTTTGTCTTAAAGCTCTTGTTCAATAAATTTCTGACATTTAAATAGATTGCTCATTTTTAAATTTGGTACCTTTTTGTAGTATCGGAACGAATCAGTAGAGGGAGTTTGATCAAGTACGATTACTACGATTTACGTCAATTACGTCGTCCTATGGCAAAGAAAGGCGTCTTCGTCAAAAGTTTTAATTCGCTACAAACCATATATATAGTATACGGTATTGAGTTGAAATATTTGTATACATATTAAGACCTCTTTATCGATACTACTTATAAAATAAATTTGTTATTCATCATACGATTACCGCCTTATTTATCGAAATAGTGGAAAGCATTAATTTTCTTAACATAACCTATTACGACTTAATTTGTTTCATTCACAGAGAAACTCAAAACTTTTGACAAGCTGTGATAAATGTTAATCTACTTTGATTAATAGGAAAATGCATACTTCCAATGAATTTGTTTTGCATGGTGGAGATACCGCATTTGCAAATCGGCAAAGATTACTATTTGACCAGTTATTGATAGCTGAGAAACAACGAAATAAAGATAAGTCTGAATCTGAAGCTAACGATGACAGAATGGAAGTGAATAACGAAGGTAAAGATAATTTTCAATTACCATCTAGAACTGGTAATCGACGTGAAACAAGAAGATTTCGCGGAAAGGAGAGTTTATTTAAGAGACCGTTGGCTCCAGCTCCTAAAACAAATTTCAGGAGCATTCCTGATTATCACAGGAATCCTCATAAATGGGTAAAGTATAGTCTGGATGATGTATCTACTGATGAAATGACCGATAGGACCAATGCTCAAGCTGCTTTTTCTTTCCTGAGAGAATTGAAAGCTCGTAAATCCGTGGAAGAGAAGTCTAATGAAGAAATGGATGCTGAGGAGCTCGAGTCATGTACTATGAGGAATGTCAAAGTGGTCACAAGACCCAGAAAAATCAAATCTCAATGTGAAATCAAATTTCAAAAATCTCTTGCAAATCAGGAAAAGAAAGAAAACACAACAGTAACAGTGGATGATGAGGATAAACTAATTTTCAGAAGCAGCAAAATTATTTTACCAGAATACGTAGTTGGTCAAAAGAAAAAGAAGAGCAAGAAAGAAAAAACCACTGCAAAAATTGACAGAACAAGACAATTGAGATTAGAACACCTAGAAGAGCCAGATGACAGCGATGAAAGTTAGATTAATTTTTAAATTATTTATAATAATCTCTTTAACAAGCTGTATATATTATAACACAAAATATCTTTTCACTTAAAATACTAATCATAAGAAATGTAGAAAAAATGTGTAAGGGAAAAAATAGAAAAATTATACATCCAAATTTCGTTAAATTGATTTATTCATAAAAATACGAAGTTCAATCTGAATCTCACTGCCTATATTTTGTAACAATTCTTTATTCTTATAGAGCAAGTTATTGGGTTGGGTATACAATGAAGATCTCTCAAGAATAGACAGAAATAGAGAGAGAGAGAGAGAGAGAGAGAGAGAGAGAAGGGGGGAGGGAGGGATACATAAACAAAAGTTGAACAAAAATATTGACTGACAGCTTTGTCATATAACAGGATAAAAATTAAACAGGACAAAAAGAAATCATCGCAGGCATGCGTTTCCAATCTTCAATTAAACTCTTGCAACAACACAATTTACACGCTTACAAAAAAATCGAAATAATAATAATAATACATAATAAGATTCAAGGGAATAATTAAGGGCATATGATTATCTAACATTCTCTACCTATTATGTATATACACACATGTTTTAATACTCTTCAATCATAGCAGTATCGCCTTTTGATTTGTCTTGGGCCTTTCCCAATAAATATAACACATCATCGTTGCAAGTTTATTCTTGCCAATTAACAATAAAGAGTACCTTCTTAAAATGACTATTAAGGCAGTATGGCAATATGGCTTGGTTTACATAAAATTAGGCTCTCTTTTGTGCTTTGTCACAATTGCTCTACACACTTTTCAAAGTAGTGTCTGTTAGATATGTGCGTGTCTCCTCACAGCACAGAGTTGTCATTACCATTGGATTCCTTCGAAAATCACAAATTTTTCAGGGTGCATTATCGAAAAACAAAAAAAAATATTATCGTATACCTTAAACTCGGCAAATACAGCCTGATTAATTTGCAATGTCTTCTATCCTCATTGCGTAATTGGCATCACTTTGGTCAAGTAGTACGTAGTTTAACTATAATCGATATAAAGGATCTTACTTAAAGCGTAAGCCACCGTTGAAGATTAGTTCACGTACAATCATGCGACAAACGTTAAAAAAAAACTCGCTTATTTTTCAGTCAGCAGAATATTTACAGCGAGCTATTCAATACGGGGGGGGGGGGGGGCACCGGTGTACAGTTAAACATGTTTTGTCGATCATACTAGCTAATATTTATACAATATTTAAAAGAAATAAGATTTATCATCAAATTGCTTTCCAAAGTTTCCTGAATTTAGATATTCCTACCTACAGGAAATAAAACAAAAATGGCAAACATATTATAGATTTACGTGACAATAAATACCTAACACGTAATCCGTAATACGTGCTATAAGTGATTGAACCAACACGGGCGAAGGAACAATTCTTGTCGAGACTAATAAATCTAAATGATCTTGAGCGAGGGAGGGAGAGGGATATAATATAATTGATGAGCACGATTAGCAAATTAATTGCCGGGACTTAGCCTAAGCCTAACAACAAGTGGCAGTGTCGCCGCGATCATCATCCGTCATAGCTGATTCGAATTGCTCCAACACCAGCATGCTCTCCGAAGAAACAGCATTTAATTCCAGGGATTTCTTCACATTCCCAATCTGACATCGCTTCGATTGATCCAACTGATTCTTCGCGTTCCTTGCTGGCGAAAAATCATCATCGTCTTCACAGCCGGGTAAGTCTTGTCTCTCCGTATCAGCCTTATTCTCAGGAAGTGGGACCTCGTTGGCGAGCTTCGCGAGATCCCCTTGTGCGATATGCAGTCTAGACTCCTTGCTCCTCTTGCCCGAGAGATTCTCCTTTAGAATCGTTACGTCGTCCTCGGATGTGACTTCGTCATTAGAAACATCCTCATTCCTCTCATCGTACTTGCAGAATTCGTTCTTGGATTCCCTCTCGGGCGAACACTCGATGATCTCGATGGCCTTGTTCATGGCACTACGCGAGATCCATATCTTGTTAGATTCGGCTAGGAAACGGTCGTCGTGACTGGCATTATCATCCTCTACGTACTCGCGATTAACCAGGAGTTCCCCGTCGACTTTGAGGTCTTCTGCGTCAATTGTACAATTGGGTACTAGCTTTGCTCTAGGTGGCGCTGGTAAATGCGCTTCTTCCAATTTCACGTGCTCGAAGAACTTCTTGAGGACCCTGCGCTGAGAGCCTGGAGATTCGTTTGCTCGCTCGGCCAGGTGGTGGCTTTGGCGGTATTGCTGCAAGGAGTAGGCAAGATCCTTGACGGAGGCTCCCGGTGATTGGTCAGTATAATCGGCGAAGGAATCGGGCTTGTTATAGCCTGTGAACAGTGAGTGGAGTAAACCACCCGACCTTGACCTATTGCACTTATTACGGAAACTTCCGGTCTCCTCGGGCTTGCCGGGGTTTGCTTCCAGTTGATCTGGCTCGGCGTCGTAGGGAGACAGAAGGATCTCGGTTGCTCTGGCTGATCGCAGCTGATTGATGCCGAGCTTCGACCGTTGCTTAAACTTTCTGCCGTTGTAGGTGGACCGCTCGAGCTTATAATCATCCGGGGAGCTTTCTGAGGGAACGATGCGATTGAGAGCGGGGACGGCGCGATTCGCGGGCTTCCTGCGTGAACGTCCAGCTGCGTCGACGGACTTGTTGAGGAGCACGGATGTTCCGGGGAGGCTGGACTGTGTTCGGGTGCCGTAGCAGCCTGACGAGGTTGGCAGCTGGTAATTGTAGTCTGTTGGAATGCTTTTGATCTCTGTTGATTCTCCGGTTGGATCTGAGATCTTCTTGACGATGAGGTATGATTGATGTTTCTCCGACTGTCCGCTGTTGATGGGCAATTTGAACGCGTAGGAGGGCTGGGGCTCTTGCTGGATATAGGTGACGTTTGTCTGGGACAGCTGATTAAGGACGACGTTGGAATACGGATTGCTGTTGTCGCTGCTATTGCTGCTACTATTTTCGGACTGCTGCTGATAATGGGCTGTTGAGGGTGTGATTGTCTGTGACTGGTTGATGGTTGTGGTGGGGATGGTGTTCGTGGAGATTGGGATGAGATAGGTGGACGATGGTAGCTGACCGAAGGTGAAGGTGGAGGGGAGGCTGTGCTTTTTCTGAGCTGCATCAGTTTTATAAAATCCACGAGGCGTTTTATAGACCTCTGTGTCCTCTCCTGTTTTCCCAGTAATTCCTGACGCGTACGTTGTTGCTGCTATCGAACAGAAGAGAAGCATTCGGTTAGAAATTAAGAAGATCCCCGCGACACTCCGCACTATCATTCATTCTTACATTGCTAACATAATACAGTGACACGCATGCTATCGGTGCATAAATTATAAATATAACTATCAGTTCCATCAACTTAAATAACGTGATATCTTATATATTATAATACATTGATCATCGAACATTCTTAGGACAATCATCATATTTAATCCGTTCCATTCCAATTACTATCATGACAATTTTAAAAAGAAGCTGGCCTTATTCTAGGTAAGGTATATAAAAATATACAACTATCAAAGAACAGAAGAAGAAGCGTTATTGAAATAAATGAGAAAGAAATGAAAGGATATGTCCAAAGGAAATCTGGTCCAATAACCTTTAGACGAGACACAAGGAACGTCGAGGATTAAAAAGAAATGTATATAAGATATATAGGTACATTGGTATCGTTCAGGTCTAAGATCATTCCAAATGAAAACAATAAATCTGAACGATTGTTCTACGTAGGCCACAGGACGAACCTGAAGTGACTGGCCGAGTAGTTGGGAACGCTTTTCCAACTCGTAGACCTGCAATCTCAGATCCGAGTTTCGCTCGCGCAGCTCATATCTTTCTCTCTCTTTTTCCTCTGCAAGATATTTCGCGTTCAATACACGCTGTTTTCTGTGTGTGCCCTATCATCGGCGATCGACCAAAAAGTTCTCTTCTCAATTACAAATCCTGTTGGCTCTCGCGAGGTCACCACCCTCTCTCCCCCAACTTCGTAGCTCGATAAGTCTGGGGTAGCGCTGCGACACCTCGTGCCACGTTAAATCTAAAATATCGTTCACTCTCGTTACACATCTCGTGAGCACCTTCGAGTGTGGATCAAACCAACCATATATCAATCATTAACAATGCAATTGGAAACTGAGTGACAATTGTACGCGACGAGCGTTGATAAATTAATGGATAAATTGGTACCACGCGGAGAATCTATTATGATCCGCAGGGAACAAGAACTTTTTTGTCAATCACACGTTGGAAGACATTTAGCCAACGGGGATCATCCCCTAAGAATCGAGGACGATTTACCGAATTCCTCATCCTTCTTGCATGTCAGCCTCTCGTTCTTGACGTTACCCACGCACCTGGGGCATATTCTGCTAGGTGCTGGGGAAATGGAATGGCACGATACGTGGAAATTTGACGTGCAGCTTTCGCAAACTGTGAGGATACCTAAAACGAAACGAAGGAGATGAGATATTTTCAAATGGAAATTTTCTGGTTATTTAGAAGAGAAAGGGAGTCATGCCTGGATTTCTACAGCAGATGCAAACGATAGAATCATTTTCGATTCTCTCGATTGTCAAACTGGAAGGTAGTCCTGGTATATGGACAGTTTTTCTGTCAGTGGATTGGACCGTTTTTGCAGATGGTACTTGAGTCTGGCTGGTACCGTTCTCCAACTTTGACTTGTTTGCAAAGACTTTGCTCTCAGTGACGTTTCTGAGAATATTCGGTCGGCCAGAGGTCTTCTGCAGAGGGACCAACGACTTCAGGTTTGCTCGCGTGGGTGGCGAAATTGATTTTGGTCGTACGACCTTGACTGGTGGAGGAGGCGATGGTCCTTTCTTCACTTTGCTCTGTCTCGTCTTCGGAGCTGATCCATTTCCTTGCATGTATCTTTTCTTTTTCTAAAAAGGAAAAATACAGAAATATAATTAGATATTTTCTTGGATCCTTCACTCGCAAGATTGATTCATCAATATATAAAATTAATTTGATTATTAATACCGATGGCACTTCCAGACTTGAGTAAACGAACTGAGGATTGGCTGTGCTGCGACGTTTCCTTTCCGTTCTTTTCTTTTGCATTTCTGTCAGTCTGTCTTTGGTGATCAAGCCAAGATTATTGAGGAAACCGAGTTTTTCAGGGGACTCTATAAAATCTTCCTCTGCCTCTTCTTGGTTCTCGGATGTATTTTCATCGTTGGATACTTCGATGACGTCGTCCTCACCGGAGACTGTCTCCACCGAGCTGGATCGACCCCTTCAATTAAAAATAATTAAAAAATTAATAAATAAAAAACCAAGATGAGTTAATAAATTTTCTACATTTATATTCTTACAAAGAAAGGTAAAACTAGATATATGTTTCAAAAGTTTATACTCTTACTTTACAAGATCCTGAAGAGATGGTGATGCATTGCCATTCCTCACTACTTCCTCATAATGTTGTTTAGAGAGCTTCGGCGCAATATCGGTATCTCTGTTTCTTCTTTCCTCCTGGTTAGCCGTGATATGGTTGTTGTTGTTTACGCCCAGCAGCGCCGCTATCGTAATTTTCACCCCATTTGGGTTTTCCACTTTGAAGGCCTCAACTTCCTTGCGCAGCCGCTGCACCACTTGTTTCTACACAAACAGAAATCCCAGAAATCTTATATATAGGAACACACTAGTCGACAATCGGTGCGAAAACTAGTTTTCGTAAAATATATTTCTAGCCCAGTCCCACGAGAAACAAAGACTCCTCAACAATTCTCCGAATTCTCGTTACTATTTTCAACTTGACGATTACCATCGGGTTTGACGATCGACTCTCAATTATTCTACGATACGAAATCCAGCGCTCTGAAATCTCGCCAATTGAAGGTCAATTATCGCGGTAGAGGATGACGAGGAAGAACTCGAGGAGATCCTTGCGCTTCTTCTCAAATGTCACTCGATGCTTGAAGTTGGCCGAATATGACCTTTACCAACGGTCGAACAATGAAATTTAAATGGCTGTTGACAGCGTGGCTCGGAAGGTTCTCGTTTCACGATTGATCGGGCAAATTGAAGAAATTTCATAAGAAACTTTTGCCCCCCGATGCGGACGTAAGGCTCGACCCAATTGATTCTGCATTAACAGAAACTGCGCGAGCAAGTTTTGTCGCATCGCGATTTGACCCCGTTCGCTAATCGCCGCGCGGATCCACAGGTCCCTCGGTGTTCAAAATTTTCCAAACTTTGCCGGAAGTTGAAACAGTCCCGGAACTAAACTCCCGGAAGTCGAAATGAAACTTTTTCTTTGTCCAGTCGTCGATCCCCGCTATCTCGTGAAGTAAATCGCACCTCTGGAAATCAACTTTCAATTTTTCGGAAACGACCAACGGACGGACGTCTGTGTGTCTATTTGAGTGTGAGAGATCAGAAATGGTGAGATATATGGGAGGGGGGGGGGGGGGGAATGGCGTAGAGTGAATAAGAAACGTAAAGGGGGCAATTATTCCATGTCGTAGAGCTCGTAAATTCAGAAAAGTGGGAAGTTGAAGAAAGGGGGGGGGGGGAAGTAGGAGGGAAGTGTGTGTGTGAGAGTTAGCGAGAAAGAAGGTAAAAGAGGAGATTTTCAAGAGCTGAAAACGTTTCCGTGGGATATTTTATTGATTGAGGCCCCTCCTCCGACGGTCCCCTTTCTCCCACGTTCTCCCAACTCTCTCTCTCTCTCTCTCTCTCTCTCTCTCTCTCAAGCCCTGCCAGTTAGTCTAGCGCGCGCCTCTCCTGAGGGATGAGAGGGTTGGGGAGGGGAGGAGACTCCGCGCTAGTGCGAATCCAGGATGGGACGCCGTGACGACCTGCGTCTTGCCAGCTTTTCTCTTATCTATAATGCAGCGTTATATCTATATATCTGTATATATAGCTTTTTCATACAGCAAATCTCATTGCCATCCGCGCAAGCCCTTTTTTCAGTCGAGCGGCGAAAGATGGCACGAAAGACGACGATTCCGGGGGGATAAAGAGAGCGAGCGAAGTTTACAAATGTCTGAGAGAGTAAGGACCGCGCGAAAGGAACAGCGCCGGATGGAATCACGCTTGGCCGATAGGAGTTTTGCCATGCGAATGGAATAACCCCTCGTGAATCACTTCCGGTTCGATTCCGGTATCGGATCGCCGGATTAAACTTTCGAAAGATCGATACTAGCTTCTCCAACTCGGGGAATAAAATTCATTCGCCGCCAGGACCATTGAATTCCGCAAAACGCAAACTTCCGGAAAAGAAGGATTAAGCGGGAGAATAAAGGCTGGGCAGAGGACTTTTATTTCATCCCCCCCACTCCCCCCCTACCTCCAAACTCCGCTCTCTTTCTCTATATGTATATATATCTATATATATGTATCCTTTTTTCTTCTATTATTTACAGCGCAGAAACAAAAGTCGCAATTTGCCCGGATAGCTGCAAGTTTGTTTGCTGAAAAAGCGCGCGCGGAATCGATTTCTCGTTGGATTTAATACCGGCAGCACTGTGACTTTTAACAGCGAAGACATAAAATTGGTTGGAGCATTGATGATACTATAAAAGCATGCGAGTTTCGGCAAGATCGGAAGTCTCTTTTTTCGCGAAGAAAAGGTATAAATTGAATTTATATATATAGACGATAAAATTGTGCACATACTTGGCAAATTTTCTTTTCCCATTGCAATTGCAACAAGTTAAGAAACCATTGTTTATAGTAATAAATCGTTCAATGGTTTCGGTACGCACTATTTATTATGCTAGGTCTCCATTGTTTACAAAGCTCCCCTCCCCCCCCCCCCTCCAGCGTCACCTTTATCGAGTCATCATAGAACGTCGTTGAGAGTTTCTACCGAGAAACTTCTCGGACAGTTAAGGCGTTTTTTCTTTTTCAATTTCTCTCTCGTCGTTTTCTCTTTTTTCGAGTTTACGAGCGAAGCTTACTTAGAATTCCAAAGGCGTTTTTTAATCACGCCTAGAGAAGCATACATCGAGTGCCTCCGATATTGGTAGTTCTCTCATTGCGAGAGCAACGATAATTTTTCACCCTACGGCCGGATAATTGAGCTCGTTGCTCGGAAAGAGCAATTTGACTGTTAATTCGTGTAGGATGCGACGCGAAATTCTATAGCAGCTTAATGGTAACGAGAAAAGTTGAGGGAACCGCAGAACGTAGCGAGAAACCGCGCATGCGCGAAACTTCGCGGCACACTGCTGCGTCCATTAAGAACTTGGATGTAATAGTCCGAATAGACTACTGTATACACGCTATATAGCCAAAACTTTCTGATTAATCGAAACATTGAACGAAACTCTAGAAAAAGAAAACAGACAATTTCCAATCTCCTCGAAAATTTCTGTCAATAATGGAAGTTCGGAGAAGTGTTTACAGCAGAAATCCAGTGTCGAGCAGCAACGATTTCGTAGAACGCATAGAAAACAGTATCCCAAACTCAGTGTTTACCCTGTTTTATTGGAATCATCGAATCACTTGACTTTTAATTATTAGTTTTACGTAATTCGGACGCAGAGGCGTTTGACGCACACGAGCAGCGGATTGAATTTTGCATTTTTTCCACGCCAAGAATGTTTCTTCGACTCGCTTGATAGGTTGAGAGGGGGCGCATGCGCGACAAGTTTTCTGGCGGGCTTTTCGAACGTCCCAGAATGAACGAAGCTTGCGCAAAGCGGCGGATCGCCGTCTGGGAGGGTTTAAAGATCAATAAGAAACTGGTCCGGCAGGCGCGTGCAGAACGGTGATTGGCTGTCGCTGCTCTAACAGCGCGCGTTATTGGCTCATTCCTTCCTCGCTGACTTATTTGCTCCTTCGAATCCTCCTCTTCCTAGACCTTCCTCAACGCGCTTTCAAGCTACATAAACATGGTCCGAATCGGTCAGAAATACCGACCTTGCAATTTTCTCTCGAAGAATCTTACAAACAAGGAACTCAAATGCTTTCGACATCTAATTTGTGCTTTTTACTATTATCATGATTAAATTTACCAATATATGAAGATTATTTATCTCAATTAGTCGAGTCAAGTACGCGTTAATAGGAGTCGATCATCATTTTTATCATCGGGGACGAGCCGGAAATGCTGACCTATATTCGAAGTCCAGTCGGGGACGCGTTGAAATCAAATAAGTTCGCGCCCCTTTTTTCAACATTGTTCCTTCTCGCAGCGAGTATAATTTGGAGAGTTTTCCGTTATAATGCCAAGAGTCGCACCTCGATTCAGCGTTGGTAAGAGATCAAGCCTCGTTTCCATATCAACTTTTGCCTCTCTCCAATCTCCCTCTCCTCTCGAGCTTCTCATTTATCACCATTCTCTCTCTCTCCCTCTGCTACACCTTCAGCTCCAAACTTTCGTCGAAACCAATTCGATAATTAACTTTGGAAACGTCCTGCGAGATGAAAACGTCCCTTTGCTCTTAGCCAACAACTCGGCCAAGTTGAGAACCGCTGCTAGGCGGAGTACGGGGAGTACCGACCTTGCGAGGCGTCGCTTTTCCGCCAGAAACTTTTCAACGGCCGGAAGTTTCCAAGATCGAACGGACGATCGAATCTCGTCCTTCCGTAGTCTTATAGAATTTTTTCAAAATGATTTTTCCATCAAACCTCCAACCTTGATCCAGCAAGGAGTAGTCGATTCCACAATTACCGTAGACAAAGCAAAGCTGCTCGATAAATCTTAACGACCAGTGACTCTCAACTTTCGTCGATTCTTCGAATCCTCATTGGGATCTAGAAATTCGACGCTAAACGCGCGTTCATTGCTGGATCTGAACGTTCCATTCGAAACTGCCTGTTAAATCAATCCTGCAGGTCGATCTCGTGTACACATACAACTTTGCATGAAAATATTCACTTTTTACTCAAAATTAAGCAATCGCACAACTGAATCAATTTTATAAGCACACGCGATTGGTTAATCTCGAGGGAACATTTTCACGTCAAGTTATACACCGTAAACAAAGTTTTGTAACATTACAACTACAATCGTCGTAAACTCGTAACATACGCTTCTATAAATTTTCTTACAACTGAGAAATTTACTAGTTATTACTATACAAAAATTGTTTAAAAGTTACAAAAAAAATACATTAGAGATTTACAGTTACAAAAGTTAGTCTATGCGGTTGTGTGTAGTTGTAATTTGAGAATAATTTTGTGCAATCTGGTTGGTTAGCTTCACGGGACAGCGACGATATTAAAACGCCTCTCGATATCCGTTACTCGTATATATATATATATATATATACAGAGAGAGAGAGAGAGAGAGAGAGAGAGAGAGAGAGAATAGGCGAGTCGCGCGAGCACGCGCTCATAGGCGACCCCGCACGAATCAATTTGTTTTAATATATGAAATCTCGTTGATCGCCGGCTCTCTTTTTGCATTCCGCGCGCAAGTGAATTTATCGTCGCGAGCATCCGTGGTTTCGTCCACTGCTGGATCATCCAGCATGTGTGCGTCGGGGAAAATTCTATAAATATTGAGCTTCTTTCGTGCAGCGAGGAGTTTCCTGGAGATTCCCGGGAGACGGCGGACGGGCGGGTGGAGAGGGGGTGGGAAATTGGAGAGAAAGAGAGAAAGTGTATGAAAGATAGAGGGAAAGAGAGAGAGAGAGAGGGGGGAAGAAAGAAAAGCATTATGCAACTTCTCGTAGGGTTTCCTCTGCAGAACGCGATATATACAACTAACCGGTGAATCTTTGAAAATTATTTAGCCCGAGATAGAAATTATTGATAAGCATGGATACCGGTGGGTGGGAGCAACAAATGCGAAGGGATCGATGCAGGCGATGCGTCGTCGGGGGTTTCGGGAATCGCCGGGACTCCCCCCTCCCCCCTACCTAACTCTCTTTCACTCAATCACGAGTCGTGCGAGATGCTCGATCAACGCGAGAGAACCGAACGTCATTCAATTTCATGCTAACTCGAGCTTTCGTCCCGGAGAGCGTTTATTTATAATTTTCTAATCGTCGCGCCTGCGCCGGGACGAGCCTCGGTCGGTAAGGAAGGGCGCCTCCTTGCCGACCAGAAGAAACGCATGCCTGACCTTGTTGCCGCATTGGTACGTGAAATGGAATCGTATCAGGCGTCTTGCCCTCCCAACAATCGAGAAACACGCCACGAAATATACTCGGTGTGTTATCCAGAATAAAGAAAACCTCTATAAGTATACGTATGTTTATTATATATATATATATACACGCGCGAAACTACTAGAAATTCATTGATTAATACTCGTACAAGAGGCTCTCTTCGCTCGCAGGTTTCTCACCGATCGAAAGAGAATGAAGCGAGATAAAGAGAGAAGAGTAATTTTCATTTGGCGTGGTCGTTTATAAATAAAGCCATTATCGCAAAGCCAGTAAGTGGTACATGAGTGACGCGACCAGAGTCAGCTTCTGCGCGTTTCTTGTTATTCTATCAACGGTATGTATGGGCGATCAAAGTTTCCCAGAGCTGCTCATGGAAGCTGCCATCGGACACCGGATTGCATCAGTGATCGATGATAATGCGAAAGGAATCAATCGATGACTCTGTCAATTACACGCCTTTCGAACAATACCTTTCACAATTATCGATATTTCTTTGATCGAGCAAGAGCACGGCTCCCATTTATATAGGCAACATGAGCCTTTTAGCCTGACCTTGCCCGATTGGCGCACGTACAGACAGACACCAGGTAGAATTATCGTACAACGTCGATTAGTTTGCGTTTGGCCAATACCCATATACAAACGCTCCCCACGAGAATCTTTTTTCGACCAGTCCAGCCTGAATTATCGATTCTGCCATCTTGGATTTCACGTCCACCCGACTCCTCCTAAACTTTATATTCCCAGTATTTACCCCCCCCCCCCCTCCCCACCCTCTTGTATTATGAATATTCCTACAAAACGCTCTCTTCTCCATGCTAATTCATCTCCTTCGCTCGTATCAATTAAAAGGTTCGCTTCGAGATAAACAAGCCGATATCAACTTACCTGGCACCTCCCCAACGACACGATGTGCAGTTGGATCTCGTGAATCCGCCCGAGAACATCCGTATTCTGCAATAGAATAGAGAAAGGTATTATTAATAATTTTATAGGTTTTCAAAGAAACAGTGTTATGTGAAATAATAAAACAAGAAACTTACGCTTGGGTCATCCTTTAGCTTCATCACGCAGGCCTGCGAACAATAAATATAGAGTAACCAGTTAGATAAAAGATTAACGGTAATTTAGCGCGGGTTTACAATCCTTCATTAAACTTTTCCGTGATTTTATGGTCACCCTAGCGTGGCCCACGCATCGATACACCAGCAGGTAAGAAAAGGTAACTCGACGAGTCTTCCGAATACAAAAGAGGGATTATATATAGAACAATAAAAGTTCATAGCGAGGAACTGTAAAATTACGAAGAAGAAAGGTGGTGCGTTGTGATTGAAAGCGTATTGAGGTAAGTTTTGGGAAATATGAGAATCGTCCGGCTCATTAGCGACGAGCCTGGTTAATTACAATATACAAGATAGTCGGGGGTGAGCAAAGTTTTTCCGCATGAAAGTGGGAAAGGAAAAGTTGTGGAGAATGACGAGCGACGTGAAAAATTTATCTCGAAGGATCTAGCGTGCTTTTAGCGAGCGATCTCTATATATGCACGGGCAACGTGCGCACGACTGCTTTCACAAAATAACATTGAGAATGCGCGGACTGCCATTTAAAAGTTGCTCCAGCTAGACTTCGCTCTCGTTACACGCCGGGGAAGCTTTCGTAACTGCGGCTGAAAACGCCGATGATGCCAGGTCGAACGCGCCTTTTCAAACTCCCAATTGAAAAGCGCGCTGTGCGACCTTTCACGTTGCGAGGCAAATGATCCTGGGGTAATTCGATGAAAGTTTGCGGAGTTTCTTCAACGGCGCTAAGTTATTGATTGAATAACAGGGTGCCATCCCAGCGGGGAATGCGTGTAAAGCAGCATCGCTCTATAGCTTATTGGCGGGAACCGAGCAGAGCGCGCAGCTTCTCTATAAAGAGGCATCTCGTTTTGTCCTGCAGTTTTCTGCAATAACGATCCTCACACATTTGAGAGGGAGGGGGGGGGGGGGAGGGCTTTCCGCAGTACTCCTCCACCTTCTCATCGTCGTCCGCGTTATATACACTTTGGTGTATATATATATATATATATCAATAGACTCGCTTGAAGCGCGATATCTCGATTTTCCTAAATTATCGATTCCTCGATTCTCACGAGACTTATCGAAGCAACATTCTGGCTCGATCAGAACCTATATAAATATATACGTGGGAGCTGCGAAAAGTGCAATTCGTTTCTGGTAAAATGGTCCTTGTTCGGGGAATTTCGGGTTAATTAATCAACGATAACTTGTTTCTTCGAAGAATTCTATTTGTTTGGAAAACTGGATGAGTCTCGAGGCTCCGCTATGGTAAATAAAGTAAGGGGGAGGGGGGACGACTCTCGACGGGCAAAAGATTGGGAGGATCGTAAGAGTCGCGAAAGGGGGAGCAGGTGACGATTCGACCAGGGAAAGTTGACGAAGGTCGATGCATCGGTGCGAATGCACTCAAAAGGAACAAAGAGCAGGATCCTCTAGTAATGAAATCTACATTTACGAGTTTACTCCAGCCGTGTACACAGGACTATGGAACGAAGGAGAGGGGGGGGGGGGGGGTAGCATGGAGTCTCTCTCAAAGTCACGCGTCGCAGTCGCATCGGTCGTAGCACTCGATGAAGGTTAAGGTCTGCCCACCAGTTAGCCTTCGTCCTGCGGGGATCTCCTGGCCTCGGCAACAAAAAAAAACAAGGAAATCTCTCCCGGAGCAAAAATCGATTCGATCCAGAAGTTCGCGAATAACCAAACTTCCGCTTGTTTACCACAAAACTTTCGCCCGGCGAACTTTTGCACAACTCACGAAAGCCTCGCTTCGCTGCTGCTTCAGCGCACCCGAATCTTGTATTCTTCTAATAAATCTAAATGGAAGATAGCGCGCTTAATTAATCCGAGCTTGGCCGAAGTATTGCGGGCTTTCCGCTCGACCAATCAAAGAGCGTGACTGGATCGGCGCGTATTCGCACGATCCTGATTGTTGAAGAAGCGAGAGATAAAGAGGGAAAAGATTGGGTGGAAGAGTCGGAGGATGCGGACAAAATTTGTTGGATTGTTAATGACGTATTAATCGCGGGGGGGGGGGGGGCGGAGAAGGAAGCTCGTTGAGATCGTAGGGCGAAGTTTGGAACGACGATGGAAGAATTTGTGAGAAAGTTTTGAAGTTGCCAGTGGAGGGAAACGGACGAGGAGCGGAGTTAAAGGGGGACGTTTGTAGGGAAACGAAGAGAAAAAGAGAGAAAGAGAAGAAGAGGCTAGACCTCTCTCCCTCCTTCTCCCTCCCCTCTCCCTCCCTTTGTCGCGAGCGCACCAGTTCATTGCTGGCAATGGCATATATAGCTGGATAGAATCGTTATCGAAACTCACGCACTGGGCCTGTTACTACACAGATATAGTATATGAAGCGGTGTCTCACCTGATGATCGCGTATGGCGTTTTTCAGCTTGTTTTGCACCGCTAGAATCTCCTGCTGGAGGCTCTTGGAAATCTCCATGTTTCCTGATTTGCTCCGTTTCAGCGATGCACTGTGAACGAAAGCTTCGTCAAAGATGATACGAGGCACTCTTTCACGACCGAGACTCTCTAGGTTACCCGGATTGTTGCCGTTGTCCTGATCCGGCGTACACGCGCACCAGATACGAACACCTCAAGCGACCGCACGGCACTTGGCCAGTTTAGCCGCTCCGCTCGCCTGGCGGCACGACAGAAGCGACCAATGCGACTACCAATCTACTGGGGCGCACTCTCGTGACACAAGAAACCCTATCAGCGCACGCAGCAGCGTTGTATAGTAGTATAGTGCCGCGAGAAAGAAAAAGATAGCTAAAGAAAGACAGCACAAGTGAGACTGGCGAAAGTAAGAGAGCGCGCAAATCGCACAAGGACGTAACAATCGCCATAGGTGCCCCATAAGACATCTAATTTGCAACACTCGCATAAATCTCTATAGGTTAGAAATCCTTTATCCTTAAACAATTGGTTCAGCCACGCTATAAATTCTGTCGATTTACTAAGATTCTTATTACAAGCAGATGAGCTCCATCAAGCATTACTATTTTACCAATAATCACAACCAGGAGCGTATTCTACGCGCCGGTCAACTAAACTTCCCTTCCCTCTTTCATGCGTTTTCTTTTTTTCGTTTCTAAACCTTCTCAAAACTCTACCTATATGATGTCTTACTCCCTCATAAAATCACAACTTTGTTCATTACTACGTAGCTTCACCGATGTATTTATTCTTCTTACAAATCCTTTTCTTGTACAAATTTTACTAAACTACAACATTTCTACAATTTATTAGCTTCCATATTAGTTTTCATACTGGTACACTACATAGTAGTACACGTAGTACATGCATAGAATGCAATGGGCTTTGCTCGTAAGTCGTAGTCCTCCATGATGGGTGAATAAATGAGCTGAAAAATTAAGCTTCTTTTATTAGAAAATAGGTTGAAAAGTTTTTTACGAATTGAGCAGATAATTTTTACGGTTAAAGGATTTTTTTTTAAAAAAGCTAAGGAGATTTCTTTGCACAGTCCTGAAAGCGCGGTGAAACGGCTCGCTTTTGCGCAATACGCACAACGCACGCTAATGTGTTGACTGTACTCAACGTACTGTACTGCAAAAATATTCCAATCTTTATTGGCGTTAATTACTTTAAATTAGTAATATATATTAAGCTAACTTCATTACCTCGACAAATATTCAACGTGCGCTCTTGTAAGTTTCTTGCTCAAGTTTTTTCTGTACTTCTTAAAACATAATTGCAACGAGTAACACTCATATTTGAGGTTATATTATGATTAAATTAGTTAGTGCTTAGCAGGCATTAGAAACTTTTGATTTTTAACAAATCAATTATTTTTCCCTATTTGCAGATTCCAATAGAGGATGACCTCAAAAAGATCAGCACCCTCTGAGTTAAATCAGGATAATTGGCATAAGGAGGAAATACCCGAGGAAGTAGGAACCTTCGCTAGAGCTAGTGATGATGAGATTCAAAAAAGAGTGATAAGGTTTGGCAAACGTCGTATAACAGGTCCCACAGGAGGAGATGTGAGATATTATACTATGTCGTTTCCATATGGTTTCAAATGTTATATTAACTATTAAATTTATGACTTTATTTCTTTTTGTTCCAGAGCAATGTGAAAAATGTATTCAAATCATTGGCCAGCTTCAACAGCACTCCGGCAACAAATTCCAATTTTAATTTTCTATCTAATACCAGTACTTCTAATAATGCTTCATCTAGTAACATATTTAAAACTAATGCTAGCAATGGTACCACTACTACTAATGAAAATGGCGGGGAAAAATTAGAAAATACAAAAGCATCATTATCATCCAGTACAGTATCAACACAAAAATCTGAACCAAAAGAAGATAAGATTTTTAAAAAGTCTTCTGATTACTTTGCTAAGCTAAAAGGACTCAATGAAAGTGTTGCTCAATGGATTAAGACACATGTTGATGAAAATCCATTTTGTATTTTAACACCCATATTCCGTGATTATGAAAGATATTTAAAAGATATTGAATCAGAAAATAATAAGTCAAATTCAGCTTCGAATAGCTTAGGAACATCTAAAAGTTTGCTTGGAAGCAAGGAAGTTGAGGAGGTGACAAAACTGGATGGAACATTAGATAATAAAGATTCTACAAAAGAATCTATCAAACCTGTGACTGATACTGAAAAAAAATCCGAACAGTCGATTTTTAGTAACGTAAACACTTCTGCATCAATATTTGCAAATTTGGATAAAGGACCTGCTGCTAGTACTAAGTCAATATTCAGCACTGAGCAGAAATCTGATCAATCAAAATCCATTTTTGGTAATACTGAGGCAAAGAGTATTTTTGGCAATGTAAGCTCTGAACAAAATCCATTCTTCAAAAAAACAGATGCTAAAGAAGCAGACGCAAAAACTGAGAACAAAGCACCCATTTTTTCAATGGCACGCTCAGCTACATTTAGTTTTGGACAATCCTCGAGCGCTAATACGACAGCGGCTGGTTTTAGCTTTGGAGGGTAAGAATAATATATTAACATTTTACTCAATATTGAGTTTTTCATAAATATTTTGTTCTATAGCAACAAGCCATTTACATTTGGTGCGCAAGCAGTGAAGCCGCCAGAAACCGAAGAAAAGAACGAGCATGAAGATGAAGATGACGAGCCCCCAAAACCAGATTTTAAGCCGGTTACAGAGGAAGGAGCAGTGTACGAACAAAGGTACAAAAATTGAAAAAAGAAATCATTTTTCTTAAAATGTCATAGAATTTAAAAAAATTTAAACAAACATTCTTTCAGGTGCAAAGTTTTTGTGAAGAAGGATGCAAGCTTTAGCGAACGAGGAATAGGTAATTTATTCTTGAAGCCAACACCGAACGGCAAAACACAATTGATTGTGCGCGCGGACACAGCGCTTGGCAATATATTATTGAATACGTTATTGACCGAGAGTATCCCAACGAAACGTATGAATAAGAATACTGTCATGATAGTATGTCTGCCAATGCCGGACTCCAATCCACCACCTACACCTATTTTATTAAGAGTAAAAACTGAAGAGCAGGCTGATGAATTAATGGAAACACTTGATAAGCATAAGAAATAGAGTAGTAATTTTATAACTGAGTAGACTCTCACTTTTACTCAGAATTTTGTTATGGCGACAAACTCATTTTTCTTTTCATTCTGATGTCAATTCTTTAAAAGTACGAAGAAATTTAAACCTCATACTTTTTAAATTTAGCGGTATAATTTAGCAACGAAATTTGCTAAATGTTTCCTCGCTGTTATTTCTTCAATCGAGTGTTTAGAAAAGATCAAGGTTCAATGATGGTAAGAAAGTTGTATATGTGATGTACATTTATACTAAAATTTCATATCCTCCTATTGATTAAATTTTTAATTAAAATTATATAATGCAGTCTACATGCATTGTCCATTAAAACTCTGTCTTTTTCCTAATGTTGTATGGTAAATTGTTACAGTTTCTAATGTTTCTAATTTCCTCCAAAATAGGAAATAATGATAGGTATTAGAAATATTTAACTTATTTTATACACACCGTTTACTTACGAAAGTAGTAATTTACATTTTGAATATAACTAATGCTGGATAAGAGTACTGTGAAAGCATAAAGAACTGTTTTCGTAAAAAGAGTTGCCATTGTATGTATGTAAAGTAATAAGCAATATTATATAAGATATTTGTATATAAATTAATAAATTACCATTTGTGAAAAGCTATTCTGCTTTCAGTTATAAGGGTTTAGTATATGAAAATTCTTGGTTTTAATTTGAACAATGTGATTTATTAAATTTTAAGTTTCATTGCTTTTTAACAAAACTCAAAACCTACGTAATATAGATATACATGTTATTCTGAACTCGAGATTTAAGTATTATAACACTCTGAATTGTAAACGTTTAAATATATATAATGAATAATAGAAGTAACGTGTCAGTCTAGTTCTATCTTTTATATAAGAAAAATGATTCATTAAAGTAAGCAATGTACAATAGTTATGATTGCATAATTTGGATACCTATAAAACTTGTATAGAGCTGTACATTTGAAATTCATCCATGCCATCAAAGTGACACATCTCTCTTACTTTGATTATACATTAATTGGTGCAAATTTTTCCAATAGTGGCATTCATCATTACTTTATATATACACTCAAGTCTCTGATTTTTATCTACTTAATTTATATAATTAACTACCATATCAGTTTTAAGTTATTTTATATTCTCATATATATCATAGCCAATTTTATATTTAATACATCTCTTAATTTATAAAGCATACGGCTGTACACAAATTTTTATGCAATATAAACTGCATAGTGTTTGATTTCTATGCATATTATGATTAATGCCACTGAAGTTATTTGCATATTTATCTTTTTAAAACTTCTTTATACACCTCAATATTAGAGATCTTTTAAAGTTTTCTATATACAGCTAAATATATGTGCATATGCTCAAATACACATGACTCTTTATAAAACAATAAAATCTGCAGTCTAATGTGATAAAAATAATTTTGATATCCAAAGTGATTTGTTAAGCTTTTTGAGCCATGAACGGTGTTAGAGCGCCTATTTGTCCTAAGCCTAATTGAATGTGTTGCATATGAATCTCTACACAATTCTGAAATACTTGTTGATTTTGTGGAGTCAATTTAGATCTAATTTGCTCCATTGTACCTTGTAATACTTTCAGTTCATACGCATTTTTATCTGAATCGGATAGACTCTGAAAAGAGAAATTAAAGATTAACATTTTATGGACAATTATTAAGAAAATACTAATTCAGATATATAAAATCTGAATACATACCTTGACCTGCAATAATAGAGCCATCAGATCAGTAACCAGTTGGTTCATTTTTCCAGGTTCTTTTTCCGACATTAAATTAATTCTAGCAACCATATCAGAAGATTCCTGTTTGCATTTTTCGCGTAAATGAGACGGTGCTAACATAGCAGCTACGCTTGGTTCCGGTGCCATCTCTTGACACAATTCTTGAACATCATTCAAATAATCTTGCAACGAAATATTCATTTTTTCCAGCTCTACCACAATTCTGCAAAGCAAAAACAAATATATGAGAAAGTTGCAAACTAAAATATTCCAATTGACAAATTAAGGCGACCAGAGAATAAAACATACCCCGCATATCTTCGTTGAAAATCCGACGTGAGGGATTCGCCGAAGGATCTCTTTCTTTCGGCTTCACTATTCATTTCCTTCAGTTTTTTTATCTTAATCTTTTTAGCAGATAATATTTTACTGACTTTCACCATAAATTCTAACAACTTCAATGGATACCCGTTCATGGTTCCACCGATATGGGATTTTTTGGGCAAAGATACAGAAGCATTAGAAATTAACGGATCGTTATTTAATCTCGGTGACATGAGTTTCATAGCATACGGAGGTGAAGGCACATATTGTACATGTCTAGGCCTAAATTTCTGAGCAAACGAGGCGACGCTAACCGTTTCGGGTGGTTCATTTGACAGGACCTCGTAGTCCGGAACGCTGTGCGTTCCAAGCCCAGCTCTTTCAAATGTAATTCTATAAGTATTATTGCTAGTGTCCACAGCATCTATACTTCCAGTGAATAAACCATCCTGTGGTTTCCTTAATCTAGCTGTCACTTTAGTGCCAATCACTAATTGCAATGGAATTTCTGGTGGTAAATCTTTAAAGCTATTTATATCAGCTGCTTTTCTTTGCTGTAACATCCTTATTTTTTGCCTTTTTCTTTCTAATTCTCGTCTCTCTTCCTCAAAGAAGGACTGCGAGCATCTTCTTGGCTTTCCCATCATACGCCTTATTTTACACCATTCAACTCTTGTAAGCTTACGAGTTTTCAATTGTGGAAAAGATTCTTTCAAGCATATCATGAAATCATTATCTCCTTCAAATAATGTTCTGTGGGCAAAAAAAAGGATTTATTAAATTAAATAAAAATTATACTACGGATCAACTAAGGGGAGGATTTATGTATTTACTCACTTGTCGATATTGCTATAAAACCATTCATAACAGACCCACTTGTGAGCTTTGGGTAGTTTCAACAAGTTTCTGAGTCTCATGCCTATTTTTTGGCCAATTTTTCTATCAGGAGAAGGTGGCTGTATTAATTTATCACCACCCTTCTCTTGCTTCAGTTGTGTAGGTGTATGAGGAGAATGATGAGTAGAAGTATTGCTATTCTTCTTTGGCTCATTTGATATTTTATTTTGCTTCTTACTTGGAGATAATCTTTGCATTTTCCTCGGTGATTGCTTTATGTCAATACTCGAAGGATCTTTTTTAATACTAAAAAAAAAGAAACAAAACATTATCACTAGTTAGATACAATGATGAAATTACAGCTTTAAAATAAAAATTACATAATTGGAAATTTACCGGTGATGTGGATGATTAACTAAAATGTCATCATAAAATAACTTATTTTTTTTCCTTATTCTAGCAGGCATTCCCCTCCGATTCAAAACTTGCACTGGCTGTGTTGGGCTTGGTTTTGGTGGTTTTGTTCCCACTCTTTGCAGACCCAAAGCCGCTAGCCCAAGTTCAGGCAGTGGTTCAGATTCCTCAGCTTCCATGCTGGAATACATTGAATGATTTGACATTTGCTGATCATCCATATCCATAGTATCTTCATCCATTATTTCTGTTTTAATTTCATCGACATTGGGGTAGCCTCCATTTTTTATGGATAATAAAGTCTCAGCAGATTCATCTGCAAAAAAAATACTGCATTGTTAAACATTTAAAGACAAATATATACTTACAATTTCACAGATCATTTTCTAATAGTTCTACTTTTACCAATTATTACTAATTATGACTTAAAGCACAAAAAAATTAGTGTGAGAGAATTTATAAGAAAAAATTAGTTAGGCTGAAGGATGTAGCTTATGTTGATAATTCGTATTTATATTTGGAGTATTTTCAAATTATATAGCCAATCAGCTTCTTCAAATTGATACTCATTTAAACTCAGAAATTGTAGTTATCTTTTTAAATAAGTTTTCAGAACAATTGAACGTACAGTCCATTTATGGCAGATTACACTTCGCGAAAAAGTATTCCCGCAACTCGTATCCCATAAAATAAAAAAGTTGACGACAAATTAGAATATATGCCCAACTTCTGACATCTGAAATCTAACATAACCAAACTTTGATCTTGTCCCGTAAACATAAGAGTTTTATGCGCGCGTTGATATGAAATTCGAAGCAACACAAGTTAATAACGCTACAACTATTCATCTCTAACGGAAATCTAATGCAACAGGACAATTTCATGAGAAAACAAAAATTGCTCGATGGAGATATTTGCCGTCCCGCTTGAATTGTGTATTGGTCATTTTTGAAATTTTAAACCAGATCTTTCTTACAACAATTCAAACATCAACTATAAAGATATTGACGCGATTAGGAAACAAATTCTTGCTTGTGATATCGAAGCGTGAAACTTAAATTGCTACTATATACTCAATTTTATGTTTAAGTATCTTTTTCTTGTTTTAATTTTATCAAAAACTCTGGGAATTTCACTCACTTTCAATCGTGTTCGCCATGTTGGTGTTTACTGATGCATCATGGGTACGTGTTTCCGTGTTTCCGCCAAGCTTCTCCGTCTGTCGTTTCGTTACCACTCATAAACGGTTCTTTTCCGTTTCGTTCCCAAAGTTAAAGGTGAAAAGATAGTCCAAGAATGGCGTCAGCCAATACTAAATACTTGAATAACGGTACAAGGAAGCCTTCTCAGAGCGGGATTTCCATTGAAAATATCACAGACGCTATTTATAAGGGATCATAAAAGTTACTTAGAAAACAGCATAGCGTCTAGCGCGAATACAACCACAATTGAAAAATAGCGTCCATTTCCACGCGTTTCTAACATCTCATTGTTATTTAAATTGATTTAAAAAGTTTGAAAACCTATAGCTGCACGCATGCACACTGTAATGTTCCGGCTTATACTTTATTTTATATTCTATGCCAAGGTAGTAGGTTGCGTGGATGTTCGACCAGATATTAAGAAATACTGTAGAGATAAGGAGAGATTAGTCACTTCGGAGGAGCTTGACGACTATTTTCTTGTAAACGCTGTGATCAATACGACTGTAGCGCTGGAATGCCAATTTTGTAATGAGGAAAACGAGAATCAGCCAAAAATCTGGTATTTTCAAGATCGTTATCAGACGAATCCGGAAACGGAAGTGGAGATAGGGATGAACAATAATGCTACGTTAAACAGAGTCCACGTAACTGATTCTCTGATTTTGGTAATTAGGGATTTCGAATTAAAAGATGCTGGTATTTATCGGTGCCACGGGAAGGAAGGCCAGGAAACTGAAAACAAATTTAATTTTAGACTCGAACGTAAGAATAGACTAGCTCTTTATCGTGGGCTTACCCGTGCTTATATTATTGTTCCTTGTGTTTGTTTAGCGATATTTAAAGATCAATCTGATATTTTTACGGAAAGGGGAAATCTCACTGATTGGGGAAAATATCGTGAAATAAATTTGGCGTCCGTCACAACGCGCTTTGCCGTAAGTTTACCAAATTTGTTCAAGTGCGTTCATGCGCTATTGATTTTTTTCTCTCTTCCCCTAGGTTTCCAGAATGGACGATCTAGTTGATATTAGAAATGAGGGTATAATACTAGAAGTGATTTCGGAATGGGGGTCTTGGGGTAAATGCGAGAAATGCATTCGACGGCATGGAATTAGAACAAGGATAGGCTATTGCAGACTGAAACGTCAAATGAATACGGTAAACCGTATTGTAATCACAAAAAATATTCGCATGAATAAATTATATCTTTCTACCCACTTTTTACCGATACTGTAGACTTCTGAAATACAGCCAAAGAATAAATTTCTCTTTGATTTTTTTCGCAAATCTCCACTTCTCCCCTGCAAGTCAGTTTTACATGAAACAAAAATATAAATAAATATATAAAATTTCGTGACGTAATTCATATGAATCGGATAATATTTTAGATCAGTGTTGCTGAAACAAGAATTTCCAGGTATCAGTAGCGCTATAAGATATCTGCCAGAATTCATACTGGAGGAAAAGTGTAAGAACTGTCCGAGAGAGAAAAAAACAAAGAAGCGGCAAAGATTTAAATACAAGACGCAGCGTGTGTTAGCCGAAGGAGCACATTTGACTATAGCGTGCCCTGAGTAATAAACATTGTTGATTATTTTATATTATATTAAATCCTACTCGCTCGACTGATCAAACTGAATTCTAACGAATTATGCTGACAGGGCCACTATGGAAAATAATGTCATTTGGAAGAAAGATTCATTAGAATTGAAAAAAGGGACCGGTCGTTCGTTTCGCAAGAAAGATCCGGAGGCACGTGTCATGGTCGACACATTTTCCACACTTTACCTCATAGGTATATATCGCTATTGGCGTTAATTAGAACGATGCCACCAATGGTTGAAATTCATTGAAATTAGACGTGTCTCGTGACGAACAAGGCAATTACACTTGTTACGTGGATAAGGCCAGTATGATGCAAGTCACCGTCATCGTTGTCTCCAAGTCCAAACTTTTAACAGAGGGTAATTAATATGCTTAAATTAATTTTATTTCAAGCAAAAGTTGTGCAAAAAATGTGGAACGCTTCACGATTTTGCGTGTCATCCTTGCGCAGGGGCCATGCTAATCTTCTCTGTATCGTTCCAATTTTAGTATATGTACTGCCGAAGCAAGTACGACTGGTAAGAGATTTTGCCGCTATATATACCAAGCGACAGCTCTTCCTGTCACTAGTGAGAGAAGGTTTCATCCTCTTCGTCACCTATCGGCCAGTCCCTGAACTAATCGGTTCGAGGCGCTTCTTCGAGAGGGTTACGGTCAAGGTTTTTTAAACTGCTGCGAGCGCCATCTGTCCGTTAGATCGAGAACCCTCAGACGCGGCATTTCTCTCATTTGGCACAATGTTTAAAAACAAATTTTATTTTCTTCCACAGCCTTTTTACGGCACATGGTGTATCTGGCCGTCATATTTTTACTAACTTCGTTTTGTTATTGCGGAGGCTTGGTTCTGGCATGCAGGGAGAGAGATAAATTCGAAATAAAAAGTTATGAAGCAATAGCAGCTAAGAACGAAGAAAAGGTGGCATTTTACTCGGATTGACGAATGATAAGGATGAAAGACCTTAAGAATTTGTTCCTTACAATAACAAACAAATCAGCTCAACCAATATGATTTATATTTAAGCTAATTTAAGTTTTATTTTATTGTCATAAGCAATTAAAAATTATAATTCTGTCTATTTTAATTTTTTATTCTTAATGTTAATGAGAAAAAATGCAATTATATTGCACTTACGATTTCATCCTATATGGAATCAATGTCCCTTAGATGAGAATATTGATGTATATTCACTCGCAAGGCCTTGCAGGTGAGTGAAAGGAGATAACGGTAAGCCAGTTCGCGGGGAGTTAGTTCTCGGTTAGTTTCAAAATGGCTGTGCTCCGTTCTCTCTGGCTCACAATTTGCCTCGACGATTAACAAAGAACAGAAAGGAGCATCGACGATTTATAATGAAACATAAGGGTGCCATTTGGATCCTGGCCCTTTCCTGTATCCTAGTGCCTCGAGAAAGCAACGGTGAGTCTAGTTCCTGCAAAATTTGCTCTTTCACTTTCACTCCTCACTGCATAGTTGACACATTTATTGTTCCGTGTATATACACGAGACTCTGCAAACGCTTGCCTCTTATTCTCTTCGATAATTCACCAAAATCTCCATACCCAATTTATCTCTAACGATTGCTAAAATTTTATTTGAAAATTCTGTCATTTTACACTTTCCTCTGTGATTCGAAACGTTTCCGGCTTTAGAATTGAAAATAAAAAATCTATGACCTTCCAACAGGAATTCTTCGAAGATGCGTGGACTGCAGATCGAGGGGGGAGCTAGGATCTTGCAAGGATCCGTTCACGATGAATTCTACCGAGATAGAAATGGAAAAAGGCGTGGATTCCGTGCCCTGTGCATCCGGTTGGTGCGGCAAGATAATAGAGAGTCAAAATTTAAATAATGGTACGTTACTGGCCATATTCGTTTAATTTAACCTGGATTCGTTGATATAGAAATTCTTTCGTTTGCAGAGTATGGCACGGCGACGCAGAGATTGTGTTTTCAGAGAGGACCAGACGATGGAGAGGAGAGGTGTGCTTACACAGTTTGGAATTACAGAAAAGTTTACATGTGCCTTTGTTTCGGTGACCTCTGCAACGCCAGTTCGGCGATCGGGCCACAAACCCTCATAATTACATTTTTAACGTCCTGTATCGCAAGATGGCTGGTATAAACATTCCAACGCGCCATCGCGATCCTCTCCCTCTTTTTAAGGAAAAGATTTCAATGCCAGTAATAGTATTTATCCACTTCACTTCTGTACATACACGTCGTACTAATCCCTATATAAGTATATTTTCAAGAAAAAACAACGTCTCTCGATGAAAATAATTTAAACTATACAGCGTAAAAGACTGATGATGAGCGAACACGACGAAATACTTGCGATTTCTTTTAGAATAATAATTAGTCAGAGCGAGAGATTTTTATAGAGTTCAGTGTACAATAAACAACTTAAGTGAGAAAATATACTCGTTGTAACGTTGATTTGTACTTGAATTAGTGTTTGGATTTTAGGTATAGAATGGGGAAGCTCGTCTCAGGCTCCCCAGTCTGTTCAGTGTCAAACCGTTCCGTCGTCTCTCTTCTTGGTTTTGCAAAATCGCTCGAACGTGAGGAATATCGGTGAAAAAGAGCTCTCCCTTGCCATATAGATATTTAATTGCCAGCATCGCTTCTTCTCCGATCAATAGCAGAGGGTCGGGATAATCTGAAATATTAAAATTAAGATTCTATTCAATCCTCGAGAATTAATTGAGGTGATCCAACTGTAAGATTGATTTTTATACCTAATCCATTTGAGAAATCAGGTGTGACGTGCTCCGTGTTCCTCGAGCTGAATCCAAGATTATTTACATCGACATGGGACGAATAAAATTCGGTAGGCCTTAAGAATTGAGTCTTTGGTGGATTAACGAATATATTTTTACTACTTGGCTTCTGCTGCTTCAGACGTTGTCCTAAAATTTTTAACTGTTCAGTTTTAAATAAAAAAAAAAAAATTATTTCTATGAAAAAATTTAATTACCAAAATCGATCAAAGGAAACGCACTTCTACGTCCTATGGAAACGAATGATTTCTGCTCGATCGTTCTATCCCCTATAGAAAAGTATTGCAGTTAATTATTAAAGTTCTGTGATTATAAAAATTTTCTTTAGTCTCGTACCATCAGTCGTGAATCCGTGCTCGAATATGTCGGGGGGAGAGACGAATTTCACGTGAACACGTGCGAGTGGAGCTGATTGAACAGCCAATACTAGAGATAATAATGTAATAATTTTAATCTGAAAAAAAAACAACAGCTTATGAATTTAATTAACATTTATAAATATAGTGCTGACTTATAAAATTTAAATTTGAATTTTTTTATTTAATTCTCTTTAAAATATCTAAAGTCTCTGAATGACTCAAGCATTTTTACCTTTCTTAGAATCCAGAGTAAAAATTAAAAAAAATAATACTTCAAACTTGATGCGCTATATCGATATATAAATATAATTAAAAATTCTAGGTTGACCCAACCCACGTGCCGCAAAATTGTAACTCGAACACGGTGCTGCAACCGAGGGTTAATGTCACAACTGAAACGTTATACGGAAAATACGATAACGAGTTTTCGATCAGGTTGCGTTTAATCCCAATATCGAAATGGGATTCTAAGCGTTTTTTCCAGCGGATTTCCTGGTAACACGGAGAAAGAGAAAACTGAACAAAATCCTCGCGCTCTGGTTCATTTTTTCCAGAGCCAGTTTGAGGCAGATTTCTACAGAAGTTATATACAGATCCAGTCCAGGACAGTCGAAAATACAATTAGCTATAATTCCTCAAGGTGATCCGTAATGGTCAAAAATCCTCTCACTGGCCATTTCTTTTTTCCATGATTCACGTCGGAGCAGTGCAATTAACCATAAGCGGAACAAAGCTCGTATATAAGTCCAAAACTAGGCCAAGGCGATTGCTTGAAAAAATAATCCATCAAGAGTTACTTAAACGAGTGTTACGGTGCATAAGGGAAGAAAAAGACATTTGGCGAGTATCTCGGGATCGTAGAAAACCAGACGAGACAATGAAAACCCGTGGGCAGTTGTCCAGCAAGGAATCCTACGCCATTATCTCTCCTTATCAGCCTCCCTCGTGACACAATTTTTCGCGTGTGGTAATAAATCGTTTTAACAAATCAAATTTATGAAAATCTTGTTTAGGAATGTGACGAAGACTCGAACGATTGCGAAAGGTGCAAAGGATTGTTGTATACAAAAGTTTATTATGCAGGAGGGCAGGAGAAAATGTATAAAAAGGAGGAATGAGAAAACAGGGAGGAAAATAAGAAGAAAGTGGAATTTGTGCGGAGTTTATTCGACGGTTGGGATGAGATCTGGGAGCACCAAAAGCTTGTTATGAGCAGATTGCGAGGCAGATCTATGTATATAAATTCATCCGAGGTATACTGGAGTGTGGCAAGAGCAGCCAGAGCCATAAGACACGCTCGCAGACTTGCATGGGAGTCATGTGACTCGAGTCTCGCAACTCGCGGCCCGCGGGACCAAAAGTTGCACGTGCGCTCGCATCAAACGCAGCCGGTTTGCTGAATTCATCGATTCGATCTCGAGTCCACGCAATAATAATATACTTTCGTCTCTCCATGCTAATCGGTGGCTTTGTATCTTGCGGATGTACAAAAATAAAAATAGCAATAATTAGTAAATTAATAGATAATATTTTGTCACGTATCGACTGGCAATATAATTTTCACTATTTGCACCCATTTAGAATATTTAATTAATTAGTTCAGTTATTCTTTATAGCTTCTCGTTCGTCAAAAAGTGACTAGGAATTTACGTTGATTCGCGCGGTAATAGCTTATTGTTGTATCAATTAGTAAATATTGTCTCCAAAGTGTAATCAATTTTTTATCGAGTCAATTATTTATATATTTCAAAAATACTATTTTTTACATATAGATCTCATTGTTTCAGTCGAATACTTTCTACAACGACTCTCCGCAGTTAACAAAAGACGAATTTATTAAATTGTAACGCGAGAAACATCGAAAAGTTGCAAATATTTTATCATTATTATTAATTACCATTCACACACGTATATCAAGAATAGAGAAAATTTATTCTTCCCCCATCAGGGTTTTCAGATTTTCTCAGCAACTAGTGGTCGATTGGATTCGATCACGTTCGCCTGCAGTTTCTATACAGAAATGCTTCTGAGATTGAGCTATTAGTCTCTGCCAGTCGAGATCTGTATCCGCGGCGAGATTGAACGCGATTGATGGAAAATTGGCCCTAGCATCATCTGCAGTGCCGATAATCCGATCCTATTCACTATACTAATATAGTCGAGTATTTGCTACTCTAACGCGCGCTTGGAATATAGCGCAAGAGTTTACAATGATGATTTCGACATAAAAACTGTCTGCTCGAATCTGCTCCAAGCACCGGTAATAAAGCCTCGGTAGATTTTTATACTCTGGTCAAACTACCTCTAAATTTTCATTTTAAATTTAATTGCATGACTATAGATTCTTTTTTTCATCGTTTCTAATCGGATTTTTTTAAATTTACTAAAAATTCATTAAGAAATTTTCCGATTGATACAATCTTTTATCGTGTGAAATTTTCTGAAGTTTCGAGACTAAAAATTGAAGGAAAATTTTCATTTGACAACAAGATTTTTAGCTATGGCGTGCAATTGGACACTCGATAACTGCCAAATCGCGCGCGAATCGTGTGATTCCTATATGAGTGCGAATGGGAACGATGTTTTTGTTTTGTAAGAAAGATTTGTCAATTCTGGTCAATTAACAATTAACGCGATGAAATTACGTAAAGTCCTGGCGTTTTTTACCAACGTTTGCTGCAGAAAAGTCAAGAGTCTCGCGCGTCAGAAATTAACACGAGTCGATGGACTCGTCAGATATCGGTTGGGGTACGTCACGCTCGTTGCAAATTTTCAGGCGAGTGGTAAAATTCAGCATCGACCCGATTCTTATCGGCGACTGCCAAAGGATTCGTGGGATCCGCGAAGCGCGCCTTAAATTAGCACGATCCGATCGTCAGCTGTCAGATAACACAGCGCTGCAGAGACCGAGCTCGAGCTCCCTTTCCAAATTTTCAGCCGATTTATTTTCACCCGGCAGAAAGCTCGGTGAAAATCACGTGCCCGATGTCTCGATTCCATCGCGCGTCTCTATTCGCTTCTCAAAGCGGTGAACACTGGAGAACACATTTCTCTCGGTTATCGCTAAATTTAGGTTTCTTAAAAAAGCGAAAAAAACTCACCATTGTTTTTTGGTTGCGGTATGTTGAAAATTTTGAGTTGTTCGAAGAATTTGCAAAATTTAATTCTGATTCGAGCACATTCTAAGGAGTTTGTGGTAAAATTGGTGCTGGTTCTGTTAGACACGGCCAGAAACTGATCTAGTTCGGACGTCTTGGGAGAATGTCGTGTTACACGGGAGCCTCACCATCCCCCTTCCCGTTATTTATATATCCCACCTTCATACGTACCAACCAGAGTAGATCCTATTAGCAAGGATTGCAAGGACTTCCCCGAGGCCAAGGATACACTTTCCTTTTCCAACATTTCTATGTGTTTATCTCATATAGTTCTCCCAATTCTGCAGTGTACCAGTCAGTACCTCACTAACTCCTACTTCATCTATTAGTCGGCATCATCGATAAATGTCCGGATGAAATTTTTGTTAGAACCGTTTGACCCATTGCATATTGAGTTATATAGATCATTAGGAATAATTCACCGCTCAACTTTCATTTGGCGTTTTACAGAAGAGATGCGGTAGATTAGGTCTGGCGGGAATATTTTAAAACTTATATCATGGTAAAGCCTCTGCAAGATGTCGCCTTGGTCGTTTCCGGTTCGCTCGCGTTGGTGGCGAGGAGATTTCGCGGGCGGCCGAGTTTATGGGTAATATTTCCCAAGATTCTTTGGTACCAAACAACAAAGCGTTGAAATTTCGATTTCCAATACCGGTAACTCCCGGTTTCCCTTTTGATCCTGATTCGATTCATTCTAATATCCCTTGTTTTTAACGTGTCGAATTTTTTTGCACGGCTTGTTGACAAACTCACCGATGAAAATGGCGAATCGTCTCGTTGATACGAGTTTGTGTGTGTTTTGGCCCCCTTGATCCTAATTGTTAATTAATCGACGTTCTTAATTGCAATTTTTGAAATTGCGGGGATAGTACGAAATATGTTCTATATATCGTACATACAGTAGGTGACCAAGTGACAGCGATCTTACTATAATATCTTCGAAAATTTCAAGTGGTAAAATTAACCTCTGTGTTTTTGACATCTCTGCCAATTGTGCGATTATGTAAACTAACTTAGATTACGAAAAAATATACAATTAATTGTTGACGACCCTGGTGTTCAATTATTCTTTTCATTAAACCGCACAAACTTTTCTAAATAAGAGAGAAAGATAGAGAGAAGAGGGAGGGGAACTTTAAGATTGTTATTTTCTTACACTATCTATATTTTGCAGCTTTATGCCGGTCAAATTATGTCTGTGGATGCAGAATCAACGAGAAATCTTCCCGAGCAGGAAGATTTTACACTTTTACATGAGTTAGAGGTAAACTTGGCTCCCTTGCCTTGACAATATTGAATTGTTTTTATAAATGAATTAAGGTTCATTGTATTTATAGCTACATAGTAAAATTAGTATAATTTTTTTTAGGATAGCTCCAGTGATATTTTGGAGTGTTTATCAGTGATGGTAAACGAGGATAGTGCTGGTACTCAGCAGGTGCAAGAGCTCATTTTAGACGATCAGCTGCTAGGAACAACGTTAACTGCCATAACTTTACCAGATGGAACTCAGGCATTTGTTACAAATAATTTAGAGGATGATGGTTAGTGGATTGTTACTACTCTTTAGTACTGTGAGTTTCTGTAAACTACATGTATAATTTTTGAACAGAGTCTGATTACAAAGGAGAAGCTACGTTGGAATTAGAAAATGGAGAAACAATTCTGTTGAGAGATTTGTCCCAGCTTACAGAAGGCAAGACTCTTCAGGTTGAGTTAGATCCAGAGGCATTTGTACAAACTGAAGCTGCTACTATAGAAAACGTTGAGAATACTTACCCTCAGGTGGAATTTATCAATGGCACAGCTTACATGGTAACTGATGTAGCTGATTCAGTTTGGGAAATAGAGGATGGGAAATTAAAGAAAAAAGATTCTAAGGATTTAATCAGTAAATTAACTGTGCCAAAAATACGGCATCCTTGTCCTAGGGAAGGTTGTACAAAAGTGTATAGCACGCTTCATCATTTGAAGGTATAAGTTTCACTACCTAGCAAATAAAGCTTTCCCCTATGTAATTTTTAAAAAATTGTGTTTTTTTCAGGTGCATGAACGCTCTCACACTGGACAAAGGCCTTACAGGTGTACAAATCCAAAATGTAAAAAAAGTTTTTCAACTGGCTATAGTCTGAAAGCTCATTTACGCACACATACTGGTGAGAAGCCATACAAATGCCCCACGGAAGGCTGCAGTAAGAGTTTTAAGACATCTGGTGACTTATTGAAACACGTCAGAACACATACAGGCGAACGTCCGTTCGTTTGTCCATTTGATGGCTGTGGTCGATCATTTACTACGAGTAATATTAGAAAGGTTCACGTAAGGACGCACACAGGCGAGCGTCCTTACAAATGTACTCAACCAAAATGTGGAAAAGCATTTGCCAGTGCAACGAATTATAAGAATCACATACGCATTCATTCTGGTGAAAAGCCCTATGTTTGCTCTATAGAAAAATGTGGAAGACGTTTTACAGAGTATTCTAGTCTTTATAAACATCATCTCGTACGTGATTCACGTTAATAAATGCGGAATGTACAATCTGAAATAAGAAAGGTCATTGGAAGAAATTATTTTCTGACCTATTGTCTTGGCTTTTAGGTACACACGCAGCAAAGGCCATTCGAGTGTAAAGTTTGCTGTAGGAGATACAGACAGAGTAGCACGCTTATTATGCATAAAAGAACGGCTCATGCCTTAGTCGAGAGCGATGATGCCGATGGTGTAGATATTTTTATGCAGGATCCTCTAGAATCACCTAGTCAAAATAAAGCCAAGCGAAAGAGTGGCAATCCAAGGCAAAATGTACGCCAATTTAAACGTTGATCTCCTTTAATCTTTTAGTATTTAATGGCTTCTTATTACAGAAACTAACTGTAGGAAAAGATGGACAGTTGCATATTTCTAACGCAACAGAAGATTTGTCGGACAGTGAAACCCAGATATTGTTGGTTGGAGATCCATCGCAAATCGCAGCTTTACAGGTAAAAATTATTATTGATCGCAACAAGTCTAATACCGTAGAAAAATAATGATATCTCCTTTTTGATAGCAAATCAGCCTGGATGAAGGATTTGATGATCCTGGCATAGATACCTCCCTGGAAGCATTGAACATAAAAATAGAGGATATAGAATTTGGTTGGAATTAGGTGTAGCAATTAAGAGAATGTTAAATGTTTACAAATTAAATATCATTCAAAGGCTGTAAAAAGATTATAAATTACTTATTCAATGATTTTTGTCTTCGATGCATAGAGCAAAGATAAGAGAAATTTTTATAAATAAAAAACTTGTAAGAAACAATGGTTTCTGCCCATGAATAATGCATATCTTTAAAAGATTAAAATTTAGTTGAATTACTTGATAACATCTCAGTATTTAGAGTATTATTTCTGTAGTTCTCAGTCATTCCACGGTAAATTATTATAACATTTTCGTGTATGGAGTATATTTTAACCGAATCACTTGACAAAGTGGTTCGCATGAAAATAAGAGAAAGAAGAGAATCTATTGTTAGTATCATATAATGCACTTAAACCCAATTAGCACTCTTGCACAAGTGGTAGTCGAGGCACAGCTGATTCCAATCGCCAGACGCTCGCGAATGGGAGCTGCTGCATAAGTAATAAATAATTTTTATTAATTAAAAGTGACAAAAATTCTTCTGTTGGAAAATTCCGGATGAAAGTGTTTTCGTATATGCATAAACTATTTGGAGGAGCTAAATATTGGAAGAAGAACGTGCATACTGAAGTATTTTACATTGTTTTCTAGTTCGTGTACAGAACTGACGTTGAAAAGGCATTCTGCGGTCTGGAGCTTCTCCTCGACGGTGATTGCGGTCATCGAAGTTCCTGGTGTCCTATACTCCCACCACCGGAAAAGCCCTTCCTCCCAGTTTCAAGCCTGATCACGAATAGTCTTCGCTCGACTTAGTGCTCAAATACACCGATCTATCCTCCGAACGTCTCGTGTGCGTCACAAAAAGTTGACTCGGAAAATTTATTACTCATCGACGATCGTTCTAACGAATCTACCATTGGAATCTACGAGATACGAGTTTGAAGAAAATGACAAGTAACCAATATCTATCTTCTAAGATCGACGCTTGATATCTGTGGAAAAATCGTGTTACATAAACCAATTGGATTAAAATTTCGTACGAAATTATCAAACTGATCGGTTGAAATGGGTGATTTTGTATTGGTCACTTCCGGCATTGGCATCGGTGAGATACGTGTGCAGAAGAGGAGTGATCAGAATCAATTGTTTGGTCCCGATAATTATTGAAATGTGGTGCCAGGTAAGATCGTTTTAACTGATAACTCCTGATAATCCGGTATTGCGTTGTGATTGCAAAGAGACACCTCGAGTACCATTATAAAGAGAGTTCCATTCTATATATATTATACATATACATCTCTTTGGAGGACGTTGGATTTTCCAACGAGAAAATACTGGAGAAAGAAAGAGGCTGAATATATAGGATGCAATATTTATACCGATAATCGATGGAAACTTGACGAGTCTGAAAACAAATCATCGATAAGGTATCGGAAGAGATCTAGCATGTGCCTGGAACGTTTCGAACGTCTCTCAAGTTTTTTTTCATAAATCGTATTAATTAAAGTAATCTAGTACCGGATAAAGAGAAAACTATATCTATATCGCGAATCTGTTGTTTTCCCTCCGGTTGGCAGCGATCGGCCGATGGCGATACGATTTGGGTAATCGCGATAATCGAATAATGGTTGGCAAAATTTTCAAAGCCATCGTGCATGCGTTTCGTACGGTGTCACGGTCTATTTGGTTGGCTGTAACCATCCAGTAGTCTTTATTATCTCTCGACATTCCCGATACACTTATCGCCCTCTCACACAGACGCGCACCGGCTTTGCACTGTACATTTGCAATAGCGTTGTTTATTTTTCCAATAAAGAGTCCTAAGGACACTGATTCACCTGTTTGCAAAATCGTGCCGTAAATTTCGGCACGGATAAGCGAGGGTGGGGGGGGGGGGGGAGGGGGAGGGATGAGGAGTAGAATTTTGCAACGAGCAACGATAAACATGGACTCGCCCCGTTCATTGGATCTTTAAAAGCGACTCGAAATAATTATCGCGACGAATTTACGAGCCAATGACACTGGACGTTCGGGCCATAACTCGGTAAATTAGCGGAGCTAACCTCCTCGTAAAGTATCTCTCGCGGGCGATAAATCTGAGAGTCGACGCGACGCTTGGGAGGATAAAGAGCCGAGTCGGAGGACAAAATAACGGATAAGCCGATCGATGCAAACAAATCGATACCGATAGATTGGGGGATACCGATCAATAACGCGGAGAAATTACGATTCGAATGCCTCAATTTGCAGGTAGATAATTGTAATTAATTTAGCACTCGACGCTCTCGTCGCTACCGATAATTCTGTTATTCCCCCCCCGAGTGTTGCTGCTTTTCGAGAGGAATAATTGAAAATCTTGAGCTGTAAAACAGCATATATACAGGGATCGAGGGAAAAGTGAATTGCGCGTAGATAGAAGCCTGCATTTATGTAATTTGTTCACCTAGACGAGATCCAGTGCAGGTCTCCGGTACCAACGAGTAATGCCCACATTGCTAATGTAAGCAAATAAAGTTGGACGTCTGTTAGCTACAAATAAAACGATTTTTGCCTCGCTGGATATTCCTTTTTCAGCTCTGATTTCATTGTCAGATTCTTAAGCAGGACGCACCTTCTTTTTCGTCGATGAGTGATTTTAGCCTGATAGATTTAAGGATATAATAATAATAATAATAATGAATAGATATATGGGTGGGTGCTAGAGACCGTGAGCAATTTCTCGCAAATAAAGTGGCAGAGTGACAAACGTTAATGAACGATGCATCGTAATGTGGTGTGGCAAATGGGACCATCCTCTCCGTGGCATAAATCATGCGTGGAGGTTTGCGATCGATCGATCTTGTCCTTCTATCGAGCGCGTCTGACAGGATATATTATGCCGTCCCGATGCAACCAGCTCTCTGGCGTAACGCATTTTTCAAGGGTCTGTCGCGTCGTGGAGAACCCTCCTCCTCCCCCCTCAGCGCTCCACTTTCCCAAGGTCAACGTTTTAACCTCCAAAAATAAATATTACATTCGGAGCAAAAAAAGAAGAACAAACAAATTGCACCGTGTTAAACGTCTGGAATAATTTTCCTCGTCAGACTCTTTTTTTTTTTTTCAAGAATCTTGTTTCTTCATTCCCACGTGCCCGGAGGTTCGCGGAAGCTTATCGGATTAACGATCGCGCGAATGATCGACTGGCACGATTGGATAATACGGATCTGGGTAAAAATCGCGAAAGAATGGGAGAGTGGGGAGCGATAATTCGACAGGTCGACAGGTAAAGGTCGACGACTCTTCGGGTTCTCTCCTCCAAGGCGACCGGGTCGATTTGCAAACACACTTTGCGAGAGAAGCAGGGAATGCAGACGCTCTAATTTTTCTTTCGCGTGACACCGGGGTTGCTCCCCACGATTCCTCAGTTTCTCGTATCGCGTTCCACCGAACGGACAGAAAATATCTTCGAAGCTGAAGAGCTTTTCGTATAGGAGAGCCGCGCAGGAAAATTGAAAAAATTCTTGATCGAACGAGGTAGACTTAGGGAGGGATCTTTGCTTGTTTGGTACAATTTTATACACACACACACACACACACACATATATATATATATGGAAAAGAAAATGGAAGATCGGCGATAAAATTAGAAGGAGTTTTGAACATTGACAGGATTCGGAGGACTACGTCGGGAAGAGGAAGGACGGATCGGGTCTGGACATAGATAGTCGTTCGCAAAGACGATCGAATACTCGAATAGATACCTGACGATAAGGTTGCGCGCTAAAAGCTGGTCGCTGGCGATAATCACTCGTGAAATCTGTGGAGCCAAGCGGAGTTCGCTGGTGTCCATCAGTCACACAGTGTACGCGCTGGTGTCCGAACGGCAAGGAAGCAACATGATTTCGTGACGAAGAGAGTTTCTCTCGTCCCTCGACAGCTTTGTGGATCTCTCCCTGAAATCCTCGCGAGAGAATGTCGAAGAAGCAATGGATGGTCCTATTGATGCTGTTCCTCACCTACCTCCTTCTGGGCGCTTCAATTTTCTATCAGATCGAGAGTCCCCTCGAAATCGAGAAAGTCAAGAGAGCCAAGCAGGAACGCATCGAGATCAACGGTGAGTGTACTCTACATAAGCTTCTCTGGCTTACCCTTTTCTTCATTCAATATCATACTCTGTAGGAGAGAGGCTGTATATATAAGTAGAGAGAGTTATCTTTGATTAGTTTTTATTTCAACTTGTAGAAAATAGTTTATTACGATTCTTTTAATTATTTATTTTATGTATTAATTAGTTACCTTTCTAATCTCGTCGCTTAAATTGCAAAGATTATTTAATTAGGAGATTTTATTCGAGGAAAATTAACAAGTTTTCTAAGGTACAAGGTTCTCTCTACGCTTTAATTGATTATTATTATTATTAATAAAGAAAAAGTGTAATTCGGTTCTTTTAATCGATAAGATTACACATAGAAAACTGTGTAGCACTGTGATTTTTAGTCTTTATCGATGATACGTATTGTTATCCGAATGTTTTTCGTGGGGAGAAGGTCGATGATCTTTGGATGATTCCTCGAAGAAAACCCTGTGAATTCAGGTTCGATTCGGTTCGAACAGGACCATTGGTTCGTGTTTCAAATGATTTACGACGATAGATCGATAAGACAAATTTCAATTGTCATCGATAATTGTAAGCTATGCTAATTATCGGGAGTGGGAGGGTTGGCAGCAGATGTTCTACGATGTTGAGAAGCGTAAATCATTCAGCACTGTGTTTGATCGGTGCGAATTAATCGTGCGCGATCTTCTGATAGTACAGTTGCTCTCGATAGAAAAGCGAAGCGAAGTAATCGTTTGCTCTTTGGTAATATTTCATCGTTCCCAAGAAATATCGTCACACACACACTCGTCTCCCTCTCTCTATTCCTGTGTAAAACCATGGTAGCCACTGCGAGGAGGATATTTTTTCGATGACTTTGAACAGCATCCATCCACTGGAGAACCATCTTGTGCGACGTCTGCAAGAAATTACTACTTGACTATTTTTGCTGAAGAACCACTGGATGAACTGGAAGATTCGCGAGAAAATGTTAGAATTTTTTTTATTATATTTTTATTTGATCATTGGCTACGTCACTTAATGTATCGCAATAGTTATATATTTATTCAATGAAAAGAATAAATCATTCTTCATTCATTTTCGTATATCATTCTCCAAAATTATATTCGAGAGTTGAATCATCGAAGATTTTATGCAGCATCTATGTATAAGACAACTGTTGTGCAATATTGTCTGGAAAAAATCATAACTTGAACGCTGTTGATCGAGAATCGCTGGATAAGCTTGAAGATTCTCGATTAAAATTGAATTTTATTCTATTATATACAAATACAACGTAATGATTTTCTGATTTTTCGAAGAAACGATTAAATTGTATTTCTCGTTTGTTTTGGTATATCATACTCCCAAATTATATCCGAGAATATAATTTTCGATTATTTTAAACAGTTTTTATCTATGCTAGAACCATCGTGCCATGTTTCAAAAAAATAACTCGACTACTTTTTCTGGAGAATCACTGGATAAATTCGAAGATTCTTGTTATAAAAGATTAAAATTTTATTCTATTATATTCAAATATATCCTTATAATAGATCCTATACTTTTTTTAATGAAACAATTAAATTATAAAGAAAATTTATTTCAATATATCAATTCCCAAATTTAATTCGAGAAATAAACTTTCGATTATTTTAAGCAACGTTTATCCATGACAGAACCATCGTGCCACGTATCGAAGAAACAACTCGACTACTATTGCTGCAGAATCACTGGATAAGCCCGAAGATTCGCGCGATAAAAGATTGGAATTTTATTCTATTACATTCACGGTCAGCCGCCACGTCACCCCCATGCATCGTAATGGCTCTCGTTTCCTCAATGAAACGGTCTAACGACATATATATATATATATACATATATTTACAATAAACGATATTTAGTTACTTCGATGTTACATCATTCTCACGTTCGAACGTCTGAGAATCGAAACTCGAAATCGTAGGAGGAAGCTGAACGCGATTTGCTCTGTGGAAACGTTGGCATTGATTTTTGTATGCAGAGCCGTGCCCCGTGCTATTGTTGTGGAAGGCCATAGCGTCCTTCTCTCTAACGTTACAACGACCACTGTCAGTGTCATTAGATGGCTCGCAAAATCAACGTGGACCACTCCCAAAAATTCGTAACGATCCAAAACACAATCCCATTGCTCTTGTTGGATTTCTAATCAGGCACACGTCCCACACCCCTTCCCCCCTCCCCCTCATTCTTGTCAATTGATAATAATCAGAGCAATTATCCATTATTCATAGAAACCAGTTATCTAATTATTCCAAGCGCAAAACCAGCGTATGACGAAATAATTAAGAATCAGAAATTTTGTTTATCCATTCGTATTCTCGAATTCATGAAAATTCCTCTATATCCTACTCTGGATGGTATCTTTCGTATCGCGACTGGAAGAGGAAAAAAAAGTAGTTGAAACGGAGTTTAGCGAAACGCGGTGGATTTTAATTGTCGCGGATTGTAATGCAGCGCAGGGAAGGAATGAATCAAAAATTTCTGTCACGTTCGATGCAGCTGACCGAGCCTTGTACGCTCCTTCTTACTGCGGGCTTTATGGTTTTTCTCAAGGAGTTCGATTCGCAGAAACTCCTCGCAAAATCTTGAAATATTCATATGCCGAGAGTCTTGTGACCAGAGTGACGTCACTGCTGACGAGCGTTCACCTCCTGGAAAGGGGGAAAAATTCAGGAGGACTGGAGGAAAAAAATCGAGCGGTTTTGTTATATTGGAAAGAAACGAGAGTCGTACACCTATATATATATATATACATATATATATTAGGCAAAATTTTCTGACTAGGAAGCGCGTGTATCAATATTTAACACGGTTCAATGATTATGCGACCAAATCAGCGTGTCAATATCGCCTGACCACTTGCTCGTGAGTTTCAACGATTATCGACCACGTATCAGCCGTGACATAATGTACCGATAATAATAATACCGTAAGACAATTTTTACCCGCACGGTGATCGGTCGATGGAAGCTCGGACCAAGAATCGATCTCGATTAATCGGTAATTACCTATAGTTGCTTAAACGCGTGAAAGGGTCTCGGAAATAAACGGGCAAAAAACGGAAAAATTTGACGAATGAGGAAACGTTAATGTTTGTGATTTCTTGTCGCGGCGGATGAGATTGCGCGAAGCATCCCGATTAGCCGTGAAGAACGCAATAAAACGATTATAGCATCGTTAAGCTTAGAACTAGGAAACGATTGGTTTAATCGGTTTATTGCCACAAGGTATAGGATGGATTTGTCGAGGGAGCTGTTGGTCGACGAAGCCAGAGGCCTAGAACGGTCTCCTGGATAAATCGATGGTAATTAAAATTATTAAAAGCTGGCTAGTTGCACCTTGTACGCTCGCCTAAGGTCCAACCAATTGAGTAGGCCAACGAGAGAATCGGTAAATATCGGCTGATAAGATAATGGCTAGCAATTGGCCGAGAGATAGCCTCGTTTGAAGAGGAGATGAAGTAATGGGGATCGTGCTGGATCTTCCTCGAAATGGAGAACGATCGTCAGCGCGCGGGCACTTCCAGAAATCGTTAATTAACGAAATAACGATCGGTTCTTCGTACTCCTCGTAGCTTCCTCGTTGAAAGTGGATCAGGGCTGGAAAATCTCGCGATTCGTCGTTTGTTTATTTTCCACGATCGTTATCTCCGCGGTATACTTCTCTCTCGCTGGGATCCCGAGGACGATCAATAAAGATTCAGCGGCTTACTCTAATCGATCGGTTTTATATCGATCAAGGAAAATTATAAAATATATGTATAGTGCGTATATATAAAGCTGACACGACTGTCTGCAAAAAATCCACGAGCCGATCGAGTTCTTTTCCATTCTGGCGCATCTCAAATCGGTATTTACTTTTTCAGCTTTGCTGCACCAGCATTACATGCCGATAAACTCTCAAAGCCAGGATGACATTTTGAAGAAACTGGCGAGTTACTGTGGTAAATCGTTGAACAACAGCACTGAGGATGATAACGATTTGAAATGGGATTTTTACAACAGCTTTTATTTCGCCTATACCGTGGTCAGCACGATTGGTAAATAATATATAAGAGAGACCAGTTGAATGATGCCATGATTAAAAATCGTAATAATAATAATAATGTTCAAGGATATGGAAATTTGGCACCGACGAACATGCTCAGCAGAGTTCTGATGATTTTCTACGGTCTGATCGGTATTCCCATGAACGGAATCCTGTTGTCGCATCTGGGCGAATTTTTCAGTCTGGCGTTCGTTCGTGCTCATCAGAAATATAAATCTTACAAGAACAGCCAATGCGATGACGAGAAGAAGCTGGTGCATCTGGAGACGAGGAAGGCCGGATTCGCGGCACAGATTTGCATGTACCTCACACCTGGAATTATCATGTTCATTTTCTTCCCAGCTTTTCTCTTCTCCCACTACGAACAGTGGTCCTACGAGGAAGCCGTGTACTATGCTTTCGTTACCCTGACGACCATCGGCTTCGGAGATTACGTAGCAGGTCGGTGAAAATGTCATCTTAATCTATTCCTATCGAGCTCTCTTGTTTCTTGAAAAAATTGAGGCTTTATCTCACTGGTAAACAAGAGTGTGTCGCGTTACCCCACTTGATTTCGCTTCTCAATTATCAGTCCTCTTTTCTGCAAAATCCTCATTAATCTTGATCCATGAACCGTGGTATTAATTTATTATTATGAAATATATATATATAACATTCCGTACGTCCTATCGATTTATCCATTTAAACGCTCTAATTTTTGTACATGCTTCGTTTGGTGAAGGATGACTCGAGGTATGTGCTATATATATGCACTTGAAAGAATAAATAAGCTATAACGAACTATTAGATCGATAACGGTCATTAAAATCAATGATTGTTTCAGGTCAAGATAATAAAAAAGGTAGCGGGGTTTTTTTCATTTTGTACAAGACCTTCTTGATTCTCTGGATCTCATTTGGATTGGGCTATCTCGTGATGATAATGACTTTTATTGCTAGAGGAATGCGTAGCAAGAAAATTACTAGAATCGAGCATAAGCTGGCGATGAATTTAAAACACACGCAAAGCAAGATCTGGAACGAGTTCAACAAGGAGGTCAATTATTTAAGAAGAGTTTTCAACGAGCTTCAACTTTCCAAGGTCAAGGTAAGTGAACCAACGGATCCTCGCATAAACGACCAACGCTAATTGATAAATTTAAATGAATTATCGCAGAGAATTTACGTGGACGAGTTTAACTACGATACGCCAATCACTAAGCACTCTCGTAGCAGCAGCTTTCCAGACTTGAGAGATCTGGTTTACGGCGGTTTGGAGATTCCTCAGCCTCCGCATCCACGAAGAAGAGCCAATAGCGAAGTGGTACCAATGGTAATACATATAGTATATCTATGTACACATATCGATACGCATTAGTGGTAGAAACACTGCAAGATCAATGGTTCAATTTGCTCTCTCGTTGTTTTCAGGATCAGGTGACCAGAGTGGTATCGGAAACTGACCTTCAGCGTATAGACAAGACTGCAACGTTCGCCACACACGCCATGGTACAACCAGCGGAGCTCCTGGCTCGCCTGGTGAACATCCTCGGTTACATTCCACCACTTGACGATAATGAGCCAGATCCGGAAGTTCCGGAACAGGAAGAACCAGCCGGTGTCCAAGGCTTCACCGACAAAGAGATCCTGGGGAACGAGAATACTTGGAACGAAAACACTTGGAGGATCGGTAACGAAAGACCGTTCTTCGGCAAGCCAAGGCCGAGGGCTGCCAGCGAGGTGCGATTGGAGTTCAAGAACGAAGCGAACATCAATCAGCAAAACGGAGAGTGGACCTGGTCCGGTCCCTCGGCATCCAAGAAGCTCCAGGAATTGATAAAAGCGCGTAGAACTGGTTTGTCCGGTATCAAGGACGCCAAATCCAAATTCCCGTCGATCACTCTACCGAAATCCGTCCCGAAGACTCTCTTCCCCAAGTGGATGAAGCAGTTCTCCAATAAGAAGACCGAAGAACCGTCCAAGACCGCCTCGGTGACGGATCTGGAGAACGGTGATAATTATTGTTCGCAGACCGAGAACGACAGAACGGAAATTTTCAACAGACCCTACTTCACTCACACCGGAGCTAATTTACCGAGTTATTTGGAGGGGAACAATTTGCTGGAAGAGACGTCATTGGCGGACTTCCTGAGGGCATTGACAGCTCTGCACACGAGGGTGGGTGCAGTGCCGGATGAATTTGTGAGAAAGCCGCAAAGAAAAATGGGTACCGCCAGTCTCACCCCTCCGAAACTTCCCAGTCTCCTCACCTTGTTCTCCCCACCCTATAGATCGCAGAACAGCCAGGAGACTGTAACGGCTGCACAGGCTGATCGAAGAAACTCGCTAAGAAACTTTGACAATTCGGACAATTCGACGAATTACGCGAAGAGGGACAATCATGCAGTGACCACGAGACCCAGAAGGTTCTCTTTGAGACCGGTAATCACTCCTTCGAGTACTCCACCACGATACGATTCACCTTATTTATCCGTGAGTGTTCATTGCTAGGTGAGAAAATTAGAATTTTTCTTTACTTCGTCTCTTTCTTCTTGCAGAACGTACGAAGGACCACGACCATTGGTAACACTTCCTATCCAACGAGCAACGCGTTTATATTGGATTCGCCTAAGGAGCCTTTGGTCCCGATGGAAGGTGCACCTGGTGTCTCGTCCCCGGTGAAGATTCCACAGAATACGCGACGGTTCTCGTTGAGACCCGCTCAAATCGGCGTCCCTCCAGCACCGGCCACTCCAAAAGCCCCTCACATCAAGGCCATTCCTCGATGGAAAGCTGGAATGCTGCAGCGTCAAATAGGACAAATGAGTATCCAGCGTCGAGTGCGAGCTTTCAGTCTGAGCGACGTGGAAGCAGACACGAGAGAGAAGGACCGGGGAATCAGTCCTTTGGCGCTGGATAATTCCAAAACAATAAACTCCGGTGGTAGAGAGTCCACGAAAGCTTTAACTTCCGGTCAGAAAACCGTTACGATTGCATCGCCCGAACGTGAGATCTTGAAACCTGCGGATGTACAATCTAATGTTAATAATTCGGTCGAGCAAAATGACGGTTGGACGAATATTCCTACGAATCCTTTCTCCAATTCCTTCGTTGATTCGAGCGACAAAGTAATTCCTGAGGCTGCAGCAACAGCGATTGACTCGAGCTCCAAGGAAACGGATGGTAGAATTAAGAATCTGGATGATCAGTCGGGCTATTCCGATGGTTGCGTTAAGATTAATATTAGTGATACAAAAGATAGTACTTGTGCTTCCCAAAACTTAGACAGTACAGGGGAGTTTAAGGATAGTTTATTGCCTTTGAGTGATAAGAGTGTAGAGAGACCGAGGCAAGGCGAAAGCGAGGAAAAACAGCGGAAAGTTTCTGCGGTTTCCATTGGGACGTGGGCAGATTCTCAGAGAAGCAGGAAAGTATCGACAATTTCCCAGCAGAGCCAGAATTCAGCGAGCAGTAGAAAAAGCTCAACCGCCAAGTCACCAAATGATAAACCGAGAGTTTCCATAGATTCCTATAAGCCACTCATAGAAATAAAGGTGGAAAAACCCAGTGTTAATCCTTTCGAACAGTACAAAGCCACTATGAGTGCTGATAAGCCGGAGGACACCAATTTGTCAGATATCAAAACTGACAGAAGCTTACCTCGAAGGAAAACTCCACCGGAAACTAAAGAGACGGAGCAGTAACCAAATATAGCCATTGTTCTCTTGAGATTAATGTTAAGCTCAGTGCTAATTTTTAATGAAACCCCGGGAAAATTTTGTGGATCCACGCTGATATTAATTTAAGATATTTCTTTATTCAAGACGAAGCGTGACGTTCGCATTTCATAAAAATTATACATTTTACGTAGATGACATTTCATCGTAATAACTAATTATAATTCGTATGAAACGTAAAATCCTGAACGCTGTGATAGTACCATAAGTAGGTTCATTACATATTTATCGCCATCTACAGGCTCGGCCGGACCGAGCAAAATTTCATTACTCACGTTTTGATTCCTTTAATAGCATTTTAGCTTACGTCAGAAACTTGTGTTGTTGCAATAATAAATGTTAACAAATTACTATTGATTATATAGAATACAAAAGGTGCGTAAGATTCTTGTTAGTCAAAACTCTGGGAGAACTTGTTGTAACGAATATGACGATGCTAGACATTTGACAATGTAATTGAATAAATCATCAATGATCGTTTGCCATGTTTTTTTATTTAAATATTATCTTTCGAGCAACAGTAAAACTCTTGCTTATTTCTTTCAAACGTACAAAAACCACAATGAAAAACGACATTTAATAAATGCGAGGTGAGTCATATGTATAAATGCATTGCTCATTTATGGTTTCATAAATAAAATTATTAATGCTAAATAGAGAGGTGCGTGAAAATTGTATTTTGACTAAGATGAGCTACATAATCTCTTTCGTAATTCTTGAATGAGACAGTCCCGTTTTACTGACGTTTCTGTACGAGTAGGAATTTCTCGCAGTGTGACTTCGCCTCTCGCTAATTCCCCCTCTCCAAGGATAATAGCAAAAGGAATACCATTTTCCTCGCAATGCTGTAATTGGGCCAGTAACTTGGGATTCTTTTTATAAGAATGTTCAGCCTTCACTCCAGCATCCCAAAGTTCTGACAACAGTTTCATTCTTTCTTCCGATAAATTCTTCTGAGCACTTGCTACGAAAACTTCGACTTCCGCCGTTCTCGTTTTTAATCCCTTGCTTGAAAGTTTTGCTTCTAATACACTGAAAATACGTTCAACCCCAAGGGATACTCCCACACATGGTACGGTTTTCTTTTTGGTATCAAACATACCGACTAAATTGTCGTAGCGCCCACCACCGGCCACACTACCCACTCCAACATCGTCTCCTGAAACAAATTTATTGTCATTATTGATTATTTTATTACTTACAGTACAAATCTCTTATGCAATTCCTACCAGTTAATATAGCTTCATAAATTACTCCTGTATAATAATCAAGACCTCTTGCAAGGCTTAAGTCAAATTTTACTTTATCAATTACATTATAGATTTGACAGTATTTGAGCAAAAGCTCCATAGCCTCAAGCCCTTCGACAGCTGACTTTTGTTTCATAAGTTCTTCATCTTTTCTCAATTCTTCTATTAACTCTACACCACCAGCTTTAGATACATAGGTCCCAATTCTATCAGCAATTTTATCATCCAAACCTTTTTCATCAACCATTTCCTTTTTCACCTCTTCCCATGGGCTTTTATCCAATTTATCCACAGCTGAGCATATTGTTCTGAATTTTTCTGGAGGGACACCGCAGGCAGCAAAAATTCCATCCAACAAGCACCTATGATTTAATTTGATTTGATAAGGGCCGAGATCTAAAGCTGATAAAGCTTCAGAAACAACACGTATACATTCAGAATCTGGTAACATTAAATCATATTGACCAGCAATATCAAAATCACATTGGTAGAATTCCCTGTATCTTCCCTTTGTCGTTGCAGGATTATCTCTTCTATAAACCTTTGCAATATGATACCTTTTTATATTCAATATTTTACTCATAGCCAAATATCTTGCAAAAGGTACTGTCAAGTCATAGCGAAGAGCAAGAATCTCTCCTCCTTGATCTTTCAAGTCATAGATAAGTTTGGAGTCTTCACCATACTTTCCTGTTAGTACATCTTTTAACTCAAATACAGGGGTATCTATTGTCTCAGCACCATGCTTTTTAAATACTGCTATTATCTTTTCCAACACTCCCAGGCGTAGTGCCATTTGTTCTGGGTTGTAATCCCTTGTGCCCTTTGCAGTTTTGAGAACAAACTTGTGTGGAACTGCATTATTTTCTTCAATTTGTGCCTTTAGTTTTAACAAGGTTGCAATTTCCATAGACAACTGTGAGAAACACAGAGAATTGTTATGATTAAATTGTAATGTGGACTACTATGGGGGAAATCTTTTTAAATTTTTAAGGAGCACCTTTGCAACTATTATACCTGCCTAGTTGAGGTAGTTAATGCAGTGTAATACTTTTTGTAGGCAACGATGAAATTAGCACGTGTCAGTTTCAACATCACGATTTACGAAAAAAGAGCAACTAGGGACCACTGCTGGCAGCAGCCAGCAAGTAGACTGTAGAAGGTGATATAGCTGTGGTAATGGTAAATGAAAGGACTTTAAGATTCGGCGCAGTTCACAGTTTTACCACCATTACCAACCGGAACCTGAGAGGGCTATACCTACACATGGATAAGTGAAGCTACCGATGTGTAGGTGAACATCCGATCATTGGTAGTAGGGGTAAAGTTGTGGATAGCGCTGAATCCTAAAATCCTTACATCTGCTAGTACTACATAAGCAAGCTCTCCATTCAAGAAAGTAGAACATATGTCAAAAAAATCTTTATTTTTAAAAGTTAGAATTTATCTACACGTATTGCTAATGTCACCTGGTATTTCGTTATTAGTTGTTAGTACAGCTGTAAGATCTGCTGATTTCTTAACTCCCTATAGTATCGAATATAACATGAGATCAAATACATGATTTAACCACATTTCAACATTAACAATCCTAACCTATACGAGAGCTTCCCATGCTTTGGAACTATGATCAATATTATCACGCTTTCGAATAAAAGAAACTGTGTCGAACAATGGAAATTTGATGGAAAGTCGAGGTGAAAGTTAAATGGTAATGGGTATCAGGCAACGATATCTCAGTTTTTGCCTCATCTCACTGACACAACACTGACAAGTTTACTATGTGTGAGAATTCGATAGAAAATTGGAATGAAATTTGAAAAATGTAAAATATGTAAGTGTCTCACCTGGGATCCTTCAGCCTTGGCAGCCTTCAATTTTCGCACAAGATCTCCTTGCTCTTTAATCTTTTGAAACAGTTCCTCTCGACTTTTGTCGTCATTCATCGTGAACGTCGTGAACCACGCGGTCTTCTTGCGCGAACAGCAAACGCAGCAAACATCCAATTCCGTACGTTCTACACTGTGCCAAATAGCCAAATTGATCTGCTCCCATTTCAGCTAAATTCACTCCATACTTCTCGACAATCTATCACCGCAGTGATGCCAGCCGCCAGCCAACCCGGAGATATCGAGATATCCCAACATACTTGAATATGCCGAGACTGAGTCAGCACTTACACACTATTGTGTAGCCTATCCGTGTGAGCATCAGCTATTGTAGCGTAAGGGTGGTGGGGGTACTACACACATTTGATAAATCCGTATCCGTGTGAATATGACTCTCCTCCTCCACTCAATTAAGTTTCAAGCTGAGGAGGACTCACTGATCTGACTGGTCTCAGTCACAATACTCACAATAATCACACAATCGAGTGACTCATCCGTAGATCCATATACGAATTTGAAAATAGAGTTCAATTTAATAACAGTATATCTGAGTAATTGATAATGTGTATTATCTTTAATTACCAATTATTGAAGCTATATTAATAAATTATTTTTCAATTATTTATATTATGAATTACATGATTCCAAAATTTTGTGCTAATCCCTGAAATAGTTGAAGTTAATAACTTGAGTTACTGAGAAGTAGTCTAAGTCTTATATGAATTGGAGCTTTAATTTTATCAGTAAGATTTTATTTAAAAGCTGCTAGTGATTAAGTGGGTACGCATGGCTTTAAATGTTTTGTTTGTAAATTTTTTCCCTAAGATTATATAAATCATGAAGTATGTTAAAGTTGTATGATTATTTATCCATTATTGCACCAAGAGATCGTTTTGTAATTTTAGTAAAAAAAAAAAAACAATTTAACTATAATAAAGATATTTTTTCAGAATTTAATTTATTTAAATAAACTATGAACGTGAAGACAATTTATTTTCAGTGTGTGGTATGTTCTCAGTACCTCCCCGGGATTCACAAGGTCCTCATTCATGTAGCAGTCATATACTGGTCTTCACACGCATTTTCAGCAATTTAAATACTATTATTGGGCAAACAGAAACTGTATATATCCACGAATCAACTTCCCGTTTTGTACCTTTAAATTTACATCTTTTTACCAGCTCTTACATTAGTGGAAACATTTAAAATATTTGTATACCTACAATAATTATAATAAAAACTTGAGTATTTGCTATTAATTTATTGATTGTATGCTTTATTTGTTTCGATAATAATGAAATATATATTTCAACTTTCAACTCAAATCTAGAGTAAAATAAAACTAATGAAAGTAAAAATTAAAACTAACATATTTAAAAATTAAAGAAACTAATTCTCTGATTTCAAAATTAAATTATATGGTTACGACTTAATTTTGTGCATTGAGCTATTTATAAACGATACTTATTAAAAATTAATTACAATCACATAAAATCATTTAAACTATAGTGTTGCAGCACACTTAATTTATTATGAATTTGTGCCTTGACTGTACAAATTTATTTAATTTTACAGAAGAAATAAAATATATATGCGCCCTGATTAAAAAATCTAATTAAAGATAAAACACATATATAAATATATGTTTATTAAAAAAATTTAATTGATGAACAGCTATCAGTGATTTGGCACAAATAAAACTGATAGAGTTCCTTAACGTTAATAAATATTTTATCGCAAATGGAATTGTACATTACGTACCTGTTCTAATAAAATATAATAATTGTAATTTAATTAAAAGTGTAATCATGCGCCATAATAACAATAACATTGCAATTATAAAGAGATTGCAAGTTTATGTCCACGCATACAGGGTGTCAGAAGTGCCTGGAAACACTCAAATATTTCGGCAACTTGTATATAAGCGCTATATACATTAAATCAGTATTAAGTATGTGTTTGTGAGTACTCTTAAAGGGCTTATGGAAAGGTTGTTAAAAAGTGCGCACAGAAGATTAAACCATATCCAAAATCTGAAACGTTTTTCAAGTAATAAAAATAAGTTCATTACGGATATCATTCGTAAAACGCTTAGTTTCCGAGACATTCGAATGTTTCCAGAATATTCCAAAACGCTGTATTTATAAACACATGGGTATATTTTTCTTCTATTCCAGGTATATTTATAAATATATTACAAGTACGGCTTACAATGGGTAAAGAAGACAAATAAAAACCATAGCAATTGGATTCCTGCGAGTTTGTAATATACAAGTATACAAGATCATTTCATGAAATATTTTTTTCAAACATACTGATTATTTCGTTATTTATTATTAACTCTTTATACTTCCTCATAATGAATATAATTACACAATAATGTAACCGTTAAAACATAACAGGAAGAGAATTTATTAAATTCTATTAATTGAATTAGGATATGGGTAGCCAAATCTTTTAACAAGGTAGATATAATTGACCGCATTAATAATAGTTATTGATTTTGCATAAAACTAATTTTTCACCTATTTATGTAATATTTATTTTCCTGAATCTGATCTATCTCTCACTCAAATATAAATATATTTCAAAAAATAATTATTAAGTATATTAACTACAACGTAATAGGGGCTATACATTAATAAAGAATATAATAATAACGGTAATGATGATGAGAGATGATTGTAGAATAATAATAATAATAATGTGGTGTGGTAGTACTAGTTATTATTCTTAATAGTAGTAGTAGTAGTAATAGTAGTAATAGTAGTAGTAGTAATAGTGTAGCGGTAGTCGTAGTAAAAGCAGTATTAATAATTAATATCAATAATTATTCATAAAGTAACTAAAGTCATGTAATACAATTTGTTAAATTTATCGATTGATCAATCGATATGAGGGAGACCAGGAAACATAGGGACAGAAGCGTGCGAGTTATAAAAACTAATGTCTTTTCTATTGATATCCACACCGACAGCACCCATTTCTGTATTCTTTGGTGGTCAGTAGGAACATAGATTAGCCAAAGAGAAACATACAATAATATGACATTAACTAAATTTCCCCAGCTTACATCATTAAAAGTATACAATAAAATTTCTTATAATGAGGCAGTAGGCTAGTTGTTAAATCGGTGAGAAATAATTATCTCGGTTGTTTTTATAATCGCATGAATGGGATACTTTTGAGAAGTGTGTTTTCTTTAAGAAAGCTTGAACTTATACAATTACTAATAAAAAATATATTAAAAGACATTTTTCAACAAGTTATTCTTCTTTTTAATACAGTTTAGTCGAATGAGCCTAATATTTACGTATTATTTTCTTCTATAAATATGTATCTCGAAAATATCGAAATTTTATAAAACGGTTCATTTAAATTTGTCGTATCATTTAGCCATTTAGTATGCAACATACTTTCGCGCAATATTTGTGTAAAGTTGTATCCCATAAACCATTGGACCGCTCTTCGTTAGTAACTTATGGGCATTCATAATTTTGCAGGCCCCCTTTCACCATTTTATATACCCTCCCCCTTACTATCATTGCCTTCCTTACAAAACGATGATTCTCGTGAAACAATGACCCGTTAAAAGAAAAGTATTAGCAAAACCTTCAAATTAAAATAATAACATTCGCGATACACATGTATATCTCTAACAATGAAGATTGGTCCAACCAGTTAAGAATAATATAATTAATTAAAATTGATCCATAGCAACAAGTTTATTGCCTTACTATACAAATTCTATTTAATTTAGATATGTTTTGACTATTGTGTGTAACCTATGCATATAGTAGTATATAAATTAAAAAATCGTGCTAAACTGTTCCATAAAAACATGTTATTGATTGCGTTTGCTAATGCTTTTCTAAACCTCCTTAATTAAAAAAAATTGCATTCAAGCTTTAAAATCCCAATCACTTAAAAGACGTTTATCAATTAAGGAAAATATTCCATTTATTGTTGATTTTTATAAATATTATGTACCAAGTGTAAAATATTTAAAAATTAAACCATAGAGAAGAGGTGCTAAAGCTACTAAATAATTATATATATAAAAAAAAATAAGGAAAACAGAATAGAGATATTTCGTAAAACTGGGTCAATTAAGTGTAAATTTAATAATTTCATTTTTAAATAGGGGTTGACTCTTAATAAGATCTGTTGTAGCAAAAATTGGGACGGGCCGATTTGTCATAAGTTTTACTACGACAAGTCGCCCTCAAGGCGGCTGCACTCACAAATAGCTATTTACAAAAATATATACATGAGCAACTTACTTATCCGTTATGAAATGCTCACTTATGCATTGTGTAAATACAATTTATTCTTTACACATTCATTGCTTCAACTGATTTTCTATGAAATTGATCTATGTTATATGTTTATGTAAGCACTATACTTGCAGCTTTATTCTCATTAAAACCTTTTATTTAATTTTCGTAAACAATATACGCTAATTTTATTATTTTTACTGTTATTGTGTACGAATCTTCTATTATAATATACTCTCTCAGATATCTACAGAAAATTGTGTTTCTGCGACGAACACATTAAAACTTGACTACCCCTCTCCTTCCTACCGTTTTCTCCCTCTTCATCCAATCACTGTCTTGCGTAATTTTAATTTTTTATATTTTGGTTTGAAATGATCAGCTAAAAATCATTTAAAAACCAGAAGTTCTACGCATAAAATGCAACGTATCATTTCACATTATTCCTTAAACGCGTTGAAATTCAAATATTTATTATCTATTTATTGTATAAGTAATAAACTAAATATATTAATATATCCTTATATATTTATCGCACTCGAATTACCAAGTAGAAACCATACTTCAGGTAACGCTGACTGCATGATGTACCACTTTGTGTGGCACACCTGATTTCTGTTTAACACACCTTATTCACGTTGTTATAACATTTTTCAATGTTACTTTCCTATATTTGCACAGTCAACGCTTTTTTGTTAATGTCCTCGCTTTTCCGTCTAAAAGCATTTAGTTACAAAAGCTGATATCTCAGAAAAATAGAGATAGATTATTATTCGTCTACTATTCCTATATTCTTCTATTCTATTTGTCGAGCTTATTCACTTCGATTATAACTTAATATTTACTCTCCCCTCACCCCAGCTCTAAGCTTATACCTTTCTTTCCTCGTGACAATAAAATTTCATTAATCGATTTACCAATATAATAGTTTGCATTAGTTTTAAAACGAAAATTATAGCCGTCTACGAGAAATGTGGAAAAATTTCTATTCTGCTGTCATAAACTTTGACAGTTAAGATAAAATTGACTATTACATGATTCTATTTTGTGATTACAAGTATAATGCACCAATAAGAAAATCTCAAGTGCAGGAGTAATTTCTTGATTCTCATTCTCCAAATGCATGTACAATTCTTCAAGAATAATAAGTATATTCAGCATTATGTAACAATTCCCAGGGTCACTCTAATCCCCACTTTAAACAAGTCCTCATATTTTCATAACTTCCCTCTCCTTCGCCTTTTATCGACCAAGATGCTATATAAATTTTATACACCCGTGAAAAATTGCAAGAATCTTCAAGTGCGAAAAAGCTATGCAAATATCGTTGGGTACGTAGCTATGTTATGAGGAAGAGAAGTAATATAGTTTGGGGTGGGTGGTCTGGGGCTCTGCCACTGTGGTCAGAGGGCACGTAATTTTTTTATGCCGGCCTTAACGTAACGTACAAGATCGCACAAGGAACTCTTCAATGTTAAAGGCCCCAATTTTTCATCGAGTTCTATGAAGAAATCTGTAAAAAATATTAAAATTTTCTGTTAACTATTAACACTTGTAAATATTATCAGTGGTAAGATTAAAGGCTTAATTATTATTTTAAGAAGAAACAAAACTTATAGATACCTCGATTCTTATCCGTTACTAGAGCTGTGGCCTGGTCCCATAAATCCTGGCAATTGAGTAATAAGCTAAAATGTTGATTTTGCTTTGCCATAGCATTATGAACGTGCAGAGGCACAGTGATATAAGGAGCAACCTGGGGCTGTCCAGCTATAACTCCCCTGTTTGCTAACTCCCCACTACTGTACCCAGAGCTTTGACTCCCCACAGAGCCAACGGAACCAGCGGGTGAAGGCGTAGGGGACAAAGAGGGAGTTCCTTGACCTTCCTGTTGTACTGGCGCTGCTTGTGCAGGCTATCAAGTTAAAGAAATGCATTATAAATTTATTACAAGGTACAAAATTGGTTTATCCCAAAAACTGCCCTCACTCACTTTCTGATAATAATCGGTTAGAATTTTTTGATACTCTTTGACTTCGTGTCTCCGCTTTTTGAAAAGTTTCATATATATAAGAGATTGGCACCACAAACTAAAAAAAGCAAAAATAGAAATGTAGATGTGAATACAACTGCCGATATTACATAAATCTTGTATTCTTTTAAACACTGACTCACCTCAATATGGCTAACTTATTATGTATAGTGCTTTCGGGCGAGTTGTTTTGCTGACTCTTGAACTTCGAGGAGATGTATCTTGAAAAGAGTGTGACAATTAGACATTGCTTTAATTAAAGTTTACTTTTGGTTTAACCGATAGTAAGCTGGAATTTTACTTACTTGATGAGACTAAGAGTATCTTTGTACATGGTGAACGACGCTCTCTCTGTAAGAGGGTCAGACTCCATGGCATGACCGGTAAGTACAAAATACAGAGCAGCCTCGAGGTACAGCATGCATTGTGCTGTGAGTTCGCATTCGTCGTCGGCGCTATGTTTCAGTCGCTTTGCTTCTGTCAGGTACTGGTTCTGGTCCCTGTCGTTACAATATTGTCCATTAGCTTTCAGCATATTCAATTTTTAAAAGAGTTTTCTGAAATGAAATCAGCCTACCTATCTACACCGTCTACCATTTTATCCACATCGTCGATCAAATTGTTTTGATGATTAAAGTAAGAATAGTAGACACGTTGAGGCGGAGGTGGCGGTGGTAACAAACTCGCTTCCGGTTTTTCTTCCCGCTCATGGTTCGTGGGCTGTACTTCACCGTGCTATAATTTTAAAAGAATACTATGTATAAACAAAATTTTGATATCAAACAGTGAGACAGCAGTAAAGTTCTTAAATTAACAGAAACAACTATTGAAAGAGTGTCGAGCCTATAGCAAAAAGACAATTTGAGATACCGACTAGTGCATATTTGAATTTACCTGACTGGACGAAGGCCTAGGTGTACTATCATCAGTTTCTGCGTGTTTTCTCTTTTTCTTCTTCTTCTCCTTGTGCTCGCTTTTAACTTTTGAGTCAGCAGAGCAAATCGTGGTTACGCTAGAAACCGAACTACAGCTAGGATTACGCTTCCTCTTTGAAGTATTAGCAGAGCTGTCTTTCAAATCAGCGGTGAGTTCTGTTTTAACCATTGAACGAGTTTTAGTCAAATCTTCTATCGAAAGAGTGTCGCATTGCTGTGGTGGCGAGGTATCTACAATTTCACCGTCTTCGGGCGTAGGTGGTCTAAGAACTTGCAGATTCGAGCTTTGCCTGGAGGATGGCCTCGTATTAGGAAGTTCAGTTCGTTGTCTAAGTTCTTGGCCCCTGGAAAGCTGCGATATATGAGGCAGCCTGTTTAAATCAAGTCTGCAAAGGAGACTTGGTACACCGTTGACATAGCTAATTGCTGGGAAGGATTGTACATTTGATGCCTGCGAAGATGGCCTTTTGTACGGGCTATCACCTCCTGCAGGTGTATTAGCTGAATTCGTATATTCCTCCACATAGATTCCACATTTTCCACCGCCTTTGCCTCCCTTTCCACCTTTACCACCTCCCTTACCACCACCTTTAGAAGATGAAAATAGTTTTCGTAAAGTATCACTCTTATTCTTATCTTGTACATTGCCCCCATCGTCCTCTTGCAGCTTTGGGGCGGGACTGTTATCGCTATCCGAATTATCGGGAGAAGTAGTTCTGGTAGGTGGAGCTCTTGGTCTAGGCGGAACTCTAAATAAGATGAAGAAAATAAACAATCATTAAATGACATTTAAAGCAAAGAATAGTCAAGTAAAGGAAGAAGCAAAATGTAAAAGTATAATATTGCATTTGAAAAGTATAATGACTTTAAATATTTCACACTAACCTCGCTACTTGAATCCTATTATTCCTAACTGCGACTTCAGTTTCGCTTTCGGATTCCGAATTATCGGCAACACTGGCTACTCTGGGTCTGGATCTTCGTGTTTTGGCTTTAGCCGACGTTTTCTTTTTCTCCGATTTCTTGGGCGAATCAGTCAACTTTGTACGTTTAAAAGAAGTCCTCTTCCAATGTGCTTCGTCTTCTGACGGATTATTATTCTTTGCGTTCTGCGAGTAATCGTCCTCACTAGAAGAGACGTCTAATCCTATCATTTCCACTACTTCGTCAGCAATAGGCAATGGTAAAACGTTGGAAACTAATTTATCGCTATAAGTATCACTCCACATGTCTGGTGATCCCGGATCACTGGCATCGTCGCTAGTTGCCACTACAGACTTCGAGATTGATTGTTTCTTTTTGGTTGGACTAGTCGCTGCGCGCACTCTACTACGTGGTTTCCCATTCTTCAAGCCTTCGTCTGCCGTTCTGTGACTTCCTTTCGGGCTTTTTGCCGGAGGTTTCCTTGGTCTACCACGTTTCCTGGCATCAGGTACCTTTGGTTTTTCCATCTGAGGACGACCTTCCTCGGTCATTTGAGTTTTACTGTGATCGGAATTGTGATTACTATCACTGATCACGCTGCCACTTAAGGTTGTATTGTTCCTTTTCAATGCTTCGTCCAACTGCCAATCTCGTCCCTTCTCTCTATGCGTTCTGGTATCGGTCTTACTTTCCACGGAAACATCCCTGCGATTTCCATCCTAAAATTAATAATGCCAATATCAATAAAATAATAAAAAATTAACTGATCGCACGTATACTGCTGCATATATCCTATATAATTACTCTCAGAGTACAAGCTACACAATCTAAACACTACAACTTACCTGAGCTGTCTTGTTTTCATTATTTGAATCGCCATGAGGTACCGCCGCTTTGTTAAAGAAAGAGCTAAGGTTCCACCTTGTCTTGGACTCTTCAACAGCCGGTACGGGATCTTCGATAATGGTGTTTTTGGGTGAAACCATGGACGGTGTCGCCGGATCTTTCTCAGTTGGTTCAGTCGCATCGTCGTCGGAATCATCGCTACTGTCCGACCCAGAGTCTGATCCTGAATCGGAACTGGAGGAGGCGCTACCAGAGCTTTGAGGGGGTATAACGATTGGTTCCCAGCCATGTGGAAAGTCTGGCGATTGCATGCCTGCGTCGCCTATTTCCGATAACCTCAAGAGTGGTGAAGTTCGGGCTGGTGTCAATCTAACAGGTGACATTCCCATCGGTGACATAGGCGCTAACGGTGGAGGTGCAGGAGTCATTGCTGGTATCAACGGTGTCGATAAACTGCAAATGAATCGTTGTTATTATCAATACTTTTTATCATTTGAATAATTTCTTTTGTTTATTATAGTACTTTTACTGGCAACAAATACCACTGCTCCAAATGAGCCACAATATTAATAAATCGATACAATGACAGACTCATCTTGAAATTTAGACAATCGAGTTTATCGATAATTACAATATTATCTGTATTCGGGGATTGTTAAACAATTTTAATATTATTGTTTAACGAGAACCGATTATCAATAAACAGGACTAAGGTGTAAATTAATATTTTACCCAGCATAATATATTTGCCATCAAGAGACAATAAGCCATACATGTTAATTATAGAAAACTGACAGTCCACAGTGAATGACCAAAACAACAAATAACGAAGCGGCAACTTAATACTTACTCAACCGTAAAATCAGGACTCCTGTTTTCCTCGGCTGATCTTGATGATATTCCCTGTAAAGATTAAGCGATAGAAATATTAGCATTCATCATTATACCAATAAATAATGAATCCAATCATTTTACCTTGTTCTCTTCATCCTCGCTATCTTCGGATAAGCTTAAATCTCGTTCCAAGTCCCTGCAACAGATTCAAAACAAACAATAATTAATCTTACCCCTTGAGGGATAGGATACTCCAGAGAATTATAGTATATGGATTAAATTTTAAATCGAAAGTGAATATAACGTTGATCAAGTTTCCCGTCAGACGCCAAGCGCGAACGTTTCTCCAAAGTTGCTTATACTACTTATTAGAATTTATGACAAGCTAAGATTTTAAATATAATTAAGGACAACAGCGATGTGATGCTCGAGTAGTATTTTCTTTTTCTATCTTTTAAAACCTTTCAATAATAATTTACGCGTTTTTTATTAATGTTAATAATACAGCACCAAATTGATTTCTAACATTTTTCTCCGTTTCTTAAAAAAGGAGTAATGAAAGGAGCATCGATTTAAGTCATTCTAATTTTGATATTTATTTGTCAAATTATTCAGATGTGAGGTTGATGAATGGAAAACGAGCGAGTTTGATCCAGCAAAGAGCAAAAACATGAAACATAAGGCGCTAAAGTGTGCCAAATCTATGTTGAGCAATTTCACAAAGCGCTGCGGTCAGCTCTAACTCATTCTCAAAGCACAATGTTTTGCCACATGGAAATAATTTCGAGGGTTTCTCAAATGTTAGTTTGAAAAAATATAAGTTGCTGTTCTTCGATTCGAATGAATAATTACTTACGCGGATGGCCTCGTAGCAGTATGTCTCTCTCGTTCTGAAACAAAGAAAAATAATGGAATTAATTAGCAAATCAAGTCAATGCCAATAAAAAAAGTATAGCTGAAGTTTCTAAAGGATACAAAGGAAATTCCTATCGATTTTAAACCACAATTATTTGTACTTTAAAAATTTACCAAAAGTAGTACAACCTCGATTTTACTGGCGATATAACTGAAAATTTGGGTTAAAAAAGAACTTAAAAAAATCCATCAATTTTTTGTAACGATTCACTAGCTCCTATAAATGTATCCAAGAATTTTTAGAAATTTCCGCCAAGCATGATAAATTTAGAGAAAAAAAAAAAGTATTTTTAAGTAGTATTAACGTTATAATTTGCAATGGTGATCGAATGGTTTACTTATTCTACTGAAGTATTTTTGTGCGTGCTGATGAATCACGACGTTGCTAAACTTTTGGTAAAAATTTCCAACCCCAATATTGGTTCATTGAAAATGTGTCATAATCGTGCAAGTAATTTCGTTATTGATCGAATAAGCATATATCTCGAAGAAGTTACGTTTGTTTAAAATATACAGAGTGTAGTATCGACTAAAATTTATAATAGCTGATTCGTGCAGCTACGAATATAGATATACATATTTGCATCCACGCAAATATGCATTTGAAAGACGATATAGCGATGGATATAATAAGCTGGTTTAAGCAAACATTAAAGGTGTCGCATTATTGCTCCACTAGTCAATCCATAATCATATTTAATTACCGAGTTTGTCAATGAAAATTATCCGCATATTTTATTGATTAGCGTCGTGGGATTTATTTTGCATCCTAATTATCCCTCGTTGAATTATTTTATAAAGTATAAATGTATAATTGATAATAGAAAAAAAAACGATCGCGAATGGGGTTAAAAAATAAAAGAGCTGGCACAAAAGAGTATATATATATATATATATATATATATATATATATATATACATACACATATATAACACGGGTAGTTTGGAAGAATTAACAAACGAAATGCATTGTCAACGTTGGTGGAATGAGAAACGGTTCTGAAAGGGATGCTCTGCTCTAGCGTTGACTAAGCCAAGGGTGCTGGGTTCTATTCAACGAATAGAATCGTTAGCTTAAAAGAGACCCTTGCAACACCGCAATAACATCCCGAAACAACTCTTACGTCACACGGTCGGTCATTCGCAGTGAAACTACTACCGCGCGGGACTAATGAGCGAAGAGAGGCTAAATTTGTAAAAAGGGGGGGGGGGGGATAAAAAGCGCGTATATGGAGACCCTTTAATAGCCATACCGATCATCTTTGCTAACGACTCCTACGAACGTAAAAATGAGCTTTTTATAGCCACACTTTACACAGTGTTTCAATTATTATAAAGTTTAAACTTCATCGACAACTGCGACGCGTTTGAAGGAAAACTTGCACCTGTTGCTTTGGAAGAGTTTGAAATTGACAATATTTAGGGGGGGGGGGGGGTAGGTTTAAAAGAAGAGGGTTAAGATGGAATATAAAAAAGGAACGATGTGAAAGGCAGCGTTGCGTTTAGGTTCGAAGGAGTGAATAGAGGCGAAAGAGAAGGGTATGCAGAAAGGAAACGGATTTTATACCGCTAGTCGCTTAAAGAAGAGGGAAGCGAGCCAGGGAGTACGTATTAAGAGTTATTTAGCCAAGCGAATCGATTCGCCGCAACTTATTTTTAATCGAATAATTTTTAGCCCGCTTGAGAAAACAAGGTTGTGGCGATACTCCGGTGATTCCTAACGCTTCCAAACAAGCTGCGTCCACAGCCTGTATCGTCCCTTTTCTTCCATTTTTCTTATCAATTAAGCATCGTTAGTCCGCGAGCTATAAAAGCCATAACTAGTATTAGTTTTATAACCTTGCGCTGCGAGGTGCAATTGGCAGAGTTAAAACCGAGGAAAAAACAGAAGAGAAACTTTTGAAAGAAAATAACCGAGTTTAAGAGAATTTTCAGCTGCTTTTAATGATTCCGTTTATGGCGGATGGGAGGAGAAGTGTCCGACTGTAATTCACCGAAGAAATATTTCTTTTCCCAATGGGAATTAAACGTTATATATTTTGCAAGTTTCGTGCCCTCCGCTAATAGCGATCGAGCGAGCGCGTGGCGTGCGTTGGACGTGGATGGAACGAACCTGATAGGAGGAGATAGCTAACTGCACCCTGAAGGAGCTCGAATCTGCTGTACATGACTCACGGACGCGCTGACTGGGTTGTCACCGCGACGCGACACGCGAGATCTCCCCGCTGCGTTATCACTTTGGTGGCAGCATAGCTAACACGCGCTTACGCAAAGCCACATTTCTTGCACACACACACACACAGAGGTGAGACGACGAGCCCCGAACGAGGCATTAACGCATCACGGCACATGGGCAACTGAATCGAGTCGCACACGAGCGAGAAAGAATACACAAAACTTGTGCGCAGACGCATCTACGCAACCACTTGGCTTCCTCGAGTCGAGCAACGGTCCAACCAACCAACCAATCAACCATCAGCGCGATATATAGCTATAGCACTGGCTCAACGTTTGCACGTTACAACTGCTGGCACACGTGACACACACACACGCGCGCACACACTAGTAATCCCCTCCTCGCTCCTTCCCTTGTTCTTTCTTCCTTTCTGCACATACGCGCTTCCTTCTGATATCCAAGGTCACTCGCTCGAACAAACGCTTACGCAATCCACGATTAACCATTCTCACTTGGATCCACCTAGCAATCCACTCTCATACCGAATATATGTACGTTCTTCTCCAATAACCAAAACACACGGCTAAGCAGCGAGTGCACGGTTTACGTTACGCTTCCTGGAAATCTTTGGCATTCCGTTGTGGTTGAGTCGAACGACGCGATTCGGCGAAGAAAGGGGAGAGGTAGGTTTGTGTAGAGAACGCTCGGCCAAGTGGAATCGAGGCGTTTTGTTTTGCGTTGGTCAGAGTGGTTGTCGTCGTTGGGGGAAGAAACCAGTGTGCAGGAAATTGCGCGTTGCGAGGAGGAAACGCGCCGAGTTGCTCGGTCGTGCTCGCAGCGAGACTGCTCGATTGGCCGACGACGAAGCGAGGTGTAAGCCGTAAGGTACTAAGGTCGAACAGGACCGAGCTGTCCGAAGGCGAGCGCGAGCCAGCCGGTGGTCACCGCCGGTAGTGGCGAGATTGGTGAGAAGACTGAGTTAACCGAGAGGTGAGGGCCGCCGCACGCCGCGCCGCTTGCCTCGTGCGCCTCTGGTGCCCGGTGTGGCTCTGCCGAGTCGGCCAAGTCCCCCCTCTCTACGTAGTAAACGTACTGACAAAGAAAGCCAAGCAAGCAGCAGAGGAGAGCAGGCCCATTTGCTACTTGTACATACTTGCCGCTTGCTCTCTGTCTCGAACTCAACTATACCCCCCAATACCCTTCCTCCTTCCATGCCTGCTGCTGCATAGTGCATGGCTGCCATAGCTGTATATACAGCACCGCCAACCGGCGATCTCGCTTCGTGCGCTCGATCGTTTGTTCCTCGCCTCCTGCTTGCCTACTTTTCTACCAGCTTTGCTAACGACACTCGCCGACAGCCCTGCTTCTGTCCCCCACCGCGCCCCTCTCTATTTCTCCCTCTCTTCCCGCAAAACACACACGATTCGTTCCTCGTGCAACTGCCGCTACCCACCCTTCCCGAATTCTACTGCCACTTCCCTACTACACCACTCTCTCTCTCTCTCTCTCTCTCTCTCTCTCTCTCTCTCTCTCATAACCCTTCTCCCTATACAGGCTTCGACGCTCGAGACGCTCCGAAGAATACACGTAAGAAAACATTAGCATTTATCTCGGTAACTATTAAAGATATTGACATTTTTTATAAGACCTTTTCGAAAGCAAATGCTTGGAGCATTCGAAAAGGTCCTGTGAAAAAACTTCGTATCTCTTATGGTTAGGGAGATATACGCGTCTTTGTGCTTCTATATGCTATGGATGTTTTTCAATGACCGGTAATGTTTACGTGTGTCGTAATAACTTTCGCAGGCGAAGGCATAATTGCTGCTTGGTATAAACACTGATAAATATAGAATTTCTTCTATTGACTATAACATTTTATGATAAACGCGAACGTTATAAATACAAGTTAGAAGCTCCTTTGTCATTTGGAGTATTTCTTTCAAAATATCAAGATTAAGCAGCGCTTGCATCTTATTCCGTCGCAGCAATAAACGATTGGCAATTTGTGTTGGCTCAGCGTGTCAAAGTGCAACGATCATTAACATAAATAGTCGGCGATTGAGCAAACGACTTTTTTTGCAATTAATTATATTATTAACCATTACGAATAGTGTGGAGCTCTAGAGACACTCGAAGCGTTTCGTGCAAGTCGAAACTAGAATTTTCTCTTCTTTTACTTAAACTTATTGAAAGAAATTCTTCGCACGCGTGCAGGAAGGATTGTCCTACGTCCGAGTAGTCGTTAACCCGGATACGTATAGGATCCTTCGCTGGTTTAGAATAGCTTAAAACCTAACGCCTCGAGAAACACTCCATTAAAAAAAAAAGTAGTATCGATAAAAACTGGTAAATAGTATGTACAAAAAGCTGTGTTAATTCTCGACTCCTGGATTGACATTTTCGAGTATTCCACAACAAACAGCCACATTTTAAAGAGAACTATATCCTCGTACAAATTGAAAAAATCCTATCGTACAGATATAATATTTAATGTGAAATTTCTGATAAATATTAAAGTTAGCTGCTAATCGTCCAAAGAAAAATTATTACACTTGACTTTGATCGTTTCGGTACAATGCTGCCCGTTGTAATCATGCGCGCGGACGAAAGGTTTAAACGATTCTAACCTAGTATGCGCGCACGGACTCGCTCGCGCGCGCACGCTTGTCTGTGTGCGTCGTCTTCGCTCAGCATTATCGTGTGTCACGCGTTATAATTCTGCCTTTGTCCTCGTATACTTATTTTAAAGTGACTTTATCATCATTTTCACCGTATGGGACTTTGTCGATTCTTACTATACGCAAGACATAAAAATTATAAGATTCGTTTCATTCACTCGCGCGGACTTTGCTGCGATGTAAATTACACATTCGAGCTCGGTTATTGAGACACGAAAAGCTGCCAGTTGTCAAGGAATACGTGCGTAGAGTTGCTCTTTACTATTTTTATTTTTACAAAACTTTTTACGTATTCTACATTTTACTGCAATGTGTACGAATACATATAGCCCTTTTTAGGTAGGGCTATCAAGGTGCACGAGCCACGCCAGACGGTCGACAAACCAGCACCTGTTTCATCAGACACGACCGACCAGCTTGAGCCCATCATGCTGCTCAGACCTTTCTTTCTTTCCCCATTATTTTCATCATTCTGTGCACATCCTTATTACGTTTCAAATTTATTTATATTCCGAGTGCATAAAATATTCAATTTATTTAACTATTTAAGGTAAAAATATTTCTTATAATTATATACTTGCTATTCAGAGTTATTGTTTATTAAAATGAACAAAACTGATGTCACCACTGGTAAATCCCCCCTCCCCCCTATTATCTCTTTTGGAGTAAGTTTGCAGTTTTCAGTAAGACTCGTTTAAACTTCCACAAAAGAACTCCCGCCAATGAGAGACCTCTGGATGGGGAAATGGAGTCTGAGTGGAAAACATTGGCTAGAGAATAAATTCGTCGAGACTAATAGGATTCGTCGAAACATAGAATTTTTAATCCTTTCGCAACTTTACAATTGTGGGGTAAATTAAAAATTTTATAAGCTTCCTTCTTAAAGTCTCCTTTTATTTCGTTCGGCCACCAACTAATCTTACATCTCTGATGTAACTCGGTATACTGCACTGATTTATGTAATAGCTATTTTTTGTTTTATCTTAAATGTTTGTTTTCAGCAATTTCACGTTGACTCGTCATCGGTTAAGCAGGATAATTCAGCTACGTAGCAGAGAGTGTAACTATACAGGGTGTACCACTTAAAACGCCCCAGAGCGTAAGTACAGAAACACGTGTATTTTTTTAATTATAAGATATATTCAATTTTTGCATGACTTTTTCCAAAGCAAAAAACAAGAGACTCCGAAAAGGTCCTATGCAAAAATTGAATATCTCTTACAGTTAAAAAGATACGCGTGTTTTTGTATCTATGTTCTGGGGCGCTTTAAGTAGTACACCCTGTATAATTACTTGTATATTTAATAAAGGGATGATTGGGTAGAGATGCAAATTTTCAGTACACAAGTAGGTTAGCATTAGGTCGAGTTATACGGTTAAGACTGCGATCAATCGATACTCGGTGAAGGCCGTACAAGCTTCTCGAGTTTTAGCATTCGTTTATTTTTCCTATTGTTCGTCTATTCGTCATAGATTAGGCATCCCACTGGGTTTCCTATCATGCCTGCCTTTGCCTCCCATCCTATACTTCTAATTCTCTATTTTTGGCTGCTTGCTCACAGCGAATCGAATATGCGATGCATCGCATGCTTCGCATCGACCAGATTCTCAGTCGCACTGATATTTTCCCAATAGACAAATCTGAAGAGACAATCGAGGCACCAGCTGCAAATTTCCTAACCGACTGTACCAAAAATATTCCAACTTCATATATTTATTAATTCTTGCAAAATATATTTATAAAACATTCGCGCACACACACACACACACACGACACAACTTCTATTTTTACTTTTGTTATTTGACAGCAGATTATTGGTGTACAATCCAATTTCCTAATCGAGAGTGAGAGTGGAAGCATTTAGAAACTATAAAACGCTTTAATCGAGTCGTTGGAATCATTTGCTTTGTTTCCAAAGGAGAAAATAAGTGCGGTGAATGAATTGTCATTTCGCTTCATCGCTGACTTCCGGTTGATTAGCATTTGTCCAACGGCACACTACCGTCTTATAAATAATCATCCGCGCTGACCCCTATCCTGCAGTGTGGCACTGGGAAACCGGTGCTTTTCCAACAAAATGTTTAGAGTAAATTTCGAAAAAGACTAATTCGTCTGGTTTGAAGTTGTCGGAACTATGAAATACGGTTTGAATTTTTAATCAGACGAGGTACAGGAAATGTTGGAATATGAAAATGGACGGAAAATTGATTGGGGGCTAACGGGATATATCCTGATGGGTGGAAGCTATTGATTGGATCGATCCATACACAGGAAGAACGCCTGTCTCCGCGCGTGCAGTGTTTTCTTGTGTTTCGCGTTTGATAATAGAAAGTAAATCAAGACGTCATTTGTCGTCAGTCGGTTGCATCGACTCGCTTCGCCTGGGGCACGTCAATGTGTCAGCGCACATGTGATTGAACGCTATTAAATTGGCAGACGGTGGATGATCAGATGCCATTCGGTTGATAGAAGTATTGGCCAAGTGCGATCCGAGAAGCTATTCTCCGATTGGTCGAAAAATAACCTAGTGCTTTTTATCGAATTTAAGGTAAACAATAATTCTGTGCGCGATCCATAATTACTATATGTATAGTGCATCTTTCTCCACCTTGTCTATATTCCAAATCCTAACTTTGTAAACAAAAGCAACAATCTGAGAGTCGTGATGAGAGAATTAATATATATATGTCACTGGGAAAAATCCTTTAACCTTCACTCGTTTTTTCGTCCCTTTTATCGGATAAAGGGATTTTCCGAGTTCCTTTGACACACTATTCACCGTACTGCTATGTATACTTAAATGAAAATCCAATGTACCGTGTGTAAAACAAGCCAATAGCGACGACTCGGTTAGGATTATCGAGTTAATTAATCGAGTTACAAAATCTGGCTTCTGGATCGACTTCAAGCGACATTCTATAAAGCTCTTCGAGAAGGGCCTGTAAAACGAGGAGTTTGAACGTTATTTCACTTGCGTTGTGAAAATTTGATGAATTCTATAAAAACCTCGTCTGCTTTAATCTTTGAAGAAACCGAGTGAAAAATCAGAAATATCCCCAAATAGAGCAAAATTAACTCGACTGGATTAATCCACGTTCCATGCAAATTAATAATAGCAGATTGAACGTATAAATTTGATATCAGCGTTTGACGAATCGGTTTAACGAAATTCGACGAGGGATTTAATTAGCATTAGTAATGATAAAACGATATTATAAACTGCATATTTAAATAAATTATTACTCTGTAAGATTCTTATCCCAACGAGTCAATGTCGAAGGTGAGTTTGCTCTCTTGCAAGAGTCTATTCGCTTGATCTTTAAGACTGTTTAATTAAAAAGTGAGTAGTTATTAAAATGCGAATCAGTGAAAGTTTGCTCCACTTTCTAATCGATATTACAGAACAGAAAGAGATATCGAGAGAGTTTGGCGTCAAAGGGTAGTCTCGTTATTAATCGCTGTAGGATTACTCATTATCGAGCAAGGATCACAAACAAATCAATGGGAATACAAAATTCAGCTGTATATTTTTAGACCTCGTTATTACTTTACCAATTCCTCGAGTTTCGAGCTAGTTTGAAAGCCTCTGCATATTTCAAACATAAACGCACACGTGCACGTATATGCATATATACGTGGGATCCAGGAACACACTGCACGACGCAATTATGTCGAGCTGATCTATTCCATGGAAAATTAATCTAAAATAACCACTACAGAGCGTAAATTTTTTTATATATAGTATATCCTTCTCATTTGCCAAATTATATAATAAAAATGTGTATATTTCAATGCCAGAAGAAACGTCAGGTTTATAAATAGGAGAATTGAATGGAAAAGTTTTCAGATTTTTTTTTAAAGCTGAACAACAAGAGATGCATAGGATTGTAAAATATTTTCTTCTCCCCTTTCTGTTACGTAGAAATATTTACTATCGAGAACATTAACTTCGTCATCGTTACACTTGCCAAAGGCACTATCAGCAAACTTGAATTTATCGATTTCGTTTGCTCAATACGCTTCACGCGAAGCTACTCGAGTGCTTAAATGAATGAATATTAAGTGTTTCGGAGCAGGCTCGTACTTACTACCTACTCGCTGAAATTTCATCGATGCTTCGGAGGAAAAGCGAAGCTAAGCAAACTGCGTGTAACTTCGAGCATTCTTATAATTCTATACTGTCAGCATATCTGAACCCCCCCCCCCCCTTGAGTAAAAAATTTAACATCATAAATTCGAGCAGTAAACAAATTTAATCCAGAATCGTTGGTAAAATTCAATTCAATGAAATCAGCTGTACGAATTATTCTTAATGAACGAAGCAAAAGAATGAGGGGAGGGGGGGGGGGGGGTATAATAATCAAACAGGGACATAAAAAGAGTACGTGGCACGGGACTCGAACAATTGTGAAAAACGCGTCAAAAGGGTGGAAAGTTTTGTGCCGGTGGTTTAAAGGTTTTCATGTAGCTTTTCTATACTAACTGACTGACTGAGTGAGCGAGCGAGTGAGGTAAGAGCAGCAAAGAATCTCGGAACCAATTTTCTTCTATCCGAGCACTGGTGGTGCGAGGTGAGACACCGTGCGTGCGTGGGATGAAGCGAATTGAGGCAGATTGGAAAGGGAGAGATATGGTGGGGGAGGGGGGGGGGGGGAGTAGAGAGAAGGAAGGAAGGAAGGAAGGAAAAAGGAAGCAAAGCAAACAAACGAGAAAGAGAGAGAGTGGGGGGGGGGGGGGGGAGTGATAGAAGCTATAAGGACACGCTTGGTAGTGGTAGTGGTAGTGTTGTTGAGGTTGGTGCTCGCTATTGGGACTGGCTGGAGCTGGCGCACTAGAGCGGCGATAGGCGTTCAACTGGGATATATGCTGGCAGAGGATGCTGGTTCGTTGGTTTCCATGACAACCAGCAGCACCTACTCGTCACATCGCCCCCTCGCAGTCACTGCCATTCCTGGCCCTGGCGCATAATGCTGTAGTCAGACAAGGACGATAAAAGCTCGACACTAGAATTTCGTTGAAGCAAGAGATTCGAACGAGTAATGAGGATGAAAGCTGTATAGCATAGCTGTGCAGCTCTAAATGGGAGAGAGAGAGAGAGAGAGAGAGAGAGAGAGAGAGAGAGAGAGAGAGGAGTAGAGGAATATCCAAATTGTATATATATATATATATATGCTTAAAAATGAACAAAACGGATGAACAAACTTCGGAGAATTCATGAATCGCTATATTGTGCTCTCAAAGCAAACTCATGTGTATCTATATATATGTACATATATAGTACAGTATACACGTGTCGTATATGCGGTATTCACAGAAAATTCCAGATCTAGCTTTCTTTCTTTTTCTCATCCAGTTTCCGCTCACGTCGATGCGGTTTCGTCGTCGGGTATCGATTGACATCTATTTTTAAATTCTGCCTAGATTTCTACTTTTAAAATACAAGGAATTTTTTTTTTTTTTTTCCCCACCACTCGTCGATCAGAAAGCAATTTATAAGTTTCGTAACCTTTCACGACCAACTGATCTACAATGCGTGTTAAAATAACGAGTTTTAAAAAGCAAAGTTAATAAAATGACTTGACTGAAAGGTGATAATAGGGACAAAAATGGTGCAGGATCCCAGGAGAAAATGAGGAAAGTTTATTGGACGCACGGAGATTTTTAAAGCAATTTCATCGATTGAAAATCGCTGATCCGAACGTTAAGAAAATTCAGTCGTTTCGGGGATTGGGATTAATTAGCTTAATTGGAGTATAGGGAATATTTTAATTGTTTAATCATTACATTTCGTTTAATTACTGGTAAATAGGAAAGAAAGTATAATTATCGTAAATTCATTCTTTGTCCTTGGTAAAAAAGTGGAAAGAAAATAATTGAATTTATCGCAATTGACTTAAATTGCTCATCTTTGTTGTGCTATACTCTAAATAATAATAATATTAGTTGACATTAATTTTTTATCGTGTAATATACTTTGACTTGTATAAAAATTAATAAACAAATTATTGAATAAAATAGGATAAAATTGGTGGTACATACATTATTAAATCTTTCGTGTAAATGGGATTTCGGATTTCATCCTCATCTTATCGTTATAATGCAGTTGATTCTTAGGGGCAGGAGGGGGGGGGGGGGAGCCTTGTCAAATGGTTAATTCATGAAACTCAGGCCAGCTTAAAAAATGTCCAATTTCAATGAATCTCCATACTTTACGAGTGACTGAAGTGTGAAAGTCTTCTATCTTCGCTCCCTTGTAATTATATAATTTACTAAATTAATTAGAAATTAGAAAAGAAGAACATTGGAATTAATCGTGGTAGTGGCGGGGAATTCTTACGAATGTGCAGAAGAAATGAACAAAAACGCATTTGCCCATTTGTATATAGCTATATCGTTAACACTAACGAATTAAAGTATTTTTATGCGTGGAGAAATAATTGGCAAGCTGTGTTATACATTTGTTTCAATGGAACTCAAAAAATCGTTATTATCGGTTAATCTTTACTAAAATATTATTTCCCACATATCCTGCATTTTGTACAAATTTCACTCGCAATTAGCTTTATCGACCTTTAGAAATAAAAATCCATTTAACCGTAAAATCACAGCTTTGTTTAATATCACTTTTTGTACAATCACTTTTGTCCATTATATTTAATAGTTTTCAGACGACTGTTTATGTAACTAATTTGCAACGATTAGCCGTTTAAAGGTATTCATTGTAAATCTCGAGCGTTTAAATTGCAAAAAGTGAAATTTTAAAAAGTCGGATTTTATTGGTTCAGGATTTCCTTTTGGGAGGCAAGATTGATTGTTTCTACAGCAATAAAGAGAAAACAAAAAGGTTACTTACGAGGCTTTGCTACTTCTGACGGGGAGACTTCTGTTAGCTGTAAAATAAAAACATTTTTTTGTTTGTTCCATTTGATAAAGTTTATAGTACAAAGTGTCAATTTAATATCATTATGTTTAACAAAAAAAAAATTCTTATCATCCTACACTATGAGTTTAACAATTTTATAAATATCGTGAATTTTTAAATAGATCCATGATCATTACTGAAAATTAATGAAACTAACGATTCACTTTAAATTCGAAGAAGATTGCTGACTTGCGAAATGAAACAATTCGAAAGAATCATGTTTCTCGTTGATGAAGAATATATTACAGTTTACTCTATTCCACGTAACAATAGTAAAGTTGCAATTTTGCGGATCACGCACCGACGAAAAAAATGTTTGACAAATACCGCTACTATTAATAGATTATAATTAAATAGCACAGTGTAATATGATTACCTTGGCCAATGTAGGATTAAACGTGAATTTCGATTCAAGCTCCTTTCTCGGCGTTTGAGCGATCGCCGTTAAAGGTGTGGGAGGCATGGTCATTTCCTGAAATAAACAATAAGATATAGATATACAAAGTACACTATTATTAGCACGATGATAAATTTTCGTCGAACGATTAAACAAATTTCTCTATAAATACATAAATGGAAGACCATGCACAAAAAAACTAATATATAGCACTACTCTTAAATACATGTAAACGCAGCAATATAGCTATAGAACATTAAAAATTTGTATAAAATTTAAATCCCACTTAAAATCCCATTTATGCACAATAAATATTTCCTAAAAAACTCTCAAGAGAGATTTAAATTTTACAAAAATAAAGTTATATCAGTTTAGAAGATTCCTTGTCGAAATGGAGTACATATATATGTATATGTAAACAGGAGTGAGAAGCGCGTAGAGTGGCAGACACGTGGAATTTGCTCGACGTAAACAAATCGGACGGAATCATCTGACGTAATCGGGGCGCTCCAGTTGCGGAAGGCAGGTCTTACGCAAGAGCGTGCATCATCCCGATCGACCCCCCCCCCCCCCCCCCCTCGAACCAGAACCACCACTAATTCTTACAACAATATCAATTGCTCGCGCACGCAACAGCAACAATTACGAACAATTATATCCGTTCCTCGATCGTCTTCATTTTCATTCTCACCTCGCGTTGTACAAGTATCGACTCTTGTTTCATTTATATCCATTTATATTCATTCAGCGTTCTTACGCGTGTTACTCTTCCGTAAGTTGGCTCGTTTAATTTTTCAATGTCAAATTCTACCGAGCTTTCAACTATTGCAGCATTAAGAGGACGAGAACGGGCTGTGGAAGGTATCGGGATAGGAATTCAAACGATGCTTGATTAGTTTTCTTACTCAACTGCCAAGGTTTTCTCGTTGTTGTATTTCTTGTAAATTTCAAACACGGGGAAATTGATTTTGAAGGGGCGGGGGTAGGTATATAAGTTTACAACGTATTTTTCTGTGTACGGACGACATAAAATGCGTGAGAATGCAAAGTTGGAAAGAACGGAGAATGCAGCGCGCCAAACGAAATGCGTTTTCAGGAGCGAATCGTTGGAGACCGATTCATTGACCCGTCGCGTCGAGACGTCCGCCGTCGACGCCGAACAAAGAGCACCGCGAGACAAAAGCTCTCGTTGAGTACTCGAAACGAACGCCACGCTGGCTCCCCCCCCCTCCCCCCCTCCGCTTTCTCCACCCTTCCCGAATACAACAACGTTCGCCAAAATCAAGGCAGTGATATTCCCCTAAATTAACCATTCTTTTGCTTCTTTCTCCGCTCGACGATTATACTATAATAGCTTCTCGTTACTTCCACAAACGCCTAACTCGATAATTCTCTATGTACAGTGTCTCGATCATTTTAAAAATACTTTTTTTAGTGTCAAAAATTTCTTACGAGAGTATTCTATGGTGATTAAAATTTATTATTACCTTACTCGGCGATAATGGAGGAGAGCAACAATTTTAACCATTTTTTCACGCTTAAGATGCAAGGTAGAGAGGTGCAGCAGCGAGGGAACGCAAAATGTCAAATGCATTTAATATTCGAGTGCACTCGGAAACAACTCCGGTGTACGTGGCACGCGCACTGCATGAAAACTTTCATCGACCGAGGAGCCAGCGTAAGTTAAGGAAAGGTGTGGTAAGGTAATGTTTACGTTAGAGATAAAATAGAGTGGGGGGGGGAGTTAGGCAAAGACAGGATAGAGGGAAGAGAAAAAATGAGATTTATGCCCAAGAAGAGAACTCGCGGGAGGTTGAGGGGAAGAATATTGATTTCTTTTGTTTCCTTTGCGAGTAAAAATCTGTTGTACACTGATTGACGAAATATTTTGCTTTTCGCAACGCGGCATTTTTCCAGCAGGATAATAAAGAAGACAATTAGGAAGAGGCTCGACTAGGAATTATTACCGCAATCGCAAAGTGTAATTTTGGTTCTTTCAGGGCACTTAATTGGCTTTCGCAATTGGAGGTTCTGGCGAGTTGACGACGCGTCGAGCGTGTAAAAGTTATGTGGTAATCCAACGTCCATGATCCTAATTATGCCGTGATCTCGAGGAGTACGTACTAGCTAGGGTGAGAAATGTTTACCCCGTTGGTTCATTTTTGCTTCAAACGCCCCAACAATCTGCTGTATTTTCTCTCAAAAATCTCTTTAAAGGTCAATGGCCTTTAAACCACCGTTGGTCCTCGTCGAGGAAGAATAAACGTTAGCGATATCCACAGAGTAATAAAGAACGGATTACGTAGACAAAAAACAGATACACAAACTTATACCATGAAGAAGCTATGATCTCGAGAAGCATATATATTAGTCAGAACGAGAGACATTTACTATTGACTCATTCTTGTTCCAAAAGCCTCAACAATGTATCAAATAGTTGCTCAAAAATCTTTTCAAAGTTCAATGACCTTTTTTAAACCACTGTTGGTTCTCGTCTACGAAGAATACGCGTTATCAATATCCAAAGTGTGGACTCGCAAAGACAAAAAGACCGAAATTTATGCCACGACGAATATTGCAGTGACAGAGCGAGTTAGTATAGAAGAAAAATAAATGGAAAATGATAATCCATGGGAGGAGCGGAGCAGAGTGGAGGAACGGTGAGCGAGCAAGTTCGAAGATGGTTGCGAGGGCGGCAGCGGTTGCTGCACGGCGTCGGAAACAGTGGCCAGTGCAATTAGCAGCAGCATTTACGATGCCTACTGGTGCAACTCGTATTTTCCCACGGGCAGAGCCGTGAGAATAATTCATGGCGCTGGGCTCCTACGGAGACTACCGAGTCCACTACTGACATTGCTGTGCCGCCGCGCCGTTGCCGTCTGCCAATGGCCAACCTTCCCTTTCCGGAATCACAGAACGAACCGTCCACCCGGTAGAAATGCTATCGCCGTAAATTTCAGCTGAAAGTGGAAAAGCCGCGAGATTAAAGGAGTGGGAGTAGCGCGTGTATCGACCCCCGCCGGCGAGTCGCTCTTTCTCCATCCTTCCTCATACCTATACATAGTCTCTAGCTACAAATATTACTCCTGCAGGAGAAGAAGCTGATTTTCTTCAGACTAATTTTACCAAATTACCCGCGAACCTGTCATCGCGTCTAATGCGTAATATCAAATGCACAATTGAATTATAAGCGAGGGTTGTAGGGAATGAGTGTGGAAGTATCCGTGTGAATTTTGATTGTGTGGATACAAGGGATAAAAAGGCAATAGCGTTCTTATTGGAGGGGACTGGAAACTAGAGCGAGTCTCGAGAGGGGAGAATCGACGAGTTGTTTATTCTTTGCTTCGTTACTTTAAAATCTAAAGGTGCGATTGATTCGCAAAAAAATATTGCCATACTCTACTACTGTAATCTATATCACAGTTAATCCAAGTACTAATTTAATTCGCCGAAATAAGTATACGAGTTAAGAGTGTCAACGTCGATAAACTTGAATATATAATAAAAAATAAATAAAAGGGGCAAAATAAATTCTTGCCTCGAGAATAAGATATAAAAAAATAATATCCTGGGTAAATCTAACTTTAGAACCGAATCCCAAAAAAATCACTCTGCTACCCAAGTTTAACTGTTGAAAAAACCATATTGCCCAACTTAAGTCCCGATTAATTGTTAACAAGATTGTCATACTCCATAGCACGGTTGATCGACGCGCGAAAATCAATTTAGCGAAAGAGGTATATACGTACATATGTGCAAGTCGGTGGTAATAAGGCGAATAAAGTTGTAGCTGTGCAGTGTCGTAGTGATACTACACGGAAATGCGATTACTCGCTGATGGAAATGGGCAGTAACCGCAGGAGCACGTGACTCAAAGCAAAGAGACTCGAAACAACTGATTTCTCGCAGGCTGACTCGGGAGAGCAGCTCCAACGAGGAATTCAATTTCAATGTTTCGCCACACGGAGCAGCACACGTTTGCGCAACAATTAAATTGCGTTATAGTCTTATCGAGCGAAAGAGCCTCGAGGAAGAATAATTGTAATCTTGGGTTCGCGCGGTTGCGAGAGGAGGTTCGCTTGTAAGATACAGATACGTATCGATGCAACGAGATAAGAAGAGGAGGAAGAAGGCTGAAGCAAACTGGTTTATGGTTTCGAATAGAAACACATTTATAACCTACATAGCATATCGATATACATGGAGGATCCTTAGATCGATCATCGTTTCGACCGGATGTGACGTGGCGTTACAATTTATAGGGACCAGGGCAAAAACCGGATTTTACAATGATATTTCAATTTCTTCTTTTATTTCATTCGAAAATAGTCTTTTCATTTTTTCTTAGCGTTTGAATCAAATTTTTTTTTAATTGTAAATTCGATGCAAAATTTTATTCAAATTGTTGACATTTAATTTTTTCTTATTCTTGTATAGAGTAAAAATCTTAATTTTGCCCTTGTCTTCTTCGGAAGTATTTTAGAAATTTTATGGATTTATGTACAAACACGTTTGTAATGTATAGTAGGTATTTATATATATACGGGATAAGGAAATTGATGATGAATTATCAGGTTGACCGGATTTAACGTAACATTTACCATTTATACGCAAGTGTTTCTATAACTTTAAACACAAACCTCTGGTCAAATTGTGCGCAAAGCGAGAAAGGTATGCACACACACACACACACACACACATGGAAAATTCATTTACGAATTCTTGAGATTGGTACGTAGAGGATAATCAGATTGATGATCAATTATCAATTTAACCGGATTTAACGTAACATTATCATTAACACACAAGTATTTCTGTAACGTTAACAAACTTGTGGTTAAATCGCGCGCAAAGCGAGAAAAGTATGCAATGCGTCTATGAATCCTTGAGAGCTCGAGGCCAAACTTTCTATTAGTTCCATGGTCGCAACAAGGATTTACGAGCTTTAAGAGCATGAAACAAGTTTATATACTTCTCTCTAGCATCTCTTATAAATAAACATTATATAGGCTGTTCATCATGAAATTTCTGCAATTTAAACCAGCTTTGCATCATTACTCGACGATAAATAAACTGCCATGACTTGGCTCTTCTCTCGCTAGGTAATTAAACAAAATTGTAGCGCTCTCGTTGACCTCGAGATCTAATAAAGGAAGAGGAAAGAAGATTACTAGTCAAATTAACTCTGTATATCTATATGTATATAGTGCATGTTGAGAAAGGTGCCATGTGGTAGACAGCAAGTAGAGCTCGTTGATAAATCTAATATTGAGCAGGGTCAGGGCTATACCGTGAAATCAGCGGTAAGTTTAAATTTTCATTGTGACATTCGTGCATCAAAACGAATTTCAAGAATTGACTATGACACCAGTGAAAAGGTCCAAGTATATATATACTGCTGTACAATATGAGAGTGTGGTATTCGCAGCAAGCACGAAATCGAGAAAAACGAATTTGAAATAATAGCGAAAGTTTGTTAAAATTTTAGTAATATTTGCCAACAGTCTCAAACAAATCTTGTAATTTAATAATTTATAATTTTAATTTGAATTTGTGGATTTTCTGCAGATAAAGTATTCTGAGTGGTGTAGTGGTTCAGCAAAATAGTGCAGGAAACGTTAAAGGAAGCATTGCCAACGATTGTGCATTCATGAAGCAAGCACTAAATTCCTTATTACAACAGTCTCTTCTAAGATCTCACAGCTTTTATCGATCGTCTATCTCACGAATTTTCAAGTACGTATTATTTTCTTATCTGTTTATCTAAGGCATGAAATCCTGATTATCCAGCGCAATCTGCTAAAATAATATTGCGAAATGAAACACTTTGCTAACGATACGCGTATCTATCAACACGCTTTACGCTTTCAGCAAATTAACACCACCTACAAAAGAAAAAAAAAAGAGAAACGAATGAGGAATAGTATTTACGATATTATCTCACCTTTAGAATATTTTCAAGTTCAGCCGAGTTTTCGGTCGGTCCGTGCCTCGAGTTTGGTGCCTGAAACAGTAGAAAAAAAGATTTATTAGAAACATAAAAAAATGATTTAAGTATGTTCTAAAATATTTGTATAAAAAATCCTTCAACACTGATGCAGTTTAAGCGAACGATCTCTAAATGTAGGATAGACGTCGGATTGCAAAGGAAGAGATATTTTATTAGGGGTAAAGCTGAGTAGTCGTACATTTGAAAGAAACGTTGGAACAAAAGAAGAACTATACGTAGGCATTGAATGGGTGCTGGGTAGATTTAAGAATGGGAAAGTATCTAGTAATTTTTAGCCCAAAGACATGGGAAAGAAGAGAAGAGTGAGGTAGACAAGCATTAGGGGGGGGGGGGGGGAGTGGTAAACGAAAGGGATGAGACAGATAATCGTAAAAGTGATTGGAGGGGTAGGTGAAGCTGAAATGTAAGGCTGGAGGCGAACGTTGCTGAAGAGAATGAATGAGGAGAGGGGAAAAGAATAGATTGAAGCCAAACTGATGAAGAGAGAGAGAGAGAGAGAGAGAGAGAGAGAGAAAATGTCGAGAAGGGAAAAAAGGCTAAATTTATAAAGAGATGAGAAATCGAGAGGATTCCGAAGCGTAATACGATCCTGACACATTTCCTTTTCTCAGCTCGTAAATCCAGACTAATTTCTCCAATAAGAACCGATGGTAAACGAGGCGTGTGTGTTGGTACGGGCGGTGTGTAGGAGTGATAAGGGTCGAGGGGAATCAATTTTAAGAGAATGAGGTGAGAGAGGGAAGCACTTCCCCCCCCCCCCCCTCCTCCTCTAGCACTTGGACGCTTAATTCAGTGGAGGTCCTAATTGTATAAGTAGGAGAGCCCTATAGCAGCCGGTAGAGCAAGATAGTTGCAAGGATCGCGTGGAAGAAACGCAGTGGCAAAGGACGAGGAGGAGGGGGCATCTCCGTCTGGATAAGATTCGACCAGACTCGATCGATAGTCAATCTGAATGAAATTTGCACCTCGAGGAACCGTGCGTAAGGTGCCTCGACCAGAGTCTGCAGGATTTCCATTGAAAAGCAATTGGTTTCCCGTGAAGGAACCGATTGCCGAGCGTGCGACTCTCTTTTTCCTCCCTTCGCACACCCTGAAGAGGTCTTCTTCGTCCCCAAGGAAGCGCAAAACAGCCGCTTTATTAGCCTCGAGCGATATGAAAGGCGCGGTTACTCTCAAAAATGAAACGTAACAAGGAAAGAGGAAGCCGTGGGAAAAGGATCCTCTTAACGTATATATAGAGAAAAAAGAAGCTTACGTTATCTAGAGGTAGTCTGGTGAGCTTGCTGCCAACGGTATTTAATCTAGCCGAGTTACTGCTAGACAAGGAATTGCTTTGCATGGGTTGACCCGGAGAATTAGGCGGGGGACCCTTGGCCGGGATCAAGCCATGATTACGATGGTCGTTGCTGTTACCCCCGTGCTTCACGGGCTGGCCCGGGTAACCACCCCTCCCCCCGTAGGGGGGTTTCCCGTCGGCGGGTTTGACGAAGCCACCGCGCTGCTGGTGACTCGTCGAGGACCCAATGGTGGTCGTGGTGGTCGTCGTGGTGGTGGTCACCGTCGTCGTCGCCATCAGAGTCGTCGTTATCGTTGTCGAGGATGATGATGATGACGACTGGGTCGAGGATGACGAAGAGGACGACCTTGGGCCTCCCGGCTTCTTGAATTCCTGGCCGGACGGCGAGCTCCTCGAGCTCGACACGGAGCCACCAGCGACTCTCAGTGACGAGGCTGCCGAGGAAGGTGCTGGACTAGCTGGCACTCCCTCGATCCCGAACAAACGCTTCGGCTCGTCCACCAGCAGATGCTTCACCAGCGAATAATTTCCAAGCTTAGATTGTATCTGCTGCGTGGTTCGATCTTGTGCATCTGGATTCACCTGAAACAATGTTTTAGTTAATATCTAGTCGTACATCGCGAAGCATTATTTGTCTATATATATATATATATATATATATATATATATATAGTGTAATAGGGAATATAGAAGTTTATTTGTCGAGCAATTTCGATAATCGCTCAATCTTAGCCAAGTAAAACCAGTTGTCTTAATGACTACTTGAATAGAACTAAACTGCTTGTAAAAGAATAACAAATATAGCAACGATTGTCCTTTGGACAATGGTGTATGTACGTTAGTATATATGAATGCTACGTTTGACTTTATATAGCGTGTCATAAAAAATACGGAAATTTAGAGCATCTTAGGTAAAAATTGTCAAGAGAATATTGAAATCATTTCAGTAAGCTCTAACAATAAATTCAAATTGTTTATAAGTAAACAAGGAACGTAACAACACCTGCCCTTTGGACACTAGTATTATGCCTGATATGCGTGGCCTCAACTGTGAAATCGAGATGCTATCTCGATTTCGATAAGCTACCACGTCACGCTTCGAAAACTATTAACAAACCCCCGCTCTAATACAACCTATATACACACCCACTATAAAACTATAACTCCAACAAAAACAGACTCTCGAGCATTTTAATGAATAGCCACTAATAACCGTATAATTCCAATGTGTGGAAGTTTAAACTCCTCTTAGAGTCATACAACGCGAAGGATTGTCCGAAATTGAGTTGTGTCTATAATGCATCCTTCGGTGTCCTCGTTGCAGTAAAGTCTGGGGAGAGACGTCGAACGAGTGTACAGATTTCGTGAAAAATTCTTTTTTTGTGGAATAAGGTGGGAGAGAGGACACAAAATTGAAGAGGTTCATAACTGTAAGGTAGGAGCGGTGGTGGCAGTAAAAGAGGGGAGGGGGAGGGGGCAAAGGACATGCAGCGAGGAAGCGTGAGAGTAAGAGAGGTAGGGTGGAGGGGGGGGGGGGGTGTGAAACGGTTGGGTGACCAGGTCAGGGACTCGCTCGCCTGACCTCGCGCAACCTCCTCCTCCTCTCGTCTATACACTGCGTACCGCTAAATCAGTATTACAAGCAACCACCTTTAACGACACTCGCCAGTTAACGGCTTAAGTAGTCGTCGACTATATTAATAATAATAATAATAACGCTCGTTATTTCGCGGAAACTCGAGCTCCATTATTACACACTTGTGTGTCACGTTTGATATAGCGTTGTGCTATATATATATATGTATACATAATTGAAAATTTAGAGGCTCTAATTGAAGGAGAATTTGGCCAATCGCTGAGGCGAACGATGTTTATACGCAAAATCGTGGCTGAAAGCAGCACGATCGATGCGTGGCAACAAATAGTCTGATGGCCGGCCACGCATTTGGAGCGAAATATTCTCATCGATTCTTATAGATTTTTTCTGCACCTATCCACCCTCGCCCTGCTACGCAAATAAAATTGAGTAACGAGGTCCATTCATCGCGTGTTTTTCCGTAATGAAACTGGGATGTTAAATTTTTTGCTATTAACGTAATTATTTTCTAAGACACTTTTCCATGAAAATCACTCTTCTCGACAGTTTTGCGCGTAACTGGTATCTCCTCAAAAATTAGCGTACGATTGATGATTTTCGGAAATTGTTATGATTATTCTACGATAATCCCTCGGATCTACCAAGTTCCCCGCGCCAAAAATACTATATAGCACTTTGATACTTGGCAATTTTTATTCGTGCATAAAACGCATCGAAGAATACGAGGCGCGTGGTCGTTTTCGAGTTTGGTATTCGAGTTATGAGATGGGAGAGGAGGGGGGGGGGAGGTGGGAGGTGGAAGACAATTCGCGTGTTTGTCAAAAGCGTACCTTTATGGCTTCGTCTTTTTATCGTTAATCGATAACACGCGCGTAAAAGTTGCCAGAACCAAAGGAATTTGGTTCGTGTGGGAGGGGGAGTCGAGAAAGAGTAGTCAAAAATGAGAAGAGAGAAAAATTGGAGAGGGAAGAAATGAGGAATTGCTAATCGGTCTGCCGCCGTTTCGGGATAGTAAAACTTTCGAAGCTTTCTGTTTGCGCTGCGGACGAGTTTCCTCTTTACGTTTTACGTGGGACGAGTTTGGAATCGCGAGGGATGAAATATCGTTGAAGCTGCATTGTCGGTGGAGTGGGTTAGGTGGTTGAAGAAGCGAGAGCGAGAGGGGGGGGGGGGGTTAAAGGATTCCAAAGGTGTAGTGGAGGGGGAAGAATCTAGGGGTTGAGAAGAGGAGGATGAGGAGGGATTTAAACGACCTTCCTCGCTGTCGTTATAGCTCCGTCCGTGCTTGGCCGCGAAAGTACACACACACACACACACACACACAGAAAACTCGCTTCCTTTAAATGGGTAGTAGGTACTGTACACTCGGGAGCAAACGCCCACTGTTCTTGCGTATATACCAGCGAAGGAACGTTATTTTCTGCGGTTCTTATCCGTCGACCGCAGAAAACCTGCGCAACGAGCAATATTAACGTCAAAACAATGCCACGGTGAGCGACTACTGTACAGCATCGAGCAGATCAACCGGTGCTACGTTAAACATGCTGCCATTTCCAATCTACCAGTGAGAGAAAAAAAAGACAATTTTCCATCGGTTATATAGAGGCATTTGTAGGATTATGGTTTTGGATTCTTTCATCTTTTTCTTGGGAGAAGAGATGATTCGAATTATATATACATACTATATAGGACAGTAGCCACTTGTTACGATGATTCTTGTATATTCCGATGAACGCTCGAGTGTATACAGAGAGGGGGTGTATCCGCAAAGAGGGCGAAGAAAAAGCGCAATAATTTCAAGCTCGGCAGGTGGATTTTTATTCGGAGGTTGAAAGAGTAGCCGACCGACGACGCGATGCTTAGCAACTGTTTCGCTATATATATATATATATATAGTAAACTCTATTCTGCCGTCAACGCTGCTGAGCGCGCGCTCTTCCCCATGGATCTGCTAGATCGCGTGGCGAGGTAACGTTTTCGCGGGGCCTTTTTTACCCCTTTCGACCAGCGGAAGCAAGAAATTTGCATCGACATTAATTAATCACGATGAAATCGATGGTTGTGTGTGCTAACGAGCTTAAGCAAAATGCTCGGCAGTTTTGTCCAGTCGTTAATTAGGGATTCAGTGGCGGCATTTTGAAGCCAAACAAAGATGCGAAGTTGAGGAGGACAAAGGTTAGAATTAATTTTCGTCCTTGCGTGCGCTGCTCCCAAAGTTGACTTTTTGCAGCAACTTTCGGCGAAGGACCAACGAGTCAAGGACGTTTCATAAATATACCCAGAGGCGAGCCAAGCTCTATTCGGGGGGAAAATAATCAATGTCGAAGATTAATTTTCTCCGCGATACTTCAAGATTAATCTCTTCTTAATTTGGCAAAGTGAGAGGTAATAACATCAGCTGACGCTGTACCACTACGATGATAAAGAGGGACAAGTGCTTGGCTGCTTCAAACATGCAAATTCAATTCTAATACAGCTGCTCGACGAGAATATTGCTCGCAGCTGTTTTACCAGCAACTTTTGAAGATTAAGGGTCAACGACCTTCAAGATCCGTTAGTCGAAAAACTCACCCAAAAAAGTCACACACGCTGTACACACACACACACACACACACACACGATGAGTACAAAAATGCTGTAAACTTAAGAAACAACGACGAAGAGAAATTTGATACTACGCGTATGCACTCGAGCGCAATCTCGCTTTATTGTCGTTGTATCGATGTACACGGAGAAACACAGACACGAAGAATGAAGCGCTTTATGGTCACGTGACACGCCGATACACTCTATAGAGCATTCCACTGGCAAATGCATATATAAAGGGTAGTGTGGATAGATTTGGAAAAGTCGACGACAGTTGAATGGAGGGGGTGATCGAGTATAGGTGGTGGGGGAGGGGGGTGAGACATGCTTTTGCTCGTAAAGGGGGTAAAGTGGCGTCGTCGACGTCGTTCCCGTCCGCGCAGTAGGAGACAGTGACGATGATGGTGTATGCCCTGTGCTGGTGGTGGTAGCAACAGTGGGTGGCTCGCACCCCTTTTCCATTTTAAAATGGTGTACGTGTCTGGCATCGCTTTCCCGCGTTTTGCGCCCGTCGCCGTCGAGCGTTTGCATGTGAAATTCGCATTAAGCGTCCGACACGGCGACGGCTGCAGCCAGCCTGCCCTGGCCTGGCCTTCCTCTTTCTCTTTCTAGCCCCCACCCCCCCCCCCCCCCCACCCCTCTATAGTATATCGTCCACCACCTGCCCTCCTCCTCATCTTCTCTCCGCGCGAAAAAGCCTCCAAAGTATTTCGAACAAATTATACTCAACCTCCGTCAATTACTCCATCTGTTCATCTAACTTTCTTCTTTGCCTATCATTTATTTTTATTGATTTGACGAGAGAATATAGTAGCTGGGTTACTTTTTTTTTTTAAATATGGAATTAGTCGCAGGAGTGATTCACATTTTTATGTTAATTGCAATGATTATGATAAATATATTTGATATCCAAGTATGATACACACACGACGAAGAAATGACCAAATTCGATAAACTCATAAATATATCTATAAAGAGAACAAAGCTACAAGATAAAAAAAAAGTTGGAAGAATGAGGATTATACATGAAGAAAAGACTGCGCGATGCTGCCACCTGTTAGGCACTACGTCATGACTTTGCGACCATGACGATTCGCGCCACGCTGCGCCGAGCTAGGCTGGCGCACCAAAACATCGTGACAATTTGACCTTGAAAGAAAAACACTAGCTGAATCCATTAATCCGTAGCCTCGCGTGTGCGATCGACAAAGAACGCTTTTTATCTTAACGGGAGAAAAATCGTAGCTCGTTGTTTTTCCAAGAAGGGAGAAATCTATGACGTGGGGTGAGAGGATCAATTTATACGTGTACCAGTGTGCATGTACGTGTGATTAGGTACGATGGAGAAGAACGTTCATGCGACAATTCCTGTCGAACATTTTTTGAACCAAAAAAATTCAGAAGGTGAGAAGAGGAAGCAAAAAAAAAACAAAACACCATATACACCGATGTCGAGGAGAAATGGAGAATTAGATGGAAAATAGAAAACACGGAATTGGCGAATAGTTGCAAGTGGAGGAAAAAAAGGAGAAAAAATTCGATATGCTTTACGCGCACGAATTGTTATAGCTACCTGCGGATCGTTTCAGGAAAGCGGCTTTATAGTCGAGAACGGTAAATCACTGGAGAACGTCAATCGGCGAGCATAAAAGGTAGCAAGAGCTTGGAATGTTTCCTTCATCACAGCTCTCTACTGCCTATACCTCTGCAGTTACTATATACACAGTACGTAGCTGCTTCTCGGCGGAAAATCTCAATGCTGCGCGTACGTATAAAGAGAACTTTTAACTCCGAGAGTCGAAATTTCAGTCGTAGATCAAATCTTGCGCTTAAAACTTAGCAGTAAGAACTTTGTAGAATTATCCAAGGTTTTTATTTCTCTTATTTAATGCTATAATAAGAAAATCCTGTGAAATGCTTGTATAAAATTCTATCCCATACGAGAGAGACTGGTCTTTTTTTTATAATGCCAAACGATTTTCTACCACTTCGCATATAAATATATATATATATATATATATACATGGAGAATGATTCGAGGTTTGGAAAGTGTTCCAAAAGAGCAAAGAGGAGTTCGCAGAATTAAATAGGAATAAATAAAGTTTTTCCAGACGTTTATAAGCGAGTTAATTTAGGAATAAAATTCCACTAGAGAGAATATAGGATTTTTCTTGTATCCACGTGTTCGTCTCGACTCCTTTATTCGTCCACGTGATTCAATAAACTGGTGAATAATTGCTCGATTGGATTTCGACTGCTCGGTTGGTTATAGACAGTATGTATATGTATATATATATATATATATATATATATATACCAGCTTGCAGAATGGTTAGGCTTTCGCGGTGTACCGAATCCGTGTGTGTCAGCTGTCAGACGTGACGTCATCAGCAGTAGTCACAGTGTAATATATCGTGACGCACACTCGTATCGACGAATCGACGCTTCGATAATAATGGCCAGGTCGAATCTAATGGAGGATTTCTTTGGAAAATTTATCGCGACGGTCGATATCCGTTTGGTAAAGTTGAAGGGTTTGAAGAGTACGGTTTATTGGGGGAAATGTTAAAGGACCACCGCAAAAGAGGGTGCGGGGGTGCTGTTAGAATTTATATAAACGCGTTTCGCAACTAGGAGGAGGTTGGAGCTATTTTACGACGATTATACGAGTGTGATGAACAATTATTGCGCGGATTTAGTTGGGGGAGCGGTGCGATAAAGTCGAGTCTCGGCGCACGCATTAGTGCTTAAAATGGCGTGCTTCAGCGATCCTTGCTTCCTGATTCTAACTGCTTGTTTACTACGTCGCCACCGCGCACTGTTACACTCTTTTACGTCTTCTACCCCTCGATCTCTCCTTCCCGACAATGTCCATTGACGCTTTAACATTTATCGGGACTCGCTATATCGTCGTCGAGTGCCAGTGTGAAGTTAGCAGCTCAAATTTTAAAACTGAAAAGAAAAAATTAATAGTTCTAGTAGGACCTGGTGAAATTCTACAGTTCTTTGCTATTTTCCAAAAAAAGTTCTGCAGATTGAACTGGAGAAACTATAGAAAGATGATTTGGGGTGCCAACTTCACATTCTCCAATATTCAAACGCTTGTATCCTTTGAACTAAAAGTCCTATCGATAAAAACTATTAGACATAGTGATAGAACCCTTTGGGGTGCCATCAGAACTCTAGTTAAAAATCGAAAATCGTTAAAAAAAATTTTTTCTTAAATTTTACAAAAAAAAATTTTAATTTTCGATTTTTAGCTGGAATTCTGATGGCACCCCAAAGAGTTCTATAAATATGTCTAATAGTTTTTACTTATAGGACTTTTAGTTTAAAGGATATTAGCGTTTGAATATATTATAGAGAATGTGAAGCTGGCACTCCAAATCATCTTTCTATAGTTTTTCCAGTTGAATCTGCAGAACTTTTTTGAAAAATAACAAGGAACTGTAGAACTTGTCCGGGTGCTACTAGAACTGCTTGGTTTTTTTCCATTTTAAAAATTTGGGGTGCTAACTTCACTCTGGTCCATCGAGTTCATATTGGTCGAGCAGAGTATATTAAACGTTACCCACAAAAAAGCTTCGCTGTAATTTCTGCAAAATTTCCTTTGATTAAAAATGACGAGGGATGTTAAGAATCACTAAGAATAGTCTTGAAACTACTGGTGATTCTTCGGATGATTTTTCACGCTAATCGATTTACTCGAAAAGTTGTTCTTCTCTCTTTTTGTATCCAGATAATCACGGTTTGTCGTGATAAGCGGAGTTGGCAAAAGAAAAAGGTATCCGCATCGTTCATCCCTGATAATTTTTTGTATTACGCCAGTTTGACCTCGACCCTTCACCCTCGGCAGGGTTCGGTCTGCTTAGCGGGCGCTCTCTTGCTCGATCACTCGGCGGTTCAGCATCGTCCTCCAGCCGTCCTCGGGTGGCTTTGCGCCTTTGGTCCTTCGACCCCCCCCCCCCACCCCACCCCCCACTTCACCTTAGAATATACTCACCAACACCTACTCTCGACTGTAAGCGACACGAGAGAGCGATATATTTCAACGATGGTGTGTACAATCCACCCCTATATATATATATACATATACAGTGTCCGCTAGATAAATCCACCCACACCACGAATGTGCAATTCTGTTTATTTTACAACTGAGAGAAATATCAATTTTTTGTATAAAAACTTTCCGAGTGTAAATTGAGAGATCCTTCAAGTGTCTCGTATAAAAAATTCATTTGATATCGTCTGTATCTCTTATGGTTACTAAGTTAAAGAGAATTTTATGTTCATGATTTGGGTCGTTTTATATAGCGAGCACTGTATATATATGTATATGCAGAATGTTCAAAGTAACGGTCGCCAAGATTTTTCAGACACTTTTAATAATGTAAGAAGAGAAATGTTTCAAATAAATGGTTAGTATATATCCTCTACCGAATAAAATGTAAATAAAAGGTGCAACATTTTTTTTAATAAGAAATCTTTTATTTTTTATTGTATATTATTATTATATTATTATAGCGTATTTCAATAGCTCTTCTGAGCTATAAACGAATTTATTAGCTCATTCAGTCGTTCGTAAGATATATGTATGTTCAATTAAAATTGTTTATAGTGTATAAGTGTGGGTTTGGTTAAGGTAGTGTCCGTGACCAATACACGGATAGATGTGTAGTCTCTTCTCACCTACTTATAATTTCGAAATGAAGTATTCAGTGACTAAATCTAATAATAAATTCATACACATTATTTTGAAAAATTCTTGAAACAATTAAGTTACTAAAATATACGATAAACAATTATGTTCTGATTAAGAAAATAAAAAGTACCAATATTTATAAAAGAAACAATTTGTTTGTTTTTATTTTTGCATTTTATTCAGAGGAGGATTTTTTTCTAATATCATCAGAGCTGTTTGAACAATTTTGATCATTTTCGCGCCGGACACCCTGTATATACGTCCTTCTCAATCCCCTTTTCTCACACTAACCACCCAACTCAATCTTCAGTCTTACTCTCAGTTTCTTGACGCTAACATTTCTTTTCCAAGCTACATTATACATACACATTCATACAGAATTCATCGCGAAAAATACTCAGTATAATATTATTATAGTATATAAAACTATAATAAAATCGAGGACTAGCATTTCAACTACTTCCTGTTTCCACTGCAATATATATATATATATATACGGAAAAATTTGATATTCTATTCATCCATAAATCCTTCAATCGTTATTCATCTAAGCACCGCTGTTGTAAGACTCGAAATTACGCACACTATAATCATTGCTGATTAATAAGCACAATTGGTAAGAGTCTACTGATGATGAGAAACCAGAGAAAACCCGGAGGTTGATTAATTGAAGGACGCAAGCTCCACAGTACATTCTCTACAAAGATTTTTCGTTTATTCAACTAGACTCAAAACGTGGACAGAAAAATTAATTAATTTCTCCTACTAAAAGCAAAATCACTTAATTCTATAGCACGATTCCTTTTTGATCTAAATATAGATAGGACTTTGGTAGAGGCTCCTCGCAAAAAATCGATATCTCTTACAGGTAGTTATGCAGATAAAGGAACGTCACACCTACGTTCCAATGTGTGTTAAATCGTAAACGTCCCGTATATACGTTAGACCCGCCATAACTGAGAAATTAAATATCACGCAGTGCTGTATTGGACGTTTAAATTGAGATTATTGCGGCAGTTGCGAAAATGGTTCCTACGGAGAGTTGCCGATAAAGCAATCGCGTATGGGAACGTCCTTATCGGGAGATATATATATATATATATATATAGTATTGTGTAAGATTGCAGAGTTTGCGAAAAGAGGCCAATTGTAAACAGAGCGCAGAAGAATAACCGAGAAATCGCTCGTTATCAAACAACAAAGTTTCATGATACATCGATCCCTTATCTATCAAAGCTCTATATATATATATATATATACAACCGTGGATATAGTATAAAATAACATTAACGGAAAATCAAGCAGAATTCATGAAATAAAAAAAATTGACTAAACAATAGCTTTGATAGGTGATGATATGTATGGGATATTTTTGACATGTCCAAATTGCACTATTGAAGAATTATATCTTCATTTTTCTACAAAGTACCAAACAAATTAGAAATACAAATATAAGATTTAAACAAAATATAATAAATCAATATTTATAATTAAAATATACCATTGGATAAAACAATAATAGTTTCTTAAAAACCAATACTGTTTATTGCCAAAAATGACGCTATCTACACCACGCGTGTTTTAGATTATGGAATCGTTGTAGAAGAGAATTTACATGGACAAATAAAGTAGACGACTATAAAGAGTAGGTTAATCAATGTGTTAGGCTGCTATATATATATATATATATATATAGGAGGCAGTGTCAGGATTGGTAAAGTGACCGAACAATTTAACGCGTCAACCGGAGTGTCATTCTCTCTCTCTGGCTAGCATCCAGATTGATAAATAAACGTGTGAAAATCGATAAGACGAGGCGCGCGTGTCTTAGGCCATAACGAGGAGAGAACGCGGCTGTATAATGCTGAGGGAGATCGATGTAGCGATAAAGGATTATCGGTTATCGAGCATGGACAGAGGAAAATCGGTAAGGAGAGATTTATCGCGTAGGGAGGAATGCGAATAAGAGAGATGAAGTAGATTGAATGGTTATCCGAGAGAGAGTAGGGTCGTCGTCGTCGTCGTCGTCGTCGTTTGGCGCGAGCCATCGGATATATAAAAGGAAGCAGCGAGCGTCGCGTGTAAAGGTGTCGTGTCACTGAGACTCTCATTATCGATGCACCTGCTGCGGTGCGAGAGAGAGAGGCGAGTCTATTGTTCAAAGCAACACCAATCGCAGTATTGTGCCTCGTGCCTCGGTACCCGGTCACTGGGAGATGAAATTTTTCTTAAAATTAATAAAGAAACTGTGGAAGAAGCGAAAAACTACGAGATCTTTGTTGAATTTAGTTAGAAAAGCTTAGTGTTTATTTTTAAGTGTTCTTGTACATTGGAAAGCTTCAATATTACGTCAGCTGCTATTGATAGAGCCCAAGGAACTGTAAAAGCTCTACTATTATAATACTTGAAATATTTTATATGGGACAGGTGTAATACGAGGCTTGGAAATGATGAGGTGACGGAAAGAGAATAATAAATAAGTGGACTATAGGTGTAAAGTAAGTATAGGACTAAGTTATTGGTGAGTTACGCGGGGCTGGCCGAATGCCAATGGTGCGATTAATTGAGTTCCCGCGAGCGAGGCGTTCGCCGTTCTATCGGCGCGATCAGCCCAACGGAATTCAAAGCGAACGAGTCAAGATTATCTTGGAAAAAGGACAATAGCGCTGTCGCGAGAGACAATCTTTTCTGGCCACTTCTCGAACGATGCTTCAAATTATTTACGATCGATTCTCGGTATTGCTCTCGTTGTTTCTGGCCTTTCAGTGTTTTTGTCAACAATGTTCGACGCGAGGTCTATACAGCTGCCCATACTTGGATCAAAACAAACCACGAGGAGGGGGGTAAACAGAGTTTCAAAGCTGAATATCGTGCTTTTACGATTTTTAATGAGAAGAGAGATAAACAAGATTTTCCTGTGCAAGTCAACAGACGATAACTAAGTATATATATATATATATATTCTGGTGAAAGAGAAATATTTCAACACAGCTATTCACGAGCAAGTTTCACACTGCTACCACAAAATTAGCCCCTCGAATAATCTTAATGCGAGCCAGACTGTACTCGAAGAACGAGGCTCTTTATCGAACGCTAATCCCGAAACTTTTCCCTCGAGTTCTTGGTTCGCCGAGAATTGACCGACCGACGGGACTCTAACAAGATTAATATTTGATTCGTCAAAGTTGATTAGATATTTGCCTTTACCGTTGACCACAAATAACTTTTCTTCTGAAACAAGTGTCTATAGGTAATAGTGTAGAATCGTCGAGGCGAGACCCGAAGGGAATAACGAGAATAAAGAGAGGGTTGGCATGAAGAAGCAAAGGAGATTTCGTATAGTCGATAAACGTCAAAACTCAGACACGATGATTACGAGCGACGCGAATACACAGTACATATATATATATATATATATATACACATTACAAGAATAAGATGTACAATGAAGAAAAGAAATGAGCTATCGGATTGCTCGTTATTCAGAATAGTTTGGAATTAGCAGTAGGATCTGTGTAGGATACAGGTATAAGCGAGGAGAGAAGAGAGCAGAGCGAGAGCAAAGAGCATTGTTTATTTGCGTCGATATCCCTGTGGAGTTTCTCTCAGGCTTTAACAGGACTCGCGTTGGCTGGTCTGCCTTCTCCTGCTCCCTTATCCCTCTTATCGTTTTCCATCCCTTTCGTTCTTTCACATCCCCCTTCCCTCTATTACTTTCCCCTCCCACCCCAACCAAAAGCTACAACCTTCCCACTCTCGCACAAATCTCTTTCTCTCTCTTTCTCTCATACGAACAGTCGAACCTACAACTCTCTTCGAGCCACCGCATTATCCCACCCTCTTATACACACCAACACCGGTGTATTGATTCCGCACACGCGCGTGCACTCCCCCCTCCGCCCAACCTCCGCAACCAAGCAGACTTTCTCCGTAATGGTGTATATCGCCGGGTGTTTTTGTGCACAAACACTCGCGCTCTACCTACGTCGTTCCATCTCTCGCTCGCTCTTGTCTTCTCTACGACCCCCCCCCCCCTCCCCCCTCGATCTAAAACGCCAGTTCGCTCGCTTCCACTTGTTTACTATTATGCTTACCCACTTATTCTCAATCATGTTTGCACTCACACCTCCTCGTGCTGCCTACTTAACGCTCGTTTATAAGACGATACCAATACTATGTGCCTTCCCCCACCCCCCTTTTGACCATTGAAAATCTCGTATTTTGATTTTTTGTTCCTGCAGTGTTTTAACGGTGCACGTATTTTACTTAAGCTTTGACACTCGATAAAGGACGGTAAATGCGATGTTGTTGGAGCGAAGAGCGTGAGATTTTTGAAGGGTGGGTATAATACAGTGATATATTAGATCCGATGTAGCAGCGGATAGTAATAAATGCGTATTGAATAGCGTAGGAGAGCGGTTCACAACTGTCAGCGTACGTATAGATTGCACAGGAGCGTGAAGCGTGAGAATAGTACAGCAAGCGAACCCCGTTGAAAGATTAGAGCGTCATGTGAATTGATGCGCAGCCCAGTTTGATTGCTGCTGATTATCGGGAGCGCCAACTCGCAATTAGATCGAAATTAACCAGAAAATTGTGCGCGCTCCAAATTTTCACGAGCCACTCTCGGTCACTCCCGGATCCGTTGTGTACTTTTTATTGTAAACAATGGGAATTTTGCGAGACATTTTTTTTTACAAAATTTTCCAATTTCTGCGAAAGACAATATTTAGAATTAACTGGTACAGTCTCTGACAAAAATAAACAACGAAGGGGCTGAGTGACATCGTAGATGAGAAACGGTAAAAAATAATTATTTTTGATGAATAAATAATTAATTAGGAGACAGATAATTTTTCTGTGACGGTTTAACAGCTTCCAGCAGCTTTCTGCACGGAACGTGAGCAAATGTGGGAGAGAAAGGTTTTATCTGCTTTGAGTTATCCGAAGAAATTGCAAAATCGAAAACAAAGTCCTAGAACCTGTTTATGTATAGCTGCACTCTTCTGCAGTCTGCTATATGGGGAGCGAAAAACATCAAACAAATTCTTTGTCCACGTATACATACGAGTGTTTTTATATGGGATAGGTGATGTACGCGAACTAACGTGTAGTAAAAAGGAGACATTTTTTCCTCTTTGCTGGGAGAAAAAAGAAACTGCGAGGAATCTCATGTAAAACCACGAGCACGTCTCTCAAAAGTATACACGACTGAGCGATTATTCGATACTCTGTAAGAAAAAAGATTGAAGATTTTTACAGATTTCTCAGACACGATTCAGCTTGAGCACTCGTGCCATGAGCATAAACGAGTGTATACATAGTTATCTTACTATTTCTCAAAACTCTTGTAATAATACAGACTATTATTAACTATTATGACAGAGTCGGAGTAGCTTGCAGAAAAAAGGTGTAAATTAACTGAGAAATGTAGATAAATTACAGAAAACGTAAAAAAAACAAAAAAAAACAAATAATAGTATATATAATTAACTTCTCACTTTAATTTTTTAGAACGTTCGTCATTTTCGACATGTTCATTTTTCTCTTCGGATGATCGTCCGTAGATTTTCCTCCAACAGATTCTAATAATTCATTAGGAGCAAACAAAGAAATTAGGCACAGCATGCTCTCTTGTTATATATTTATGCTTGACGCAAAGAAAATGTGCAAGGTTCTCAGAATTATATCTTGGAAAAAAATAATTTTGTAGGAAGTCTTTGTTAATTACGAGAACAAAGCACGTGTCCCTAATAACGACATTAGAGCCGATATCAAATTCTAAAAGTATCACAAATCGCTTATCTTTTCAGAAACGCTCGAAATAACGTTTGATTCGCGTGATTCCTGCAAAGGTTTCATCGTGCGAAATGCAAAGACACACAAATTTCGCTTCGTCAATTACTCTCGCAATGTAAATATCATTGCTCCTGATTCAATTGTCACGTTGAACGGTCGGTAAATAAAGATAGTGCTATATGTATATGTAAGTAAAAAAATGCTGAGGATTTAATGGCGTTATCAGTTTGTCTTTGAATGCAATTTTATTCTCGCGTGGCGCGTGTTCCGCTAACGTCAACGAAATTCGAATAGTACAGCATTATCAAGCACGCGTATCGACGAGCAAAACTTGCGCGTGGTAATTACGGAATCGTAAATAAATGCTGCAATAAAGCTGTTAAAGGTTGTAACGTAAAGCAATTAGCAGTTTTATTTGTTTATACATAGATACGAACTTTCCTCGAGCTTCACGACTCCTTGTAAAATCTTCAAGAACGCGTGTATCGAAAAAAAAATTAAATGTTCGATAACCTTCAGTATTTTTTCATTCAATGCAATTTTATAATTGCGAGAAAACAGTCGAGGGAAAATAAGGAACACGTGCGCCATGCGTACACGCAACGCTACGAATACTATATCTATATATATATATATATATATATATATATATATATATATATATATAGGTAAATAGCGTTTCGACACACGATTAAACGTAAGAGCGAGTCCACAGTCGAGTTGGTTTTAGAAAAAGGAGGTCAGAAAGGAGGAAGACAGGAAGACAGGAAAAAAGGAAGAAATAAAGGAGCGAATAATGAGCCTAGCGAGTCAGCAAGTACCAAAGCGTGCAACAGCGCCAGCCAGAGGAAATCCGGACAGCTGCTGGGGCTATTTGAAAAACGAGAACGCGTACACGTACACGACTTCCGACTCATCACGCTCGCACAGCACAGTGCTCTACTCGAATAACTAATCTTCATTCTAGAAATGAACATTTTCCTGCTCTCTGTTCCCTCCGAATCAATTTATAAATTTCTTTACGCTCGTATAGCTTTCACTCTCGACGGAGCCTCGTGGATTTTACAGCGTAGTGCTTGAAATGCCATTGAGAGGTTAAGTTATGCAGTTGGAATAATATTCGATACCCTCGCGAAGAATCGTAATAATCTGTTTTTGTGCTACGAGAGAAAACCCGCTCGAGTTAGCTGCACAAAGAAATTCATCGTCGCAAAAGAGGCGTGTGTTTGTTTACAATTTTTTGTCCCCGTAGGAGACGCCATCGCGCAGCGAGCGAGCGAGCCTCGAGAAGTCAGCGTGGAAAGTAAACTGTAAATATGGCGCTACATAGTTTAATCTATATACGTCTGTGGCTTCGTAGAACGTACAGAGTGAGAGGACAAGTCGAAAGGCTTTTCCAGGAAGAAGGCAATGGTGAATTTGGAGGGGACGCTGAGAACTCTGTTGCTACTCGGTCGGTAACATTGACTGTTCGGTCGCAGCGTGTTTACCAATTACCATTCTGCCCCCCACCGAGCCAACACGCGTGCCAAAATATACACACTGGTAATCTCGGTCGGTGTGTATATATGTATACGTATACTATAAGAGAGTCTCATTAAAACTATCGCTCTCGCACGATTACGTAAGCCAATCCGAATCGATACAAGAGACTTGGCTTGCCACGCTTATTATTGTTATTGTTGTTGTTGCCACCAGCTCGCTGTCGATGCGAAGCGAACGCGACAGAGACGCGCGCGCAGTGGCAGCAAGGCAAGAGAGAACGGAAGAAAAAAACAGCAGCCAAAAGGGTCTATTCGAACGAGTCGACGGACAGAATCCATTGTGCATAAATCTCCTTGAATGTAGCATAAATAGAATTCCTCGCTACTGCTGCTTGCTCGACTGCGCGCGCGGTGTTACAATATTCTTTCTCTCGCCGCGGTTTCTCGGGCGAACGGAAATTCACGCTGAAAAAATAACTGAGGAATCGACGACGCATTAAAAATTCCAGTTGGAATAAAAATAGCGTTCGACGGCCTTTTTCTCGGACGGTCTTGAAAAAGCGCACTACTACCGCCGACTGACTGACTTATCGCACATCCGGCCTGCCTAATACGCTGTGTGCTATACATATATATATATATATATATATCCGCGTTCTAGCTAGCGCAAAAGTATTTCGAGCGTGCTGCTGCGTTATTATATGCTTACATTCGAGACGGTCGTGTGTCGCTGAGAGATGCTCGGCTCGAATTTTTCCACGCTCCACTGAATTAATATTCTGCCGATAACCATCTTATTGTTTCCAAAGAGACTAGCGTGATGTTCGCTCGTATAGTGTACGAAATGGCAAAGTAGAGCTTAAGAGAATGCTGTATAACTCGACACATCACTCGAGCTAATTTTAGTCCTATTAACCAATTTGTTTTCTTATGCTTGACGAGCCAAGTGCAGTGGAACTCGCAACCGGAGCTTTCGCGCTCTTCTCGCTTGTTACAAGAGAGTAGCATGCATATATATATATGTATATAACAATAATACAGAGATCGCTCCAGGATCTTTCTCCGCGTACAGGCGAAACAAGAGCTTTGATAACGAGGCAATTGCGGACGCAAATGAGACGCAGTAAACGAAGGAAGAAACATCGTCGCCAGTGGAAATTACATAAAGTCGAGATAGCGAGCGATTCCTGTATAATCGTCTTCGGCCAGCCGCGACAGTACAAAGGATCTACTGAGGAGGGTTACGTAATACCTCTAATGCCAATGAAACGAGTATGAAAGCTGCTTATTTTTTTCCTTTTCTCTTCTCTCTTTTTTTATCCTCTTTCGGTTGGAACGGATGCCTACGGTGAGATATACGCTCGCGCGGCGGAACTATTCAAGCGTGGCCATGGAAATTTACCGCTTTGCACTTTTGCCACCTCTCCAGGAATCAACGCAGTGACGTATCAATTTTTCTCTTTTCCTCAATTTAATCGCTCTTTATATTTTTTTACGTAGACTGTAAAACTTTTTACATTTTTATAGTTTATTATTGAAGGAGAATAGCTGCAGTTATCGATAATCATTTTTATATTGCAATTGAGCTCGTATATTTTTCGAGAGTACCTTGTTAGGTATTTTCACTAGATTAAAATTGTTTTTTAACTATTTAGAGATTTGCTCGATTGCTTCCATGAAATGCGTACAACACAACGGTATGAAATACTACGGAGATCGTGCGAACTTGGTGCGAGTAACATTGATTCCAGTCATTTCGGCTTTCATCGAGGAATTTTTTTCACAATAACGCAGCTTGAATATTCAGTTTGACAAGTGGGTAAACAGGGAGAACTTGGTGCGATGTGGTCTACGATTATAGACTACAGGTTTGAAAATATAGTGCACTTGATGCATGTAGCAATATTCCTGTGAAACTGCAAAGTGTACTCACTCTCCTATATATATATATATATATATATATATACCAAATCTCCATCTAGGATGCATAACTGTGCAGCTGCAGTACGTAAAGCTAAAATTCGCTTTCCCTTTGTAGTCGCCTGCGACAAACTTCGGTCGAACGTAAAGTCAATATAGTATCAGTATAGAGTATAGACAGAGGAGCACACACCATCATATCCGAGAAGAGTGCGCGCGAAATCCTTGCTGGGAAACGAGAACATTTTGAAATTCCTCTATGGACATCGTTTCTTTTGCCCTTTCATGGTTTCCCTGGGAGAGTTTAAGGGAAACCTACAGGGATGTTAATGCAAACTATCCTCTCTCAGCCACGTCTGAGCACTCACAACCTATTCTACGTGCAATATCGCATTTTCTCACCCAACCTGCACTCTTCCTATCTTCCTTCGATGCAAACGCGAAAGCACGAGAAATATATATGAGGTTATCAGCCTTTTTTTCAGCGAGGAAATTTATGTATATAGAACCAAGTTGTTTTTTTTTTCGTTTAATAATTAATACGGTGTAACGTAGCAAAATTGTATGAAAAACATATTAAAATGAAATTTGATATTCTTCTCAAGTTATTACAGCCTTGAACTCTTGTGTAGCGTGTGTTCGATTGGAACGTGTTATTCGAAACTGCTTTATGTATTTTCAGAACTAGTGAAGGAGATAGCTCGAGAACTATTTGATGGATCTTGCTGAAATTTTGAGGAAATCCCTGCAGTACGATTAACTTTCAGATGAATATTCAACTTTTCACAACTTTCTTATAAAAATTAATATTTTATTTTTTTACAAAATATACACATAATTTTGTGCAGAATTTTCTAGTTTTATAAAAGAGCGTGTTATATTTTAATTGTTTAATTATCTTACATTTCGCTGGTTCTCTCACATGAAGCGTGAATGTTAATAAAACAAAAATAAAAAAAATTGATTTGTTGAATTCAGGCAAATATAGCCAAAGCTAGAGTTCGTACACAATAGTCGAAAAACGCAACGTGAAACCTTTTCATATTGATTTGCAATAACGTGGATTATATTACAATAGTTTAAAAAAATGTATAAACAATTACACACAAACTAGACCAGAACAAAGCAATAAAATAACTTTATATTCCACCATCTATATATAAACGATCCCCTTAATTTCGATCGGAGCGTAAAAAAAAAAACTGGGATGTGCACCGAGAAAAGATAGCGCGTATAAAAAAATTGGAGCCAGAAAAGAGTGAAAAACGAATTAATCGGATCAGCAAAGATCACGAAGAATAAACCGATAACTAGCCGAGCTTTCACGATTTACCAAACTCATCAGTCTCTCTCTCTCTCTCACTCGTACCATTATTATTTATGCAGGATTGCGTAAACTGTTAAGAAATTCTCGTCTCGCAATATATCTCTAATTTATCGCATCTTGAGAAAGAATCCAGTGATGCACAATGTGCCACGGTTAGCGTAGCTTCCTGGCTTTTCTCGAGCGCAAAAAACAGAATAAATTGGCGATCGACGCTCGAAGAGTGTTAAGCACACCGTAAGAACGTGCAAACACACGGCAAATCCAAAAGTTTCATTTCAACGCGAGTGCTCGTAGTTATACACTCTCTGTACAAATTTTAAAACGTGTTATTTCTATTAGAGATGGTATAACCGTAAAAATTTACTCCTGAAAAATCGTCTCGACTCGAGCAAACACGCTCAACGCTAAATTATAATGAGAATATTTTGAAAACAAACTCGTGTTCGAGTCGCACGATTTAGATAAGAAAAAACACGCGAAAACGTGTAGAAAATAAGTGTGAACGAGTTTGCACACTTATCTTTATTAAAGTTGTATCCAGATTAACCGTCGAGTGCCAGTATCGAGCATTTTACCGAACGATTGAAATATTATTAATTCAACGGTGAAGAGCGAGTAAAGATTGTTTTTCTACAAAAGAAGAAGAGGATGAAGAAGCAGTACGATCGAGTTATCGTAATGACAAAGTGAGAGAATGTCTGCGAGTCGGAAAATAGGCTTTTAGTGCCTAGCAAAGCGTCGAAAGTTGCTCGTAACTCTGTTTCATCGAGTATAAAGGGAGGTGGCTCCTTATTGCAAGCTGAGACACCTGTACACGACGTGTACAGTGTATATACGAGGATGCAGCACTCTCGTTGCTCTCGTGTGTATACGAGCGCGCTACGCGGTAGTGGCTTTCCAAGTAACGACGATCAACATTGGCAGCAGCGCGCGAGAGTCGAGGACGTAAACACTGGACAGTTTGGCAGAGAGGAGCGCTAAATAGAAAACAAACGCAATCCCGTTCCCTCGAGTATATAAAAGAAGCATATAAATATACCGAGCAACAACAAACTTCTCGTCTTCCATTTCGTTTCCCTTTCCGATGAAATTTCATCGCGTTTATGTATATGTATACCTGCACAAACCTGTCGTTTTTTCAACTAGTTTAAACGCGTCGCCTCTACCGATGATCGTGCGTTATTTTTCGGAAAGAATTTCATCCGTTTCCTTGCTAAATTTCCAGTCTTCTCTTTTTTTTATCGCTTATGGAGCGCGAGGATTTTTCCTCGAATTGGAGAGAAACGGTTGGAGGGGGGAGGTAGTCGGGTAGGCGAGGATGGATGCAAGGGTTAACGGTACATTATATCGACTCGCCATACCGTGGAATACCGAGGCACCGAGTTGTATCTACGTGGCAAAGGGGGGAGTGCTTGTACATACTACGCGTATTTCCGGATATATGTACAAGCAGCCGCGAACCGACAAAAGCTCAAGCTCACCGAGCACGAGGCAAAGTTGGGGTCTGTCTGCAACAGCAGAGTTCAAATTCAGCCAATTTCAGATCCCCGGCGTGAGAGCCATTCCAGAGAACAACCGAAAGCCCCTTCGCTACCGTTCAATAATGTTTGTTTTTTTTTTTTTATATTTCCTTGTTTATTCGACTTGTTAATCGGTACGGAATATTAGCCGGTATTTCGATAATTATTACATCATTTTTTATAATGCACGCTTGACGGTAGATTCAACCACGCGTTATAACTGATGTAATCATATACATATATATGTATAATTGTGCCAGCTAGGAACCGCAAACCGATTATGTATTGTCCACCCCGTCCCTTTGTTTATCCTGAGCTGGAAAAGCGTGCGTTTATTAATTAGTACAAGTTATTAATATAATAGCAAAACTCCAGCATGACACGGGCATTACAGGAATTACAAGAGTTTTTACAGTAGTTGTTCTACTAATTCATTTTTAATTTCTCGTGCAAAAACACTTGCCGAGATCATTATCATTTTTTTCAAGAAATTGTTTACACGACGTTGTGGAATCTTTGCATATTTCTATGCAATGTTTTCTCTCCTTTTATCTTTCAATAACAGTTGATAATTTCGTGCGAAATCTCTTGTTTTTTTCTACTTAGGCTTTGGCGAAAACTGTATTAACCATATACGGGGTGCTCCATGAAAAACGCATCAAAGCATGAACGTAAAAATTTAGTCTTTTGCTGCAACGTTGGAAGAAATTTTTTTCAGGATTTTTTTAATACTCACTTATTTACCATTTGAAAATATCGAGCAAAAAATTGACATTTGTATAATAGATTGAGAGAAAAGTAAGTTTTTACGTGCGTGTTTTGGTGAGTTTTCAGTGGTACACCCAGTATTTAGACCGACATGATATATGATGATGCTGTGCAGTCGCACAAACGCGCGAACGTTTCTGGTGAAAAAGAGACGAGACGAGACGCGAAAAAAACGGTTATTGATACGCTATAACAGAGAACACGCGTAGTTTTTGTAACTGCGAAACGCTCGTTAGGTGGATATTTGTTAGCGAGAAAATCGCACGTGGTTATTAGAAAAGTTTTCAAGTCGAATGGCACCTGTTGAGTCTTGCAACGAGCCAATCGAGTGACTCCCAAGATCGGTTTTCTTCGTTCATTTATATTTGATGTACAGGGTCCGTCGGATAAAATTGCACCACGTCTCAAAATGGCAAAAACGCGATGGCGGACGATTAACGTGTTTTTCGTCGAAGATAGAAAGAGAGGGACGATATAGCGACTCGCTGTCTCTCTCACTTTCTCCATCTTGTTACTCTAAAACTAAATTCAATTGCTAGTGTGAGAGAGAAAGTCACTATATCGTCCCTCTCTTTCTATCTTTAACCAAAAACTCCTTTTCCACCATTGCCATTTCGTCACTTTCAGACGTTGAACCATTCTATCCGACGGACCCTGTATAATATATATATATATATATATATATATACGATTACTACAATACAGCGTCGAGCAAAGAACCACAAGCTACACCAGGTACGTACCTACTAAGACTTTAATAAATCTTCCCTATATAAGTATATAAAGCAACTTTGCGGGAAACGATGAATACTACAAAGCGAATATCGGGTTATACCTATTCAATTTGTAAGGTAATTTCCAATAATTATCATCATTAGTGGAGCATCAGCTCGACGTATCGAAACCTATTTTATGGCTTTCCGATTCACATGGAATATACTACTATATATACATATATAGCACAATATAGCTGTAAGATTATCGATACTGTCCAATCCACTGTTATACGATTGAATTTTTGTTAGCTTATCAATTCGCTTCACTCGTAAAGCAAGAAAACGCGTCGAAGCTTTGCACGATGCAAAAAGAAAAGGTGCAGCGAGTTTAAGAAATTTATAGAAGATAAGCACTCGGATTATATATAATTTTCTTGCAAAATATATTCGTTATAAGAGTAAAAAAAAAATTGTGCGGTGCAGATGCGCGCGGTTTATGGTAAAAAGAGAGCGAGGGTATAAGAGAGATGGAGGACAATCCATTAGGCGATTTAACGACGCCGATCGAAAGTGCAGGCGAATAAAGGCGACAAGTGAGGGAAATTGGTCCTTGAAGAAGCTGTCCAATAGAGGGCCTCTAGCACTCTGCGTTTTATCGCAAAGTGATTATCTCGTCGCATTTATCATTAACCTTCAGCTCCACTACTGGATTAGAGTAACCTAGCATAATTTTTTCAATTTTAACTTTTCTCAATTTCTCGCCTTAATTCCTCTACTAAGAATAGCACACACGTGTTTTTTCCACAATTAGTATTTTTAACCTATTCTCTCCTCTTTTTGTACCATTCGATGTACGAATTATGAAAAATATTTTAAAGTTTATCCACGTTGCGCCAAATGGAACATTCTTATTTAATCCGATTGTACAGTTATAAAATTGTCATCCGGACAGTTTTGTATAAATGGGGATTAATTAAAATTGAATTAGCGTCGTAGCTGTACTTACTCTGACGGGAGCGCGGAAGAGGGATAATGCAGCGATGTTAAGAGTATTGGCGTGGTGAGCGTGATTATGGTGGCCATGGTGATGGTGCCTCGTGTCAGGGCCACCTCCTGCAGCCGCTTGCTCGGCCTGGACCGACATCGCTGCGCGGGCTTGTCGTTCCCGCTCCCGAAGCCGGTCCCGATCCACGCTAAAAACACACCAGACAAAAAACACATTACTACATTTAATACTTATACATATATCACATCAATGTATCTTATATAACTTGAAGTAGAAATAAACCAAATTTTGACGATTTCTCAATTTTACTATAATTTTGCCAGCTGCCAATACTAGAAGATCGAATACACACAAATATATATAGTATAATAATTCCTTTCTCCCTTTCTGAATTTCTAAATTTCCACTCGAGCCTCTACCGGAGACTGGGGCCGAAACAAAAGGGCGAGAGGAGAAGAGAAAAATGTGGCGCACGTGTCCGGGATGTTGCGGGGGTCGAGAAGAAGAAGAAGAAGAAGAAGAAGAAGAGACGCAGGAGGCATCGAGTAGCACAGAGGCAGCTGCAGCTGTCTGGCTGGGGAACACCTGTTCGCCGCTCTCTCTCTCTCTCTCTCTCTCTCTCGCTACTCCCATTTCCGGTCTCATGCAGCCGTCGAAGAATCATCGTCATCCCGAAGGATCACGCGTGTATCGCTATATATATATACATGGTATCGGCGTGACGAATGATAAGGCGACTCTCTTAATCAACTTATTCCTATATATATAATTACTAGTTTATAAAAAATGCAACTGTGCGAACAGCTGTATCGTAACAGCTCTTTCCAACCAATACAACCTTTTCTCGCCGCTGGACTCTAAACGAGCCAAACGCGTCAGTTTATTCATTAACGCGGAGAAACTCAATTAACGCAGCGTCAACTATCCGATCTCGCTTTAATAATAATCACGTGTCGCGTAAAGGCTTCGGCTTTGCTATTTATAAAGAAAACTGCAGGCGTGTCTCTTAGGTGTCAAGGTCGAGCGTAAAATACCAGCCAAGGCTGCCGAGATCTAGCGTTGCGAATTCGAAGAGTCGAGGAGGGCTCGTCTAATTGAACGATGAAATTTTCAAGGCAAAGAGAGGTAGAAGAAGATTATTCCTGAACGATCATTGTTTCCAGAGAGAAATTGACAAAAATGCTTAACTCGAATCTGATATTTTCAGTGCCTAAAAATACAAAAGGAGTTTTAATAGAAACCTATTGCAATGTGGATAACACGTTGCTGCACGATGGACAAGTGTGGTTGTTGGATTTATGTTATTGGTTCATAAAAATCTTGTCTTTCTCTCCAGGGATCACACAGACACAGACACACACACACACACACACTGCTATCTTTTTCAGGATGATTTTCAACTTTGCTCGATACGATACATAAAGGATTACCACGTTGCTGTATATCGTGATTTCGTGTAGTATCGCTAGATTTGTTCTCCAGTGAAACAACCGAATACCTGAAGAAGGTTCTTCCATACGATTTAGTTAAAATGAAACTACTACCTCGTGTGATAGATTTGGCTATTTTCTCCAGTACCACTATATATTACGTACACTCTCTTTAATTTTCTACATTAAAAAAAATGTTTGAAAACGAAACTCGCGCTTGAATCGGGTCATCCGTTTGACTAATTATTTATGCTTTCTCGAGCACGAAACGATATCGTGATTGCGGAGTGCTCGCTTCTAGATCGAGTCCCGGAAGAATCTCTTAATTCGCGTTGATATAACACTGGCCGTGCGTTATTTCAGCGCTGAGAAAAATAAACTTTTAATTAATTATCGAGGATCTTGTTGGCGGGAGGAAAAGAGGTGGAAAGAAAGGAGGGGACCTGCCCGCTTTTCCACGTGTTCGCGCGCGCTTGAAACTCCAGAGAGGGATAAGGTAAGAAAATTAGAATACTTAACTCATTAGGGCAAAGTAATTAGCTCGTAGGAGCTCGAGGCACATGACTCGAGCTAAAGTGTACTTGCACGAGAGCTCCTCTCGCGTTACAACATGTTATGCGCTTTAACGCTCGTATTGCTTCGATAATGTTATCTACGTTATTCGCTCTTAAACTTTCTATATTAAAATAATATATATCATTGTTTGTACGGTGATAACGATTAAACCTACGAGATAGATTAACGGGGTAACCAAAGCAGGAGTCGAATGCCAATTTGGCCGAGTGAAATCGTTTAGCTTTATCTTTAGCAATATATATATATATATATATATATATATAAACTAATACATAGTATCGTCTCGCACTGATTGACGTCGGCAAACTTCATGGGAATCGCGCAAAACTATAATAAGAATGGAAAAAGACGAATATTGTGCGGAAAAGAGAAAATTGATCTTTCGAGCTGAGAAGAAAGTAGAGTGAAGCAGTGTTGAACCGTCAGTCTAGCTATATATACAGAGAGGGGGGGGGGGGGGGAAGAGAGAAAAAATTACAAGAAACTTTGCAAGTAGATTAATTATTATTAATGAGAATTTAAACGAGAAAATTGGATAAATAATGCAAGAAAAAGTGGAATGTGTGAAAGAGCGTGCGTGTGGCGGTGGAGTGAAAATATTAGGAGGTGTTGGTAAGATGGAGAGTGAGCAACGAATGTGTTGTCGCGTTTATTTTGAGTAGGAGAGAGAGAGAGAGAGAGAGAGAGAGAAGCGCGGTGAAGGCTAAACATCGGATGAAGCTGCTGCTGCAAAATTCTCGAGGATTCGACGGCCTCTCCAGCGTCGTATCACACACACACACACACAATACATGCATCTCGTCAGAAATTCTGCAAGTCGAGCTACGTTAAACCGCGCAATGTTCGATCGTTGAAATATATTTCGAACGCTGCTGCAATATAATCGAGACATTTGTGTGTGTGTGTGTGTGTGTGGGGGGGGGGGGAATAACAATCGTCGTCGAAGAAGAGCCCAATGACTCGGTTCCATTGACACTGACACACTGACATCGTTTGGTGTAATGGAAAAAATACGCGGTACAAGAGAGGAGAACCTTCGAGCGGAGTCGTTTGACTTTGAGATTCGCGTGCACCTTCTTCCCTTAAATGTTCTTGTTGTTTGCTCACTCGCGCCTCAAGCTCGACTCTTCCCGCGGCCCGTCGATGATTAATCGATCACCGTCGCACCCTATACGGTTGCTCTATCAAAGAAATCCCATGCAATCGGTTTATTAGTAGTGGTGGTAATCAATTAACTGTCCGGAGCGAGTGATTAAACATTAGTCGGTTTAATTTCGTAAATATAGAATATTCGTCTTTAATATTGTTATATATATCCATGCTATAATCTGTGATGCATATATATAGCACAGTTTTAGAATATTTCGAAAAATATTAATTTCCTGGGAAAATTCGACCAGAGTTCAAGAACCGGTCACAGTGCGTTGAACGTAACAAAGTCATCCAATGGTGCTTCGTATACGTATTCCTCGAATCGACTTTCAACATTTCCGGTGCTAATGTCAATAATAAACAGACGTTTTAGCTACGTCATTCCGGTGTTGCCCACTGACCAGTCTGCATCGACGTATCGAAATTGCATTAATATTAATAATAGAGAAGAAGAGGTATTGCGCTATTGAAAAATTTCTATGGTTGTTTTCGAACGTGCATCAGGGTTTCACCTTCGAATTCGTAATAAAGAAGCACTTGTGTGTGTGTGTGTGTGTATGTACTGCGAATGAACATATATCTGGTAAACAGTTTATCTCCGTTTCATGGAAACTGAAGCGTCCGTGCTCTCTCGAATACGTCGTCGCGTCGTGGTGGTGCGCACACGGCTCGTTATATGTGTATAAACATATATATATGTGTGTGTCGAGAGAAGAGGCGAGAGACGCGACGACGACGACGACGAGGACGAGGACGGTGGTCGTTGTTGTTTTGGACGACGAGAAGTTTGCGCGCGCGGCGCAGAAGGTCGATGTTTTCGACTCGGGACTGCCTGTGCGAAGGCGGCCATTTTTAAAAGGAAAACGAGACTCTTTTAGAGCAGTGCGCAGCTAGCGCTCTCCGCTACTTATGTAATTTCTTGTTGGCTGGCGCTATTCGCCGGCCGAGACACAGGCAGGAAGACGGACGGACGGTGAAGAGAGTGGGGGGGGGGGGGGGGGGGGATGGAAGAGTGAAAATGACGAATTAAGGACAAAGTTTGAGAAGCTTCGACGAGTTAGCAACGCTGGCTGACCTATGTCCTTCTTTTCTCGTTGCCCCGACTCCTCGTCCCGCTGCACGCCTACTTTCATCATAATCTATCTTTCCTCTCCAGTCTTCTCCTTCTCACTCTCGTTCTACCCCCCCCCCCCCCCTACCCACTACTACTACCAATAACGCGCCGTATCGCCATCCCGGTATTTCCAAGCACGGCGTACCGTTGCGGGAGCCGATATGCTGCTGACCCCGATGACGACCAACGTCATCGCTAAAGTATACGTACGCCCTCCGTGAGAAAGTGTAAACGGTCTGAGATATTTCTTATTTACCTTTTGACTACTAGCAACCACCCCCCCCCCCTAACTTACCCATAACAATGACAAATACGATCACAGGAAATTGTGAAAAAGAAAAACGACGATTTTACTACCGAATTTGCGGTAGGTCGCTATCGACCCACCCACGCGAATATATATGTTGATGAGAAATCCAGGTTTGGATAAGATCGAGGATGCCAGCCGTTTTTGATGAGTAAAGTTGAGAAAAGTTTCGAATCGCCGAGTATACGCTCCGACTGATTCATACTGTACGGTTATATGTATACTAATACGCAGCGAAGCGTGCCTACCGAGATCACAGCTATATCAACCTGGTCCTAACCCAATGAATCACGCTTGGCAAACGTATTTAGCGGCTGCAGGCATCTGGAATTCTTCGGCGTCCCCCTGCGCCTCCACCAAGTTTTCCCAATTATCGCGGTTAGCGAAAGAAAACCGGAATTGGCGGAGATAAATCATACAGATATACGGCGCTGATAAGGAGAATTAAGGCTAGACGCTGTGTAGCGAATGGTGCATGTAGAAGAAAATTTTCTGCAAACTTGGAATATTCGTGAATACGCTGGCATTTGAAAATTTGTGTATTTATTTAGCGCGGCTCGTGTCGCGCTCGCACAGCGATTAATCCTTCGAATAACTCGCTTTATCGTTTCTCCGGCTTAACGAGGCCACATTGCACGTAAATCCTCGGTTAATGTATATGTGTAGTTGAGAACAGTCGATACAATCGCGCGTTCCGAGCGATGATTCGTCCTCGCGAGAGAAAGAAAATACGAGCGAGCGCAAGAAAATGAAGAATCTCACCGGGTGTTCAAGAGGGGCTGCTTTTCTCTATATCTAAATATAATGGTGACGGTGGTAGCGGTGGCGCGTCGATAACACTGGGATCACTGCTGCAGAAATCGAGTGGCTTGACGAAACATCCAGAATTCGGTGCCACGCAAACTTGCACGAAACACTCTACTACCAACAGCACAGCTGTCATTCTTTCTTCGAGAATCTCCAGTAAAGAAATTTGAGCGTGCGAGCGAGCAGAGCGGCTAATCCATGAACGCGCGCTCTCACTCGCTGCGCAGCAAGCACATCGAACGGTAAACAGCGAAACACAAACAACACACACAGCAACGGGAAACAGGTAAAAACGCGTGGTCGAGCGAGAAGCACGGGCACGACGACAACAGCGACGAAAACGCAGCAGCAGCAACGGTCACCAATAGTGAAATTAGAAAATTAATTTCGCGTGCTGCGAGCGAGTAGGAGAGAAGAGTCGTGCCTGCCAGTGCGCGTTTTGTTTACAGCGAATTTCATTGGTTGGGGATTGAGAGAGTAGGAGTGGGGAGGGGGCGTGGTGGGGGGAGGGTAGAGCGTGACGTTGGAGGTAGGAATGACGACAACGGTGACGATGACGTCGTCGAGTAGGAAGCGTCGCACAACTCGATTACACGCGTATATGTGCACGAGACGATCGTCGACGAGAAACTGGCTGCTGGCCTGGCATGGCACCTTCCGGTCGAGACGAGACGAGACGAGAGACGAGAGAAGAGAGAGAGAGAGATGAAGAAGGCGCGCGCGCGTACTTTGAGGAGCAAGGGAGACGCAGCTACGAGTTTACGTGTGTGCGCGAGGCAAAGCAGCCAACGGAACAACGGATTGGTGATGGGTGGCGGTGGGTGGAGGGGGGGGGGGGGGGAGCGTCACTCGGAGAAAGAGAGGGCGAATGGAAAATACTTGCGAGCGACACCGAAGAGCAGCATAACCTCTCGCTCGCTTCCTCGCTCCTCGATGCCTCGCATCTATGCGCTTCGCTCCACAGTCCACGGTGTCTGTCTGTCTATACGTGTGTATGTACTACGTAGAGAGAACGTAGGCAACGTAGCGCGCAGCGCCACTCGAAACTTTGGCAACTTGTAGCATTATCGAGTGGAAGGAACGATTCGCGGTAACGGATGAAAATATTGGGTGAGTGGAGGGGAGGGGGGGGGGGGGGTAAATACGGCGAGATTCGGGGAAACCGCGCGTTGTTTTGCCGTTGGAGTGTATAAAGCAGTGCTAGGAAGAGGGATTGTAAGAAAGAAAAAGGAGAGAATACTTTAAGGAGAGGAAGAGTGGGATAGGAGATGACAGAGTGGGAGAAGATTATCAAAATGGCCGCGCGCGCGCAACCTACCTACTCTACCTCCTACTACCGTCGAGTATAAGCGAGTAAGCGAACCAACGAGCCACCTCCAACTATTCCTACTCTAGGTAGTATGTACTATTTCTCTCCTCCCCCTCCTCCCCCTCCTATGCTACTGACGCTCGCGCTGCTCGAACGAACGACGCGACGTGCCGTTGCACCGTACCGCGCGCGCGGAAACCATCCGAAAGAAGACGGACAAAGGAGACAGTTCTGTGCTCTCCCTCTTTAAAACTCGCCTCTACTAGATGAGCTATCCAGATCAATTCTATGCCGTAATATTTTCATCGCTTTCCTATTCTGTATATATACCCACACTTTCCTCCATCCTGCTTCTTCGTCAATTCCCCGGAAAATTAGAAAGTACACTGGTACAAATATCATCAGATTTCTGTCTTTAGTCTCGTATATAGCCTTGTCGTCAACCTGTTCAGACTCGTTTACACGCACGAGCGGTCTTCTTAATTAATATATAAATTAATTTCTAGCTCATTGACACGGCGATTGGAAAGCAGGTATAGTATACCGTTCCGTCAAAGTGCATCAAGATTGAAGAAACATCAAGGGAAGCTACAAGTTGGTGTAAAAATTGTTTCCATAAAAATTCATCCATTTGCAGTTACTTTATAGGCTTAATTTGAAAGGATCATGGACACACAGCGCTTTAGGTGGAAACAAGTTCGCCACAGAGCTGCTCGTAATCCGGCAAGCAGTATACTACGAGTCAAAGTACATAATACCGCGTTTAGCCCACTTTGAAATTCAAACATATGCTTTGAAATGTTTCACTCATTTCCGAATAAATCTTGTTATACGGATAACAGCTGGTAGGTGGAACAAAAGAGCGTCAAAACGTAAAACCAGATAAACCTTCGGTTATTAGATTAGGATCAACGAAGAGTCATAGTTTTTTAAAATTTTAAACTCTGCTAGTAGAGTCAGAGAAAATTTTGAACTGGTGTGTATAGGCAAAATATAGTTTTTATTTTAAAATTATACAAAGATGGGTCGTACACAGGGGGCGAGGTATAACCTAAGTATTAGATGGTCTCTTACAATAAAGAAAAATAAACAAGACGGTATACTCTGACGCTTTTAAGATAACTCTTTATCAGTAAGTACAGCCAGATTTAAAAGTAAATCGATACTAAAATACTTGGGAAGAAATTGTGTTTATTTCTATAATTCTTGCTAATATAATTTATTAACTCATTTATTATTGTTTCTTATACTATATATATACTGATCGATCGACTTAATTTGTATGTAAAACTGTTAAAACCTGCCACTCACCATGATTATACAAAAAGATTCAGCTCTTTAATTATATTTTTATATTTTATTAGATAATGCAGTCTATACAGCTATAGTAATAGTAGACGATAACCGGTAAGTAGTTTATCAATTTGCACGTATCAATCAAAAATGAAAATCATTCTGTAAAAATGTGTGAGCAGTTATCTGATATCGTTTATTCCAAAAATCATTTTAGCTACGATATAAAGTTTATCAAATCTATCGACAAGACAAGTGTGTGATAAAAAGATTATAAATACCCAAACCTTCTACATATCTATTTACCTTCTCTCCCTGTCTTTAGAATCTACTCATTTCAAAGCAATCAACGTGTTTTTAAAAGCTTATTTCGCGATAAAATCACAAAAATGATCATTTCTTTAAATTCAAGGAGATAGCTATGTATTATACTACACATATAATCTACACTAACCCCCTCCCCCCCCCCCCTCTCTCTCTATATATATATATATATATAATACTACAAAATAATTCAGCTTAGCTATTAAAATCCACGTAGAATAAATATAAATACAAATAATAATTTCTCAAATTAAATTTCTACTATCGACGAGAATCTTTAATAATCAAATTGCTAAATAATCATAACAATATCATTTCAGTAAAAGACCAATCAACCCCAATATACATAAAAAAAATATTAAGTATAACACACACAAGACAAATAAATATAGCTTCATTACATCGAAAACTATTACGACGAATAAAATTTGAAAGTAGAAAGAACGAACCAATGGCTCCTCGCGTGAGAATGTTGCGCATTAAAACTGAAAGTTGGTAAATCGAAAGATAGCCAGGGTATTTTTTCCAGCATTAGCTTGCCAGTCGACAAAGTTTTTCCTTCGCAGCACGCACGATCAAAAGTAATAATAGGCATCGAAACCTAGATCTTATTGTTAGGCAAGGTACTATCTTTAGCTTCGCACGATTCATTGGACGAATAACATTTCTCCGAGTGTATAAACACTCGACGCGTCTTATCCGTGCTCCTCCTCTACCTGCAACATTTCTTCTTTCTCCGATGGTCAAGCTAGCTATATATACACATGAAAGCTGATTCATGGCTCCGGATCGCAGCTGTTTCCGCTGGTATCAATATTTGCAGTAGTACAATTCGCTGTGATGTTCAAGGTCATCGACCGATTGACGGGGATGAAAAGCAGGAGCGGTGCGGCTTCGGGGAATAAAAACAAGGGGGTCGTGGGGGGGGGGGGGCGGGGGGGAGGGGAGGTAGAATTTTGAAGATGGAAGAAAGGATATTTTTTTGATCGATCGATCGACGAAGGCTGAGATGAGACGCCGAGCCAAGATTTTGATTGCGTAATGCTACGAGGTGCGGGTAAGTGAGCCGTGTCTGTCACACACGAGGAGGATGAAGAAGGGGGAGGGGGAGGAGGGGGTGGTGCTCCATTGGCCTAGATAAGAGAAGGCCCTCCTTACCTACAAGCTGTCAAGCTCCCTGCCTGCAGCGTTGCCTTCTCTCAAAGCTCCACACCGCTTTTTCTATATAGCGGCCAGGGAGAAGGTAAGCGCCAAATCTCAACTCGGTGAATCTAACGACCGGAATGCGAGATTTCTTCCCACATTTTTTTTTCGTCGAATTCAATGTTACACTCGTCGTATATAGGACCAACCAATCAGGAAATGTTTTGTGAAAGACAGCGATATAACCTTAATGGCAAATATCAATTAAGAATGTACTTGATTAACTTATCCTTGAATCAACCGTGATATTTCTTATTTCCAAATATGATTTGGCTCCATTCGATATTTAGTCGAGCCAGCGTTTATTTTAATACGTACATATACACGAAGCGTAAAAAATGTTCGGAGCAAAGGAAGATTTTGAAGAGAAAATTCTGAATTTTTTTTCGAAAATTGATTTTGCGTCGCGTTTGAAGATGCAAATATAGAGAAAAAGGTAGGTGAAGCGAAAGGACGAAGAAGAAGAGCGCGCGAGGTGTTACACGCTACAACCATAATAAGTTGGAGCGATCGGCCAGCAGGCAGGCAGGCAGGCAGGCAGGCAGGTATATATAGGTAAGGTAGGGGCAGAGGAGGCGAGCTGGGAATGTCAGGTAATAACAAAAGGTGAATGAAGATCGTCCGTGAGAAGGAGCAATGTGCGAGGAGGCAAGTTTTTTCCTTTCTTTTTTCCCTTTTCTCAGCGACCGGCGCGGCGGCAGGCAGGTCATTTCCTCTCTCCGTGCATGCAGCAGTTGGTATCCTTTTGCCAAAGAGGCGAAAACCTTGAGTGTCCACGACAACGCGGCGCGGTGCGGCGCCATTCCTCCACTACTCTTTTCCCGGCACAATCATCGCCCGAGATCCATCGAAATTCCACGATTCGATCGACGACGCACGAGCCGAGCTTTTCTTCTCCTCTTTCCATGCGATAATCCAGCGATTACCGATCGCTTGCTTGCGTTCTTGAGGAAACGCCACCTAAACTCTATATATATATATATATATATATATAGGTTTTTTGAAATTATCGCTGCGCCCGAAAGGACGAAAAAAGTCGTTCTATTTTTATAATATCCTGCTACGCGATGGATTAATTCGTATTATATTCCAGGAAAGAGCGTGTTTTATCTGCGGACTGACAGAAGGAAGGAGCGGATTTATAGCGTAGCATATATGTTAATACGGTTCTCGTGACGGACCGAGCAGGCTTCTTTCAAGAGCAAGTACAACCACACACGGATGTGTAGGTGTGTGCTATACCTGTGATATGCATGTAGCTATCACGTGACGTCTTCCTTCAAGGACTGTGCGCCAAAGATCGAGAGATATCGATAATGCCAAAGCAAATATATCTGATATATTTTTTCGGATATCTTTCGAAGCTAACAATGTCGCTCTGTTGATTATTCCGTATAGGTATATGTACAATGGAAACTAAGGAAATTTTACCAATTGAAATAGTGTATAGATGTAGGGAGGAATTAGAGAGGAATTAACAGGTTAGGAAGGACGACCAAACGAAACGTATCTGATATTTTTCAAATGTCGTTCGAGGGCGTAATGTCGCACTGTTGATTATTATACACGTACGATGGAAAGCGACAAAATGTTACGGATGAAAATAGTACACAACTGTGAAGAGAAATTAATAGGTTAAGAAGGTCGACCGAACGAAACATATCCGATATTTCCATACATCTTTCGAACGTGTCAAAGTCACACAGCTGATTGTTCTATATAGATAAGCAATGAAAATCAAAGAAATTTTACGAATGAAAATTGCATATAGTTATAGAGAAGAATTAGTAGGTCAGAAAGGTCGACCAAAGAAAGAAATCTGATATTTTCATAAATCTCTCAAAGATGTCAATGTCACAAAGTCCATCATTCCACATAAATACAACAACAACAAAAAAAACAAAGAAATCGTACGAAAGAAAACATAAATATAGCGAAGAATTAAGGAGAAATTGGTAGGTTTGTAAGGTCGATTCTGAACGGCGGAAACACGTCACGCAGGGTCGTCCGGCGAAGGCATCGATAACAGGCTTAAAGGCAATCGATAACAAGTAGCGAATATAGGCCAGAAATTTTCGCGAGCGCCCTCTCTCGGTAGAATTCCAAAAGGTCTCTTCACGAGCGAGATACGATTCTGCTCTAAACATCTTGGAACGATAATCCTGGTGAAATATCGTAATAAGAAAAAAAGAAAAAAAAAATACTGGCACTCTCGCGACATAAGAAGAGAAATTTAATTATCTTCCTTCGTTACTGCGGATAATTTAGTATAGTACAGTGTCTCTGAGTAATCGTTGCCCATCACGAATTGCAACTATTTACAAGGATCGTATTGCGTTATCGCGTGATAGCATCGTGCGCCTTATAACAGCATTGAATTTACAATGGTATGCGTTGCTTTATCAAAGCTTTATCGTTTCCTCGCCGCACTGTATATAATCCACTTTGTATTATTAACGACAATTCAAATTGAGCTTCTTCGTCGAGTGTCAAAATATATATATATATATATCAACACAGTCCGACGAACTACTGGATAGTTGAGAATTTCCTTGCCAGCGTTTTTTGCCGAACGCGATCTTCGAAAAGTGCACGTGCACGCACCAATCGCGTGCCACTTGACAGTGTCTTCCCTCTCTACTCGCGTGCAGCAAATACGCCATATATAAAATACCAAGAACACACACACACGTGCATTAATTCGGACATACTCGCAGCCCTCCGCTACTTTTCGTATTCGAACACACAGCTGCATTCACCTTGACATTTTGCCCACTGAGGTATTCTCATGGGAACTTCCAAAACTGATCGAATTTCTGTCTTTCATATTTTTTATTCCACCCCCACTTTATCCTTCGTAACAGCAGTAGAGAGGGGGAGGAGGGTGTACGTACGTACAGCACGTGTATAGACGCAAGTTTCGTGCGCACGTGTCTATACCACTGCGTAAAACACACACACACACATACATAACATATTCCAAAGGAACCTCGAGCGTATTGGCCGCGATTGAAATTATTAAACTTTATTGGTTGTGTAACGATGAGGGAGAATCAGAGGATTAGGCACGGTTAGGCTTTCCACCCCGTCCTCTTTTTCCCGGATACAGTCCTATATTTCCAGTAAATTCCCGGAAAACCAAAGTGTTTGTATAATACCACTGTATAAATGCATTATAAATTACGCCTCTTCCATTAAACCGTTTTTAACATTATTACCCTTTGTTTCGAGATGTTAACGCGTTCAGAGTCACAAATGGCAACACTGGCCACGCTCTTCCAGACAATAGTCTATATATATATATATATATAATGTAGAAACATTAAGGGAGGATTTTTCTATACAGTGCCAAGATTATCGAAGGATTAGTGCAAGACTTTCCCCATTAGCATACACAATGAGCAGGAATAAACTGGTTTGTAGGTTTGGGAAAAGGTGGTAAAGGTTAAAATGGAGGAGAATCTTTCGATCGAGTGACTGACTGGCAACCTGAACACAGGCTGAACCGTGCGAAGCAGGCTGCAGCAGGCAAAGAAGCAGGCGGGCATATGCACGGTCTAGCTATATACACCAGGACTCTATAAGAGGGTAAGGGGGGGGGGGGGGGCAACAACGCACAATGAGGGTCCAAGTCCGGGGGTGACTATATAGATGCCGGCAACGGAGCAGAAACAAGCAGGCGAGTAGAGTGGGAAGAAGCAAAGCAGGGCCGTATGTATACCTTATATATATATATATATGTATGTATGTATATACATGCTCCGTCTGGATTTGGTGGCGCGCGAATCGATACGCCCCCGTGACGACGACGCCGCGGCGATACTCCCCCCCCCCCCCCCACCATCACCCACCTACCCATCTCTTTCTTTCTCCATTCCGGACCTTTTTTCACGCACCCCCACCCTCCCCCACAAACCAACCCTCCCGTCTAGACGTCACTCGCGCGTCCTAATCCTCCACCCACCTAATTTCTTCACCAAGAATTCCTACCTAGACAAATTAATCCTGCTAATTAACCCTCGACTGTATTCCATCACGAGCTACGATTTTAAAGCACTAGAATCTACCTAACCTCTAATGTTTTTAATTAAATATATATATATTTATATATATATATATCTTGATGAAGCGTGTTGATTTTTGAGTTTTATTTATTTTCTTTGTAGCACGGATGTTAGGGATGGTACAGTATGGGTGAGGACGTTTTAATTATGCAGAATAGTTGGCGAAGTATTTTGGAAAGAATTAGAGGATAATATTGCAACGTTCGAGTTCCATAAAACTTGGAAAAGGTACTTTGAGTCAGTGCTGTATATAGCCAAGGGTTGGTGAAAATATTGTAAAGTGGCTTGTGTTTCCCTCTCATTTTCTTCTCGAGATACACTTTTTACAGGGTATATACGCTATATCGTAAAGAGTAGTCTGTCTGCTGCAGTTTATGGATACGATAGGAATGAATTAATAAATGATAAGGAAAATATCAACCACGCTACTTCGGAGTCGGAGAAAAGTTGTGGAAAATTTCAATCTTTTCCCTTTGGAACGAAAAGGAGCTCTGGATTTTCCGACGAACTAGATGATTCATCGGGAGGGTCCCGGGTCAAAGCGGCCATCGTGGGACAGCGTTCGAGGACCCGCCAGCGGCACATCGGTTTCTTTACAAGCAACCATTATGGTCCCGAGTGACCGTAGAAAGAACCGATTAGTCTCTCTCACTCTCTCCTGAATTTTCCATCACTCAAGAAGAACCCAACTGTGGCACCACGTGCGCCTAACCAGCTAACGCCGCTCTCTCCGGTACCGCGCGCAAGAAGAGGACTCTAATCGCGTCTCCCAATCTCTAAATCATTTAATAATCCTAAAAGTCGTCCCGCTTCATCCTTGCTTACCAGTTACCACCCTCTGACTCTTCTCTCGCACCGTTGTATCGATCAAATTAACTCGTGCTTAATTATTCAAACAGCAATTTCACCATCGCCCCCCCCCCCCCCACTATTTTGCGTTTTATACTGCTCCCTTCTCATCCTCATAATCAGAGAACGCTCGCGTCGATCAGCCATTCTCGTAAGTCGATATACAAAGCCGAATGAAAGATTTTTCAACGTAAGCAAATAATAATAAAGGACGCGTGTCCTGATAAATTCATCGAGCACAAAATTATCGTTATCTTATAACGCACGTACCATATCGTTTTATTCGTGTATCGCGTTACAGTTGTTGCATTTTACTAGCTGTCGTCGTGTTACCGAATAATTCAGGCGATAAAACGTGCTCATAATTTAATCGAAGCTATACGTTGTGCTATATTTAAAAGGCGCCGAGGTTTTGAATTTTCTTCTCTCCTTACAGTAGCTTCCCTTTAAATTTGTAGCATTAATACACGTAACTTCTTCCTATACCTTTGATCACATTTTGTACGATCATTGAATTAACAATATTTTCCGGTTGATTTAACTAATTTCTGGTAAAATTGTATCTATAGGACGATGATTTAGTTTCAACCGTTTGAGGATCGACTCTCGCTCGCCATTCGTAGCTGAGTAAATAATTGCGTCGTTTGCAAAGGGTTAAAAGAATGGGAAAAAAAGCTTCAATGTGTAATCGTGCGGTCACGTAGGATAGAGTTTCGGAGGTTTGCATATCAAGGAGGTAAGAATTATTTGTGCCGACGAGTGAAGCGGATAACGAAGAAATGTTAAAGCGAGATTAGGATGAAATCACGTGTATGTGATGGAAGAAACCTGAACAAAGAGACTTCTTCAGGATTAATATAAATTTCACCAAGTTTTTCCATTTGGAAAAGTTCAAGGAATTTTTCAACTTTCTTCCTCGCTGATTCAACCACGATTAATTAAACCTACAAAAAAGGAGCTTGATCGCAACATTTACTCAACATTTTAAGAAAATAAGGACAATGTTAGAATCGAAATGAAGTTAAGAAAAAGTTGACTATAAAATATTGGATGAATCGACTTTTCCTCTTCATCATCGAGTCATCGGTAACATCAGAAACCGCTTTTTTTTTTTGTAAAAAATTTGGAACCATTTTCCTTGCTAATTAAACCACGATTAATGAATCTTGCAAAAAAGGAGCTCGGTCGCAAGATTGACTGAAAATTAGAAGAAAATAAGGACAATATGGGAATCGGAATGGAGTTAAGAGGAAGTTGTGTATAAAACACTGGATGAATCGATATTTCCCCCCTCATCGTCGAGTCATCGGTACCATCAGAGAGTGCGCTAACTACGAGAAACTCGATTACGTTTGGCAAAGAGTATAACATGCCGAAAATCCTTGGATCTTCCACCGCTAGCTGCTCCGCTGGCTGACGAGAAAGACTCTCACTCGCCAACTCGATGAAACTTGATTAGATTCGAATAGCAAGGAAAATTATGCGAACAAACTTTAGCGCTGCATTTGTCGGCCAAATCAACCGCCGCGTAGCATGGTCGATTTAAAGAGCGAGTAATATTCTCTGCTATAAATGCTAATTCAGTTTCAACTAGCTTTCAATTGACTTTGTAGTAATCGATCGTCCTGTGTCTTGGGTCAGGTCAGTCTGATTATAATTTCGAAATGGAAAATTATAGTCACTCCAGCTTTCATTTGCAGTAATTACAACAAATTTAGGATTATTCGTAGGAGCAATAATACGACTTTACATATATTACACGTGTAATAATATAGTTACGATAGAGAGAACTGTATATACCGAGTTTTGAATAAAAAAAGCGAGGTCGGTCCAATTAAAATTTCGAAATGGAAAAAATTATAATCAATCCAGTTTTTGTATTTACAATAATAATAAAAAATTTAGGATTGCTCGTAGGAACAATTACGCTCAACGATACAAGTGCAATCCAAAGACCTACATATGTCAATTAAGTTTTGAATTAAAGGAGCGAGGTCGGTCCAATTACAATTTCGATGGAAAATTGTGATCAATCCAGTTTTTATTTACAGTAATTACAAAGAATTTACGATTACCCAAAGGAGCAACACGGTTACGTACTAAACACGTAACGATATAAGTGCGATTGATACACAGAGGACTATATATACATATATACACATCTCAATGGAGCACATCGAACGAAAGAAGCAAGCCAATTAAAAAGCAATGCTGGCTATCGGTTGGCTCGAGTGAGGAAGCATCGGCGTACGAGTGCGGGACAAGCGCATGCGTCGACTCTCAGTCCACGCGCGCATTACTCAATTTTTTCCTTCTCCTATTTCAACCCTTCCAATGCTTTCTGCTTAATTGATTTTCAAACTTGGCCAGAGGCTCGTACGAAAGAGATAATTACAGGCCGAGATAAGGATAAATAACGAGTAGTACACAGAGCTATCGAGTTGTAATGCAAAGCACGTGAACTGATAACTAAAGTGAGTATCGATTGGCAATCTGGTATAATGGAAATTTTATCGTATCCTCATCCGGTATAGTTGGATAAAAGTTTTCCAAAAATAATCGGGGGGGGGAGGGGGGGGGGGGGTTGCAGGCATAAACAATATACGAGGGAGTAAAAAAACGGTTTAAGGATGAATGTTTTCTCTTTATGGATCAAAGGGAGGGGGTGATAAATATCGAATTGGGTGACGAGGATCGAGGTCCTTGCAACGCGTACAGTGTGGGAAGAAATATAGAGCTGGCTCTCTCGACCGATGGAGGCCGGACGCGATCGAGGACTCGGCGATTCTCAATTACACCCTAGCTCCCCGAGTTCAGAGTTGTCAGGAGGTAAACGAACTGCGAGATAAGATTTCCATCGGCGCGACGAAACCTTACGAATTGAAACGCCCTCGTAATCAGAGAACTGCTATTATTAATCTAACGTAACCCACTGCAACGTGTGTGTGTATATATATACATGTACCATGAATTTTGTATTTAAAGGAAAGTGCTACGCAATAACACTGAAATTTTTTATGTTTACTCCGCAAGAATACTTGTTGTGACCTCTAGGGAGAACTTTTAGTCGTACACTTTATGTTTTCTTACACTTGCGAACTGCTCTACATGGAAGGATTTTGTGTATCTATATATAGATAGTAGTTTTATTTATGTTTTTTTTTTATATATAGATTGATACTATGATGTTTAAAAATTCTTTATCATTTGAACGATAAGAACTCTTTTGTCATTGATAAGAGAAAAATCAGTCTTTAAGCTCATTTTTTTGTAAAAATGTAGACGGTGAATTAATTTTTGAAAATTTATAGGAACTGATAGATAATATTAAATATATCTGAATAAATTCGTAAGTATAGTCAATTCTCTCGGGAATTGGCTTAAGGAAAATAAATTTGAATGCTGCACGAGGAAACTACACGCGAAATCGAGTGAAATTATATATATACATATATATATAGTAGATTGTCATGAGCTATTATTGCAGTTGATGCAATATTGCTTCCGAGCAGTTATCGCATTTCTAGAACTACATTTCAGTTTCGTGCGAGTAACAATATTTTCTCCTACTTTCTTGCGAAATCGATTCTTTGATTTTGCCCCTATTATACGTAGGTAAAATCGCTCTTGCACTATCTTGCAACTGGAGACAAAGATTATCAAACTATATATATACATATAGTATAATCCTTCGTTGTTTGAAAAATCCTTACAAAAAATTCTCATGAAAAATGTCCACATTTCCAAAACGACTCATCGTTACCTTCCTCTGCTATTCTCGCCAATTCAACAAAGCTACGCCATTGCATCGAGAAATAAACACAGTTTAGCAGCCAGTGGAGTAAAAGTTGAATTTCACTGGAGCTTTTTTATTATTAAGCAGACCGGCAGCAGTTAAATTAACAGAGAAACTTGGTTATTTTGACAAGAAGATCGAATCTTGGATTAAACTGGAAGTTATCGATATAAGCTGGTACGCTATGGTGGAAAGGAGATGAAGGGGGGGGGGGGGTGGAGAAGGATAAAGTCGTCGTGGTCGTTCGAATAGCTGAAATTGCCTTTATCAAAATGGCTTGTCAGGCGCAGCCTTTATCGCCGAGTTAGCGAAGAAACTCATCGGGAACCGGGAGAGAGGGATTCGATCGAAGAAAATGAATCTTATCTTATGAATAAAAAAAAGAATTCGATCTAGAAACGAGAGAGAGAGAGAGAGAGAGAGAGAGAGAGAGAAGAATGTTAAAAAATGTTGGAAAAGAGGAAATCACCAAAAAGCGGGTAAATAACTAATTGTTAACGTGGTGATTGCACTCTTTAACTCTGGTTGAATAACAAGCATATATACATATATATATATATATAGTGTGCTTAATACTATATAGAAAACCATGTGTTACGTATGGATCATCAAACGAATCTGTGGTAAGTAGGCAGGTTGGATCAATAGGGCGTGCAATAATTAATTATTAATACGCTAGCTGTATAATGGTATATGTGTGTGTGTGTGTGTGTGTGTGTAGTCGTAATAGTGCTCTTATCGATATTGTCTAACATCCGATATAGATAAGTCTTGTATCAAACACTAATTAACTCGGTTAGCCCCCACGCTATTCTCTTCTAGATTTATCCAATCCCCGCGTCATTTACGAGTCAATGGAAACTCGAACTAAAATCAACTGCTATAGTTATAGGTTTTTTTATTATACTACGAATTTAGCATCGACTGTGCTTCGAAATGCCCTTAAGCACGCACGAGAGAAAACTCTTATCCCTGTATCTGTTAACCTGTGTCCTCGCTCTAATGAGAAACAAAACTGTAAGAATTACCGTGATGACATTGTGCATCAATCAACTCGATTGAGAGATGATGATTTTTTAATTTTTCAATGTAGAATTTGTTGAATTATAAATATTATGGTGGAGATTAATTAATTTGATGAATTTTGATTTAAAACAGATAATAATTGTCATTGGAGATCGAGAGGTAATTTGTACTTTTCTCGTAAATGGTGAATTTTATCGTTTTGCGTTGTAATAATTATTTCGGAATCAAGGGGATTTGGTGATTCGTAAAACTCGAAAGATTAACTTCGTATTAGAGTAATGTTCAATATTTCGTGCATAATTAAAATTGTTGCTAAATGGCTAAAACCATTTTTCCCATATCATTCGATATTATTGATTAATTTTGTCAACTAATATTTTAAACATAGTAATCACAATATTCCTATTATTGATATAATCAGGATTGTGATTGAATATATTCATTTAGTGAAAGGACCTGTCTTAAAAAGATGTGGAATTTATATTTTGAAATAAATCTCTCTAAATTAAAATAAATAGTAAAACGAGCTATTCCGAAAAGGACCCATGCAGAAATTCAAATATATATATATATATATATATATCACAGTTATACGGAGATAAACGGGACTTCTTGCTCACATCTATTCAGTGGAGCGTTTTAAAGTGGCGGACCCTGTACACATAGATAGAGAGGGGGTGAATAGAAGGAAGCAAGTAGCGAGAGCGCCTCATATATAGGAAATTAGCGAAATTAGGCTTCTGACGCAGGTGGGGTGAACGAGATAAGCGCGTATACTATATATACTATAATAGGCTGCACGTGCTTTGCCAACGCATATGGTTCGCAAGCATGTTTACGTTCGGTACGAAATTGCCAAATACGAAACGTTCTAATCCGTTACACACACATTATCGCACGATTTGTTTGACACAATTAAATTCACTTGCATATTCGTCACGCCATGAAGCTCTCTGCAAATTTCACGAAATTCTTTGAAATTCTCCAAGAGTCGAGTTTTTTCCAAATTCAAAAAAATATCTCAATTGGAATAATAAAAAAATTCGAAAAGATCCTTAGGAATAAAAAATTTCTCTTAAAATTGCAAAATAACCAGATTTTTTTACCTTTAAAAAATTAAATTTCAAACTGTACACATCTTATTGCGTTACACTCAGCTAACTTCAGGTCATACGAGTGCAAAGAAATATAAAATAATATTTATCTCCTAAACTATCAGAGATATGAATTTTTTGCATGGGACCTTTTCGAAGCTCCTCTTTATAAACAATCTAAAAGGTCTCGTGCAAAAAATTCGTATCTTTTAAAATTACGCAGATAAATGAATTTTTATACTGCGACTCCGAAACGCGACAATTATCTCGCTCTTAGCAGCTATTTTCAGGATTTACCTAGAATCGTTCAGACTCCATAGAACACGAACTAAGTTACTTTCTTCCATCATACACTTTTCATTCACCTTCAACATAATTTTTTCCAAATATCTACAGTACATAAATCTACCAACAGTCTACACATAGGATTGTTTGCGCAAGCACGCTTGGCAACATTGCAAATGATGCGTTTACACCCTCTCAGTGGCGTTCTGGTACCCCCCCCCCCCCCCCACCCCCCTCTTCTTCGTAACTCGGAATTCCCCTAAACGAGCGAGCGAGCAAGCAGCAGTGTTCGACTCAACTCGGATAATTGTTCCTGCTCGACTCGCGCCGCTTTACCGTTAACGAGGCAGCCAAGGCACACGATTCGTACGCCAAGCAAGAATACCAACTAGCTCGCTCCGATGATCCCTAGCGAGCGTCGATTTTAACCTAAAAATCACCGTACCGCGTCAACTCCATTTTCCACCATTTTTTGTCGCTATTTTTTCTTCCCTCGATTTCCTCCCAGCAATTTCTTCGAGTTTTATTCCCAGACCGAAACCTGCTGTTGCCCACTCTAATCTATGGTTCCGCGCGTTTGGCACGCGAATTAATCTCGGTGACCCGTGGTACGATTAACCAAACTCGTCTCCAATAATTAATAATGGTCGTTTAATTACGAAGGACACATGGCAACGACAAGCTGTAGCAAGTTGTTATACTACATCCCTCTCGCTGCTGTAATTTTTCACCGTGTAATTTAAACCAATTGTGTCTCTTGGGTAGAGGTATATAACGACGATATAAACTATCCAGTAGCTCGAGGAGAGGCGATCGAGTTTCATAACATTATCCGCAATACTTTCCTCGCTGAACACGGATGATCCCAAGCTGTAAACGCACCCTCTAACTTGTGTATAGTCAACAGTAAACAAGAGTTTGCTTCGTCAAATACGCAAATTGAAATCTCTCATTTTTTCAACTGAGAGTAGTATTTTCTGGATAAAATTATATTTTATGCATATAGGAGTAAGTGTTTCTAGTTCTAGAGCAGAAAATATTATTGCGGCGAGATGAGAAAGATATTCGTGATTAGAAATTGAAATTGCGTTATTCGCGGAATATTGGAGAGTAGCGGAATAGATATATGGAAAAGTACTTAAAATTTTGCGTTGGAAAATAGTTAAAATTCAAGATTCATCATGTTTATACCGGGTGACATATTTAAATATATCCAAAGGAGAGCTGAGATTAAAATAGATTCGGAAATTTAATTTTTTACCCCCCCCCCCCTCCCCTCTTCTATTATACTTGTTTATAACTTGCATCAAGAGTTTGGTAAAATAATTTCAAATTCATTATACTTAAACCAGTCCTTTGCGAGATATTTATTAAGCGGAACCAATATTTTTCAGACACCCGGTATACAAGTTTCAAGTTGACCGCCATTAAACAGTAAACACTGAAATTACTGCAGCCAGCAGCCGCATGGTTGGTTATCGTATTTTTTACGCTGAAAAATTCCCGTCAGCCTAGCTATACACTCATTATTATTATTATTATACATGCGTAAATCCATCGAGGCATTTAATTCTCTTCTCCAGGCAGCCTCCGTAATATTTAAGAGGCTAAACGCGTGCAGTACGCAGCAGTAGCATCGTCGTTGACGCCGACGAAACCGCGGAACTATTTGGAGCGTTCAAGCTGCTTCTCGGTTTCGACCCTCGAATTCTTTACGTTATACTCCCCCCCCCCCATCCTCCCCTACAAACACAAACACACGATACTTACTCCGAAAACGTCTCGCAGACAAATACCAATCACCCATTGAATCAGATGCTTCCAATAAATGTTTTGACTCTCTTTGTTTACTAAGAAGAACAGCTCGATTAAAATTCCCCGAAAAATATATGCCTTGTGTTTACTATTTCTTCTGCCGAAGGCTTAAAACTGTGGCTCTTAAGACAGATTGGCGGATGAAGTGGAATATAGCTGTTTCAGATTCTCGGCTTCGGGTATATGTATATATATATATGTATACACAGAGTGTAAGAGCGAAATTAGAGCGTTCCTAAGCGAGGAGAACCATGAACAGAGCGAAGGAGAAAGCATCGCGCAAAATACAAGGTATTACCTTACTATACTAAAAAGACTCGTGAGAATGAAATGACAAGAGGCAAAGAAAGAGCAAGGAAGTTTGCTGAATAGTTGGCCTGTGGTGTATTCGAATCGAGAGGTGTCGAGAAAAATGGAATTAATGGTTATATAAATTTAAATTCGTTGTCATCATTACTGTAATGTACGTGTTTAATATAAAAAAAAATCTGGAAAAATTATTTTAAATAAGTCAACGCTTGATAAAGAAGGATGAATTAACAAATTCAACATTGTATACTTGTTATTATTACTTGTGACATTGTGCAATGCATTTTTCTAACCCATTTTTGGCGACTTTTTCACGAAATTCTCAAAGAAACAATTGCCAACACGCCATTATTGTGGTAATACTTGTTACGTAACAATAATTGAAATAATCTTGTTACTTTATTCTAGGATAATACCAAGAACACAAATGTAATACACGACATGCCTGCACTTTGTCACTTTAGCTAGAGTACACCGTTCTTCGAATCCTTTCTCTTAAAGTTGTTTCAGGAAAATCGAAAAAACAAAGAAAAGAAAACAAGAATCGAGCAGGATAATTAAAGGGCAGATATCTCGACTGTTTTTTGCCAGTGTTTGTGTCTCGATCGTATTCCCTCGGTGATTAAAAGTAGTAAGAAACGAGTACTAGCTACAGCGGGTGTTTGCAAAGAAAAAAGTGTGAAAGCCGTCTGGCGTGCGAGAGCGGTGTATAAGTATAACGTTTAAAGATATTCAACTTTGCGAAGATCAATAAACAAGGCGTCGATCTTGTGACTCATCCCCCAATAATCGCGTCACTTTACAACTACGCAAGGCGGCCCATCTCTGCTGGCAGTAATGTAAGCCCCGAGCTAAACGGATACCCTCGATGGAAAGAGGGAGGCGAAGGTGGAGGGGGCGGGGCCTGGAGAGAGTTGGGAAAAATGCGCAATGGAGCAGGAGAGTCGTTTGGCCTGGCCTGGCTAGGCCACAGTCGGAGAGCTGCAGCTTTCGTTGCATAATAAGAAATTATGGCGTATATTTAGCCTCTTAACTGCATGGACAATGCGGTTTTGTTCAAAAGGTACGTTAAACGTATTGCGCAGGAAAGGTCAGTGTGCTGCTGCCACACACCGATCGATTCAATCGGAGAAGGCTTTCGTAAAATCATGTAGCGCGGTTTAAAGGCTGATCGCGTCGGTGAGTCGATGCTATTTATCCGAATCCAATTAGGTGAGAAAATTTACAGTGTAGCACTTACCGTGGCTTCTTCATGGCTGATCGAGTACGCGAACTTGGCGTGTCACGTGTCCTGGTGGTAGGTCGTAAGGCGTCTCATGGCATTTGTCAATGTGTCGTGGAAGCTACGAAGCGCGCAACGATCAAAACGTCACACAAGCACGCACACACGCACACACACACACACACACACGCACGCACGGAGAATAAGTTTCCCGTTCCGTTCGTCCCTCGCCCCCTGCGACAATGAATAGTTGTTCGCTAGAGAAAACTCCCTAGATTACCTAGGGACAAAGCAGTTCGAGAATGGAAAAATCGAGCGCGATGCGTGCATCAATCGCTCCTTGCTTCCTTCCCGTCGCGTGTCTCTGTTTCCTTTTGCAAAGCAAAACTCAGTTTGAGTGTGTATATAAAAAGAGAAGAGAACAGTGCTGCCCCTACGGTAAAGCGCCGATTACCGATACTCCTTACCCCTTCCCCTCTCTTTCCTAGTTTCTCTACTCTCACATTGTTTCAAACTCGCACGAAACACACACACACACACACGCGCGCGGCTCTACCGGTAAACCGTCTTTTTCCTTCCTTGCCACAAACAACACGACGACGACGGCACGCTCAACTGCTGCTGCTGCTGCTGCTGCTGTGTATACGCAAACACGCATACGCACACGTACACACGCAAACACTCGCACACACACCAGCCACAGGGGTACGCGAGAAGGAAAACTCTGGCAACGTCGCCTTGCTCTCGCACGGCTGCTCACCGTTTGCTGCCTGCCTGCCTACTGCCTACCTTCCTATACCTCTGATGTCTCTTCTGTCTCTATTGCCTGCTGCTGTCTGTCTCCTTACCGCTGCTGTTACCCCTCTGCTATTGCCTCTTCATCCTCTTTTTCTTCCTTCCGCCTGTCTCTTATTCAACTACCACAAAAATTCTTAATTCTTACATTTATCTCTATATTATTCCAAAAGCTACTCACTCCGGAAACTTCTCTGTCATTCTCCTCCCCAAACACACCGTCAGTTCATTACTAATAATGCGATATAATTCGAAATGTACGCTCTGCGTTATTTCTGTCAATTGATCTCCTATCGAAACACCACAACACCGGGTTACCCTGTATTTAAGAAGACAGCGCTGTAAAAATCTGACACACGACTACTCCGTACGCGGATCGAGTTTATATTTAGCGTGAATTCGTCAAAGCGAGCATTTAAAGTGTTTCTCGGCGTTCACAGAACACAGAGGAGTATCAAGGAGAATCTTACGATTTCTAGAAGCACGTTGGACCAATCAGGAAGATGGTTAGATTTTTCTCTCCCTTGCGTGACAAGCGCGTTCGTGTCATAATTTTCTCCTCTCGTACCGTACTATCGATTCTTCGCCTCATTTCTTTACCATTTCACAAAATACTCAATTCCAGCTTTCTTACGTTTTCCCTCTTTTTACTTAATTTGTTCGACCCATGCATACGTGCGTACGTGAGTACGTAAACTCGCCGTCTCTCTCCCACTAACGCACTCCTCTTCACCCCCACTGTCCTCCTCTCGTGAAATGTTCTCCGTCTCTTAGTTTTTATCTCATTCTTTCACTGGCCCTCCGATGTCGCGAGTGCTCCGTCTCCCTCTCTCCCTCGCTTTAAGCCGACAGAGACGGATAGAACTGAGTTTCTCTTGGCACAATGTTCATTTCACTGCTTTAAACGAATCAATCGTAGGTCGCAGGATGGACACTGGGTTAAAAAGTAGGACACAGGGTTGATTATGAAACGCGTGACACTTTGCATACCCTCTAATATTCAGCACGATATAATGTCACCTAGGAGGTACTCTCACTTGCTGGCGGTGGCGGAAGCCATATTGCGATCGCCGTTAGTGCCACTGTGTAGCGCCAATTCACTAGGAGTGGGACTTCTCCGATGAATCCCATTGGTCGAAAGCACCTGTCGATTCTATTGCCATCTACCGACCGCTACCTCTAATCGCTGTTGCTCCTCGCGTAAAACCACTGTCGCCACCGTCGCTGCTGCATTGGTACTCCCACCACCATCTCCTTCCTTACCCTCTTTCCGTGCTCTCTCTCTCTCTCTCTCTCTCTCTCTCTCTCGCAACATCTTCTGCTCCTCTCTCTCGCTCTCGCGCGCCTCTTGCCTCCTGCAATACCGACCAAGTTTCTCGACTCGCTCCATGTACACAAATACACACCACGACTCGCTCCATTCACACAATACAACCACAATGCAGCCTGGCAGCTCTCGGAGGATGAAAAACATCCTTCAAACGCGCTTTGTCGCGCTACTCCATCCATATGAGCGCTTTAACGAAATTTAAATACCGCTCTACCGTTTTTTCCTCTTATTTTTCCAAGCCGCCTTACAAAGGTAATATACATATTTTCTATTAATCAATGTTCCGTCGCGGAATATCGGGTTATACCGGGTGTACGATTAAATCGTAATCAACTCCCAAGCAATTCCAAAGAGAAAACAGTCTGTCTGGTCGTGATTTAAAAAGATCTCGCAATCGGATAAAAATACTTTAATTCCAACTATCCTATTTCCAACGGATTTAGCTGATATATTAACGAGTGAATTATTGAAGAGAGGCTGAGGGAAGAAAAGTAGGTAGTTGGGTTACTATATTATTATAATAAAATTTAGTTTCATCTTTAAAAGCGAATAACAGGAAACGTTGTACGTCCGCAGAGAAGCGGAAAACAGGAAATGCCATGTTTCTGCGGTTTACCCATGAAAAGTGATTTTGGGCGACTGCTTTTCACTCGTGTTAATTCGGCGAATGAGCGACATATATAAAGCCTTCTGAACGATACGCTAGTAAATATAGTGCAGTCAAACGAGATAATTTATGCATAGTGGAATAACGAATGTGCAGGAGTAAAGGGGGGGGGGGGTGGAGAGGAGGTTGCTTTCGACTCATCAACGTTAAATAAGAAACAGGTTACAGATTAATAATTGAAACAAATGAAATTTTTAATTAATACAAAATACAATTTTTAGAGAGACGCCTTTAACGACACAGGAGCCGGTCGGTAGCAATCGTTTCAACGCGTGACCTTGAACATGTCAAGCGTTGTTTACTGCGGCAACTTTGAAATGTGATAAAAGGACGATTTACAATCGGTTCTAGCGATACGTTTCGTAAGTGAGACGCGTTATTATTTTAAGCGTCCGTAAAAGTACAATTGTTTCGCCTACTATCGCCTTCTCATTCTTTCGAAACTGCGCTCGATGCTGTGTGCCAGTGTACACGGAAAATTACGTGTCTCGTATACACGCGTCATAAAAAAATAAACAGACGTTACACTATACTTACTACGTGAGATTACACTGTAAAAATTATTTGCAAAACTTATACCGAGAATACAAAAAAAAAATAACTCTTATTACCATGGAATTTTTTCCAAAATATTAATACAAACTTAAAATACAATCTAAAAATCAACCAGCAACCACAATTACTTCCACAATAATCTTGAATTTTTTAATATTACCTCCTCCAACAACCACGTGCAAGAAAAAATAAATAAATTACACAATTACCGATCCACCAAAAAAATCTTCAACAAAGAACCAAGGTTTCTTACATCAACAGAAATTTGCGTAATCATAAATTTTCTACGAGAGAAAAATAATAATTAAGATGATCACCGATAAAGCCACCTATCGCCATGCAGATTAAATAATCTTTCCTCGCTTATCAGTCTGTAATTTATTTATGGACGAAACGACCTTCTAAACTTTTCTCAAAGCGCATGCAGCTGCTACTACATATATATACATCCACAAGAGAAAAAAAGAAAAGGGAGCAAAATTACTCTGGCTGTCGCTTCAACTGCAGTATCGAGCGCCATGCACCGCAAAGGAGGCTCCGCGGTTAAGAAGGGGGAGGATCGCATCTTCGGCAGGATTAAGAGTCACGGGGGCGAAGTTGGCCGATCTCGCGGAGGAAGCAGCGGGGAAAAAATGTAATCAGTGAAATTTTCCGAGTTTCATCCGGTTAAGCATCGCTGCGATGCGATCTTCAGAGAGACCGTGCTACATGCTAGCTGAAAAAGATGTGCAACAAGTCCTCGTGAATGGCCTCTTTCGGACGTTCCACCTCTACCACTATACCATAGCGGGGCGCTACCTACACTGGCTACGCAGCTTACGTCACCGATGACGCACGACATCCGCTACGTCATGCAGCCGCAGCGCCCTCGGTGACGCAGCACTTCCAACTAGTATGCAGTGGAGTGTAGGGTGAGTGGGGGGGGGGGGAGGGGGGTACCGTACGCCGCCCTACAATACCGCGTTTATTTCAATGAAATTACGCAATACACTTGTTCAACTTCTTCTTCTTCTTCTTCTTCTTCGCGAGGAAACAATACCAGCTGTTGAGAGGAAAATGGTTTTCCTCCTTCGGAAGAATTTAGTCGCGCTTTATTACCACTGGCGCGAGTAATCTCTGTCGATCGATGAGAAAGATACGCGGAGGTTTGGAAGATTTTGCTTGGCCAGTTGGCGGGCAATCTCCGCGATAACCTTTAATCGCGGGCCAACTCGACTCGCGAGCAGTATTATGTGGAAACGTCGAGTCTCGACCGTAAAGCCCAAAGCAACGAGCAAATACACAGTGTGTATATATATATATATATATATATGTATAGCGTATAGAGGAGAGGACGTGCCTCGCGGTTTTCTGAATATATTGCGGAGCTACTATTGTTTGAATAAATGCTGGCTACAATTGAGAGATAGAGTCTGTGTACGTGTAAAAGGATGTAAAAAGCAGAAATCGCGCTGGAAAGTATATATATAGTAATAGAGGGAGAAGCAGCAATTTAGGATTAGTGGGGGAAAAGGGGCCAGAGAAAAAAAGCAGGATAGCGAAGATACTCCGGTCGTCTATTGATTTCCTGCCAATAATGGTGAACCAATACCAAGGCTGGATATCCATTCCTACGATTCATTCCCTCTCTCCTTGGTCTTTTTTCAACGCTCTTTCCAATTTTAATATCGATCGATGTATTACAATATTAATCTGGTACCAACTCGTTGACTCAGTTTTCAACTCTCTTTTTTCTTCTCTTGCCGTGCGCATGTGGAGTTTCGGATTGATGTGGCGGACTGTTGGACGCTAGGAACGATAGATTTGTAAAGTGTTCGTGGAAACTCTGCGATATGGAGGAATATACGAGGAAAATTTAAAGCGTTTGGAAAAATAAACACTTTTCGGTGACCTTGAAACGACCTTTGACAGGAAAGCAATGGTAGACGAGTTTCCTCGTGTTAAAAACAATAGAAATTTTTGTTTACACCGCATCTTTTATCTCGCTTTCTCTGCAAGATAATCGAGATTACGGATGTAAATATTATGATGAGATGAGTCACAGCTTGTGCAGGATTCGTCGAGGCTCGGTGTGTTACGATCGGGGAAAAGGGTTCGGGGAAATAGGGGAAAGCACAGGAGGGGGGAGTCGATTCACTTATTATTATCCAACTGGAGATTCCATTTGTTGGAGGGGGGGGGGGGGGTCGTCGTAAATCTCTCAAAGGTAGAGGCTACAGGGATGAGCCAATTGATGCGCCTTGCTAGCACGTACTATAACGATTTTACAAGTCAAGGAGCGTAACCTATAAATCCACACCTTGTCTAGTCCCGTTCCCCCGTTAAGCTTCCCCTGCATTCTCGCCGCCTCCTCGATACACGACAATCGATGATATTAATCAAGGTGATATAGCTAGTCAATTATGGTGCATGTGTACCGATTCGATCGATTCCTGCTGCACCGAGGACACACTCGCCACTGAACAATTTTAAAAACATGTTAAATATTTTCCAACGATTTATTCTCCATTTAAAAAAATTTAGAAAAAAAGTTAAACGTCAGAGAAATATTTCACTGGTGATTTTAGATTAATTGGTTAAACAAAAGCACCCGATTGGTTGGTTCGTACATAGCGGAGATAGAAAAAACTAGCTAGACTCGTCTATTTAAAAGATTTCTAGATAAATAATTTGCGGAACGCTCGATAAGTTGTACGTCAGTATTATTATTGAAATATGTCTGTGTCGATAGCATCGGCATGAGCGCTCTCCACCCCATGTAGGAAAGCAATTAATGGAGCCATTTCATCAAATCAAATCAGTGTCAATCAAATCTGACCAGAATAGCGGGAAAAGCGAACGGAGACAACCGCGCGGCCACGTTTATTAGCCAGTAAATTATGCAAACATTTCCATTTGTCCCACAGCTATAAAGCCACGCTCTTTCCATTCGTTATTTATAGTTTCGTACATGAAATGAAGTAATCGGACGATATCTAGCTCTTTCGAATTCCAGAAATACTCGCGTCGCTCGAGTATACAACTTTGATATCGAAATTTCTTGAAAAAATCTTCCTGAGGCATTGTGAAATATTGCACGTGGCATGTATATATAGGTACACTGATTTTCGTGAGAAGACAATTGGACTGGAGGATCGGGATGATAATAACGCGATTTATATCCATCAGATTTTGCACTGTTATTATACATGTGTATATGTATACAAAATAATGCAACCCTTGCATCATCGATGACTCGCTCACTGTATACATAATATATTGCTATATAACTATCGTATGAAATGGCAGAAATTTATTATGGCAATGCGATATATGTATAATATTGTCAAAGTGTACTCTGTTCGATATAAAATGAATGCCAGTGGATTAATCACGTGTGCACACACACACACACACACATATATATATATATATATATAAAGAGGCACTGGATTGAATAATTACGAGACAAAGCAGTAATTACCAAATAAAAAAACAAAAATTGAAAATTGAAAATTGTCGTCGCATCGAAGCGAGTACGTGGCCCCGATAGAAATCTGGGTTAATGCCAAGTGTGAATTTCATCATTCATTCAAAGTGACTTTCCCTTGTCATATTTCGAGGTCGCTGTACAGATTTTTGGAAAATATACGTACAGCGAGCGAGAGAGCTCGTTAAGTAGATTTATATACATATACATACAGCGTATAAAACGAAGGTTTTAGCAGAATGCTAATAATAAAGAGAAGCGAGAGCGCGAGGCAGCTTAAATATTCGATAATTCTCATCGGTACAAGCACCTCGGTCTATATCTTATCTAATCGCGATGCGGCAGCGTGCTCTTACGTTGGCAGCAACTTTTAGCAACCAACGCATAAACCTAACGCTTCATCACACTTTGTACTCGTGAAAGATGCTCTTAAATTGACGAATCGCGCGAGATCATTCGTCGTGACGCGATGGTTGCACCGCTGAAGCGATCTTGGACGAAGATCATCGATTTCTGTCATTTAATCAAAATCACTAATAATAATAATAATAATTAATAGAGATTGTAATCGATAGAGCGAATTCCAACCGAGCAAGAACGTGGTTTCTCTTGTATATATATATATGCTACGCCACGAAATTCTCTATTTACCCTAGTCAAATACGCACACTACGTAGACCGTACACGTATGTGGGTCGAGAGAAGCTAAGCGAGCTAAATATAAAGATACCGGCGTGCACGCACACGTGCAACCTTGCCGAGTGCAACGTTTCGACTCTATATTTGTCGGAGGAACTCATTTGTTCGAGAGGTATAGCTGCTAATGCTATATATATATATATATATGTGTGTGTGTATATTATTATTTTCTCTCGTGTACAAGCAGGATCGTCGCGGAGACCAGTCCCAATCGGAGAAATCGATTCTTCGACCTGTCCTACGAGACCTTTGCTCCTCGAGAGACCGGTATTCGCTCGCTCGCGTTATTTCCACTTTCCACGCTTTGAGCGCGAATATCTTCCAAACCGACCAGATACGATCCGGTAGACACACACACATATATAAATATATGTGTCGTGTGACAATTCAATGTGAAAACACCTGGTCAAATAAAAAAACAAGAAAAAATTAGTCATGGCTGTGTAGAGTGATTCTTCATTTTTTGTTTATATATATAGATAGGAATTTTGTAAATTTATTACCACGTTTATTAAATTCTTTCATATATCAGAAAGGATACTCGTAGTTTATACGCATATGTATTGCTCGCTCCGTGAAAGGGTGAATGACCTCGAAACATCCAGTCGTCCAAATTATCGTCATTGACTTTGATAAAGTGGACCAACCCGATATAAAACCAACGAAATTCTTTTATTTATCTTTATGTTTATTTAAAGTAGCAAGATTTGCACTGGAAAAAATATTTATAACTTTCGGTAAATCGTTACAGAGGTATACAGTATATATATATATATATATAGTACACGAATAATTCTTGAGTCGTGAAACACAGGACAAATTTGGAATTAAAATAAAGCTGCAGAGTAGCAGCTCCAGTGGCAAAAGAACATTTGTTCAGCTGTTCTGACGCAAACCTAATATATTAGCGTATCGCATCGAGACTTATTGTCGATGGTATAGCAGAATGCTCAAATACGTTTAACAATACTATACATACTATTCAGATGATTCACAATTCTTTTATTCAATATAATCAATGATATTCCCAAGCTCATAAATCGACTATTCAAAAAATCACTTTTTCTACATTTTACCTTACAAAAACAATATTAAATTATTGAATAAAATGCAGATTCGAAGTGAAATATTTTGTCTCGCAAATAAAATATTGAGGAATATTTATCAGGAATAAGCGAGACAGGGCGATAATTAGTTAAAACGTCGAGCGTCGAGCACGTGCGTGTATCGAGTGCAACTGTAGCTGCAGCACGTCGCGTCAGTGGAAGCGACAGTGCTTAATTGTAAAATTCTAACTGGCTAATGGGAAGTTAATGGAACGACGAGGAGTGGGCGCGTGAGAGGGAAAACACACTGTGCGCAGAGAAGGTCATAATCATCTAACCCACCGACAAGCAGTCGCCAAAGGCACCATAGCGATCCATCCCATCTTTCCCCATCAGACACGAGGCGATGGACGACCGGTTGTTCTCCGTTGCTTAACTGGAACTGAGCAACGTTGCTCAAGGACGGTCTTAACCCCTAGATGCCCGTACTTTTCCCATGAGAGTTTTCACATTTTTTGTTCCACTCTAATCTATGTACGTAGGTGTGTATATAATTAGTAGAAACTGCGAGCTGCTTCTGGTCAAACACGTGCGAATACCCTGCTGGTCCTCCAAAGGTTAACAGGATCGTTTACCGACCGATGGTAACTCTTGCAATATGGTAAACAATCGAACTTGCAACTTATACTTGGTATATTTTAGAGTAAACATACTTTTTACTACTTTTTACGATTTTTGGATCAAAATTGGTTGTATTTTGTATAAAAATTAGCGAGTGTAACAAATACTTGATTTGTTCACGGTATATTTTTTTTGTTTTTTATCAGTCTTCATAATACGTTTTATTTTCGGAAATATAACAAATCTGGCAAAAGTACTCTTCTCCCCCCCCCCCCCCCCCCCCTCCCGATTAACGGAACTCGAAATAGAGAGCTCACTACTTACTCACTTTGGCAAAAATTTCTCGTTTCCTTAAAAACTAATCTACAATTGAGCAAAATCACTATCGATCCTCATGAAAAAATTACATCGTTTGCCTTCCAAATATTTAAGAGTTAAAAATCCAAGAATCGCACTGTCTTATAATCCTCGCGACACAAAAAACCTCGCGAAAGTCAAACTCTCGACACCTCGCGACACATTTCCACCGTTCTCAAGTTGATTCGAAAAAACCACTCGATCACGCGAGATCAGTGTAGAAAAAATGTAAATAAACATTGATAAAGATTTCAGTATATATATAGCTTTATGTTAATAACAGGAGAGAATTAATTTTCAACGACCCAATTTGGCGAGCGTGAGGAATGCGACGTGCTACTATACGAGATATGTAGCATATACGTATGTAGTTACAAGGAATCTGGTTTAAATGGATAGAGCTGCTAACCGATATTAATGTCATGCCGTCGTGCGTTCATGAGTGAAAAGCTGCTATAGCAAACAGGTATATATAGATAGGCTCGTGCGGCCAATGGAGAATCTTCGAAATATGCGTCGAGGGAGATATGGGAAAAGAGACAGGAGAGAGAGAGAGGGGGGGGAGGGGGGGATCACATGGGGTGGTGGAATTTGAATCTCTATTATGCACACTATATATATAGAGAATAACCGTTGGTGGACGTGGTTCATTGGCCAAGCCACTTTGTCGCCTTGAAGTCAATCGCAATTGTATATATATAGTATAATAAGTAGTGGTGGTACACGCTTAAACCTCCCTCCCCCCTCCCACGCTCCCCTCGAGTCTCCTCATAATTCAATCACGTCTCTCGCCGGCCATAACGCGACGAAGGATTGTTTCACGAGTCTCAAATGAAATGAAACAAAGAATCTGTGCTGAAACGACGCAAGACAGGCTACGTAATTCCACCGGGCAATTTCGCTGCTTTCCTCTACGCGCACCTTGGCTCGAGCCGCACACACCAACGCCATACGCGAACCCCGTTTTCTAGACACAACCGTGTGTGTCAGTGTTACTTTCACTCGTCCGGAGGAGTACGGACGTAAAGAAAACGTTGCAGTCGCATGTCAGGGCTCTACGTTCGTCGATTAGGTCAGCCTAATCGACGAACGTGCCCTCCGCGCTTCGCATTTCAATCGCTCGATTCGATATCGACGCGACGAGTAGACTTCTCCGAGGGAATGCATAATTTTTCTAGCTTTTGTCAAAGGAGAATTTAAAAACTCTCTCCTTGTTAGTCTTATATAGGAATATTTTGAAATATTTGTGCTAATTGATTTAATCATTACTGCGATTTTTTTTTGTATTATTATTCTCACGCATCGAGGTATTAATAGTGGAGAATGTGGAATCGGTGATAAGAAAATCAATATAGGGAGAGGGGAACGCGAGAGTGAGAAGAAAAAATAATAAGCATTGTGATTTGGAGAGACAGCGGTTGGGGGTTGGAGTATAGGGATAATAAGGAGATTGATTGGGTGTATATATATACATATGTGCATGGTAGAGTAAGAGAGAGAGAGAGAGAGAGAGAGAGAGGTGGATCGATGCTGCGTTATCAAATCACATTCTCCACCTTCTCGGTCGTTTCCCCTCGGCTGGCGCCTCTTCCCCCACCCCACCACCCTCGCCAGTCTCGCCTCGCCTAGCAGCGGTAAACCTCACCTAAACACATACACACACGTGTCTTTACGCGTGTATTTACAGCACTCGACCGATACACGCGAATCAAATAGCCGGTTACGTTATACGTCTTACTGGAAGACACCATCAACACACCAACGCAAAATTGTACGCGCATGTGCACGCGTGTTCCGCTTGGCCACCGTAAATGAAAATAATGCCGTCTTTCTCCCGCAATGCACTTCACGACACTCGTGCAAATTTGATGTATGCGATATCTGGGAAATATGGAAAATTTTATTTTTTTATTTTTAACGCCATCTCTTTACGCGAGCCAATGGGAATGGAGCAAAGAGAAAAATGAAGGAACACGCGTGACATTTAAAGGCGAAGAAAAACACGTGTTAAATTAGTCTTAATGTCCCATCGCGCGTTGCGTGGAGAGAAACGAAGCATACGCGAGCTCGACTCGCATCTCGCGCGATCCTTAACGATTCGCGTTGTTCCAGTTAGAAGAACGTTTACTTTCTCATTACAGCCGTTTCGCAATATGCTCGTAATCTTAAATCGCTTCAGCTCGGATCATCAACTTATATACAACTCGATCGGAGAAGGAGGAATGCCATGGACAGTTATATATACATGTATACAACATGCTGTCCGGTTGAATCGTGTCAGACCGATAGATTCACACGTATATATAGAAGCAATGAATTTCAGATTAAAATTCTCGTACCAATTTTCTTAGTAACCTTTAATGAAAAACTTGTAAGAATCGCAAATGTATTCTCTTGACACTCTCCACGCTTAATTACTTAATTAATATAATTATTCAACAAGGCAGAATAAATTAGATGTACGCGAAGAGAAGCGAGTTAACGTGATAACAAACAAAATAGACTAAGTTAGTAGATAATATTTATTACAAAAAAAAAACATTTCTATGAACTTCTTATCGGTCAAAGGTCACTCCAGTTATTAAAAAATGGAAAATTTGAAAGAAATGTTTAATTCTTAAATTTTTACTTAAAATATATATATATAAGAAAATGGCACGCAAGACTCACATTCGCAAAATAACAATCTTTCCAAAAACCCTCAAGTTTAACACGAGTTTACAATATATACTATACACACTTACACGTGCATGTTAGACGCGAGAATAAAACAAACTTGCAAGACTATAGCTGAAGCAAACGAACAAGAGCATCATTAACAATAATATATATACATATACATATTATCAACACGACGAAACACGTACGTATCAGCAAAAAGATTTATCAAGCCTCGCTTTCTCTCCTAACTCGGTCAGTCACCCTTCCGTCTCTTTATTCCGATTCGCGAGCAGCTCGGAAAGATAAAGATAAGGAGGACTCTTTGTACGTGAAATGACGACTGATAAATCTCCCGATACATCCGTAATGAAGCCTCGGCGCATCGATGGCGACAAAACTATATATATATATACACAAACACAATAACACTTTGGGTATGCGCAGAAAAATTCTTCCTCGCGACAATCAGCCATGCAAATATTTGTTAATTTCCCGAGGCAAGATTACACAATTAATAATTCAGTCGATGAAGAATTAGTCGGATCGCGGATGAACCTTTGATGATGCATCGGCATCCCGGTATAATTTGTTCAAGTCGGTCAATCACCTCATTCTTCGAGCTGGGTAAGAGAAGGCGCTGAAATAATAACGACTCATGGAGAGGCGGTCAGTGACTCTGCGCCGTAAGGCGACCTCGGAATTTCTCTGTCCGGTATACTCGCGCGGGATCCCTGTACGAAAATAAAAAGCAATAAATAAGCTCCAATTTCTATACACGCACATGGGATTACATTATATTATATACTGCTACAGTGATCGAGTATTTTCCAATGTTAGTCGTGTGTCAGGATGACTTGGTCATTTTTTTATGCTTCTCAGAGGTTCGCGAGACTCCGATAGTTTCTTCATTCTTCGATTATCGTATACATTTTATTCGTGAGATTTTTTTCTGTGGCAAGGTTTGCAGGGTTTAATTGGTTTTTGGATCGAGTGGTTTTGTAGGATGACAAGTTCGCAGGTTCCCGACGACGGTGCGATGCGACGATGCAGTTTAAACGTAGCTTCGAGTGTCCAACGCTGTCCAGTTGTCGAGCGACGTGAGACGGACGGAATACTCGTGGTTTCAAGTAAGTTATACGAATGAGGGGGGAGGGGGTAGGTCGTTCAATGCACACCGCAACTGCCCGACTCTGCCAGAGTGTCTGCCAATGCACAAAGGGAAATGCCTCAAAGGTGCACCTACTGCAAAAGCACTGCATAAATTTTCCAATATATACATAATCGACATTTTCCAATTTTCTACTTTTTTTACTCATTTTTCTTTCGTCACATATTTTACTGCTCTTGAAAATCTATAAATAACTGTGGGATTTTAAGGAATCTCTTTGTGACGATGATAAAATATGTGATTAAAGATGAAAGTTTTCTGTTTTTTTTTTAATACTAATTTAGAGAAGGTAAATAAAAAATTAAGTTTTTTTGTTAAATGCATCATTCTTGAAATTATATGGGATTACGAACACCCTGTATACGCGGTTCATGAGAAAGGAAGCTGGTGCAGCTCGTTCGCATCAAAGACGTATTGTTTTATCTCGAGTTTGGAGAAATAGGAGACAGAAACGTGTCAAGGCGGAAATAGATAGCTCGCGGGAATTGCAAACTGCGAGGACTCTCAGTCAGGCGTATATATACGCGCGCCTTCTTTCTCTATACCTTGCTCCCTATCAAACCCTCCCTTCTTCATTTTATATAATACACCGACTGATATAACGTTAGCAAAAAACGAAGAAATTACGAAAAAACGGATGAAAGAAAAGGAAAACTCGTAGACGAATTTTCTTCTTCGCTCGTAATACGTTTCTGCACTGATAATACATTCTGATCAAGGGGCAAAACAAAAGTCGTTATACAGCGTGTATATAGAGTGGTATCTGCCAAGAGGTTAAGAGGAGAAAGAGATATATGCTACGTAACGCGACTATCGCTGGAGGAATGGCCAGTGCAATATTATTAATCGATCGACGCAATTATCCAACTTAAAACGGTCATAATAATTGAAATTTTAACGAGAAAAGAACGCATATACTTGACGAGCGAGATAAACAGGCTTCTTGTATGGAAAAAGTGCAATTATGTAAGAACCAATTAAATTAGAGTCTTTGCAGGGAGGAAACTACAACTTTTTCCATCGTCCACTAGGAAAATAGAACATTATTTTGTAATTGGATAAATGAATAAGGGGCTCTAATTCTATATAATAATAGGTAATAGTTTCCAACTTCTTTCTCGTAGGGTTGGTGTTTACAGGAAAGTGTATATATATATATATATATATATGAAGAAGGCAAGAGTTTCTTGATGACGGGGATTAGTGGTGCAGCAAAGTGAAAAGCATTGACCAACGATGTACGGTATAATAAACAAGTGCGACGCGACGCAACGCGACGCGACGACAACAATGATGATGAAAACTGCGTGACGTGACGCGACGCGACGCGACGCAAATCCGTTTCAACGACGCCACTGACGGAGGCGAATCGGCCGAGTGGCAGCAGCATCACCAACCAGCCACATAACGCGGCTCTACGAGTCTACGAAGCTTTCACCATATATATATATATATATATATATATATATATATATATGTATACGGCCTACCGTGCCAACCGAGGCAAAGCAAAGATATAAGAAAGGCGATCATCCGTCTTTCGAGACCGACGCGGATATAAACTCCTGTCAACACTCTGATGAAATAAAATTACAGCTATATATACCACTCGTATTTAAACTCTCCCGCGTAAAACCAACCGCTCTTCTTTAATCTCTTTCCTATTTCTATTTTTCTCCCCGTTCTTCGTTGACTCAGCTATTCCTTACTTTTACACGAGCAATAGCAGTAGATTTACGAACAACAGATTTGTTTACTTTCGCGTGCTGCTGTGTAATTAATTTATTCTTGAAATTAGTCCAATCTCGTGTTGGATTTATCAAGTATTTTTTGATGATTGGAGAGTTTTAGTGTTTTGCAAGTTAATGAGATTAAATTGTTTTTAGTCATTTTCTTGTGAATTGTGTCTTTTGGTTTGGTTGATTTGTTTGTGACAGGTATATATAGGTTATTACAGTAGTTCTGGTCAATCATTGTAATTGAGGTTCGTACAGGGTCTAAGTAGTAAAAAGGTGAAATTTTAACAATAGTTACCTGAGATTATTAGAAAGAAAAAAATATTAAACATTTTTTTTCTATCGCCTCTCATTTTTGAATTATTCGCGTTTTAAGTCAACCAATAGCGTGCCGCCCGCGCGAGTGGGAGAATGTGTTTGCATTGGATATATACATTTTCTACTGTGCGCGGCACGCTATTGGTTGATTTAAAAACGGTAATAATTCAAAAAGGAGAAGTGATGGGAAAAAATGTTATTAAACTTTTGTATTTCTAATTATCTTACGAAGCTATTGCTGAATTTTTGTTGTATCTATTTTTGCACCCTAGCTGTATATCATTCCTTCCACCCTTTAACTCGCAAATTTCGAAATTTAGGCAATACCTGAACCCATATGAATATTTGTCAATCTTCTTATTGGTCAAGCATGCATCTGCAGGAATGATGGAAGTAAAAGGGGGGGGGGGGGATTGTGATGACCTTGTCTTATCGGGTGACTAATGAGAAGCCTTTTTTGAAACAAGTTTTAATCCACAGATTGATCAAGGTTGATATCAGAATTTAAAATGGTAAAGGACACCGAACATTAAATACTATCCTCGAACAACTTAAATTTCGTGTTACAAGAAATAAAATTTAATTGTACACAGAAATAGAACAAGAATTCAATTACCTGCACGATCGATAGAAAGTGTTAAATGACGAATGGAGAATTAATCAGATCGTGACAAAGCTTTCTGTGACCGAAACTCAATTACTATTTGTAGGTTGTAGCTCGATTTTGGGTAATGGGAAGAAGGGCAGGGACTCGGAACAGTCGGTTATCGTTTGCAGCTTCGAATAGAGTTTGGTTCGTCGAGCAAAACTCGAATGTAGCGGCTAGGGAAAGCGTTTCACGGGAGAACCTTTCTCTTTGGCGAGAACAGACCAAGTTGCATGAGAATCTCGCTTTATCCGATGGTCTAGACTTTAGGAAAAAAAACAAAAAGCCTTTCACGTTGACGTCCCTCCTCGTCGACCGAAAACTAATTTCACGCAGAGAAATACGTCTAAATCACATCAATTCCAATAAAGTTTAATCTCGCTCATAATCAAACACCTACGGTACGGCTTGTCTTATTTTCATCATTCCGCGACAAAAAATATACAAAATGCGAGGCAATTAGTTGCGAGTGGATTTTCCTCGGTACGTTATCGTTGAAGCAACAAGATTAAACGTGATAATAAACAGATAAGTCGACTCGTAAAGAAACAATTCGTTGCGCATCGCGGTACAAAAATTTCAAACATTTTATGAAACGTGATTTTTGGTCAGTGCCGTAATATTCACGTGGTACAACTTAAGTACGGATTTCTTAGCCATTATGCTCTCGTCCATTAGACTCTACCTATAGTTTCTTAATTCCTGCTGGCTCCTTTCAGTCTCACCACTACTACTTCAACGCTATCTCTCGATGCATAATAATTACTGCACTGATCTAATTTGCCCATTTGCTACTTGACAAATTTCGCATGCTAAGCTATGCTCATTGTACGTGGCCTCAAAGTAATCATTTACATAAATCTAGCCCTATAGCAACGAGAGCAATTAGAGCTAGTTTCTATGTTATATACATATATAGTTTTAGTACACTACTAAAGTACCCTGATTTATCCAACTACTAGAAAGAGTAGAATCGTGGTCACCATAAAGGACACTGAAAAATTATAAAAGCATCAGTCGAAGCTCTTGCAACAACTCTGTTGGCTGATTCACGAGCTAAAATTTGCTTGATTGAAATATGATTTAATTATTCCAAAAAAAGAATCGTGCTTTTAATCGAGATAAACGAGGATCGTGACGAGGTAGACACCGAGGAAATAGCAGATGGATCAAAGTATGCGAAGGAAATAATTCATTAGGATTAAAATTACAGAGTAGGAAAGTATAGCTTGAAAATCCATGTAAAATATAGGTTTGCACGCACACAGGAGGGAGGGCGAAAGAAAGTACAATGAGGGAAAGGAATGATATAAGCGTTAGACGATAGTTATACGCGCGCTCAAAACACCCCACGAGCCTAGTAATGAGAAGAGAAACGTGGCGCCATTGCCACCCTCCCTCATCCCTTTTTCACTTCACTACCTCCATTCCCTATACACTGCAGGATATAAACCATAAACTTGCGAGTCTAGCCGAGCTTCGCAAACGGATATCTACGTTTATATAATTTCCCACCTTTTAAAAATAACTTGATAGTTTTAACAGTTAATTATAATTCCTTTGTATATTATCAATAAGATTGACTTTTGAAAAGAATTATATTCAATGTGGAATATTAATTTAATGTTACAGAGGGGGGTGTAGTTATTGTTACATTAACAAATGTGTATATGTATTATTTATTAAAATAGACGATAATTACAACTCTTTTTTGGTTCCTACAATTTTCCAGCATTTTATCGTAACGAGGATATGCCGTAAGTTACAATGCAGGTAAGAAAATTGTGAGCAAACTGATCGATAAAACAAGATATTACCAAGAAGATACCATCTCTCGAGATTACTTTATTCTAGCATTTTTTATTTCTTTAAATTCAACAATACTATTTCGCATTCCCTCACAATAAAACCAGCGAAAAGTGCAAGTGTAAGTAACGCAACTCTGAACTTCCTAGTTTCCTCAAACTGATTTCTCTTAATTTCATAAACTCCAGCATACAATTAATTATCAACACGCTGTAAATCTACAACAATTTTTATGTCAATGTTAAATATAATTTTTATTTCCCAAACTTGCGTATACCTCGTAGAAGACAAAATGTTCACGCTAATACTATTGTATCTACCGTTTTTAGCTTCACCTTTAGTATTTAGCTTATGTTTAATTCATTCGTATGTACCTGTGTAAATTTATTGAAACGAATGCATTCGCGAAAAGTTCTTTCCGACGCCCTGGAAAATTTAATTCGATGCATCGTTACGAGCAAGACAATAAAAATCATTAAAACTTATAGTACATACATAATATATATATATATATATATATATATATTAATATTCAAACACAAAGTGCTAAACGGATCTATAAAATTTCTAGTATAAACATCAGTTAATCGAGTCACCATTTTTTTCGTTTTTATTTCTTTATAATTATAGTTGGAACGGCCGCGCAAGCATCAACGCTTTATCACTGAAACGCGACTGATCGAATTATAATTCACGATGAATTATTATCTCGTCGAGATTCCGAATAAAAAATCTGTAAAATAAGGGCTACATCCGGCGATTTATCGAGTAGCAGGATACGCGGTTTCGTTGAATAAACACCGCGAAGATTTTTGTACGAGCGACCCTGTCCCACATTTGCGTAGAACCTAACCTCTACTTTACGAGACTCGTCTGACCAGCAGCACCGCGCGCGCATTCCCCGTTCACCGAAACGTCCGTGATTTTCTCCGAGCGAGCGAGCGGGCGATCAGCTTGAGCATGACTACTGCACGATGGAAGGGAGGGAGGGGGGGGGGGAGAGGGGGAGGCCAATCCCGAGACCCGAGTAAGACGCAACGCGACTAACCAACCAACGACAATTTACCGAAACAAGTAGCTTTGCGCGTCATTAGAATCTCTAATACGCTATTACTTTATTATTCAACATCGTTACATCTATATAGATCTATAGACATAGCCTGATAAATAAATATTCATCCCCCAACGTTGGATTAATTTTTTTACAATCTATACAACGATATTGACAAATGTGCAGTGATAGTTAATTTTTGCTGTTTTTTAACCACAAAGAATATAATTCTTAAAATAATTCTACTTATTATGCAACGATCCAATTTAATTTTAGATAAAAGATTGAAATTGTTTATAAAAATTATTAATTGGTGGAATCTTACCTCGTTAGGAGCTTTTAATTAGAATTTTTAATCTTTAAGAATTTGTTGTTATTTATCAATTTCTTTTCTCTTTTTAAGTGGATCATTAATTTTTTTAATATATTGCGTAAGTATGTAATATCGCTCCGTGTAATTTTCTTCTTCCCTGACATCCGCATAGTCTTTAGTGACGTCCTTTATAAATTTCTATTATACTTATATAAACAGGAATTCTTGTTGAACATTTTCTACGGGTGAAAAGTGTCGTCTCAATGTCATTAGGAGACGACTGCGTATTTACCTTGTAGGTCAATGAATTCATAGAAATATCAAGATCCGAGAGAGCTGTTTAAGGTTAATAGCCATATCATTAACCAAAGCATTCTTCAACGTTTCAATTTTAAAATCTCGTTCGCTTCTCTGCCACTCGTCGTTTAATCGCCAAACGAGATCGCGTTTTAAATTTCATTTTTCCGGTGTTAATGCGTCTTCGTTATAAATTTTAACCAATAATGAGATAAAACTTGAAGATAATAGATAAATATCGTTTGAAAGTTTAAGTTCAACGCCCTCTATGCGTTCCGTGTCTATATTCCTTCAATTTCGTTTTGATCGTTGAATTCCACTTAATAGCTCTTATTAAATCCATATTTTTTGGAGTAACGTATCATTTCGCGTTTACGAAATTTGTAACATTTAATTTTGATATTCATTGTACGTTTTCATGTGCTTATGTAAAAGGAAGAAATTCCCGATAGCTTCTCAAGATTTCAGACTTTCTCAACTTTCAAAACTCGAATATGTTTGCAATTAATTTATAAACTTCGTTTTAAAATCTCGATACCCGAAGTAGAGTACACTTTAAAATCCTTTTTAAATTAACCGAATGACAGGTTTTTGATACCCATATACCCGATTAGCCGTCAATATTTACATCACTATTGTAAACTCTTCAAGCATAAGTTACCATTATTAAGATATCTTTTGTTCAACCGACAGAGCAAAAGAACGCATGAAATATCTATGTAACAATCCCTTTTTATAATTTACTATGACCCCTAAATTTTCCCGAGAGATTAAGTAACAATAAATTCTTTTTAAATCAACTCTTATTTTTAATCAGTTTAAAGTTGTAGCAGCGCGAATATACTACCTGTTGTACATGATAGTATAGGGCTAGCAATAAACTGTTAACTATCTTTTATTATCTTTCACTGTGTTTACGCATTAAAAAATTTCAATGCACTCGTTCCGCAAAGCACTCTCGACTCATCTTGAATGACAAGCGATTAATTCGTCGTTGGTTTGGAGTTAAGTATAAGCTTGCTTAAAAACAATGTAAGATATAGATATAGTAAGAGGAGAAAACTTACCTGGATAAGGTGCCCTTGAGCAGCGGATTTCTGTCGTCATAATATCCCACGGATGAAGGCATTTTCAAGTAATCCAAAGAATAGGCACGTGGCACTCGGCACTGACACTACGGCACTGCATCACTGTCGCGTGATCTGTTAGCTTTCCATTCACCGTATCCACGATACACTCGTTCGGCTTCGGCTACGTGCTCGACGCATTGGTCTTCGCCGAGACTGCCCGATAATAAAACCGATGCTTATTCGGTTCGGTACACGTTCCGTCTCACTCCTTCTCCTTTATCTCTCCCTTTCTTCCTCCAGCTCTCTTCGCGCCACAAATGCGCACGCGTGCACGCGCTAATACTCACTCACTCGCGCCCCCCCCCCCCTCCTTCTCTCCTGACGCTAACCTCTAGCTAGCTTTTGTCTCCGCTCCTCTCCTCTTTCGATCGTTCGTTCGCATAGGCTCACCCGATGTGTCGTATGTACTTTCTTCTCTACCTCTTTTAGCCTCGCTTTGAGAAAACTGTGGAATCTACCCCTCCTACTGCACTTTTTCTTCCACTTTCTGTCGAAATTTCAACCGAGATCCACTTCACTTCCCTTCACTTTCCTCCGGGCCGCGCGACTCGATTGAGTTTTTCCTTTCCTCCCAGAAGCAACTGTGTATCATCCGGAGTATACACACACCTGTGGACAGAATAAGATTATATCGTGTATGTACACTACGAGACAATAATTTCTTATTTGAAGTAAAATAAGCTACCGTTTGTCCATCGACAAACCGTTTGTAAATGCAAACACACGTGTGTATATAAAAATTATCGGCGATATGTTTAATGTTGAAAGGTCGATTCGATTTTTAGCTTTGAGGTATGACGAATTTTAAACATTTGAAAATCGTTTCATTGTTTGAATTTGTCTGGTTAGTTAACATATTGGAATGTTATCAGGCGGTTGATAGAATATGGAGAATGTTACGTAAAAACTAACGAATGTGGAATCAGCGGTTTTGGAACGTCAAATTTTCGAATAACTTTTTTCGATGGTATATACGTAGGAGCATATGGTACGGATGATGCGACTCTCGAGTGCGTCCTTTACCACCGACAGGGGGTAGCCTTCTAGTCATCTGTAGACTTGTGTTGCCAAACATGTCATTCGCGTCTGTTATCTTAACTTATCTTGCCTCGCTTTTTACCTTCCCACCTCCCTCTCTCTCTCTCTCTCTCTCTCTCTAGACCGCTTAACTCTATTTCAACTTTCACCATAAGGTGATAAAAAGACACACCCTGTGTCCGAAATAAATTATCATGCTACTTATGTAGAAGGGTGGAGAGGCTAGAATTCCCAAGTTCCAAAAGTGCAAGAAAATCCCGCCGAATTGGCGCTCTAGGCCGTCCGTCTTCGTACTCGCGTACTGATTGGTCGACGAGTGAAAGTATACATATACTATAGTTTCGGATCAATTGCTCGCTCGTTTCGCGTCACAAGTCGCACCGATTAAACTCTCGTCGTAATCTTTACGATGATTTCCAGCAGCCTGGTGTAGCGTGGCTTATTATTCACTTCGCTTCGTTCCATTTCTTTCCGACGAAAGCAGCAAAGAATCGCCAGTGTTCTTGCAGAGCAACAGACGTTGAGAGGCGATAAGTGCAGCAGTGGTTAGCTGAACGAAGAATAGGAGACCAGAGAAAGAAGGGTGGGTGTTTGTGTTTGTTGGATGAGTAAATCCGTGATGCGCGTCGTTTATTTATAAAGTGAGTTAAGAGAAGCCAGAGGAGAATTGAGCGCGACAGAGGTCAAACACAAACGTGTTCAGTTCCTCGCGTACGGTTTACCGTTCGTAAACCACTCCGAACCACGTGCTCCCTTCTTCTCTTTCCATTGGCCGAAACATTCAAAATGGCGCCGAACCCCAACCTGTCAATCTTGACGACTAGTCATCCTACCAACTCTCTTTATTTTAGATTTCTCCTACTTTTTCATTCGTCTAGTAAGCTTTTCTTTCTATCCAAAACATCTCTTCGTTTCCAACAACTCCATAAGCTCTTTTAAATTTTCCGAGTGTACTGTATGTAGTTCTATTGAGCCGTCAATTCCGGAATCTCGAGAGTGTTATTATTACAGATGTATAGCTTTAAGATGAGAAAAAAATTCTCTTCAGACTTTGACTATAATCGTTATTGCTAAATATTGTTTCGTAAATAGGTATTCATTCTGTTGCTACAACAATAAGTACAGAAACTTAAGATGATTAGAAAAATCTCATTAAATATATCAAACTTTAAAGTTATAAAAGTTTTATTTAATAAATTAATTTCTACATTTTCATGATTTCAAGTTGTGTCATTTCAATCATTTTCTACCAAATTGGGGGAAGCATAATGGAAACGAATGAAAATCCTTGTAACGATCTTGCCAACAGCTAAAATCTCGAGAATATCCGGTATTACAAGGACAATCGACACGACATCTACTCACACCGAATCGCTAAAATTTTTAACATTCAGCTTTGCGAATTACTCTATTATTAGATGAATGATTTTAAGTTTAAAGACTTATTATCGAAAGGCAATTATAATTTTGAATATTTGGTAGATCGTGGAACGTACAGTAGTATTTAAGGGAGTGAAGGTATTTGTTGGTAAGATGGGTAACGAAGCGAAAAGTCGGCGAGTAAAAGCGTTACGTGATCCAAGGACGTACGCTAAGCGGGATCGCGATCAACTCGATAAGCGTTAAGTGCAACGATCCTTCCTCTTTGTATTTGTGTACGTGTGTTTATCCCTGCACTAGCCGTGTCACGTGATGTATGTTAGCCCTCTACAACAGTAGCACACGCGACCCAACCCTTTTTCTAACACGCTGTCCATATGAAAGAAAAATGTCGACCAGTTTGCTATACTGGAAGATCGGTACCGTAAGCGCTCCACTTCTCTCTTCGTTCTCAAAAGAAAATGCTGTGGAATCCTACGTGGACTACACCTGATGCAGGTCTTAAACCATCCACCATTTAATTCTAACCTCACTCGCTAATTCCTGGCTCGACTTGATTTGCTTTAATACTTATCACTTCCCCACCACGTCCATTCGTCTCAATGTTATTGATTATTTGCTATTTCAATGGCGAAGGCAGTAAACGCAATATGTATCGTCGAGTTTCTACTTTCGCGCGATTTTCCCCAATTCTGAAATCCTCATCGCACTGTCTAGCTCGTATAGTTCAGTAGAGTGTTTGCGCATGCGTACATGTAGGTTCTTTCGCACTCAGAACTGTACACGTGCGCATGCCTACTAGCTATTCGCGGGGAAAGCAAAGTCGAAAGAGATCCTAATGTAAGGCCGGTATAATCATAGTCAGATCTTACAAATAAGACCGTGTTAAGCATATAGGTTATCTTTTCTACCACTATTAGAAGAAAAAGAACAATCGGTGCTTAAAACAGTATTGTTTATAAGATCTGATTATGAATACTGCTCTAAGAGTAAAAATTCGAATTTCTGTTACGTGTAGTATACAACGTGGCCACCAGGGGGCTAGAAGCGGCGATTTTTGTGGTTACTGATATCAGCCCATCAACTTCGACCTATAAAATGCAGAATCAACGAAATTACCGTCAACGTCAAGCGGCGTATGATGCATCTTTTGTGCATGAAGCTGACGTTGACAGAGCCTATCACATGGCCCGCCGACAGGCCAGGCCACCACCGATGAGAGGAAAGTCATCTGGCACCAAACCGAGCACATCCAGACGTTCCTATCAAACTAAGCGTTTTGAAACACACCGAATTGAACGGAACAAAGAGTCTGAAGCAATTCTAAGTGAAGAATTGAGAAAGAAACTTTATCCTGGAGTTAAGGATTCAATGTCTGCTATGGACAGGCTTGAGGCTTACAACACAATGAAAGCCATTACTATAACTGTAACAACACGTGCTATTGGTTTTTCAACTGCACATATATTCTCGTGCATGTTTCAATTTAATGGAGTGCCGTTACGAGGTAACATTTATCAACTCTATCGAGTGGGATTGGGTCTATTTCAAGCTAAAGTGCAGAGTGCACATAGAGAAGTAACTCTATTGGAATATAACAATGTTTTGAGAAGGTCAGCTGCGTGCTTGGGATCGGACAGTGGAGAAGACAACGCGGAACACCATCTATTCGAGTGCGTAATGTGGAAGGAGGAACGATTGTGTCTATGGGCGGAGGATGAGTCGCCGAGACCGGAGACGCTGCTGGATTTCCTAGTGAGCAAGGATAAGTGGGCGGAATTCCGCACGTTTTGCAAGTTGACTATTATGAAGAAGGACGGCATGGTACGGGAACTGGAGATGAGCGGACGCAACGTAGACTCCAGCAACCGGGAAGAAGCAGGAGGACACTCGTGAAGAGTGGCAAGGGGAAGATGATGGAGGAAGGTCGGTAAAGGCGAAGGTCAATGTGTGGACCTAAGCATCGAGGGTCATGGCATTGCATCTACAATGCCAACGCGAGGGAAAGGTTAGGTTGGGCAACCGACCTAATCTGAAGGGTAATGATGGGCGGAAGGTTAGGGCGATGCATGCCTTCGGTGATTCCGCACTAACCTTCCAAACTAAGCCCAGTGCAGGGGTTTTAGTGGGTAAATGCCCCCGTGATGCACCACCATGCGGGGGAGTCCCACATAACCTAACGCGGGTAACTGTCCTTTTCAGGTCGGTCCCGGGGGAGGTATGCATAAAGCATTTCCCCTTCACTTAAAATAGTAAAAAAAAAGGGGGGGGGCTAGAAGCGAAAGAGAGTCTGGCAGATGGCTGAGCTTGGCCTGTGTGAGGAAAGAAATAAAAGTTTTCTTTCGCGCAGGATCACGATAAGATTTAATTCATTTTTACTGGAGTCTCGGCTCGTGCTAAGTATACCAACGAAAGTCTGGGAATTCTTAGTTGGATCGTTCTTAAGATGTTTTTAGGATTTTTCTACTGTTTGTTGTCTTGTCTGGGTGTAGAGGTTAGGAACTGTACCAAAGTGTTGTTAAGCGTTATGATCATGAATAAGGTAGACTCTATAAGCTGTTATTTTCTTTTATGTTTTTTTTTTACTTTAAGTCGCTACAACGTTGACAGTAGCATCTGATGGAGACTACTCTCTCTGCTATAGTATACTATTATACACACAGTGCTATTTTTCATTATACTTATTTGCGTATACATACGTTTACCCTGTCATTATCGCCCGAACCCACCGAGGTTACGGCTGTCGGCACAAGCGCTTTATCAAATTATTTCTGTTTACTAAAAGTTTTACTTCTCTCAATAATAATTATTTGTTGATCCCACAAGACTACGTAAGATGTTTATCACTGGTGACAATGCACCACTATCGTCCCGACGCGTATATTTTTTTGTTTCTCTTAAAAAAAAGTCTTATGCTTATTTTTTACGAGAATTATGAACAACCTGGCATACAATTTTAAATTATTCACGGAACATTGGCTGTTGCATAGATAACATATAATGAACTGATATAATCCAGTATTCAAGCAGTTTACACGTTCTTTATTGGAAAAACTTTATAGTAAAGTTACATTTTTTAATTTAAAATATCATCTACATCTGTCACTTCGGATATATAAAATGTTACAGTTACAGTGGCATAAATCACTGAGCAAAAAATTAGACAGGCAGCAGATGGTAGATGCCGTAGAAGTAAAACTTGTAAATGTTCTACATTTCACTCTTTGATTAAAATTTTAGCAAAAGATGACGCGTTTCTGTAATTATTACTATTTAGAATGACGTAAGTTTAAACAAAAATAAAAAAGGATTTTTCAAATAATTTCATGATTATTATTTCTGCATTTTAAATCCTTAGTCTTAAATGTGTCTTATACAAAATATGCTACATATAGTTAAGTTCAACATAATTGCCTGGTAAAAGTGAAGATAAAATAGATACAATGATTAGTATTTATAATTTTCGAGCGTATCTCACTTATTTCTTTTAGCACATCCACTGTTAAGAATTTTGACCTACTAGTAAAGTAAGTCAGAGATTCATTCAACTCCAAATAATTATCAATGAATATTTTAATAGCTAAAAATACTACCCAGTTTTTGTTTATCTGCAATGCCATACGCGTCGTTTCCTTCAGCACTAAAATTAAATTAATTCTATTTAACAAATACCTTTTAAAACCTGATGAGAATCCGAAAACAATAATATTACGACAATTTTCTGTTTGAATTTGTCCCACTGTTAAAAATTAATTAACGCAATGCAATAAGGCTAATTAAAAGACACATGGATAGATAAAATTCATTGTTATTATTTTGATCTGAGTTTGCAACTATATAAATTCTGACAATGCCTGCAAAAGAACACTGTAAATCTTATACCCCACAAAAGAGTTAATTCTGCTTCTTACTGAATGAAAAAGCTGTACTCGTTTTTCCAGTTTTTACCGAGATAAGTTTTAATGATACTGTAGGAGTATCGCGCGCATAATGAGAGGGGAAATATTCTTCGGGTTACTCTCAAAGATTATTCTTAATTCGTTTTTCTTGAAATTTAGTACTGCGGTAGGTGGTCGATGATGATACGAGAAGAAAAAGAGGTGGGGGGTGAGGGGTATTCATTGACACTGGCAGCCGAAGGTGATAGAGCGATTAGACGGGTCGGGTCGAAGGTGCCGTTAAGAATCAGCTTTGCAGGTCCGAGATACGCGAATGAGCGACGAAAATATATATGTATATATGCTATATAGCTATATCATCAACACACGCATGCTCGATACTTAATAATGCGTGAATAGGATGTAGGCTCGAAAGCTAAGAAACAGGATTTCGCTGAAACAGAAGTTTAGCCCGTGGTCGTCGTCGTGAGCAGAGTAGAAACGAGAAACGTGCCTTCGTTTCGCCTTGACGGGCATACGGGCCGCGTTCCGTTTTCTCGCGCACAGTCGCGCAGTCACACACAATCGCACAATCATAGTTGTAAGAGAGAGACACTTAAGGTCGTATTCGAGCCTTCTTTCAAAATCATCATCGTTCTCGCTTACCTGAAAATCTTTTCTGTCCCTTTTCCACTCGCTCACTCGTACAGTTGTTACAGTTGTTTACCTCTTCAAGTGGTTCTGATGAATCCGAAGAGGTTCTCGGTAAGCAGTTTATTGTTTGTAGTTTTTATCGATCGAGCGACGCGACGCGACCGTCCATTCATCCATCATCCGTCGATCGGTAACACTGTCATCGACGAATTAACGAACGTAAGAAAACTAGAAGACTGCACTGTATATCGGTCACTCGCGACAAAACCTGATAGCGAGCAAGCACCAGTGGCCTCGAAAGTATAACGGAATTCCGCAGTCCTGCTCGCTTCCGCTTATGTCATTTACGTCATGCCTTGCTAGTTTTTGGTGATAATAGTGCTCGCGACCAGTCAATCTTGACGTTTTCGACAAGATACGAGATATACAACTGTCATTCTTCGCTGGTTTCCATCAATGACCTTCAAAAATCATTGACAAGAATGTACATGCATAAGTTGCGAATGCGTCAAACGTGGGAGCAGAGACACCTTTGGGAAAGCAAATAGAACAGAGTGCATTCGGGAGTTGACGACGCGAGTGATGGAGGGGAAGTGGGGGGGAGGGGGGGGGGATTCCAAGTCTGTATCGCAGCTGTCGGACAACAGCGAATGTTCGCTCTGAATAGGAAGGCTAGGTGGGGAGGGGATAGTGTGGAAAGAATAGCATCAAGCAAAAAGAAACTTGTGAAGAAGAACGAAGAAGCTTATTGGACCAATGATCATGAGATCTTATGTTTATGTATAATAGATTGTAAGTATATAATATAGATGGATTTGCTTTTAGAGTCCTCTCTCTTTTACTAAGAGACAAAGTTACTATGACAGTGCAACTGACAGTTATCCCTCGACACGTGGGAGCGGGGAAGAACAACGATATCGCCAACTACCATGCACGTGTTTTATACTCGTGTCACACTATTTGTATAGATACATTTATACGTAAGTAAATGCGTTTATATATGTATATATATAAAACAAACACTGGCACATATACACACGCGCGCGCGTATAATAGATAATATATGTACATATGTAGGATTGCGAAGGTGTATTTGTGTTGATTGCGTGAAAACAAGCTGGTAAAACGGCGCGTGGACGGTCGCGGCTGGACTGATCGCGGGGGCCGAGCCACAGGTGTCATCAGACACGGTTCACGCCTCTCCCCTCTTCTCATTCTCTCTCATTCTCCCTTCAAGCATTCACTTTTCTCTCGACCGAGCTCACAACTTCCCCTCCGGACTCCCCCCAACGACTCTCCCACTCCACCTTCGAAACCCTCCTCCACTCCCCTTCACGTTGCGCTAGCCAAGTCACCCAACTCACATACACGGGGACAAGTAGATACACAAAGTATGCCGCAGGCGCGTGCGCGAAAGCTCTTCGTAAAACTCACGTCACTCGCTCTGCTTGTAATGCACTCCGTTTCAATAACAATCAAATTTGGCACGTACGCCACCCTCCCTCTTCTCCGTCCTTTTCCTTCCTTTTATTATTAACTGTAATTGTATCAAAGTTTAATTATACTGATATGGAGACCAAAACCTTGAATTCCTTTATAATGCAATTTCTTCACCCAAGTACTTTACAAAAGCAATATGCAGCAGAAAGTGTGACGTAACGTCAAATATTTGTAAACAAAACCCAATATGGCACGTGCAAGTTTTATTTTCCGCTTCGTTTAAATTTGTATACGCATATCAAATAGTTTATACCGTAGCTCACACATTGAAGCGCGTAATATTTGCTTTATTGGTTGAAAGAGATTCGTCAAAATAAAATATATATATATATATATATAATTCAAATAGATGTTTATTCAAAAACCAGTGTATTTCAATGACAAAACATATAACGCCTGTTACCGTTTGAACGCGCGTAATGTGCACTCGCATTCACCCATCGCACTCACACTAATTACTCTTTCTTTATAGCTTAGACTTTTACTAATTATACATATACATATATATGTATAATATATATATTTAATGCTTGATGTATAGCTATATTTAATATTTTCTATATCAATCTCTCCTACTTCGCTTTAGCATATACAATATATTATTGTAACATTAAAACTATACCAAGAATATACGTCTAATTACATATTCAATGTGATACGGCTTTAGCCTTTGATATTTTAATTTGTATATAGTTTGCTTTTATAGACAGAAATTGGTTTCATTATCCGGTGAACAGTACGATATTCGTTATATTGGAAGCTTTGATTTGCATTGCTAAATTTTACTAAATTGGGAGAAAATAATAAGACTCTTTGTTTTACAGTAAAGGCTGATTAGCTCATAGATGCAGTTAAAAACAGTTAGTCTACGTTCTAGGAGGATTGCGATTAAAAACATTTGCTTAGATAGGTTGAAAACATCGTGTTTCGAACAATTCACCTTCCATGGAACTTTCTCTGCGAGCTTATACAAGCAATACATTCCCTTCTTGGTCGGTCTCGACTTCGTCGTATCATACGTGTAGATTTTACAACTATCCTAAGTAACGGATGTATAGTGCACTTATTTCTATTCCTCATCCCCGTCATCTTCGTTAGAAGAATTAGTTATACGAGAGAGTGGGGTACGCTATCGTAGAAACTATTCGTAGAACCGTTTCGACGTCGATGCCTATAATGTATACATGCTATACCATTGATCAATAAAATCAAATTTATCCATTTCTTTCAACTCTTAAAAGGTAACACAACAAATCTCCTTTACTGTATAATGCTTTAAAGGTTAACGGATTAAAAACAAAAATTTTCTCATACTATTTTATTTGCCGATTGCTTTCTCATTTAAATAGGTAGATCGCATGGTATATGAAGTCACTGAAATATGGTTGACTTTCTTCTAATTAATTTTCTTATCTTTCGAGCAGCGCTTGATCGTGTAAAATAATATAGTACGCTCAACATTACATTTCAATTTAACATTACCTTCAAAATTAAGGTAAAAGTAGCAATGTAACAAATAGTAATAATTGTAAATATATCTTATATTTTGATTCCGTGAAATCGCTCATTGTGAAATCTTTATAATTTAAGAAAAAATGATGGTCATGATTAATTGATACATAACTTGAATGCATTATTTATGAATAATGCCAGACAAAAATACATCAGAACCGCACATTTGGCTTTATACCTTAAATTGCACTAAAAAAGGTTTTAAAGAGACAGTAAAAGATATTAAAAAAATTATTTACTTCCGTAAAATCTGATTTATATATGTATATATATGTGTATATATACATATACGTGTATATATATTGTCAATACTCTTATAAATTGAGAAGTTTCGACAACAGGTCCACTTCAAATAGCATCGTAAGGCACATTTTTGATACGTCCCGAATCTCTCGTACCTGCGATTAAAACGTCAAATTTACACGATCGAAGTTGAGACGCGATATGAAAGAGAGCCTTACCGAATTAGCTACACTTTTTGAGAACAGTAGTCGTAAACATAAAAGTAGAAGTATCCATTTCTTTGTTCACAAAAAACAATATTTACTACATAATCAGGAAAAAGTACATGCGTCATGGTAGTTTATTTTTAGTATTTTATATGACAAAAGCCATTATATTCGTCAAGGTGTTGAATCTGTCAGATTATGGAAATTCCTGTACCGAATATAAGTACAATTCGTTACTTGTGCTTTGCGAGAAAACACATGCATAGGACTACTTATATTTTTATGACGATTTTGGTAAATTACGCTTTTATTACAATAACGTCACGTTACAATTTTCAATTGTCTTTAATAGAAGCAATAAATGCACGTTGACTTCTTAAAAGCTAAGACGTTCAATCTTTAATGTTCCCTTTTGGATTTTAGCCGTTCTTTGCAAGTCGGAACTACTTCTCTCAGGTAGCATCGGAAAAGACTTGGATATTGCAATAATTATGGTATAGCGAATGCTTTTGCGGTTTTCATTTCGTTAGAACCTAGCCCTAATGTAGACAGCTGATGCGTCGTGTTCACCATATCCAAGTCGTTTAGCATGTTTGTAGACTTCGTTCGCTGCAGCAGCTAAAGGAAGCGGCTGCTCCAGTTGATCGCTCATCCCTAAGGACAATCTCAAATCCTTCTGCATATGTTGCAACGGCAATTGTGTTGGGAAACCACCCTCGATAATGGCTACAAATAACATTATAATTAATATCATTGTAAAATTTAACTATAAGCTTTTATAAAACTATTTATAAAAATCAGCCACGCGTGTAAGACGTTTGTATACCTTTTCCTTTTTCGAGTATCGCTGGACATGCAAGAGACGTTAGCTCTAGTACTTCCAAAACATCTTTCTGTTGAAGTCCGGCGCGATCAGCGAGTGCCATGCTTTCCGCTAATCCAGCCAATGTAACTCCAGCCATTAATTGAAGCACAAGGTTCATTTTTGAAGCATTACCGACTTCACCAAGGTAAAAGCTGTTTTTCCCCATAGCCTCGAAGCATGAATCACATTCGTCAAAGAGAGACCGGTCACCGGCTGCGAGGATCACCAGAGTTCCTTCCTGAGCTTGTGTTTTGCTTCCTTGAACTTGCGCTTCCAAATAACGTCCGCCTTTAGCATTTATCGCTTCTGCAATATCTTGCGACGTTTCTGCATCAATACCAGTCATTTCTACGTATCCTTTATCAGGTGATATTTCAGTCAGAACACCGCAATTTCCAAATACCATCTGAAAATAAAATGAAGAGGTTTAAAAAATTGAAAAATTTTAAACATCAATTGTTAACATATATGTATATAAAATTGATACCCACATCTTTGGCAGCTTGAGGATCTGCCACACAAGAGAATGTAATGTCAGCCGCTAATACAACATCGGATGGTGTTAGACCTTCTTCCGCGCCAGCCTTAACAAAATCAGCGCACTGAAAACAAAAAAAAACAATTATTTTAAAAATTCCTTGTGTAAAAGCTAATATAATATATAAAGCATATATATATTTATATATAATTATTCATAGCAATGGCGGGTTACAAATAATGACAATAATAATATTAAATGTATTCGTTCTTTAGTATTCATAATTTTTAAATCAATCGGCATCATCAGACTTTCGGCGCCATCTAACGGAGCGTTTCTTAAGCTCTAGAATGTTTTGGGTATGAAAGTTCTCGGGAGATGGCGCTACTAACGTCCGATCGCCATTTGCTTAGTCTACTTTGCCACGTACGCCATTGCAGAAGCTTGGGACTGGGGAGAATAAAGGCACCGTGATATTTGCCACATCACCAAATGACGCCATTAAATCGTCCAAGTCGTCCTTTGTTGTAATTGCAATAAAACAGAACAATCTGCATTTTGTAGTTATCGCTGCTAAAAGCTATATTGGCTTAACGTTATCCAGAAGTTTCGTAACAGTCTCTAATCTAACTCGTTCTCTCATTTACATACATATTACCAACCTTTCAAAACGATTTTGCTTATTTCACAGTCCAAAGTTTTCTCTAATATAAATGTATATATATATATATATATATATATATATATATATATAATAGACAATAAACAAATAGTCTTATCTAAACCAAATATTCGGCTTACTGAAAAAAATACGATGCTCTTTATAAGAATAAAATATTAATAATTGAGCAACTTCTACAAGTTCGTCACCAAAAGGTCGAGTGGTATAAATTAGTTATGATCATTTTGGAAATTTGATTTGGGTTAAAATTGTAAAATAATTCTGACTGTTTAGTGGTATGTAATATATTTTAAGCCTTTACAACGTTTAAATTGACTGTTATCGCTCACTTTATAACATTCCACTCCCCCCCCCCTACACTTATTTAGTTACTTATGCATATACAGCTAAATAAGGGACTGGCTCAAAAACAGCTAAATGTGCTGATGTGCGCGCACATTCTTCAATCAACAACGGCTCTTTTTTATCATTCAACGATTTCTTCATGTTTGTGACTACAGCTCGATTACAATTATCACAATGAAAGGGGAGTTCAATAAAATTCATGAAAATTTACTCGACTCGTGGATAGGCAAGTGAAAACATTTTCTACGCTTTATAATAAGAGCAAAAATTTCTGACATGAGTTTAAACGGTTTTTAGGTCCCAATCTCGCGTGGGCAATCTCGTGAGCTACAGGCGTAGCATCCGGTTGAAGAATAGATCAGACGATACGGAAGAAGAGAAACAATGAGTGAGAAAAGACGAGTGGGAAGCGATTAATGGTCAAAGAACCGCATTCGTCTTTCCTCTTTTCCCGAATGACGTATACGGATGTACAGAGTGAACAAGCAAATCGGAAGTGCTTCGCGTTGAACGCTGCGCTGCGTGGCAGTCCTGTTGCCAGGCGCGCTGTGCTGCTTGCTCTGCTCTACAGCTCTACGTGTATTTCAGCTTACCTCCACAGGTTTACGGAAGCGTGATAAGAAGACGAGTATGATGTAAATGTGGCACCATTGCCTCCGCCATGTTACTCTCAACGTTTATACGAGGACTACTATGAGCAATTAAACGGCTCAACTCTCAACGGAAATGTCTTTTATGTCTTTTGAATAGAGGAAATGTCACTGGCATATTGCATCTATCTCTTTTATCATTTACAACCAATATTTTTAAACGATAAGATACAAACACATTATTTTTCTTACATGCCAATGAAACATCTCCATTCGCGAATACAAGCATTTTATCCACAGAATATATCAATTTAATGCTTTAAATGCTTATTGTATAATGTGGTGCAAAATTACTGCGTATATTACAATATATAATTTCCTGTTAAATACCAAAATTAACGTAATAGCTCTGTGCCAGGAATAAGATTCGAACGCTTGGCACTGTTTATAGGCATTTTGGTATAGTATAACGTACTTTTATACCATTATGACCTTAATGAATGTTAGACAAACGAGCAAACGTGGACACAACTCGGGCTCTACCTCGCGCTAAACTTATTCTGGTCTAGGATTTAGGCAAGAAAAGTTTAGTTTTGGAAGTAAAGCGTTTGGATTAATGATTCAAACTTTGGACATTTATAGACGAAGAATAATATCTGTAACTTCTCATAGCTGCGGTATTTATAATACTGATCATTGGCAGGGTACGTTTTATTTATATAACCTATTAAACCAAAAATCAATTTTATCTATGTATCGTAGTGTTTTTAGGAGCTAACATCAGTTTAATATCAAATGCATTAACGTCAGGTTTCTGTAGAAACAAGGCATTTGATATCCTGCGTTAGTATTTGTGGATACCTGGTACTACCAGTTGATGACCTTGAACCAACTCCACCAACTTTTCTGGCTTCCCAATACTAAAACTCTTTCGAGGAAAAGTAAGCACAGATTCTTTATAATAATAGATTAGAAAGAGATAACATTTCGAATTTAAAAATCTCTTGCAGTATAGCTTGAGAAAAAAATGATAGGGAGTGGACAAGTTTTAGCAAAGGCGTTTCCATACGAGACACCTTATACGAGAAATCATAACGCCTACTTAGTGTGTAAATATTATAGATATTGGTCGTAAAATGAGCATGACCCGTTCATCCGTGGGAGTATAACGTAGTATGTACATGACACAGATACAACATAGAGGGAAGAGTTGCAGATGTAAGAATACATAGATGAAGAAGTAAAATTTGTAGCGAGCGTTGGAGAGAGGGATTATACACAGTAACAGCTGTGAGAGAATCAATTTTAAGCGAAGCAATACGTGACCCTTATTCTCGAACGATCTCGTGTTTTCACATCAATGATTGCACTGTTAAAGGCGACAGAACGGTCGAGGATGAAGCCACCGATAACTAGAATGCAAACATGGTCAAAAGAATTGCAACTAAGGTAAAATAATGCCAGCAAAATCTACCAATTTAAACTGCACTGCCGTGTAGTCAAGTATACTGTAAACAAGCAGCAAGATACAATTGACTCGGCATAATTACAACAACAATAATAGAAATGCTGACCCATCGTTGTAGGAATTGGTTCCTTTTAAAGTAAATCGAGATATCCAAAGATATACCAAAAGAAATCTTTGTTTATTTGTTTATTACACGAGTGACTCCCAATACTACCGTGTAAACCACTCGCAATCGTCATATTTCTGCGCAAAAGACGAAACCAAACAACGCTATAGATATTTTATCGCTTCGTGAAAGGTTTTACGTGATGTTAGAGCAAACATTACATTTCGAATGTGCGCAAAACATAAGTTTTTTCTCCTTCGAAATTCAATAAAGGAAAGAATCTTGATCAATTATGAAAATCTCGTTGGCGTAAAGTTTAACGAGTTGTTGGCACGGTAAGTTGGAAAGCAGCGAAGGATGAAATGAAGCCGCAAAAAGCACGACCGTGAGAGTTACAAGCTAATGTTGGAAGGAATTGTTGTTGTTTCTATCACAGTATGAAAGGATCTTGTTCGATACTGCGATGTTTTGTGTAAAAACGGTTTCGAGAAAGAAACAGGATTTCCTCATGGGAGTTAAAATTAAATTACACATTTATGCTATGTATCTGGAGAATATTGAACAAACGAACAAGTGTTCTCGAATGGAACTCTTTATTGTTAAATGTTCGTCTTGACATCTATAGGATGACTCCGTTCAAGATACGATCTCGGTCAGCGATTTCCTTAAAGGTATAGCATTGCAGCTGAGTAAAAAATGTTACGTAACTGTTCCAGATAAAGGTCGTTCTAAGAAATACATGGGTCGTCTTGACAGTTGCGAAAGGATTCGTAAACAATCATTAGAAAGTACAAATTAACATGCGACGCGATAAACTTGTAAGCACCAATACATTTGTCTTCTGCTATTAAACGGTGTTAATAGTTAAGCTAAAGCGAGGTATAGTCGAAGCGGACAACGAACAAGCTAATATCTAGAATACTATAGTCTAAAAAAATTTTGTAAAATTATAAAGATAATCATGAACAGACTTGCAATCCTCAATTTTCGTTTTAAACTTATTTGGCGCCGCAAAAGAATAAACAATTGAATATTTATTGCCGTAAAAATATTACAAAGTTTATCGCAGTATAAAATTTATATTTTGGTATCATAAACAATTCCGAGCGACTTTGATGCTTTGCTGAACAATTTTTTTCGAATATACTGAAAAGAATTTTTTTAATACACCAGAGAAATAGAAATCAATTCTGAAAATAAACTTGACTATAATATTGAGAAATACCGAAGAAATGGAATTTTCTTTTAATCCTAGTGGGTTGCCTAAATCTTTGCATTTCCTTTGTAAACGAAAGCACAGGCCACTCCTATTTGTCGAATAAATAAGCAACTTTACTCGTAAGAGTATTACAGCTTCTTATAATGCAACCTGGTAAATACTTCCGTGATTTGCTTTCTCGTACAACTAATACATCAAGCGTTTGTGATTCTTATCGTACAGACACATTAGCTTAGGTATTGAGTAAACGATAAGAACACACATATAACTAAGAAAGTACTGTAAAGTCGAATTGCTGCTTGACTGATAACAATATATCATCAAAGCTACCTTGCAGAGTTAATAGCCAAGCTATTCTGAATCTATTTAGCATAAAAGCAACGTTTTTCGGTTATTATCACGATAAAAATCTGTTTAAACCGTTCCAAAAATTACGTGATAAACATTTTTGCCAAAGTCCAATTAATCGCGAATATTAATTAGGTATAGGCATACAGTAAACGAGACTGTCAATATAATAGAGAGATGTATCAGGAAGTAATATTGATCGTTAAAGTTTAACGATCAAAGCAGTGATAAGTGACAGAAACAAGAAGTTTGGTTATGATTAATTACCTATTAATGAGAGAATCGAAAAATATACATAAAGTCCAATGACGCAAGGTTTGACGTTGAAACAACTGAGAAAAGTTTCTCAACAATGTGCTTTACGGTACGGTGCACCCTGATCTAGTCTTTAGCAACGCTGGATGTATACTCCCGACAAGCTAGCAATGAGCGCGACCATATCTGTGCTTAGGATATTTATAAAAGCCTAAAGAATTTAATGGAAAACACACGAGTCGCGTGCACCGAGCCAAGCGACGACCTTAAAGTTCAAGTTTAATGTTATTGAAATACAGGTATAATAGAACTAATCTATAATAGCACCGAACAAAAAGCCTGCAATCGATTCTACTATTCTTAGTATTTCATTAAAACCATGAGATTTGCATCCGCAATAAAACGAACGTTGTTCGATGAAGTCTCAAATGAGAAAAGTTTTGGTAAATAAAGAGACTGCGAGTGGAAGAACGAGCTTACTCGAAGTATAACTATTCAAGAGTAACGCTAACCCGGCTTCTAGGAATAACGCAATTTCATATTTAGAGAGAGGTATATCATTTTTCAATTTTCTCAGAACCATGTTCACAGAAAAGTGTGTTTATATCATCGAGTCTCGCTCTCGAGGACGAATTGACCTTTCCAGTGAAGAGGGGGGGGGGGGGGGGGGAGACTTGACGCGAAACATGCGTATATAGGACAGCGTTGCCTTAGAATTGAACCAGGCTCGAGTGTCTAAAGAGAAGCGGGCGAAGCAGCAGTAGCACAGGCCACAGAATACGCACAGACAGACAGGCCCAAGCCAAGCCTGCCGAGACGCGATGCTGCCCAAGCATCGAGGCAATGTTGCATAGCGACGACGGTTGGGGCCAATGGGGCCGCGGGCTGGGGGGGGCCAGGTCGACCAATCGAAGAATTGCCAGAGACGGAGCAAGTTGAGAAAAAGAGGCTGAGAAGTGAATGGTGCAGAGTGCGAATGGAGAGTATTGGAGAGAGTCAGAGCGCGCGAAGGATCGTTGCTGGTTGGCTCGACGGTATAGTTTTACGGCCAGCCCAGCCAGCCGGCACCACCAGTATACGTCGTATAAATAGAGAAAGAGAGAGAGAGAGAGAGAGAGAGAGAGTGAGGAGGTATTCGTGCGCGGGTAAGGCAACGTTGCCAGCTCGTCTGTTATTGATCGACACGCCGACACAGCCGGGAGTCGTACAATCCAACCGACAACGTCGCCTTCCTCCCAGCTGATCGAGCTTTCCTAAACTCCAACACTCGATATACGTGTGTATCTCGGGACTTCCTGTCTTGTCCCCCTCCCCCTTCCTCCTCCTTCTCTCTTTCATAAGATCCTTTTCATCATTCTCGAGACTCGACACCCTTTCCTTCCTCGCGAATTATCCTTTCGCTGCCACCCTTGAATCTCGATTTAGCAACCTAATTATATAGAGGCTCGATCAATTTCTCTTCGTATACAGTTCGATTCGAACCTTTTCCTCAATTATTTACAAATTATTTTCTTTCCATTAGTGCATACTTCTACACCCTTAGCAAGCCTTGTCGATCACTCGATATAACCTATTTAGCCGAAGCTAAACTGTGTACTTTTCTTAGCCGCGGCTCGATATTACGTAACGAGAAGGGAGGACCACGGTGGATTCGGTTCTTATATGTTAAGGTCATCCGAAGTGTCGTTGAGAGCCTTTCGCGACTGTATCGATCGATAAATAATGCACAAATTCTCTACTGGTATTAATCTGTGGTTCCATTAGTGGTGCTCCAGGCTTACCAAATACCTCTGAATAATTTCTAACTAAATACAAGTGCAACTAGAATTACATAAACCCATTACAAAATAGCTTGTAAAATTGTGTCAATACAGTTTTTCGATCCTTAACGAGATCCTTGAATCATTGCCAGCGGAACACTTCGCTAAATATTTGTCCACTACTTTTCTTGACTTTGAGATGGACAGGTGCGTCACTTTTACAATTACACTTTGATCGTTTGCTTATCCTATCAGTGTAATAATAAATTCTATCATTGGCTCTATCATGACAATTATTTATTATCATATTTTAATATTACTGATACAAGAACCAAAGAGTGGGTGTCAACTTTTTAAATCAATCTTATATTTGACTGTACACATATATTTCCGAAATTCTTCCTCGTTCAGTGATAATATCCACTTTAAATATTTCAATGCAACCTGCATAGCCTGCATGGTAACGTCACTGATCGATTTGAGTAAAAATAAGAGAGATCCATATGCAGTCTCCTACATTTGGTCATGACCTTTCAAGAGACAAAAAATCCTATTATACATTCTTTTTTATCAATAAAAGTCTCAATAGCCATTAGGTGGAATTAACGCCTAGCGTCTTAGCTCGCTTTAAATAAACTATGCATGTATATTCGAAGAGACGAACAGAAGATAATGATGGAAAAGAGCTCGACCGTATATCTATACTAGAATCCCTTATCAGATTTATTTAGTATCCAATATCAGAAGATAACGATGCAAATATATTTCTCGGCAACGTATACAACAGAGAGGCCGAAAAGTTGCAAAATGGCTGACTGTGTACTGTATTACAATATTATTTGTTCAGCTCCATTCATTGGTATTCATAACAATAATCCGCTTGTGTTTTCACGATCAGTTATGAGGTCTGTCAACAGAGTAATAGAAGCCAGAGTGTATTGATTTCAGTCTGCAAGGCTATGTTTCATAATTAAATTAAATTTTTTAGCAAGCTTTAAGAATCTTCAAAACCTGTGAGAAGAGTATACCAAACTTAAGGAGTATGTATTTTGGTGAGATATGATTCAGAGCACTGCTCAGTCGACTTTCATAAGCAAATTTTACGCCTGTAATAAAAAGAAAAGCATTATGTTTGTGGAAAATGAAACGGTGGAAAAGTATAAATTACAAGGTATGAAAGAGAAACGTGAGTTCTTCCAAAATCAAAATATGAATCATTGTAAGCAGGGTTTCTTAAAATACTTAGATATAAATAAGTGGCCAGCCTGTGGTAAGAGTGTATCTCGTAATTTCATGAGAGATAAAAATAAATTTTACTAAATGACGTCCCTGTACTACACTGACAACTGTTCTTCTACGTATCATTGTACGCTATATCATACGTAAATTTTATTTCAGGATTCGCTAAGTATATAAGCACGTGTAAACACACAATTCTCCGCACGTGCTAGATCTTGGACAATACCATTCGACAATAGTACGCATCCATCAATTGTGCATATATTTTTGCCCGAGTATCCCAGATTTGCTATAGAAAAAAAAGAGCAGATTCTCTAAGAATTACTACTGAAAATATTAAGCGTTCAAAGCCTATTGATTCTTCGAAGCAACGACTACTGCACGTTGAAAAGGAAAGCGCGCATCGCCAACTTGGGCTAGAGAAACCAACGGCATTCCTAGAACGGAACAATGAAAACAGATGCTCGTCGGGCTTACTGCGGTATAGTGTTAGTATGTTTTCGAATAGGGCGATAAAACCTTACCTTCGACTAGGTAAATGCCAAGTACACATTTCCTCTCAGCTTAAGTTGTAACCGTTACGTGCAGACTGGCCAATAAACGAACAATTTTCCTAAAATGCTCCCTTCTTCTATCTAGGTCATCAAAAAATAAAACATTCCGCCAATCTATTTATCGACACTTTGTTCCGTTGAAAATAGGTATTGGAAAACGTAAAATAAGGCAGTATAGCAGCTATACTGTATAGACATGTAATTATAAACAATATGATAGGGTATAGTATTTTGGTAGTCGTACAGAGGCAAGCAGCGTGGATCACGCAGGACAAAAGCGTGGAAGGTAGTAAAGGGGGTAGGCGAAGGGGGGAGACAAAGCTGGATGGCTGGCTGGTAGTCAAGCAAGCAAGCAACGGATTCGCATCGTACGGATGGAGTCGTGTGGTTGCGTTGCAAGGGACAACGTAGTGGGGAGTGGGTGAAAATGTCGATGTTGCCAGTTGTACGTCGGCGCGCTGGCTTGCCCCCTCATGCTTGCCAGCCCGTACAGCGTTGCCATTTCGTCAGAGCCAAGCAGGCAAGCGAGCAAGCAGTAAGCCAGCCTGCCACGAGGAGGTATCGGACGGAGTAACTCGAAGCTCGAGCTCGAGCTCGAACGGTTCTCACTCTGCTAGTCAGTTTTTCTCTTCATTCAACGGCAGGCAGACTAGCAGCCGAAAACGCGACTCGCACCCGAAACGTGTCATGTGACACGCGTGACAAGAGTGTGCACCGATACTGCACGGCAGACGATCTCCGGTCCGGCAGAGGTGCAAATTAAAAGAGAATATTAGCAACATTATCGTTCGTACGAACGAAAAGATTATTGGGAGTCGGTGAGATAGATAAGTCTCTGAGAAGCTGACATTAGCCGGGAATAGCGTTTGTTCAAAAAAATTCATAGTATACGTATATGGAGATTAAATGAAAGAGAAGCATTTGGGCGCTATGCTATCGGCTCAACGTGAACTTGGCAAGGGAAGCGATAAAACCAGCAACACAGTAACACCTACAGCCTTCTCGATGACCGTCGCCGATATTAGCAGCGCAGTAGTAGAAAACGCACTTGTTAAATATTTTCTCATCGGATATCTTGCGAATGGTTAAAAGAGAATTCTGGGATAGAGAGTTTCACAGAGTTTCGAGTGCATCGGCATAATCGACCGAGCCACTCGAAATTTCGTTGGGTAGGTAGGTAGATACAGTACATAGGTAGACTCTCAGTTTAGAGAGAAATTTTACGATTTTTAGAAAGAGTGTGCGTGTGTGTGTGTATGCGTGCGTGTATGGACGTTTGACTCTGTGTGCGTGTGTTTATACAAGTATATAGTCAATGGTGAGAGTAAGAGAAATAGAGGGAAGCTGAGGGAGAAGACACGTGGAAATAAAGTTTCGTGTTAGTATTATATAAATTTGAGAAAGCAAGGGAGAGAGGAGCTGTAATTTGGCGCGGCCGAAGAACGAATCCCAAGGACATGGGAGATAGTCATTGTATCGGTGCATATCGTTACGTTGCAGGTCTTAGGAATGAGGGAGCGGATAGCGGCGCGTGGTCCGCTGTGGTGGTTGTTGCTCTTTCTTCTCGTGCAGGTGGTGCGCGTCGCGGATTCCGCCTCGGCGAATCCGAGCATCTCTACGGAAAGCAGGCTATTTCAATCGGACATCGAGATAAAATGTGCTGCCAAATGCGAATGCACGGATCAAGGAGAAAAGTGGTTTTGCGAGGGACGGAGTGCCATAGACTTGGAGATTCCGAGGGCCGCGCACAGCGTCACGCTAAAAAATGTTCAAACGAAGACTCTGACTCTGGCAGCGTTCCACGCTCCGGTTCAATTGAAGTCTTTGGTTTGGACCTCCAGCGGTATCGAACGCGTAGAAAGCCAAGTATTTCAAGAGGCTACTTCGCTGGAGCGTCTCGACCTAGGTGACAACGTGCTGAAGGATTTACCGGCGATCGTGTTCCAGCCGTTGCGCCAGCTTGAGTATCTCAACCTCACCGGTAACAAACTCGGAGTCTTCTCGAGAAATCTCTTTCAAGGATTGGACCGGCTGCGAGAAATTCGTCTAGCGTCCAATAAACTCTCAGTTTTGCCTTATCAGGCGTTTGCACCGGCCAAGTCAATTAAACGCCTGGACCTGTCGAGTAATCTCCTTGTATCCCTACCGGATCACAGCTTCAAGCCCAACAGGCAACTCGTGGAACTCAGACTGTCCAATAATAGACTAACAAAGCTACCATCTCGCCTCTTTTCCGGCCTGAGCCTTCTCAAAGTTTTGGATCTAGCAGACAATAAGATTGATGTACTACCTCGCGGTATTTTCACGGAGCTATCTTCTTTGGAGTACCTCGACCTCTCGAAGAACCCACTAGCCAAGCTGTCCAACAATGCTTTCCAAGGACTGGAGGAACTGCGGTGGCTCAGTCTGAGCCAAACGTCCATCTCCGTGCTTCCGAGGGACGTGTGGCAGCCGGTCGCTAGGCTGCGGAACCTCTTCCTGAGCGAGACCAGTATCGAGGTCCTACGGGACTCTGATTTGGACGGGCTGAGAGATCTGGAGAGTCTGGAGATGAGGAATTGCCATTTACGAGAGATCGGTAGGAGAACCTTGGACGAGACACCGTCGCTGCGGATACTCGATTTACGGGAGAACGATTTGGCCTTCCTGCCGGCCAACGTGGCTCAACTGGATTCTTTGGGCGAGCTGCAGCTGCAAGGGAATTCTTGGGCCTGTGATTGTCGCATGTTCTGGTTCGTCAAGTGGGCAGACAGTAAAATGCACTTGCGTACTGCCTTTCAAAGCGGCCTCAAGTGCGCCCACGAGGTCGACGGTACCATAGACACCCTGCAGACCCTCCGCTACCTCAACTGCAGCCCACCCACCCTAGCACACGGTTCCTCCTCAGCCATTACTCAGCAGCACGTTTTGCTAAGCTCTGTGCTGTTGGAATGCGAGTTTAACGGAAATCCGCTGCCGTCCTTGACGTGGGTCACGCCGAAGCTCAAAGTCCTCCACTGGAATCCCGATCCTTCCTTCCCGGACGCCTTTGTCCATCATCCCGCCGTGCACGATCAGTATACGAGCGAGAGGATCGACGATGGTAGAATCAGAATTCTCGAGAATGGCTCCTTGTACATCAGCAGTTTATTGCGACAAGACGTTGGCATATACAAGTGTTTCGCTGAAAACCCAATCGCCAATGCCACGACTTACATCACGCTGTACATGGATCCTATAACCTACCAAAGAATCAAGATCTTCAGCATTTTGGTGGGGGCAGCTTCCGCCACCGGTTTCCTACTGCTCACTCTCTTTGTCCAATGTCTACGGTATTTCTGCGTCAAGTGAGTATTTATATGTCTATTTTATGAATCAATTGTTTAATCATAAATATATCTTGAAGAGTAACGCTGATTTCAATACGTTCTCCGAAAATTTCTATGTAGATGCGGATGCGTGAAATGGTGTTCTTGCTGCAGACGAGTTGGCGCCACACCAAGGGCAAAACAAATTTATCAAATGCTCGACAGTATCGAACAGTACAAGAGTCAGCAATTGGAAAGGTTACGGGAGAACTATACCCAGCAAGTGCACAGGATCAAAGACAATTGTGTCCAGCAAGTAGAATGGATTCGCGACAGCTACGAGGGACAAATGAGGCACATCCGGGATATAAGGGATTATGGTACAACCCACCTAACAGCCTTGAGAGATCAATATTACGATCAGGTAAAAAACCCTACACCTGCACATTAGTCCATTAAAGCAAATTCTATCTTCTTCCGAATCTCTCGAGCCACTTTTATCATCCCCTCTGAATCTTCGACTCTACAATAGCAATACAAAAATATTTCTTTGACAAAAATAGTCAACCTAACCTTACACACTCTCTCGCTATAGGTTAAACGAGTTCGAGACTATTCCACCGGCCAGCTAAACTGGGTGCGAGAGAACTATGTCTTCCAGCGTAACAAGATCAGAAAGTTCAGCGCCCACCAGGTGCTAAGATTACGGGAGAGCTGCAAATATCAACAGCAGACTTTGAACAAAGTCTTGGAGAACCTGCCGAACCTTTACTTCGATAATTGTCGAAGTGGCTCGTGTGGGAAGAGCGACTCGATGGTATTTGATCCATCCAAGGATGATCCTATAACCTTGGACGCCTACTTCAAGGCGAAGATCAATGATTTGGCAGCCGCGTGTGCCAGCTCCACCGAAGACATCAATAGCGAATATTACACGCCAACGGAGCTTTCTACGGCCAGTCCTCGAGCAGGAAATCTCCTGGACGGTATTCATATTAATTACATCGAGGAGGAGAGGAGAACACCGCCTCCGTTCGACACCTCCCTCGGGCCTTCCATGATGCTCCAGTGCATCCAAGAGCACGGGAGCTTGTCCTTCGTGTGCAGACTCGATCACACCAGACCAATCTTCAGGGGATCCAGCGCCGAGGTACTGGCTTCTTGCGAATCGCGGGACTCCTCCGAGGCGTTGAGGCTCCTGGCACCAAGCACCAGCCTACCGGAACTTCCACGTGAAACTTCGTTATAGTATACATTTCCTAGAATTTTACAAACTATACAGAAACAACAATGTCAATGCTTCGCTACGACGATCATCTTGCTACTTTAGTTCGCAACTCGGAATCTACGCGAGATAAAGTTCCGCTGAAAGATTGCAAGCTTCGCTTCGTACAAACTGCCAAGGAATCATCTACTTACGAAAGCAGCCGAGACAACTTTTCATCCGCAGAGAGACGAAGCTTCGTAGAGTAACCACTACTGACGCTTTCGTGCGAGAATCACACACTTGTTTGTCCAGTGTAAGAAAAAGGCCTTGGTTCTCTTCTCAAGCGAGTTTTCGAGCATGGCAGATTTTCTTTCCAGAGGGAAAGAGAATTACTTGGAGAAGTAAGAGGGTACATGATAAGATAAACAGCTGGGAGGATTCCGTGTCAGTGCCAAGTACACGATCCCGATACAGGATATTCTCAAGTTTGTTAACAATGTGTATGTGCTATATATAGTAAGACGAGAAAGAATTGATATATATATTCGAGCAAATGTTGCTACTGCTGCTTCCAAGGACACTCGAGATGCATCGAGCAAAGAAGTCTATCGGACGAAACAGAGGAACCTCGAAGGGGAACTTACAACTACTCGTCATGAATTTCTCATCAAATTGAATCTTCGGGCTCATCCTTCGTCCTTGATGGACGTCGCATCATTCTCGTGATCGAACGACATCTCTGATTAATTGTACAGCGTTTAAATATCTTGATTGCAAAAACTTGTTTTTATTATTATTATTATTATTATTATACCACCACTACTACCGTCATCAGCGAATTTTGATCCAAGACAAAGGGGATGTTGGTTGGTGAACGCACGTTTTATCATCGTGTTCGTCCTCTCCCTTCTTTTTAACGACGTGTAAAATAATTTATTTAAAGAAAAGCATTTGGATGAGACGAAGACAAGAAGAAGGATCTTGTACGCGAATCGCATAGAGACTGTGTGTAATTCGTTTGTAACTATTTTCGCCTAGCCGTCAATTGTGAGTGGAAGGTCGAGACGATGTATTGGTGCAGTCGATCGATATTTCGTAATACCTCTTGTAAATAAGTGTGCGTGCGGTGTTACTCCCTCTTATTCCGATTTCTGACTGTGCGATGGGGATGCTTTCTGCGAAAAAGACTGATCTAGGATCGGAGGAAGGTATCGCAGACCTTGTTCCTCGGCCATCAATGTAATCGCCAATTATTCTCTTCTCATTTTACTGCGTTTTCCTTTTCCTCGCGTTTCCATTACAGTCTCGAAATCAATCGGTCCCTTTGTTAAACCTGCCATAGTTGAGCAACTATGCGTAATTCTTTATCTTTTGTAAAATATATATATATATATAGTAACTTTTCCGGTTCATTTATTTGTCTTTTATTATTATCTTTCTATTTCAATCATGATTCGTTAAATCGAATTCGAGTTTTATTAAAATCCCTGGATCTTATCAACCGGAATTGAAAAGTTGACTTGTGGATACTCCAATGAGCTCCAAATCGATATTTTTATCCGAATAAATCAATTAGTTTCTCGAACAGTGGATATACACGATAACTATTTTTTAAAAATATATTATAAAATATTCAACGGTACTCGGTACGATCAATGTACTTATTTCACTCGTCATAGTACAATCTCATTCATCCATTAATTCCAGTTGTATGTATAATTTGCTATGCCTTTTTTATCAATTTTTGTCAAAATTGTTTTGCGTATCATCTAATAGTAATTTCTTGCATGTAAGTTTTACTAGTTTTTGGCTTAGTTACCGAGTTTTCTATATTTATTAATTAAATGGAAATATTCAAAGAAATTTTTGTGTCTTTTATATATTCATACACATATATATATATAATGGAAAGATTTCACTGTATTGATTGCATAATTTGAAGTAGCTGCGTAAACACACTAAATGCTTCGGAATTCGCAAGCAAGTGATTTTTAACTTAAAGAGAACGTTGGAGAAACTTAACTTTGCAATAATAGACATTTTTATGTAGCTTGGCACACATATCTTGCTGTACCATAGTGGCAATGTGCAAACAATGTATTATATTTACGGTACACGCTGATATATGCTTTTATTAGAGCTTGTAATTTTGTTTAAAGATGGATCATGGTATATCCGTCATAACTATTCAAAGCTAGTAAAGCTGGGCTTTTTAATAATAATTCAACCTTTACGAGTTTTCAAATAGTCTTTCTGAACTATGGATAACTGATTAATTAATTCATTTTTTTTTTTATTGTATTCTTAATAATCGAATGAGAATAGAGAAAGTATGCCTATCCCATTCCAAATTATAAAGACTCTGTGATTACTCGAAGACAAGCGTTCAATGGTGAACGAATAATACTGCTGTGATTAGCTCGTATTTCGTGCTTTTTGCACGCAATTAGACAAATTAAAAAAACAATAGGCGCTAAACTATCCCGTTTTCCATACTTTCAACAAATCCTGTATCTCAGCTTTTCTTACTTTTTTATTTCACTCAATCGTTTCACTAAGCAAATAAACCCTATAAGCTTCTATATAAAACTTTTCCAAAACAGTGGAGTAAACTTTGAAGAAACTTATTCGAAAAACAATCGTGAGCTGTACAGCTTTTAAAATGCTTATTCTTTCTTCTCGTCAAGTAATTTATCGCTCGAACGTAATATCAGAAATTTATATTATTCGAGAAATCGTATTTTCCTTCTTTGGTAAGCTGCAAACTTCGTCTAATTTAGAGGATTTAACTCGCAGTAGAGTAGTGAAAATATTTAATTTAGAATTTGTGGCTTGATATCCGTCTGTTGAGACAACAGATAATTAATTAATTATCGGAGGGTAAACCATTTGCTCTACTTTTCTTGTCTATTGGCCCAAATTTATTCTTGTTGACTCGAGGCAATTCAAGGTTATTACTATTGTGACACAACTGTGAGAGAAAGAGAAGTAAAAGTAGCAGCCCGTTATTTTGGTTTTAAACCACGGCTTGCGCGTAAGACGCGTTTTTATTATCGTCTCCACACGAACCGCAAAGAGCAATATAATGTTAAGGGAGCGTAAGCAAACTATATTGAATAAGCGTTACATTTGCTTACGTCACGATAATGGCATCAAGTAATATTATTCGAATAATAATTGCCAGTACAATCTATATAGAAAAATGTATTGGTAATTGGTGTAGTAAATTGCATCCATCGTAATTTACTAAAGCTGTACTTACTGTTTTTCAAGATATTCAAAAGTGCTTAAGCATGCTGTGCAATATCTCAATTCAATATTTATTCTTTTTAAAGAATAATCTTCCACCTATCATATATGCAATATTTTTTATAAACACTTTTAAAATTATGCTCTTTGGTGCGCTCCCCAGCATATGTGTATATAATTAAGCTTGTAATTTTAACGATTATTAGCCGCAACTGTTGTTTCATCGATAGAAACTAAATTTATGAATATTCCAACGAAATTAAATTTTATTTATGATAAAAATTGAAAAAATAATAAAAAGTATGTATTAGGCCTCGAGACTTTTGCTGTACACTCTAATTTCATGCACTATTAGGCGACATTGAATAAGTGCTTCAAATAATATCGAAGAATTAACTTTATTGCTATATAACGAGTATCGAAAGCTTCTTATGCGAGAGAAATATTTGTACTTATGCTTCCTCCTATAATATATTTTTTATACTACAATGTCATATTACTCGTGTAGCACCAAACACTTGTATACGCGCATAGCAACTAGAATACCAGTAAACAATTTTAGAAAAGTGAGAAACAAATTGTTTAAAAGTACGCTTTTCATGCGGCCATATTTTTCAACCGTTGTCTCGCGCATTATAAGTATCTCTGCTGTTGCTGCCCTAGATCAAAAAGATCCTACTAACCTTAGATCGCGTGGAACTAAAATGTACATTGATATGTATAGAGGCAAAGCATAATTTTAACCATAGACACTGTCAAATTATTCGTACGATGCAGTAAGCTTAATGAAATATAATCCTGAGTTAAATAAATTCAGACCAAAAAAACGATGACGAAAAATGAGTCTAGTTTGTAAAGTTATATAATTTAAAGCCGAGAGAAGATTCCTTTTCCTTATTCTACATAAGGATTATTTTTTATTGTAATATATGCTCAAATTGTTGGATAACGTGTAAATAAATATTAGTGTTTCTACAAAAGATATTTAAAATACCCTCAATCATGTTTAAACAGATTAGAAGTAGTGTCATGTTTGTTGAACAATATTAATTATAATTTTAAGTAAGCCGTTGATTAGAAATTTAGTGCTAGGTCGTAAATATAAATCACATACCTTATCTTGCGTCCGGTTCCAAACAATTACGCTGTGTCCACTGTTGATCAAATTTTTCACAATTCCACTACCCATGATACCCAAGCCCAAGAAGCCGAATTTAAGGTTTGATGGTAATATATTCTTCTCCTTAAGAGTTTGTGAAAGCGTTGCCACGTCTAATGGCGGTGTCACCTATCATGCAGAACAGCAAAACTTGTTAGAGCTGATTTTCACATTTCTCAAATTATTTCTTTTTATTTCTATTAAATACGGCCTATACCTACACATACTTAATTAATATTTTACCAGTCTCATTTCATTCATTATAAATCAATGTTTCTGAATAAATTGTTGAATATGCATTTAAAGAAAACTCGTATACATAAAAAATGCTAACTTAACGAATAAGTGCCTTTGCTACTCCAATTCTTAATGCTGTTAGTAGTATTATCGTTACATTATTTTATAAATCAAATTTATACTTAGTAGCACAGTTACTACTAAATATATATTATTTTGTACTAAAATTATATATCAATTTAAATAGCCAGTACGTAATTGAAGATATTTAGAGCTTTCTTTAGTTCGATCAAAAGTAAAGAAACAAGTATCACGTTTAGTCAAAAGAACAGTTTAAACTGATCATATTATGATTTACTGCTCGGATAGAACATCTGACTTTAAATGAGTGTAAATTGACTAGAAGATTTTATTATATACTATATGTACATATATATCTACCGAAGTACATCTTCACAATCAATTAACATTTAGCATAACAGATTTATATTGCAAATAGTACCTACAGTCGATAGAAAAAATAGTCTCTCAATCAAAATGTTTTAAAAGAAATTGCCGGTATTTTTGACTCTCAATTTTGGTTTTAACTTTCTCGAAGGGGTTGGGTTACTAAAGAATTTGAGAGAAAAAAACTACTTTTCTTTCCTTTATTTAAAATGTTCTTCGATATCTAAAAAATATTATGGTAAAAGTTTATAGATGGGCAAAATTATTATACTCGAATTTATATTTTTTTCATGACCAATCGGTTTCATGTGGTACACTCTTTGGTAATTATACACGCGATTTTCTCGAAATTACATTTTTCAAAATGACCGGGCACGTAATTCGAACAAACCATGGCCAATTTATTTATGATTTTAATTATATATACAGCGTTATTTTTCGTTAAAAATACGTGAAATTCTATCACTTTATTGCATAGTTGTTTTTTATAAAGAATTTTCTGGCAATTTTCCCATGGCATTTTAGATATTTCTTCAGAAAGGCGACTTTTCTTCAAAAATTCGAATTTCAAGAAAATCCTACAGTGTTCACTAACAACGACGCATAACATCGTGTTATTTGACTATCGTATTTATCCACTCACTGTATATTATCACGCTAAATAAAATCTTAAAGTGCTCATTCCCTCATTCGCTCTTAATTGTCCCTGCTCAATGTAAATATTATTTTTTCTCAAATATTCTCATTTACTAAATTCAACAATAAATTAAATAGATTTCGGTAATACTGAATTTTATAGTCGAATAACACAAAATTTCCTATATGCCGTTGCTAGAAAAATACCCCGTACACTGTAGGAAATTAAGTCGTCCTCCTCGCGTACTATAGTGTAGTATACTAGAAATGTACGGGGAGAAAGCACAGAGTGAAGTTAGCTGAAAAGTCGACAAATCAATTTCCCACAGTGTATGTACTTCTATGGCTATTTTTATATAATCAGTTGAGAAATTAATCTTTTTTATTGTAATGAAAAAATTGTAAGATCGGTTTGTCCGGCCGCTCGCTCTTCAAAAATAAATAAAAATTGGACAAATGTATTGATTTGGAACAGTGATGCCAGACTGGAGAAGGTTTTCAGCTAAAACAGCACAATGGCATTCTGCTATTTTGGCCACAAAACAACCACAGTCTGACATCATTAGCGTGGAGTCGCTACTTCAACATTTGTCATTTTGAAAAAATCATGTTATACAACTTATTACTTGTACAATAAAGTTCTTACTTTGAATGTATAATCTATATTAAGGTTCCACTGAGAACAAATTCGAAAATATGCCTATGTTTCTGCTTATAGAAGTGTTCAACACCTTGGAACAATTAATATATTTATGTGTAAATAAAGATTTTCATCTTCAATTACTATGTTAGTAAAATTAAACATTTTGACGTCATTGAGATCAATATTGCTACTGGGGTACTAAAGTTGTAACCTAACAGATGCTTAATTTATATTCATTAATAACTCACTTTGCGCATATTTCATGAATAGAACTTTAAAATATTCAAATCAGAAACAAAATATTTACTCATAGTGTTACTAAACTATTGCTGCTACTTTTGGATTTTTTTTGCATTAGAAGCTCATAAAATATTTGACAGACTACTCATTAGTATTTAAACGTTAAATTCAAAATTAGGCTACAGGGTTGACCAGTTAAACAAGACAAATTAAATATGCTTAAATATGTCTATAACTATTGAAGTTAGATCAAAAAACTCGAAGATAAAGTTTTATAGCTTAAAGGAATACAAAAAATAATGACAATTTTCAATATCTGTATAAGCGAATAGACATGTACATGCCTAGTAATGTGTCAATTATTTTAGCAAAACAGATATTCATGTAGAATTTTGCTTGGTGTAGCTGTTGTGAAAAGTTATTGTGAGAGAAGTGACAAGAAATTTAACAAAGAACAATGATCTTCAAATCTAGAAGATATAGCCTTGAGAACAAAAAATTGTCATCAACCTGAGTACTACTTTAAGCTGCTTAATTGATCTATGGCGCTTTACTCTAATTTCAAAAGTTATAGATATTCAGGTGACCTCATGTAGCTATTTCACCTTGTATTTGAAACTGAAAGCTGTAGTTGATTGTTTTTAGATATAAAGATATTTAATATCTCTGTATACAATTACAGGAAAGGAAAAATTTAAATATTAAATAAAAAATAAAATCTTCGACTTTTTCATAAAAATAATTAGCTATATTATATGACATAATAAAGAAATTAATTTTACTCACAGGTCGAGCAATGTTTGCAGGTCTATTAAGAAGAGAAGACCCTGATTTCCTTGGAGGAGTGGCATGGTTTAAAGGTGGGCTAATACTACCAACTCTATTGCTATTGCTAGTACTTGACTCTCTACGTTGTTTCTTGGCTGGACGTCGAATATCACTACCCCCACTATCGAGCCTCTTAGCTTTTGGTGTTTCCTATTAAATTATTTTTTAGTTATTTTATTTTAATAATTATTATATTATCTTATTTAAGAAAATAAAAATTTTTTAGCTATTTTAAATAAAAAATTAGTTAATAAGAAACAAAAAAAAATAAATAGCCCTAACCTTACGGGGTTTTGGAGTCTTTGTAACAATTTTTTTTTCTGACAAAGAATCTTCTTTTAATCTGTCGAAAAGTGAATCTGGATCTAAGCCATCTTCAAAAACCTATAAAAAATTTTATTAAAGTTATAATCACCTTAAAACCAAAATAAAAATGCATATATAAATATAATAAAAATTTTTAAGGTAAATCTCACCTCTCCCTTAGCAATAAAATCTTCTATAGCTTCCACAGCATCTTTAAATGCACCAGATTTGCTTGATCTAATCAAAGTCTCTTTGTATTCCTGATAAGGTTTTATGTTCGATTCTTCGATCCAAGCACTACAAAAATTAATATGTTAATAGTACAAAAATTACCGATTTTCAAATTCGAAAACAATTATTACTTACTAATTATTTGTTCCAAAAAAGAAAATACATTGTATTGGACCCTTTTTTGCATTAGCTGGTCTCTTCAAATCCTTTGAAGGGTTTGATACCTTAAGATATCAAATGCAAATTAATAATATGAAACTTTGGGGCTTTCGGTAATCTAATAATAATAAACAAAAATTGCTAAGTAGCATAACATTGAGGTTCCTTCTTAATAATAACTCTTATATAGTGTACTCAGATTACAAAAACCGAATGCATAATGAATTGTTGAAAAGATTATATTTGGCCATAGAGGGTCAAAGAAAATTTTTGTAACAAAATACATTTTTATTCATGAAACCGATAAAAAAAAAGAGTAAACAAGTTTGTGAAAAAGTAATTAAAATGATATAGAATAAAAGTGAATGAAAGTTTAGGTTATATTTTCACAAAACGCGCGCCAATTTGAATTCGAAGGTCGGGTGTGGCGGGAGATATGCAATGCGGGCCAGCAGTGGCGTCGACAGCTGTATACCAAGTATGTATATTTTTTTATAATCAAATCAAACTCCAAAAATGTAACACAATATTAAAAAATTTTAGAACCGACTAACAAAATTGAATAACATACCGCACTGTGCTGTACAAACAGCTTACGAGTAGCTTATTATTATAGAGAACCGTTAGTATACACTTTTCAGACTTACCCGGCCAGGCCATGGAGAAAATCCCTTCATCTTAGCCCTAAAATCCAGAAAATATTCATTAAAACACCAAATTCTTAATATTTTCATACTCTTCAATTACGTGATGATAAAACGATAACGCTATTATACACACCATACCAAATCACCAAGTTTATATACTTCAGACATATCGACAATATCCCAGTACCTGTCTCACGATCGGCAAGCGACTGACTGACTAGCCTAGCAGAGGCCAGAGAGCCGAGAGCGTCGTTTGTGTATACCACAACGTAATCCAAATCCTCCCCTCCTTGCTCTAGTCAAGTGCACAACTTTACTTCCGTTTTCTTTTCTTCCGGAATTTCTGTTCAACTTTATCAAATTATGTTTTTTTATTTACTGATATAATTGTTATAAAAATGTTGTACTTATGATTATTAGTTTTTACGTAAATAACACATTAACTACGTAATTTAATATCATATATACACATATAGCAGCATCATCGAAATCTGAGATTTATAGTTTATGCATAATTATAAGGTATTAATTAAGTTATATAAAGGAAATGTCTTTTTGTTTAATTTTAAGATTGTTGCAGTTTGTTTAATAATAAATGGTCACATTATAAGGTATATTTTTAGTATAAAACAATCTTAATTGTCCAGTGTTGATACTTTCGTGTATTACAAGCGGTCCAAAACTCCAAAACGAAAACGGCGTGAGAGTAGAGTAAGGAGAACTTTCACGGTGGGGTGTGTATGTGTGCATCTCTGATCTCACCTCACTACTTACACTACTTACCAGCTGTCAGCCATCGATTGTGAGAATTTCTACTGCTTTATTTAGCAAACAGTAAAAAGTGTGAATAGATTATTTGTTTGACGTTCTTTACACACTAAAATCATATTATTGAAAAAATTCGTGTAGCATGCTTTACAATATGGTACGTATATCTACTGACAAATTATTTTATTCACGAAGAATATCTTTCAATTCTGCTTGCTCTGATATCGTATACAAATGATTTCCTCCTCATTGTAAACTTTTAATAATTCATCTGTTTTATCAGATGTATTAGCAGCTTAATGGGAACATAAACACATACAAAGAACAAACATTATTGGCATTTCTTAATTGAACTACTTAAAGCTGTGCATTACTCTATTAAAACATTAATTGTCAAAATTTTCTCGATTATGTCAATTACGAGCGGAAAAACAAAACTGTCACCAGATCAATTTATTCGTATTAATTTCGACATTACACTAATGAGCTCGAAACTCTGTTTATTATTAAGCAATGAATAGTTATGAGCACTTTTAAAATCTATTTTTCATATAATTATAGTGGTTAATAGTTCTTCCATTTTTAATCAGAAGAATTTCACTAATGTAATAATTTATTTATTTATAGCCATCTGAACCACAAGATAGTTCAAATGGTGAAACATCTCGTAATGCAATGCCTACTTTGACTGTTGCATTGCCCGTTGTCCAGACAGACATGCTAGGGCATTCAAATAATATACCTATAGGAGCAGAAGGAGCAACAAACCGAACTGTATAGCAAAACTGCATGAATGTTGTAATCTCAGCAATATTTTCAGATAAATGATTAATGTAAATTAATTTCTTTGTAGGGTGAGGTTGAAATACCACCACCAAAATTAGATTTTTCAGCACCTCCTCCTTATGAGCTAGCTACCAAATTACCTAGTTATGAAGAAGTTCAACGTGAGAAAACACTGCAAGGAGAACCTCAGCCTCAGCTTCATTTGGTACATTTATTTATATTATATATGACTAGGTTAAATAATTATTTTATTTTTATTCATAATAAATATTACAAGAATTGAACCATTTTTGAAATTGATATTTCTAATGGTATTGCAAATAGAAAGTTTCTTTATTATTATATAATTTAAGGCATAGCTTTTGTAATATTTATTAATAAAATCTTTGTTAGGTGAGTAATGAGAGTTGATTAGTAAAATTAAAAAAATTAATAGATATTTTTACCCCAAATTGCATCAAAAATTGTATTTAAAATACAGCAGATTTCCATCAAATACTTTTTTATATTGTAAGATTTAACTCATTTTATTTTATTTTCTAGCCAGGATCTATTAGACCCCCCCAGCAGCCATTGACAATTCTTGCTATAGATACAGAAACAGCAGAGGGTGATCCTGAAAGTGGACTTCTTGGAACAGACTTTATGTTTTTTACAGCTTTTCTTGGTAAGTTTTCATTAAGTTTTCTTTACCAATATACTTTATTTTAGCATTGATTCATATTAACAAATTCATTTACAGTTGCTTTCCTGTTTAATTGGATTGGTTTCCTTCTCTTGATGTGCTTCTGTCATACAATTGCCTCACGTTATGGAGCACTCTCTGGCTTTGGCTTGTCTTTGACTAAATGGACACTTATTGTGAAACATTCTACAGATCTCGCTTCACGTGAAAATTCATGGTTATGGTGGATGATAATGGCATTTGGTATGGATTACTCATAAAACTTATTCTTATGGTGTATTGAATATTTGTACCCTAACATTTTAACTTCACTTTTAGGTTTATTAATATGCATACGTGCAATTATCCAGTATCTGAATATAAAGCGAGGCTGGAGATTATTATCAGGCAGTGCCCAAGAACGCTTACTCTTTTTCTATTAAAATACAGTCCATTATTTGGTCAGCTTTAGGGCAAACAGCATTTCTGTTTGGGGTTGAAATTGTATGATGTATGATCAACACCCACTGCAGCATTACTTTATATAGATTATACACTTATCAATTCTAATAAAATAAGATAAAAATAAATCTATAAAGCCGTTTGTCAATATCATTTGTTTAACTCATAAAGTAAGATAAGTTGACAAACAAAAAAAAATATTGGTTCTATATATTTTATAATTTATGTAATTATTTTTTGAAAATTAAATGTATATTTTATATTCTAATTGCTCAAATAGCAGGAGCAGTGCTATTAAATAAATCACTGCTGAACTTGTATGCTTTTACTTTTCAGAGTGATGTTATGATAGTGGTGGTTAAAATACTTCTAGTTATGGTATAACAAAATTAGATTTCAGTGTTTTACAGAATCATTATAGTATTATGGGTAAAAGTACTGATAGAAACATCGTGCAAAACTTTTTTAGCTTTAGGAAAGCATTAAAATTTTTTCTTATAATATATCCAGAATTGCTTGTTTATATATATTTAAGAATTATTCATACATAGTATGAACTTCTACAAGATTCATAAGCATAATTAAGTATAAATAGAGTAAATAAATGTTTTATTAAGAATGATATTCTCTGAATTTTTCATTGTAATATACGTATGATAATACCTTAATGTTTATTTTATTCCTTTTTTCTTTTTCTCTTTTCAATAATGAATTACACTGTAATAAAAATGTAAAAACAATGCTGTATTAATTATATAATTTAAAATTCATATCTTATTTTAGAATAGTAAAAAATATAATTATTACATTTTGGTTGTATAATTTTTTTAGTATTTTGTGAGTAATTTAATAGTTCAAACGATTTATTTTTTTTTGTAAAAACTATTTCCAGGCTTTTATGCTATCCGTCAAATATGACTTACGAAGGTCCCATGGTGTAATGGTTAGCACTCTGGACTCTGAATCCAGCGATCCGAGTTCAAATCTCGGTGGGACCTTTGCTTTTTTTTCTTTAGTAAAATTGTAAATAATTTTATTCAACCCTCCATAACTAGCAATGGGTACTATTACAAACACTACGAAAAGATTAAATTATTGATTCTGATAGCTTTAAGTGTAATTAGTTAGCACGTTTTTTGTAAGTGAACCTAGAAAAATGCCTAGACTCACAAGTATAGTAACTCTATAAGATATGTCACGTAAAATATATATTTTGTCAGTACAAATAGTTAATAATGGAACACATCCTGTATAATATAATGGTAAAGATATGAGGATGGATGTGAAATAGTGACTGTTGCAATACTTGCAATGTTCTGGCTTGAAGTACTGCTTTAGCTTGTTGTAGTAATGGACTGACTTAATGGTGAACTGATGAGGCAAGTTTGGAACTCAAACTGAAACCGTGGCGGTCATTTATCAAAAATGTTTAAGAATGTATTATATCAAATGTCTTTGATTCAAAAGAAGCTTGATCGTTAAGACTTTACTTTGCTTGACAGATTATCTTGTTTTTAGATGGGATCCTAATTTTCATTACATACTCTTGTAGTTTATGTTAAAGTCTCTTCAAAACACTTCATCAATGTACCATTTAATCTAGAACGTTTGAGAGATGTCTTCTTAATTCAGTATCTCTTTATATATTAGTTTTCAAAGATGACTGTTCAATTAATATTGAGCAATTCCTAAAGCTTTGCATATAATTATAAATAAATGAGTACAAAAGTAAAGATGCGATTTAAGATTGCATTTCATTTGTTAAAAAGCCTGGAAAATCTTCCACGAAATAACGTTGTCTTTAAGAATTTCGCCTGAATAGTCGAAAAGCCTTAAATTCACTTTTGCCGCATATTTTATCTACCTGCATTTGGAAAGGAGAATAAATCGCAAAAAGTTCAAAATCTGATTGTTACAAAAACCTTAGTATTAAAATATTCCAATAAAAACAATAAATAATAATGATCAATAATAATAAAATTAATAAAAGTTTCGGCAGTTTATATAACAGCTATTTCTGGCAGATGTCTACTCTGTTTACTTATGGACACTAAATGTATAGTATTGCTAAATATTCAATAATTACATTTATAGTTAGAAACCGGATATCTTTTTACATTATTGAGTAAATATAATTGCTTATTTACATGATTCTGATGGATGTCGATAATAACTAAAACCTTTATTTGTTTATTTTACATAAACGTGCACTTTGCGCTCTAATTAGTCCCTGCTACACATCTAAGCACACATTTCTAATTATATTCATGAGTGAGTATGCTTAAATGAAGCATTTCTCGAATATCTTTAGCGCTTGATCAGAAATCATTCTTTGGATTCATATTAATGCACAATTTTCATGCAAGAACAAAAAAAATCATTAGAACTTTGTGAAATGACTATGTCGTTTCTTGTTGCTATAAAAATATGAACAACAGTGAACACTTTAGTACGCAGTACCCATTAATCATAGAGAGTACACTGTTTACAAAAATTGCAGTTATTATTTGCAACGAACACACAGAGGTTTCAGTAGTTTCGCAGCTCGCAGTACGACAGTCGCAATATCCTAGCAAACGAAACATTACATCTAGCGTACTAATTAGCTATAATTTTCTACTTAGGCCCAGATTTTCTACCTATTGGTAAAATATATCTATTTAGTAAAAATGACAAATTGTAGTAAATTCTCTATCCAATTTTAAACTTTATAAAATGGACAAATTTACAGAATAATTTACCTATAGATAGAAACATTGGTCCTTAATCATATAAATTCAATATAAAAGACATTATATTATAATTGTATTCATAAGTAGAAAATTATAACTATTTAGTACATTATTTGTTTTATTGTGTTTGATAGGATTTGTTTTCTTATAGTGCACAATAAGAGAAACAAATGTTTATTAAAATTAAAAGCCATTTAAAGTTTGTATACCGCTTAAATACAAGTGATCATGCTAAATGTGTACAAATTAACTTGATAATTGTTGCTAAAGTTTCAACATAAGTTTTAAAAAATTTCAGTTCGACTTCTATGTCAAATAATAATGCAACATCGTGCTTTCTTTTTGTTTGCGATTTGCTCACGTCTACGTAAACAATTAATAGCAAGCATATAAATTAATCAGGAAGGATAAATTAAATTTATCTCTAAAATTAGTGTAATAACTTTGATCATTTTAATAATAAGCCTGAGCTCACAACAAAATTCTTAACGGGTTTGATTTAAACATTTTCGGTCAGCTGCATCTCTAGTCATTATATAGTGACAATACTATAATGATGCTGCCAATTTGGTAAATAACGAATAAGATATCAAAGAATTCATTCTTCGAAGAGGTATCAACCATGAAAATGAATACAATCTCCGTCAGGTGATAAGGGTAACTAATGCTAAGTGAGCCCGCACAACTTTAATCATTATAACAGATTTTTGAAACATTAGTACCATTAGGACTGATCATCGTTCGGTGGCCATTGACCCGAATGGTTCCAGTCCCAATCCTTGCCTTTAGGACGAAATTTACTGGTACTCCCAGAATTGTTCCAGTCTCGATGAAAGAACTTTTTCTTAAAGTGATGACGTTCGGGATCAGGCTGACGCTGATATTTGAGTGGGACCGAAGAATTACCGGAAGTGTTGGTGTTAGAAACATTAGGAGGCCGAGGACTAGTTGGAGAGGGAGTTCTAGGAGGGCCTAAAGCTTCGTCTGGCGAAGGGACAACCGGTGGGGCGCCTGTAACTGCACTATCCGAACCTAAACCGCTATCCGGACTTGTATTAACTCCTTCTGTTGATCTCCTTCGCTTATCCAACTCTGTAGACGCAAATGCAACTAGACGGTCAAATCCAGAGCTAATGCGGTCTTGCCAATCCGCTTCCCCATCTGAAATTAATAAATCAGTATTAATAAAAAAGTGATCAAATTAAACATTATTCATCATAATTGTTCCGATAAAAATAAGCCATTAACATTGCTTGGCTATTGTTTTTCACATGTCTCCATAAACTGAAAATATAGATTTAATTATAAGCATAATTAAATTGTAAGAAAAGCTTAAATGCATACTTCGAGAACAGAATAAATACATAAAATTCAGAAAAAATAAAAGTAATATGAATATTACTACTTTTTACCTTCGTATAAATTAAAATTGTAAATATAATATAATAGATATAAAAATTACCGCGAAAGGGGACACACAATTGTAACAAAATATCGTAGACCGATACCATGCAGCATGCACTAGTGTAAAAACTCTAAACATCTAGAAAAGAACCCTTTTACTGCAACCCATCATGCTTCAATACGATGCAATGTATCTTTTGCAAATTAGATCTAATTTAAATTCTACTTTTTATATGTGAGTCTGGCTTATTTTCATGGAATTTTGAAATCAGATTATTTTAACCAAAACTATAAAACGATTCTGCTACTATATCTGATGAGCGATTGAATCGTTAAAAAAGGTAAAAAAGATAAAATTTGGAACAACTCCTGTGGGACAACTCACCAATTACCACGAACCAACCCACAGGCAGCCATACATTTCGATTTCTTCCTCTGATCTGTCTCAATCTCTAATAAAACAAGCTTCGGGGGTTGTGAGCGAGATTGAGTATCTGACAGACAGAGCTAACCAACAAACAGCTACAGTGCATCTAACAAATACAGCAAACAACATCAAAAATAAATATAAATAAAGGTTGGTGACCAGCTCCATAAGATAAAATAAACCATAGAAAATAATCTTTAACCAATTGTGCATAAAAATAATAAGAAATGCATAGCAGAAACTAACTTCTATAGTATCTAAAAAGATCAAAGCAAAGGATTCAGTAAAAGTCTATAGTAAAAAGACTAGTGAAGATTATAGCAGAACATTTGTAAAACAAAGTTAATCAATTGATACAGAAAATATTAAAAATATTACAGATGTTCTGCTTGTATAAAGTGCTACTTTTACAAAGAACAACTATCTATATAGATTTTTCTACAATTTTTTATAATAGTACTATATATTATTTCCATCTACTAATTCACTAATGTAATACTACCACACTACTGATAATAAAATTACACATGATATTATTGAATAAAAAAATAACTTTTTGAAATAAAGCTTAATATTATGCAATTGCATTAACTGCCCCCAGCGCTCGTTTAAAGTATTGTATTTAAACTACAGGCTCCTTTTGATATTGGATAACTAATACTGACAATATAAATATTTTTTTGTACGTAAACAAAACATCAATGTAAAAACAATAAAATGTACAATTTAGTATAAAATAAAAATTTAACAAAAAACTCAGATACTGGGAAATATTCATCATTCCCCTACTTACCATCGTCGCCTAATCCATTTCGTTGTCGCTGTGTGCTCATTTGTGGCTCGTCTACCAAAGGTGTAGATGTGTTCGAGTGTGGCTCTACAAGAGGACTCAAAGGAGCGCCGCTGGTGCTTGCCGAAGATACGACAGCTTCTGTTTTAACTGACATCGATGGCTGAGATTGAGAAACAGTAGCGCTGCTACTACTAGTAGTATTAATCGTACCATTATTACTACTACTCGAATAACGAGGATACGGCTGAAATCTAATATCCAATATTATAAAAGCAATCCGAACGTGGATCATTGACTGCGTTCCAAATTATTAGCGCTATGGTAGCGCTAGGCAAAATACGTTTCATGATTGGTCAAATTGATTCAATTGATCAATCATGATATAGCGCTATCTTAGCGCTAGAGATTTGGAATGCAACCATTTTATTTTTCATGAATTTGCTTTCACTACAAACCTTCTCCCGGAAGATATAATCTGCTCTGATTTACTACTACTGCTAGCGTTATCTTGATTGCGTAATATTCGTGCGTGTAAAGACGCAGCTAGTCCTTCAACCGGTAAATGCTCCCCATTTCCAGCTGCTTGAGGAGCATGCAATGGTACGGGTGGATGAGACGATGGAGGCAAAGATTGCTGAGATGGATTATCAGCAAAATAGGACTCGTGATAAGGTTTAATGTCCGCGCGAGGTAATTGAACCGGTGTATACCTATTGAAAAAGAAAATTAATTATAAAGTCTGCGTAATTGAAGAAATATATTGATTATTTACCTTTGCGCCTGTGTTACTGGAGTGAAAAGTACAGAAGATCTTGAAGTAGCAGTAGGGGTTGGGGTTGAAACCGTTGAAGAAGTTGGTGCATAACTTGCTACGTGCGCCAATGTTGATAATCCAGCATCTCCTTCAGCACTGGCCGGTCTACTTATGGGCGAATAAACAGTTTCCGGTCTTATCATTGCGCTCATATCAACAGCTGCATTGATTATGGATTGATTAGAAATTTCTAAGGTCCTTTCGATTTCTCCGCTTACTAAATCACCGATAGTGCGAGTACCAAGTAGACCACCTGTCCCGGCTACTACTCGATTGTCATGAATCAATTGTCGAGAATCTGTCGTGGGCCTTTCTGACGAAGGTAAGTGAGAAGATAAACGTTCTTGAGATAGATGACGACGCAGTGCGAGTTTTGCAGGAGAAACTTGTGTATAATCTGGTGTAGATACGTTTGCTGGTAAAGCAACCCTCTTCCTTTCAGGTTCCCCTTGATTTTGTAATTGAACTTGTAGCTGCATCTGTTGTTGCTTATTTTGCCTATTCTGTTGATCTTCGTTAAGCACGCTTGTAATTATACTTTTTAACCTATCCTCAAAGTTTGCTACTCTAGGAGGTTCTTGAACTCTACTTGAAGATTCTTTATTATTAGCTTGGGTGTGAGTTGATGAAATCGAGGAGCCTGAAGATGAGAAACTAATAGGTGCTTGTGGCAGTCTGCTCCTCGTATTGTTATTAGAAATACTATTTTGCCGATTAGGTATACGTCCAGCTTCTATCTGGCGTCCAGTCTCGAGAATCTTCTGTGCCAAGATCTCTGGATTGTTTTCTTGAATTTTGCCGATATCTGGCACATCAGGCCATTCTTGCGACCTAGAGCGACCCTCTCTGTTTTTTCTGGATGCATTCTTGGTGTTTGTTTGTTGATGCTGGCCCTGCGATTGTTTTGTACCAAGAGATTCTCTTTGTTGTTGCGCCATTGCTGACGCCTGTTTTTCACTACTTGTTCTTTCCAATACATTTAATTCGTGCTCCAGCTTAGACACCTACGATTTCCAAAGAATATTAATCCCTTATTTGTTTATTTTCTTCTAAATTTATATTTATACTCAGCTTACCTGTGAGTGCAATCTCTTACGCTGCGATAAAGTGGCAGATATTTCTTTCAGTATATAATCTTGGGTAAGAGGTTGAGGTGGATTTGGCAAGCTATTCGAATTTGTGTGGGGGCTAAATTTTTCTTGTAATTCTTGGTGTCGTAGTGTAGTCAACCGATTTTGTTCCGCTTCCATAGAAGATACTTGAGCTTGTAACTTACTCGCTTTCGCTTGTAGCTGCTTATGTCTAAGAACTATTTCCTTGGCTTTTGCTAATAAATCGCCTGGAGACGTTGCATTAATACCTAATTCTGTCATTCTTGCCTTTAGCAAAGCCACACTATCGTCGATCAATACTTTTATTTGCTTTTCTAACTGAGCAGCCCGAGATTGCAGTTTAGAATTTCTCTCTCTTTCTTTAGCAATATCAGTATTAACAGAGATTCTGTACGCAGGCGTTCTCATAGATTCCAACATCATCATAAATTGGTCCCTAAAATTTATAGAAGAGATTAATAACACTGTTGATATTGAAAAATTGTGGGTATTTTTTGCTCCCTCTTACCTATACATGTCAAGAAGAATTTGTAGAGCATATGGTGTTGCTGATGGGGCTGGTGGTATACTCAGCTCTTCGTGTACAGAAATTGGATGAGCTTGCAAAGCCAATGATAATGAAGAGAGCTGCTGATCAACACAACCTGGTGCTGGAGGTGGCTTCTTCCCAAGTGCTTGTGGGGATGTACTTAGCAAAGTTTGACTATGTAGTAAATCTAATCCAGAAATGTTAATAGTTTTTCTAGGCTTAGCTTTCTTGACACCTCGGCCTCTTTGTCTACCTCTAGCTGGTGCTCTAGTTATACCATTATTAGTCTTCCTACTTAACTTCCTACGAATTTTCGGTTGCCTACGAGTTTTAATATTCGAATCATCCAAATCTGAGTCACTATTTGTTCCTTGTTGTTCCGAATGGTTCGGACTGTCCAATTGTCTCGATAAATCTCTTTTGGCTCTATCACCTCGTTCTCCTCTAGATACTTTACTATGAATGCTGGCAGTGTTATTTATCACAGAATCAGAGTTTTCATCGTTACCACCTTGCTTATTATTTTTCAAACGATGAAAATAACGTTCTAATTTAGTTCGGTCGATCACATGTAGATAATAAGATACAGGTTTACCAGTCCAAGAAACCGATCCTTTCAAAGGCGACATTTCAGATACATGCATTATGGTACCAATATCTAAGGAAATAAAATCATTTGATCATTTAGAATTATGTAAATTTAAAGCATAAGATATCTTGACACATTACCACTTAAATTCCTATCTGTAATGCGGAAATTTAAGGGGCAGAACGATTTAGATGATACTATGCGTGCCCCATCTCGCAAATCTGCAAATCTTTCCTTTAACTGATGATCTACTGTCGGTCCAAAAGCAAAATTGTTAACAAAAACTATAGTTGCTCCTGTAATACTCTCTCTATGTTCATCAGCTAAGAAATCACCCTTCACTAATCGATAATCTCCACATCTCTTTCCATACCAGTTCAACCACTTCCGAAAGTTAATTTCCATGCCCTAAAAATTAAGAAGAAAAAAAATATATATACTGATTTACTTTTCAGAATACCATATTTTTACCTGAGCATATTTGGAAGGTACTTCAGCTCGTTCTACACCAATACAAATTTTACACAATGTAGCTGCTGCCATTTGTAAAACTACTTGTCCTACACCTGAGCCTAAATCAACAAAAACATCATCCTCTGTAACATCAATCTGATCTATCATTTGACATACAAGCTCATAACTGGTTTCTCCATAAACTTCTGGAGAGAATGGCTCATATTGATTTAATTTATCTGGCTCAATTACAGCTTGATTATAAGTTTGCTGTAATATATGACGTAGTAAACCTCTACTAGGCCTTTTATTTAGCCTCTGAGAAGGTAAACTAGTGCCTTTTTCCTATGGTTATTTTATATAGTATTAGTATTACATAATATTTCTTTTAACTAAGTATAGATAACTCAAGCAAATAGTTCTGCACTTACCAATTGTACTAAGCTATCGATAGCTCTATTGAATCTATCACACAAACTTTTCATACTTTCATAATCTCGAGTATCATAATTGCAAAGAATATTATTTTCCAATGGTAGTTTTAAGTCTGGGAGATCTTCACAAACCCATCGCATTGTTTCCACAACATCCAATGCTCCATCATGACGATCCTGAAAAGTAATATTATTTATAAATGAATTTTCATATGAATGGATAAGAATATAATAAGTAGTAAAAATTTAAGGTATTTATAAATTTAAAATTTCAATAAATTTTAGGGTCAAATTATTAAAGGTAAACCATTAAAAAACATTTAGCTAATTGATGTTTTTTTTACATTTTGAAAGAACTGTAAACGGAGTATTTGCATACACATATAACATATAAAGTAGAAGATGTGCGCTGAAAAAAGTTTATCAATATCATGTACAGTCATGACAGTTTTACCGAGTAGGCCGCGTGTCACTGTGTTAGATTGAATGCACAATCAGCTGTGTGTGTATGCTTGCCCGAGCGTAAGTAAGAATGTGTGTGATGTAAAAATTCTTAGCGTTAAAAAAGGTATATAGGGAAAGATATTAAATAAAAAAAAAGTTCATCTTACGGATCCTGAACCAGAGGTGAGTGGCCATTGATAGACGATCGGTTCCGCTCCGGCTGGAGAATGCAGGCGCAGTTCCATTTTTTCCAGACTCCTGTCGTCTGGTGGTCAGATGGAGGTGCGAAAACACTTGGGACGAAAATGGAAAATTTAGCCTCGTGATGTAACTTAGAAATCGGAGAGTCCGCAAAATCAAGCGGAACCTCCCCGCACTAGGACACTACGACCACGTAGACGACGCTCGCGGATCCCCCCCGCTTCGCTACTTTTCTGGTCATCAAAGGAATCTTGGCTACCCCAGCGACCAATCTGACGCAGGGAGCGTCTCCTGGGCGAGGAATTGGCACCTCCAGCCACCTGGAGCACGGCTAAAAGCCACCGAGATCACAGAAGTCGGGTTCACGACACAAAACACTGACACGACTATTATGCTGCTCGAAAGACAGCGTTTTCGGGAGGGGGGGGGGATGACGACATGAAAACATGGCGTCATACCTCCTCTTCCTCCTGCACCGAGTGCTCACGAACCACATCCGGGTGCTCGCTGCAATTTCCGTCTTTGCGCATGCGCCGCCATGAAATCTTCGACCGCCAATTTAATAATTTTCTTTTCTCATTCTTTTCTTATCAAATCTACTACTTATCATGGCTTACTTTATTTTCCTAATGTTTTGCTGCAACTATATGCTTTCCTCCCACCAAATCTAAATAATCATTCTAAAATTTGATACGAATCAACGCTGAATTTATATATATATATATATATATATATATATGTATATAATTCAAGAAAAAATAATAAATATATATTATATACACACTTTTATAATAACTACATATTACAAATAAAAAACGTTCATAGCAAAATTCCTTTCTCATATTTCAAAATGTTTTAGGAATCTTGTAAAGTCCGAGCACAGAGCTCTTTTAAACATGTTTTAGAATTAATTCCATATCATATGAGGCTAAAAAGGATTTCTCTCCCAAATTCTTTCGTAATTCAGAACCAATCTTTGATTTCACTGATATTGGAACCTGTAAAGAATTCTATAAAACATCGGTAATTTATGAAGATCTAGAGCAAGGTGCCATTTGTGGATACTATAATTGAGGACTAATTAATAAAAATAGTAACTTAAAGGATAGTGATTTGGCTATTAATTAATAATGAGTTTGGAATGTTTGGAACCGTGATTGTATTGTTATGTTGAGTTGTGTAAAGGAGATTAGTTGACTCAAATAAAATTATGACATCTTCGGGCGTTTAAATAACTTCTGGTGCCTTTTCTTTACTCTTCAACAGTCCACTCCAAAATACCTGACTCGTGTCACGTAGACCAGGATCGAGGCTGGCCGTAGCAAATAGAGGGAATAGAGGCAATGAAGCAAGTGAGTACTGAGTAGACCCATCAATATCAAGTCATTATCATCAACACCATAAAAAACAAACGATTGCCAGCGCCTCTTTAAATAATTTTAAGAACCTATCCCTTTAATTTTTGCTTTCACAGGTAAGGTAGGAAAGATTCTTTCCCTTCGGCTCTCTCGTATAAGTTCAGATTTCAAGCTCGATTCCCGTTGACAGGCCGAATACACGAATCGAAGTATTGGGTGTATGATATATGTATACGTAACACTCGCTCCTACCCCGGGATTCATAAACAAAACTTAAGCTCAAGTTCAAGCTTAAGAGGGGTAAAATCTATAGTCTACGTAACACATCTTATAGGTTTCAAGATGAGCTTGAACTCAAGTTCTGTTTATGAATCCCGGCCCTAGGCACTCTTCCAGCCAACCATCTTCTATATATATGTATGAGTTCTGCGTATTGATACTGACTACGGTCCTACGGACCACTACGGACGGACCACTACGGACGGATAGATCACTGTTTTGTATCACTTTCAATAGATGGCCATACGGGCTTTCTTATCTGGTTAAGCTTCACCTGAAATGGTAGCGCCACCATCTGAGGGTTAATTTGGGATACGCCATGAGCAATCTCCCGCCTCATCTCTGGTCTTATCGTCGTATGTATAATATTTAATTGCCAGATCACGAAGATCACCTATGCTAAGCTTCAATAACCCAGGCGTATGACAGTTCCTCTATTTGTTATGTTTCAACTTAGCTATTATGCTTTAACTAACCATCATTATACAGCATTAGTGAACTTCTGATGTGCCAAATAGATATTTAGCCAATAGATTTTTTGAACTGTGTAATGTTTTTTACAAGCATCAAACTCACTGTTCTATTCTCTTACATTTATAAATTCCTCTAAATATAATAAATCTTAAATTATTTATACTTTTCAATTTTTTTCATAAATATATTTTTGTTTTTGCAGGAAAGTTTATGAAAAAATTCACCTATCATGACAACATCGTCAGAGGATGTTCTTATGCAAATAGGGCAAGTTCGTTACAAAAAGGGAGATGGAACTTTGTACGTAATGAATGAAAGAATAGCTTGGATGTTGGACAATAAAGATACAGTGTCTGTTAGCCATAAATACACTGATATAAAATGTAAGAAAATAGTTTACTGTGTCCCTTATTCTTGAAGATATTTAAAGACTCTAAAAACAAATTTTGTAAGCTTTGAATTGGATAAGAATTAAATTAATTTTTTCTTATTTTTAGCACAAAAAATATCCCCAGAAGGGAAGTCTAAAATTCAGCTACAAGTAGTTTTACATGATGGATCGTCTTCCACCTTTCATTTTGTTAATAGAAATGGACAAGAAGCACAGATTAAGGATAGAGATGAAGTAAAAGAGTTATTGCAACAACTTCTGCCCAAGTTCAAAAGAAAAGTAAATAAAGAATTGGAAGAAAAAAATAGGTTTGTAAATTATAATAAATAAGTTTATATTCAACCTTGACTATTGTTATTCAGTAATTATATAAAACAATATTGATTGAAATATCTTAGAATGCTGCAAGAGAATCCAGCATTGTTGCAATTATATCGTGATCTTGTTATGACACAAGTCATATCCTCTGAAGAGTTTTGGTCACAGCATGCTGCTGAATATGCACAAGCAAAAAAATGTCAACGCCAGGAAATAGGTGTAAACAGTGCATTTTTGGTAAGTTCAACCATTTTGAAGTGATTATGTTATTGTGTATTTATATAATATTCATAAATTTAGTTCTTAATTAAAAATTTAAAATTACAGGCAGACATTAAGCCACAAACAGATGGTTGCAATGGATTAAAATATAATTTGACGGTTGACATAATAGAGTGTATATTTAAAACTTATCCAGCAGTAAAGAGAAAGCATCAAGAAAACGTGCCACATAAATTGTCAGAATCGGATTTTTGGACGAAATTTTTTCAATCTCATTACTTTCATAGAGATCGAATTAACACAGGGACAAAGGATTTATTTACAGAATGTGCCAAAATAGACGATCAAGAATTAAAAAAAGATATTCAATCTGGCATAAATGATCCTTTGGTAGACATTGCATCGTTCGAAGATCAAACATTGGATGAGAATTATGGTTCTGGACTAAGTAGATCTGATAAAGCTTCAGGTAACATTGTGCACCAAAGCATGATCAAACGCTTCAATCAGCATAGTATTATGGTTTTAAAAGCTGGTACAGCAAGGCAAAATGTACAAACTGTGCAGCCCCAAATGACAAATGGATCGACACCCTCAGCGAGCAAGTCAATGATTCCACTTCCAAACCGTGAAGCTAACAGTAATTTGGAAGACAGCTGTACAAAAAGTAAAAAAGTACGAGTTTCATTGCAATAGAGGAGTAATTTTATGTTGCGTTCTAAAAGCATTGCAGCAATAGCTGGCTAGAAATTATAAGTAGAGTTAATATGGCATACATAGTTTTAATTAGTTAAATTTTTTTCCAGTTAAGAATACAGGAAAAATTGCGGTACGAGGATCTTGATAAAAGTTGTGATATGATAGTAAGTAATGGACCACCATTAAATTTAACACAGATAGACAGGTATTTGCATGGGCCGGTACCAGGATACGGATCTACAGAACCAACCTCTGAGGAACTTCATGTAATATTAAGTCAAATAAAAAAAGAGGGTTCTAGTTGGTTAACAAATAATGGCTTATCAAGACAATTATCGGTGTCTTTGGTTAGTCCAGCTGCTGCGGTGTCGGCACTGGGAGAATTAACACCAGGAGGAGCATTGATGAAAGGTTTTCGCGAAGAGAGTCTTGGTCGTAAGTATCTCGAATGGTCATTTTACAGATAGCGGAGTTGATAAATATATCTATATTTTATGTGCAGAATTAATACCTAAGGACCTGGAGAAAGAATTGAGGAACGTTTATGTCTGTACTTGTGAACTTTTGAAACATTTTTGGAGAAGTTTTCCTCCGACGACCCCAGAACTTGAGGAAAAAGCTATTAGAATGCACGAAGCATTACATAGGTTTCATTCGGCAAAATTAAAACCGTTCGAAGTATGTTATTTAATCAATTTTTTTAATTCATACTTTGGGCGTAATTTAAACCATTCTTTTAGGATCGATTACAAAGGGAATATTCTGCTATTAGTCAGCATCTGACAAGTCACTTGAACCAGTTATTAAGTACAGCTTATCGAAAATTTGCAGTGTGGCAGCAACGAAAATTACAAATGAGGTAGCCCCTAAAGATGAATACATTTTTATGAGATAAACTTTATAAAATGAAACATGCATACAATGGATGCTATTCTATCCATTTTTTTCATTATACAATGTTACATATAACAAATGTATATAATTGAAGAAGAAGTAAAAAAGTAAAGGAAAGATAAAGAAAAACCAAAGTTACATCACTCCATTATATATTATGCTATCCTATATAAATTATTAATTTATTATTATGAGTTGATTTGTAAGTGTAATTATAAACAATAATTATATATACAATAGTCTAAAAGCGGTCCTGTAGTGTGCAATGTATATTATAAAAACAAACTTGTAAAGGATAACTTATACATGTATTTTAATGTATATGCTATGTGGCTTTATGCTGAAGGGTATTTATTTCATTATTTTAACCCTAAAATTGTTCGTTGACTACTGAAAGAGCTTAGACGATAATTAAATTTCGTTAAACAGTCTGCACCATGATCTGCACAGACAGAAAACATCGTTACAAGTTATTTGAGGTCTATATTCTATTGTTGTACAATCTAACGTGTTTTCAAGTTAATGCATAAGTTTAATAGTTCGGCATCAGTAAGCAAAAAGGAATTTTAGTAGTAAATATCACATCGTTTGTAAAAACTATTTAACTAGTCATTAAAATTACAATTATTAAAATGATTAAAATCGTTATAGTTAATACTTGATAGTATGTAAGTAGTACATACATAGTACCCATGATTTTTAATAATGGAATTATAAGTTAGAACTAGTAAGATGGCATAAGAACGTAAGGAAGGTAAGCAAGAGTGGTAAGCAGTAGTAACTGGTAAGATACAGCAGTAATATATGCGAAAAAAAAGGAGGGAGGGAACTAGGGAAGCAGGCAGCGAGCAACAGAGGATGATAGGTGGCACTGTGTATTGTTGACTTGATTTGAAATGGCGGCCTTTAAGGGGTACTTAGTATCAACATTGGTTGATTTTCCGTGATAAATGAACCCGTTCATATTAAACTCGTTGCAGTTTATGCATGAGCTTGTGCAGTGACTTGTAGGCGGAATGTTTACTTTGTGGCGGATGTTCGAATCATGTGAGAGAGAAAAAATTGCCAGCCGATCGTGTGTCGTGCGTTGGATAAGATTCTGTAGCCATATTTATTTTCTTATTCGAGAAAACTTTTCTTCTCCTTTTTCTTACGCTGCAGCAATTAAATTTTTTGAAAGGCAAAACTCACATCTAACCTCTCTCAAAGGTAAATACAGTATACTACAAAAATACCTCAATATTCTTTCTTTCAAAATAGACCATTCTTTTTGTTAAAAACGCTCAGTCTCTCTCCTGTCTCCTTCCTCTCGATCCTCTTAATGTAAGTGTGTGTGTTTACACGTTATAAGGTCTGCTAACTGATATACACAGGCAAACTCATTGTATTCTATTGTTTAAAATTCATTCATTCTATAGAAAAAACACATTTGCATTTTAATAATAGTTTTACTTCTATATCCGTTATTTATTTCTTTAAAAAACTTAGCAGCTTGCATATATTTAATTTACACCGTGGACACTACACAAGAGCTGTAAATAGAACAAAACTTTTCCTAATACATTTTCTTGAATATATCTTTAATACATAATGGTAGATAATTATCTTACTAAATGTTTATGTTTTAGGGTTGAATGAGTTGTCTCATTTGCAGTTTTACTGGCATTACAAACATTGGAGAGAATTTCTGATTTAGTTGTAACAACAAGTTAGGTAGCCTAAGAAATGTCTTTGAAAAGATATATATTATGACTAGTTATAGCAAGACAAATAAAAAGGTCTGCAGCAAATAGACCTAGCAAGCTAGGCACTTGTGTGCCAGCTGTGAATGGGTAATGGATCCCGTTGGTCCATGGTACGCATCTTACAATCGTCTTGCTACGGGTAATGCAGCTAGTACTTTCCAAACAATATCCTCCAATAGTAGTGGAGAATTTGTCTCTCATCATTTGTCTACGAATACTACATCATCTTTACCTTCGAATACAGCATCTCAACTACTCTTACAAGCTGCTCACAATACAGCCACCCTGGCTTGCCAGCCGACTCCATTTAATTCTGGAGGCTTCTTATCGCCACCACCGGTGGGTTACGACGTATTTTCTCCTTTGTTTCATCATTCGAGCTCGAAACAAACGCATTATGCTAATGAACACAGGCAAACACTTGCTCAGTCTCAAGCTCAGACGCAAAGTCAAACTCAAACGATAATTGCCTCAAAAGATAATAGTACGAGTGAGAGTGAAATATCAACTCCAAGAGAGAACTATAGTACTTTGCATCAAGCAACGTTTTTTGAACATCCGTCAGTCGCAGCTTCTCCTGCTCCACCAACATTAGCTTGGAATCAACAAAGTAATGCTCAGCTTCCAAGCCCATTTGGTATATTACCACACAAAAGTGTGGTTTCTTCGTCTCCAGGTCCTTCAGCAGCAAAGACATCTAATACTATTTACGAAAATACGTTAAATACGCATTTTACTATGACACAGACGTTGAACGATATTAATTCGCAAATAGGCTCTGCATCAGCTACAAATTATCCAGGGAATAAAAAGACTCCTAGTGCAAGATCTCCATCACCGTTGATCAATCCAAAGACAATAGTGTCCGCACAAGAGTCGGATAATAGCCAATCGTTTTATCGACGAACTCCAATCTTATTTAGTTCTGAAACGATAACAAGCAGTTACGTAGGCTCTGCTGCTGTCGTTGCTACAGCGACTGCTGCGACTCCTACATCTACCAACAGTTCTGCCACCAGTGCTAGTACTATTCGTGGCAGTGAGGCTACTCCCATTGCTATCGATGTTCCCGGTGTTACCCCAGTCGCTACTACCACCGTATCCACCACAGTGACCATTGCTGAGAATCAAACATCAGATAGCAATAAACTACAGCCTAATTTAAATTTAAATCAACAATCATGCATCGTACCAACGCCAAGTAATTCTTTGCTAAGTAAAGAGTACAGAATAGCTCAGCTACCAGATCGGACAGGCCCAGCATCAGCAATTTTTTTAAACGCCTCGGGCAAGAACGTACCCTCATCATTAATAATAGAAAAACGATCAATGCGAGGTATAAATTTTGTCAATCCAACTCCCGACAAGGCTGCTACACCAATACAGCAAGGTGCTCAGATTAAGACACAGGTCAAAGCTTTTTCTAATCTCAATAATCATTCTGAGCAAAGGAGAAACGAACAAGCTGGAAATAATGAGAATCAATCGTCTCCCATTAGTTTTTCTATTATGGATACACACAGAATCAATTATACTACCAATAGCACAACTACGTGTAACAATAGTAACAGCAACAGCAATACTACTACTACCACCGCCACGACTACAACTGGCACTACCACCACCACCACTGCCACCAGTGGTAGCAAAATGACTAATACTCAGAGAGCACCGAGCAATAGCGGCGGTAATAACGGCAACGGGGTACAATCTCAGTCTCAGCAGCAATATCACCTTACAAGCCAGCAGCGACAGCAACAGTCGCAAGAGAGTGGCTCTTACCGGCATTATGTGAGCGGTTCCACGAGCGACACTGAATATCATCATCCAAATAGATTAAAATCCACAATTGCAACAGACTCTACCTATACTGGAAATAACGTACAAGTGCAGAATGGGCTAGACTGTAGTGTTGTCGTACCACGTAGATCAAGCCCATTACAAGCGCACTCTCAAGCAAGCCCTTTGGGACACGTGCCAAGTCCTGTATATCCCTTATACAATAGTCCTTTAACAGTCATGTCGCAGTCTCCTTCTCCGTTGCAGCAACACGTGGAAACGAATGGATCTGCTTATAAGACGGCAGTACAACAACAAAAAGTAATCACCACTCCACCTTCGCCATTGGACGTTACTATCCCAAGATCAGTCTCCCAGGGACAAGTCGCATATCCATCGGTAATAACACGAGCGTTAGTTACAACGGACAGCAATAAAATACTTTACAGCCCTGAGAATAAAGCTTACGATAATCGACAGCAAGATTATTCTCAATCGCAAAAGCAACAAATGTGCTGGGAGAATGATAATAATAACCGACATGGGAGTTTGAACAGAAAATTTTCTATAGTTTCCTATCAAAGCGGCGCTGAAGATAGTTCCTTGCAAGCACAAACATTGTTACAAACCGTCCCCTTGCAGTTACAGCAGCATCAACATCAATTGCAAAGGGCGTTAAACATTTCGCCAGCAGCAGTGAGAGACGGACAACCGGTTTACTTTGATTCTAATCAAGTGACTTTACAGGATTTGAGTGGTTGCAGAGGAGACCCTATGAGTATTGTAAAAACTTTACAAATACAGAGCTCGCAACAGCAAAATCCCTGTGAAGTTCAGCAAGTCAATTTGATGCCTCTCAATTCGAATGAGGAATCGAAGCAAATTGAAGAAAAGCGCAATAAAAAGAAAAAGAGCCTGGACAAAAATCCTTACGGCTCTTCCTTGAATGATATAGCCGGTGGCACTGCGACTATGACAGAATTCTTGACTAGGATTCCACCGCCGGCTCATCATAATGTAAATCAAAATCATCACCACCATCATCATCACATTCATCATCATTCTAATCCCAGTTCTAATCTTAATGCTAATCCTAATCCGAATCCACACCATCTTCAACAACAACCGCAGCAGCAACAATCGATACCACAGCAAAATGGAACTGGCTATTTCGAGTACGATAGATGGAATTTGCCAGCGACCCCTTCAAAAGTCTTCTCCAGTGCTTCCGTTGCCGGTACTTTTACTTCACAAGCATCCCTGCAGCATCCTAATGCCACGAATTTTATAGGAAACCATTCGACTCACCAGCATCAATCACTCGTGGTATCTCAGCATGGTGCACCACCTTCGGTCCCGTACTTTTCTACCTTTCACATTCCTCCGAATCATCATTCGCATCACTCTCACGAATTTCAGCAATCGTCCGGAATAACAGCAACTGGGTTTCATGAGAATAGCACTAATCAAAATATGAGCTACGGTCAGCAGCAGGACACGTTTAGAGATGAGCAGCCCAAGGTCATTGTTCCTAACATAGAAGAGGAACTAGAGTTTCTTCAACAGAATTTAGGTCCTTTGCAAAATGTGAATAATTCTCATAAAGCTCCCAAGTGCACCAGCAAAGATCCTCATTCGGGTTTCATGACAAGCTACTTGAAGTTTTTACAAGGAGAGCGAGATCCATCGCCACCACCAGCTATACGTGGCGGTAGGAAAGCAGCGTGGAATAAACCTGGACCATATATTTCTGTTGAGAAAAATAAATCTTTATCTGTTCCGGATAGCTCAATAAATTGTCAAGTGGTAAAAGCAAAGACAGAAAAATCGATAGCACCGATAGAGACACCAGCAATTGATTATGCCAATGATCCTAGGTATTTTCCTTTACCTAAAGAGAGAAAGAAGCATGTATTCGATTCAAGTGATGATGGCTGTACGTCTGACGATGATTTTCCATTTCCTTCAAAAAAGACTGAAAAAAAAATCTCTAATACGAATAATCTTAATAATAATAGTGGTAGTGCGATGAGCAACTCGAAAGTAGAGATTAAACCGAGGAAAGGCAGACCGATTAAGCCCGGTGGGCCAACAGATAGAAAGCGGAAAGCAGCAGCTGCCGCTGCAGCTTTGACATCTACCGGAAAGTCTACTAAGAAAACCGAAGAAGGTAAGCTACCTAAACTACTTTGATTTTTAATCATGTTTTAGTCCAAGTTACTTACTTGCCTTTCTCAATAAATTTATTTTTTTTCATGCTCTTAACAGTAGATCCTTTGTTACTCCCACCAAGAAGAGAAACATGCCGAAGAAAAGCTAAAGAGATGACTTCGGTGAAACAACTCCTAAATCGTCAACAGGGTATTGATTATTCTGACAATGATGATGAACAGGGCGATTCCGATGCCGATCCAGCATGGACACCGACAATTAAGCCAGTGGGCGATGAAGAAGATAAGAGGAAAAAACGAGGAAGGCCCGTTATTAGTAAAAAGAGTAAGAAACTTTTCGAAGAAGATGGATATTCGTCGGAGGATGTCGTGGTACCTAAAAAGTCAGCCAGAAGGAAAGTTGACAAATCACGAAGTAATGACACATCCTTAAAACTTTCTTGTAAAATCGATGAGAAATTACTTGCTTCTGTTAGCGACGAGGACATTGACATCTCACCCTTCAAGGTATTACTTGTGTTATACTGTATTGCTGATAAATTACACACGAATTCGCACGCACATAAAGATATATCTGCTAATGGAACTTGAATAATCTAAGATGAACCTATTTTATATACATGCAAGCATTCCTTGGAAAATCCAGATGATTTGGTAACTTTTCAATATTTGCATATGTGGAATAATTTTTAGTTTTTACCTATGCCTCGACAGTATGTATATGTACTTACCGTCGAGACACTAACATACCTTTTGATATAATTGATTTTTTTTATAAATGACACAATATTACAGTAACTTTACTTTTCACAGTCTGGAGAATTTGTGGTGATAAAAACGGATCTGAACCAAGAATATCCAGCTTTATGGAGAATAGATGGTAAAACATTACTCCAAAAATATGAACCCTTTAAATCTAATGGAAGAATACTGTACAGGAATATATCGACGGTATGATTCAAAAACGAGAATTCTATAAATCATATGAACAATCATTTCTTTCAAAGAGAAGTATTTGTTATATTATTGAATATGTTACAGTATTCGGGGTGGACACCACAAAACCGTCACATATATCAACAAGTACCAGTTAAATTCTGGCAGCAAGGAAAGGCTGAAACTATCGTGGAATTTCTTCGTGAAGAAGTTATAATGGACGATAGGTAAAAATTGATTCTTTTACGATATAATACGCCCAAGCCAGTTTTTTGTCATTTACTTTCTTGTCGTTTCAGTGAATCTATCGAGAGATTTATGAAAGAAACTGAAAAATATCAAGAAAACTTTGAAGTTTATATTCAGACGCTTATATCGCAAGCCTTAGATTCTAACTTTTTAACAGAGATTTTTCAGGAGCAAGGTAAATACCTTTTATTCTGTGTACTATGCTATATTGTTTCTTTTGAATTGATAAAATTTGTTTGAATCGTTCAGATGAATATTTTCTGTCCAATGTGAAAACTGTGGACGAAGTAACAGAACAACGAAAACGTCGCCTTTTATCCATTACTAATTGGCATACAAACATTGTAACAGCAATGTCTACCTGGCCATGCTTAAATATAATCAAAGATATATCCTTATCGGAGCAGGAAAAAAAGTATTGTGCTGGCTGTCAACAAACAAAAGTTTATGCGCGTGTTTTATTATATGGTCAACCATACAACAGCACTACATTGGAAGGTTCACCACCTAATCCCAAAATACCACAAGAAAAGGTAAAATTTTCAGAATGTTATGAAAGAATCTCTATCTTATTTAGGAGTTCTGTGTAATGTTAATTATTTCAGGATTTCTTATTATGCCGAGTTTGCCAAAAAATAGTCAGATTATACAATAAAGTAGCGCATCAAAAATATTTAATGTTTTTGGAATGTGCGAGGAGAGTTGCTGATAAACGAAGCTCTGATCAGAATAAAGATACCACTATCATATTGAACGAGCTATTAGCAGACGAAGTCTGGCTGAATCAGGTATTTAGAGAGTTACATCAATTTTCTATAGCTATTGAAACGATTGCTAAAATTACATAATTTTGTTGAATATCTAGTTATTTAAAGAGGTACGAAGTATCTGGGCAGAGATTGATAGTATGGAAGAACATTTCACGAGGAAAGTCTCTACAGAATCTGTTGTTGCAAGCAGTAAGAGTGAATCAAATCAAAAAGCAGCATTACAAGTTACCAGTGAAGCACAAATCACTGCCACGGACTCGTTTGTATCTGCACAAAATTCACTGAATAGTTCGGAAGTAGTTACTTGTCATATGCAAATCGACGACTCCTCGTCCAAGTGATGTTTTAACAATTGACTATGTGTATATGGAAGAAAAATGTTTGCACACTACGGAAAATTAATTCGCGTGCATGTCGGCAAACTACTTATTGTCTCATACTACGCAGGTTCTAAGTACGAGGTGAAATTCGTCGGCCTACACACAAGTCAATTTTCTACAGTGTATCACAAAAAGCGAGGTGACTGTTATTGAAATGCTACGAGTAATCCTTACAAGGTATTAAAATAATAGAAAACAAATGAGCCATGTTAGCATATGTAATATATAATTATAAATGTATAAAAACAATTTTGCCATTATAATTGCATAACAATGAATTAATTGATATTTATGTGCATACAGAGAAATCTTAGTATAACATTAATACACAAGTATAGCATTAGTAGCAGTGAGTACAGTATCGGTAAAATAGTGTTTATACTGACGTCATTAAGAGATGTATAATATGGAAAAAGAGAGTTAGAGGTAGAGGGGTGACAGGGCTAATTAAAAGGGTGAAAAAACATGATACGAAATGTATTGTGAAATTCTAAGGAACCAATAGTACATACTATACTATTATCGCGTCGTGTTTTTGGCGCATGTACACCATTTTTAATGATTGTTGAATACATCGTAAAAAGCAATTACTTTCTATAACTAGAAAAAGTTGTTAAATATTTCTTTTTTATAGCCTATAGCAGATAATAGTTAATTTTGAAAGGCATATTATGGGGAACGTGTGCGAAGTTTTAAAGTACTATAAAAACTCCGCTGGGTGGATTTTTTTCGAAGGTGTTAGTGTGAAAAAATGTATGGTAGTACATAAAAAAAATAACTATTTAAAATTTATATACACTTGTTTGTAAAACTTTTATATTCTTTATAGCATAAAGTTGATATATAGTTGACTTTAAATAGACTGATAGGTGCAGCTAAAAAATATTTGTAAGTGCATGGTTTAGTTATTTTTAATTTGTTTTTGAAAATTTACACATTTCTATATATTTTACGCTTTAATTACTTCATCGGTTTGTCTACCAGCGTTTTTGATAACATTTGAAAGAAGCGATATCTATAGTTCGTGCACGTTCCCGATTGAGACTGTGACAATCGAGTGATGCAACATTCCTTTTTAATTTAATATTAAAAAGCGCAAACCGACGTCAGGATCAGTACCTTCAATATAAACACTATTATGTTAGAACTTCTGTTATAATATTGCTTCCAATTTTTACGTTTATCAAATAATAATTTAAACTGTAACTCTCTAGTGTATTTTTAAAGTTTTGGCTGTGGTATAAAATTTAATCCTTTCAAATATTTGACTTATTATACTATGTTATCGCACAATAAACAAAGTATAGATGACCATAAGTTTGCTTGTGTTTTAGTTTATACTTTTTGTACTTGCCTTTTTAAGGCGTCAATCTCGATGGGTGAGAGATAAATCTGCATACGAACGAATGAAAATGCAGTAAATTATTGCTAAAATACAAGACAATATGCTGGTGTGTACTTACAAATGTTACATTACTATACCACACTTTATTAAATTAACAAATCAAAAGCCCTTCACCAAACTACAGGATCATTAAATAACGTGAAAATTATCGTTTGAAATTAATCTAAATTAACTATAATTCGAATATGTTTATAAAATTGGTGCAGTACTATAGTAGATTAATTTTAAGGGAAAAGTAAATTTTTTCAGGTGGAGTTACATTCATGATCTATTCCCAAAAAATATGGAAATATACTTTTTCAATTGACAGAGTTCTTTTTTATTAAACTTTATTGTCTGCATTTGGGAAATTGAAGTTTTTTGCACCTTTGTTTAATTTGGACCAATAGGCGTTAACCTCAACCTAACGTAATTAGAAGATTTATAAAAATAAAAAATATAAGAAGGCTCATTGGCTCCGTCTAACGGATTCAACAGTTGAAGCGGTTAGTGATTATATCGGCTGCGTTCGTTTATTAACTGCAAGTACTAAAACTGTACAATGTATGTCACGTAAAATATAGGTTTTCAGTACTGGCAGTACATAATAAACGAACGCAGCCTAGGTTAGGTGCGTGCGCACTCGCTACTCGGTGACCGGTGTGGTCAGTGCAACGGTCGGGGAAAACGCTATCACTTGTTGAGTCTCTTCCACTATCGGCACTATCAGCAAAATATCAAATTTCCCACAGTGCCCATTGTCTCCCTGAGCTGAGTCTCCCATGCTCTGCCAGTCTATCATCGGCGTCATCTGTAATTTGAATTTTTCTTGTTGCTTACAGAAATAGAGAATCTAACGTTTAAAATAGGTTTTAGTTATCAATTTAGTAAGTTTAACAAAACAGACGTTTGATCTGAAGAATAAATTAGTTGAAAGTACAGAATAAATTAAGGTATTAAAAATGAATACTGAAATAAACTTAAAAAAAAGAATAAAACTGTACAAAAAAAGTAAGTTTATTTACATGATACTGTTAAAATTATAGTGCTATGATTAAGTAAAAAATGTTTGTTGAACAGTGTGCTTTTTTCATTATAGGACAGAAGTTTCATCAAAATTACGAAGTTCTAAAAAGCTCCTAAATCTCCACAGCGAAATGATTTGCGAATGTATGTATATTTTCTATTTATAATTTATTCTTTTAATAGTAACTTTTACTTTTATTTTAGAAGATTGATATACTTTACAATTAGAAGTAAGGAATTAAAGAGAGAAATATCCGCGATGAATAGAAACCGAAGATTATTTGAAACGTCGGATAAACAGGAACAAAGAGAGTATGACAAACAACTTTAGGACCTAAAATATTTTTTATGCTGTGAGATGGAATGAATTTTAATTGATTATGTTTTTAGGAGATTGGAAAAAGAATTATTAGACTGTGAAACCATGATAACGATATTGGAAAATAGAATTCTTGGTTGGATGTAAGAATTATGAGAATGTGTATAAGTGTCTTTTTACATTTCATTTTTATATGGTCTTAACCTATTGAATTAATAAGTGAAGAAAATAAATCTTTAAAGTAAAGCATGATTGTAAAAGACTACTACTAAAAAGCTGTTACACATATGGAATAAAAAGCACCAAAGATTTAAATATATTTCTACTTTTATAAACTTATTGTATTACTTTTATACATCAATAATTATATTGTACTTATTAATTTTTATTGCGTTTTAATACCAATGCTTCGGTTATACCGCATTGAAGTTTACAGTATTTTATATTAAAATTGTTGGTTTTATTTCTTTAAAAAGTTGAAAGCTTGCGAAGTAATCATAATGGTAATTTAAGTTACTTCATTTGTTTTTTATCTTGTAGTTGATGCAAAATTCAGTTTGACTGTATTTTATTTTATTTTTAATTTAAATTTGATAGAAAAATAATATTTATGGAATCTTATTTATTATCGGCTATTCCGCCTTTATTGACGCCGGATCCTCCGAAGAAACCTCACACTGCGTTACTCGACGGTGGTGCAATTAATTATTTTCAAAGTTTTAGAAATGATGTTTTATCCAGGTACATGGTTTGTATCTATTATTATTTTTTCCTGATAATTGCAATTAGTGGCGGTTATTACTGGTCTCCACTTAAAAATAAAAAAGTTTGGAATAATTTTCCAAAATTTCTTTATGATTAGCCTTTGCAATATGAATGGAGTTGTACGAAAGTGCCTTATGTACCAAGTGATCATCTAATTAATAATAATGATAGTGATATTAAAAATTTAGTATGCAAAAATTCAGGATATGATCATGGACGCTTGAGAGAAATAAGTAATTTTTACCAGGTACAGTGCTAACAACTTTTTTTAAATCTGTATGGGAAATGTTACAAGAAATCTATATTTCTGTTCATGTAGGCTGTTCAAAAGCATCGAGATTATTATAAAGATTACACGGGGAAATTACATCCTTTGGTTTATTTTAGACCAGATAAATACAAATATGAATAATGAATAGCACCCCAGAATTTCCATTACGCTTATACTCAAATACTATAGTATAAAAAATGTTAAATTCTAAGGCTTATACAAATGGTATGTTATAACTTAAACGAACGATAGGAGTCAATACCAAAAATCATAATTCATGGAAAAGAAGAACGAACAAGACAAATTTTGTAATAAAATTTATATTTTCCAGTGAAAGGTATGAGAAAATTCTGGCATTTTCGATACAAAATATACAAATTCTTGTTGTTCCATGTAATTCCTATGCGTAAGGCCCATTTCTTCAAAAATCTGTAAAATTGATACTCAACATTATTTTAATAATAAGATGAAATGCACTTTGTTGCACGAAATGATGTTTGTAATCGCTGTTAATTTATCTATGCTCTCTAAACGTTTAATGAATAGTTTTTTACTTATTCGAAACAAGAAGATAATTGAATTTAGAATTGTGCATTGGAAGCAGTGGCGATGCAAGGGAACAAGAAAGTGGAGATTCTGACCATTCGAGCAACTTGTTCCGCAGAGCGTCGATCAATCCCGATCTGTCTCTCCTCGCAGAAGCCAGTCAACCTCTGGATGGCCTCGACCAAATCGTCCAGAGATACTTGGTTGTCGTCGTCAAAGTCTGGAAATGAAAGCATTAACGAAAAGCGCCTACCCATCTATACGTACACACATGTATAGATGTATATGTACACATTTAAGGGACAGAACGAGTTAAATTTATCTAAATTGAGTCACGTTATGCCATACTGTAGCCGTGCTGGTGCATGCTGTAAGCTATTCCCGCTTATCTGTTTGGTAAAATCTTCTTGGACACTTTGTATCTGAACAATTCGTGCCCAACGTGAAATTAAACGATCTCGATAAACGAGATTGGCCAAGTTTCACGCTCAGCTGTCTCTCACCGAGTCAACATTCTTTTCTTTCACGATCAAACTTCTGATCAAGAATAATAATAAAAATGAACAAAAAAAAAAATTATTTTGTTCAAATTTTTACGTTCATTTGTAACAAAGTGTATAATATGTTTCTTGCGACTAAACTAATCTGATGTGTATGGTCGAATTCTTATATTACCATAAATCAAGAAGGCCCACGCTGCACGAGTTTCGATAGGACATTCGTCGGAGAAAGCAGAACAAAGATCAAGGACGTCTTCGAATCCTAAGCATCCATCCTTTCTCGATGAGAACACGCGGTAGATGGAGTCTCGATATGGATTTTTCTGAAGAAGAGTAATGGTTGTGGAAAATTTATCATCGATTTAATATGCTGCAATTATAATTATTCGTGTATTATGCATAGCAATTGAATTGGTAAAAGAGGAAGAGCGCATTCGTAAAACTCGTTTTAATCGTACGTACTACCTAATAACGGATTCGTAGGTGATGCAATCGAGAGCAACGAAGGATATACATATACATATATATATATACGTATATAGGATTATTGGTTAATCATTTGAACGAGTGGAGTGGAATTTTCTAAAAAAAAGTGAGATTTCCATCAATAATCCTGCTAATCCCGTACCTCGACGGTTTCGCAAAATTGAATGTATAATAGGAACGGCGGGAATATTGCATCGGATGAAGAAAGAAAAATAAATCTAACATTTTTATCGAGTTGTATCCCATATGTGTGGACGATGTACTCTTTACTTGCAAATTGACAAAATGCACGTGTACTCACTTGAATTTGAGGCAATATCTTTTCAATTTCATCCCTCGTGAAGCGCCTTTGAGGGTTTGTAATCAATCCGCCCGTAACTTCTTCGTTGAGTCGTTTGAATAAACTGTGAAGTTAGATAAAAGAAATTCTAACACACGCACAGAACAGGTATTAATCTAATAATACATAAAAAGATAACATAATCACTAAAAATTAACATTGTTGCATTTTTCTTACTAACGAATCTCGCTTTTTCGCAAATAAGTAAACCGAGCATATTCCTCTATCGTTTCGTCACTTGGATACACTTCCTTCGAGTTGCTTCTTCCCATTTCAATGTTTTACATTTTCCAGTTCTCCTCGCTATCTGACATTAGTACTGATAATAATCAGCTAGCCGATACAACTCAGCTTACGTGTTACTAACGGTTATCAGCAGGCCACGATAACATTTATATACGTGACAAATAATTTTCAGAGTAGAAAGACATTACTTTCCTCTTATCTATCGATCTTTCCTTGACCACTCTACATCTTCCAATGAATCTGTACAGTGTGACGTACGTAATTACTTTCCTAGAGGTAGAATTGTAGAAACACACTTTTCTCGTCTCCAAAAATGCAAATTAATTCAGTACACGATACACTTGCTATATTCTCCATTTATCAAGCTAATAATTAACAATAAATTTACCATTTAGCTGTTTCATGCAAATAAACAAATCATTCAACCGATAATTCTCCGTTATTCGTATTTAATTAGTTTTTTCCCAATGAAATGCTATTACCGCGTGCCTCTATATTTTCTAAGTTTATTAGCTTCTCTGAAAATAGCTGCATATTCATGAAGTACTACATAAATAAGCTCGTTACGGATTTAAATTCAAAGTGCGGTCCGATGTACAGGTCTTCAGGGGTGTGGGTCAGGTTTAAACGCGATACAGTACTGAGAGGAACATAAATGATTAAGCCGATTATACACGGAGCTTGTGGAATTTTGAATTGTGCTTTAACTATATAGATCGTTAAGGAGTGTACTGCTGCTGTCTGAAAAACATTTCTCCCGTAGGACTTTCTGCCGATTAATAGGAATAAGGCAAGGCATTTGTATAAACTATTCATTTTTCACGTGTGAGAGAAAGAGACGTTAGCCAAGTTTTAACCAAATTGTCACAACGTTGGGACGTAATTTCGTTGGATCCTTTCTGCAAGGATCCATAGCAGAGTGACTCGCTGCACGTGGCGGTATGGCGGTAATGCGAAGCTATTATTCGCCGTTTAACGAGGCAAAATGTACGGCGATAACCCATGGGAAAGGAGGGTGAGGAAGGGAACGAGGGGGAGGGGGGGGGGGCTGAGAGAGGGTCGGCCAATAATTATTACACGACTCCACGAAGCGGTTATTGTCCCAATTGAGGGCTCGCTTTGCGGATAATGCCTGTCCTCGAGGGGGGTCACGTGAGTCTGACGTTCTAGCATGTCAACAGCAACTATGCATCATCAGATGTCTGCTGCACGTAAACGCACCCCCTAACCCCCACTCCTGCTGCAAACTCACCCCTTCGACCAAATTGCTCTATACCTTTACGCTACCCTACATCTGTTTATATGCACTGCACCTCCATACATTTGCACAAACACACGTACACACGTTATAAGCAGTCAGGAGATGCACAAATCATTCATTATGATAAGCAACCGATGATCAAACAAATCCCCGCTGCGTAATCGATGAATCTCCCATGAATTATTGCTCGAGCCATCAATTCGATTCTCCAGCGTTTCCTTGTTTAACCTTGCATTCTAATAAGATCAGCAGCTATTTTATCGTTACTGGACACGCTCGTCCCACCGTTAAACTTTGTTTCACATCAGCCGTTCTCGTCAAAGCCTCGTTCACTCGATAGATCTATATATACGTAGATGGTCAAGCGTTTTAACGACTATGCTACTGCAGCAAAGTTTTGGCAACGACTTTGGATGGCTAAGACGGTACCAAACAAATATAAACACAAAGGGATGGAGCTTTGCTTACAGTTTAAAATATCAGAAAACTTGGAAGCGATGTAGAAGATGTATGAGCTGGTTTTTTGATCTTCGAGGTGTAATTGATGTAGATGTCTTTATTTTTCAGTAAATATTATTGAGTCATTCCACTAAATATTGAACAGTTTTTTAACTCACCATTTTAGATCTCTTGTAACTTACACAACTTTGTGGCTATGTGCACGAGCTCTCGTGGCTATGTCTGTTTACTGAAGCACTGCATCAGACCAGATTTGTATAGTTGCACGCGTGAATTATTATTCACGTTGTGTTTGAATTTCGTAGTTGGAGAAGGTTCGCGCGTCAGATCAAATGTTGTACGTACGAACGAACGAACGTGCATCCAGATTTAAGTGGCGTTACCGTTGAACGTCACGAATGCCACGACTCGGGAAACGAAACGATTATGGATGGCCGCAGCGCAATTTACCAGTCAAACCTCGTCCTCTCTGAATTTCTACGCCTTCGTTCGTCTGCCTTCGCTGGTTAATAGAGAATCTACTCGATGAATGGCAGATTTAACTGGTTTACACTCATTTTCAAATAGAATGATACAAAGAGTTAATCGATCAAAGTATTCGTATATATCAAATCATATTTCGAGTCGTTTTAAATTGGAATCTTTTTTATTAATTTTATTCTTTTCTACAATAAATTAATAAATTGTATACAGTTTTTTTTATAATCTACGGTTTCCTCTGAATTTTATTTAATCCTAGGTAATTATAATTATACATATAACTCGAGATTAAAGAGAAGAGTCATTGTATTACGTTGGGTTTTATTTGTGGGAGTGGTATATAAAAAATGAAACTTCGAACCTTTATAAATGCAAATTTTTATATTTTAGACTCTTATAAATTTCTATCGACACTGTGACACGAGTTAATTCTAGTCGCGAGCCTTTTAAATGTTTTTCCCTCGAGCTTTAATTTCTCTCTTGGCTTTTAATCGCGCTTCAGTGTTTTTTCTTCCACAGGACATTTTTCTAAAGGCGAAATATAGCATTTGTTAGCATTTTATTTTGAGCGTCGATAGCTCAACAGCAAAGTAGCGAATCAGAGGATAACTAATGAGCATCGATCTAAAGATTCAGAATACGTGACAACGTGCCCATTTATAGTCGTAGAGTCATTAGATTTACTGATTTTATAATTGATGAAAAATTATCTTTAAAAGTGATAATAATTTTGATTTCGCGATTTACGAGATTTTTCTTTTTTCTGAGTATCAATTTATTGTTTCATCTAGTATTTTTTACGAGATATTTTGATTTAGAATTATACATAGGTGTGGGTATATGATTGAAGTGGTGTACGTGACCGCTGGCTTAAATGGTCGCTCACCTACATGTACTCTTAAATCCAAGTATCTCGTAAACGACTGGATGAAATAATAAATTTAAAAAGTGTTTTGAAAAGCTTTCGGTGGCTGCTACAAGAAAATGCAATAAAAAATAGGGAGCTTTATTTTGGAAAACAGATTTGACCCTCACGTGACCATCGCATGACCTTTACAGATCCATTGAGTATCACGATTAGAAAATTTGGAAATAGCAAGAGCACGTGCTTTTTTTTAAAATGCATATTTTCTGAAAGGATATAACCGAAGGGGGGGGGGAGCTTTATGAACATCATATATTTATATATATAGGGAGAATCTGACAGTTGATGATGGAAATGAGGATTATTTATATAAGTACGAATATAATAGCCTTATGTTCGTGACAATTTAAGAGCTGTGGATGAATGTCATGAATGCTCCAATTAGGGAAACGAATCAATTATGTATATCAAGCAGCCGGATTTGGCAGTCGATCGTTATCTGCAGGTGGATTTGCAGTAGCTCATTACGATCACACACAGCATGGTCAGTCCGCTCTCTGCTTATACCGCTCAGTCGAAGGAAATTGTTAAGGAAGATAAATGGGTGTGGAGAATTCGGTAGGATAAAAGAAACCTGCTAACAACGGAAATAAATGGTCCAGCAATTAGATTACTTAATCCATTCGTTCCTCCTAACAATTTGCACAGATTCAATCAGCACTTGTTCCAAATATCACGCGTAACATTTATTTAACGTATTATTGGTTCCAGAAATAACCCAACTATGCAAAATTCACATTGAAAAAAGGTTACAAAAAAGAGAGAAAAATAATTAAAAGTGAAATTTAATGGGTATCATGAGTGTCTCGGGGATGTCGACGAGGCTCAAAGTACAGCAGGTGTGGTGGGTAACGAATTTGGTAGGCGATGACGAATTGACGAGTCGTGGCTGAAACTGCTGCAATGGAGAATGCAGAGAAGCCCCTGTGGAAGTTGGTAGGGAAGATGGGTTGAAAAATAAAATTATCGTCTAACCGCAGTCGTCTCTGGTGAAAGTGTGAATGGAGAGGGTCGATAGAATCGGTGAAAAAGAGGAGAATGTGCGTAAACGAGAGGAAGCGAGTTGAACGATCTTCGCCCGGTAAATAATTGATGATCGACAATTAGATTTGTCAGGAACGATCGTCGCAATTAAATCAACGCCTACACGCTCTGTCGTTCTAAACGCACGCAGTCCAACCACGACATTTTCATGCGTTCGTGCATCCACGAAAAAACCACCGCAGCATCACACTTGGACACGCGTACGTGTGCGTTCTGGAAGCACAGTTCGTGGTGTGAAATTTAAATTTTTGTGGTGGGGTGTACTGGTGTACATCGTTCATTCTGTTGATCCGTTAAAACCACCCTCCATTCCTGCCATGCTCTTCGCGTTAGCAAATATAACGTGATCGTATCACACATGTTCTAAGCAAGAGAAAACGTTATTACATTATTTTTATTTGATTATTATTAATATACAAATTTATATGAATGGCTAATATGTAGTATAGTGTTTGGTTGTATTTTATTTTCTAGCAATCAGATCTTGATTTATGTGCATTGTTGACTCTTTCGTATAAGTGATATAGAGACCAAAGGGCAATTATCATTTTTGAGGAAAGAGTTTAAGGTTTTCTTAAATATTTATTACAGATATTTTGCTATAAATACTAAAGGAATAGTATAAATTAGATTAATTTCTAGTCTAAAATTTCTACAAATTGGATGATACGATTTTTCGCAATTCTCGTCGTAAAATTTTTCCCACGCTACTTTTTGGAAGAGCCTCCACGAATCGTATTCCTCCTCTTAGCCAATTTGGCGAAGATAGTTTTTCTAATAAGAGAAAAGAAAAATGGTGATAAATTAAAAATTGAAATTTTACTAAAATAATAAGGAATTGTTGTTCACCTTGTACAAATTTGAAAATCTCTTCTGCGGTTACTTTGGCTCCTGGTTGTTTTACAATAAATGCCATTGGAAGTTCACCACTGGTTTCATCGGGTTTACCGACAACCGCAGCTTCGTTTACTCCAGAATGTGACATTAGAATACTTTCGATTGCAGCTGGTGCCACCTGTAACTCAACAACTCTATTTTAAAGACTAAACTTTAGATAAATTGGTTGGAAAAGTTCCTTTCGGATATTAAATAAAAAATAAGCTTTAACATTATCAATGCAAATGTATATCGATCGTTGGAATAGCTTTTGAGCTTTCATTTGGTGAAATAAGACCCCGTAAATTTTGATAATAGCTTCGCACCGTATCCCAAAATAGCCCAAAGTAGAAACAAGCTTTTCCAACATTGCAATAAATATGAGACATATTATACATGAACAAAATTAATGATTTGATTAAAATCAAAGAGTAAATATTACTTGGTAGCCTTTGTATTTGATGAGCTCCTTGAGTCGATCAACGACATAAATTTGGGAGTTTTTCTTGATAAAACCGATATCCCCTGTGTGTATCCAGCCATCTTCGTCGATAGTTTTCTGCGTGGCTTCCGGATTATCGTAATAGCCCAACATTACCTGAGGGCCTTTCAAGCAGATCTCACCCACTTGATCTACATCCAAAGTATCACCAGTATTTTCATCCACCACTTTGGCTCTCAAACACGGTAGTAGATACCCCACTGACTCGTCGTTCGATTCGTTGTTTCTGTCAGTTATACTTGCCAACACTGAAAGTTCCGTCATCCCGTAAGCATTACGTATCCATGGTAACCCCAAACGTTTTATAACCGCAGACTTCAGCTAAAAATTATAACAGAGTATCAGAAAATCAGGATGTTAATTAAATAGCTGATTATACGAATTACGCATTATCTTTAAGAAACGATAAAGTGGATAAAAATTGAGAAAAGAGCTATCGGAAGTTTCTCAGCGAATCCCAGAAAGCTTTTTCCTCAAGATGGCGAGAATCTTGTCGAATGCGGTCTGATTTGCTTTTTTGTACGACTATTGCATTTCTCCGAATGTTTTTCGAGTACACGGGACACTTTTGCCACCGAACTGTAGCTGAGGGATCCACTTGGGCACTTAGTGTCCCATTCACCCCATTCACATTGTGATAACTTATTCGATCTCGGGAGAAGTTTCGCGAGGAACTTACCTCTTTGGAGATTGGCGCAGCTCCGCACATGGCTTCTCTCACGCAGCTAAAGTCGTACTTGACTACGTCCGGATGTTTCGCCAGGAAAACCAAAACCGTCGGTACGATTGGCATGTGGGTCGGCCTGTACTCCTTGATTGCTTTAAAAAATAACTGTGGAGTAAAAGACTTCATCATTAAGATGCAGGACCCACTCATTATGGTGTTGATCCAGATCGAGAAGCCATAACCGTGAAAATATTGCACGAAGCAGAGGATCTTGTCTGCAGGTCGCAAATCTAGAGCGATTGGAGATCTGACAAAATATATTTTCATTTAAATTTTAATGTAATAATAATTCTTTGTTTCGTTAGTAATTATTCATTTTAAAAATACACTTGCTTCTTACATCATATATTTTATCATGAAGAGTAGATTGCGACTGGATAAACCTACTCCTTTTGGTATCCCCGTTGTTCCGCTCGAGCTTAATATTGCTGAATATTGTTTGGAATTGTTTGGAATTTCTACAGTCACGTATTTCCAGGGATCAATATTTTTTTCAGCTTCATTCGTTAAAATCTCATCTAACGTAGGGACTTGGCTATTAAGAGATTGTTCTTCCAGTTGAATGATATCCACTTTGCATGATAAACTTTGAATTATTCGTGTTATTAATCCCTCAGTATGACGCGAAACGAATATTATTTTTGGTTTTGAAATTGATATAAGATGCCTCATTTCTCCTGCAGAAAACAATTTTCATTAGTTAAAGTGGAAAATTATCTTGCGATCAATTATATATATATATATATATATATATACGATCTTATATTTAGCTATTTATTCTTGAGTTTATTTTAGTCATTTGTAAGGAAGACTTGACAATCTTTTATAACATTTATTTGCTACGCTGGCAATTGTAACTCGATAATTCTGATAGTTGATCAGATAAAATGTCGATTGTACAAGTCTCGTACATTTGTCGAATTACTAATTTAAATATACATTTGAAATATTCCTTCTATTTTCATTATAGCAATTGATTCTTTTAACAATTTTCCAATGATAAACGTCAAATACCAAATGTGGTATTAAATAATAAAAAAATGTTGATTGATATATAAAGTTTAGTATTTTCATCGTATGGTTTCTTCTTAAAATATTCCAATTACCTTCTGTATAATTCCAATTGATTGGCGCAACTATTGCCCCAAGATAAAGAGTTGCACACGCTGGAATTGGATATCTCAAACTATTTTCACTCGTGATTGCAACTGAGTCTCCAGGTTTAATATCACGCTTTTTTAAAGCTGTCGCCAATAAAACACTCATTTTTAATGTTTCTCCATAGGTAATTGTTTTCCCCGTAGAAATATCAATCTACAATGTTAAACAAATAAAGTACCAACTGTTAAAAAATAAAAATCTTTTGTTGCAATTGACTTATGATCTAAGGATTAACCCATTAAACCTACGATGTATAAGTTCCAACAGAATGGCCATAAAATGTAAATATAAAGAATATGTAAATAACCGTAAGACAAAACGATAATAAGAATCTATCACAAGGGCTGGCTTGTGTTGTTTCTGTCGAGGCACAAGAACGAGCCACGATCAGTCTGTGCTGGTCAAAACTTTATTATATCTATCTATTCGGCAATACTACTCTTTTTTAGAAAATGGGATAGTATTATACTGGAATTTAGGATTGGGTGGTATAGATGTCTCTTATAGTCCACTATGCCAAGCCAATTAGAAAAATTCAATATGGCATACCCGATATTGCAACGATTTTGACCGTTGCAATTTTAATCTGACAGATGCACAACGGGCCAAGGCTCGTGGTAATCATTTTTGTTTCATATGTCTATATAACCACTAGTGTCAGACATAATTATAATTTAAAGGGTGAATAAAAATAGTAACAATTAAAGAAGAAAAATATATATATTAACCTGATAAATTCGGTGATAATTATTGCGTAGACTCCACAGTATTTGCTGACCAAGTGACGTCTTCTTACAAATTTCTGGTTCCATTGGTCCAGAAATTATTATTCCTTTCTTTGACATCCTACCTAGTAAATAAAATGATTTTATTACGTAATATAGAAAATAATAGTAATTTCTTCAGTGTTAAAATAGGAGAAATGGTTTAAATAATTTTGATAATAGATTAAATTATACAGGATGTACTACTTACAATCACCTAAACTACGGATGTAAAATTCTTGTTTTATATATATTCGTAACTAAATGGCAATTGCAATTATAGTTACGAAAATAAACAGAATTTTATCCATGGTCTGCATAGGTCATTTTAAGCGGTAGATCCTGTATAAATGGTGGATAAATGGTTATTGCAAGAGAGTATAATATAGAGTATGTTCTGGTGATAGAGGATTCACGTCACATAATGCCTTATGGGGAACATGGTGGATAGAAAGCCAGGGTGCGTTGAAGTAACTTCCAAACTGCTTTCACTCCCACTATACTTCTTCGATTACAATCGGCTGGACTGGCTTTCCTCGTCACCGAAGACAGAGAGCTTTGCTACGAAGGCTGATTGCTTCGGTTCCAGTATTAGCCTGAACTTCGAGGACCGATAGTGGAATAGATTTCAACGTGCATTCGAGCATGGAACGATATGTGGACTTTGGATTCGTTTGAAGGTATTTGCCGAAATAGATTGTTCAAGAAATCGACAACTTTACCTGTGCTAAAGTTAATTCATTCTTCGTCCAATCAGAGACGTTTACACCTGTCAGATTTCTATCTCAGTACCAAAATATATTTTACTACAAATAATAAGATGATCAAATTGTATATATAAAATTTTTAATAAAAAAATTGAAAAACACACGAGCAATAACTAGCGTTAATACTTCCTGAAATTTATTAAAAATTCTAACCTTCCAGTTTAATTTACATCATTGACTATATTTAATATTGATTCCTTGGATCTTAATTCTAATATAGTTCCTTTAGGCTTTGCTATACGTTTTGCTGATTTTTGTCATATCACAGATTTTGCGCATACTAAAAACATTAATTTTTCATGTGAATAGCAGCTACTGCTTTATTTGTCAATAATATAATTATTGAATATTTTTTATTACTTCATTTTACTCTATTATACTAAATTTATAATCATATTATACTATAGCGGAAATATTTGAAGAGGTACTTTTTTATAGATCTATTTCTCAGTGAATATCGATTTTACGAAGAAATTTAGTGGAAAATAAGTACGTTCGGTAAATCTTTATTCCGGGAGTTATTATATGGTTCATGTATTATCGTTTATCCTATATAGGGTGCGTGAGTTACGAAAGAATGTCTTTGATCCATTCAATTCTTCTTAGTCAGTCGAAATAAAAGCGTAGAAATAATTTTGTCTACTAAAATACAAACTTTATTCGCCTGCCATTGTATTTCATTCTAAAGCTGGTAAGTTTTCCATGAATATTTTTACGTATCGTCAATATATAGCCTTTCTTTATTCAATGCCTCTAAATATTACGCTTTCTCTCTCTCTCTCTCTCTCTCTCTCAAATTTCTTGATTAATCCTTTCCGCCCCAAGTAAAAATATCAAATTGCTATTTTCCCAGAAAGTTTAAATATACATTGCGTTATTATTATACGTTGGCGGCTTGAAAATTGATATTCCAGCTCGGTGTAAAGGTAGACTTGGTCCAACTTGGTGACTTGGCAAGTGTAAAGGAAGATGTGGACGTTCGAAAAGAGTTTAGGAGTAATCTGGATTTGCAAAGAAGAATCCTATACCAAAGATTCGACAGATCGTGGTAAAGAAAGGGTGAAAGAATGCAGTAAAAAAGAAATAAAGTAACGTAACAGTAAAGGAGCGCAGGGGGGGGGGGGGGGATGATGATGGTATAAAGGGACCCTATCGACGAGATAATTTATAGCTTGGTATTATTTAGGGGCGCAGTGCCATAAATATCGGTTTGCTCTTACAGTGGAAATCTGTATCAAGCAAGCCAAATCTTACTTGGTCGAAATAAAAGACAATAGTCTCGCAGTCTCAATATTAATGTAACGTACGTTACCCTTGCCGAGTAAGCCAGAAAGGAAAAACTCGATATCTCTGACTAAAACGTCGCGTTCAATCGCGACAAATCGCTTTCTTTCGATAAAGACTCGAAGCTCCACGAATCCATCGCTTTCTTCTATCACGAATTTGACCAGCAGGTGCTTTTCGATGATGCGAAGCTTCTCACGATACCGTATAAATATACTATACAGACATCATCCAGAAAGCAATCTGAAATATTTTTTATATACAAATCTTTGGTCTTTAAAAAACGTGAGTTTTAGTTGTATAATAAAAAAGAGATTTTAGGAGGATGTTGAGTGATCTAGGAAAAAAGCTTGATGTAAGTGGAAAGATCTGGGCGACCTGATTGGAATTTACGGGAGGAAGAGGATGCATCAAGGTCTCCAGTATTTCCGCAGACATTCTTAGGTGAGTTTCCGTATAGCGATCCAGTCGGTTAGGTGGGAATGTGTTTAGGAGAAGCACTCAAGCGCTGAGGATTCGCCTTGTCGAGGTTAATCTCGGAGTGGACACGGATGTGAATTCGGGAGCGAGCAGGCTGAGGGGGTTGGGGGCGTTGGGGCGCGTGCCGCTCTGATTGTACCGGCCGTCCTGAGACTACCGAGAGCACTGAGACACGCGAGTCACATACCTATGATTCTTGGTTTCATGCGGCGTTCCTAGACACTCTAGGAATACTTATGGCTGACTCCCCACTCCCCACCCCTTCCCTCCCTATTTTACTCACCCCCCACATCCAGCCAGAGAGAATCTGCGAACGGGTCAAGCCAACCTTTTAAACTGTCCACTGATCATTCTGACGGAAACGGCCTCCCCCCCCCCCTCTTCACCTCTGACTACCCTCAAACTTGCTTTAAATTTACCCATGACTTTCCAATTTTTAACTTAATGCTATATACGAGCCTAGGAATATTCTCGAGTCAACGTATAATTTATATTCTGTTTGTTGTAAATATATAAGGATGAGGGAAGTGTAGTAGTAACGGCGCGCTAACTCTGTTTCTCGCTATAGTTAAATTTTGGTTAATATCGTGAAAGTTTGAAAATGATTTCTAGTGTTCGCTTAATGAGTCGTTGGAAGTTTAGTCAGCATAAAATTTATTAAATTTGTCGTCTCTGGTCGTTTGGACGAGAACGTGCGATTTGGTACATCCCATTTGGCACGTATTAACGGCTCGACGAAATTTGCCACACACTCGTGGCAAGTCGGAGTAAAGGGTATTTAATTGCTGCATACGAGTCATATTACCTTTAAATTTGTCGCTTTAATGTTACGCAGTTTATTTCCGTGTTGAATATTTTTCTGCATAACTTTTGTACAAGCACAAACAGTACTCAAGTTTGTCATATACAGATACGAATCTGGTAAAACAAAAATCCTCTATTTCCCAAAACAAAGTTTCGTAGGACATATAAAAATTGAGTTCTGTATAATTTAATAAGCGCATTATAAGATCCTTAAAATTTGTATAATCCTCCCGATGAAATTGGATTAATTCTCGGAAATGCTGAAGGTTTAACAACGATTTGTCGCAATACGTTCCTGGCGGCATTACGAATTATTTTACGAGGCTAAGGTAGAGGAGTCCATAAGAAAGGGGTTGGAGAGAATATGGGGGAGAAAGTTGGGAAAGCTCCGATTATTAAAGATGGCCATGTTAGATATGGGGGTGGAATGGATTTCTGGAAATCAGCTTTCGCAGCATTCGAAAACGGCTGGTACTAAGGGTCGGTGAATGCTATCGAAGCAGGCGAATAGCGCGATGGGGCTTGTCGGCTGTAAGAAGTAAGGGGTTATGAGAGAGAGAGAGAGAGATGTGCAATTCGTAGTGGGCTTCTTGTCGCGTATTAGCGTTCGCTGCGACTTAACGGAATTAACAACGGTCGCCTCTCTATGAAAGGGTGCACCGAGCGCAGAGGATAGGAAGGGGGGGGGGTGAAGCAGGATTTTGATAACATGTGACTTTATCTGGAATTCTCGAGCACGCAGGTTGTCTGTTTACTTAAGATAATGGCAAAGCGGAGTGCCTGGGTGTAGTGGATGGATAGTGGGGGGGTTGGTGTTGGTCGAGGAGGGGAAGGAGAGAGAGGATGATGTTGAAAGTGTAAGGAAGAGGGTAAAAGGATATTTTCGCTTGGCAATGTTGGATCGCTGTAGCTTCTGAAGAGAGGGGGGAAGGGGATTGCCGTGCCAGTCTGAAAGTGAGTCCTTGGTGGGGCAGAGGTAGTTGTGTCAGTTACGATGATGGCGTGGAAGGACAAAGAGGGAAAGAGAGCGAGCGGGGGTTGGTGTATCTTTTTGAGAGGGGGTACAAATGACGTTGAAGATTGGGGGTTATATGGCGTACGTGGGAGTATTCTCTCCTTTTATTCTACTTTCATGTCTACCTCTCCCTAACCCTCTTACCACCCCCCCTCTCTCTCTCTCTCTCTTTCACGCTTTGCCAAGGGTGCAGTAGCAAGCAAGATTCGCTCTCGGCAAGCTACAAGAACTTCATTTTCCGAGCCATTACGTCCCGTCCCACCGCACCCTCCAGAAACCCCTTTATCCCTTAAATTAATTTATATCGAAATTTTAAATGACACTCATCGACTCGTGCAATAAATAACGTCACAGACGCTCTCTGTATAGGTAAGCATATACGTGTGTACCGGTATATGCACCTCGCTATCCTTTTTCTCGTCTCTCTCACTCCTGCACGACATTTCACCTCCTCCCCTATCTTATCTCATCCAGGCAAACTCCGGAAGTCCGTATGCGAAGAGAGATATTAATCGTTCATGGCGAATTAACTCACTATTGAAATTCAATGGAATTTGGTCATTATTATAATAGGTTTGATTACCTTTTATGCCAACGCAGTTCTGAATATTCTAGCACAGATTGCGTTTATTAGATATTAAATCGATGTTCGCGTTAATTCTGTATAATGGTACTGATTGCTGAGTTGAAATTGTAATAGCGAAAGATTTCAGGTTATCGAATGCCAGGATGAAAATTGCAGCATGATCAGAGTCAGGCGTGCGGAAAATCAGGCGGAATAATATATACGTATCGCGAGAATTGATGCTGACACTGCTGTGCGAGCAGTTGAGCCCTCATCTACCACTACTATAGAGGTTGTCATAATGGCAGTTTTTTAATAATTCACGTCACTCTCCCGTCGCGACATTGACCTTTTTACGGTTTTCTTTAAATTCTGAACTTTTCATGGTTACGTTACTTCTCTTGCTCGTCACACTATCCACTTATTACCCCCCCCCCCCCTTGCCATAGCGACCTCTCCACTCACGAATATACTTTTGTCAATGTAAATTTTCGCCTCAGTACTATTATTTCAAAGCGAGCAATCAGGGAAAGCTAGCTGTAAAAGCACTTTGACATTGCTACACACATTGACACACTTTTTAAATCATTTGCTTTTGACTATATGCCTTTGCCTACACTGTATATGTTACGATCGATACACTCTAGTAGACATGTTCACGTATATTGCATTGTTACATATATATAAATCACGTTATTTAAATGGTAATATATGACACAGTGAAAACGTCATTTGGCAAAGTCATTAAAAGCAATTTCGTAACCGAATTTTACAGTTTTAATGACGATAAACGTTAGAGGATGACGTTAAATGGATCGAAGAAGAAGACCTTACTTTTTGACTAGAATTTTTAGTTTATTTTTATAGAAAAGACTCGTTACACCAATACCATTTGTTTTGAGTAAGTTTCAATTAAAATAGAAAAATTGTTTGATTTTAACTGTTTCGGTGTGCTTAAAGAAAAACGAACTGAAACGAAACGAAAGCAAACGAGTTTTTATGTAAATATGACCCTATACTGAAATCGTAACAAGTCGTTCAAAACCGGCGAATTCTCGTGAAATGGGAAGATTCTTGTCACTCGGAATTCTCTCGTAATCGCATCAGGAAGCTGCACCATCCGGAACGTTAATGCTGCATGAGTTTGAAGATTCGATAATTAGATTTTCCTCTTTATTAATATGTACAACTACTATCTACATAATTATAATTATAAAGTTAAAATATCGTTAATTAAGATTTTGTTATAAAAACAAATTGGCTAATAAATTTGATTGGAAGTTGAACATCTGACTCAGCGTAGATATTAGAGATCAGTTTTGTACCACCAACCTCCATCCGGATAGGGTTAATTCGATGATCTCCTATGACCTTAACGACACTCACCGATATTACAGTATGATAACTCTTGTTCTAATTCTATCTCACTCGTAACACTGCCAGAGTTTGGCATTTCCATCAATTTTATAGTTTCCTTCCGCGCGGTTCATGTCTCAACTCTTTCTCTCTCTTTCCCTTTTTCTATCAATCCAAATTACTTAGAAGGACCCAATTCAATTTATAAATCGAAACACTTTTCAATTTTATACAAATTCTTTCAAGAACTGGCTTCTTTCATTAAATCCGTATAACATTGAAGATAAAAGCAAAGATATAATATAGCTCACCTTGTTCTATTTTTAAATCCCAATCGAAATGTATGTGTTAATTTTGCTTTTATTCAAGAATCACTGACTGTGCAATTTTACTTTCTTTACTGTAGTTACAAAACCAAATCTTTTAGAAATGTTGCCGATCACAGTTTATTTATCTCACCAAAAGAATTGTCTTTTTAATCGGAGGTCCTATAGTTGTGTTTTAAATTGGATATTTTTTTCAATTGCTCAAGAGTGCGGATGAGCTTGAATTTCATTAAACGAGTGTCCGATCGCTTGAAGTTAACCGAGAAAGACTGAGAAAACAGAAAAGTCAGACGACTTATCTGTCAAACGCATGGATAAACAAGTTGCAGTGTGCGCCTTATCGCGTCAAAGTGAATGAAATTAACTCCATACTTCTTAATACAATCACTAGCTTATTTATTTTTGTCTCTTATCTCATTTCTTGCTTGTACAACTTAAATTGCATAACTTGTAGTCTACCTTACATAATTTTACTCGCATAGATACTTTCTCGTCATAAGAGTATACGCGAATAATGAGAAACAAATTAGCTCTAAAAAATATGTGAAATAACTTAAAATTACTTTATAGTGGAAGGGTTAATTTTTATTTAATATTTTTTACAATTTATTTTATTTCAAGAAAGTGCTATACATAGCTAAATTTTTCAATACGAAAGAATAATAAATTCCGCTTTTAAAAATATTTCATATTCTTTATAAACATTGCTCAGAAAAAAAAAACTCTCGGATAAAGATACAAAGCGAACGCGTAGATATGGTGGCGGATAGAACGGGGTTGTCTTGGAGATCATTGCACGCGCAGCATGCACGTATGCTGCAGAATTTATACACGCACAGTCCATGTTCGTTACATGGAATAACGAATCCTTTCACTCTACCTCGTATTCTCCTAGCATTCAAGCGGAATTTAAATATTGTTTACCTTATTGTTCATAGCGCTTATGTTTCTAAATCCTATTTAGGTCAAGAAAAAAATGGAGCAAAAATGATTCGCTTCTACATCATATTATATTATTAACTCTACGTCTCGTTAGCTTTTCCCTGTAGAGTTGTACTATATACCATTCCACAGGCTAACAAAATTACAGATTGTTTCGAATTCAATGTTTCTTAATTAACGACTTATTAATTAATGAATCTTGTATGCATTATGATTTATATTAAATTATTTAAGATAAATATATTATTAGTAAAGGAACACTTGATCAAAAAAATATAAATTAAAGGGGAAACGAAGTTGACAAATTATAAGAAAAACTGCGTTAATTTTGACACAAACCGTAACGTGCAGAGATGTTTTTAATCAGCCGATGTAAAGCCTCACAGTAATTTTTTAAACAATTATATCTTGAAAAAACGAAACTTTTAGTTCTAAAAAATGGGCTTCTGGCAGGAGCCAAGAGTTTTGATGCTGTTCATGTGGTTTAGTTATCTAGTATTTTGTATAATATACAAATAATCCCCAAGAGCTTTGAGAATTTTTCCAATAGAAGTGAAATGAATTAATTAAAAACAAAAAAGAATAAACTGGGGTAATTATAACATAATCATTTAAGACTGCTTTCGTCTCGGGTTTAATACTAGGTATTTTTTAATGTAATAAAATCATTTATCGCGTGAAGTGATAAGTCACGGCAACGATATATGGGCTCGAGATTTGTATACTGAACAATTGAACCCTGTCTATAATTTCTCTACTAAAATTAGGATAGACAAACAATACTAAAAAAAATCCTAATTTGCATTTATACTGTTAACTGGAATCTACTATACTTCAGCTAATTTTATTAATTATCTTTTTACATAATTGTTATATCTAAACATTACAGAGCTTAAATTATTTTCTAATCTATGCGTTAATTTCATTTTAGTTTAGAGAGATTCGATTATGTAGAAATTTGAGGAAATTTGGACATAAAGAGTGTTTTCCGGTTTTCGAGGCCGTCACAGAGTTTCAACAGTAAATGCCAGTCCTGTGTGCACATTCGGTGGCCCGAGGGCCCGCTTTGTTACAGCTCAGAGCGTTCTGATATCGTGGCATACTTCGCGTCGAGTATTTGGAATACTCTTGGCACGAAGTAGCTGCGTGTACGAGCCAGGAGGAGAGGGTTAGCTTTAACTACATTCTTGACTAGAGTGAGCTTCGTCACTCGTGTCCCTCTCTTTCCCTCTATACTCACTCACTTCCTTAGTTTATACTCATGCAAAGGACGAACTCTCGAAAATTTACACATCCCCTGTAAAGTCTTCCTATTTTATATACAAAATTCTATAATCTAATTTATTCAATAAAAAAACACTTGAATATGAGGCTGCAATTTAACACTTGACAATTATTATATACAATTTTGACAATGGCATGAAAAGATAATCAATCTTTCAGAAACAAGATTTTCAAAAAATATATATTGTTGAGGTTTTTCAATAGTACTGTATTTATTATTGCAATTTTATTATTTTAGTGCATAGAGACCTTTAAACTGACTATTGTGTTATTTTTCATAAAAGGAAGGAATTTTTCACTCGACACCGTTTTGGTTTTATGAGTTTCGCGATTATCCGGCGACGTACCGTCCCGTAAACTGGCCAAGTTCGATAAATTGCCGATGCGACAACGTCTTCACGGTCGAGTTAACTGCCTGGGCGAATTAAGCTGCCAGTACAAAGTTTCCTGTTCGGCTGACCCGATCCGCAAGTTCGGTGATTCTCCTGTTAATGTCATCCATTCTCCAACTTAACGACCATCCAGTGCGTATGTATATGTACATACGACCTACCTCCTCTCGTATTAATCCACATTTATGCATAACCATACACGCATGCACACATACGCGCTTCCCTTTGATTTACGTTCGTTTCATGTACGAAAAGCACATGCTGCAATAATAGGCTGTTACAATAGTCGATGTTTTCGGTTAAACAATATATATATATATGGGTACCGGCGTATCGTCATATACGATACCACTATAGAGCACACATACAAGTACAGTTATTTAACTTCTCTCTTCTTGACACTCGTTTATACGATGGTTCAATTAAATTTGTAGAAATATAGCAATTTTATTTTAAACCTGAAATACGCTAATGAATCTTCATTCTCCTGACTTTAGTTTTATTAGCCCTTAAACAAGTATGGGATTATTATAACACCCTATATATATTATATATAATTATAACCTTTTACGTAAAGCTCTTTGATGTATTTTATACACATGCATAAAACATTTGGAATACTGTAATGCTGAAGTGCGCTAAATGAATCTATTACCCAAAGGTGACGCGTCGCAAATTATGGACTTACTAATAACTCTGAATTGATATTATATTTCTCCCTTCAAAGTTTTACATACTTATTAAGAAGCATTATGATTCTGCACCGTCAAAGATTTATTCAATTAAAACTACTGAATATACATGTGCACACATATTATTATAAAAACGTGAAATTTCATTTTGAAGCAGTATAGTAAAAGCGATAATGCTTTGTCATCGAATTAAGCTTTTTTAATTAATGTGTAAAACAAAGAGCTCCAGAATGCAGTGCCATTAATATCGATATTCTCGATAAGCTTCGTTAAACGAGTCATTTTGACTTTTCGTTGATATAGGTTTAAATTATCAAGTGTGAGGTTTTAGTTGTGCTGGATTCTATAGGATAACTCAGCATTCGTGATGAAGTTTTTGAAATTTTAGATACATTTTCCAACTCTGAGACGAAAAACCTTATGCAATATTTTTAATATTTTCCAAGGTACGTAATAATATGTTTGGACCAAGAGACTGCATAAAATGTTAAGCAGCTTGGTAAATGCTATTAATATGAGAAAAATGTATACAAGTACGTTTTAGATATGATAATAAAGGTTAAAAATGTCTAATAACTTTTTTTCATATAGTTGATATTTTTCAAGTCACAGCTTACAGAATAATGCGAGTAGGTCTAAATCCCTTAATTCGCTAGCTTACACAAATTGTTACGTAACTCGAAAAATATTGACAATATTAAATAATGTTATAAGGATTTACTACTCCAAATTACGCCAGTTGTCTTCCCTTAAGTTTTGGCATCACATAATTATTATTACACCCTGTATATTCTCTAAGGCCCATAACTTGTGCAATTCTGAACAAAAATAAAAATATTCGGCGTGTTTTAAGAAGGTCTTGAGATAATAAGCTACAAGAATATATAATAAAAAATACTAAATACCACTCAAAAAAATAAATTTGACCTTGAAATAACCCATCGAGTTCAGACGTTCCATAATGTTATGTCATTCCCAAAGCCAAAGAATTATTACTTTAAAAATTATTTCAGAAGTTCATTAGCTACGAGATATTCTCGTGAACCAATTAAGATGTCCCGCTCTGTATATATGTATATAAACCACTGGGCTTTCTATTGTTGTGCGAAGGATAAGAAGAGGGGAGAGTAGTTGCTCGTGTGCATGGTCCTACCATATTGGTAGGACGCTTACCTAGGTGTGGGGTAGTATATAATTCTTTAAGAGAGAGCCCACGAAGGTCGCAGTTGTACAGTAAATCCCAAAGTTCGCAGCCGGCGTTAATTCAAAGTTTGGCGCAGTTGCTGTATAGTGGCTCATAGTAAACATGTATATATGTACATACTATAGCATAACGAGATACGGAGTGAGTTTCTTTGAGCGGAGTTCGAGCGAAATCGTATACGTGGCCTTCTCTTCGGCTGGGAATAATTGCCACCCCTTGGATGATGGGGTTGTGTTGGGGAGGAATGGGGGAGGGGTAAGGGGAGGTACATCGTTTAGTATAGCTACAGGTCCAACTATAAAGTCCTTATTCCTCTCTCTCTCTCTCTCTCTCTCTCTCTCTCGAGCAAAGGTGTTAACCGATAAAGTTGCCTCTTTACAGCCCTGCCAACTGAGCAATGACCAATCCTCATTTCTCATTCTGCCCTCTGTCATCCATGAAAATTAGAATACACTATATATAATTGCAATGCAAAGTAAACTATATAAAGCATATTATATCTCCCACGAGACTTGGACTAAATTCATTTATAAAATTTTCTATAAACATACATAACCAACAATCAAGTTAACAAAATTGATATTATCTTTATTATATTATAGGCATATCACTTTCTATTTAACTCTGACTGTTTCTTGTCTTTTTCATTAGTAAGGAAGATTTTTTATTCAATTGGACAATTTAGCATTAGTGTATTAAGGTATTAAAATACAATAAATAAATCATTATCCAACACAAAACACAGACTGATGCAGAGAGGAATGATGCGATAATTAACAGTTTGACGGACACAAGACGTACTTTATGTTTTATAGATTTTTCAAATAAGGGGAAAGCATTATATCAGAAAATAAGTGAAAATTTCTTTTGTCAGGATCATTGAATTTTCACGAATATAACTTTTAAGTTGACCTTCGGCTGTCAAAGGTAGTAACGTTGCGGTTGTCAGATACAGAGACATAGAAGGAACGTGGAGGGGTTAAGAGAATTTTCTCGCAAGACACCGGTAGAAGTTTGGAGTCTTAGGAGGGAGAAGACAGGGAGGAGGGATAATTGAATACAACTTGATCGAGCCGCGCGTTTCCACCCCATTAAATCGGGCTTAAACTCGTAAGGGATGGAGTAGGGATTGTGTGTTAGGGAGAGGATTGAGGGTGGAAAAGGGGAAGGAGGTCGAGGGTAGGAAAATGGGAGTGAGATGGAAAAGAGGGGAAAGCAAGAAATAGGAGGGATAGCAAGGTAAAAGTAAACGTAGTTGGATGTATTGAAGGTATGTTGCGACGAGGGAGGGCAACTGCGGTTCCATGCTGTTGAGATAAAGAAGGCTTAGACGAAATAAAGGGATGCAAAGGAGAAAATGACGAGGGCTAGAGAGTGAGATTAAGAGGGAGAGAAAGAGAGGGGGTTATAGTTGAAAAAAGAAAGAAAACAAAAGGAAAGGCAATGGAAGAGAATGAAACTAAATAGTTGTGATAAAAAGATGAGATTTTCGGAAGAAACAAACAAGAATTCTTTAAAGGGAGCTGCATGTACATGGGGTAAGTAGGGGGGGGGCGAGGGATAAAAGGGAATGTTTACTGTTGGCCTAACTATAGGAGAAGAGAAATAGGAAGAGGAGGTGAAAGAGACTGGGAGGAGGTTGAGCAATCAGTTTAGTCTAGCCCGCCCAAACTCTCAGCTCGACGAGCAATACAAGTGTACAATAGGAATGAGATGCAATGACTAAGCCAAAGTTGTTATATACCGAATTGTTGCTATAAACCTTTTTATATGGATAATTAAATTAGCTTATGCTGAAATGAGATTTATGCTTTCAGGTTTTTTTAATTTTGGTATATTTAATAATTTATGCTTTATTGCTATAGTATATTTATACTATGCCCATGTTTCGTTAACATTCGTATTTGTCTTATTGCTACAAATTTTAATTTTAAACCATATATTGAACAATGAATAATTTAATCGAGTAGCTCATATGATGAAATCATCTAATTTTAATTGAATCTAATTACAGAATAGCTTTATTTGTTAAATTATTATGGAATATTGGACATTTGGTGAGTTAAATAGTATGTATATGAATTCTTTTTAAGCATCTCGATGGTCAAAAGTAAGACAAAGCTGCTCGAAGCTGTTCTTTAATATGAATCCGTTTACCGACATTATAGAGCGATATAGAGATTATTCAGTAATTTGCAATCAAATTTTATGATAAATTGTAATGTTATTAGATAGTTCCTTGAAACACCAAAAACTTATACAGAAAAATACGTTGGAAAATTTTACATAAATCGAAAAAATAAAACAATTATTTAAAAAATTACATTCATAAACTTTGCTTTACGAGTCCTTCGTTTATTTCGCGAAAATTGTTGATTTATTTGATTAGAATTGAATTTTTTTATTTCTTGATGTATTTCATGTTATTGGACTTTTTAGAAAGGTGAAGAGATTGTATATGGCAGTACATTAGACAATTTTTAAATTTATGTGTATTTTTGAAAATATCAATGTAATTGTTAAAATAGTTTTTTATTGTTCTTTTTCAAAAATTTTCCAGTAACATTAAAATACGTCAAAAAACATCATTACAATTTGCTTAATAAACTTTCTCCCTGTAATGTTGATATACGGATTTCCCTTAACATAAATTTATTTAAGATGAAATCATGATACAAACTCTGCAATGGTTCCGTAAGTAAATTCCCTAAGAACACTATAATTCAAATGCTAAAGTTTCATCTCTTTGTACAATTGATAAAACATGCAATTTTATGTATTAATATAAAGCAATAAATAATTTCTGCCTGTGACAATTTAAATTCAACAATGTTTCATACAGAGGTTCACTTTTACAATTTTGTGTGATCATTCTATTCCAATATTATAGAGATGACAAATCTAATTGAAACATATAGTATAATTGTTTCTGAATTGCGCTACACATTAAATTTTAATGAATGCATCGCATTTATAATCTGAATTTATTTAATGATTCTAAAGAGAAATTATGGTATATGGTCTATTATACATTCATCATTAACCTTCCATGACTGAGGAGAAAAAATATTATTATAATAAACTCGAGACGTGAGATGTGTACACACGATTGGCCAGTGTGCAACTTATGGAATACTTTTAAAAGTGGATTTTTATTGGTTATACTATCATTGAGTTTTTTCACGAATCCAAAGGAAAAACTGGCAATTCTCTAAAAGCCTTTCAGTAAGCCCAGTTATCAAGGTTGCGAAATATGGGAGCCGACAGCAACACTCGACTTTTCCACGACGTGATCTTTGGAACCTGGAACGTTACTCTTTCACGCGAAAGCTTTGGGAATTTTCTTTCCACTCTTTTCCTAAACCATAATATTTTTATCTGCGACATGATTTTCGTGCCTTGTTTATTACCGGAGGTATTTTAATAGAAGATATAATCGTAGTAATTTTTTATCAAAGCTGCTTAATGGAAGATTATTTTAAACAAAGCTAAATAAACGAAAGCTGTTAAAGATGTATCCTTTGTTTTAGCTAGGGGTCATTTGGACGTTAAGCTACTATTTTACCGTAATCTCTAGGATTACATTGAAATAGGGAGAGATAGGTAGGAAGGAAGAGAGAGAGAGAGAGAGAAGGGGGGGGGGGGTCCAGAGAGAGACTAAAAGCCAGCCGATACTGTATACGTAAACAGAATCAACAGGATCATATATCGACAGTTAATATCAGTGATCTAGTGATCGCCCAGTGAGTATCATCTTTTGAAAAATTCTACACAATGCATGTAAAAACTAGTAATTAAATGACTCGCTACCCCATATTGACAGCCATAATTACTATATCTTACATGTGCATGCATTCATTTATGCAAATCACTATTTCAATTTTAATTACCTTTATAGAAAAATCATTTATATCTGTCAAATTCAAAAAAACTATTATTTCAATAAGTTCATGCAAAATTAGTAAGTTGATGATATTGATATCCATTCTGCAATCTTTCCTACTAAATTTCGCAACTTACAATACTTAAAAATTGTTAATATATTTCTGAAGCTGTTTCCAAAACTTGGTGAATACTATTGAATGAAATAATAAATAGTGCAAAATCATGTATTTCTTTGTAACAGGATTGATTCTCGGATAATATTCAGTGATTAACTTATATATACAAATTACAATTTCAAACTTCTTTGAAAAACGATCGGTTGAAGCACCAAATCGATCCAGAATTGTCTGTAGCGAATTCGTGATTTTACGAAGATCCTGTTTCGCAAGGCAGCGATCCGTATCGCCAATCAAGTTATTTCAGTTCTCACGACCCAATCCGATATTCTCCAGTATCGTGCACTTTCTCTGATTCAGTCACTTGGTTCTTCCACGCTTATTCAAGACTTTTCTAGACTCTCTTACGATTGGAAAATCCCCTTTTCTGTTTTACCTGTTAAATCTGAAACATATATCGTTACTCCGAGCTTTTACACCCTAAATGATATACGAAACAGTGAAACGTCGAGAAGCCTTGGAATAAAATTACAGAATTATCTTCTCAGTATAAATTATATAAATAAAAAAAAAAAAAAAATTCTAAGATTATTTTTTTAGATAAATGCAACATTTTTTTACCGACTATTTTGGTTTAAATAGATATAATATTCGAAAGCATTTCTAAAAGTTGCGTGAAGCTGGTTTGTTATTAGAGATTTCCGAGTGGCAAGTAGGGATAGAAATCGATGATAAAAGTACTCTTTATTAACTGGGTATATGAGAATCGTGAGTTTGGCTTCCTGGAAGGTTTCTTGGTGAAATGGTAGTGGTTCATGCAGTAGCTTACCACTCGCAGTATAACGAGAATGCTAGTAGAGTCCTTGTGTAGCTCCCTGGTTGGGTCTAAGTATATAACCAGCTGGATTAGAGGGGGTCTAAAGGCTTTTGCGGATCGGTCGGACTCGTGTTTAAGTGGCTCGATGCTGGGTGCCTCGACTTCTTGGTCGAGATTAGCTTAGTTACAGATAACTAAATCGTGATCTGGTAGAAAAGAGCGTAAGGAGGGCCAGGGAAAAAAGAAGTATGATGCTAAAAAGAGCATTTCCTCTTTGGCATAACTAGTTTTATTAACAGAAGAATTTAATGAAATAATAGTACGGTTGCTATTGGTCGCAGGTTCGAGTCCTATCGCTGAAAACAAAAAAAAATATCATACCAAAATAAATGTTGGAATATATGGTATATAAATATAAAAATAAAATATATTGATAATAACGTTTTGTATTTTTTAATTGTCTTCCCGTAGTATTGGTTCTGGTTTGGGTAATAGTATCGGAGAACGGCATGGGAAATAACACAGGATCTAGTGTAGGAGTATTATATTGGAACGCGTGACACATGCTATAACGTCACTCTCAGAGTCTCTTATAGTACGCTGGCAAATAGGCTTGGAAGGATAATTATTTGCGATAATATATTTTTTCTTCGCAGAATTCTACAAAATTAATTACGTAACTCGTTAATTATAAACAATACAAAAATATAAAAAACTTAAAAAAAATTTTAATATTTTTAGTATTTTCCGAGCACTATAACAATTTATGCAGATTTTTGGTCTAACAATATTAACAAGTACCTTCGAAAATATTGATAATGTGAAAAAACAGTAAAAGCATCGTCTTTTCAAAAACGCGTATTTTATCTACTGTTCCACAGAAGTAAGTCATTCCTGTTACACTCAGTGTATATATTTTACGAGTGTATATAACCATCTGTGTAGTCACTGGTAAGAAGTTTGATTATCTTTCCGGTCGCTGCAGGAGACAAAGTGGCATTGAGCGAGCCGGATGTTTTCAAGTGGATGGAAGGATATTGTGATCCCTTGCAAATACAGTGGAAGTAGTGGGATAGAAGCCTTTGGCAGGAGTCTCGTGATATTAAATGGACTGGTACAGTCGATGCAATGACGAGACGAGGTTGGGGTAGAAACAGTGACGAAATATATAACGAAGGGTGAGGCGTGTATGCAATGGTTTGTGTGGACAACGATGGAGGTTTGTGTGGTTTGAAAGAGGAGTTGAGGGGACAGAGGGGAGGGTAAGAGAAAGTGCGAGTTAAAAGAGCAGGGGAGAGAGAGAGAGAGAGAGAGAGAGGCACACAAAAGGTTTGTATCGTCATGCTCATTTGGAGTTAATTGCCTTGCCAATATAGGATTAGCAGGCTGAAGAGCAAGACTTACGGGTTACCTTGTCGTTGCTTTTTAGTCTCTACCACTAAGCACACAAATTATTGGTCCCTCTTCTTAGTCTGTTATTGATATATAATAACTATATCTATTATCATGGGAAATTGCTGATATCTAGCACTTCGAAACTATACATAAGAATCGACCGATTATACCGAACAATATGACGCGATAGCATATACGGTGTCCTATGTCAACTTCGACTGGTGAATGTAAAAAAATAGTACCTGAAACATTGTCGTTGACGTTTATGAGTCGAGACATACCGAGGTTAGTGTGGTCGTTGGTGGTAAGTAGTTATCTTTGGCGCATTAGGAAAATTACTTTTGCGGTTGCACCGTTGCAGTCGTTGGAAAGATAAGTGGTACGGAGGTCCGGAGAGGGTCGTTCGTCTTGTCTCGCTCCATCCGACTCGTGGCTACTCGTAAATGCTCGTGGATGCTCGTCGCTGGTCGAAGACCGAATTTCGGAGCCGGTCGCAACTCGCAGGCTGTTCCTTCGCAGTTACATCGAAAGTCTACGCGATTGGCCCTTTACCCTTGCCCTCTTACCCCTGAGCCCTTGGCACGCTGCCCCCCTTCATCCTCGGCATATACTTTGGCTCGCGTTCCAATTTCCCTCAAGTACGCTTCAGGCGTGCCTCTACACTCGCTTCCACTCGACGTTCAACGCTCTTTGATTGGTCCCGAGGTGCACTTGAATATCGACTACGAGCCTCGGCGATAATCGCCGCAATCCGATTAGAGTTCTCTCGCGCGCAATTTTCTCTCCTTTCATCGGTTCATTCCTCTCCTCTTTTATCCTTCCACCAGTTCCAGCCCCAAGTTTCCGAGATGTCACGTGAATCCGCACGATCTGGCCATTTTCAGCACGCTCCATATCAATTTCAAGCTCTTACAGGTATTATGCAGCTGCATGCCAGCTATATCCTTCTCCTCTCTTCCTCGCCCTTAGTCTTTTTTATCACGGACAATCTCCAAGTGCATGGAAAATAGCGGATAACGCCAAAGATTCGTTTAATCCTTGGATTAATACTCCTATCATAGATATTATATAAAAGATCCTTAACCAAATATACAGTCTCGAGAATATTTTATATCAATTTTATAGCAATTGTTTAATTTTTCCTTCGATATTTCCAATTGAAAAATGTATATCACACTTGTATTTATTATAATTGTGTCGATATAATCGTTGAATTGAATACCTTAGCCTTTGTGTTGATGTTACTTATTATCATTTGCATCAAATGACTCGTCACATTATTTTTTTAATTTTTGTCATTCGCCATTTTATTACACTCATAATCGCATAGCTTCGTGTTATCCCTATTTAAATTCACTTTAAGAATTCTCTATTGGCAAACTTTTTTATAGAAGAAAAAGGAAAACGTGAGCTTAAAAATGCTAACCACTTCAAGGACGAATGTTGAACATAACGTTTCACACATACATTACACACAAATTAGCGTGTATTATAGAATATCCGTCTGTATTACGATTCCAATCAGGCATAGCTAATACATTACGAATGATTTATATATACTGTTACACGATTCGATACAATTTAGCTGATATGGTCGGATATGTTTTAGTCAAAATTTCTGTAATATTGTTAAAATTAGGCGAATATAATATATACGTGAGTTAGACACCTTTTTGAGTCAGGATTCTGCTATTACAATTCAATTTAGGCAAATATTTTTGAGCCCGATAAGTTTTAGTCAGGATTTCAGTAACACGATTCGCCTGATCTGGCCCATATATAAAATATAGAATGCAGGATTCAATTTCTGATCGGTTTCAGAGCACTCTGTATAATTCAATAATTTAGATTGGCTCTTAAATAAAAGGATTTATAAGTGAAATAATTAGCTCGAAATAGCTTTAATCTGTTTGCACTAGGTTCCTTGCTACGTAATTAAAGGAACTATCGATACAAATAAAAATACATTCTCTACATAAAATCGACCATTGGTATCGAGGAATGTTCTATTAAATCAAAGAGGATGAAATTTTTTTAGAAGCCGATACTGAATATCATTCGTTTCGATCAATAGTTTAGTTATGTAATTTCGACGATAAATTATTAACCCTAACGTACGTGTGTGCAGTGTTTTATTTACCAGAATAAAAGCACTTTCAATTCTATCTTCATAAAAAACCTATACATATAGCTCAACACTGGTTACTCTCTTATATCCTGCCGATTCCACGTTATTTTTGATCGACATAACTCGTTGTGTATTGCCTTTGCGGAGTTAAAGGGTTTTTTCAATTAAATTGCTTTCTGTTTATTGAAGAATACTACACGAGTTTGTATCTACAGTTAAAAATTCCACCGGTACATTTTACAATTCTGCTTATACACATATGATCCACCAAAGGGCCTTTAAACCTATAATCTAGCAAATTGTGGAAAATTATTCTCGCCGAATAGAAATTTCCATGAGACGACGAATCGACAAGCTTTTCTTTCACCGAGTATAAAGTAAAGTGAATTTTTTGATAAGAGAGTAGCTATTTCGTTAAAAGTATATAAATCTTGTCGAATGAAGCAAGAGGAAAAGTTGGAAACTCGTATGGTGGGACTTTAAAAGTTGCAAGTCTGGCCACTGTTCGTCTTGAAAGGGATGTTAAGGGGGGGGGGGGGGGGTTCTATTAATCACATCTGGTCAAGCTGTGCCTAATTAGTCGACGCTAGTCGATCGAGCAGAGAATCATATAAAAAGTTGAATTGGGTATCCTTGGAGAGTGACAGAAGAAGGAGGAGAGGTCGAGGCGGAGGACAACGGTTACCGAAGTCTACTTCTACGGGTGGAAAGGTTACGTTGCGTTGTTTGTGTTGTATTTCGTGTTGCGTAGCGCAAGCTAGGTTGGTCCTGACCAAGCTTGGCTAGGTTGCGCTGACAGTGAAAGATGGTGGTTCTCCTTCTCTCTAGCCACTGCTTCCAGCATGATATAGTACCAACCGAACGCGTTGATAGATCCAATTTACAGAGCGCCTTTAGCACACACTACCAACTCCCAAACACCTCCCGTTCCTCCGCTTCAACGACCCAGCCGAAGACAATTTTTAACTTTATAAAACCGCCATTCTCGATTACCCGCAGCCTTCCTAAAAGTGCAAAAAATCGCATCTTGCGAAATCTCACCACCTCGAGCCATTTTCTCATTAGCATAGCTGTGTATGTTAAAACCAGCTTGTAAGTGTTCAGATAGACATCAGGACTACGTCCATTAATATCGAGCAGCGTGTGACAAATTTTCAGCAGACAATTATATATATATATATATATATATATATATATAAGAGGATCGAGGAGGAAATTTAGCAGGATAACGCCTGAGTCCAGCTGACTCCTAACGATTAATGGGAAACTTAATTATTGACCGATCTAACCGAGGCCACGCCAGTCTCATTTACTAATACCACTCCAACCATTTCCTCATCCAGCAATTTACGCAAATAAAGCAATCCTGGCTTTCGTGGTCACGGGTCACCTCAGTCACCATACACAGCAGGATCCAATCGTTTTCGTATGGGAGTATTCGAATTTCAAGGGAAATAAGTGAATGTATACAGACGTTCCAGTGTATAGAGGGGAGGGCACGTGGGGATGTACTTGACGTATTGCTCGAGTGATCGAATATCGATTAGTAGACTGGTAGCCGCGCAGCCCTTCACCACTCGTAACTCGTACTCGAATGCTATTCCACTAATTACCAAGGCGACAGGCCACTCGGGCCACTGCGCTTGGCACTTCTGATGACGTCACTTGACGGTTCCACGCATAGTTGCCTATATAGTCGAACCGTTCTAAATATGCAGCCTTCTTTCTACCGTACTTCCTAAGTAGATTATTACAATATTTCCTAAGAACAAATAACCTATTAAGTGGCTTAAATAGACTCGTAACTCTCTCATTAAATCCTGATTTAAATTTAGCAGTTCAATGTTCAATGATTTTGGCATTAATTGTAGATCCCTGGGAGAAGCTCCGATTCAAGGTCCGTATACCAGCGGATTATCTCGCTACTAATTAAGGAACGCCAGTTCTGAGCGTCCTGTCTAATGGCTTCTTAACTATGTAAACTATTCACCGTATGGTTAAGACATCTCCGATAAGCCCTAACCCCTCGTCTAAAGCATTCCCGTCATCATACTGATGGAAATTCATTAACTTCCGTATCTAACAAAATATTGGTAATTTCAATTACTGATAACAGTTGCTAACGTTGACCTTTTTCACTTGGAGAAAACATGTTTTCAGGAGGAAAGATTTTATGCACTTTGGATTTTTTTAATACAAGTTCTGAAAGTGTATATAACGTTAAAGTTACTCCTCTATATTATAGAAGCATGTTCTTCAAAAGCAAAATTAGACAAAAATTGGCTTTAATATATCAATAGCTCGACCAATAGTTTATTAACCAATTAATTATATACTGCTGTATCGAGCACTCGGTATTACAAACAAAGCAACGTTGATAGCAAATCTCTGTTAATTGTTTGGAAGGAGTCCAGTTATAATCTTATAAGCTGTGGTTTGAATTAACCTAGGGAAAGCAGCTGAAGAGGTTTCGTGTCCCTTGTGAGCTGTTTCTTAACTATGTCAACTATTCACCTAAGACGTCTCTTGATAAGCTATAGTTTAATACTTCGATGAAGGCTTATTCATCTGGCAACGGTCGTCTCCTGCCATCTATTATACACATACACTTGTATAGGCAAGACACAACCTTACTCTGCTTGTGTTGGATACAAGTGGCTAAATTACATAATTACCATTTACACATTTATCATATAAAAATATTTTCCAATTAAATTATTGTAAAATTCAAATTCTGTGGAGGAAGAAAATTATTATTATAGGTTAATTTCGCTTTGCTCTACTATTTTATTATTATATAAAGCACAAAATATTCGGCAAGTATCTCAAACACGAAATTGATGAAAAACATTTAAAGAGTTTGCTAATTTTTTATAAGTAAACATTTTAAAGGTTTTTCCTCTTAAGTTTGCGCTACTTGGTTAAGCTTTCTTCTGGATATTATTAGAGAAATGGTGGAATATTGCTGGCATAAAATACGTTATTCTCCAGAGCGATCCTAACGATGCATATATCTTAGGAAGTTCAGAAGTAGCTACTTCTCTTATTTGATATCTTGGTATTATCTCTGGCTCCTTTGTTCTCCGGAGAGATTCTTTAACGAACCTAACTCACGGCACTATTTCTGCTTTATCTTATAATTTTTTATGATTTCACTGACCATTTTTTCTGTATTAAAATATACCAAATGCTACTTGATAATCTATTATTTACTCTTTTTAGCAAAATATTTCATACTTGTAAATACTGCTATATTCCAGAATTAATATAGCGTAACCATTACGATAACAATTGATTCGCACAATTTGTTATCGCATCTGGTATATTCTCCTCTCGTTAATTATTAAGAAAAATATAAGCTTGGATCACACAAAGATTAAAGATTTTTCTTCCTCATACGCGTTGCTTTTGTAGACTGGATAAACGTACCATGATATTTTCTTCCTTCTTGAAAAATGAAAGTAAATTTCACGGCGCCACTTTCATGTAACAAATTGTTCTCCGCATTTTCTTTTTAAATAGAGTGATCTTTCGTGCAAAAATTCATCGGATCTTACACTTATCAGTTAGTAAAAATATTTTAAGGGTTGAATCCAGAAAGTAAATTAGCTCAGAAATAAAATAAAATTGCTAAATAAAATTATATTTTATTATTTATATAAATTTATCGAACCTCCAGTAAAAGACTCTACTAAAAACTCGAATAAAATAGAGTAACAAGATATAAATCAGTATTTGCGATAAAAAATGCAGCTATTCTATTTCCACATTCATTGCAGTGAGAAAGTCTGACTTATTTTCAACAAGTTTTCGTTCCTCCATGCACAGGTAATCTCTTATTAATCAGATAATAGCTATATATATTTGTTAATTGGCACAGAGGGGTAATTTATAGGGTGGTCTTATTTTACCTGCAGTACATGACAGTGATTTTATTCGCTTGAGTGATTGTCTTAAATTTTTTCTTATACGAGGTATTTGCACCCTCTGCGGCGAAACCTAAAATAAACTTGTATCCTTTTCAAAGGTGACGGAGGAACACGACAGACAAGATGGAGCCTTGGAATGGAAAATCTAACCAACCAATCAACCAGTTAGCCAAGTTTGGTGGAGTCCGCGAATCATCGTCAGCGCCGGAACAGGAGCGGCTGTGTTTGCCGAGTTAAGTGACACTAATTGAAAGTTCAATGCTGGCATATTGATTACAGCCACAGGACACATAATACAGCGCAAACACGCGTGGTAATTCAATCTCGACTATGATAGTCTGGTTCTATCCAGGAACCCGATTATCGAGTGCTAGTTCGTCAATTCGCTGCCCTAGGTCTGATATATTATTTAGCTTAATCCCTAGAATTTCTCGACTTTTAAAAGTTTATCACTTTGAGTAACCATTTGCTACCAGCTGTCAACTTTTAGAATGCACCTGCCAGTTAGAACACTATTTCTACCATTGACCGAACTTTTAGATGTAGTTTTACGCATCCCACGTTTGATAAATTTATTTTTATAGGATGGTTCTCGACAAATGTGATATTTGAGTATATTTCTTTGTATGCAACAAGCACTTTGATTTTTTAAGAACACAGGAAAATTTATCTCCTTTTAAATAGATGTGTTGAATCAGTATGTAGCATAAGAAAATTTATTGGAGAATTGCGAAAATTAGACGATTACGAAAGGTCGGGACAAATATACTGCTCTCGTACAGATTTACTCAGTGTACGTGCAGTCTGTGGATGAATGCACAGTTCAGTAGAGACCTTCCACAAGCACCAGTGGCTTTTTGACTGTCACTGTAAGCGTAAAAAATGGGTGACCAAAGAAAATGGAAGCAAAAAGAAATAAGCAGGAAAGCATCGCAAAAAGATCTTCGTGGCTTTAATTATTTCAGTTTATTCTGCTTAAGGAAGTATCCGATATCACAGTGTAATACTATAATCCTAAATAATATTATTATGCCTTTACAGAAATTCCTTGAAATTAAAGGGAAATGAAAAAGGAAGAAACTTGATAGTGTTCGTAATGAAAATAATGTATTATTAAACGAAGATAAAAATTGTTACTTTAGATTAAAAGTGACCTTCGTATAATTAAGAAAATAGTATTATGTTAAAAAAAAGCAGAAAATTACGAGGCTTGATCGCAGGCAAGCTTATCGGATGCAATAGTTGCGGGGTTCCTGGACAGAGGGACGAGGAGGAGAAATAGAGACAGAAAGCCAAGGGAAGCAGATGGGAAAGCAGGAAGTGCAGGAACAGGCTGAGATCCTTTCCAGTTTTCCAGGTCGTGGAAGAACAAAGGAAACGCTAGGTCGCCCGGAGAGTTTGACTCCCTCGAGCGAAAGTTGGTTAACGCAGGAATCTTGAAAGACGAACGCCAACATTCCACTTGATTTCCTTACTTGTCTGTGCCCCCCTTGTGCTCTTCCGATGCCGAACGAAAATTCAACTTTCCATTTTATAATTATCAGGAGCTTTCATTCCTCTTATTCCCAATCCTTGCATTGACAGTTGCTACGAAAAATCTTTTCAAAAGCACACGGATTTTCCATGGAGTCCGAGCAACTCATTGGAAACTAGTGTGATTTTAAGAAGCCTCGATGAATTTTCCTTTTCGAGCAAAATTGCCTGCGAAAATTCTGCGAGAAATGCAAAAGCGTGAACGTTTGCGATGCGAAATCAGTGAACTTATTGCGCTCTATGTTCATGCAGGTTCAAGCGAAACGATGGAATTTGCAGGGAATTGTCAGTCGAACCAATGAAAAAAGAAGGCTCGGATGATAGAAATTCATGGACACGTTATTGTGAGACATCTCCAGGGAAATTTCTGTATTCCTCATTTCGCCAGCGGTGAAAGAATTGTGAATGCGAACCCACCTGTCGACAACCCTATTGAAATTCACCCTTTCGCCCACGAAATCGGCAGAAATCGATTGCGACTCTTCTGCAGTTGCTTTGAAAATCTTCTCGCAGCTCAATTTTTGCTCGACTCATATTACGAATCTGGTTCTATCTAGGGATATTTCTTTTTTGTTACCATTCTCTTCCTCCATAATCGTAAATTATTCATTATGACTAATATCTTCCGCCTATACTTTTACCATTAATTAAAAATTTTCAAAAATAGAAGTTCTATAATTAATATAATTGGAATCAATTGTTTTAAGTGAATATCTATATTGATCATTAATGGGAAATAACGTTAATTATAATTTTTTATAATTGAGGCTGATAATGAGCGTAAGTCAATTAATATCTAGTTTCTTTGGTGGTTTGTTACGTTTCAGCTGTTCAAGATCGATCGGCGAAAATAATAGTGTTATTCGTGAAACAGTGGATAATCGTGGTCAAAACTGGACCAAGAACAATCACTGTTATATCCAGACGAGGTTTAGTACGTGATCACTACAAATTAACTAAAGTTAATTTTTGTCAATTCCTAACAATAGTTAGAACCGTTAAAGTTGTTATATGTATCTGCAAGTTCTGACAGGAACTCACTGAGATTGCTTTGTTTATGAAATCTTTATTAGGATATTCTCCGACTCTAACGAAACAAGGTTAACAGTCTTTTTTATTGAACTTGGTTGAATAGTAAAGAGCAAAGAATAGATTTCTCAAAGAGATAGAGATTTCAAGATAAAATGTTGAAGTTTTTTTCTCGCGAGAAAAGTTAGTAACGAGGATTCAGGAGGAATATCGTCCGCGTATCGCACTTCTGAATACAAAATTATATGAAACGTTACGTCCAATGAAGAAAAGAATATAAAGGGCGAGGAATATCGTAAGTTCTCTCCCCCCTGCTTTCTCCTCACGCTTCTTTATCACTTTATACTAGACAGACATTTTTTCCTTAACTCTTCTCTCCTGCTATTACTATACCTACGAATATCAACCTTGCTATGTGCTTATTTCGTCATTCCCCTTTTTATGCCAACTACAAAAATTCTCATGTGAAATCTGTTAGTTACACGTGCAAGTTTCTGCCACCAATCTTTCAAGTCAAACTTGACAGACGTGCTTAATGAAAAAATACATTTCGCCATATAGTGCGGTGATTCTGTTTCTATATTACATTTCACAAACAAGAAATTCTTTCAATGTCTTAGTATAATAAGGTAAGCAAGAAATTATTCAAACAGAAAATACGATTTACAATGAATAATAAAAAAAAAAATGTTTCGGATAAAACGTTTGATATTTTAAATAACGATAAATTTGAGAAATGCTTTCGAGTTCGTAAAATCAATATAAAGGGTAAATTTTCGCAGTGAAGAGACATTTGTGAATACTTTACAACAGTGTATCTGGATTCTGTTTCCTGGTTGACGAAAACGTTATGGAAGTGGAAAGTGAGAACTCCGTCGTTTTCAAAACAGAATCGAAGATACGTTTCGCATGGGACGACGAGAAGCAGTTAGTATGCCTTTCTCCTGTGTTGACCTGTGTTTTCTAATACAATAGCGACGTAAAAGAACCGACAACAACACTACTATCTTCCGAAGCCAATGCACATTCGCTCGATGTGGCGTAAGCACACGTCATGCAAAATAGATATGTATACATATATATATATATACTCTGCAGCTCTATTTATGTGTAAATAGGACGAGTGACTTTAGCGTAAACGTTCCTTTGACCAAAGTCAGCAGGACTGAAAGGCGAAGGATAACGATACTATTGTGCTATCAGCTTGAAGGTTATTTTTTTTACTAGAAAACGAAATTTTATTTACTGTGGTGCTTCCAACAATTCCCGTTGAATCCTCACATCATTTTTCCATCCCACTGCAAAGCAGACTTAAGTATCTTTATCGAGATATTTCTCTCATAAAAATAATTGCTAAGGTGCTTTTGCATTCTTGTCCTGACACTTTAATCATTTAGATCTATTTAATAACCTGCTACCAAGTAATCGAGTGGAAATATGGAAAGACGAGGTATCTACTTGGTTGTATCGCGACTACTCATCGAGTGTACTTTATAACAGAATTTTCGCTGTACAAAGTGCTATGGAAATCGAGTTAATGGCTGAGCGAGTGTGCCCGTCTCGATTGTAATACATACGTAAGAGCACGTAAGAGCTAGCAGAGTGTTCGAGTTGCAAGGTAATCCCATCTAAAAAAATCTTAAGCTCCAAGAATATGAAATTAAAACTGTATCAAGAGAGATAGAGAGGGAAAGTATACAGCATATTCCAAAGTTTGAATAAGAATTATATTAAAATGAAGGGTTTATATAGACTGATAAAATATTTGTGGCGCTGTTATAAAATAATTTGGTAATTAATTCAGGAATTAATTATGTATGATTGCTGGACTGCTACAGAGGGCATTCGAATAATGGTATATCGTATATAGCTCGAGGCTTTCATTCTCATATGCTATTCTGTCTGGTTGCATGTCTGGTGTGACCGCTTTCTTCTCATGGTACATAAGGTCATTGACCTCGTCGCATCCTGGACTTTTCGCGGCCTTTACTACTTACGTGCAGACATATGTCATGACCAATCAGGATGTTTTGCGTGGAAACACGAAATTTCAATGCTATATTGAAAAAAGTTGCTGAACGATTATAAATTTCATTAACGAACGGAGCCACAAATTTCAATGTTACAATTCACACGTGTTTTAATTGATTCCGTTCTCCTTCTATATAATACACTATAGTTGAAATATTAACGAATGAGTTTTACACAGTATTCGATTAATATATTTTTAGGGAAAATATTTGAGCATGTTGGTTCATCAGTACAGCTCATTTATCTTACGAAAATATTTCATTGACTCTCGCTAATAGGTTATTAGCTCCGTTATTATCAACTGGAAAAGATAGTAGTTTAGGACACTCTCTGGAGGTTTGGTCGAAATTGATGTATATTAACTGTTGCAAAGATGGGGTGAAGTTGGATTTGGTGAAGCTCATAGAGACAACGGAGGGAATGAAGAGAATTGAGAAATTCTCACGTTACCCGAGGGCATCGGCATCGAGAACAAGTTTAATATTACTATCCGAGTCCCGAATACTGCCTATGAGTCCCACAGAGAAGTTGTGGTACGACGCTTGACGCAGAAACTATCGTCGTAGCTCTCTCAACTTCCAGTGGAACTGGGATTCTGGGATATCATATCGCCGTTCGGTCCGTTCAGTGCGTTCAGTTCAGACTTGGCCAACCTGAAGACCACGACACTCTATATATATATATATATATAATGTTGTGCAGTGCTAGCAACACTTTGAAGAGAATATCATTCATGTTCGATCAAGTGTTTGAAATCTCTTCCTTATTAACCGGACTTCGTTACTATAATAGATATTGCAGTCTTATCCACTAGTATATTAATTTACTAGACAGAGAGAATATCACAGTAAAATTACTCTGTGAGAGTTTCCTTCAGAATAGGTTCGAGTCATCTTCACGCTGTACTCTCTTGATTAAAAATATCTTTTTTTATTTTTCTCTTCAAATTGCACTACTTATTTCATTCCTTGTCATACAACGACTCTTCGACTCTGTTATATACCAATTTCAGTCGATTCAGAAATTCTTCCTATTTAATCTTTGAGTACTCTTTGTTCACAAATTGGTAGTCGATCAATGACTCGTTGCTTACATGTGTAAAGCAATTTTGGTGTTACATGTTTGCTTTCCAAGAAACATTAATCACTTAATGGAAAAAGTTCATGGGATACAGAAAAATACATATCTGGACAATAAACTTGATTATTGAAATCTAATCTTCGATCAGTTTTATTTAAGCAATATTCCCTCTATTACTTGTATATTAATTCCATGGTAATTTTTCTTGCCATGCAAACATATGACACTAGAATTTGTGGATATTGACAGCAAAGAGTCAACTGTAATATTCTGTCTGTGAAAAGCAATGTTTTTATCAATGAAGCTATCTTTATGCTTCACTCTGAGATGTTAGAGATATGTAGAATTGCACGAGTGAAGTGCGACAAGATCTTCCATATATAGCTCGTATCCTCTCGACATTGTTTGTGTTTACATTTAGCCTGGGGATTTTCCCGCCTCCAGGATTACGTCCCACGACACCAAGTGCCGAAAGCTCTGAGCAGGCCACACAGTGTGTGTCTCATTTTGCTTAAAGATTATTTTGAATGCTGATTATCCTCTTACAACATTTCACAACTGCCAAAAAGTCATATTTTAGCAATTTTTTTAATGTTGACAAAATTAAAAAATATTGAAATAAATATGCAATAACTAAATATTTCTAAAGCTTCAAAATTAATGGTATAATAGTATTATCCTAGTACCATTAGCGCTCTGTCTACATACCTGCATATAATACGATTTTTACACAGATGACCAGATTTTATTTGTGATCAAAAGTTGTAAAATCCCGAGGGAATCTTTTTGGGGGAAAGCGCGAATAGAATCCGTTTTGGCCGGTAGCAGTTCCATTTTATGAAATCATTGTCTTTCAATAGGGATCCTTGTAGATCATGGTGACAAAGGGCCCTGAGTATTAGCACGTTGATAGAGCGACCGGTAAGAAATCTGATTGTAAAGGACGACCGAACCAACGGTTCCACTTTTCCCATGGTATCCCGACCTCGTAAACTCTATTTCTGCCCTCCCCCTCTTATCTCTGATATTTTTTCTTGTCTATTTTTTGCAGACTTCATTCTCTCTCTCTCTCTCTTTAGGCGGTCACGAGATTCTCCACTTTTAACCTTCATGGTCGTTCATCGCGTCCTCTTCTTTTTGTATTCAGCCAATTGAGGAAGTTTCTCTCAGTTCTTCTCACCTTTCAAAGAAATATCACGACTATTTCAATTCTCACTGATATTGCCAAGCGATAGACGGAGGTTGCCTCGGGCCAACAGGACCATCCTTTATTTTATATCATCGATGTTTCTGTATAGCATTCTTACCCTATCCACCTACCCTCCTTGCCTATCTCCCGTATCTTCCCATCATACAAGTGTTTCAAGCTCCGAAACGTCACGCTTTTCTTCTACCGGTTTTTAAATTCTTCAGGACAGAAATATTTCCCATTCCCTTCTATGTGTACTTTCCTGAAAATAAATTTATACCACGGATGCGTAACGTTACAATAAATTTTACAAACTATTCCTTTATGAAAAATACTAACATACCTCGAGATTTTGCTACTTCATTTCAGCAAATCCACTAACACCCTGCAGACAAAGTTTGTTATTTCCTGAAAGCGAATTCTCTTCCATCCATCAAGCTACTCAAGTTTTAATTATTACAGCATTTTCACCAAAAATTTCTTCTCCAACCTTACAGACTGAATCTTCGTTTAGTTATACAAATATCTGTACTTTGACTGATATATTGAAATTTTAATTAACAGTAATAAAAAAAAAATATTCTGAAGCAAATATATACAGAGTTTGCCATATGAAACGAATCGGAGCGATCAGACGTGTATATCGGTATATATAGCTATAAGAGATATTAAAATTTTATATACGGTGTTTTCAAAAAATATTATTTACATTCAGAAAGGTCATATCGAAAATTCTGATAGCAATAATAGTTACGGAAATACACCTCCACTTGCATCTGTGCTCTGGAGCGTTGTAACTGGCGCAACCTATGTAAGAAAAGTGGTGGTGTCGCGATTGGTCAAAAAATTGCTTTTATAGCGAATATAACGCGAAATTGGCAGGAGGTATTTCCTAATATCGAAGTTACCTAGCCCCCGAAAAAGAATGTTGGGGTGTGGGATCATAGGGAAGGAGGGGGAGCGAGTGAACGAAAAGAGGAAGAAAAAAGAAGAAATAGCATAGCGTGGTAAGAAAGAGGGGGGGGGGTGCAAGATATAAAACAGAATGAGCGTGTGACGAAGGAGTGAAAAGGGGGTAAAAGGGGGTTAAAAGAAGGGAATTGAGACGGTCCTTGGTACCCCTGAAATCCAGCCGAAACAAAGGATCCCCTGAAACTCGCGGGAAGGAAAGCCACAGGGCACAAAGAGTCTCGCTGAGAAACCACCTCGGCTCCTTACAAAACTTTTCAATGCGGTGAAATTATAACTTGCAGACCTGTCTTCCGTGACCGAAATTTTCACTGTTGGTAAAACGTCCTGGAGACATTTGCAGCGGACATTTAATTACTTATTTTTATGATTAGCTTCTGATCTTCGTACATAATTAATTGTCTGAAAGCACAAGCTACAAAAACTTTAGGTCTCTACGAGCATCTTTCGAGGATGAGGAGCCATTAAAAGTTTTTGTATAAAAGAATCAAGGATGTATCTGGCGACTTGGTTTAATATGTTGTGCCTTGCTTAATTTCTATCGATGAATGGTTAGCTTTCTGTGGTTCTCGTGACGTACGCTCGTATTTTTTCCACCCGATTCATCCATCAAGAAGATACCTTCCTGTCGAAAGCACCTGATGCCATCTGACTGCAGGATCTCACCATCCACTCATTCTAATGGTCATACTTCGCTCCCTTTTCTCCCCTTCCTTTTTCGTATCTAACTTTTCCACTTTTTTCAAAATAAAATCTGAAAATCAGTACCAAGGATCCAAGTGTGTCCGGAAACTTTTCATCTCAATAATGATGAATTGTTTAAAAGAAAATTGTTCAAATTTGACAGTTTTGTATAATCTCAATTTTCTACTTTAAAGTAATAGTATAATACACCATACTGTGACAAGATTTGTATCTATCTGCGTAGTGTAATCACACTACCCTGCTGGTTGCATAACAACAAATATTCTATTCCGTTTTGACAGTATACTACAGTTTCATAGAAAGCGTGAGTAGGATTCGCTCGCGATATCGCTGAAAATGGAGTCATTTCACGAACAGAAAGCAGCAAACGTACATTTTGGATACATGTCGTCTCTTGAATATGATGTATTTTCCTTGTAAATATGACTGGAGTCATAAGAATCTTTTGTAAGAATTTAATTGCTCGAAGTAATGTATATAAATTAATTCAAATTGTATGAAATTCTGGCAACAATTAATTTCTTTTTTTTTAATAGTCATTGTTGTATTTAAAAAGTATAAATATTATAACAGGTAACGTGACACACTTATCAATGACATGAGTCAGATGGTCGTACCAAAAAATATCGCATGGATGCAAATTATTTTACTGGTTAAATTTTCGTGAAACGTTTCTGGCATTTTCGCGCAAAGTTAATTGAATTCAGGATGTTCTGGGCATAACGGCGAACACCTGTCGCGGTCGCTAACCGAATGAATTCATGTGTAAGTACAGGCTGGGATGCAAAGTCGATAAAAGCACTTGTGATCACTAGTTCAACAAGTAATTGCAATTTTGCAAGTCTCATTAAACTCTCACCTATTAAATTTTTCCATTTTGCTATAAACTCTCTTGAACTCCTATTAAAATATATAACAATAATACGAACCATGTAGTTATTATATTTCACATAATAATCTAAATATGATTTAATAAGAAAAAAATTTATTAAAATCCTATAATAAATTTGAACGAATGAGCAGTTGCTTCAAAATGACTCGTTTACAGGAAAGTGTTGGAAGTTTTGATATTTGCGACAAGCATTATGCGGTTTCGATTGTCTATAGGGCCCTTGAAAATTGTATTGTAGCTTCATCTTCAAGATTAATGGTAGGGAGACATGCTAAAGCGATGCATTGTGAAATAAAAGCCGAGAAACAAGTTATATAACTATGAGAGAGGGAGGGAGCCACGCGCGAGCACTTTTCCGCGGTTATGTGTCACGAATGTAAAGTAATGTTCGTAAATCCCACGTGTACCAGGCTACTCGCGATGTCGCATTTTGCCGTTCCATCGCGTTTTTTCATTTACCTCACTTACTATTCTAAATCATCCTTTAGTAGGTCCGTCACATCGATTTAGTCATAAAACAATATTTCAACGAAATAAATTGGCAACGTCAACAAATAACTTTATTACTTACCGAGTAATCGTTTGTAATATAATTATTCACATAAGGAATTCAATTATTAGTTCAAAACATTCCAAGATGCTAAATTTTAAAATTGATATTAGAGGGAATATGGGAAATGCAAATAGATAGAAATAATTGAAAGAGTTAATTAATTAAACCTAATGAGCAGACATCTTATCAATTAATGAAGCAAAGCTTCTAGTAAATGGTTGTCTGTGAACAGTATTAACATAGAAAATGATCCATAGAGAACTCAGACTGTAATTCAAGCAATTAGTTGATTCAGAAGAGACCTGGAGCATAATTCATAATCAAAACGATCTTCTCTTGTAAAGGAATTATAAATTTATGTTTATGAATTATAACATCTAAGCTACTTCACCTTATTTTTTAATCACACTTTAAGGTAATTTTCATTTTTTCCATCTTGGTAGTTTCAGATAATTGAACAGTTTAAAAAGATGTAGAAACTTGATAATGAATTTGTACTTGGATTTATAGAACGAGGGAGATTGTTATTTCAGATATTACGCGAAATCTGTAATCGACAAAGACTTTTTTGAATTGAATAAAATAAAAGTCAGTGGCAGTGCGATTCGCGAAGCACGTACGTCAGAAGTCGTGAAGAAGAACGAGAGGGGGGATATTTCGAAAGCTTTGAAAAAAGCACAAGATGTGAAGAAAATTCGATTAATAAAGTTGGAGGGGGGGGGGGGGGTCATTGTTACAATCGAAGAATTTAGTAGTAAGAGAGAGGAGTGGTCAGACGAGAGAAAGCAAAGAAGAGAGACGTTGGGTGGAATGGAACATAGCAGTGTACGAGGTGGGGATAGGATTTTAAGGGGATAGGGGAAGCTGGTAGGAGAATTAGGAGGGGGTGAACTGAACGGAGCAAAGCCCGTGAGAGCGTGAGAGGGTAGCGATTGTGCTACAGTCGCACCGCGACGTCCGCGACACCCCCACGAGTGCAACCGCGTGCTGCAATAAGTCCTTAGCCACGCATAAAGGCTTCGTGAACAGTGATATGCTTTTAAAATCATCGTATCTCAAAATTCTGTCGTCCTTTTCCACCTACTCTATACGCTTGACGTGATTTTTTCTCTATCGCAGATACGCGTGTCTTATTCTCTTCAGTTTGACGAAGCGTTACTGCTAAATACAGTACTGGGAAATTATTCATTCGGTAAGTGATTCTGTAATTTGTTTCTATCTCTATAGTTTGGTACTTCATTCGACATGCATCGTTCAGGTTTTCCTCTTACGTTCATCTACCATGAGGTCACTCTTCGTAGAACCTGTTGATAATCTATATCTCGTAAATCCTATTTGGATATTATCGCAAAAGTGACACGAGTAAAGAATCTAAACCCCTTTCTTAGACTTGCTGCGATTGAAACTGCATTATTTATTTTTATCACTTTTTTTTAAATTTTATTAAGTGTGAAACAATTTTGTTAAGTCTTTCAAATAATTAATAAATAAAGCTAGGTGTTAACATTTTTAATAGATGCAGCGAGAAAGAATCTTTTGATAAAAATAAATATTTATTTAGTTTTGATAAACGACTGGTTTTTAATTAAAAGGAAAGTAGTTGGATCAAACCAATTTTAATCCATTTAATTAAATTTTATTTATATCAAGTAAATATTTATTTACGACTATGCAAATAAAAATGAGTTATTTAAATCCAATTATTTCCTTCTCAGTGTTAAAAGGCTACAAGATCCATTAAAGGAGCAATATTTTTGTATGTACAGAAGTATAGAAGAACGAGTCAAAGAGAAAGGGGTAGATATAGTTATACGAGGATCTCGAACTTGATTTTTTTCATAATTACTACGACAATTTTCCCAGCAACGACCTCTGCATAACATTTTTACGATGGTCCTTTTGCTTTTTCTTTTATTCGTTCGTTGCACCTGTAGACGGTCTTCCTACATTCTCTTCCTGTCTGTTTGCCCCCGTGCAATACTTTTATACCTCGTTAACTTTCCACTGGAGTGTTGCCAATGATTTTGGTCCGATTTCAAGAAACCTGTTGATGAAGCTTGAATTTGGCCAAATTTAAATTAAATTTACAGATTCATCAATGAGAAATCCAATTTTTTCCGAATTTTGTCTTGTTAATGCTGAAGTGAATAGAAATGCTGTTATATTCTGTAAATTGATTAAGAATTATTCATTTCAAGGACAACGGAAGATCTTTTACGGGGACTCGTAATTTTATGTTATTATTATCTTTAATTTTATAGGAATATCGGGAAGTTAACTAAAAATACAGCTATAATGTAAAAAGAGTCGTTGGGGTTATATTTCTTCTAGTAGAAACTCATAATGGCTTAGCATTTAGGATTCTAGCAACGCGCTCGATATTTCCGGAGTCGGTTAATAAGCAGAGCGGTGGGAAAGGCGGTTTTCACGATTGTTCCATTTCCTTTTTCCATTTGTCCTACCAATTGTCCGCAGCTCAACTTATAATTTGATCCGTCTTACTCTTTTTCTTATATTTTATATCTTTCTATAACTCTCTTATCAATTTCCAGGCTATAATACAGTATATCTATTTCTCCTTCACCAAACAAGCAATATACTTTTAATCGTAACGTTATTACAGCAGGATTAGCACAATCCAAGATCCTAATGGAGTGAAGGATAATTTTATAAAAGCAAAAGAAATGTTAAATATTTGTAATCTTCTCAAAAAAATTAATCTTTCCTGAATTTTCGGTTTACAATGTCGAATTAAATTTTTCATAATTTAAAAACTAAAGAATTTCTTTTAATCCTTTCATTCTATTGGATTTTGGGATAAAAACACATCTAGTATCGGATGGTTTTTATATTTCAATACGAAATAGTTTTTTGTAATGCGATTGAGGAGTTTATCCTCGGTGACTGTTTCGTATATCGATGAAAAATTTGCCAATACCGTTTAAGCTTTGGTTTCGCGAGATGCTTGAACAAATCGTTGAGTCGACGATTCGAATTGTTTGCAATGGTCTTCCAGCGGACGGCAAGAAGAATTATCTGAAATTTAAAACAGTTCTGCCATGATCCAGAAACAAACGAGAATCGTCACCGGTGCAGGTCCTATACCATTCCATTAGCTGACTATTCTGATAACAGATCCTGCTTTCCCGACCTTTTTCGTAGCATTTAAGCGATTTCGCGTGACTTGGATGAAAACTGCTCGACGACCTTCCTAATTATTCCCCTTATTCGCAGGTTTTTAAACGACAGTCCTCCTACACCAGGACATTTTTCTCTTCCTCGTTTCATTCGTATATATATATATATATATATATCTATACATATATATCCCAACATAGTCACACCCATACAACCCGACATATTGCACGGTCCACTATTTTTCAACAGCTTCGTTTTATTCTGAGAAAATTGATACCGTACCACCCTTTCCATAACTTACCAGCGAAGAAAATAAGAGTCTGGCGCTCTCATTGTTCTAAAAATAGATCCTCTCCGTTGTTTCTTTGAAATTTGTCGAGAGCCCATTGAATCCTGGACCAATAAGCCCCCTTCATATAGAAAATAAATTTTCCTCGGCCACGTAACTGCTTCTTTGGCGCAGTGTTCCGTTTAGCCCACTTACTGTCCTTATTTGTCGTTGCCTGAAACTTGATTCCAGTTTCGTTTTTGTCCTCACCCCTTTCACGTTATTTTCTCTTGTATTCCGTTTCTTCGCTATACTCTGGCGACGAAACAACGTTGGGAGGAATCAACAGAGGACTCTCGTGTGGAGAAAGACTTTTCGACGCTGTACATTTTTCTACATCGTAAAAGTTTCATTCGGTTGTTCTGTAACATTTATTTCGACGTGGAGACTATTTATCGTTGGTATACTCTTTCTCACCCTTTCTTCCTACCCCCACCCACAGTCTTTGCATGCGTCCCACCTCTTCCAACAGGACAAAATTTCCCATTTCCATCTTTCCCCATCGCTCTCCCTTTTCTCCACTCCGTCTCTCTTATTTTTTTCGATGCTTCCTTTCGTCTTTTCCTGATGGGCTCTGTCCGTCCATCGTCACGACCATTAACCATCCGGGCGCAATTTTCCTTGGACGATGGAAAAACTTTTCCCCGTTGACAGTGTGGAAATACGTGTAAGTGGAAGTTTCTGCTTGCGAATATGTCAAGCAGTTCACACACTAACACACAATAGCTATATATACTTAGAGAGGTGGCATTTTCGAGGCTCAACGCTAATACTTTCCAGATCTCCTATTTCAGAGACTGAAGGCCTCTAAGGCCTCTTCTACTCTATAATGAACCAACTTATCAAACTGGACTTGAATTCTCAACTATCGGCTTCACTCCCTTTCATTATGCGAATTTCTACGAGTGATAAGTCTCAGGTATTTTAAACATAATTACACCTTTGGTAATGTATCCACTAAACGCTATATACACACATTAAAATTAATGAAAAATTTCTGTATTTTTTTTTTCAAAATTTATGCAAAAATGATTTCAAAGTTACCTCTAAATATACTTCTTTTTCAGTAAAAGTTTGTTTTGTTAAACTTTAAATTGCTGAAACTAGTGGCACTCTTACGCGTCTGCTTTTATATTAAAATTCAAGGAATAAATTGTGTAAATTCAAAAGTATATTTATTACGTTGTACATTTTTATCTCTCTTGAGCAATTAAGTAACAAGCTTCTGGACCCGAAGATGTTAATATCGCTTTTCTAAAGCACCTGTAATAATGGATAGTAATGAAATGGAAAAAGTTAAACGAACATTGAAAATTCCGAAAATGGGCACTTTAGTCCTCCCTACAGTAAAAGCAAATGTGTGGAATTTTGCATTGTCATCGAATTCATCGGTAATTGATCTTGAATAGGTGTTATCAGAAATTGAAGACTTCGTAAGATTCTCATGATTCTATTAACTGGATAAAACAATAAGAGAAATTACTGTATTATCTTTTATTCTTCGCGAGAAATCTTTTTCAATTATAACACTTTTCTTTCTACTTTATTTATCTCTGAAGATTTTTCAGCTGCAGTAGACGACTTTAATATTTTCAAGAATTGCCACTTAAAGCTAAATGCAATAATGCAAATGTAAGAATAACCATCACAATATCGCACAATTTTTAGAATTTTAGCAACGTAATATCTTTCAAGCTTATACGTAATTAATTTTGTAAATTTAAAAGAACAATGGAATTAATTATTAGAGCTTATATAAGTATTTTCTAAGATATTTAACATTAAATATTTAAAAAAATGAAAGAACATGAATATAGTATATCAAGCAAAGTGTAGATAATCAAAGGAAATGATAATATTCTGATGGTAGAAATACTTAGTGTGCCCCTAATTAGATGAGACAGTATCGTTTTATCTTTACTCATGCATACGTCGATTTTCCAAAAATACTAAAAAAGATAATAGCACTTAATTTATGAAACCTTTTCAATTTCATTTTCTAATGTTTTACGAAGAACTCGAATGTTAGCTTGCACTTGGATATTTTTTAGATGATTTCTTATTAATAGACACTAAGGCAAAAACTCTAAATAGAAAGGTTAATTCTGAGATGAAAAGTCTTATATAATTATTTAATATTGTCAATATTTTCCAGGTTTTAGGGAAAAGTAATTGAATTTGGATCAATGAACCAATTTATAGAAAATGGAAAAGCAGGAATATTTTGATTAAGAACGAAGTAGGAGTTATTCAACTTTTTACTTAACTAGTAGTCTTTCTTTTTAAAATGCAGACTCACAAAATTCATTGTCTGATCACTGTCTCTCTCTCTCTCTCTCTCTCTCTCTCTGCGCGACTAATGACGTGCTTATTAGTCGGCTCCAATACAAGACCAAGTAGGGACCTCTGCTCCTTGATAGGAATTATCTGACTAGCTTATATAATTTCGAAAATATTGACAATATTAAAAGAATGTATAAGAAATTTTTCTTATAATTAGTTCTTCTATCTAGGGAATTTGCGGCTTGGCACGCTTAAATAGGATACACTCTATATGTAAAACCAGCAGAAATTAACTATGCAGGAGTGTGCAATTTACTTAAGTATACTCCTTCAAGTCGCTTATGTCGTAAAAGCAGTGAATTAAACACATTCTGTGTTTCCATCTTACGATCTCTAAATTTTGACACTTAAGAATTTATCATAACCATTCTGCAGGTTTATTGATAATCTTTCCTAACTATAAAAGTTTAAAAATAAAAGCAAGATAATTTTTTCATGTTTATCTACTTAAAAACTAAGAACGATGCCTAAGTAAAATGTATAAATTGACGTAGTTGGAAGCAATACGAACTGAGTAGTTAGGTGCTCCCTTCAGTTTTCTGCTAGTCTTATCCTTCCAGTGGCACTCGTCTGTCTTTTCGTTCTTCCCTACAGTCATGCACGGACACCGATTTTGCCTGAGCATGCTTAGCTGTAGTGATGGGGAGAAGCCAGTCGAGGTCCAGCGGATGGATAAGATTAGGAAAGTGGAAGGGAACTCAACTGCTTAGCTTATATTGCTCTCTACTCTACATATGTATACACGGATACCAATTTTCTTTAAAAGGTCGTATCCCACATGAAAACTTTTTATGAAACGATGCTAACTTTTTATTATTATGATTATAGAAAGCTAGACCAAATAGCTATTTCTAATGTTCTCTTATATAATAATTGAACTTTAAAAAACAATTATCAAATATTGATCTACTTTTAACAGATTTTTTTTTAATAGTATGAAAGAAATATTGTTATTTTTTTCTGACCAATTTTTTCCAAATATGGGACACGATTTTTTGAAAAGAATAGATATCGCAATACCGAATGAACCATTTTAACTAGAATTTGCAGTTATTTTGAAAATAATGCAGTATTGGCAAAAAATGTTTCAAACAAAAGTTGTTTTAATTCGAAAGAGAAACTAGGGTAGTTTCATTCTTTGATTTTAGGAGGTGTGATGAAGAATGTATGAAGGTTATCATGAGCTTTTTAAATAAAATTTCCAATTGTTTATTACTAATTTTCGTAGCTTATCTTAAGAGCTTTCAAAACTCTTTGTTTAATTTTTTCATTTCATTTATTCATTTACAAGATATTTCGTTTTGGGCTTGCATATAGTTGTAGCCGTAGCTGAAGTAGTGTAAGTTACCACTATGCTCAAACACGGAAATTCGTTCATCTGCGTATACTTTCAAATCGAAGTATCTCATAAACGATTGAATGAAATGAAAAGAGGGCTTTGGAAAGCTCTTCAGATCAGAGAAAGGATATGCAATAATATATAAGGTGTTTTATAAAAATAAAACTCATGGTGACCTTCGTATTTCCTTCAACTTACCTCTCAAGGTGAGATTATCGATACTATTTTACATCCTACTTGTAGTGAAATAACATTTATTTGAAACATTTTACCTTATACAGCATTATTTTCAAAATAATTGCGTACGTGATTAAAATAAGCTTACCCTATTAGTCATACGTGTATTTTGTCATTGTAAAACAATAGAGCTGCAGTTGCAATTGAAAATTCTCCGGTGTAATAAATTTCTGTAAGTGCCTCATAAATTTGTTTAAGTGAATTAAAGATACTTAACAATGATACGTTAATGAAATGTAACTGAGCCAGGTATGTTGAGAGTCACGCTACACAAATATATGATCATTTTTTAAATCTTATTCCACTAAGGAATTAAATTAATTTTAGTTAAAAATTAATAACTGAAAACGTAGAAATGAGTGATTAATAAAATCGTCTCTTTGGAACCATCGTAAGCTAGACTTTTACGGATAGAGTTCAAACGGCACGTGTTCTTGGCTTTCCTTTGGGAGGTTCTCCTGGATGATTGCCAATGAATGCTTAAACGGAAAGGACCTGTTGATAATCGCGTGATATAATGCTCCGTTCGCCTTGCTACTTGCAAGAGCACCCTTCGTAGGAATATTTCACTTTTTACTCCCTCACACGCGCGTTACTCTACACGCCACAGATAGATCATATTTTACGTCACGTTAAAAATAATCCATTCTTTTTCTATTTCCTTCTTGAATTTATTCCAAAACTGTTTACTAAAATATTCTTGGTGATTATTTTTTCTCACTATATATTTACTGTTAGAATAGAAATTTCACTGTATCGAACACTATAGATTATCAAAGGAGTCAAAATAATAAGCTAACAAAGTGAAAATATTATTTTATTTTTAAATATTTGAAAGTCATTTTTTTAAATTTAAAATAAAGCGTTTGGTTTGTGGTACTTTTAAAAATAGACGTTTCAATATTAAAAAAAAATGTTATTATTATTATTATGATAATATTTAAACGAATCAGTGGATGATATTTCGGGGTGGTTTTTGGTAGGGAAAATGCTCAATCTAAAGGGAGAAATTGTGAAAAGGGATGGATTAATAAAGCTTTATTGCAGAGGAACGCCGAACGATATTATTTCGAGGCATGGACATTTTTAGCGTGATTATACTTTCTCTTTAAATGAAAGAGGTATTTTATCAACGCATATTCTTCATTATTTATATCCAATCGAATCGTGAGCAAAACGCATTTTTACCAAAAACGAATAGATGTTTTGTTTGAGCGGTGCTTAATTGCGATTTAACGTCTCGGGATCTGCGAGTCACGGATACAAAAACCAAAGTCTCCCCGTTGAAATTTTGTGCAAAATTAAAGGCTAGAAGGGGTATCAAGGGGGTTAAGTGCGCTGGTTTTTGAAATATTCGAATAGGCCAATAAGCAAATATGGGCCAAATGTTTTTGGATCGATCGAAAGCTCGAAATTGAGATGGACCAACTCCAGAGATTGCGCGTGGTCAAGCTTGCCGCGTTTTCGACGAATGCACAACAAGAACCATTAAATAGTGATTTGCCGCGCATAATAGCTCGTTGCTTCGCTCTGTGTTCTTTTTCCAATTTGAAATTTCAGATTGCGCTTTAATATCGGCGTCGCTTAATACGCGACCCGTCGCAGCTTTTTCTCCGATTTCCAAGCTTTATTACAAAAAACCTCACCCCGAATACTCGGCAGATGTCACGTGTTTTTTTTCCACACGATCCTTACACCCACGCTTTCCCCTGGCACACACAATCAACTTTGAACCACAGTATCGTTGTCCACACAGATTCACGGGACATTCAATGTTTCACTCATATATCACGAGCCGTATATATATATATATATATATAGGGTGTCTGCACGCGTATATACAAATATCCTGGCAAAACTCTCGTGACAGGTTGGAGTTACAAAAATCTTTTTACAGAAGAAATAAACACAGTTTTTGATAGAGAGAAAGGCATTTGCTTAAAATTGATATAAAAAATCATGGTTTTTGTGAGTTATCAAGGTCATTTTGGTGATTTTAAACTGTAATAAAGATTCGACCTTGAATAAATATATTAGAACAAATATAGCTGTCAGCGTTTTCAGAGCTAAACATTTTTAAAGATTATGTGTACAAATAGAGTGTATGTTAATTCTCCACCGAGGAAAAATAGAGAAGTTGAAATTTAAAAAAAAAATGTTGGTAGCCCAGTGATCCATGTTTCATGAACGCAAGTTGTTGAAAATTATTCTCCTGCTACCACCTAAACTTTTGTCATGGACCGCCGATATTCTCTGCGTATACAGGTTTGAGATTAATGGGTGCTAAACAGAAAAATTTAAAAAGAGGAGTGGATTTGAAAACTAAAATTCCAATAAATTTTTTCCTTTCACCAAACATGTAAAAAATTTTGCAGAGGTGGAAAAAAGATGACGTGAAAATAACGCCTTAATCTTCCTTTGCTTTCTCTAACATTCGAGTCTTGGTAAGACTCATTATGTGTCTTCAGAACGTAAATTACGTCTGTTGAGTTTCAAGCGTCGTCGTTTATAGGAATAAGGGCCCCGCTGGCAATCACAAAAGAGAAACATCGCGCGGTGTAAATTAAATCGTGATTTGACAGAGGTAGCACAGCTTCTGCTTTATAAGGTGCCACAGTCAGTGAACTTAATGGATAAACTTTGGTATAAACTCTCGTCGATACGGACTGGCGTATTAGATATATCGACCGACTGCTTCCACCTTTCGCGAAACAACTCTCGTTCAAGTTACCCGTTACATAGCTCCAAATCCACTAGAAAGTGGTATTCTCTAAATTTTCACTACCTATACCTATTCAAACTTTTTGACTCTTTTTAAAGCTGATTTTCTCAAACTTAACTTAAGTAAAATACATTATCTGGACTTTAAAAAGTGCAATTTCTTTTACTACATTTTCTTTAACAACAATTCAATCGCTAAAACCTCTCCGAGACACATTTGACGACTGAAATTCGTCATGTACTTATTTTACCTAACTTAACGAATAACAATAATCTATAATTCTAGTGCTTTTATATATTATAATATTCCATGCTTTAGCATAGATTAAATCACTTCCAAACGCTAGAATTTTTCTAAAAAAATCTGCATAAAAACAATATCTAACTACGAAATTAGAATATTACTCTACATTTTGTTTGTATAATTATATGATTTTAAGCCTTTAATCAGTGTAAGGTTATTGATTGAATATTCATATAATATAATTTATTCAAATATTTAATTGAAATATAAAATAGCTTCGAGATACATTGCCTTCTATTAAAGATACTGGTATCACAGGATTCAGTTAGTCTAGTACCAAGTAGTTACAGTTGATATAAATCAGACAAGTTAGCTGCGTGACACACGGTATCGTTTACTCCACGTTAATAATCTTACAGTGCGAGTTTCGTCGTCACGTTCCAAGGTGAGAAAATTTGTCGAGGGAGATGTTGTGTCTAAACGGAGTGTTGGGTGAAAGAGTGTAAGAGATTTTTATTCGATTCGCAGGAGCTTGCCTGGAACTCATAACATCTTTGTTTAAAATTCAACGTGACCGGATGTCGCCAGATTCGGCAGGAAATCGTTTTTACTCTTCGCTCGTAGAACCTCACCGTTACGGAACAGCAAATCGGGAAACTTTACATCTGCTCAGGGCAGTTCTTGCCACGATTCCATTCCGTTTCGTTTCATTCGAGTTTCTCGAGTGAGTTTCAGAGGCGCCGGGTTTCGGGTATCCAGCACCAGAGCGTGCACAGCATTTCAATAAAAGACATACACCGCCTGCTTTAGCCTTCGCCCGTTGCATTCCCAAATCCGATACTTGCGCCCACACTCCCCTTGTGCTCGCCCCTTCGCCTGCTCGCCTTTCGTACCAATCCCTGCACCGATAAATTAATTAAAATTTCAATAAAACGTTCATTCTATTTGATGTATCACGTCGCTCACGTTTGCATAAAATTCCTATCAAAAATAATTATAAAAGAAAATTGTTAATTTAATGCAGTGTAATCAATAAGAATTGTAATAACATTCAATCGAATTAGTATTAGTAACATAAAAGTATAAAGTATAACAAAGTTTGACAATTATTTTTACGATACACAAAAGCAGAAATTTTACTAGTGCAGTTGGCCATGACAAATGATTTGAATTTGGAATGTGTGCAACAGATACAGTGAATTGACAATGCATAGTAGTACATTCTATAATCATTCTAATTATATCGATCAAAAATTTCACTTTTTAAAGTTTATTTTTTCTGTATGATATACAGTTAGACCCGGACACTAGACTATCGCTGTATTTGTTGCACGTTCCCTAAACGCATAACATGAATAGCATGTCCATGTTTTCTACGTATTTACTTTTGGATGAGACACTCTGCACCTTAACGCTGCAGGATATTAATCCTACAGCAGCGTTGCCAAGTCCAAAACCGACAAAAGCGTCCTACTGCGAAGCGAGAACGCGTCTGACTGGCGGAAGGAGATCTGCTCGGATTTGCCGAATACAAAGCAAACCGACTTAAAATCGTAAAAAATATACGCGCTGTTTATAAGCTAATACGGTAATACGGATGAACGTCGCGGGCCCTCGTAGAATTTATAAGTAGGCCGCAATGGTGCAATGCAAAGTTTCCACCGTTCAATCCCCGTGGGCAAACCAGACACATATGAATGCCCTGATAAAATACACCATGTAAAATTACACGCTTTTTCCACGTATACGAGATATTAGAATTTCCATCTTACTCGCTCCTACCCGTGAAACTTGAAAATGCAGCCTTCCATGTAAAATTGCATTCCATCATTTTACGTCTTTGTATATCCCATTTTCTCCATTCACCGTGTAACTTCCCGCTGGTTATTGAAAATATTACATACTCTCTACACACGTATCGTTTGTCCCAAAATTATTGCGAATCAAGAATTCCAACGCTGCGGTGGCGTATACTCATTAGCGAGAAGCGGAATGCATCGAAATGTACGAATTTTAATAGGAGCGAAGCTTTAATTTTAAGCATGGGAAGTTAATATTGGTAGTGCGTGTCTGTGGTTGAATTTCGATACGCAATTTATCCTTGCACCACCTTTTCCCTCTTTCGCCTCTAAGCCTTTTAATATTCGCGTTGAAAAAGCAATGAATTTCATAAGGTACATTCTATAACGTCTGCACTATATTTTAATATTAGGCCTCTTATAAGTATGGAATGTGTATCGGAGCTCGATTGTTACGAGCGAATTGGTCGAAACGTTGAATTTCACTGTATTTTTTCAAAGGCTAAAAGAGTCCACAGCCGTCGAGCCAAGTCTGACGGTAGCGGAACTCATGAATGTATAATAAAATGTGCTGTGCGAGATAAACAAAGGAAAGGAAAGGAGGGACATTGTATATCGTACAGAGCTCTGGCCGACAAAAATATGTTGCTGACCAGAACATAAATTATAGCGAATCGGCCCACTAACTTTTATTTATTGCTGTTTCAAGCAGCTGCTATTATATACCACGCGCGGACTACACTATATTTTTATTTATTCAATCTCAACACGCTTCAAGTCCCATTCACGAAACGATCGTATTCACACTCTTCGAGTACTTGTGCTAGATTAGCTTTTCAATTTCCTATTTCTTCCTGCAACTAGAATTATTCATGGAATTTCACGTTAACCCATTTAGTGGCGCAGTTCGCACTGCGATCGAGCGTTCTCCCTTCCAAATATACAAGAAATGCGGGAATAAAAATTCATTGCGGCCTTTCAGCTTGTATATGGGATTTAAAATTGCTGCGCACGCATGATATTTTTATGGTTAAGAATCAGATGGAAAGCACATGAAACTATAGGCATTGGTGTACTTGGTGTTTATTCGTATCTCGTTAATTAGCATGAGAAGACTCCGGTATGAGTCTTGCGGTAAGTAGTAAAAGTAAGTTATAAGGAAGACGGATACCGAGTACGCTTTTCTAGAAGGACTGAATTATTTTTACTGTTTTAAAAATATTAAAAGTCGGTGAACCAGTGTTATTTTAGCAATATTATTGCGACTATTCTTTTCTAAAATGACTGACATCATACCTATTTAAACATAAAAGATAAATACGGATTTTGAAAATAAAAATTTCAAACATTTCGTAAAGGTTTTACTATTATTATCATTCGACTGTTAAATAAGTTAAGGAATTATACTAATCAATCAAATTTATCGAATTGAATATTATAATGGAGTAAATTTAATGATACAGCACGTGGAACAATGAAATATTCAAGTTTTCCCCTGCACATTGCACTCGCTATAGAATATCGACAAGTTATACGTACAGGGATCGTATCAGCGGAAACAATAAACCAGTTGTTCAAGATACGTATTAACGTCATAAAAATTTGCAGTAAAACATTGAAAATATTGTAGTCATTTTATAAGTACAGTTATATCGTCTCTTCTTCGTTGTGAAAATATAGGTCCTAAATAATTTATAGCTAGTTTTCGCGAGCTTTCCAACATTACCAGTTAAATTTCAATAAAATTTTTTTAAATCTCCAATGAAATCTTTCAAATGAACTATCTTTTTATATCGCTCATTTATTACGACAAAATTTATAGCAACTTTTACTAGCTCCATGTTACATATATTGGAGTTCACTTTACGGCTTTTTGTAGCTGTTGTCTCTCTGAGGTGATGACAAATGATCGCTCCATTGAATTCCGTATATTTTAAACTTTATATCATTGTTATGTACTATTATTAATGAGACATTTAGATTTATGGAATATTTGTACGACGATTATATTAAAATGTGCATTGAAATTTTAAGCTATCTGAAGTGAATATGCGGAGCAATATTTTTTGTCGCTCTTTCAACATCTTTAAAAGCTCGAATCTATAAGGAGATAATGCTTTTATGGTTGACTATTCATGCGAAATCAGTTGTGAGTGCTCTATTACTGATATTAATAACAGTTTTAATCGTAATGTTCTTTTTTAGACTGGTTCTGTAATTGATAACGTATAATAATGATGTATGTGTATTTCAAACAATGGAACATAATTATAGCAATACGAGAATAATAAAAACTAAAAAAATATACATTTCTAAACTTGATAATAAGGAGGCTTTATTATCAAACAATTATAACTGCCAAATACAAAATAGTATCTATGATATGTAAAAAGATCAAAGAGTTTACTTTGCAAGTTTATAATATTTATTACATAACATATATTTGAAGCTTTGAGACCTCTTGAATTATTATTAACTTCAATTTATTATAAACCAAATAAAGCTTGCAAGCTGGACATTGAACTGACGGCACATTCAGCCGAAGCTGTTTATTCTTGATAAATATTATATTATCGTCATTTTACACAAAAGTATCATTTGACTTTACTGCTCGCATTGATATTATATTTATTATTGTTATAAATATTGTTATGATTTCATTGGAAACTCGCCACAATTTATATACAGCTTCTCTGTTTATAAATGTCCCAGCAAATAGAGCCTGTCTAATAAGAATTAACGTGTATGACTGCATTTTTTCCTGGAAAAAATATAGGGTTGATTTTAATACGAATAATACTGAGACTCCTCCCTAAAATACTTCGTATATAAAAATATAATGTTAGCTCGACCTTAGACATAACTAACGTTTTCGGTTTCAGTGCCAGGTACGCATTATTTTTCGAAGTCGTATATATACTTACGTATATTTAAAAACCAAAAATGTCGTAAGGACCTTCGATTAAATACATGAAAAAGGTTGGATAAAAAACTATTCTAAGCACATCGATGACCTACCAAATCATGGCACAGCGCAAAAAACACTACCAAAGGAGAACATACAGAGTGATTGTACAGATATTCAAGAAAAATCCTTATCTATCATTGCACGATGGACAGTCCATTTTACGTAAGAAGGTTCTACAGTCATCACGTGAGTCGATAAGAAAACGTTTACTGGTTCATCGAGTCAAATTTCGAAGCACAATAAAGAAACTCAGCGGAAACGTCAGATTTTCTATTCTTACCTGATCATGTTTCCGGATCCGTTCCATATCCGGTCTGACTCTTCCCGTAAGAAAATTTCTATTTATATAAAAAATTCGTGGGTTTAAAGGTTAAGTTTTGAAGATGCATATACCTATAGAGCCGAGGGTCTAAAATCTCGAGGGGTAGAGTACTTTCAGCGTGGCTTGATTTGACAGTGAAGCAGCATGAAATGGTCCATTGGCACGTAAATGGCCCGACTATCGTGTGGCCAGGCACGAAGAAAAACGAGCTTGCGTTGAAGCGTTATAAATTGTTCCATATGCACTGCATTAGAGTATAACGCGGCGGCTCAACCGCGCACTGGACGTACCTCGTATTTATTGCGATAGGTTTTTCGTGAAAATGCTGCTCTGCCAAATTTATCGTTTCGCGCGCTCTCACAAAAACAGCCCCATCCTCTCTACCCCCTTCGACCTCTCGTCCCCTGCTCGTCCTTCGCGAACCAACTCACGCATGCATACCGACTAGAAGCCCTCTATTCACCCCTTAACCTTTTTTCCCTCTCTTTCTCTCGCTGTCATTGTTAAACCGCTACCACTACGAATACCCTCGCTGTTTTCATCGCCACGTTCACCTAACGCATCGCCTCTCATCAGTGAATCCAAAGCCAACCCCCCCTTTATCGATACTATTTTCGTTCTTTAACACACATTTTCTTTGTACACCGTTACTAATATTACGAAGAGAATTAATTGTAATTTATAACAAACTCCGTTTGGAATTTATAACATTGAGAAATTTATATATATTTTCGTGCTTGACTGCACGACTCCGTGAGGTTTAGGAAAAATCTCGTCGAATAGTGATCAGTGGTATAACTCTCGGTTAGGCTAATTAATTAATCTACGGAAAGGATGCTGGGGTAATTAAGGAGAAAAAGGAGATTTAAAGTAAGAAAGTAAGGTTATATGAAACTTGGAAAGAAGCAGCATAACAGCGAAACAGTCTGAAAAGAAGCAATATAGCAGCAAGCAGTTTGGAAAGGAATATCATGGAAACTGAGGAAAGGCTAGAAAGGGAAACAAGGTAAAGATCCATGAAATTCGAGGAGAATGCGCGAAAGCCTGATATCAGTAACTAGATTATTATTAATTCGCGTGTGAAATATCTATCCAACCATGTGTAATCGGTTGGAGGAGTCGTATAGAAATATACGTGAGAAATTGTAACCTCGATTCGTATATAATTAGTTACACAACAAAGTTATAGAGAAAATGACAACTACCCTGAATTGTCAGACGTAAAACAATTTAAACAAGACTTAAGCTCTTCAATTAAATTGCCAAAGCAAGAAGGTTATTTGTACATGGTTGTGAATATAAAATATTCGTATCGTTATGCTAAGATCAGCACCGTCGAATATTAACGTTATTACATGATGAGAAGCACTAAGAGAAGTAAAATTTTAGCAGTTCATGCGATCATGAGAATAAAGAGTCTCTAACTGAGCGGAACAAGACCTTATATTTCTCTCGTGAGCACGTACCTTGCATAGAATTCATCGAGTTGACCTAGGGAGGGTCTGGTGCTTAGGAAAAAAATTAGAAGCACTGAACTAGAAATTGAAAATCAAACTAAGTTGCGAGAAAGATAGAAGACTGAGAAAATAATTAGAGTAATTAGCATATTCGTGTAATGACTTGGTCTGTTTTTTATTCCCAGTAGAGAGTCAGGGGAGAGGCATTTATATAGATATATATATATATATATATATATTAGTAATTCTCGTATCGTTTGCTTCAATAAATAAATTTGCTTTTTAATAGTTTAAAAGAATTTTAACCTATTTATTTCAAACTCTTACAATTCACGTCCACTCCTAAATTACAGCGTTATACGATGTGACGAGAATTATTTGATTCCAACAATTGGATTTCATCTTATTTGTAGCAAATTCTCTCTTGAACGTGGTACCAATGTTTTTCTATTTCTCCGTAATTTTCCCCGGACCAATACAGCCTCTCGACGAAACGATGATTATACTGGGTGGCATACTCGACACGCCTTACCTAACTCTGTATGTTCCTTTTGTTTTTTTCCTAGTGGAAAAAATTAGTTTTCGACCACGACTGCTTGCTTTCCTGGTGCTTTTAACGGGTAAAATGCTTTCAGGATTCTCCCTCTCCCTCTCCCTCTCTCTCTTTTCTCTCAACTATTATATATATATTTTTCTTTCACCCCTCGCAGGCATGCAAGCTTGCTCGAGCAGAACTGTTCACATGTTTTCTGTCTTTCTTTGCCCTTTTTTTGCACCCTCAGGTTCACCCCTCTCTTCTTTCTATCTATCCGTATATATGTATATATAAATCTATCCATCTTTCTCGTCCTCTCTTTGCTACGCACGGCACGGACAGCCTGCACGCACAGATGCGACCGAAAGGCCATTGTTGATTTTAGTGGAACATCGCGAATAATGAATGGGCGGTCAACGGTAAATCATCCAGGCGAAAAGACCAGGAATTTGCTTCTGTTTTTTCTCCTCTATCGGTCAACCTCGAAAAATCGACTGGAACCATACTTTTTCTTTGTGCAACTATACCATCTCCGTCAAAAATTTCCCGGTCGATACTCTCTTCCAATTACGAAAAAAGTTCACTCTGCTAAGAAGATTATGAATTCAACTTTTAATTGGCGCGAGATCTTTACTCTTTAACCTGATTAATGAGAACGGATGGCTTAATGAAAAGGTCCTTTTTTGGAAAATAGTACAGATTTTTTATTGGCAAAATTTTTATCAGAATTAAGATTTTAGATCTTCGATATTTGACCCAACCGCGATTCAATTACGTAAGAGATTATTTTAGAAGTCGATCTTTGCTTCAAGCTTTCGTTAATAATAGATTGTGGTCGAGACTGTACGATATTGAGGGGATCCAATATCTGTGCTATATTTTGGCGTACGGCCTAAATTCTAGTTGGATATTCGATGATATAGAGGTATATCGGATGATTAATGAGTGTAGCGATAGGCGCACGAAATCAGTGGATAATTTATTAAAAATCGAAAGGCTCCCAATGAAATCTGCCTTTTCGTACTCTATATATTTTTACCTCTCCTCTCTATTATCATCAATTATCCTATAATCAAGAATAATTATTTAACCTTCATTTTTGAAATATAGAGGAAGATGGCCCAAATCGGATCATTTAAGAATTAGAGATGAAAAAACTGTGACTTTAATTGATAATGGTAGTATTTATGGTATAATTAGTTAGGATAAATATTTAACTCTAAAGCGATAAAACATTCAGTATCAATTAACATTTTCATTTATTTTTATGCGAAAAATAAAAAAAAGTGTTTTTCATCTGCTTTGCTCTATAAGCAAGCCTAAAGCGGATCAGCCTTTTTTTGGGCAAACTTATTATAGTCTTCCGTTTTTTAAATTCATTAACTATTGAAATACAGCAAATCTGAATAGATATAGTTCCAATTCCTTCGCATGTAGTAAGAAAGTTTCCACAAGAAGAATATGAAATGAAATTACAGTTTTAATAATTTTCTATAATATAGCTGAAAGCTTTTTATCCTATTATAAGCAAGTTTTAATCCCTTTGACTTTCATTACAAAATTTTAATTGGATATTTCGTTTCTTTATACTTACAAGATAAAATTGTAATTTAATTGTTCAATTAGCTGTTGGCCATGAATCGCTTGGTATTATCTTCAAATACTTCTTACTCTCCGTATTCCTGGTTGTTCGAAACTAATAATCCATCATAATTTTCTCCAACGAATATAAACTACGCTAATCCAGTGCGCAATACATCTAATCTATCATACAATTTCTCCAATAGTTCCTTTGGTCCATCGTATACATTACAATCCTTTATCTTCAATAAGTTTACTAAACATCTTCTGTCCATGCCAATGTATTTGTTAAGTGGATTATTTATTTTCCTAATATATATCAGACACGTTAATATAATCACCGAAAACCTATTGCGTTAAATATATTTTACTTTACCAATATAACTCCCAGTATCATAAACCTAAAAAAAAGTAGTAAAAAACTAAAGAAACATTTTATATTAATTCTAAAAAATAAAGCATTAAATCATTCCACAATTTTGGGAAGGGGCTTCTTCGCGCTTTCTTTAAAATTAGATGAAATTCTTGTAGGAACTTGAGTATTAGCTCGAAGCCACAGCTGAAGGAGAAGAAAGGGCCGTAGCAATTTCGAATTAAGCCGGAGGGTTTGCACCGATTCGCTCCTGACGAAGAATTCAAGTGGGTTCGAGACAGTTTTGGGTTTAATCGGTAGGTCAGGCCGAAGAAGTACCGTCGAGAATTGGAGTAGGCATCTCCGTCGCGGTACTTTTCGTTGCTCGACGAGACTGAAAACAATAGATTTTATTTAGAGCACTGCTTGGCAAGTGGAGAGAGCGTGGGTATAAGGGTTGCTACGTTTTTTCCTGCATCTGCTTCTAGAGAGGAATTACTCCACCAACGTAGCCCGCTGATCCCATCCCAAAAGCACTTTCGCGATTTGATACTTCTTGCTACCTCGAACAAAAAGCTACTTCTTCCTCTATAATTTCATTCTCATTCAACTACGAAATCCTTCAAGCTAAAAATCTGTTCTCCTGTCGCTTCATAATTATTATACGCGACAAGAAAGCGTTATTTCAGCGTTTTTGTTTAACGGTAACGCTGAGATTACTCGGATATACCTTTTATAAACACACTGAATATACATTCAGTTAATTATATTTAATTTATAGATGTTAATTTATATAAAGTGTTAATAGTGGTAGAATATTGAAATAATAATTTTAAAAATGAGCTAAAATTTGATTGTTCATCGCACTGTAAAGTAAATTGGACTTTATTGTAAAAGAATTATTATTTTTATAAGAAATTATTGCAGCTTTTCGAAATTATAGCTTTGTACTGCAAGATAGGGATGGGGCTTTCACTTTACACGCGTGAGTTAGCACGTTCGTCATCTTGAAATTGCCAGTGTAGCCAAGCAGACGTCATAAGCGAAGAAAGATATCGAGCACTTTCCGGACGTCATACTATCCACGAAAAAGCTGGTCAAGCCTTTCAGCCTTCACGCCAAGCTGATCCCATCAAAACTTTTCAGTATGTTTATAATCCACTAATCGCTCGCCTATCCTGGCACAATTTCAAACTTTTCTCAACACCGTTATCCTTGCATCCCCTTCTCCTTTTTTCACTCTCCACCTTTCTCCCGGTACTTTCTTCATCACTCACTTGCTCCTTTTCCTTTTTTCCTCTTTGGCAAGACTTCTTACCTCTCCAAACCACCAAACTTCATTTTGCGGCTCATGGACCGTCGATTATCATGAAATTATGTTTAAAATGTAGAAGATTTACCGTTAGAGGGACAACTTTTACATCGCACCTTCATATTATCTTTATATAAAGATTTATTCGTATTTCCATGGTAGAGATGAGCGAGAAAACTTAAAATATGCTTGGCAAGGAAAATAGTCTTTATAATTGAGTAAAAACAAACGTTTATTGAACTTTTTCAACGTGCAAAAATTAAATTTAATTTACATAAATATCAGTTAGAATTTTTATTGTATTTAGTGATTAATTTATACATCACAAGATTGAAAGTATTAATTGTCGCAACGACCTTGCTGGAGCAATTAATGGGAATTACATTAAAAGCTCATAATAGCAACGCACTGAAAGGGGATTGATGTATTTTCTTGAAAGACGACCTGTCTTTGCGAAACGTAATTTAATGAGTTTCATCCTTCATTCTCCAAACAACAGTTCGCAGTAAGTCGCCTTACACGAACATTTTCATTAAGATAAAAGATGCTCGATATTAAATTAGCAATTGGACGCGTTTAAGCAGTGAGAATCAATATATAAAAAAAGGTTTATGCCAGTTAAATAAAATTTAATCACTATAGGTGCTGTTCGAGTAAGCAAAATATTAATTAAAAACTGTATATATGTATATATAATATCTATAAAACCTTGTGAACAATGATGAATAATATTTATCGTTTAAAGAAATATCTGGTTGTCGGCGGAAAATATGGAAAAGCAGAAATATGCTTGCTTTTATTAGAGAAATGTTTTGCGCCTGCTGAATCTCAATGATAACAGGATAATTTAAAAAGGATCTTGCAATTTCCTCGATATAAACACAAACTAGATAATATAGTAAAGTATATATATTATAAAAATACTAGAATTAGATATCAATTATATTTTTATGAGACATTCCACATGAAAGTACAAAGCATTTATTAATATTGACTTTTATATGTTCATAGATCATAGTTCTAAGCACCAGCGCAAGGCAAATGACATTTCAACAAGCTAAGATATCAATCTATTGTGCTTTTTATGCAACCAGTAACAAATGACATGAGCGAAAGGGAATTGAATCGTGCTAGCAGAAGAAAGAATACACGAGTTTTCTGCGTATGAAAGTTTGCTGTTCGAAGATGCAGGGGATAGAATGGAAGCTTAAAGTAAGGGGAAGAGAAAAAAGAGGGTAGATAGAAAAATTACGTGATTCTGATATGTCGTTTTTAGCGATATACTAATTCGAGGAAAGCTATCCCAAACATGAGTGTGAGAAATCAAATTACTTGTTAGTGTAAGTTAAAACTTTTGCGTAGCTTGTGTGGGAGGACGAGTGAGGACCAAAAAAAGGTAGGGACTATAAAAAGTTGATGAGCAAAGAAGAGAATTTTGAAGGGTTAAATGAGGAGGAAGTATGAATGATACGTTTATAGACTTAGAGAATTAGAACAGTGTGAGTGGGCAAATAGACGATAGTTACGATACGGCCAGAGGGACTAAAAAAGCAGAAATAAAAAATATCAAAAGTTCCGAAAAAAGCCTTTGGCAATTGCATCAGAGCGACGTGTATAATATTCAACAAGCGTTTCGAGAAGACCCGCGAAATGGATCATTTTACTCGACGGAAGGACGAACACGTCGGTCGCAGGAGCGCAAGATCCTTTTAAAGAATCTCTTTAAAAAACGTGTACGTGCAGAGAAAAAATTCTGCAACCTTTGAGACAACGTCTCGCGCTTGAAGAACTTACATCTTATTATAAGAATCACTATTATCATATTATATATTATTATAACAGAAAATTGTTCGCGGCCTTCCGAATTGACGAAAAATTGCCAATTCGTAAATATTTCCAATTCAACTGCCTCTCTCGCTGGATCGTCATCGTTTAACACCGAATTTCCCATTTTTCCATCAATTTTCACGTTTGCATAGCTATTTTTACTCACGGACAAGCCCCACAATTTATATATAGTTAGGCAGTTATTTCGTTACGGGCTTTTTCAACTTCCGCTATCGCCTACCCCTGCTAAACTTTCGTCTGATAAAATATTTTTTATAGACTGTCGAACAATCGACCATTAGAGTTAGCTCCTACGTATTGACTTTTTATTTTCCAATTAATCGACTCGTACGAGATACTCCACCCTTCTCTGTTATTTGAGCTCCAAGTGGTTTCCGTTAGCTACGAAAAAATGAAGCACGTGAATGTTTGATCCGACGAAAAATCATAGGTGCCAGGAATTTGAGGAAAATATAGAAATAAAGTGAAACAGTCCGTGAGGTAACGAGAAAAATTTGAATTTTCAACCTTGTCTCAAACGTTATAAAATGATTTACAAGAACGCGTGGTTCGCGAGCAGGAGTATATTTGCCTGCTTGGCTTCCGGAGTCACAGAGTTTTCTTCACGTAGCTCCTGCTATATACAAGGTGTAAGAAAATTTTTATGAAATGTTGGAAAATCGAATTTCTCCAGCGTTAAACAAGTTTCACTGAATTTCCCTCAATTTTCGATCCTACGTCCTTATAATTCCTCGATACTCCAATCACTTTACCTCGAGTTTCTTTAAAGTGATTTGCATGAGGATTTTAATTTTAACAAGAATTAACGAACAATGTAGCGCGTTACAGTTGCAGAGTAGCCAATAGCTTTATTGGTAAACTTTATTCATTGAAACGTTCTCAACGAAACACGGAACGCTCCGAACAATAAATGCCTCAGTAGTGGTTGCATAGTTTATACGAATCTCAATTTCCGTATCAGATTACCTCTCTATTTATAGGGATCGTCGAGCCGTAGCTTTAAAAACGGGATTCTATCGAGCGATTATACTATCGAGATCAGTTGCTGTACCATTTGGAATGCGTGGCTTTACGCTCCGGAGTGAAAAGCGTGCGGCTGATAAAATCCTCCGTGATTTTAATCGAATGTAAAGGAAGAAGCTGTGTGGAAGTTAGGTGAGAGAAAGTAGAAGAAACGAAGCTATAAATTCGTCGTTGGGTGGACTTGAAAAGGAATAAATTTGATATCGAGCGAGAAGGGGATATGCTGCTGAAATATATAAGTGAAAAGTTGGCCGATGGAGTTGAAAAGTGGAATCACGCAGAGTTTATATATCTGTGCAGTTGATAAATAGGGAGGGGGGGTGGTGTGTGTTGATACGTGTCTTGGGAGAAGTGAATTTTGCCAGGACGTGACAGCAGCGCGTGGACCGGTTTCTAATCGTTGCAGCTTGCGGATCATATAGGTATACATATATATATATATATATATATATATATATATATATATATATATGGAAGTGGAGAGGCGAATAAGGGTGTGGAAAATTTTGCTGGTTGGCGCAGAAGAGCAAACGCGTAGAGGTTTGTTTGTGTGAGAGAAGCCACGCTTGTGGATAGGGTGGCTGTGAAGAGGCTTTAGAGCTCATTCGAACCGAGTGAAATCCTTCGCATAGCCCATTCCCTCCGGTCCAACCATCTACCTCGCCAAAAGCGTTCGGGATGTTGGGCACGTAGGGTGGTTCCTGATCATCGCCCGGAGGATCAGTCGCTCAAAGGCGACTGAATCTCCAACGTTACTGCGCACAATCTAAGAAACCGTGAATAAGAACCGCTCCTCTAGCTATTAGACTTTCCGACCATCCCAAATCTCCACTTTATTAGCTCCAATTTCGAATAATACCCCAGCGATCCTACTCTTTTCTTCTCTTATTTCGATATTTATTTACTCGATCTACGCATCATTCTTATAATCAATTTTAAACGTCATTTTTCCTTTATTGCCATTCAATAATAAAGTTGGTAATAAATTTAATATCTTCTTTTCTTTTTCATTTATTTCGAGACAGTGTTGAGTAATTGGTTGTAAGCACTTTGTGTAAATTGTATACCTTTTGCCAAAGCTTTTTGTAAAGGAGTATTGTTCTCGAATTAATGATTGTTATTCGTGAAGGTTCTCAAGTTTAGTCTATATATATACTATATATATATATATATATATATACATCCTAGTTTATACGGTTTACCAACACGTGCAGGAAATTACTCGGACAGTGGCCAACAGTTAGTCTGTGAAGAGCACAAGTGCGAAGACCGTAGCTTGATTGTGTGTAGCCACTTTGAGATGCCTTGTAACCACTGGAGATACTCAATTGCCCAAAATAAACACTGCATTCAAAGTACGTGGATACAAATACAAAGTTACTAATCGGGTAAATCTCGCGTTAGTCCAAGTAAAAAGGGATTTAAATTTTGTATAATTTGAAATAAACGTAAGTAGTAAAATATTATTGAAATAATACAATGAGAAAGAATGTTTAAAATATACCTAAACAAAATTAATATAGTTCCTTTATCTCCAAATTCAATTAAAAAACAATTTAAAGAAAGCTACGGTGTAATCGATAAGAAGAATGATAGAAAAGTAAAAGATAAAAAATTGAAATAGTGTCGTGGAGCTCCAGTAGAGGGATTTTTATGGTTTCAAGTGTTACATCTGGAGCTTTCGTGACGACAAGGTATACACGTGCGTTGTTCTTAGAAGTGACACGAAAGCAGAGCTAGGAGAGTTCTCTGCTGGGGTACGTCCTAAAACATTGTTGAGCCATGGGTTTCGACAGGCCAAGGTAGACGAATGAGTACCTTGGAATAGAATGGGAAATTCTGACACCTTGTTGAGCACCAGCACGAAGCTTTTCCACCCAAGTGAGATATTGCCTCAAAGCTTCTCACCCTTGTCGAGTTTTGACCTGATATTGCCTCGAGTTTTTAAGACTATATATATAGGTACTTGATTTTAGCTCGTGATATCCTAATGAGTTGTAATCTGCACAATATAAGTTGTACCATTTAAATAATTATTAAACTTTAATTAGGAATAATTTAAGAATATCTAGAAACTTTTACGTGTCATAATTTTTTACTCCAAAACATTTCCTGTCATGACAATATACGTAGTGCCCGATTTAAAGGTGCTAAACCGAAAATTGTAGATAGAAGGGCCAATTCTATGAAAATAAAAGTTTTATAACATTTTTTAATGTAGTCAATATTTTCCGATAGTTACATAATAATATGTTAGGCCAACAGCCTCCATAAATTGTTATGCAGTTTGGTAAATATTAATAATATGAAAAAATTCATGAAAGATTTTTATTGCTTATTACTATATCCATAAAAAAATGTTCTACTTTAATTTTAATATTGTTCATATTTAATGAGTTATAACATTATTTTCGTAGGTTATCGATCGAATTTACACCTGAACGGATTTTTATGCGTAACTTAAAAATATTAGCGATATGAAAAAGAGTTATTAAACTCGATCTTTTTATCTTTATTATCACATCAGCAAAAAAGCTTGTTAATATTTTCTAAATTATTAATATTTACCGAGCTTTCTAAACACTTATTCAGACTTTCGACTGAAACATATTATTAACGTAACACGAAAAATATTGACTATTCAAACTTAGCTCTTCTATCTATAAGAGGTTCCAGCTTGACATCCATCAATCGGACATCATTGGCCGAATAATGTTTTAGAAAACCGTAGAATTATATTTTAATTTACCGTGACGCAAAATTTCAGCAATCACGGGAAAGTGTAATATGTTAGTTTATTTTTCAGTCGAAAGAGAAGTTTCTAAATGGAAAAGCAATAATCCATGATGAATGATCGTGTCGATGCGAGCTGACGGTGCGCATCTTCAGTTTTACTCCCCTGCCTGACTACTCGCATCGTGGGTGATAAGGTCTTATGGTCCAGATTAGTTATAGTCCAACGATCCTTCGCGATTCATTAAGAAGAAGCCGTAAAGCACGATTAAACTTAATTTATACAGCAAGATCAAGAGAGCATCATTGCTGTTCCTGCAACGCGAATAAATTCGACCAATCCAAATGAGAAGGATTGAAATATAGATTTGATACAATCAAGGTTGTACGTTACCCTGGGACTTTTTACCCGAATATAAAATATGAAAGAAGGCCACTGGAAAGTCTAGAAAGATTTATCGCGATAAAGGCATAAAGGAACGTGGTTTTCTGTTATAATAACAACAAAAAATCAAAAGGATACGTGCATTCCTCCATTATGGATCGTGTTGATTCAATCTATCGGCCTCCGGTGTCTCTATAAATATGGTGGTAGGATTAGGAATGAAAGAGGGTGCACAGGACTTAGGTGTGAAGAAGGATTCAAGGTGAGAAAGACAGCGTTGGAACTCTCTCTTGATCCGAGCAGACGGCTCACGCGTAGAAGAAGAGTACTTTGTTGGATTAGAGCGCACTAGAGGGATGGTAGTAGCATGAAGGTGATCGTGGATGTTGACGAGGGTGAAGCGAGGTGGTAGGAAACCGTGAACGCGGGGAACTCGAGGGGTAACAGGTCGGATGTCCGGCAGTCCGTCACCGACTACCCTCCGGTATCTCCATACACGGCACCCCTATTCTCCCCTTCCAACCCCCTACCATCCCCTTTCACCTACCCTCGTCCTAAAGTCATTTCGTAGCTATATAACAGGGCCTGAATATGCATACGTATATACCACTGTGTGACTGACACCTACATATACGTACATCTACAATGCTTCTAGTATTATCTATCTTCGCATGTCTCTTTGTCGAGGAACCTGTGATTCTCTTTCTCCCCCTTTTTCTCACTTTTCCTCCCCGCCACCGGCATTTCATCCCTCGTTGTCCCACTCTTGCTCGCAACTTTCCTGCAAGCTCAACACCCCTTCGTCTGCACTTTTATTTCTCTCTCTCTCTTTCTCCCTGCACCTCTTAACTGCTTCCACTTTTCCGGCTTATTCAATGTTTATAAGATTTCATTTTTCACGCCTTCCTCTAATCTCTCTTCTTCCCTTATCGCTTTTTCCTAGCTTTTCACATAACGTTTATGCCGTTTTACGAGGATTCTTTCTTTTTCTTTGAACTGCAATGCGCTTTACACGCCATTCTGCCCTTATTTGCCGAATTGTTTTATCTGAAGTTTTATAAGTCGCTTATAACGAGAATATATGAAGTTGGGAAAATGATTTGTGGAGAATGATTTTATTTTTTTGGCAGATGAATATACTTTACTCGTTCTCTTCCACTCGACCATTCGTTCACGAAGACTCGCGTACTCAATTTTTTTTTCACGCGGAACTAGCTCTCACTCCTCGTCTATATACCCTTCAATTTTACATTTTTGGTACCTACTGACGTTTTCGCCTCTCGAGTCCTTTCTTTACGATATAATTTATGACTTTCTTTTTACCCAAGTTTTCGCGGTAATATAATCTGTACAGTGCTACAAAGAGCTCCTCTTCTTCGCAGGATGGAAAGCTTTTTTCTATTGGAATAAGATGGCTTATTTTGTTAAATATTTAGAGAAAGAATATGAGGGTTGCTGAAGACGTATTACGTTGCTATAATAATAAGTCAACTTTTATACGATTCTGCTTACAAAGAGGTACGGAGATGAATATACTGGTAGCCCTTATCCTTAATAAGACGCAAATGTAGCCTGTCTGGCCTTTTTCTTTCCTTTTCCACTTGATTACCTCCCACAACTCCCGTTTACCACTCTGTCACACGAATTTACGCCTATCTAGGTCACTCCTCGTATATTCACGGCTGTTGCATTTTGACATATCACTTACATTAGGGAAATTCTAATTACCTACCCAACGGCGATGGGCGATCCTTCGCTGCAGGCCATCCTCTCCAAAGGAAATACGACGCCGTTAAGGTCAGCTCACTAATCCCATAACTCCGTCCCATCGTACCCTACTACTCCCTTCGCTTTGCTTTTCAACCGACTCAATGTTATTTCGCTATTTTCCTAAGTTGAACGATCTGCATCGAATATTATTATACACCTCAATGAAACTCGTGTTTTATATATAGAAACATGTATATTTCTCTATTCCTTCAAAGCGTTCTAATTCGAACAAAAAATAATTCTTCTACTTATACTACTTGTTGCAATTGTGGAATATTATTGTTACTGAAGTCTAGAATAACAATTTCTTCCACACACCTTTGAACCATCCACTTCCTTTCAAATCCTAAAAAACTAATTGTTTTAATTATTACTAAAATCGTCCAATGTTTTTGTTACAAGGTTCGAGAATCACAGGCCCTTCTGTATCTTACATAAAAGCGTCCCTTTCCAAATCACATAAAAGTTATTTCTTGAACTAGCACAACTTGCTATAATTGTCAAATGTTTTTGTTACAGGATTCTAGAATGACAGTGAACGCCGCCGCAGCAGAGAAGCTAATCTCGTAAAATCGCAGAGATCCTGGAGGAAATTCCGAGGAACACAGTGGTAAGTGATCTGTTGGACTTGGGTGAGGAATGGATGAATTGGAGAGGGGGGGAGGGGGGGGGGTAGTTATATGGGATTGTGCCTATAGGATGCGGGTGCTCCGTTTGTGCGCGGGAATGCGAAGTAGCTTTCAAGGCTTAGGGGCGGTAAAGGTAGACGAAGTGGTATAGGCAAAGGAAGAGGCAGACATAGGAGGATGGCCTGCCAGTTCCGTAGGTTTACCGTGAGAGCGTTTTATCGCGCAAAAGCGCGGGCGTCGGCCGCAGTTTCCCCAAAAGTGCCATTAGCGAGCCGCAAAGTACCTAACCCGCTCTCTCAAGGGCTTGCCAGGCCATTGCGATTCTGAAAACTTTGGACGATCCGCAATAACAGTTCACCAAAGCTACCTCTAACGGAACCAGACCTGCCACTGCCTAGTTTCGTCTATCCAATCCCACCGACCTACTTTTCCATACTTAGTCCCAAAACCAATTCTTCCTACACTGCCTCATCATTTCACTTGGATTCCTTCTAATTTCCTTTACGATTTTTCCAAACCCTCCATTTTTTTATATTTCATCCACGATTTTGTCACAGATCTACCCTGTTAGAATTTGCTTTTTGCAGCTTCTTCGTGGAGTAACGAATCCAACAATTTTTCGATGAATACTCGAGACACTATAGTAGATAAATATTTCGTCACTCAGTTATAATTTTAACTTCAGCACTGCAATCTTTCGTTCTAATTGAAATACTAGAACGACTATATAGCTTAATTACGAAAGTTTTAACAGGGAGATAAAGTGAAGCTAATAGACGTCAATTAATTAAATTTCTATCAGTGTTATTCGTTGTGAGCGTGGTATGCTAATGAACATAGTTAATTAAGAATTTCCTGCAAGGCCTATTGTCTGTAGATTTACGAGTGTTAACTGGTTTGAATCGACTGAAGAAATCTCGGTCAATTATCGACAAAATAACCGTTTACGATAACACATAAGGTACGTCTACTCTTTAGAAAATTATAACGAACGTCATTTTGCACTAATCAATAATTTCACACTCTAATGGTGTTAATAGTATTTGTTGCATAAATAGGACCTGCGTAGCTCCAATGTAATATCAAGGTTCAAAGTAATTCAGTCGCTCCGTGAGCACAACTTTAATTAAGGGATTAAGGTCGTAACACTCTCGTAAAAGGGTCATATTATGCATTAAAAATTTTAGGCATCCGCACCTATTTAATGGATGAACATTTTGCGAACTCCCTCGACATCGTCGATTAGCTCAACTTTTATAACTTATTCCTATTTGATTATAATACCATTCGCATGCTCCTGCAATTGATACTAAGAGTGCTAATTCGAAAAATGTGCACAAGGGAAGAAATTTTAAAAGAAACATGCCTATTAAAGTTATCGAGGTACTCTGTTATTCAACGGTTTGTCTCCATCGCGATACTTGGCCGATACAGCAGACTTTCTAACAGTATAATGTAGAATGAAATAAATGCAAAAAAATGTATTGTCTACTTTACTCACAGTTCGTATATTATGTATTACAGAAGTTTTCTCGATAGCTTTCTTTAAAACTTCTACACTAATTTGCACAGTAATGAATCTATCAGTGTACTTTTAATGGACCCCCGAATAAACTTCTTAATTCTTACGACTCCATAATTAGACTGATCTTTATCATAACAATTTCTGTGTCACTTTCTCAAAAAAAAAAACAAGAGATGACTAGAAATTTTATAAGTCAACGAAAATTCTAATTCTACCTTGAGGATTCTCGAACAAAAACAGACGAACTTTGTCCGAAGAGGTAATTGTCGGATTTCATTTGTCTGCAGAATCCCATAATAACGTTTCGACAGTTATAAAGTAGCAGGGAGAGTTTTCATTAAACGTGGCGATCACTTTGACGGTGCGCTGGTCAGTGTATGGGCTAAACGCAGCGTGTATAAAGACATATACGAATATTCGTGTGGGTGTTGCACGAGCGTTATGAACTTCTCCATAAATATGATGAGGATCAGAAAGCAGGAGGAGTACAAGTTGATACCAGGAGAGGATTTCTGGGATTAATAACAATTCGTACGGATTTGTCCAGCTTCGTGCACAACGCATATCACTGCTCCACGATATTCAACCGAGAATCTATTTTAGATAGTAATCTTTGAAACTCGAGGTAATACACAGACCAAATTCTGAGATGGCCTCCAGATGTTGTCAAGTTCCGTTTACAGTTCTCCATTAACGCACGCCTTGCTCCCCAATATAATTATCGCGATTATTAATTATAACTCACTCTGCCAACTCCAATCTCGCACTTAAACTCGCTGCTAATAGTTCGGAATATCCTGCTCAGGCAATGCCACTCAAATACGTCGTTGAATTTATCTTGCCTAATCACACCCTGGAACCGCATCTGCAAATAGGAAAGGAGAGTGTGCTCTGTAGTTGTTTTTTTAGGACGCCTTAAAAAATATGATAGAAGTAGATTGAAAGTAAATGATGTCTTATATCTATATTTTGCTTAGACAACATTCCCCAAATACATCGTTGAACTTATATTTTTTAATCACACATCCTAAAACCGTACTTACAATTACAAAAGGAGAGTGTGCTCTACAGTGGTTCTTTTACGAGTCTCCGCAGCACGATAGAAATAGATTGAAACTCGATGCCTTCTGTTTAAATTGTATTTTGTTTTCGTGCTCTTTGTATTGTTGGCTGCTTTGCTTCCGTGTACTGGCAATAATATCGCTAGGTGCTCGTACCTATAAAGCAACTGCTATGGCATCCACTTTGAATACCGCAGATACCTCTTGTTGCATCGCTGTTATGAAACTCGACTATGAATAGTATGTAGATACTGCCAAATCGTGATTGACGCGAGAAGGACTCGCATAGAATTTTTAAATATATATATATATAGAAAACACTGCATGTAAAAAGTATCCATTCTTCATCGTGGCATAACTATCTTACCAAAATGCAAGTAAAAAGATTAACATTTTTCGTTCATCGGATATCCATAAAAAGCAGAAGCTTTATAAAAAGCCCTCGTGCGTTTTGCACGTTAAATTTATAAACTACTTAACGAGACCCTTGCGAAGATAAAAAGATTAGTGAGTTTGTGTAAAATTAAAACTTAATTTTTACTAATTGTAGCGTCGTTTTAAATTTCTTGGAGAACTTTGCAGTAGAGTGAAACAAGGAAAAAACTCGTACACGTATCAAGCGTGCATATAGAAAGTTCAGCACGTCTCTTTAATATGTTTCACTTCGTTTCACAAGTTAATGTCGCTCTCTGCTCATATTATTCATGGAATTTTCGTAACGCTGCTTTTAGTCTCCAGTACCTACACGGTAGAGATTTTTCTTTACTCTTTACATTCCAGGAACAGGGATTAATGCAATAAAGACACCGCGAATAATGGCCTCATTAGCAAAAATAATTTAGATAATTTTACACGTGCAATAAATCACGAGTTAAGTAATTTTGGTTATTCGACAAGTTTTGTTGTGGCATAACACAGATAAAGTTATTAAGATTTAATTTGTCGATTCGACTCGAAAGTCACTGGTAAGCTGCAAATAAAACGAGCTATTTTACTGGGATCCAGGAAGCCGGGGAAATGTAAATTAACTAATACAGTATAACTATATGTAAATATTAGATAAAGTTTTCGCAGGAATTAATTAGTTCGCGTGAGATAATTGGTATCACTGTAAATATTACACTGATCGGCTTTAAATGGTGTGCCAACTAAATTTAAAATAACCATTCAGACGTTGAGTGTTTAGGCAAACGTGACAGAAAAGTACTTGGTGGTATGATATATATATATATATATATATATAACGATATTGATACGATAAAAATTCTAATTGATGTTATATAGAGCGTAAACATGATTTTATTGAACGTGCTGTTACAACGAGTGGAAATATTCTGACAGATTAAAAGATCGAAATTGTTTCGTTTATCCCACGCTGCGCTGCTCCTTTATGATTTCAACTTAGACGGCTTGTCAGAGAAAGCTCTATATACGTGAACCGTTTTACGCGCTCCGTGCGAACGTTGCGAACTTTCTCAAGGGGCTGCATTTAACGATGTCCTCTAGCTTGTATTTCTACTCCGATATTACAAACTTTTAAAATATAACTTTCAGTGCAAACATATAAATCACTGATGATAATTATTCTCGAATAAAATATTAATCCACAGCTTCATTTATAAACTTATCGGACAGTACGTGATATTTTTTTTGTTTTCTCTGGACCCTTTTTAAACTCTTTTAATAATTCTGTGTTTATGAGAATTTAAATCAGAATTTTTTCAATAGTAGTGGTATTTTGTCTCGAGAAGAAAAGTTTAATAAAATAAAGTAATTATAGTATTTGCAAGAGTTTTATAGTGTAAAAATAATCGTATAATTAGCAAATGAGTAATGTAATTCCTCATGGCTTGAGATGAATTGGCTTGTAAATTTAAGCTCGTATTTATTATCCATGCTTGCGTTTTATAATTATAATGAAAATCTCGACGCATTCAATTTTTTCTCTTGTACAAGATCATTAATGTAGAAACTTCGTTTCAAGTATGTTAATATTATTTGCTGTTCGGGAAGTTTCCTGTTTCCACGCATTCCGTAAACGAAATATTTTCAGGTGGTAAAAAGGGGAAATATATGACGAGATCAGAGTAGTGCTTAATGCGATATTTTTCTGCTGAAAATTTAGTTGGATTAATGGAATTATACACTTGGAAGCAAGGGAAATTTAATCCGCATGAAACATGATGGCAGTGTAGGATTAACCGTACTAAGGAGACTTTGCTATTCCTGTGCGACACACTCGTACGACAGCGAGAACTCCCACTCTTATTGTAGCAGTACCGATTATTTCATCTTTTATCTACTCTGAACAATTTTCAAAGCGACTCCAGTGATTAATCCCGACGCAGAGGACAAGCTTTTTCATACTAGATCCTCGGATTTGTGCACATGAAAAAATATATGCTATAGTCGTATTAAATCTGCTTGAAAGAAAAGAAGAGGCTGCTTTGTTCTTCAGCATCTGACTCAGGAACAAACAAATGTTTATATAAATTATAATCAAATCAATAAGAAATACCTTAGCATGTTAATTAAATTAATCATGATACACTCTAAAATTAAGAATATTTAATTAGGTTTTTATTAATAAACTAATTGTATTTTCTAGAAGATAAAAGAATAAATTCTATAATTCACACAGATGTTGTATAAATTACATTTTTATAATATAGCTTAAACAATAATTCTTTCTCTGTAAAATGAGTTAGTCGAAAAAGATGATTAAATAATTAAGAGGAGAGAGAATTTTTGTAACAAGTAAGAAAGAGCAAGAGAAATAGAAAGGGTTAACTTTTCTTCTCTGTCACACTTTATATACGTTCTCACTCTTTCGAAGTTAGCCCAATGGTTTTTTTGATTTATTCACGTGGAACGTTAAATGAAATAATTGCGCAAACCAAACTTGCTGGACTTTAATGAATTCTGATGGTAATTGCTCGATTTCTGTCAAGCGGAGTGGCCCCTTCAAAGTCGAACGTTATTAAAAGCTGCAGCCGAGAAACGAAGTATGCATATATCTGAAGTGAATTGCGAGTCTTGTCGGGTACTTCTTGGTCGTCCCTGACCATTTCGAGCCGGTCCATTGAGAGGGTCCCGCGGAACTGAATTTAACGAACTCCATTAAAATTAAGTGGCAGCTTGAAAAAGCAAACGAGGAGATTCTTTGCACGTGAGCCTGAACGACGAAAAAGAGAGAGAGAGAGAGAGAGCGAGAGTCGTTCAAGAGGAGAGAATTGACATTGTGGATTAAGGAAACGAGTATAGTTAGCAGCATCGCACTCGAATCAGCCCGAAGTGCTATTTTCTCTCTCATAAACCAACTCTGCCTTTTCTCTCAAAAGAATAATTAAATTGTCTTCTTGACGATTCTTTAAAAGGATGCGAAAATAGTCTTGGACCGAGAAAGTGTTTGTTTTCCCTTTCTCTCCCCACCCCTTCGCTTACCTCACACTTCACCCTTTCCACTTTCTCCTCACCCTCCTATTCAGACATTCCGTCTAGCCCTTTTTGCATCAGTAATTAAGAAGCTTTTACACATCTGCCACTCATAAAGATGTGAAAAGTCTTAATGGAAACTTGGATGTCCCTTTTTTCTCTTTTAAGGTTTGTTATTCCTTGCTTTATTGTATTTGCTCAACGTTTAATTGTACCAGGCTTTGTGCCTCGCTGGTTTTAATCATTATATCAAGATACTCCAAATTAAATATACGATTATTTCCATGATTTTTCTGCTTTCTTACGCTACAAAGTGTCACATTACATTTTTATCATGATTTCCACTCTTACCCGAGCTTTGTCATTATTATTAAAGAGTTTTAATGGTGCAGCAAGTGGAGTACATTTTAAGCTTCCGAATAATCTTGTCCGGAGCATTTATTTATCTTACTTTTCTTACCAAGTGCTGGTTACTCATTCTCTTTTCTACAGTGTACTTGCTACCACAAAAGACCAATCTTTCCTTGAACATCCCTGAATATCCCCTTGGCAAACACCAGTAACATTGGAATGGTTGAAGAAAAGCTCCAAAGCTCCGCATTTCAGGGTGCAACTCCCCTGGTGAATATTTGCCTAGTAATCACTAGACTCTGGCCAGTCACTGACAACTTTTTGACGTGGTAAAACTATTTAGCGATAGCTTGTACAAGAATTTTGAAAGAAACTCGGTGGAAAAAACTTTTCAGCTTTATCTGTCTAGTTTCTTGGTAGATCCAATGAAGGCACTACTCGCAAGTTTTAACCTAGTGTAAACTTGTATAAAACTGTTCACAGTGATACGTATCGAATTCGTGTATTTACGTGACCAGTAAATACTGTTTAAGATTAGGCAAATTACTAACAGGGTAAAACTGTGCTTGGAAAAACTAGTTAAAATCTAAGCAGATCCAAGTAAGGCACTACTCGCAAATTTTAACCTCAATGCAAATTAATAAAACTTGTTTCAACCAGACTAATATTTCTACTAGAATCTCTATATACTCGCCCTCCTTTTTTTTACAAGCAAGGTCTCTTTTTCTATATAGAGGCTAGAAATTGATAGCAAGTAAATTCTCGAGTACCGCCGATTGATCACTGTAAACTGTAATATAACAAGGTTAATTATCAGTCTTCGTCGATGGAAGAAGAGGACGAGTGGCTTTTAAATGTGGAGGGTGAAAGTGAGAGGGGAGGGGGTAGAGTAAACGCTGGTTCGATTCATGGGGAATATATAGCATAGATGTGTAAGGATTGGGTTTGCTCCAAGTCCGAAGACGTAACTATTAAGGGCGGAGTTCCGAAGCTAAGCACGTGCCGGGGACTCCAGGATAGTTGTGGGTCCGCAATAGTGCATCGGAGCCATTGTAGTCGGTAAATGCGCTCTCTTGCTTAGAGCAGACAGCGGGCCAATCATTCCGTTATTGTTGAACCCCCACTGGTTGAAAACGGCAGACCTGCGAATCCATTTAATACGTATACGACCAGTCTATACATTACGGCTTATCAAACAATAATTCCGTAAGCCTTTGCCTTCGAATCATCCCAATCCACCGGGCTCCAATCTACAGCTCGCACTTTGCGCTCGGCTGCCGCCAAATTCATATGCCGATAATTACCCATTGCAATCTCTATACCTCTCTTTCAGCTCTTTCTCTCTAACTAACTGCAAAACCAGCTCTAATCTATCGAGCTTTAATCGATGTTTTACTCCCGCCCTCCCCTCTTCGATGCAAATTACCCCCAGCCAGCAAATTCTCTTCTGTAACAACGAGCATTGCAATTCCGAGCCTCCATCACTTTTCCGATATTTCCCCCAGCCTGCCACTTTGCTAATAATTCCCTATTACCTCCGCCCTTTATGAATGATTTATTTCCAGATCCTTCTCATTCATTACTCCGCGCAGCAATGATATTTTATCCCTCGATTCTGCGTACACAAAACGTTTTTAACGAGCCTCTTCAGGTACGAGTATCTTCGGGAGGTATATCCAGGAATTATTTATCGTTGGTTATTGCTGCTCGTGCGATATTTCCGGTTCGGGATGTAATTGATTGTGCGAATGGACCAGGGTGTTAAATGGCTGCAAAAATTGTTACTTTAATAATTGAAAATTGAACGTTCGGCACTCGAGGTATGCAGTTTATCGGGCATTCTCCCGTTTTAAGCGTTCTCAGGAGTCCTAAAAGACGCTGCGAGGGTGAGAACTTGACGCTTCGCTCTGACCATTTCCGTCCTACGAATTACTGCGTCCATCAAGCTGAGAAATTTATTGTCGACTGATGTGGAAATGGATGTTAAAGTAAATTCGACCATCACGCTTTCCTTCCAAAAACTCGGATAATTCTGTCTCGTTCGCTATAGATACTTTACGGACATTGCGACTTTATTATCTTTTAACGCAAATCTGCATCGAACACGTGTTGCGTGCTTGGCTACAATTTAAGGGTATACTGTTTTATGCTGTTAATTTAACTAAATTTATCTAGCGTAGTGCATAATTTATTTTTTCTCTTATCAATTAAAGTAAACTTCTGTTCGATCCTTTTAAATCAGATTTATAATCGAACTGTTAATGTATGGGTTTTTTTAATTTTTGTAAAAACGAACTCATTAAAATAAAATCAATCTAAATAGACTAATTCAATTATTAGTCCTGTAAAGATTGAACGTTTTAGCTGAAAATGAAAATAAAGATGCAAACAAACAATTTTTTTGTTATGATTAAAAAATGTATGTATTCATCTGAGGTTGGTAAATAGTCATTTTTGAAAGTCTAATGCATGTTTTGCAGATTTCTTTCGTTGAAAAATTACTTTAATATTTTTTACTTATTTCAGTAAAAGAATAATTTATTAATATTATCTCCTACAGGGATAATATTTTTGCTAGGATTTCTATGTACCTGCCAACTTTTTTTACATGCGAGGCTTGCTCATTGTATGTGTTGGGGAGTATAAAACTCCTAATATTTTAAATCACCGAACAATTTTTACCTTTATCTATTTGTTCTACATTACAAATACATCTTCCTGTCAAAAGCAGGGTGAGATTAAAGAAAACAATCAACAATAAAGCACAAATTCCATCAGTAATAAATCAGATTTATTATCGTGGCCTTTAAAGTGCACTTGGCAAAAATCAAGGAATTTTCAGGTTCTATAGCTTAGTGATAAAACGAAGGTTATGTCGGGATTAACTGCGTTATCTAAAATCGTATAAAGGAATATGATAAGCCACGACGTGCTTACATTTGCTCGGAATATTTATTTATAATGAGTGCTTCGTGGATACTAAACTTATTTAACTTTAGCACATTATAGTGAATGGAAGTGTAGCTGCATTAAGTAATGAGATCTTATTAAAGCTCGATAACGAAACCAGCTATGCTGATTGTTTGAATCTTTGATAGTGCATGAGATTTAATTAACACTACAAATCTGTATATATATACTTCTAGCTTAGCCCTTGTGAACTATTTTAGACGTCACCATTCCAATATATTTTTTTATAAATCATATAATAGCATATTACAATCAGCTATTCATTTCTCCTTTTTCATTACATTCAATTATTATCAATATTTAAATCTAACCAGTACAGTCTACATATTGTCTTTTACATTTGTGTAATCGCCCCTTTCCTGCTTTTATTTTTAATGAAAATTGGTAGTAGGAAAATATAGAAAGAAAAAATACATACATTTCATTTAGTAGCATTTTCCACGTTTTAGTGGTTTCTAAATATTTTAGTTGGCGTTTCCAACCACTAGATATCACTTTTTTCATCCATTTGCTTCCTTACCACGCTTTTGCATCTGCGTACTTGTTTGCACACACATTTATTGTAAAACTGCACACACTACCAGAACAAAGACAATGATTCATACACTGAATAAATTTTGCAATTCTACTTTATGCAAAAATAATTTTTATTCAGCATTTTGTATTGGTTCAGTAATAAGTGTGGAAATTCTGTTAATTTTTCTGTGCTATAAATTAGAAGCTGGTACCTAGAGTCAGACACTTATAATTTGAAGGACAATTCGATAGCTAATTAGAAAATAAAATATTTGGCTTTATTAACTATCAGCCAGAGAATCATGCAAATACATTTATATGAAAAAAATACTGAATATATCAATAGCTAACAACAATAAACTTTTGGTTTAGAACTGAATAAAAACAAACTATACAGCACATTGTACCGGATACATCATGTTCAATTAAATTGGCAATATATATTTGGATAAGATAAAAATGTACATATTATTCCTGGACGTAATTCGGTTTGATTAAAATATTTAATAAGATTACAATCAGAGAATTACATAATTCAAAGCTCCATATCATTAAAAGTATTTATAAGCCAATTCCATGCCATTTGCAATTAATTGAAGTAATTTTTACATTTTTAACGTTAGCACAGTTTTATCTCAAATAAGCAATTCCTAAGACTGTTAATTGTAACCATTGCGACACCAGATTTTGTTTGTCTATAAAAGCAAATGTGAGCGGAATCAAGGAAAATATCAGTATAATAAAAGTAGGTGCTTCTAGCATTCGAAGTTTTATGGTATCCGAAACATCGAGCCCGGAAGTAATTTGCTCGTTAGGCCGATCGTTATAGTGGACGGCAAAGACGTTTACACGTGACGTGTTTGGGTGGTGCAACGATAACGAGCCTCCTGCAGCGGCAATCTCGTTCAGCGAGCAGCATTGTCCCGATGTTCGTCCTTTTCCTCCTCTCTACTACACCCTACTGTCTGGATATTTATGGCCCGTGCATACCCCTTCCATAGAGAATCCAAGCCGACAGCAATGTCCAAGTTGTAAACTTCCTTTCTCACGTACCCCTCTAATACCTTCTCAGTTCTTCTATCAGTCTACCTCCCCCTCCCCCCTTTCTGTCCTTCTTGTTACACCCAAACCTGGAGGATGAAAAAGAGGATCGAAGAATTCATCTCTAAATTTGGCAAGCTTTTTCCTCGATTACTCTTGGGCTACATTCCATTTGAAAATGTTAAGTCAGATAGATACGATTCGCTTGAAATTTCTACAACGTTACACTACATACATTTCAAGTAATCGAAAATTCCTTAACGTAAGTCTTTTCACAAAAATATTTAAACATATAAAAGTTTAAAGTGTAAATAGTTTAACGTTTCATTTATATTTGCTGTTTTTACTATGAAGTACGATTTTAACGTTCGTCACTACTTGGGGATCAATTGTGACAATTATTATTAAAGGTCAATTGTAGTAATATTTTTTCTATACATGATGAAGCTTTATTATCGTTATAACGATCGTCTCCTTATAACTATTAACGTAATTCCCTCTTATCTAGTATAGAATATGATTGAGAAACCTGATGTTCTCTTTAAAAATTTTAAAACTACCCTTTAAACCAAATTGAATAGTTTCTGAAATATTGTTTAAAATGATATAAGTAGATTCTTACAAGAAAGACACTAGACTAGCTCTTTTTTAGTTATATATATATATATTACTTTCCCTCCTGTGAGGTAATTTTCTGATTCTCTCGAGATGCGCTGTCCAGTCTGTTTATGGTTCGACCACGGACGCGGAGTCCTGTACACCGCTACGACTTCAGCTTTGTGTCCTGACACGCATAACACCCAAGGGAACTCTAGCCACAAAGTCACTTGAAATATACAAATACAATATATACACTACTCGATATAGGTAAATGTGGCAATGTTCTGAACTTTAGGTTTATAACATTTCGTTCTACCCTCTGAAAAACCGCAGGGCTCCACTCAAATTCTCACTAAATATCCTGAAGGTAATATTTTAGGCAATCTTCATTTAAGAAATAATCACAAAATCAGTCCATGAAAAGTGAATATATATTATTATGTTTTTCATACTAGTGCAGTCGTAAAATTTATTTTTGTATCTCTACAAAAAGAATATTTAGTGAAAATCATTTATTTACAACAATATACAAAATTAAAAAAAAATTATTTGCAAAAAGAATGCCTAGTACAAATGCTACGTGGATAAATTGGTGAAAAATTGAAAAGATCCTTATAGGATATTTTGCAAGCGCAATATTGAAGCTTGCAAGGGTTCGAAGCTTTTGGCGTTATCAAGGATTCCTGGAGCGACTGGAGCAGTAGATGTATATAGTATATAGAGAGCGGATATTCTACGGACAATGGCCGTCTAGGAAGCCATTGATCGGCTCTCCCGTCGCATAGTTCACGAATAATCGACGCGCTTGACGTCGATAATTATTTTCAAGTACCCAGTCGACAAAAGTTTCCCCTTCAGGTTCCACAGAACGACCAATCTAGAACTAAAAAAAACGTTCATATTTTTCCCCGTGAAATTTTTGAATAATTAATCCATATATATATAAATCTAGACTCGTTTGTTTTCTTCATCATTGTTATCTCATTACGAAGTTAATCATTCGTCGCTCATTTTTCATCAATTCGAGGTGGATCCATATTACCTTTCACACTCAATTATACTATATATTTTCGACAAAAACTTTCGAATAGCTACCACTACTGATACAAGTGGAAATTTTACGGTTGAAAGAGAAATTGATTACTATAAAATATTTGAGGAATTTAAGTTGGATATACAATTGCTGTTATTTATTCCGGGATCATTCAAGTTTGTAAAATATGCTTTTATTGTTAGCCCGAGGAATTGAAGTTTGGAATCTTTCGCAAGACAATAAAGCGTGTAATTGCATTGATTCAACTCCCGCATTATTTGCCAGCAAAGAATGTTCACATTGACGCTTCTTACCTTCGTAATTCAACAAAGAGCATCGAGCATTCGAGGGAAACGCCTCTCTTTTTTAAAGCACTTATTTAACTGAAAGACGCGGATCTCCTTTGATTCTATGCGAGCTGTCAGCTAGCATACCAACCAAATTCGAAGAGATAAAACGATGAAAAATTGATGTTTGCTATAAAAGTTTGATTTGCCAATAACAAATGTAACCATAAATAATCGTTATATTTGCGTTTCCTCAGCTTTTAGAATTCAACCGACAAGCTACATCGATTCGACGCGAAGAGGGTAATGGAATCGGAGTGGTGGATAATTGAAAAATTAGCAAAATAACGAAGCAATGATTAAGCAAATGAAACGGCTTAAGTTTCCATTGCGGGACCAACGTCGAAATTGGAAAACTAGCGGGGCGCAAAGCTGAAACGATCCAACCACAGTGGAAAGTTGCAGATCAACGCGGGAGCTTAACGATTGTCGCGCACCATTTCCTCCCTACTAGTTTCTAGCTTGAGAAACGAACAGGCCCACATCAGATTCTCTCTATCCATTCGACGGTTCAAGCTCCTTCTTCGGGTCTTGATACTCTCATCCACTTTGAATCTTCGCGAGTATCTATACCCCAAAACTGCTTCGGGATAGTTTCCTCTAATTCACCCTTTTCAAACAAAGTTAATTCAGTAATACATTTTATTCCTCGATTCTATTATCTCCTTTATTCCTATAACTTCCTAATCCGGTGTAAGCAAATATTTCAGGAAGAATGAAATTCTATGGAATTTGTGTTTGCAGAACAATAAAAGCTGCAGCAGGCATAAAGCTTTGAAGTATGCTGAGTGGAAGGGGTTTATATAAGTTGTAAATTTTATTTGCTAGGAAGAATGGGTGTTTCCCTTCATTAGAGAATTCTTATTGGCGTGTTGGTGTATTGCTTTGGCCCAAGGTAAACGTAAGAAAGAAACTCGGCTGGAATGGGTGGAAAAAGTTTCCCTCCCTGAAGAAACGTTGCAACTACAGCTTTATGAACACTAAGATGTTCTTTCGCGACTCTCCCCAGCCTCATCCAGCTGACCATTTCAGAATATAGTAAAGTGTTTTTTTTTTTTTTCTGGAGACGGTCTAACGTTGCTATATCGAGGCGCTCCGAAAGATTCTCTCGCTATTCTCGGCCACTGGAAAATTTTAAGAATCATAAAAATATATACTCGCTGTTACGCTGTTTCCCCCACGAAACGTGACCGCTCCTTAGTACGATTCTAAAAAAAAGCAGTAATTTCTCGTAAATATTCACTTAACAAAACGTAAAGCCAATTACACAAAATTGCCAGTCGCAAATTCTAAATAATATAAAAGTAGCTCGCATATTTGCCAGCAAGCAGCAATTGAGGGAAGTTTAAAATTAACTCGAGAGTTTTTGCAGCAGAATATTTGCGATTTGCCAGCCCCCGAGGCACGTGTATAACTAATAACGTTTTTACGAAAGATATACGTTAATAAAATGTAAAAGAAATTACTTTTAACTTCGCTCGGAATAAATTGAGATTTAGCAGGGGTTTCTCTTGAAAAATTAGCGAAAAGAAATTGACGCTGTATTTCACGTACGGGTGGGTACGTTGAAAGCGAAATTGAAATTTAAATGCCAGTTATTATGTTTTGAGGGGAACGTACATTTTTTCTGGGTGATGACGTGCAACATTATCGACGATGCACGGTTTACGTGGAATGAGGATGGGGGGACGCTATATATTTTCGTTGGGTTAAGGGCGCGTAAAAGGGCCGAATAAGTCGTAAAAAGACCACGATCGCTGGCCACGTACACACACGATGAAAGTCAAGAGCTGTAAACCTCGACCAGCCTGCGTTCCCGCATTCAAATTACGAATAACGTACACTTGGCCCCAATATACTATATCATTTCTCAGAAATAAATTATGAGATTTTACTCTCCAACCCCTTCCTCCAAGATAATCTTCTATACTGACTTTAGTCCTCGTTGAGAAAATATAATTCGATTCCACGAAGCTCTGACAACACTCGATAACTTTAATTCTTATCACACGAGTTATTATGAAATTATAACAAAATTAAATATCAACTTGTACGCTTTCAAAGATTCCTTAATTGTGATTATACATGTCAATACAAAGACCAAAAATTAGCGGAATGCGAATTGAGAGAAACAAGGGACGAATAAGAAGAGGATGATGACGACGATGAAGAAAATGGTTCGAAGCTGAAGCTGAGTGATTGTAGAGTCGAGCTAAAGATAAGTAAGGACAATGAAGCTTTAGGACTTTTCCAGATAAACGCTTTAGTCAGCAGTGAGAAAGGGAAAGAAGAAAAGAGTAAGGGAAGGGAGTGCAGGAGAGATGAAGAGGAGCGCAAGTCGAGCTTTCATTCTGGCTTATCGCAGGAAAAAAGAGAGAAACGCGCACGTCCGATGGATGAGCGATGGCTCGCGTTCTTAGAATTTCAGCCAGATCGATTCGTCAAGTTGAAAAGGCCTCGCGTGAAAGTAAAAGGGCGTTAAAAGAGACCGCAGGGTTTGAATAATCCAAGTGGCTATCGAGGTGGTAAAAGGAAACGCGCGAGGGCCACAAACGTCTTAACAGTGGGGAGTATTTTCAGTGGAAAAATCTTCGCCACTCAGGACGTCCTGCTCGTGCGGGAGGGGATACGTTGCTGTGTTTACACGCGCCAACCGTCTCCACAGCTATAAGGCAAAAATCCTAAAGCAAACCACCTACCGTCGTTTCGCCACCCCTAAAGTTATTGGTCCGACCCTATCACACGTTTCGTCTCGAGAATTATATATATAGACAAACGATTTTTCCACCCGAAAAACACCCTTCTTCAATGTTACCGTAAAGCTTCAACACAAGCCAACCCTTAATTTTCCACTCGCCCCGATATTTCCACGATTCTACTTTGTCAAGCATTTGTTTCTACTCCACAAACATCTACAGATACAAAAGCAGATGATGGAATAGGATATAGCTATTTTTAACAAACACTTTTGCAAATTATCGTAACAGTATTAGATTCTTCAAGTTCTCTGTTGTTTTTCTTACTCAACGTCAATTTTTCCACGACTCCACTTAGTCAATCGACTGTTTCCACTCGAGGAATATGTATAAAATCGAGCGATAGAACGAGGAACATCCGCGTTCTTTCCAATTTTTAGCCACGTCGGCAAGTTCCCATAACAACACCATCAAATACTCCAATTCCCGTGTCGTTTTTCTCCCGTCCCATTCAACTTTATTTATACGCGAAGCTCTGTGATAGAGTTTGTAAATTGTATTCTTCTTTAACATTCGTTGAAAGGAAGAAAATAATAAAAAGCAATTTGGAATTCCAGGAAGGACAAGATAAAGCTTGTTTTCCTTGCAAACTAGAGAAGATTTATTAGACATTGGTAAAGTATCGTATGAAACGGAATATGCTATTGGAACTGCGAGCGTTCTTCGACTTTCAGCGTTCAATTGCTACAGCCAGTAAAGCATACTGTCCGCTGTCGTCGTAAAGCTCGTTCGACCGTTGATCGAAGCTCGGACTAGCGTCATTCGTCCTCGTAACTTACAATCACCCAACGATTTCCTTTACGAAACGAATCGATACGGTGACAAACGCTCGCTTATCCCCCTGGAATCACAATATTTGAAAAGTACAGCAAACTGCAATGGGTAGACGTTGATATTATTTCTTATGAAGCGTGAGCTTCCCTAAATTCTACTCCAACCATGAATTACGTTCTTGTGGAACAACTATAAATTATTACAAATAACTCTCTTTCCAAATTAATCCTACGCTTTTTCTTTCGAGAAATTGGATTTTCCTTCAAGATCTTAAAGATGCACTCGATAATAAAATAGAATGCTATTGTCACGAGAATGAATATGTTTTCACGAGGTGAGGGATATTTTCCAAAGTTTTCATTTAAAATGTGCAAAAACTAGGGTTGGTTCGTCAAAATGTTCGGTTCAAAGTGTGGAACTTCCCGTTCCTCCATGGAATGTCCAATGAGGGAAAATAGTTTGTCTTGGTAGCTCGTCGTGATCCTCTTTAACAGTGACTTGATTTAGCGACGCAGAAGCATCCTTGGTAGTCACCATGCGAAAATACAACGTACGAAACCTGAAACGGCGTTACTGGAAAAGCTGTGGCATCCCAACTACGGCTCATCATAGCAGTGGTTTGCAATATTGGATGCGATCTTCGTCTTGCTTAATTAAGAGCTGCATAGGAAATTTTTTCAACGATAATCTACCAACTGAAAGAATTTTAGATTACAATTAGGCAGAGCCACTTTTACAGCACAGAATATTATATTATCCTCGTTAAATTAGCTCGAACGAGTTTGCTTTACAAAAGAATTTTTTCCGCGAAAAATGCAATAGTATATTACGCAATCTATTTGAGAAATTTCTTACATTCGTGATTCATTTAGCAGTGTTGCACAAATGAAAGATTTAGTTTGACTTTATCGGAATAATTTGTCATGCAAATTTTTGGTGAAAGCAAGAAATGTATTTTATAGGATACAGCGAGGGTGAAATGTTAAATATCCTTTCCACGTGGATATAGCAAAGATGAGTTTCGATACGAGCGAGCGCATTTACCAACACTTAGGTTTGATAGAAGAGCAGCTAGTGTGTCGGAACAGACGTGATAGAGCTTGTCGGAAGTATCATTTGCTATCTACTCATAGTCGAAGCGTACTATTCGCCCGGGACACGTAATATGTGGCGAATGAAGGACACTGAAGGAACGAAACTATGTCGAAGAATCTTTTCCACAAGTTTTCAAACTCTGCTGGAAAAGTCTCTTTCCTAGATTTATCTAATACTGGAACACTCATCGAATCAAGGCACTCGTCGAAAAAAATATGAATTCCTCTAATAAATAAACTTTGTTATCGAGTGGTACGTTCGAAACTGAAACTATGTCAGAGAATTTTCTAATGCGATCGTTATTAGGGATGAATTTGGCTGAGCAATTAGAAATGTTGAATTAACGTAGATATTCTGAAATTAAGCGGCTGTTAAGACGTTTGTGGAATGCGAGATCATCGTGTTGGTGGGAATGTCAACTGCACGTTGAACGCCAAGATTCCATTGTGAAATGCCGAGGGATACCGAGCTTAGTATGCATTTATACGCGCAATGCTGCTGTTTATTTATACAGAGAGGAGTACAGCGATTATTAAAATTATTTTCGTGCTTACAGCGAATCGTAATTATCCTTTCATTTCTGCACACGTTGTTTCACGAATGTAAGTATAGTAGCAATTGTTGTATGACCTTTTTACAAAAGGATCACAACAATTGCAAGCTAACAAGCCTTGGCCAATAGCCCAGAGGCGAAACACGTTTATATGATTGAGTTTCCTAGTCAGCCTTGGTCCAGCAGGATCTAACATTTCGATGAAAGTAGATCGGGAGGAAGCTGAGAAAGTACCGAAATACTTTTTACTCGGAAAGTCGGAAGACTGTGCCCTACAGCTTCAATCAGTATTAAATTCCCTCGCTTTGATTCCCAACGCTTCTAAATCTCAAGCAAAATTCGATCTGATTCCTGATCTAATATTATTTCTTTGCTCTCAACTTCTACAATCTCGCATGAAATATAGAACGTTTTACACCCTTCCATCGCGAAAATTTACCACATACCAGCAAAAGCTTGCTTGTCTCTTTCAGATTTGAAAATATTTCAACATTAGGAACGACGAATTCTATATATATATGTAAGAGGAATTTCCGTGTTCTTTTTTTGTATCTCAAGGAGAATAGCGTAAGTTTAATCAAACCTTTCAGTCGCGAAGCTGATAAAATGGATTTTTGTTGCATGGAGAATAAATATTGTCATTTTTAAGATAACACCGGAGTGATGCGAAGCTCGGTGTTTCTGTTTAATGTATCACGGTTAGCTGGCTGGCTCGTGCCGGTAAAATACGTGGACTTGTTTCGCGCGCGGTATAAGAGGGTGGGTGAAAGAATGCACGGGAAGCTGAGCAATTTTCCCACGAGGGCTGGGAGGGAAAAAGGAGGTTGGACTCGGAGATCTGGCAGGGTTGCTTGAAAATACTGATCCACATTCCCGAAACGCCCGGTATTCCGGTGGTATTGCATGAAATTGCTGCACTCTGTCCGCGTCATTCCCGGACGTTGCAATGCCGTTGCACATTGCCCCGTAGTATCCAAGACCATCCAGAACCATCTAGAGCTATCTGGGATCGTGAGGGGTCGTCCAGGATCAAACGGTACCAGCAAGAATTAGCAACGACCACTCAAGATCATCATTGACCAAATGGGATCACCTAGGATCATCAAAGATCATCCACGATCACAAAAATCATATCTAGAACTATCTAGGATCATCCAAGTTCGCGTAGGTTCGTGCAGGGTCAGTCAAGGTCATCCATGACTAACCAAGTCTATTCCGAATCATATATAGAATCATCCATCAGGACACTTCATCAGCCACCTCGTTTACGTATTACACGTATCACTGAAACACCTCAGGGTGTACCCTGTAAGTGGAGTACAATAAGAAACAAAAGACTTTTATCAATAGTTGTAGAGAACAAGCTTTTTCTATTTCCACCATGAATCCCTCCCGTTTAAACTCCATTCTTACTCTTCCCTGACATTCCACCAAGCATGATCCCTCTTCGTCCCGAAACATCCGGACGGACAATAATAATTACCAGCCCGAAGCTCACTCAGTCATTATTCCAAGTAAATTATCATACATATCAAACTTGCAACTTTTTCAATTTACCCGCGAGAGCTTCCTGGGATCGGATTACCACTGAAACTGCTTCAGTTCTACGCTTTAACGAGCCATAGCCACCGTGTGGTTTTATGTTTGATAGAAAGTGCATCCTGTGCCACAACGTAATTAAACTTTAACAGAAACAGCTCCTCTGTATACGTCTATTCTTCTAAGCTCGTACGTTCATGTCTGCGTTTTGTTTCGATTAAAGATGCAGCTATATTTCAGAAGCAGCAAAGTATATCGATACGGGAGGGTGATGTGTGATAAAAAGTAACTCTGGGAATTCAATATATCGAGCACTCTCGATTAAATTTAATGGGAACGAATAACAGTCGAAAGGAATAAATTGACCTGGTGGATCGAGGGGGATTCGACAGTGGTCTTTGCTGATCCGAAAATTATGTAAAATCTCCCTTGGTATAGTGCGTTGGGATTGGGTTATAAGCGAGCGAATGGTAGACTATATCCGATGTGTCCGTCTGGTCAGAAACGCAGTATCCTCTTTGGGCAGAACATCGCGTAATCGACTCTTCTGATGTGTGTATGGAATAGGAAGTACCATGGCAGGCTTCAATATAGCCAACTCCCGTCCTAGGGAGACTGCTAAGTCGATAGGATCAGCGCAGCCCGGATCGAAGTAACGGAAATTTGATTCCGCTGCCAAGTAATATCGGAGACGAGTGTTTATTCGACAAATATATACTATGTATCGGTGCATAGGTGTTTGCACACGTGTCTCCCGATCTGCATACGCCAAGCTTTCGCTGTGCTTAACCTTTCCTATCGAATTATGACTTTATCAGAAAAATTCAGAAGAAAAAACATTCGATATGTATACAGTCTGATGGACCCAAGATGTGTGATGAATGTAGAGATTTAATCAATAATTTCTCTCGAATAATTTCATCAATAAAATTATTTCTTTTCCTAAAGAACCATTATTTATATTTGGAAGACTGCAAAGTAAAAAGTGCTTGTAATTACTAAGTTTACTACGAGAATAAAGTTTCTTTCAGTATAAATATTTCTTTCGCGTTACTTATTAAATGAGTTTTATTTCTACTGTGGTTTTTTCAAACTATTATTTAAGAGTTTAAACTCAAACTAATGGTCGTTGCTTTAATAGTGACCATGAAATTGGAAAGTTAAATTGGAAGTTTTTTACCAATCGTATAAGATTTACTTCTTTATAAACTTACCATCGTAAGCTTGAAACTCGAGCCAAAAGCTCGTTCGGAATTTTGGCTGGCAATTGCGCGTTCAGCTATTATCCTTATTTGGTGAAATCGAAATAACACTACGCGTTAGAAAATTAGTTTAGTCGAGAGTCTAACTACTATCGTAATTGCGTTTGCGGAAAGGAATGTTGAATGTCTTACAAGTTTTACAATACGGTAGAATTAAGTGTGAGATAAATTTCTCTGTAAGAAGATAAAAATTTCTACGTTTCATCTGTACCAAGAGTCTGAAAAGGAAATACTTAAGTTAAACTTTTATCCTTGACAATTACGATTTCTCGTTTCGCGTAAGCCTCTTAAAGCCGAATTTTATAACATATAAGTGTGCTTTGACTTTGTAAATAATTCTTATTTGCTCTGTTTTGAAGTGTATTCCTGGGATAAAAAAATTCAACGATCGACAATTAATCGATTAAAATATTAGACTATTTAAGAGCATAAGTTTTCTATTACAAGAATTAAAATTCTATAAAAAAAATTAAAAGTATAAGATATATTTATATAAAATATTCTTATCTAAAAATACTATTCTTGTGTAAAATAATATATGAAATGATAGCTGGCCTTTTCCATCAGAAACTCGTTCAAGATTAGTGGAAAGAAATTGGAGGAAATCCGCTCTTCGGCATTGAGATCCAATCCGAATGCTGAAATACGATTATTTGGATCCAGCTGGCGTTGGAAATTTCCTCGAAGCAAAATCGACTTTGACGGTTCTCTTTATGCTTGAAACAAGAGCTATTGACAAATTAGCCGATAGTCGACTGAAGGAAATAAGGTTCTAGTAGGTCGAAGGTCGAGTACTTTCGGATACCATTATCAGAAGATATAACTCCGAGCATTTCATGCAACGAGATTGAAGGGTGGAAAAGACGTAGAGAGTCGGTTACCATTCAACTCTCTCTCTCTCTCTCTCTCTCTCTCTCTCTTTCTCTGTGAGATCGGATAATTCTACGATAGAGAGAGAGACGAAAGCAAACAGAGAATATCATAGAGCCATCTCGCTTGAATTCGTTATATCTGTGATTTCTCTGCTTGAAAGCAACTCGGTTGTCACGCCCTAACAAAGGGCTTGACCCGGTCAGCTATAAATCGATTTTCCTCTCACTCGGACGATTATTATTTTGGGTGAATGCCCCTCTCAATTCTCGCTTGTTATCACGTGCATTATCCACTCTATGTACAATCCTCATTTGCACTATCATAATTCTTCGACAACCTGTTATCAACGCTAACCTATATATTCCTCCACTTTATGTTTCCTCCAAGCAAAGCTTTTATTCCGCGATCCGCCTCATACGAACGATTAAAACTTTTCACCCAGCTGAATATTTTGATCGATTGTATCGAAAAAAAGGCTTTTATTAATTTTCATAATGAGAAAAACTTTGATGCAGTAAAATTCTTCAAATTTTCCCTTCATCGATGTACATTTACTTGTACTACTTTGCTTTTTTTATGAATTTTAAAAGGAAAGAGAGTTTAATATACTTTCAGCTATAAATGATTACTGGAAGATTAAAGGCGGGGGGGGGGGGGGGGGAGAATATCGATTAAAATCGTTATGGAGTGTAAAATGCTTTATAATCTTATATAAAAAAAAGGGGAAATTAGTATCGGTCTTTAATACAACAAGCAAGTGTATGATGTTATACTGAAAATGCTTTCGTTGAAATACCTTGAGTAAAGAGTGAGTTAGTGTGATATAGTTAGAGAAAGAGAAAGAATTAAAGGGGGTTTGAATAACCAGACGAGTCGCATCTTGAATTATTTTATACGACACAATCCTCGGTTAAGATTATTACAAGGATCTTCGAAAGAACTTTATGAGAGAAAAAGTATTGGATAATATACGAGAATATAAATGTCACACCGCGGGCATTTTTCAGTAACAGTATACACTCGCTTCACTAGCTATACTAACCGGCACTCTCCGGATATACTCACATCCGGATTGTATTCTGATATAGCTGTATAGAATATATATATATATATATCTACAGGTATTTCTTATGTGTCAGTGCTCCCGAAAGAGAGAAGAGATTCGGATGAGGGGTTAAAAGAATATATATATATATATATATGGATCCACCCGTGTCTGGAAGATGCTTATCCCTCGAACTCTTCGAAAAGACAGAAAAAGAGAAAATTACGCGTGGCAGGGCTGGATTTGCAAAAGTTGAAAATACGTAAAGCAAGAATTTCACTCTGGTCTCAGTTTAAAATATTTTCTGTATTCGCAGCAGACATTGGCGATCCATCGCATGGGGAAGCACCGGGTTTATTTATCTGTTCCTGTGGGTACTTACAGAGCTTCTGGCAGAACGCAACTCACCGGAAGTGTAGGACTACGGGAGAGCGCGAAGCCTGGCAATGGCACGTGCGCTCTCGCTCCTCATCCTCATTCAATTGGACCACTCCCTTCATTCAATCCTCGCTGGCTCGGTGTTCCCTCGCATTTGTGATTCGCATTATGTCCCACCTCTGGCTGCATGGCGCGCCACCACTTTTCTCAAGGATTCAACCGTGTGAATCTATCTCCCCTGCAGGATAAAAATGCCTCGAGCCTGCAGGAATTCCTATCCTATATCGTCGATATTCCCAAGGAACTTCTCGCTTCCTGGAGGTTTACTATTCAACCTTTATTCGCACCTGCATCGATCCTTCTTTCTGTATTACAAATTTATATTGGACTATGTTGGTTGCATCGAGGGAATATTATTCTTTCTCCTTATCGTATATACGCGCACTGGGACGACCGATCGGTATTCACCTGTGATTTCCTTATACCCATCAAATTCCTCACGTGTAGTATATATTCGTAAGAGGAAATTTTATTACATGGAGTTGTTTCGTAACGATAGTTTGTAAAACCTGCTTATAAATTCATCAATCTAATATAGACGTCGTAGAGTCATTTCTTCGTTTAAATTGCATGTCGAGTCGATATTACAAATTTGTTCTGGATTATGTTTGCAAAATTGAGGGAATATTGTCATTTCCTCTTGAAATATTCTAGATGGGTTGGTCGATCGGTATATTCAATTTTGATTTAATTCTTTACCTATCAATCCCTTCGTGTGTAAACCGCTATGAATTCTTATGCAGTGATTTGTATGTAGAAAATATTCCATGAAGAACTTATTAGCAGTGTCCGCTATTAGCTCGTCACGCTAGATATCTCACGCTAGGTTGGATAAAGGGATGGGAATTTAATTTTTTTATGCAACAATATTACCTTTTTAATGAAGCTTTTCATACGGAATTATCATTAATCCATAATTAGCATATTACAGCTTTACGCATTGCAGCTTTTGATAAACAGGATATGATGGAGAAGTGTGGGGTAAATAGAGTCCAATTGCGTAATACTGCTGAACCAATATGTAACAATGCGCCTATGCATTTCATTAATACTGTATTAGGTCAGGCTGCGTATTATAAATCATGCAGTTAAAAATGCATGTGCTTCTCGAATTACAAACTCGCCATGTTCAATCTCGTAAATGTGAGAAAGTCTGGATTTTACAGTACATACACAATTATGCGTACGAGGACTATGCCGGAAAGCGAATCGCACATCTCGTTATTCAGTTAGTGGAGAATCGAGTGTGTTTAATTTTTTCGTTGTTAAACTTCCAGGATTTCTCTCCCAAATTGAATTATAAAGTACCAAATGAATTTTAAACGATCATCCTTTTCCTCGTTTATTGTAACTCATTGTAAAACTCTGCAACTATTCAAATCATGTTTCTTGCTTTGAATGGCTTTAATGAACACTGCACGATACCTTGTTACTTGACTCGTATGCCAATTATATTAAAGTCATTTTACACCATATATTGTGCATGTCAGACCAACTTTGTTCTTAATATTACGAGCCCTTCTTAACACTAAATTTGAAGACAAATAAATGTCCAGCTTTTATACTTTCGTCCTCTCCTCAGTCATCTATTTTCTCGGTGCATTACTTGCAATTTTTTATATTAAGTAAGCTGGATGGATCGTCTCGAGAGAAATTAAATAAACGACGAGAAGACGTAGTGTATGCATGCACCTTTGAAAAAGATATCAGCTTCCCAATTACACATTAATTCCAACTATATCTTTTAAGAGAATTTTTTAGAATTCTTCGGGTAACCGTAAAAAAGGACTCGTAATTCTTTATTAAAATAGCTTGAATATTTTCGTTACACTTTAAATGTACAACTAAGGACGACATTTTTTTACGGTTGTTACAAATGGTATTTGCAGGTAATGAATAAAATATGAAGATATTTCGAACAGTTAAGAACACGGATAGTACTGGGCGAATTTTGCCATTCGTTGGCACGACTCGTTTAATTAATAACCATAATGGTCCAACCAGTGAGATTAATTGTTGCTGCCGTAGAAACAACACAGAAAAACAAAGGTCTCGCATTATCCACGTAGTAGAATTATATTTGCCAGTTTGAGAGTAAAACAGAAACACTTAATTAGTATATGAGGATTTTCAGGAAGGTCGGAAATTTTGCGCTAATCCGTTATTTTCGTAACATCCAGAGTGGATTAACCAAGTTTGAATTCTTGCCATGCAAGCTCCGTTTCGTCTAATCCTTTTCTGCTAATCCCAGAGCTTTCCACTAATTTTGCAAGAACTTTTTCGGTAAAATAGGAGCAATCAAGGGTTACAGTTGTCAGAGGACAGACGAATGGTAAGATTTTATTTAATGTCTGTGTTGGCAAGTGAATAGTGGGTATTACGTTTCCGTCGGAAGGTTTTGTAGAATCGCTTAATTTCCTTGTGCACAAAGCTCAACCAAATATCGTCAGGAGAGTATCATTCTACGTTGAGTTAAATAGCGCTTTTACGCTAGCCGAAGCCCTCGCTGCCCTCGTGGTGGAGAGGAAATGAAACGGGGATCGGGTCACTGCTGTGAAAATGATGAAAAACCTGGGCTGGACGCCCCACAGCCACTGATTTCCTCGCATCAACGACCTTTTCACCTATCTTTCAATTCCCAACTTGTTTTCTTTCGCTCCTCCTCCGTTGTTTCTTGCCCTTATTCCTTCCGTCCATTTCTATCCGTATCTTTCCCACTTTTTGTTTACCTGCACAAGGCTTTTCCCTATTTCTTTCTTATCAACATTCTCTCACTCTCTTTATGATCTATATATCTATATCTCATTCCCTAACTTATCAATAAATTAAATTTTTTCCTGCTTTTGTATGAAAATACAATCATCATGAAACTGCATATAAATTTATATGCATATATATATATCCAGCATATCTATCTGTCTATTTATCTCCGTCCCTCTTATTCTATATATATACTCGTCAATTTCTACTATATCCATTCCATTCTTGATTTACCTCACTTTTCTCAATTTGTCACCTTTCAACGTTCTGTTTCTCCATCCCCCTCGCACAATTTGTCTTCCCAACCTATTTCACGTTATTCTCCCCAGTCTCTTTTATCTACGTGTTTTGGGATTACCGGTATCGAATCTAACACTGCAGCTAGGGGACGCAGGACACACTGGGACGTCGAACAAATAATAATAAAGAAGCTTTACCAGCGGATATACCAACTGGAAGCCAACAGCTTCCAGTAGCAAGCCCAGGGGCCGGTTTCATCTCTACGTGCCACTTTTCTCTTCAGTTGCTTTGACCATTTACCTCTTTCCTGGCTCGTTGACCCAAAATACAACGATTTCCAAAGCACCTTGAAGGAGATTTGGTCCGGATTAACCTGGATCAAGTATCAAAGATAGTAATTAGACTAGCTGGTCGGTTTACAAATGTTTACCTGATTCCTGCATAGCACCATTCTAATCTCGAATACCACTACAAGTCTATTTTTCCTAATAGATTCATCAGTGATGAATTTTCTCAGAAAACTTTTCGACATTTACCAAACCAATGTGGTTGCATTCTCATAACAATAAAATTATTAATACAAATTTCTCAATCTTTCATTTTATGATAATGTAATACCTTGCTATTATTGTAGAGAGAGAGAGAGATTTACAAAACAAACTAATCTCACGAGTCTATAATCAGTGGTTTAATTGTAATATTTTTCATTTTGCAGAGCTTCAGACTTTGAAAATCCTATATGATCGAGTATATTGGATTTTATAGATTAATCGAGGTGTGAAAATGAGTGATGCATAAACCAGAGGAGGCGTGATAGTGGAGAGTTTGGTATTATGCAAAATGGGAGTAATCGAGAATCGGGCCAAGAGGATTATTAACTGCGACTAGATGGCAGTTATTGAAATCGATTGTATTTTCATTAATTGCTGCACAGACGTCGTTAAACCCGAAGCTTTAATGGACAATGTGTGGGAATTCAAGGGTGCAGTTTCTATACTATATCTGTTAAAAGTAACTATCTGGTCAAAGTTGGAAAACCAGTTTGTGGGCTTCTATCCTTCTCTAACGAATCCATCGAAACACGTCCTCGAATCTCTCAAATTAGGCAGATTCGCCCATGCAAAACTTGATCCAGCCAACCACCCTCCTCCTCCCCTTTCTTACGCCCCTTCTCATTCACGGTTTAGCAGAATACTCTGTCACTTGTCTGCTCATGCACGTGATTACACAACACTCTATCTATTCATCGACCTATCTATACAATCAGTATTTTCCAAATATTAACAAACTTACGTGATAATAACAGTCGTAATAATTTAGCACAATTACATTCTGTTACAATCTCACTAAGCGGTAAACAAAAGCATTATGCTAATTATGACGATTTTCACTTTTAGTATATATAATTTAACAGAGCCCTCTAATTAAAAGGATCCAGATAATTTACTGAAATAATTGCGAATTCCCCAATCCGGCCGAGGAGAGGATAATTAAAAAACTGCGAGTTTTATGAGTTTTACCTAACTATTTAAAGTTTAGCATTGCTTGAGTCAATTCTGCAGTTTAATAATGGGTCGACCTATTGAACGAGGCGATAATTTCGTGGAAAGAGAGGCGAATGTTTAAACTGTCGGTGTCATAAATATATCGATTGTTAAGAACTCTCATGAACATGGGAGCTAAATGAAACGCAGGTGCTGCAGCAGAATTTATTTCCGAACGCGTATAAAACCGCTCGCTCACCAGATTTTCCAGAATCGAGCTGAAACTTTAGTTTCACGTCGCTTCTATCGTATTTTTTCTTCCCTCGGGTTATCCGTGTGCAAAACTGTGAGACTCCAGTAGAAAAGATTGTAAACGATCGATGCCTCGGTAGTGAATGTTCTGATTTTCATCGAAATCAAACGCGAGAGCGTAAAATTATATTATTAATAAAATATGATACGACTTGTTAAATCTTATAAAATTCAAACTTTTCCCTAATCGGAATACGGTTTCACTTTGAGTCGTACGCGTCAACTTAAATTTTTCGATTATTTTATATTGCATTTCTAACACAATTTTTGCATTTTTGTTTTAAATTAATAATTCATAGAAATAAAAGATATTTGCGAATATAGTGTTAATCATGATATCAAATGTAGAGAAGAATTGGATAAAAAATCTCTCTAAGGATAAATTCACTAAGTCGTACTATTGCAGATTTTAACATAGCTAAAATGTTATATAAGAGTAGACCACATTGTAATACTTTGTACTCATCAATTTAAAATAAACCTTGGAACAAGATCATATAATCCTTCGCTCTTCTAACCTTTTTACATCATGGTATGATTCGTTATAGAAACATGTAATACGATCAGGGTTAATAGTGGTGTATCGAAAGATTTAACGCAAGGATTTATCTTGAGTTCGGTTAATGCTACTTTTGAAGCATTGCTTATTAGAAAGGCCTCGGCTTTGGAGGATCCAAGTCGAAATGAGAGAAAATCCCGAGCAGCAGGCTCTGTGGTACTTGGAAGAATTCGCCTTCTCCTATACCACGATGTACTCGAAACGAGTTTTCCAGAGAGACGGAACTCTCAGTCGGGAATTACTAGTGCGGATTTTGCAGCAGGATGTTCATTAGAAGGATTTCTTTCCCTCTCGCCCATCTGGACACTTGACTCAAGAGCATACAATTATCCAGAGATCCTGCAATCGTCAGGATATCCTTTTCGTCATTTATTTCGAAGACACACCTTATAAAAATAAAGGCAATCAGCTAATAATATTTAAGAATTTTTATAAAACTCTCAAAAATCTAAATAACTCGACTATTTTGCAATTAAATTATTTCACTGTGACGTTTAAAGATGTCAGTATGTTTTTTTTTTAAATATTACACAGTAAAAATAGAAATTTCCAATGACAATCTTAAATTATATAAATTGTCAGTGAGAGTGTTAACAAAAAAAATATTATACAGTTTATATTTACTCTAATTTGACTGTATTTTTACAATTACCATGAATTTTACGTATTTGTAAACGGTACGAGCTGGCGAAGATTAGTTGAGTAATTCTTTGTCAGCTTCTGTCTAATTTAGAAAGGACAGGAGCATCTGCTGGCAGTTTGTGTCGGTCTCCAGCTGGTCCCGCCGCAATTGGTGCGTCGGCTCATCAAACTTCCAGCTTGAAACACGCGAGAACGAAGAAGTTGTCCAGCCCCTCGCCATCGCTCCTTCCATTTCTGTTACCGTTCTCGTTTTCACCCCCCCCCCCCTCCCTCTCCCCATCACTCTAACCCCTTCAACGAAATTCGTCACAGTGACAAGCCACTATATATACGTACCTGTTCCATGCGTCTCCATTTGCATTTGAACTCGTAGCGTTCTCCAGCAATAAGAATGCTGGCATAATTTTATGCAGAATGCAAACCAGCATCCGCCTCCGAGCTATCCAAATGCTATACTCGCGAACCTGCCAATGCAAAAGAGCTTTCGAAGAAGAAAATCAGTGCCCTGATTGGAAGCTACAGGATTTTCCACGATATTTTTACCAAACCATTTCCCCTCGATTCTTCGGATATTTTCAGTAAACGAATCTCCCTTGTTTATTCAGCTTTACACTTCGCGACTAACTGGCGATGAATATGCAATCTTATTTATACGCATGCTATTACTTTGCTGATTGTCAGATTCATGTCGACTGAACTTATTCGAATGTATTTTTAGTGATAATAATTGTACCAATATTTATTATAGTGTAAATTTTCTTATGTTACAGGTAAGTCCTTGTCCTGGTTTTATAAAACTAGCTATTCATATAGCTTTAATTAGTTTGGGCAGTGAGTATATTTTGATATTGATATATATTTTTATAAATTTAATTTTAATTGAAATTTATAGTTTTGTGTAATACCTGTAATTTATTGATTTTTTTTAACGAAATTTGTGTTTTCAGTTACTAAAATGAATAAATGTTAATTTATTTGTATTTTAAACTTTGTTGGAAGTATCGTGTCTATACTGATGTCAGGTTTAGGAAAGATATAGTTCGGGTAAATCAGGAATTTAATGACATCCTTCAGAATTTCCTCCTCTTAGAATTTCATAGATCCAGAGAAGTTGCTGTGCCTATTGAAATATATGGTGTGTTCTGATAATAAAATCGAGTCGTAGCTGAGTTGAATTCTTCAGTCGTTTGATTTGAAAAGGATCTATTCATGTTGAGCAGCTAAAATGAAGGCACGCGAAGAACGTAGTGATAATAACCAAGTCTCGTTTTATTATAATTCCATACATCTTATTAGACATCATAAATGAGTCGATGACAAATATCGGAATCTCTATTAACTGCTTACTGTACATATATGTATAATATTAGGGAAGGTTGGTGAAAAGCTGGGTACTGAGGTAAATACTTTATTGATATTTTCTACAATTTTTAATAGTCCTTTATTTGGTCGTGTAAAAAGCTACTTTTAAATATTTGTGAAAAAAAAAATGTAATTTTTCAATCGCTTTAGTTAGATACACAATATTCAAAAGTATAAGCTTTGACTTAGGTATAAAACCGTGGATTTAAAGAGAAACAAATTAATAGTAACTGATTTATATACAGGGTGATTTTTTATGATTATTCACCCTGAATAAATATGAAATAGCAGTAAATATTGAATTTTCCAAACACACTTTAATTTTTGTTTAAAATTGGACTTTCAATAATTATATAAAGAATATTCTAAATTGAGAAACACAGAAGTTATAAAGATCACCTTGATTACTTTTAAAATAAAACCCTATATTTTGTATTGCATATTTTTATTTCTTATCTCAAAAGAGCCTTCCAAATCACTAGATTATTTTATCATTTGAACCAACTGTTCATTAGATGTTGCAAACTAAAACTATAAGCAGGTAAGTGATTAAATGTGTGTGTATGCGAGGCATTCACGTACACTAGCTACTTTAATCAAGCCAACGCCTATGTGCAATTTCAAATTGAAATATCTAGTGAGCCATTGAAAGAAATGATAATTTCATATTGTGTGTCGGAAAGCTCTTAACATAAACTAGAAGAATATTTAATAAAAAATATAAGGTTCCTCTTAAAAAAATCAAATTTGACCTCCAAAACTTCTACACTCCTCCACCTAAAATATTTTTTATTTAATAATTTAATTTCTCCCTCGAAGCAAATATTCATCTGTCTTTGAGAAATTCAATATTTATTGCTGAATTCCATTTATTCAGGATAGATACTCAATAAAAAAAGCACCCAGTATGTAAAATGGTATGGAAATTTTAAAGGGAATTTGATGCATTTGCGATTCGTTGATAAGATAGCAATAACTAACTGTACCTATATACATATAGTAGTCTTCAAGACTGATTACTATTATAATACGTAATATTGAGTCATATAGACTTGGTATGTTATGTAATTATACTTATATAATAAACATATACATATACAGAGATATTATACATCAAGGCCTATAAGGTTTGCGTTAGCATTCCCATTGGTATATGCAAAGACGCAAAGCAGGCCTCAGGGCTATGCCTAATGAGCTTCCTGTCGCAAGGAAACGGTAGGATCCAGCCTGGTTCTCGCCATTCATAGCTACCCTCAGGATTCAGAAGACTAGGATGCTCCCACCGTCATTGACAATCGGCAGCTGACTACCATTGTTTCACGTCACCTGCAGCTTCAAGCATGGGATATTCCTTTCTATAACGTCATCGTAGTCTACCTCGTTAGTGTCACACACTTACACAATTCAACACCCACAGTCAGCTTCATATTTATATATATAGCTATACCAATCAAGCAAAATTTTCATATTTGGAAGGATCATTAATCATTTTCTCAAATTCTACCAACTCTTTTCCAGCTTAAGAAGATTTTATGTCACGTTTCAAGCTGTTGATTTACCTCTTCGATATATTATTTGATTATCGTTACTTGTTACTTTAGATTCTTCCAGATTTCCATGGAGAGCAATCTAATGTTGGTATAGTTAGGTGGATTTTACTGATGAAACAATTCTCGAAGACATTCGACTACTTTAAAAGAAATTGTTATTATCATGGAATGGCTGCTGGTCCCTGGGGAATTTGACTTAGAAACAAATAGCCATTATTGCGTCTAGGATAAACTTTCGTTCGAGGAATCAATAACTGGATGCAGCGAGACCACGAAAATAATAAAAACAATACACATTCCAGTGGGATACCAGCCTGGTAAAACTAACCCTTCAGATAATGGAGAATTAATTCCGAGTAGTAGGAGGAATCTTTCTTACGGTTATAACTTCCGGTATCTTTCTTACATCTTTATAATAAGATTTCCAATATGAGAAATTGGTTAGCTATTGAATGGTTCTCAAACTATTTTATTGCTATAATTTATTTTACAATAATGAAGACTCCCTTCTAAGAAAACAGATTTTTATAATTTAATCGAATAATTTCTCAATATTTTTATCACTATTTTTATTTTTATACTTTCAGGGAAAGGTGCACAAAGCATTTCAATGTTTACAGCCCGCTAGAACTGCATTTTGTCACGACGATCTGCAATTACTGCAAATTATGCAACTACCGCCCAATCTGTATAATGCGTCATGCTGGTCACGTTGTTTACACATAAAGCTATGCGTCGAGAAGATTATACGTTTTCTACTTACTTTTTTAAAAAATATATCGCATAATTCTTTTATACAGTGCAATAAACGTTCTGGTGCAGGAAATTTAACGGTTTCTTTATATACTTACTTTTTAGGACAAATAAAAAAAATAATACACTAACATTTGCTGGCAAAAAAGCTACAATGTTTATTTAATGGGTTGTAGTTAAAGATCGTTTCTTATGTTTTTTCGAATTACAATTGAACTTTAAAACGAAATTGCTATGCTACCAAGTAAATATTTAAAAGTGTAATAATGCTAACAATGGACAAAACTGAAATTGGATTTTAAATTAGTCAATATAATTAAATATACTTACTCATTTTAAAGTAGACAAGTTATGGATGAATCCGTAAATTTTCAATTATTAATTATTATAATTGATTAAGATTTAGTTAAGCTCTGACTTATTGCTTGAACTAATTTTTGTGTTTATTTGAAATATCTTTGAAATGAATCACATATTCGATATACGGTTTTAAAATTTTATATTACAATCGTAACAAGTATTAGGACTCATTGGTTGAAATTCTTCGTAAAGGTTTTTTCGGGAAGATGAAAATTGTAATCGGATCGTTCGAACGAGCTAATTTTCAGCAGGGCTATCCCATTGTAATATTAATAGAATCCTCGTTCAGTGGATACCTCAGCATAACGAAACTTCAATATAAATTCTTGAGTGCCTAATAAAACAGATTGTAACAAAAACTCACTTTTTTTTATTTATTGAATTTTTGTGCTACTGACCAATAGTCTCAACTAACCTACTTGAAAGTGCATAAATTCACTAAATACCCCAGTTGAGTTTGTTCGAAGAGCTATTTGATGCAGGTTCTTCTTCATTGAATTTTAACATGCTATATATTTTACTTTAAATACAGATTTTACATCATAAATTAGATGGAAAATAGATACATAGGTTAATTTTTATGACAATAAAAGTATATCAATAATTAAATTTTAATAATTATCTATCAAAATATTATTACACAATTTAAAGGACTTTTTTATATTCATTTATATATAATTCTCTCCAAATCCTCAAAAATGGAAATCAGCTTCTATTCTAAACAATTTTAATTTTCTGTAAAGTAAGTCTGAGTGCTTATATTCGTATTGAAAGATACTCTTATTCCAAAAGTTACTTTTACCATTGTTTAAAAGAAAGTGTGCCAGTGTTCAATTATTAGCTTGCACGAGGCAGCCGTCCAAATGTAACAGGATTGAAAGGTATCCGAGTTAGATAAGTGGGTTTATTTACTATACTAACGTGATAAAACTTGGTTGCAAATGTAACGAAGAAAGACAGTACGTTAGTCCAGAAAAAGTCGTTTAGGAGGGAAGCACGAATTTCGCAATCACTTGGCGATACCAGCGCTCCACTCACTGTGACGTAAAGCGGATTTTTTTTGCTAAGCAGATGGAAATGAAGTAGATGAGAATGCAATAATGCGCCTTTATGTATTTCGAAGGGGCATGGGACAGTATAATGGCCAGACAAAAAGTAATGGTAAAATGGATGAAAAATGAAAGAACAAAAAAATATACAAGTGATGAGCGGGGTGTAGGAATCGAGGAAGAGGGGGGGGGGGATATCCAGATATGTCTATCGTCACGCAAATGCGCACGTAGATGCAGAAAAAGGCAGAAACGATTTTTAAAAGCTTCCAGCTTTGTAGGGGAGACCGGGGTAAAATAGGGTACTGGGGTAAAACAAGGACCCATTAATATAACATAAACTACATTTCTGATTCAGTCATTAATGAAGGTATGTAATGGTGCCACTTGAAGATATTTGTCAGCAAAAATTTGTAAACATTGGCGCTTGATTACTTTCCAAACGCTTTATTTTTCATTTTTACACATAATTCTTAAAAGTTTCCGATAATTTCGAAGTATTCAGTACAAAATCTGGACTAATAGAGTAAATTTTCACTTAAGTCACTTAATTTGTAATATTTTTAACTATAATTTCGTTAGTCGTATTTTTAATTTACATACGATATATGTCTGTATAATATTTAAATACACTTTGTATGGTTAAGGGGCAAAATCGTATGCGGTAAAATCGGACCTCATACCTTCATTAATGACTGAATCAGGAATATAATTTTTGTTATATTAATGGGTTCTGGTTTTATCCTGGTACCCTATTTTACCTGGGTTTCCCCTAATAAATGTATTTATTGTAAAAAAATATGCGCATTAACAAAATTACAAGAAGGATGAGTACAATGCATAAAAAATTTAAAATGGGCTCATGAAGGATGAACTGACTAGAAAATTGAAGATTTACATAATTTCTCATGTAATACATGCTAAGTTTGTATCAATTTTTTGTATCCAATTTGAATCCGTGGAGTACCCTATTTTACCCATGGGTCGGGGTAAAACCGTAAATTGTTATGTTTTTTTTAAATTAAGATTTGATTAATAAAAAATAAAAATAATTATTTAATTTTGTGTCACCACTTTAAAGAAGGTTTATATTAAATCAAAGTCGTTTTATTTTAAATTTTTTTTAATAATAACCTAAATATAAGCCTTTATCCTTAAGGGTACCGTTTTACCCCGGTCTCCCCTACGTGTGCTATGTACATATATCGCTATTAATGCCTAAAGAGAAGCTTAATTAACGCAGAGATCATTCCGTGCACTCGAATTGAAAATTGCTGCAGAGTCGTGCAGGCTGAATTAATTCATCGAAAGCCTCCCCTTTTTCTTTCCCCTGTTCGTCGATAAATCGTAAGTCGGATAATAATCTTACTCAGCGAATTTAGCCAAATCTGGCCTCAAAGTTTTCCAAGTAACTTACTTCCTAACACTGACTGAATATATATATCTGTCTACATACTGATCTTAAATTATGTATGGTACGTTTAATATCTTTAAAAATTCAATTCAATATTTTTAAATTAATTTGTTTATATAAAATCAACAGAAAACACTTTCACATTAATGAGCGTAAGATTTAATCAATTTTAGAATCTTGTTAAGCAAAGGATCAGCATTTGGAGAATCAGCAATCAACGCAGCTGCGTGTTTGAAGCTAAACAATTTACTCAATTAAACGCTCATTAAATCCTCCCTTCTAAAATATAATTATATGTTTGCAAAGCGTGAAATCCATCAGTCCGTATTTTTAACTGGGTCAATTAGCTATCTGATCAAATTAAACTGGATAAAATAAATTTGCAAACCACCGAGGACTGCAGTTTAGCGTTATTTTCATTTATTAGTGTAATTTATCACCAGAGCTTTTATTGCGGCTGGAAAAAGACCAATTTTTGCTTGGACAAATTATTGAACGAGTTAATAATTCAGAATGATTAAATATTTCAACGTTCAATCCTCTTACGGCTCGGTCTATTATTGACGGATGTGATTTCTTAATGAAGAGCACAAAGAGGGGGAACCATTGGGAGAAATCGCTTTGATCCTCGTTGAATTATGGGATTGGAGTTATTTCAGATATGCACGTGGAGATCTAAAATGATATTCAGGCTATAATTTGATATTCTAACTGGGGGATAGTATCTGGGGCTTTCTCACTGGTGTCTTACGTCAAGTAAATATATTCAACGAAAATCATGGTTTCTAGGGTGACAGTTGCTAGAAGTAAAGGGTTATAGGCAGAATGGAATGACAGAAGGTTGGGGAGGTCTATCTCCCTCTGCTCGTGGAAGATACACCTCTGACTGCTTAACCTCCCTGTGTCTAATGAGTTTACCCTCGACAATGCTACGCTCCTCTTAGCTCCACCTTTACATCCAGTTTGCACATGCATTAAGCAGATAGCACGTGCGTTTATGAGTACTCAGCACTCGCTACCTGCAAAGCTCTGATCTCGCAAGAAAACTATAGCACCCTCTTCGATTGATCGACAATGACGAAGCCTTCAAAATAATTAGTTTCCCAAATTTTTTTCGAGAATTTCTGAACATTCGGTGAACCTTGATCTTGAGAGAGGTGAGGTCGTAAAGGGGAGTAAACTATTTGCAGTTGCTGAGAGGAAATTATCATTCCTAGTATCCTACTGACGTGCTTCGAGGCATTCTCATTACAAAACCACGGGACCTTACGTGGATTCATCTTCAAGCACAGAAGAGGCTTCAACACTCTCCACTGCCTAAGTCAGTCCTTTGGTAATGAGTTTACTCTCAACAATGTTAGCCTCTGAAATGTTTGTATCGGAATAATAGTGCTTGGGCAAGGTTCCTTGACCTTCCCATTATAACGTACTATCTTCAAATTCCAATCTTCCCTCTAAATGTATCAATTAGTAAAACTGTAACAATTTATTTATTTGATGACTTTTTATATGTCTCTCGTACACGATCATTAGAATAAAATAAATAACTCACGTGCTTTGAAATCAGTTCTCTAGGTATTTCAGTAAATTTATTCTCATACGCTTTAATGTTCTGCGAGCAGATTGTGATGCACCAACCTATTACAATGAGCCTGTGCGAACACATGACTTAACCAATTAGACAAGTACACTTTCGAGAAATCCAAGAAGCAGTCTCGTGCATATATTGTCTTATCTAGAAGACAATAACAGTAGTGAATACCAGTGCGTGGCACATACAGATAAACGCACGTGGAAAATACGTTTCCTTGCTCTTGTCTGTAATTCTCTCACCGTATTGCAAATGCAGATGTGTTTAATAGTAAGTAGAGATGCAGGAGACAAAGTAGTCGATGCAGATCTACGAAATGTCATTGTAAATCTGGAAAATAATAAATCAATGCAAACATATATAGATATTTCAAAGATAATTTATCAAATGCACATTTACTCGTAACGTCGTTTATTCGATTTGGCAATCCTGAATCAATCCACGTGGAAACTGGTCGAAAATGAAATACAATGAAGCTATGATGCTTTTTTTTAAATTTAAAATAGAGATAATTTTAAAGCCTTTGTTACTGAAACATAGCCAATTAATCATATCCTGAAAACAGTTTGACGACTACAAAACATAACTTGCTACGTTGAAAACCACGATAAATGGTGAAATATAGGTATATAGCGGGGAATGAATATAATCGTTCTATACGTGTCTCTATACCGTCAAAGCCTCGTAAAACATGGCGATTCACCTACACCCGAGTCGATTTACGCGTGCTTCGTAACAATGCGATAACGTATCACATATTCGCAAAGTGTTTTTAAAAATTCCTTTTTAATCCTTCGAAAATATTTGTTGCAACGACACTCAAAGCTTTGAGCTTTCATTTTTATGAAAATTTCCCTCGTGAATAATAGATTTCCTGTTTGAACCACGCGTGCACTTCATAATCGTTGTTTTGATAACGAGGTTATTAAGATTTATTTAATTTACATAACATTTTAGCATCATTAACGTCATCGTTCTATTTCATGGAGTGGGTTATGCGTGTCAAATTTGCGCCCATGAAACCTATCTAGCCCATCAGGGTCAGCCTCGTTTGACAAGTGCAATGCAGCCAATTATTGTCAACGACAAATCCATGTCAGCTTGTTGAAAACGTGACTTTTCGCCCTGCACATGCATTTTCCATGCTATTAAAACTAGAATTACAACAATGGCAAATGGGTTTAATGCGATAAATTTATTTATGTATAAATTACTATTTAATCAAGAAATATATCAATATAAAGAAAAATTATATAATTGAAAACCTCCCTTGGTAAATGTTTCGATCAATTTATTAATTGAGTAGCGAAACCTTGATTAAGACTAGTAAATTTGTATTTGGAGAAAATTAGCTCGTCGAACACGGTCAACACAGAACCTACTTTTAACTTTGAACAATCGCAGTAGTACAAGTTTAAAACTTACGCATACATACAATAGAATTTAGTAACGAATAAATAGGAAGAATTTTACACGTTTACTCAAATTTATTAACAACTAATTTCAACATTTAATTTAAACTATAATAATACTTATTTATCATATTGGTATTTGATTTATTTTTACAAGTTTAAACAACTGAAATAAGAAATGATAAACTCTGGGTAGTCTCACCCTAAATATGTACATATTATAGTTGAACACCATACAAACACGAAATGGTTCTAACTAGACAATATTTACATACATCATGATAATTTCTTGATTACAATTAACTCTATTAGACGATTTTGTGATTTGAACTGGTAATTTATATTGCCATAATAACATAAAATTATACCCTCTGGCACTAACAAGGTCAACATTGCTTTTATTGGAGCAATCAATAACTTGACACAGCTCGTATCTGCATTTATGATACTGGTCAATTAAATAATTAATTTCTACCGCATTTATCTATAAACATATATAATCAATAATAATAAAACTAAAGAATTTCAATCAACTGCTAAACTTGATCATAATTATTTAAATTAAATATATTTGCTGTTATATTATTAGAGAATAATTACCACTCACAAACAATTTATTAGATACATATTTAATAGAGATGAAAATGATGAAATTAAGTGTGTTTAGGTATAGGAAAGAGGTAATTGTGCGATCAGAAAAGCTATGTGTGGAATAAGTAGAAAATGATGAGAGAAGCTTCTAGAAATAGTCTCGACATATCCTGTAGTGGATTTGGATGATTCGTATTAGTGTATTTATGGGTGAAGGCGCGTGTAATGGTTCCAGGGATATAGGGTCGACCGTAACTCAGCATCAGCTAGCCAACGGGAGTTCCTGCCTTTCCTGGCTATCCCGTTAGGGACTTCGTCTTCCTCGTTGTCCCTCCTTCATCGCGGTAATCCCGATCAACATGGATTTTCAACCCCCATAGATTTCCTTCTGGAAATACGTCACACGTGCTCCACTTGCCATTTACTTTCAGATCGATCTCATCGCACATCAGTCACGCTTTTATACCTGCCACTCGACATACTACGATAACATCTTAATTGCACTAATTAGTAATCAAAAGTTACAGAATTAACAACATTATATTTTCCCCTTTTAAAGTTATCGCAAACTTCCACGGCTACTTCAACACGTGCTTCTCTTGCCAATTACTTTCTGATCGATCTTGCCACATATCAAACACGTTTACCTTTCCACTAACATAAGATAACATCTTATCATACTGCTTTGTAATCAAACGTGACGGCATATTAATAACCCTGTATTTTCCCCCCAATTAACTCATATTCTTAACATTTAACTCCCCTTAAAGCTACCGCAAATATAAACCAAGCATCTAAATTAAAATTTTCTTCCACTATTAACATATTGAATTTGCTAAACTTCAAACCGTGTGGAGGAAATAAACTGAAAAAAGAGTATGGAAAACATACAAAGCAATTGAAGATCCTTGTAAAGTCTCCAACGTTCATCCTTCGTTTACGGAGTGTGTTGCCAAGTGTGGTTCGAGTCGCGATACACTCGTGGCACTTTTAGCGAGAGGGAGAATAAAAAGTTTGAGTTGAACGGGAAGTAGAAAGTCTGGAGAGGTTTTTCGTTACACTCGTACGTAGAGAGAAAAAGTAGTGGAGAATTCGTGCTAATGGTGCTGAAATGGCGCGAGACCACCATTTTTATTGCGGCCTGACGGACTTTCGAAGACGCGATTTCGGCCAGAAGCAACCAGGAAGTTGGTGGGGCTTGTTTCAATTGGCTGGAGAAAATTGTGAGGACGTTCGTGGAATGGTACAATAAGAGGGATGCCAGAGACAGGCCTGTTGACGTCACCCCAACTCCCACCATCCTCTTTATTCAACCCCTTTCTTCCCCACCCTTTCACCAAATTCTTTAGCTCTTCCTCGTCAAACCCACGGGACACCTGACGAGAATTAAGTTTCTTCCTTGTAGCATGGCACGTGGCTGCCACGAGACGACCCTCCTCCCTCTATGCCTGCATAATGTCAACCAAGAAAACTTTAATTGTTTCACCCTTTTAACACGACACGCCGCTTTTCAAATTAATTAGACGGCCAATTAAAACGATCTCAATGCCTCCGTGATCTGTGTGCTCCGACTGAGAATTCTCCACTGACTCCCCATCAACCAACACTGCTAAAACTCACCCCTGCACAGTTTTTCCTCTTAACAAACAACCCTCTCTCTCAACCTTTTAACTCGTTTATTTTTAATTCTTTAAAATTTGTTTTACCTTGCATAAAATTTACTTTTTATTTAATTGCTTAACACAGTGGCCTTGTTGTATGAATAATTATTAGAAGATTGCTAATTTTATATTATCCTCGTAAGTAAATGCGATTATTTTCTTTATTCGTGTAATAATGGTCAAAGTATTTAAGGATTTACCTTCCATGTGAAACGTACATCCGCAATTTTCAATGGAAAGGAAAGTTATTAAAATTACTGTACTTCTGGACATATTAATGGATTTTGCAATTATGTAAAGCATAATTTAGAGTTAATTTCGCTTTTCATTTTTTTCCTTTCTCCCCTTTCTCTCCTACCAGATACTAATTAAAACAATTATACCAATTGCATCACTTGGTATTATATCGTTTCCATTCTTAATTTGACAAGCTGTTATTAGTAGTTTTACTGGGAACTGTCATTCCGCTTTATAGTGTCTTTGTAACAAATTGTACAAAACTATTATACAAATGATCGATTTATATGTCTTTAAGGGAGCCATGATTTTTTCTCAAACTTGTTTCAGTAAGACTTTATAATAAATTAATTTAAAATACAGATAACATTTGATTAAAATAAATACTAATGCACGAAAAGGAATATATTGATGCTTTGATTTGCGAGATAATAATTAAGGAAGGGAATGCTGGAATAAGGAGCAGAAGGGAGGGAGATTGCAACAATTCAGCTTGAAACAAGTTAAGGAATGTACATGTTAAAGTGGCATGTCGCTTCTTGATTAGATTCTAGTATGGTATATATGTATAGTCTAGCAGTGAAGGCAGCAACGTGAACTGAGGTAGTTTCAGCCAGAAGGAACAGTATCATCGAGGAGGAATTATGGACGAATTGCATACGTGAGCAGCTTCTGCAATATTGTATAATGTGGACACACGAGCAAACTTATATACACATAGGGAAAGACTGATAGGGGATGGACTAGTGTTGGTATAACTGCATGAATCGACGTCGTCCATCCGTGACAATTCGAATGCAACGAAACACACCTGAGCTTCAACGCAAATAACTGCTTACTTACCTGAGCGTCCCATCACCTCGTTTCTCAACGAGAAATACGTACTTTACTGAATCCAGCAATTCTCGCATTCGTTCACCTAACTCTGCAAAACGTGAGCGTACACCGACAAACATACTACCAAATTTATTATACAATTGAACCGCCCTCTTTTATCTATAGACATAGATTCACTTCTATTTTACAGCAAACGTTTATTTTTCATTTACTTACTGTCTATTTCGTTGAACACGAATTGCGGTCGCAACTTACGTAATATCTAGTAATTAAAATTCTTTGGCATTAATTATGGCGAAATGTAGCATTCTTATAACGTTTTAATTTTTTTTGTGGAAAAGGCTTATTTTCAAGTTCTGACCTTAGAACTTTAGATTAAATATAATGATGATTGTGCGTATATAAATGTGGAACCTTAAAGCTTTTCCATTTTTGAACGCTTGACCTAAGAAACATTATTATGTTGAAAGACTCAAAATATACACTTTATTTTCAATTTTGCTCTTTTTACATATATTAAATTTTACTTTATTTAGTAGGGGTTCTTTTTTTCTATTAATGTACAGGTGGATTATACAAATATAGAATTTCGATTATTTTCTAAGGAAAGTGAGGGTGAGAAAAAAATGTAAAATAAAAATTTATTTTTTTTAATGGGATGTGAGACAGTGCTATTAGTTTGACTTTCAAAAGTCATATGAAAATGGAACAAATGTTATTTTATTTTTTTCTTTAATGGATCCTCCTACTTTTTAGCACTGTATTTATTGTAAATATTAAGAGCTTTCCGAACCACTTTTTTCATCTTTTCATATCATTTAATTATTTTCAAGATATCTCGACTTGAAATTATAAGCAGAATGTATGTGAGCGAGATTATGCGTGGCGTATATGTATGTATAACGGTCACGCAACGACTTCTGTCAAACCCACACCAATGTGCAAATTCAAATTTAAATATCTCCTGAACGGTTAGATGAAATAAAAAAATAAATAAAAAAGGTTTTAGAAAGCTTTCGAGATAAGCTAGAGTAATATGCCATAAAAAATACGAGGTTCCATTTAAAAAATTCAGAATGACTCTCATTTGACCTGCAAATGACGTTTCAAGATCAAGCAGCTTTTGTTTCACATTTTCATCCGTATATAGGCTTTCTTATGAAATTGATCAAGATCATATACTAAATTGAACCACCCTGTATGTATACTTTTAATATCAAATCCTCTGTGAAACTCACAAATGGATAAAAATTCAATAAATCACACCGAAGTACGAATAAATATTTTTCGAGACTTTTTCACGCCTGTAAATTCATTCATTCGGTTTTTCAATCAAACGTCGAGTATCTCTTCAGTCATTTTTGTGGAATCAAAAATACAATATCAACAGAAATAAATATGGCGAATAAAATTTGAAAATATAATATTTTTATTACAGTTCATATAGAATTTTCTGTATAAACTTGTTTTTTGCTTTGAGCAACGGACGAAACCTAAACTGAAATATTTGATTGTCGAAAAACACACGTTTACGCCCATTTGTACCAGATGCACATGACACTTACGCAACTGTGCAGTGTGCACTAGAGCCGGATAGAAATGGTTGCGTATTTACCTGGAAGTACGCGACTCGCTCTCATTTTTTATCGCGTGCTGCAGTAGAACGTTCGTGAAGCTACCCGCGGACAGTAATTAAATTTTATTACATTCTTGCGAAACAAATGATAGCCTGCTACGCATATCGAGCGTTATAGTTTTTACCAAGTTAAACGAGCTTAGGTTCAACAATTTGTACAAACATTCACTCATTTACATTAGTAAAAATATTCCTGGGGCTGATTCCTGTCAAAGTACAACGGAGAGCAGCGAATACTTTCCAGACAGAAATTTTCACCACGTGCTTCTATTCTACCATTCAACCAGGCTTCGTTCACCTCATTTTTGACGAGGGCTTCGAATAATTTAATCCATCATAAAATGCGATTAATAATCATATTATCAATCAATAAAATAAATCTCGTAAAATGAAAGTGCTAGAGAATTAGTGCAGTCATTTACTTGGCAATCATTTGCTGTTTTTAATTACACATCAATATTTCCACACACACCCTATATGATTTTGGTTAATAATAAAATAATTTTATCATTTTTTTTAAACAGCATTCTCACATATGTTAAAAATATAGATAGTAAGGGAGAAAAACAGTTTGGCCAACCGTTCTTTCTTGCGAAAAGTGGGAGAATGCCGGGGGGGGGGGGGGGTAAACCTATATTATTGAAGTACAGGCAAAGCAAGGAATTATTGAGGTTAGTATATACGTGTACTGCTTTTCGATATCGTACGTCGTTTCACTGTATAAAGCTGTACTCGCAATGGGAGTGCACGTACAGGCAGAGAGTAACCGATTCCCATATTGCCTGACTGAATAACTGCGATCTACCTGTCACGAACAGGTACAACTATCGAACCGCACCAGATTACGCCATTTACGATCGCTTGAGCGAAAATATTGTGTTTTCTTCGATTCCATAAAATTTATCAAACGACCCGTACCTTACTCTTAATCGAGTAAACCCAAAACCACTGAAATTGAACGCTCCCTCCTTGTACCTCCTACTCCATAAATTCACTCCCCTAATCCTTTGCCATGGACGACCATTTTTACAGCTTATCCCTTGCGCTAACGAAAATCAGCCTGCTGCTACAGCTTCATCAGTGTTTCACATAAATTTAAACATCGATCAGTGATAAGATCGTCGGGAGGGAAATTCACAGTAAAAGTTGCTTTAAATTGCTTTAAATTTTTCAGGACGATCATCGATTTTCAAGATTTCAATATAAACGAATAAGATTCGATACCAGATAATGTTACGCGGAGCAAAATTTACGTTCGCTTTTATTGAATTTTTCTATTAAAGTTTCAGGAGTAGTAACTGCAATGTCTAGGTTTGACATACCGTCTCAGGGGCTTAGTGTTTGAATATTGGCTTAATCAGCCAACCATCAAGTTACTTTTAATCGCATTAGCGGTGATACGTGAATAAGCTGGACTCAATAAGCAAACTTGGTATAATTATATCTTGCGAAGACATGAAATTTAGGTTATATACGGAAGAGCACGGAGATAGGAGAGAGATGGAGAGAAAATTAAGGGAGGGAGGCAGGAAGAAAGATTTAAGAAACCGTTTTAGTTGCATTTGAAATAGGAGTTTCCCACGAGAAAAGAGCAAATAAGTGGACGCCACACTGAATAAGAAGATTTACTTGCCACTTGAGTATCACCTGAAAAAAGACTTACATTACTACTTTTTACTACTCGACCATAATGAGAGTTCCTTGCAATTAAGGAACGTCTTGAAAATATTACCATTGTCCAAAAACTATTTAACCTTTTGATGCACGAATTTTCTATTTTTATCATATTATATTTGTTACATCCGTGCAATATAATAAGGCACGACGTGAGTTGTTATTGGGACGATCCTACTTAGCTATATTAGATAGTGTTATATATACTATGAAATAAACTTGCATGCAGGGTTCCAGGAAGCAACGGGTAATGCGGGTCCATTAACTCTGGCAAATGACACGGAAATGCGGTTAAAAGTGTATACCACCTACTTTTCCACTCTGTTACGTCAGACTAGGAGCGTCGTGATGTTCATTTAACACATTTCACGTCTCTCCATGACGAATTCGCGCCTCGCAGCTTAACGTTCCGCTCCATTCAGTCATAAATAAAATAGATAGGTAAAAGAACTGATAAAAATAATCCACTTTTGAATTCGCCGATAAAAATGTATTCCCCTAATCTCTTAATTGAATGAAAAGCTCTTGAATTGGTAGGATTGCTACCAACTGGGAATTATCAAAGAAAATCTCCATGACTCTCAATGCGAGGAATAATTTTGGTGGCCAAATAACTAAAGACATTAGTATTTCTTCATATAACGTCCATAGATAAAGCGTAAAAATAATTAGAAAAAAGTGATTTAAGAATGGATGATTTCCTAGTTTACATGTTTCAGCTATTTTAGAAATTATCATTTAATATGAACATATAATAATTTAAAAAATCTCTGAAATATGTAAACTAGTAAATTGTCCGCTCTTAAATAATTTTTTTTCTAATTATTTTCACACATTATCTATAAATATTATTGAAATAAGTGGTGTCTTTAATTATTTGGCCACCACTGCATATACAGCATAATAAAGGATTAAATAAAAAATGGAATCCACCCGCTTCCGAGGTTCTCCGTTGTGTCCAAGTGGTATAAAGTAAGATTCGTAAGTTTGACAGATAGCGAAATGCGTGGGCGATTAAGCGATGAGCTGCATATCCGCAAGGTGTGCAAGCGCAGTGCAGTTCAAGATTGCAGCAGCAGCTACTGCCTCGTGACTCCTTATCGCGGCTACGTTCAATGCATAAAGCATAAAGTTCGTATCTCATGCATACATTCATAGGCGGCAGACTGAGCGAAAGTCATAAGTTATGGCAAGTCCCTCTCCGTTTCCATTCTATAATTCAAGCCCATAACACGAAGCGTAGTATCGAAATACCGCGAAATCACCGGAAGTTGAGTGAGCCACGTATGACAACTTCCCCTTTACCCTTCACTCACTCCCCTATCAAAAACCTCTACACTATGAATTTTCATAGACGAGTCTCACTTGTTGAAGGATATACTACTTACTGTATTCCCTCATTTTATTGTCAAACAATTTTTTACCCTGTACTGATTACTCCTATATTCTTCAACGTACTTCACTAAGTATTATATAAAACATTGTTTTTTCTTTTTCTATATTCCAAATTTTTAATCATTTCATTTTTTCTTTACTATATTCTTTAATTAATTTATATTATTATTTGGGAAAATATTTAAAACGAATCTTTGGGTTTAAATTAAAATTTGATTTTTTTTTTAAGTTAGAATGTAATTAGTTTAAAATCACGATTGTTCTTCAAGTTTTATCCCAAGTGGATTTCTTGAGAAACCTTACTTGACACTTATAGAGTGTCGCAATTTTTACAATAAATCAATGACTCCTCTTGCCTTAGCGTCGATTCGGCTTTCTTTTCCCTTCCGCTCCACGTCGTTGCACACTGGACGAATCGACCAGACTGCAGAATAGACAAGAACACCATAGGGTCGATCTCGCACGTGAGAAACACGTGCGCTGCGGCAAAACCTCTCATTTCGCCATCGCCGGATTTCAATTTTCCATTCTATTTTTCATATTTCGTTAGTATATCGTGCATTCCCTACTCAAAATATATGCAGAAACTTAAAATAGACATGTTACAAGTCGTCGTAAAATTTACAAGTGCTATTCACTCTCTTCTAATATGTATATCCTCCCATTTATCTTTACCCACACTTGTTAAGATTTTTATCAATTTTACAACTAATTTTTAAAAACCTAAATATATACCTTTTATTACAAACATTTATAATTAATTGCAGCACGAAAAAATCGTAAAGTTGAATAATAAAAATAATCATAAAGTAAGGATTTGTAAAAATAATTTACAGTGCAGTTAATATTTTAGAAATGTTAGAGAATTACTGTAATTATTTAATAAAATTTGTTTTAAAAGTCTACATATCGTATCTGAATAATTTAATATATTCCAAAGTGATAAGTGTTCGTGTGCTCTGTTAACCCTTAATTGTATTTCACGCTTCATTGTTCTCGCGTGCTATTCGTTAACACACCGATAGAGAAGGATGATTCTCTTGGAAGGTGAGCAAGGGTGTGGGAGAGTTAATGGACGGTTGGGGGAGGGGTAGAAGCTAGGGTATGAGAAAGAGAAATAGAGAACAAGTAAAATAAAGAGAGAGTGAGAGTAAGAGAGAAATAACGAGACGCCTCTGCGAGGCACCTTTAATTGGTGATAGGATAACCGTCGGGAAGCCATTAATTACATCGGCGAACGCCGTACTCCCACGTTAGACCAAGTTTGACTCCAGGTTATCCTCTCGACCCTTTTTTCCACTAAAGCTAACCGGTTACCCTACAACGACAAAACCCGCACAGTCTTGTGAAACCAACCGAAAAATTTAATTACCACAGCATTCGAATAGATTACCACCATTTAATAGTTTTTGATAATTTCATTAGTTTAGAAAGAAAAAGTGTTGAGACTAATAATTTTTGGTAAATTTTTTCTCAAAATTTACCATGAAATAAACTGCGATTTCTTCTACTTAAATAATTTCCTTGTGAATGATTCTACAAATAGTCTTTGATTGAAATTCGTTCAAGTAATTTTCTGTCATGAATAGGACACAGTTATACTACAAAAAAGATATGTCCGGTCCTTTAGATGGGAAACGCTCTGGTCTATTGAGAGTCTTTAAAATCAAAAGTAGTCAAAAGGAAATGCTGAGTGATTTAGTACCCAATCTAAGAAAGAAGTAATCTTGATAAAATTCTTTTATCAAGTTTTCACCTTTCACTTTACCAAACGTTTTACCTATAGCGATAAGACTTGATAAAAATGTTTGTTCGTTTATTAAAAAAGGTAAACCTTTTAAAATACTGTTTGCGATAACAAAATTCTATAAAATCAAATCGAGTTATGTTAAAATGATAAAGATTAAAGCTGAAAGTTAAACATTTGACAATACTTAGAAGAGTTAAGAAGATAACTATAGAGAAAGATGGCTGAAATTTTTTTTACTTAATTTGCAGATCACTGGTGGCTGTCAAGTCTCATCAGAAAACTGGTTCAGTCCCATGGCAGCACGGAAACTCGCAGCGTTTCTCGCCGCGATTCTGCATCTCTGTCTATGTGAGTGAGTCTCTTAAGAGTTATTTGCCGAGTCATCTGCGCCCCAAAAAGGGTGGATTCGATCGACTGCCTCCACCCCTTTATTCTTCTCCAACTACGTAGAAGAAGACTTGGACGAAAATCGCGCTGGTAGTTGTCGGATAACTCGAGAATCCTGATAGTATAGGAGAGAGAGATAGAGAAAAGAAAAGAAAGGAAATTTATTATTATACCGAGGCAGAGCGTTCCACTGATACAAAGAAGAAAGAAAACGATGATGAAAAATGTTAGTTAACAGAAAAGAAAAATTACAAGACCAAACTGGAATCGCACAAGTAAAAGAATAATAATAAACTATTATCAAGAAAATTATTTCTCAATACAAAAAAAACTAAAAAATTGTAATTATTCTTTATCTTCTTGAAACTATCACTATATCTTCTTAAACTATTCGTGATTCAGATAAATTATGATTAATTTAATCAAAATTCACTTTTTTTCAATCAGACATTTATTTAGTGCCAAAATATTCCCTGATCAGATTCACTTAGACTTCTTTTAGATTAATATTAGATAATATTTCTCTCCGTACAGCATAGGGACGGTCGAACGAATCTCGGAAGGAGGATAGTGTAGAGAAGGAAGGAGAGACGAAGGGAATAAAGAGAATAGTAGTACAGCGGAAGTCTGGAACGTGTCGCAAATTGAAAGTCAGCATTCGCGATTGCACCGACTTCCGCCGCATGACTTTCATGGGAAAGCCGCAGATGTTCCGGCTACGTTGGGCTGCGCGCTATGCCACATTCGCATTTGCGTTCACCTTAACCGGAGAACGTTAGGACTATACACCGCCCAGACTTTAAATGGCTAATTTCGCACGACGTGTATACCCTGGCGAACACGAAATTGCATGCAAAAAACTAGCAATATTATAGCCCTCGTGTCTTCCCTATTCCCTCGTTACAACTACCACGTTAAACATTAACGACTCCGTTTCACCCCCCCCCCCCCACCCTTCCCCACCCCACCCTATATCTCACGAGAATAAACAATTAAGGAAAATAACATCCCAGTAAAAGTTTTAATAACGCTGTTTCCGTTCCACTTTTTTAGCACATGGAATTACATTACTTTGTAAACTCGACGAAGCTTCAAATTATGCATTCTGGTGGTTCATGTTGGTAAATCTGGTCGAAAGAGAATTTAATGGGGAAATTGATCCCCAGTTTCCATTGTCAAATTGAAAGAACGCTCACACACGGAAGAACAGTATTTATTAATTGAATCTTTCTTTACTCCAGTATATATAAAAAGCTTTGTTTTAACTAATTTATTTCTGGGTGAAAAATGTTCAAGAATAAGCATTGTAAATGTTGTCTAGGGGTAGTGAGGAGCGGAGGTTAAATGGCTAATTTATGTAGAGAGTGCGCGCGGTTCATGAAAGTTCAAATCATTACTAGAAAGTGCAAGCTTAATTTTATTTAAAGATCCTTTCACCACTTCGTAAGGTTTTTGTTGTAAAAAAAATCCAAAGGGATATTCTGAGTTGTGTAAAAATAAACATTCTTTTGGAGGGTGAATTTAGACTTCCTATTAAAGCTTTTACATGGACTTTTAATTGGTAAATCAATTTTTTTAGAGAACTTATTTACGATTAGTGAATTTTCGTATTTTTAGGATATCTTAATTAAATCTAGAGTTATAACAGCACTGCGGAGCTCATTTGCAATCATGCGTAATGTTATTTCTTTTGTATTTGGATTGTTGCATTGAATTCCAACGCTAGGATAATTTTAGGCACAGAAATACCATCAAGAAACTACTTGCATTTAGTTGAACAAATAGAGCGTTATTTATTTTGATTAAGGTAAAGTAAATTGGTTCTTTAATGAAATACAGGTGGTGAGTGTCTTATTGAAATGCACTAAGACTTAAGGGGGTGTGGGGGATAGATGTAAGGGAGAATTCTCTCAGCTGGCCACAAGTAGATTTCTTCGTGGGCTGCTGAGATCAAAGCCGCAATGACGGTACAAGCGTAATAGATCTTGGGAGCCGAGGGGTTTCTAGAATCCACTTAAATCCGCTGTGATTTACTCGGGCACGCGGCCTTCGCGGATAGCTTGCACCAGCAGGAGTAACGGGCACCTCTTTTTAGACTGATAGCAATCGTTAAAAAGCTATCCACCCATCCACCGCGATTCACTTAATTATGCGACTGCCTAAATTAATTTACTATCACACCCAACCGTTTCCTCCACCTTCTTTGTACAACGTCGTTCCAATTTATTTTTTTCGCTTACACCCCCCCCCCCCCTCCACTCCTTTCTAAAGTTTCCCTTCATTTATCAATCATCGACAGCTCTATGCTATACAGTGACGTTAAAGTTTCCAATATCGGTGAGTTGTCTTGCTCCAATATGATATATATATATATATATATATATATATATATATATAGTATAGGATGTATCCAGTCGAGAATCGACGACGATACGTCAGAACGCAGCGTTGACAGTAGTTTCGACGTTGCGTTTATCCTCCTCGTCATCCTTCTGCTTGCCATGAGTTATTTTCTTTATCTGGACGCATCCATCGGGCTCGCACGCTTACGACGGTTTTCAAAGCGACATGTGAAGAGAGAGAGAGAGAGGGAGAGTCAATAAGAAACGTCACAATGTGAGCATCCTGCACTGAAATGCATACCTGACCCTGCGCCAGCACAAGCAGAGCTTTATGTAACCACCCCATCTCGTAAAATCCTATAACCTAACTGAATTAAATTTTTCCAAGGGCCGACGAAGGAGTCTAACCTTCCAATGGTCTGCATCGCCACCATAAATCTTTAATCTTCAATCTCAAAGACTGCAGCAATAAATTTTGAAAATTAATACCAACTTCGTGCCTCATTTCTAGAAAATTTTGTTATTAGTACTCTTGATTGCAGGATACTTCAATAAATTTGCCTTTTTTTCCAAATTCTCCATAAAAGTTCTGTGCAATTTACGAGGAATTTTACTTGAATATTATAAAGGGTGTTCGTAAAGACCCCTCCTTCCCTCTTTACTATTTTGCAAACGGTGCATTTTTGTAATAAGGAGGGGACTTTATGAACACACTGTATATATAAAATATTTGATTTTGAATTTCGCTTTTACATAGTGTGTAGAGATTTTTGATATACGGTTTATCCAGTAAAGTTTCTGGAAAAGGTTTAGCCTCGTCGTAATTTGCAGGGTGCACCCCAAGGCATACTTTGGGAACACGAGTACTAGGAGTAATCGTGGGCTAGTCCCTTTTTGCGTAGGAAAAGGATAGCTGTAGCGTTGTAGTAGTAAAAGGGGACGCGCATAGTTTGTACAGGGCGGATACGAGAGCATTCCGACATGCGTTTTAAACCAAGTCAAGCGTTCTTTGCTACGGGCAATATACGTCAAACTCACTAGAAGACAGGTGAAGCACTTAAATACACTAAAATAACTATAAAACTATCCAAAGAGAAAGACAAATGCTATAAGAATAATAAATCGTCATATTATATTATAATGTTTTTTAAATCACGTTAGAATCATTATCAAATTCCCTTCATTTAAAATTACAATTATAAGCAACAAAAGATAATGAAAATGTAATAATATTCAGAAACCTAAAGATGAAAATGCTTTCATACTTAATTGAAAATTTGATTAAAAATAATTACTGTTCCACTATAAAAATTATGATAATATTACTGGTTAATTAGCCAATATGAAGAAGTATTTACTTAAAAATAAAAGAGAACAAAAGAAAGCGAATACTAAAGGAGAATTCAAAAGAGGATTGGAGTTGTAAAAAGCACGAGGGGGAAAAATGACAAGATTTAAAAAAAGCAATTACTGAAGTGTGCTTAGAGAGTAGGCAGTAGTAAAAAGCAATTTTAATACGGCTATTGCATCTTACATAAAACGTGGCCTCCGTTAAAGGAACCGTAACGGCCTCTTCATTCCCGTATACGGAGAATGAATTGACAAAATACTAAAAGATAAAACGCTATTCCAGAAATGCAGGAATTTCAGACGATTATAAATTTAAGGAATAAATTCTGAAATTTTTGAAAAAAGCAAGCAATGTACGAAGAATCGATCGAGAAACGAGTATAGAAGAGGGAAAAAGGATTGAAAAGGGAAGGGAGGGATGTAAAAGGGGTAGAGGGTTTTAATTCGAGCATTGCAGGGTTGAATAAAGCCCAATGGCAGAATCAATTCTTCCGTGGTGAAGAAGGGGTTTTACTGTTTGGCGAGGTAGATGTATTGAAAAAATAGTGGCAATGACTACAGGCCGATAGACGCCGCGCTTGAGTAGAAAATACCTTTCTAGAGCTTGCCCGAATAAAAGGGGTGGCGGAAGGAAAGAAACCCATCCAACTCGCAGTTTCTCCTTCAGATTATGCTAACGAGACAATCCCCAAGGTGCACTGGAAGCACGTCCAACCAACTCCTCCCTCGCGCTTTCAAGCTTCCTTTATTTTTCACTCCCCCCCCCCCCCCCCCCTCCTCCTTAGAAAAATCCTTTCGCTACGAAACACTAAAGTATCTGGGATTGCGAGGCTATTTCACGCTACCGCAGAACCAAAATGAAAGAAATGTGAATGAAAACGCAACATCGCTGAAAGATCATTGTTCGGATATAGCGAACAACTACGACTCTAACTGAGAATCATGTGACTCACGGATATGTTGCTGCTCAAAATCTTTCGAGTAAAACTCGTTCGTGGTCTTTATTCTTGCACGGGAATACTGAAAAGTAAATACATGATTCGAAACTCGAAAGAGAAACATAGGACATTAGTTTGCATTGTATAGATTCATGAATAAAGTACGCAGTGTTCTAAAACACTGGTTGGAGAAAAGGGGTATAAATTTATTTACTCTACTTTATCATCGGTCATCCAATTTCCAACTCTATAAGATCTCTTTTCGATGACATTTCGCACAATTCATATATATATGTATGTGCATACTCTTGCACTGAATATTATTTAATATCTTTAAATTTTAAAATTTCATATTTTTCTGTAACAAGTAATTTAATGGTTGTTATTATACCAATACTAAATATTGTACTATAAAATAATATATTCATGATGTAACCAAAGACGTGGCTGAAAGTATATTCAATAAAAAGTGCTATTAAATTGTGGTTTTAGTATTTCCTCTTTAAAATGAATAATTATAGTAGCAGTATCTTCCTTATTGTGTTCTTATAGAAAGCTAGTATTAATTTTTCGTTATTGGGAGGGGGGATTATTGAAAGCTAGCTTGCATCTTTTCTATACTTTTCTTACACTTGGTCGTGAATTGTCGAAAACTTGAGAGGGTGCATAACGGTGTATAGCATACAAGCTTCAAGCAAGAGAGGTCTTAAGGGCGTGTTTGCAGTTCAGGAACGAGCGACGTTTCAGCTTTAACTTCCTTCTACCGCAAATTCACCGTTTAAGACAAAATCAATAACCGCGTGCTTTAATCTGATAAGAATTTCCAAAAGGCTCCGGATATCCAGATATATACAAAAATACAGCATTACCTTTTATATATAGTACACTTATATATGATTTACCCTCAAACCCTGATTTAATACGCGTTGACTGGTGTAATTAAACGCAATACTAGCATGAAATCGAATTATTTTTAGACAATTAATTTAGCGAATGAAAACTTTATCAAAGAGATTAAAATTCCCGGGTAAGGGATGAGCGAGGGTTAAAATTCAGTTGAAAATGTACATTAAAATGCAGTAAGCTCGATGTAAAATCGAGCAGACGCAGAAACTCTTCGGATTACACGTGGAACTGAAGAATTTTTCCATTTATCGCGTTTCTTGCATGAATGCATACAAGAATTTGATACAGGAATATGCAACTCACCCCCCTGTCACACTTTTTCCCTCTGTATCTTTTTCCCTCCCTCACTTTCACCCCTTTCGATTTTCCGGAGCATCCGAGTTATCCATTCTGGCAGACTCGATGTCACCCTCTCTTCCGCTACGATTCTCGTGAAGAAGCTGCAAGCCTGCAAGTTGCCAGGGGTGGCTGGAGCAATCGTGATCTCAACATTGAATATCTAATCGACGCCTCTGTTCGTTCATGCGGCTACCGAAAAGAATTGCATTCAATTTCACCCTCTAAATCAATTCGAACTTTTCCTTCGCCAAACTCGCAAAACCTTCAAATTTCTGATTTAAATCGTCCAATCTTTTTCGCTAGGAATATACATAATAATTAATTGTTAATTAAGCCTTACATATTTTCATGTATATACTGCTAATTGCGCTATTTCTATTCATGAAAACAGAATTGATGGCGGATGTCTATTGTTGAAATTCTTTGGAAGAAAGAATATTAAGCATATTCTGATTTTTTGCGAAAAAATAGTAAAAAGAAACTCGACGGGTCAAATGAAAATACTCGTAATGAAGAGAAAGGCAATTAGCAACGTGGGAAAAACTTACATGCTCGTAATATTCTAATTATTATGCAGCTACATACTCTGATCTAATAAAGAAAACCCTTTGCATTAAAAAACAAGGTTCAAAGTAATTTTTTAACTCTGCTTTTTTCCTTTATATTTAACTAGCCAACTGGCTATTTCCAAGCAAAATCTTATTAACTTATAAATTTTATAATATATATAGTACGAAAAACAAGTGGTATATTTTATATATAATAACTTTTAATAATATCGATAGCAATTTTCTAAAAAATCAAATCCCACGTTTAGAAAATTTTTCAGAAAATGATAGAAACTTTTTATTACTAATGCATAGTATTACAGTAGCCCGATAGGAAATCCTTATGGGTTAAACTTGCGTCAAGCATTCTAATATTATAGTTGGTAACGAGAAGCTAGAGAGAACGTTGAAACGTCAAGTCTATTTGATATTGCAGGCCAAAATAAGCAGGAAGTTCTGCCAGAGTTCCTCCAGCCTTTGGAAAATCACACGGTGATCCAGGGTCGCGAAGTGTCCTTCACCTGTGTCGTTAATCATCTTGGGTCGTACAAGGTACGAGAGTGAGCATCGTTTTCAATTAATTTTGAATTTGACACTGAGAGATGATGCACGTACTCTGCATCAAGGTGCTGGTCTGATTAACAAAACTCCTATCAAGCATCAGCACAACAGATAAGAAACTTGCCGATTCTCAGTCTTTTTTTTTGTAACAGAATATAAGTTTTCACAAAAATATTTCATTTTGCACTGATATGCTCAACTTTATATTACATAATGCAACATGACACTCAATTTTATTATTCTATAATATAGAGGCTAAAGTATTTGGCACCGATATTCAAAGCACTGCGATGTGTATGATTTTATACATATAAATAAACAGTTGATAAATAATCACTAAATATGTCAAATATTAATGGACGATTGCTTTTATTTACTGTAAGATAAAATTTCGAACGATTGATTAATTTTAATATACGTTTTAGGTAGCTTGGATTAAATCTGACTCCAAAGCGATTCTGGCCATAAGCACGCACATGGTTGCTCACAATCCACGGTTATCAGTCACGCACAATGGACACAATACGTGGAAATTGCACGTATCAAACGTACAGAAGAACGACTCTGGTACTTATATGTGTCAAGTCAACACAGATCCCATGCGTTTCCAGGTAGGATTATTTAAATCATACTATTATCTAATATAATTAAAGTGTATAAACTCTCCAAGAAACTTTTTTTAACAATGGCAGGAATCATTACTTTATTATTGACACGTATAAAAATTAGACAAATTTGGGCCACCCTGCAAAAATTAGGCAAATTTGATGATATTCAAAGTGAGATTGACGTTACAGCTACTTCTTAAATTTCTGGTGAAAAGGCAGTCGTAACTTTTTTAATAGAGCCTGACTTATGCCGACGTATACCACTCGTTGTAGGATCACGCAGTGGCTAGTAGTACTTTCGCGAACTGTGCAGCCAAGTGGAAAAAATAGTAAATAGTCAGCCGTGCAGCTTGCTGCAAAAGAAAACCAAGAGGAGAAAAATGGCAAAGATAACGTTCCCGGAAGCTTTATTCTTCTTCCGTTTTTAATGATGCACAGCTTGGACTCGACGATTTTCCTTCGCTTTTGCCTAAGAATTATGGCTGACAGCTCCGGAAGTGGTTTTACTATATGTTCTGCGACATTGACGCGGATAGTACTTTTACATGGCATACACTATAGACATTTTGATAACACCCATGACATTACATTGATAGCACACTATATCTTCGTATCTTATTCAATTACAAGTAGTACGAATCAATATTTTAATAAAATAACATACCTTGTCATAGTTAGACTATGCACTCTTATCTCTCCACAAAAATAATTAAGAATTTTTTAAACGAGTAATATTATTCGTATATAAGGAAACTAGTATTAGCTGTTAAGATTTGTAGGGACAGTAAAACTGTCAAAGTAAGATATCATTGGAAGCTAAGAAGCTGGGAAGAATATGGCTAGTCGGAAAAAGAGGCTGGGCACGTGTCACGTAATACCACTATTTTTATGGCAGAGTGAACGCGTTTAATCATAGACGGATGAGCCAGTTTCTTTCTTAGTCCAGATTCAAGTCTCTTAGACTCAGCTTGGGTTCTCTAGAGACTTTTCTTTCTCTACTTTTTCTCTGCATATGGCTCTCAGTCTTATCTCTTTCTATCATGCCTTAAACACATACGTATGCTCCCTATCTCCCTCCCTCTCTCTCTCTCTCTCTTTTATTCATTCTCCCTTCATCTAGTTTCTCGCATAACGACAAGATCTCTCTGCCCTTTATCCCTCGCCAGGACCGTATATTGCACAGGAAGCTCTCCTCGACTGCCAGTCGCATTGAATTCCACGAGACACGTGCTCCATTCCACTATATAGCTACGAAATTTGCTCTCCTTTGCACACTCTACCCTATCTTTCCCAACTCTCATTTCACTTGTCTCTATAATACTTCTATCAACTTTTTATCTTCGTTCATTCAAATTTCAATTAATAAATTTACTCATTGATGATTCTTCGTGCATGCTGACATCCCTTCATGAATTTGTACGTACGCTTACGATCAGCTGCTAGTTGGTGCATCTCCTTGGTTTGAGTAGATTAATTCATTACTGCGCACGTGAAGATAATAATTGATAGTTTGATATAAGAGCTAAGGAAGGAAGATGAATATTAGGTGATATTTGCTTTTATATCTAAGCTGATGTCCAAGTGTGGCTTTAAGTTATATTTATTATCTATAAATATACTTAGAAATATAGATATATCGTTAAATCCGTATATTTAGTATGTATAAAGAATAATTTGCAAATATAGAAGAAGGTTTGATAGGGTTTGCGAAAATTGGTACTTGCAACAAGTAGGGTTGAGATACTCTTTAAAGGAGAGTGTATTAAAGTGAAAATGGTAGAAGTGAGAAAAGAGCGAATCGTGTAAGGTACCGTCTACAGCGATAATTTCTCACGAGAGATTGAAGAATAGAAAGTGGGAGTCCTTTGGACTCTCCACTTTCAGTATACTTGTGCGTAATGTAGCCTTGTGCAGCCAACCTATAGGTTCAAGGGCTCTTACCACCCGCCACACCCTAAGACCTCTTAAAAGCGACCTGCCGGTACGAATAAACCGATATAGACTCCTGCACTTAATAAAATTCTCATTCGCATTTCACTTGGACCCCCCCCCCTCCCCCCTCCCACGAAGCCACGAAAATCAAGATCGAAATAGCCCAAAAAGCCAACCCTTAAGGGGTCCCAAGGCTATCCTCAACGATCATTTAAAGGAAATTACCCGAGAATAATAATCGTTTATTTAAGAGACAGACCTTGATAGAATTATTTTTACTGATTACACAATGGTGTAATGTTACAGCATATCTCTCTTGAATCAATTGAATCTATATACAAAAATGTTGTTTGTAATTATCGTGGGAATCCTCCTCGTTAATAAATACACATTAATAAGTAATAAATCACACATTTTAAATTATAAATATGGATTTGTTGCTAATTGAACAATTGTTAATAGAAATTATGTTTTTCTATAGATGGGTCATATGAAGGTGATGATATCACCGGATATTTTGGATGACGAATCTGCGAACGGTTTGATAACGCACGAAGGTGGCAATGTCAGGCTGAGATGTATCGCGACAGGCTCTCCGGAGCCTAAAGTTATATGGAAACGCGAGGATGGTCGCAATATTATCCGCAGGGAAAATGGGAAGAAGGAATGTAAGTAAAACAAAATTTAAGCAGATAATGGATGTTAAAATGTCTCGTTTATTATACATATTTGAAAACAAGTTTGTAACGTGTATATATAGATAAGCCAAGTTGCAACATGTTACGTAAAATCATTCTACGAAACATGCGTTTCATAATAGTAAATTCTACACATGAGGCAGATGTCACGGTGACTTAGGCTCCGTCACATACATGTACCATGACGTCTCTTAACGGATACTGTTTTCCATAGTCCGACTCGCTCACTATACACACCTACGATGTAATAATATTCTGTTTACACGTCATGACAATTCGCTAAGTTTCACGAGCTGCTTTCTAGAATGTGTAATATATTTGAATAATGTTATGTCTTCACTAAGAAGCTACCATTTTACTCAGGAGAATAACGACCTCCGGACGTTTCAGATTTTAATAATTATTCTCCATTTGTACAACGCATAGAAATTAACAGAGAAATTACTAATGTTTGCCTGAAGTACAACAAAACTGTTTTCATATCGCCAATTAAGATTTCTCATTTGTTATACCCTTGCAGAGCTGGTAAAAAGCATCTCTTGACACTTCAAACGTTTCTGAATACAAAGTAAAACGTTAATTGTTGAAGATGGAATGAGCAATGGTATGGGTAATTTGTAATAAATGTCAAAGGTGGCAATTAATTGAGGAAGTAATGAATAATAAATATAACGTGCCTAAAGAGGGAACGACAAAATGAAATAATTGCAGAGTATACATATTCGTGTTTTGGTATCGAAGTGATGATATGTAGCATTTTATGGGAATGTCTATAGTATAATGCTGTGTGTGAATTCAAACAATAATATTAATGATGCATCATTGCACGAATTACCATATAAATCTCTTGAAAAGTGCTGCTTCCGATTTTTAATAGAAGATACGTGGTCATGGTCCTTGCAGATATTATCTTCGAAATTAATTATTTGAAAGTTTTCTCAAGTGGGATCCTTTCCCCTTCAATATATTCTATTCACATCATTAAATGAATAATTATCAACACTAAAAGAATTAATTAATCTTTCTTTTTTAAATTTTCAACAGACACTCAAAATCTTATTCGATAGTATCATCAAATAAATATGAATTTTGCATGGCAAGTACTATCACTTCAAATTCCATATAAAATAAAAGAAAATAACAATTACATATACCTCATACTATTTAATATATCTTTCTTATTCTGCAATACCAATCAATCATAAACAAGTCAACCTATATCCATTGTTAAAAAGGGCTGTTGGCAGGATTAAGTAGTTACGTTCCGATATAGTCAAACGTCTTGCTACGAAAAGGTGGTATTAAAAGGTTTTCTCAAACCTGTCATCTTAGCATTCTCCGCGAGAGATCAGCTCGGAGCTTAGACTGGCTGGATGTCTGAGAGAAGTGTCATTGAAAAAACAAGAAAAAATGAGATAGAATATAAAGAGAGAAAACTGACGAGAGGAAAAAAGATGAAGAAATCTTGTCGATCGTAATCGACGTTACGTGTCCTTTTTTACTTCTGTCGCGTTGGTCGTTGATCTGGATGCTCGTAAAAACGGGAAATCCTGAGAAGATCAGTGAAGCGACTCGTTAATTCAAGCCTGGAGAGTGAAATCGAAAAGAGCAAAGATAACGAAGCTACGATGAGGCAGCTGTAACGCCAAGAAACCGTAAACTTTTTCATGCATTTATCTAACAACCAGTGCATATAGTTATATCATCCGTTCCTTTGTCAAAGAATTCGCATAACGAATCACTGTTAGAAAAATAAAATCTGTCGATTTTAATTTAAAATTAATTATATATATATATATATATATATATATATATAAAGCAGAGCAATAGAATAAATAAGAAATAACGTAAATTTTTCATATCCAGCTTTGCCCTTCTATAATGGAACAATTTTGGAATTGACGAACGTTCAACGACAAGAGATGGGAGTTTATCTTTGCATAGCCAGTAACAGCGTGCCACCATCAGTTAGCAAACGGTACTCAGTGGATGTAAACTGTACGTATTGCCAAGTCTTGTAATTATATACATATGTGTGTATTAAGCGTACAGGGAAATCGTCGTTAATTAACGTAACTATTTGAGCATGTATATAAATTAACACACGGTGTGAACATTCACGAGGTCAACATGATCACCCGATGATTCCGAAACGGGCTAACCAAAGTTCAAATCTCGTCGTGTTTACGTCGAAGCTTTAATTACCTCGCAAAACACTCCCCCAGTCAACTCCGATAAGTCGAGACTCCGAACAGTAACGTAATTTGTTCCACTTACTCATTGCTGGAAATCCTTGATTGCATTACCATAAAACTCAATACATAAGAACGCATAACTGCATTTATTACCCTTTAAATTAAATATAAAACTCCGTTAAACAGTTGATGTAAAATTTGTAAACTCGCGAGAGACCAGTATTGAATCTGTATATTTTACTATCGCTATATGGGAATTTTAAAGCATTTGTCAAATATTCACGCGCTTTAAATTGTTTGCAATTTTGCTAGATTTTTAGGGAAAATATGTGAAATATTTTTATTGCTGATTTTCAGTCGCTCCTGTTATAAAAGTTGCAAATCAGCTGGTAGCTGCGCCAATTCACAAGAGTGTGGTTCTCCAATGCTACGTGGAGGCTTCGCCGCGCGCTATGAACACCTGGTACAGAGACCCAGGTGAGACAAACTTTTGTAATCTTCGATAAAATACACCCTGTACTAACGTAAATTGCGAAAGAAAGTAACAAGTACTCGAATAAATTTTATAATTTATTTAAATTCTTTATCTGTTCTTACAAGAATTTCTTTTATTTATAATCTGTATCGTGTAAAAATTGTTTATGCTCGCTACTCGTGAAAATGATAAATCACGTTAGAACAGTATTTTGCTAAAATCGATTAGATTTTTGTGTTCTTAATAGTTTATTTCTTTGTATAGTTCTGTGATGTCATTAGTTACAGCTTTAGATTCTTGAAATGACTCACAGTACACGAGTGCAAATATTACTTAATTTGTCTATTTAAAATTAAAATAACAAACCAATGAATTATTTCAGAAGAAAAACTTTTGCCAAGTAGCAAACATTCCATGTCGGAGCATGCATTGAGCGATTATTCCTGGCAAATGAATCTCACCATTAACATGCTCCAAAAATCAGATTTTGGCAGCTATGTTTGTTTGTCCGAGAACGCACTAGGTCACACCGAAGGAGTAGTGCGTCTACAGGGTATATAGTTGCTTTAATAATTTTTTATTTCTTATTTTATATAAACTAATCTAGATAATAAATTGTATACATATATTATTATAGAAATGGAAGTACCAAGAACAACGCCAAATACACCTCGAAGGAAAGTAGCAAAAGCAAGGAAAACAAACAGTGTTACGAGTAGACGACCACAAAACATTTACGAGATCATTGATGGTCCAAATGATGATGACTTTGGTACAACTCAAATTACAGTTGGCAGTACCTTGGTCGAAGCACAACGAACTGAGAGACCCATCGTGTTACCCTCTCTAACTCCTCCTTGGATTTCTATGAGCTCTGCAAATTCCAGGCAAAATTCTATTTCGAAAAATGCAATTCTTATTCTTTCTTTCTTTCTGTCATCAACAGCCTTCGCCTTTTAAATCTCATGCTCTTGTTAGAATTAATAACGAATGGTTATGTTAGGGTGCTATTACAGTGTGACACTTGAGAAAGGTAGCTAATTTTAATTATTTCTTTATGTTAAAAGTATTTTCTGCAAGGCTACAATTTATATTTTATAAATAGTATGCTCCTACAAAGTAGAAAAAAAAGATTGTTACATAAATGTATATATTTATCTAATAGCGACTTAAAACGCGTCAACCTGCATTTATTTCTAGCGTGGATATTTTCAGAATTCCAATCTCTTCTAAATTGATAACTAAAAATTTTTAGTTGAGACAGTAGCCAGACACAATAAATTAAAAATCTTTTTGAATCTTTTGTTTAGACCACCCGAAGTGTTCAAATCGACTACGTCAAAAACATATTCTTTTTATATAGCCTTCAATTTTAATTTATTATTAAATAAATGTACTTTTTCATGCAACGACGAAAATTAATTTTCCGCTCTTTAAAGGCGTAACTTTCATATAAAAAAGATTTGTACCGGTACATGCAATACTTTGTAAATAAAAAATTATCAACAACAGTTTATTTTTTCGACTGTCACATTCTAATAGCCCCTCAACGATCATTCTAGCATTTTGGAGTGTGTGAGTAAATATGTAATTGTACTAAAATTGAAAAAGATGAATTATTACTTTTTTTCGATCGTTTTAATTCTAGAATAAAATTTTGACGAGATTCATCACGTATCAATTCAAGAAGCATTTTTAATATTAACCAGTTAACGATGGTCGCTGCTGCAGTACGCTGAAAGCGTACTAGACAACCGGCGGATTGTAAATATAATTAGAATGAATGAAAAACAAGTCTAGCAATAGACCAAATTACGCATCAAGTTTTAAAAGATAAGCTTAATATACCATCGCGAAATTGATCGTTAAGTATTTGTGCATATTAACAAGTCATGCATGAATATAGAACATGTAAAAATTAGCCTTCTATTACCGAGACGCAAGCCTCTTTTTTCAAATTTTGCAGCATATATTTATTGATTTCTTAATTTTATTAAACAGAATAAGTTTGGGGGATACGGGTAAAATTTCTGACAATTGTATTTATAGCATTTTTAAATAAATACTAATTGATAAGGAAATGAAGAACATTTCTAGCTTTCTACGTAATAAACATTACTTAATTAATTAATTATTCCAAATTTTGAAAAACAAATTTATTAATTATTTATACATAGAAAGGAATTGCTCTTTAATATTCCAGTTTTGTCGAAGTGGCTGGGTTAATTTTTGTAAAGAGTGGAATAAATATTTTAAGCATACATCCTAAATTAATATGAGAAGAGTATACACCTAAGAACGTAGGTCTTCCTTATTGATTCGGAATTATAATTGGAATGTAAATTTAACTTAAAACGATAATTAATCATTACAGAGCAGTACGACCAACAAGGTAAGAGAAATGCAATCTCGTTAAAATTCTGTAAATATGAAACGCGAATGGTCTAGATGTAGATCATTTATGATAGAGATGTTTTAAGTTTACACACGGGTTAAACGGATGTTAGCAGAATTGCTTAGTAATTGCAGCATTTGATAAATTCAAGCTGCAGATAACGGCCCGAAGGACATAGAAGCTTGAGCTTCCTGTAAAATATATAATTCATAAATTTAATATAGAAACTCGCTTGGCATTAATCGTGTCATATAGGTAATAACAGAGATTTAGTTTCATTTTAAAATCATTAGAACACATTATGGTAATTGTGTTATAGACCAATTTATTTGTTGCCCAGCTAGTCCAATTTACAGATCCAATCTATAAAATCAGAAAAATGAGTTAATAAATATCAGATTATTGAAAAGTTAAGATAATGCACCATTAAAGCTTCTAAATATAAGTTTCATTACTGTCATTAAGTATAAACTATTTTCGAAATATATTGTGTAAAAATGAGGATAAGCTAGGTGTATTCGTTTGCAGCTTAATTACTATCGTGAAATCACATAATTTTTAATCATACTTAGATCTCCATGTTTAAGCCTGTGCAGGCTTGTTTCGTGTCTTCCACGTTTTTTCTTTATTGCTAATCAAACAATCTATTTTTGCTGTAAAGCAACATACGATATACAACTCTGCTATGATTATTTTATATATTTATTATTTTACCAAATGCATTGTTTCGCACCGCAGCTTACTTACGAAGCAAGGGGAGATACGACAATAAATAAAAACTAGATAACACTTCAATTTCATAGTATTAAAACGGATTACGAATTTGCTGGAAAAATATTATTGCTGATAACAGTCTGTTTTTTTCAATTTACAAAAAATGCTAAGACGTATATATAAGTGTAGGTAAAAAATATATTAAATATTGCCATTGAATAATTCAGCTTGCAAATATTTTCCAGCAGATTTTAAGTAAATTATGGAAGGTGTAATATCAATAGTAGTTCTATATAGAAATTGATCAGACTTGTGTAGTATTACAAGAAAAAAAATTACTATTGATAGACTACACTATTCAACTCCGTTCATGCGTATAATAGCAATTTGCTTGATGCTTTTGATGATACATTAAATTTACGAAAATCTCTTTTTACACAATAAGATTATAATATTATGAGAATGACGCTGATCGAAAGAAAATACATATACATGGCAACGAGACATATGAATCATATAGGACCACGTTTTATGTATGTACATACACTATAATATACCAAATACAACCAACTAATCGTGTAAATAATTCAACATTAAATGTTGATTTTGTCGATCGAGCATTTCCAATAAATGATCGAAATTCGCACGTTATACAGAATGTTCGGCCTAAGGGTGGCTACTCAGACAATCTAGATAGAGGAAGGAATTTTTGACAATAAATTGTATTAAATTTATATATTTAGCTATTATTAAAAAAATATTAATGATTAAAAGTTCTTTGATTCATGGCTTATTTTATTGTTTCAAAAACTCAGTGACTCTGAATTCTTATAGCCAAGTGTAACTAGGATAACTATCGTAGGTCAATAAACGATAAACATTAATCCTTAATAGCCTTTTAAACAAAGTTTGATCTACAATTATGTTAGCATTTTTTAAATGTTATCTCTATACCTATAGATTAGTCGGGTTGCGGACTTAGACCGGACACTGTATCTAACATTGTTAAACATGACTAGATTTTATATGTGAAACGACAAAGAATGGACATGTAATATATTAATTTCCTATGTTCGGAAGGATGCACTTATAAATATTATATTCCACGTAAGAAAATGAGTGTAAATTTTACATGCTCGTTACATTTTTAACAACAATTTTTCGAGCGTCGCCGCTTTATTAAATATTGCAGAGCTTTCGGGGGAGGGAAGGAAGGTAACATAATAATTATTTATTTATATAATTTTACTATTCGATGCTACAGACTATTACTTTTAATTAGTTTCTGACACGTCCACTTGATTCCTATAACATTTCAACAACTTTTCAGACACACTGTTCACGACGTGGACTAGCTTTCTTTTTGGTCATTTTTTTTAACTGTTGAGATAAAATCATGCGGCCTGTAAAAAGCGACGAGTCATACATCGTCATCGAACACCAAGACCCCGACAGTTCACAATATATAAAATAGCTTCAAGCTTAAATTTATTATAGCGCTATTAAATTATTATTGTGTATGCTGTGTCTACCTCTGCATATTCATTAATACAAGTAACAGAGCATTGCAAACTTGTAAAACCCCTTTTCTCATCACTTGTGGATTTCTTAGTGTTTGAAAATTTGATTAATGAAACAAAATAGAAGAAAAATATGTAATTATTTATAAACAAAGGAGTTGTACACAGCAATAATGATAATAAAACTGTGTCTGTGTCGTTATTCGATTAATGATATGGTTTATCTTTTATAAAAAAAAATGTGAATACTTGCCTTTAACAGAATAAAATGATTGGAGTAATAATTAGTATATAATTTGAAAATAACGGAACTAACCATATATAGACAAATTTACGGTAGGGAACGAGAGAGTATGATGTATAATATTATTAACTACAGACAATAAAATGTTATTATCGATGTTACCCTACGAAGCTGTATTTGGCATCGGTATACATGTAATACGATGCTTTTACCTTCAAGTCCCTTTTTGTTCACACACACACACACACACACAAACATAATTTAGTTGGTATTAAATAAAATTTCGAAAAAATCTGTGTAGTCGTTGAATTATTTGGTGATTAATAATAATAAAATGACGACCTGTTAAAACAATGAATAAACCTTCGTAACTTTTTGTAATCCTCATTATTTTGTATGTGTGCGTGTGATGCCAGATTGTAGACGCTCAGACTCTTCAGTATGATTCTCAAGGTCAACCAAATTAATGAGCTCAGAAGCTAGTGTGGGTGCATGTATTTAGCGTCTGCATTCTAGTAACGCTGGTTTATAGTGATAAGCATACAAAAAACTTACATTTCAATAAAATATTATAGATTTCAGACTTTACTAACAATATTGAAACAAAAAAATAATTTAAATAAAATAATATCATAAGCGATAAAATTTTACAGTTTTTTCATGATACAACTTCGATATTAACTAAAATAATTTGACGGATCGGCGAAAACTTGTAATTTGTTAATTTTCAAAAATAACTAATTATACAAATAATTTATCAATAACTTGAGTAATTGAAAATTGTCCACGATCTGTTATAAATGTTGAGTTATACTTACTTTGAACGTGTTTGGCCGACACTCAGCGGTCAGACGCTTAGTAAAATATACGTATGATAGGTTGATCAAATTAAATAAGCCAATAATACACATATTTTAATTAACAGTTGAGGCCACTGAGTGTCCGTCGGACGTAACCTTTGAGTAGATTAAACATTCTGTGTTAACTACAGTGTACAGACGTTTTTTAACATGTTGACTGTCGAGTGATGGCTAGAGTAGGGGCAGTTTCTCAATTAGTGATTTCGATCTTGATTTACTTAATTTTGACTTGGTAGCTTTCAAAAACATTGCGCGTAAAATCTTGACGTAGCACAACTGTGTGTCAATTCGGATTTACATGAAAAGGGGGCAGAAAGGAAGGGTAATTAACGAGAAGACGTACTTATATCAAGATGTTGGAGCGGTTCCACGTGAAATCTTGGTTTTCAAAAAACAATGTTAATAGAAAATAAATTTCAACTTCAGTTTAAAATCAATAGAAAATCATTTTTGAAAAAAAAACAAGAGAATATTGCATAAAAATAAAATAAGAATTATTTACAATATAATTGTTTTTGTATTTTTACACACATTTTCTTTTTATCCAGAAAATGCTATTTTAGTGGTCTAATAACTGAAATTGAAATCTATCTTCCATTAATGTTGTTTTTTCAAAATCAAGATTTCATGTCGAACTCTCTGTATTGTCGTTATACGCGTATCCGTTAATGCATTGATACAAATAAAATATTAATTGTTGTATCTACTTCATTATCACTCAGTCACACATAAACACATATTCATACATAATGAGGGGATTAACGAATGATATTAAATTAAAAACGTGAATGGCAGGTAACAATTTATTATATTCTATTTTCCAATTAATTTTGGATTCCTTCGCTTCGCTGCTTTCGCTGTCTGTAATGTCTTTGTTTTTTCTTGTTCAAGGAGGCTTTTTAATTCTTCAACATAGGTCTGGTAATTAATAGAATCTGCAATACATTCTAAATCTAATTTTTCAATTTCCGGTACTTTCCGTTGAGCATTACTGAGCATATGCCTAAAGATTCCCACTTGATTAGATGTAAGTACAGAAATAGCTGTTCCTGTTTTGCCAGCACGACCTGTTCGACCCGCTCTATGTATATAACCTTTGATATGTTTTGGAAGATCATACGAGACCACCACTTCAATATCAATGATATCCAAACCTCTGGCTAAAGCATCTGAGCTTACAAGACTGAAAATAATTAAAACAATAAATATATTATGATTTACATTATGCTTTTTATGTAACTTTTAACTAGTAGCATTGCATTACTTACACATAAATTTCACCACTAGCAAATTTCCTGAGCACATCTTCTCTTTGTTTAGAAGTGAGGTGTGCAGAAATTTCTCCAACAACTATATTTTTTTCAGATAACAGTGACTGCATCAAAAGAGCTAATCTGTGTGCTGCTTCACCAGAATTCGTAAAAACTAATGACTTTGGTACAGTACCACTTTTTGTTAAAATTTGATACAAAGCAACTGGTTTATACTGTGCTGTACATTCTACTGCTAGTTCTTTGAGTTCCTCAGGACTTGTGTAACGTCCTATAAATGAATTACCTACTTCTTTATCTAAATCCACATCCTCATCTTTATCTGAAATCATTACTGATGTAAATAATATTGGATGAAAAAGGCCAAGCCTACTTAATTTTTCAGGATCTTGTGATAAAGTTGCACTCAGTAATAATTTCTGAGCTGGTGGTGTTTTGCTGTAATACATTAATGACGATTAGACAAAATTCACTTAAAATTTCATTATTATTGGTAGAAGAGTTATACCAAGAATGTAATTCTTCAAGTGTGAGTAGTGGAGCTCGCCTATGGGGTGCTGGTAAATATTGCAGCCAATCTATCACTCGATCAGCCTCATCTATTACAAGAAATCTAAGGGCATCCAAATTAAATCCTGGGGTCTTTAAAACATGATCTACAAAGCGACCTGGTGTAGCTATAACTATATCCACCAGGCTTAAATAATTTCCTTTTGCATCTATAAAAAGATAGATAATTATAATAATAATTGTAATCTACGAAAACATTATAAAGTTGCCTTTAATGGTTAAAACTTAAGTTTAAGACCATTTTTTGAACCCTATAAGATATACAATATAAACTATAGATTTTAACAGTCTTAAGTGTGAACTTAAAATTAAGTTTCAACTATAAATCCTGGCTTAAGTACTTAAAAAAATAAATTTACTCTTTTTTATTATTGAATTTTGTTCCTGTTCAAACGAAGAAGCTCCTGATAACAATGCAACTTTAAGACTTGTTTGAGCTGTGTATACCATCATCACTTTGTAGACCTGCATTGCTAATTCTTGCACAGGTAAGACTATTAAGCAACGAAGTTTAGGTACCAGTCTACTTTGTAATTGTTGCACAATGGGTAAAACATATGCCAATGTTTTTCCTAAAATGCAAAAACAATTTTTTCAATAACAACTATTTTACTAGATCTTTGTGCATCTGAGACTACAACTCATACCACTGCCAGTTGGTGCTGATATACAAGTATCACGAGGCCATAGACCTGATATCCTATCATCATTACATTTTAATAGCCATGAAATAGTTTTTGCCTGTACAGGAAATAAATGAGTAATTCCATTATTTTTCAGTATTTCTATCAAATTAAAACTCAATTTTTTATTGAACTCTTCTATATTAGGGCCACTATCAAGTTCAGCTGATATTATCTCTGGATGTGCTAACCAATCTGGTAAACTTCTTTTTACCTCCTTTACTTTCTTTTTAGATTTGGAACCAAGTATCATAAAATTATTGCAAGCATCTGTAATTTTATTCTCGTCTTGCTGTTTCTCAATTTCTAAATTTTCTAACTCATTTACAATAACTTCATCATCTTCCCCATTCTCTGCATCAATTTGGACATGCTTTTTCTTTCTTTTCTTAGTAGATCTTCTTTCTGAAGTGTCACCATTTACTGTTCTTGCTTCTTCAATAATATTCTTATTTAAGCATTCAAAAGAGTCTACTATTAAATTGTCTTGATTGTCTTTTTTAGCTTTTTTATTAATAGGCTCTTCATCATTTTTATCAGCAGCCTTAGCTCTTTCTAATTTACGATCTTCTATTCTTTTTAATAAATCTGTTAAATGAGAGCTTACATTATTTTTCTCTGAATCTGCTGTTACTTCATCCCCTTCATATCTGTTAAAAAATTTAATACAAGATTATTATAGCTATCCACATTAATTAAATAAACTGTTGAACTCCTACCTGTTAATAACGAAGAGACTCATTTTGTCATTTTTTAATATTAAATTAAAGCATGTTTGCGAACAGAGTGCGAGTCAGTGCGAATGCGAGTAGTGTGAAAAGTGTGTAGAATAATCTGAACAATAGAAAGGAACTAAAGCTAGGTAAAATCTATAGTTTATACACACATCTAGGGTGCGTTCCGAGTCACGCATCTGCGCGCAGTAAGCACTTAAATTCTATAATAAATGTGACATAAACTGTACATTCTATGCGCTCCATGCGTGATGCGACCCTAGAAGGAAGTTAACACAGAATCCCACTTGGGCCTTAAATTATAAAGGACCAATGGTAATAATGGCTGCGTTTCAAAACTTTAGCGCTACGATAGCGCTAGGTAAAATACGTGTCATGATTGGTCAAATTGATTCAACTGACCAATCATGATATAGCGCTACCTTAGCGCTTAAAATTTGAAACGCAACCAATGGTATACAACCAATGCCAGGTATGGCTTTTTCTAATGTTTCGATGCATTTAGGAACTGCTTTAAAAAGACACCAGCGCTCTTTCTATATAGTGCTAATACGCGCGCCTATGTATAACTCATCTTCGCTTATCTCGTATATACACAATGGGAAATTAAATCATATGTAGCTCAGGCATCAGATAGTGTAGTAATGAATTAAATAATATAATTCAACCCGGGAAAGAAAACTATAGTATAATTAACGGGGATCCGTATACCGACATTACATAGCGAAAACTATTTCGCATGCAATGTCGTCATTTGTTGACGGATTGTAAAGTTATTACAGGTTTTTGGAAATGCCAGAAGCTTATCTACTAAGTTACGTTAGGAAAATTAACAAAAAATGAAAACAAATTTTTGTTTATATAAATATATTAACATTATTGAGAAATAACAATTAAATCGCAAAATCCCCTTACGTACTTTACTAGATAATGTTCATACGTTTCCAAAAAGTCCACAAAAATTCAAATCTGTCAAGAAATGACGATGCTGCATGCAAAATAAATAATGGAAGGAATTTCATGTTGGCGACTTCCCGAACACGAAATTCTTCCATTATTTATTTTGCATGCAGCATCGTCATTTCTTGACAGATTTGCATTTTTGTGGACTTTTTGGAAACGTATGAACATTATCTAGTAAAGTACGTAGGGGGATTTTGCGATTTAATTGTTGTTTCTCAATAATGTTAATATATTTATTTAAACAAAATTTTTTTTTCATTATTTGTTAATTTTCCTAACGTAACTTAGTAGATAAGCTTCTGGCATTTCCAAAAACCTGTAATAACTTTACAATCCGTCAACAAATGACGACGCTGCATGCGAAATAGTTTTCGCCCTGTAATGTCGGTATACGGGTTCCCGTTAAGGTCTGGTGTGCTCTTGGCACTTCTACAAGGTTCCCAAAGATTAGAAAATTAATTCGAATCATTTACTAATCTGAAGGGATCTTGTAGGAGTGAGCCCCCCCACCACGACAAGGTGGCACACCGTCGGGGAGGGAGGCGGCGCCGCCTCACCTGAAACAAAAAGAAAACAAAAATATACTTGAAAAAACGAGTATTCAACCCGAAATGTGGAAGGATTTTCAAAGAAAATATTTCCACATTTCAGATTCTAATTAGGAATTTCAAAGACAGACAAAGATATAAATTAATAAAGCATGCTACAAAAAGTGAATGAATAGAGAAACTAACTAAATTGTTACTTCTTTCTAGCTGTTAATTGAAAAGCTTCCTCCTCTCGAGCGTGAATGTTAATTCACACAAAGGTCAACCAGATCATGACTGATACTCTCCTCAGTGACTAATTACCCTTATATTCTTTGTCCCTTGGTGTGGATCCGAGTTGTCACACGAAGAACTACTACGTCGAGGAAACGATTTACACATCAATAAAGATGGACCCCTATTAGGTGAACTTAATGAGCCAACGTCGAGAGTCCACAAGGACAAAGTAAGTAAGGGTTGATAGTCGCTGAAGGAGGATCAGCCCGAGCCAGTTGACACTCGAGAGTCCACTTCTCAATAAACACCTGTACTTGAATTAACAATGAATGAAAGTAATAAAAGTAAATTTGCCTATCCTTGAAATTATTTAAATAAATGTGGACTTAAGTAAACGGAGAGTGTTTACTTCCTACTCCTTGGTAGCCTTGTCCTATAAGCGTCCTTCCTAAAACATAAAATAAATTAAACAAGTATGAGAAATAAGAAAAGAATGTATTTGCCTGTACGTCTTCCTCCAACGACGGCTCGATTCCGAATGATGGTTTGACTCACTCCAACCCTGGGTGGCAATGGCGCATGATTGGTGTCGGTTCGTGTTGGATTTATGCCGACAATCGACAATGTGGTCACTACCCATGGTCCTCTCCCGATCCAACTGAAACAGAAAGAAAACAAAACTATACTTGAAAAAACGAGTATTCAACCCGAAATGTGGAAGGATTTTCAAAGAAAATATTTCCACATTTCAGATTCTAATTAGGAATTTCAAAGACAGACAAAGATATAAATTAATAAAGCATGCTACAAAAAGTGAATGAATAGAGAAACTAACTAAATTGTTACTTCTTTCTAGCTGTTAATTGAAAAGCTTCCTCCTCTCGAGCGTGAATGTTAATTCACACAAAGGTCAACCAGATCATGACTGATACTCTCCTCAGTGACTAATTACCCTTACATTCTTTGTCCCTTGGTGTGGATCCGAGTTGTCACACGAAGAACTACTACGTCGAGGAAACGATTTACACATCAATAAAGATGGACCCCTATTAGGTGAACTTAATGAGCCAACGTCGAGAGTCCACAAGGACAAAGTAAGTAAGGGTTGATAGTCGCTGAAGGAGGATCAGCCCGAGCCAGTTGACACTCGAGAGTCCACTTCTCAATAAACACCTGTACTTGAATCAACAATGAATGAAAGTAATAAAAGTAAATTTGCCTATCCTTGAAATTATTTAAATAAATGTGGACTTAAGTAAACGGAGAGTGTTTACTTCCTACTCCTTGGTAGCCTTGTTCTATAAGAGTCCTTCCTAAAACATAAAATAAATTAAACACATATGAGAAATAAGAAAAGAATGTATTTGCCTGTACGTCTTCCTCCAACGACGGCTCGATTCCGAATGATGGTTTGACTCACTCCAACCCTGGGTGGCAATGGCGCATGATTGGTGTCGGTTCGTGTTGGATTTATGCCGACAATCGACAATGTGGTCACTACCCATGGTCCTCTCCCGATCCAACTGAAACAGAAAGAAAACAAAACTATACTTGAAAAAACGAGTATTCAACCCAAAATGTGGAAGGATTTTCAAAGAAAATATTTCCACATTTCAGATTCTAATTAGGAATTTCAAAGACAGACAAAGATATAAATTAATAAAGCATGCTACAAAAAGTGAATGAATAGAGAAACTAACTAAATTGTTACTTCTTTCTAGCTGTTAATTGAAAAGCTTCCTCCTCTCGAGCGTGAATGTTAATTCACACAAAGGTCAACCAGATCATGACTGATACTCTCCTCAGTGACTAATTACCCTTACATTCTTTGTCCCTTGGTGTGGATCCGAGTTGTCACACGAAGAACTACTACGTCGAGGAAACGATTTACACATCAATAAAGATGGACCCCTATTAGGTGAACTTAATGAGCCAACGTCGAGAGTCCACAAGGACAAAGTAAGTAAGGGTTGATAGTCGCTGAAGGAGGATCAGCCCGAGCCAGTTGACACTCGAGAGTCCACTTCTCAATAAACACCTGTACTTGAATCAACAATGAATGAAAGTAATAAAAGTAAATTTGCCTATCCTTGAAATTATTTAAATAAATGTGGACTTAAGTAAACGGAGAGTGTTTACTTCCTACTCCTTGGTAGCCTTGTTCTATAAGAGTCCTTCCTAAAACATAAAATAAATTAAACACATACGAGAAATAAGAAAAGAATGTATTTGCCTGTACGTCTTCCTCCAACGACGGCTCGATTCCGAATGATGGTTTGACTCACTCCAACCTAGGGTGGAAATGACCGCATGAAAGGTGTCGATTCGTTATAGGGTTTATATCGTTATTGGATACGGGGTCACTATCCATGGTCCTCTAGCGCTCGACCTGAAACAAACAAAAAAATTAGAATAAATTTGGAAAAAAACGAGAATTAATCCCGAAATGTGGAAGGATTTTCAAGGAAAATATTCCCACATTTCAGATTCTAATTAGGAATTTCAAGGACAGGCAAAGATATAAATTAATAAAGCATGCTACAAAAAGTGAATGAATAGAGAAACTAACTAAATTGTTACTTCTTTCTAGCTGTTAATTGAAAAGCTTCCTCCTCTCGAGCGTGAATGTTAATTCACACAAAGGTCAACCAGATCATGACTGATACTCTCCTCAGTGACTAATTACCCTTACATTCTTTGCCCCTTGGTGTGGATCTGAGTTGTCACACGAAGAACTACTACGTCGAGGAAACGATTTACACATCAATAAAGATGGACCCCTATTAGGTGAACTTAATGAGCCAACGTCGAGAGTCCACAAGGACAAAGTAAGTAAGGGTTGATAGTCGTTGAAGGAGGATCAGCCCGAGCCAGTTGACACTCGAGAGTCCACTTCTCAATAAACACCTGTACTTGAATTAACAATGAATGAAAATAATAAGATTAAATTTATCTATCCTTGAAATTATTTAAATAAATGTGGACTTAAGTAAACGGACAGGTAATTAAGCCTTACTCGTTGACAGCCTTGCCCTATACTTGTCCCTCTTAAAACTTAAAAAAATTAAGCAAGTATGAAAAGTAGAAAAATAATTAGGATATTTGTCAGTACGTCCTCCTCTGATGACGGTTTGACTCCAAATAATGGTTTGTCTTTCTCCAACTGATGGAGAAAAGGGTACAGGGTTGGTATGAATTCCATATCGAATATATATCGATATTGGACTGTTTTGCCACTAGGAATAGTCCGCTTCCACTCCACCTGAAAATAAGAAATGTTAATAAAATTTGAAAAAACGAGTATTTAACCTGAAATATGGAAGGTTTTTCAAACAAAATATTTCCATATTTCATTTTATAATTTGGAATTTCAAGAACTGGCAAAAATGGTATTTAATACGAAGATTCTACCAAAAACATACGATTATAAAAAAAAGGGAAAATGGTATTTGATTCTAGTTATTAATTGAGATGCATCTTTCTCTCGAGTGAGTGAACGTTAATTCAATTAAGATGTGCCTTTATTAGTTGAACTGGACATGTGGGAAGATAGAATCTCCGTGGAAAATGAAGTTGAGGTGATTCCCTTTATTTTAAAAGGAATTAAGAAACCTGAAAATGATACCCCACCTAATATCGAAAACTATAATGACTATCTAATTCACAAAGCTAAAGAGCCTACATATAACGCCAATCTAAACCTAATGAAAAACAGAAAATACGCGCAAAATAGAAATAGACGATACGGAGGATCTGAAAAACATTAAAAACAAAACAAGCAATGATTTTAACCGAAGAATGGCCAACTTTAACCTACTGATAGGTTTTTGGTCATTCTTTAGTTAATAAAAAAAAATTCCACGGTTTTACCCGTGGTACTCACTCATTCAGCGAATTCCCAGCCATAATTTATACATATTCTGCGATAATACCGAAGATGGGAATGGTGATGTTGATGGCGATGATAATGGCGTTTATGATGACGATGGAGATGAGGATGCTGACGTTACGCACTCGCGAAAAAATGCTTTTAAACGGCGCTACGCGATTTCTTTTTAACGAACACTACGCGAGAGAACCGTACTACGCGACGAGCAGCTCACGACTGACACTACAGACTCGGATTCTTAAATCAGCAGTGCGCTACGCGATTTCTTTTTAACGAACACTACGCGAGAAAACCGCACTACGCGACGAGCACTTCACAACTGACACTTCGAGACTTGGATTTTTAAAGTAGCAGTGCGCTACGCGATTTCTTTTTAACGTACACTATCGGGACAACCGCACTACGCGACGAGCACTTCACAACTGACACTTCGAGACTTGGATTTTTAAAGTAGCAGTGCGCTACGCGATTTCTTTTAAACGTACACTACGCGGGAGAACCGCACTACGCGACGAGCAGTTCACGACTGTCACTACAGATTCTGATTTTTAAATCAGCAGTGCGCTACGCGATTTCTTTTTAACGTACACTACGCGGGAGAACCGCACTACGCAACGAGCAGTTCACGACTGACACTTCAGACTCGGATTTTTAAAGCAGCTATGCGCTACGCGATTTCTTTTTAACGAACACTACGCGAGAGAACCGCACTACGCGACGAGCACTTCAAAACTGACACTTCGAGACTCGTATTTTTAAAGTAGCAGTGCGCTACGCGATTTCTTTTAAACGTACACTACGCGGGAGAACCGCACTACGCGACGAGCAGTTCACGACTGACACTTCAGACTCGGCTTTTTAAAGCAGCTATGCGCTACGTGATTTCTTTTTAACGAACACTACGCGAGAGAACCGCACAACGCGACGAGCACTTCAAAACTGACACTTCGAGACTCGTATTTTTAAAGTAGCAGTGCGCTACGCGATTTCTTTTAAACGTACACTACGCGGGAGAACCGCACTACGCGACGAGCAGTTCACGACTGACACTTCTGACTCGGATTTTTAAAGCAGCTATGCGCTACGCGATTTCTTTTTAACGAACACTACGCGAGAGAACCGCACTACGCGACGAGCACTTCAAAACTGACACTTCGAGACTCGTATTTTTAAAGTAGCAGTGCGCTACGCGATTTCTTTTTAACGTACACTACCGGGACAACCGCACTACGCGACGAGCAGTTCACGACTGACACTACAGACTCGGATTTTTAAAGTATCAGTGCGCTACGCGATTTCTTTTAAACGTACACTACGCGGGAGAACCGCACTACGCGACGAGCAGTTCACGACTGACACTTCAGACTCGGATTTTTAAAGCAGCTATGCGCTACGCGATTTCTTTTTTACGAACATTACGCGAGAGAACCGCACTACGCGACGGACACTTCACAACTGACACTACAGACTCGGATTTTTAAAGAATCAGTGCGCTACGCGATTTCTTTTTAACGTACACTACGCGGGAGACCCGCACTACGCGACGGGCACTTCGCAACTGACACTACAGACTCGGATTTTTAAAGAATCAATGCGCTACGCGATTTCTTTTAAACGTACACTACGCGGGAGAACCGCACTACGCGACGAGCAGTTCACGACTGACACTTCAGACTCGGATTTTTAAAGCAGCTATGCGCTACGCGAATTCTTTTTTACGAACATTACGCGAGAGAACCGCACTACGCGACGGGCACTTCACAACTGACACTTCGACACTCGTATTTTTAAAGTAGCAGTGCGCTACGCGATTTCTTTTTTACGAACATTACGCGAGAGAACCGCACTACGCGACGAGCACTTCAAAACTGACACTTCGAGACTCGTATTTTTAAAGTAGCAGTGCGCTACGCGATTTCTTTTTAACGTACACTACCGGGACAACCGCACTACGCGACGAGCAGTTCACGACTGACACTACAGACTCGGATTTTTAAAGTATCAGTGCGCTACGCGATTTCTTTTTAACGTACACTACGCGGGAGACCCGCACTACGCGACGAGCCGTTCACGACTGACGCTTCAGACTCGGATTTTTAAAGCAGCTATGCGCTACGCGATTTCTTTTTTACGAACATTACGCGAGAGAACCGCACTACGCGACGGGCACTTCACAACTGACACTACAGACTCGGATTTTTAAAGAATCAGTGCGCTACGCGATTTCTTTTAAACGTACACTACGCGGGAGAACCGCACTACGCGACGAGCAGTTCACGACTGACACTTCAGACTCGGATTTTTAAAGCAGCTATGCGCTACGCTAGTTCTTTTTAACGAACACTACGCGAGAGAACCACACTACGCGACGAGCACTTCACAACTGACACTTCGAGGCACGTATTTTTAAAGCAGCTGTGCGCTACGCGATTTCTTTTTAACGTGCACTAGGCGGGACAACCGCACTACGCGACGAGCACTTCACGACTGACACTACGAGACTCAGGATTATTCAAAAGGCACTACGCGACGCGAATTTTATTGCAATGTATACTACGCGGAACAACCGCATTCCGCGACGAACACTTATCGACTGACACTACGTAACTAGGATTTTACAAACGGTATTGCGAGACGCGAATTTTATTTCAACGTATACTACACGGGAAAATTGTACTCCGCGACGAACACTTATCGACTGACACTTCGAAACTCGGATTTTTTAAACGGCACTGCGCGGCGCGAATTTTATTTCAACGTATACTACGCGGGACAACCGCATTGCGCGACGAGCACTTATCGAATGACACTACGAAACTAGGATTTTTCAAACGGCACTGCGCGAGGAGAATTTTATTTTAACGTATACTACTCGGGACAACCGCATTCCGCGACGAGCACTTATCGAGTGACACTGCGAAACTAGAATTTTACAAACGGCACTGCGCGAGGAGAATTTTATTGTAACGTATACTACTCTGGACAACCGCATTCCGCGACGAACATTTATCGACTGACACTACGTAACTAGGATTTTACAAACGGTATTGCGAGACGCGAATTTTATTTCAACGTATACTACACGGGAAAATCGTACTCCGCGACGAACACTTATCGACTGACACTTCGAAACTCGGATTTTTTAAACGGCACTGCGCGGCGCGAATTTTATTTCAACGTATACTACGCGGGACAACCGCACTACGCGACGGGCACTTCACAACTGACACTACAGACTCGGATTTTTAAAGCAGCTGTGCGCTACGCGATTTCTTTTTAACGTGCACTAGGCGGGACAACCGCAATACGCGACGAGCACTTCACGACTGACACTACAAGACTCGGATTATTCAAAAGGTACTACGCGACGCGATTTCTTTTTAACGTACACTACCGGGACAACAGCACTACGCGACGAGCAGTTCACGACTGACACTACAGACTCGGATTTTTAAAGTAGCAGTGCGCTACACGATTTCTTTTAAACGTACACTACGCGGGAGAACCGCACTACGCGACGAGCAGTTCACGACTGTCACTACAGTTTCTGATTTTTAAATCAGCAGTGCGCTACGCGATTTCTTTTAAACGTACACTACGCGGGAGAACAGCACTACGCGACGAGCACTTCACGACTGACACTAAAAGACTCGGATTTTTCAAACTGCACTGCGCGACGCGATTTGTCTTTAACGTGCACTAGGCGGGACAACCGCACTACGCGACGAGCACTTCACGACTGACACTACGAGACTCGGATTATTCAAAAGGCACTACTCGACGCGATTTTTATTGCAACGTATACTACGCGGGACAATCGTATTGCGCGACGAGCACTTATCGAATGACACTGCGAAACTAGAATTTTACAAACGGTATGCGCGACGTGAATTTTATTTCAACATATACTACGCGGGACAACCACACCCCGCGACGAACACTTATCGACTGACACTTCGAAACTCGGATTTTTCAAACGGCACTGCGCGAGGAGAATTTTATTTTAACGTATACTACTCGGGACAACCGCATTCCGCGACGAGCACTTATCGAGTGACACTGCGAAACTAGAATTTTACAAACGGTATGCGCGACGCGAATTTTATTTCAACGTATACTACACGGGACAACCGCACCCCGCGACGAACACTTATCGATTGACACTTCGAAACTCGGATTTTTCAAACGGCACTGCGCGAAGCGAATTTTATTTTAACGTATACTACACAGGACAACCGCATTCCGCGACGAGCACTTAGCGACTGAAACTACGAAACTCGGATTTTTCAAACGGCACTGCTCAGCGCGATTTTTATTTCAACGTATAATACGCGGGACAACCGCACTACGCGACGAGCACTTCACGACTGACACTACGAGACTCGGATTATTCAAAAGGCACTGCGCGACGCGATTTCTTTTTAACGTACACTACCGGGACAACAGCACTACGCGACGAGCAGTTCACGACTGACACTACAGACTCGGATTTTTAAAGTAGCAGTGCGCTACGCGATTTCTTTTAAACGTACACTACGCGGGAGAACCGCACTACGCGACGAGCAGTTCACGACTGTCACTACAGTTTCTGATTTTTAAATCAGCAGTGCGCTACGCGATTTCTTTTAAACGTACACTACGCGGGAGAACAGCACTACGCGACGAGCACTTCACGACTGACACTAAAAGACTCGGATTTTTCAAACTGCACTGCGCGACGCGATTTGTCTTTGACGTGCACTAGGCGGGACAACCGCACTACGCGACGAGCACTTCACGACTGACACTACGAGGCTCGGATTTTTCAAACGACACTCCTCGACGTGAAATTTTTAAAAGCGCTCTCTCACTCTTTAGTGAAGTCGCTAACCGTAACAGAAATAAATTATTGCATGTAATTTTATAGAGTTAATTTTAATTTATTTAACTTTAATATAATTAAAGTAAAACTGGCAGGCTTTAACAGTCTTTGAGGCTTCTGTCTTTATTCGCTTCAGCACTCACACACACATACACAATAGACACGCTCCGCACTGACTGTAGTCACAAATTTTCTATTTATTACGCGAATTACACACAGATAAAAGCTTTTATTTTCATCTCACACTGCATTCATTACTATATATTCTATTAAAATATCCCAACTGCATTACCTAAATTTCCCTCTTGACATAATTAAATATGCGGAAATTATATAGAAAAGTTAAGTTTAATTGTTAAACAATTTATTGTCACCAATGCCGAATACTTATAATTACACAACACTATTAAAAAATTTTAACCAGAATTTTAAATTTATTTAGAAATTAATAATAATTAATAAAATCTTAAATAAATTTAAATTGTTTGTATAAAAATAATAAAAGCTAATTAAATTTATTTAAATTTTATAAAACGCGGCACAATTTTATTAATATTATAAAATAAATAGCTCATATGTGATGAAAATAAAACATTAAATTATTTTAAATCGCGACTAATTTAAACTAAATGTCAGTACTCAGTGGTTACGAAAAACCACAACGCGGGATCCACTGACGACCGGTACGCGGATAATTGATAACTGAGTTGATGTACCCGCTACGCGAGAGGGCTATGCGGAGCAGGTATCGCTTATTGTGGGCGGGTTAATTAGCAATCGCACCTGATTGGTTGCAATTTGAGATATTCCGCAAATCAGTTGCGACTGCTATCGGTATGAGTAGGATCTCTTTCACCAACTTTTAAAATGATTATTTTGCCAAGTACGGATTGACCATTTTTTCGAAAATACTTATGCTAATACATTGCAATGTTAACAATTTTATATCATATGGCAAATTTAACGTTTTAAAAGCCAGTGAAAAAGAATCTTAACAAGTTGTACCTGTCCCGGATGGTATTTTTTTGAAGCGCGAGTTTCAGTTTATCTATCAAATTTCCGCGTATGAGTTGTCAGTAAATCGCGCTGTTTCTTTTTATAATCACTGACATTTATTTCGCATTAGTCGCGATTAAAAATAATGTAGTGTTTTATTTTCATCAAATACGTGCTATTTTATTATTATGTTAATAAAATTTTACCGCTCTTTAATAAATCTATGTAAATTTAATTAAAATAAATTATTTTGTTACAGTTTAATTAATTTTAAGTAAATTTTCATTCATTATTATTGATTTTATATAATACAATAATTTAATGGAATACTATATGTGATGAAAATAAAAGCTTTCATTTGTAAAAGAAGTGTAATAATTAGAAAACTCGTAAAAATTGTCAGTGTGCAGCACACGCGTGTGCGTGTTTAGTGCTTGCACGATTAAAAGTAGAAGACTCAAGGACTCTCTTAACCCATAATTCTCATCATTTTATTTTGAAGTTAAATGAACTATAAAATGAACTCACTACAGTTTAATAAAATAATATTTGTTATACATTAGATGGTCTTATTCTAAAATGAATGCGCGTTTAAAAATTCCACGCCGTGTAGTGACATTTAAAAAATTCGTGTCGCGTAGTGCCGTTTAAAAATAATTCTTTTGTAAGTGAATATCTTCATTATATATGCTGTTTTGCAATTAATTTACAATAAAAAATGTAGTTAATAAATATTTTAAAACATCTGCATGTTATAATAAATGATGTTCTGTTAAACAAATGTCTGCATTTATACTATTTATAGTTCCCGCTTACATCTGACGTGTATAACGAAATTTACCGAGCTCAGACGAAGTTTTTTATAAGTTTTTTTAATAGTGTATATAGACACTGTGGAAAATTGATCGCCGTCTTTGAAATTCGTAGAGAAAGTACGAAGTGAAGTTAACTGAAAGGTCGCCGAATCAATTTCCTATGGTGTATGTAGTGCATAGTGGGAAATCAGTGGAAAATTGAATCGTGTGTGGTTCAGCTAGTTTCACTCTGTAATTTAACATGGAAAATGATTACTATACACTATAGCTGAAAGCACACACGATTCAATTTATAGTTGTAGTATATACATACGAACGAAGCAAGCGAGTGTGTTAGGTGCGCGAAGTAAAAGCGCTGGTCTTTTTAATGCGATTCCTAAAAGCATCGAAAAATTATGGGAAAGCCATACCTGGCGATTAGGGTGAGATTCACCAAGTCCGGCTTGATAGCTAGCCGGGCTAATATGGTATACTTTCGGGCTAAAGTAGTATAGTTTCCGTTACATGTGCTGTATGAGTTTAGCCCGGCTAGCTAGCCCGAAGCCGGACTTGGTGAATCTCACCCTTACTGTATGTAACAGTCGAAATATCATTGTCAGTAACCTAAAAAACTGAAGTCCAATGAGCACTTTTCATGCCGGCCAGTTGAAAAGTTAAATGATCTGAATAAAGGTTGGAATAATTATTTCAAAATGACTCATTTTCAAGTATAACTGCTCTTTATCTGGTGCGAAAACTGCTCTTTTAACTTCAATTTTTTAAGTTGTTATCATTGAATTTCCGACTGTACCGTTGGCCCTAAATTTCAAAAGCCGAAAGTCAAAAAAATTAATTTTCCTTGATCACACCTTGAAACCTACATATGTATAATATATGTAACGTAGATTGTAGATGTTACCGACCATAAAGACGCAAAAGTGAATATACTCAACACTGTTAAGACTATTCGTATACGTATTAGTTTCTTCTCTCGAAATCCGCTAGATTTATGGTGTAATAGATTAAAATTTTATTTCATCGATTGAACAACTATCTCTTGTTAAGTTCATGACGTAATCTATTAAATTATATTAATAAATTAATTGTTGCTGTAGATCATTGTAATGGTGATTTACTTACTATGGTTTTGTAGGGAGAAGGACAGTGGAAAAGTAAATACATCTAATTTATTAGTTGTTTAAAATCGTTAGATTAATTTGTTATACAGTACCTACAAATTGCTCTGTCACGATAAGTGACTGGTAAGCTGGTAGTGTTAAACTGACTTGAATTTCGTACTTAGATATTTACATTTTATTTTGTGATTATTACGAGTGAGAGTTAACATGGATAGTAATAAAGATGAAGCAGAACGATGTATGGAATTTGCTGAACGATATATGCGTGAAAAAAAATATGAAGAATCGGAAAAGTTTGCACGAAAAGCGCAAAAACTGTATCCAACTAAAAAAGGAGAAGGTAATTATATATATATTATCCAAATACCACGTCACCGTTTCCGCAGCAACTTTACATTTCCATTACGAAAATGAAAGAAAAGTATATAAAAAATAATAAAAGTTTAGTCCCGTTAATAATTAAAACGTATATTATGATTATAAATATAATAATATATGATAATATTCAAAGAATTAATACGTTTAGTTCTCGCGCTCTAAAACTTACCTCTTGATATTTTTTTGACATTTATTGATTTTTTACAATATAACATGTTCAAAATACAGATTTGATAGCCAAAGTGATAGTACTATCAAAACAAAGTCAAAAAACAGAATCTGAGCCTTCAATTAGAAAACGACAAAATGTATCAAAAGATAAAACTCAGACCCAAGCTACGGTAGATTACACGAAAGAACAACTGGAATCAGTTAGGAGGTATAAGTTTGTATATTCTTTATTTTCTATAAATAGAAATTGTGATTAGTGTCTGATAACAAAAATGTTTTAGAATTACGAAATGTAAGGATTATTATGAGATCTTAATGGTTACCAAAGAAGCTACTGATAGTGACATAAAAAAAGCTTACAAAAAACTGGCATTACAATTACATCCTGATAAAAATAAAGCACCAGGAGCAGCTGAAGCTTTTAAAGGTAAGCTAAGATTTTCTGTTTATAATGCTGTGGGTGAGGTTAATTAATGTTATTTAAAATAGCTATAGGAAATGCAGTGGCCATTTTAACCGATGTAGAAAAAAGAAAGCAATATGACATATATGGACCTGAAGAAGAAAGAATGCAAAATGTCCATGCACGCCAAGCTCACTCGCATTATAATTATACTCGAGGATTTGAAGGTACAAAAATTTCAATTACATTTTTGTTTGTCAAAATTTTGGATTAATAATTTTTCTTTCTAGCTGATATTACTGCAGAGGAACTATTTAATATGTTTTTTGGTGGAGGTTTTCCTCAACAAGAAATGTTTATGAGAAGAACAGGTGGTAGATGGAACCGACAACAAGATGCTCAAGCTCAACATGCTCATTCACAGGTAACTTATATCTTATATTAGATATTTTTTTGGTCAAAATGTAGTAATTCAATATTTTCATTAATTTTATTGCATATCAATATTTTTAGCAGGCAAATGGCTACACAACATTCCTCCAATTATTGCCAGTTCTATTGTTAATATTAATAACTATGATGAGCAGCTTCTTTATATCAGACCCTGTATATAGCTTACATTCAAACACGTAAGTATACATTGTTAAAATTTATTACATTTTAATTATATATTTATCCATCAAATTCATTATTTTAGCAAATATTCAGTTAAAAGGGTAACTGTTGATTTAAAAGTACCATATTATGTAAAAGAAAATTTTCATAGAGAATACCAAGGTAGCTTACGAAGATTAGAGAATTCTGTTGAAGAGGATTATATAAACAATTTAAGGCATGCCTGCTACAGGGAAAAAAATTACAGTATGTATTTTTATCGCTTAAATGGCTTTCCAAAAATTTGATACATTATTAAAGAAACATGTATAATTTTTCAGAAGAAACAATGATGTGGAAAGCACGGCATTTTATGGATCAAGATATGTTTCTTAGCGCAAAAAATATTCAAACTCCCTCTTGCAAAAGGCTAGTGGAAGTTCAACCATAATAGGCAGATTATTTATCATAAGAAATTTATTATACAATCAGTGTAGATAGATATACATATATTCTATTTATTTGTGTGCAAATATACACCTAAAAATTTGTGATAATTGCACAGAAGCACAATAGAGGGTGAAATCATAAATTAATTGTGAGTAAAAAATTCTGTTACTCTCAACTTGGAGTAACATAATTTCTAATAACAGATTTTACATTTGAAATCAATTGATGTTTCATTAAAAATTGTTAAAGTAATTAGGAAGAAATAGAATTAATTAAGCTACTAAAGCTTAAAGTCTCAAGTCGAAAGAGAAATTATGTTTTGATCCTGTTTTACATATGATTGCGTAATATTCTGTTCATTCATAATACTAATAAGATCTTTGGATTATATCAAATAAACAAACAAATATATTTTATTGAATGTGAAACTCCATTTAAAAAAAAACATTTTTATTATTTATGATAACCAGCTGGTTTGAACAAATAATAGAGTATTATCAATTTAGCTATAAATATATATTATTTACATACAAAAAAAGCATAAAGTAATAAAGCAGCTTTAGAGCATTAAACAGAAACATATGAACAGTTTTTTCTATTACTTAAGAATAGATATGTAATAAAAGATTTGTTATATTGTTACAAAGGAATTTTATCATATTTACTAAGCATTTTTTGGTAATAGGAAAAAAAAGTGACTTGTAAGATATGGGATTAATCCTGAATAATATTGTTGAATTGGAGTATAATTTTTGTGTAAATTCTTTCAGTATATGTGCAATTATTTTATAATTGCATGACATAAATATTATTTATATTATTATTTATCAGAAACAAAGTTAAATAATTCATAGTATATGATATTTAGACACAGTTTTTTGTAATATTTAATTGTAAAATATGAAATAAATGATATATATGTAAAAGATGATTCTAATAGATTCAATATAAAACAATAAACTGTACTTTCTATTAACTTTAAATGGTACATTATAAAACTCATCTTATAATTTTATTTCATAGATTTTGCTTAAGCTTCACTTATATTGACTCTTTGTATAATTAAATAAATTTTAAATTTTAAGCACAACTATTGTGTTAGATATGAAATCTACAATTGTCTATTTTAATAAAAATTTATCGACTTCGTCAAAAAGAAATCGGCCTTTAAATATATATGTATTTAAATTATATATATATATATATATAGGGAATCTGTGGTCTTGTAATTATTTATATTAAAAAATTATGTATATAGAGAAGAATATGAAAAATCAACTATTAAATATTTATAAAGGTTTTATTTTTACTACCCTATTAACACAAAACTGTGTTTTTGTTATGACAGTCTGATGACAGCTCTATCAAAACTATCGGATGAACTAACACATTAAATGCTTTACTAATACCACTACATATACGTTAAGTTGCGGCTTGGTAGTATCTTCAAGCATTAACCGTATGGTCATTGTTTTCACGCATACATGCACTACAGTACTACATATCCAAGGAATTTACGTATGTGTATGCTGTTTTAACACTAATACCAATATTATTTACAATGTATATATGTATATATCATGTGCTATATAAATGAAAACAGTTGCTTTTTCTTATCTCTTGATTGTTACACAATGAAATATTTGTGTTTATATATATTTTTATAAAAAGCAATGCTTCGGATAAAATTTGGTATTATAATGAAAACTAAGGGTAAATGGGAGTATAATTGAAATTCAAGTGACAGTGAGTATACAAGTAAATAGTGAATCAGCTGATGAACGACAACAGACGGACATACACAGACGGAGGGAACTCCATTGTTCACGATTTTGGTTATGGCGACGAGCAGCTCTGATGGATCTTGTACAGCACCTGCAGATTTTCAACTTTCTTCCGAGCTGGAAGATGTTGTTGATCGTTTAAATGTAAAGTTGTTAAGATGTCCACTTTGCCATAATAATCGTCGAATTTTTTACTGCAGACAGTGTATTCAAAATGGAGATTTTATTCATTCAAGCTCTGTGTATTCTGAACGGTATTTTGATAATTTTCATTTTTCATTAACAATTCAATTCTTACAATTAATACTTGCTTTCATGGATTTTTATTTAAAAATGTATAGGATTTATAATAACTTCTCATATAATTCTAATTACAAATTGATATTTTAAACTTTGTTTATATCATGACCCAATCTAGTCTTCGTATAGTTTACATGATAAAGTTATATTTGCACATCTAGCATATTAATTTAATTGTAAAATTATAATTGATTTGTCAATGCAAAATTATTAAACAATAGTTTTCTTATATAACTAATAGCTCCTTTTACAGTTTTGCGGATAAACAGTTAAGGTTTGTAAGGTCAAAAGCTGCAAAGATTCAGTTGGAAGAAAAGTGTATAAAGGCTCTTGAGGGACCTAGACAAAAAGATAAATTGGTATGTTTTACAATAGCAGAGTGAAAATAATCTTATTGGTGGAATTCATCATTTACATTAATATAAAATAAAGTTAAACAGCAGTACAAAGTAGTATACCATAGATCCAAATTTTACTAAATATATTTGAATTTGGATGTTTAAACAATTTGCTGTATTCGTGTGATCCATTTCTCATGCTTCAGATTATTTTCAATTTATTTAATTTTATTTTTAACTTTTAATTGCTTTACAGATATGTGATATAAATACATGTAAGGAAAAAATTAGATTTTTACAATCTCTTGTAAACGAAACTGTAGAAAGTATACAGACAAGTAAGGGAAGTTTACGGACAATAGAAGAGGTCAATAAGCAATTATCTATGAGAATGCCTAGGCACGAAGAGCGAGTTGAAAAACTCTCTCGATATGTGTCTGGTTTAAGAGCCAAACAAGAAAAACAAAAGGAAGCAGTAAATAGGAGAAGACAACAAATAAAAAAAGTTATAAGAGTAGCTGCTAAACAATTAGTAAAGTATATTTTTCCTTTGACTCAACTTGAACGCAATGAAAGGTATTTTTTAATGCTATCCAATTGAGAAAATACATAGATAAGTCTTCATTTGAAAATACTCAATTTCCAATTACAGAAGTTTATGCAGCAGTGAAGAAGATTCATGTACAGATGTTACATCTGCCTTGGCAGATGCTTGTGGCACATCATATGTTAGAGGAAGATGGATTAGTGATGCAGAAAATTCTTTAACAATAAAGTATCGCATTGTAGCACCTACATTACCTGGAAATGGTGATTACAGTGCTTATTCTTTATGGGGTAAGTGATTTAATGTTTTTTCTACTTTTAAAATTTAATGAAAGCCAACTATTTCTAAAATATTTTTATTATTAACTATATAGTGGCTGCTAATAAAGATGGAATACCTGGTGCAAATAAAGAAAATGCAATGCACAATCCAGCCTATAATATTAGTGCAGCTTTGACTTATGCCACACAATTGGTTAATATCATTGCATATTATCTTGATGTAAAGCTTCCATACAAACTTTCTTGCAGGTACATGTTCCATTTAAAATAATTAGAGATTTACAATAAATTTAAAGATTAATTAGAATTATTTAAAGTTTTGTTGATTTTAGTGAATTCTGTGGAAATGAAATGTCAGATCAAAAGTTTATTAGGAAAGTGGCAAGACTTAATAGCAACGTTCTTCATTTGTGTTTTACACAGAATACTGATGTAACAGTTTTACATCCTATGCATACACTACAGAACTTAATACACTTGCTCAATACAGAAATTAGTGACCTTGGAAGGTATATATAGTATAATTTTATAAATTATTGGATATTTTGTTTAACAAATATAGAGCAATTAATTTTTTGTGCAGAGCTGGCCCATTGGAAACTGATCCAATTATAATGACAGAGCTACATAGACAGTTAATCCCAGATTTGGAAAATAATGATGATTGTGCTTCTGATGAAGAAGACGATGTTTTTAATTGGGGATGGGAAGCTGTAAGATTTCACTTAAATTAAAAAATAGAATATTATGTAGAATATATGTGACTATTTGAATCGTTTTTTGCAGGTACCAAATGTTTCATGTCCAGAAATGATATTACCTATGCCTGGTGCAATAATAAATCAACAATCGTCCACTATGCATGTAAACCAAAGCGTTGCTGGTGGACTAGTGACGAGTGCTGCCGCTAGTATAGCATCTATATGGCGAGGATGGACCACTAATAGATAAACAAATGTGCTTAGTTTGTATACATATATTTTTTTACATACACACATATATATTTATTTTGATTTATGGTTAAAAATAATTTTATTTTATTATTAAATCGTGTGATTTACAGATTAATTTGTCGAGCCATGACTTGTGTTGTGGAAATGTAGAAATAAATTATATAAACGAAGAAGTTTTCAAATGACATATAATTGCTTTATGATTAAATTAAAAATAAAGCGCACCATCCCCATTAAAATCTACTTTTAACTTTAGACTATATTTTTTTTAATTTTATCAGAAAGCATAAAACATTGTATAAAATATCATGGTTAATTAAGCATTTACAGTCGTTTAGAGATAATACATAAATTGCAAGTTACTGTATAATATTCTATGTAATGAAAAAAGAATATGACTTTAATGTTTTGTATATAAAACCTAATTATTGGATTTTTTATATCTAAAGAATAATTGTTACAGTAGCTCCAAGAAATTATGCATTAAGCATATTTTAAAATTAAAACATTAGAAGATTATAACTACGAAACAAGTCATGTTTTTGAAAACAAAAATAAGATAATTAATAGGACGGTTTTTTAATAATAAGCTTAGATATATTTGTCTATCTAATCACACAAATTTATTTTTATACAAAAAATTATGTATGTAATGAAACTTTCATTTTATGACTGACAAGTTAACTGTAAACAGATTGTGGTTATTGAGTAATCGTTTTGTGCAATTAAAATAATTGAATAAATCAAATATCAAAAATTTTATCTTAAATGGAAGATTACTATCAATACTAAATGAATGTAAAGTATAAATGGTATAAATATAGGTATAGAATTTTCCATAGATAAGTTATAAAAAATTTTTATAGAGCAGATATAAGCAAATGTGATAAAAAATTTCTTTGTATAAATAAAGTAATGGTTTACCGAGAAAAAAAATATTCAACGAAATTTGTCACAGGTTATAATTTATTAATTTAAAAACACAAATTAGGCAACACTACTTAACTGCTTGGTATTTTTAAATTATGACTTATTACCTTATCCATTATATGTTGTTCAAAAATGATTAACAGTAATTATTTGTTACAAACTCAGATAATTTATTTACTGTTCAAACTAATATTGCGTTTCACAGAAATTGATCCTATATCAAATCTGCTATTTTGTACACACTTTTTATCAATTGAAAACATAATATATATGTAAAGCAGTGTGTGTAATTATTATTTACCTTTTATGTCAATACAAACATTAATGTTAAGTATCCGAAAATATTTGTAACATACGATATAAAAGAAAGTAAATTGAAGTATATAACTGTAAAACTAATAATACAACGTTAAGAGTCTGTACATAATGAAATGTTTATTATTACTCTTTTTATGACAGTTGTCAATAAGTATCAGTTCTTACAAACCAAACTTTGATCTCTCGAATGGAGCAGCACAAATTTGTAAATACAATTTAATTATTCTAAATAAAAGTAACTGCTGCTTGTTATCCTTTTCTTTATATTTCAAGTACTTATTGCAGATTGACTTTTATGTACATTATTTAATTTATCTTCTAAATTATATTTTTTAGATTTCATTGAACGCGTATAGACTACGTAACCCAACAATATATAAGTATATATATAATTTGTAATTTTGTGTAAACGGACCATATTTGCTCCAATCAGTCTCATTGTGATATAATAAAATAAAACTTTGCATATTACGTTTCTAAAACATTTTATAAATACATTAGTATTACGTAAAAAAGTAAATTAATATATATACAATTACGGTTATAAAATATATATTTATAAATGTAAGTCTTTACGCTTAATAAAAATTAAAAGAATCGATAGGCATAGAAACGACTGAATAGAATAATTACTGTACTAGACAAGAAAAGTTTATTTTCGATTCAGTGACATTATATTATTCAGTGCCGATCTTCATTTAGAAGCTCAGATAAAGTATTTAGCTTAATATACTAGCTGTTCAGCTCGGAAATGTCAGTTATTTCGAAAAATCTATATAGAGTAGAAAATTTAAAGAAAAAGTTTCATAAAATTTATGTTTTACCTTTATATAACGTTATTAGAGATCACACATTTTTTGATTCAAGAATTATATTCTATTGTTTGAAGAATCATAGACACATGCTTAGTGGGCCAAGTATTGTTAAGTCGCGCTGTGACAAGAAGAATGCTTCGATCGAAATATATTTTTTAATAACTTTTTAATTAAAAACAACAACTAAAATTTATCTAAGATTTTTTTAAATTATCTCTCCTATTCAGATTTTATTGGTTGGTACCTTTAGATTGGACACCCACCGGTGAATTACTTGCATAGGGGCAGAATTTCGGGCATGACAATTATATACTATAACAATAATTATATTAATATTATTAAATTCTTTAATTTATTCAAAACATTTCATAATAAAAAAGCATTATACTGCTATAGAACAAATATGATGCTACAATGTAGCTTTAATTTTTAATTGCGTCAGATATTTTTTTTTTTTATATTTTAATTTAGATTAATCACATGAATTATTTTAGGAGATTAATGTTTTGACGACAGCTTGGCAGAACTTACAATTGAGTAGTCTACCTGACTGCTTGAGTTAGGTTTATTATATACTGTTTGTATTAATCAAAGCTGGGTATCACATATATTTAAAATCAGTATAAAATATATACTCTTCAGAATAAATCTTTCGATGTAATTTTTATTTTGAAAGAAAGCTGTTTACTTTAATAAAATGTACATTTTATTTCAATGCTAATGTGAAAATAATGATAATAATGACTTAGACATACTAATTTTTATGTTTATACATTTCTATATTTAATCATTTTTGGTATTAATCAAGTAAATACATTTGTTTCATTGCTTAATTAACACTTGCACAGTCTCTGTTCGTATAAAATTCGGTTATTGCTGCTGCATGTTGTGGCGGTAAAATCTTTTTTACCAAGATGGGATTCTCCAGATCATGATGTACCACATATCAATTTATGTAAAAAGTGCAAACACTAACTGGTCTGTTGTTTCTGTAAGCATATTATTACACAGTGGTTTATTATTAACATAATGATTGTGATTAAGAATATAATAATAATATATTTGTATATTCATTTAACTTATTATTTTCGCGTAAATTTGTGTTTTATATTTTAAACTACTGTTAACTTTAAAAATAAGTTCAACCTATAATTCATTAAACATTTAATTAAAAGTAAAAGCCACGAATTTTACGTTTTTATACTAACCAACAAGAGATGATTTTTGTAATATGTTTAATTCTATTTAGAACTTAACTATACGCGTACGGGATGTGTAGGAAGGTTTGCTCTCCTAAATATTTTGAAAACAAATCGTTTTAAAAAGATGTTTGTTAGAATAATGGATAATACTTCGAAAAATCTCTTTACTGGTGTTTTTGATTTAACCTTGGTTAGGGTGTTGAAAGTCATGTGAAGGTCACCCTAAGTTTTTAAAACGAATTTATTATTTTTTGTTGTATTTTCATGTAGTTCATTTCAAGAACTTTATGAACTACTATATGAACTTATCATTTCATCTAGTGATTCATTAGATCGATTTGAAATTATAAGTAGCTGAGCGACCATACGCATGTTATATATAGCGGTTGCGCATCCTCCTACAACCTAAACCAGATATATATGTAATTTAAAATCAAAATATCTAGTGAACGACTGATATAAATGATAACTTCATTTTAGTGTTTGGTAAACTCTTGACATATAAGCTACAAGAACATGTAACACAAATAAAGCATTCCATTTAAAAACTCAAGGCGACCTTTAACTCTCCACACAAAGTAAAACTGAATACGATTTAACAAATTTTTTAAAATAATACAAATAATTCATTAAAGTTTTTTCCTAAAGCATTTGTTATTTTCAAAATATTCAGTTGATACAACCTTTTTCATAAATCCTACTCTATAATGTTATTATTATATACTTACGTTATTATTCACATGCATTATAAAGGACGATTATCTTGAAGCGTTATTAAACTGTTTTTAATTTATGCAATTTCAAAAGCATTATTCATTCTGTGTTTAATATGCATTTTTACTTAGAAAATAATATTTAAAACAAAGCAACAAAGTAAATCCAAATTAAAATATCCTATTATATAAAAGAAACTTATCATCGAACTAAAAATATGTATTTTTAACCCTTCGTTTGTAAATATTTTTATTCACCATTTTTTATCTGTAAATCTAAATCTTTCGCGTTCCGGCAATTATTCACTTCGCCAATAACATGTTAAATTTAGGCTAATGCTCCAAACATTTTATTTTAAATATAAATAATAAAATATAATTAAAAATTTATTCTTCCATATATTTATTGTGAAGAAAATGAAGAAATTCAACAGGAAAATAGCGATTTTATCGTTTTTATCCGAACACGAAAAACTCAGATTTACAAATGAAGGGTTAAAAACTATTAAAAGAAATATTAGGCTTGTTATTAAAAACAAATAGTCTTGGTTATGCTTTATAACAAGGAATAGAGAAAAAAGTGTTAGATTAAATCAAAAGTTTTTAAGAAGGTAAACCTTAGAAAACAGTTTTTACATTAAGGATAAAGAAAGCAGATACGTTACATCCACTTAATGCTACAAACAAGATAGCAAAATAAAGTTGTACAATAATTAATCGAAAACAGATACATAAGGTATTAATTATTACTTGGTATTTTCAAAAAATAATATGGCCTATATATATACGCAAAATATTTAAAAACCTTTTTATCTTTTACCCACACTTTAGTTTATACAGTAGTAATATAAGGATATATCCTTTTAATTTGAATGATTCTTTTAAATATGATCGATCTACTCTGAATTTTATAAAGCCTAAAATTATGAAGGCTCTGAAACAACGTAAGCTATTATAAATTTGATATTGTTTTATACAGAATTTCCTGTTTATATGAAGGTAAATAATATTTCTGAATTAAATGAAAATTCTTATTTTAGTTCATTCTCTAATACAAATTTCATTTTTTTTAAATTAGTTATATAATTTCCATAACTATTCTATAAGTTTATACACTTTATACTTATTGATTATAATATCGAATTGAATAAAGTCATTATAAAAGATTCCAATTTTATGCTGTGCAATTATACGAATTTATTACATAGAAACGATGTCAAAAGAAATTTAATCGCAGTTTGCAAAAATTAAAATTGAACAGTTTTTTGTAAGCGTTCCTACCATTTTAAGTGATTCAACTACTTTAAATTTACTTTTGGTGAAAAATAAATTACATTTACCAATTTTCAACTGCCGGGTCCAACATGTTACTATTTGAAATAAGAAATCTTTAGTTTGCTTTAAAGTTTCAATTTTGTTTACATTGAAGGACGTGTTAATATACTTTGGTATGCTTATTCCACCTTGCGAATTAAGAATGGTCTTGATATAGTTTCTCAAAGAAACATTGAAAGTACTAAACATGTATTTACATAAAATGTATATAATTATGTAAATAATTAAAGATTTTTTAAATGTTAAACAATTTACATTAACTAAATATAAAATGTTTTCTGATAATTGTGCCATTTTGTTTTTAAATGGCAAATAACTTTTCGCTTTCGCTCTACTAAGTACATTTGTTTGATAGTATGTTTAACCTTTTAAGGATGGGTAGTTTTTATTTGAAGCTGTCATCTTTTCTTTTGTGAAATTTAGCTTTAAATGTAATAAATATCTTACGTGGAGTCATCAACCTGACTGCTGGTCGATGTATCGACCGGTCCGGCCCGCAAAGTAAATACTAACGTGAAAAAGTTTTAAAAATTATTGAAACAATTGAAATTATATCTGAGGAAATAAAAATGAATATTAAGTATTTTAAAATATGTAAATCTATCAAAATTATGGTAAAAAAATATAGTTTCTTGTAACTATTATTTTATGAAAATCGAAAAGTAGGAACTCAATTCATTATTTTAAGGCCACAGTTACAATTTGCTATTTATTCTTTTTTAATTAAAAAAAGATCAATTCCACTGTATTTTTCCTGTTACATGGAAAAGCGTTATAATCATCTTTATACTTAATTTTGAAAACAATTTTTTAAATAAAGTGTTAAAAAAATTCCTTTTAAATCGAATCTTAATGAAATTTGGCCATGCGGAACATCTTATGTTGGTATTTCATATGCAGCATGGCCCTATATTTTGTAACCCTTAACGACAATTGTGGTTATCGTTAAGAACTGAAATCGATATACGTGTAAAGATATTTACATTTATCAAATTACATTTAGCGATATCTGTCGTTAATTATGGTGAATGATACCGAAAACTGGTAGCAAAATGTTACTCATACGTCCACGAATGCACATATGTCTGAAGAACGTGTTTTAGAAATCTCTTTTCTTTTAGCACATCTCTTTAACGGCTTAGCTGTTTGAGTACAAAACAGCCTTAGTGAGTGGTTGATATACTTCCACTATTTCCACCCTTCAAAGGTTAAAGAATCAAAAATTTTAATGAATTGTAGTTCTTTTTTTTTATTTTTAGTAACGTTTATAATAATTTGAAAAACTAAATTCAAGACCTCTGCCATTGGTATGAATCTACTGGATTTAATTAAAATTGCTTGGATAAAATATCATAATACACTTCCTCAGACACAAATCTTTTATATATGTATATATATACAAGACTGGTAACACTAGCAGAATTGCACAAAAGCGGGAATTCAGGACTCCCACCATGATCTCCGTTCCCAATGCTGGTAAGCATAAGTGAGACGAAATGGAGGTCCAGGATTCCCACTTTCTTACAATACTGAACACTAGTACTAAATCATCAGTTTTTCTTGTTTTTTCATTTACAATTTTTCTATATACTGTAGTTAATTCATGATTATACAAATTTGATTATTGTTATCCATTAAAGAACAAGAAAAACTGATTCAAGAAGTTAATATTCTGAGCGCAAGTCCCCTAGAACTACAAAAATATATAATTATACATAGTAATATTATGCATTTTTATCAACATGGCAAGAGGGTGACACAGAAATACTCTACTAAGCTTTTGTTTAAAGTTGTTAGTTTTCATTTTTTTAATGACTTTTTTTATTACCTCTGCTTCATAGTTTCAATTGCTTTAGCATTTTGCGTTTTCAGAAATATCATTTTTTGATAAAACAAGACTTTTGTACTGCTTTAGTAATTTTAAAGATTTAAAACTGACTAATAAACACAACATATTGCTTTAATTTTTTAACAACTTTAATATTAAATAATTATTTCAATACCCAATATGCTAGTAAAACTGATTAGGTAATATATCTTTAGTACAATATCTCTAAGCCCTCTGCATATAACTGTAATATAAACATTTTTCACTTCTTAGATGAAGAGGAAATTTATAAAATCCAACAATAGATAGTGACAATTATTAAAACCATCAATATCAGTGTTAATGGAGACTAATTGTAAGATTTGTTATGTGATTTCCACTTAGATCTTCAAGTGTGAAGTGAATATTTTTTAAAAAACCGTCTTTCATACATCATTCGGCTTCCTTATTTTGCAGTATAAATATCACATCACACATTTACTCTAGTATCTCAAAATAATAAAAAAGAGGAGATTAAAATTGATAAAAAAATTTAAATGAACTTTTTTTCAACTTTTACATATTGTATTTTAAATATTTGATCGAAGTACTATTTAAATGTGTAATTACTAAATTAAAATGGAAGCAAATGTTGAATTGAAATTATAACAAATAATTAAGTAGTGACATTCTCTTAGTAGTATAATATTATTAAAAACCTTCAGTATACTTTCCCTTTTGATATTTTTTAATATTATTTCTCCAAAATAAAATGCTTATGATCCATTCATAAGACATTAAAAGTAAATTTAATTCTAATGTTCGATAACATTCTTGAACACAGAAATATACAGTAATCAAATTTACGAATTTCAATTTATATTTTCTTTTTAAATATATAATATATATTCCATTTTTAATGGGGTAATGTGCATTCAATGATGAATTCATGTGTTTTCTCTTACACTATGTATCATTTTTCAACAACAACTTATGGTAAGAAAATGTCCTTATTCTACTGCCTTTTTCAGCAGTCAATCTTAAGACCTATTGTACTTATTATAATAGTTTTTTTACCCCATTTGAAAAAATTAGTTTTTACTATGACTCAGCAGTAAAATAATTGTTCTTCTGGTAAAATCTGCATCAATATATAAACACAGAACATGCCTAATGATTATTATAATTGTACATTTGATGCAGTGTAGAAAAAGATCAAGAGTTAATTATATCGAAGAGTTATCGTATCCAAGACTTACACTATCCGCTTGGTTGGGACAAACTTCTCGAAACACCTGTTCTATAAAAGATTGCCTGTAAATTAAAAACAAATTAATTAACATATAAACTAAGTAAGTTAAATTGCATTATACATTGCTTGAGATTACTTACTTGGATCTAAGACCACCACCAGGAGGAAGGTTCGAAAACCCTTGGTCCATAAGCAGTTGTAGCAGCTTTGGAAAGTCGAATTCATTTCTATCTTCTTGTTCTGCAACGATTTCTATGAAGATAATAAATTATTAATTTGATACATAGCTGTAAAGTAACAAATAGTATAATAAAATATAGATGTTTAGAAAGCAAGCAATTTAATCATGTATATATTTTAAAGAAAGCTTTAAATAATTAAAAATAAGTGTCATATTAAATTATACCTAAGTACACTAAAACCTTTTTATGCTCTCTTTCTCTCTCCAACTTAATGCTTCAACAATATCATTCAAAATACCACACTTATTAAAGTGCTAGGTATATTTTTTATATCATTCGTTATGTACGCACGTTCACGCGCGCGCACATAGATATATGCAAAATAAATAAACATGCAGTTAGCTATAGAGAATTCAAGATAGATTGATCAGAACTTAAGCAGAAACTTACAAATTTATCATTTTACAAACACTGAAGTTAATAGTAATAATAAATAAGAAACTACTTTCATGCATCTACTTAAGACTGGGATGGTAATTATTATAGAGTACATTTCTTATGGATATACATTTAACTTAACATCCTGTCATAAGTAGATACATTATAAATAAAAAATGTGCAGAAACAAAAATCTCCTTACACTGTACATATCTGCATATTAATTATGTTACTTTAACTTGCCCACCTTTGGAATTGCTTTGAGTATGTTCATTAAATTTATTTTTAATTGCAAAATTTATATACTCTTCCATAAGAAATGCATTATTAACAAATGTTAAGGCTATTTATAAATATATCAATCGAACAGTGTATCCTAAATCTTGTAAATAAATTCACACCTACCTTTAGAGCTATATACTTTTTTAATATTTAAATTATAAAACAATGAGTCTTTTGACAATGATTGCAGTTAAAAGATCAATTGACAACTCCAAGGGTGGAACATGTTTTTAAGGAAGAGTAGATATACATCATGAATGATTTTAATTATTGCAAAAGTAATAGTTACAGTTTTATCAGATGTTGTTTTGATATTATAATAAACAAATACATCAGCTTTTAATTGTAATAATTCTAAGTGTACAATTATTACTTTTTTCTCTATATAAAGTATTTTTATTAGATTTAAATTTTCTGGTATAATTGAAAGATTAGGAATTATCCAGATTTTGAGCACGAATGAGGGAGTATTGAAAAGTGATATGTTTGTTATACATATATGTATGATAATATAAATATTTTAATAAAGTAGTGGTCTATAGTATATATTTTAATATAAAAAATAGATATTTCTTTGATCAAAAAAATAATCCCAGAATGATTGTTTTGCTCTCATTATCTATAATAATTTTTGTGAGAACTGATTATGTATATTTACAGAAATTTCTTTTTGTACTGGATAGAATCTAATAGTTGATGAAATTTATTTAATTATTATATATTTTAACAACAAATAGAATTTAAGAATTTTTCACAAAAATCTGCTAAAAAGAATTAATAAAATTTGAATAAAATAAATAATCTTTGGCTCAAACGTTTTTTAATTGTTATGAGTATCAAAGTGATAAAATTGTTATTTTAATACTATAATGTGGCACATTATGTTAAGAAATATTTTTTAGATTTCATTATATATATTACTAGATTATTATGACCAATTAACCCAAGACATCTAATAGCAAGGAATGCATATTATATATAATATTAAATAAAAGCAAAAAATAAAAAAACAAATGGAACTGTTAAATCCATCAACCCTTATTTACTACCTAATAATGACACTATTTATCTCTTATTCTCTATTTGTTAATCACATGTGTTTATGAAAACGAGCATGCAGTATTACATGGAAACATTCCAGTTAAAGGATTTAGTAACTATTAAAACCAATTTAATAGTATTTGCAATACTGTAAATGTATTAAATTCATACCCAAATGGTATGATTAATTCTACATTTAATAATTTAGGTAAAAAACAAAAGCTATGGCCATTGGGATATTTACAATACTATCATTATCAAAAACAAAATGTTACTTTTCATAAAACTGTATAAATAAAAAATCAATTAATTGGAAAATTCGTTCTTAATGAATTAAAAATGTCAGGGTTGTATGTGATAATGCGATTTAACCTTACGTTGTTTCTTAACACAACAACAGAATGTATATAATGAATGTGTACATGATAATATGAAAGAACCTTTAATTCTCCTTTCAATTTCCATTTCCAGTTCTGCCTCTTTCTTCTGTGCTTCAGGACTTGGTTTTGGTGCCGCAGGAAACGTAACCAGTACTATGCTCATATTGTCTCTGCTACCCTGTAATATGATACCAATTACTTGTAAACTTTTATGAACAATCTTCAATGTTATATTTACTAATACCTTATAAAGACATGTGTCTATAACTTGATTGGTAACTGCTTCTAAATCATCAGTGAGCAATAACCTTGAATGTATAAAAGTACATAGATCTTCGTTGTTCATTACATCCCAAATACCATCGCATGCTAAAACTAAGAACTCATCATGCTCATCATCTCTGTCACGAACAAATATCTCTGGTTCTGGTGACACTAATTGTTCACAAGGACCCCGATCTCTTAAATTTTTGTACTCATAATCTCCCAATGCTCTGGATACAGCTAATGCTCCATTTACTCTTTGGATCATTACACTGCCTCCAGCATTTTGAATCCTTTCCTTTTCAGCGGGTAAAACTGGTTTATGATCTCTAGTAGAGAAAATTGGATTACCAGAACGGCACAAAACCGCTCTTGAATCACCACAATTTGCAATATATATGTTTCTTGGAGAAATAAATGCACAAACTGCTGTTGAGCCTGACTTATCTGTTCCAGAACTCATTTGGGGGAGATCTCTCATTTCATCGTCAAGCCGAAGAAATCCTGAGTGTATCCCTTGTATGACATCTTCGGCTTTAAACTCTTCTGTCTGCATTATACATTCTAGTAGATGCTCTGCGCTATGCGCAGATACCAATGCCCCTGCATGCCCATCAAAAACTGCAAAATAACTCCAGTCTGAGAGACCCCCCTTCAATCCAGTTATTGCACTATGAGCATCTTCCATCTCCATCCTCCATCCTTGCATGCTGGCAACACCATAGTGTAATCCATTACCAGCACCGCTCTCATTGTACTTATCAGTTTTTGGAGTATCTAAGAATGCCCCCATAGTATTTTTTAAATATTGGCTATATCAGCTGCTTATCATAGACTTAATTTGATTATTTGATCAGCATTTTTTGACTGCTCATTGGAATAACACTTTATATTTACCTAAAATTATAAACACTATGTCAAATTTAAAAGACGCATTAAACCTGTCTTAAAAAATTGCAAATTCATCGCAATGGATTATATAAATTATTGTAAAACCACTGCGTTATTGCTAAGAGGAGTGATCGAAGGGCAAGATTCATAGAGTAACGTATTAAGTATAATAATCGTGAATCGCGACGCCCGTATTAATTTTAATCAATTTATAATGTGTTTTATACTTGATTAATCTTTAGATAAGAAGCTATTTCCACTTCAATGATGATAGCTAACTTAATTATGATTATATATATTTATTAGAAGTATATTTAAAATTCTGGAAATGGAAGCGACACAAGATTGCAACGCGGGACTCTAATAGGCAATCCCGGAATTTCACGACTAAAATAGTTTCTTATACTTTATTTTACTATCTCGTTTAACTTACGCAGGAAGATTGTGACCAAATATCATTGTTATTTCAGATGTACATAATGTTTCTAAAGCTTGATAATGCTAATCAGATTGCTTCATGTTTTTTCGAAAATCCACATACGAATATCTCACCATCACCATGTTCTTTTACTAGTCTCACATACAAAGCCAGAACAACGAGAAATCGACTCGTATGAATGGCGGATTCACACGATTTTTTCATTACGCATGCGTGAGTTATTTATAGCAAAGCGTAATGGCGTCACGAACAACCAATCAGAAGCAAGTGTTTCTCTTCAAGCCAAATGTTACGATTCTTAACTTGTTTATTTAATTTCCTCATTTTTTTCTATTTCATGGGTCTTTAACAAGAGATTACGTGTAATATAATCCCAAATTAATTTTTTTTTATATAAACGATTGAGTCTGTGACGATTCAGTAAAATCCTTAAAGTTTTTATTATTCTTTAGCTGTTTTTTAAGAAATTTCAAGTTTTAGGCCATTATAAATTGTACATTTTTATATTTTATTTCTAGTTTAATATTTTCTTATATTTTTTATACATATTGATATTTTCGTCAAAAGTTATCACATTGGCTTATAAAATTTAAGTTTAAGCTATTCTTCGTGAGAAAAGCAGTGCTCGGCGCCATTTCGAACCTGAGTTAACCCGCTGGATCTTCGAGATTATATAATGTAATAGCCAAACTGTTGATGCGCGTCAATTATAAGTCCGGTGTTTAAATTATGTATATAATTGACATTGTTTATAGTACTAGTCATATGGATTGATGAAATAATAAATAATACTTAAAAAAACAAATTAATGTGTGTGTAATTCACCTTTTTGAGAAACCAATACTTTCAAGTGGAATATACTATAAATAAATAAGCCCGATTGATAAGTATTATAATAACTACTTAGAAATAAGATAAACACGTATTATAAAATACTTTGTTTCTTTATACAAATGATGTTTTTATTAAAAGCCAAGATCTCTAGGAACCATGTACTCTTTAACAATATCATCTGTAATTTTACTTCTGGTTTCTTGATGGGCAGTGACAAGATTTTGCAATATCTCAATTAATTCTTTCTTTAGTTCTCCAGTCAAGATTTCCCCACTTGTATAACCCTAAAAATAATCATTTTTACATACTTGTTAATTTGATTTTTAGATAAATTTTCCCATATAACACTTACTTTTCTTATTTCTTCTAATTTTTCATCATCTTCCAAGAAAAATCTTAACCACTGATAAGATATATCTATATCACAGTTTCCCCCAAATTGTCTGTGCTCTTCAATAGTTGCTTGCCCTCCAGAAAATGCATGCTTGTTAACTTTGTTCTTTATTTGCTTAGCAGTATCAGTTAAAAAAATAGCTGTATTATTATCACTTGATGACATTTTGGTCTGCGAGCCTTGTAATGCAGGGAAAAATGTAGAATGTAATAATGCTGGTTTGGGGTATCCTATTCTTGGAGCTACATCCCTTGTCATCCTAAAGTAAGGGTCTTGATCTATGGCGCATGGTATTAAGCAGTGAACTTTCTGATTCTTAAAAATGAAAGGAAATGATCCTGATATAGCAGGTGATGCCTGTGTTGGTGGAAAGGCAATTTTTCCAATTGGGTCACTGTCTCCAAATCCAAAAATACCTTTAACTTGATTAAATGTTACGCATCTTTGAATTCTAATCATATTTTGGTAAAAGGCTGGATTATTACCAATATGCTCTAAATTAGAAAATATAAAAGTTTTGTCAGGTTTGAAACCACAGGCAATAATGTCTTTAGCATTATTATAGGATAGCTTAATAGCATCTTCTATTTTTATGTTTTTCCAAATTGCTTTTTCATCATCTGTTAATTGAATGACTAGAGGAACCTTAAAAACATCTTGAAGCCATTTACAAAACATAAATGGTATAAGATGACCTAAATGCATAGCATCAGAGCTAGGCCCTCTACCCGTATAAAGGTAAAATGGTTTTCCTTGCTCATATAAATTAAGTATTGTATGCATATCCCGATGTGAGAAAAAAATTCCTCTTCTGAGAAAATGATGTGGTTTTTTTCCAGTAATCTTTTCAAATCTTACTAAAAGTTCATCATCTATTTTGGAGCTTCCAAAACGTTCTGTAAACATAAATAATTTGCTATTTACTTTTTAGTACTGTACAATAACAATGAGAATAAACTCAGACGTGATATTATTCTAGTAACTGTACTTTAATTTGTAAAACTTATATATCATTGACAACATGACAAAACTTACTGATTAATTTATCATAATCTATGCCAGTGTCATTTTTACTTGTTACATTCCATGGTGTAACAATATCGTCATCCGCTGCCATATTTTAATAGATATCTGAAAAAATAATAATTACTATTTTTGCTGAACTAACAATATGTCATAAAGATCCACTGACAACACGTTACGGCTTACGGACCTTACTTACGGTTTATTGAAGTTAGGTTAAGTCCGGTTGCTCGTTGCTCCCTCTATGCACTTCTTCGTGAGCCAGTACGGCGGACTGCGGCGGACGGCCAGTCAGTACGTAACACACACTTATCATCCCGTTATCCGTTGTGTTTCCTGACTTGCCTGACTTTGTGCCTTTCGTTATTGGCGTTACTACGCATGTATGGTATGACAGATAATTTTTTCATATTAATTAAAACTGCTATCGAATGATGCAATTTTTTAAACAAATTTCTGAAGTGACTTAAAATATAGCTTATCATACACGGAGAGCTAAAACTGAAACTGTCATTCACTACTATAATTAGGGTTCTTAGACTCGAAGAATGATTAAAGAAAAAAAATTCTCTAATTAGTAATTTCCTATTGTCCGATCATCGGTAAGGGAGCTCGTTTTGTATCATATATTCTGGTGCATCAATTTTCCTTAAAAAAAGTAAAAGTCGTACTAAAATACTAATCTCTAAAATTTAGAAACATATAATGTAATTATTATTCAAAAAGAGAGATTCGAGCTAGGTATAAATGTACAGTTTTTATATTAAAAAAAAAAAAAAAAAATGGGAGCGGTTGATAATAAATATCATATGCAGTAATATTTTACCTAATAAATATATTTTGTTGCATATACAAAACTCATTTGCATTTTTATTCTCGTAAAATATCAATACAGTTTAGTCGTCTTCATAAAGTCAAATGTATATATATATATATATATAGTATAGTATAACTATATATTAGTACACTTTTATTAAAGATTAATATTAGTTTATATATTAAATAAGAAATAAACGTACAAAGACAATTAAGGTATAAAATTAATTCTAATTCCATGTAATTTAATGTGATATTACAAATTAAAAGCTGAACATAAGTAGCATTTAGTTGAATGGCACAAGATACAATTATTTTACATAGACGTTCAACATATTGCATTCTTCTGAAGAATCCGGTCGATGATGATTAATTTATTTTTTATAAATTTTTCGATATGTGTGGTCTTTTAAAAACCAAGAGTCATTGAAAAACTGTTTAAATAAAGTTATCCAGAGATTTGTTGAATTTTATTCTACTTTAGTTTCCACAATCAAAGAAGCTACATAATTAAGATACGAGTGTACATCTGTATTTTCGTTGGTAATTTATTCAAATAAAAAATTCATATCTCTTTACCGTACTTTATATATAGTATATAGTACTCGAACGTGAAATTGAAATAACGCATAGTTTATCAATAAATTAAACATACTAACATCCGCTTATGGTATGTGTTCTTATATTATATTCACATATACACAGGAAAGTTGATTCTTCAACCAATTTTAATTAAGCAATATAAGAATATAATTTACACTTACTGGTGACACTGCGATGTATTTATAAAAAAATCGCTATAGCATCAGGTAATAAGCATTGAATAAAGATACATGATAACACGGATCAAATAAATTTATACTAGGTACACAAAAATGTGAGAGAAGCGTATAATTTATAGCGTTATAGTTTAGTATATAAAAAAAAGAGTTCTAGATCGCAAAAGACATTTAGACAGTAATGGGGGCGTTATGATACGTAGTATAAATTAGGTGCTTGATGTATAATTTTGAAATCGGTAATATATCTGAAATTTTCAAAGATCGTGTTTGAATCTATGATTTATGAAATGTTTGGTCCTTATGTTCCTTTCCTTTCGTTTTTTTCAAAATTGGCTGGCTTGCAATGGCAACAGCATTTTCTTATATTTTATTAGGCTTTATTCGACATAAAGATTTTCTTCTAGTTGTAATATAGATGGAAAGAATTTTTCAATGTAAAAATTACCGTGACTTTTTAGTAATCGGAGTATATATTGTTAATTATCTGACTGTTTACTGGGTTGTAATTAGAATTTACAGTAAATATCACTAATTCTTTCATTTTTACGTTAAAATTTAATTATAAACCAATAAAAAGTCAAATATCTTACCATACGTAGCATGGTTATTATATAATTTGCGGTAATTTTTCCATGTAGTGTACAACATATATCTAAAAAAATGAATATTTATATTAATTAACAATGCAATTGTTGGCAAAAATTAAAAAATTGTTTAAACATATCCTATCAATGTTGAACGATATTATTAATCTCTGCTCGCCGCACACAATTTGCTCTTTTATTAAAATAGACTCTGAATATTCAGTATTGTGAATTATCAATGTAAACTCTCAACTGGTATCCATCTTAAACATTAATCTGATATTTTTGTAAGGTAGCTTATGTGAGTATAAAAATAAATGATCTTTGAAAATGTTTTAGCAAGATTAATGAAAATATTTCTGTTACTCTTTCGATCATTTTCGTACATTCTGCTAAATAGTGTGGTGAAAATACTGAATCTGAATACTGAGATATTCGTGTAATACCAGTTAAGGGTTAATAGGAGTTTTAATAACATTCAGGTACCTGGACTCTAACACTGTTATATTTCTTGCATCATGCTGCTCCCATATATGTATATATAGTTAATATATAGATAGACGATGAATTTCATGTACCTATACTCTGCTTGGCACGGCACTGAGCATTTATGTTTAATTTTTTAAACATTTTCAATCAATCTTATGTACACATAAACAAACGTTATTTTAAATATATATTTATATCAGTTTATTAGCTTGGATTTATTATTACCGAATTTCTCGGTGCAATTTTATCTATACATATACATTATATTATTCAGTATCGAACCAATATTTATACAAATCTTTCTTGCACTGTAAAAAACTCTCAGAAAATTACAACGACAATCGCGAGCAACTTTGTAACCCACATCTGTCGTTATAAATTTATCCATGGCCATAAAAGAACAATTTAATACTTATTACTCAGAATTATTATTAAAATAAAAATCTAAATTTTTTACAGTGTGCTCGTTGCGAAATCAGCAAGATTCGAAGCCCACAGTCGCCACATCTCGCATCGTTCGTATTCGAGCCTCGACACAATATACGAATTAAAGCTGGATTTATATATCATACGGCACGGCACGGGGCATTAGTCGAAGGAGTGTAAACGAATTTCCTATACTCCTTCAACCAACGTGTTGTGCCAAGCTGATCCGCTACTACATATAGTATAAATCGGCCTTAAAGTTGGATTTATACTGTACGGAACTGAACCAGCACGGCACGGCATGACGAATTAGTCGAAGGAGCGTAAAAGTATCTCCTATCCTTCTTCAACCAACGTGTTGTGTTGTGCTAGTCTTATGCTATATATATAGTATGTAATATAAATCAGGCTTAAAAAGAATGATTCGTGGAACGACCGAGACACTCGCACGAGCGATCATTAGCCTCATACTCTAACACCAATGCCACTTTCCTTCTTCATCTCTGCAACAATATCAAAGGTAGGAGTACAAATATCGGTAGGCGTCGGACTCGCCAACGGAGCCAGTCTCGAGCCTCTTTTCACAGAAAAGTCATTGCTTTTATATCCACTAAACGATGATTTTTCAGCAAGCCCATTTTGGCACTCTGGTCGCAGAACTGTTTTCGTAGACGCGCAGCGATCACTGTAAATGGATTCGGAGGACCTGCTTGGGACGTTATTATAATCGAATATCAATGAAGAGTTTGATGTAGGATATGGACGGAAGAGTTTGGCTGGGTCTTCCGGTACGGGTGAAATGTTGTACGTACTGTCGTTGTCCTCGAAGGACATGAAGATTTCCGAGTCTGGCACGGAGGGTGCGCTGAAGAAGGACTCCCTCAAGGACGAGGTTAACGCATCGGGACACATGAAGGGGTCCAGCGAGGATAAATCGTTCAGATCACTGCCACTGTTGCAGTTCTTGAAATTGTTCACCGAGTACGAAGAAGGAAACGCTTGATGGTGTTCGGTAAGCAAGTTGGACAGGACTTCCTGGCTCCTGGAGGATTCGGACCATTTGGAGTCTGAGGGTCTGCGAGAGCTGAATCTCGAACAGGCGTGGTCACCAAAAATTGGCTCTGGTAGCCTATTGTCCCTGGATCTATCTGAGTTCTTCAGGAGGGCCTCGAACAATTCTATAGGGTTTATCGTTGGACTGTTATTGGTACCGGAAGTACCATCGATGTCTTCCGGAGGGTCGCTGCAGTCCTCGATGTTCAAGAGCACCGAAGGAATTACAGGATCGGAGTGTCTCACTGAACTCTTTCTTCGTTGCATCCTCTCTTCCGGTACCTTAATCTCCTCTTCTTGCAAGGACGCCAGCGGAAGTGGTTCCACTGGACTCGGTGGTTCCGAGTGGACTATCGGTACCATTAAGGAATCCGTTGACCTGGGCTCCAGGAATTTTCTGCAACTTTCGCTGATTGGCACGAATATGTTTGTGGACTCCGAGTGCCTCATGGTCTCCAGTTTTCTTCTCGTCTCTATCGAAGGACCGCTTCTGTAATCCACTTCCGGTTTCTTCTCGAAGATAATACAGGAGTGATTATTGTTAGTCGTAGTGGCTAATTTATTTGGTGTTATGTTTACGTGTACCGGTGGCATCCACGGTTTAACGCTCCTTCCTCTTGCAGGTTTGCCTCGAAGACGAAGATTCAACGAGGGGACGGAGGATTCTTGATATTTCGCTCGTGGTCGATGATAATAAACGTTCGGACGTTTCTCGATCTCCATTCTGCGATACAGCAATGCGTGTCTATGATGGTCCAAGTTCTGCACCGAGTACCTGTGAATCTCTGGTGCATTACGGTTCACCGGATACTGCCTGAGGTTAACTTCCGATCCTATCGGAAATTTGATATTTGGATCCGATACGGAAGACCGATTGGAATTTCTACGACTGCAAAGAGCGAGATTCTGACAAATGGCCTCGTTGAAGTCTTTCCTATCCACCGCAGGACTCTCAGCGTTCAGCATTGGATCCGATAGTGTATTGAGCTGCAATGCTTTGCGATTCAAGCTGCCGCTGTTGTCGCTCTTCAGATTCTGATAAGAGATGAACTTGGGCTCGGTGAACTTGGAGAAATTCTTACTGGACAATCTTTTCTGATTGATTCGTCTCAAATATCGAATCTTGTCGAAAGTGGGGTCCAAGAGGTATTTGAGACTCGTGATTTTGTCGATGTTGTGGTTCGAGTCGATTATTTGGTTTCGATTGATGATGTACTTGGGGTCTAACATTTTTGTCAAGTCGTCGATGTTTTCTTCGATGATGTCGGTTTGCCTCGCATCGGTGCACGTCATGTGGTCCGGTTCGTTTCTTTCTGGCGAAATGTCGGCGTGTCTGCTGGACATTTCCAAGCATCTTCGACTCGAATACAAAGCACAGTGAGGTTTCGGGACGAAGCAATCGTCGACCTGTGGACGTCTGGCTTCTTGGCTGTTCACTTCTGCTAATTCTAAATTCGTGTTCGATCCTCGTCTAGCTGGCGAACAACCGTAACGACTCGGCATAACTCCGAATAGAGTCACCAGGTCTTCGGCTATTTTTCCAGCAGCCACGCGCATCTCACCGTGATGAAACGCGTAGATCCATGGATTGGCCCCACTGTGAGCCAGAATTGGCAATCCTAGCCACACCACCGACCACTCTGACAATAAACTCGTCCCGCAGAATATGTCGAGCAGCATGCAGGTCTGAAACAGTGACGAATGAGTTTTTTATTGATCATTCTTTCCGTTGTGTGATTTTATTGGCTCTTTCCTGCAGTATACGAATGTAGAGCAGTTATGAAAGATTTTTTATTTTTAATTTTTGTTTTGTAATTTTATATATTTCAAACTTGCAGATTTGGATTAGCAATAAATATTTTTTTTATTAATGACTATGCAATCGTAGTTTTACAGATTTTTTTTCTATCAACATACAAGTCTAAGACAGTCATTAATACTTTTTGTATTAGCGATTTTATCATTGTGTAATTTTCGAAAATTTTTATATTTTGCCTTAAATAATAACATGTTTGCTAAACTTACTTGAAAAGGAAGCCAGAGTACGAGAAATGCTCCTACGGTTACCGCCAGGGTTTGGCCATAACGAGGTAAGGCTAGCGTCTGGGTTTGATGCCTGAACGACAGTTCCACAGTATAAATTGCCCGAGCGTGTGAGCGAGCTACCAGATACACGTAGAGGTAACAAGCGAGCAAGACGAGTGCGCTCGGTGCCCAGACTGCCACTACCAGAAAAACCCTCACTGGTGGTAAAACTGCTGCAGCGAACTTGCAACTACCACTGAAATGCAAAATCAAAATGCACCTGAGTGAGCCTATTTTTCACGATACAACTAAGTTATACAAATCTTATTTTCCTCCTGTGGATTTTATTTATGGAATGTAACTCTGGAAGGTAACGTATTTTTTTCACACTCGTATATATCGAAGAAAAAAAATGAATATTATTTTGAATAGAAATGAAGAAACCATTGCATGTAAGATTAAGAGTGGTAAATGAGAATATCATCGAAGGGATGAGATTTTTCCCCTGTATGGGCTGAGTGATATTCAATGTTTTTATTTCACATTGGTGTATATTCAAGAAAAATAAATGAATATTATTTTGAACAGGAATGCAGAAAACATCGTGTAGGTAGCAAATGAGAGTATACTATCGAAGGAATAATATTTTTTACCTGTAAGGCATAGTGATATTCAGTGTTTTTATTTCACATTGGTATATACACAAGAAAAAAAAAGAATGTTATTTTGACCAGGAATGCAGAAAGCAGCGTGTAGGTGGCAAATGAGAGTATACTATCGAAGGGATGATATTTTTACCTATAAGGCTGATTCATAACCAATGTATTTATTTCACATAGGTGTATTTTCAAGAAAAAAGAAAATGAGTATTATTTTGAACAGGCATGCATATAAGATTAAGAGTGCCAATAAGAGTGTGTACCATCGAAGGGATGAGATTTTTTTACCTGTAAGGCTGAGTGATACCCATAATCAGAGCGTAGATCAAAGGAGATAGACCGACGGCAATGGCGTAGATCCAGAATAGAGCAATATACTTCTCGATGCTGCTGTGTGTGATGATGTTCTTGTAACGCAAAGGTTGAGCTAGAGACGTCAAACGGTCGACGGCGATTGCGACGGTTACGAGGACGCTGACGCTGCAAAGGGCAATCGCGATGCAATACGGGACAATGCACAAAGTAGAAACTCCATTTTCAGGCAGACTGGACAGCTCCAATTGCATGCCAAAGGGCATAAATACACCAACCTGTATCAACGTAAAGTATCAAAGTCATTTCGGTTGAAAAATTTGTAAAGCTTTTATATAATCAAATTGTAAGGAATTATGGAAGATATATCGTAGAGAAAACGATATTTTAATGTTATCATTATTTCAGCTCTTTCGATACAGAAGTAGGCAAAAATTAAGAGTGGTTGAACTCGTATGGTAATTGGATTGGAATCTATAAATTTACCGGGTGAAGTATTAAAATTGTTTTGGTTGAAAAACTTGCAAAGCTTTTATGTAATGAAATTGTAAAAAGTTATAGAAGAATCAATCGAGCAGTATTTTAAATGGTTCTTTTATTTCGATACAAGGGTGGCCAATAACCGGAACAGACCTGATTCGAAGGATAATTACATAGGAGATTATAAATTTGCCAAGTGAAGTAATAAAATTATTTAAATTGAAAAACTTGCAAGGCTTTTAGATAAAATCGATACGTTATTGCCTAAAGGATCGCTTCAGTGTTAACTTCATTGCTATTGTATCGAACTGAATATTATGAGAATATTTTCAATTAGAAAACTTGAAAAGCTTTCACTATTCCATTATCGAAAATGTGTAGAATAAAAAGGAGTGTTAAATTGTCTTACAATTTATATACACCTAATATGATTACAAGCAGGGGAGAGGCTACTTACGCCAAAATCGCTGATAGCGAGAGAGACGAGTAAGCAATTGGACGCTGTTCTGAGTCGTTTGTATCTGTAAAAGGCAGCGAGGATAATGGAGTTTCCAGTGACAGTGATGGGAGACAGGATGCAAACTATCGAAACCGCCAGGACCACCGAAACTGGACTAACGTCTAGTCTCGTATCGATTCTGGTCACTGTTGGGATCAGAGCTGTTGTCAATTCAGTCTGAACGGTGGAAGGCAAATGTTCCGCTGCGAGGGCAGACATGGTATTTGCCAGGAGGACCCTTGTCGTCACCTTTTCTGCCCTTTCAAGCCTTCTCAAGTCACGTTTTTCTCGTAATTGTTCATCCTGCAGGACGACATGGCTCGGTCTTCCCCCAACTCTCTGTTTTCTTCTCGCAAAAATCGATGATGTCCCAATTACTCCAGTCGATTGTCACCCCAATCGGCTCCAGGTACCCTCCTGTTGCTGTCGATTTCTGAAAACAGATTGCATTGACTGAACGAACCCAACAATATTCTCATTTTTAACAGCTTTAACTGCTAATTAAAATCCCAGCTTTAACGAAACCTTATTATTCTATTAGCACGAGGAGTAAAGCTACAAATTTTATTCACGAGATGCTTATTAACTTTAAGGATACGTAAAGTTTATTTACTTACGGATATTCTTGGTGAATTCTTAATTTAAAACTTTTGCAACGTTCATGGACTTGCAGTTTAATGTACGGAAAGTTTTTCTCGGTTAACATGGCAAATAATAAGCAGAGTAGAATGTTAAAGTATCTTATAGGGTTTCTAATGGATAATTTTGAGAATGAAATTCAAAATTTCGTACGTTTCTCGGTGGTCTGCTTTATGCTTGACTCTTTCCACTGCAAAGTTACAATATCCCCTTAATTATCCATCGACTATACGAACCTCTCATGTCGTAGCTGTCGCAGTGGACGAATGATTGTTGAGGATTTGGAATATCGATATGAGTACCGAAGGTGGATAACGAAAATTCCACTGTCGCGTTTAATCACTGCGCCCTTGTCCTTGCTGTCCTTTGATTTATTCAGTGGTTCAAGCAAACCACTAGTCAGCCCCTTTGTCCTCTATCGTTTCTCAAACTTCCTGAAACAAAAATCAGGACAATCTAATTTAATCCAACGAACAAATTGTGTTTCCTGATGAAATTCAAAACTGGCTTTGATCAGAATCTAAATTTTCTTTGTTTTTATCGAGATTCCCTAATGAATGCGAACAGAAAAATTCTTACTAGTCGCGGATCAGCTCTCGTTAAAATTCACCTGCACGCTTCGATTCTCGACGATTTACAATTCGGATTTGGAAAAAATATCGGTATGAATGCTTTTTGACGAGCGTTTATGTTCTGGATTATAGGGATTTGTTACACAACTCATTTTGCACCAGTGTACAGCGTATAACGGATGGTTCTTTTGACGGTTATTATATATATATATACTAATACACATATAAAAAAAGTAATATTATTCTGGCAAACGCATTGGCACGGCGCGAGAGGATGAAATGCTAAATTTCACGTTTACAAACGTCGAATTAGTCGTTTGCTTCTCGAGGTCGTGTATTTTGTACCTCCCTCAATTACCTCGGAGTCAGAGCCATCAAAGCACCTTCATTAAGATTTATACAAGCCTGATTACATTTTTCTTTGTTCAAGCTAGCGCGTCTCGTTAACATTTGAAGTTCCGACATGACTGTGAATCAATGTTCCTCTTTAAAAATAAAAACTAATAAAATACTTATTTTAATAAGGCACGTAGACATAGCATAGCTTCTTGCGCATCAGCAGCAACATTTGTGCACGTTTTTCCTTCGAGTTATGCGCGGTGGGGTGGATCACAGTTGAAAGACCATCCGCACCGTTTACCCAATGAGTGCATTTGCCATTTTCTTTCATCAGCTATCCGCTTTCCGGACGAATACTCGTATATCGTTTCGTCGAAGTGTGATAAAGTTTCAACGTAATGAAAAAAATTCTTCTGCTCGTAAACCGATATCATTTAAATTACATTTGTCGAGCTATCGTAGGACAATGGTAGTAGTTGGCCCCTTTCAAGATACGTCGACAATATCCTGTCCTACTTCTTGCCCTTTTCTTCCCGCTCGTCAATTTTTAAAACCAAAAAACCAAACTTTTCAGCTTTTAAGTTTTACGACAGGTCGACCGGATATTCCAAAGACATCCACGACTCGAATTTCCTGACGCTAATTGCTCGAATCGCTCGTGGACATTTTCGGAAGCTGATGGATTTATGTGGAATATTCTCGTGAAAAAATTGTCACATCGATTGGAAAAGGTCTGTTCGAGAAGTTTTAAGCCAACTTTGATCGATCTTGGTCCATTGTGTCTAGGGGTAAACAGTGAAACGCTATAGCAAGACGTAAATCTCAGGATGGAGGATCGCCAGGAGCTTCCCAAGATGCTTTATCAAAGCTTTTGTTAGTTTCTATGCTGCACACACATACACAAACACACAGAGGATGATCGCTAATAATCTTAATGACGAAAATCCGGCTAATGCCAAGCAGCTTAATAATTCATTTTAAGGGCATCTGCCAGAGCTTTCCAAGACTAAAAGCTCATGCTTCGAATTAAAATGTTGTATTTATACTTTTAAATAATAAGACACTTTATTGTATATAGCATGTAAAATATGGTAAGCCACGAGGTGAATTCTTTACGATGCACTATGCGAGCTGCAGGTCCTAAGGGTGCATAAGATGCACCGGAAGAAATGTTGGAGTTTCGTGCAGTTTCGACTGGCGAGTTTCCTCCGAGGTATAAAGCTTTAATGGATCCCAAGGGAGTACGTAGAGAGAATAAGCTACGTACGCTTTCAAGGATCGAGGTCCTCCACTATTACGTCATTTTTTCAATTTTGTCACTCTATTACACAAGGACCACTTGTCTGCAGGATCCGATCGGAAATGGCGCCACGATGCTAAGTAGACCGAGCGTGATCTGGACGAGCTTTTAGAGAGCTTTTAGCACTCGTTCAACGTCTCCTTGATCGTTGGATCGATTTGAAATTTTTTCTTACCATATTCCTCCCTCATACAAATTTAACAAGTTTTAGATTCTTCGGAGGACTTCGGTAACGTGACTCGAATGTCTCGGTTTATTATTCTTTTAATCCAAACTACGTTACTTATTCCTCCCTTTATTCGAAAAATCCATTTCTCACCAGTCCTCGTTCCTCAGAAATAGGCTAGAATACCCTGTCTAGTTGATTTTACACAAAAACTTGTTAATCAATATTTCTATCTAATTTTACCAGCACAGAACATGCATTCCTTTCAAAGTTCTTTATTTTATTTTTAAACTATTAAAAAAATGATGTACATTTTACACTGTGCTTATATACGTGTAATAGTCATACGTGTTTCTTCTTCATTATGTAAATGAGTGAACAATCGCTTTTCCTCTGTTTGCAATATAACCCAAATTTTATACTCTATTGTTTGATATTTTAATTCTGGTTAAATAGCTTTATTACATAATAGCACAATGAATTTTCGAGCGTTAAATTTTCTCCTTCAAACTTATATACTGTTTCAGAGAAATTAGGAGAAACTCAAATGACGAAAACGTCTTATTTCAAGTGTTAATGTTTCATCCATTATTTGAAATGTTTCCCGTTACCTCGTAAAGAAATCTTCGTTTCTGGGTGATCTCTTTGACTTTTAGTTTAATGCAGCTTTTATATATTTCAAACACTTTAAAGACGGATGAGAGCACATAAACGCGAGTACACTAGTATACCATACAACAAGTAATTTAGGTTATCGGAACGAAGCATTGTCGACGAGGAATGAGACAAACTGGATCTAATAATAATTGTGATAAAATGTTATTTGGTTATCTTTAGACACAGGCTACAACATTGTGTAAAAACCTGGCAACTATTTGATTTGGTGTTTTGTCATTGAAAAAATTATCACAACGATTTAAAATACAGTTTGTAGTGTTTTAATTAGTTTCTTCGAATGGTACACACTTCATGGGTTGATGTGTAAACGTCCGGATCCAACTCTACGTGTGCTTTAGTTGGCTACGTGTGATACGAGGTAGGAATGTGTTTGTTCGTATTATATTATGCCACCATCTACGCATTGACGTCATGAATATTCAATCTCAATCTAACTCATGCATTGATAATCGTCTCTTCACCACCACAATGTAAATACGTCTCTAAAAAAGACTGTGTTATTCCATCAGCATAGAAAATGTAAAATTCTCCTACAGGAAACATCTAGCCATTCGCATAACAAAGAATAACGTAATTTTTATTTCTTTGGACAGAATTTGTATTATAAAATTTGATTTCAGCTAGAAACATCGATAAAAGGATCCGAGCCAAGAGTTCCTTTGCCGACGGTTTCTTTCTTCTGTACAGTCATCTCTACCAGCATAGCTATAAAGAATGTAGTCTTTGTTCATAGAAAACTGTTTGATTCTATCACGTTTTTCGTACGAGTCGTGCGAAAGCTGCATTTTTAAGCAGGTAGCTGCAGAATTTCGAACAATTCCACTATCGAGTGGCTTCTGCCTTCTCCTTGGAGTCTTTCGGCGTACAAATACCAGGTCACATAGTTCTCAGAGGAAAAACGATTCTGCGTTCGGTGCAAAGTCAACTTCCGGTTTTAATATCTGTCGAGGAAGAACGGATATAGCAGTGGTACTACGCGTGAGAATGTGGGTCGCCTTCTGTGAAAACACAGGAAGGAGTTGTATTTCGAAATTGGGTTAAACCGGTTGGCATAAAACCCCCTAAAGATCGGAAGGCATTTGCTTGAATATTTGAAAAGAAGCTCTCAAAGGTGGAAGCACAGTTAATCTTGACGTGCAACGAAATCATCCCGAGGGCAAATTCTTCATGATATAATTTTCTCGAGAATTATAATATCATGGTCGATATAATCGTTTATAGCGTAATCTGATACCCCCCGTGGGCTATGGTACGTATATATATAACTGTTTATATATAAATTGAGAAAGATTGTACATTATTTTTCAGCCTGTTACCAGTTATTCGTGATGTCAATAAACTAAAATTGTATTGATATTATGAATAACTCAATAAATAATTAATTATTCATAATATTAATAAAATTAGTTTATTGATTATCATGAATAACTACTAATTATAGGCTGAGAAATAATGTACAATTTTTTCTCAGAGTAAAAAATATTTCTATATAATCATTTCATTCTTAATTACTCTTTTTATGGCGTAAATGAATTTTTGCTACCAAAACAATATTATTTATATTATTATAACTTACATCGAGAAATTTTTAAATTCGAATATTTCACTTGAGCTAAGCATTTATGAAATATTGGAATTTATCGTTTTTAAGGCACACGAAAAGCCTTTCATTCTTTATTAATGAGTTCTTTTAATTCTAATAATCCTGTGTAAACGGTAATTACAGGCTGTTTAAGCTTTAAGCTCTCTTCCTAACAACGCTATATGCATAAATTTGCATGGTCCAGTACGGAGCTTTAAATATTTAAAATATAAGGTAACATAATTCATGACGTTGAGGGGGAAATTGAGTTACGCCGTGGATTTATTGGTTGACATCAATCTTGCAGCGATCTCGTCATATATATATATATATACAGTGCACTATATATGTATAGGTATACTCAACTGAACGTATAGCGCGTTCGTCACATCGAAGGATTGAAACTGCGAACTTTCTAAAGCTATTACGCGTTGCATCTATACACACTCGCACACACATATATATCAAATTGCAAGCTTCCTATACTTTTACAAATTCACGATCTCAACGCAAATTGATTCCCTTACACTCGGAAATTACATGTTATCGTTTTACATAGATATATTACAGCACACACAAAAGAAAATTGTATTATTTGCGTTAAAACGCCCATGCTTCGATCAATGTTACTTTGTGAATGCACAATGGATAGCAAATTACGAAGGACAACAATTAGTCAACTTGGCCTGGATCGATCATCGAAAGAGGCTCTTTAATGTATACTATATGTATATTTGTACATTCGCATCAATAGTGGTATCACAAATATTTGACACGATAATTACGTACATTTGCCATAACAAATACCACTAAGCACTTTAAATGAGTTGTTTTCCTCGTAATTTTAATTCAGATCACTCATTTTATTCGTTTATTACATTCGTGATTATCATTACACATATTGCAGACTCAAAATATCATCAATTTCATTCTTCTGTCAGTGTAGCAAGGGTAACATTTATTTTCTTAAAAAATTCAAGTGCTCTTAATAGAACAGTAAGCATTATTTGAATAAAATACTATGCCTAAATTACTGTTTTCAGCAATTTCGTATCTGTATCCGGAATCGCCCTTGGGACTCGTGAAAAAAAAGTAGAAGGAAAAAGGTGAGCACAGGTAGGAATGCTTAAAAATTCAATTTGTAGCTAGAGTTCTTCCTTTCAGCTATGCAGATTGCTACGAAAATATATATAGCAGAATATTGATAGAGAGAAACTGGAAATAAAACGTTAGATCGAATTTTTAGGTATTTAATACTCGATGCAATAAGGAGTGGCATTGCTCTCAATCGGAATGATAAATGAAACGACACGAGAACGCTTAAAAGAATTGGAAGAGTTAGACGAAACGAAATTCAAGGGGATTTTACAGAATTTCCACGAGCTGCAATTAAGTTCATTAACGTGAATCGGTAAAATCGATTGATTCGAAGGAAAGAAGGTGAATTGTAGCATAAGAACTGATCGAGAAGAGTGATAGGGTTCTTTTATTCCTGGAGGGTATCGCACTTTGGATATCCCGAGGGCTTCTGACCAGAGGGAAGTTTAGAAATTCAATTTGAACCGCCAAGGCTTTTCCTCTGTATACCTAGCTGCGAGATACGCTATACGCACAAGGTAAATTCGTTAATCTAACGTATTTACCTGACCTGCGGTGATTTTCTGCTCTCGAAAAATTGATCATCGAAATTCGAAGGAGAGAGAAAATCTATATTGTTCTAATAGTTCTTTTTCTAATGTCGAAATACACTTTTTTGGAATAAAGGCGATGCAATTTAGTTTACGTATTCTAAAGAGCTTTAAAGCTTCGTGCATGCTTCTTTGTCTTTCGCGTATATAAATACACCCATTATTGCTCTAGAGCCCGATCTCTCTTTCTAAGCTCGAAGTAAAATTTTTCGGTAACAAAATCGATCTAGTTTAGTTTGCGTATCTTGAAGAGCTTTAAAACTCGGTTTTCCTTTGATGCTTTTGTCTTTCATGCACATATTACAGCTTATTGCCTGAGCAATAGTTTCTCTTTTTCTAATCTCCAAGTAATATTTTGCGGTAACAGCATCAAGATAGTTTAATTTTCCTATCCTGTGAGGAGCTTAAAGCTCTATGCATGCTCTTTTATCCCTCATATATATGTGTGTATATATTATTTGCTCGAGCAAACCTACCTTCCTTTCTAATCTCGAAGTAATATTATTTGGTAGCAAAATCGATGCCGTTCAGTTTACATTTCTTGAAGAGCTTTAAAGCTCGGTGCTCCTTTGATGCTTTCTGTTTTTCATGTACATATTACACCTTTTTGCTTGAACAATAGCCCCTCTCTTTCTAACGTCTAATTAAATTTTTTCAAGAACAGAATCGAAGCAATTTAGTTTGCGTATCCTGAAGAGCTTTAAAGCTCTGTGCTCCTGCAGTGTCTTGTGTTAATATATACACTATTGCTCGAGGAATAGTCCTTCCTTTTCTAATTTCGAAGTAAAATTTTCAGGAGCAAAGTCTACGCAGTTCGATTTTCGTATTCCGAAAAGCTTTAAAGCTCAACACTCCTTTCTTTCACGTGTACATACGTACATATTATTCATGGACATATAGTCCTATTTCTAATCTCGAAGTAAAGTTTTTCTTTAGCAAAATCGATGCAGTTTAGCTTACGTATATCCCGAAGAGCTTTAAAGCTCGGTGTTCCTTTGATGCTTTTTGTCTGTCATGCACGTATTTCACATTATTGCTGGAGCTGTAGTTCCTCTCTTTCAAATTTAGAAGGGAAATGTTGGGTGAACAAAATCAATGCATTTCAGTTTACGTATCCCGAAGAGCTTTAAAGCTCAACACTCATTTGCCTCTTGTGCACATATGTACACATTAGTGCTCGAGCAATAATGCATCCGTTCTTAATCTCCAAGTTAAATTTTTCAATAGCAACATCGACGCAGTTCGGTTAAAGAACTTTAAAGCTTGATTTTCCTTCGACGTTCGAGCAACGATAGTCTCTCCTGTAGATACGTATACATTAGTAAATGTAGTGTTAAAACAAAGATTTTCGAGGGTTCATTGTGCAATGTGCCGATATCACAGGCTATTTGTTGAAAATCCCCGTTCGTTACACTCTATTAAAGCATCCGGGCCGAACGGTGTTGCGGTGTGCTTCGTCAATGCGACGCCCACATCATCACCATCCTGGCGCCACAAAACTTCCGCAGAAACACAACACGATTCAATTCAATTCGATTCGTTTCCTTTCGCCCGATAATAATCGTAACCACAAATAATCACTCTTGCCTTTTCAAATTTTGTAACTCTCGCAATCGGACACCTCTACACTCTATTTCTCAATTCGTGATGAATATTCACGTACACTCTCAATTTTTGTACTTCAATCTTTCCTAATCAAAGCAAATTATTCTTTCTAGTCTGTCAATCGATCGATTTGAGAAAAATTGTTATAAAGCTAAGATGTATACACTAATCTTTATTTCATTTTCGTGCAACGCTGAAGAGAAGGTCATAAACTTTTTATGGTGGAAAAGGGGAGGGGGGTGCTCAAAGCAAGCATTGTCAATAATTTTAACGATAAAATTAACAAGTACGTGACTACTTGCAGTATCGTTAGTAGTCTCAGGTAACGATTGACAAGTGGTACCCGCATGAATTACACCTTGGGTGGGCTCAAGGACACCTTATCAAAGTCAATCACGCTTCGTGAATATTGATCGACCCATCAGGTTCGCTAACTGTAATTCTGATCATTTACAGCAACGTAAACTTTTTTGTCTTTTCTCCCGAACGAACAACATCTTACAGCGTTTCCTTTTATGTTTATTGGCAAAGTTTTGCGGAAATAGCCAATCATTCTGTTAAAGAGCAATAGTAAGAAAACATTGAAACGATCTTATACAACGTTCGTGTGAAATTGCTCGTGGATTTTCTTTTTCAACCCATAGATTCCGTTACATCCCATTCGACTTTAAACTTTTAATGTATCGTTAAACGCGTTCCTTCAATTACCACTGAAATCGTGACGAATTTGACGGGAGCGCCTTACATTCATCATAAAAACTATAAATACATAATATATATAAAACTTTTCTCTCAGCTTTAATCAATCATCTTTGATCTCGCATGACGCGAAAACTGGATAATAATCAATATATATATATATATATATAGTATATACCATCAAGAAGCAGATTAATGTTGTTTCGAGCGTCGAGAGTTATTTGGTGAGATATAAAGTGTAGGTATATATATACATTATACTATAGTTTAGTGGCTGCGATTCATTGATAGAAAAACGAAGGTCGTGCGAGGAGAAAAAAGGATGGAAATATATATCTGTCCGCGAAATACAGAAAGAGATAGAAAATTGAGTGAGGCTCTCGGCTGACTGGTAAATTGTGTTCGTTGGCAGCCAAAGACTTCCTTCCGTGGCACGTGGAGACCGAGTGACGCCCCGCGTCGCGACGCTACCCTTGAACCCATTATTGTCCGTCAGCTTAGGTACTCTCTAGATTTCCCCGAAGGCCATGGCCACTATGAAGAAGACGGCCACCCCCCCCCCCCCCCCCTCCTCAACGGAGTCTCAACATTTTATCCTCTCAAGAATTTAGGATCGTTGACCACTGATTAACGAAGCACATAAATATATCTATAGTGAAATCGAAACATTGATTTTCTTAAGGACATAATCCTTCGATTCTCACGAGTTCCGAATTTTACTGGACACCCGATATATAAACTAATTAATACAAGAAAAACTCTTTTATGGAATTATTAAAGAGAATATTTGACAAGGTCCGCTAATTACGAATTTTACTGGACGCCGAACATGTACTAATTACCAGAGGATTGTTGTTGCGCAATTATTAAAGAGAAATTTGGAACAAGGTTTGTTGATTTTTTACCGATTAAAATATTATTAAAAAATACGTGCAAGCGTTATTATCAGTGGCCTCAACTCACAGGTGGGATAAGAGCTTATGTTATATAATTATAGGTCAAATGCATGTAGGTTATCAGAGTTGATGGAGCGTGGGGATAGATTTGTGCATCGAATCGGATCGACGCAGAGAGGAAATGCGAAGGTAACGAGAATGGCAATGGCAATAAGAGCTATAGCTGGCTAGGCGCCCGATCCGTTGCACTTGACCCTGCACTGAATCGTGACCCTAGACGTCTGTCCGTTGCCTGGGGTCAGGGTCTATCCCGTCGAGATCCCTGTATTTTCTACGTACACATCACGAACGGACTGTAAACAGTTTTATTTTCTTCACGCTCGTGAATTCCTTCAATTTCGTCGAGCACGCGCGCTCATGTGTGATCGAAGCGACACCGTGCTACCTTGGATGGAAACTAGTATGAGATATCCCACGAGCTACCATTCTGTACCTTATGGCTGTTATACAGGGCGTTCTAATAAATTCGCATCAGAGTACGAACGTAAAACTCACTTATCGTTTGTAAAAGCTATAACAATTATCAATTTTTTTTGAAAACCTTTTAGAATGTAATTAGACAAGTGTATAAAAAAGGTTTTATGAAAAAAACGTTAATTATTGTGAAAAAGATACGTGAGTTTTATGTATATGTTCTAATGTGTATTGAATGGTACACACAGTATATTTGTGCTGGGCTATACATAAATGTGTATAGCAGCATTCGCTACTCTTTTCTCGATTCGAATAATACGACTAGACTTCAACTAGATTGGAAACTACCTTGATTTCCTATGGGGAGAATCTACCTCTCAAAACTGTACGACTCTGGCAAATTCGTTCCGATCGCAAAGTCCTTCTTCCACTTGAACCAACCTAACCTAAAAACCATCAACAAGGGAAAAATCCCTGAGGGTCATTCTAATCTATAAAGTAATCGAGCGAGAGTCCGAATTTCCAATTATTGGTGTAACGGGAAGTTTGTGTACAAAATTCCTTCTTCTTTTGTTTCAGTTGTAATTATAATTTGCTCCGGACGGTTCTCTGCGTGCAACGAGGTGTGGTCGCAGCACATCCGGTTAACGACGCAATAGTGTTTTAATTATAATTTTGTCGCGCACGTCGAGCAAGGGCGATGCTTCAATCTCACACGCTTGTCTGACTCAATTCGCTGTTGAAAAATTCAACTGAGTCTGGTGTGGAAGCTATGATACACCAGAGGGTTATCGACCAAAGGGGAGCGCTCGGCTTTAGATCGAGCGGATAAACGGCGACAATGAACTTTCAAAGTTTTGCAATTAAAAAAAGTCAACGTGCCTTCATGCTGGTCTCTCGTAATGAATAGATTAAAATTCTATCGGTTTTTTCACTAAACGTTTATAAATAATACAATTTTTCGTAATAATAAAATGATTATCTCGATGGTGATTGGGTACTTCATTTTATTTTCCATATTTTTTTAGTTGTCAATATACTTCCAGTAGCACAAATATCTCTAGGGCATTCCTAAAACGCTCCAAGGATATCCATACGTCTAGTGGACATGTTAAGAATGTTTCTTAAACATCGATCACTATTAGAGATGTTACAACACAATAAATAATAATAATGCTCTTGATTTTTAGCTATTTTTAATCAATTGTATTGGCATTGTTGATGCCAAAAATAAAAGTGGTCTTTTGCAATATTTGTTTTGTTTATGAGTTGGTATTTCCTATTGATCTATACATTTCCTCTTAATTGTTTCATTATCAAAGAGAAACGTGTCCTGGATGGAAAAGCTATTCCTGTAATCTAATCACCAACCGAAGATTGAAGAGACATTGTTAAATAAATTATATGGTATTTTCGAATAAAACTGATGATAAAAAACTAGTAATTAAAAGTAAGATTAATAATTCGTTCGATGCACGACGTTCGTATATATTACTGAGGACAAATTAAAATTACTTCGTTATAAGATAAGAGCGAGCTTTATTGTTGAATATTATCGTCGAAGGTGATGCCGGTTTTTCAAAATGCACAAGCTACGAGTGCCACTTTATTGTGTTATTTCGTAGCATTTTCCAGTCGTTACGTGACAGGAAAATAGGATCTTCAAGGTTCGCTCGTGTCCTGCAATCACAAAGAATTCCTAACAAGCGTTTATGTAAGGGATAATGTCAAGCTTCCCTGAAATATTCAGTACAAGCTTGACGCATTGTCGTAAAATGTAATTTTTCGCTTCTTATCATCGTCGTTACTGCGACTATCGTTTAACAAATATTTCATTTTTTATGAATTCTTCGATACTCTTCCGTCACGCGTCAGTCGGGCATATTTTAGGCTTGTACTACTTACTCACAGTATCGGCAAAAGCACCAAAGCACTGTTCGAGTGAAGTGCGGTTTGGATTTGTAAAATTCAGGTGGAAGAAAAAACTGCAAAATGAAGATTATAATAGGATATCTCGCAGTGATACACTTGATCGAAGCTCTGTCACCAGTAAAATACAGAAAAATCCTTCCCATTTACAAAACCGATAAATTGGAATTAATCGCCAAATGTACACAAGTAACAGCTACGAGACTCTTGGCTCCTGATAATCGAATTGCTATTATTTGCAATAAATGTGGCGCCATAGTGAATCAAGTGGTGAAGACTTTGTCAGATTCCAATGACGTCACAGTGAGCCACGAAGACATGGACATACCCAACACCTACGACGCCAGTTTCATCGTGTTTGACTCTCGTCTGTCGTTCATACGCGAGTCGTTCATCGAATCACCACGAAAGTTGAATCACCACGAGTATCTACTGGTCACTAAAGCTAGTAACAAAGATTTACTTCAGCTCGTCCAGGATTTCTGGAACCACCAATTTCGAGGTTTCGCTTTTCTTCACATAGGAGTGGAGAATTGGGGAAAAATAAGTTTCGCAAAAAGAGTGAATGGCACGATAAAACTGAGTATGGACCAGGACTGTAGGGATATTACTAACTCGACTTTAAATTTCGCGAGAGAATTTTGTCCTATGGGCTCGTGTAATGTCACCACTTGCAAAATTTATGGTACCATGAATCCGTACTGGTCGGAGGAGAATGGTTTGTGGTTGGAAGAGGGTACCAGGCTTCCCACTGTTGGTGAAACGATGGTGAAGAAGTTTGGTATTCTGTATGATTTAAATGTCAAGGAAGTGAATACTCATGTCACGTGGGCCAATGCTACAGAACTGGTTACAACCAGAGCCTTGGATATCGTACGTGGTGGTTTTCCACCCAGAACCGAACGATTGAATGGTCTGGAGATCGTTGGTACCTTTGGATCAAGAAATATGGTATTTGCCATTAGAGCTGAATTCAGCTTCGCCGAGGACAATGTGCTCGCTTTGCTAATGCCATTTCATTATTTCGTCTGGGTCTGCACCATCCTGCTGATACTTATTTACTTTTTCCTCCTGTTCGCCATAAGAAGGTTTTGGCAGAGTGGTCTCATGGTCGAACGCTTGACTTGTCTGCAAATGTACGCAGCTATCGTCTCGCTGAGCGTAGACTCGCCGAAAAAACAATCTCTGCGCTTTATCTTCGGATTATGGCTAATCTGGGCCTTTCAAATGAATCTTGCCTACAACAGCACGTTCAGCAGTTCGCTCACCAAGTCTGGTGACGAGGATCGTCTCGTGACTTTTCAGGATTTGGCTAAATCCAGTATGGACATCAAGGGACCAGAATTGATTTTAGAGTATATGAACTCTAGCGATGATCCAGTTTTGCAAGAATTGTTGAATAAATATGAGATTCTCCCACCAACTCAAGCTGTAGAGGCTATGGCGACTGGCAAATCTGTCGCAGTCCTGCAGAAGCTTACCGTTGATCGTATGAATTGGCGTTACAGAGCCGAGCCTGATTTTTATATCTACACGATAAAGGAGAGTCCTTTCGCATTTCCAACGTTGATGTACGTTGAGAGAGGTAACTCATTGGCAGATTTGATGCATATGTTCATAAGCAGAGGTCGAGATATTGGTATCATAGAGAAATGGAGACGCGTGAGAGGCAACGTGGTAGACAATATGCAAGTGGAAGTTTTAACTGATGGTGGTATATTAAACATTTCTCATTTACGTATGGCTTTCACTTGCTATGGTATCATAGTTTTTGCAAGTTGGATTCTATTTTTTTTAGAATTCTTTCATCTCGACGAAAAAATTAAAAAGGCTTTTTTCAAGCAGCACGAATGAAATTATCGAACGATTAAATTAGTGTTAGCTATATATATTGCAACGTTTGGAGAATTGCAGTGTCCACGAGAGAGGATTTAACCCCACTGGATTTCACACTCTACTAGCGCAAAGAATAAACTGTGAGGATTTAGCGTGAAAAGATTGCTTAGGGTTTCCAGACTCGAAATGAAATTAAAAATTGATCGGTTTTTATGTACCATATGACGTTGAAAGTTCCCTGCAACGGTTGAACGATCTAAAATTTACTCTTTTCGACAGTTCTACGTAAATTACGTTACTTGGCGTTTCCTCGAACGCCCGGAGCAAAAGCGCTTGAACTCTGCGAGAAAAGATGGCGCCCATCCAATAGAATAATTTATTGCAAGCAGCTTCGTCGCTTCCCCTTGGGAGGAAAGGGATAGCCCGAGGACAAATTTTCTATATAAATTTAGCTGATATTCCGGAGACTAGTAGGTGAATTGTACTGTAATTTCTAAAAAAAAAAAGTTTGCTAAAGAAATATAATAATAACAGTGGAGTAACATAGTCACTATAGTTATAATTAAGATAAAAAGACCTCTGGTATTTCCTGAATTATAGTTTGATAAAATTATGAATTATATTTTTTTTAATTTAGAAATAAAGTAACTTCACTTTTTTGAGTGGTTTACATTTAACTGACTCCATTAAAGCGTATCTCCTGGTCAAGTAAATCGTTAAAGGTTGATTGAGGAAGTTGTACGTATCACCTGCGAATATCATGCTGATCGATAATCCAGACTCGATTTGCTACTGCTCGATCATTTCTGCCACTTACGCGCGTTGTCTGACCAATGCGGTTCTACATCACTGCTCCATTTTCGGGAGTATAGCCTTAGCAAACATTGGCCATGCTTGCGAATATTTCCCCAGAGCAAACTGGTCAATTAAGTCTTATAAGGTCGGCATGATAGGGGCTTCGGGAATTTCTACTACAGCACTCAATTATTGGTACAGTCGATTCCCAAGCCTTTATTCCGTGCTTCATCGATTCGACACATCTCGTTCTTCATTATATGATTGTTTTTTTATACCTGGCAATTTTTTCCCAACAAAAACTCGAACTTTTACAGGGACACGCAGTTTCAATATAAAAAGACCACCCGTCGATTGTAACAAACACACACACACACACACACACACACACGGACATACTAATACGAGCATTCATAGTGCTTAAAAAAGTTTAATGCTCCAATTTCTATGCTGGTTACTGATATCAGTGACTAAGTGATCCTGCAAGGCCAGTATTTATAGTTTCATTAACTCTAATCAGAGGACTCTTAATCTAGGAGGAAAGCTGAAAATTTTATTAAACAATAAGGATTTCCAGGAATTAAATGCTTTCTATTTATTTTTTATCGACCTTTGCTTTGGAATAATTGGCATTACTTCGGGGTGGCTGATGGTCTTTTATCGGGTGAAGGCTGAGAGATTAGGGTAAAAGTCGTAAACAGGCAGTTATTTAAATCATGCGAGAGCCGTACTCGCCCACTGATCCCGTCCAGGCCCCATCGTCGTCGTCTAAGTCGTCCCTTCCTTCTATTATTTACTCTAGCCACCCGCTGACGTAACGGTTTATTTATCCTGACTACTTCGATGCAATTCCTACATAACGTAACTCCCATGTGATTCAAACTTTGACAGCAAAGCCAACTTTAAAACTTACACATTTTTTCTACATTTTTACTCCATTTTCGTTTTTTAGTTTAATTTTGGAAAGAAAACTTGAAAATGATTTAATTCGTGTTATCTTATTGGACCTACAGTGGTTTAATTATTCGAGATACCGAATTAATGGTAAACCCTGTATTTGTAATAGTAAAAGTTATTAGAGTGGAAATAATGATAGATATTTTTCAACATTAAAAATCGTCAGGTTTTTCAATGGCATTGGAATAATATATTTTGGTTATTACTGTAGTGTTGAGAGATCAATGCCAAAATTCAAGGATATATATATTTGTATATACTAGGGGGGAGGGGGTTGTCAATACTTGTCTTACTAATGATTTTGCAAAGAGTGATCGTAAATATACATAAGTTTAGAGAATTTTCGTGATGGATTTGAAACTTCTCGTCAGGGCCATGATTTTGGCATAAATTTTCTTCACATTACCATGCATCTACCATTGTATCTCGCAAATTGTCACTTGTATCGATTTTCCATTCGCATCTGCCATTCACCCCCTGCAGCAAATTCCGAATATCTGCCATTCCCAACTTGTCTTCTTTCTCCAACGCTCTTTTTCATTTTACATGCAATTCAACAAACTTCAACTTTTCAATCTCTAAGCCTGACTGGAATAGCAATTAAAGACCACTTAAATTAATGTGCCATGATCCTACAACACTTTGTGAAATAATTTATACACGTGCATGGATAATTCGAGAAAATATTCGTAACGAGGGTCTGACGTGTTGGTATATAATTAATTTTACTGTAATTACGAACGAAACACAGAAATTTCTACAAAAATCTTTCAAAAGGTTTTTAGCAATGATAAACGAAGCGTTAGTTTAGATTATTAAGATATTCGAAGGCAAATCATCCATAAGTTTGTGTTGCTCATCGATTTCATCGTATATCTCGTTACCCTTGACCGATACCTTGTAGCTATGTAATGCTTATTCGCCACGTACGAAATATTTTTAAAGCAAATTGAATGGAGATCCTGCTTGGCTATTATCGACAGCTAAGAATCTACAAATGAGGCCCTGTGATCGGAATATTTATTTTCGTTGTGTGTGGAAAATGTAGTTCATGGCCATGGCTAAAACATTCCTACGAATCATCATATATGACATTAAGGCGATAGAAGTCAAATATCGACCTAAGTGTTGAGTCCGCAGAGTGATTTCGTCCTGGATCAAATATTCTTGCGCCATCGCGATAAACCATTTTATATCTTTTAGAAGGATTATATTCACGAATACCCAATATTTATCTCAACGTACCAATAAAATATAGTATATTAATACAAATATATATAGTTCATGGCCAAACCACTCTATGCTTATACAAGTGAAATAATTAGTTTTTGTGCCTTCCCTTATTGTGTTCCCATAAGAGTATATATATAGAATATATTCTAGAAAGAGATTTCTTTCGGAAATAGAGAAAAAATAAAACTTTAAATAATTTTATCATGGTTTCGTTTCTGATTCAGATGCGTGTGGTCCGTTCCAATCGAAAAGAGGATAGTGTGTGAATTGCGTTAATCTCGAGGATGGAATTGACGAATTAAAAGGGATAACGAGCATGAGTGCGTCATTGCGTGTATAAGTGACTTAGCCCTGACCTGTATAGCACACGCAGCACAACAATAAAGCGGAAAAAATAGAATGGGATGCACCATGCAAAAATCCAAACGCAGGATATCTGCCAGTGCAAATGGATTATTCGTCTGACTGATCTGAATTTGAAGTTAAAACCGTTAACAGTGCTGTGTGCAAACTTGATAAATCAATGTCAGGCAGGATTCTACGCACAGATCGGCTCTACTTGTAAACTACAATACGAAGGACCAAATAAACACCTCGATTGAAACCAGCAAAACTCTCCTTCTCGAATTGTGATTTTACGAGGCGAAAATTTCCTATTAAGCAATTACTGTCAGCTTTGTTTAAGGTTCGTTGCGCAGGGGTTGGATGCCCGCAGGTAACTTTATGACCCAGTAAAGCCAATGTGAACACTCGGTAACAAATTATATTTAAACGCAGTGGACAATCAAGCAATTTTAACTTTCTCGTCAAAAATTGAAATTGTATAATTCCTAAATATTATTACAAGCTTCGTTGCATTATTTTCTATACAACAAAAATTGACTCTTTTTCAGTCCTGTCTCAGTGAGTAATTCTCGTAGACACTGGTCCAATTTTGCACCCTTTGTTCTCAGTGCATGGTGAAGAAGGTAAACTGGTCAAAATGAAGAATCGAATAAAAATGGTGTTACGAGTTATAGCATCAGGTTGGAGCTGTGCGTAAGTGAAAATGTTGTTGCTACGAGAAAAAGAGTAAAACTTGTCGATATAAACGGAGTAAAAGGGTATAAGGTGCACGAAGCTGAGATCTCGGTCAAGGACATCGACCCTTTTTGGCTTTCGGTAAGCTCTTACAGCCTGCTAAATGGGAAAAATAGCGTGCAGTATCTCTCCCTCGTATAGGGGAACATAATATTTGACCAACGTTTCCTTTGACTAATCCTTCGAATAATCACGACCTTATCCTACTTTTTTCTTTCCTCAAGAAACACTCTCTTCCCATTCAGAAAACACCTCGAAGCTTAAAAGGATTTCCCTCCTCTTCTTCCTTTTTCTCTGTTTACTCATTCGTGGCTTTTTCCAGTTAAACGAAATCAGTAGACTTTCGTAGTTGTAAGACAGCGAGTAGAATTATTTGTTTACAGAGACTTTTTTCGTTACAGAAAAATTGAAGGAAACTTGGAAAAATTCACTCTACTGTCAGCTGTAAATATTAGAGGATAGACGTACGAGTGGAATTTGTCATTATTTCTAACAATATTTAAGCCAATGGTATAAGAGTAGCCCACTGGTATTGGTCGTTAAGAGAGCAGCAAGACAACCATAAATATTCTACAGTGTTGGGAGAAGAAGAATTGGGCGATAGAGAAGATTAGAGGGCGTAGCGGATTGAAGGACGATAGGACGAAAGGACGTAGACATTTATCCTGGCCAATAGTCTTTTTCAGGATTTTGCTCCATGAGAAAAGCTTTTTTTCAAAGCGAGATTTTTATGGTAGAGGCTTGTCGTCTATGACCTTTGAAATACATTTAATAGGCCACGTGACATTTAAGGATAGACTTCCTGCACGAAATTAAATAATTTGTATAATTTTCTCGTTTAGACTCTGATGAACGTGAATCGATACCTCGAAGATCCTTACAGGAGTAATTTCTCAAGGCTGACAGTGGCACGTTAGATTATCGAACGACGCGCGTGGAAGAGTTTTGATAATTTGAAGGAGCTTTTCCAATTGGATGATTGAATATTGGAATGGAGCGCTAAGCCAATTAATGGCATAACGAAGATTTCCTTTGCGGAAATGGAGTGATGCTTCAGTTCTGTTAGGATTTCCTTCGTTTGTCCAGTGCAAAAAGCAATAGAATAACGCATGAACGATATTTCAAATGGTTGATAAGAATGATTTCCACGATATAGTGTTACCATAATAAAAGGTTCCTTCTTTCGACGCGATGTCACTCTTCAGACGCTCGATCGATTGATAGAAACACGACACGCGGTAAAGGATCAAATTGCGTTGGGATAAAACGGTGGAAATACCCTTTTCCCGGAAGGAGCGATACCGAGCAATCGTTTAGCGAAGCTACATTTCCAGAAAAATAACTCGAGTCATTGTGTCTACTCTATATCGTTTCGAATTTCCATAAATACAACTGTAAAAAGGCAATTTTGTAACATGAACAATAATTATTCTACGACATTCTTCACCCATGAACCCTTAACGATGAAATAAAATTCTTCTCTTCAAACGAATGCTGTAGGAAACCATCCATAAGAATAAAATAGAAAATAGTTTACTTTTAAAATATTCAATTTCAGAGTCTATACATCAGAAAAAAAACAGGTACATACTTTTAATTAAAATTTTCACGAGCGTCTGTCTAAAGTATTGAAAGAAACACAGTACTACTCTATTATGAGTAGAATAGTAAAAAAATAATTCTAGATAAAAGATTATTAGAAATAATTATCAGAAAAATAGAGGTCAGTGTTTTTATTGTATATTTGTCATTTAAATTTAGTTGATTAAATTGCACATAACTCCTGTAGAGTATTGTAAATTCGAAACTAATCGTTTTAATAGGACGTGTTGTGATGCCTCTGGGGCAGTGCAAAATATAGCATATCAAGAACAGGACAAATCTGATTTTATTGAAAAATGAAAAACGACTGTGGATTTTAGCTTTTGATATTTATAACGTACATAATACAATATTATATCGCATATAAAGGTGGAGCCCCCTTGGGGCTTTTTGCTTTGGATTGGCCGTCCGTCTTCCTGGATTTCAATTAGCGATTTCGCTTGTGCAGGTCGAGGCGAATCGTAAGGTTGTTTATTCTATGCTAGTATACGTGTACATCTGGAAATATAGGTCAGCTCATTCGGGTCAACGGGCGCCTTGCTTCCTTCCTACCCTTGGTGTATTCCCATGGTGTCTATGGTTATCTTCCTGCTAACTTACTCGTTGCTCTTCGCGAGAGAAACTCGTTACTCTATGTCCTCTCAGTCAATATTTTCCCTCCACAGAAACTGCTCATTCTTCGACCCCTAAGCACTGCCTGCCCACACGAGTCTACACTATACTCGAATTAAAAAAATTACTCCAAGAAGAAGAAAGAAAATTACAGGATCCAGCATGAAAAACACTGGGAATACTCGACAGTGTCATCGAATGAAAAAATACACGTTCTTATCGATGGATAATCGCATCACCAAAGGTTCGAGAGTCCATTACCGATCGACTACTGAATGTGGCACGAGACGACACGTGGGTGTTGCCTAAGGGATTCCTGTATTTGTTTCATGTCGAGAAAAACAGTAATAAACGACAAAACCCGTTTAACAGATACTTACTCGTTCTTTTGATACAGAAAACGGGGCGTGGAATCGAGGTTGAGCGCTCGTGATCGGTCCATTAGATGGAACATTTTGTTAATACGACTCACTAATACAAGTATACGTATAGGATATATAATATATATGTATTCGCAGGCCAGCCAATGGGGTTTAGTGGGTTAGCGAAGAGAGGTAAATATACAGCTTTTGACTTATATTTGTGGTCCGGATGGATAAAGGAGGGGGAGGGGTTGATCTAGGGTGAGCTGAAGACTCTCTTGTTGACTTTAGTGTCATTATTGTCCGTGGAACTGACTGACCATTCTCGAGAGTAGCTGCCAATCAAATCATCCATAAAGATAGAAGGGGGTGTGGGGAGAAAAGTTCTTTACTTGCTTCTAGCAAAAAAATTAATGCTTTCGATGGTTGTTCGAACAGAGGTAGCGTATTAACGTTAACAGCACTGGGGAAGAGTTATACGGGTAGAGTAATCACGTTAAAACAGGAATTATGGAGGCAAAACAGCAGTGTCGACCACTGCTGAATGAAAATTAAAAGGGGAGCATGACCGTCTAATGTAATATACCAATTATGGTCTTCCGGGTCACGTCGGCTTATGGACGGGCTTTTCCATTTCGTCATCCTGCAAAAAGTCCTTTTAACGAGTCTCAGTATTGAGATAGCACTTTTCCAAGACATTCTTTCAATTTTCGTAATCCATCATTGCTATTTCTTTGTTGCATCGTGCAATATTGCAAAACTTCTTTGGTTTAACGAATTTAGAACTGTATATAATAAATGCTTAAAGGGGTATTCTATTATTGGTTTGACGCGTTTCAACTGTTGCACGTCAAGCACATGGCTCGTACTCGAGTTTTCCAACGTACGAGCTTCGTTAAATTGTGCAAATGCCATCTGTGAGTGTGCATTTTAAAAAATAAAGCCATTTGTAGAGGCTATATTCTCTCAGGTGGTTATCATTATTGTTATTATTTCTGTGTATAAACGCCAGTATCTATAGGCTATATACATTATAGGAATAGCAGGTAATTCGCATATGTGTGATTTGTATCGATCACTGTACAAGATAAAGGTAAAACTCTTTGATATAATTCAATTGAAAAGTCAAAAATTAGTTGGGAATTGGCTCGTTGATCAGCAAAGGCCTTCACAGATTGCCCAATAAAAACTATCACCCTATGATGCAAGCTCCCGTTACGAAAGTAATTCGATTTTGTTAATAGCATTGCTTAAACTTCGATTTGGAACGACCTATTTTGTAAAGGAAAAAGAGTCGTTTTACAAAAGTGACATAAAGTTCTTTAATTAAAAGTTTTTCAAGGCCTGGACACTTTTAACGCGATGTTTTAATTTTGTGTTACTTAAATAATAAATTGTATACGATATTACATCGGTTTTTCTAGCATTGCAGTAAGTATATACTTTTATTCTAACGACTCGATCATTGTCCGTTTTCTCCAAATTTTGCTTCAAATTATATAAGATCCACTTTACGACTATCTACGTACTATTTTCAATTTTATCACATAAGATATTATTATCTGAGTGACGCATGCTTACAATTATATTTGCACATATGTTACAGAATTTACGTATCATAATGTAAAATCATCGATATCCATGGAATCTTGCATGACATTTTTGTTGTTGCAAAAAGTGAAACGTTCAATTTCATTCAGTACCTAGATTTTACGATTTAATTTTTGTTGGGGCGTGTTCCAATCAGTAATTTGTGGAAAGGAGACAGAGAGAGAGAGAGAGAGAGAGTGTAATAGTTCATTCGTGTGGCATCCGTATTAATTCCACAGACAGAGCGACATTTCTATTTACATTATACTCAATTGATTTATAGTACCTATACGCATTACAAGTTCTCTTCAGCAAATGTAATAGCCAAGTGAAATAGAGCTGATTTTCGCACATACCGTCTGTTATATAGAGAGCTTGTTACATTATTCAAAAGTTGACTAATCCTGGCAATGCTAGATACTTCATAGAATTCCCATAAAGTTGCCAATATTAATAGTTCATAACTGGACAGAAACTGAGACACGATGTCATTAGCCAACTATTTATTATTATTCACCATTCAAACTACCAGAAAACACTGCAAATTTCAGTGAATTACGTATTATACCTATTGAGAGTTATTAAAAATTTCTAATAAGTACAGTGAAAGGCTAAACGTAATAAACTTTTTAGCAGTTTTTTATAGAAGTTTTATGGAAGCGTAGCACTGATAAAGTTACGCATGAGACCATAAATTTTTATAGTTGTATCTTTCAATATTCATAAAAGTATCATCTGGTGGTTTTTGATGGCTCTGCGATGTAAGTTTTTAACAAAAACTTAAAAAAGATTTATGCATTAACTATAACAGCTTAATATGGCATGTACTGATTTATATTCGTATTCATAAACAAACTTTATCGTTTTAAGCGTGGAGGAGAAAGGAAAGACTTATACATTTTTTAACCCAATCCTCTATTTAAACAATGTTTACTTTTATTAAAAAAGATTATTATTCATTTTAATTAACGCCTGCTCAATAAGAATCTCAAATTAAAGAATTATAAAATTGGAGTATTTTCAATAAAATAGCGAAGTATAACCTCGTAGCTAGTGAATTTGTCTGTAAGTTTAAACATCCATTTTCTCATCCATTAGACTTAAATCCCTGTTTGACAGTTATCTACATATAATAACGTGTCGCTGCAATGTAATTAAAGCATTCTATTGTCAAGTTAAATTGTTGGATTAAAAGCATCATGTTAATTTCAAGTACAGATTGAGAACTCAATTTCCTAGCACAACCTTGACTCTTTGATTCAGGTATACACCTTGCAGCCCGAGCAAGCTTAGCAACTAAAAATTTCTTGTAGTTTAAATTAACGCCATTCTCCCTCGCGAGTGTTTCTGTTGGAAATTACACCCGCAAGTGGCTCCACCGGGTAATTTAGAAATGCTGCTTGTGGAAAATGCTCAAATATAATCATAATGTAGACTATCTTTTTGTGATAGAGAAACTCTACATTTCTGTATTTTGCAATATTTTATAAATAAATAAATCTATAATTATCAAACCTTTATGTAAATAAGATAAATTATTGTACAATTTATACGATTTGCAGTTATCTCGGGACTATCTTAAGTTCGGAAGGTCTATCGGTCGAAGGGGAAGTTTTGTGTAAATTGGGACAATAAGAAAAATGACTGGAATGCTTACACGTTGACAGTCACGATTAATGATCTATGTACTAACTGAGAGATAAGTTGAGTCAGGATTATCTTTTGGAGTTATAGGTGAAGATTGTAAAGCAACGAGGCATAAAAGAATTTTTTCTCGTGATAAATAAAAATAAGGTAAATAAAAGGGTGTTTAGAAAGATCTTCTATAATGAGAAGGAGGATTCTATTATGTAGTTCGATTTAAATCATTTAACGCACGATTATAGTCTATTAATATGGTAAGTCTATCTGACTTTTGCCAGTTTTCTTAGACTCACTCAACCGGATTCACCTGCTTTGTCCTTTCTCACTGCTCCATTTGCTTGAACTAATCGAATTAATTAATCTAACCTGATAAGACAGTCTCCGCCCTTTTGCGGCTGAAGGGAAAATTCCAGCTATTTCGAGTCGGTTGAGCAGCAGTTCTGTTAAACTCAGAAATCTCTGTTAAACTTTTTGAAATTGCATTGTAATGTTATGCATTAAAATTATTACAATTGAGATTTTTCCATTCGAAGAGAAATTTATATCTTTTACAATAATTTTCTTGGAAGATGGAAGAGGATCGAAAATGTAGATGCTGCAATTTTAATACGTAATCTCATCGGTTAGTTTTGTCGAAGAGTGCACTGAATAAGCAGCAGAGCTAGATGAAATTTAATCATGAATGAAAACACAAGTTACTTTTATAAAATCTTTTTCCATCGTTTCAAAAATACCGAGTAGCCTGTCGTAAGATTAAATTTACTTTATTTGGATGGTTTTTTAAAATCTTTAAATTCCACGAGTCATTAGGAGCATAATGTCTTCAATTTTACTGTACTAAACAGCAGCATATTGTCTATTTTCCGTGGAAGGAAACCCGTGTTTTTCATCAATACGTATATTCTGTATAATCTCAAGTATTTCTTGGCGAGATTTAATTAAAGAGGGTTGTGCACAAAAGGCATGCTTTAAAGTAGAAGCTACCGATGATTGGAATTCGTATGATTCCAAGTTATTTGAAATACCGCCAATGTAAATACATTATCGGATACACGTAGTTTTATAGTAAACTAATTTTAGTTTGTTAAAAAAAAATAATTTTTTAACATTAATGATCAAAGGAATAAAGTCCAATGCACGAATTTTAATAATCCAATTGGCAGCTGGGATTTTCGTTTTTACATTTTTATACAAGATGGTTCGATCGTTTATAATGGGCGTGACAGAAATACCAAATGGATCAGAACACGTGCTAGTTGGATTAAACTCAATTATATTTTTCTTAGTGGTCCCTAGGAGTAAGAGCATATTTTGCATATGTATGAGCAAACAATGCAATGTCGTATGGTGATTTCAAGTGCGCACACGGGCTCTGGCATTCGCATGGGAATATCATTTTTCAGCAAATCCTGGATCTTTCTGTCGTAAAGTAATAAAAGTCGTACTTTCGTTTACCATGTGCGCTACATTCTTAATTCGATTAAACTTTAAGCTTCCACCTAGTTTGATTAGACGTCTCCGAGAAGTTGGAGAAATTGCAGCTCTCGTTAGGACCGATTGAAAATCTTTATTGAGCTCTCTAACATGACGTATCTCGCTGGATAGAAAAAAACCAAAAGCAATCTCCAATATTTTAAGTTCATCTTCGTTCCATCGAGTGACATGGATGAATAATACCCTCATGCATATTAATGATAAGGAATAAAAGAAATTTTCAACCTCTGCGTATACCGGGTGTGTGATTAATTTTCTATAAAACACTAGATAAAAAAAAATAAAAACATTTTTGTAAAAAAATAACTTTATCCCATAGTTATAAAGTATCAAGGAATAAAAATTCTTGAATTAAAAATATTTTGTTGCTCAGTGATTCTTATAAAAAAGATTCTAAAAATTATTAAATTCTTTTCAATTAGACTGCAAAGCGAATAACAGATTTTTCAACCCTTAAAAACATTTACATAAATTTTACAAGTTTTCCTCTTCAAAGAGCCTCTACTTATATATCTCAATTTCTTACACCTAGTAAAAGCTAGTATTCACAGAGAGTAAATAAAGTTTTGTAGATGTGCAATATTTTTCTTCGAGTCTCTAAATGAATCAGAGGTTGATCGCCCACAAACAACGAAGGAGTTTGGAAAAAGGGATGTTATTTTTTGAAAGAAGGGTGAGTGGAGTGTTGTTTATTCGAGTTGGAGTAAAAAATGTCACGAGGCGTAATGGAACGAGAGTTGCATTGTCAGATAATGTAAATTGAAGAGGTTAGTACGTTGCAAGGTACAGTATGGTGGAGAATACGGATTACGGGGTGCAACTGTGTGTGTGTATATATATGTGTGGTGGGGTTGAAGGTGGAAGCTAGAGGTGAACACCTGCACTGCGTCTCGAGCAAAAAGTTACGCAATTGACGTTTTCTCGTCCAGCTTCTTCCTGGCAACATTCTGTTTTCACGCATATATCACTACTGTGATGATTACCGATGACGCAAATACGTGAACACTAGAAGAGCCTCTTGCGTAACCACCTCGTGTCTTACAGAACTGCTTTTGTAATTCGGAAGACTCTCGGACGTTACGTGGGCGTAGCCTTGCGAGCCCTATTCATTTAGCAATTTAGCTGCAGTGATCCCCACCCTTATACTCATAGCACCATGTGATGTTACGTTGTATTATACAACGTATTTTCAATCATGAATCTAACTCTCTCTCTCTCTCTCTCTCTCTTCATATTTCAACTACGTTCAATTAATTTCTATGCATAGGAATATTTACCTGTTATAACACACAACGATAATGAAATTTTCATCACTCTTCTGACTTTTAACATTAGCCACACTGTAACAAAGACCTGAACTCTAATGTAATTTTAATTGTTTGCCTTCGAGTAGAAATTTTCCTGCTTCTTTCCATAAAGTACCGCAACTCCTCTCTCCAGTAATTTCGTTACAACTCCTCCATTTCGACTCGCGTGAAATTCTAGTTTACGTCTAAATCATCGCGGTGGTATGAACAATTTGCAAGATGCATGATGGATAATTGCAAGTTTTTTGAAGTTAAATTATTAAACAGTTAAGTGGGATATATTATTATAGCAAAGAGGTGCTTGCGTGAGCAGGTAATTCATCCTGCAAATTTAACAGGTTAAGTGTGTACATAGCTCGTATAGTATAGAGATCAACCGATACATGGGAAGCTTTGCCATTTACCGTAGCATGTCGTGCAACGAAATTCTTAACTAGTAGCGCATAATCTGATTTTCAGCCTCTATTAACGGGTGTTACAGAGTTTCTGCTTATAATTATTTCTTTGGTGTTCCGCCTCATTAATTTCAAGTGGTTTTAATAGAGAAAATCTCGAATTTGTCAAGTTCTCGATGAACAATTAGGTGTTTAAGTGGCACGATCAATTATAAGTCCTCCCTTTTGGCGAGACCTCGTACGAGTTGGAATCACTCGAGTAAAATCGTATATAGGGAATACTATACAGTTTACCCAAGCTTTGGCAACGATTAATATTCTACTAGTACTAACGAGTTAAATCCATTTTTACCTCAATTTTATTCACGAACTTTATGCACGCCTGACCAAACTTTGCACCACTGGTCAATTTATTATACGAAAAAGATCGCTCTTCCTGTATTATTCTAATAAAAATATTAGAGAAAATTTCAACTTCATTTACACTTCATTTACACCGTTTCATTATAAATTCAATTAACCTTTTTCATTCTCCTGTTTATCATAAATTACTTTAAGTAATATTATACACATTACTACAGCCAAATTGATGCAATCAAATATGATACAATTAAATTTTATTCAATCGAGGCTGAAAAGGTATTGGATATCTGATCGATTGATCATTGTGCTAAAAGGGGTTGCTTTGTTTCCCTGAGGAATTCTGTTTACAAAAATTCCTCTACGCAAGCCCCTCATTACCTTCGGCCTATGACGCAAATCCTGTGAAGATTCCCAGCTTTGCACGATGAGTAACGCAATTTTTCGTCAGGTCAAGCGAAGCCAATCGATTAAACACAGACGCATCGAGCGTTGAGAAGCCCAAAGAATTTTAAAAATTGCTTGAAAAAATTCTATCTACGCATATATATCTATGTGTGTGTCTGTGTGTGTATATCCTAGCATAATTATTTGATTTTATTAGAAACAGTGCAACAGACGTGGTCGCTCCTGATTTTCCCGTTTGGCAAAATGTAATTACGGGGGGAGACAAAACGCCAAAGCTATTTCAGTACTGTAATTGAATTTTCCTCTGTAATTTACGCCTCTGTCGTTCGCCAATTCTCGATCACAACAGTAATATCTTTTAAACTGATCGAGCTATTGTTTAAATGTTTCAATATAACCCTCCCGATCAAGATTTATAGTATAAAATAATTAAAAGACAATCAACAAGAGCAAAGAATTTTTCTACATTATATTTTTAACGTGCGTGCAAAAGGCGTGATGCTTTCGAGATAAAATTGTTACAAGGGACACTGATAAGTGGGACAGCCTTGGCAAGATTCCACTCTAATTAAAGCGATACAGGGCCCGGATAATCCGTCATAGCGTGAAAGCTATGGGGCGAGTATAAGATGACATTTGGGTTTGGCGAGTGTCGTCAGAAACGTGAGAGTGACAAGGGGAGGTTAATTTCGATGGTTTACCTCGAAATACGTAGGATTATATTCTCAAATTGGATTTTTCAGCACGTAACAAGTCACGCACTTGTTATAATGCAAAGTGAGTCAATCGGTTGCTGTGGCTACAATTTTATGATGAGACCGAAGCGAACAATGATCTCTCGGATGGCTGCTTGCTCGTTCGTCTGGCCACAGGCTGCTTGCTCTTGCTTGCCCAACGAGTAAGGATCTATTTATAGATTTTCCACCTCCATCAGTCCATAGTCGAACGTAGTCCAGCTGAGAAAAAGCTACATCGCGTTGTCTACTTTGCGTACTCGCATCCTACTATATATATACTTATACACTCACCCTATTTTACATCATTTTCTCTCTCTCTCTCTCTCTCTCTACGACACGTTTATCGTTTCCACTGAGAGTTTTCCAGACAGTAAACAGAAGAAAAAGCAAATTGATTAAAAAGGGGGAAGGTTTCATGCTCGATATACAAGCAGTTGGGTTCTCCTATATCGATAATCGTCACAGAGTTTCATCTCCTGGACTTGAAATATTCACCCCATACGCTTCTACTCGTCTTTTTTTATTTTTATAGACTAGTTTGGAACATTCGTACCTTCCACGTTATTCTTTATGTCTCGTACGTACTCATGTATGGAATTTGGTCCTTAAGTCCTAAATCACTTTTTCTTGATTATTTACTTAAACTAGGATTTAAAAAACGAGAAGATTTCTGGTTTGATATACAAGGATTTTGACGTCTCCTGTATCGATAATGGTCACAAAGTTTCATCTCCTCGACTTGAAATATTCACTCCATACGTGTCTACTCATTTCTTCACTTTTATAGACTTGCTTGAAACATCCCTACCCTACACGTTATTTCTTATATCTCGTATATGTACTCACGTGTGGCACTCGGTCATTAGGTCCTACGTTGCTCCCTCCCGATTATTCCCTCAAACCAGGATTTACGGTCCTGCGGCTCCTCTTTATTGCACTAGGAGGGATAAACGAACTTTATGCCCTTTCAGCTTTTCATACTTCTCGTGACACGATTCGTATACTTCCTTGCGTCAAATCCTCGTAATTCTCGTTTCATTGGATAAAAACTTACTGCTGTTTAAATATCTCTGTACATGTTGTAGGATATAGTTAATATAATTTCTGTTAAATATTTTAGTTATTTTCCATATAACTGTATATACACGTCATACGTGGTATTTCTAGTTGAATTAATTTTTTTTATCTATAGCGAATGCAGTGATTTGAGAAAGTGTAACCATTTTGATAAGCTGGAATATTCTTTCTACAATATTTGCATATCGTACTGTCTATAGTTAGCTCTTGACGGAAATAGAAACGTGTTGGAATAGTCTCTTTTTGTATCGAACGCTAAATTCTACTCTTCTACTCTTTGCCAACTTCTTACAACTGATGTCTCTGACGTTTTAGTCGATTTGTAAAGTGCCCTACGCAGACGTCGCTGCTTTTTTGACACTGGGCGAACTAGAAGGTTTTTTTTAAATACTCAAAGGAATTAGTTTGAATAATTTTAGCTTTTGACGAATGCTTGTTGCTACGTGAATACGTTATGGATGAAAATCACTGTTGATAAGTCAAGAGTGTGCGTTATGTGATAAAGGTGCACGCATTGTCCTTCGGATTATAGCATATATAGCGTAATACTATAATGTGAAAACGTTATTGACTCCAATTGGTTTCAGTCCCAACCATCCCATATTTATCGTGTCTCGTTACTGATAAAAATGACCGTATAAATGTGCACAATCTCTTTGCTTATCACGCCCATCTGCTTGATACTAGACCTTCCCTTCTCCCCTCCCTATAAAATTATCATTTCAAATTTGTATCCGACTTGTAAAATAACGTGACGATAAATATGCACAGTTTTTTTGTTATTTACTTTCAAAAAGAAACACAACTGTATATTCATTTTTTTTAGCAAAAAAAGAGTATTCAATAAAAGATTCGTTGGTTTTAATCGTTTTTTTTTATAATTATTGTCCAACTAATTTTTGTCGAGTCGTCGTCTTATTATCCCTTCCAGGCTGGATTCGTCACCGATCGTCAATGGTGACATCCGATTTCCCTCGATCATCGGTCCTGGCGGCTGTATACTGGTCCTCTATCCTCCTCTTCTCTCTCTTTCGCAATTACCTCCCTCACAGAATATAGACCTCTCCAACAAAACTCTAATACTATTTACTATAGCATTCTTCAAATCCATCAATTTAAATTTTTATTCGCATGAGCTTTTTTGTATTATATTCCTCTGTTTCTTGATATTGTACTCGTAAAATTCGTCTCTATCTTAATTGAATTTATAAATAAACTAGCTGTTTCTTTTTCTTTTTAAAGCACTTCTTATATTATTTAAGAAATTCCAATTCTTCTAGTTTATAGTATTATAACTCTTTGTCGCTTGTTATTACGTTTTTTGTAATCAGTATTAATATTTCAGTAAAAAATAAACGTCTTTACTGTAATAACGTTGTAATAAGAAGGTAAGTAACGAGTAGATAAAGCTTGAGATTAAAATCCTTGTACAGCTACGAGTATTATGTTGAGAATCTATATAGCATCCATGCAGATAATGGACAACCTTGCTTAATCGATCACCTTCACCTAATTTTCAAGCTTTTATGGGGTAATTAATAATTTTAAAAACAGCATTCTTTCTTGTAAAAAGAAAGAATTAAATTGCTATGGTGAAGTTCTTGCGAAGAAAAGTCATATACGTTTCAATCTGTTTCCAATTTCTAACGTCGATTTCTAATAACGTTAAAACGTTATTGAATGCTGGATATTGCACAGAGTTTCGTTCCATTCCATTTTAATTACTGCTGTAAAATCTTGTTACATCGAGCCTTTACATTGATCTTTAATTTTAGCTGAGCTCTATTAATAACGACTAATGTTTATTACGAATTATATATACTACTTTTGCTAGCAATAGTGAGGCGTAAATCGAAATTTAAAATTCTTAATTAGTTATAGTTCTTTATCTACTTTAATCGATATCCATATCTGAATTGAAGCTACTATCATTATTCATATATTTTGACAAGGTTATTCCTTATGTACGAGGGGAATGATTAATTATAGCAATACAGGCTATAAAGATTTTAATACTCAATTATGTTTTCCTTGCCAAAACCTCTATCAGTAAATTTTCAAATTTATCCAATAAACTTATTTGTTCATGTTTCTCTGCTTGATAAATCTTAAATACTGTAAATGGCTTCGCAGAAGTTACAAAGAAAAACTTTTATTTCCACTTTAAAGAATTTCCCCGAACCACGTTAATCAAGTGTTTAAAACGATACCAGCAATATAACTTTTTCCCAAGGTGTATATACATATACTAGGCTTTTGTACACAGAAAGAAATTTTGTTCGTAATATTAACGAACGACTTACATTAGCCGAAAGTTTATTGAATAAACGAACTTTTTCGTTAATACAACGTACTGCGTTCATTAATTAATAAACCCAGTTTGTTGATATCACACATTTATGTACGTCGATTCAACGAATATTTAACATTAATATAACGAATTTTTCGTTTATTTAATGTATTTGTTCGTTAATAGTATAAAATTGCTCCTAGATTTTTAAGGATAACTTAAACAACACCTTTCATTGAATTAATGTACTAAAAGTATTAGATTATGAATGAAATTCGTTGTAATAAAGAATGATTTCATAAATTAATAAACCTGTACATAAAATTAATGTCCAAATTTCATTGTATTAATAACATCCATACATAATACAATTATTACTGCAATGCGCTATTTCCCTCAGTTCGTTCTCTTACATAGTGCCAGTTGTGTCATGTGTGTATGAATACTACAAGGTAAGAAAGTTCTTTATTAATTTTTATTCTTAGTTAATAATTTCAATTAAAAGTATAGTTACTTGTTTTTTTTAGAAATTGCTATTGGCCTTCATTTTTATTACAGACTTATCCTATAAAAGATAGAATTACTTCAAATTTTTAATTATTCCATTAATTTTATGTAAAATGTTATGTTTTATATGCAAAAAAGAATTTAATTTAGTAAATTCGCTTATATTCCATTTAAAAAGAAGCCACGATGTAACTACTAATTCGCTAGTTAGATGTATAGAATCTCAGTGTGGTCAGAGTTTTCAAAACTTGAATAGTTTTAAAAGGCATATAAATAGAAGTCACATAAATGTAGTTGCACAAAGAAATAATGTAGACAAGTTTGAAACCTCTGAACAAATTGTTTTAGAGTTACCTTCTCTTGTGCGAATATATAATCCAACTATTAATGATTTAAATACATCTTCAGAATTTCAACAACTATGTGAAAACGTTTCCTTGAATTCTGAAAATAATATTCAAGAAGAAAATGAGGAAAATTGTAAAAATCAATTTGTTAAGAAAAACGAAGCTTTAACTAGTAAACTCTTAGAATTTATTCTGAGCTTACACCATAATAATAATTTTACTCGAAAAGACGTATCTCAAATCCAAGAACAAGTTAAAGATTGTATTATTGATCCTTTGTTAGATATGTTTATGTCATTTGGTGCGCTGAAATTTAAGAATGAAGTTACCGTCTTTAATGAATTTGTAAGCGTCATAGTAAATTGTAAAGATATGTTCAAAATATTTAATACAGACCATCTTTTAATGAAGAATTTAAAAAGTCAAGGGTATGTTGATAAATTGCAGGAGTTTATAGTAAATAATGAATTACGGCCAAAACATTGTGGCGGATCTCTAACTATATCTGAAAATAAAATTAGAGGAGTCTTATTGCCACTAAAATTCCAATTTCAAAAATTTTTCACTGAAAACAATTTATTGAAGCCGACTCTAGAAAAAATAAATTCAATGACAAATAGTAAGAATAAAACTATTAATTTTGTACAAGGCCAGTTATGGCAAAAGAAATGTTCTATGTATCCTAATCGTATTTTGATACCATATATTTTGTACACCGATGACTTTGAAATTAATAATCCTTTAGGGTCTAAGTCATCGAAGCATTCTGTTTGTAATATATATTACTCATTTCCTTGTCTCCCTGTAGAAGAATCAAAATTGGAGAATGTTTTCTACGCTGCTGTTGTAAAATCTAATGATTTAAAGACCTATGGAAATGAAAAATGCTTTATGGCTTTAATCAAAGAACTGAAAGACTTGGAAATTAATGGAATAGAAATTGATAAAAAGCAGATTCATTTTATTCTAGGGTTAGTAACAGGCGATAATTTAGGTCTAAATTCATTTCTTGGCTTTAGTAAGTCATTTTCAAGCAATTCTTACTGTCGATTATGTAAAGTTTCAAAAACAGATGCTCAGTCATTAAATGAGGAACGTACTGAACTTTTAAGAACAAAGGAGAACTATGCAGTTGACCTTCTTAATTTTGAAAATTCTGGTATTCTAGAAGAATCTTTGTTAAATAGTATACCATCTTTTCATGTAGTAGAAAATTATTATGCAGACATAATGCATGATATTTTCGAAGGAATTGCTCATTACTGTTTTAGCCAAGCTATACTTTATTTTATTGAAATCAAATATTTTGATCTGGAAACTCTTAATTCTCGAAAAAAAAATTTTGATTATGGACCGGAAGAAATTGATAATGTGTCTGAAAAAATTGAACGATGGCATATAACTCGGAAAAAATTTAAAATGTCTGCAAGACAAATGATGACATTCATTGAATATTTTCCACTCATGATCGGAGACTTAATACCATTTGATGATCCTGTTTGGCTGTATCTGTTAAATTTAATAGACATCATAGACACACTACTTTGTTTTGAAGTTGATGAAGTTAGCATAAATAAATTAAAGCAAAAAATAAAAAAGCTTAACAGCGAATATATTTTACTATTTAAAGATGTTTTAAAGCCCAAATTTCATAATCTTGTTCATTATCCAACTATTCTTCGTCATTCAGGACCACTCAGAAAACTTTGGTGTTTTAAGTATGAGTCGAAGCACAGGGAATTTAAAATTTATGCTCATTGTATAACGTCTCGCAAAAATATTTGCTTAACATTGGCTAAGAAATATGAATTAAAATTTGCGTATCAACTAATGAACAAGCATTCGAACCTATTTAACGAGTGTACTTTCAATGATTCGTACAAAATTGATAGTAATTACAAAAATGTTATCGCAGATAAATTAAACATTCCTGAAACTTTCTTGCAATTTTATTTAAGAATACGATTTAAAGGTGTTTTATACAAGCAAGGACATTTTGTTGCAATTTTGGAAAACGATATTCATGTTTACGTAATAGTGGAAATCGTTCGAATACAAGCACAAACCGTTGTACTTTTTGGTCAAAAGTTATTAAATATTAATTATAATAAACATTTTGTCTCATATGAATTTGATGCAAATGATTTAGGGCCGTTTGAAGTTATTTTTATACATGATATTATCGGACCTCCGATAACAATAATTAATACAGCAAGAAACAGGAAAATGATACGTCTAAAAAAACATTATAAAATAATTTCATAATAATATTAATACTAGCCTTTTCTATCGACCTCTCTTTTACAGCGTGAAGTCATATAGAATTTTTTTTCAAGTATTCAAGTTTATTATTGTTTACACTCAGTAAAGACAGCACCTGCGTAGCAACTACCAAATTCTTGATATGATTGGCTAAGTATAGTGCTTTTTCGAATCGTCTGTTGTCGGCCAATCGCATCAAGTTATTGTAACTGCTTCTGCCACTTGCACGCTGCAGCTACATTTAAAAGAGATTATAACTTCGGCCTGACAACTCTTAGTGAAAGCAATGGTATTCAGCACAACTACAAATGGTTGGGACTGTTATAAACATTATTTATTAATAAGTCGAAAATTTACTGAAAACTTACTCCAGTTAGTATTGTAGTGTATATATAAATGCGTGTAATTGTGCATTTTCTTATAGTTGCACTAATAGGCTACAGGTATAGCTACTGTTATTCGTACGTATTTTTTTAATGATTCTATTATTTTCTATTATTAAATCTTCTGTTATTATTAATTTTTGAACTTTGTAAAGTATCATCTTGGTTTGAGCATTTTCATTTTATCTTAATATATATGTATAAAGCATAACCTTTCCTACAATTATTAATACTTTGAAATTTTCCTGAATAGCTAAGTCTTGCTAAGTATTTCAAAATTATGTGTGTGAAAAAAAAATAGTACTATATCTTTACCTGTAATTACTCCTAATTGTGAGGTCGTCTTACCAGGTCCAGGCTACTGATATTCATGAGTATTTTGGAATTACACACTGCATTACTTTCTATTACTATATTTGTAGCTTTTAATTCTTGAAATGTATGAATTATTAATGCTTAAATCATTTTGATGTTATATTATATAAAACATGTATATATAAGACATAACATTTCTTACTATTTGAATATATTGTTTTGTAAAGAAAAATTATTCATATTTTGAAGTAATTCTCTGATAATGGCTGATAACTGCATACAAGAAGCCATACGCTTGCTAAATGTTGATAATAATGAATCATTGAATCATCAACATCACTGCGCAGAGGAATATGGGGCAGCAAATACACTTTCAGTGTTTGAAAATTCTGAGTTTGGTATTAATTTAGAAACAGTGGTGCAGAATGAAGAAACAGAGAGTTTAAGAGAGCTGCTAAACAGTTGGGGACAGGAAACTCTTTTACAACATTTGCTACGTAAGTACCAACTTGCATTAAAAAGTTATATTTTCATTGGATATTAAAGGCGAAGAGATACAAGATATGTAATAACCTATTATTAATATAATCTGTTTTCGAATAAATGATTAATAAAATATAAGTAGTTATTCTCAGATACTTATAATAATCTATGTATTGCAGGTCAAAAAGTAAATGTTAGTGTGTTGAAAGTAATAAAACAACACCATATTAAAAATATCTTATCAGATTTGGATATGGGCACACAAATTTTATTCGAGCACAATTTAGAAGAGTGGAGAAGAATAATTGGATTCCCACTTATAATGTGCTGCGGAGAACCACCAATATTAAGATCCAATTCACCAACTAGTTTTGCTTCATCAAAATCATCCACTACTGTATCAAGATATTCACCGTACCCAGATATCACAAATAGATTGCAAGAGTGCCATATATCTTTATCGAACATTTTGAATGAAAATCCTAAAGGAATGATGCTCATTGAATATTACAATAAATATTCCAAGTTCGAAGAGGAGCAAAGAGTTGCATTAATTAATATAATAGTTCAGTATTTTGGGGAAAGGAACATTGAAATAAGACTTCCCACTAGCTATAAATTGGAAAGAGAGATTTTAGAGAGGTTCCCGAATGAAAAATTAGCAAGTATCTCTAAACCAATATAAAATGCCTATTTAGTTATTTAATACCTAAAAATATATAAATGATAAAAATCTGTTTCTTCTAGGAATATTATCGCACAGGTAAAAGGGGCAAGCTTTACAACAAGTTTTGTAATTCTACAAAATCATTTAAGGCAGCAGTGTGTAAACATATTTTACCTAAGTCTATAGGTAGTAAATCATCAACATTAAGTTACAGGCCTGCAAAATCATTTGGTAAATAAATTAATTCTTTACAAATCTGCTGTTTCTTGACAAAATGTTTTTCTTTTTTTTTAATTTTTAACGATTTTAGAACCAGAAAAAGATGGAGAATCATGCCTGAGAGCATTAAAATATGATAATTTAACATGTGAACAATTTGACTCTGTTTGGAAAGCATGCACACAGTATCGCTTAACAGATTTAAGAACATTGAAGTCTACGCAAGCTATATTGGACAAATGGTTTTTTTATAAGCAGCCTTCGGGATATCGTTTGGTAACTAAACCAAATTTACTCTTTTACATTTTAATGTAATAATTTTTCTTTATCTTGATTTATTTTAGATTGATATGGATTTTAAAGCCGCATATGAAAATGAAAGTGAACTTTTAAGTAGCTGGCCACGTTGTGTTGAACAATTGATCAAATTTTTATCCATTGATTTTAATATCAAAGAAAGGAATAGTAAGAGCTTAATTGCAGAAATAAAGAATCGAAGTGACCTTGATCAAAGTGAGTACTTTATAAATTGCATAATTATAGTTCTTTGCCCAATTTTATATATTAAAAAAATACTTGCGTATTTAAGTCTTTTCCGTTTTTGTTTTTATTATTACCCAAAATTAAAACAGTATTTTGCATTTCAGATTCTCTTGATGCGTGCTTATTATTAATTTTACATGCCTACTTTGTGCCAACAAGTAGGATAGTAAAAAAGGATGAGAACGGCAAAAACAAAACAAAAAGGTTCACAATCAAAGATTCTCAGGAGTCTTTTCTTTTTTTGGCTTCTTCTATTCAAGAAGTAGAAGATCATCTTGATTATTTAAGAAGGATGAAAGAAAATATTCAGCCATTTATTTACTGCCTTGGGTCGAACATTTTTTCTATAAATGAAATTTATATATTTTTTGATAATATAAGGTATAAAGCGTTTAGTGTTATAAGAGCACTTGATATTTGTTTTAAGATTTTCTATGTGTTTAACTTAGAGTTTCCGACAGCTTCTGTAATCTTTTATACTTTTATAGAAAATTATTTCTTCAAGCTAAAGCCGAAGCAAAATTTCTCTAAGATACATATTATATCAGAATTTTTAGATAATAATAATATATAGTAATTAATATGTTGTAATACGTGTATATTTAAGAAACTATTATTGATAATAAAAAACGTTTACTTTTACAAAAATCATATTAGTTAATTTAGTATAAATTAGGATAAAAACGACACAAATTCCCTATGAACTTAATAAGTATTATGAATGTACGAGTACATTGTTTTAATTAACTATGTACGTATAATCAATACACACGAAATCATTAAAACAATAAATGTTATTCGTTGCATTAATGAATATGAACTTTCAAAATAATATCCTTATTCGTTATATTAATGAAAATATCTGTAAATATATATGTACTCCAGTTCATTGTATTAACATACGGGTTCATAGCTTAATAACCATGTACATCAATTAATGTACTAAAGTACGTAATAACAATATATTAGTACATCGGCTCAATTTTTATAAACAAGTACATCATTCCAATGTACTTTTTAATTGTATTTAGGTACCTTTTTGGTTCTGTGTAGGTCCGACAACTTCTTCATAAAGTTTAAGCGAGTTGTTATCGTCAAATAATATTGGTAAAGGTTTTCCGCAAGGCTTTTCGACTCTCAAAGCTAAAGACTCGTTTATTTTTCTTAATTAATCGTTCGCTTGTTCATCAATCGCCTACGAAAATTTACTGTTTCTCGATACTTATGCTGATAAGCGATCCATAAACTTGATGGCGTTAGAAGAAAAAAACATCGACGAACTGGAAACGATTATATTTCGTTGAGATCCAGACAGATCATTGTTATTCTTTATAACTGACACGGATTTTCATTACGCATGAAAAATTTTGTTATTCTTCTTAGAGTTTTGGATGTTTTCCAGTCAGACGTTTATGCAGAACTCTTGTAGTAAAGCCTGCATGATCCCCTCTGAGATGAAAGGATTTGCATATATTGACACACTTCGGTTTGTGAGAACATACGCGCTTTATCAATTCGTTTTCATGTATAGTGTCATTTACATCCGGATTTGGCAAGCAGAGTATGAAGATTGCAATTCCACTGGGCATTCATCTTTATACAAGTAGAAGCCACGTAGAAATATGTTCAGTCTACGATGCAGGATTATTACTTCATTACTCTTTATAAGTTTTAATACTCCGACCTCAGCAGGTAGTATTAAGATAATAGACGAAAGTTTTTGGTTTAATCAGAAAACGCTGTTATAATAAAGGGATTTTGTTGTATGATGGAATATTCTGAGCATTTAAAAAGTTGAATAAATTTTTATTATTTTCAGTGGATTCGCTACAAGTTTTTTTTCCCCTATTGTGTGTGCATAACCATTTAACCTACCATTTGGTTTCAAATGTTAATTTTACTTTCTCTACTTCGTGCCTGTTAATAAAGCACTCCCAAAATTACGTGACCTATGACCTTTTCAGCCTTTTGTACGTAAGCCTATACGAATAAATTATTCCTTAACGTAAAACCACACAAATTGGCCTACACAGTGTTGTATTATTATCATGAAGTTATTACATTTACTACAACTAATATTTTCCTTTTTTAATAACTCAAACGTCAAAATCAATCCTATCCAAGTTAACAAGTTTGAAAATAAATTATTCCTTAGAATACGCGTGGGAGCGAAATCTCTACGATCAGTGGAATATTTTCAATCTCTTTTCAGCAGATCTAAAGGTTAGCAAGATTTAAGCAAATTGGCGTGACGGTATGTGAAATTTCCGAAGGAGAGAAGGGGGGGGGGTGTTAAATTATTTATCTTGTACACTATAGCATAGGCCAAGTTGGGTCTGACAAATTGATTGATTAATTATGCTTGGAGGTATATACGGTTGTGTATCGTCCTAGGGACTATTGGCTTACAATACGAATGTTATTGGTTCGTCGAATTGATCTCGCGATTTCGGAATATACGTAGCACAGAGCTTTGTTAGGAATGCATTATGTCGACTACACTTATATGCAACCTAATCAAGCAGCCAGTTTATCGAATATGTTCCTCGACCAGGGAGTAGCTGGCGAAACAGTAGCAAGGATTCATAAATAAACATTATTTGTGATGAATCACGTGTAGGAACAGCAAAGCTCGTTCAATAATTCTGTAGCAAAGATATAAAAGAGCCTGTGCGAATTACACCTACCATTGGTCTGTTCAAAGAAACAGTAATTTTTTGTTGAATTCTTCATTGGCCATTTTCTACCAAGTAATCACTTAACTTAGGACAAACCAACGTGTCGCTGACTCTCAAGTACCCAAACTTTCTCCAGAAAGCAGGAAGCTTCCCACGAAGAAAAGCTTTTCTCATGGAAATTCTCTTGTTTCTCAGCAATTTTTTTCAACGCTATTTCTCCAACCAGTAAAACGTTCCCTTAAAATCCCTCACCGAGCACAAAAAATAATCAAGGAAGCACCTAATTTATATTTTTTATTATCTTCTTTTTCGACCAAATTGTGAAAATTATTTGATGTACTTATAAAGCATATTATATACATAATATATATATAGACATACCAATCAAGAAGCACATGGAGCAAATGTCGATGACGTTTCAGACTTTCTGGCGCATCTCCTGGGGATCCAAACGAAAAAGAAACTTTTCACACTTCACGCATATAATTATTAAAAATTAATAACAGGTCTAATCCATTAATTGGTAGGTCGTTATTAAAATTATATCGAGTGTCGCAACGTTCGTTTGAATTTAAGTGGCGTAGGCGAGGTTGGCGTCCGTTTGACGAGTGTTTAGTTTTAATAGTGGAATTGGATAGCGAGCGTCGGAGACCTGGCAGGTGGCCGCTTGTCAGCGTCGCGACGCCGCGTGCTGACTAGAGAGGCCAGTCGCGTCGTCCGACGTCGACAAGCATCCGGGCGCGCCTAGCAGCGCACTGATCCTCTCTCTCTCTCTCTCCCTCTCACTCCTCACTCTCTCTTTCTCACTCTTCTCTCTTATTCTCTCTGAAACCCCCCACCTCCCTATCCCCCCTCCTTAAACGGCCCCACCAACATCAACGCTCGCGCGAGTTTTCAGCCACGTGCTGCGCAATCGTCGGCGTCGCGACGCTCTTCCAGAGAAAATCCCCCCCTCCCCCTCTCTATCACCACTATACACCTCTCTTCTGTCTTCTCTTATCAATTTACTCTCCAAAAAAGCAACCGGTGTCATCAATCCCATTTGCAAAAATAGAAAGAACGCGATATTGAAACGCCCAATACCAGTAGTATAAGTAAACGCTGAATGCTCGTGATAGAGATGCGAAATTGAAAATCCAACATCCCTCAGACTATTTTAAAATCACTTTTCGAAACAATTACTGTTATTTTACACGTGTAGCGAAGGTTGCAAAGTATAATTATTTGCAGTTGACTCTTTATTTTACAAAATGAGTTTTGGCAAACGTTTTAATAGTTCGTAGAATGATTCATTGGAAAGTGATATAACCGTGAATTTAAGAAGGAAAGTTTGCAAAATAGTAAAATATTTTATATACGTATTTTGTAATGTAGCACCGTATAAGTAAAGTTTTACAAATTATTTTTCTTAACTACTGTGTTAGACTGTGTATACTATATATGATACTATACTGCACACGTGATTTTATCTTTGTATAGCGTTCATTGGAGTGGCAGCAGGGGTGTTAATTTTTTATCGTTGTCGAGGACATTTATATTCATTATCCCTTTTACGGTAGGTATAGATTATTGTTTGGCTTTGTATCGTAAAAATCTGATTTCGCCTTGACAATTCGGACGATTAATCATGTTCCTGAGATAATATCGTGCATGAGAGAATCTCGTACGTTTAACGAAAATTTACTTAGAGGATTGGGTAAATATCGAAGTTTAAAGAGCTCGCTATTTACTTTGATTATTGTCGCGTGTAGTTAAGAGTGAGCTTTTCTCGAAAAATTAAGTTTTCCTTGGAATTAATGACTTTAACTAAGTAACGAGTGTCGGTGAGGAAAAGAGAGTATAGCAACGATGTCGACCATCGATCGGACTTCCCCTTCTCTCCCTATACGTGTGCTCAACGCATGCTGCTGCACCCGCGAGTCTTCTCTTCTACTGTATGCCACGTCGTGAAGAGTTCAGAGCTGCTGAGAGAGTCTACGAGAAAGAGGGAGAAAGGGGAGGAGGTGGAACGAAACTGCGCCAGAGAGCTCGCCTCATAAATCTGCAAAAGTTCACGGGCTCGCCAAGGTCAAACTCTAGTTATGCTAATCGACACGTTCACCGCCATTTTTCTATAGATCTCTATTTATTCTCTTACATCTCCAAACGTACTTTTCATCACTTTGCTAAAAAATACAATTTTAAATCGAGATTTATTCGATACACTAACGATGTCAATGACCTTTCGCATAAGATAATTGAAAATAAAAGAGAGTGATATTTCTCAGTTAAATTTTGTTCTCAGACTGTACCTTCTTGGAGAGTGTTATATTATGTATTTATAAGCATCTCACTCCTTTTCCATTGACTTTCCAAGGTGTCTCTCGCATGATCATCCAGTATGATGGAATATAAAGTATTCTTTCTCACCATTCAGGATACGCAGTATTTCCTTAAGCTAACCGGGGATTCCTAGTGCATTAGATTTTCATGTGACTATGCAGAAACACTGTATGAAATTCGAAAATCGCCTGGAAAATGGCAATCTCTTAGTAGTAATTTACGTTGTATAGTGTATCGTTAATTTAAGGTTTATACTACTGAAAAAAATTAAATTAATTTACGAAATGCTCGACGAGTATTTTTATGGCAATCTTTGTAAGAGAGCAGGTACATAATTGATAGTTTTATAGCGGAATATTCTAACAATGCAAATTATTATTGTTTACACGAGTATGCAAAATTGAAATATTGCCTTTCATCGCAGAAGGTCAGTAAACAGAAGGGTAACTCTGAGGCAATAAGCAGAGCTAGGATATAGACTCGGTAAAAGATTCGAGTTTCTAGTTCTGTAGAAATAGCTTTGCTGGGGTATGTAGGATGGACTCTTATCACGAAAGCGTGACTATATCCTGTACAGTCCACTCTGTAAAGAGCAACTATATCCATTATTTCTCCTTACTAGATCCATGTGCAGCACTTGGCCACAATTACACTTGCCATCCACTGCCGGAGCTCTATTATGCAATGAATACACTTACGTCTATAGCCCAACTAGGAAAATTAAGTTCTTATATACCTCCGGTAAGTACCTTTCTATCTCGACCATTATATTCTTTGTGAACCCTAATTCAATGCAATCTCAGCTATATTGTGTATTAACATAAAAAATATATATGAAATTGAAAGATATATCTATATATATATATATATATATATATATATATATTTAATCTAATGGAATATAGACCATTCGAAATAGTGAATGGAAAACGACTTTTTCAGTATATTGGAAAATTCCTTGGATCAATTGGTCGGGCTATTTTTAAAATGGATCACCCAAGGTCTTGATACAAACTGCATGCAAACAGCTCGAGTTGGCCGAAAGTTTGGAGCCTCCATAACTAGAAGAGGACCAGAAACAGAAATTGGAATATCGTGGGAGGGGGGGGGGGGTGGTGGTTCAAAACGAGTTTTTATTTAAGAGAGCGAGTGATCACAATGAGAGTAAATTCTTGGATAGAAAAGTAGGGGTTGCAAGATTAGATTCCTGTTCGTAAATGCGAGTGAAAGCTTTAACATTGGAAGAACATGATATTTTTACCGCGGTAGGTAGTTCAAAGCGTTCAAAGTGAAGAGGGGTGGAATAAAATAAGACGAAATGAAAGGAGAAAGAGTAGGAGAATGTATATGAGAGGGGGAGAACTGAAAAGGTAGCAGTTGAAAGGGTATCGACATAAATTTCCAAAGTTCAGAGACCCAGTTATTTAGGTATATACATAGATATTCCAACATTGTATACCCGATGGTCGATGCATACGTGGGCGTTTACGTCGGATATTCATATTTCTCGAGAAAGCCGCTCCCATCCAATTAAACGAATGCGCAGCAAGCTTCCCTTTGTATTTCCGTGTGTTGTTTCTCCAATCCCGGTCTTATTTTGATATTTTCCAAAAGAGCAAAGAAAATTACACGGAAGTGTAATATTTGGTCACGCGTCATACGCACGTGCCATTTTTCGCCGAACGTAATAGGCAATTTTCTCCTCCAGTCCTTGGTCATCCACCTTCCTTAGTCCAACCGAAGAAAGCTCCAGATTGCATCTTTTATTCTACCAAATAAATTCATTCGACATCTTTTCCTTTCTTTTCCTGGACTACTCCCTGGAAACCCTTCTCTCTTTATGAGTTTTCCCTTCCTCGCTTTCATCCCTCAGCTTCTTCGACAGATATTTCCTCTATTAAAAATTGAAAGACAAATGACGTAACATTGAAAGTTTTATTTTTATACATCTATGATATACTTCGAGAAAACTTTCTTTTCTATATTTTAATTTTATTTGTTAATATTCCAGTCTCGTTGAGCTATAGATACTTATTTGTAATAATCTTTATATGTAAAGTCCAAATTCCATAAATTTATGCAGTAACGTAATTTATCAAAAACGTCTGGCGTATGCAACATATGGAAATTTATCTCGCCAACTTGTGTAGCAAATCTTTTTCACCGTGGCCGGGCAAAATCGCTGGAAGATTTACTTCGTAAAGCCTTGAGTTACGTGAAAGTGGCGAAAAGGCAAACTACGTAAAGGAAAAGAGAAATATAAAAGTTTGACAATCAGCGATTCGTGAAGTTTCAATTTTTCAAGCCAGATTTAATAATAAGTAAGTCTTATCAGAAAGTCTGCACTATTATCAATAAAAAATTTTTCACTTCTTATTTTACAATAAATATTCACCCTTTAATTGTATTATTTACAAACAAACATTATTCGCTTAATTTTATAACAAATCTTTGAATTTGTTCAGACGTGGCTAATTCACTAGTCAATTCCTTGATATTATTTTTCATTTCTCTGTGGGATTATAATATATACATAATAGGTCAGGGTTTTGTCTATTCAATAGTTGATTTTGATTGGTACATACTGACACGATTTCTATAAATGTTATTTCTATTAGTTAATATACTTATATCAGTCCTTCATGATTCTCGATATGTATCAGCTGTAAAACACAGTTTACAGCGCCGTTTATTTTAGTCCATCAAAAGCCATAGCGAATATCCTTCAAAGACCGACAGAGTCCTTGAACAAACTCACGCAGTGCTAAAATTGTCAGTAGGGCATACCGAAGCAATGTGGTTTATCCTTTTTACGAAACTGCTGCTATAAAATTATTAAATTTTGATACGAGAATGCTAAAACGTTGGAAAGCGTGAGGTGGATTTATCATAACTTCTTCAACCTTCCCTTTCCCTCACGCAACTTTATCAAGGAAAGTACACAGCTAATTAGGTTGATTGGTATTATACACAAGCCCACTCGACTGTGGATAAATTCAAGAAACTGTTTACTCGCTCATACCTTTATTAATACACAAATGTAAACAGATTTGTATGAATCTTCCAAAATACAGAAATGTCAAAAATTTTGTACATTGCTCGTGATACAGTGTAATTATCAAAAATCAAATTCCATCGGACACTATATAATTGTAATCAAATGAAGCTTACACATGAACAAACCACGACCGATATTGGAAACAGTGAATTCACCTTGCATAAATAACTGCAATATCAAATGAATATTTGGTCACTCGTAAGAGTTTACGATTTGGAGCCACCAGTCTCTTTTGTATCCTCTTCATCCTCCTCGTCATCATCCTCCTCGCTGTACTCGTCATCGATGGAAACATCGGAAGCATTGGCTCTACCCTGATCCTTCCCATCATTTTTATCCTTATCGCCAGGATCAGATTTCTCGCCCTTTTCTTCTCGATCCGTGTACTCGTTATTATTGGACGATTCTTTTTCTCTACCATCGTCAGCTTCACCATACTGATCCACATTTTCACCAGTGTCTTCAGGATTATCGGACCTTTGCGTATGATTTTCGTGGGAATTAAACTCGATCGGAGGAGACAGAGAGAAATAATCAAATTACCCGCCACGTTTGCGACCGTATCTGCGACGCCTCCGTGAACGACTCCTGGAACGACCCCTCCTCCTCCTGCTCCTTCGCCTCCTACGTCGCCTAGCGTCCTGAACCTCGTATTCGTCTAGTCTGGATACCGAACGATGCGCACTGCGTTCTCTATCACGCTCGTGGCCAACCGCTGGCGATGGTGACCTCCCAGAGTACCTTTGATCCTTCGATTGCATCAGGTCCGACGACACCCGCAGAACTCTACAGGAATTATTCGATGGTACCAGGTAGCCAGACTCCAAACCAAAGTTCAGAGCTGCCCTTATATAATTTTTCGCTTTGCCCGAACCTGAAAATTACGGTATTTAAACAACACTAGTTTTTTTTATTATTATCATTGTTTTAGAATTTAAATAGTTTTATTATTTATTTACTACTGTTGTGCAAGTCTCGGTTCAAAGTTAAGAAAGCCTGGTGTCTTTTCGAGCGATGCTGGTGCTTTAAACTATTACTCTTGCAGTCTAGGAAAGTGTTCCTGCCTTTCTGCATCGGTTTGCGAGCACTGAAAGCATTCGAAACTTGCTTGTGGCGTTCCTGATGCTTGCAGTAGGGGCACTTAGCATCGCAACTATTCGATGCATCCTCTCGAGCAGCTTTAATCATCGAGCCAGGATAGTATTTACATACCAGTTCTTCTATATTGGGTCTGCGACGAGACTCTATGGAGAATTAGAGAAATTTCGATTTTCGATTATTCAGACGTCACCACTGTGTCGCACGATGTTTAATTCATCGTTACTTGGCGCGTGAAAGTACCAGGAAATTTAAAATTCATCAATTTTCTTCAATCGACTATGTATGTAAAGTTTTGATAATAGAAAAATAATTGGGGGAAATCGATGAATTTTTGAGGGATGAATGGCTGTGTGAAAAAGTGGTACGTGTATTAATTATGGGATAGTCTCGTGACATGGTCTTACCATTTTCGTATATCAGGCAGTATTATCTAATTTAAGTCTAATGGAAGTGCTGCTTCCACATAGTTGGAACGGTCAATCTGGTCGATAAAAGCCAAGGGAAAGTCCAAAGAGAGAGAGAGAGAGGTAGAGGGAGAGAAGTGGTGGGAATTCGTTAGAAAAGAAATATGATACTCACTAATTTTACGTTGGTCCCGCTTTTTTCCGTTCTTCCGGGTGGGGGCCATTTTCTTTCAGTTATTCTCACTGTTTCCTATTACGAATTTCTACGAAAGATCAATGGCTGATATTTCGTTCTTAAAGATTGGTCGTGGCCCGAAATTTTGTCGATTATTTGCCGGAACATTGAAAGAAATTTATGGAGTCAACCCTAACGGAACGGTGCCCCTTTTCCTGTTGGTTTTCCGAAACAAGAGAATGCTTTACCCATCCCTCTCACTCTTTCTCTCTCTCTCTCTCTCTCTCTCTCTCTCTCTCTCTAAAATAATAACAACGTTATTCCTGCTATAGCAACCGTATAATATTCCGACTTCATTAGCCAACAATCTTCTCTCTTCGATAATAAAATTTTCAAACGACCCACTCACTCGTGTGAAAGAATCAGCATTCGTTAGGATGAACGATAGTCATTTCACCTGTGAATAATCGAACCATTACCGACTGATAGCTCAAGTTCCACGAGAAACCTAATTTTTTCCACTGATGCAACGACTCGTCTGATCCAATTCAAGATTTCTCTTAAGCCAATAATAAAACTTAACTTTTCTGTTCACTCGAGTGAAAAAGTATACAGTTCGTTGCGATAATCTTAATGTTCCACCGAATATAGTATCTGCTCATACAAACATTTTTAAAAGCACTTTTATTCAAAAATACATTTTAACAAGATTTATATAATTCGATATAAAAAGGCCCATTCGCTTAATTGGTCTTGGTGGTTTATAGCTATACACCATAACCACTCGCTTCGTTATGATTTCCAGGTTCGTTGGTAAGCTGAAAATTATTCGAATTATCCTCGTAACGATCGTTTGCAGAACTTGAGTTGTCGAGGTACTCGCAGGCACCGAAGGAGTTGGATGGATTTTCTTGGCGAGAACGTTCGGGGCTTTTGGATGATCTCCTCCCTGACGAATCTAGCCTTGGTAGAATTGCTGCAGGTTCGCCTAGATTTGTATCATTATCTAAATTATTCGTCTCTATGGGCTCACCCTCCTCCTGCATTTCCAAATCCAAAGGGGAGTTTCGCAGGTGTGACATAGACGTATGTCGATGCTCCGTTGATTTTCCATGACTTTTTTTTCTACTGCTGCTCCTCGTCACTCTATCTCCATCGCTCTTATCAAAATCCAGCTTCCTAACTAAAGTGTCTCTCCTCTTATCAATGCTGCCTCTGACACGACTACCTTGCTTTTCTCTCTGGCTTCTAGACATTCCACCAGTTACTATACTTCCCTCCAGCATAATTTCCAAATTTTTCTTCTCCCTCATGGTTAGGTTTTTTCTCCTAGTCCCTGCATTCTTCGCATTCTTCCTACCACCCCTAGTCTGTTTTTTCATCTTCGGTCGAGAAACTTTTCTTCCTTTTCTTTTGATAACAACGAATTTAGCAATTAGTCAACTCGTCGATCGCATTCTTCCCATGAATCAACCAACCTGGGTTTTTTTTTCGGTGGAACTGCCTTCTTCTTTTTAGGTGGAACGAGAGAGATACTCGATGAACTACGAGGACGTTTTGAGGCTCTTCTTTTCTCTTCCCCCTTCTGCTGCGTTTCGTCCTGACCCCGTCGCAGTTTTCTGCGATCGATCGTCACTCGTTCAATATCACCTCGACGTTCCCTACGACGTCTCTCACGACTCTCGTCAGGAACGGTTTTATCCATCACCAGTAAATCTGAAACGATAAATAATATTGCTGTAATATCAGTGATAAATGTATCACGTTTATTTATTAAAAAATAAATAAGATCATGCAAAATTTAAATTGCTATAGATTGTCGTTTATATTAACAAAGTTTTCTCCTTATATCTGTTAACTTTGTGAAGATTTTTAATTTTAGGAATAACACAGTTTAACACCACTCGTCTCTCAGTCGTTCCTCTAATAGAATTACACTTTGAACTCGAGATGAGAAATACCATTTGTTACTCGCAGCACTTTTCCTTGTTCGTCTGCCGGAATTAAGTAGCCGGATCTCAAACCGAGCGAGAGTGCTTTTCGAATGTAACGCTTGGCCCTTCGTTTTCCTGCAAAATTTCCCACAGTTCAAATTACAAGCATCGTTGGTTTAAAGATATCTTTACCAAAGTTTAACAAATGACATTTTGAATTCTAATAATTTTTTACAGTGCACAGTTTGTTATACATACCTTCCTCGATTCCAGCTTTGATGTAACCATTGATGACTCGAATGATGGAATTTTTTTTCAGCAGAGCTTCGGTACATTTGATGGAGGTTGGTGAGTATGTCACTGGAGCAAACACGGTGGATGGACAGTTGCTGGATATGCTGGTGTGCTCAGAATTGCTTGCAGAGTCTGCAGCTCCCGCTTCTGGTCGTTCTGTAATAGAGCTCGAGTCTGACGAATATTCCTGAGCTCCCGTGGACGTTAGGCTAGCATGAAAATAGGATGGTTCGTGACGACTTCGGTACTCGGTAGAGTTCAGATTGCACATTTGGTAACAGCCAGCTGACGATGGCCCTTCTTCGCTATCTATACATGGAAACCTTCGATGTGTATTAAATCATCTTCAGAAACCTTTTCAAGGAACTTTCCATTATATCTCATGCGTTTTATATATATATATATATATATAATTTGACTTTGGAATTTAGTAAAGTATTATTTTTTATAGTATACAACAATAAATCTATATAAAAATAAACTGAGTAAATATAAAATTGTGATGTTTCTGAGAAATTAATTTAACAAATTCATGGATAATAACATTCAAAGTATTTTAATTACTTTTAATTTGATTATGTTTGTTTCTTTAATATATTTAGAGAAATACTAGGGTGATAAGTGTATAGAAAAAATTAAATAAATTAAGTTTTAATTTTAGCGAGGTTAAAGTACTTGGAGAATAGTCGTAGTGATTGCGTGAAGAGTTGATTTTATTTGACGTCATTTTGCACAAGCTGGTATTGCGAGAAAACTGCGTAAGAGAGCTTGACCCTGTAATAGAGATTTCGTCGCAGTGTTTCTCATTTCTCGGTGACATTTCAAAATCTTTTTTCTTGTAGGACAGATTTGATGGTTAAAAAAAAAAGAGTATTGAGTATTATGCTATATTTACATTTTCAACTTGAAAATGGCTAAATTCAGCTGAATCACCACAAGGCCTACATAGTTTACGCTGTATACAGTGTGATAAGCCGGACGTGTACAGTTTAATCTGGTGAAAATCGCATTTTTTCAAAGTGTTTATTTGGCTTGTGCTATTTGCGTTGTTTGTTTGGCAGATTAAAAAATTAGGACGTGTGTTTAAAATTCCTTTTGCAATTGTAAATATTGACAATAGAGCATTCTGTCAAAAGTATGTGTTAAAACGTAGGATACAGTGTATTTTTTAGCTTTTATAAAAAGATTTTAACTCACTTTAAAAAGAACGTCAGAAAAAGCTCGCAATTGCCAGTCATGAAATATACGCTACGAAATTTAAAAATAAACGTCTTCCATGAATCATGCTTCGAAATCAAATATATTTCTCGATTAACGAATTCTACCTGCAGTTCGGCATAATAATTTTTTCGCAACTTATAGTTGCCCGATTTATTGAAGCAATTTAAGGGTTTGAATTTTTTCTACCTCAATTTAACGATTTTAATGCTTTGTTTTTCGAGTGTTGACTCGAGAAGAATTTGTTCACGGTTTCTTGGTTACAGAGCAGATTAGATTATACACTTGGCAAATAATTGGGACCGAAAGGTCGTCAGAAACCGAAGCAAACTTTCCATCAGCAGCTTTTCGCTTCCGCACAAACTCGACGATTGATCGTAGTTTGATGGTTGTTTGCAAAATGGTAACAGCTGTTATAAGACATTTCAAGTGGCAATCGCTAAAGATTGGTCTTAGTTTTTGTTACTTTTTCACACTTCGTATTAGTGTACACACCGAAACTCGTAATATTTAATAAAGGGTTCGCGGATTTAATTAGAAAAAAAATCATTTTAAAATATATATTTATTATTGCAAGAAAGTAATTAAGTAAGAAATAGCAAGTTAAAGATAAGGATTAAAAACAAGAGTAATAATTAAATTAGATCCCTTCTCTGCAACAATTTAGGTTTTATTTTCCAGAGTCATTACTAATTCAGCAAAAAGTAGAATTCTTCGTTTAAAATGTACTTGTTTAAGAGTCGACAAATAATATTGAGCATAATAACCCGAGTTGCGTGGACTTCTTTACGGTTTACGCAACATTATCCAGAAATCAGCTGTTATCGTTAAAGCTAAAGTAGCGTCCAGTGGGGCAATACCTCGAATGAGATTTTTATCTAGACTACGCCTATGTATTACTCTGTGGCATTTAATTCTGCTCGGTTTAACCGTCATGACCTTCCTCAACCTTGAATCGGAGCTTTCGCACGGTTCGACCGGGCTTTCTTTCACCGTGAAACGCGACGAGTTACGCCAGCGCAAACTTTCACACTGGAAAATGCAAGAAAAGCGGAGGAAGCCAAGTTTTCTCTCGCAGAAGCATGCAAAAACCTTTTCTGGCCTTCGCGCACAGCATCGATCCCTCGACTACTATTCTGGAGACTCAACCAACTTTAAAAATACACCAGACAAATAAACGCCTAATTTTTCCGCTCGATAATATCAAATAGCTGTTTATTTGACGAGCCGACTGCGTGCACGCAATTTTAGAAAGATTTTTAGATCGAGGCCAGTTTACTTTGTGGAATATATTTATCGAGGCGAAAACTTTTTCAGGGAGTTCTTCGAGGGGTTCGTTGAATGGGAAATGTTTTCCTGCATTGATCAGGCGGGATATAATCGTTTCTCTTAGGGTATTCGTAATTTTACTTATGTTTGCCCAAAGACCTGATTTGAATCGAAGGAAAAGTTGGAAATTTTGAGTTTTTCGAGTATCAGCAGCTGTGGTTGGCGGTAACGTTAATACCCGCACACTCGTGTTCTTTCTACTCCCCCCCCCCTCCCCTTTACACTTAGATCGTTACTTCCGGGCAATTGTCTACCGTGTCCTTTGCCAATAGCCTTGTCCGTCGCCGCTGGATAGATACAAGCTTGGCATATAAAGTTTTATGACACACACGAGCTCTGCTTTTGTTTCTCCATTATCTTTTTTATCACGAAAGATATTTTCAGCGAGAGAAAACCAAAAGCTTGTTTGTACCTTTGCAAAGTGCTACACCTTTATATATATATATATATATATATATATAAAATTTGGCTCTCTTCGTTTACTCGCAATATCCTTGTGACGAAACAAGCACAGCGAGGTAATTCACGAGCTGGTTATTCCCATTACCTATCAAGCCTCGGTGATTTATAGAACACTCGTGGAACGAACTTGCCCTGTGCTCGATTCAAGACCAGATTCAATACACTGTATATATAGTATAAAAGCACCAGGAGCCCGTTCGATTGCTCCACCCACACTTTTAGCTACGTCCAGAATCCGATTGACGCGAGAAACGGTTGAAAAAGAATATAAACATCGTACTATGTGTATGGTAAGTTATTGGCTTTCCATTTCTCGAATGAGATCGTTTTCATATTTATAAAAAAATTGCTTTTTTATTAAAAACAAATATCATTGTTAAATTTACAAAGAATTTATAAGAAATTGTTTTAAAATATCATATATAATATTTCATGTTTTACCTATCTTATTTGGTTTTCGCCAGGAGCGAGACGCGTTTAATTGGTGTCGACTTGGTTGGTCTCTAACTTGAGATGAACTTTGAACTGGACTACATGCATATGATAGTTAGCTTAGAGCGACAAACCAAGAGCTAATGACAAGAGCACCACGCGGAGCCACTACGTCGTTACGGTCATAATTGCAATTATAACATATGCGCTTCATCGTGGTACAGCAAGATTCTCAAAGTTTCGCAATGAAATTTTCATCGCTAAACACCGGATCCTCGGATTCACCTCGGTTTGCTACTCTGACATTTGTCTGTATGTATATATAGCTACTTTTAAAACGTTTTATATAAATATTAAATTACTGTCGATGCAAAATGGTTGAATTTTTAATACAGTTTACTCCTGTATAACAATATTCAATCAATAACGTAAGCTGTTTGCAGTTGTATAACTTACAACAAATAGAAATATGAAGGGGTACAACGAGCAGCTTTGGATGGTGCGTGGGCAGTTGCCGTATACGCAGAAAAAATAGGCTAAAATTTGTTTGAAATAGAAAGAGGGAGGCTCGTGGGGGGGGGGGGGGGGGTGTAGACTTAACAGATCCGAGACGAGATCAAGGACGAGAGTATACCAAGGTTGGAAATTCCCTTGCGAGCGATTTTCTCAGATATGCAGGTCTGTAATTGCCGGGAACAATATAATCCCTCGAGGGAAAATCCGCGGACTTACCGAATCGTTTCTCTTCTTACTTTTATGTTTCTCCTTCTTTCTCTCTATACGGTTGATTAAAAGTCCCCATTGGATACGGCTTGAAGAAACTGTTTCTTCGTTTGACTCTCGAACAATAATTGATGATGCAGAGCTAGAGTTTTGCTAGTATAATAAACTGCCGAGTTAAGAATAGAGGCCGTAAGTGCATGACATTTTGAAATAATTTAACTTTTACAAATTAAAATATGGTTGTTTTTAGAAAAGAGTTTAAGTTGGTATAAATTGTTGAATAAAACCAGATGCAACATTAGAATTTCACGAATAGATAGTTGGAGTAAAGATGAACAGATAGATAAAAAAAGGGGAAAATATGAAAATTGAAGATACGACTTCCATTCTTATTACGAAGGTATAAACATGAGGTTTTCAGAGTGCCCTTGCGAGGGACAAAACGCGTAAAGTAGAGGAGCTCTCACCCTTTCCGTCTCTATTGGCTAGAAGTCACAATCGTGACCTAATTGCATGCAAAATAATTCCCGCGCTTTTAACGGTCGGCCTCGAACCGCCCAAAAGCAATTACTATCGATTTTCAAAAAATTGCCCTTTCTGCCCTTTTGGGAGCAGCGGAAAATTTGATATATCTATGATTTACGATTGAAACAATGAGTGTTAAGGAATTATGGTTATATTGGAATATAACAGTATTTTTTTAAATCTATAAAATTGTAAAATAATCGATTAAAAAATTTTTTTTTTGGTTTTCGAGCCTTGGTTTCTAGCTGAAAGACGTAATCTTTTAATGTATTTCAGCGTTCAATCATTTCACAGAAGTTATGCTATTTTCATTGGACCAAGTTGATAGCCGTTGGATGTCCTTTACGATTCAATGGTAGCAGGTGGAACAGCAAATTGCTGCTTTATTCAAAATCGTAGATGCAACACGAGGGGAACACCATTTTCCTATTGTACTCATTCATGCCAAAATTGTAGTTTATTCTTGAATTTCTACTCCATTCTGCGCTTTCGATGGTTACAGTCAGCAGAGAAATATTATATTTGCAATAATATACTATTGAAAAAAATAGAGTGGTGCGACAGATACAGAGAGGGTGCAATTCAGCATCGTCACGTCTGGATTGGCGGTAAAAAATTCAGAGTGTGCGAAGCAAATATTGCGATAGGGGTGCTTCAATACAATCGTTGCTGCTTGCATAACAAATACGTTAGTTTTCACAATATTGAAAGATTGATCACTCTATTTTCAAAACAAAATCATATTTTCATTCAAACCACAGACGATTTTTTTGTTATGCAGCATAACAATATTACGTTAACAATCCTTTTGTGAGGTCTGAGATTTTCTTCTGCTGCAGTGAATTCAGTGAAGCAATAATCCAATGCAAGAGGAAGAGTTGCAGTGATACAATTTTGGGTCGAAATTGACACTCTTTTTAGCATAAATAGAAGATGGTATACCATTGTCGTCTCTTCCACAAAAATCTTGTTTTTCGACTATAAATTTTATAGTTACTGATCTTGATGTATTGAAATTTTGTGTCGTAATTTTCTTATATGATTCGAGAGAAGGTCTCTTCTAGCTTTAACAGTAACATTCGATATAATATGGAATAGCATGAGTAAGAAATAAATTTTTATATATGTATCTGTATATTGGTTCTAGCTGTTTCCAAATGTATCTATCGCTAAAACCTATCCACGTGGCAAGCTCTGGTAATGTTAACCCTTTATAGTCTGCTCTGTCATTTCTGATAGTATTATCATATTAAACTCAAACACCGAGGATATTACAATTAAACGTTGATACGTGCTTACATCGAATGACAAACTGACTATTTGGTGTAAAAAATCCAATGAATATTATCCAATGTCCATAATCATGCACGTGAGATGTAGAGCATGGTACATTCAAGGTAAATTGTGACGTAGAAGGGAAAAATGCGTTTTTCAGAAAGCATGAAATTATTTTTGTAAAACGAGTGAATATAAATGGTTTAAATGGATGCTTTAGCTTTTCTCATGAATGCAGATGCATATACCAATTACAATGGGACACTGCTAATTATACAATTCAGAGGTATGATGGATCGTTAAATCGTTTATCTAGGCATGAATATAGTTCATTTTAGTCATGGATAATTTGTTCTAAATTGTCAATACTACTATGCAGATTTTACTCGAATCAGTGGAAATAGAAAGCACTATCGAATATCTCTAGTGTGGGTTGTACTGTGATATAAATACAGTTAAGGATCGGCATAACCATAACAATATCTATCGACCGACTAGACAATGCTGAATGTCCCTATATGAATTGTAAGAACTTTTATAATGCCAAGGGGTTATTGGAAGGAAAACAATAACATTATCATAAACATTCCATGTGCGATATCTTTATTTTTTATATGATTCTATATGTTTCTGTAGGTAAGTCAATCGCTTTTTTTATTACAGAAATTATTTATAATAAAAATTTTGACAGAGTTATATCGAAGCTTATTAAAAAAGAATGAATAGATACAATATTTTTTCAGGGTTGCAAAATTCAATATTAGGGAGAAGCGAAAGATAATATTTTTAAACGTGGTAAATGCTGATAAATATAATGCAAAATTTGTATCAGCTCTCGGTATATATCAGCGGATACCAATATGTGGTACCAAAATACCAGGTATTATTTTTGATTCCAGTGTCACCTAGTGGCAAAAGGGTTTAATTAAAAACAAAATTGATTATTAATTCTATTTCTCGTCACTAGACTCCACCAGCGTCGAAAATTGATTTTTCTTGGTTCGCTCTTTCCACCGTTAGATACCGCTACAGTCGAAAATGAAACAAAATGAAAAAAATTCCTGGAAATCAATACACTTTACTTAAAAAACAATTTTCTGCGAAAACAGAGTAATTAATGTATAAAATCTTGGCACCAAAAAGGTTTAAAAAATAAATAATTCCTGCCGGAGAGACCACAGTGGAATAAAAAGCAAATGAAAGAATGATACATAGTAATGAGAAAAAATGAGCAGTGTAGACTTTTATGCGTAATGCGAATTTATTAAAATATTTTCATAATAGAAACTTGAGATTTTTTTGCGGAGTATCTTGTAAAGAAAAGAGTATACGAGTATGAAGTACTTACGCAGTTGATATTGTAAAATATTTATTGGAGCAGATTACCGTTTGAAACATATGTTCCAATGAACCAATTTGCATTCCTCAGTGTCCGGTTGCTCTACGCGAAAAATTTTGTGTATTTATAATTTAATTAATAAGCAATACATATACATATCAACACACGTATGTAGATATATGCATGTTGATTCTTAATCGCATTGTACAGAGTAAAACCTTTCTCTACAATTTGAGCATACCACGCGGCTTTTTTGTTTGCTTCATTACATACTGATGCGCAAACCTTATAACAGCGATTGTTTATTTATTTTATTATATCTACTCCGCACGAACGATCACGGATCGTTTCGACGGCTAACTCCTGACGATGTGTACATACGTAGCAGTACAGTACGTGCATATGTATAGTATATTAAAGATTATCGGTATTTTGTGGTCGATGATTACGAGAAAATATTTTTGAAAGACGCAACAGCCAACGGTTTCTGTTGTCTATCGTTGCTGTTTCTTGCTGTAAGAAATTTCTTTTACTTTATTTAATTGATTCGCCTATTTATTTCATTGATCGGGTACGTTTTCCTTTTTGGTGTCTATGTTGGTCTTTGGTTTTCCCCTAATTCTCCCAGCTACATTTGTGCGCACACAAGTAGAGAGCTTTTGTCAATTCTACTTTTCTATTCACACTCCTCGTTAAATATTCTAAACGCATACAACTTTGCAAAAGCACGGTCTTAAGCCGCGATCGATAATAACGGGAAACAGGATAAAATCTTTTCTTTAACTTGGCGATATGGCTGCGTCCACGCAGAGTATATTCTATATATGTGTACCGATATACATATATGTATATATATATATATATATATATTCTTATACATATATATACGATACGAAATGAGCTGTGTTTAGCGGATTTTGCAGCATTTTATTGGCTTTCTTGCTTTCTCTATACGTGCGTTAATTACTTTGCTCACAGTTCTTTCTTTTTGCTATGCATGTCAAATTGTCAAAACGCATCGCGCTTGTCATTCAAAAAGAGAATAGGAACAGAGACGAATGCGAGGACAGACCACGAATCGCCTTTATACCCTAATTCAATTCCTTTGTATTTAGTTAATTAATGAATTAATTAATATTACAATTTATCAACAGTTCGCACTATGGATTAGTTCAACGTTCAATTTTTCATTTATATATATATAGTATTTCGCATTAGATTTTCTCTATATATTACAAATTACAATATTATTTTCACTCTATTTATATTTACGTTACCATATAGTACATATATATATATACCATATGTATATGCCGTCACCTAGCTCCATATTTTATTTATAATATACATACTTTGTATATATATATATATATATTTTTGGTTTGCTCTCTCTATTTATAAGTAATATTTATATTCGTATGTTCAAAGTATACGTACGTGTTACATACATTAAAACACACCGTACTTTACAATATCAATCATACTCTCGCACGTGACGAAACAATATTCCCTTAAGTCTTAACAAGTATCTTTATGACCACATAGATTTTTTCATCAGCTCGCGCGAGCAGTGCCAACTATCCAATTCCGATGCTGATATTTTTCGCGGTTTTCATTTCATGAAGAGAGATAAACTTGCCTTGAAATTCAACTCGTACCCTTTCTTATACTTCTTATGCCCGGCCGCGTTTCTCGCGAAACAACAATAATTCCTGGCACGTATATGGGGAGGTGTATCAGTTTCTTTCTTCGGCAAAGGCAGCTATTCGCCATATATATATATATATATATATATATATATATATATATATATCGAGTGAAACACCGACCGCCAATTTCCACGCAAAGCCTCCTCATTTCCGGATCCAATTCTGCTCGACCGTATTGGCCAATGTTCCACCACGTCAATTAGACGTAAATGGACAGCCACTTAGACTTTTCGGACGTGCACGATAACGTCAGGTTTTACAAGTTGGTATACGTCTACTGTTTCTTTCCGGCACTGATCGTAAGAATGAAAAAAGTTTCAAACGGTGCAAAAACCAATGGAAATTTCCCTTCTTATATCGATAATAATTATTACTACTCGATTAATAGTCGTTCTAGCATTACACATAATTATGTAGTTTAACGCGATCGAATTCTCTCTGTTTATGTACACAGAATTAATTCCTTTAGCTTGTGGAGACCCTGCACGCGAATCTTTATTAGCCGGCCCGCCGGCTGTTAAGACGTTTCTTTTTACGTCAAATATTTCTATTCGTATGTTAAAAAAAAGTGACCAAAAACCCGCCTCATTTCTAGAAATGGAATATGTTATTTATTTAATTATATTCTCTAAAATTGTACCCACAAAAATGAAATTATCGACACTTGTCAAAGAGTTATTCTTATGTCGGATAATTGTTGCGTAAAATTCTTGAGAAATACAACTTTTGGTATCATTAATGTGTATAGTACAGGTGTGGTAATAATAGTGGAAAAGACGTAATTTTATGGAATTATGGCCCCATTTAAGATCATGAAATTCTATGGAATACGAGATGGGTCGTGATGTTGAAAAATTTCATGGCAAGGTGGTTGATATTAAAAACTCTCGATACTTTGGTGTTTTTCTTTTCGTATTTTTATGATACGTCGAGTTAAAATTATTTATGCCTGCTATATATTCTTTGTAGCTTGCAGCAAGCATAGCTCTAATATTATACTATGAATCCTTAAGCTTTTGGCGGCTGGCTTATTATTACCATTTTAACTATTAATTCTTACGGGTAGTTGACACTACTTGCGATGTACTCGTGTATCGAGGGGTTTAGCGTTCGGCTATAATAATAATTATTAATCGATTCTTATCACAGAAGTTATTTACATTGCGCAATATTATTCAAGTTTCAATTTACTCGAAATTCCACTCTCACAGGAGTGGACGAATGAGTTTCGTATTGACGAGTGTTGAAATCCTTCAAGATCGGTGGTGATCTTGCTAATTGGCAAAATTTCATTGTTCCTCGTTCTTTCAAATCCATTTGAAGTTTATCCAGCTGTCTGGCTATATAGCTACAACGGATACCAATAATTGCGAAATCACCACCGATATTTTTTATTAGATATTTTTGGGGCGATAGAATTACGAAATCTAGCCATCCTATTGAAGGGAGATCGGTAAAAATCAGAGTAGTTTTGTGAATTCTAAACGCATGCACTCGTAATAGGTGTCCATTGTCGTTGCGCAAAACTCCGTTAATCGTTTATTGTGCAAGTTTGTATTCCACCTTAGCCTATTTAGAAATATTCATATCTCTTTTCATACAAAATATACAGCACATAGTAATTACATGGAAAGAATGATCGCGAATTGTGAAAATGTATTGAATAATTTTATATATCGTATATGTTAATAATAGAAATTTGTAGATCAAGTGTCTTTAAAAGGAAAGGAAATGAGAGAATCGAAGAGATATTTGTGTGTGTGTGAAATTCCCGATACAGTGCAAAATGTTATCATCGATAAAACACACTTGCTGGTGAGAGTTTCTAGGTTCACTTATTCAAAGCATGGATTGTCGTCAATTAAACATGCCTCTCATTAACGATCATGTGACAAGATATGTAAGTCAAGTATTAATCGTTCATCGCGTTACCTTAAGAAAATTTCTATCAACGAAAATAATAGAAGAATTTATTGCTAAATCACGTTCTCTTCATTGAAAAAAACCTGATAAAATTAATGATAGCTTAAGTTAATAGTAGTACTAGTAGTAGTAGTAGTAGTAGTAGTAGTAGCAGTAGTAATAGTAATAGTAGTAGCAGTAGCAATAGTAGTAGTAGTAGTAGCAGTAGTAATAGTAGTAGTAGTAGCAGTAGTAATAGTAGCAATAGTAGCACAGTATTAATTTAGCAATAGTAGCGATAGTGATAATAGTAGTATTAGCGATAGCAATAATATTAAGTGATAGTGTTAACGTTAATGTTAGTAATAGTGGTACTAATGATGATGTTCGACATAAATAATAATTTTACATTAACGTAACGTTTACCATACATCAAATCTACATTTCATACTCTCCCTTCGTTACAAAGGATCGTTCATTCTTTGTATTCTGTATTATTTTTCTGTGAAATATGTTATTCTTACTTTTTACAATAGAACGCTCAAGCGTAGATTAATTAAAATCTCTCGCTCTTAAAATGTACAAATATCTTGTAAAATTTCATCGGTTTTATTTACTAGATTCGTTTAATGAGCGTTTATCATTTATATATATTAACAGTGTGCACTCCGTCTCACTTTTATCCATTTTCTTTGTTTTTGATAAAAAACCATCGAGGGTGATAATAAAGATTTATGAATATTATGTATGTTTATATATATAGATATCGCTTGTTTTTGTTATTAGCGCTGCTGGCATCGTTCTCACGAGAATTTCCCTATGGGTGTACTAATGTATATGTATGCGCGTATGTGTATGTGTAATTTTTAAGCATTACGAAAATTTTCTTTAGATTTTGCCAATTCGCCTATTTTAAGATTTTCCTCTCGCTTAGTACGTTTTGATAAGACAAAGTTTGGTTGATTATAATGACGCTAGATCAAATATTGCTCAACGATATTCCAATATTTCAGATTCTATTTATGAATTAAATGGCGAGGCAACCGTGCAGTCGTTTCAACATCTTTGCTATTTTTTCCCCTTTGAAACCAATCAGTCCATCTTAGTCCTACGTCACTCAACGATTGAACGGAGCAAATTATTATGATTTTCTGCATTTATCGAATTTAATTAACAATTCCCTTGCAATTTTTATCGTCCCCCCCCCCCCCCTTTACTACTCAGACGTGTGATTGTCAATATAATTGTTGAAGAACCATTGGTGAAACATTCAAATACAGCATTAATACCTGGACAAATTTGACTGAATTGGTGACTTTAGACCAGAGATGCAAGAAATGAATCGACTCGTCGCGATTAGCTCGCCAAAACATTTTGAATGATCCAAATTAATCGCGAGGGGCGATCTTCGACTTTTTTTCCACTGGAACTCTATTTTTCTTCAAACTAGCGCAATTACAGCGTTATTTATTAAACATTGCTCACGATCTCTCTAATATTACGTCTTTATTTATTAATTTACTAAATCACTATGACGTTTTGAGTCCCGTATCGCGCAAACATTTTATTTACATATTTGAGTATTTTATGAGAACACTTTAACGTTATTCATTATTATGTTTTGCGTCGCTTTGAACAATTTCATTTATTCTCTATCGTTTCCGTACAGTTTTGCTAATAAGCAGGCTGATCTAAGTAATTCCAAATCCTCTTGTACGACTATTTGCTCTCTTCAACGATTGTACCAACTGTATATCAAAAGAGAGTTTTTTTTCCAAATTGTATTCACGTGCGCGTTGAAAAATTTAACATTTAATAATAATAAAAAAAAAGTGATTTAATCGCGGATTAGCCAATAGTCGCGTCTGCAAATTGTCACGTTAGGAGGAAAAGGTTACAAAAGATTTTAGCACGACTCGTCAATCCGTTTGTCTCCTCATCATCGAAAATTCTGGGACCACTTGTCCAGTTCGATGGAGCGAATTATTGCTGGATCACCGACTAGTCGGCCAGTCCCGTGTTTACCCAGAAACTTTGCAAAACTTTCCATAGATCGATCTAACTCGACGAACATTGTACCTCTGAAACTTTTGCTCGAACATGCTAGAAAATTTATTATTAGTCTTCAACTCTTTTCTCTCTCTCTCTCTCTCTCTCTCTCTCTCTCTCTCTCTCTCTCATTCACTCTGAAAAGCTTTTCATCATCCGCACCTTAATTGACCAGGGTTTTTATTTACGACCAAAGCATTTTCTCGGGGACCCCTTGAAGCATTGGAACAACGTTACAACGCGTGACAGATATTCGAGAAAAAATTACATGGCACAATCGTTGAAGACTCTCGTACTTTTATCGGATTCCAGGAAAGACTCTTCATATCTAGCCTTGATACGATGATTACAGCTTCAGCACGACGTCTCGTGAGATCTAACGCGTTCATAATGGTCGTACGGAAATTAGGGGACCCAAGTTGGCAGTTTTGTGTATATTATTGACCACCTAGCTTTAGCCATTGTACGCTTAAAGGCTCGAACTTTGGCAAACGAAAAACTGGCGAAAAAAAGGACAAATAATTGCAAAATGAGAACCTATCTCCTCGAGAGACTTTACTTCTTCAGCTGGAAGAAATATTGGACACCCCTGGTTCGAGCTTTCATTGGCAGTTATCATTTAAAGACCGCGTGAACAATTCAGATCTTTATTATCACTTACGAAACTTTTAAAATTTCAATAATATTATCTATATAGTTATTGAAAGACCACGGCAGCGGTTTTCCCAATAGAATATCGTGGCTCGAAGGTTTATCGTTGAATTTTCATTGGATAATCGTAAAACTGTCCGAATCACGCGTCACCCACTGCCGCGAGCCAACAATAACCTTTCACAGGGTCCACGTGACTCTGTTTGTTCTCCAATCGTAACGAAGCTTGGTCGAAAATGTTGTGTTGTGGTCTAATGATAAAAAGCACAGGTTATGCTTCATCCTTATTGAACTCCGTGCAGCGATGTCGAGTTTTGTCTGATCGACGTTTTGATGAACTGGCTCCTTCCTCGTGAAACGTCCAATGAAATTATTGCGCTTTCTAATGGCTAGAAAATAAATGATCACTAGCGATGCTACGTCCTTATTATTGGAGTGATTTTCAGCTACGTATCGCTGCGTCTCAAGATCATTTTTCTTGGTGTCTTCGTGGCATAGAGGTATCGATGTTTCGTTGCCCCTTTTTCTTCTTCTTCGTCATCGCCATCCTCCTCCTCATCATCGCCAATGATCCATGATAAACGGAGATCCTGATGCTTACAGTCCTTCTCTCTCACGTTCACCACTTTGGCTCGAAATAGGCACCTCCTCGAACTTGCAACAACGTGCTTTTTCTAAACAATAAATATCAAGCTTTTTCTTTGAAAATGTAAAGTTTGGAATTTGTATAAATTTATAGTGTTAATCATTAAGGTGGTCCTTTTATGTCTTTGAATGGATTTTTAAGAAATTATAATTCACAATTTTCCACTATTGGTTAATTTATATATTGAAGCTGATGGAAATTATCGAAAACTATACACGTTGAAAGAATAAAATATCACAGGACGTTAATCTTGCTTTTGTTACACCTGTCGCATTATCAGTCGTTGCAAAGTTTAATGATAATGCACTCTGATTTCAGTGTCAATTTTGGTAAATTGATGGACTGGCTAGAAGACGTTCCACGAAACAGTGGTATTGTTCATGCGACAGCTGTATCATCAATCTTTATATGAACCGACGAGTCGATGGGTTTTCCATATAATAAAGAGACAGAAAATACATTTCTTACAAAATTCCAGGAGGCACTAATTGTGCATTTGTACAGAGGCTTCACCCGGACAGTCTGTTACTGGACGATTATGTGAGGCGCACGCAGCAATATAACCACCGTGGCCAGAACGGTGAATAGCGTGAAGACGAACAAGCAGAGCCTGGTGAATGAAGAATCGTGGCGATTAGTCATTTTAATCACGAAACTTGGGCAGGTTTTGAAAAACTTGAAGAAAGTAGGAAGCTTGGAGAATTTCTAATTCATGGCTGAGGAAGTTTTAGCATGAATTTGAAAGGCATCGGAGGAAAAAGAGTTTCGAAAGGGGATGGTGGTGTGGTGAATGGGGCTGGGGTGAGACTGAGGTAAGAAATATCAACATTGATTCAGGTCCCACCTATCGACCACCATGGCAGCAAACTTCCAGTCGCTAATAACGTCTCCGTCCTCGTCCGTCTTTCTCATTCGACTCGTAATGAACTGTAGCTCCTTCAGAATCGTACGAAGCTCCCTTTGCATGCCATTCAGTGGTAATGACGCTGACGTCTCTTCCACCGTCGCTGGTCTACCGGAAAGTGGCGTTCCATATGTCGATCTACTGCATTTTTATGACATTTTTTAATAAATAATTTTTTTTCACTGCAATAATGTATAATTCCCTGAAAATTGTTAATCAACAACGTACCTGATGTAACCAGAGGCAGGATTCGCCGCGCTATTTCCATGCCGGAAATCGTCATCAATATCCAAAACATTCGCCAGTAAACTTTTACTACTCCTCTCTTGAAGCTCGAGCTCCTTCATTCGATTACTCATGAGAATAGTTTTTTTCGTAATTTTTTTGCCAGGACGGTTCATCCGCAGCAAGCATGGCAACCATTGTAAAAATACTGTTTTCACCTGTACAAGAAAATTATTTCTTAATTATTATTGTACAATTAAACTGATTAAATAAAATTACAGAAATGCATAAAAAAAGGAAAAACGTGGAAAATTCGCAATCCAGAAGAGTTTCTTCTCTGAAGCATGAAACTTCACTAGCACCGGCAGTGGCTACGAGGTACTTTAAAGTTTCGGTGAGCGAAGCATTGTCCTAAATGGGTGTAATGGTACGTAGCGAGGGACACGAAAGAATTGGGCATTTCTTGGCTTATGGAATGTAGTTTCTGCACAAAAGCACTTACCCAGTTTGGCATGGCGTATCTGTCTGGCGTTCTGTGATGATAGTTGAGCACAACAACGGTCAGGACTACGCTACTGGCCACCATGAACATGATGCAGTTGAAGTACGACCCTGAATCGAGGTATTCCGAAAAATGCCCCGAGTAAAATTGAACAGAAAATATGCGATTAGTCACAGAAATGGCGTGTGTAATAATTATTAAATAAACGCTAGAATATAGCAACGCGTGCGTAGTCGCTTTCTCCAGCGATGAAAGATTACGAGAGGATCAACGTTATTTTTTTCCTTTCCTAGGGAATTTTATTTTCCGCCAATCTTTCATCGATACGACTGTTCGCGCGCGTTTTTCGCCGTACACGGACGGAGAAGTCGGGGGATTTGCTCCGAGCGCCAGAAACACACTTTTTCATTCGATCTATCGATCCATTCGTTCGTTCGATTCGCCCACGAGCAATTGGAACGAAAGAGTGGCAAGAAAGTAACGCGTTATATTTTTATTCGTGGCTTTGTGAGGTGCGTCCTCGGCCACGGGGATTCCCCGAGTTCTCTTACGAGTAGAGAAGCACACACTTCATGAATCACTCCTTCCCAGGCACTCCTGTGGCGCGAGAGCGCGTCCGAGGATCCGTTTGGATCTACTACTTGATAGTACAGATGCATTTATGTGAAATATAGAAGAGATAGAGAGACAGACGTTGAGACAGGCGAAGAGTGAAAGGAAGGTGAGATAGTCGCGCGGAACACGCAATATATACTATATATATATATTTTTTTTTTTAGAGAAAGTACAACATGTGCTGTTGCTACACAAACTTGAACGATAGCAAAGTACTTACTTGTGCTTTTAAATGGGAGCGATACAATTGCAGGAAAACAAGAAAAACGAGTACCAAACTCCACTGATCATTCGATTATTTTATTTTGTTACGATCTTGTTTTCTCGTTCACTCATTATTTCTTTACACTTTATCGAATGAAAAGTGCAACGAGTTTTACATTTATTTACGTTCGGTGAGAGAGAGATTTAACGATGAACATTTCATAACATGCAAACTACGTCACCACGAATGCACAAACACATAAATCACTGAAAACGACACAGTTATACGTATTATTATATACTATATATATAAGCTGCATCTCTACGACCTTAATACGGGATGCACTTAACGGAGTTCTCGCAATCGTGAGAATCTCCGGGCTGCGATAAACTAAGTCTTAAGTTAAGTCCGCAAGATGCAAAGATCTTTAACAAAAAAACTGAAGAATAAGAAAGGAAAATGCAAGAAATAAAAGTTCCCACGGTTATATATATATATATATATATATAATCCTGATAAGAGTAAGCCACGTATCGTGTAAAATGCACAAGTGTGTACTAAAAGCATATCCATGCGAATTTAATGATAACAAATTGTATGCACAGTACTAAGAATATAGTGACTTGTATATTATTATAGTTTAGCGTGTATTGTGCTATTACACAGAATTATCCAAGTATAAATATGTACAAGTATTTACAGACAATACGTAAAGTATTTATATATAATTCATAAAAATGAACACAATAAAGTTGAAGAAGTAATCTTTTCTGTTGAGAAAATGTCTCAATTAAGTATAATAGCTCGTTCTTTTGTACAGAATAGTTTTTAATTGACTTAAGTGGTGCGAGAAATAGCTGTACAATAATTATAAAATCACTTTCAATAGCTTGATTCCAAGATTGGAATTGGCGATTTGTAGTCGACTTTCGTAAATTAGCGCCTCATTCGAGAAGTCCCGCACGGTTTATTGTAAACGAGCGATTAAGTTTATCGAGGCCTGGAAAACGTTCCCCTATAAAATGAAACAATAGGTCACCTCGTAAAAATCTCGAATGTGCTATGAAAGTTACTCTTTATTCACCGAGCCACTTTTAAGCGTCGGCCATTGTGATTAATCGTTGTATGCCAAAGTAATTATCTCGTTTTCATTCCATAGAAAGAGTTTTAGGGTCACGCCAAACGCGATTAGCAATACGATCACTGCTGACTCAGTTCCTCCTAGCGAATTTTTAGAGATCACGTACAATTGGGTTGGACAGTTTTTTATTTATACGGCACTGGGGCACGTATCGAGTATTTTCATATTGACAAAATCAATTTCTTGTGAAATAAAAATTTCAATAAAATCGAAGCAGGCAGAGGTATACTGTGATACGAAGCGAACAACGTTCTTCCTTTATATTATTAAATGTATCTATCATCGCCGAGTGTCTGGAGGTTTACAAGTTTAGTTTATATATAAATACAAGCTTGTGTGTGTATAACGGAGATTACGCTGCGTGACAAAACCGTAAAAACGAATTTTCTGCGTTTGACAAAAGCACAGCTTTGTGGCGTAATTGTACCAACAGCACTTTCATTATTTTATATATAGCTATGTTTATATAATACAGTGCTACGTATAATATTTTGAGAAACCTCATTCCAATATTATAGGTAGTACGTACTTAACGTAGATTACTTGCTTGTATCACGCGTGGTATATCACCGCTAGATTTCAAACACCTATACGTAATACGAACTTTGTGAAAATTTCATTTCAAGTTTATAACTCGTTTTATACTGGGGAGGTAAATCGAACGTTGCTAGAACTCCCTTGATCAATTGGGATCGTAAAATGTGGATCGTAAATATCATTTCGTTCTTTAACTTTCTATTTAAAAAGTTCAATAGAACCTATATACTACCGTTGAAAATTATAAAGATACGTCTATCGACAACCGTCTTCGGTGGGGAATAATGAGTAATTTAGCTTTGAGTCTCTCCCTACAGTGAAAAGTAAACAGTTTCGCTACGAGTCGAATTATTTCAATTACTTCAAAGTGGAACTTGGCTTGAAGGCAATATAAGTAATTGTTTCTGTGCGTTCTGTAAAAAAAATCAGTCCTTTCGAAGCTTTATATCGATTTATAATCGAATTGGAAGGGAAAAATATACCTTTTACTAGTAAGAGGAATTATTCTCATTTTATATATTAAATCTTTGTGGAATTAAAGAAAAATACGAATGGATGTTATTACATGTTTCACTGATAAAATTAAACTTGAATTAAAATTGATCCTGAAGAGAGTAAAGTTCAGCAAGGGAGAAGAATGTTGTTGCATCTCTGTGGACTCTAACATAACTGGAATGAAAAGTTTTCATGTTTGAGTCTGAGTAAACGAACCTCCTTACAGATGCTCTACTCCATTTTTTCGCTTATTTCTTGGATCTGTCAGTACTGGGCCGATTATTTCTCCTTTTAAGGAGAAACCCATTCGTTTCCTTCTAGCGAGGGCGCTCGTTTATGACATCCTGTTCCTTGATTACTGCCAGCGATCATCGGGAAGTACTCTTGCTGTGTCGTCACGTGCGAACAGTTTTTTTTCACATCGTTATCCACCGTATCGATTAACTCTCGACCAAACAGCATTCTTTTTTTCCTCGCTTCCTTCCGAAAAATAATATCGACGTCGAGCATTTTCAGAAGTACAATCTTTCGCGACATTCTTCCAGCAGTTTTGGAGAGCTTCCTGTTTCAAAGTTTCCAACGTAAAAAAATAAACGTTTCTTTATGGAAGGAAAAATTCTTTTGAAGATTGCAACTGGAATCTGTAGAGTTCTCTCAGCACTAATTTCCTTTTGCTTTATATACTTTTTTCTTGGCGGTAGTCAGCCGGGGCGAAAACTTTCGAATCGAAATATTTTCCTTCTCTGCGAGTCCAAGTCCACTTTTAGCAGTGTTCGAAAACTGTTGTTATTCATGTATTTTAACATGACACATGCCTCTATCGAAGAGAGCTGTAAAGTTTATACACGATGATTATTTAACCGACATAATTTTGGGGAAAAGGATGGAGTATAGAGATTGGCGGGATTATGGTGAGTTTTACTACTAGTCGGATGGACAAGTAGTACAAATTGCGAAGCGAGAATGGTTTTGATGAAAATTCAGAAAATAAAATATTTTTCCTCGTGTCGAGTCCAAGACCAATTTTAGTAGTGCGTGAAAACTGTTGGTATATGTATGTTTTAACGTAACGACACACTTATCTATTGAACAAAGCTGTAAAGTTTATTCCCGGTAATTATTTAACCGATGTAATTTTGAGTAAAGCGATGGAGTGTAAAGATTGTCGGGATTATGGTTGCTCTTACTACTAGTCGGATAGATAATTACCACGAAATATGAAGCGAGAATGGTTCCCAGGAAATTTTTGGAATTAAAATATTTTCCCTCGCGGCAAGCTCGAGTATACTTTTAGTAGTGTACGAAAAGTGTAGTTATTCGTGTATTTTAACATGACGACACGTGTTATCGAAGAAAGTTGTAAAGTTTATTCGCGGTGATTATTTAACCAACGTAATTTTAGGGAAAGCGATGGAGCGTAAAGATTATCGGGATTATGGCGACTTTTACTACTAGTCGGATGGACAAGTAGTACGAAATGCGAAGCGAGAATGGTTTTGATGAAAATTTTGAAATCGAAATGCATTTCCTCGCAGCGAAATCTAGTCCACTTTGCAGTGGTACGAAAACTGATATTATACGTATAATCGAACATGTGTCTACCGAATAAAACCAAATTTGATAATGGAACACTTGTCTACCCAATAAAACTAAAGCTGATAATCGAACACGTGGCGACCGAATAAAACTAAAATCGATTCCAAATGATAATTTAACCGTCGTAATTTTATAAGGAAAAGAACAGAATGCTAAAAATGGTCAGAATTGTAATGACTTGTACTACTAGTCTACCGAATAATTATATAAAAAATAACAGACAAAAATGTCTCGGATAAAAATGTAATATTTTCACCCCGAGCAGTTCCAAGTCCACATGCAATAAAAAAAAACTAGCGTTATCCACACAATCGAGCACGCGTCTACCGAATAAAACTAAAATTGATCCACATTGGTATAATTCCACCGTCGTAATTTAGAGGAAAAGGACAAAATGCTAAAGATTGTCGGAATTATGGTGACTTTTACTACTAGTCAGATGAACAATTAGATAAGAAGCGCGAGGCGAGAATGGTTTGGAAAGGTAGGGGGTGGCAGACGGAAGAGGAGTAATGTGGTCTCGGCATTCTAGGCACAGACGGGAATAAAATAGCAAATGTTCTCAGTCTGCGATGCTCGTGAAAGTTGCACGACGCCCGGCAACTGCTGCCCGAGTTTCAAGTACTCGTCGAAGAAAAAGAAGCTGGAGATAAACAGGAAGGGCTGAGTAGGAAGAAGGAACGAACTCGGGGAGAACGAAGCTACTTGCGAGAAAGGGAAGAAAAGCCATTTTACCTTACGTATCCCGAGAATACGAACGTGCTCCGATAGCACACGTGGATACTTAAATAAGTCAGCCTTTTACGAGTTTCGGCAAACTTTTTTCCATTGCTAGAGCTGGAAAAATGCTCGCTCGGAATATTCGCCAAAATATCATCCCGTCAACTTACCGACGTAAATCCGACAATTTTCAATGCTGCGAGCATTACACATGCATACGCTATACAGCTGCGCGTGTAAAGGTAATTTTCTGTATTTTTAAGTATAAATTCTCCAACTAGAAGCAGTACAATGGCACGTTAAATGGAGAGACGGAGATTGAAAGTTTTGCAATATAACGACGCGAGTAATCGTGGGTCGGAAGTTGACTTATTAATAAAGTAGTATTGGTGCTTGCAGTAAATTCGCTCGCTGTTCTCTCCTTCGTTCTAATGAAGAGAGTCGTATTATCGAGGCAGTAATCGCTCGGAATTGAATATCCGCCAGAATGAAGCTTTAATAACGAACTTGCGTGTGTCGTTGCACGCGATTTTCGTCCTTCGTTTAGCGCGAGTCTCGTTTGGCCAAAAGAGGATATTCGTGAGACAAAAATGAGGCGAATGGCGACTTTCAGTCGACGGAAACTTAATTTGCAGCGATAATCGTTAATTGGCAGTGCGCGTTGATTCGACTAGCTAGACTTTAATCCCGAGAAATCGCGTGCATTTTGCATGGCTTTAATTTAAAGTCTCTTGTGATAGATGGGAGTTTCTAGCTGAATGTGTGTGTGAGTGTATATGTATATATATATATATATATATATATGTGTGTAACAGAGCAGCCAGAAGTTGCTTTAATCGGGTGCTGACTGAAAGAGTTGGTATATATATATATATATATATACTATGTAACACTCGTGTTTTATCAAAACTATTTTGTAAGACGATTCTTTCCTCATTTTGCAAATATCTACGAAGGATACTCGTGGATTCGAGAGGATTTAATTATACGATAGCAAGGATCGATTATTCTCTACATCATTCAAGTCCTCTTAAGCTAATACATTTTTATTGATGGTTCATTCCAAAAGTCGCGAAAATACCATTTGGTCGAATACCCACTGAAAGCTTTATCCGAACGTTGAACTCAATGTCATCTGCAGCTATGTATCTGACACGAGGGAGAAATTTTATTTTTAACTTTTATAATAACTCAATTTTTAATATTCTGTAAATATCATAATACTCTTCCTGACGTAATCTGAAAATGAGCATAAAATTTCGTTCTCTCGTTTTCGTCAAAAGCACTGTTTATTTAAAAACTGGTGCTCGAGTGTTTGACAATTTGTAAACCTTTTAGCTACTCTCGTTCGGTCAAATGAAATCTGTTACCACAGTTTCGGTGGATTGACGCTTGTATCATTTGGAAAATGAAAAAATTCCTTTACATTTTTTTTTTTCAAAATGTTAAAAGATTGCAATTTTCTGCTTGAGGAATTATTAATATTATTATTATGGTTGTGAATAAATTAAAGGGAAAACTATTAACGTATACCTCTGCCTGCAATCGAAGGGATACTGTTTAATGAAATTAAATGGTATCATCGATGTCACACGATAATCTGAATAAAATAGTGTCCCCTTAATGTCTTTGACAATCTAAATCGCTGATCGTTCACAGTTATTTTTGCTGCTGAATGGAGCAAACTAGTCGAGCAGTGCCATTTTGTGTAACGAGGCTGTGATGATGAATCTCTAATAAAATATTATGTAAGTAGTATTGTAACGTTTTAGATAGTAGTAATAGTATCAATAATGCATTGTTTCTGATAAAGATAATGTAAGTATCATTATAATATAGTATATATAAGAGTACAATGAAATAATACGCTGGTGCTTCCGCAATCGAAGAGTCAAGGTGCGCCATGCACAGCAGACCTAATCATCATTACAAGGAGATTGGAATACCGCGTTCAGCGTTCAACTCTCTACTGTCGACTACTGCATGATCTGCTGCTAACGTGAAAGATAGCTTTGCCGAGATGCCTGAAGTCTGGAAGAAACACTTTGATCCGTTCGTTACGAAGGAAGCAGGTGATTCAGTGATTTACGACTTCGACAGTAAGGGCAAAGAGAAACTAAGAGAATAGTAGTAGTAGTGATAATAGTATTAGAATTAGTAAAGACACAGAGAGAGAAAGAGAAAAAGAGCAAGAGTGAAAAAAATAATTCTACCGTGTTTAGCAAAAACTCGTGAATACCTTCGCTGATACGTGTGTGCGACCTTGCGATAGAAAAATAATTGCAGAGATGAGAGAATTTGAACATGACCGTAACCACAATAGTGAAGAGAAGACTGCCTTGCAAAATCATGATTATACGCAATAATATAAGGTGAGACAGCGATACCAACATTAGCCTCTCATAGAGAAGTACCATACTCAATTAATATATTACTCAGTGATAGAGGAAAAGTTGAGCTACGCATTGGAGAAAACTTGCGACTGCAGAGCAATATAGGAAGGCAGGCCACAACTATAGATTGAGAAAAAGGAGAAGAGATAAGTATAAGAGAATGAGTGAGAGATAGAGATATAGAGAAGAAAGGATCAGGGAGTGTCAGGGGATATACAGAACAGTTCAGAAATACGTAAGAATGATCCAATGATAGATTATGTTTTTTTTCTTGCTTCAAGCTTTAGAGATTGAACGGTGCTTGGGTGTGGAACACGACAAGGTTTTCTCTCAATAATTGCTTCCTTGCGTTACGCAAAAGATAAGAGGGGTGAAACGTGGGCTATCGCACGTATACTTAACCACTACCAATACACTAATCATAAGGACTATAATTGAGATTCGCAGATAGATAGAGTTCGGAAAATCGTACTGTAGTGATAAAAGTATACTAATAAGCAGCCAAGATCGAGCGTGACGGCATTCGCACACATTCACACGCACACAATCCTTCCGAAGGGGTTTTGTGTACGTAGCTCAGGAGGGTATACATAGGCGTAGGCGGTGTGGTATCAGAGCCAACGACGCACTCAATATTTTCTCGCGTCTCTTTGTGCTCGTTTCTTTCTCTTTTCAATTGTTTCATTATTATATGTATGGTATAGTTTAATTGTTCTTCTTTCTGTCCCTGCTCTACGTATGCCACTTACATCCCAAAGCATAGGCGTGGAAAACGTTTATTTTTAATTGAGTGACTGTAAAAAATATTATAATTTTGCGAATTTAATTTTAAGTGGTTTTGAAATTTTTTTTATTTCTTATACACTTACAAGGATAAACTTATTCTTACAGTATCTACATATATGCTCTGGGACATTTTAAGTGGAGAGTCCTGTGTATATGTATACTAAAGCTATTCTCGGTCTCACTAGCAACCCTATTCGTGTTTGTTTACCGATTACATTGAGGTCAGAGCCCGTCTTGCGTTCTCGTGGTTAGCTGAAAATGAGAACCCCTTAACGACGATACGATTAATGATTATGTGAAAACACCCGTCATTCCATTAATTCCCAAGCGTCCCTCTTCCGAGATACAGTCACTTGTTTCCTTAATTATTACACTTTACCGAAGCAAATAATCATGGTAGAATATCTATCCCTATCCCTTCCATTGATATATAGATAACCACGTGAAGTTTGCCACTTTTTCAATAATATAAATCCACGTGGTCACAGTGTACGGTGCAAAGGTACTATTTCTGCATAGGCGTAGGTATCGAAAATTTCTAATTTTGTATTTACGATAAATCGAATAAAATCGTATTAGAGAAATTTGCGGTATTCGATGAGGTTGGAATAGGTTTCTGGAAATAAATTGTTACAACGTTACACACAAGACAAAAGGACGAAATTTGATTGCTTTTCAATTTTGGCGCGAGATGGATGGTAGAAGGAAAACTCACGGCTGGAAAATATCGGTCAATTATGCAGGTATGCGAGCAGCCAGATATGAAACAGGTACACGTAGTAGGTACAAACGTTTGCTCTTTTCCCAACGGCAGGTGCCTCGAGTACCAGCGTGGGAAGAGGTTCAAATAAAATCAAGTGGAACGCTCTATAAAGAAGTTTTTCACGCAAGCGATATTCGTCGGAGAAATTTTACTCGCTCGCATCTTTCTCTTTGAATTTACATGAGCCTTTAAATTTCAACGAAGGACGCTGCGCGCTCTTCTTCGCGTTGGCTTCCGACCATTTCGGTATTCCACCCTATAAGCACACTATAAGCTTACTTCAAATAAAAAAAGAGGAAAACTACACCCTCCACTCTTAAGGGGTTAAATCTAGGTGAAGTGTCGAAAATAGGGTGGTTTTTCATTTATGAATAAATTTACGTGTTAAAAATTAGTCGTTTCTCGCGGATGTAACCGCTGTGTGCTCGAAGATTCGTTATCAGTTTTAAAAGTATAAAAATAAAAGCTAAAGATATAAAATGATGAAACTGTGATAGTAGGGAAAGTTTCATGAGAAAATTGCATGGAAAAACTGAAGCTTTTCATGCATTAATAAACGTCTATTAATTATGGCGTTGGATGAAAAATATGAATAATTCTTAATATTTAACCCCTCGAGAGGGACGCCTATGCACCGTTTTTACTTGGACGGACACCGCCAACAGTTTTATACGCGTCTCGCTTGGAAATTATACCTCTCAATGATCCATTAAAAAAAAAGAAGTTACCGAAAGGGGAAAAATAAAAGGAGATGCTCAGCCGGAATTTCTTTTTAATGAAATTAGCAACGTTTGCTCGAAACAAAAATTCATCTACTCCGAATTCAGCAAAGAAACGAGTGTTTTTATTATTCTCTAATGTTCTCCAAGTTTTATCTTTTCATCTCAGCAATTAGAATCTTTCAGTTACTTATTTGAAGGAACCAAGCTTCGATATTCTACACTCATGGAAAGGATAATTATTAAACGTGAATTAATTACAGGACTAGTGTTTGCTGCGCAAATAAGATGGGTAGTTTCAGTGACGAATCAACTGGCGCGTTTAGAACGGTACACAAGTGTTTCAAGGACATTTGGCAGGATTTACTCAGGTTTTGCGGTAACAAATTCAATTCCCGAGCATTTGATGGGAGCTGGCGTCGAAGTAAGCAGTGTACATCGATGGCGTTTCAATTACAGAACCGTATAAGATCCGTCAATAGCAATTTCTGGCACACCTCTAGGTGTATCCAGTGTGTATATTTGCTTATTTAAACTAAAATCTACAGGGTGAACCATTGGAAAGGACTCTGAGTCATTTTCAGGAATCACAAATTTCTTTCAAACTAGCTCCCTTCACTTGGTTCCATTACAACCCCTTCGCACTAGTGTCAAGTGGCAAATGTTCGTTTTAAAGCCCTCGGAGTCCCTGTACAATACTATACATTATTTTCTGAATTGCATTCGACAGTTATTTATGTAAAACCAGTGATTCTTGAAAATTACCGCTTCGTCTCGATGGACCAGCCTGTATTACACTCTATAACAACGGTTAGCCACGCCCAATACAGGTGAAACGAGTCTAACGAGCTACCCACAGTTTCAAATAATTAATTTTTTCGAGGGAATAATTTCCGCGTTTTGTTTACGAAAATATCGATTATAATACCTCGGCATTCATTATTATTTTGTTTAGCTGACGCTTGTACACCATTGCAACGTCACGTGTACCCTTATTATAAAAAAAATGCAAGTTGGTTCAACAAAAAATAAACCTACCCCTAGGCTACTACCCTGATAACACACAATAACCTCTGTTTTACGTCAATGGAAGGGATAGCAGCTGTCTTTTTTCTCCTACATCCTAAATTTTCCTTATCAACCATCCAGATAACTCTCTGACAAACCTTTTTTCTTTCCTCGCTATTTGTCGTTCCTTTTTCTCTTTTATCGAAAACATCCTGCTTGGATAGAGCTACCAAGCCACTGTATCAAACAACCGAGAAGGGTTTTCAAGTTCATGTGTGCTCTGTGAATGATGTTGATGCCATATAGTCTTAAGATACATATATGTATATATATATAAGTATACATTTATATACAAATATATATACACAAAAGGCGAGAACAGAGGAAAAGAGAAAAGCTGAAAGCAGCAAGAGTTACAGCGAGAAGAGAAACTTGACGGTAACTGCTATTGAAGAATCGGTTCATCGATCAAGCCACGGTAAAGAAGGGTTGATAAGAACGGTCGCTATTGGATTGATCGGTCTCGTCGATATTGTGTCCTATGAATTCGATACGGTTGTAAAAAAAGCCAGATTACGGATGAGGGTAGTGACGACGCAGGTTTGCTAAAATCTCTCGTCGATCACGCGAATTCGCAGACGATATTTTTGTGACGAATGACAGCTGCGGGTTGGGTTAATATTTTCAATGCTTTTTTTGTTTTTCTTTTATATTGTTCATCGATGTACGTGGGAGTGGTGAGTGAGAGAGAGAGAGGGGGGGGGGGGTAGCCACCGTGCATATCAACGCATTCCTTACCTGACGAGAACCTAATGTGCAAGCATTGGTCTTTCTCGAAACATGTGTTAAGCAATGATTACATTCAGCAGACATTGCCTGTAATGTACGCATCCCCTCTGGCAGCATTCGCACACACACACGCTCTCACGCGCCCCAGCCACACTCAATACTCGCACAAACCTCTCCTACCATTTCTATACACATATATTTTTTAAATTTGTATTATATGTAGCATTTTCACTTTTCGTTTCGTTTATTCAGAGAACCGCGACTCGCCCGTGCACAGAGCCCTCGCGCATTAACCACCCCCTTCTCTATTCTTCTTTCTTTTTCATATACATATATAAATAATTATGAGCGGCTCCATCCCCCGTGAAAAGGCAAAAAGCCCTGAATTTTCTCGCTAAAACCGCGCGCAAAAGCAAACCGCTCGACAAAGCCGTATCGTTAATCATAAATGTCCATTGAAGAATGTACCAGGTATTTGCGGGTCTCACTGGCGTACTTTTACCCCTTGTCACTTTTTTTTCACCAAGTTTTACCAAACACTTCTTTTTTCCATATATTTTAAATTAACACACTTAGCGAGCTTTGCTTTTTCGTTTCGCGAAATTATCTTCTTCCGTCGAGAGCATCGATGCTACGACCTTGCATTAATTACGATGTGGGTTGGGATAATTAACGAGGGGACAGTGTGGTGGTAATTAATACTTATTTTTTGTCTGGTTAATTACTAAAATTCCTTGCAAATTATATTCGGTGTTGGTGAATTCTCTTTTGTACGGTATAATTATTCTGATAAGAAAGTTTTATTTATTTTGTGCATATTATTGATGTATTTTTTTCTCTCGTCGAGAGCATCGATGCTTCGACCTTGCTTTGGTAACGATATGAGTTTTGGGATAATCAATCAGGGGATAGTGCGGCTCTAATTAATACTTGTTTTTGGTAGTTGGCCGAATAACGCAAATTCTGGCAAAGGCTCTAACGATCGGCCGGTGTGATTTATCGTACTCGTTGTTGTTCGTGGAAATAAAAATATCGCTCGAAAAATCTAATTAAAGGGTGAGCTATATTTGGCGCGATCGTATAATTTCGACAGAATAAAGCGAGAGTTCGTTGGTTTATGCGCGACGTTGAAAAATGGAGGGCGGGGGGCCGGAGAGGCATATGTAGGGGGGTGGGTATACAGGGGGGAGAGAGGGAATCTATTATTCGAATAAAGTCTCGCGTGACACGCGATGCTTTTGACACGAGAAACCGCAGCGAAATTTGAGGTTGCAACGAAATTCAAGTTTTGGCAACAGATTGACAAACGACGAAGTTTTATTAGCGCGCATCGTGTACGAGTAGCAATGGTCGAATTGTACTGCTATTAATATATGACACAAGTGTGTGTATACAATATCTCACACAGTAACAAAACAAAATTTCCAAGAATTTGCTCGACGATCGGTTACTGTTTTAAAGCGTATATCAATCGATCTGCAAATAAATCTCAAATATTATATTTAATAATGCAGAAAAAATGTATTTAATATTTAGACGATACGTCTGTTCCCGAGTGGAGGTAACTACTTAATTCTCTGCAATATCCAAGTGATTTTAAAGTGTGTATGTACATACATACATTATCTCGGAACATTTTCCACGAATTTGATCAACGACAAATAACTTTTTTATAAAGTAAATTGATCTTCAAAATAATCTCAAGTGGTAGATTTAATTTTCTAATAAATATTTATAATGCAGAAAAATACATATGTATCGAATGTTTAGATGATACGTCTGAACCTGAATAGAGGTAACCACTGAATTTTCTATAGTATCGAAGTGATTTAGAAAAAGGTAATAATCTGGAGGGATGAAAAAGGGTGGGAAAGAAAAGGGACGGTGCACGGAACGAGCGATTTTTCTCGTTACTCTCATATTCGGAATTGGGAAATGCGGAGATTCGGGAAACGGTGGACGTTGAAGGAAAATGAGTAAGCTTCCAGGAAATTGTAAAAATCGAAGGAGAAAGGTGCAATGGTGGTCGGTACCTATAAGTGGCACCGCCTCGGACGTTCGCGTCAACACGTGGGCCACCAGCAGGGAAAACACCGTCTGTGACAACAGGATCGTCACACCTGCAACATCATACACACACACACACCCCTGGATCGCCGTCGATATCCACGTAGGCGACGTGCACCCTCTCAACCCTTAAAGTGGATGGTATTAAATTTTTATATTTCTCTTTCGTTAAAAATCTTCACTATTGCATTGGTCATTTCCTTCGCGAAGTTTATCACAGCTATCTGACTGGGAAACCGGAAATGAGGTGGGTGAAGGAAGCAAGAAAGAGCGTGGGGGAGAGGAAAGGGGGTAGCATCTTGTTTATTCAGAGTTACAACACTCGTTACCGAACCACCAACACGACCATTGTGGCCACGACACCGCCTCTACCGGTTTCCAGTTTTATGACTGACTTTAGTGGAGTTTCGCGAACTCTATTGGCACCGTCCAATGGTCGTAAGGTTGTACCATGTAGACGGAAAAGTGCTTCCGCTTATCAGCATACATTTACGACGCAGTTGCAACATCAAAACATACCGATCCATCGTGCTAAATCGCTTCTTCCCAATCTCCCAAACGACCTCTTACTTTTATTTTAATAGTGAAAATTTTTCAAGCTTTCTTCCCGCGTGCACGTCGCCTTCGTATATATATATATATATATATATGTATATGTAGACAATATTGGAAGCTTGAGAATGTAACATGGTTAAAGTTTTGCTGCAATATTCCTCCTTTCCTTTCTTCTCAGTTTTGAAATTGATTTATTTTTTATCTTTTCTTCCTATGTGGCACAGGCGACGAAACAACTGTTGCATTTTCACAGTCCTTGCGAATTCTCCGTAACGAAAACTCTAATATATGTATATGTACTATATATACGATATACGAATCTGCTCGATCCCCGCGGCAAATTTTCATTTTAATTCCGTCGATTTATCTATGAAATTGTTAATTTGTGTTTGCGATCTGGCAAAACTTTCCTTGTGATATTAAGAAAGTTCTCGAAGGATCTCGAATCACCCCCATACTCCCCATTGGGAGTTTGATTAATCTTCAACTTTACAGCGAAAATTTTAAGGAACTCTTTATTCAGCAATATTTCAGTCGATTGTAAATCGTGGTAGGTATACCGTTCTCTTTGATAATTACTTTAAAGGTCTCGCGCGGAAGTAGTCCGAGTTGCATGGAATTACAAAAAAAAAGTTTTTTTTTACTTCTTACTGAAGAATTCTCGTCACAGGCAACTCTATCGTTGTCGTCGTTATAACGGACCTGGCCCTGATTATCAAGCAGCGTCTGATCCCTGCAGCCACAGTTTGATTCGAAATTGGAGCGAAACGTGATAAAAAAAGGAAAGAGAATATCGTGTGTGTCGTTGTGGTAGATCAGGCTCCATTATGGGGACAAGCAGGTAGGGTTTGACTGGTAGTTTTTCGATCCTCGTCATTTAATACGCTCTCAATTGCGCGTAGTTTCTGCTGAAGTAAATACGAGTCGACTTAAAAGCTTACCGTCACGGAGGGAGACTGTGAAGCACGAGCCTCCGTTGAAAAGCCCTGCTTACAGTAGGAAAGCACGCGACCACGCAAGCTTTGTCATCAACTATTGTGGCATACTTCACCCCAAAACACTCAAGGTGTCGAGCAAAATATTCTCCAGTGGCTGTCAGAAAGAATAACAAGAAAAATCAAGAGAAACCACAGACACTCGAGCATTTAAAAAACACAAGCCTGCTCAATTCTTTTATTCGAGTACCGCACACCTATTATTTTACGGTATTGCACTCAGGATTTGTCTTTTTCAACGAGTGGGAGACTGGTGGATGCGAAAGAAACGTAGAAAAAAAAATGAAAGAAAAAAGAAGAAGAAGAGAGAAGAGAAAAGAGCACGATACGACTGAAAAGTAATTTTTTCAAGAGGGCCTTACCATACCCATTAAGGGGGCAGCCTGGCCTCAGCCATCGAGCAATTTCACTAAACGTCGTAACTTATTCTCCTTGTCGCAGAGAAATATGAAAACGATCTATAAAGCCCTGGCAATAATTGTTGGGCCACCATAAATGTGAAAGTTTCTTAAACGTGTCGTAGCTACAATTGAATGGAAGCAGAAACTTTCGGTACACACGCTAAAACTCTGTACACGTATTTTAAGCGTGTAATATATTTCCACGTAAAATAGCCAACGTCTTCTTCTCTTTTCCCATTCTCGACCAAAAAACTACCGAAAGTACTCTAGCAACTAAAAATGGTTAACCGTAGATGGAAAGACCACTGAAATTACGATTTTATTAGATATTCTCGTAGTAAAAACGAGCAAACGAGGCTTGCAGCACTTTTATCTCTACTTTTCGTCCGATTATTTGTCCTCGTTAGGTATTTTCAAAATGTACAGATATATGACGAATATCGTAATGAAAACTTTCGGTTTCTTTCTTTTCAGGTCAAAGCACGGAGAGCGAGAGTCTTATAGCCATGTAGCATCGCGTACAAACGATGATGAAAGCGCGCGAGAGTGATACAGCTTGTGCTTGTGATTGAAATCTTTTTTGTTAGCACGAGCAGAATTCAGTGAAAACGAATTTTGAATGAGAACGCTTGAACATTTTTCCCGGGAACGTATCCGTGCACAAGGCTGCTGTTTTATGTATATATATATAAGTGAGTGAAATTTTCACATAATTATCTCTACGCAATTATATACATATTTATGTATAAGTATGTATATATACATATAATTATAATTTAAGATATATACATATTTGAAACATATATATGCATTGTCAAAGTATGTATATAATATAACGCACGTACGAAACATACCAACATCAACCAACAGACATTACACGTGTATACTTAACGTAGATGTGGAAAGCAGAGTGTTACAGGCAATGTCCGAGTATTACAAGCACTTTCAGAGAACCCAACGAACCAGCAGCTTGCAACGTGAAACGAAAGGTAGTGGAAGACAGATATAGAGTATATAGTTAGACAGACAGAGAGACAGAGAGAAGTACAACTCGACGTTTGGAAATTCTTTTAACAACGGCAAAGGAAGATGGAGAATTGGAAAGAAAAACGATTAGAAAAAGCACGCTAATTATAAAGAAATTCGCTTATTATAAGATACCGAGGTCTTTCGGCGCAAAAGCAGCAAAACCGCTCAATATCTTCTAATTATATAATATAGTGGAAACAGTCCATTGAAACAAGAAGAGCTTTGCTCGCGTAGTCATGCAAAGTGAGAAAATCGAAATTTTTCAATATAGATTCATAGGATTAAGTGTATGTACGTTTGCGAAAGAGTGATGGAGAGAGAAAGAGGCGTAATAGATATGTAGAGTGAAATGGTGGGATGAAAAAATAATTTAATCGTGAAATAATAAATACAATGTCAAATGTTTTGTGTACAAAGAGTATTATTATATTTCGAGAGTCAGGAAACCGTCGTATATATAGTATACAAAACAAAATATCGCATTAATTCGAGAAACGTAGTAATCCGCGTTTGTCATCGCTGGCTTTGAAATTTATTCAATATATGTATATATATAAATAAAACGAGGGAATTAAAAAAATTCCTATAAATACGCTACATTAACCAATTGGTCGCTTCTCCATTCGCTCGTTTATCCTGGTTAAAGCCAAAAGTCGAGATCTTTACTCCGTCGACAGAATTGATTTTCACCTTAATGGTGCTCCATTTCTCTGATTCAATACACTTGAAAATGGGGTAAGTACGATGAGGAGAGGTACAAAAGATCTCTCCTGCAAAATTCTTTAGTCCATTATCATAAGCTGAAAATTAAAGTCTCCATATATATACATACCTGCATGCTTATTACTCAGAAATTCTCGTAGGATACAAAATAAAATACACGGAAAATAGTCACGGCTAAAATATATTGCAAATATAATAAACCTTATTAATGGAGCTTCGAACAAATGAAAACTAATATGCAATATCACAGTTCTTGCAACAAACTCCCTCGCACAATATGTTAATTACTTTTATTTTCACTTTAGATTAATAAATATACTCTCAACCTTACAATGGAAACTCGTCTATCATGTAGGGTGTAAATACATAAATTTGCAAGAATCAAGCCTGCATATAGTCTTAATTATGTACATGGTAAAGTTAGAAGCTTTGCGTTCGCTATTCCCTCGTAACTCGTATACGTGTCTGTGCACTTACCCCCTTTTCTCTCGTTGAATTTTGTAGCCGAAGTGAATTAGCTGCAAATCGCTGACGAATCACAGATGAATAAATGAGAGATCGAATTGTCTCGGCTGTGTGCACCTGCGCTTGGCCAATCGCGCGATTCACCGGTGTACAAGGACGCATTTACGGTCAATATTAATTACGATGTTTCCTACCACAGTAGTTACCACAATTCCCTCACGCGTGCATAGTTGCGTGCCTCGGTTATACACGCGCGAATGCGTGCTGTAATACGCACCACTACGCGTACACGCTCGGTATACCAATTTGCAGTCGTGAGATCATTCCATTCCTAGGTCCCCCTCCAATTTTTATCACGACTCATTCGCAGCTGCCTCTGAAAACTCGTACAATGGGCCTCGAAAACCGATCGGATCGGACGTTTCGATTAAATTACTCAACGAATACACCAGCAATTTTATTATCAACTCTCTTGAAAATCTGCAGCTTCACCTTCGCATTTCCATCCGATATTTTTACGATTCTGCACGAGTATTAGTGTAATTTCATACACTGCTCGCCTCTGCATGGCTCATTTTCTCTGAATATAGGATATATATATACCTACATATATAGCTTATTTCTCACTTTACATACAGCACGACCAAACTGTTTATCACGATTTAGCGAAAGGGCGTAGCTTTGTGGAAAATCAGTATTACAATGCTGCCATATTATTTCACGCAGGATGATTCAAACTGAGTAACGATTTTTTCTGTATAATTGTAAATTCGACCAGAGGTGAAATCATTTTATCGATTCTTTTAAGTAGAACATGCGTGAATCAGAATGGTTGAGATTGTATTCATTTCTTTAGTGCTCTCCTGCACTAATTTGTTCTATATATTTTATTGCCTCGTGGTTGGAGCAAGGATGATTAAATTCCTGTCGTATTATTTTACCTACGATGCTTCAAAATGTATAACGATTTTTTCTATATTGGAATAAAAGTGAAATAACTATACCAATACTCGTACACTCTGGGAAATCGAATCGTTCCAAAATGTAAACACAATTTAAAGGTGCATTAGTTAGCTGGTGGACAAGACTTTTCCACATTGTTCAGCCTACCAGGCTTAGCACCGAGTCCCAAGCAATAAAAAGAGAGGCAATAAACCGACCGAGAATGACTAACCCTTATATACCTGTACTCGAATGATCAATCAAAAATTCTAATTTTAATATTATTAATTAAACATTCTTAAAACTGTTATCAATACATTGCTTTTATTTTTAAGATGAGAATGAGCTCAAACACGAGGTTAATCGGACGATTATTTCTGTATTATGTGTATCCTGTAGTTCATATTTTATTAAATTCTAATGAAACTATGTTTTATTTTGTATATCTGTAATTTGATAAATTTAAATATATATATATATATATAAAACAATATAGCAGAAAGGATCGATTAACAGTTATCGGAGTTAATACGATGTCTAAGAAAATAGGAATTTTTGCAACCTTTAAGAAAGGGCGAAAAATAAATTATGTATAAAAATATTATTAAATGATGAATAAATATTTATTTCATTTAAATATATATGTAATTAAAGATATGTGTAAATACTTTAAATTCCTATCTAAATGATTCAAAAGAAAAGTTTTATTAAAATTAAATAATTTGAGAACTGCATGATAAATTTAATACAGAAATAATCGTCCGATTAGCTTCGTGTTTGGACTCATTCTCATCTTAAAAATAAAAGCAATGTATTGATAACAGTTTTAAAAATGTTTAATTAATAATATTAAAATTAGAATTTTTGATTGATTATTCGAGTACAGGTATATAAGGGTTAGTCATTCTCGGTCGGTTTATTGCCTCTCTTTTTATTGCTTGGGACTCGGTGCTAAGCCTGGTAGGCTGAACAATGTGGAAAAGTCTTGTCCACCAGCTAACTAATGCACCTTTAAATTGTGTTTACATTTTGGAACGATTCGATTTCCCAGAGTGTACGCAGCGTATATATGAACACAAAAAAATTCGGATTAATCTAACTTCATCTGTACAGATTTGTTCTGTGTATTTTAGTGGTTCGTAATGCGGTCGGAGTAAGGATGATTGTAATAGTATTCGGAATGATGGTATAATTACTGGTAAAATAACGGTCCACGATTACTGGCACGCGTACTTATCGGAGAAATGCTTACGTAAATCGACCGAGGCAAATCGCAGCTTCTGTGGAACGTCTGGCATTGCCGAACGGACTGGGACCATTTTCAATCCGTGCCAAGACTCGACCTTCGAGGTATAATATTGTAGCTTGTAACTTGACCCTTACAATTTTTAACCAAAACTTTCCCATTCGATGAATTTGTCAAGATTTCTTCATTTACCCTGAAGCTCTCCTCTAAAACTGCATGAAATTTTTCACGTTTTAAAAAGCGCTGGCTCTACAGTATAATTTTTTATTAAACTGATAAAAAATGAACTTCATCATCTAACTTATATTTCGAATAATTTCTGACCAATGGTAAAATTGTACAATGAAATGCCACAAACGTGTGTGGGGGTACGATACATATTTTCCGAGCTTGCGATACCAGTAAAATATGTTTATGGAAATGCGATAATTGCAACAAGGCTAACCTAATAACACTCATTGGTCGATTGAATAAAGTCAAGTTGTGCTGTGGGAATATTTTCTGGAAAAACTGGACAAATGTAATAATGAATACCACTTTATAAATTTCACTTGCCCCGATTAATTTCGATCTGCGAAATTGTCGTTTATTAGATTCGATGGCGTTTTGCACGTAATGTTTGTAAATTTTCAAATAAACTTGTTAAATTGCTCATAAAGAGAGGCTTTAGGGGCTCGCGAGATTTATTGTAATGCGTACAATATGATTGAATTAATGTTTCTGTACGGCGTGTGTTGAAATATGTTATCCTTTGCAGTGTATGCACACACTCGAAACGTTCTCTTTTACATTCGTAAAATAATGAGATACTTTTTACCCCATTTCCACCAGTGACTTGAAAAACATAATCTCGTAACATTTTCCTTTACTATAATACTGTTCTTCGAAGTATAATACCTGTACGCGTAACTTATTAACTACGTACAATTTTCATAGAAAAAAAAAGTAGCTTAGATTTAAAATTTCCAGCACCTCGTACGACGGATTCCTGATTTGTATGTTGGTTCGTGTAAGTGTATACATATATATCCGTGCTTTAGAGAGAGAGAGTAGTGCAGTCTCGAAGTACTCGAAGCTACTACACTTGTCGTCACTGTAATTTTTAGAGTAATAATGAAATTAGACTTTTGAAAGAGCGACAAAAAAGCTGTAGCTGAGTTGTTCTTGTTCTTCATCTATTATGCACATTTATTATGCGAGTAATAGTGAGAAGAAAGGATATTTGTTTCTCGTCGAGGAGACACGGACTTATGAATATTTAATAAAATATGATAGTGTTTTCATTTGGCTTGGTATAAAATTTAAAATCGACTGCTGAATTTTGCTGGTGCTCGGAGCATCGTAATCCATCCTGCAGTCGGAGTGACGTGTGGCGTATACGTTCAACGGAGAAAAATGAAAAATAAATAAGCTCCTTGCTAAATGCCAATCATTCAGAGTATTTACTAATGTATTCCAGAGAGATATTATAGTTTTTGTCGATTCCTGCAGATTTACTCGAGAAATCAAAGGATATTATCATAAAATTCAGTTTTAACCTTGAGTGACTTTTTCAATTCCTTTTCAAAATTCTTGGAATTTTTACGAAACAAAATTGCACTTTGAAACGTCACCGCGTGATATTAAAAAAATATGTACAAACAAAAAACATTATTCATTGTTTCAAATACCAATTATTTATTTATCGAAAATAAATTTGCAGTTACTCTAAGAACAGACCTTGAAGTAGGGGGGGGGGGAGGTCAAAGAGGAATGCAAAGTGAATCGTCACAGCGAGCTTTTCGTTTTGAAAAGAAGCTGAGAGAGGCCAAGATCGGAGAATTCTGCGAGGAAAATCGACGCGCATGGAGCACGATTGTGGAAATCCCACGAAATTCATAGTTGACTAAATTTATCAGAGTAGTTTGCCGAGAGAATTGATTTTACGAGCAGGGCTGAAATGGTCGCGAATAAAATATTTGACGGTGCGAGTTTGAATCGCGAGATGCATTTAAATTCGACTCATATACAAATGGCAGGGTTAACGAGCCAGCAGCAGGTTAAAAAACTACTAGCGGATGGGGACTTTACTTTCCCGGATTCTATTTAGTCCCGGAATTCCGGCGTTGTGGTGGAACGCGTGAATTTAATCGCGTAGGTTCAATGAATTTTCGGTTTAAGCGAGCGTGTCCGCGAGGACGTGAGTTCGGAGAATGGACTGTGGGTGTGTATGGGTGTGGTTGGAGTGTGCGTATGTGGGGGGAGTCGAGACTAGCGAGCACGGAGCATCCGGGTAACGAGATCCCGTCGACGCATGTACTGTATTCGCTGGTGCGTAAAAATGCAAATACAGCCGCGGTATCCAGGGTGATCCAAAGGGAAGGGAAACAAATATTTCTTAACAATGCGAAACGGCTGTCCAAAAATCTCTACTTCCGCGTAAGCTCGATGGCCACTCTTCGCGAGAACTCCTTTGACCTTTGACCTTGCCACCCCTTACCACCCGTTCGCCAAGCGTCCTCAGCGACGATTCGATGCTCAAGGGGACCGCAAATCCTCCAAAATTCAATAGTTGCCCTCGTCAACGATACCTTAAACGTATCGTCTTCTCTACCGTTCAAACATTTCAACGCTTCGTCATTGGAAAAGTAATTAATCTCAAAGAGGTATCAACTATGTTAAAATTATGTTTTAGTTTGCTCATCTCCAATTCAAATCTTACTATTAATTTTGTTCTACTTTCTCTTATCGCGCAAACACAAAACATGTATTATTTTATGAAAAGTATACCGTGTAAAATTTTTTGTACCGTCATATATATGTATATAATGTAGTTTCGTAATTGATACAGTAAAAAATGCAGTGTATACGCGCGCGTGCCTGCGTGGATGAATTTATTTCAATTAGAAATAAAAAAATGATTTCAGAATGCTGAATGTATTGTTTCATGGGTTACAATGTTTTTTGAACATAATTTTCGTGGTTTTTGGTGAATTTAGCTCAGTTTTAAATATGAAATCGAGCCAGCGTATATTTTTATGATAATAATTGTCTTGTTGTTCGTAAATGTTTGCTTTGGCAACTGCATTATCCCCTTTATTAGATCCTGGTAATGAAAACACTTTCAGAGGGAGGGAAAAAATTGATCGAAGAAGGATTTGGATGCGTGTAATCGTGAAATGGTTTGGTCGGATTTAAGAGAAGTGTTCTGATGGGTAAAAAGAGGAAAAAGCTATTATCAATTATCGGTCTTCTCATCTACTTAATGCTTTCCGAGGGATTTAAAAAAAAAAAAAACAGGAAGAGAGGAGGAGAGAAAGAGAAAAAAAAGTCTTGCCCTCCTTCTCTATTTCAGTGGTGGCGTCCGTTGATTAATCTTAATTCATCGTATAGCCACTAATTTTTATCAAATTGTATTTTTCACTAGGCCCCTCTTAGGGCCCTAGTCATATACAAACTACTCGTAATAATAATAATCACATTTCACACTACAATAATCAACAACACCAGCTTTTTTCAAAAAAATTTAAACAATCCCAAGCACTTCAACAATTACATGACTCTCTGTAAAATTTTTAATACTCATTATTTCGAAACAGTATAACGCACGTGTACGACAGTATATGTATAATAGTAAACTTCACAAGTGTATTTTGTATATACGTTCGTGCTTTTCGTGGTTTAGTCGAATGTCAAGTGCATTGAGGGAGTGAGGAGATGAAATAGTATGCATAGAAATGAGGGGAAGAGACACAGTAACAGGACGAGAAGAGGATACAGACGATGAGAAAGAAGAGTAAGAGGAGAGATGCTAAGAAGTGTGATGATTTAGTCGCAGAAAGATGCAGTGAAACAATAATCAAGTGAGGCGTGCTTCTGTTAAAAAAAACAAATAAATAAATTATAAACGGTTGGAGAAGTTTGCCTCGTTGTTACTTCTCTCGAAGCGACACGAAGCCAGGCAATTATCGCTTGCACCAAAAGAAAAAAGCCAGAGGTAGAATAAAAAGAAGTAGAAGAAGAAGAGAAAGAGTCACCACGGCCTCGAAGAAAAGACGGCTCAGAATTGGATTACGCGAGAATATATAATGTAGTACAATATAAAAAAATGTGTTTTGCGTACACTCTCGCACTCCATTCGCACCAACACGCACAATCCAACAACACTCGATGTTTTTTTATATACACACATAATAAATATCTTAACATATTGCATAACACCGATCTGCGTACAGTCTCGTAAATATATATTCACGAATCTGTTATTTCGTAAACGTCCATCGAACATGCCTTTCTTGGATTGAGAAATCAAGTTTTATTTATTCGTATATATTTCCAGTACAAATATATATGACTATAAAGGTTCATCGGAAAAATATCGAATTATGCGCTAACGTAATTAACAAATGTAACGAAATGTAATTATACAATGTAACGGAGGTGTTGATGTTAGTCGATATGGAAATGTTCGGACGTTGAACCGGTATTTTTGTCAAAGCTACTGATCGATCAACGAGACTGTAACGCTTTCAACGTCAATTATGCGTGTGTCAGTGTCCAGCCGTATTATATTTGGGAAGAAAAAGAGACTCGTCCTTCAGTCGAATTCCCGGAACTGACGCGACGTATTAACGAGCGAAAAGCTATTTTCCTCTTGCTAACTGCTACGATTCTCTCCTCTCAACGATATTCTTAATTGTTATCCACAGCGTGTCTCTCGAGAAATAAGCAGCTCTGAAACTTTCGTCCAATCAGAGCGCAGTATTATGGAGAACAAATTATTCGAGACGACTAAATTTACGTTTTTGGTATTTACCTATTCTCTCTCTCTCTCTATATATATATATATATATATATATAGGAATATTAAATTCCTGTTAATTTAATAATAAGCTATAATTTTTTAGAGAAATATTCGTAATAGAGGAATTGATAAGCAAACGATAATGTTAATTGTTATCCAGAGTGTGTCTCTCGAGAAATAAACAGTTCTGAAGCTTTCGTCCAATCAGAGCATGATATTATAGAGAACGAGTTATATACCAGAGGGCTAAATTCTCGTTATCTATATTGATCCATGCTCTATATTGATGAATACTAAAATTATATTAATTTTGTTATTTATATTTATAGAATCGTTAAGCTATAAAATATTTTATACGATTAAAAATATATAATAATAACAATTTACAAGGTGGAATTATTTGGAATAATATTCGTGATAGGGGAACTGATAAGCGAACGTTGGGATCTCGCGATTAGGTAGGCCAAAGGAGATCGCTTTTGGCTTTTGGGATCCGGTCGAGATAGCAGCCGAGAGGTGTATGGAAACGAGGACGCTTTCGTCAAAGAGGCAAGCAATCTTGAAGCCATCGTGAGGACCCCTAGTGCGTTTAATCGACACTTTGCACTGGACGTTCTCCCAAAGTAAGTACGTTAATGAAGTGAACGAGAGAGTTGGCTCCTATACGTAGTACGCGCGTTTCAAACTAGCGCCACGCGCGATTCTCCACTCCCTCCTCTTAATTAGTATGCACTTTGGAAGCAGCCGAATAGCCAACTTGGTCCAGGAACGAAGCTCGACCCTTCCCCAGCTGCACGCATCCGGAATAATTTCGACCTCTGCGAGGATTCGCGCCGATTTCCAATCCTTCTTTGTTCTATTCTCCGTTGGAATCATCCTTTGAGTGCACTTGCACTCAGCGGTTATTATACAGTTTACTCAATTTTTCGTGCAAAAATAATTAACGGAGCATCGACAGAAAAGTCAATATTCCTCGTCGTATACTACGATAATTGCATTACATTTGTAACGAAAGCTTTTGATAAAAACGTCCAGCCCGGTGATAGCAGCGTTAACGTTAGAATCGTTCCCTCGACTTGCTCGAACGATGCTCTCCCTAAAAACGTTTTTAAGCTTTATTCGATAAAATCTCAATGATCGTTTTTATTATTTTCCTTCCATTTGCCAAATAATCCCGATATCTCCACTTGAAGTTTTTTTTTCGACGGCAAACAAAGCAGGGAAGCAATATCTCGCGTTATATTTGTTGCTTTTCCTGAATAAACGCGTCTGGGAAAACGGTGCTATCGGTTCGTTGCTCGTTTCTCGTTTCCTTTATTAATCGATACGAGTTAAATAATTTTCCGAATTTTTCGCTTGTCCATTACTGCCATTAGTGCCAGAAAACGTTGATTTTTCTTTCCTCTTTTTATTGCTCCTCTTACCCCTTTTCTCATCCAACGATGGATCCCTAATAGAAGCTTCGTGCTTGGCACTTGGCCCGTACTTCCGGTGGGGAGCCGACGATACGTCCATTGCAAAAAGTCAAATAATTGACGTGTTTCAATTTACCTGCATTACATCTTGAACGATCGAAAAAACTAATACCTTATACATACGCGATTTTCATCCCTTTTGTCCCTCTCCCACCCCTTTTTCATTATTTTTCAGCTTTTCAATCCACAAAGTTTAATTTTATAACATAATTTTAACAATTATTTTTTAATTATACGCCCGTGAACTGATAATTACTGAAATTCGAGTATTTCAAAAATACCTGCTGATTTTTGATTAATTAATATAAATAGTAGCAGTAGATATAAAAGTTATTAATGGCGAATAATTTTAAAGAAATAAGTTGACGTAATTGAGGGAAAATTGAGACTCGTTAGAATTATGGAAAAGTTTCGTGGTGAATTTATCGATACGTATAATAAATATTGAGAAATAGCAGTATGGCGCAGTGCTCGGGGTATAGAATTAATCGATAGCGCGTGTTTCTCGAGCTATGCGACGTTGCTGTCTCATACTATATATGGCAATATGAACTTATTCAATTAAGCCCATCGAAGTTAGAGACCGGAATCCCTGGCTTACTCGGAAAGGAAATAACTTTATCCTACTCCCCCTTGCTTATTCCTCCCTACGCGTTCGACTATCTCTCCGCCCAGGTGGATCCTTCCTTCCTGTCTTGAATAACTATATTCTCCACAGCACATTCCGTCATTTCCTTTTCATTATAACCTCCAAACGAATTAAAAAAAAGAGCACACAACTTTGGAAGACAATTATTGTTTAGATAATAAATTATCGACTTGTTCGAAAATGTTTGATATTATTTAGAATATTTAGTTTTGAGTAAGAAAGATTGAATATTTTACAATATTACTATATAATATTTATATATATTACCGTGTATAGGAAAACTCTTCTTTATATCAAATAAGAGAATATTTTGCATTTATTCGAGACTGACTTTTTACAGTTTATGCTCTTCTCAGGTTTTATCTCACTAAAAATCTCGCCAGGCTCTTGGCACTTTGGACTTTTTGCGATTCTTTTATCTCCGAACATGGATGATTCAGGCATCTCGATTCCTCTAATACGTATATGTAAAATCCCCGAAAAGCCATTCGTGCGCGAGATCCCCGAAGACGACCGTAAAACTTTCTCGTTTCATTCTGCAGCTTCATCGCGAGATGGAACGTAATAATATAATTTAAGCATAACATTGAAAGCAACGAATCGCAATTCCTTGCCGCAAAGACGAGTCTCTTTTTCATTATGCAGCATTCGTGCTTCCACCAACTTGCTTTTGCGGAGAGTTGTGTTGATAGAAAATCTTTGTCGAGGAAAATTTCGCTTTCGAATGGCAAAAGTTGCACTCGTTACGCGGACGAGCAGGTGAAAATCAACGTGAAAATCGTGAGAATGTAAGTGGAAAGACGCGTTAAAGATATAATATCATCACAACAACAAAGAGTCTACCGCAAAGCCGCAAATTTGTCGAATCGTGCGGTTTCCATCGGATTGATCGCTGAAAGAATTCGGTTGTACCTAACAGGGGTATTGCGTCGGAGACCTGGGGCAGGGTCTCAGCGACGAGATTCAGGAACACCGTCAGCGATAGCAAGATGGTCACTCCTGAAACAATCGTAGCCAATCGTGCTCAGTGATCCTACGAAACACCAACTGGATCATGAAAATGTTCTTTCACATGATATAATCATTTCTCATTCATCGCGTGCCATTTTACTAGATAAAGAAACGGAATAAAAGAGAGGAATCGGTGAAGGAGGGGGTTAAATCAACATTTCTCTGTCTTTCGACACGAGTAACGCTGAAAAAGTACAGTATAATGGTATTATAGTATAGTATATATAGCATAGTGCGTATGGAAACCTGGAAAACATCGATTTCAGCAACCCCATTCACACAGGCGATCCAATCCTTTCTCGCGGTTCGATTCACACAATCGAAATACAAAGCGTTTCCTAATTGAATGAGTTCTTTTTCAACCAGCCAGGGCTCCTTGATTTTATTGTGCTTGGAGGAGTGAGGGATGAAAGGAAAACATTCACTACTCCCCCCTCCCCCTCAACATTTATCCCGGAATCCTCTGTTTCCTTAAGTCGGTTTTGTCGGACTAATTATTTATTTCTCTACTTAAAAATAAAACAAACAAAGAATTGTCGACTTTGTTTTCAGCCGACCGTGTTTTTGCTGCGAGTTTCGGTAAATTCGTCTGGAAAATTGAAATTACTATTTGTGAATTTCGTGAAAATAGTTTGGCCTTTCAACGGCAGACGATGGCTGCTCGCGATGGCGTCAGGTTATTTGATACTTATTTCTTGCGATACCTGTCGTGTTCTATGTATACTATATATATGTAGATGTATATATGTATATAGATAACGGTTTATAGCCGTAATTAGGTAGTTCATTGTATTTCAGTCTTAACAAACAACAAAGCATCAGCAACTTACGTCCCTTTGAAACATTACACGTTGCGATAAAATTCCCGTAATTTAACGAGAGATACTCCGCGTGAAAAAGTAGCTGAGTTTTCTCAGTGGAAAAATACCGTATAAATCCGGCAACAAGATTGGAACGACAAACTCTATTGGATCTGCACGACAGTTTTTGAAAGCAACGCTTTCGGGTGGCGATCGTCTCGCGACTGATTCACGGTACGAGACTCTTCCACCCTCTCCTAAAATTCCCACAATTTTCCTTTTTACAAATCCGTGGATTCGCGGAATTTTCAAGTTTCCGGGAAACTTTGTACTCCGGAGTTAATAAAACGACGCCACGTGTTACCACTGTATCGGCCACCAAGACGGCGAAACTTACTTTATTTGCCGCACACAAAACCGGTATCTCAATTTCTCAGTATATACCAAAGAAGTTTAGCGATAACCGTAGCTCTATCCTTTCACTTTAGCAATCCCAGAATATCAGCTGCTTTTTCTTTATCCCTGCACTAATAATATTGACAGAAGCTTCTCCCGATATTTCCACATTCACATTTACTCGTTTGCAAAGAAAAATTGTCTCTCCCGGGATCTCTACTTATTTTAACCGTATTAACAAACATTCCTTTCTCTTCTTTTTATCCTGAATATCTGGCAAGATTTTTTAATCCTCATTTCTGATGAAATGTTTTCCTTCGCTAATGTAAGCTTGATCCGAGCGAGCGAAATTTATCAAACGATCGAAAGCTCGTTTTCTCAGTAATACCGAAAGTTTCCGGAGCGTTCTTAAAACTGATCGTTCGCAGTTGCAGATGGGGCAAGTTTTGCCCCGAAACGAGAATACCGAAATTGGCAGCTTGCAGCAACTTGGAAAATGCGTTTCGGCACATGTGCTGTTCTGTGTGCGAAAGAGAAACAAAGAGTTGCGGTTCGCGGCAAACTTCCAAGACATCCAAATACCTTTTGGATCGTTCATTTTCTTTATCGAAATTGTATACGAGAGCAGCTAGGCGATCCAACTGCAATGCTTTCACGCGACTCGAGAGAGTTATGCAAGCACGGACACCAAAAACCTACCAGCGATAAAGATTCTCTTCCATTTGCCGAATAGCTACGTAAACGAAGCAAAAATACCACTCTCTCTCTCTCTCTCTCTCTCTCTCTCTCTCTCTCACATACATATACACACACAAACTTTTCACTCTTTTCACTATACAGGCTATCTATCTTGTATATGTAAACAAGTCCAGACAAATATATCAAAACTGACTGAAGTTACAATAAATGGAAGTTAGAAATTTATTTTTTTTCCAAATATTCTCGTAGCTGTTACGAAAAGTTATTTAAAAAAGCTGAATTTCTAGTATTTTATGTGTATACTTTAATTCACTCAAGGTAGCAGTGGAAGTAAAAATTTATTTTTCTCAGTGGTAACTATATAAAAGATATTAATTATTTCTACTCGACATTTTTAAAAACATTTTTCTATTTATATGCAAAAACGTAGAATATTGTAAAAAAATATTTTTTTATAGTTACTGAGTTAAATGGATTTTTACATTTACACTCTGCAACGAGTAAGAGCATACACTTTGTGTATAATAAAGTGTTTATAAATCCGAGTGATAAAAATTTCTTATACCTTTATCATAGTTTTAAGATATTTTCTAACACATTTACACAGACATCCAGCCATTATACGTTTCTCGATAGGTTTTTGTTGTTCCGTTCGAACAAGATTCACGAATTTATCACTTCAATTGCCATGTGATAGCCGCCAGATTTGGCTTCTCACGGATTGAAACGAGATAGAGAGCAATAGAGAGTGTGATTGTGTGTGTGTCTGTGTGAAAGAGAGAGAGAGAAGCACCTGTGCTTTACGTTACCTCGAGAATTGAAAATTTTCATTAAGGAAACCGTCTTTCTTTATTTGTAAGAGGTCGCGCGTCGAGAATCTCGGGGTCTTCGAGTGAAAAACGTTAATTCCGGTTTCGAAACGTGAGTTGGAAGACGAGCAGGGAATTTTGCGCGTTGCGCCTCCTTTTTAGCGTTACAGCAGTCCTCGCAGGGTATCCCGAATTCCTTTTTATTCGTCCAATTAGTTCTGGTAGATGGCACTCGTGCAAGAGAGACGAGCCAACGATAATCCTTCGTTATAGCAGTGGTTTCAGATATTAGACACATTTCGAGCAATTCTCAAAATAAATCAAGCTATTCCCTGGCTGATTTCTCACTTCTTTTTCTACTTCGAACATCCCTTTCTCTCACACATTCTCACTCGTTCATTCCTAGCCTCCAATCAACTTCACACACCAGTATACCAAATCCTTAATTTTCACATTCGAACGCATGGCATTTGCCAAATTTTATATATATATATGTATAAGTATACAAATCAAAAGTTTTCGTTTTAATCATTCAGTAGTATAGCTGCGTGATATACGATCCTCGTATGCACGAGTTTCTTTTCGGTAGTGGTCTTACTCGTACGTAGCTCGTGGCTTCGGAATAAATGGGGTAAAAATGGGGAAATGAAGAAGAATAGGAACTGAAGAAGAAGAAGATGAAGAAGAAGAGAGTAAAAGAGGCCCGAGGATTAATCGCGTAAGATTGGATTCGTCACGGGGAAGCAATCACTTACCTTGCTCTGCGCTGGAATAAAAACGGAGAAAGTGTGAATTTTAGGAATGGGTGTTGGAGTGAGCGAGCGTGAGGGAAGCGGGACAATCGAGTCTCGCCAGCTCTGTAGTCGCCTGAAAAAAGATCGAACGAACGATGGCTCGAGAGATCCAAGAGATAGCAGAACGAGCAATTTACGAAGCTGGGAGGAACGAGAAGGAAATTTTAGGCGAACGTGGACGCTCTGCTTAAATCTGCAAAAAACACTAAAGGTATTAGAAGAGTTGGGTAGGTTGACCTTGAATACCGGAGGATCTCTCGAACGAGGAGAAGCGTGAAATTTTTTGACGATACTTACCAACAGGATACCTGTGTACACTCGAGGAATCTCTGATAAGAGGAAGGAGAATCTCTCAATACTTAGGGAGACAGAGATAGAGAGATAGAGAGAGAGGCAATATTGGCAAAATCCAACTTTAACAGCCACTAGTCTGTCAAATTGATGTCCTTAATTATAACGATCGTAATCAATTTGTCATTAACGCGACGCGTGCTCCTTAATGACGTGCATCGTACAAAGCCCACAGGCACTCGATTAGACCTGCTTTGAAAGGTCTCCTAATCGCATGATCTATATATGTATATGTGTATATATTATCTTTCAATTTAGCATCGCCAAACACCCCAACTATCCCCTACACTTATAGTATATACCTACCTATGTCTACCTTAGTTAAGAGTTCCACTACTTTAAAGCAATGGTTTATAATGCCACGTGATAATTAATAATTTCTAGATTATTTCACAAGACAATTCCTAGTGGGAAAAGTGTATCCTCTTCTTTCATATACCAATGTGATAGTTCAGTTGAAAAAATTTCCACTGCACATTTCCACTTTCGGAAGAAGAAACTCGCTTTTAAATTAACGTGATTCTATTCTCGAGATGAGATGTCGAAATTTCGATCTGTCGTATGGAAATTAAAATTTGCATGGTATGATGATGTTCTGGATAAGCCCTTTCGAAAGCGAGCTCTTACCACAAACGTTCCTATATATTTTTCTGATATTCTCGACAGCAAGTATAGATTTTCCAACTCGAGTCCTGCGTATTTTGCGAGGAAGGTGCGGGGAATAGTCGATTGCCAGCATTGAAAATTAGCTTGATTTAGGTATATATATATAGTGCAGTATTGAGATTTGCAAGGAGTACGTGTGTAACTTTATCGATTTATATGGAAAATATAGAGGAGAATTTTCATAAAACGGGCTGTCCTGGGGGAAAATTCGGTGGTAATTTAGGATTAAAGCAGGGAGATCTTATGCATATGCTTCGGTAGTAAAGTAAGAGGGGCGTGAATGTAGCAACGATGGAGCCCCGCTCAAGGTATCAGTGCAAACGATATCAGTGTGTAGTAAACGATACCCAGCTATCGGTGTATGGAAAGCTTGCACAATCACTTTCGACACTGATGGCCTGTCTTCTGACTCGACTATTCCCCACACATGCAATGTACGTCCAAGCCCCTGCATAAATTTGCATTCCGCAACCACTCCAACCGGGAACGTATTTCGAACGAGCTTGGGTTAGATCAGAAAACTACATGATTCGATCAATTCTATCCACAGCCACCTGAAACAATACACGTCCAATAAATTATACTGGGTACTCTCTATATATATATATTTATAATTATAATAAAACAAGAGAAGACCAAATCTGGAACCAAAAATACACGAATATAATATTTCAGGATCAATGAAAACATTACGAAGCGTATAGGTGGGAAACATGAAATATTCATGAAGAAAATGTGGCTGCAGATTTCAGTGAATCCATTAAAGTGCATGGATTTGGAAACTGGAAATTCGCAAGGTTCGATTGCAATTACGTGATGCGCTCTCGGAACGTGAGAAACACTGGCAGAAAGTTTGAATTTATATTTAAGTATTTCGTGGGACGATAACTGACTTTAAAGTCAATACCGGATCGTTCGAGAGTATAAAGTTGATTCAGGCTCGACGAAGAGGTCGTCAAACCGAAGGGATGAAAATTGCGAGGTTTGGCGAATTTAATGAAATTAAGGAAGCTCCGCGGTTTTACGAATATAATCAACTGTCAAGAGTGGATTTTCCAGAGACATTAATCACGATCAACAGCCACAAAGAGAATGCGATATGCATTGGCGTGCAATGCAACGAAAATGGGTAGATGACGAGAACGATGTCGACACGAGCTTGTCGCGCGAGCAAACTGTTGATTGCTCATCGACGAGGGTCGCAGTCTCTTTTTCAATTCACACACGTTTTTCGATCAGTTCCACGAAAGCCCTTGCTCAATATTTTCATCCTGGACCTCGCGCGATGCTCCATTCTGGCACTCGAAACTCGTCGATTATTCGACAGTCACGTCGAATTTAAGGATCCATCCAGCTACAGTTAACAACTGGACTTTTTAGATTCAATTTCCGGCGGAAACGTGCCGAGTGAGAGAAACCACATTCAAGTTTTCTAACGAGCCATTACTAAACACCTGTGGAATACCAAATCGGAGAGTAAGAGTAGTTTCTTCCTCTTCTACTCGTTCCGGAATGGACCTTGCTAATTAGCATCACGTATATATATATATATATGTGTGTTATGAAAGCTCGAGGAAGCTTTCGTAGATATTAGAATGATCAGACGCAACTACTAAAACGATTTTTTCCAGGCTGGAAAACGTAAAGTTTTATTGTCCCTTATTGAACGTAGGATTTTTCTACGTTTAATCATGGTCCTCCTAATTATTTCACTTTGCAGAGTGAGTCATCTTAATGAGGAGACGAATTGAGAAAAAAGCAGTGAAAAAGTTTATCGAGCCTGGTCAAGCTACAATTTTATCTCGTCCTTCGTTGGAATGGTGCATAAACGATTTTTCAGCAAAGCCCTTTTGACTCCCATGACAATCCCCCGTTTGAAGATTCACTTTGTCTCTTGGCTCCACTCGAAGGAACTAAAAGGCTTTAATTAAAGTTTCTCTCTTCACGAAACGCAATATCTTACACACAGAATGAACAAGTTTATTCGTAAATAGTCTGTCGAAAAAAAGATATTGTCTATATATAAGCCTATTGCATACATGCTTATTTTACACATATCTATTTCTTTCGTTAATCTTGCATTCCTGTAAAAAGAAGATGGCTGTTAACACAACAATGGCTTTATGAGTCGACTTGCGTTTGTACAATTGGCAGAGATTAGGAATGTATGATGTCGACAGTGTATGTATCCATTATCGTTATTTCTCGTAGAGGCTCGTTTTCCTTCTTTCTCTCTATATATATACATACATACATACTATGTGTATACGAATTGAAAGAATAATTCACCACAGGCCTGTTGAAAATTTTGACGAGTGCAACGTTGTTCTTTGTGAGAGATAAAAAAAGTCGTGAGTCACACGAAGCATCGAAGGAAAGTCCAAAAATGGTACGATCGGAAATGGATACATTATCTGCTATTGATGATGATAGCTAGTTTATAAATTTACACGTGTATTATTGCAATAAGCGCTATAAATTCAGCAACCAATCACTGAAATGGACGCTGCGAAAGTGATGATCTGTAACATTGACATAATCATAATAATGCATTGCACAAGTATAGTGCGCATTATGCTATATTGACATAGCAATTGTCTCTTTGCAAATTGGATTACCACGGTATGTACATGCTCTTTGGTAAGATGGATTAAGATTAACGACATTTTGCTTACACACGAGCACCGTTAACCGAGGTCACCACTGTATAATATAAAATCATAGCTTACACATGTTATACATATCCACGTATAAATAAGCAGTTTCCCATACGTACGTCTCACTAATCCGCGTGTGGTTAAAACAATCGCGTTGACACAACAAATTCCTATTTTAAGCCAACTTTTGTGGTTTTTCACGACCGCGCCAGAACAATCGCATTATTCTCGTAAAAATTTGCTTAATATGCTCCAAATTTTATACACGATCGAGTGGAAAATAAACTGGCAAAAATCCCAGTGATAAAAGCTTTTAGCATCGGTACGACCGTTTAATTATCAAGGAAGAAGAGAAAACGCGCATGTTAAATCATATATAATATATATATATATATATATAATACTGCAATTTTTATTGTTTCCAGCTATACAAATAAGAATGAAAAGAGAAGCTTGCGAATCGAGCAGTACATTTAATATTAAAAATCAACCAACGAGTTTCGACGTTGTGCAGTATTTTAATATATCATAGGGTGCAGCTAACGCGTAAAAATTTCTCCTGGAAAACCAGTAACTCCTGGATGAAAGACTTCCAGTTCCGACGAGAATTACCGAGAGAGCAAATAGAGCCAACGCACTGCACATTATTGCTTCGAAAATCAATTTCAGGAGTCGAGAGCATTATATAATTGAATTATTCATGAAAGTCAATTGTACGCGTGCAGCGGGAGAAAAGTGAATGTAAAAATAAGTCTTTTCCAGGAGAGTAGCTCGCGGTTGGATCCTTTCAATGTGGATTACGATATTTTCTTTGGAAAATAAAGCTATCGATGATCTTTACTCTCGCAGCGTCCCCTGTTTTTCCAGCGGTGCTGGGGGGCCACTTGGAAATGGCTAGTCGCTCGAGATGTCGGCCATTTCTAACATTTCCAACGACTTTTCCTTTTTCATTCTATATATAGCTCGCCTCCGCGCTTTTCTGCTCCTTTCATGGTCTTCGGTGGGATGCGGCAGGCAGTTAATGATATATTTATACGTATATGTATATATTTACAGACATAAAACAAACATTGTAAACACGCTTGCGAAGAGAAGTGCGAACGATGAAGGTCATAGGTACCTATTAGAGGAACAGCGTCCGAGGTGGTCGGCATACTTTCTGCAACGAGGTTCAGGAATACTGTCAGCGACAGCAGAATCGTCACTCCTGTGAAGGCACGTTGAAAAAATCAGCTTTTATTCCCTTGTTAAGGGCCATACCTCGCCTCTGGTCTAACGCTACAAGTGTAAAACCTCTAACGCTAATGCTATAACTCGATTGGTGCTGATGACGATGTTCATATGATTGTCTGATTATGACCATGCGAATATTTGCTCGCTCGATCAAACGTCCACTTGGCAAATTCGGGGCAGAATCTGCCGAGACAGCCCCTCGACCGGAGCGACAGTGAAATCGCGATAAATTCCTTGCAAATCCTACAATGTGGAATGGGAGATTTCTACGCAGTGCTGTAATTATACGAGACAAGCTCAAATACGGAACGAATGATCCAAGATGAAACTCATCCTAAATCGTAGGCTGTAAACACAATGTGGAAAAGATTACGTTTATGATCCTGGGAAGACGGGAAGGACTTACGAAACGTAGAGGGATAATTCGTAGAAACGTTGAGACTAAAGTTTCAACCGAACAGGTTAGAATATTTTTAAATGGAAAATATTCCTCTCTGGGAATTCGAGAGACGAATTAATCCTGATATATTATGCAATCTAGTATTATGTACATGGGGCCTTGTATAGAATCCAGAATACCTAGCTATCCAAAGTGTAGTCATTAATAACCTTAACACGTGCTTTTAGCTAACTTGTCAACAGCTTGCTTGGAACATTAGAAATTTACGAATCTGCAGCTTTAGTGGTAATTTTCAAATTGTCCTTTTGCACCTATTTACCAGCTGGTTTTGCTCGAATTAAACAAACTTCCTTAGTAAAAGGCACATGGACCACCGACAATCCTTGAATTGAATATTTACTCATGCAAATTAGAGACACCCTACTGAATGGCTTTGGAAGGTACGTTGATTAATAATCAATTACATAAATTTTCTTACAATGGCACTTTTTTGCGTAGGGAGATGCAATTAAGGAGAGAAGGAGCTGGGACTGGTTATTTTATAGTCGCGTGGGGAGCTGTAAGGCATTTAAGACTCGTGCGACTTGGGTTTTGCGATAGTCGAATGAGCTTGATAAGAGTTCAAGAGATTCGAACATCCCTGTGGGGGCGGAGGATCGACAATAACACGGAGAGAGTCCAACGTTCAGGTATAAGGTCAATCAATTAGCTCCTTACAATTAACCGAGTTCGGTGCTGATCGCCGGTAAAACCTATATATATACACACGTACATACCATACTCGCCAATTGCCAATTGGCTGGAACGTGCAAATTAGTATTCTAAGTTGATTTAGGTGCAACGCCGGAAACTTGATAATTTATGCCTGCCTCGTCCTTATTCCAATAGAACAGTCACTGCCGCGAGTCTACATTTATACCGCACGATTGATAAAATTGCTAAAAAAATATTTCACTTTCGCGAAGAAAATTATTACTGATCGACACTTTCCATATTTATAGGAATACCTTATTCCTCGATCCATTTGGAAATTGATCGCTTGCAATGTATTATACCGTAGTATACCTGATACATTTCTCAGCTAAAAGCCTATAATATTTTAAAACCCAGTCGTTACTTTGGTCATGAAGATAGACTCGTGAAATGCAAGGAACGAACAATGTCGACTAAAAAATGTTCCACTTCTGGCGGGCTCTTTTCGAAATTTTTCTTCGCCTCGAATAGGTTCAACAAAGTTGAACACTTTTCTCGTAAAATAAGCCAGGGACAATATTTTCTAGAATCTGGAATAGGGTATGGTAGATAGTGGTGATAAAATAAAAGAATGTCGCTGTAAAGTCGATCGCTTTGGTGGCTTTGCTATTGGACGATATACCACACATAGTTTCTATTGCAAAAATATAATGGAAGACGGAAAGATTGGAAAATGCAGCGTTGTTCGACCAATCGGTGTAAAATCATCGATCGAAGGCAATCGCGAGGAACGTATTTGTTGTTGTAAGCGCACACTGTTTGCCAACGTATAACGCGCCAATTAGTAATTCGAGCTAATTAGTATTCCTAAGTTGATTTAGGTGGGTCAATGCAATTGCGGTAATTTACGTCCCCTCCCCCCCCCCCCCCCACCCAGATCATTCAGTTCTCGTTTGTTAATTAGCATATTGGAAAATCTTCTAGGTGCGCAAAATTCGCACGATTTCACTTGTTACGATTTGCCCACTATTATAACAATCACCTGATTTTCTTCCCGACCAAAATCCAGTCGTTCGTCCCACGACCATCGTTAAATATCCCCCGTTTATTCCCAATAACCCAATGGAAGGCTTCTCTCGATCCGAAACGCATAAAACTGCCTCCAAATCAGACTTTAATTTTTCGACTCGTGCGTATTCGCAAGTTTTCTACTTGCTTCACGAATCCGCCGATTTTATATGGAGCCGAGCCACTTGCTGCGATGAAAAACGTAATTTCCGTCGAATATTGGATAGCCGTAATTCTCCCGTGACTCATAAAGTCGTCGATCGAGCGTGGATTCGCCATTGATATTCGAAATGAGCGGAGATATATGTATCTGTACGTTCGGTGTGAAAAAATCCTGGGGTACTGGAGTTTGCTTTAGAAAATGAAATTAGTCGAATAAAAACGAGCCTTTCTATATATGTATATATACCGAAGCTAGGTCAATAAGAGAACGAAAACGATATGAGCAGTAACAATGAAACGTACATTTGATCAATTTTAATATACTCGTATATATATGTATATCACACATATATATATACACCCACGTGTATGGTGGGTGTTATGAAATTATCCGTCTTTTCGAGCAATCTCCAGTACGCCATAAAACTGTGGAACGATTAACTATTAAGCCTTTTACTACTCGTTTCACACTATTACACGCAGGCGAACATTGAAACAGCATTGTCGAGTAGTAAGGGTCAATAATAAAGCGGGCCAACCTGTTTGAATTAACGGGGGAGCGAAAACTGAATCGTTGCGAATAAATAAAGCAGAAAGAAGAGGGTACTTTAAAGAGTAATGAAAATTGCGATTGAGCTTAGCGCTAATATCAACCCTGGCTATCGAACACGTTCGCCAATCAAATAAATGAAACACGCGATTCAGGTACACGTATATACATATAGGATTCTCTATATATATAAATAACCTAATAAATATCGACACTTATCGCGAACTGAAAATAAAAAGGAAGGCAGTCGGTCGTACTAAAAACACGAAAAATTTCACAGCTGAATATTTTTGTCTGCACACAAAATATATATAGGTAATATTTACCAAACAACAGCAGTTATAATTAAGAGAAAAATTACAAAAAATGTTGCTTTCTTTGTTTTACTTATTCGCTCCATAAATAATCCTATACATGTATATATAGTATACCCTCTTAACAGCCCCCTCAATTATCCCTACAGCAGTGAATTAATCAGAAGATTCCTCATCACGACCAGTAAATAAATTCTGTTGAACATGCCGTGAGGCGGATCGTAAAATATTTTCCTCGTCGTGGCATTCGCCGGCACAACTGTTTCATTGCGGCGCGGAAGAAAAGTACAGTGGGAAATTGTTTTCTTGGGCGAATGGAAAAAGGCAGGTGTTGAGAACGTGGCGAGAGTAACGCCAGAGCAGACTGTCTAAACTTTTGGCGAGAACGCTTTAAACCGGCGTTTTTCATTTTTCACGCGCGTATCGATAGATTTGGGAAAGAGAGAAAAGCGCGATAAAACGTTTTATGGAGGGTGAAAAGTGGACGAGGCAGCGAAAAGATTGCAGTGGAGGTTAGTTGGACGATAAATCAATTTGTTTCACGGATCGTGAAATGTGGCTTGAAAGGTGAGTTAGGAATAGCAAGGTAGAGGGGGGAGGGGGGGGGGGGGTAATTTTGTGAGAAGGTGATGAAAGGATACACGTATAAGCGTTTGAAAGGGCCATGATACACTCGCGTTCCTTTGTCATGGTAATGTTCAATCAAATGCGAGTCAAGTCATTCGCACTGGGCCCGTTGCAGTTGGAAGGCAAAATCTTGTGGACGCCTGCGTTTCCTTCTCTCCCGCTAAGATATAGTACATGTATATATAGTAGTATACGCGTACCATAGTCTGGTATATATGCATACTGTATATCCGCTTAATGAAATTCGCCAGGCCGACCCCACTCCCTACGGAATTTACTGCGGCATAATATTATGGAAATTTCATTCATGGCCGAGCGACGCCCACCCCTCCCCCCCCCCTTCTTATTCGTAACAGCCACTAGTAAAGAGATACATTTTTAGGCGTAATTAAAGCCTTCCGCGATGCGAAACCCATCGACTGCGTCGACCCCATATTTGCCTGGCGTCGCATTAACGAATTTAAAGCTACCAGACCGCACCAGCGGAGCACCACCTATTGCAATTTGCATTCAACCCTCGAATCCCGACTCTGTTTGCTCGGTGCTTCAGACTCTGGACCAAGATCCTCTAAAAAGCTCGCTAATCCAGCTTCTTCCCATTAAAAAAATCCTTCGTGATCGAAGGCTTCGTGAAAAAAAATGAGAAAAAATGAACCTGTGATTCGTCTTACTTTTGACATAATTTCCTACACTCGTTCGGGAAACTGTCAGGAGCATATGGTGGACTCGTCAAATTTTGATTAATCGCCAAATACGCTGAGGGAATCCCAAACGAATTCTGCTTTATTGTAACGAGGGTTCAGGCTGAGGAATATATTCGATCAAGTGTTTTTTTTTTAGGTTCCTTAAAAAATAAAATTTTTGCATTGAGCGGTATACTGGTTTTTATGCATGAGTAAATATTGTGTTTCAAGGCATATATAACGTGGCAAGTGAACTTATCATTGGTTAAACTTTCTGTTGGTGAAATTTTTGCCTAGAAACGCGAACATCAATTGGAGAAAATAAACGAATAGACCAGCTGGAAGTATATAACGTGACTCGTGCGAACAAACATTTCGAATTAGCGACTAGTCCAGATAAATTTATAGCTTTCTGCTGCTTGTCAGAAAATTGCAAAAACCCATCTAGTCTCGTAAATTGTCTTCTTTCTCGAGTCCCGTTGGAAGACTTAACGACACGAAAAGTACTTACAAGGAAACCCTTTCCGGTGATATGGAAAAATTCCACTACAAGTAAATGATTTTTTATCTCTCAACTGCTGCGTGTTTAAAGACTTCTTATCAGCTCGTGGGAATTTCAATACCACGTAACAGACACTCTAATAAAAAACAGATCCCAGGAGGAAAGCAAACTGCAAAGAATTATTTTTGAATTTACCAATACTGAAACATTAGAATTTTTTGCAGAAACGATTTTATATAATTTAGGAAAAGATTATCTTTTTTTTCAGTAACTATTAACTTGGATTGAAATATTCTAATAGAAATCCACTACAATTAAATGATTTTTTATTTCATCTGCTGCATATTTAAAGACCTTTTTTCGCCTCGTGGGAATTTCAGTACCGCGTAACAGACACTGTAATAAAAAACAGATCCAAGGAGGAAAAAAACTACGAAGGATCTTATTTTTGAATTTACCAATACTGAAATACGAGATACTTCTGCACAAACGATATTAAAATTTAGAAAATTTTAATTTTCTTTCAACAACTCCTAGCTTGTATATTTTGTAATAATAAAAACTATAGAAAAACTATTGTTATATTTATAAGAGCTTACAAATGGTCGTAATAATTTTATACTTGTGATAGAAAGGAGCGAGTTTGGTTGAATGATTAAACTGATGAAGCATAACGCACATCTGGCCTAGAATGGAAGACAAAACATTACGATGTGGGTTGCTGAAGGCTCAAGACCTTCTGATCGACAAAACGCGTTCTCTCCTTCTCCATCTAGTTTACTATGCATAGGGCGTGAGTTCACCGCCCAGAATCTGGCCTCAGTCGACTGATCTATGACGATTGCATTTGCATGCGCTGTTTGCTATCTGCCGAGCTTGAGAAGGCCATCAGGATATGCGAACTAACTTCGCTATGAAGGCTACAATGAGATACGTGACGGAAGAATTTCACGGGCTACCTGGTATTAGTTTTCTACCCCTTTCTATATAGTATCTATACTATATATATTCCCCTGCTCTCATATCCACCTCGTGTCTGTGTTAACCACCAGAAAACACTCAACGCTTCCATCCAGATTTTCAATAAAGTCATCATCTTTCGAGAAGATACATTCGTTTGTGACGCGTGAAAAATTACGATGACGCACCTCAGGATCGATAGTTGCAAACGTTAGAAAGCTGTACCTTGGAGAAGTTTCAATAAAAACCTGCTGGAATTTTTTTAATAAAGTTGGAAGCTCGATTGGACTTTATCCAGTCAATTCTAGCTCTGCCAATATCAGCAGAATTTTCATTTTCCGTCACCTCTTCGAGCACTTTCAAAAATTTCACGTCAAATTGCAAAATTCTACTTTCATCGATATTCTTTTCTCGGATGTATATATGTATAGTCCGCCTATTGCATAAACCACTGGAGACCAGATTTTAATCTCGCGAATCTTTTAAAAGTTCTTTAGGATGAGCAAATATTTATCGGATATAGCAAAAAGACGTATCTTTGAATCGTAACACTCGCATTCGTATTCGCTAATTACACATACAACGAGTAAAAAGTTTTAATTGAGATTTTGCATAGAGACCGCGTGCGGTGTTGGCAAAAACCGAATATAAACGAATCCATAATGAGTGCTGTCGTGTTTTCCAACAAAATTTACGTAGCAGCGTCAAGTTTTGTTTGGCTCTTTTTTTACTCTTCATATATTTCAGCTGCATCCACTCAACGTATTCTCACTGAGTTTTCCCGCTATTTCCTGAGAGGGTGAGGGCATACAAGGAGAGGGGGGGAGGGGCACCCCTTGTCACAGCCACATCGATCGGTGTCGTCTCGGAGGCAGCGAGAAAAAATTAAATTTTCAAATGCGAAACCACGTCGATTTTTCAAAGCAGCTGACTGGCCCAAGCGCCGCAAACTCTCTCCTCTTCCGGTCCCTTTGTTCCATTCCGTAATTAGCTAGAAATTAATCATGCTCGATTAATTGAGTCGATAAATAGATCCTTGATGACGAGGCTTGGTCATTAAGGTCATGGACGGGAAAGCCGTAAATTGAGTTGAATTCGTTGACTAGCGAGAATCAAATGTTAGCTTCAATCTCAAATCACGTTATCGGGTCTCGTGGTGTAAAAATAATTACGCTAACGAGCTCAACTCTGCCTTTTCAAGCTATGATTAAAAGAAGTCAGCAGTCAAAAGCAGGCGACGCCATTTAATATTCTACTACTTTTCCGCCCATCAGTCTCCGGATATGACAGATAGCCTTCAAATAAAATCGAAAGATTTATATATTGCAGAAGAAATATATATATATATATAACCAATCTAGCTTTGATTGCAATTTCTAGCAAAGTCCGTCAGATTAGTTGCACAAGGAGAAAATTTCAGAGAGCTCTTTTAGAACATCGAAGCGTAAGCTCTTTTTCTTCTTCTGACAATGAGAATTCTCCTTTTCGACCCTCTAACCACGTCATAATTACTCGATACTTTCGGAATAGACCAATGGAAGAAATATAATCAGAACCATTCAATGTCGGGATATCTCAGACACCGACCTAATTAGAAGCCTTTACGCTGGGTACTCGATCCTCTTCATTCCTCCCATTAAATTCGGACATTTGATAGTTCACAAAGAGCTCCTAATACACACGTTTGATCCCTCTTTGTTAAATTCTTCTTCGAATAATTATTCTACTGTATAAAATGGCAAAAATATATACGACTTAATTTACACTTTCCAATTAAGTTAAGTAATCGAATTATTGATTAACAGATGTTAAACTTTTGAAACGTACAAAGAAGTATTTAATAACGAGAAAGAATAAAAAAAAAATTCGCTCTCATTCGTAATCAAATAATACTCTGTTTCACTCCTAACTGTAAACAAATGGTAGGATTTATTTATATACGTTGAAAAAGAATATTAACTTGAATATTATTACTCCGTTTCTACAGCAGGAGTTGGAACACATTGCGATAATGTGTTTACCCAACGAAAATAGTAATTACGTTAATCCATAAACACGCAGCAGTATTAGATTTCTCAGAGATTCTAATTGTTGGTTTAAAATTTTGAATAATTACATGATTATCATCAAACAATCACAGGCTTGTAAGATGGAATATGAAAGACTTTTAAGAACCATTCAACGTTCATGTGCAGAAATTTTCTAATATCTCACCTATACAAGTATCTAGTAGAGTATTTTTTTATTGCAAGTCTAATGCACGAAGATTAATTTTGGGGAGCTTCTGGAAAATATAAAAGCGCATATGAATATGAGATTTTGAGTGGACGGAAACGAAGCGAAGGCATGTAAGATGAAATATTGCTATGTAAAGAGATGTCTATGGTGAGTTTTAAGGAGAAATATATCGCGTTGGATCCGCCAGTTTACCACGCTGCAACGTTGCCCGGTTTGCAGACACGCAAACATGGTGCGCGTACCTGCTTATATTACTACTAGAGCTCTCGCAGCTCAATAGCTGTATGCAAAATCACGCCTTATTAACTCCTCCTAACATCTACCGTACGACAACCTCAGTTCAACCTTGGATGTGCACGCCTGACTTATTTCCTAGCTAGCTCAAACTGTTTAATTGCTACAACTATTTTCCAAGTATTTTCCTCCAAGACTCTCTAAACTTTCTGGAAGTTCAAAGCCCCTCATCTCTCGATTCGTTATACCTCGTACAATTCCAATAAGAATAATCAACCTCGTGTAAGCTAAATTTCAAAACAATCTTACACCTCTCGATGGAACAGAAATTCGAGCAAAAGCTGCAGAAAAAAGTTGACAGAATATTTTTAAAGGAATGAGATACGCGATAGTCGATGTAATCCGTGGGAGATTTAAAGCGAAGAGCTTTTTTTCTGGTTAGTCGTTGTTGAAGAGCGAAGAGGAGGATCTGGAGAGACAAAAATGGTTAGCAAAGCGATCTTACAGGACTTCCAGCATGACGTTGGTCGGCTGGTATAAATTTCAGTGGCAGCTGTGGGGGGAGGGTTCGTGTATATACCTATGCAATACAGTGATAATAAGAAAAGTAACGATAAAAATAATAATAATATGGAATGATGGAAGAGGTATTACAGTTGAAGTGGTAATAGAGAAGAAGTGGAAATAAAAGTAGAAGTAGAGAGAAATTAGTGATACTAGAAGAGGTTGAAGGTCGTGAGGGTTGAGCGTGATCGAGTCGATCTACGAGCTCGTTTGATCGTCGAAACGAACGAGAAAGTAAAATAATCAGTAGTAGAGCCGAGAGTTGGGTATCAGTGGAAACAGAAAAAATATGAAGGCAGGGTTTATAAAGAGGTTTGTATATTTATATATATACGTAAGTGGTGTATGTATACACGCAGCGAGACGTGTATATGCGAGGGTGGGGGTGGGGAGATTCAAGGACGTATACATACGTAGATGTATCGTATACGTAATCTTTACTGCACATATACATGTAATATTCAATCAAATAGAGAGAGTGAGACGTGTCGTCTATGCACAGGCAGTCATGCTACGAGGTACGTTACCTAGGGTGAGTTTTTCCCCGGAGTCCGGTGGCAGGGTGAAGCCCAACAGGGCCATGCTGGATATCAGCACGCAGGGCACGATCAGGTTGAAAAAATAGTACAGAGTACGCCTGCGTATCTGTATCGTGAAGGTCACATCCACGTATGGTTCCGGGCAGCATTGATATTTGTTTGTATTCTTCTTTCCAGGCATCCCTGAAAAAAGCCAAGATCGATGTACCTGTCACAGTAAACTCCCATTGCAGGAGCTTGCCTCGCTCTAAATTCATTAATTTAAAAATCAGAATCTTCTGTCTTCCCAAACGTGTATATTTTTCTTTGGACTCGTCGGCAGTAAATATCGAAAAACTACTGTCTGATATATTTTAGTTATACTACTGCACAGCTCCTTTTCCTATCCATTGATTTTCTCTCTAATTCGACAGACTGATTTTTTTCTTATCGCTCGTTAGTATCTCGCTCTTTACAGTATTATTATCGTTAACTGGTCCTCTTTATCGACCAGACTGTCTTGTGCAAAAAAGTGCAACCGTAAAATTACAGTACGTTTTAGGGCCAAAATACTACGTTTGCTAATGAAACATTTTTTTTTGTTATACCTACTTATGGAAGAGCGTTGGGATTATCAGCGTAAGGACTGTTCATTGATCAGTGTGCCGTATTTTTTAATAAGTTGATCGTTCACACCTACTAATTTAACCACTTTAATACGATTATTCGACGAATAAGAAAAATAAGTTTAATTTAAATTTTAGTTAAACCTTTGTAAATTTTTGATGAAATTGACGCAACGAGAACTCCGTTTAAAAAATCTGTAAGTACGAGGGGGATGCGGATGATGAAATTTTGGGGTGGTAATTTCTATCGCTGGAGTTTTTACGAGTCTCGTATGGAGCGAGGTTGAGTAATTTTTAAGAAGGAAATGGAATCTCGTGCGCCAGTCACGTGAAAAAGTCACGTTGGCTCATGTGCCACAGATGCTTGGTCAGATAGTCGGGGTAGCGAGCGCATCTCAGTCGTAAAAAGGACCACGCTTGGAGGAAAAAGCTGGGGGAAATATGTCGAAGCGAAAAAATGTCATAAAATTCTTGTCAAATGGTGCACATGCGCTTTGGTAGCAAGCTTTCTGCTTCGGAAACTTTGGTAACTCAACAAAGAGAGCTGATGCCGAAAATCCCAACTTTCGGGCTAACTACGTCTGACGACCCCCTCTTATACAAGAAAATTTAATGCTAATAACGTCTCTTTGTGAGCTGACGCTGAAACAACCCTTAAGAAACACTCGTCTACCTCAAATACTTGTTATGCACATTATGAATTATTATTATTATGTAACAGCAGTTTTATTACCAAATGTACCAACATCAACGTTTCAAGTTGATAATTACTTCGTCTGTTAATACGAAGCATTATAAGGGCTTAAAATTTCGCAATGTGTAACTTTGCCTGGAATTAATAACAGTTATTAGACGAATGCTAGACAAAGAGGGCGGAATAGAATGTTCAAAGTAATAGAATGCACAGCTAGAAAATATTTTACTGCGAAAAGAATTGTTAGCCACGAGTGATTTAAAGCGTGGTTATACCAAACAATTTCACGCTGCGCGAATTCATGAGAACCGTTTAACCGATCCTTCAAAATGCACGAAACCAAATAGTTTTGCCATGAAGAATCCGAGTTATACCGGCATCGTTGTCCACGATTTATGCTTTGTCATAAATATTGAACTCTGAAAACAGAAGTATCGCCGAACGTGTTTGAAATTATTTATCACGAAAAACGAGTATCATAATTTTGGGGGAAAGAAGAAAAGTGGCTAATAAAATGAGGAGAATGGAGAAGCGAGGGTCATTGAGATTGTTGGTAAGCAGATGAACGGATAGAGCTTCTATGAAACTGTAATTATTGGTGATAAGAGGGTAGATCAAAGCTACGAATATAGAGATTCTAGTTTGGTCTGTTTGTAGCGGTTTTCCATTGGTGCAGCTGTTAATTAACACCAAGAATCAGCGCTATAACTTTGGGAGATATATTGAGAAAAATGTTTCGACCGATGAACAATTTTTCGTTGCAACAATAATTTATTCATTATATCAATGAATTATTCGTTGTATCAATAAATTTGTTCATTGTTGTAATGAAAAATTGTTCATGGTCTGAAATAATTTTCTCGCAGTAATGAATAAAAAATGGCTAATAAAACGAGGAAAAGGGAGAAACGAGGATCATTAAGATTGTTGTGGAGCAGATGAACGGATAGAGCGTGGTATGAAACAGGAATTGGCGATATGGAAGCAGATCAAAGCTGCGAATATTGAGATACTAGTTTGGTCTACGCGTAGCGGTTTTTCATCGGTGGCTGTTAATCGCGTAATATCAAGAGCACACTATGCGTCTTTATAAAAGAGATACTTACACACACATTCCAATTGCTAGTCCATTTTGTCGAACATCCTCTAAATCTCAATAACCTTTTTATGTCTTATACTATCAACGCTATGTTATTCGATCTGACACTAGAATTTTTATGGCAAAATATGGCTTTTTTATCACGTTTTTACAGGGCAAAAACTTTTAATTAAAATTTTTCCATACATGAATGCGCAAATTGCCATAGTAGCATTAATTCCTATTCTCGTTCCTCTGTACGGTATTTGTGATTCGGTTACTGCGATCGAAAAATATATTTCTTTACTAGCATTTATTCCATGCTTCGTTTTTGGTTTTCCCAGCCATTTCCCGTGTATAAAAATACGAGTATCGAATTTTCAGTGGTTAAATTAGTAGGTTATGAATAAACATGAATCGAGAGAAACAAATTTTAACTTATCGTAAGAATACTCGCAGAATCTTTATTCAAATTTCAATATACAGGGGATTGGGGACAGAAATTTTTCTTTCATACAACACACTGACCAAGTTTGACAGCGATCGCAATTGTTGTATTTCAGGATGAGCGATTCGCAATACACTGTACAACAATTCACTCGTAACTGGCGTTTCCAGTAAGCCCGATAGTCCTCTGCTAGAACGGGACACGGTTCTGCTTAAAACGGTAGATTTTATGCAAACAAGCGTGACAGAAAACGCTTTGGATTGGTCGCATTCGAGAAGCTACGTCGGCCACATGTCTCTACCGGTTTAATCCCTCAGGGAGCAAATTTACAGCTGGCTGTGCGTCAATTTGCAAATAAATATCAGCTTGGATGACCAATTTGCTCGCTCAGGTGTGAATTAAGCTTCGAGAGAGACGAAAAAGTTATAACGGAAAGAAAATTGGAGGAGGGTCGCGTTTGTACGAAAATGATGGTATACTATATATAAAGTTTAAAATATATATAGTATATCTATCTGTGGAGGTAGGGTTTTAAGTAGATCGTGGCTCTCCCTTTAGCAGAGGATCGAGCCTACCACCACGACGAAGTAGGCAAAAGACAAGTTTTGGTCCTAGTAGCCTGAGAGGGTGGGTCTGATTGGCTCCATTGAAACTCACCGATGAGATACCATTCTCCGTTCATGATGAAATCGGACAAGTCACCACCCTCATCTGAATTGAGTACCAGATCGACCTACCAAGGTCAAAGTTTGATTAAGACAGGTACGTTCTACGGGACATTCCGAGTGTACTTGAAAGCCGCGTGCACATGCAACCATCCATCCGACTCATCTACTTTTGCAAACATTGAACTAATAAGGGGTGGGAACTTTGAAAAGCTGCTGCTTCTGCTGCTGTTTATTGCAAACTGCTGATGCTCTCCTTCATTCTTCTGATATTCCACTCTCCTCAACTTACTCCCCCCCCCCTCCCATTCCGCCCTCCTAATTATCCACTTAGCATCGTTATCACGCAGCATCATTATAATTACTTTATATCACATATGCTATAATACTGCAATTACCTCCTACCCTCTCAAAGTATACTAATAGCAAAAAATTAAAAGTTTTCTTTCAATACATATTTCCTCCTACAGCATTATTAAAGCAAGCACTATACTAAATAATTCCAGGATAATCTCGTCAAACGATCCAATATACATACGTACATATAAAACTAAAGTCATTATTAAACTGGTCTATCCAAAGTTACTCCTCTCTAACTCTCATTCTTTGCGATTTCTAAACACGTGTTACTAATTGATGAGAAGCTTTTAAAGCTCTCGTGGATAACACGACAAATTAATTTGGGAAAGCAGCTGCAAATTCAATTTTCATCATCGCAGGTGGAGGAATCGTGCAACATGTATTAGACTATACACACACACATATATATATATATATGTATATAGTAGTGTAGAGAGATGAATCGAGGGAAAGGGAAGAATAGGAGAGAGGGAGGGGGTGATTTCGAAAATCTGCCTTTGTCTCAGCTCCTCGACGAAAATTGCTTGCTTAAGAAAAATGAGCTGCTCCGTGAAAGGAATTAATTCCGTGCACGAGCACAAAATCTCTGTGATAAATGCTGCTACGATACACTCGCTTTACTCTCGGATAAAGCAGAAACGCTCGAGCGCCAAATACGAGTTGGGGAAGAAGAGTGCTTATCGGAAAGAAGTTTCGTGTCTATACTTTCTCTGCTTTTTTTCCGTTATTCTTTTCGGAGCTTTAGCATCATCGTTGCATCGGGTCGAGTGAAGACGACTCTCCAGAAGAGAGAGAATACTGCGAGGTATCTGTTGCTCATTGACCGAGCGCCAGATTGGATGCGGTGGTTGAGCGGCACAGTGGCGCAGCAATTCGATTCTCAAAGTGTCCTCAACGGTATATACTTCGTTTACGCTAATTACGAACGACGTTCTTATACGCAAGAAAATAAGGGACCGCATCTGGACCCTTTTGACAAAATGTCACACTCGTACACGGTATAACGCTCTATATATATATATATACCCAGCGATAAACTTGAAATTATCACGCAACCAAAGAATATTCTCCGACGAAAATATTCGACCCAATAACCCCCCCCCCCCCCCCCCATCGCGCTTCATTCCACGAACAGTCGCGCGTAGACTATACTTCCGGCTGGTTCTTTCTCGCCAATAATTTCAGCGTGCGACTGACTCGAAGCCACTATATTCCGAAATTCGTAGCGAAAATTACGACGGATATGCATTGCTGGCAACGTTAGCCCCATTATTCATCGCGAGACGTATTTCATTCCCTAGTGGCGTACATCGGCCACCTTTATTCCCAGACTGCAGGGTGCACAGTTTGCGCCGCCATTAACCATTCGGACTAATCTCTACATTTCCAAATAAATTTTTATTGCGTCTCGCGAGTAACTCCTCAGCTGCGAATTATATTTACCCCTTTTTATTTATTGCTTATACGTAATATAGTACATAGCGATAAAATTTAATTACCCGACTTGAGTCTTGGTATATACAGTAGTGAAAGTCAAGCATTATATTAATACTACTTATTTCACACACACCGGCTCGTTCTTGTATAGCAACAAAAATCTATTTCAATCAAACCCATAAAGTTACTTTTGACTTTTATTATCGAGTGTTCATAACTTCGCCACGTAATTCCATTATAGTTTATAGCCAATATTTTGTACACTATCGAGAAATTAATGGCGTTTAGCAGTATTGTTAATTGCAGCTATTTTCGCCTCGGATTAGCCACGCTTAATTAGCGTGTACGCATGCAAGATCTACGCATGTACACAACTACTGGTTATGTAGGGAGGTGCAATCCACTTGGAAGCTATAGGCTGTCTAAGGATGTGTAGCTAGGATATCTTGTATACATATATACGATTGTACTTAAGCGAACGTTTCGACTAGACTATTTAGGTAAAGAGCGAGCACTACCGACCCAACCTAATTGGGTGTGTGTACGTGTTGTGTTATTGGCTACAGATACACATACGCTTGTAATATGTACAATTACGTATACACACACATGTAAACGGATAAGTATAATGATGTACGTAACACATAGCGCAGAGAAAAGAGTGTTACGTGCTACCTAGCCACCGTTACTTTTTACATGCACACTTAATACATATAGAAACACCTTTCTATTTACACACAAGAAATTTTGCATTGCTATTTAGCAGTGTATGATATGTGTGCACATTGTACCTATACAAATATGCACACGCACATACAGAGCTGTATTCCTATAACCTAGAACGTATTGTATATATAATATATACAAAGAGCATGCGACACACACTGTACATTTATATATGTATTTCTATATATATAAATATAGAAATTTAATTATGATATACTATATAACATATATATATATAGCATAGTTTTTGTTTAAACAAGGATCTTTATATTATTCGGTTTTTTTGACGGGGCGTAGGAATCATAATCCGGGCGGTGTACGACGATCAGGATTACGTAGAAATTTAACATATATTTTCTACGTATAGATTTGTATGGTTACATATAGTATATATAGAGAGAGACAGCATTTTGCCAGAACGACGCAATTGACGGCACGACGCCACCCGACGTGCACTCGAGGAAACATTACAACAAAGTAGTTTTGCCGACGTGCAGTGGCAGCTCCACAAATTTAATTGGGAGAACTCGCTTGGAATCATGCACGATTCATCAATTCGACCAGGATCGTTTATCCACGTGAAACATATATATATATATATATATATACATTCCACTCTACGTATGATTACTCGCCAATTCCAGTTTACCGCACGATTATACTTGTAATTGACGATTTCGTTAGCAACGTGGACTAAAATAATGTTGAAACAAAAAAAATAATTGAAAATACAAGTTTCGAATGAAAATACTCTCGGGACTATTTAACGTTACACAAACTGGCGTGAGATAAATTGGTAGACTAATTTGACTATTGTCGATGTAACGGATGTAAATTTGGATGGATCTGTTTGTCGAGTTTTGAAAATTTGGAAAGATCGTTGATTTTTGTTATTTGACGAGCGACGAGGTGAAAGGTGGTTTTGAAAGCGAGGCTGGCACTGCGCGTCGTTAAACGGTCTCGAGGGCCACGTAGCGTCGAGACCGATTTTTATGGCAAATTTTATGTTTCTTTTACAATGTATTATTCTCGTGCCCGACACGTATACCTATTATACTATATGTGGGAGAAAAGCTCGCTGTGTCCCGCACGCATCGTTCCCCTGCATTATTGCGAAGCTTTTACCAATCGTGCGAGAGCCCATTTACGACAATTAAAACTCAGCCGTCAAGACTAAAGCTCTGACAAAGCTGCTACAAAGCTCAGGAATTCGCAACAACTGTGACGATAGCTATATATGTATATATATATACATCGATAAGCTTTATATCGATTACACAGTATTACACTGTATACGATGCGTGCGGAGTGACGCGTTCAGCATAGCACAGGATAGTGGAGCGAATTTTTCGCGATGAACGCTTAAATTCTAAGTAGTATAGATCAATAATTTTACAACTTAACGTAACGAGGGGTTGACTCGGTATACAAGTAAGTATATATATTATTTCGGAACGTGGTCTTACATGAGCGCCTCGCTTCTTACGCACTGCACACTTTCTCATTGGCCTTGTCAGTAACGAACTTGAACAGATGTGTTGGAGTGCGTAGAGGGGCACGCAAGTAAGAGCGCATCCGAACAATAAGTGCATCTGCTTCGCGCACGCAAGTAACGTAAAGATTGTGTCTTTCTAGAATGGTCAATCTTGGTAATGTGTCAGTTTTCAATCGTATCGGTGAATCGCACCACTTTTATGAATCACGAGAAGAACCACCAGTAAAATAATTGTCCCTTGCAAGAGTGGAAATGTTCTGGCGGCAGGGAAGTGGAAAAATCCGTTAATGATAGACGTCAAAGGGTTTTGAGCCGGGGAGGTTTAATGCACTAGAGGCAATAGGCATAGATCGAACGGTGGGAAGAAAACCAACCAAACTGTAGTAGTGGCTGGAGAAGAAAAGAACCACTCGACGTTTTCGTTGCACACTCCTGGAACGCGTGCAACAGGTAAGCTAAGAAAGAGTGATATTGAGAATTCGCATATTTTTCAAGCTCCACCGTTAAAGCTTCCGGTTTAAACTGCAACGCGATCATAATGGTACTTTTGAAGAGGACTGAAAGAAGCGTGTTATTGTTTTGCGTGGATTAGCTGTTTTATCTTCAGAGTTTGGGTGTTGAGTGATGCGAGTAAAGCTATGGAGCGACGATGCTTCGTCTCAAGTGGGGAACAGATTACTGCGAGGGAAAAGGGACGCGTTGGTTCTTCTGGCGGTTGTGTGCCTTACTGTTAAGCCGAGTGCATACGCCAGCGACTTCCTGATGTATACGCCCTGAAATTTACGACGTCGTTCATCCACGAGTGTGCCACGGATGCTCACACGTATAAGCACCAGTGCACGTAAACACACACACAGTGGCTTTCGTGCAAATATGTGATAGCTCGAGCGGCAGGACAAACACGAAAATATGCATGCTACACTACTGTTGTACCGTAAACCATCGTTTCACAACTCGTACAAATAATAGTCGAGCGTTGATACATACTATACCGTACATTTATTTCAATGTACTCTGCTATACTACGTGTGCCTCGTACTGCTGTATTTATCGGGAGCTCCAAAAATTTGTAAAAAGAAACGAGTTTGTTCGTGCTTTGTGGGAAAGCTTTTTGTTTGTAATATTTATATTAAGGAGAATTAATGTTTCAGTTGCATATATACAACAGGGTAGGGCACTTGAAAAGACCTGGAGTGCACAGAAGTTAGGTTATCTTTGCACTTGTAATAAATATTACATTTTGTCTATATAGGAACTTTGACCAGCTCCTCTGTATTCACATTCAGGAGAATCTTGTAACGATAATTAATATTTTTTCTATATAGTTACAGAGATAAATGAATTGTTATATTCCAACTCTGAGATGTGTCTTGAGTGTCCCATTCTGTATAATAAATGATAAAGTGTATTCTGAAACGTTATATATACTGAAGTATGACGTATGACTTTGGCAGAATGTTAATTAAATTTGATATATATATATATACGACTATCCTATGATTGGAAATACGAGAAGGAGGTGTAAGAATTCCTCTACCGAGAGTTCTTTGGAAAAAAGAGGAGAATTGTCGAAATGGCGAGTCGGTCAATCTTCCAGGTCGCTTAACTTTTCCACTTGCAAGACTTGGACAACGTAAATTGGATGGTAGTAAATTCAGTTCTTCCCTTTCGTAATAAAGCAATTGTCATAAAAGTGGATACTGAGAGCACAGTAGTGACAGTGAAATAGAGACTAGAGACAATGAAAGTTTGAAGTAGAAAAGTTTAGTGTTTTCGTTGAATGTTGGACGAATGCAGAGAGTTCGATGAATATATTGCAATGACGATGATTAATTGTAGTATAGATATAGACAGATATATAAATATATATATATTTATTTAGATTGGTACTCGTGTGTGCGAAGCGGATGCAGACTTAGCCTAAGCTCAAAGCCCAACGAGTACTCATACTTTAGATTCTCCGTTCAAATTTATATGAGGGAAATGAGAGTATTTGGCTGGATGCAGCAGACACCTATATACATATAGTATATGCGAGATTCGTGACCTTTCACCACTTACAATGTTAGTTGCATTGGAACTATGGACCTATTTGGCACGGATAGCAAGGCAAATGTGAGAGATCCGATGAGCCAAAGTTATGATCCATGCGACAACACTACGGCCTCCTGCGAATCCATAGATAAGTTCATCAAACATTCAGAGCAAACTTTACCGTTTGAGACCGTCGTCGTCTTAGAACTGCTATGCATAATTGAATGGCACCCTTACGGGGGATGTAAGTTGAACTAGCTTTCCGAGCTCCGAATTCACTCATTGAGGGAAGCATAAAATACTTTGCTTCATTGCTTCGCGACTAGAGCATTTAATTGGCCTCGAATTCCCTCGTAAAAAGAACCACTTCCAAAGCTATTCCACTTGTCAAAATAAATCCCGCACTTTCTATAGACGTCAATTGGAATTTTCAATGTAATTTATGTAAATCCTACCAGCATTAGTGTTTCGATAATGTATCAGAAATATCCTTTGGCGTTAATTTGCACAGCGTGTAATGTACTAGCAGCAAGGTGTAGAGGAGCTTTTGATCTAGCATTTCGAAATTTTCTACCTACCATGTTCACCATGCCAGCGATATATAAAGCTGTTATTGCATTTACTGTACCAGTGCATCGCTGCTGCCTAGGTATTAAGCTTTGATTATCAGCTATTTTGATCTGCTCGGATAATGTATCTCCTAGTTAGCTTTACGAGCAGTAACATCAGTAGCATCAACTGTACAGTAGTAACCTGGCAATCGATCAAGATCAAAATGAGAGTTATCGATTAAATTCTTGTAGAGATCCTATATACCGAAGTTTACTGCTCAACTTTGAGCCAGTACTTGCAAATGATTTGCAAGTAATCTTCGTGAAGCAAGTCACTTTGTAATACAGCCACAATTGTGTACAGGGATCAGCAATATCCTCAAAATTGCCCTCCAGCAAAATTTCTCCAAGTGCAATTAGAATTGCTTAGAGCTAGTGCTTTATGAGAATTGTACTGTGTTCAGTGGAACATGGATCAGTACGATGTAAAGTATAAAATCGATATGAGGTAATTGTTTAGATTTCTACAGTGGCCTTTGCGAAGCTACTGATTGCAATACCTGCCGTGATAACGTGTTATCATGTACATATATATAGTCATCCAGACAATATGAGCCAGACTACGAATCTAAAATTCTCTTTAATTCTCGTATAACCACAAGAGATATGCATTTTTTATGTATAATCTTATAGAACGTCTTTCGATTACACTCAGCAAGGTGTCGTACCAGAAATCAATACGTCTTCTACTTGCAAAGATAAACAGAATTTCGTGTAATTACCGAGTCGTTATATCCGTCAGACCTTGTACATGGACCGTGACCGCAACTATCGCAACGTGATAATTTCGTCGAATCAGTTATCAAGCTGCGCTATCCAGGACATTAGCATTGATGCATCGAGCGCAGGAGACGTTATACACGAGAAATAATTCTCTGATGGAAACGATTAAGATTTCACGAAAATTCGTGATCGAGGCGATAGATCAGACGCTATTTAAATAGCGTGGTGCCAGTCGCAGGAGGATCATCCGCACTGCGATGGAGTCGAGCCTAATGCATTTGTGAATTTTCGTGGGTGAAAGGTCAACGAACCGGATCAATTAGGAGATTAATCGGGACGCCTCGAGGCTGCTTGGCGGCCGTACAACTGAACGGAGAATCTCGAGAATGGGGACTCGTCTGTGGCTGGCATGGAAACGTCGCTCAGCTATCGACTCTGCGAAAGGATGTCAGTCCCCCCTCCCGACCCTAAAAGGTCGACGTAGACTGACTCTGGCTGGCTGTGTTGCTGCTTCGACGTTCTTGCAGGTGACCTGTTCGCGACCGATCTCTCTCTCTCTCTCTCTCTCTCTCTCTCTTGTACGGTTCACCGATCACTCCTCTATCACCCGATAGATTAATCATCAGCACCGAGAACCAGTCGAATTCCCCACTGATACGAGAGATCGGACGATTCAATTTTCACGAAGACTCATTATCACTTATTACGACCGGTTTAACAATTTTACAGACGCTTCACGATTATCCCGGCAAAATGTCAAAAAATGCGCCGGATGAAAGTGATCCTTGGCTCGTGGTGTTTATCTGTCTCGAAAAATCCAGCAAAACACTGCTAGTCCGAACCGAGCAACGTTTTCTCTTGATTGTTTTTCGATCTGTACACAGTGTCTTCTCGTACACACTCGTATATCTATTTCTCATCGATTCTTTACAGCGAGTGGCAATAACAGTCAAGCAAGGTAAGCTAAGGAAGAAAATTTGTAAATTCTTGCCAGTGAGAAGAGAGAAAAGTCCCTGGATCGAGGCTCTGTAAGTTTGCAGAACGTGGAGATTGAAAATGAATATAAATCACGTTTTAATAATCTTGGTTATACAATCGAGTGTACGATTTACTCGGGCAATTCGATGCATCGACGAGAATGCACGAAAATCTGCCGAATAAATCCATCTAAAAACTATTATCTTTACACGTGCGAGAGCGAAGTCAATCCGTCCCAAGAGAAAAGCACGTCCGTTCTAATACAATTATAATTTTAAGCCACTGTTGAGATCTTTTTGGAAGAGAAATTAGCGTAGGAAGGTCGATCTACCTGTTGTTTCCAAAGGAGCCAAGCCAATCAAAAGATAGAAATAAGACATAGTGAAATAGAGAAGTAGCAAGATAAGGGGTGGGGGTGGCGCAGACTCACCTTATCCAACCAAACATCACTTTCATCGTGTATTACATGCACTGTAATGGCGCATGCATAAACTATGCTGAGAAAAACACGAGCGTTAGAGAAGTACCGAAACGCGACGAGGATTGTAGAGAAGAAAAAAATCTGAAAAAGTGGAAGCTCGGTTACGTGGGTGGTGAGAAGTGGGGGGTGGAAGAGGAAGAGGTCGAGGATGAGGAAGTTTCGCATGCGGAGTCGATAGTAGAGCGACGTGGACATTTTCTCCATGCAAATTTTTCCAGCTCAGACATAATCACGTGGTCCCTGCTTTGACTGGTCGATGTATATGTGTGTGAGGCATGTGAGTATATTTCTGGTCTTTGTGTGTTTCGGTCACAGCCTGCGTTCTCCTGCGTCTCTCGTTGAAGGGTATATACTTATATATGTGCTTTACATCCGGTGGGATCCGTAGGAGGATCAGAGATAGAGGCAAAATGGCCACGGAAAAGTGTGGCTATAGAAATGTGCACGGATTACCTAAATGCCCATGTAGATTATGATCTATATCGTGATCCGGACCATGGATATCGTGTGTAAAATTAATACTGGGGAAGCTCCGCGCGACATACTCCGGAAGCCCGTGAAAGCAACAGAAAGAAAAGAAGTAAGAAAAAAAAGAACACCGGCAAGCAACATCAGCCCATCATAGCGTACTCCTCTAGGTAGGAGGTTTTCTTACGTTGACAATTATGTTCAACATTTATAGCCAATTCAAGTGCTGAGATTGCAGTGGGGTGTGACGTGGTAAACTAAATCCCGTGGTTCGATGGTGTCGCTCTAAATAAACAGCTATACGGAGAGTAAGGTCAATGCAGGAAATACTATGAGTCCCTCTTGATGCATATAAATAGACACCGCTACGAATCTCAGCTATGTATGTATATATATAAATAGATAGCACAGTAACAATTAACAAGTATGTATGAACAAAAAATCGCAACACCATCGAACTGCAAGCCGTGCTCTGTTGCTGTAGGCGCCTCTTCCTCAACTTCTAATAATGATATTTCTATGTACTGTCCTGTTATGGCTCGAGTTTCATCCTCCGTCTTTGTCCTCGTCGAATCACAGCTATCCTTCCAAAGGTATCGAGAAGAGTAGAGAGGGAATTCGCGGTAAGAGATAAGCTTGCACTAGGACGATAATCCTATTCGTGGATTGACTTTGGATATTTGACAAATTCTCGCTGTTAACAACCTATTTCGTTTAAATATATATATATATATGTGTGTGTGTGGGTTTAATTAATGCATGTCGCATCCACATTCTTGCTAAATTCAACACGATGGTAATTTATACATTCATTAACAAAGCAAATCTAACAGGTTGTAATTTGGTTATTATATACCGACATTTTGCATGTATTACGTATCTGGACTCTTCTTTGTCTTCCTGGAAACCGAAAACCGAAATTGCTACAATGGGCTTTCGTTCAAAAGTCTCATTGTTTACATATATATATATATATATATATCGAAAGGTATTATGTAATTTTTCTCGTGCTACCCCGTATTCGTTTCTCGACAGATCGATATTCTAAACTTTGCACTTGCCTGGATACACGAGATTCGCGAGGTTAAAGCTAAGCCTTCTTGGCGAATCACCGTAGCTTCCTGAATGTTTCAGGAGAATTAGGTAATAATAGCCTGTAGCCTAGATTTATCATTAAGTTTTCACAGTTGTCGAGCTAACTTTAATGTTTTATTCCCCAGCGAACTAAACTATCGCTCAAAATCCCCAGGCAATGTATCAACATCGCCCATCCCAATCATAATATACAGGATTTCATTAAATTTCACCGTAATTCATCATTCCCACAAGTACATTGCATAATTTGCCAGCGATAAGAAGATATTTCATGCCAAAAGTAAGAATTAATTAAGGAGATTCTCCGTAATGATTTATCGGTTGGTTTTTAGGAATCAAGTGGAGGAAGGTAAAATGGTCAAATGAAAGGGATCGTTCAGTAATAAAATAGAGATTCTTCATTTTAGGTACTCGTTACGTTGAAGCAGTGCTCGTTACGCGGACGATAAATGCGATCCAGCGCCATTTTGCAGCTGGCTGAACTTTATTGCTTACGATTTTATGGTCCTCGTCCTTGCCACGCGTGTCATTTACAACTGACGCGATGACGCCTCGGTCGCGAGCGAGTCGCGCAGGCTAGCCTAAATATATGTATATATATATATATTATACAAACTACTAAATTTTCAAAGCAAAGCGAATTTCAATAGTTTAACGGACGACGCCCCGTAATATTTTGCAGGAAGGACCAAAGACGAGCGAGACGATTGACATTTTTTAAAACCCGGACAAGGGACGCTATTACACACACACACATATATAATATATAGTTATACTGGAGAATGTCGAGGTCGGGCCACGATCATAATTAATTTATCGTTTGACCTCCCCCGTTCATTCGGATGAATGTTACAACGGCTGACACGAACGAGCACCTTGCGATTCCCCCATGGAATATGCCCATTACCGTTACGCGATAATCTCATTCCATCCTGGCAAATTAAATCAATGAATGATGAATTTTCAAAATTTCACATATCACCCGTCCGTCTATCGTTATCTCGCGCGTCCAACGTTGAATCTCTCTCAGAATGTCACTTACCTATACACACATATATATATACATGTATATAAATTCTTACTCGAAACATGAGAGACAAGGACGGAGGATGATGTCGAGTACTGTCGAAAATAGCGACGATACTGTTGAGAAGCTACGCGAGACTTTGTCCTTGCAAACTTTCGTAAATAAATCCCCCCAGCTAAATCCCCTTAGTCCCCTTTGGTTGTATTTACGCAGAGGACGTACAAAACGCGTGTGTATGCAAGGCGTGTTTATTATATAGTACAATATAAAATATATTATGTATTAGGTATATATATAGTATATAGATCCGAGCTGAAGCTACGAAGCGTGAGAACGGCTATCTATGGAGCGTTGCTATTGTGTTGCACTGAGAGAGAGAGTTGTGTCGGACAAAGAAGCCGCGAACCCATTGCGCCGGAGGATGAGACTTTTGGGAGAATGTGGGACGTGATGGTGTCGAGCGAGGGTTCTTTATCGATGGCGAAGAACGTCAAAAGTAGTTCCATATCTAGCGGCAATAACGAAGCTTCTTCCGGCTTTTTGATAGGACACCGCGAGAGAGCTACAATCGCTTGAGTTATTAGCGAAGAAGAATCAGTTTCGTTATTGGCCGTTGGAGGCGCTGAGGCTGAGGTCGCTAGTAGAACCACTTGCAGGCATATCTTCGCCTCTAATCGTACACCGGAGGAAAAGCGTGAGTCGTACTGTTTATGGACGGATTGAGAAGGGCTTGTGGGGTAGATCAATCAAAGAGTTGGTGCTTCGTGTTTTGAGCGTGTGTTTAGTGTGTAGTGGAGACAGTAGTGTACCTGGTTGCCGTCGTAGGTCCAGGATCCGAACTTCATCTCACAGTGTTGGTCGTCAAAGGGGAACCAAGTGATGTCCATCTTGCATGTGCTCTTGAAGATGCCCGGAGGGACGTACAGGCAACTGCCGTTATGCGTGACCACCACGTTTGTTTGGTATGTCCCGTCGAAACCCTCTTCCGCACTAATGTTTCATCATACTCTTATTAATTATTCTCACCCGATTCTTCTCTTCTGTTTTTCTTTCATCTCTCTTTTTGTTTTTATCCTCTCCTTATTTATTCCGCCCGATGACGTCATCGCTCCTCATCATTACGACCGAACGCGCAGAGGTCCTCCCAAACGAAAATAGCCAAGTTTTTACAGAAAACCCTCAAGATTAATTCCAAGCAACCACTTAAACCGCCTTAAAGGATAAAGGGACGAGTCTCTTGTTCCCATGAAAAAGATTATTAAGCGAGATAACGTTACTCGACGAGACCCAGCGAATTAATTCTCTTTGAGTATTTTTCAGCTTTTTTTCTATTGTTTGGTAGGAAAAAGTGAAATTATTGGCGCGGCAGAAAATTGTGAATTAAATATTCTGTCTATATAGGGGATTTCAAGATTCGAGCTTGATATTTTAACGCTGCCGTTTGTGCGATTGCGAAAAATTGGCGCCAAATGCGATAGCCGTGCCATTGCAGTATTATGTGAAATTTTGCGTAATGTTGTAAAATGCAAAATAGGCTAGAAATAGCTCGGAGCTCGTTTTAGCGCCAATGCTGCGCTGCTATTTCCTCTTTGGCTCGTTTGGGTTAACCACCTCCACGCGTCCTTCCTGCGATCTCCTTTGCCACGTGCTTCGTGTTTTTCTACCTTTCCTACGAAACTTCCGCGTTATCGCGACGGAATTTCTTTTCGCCCTAAACGTTTGTTAAAGAGGAATATTTAAGGTTGCGCGTATAACGCGACTCGACTACCCTCGCAACGCGCCGTTAATTTCGAGTCGCAGTTTAATTTAGTAAGAGCGCGAGTGTTATTAGAACAGATCTCGCTACACGTAAAAGTGTTAATTAGAAAAAGTTTGGAGATTAGAACGGACACCAGATTTCTCCTTTCCATCATATTACATCCTTTGCGATTTTCCTCGTATTCTAATTGCGAATGTCAATTTAATTTCGTCGTTGACGCATTCGCGAGGTGGTGACCCACTGATGGGTCACTGTTATTTCGGAAAAAATAAATAAAAAAAATGCAACGTCTAGAGCGTGTATTAGGACAGCCCTCGATACACACGATCAGAATTATCCTTTTACAACCAAAAAACAAACACGGATACCGTGTATACACGTGACACGTGATTGTGTTTAGTTGAAATTTTGGCTGAAAAAGAACAATTCTGAACACGATACAATTGTTTATTAGAAAAAGCTTGGAGATTAGAACGGATACCAGATTCCTCCTTTCTATTGTATTACACCCATCGCAAATTTCTCCCATCGTCTAATCGAAGCCCCAGGGCAAATTGACACCGACGATGCGTAAATTTACCGATTCTAGAAATTCTCGTTCATCATGGGTCATCGATGAGCCGCAAAGCACTATCCGTGTAAACATCAAGATTTACCGACTGTAATAAAGTGCATCGATTAGTGCCATTGAGCCAGGAATTATAATGCTCGTCCATCATTCGCCACGTTCACCAGCTTCCTACGGCCAACGGAAAAAGACGGTTTACGCGAATCGAGGCTCGTCGCGTTCTGCTACGAGCTACGCGACTCGCATATTTTCATTATCCAATTCCATTTCGAAAAGCACACACAGTGGGAGTACAAGCTCGATTATTTAACAATATCCATTGAACTGCAGCGGATAGACCGTGCCCACTGGGATCACGAACATTGAAAAAACCTTGCGTTACAAGATTAACTGCAGCGTTGGTTTTCACGTCTGGATGTCAGTCGAATAAACGTCGCGCACAATTTTTCAAAAACCAAGTCTCCCTGTGAGAAACGACCGCGTTGAAAAGTAGAATTTTCCTCGGCTCTGGGAACCGGAGAGTAATTTTATTTCCCACGTCAGGATATATAACTGCGAATGAAGGAAACAAAGATTTGGAAAAACACGAGTGACGAACAATTGAATTTTGTCGAAATTGTTTGTTTATTGTTTGGTTTATACCTGAACCACACAGAAGGGAATCGGAGGACGAGCGTTTTTTCGCGTTAGTGTACAGCATTATCGATCATTCATTTTTCTCGCGTATAAAAATTGAAAAGTAATTTTATTTCTTACGTCGGGAAAAATTCGAAGGAGGGAAAGAAAAATTGAGAAAAACAGGGATAACGAAGAATTAAATTTTGTTTAATATTCTTTTCTATTGTTTAGTTTATACTTGATTCAGTAGGAGATTATAGGACGAAAGGCTTTTTACGTTGATGCATAACGTTATCGATCTGAAAATTATTGTCTACTTAGGCAACGTGAAAATTTGTCAGAAAGCTTCAAGTTTTGAGCGTTCTACATAATGTGGCCTTCGCTGCATGGCAGACAGCAAAGATTTTCAAAGTTTTCCTCCTCCGGAAGTACTTGCAATTTAAGGCGATTGCTAGAAGCTATAAGTACTGGCTCAATGAGGAGGCTCGTATAAAATAGTCGAGTCTACGAAAAAGACCACTCATCATGCGTTATCCGGATCGATATCCAATGTTGCCAATTGAAAAGGAGCAGCAATCACGTTTTACCGATCGATTGCATTTGCATAACGACGAACGACTTTTTGCTTCTTTCGATGCGTACAATAATCTTTCTATTCGCGAGTATTGATTTTGACTCGAGTGCAACAGCCTGGAGTCCCTTAATTATAGAATAAAAAAATGATCGTTAATCATTGGTATTGGGGAAAAAATCTCGAGCCAACCAGAAACGAATTTCTGGTAGAAAAAAAGTAATGCAATAAAAGAGCAACGCTTGTTAGTCGATAATTAATTTTGATGTAACAGAGGTAATATAGGAGGGAACTGATGGAATTCTGCTGTTTTGATTTTCGATACACGTTCTCCTCACCCGATCATATTTATGAACGAGCTTTATTTCCAAGTCGATATCGAATAGTTTTACCTAATGTACTATATACGTATATATATATATATATATATATATACAGTATTAATACAGCGCCCGTCAGAATTTCCAAGCAGGACAGGGAAAATGCAGCTCTGTTAATGCACCCGTTGCAGAAACATCGTCGGATGCCTCGAACGATATTATCGCGGCAAGATTAAACGTCTCGATCGATTTTTCATTCTCGTAATCGTCCCTAACCGTGTTTATCGTCTCCTTCAAAATCTTCCCACTCCCGATACCAGCTTTTTATGGATAATTTTCCACTTTTATTTAACGATTTTTCTTCGTCCAATTTCGAACAATCCGATGGAACATAAAAATTTCTAATCGAATATGCAACGCGGTGAATTTCCCCGGCACGTTCCGATGTTATTAAAATTAACGACTCTGGAGTGTATAATTCTAGCGCGGACTGTACCGCAGCTTTATTATAAAATTGCTATATACAAGACTGAGTGGAGAATCGCGCTCGTTCCAAAGATGCGAACAGCGCAAGAAAATCGTCCGAATTCCTAAATATAGATGAAATGAATGGATGTGGTATTTGGGGAAGTTAGTGGTACATTCGAGTCGAAAAGGGACAAGAGTCGGAGAATTTCTAAGGGCACCAATTGTTTCGCGTGGGACAAAAGACACTGGCTATGGGTTAGGAGGAACTTTTGCTTAAATTCCGACCGTGCGTCGTGCGCGTTCCGTAACGGGCACACTTTAAGTCCGGTCCTACTACATTTACGAGGCTGCCGGAGCATCAAGAGCAACAAGTAAAGTTCACTCTCCTCTTTTGTTTCACGAGTAATGACCGTTCGTCCCTGCGACCATTGTTCTCCAGCGTTATGTATCCTTCAACAATATCCGTCCCCACTTCAAACCCTTTTTTCCCTGCAAAAATCTAATACGTCTTTGCGCGAAGAAACCTGGTATCCTCCCTCCTTCAAATTTTTCGCCTCGACTGTACTGATTTAATTAGATTAAATTCGCTGTTCTATCGTTGCTTCAAGATTCAGCTCGTTGCAATTCTAAACGGTTTACGTTGTATTAATTGGCGACTGTAAATGTAAATCTTGACGGATTTATCCAAGGATTCAATCGTCGGGATTACATATATTTTCTCGCAAAAGTCCGATAGGCTTCTATACGCAGAAATCTGGTACCCTCTCTTCCAAATTTTTCACCTCGACTGTACTGATTTAATTAGATTAAATTCTCTGCTCTATCGTTAGCTTCACAACTCTCTTCGTTTTAACTCTAAACGGTTTACGCTGGGATTAATTAGTCACCGTAAATTTATATCATCACGGTTTTATCGAGGGTTTGATTTCTCGAGACTATTTTCTTACGAGTCCGATGTCGTTCCACGAGTAAAACGGAAAACGTCGGTTTCGGGCTGAACTTTCCCGTGTGGTCTTGGGCGGCTAGGGTTTCACCGATCGTGCCGCGAAACCCGCTCCCTCGCAAGGCACACTCCACTTGTCCCGAGACATATTTCATTTTACGCTGATACTGCAGAGTCTCAACAGCTACAACGCAACGCGAGAGCACTCTGATCACATTAACTCTGTCCAAGTCTCGCGATACATACTGCTATAGGAATTAAAAATTTCAAGCTTTTATTTCCTTCAAAATTTCATTATACCACGTATGCAAAGACGCAGCTGGATGGTGTTAGTAATTTATGAAAAGCACGAGAAAATTAATGGAGAATTATTGTAGAAAATTTATAACGTAATACTCTCGTCATTTTCGAGGTACACGTGCTTACGCGTGGTGTGTCAAGCGTTCTTTTGTTTCAATATGACCAGAATTTTATTCATAGTAGAGAGAGAGAGAGAGAGAGAGAGAGTGTGTGTATATGTGTAGAAGCTTTTGCACGTATAGGAGATACAAGAGCACGAGTACTCTGGATTGCAGGCTGGTCGTTATAGTCTCATGAGCAAACAGCTCTGACGATATAACGAGCTACCCCCCCCCCCCCTCCATTCGTCATAAATGTCGGCCAAACTGTCCAAAGTTACGCGCCAAATCAGACCAACGTGCATCCTTCTCTCTCTCACACACACACACACACAATTTCTCTCCACCTATTCCTACTCTTTCTACTATACTCCGCTACTGTACTTCCTCATTCAGAAACTTGCTACGAACACCTGCTTTAAGGTATCACCACCATTTCGGTTATACACTCGACACATCCGGGCATGTCGCCTCCACGATTGAATGTAAGATCCCGTTAACAGCACGTGAAACTTTGCACCCTTCAGTTTCCAACAATTTCTTCTCATTGCTCAACCGCATCGTGTAAGATTAATGGATTTTCCACTCGTACAATTAAATCTTTATGAACGAGCCGCGAGTTGCTTCCAAAGCTTGTAACTGTAAATTTTCCGAAGGAATATAACGAGCGACGGAAGTTTGGTTAATCCTCCATTGTCGTTTAATCCATAGTTTGTTGCTGGCAAGCCAGAAAATTATATACGAGAACTTTGAAAATTCTCTGAATATTAAATCCGTAAATGTTTAACACCATCCAGACGTGAAATGTTTGATTTTTTGGGGGAGGGTGGAATTCTCGCGACTGTATTATAATACCTTAAGAGTATTATTGAGCGAAACGCGGGGATGCTTAAGTGTGTGTATTAGACTGCGTGCGCACGTGCACGGTTTCCTCTTGCATCGCAATTACCGCATTATAGACAGTCGCTTGTAGAGAAATTTGCCAATGTATGCGACGACTTGGCGTTTCGTGGCTGGAATGAAATGTTCCAGGCGGGGCAGAGTCAAGTGTGAATGATCGAGTGTATGTATGGTACACGTATGTATATATAGATATATAATTAATAAAATTGTTAATTGCTCGGGACTCTGTGGAGTAGGAGTAAGTTTTGGACGGATTTAGAAAGAGTTTGAGCGGAGATGACGAAATTAGGGAGCGGGTACCGAGCCCGATCTTGAGGTGGCCCGCAGTAACGGGGTAGCCTGACGTCGCGTCTCAATTAATTATTGAAATACTCGCAACCGCGTGTGCTGCTCACCAATCCGCGATAATCGTGCTTCTCTTCTGTACTTAACGTGCTTTTCGTGGTAATCTTCAGCAAATCTACCCCAGTCCATCAAATCTAGTTCCTGCAAATTTTTCTCCTTGAACAATTTAGAAAATTTACTCGAAACGTTTATCATGCGTATATACTATATGTATTTATATAATTAGAAGAAAATTCGTCTCCAGCAATTAGGAACGTGACGCAAAGAGGGGGGATGCGTGATTATTGTCGCTGCAATTTGTAACGTCTCAAATATAAATGCGTCTGCCGCATTGAAGACGACGACGAAGAATAGCCTTGTCAATACCGAGCACACCTTCTTTTTCATGGAAAATTTCGCAAAGGTATACTATACGAAACCCTCTCTGCATACAGACTGCTTTTCATGGGTTATATGCAGTAGTTTCGGAGAGCACACTGAAAAATTGTCTTCCATTAAAACTCGAAAAGTACGATTTTGCGTTACAGAAATAGTGAAAGACGAAATTAAAGATAATTCTTTGAAAATATAGAAACGGTAGAAAAATATATATATAAATACATAGTGTACATATGTAATACACCTTGGGATTATCGGATAGTTTCAAAACTCGAGAAAGACTTATCTGTATATATACCATATATATATATTCCCACCACAGTCAGCGTTTCTACAGAGAAAAAGAGACTTTAAGCTCAGCTCCCGAGCTTAAACGGTCTTAAAAAGTGGCTGCTCCGATTGCAATTGAAAAAATCCTCCTCGAGAAAGAAGACGTTGTTTACGGTTTGAGAATGGCGAAGGAGAAGTATAACGATAAAACTTGATATTGAATTGCAGAAAGTCTCGAGATGTATCAGTCGGTTCCGAGAGGACGTGGTGGAGGTCCACGTGTCTGGCTAGGTGTGCAGACGAAACGGATTTTACGAGGCTCAGTCCCGAAGCTTTAACCTCGAGGATATAGCAGCTTAAATTCAGTAGTACCGCCTAAAAGTACCTCCGAGCGAGATACTCGAGATTCGCTTTACGGTTCCCCGGGAAAACCTTTCTTCTTGCTGGAACTGCCGAGGTAACCGCTCCCTGGGGTTCGTGCAGCATGTTCGCGAATGGACCACATTATCGAATTTTATACTACTTATCTCTCCTACTCGAGATAACTCGTGCGTCAGTGTGGCGCAAGGTGCGAGTATAACGCTTAACCCTCGTAATATTGAAAATTCAAATTTATCGCTGCAACTTCTTCCCGGATAATGCGAAAAATTTGTCGCATAAATTATTCCTGCTGAAGCACTATCGGCTGGAAATGCCTATAGGCAAACTTTGCTGGAGAGATAAACATTTGATTTGATGGACATAAGGGAGCAAGGTTAATGCTGCCTCGTAAATTCCACTAATTCGAGATTCAATTTTTTGTGGGAAAGATTCGTATTTTTGTTTTTTTAATAGTATATATATATATATATATGACTTTTTTGTTCGCAGGTTTTAATTGCTCGAGAGATATTGTGTCTTTCCAGCGAGAGTTTTGAGCCATTTACGAGATAGCGACGATGAAATTGCCACGTAGAATTTCAAATGTGCCTGGCTGTATTAATCGCGTTGACGCGGCCGTTTAATTATAAATTTGTCATCGCGTATTAGATGAGCAGCGCGCGCGGATGCGTTTCACGAGGCAATCGAAACGCGAACGTGCAAACCGTTCGCATTCGAGAGCCCTGAATTCAACTACAAACTACGTATGTATAGTAAAGTATAGTATATATACGTATAGTATGTCGTTTATAATTACTCTAACTCTAATTAATCTAAAACTATGGAGGGGTTGAGAGATAGCGAGACAGACACAACGTTGCATTTCTTTCTCTCGTGTATTTTCCATTTTATACTACGTTTGAGTGTGTGTGTGTGTGTGTGTGTGTGTTTTAGTTTGTACTTAGCTAATAATGTGTATTTGTATATATATATATATATATATAAAGTATAATAACTCTTCTCCCCTTGCTTCTGTTCGACAAGCCGAAGGTAGGAAATTCAATGAAGCTTCAAACTTTAAGTATGCATGTATATTATATATACATATTAGAGAGAGGGAGAGAGAGAAAATACGTGTAGGTGGGAGAGAATGAGTTATTCAACGCTGTGGCTGCCTCCTTTCGGATATTACGTTCGAAAAATGAAAATTACTGGTAAGTACCTATATATGCGTTTTTTATACTCTTGCTTTTTTTTAGTTATTTGCATGTAATTGTGCCAGTAAACTAACGCGAGTCGACCAGTGACCTTGATGGAATTTGCTAATTATATACTTTGGGACTATATATTTGTTTTATATGTTTTTGATATAAGCCAGTTTATGGGTATTGTGATAGTAAGTGGTGTACTACTGCTTTTCTACCAAGTATACTATTCCTATAAGAAGCCACTGATAAATATTGTATGAAATTATATATCCCACTGGGCGACTCGCTCGATATATATAAAAATTTCTACAGTAAGGGTCAATATTTACGTAGGTACAATATTTACAAATAAAAGATAAGTGGACATACAAAAAGTACAAGTAGATAAAATACTTCGTTAGTATAGTACTAAAATAGAAGTTAGTAAATGCATGCATATTAAAAGTTTCGATATAGTATATAGGTATAGTATAGGCAATAGTATACTTTTCAATAAGATGCGAAGCAACACTGGGGGAAATATTACGTACCCTTTGCACTTTTTATAAAAAAACAAACTAATTTCAAAATGTTATGTAAGATAAATAAGGGCATTCTTGTTACTAAAGAAAGAAAAATTATGTAACTCTGCTACTGTGCGTGCATCGTTATTTTCTTAGACCCTGTAGATTTCTGAAACAGTCTTAAAATCTTAGTTTTCATTTTTCGAATGGTCATAAGTATATTACGTTTTTTTTTTTTTTTTTTTTTTTCGATTGAACAAATACAGTACCGTGCGTTTCGTCACGCGCTACGTCTTATATATTAACCTATACAAAAGAGGAACGATAGCGCGATATAAGTGCGGTATTGAAGAGACCGTAATGTGCAAAATAATCAATTCGCATGACGCATTTTATTATTTTCGCATTCATAGATTCTACAAACGTAAATTTAAATTTATTCCGTTTTCGTTAATCCTCTCTTTTGAATTTATTCCTCGATTACCGTTTGATATGGCATGCGATGCCTCACTAACAGCATTGCGAGTATTATTTCCGATCAATATTTTGGCATATCGAATTAGTTATGCTAGAGTCGTATTACTCTAAACGTTACTTAAACGAATCGTTCTGAAAATGTAATTCGTTACACAGAGGGATACCCAGTGGGGTATCTAAATGGCTACGAATCGAAAACATGACCAGTTTACCTGTTGTACATTAGTATATCCGGTTTCCAAAGTTTGTTCGGCGTGATCCGAAGGTCCTTCACCCCTCCATAATCGGACTTGTTCCACTGAAGATTGTAGTCCGTCCATTCCTGAAAGAGAGAGAGAGAGAGCATCAGGTGAGATTATAATTATTCTGCTCCTTGTCTGGGTAATTCGCCAATGAATATAGATAGCGAGCGCAATGAAGTTGCAAGAATTACTCGATCCCGATTATTCAGGGGATGCATTATACGCGAGCATTCCTTTTAACACCGTACAGTCTCGTAGAATAAGGAACTTTCCAAATAACTCGAGTGGAATTAATGGAATCTTGTAAAGCAGCAGCAGAAAGTTGACCATGAATTCTGTCGTAGAATTCATTCGAGTGGCCATAAACACAAATTCCTCTTTCATTTACCCCCTATCCTCTGTCTACACCCCTCCCCCCGAATTCCGAAGAGCAATTTTCAATGATGAAACTGGCCCTGAAGCATCTCCATTCAATACTCGCTAAAATCCTCCGAGCTTATTGAACGTGGCACAATGCTATGAATTTTTGCAAAAGTTACGAATTCAATTTCACAATTCCGCGACCGCTCTATAATGTATATTTTCATTCTAGCCCGAATGCTAAGTTTAGCCTCATTACGTTATGCACTAACCAGAAATTTCTTACAAGAGAATTTCGTGATAATAATTCAACGAAATTTTCGAAGGTTTTTCTCTTTCGAGGAAGATGGACCTGAAACTTTAATAATGAATCTCTTGTAATCGTATTATATTCCGTAGTAATCTGAAAGGGCAATTTTCGGTTATGAAAAATTTATCGCATTTATTTTGGTAGTTTTTCAATTACAATATTGAGCGAGTACCTGTTAATCTTTCTAATTGCAACGATATTGCATTGTCAACGTCATTCATCGAGCACGACGTAAAACGTCATTTCACGCGTGACGAATTAAAATATTAAAAGTTTAACAGCTCAACAACTATTCACTTTGCTGCGATAAAGCGTTAGAAGGAAGGTAATCCTAAAATAAGTTAAGAAGTACGTTTTGTTATAAATTTTGTACGTACCAAAAGTCAGCAACGTAACTAGGCAATTAAAAATAAATATCTCAGCTGTTATACAATTATGAAAAAAATTGCAGCAAAATGTCAATTCTACCGATCATTACTTTATATAGACGTGTTAATATTATATATAGCCTGTATTATATAACTTGTTTACACAATTCTACACGTAGCAAACTCGAGAAATCCCTCAAGTTTTGTTTCTATTGTATAATTCATAAGCCAGGTCACAAGTAATACTTAATGTTATAGTCGTTGAGTGTGTCTATATAGGTAGACCTACTGTAATACAAGAGGAGGCACAGGCATACCTTATTGACCATATTACATGTATTAAACGACCATCTTTGAAAACCTTGTAAAGCATTCTGCCAGGACAGGATAATATAAAAAATAACGATTTATTAGTTTGTCATTCTTTGTCAGTTACGAGATTTTTTCAAAGTTATGAAGCTCATTTTTCTTTCAGCAGCTTCTCTCGCAACAATCTTGCACTCTTTACTCGTACCTTGATTAAACGTCCCAGTTAAATCAAGAGATCAAATTAAATTAATTACATTCACCGTGAAATTCTACAAGAATAATTTACTTCCCTCGAAGTATAAGTTTACAATGAAAAATTATAACTGCACCATGGTAGATGGGTTTCTTTTTCAAGAGAAAAGATGGCAGCTGAGAAAGTATATCGATGCTGGAAATATGGGTTCTATTATACAGCTTAAGTAAACGTCCGAATCTATAACAAACGATAATATAGATTCAATCTACCTTGGTAAATAAAAACCCTCTTTCTTTTGCCTTCATAAATCCTGGCAGGTCGATTAAAATGATTATAAATTAAATAGCTTATCCCCTATTACCACAATATTTGTCAAAAGAATGAGTTTCGTTCACGATTCGAGACAAAGACCAGAGTTTTTTATTCCCCTATTCAACAGCATTTATAATCAAAATATCGAGAACAGATACGTTGATGAAACTTTGAGCGAAGATATTTTTGTTAATTAATTTCACTCGTATTAAGAGAGAATCTACGAACGCAGCAAGGTATAACAGAGCAGCAACGAACGTGAAGCGAATAATTATTATTACGGTCGCACACATCGTATTTGATGCGAATCGTTCTCACGCCTCGTACATTCTGCACACTATACGGATCACAAACCCACATTTGAACGATACCAAAGTTGATATAGCAAAAAAGTCATTAAAAACGAAATTTTATGTCCTCCACTTTATTCCAGAATATACATATATCGTTATGCCCTTAATTAATTTGATTCATTCAGCAAGAACAAGTTCAGAAGAGTCTCGTGGTGAGAAAACTCCGAGGTACTTGTGTAAGAAACGTGGATACAATTTATACGCTAATGAATGTAAACGTGAAACAGGAGTATAGTTGACTTTTGCACAATTGCAGTGTTCTGCAACGATTCATTCGAACGAGCTGTGCAATATAGTCAGAACTATATATAATACGTTACAATGGTGATGAATGTGGAGAGATTTTGGTGTCAGCGTTCATTTAGAATTGTGTCCGATCCGGTGCTTAGTGGGAATTTAGTTTTGCTCGAAGGATTTATTTGGGAGAATTTTTTGCATTACTTGATGGACGTGAAAAATTGCGGCTGAACCGGAGACTGAAAGAGTTGAAGCGTTTTACAAAAATCCTTTAGACTCATCCGTGGTACGTGAGGTTGCAACTTGCTGCATGTTATCCATCTTCGGATGACCGCAATGGTGGGCACACATGCATTCGACTGGTAGCCCCATGCGCATTAATGCAACACGTGCCGTGGGTTAAGGTCAGTGCTATATTGTCGTTTTCCAAAACCACAAGGTTTCCAGGAATATAGCCATGATCATTCCATGGTTTAGCCAGGACTCGAAAGGACACGTTGAATAATCCTTTTATTTCACATTAACTATAGTTATTTTGAATTTTCGTTTGAATTATTTATTAATTGGGAAGTGGAATATTAAAATTATTCTGAAAATACACGACACTTTCATTAATCGAGAAATTCTCTCATTCATTGCACTGTACCGCGTTTAAAATTTTAATAAATGGACCTCGTGTTTAAGTTGTTTATAACTACATCCCCCATGATCCCTTAAAGTCTAGTTTGCAGTCCCTGAAACACCCCATATACATATATATATATATATATATATATGCGTCTAAACCTTCTCTCTCTCGCTATTTGCTATCCGTCACACTGCAGTACGAAATTTGAAGCTCACTTTGCTTACGCAGACGTCTGTTATATTAATGTGCCATGGTGTTCTGTTCATGAGTGCATAACTTTGTTTCCGTTAAGCTAAAACTTTATCATTTCCCACCGCAATGTCGTGATCGATTACGCCAGTTTCCGCTATATTTTCCCACAACGTCATTTCCTCCAATATTATACAATCGTTGCATATACTTTTGCATGATGCATTATATGCAAGGATAACTAAATAATTAATGGGTCTATTAATGATTAACGTTATGTGTTTTACAATGAAGCGTGACTAGAATAGAACATTTAAATTGAAGAAGAAGAAAATCATGCAAAAGCTTGTGATTATTGTGTCGACATGTAATTTATTTAATTATGGTTGTGGTATAGTTATATATGTAATTATCATTAGAGGAGATTGGAAAATATGACGCTGCATTAGTAATGACAAATCTTGATAACCATCCATGATGCACGATATTCGTTGTTATAACAAAATATGACTTGAATAGGAATATTTGAATTAAAGAACAAGAAAATCATGAAAACGCTTGTTATTATTGAATTGGCAGGCATATTATTCAGTTCTGATAGTGAGAATTGATATTATCATTAGGGAAGATTGGATAATCTGACAATGCATTGGTAATGACGAATTTCAATAATCATTTTGGTCCATGATATTCGTTGTTATAACAAAACGTGACTCGAATAGAAACCTTTGAATTAAAGAACAAGAAAACCATGCAAAGGCTTATATTTATCGCATTGACAGGTGTATTATTTAATTCCGACAGTAGTAATTAACATTATCATTAGGGAAAGTTAAAAAATCTGACAATGCATTGGTAATGACGAGTTTCGATAATAACTTATAGTTCATGATAATTGTTGTTACAACCAAACGTGACTCGAATAGAAACATTTGTAGTAAAAAAGGAGAAAATCATGCAAGAGCTTATGATTATTGTATTGACAGGCATTTTATTCACTTCTCACAGTAATAATTAACATTATCATTAGAGGAGATTGGAAAATCTGACAGTGCGTTGGTATAATGACGAATTTCAATAATCACTCATAGTTCATAATGTTCGTTGAATTACTAGAAATGGATGTCAAATCGGAGCAGCTGTTCTCCGAACACTGTGACTAAATTAGCATCTGTTTAATTGTATATATATATATATATATATATATATATATAAGCAGTATTAAATGTACTTCAATGTTCCAGCCGCGTGGTGCAGCAGAGAGCACAATATTCAAAGTAGCTATTACACAGCGAAATCTGCTAGTGAAATTACCACCCCTATCAAAACAGGAATCTCAGAGTGGTTGTAGTGAAATCCGCTCGTTCAAATTGATCTATGAACGCTTATTCGACGATAAGATCCGACAGAATTTCGGTGAACGATTATGTCGTGGCTTATATATACTAAGTGAGCGCGAGCTCAGAAATTATTGATCTTGTTAGGATAATTAGAATTATCGGGTTATGCGGCGGAGGAGATTGGCCTGAGTCGGGTTAACTCGTGTAGCTTCGCTTTGGGTAGATTAAGCTCGATGAAGAAGCGAGCCTGCATCACACTTATTCGTCTTATGTCACATGTGACTTCTTAATTTTACAATAACTTTCAAAAATCTATCCGTTGCTCGTTTCTCTCTTAATGTGAATTTACAGAAAAGATTTATATGAACCAATAGGAGACTTTGGTAAAGACTCGTGTAGCTTAATTTTAGGTAGATTACCCAAGATGAGAAAAAAGCTTGCACCAATCTACGTCTTATATCATATCTAAAGTCTTCATTTTCCAGTAACTTGTAAAGATCCATTCACTGCTCGTTTCTCTCGTCATTTAAATTTAATAGAAAATACTTATAAAGACGAGAAGGAGACTTTGACAAAGCTGTGCTGTTTATGGATGAAGCACCATTAACTATAGTACGGCGCTGCAATCAATCATGTTGATTTGGTAACTATTGATGATTCAAGGCTCGATCAGTCCCTGGTTTATTTAACAACCTACGAGTAAACAAGTGGCTTGGCACGAGAGGCTTTGAAGCTAAAACCACCAATACAGGACCTGCACATGTAGAATACTCACAGATTTTTGTATTTCTTATTTTTTGTTAAAGAAACAACAATCGTTCTACGGGAAACTAAAGAGGTCGGGCATTCATTTTAAAAGATTCTTTCACGAGGAATGATCTATTAATCTTGATCCAAAAATAATTGCCACGAATGCGTCTCGTGAAAAATGATAGTTGGCTACTTCGTATAATGAATAAAGTTTTATACTTTTTTCAATGCTACAGTGCTTAGCTGAACGTTCTGTGTGTCTATAGTATAATACACAGGTGGACATGTGTAGGTATATATAGGAACGAACGCGCACGAATACTGGCGAAAGAGCTCCTTTTCTAATTCTCTTTTTTGGCGCATTGTGCAATCTGGCGTGGGGAATAATCTCAGTCTGGCTGTATCTGACGCTCCGGAACGCCTGTGCGTTTAATAGGTTGGAATAGGAGTGCCTCGACAGAGTTTAAATTGTTAATCAGGCTTGCACTTAATTCGTAATTTCATAGAGGACGATTATAGATTTTTGCCTTTGACGTTTTCTCAATGATTCATGCCAGCTCACGTGATTGGGAATATGATGGAGGATATTAAACTCGGAAGTAATGAGTATTCCATAAAGAGAACAATTTCCGTAATTGGTCGAAAGACGAAGGAAGGCACCATCTTTCAGAGCGAAGTGGCCTATAAGTTCTGCTAAAAGCTTTTAGCAGAGCTTGGATGGCTATGACAGATAAAAAGCTCGAAGATGTGACGGGAAATCATAAGTGAAATTCGAAGCGTCGTGCCACAGATCGAGCTGTACTACTGCCATTGCTGAGCTCTTTAAAATTTCTCCTTCCTTCATCATGCTTTATTCAACGTACTAAATATGCTAACGCTATATTGTACGTGTATGATCCATCAGTGTCCATGCATATACACACCTCCTCTTTTTTCCACGTGAAAAATTACTGGGAAAATAATTAGTTGCTTCGGTCATTCAAACATTTTCAATTTACGAGGAAGCACAGTGATAATAATGTCACTTATTATTTAAACAGTTTGATAATGCTCTCTGATATATGCTATATATATATATATATATATATTTAAGTGCTTCGCTGTTGGAGAGGGTGACACGTGTACAACTGTTTGTGTCGTTGAACGCTGTAATCACAAATATACCTCGATGGACGGTAAAGCACGTTTCTGAATACTCCATTCGAATTTACGAACAGTGCTGCAACGAACGAGCCAGTTACACGCTGTGGTTTCTGTAAATTACAACGCTGCTGCAAGCAAGGTAGCTGCAGCCTAAGTCCGCTTGAAATCCCGAAATTCCAACTGTTTAGGCTCCTCGGTAACGAATAAATTTTTCTTATCTCGCTACATATACACCATAATCCCAAAATGCCTATTCGTTAACAGAAACAATAGTTCCCATCTACCCGAATAATTCTACAATTTCACCACAAACGAACATAGTTTTTCGTTCATACCAAGTTTTCATATAAATTTACAATCTCTTGAAAGCATCGGAGCGATGTAAAATAAATACAACTGGCATTATTTAACATGTATGTATGGTAAATCCCGCTCCCATGGAGCTTTTTTCTAGTGTATTTTTTTTTACGTTTTATAAAACATACGCTTTTACCTATAAAAGCTTGAAAAAGCTGAAACATCAGCATTCGAAACAAAATACTGGCTTAAGCTTAACTTCTGTACCACAAATTTTAAACTGCATAGTAGTATACAGAATTATAAATAGAGTTCCAATTATACCAGTTCACTACGAATTTCGCGCGAGATTCTCTTGATAAACTAACAAATTTGCTGAAATAAAAATTCGATATCAGGACGAGATGTAAATATATACCGTACATCGGATATATATCTTTCGTTTCAAGGGGATGGAGCGTAAGTGGGGTGGGGTAGGAGGGGGTAGAATTTTCGTGAGTGGAGTCGGTCGAGGAACAAATTGGAGGCTAGTTTTCGGTAAATTATTGGAGGCGCGTTGCGCAACATCGGTGCACGTTCCGAGGGCGAAATATCAGAATTGCGCCGCCACCATCGACTCTGGCGTTTGGCAAATGGACCGGTAAGCACGTGCAGTTTGCAGGCAGTTGCATTTGCAGTTGCATTTGCAGCTGTAACTGCAGAAGGCCGGAAATTATTGGTGCGCCCGCGGACACGGAGGTTTTCAGTGGAGCGCGAGATCCTACTGAAGGCAACTGGAAGCCTCCTAACGAAGGATTTCCGCGAGTGAGCCAGAGGTAATTGGAGACAACACGCTGCATTCTGAATGTGCCTTCGTTCCATTGCTGCTGGTCTTGACGACGCTAGAACCAAGTCACTAGCTCCTCCCAAACCAGACGTGACTCATTAGAGTTCGCACGCTCGACCAAAGATACGTCGCTTCTCTGCATAATCAACACCATCTTATTCCACCCCCACCTTCTTCTTGCGACACTCACCCGCCCTCTGTTCGAGCAACTCCTTCGTCAACTTTATCACCCTAATTTTTATCAAACAATTTACTAGAAATTTTAACGAATTCTCACAATATACAATAAAAGAAAAGTGTTTGTAAGAATTTCTTGTATGTAATCAAGATCATCTAATTTCGCACCAACTCACCTACACTCTGTCAAAAAACTCCTTTTCCTCTTCTCTAATCCAAACTCTTCTCAAAGACCACAATATTAATTTCAACAAAATGTACGATAAAATGCATTTTCCGAAATAAAATCAATAAAAATTCGTTTAATTATACAACCTTTGCAAACTCCACACGAGTGACAGCAATAATTCACTAATGCCATATTTAAAAGTAAAGCTCGGTTATATGAAAGTTGTTGTTATAGTTAAATAGATGCGATTAAGTATACTCATTAGCATAGGGTGGTGCTGCAGACTTTCCACTACAACTTCCGGTAAATTAACTTCTGTACATTTCTCGCTCTCGCATCATCGAGTCAAGAAGTTTTGTGTTGTAGCGTCGCTTAATTAACGCTTGACGTGCTGGAATACGAGAAGGGAGGCGCGCGAGATGAGTCAAGAGCTCGTTTTGCGGTACATCAAACTTGGCCAGGAATTCTTACGAGCCAGCCGTGGGGTTGCGGTAGTCAAAATAGTGAAATAGCACCAGCCAATGGGGGGGCTTGTCACGACGGAGACAGACGACGGTGTTTCAGCGATACAGCAGTTTTTTGGCTGCGCCGAGAAAATCCGTTTACGTGCAGGAGGAGCTGCAAACGTTTAACAACGTGCCGAGATAGAAATTTCAGCGGAGGTCGGACGGTTTGCAGGAAAGGTTTTGAGGAAATGCCAAAGTTTCGTCACTCATCGCAGATTTCCACTCGTCTGTCCATATACGCGCGGATTAACGCGTCATACAGACTGACGCGCAAATCTTCTCTTCCAGCGATGCCCACTCGCAAATTGGGGCTTGAGCCACGCACTTTGGTTACCACACAGCTTTCAAACGTTCAGTGTGTGTCCCCCCCCCCTTCTTCCCCTACCCTAAAGCCCTCTCCACTTCTTCATAGAGGCGCGTTCTACTTCTCTGTACCATTATTATTATTATTATTGGAGAACCGACGAAAATCCATCAAAAGCGATATATCGCGAATCAAATGCTATGAAAATAATTGGCTAAACGAGTTTAGTCAGTGCTACGAGCCTCGGGCTATCTCCGTGCGTTAAATAATGTGAAATAGCGCGAGGTCACGCGAACCAGTTCGATTTGTTTTTCTATTAGCATGTTATGTAGTATAGTGTATTATTTGTGCCAAATAATCCTCTTAGGAGTAAAGTATACTTGACAAGTGAAAAGGAAATGCTTGAAAGCATTTTCGAAAAGCCCTTTATCTTTATGTATGTATATATATATATGTATGATGGAAGGATAACGAAAATGTTGTAGTGTTTTATCGATATTTCGGTTTTATCGTGGATATGCGATTTGGATTTTTATAAAAACATAATTAAGCTGCAACAAGTTAACCATTAATTCTGTGAAATAACGGTCAACCGTGCACAGAATTTACTCTCGATTGAATGATAAAGATTCTGATTAATAAAATTCTTGTTTCACCAAAATATTATTTGTTTTATTAAAAAATAAATGTATTCAATATTGATTCTTCTCGAAAGAATAAATTTACACGTGTTTTGTTTTCCTATCAAACGTTTGCAAATTAATTTATTTATGTGGGAAAATAAAAGCTGATTTCACTAACAGCACACGCGCATTATATGCATAATTTAGCTGTTAAGGTAATCGAAATTTGAACAAATCAATAATCAAACTATATCCTTCTGCTTGTATAATGTCAATGCAATAATATTTTATGAGTTGCAGTTTCACGTAGACTTTCACCAACCATTTGCAACCCTCATATATATTGTAAGCGTGAAGCGTCGTCATCCGGCCTCACGTGACACTATAGTAATAGTAGGGATAAGACGACGTACGGGTGAGGATCAAGGAGTCAGTCTCCTAAGAACTATTGTATCGCTAGCATGTAAATAAAGAGCGTGTGATGCTTTTCTAACTTCCTTCACTTTCGGAGATTGTAAGCTTCGTTACTCTTACAATATATACATATATATAGCTTCTTCAGTGAATATATTTAGAAAGCTAAGAATCTACGCCTTTCATACTTTCAAAAGTGGAATCAGAGTTGATTGTAAGATTTAAGGAAAAACTTTTTTCTGCCTCTTCTGCAGTTTTAGCGAGCTTTATATATGAGAAAGGATGAAGTAAGAAAGAAAAAAAAAATAAAAAGCGGAGGGAGGGGGGGGGGGGGTAAGAGGAGAGTTTAAAAATGTATAAGGTATTTCAGGGGTATTGGTGGGGCTCGAATAATATTCTACGAGCGTTGGAATCAGGGAGGCAAAGTATTAAATGTCCCCGCAGTAGTAGTACTCGATTACCCGAACTCGACGGACGCATTCGTTCTAGGGAATCCCCAGGAGGTGGCCCGTGGAAGGTTAGAGTTTCTTCGGCTTTGGTCCGTGCTTACGGGCAATAAATCAGCCGGCTACCGGCTCTAGGGTACTCTTTACGGTGTCTTACAAGAATCCTCGCGCGGATATCGCGCATCCAACGTCTCCCCACCCCTCTGCCTTTCACCCCCTGAATCGGACCACCAGAGAAAAATCCACCACCCCTCTACACGCCGAGAATGTTTATGTCTACGCGAGACTATTTATCGAGCTATCGATTACGATCGACGACCTAGGCCTCGCTTCGATTCAGCTTACCTTCGGCTCCCAAGAGATTCACTCGTGTTGCGATTTTCCATGTCCTCGTCTCGTAACTACCCACTATCCTCCTACAGACGACAAGCTCGACACATAGGAAAAAAATCAATTCCACGTTTTCTATCCCGATTTACAAGCACGAAAATTTCGTTATATTCTCTTGCTAATTTTTTTTGTTGAATTTCTTCATTTTAATTTCACATTAACGAACGAATGGATTTCAAACGAACTTGTATATATACAAAGTTATAATTTGAATTTTACCCACTCTTTTCTCGCACTTCGATTCGAAATGATTTCACAGATGTAATCCGTGGTATACTTTCTAGTTATCGAGGACTGCACTGCATATATCCAGCTGTCCCTGAGGAATAACCCAGGCTGTAGTTGTGACTTTTGTATTTGAAATTTGTAGCTAATGCTGTTTCAACGAAAAAGAGGAAGAAGAAGCTTACTTTTTCTCTTGGTATAATTACTGTAGAAACAGATACGATAAATAAAGCTTCGGTGTATTTTTCACGTGAAAAGATACTCCAAATGATATATTTAAAATTGTTTTAGAACCAACGCAACACTGATTTACGAACCACTCTGTTGTTGCGCTGTTCTATACCGCTATGCTTTGAAAGTCTCTGCTTTCTAGAGACAAAAAAAAATAATATGAAAAAGAGAGAAAGATCTGTCTTAAGAGTATACTTTTCTCACTATCGTGATTTGTCAAAAGAAAGAGGTATACGCGAGCATCAGTTTTTGCAAATAAAATTCTTACGAAGCAGGAGACTTCCTGTAATGCTTTGTATATATAGCCACAAGAGGGAAAACTGATGAAGGATAAGATAGATTTAACTGTCCAAAGAGGAGGTAGGGGAAACGTTTGATAAAGATGCAGTTAGGACGAAACTAGTGCAGAGCGTGATAAATGCATGGAGCTACAGGAGAAATTATCGAAATCAACTTTGGGCTATAAATCAGACCTCCAGTCAGAGTGCTCGAGGTCATGTACTGGCTCCTTCTTCAGCTTTACACTATAGTCACAGGAAAGAGGGCTAGATATGGCTATATACCCGGAGCATCAAAGCTAAGAACAGAAGAAAACTCTTGGCTGAGCCTTTCCTGTAGAAATGTTTATGTTGCCCAGAGTCCATTTATTCGACTAACGCTAACGATCGACGACATTCAACCATTCCACCTCCCTCCCCCCCCCCCCCTGTTCTCCTGCCTCCAGGCCAAACACTCTTTAGAACACCGTGGGGATATCGATAACACACAGCGAAAGATTCGTTTATCATTCGTTTATTGCGGCCCATGTGGCGAATTCTTCCTAATGGATCCAGTTCGTTGCCTGTGCCAATGCCAACACCAGTCTGTTCTGCCTCCTGGCCTCTTTCAAAATTTACAGATGCCATTAACGCACTTTCAACACGTGACACTGAAATAGTGCAAGGCTAAAAGACCAGTTTTTTTGGTCAACCAACAGAAACAGTTTGAGTTTTCTATATGAAAAAGGAAACGACTGTTCGGTTTTGTATACATATAGGAACGTGGGTAGTATAGATTTCTAATAACCAGAATCTATGAGGTAAATGTATAGTCTCTATATTGATAACACATAAAAATTAATCAATAATGGACTAATATGTGTGCCAGTGAGATATGCCAAGAGCACTCTGCATTTTTAATAATAATGTAGTACGGTTTTGTATGGAATTTGTTCATGGAACAATTGGCATAATTTGAAGCATTGTAATTATAATAATGTTGCTTACCATGACAAACGCCTCTCCTGCCATCACTGATCGGTTTATTTTTAATACTCTGCATCAACTGAAATTTTTATTCTACGAGACGATGAAGAGGTTTTTGGACGGTTTACGAATGGGAATTGAATTTTAGCCAGCCAAGTGGTTTAAATCTCTCCGAGGGGATTGGATAACGTATTATAGGTGCTACCTGCAAATATTCGTTTGTAAAACAATCGGCGTGTGGCTGGTGAACTTTGGAAAAGAGATATTGTGATAGCACATGGCTGCGGAAAGATGGGTTTATTACCCCTTTATCAGCAGTTCATTTTGCCGGATTTTTCGTAATGACCTTAGCCCGAGTCACATCTATGTGGCACGTACAGTTGGAGAATTTAGTGAAGCCATTAACAGCGTAACTTCGTTTCACAATGTTAAACGACTATGACTATGACCGTAACTCTTAGAAGCTGAAAATTTCTACATTTAGAGTTAAGTGAATTTCAGGAATTTAACCGAATAGTTATTGTGTTCATTGTTACGGTTCGAGCTTTGATCCTCCTCAACAATTCAACAACCATTGCTTCTACCACGCTTGGAAAGCCTGATTAAACGTGGATTAAACTGACTTTTTTCTTCCGTTATTTCGAGACAAAGTTTTTACAGGGAGTAGAGATAAGATTTAAAACGAATCGATTGTAGAAAATTTGTGCGCTAGAATTAGTGAAATATTCTGCTTTAAAAGCATTTTACTCATGCCGAGTAGCCGAATATATATACAGGGAAGGTACACGCCATTCCAAAATGCAATTAGTCTTGCTTAAACATCCTAAGAAAGTTTTATGAAGCTGTAAAGTTAATTAATGTATGAAAAGATTTGAAGATTATTGAAATTAAATTCCCAGCTGCAATTATTCGTATTTAAAGAGTGAAAGCAACGCGTTTGAAAACTTTCGAGTAAATTTATTCAGAATGATAGAATTGCGTGAAAATATAAGATGAGAAATGTGTGCATCTCGTTCTCAAGCGACTGGAAAGAATTCCTCCTCTATTAAAAGTGAATATCGACTTTTGGACATTCGTCTCGGAACAATTGTGAGCTACGAGTGATTGGAGAATACATAGAGGGAGGGCTTCTAAGAAACAGGTGGTGTTGTTACATAAAACTTGCTAGTACTAAATATTAAACAGACCATGCTATCAAGGTAAGTGCCAATAATATATGACTGGTAGTATACATTTATCACTATAGTTTATCGACAAACCATCCCGTTGGATTCTTTGTAATGGTTTCGTTGAGCCGAGGCCACATTCTAGGTGGACGCTTGAAAATTTACGGTTGCCATTAACAACCTATACGTATATATGCCTTCTACTCGTATACGTAAAAATGCTACCTCTCTAACTTTCGTCGGTTAGAAAAAAAATTGCCCCACTAAGCAAGTTTAACGCTCGCTCGAACCAGCCTCCTGTCTTATGAAGCTTTAATTAAATTTTACAAGTCATTACTTTGAAAATTTACTTTTGCTCTTGCACTGGAGGATCTTGTAGAACTTTTAGTAGAACTATGAGAAAAAAAAGGACAGTCTCTCGAATAAATCAAAAAACCAATATACCTACACAATTATTATTTATAATATTGCAACCAGTGTATAACTCCTTAATAAATTACATGCTATAAAGTTAATAATTTCAGGCGTGTTTATCGGATAAATAATCTGGAAACGAGTTACACGAATAAATCATTCGATTGACGTTATATCGTTGCTTCTGTGCAGTATAAAATAGCATGCGAGGGTATAGAAAATACATATACGAACGATTGTACAATATGTTAAGTAAAATCAAGAGAATAACGTAATGCGATTAAAGTTGGCGCAAAGCCGAAAATTAAGTGCACAGACGTATCTGGTAATGCATGATTTATGGATCGTCGAGCACACGTCTCTAATGACGGATACCTATATATCCGGTGGTCCACGCGCCATAAAGGTTAACCACGAAACTGTTCCAGTAATAAATCGATAGGAACTAGGAATTAGTTTGCAGAATTCGATTCCACGCTCGTATTAAGCGCGATTAAGCTCCAATTCGTCGGTATATTTCGCGTGATTTCGCAACGTGTAACACGCATCGCTTCTTTTCATTGGATCATTGCGCGCCTGCTGGGAGAAAAATTGTGGATCGCGCGATAAGCGCTTCCGAGGTGCAGAATTTACAAACAAATTCGATGCCGGAGAAAAGTGATATTTCATTTTTCGCGGTGGAATAAGTTTTCGAAGCACATTACCCTGAATTTATGTGTGTTTGCGAAATATTTCAAGACTCTTCCTATTTCCGCACACTGCTGTTGGTTTCGCGGAGAGATGATTCCTGGCGAAATAATAAATCTCCGAGCCGACCGAAAACTTTGTTTCAATCGGTTTTTGAAGGAGCCCAGAGTAGTGGCGCCTTATACGATTTTATGCTAACCGTACAAGTTGTTGATGCGAGCTATGATAGGGAAATCGCGAAGCGCACTCGTATGGAAACTGCGAGTGCCAAACTTCAGGAGAGGACTTTTTAATGATATAGATCTTGTATATTGTGTACGTACGTGTGTATTATATATATATATATATATATATACTTACATAAGGAATCGTTTTCGAATGCTGAAATTATGAAAATGAAATAATCGCAACATTGTACGTCGACATTAACAATGATGAGACGAAGAAGAGGAATTGTTGTCAACTATAAGCACCAATCAGACTTACTTCCGGTTAATGGTATAAATCTTGTATATTGTACATGTTTACATAAGAAATGTATTTTAAAAAGTGAAACAAACGAGGATACCGTGCATCGAGATCAATGTGCAAGAATAATACGAAGAAGAGGGTATCTGGTCAATCAAGAATCAATCGGACGTACTTCCGGTTTAATTGGAAGGAATTATTCAAGCAGCAGACGTTGCAGCACACACTGCAGAGTCTGAAAGACTGGAAGGCCAGACTTTATAATTGGAACGTGCTAAAGTACAGTCTCCAACCTGCTATGGAATAAGAATTTATCGAACCTGTTGCTGGACTTGTATCGCTCCCAAGGACAAGCAGCTTCTGTGTGTATGACCAAGCTTTCCTTCCCAGCAAAGCGTGGCGACAAAGCTCTGAAAATCACCTCGGCATCCAGCTCAGGCCCGTTCGTTCGTATCTCTAGCTGATTTACATTGGCCGTTGGCAACAACGCGTCCTCGACGATCGATAGAGCTTCGGACAATTTCAAGAATCCTCTGCCATTTATGCCGGAAGGTCGAGCAACGCGGAGCAAAAATATATATATATATATATATACCCTGATGAAACGAAAATAACAGGGGTTTATCTTATTTTATACCATCACGCGTATCGTTATATACACGCCAGGGAAATTTGACACTGGCGCAATTTAATGTTTACCGGAGGGATCAATGAATACATGCACGAGGGATCAAGTTGATGACACGAAGTTGCTGCCGGAAAAACACTCAAGTTGACAGCAAGTGGAGAAATAGAGAGGCCACTTGACCTCGTGAAACTACTGTATCGAGATTCGCCCCATTAATCTCTTTTTTTTACTAGAACGTCTACATGGAGAGGGTCTAATTAGAAAATAAACCGTGCTGAAAATTTTCAGTATTCCAACATTCTACCAGTCCCTGGTATTTTCTTCGGAATTTATTTAAAAATTTTAAATTAGTACTCCTCGCAGACGATAAATCACAGTTTCGTTAAAAAATGCTCTTTTTGGTCATCGACAAAATTGATGCAGCTGGAGATCCGCATGGAGTAATTTCTTTCTCTAACGCAGGCGCACACATTGAAATGGGAAAAGATTTTTATCGCACTTGCTGCATAATGACTGGACTGGCTGTGATATACGTACACGAAAGTGCTTGGCTGGCCTCTTCTCTTTTCCATCCAATGATATTCGCCTGAAATTGTCCGTGCGCCGTTTCAAGCTCGTACTTTCGAGATAAAAATTCAAGATTTTCTAGGCCGAGCGAAATAGTTGAAATCTCCTTACGAGGCTCCTCCTTGAGCAATGCTGAGAAATGGTTTTCGAGTGGCGATAATAATAAGGGAAAATGGTAATGGAGCCGAATAAATGAAACAACGCCGCAAAAGTCTGGATAAGCCGGAACGATTTGCTTGATTTAATTCAGAAATCATTGGCGAAGAATGGAGACCGCGACAAGAATAGGTAAAGCGAAGCGACAAATTCTGGCTCCTTTCACCGAAAGCAACGACTCATCTCTCCATTGTAGGCTCTATGTGGAGATATCTGCTAGATTCGTCGGAGTGTTAAAACGAAGTCTGATTCTCAGTAGGAAATGGATGTGACACTGGGATCCTCTTTGGATCCGTTCATTGTCTAGCACCTTTTCGCGAGAAAAAGAACCTGAAGGGGGGGAGGGGGGGGGGGCTTATAGATACTGCCAAAGGGTGTTCCTCCTTCTTCCCCATGCACTCTTTCATTTCATTGCTATACATATCGTTGGGTATTTTGATGAATCGCAGTATGATATTCCAAAACAGAATCTGAGGATATCAGTGATCAGTTTGCAACGTTTCCTAAAATTCGTTTTATTCTTTTAAAAATAAGATTGCATTGAAACATTCTGCCAAAGGGGGATCCTCGTTCTCTTCCTACAATTTTTCATTGAAATATACTATCATTGGTTATCCGAACTCTGCGCACTATAAACCACTCTAAAACCAAATCTATGGGAACACAATTGAAGCTTTTTAAATAATCATCACCACTTTAGAAGAATTCCTGGAATTCGCCCTATTTTGAAAATTGAACGCTGTTAAACCTCTCACGCTGGCTGTGAAAATTCATCGGTCGATTGGCGGTTATCTTGAAAGTCCAGTCAGCGGAATTAATGGAAACTCGATAAAGACATCGACGCGTGCTCGAGGAAAAATCAGTCCTTAAGGCAAGGCTCGTCGCGAGTTTGAACCAACGACGAACGGACGAGGCTGTGGGGAGCGAGTTTCGATCGAGATAAATTCCGTTTGAGCCGCGATTGTTAGCGCTCTATTCACCAATCGCTGGATCGTGTTTAAACTCGGTGCTATGTTTAATGGAACCACAAACTGCCAAAGACCCGACTGAAACATATCAAAATCAAATCCCTCGATAAAGCACGATATTTACTCGCTTTTCGATCTGCAAAATAGATACTAGATTAAAATTTAAGGTATATGCACGAACCTCCCCGTGTAATTTGGCAGTATATACATATATATATATATATACCACTGTGTCAAAGCTGGTTGCGGCTTTTCAGTGAAATTCCATTTGGAAGAATTATATCTCTGAGATTGTGGGATAGAGATCGTTGTTTGATTGAATTTTCGGTGAGATTTGAAATCAGTGGAGGGTTTCAGGTTACATAAAGCGTAATTAGAGTGGAATTGTCGTAAGCAGCGTGTATCCCCTTGGCCTGAGGGAGAATCTCAGTGTGTTGGCGAGGGGGCAAACGCTCTCTTGTCGAGAGGAAGAGCGAACTGATCTAAAATGCCAGTAGAGTGGCACGCTGCAGTGCTCCTTGCTTTACTGAAACGTGAGTGTTACGACAACGTCCTCGACTCCATACATTCGGTGCTGCAAAGCTGCGACATTATGCTAACACGTGCGCGACATGTTCCTACGTGATGATGTCCAGGTCTTCTCTACGTCACTTTAACCCTTCGCCACCCTTGCATTCATCCCCTGTTCATCATTCCTCATCCTAGCTGCATGACTTCGTTTCGCTTTACGTCATAAACAGAGAACTGTTTTCTTTTGCCTCGACTCGAAACCTACTAACGAGCTACCCTTCTGCCACTCCATCCTACACGAATCCAAAAACAGCATGTTATATATACAGGGTGTAACGGTGTTATGCGACAGCAATTTAAAGGTGCATGCACAACGTCCCAGTGAACATTGTTTGTTGATTCATTTTTGGTCCCTCGCTCGATCCTAGCTTCATGCAAGCTAATTTTTTGAATGGCTAAAAACTGATTGCACGCTCTGTGAGCAGCGAGACGAAGTCTGTTTACATTTTAAATGGATGGAACAAGTAATTCAGCTTTTTCATTTCTCAGATTTACATACCATTTTCACGAACAAAAGAATTTTTATTGATTTTTAGAGGAAAGTATAGAAAATTATAAGAAATATTAGCAATAATACTGTGATTCATAAAATCCGACGTGGCACTTGTAGAAATGAAGGAAACATGAAAAAACTAAGCTCATTTCGTCGACTTATTTAAAATGTGAACAAACTTTGGCAGAGTCGCTTTTATTTAATTATACACGCAGTGTAGAATGATTTTTTTAATTATTCAACAAATTAAATTCCAGGAAGCTGAGATCAAGCAGGACTAAAAAATTTGTTAACAAAATATATACACAGTGATGTTGTGTGCACACACCCTTAAATTGTTGTCGTATATCACTCGCTGTTATACCCTGTATATATACTTACGTCCGGCCCTTACCTCTGACACTTTTCACTACAACCCTCCATCAATTTTATTCGATACTGCAACTTGGTTCAAATATTCTTTTCAGTATATACTCACGCTTTACGATAATTTAGAAATAATTTCTACCAACCCCCCTCATCCTTCTCCCACAGGAGGGTGGTAGTGCTAGAAGCCCAGCGGCTCTCCACGCAGGATGAATTACAGCAGTGTTCAACAGGTTCTGGGCTCCTACAACTAGTTGCCTCCGGAATAAAAGATGCTCGGACTAAATTCGCGGCTGTTACGCGCGGTAGACTTTAACTGCGTTTTTAAGCATCGAATAAGCTATAACGTTGGATGCTTAAAGTCGGATAAAAATAGCGTGGCTCAGCGTCGGTTAGGCAGAACGTCTGGAGGAAAGCTTTGAGACGAGAAGGCAGAAGCAGAAAAGTCGAATCAGAGGGAAAAGGATATTTTCCAGTGGATTGGAATAGCAAAGGTATGACTGAGAGTAGTAAAAAGTTAAACTGGTCCCCCTGCAATGAATCCCTGGTTACCGGAATAAGCGTCCAGTTTAATGTGACCAAGCAGTACTCCCGGTTTTCAAAGAGGGCCCACAGGGGAAGCCCTAGCCCGGACATTCCGTCCCAAAGCGCCTTCAAAGAATATGACTCTGGCAAAGATTAGGAGAGACGGAAAGAGAGCACGGCAGCCATTACTGTAGGTACGCGAGATACGCGCCTAGGGACGGGCCATTTGAAGTCTGTGCGCTCTCATCAAGTACCCAAGTGCCCAAGGAGAACCTTTTAATCTCAAAAGTATTGACCGACCAATCTGGAATCCCAATTGACGTTTTAATTAAACGTTCAATGACGAAAATCATAAATTGCGGCTAATTATTTTCAATGTTGATATATCTTCTATTTTCTACCGAATTAATTTTTGCAGGGCAATCGTTCCAGAAAAAAATGTTGGACAACAAAATGGAGAAAATTAGTTTCGACGTAAATATCGAAATTAATGATTTATGTGATACACATGTAGAGATAATAAATTTTAAATTACGTAATTAATGAAAATATTATACTATGCAGTTAATAATTTTCCCTGTGTGTTGTAATATTCTCTTTCCCTTTTCCCCCTCTGAACCGATTTTTGTAAAGAAATCGTTCCAGAAAAATTGCCGGGCAAAAAAAGCGAGCGAACGCGCATCGACGTAAATTTGGGAGGAGAGCATGTAATGCCCGTAGATAATACGCGTCTGCTCCTATTTTTCTTTAACCGCTTTTTGCTCCATTTTTTCATCCGTTCTCCATTCGAGTACCAGCATCCCAAAGCAGCGCGCATTAACCGTCGCGTCCACTTATTTTATTTTTAAAATTGTGTAAACGTGCGTTACTGCCGGTGAAAATTCTCCAGAGTGCTTTGTGACTCTCCGCGAACGGACTCGAAATAATGACTTTTTGCAGGATGATTTAGTTTTTAGTAGGTTTAAACGCAGTTTTTTTTTTCAGCATTTTATCGTAGCTTCCAGCGGAGAGAGAGCAAGCATCCAGCTGGATGTTATTATTTTAATACGAAGAGCACACGATTCTTCCCATCGATTGTCACTTGCCACGCGAAATCAGCGATCCGAACGAATGAATATTTATTCTCCGATCTGGGAATTCATTAAATCAATTGACCTCTCCGGCAATTCATCGGGAGCAGCTTTCGTCCTGATTAATGTTTCAACCAATGAGTATAGATTTATTAATATTGTCCTGCGTGTAACTCTGTAACGTAAATACCGAACACATCAGATTAATTTCTATCTGAAATCAATTTGAGAACGAGATCGTTGCTGTAAATATTCCATTATAAACAGGCAGGAATAATAATTCAGGGAAAATGAATGAACACACGATTATTAAGCGAAGCGTTTCAAAAATGGTATTTAAATAAAAAAGTGCATTCGTCGACTAGGTGTTTTTCACTGTGTACACACAGTGGTGTCTTCCGACGATCGACTTTCGATAACACGTTAGGTAGTTTCATCAGCGTATTCCCGGGGCTTTGCTGCGGGGGCTAAAAACGCGACGACGACAGACAGAAAACAAGCAAAGTGTGGTGAACGAGAGATGGATTTGTACAGGAAGAGGAAGGAGGGGGGGGGGGGGCGGACTGACGAAGTGAGAAATGAAGGGAAAAGAGAAAAGTCGAGAAATGTACACCAAAATGGCTAAAAAGGGGGAAAACTCTTCGAAGACAGGACCACATAGGTTTTCTATAGAGCCAGGCTGACAATGAGATTGCCAGAATAGAAATGTAAGAAAAATACGAGAGGGGAAGTGGGGTGGGTGGGAGGAGACAATTGTGTAACCGTGAATGAAGTGACGAGGGTAAAATAGAGAGAGAGAGAGAGAGAGTAAAGGAGAACGAAAATTGAGTCAAGTTTGTGGGGTTGAGGAAAAAGAAGATAGTGTGGGAATGAATGGTAGCGATGCTTGAGAAGAGATTAGCTGTTGAAATAAAGAAAAATAGGCAGTATACCTACTCTCGTAGAAGGAATTGGCGCAGCGAGGGAATTGGGGGAAAAAAAAAAGTGAAATCATTGTCGAGGGGAAAAAGAAGAAATCTCGTATGCATTCGCGAGGAAACTGGAAACTCTGGCTTGGAATGGGACAGGTCGGTGGAAGATAGAATCGGAGGAAATGAAGGAGGCGGAGAAAGAGATAGAATTGGCAAGTAGGGGGGAGAGAGCAGTGCAGGGGAACTGAATAAAATATAATAATAGCAAAAAGACAAGAAGGAAAAGAGTCGTTGAAGTTGGAAAACGTAGCAAACACTTTAGCAAGGACGCGACGGACAAACAATGCGATGAGGAAGTCGGAAAAGTGGACGGGAAGTTGCGTGAGTTAGCTGAAAAAGATAAAACTGTGTTGAGGAGGATCGAAGGGTGAGTGGAACGAGTGGGACGTTGCTAGCTAGTGAGAAAAATGGAGCGAGAGGGGGAAGGTGAAACGTGGTGGAGGAAAAAAAATAGTAGCTGAAAGGCTGTTCGTGACTAGCATATATATACCGGGGCGTGCTAACCCCGAAACGTCAGCTCCGCGAATATCGGTCGAAGAGGACTCATTCCCATTCTTTATCCGGGCTGGCCCGAACACGACAGTGTCGAGAAATATTGCAGCTTCCTTTCATCTTGCGATCACTTCTTTCCTGCTCTATCTTATGCCAACTCATACCATCTTCTTCCTGGACCTCCTTTCCAATTTACGCCCTTTCCACTCACTCCCTGGCTCTTTATATAGCTCACACACACATACATACACATATACAATCTCTCTCTCTAGAGAGAGAGAGAGAGATGAATCCTTAGAATTCTCAAGTTTGGAGGATTTCCTCTTTGATCTGATTCCAACGCAGTGTTTGAGGAAAAGGCAGCTCTCTACCTGTCTGGACTATCAAGTGTACCAATTGCCAGAAAATTCACCACAAATCTTCAACGTGCTTATCAAAGGCTACGTGAATTCTACGTGGAAATAAAGAGTGCAAACGCACACCAGTAGCAATTGAGTGATAAGCTTGAAACGTAAATAACTTATCGCGTTTAGTATCTGGTATTTGCTGCTGTGAAATGCTGCAGCTCTATCAGCTTGTCGTCGTTGAAATTCAATATCCTTGCGCAGCAATCGTATCGAATATCCTTATTGTGTAACGAAAGAAACAATTCAACTTTTTGAGAAATTAAATTAATCCTTTTTAACGAGTTCGTCGACGAGTCGAAGAATACTGTATATAAACTAAAACGTTGCGTTGTGAAAGTTTAGCTGGCGAATTTCGTTTCCATTTCATTGTAGCAGGATCATCATGTGTTTATTGTTGTTTTCCGGTGCGGATGGTTCACTACTGTTACAGGATGACATAAAATAGAACGTAAACACATAATCGTCGTACGTTCCTTTCATTCGTTCGACTTGGAACGCTATATTGTTTCGGAGCCTTTTATTAAGTTAATCCCAACGATATCCAGCTTTACATTTGTCTTTCCAACATTTTACAACAATGACTTAATTTCTTGCTCGCATTAAAACCGCGTAAATGCAATTGCAGATGGAATTACTTAACATAATTAGTAATATAATTGACCGATTAATCAATACTTTAATTTAGTAACTTCGCAATTGCAACAAATACGCTGACATAATAGGAGATTAAATTACAACGTTCTACGAGTATAACGAGGAAATCAATATTAATAAACATTAGTGGAATGTTTTGTTACGAATATACAAGTATAGTATATATATATATAGTGTAATAATAAGCATCGCAAATATATTCGCAATTTATCGTAGACTGCCGCAAACTCAATTGGCCTAACTTTCGAAAATTCCTCGCGCAAGTATTAAAAGTGCAATATAAATGCCAGATGACGTGAACGCCACTTTAAGTTAGCTGCGAGGTAATTTCATTCACTTTTCCTCAAATTTCATTAAGACTTCGCTACAGCTGCACAAGCATAGTGACAGTACAGGGGCGAATATTAAGATTATCGCGTTGATTGATAAGCGATAAATAAACACTTGTGCAAGATAATCTTTCTAATCGAGCACTAATGGCTGATTAAATTTTTAATTGCAGCATAAGTATACTAGCAGTTATCTCGCGGGAATAAAGTGGAAATACCAGCAAGGATAAGGAAAGACCCGAAGCTGTTATTGATTTCCTGTGAGCGAACATTTACGTAGATGGAGCAGGAATTGCTGGAAATGCATTTTACATTTCTCATCGCTTATCCTTTTGCCAGAGGAACAGAAATCAATGCATTTATTTGTGTAACACACCGCGTAACGCTTGGGTCTTTTTAGTTCTCAAACTTGACTCTACGATCTTTAAAAGTCACTTATTGCCAAAGTGTATTATTATGCACTGATTTGTCGCAGTACTCGTTTACAATATTTATCAAAAATCCTTCATAATTTGCATCTTACTTGCTCTCGCTATACTCTTATATTTTTTAAGGAAATTTAAGCCTTGTACCAATTACTTACCAGTTTTAGCCACGCGTTCGTCGTCAATATCTGATTCTTTTCATCCTGAAAACAAAAAGTAATTTATTACTTTCAATGTTTGAGTTTTTGTTCATTGGTGAAGTGCATCATGTACATAAACTAAGAGGGAAATGCAGGGGAGTGATTGAAATTCTTCCAATGTGAGAGCAAATATCAAGTTTTGTAACATCGTAATGATGCACTTTCCATGATACTCTGCTATGCGCAAGAAAAAAGCATTGATTAAAAGTGCAACTTTTAAGATATTGGATTTGATATCTGTATGCTGAGAGTGTTGTGCGAGAGAACTGATATAATTACATTGAAAAGATATTTCTCAAACTAACACAAAAGGAATAATTTATCAGATTACACGAGTTTTTTCTTTTAATCGAATGCCTCATTAACAACATTAAATTTCTCCAAATAACCGAAGAGATATTTTATCGTTCTGCACGAGAGTTTTATATTTCAAATTAGCGTCATTAAGGAATGAATGCACTGAGATCGTTCCAAGATGATATACAATAATTTAATAACGTCTTTCCATAGTTAAACAGGCGAGAATGTACATTGGGAATTTGAGTTTATTCTCGATATATATTTGGTAGGATATGAAATTCTGAAACCGCAGTAGACTACTGTTCGTAACTTTCTGATCCGGTTCATGCGATTAATTAAAAGGACCCGTTTAAAGCCCATGGGTCGCTAGTTCAAATACAGAATTGGCCAAAGTTTAGATTAAAAGTTCTTCGAAGAGCTGCTGTACATAAGCTGTTCCTCGAGTATTTCTGTAGTACCTATTTATGAAAAACAAATCTCAACTTGCTGTGAAGCGAATAAGCAGACCTTTAAAAAGCGCGATTGCAGAAGCTTTGGAGAAAGAGAGAGAGAGAGAGAGAGAGAATCGATCATCGATCTCGGATTATTAAAATAATTCCTGCATCTCGTGACTTCCACGTATATTACGAGAAGTTTCATTGAACCAAAAAGCTCAACGGATGACTCAAGCTTAAAACAGTCTTAATGCATTTTTCAGTGTTTAAAGAAGGAGTCTGGGTTGAATCGGTAGCACAGTTTATCACACGCGTCCGATGCATTTGATATTAGCCTCGCAGAAAAATATCTTTGTTAGGATAAAGTGAATCCAGGTCGCATTATATGAAGCAGTTGAGAAAAAGCTAGGTAGAAGAAAGGAAGCAAACTGTGCGACGAAATGTGTTTTGTCAGCAGAACGTTAAAGAAAGATATGGCTGTCCTTATCTTTAAAGCTTCTAGCATTTGCGATATATATATATATATATATATATTCTTTTCCAGGGGAAAAACATAAAATTGAATGAGCATTCATAAGAACTGCAAGAACGACAGGAGCTTTGAGTGGTAGGAGAATGGTTGACGTTTCTGGGAAGGAAGAAAAGAAATATTTCACAAAGTATTGCACATATTACCACAGCGTGTCACGATCACGCTGAGCCATGATAATTTTTATTATCGTTATCACGCGCTACTGATATTATTATGTGTGAATATACCTGGAAAGTAGAGATAATAGCAAAATTCATTCACCATTAAAAATTCTATCATTCTGCCTCTCTGTTGAACAATATAGCTTCCAATAAATTTATTTTTAACCTGTCACAATTTTTTTTTTATTTAATTTTTTTTTTATTAAGGAAATGCAAAATCTTCTGGAAACCATTCAAGTAACTATATATATATATATATGAATGTATGTATTTGTGTAATCGGCTGCAGGTATATAAACATAAAGAGGATTTGACTACTGTGAACGTTCAAACACAACCGATTAAATGATCAGTCTGTTCGAACGACGATTGCTGGAACACGAGGCTAGTAAAACGAAATTTATTGATTTTGTTCATTGACTATAATGAATTGTGGTGGGAAATGACGTTTTGGCCCGAGTTTAATGCGATCAAGAGATCACCGATTGGATGTATATATACATTAATCTCTCTCGTCCAATCGAAGAACTAACTAAATTTTAACAATTGTCTATAAACAAATTTGAATATTATCTTTTTAAATTCGATTTTGCCACGTCGAATAATACTCAAATTTCGGATCTCGTTGAACGTTTTATCGCGATTGGAACTATTTGATTTGATAAATTTAGCGTTGAATGCGAGCAAAGTGAAAATGATTGATTTATATATAAACGAGGGAAAAAATCAGAACAAAATACATTCGATAGCCCAGATATTTATATCAAAAGCCTACGCTTCTTATATGAAAATATAAAAAAAATCACAAAAGTTGTAATATTTCAAATCAGACGTGACACGATATACCATTTATAGTACTCGAGTGAATTTAATTTGAATCTGATACCTAATGGATCGGGATAAAATACACGTTTTGAAATTGTATAGGAGTGGGGACTATCGATGAAAATTTAATATCCGTGATCACGGTCAGCGATCCAAGCGAATCGGTGGGCAAGATGAGACGGTGGGAGGTAAAGTGGAAGAAATGCAAAGAAAAGTAAAGAGGCGAAGAGATAAGGGAAGGAGATATACGACAAAGAGTAATGCTTACACATAGGATATTGCATTTCCTCTTGCAGCGTGAGACGTTTCCGTGAATATATATATATATATATATATGATAACCTGTTTTTCCAGTCTTTGTGTTATGGCCCTCTCGATTGAAATATCACGCTTCACTGATTTTACATTAGAATTCACGATATTAGTTATGCATTGACAAACGCGTATGCAAATATGTTGAAATTCATCGGTGCATTTGCGTGTTTCCGTGTGTTTGTGCGAGTGCCAGTGTGCGTATGTGTGTTTGCACACGGCCTAATACCACGCGAGGAGCGTCTAGTGTAAATGGATCAAGTAAATGGATGAAGCAAGGGAGGCGAAGATGAAGAACGTAATGCAATCTGGCCCCTTCGTCCCCATTAACCGCACTTTCATTTAGATAAGGCGATATTTCGACCTGCAAAAACCATTCCTCTAATCTAAAGCAACTCCCTACTATCCACTCTCCCCCCTCTTACATCCCCCATACCTCAGAATTCACGCAGAGATCGGCTAACTGCTTCGGGGTCAAGATATTACCCCCACCCAGATTCTTAATTATAAACTTTTAAATTAATCGCTGTTTTTTGATAATATTGTCACGATAATTAGACTTATTATTTTCTTGCAATATATATATGAATGTCGATTAATTATCATAAAGAGGCAAATTTAATTTAGTCACTCAACGTCGAGTTATTTGTACAATTCTAAATGAAGAATTATTATTAGAAAATTATAGATCAGAGCATTATTTGTAGGTTAGAGAAATGTGTCGAGTAATTAAATGATTTTATTGTTATTATTATCCCTGTTAGATTCCTTACTTGATCGAGCTATTTAAGACTTTTTTCAGGAAAAACTACAGTTTTAAGAGAAGCGTTTCCTGAGAGTTGTCTGATTAAAATCCTTCGAGTCCCGTTAAAATCGTTGAAACGTTTTTCGAGTCTTTTTGTACCTTCGAAAATTAACGTTTTTCGACATTTCTCTGCAACTGAGACCGAGTCGTTGCGAAGCGACGCTGTGACGTCACGCAAGTGCCAGAGCGATATCTCCAGCAGCTGGGGGCCCGTGCACCGATTTTAACGGGATTTTAAGGCTTATAATCATAGAGCCATCAGGTACCACCTGCCTGAAATTGGTGCGGTCGTTTTGTTACACCCTGAATATGTAAATTTACATCCTACTCATCATCATAGCATTTTATTTTCATACCTTATGCAATGTACGTAATTAAACTTACTGTTATAAACTACATCTCGAGTTTTCTTTATACAAATGTGCACTTTTAATGTTCAATTTAAGTGTGTATAATCAAGTTAAGAGATTATTGTTATTCTATTTGAGATTACAGCTTTGCATAGTTGGTTACTGACTTTAAGAAGAGATTAAGGAATAATCTTGAGTAACATTTTTATTCACGAGAGCTTTCCTTGATATATTTAAGTGTGAAAAATATGGGTCATAAACGAAGTTTTCACAATAAACTTTTATTCTATGCGTATTGACCATATTGTGCGTATTTTAATACTGATAGAAATGGTATTGGCCGTCGATAGAAAAATATAGTGACCCACTGCTAATGCGATTTTCTACTTGAAAAACTGTTATCAAGGATTTCTGTTTTACTCGACCTCCTTTATGAACTAGGTGCGTTTAGAAATATCCAGCTACTTTTTTACAACACTGTTAAAGCTTTAAGACGAGGCAATCTATTTTCCGATCGTATAAATTATTATCAGCTTTTCATTAATATAAAATAGTCGGCTAAAGATTCTACGCTATAGTCACGTGATAAGTAACAATATGAAAATTAACAAATTATAATTTCGTTTTACTCAGAATTGTTGATTATTGCTTAACAATTCTAATCGAAAGCAAGCCAAATGTAGTAGATATTTAAATAGCAGTTATTAGCTCACCACGTCGATGATTTGCTGTAATGTTATGCCAAATTTCACCTCGAGGGGTTCGCTTTCGTTGGCAACTGGTCTCTCCAAGGTATTGTAGTTAGCCAACAGGTTATTCAATAAACGTTTTTCGTGTTTCCCACCAATACCATCTGAAACAAAGATATTACATTCGGTAAAATTCGTGCTTTTTGATCATGCTGTCAATAATTTATTGTAATCGTTATGTTATAATTGTAAACAATATATTTAATCAAACCTTTTCGTGATAAACAAAATATATATATAATAATAATGCACAAGTAACTAGAGCAATTAACCAGAAATAAATTGGAAAAAAAATAAAAGAATTTAATTTTGTTCGAAATTAAATACTTCTTAAAACATCCTTAAACATTAGTTCACTATTTCTTTCATTTTTAACTATTTCTGTTACGTATGAACAAGGTTAGGTATAATAGCAATTTATTGATAAGTGTCAATCCATAAGCTATACTACAACGATTATCAATAAAGTATTAATTGTAGATATACACGGATAGACACAGTAGTATAAATCAATCTATGATGAAAATGTTGATCCACGTTTGGAATTAAATAGTGAATGTAACAGTCTTCGTCAAATTGCAATGATAATTCTTCCTACTGCTTTTGGAACAAACAAACAATTCATCAATTTAATTACACACTGTTGAAGGATTTGGTGTGTGCATGCAAGCCTGAAATGTTGTCCTCCAGTCTTATCCACATTCAACCGATACATTTGAGTTTTTTTTTTTTTTCATTTCAGTTGAAGTGGTCCATCTGTTGCAGCCGAAGCATAGCGGATAAACTACACTAATCCGTTGGCAAACTCGACACACGTCCGTTTGCTTGGTTGCGCCAAATTGTATTCAGGCACGTGCCATGAAGACAACTTCAGGAGCCCCGTTTGAGTAAATCGTATGTGAAGTGCAACAGGATTTTGTGTACCAAGAATAATGGTTAGTCCTTGCCAAATTCAGTCCACGTGCTTTCATCGAAGACAGAGAAGAAAATATTGAACCCTTGTGTAACAAATAAACACCCCTAGCCCCCCCCCTCTCCATTCAATTTCTCTGGATTGAATCTTCCACCTTTTTCGACCATCGGAGAATATATCGAGTTTCGGGAACTCCCGCAGTGGCACAGGTCAAATATCGATCTTATCAAGTCGTCCTATTCGTCGACCCTACCTACTATAATACACTCACCTTTGTGTAACGCTATCCCTAAAATGGTATCATCCGCTTTAAAACGAATTCTGATTCGCTAGAATAGTTTGGAAAGCAAGTCAGGTAGTTTTTTGCCAAGTTTCTTTCAAGTATGAATGAACAGAATAAATTCGCTTGTGCAAATTTAATTGCTCACGTTTGATTAATTTACTTTATTAATTGTATTAGCTTAGTACGTAATACTCGTATAGTGTACTGTTTGAAGTCAGTATTGATGAAACGCCGTTGAACGTCGTTCCACATCAATTCGTGTATTACGCAGTTGAAGATTCCACTTGTAAAGTTTCCTCTCTTTCTGCCTCCCTTCCTCTCTCCCTATCTCTAAATAATAACCAATTAGGTCAAGAGATTCTTGTTTCTCAGTTTCCAGCTATTATCGATCGTAAATAGAGGCCAGTTGGAGAATAATTACACTTAAGCAAATTACGTGGGACCCGTTCGGTCGATTAGCAATGGCAGAGAGTAGCAATTAACGAAGTGTGCGTAAAACTTCGAAGCAAGTTGAACGAAACTCGAAGGATATCATCACTGTAACCAACAGCCAAAGTAAAGTTTTTTCAGGACACGCGTAAGTTTAATGTACGTCGAAACTATCTTGATTTATTCGATTAGTATTAGCTGCTGTGCGATGGAAAATAATTAATGAGCCTATGTAAAAGTTTCGAGACTTGAGAAACTGCTTCTAAGTACACAAGAGCTACTGGTAAGCGATATAAAAAATCAAAAGTTTGATTAAAGGACCCTTGTAAAGCTCGACTTTTAGGAATCTTTTACCTCGAAGAAATAATATTTTATTCGAGGCAGATTCTCATGACGTGTTAAGACGTTTGTTACTAGATGAAATGATTTGTCAGAATTTAATGCATTATTTAATCCAGCGCTAAGTTATTTGTAAGATTTTAAGCGACGAAAGTAAGGATATATTTATTAAATGCATCGGAGCTTTCAGGATTCCACGAGATATTATTTAAAGGTGTGGCGATGAAACAAAAGCTTTGTTCTTCGAGGCTTTAAATCACTGTCATCCATTCCGTAGGAAGACCAGTGAAATCCTTGCAAGTTTCTTGGCTGATTCGTAGCAACCTGCAAGCTCCGCAGATTAACGACCATAATTTTACTAACGAACATTGCGAAGTGCGATCCAAAAGGATTTGCCTGATTGCGAGTGCTTGCTGCTGGAATTAAATGAGCACTGTCGATGGAGCATCAACTCTTATGCTTCTTTAATTGCGTTCTTCCTGGGAATAACGATCATTAGACAATGCATTAGTTTTGTTATTACCAAAACGGTAAGTAATAAGCTTTTGCATATATATATATATCATTAATTATTAGAATTAAGGTTCCGTGTGCTCTTTACGTACATATATTATACACATCTACAAAAATTCTACTTTTTGCAACCCATCGGAGCTTCCTATTAGCTATATATTGGCAGAAACATGTGACGGAAATGAGCCAGCTTCCAAGCCACTTTCCTCTTAACAATCGTAATATTGTATGAGAAAGGAGGACTGTTCACTATTTTTCTAAAATAACTCTGCCAACGAATGAGAGCCAGCTGTATCGAACGTTTAATCCCCAGTAGTTAATCATTAAATTTCGCCGACAATAGGATCGAAGTAGATATACAAGGATTATTACAGAATAATTATAAAGTTTTCCCAGCAAATTTCTATCCCTCGAATTTTCTTCGTTCAAAGCTGGCAGTTTTACTAAATCTAGTGGCATAAAAGGATAAATCTTTGTGGTCGTGCGTGGAAGTTAATACGTTCTTGCGATTTTCGTAAGTTCAAGTTATAATAAGATATAACATGTAACTGGTATGAATCTTAAAGTTGAAAGTAGTAGAGCAGTAGCAACGGCTTGACTCCCAAAATCAGAATATTCGCGGGGAAATAGGTTTAGCGTAGTTTTCCAACTGGTGGTCGTACGAGCGAGTCTTCTAACTTTGAGACTTACTTAGTGTCATAGTACCTACCCATTACACAGATTACAACGTGACGCCTGGTATAACTTATCCTTTCGAGAGTCGTACTTAAACTCGAATAATGTCGTTGGCCGAAACTCTGATAATGCTTTGCGTCTCGCCTTATGACAGATTTTTCCCACCGCAAATTCAATCGATACCTATGTACATATATGTGTATATATATATATGTACTACCCCCTCCCTCTCTCTCTCTCTCTCTCTCTTCCTTAAACAGATCTCCGAACGGTACGCGAAACTCAATTAAAACCCTTGAAAAAAGCTCTATATTTTTTGTCCAATCACCAATGAAATTGTTCGACGAATTTAAATTTGGAGGAAAACTCGTTGTTTCCCTGCAGTAGTATAAACCGGACTTTGCTGCGTCCGATACTATGATGTAAACGTTTCAAGTTGTTTTCCTCGATACTCGCAGTTCCGATCGAAGTTGCGTGCTATTAGTAAAATGTTTAATTGACGACTGATAAAAGTGGAGAGGCTGGGGTTTTTAAATTTCGAAACAATCGTCATTTCTTTGAGCGACCGGTATATTTGCCTCGATGAAATAACGCAAATACGCGTTACAAAGGAGAAAAACCACGACACATCTCCTTTAATCCAGCCTAGCAAACTGGCGTGTCTAATGCACGAGAATGAGAAGCTCCGTCCTTTATTCTGACCAACGGAAGCAGAACTCCCTCTTGCGCACATTCGTCATTCAACCTTATCCGATGCAATTCTCAGGCGATGCCACTTTTTCACGTCATTCCTTAATTTTCTGATTTATCGATCTCATTTGTCCAGCATTTTTTCCAGCAAAAGCACAATGAACACTCGTCTGACGATTCAATAATATTCCCTTTCATTTTTACGCATGCCGCATTATGCTCTTTGGCTTGTGCCACTCACAGTTTGTCAGATCGGTTCGAGCTATAATCCATGCTGAAAGATTCCTAATACTTTCGAAGCTCTATGGTATCCCAAGAACTTTAAGCGATGTTCCAGTATCATGACTAAGTAATCAAGATACCTGAAACTATTCTAAGCATCAACTTAGTCCTTAATCCTCGTAACCGATTTGCTGGAATATCACTGCAAGCCGTGTTAAGACCCGGGAGATACATACTGTGTAATATTCTATAATCTACCAAATTCATGCTCGAGAAACTCACGAAAAACTGTAATTTCTCCGTTCCGAGTAGATAATAAAGAACGTGTTTCGTAAATTATAAAAATTGTAAAGTTAAATTTTACTTAGATCCTCGAGAAAGCATTGTTATTCAATATTTAACTCGATGGTAAAATGTATGAAAGAAAAGTATGTATAAAGAGAAAATTTTCAAGTAGCGTATCTCGTCGATTAGGGTTGTAAGAGTGAGGAATTGGGTTAAAAGGTGTTGGCGTGATACTTGAGTGAGAGGGGGAAGGTTTTTCACAGTCGTCGCGAGGGTGTAGCAGAGCAGGCCTGGGGGTATTCGAGTATGAATGGAATGAAGCGAAGATACGTCAGTCAAGCGAGGCAGGCCAGGCCAAAACAGAGGAGAGAAGAGGAAAAGCAGGAGGCTTTAAACGTGCCCACGCACTCCCTGCTCCAGCACCGCACAGGGAATTCATCTACAAGTGCATTTGCGACCTTGCAAAGCTTGTACGTGCTTGGGTATACATTGCCATAGACTGGTATTGGTGCGAAATGCTGAAATGGGCACGTACTTGCACTTGGTGGCTCATGGTTATTCGCGTGGGTGAGCCATAATCACGTGGGTGAGCGACTACACAAAGAAATATGTATCTCGACCCTATATATATATATACCCCTACCACCCCCTTGTCAGTATTCTTCCTGTCTCGTATCAACCATTACCGACACCCTCTATTTAGCATGAATTTGCAATAAAAACCTATTCCCCCCCCCCCCCCTCCTACCTTGTTTAAAGCGAATTCACGAGCCACGTTTAATTAATTATTGCGTTATTTGCTAGCGTGTAGCGCTCGCTCTAATCTATGCTTGTGTGCGAAAGGACCGAGAGACGACGAAGCAGTCGTTTGACCAGTAACGCCCACGGACGTGCGCGTTTCACGCGCTTGTGGATAATGTATGTGCTATATATATATATATATATATATATATCTGGTACATGGGTGTGGGTAGGAGTGCCTGTACAGAGAACAGGATTAAAATCACCAAGTTTTTTTTTCTAGCAGCCCTTGTAAAAAGCTGAGTCAATAAAGTGTGTTTAAAAATATGATTCGCGTCATAGATAAGACGTTAGGAGGAATGGAATAGGTGGGAAAATTTTTAGCCTATAAATTTGCATGTGTTTATTGAATTGGGCGAATGCGCATATTATCCTCTGTGGGATTAGATTCTTCCGATACAGTGGATTCAATTACGAGCAGTGTGTATTTCGTCTATTTAGAGTGGATGTAGCAAAATTTTTGAAGTCTGATTTTTGTTTTGTTATATATTTGCGAATCAATATTGGGAACGAGAAGTTAAAGGGAGTTGAGAATTTTTTGAACAATTTTTCCAGCAAGAGCGTTCAAAGAATTGAGGCTCCATAATATTTAAACGATTTAATGGGAAAATTAAAACGTAGAATTTTTTTGGAATGCAGGCAGTGCGTCGTAACAGAAATCAAGTAATAAAAAATATGAGTTCTATGTCGAAATAATAGCCAGGTCTTGACAAAAATGTCAACAGGACAATTTTATATTTGTTCAAACACTGTACTAGCTGGCTTTTACGCTTGGAAACAAGCGAGGAATATTAAATATTGTGTAAACTATAGCATATATGTAAAAATTGCTATTGTCTGAGATTATTAAAAAATTACTTTCAAGCAAAAAAGTGATAATTAATTTTAACAATAGACCCTTAAAAATGTGTACTTTTTGATAAAAAAAATCGAGTTCTCTACGTTAATTAACTATATTAGCTGATATGCATTAGAGAGAAATTTTATTATCGTAGGAACAATTTAAAATGACTGTAAAAATCTTCTCTCTTATAAGAAATAAACTTGAACCCTTATGTTTTTTGCTATAATCGATGGCTAACACGTGTTCTCTCTCTTTCTCTCTTAACTTTTACAGAAAAAGAGAAGGTAAGTTCAGCAGTCTTTACTCTGAATGTATATATATCTCCAAGATAGTTTTATATCAAGAAAGCTTACAGTCATTTAGATTAAAATTACATTTATGCTAGAATTGTGCATAATCCTAAAAGTACTGAAACTTACATGAAGCAAAGATACAAGATTTTTGTTACAGAGGCACGTATTCACGATATTCACTTAGCATATAAGTACGATACATTCTACATATTCTTTCGAGAGAGCTTTCAACGTCAATATATATAAGTTCAATGAAAGTAATATATTTCCGTAATGAAAGGGCATTTATCGGTGGTATCAGGTCCATTTGTCTGAAAATATTGTCATTCATAATACCCTAGCCAGTAATTGCGTTTCAATCTGTCGACCAACACACAGCTGTTAAATAATCGAGCTAATAAAGGGTCTGCATCGTGAAAACTAGAGGAAATATATTACCAGATTCGAGAATTATGGCTGACAATTCTTGTATCTGAGCTACATCACGTTTTTTTATTCATATAATCACATATGCGATTATTCTCGTTAATCTCGTTTTGGTTTTAGAGAATTTTCCAACCAGAATTTTATTTAAGGCAAATATATAAGGATTATATATAAAAGTCTGGTCCGACAAAAATTAATCTGGATCCCTTTTCACAACACATGGAAGAATCTTGTCTTTTTACTTTATACGTATTGCTAGCATAAAAAATAATTAAATACATACGAGATTGAATGACCGGTCTTTGGGTTTGATTAGTTCGTAATTCAGGTGCTAGGTGGCATTTTCTGTTAAATTTCTCACAAGTCATCTTCGTGTCAAGTGTAAGAGTAATTTAAAAAAAAATTTAAGGTGCTCGTCGTGAATGTGAACTATGGTGATGAACACATCTCTGTTTTATGGCAATTTATCAAGTTTTTTTCAGATTACTTTAGAATAAGGTTTTTATACATATAGCAGTCTGTGCTTCTCATACAATGTCTTGTGTACCGACGAGTGACAACCCTGATCAGGGCTTCAGGTAATCCGGCTTATAAGGGCTTGACTTTCATATTCAGCCCACACAGCCATGACCTTGATACAATTTTCTAGAAGAGTCCTATTACGAAGAAGAAACTATTTTATTCCGCATAATCAAAACAGCTCACATGCTGATTGCAACTATAACTTGCCTGAACAGCAGCGCACTGTTTCCAGCTGTTACTGTAGCAAAAACTTGCAGAGAGTTTAATATGCAAAAGTTCGAAACTTTGATACGACTACGAAAATCAAAAACGTGACGAATCTTAATAGAATAATACAAAGAGCTGTAAGGGGTCTTTTATTATATAATATATACTAAGAAATTGTAGCATTTCATTTATCAAGCAAAAATGTATTCGTTATTCAAAACTAATATTCATTCGTGGTGCAGTAGGAAATTATTAAATTTTGCTGCATGTTTAATAATTTTCGTCGTAGATTTCGTCAGCTTCATAAATTAACAAAACTCCGGTATAGCTATTTCATGTTTCATTAAAAGCTCTTTATACGTATATATATACGTTTCTGAATTTTGTTGCAAAAAGTTATTCTCAAAGTGCAGGAAATGTTTGTGCTTTAACCTGCTAACAATTTCAGACACTTGTAAGCTTCACTCATGAATAGGTAAAGGAATTTTATTTCAAAATTACAATAATTGTAACAATCTTCAATTACTAGCTTCGTTGGCCCAGACATTTCTGCTGTTATAGTTTGCCAAATTGTTCGCAGTATCAGGATAAATACAGATACTACAATTACGTTTTGCTCTGACTGTTCACCTAATAGCCATTGCATTAAAATTAATTGATTAGTATTTTTCTTTTTATTACTTATCCTACTTTTACTACATTTTAGCCATTATTTTCAAGGTTTGGGTAATTATGCAATCGGTCAGTTGGGTTCGTGGGAAACAATAATTATGAGTAGCCTTTAAAAGTAAAAACGTTTTGCTTTAATATTTAAGTATGTACAAAAAATGACAAGCAATATTTAAAATAAAATCCAGAAATATCGATAGAAGCTGATATTGTCGACGTGTTTATTTTTCTTCATATTAACTGAAGCAGTTCCACTATTCGCGATATATTATATATCTCTCCTTTTCGTTACATTTATTAAATATCTACAGAAGAGAGTTAAAACATACTAATTCAGGCGAACACTAATTAACAAATTTAAATTAAAGAGTTATAGTTTAGAAATTGTTCCTGTATATATTAGCAAGACATAAACCGAGAACAATTCTTGCTAAATAAGCTGTGTGAACTAATATTATACAGTATATTTATGCTCGAACAACCAAAAGCAGTATACTTGGTTACGCAAAGGTTTATAGGCCTGTTCCATGCGTGCTTCAAGCTGCACTGACGATCACAAGCGAATGCCACTCACGTATATACAACACACATATTGAAAAGCAGACCAAGAGTACACTACCTATATACGTTATACATACTGCAGAAATCCTCGATAAAAGAATTTCCATTTCCTTATAATATTTATTTTCCTGTATGTACCTTCGAATACAGAAATAAGCATATAGAAACAAATTGATACGATATTTGGCATAGAAACTTATGCAATATAATATTCAAAAAGCTGAAGGTAAGCTCGACAAAAATTTCACATCGTTTCTCAGCTGCTCGGACGGTTTACTGGTTATAAATTCATTCCCGTATTCCGACGTATGAATTTTCCTATTCCCAGCATTCGCAGAGTACTCATTTTTTGCTACAAGATGGATCTCGACCATCGCTCAATCCTTTTTGCCATGCAACTGGACTTGTAAAATGTCAAAATTAAAAATAAACTCGAATTTCTTACAGAACGATTCAATAATACCGATCAATTTTCAAATATTGATCCATTATTTAAGCAATGCAGTGAAAAGAAGATGGAAGTATGGTCAGAATAAATTTGAAGAAAGATTTACAGTAGAGACAAGTGTGTGTTGTAAGATCGTGTAGAGAAGATCGATATTATGCATTAATGTGGTTGGAGGTACATTAATGTAAAATTTTAGGCACTTGACGTTCTCCGAGGAGGAAGTAAGCGATTGGAAGATGCATTTACTTAACGATAGCAAATATGCTAGACAAGAGAGAGAGAGAGAGAGAGAGAGAGAGAGAGAGAGAGTCCATTTAGCACGTTGAAACAATGTTAACGACAGAGATGGTATCAGCATCGACACTAGCAAATGTGGAGAAACGCGCAGGTGCATGCGCACTTCTCAGCCTATACCATTAGACAGATATGAAAAGCTCCAGCGAACATCCGGGCTTGCAAAGAACGGCTGGTAAAGTCCGCTGGCGGGGTTCGAAGCTCCATTGATCCACGAAGAATATACACCTACGAGATAACTTTGATCCTGCTGTAAACAAACTCGAGCGTCCTTTCACCTTACAACGCGTGGAAGCATCAGACTCGCGCAACTTCGCGGATAGCTTGCGCGCATGCGCAGTAACGACCCGTGCTTCTACGCATGCGCACAAGCGAGTCCACTAAATAAGGAGGGGGGGGGGGCTTTCAGAATATATTTCTAACCTTTCCCAGAATACCATGCCTATTAGCAAACACCTCTTATCCACTCGAAGCTTCCAGTTTACTTTACCAACACAATCTCCATTAATGTATACACCCTGTACACTGTGTGTAACAGCTGGTCGAAACATTTGCATGCCACACACACATTTTTCGAAACAACGTTCCGTACGGCAAAGTTTCTCATACACGTGTATGCTCGTCGAATAGACGTGAGTATAACTCGAAGGGAAACAAAGGCAATATTTTACTGTTGATTTTAAAGAAATTTTTGACAAGACGTCGATAGGGGTTTCTGTAATATGTATCGAGCTAGACGTGCTTCTGGGAAGCTGTGAGGAAGACGATGACACGTCGAGCTGATCCCATACATATGTATGTATGTGACTGAATGGAAAGGGCTTGACCTGGTGCATTCGGATGGCAGGAAGCATACCAGAACCCCTGCAACAGCGCGTTGGGACATGATAGAGCTACTGGAGCGTTGTAAGCAATAGGCAATTAACCGAGCAACGTGTGTTAGCCTATCATCGATTACTATCAATTATCATGTATAGCTAATAGAAAATCATTGACCCCTCTGGAATCTTATACGAATAATCTTCCAATTATTATACGCATTAGATACTCCATTTTCGCGATTATGCTAATTTAAATTCCTTCTTCCAACTTGCATTATTAACTTTAAACTGGGTTAAATTCCTGGAGAAGAAAGTGAGAATTTATTAATGGCGTGTCAATAATAGGGTTAATCTGGATTTGGTTATACTCGTTATCCTTGTGGCTTATTATTCCCAGTGGTGTTTTAATTTTTGTATACGAATTATCCTTCATGGTAATGACGTCACTATAGTTGTCTGCAGGCGCGTGACTCGTCAATTACTGCAGCGACCAACTGATTTCCGTCTCCACCGGCCAATAGGGAATTGCGTTAACCAATAATATAGCACGAGGCTATTGCTATTTGCCATTGAATTATATGCACGATCATGCATTACGTATATCTCCTGAAATTGTCGCACAAATAAATGTCGAAAATCTGCTATATCCCAATCTTAATTGTCAACAGCACTAAGCTTTCATTTAATTCTTAAGGACTGTGATGGATGAGGAGGATCCAAGCACTTTATTTAAAACTGCTTTTAACAAGCAAATAATGGATGATTGATTGTGAAATTTAGCTTTTATTTTCGATCAGTTTAGCATGATGGTAATATCACGCTATTTTTATCAAAATCTCGCATAAAAATATTAGTTTTCCATATTTCCTTTTAAATAGCGTCGAACTTCAACCTACTGAAAACAGATAGGATTAACAACAGTTTCTTATAAATAAGCTCGACAGTATTAGTAAGATTAAGGGAAACGATAAAGAACTCGAAGTAAAGTAAAACGAAGTTTTCAAACAAGCTCCCCTCGCAAACCATCAATGAAAATTATTTTAAAAAATGATTGAAAATTATCTCCTAGGAAATGAATGCAAAATTGAAAAGTGAGAAAGAAGCAGTAAAATAAAGAAACGAACGTAGAAAAGATCGAGTAAGTGAATTGACAGTGAATATGAGAAGTGCAAAAACTGCAAGCTTAGGAGGAATTTGAGTGTACATATATAGTAGAGAGGGGAAAGGTGTAATTGGGGCCTGCGGGGGTTTCTGGTCTAGCAAAGTGTTTGTTAAGTCGAACGGATCGTGCGATAAGACGTTATAACTTGGCGAGTGACTTTATCTTGGCACGAGAGGGATCGCGGCTCGTCCTTAAAGGCTGGAAATCTGCAGGGCTTATCTGCAGGCTTCTATGGCGTCTAAGATAGACGTGGCCAAGGATTGGGACGAAATCTTGAAGGAACCGCTTGAGGTTAACTAACCAGCTTTGCCTTGAGCGTCCAGAAGATTTTACGCTCGAAAGCTTTTCGGCATTAGCCGTGTGCAACCAATCACGAACGCCCTCGGGACAGGAATAACCGTTTTCCGGGAAAACCCACGCGAAGCATAACAATACCAGGATAACCCTAGCACTTATAAATAATCCCAACACGAATCACACGTTTATCGTGGCAGCAACGATTTCCCAGGAAAAAATCCTTTTTGAAAAATATTAAGACGGCGTCATATGAGTTTGAGTGGAGGATAGTGCAGTTGGCACGAGCCAAATGGACCTGAGATGTAATATGCGCAAAACATGTGGGCAATATAGTCTCGACTACTGTGGCTTATTGCGCGCGGCCTACCGAGCCCGCAATTCTGCAAGTAGTGGCTGCACCCTCATTTAATATCCACAGTCTTGCGTAAGAAATTTATGGCCTCCTCGTGCAAAACGCCAAAGAGAGTGTTTTTCCTGCTGGTAATGTATTGGTATGGTGCATAGTTGGTGTACATATACAAATAAAGTGTATATAGTATCGTTGTGTTGTAACGAGGAGGGGGGAGGTAATGTTAATTTCAATAATCACGTAATATCGATTTGAGTCGAGTAGTAGTCGACCCCTTTAATCGGTCCACCTGCATTCGATGCCTCATCGTGGTCGACCTAAAAGCGCCGCAACATACGTTTACCTTGGCCACTTCGTAAGGCTAATTAGTTTCGGCTCAAACAAAAGCGACCTTTCAAAGAGCCACCGTGAAAAGAGAACGAAGGATGCTCCACCCTCGCTCTATGTATACCTTTAGGCTGTCTCCGAGGCCGCAAACGAACTCTTTACGCGATCATACGCACATGCGCGCAAACACGTACAAACACACCTATCCCTGCCTTATGAAAAGCAACCTTCAATAAAGAGTCTTTGCAGACTTTCTCTTGTGTCACAGTTCTGTAAGTGCAGTTCTGTAACAATATAGAATTTAGATCAAACGATGCTATTATTATAATTTTAATAAACTTAAAACACTTACCATTTTTTTGCGAAAAGCGACCTTCGATAAAAAGTCTTTGTAGAGTGTCTTTTGTTTCACTGTTCTGTGAGTACAATACTTTTACAATTTGGAATTTTAATCGAGTTATCCTATTTTATTATATTTTTTATATTTTGAAATTGCACCCATTGTTCTCTTGTTAAAGACAATTTTCAATAAACAGTTCTTGCAGTTTTTCTCTTGTTTCACAGTTTTTCAGGTACGGTTGTCCTTAACAATATTAAATTTCTCTCTCAGTCAAACGATGTTTTTATTATATTTTTTCTTCCACTGTATCGTTTGTTTCTTTTTAATAAACTTTACACACTTTTTGCTTTAGTTTTCAGCTGTCCTTCTCAATCGTGCAGACGAATTTTATCAAAGTTCGTTGGTAGAACGTTGTAAATTGTATTTAGGCTACATCGAATTACGAGTAAGTTTCTCTCACTACTCTAGTCCTCTTGGCTTCACTACTCGTCTGCCTATAAGCTCTCACGCCATTCTCCTTTCCTCTCACCTCTTCTATTTTCCTTACTTTCGTTTAGCTAAGATCCTACGAGATAACTGTGTATTTCCTCGTTCAACTATTTTCTTCCTGACTCTGCGTAAAGGAAGGAGCACCACCTTATATCCACAAGACGGTTGAATGAGTTAATTAGCTCGCTGCACGTTAATAAAGTTACGAAACCAGCCAGGGATAAGTAAAGCGACGCTTGGATTCTGACCCCGTTGGACTCTGCATTTCTAAACAATTTTAGCCTCTGGCTCTTGACAAAAGTTTGCATCAACAGTCGCCTATTCGCGGATTACTCACCTTTTGCACTATGCAATATATATATATATATTTACAGGATGTTCCAACATTGATTTCTTCCTGCACTGTCGTTTCGAACAGTTTGCTTGTATTCAATTTTTCAACTGATCAGTTTTTCTCCCATCCTCGACAAAATCCATCTTCAACCGAATTGGATGTGTACGACTAATGAAAAAACTTCACACAGGTGTCAGTGCACCAAGTTGCAAGAATTTCATTATTGTCTATCGAACTTAGTATATAGACTTATCTCGAGAGGCCAGTATACTTTCTCTTCAAAAGCTTGCTTCTTGTGTGTATTTCTCCAATTTCTTTTTCCCTCTCGAGCCATACCTTTGACTTTTCGCAGGATCCTGCACTGAGCATCCGCCTTGGATCCTCAAAGAGTTAATTAATACGTTAATAAGTGCCTTACTCAGTACTGTCACGTGTACTGTTAAGACTACCCTTGTTATTTCCACGTTCGATTACACGTTTCGTGTATATACTTATTCAGAAATTCGCTCACACGTACATTTACTAAAACTTGCATTTTATGAATAAAACATTTTGTTTGATAAGAATAATTATTTTTTTCTCATATAACTCGTTGATAAGAACCATGTAGGTGTTTTGATGAGTAGTAAAGATAAGAAAGAAGTTAAATTAATAAGTCAGAGATGTTACATATAATGTAACGATATAAACAAGTGAGTATTTATATGCCTATCATTTTCCATCTGAGAGAGAGAGAGAGAGATGAATTATTACGCGAGTATCTCTGAGAAAGCTGTGGCTGCTAAAGGGCCTCACCTCCTTTATTGAAACACTGCTTTATTCTCGAGGGAAAAAGTCTCTTTAGAAAAATGTCTTCTCACCCTCCCTCGCCAACTTATAGCACCGTAACGAATTATCCACTCGCTCGAATCCCACATTAAATTGGTCCCCGATTAATTAAAAGCCTGCGCATCTCTTGAACGACTGCATTATCGCAGAATATTTTACTGATACACGTCCATTACACGTGTCAACTAAAAAATGTCTTAAAATAGTAAAAAATAGATAAATAATACTGCAACAAATATACAAAGGCAATAATTGAAAAATGAAAACCATCAAGTTTTTAAATCTATCTATAATAAGCCTTCGGTATTTTGAATTCGCGCCAAACGCTAGAGGGCGTGGCATTCGCCGAAGCGTCCCCCACCTACGTTCAATATTTAGTGCTGTATTATACAAAAATTCCTAGTGCATTGCATCGAAATCTATCAAAAAGTGTTTGAAAAACATTTTCCCCCATCCGCTTAATTCTTTCATACAAGAAACTCTTCGGCCACGTGTGCTTAGAACGGATTCAATTCGCGGCACGAGCATCTTCCTGCGTCCCAGGTTAGTTGGCTTGGCACAGAGGCGCCACCAGACGATTTACGGGCAACGTGCCAGCACGCGAGACCCATAAACTCTTGTATTCCGATATGGCGCGACGGCTGCGCTCGAAACGTGTTTCATATCCATGCACGGGATATCAATTCGACCATTACCGACGCTACTACTCTCTCCTCCTCTTTCCCTCAATCTCTCTCCACCTACACTCTTCCCAAAGGAGCACCACTGTTTGCATGCGCCCCACAACTGAGCTGATTCTTTCGGATTACTTCCAACCTGAAAACAACTCCTCACTAACGATAAATTAAATATGTATGGGGCACAGAATGTGATTTTCAATATCACTTTCTTTTTATTCATTAAGAAAACTAATATTCTAAATAAAAGTGTACGTCGACGGATATTTATGTTTTGTATTCTTCTCTTTACTTTCCCTAATTTTTTTCTGTAAATTAACTCGGTCAGTTGTGAAAAAGTGCATTCTGTAGCTCGTATTTTTATATGTATTATGAAAACAAGAAATATCTATTTGTGAATAGTAAGTCAGGGGAGAAGTATTTAAAGTAAAACGCTTACTTTCTTTGCATTATTACCTAAATTACTGTTTGTAACTTGGAACACGGAAGATTACCTAATTTTGAAAAGTATGTAGGAATAAAAGAAGAAGGCAGGATTTAAATAAAGATGAAAAGAATATATTAAGCTGAACTTGTGAAATTACTTTCTTACGGAGCTCTCTGAAAAGGACTGCTTACTGTTTTTGACCCTTTCTTCAGTAGCATTTTACCATTAGCGACTTAAAAAACTTCAAATATTCCTGAAATCTCGAAAGCGCGAAATAATGAGAAATGCTGCGCATGCGAATATAAAAACTGTCCAAGCTTTGAAAATTAGTAGAAAAATTGTAAATTTCGCAGAGAGAATAAATAATAAAACCCCACGCATACAGTTGAATATGTAAAGCGGGGAAAAGGATATTTTCACATACACATACGTGTACATTTAAGTAAACTCGAAAATAAAACGCTTAGTCTTCTTTTTGTACGAACCGTTTACTATATGTGCCAGAGCATAACAAGTGTTTTCTACTACCAAATTTTATGAAGTCGTAAACAAACGACCGGTACGAAAATCAAGTACGTCCAGCAATTAAATTTTATCATAGTCGTATATGTAAAAAAAACAATTTCCGGTTGACGACAGAATCAATTATTTCCCTATCGTTCTTCAAACATTTTTTTTTTAATTTAAGTGATATTGGACTTAATTAAACACGACTGAGTCTTTTTAAATTCCTCATCAACTCTGGCAACGATTAGGAATAAAATTTACAGAAAAATTTTGCTCAATAACATTATTCAATTTATAATTATCTTTTTATATAATCGTAATGCATGAAGGATGAGTTTTTGAAATATGGAACGATCATCATTCAAAGCTTTTAATTATAAGTAACTCATTATGCCTTTAACCTACCTCTGATTTACTATCTAAATTAAATAAATAAAAGGTATAATAAATTAGTATAGTATTCACACAACACACGGAATCACAGTATAATCTCTTAACTAATTACCAATTAATAAACGCTGCAATTTATTTGATTTACAATGTTACACTGTAAGTAGTACCAAATTTGGAGTGGATTAACATTCCGCTGGAACTACCTGTGGTAGTCCGCAAATGGAAGCAAGCCATAAAACACAATCTGGTATTTTACTACTGTGGAAAGCAAGGCATTATAAAGGCTTGCTAGATTTCTTTAGTATTTCAGCTAATATGACTGTAGTAAGGCATTATTTCGTAAAAGTGCCCTTAAGTTAACGTACCAACCCAAATTGAACAACTTTAATTACTTTAAAATCGTATTTTAATTACACATAGGTATTTTATACCAGAAGCCTTGTTGCAATAAAGTCGAAAAATATAAAAAACACTTTTTACCAAAGAAAGCGAAATACGAATGCACAAAAGTATAATTAATTTTTAGTTAAAAAAAACACAATTTATATACAAAATTGTTTTTATAGATAATTGATATTACCACGTTCAAGGGAAATGTAATTCACGTACCCTCAGCATAGAAAAGGTTTGCTACATTTCAGATTCACTCCTCGAAATAAGTCTGGAAAATTAAAAATACAACAGAGCACACAGCACACTACGATATTAGCTAAAGTTATTCCACACTGGACACTATAAATGAGTTTTGCCAGATGCCAGCATTGCAAGAGTGACCGGCATTCTTTACCGTAACAATAGAGCAGAAAAATGTAGAGAATTCCCAGGACAGAAGCATAAGCATAGAATCACTTCTTACAAACATTTCTTATCACAGATGGTAAGAGTTGTGGAACAATGAAAAGGGGGATCCCAATAAGTCTTAAAATAATTCAATTTTGGCCAATCAAATGCATCGTATGGATATTTGGCTATACTTAAAATTTTGTTAGCCTATTGAAATACTCTGGTTTATTGAAAAGCCTATAGAGTAATTGGTGTGCTCCGTAAATGACCGGAAACGAGTAAAACCAAAAATCAATATAGGAATAGTATACCACACTCTAAACTGTAGCATGTTTAGTCATTGCATTACTAAGAAAGTAAACGTGACAAATCCTAATGATTTCATAGGTGAAAGTAAACTGAAATTCGTGGACCACAAGTGGTATGCATGGTTCCATAAAATAACAAATAACCATATACTGTATCCAGTAAATATTTATTATTATGGAAACATGAGTAAAATCAGAAACCAATTGGAAAAGAACCGCATCTTAACCACGTTCAACATTGCATTATTGAGAAAATAGATGTGAAAAATTTTAATCATAGAGGAGACAGTAAACTGGAAAGCCGTAGACCGGAAGTGGTGCATGCAGTTGTACAGAATGCAAATCGGTATCGAACGAATCAATATTCAACTTAACCGAATACTGTTTCCCGTAACTATTTATTATTAAAGAAAAATGAGTAAAATCAAAAACCAACTAAAATAATATTACTAGTTAAACAGAACGAAATTTGACATTACATTACCGAAAAAAAAGTACAAACTTTTAATCATACAGGAGACATTAAACTAGGGAGTCGTAGACCGGAAGTGGTGCGCACGGTCGCACGGAATGCCAAATCGGTATCGAGCGAATCAATGCCCTTCGCCCTACATTATTCAACTCAATCAAATACCGTTTCAGGCATTCGGGTCAGTCGCCGAGACCGTCCTATGGGCACATACCTATGCTGCTGGGCTCTACCATACCTGCACTACTTGGTTCCTGGCTTGTTTGCTTGCTTACTGCACTCACATATACATATAGGTATACCTAACCACAACACAGATACTCTTGACGACACAAGGACCAAGGCAGCCGATAATAGCACGCCCACTCGAGCACCACGAATAATTAAAATTCATCGAATATGAAACTTAATTCGAATTTCTCACTTTACCAATATATTATAGTCACAGGAAAACTTTCCATTTCTATTTATCATTGGTTCCTTTCATTATTGTCCACTACCCCTTTTTTTCCTAAACTTCGCATAATCCCTTTCATACGTATACTCTATCTTTCAATCCATAACTGTTCAAAATAAAATTATTTTTTATCTTCGAAATAAAATCTATAAATAGTACATAAAATAATATTATCTTTTCAAAGAATTGGTGTTGTTTAGTTTGATGAAAAAGTATTGTCATAATAATTATATGCATACAGATTCACTCGGATAATTCATATTATGAGGTGGAGCCTTCCACTTGAAGTACTATATCGGGGGCTAAGCGCGTAATTAGTCGCAAAGAGAGAGAGAGAGAGAGAGAGAGAGAGAGACACTTCTCACATCACTTCTGTCACACCTAGTAGCTAGTCTATCTTTTTGAAAGGCAGATTGACAAAATTCATTAGTCGATAGCTGCCTCTCGCTCGCATCTATAATCCTCCCTGTCTCCTAGCAGTCAATGAATTTTATCAATCTTTGTTTCAAAAAGAGGGACTACTAAAAGTGACAGAGAAGCGACTTGAGTAGCGTTGCTCTCTTTCTCGGCTCAATCAATCTTTGTCTCTCTCTCTCTCTCTCTCTCTCCCCGCGGCCAATCACGCGCTTATTCCCCACTACAGGGCTTCGAGTGGATCTCCGCCTCTTGATACGAGTTATCTGACGGACCCTGTATATGCATATATACATGTATGTATATTTATCCCTTAACGAGCCATCGACACAGGAAATACATTTTTAACTAGGCATCGAAGAATCAGGTAGCGCGTGAGGAGGAATTATGAACGAAGAGGCTGATCGGGTCTACATCGTCGCGTTGATAACAGCCTCGAAGAAGGGTCTGTCGATATCGTTTGTCACTTGAAACGATAAATCGAAAAAACGAAACCTATCGGAGCATTCCAGCGAGGTCGAGCAATAGCTTCATGTCGCGGAGTAAGATGACCGAAAGGAATATTTATCGCAACATTGGACGTATAAGATTCCACGAAAATACACATGTCGATAAAAGTCAGCAACGTTTATTTAGCTTAAAAGCACCTAGACAGCTTTCCATGCATAAAACTTATATATGCCTCTATATATACTAGACGCACACGTAGGAAGCAGATAAATCGAGTGCTTTCGATTGGACAAAGTAGGACCTACAAATACACGGGCATTATTCAGCGTTGAAAAACAGAAATTCAGAGTCCAGTTGCAGAGGAAGCAGGAGGAAAAAATGACGATGGATTTAGTGAAATGGAAGATAGTCGAGAGTCGAAATCTCGTTAAGAGAAAAGCTTTGGAGAGTACAAGCTTTTCGTGGGGGCAGGGGAGAGTGGAGGATTTCAGTGTCGTCTGTGGAAAATCTGCTGGAATTGCCGAGGCTCGAGAGAGTAGGTGGATGTTGAAGTAAGAGGCAAGGAGCTGATTTGCTATAGTCTATTTTCATTGTGCCGTCGTGATTGGTGGGTATAGTTTGGAAGGAGCCTATTTGAATTTCTGGCCAAAGGAGGGTCCTGCCTTAAGTATTTAGTTTGGCGAGGAAGTCAAACATCAGCTTTTAGTATTTGAGTTGAACGTATACTATTCTCTGAACCGAAGCATAATGGTACGTGCTCGCACACTTATGTCAGTAGCGTCTACGAGTAAGAAGGGGGGGGGGGGTGGTAGAAGCGAGAGTCCATACCGGATGGGATATCTGAATACCTATAGATGCTCTTCCCCTTTGTATCGCATATCGCGAATGGTCGTATCGTGTACCACGTGTACCGTACTATTCCCATGCTGCCTCCAGGCGCTTTTGTTGCCTCTAACATTGCGTGAGAGAATGTGCCACACTGCCTTGCACAGTTAAATATAAGTCCATACATTTGTGGCTACAGACTCTGCCCTTTCAAAGTACCGATTCTTTCCGTTTTTCATTCCTCACCCTATTTTCTTAGTTCCCAGCCAGAGAACTATATAGGAACGTAGCTACAGGAGCCAGATAAATAAAAATTCAAATAAGTCACTATTTTTATCGCGAAGACAGTGTCGAAATAAAGTTTGATTTCTGACACTCGGTTGGCAAAGTTTTTGATAGTTGTCATTCGCGAATTCGACGACGAATGTATATATGCATATCGAAGTAGAGCATGGGATAGTGCTAATCAAATTTTCGCAATGCTTGGAACGGTTGGCTGAATTTTCATGAAAACCACTTTTGTTGGTCCATGATGCGGAAACTTGGTGGTCGTTTTAAATCAGCGTACAATTGTTCTGCAAGATAAAATAACAGCCTCTTTATTTTCTATTATTATAGAAAAATTCATCTCTTCCACTTGGAGGCTTCTCTACGATTTATCGTTGAATTATAAATGATTTATTATTTGGTTTGTGTGTGTGTGTGTCTGTGTGCTACAAATGATCATCAGCGATGAATTGTTTAATTTGCACAAAACGTAAGCTACTTAGGAATTAATACAATGATTATGATGAACTTATGCAACGAGTGCATGGATATAACACGAAGAATTGGTGACGCTGAGCTGACTCGCGATTTTCATAATATTAAACCGAGCGAACCGTTTACACGTGGTATAAGCATCTGTTGATGAAATAATGCAGGAAGGTATTGAAACGAGTGCAATTAAAAGTTTCTTCGTTTTTAAAGCAGCTCCTTGGCACGAAAATGGTTAAAATTTTCTCGCTTGCTGAAATTCTATACGTCATTAGACGCTGTTATCAACTTAGTTAATGCAGCAGGCTCTGCAAAGATAACGAGTCTGTCGCATCTGTGCACGTAGACACGCGAAAGGCAGAAATATTTGTGAGTCCAAAAATTGTGAGACAAAAATAGTGCGGAACGAGTTTCAACTATTTCGATGGTTAACGAGCCATTGAATTCCTGTCAAGCAGGAAAGTAGAACAATACCCCGTTGCTTTTCTGACGGTTGATAGGGACAGTGCAAACGTGTAGGAAGGAGGGGGGAGGGGGACATATAGTATATAGAAACAGAGAATCTCTTCTGTCACCTGCCTATTCTCCAATGTAACACTCGTTATATCTTTTTCCTCTTATAATTCATTGTACTTTAATTCAACTACTGCACGAAAATCAAGACTGGAAAATATAAGAGAAAAGAAATATTTTAGAATCGTCTGGTCTTGCGTGTAATTCGATTTGTTAAGGATAATCGATGAGTACTAAAAAAAAAAAAATTTTTTTACTTTAGAAAGGGCAGAATTTACTATTGCAACTAAAATGACCTATTTGGAGGGTTGCTCGTGTTACAGTTAAAGAGACAGGGAATTCTGGGGTATTTTCGTGTGTTCCTCGAGGGAAAGATGAATTTATTATAAGGTTATGATTTACAAGCATGCAAATGCACTCACGATTGCGACGTGGAGTGTTAAAGTAAGATTAAGAACGATATTCGAGATATCTGTGAAACGAAGCAGACTGTGTCTGGGTTCAGGAATACATATATATATATATATATATATAGCAGACATGGCTGAAAAGTCTATCGTGTTATCGGATCGGTAACCGATGAAATCCTGGTTGATCGGATTGGTTTTAGTACCTTCTGGATTCCAGGACGATGCACATAAAACTGATTCTCTTTGGTACGATTGGCCAACAATTACGAAACTGTACTGTTATTTTCCATCGACGATGATCACAGACTTGAAGTCATTTCAAATTTGTCCATCGTGTCCTTTTGTTATTTTATTTCCCTATTCTTCGTTGATTCGTAGAATTTGCGCATTCTCGCGTATAAAACGGACAGATATTGTACATTAAATCACCTAACGACGATACTGCACGGTTTGTATGGAATCAGTAGAACGGGTGCTCGATGAAAACTACGAATCATCGATCCAGTCTCGTGAAAACCGGCTTGATTGAAAGTACAACGTTTTGTGGAGAGCATCCCGCAGCTCCAATGTAATGAGCTACCCTCCCCACATCCACGTCATCTGCATTATCTCAAAAAGCTGATAACGATTTTTTGAAACATGCTCTGTATAGTATATAATTGATAATAATTCACTTTTGGTCAATTATTGGGAGTTTAGGATATGTTTAAGAGAGAAAAAATTCCAGAGAATCGAGCGATTAGGTGATAGGAAGAGGGCAGGCAAAAGTTTAGTACTGCTTTATTTAAAGTAAGTATTTTTGTAAACGTAGGACACAGGCGGATGTATAAAAGTCAAAATGAGAGGTAAGTAGGTTCAACGAGATCTCTAACGAGGAATCGATCGATCATCGAATCCTCTTACAGCAAGTCCCTGCACAGTTGCCTCGCGAATAAATTCAAAAGGCGTCCATTTTGCTTGACTTTTGTCGTAAGAGGGGAGAAACAACGAATTTTATCCGAAAAAAGACGAGTGTTGTCAGAGGTGAGGGGCCTTGAAAATATTTAACCGAGATACGCTGTGTAATGCAAAGTATACAGCACACTGTTCTCGTTCCCTTCAAAAGCCATCGCCTCCCTACTGAGAATTTTCCACGGTTAAAAACTTTCGAATCTAAAGCAGATATTTGTAGTCAACTTCCGTTGGTAGACTATGAATTTTTTACATTTCGCATTAGCATAATCCAAACATTCCATAAATACTGTTCCTTTCTCTTCCCTCTTTACCCTCATTTTTCTCTTCGGCAGTTGATGAAAAAATATCAATTTTTATAATACACTATATATATCGCCGGATAGTCTTATCCCGATGTTATAGAGCAAGTGCCAACTGCAGTTTGCACAAGGGACGAGAAATTGCATGGGAGAAGTTTCTTCGTGAACGAAGAGGTAGGAAAAGTGTCACGTAGAATACCTGACACGTCATGCTACTACATATATTAAATAAAACTGTATTTATCCTATAAGAGAGAGAAAGAGAAAGCTCCTAAAACCGATAGTATATTTCATCTTTGGCTCAAGGTTTCTCCTACATAGCAGAAAGCAGAATTTCCCCAAATTCACTTATACACTTTCCACAGAAGGTATACCCTATTTTATTCAAATTATTCTTTCGAACAGTATCTCAGCCATTTGTTTCAATATCTATAATATTACATCATAAACGTGAATACCAATAAAAAATATTTGCCACAAAAACTTTCACCTTCTTGTACACTATAACATACCAATTTTCCACCATTGAATTACATCTACTGTAACAAAAAACTCTACACACGCATAAAACTTTGCTCGGAAAGTATTGTACAGTAACTTTACCAGAGAATGGCGAATAAAGATTAATTATACAAAAGCGTTTATTTTTACGTCTTAAGATTCAATGTAGAATCGTCTGGTACAAACGAAGCACAATTATATGAAAAGCTTGGGCATCAAAGAAAAGGCATTATTAAAACAAATATGAGAGGCAGGTGGAACGTTAACGTGGGCAGAGATGAGTCTGTATATATTTACACAGAAAACTAGTTACTACACACATACACAAGTACAAGTTCCCGAAGTATCGGTTTAAATCATAATTTCTCTTCCTTAAAAAAAAAAGAAACCTAACCTATCCCACAGGGGTCGAGGGTTGACTGAATGCGTGAGAAGGGCCATAAATGGGACATTGGGTCGTAGGGGTAATATTTTATTGTTATCTCGTTAGCGACTTGTCGTTCGGGGAAGCAGCATTTCATCAAATATGGAAGCGACTTGGGGGACACGGCCCTGCGGACTGTGTCATGAACAATACATGTGTCCCTTGACCTCGACAGCACGCGGCGCATCCCGAGCACGCACCGAGGTCAACCGGAAATGGCTCCTTTATTGTTCAGTTTGCATGAATCTCGAGATTCGAATTCGCTAATGCGCGCAATGTGCTGGAACTTGCTCGATGGGGCGCGACAACTAAGTATATATATATGCTATATAATATATACATATATACGTCGACATTGGGGAAATACAGTGGATTCCTCGGCGCAGGTGGTGCTGGTGCTACTTGGCGAATAATGGGTCGAGCCGCGCGTGCGCGAGTCGAGTTTAATCGTCACCGATTGCAGGCTCCTTGATGAGAGCGTAATTACTTTGCAGGGCTTGGCTGATATCGGGCCGTGCCGCGAGCGTCATTGTACCGGGAGCCGCAGAGCTCCGCTGTCAGCTGCCTACAACCCCCTCCCCCCTCCCCAATCCACCCCCCCCCCCCTCTCAAGAGCCAATTTCGCTTCCTGATATCACCCTCGCCTTCTGCACTAAAAGCCAGTTCGAACTTGTTCGCCCCTATCGTACCCTCATCTTTTTACTACTGTACGTCTTGTAGGTATCAGCCAACTTCTTCGCTCACCCCTCTATCCCCCCCCCCTCTTCTTAACATTTTGCAATTTAGAACACCACCCCGATTCATCCCCATAATCGTATCAACTCGATTGACCTATTTATATGCCTTACAATTGTATATGTTTGCGTGCAGTGCACCACCCACAGTAGGTAAAGATGTTAACGTCAGACACTCTACAGCAATAAGATTATATTACGATCTTCCAGTAGTAACGAGCTTTGCTAGTCCGCCATGTTTGCTTTCGTCGAAGACACCGAATAGCTACTGCGTATAATATGCTCATTGCAAGTTATGCCAACTCGATTGTCTGGGATGGAACAAAGCACAAGGTGAACATCTATTGCTACAATAGACGTTGGCAATAATACAACTGAATGTAATAGGCTACGTTTGAGAACACCTTGGATCGAGGCTTCGTCTGGTCAACGTTTTCCTCGACGTCTGAACGATTCATGCATTTATGATTAAAATAGAATGCATGGTTCAGGGGTTGACAGGTTTAATGTTTAAAAAGTATAGACTTGGTAGTGATAGAAATGAATGTAATAGGCTATGTTAGAGAAGTTGTTAGAACGAGGCATTGCTCGATATTTGAACGATTCGTTTTTTTGAGTAAAATATAGTGAAGTGATTAGGATGCTGATTATGTTAACTCGTAAAAAGAACTGGTCTCAAAATATATGAGGCAAGAGTAAACATTCAGTATAGTTTGTTGAAAATTCGTGTAAAAAGGGTGTAGTGTCTCGGTTGGCTTTTTCAAATTACTTGCTGTCGAGACACTGCAGTGTCTCTTGATAGTCATAGGTAATAATACAACAGAACGTAATACACGATACGTTAGAGAACACCTTGGAACGAGGTTTCGCCTGATAAACATTTTCCTCGACGTTTGAACGATTCGTGTATTTGGGATAAAAATAGAGCGTGTGGATCAGAGTGCTGACAGGGTTAACGTGTAAAAAGAATGGCACTAGGAGCCAAATCAGGTAAGAAAGCTTTCATTGGTTTTCTGCCAAGCTGGGTGCCCAGCTCGAAGACTTGTTGATGTAAGCCGACAACAGCGAGCCTTCCACCTTCCCTTTAGATATTTCTCCTGGTATTATTGACATTTCAATAGATCTTCTTAAATCGATTCTAAACGCGAGCTGAATATTTATAACTTCTGTTATTGAGGGAACCGCGTGCGGACGGACCACCCTCACATACACATACACGTACTACGTCATCGATCCCTTCAACTTTTTCCTCTCTTTCTCGATTGGCCAGTTTTCATGCCCGATCCAGCCCCTTCCAACGCTTTTCGATACTAATTTATTATTTAAATTTAATCCCTTTTTTTCCTTCATCCCCACTCGTTTATCCACCCTCCCCTTAGCTACATATACAACACGTAGAATTATTACATTCTCAATTGTATTTCATTTCTATTTACCAAGCTAGATTTTGATTTTTTGTTCACGCTCCCACAGAGACTACCAATTACAGTAATTAAAGTGCCAGTGACTATACCTACTTTATTGTATAGTAACCGAGAAAATGGGGCAAACTTCTATTACCAGGATTGGATCATACGGTTAACCATTCCGTAGTTCAATGTTCGTTTAAATTAGGTTAATAAGTTTTTGCACTCTGCATAACTGTAAGTATAAACTCAAAGTAGATTCATTTCAGGTTTTTTAGTTTGCTTTTCTAAGCAAACAGGAATAATCCTATATTATTTTATACCTGGTTTTCACGATCCCCTGAAAAGTCCCAACGTCTGGAGATGCTGCTTATTCAATACCTAAGCAGAATATCATACATTTTTCTCGATTTATACTTTCGATCTGCTTTTTTCAAGGCAGTTGAGATCGTAAAGTCAGGTTTTTGCAGCTCTGTACTTTTTCTGGTACTCAAGGCTTTACAACTGTTGCATGCTAACGGCACACTAGCTACTCGCCAATAACGATCCTTGTGCGATACTTATACCGGTGAAAGGATGAGATCTGCAGACAGCTGCGGAAATTCAAATAATTGAATAAATCGCTTCTATCTGATCCATTCGTAAGACGTAATTTTCCCTTTGAATTGTCTGCGTATATTTTATCAAAGCACAATTTTTTATAGCATAATTGTGATCCTAAAATGTATACGAGACTGAGATGAAAGTGGTAACAGTGTAGGCAGCTTTATAGAAATATTATAGAGTCCAGTACGAATACCTGAGAAGGAGTGCAGATCAATGAAAGGTATGAAAGATAGAAAATATGCTGAACAGCTCGTTGATTGCGGTCATATCGACTCTGGAGAAGTTAATTTGGCGTGAATTCGCTGGTACGAGGAGTCGATTGAAATCCAGATCATTCGTTATCGGCTACATCGTTGACTATTAAAGATCGTCATGACCATTCATCCATTTCACTTCCCCGATTGTCTACAAAATCCTAAGCTCTCTCGTTCGTTATAAGATACCATATGCACTTGTAATATTCTCCCTCATAACCAACGGCTCTCTCGATTTACAATTTGTATCCTCTCGTAAAATAGAGAGAGGATTTAGTATCATGCGAGTTTAACGTTAGACAAAACTTGATAATTTTCTTCGTATCATGGACAGCGTTACGTTCCCACCACTAAATCCTCTTTACGTCTCTGCTGGGTATCAAAAATCTCTTACGAAGCAGGATATTTTATCGAAGGTATCACGTGTTCAATATCTACGACCCCCTCTCGCGTGAACTTTGCATTTACAAGAGCCACACGTGTGACGCATATTCTCAACGATGCTGATATATCTCAAGCTAGTTCGTTTATGTTCTACTTTTCGTAGATATTGAGCAGTACATTCTACAAAATGTGGTTAAAATCTTGAAGATTAAAAACCTATAAGTATGTATCTTGAAGATACGAGTAGAAATTAAATAAAGAAGGAGATTTTGTTATATTCTATTTAAACTGATATGTACATACAGATAGAAAAACGAAGTTTGAAAACTTGTAAATGTACAGTAAAAAAATAAAAGTCAAAATGGATCTGCAAATATGCTATTTTTCTTTGATAAAAGGTTTATTCATATTTTACGTTATATTGGAGTATAGGAAAATGTAAAATTGCTTAAATATCCTCTGCAGTGAAAGTGTATCGGGAAAGCTAGCATTTCAATGTTTTCAAGCAAATGGATTTTGCATGTCAAGGTATAGTGAAAAGTATTAAATCTGCATTGGAGAATTATAATGCAAGTGTTCGGTCTCTCGTAAGCAGAAACTCAAGGGACATGTGGCATGGTTTGGGTCAAGGCAAGCTAAGGAAATAATTCAGCCACTCACAGAGTAAACGGTAGCCCTCATCTCATTCCATTAATGTAAATCGAGCTTTGCCCTCCGCGGAGCATTCTCGAAGAATATCATAAAAGGGATTTCCATTTCGCTCATCGTTTTAACTTGTTACCCGACCATTTTAAATTTCATTCAGTCTTATCAAGTACATCGGGAAAAACTTTCCTCCGACTCTATATTGATTTTCAAGAGACCTGGCAAATTCTTACTGCGAGAATTTCAATTACCGTCGACGTAAACGAAACTCTGCTTATTATACAGTAGGGACGGAGTGGACCGTGTCGTCAATAATTGCTGCTTCAACTAGTACAGGATTGATAGACTCATTAAAAATCATATTAAAAACGAAAAATAGTACACATATTTCACAGCTCCCCTCTTTAGCTCCCCCCCCCCTCTCTCTCTCTCTCTCTCCCTCTCTTGAAAAACTATAGAGTAATGTGGCAAGAAATGCCAGCTGCATTAAAGAGATATAATTGTGTAATATACTTCTGACTGTGAAGCAATCGGATATAGTCGAATGAAACTGGATACAAGTTTGAGTCCGAGCAATTATCTGGTAAAGCCCCCCAACTAATTATTGGTTTTCCACTTTTTAGGCCATTCGAGTTTTTCACGTAGAAAAAGTTTAACGATGAATAATCGCTATGATGCATTATTCTGTATAGATATATAACTCTATTAAGAAGAATGATGAAAGTTTGTTTGTCGACCAGTGGCTTTTCCGCTCGAATTGCTTGGACCGGAAACCGCAAAGCAGTGCCACAAGTGTCATCACAAATAATACAGAAACGGGTCAGAAACACGTGCAATTGGTCCGGTGAAAGCCGTTGGAAGCAAGCCATATTCCATGAGAGACAGCCCCTTCTTATTGAGAAGGTAAGCGAGCGTTCTGAAATCTCCACTAGGAGGCCAAACGGTTGTGCCGAGACTTTTCTCGAAAATCGAACCTGGCTATACACAGCACGATTCCCGTGTACGTACCTAAGCTAAATCCTTTTATTCCCGATAGTAACTCACAGTTAAAACCCAATTACAAATCAATAAAATCCTTTCGTCACAATACCCAACTACTCGTCCCATTGGACTTTTCGTTAAACGAATATAAACGTTCCTTGAACAAAGGACGAGTGTGTTATCATTGAAATAGCTGAGGGACGAGTGGAGAAAGATGGAAAGGGATCGTTATCAGTGCTGTGGAACATTTGGAAACCAGCCATATTTGAGAGAAGCTAGCCAAAATTTAGATTATGATCAGAGATAAGTGTGTCAGGAGTTTGGGAATATACAGGAAAATATATAGAGGCAGATGGATAAATAGAGGAAAATATATGGTGGGATAAGGACAAAATTAATTCGTAACATTTCCCTAAGAAAATGGTGGAAAAGGTGAAAATCCAAAAGAATGATACGTTGAAATTAAGTTATCTACATTTTTGTGACGAGACTCTCGTTGGTATCTTTACGACTGGCATCGAGCCACCTCTTTGAAGTTTCTTCCAATATCCAATAGGCCCCTGTGGCACGTACGGATAAATAACTGAATATAATGGTATCATGAAGAGTAGTGAAAAATGACGTTTCGCCTCATTCTTGCCTATAACCAACAATAATCTACTGTACCTTTCTTTATCACGTATGTAAATATTTATCACACGCAGTAAACACATCGCAAAGTTGAGAACAAGAATACTCAGAAAGAATCTTTCTATTTAAAACGCACAAATCAGACTCCTCCAACTTAATTAAAATTCAGCAACGACAATCGACTCAATCTTCGTACTTTTAACCTTCTAAATATACGTCATCGTGCTAAAAATAAGAAAAAAAACCATCCAGTGATGAAATTCAACAATTCCTTTGAAATTTCAAGAATAGAACCGATCAGCAAGAATCGAGGGGCTGTAGACAGGTATACAGGAAAGACAATGAGTATTAAAAGGGGCAAAAATAAAGGAGACTAAGTAAGCGTTAAGTCAGTGAACTCTGGCTTTGACTGTCTGAAATCAACGAAGCGTGGCAAGTGTTAGCATTGACGTCTACTACTTCGAGTGCAAATGTGCTAACTGGCGCTGAGCCAAGAGTTTTGGCTTGGTCGCGCGTGGACACGATTCTCAGTTTGAGTAGGTTGTAGGAGCCTTCGATGGAAAAGCGGTGGGTGAGAAAGGGAGAGCTAGCTTGTACAAGTGAGCATGTGTGTGTGTGTGTGTGTCTTGGTGTCAATAACGGAAACGAAAGGAGAGTCTACTGAATTTGATTCGACTGATACATTATACACGTTATAACATATCTAGGTAACAGTATCACGAAGCACGGCCAGATGCCCCTATCGTGAAACGTTTCGCCCCGGATGGTCGTCATAGCAACAGGCAGCCCCGAAAATTCACCTCTCCCCTTCGTCGACTGCCCTTTAGCCCTCCACCCTCCCGTTTCTCTCTTCTTCTGTTTAACTTGGCCACATTGGATGTACGTGTGAGTGTGCTCGTCACCCTTCGGCCAAGTTTGCCGAAATCGCTCGGTGAACGCACAGCACGAACTAGAACGAGACGTAAACTGTGCCATAAGGAGTCGAAGAGGTGGAGCGAGAAAGATATGAAAAAAAAAAGAGAGAGAGAAACGTTTGCCGCTTCATCGCTCTTCAAGGTATACCCCGTATACTTTTATCCCATTCCCTTGGATACTCCCCTTGTAGCAGAACTGAAGAGAGACAGAGCAGGTTTTCCTCGGTGGGGCACACTCGAGCTCATTTAGCTTCAATCTTGTTCGTTCGATCTTTACCCTAGGCGTTCGAATCGTGTATAATCCAGCTATATATATATATATATGCGAAGAACGTTTAGCACTTTTAGCCCGGTCTGACTTGTCCACTATCCTACTACTTGCACAGAGGGAACTTTAAACTGTGGGGAGAGTTTTGCACTATTAAAGCAGAGAGGGCAAGAACGACTGAGTTCCAAACAAGCAATTCCCTCTCTCGAGGATAAAACTCGATCGATAAGCGATTCTTATTAGAAAATATCAAACATTTGTTTGCGAGCTGGACTTTAATTGGAGAATAATCCAGATAAATTTCTCGAGAGCAAGCCCCGCAGCTTCTCGTGCAATAACGTGAAAATTATCTGGCAACAATTTGATCCCCCTATGCATTCCAACGAGCGACAATCTCGAGCTGACTCGAGTCCTTCCTGAAAAGGCAGGATCCTTTAATCGTTCGATCCTTATCCAGGACACGTATGTTGCTGTTCTCGGTGAGTTCTTCCTTGAATTTTTACGATCCTCCCGGTCTTTCATGGCGATTAAATCGAGGGCTCGCTCGAATTTTCGAGAATCGAAGGAAAATCCAACTGGATGGAATTGCCAGGGTGGAAATTCTTCGAGATCGTTTATCAAAAGCAAACATATTTATGAAATGTGCATCAGTGCAAAGGAGGTGAGAGGAGAGTACGAGAGCGTGACAAAGAGTGCAAGATGTTATCCACTCGTAACTACGACCGAGTGAGTGAGAGAGGAGTGGAGGGGAGGGGAGGGGGTGGTATTCTTGAGCAGAGTTGGTTCGGTGTTCGGCAATGCTTGGGTTTTAACAGGCGCGCGCGCGTTCCTTTTGCCTCATTCCCCCATCGTCGTCATGACAACCCGCAAAGGGATATTATAGCATAGCGTGCGCGTAAAACCACCTGACAAAACTCACCCCCTGCTTCTTGTCTCTCTTTACCAAACTCTTTCCGCATTCCTGGAAACTCGATCTCTGACATCCACACGTACCGATTCCACTCACTGGACTCGGATCGCTGCTTACTTTCTCGCTTCACTTGCTACCTTTTCGTGCTGCTCGCTCGATCGCTTAATCTCTCTCGAAACACTTGACAATCGATATTCTCCGATATAACCGGAACAATCGTGGTTGACACACGTGCTGAAATTGGTATCCTTGAAAGTTCAGTGGAGGAAAAATTGCTTTTTTATCGCAATATATATAATTACTTACAGCGTGACAAGTTTAGCGGTTTGCAAAGTTAAATTACTAATTAAAGTATCGACCGATATTCGATATCGATATGCTCGCATGCATAATTAAACTGGGTTTACTCGAATATTCCACCGTAGAATCGTGTAATCAAAATTTGACAGAGCCATTGTCATTTCGTAGATTGTAATAAATCGTTGGAGAACGTCGACCAACCTTTGAGCGACGTTGAAATTTTTAGCCCTTAAGGAGCTCAAATTTCCAGGGGATTTAACGTCACGAGGAACGACAGGCGAAAGTAAATAAACCACGAGAAATTAATGGACTTGTGGTTTTAATCCGACGACTGAATTTTGCAGGAAACTTTTCATCAGGACGAGCGTCGAGAGAATAGAATTTTCCGATTAAGACTCGATTCTGCACAATTTTTCCACTTTCGTTTGTATCGAGTACTTTATTGCTGCTGATCGATATTTTCATCCCCTCGTGCTTAATGCTTATAGTATATAGTATATATAGCTATATAGGATCATTCGGCGTAACATATCCTGTAAACGATGCATTTTCCTCGTAGCATTGTTTACATGCTCAATCGTTTTGGGAATCTGCAAATTTTAAATCATGCCTCCGAGAGAGTATAGCAATGTTATACTGACAGTGTTATTGGTTTTCAGTCAGCGACAATTTGCGACGCGCAGTACGTTTAACCAACTGCAAACGAAGGACAGTAAATGTAGTCGATATAGAAAAGCAAGTTAATAAAAGGCCCTGCATTCTTCGTGAGTTTGCCGAACGCCTGAGAAATGCGATTATAGCAAACTTTTGGTATGCGGTGCTCTCTTGTAGACAGACAAGCCTGTTACTTGTTTGCATAGTACATGTACAAGCAAGGTACACCAAACTACATAATAAAAGATTTACAAATTCGTCGATAATATTTAAATTCTCTTTCTTTTCCTATCTCTATATAACCAATCTCTTTTATATATATGTGTATAATCTTGTCGTGGATTCAATAGGGAACAAATATGAACGAAAGCTGTCAAGAAAAAATTGATAGTCAAAGGAGAGGGAAATAAGTTTATTCACTCGTATTTTGATAAGTATGTACTAAGCAGCGTTTTCTTTGGCAAAAAACTCGAGATTTCAATCTCTATTTTTATAATATGCTCGTAGATTCAGCGAGGAGCAAATATGAGTGAAAGGAGTCAAGTGAAAAATTGATAGTCAAAGGAAAGGGAAATAAGTTTGTTTACTCGTGTCTTCTGATACGCTTGTGCCAAGCAGCCTGTTAGCATCGTACAACAGCAACACGTTTTCGTTTGGAAAAAAACTCGAGATTTCAATCTCTCTATGTTAGCAAGATCCATCTGGTCGTCTGCTGGCTATAGTATACCAACGTAGCAAGATATTAATCACTTCGGGGGATAAATAGGTTATAGTAGAACATTTTCCCTTGGAGAATATGCCAAAGTATCAATAAATGAATGAAATCACGAGAAAATGACCCTTCGATGTTGAAATTTGTTTTACGTTTACTAGCAGGAAAAACGATTACTTTTAAGCATCCCTATCAACTTTCTGACAGATTGAATCACGTGAACCGATTCAGAAAAACTGATAGCAATTTGAAAACGGTTACTTCGTTTTCCTGCTATTTCATGAAAATCCATTTTAGTATAGTTTCTGGGATAAAGTTTAGTTGGATAAAAACGTGCACTGTCAAACATCGAGGCAAACATCTAAGAGCTGGAAAGTTTATTGTTGAAAAAAAAAATAAGAGACAGAGGCAGAGGAATAATGGAAAGATTCATGTTTTATCGGAAGAATAAAATTTCTTCTGGTTCCTGGTTAAATTAAGTTTGTTTTTCCTTGTTTTCTTTTCGCAAATACATATAGCCCTGTCAGAGAATCGTTACCTTCGTGAAACTTTGCTCTGTGTTTGAGAGAGCGGTATGCCCTTTTCCATTCCTCCTCCTATCTTTCATTGGATCGTTTCTTTTTCCTTGGCAAAAGTTGGTAGAATAAGTATCCAATCACGTTCTTATCAAAGCCTCGAGAAGAGAAAGACAGAAAAATTGAGAGAGCACGGTGGTGGCCTAAAGCACAAAAACTTGCGATAGCAAAACAGAAGTCGCATATTTATTCGCGATAGATTCAATGCAATTACGATGCCAAAGCTGATTTTATGATGCACTGGACCAATCTTCGCGATGCAGCTGCAATTCGAGCAATAAAACTCAAGACGCCTTCGGTATCACAGGTACTCCAACTCGTTTTATTGCTGATATATTAAGTAATACACACCCACAGCCAGTGGATAGTACATTTCTTTCGCAGAAATCGGAATAAAATAAAGTGCAGAGGTACGCGATATATATTTATACGTATACAGGGTGTTTCAAGATTATATTATAAACTGCCTAAGTAATTGCAAGAACCTGTAAACAATTTGGACCTGATTTTAAGCATATAAACCGAGCTCATAAAAATACAACGATGTATTGCAGCAAAATGCTTAAAAATTTATACAGTTTCATAAAAACGTTATGGATACGATAAAACGAGGGAAAAGAGAATTATGGTAATGCGTAGTTAATTTTTTCGATTTTTTTTAAGTGTTTGCTTTGCAGATAATCCCCCGCAAAATTATTATGCTAAGAGAGAGAGAGAGAGAGAGAGAGAGAAGTTTTTATCGAGAAATGCTTATTTTTTAGTCCCATGCTTCTAGAAATTTTCCTGCAACTTTCGGATGATTTTCAGCGTGTAAAGTAAGAGTAGAAGTGTATGAAAAGGTAGTTAGTCTAGCATCTCGGTCTTAAAGTTAAAAACAAAGCTTTCGAGAGGTAAATGTGCGCGCGCATTGGAGCGAAAGAGCGAGGGAGGAAAGATGAATAACTGGCAGAGAACGGTAAGATAAAGGGGAAGAAAAGCAGAAAAAGCGAAGTAAAAGGCAGCAGGGATAAGAAAAATTAGCACAACCAATTTTACAACAGAGGCCAATTCACCAGCATACTTGCTAAACTTTAAAGCGTCTTTCGACCTCACCAGCTCTGTTATTGAATTTTTCCAGACATCCGGAATAGCAGTGACGAGAACGCGCGAACCTATAAAGAAGATTTCTCTCCTCGACTTTAGAAAAATATTATCTCGATCCCATAGCCTGGCGCAGCTATTAATCCATCAAGAAATAACAAAATCACACACCATTCTATATATATATATATATATATATATACACACAAATATATAAAAAACAAAGCGTTTTTAATCTACCATTATTATCACGTACATGTGTACGTCATTAACAGAGTTTTATTCACATCGTTGAAAGAGGTTTTTATCACAGCGATAAAGGGATGTTCTCCGCTATTTATCAAAAATTCGCTATCTCGTGCGGACGTGAAAACTGTGGATAACCTAATGATCTCGGTAGCTGCTCTCTAATTCCCCCGGAGAATGGTTCTTTCGAACCTTGTCACGGTTCTTTTAGATAAAAATATCGAAATCGATACTCATAAGCGCTTTGAGCTACATCGAAATCACTGACCATATCAGACGGGTTTCCTCTCTCTCGTACACACACGCGAACGAATAGTGTGTGTATACAGTGTGAATAAAAGCTCTGATAAATCATCATTTTAGCTTGAAAAGGGGTAGAGAAAAATGGTATGTTTAGTGTATCAAGCGAAAGAACCAAGCCCCTGGCATTATAATGTCCAGAATTTTCAGTGAAAACCAGTATGGAATAACGCGAGAGCCATATATCGAACTTTTCCATTTCAATTATCAATGATTTAAAAAAAGAGAGAGAGATGGAATCGCGGAAACTTTGGCCCTCCAGGTAACAGTCGTTGCTTTCTTTATTCGCGAAACGGGGAGCTCCATGTTTTCTCGTTGCTTTCAATGTGCTCGATTGTGTTTGTAATAATGGCACTTGGTTCTCTCGAGCTGCGATATAAAAGTGCGTTTTAATGCGATCTCTGTCACTCGCTCACACGTATGCTCTAGCTTTCTAGAGGAAATCTCTGGTGACCCTGGGGTAAAATATCGGTACAACGGAAACTTTTTTCCTGGCCTGTACACCCGCGCGACACCCCGTCCTTCTTGTCAATAGAGATTCCTTTCGTAACGCCACTTCCATCTGCCTCTCGACCAGAGGATCGATAAGAGAAAACGCAACGAATATACATGCTTAAGCTTATATAGTAGCTCTGTGTAGGGCGTGTATAAGTAGAACAACCCAATTCTTATAATTTCATACTTTAATATTTTCGAGACTCACAAAGGAAATTGCAAAATCTCAACAAGTAAATTGCAGCTTGACGATAAATTTTGAAACAACAGTTTTCCACTGGAACGATTTATCCACAAAATCATTTATCGATTCGACAATTTATTCCTAAGTTGCGTGATCCTTTTTGCAGCTGCGGCAAGTATTATTGTTATTATTGAATATATCATTTTATTAAATTGATGCTATCAGGCTGTTTACATGCCGATCTCCTAATACGAGTTATATACCGAAATTGTTGAATGTCGTTTTAAATGAAATATAATTATAGGTGGAGGAGAGAAAATACTAATGAAAATTGGTAGAAATACACAATGATAATTACGTTTGTACATTAACAAAATTTAATTGCCTCATGAATATAATTAATATTGTATACAAAATGGTGTGTTATGCTGTACACGAATGGTCTATTGGTATTATTCAGGAAAGTTACGAATGATCGATTCTTAAAACGACGTTTCGAGACATGAAATCCATTATTCTCGAGGATCTTCCTCGGCCAATTATAGACGTTTTTCTCCCATCTTGACCTCGTTTCTTTGGCTTTTCAGCAGATTGGACCGTCTAGGAAATGCGCATGCGTCTCTTGCCAACGGTGGATCCCATGAAGGTAAATTGCCCTAAAAATCCGGACGATGTTGAACCAGCGAATTCTCCACTGCTATCGTCGTAAGTTATTTATTTTATTTCTTCACTTTTATATATATATATATAGTAAAAGTCTCATGATTAAAAGGATGCTACGTCATTCGAGAAAGAAGTTAATAACACAGACTGTGGGCCAATTAAACAAAATTTCATGAATATTCATGCAAATTAGACAGTGGCGAAGGGTCTAGCTGAAAATGACGGAGAATCTTTTAGGAAATTAATGGAAAGAGGTGGGAAAAAGGATTACGGTGTTGGAAGTATAAGAGCCGAGAGTTGAGAATTGGCTTGGATATCGTGCACACACGTTGGAGCTGTAATATGTAACGTTAAAACTATGGAAAAATGGAGCGGTGAATTAAAAGGCAAGTAATTACTCGAGTAGCTCCTACTACCGAGAGAGATAGAGATAGAGATAGATAGATAGATAGAGAGAGAGAGAGAGAGAGAGAGAGAGACAGCAATTACAACAATTACACACGCTCAGGAGAAAAGCGTGGGTTCAGCTGCAAAAGGAAATTGCTTCGATTGCACGAAGTTGCTGAAATATATATTGTGCATAGTATATATACAATATATAGCTTCATTACAAACACATAAATTGCAATTTACATTCTAATTTATTTTTTTTCTACCTGTCAACCCTTTTCCCCGAAAAGCAACTCGGTTAAAGCATCATTTGCTCGCTTCTCGTTCTCTGGATGTCCTAGCGCAAATCCGTTTACCAGCTTGATCGTTCCCAATCTATTCGCTACTCCTGCTCAAACCAGGTTTTATGGATTTTCGATCGCACTTTACTGGCAAGCACGTTTTATTCGTCAATGTACCCTCGACCATGAGCCAATGACGTGTAATGTCAGACTGCAAAAACTAGCTGATTAGATTAAACTCGATACTCGATCCGAGAACAAAATTAACAAAAATTCTAACGTGTATCTCTCTCTCTCTCTCTCTCTGCCCTCCTGTCTGTAACTGAGTTATCCTTTTTTTTCATTTTTTAGAAATATTAAAATTTTAATTATTTTTCAACCTAATGGGGCTATATATTACACCCAGCCAGTGTACCATTTGAGGCTTAAAGATCTTAATTGGTAAGCTTTCATGGTTAGTTATGGCAGAAAAAGAAAAGTAAAGCTATTACACGTTTTTGGTGGAGGTATATGCAGAGCCAAAAGAGAGTGTTTTCTTTTTGATAATATTCCTTCATATTCCATAAGTATATTTTTCGAGATCTTTTTAATTTTTTACCTCGGTGTATTAATGCTACTACGAAACTTAACCTAGTTTAATGTCGTTGTGCATGAATATACACCAAAAGGTACACTGTGGTCCACTGGGTAAAGCAACTGCTCATATGGTCAGTTTCATTTTACATTTTACAATGCTACATTGTTTAAATAACGAGGTCCGATAATTTATTCAATTTCAACCAATAATTTCTTCCAGCCTTCGCAATATTCACCTGCTCGAATTAATGGTGCCATTGAGAATGTTCACTTAAATACATCCGCTTTAAACGACATTACACATATTTACCAGTATTCTTTTATTGTCTTTACAGCGGAAACGAATGTCCATATCACTTTGCAAATCGATAAACCAGATGTAATTGATTTTCAAACACATTTATAAAATTATCCGACGCATACGTCTAGACAGTATTATAAGGGCCAAAACAATAACGTCAAGGGAATAAGCACGCACATGCTCTACTACAAAATTAAATAAATAAAAAAAAAATGATAATATTTTGTCATTCATCATTTTCACCACCAAAAATAATTACAACAACCATGTCAATACCCTTACCTGTTTTTATCATTAAATTCAACTGATTTTTAAACCAATTACAGATATCTAGCTGTACATCATCTCATAAATCCATCGTGCTACATCCATTTCGTTATTCGACGCATTATCTTACAAGACATGTTACCTGCTCATTGTAAACAAAAAGCGAGAACTCTGCTGATCATTCTTATTCAGAGTTCTTTATTCGCAAACGTGTAATAAAAATTACAAAAAAAAATGTAATAAAGCGAGGCAATTTATTTTCACTGGAAACTTGGATGACGCATATACAAATGTTCATTGTGTTTCTTAATTAATATTTACGGTCCATGGCCGCAGTGAGATGCCTGCACATAGGCTCGGAATAGAAAACCACGAGAGTGGATGTTCGCGATTATTGCTTCGCTCGGGTAGGATAATAGGCTTAATTCAGCTAATCGCATTGACACGGGCAGTAATAAAACATCGACAGTCGATAGTCACGAAACGGCCGTAATAGCTGGTGCACCGCAAACCACCAAACCACACTCTACCAACCCTCGCAAGAGTTTAAAATTCCATCGTTCAAGGATCCCAACGAGCTCGCCTGCTTCTAGGAAAATATTTGAAGAGCCTGTTACCTTAGGGCAAACCCAGAGTTTTCGTACTATTTACCAACAAATTTTTCGTTCGGTCTTGATTAATGTACGAGAACGAAGCGATGAAGCTTTCATTCGCGATCACTTGTTGAGTTTCCAACCGTTCCTCAACTTGCACCGTAATAAATCAACAAGTCGTGTGTACTGTGGTTGTAAATTCTTAAACATCATTTATCATACGTATTACTTGTATTTTAAGAATAATTCTCGCACTAACCCCTTTTCTAGCTAAAGACTTTTTAATGTTTAGTTGTTCAACTCGTTGGCTGAAAGAATATCAGTATAACGACAAATGAGCAACGTATAGTTATAATATAAGAGTCTGCCAATAATACACTGAGAGAAATGTTTTCAGCCAGCAAACATTTTTATTGGAATAATGAACAAATTTATTGATACAATGAAAAAATATTTCGGTATATCAATATAAATTGGTTCATTATTTTAATATAAGTGTTTACAGGCTGAAAAACTTTTTCAGAGTGTATGCGTATATACGTTGCATGCTCGTTAAAGTACGTATTATTTATATTTTAAGAATAATTCTCTCTCTCTCTCTCTCTCTCTCTCTCTCTCTCTCTCTCTCTCTCTCTCTCCCACGAATTCCTTTCCTGGATACAGAGTTTTTAATGTTCAGTTATGCAACTTGCTGGTTGAAAAAATATAAGTACCGACGGATAAGTAACGTAGTTATATAAGAATCTTCCAGTAGTACGTACGTTATGCTCGTTGAAATATGTCAATGCAGAAGTGGCGAAGAAAATAAACTAGACCAATTTCAGAAGAGTGTTGTCGTCGTCGTATTTGGCAGAAATTCATTCGATCGTGAATTGATATTTTGAATGATGGTAGCGATAAATCATCGAAGCTTTAAACTTGTCAATAAGATATCTATTTAAAGTCCAGTGTAGTTTGCAATTTGCACAGGATTACGTGCATTAAGAATAAAGACTGGTGGAAAAAAGGAAAACTGCATGTATACCTATATGTATAGTATAAGCAAGAGACTTTATTAGCGAGAAAGTTTTTTGAAAAAAGTAATTAAGGGTGAGATAAGTGGATAAAAATGAAATATGTAAGACACGGGAGCAGGTAAAAATTCTTAGAAAACTTGGCACTATACACGTACGTGTTTCTATAGCCTCGTAATCCTTTCATAGACATAAAAGCTATAATTACAGTATCTCAGTCGCTTCGCATTAATTTAATCATTAATTTCTTAAGCCACTGCACGAGTTTTCAAGAGTGTTTTATTCGTGTAATTTGCAGCTATTCGTGACTATTTTCCTTGTGAAAATAAAATCTCGGAATAATCCTCGATAGACGCATTAAAAAAAAGTGTCTTTTGATCAGAAATGGACGCTGGATTCAAAAACTATTAAATATTTAATGCATTCTCTCGAACCAATCTTCTCCGGTAATAGAAGCAGCGTAAAGTCGTAGGAGAAACTCGGTGCAGTGAACTTGGCTGGAAAAATCAGAGAGTCGTTCGTTGGTCCATCGAGTGCGAGTGTGTTTATCGAGCTCCGAGAAGTGGAATCCCATAACGTACGTTACTCTGTATAGTGTAGAGTATATAGACTGTGAATGCGGAACGAAGTGACTGGTGGAGAAAGAGTGAGAGGGAGGGAGGGGGTGGGGGGATAAAAACTCGAAGCCAAAGAACGTGAAGGAGTCGAACAGAGGGTGAATGTAGTGAAAAGCGTAGGTCCAAAAAACTGGGAAATGGGTGAAAGGTAAAAAGGAGCGAAGAGAGCGAGGAAGATAAAAGGTATGTGAAAATAGTCGATCCAATCAAAAAGAAAAGAAGAGCTTCGAGGCAAAAGAAGCCAACCGAGGGTACAAAGTGAAACGACGATACTTGGTCGGGCGAGAGAAAAGCAGATAAGTTTTGCTGACAAAGAGGAATGGTAAAAAGCAGAAAAACTGAAGGATTAAGGGAAAAATAAAGGAAGTAGAAATGATGAGCTGGTAAAATTGGCTGGAGTACGTATCGCATGTTGTGCTGGGGGAGCTTGTGATAGAGATTGAGGGGAGGGGGTAAGGTGGGAGCAGGTGGGCTTCCGATAGGCTGACGAAGAGGGAGGGAGGGGGGAGGGTGAGTCTGTACAGGACTGGAAGAACACAGTCCTTGTTCAATAGAGGATGAAGAGAGACGAGGATGGAAGAGCCATGGGGAAACAGGGAGGAAAGCGAGGACGAGAGCTGGATAGTAGGCTAGGGGTGGGGGTAGAGATGGGGTGTTACAGAGGGTGAACTAGAGAGAGAAAGAGAAGCACGCGACTGGGTGCCACTGAAGCGGTTCAGAAGGGTGTCGTTCTGACACACTGCTCCACATTCCAGCACCAAGCAGCAACAAGCCTGCCGTGCCTTTCCTTCTACCTCTATTGCATACACCACACACACACACACACATACTATACTTACAATGTGTCTAATGCTACGGTTCCCCGCGTTCACTCACGAAAGTAAAGGACAAACGATTTGGTAATACTAGCTACCTTCCTACCCACCACTGATACTTGCACCATTTCCTCCAATGCTATACAAGCACAGAGATCCACTGCTGAAATTCAGATAAGGTTAGTGCTGTTGCTACCAATAATGCTAGCCTCTCTCTCTCTCTCTCTCTCTCTCGATTTCTACTTCTGCTTCTGGCAATATTGGCAATAACACTGGAGATAACAGAGCTAAAATATAACACAGAAGTTTGATAAATTCGCTTCGTGCCAGTTCGATTGGAATACGTATGAGAGAAATTGTCTCAATATTTTGGAAATTATCCATTATTCAGAAAGTTCGAGGTCAGAGAACTCCTGGCGTTTGTGGTTATGACTGAGGAAATGTTTTCTGAAATATATGCAGTTGGTGCATCGTTCGTTTTGATAGTTTAGGATTAAGCAGCTCGTTGATAATGGTTTTTTTAGCTCGTGGATTAATTAATATTTTGCTGAGAGATTTAAACGTGGGGAATCGTTCTTCAGCTCTGGGATGAATTAATTCTGATACGCGATCGTAATGAAAAATTATACCACGCGGAGCCTGGAATTCGTTAACGTAAGTGAGATGACACTTCAAACGATTTGGCCTTCTGAAAAGTACTCCGTAGTACTTGCAAGGGCTCTGAATAAGCTTTGTAAATGGACGGGTGCATTAGGAAATGAACAATATATCTGCATCTTTGAGAGAACTTTCTTACAGAGTAATTATGGATGAAGAAGTCTGCTCGGATTTTAAGAGAATCGCATTCTAACCAGAAGTAAAAGAAGGAGAAACGTGCCAAGGAGAGCTGGTCCAGCTCCAATACACATGCAATCTTTAGAAAATCTTACAGGTTCTCTCTGATATACACGTTTGAAAATGAGATGTTACAGCTTCCAACAGTTTTGTTGAATCATGCGAGGACCAAAACTGCCAACGGAGAATCATCCAACCACTTGGAGAATTAATGGCTTCTGTGTATAGACTGGGTGTCTCAGAAATAGAATGGATTTGTAATCTTTGGGTCAGTGGGAATTCGTGTCACACACCCGGTATATAATACGAATGACCTAATAACCAGTTGAGCAAGTTTGGAAGTCTTTTGACGTAGGACCTTGAAAAATATTTTTAATTGCCGCGTTATAAAACGGCGGAGTGTAAAGTTAAAGCTGAGAAAAATGAGTATTACAAAGGTTAAGGCATTGCAGCTTGAGGAGAATTAAAGGAGACGTTGCTTGAGTGCTTTCACCAACGGTCTAGCCTCTTCTTGGTGGATTCGACACGGCCGCATCCTATCATCGACTTGCGGCTACCACCGTGAGATCGTCCATGTCCCTTTTATCTCCTCCCCCCCCCCCTACCCCCTTCTCTACCTTTCCACCTGCACCGATCTTTTCTCTGCCATTCCAATCTTTTTATTGGGTCATACGGTATATGCACATTGAGTTTAAAAGCCAGCAGATTTCCAGACCACCTTGCCTCGTCGAATCACAACGACTTAAACCTACAGAGCTCTTCACTGCACCAGAATCACACACTTTATAGCCTTAAAGAGAATTTAAAAACGTTAAAAAAATGTTATCAATAGATATTGGTCTAGGAACGTCATAATAACAATTAAAATTAATATTTAAACATTTTTCAATTTGCATGAATTTTAATTTTTATCCACAAAATTATTACACAGTTTAAACGCAACGTTAAATAATCCATTTCGGAATAATAAATAACTCGAATACTGTTTACAGTCACACTAAATATTTGCTAATATTTATGTTTCTATAAAATGTTAATGCGACATTTTCGAGTCCATATTTATTAATAAAAGTTGTTTGGAATTACGTTCCCTGTTACCCCATAAAGTTTGGTCAGAATCATTGAATCACCCTGTATACATGTACATATGTATATAAACGATATAAACGCCTCGACTGGCCGGTTTTCAATGTACTCGTATATCGATTTCTCGTCTATTGCCGACAATGTCGCACGGTTCTGCGGACCTCCAGGAGTGAAAAATGAAGGGATTCTGTGCCGACAATCAAGCAGTGCATTACGCCACCTATCACTCGATTATCATTATCCAATAACGTAGATGCAAGCGACTTATTACTACAAGTTCCCGAACAACTCCATCCTAATACGAACGACTTAAATTATACACCGAAAGAGTATGAAGAAAAACACAATTTATAAACTTTTCAGTATTCTTGTTCCATTAATTACGTTGGAGCAGCTAAGCTATGGTCAAAGTGAAATAAAAAGAAAAAATGTTAATTGAAAAGTGCGATTAATTTTACTCTTCCAGCACAGATTCATATTTATCTAATGAAAAGGGTGCTCGCACGAAACACTACGAATTTCATGCATAAACTACTTCGGACGGCTCAACCAAGGCTTGTCCTACAACTTCTGCATGCAATATGTATGCCTGAGCGTCTTCGTGAAGCAAATTACATTATCATGGGCTATACTTAGTGTACCATATATGTTATGCCATTACCTCTTATTTAAAGGACATTACGAATTTGCCAGCCAAAATCCTGTCCCCAATTTGCATACCGTTACAGTACATTTGATGCTGCAGTTAAATAATGACATGAATTTATTATTTACAATTACATTTTTCTGCACCAAACGATATAAGCAATTATATTTATTGCTTCCAACTCGTATTACCATGTATACCACCACCTTCTTCCATCTTCATGAATGTATGCATGCACATGTACACATTACATCAAGCTTTATCTCCTACATCCTGATTACAGTCTCTCTGCACGAGAACTGTTACGAAAGAATGCGAAACGGCTCAACTTACATTGCACTGTGCAGTACAACAAGATTTCTATGCCATGCTTAAAAAATCCTATTTTTCACAATTTTCGAGCTTTACAGGTCCTGCGGAAAAAACACTGTTCGTCTCTGTAAGTCAGTACGCTGCATATTCACGAAATAAAGATCCTTTTTCCAGCTGGTATATATAGTGCACGTATCGCAGGTGATTTTTTGGGAGGGTTCTCGTGACGATTGTCGTAATCAGAATTTTCAGAATATTTTGACAGAAATGAGAGGAATTTTATAAGCATAGGAATAAGCAACAGATGTTGTCGCGACCTTTGGCTCGAGCGGAGTAATTTAGGAGAGCATCTGGCATCCGGTCGATTTAAAGCTATCTTCGAGAAGGCGGTTAGTGGACTTGTAGGATCGTTGAAGTTCCCAGCAGATGAGACGCTAACGTATATAACAGAATAAGCTTGAGAATAACACTGGACCATAGTCTAGTTGAGAGCCACTTGCTCATTCAAGTTGGATTGTTGAACGGGTAATTAGAGGAGCAACGTGTCGCCGGTGGGCCTAATTATAACAGTGCTTCATTTTTGACCTTCCCCATCCACTCCATTTCTACGTACATACTTCGTACTCTTCCATCGAGTCGAGACACTTGAATTCTCCAAAATGGAAGCTCCAGTGCAACTCCCATCACGGAAACTTCGATATTTTCGGCCCGTCATCACTTTGACCGATTGTGACACGTTTGAATATATATATATATATAGTATAACACATTACTCTGAGATTTCTCTCCAACTAGAAACCATTCAGTCATCAACCAAAATTTCAAATCAATTAACGTCAGCGAATAATTGTTCCATTGATAGGAGTGTTGGCCTTTCTCGAGACTCAATTGCGAAGCTTGAAAGGTACTTGGTCAGTCGTACTGGTTCAATTACTATTCCAAGTTTTGGCATCCAAAGGCCAAGTGAGTTAGTTATGTATAATGTAGGTATATATAGTATATTTAGTTGGAGCTTTTGGAGAACTTATTTAAGCGGTCAACCTTCTTCTACATTTATTATCCAATTGTAATTATCTGCTCCTTTAAAAATTTTACTCCTACAGAAGAGTGTTGAAGTTTCTGGAGTCTCAAATACAGTCTAAAAAACACGTGGTCACTAACACTAATTAAATTTATAATTCCAACTCTTGTCATTGAAAAGCCAAGTGAGTCAGTGTATAAATATCACAATGTACACACACACACATATAATATATTTAATTAATCAGTGAATTACGTGGTGTAATCCACGTTAGAGGTCTCGTTTAAGCGGTCGATCTTCCTCTACACGTTATTAATTGTAATTGTCTACTGCTTTACGAATGTAATCCCTAGCGAAAATTGCGAAGTAGCTGACGAGGTACATTTTGCTGTGTACCATGGATACACTGTCGCCCTTACTGGCAGGCTGAATCTTGTGGACGGCTCCGATGTCGAGTATAAACTTTAACTTTCGTACTACAAGCCCCACCAATCGCCGAGTTTCCTGCTCGCCGTGTTTATTCTGAGAGCCCCAGGATACTTTGCGACTGGTATCTCCATTCTCGAATTTCGCCAACCGTACATCTACATTGTATACTTGCTGGTTTGTCAATAAGTCAAACTGCTAGAGGGCTCTTAGCGAAACGCCTTCAACAGTTTGCTTATCGTACCGCAGAGTGCAATAAGATACGTATAATTGCATGCCTCGCTTTATGAATCCAAACCAGAGCTTTATACGCATCGAGCATCAAAGCTAATTCTATTGCTCCGATTTCAATTCTTTAACTCCAGCAAACTGGACAGAGATATAAACTCACCTAAAGGTCCATGTATATACTTCAATTTTGCAAATTTCCAACTTTCCAGCTATTTTCATTGCTTGCATTCTCGTTAAGTTATTTCTACGCGAAACTTAACTATTGTAGAATCGAGAGGCCCACTTATTTGTTGAGGTTAGTGTTTTTTCTAATTAAAATTCTTGAGAAGCTTTTTCTTTTCTTGCAGACACAGTTTTAATGTAGCAAAGTTATCTTGTGTTTATTCAGAATTAAAGTTGGTAAGTAAAAGTGCATTGTTTGTTTCAACGTGAAAATCATTGGAATACGTTGGTATTGCTAGAAATTATAATTGGTATAATTTGAGTGTAAATAATAGAGTAATTGGTAAGTTTCAAATGGTTAGCGTTGGAGCTATTCAAATTTCGAGATATTATCGATTGTAATCTTGTAGTGGAAATAGGGGACGAATATGTATGTCAGTTTGATTTCTTTGTTCGAATGTAGAGATAATAAACAGATTATTTATATGACAGATAATTATAGTAAATATGACAAATGTCAAGAGCAATAATGTCCTGATAGTTTAAATAATTATTATTATTATTACTGTTCTACTCTTTGCTTCTCGCCCATCATTTAGTATCAATTTTGTGGTTATTAGCAAAGTGCTAATGCTACTATGACAAAATAGTTAATTCCCTATGCATATTCGTTTACCAGGCTTGACCACAGCTTTACACTAAAACGATTAAAGGATGAAACTAGGTGAATAGTCTGATCGAGATAAAGCTAGGCAGGGTATGGTACAGAAACAGTGAATTATTCGATGCTATTGTTAAAATAGGGCTGAGTAAGCAGTAAGGGTAAAACAAGCGCGAACATTAATTTTAGCTCATTTCAAGCTTATTTGCTTCGAATCAATGATAGTATACGCGATTCAAACAAAATCGGACAAATAAAAGCAGAGGAGCATGTCATTTGGAAAGATTGCCAAAGCTGGAGAACTTTATCAGTAGTATATATATAGGACAAAGGTAATAATAAAATGAAATAGGGGTCGAGAGGCGAATAATAGGCTGGCAAAGTGGCAATTAGACATCCCTTGAATTTCATAAGTGGAATAGGGTTATTAAAGTGACCGAAAACAATGGGAGTATTTGAAGTTGGGGGTACCAGTACAGAGTGGTCAGGAGGCTAGTAATATAAATCTCCATTAAAAGGCAAAAGTGCTAGGCAAACGTCAACATTATGAATGGCCACGATTTAAATCAAAAGAATCAGCCTACTGTTTCCATCTTTTGCCTCTTCCTGCAATGTATGCAGCTACGAAATATCAGATTTTCGTGGACCAGTGTGAACTATATATATATATATACAGTAGCACAAGGAAAAGAAGAAGCAAAAACGAGAGAGTATAGGAACACAGAGCAACAGTGGGACGTCAGGATTCAGCCTATCGTACAAACGAAATGATGGAGATGCTGCGGTAGTCCCTAACCGCGTCCCTGGAGAGTTTCTACTTTTACGACAGAACGTAAATCAATGCGATACTGCTAGGGTAGAACACGGGAAAGACAAGAAGCCGTGGGTGGAAGATAGATAGCAGACAAGTCTCCTGAAAGCACTCAGCGTGTTGCTTAATAGTTGCTTTCTCAAATTAAATCCAAAGCTAAGCAGCCCAGACTAGGTCACAGCACTGGCACTATGAATATTTCTACCAAACGCAACTTCCATTATTCCGTTCCACCAAATTATTCGATTCGCCTCGCAAAAAAAAACTTTACACGTTAATTTGTTGCCAACTTTTCCAGTTCAAGCAAATCGAACAAGTTTGATTTCTAGCAGCACTTTGTGCATAATCCTGCCACGCCCCACTGGCCAAAAAACTATGCTTGCTCATCAAAATTCCAATAGGTCGAATAAACTTGGCGAATTTACATATATATAGAGCATAGGAATGTGTTCAGAGTCGAATAATGAGGAGAATAATGTATTGTATTGAAAAGGGGGTTGGAAAAGAAAAGAGTATAATAAAACGATAGTTATTTGCACAGTCATTATCGATAACGTAACAGGAGACTGTACTCTATCCACTAATAATCGTACAGTTATTCCTACAGAGTTGTAAATAATCTGTTCGTTTCACTGTCTGATATATAATACGAATACATCACTAGTTTCTTTTCCAAGTAGTTACAGCCAGTAGCCCAGCTCCAAGTAAGAAATTACATAGAAACAATTTACTCAGTTGCAATGATTTCAAAAATATGCACTCGTAATTCATATTTTGCTTTGAAAAATCTTCAAAGATTTATGCAAAATAATGTATACCATTGCATTATAAAAGAGCGCTATGTTCTATTTACGTCTTTTATGCAAAATATTCCATTTGTAGTATTTATGCAGAATCTTGTAAAAGGAATAATTTACAAATTACAATGTAAATTAAATCCTTCGTCAATTTTCGTTATTTTATATATAAATCATAACGTTTATCGATCGTTATATAATTTCCTCAATAATTTAAAGTCGCAATTTTGCAGCCTCGACCTTCCTCTCAAGATTTTCTACAATTGAATCTTCGATGATTCTCAAACAAACGCGATAACATCGTGGTAGCGAGTGCTTCAATGGAGTCTTTTTTATTTAAGCACTCGATAACATCTGCCGGTGATTTGCGCGAGACTCTGATGAATCGATCGTTCGAGCGAGATCTCGAAACGTGTTGCACGTACAATTCAGCATCGATCGAGCCGCGCAATCTTGATATTTGTCGCTATCGAGTTTGGATTGAATTCGTTTCGCGTTTAAGCAAGGCTGCGTATGCGACGCAACGTTCACTGTTGAGCAACGTTGCTCAGCGTCGCGTCTGAAGCGTCGTTTCACGATTGCATGGTTACCGTGGGTACAGTACGTTGCAGGGACCGACGTTCTCAATCGACGTCTGACGAGGTTCACCGAAGCAGAACGAAAAAATATTTTTTTCCTCTTCCATCCCCTGTCCCGCTTCAAGTACCCCGAGTACTTCAACCTCTACCCCCACCCCCCCCCCTCCCTACTTGCTTGCTACCCTTACAATCTTTGTCGGTACACGCGAAACGAGTGCTTCTCCCCCCGCCTGAATTTTCATGCATACAAAATTAAAATTCGCTTAATTGCCACGTCGAAAATCACCAGCTCGCGTTTAGCTCGTAAAAAAGATATTTGTAACATTTTCGAAAAAACATTGAAGAAATTTTCCACTAATTATCAGCTTAATTTTTTATTAATATTACCACATAATCCACTGAGCCGTAAAGAAAAACTCTGCTCCGCTTTAATCTGCAATATGTAGACACGTGACTGATACATTATTGGTGTATACTACTGGATACCCACGAGAGCTCTTATTATACTGACGGATACTCCAACGTGTGTGTTGACAATCGATCGATCGCTGGGTAAACGATTTTAATGCTTTCTTGTTCCTCCCACGTATATGTGTGTACAGCGCTGGACACGTGTAGAAAACTCGATAATCGAAGCGGAGAGGAGTAGTAACACCATCGCGAAAGAGGTGTCGTCGGGCTAAGATTTTATAGCTGTTAATTCAATATGGTGCGGAAGAAAACTGTAAACATTTGTTGTTCACTTCTCGTATATATATATATATATATATATATATGAACATCCTCGATAAAATGTCTGTTTCCCAGGCGTATTTTCGTCGCTAGTCCAATGAATCGATCAGTTTATACACGCGCACTCTCAATCTGCTTCGAGTAACACCGCCGTCTGACCATTTTTAAATTATACTACTGAATATCATTTTCTCTTTGCACAGCAGCACGAAATGGTTCAAGAGTCGACGTGTGAATTATTTAAGTAGCTTTTACCGTAAAAATATGACATTTTTGATGCAGCTTGACGAAGAGAACGCAAACGCAGCGTCGAGTTCCGCGCGAGCTTCGAAGCAAACGCATATTCAGGACAACGAGTCATTAAAATACAGCTCGTCCAGTTAGTTATTTTTGAGTGGTGCTTTCTTTTGTCACACGAGCACCCAGAGACAGAAAGAGGAAGTGGGTGGGGGGGGGGGGGGGGTCAGGGCTGCAGGAATTCTCTAAAGAAAAATCCACCTTGACCAGGGTTCCAGTGTATAAGAACGTAATTGAAAAACAGCCATCGGCAGCCATTAACTCTAATGCAGATATATAGCGAATGTCCAGGATACTTTTGCCAAGGGACTTTCCTCACTCGACCGGGAATAGCTCACGATCGTGATCGGAAGCCGCGAGGCCTTAAAATCTCGCCTCTTTGAAGCAATATTTCACGATAAAGTAATGAAAGACCGAATGACTTATTGCAGGTCTAATAACTCGGGGCTTATAAAAAAAAATACAAGGCCAGATGCTCGTGCTTGCAACAGGGCGATGCTGTTCCCAGACCAAAATATTTATTTTCAGCCAGTGGATGGATGTGACGTGAAAAAAAATACGATAAAGTCGCCGTTAAGGGGATGTAAGAGGGTCGCCTGGTATTTTGGAGCCTCGGAACTCTTCTATTTTACAGCATAAATTTAAAGCTTCATTTTTATCGTGAAAATCTCGTCGTGATATTTTAACGTACAGCAGATTTATAATAATCGCAAAGTCTCGGTTAAATATGTTCACCTAACACGTCTGGTAATTTATAGACACACACGATTCCTAGACACGTTTCATTCGTCACGCGAGCCGAATGGACAAACTTTGCACGGACTTTGCTTCGAAACAATATTTCTCCGTAAAATTTTCGGAAATTCCCAGTGATTTAGTCGTTATATTCCCCGGCCATTTCGCGAAGCTGCGTTCGCTTTCTCGATGGACTGAAACGTTTAAGAGTCACGTGACACAATCACTATTTCTCCTTTCACAGAAGATCAAATGGATTTGATTTCTTAACCTTTGAACTTCTCTGTTTCGGAAATCGCCCCATAAATATCTTCGAGTCCCACTTCACTCGGCTGGACTGATCGACTATTTCTACTTATTCTCCTCCTTTCCTTGTTTTTTCCTCTCGAAACCCATTTTTCCCAACTCGAGAGTCTGTAAATTAATCTATTTCTGTGGATATGGCTAAGTTTCAATTTGGAGAGAGTAATAATAACGTTAAACGTCATATGGGTTTAGTTTTTTGCTTCCCCCGTTGAAGGGTCAAAAGCGATAAGCTATATATATTACAGAATGAAGCTCAACTGTGATTCCATTAGGCTCGACACTGTCACCAGTGCCATTCTGGTAATTATGATTGACGAACTGATATGTTACACGCATTTGCTGGGAACTTTTGGCATAACGAGTACGTGGCACTTGAATTATGTAATCATATAGCTCGGTCTCCCTTCTGGCTTGAGGTCGGCCCAAGTTTTGCATTTATTATGCACATGGTGCGCCTATATAATATAGTATAATTGCTTATATCCTCCAGACGTACTATATATACATATATATATGCAGCACACACAGGTAGTACCACGTGGACGAGCAAGAGCATGAAAGGGAAATTCGATAATCTCAGCAAGCACTTCTAATTAAGGCTTACTTCGAATTTCCCTTTAGAACGCGATAAGCGAGCTGTAGCTCCCACACCGAAAGCAGGTCGAACGAGTTTAGGCTTGAAACGGCTCGAGCAGCAACTTTTATGTCAACGACGAACACGCCAAAGTTCTTAACAAGGAACCGTACGTAATCCCAAGCACATCCTCGCGAATAGTCTCGCAACCTTCAAAGTACTCTCGGTGCCAGGCGTGAAACGATTGGATTAGCGGTTAGAATGGCTCAGGCCAAACCGAATAAACACGACTCCGTGTCTCTTCGACCCTTGAGCCAAAATTTTTGCCCTCCTCCCTTCCCTTACACCCCGAACAACCACCAACTTTCGCAACTCCATTCGACCTGGAACAATGCCTACAATAGCAGCCAGTGTTTCCCTCCGAACTCGAATTATTTCACCGCGTGAGCTATACACGTCCCTCTATTCAAAATGGTTATATATTACTGTATGTATGGAAAAACACTTGACTCATTCGAGATTATTTTTGCTCCATTTAGAAATTTATCACTGCGACGTTTATTCTGTTTATTGTTTTTCACGTAAGTTGGTACAGAAGAATTTTATGTATCGCGCAACTTGCTGAAAAGTACTTTGAGAGTAATAACGTACAGTATAGTATATTTGTGCAATGGGGAATAGCTAGTCGAGTTTATTTTTGCTTTTTTGGAAATTAATAATTGCGAGAGACGAGTGTATTTCGTCATTTTTATTGCTTTGATATCTAAGTGTATTTAACAGAATAGTTTTGAGTTAGAACTATAGCGGGAATGTATAATGTACCCTGTATATGCAAAATTGTAAATACAAGACTAATTAATTCGAAGAATGATTCAACCGGTTGAGTTTATTTCTATTCGATTTAGAAATTAATAATTGGAAGCAGAGAGAATTTCATCCTGTTTATGGTTTTGACGTTTCAATGAATTTTATGTCAGACTTCGGAAAAGCCTAAAGTACTCAGTGAATGAAACAGCATAAATACCAAACATATCTAACATAAATTTGAAATATCATATACGAGTTTTTATTTACTCGATACAGAATTTAATAATTGCAAGAAAGGAGCGTTTCATCCAGTTTATTGTTTTGACGTTTAAGCATATAACAGAAGAGTTTTATGTCAGAACTCGTAGGAGCCTAAAGTACTCAGTGGGTGCAAAAGCGTAAACACAAGGCATGTCTAGTAGAATACGTAGCACTGGCTTGAAAAGTTTTCCAGTCAGACGCAAAACTTGATTCAATTAGAGACTAGAGAGGGTTTACGTTAGTTTCAATAGTCGAGCGAGCGAGAGAGAGAGAGAGGGAGAGAGAGATCTACTAGTCTCCCTTTAATTTCAACTCTCGCGAATCGAACTCTCCTTTTGCGCTAAATCAGCCCCTCCGGCTAGATTTTTTTAGCCAAGTATTTGTTTAATCTTCCGTCTCTCACGTTCCGTGTGGAGAGTACTCCGTACTCTCTGTGGCTAAGGTCGAGCGAGTTTCACCTGGAGTTTCGCCAGAAGCGCTTTTCCATTCGTACCACACAGCAACGAGTACTCTTCGTACCGGAAAAACTTCTTATGGAAAGCCTGTGGGATCCGTGTACACTTTTCGCGCTACGGTCTTCCTCCCATTGCCTATATATATATATTTTCCGTAGAGAAGAGATACCCCTGATATAACTAACAGTTTCTTTTCCATCTCTTTCACGAGCACCTCGCAATAATCCAGCATTCGCTCACTGCGTGCTCCGTCGTTAAATTACTCTCAACGGCTGCTGCGGAAAATTCAAGGGCTATTGTTTATTGGTCCTGGGAAATTTCAAATAAAATCGACCTCTCCTCTTTCTCTCTCTCAAAACCGATCAATTATATCCGTAGGTAAATTGATCTTTTCCCGGTATAATTTCCTAATAAATTCCAAACGAGGAAAAGCGTCGAATTACAGTAGAGATCCTTGCTTCCTCACCATCTTGTGTATACATTCATGTATCGAATAACTCGAATCGTATAACACGAAATTAACGAATCAAGCAGAAATTAAAAAAAACAACAATTTTTTTTATAAATTTAACAGAAATCCAAATATTTGTTTAATGAAATAATTAACTGTTATTGTTATGTAATGTAGTATACTTGTAAATAAAATTACAACTGCCATATATTTTTCAGTAAGAATAAGCAATTGTTTGCGTGTCATAGGAGAAAATATTGAATAATAAAATAGTAGTGTGCTTACCTTGAGGTAGGAGGGTGAGCAAAAGAAGTAATTGAAGATAAATGGCGAACATCCATGGCTTGAGTGACTGATGGGCTGAATATCTGGCGTGGCTCGCCATGCCAAAGAAAGAGCACAGGTTGATCGACATTCTTACTTAAGATCGGCAAAAGAAAACTTGAGCCGTAAATAATCGCAGTCACTGTCACGAGCCCGTCACCCGATCAGCCTGCATTGGTCTATCGTCATCGTCGGATTTCCTTTCGGTCCGCTAAACGCACGACGGACCACCCGACTTCGCCGTCATAACAATTTTATCGTTGCTCGCGCGAACTAATTCTTTCGCCACTTTTACTCTTCTTCCTTCTTCTTACCCTCTCGCTCTCTCTCTCTCTCTCTCTCTCTCACGATTTTTTTTCTCCTTGAATTTTTTTCTCCTTCTCACCGTGCAGCACCCTACACGAGAATCCTAATCTTCCACTGGGCCATTCTCATTAAACTCGCGATATCCTGAAAACAACTCCAGTTATTTTCTCTCGATATTAAACTTTTTCCGAAATTGCTCGATTTTCCCACTCGGATCGCTGTAATTATCGTTTAATTGCATCAGGGGAAATATATATAGTTTGATTTTTCTAGATTTGATATTAAAAATTGTCACTTAAAATTGTGTTTTTCTATTTTTGTAATAATGGCAAAGCAGTTTTTTGGTTATTGACATTTTTTGCGAGTAATTTATTAAAGTGAGATTTTTATTTTAATTGTTGTTCGTCTAATTGGAAATTCAATGAAGTAGTTGTTAACGTTGTATTTGTGTAGAAACATTGGATCTTTGGAGAAAGTATAAAGCCACGGATTTTACAGTAGCTAACCCGTTCGTCAGTGCAACTTTAATGAACGACAATCGCTTGGAGTATACCGACGACGATGGCGACGACGGTATACCTTTAACCTAGATATTGGCTGTCACTTATTATGACGCTGCAAATCCGTCGAGAAACTCTCATCGCTTAGTATTACACGAATGAGCTGTACAACATCGACGTAAGGCTAATAAACGCTTGGAGAAGTACTTACTAAATTTCAATAAGGATTCGTCACCTTGTAGAAACTCGCTAGCAATTTTAAATATAATTTAATTTATTTAGAATGATTTTACCATAGCTTAAAATTACACGAATTATCCCTGTACAGCATCAATGAAATGATAATAAACGTTTTGGTGATGTACTCAAATTTAACAAGGCTTCCTCGTTATATATAGATATTGTACTACTACCACGTTCAACAATAATTCAATTTATTAAAATTAGTTTTATCATTTCTAAGTTTTACATTAATTGACTGAACAATATCAAATGCAATGGTAATAAACGTTTTGGAGAAACCCTATTATAAAATTTTACAAAAATCGTTCACTCTGTAGAAACTGTACTATCATTTTAAAAAATAATTTAATTTATTTAAATTAATCTCATCATAGCTCAATATTACATGAATTAACTATGCAGCATCAATGCATAGCTAATAAACGTTTTTAAGAAGAACTAATATTCCCTAAGGACTCCTCATCCTATAGAAACTATATCACCACTTTAAAAAGTGATTTAATTTATTCAAATTAATTTTATTATAACTTAGCCTTACGCAAATGAGCTAGCCCCAGCATCGCTGCAACGATTATTAACTCTATCTTCAACCTACACACTGCACTACTACTCCGATAGAAGATAGAGAGCGTTTTAATAATAATTCGACGAAGGGGAATCTCGCTTATCTATATTTTCGTGTTATTATGTAGCGGCTTGTAAAGTCGTTTTGGGTTTAAAGTCGTGCGGTAATTCGACTCTTTCCTTATTGCTTCGTAGCGTGGTAGCAGCTGTTGCCAGCTCTAAGCTGAAATGATGTGTATTCTTCTGACATCCCCGACTAACCGTGAGATATATAGAAAGAGAGAACATCCCCCTGGTCTCCTAGTTACGCAACGTGGGACTATGTACGGCTGGGCCCGCTTTTCTTTCATTGAACGTTTTATAAAAGTGCTTAGTCATTCATCATAATGTCAGCCAAACTGACACACGCTTTAAAGATATTACTTATTACTTATTCAGTGAACGCTGTTTTCTCACCGCATTGTCTCAAGAAGTTATTGAAATTTTACGACGACTTTTCGAAAATTTTCTTACATCTGCCGGATTTATCGTCCACTTTAACACTTTTCATTGCGTAGGCAAAGATTTCTCGTATTTCACTATCGTAAAATATGGGCTCGATGTATATCCTCGATCAACTCGACCCATTATTATATCCTCCTACCACATATGCGTATTATGTAGAAGATTGGGTACTCCGGAAGATTATAGCTCGCGTTTATCTCGAGATAAAACAGCCCAATCTTCGTCGAGCGAATCACTGCATCGCTTAAGATTATCTTTACGCTTGTGCTTTATTATTATTTTGATCATTGTAATAGAAAATTTATGGCAGGGGGAGCATTTGTTAGCATGGATTAGAGACACGAGTAATTTTACATTTGATTTTAATAAAGGACGAAAAAACTGATGGAAATAAACGGAAAAGGAATAATACAGCACACGGAAGTTGGAAAAATAATTATGCCCGGGCTGGGCTGCGATTTGAATAAAATATGAATTTAAAGTAGAAATTATCATTTTTCCGTCAACAAAAAGCAGCGTTTTGATGCTTTCGCTGGTCGAAAGACTTGAAATATTTAAATATAAGAAATAGTATATTTATAGTTTAGTGTATATATATATGTGTGTGTGTACATCACATAGATATACGTATACGCATTTAGTAGTTCACAGCCCTTTTAATTACCGGCGTAGAACGGATTCGCGAAAGCACTTAGGCGCGTAGCTACGCTCATTCAATGAAATTTTACTCTTGCGTTAAGCGAGCTTTCAATATTCTTGTAAAAAAAATTCAACTCATGGGAAATATTAACCAAGCGTACATAATATTGATAATCAGATGCATACGAGTGGTACAGCTATTTTTAATCGTGAGACAAATATTATCCATAGAAAAAAACATGATTTTTTATCCGGATTTAATGTAAAATGGAGCTGCAATGAAATTTACATACAAATAAGAGATAAAGCGTTAAATTTGTTAGGCAAATGAAGGAAGTATAGTATAAACTCACGGAGAATATCTCCTAGCACAGTTTTCAATTAACACATAATAACTATATTCGTTATCTCGTCAGGATTAAATACACTAAAACGTGATTATCCAATCTTTAATTTTCGGATAATACCTCGACATCTCGATTATTCGCTGCTCCAATTAAGCGAACGCCCCACAATCAACTTTCTACATTGCCTAATATTTTCCGTTTCTAATCGAATGTGCCGGCCCGTAATTTAAATTGCATTCCAATTCCCCTCGGCCGAGCACAATTTTAATTTTTCAAACTCCGGCGAAATATCCATCGATCGACAATCTTCCAGATAGATTTTCACGAGAAATCTCGCAGAATCCTTGATCAATTAGAGCGAATGCTTCAATTTCGCGATAGCAACTTTATTAACCAGCTATCCATATCTATATATCAGATGTGCGCTTGCTTGGAATTCAGCTATACCTCTATATATATATATATATATATATACATGTCACGTATCCTGAAAAGCAGAGATTTTGCTGAAAAACGAGCGAGTAAGAATATGGATTGAAGCTAGATTTTATTTCACCGTGGCCATAAACGTGGCTGAAAGCAGCAGCGGACCGTTTGACAATCTCCAGATAGAGACGCTGTGCGTGAGTGCGAGTGGGGCAACAAGAAGTCGAGTGCGCCAAGTAGTATTACATACGGTCAACGAGAGTACGTGCTTCGGTCAGAGCTGGAAGATCGCGTTGCTCATTCCGGCAACTCGATAAATATTAAAGTCGCAAGCATGCTCGCACACACATGTACAGGATAGTATACTTATACATATACACTGTACACTATATACACAGCAGATCCGAGTGATCCACGAGGGTTTTACGAGCATTTCGGATCGAGCTTGGTTACAGGTGTCCCTGGCAATTACACATACACGTTGCATCCCCTCTCCCCACCAGTTATAGCCTCCTTATCGAATCCTATTTTCATAGGATCTCTCTCCTCTCCAATAATCTTCTCCTGGCAGGACCAAGGACCGAGAGAAGGAGGAAAGCTCAGGAAGCTCGTCCTTTGGGATCGATCTCGCGAAGCCTCAACAATCGATTACACTGCTTCGAGAGATTCTCTTTTTCCAGTGTCGTTCAACTGTCGTTGTTTCCACTGCCATTCCCTTCCCTTCCCTTTGGCACCCCCTGGTCCCTTCACTTCCCTTCCCCACCCTTCTCTTCCTTTTCCCCGGCGGCTACCGTCGGCCAGAGGGCGGAATATAGGGCGTGGAATGTCGATCGAATCTCCTCTCTCTCTCTCTCTCTCTCTCTCTCTCTCTCTCTTCACTTTACCCCCACTCCCCTCACTCACCCGTCGCGCGCGCGATAACACAAATTGTTCAAAAATTAGATTTCTCCCAAGCCTTGGGAAGAAACCTGTGCACACACTCCCCCTCTATCTCTATCCTGAAAAACTCGCGTTACTTCTGAAAATCCGCTCCTCGGAAGAACCCTCTGAAAACTCCCGAAGACTCTCTTATAGAAATCACCTTCGAACGTTGCAAGTTTCATGGAATTCCATAAGTTTGTTCTCCCCTCTGGAAAGTGAACGCGGGGTACCGTAGGTCGAAGAGAAAAATCAAAAATACACACTCTCCTATGAAATCGTTAAATTTCGTTTTCGACAGCACCAGTGGGATCAGCACTTTTTGCGAGTAGGCTGGGGAATGTAAACAGAGAGCATGGCTTTCGAGTTTGGAAGGTTAAGTAGCACGAGTCACTGTTTTTCGGTCGCTGGGTCACTTGGCACTAGCATGCGTGTTGTGTCACGCATTCCTGGGGGGATTGCCAGTTGGTCGCAGGTTGGACGCGCGGTGTAAGGCGGAACATTCGGGTTGAGAAATTATTGTATAGTTTGGTCGTCGAGTATTGAGAGTTTTAGTTTTAATAGGACTGGGCATCGGCCTCGTGCCTCGTCTCGCCCGGCGCGCTACACATAACGGCGCGTTCCGTTCTCTCGTGTCTCCTTTTCCACCACCTCCTGGTCCCCTCCAGTTGTCTACCCCCACCACACCTCTACCACTACCACCATCTTCAAGCCCCCCACCTCCTTCTCCAGGGCGCAACACGGTGCTCCTGGCGTCCGGGCGGCTTCGAGAGCGCGTTGCTCTCTTCTTCTTTTTCTCCACCTTCTTCCACCCTCTTTAAGTTACCATCTCGACCCTTCGGATCATCTTCCGTTCGATCATTCCCTCTTCCCCTCCCCCTCTCCCCCCGTTAAGCTTCCCCACTCAACTACCTGTTTCAAGAAACGCTGTCGAACGAGTCCGGATGAACGCAGCCTGGGCAAACTCCGACCGACCGCTGTTGTTATTATCGCTCCAGGTCAACGACAGAGTTCACTGTACCCGAGCCACCTCCAGCCGGCTTCACTGTGAGCTACCACCGGGACCAAACCGCCTGTAATTCCTTCTTCCGCACGATTTCGCCTTACAAATTTTTTCTGGGACCGAAATGTCTCAAGTTATATATATATATATATGTATATAGGAAGAGAGAGAAGGTTTTTCAGTATCTCAAGGTAAAGAGGCAGAGGGTAGTTGGTGGATTGCCTCGATATAGTCCCGTTGCGAGTGAGAACTGCGCTGCTATCTCTCTCTCTCTCTCTCTCTCTCTCTCCTTTTCTACGTCTCTTTTGCTCCGAGTCAGCTCGACTCGTCTCCGACTCCAGCTCCGGCGGATCCAGCGGTTCCCGTTCCGTTCCCGTTCTCGTTCCCGCTCCAGCTGAGGGGTCCTCCCATCTAGTCCCACCACGATTTCGCGCGAGCCTGCGGACTGGACCACCACGCAACCAGCATCCCCCCCACCACACTTCACTACCATCCCTGAACGCCCACCACACAGATCAATATTCTACCCACCGTATATGGTAGTCTCTCTCTCTCTCTCTCTCTCTCTCTCTCTCTCTCTCTCTCTCTCTCTCTCACTCCCCCCTCTTTCCATCCCTTTCCATGTTTCTCGCTGTACCCAGCATTCGTCTCGCTCTCTCAACTTCATCGCGGTACCCCATACCCACTAGCCACCCCCTCCCACCCCTTACACTCGATTCCCCCTCCAAAACTCTCACTTCCCCTACCAGTTTCCCCGTTTTCCCACAGCTTCTACTCTACATCATCCCTCAAACGCTAGAATCCCTACACCCCCTCTCTTTCTCTCCACCAGCTATTGCCACCCTACCCCTCACCTATCCTTAACTTCTCTCTCTTTCCCTCGTAACGTTTCATCATGTCGAGCGCGCGACTCCATAGCGACGGTCATGAGCCAGCTTAGAGCCCGAGCCAAGAGAATCTGTTGCTTTCTACCCCTCCCCCTCCCCCTCTATCTCTCACTCTAACCCCGTCCCTTCCGTGTGACACACTCTCCTTCTCTTCCTCACCAACGACAATTATTCTCCTCCACTCTACCCCATAACATTACATCGCATCTTCCAATACGTTAATTAGCACTGATCGGTTCCGTAGCTTTCCAAGCCTCAAGCTGCTTACTGCGTTTACACGAAACTCCGTTTCATTATTTATGGAAATTTCGATGACTTCCTTATACCTCCAATCGTCCGTTTTAACGTTTAATAAGTATTATATCTAGCATCAAAAGAGAGACTTCCCTATAGAATTGCTCAGCGTGACTGGCTTTGTTACATTTTTTATTGGGTTGGAACAAAGAGCATTAATTTGTGATTTTCTTTGAATTAAGTAAATTTTGTTGAGGATGTTGGCTTTTAAGAAGTTAAGAACGAACATGATTCCATTAAGTTTATATACAGGCTCGAACGTATATCTTACTCTGAGCCACCTGCCGCAAATGATTCTCCAGTGTAAGGTCCTTAAGAGAATCTGTTGCTTCCGAGCTGCAATAATACGTTACTTCGTAATCAATACTTATCGCCTAGTCGGGAATGTTTATAATATTCCTATGGAGCACTGTATGGCGATAGGACCAAAATTGCAATAATAACGTTACAACAGAGACGAAGAAATTATTTATTGTGGGTAGCCTTATAAGAAAGTTTTAATTTTTTATTCTCCTAGTACGTCTATAAATAAAAGCTGTAAGCAATATTCTCATGATCGTAGCGTAATATACAAACTCAATGTGCTTGCCAAGTATATTAAGATGGAAATCATGGATAGACCCGGAGAAAATCAATAACACCTTATTCGGGAAATAGGAAAACTCAATTTACCAAGTTCGGAGTATACCTACGTATACACTGTATAGTATTCGTAAACGTGACCTTTGTTATAACATAGCTAGTTAATCTAATTACACGTGATTTAATTAAAATATTTCTTACGAATTGATTCGTTGATTTAATTATAATGGGTTTTGTTTTATTTTTATTTGCTTATATTTTCTGCATTTTTCATTAAAAATATAATAGCTATCTTATAAATAATACAAAGTTATAGGAAAAACTGTATAAAGTGCACAATAAAGTCTATCTAATGTTATCTTTAAATCGATATTACTTGTTGAGTAATGACTTACGTATGGTAACAGTACTCCATTGATAACTTTGCTACAATTTATGCGATATTAACCAAAGGTAAAAGATTCCCTGAATATGGTAATATGTATCATAGAAAAAAAATGATTGTAAGTAATATTGATATCAAGAAGAGATATTCTATTTCTATAATTTCTTGTTACTATGTAATTGTATTATAAATTAACTTGTAATACTTTGGATTATTAATTGGAATACAATATATTGTGAAAATAATATGAATGTGTGGCTCATATATATAATATACTTATACCACTTAAGGTAAACATATTTTTTTTAACCATTTTTTCTCAATAATTTCATCTAATATTCCATATTTTCGATATGCCGTTCGATTCGTTAAAATTTCAAGTAGGTTTATTGAAAATTTCAAGTCAGTCTATATATTTATTAAAAAACACTCAAATATTAAAATGGATATGTGATTTAAAGTGTGAATGGGCGCCAAAATTGGTCAAAGCATTCGATACGCTATCTGCTGGAATTGAAAGCAACTAAATGGTGACAGCTGAACACTCTTGAACACAGTAGCCAACGCAGTCTTTACCTTTAATATCATTTAATCCTTTAGAGTTTCCTTAAAGGTTGTTAAAATACTGCTGGTCCTTATTCTATAACAAAGGGCTTATCAGAGTAATGTGAGTAACTGGGTAGTTTTTACGGGGCTCTATCTGGAATCGACTCAGCATCATCGCTTCAAGTACTTTAATCTACTCTGGCTTAACCTTAACCTCGCATCTGATGCCAGAAGCCAAAGTGAATCACACTAACCAAGAGGCAGATTGACATAAAGCGAAAATTTGTCGATGCTGTTGTTATTACTCTGTGACGATCACTGAAGAATTTAATGAATGTCCGACAGTGATTGCGACTCCGCTAACGAATACACAAATCTGATGGACGGGCATGTAGCTGAATCTCGCATAAGCGAGCTAGGCTTAAACAGTGAGAGACGTAAAAGACGTTCCAAACTTCCCAATGATGAGGTGAGCAAGAAACTACACAGGCAATTTTACATATACTTGTCTCTTAGACACAATTAAGATTTATGCTATTTTTATTTTAGGTAGAAAATAATATTCCCGAGGTAAATATTGAAACACCAGGGACATCAGTCGTCTTGCCCTTGGCAAATGCGCGAAATCAGCGTAATTCAAGGCATGCGGAAGAAGAAGAAGAGCTGAAATATGGTGCAGCCCATGTCATTAAACTATTTGTTCCAGTTTCTCTTTGTATGCTGGTTGTTGTAGCTACCATTAGCTCTATTAATTTCTATACAATCAAAGGCATATACTTGTAAGGCTTTCTTTTTTAGCTGTCTTTTCGTAAAAATTTCATCCGTTACAAAAAATATCTCAATTTCTGATTGCAGGCCGTATACTCCTTTTCATGAGGATAGCAATGTTACTAGTATAAAAGTCTGGCAGGCTGTAGCAAATTCATTGATATTAATGAGTATTATCGCATGTATGACTGTGGTACTTATCATTTTGTATAAGTATCGCTTTTATAAAGTATTGCATGCATGGCTCATAGTGAGCTCTTTAAGTTTACTGTTCTTATTCTCCATATTATATGGCGAGTAAGTATTTCTTATTTATTATACCACAGCTCTTGTAAAGTCAGTACTATTTAAAAAATGTTTTAAATCTTTAAGGCAAATATTAAAGGCATACAATATTCCAATGGACTTGATAACATTTGGTATTGGACTGTGGAATTTTGGAGTGGTTGGAATGATATGTATTCATTGGCAAGGCCCGTTGCATTTGCAGCAGGCATACTTGATAATAATATCAGCTTTGATGGCACTTGTCTTTATAAAATATTTACCAGAATGGACTGCTTGGGTAGTACTGGCTGCCATTAGTATTTGGGGTAAGGAAAACTTTTAATATTTATATTTTCAAATTACTGTTTTATCTTGTATGATGTATTTATATCACAATACTTTTTCAATACTCCTAGATCTGTTTGCTGTTTTAACTCCAAAAGGTCCATTGAGAATACTGGTTGAGATAGCACAGCAGCGCAATGAATCTATATTTCCTGCTTTGATTTATTCATCCACAATTCTCTATGCATTTACATTAAGTTATGCAGGATATGTTCAGGCAGCAACAATGGCCAGCAGTGATGCTGCTGGTGGAGATAGTTCGGCTACTCCGTCGCAAGGTCCAAACGAACGACAAAATAGCAATGCATCTGGTGATACTGAGGAGGGTGGTTTTACATCCGATTGGGTGGAAACGCACAGTTCGTATGAGGAGTCAATTCCACAATTTAATTTTTCTTTCTCTCTTCCTCCCTTTACTTTGTTCAAGTAAAGTCAGGAAAATAGTAAAGCAAAACTTTTCATTTTAATAAAACTTCTAACGGTAGACTTATTACAGCTGATCGTAGTACAAGACGCGCCCGAGAAGTAAATGAAGCTGCTAACTCACTGACAGATAATGAAAGGCAACAAGAACAACCTCCTCATGTACCAGTAATAGAGGAAGAGCGTGGTGTTAAGCTTGGTCTTGGGGACTTCATCTTTTATAGTGTATTGGTAGGAAAAGCATCCAGTTATGGAGACTGGAATACAACTTTAGCCTGCTTCGTCTCCATATTAATAGTTAGTATTTATAAAAATGATTTCTCGTATATAGCTTTATAATTACAAATTTATCAATTATTTCAGGGTCTGTGCTTGACGCTATTACTTTTGGCAATATTTAAAAAAGCTCTACCGGCATTGCCCATTTCAATAACATTTGGCCTAACCTTTTATTGTGTAACGCGCGTGATTGTTGCTCCGTTCGCTGATAGTTTAGCGAGTGAACAAATTTTTATTTGATTTAAGGTATAATCTTTACATCAAGTATACATATACATCTAACTATTAAGCTTCTTTCCGCTCATCTCTGCAAAAGATATTTATTATGTTCTGTAGTGATTGACTGACATAAATTGGAGGCAGAGTAACATAGCGGGAGAAAGGAAAGGAACAAAGATTTTAAACTTCATACAATTTTTCAGTAGCTATAATATTAAATAAAAAGCATTTATTTACGTATGTATTTTTATATTTGCATCTTATTCGATTATCATAAATTAATAAATATTTCTTTTAAGCGTATGTGAAAGTGTTATATCAACAAGATCAGTGCCTCTTTATCGTCACATTATAAAAAGCTGCTACAATTAAGAAATCAGAAACGAAATCGATTCGGGCTTTCGACGGCTTTCAATTACTGTAAGTATTTACAAAAATCCTGATGAATCAGCTTGTTCCAAATTTACTACTCTCAAAATTTCCTCGTCGAAAGAAAGAGTTGAATTCTAGGAGCGATTGCTTGCTGATATTACCTAAATTGCCATTGTACGCATAAAGCGGTTCGCATTGCGATAATTGAGAGCAGATTCGTATAAGTTGCCGAAGATAATCCTCCAACTTTTTTCGACGATGTCGAGCTATTACTTCGGAGCGAGGAAAGACTTGTCGAGGTGGGAAAGGTATTGCAGCAACCTATGTTTAACACGTGATAAATGTGTTAAAAGTATGGAAAGATTTGTAAATCAATTTAAATAAGATGCCATACCTTTCCACCGTATTTTTGACGCATAGATGTATATAATTCACGAAATCTCCTATACCTACGGAGTAAAGTCCAGCTATCGTCTTGCACAACTATTCGGACCTCATATTCGTAATGGCTAGATCCACCAGCTCCACGAATCACGTATCTCGGTATGCTAACTATCATACCAATCACTCGCTCGGTATCTGTATCAGCTGAGATTAAAGAGGGCAGCGATCTTGCAATTGTTAGCGAGTAAGGGCTACCGAGACGATCGTTTTGGTTCTGACTCTGAAAACAAATTTAATTTACAAATCAAAATATTACAGTTTTAGAAACGCGATGGGCAGCGAGTTAAAATTACCGTTAAATAAACAGACGAATATCCATGATTTACTATACCAGTTGGAGATTCAGATTTATTTATATTAATACTAGATTGCACATCCTTTAAAGCACAGTTTTTAATCAATTCTAGTGATCTACTAAAATCATTTCCTTCTTTTTTTTCTCCTTTATCTTTTTCACTTATTTCTTCTTTTTTTTCTTGATCCATCCAAGCGTCCGTAGTAATATCCTTTGAAGGAACGTTGTCACAAAGGAGAAAGGTGTTATCACCATCATCACCGCCACCGTTAAAACAGTTTTTTTCCAAAAGCTCTACTTCTAATTCAATTTGTTGTTTTTGAAGTTCCTGAAGAATAGCTATCTGCTTATTTAAATCATCTTTAGAAGGAATATTATTTTTTAAGCATTCCATAACTAGCATTCGCTGTTGTGCAATTCTTTCGTTCAATTTTTGCATTTCTACATTTATAGGCACTGTATACATAGTTTTATCGTTAATATTATTACCACGACTGCTGTCACCTTTGCTACTACTAATATCATTACTATCAGTACTGTTACTGGTGTTAAAGGTTCTTTGTTTTTCGCTTATGCTCTCTGTTACGCGATCGCCATTCTCTATTGCGTCACTTTTATAAGAGAAAGACGCAGAGGGTAGTAAAAGTTGGGACAATGGTTGAATAGTTGTACTGTCAAGGTTTTCAATAGCTGAAAAGGATGTAATTAAAAGAGGCCGTGGAGAATCTGCCGGCGCAGTGTGAAAGGTTTCAGTTGTATCGATAGAGCTAGGCATATCGACTGAAATAAGATTTAAGTCTGTGGCTATTTGTAATTTCCGACTGCATTCCTTTTGACAAGGTTTTGTTTCGTCATCGCTGTGAAATTCATCAGCTGCGTCATCGTCACCATCGTTTTCCGACGTTGGCAAGGTTCTCTTTAAATTTAACGACAAGCTTTGTTTCCGTTGCAGAATCTGTTCGAGCTCTTGCCTCGTTCTTTTCGCAAGTTCAAATTTTTTCTCTTTAACCCCATGTGCTTCAAGCTAAAATTAATAGACATAATATATTACATATATAACAATGTTCTTAATTCTTTAACTTATTACTTACTTCTAGATTAATTATATGTTTTTGCTTGTTTGCAATTTCCATTAGCTCTTCCTCCATCCTATCCACTTTGGATTGATGCTCATTCAAGGATCTCACTTTATTCTGCAATTCATTTTCCAAAACAGCCAGTTCCCTTTTCTACAGTAAGAGTCCAATTGTTATAATATTATAACGACACAATAATCAATTGTTAGTATTATTTGAGGTCACGTACGTGATGATTCACGAGCTCCCTAATAGCATCCATGTACTTCTCATCGCAAGACGTTTTAGAGCAGATTTCTGACAAGTTACAACTACCTGCGTCATCTGTCTGAAAAAGTAAAAATATTAAAGATGATATAACAAAATTGAGAATGTAATATTAAAAAATGGAAAGAAGGCAACAGTTAAGAAATACGTAATATTACCTTTTTTATATACGTACGTAGGACTTACCTTCTCCCAGATGAGACGGTGTTGATTCGAGCATTCATGACTGCTCGTTAACTCTTGAAATTTACGTTGTTTTGACTGCATTGCTGTGTGCAGAGAGGCGATATCTCTGCACAAATTTTCTACCTGATATCAGAGACATACATACCGATACAGTAATAAAAATTAAATAAAAGAAGCCATAAACTACCCACTCTTTTGAAGATTTGCTTGCATGACACTAGAATAAATATTTGCAACATATAGATATTAATGTAGCATGCGTATAACCCGTTATTTTTGATAGTAGTCTCTTACACTTGATATTTGTTTTGTTTTAACAACCAAAAGTAGCTAGGAAATGGGCATGCACCGTTACTACCTTAATATTACCATTATTACTACTACTACTAAAACTACTACTACTACTATATGACTACTACCATACAAATATTAACATGATACTCGATGAAAACCAAAGCTACTGACTTGAGTCATTTCATCCCGTCGTTCGAGCTCGATAAGCTGACGACGATTTCGCAGTTCTCGTTGTCGAGACTCTAAAGCTGATACAGCATCAGCCCATTCTCTCCACTGCGTCTCCCATTCTCTTTCTAATTCACGTTGAGCGCCTTCTAAAGCTTCTCTACGTGCTGTCCATCTCTCTTCGCGTTCTTCTTGTTCTTTCTACGATTAATAATTACAATTTTAATAATTAACATTGTGTGTGAAAGAAAGAAATAAAAAAGAAAATACCTTAAAGTTTTCTTTTTCTTTAACGAGCACAGCCTTTTGCATTTCCAATTCTTCGAGAGCTTTAAAATCATCACTTGAGTTCAAGAGATTGTCACTAGAAGTGGACGCGTGCAAATCAGAAATACTCCAGCTGAAAAGAGACAGCCTCGAGAGATTAACTACCGTTGATTGCAAATTGCCATTCCCTGTCCCTCCCTCTCTTCGTAATTTGGCAGCTTCTGCTGGATCGTTATAACGAAACATATTGTTCCTTCCTAACAATATGATGCAACCTTGCGATAATCTTGTTGGCTTATCGACTTGAGCAGTATTGATCCAACAATGGGCTGATAATGGATGAAGCGTGACAACTCCATTTTCCAATTGGAATACGCAGTGCTCCGCTTCGACGTCGGTACCGGTCAAAACTATATCCTGCATTTGTAAGCGGAATTTATATAATTGTTGAAAATACGAAGCTGAAAAATCTTGTTATACCTGAGGTAGGGAGGCCTCTTCAGTGCCCACTAAGGTTTTGCCTTCTTTCAGATGATAAAGTGTCACGCCGGTACTCAGCAGATCATCGTCGATTCCTACCAAATGAGGCATTTCTGAATCTAGCACTACTCCAACCCCACTTTTTCTTAGTCCAAGAACTTTTTGCTCCTGAAGAATCTTTTGAGTTTCTCTCCACTTTTCCGTCCACTCCTCGGTGAGAACTTTTTCTTGCTCTTGCTTCTCTTGTATTTGCGCCAGTAGCTTTTGCGATTGCCTCTCTATACTCTACAGTTATATTAAAACATAAGATAAATTATTTGGAGTCCAACCCCATATTTATATATAGAATAAAGTAACTCACTAAATCCTTGCCGATCAAAGATTTCAGCTTTTCGATTTCCTCTCTCAGTTCTCTGATCAACTTCACATTCGGATCCTCGTTGATCGTTGGCTTGTTAATTATATTCTTTGCTCGATTGGCATATCTAAGCGTACTGAGGGTTTCACCATAATTACAATCAGCCGGACTGATGGCAGCAATCATGATAGTTTTTGAATTACCACCTAGTGAATCTTTCAGTAACCATGTAAGTACACTATCTCGATAAGGTATGAAGCAATTTCGTTTCACAGAAATTGCTGCTACTGCATCATTACTACTAAGTTCAGCTAATGCTGATATAACTGAGCCCAATGTTACTAAAGATTTATTTATGTGCGCTCCTTCTTTTAATCGTTGACCAGTTGCTCCGGTTGCGTTGGCACGTTCACTACAACATATTAAATAGTAATAAGTTTTGTTTCTTTTCTATTTTTTTTTTATATTTTTAAAAAACACTTTACCTTCCAGCCAAATCAACCAGATGAACTTTGGAAACCGTCTCCGATGGCATATTATCATCCGAGAAGCCAGCTTGTACAAAAGTTATGGTAAATATTGCATGACTTCTACTGCTCACATCATTCATATTTGTGCTAGCTGTAGTTCTGTGCGTATTGCCTCTTAACATACATTCCTGGAAAAATGAGAAGAAATGTAGGAAACATAAAAATTCACAAAACAGCAATAATAGTAAACAGCCTACTGTATTATTTTTTACAATTCTCACCTGTATATCCGAATAATCATAGACAAGCTGACTGGATAGATCCTCGACGTAAGGACCGCGCTTTGGATGCTCTCTGACTCTCAGCGAGTGGACCTGCGTATCATCAAATCTTAACAAATCTCTCACTCTCTCATTGTGAATCTCCAAAAAGGAAACTTCGGTTCTGTATGACGCTCCACTCTCCTTCCCCGATGCCATTCGAGCGAAAAGACGCTTGCAAATTCTCGGTATTAATCCCTGGCTTTCCTACAATGCAAAATTTTTGCGTTCTTTCATCTCTTGCACACTTGCTCCTATCTCTCCCATAATTACCGGTGTCCCCATCATTGTGAAGGTTTTACCGGATCCAGTTTGCCCATAGGCAAAAACGCAGGCGTTGTAACCCTCGAAGGCACTATCTATCACGTCCGTACCAAGGTCACGGAAAACCTAATTTTGCAAGATTTTTTATATTCATGAATAAAAGTGAAAAATGTTTAGCAAGTGGAAAAATAGAGCTTCAATTTATTTACCTCTTCTTGCGACGCATAACTTTTGTCCTTTGGATCAAAGGACCAGTAAGAATAGTCAAATGTAAAATCTTTGTATTTATCTCTGTCGGCGATATCTCTGCAGCTAGATGGAGCCTGAAAAGCGAGTGTTTTTATGAGCAATTTGGCGAGTAAGAGAAAGGAATGCTGAAAATGCACCTCGATTAAACGCGATGCAAATATAAATAAATAGGAACCTTTGTATTAAAAATCCGTGTCTTTTTTCCTTCCATTTGAATGATCGGCCTGGCATTCAACGCCTGCTCCCTGCAAATTGATTTAAGAATAAAATATAAAGATAAGAAAATCTATAAAGTACAAAAAGACGTCTTACCGGCTGTTAAAGGGCCGAACACGAACGGCGACTTTTACCGATGCCATGTTTGTCAAGAGCGCATGGGTTATCGATCAAGAGTGTAATAAACTAATCGTTGCTGGTTCGCTTCTAAGCGCTCTTCCGTTATTGTATCTTGACCCTTCTTTTCTCTTTCTCTTATCCTTCCGTTCCGCTGTTCTCCCTCCCTCTCATGGATCCCCCCTTCCACCCATGAGTTCTTCCCCCTCTTCGACCACTCTTCTCACTTCTACAGTCTACACTCGTCACTTTCTTTCTTGGCACTTGGCAGCTTGGCTGTCGTTGACAGGTTGACAGCCATCAGCAATAAGCACTGAACTATGAATTATGCATAAAAAGAAATTATAAAGCTATGAGTAGGCCTAGCACGCTATCAATACACAGTATGTTTAGTGACACTCTTCTAAATAACAACTGTAGACAAATGAAATGTCTTTGGAAATCTGGAGCAGGAGAGAGGGAGAGACATCTCCGATTGGTGAGGAAAAAAGAAAAAATTGTACACACAAATTTAGCGCGTGCGTATACACTACTACACACCTACCACAAGTTACGATTACTTAACAATAATAATAATAGCAGTATTAATATACAGTATCAAGTAATATTCCTACAAATGCGCAAAAAGAATTTTATTCTACTTAAATATGGCGGGGAAATTAAATTTTTTCGCATTCTTGATCCCTCCCTCATCTGGCAGCGATGAACGATGACTACTAATAAAAGAAACGTATATTATCATAATTCATTTGAATTGCAATGGCAATAAAAGAGGTGGAGATGGGTTTAAACGAAGAATAATAATGTGGTAAATAAATCAAATTTACATTTTCAGGTTAAAATATTTTTTCTTACGTTTACTAGGCTCACAAGAGGGGTTATGTCAGATGAGAATTTCGTATCAACTGTCAACTGTCAACTTCATCTCCGGTTCCACTTCGAAGCCACTCCAGGCCATCAGCCACCATCGAAACTCCAAAAATTCCCAAAATTCCTACTGTTGTGTGTAACGGTACGGTATAAAGCCAGGTATAACTGTAAATATGATGCGTGAATACTGAATACTCAGAGTGAATTGAATTGTTGAATACTGAAGAGTGGCGCTACTGTCACTCTGACTCACCACCCTTCACTACTACATACCAGTCTACCTTTGTGTATTGCCTACCCCTTACTAGCCACTGGCTGTCCTGGTCCACGACCCCATGACCGACGACGACGACACCAGCGCCCAGTGGCAGACTAGCAGCTAGCTACTAGCCAGCCAGTCGGGTGGTAACTGTCAAGCGTTGAAGACGCTTACTCCACTGCTGGTGCATATGCATGTGCGTGCTGGTGATAGTGTCGCTGCTGCTGCCTATACATTGTTTTTCCTGCAACAGGAAACAATAAGAAATGTGGATTAAATATGTCAAGCCGACGACAAATCTTTAAACCTTTTTCTAGAGTCTATTGTAGATCTGTTATTGATAGTACTAGTATTAAGTTTGTTTTGTGAATCGAGTGAAAGGAACGCTTGGTCGGATGTTCAATGCTGGATAATGTTTTAAGTCTACATTAAAGGAGCATCATGGTTACGAATCAAAATTTCGTGCAGGGTGAGTATGCAAGCGACTATACAAATGAATTCCCACGTATGTTGTATAGAATTAACCATATACTATAATTGTAGCACTTTAAAAGTGTATTTAGATTTAGATTGTTGCATTTGATTGTTTACAGGCTCCAGTCCGGAATGCGGCGTGCCTGACATGACGGTTATTAGCAATATCGATGAAACTGGCATAAATCGAAACCTGCAAGTCCGATATGGAAGAGACCAGATATACGTATCCTTTCAGTAAAGATGGCTCGTAGAAGTGGAAAATAGTGATGGTGGGAGCTAGAACGGGATATACATACTTAGCGTACACATAGACACGCGCGCGAGCGACACAGTGCTAGGGTAGGGCAGGGCAGGGCATTCATTGGGTATTGGGTAAGAATATAAGCTGAGCCTACAGTCAGTCACCAGTCGCTACAGAGTAGAATGGGGGGAAGGGGGAATATTCGGTACTTCTCTATTATTATATTAAAATGCACATAGAAAAATTTAAAAAAAGAAAAATAAATATAGAACAATAAAGGTGGGGCGTTGTTCCCGGGCTAACTGGTCGCCATGACTACAGCGCACAGACTCAATTAAAGTCAGCTGGCGCTTGTTTAGTCCGAACCACTTACAAAACACGAGTAGTAATTGCACGCCTTTTGGAATTTTAAGTATAGGAAAAAAGAAAGTGGCAGTTCTTTACCCAATGGTATTCTGCAACTATGAGTCATACTATATACATGTATAGCAGTTGCAGCCCCAACAGTTTTGCGTCCCCTCGCACTTTCAGGGCAATTCCCATTCCCTTGTCATAATTCGGGGTCTGACGTCATTCGAAAACTATCCCTTTAGCATGTCCTACTTAATAGCAGTGATATGTCCTACTGTTAATGAAGATGATGACGACCCAAAACATTGCGTTCCACTTAAATAGTTGATCGATGATTTTGATGAATCACGCAGCTTTTTTCCTTAACACACTATCATCACCATTTATATACAGACTTATACGGGATCCATACTCGTGGCTGTGAATCCATACAAAGAGGTCGACATTTATTCAAACGTAAGTATACTCATGGTCTCGACTGTCGCTTGACCGGAACGTTCGTTATCGTCATATCATTATCAGGCATTGGTATGTATTCCTGAACTTCCTTTTTTGTGGTACAGGAAACGGAAACCCTTAAACGCTTTGGCCAATTATGCAAGCCATGTCGTTGACGTTACGTAGCATTCGCGTCATCAGAATAATTTTATTGCGCCATAACTGAGAATTATCTTATTTTCTAATTTTTCTTCTTGGTCCGTTTAGGAATATGTTGAACGATACCACGAAGAGAAAATGGGGGCCCTGGAACCCCACGTTTTTGCTCTGGCCGAAGCTGCTTATAAATCTATGCAGGATATGGACAGCAATCAATCGTGCGTAATATCCGGCGAAAGTGGTGCAGGGAAGACTGAAACAACGAAATTTATACTGCAATATTTATGCTCTGTAACGAGCAATGTTGATACTTGGGTTGAACAACAAATTCTTGAGGCCAACACGATCCTCGAGGCTTTCGGTAATTGAGCATTTCGATACAAATTTTCCAAAAGCTTCTATTTCAAATTTGCAAATTTTTGATGAATACGATAAAACCTTATTACTATGATTAGAGATAAGTACATAAATATTTGTTAATTTGTGTTTTATGTAAAATTATTATATAAAAAGATATTAAAAAACAATTATTGATCTATGTTTCTCCAATCATAGTAAAAAGAAGTTAGAATGGTTTCCTAAAAATTTTTCCAAATGTTAGATAGGGCTTTTTAGAATGTTGGTAATAATTTGTAAATTTTCTCTATTCAACGATTCATTAATTTGTATGTTTTAGGTAACGCTAAGACGGTGAGAAATGACAACAGCTCAAGATTTGGGAAATTTATGCAAGTTTGTTTTGACAACAAGTGGATGATAAAAGGTTGCATCATACAAGATTATTTACTCGAACAGAGTCGTATTACTTTTCAAAGCCCAGAGGAGCGCAATTATCACGTGTTGTATCAACTGGTCGAAGGGGGAATGCGTGATGAAGAGTTTGCTGAGCAGTATAAGTTGAAGCCTGCTGCTCATTACAAGTATCTCAACCAGTCTGGTTGTGTAAAGATCGATGGGGTTTTTGATTATAAGAAATTTGATGCTCTTAGGCTGGCTTTCAATGTTTTACAGGTTAATATTCACTCGATATTACACTTATTTGATTCTTATTTTAATGATTTTATTGTCATTATCGTTATTATGTGCCACAGGTTGCTCCAGAAATGTGCGATGGAATTTACAGAGTATTATCAGCGATTCTTTGGCTCGGTAATCTGAGCTTCCTAGACGTAGACGGTGAACGATGTGAATTATCCGAAGAGGATCAAGATATCGTTGCCACTGTAGCGCCACTCCTGGGGCTGCAAATCGAAGATTTGACGAAAGTAGTTCTGATCAGGCAGATAAACGTCAGAGGGAATATTACGGAGATTCCATTGAAACTCCAGGAGGCCAGAGAGAACAGGCACGCAATGGCAAAAGCTCTCTATTCTCGTACATTTGCTTGGCTTATCAATCATATCAATAACTGTACCAATCCTGGCCAAGACAGCTCAAGATTTCTTGGAATTCTCGATATATTTGGCTTTGAAAACTTTACTGTTAATAGCTTCGAGCAACTATGTATCAATTATACTAACGAAAAGCTTCACAAATTTTTTAATCATTACGTCTTCGCTTTGGAGCAGGATCTTGTAAGATACAGAATAGTTTATACATTCTTTTCACTATTCTTCAACGTTACTTACTCTTCCTTTCTTGTAGTATCGCCAGGAAGAGATTCAATATTCTCACATCACATTTACGGATAACAGCATGTGTTTGGAATTGATCGAAAAGCCACCACGGTGCGTTTTGAAGCTACTCACGGAACAATGTCATATGCCAAAGGGATCAGATTTGGCTTATTTAAATAATTTACACGCTGAATTCGAAAGCCATCCTTGCTTCGTTAAAGGAGATGATAGAAGGAAGTGGGAGACCGAGTTTGGCGTTAAGCATTACGCTGGTTGCGTAACTTATACTGTAGAGGGCTTTGTTGATAAGAACAGAGACGTGCAGCAAGATGTATTTTTCGATTTTATGTCGCGCAGCACAAACGAATTTGTGCAGGAGCTGACGACCTATCAGGATCTTTTGGGCTGTACAGTTGCGAGAGCAACGTCGACTGTCACTGCAACTATGTCACGTGGTACATCGAAAGGGAAACCAACACTCTGCGACTCGTTTAGGCATCAACTGCAGGCACTTGTGGATGTTCTACAAGCAACAACCCCATGGTACGCAAGATGCATAAAGCCAAATATGGAGAAATTGGCTGATCATTACGACGAGAAGCTAGTCTTGGATCAACTAAAATATTTGGGCATGCTAGATATCATTAGGATACGAAAGGATGGTTTCCCAATTCATATGTCCTTTCAAGATTTTATTACGAGGTACCGTTGTCTCTTTATCGACAAGCAAAACGCACAGCAACAGCATCTTTCGTCACTCTCCTCATTGAATCACAAAGAGGCCATTAAGCGTTTAATAACGGCTCAGGGTGTACCTGGGAGCGAATGGCAAATAGGAAAAACCAAAGTCTTTCTTAGGAGCTACGTTCACGAGCCACTCGAGGATTCAAGAAATAGAATTGTATATTCTAATGCCACTCGTATACAGAGGGTTTGGAGAGGCTACGTTGTACGTCGAGGTATAATACTGTTTTTCTAGAAGCTTTTAGTTTTCATCTGAAAAATTTTACAAATAGAATAATGGAAATTTTTCTTACTTGTACCAGAATATAAACGAATAAGGGAAGCGGCACTCAAGGTGCAACATGCTTATCGCGGTTGGAAACTGCGCATTATGTTTATAAGGAAGAGGAGAGCGGCTATTGTTATTCAAAGCCACTTGCGCGGTGTTTTCGCGAGGGAAGTTGCTGCTGCATTACGGGAAATGAGGCGTGTCGACGAAGAAATGAGGAAGAGAGAGAGGCTAGAGGAAGAGCGAAGAATGATGGAGGATAAAAAGGTTTTGGAGGAAAGTCAAAGGTAAATATCTCTATTTTTTACATGTTATATCGGTCTAAGTACAATGTAGTATGTACGATTTACGAGAATATATTGAACAAACGATGCTCAATATCCATAGGATTAATCTTAGAAATCTCAGTTTAAACAAAGAAAAAGACAAATGTTTCTTTTTATCCTCTTGTAGCGTACAATACAACGATATACGTGGAATGGAAGCTGGGTAAGTAATTTAACCGGTAATGCCATTAAAATACGTACACACCTAAGTAACTGTTCTAATCAGCAGAAGGAATCGACAACAAATTTTTAAAAATTATTAAATTGATCGAAATGTCTCTAATTTTTCCTTGTTTTTTTTTACAGGAAAGCACAGGAGGAAATAGCCGCTTTGTCGCAGATGGCCGAACAAATGAACTCAAAAATGGCTACATCCGAACTTCAATCAGTCGATCTCGATAATTTGTTCTCATTTCTCTCCGATGTACAATCTACCAGAAGCAATCAAATTATCGAGGAAATTGGGGAGAAAATGGACCAGTTGGTGGAAAATCTTGACGTTGAACTAGAGACAGTGATACAACAAGAGATGGAATTAAATGCAAAAGCAAAGTCACAAAAATTGTTGCAAAGCGATCCGCGACTTGCTACTGGGAGCTCCATCAAGCAAGGACCATTTAATTTACCAGAACCTACAGGACCGCCTCCGCCTCCACCACCGCCACCTCCACCACCACCGCCACCACCTCCACCTATTGCTCCCCTGTCCTCATCTGCCGTTAACGGAGAACCACTGCCTGATAATACAGAACCTATTTACGAGTCGGTTCTACCACGTGTTGAGAATGTACAATCACCTTTAGGCAAAAGCGTCCACGAAAAAGAAGCTCATATGATTAACGGAAATAATGAGCAACCAGTACCAACTAATAACTCTTATAAGGAAACTCTTACCACTGATTCTGCCGCTAATACAGACGCAGAAATATTGAACAATCATCAGAATCACGCACAGCACCATCATTATCAACAGCAGCAGCAGCAACAGCAACAATTACAGCAAAGACTACAGCTGCAGCAGCAACAGCATCACCATCATCATCACAACCACCATCACAATAATCATACTTATCATCATCAAACGATGATTGAATCACAATCGAATGGTCACGATCAAAGGGATAAGCAACTGCAGCAGCAACAACAAGAACCACAGCGAGAAACATCGGAATCTCCAACGCAAGTACCTGTAGAACGCGAACAAAGACGGAAGTGTCGAGTGGAACGTAAACTACAAGAATTGGAAGAGAAAAAAGAACACGATGGTGGTGACGTTACGTATCACGATATCGTAGAATTTGCACAAAATTACTTCAATAGCCATGAAAGATCACCGGAAGGCACTATAATGGCTACACTTACAAGGAAATCTCGTGGGAAAAGCATGGAGTACGTACCAAAGTATGAAATGGTCACTTATTATAAAGGATCTAGTATTCCCAATTCACATGTACACATGTATGATCCTGACAATGTTAACGTAGCCTGTTCAGTATTTAGGGTAAGGATAAAATTTTCTGAATTCCAAAAATTCTTATTCCTTTGTAAGCTTTTAAATGCATTGTTTTACTTTTCTAGGATCTATGTAAGTGCATACGTGGGGAGATGAAGTTGGAGCAAGAAATATCGACTATCCAAAGCATCATCGGTTATGGAATTGAGCGTGAAGAGTTGCGAGATGAAATATTTGTACAATGCATACGTCAAGCAACCAACAATCCAAATGTAGAGTGGATGGAACGTGTTTGGCTGATATTGTGCTTGGCAATTGTAGCGTTTCAGCCGAGCAAACTTTTGTATAAATATTTCGTGTCTTTTTTAAAGAAGAATCTTGCTTTGGAAGGCAAGATGCGTCAGTATGTCCAATGGTGCCTGGATAATTGCAAGAATACCAAAGTCTCATGCAGGCAATATCCACCATCGACCGTAGAAATTGCTGCGATGCGACGCTTAGGAACGATAGTCTGTCGCTTCTTTTTCTTGGATGGCAGAACAAAGGCCATCGACGTACATCCGACAGATACGGCTGCCGATGCGGTAGCAAAACTTGCTGAAAAACTTGGTCTTCGCTCTTTGGAAGGATGGGCAATTTATCAAAGCAGGCCGGACGGTGAAGAGCACGTACGGGCTCATGACTATCTTTACGACGTTATCGCCGCTTGGGAAGTGTATGTTTACACAGTTTACAGTTTGAAATTTAGTTATAAGAGAGATAAAAATCGTATTGTATTTCATTGATCGTTCCCTGTAGGAAACAATGCAAGCTGAATACATCATCACAATCGTCATTCTCAACGTTGCGCAGGGGAAATAATCCAAGCCTCAGCAGCGGTGATAATCGGTTCATTTTCAAGCGTAGGCTGTTTCGAAATACTCGAGAGATATCACAAGATCCTGTCGAGGTCAACATGCTCTATGCACAAGCTGTTTACAATGTAGTCAAGGTATATAAACTCACAATGGTATCCATAACATAATATAAGATAGAACTGAACATATTTTTCACTAATTTTGATCTTTTTCTCTCATCATATATTTGTGTGTTTATAGTGCGATGATTTCCCCGTCTCGGAGAAAGTAGCTCTTCAATTAGCCGGCTTGCAGGCCCAGGTCGCATTAGGAGAGCCAAAAGACAACGACCGACTAGATTATTATAGCGAGGTTGATAGTTTCCTGCCTTATCGGATTAGTAGGGCCCGTGGTGACGATGTATGGGTACCGATAATAGCTCAAGCTCATAAGCAATACGGTGCAGGTAGAAAGGAACTTGCGGCAAAGGTTTTGTACTTATCCTGCGTTATGCAGTATCCCCTCTACGGTACAACAATGTTCAACGTGACTTATCGTGGCTATTGGTCTTACGGAAATCAACTGATACTCGGTATCAATTGCGAGGGCTTGATGCTGATTAAACCGGAAGACAAGTTTGTGTTGTCCGAATATCGTTACCAAGACGTTGAAAGTATTATGTTGGATCCTAGCGATTCTTTCATAACGCTGTCCCTGTTACGGCATAATCCTGATAGTTCCCACAAATGTTTCGTATTCGAGACGACGCAGAAGAACGAAATTGGCAGTCTAATAGTCAGCTATTGCCCGGCTCTGGCAGGCTGGATAACTGAGAACGAGGTCCCCGCTAAAAAGTTAAAGGGCATTACAAATGAGGATCGCATCAGGCTATATCACAATCTGGTAAATTGTAGGAAGGCGCTAGTTGATTCGGATGTGTTAAGAAAGCCGCAAGACTCTGGCGGTGGATTCTTGAGGAACACGTTGAGAAGACTGTCCAAACATCGTATAGAGAAATTGAGACAGGAACATGGCAATGGAACTGATCACGGCGAGACTTATAAAGGTTTCTCATACGGTTATTGGGCCTTCAGCAGACAACCGATATCGCAAAGCCTCTCGAAATTACCAGATGTCGATGAGCAGGTAGCTCTTGGAGTATTCCAATTAATCTTGACATATGCTGGCCTCGGGCAGAATGGCGATACCGTGCGCAGGGTCGAGGACGAGCACGTCAATCTTATTCAGAATGTAATGGAACGCTGCATACGAAAGGAGAACTTATTGGCGGAACTTTATCTTCAGCTTGTCAAACAAACGACCGATCATCCGGATCCAAACAGTCGTGTCAATCTAAGACACTGGGCTCTCCTGTCACTGGCTTGCTCTGTTATTTTACCGCAGCAAAGGACCATCAGGAAGTACTTAATTTCGCACTTGAAGAGATGTGCCAGTGATTACGTTACAGAGGAAGGTAAATACGCGAGATTTGCCGAGAAATGCCTGTACAAGACGCAAGCCACTCGTAGAAGACAATGGCCACCTAGCAGAGAAGAAATCATGTGTACCATAAATCGAAGGCCAATTTATGCTAGATTCCATTTTATGGATGGTCAATACCACGCCGTCGAATTTCATCCAGCTGCCACAGCGAAAGACGTCATGGAGATAATAAAGGCTAAAATCGGTCTAGAGGAAACCGCTATGGGTAAATATTAATATAAGTAATATTTTTTTAAAAATTATAGCTTACTATATCAATCTTATATTCATCAGGTTATGCAATTTACGAAGTACTGGGACCGACTGAACGTGCTTTAATGCCCGATGATAAGATTGCCGAAGTTATGTCCAAATGGGAACGGCACAGAGCCGCCAGTGCTACGCAAAATCAACCACCGAGGAAACACGCACACCATTTCTTTTTATTCAAAAAGCATTTATTCCTCGATCAGTATATGAATCTCGATGATCCTGTGGAGAAAGAGTTACTCTATCATCAAGTATTGCACGACTTGCGAGCTGATAGATTTCCTATTACTGAAAAAGAAGCCGTACGTATAATAATTGCTACATTTTTTAATTATTATTATTATTATTAATTTTATTTCTGCTTACCAGATGATGCTAACGGCACTTCAAGCTCAATTGGAGCTTGGTGATTGCGAAAGAGCAGCAACCGATCAAGAATATCGCACAATATCTGGTCACTGCCTACCATTAAGATTAGTTCCGTGCTTATGCATCGACGGAGTTGTTCAACATCATCAGTCGTTGCGTGGCATGACTGCACCTGAAGCTAAGAAAGCTTTCTTAAACTTGATACAATCTTGGCCGTTGCACAGAGCGACTATATTTGATGTAATGCAATCATTCACATCCAACTGGCCGCGCGTTCTCTGGCTGGCAGTCGATCAGCTAGGTCTACACCTCTTAGAACATCGCTCGAGAAATGCGCTTTGTACTTACGAATATGCTAGTATACTCAGCTACAGTCCCGCTGTCAACTGTCTGATGATTATTACGGGAACGGATAAAAAACAGAGCAAAGTGATTCTCACTACCTCTCAGGTAATTTCTAGCTAAATGATTAAAGGATTGGAAAATTCTACAGTGAAGTACATTTTTAGTAATTCTATGCTTTTGCTTTTAGGCGCCACAAATAGCAAATTTAATTCGTGAATATGTGGAAGTTTTACAAAGTCCACCAGATATACCGAAAAGAGACGCAACGTTTACTCATCAGTTTGGTCAGCAGCAGCAACAGATGCTACAACAGCAATCTACAAACGGTCATCAGCAGGCACCATCGACGGCAGCCGGTAGAAAATCTCGACCGGCATCATTACTACATAGGGGAGCACCGATAATACAGTCGCAAGCCAGTTAAGCTAGCTCCGAATGACAATCTTGTCTTTATTTTTATTAATATTATTATCTCTTTTCCGTTGCGACGGTATCTTTCTTAAAACAAACCAAATTGATATTCCTGATTTATCTTATCCATAATGATATTTAATTACAAGGATAAGTTTATACTTAAACAAATTATACTGGACAATTATTTCCAGCTGGATGGTACCAGATACCTGTTAGTCAATCCTTGTATTCTATCGTTTATACTTTTTATGAAGATTATTTATTTATTATTTATATGGCCTACTATTTACATGATTTTTTCTCTTAATTCATACAGATTCTAAAAATCTGGCACACGGCATACTTATTTCTTCCAGTATTTATTTGACATACTTACTAATAATACTAAGATGGATCTCGAAGAAGCTTCAAAACTTTTGGGGATCAAGCAGATTGAACGGGTACTAGAGTATCAAATAATACATGTCGAACAACTGCCATTATAAGGTTTTTCATTATGAGACAAATATGCAAAGTTTTTACTCACTTTTATACCAACGACATTACATTTTTTATGAGCAATTCTCATGCTTTATATACAAAGGAAATTCTAGTCCTGAGGGAATCGTCACTTTAATATACTTTACCTTTGATAGGCGTCGAACCAATTATACAATGATGATCAGTATTGTTTGATAGTGAAAACAATTGTTATAACAGTTTTGTTAGTCTATCTTCTTTTAATATATGACTCTTCTACATTCTGTACAATTGAAAGTTTAAATTTGTATTGACATCATCCGCATGAACCAAATGTGTCTTTTCAACAAATTGATTGATTTTACCGGTATGTGAGATGTATATAATACAAAGGGTGCTTCCAAAATGAAACCCAGAGATAAACGATTAAAAAACTGCGCAAGATATCTAATAAAACTGCCAAACTCATATCCTGTAAAGGTTATAATTAATGGTAAATAAGCCTAATCCTTTTTAATAGATTTTAATAAGATTGATCTCAATCATGCAAGTAGGCATATTGTATTATAAGTTAAAGGCGATCAGCATTTATGCAGATCCATCTGTTCTGAAATCATGATGACGATTCTCTATTTATATGTTAATGCTTTTTCATATTATAGGCATTTTAATATTGAGATGAGAGGGTTTAGCTGATGTAAAATTCAGCGAGTGCAGAGACAGACTGTGATCCGTTTTGTGTGTCCTTAGCGTATCGAGAATTGTTTAATTCAGGAGTGAGATTAAAATTTATGTACTTAAAATGAAATATGAATGAATGTTTATGCTTGATGAAACTTACAGCTAATACAAATGTCTCGCTAATAGAAAAGGTTTACTGGTTTTACGTATGAATGCTGGTGAAGCGAGAACAATGACATTATATGATTGTACGCGATCCATGAAACAATTTGTATATAAAAAGTTACTGATGATAATACGCATATGAGAATAAGCGCACATCCCAATCCACGTGAATACATACCCAATATGCACTCATACGTATATATATAACATACATATATGTATAAGTACTGTTTTAAAATAATACAACACTTATGAGAGTTAGCCCGTGAAATAAACTTTCAAAATATATTCGTAAACAGAAAAAAGGGATCCAAAATCAGATAATACTAAACACGTATATTACAGGCGACCCCGAATCTACGCTCGTGCACATTCCACTGGTACACGTGCACCCGCGCATTTTAGACTCCATTAAAAAGAAACTTGTATTTAAAAATAGAATAAAGGAACAAAGCTTTAATCTTAAGATCAGTTTTTTTTTATAGAATGCCTTCCCCTCTAATTCTCTTTATTCTCATTCTATTATTATTTTTATCTATCATAATAAATTAGAACGTTATTCCATCATTCTTACATTTACTTAATTTATCTTCATTTAAGAATTACGCGATCTCCTACAAATTAAAAAAGAATTATCTTAAAGAAAGATTTGAAGTGCCTCATAATTTATCAATTTCCTTATTTATAGTACTTACACATTTGAATTTTGTATATAACTTTTAGAAATAAATTATTACTTCCTTTTTTTTCTCAATAGGTCTGTATTTTTAATGTAATGCATATATTACACGCATAATTGCATTCACGTTAACATTGATTATACTGTAAAAGATGCGAACGTAATTAAAAACATATCAACTTTGGTAGATTTCTCATTTTCTTAAATATTTACGCTCCTCTTAAATTTCTGTTATACCTTCAGCGCAAAACGTTATATATTCGAGCAGTAAACTATTTTGTTTTATTGTTACTAATTTTTGGTTATCTCTTTCCTCTCCCCACTTTTAATACTTTTGATAAAATATTAAATAATCGCTTTGATCGTGGTGCTATTGTGTTTCACTATATTATTTAAATATTAATACGTTCCACGCGCATATAGCTGTAAAACATGTTTGATATCACTTTATACATACATATGTATAATAATTTACTTATTAATTCATAGGGCCACGCTATTCGCTCTCAACGTTGCGAATAATTGTTCATGTGTGTTTTTACATTATCAGCACGCAATTAGTTGATGATTGCATAAAAACTTGATTTTTCCTTTGAAAATTGACACAATGTTCATACAGAAAATGCATACTGATGAGTTAATCAAGAAAACATATAGCTCATGATTAAGCGCGTGTTTACTACTTTTGCTTGCTCGCTCATTCCATTTAGTTTAAGAAATGAGTCTGATTAATCATAGTCAAGAAATATTTAACTAATAACATAATTGACTCATTCTTTTCACTTACTTTTTTTTCTTTTTCATTAAAATCACTTGTAAGCTTTTATAGCGAACAATGTAAGTTTACAACAACAGTCTTTTTCTAAATATTATTTAAAACATCAAAGTTTTCCAATCTGTCGATTTATATACACTGTACGCATATAAATTGTGCTAATATTAATATTAGAGCTTATCATTTTAAAGCCTCCCTGCGACGTAAAGTGTGTTTGTTACACAAAGAAAAAGATATACCTTTCGATATTTTTATGGTATAGTATAAAAATATGTTTGCTAAACAAACACACGATTGCATATACGGACAACCTGCCGCATACACTTAAGGAATATACAGAGTATTTATGAGATGAGAATGGGGGGAATACGGTATACGTGAGAGAGTTAGAGCGATTATTAAAAATGTTTAAAATTAATAAAACTATAACAATTACTCCGCTGTATACTATAATTAAAACAAAAATTATTAAATTATATATGAGATTTGTACAACATTCGCACAATGATCAATGGAAAAAAAATTACATGTGCATCACAAAAAACTCTATAAGCACAGAATAATTTTTAAGAGAACAGCTCGTCCCTCTCTCTCATATTGAAAGATGATATTTAGAAATCAGAGGAAATAAATAAGATTGAGCTACGGAAGAAATATAAGAAAACGAAGAACAAATATATAATGCTTAAAGGATCACTGGATGATGAAGATCCTTAAGAGTACAACCATCTGTAAACTTACGATTAACACTGGAACTATCGTACAACGATTTTAGCGTAATATCTATAACAAACTCTTTCTTTTAAATAATATGCGGGGACCGCCTGTTCAATCTTGTATTAAGCGTAGGCCGGTCTAAGCCGTTCTTCCAATACACATACATATATACTATATATTTAAAGAAATAATCACTTCCTTTCCAAGCTCGGAATAAAGAGCAAAATATCCTGAAAGAGACATTACTCTTTTTGACTAGATTTAATGCAAATACGATATATATGTATATGTACTTTTAGTGTTACACGAGTTGATCGAATAACAGACTTACGATAGATAGATAGATAGAAAGGTAAACAGATAGAATGATCAGATAAGTATAGATTTCGGGTACAGGTGCGTAATGTATCTCAACGAAGCCTTGGATGCGTTAATCTGCCTTTGTGTTCGCACGCTCTATATACTACATTTATGTTTCAGCTTTATACATCCATACTATAATCTTATTCCTTTCAGATAAGATTTCTTGAAAGACAACAAATATGAAGATGATATCGCGATTTTTGGTTTAAATACAACAGTGTGCACACGCGTACTTTTGTATTTCTGGTCAATAATTATTGCTATGCACAAGCAAAAGCTGCTAAGTCGTAGACGAAAATGTAATTGTTGATACGGCCTATCTAACGATCGTTATCGCGCGCGAATAATAGTATATCAGTAATCTAGGAAATCTCATCATTATACATTTAAAGCTCATTCATTCAATGAAGTTAGTTCTTATTAAATCGTAAGTCTAAATACCATTTTCTCGCCATTTACCGACTTATAGATTATACAGTATAATTATATTTTAATTCGACTGCAACCTTAATCTTGTTCGGTTTTTGCTCGAGCATTGATTCAATTAGTTACATAGCTAAACACAATTTTTCAAGCGAACAAGCCTAAACTCGGATTTTTACGCATTGTACAGATTAAAAGATTATGATTTATGACTCCATCGTCTCCATTCCCTACCTTCCTCTCACTCCATCATTAGCACTTGTTCTGTTATTCTTTCATTTTACTATAATATTTATATAATTGTTTGTGTACATTTATTTATAGCACATTTAACAAGAGGCTTTTCAGAAATATGACAACAATGGTTTTTACACCAAACGATGGATAATAACAATTAGTGTAAAAGCATGTAGACGCATAATTTCTCTTGCTTTTCATTTATTTTCTTATTCTTAACTTAGTATATACTTTAGGTAATTTATCCCTCCAGTCCATCAATCAAGCACTCGTAAAAACTCACCACTCTATATTTTATCCTATTTGCTTTCTTTTTCCTAACATATATTATTCATTAAAGCTCTAATTTTACGTAGAAGCTTTGATTAATTTATTAAGTACACCAATTGATTTCTGTAATACTTATGAAGAAGAGGAAGAAAGAAATACGGTACTTCGGTGAAGGAAGTTCTGGAAAGTGTTCATTATTTCAGGCCCTCGTTTACCCACCTCCTCTTCCTCTTCATTCTAGAGCTGTTCAATTAAATTAACAATTACGAGGATTTGATAAACGGTCAAGCGTACAAAGCTTTCAATCTTTAACTATTATCAATTTCATGATATTCGCTGCTATTAGGCTGCATACTGTAGAATAAGTAGTAAATACGACTTTTCGCATACAAATACAGACACAATATGTATGTATCAATTTAATTTATATTTTGTACGTACGCAAACCTATCTGTATCTACATATATTATAAGCGTAAACCACCAGTGGTCGCCGCAAACATTTCTTCATATTAGGTCTGTTTTTCGCTATAACGCTGCACTAGTGCAGTAAATTGAAATGAGAAAACATATAATACTTGTTTTATTTTAACTAATTGTACCAATTCAGTAGTGTAGCGAAAAAGAACAAACCTTTAGTCTTAACGTTAGTTTTGAGTGAGAGATAGCCTGATCGCTTGATTAGACCGTATCCTGCTCGGTCAGCATCGAACATAACACAGCTATAAATGGATTACCTAACGGATATAGCCATCTAGAACTTCTTCCCCTCTTTATTTTTCATCTTACTTAATTGCTGTTTAATTATTTTTGCTCTTCTCCATTCACATTAAACTCCACAGATGCCTGAAATACTTTCGACAAAGACCTTGACCCGCTCCAGAATGATTTATTACACATATTGCTTCAAATACTTTACTATTCATAATGGTTAGTAAAAAAAACACGCAATTTAACTTTTGAAGAATTCAGTCTTGAATAGCCAAAAATTCTGCGCTAGTTTAAATGATCTTATTACAAAATGGTCGTAATATGTTGATTAGCCAAACGACTAGTCTTGGAATGGAGAAGAGAGATCTCGCGTAAGAAGCGTGTCAGGCCTTCATCGCCAAATAATACACATATCTTTTTATAGCGTTGTGAGCATAAGAATGTCATGTGATTCGGTTCTCTTATAATTCTTATTCTTCTCATTTTGTTTGATTTGTTTTTTACCTTTTAGTTTTATTTTAAGAAATTACACCATAAGGGTGATTCAGGTTTAGATATCTTCTTACTGGTTCCAGACTAGATATTACGAGCTTAAAAAACGAAATAAATTGAAGCGTGGAAGTTGTGCTGCGGGCGTAAGTATATTCCACAGTCTCCTTTTCTTTCATTTCTTAATATTGTATAATTATATGCTGTTGATCGTTTCTTAAGCTCCGCATCTTAATGCTCTTTCAAAGTAACTGAAAAGAGAGTAACGATCGACCAGCGAACACCCTTTTCTTTATATTCCATTAAGATATACATATATCGACTTGCTTTCTCTTAACTTTTTTGTACTATATCCCTCACGTTTTACTGACTTTTGTGCTAATATCAGGTAAGAAGCTTCAACAGTATGAAGCAATTCTCTTTTAGCGATTCAATAATGTTTTCATGACCCTTAAAAGATCAGGATAAAATGAACGCTTAGTTAACAATAGTAATTATAGTGAATAATGAGTAATGATTAATGAATAATAATAGTAATAATGATATCAATCTTATGAGTTTGATGAATCTCGGTAAAGAATAGATTTCTCGCATGGTGTGAAAATTGGACATTTTTCGAGAACCTCGATTTTGGCTTCTTTACTTGTTTGATTTTTAAGAGATTTTCTCGAAGAGAACTTCGATTCTTCGCAACCTTAGAGTTTTATCTATAGCAGCATGTTGGACGATAAAATAGATAGAATAGGGCCCTGAGGCCTAAAAGAGCCTTATCGATTATCGGTTATATATATATTGGCACGCTCGCTGCATTTTTAAGCGAGTAACACTGTTCATACATGCTCCCTCCGACACTTTCCATAATTTTAGCTCGATGCGCAAGATTATCCATTGATCTCTTATTGCGCTCCGAACCTGGCAGGATTGAAATCTTTATTGACAAATGAAAAATCTTGAAACTCATCCTGGTTAATGTAATTTACTATGTCTGGATTTTCAGGTGTCAATACAGGATCTTCCTTAGTAAATTCTGCATCGAAATTAGTAGCATCCTTTTGGCTTTTCTATAAATGTGAAGAAAAAAAAAGAATTAATAATACGTACTACTGTTATACTAACGGTTACTACGTATATACAAGGTGTACCACTTAAAACGAGTCAGACCATGGATTTAAAATTCTAATAATCTTCGTAAATATAGAAAATATAACTTTTTTAAACATACCAAATATTTAAGTGTAAATCGAAGGATACTTCAAAAAGCTCTTAAACAATAAAATTAATATCTTTTATGGGGTTACGAATATAGAATTTTGCATTTACGATCTGGATCATCTTAAGTGGTATACCCTACATACATATCATATATGTATAATATATAAAGTTTGAAAGCTTACAATTCTCGGCTTAGCCGGTGGTTTTAATTTACGCGCTTCAAGAGCCTCCCAATCCATTTGCTGAAAAAATGGGTGGACTTTTATAGCGCTTTCTCCACCATTGGCAACAACACAGCCTAATCTCTTAGCAGGATTTTTCGTCATGAATCCCTTTAAAATGGAAACTGCATCTTTGGAAATCCATACTGGATATAGAACATCGTCACGGAGGATGGAATCGAATAAATCATCTTCATTATCGGCTTCGAAAGGTGGTTGGCCGGCCATCATTTCGTACATCAATACGCCAAGAGCCCACCAATCGACGCTAGCTCCATATTCCAATTCTTGCAGAATTTCCGGAGCTATATAATCGGGTGTGCCACAAAATGTTGTGGTTGTAGTTTTACCTTCTACGATGCCTTCCTTGCACATTCCAAAATCAGCTAATTTACAATGCCCCTCTTGGTCGAGTAAAATGTTATCCAGTTTCAGATCACGATATATAACATCGTGTTTGTGTAAAAATTGTAGAGCGAGTGTCACCTCCGCGGCATAGAAACGTGCTCGTGCCTCATCAAATTTTCGTGCTCTTTGGATATGATACATCAAGTCACCTAGTAGTGAAATAAGAAATGAGAATAAATAAATGGTGATTTGATGACCATTTGATGATTTAATGAGTTCTTTTGTAAAACCAACTTACCTCCATTTACATATTCCATTACGAAAAAGAGACGGTCGCTTGTCTGGAAACAACTATGTATAGCTGTAAGAAAAGGATGCTTAGCCGCCAGAGTCAATATGCGTTTCTCCGTCATTGTACAATCAACATCGTCGTCTTGAATAATAACGTCTTTTCTTAAAATTTTCACTGCGTATACCTCGTCAGGATTACTTTTTCTTTCGACAAGCATGACCTTTCCAAAACTACCTTTACCAAGAACTTTGATGAAATTGAAATCTTCCAGACCGAATTTTTGTACACGATTTTCGCTAGTAGGCACTGTATTTTCACCGAATATTTCTCTTGATCTTTCTGTGGTAGTCGTCATAGACGTCGTTGTTGTTGTCAACATCGACATTCGATCACCTGGCTGCGATACGTTATCGTTTGTAGCTGCTGCTTGACCACCTTGTGCATGCTCTTGTTGTTCAGCCGTCTTTCTATATATTATTCGCGCTGGTTTATTTTGCTTATCTGGTGAAATGTTCATCGTACTAAGAATCTCAGCCATTTCCTTTGTGTTGATCCCGCAATTGTTCGCTACATTTTTCTGACACCGTTTGTGAACGTTTATGTTACAGGCTGGAATAGTGTTATTGAAAGAATTTTAGTATTAAAATATTTATCGATTTAAGCAGAGCTACTTTAAGTCAAATAAAAGAATAATGCATTGTTACCTTCACATTGCAACCCCTGCCTAAAAAGTCCATAGAGCAAAGAGCCGCAATGATCGCAAAACGTGAAGCGTTTATAGTTATGAACAACAAATCGATGTGGCATATCAATATTAAATCTAGGGCTCTCTGTATCATGAGTTGACTGCAATACAGTATCCTTACCCTATATCATTTGGGTAGGCAAACAGTAGACAAAATAAGAAATTAGAATTAATGTGGACTAAAGAGAAAAAATAATTTTAAAATCTTTGATAATTTTACCTCATCTCTCATTCCTGGACATTTTGTTATAACTAGTCTGTGACATCTTTTGTGAACTACACAAGTACAAACTGAAACAACAGTAACACACAGTCTTTTATTATTGTCACTCTTCGAATCTCACAATAACACTGATTATAGCACAACCAAAGCTGGTTGCATGCTTGTTAGATGCACCCATGTTATATGTAAATTTTGTTTAAAAGCAGAAATCAAATGATATATATATACGTTCCAAATAATATCTTGCCATGGAAACTGCGGCTGCAAGCCCAAATTTTAAGAACATCTGGAAGATTGAAATCATAGAAAATAAAGTGCTTGAAGCAATTGTAAAAATAATTTGTAATGAAAATTTTAGTACAGTGTGCAGCCAACATAATATAAATCATTGTGTTAAATAGTATAAGATAAAGTGTTTTGATTAACAGCTTAGAAAAAATAAAATAGGAAAAGATATGATAAGTAGGGAAAAACTAATGAACAAAAACTTGTGTCGATATTAATTCAGGCCAGCTCTGCTTACAAGAATGTGCTAAACCAAATACATTATTGACCACTGCAAATGCAAATATTGTTATTGCAAAAAAATGATGAAGCATGTGCACATCCAAAAAATTGAGCAAGCAAATACCAAATTATATTTGGTTAATATTGTGATGTGTCTTTCTCACCTTGACACTGATAGCCCTGCTTTCCCAAGCCCCTGAAATACAACAGACAAAACACGTCACATCATCATTTCATCTACCCTTTATAAAACACATTGTGTATAATTCCTACAAGCCAAAAACCACTCTTAATTTAATCAAAATAGGCTCTAAGAAAGAACAGTTGGAAAATATCAGCCAAAGAGCACCACTACAGGTCAGTTAATTAGAAATACAGAGTATAGTTTAGAAGAAAGGTTGGTCCGAATAGATATTTTGATTAATTCATACCCTATGCTTCACCCATTCACAGAAAAAAGGATAACTCTGGTTATACAAAAATTGATGAAAAGTTAAAGCGTGCTACCTAAATGCCCTTTAGGTAATAAAAAGAGTCCAAATCCAAGCCTCTTATGTAAGTATTAGCATATAATGTGACTTGATAACAATTAAAAATCAATCCTAGTATGTATGTTAATCAATAATTTATCAATTGATTTAGAAATAGAAGTGCATTTTAACAGTTGATGGATTTTGTTACAAATACTAAAAAATCTTGAAATAAAATAAAATATTTTTTATTAGAATGCAGGAGAAAGGTTTTTATTAATTGATAGATGATCCCGCCTTAATATTAGTTAGTATTTATCACCAATGAGCAATAGACAATAAACTTGTTAATGTTACTAAAAAAAGAATACATACCATATAAATTCACGGCAGTGGGAACAAAAAGTTGGCTGTCGTAGAAAGGTAGCCATAAACTTGTGACCATTTACTTGATGAACTCTGCGACGCATAGCACCTCTTCTTCTATTGAAGCCCTGTCTCTCTTTGAACTCTCGACGAGGCTCCTTGCTAGACGACATACTACCTGTATCTTTATTACTGATAATAGGATCACCATCGTCTGTGTTATCACAAAATGATTGTTGATCTAAAAAAATTCATTTGTAGAAATACAGATTACCTTTTTTCAAGCAAGAGAAAAAAGTCTGCTCAGAATACCTTGATCATTCCATCTAAGATGTATTTTAACACGTAATTTTCCCTGTGGTTCCAAATCAACCTAAGATAAAAAAATGGAGTTGATAAAATGAAGGAAGAACAATCTCAACAGTAATATAAGTATGAAGACTAATGTAGCACAAACCCAAAAGTCGGTAGTTTTGTCATTTCTACTGGCAAGCTCTTCAAATGGGATACTGCAGTTTGCAACGAAATAATCCGGTGGTAAGGCCGCGTCGTGAAAAACGGTAAGACCAAGCATAACAGCGTCTTGAACATCATGAATAAAAGTTTCATTCCATACTGGATCGGAAGTTTTTGGTTTTGTAGTGGTGCGATTAAGATGATTTTCATCAACGTCCAGCTGGACGTAGGGATCAAGTATGGGCTCATCTTGCCAAAATTTGCGCTGTTTATCCGTAGCTTTTAGGCCAGCGGCTTCACATATCTCAATTTTTATCGTACCCGTAAACATTTTCTTTTCTTGATAGTATAGATCACTGTCTCTTTCTCTCACTCCGTATCCCTACTTCCCTCTCTCTCTCACTCTCTCTCCCTTTCTTTCTCTCACTCTTCTTCTTCTTCTCTCCCTCTCTATATATATATATAAATTACTAAAATACTGCACAATGTTGTCGATGACGACGATGATGACGAAGAAAATGACAATGTATGTATGTTCGTTTTTTAATCAACTTGAACGTTCAACACAGGTCAACAAGAAGAGGCAGCAGACCAGACAGAAGGACTGGATGACTGACTGGACCGTCTGGACGGACCTGGGTCCTCTGGGCTCTGGGTCCTGAACTGAAGGACAGTCGACTGAAGGTAACTTGGTAAGCGAAACTAGCGAAGGATGAGGGAGAAGGAGAAAGAGGAAAAGAGGGATGAAACTGATGAAAGAGGTAAAAGTAACAATACAATATCAATAGGCCAATTGAGCAACAGTAGTAATATAATAGTAATATCATTGAAAAAGGTAGCAGCAATTGCAGTAGGAGTAGTAAGCAAAGGATGAGAAATTTACAATTTTTATAAAATATTACCAGAATATTACCAGAATATTACTGTTATTCCGATTATTGACATGCAGAGTCACTTTTAAAATTCTTTTTAACACTCAAGTGTGATTCTAGCTTGTTTGACTTCGAGGAGGAGCACGCCAGAAGCTATTATACACTGTTATACACTAGCAACAAAAGTTAGTGATAGCTCTGGTAATAGTACTGTATCAACTGGGGTATATTGGGTGTACTAATACTAAACACATGCTATTCTATATCTATTGTGTGGTAGTAGCAGCTTAATAAGGTACTAGTTGGTAATAGTAGGATCGTGGGATAGTATATGATAGTAACAGATAACAACAGATAATAGTAAGTATAGTAATAGTATACATATGTATTACGCTATACAGAGTGAAACGAACGAACAATCTGACAATTACTGATTACTAGCTGTTGCGCGCGCGTTCTTCTCCCACCAGTTCTCGTTCTCCACTGTTACGGGCTTTACTGTACAGGCTGGTAGCCTGGTACAGTTCAGCTAGCTGTACAGAATACAGGATGCACACAAATTCTCAAATTTTGCATTTCAATTAAATAAAAGTATCAATACGAAGAGAATCGTTATTGAAATAAATAAACCATTTAACAATACCACGTAAAAACTGGATCAATATAACAGCTTCTAAAACGTATAGGCATGAAGTATATGTGATAGCTATAGTAGATGCTTGGTAGTGTTTGTCACAACTATATTTATAAAAGATGTAGTGTGCTGCTCGCTAAAAACAGAAGGGAGTAAAAATGAGTTGCGCACAGCAGTTTCTGGGCTCTAAGCGCTAACCCTTGAGCCAAAAGCTTCTTCGGTCCCTAACGCTGATGATCAAACGATTATGCGGTGAACCGAATTACCATCCCTGTCCAGTCACCGACCTATTTCTATAAATTAATAATCTTATTTCTACTGATTCAGTGCGATTCTTTTACTTTCCCTTTTCAAATAAGAAATCAATATATTCTACAAAAAATCTTATATTCCTTCGAATTTTATTGTCTTTAAAATTATCAATTATTTTTTTTATTTATAAATATAATTGAAATGATAGGATTTTTTCCTAACATAATACGCATACGCACATATTGTATAGATATTTATAAATACACACTCACAATATAAATAGAGCCAAACCATGATCCATGCGTTCTAGTATAAGAGCAAAGAAAATTTAGGTTTACGCTATACATTTATACAAAATAAGGGAAGAAAAAAATGTGGACCCAATGTGCATTTTAATCGTTCTCTAAATTCGTATCGCGACTTTTTACGAAATTTTCATTATCTCGTACTGGGGAGATGGCTTGATTTCCATCATCTTTCTGTTCCAATCCAATTATATAGATAGGCTGTTGATTGTAGGCAAGGAACCGCTGATCTCCATGAATTGTTTTTATCGAATCCCTCAAATTTACCTGCGAATGAATTGCAAATTATAATGGAATATTGAGAAAATAGCGAGAATAGAGCGAGATATAGCACATACATGATGGATAGAAACCTTTTTACGATAGAGCATGAGAATAATTAAAAGACTGCTGATGATAAAAGCACTGCAGACAGCTAGAACAAGTGTCGCGCTTTGATAAATGGGATTTTCAACGTTTGTGAGGATCTCCCTTTGTTCCAAAGCAATTATTCGATTTTTTAACTGATCCTCTGAACTAGGCTTGTGAGCGAAATGCGACATGGTAGCATCAGCGACGGATCCTAAGATCACTAGTCTTTGCAGTCTCACCAGCTCTTCCAAATGAAAAGCTACGTCAATTTTATTCGGGCCGATTAGTTGAAAATTGATGATGTACGAATCATGCTTAGGTTTTACATCAATCCCATCTTTCAATTTGGCACCAAGTCTCCATAAAAGTTCTTCCATTTGCCTGACGAATAAATTGTTACTTTCAGAGGAAATGAACAATCCAGGAAACCTTAGTGTTACATCAACTGTCTCTATTGGCGTTGGAACTGCAATAAATGAAAGGAGAATTATTTATAAACGAATAAATAGTTGTGTGTGGTATTATTGGTATAAAATACTGTCTATGAGAATATGAAATATACGAGGCGAAAGTAAATGTATCGATTATTGATGGTGCTATTAATATATGTATATACTATACTGTGCAACCAAACAACTTGCTAAACTTCAGTACTTACGGCAGATTCTAGTGCCTTTCTGAAAAGGTTCCGAGCCTAAGAGTTGATTGCCAGCTTCGTCGACGCACCAGCAAGTGTTAGCAGCGCATTGCGTCGGTTCGAATCTGCCATGGCGATCGCAACTCGTCATAATATGGCCTTTATCTTTCATAGAGCGACACCTGCTGCTACTGTTACCATCGATAAAAATTGCCGAAGCATTATTAACCGTTTCAGCTTTCACCTTAGAAATCCTCGATTGATGACGGACTTCCAGACTTTGCGCCAAACTTATCCTATTACTGTCCCCTCGTCTGGCTTGGCGAAAATTGCACTTGGCTTCGGAGCCTCTTGTAAGTGATCCTGCAGAACATTAATCGTAAGAAAAGGAAAGATTCCTAAAAGTATTATAAAACTGATAATGAAGGAATCCAAAGATACCTTTGAGAGGTTGGCCCCTTCTGTTGACACACCAACAAACCCCAACGTGTTCGAGACACTGAACAGGTTGCCAGCTGCCAGTTTCCGGATTGCACCGTGGTAGAAAAATGGGCTGACCCAATCTTTGGGACGTTTTCAGATTCTTCTCACGTAGTCTCTCGCATTGAGACAAAACTGGGCATACAGCATCGCAATGATCTTTACTAGTAAAGTCATTATGCAAGTGAACAGCACATGGGCTTTTCTCTCTGCATTGATTTCGTTCTGGATCAAAGTACCAAGTAGTATTGTAAGCCCGTTGACTGCCGTCAGTATTGTTGCAGGTTAATACAGGTAGTTCGAAGCAGACATCCCTTGGCTTCGGACAGCAAACAGCGTATTCGTCCAGTGGCGAGAGCTCGCATTTGTGAGTGGAGGGGCAGCGATTACCACCACCACGAGGTCCACAATTCACAGACAGTAGAGGTGATCCATTGGGGCAAGGATTTTCCTTCTTAGGCAGACATACCGGTATAGGAGGACAAGGCGGTGCACTGCAAGACACCTCGACCATCCTACAGCTCTCTCTCTCTCCTCTGCACTGGACATTTTTGCAAGGATCACGACAACTACAAATTGGGCAGCCAGTATCTGAATCCAACTCGAATCCATACTCGCACTCGAGCTTACAATGATCCTTGATGCTTGGACAAAATTCTGGAGTTCTGCATCGTTGTTGTTGCTGCTGAAGATGAGGATGGTGACGTGATCCTGCTGTTAGAGCTACTGTTTGGATCATCCGGGTACCAGCTGCCTCCTTCCCTTCTTGGTCGACACACCAACAGATTCCTTGATGACATTGAATCGGCTCGAAACTACCATCCTCTCTGCACTTCGGTATGTAGATCCTTCTAGCAGGCTCGCCAGACTCCCTGGCAGCATGCTCGGTTAAAGCTCGAGAGTGTTGACAAGCTGTAGCCATCATCGGAGCGACGCATTGTGTACCACATCCAGTTGAGCAGCACTTTTCACTCGGCGAGCATTCCTCGTCAGTGCTACATCTCAACTCGCAGCTGGACGAGCTTGGCACCAGGTACGGACATTGACCTGGTCTCTTGGTAGATATACAGGCTGGTATTTTTGGACAATATTCACCCATGACGCAGTTCACTTGGATCATGCTACAAGTTTTGTCTTTGGAACATTTGGAAGCCTCGCATGGATCGTAACAGCGGCAGAGCTCGCATCCATTATCGTCCAGCTCATAACCGTATGGACAACTGAGATTGCAAGATGCAGATATCCAAAGTTTGCAACCAGCTGCTTTGGATAATAAATCGTTGCATTCTTCTGCAGTGCTTATGTTTCTCTTCAGAATGACGCCTCTCTCGTTCATACATTGACACTCGCCATTCTCCTTACAGTGAAAAGCCTTAAAACTCCCGTCTTCCTCGCAATCAGGCTTATCTACTGCCAGCAATGGTGTCCCTCCTTTTCTACGCTCGTTGAAATCGCGTAAATATTCGCACACTGCAATACAAAAATGCTTTATGAGTCAAGAAATACAGTCGTATCGACGCCCAATACATGTATATATATATTGTCGAGGCTCTATATAGCTTCACTTATACAGCAAGTTGGCCGCCTTAATCTCAAAAATTTTTCAAGCAATTTTATCTGTACGATTTATAATATATCGTGAATTGATCACTGTTTTATATCAAAATATTTTTAAAAACTTTAAAATGAAAATATGAATATTATTATGTATATACTGGCATTCTCGTTAAAAATTAAATTTTTAGCGCACTTAAAAAAATGGTAGTATTTTGTGTGAAACCAAATAAGCTTCAGCTTTTTTGTGGAGAAATAACAGGAATTTCTGCCCCGATGTCGTTGAAGTACATTTTTTAAGAAATTATTGAATTTTTCGAAGACAGGCAGTTAGATATGTCTTTTTCTGAAAAGGCGTATAGCATTTTTTCTGAAGAATTATAAATAATTTCTCATCAAATACTAGCGTTTTATGGGATGTTGCTAAAAATTTAATTTTTAGTAACCCCTCTAATGTATGTATATATGTATTCGTTACCTACCGTAATATCTGTTTTTTTTTTCGCTGTACTATTGCGCTAGTGCAATAAGTAAGAATGAGAAAATATGTTTGTTTTATTTCAACTAATTGCACTAGTTCAGTAATATAACGAAAAAGAACAAATCCAAAGTATACTACACTTACCAGTGCGATTCGACATTGACCTCTGATGGTAATTCGTGTCATTGCTACGTTTTCCTCTGCAGATTGGTCTGCTTGAACATAAAAGATTCGTGCATTGGTCGTCTCGCTCAACAACGCACTCTTCATTCGGAGAACAGAGGAATCTGTAAAAAGCAAAGAGTTAAAAAAATGCATTTTTCCTGGTTCCTTCCATCACGGCCTTTCTTACCCCTCGCATGGATTATCACATTCACAGGTTGGACAACCAGATATCGGATCAGCTTTAAAACCGTATTGACAGAGTTGAGCGCACTGCTCGGCTCTGGCCGTGCAAGATGTCGCCAATGATCTACCGTTCGAAATAGCCTCACTGCATTTCACCTTATTGGAAGGTCCCATGGATCCTGATAATTTTCGGCCATTTTTATCAACGCACCAACATACCAAACCGTTTCTCGAGCATTGTTTGGCCTCGTATGCTCCATCTAAAATAAATTACCATTAATCGATACAAATTATCCATAAAAACACCAGTAAAAGTACAAAAAAAAAAACTGCAGAAAATAACAAGCTACCAATTGTGCATTGTGGCACGTAGCCTCGACCTTCTCGCTCGGAAATTGTCAAGAGCTGGGCGAGATCTCGATCACGTTGACATATACCGAGATCCCTAGGGATTGTACAAACAGCAGGGCAATTTGTAGTCCTCTTGCAGCACTTTTGAGGCGACGGGCATTCAAGATCATGCTGGCAGGTAGTAAACAGGGTAACGTTACCAGTACCAAGATAACAAGTCTGATCATCTGTTAATTCCGTTGAATCCGGACATGCACCAGATCTTTGAAGATTACCAGCACTTGGGCAGCACACACCGTATTCTTGATTCGGTTCTACTTGACAAGCGTACATGGGTGGACAGGTGGGTTTGCCTGCAGAGTTACCACAGAGGAATGGTCTTGGAGAATCAGTAATCTGCAACGGTACACCGCCATTCGGACAAATATTTTGCAATGACTTTGCCTTGCGACAAGTAGGGACTGGTGGGCATGGTGGACGAGCGCAATTCACTTCTTTCAATTGGCAAGATTGACTCGGGCCTGGGCAAACGACCCCTCTGCAAGGATCTCGACACTCGCACTTTGGACAGCCTGTTTTTGCCTCAATCTGTTAATAAAAGAAGAATAGAGTTAGATTTAAAATGAGTGTGCATTTACTATAAAAACGCTGTATTAAATGAAGCAATCAACAAGTGGTGCAAGAAACCTCGAAACCAAGAGGACAGAGCATTCGACAGGTGTGCGCTGGACAAGGCCTCGGATGATCGCAATCTACTTTGTCACGACTGGAGACTCTGGTCCCAGGACGTTCCGCACCTAAGTAATCGACGCACCAGCAGTTTTTCCCGCTCTGGTCGCACTGTACAGGCTCAAATTCACCGGTCAATTTGTCGCACTTTGGACGATAAGTAGTATGAGTAAGCACCGTCAATAACTCGCAGGCGGTGAGTTCGCCATTTACGCAACGTAATCCGCAAGCTGTTTTGCAGCATCGTTCCTTGCCATTTCCACCTTGACATTCAGAGTCATTCTTGCAATAAGCCGCTCGAGCTGGACAGATTTGTTGCTCCTCGAGTGATGGACATCTGCTAATTAATTTTCTTGTGCTACCAATCACGACCCTCACCGACTCTGAAAAACACCATTTTCATGAGAAATTTGCTCGTGTACAATTTCAGTTAAAAAATACCAACGAGAGATAACGGGTTTTCTTTTCTCTCATCCTACATCCTACTGCCATACTTATAGCATGAGTATGTGTTCACACTTTTAATATTATACATATAGCACACCAACATATGTTTACTTCAATTTATGAATGTGGTGGTAGTCTATCGAGGATGGCGAGAGGAAAGAAGAAAAAACTGTTATGGTTTTTTTAGGCTAGTGTCTTACCTGCATCAATGGGCGTCGATAGAGAGATCACCCAGATTGATAGCCAAGTAACAGCAACGACCAAGGCAACAGTACCACCGTTGCACATGCATTTCCGATACATCCTCGGTGCATGTATCCTCCTCAGCTCCTTCTATGACTCGACTGACACCAGATCCTGTTGGTCCAAAAATTAAAACACTCGATAAAAACGACGAAGAACAAAGCACTGATTTCAAATTAACACAAGCTTCTATCTCGACTGTTCGATACTTGACTCTCTCCTTCCGGGTCAACTTACTCTTATCTGGGTCGCCAAATATATTATAACACTATGTATAGTGTATAAAAAAAGTCGTAGACTTTTTTTAAAATCCGTGGAAAATATACACTATTTTCAAATATCTATGCTATTCTTTATGGTGTAAATAAGTTGTTTCTGATGTGCATGTCGTTTCGTTAAGAAAGCTTACCCCACACTAGTTTAACGTGGTTTAACGTATGCGCCAACGATACTTTCTATTAAAGTATATTAACAACTCCCCCTCCCCCCCTTCTCTCTATCCCTCTCTTCAAGACTGCTTGACCATTTTAATAAGTTGAAATAACCATATTATACTAATTAATATTTCGATTTTCAAACTACACGCTTGCTTATTTACTTGTTTGCTTTATACTCTTTGCTAGCTGTTACTAATGCCTGTTGCTTTGCTATACTGTTCGGCCGCTCTGCCCGCATACCGTCACCGTGTACCATACCATACCATCACTGCTATACCACACACCACCAGTCCACTCACCATAGTCACCATACCACAGCACTTCACCAGTCTGTCTCGGTAGTCAGTAGTCCACTTACCTTTGCCAGTTTGCCAGTTTGCCCTTGCCTCGCGTTCAATGACCCCCTTTTTCCTTTCCTTCTTATTTCCTTCTTTAAGCTTTAAATTCACCGTGCAAAGCATTATACTGTGTGTTTACAGTACATTTTAATTCTTTAGGTCATTCCCCTATTTTGTTGTTTATTTTTACTTTACACGCTTAAAACTATTAAAGTTTATAAGATAATAAAAATTAAATACCGCTGCATTATGTCAGTGTACTGTTGACGTCAGTCGCGAGTAAGAAGAAAGACCCAATGACCGACATTCCCCATTTCATTTCTCGACTCAGCTTTTCATCGTTCCTGTAGGTGTGACTGTCGGAAGCGTGGTCACAAGCATACTCACACTGGTATATATTTCTTCCTCAAACTTTGCTCTTTTTCTCTCTGCAACGGTCGCTATGAGGGCTATACCTTCCTTTAGTCATTGTATCGCTCTAACAACAAAGAGTCAATTTAAGTCAGCTATATTTATTTCGACTTTTAGTCAAGCGTTCTATTGGAGCACTTATACGAGCTTATACCATTTTCTACCCTTATTTTTATCATTGAAAAGTAAGAAATCAAATACTCAATGAATTTTCTCAAGGACACATTTCAGGGATGATGATTATTCAGTCCATATATACTTTATAATTATATACCTGCGTTATTTTATATTCGTTATTAAGTACTGTAGATAACATAAGTAAACTTTGAAGTAGTGACCCAACTTAACTAAAATTTTGAAAAAATATAATTATTTAATTTCTTATTAAGATTGTGGTATACACAAAATTATTTGAATAGTAAAAGAAAATAATCACTTTCATTAAGCTGTCGCATAAGTATATAGACAACAATAATGATGTGCAACTATTCTATTATAGAATCCCTATAGCCTTTACATACGTATATAATAATTAATGTATTTTGAAAGAATTAACATTTTTTTAAAGCCTTTAAAACATACCTACATTAAACAAAAATAATTTCTTCTATCCCTATTCTATTAATTTTTATTTCGTCCGACAGGCGGCAGCATCGATGATTGAGATCATGATATAGCGTAGCATAATTCAAAATGGCGGAGTTGGCAACGTTGTTTAGTAGAAACATGGTTTCCGTTTTAAATTCGGTCGATACCAATCATGAGGACATGGTTCATGATGCTGTTATGGATTATTATGGTTTGAGGTTAGCCACTTGTTCAAGTGATAACTCAATTAAAATTTTTGATTTAAAGAATGGTACGGATAATTTAATAGCCGATTTAAAAGGACATATAGGTCCAGTATGGCAAGTCGCATGGGCACACCCCAAATTTGGTAATATTTTAGCATCATGTAGCTATGATAGGTATGCAGTAAACAGATGGATCTATATTTTGTTCTTTTTCTTGATACTTGACACCAACTTGTTTTCACATTTTTCATTAGAAAAGTCATTATCTGGAAAGAGCTTGGAGAGTGGACAAAAATTTATGAACATACTAATCACGACTCTTCTGTAAATTCTGTCTCTTGGGCATCCCATGAATTTGGTCTCATCTTAGCTTGTGGAAGCTCCGATGGCTCAATCTCAATTCTCACCAATAATGGGGATACGTGGGATATACAAAAGATAACTAATGCTCACACTATTGGTTGCAACACAGTCAGTTGGTGTCCTGCTATTGAAACTGGCTTAGATAGTAACAATACACAGCAAAGAAATATTTTGGTAAAACGATTAGCCAGTGGAGGCTGTGATAATTTAGTTAAAATATGGAAGGAAGAGGGAGATAGATGGATAGAAGAAGAGAAATTAGAAGCTCATAGTGATTGGGTATGATTAATAAATAATTACAATTTTCTTGATATTAGATGTATCATATTTATCCATGCTACAGGTAAGAGATGTTGCCTGGGCACCAGCCGTTGGACCTTCTAGAGCCACCTTGGCTTCCTGTTCTCAAGACCGCCGAGTCATTGTGTGGACGTCCAATGATTACTCTAGCTGGACACCGAATGTTCTTAACATCTTTGACGATGTAATATGGAATGTAAGTTGGTCATTGACGGGTGGTATATTGGCGGTAAGCGGAGGTGATAACAAAGTCACGCTTTGGCGTGAAAATTCTGAAGGCCAATGGACATGTATTTCCGATTTGAATAAAGGACAAGGCAATACAAATAACATGGATCAACGTGTTCTATGATGATAAACAGTCATGAATTAAAAAGAGTTTGTATAATTTTCTAGGTTCTAAAATAATAATAAATATTACTATTCCTTTTATAAAGAATGTCATTAATTTCTTACGTTTTATAATACAACAAAATAGATTACTCTTGAGTGTACAAAGATGCTGCGAAAACGATATCACGTTTTATAGCTTTTGAAGCTTCTTCCATTTTTTGTCTTAAGACCGGATCACCTATGACAATAGCTGCGTTCTTAACATCGCGCAAGGTTTCATCCAGTTGTTGTATGCATCTTACAATTATTCCTTCTTGCACATCAATTAGTTCCATTATTTCTGCAAAAGGTTTTCCTTTTGCCCACTCATATACTACTCTTACCAAGCCAAAGTTTAATGGTTGTAAGGTTTGTAGAAAATACGTTCGCTCTAATTCTTGAAGATTTTCATGAATTTCAGTGATTACTTCACACCTCTAAAAGAATAAAATAAAATAAAAGAGACAGACAGACAGACAGACAGAGAGAGAGAAGCGGAAATGGTAAAACCAACGAAGAACGTGAAAAAAAATCATGTAATAAAGTGCAGCATGTAGATTTAATATACTTGCATCTTTCAGATCTTTCTTTAAATCTTCAAGTGGATTATTATCAGTTCGTTGTTGAAAAATAATTCCTGATAATAAAGCAGCTATTTCTGCTGGCTGTAGGCGGGTTAGTACATCTTTTAAAATTAATTCTGTTATGATTAGCTCATTTGTTCCCATCTGCAAAGCGACTTTGCCTTTCAAAGCAACTGCAATTATTTAAAAATATAATGTTAATATATACTAGGTTTCCCTCCCTATCCTCCTAACATTTTTGACAATACTTGCCTCTCTCATCTACTTCGATGTAGCCAAGCTTCTTTAATAAGGTAACCATATTTTGATAATCTGGATAAAGTGCTAATCCTTCATCACTAAGTTGAACCTGAAGTCCGTTTCTTCGGCTCTCAAGTTCTTTGTAGTTAAAAACAATAAAAAACTGTTCTTCAATATCTGAAATTTCCATGTTGATAAGAGAATCAATTTTCTCTTTCAACTGATTTAAATGTTTTATTTCGACGCTACTTGAATGTATATCTTCAGAATTTCTAAAATACAAAAAAATTACGGCTCATTGTTCATAAGCGATGCTTCGCACTTTAATCTTTTGTAAATACCTAAGTCGTTTTTTCGTATCGATTGAGGTAGGACTTATGTCAATGAATGATAAGATTTCAGGATTGGACGAAACCTCGAGGGATAATGCTAGCAGCATTTGAATAGCCGATTGACAAGTTGCTCCTGGTGGGTCATTTCTGCAGAAGTTATTAAAAGATGACATACAGATGCATTATTAAAAGTATAAGGATGCAAAACAAAGGAAAGATATTACAGAATACCGGTCTTACTTAAATCGTGCTATTTGCCTCTTTTCCCAGTCTTTGATAATGAGGTTACAGTCGGTTTGTATAATTTGCTCGGTAATCTTCAAAATATGCTGCGGAGATAGCGTTAGAACCTCGTGGGACGATTTTTCATTAGGTAGATATATATCTTTCTTTGTTAAACCAATCATATCGTACCACAATTCATTTTTCACAGATTTCGATGGATTTTCTAAATCTGAATCAGAATTCTTGATTGGTGGTGTATCGGCACTACTTAAGACCAACACACTGTATTGACTTGAACAATTAGTACTTTTCGACACTTTTAACAATAAACCCAATTTTTTATGATGCTTTCCACATGACACTAATAACACCCTTCCTTCGCTCATACTTTTTATCGCTTTTTTCGAACTAAGTATACTTGGCATGACTTTTTCAAGTTGCCGCAAATAATCCACAGCCAAATTATAAAACTCAGATAATCTTTTTTGCTGCGCTGTGAACTCAGGAAACGTAGACAAATTGTTTGTAATACTTTCAATTTCCGATTTAACCAAATGTTCTCTTTTAAATTTATCAATTTCTCTGAATGATTTGCGAAGCATTGACTCAACCGAAACAGATTCGTTAACCCTTCTAAGATTGAGAACCATTCGATATGTGACTTTAAATTTGGATTGTAAAGTTTGTGGCTCACCGCACATCATTTTTTTTAACGTTTCTATTTTAGGGACTGTGTCATCTTTACACTTGATTATAACCGTTCCAGTCTTGTCGTGGCCCCGTCGCCCAGCGCGACCTGCCATTTGTATGTATTCCGTCGGGTGCAGATCTCGAAACTCATTACCATCGTATTTGATTATCGAATCAAAAACGACTGTGCGTGCAGGCATATTAACACCCATAGCGAATGTTTCCGTTGCAAATAGTAGCTAATGACAATACAATTGACCGTTAAACAATAATCATCTGCAAATCTCTTTTTATTACCTTAACTGCCCCACTTTGGAACAGCATCTCTACAACTTCCTTCAGTATAGGCAATATCCCGCTGTGATGTACACCAATACCTTTTTTCAAAAACATTTCCATGGTTTTAACTTGTGGCAAAGTTCGATCTGTTCCTTTAAGAGTCTTGATATTTTTCTCAAAAAATTTTGCAATCATCGATTTCTCATCAGCAGTTGTTAAATCAATGTTGCAGTTATTTATCAGCATATTGGCATTTAAGTCGCAGCGTTTTCGCGATAAAGTGAAGACTACAACGGGCATCATATCCTGTAATTCTACATACAGTAAAGTAATATCAATTTACTCGCGATGAAAAGAATTATTTAAAAACATACGTTGGTATTAAGGTGGTTAACCAGTGACCTCCATAACTTTCTATTGGCATTTAGTAATGCATTTTTTTTCGGGCCACCTGTATTACCACTATATTTTGCTGCTTTCAATCTTTTTTCCTCTTCCTTCTTTGCGTTCTCTTTCGAGCGTTGCGTTGCTTGATACCAACTGTCAATTTTTCAATATTTTATTATTCAGTTTATATAATACCAGAATTAAAACATACCATATACATTTAATCAATAGTGGTAATAATTAGCTTATAAGGAACATTGTTTACCCTCCAACCAGGAATTCTTGTTGATTGTTCAAGATTAAGAATTTCTCACCACCATTATCTTTCTTACTCCCAGGATCATTTACATACAAATAGTGCTGCAATGGAACTGGTCTTTTTGGAGTACTTATTACGAAAGTCTTCCTTTTTTTAATAGAGCCTACCCAATTTGCAAATTTTATTGGGTTTGGTACAGTAGCAGAGAGCATTACAATAGTGACGGTTTGTGGTAGAAGAATCAATATCTCTTCCCATACATGGCCGCGCTGAAATGAGAGATAAATGGATAAATAAATGATTATATTCTTAATAAAAATCAATCTTTCGCCTGTATCTTCGGACGAAACCAGCACTCACATCTTCATTGTTTATATAATGAACTTCATCAAAAATAACAAACTCTAAATCTCTTAAAACATCGGATGCACAGTATAGCATCGATTGTAAAATTTCTGTAGTCATAATTAAGCATGCTGCAGTTTGATTAATTTGTAGGTCCCCAGTTAGGAGGCCAACGCTTTCAAATTTCTTTCTAAAATCTCTATATTTTTGATTGGACAGTGCTTTTATTGGTGATGTGTAAATTACCCTAAAGAAACATAAATTTAACAATATTTAGAAAACTTCATTAAAATAGTGAAACAATACCTAGTCATGTGTTTTTGACTGAGAGCGATTGCATATTCGGCTACCGTGGTTTTTCCGGCCGAAGTATGTGCAGCAACGAAAACATTGCAATTTTCCTCCAGTTTAATTATAGCTTGTTTCTGAAAAATATCTAATTCATAGTCAAATTTAAGTGCTGGATCAGGTATTTTCTGCTCAAAATCAGGCACTGGGTCAGAAACATTTAACTGTTCTGCCCATTCAGCCGATATAACAGGATTATGATTGGAAATATTTAAAATAAAGTTAGAATCCTCTTCTGGTATTGAAATTTTTGATAATATCTCATCGTCTTCTATGACTGAAGACGTTATGTTTTTGCTACTTTCCTCAGAACTTTTGGTTGATGCATCTTGCATTATAGATAATCCCAGCCTGCTTTCCTCTTCATTTATGATTGCCATTAAATTTACTTTGTTCACTTGACTATGGTTACTATTATTACTATCAGATACAGTTAGATTTGGTATTGATGCTGTTTTATTCTTTGGAGTACAATTATCACTCTGAAATTCTATGCCACAACTAAAGCCTTTAGCCAATGTTCTTAAGTTTGTTTCAAAGTCAATGTTTTCAAGATTAGCCTTATTTAACACAGGTGGCTCATCAAATCCTCCAGGCCAGAATGGAATATTGCTTGTATTACCTACAATTTCAGTCAAGATAATTCAATATTTTAGTAAAGTGAAATAAATAGTTTTTTGATCATTTTTATTCATACCCCTCACTCCTTCATCAAGTGGTGCTGGTGCTCGATTCATTGACATAGAATTTTTGGCAGTTTCCCCTACTCCTTTGAGAAGGACTTCTTTCAACTCACCAATTTGGCCAGTTATAGGATCTCTGTCAAATTTTAATGTAGTGCTACATGGGGCTAGATCAAAACTTAACAAACCTGGAATATTTAATTGTCTTGGCCAATAAACTTGACATCTGTCTATTTGATGAATTGGTAATCGTTCAGGGCATTCTAAATACTGTCTTAGATCATTTTCAATCGTTGGTAAGATGGGTGGCTTTGTAAGAACAAACTGAGCACATGAATCGTCCTAAAATTTATAACGCAATTAATATCACGGAATAGTTCCTATAAATTTTTCTGAAAATTATAATGTTTACCTCCTCTACAGTAGTAACTTTTTTTAAGTCCATGATTATTCAGAAATAACATTCATCCACTATTATACTGTACTACGTTAAAAATAACAACAATTAAATTTTGCCGAAATAGTCTAACATTTGACGAATTATTATATGGAATTTTTGTTAAGATCTGTTATTAGTATTACAAGCATCGTCAAAATGCATCAAAATTAGAAGAGAGGTTATTTATTAAAATCTGCTGTTAAAATTGAAACATGAAACGCTTTTGGAACTCTTGGACCATTTACACCAATCAGAAACTCTGAATAAGAAACGGATTTGCCATTTATGCTATACATATATACATAGATATATCTATGTAGGTAGGTATCTATATGTGTACAATAAGAGTGACTTTCCTAACTTTCATATTTTTTCTGTTCCCGAGATTAGAAATAGATAGCAATAGAGAAACTCTTTAGATTTCATTAACAAAAATACTTCAATTGATATCTTTATAGTCTACAGGAGCAGAATGGGTACAAGCCAGAGTAGAACAAAAATGATCATTATACCACTACCAGATTACTATTCCAGCTTCAACGAATACATTTTATTAGTTCTGTAATATGTACAAACACCAATCCATATACACAATGAAGATGTGAAACACGCGCGAAAGAAACGGAACATACGGAATATTCAGTATTTATATTTTCTCTGTTACGAGCCAACGCTCAAAAACCTTCACAAGACAAGAAAGACCGTTAGTAGCTTATAGCTATAAACAAAGATTTTTAAGCCAAACTATTCCTTTAGTATTTTTTAAAACAAAATGTCTAGACAGAAAACAATGGAGAACAAAATGAAACATATATTTTACAAAGTTCAGTTTGACAAAACTTGTCACAAAAATTACATGAAGAAGCTTTATGAATACTATGAGCAAGTAAGTATCATTCAATCATTTGTAGTATGTTTGTAATTCAAAAATGAAAAGAATTTATGTATAAAGTAAAACTTGAGAGAATATGATATGATGAATTTTTTTTTTTGCTATTAGTGTGACCTGAATGAATTTGTTGAATGTTTTGTGAAAATACTGAAAGTACCACTTACCATGGGTCAAAGGCATCCTCGCATTGAAAATATTTTTATATTTGTTTCAAATTTCGTTGCCAAATTTTATACAGTGGAACCAGATGAAAATGATGAAACAATGGAACCTACATGTCCATTTTTTATCAATCTATTTGAATTTCTTCTTGCTCATCATAACGCTGTGGATCCATCTGTCAGATTTCGCATATGTCATTTTTTGAATATGTTACTTAGCTCAATGGGAAATAATGCTTCTATTGATGATTCCCTTTGTGATAAGATTACAACAAGCATGACTGAACGTCTATTGGATAAATCACCTAGAGTCAGAGCACAAGCTGTTTTTACTCTGCATAGGCTACAAGATCCTACAGATGATAACTGTCCAGTAATAAAGCTGTTTCTCTTTCATTTGACAAAAGATCCAAATGCAGAAGTACGTAAGGCCGTACTGCTCAGTATGGGAAAAAATCAGAAAACCTTTATGGCAGCCCTAGGTAGAACACGAGATGTTAATGATACAGTACGTAAGATGGCCTATCAGTTTATCAGTAAAATTACAGTACGCTCTTTAACAATCAAACAAAGAGGTAAAATATTAAGTGATGGACTGAAGGATAGATCAGAAATGGTTAATAAGTATGTTCAAAATACTTTACTGCCTGGTTGGTTAAGGTTTTATAATGGGGATTATATAAGCTTTGTACGAGGATTAGATGCAGAAATAGGAATGGATACATGTATTTTAGCATTAAATACTTTGTTTAAGTAAGTAAAAAATACATATAAAGTCAGTATAAATAGACATTTTTTATTTTATTAATATGATTTGTTTTTCTCTTTTATTAAATCATTTCAAAGGAATGCAGACTTCAAAAGTTTGTTGGAGCATTTGCCTTTAGACAACAGTACAAAATGTATACCATTGAACAATTTATCCAGTGAAAATGTTCTATTCTGGAGATGTCTAGCAGAGTATTTCCAGAAGGAAAGTTGTATAGAAGAAATGGAGATCATTCTACCAGAATTATCAAAACTTTGTGAACACATAAATGACTTTCTCACTTTTATGTCATCTAGACAGTTTGAAGCAAGTGAACAAGTATCACAGAAGTTTATACTGTTACAACTGTTTGAAATGACTAAGATTCATGATTTATCGGATGAAGTAGGCAGAAATAATTTAAAAGACCTTATTTTACATACATTAATGCTTGAACTGACTTCTGAGAAAATTATTGACTGCACAGTGAAATATCTTGAAAAAGTAATACCGGATGTTAACACAAGAGTAAGCTTATTAGCAAATGTTATTAGTGAGCTAAGGTTACCATCAAAGCAAACTGTTATAAATCAAATTTCACCAGAAGAAGAGCATGAAAGGGCAATGCAAGTAGGTGCTTGGTAGAATCAAATTTCGTATAATTAACAGTGTTTCTACTGGTTTTATATTTATGTGCATTTGCAGGAAGCAAGGCTAAAATTGCAAACCTTAGAATTGGAGGAAGAGGAATACCAAGCTATGCATGAGAGAGATTATTCAAGGGCTAATAGTTTAAAATTAAAAATAAATAAGCTAAAGGAAGAGATTAATAAGTTGAGGTTGGCATCAAATGTAATAATAGCCAATGAATTAGACGATATATGTGAGGAAAAAAATGATCCCCAGACTTTAACAAAGTGCCTCAGTATTATATATGCTATTATGAAAATGAAGTCTGTTACTACACTGACCCCAACACTGAGAGATCTTACACAAATAGCAGTGGCTAGCTACGATGTAAACTTCTTTAAAATTTATGTTTTTATATACATCAGTTTCATTGATGTTGGAACTGCTGTTATTAAATAGATTGTTATTGCTCATTTGTATGTTTATTATTTTATAGAATGCTGAAGTCACTGTACATATGTTGGCTTTAAAAGTGATAGCTCTCCGTTGTATACTGGATAAGGAACAGGCAAAACTTTTCATCCCTGTATTCTTTCTTCAATTAGAAGCTGAAGCAGAGTGTCCACAAGTTCGGGCTGAAGCATTAAAAGCTATATTCGATATTTTATTGTATTATGGATTAGAGCAATTTAACATAACGCAAAGCTCTAATGAAACATTGCAAGATAAAGCTAACAAGAGCCGCAAACTATATAGCAATGATGAAGAAGAATCTCCTGTAGAGTGGCCTGATAGACAGACTGAATTAGAAGACAGAAATTATTATTTTTTTAAGTGTATTACAGCATCTTTGGATAATTTGGTAAGTTAATGAAACAAATATGATAATAATATTAACAATGAGATGAGATGAATAAAAGCTCTGAATAAATATAATTTGTAGAATCAAGAAATACGGACTATAGCAGCGGAGGGTCTTTGCAAATTATTGCTCACTCGCAAATTAAGCAGCCCTGGTGTCTTATCGCGGTTAATAATAATGTGCTTCAATCCAATAAATGATTCCGATTTTTATTTACGTCAGTGCCTTTATAGTTTTTTTAATTATTTTGTCGTTCAAGTGCCTGAAAGCTCAAATATGTTGGAAGAAGCATTTTTATCAACATTACGTGTACTATATAACGCACCAGATATTAGCCCTTTGCAACAGGTTGATCCTTACGAAATTGCTAGTTTTATTTTGCTATTAACACGACCTAACTTTCTTAAATCGAATAACTCAGATTACTCTACACATAATAATTTAGCCTTTGCTATATTGGCTGAACTTTTGGATCCAGATAGTGAAATTGATCAAAAGACTCTTGTGAAATGTTTTAAAGATTTATATATACAAATTGAAGATGAGACTTCGAAAACTAATTTACTAGATGCTATTAAAAAAGCCTCAAATATGGTAAGTGTATATCATTTAAGTCTTAATATTTCATATTTTTACAAGTTTTTTTCTTATTTATAGATATCTGATCCAAATAAACGTTTAATGACGTATATCCGACAACTGGAGCAAAAACTAAAAAATCCAGGAATTAATCAAGAAATTTTGGAGGAGGTAGAATCTGAAAATGAATTAAGTTAATAATCAATAGAAGAGAGACCATTTATACTGATTAATAGCAAAATGTCGTAAGTAATATGTTATTTAGAAATATGAAAATATGGACAGTCTATTAAGCATAAAATTTAAAATTTACGCATAAATAATCAATTTTTATTGTAAATATATTAGTAAATTATTTTAATTGCAATCAAAATTAATAAATAAAAAAGTTAATTAAAGACATTACACAAAATCGTTCTTAAACATACGATGTTCAAGCAATATATGAAATATATGCGGTCTATCACCTGTCATACAACACAGGGATGCCAGTTTGAACACTTTTACAGTCAAAACAATAATGTTTCTCATATACATTGGCTTGCATAGATTTTGATACCAAAAAATTGACGATTGAGGTGTTTTAATTACGTACAGTCTCTCTATTTCTGATTTTTTGAAAAGAGTTGATGAGACTTATGGCATATATATATATATATATATGTTATAAGTGATTGTATTTGGTTTAAGTTTGCAGTCAAAGTGCTGAAACTGGTATCCCTGGGCGTAACGCGATCGCGCACACTACTTCAGCAAAATCCGCATCTATATGGAGTTTTAAATCGAGACATCTAGCAAACGACTGGATGAAATAATAGATTAATTTATAGTGCCTTAGGAAGTCTTTGAGACGATCTGCGATATAATATAAGGGAGTTTATTTTAAAAAATCTCACAATGTGACCTTTATAACTTCCATATTTTTATGCAGTTACTTTATCGTCCAATCAAAGCATAAATTGACGTTTCAGAATATTTTTCTAACAATTTTTTTCCTGAAGATACCTCTGTTATCTTTTCAGTAACATTGGCCTGACCTTTCACTCCTTCCACCACATTGAGGCAGACGAAATATGCATGGTGAAGACACCGTTCCTAAACGCATCGACAAATTTCCCAACGACAAATTGTCGGTTGCTGACTGGCGATGATTGGCGACTGCTGTACCCTTGACGGTTGAACTTCGTGCGATGAACCTTATATGATGAACAGAGATAAGACTATAGAGCCTGACGTAATATCCAATCATTGTCGTTTAGATAATATAGAGAGGTGCCTGATTTACCCAATGAGCACTTACATTCGTAGCTTGGATTGGTCTGCTTGTGTTGAGGCAGACGGCGCTACTTGAACCGCGCTTTTTACTTAGCTTTGCAAGTGCATGGCGCATGCAGTAATGCAGTAACAATGTAACATGACAATTTCCCTTTCGTACAGTGTTTCTAAAAGCCAGATGACTGTTTCGCAATTTTCACCTTGAACTTTGCACGCAAGAACAGACGGCCAAGGCCGATAGAAAGAAACGCGCGCGAACTGAGAAAGTTATTGGTAGTGGAAGTGTTGGTTTGTAGGTATTAGATGTTCAGGGCTTTCGATTGTAGGGACATTTTAAACCTTCGAATATTTTAAGCACTCGCGAGAGAAGAATCAAGGTAAACTTTCTCCTGGGAATGTTGATGGACTCATTGGTCAGTCGAAAACCTTCTCTAGAGGTGGGTAAGTTTTTCATTCCACTCGTTTATCTAGAAATTTATCTAAGTAAACCTGCATCAGAGTCGTTAACCCTATCATTTTCTTATTTCGTCATTGAACTATATACTTATATAAAATTAGTTATTTCCTTCTGTATTCTCTAATTGCTGAAATTTAATTCTTTGTTCTTTTTCATTGTTTTCAAATAATATGTTTAATTGGCAGGTTGTAAGATTTTATTGAGCTTTACCTAAGTTCTCAGGGGTAGTTTGCTATGCAGTGACAGTTAAAATGGATGGCCATGAAAAGCAAAGAGCCATTTTTGAAGAAAGTATTAAGAAATATTGTTTCGTTTTAGACATTCTTTTTCCAAAGAGCAATAGACTGGTCGAATGAAATCCCTGTTCAGTCGAATCGCGTCGAATATAGCGGTGCAAATATTGATCCTCGAGTCTCTTCTGTCAGGTCGGTATGCTTTCGAGGTCAACGGAACTGAGTCGCAACCCCTTACTTTCGATCTCCGTTCAATCGTCTCACTTTTCATTACCCTTTAACTTTACAAAACTTTCTATCACCATAATAGGCTTTTAAACCAAATATCTTCAATTTTGTAAAAATCATTTTCTAATTTATTCTTGTATTACTAACAACTAAAATTTATGCTTTATTGCTTTATATCTTTTCACTAATCATTGTACCAATCTGCACATTTTTTTCTACAAATATTTGAAGGAAAAATCGATTTTTTATGATGTTTAAAATTTCAGAAAATAAGCGATTTAAGCTTTATTGGACTGAAAAAAAATGATTTCATTAAAATAAGTCTATCTTTTAATAATGCAAACTAAATATGTACATGACTGTATAATAACTTAACGAAAAATTAAAATTTAATCTTTTCAAGCAAATTTTATTAATGTCAAATAAATTAATGAATAATTTATGCTATTCGAATACGATTTATTCCAATCAAATAATTGTTCTTCTTAGTATAGAGATGAGAAGTTAGGAAATAAAAAAATCACAAATAGATAGTAAGATTGAAACAGGGATGCATAGTTAAAAATTGCTTGAAATTAAAGCGCTATATGAGTGTTTCACCTTGACTCTCGAAAGCAAAGCTTAAATAAACCTTTGGTTTACAATGTGCCACGACATCTCAGGTAGTGTTGGCGCAATTTCCGTGACACTGAGACGTTTGTTTGCGTAAATATTCATCGTAAGCTCGCTCTGCATCCTCTGTCAGTGCCAGGAACGAATTCGACATGCTCGCTCGTTCCTTACGTAACAATAATCGAGCTTTCTTAAGCTTTGTAAAAATTTCAACTCTTTGATACTTCTCAAGCTTCCAAAAAGTATGGTACGTAATTCGATCAAACTCATATAAATCATTCGCTTTAAATCTAATTCTCATAAATGGTCTCAGTAACCTAGCTACTCTAATAATATTGTCTCAAGGCATTTCATGCACACAGATACTTAAGTACGCTGTACTTCCACGTGCGCATTTTGCAATTGACAGCATATTTTGCGCATTGCAAATTATTCGTGGCGCCGTTAACTATTTTTTCTACACAAATCTCTCGTTAAACCAATTTTTTATTATTTACTGTCAGTTTCTCAGTCCTTATCTATTTTTTAATAATCTCTCAACTGTGGAAGAAAGAGAGAGAAAGACTGTTGCATTCGTGTTTTTTAAAAAAGTACTTGCGTCATACTACATAGTTCCATTGGTGGCGATGCTGGACCCCCGCGATGCTCCATATCAGCTGTCCTCGATTTTGTAATCCCCTCTTGACGTTTATCGAATCTTAGGAAAACAAGTGAAAAGGTCGCAAAAGTCTTTGAATATTACTGAAACAGTGCGATGCTCGATGAAAATCTTCATACGCTTATAAGTATTAAATATGTACGCAACCGATCGATTTTTATCACTCAATTTTCATGTTAATTTTCAGAACGAGGCTTCTCGTTTTCATTTTGCATGAAATGTTCGATTTTCGCTGTCGTATAGCTATCAGCTGACACGCTTGTGTAATTTATCTCTATCATTTATATTCAAGAGCTCTGTATACCTGGTGCACTTGCCATTGTTCGATAGGTTCATTTTATTTAACCGTTACTCTGTGTACATAAGAAGCTGATAAGAGTTCTTTTCTCGCATTTAGATAGAGAATATTGATTTGGTACATAGTTCTTTCTCGATTATGTGTTTACAATTAGCACCCACTTTACGGAATTTAACTCAAAAGGCTTGCCTTATATTTAGGAACTAATCAATTTGTTAAATTGTAAGATAATTTTTATTACGAAGACTATGTAATGTTGGATTATACAATTCTCAAGCTGAAACGAAGTTAACGTATATGTATATAGTAATTTATAATAATCTACTCGTACCAGCTCGTATATATATAGCTTAACCAGAAATCTTTTCTACTTTAATAACTATTTTATTTGTATTTGCAGTAGAGACACTACCGTGTCTCTCTTTTGATATAAATTTAAAATATCCCCCTCTGGTCTTTAGCAACGATACAACTGAAAAGTGTAGAAATTGAAGTTACATCTGTCCAACAATCTTATCTTGTATGTTCTACCATTAAATAAATTTCCACTTTGTGGCGATTGTGGTACACTAGCATTTGAAAATGTTAAAATTGCAAAATGCTGCAACTTTTGCAATACTGGCACAACTTTACAACGTGTCATAAATCGAGTTTTTTGAATACACATGGGCATGCAATTGAAAAAAATTTAAACGCTCCTCAATATCCGACCCAATTTTTTTATACACCATCGCCTTATGTAACATCGATACAAGCAACTACAATAAACAAAACAATGTTAATTATTTTTGTATAACCTACCTCAGCTATGTAATATATTCTCAAAAAGTTATTAATATCTCAAAATACTAAAATATCTGTTTCAATGTTATTGCAACTAATCGACGATATATTCAACAATTTTTGTTTATCAATATTAATAAAAATGTTTGTAAGTAAAAATCTTAACAGCGATCATTTCCTCCTGTTTTATATACATTATTTCTATATAGTTTTTCAATGATATATCTGAAAAAAGCGTCGTAAGAACGTTTCTCCTTTATATGGAAATGAGTTTTTAAAACAATTCCCTCTACTTGATCTCTTTGAATGTTCTCTTTGCACTGGAGCACGTCGCATTTGTAGGATTGGAATATTTTCACCTGCTAGATATAAGGAGGAATTCGAGAGGGACTGGCCGAGGGAAATTAAGCGAATGTTTGGCGTGCAGAATGGTACTGGGAAGCGCACGATTTCCTGCCAAAGTTTTGTGGCGTTTTAAGCGGGTCGGGGAACTCTACCCCTCCACCACGACCTCTTGGATTCGTTGCCTCAGCCTCACCGTTCCCGATCCGCACCAGTTGCATCGCGATGTTGCACTCCCGCAGCTCGCTGAACCGACCACCACACGAGGTCCCCTCCTCACCGTGCGTGATTGAAGCGCCAGTTACATCGGGACCGTCACACGGATCAGCACAAATCCAACAATTTTTACTCCACAAGCCTATCCAGCATCATCATCCGCTCTAATCAGCAACAATTCCCTCCCTACCCCATGCAATTTTAATCCTAAAAAAACCATTCCAGAAACAACCTTAGCCTCGATCGATCCTACGCACCTCTGGGCGACCAAAAAATATCCAGAAATCTCAAGGTCAAATATTACAACTAAAAGCTGGTTGCTGCTTTTTATGGACTCTCGAGGAAACCTTTGCGAGAAGGACAAGTTTTTCTGGATTATCGCACAGGATTATTCGTGCTCGGTTTAGTGCTCGATTCAGAGAGAAGCGTACAGGTGATTTGGAAGAAATATCGAAGAGGCTCTTGGGTATTGTTCTCCAGCCAGGAATAACGCAGCTTTCCATACAGTTTCGTATGAACGGGGAGGATAATGTTGCGGAAGAGTAGCGTCTACGAGGTCAGCATGAATTTTCTGATGAAATTACAGCGCGAATAGTGTCTTCTCTCATTTTACAAATGAGAAGTCGTGCGACGCACTTGTCCACGCACGCACACACACGTATACCCACGAGCTGTATTATTAGAATTATTCTAGGCTATACCTAATCAGTTTCCGCTCAAATCTCGATAGACCCACAAATTACATCGCACATCACCCTGTTTCTCTTGCTTATTCGTACATTTGTAGTTTAATTTTGCTTTCATCTCTAATTCAAATATTTTCCAACGCTAGCTTTTGGTATTAAAATCTGTTCTTTATCGATATTTTAACATTGCGTTGACTTTACTGTACGTTTGGTGAATATCGATCGTTCAATTGAACTAGTTTGCATTTTCCATTGTTTCTTTAACGTCGAGATGATTTTCATTGAGAATTGTTGGTGTAGGTTGTTATTTTGCGAAGAAAACACTGGTCGCGTTTAGTTTGTGATATACGATATTGTTTACGTCATTATTATCTTGCCATAAGTGACGTTTATTCGCTCGAAAAACAAGCTTTAGTCGTCAAACAGAGAATTATGCTGCTCCTTCTCATAAGACTTTTAAATGGAATGCAAAAATTAATTCGTTATGTTTAGTTCCTGAACAATCTGACCTGCGAGAAAATTGTAGGTTCGTTAAAGATTACTGAAAGTATTTATGGAAAAGTGTGTATATAGTCTTTTGTAACTTTTTAATTCCAGTTTATTTTGTTTGATTTTTATTTTTATATTTCTTTTAAGATGTATAAGAAAATGACTATAATAATAGTTTCAAAAGCAGTTTTTAATTAACTTTAATTACATTCAGCTGGCTATTGGAAAAAAGTAATTAAAATAGCTTACTGATTATACTTATTCTTATATAACGAAACGGTACTTCAACTTATCGCGCAATAATATATTGCCAGATATTTTTGTGCTTTTTTATCAGATTCGAAAGGGAGAAGGATTCTAAATTGTATCTTTTCATTTGCAGATTTTTCCACTTACAGTCTCCGTTATCACAACGCAACTTATTTTTATGAAGCATTTCTCGCAATATCTTTACATAATGACGTTTGTCAACGAAAAATAAATTTGATCCTTTTTGCACAAAAGGACACTCGCTGCAATTCTCCCTAAATCAATTACTCTGTTAATTCTCTAATTAATAATTTATTAATTCCTCACAATTACATAAAACTCTTTTATATCGATAACCCCGAATAATCTCAATATATTTTTCCCTCAATTTTTTTTCAATTAGAAATTTTCAACTAGAAACTTGAATAAAATAATAAATTATCTTAATTAATCAGAGTATCGAGAAAATTTTCTTATACATTCTATATATTTCTACAACTAACAAACTATAGTTGACTTCACTGAGTTGCAATTTTTCACTAAAGCTGTATCGTTTTCAAGGCAACCAATGTTATCATCAAGAACGCCAAGAGCATTGCAATGTAGAAAGAGATCAAGAAGAACAATCAAAACAAATTATTCCAAATTTACAAAAATACATTAACCCGATGTGTAAGTTAAAAACAAGAATGAACACGATTATCCTGAGTCAAAACAGTTTTGCTAAAGTAGATAAAGGGCCTTACGATAGAAGAAGCTCCAAGAGAGCTGTAGAAAAAGATCAAGAAGAACAATCAAAAAACAATTTATTCCAAATTTACAAAAATCATTAATGCGATGTGTAAGGTAAAAAAAAACGAATGGAGAGGAATATCCTGAATCAGAGACAGTTTTACCAGAGTATAGATAAAGGGCCTTATGATATAAGAAGATCGCAATCGTGGACGGTGCGGGGGTGATTGATGAAGAGTCGAGTGTGTGCTGAGAGAGGAAGGGGAGGGGGGAGGGGGAGGGAGAGGAAGGATCGTGCGTTCCCAATGAGTGCGTGTGCCCGTTAAGTCAGTCATTTGGTAGCTACAGTGATAGTCGTAACCAGCGAGCAAAATTCGCGGGAGCTGGTAGACACGTGTCTGTGTTTTACGCAATTCTATTTCCCGAGCGTGAAACACCTGACTGGCCGAGATCCAGCGTACCTGTGCGCGAGTGTCTTTGTTCCTCTCACTCTCAACTAAGGAGGGACTCGACGATCGATGCCATCTCTCTTCGTTAGGCATCAAAACCCTTAGAGTCCCGTGATCACCTGCATTATGCCTACTTCCGGGGTACGTGTACTTTTCTGCCCGATTCATCTCAAAGGGGAGGGGGGCTCCGTTTCCGGTTGCGCCCATGTATAGGTCTCGTCGTGTGACGTCATCAGCACAATCGTTTCTCGACTCTTCAAGCCACACGCGCTATAAACTTATCAAGAAAAAAATTCTACACGTGTGTTTACGTTTAAAAATAATCGTGTGAATAGTTTTGGTGTTGATTCCAAGGATTATTGTTTAAATATAATTTTGATAGATTTTTGAAGATTGGAGTATAGCGTTTTTGGAGATAAAACATGAGTAGATATGGGTTTTTTAATACGAATCGCTTGCCAATTTTCTATTGGAAATTATTCAACGACTTATCGTGCATTGGATTAATGATTGAAGATAGATTTCTTCGAATTATTCGATTCTTATCTTCCTAATTTCTTTCTTTTTTGTTATTGTTTTTCCTAGTTCAATCTCTTGATATATAATCATCTATTCGTGGAGTTATCACGCGTAATACTAACAGTGGTTTATTTTTTAATCTTTTTTGCTATTATCGATGAATTTCGGGCAATTTGGATCAAATAGGAAAATTATTCAAGAAAAATAATTCTGTTTTTAAAACAGATCCTTTTTTTAGTTACAAAAATATTTTATGCATAAAAAAAAATAATGTTGGTTTTAAGAAAAACAGTGGTGTCTGTTTTTAAGTTGATTTTTTTTGTACAGAAAGAGACGCAAAGAGAACTAATAGTAATTGATATTTTTAATATAAACTGCAGAATTAGAAAATACTGAATTGGTTTGTGTCACGAATATTCGTGGGTTATCGCTTTCGATAGTTAAGTTTTCTGCACGTGCTGAAAAAAAAAACAATGACAGATAAAGAGAATTGCCTTTATTCGTTGAAACTGGTTAGATTCGGATTCTTAGATCGTTCCTCGTTCGAATGCTGGAGGTCATGGACATGATCGTACAGAGATTGCTTTATCGGTTTCATAAAAATTGACACGCTGCACACTTCACTTGATTACCCAAAAGACAGGCCAAGATAAATATTCTTATGTAAAATTGCAAATTAAGAAAAGTATCTTTAAAAATGAAAAGCAAGGAAAACTAATAAATTTATTGTTAAAATTTTTTGATAGTTATAAAAAGAGAATGTATATTTTTCTGTTAAGAAATGAATTAAAATTTAATTCTTATTGGATATCATTGTAATAAAGCATTCGTTTAAATTTTGATGCAACGGGAAATCATTCACGCTAAACGTCCTTGAGATGACTGTATATTCGAGCGAGAACACGCGAACAACACGTGATTAGGCGCGTCACTGATAGTCAGCATCAACCAGAATGATATCTTCCGTATCAACAGAAGCAACGATCCATCCGATTTTTGAATTCACATAACTTCTGTTCTGAAATAATTGCAAGTTTTCTTTTATTGCAAATAAAATTTTAGGTCCGTTCTTTTTCGCTGTATTACTGCACTAGTGCAATAAGTTATTAGAGCGATAAAACATTTGTTTGTCTTATTTCAACTAATTGCACCAGTTCGACAGTGCAGTGAGAAAGAACAAAGTCTTTATTGGGACTATAGTAAAATTTAACCTAGTGCAATGAATGCATAAAAATTAAATATCGCTAATAATCCCTTGATAATTTAACCAGTGACATTGTTGTGCAAAACATTTCAAATTTCAATATAGCATATTTCGATTTTTTTCATTTTTTCGTTATTTTGGGTAAAGAATGTCTCAGAGCTGATTCGTCAGGTTACTGAACGCACGTGTGAGAATACATCAATATTTCAAGGCTTCGCTCATTCGGATCAAGTCAGGGGCATTAGCAGAGAGAGAGAGAGATAGAGAGGCAAAGACGTTTAATAACCAATTGAATAATATTCGAGTGAATTCAAATCCGATTTGTACTTTATACACGACACTAATAATAGAAATAAAGAGCTGAGCCAGAAATAGGTCAGAGTTCGGTAAAGTAGCGAGCATTTCCGAGTGCTCGTGACAATGGATCTTCTACTGTCTTAAGGACTCGGAAATGCTCTCTACTTTACCGACCTCTGACCTATTTCTGACCTAGCTTTACCTTCGACTGCCATCACCTTTAATAAATTTGGATATTCGATCCTCGATTAGTCTATGCTCCAGAACAAATATTATTCTGAAACCGTATTATTAACGGATCAAATTTGATTGAATTATACGCTGATATTCTATCAGTCCTACCTATTACCATGGAGTAGAATGATTAGAATTGTATGACGAATCTAATCTAATGCCTTATCTATCATACCTAGTGAATAAAATCACTTTTTAATGCAGGGGAATGATTGAATGGCTAATCGAACGTAGATAAAAATTATTCATCGATTAAAGCGAGTAGCGGAAACTTGTTGGACGCCAACGTTTTTCCGCCTTCCGACAAATTTTCATTATTATCGAGAAGCTTGAACACAAGCGAATTAATGCTGGAGCTGTTGATACTTATCGAGCAATTAAAATTGCCATTGGACTGTTGATACGGTTTATAAACTTTCCCATCGTATTTAGTTGACCTTCGTCGACTCAGTTTGTTTACCTCTCGATTTACCTAATATACTCACCTTAAGAGCTTCTGACTCAGTTGCATCTGTTTATCGTTACAGTATAAATGGTTTAGAATGACATAACAGTGTGTGAAAGCAAATAAAATGATTAGATAATTGTTAAGCCTTGTAGAATTCTTCTAATTTAAAGATATCACAGTACAAAGATTTTTTCATTAGATTCATGGTGTTTCTTAATTTACTCGACGATTAACAGTTATCTTTGGTCACGTTGAAAATTTCTCAGGATTTTTGCAATTATTTGAGAAATTCTTGCAGCTGTTCGCTCACTGCTCGCGAAGTTCAATGAAATATCTTGTATGAATGATCGATGATCAATAATGACAAGCGCATACGCGAATCATGATTCAGAATCAGATGTTGTAAGGCGGATTTTATTTTTAGATCTACGCACGTTTCTTGTTTCAATTAAATTTTAATGAAACTGCAGATGTACGTTGCTTAACTTCGGTTTTAATTAAAAGCATAATTGCCGTTCGATCAAATTCCTCGTGGAGTTTTACAAAGTTTTTGATCCTGGAATAATTTTCCAGTTTCTCGTTAAAAAATATTCCACGTCTTATGAACTTTTCACGTAAACGTGTTAAGGCACTCTTTTCTTTTTCATAAATGTCACTCGAGTGCTTTTTTTTCCAGGCTTCCGGATATTTAAAGCGTGCCAACCCAGAAAGGCTTCATGAAATATTTAATCAGGTAAGGAGCATTTTTTATTACTTTTATTAGAAATCTTAATGGCAAGGAGTGATTGGAATATTCTTGAATAGATTATTAATGTTTTTAATGAGAGTAAAGGACGTAGTAGTTTCTTGCATGCCCGAAGAATGGGTAGTGATTGGAGTAATCAACGATTTTTCGGCTATGCGTTTAATTGGAGTTTTTGTTTAATTGCAGTACGCCACGCAAGAAAAAAATGGCGAGAGGTTCATGACCCCGTCTGACTTTGTGCGGAGCTACCTTGGCCTTTACACGGATACTGATTACAACCCCGACTCAGTTAATTTGCTGGCAGGCATTGTCGACACCAGCAAAGATGGGTAAACTTCTGTTTTAAATGTTCTAGCTGATTCACCAGACTGACACTTGAGTAATGTAAACGAATACCACGTAATGAGTCTCATGCAAATTGTACGATTGTAAAAGAAAGCTCTAATTTCAATATTTCTTTCCTTTTCATTTGACTTAATACCCTGTAATCGAGGGAGCACTATGAATATTTACTTTTAATAATACTGGTAAAATTATTAAAGGGACGAAAACAGCAAAGATTTTTTTTAACGTCCTTTAATTATTGGAGGCTCAGAATTCCCTGCCTCTGACAAACAACGCTGATGGACACCCTGGAAAAAAGAAATGAACAACATTATTTTGTTTCAGGCTCATATCCTTCGCTGAATTTCAGGCCTTCGAAGGCTTGTTGTGTGTCCCAGATGCACTGTATAAAACAGCTTTCCAGCTCTTTGACACTAATGGAAATGGAATGGTTGCGTTTGGTTAGTGAAATTCTGACAATACAGTGTCGTCCATGGAAGAGATTTAAAACTAATTTCAATCACTTCTCCAATTACAGACGAGTTCGCTGAGGTGATGCGGAAAACTATATTGCACCAGAGGATGCCATTTAACATGGAGAGCAGCTTCATCAAGCTTTATTTTGGAAAAGACAAGCAGAGATTGATCAGCTATGCGGAATTTAGTCAATTTTTACACGTAAGTGTTAAATAATTCATTAAAATTACATTTAAATCGTAATGAAGTCTAACGTAAATTATCCCATTTCTAGGATTTTCACGAGGAATATGCAACGGAAGCCTTTAAGAAATTTGATAAGGATGGCCAGGGTTTTATCTCGGCAATAGACTTTCAAGATATCATGCTCAGTATTAAAAGTCATCTACTCACCAAAGAAGTCAGGGATAATCTGATCGCTGTATTTATTCTACTGATAGATTATATTTTACACAAGTCTCTCGTAATTCGTAAGATTTGTCAATAAGCGACTTTAATTTTAGGCTGTGAGTACTGGCCAGACTATGCGTAAAGTCAGCTTTCCATATTTTATGGCGTTCAACTCGCTGTTGAATAATATGGAGCTTATCAAACGTATTTACCTAAACGCGACCAATGGTCATAGATTTCAGGAAGTTACCAAAGGTATCGTTGATAAATTTGTAAAACAATAGGTTACCTCATTATTTTTCTTCTACGAGGAAAGAATATTTTTACTGATCGTTTCAAAACTTTCAGAGGAATTCTTGCACTCGGCACAGATGATGTCACAAATTACACCCTTAGAAGTGGACATTCTGTTTCATTTGTGTGACCTGCTGCATCAAACGGGGTAAGTTTTCGCAATGGAAAGGACTCTCCGGAATTCAATGACAGATTGTGCGAAAACGTTAAGAATGCTTATGGCACATATAATCAAGGTCGGAGATCCAGAAATTGTACCATTTAACCCAACGTTGGCAAAATTAACATTCTATTTAACGGAGTTAGAGCTTTTCGCCATTCTACGCTGGATTCCGACCTTGTGTGTACAACTTAGTTTAATTCCGTACTCACTGGAGTAACGTGAATTCCAAGGTCACGTAATTTTTCTATCAGCGAGCATATCTTCATCGCTCGAAAATCAGGAGTTTTCGTTCTCGCCAAAGGAAAATGGTTATGTAAGAATTTCATGAGGAAAATCATGCTTCTGAAATGTCTATAAATAATTTTGTCGACCATTCACTCATACGTGTCTAATAGTATGTGCTTGTTACATTTAATTCTTCCTCGATTATTCAGGATTCATTTGCATATTTCTTTATATTGCTGCCTGGGACAGATCGATGGAAGACACCGAGACTGATTCGCGTTATGGGTGCGTTTTTTACAGAGTATCTCGTGCTATATTTATTCGAATCACATGCAGCACTCGAAAAAGAAAATCAGAAAATTATGTCTCTTTACACACACGCCTATTTTATTTTCTCAAGTCTCAATTATTAGAATTTATTCACCATTGGATTTTGAACTGTCCATTTGTTCTACTTGCTTTCCTTATTAAAAAATTCTTAAAACCTCTTTAAAAGTATGAACTGCTATAAATTCTAATATCACATTTGAGCAAGGTAGATGGGAATTACAACGTTTTACACATATTTGTTCTATTTTCTTAAGCATCGATTTGTAGGACTTCATTCACGCTTGCACACCAGAAATTTCAATTTATTCCAATTGCACTGACCCTATCCCGATTTACCAGCTTTATCATCTTAACAGGACTAACTCATGCCGTTCCTTTTTTAAGGTCCGAGCTCTATCGGAGAACATTGCGTCATTTTCTAAAAGTTTATCTCTCTCATTTACGTCCCGCTTTTACCACAGAAACGTTCGTCGTTATTAAGCTGGCCATTTTTCGAATTTCAGGAAAATTGTATACAATGATCTCGTCGCTATTACTCCCGAGCAGTATTTCAAGCAAATAACAAAACGCCTTGCTGAAATTAAGGCGGTGTCGGTAAGTTTGGTGAATGAAGAAGAGATTGCTGACGATAATGACCTCCGTTTGACAATTGACACTTCTCTTCGAATTCTTTTTGAAAACTCAGCGTCGATAATGGTCTGAGATACCTCAGAATCAACGGATTTTATTTATTGCATTCTAGAGCCCTGAAGAGCGTGGAATTCTCGTACAAATAATGGAGAGCAGCTATCGTTTTGTGCTTGGCTCCATTGGTGGAGGTAATAATTATTCAGATACATACTATTTCCAGTTTTATTCTAAATCTGCAAAAAATAAAATATTAATAATTCTATAAGACTAATTAATCAATTTTTCATCAACCTTTCAGCTGTGGGAGCCACCGCGGTCTATCCAATCGACCTGGTGAAGACGCGGATGCAAAATCAAAGGACAGGGTCGTTCATTGGCGAATTAATGTACAGGAATAGCCTTGATTGCTTTCAAAAGGTTGGGATCAAAAAGTCTTGGAGTGCAACATCTTCTACATCGTTAATCATGAAGCTGGTCTTTAATGTTTGACAGGTCATTCGGCATGAGGGTTTCTTTGGTCTTTACAGAGGTTTGGTACCTCAGCTGATGGGAGTTGCTCCTGAAAAAGCAATCAAACTCACCGTCAATGATTTTGTTCGTGACAAGTTTATGGACAAAAATGGAAATCTGCATCTTCTAGGTGAAATTATTTCCGGAGCCTGCGTACGTATTTTGAATATTTAATCTTCATCATTGTTGTTTCTCATTGATTATATACAGTTAATAACGATAATTTGATCAAACTTTAAATTACAGGCAGGTGGCTCTCAAGTTATTTTTACGAATCCACTGGAGATCGTGAAAATTCGCCTACAAGTGGCTGGAGAAATTGCTGGGGGCTCCAAAGTTAGAGCCTGGACGGTTGTTAAAGAGTTAGGATTGTTTGGTTTGTATAAAGTGTGTATCTCTTGCTAATTTAATCTCTTCCATTTAAAGTTTTATTCTTGACGCTAACTTTAATTCGTTATCTTGTACAGGGTGCTAGGGCTTGTTTTCTACGAGATGTTCCATTTAGCGCCATTTACTTCCCTATGTACGCTCACACTAAAGCCAGAATGGCCGATGAAGGTGGATATAACACACCTTTATCTCTTCTGGCTTCTGGCGCTATAGCTGGTGTTCCAGCAGCAGCATTAGTCACTCCTGCAGATGTCATTAAAACTAGATTACAGGTAATTATATAAAGCTTTACAGCACTTTTTATTGTAAACAATTGTCTCAACAGCCTGGAATAGAAAAATTAATTCACGAATTATTCGTGGCAGGTTGTTGCCAGGGAAGGTCAAACTACGTACACTGGATTGATGGACTGTGCTAAAAAAATTTATAAGGAAGAAGGAGCCAGAGCGTTCTGGAAAGGCGCAACAGGTAGTTATCTGTCATCATTTTCGGTTCTTTTTTTTTATCAAAGATTAAAACTTCTTTTTTTTTCTATAAATTCTGTTTCAATCGTGTTAGAGGTAGGCTGAATAATTCGTTATGATAAGAGAGTATGATAGTTAGTAATATAATTTGATTTGGTCGAATTACATGCTCTGGGGCTGGTTCTTTTGCATTTTTCGACCTTACTTTCTCCCCAATATGACCCGGCGACTTACTTATCAGTGAGTATGTCATTTCTCTCTTCCTGCCCACCCTACTCTTCCGTCTTCTCCTTATTCACTCTGTTGATTGTGATAAGATCGTTCTAATCTCACTGCTCCTTTTAATTTTCATAGGATGTATATATATATATATATATATGTAAAAAGCGATTTATAACAAGGCACAAAACATCTTTATTCCTTATTTGCACAATACGATTAACTCGACAAATATCACACATTTCTTGTTATCCCAATTTCATCGATTAAACGAAATAATTTGTAAAGTATAAATCATGGTTTATCATTCATTAAAATAAACTGCTCTGCTCTTTTCTTTAATATCAATCTGTCAATTGAATTAAAATGACTTATCTACCTGATTTCATAAATTTTGTGGTTTTAAATCTTTATTCAGACAAAGAATGTGAGTGAGATTCGTTGAGCTTAATGTTAATAAATTAATTGATTAAAATCTGACATTCTTTCATTTTTAGCCCGAGTGTTCAGATCGTCGCCGCAATTCGGTGTTACCCTCTTCACGTACGAGCTGTTACAGAGGCTTTTCGTTGTTGACTTTGGTGGCTCGTAAGTACAAAAATTTTGGAAACAAATAATCCTGATAATTAAGATTCGCATGCTGTGTGAAATTAAATCATAACTCCGAATTAATCTATTTCTTAATACCCTGAAATCTTTTGAGAACTGTGCTAATGTTTGATATTTATTATTCCATAACTAACAATAAGCGATAATGCCAATAGGTAAATCTAATTAATGTATTCTATATATACATATTTCAAGTCTTAAGGAGTGAAAAGATCCGTCTTGAATGCTAAATAAAATTAAATGTGCCTTTTCTCTGATTTCACTTTAATAGTTCTTGACGTTTCAATGTTCGGTTCCTGTATATTGTTAATACATTTCACACATTAATTTTCTTTTTGAAATCCGGTTGCCTGGTAGAACTTGTTTTTAGCAATTCTTCGCTTTGTATGCGTCTGTATGCCTGCTTGTATGATATATTGTTAGTTGGGTGTACCTGAAGAATTGTTTTTAATACAATTTGTAAATTTCTTGCAGTCGGCCCACCGGCTCCGAGCAAAAGGTGCCAACTACGGGTCTATCCGATGACATTCGATCAACCAATCCGGACCACATTGGAGGCTACCAGATAGCCTTGCCTATTTTCACTGGTATAGAAACCAAATTTGGTCTTTGCTTGCCCAGGTTTCAGGCAATCAATGGCAAGTAACGTCGACAATTCGTCCCAATGGAGACACTGCTTGTATCAACTCTAGCCGCAATTGCTAAACTTCGTCTACATACGACTCGGTCGACGTCTTTTCAACTTGCACAAGTTTCGTGAAACACCGTGCAAATTGCGAGATCCTTAATAGATAGATATTTCTACTCAATATAGAGAGAACTTGTTGAAAGTTTTGTACAGTGGCTGTTGCATGGAGCGATTTTTGTCACTGCGAGACTGGTTCGTGTTCAGACACAGCTTTTTTCTAACTATTCTCTGAAACCTCTACAATAATGTTAGACACTTTGCTGACTCTATTTAATTTTATCCGCATATACTTTAATATCTGAAATTAAGTTAATGTGTTCCGTGAAGCTATTTTTATCTACTTCAGTCTGACAAATGTTTATTTAATATTTAATTCAATTTTAAGTATTATTTTTATCTGAAATACTCAATTATTTGTGCTTCATTACTTATGGTAAAAATGATAATCTGATTTTTTTATTGAAAGTAAAGTGTCTAATATTTTGAAAGACAACGGTTGTTTATACCAAATAGCCTTAACCATGTATTGCCACAAATGATATTCAATATACAAGTTTTCTTCCTTCACGTTATATGTAACAAAGTTTGATGAACAATAGAAGACAGATCGTTAGACGCATTGAAAGGATCCTTAAAATGATCAATAATAAAAATGGAACAGGAAACTTCTCTTTTCAATAAATCAATTTTTATTTTTCCAACAATGGACAAGCACTGCATGATCGTAACATTTGCGCAAAGGGATCTACTCGAAGTTCATCGATGATTGTTAACTTTGGTGAAATTGTCTCAACTTTTTAAACAAATAGTTCGAAGGATCACGCTATTCGAGAGGGATATCATTGCAAACAATTATCAGTGTACAATACTTTATTCTGTGTTCAATCTTATATAAAATATTTCTTGATTGCAATAATATTTCTATTGAATATTTAAAGAAAAATCCTATTAAAATAACGTAATTTCATCCTTCATACGCGTTCGATAAATCTATATTTTCATTTAAATTAGTTGGTGGACATCTTTTAAAATCATGTTACAGTACTTTCTAATATTGTAATGTGATTTTAATTGAAGTGATGTTGAAGAAAAAACCGGATTAAGAGAGCTTGAATAATTATAGATAGATGATAACACTATTTTTATCTATATATATATATATATTATATAATCATGGTTTGTGCCACTTGGACAAAACAAAATCTGGATAAGCCGAAAATTGGATGAATAAAATGTAGATAAGTGAAAATAATGAGCTAGTACTTTTTCGGCGTCTTTGCACAAAATAAAATATTTCGTTGTCGACCACAAAACATTCTCACATTTATGTAAATATACAAATAAAAAACTTAAGGATCTGAGAATGAATTACCATCGTACGTGTGTATCTTCGGCTAATTTTACAAAATTTTTCACACAAAGTTTCCACACGTCTATGTAAATACAATAATCAGGATGAACGTGTAACCTCGACAAGTGTTTTAATCATGAAATTAATTGTTTAATTGTTTCTGCAACAAAGAGAAATGACTACTCTTCTCGGATCTTTGCCAAGATTTATATGCTACGGTTTTAATCTACAATTATATAATACACACTTTTGTTGCAGTTATAAAATAATATATATATTGTCATATAAATAAATTTTGTACAAATATGTACATTCTAAAATTTATCGCAAAACGTCCACGCTTAATTTAATTTGATACTCTTTTAAACTAGTACTTTAATCATTCTACTAAAGGTGAGCTGTTACTGGTTATAATTTTCCTGCCATTATTGAAGTCTTTATCAGCGTTGCTACATGAATGATTATCAGGAATGTAATTCGTATGCTGCTCGTTGCAGTTTCTTATGATAATAATCCTATCTCAAAAATTTATCCCGAGTTTTAAGAATTAATTACAAAAATGAGAGGAGCTACTTTGATAATTTACTATTTTCTAAAGCTTAAACATTTTTATCACGATCTGTTATCACGATGAAGAAAACTCTACAGTTGTTTGTTTCGCCTTCGATTAGTCAGAAATTGTTTATATGAACATTTGTTAGTTTTAAATAGCTCCGGATATAAGGGATACCGTTTGAAATCTCTCTGGAATTATTATCAGATTCCTGACGGTAAATAGGCATACATAAATTAGATAGCTTTTCAATTAAAATTCTTACAGGTTATTCGTCTTTGATACGTAGATTTTATCTTATTTCAAATTGTAAAGATATTTGTATTTAATTGTAAATCAAATCGTAATTGTGAATATCACTTAAGTTGTTGTGCATATATTTTAAGCATACAAATAAATATTATTTAAACGACGCGCTTCTGCTATTTTATCACACATTATTATTACTGAATCTTCAAAATAACTAATATTGTCTGTTTATTTTAAAAATCAAATCTTATATGAAATTCAATTGTTCACTGTTGGTTATTCAATTTTAATGATTTTCGTCAACAGAAACTCGTCCATCTCCCAACATTCTATAGGTTTCTTTTTATTTGCATTAGTTCGATAGTGTTTTCCTATAGGACCTATGAAATGTATTTTAAATTTATGTAACAAGAATGATAAAAATTATTACTTGTAAAATGAGCTTTTAAACTCACTGTGTAAAAAATCTTGTATTTGTTCGACGATTGTAAAGGTTTTGTGCAGTTTAATTCTTCTCTGACATACAAAAAGCTAAAAATCCCTTTTAATTTAATAATTAAGCAGTTTATAGTTAACGTTATTTAACATTGAAGATTTATCAAAATGTAGAGTTGCAAATGTAGAAACGATACTCTGTATTTGCATCTGAATGCTATCGAGTGTTCCCACAATCATTTAAATAAGTATCAACCTATGCCAGAGCCAAAGTATAAATTGTTTAATGATCGATGCTATTATGTTATTTTTTTGTCGCAATCTTGATGATGGACAATTTATGATAATTGCGAGGAATCATCACGGTTCGATGTACGTGCTAGGGAGCTGCGGCTTTTAAGGGAATTGCTTACGTTCCTAGGCAATCGCAAAAGCACGTGCGCCGAATTCCAAAATTATTAGGTAACTGCTAGCTAGTAAAGTTACGTGAAATGTTTGGGACGATTCGTAGCTGTATGTCGAGGATATCTCGCGTTATTTACTGCCCCTCACTCCTCCACCGTATTACCGTTTTCCAGCGATCCTTGCAATTTTCACGAAATAAAAAACAAATAAAATATTTGCTCAATCAATTATAACTTCAATCTAAATGATTTTTGAATATCCTCGTTTCTCTATAATTTTCTGTAAATTAGCAAAACTGTGAATTTAATTCAGTATTTTATTCAATTTTAATGTAAATGAGAATCAAATGCAGGTTCATCTACTTGACTTTAGTGACCAATGGCTCCAATGCTTTTATTACAACTGATTTTAAAATTTGGTGCTCGTCGAACTAATCTTTAATACACAGGGGAAATTCGATTGGTCAAATCATTCTTCTGGACTTCCCCCACGTTTTCGAGATGGCAAATCTCTTACCAGCATGAAATTAATATTAAAAATAACATTCCTTCAAGTAGATAAAAAATTTGGCAAGTTGTTCACTTTTCAATGGTAAATTTAATAAAAAAAGAAACGAACAAAACGGAACTTAGAAAGAACACCTACAAACTTTTCTATCTTTTGAATCGTTGTGGGCGAATGTGCAATGATTGTCCCATTCTTAAGTCGGAGCAGCCAGTTCTGTGTTCCAATACTGAAATAAATTTATAAAAATTTTAACCTTACAATATTGGCAAGTATTTATAAGACAATCGTTGATAAAGATACAAAAGAGGATGCTAAAACACAAAATTTCGTCGATAAATTTTCATAAGATAAGAAGTTGTTTTTATTTTGTCATCAACAAACCATTTCGTGCATGTTCAATGCCCCTGGCTGACTTGGCATCGACCCTTCGACGATAGCTAGTCGAAACCCGTTATGGGCATTCAGAATCTCCTGGATAATTTCACATGTCAAACTTCCAGTTTCTACGAAAAAGAAGAAAAATAATTGTAAGCGTGAACTGAGATTATAAAAATATCTACTCCTTATATATACCACGGGAGAATTATTCGCTTCTTGATTCACCATAATGGAAACATTACCATAACTTATCAAGAGTTTCCATGGTCGTGCAATTATTTTTAACTCATTTTACCAGCCCGATCATTGTTAACAGCTGGGCAAATAATTGTAGTAATTTCAAAAAAAGATAATTATTCCATTACACATATTTAATGTTTTCTCTATTTGTATGATGTTGAATTTGTGTTACTAATTTATTATCCAAGCAACCTCGTTTTTCAGAATTTTAAAGATTCTTAATTTTGATTAAGAATCGACTTCTTATGTTTTAATTGATCGTAATATCGTCAGATATTTAGTCATTGGTTCATTGATAATTACGAATCTACATAGTTTGGAAACTCGATAAATCTTTGCCACTATATATTGCAAGGTATAATTTAAGAAAAATGTAACTTCTATTAATAATAAAAATTTACTTCCACATTCAAATTTTCTCAACAAAATCATTTCTTTGCCTCTTTAAAGTGACCGATTCATAAAGTAAAGGTCATACCAGAATCATGCAATTGAGAATAGTAAAAAAGCATTTTTATTGTACAAAGAAATCTAAATTTACATTTACAAAATTTTGTAATTTAAAATCTAAGGAATTTTTGACTTATTCTACGTAATAGACTAGACGCTTTTGTTAATTGCTAAGATATTACATTAATAACATAAACAAATTATGACTAAAAATACCAGTCGATTTGTCTAAAAACTAGGAAACAACAGTAATTTAGGAAAGAACACATTTTGAAGCTTTACGTAACAACGAACTCTCTACGTATAACTTTATTTCTTCTCCTCTCTTCATATTTTTCTTTTTCAATTGGCTAGTATTTTTCGAAACCTCTGCATTTAGCCATATGCGCATAAAGCACCCAGATGGTAGTAATTTCCCCTAGCTGAAAAAGTATACAGAAATTACATTGTTTATATTCTAGAATTACAGCATCTTCATTCCTGTTTATTTTAGAAATACGATTGGGAGAATTTCGTAGAATTAGAAGGTTGAAATTGTTTAAAGGACTGAAGATCGACAGTAATTAGAGAAATTACGATGTTGTTTAAATACTCACAGCAAAGTCCAGCGTATCGATTTGAGTAGGTCATTCCGTAATTGCTACAAGCGGGTGGTCCAGATTGATAAGGCTGGTAACCAAGTACATTTCCACTACAATGGAGGCGAGAATATCTCACGTAAAACTGTATGTACACATTCGCAAGTGCTCTTTGTGCTGGAAAGGTTGAATGCTTACCTTGGCCCATAATTGCAGACGTAGTTTTTTGTATAGCCACGGGCTGGGTCGTAATAAAATGAATACCCACAGCCAAGGAGGAAAGTATCACCCCACACCAACTGTAATTAAAAACAATTTCATTAGTACAATGCATAAGCTCACAAACAAACGAGAAGAATTTTCAAGCATAGGATTAACGATTTTATACCAGACAATGAACAATTAAGCCAAAATACAGACGCTATTTCCAAAAGAATAACAAAAATTACTCTGCAAGATTTCACGTGAAACTAAATACAGTTTTGCATCAAGAGAAGGAGAAAGTATACGAGTGGGCTGGAACTAAATGATACGCAGCGTTGAAAAAAGTCAATGACACGTGTATAAAATCAAATTTCATCCGAGGAGTAGAAATTTTCATCGTGTTGTATATATAGTTTAGCAGCTCGCCTGTTGCTGGTGTTATTATTCTGGGACATCCGAGCTGCACCAGGGGGATTTTCTTTTCAGCCAATTATAATTTTGCTAACTTTACGAAACTCTACCCAGAATTCGATCTACCTGGCAGAAACCATAAGAGTGTCGTGCGAGAAGTCAAGCCGAACAAATGTGCTCATCTCGCTCTTTGATAACCCATTGCGAAGCTTCCTGAAATACAACACTCGAGAGAGATAGAGAGATAGAGAGAGAGAGAGAGAGAGAGAGAGAGAGATTTCAATTATTTAAATATTCATTATAATGATAACCCTGCTGTCTTCCTCGCGAATAAAATCAAGCCATTTCCTTTCATTTTTTGTGATGCATAAAACCGATCGCAAAGCTCTCCGAAATGAATATTTCACGCATTCATAAAACGAATCTTCGCTCCAAGACGAAAGATACGATTGATTGGGTCGAGTAATGTTTGATTTGCATATATGCAAAAACTTCATCCGTCACTTTTTGAAACTTTGGGCTTGTGTCGTTGTAGAATCTTTGAGAGGAAGTTATATCACTCTAGATATTTACTATACTAGTCAGATATGATTTCAATTTTAAGTAAAATTGAAATCCTATTTTACAGTTGAATAATTAATGCTGAATTTTCAAAATAATAGTTGAAAGACGATGATAAAAAAAAAGAGAATTTTTATCGAGGATCCAGACCCATACTCCAATTTCAATTGATCATTCGAACATGTACATTTGTATTTAAGTATAGGTATTTGTATTGATAGAATGTAAGAATATCAAAGTTTCAACGTTGCGAGCTGTGCAAAATGCACAAACGAGGAGGTGGTTGGATTATCAGCATAACGCATGCATTACTCATGCATCTCCTATTATGCTTCCTATTGGCTTCATCCAGGAACTGAATTCAAAGCTCCTGCAAGTTCTCGACACCCCAGCTGGGAATTCGCATCCATTGCAAGATCCAATGAACACTGAACATACTTAAGAATTCCAACGATACGCGAATGAATCTTCCAGTACTGCTATACGTGATAAGAAAAGATATCAGAGCTCGGTTAATAGACTCGCTTCAATTTCTCCCAGTCACTCAATATAATTCACATTGACACAATCCAAAACTCCATTTTCTTATATCGATGATTCAAAGTATTTTTTAGCCTCATCCTGCTTTTGATTGAAGATTTATATAATCGAAGAGATTAATTCTTATTATAAGTAAATTTTATGTTTCGATCAATATAATCCACATTGACACAATCAAAAACTTAATTTTCTTATATCGATGAGTCAAAGTGTTTTTTAATTTCATCCTGCAATGCGTTTAATTGAAGATTTATGGTTGAAGAGATTAATTTGCAGTGCGAGTAAATTATGGTTAGTTTTGATGGATTGTGTTGGGAGAAATGGGAGAGAATGGTAGTGTGGGAGATTGAACGAGAGTTGGGATGGAAAGAGAGTGGGAGTGGTTTTTGTTGAAGGATTATACGAACCTGAGTGTAGTGGCCTGTGGCTTGACTGTAGCCAGTGTGATAGTGACGAACCTCGTTGAACCAGCCAGAAATTTGTCGCCTCCAATCGGGTTCGCCGTCGTAAGGTCCCGGAGGCCTCGTCGTCCACGTACGAGCCATGTTCTGGCCAACTGCGAACCTCCCTGCAAATCCATCATAATCATCCTCACATAAATCTCCACCTAATTGCTCCTTTCAAATATCAATTATTACCTCCCACCCCTCACTCTTCGTAATTTCTCTTTTTCCAAACTTTACTCAGCCCTGCTGCAACCATCAATAATTTTCTTTCGTCAAATGTAAATTGTTTAACGTCAATTTTATTACTCTATCGTAGTGGAAAAGCCTTGTTGCAAAAGCTATCCTTCAATCTTTCACGTCAAGTAAAATTAATCAACTTGAAACTACAGTAAGATTAGAAATTAAAGGGCGCAACATTTTAATTATTCAACTTTAACGATTTTCCGCACAGTTCTCCCTTTGTACTTTGATCCTATTCATGATTCATTGAAAAATTCATTCTTGATACTCATTTAGCAGATGTTATCGATGGATCTCGTTTTCAAGGACGCTCAATTGAGAGATTATTAAATAATTAGAGTTTTCTCTAAACAATTTTTTAATTATTTAACTAATAAAAAAACTAGGAAATACTAAGTATAATGCATAGATAAGCACAATGTTTAAAAGGTTTTCTCACTTTATTATAGTTATAGTCTTTCTCATCTTTATACAGGTATGTTGCAGGCTTATTTAAGGAATTCACGGTTAAATCGAGGCAAGTTCTCGTTGCACTTATTAACGATGGAGCTCACGAGTCAATTTATTCGTTTTTCGCGAGAGTGAAGCTAATAAGAGTCTTATTTAAATGTCAGGATAAAAATGCACATTGAAAAATTGCAAGTTTCTGTCGTAAACACTGACTGGCGTGGCTGTAATATATAACTTGTGCGTTTGGCCAGCGAATTATGCGCCGATGGGGATTCCACACGGGCGTAAAATATAATTGCCTGCGATATTAGCGCTGCGGTTACATTTGCATCCATTCCATAATTTCCATTCGTAATATTAATAAGTTTCCCGCATCCGATTCGATCAATATAAGAAATGTTTACGATGCCACGCTGCAGTGCTATAAATACTACACAGCTCTGTCCACTTTCCTCTCAAGATCAATTCGCTATGATATATTATTTCTCTTTGTATAATTAATGGAACTGGAATACCTAGCCATATATGCGTTCCCTCATCAATTTCATGGAAAGATTATCGTGGACTTTTATATATATATATGTAGGAGTATAAGAAGTGTCTCTTGTAAGTAGAAAAAGTAGTCTGCACTTGCACCAGTATATACAGAGTGAAATTATTTGTCATCACTGCAGAAACGTGCAAGGGAGATTGAAAAGCAATGGGAAATATTTTCTTGACTAGAAAAAGAAGTTTGGAAAGTGGAAAAAGTATTTGTACTTGTAATTAATGAAATTAAACTATTTATCGTTATAGGATGAGTGTCGTGCAGAGTGAGATAGACAAATGGTGGTGAATATTTTCGTAAGTAGAGAAAGGAGTTTGCGAGGGACGAAAAAAGTGTTTACAGTTGTAATTAATAGTATCTACCGATAGGCACTCGCGTCAGGGGATAGAAAAATGATGGCGATGACTCGTGCTAGTAGAAAAAGTGTTTTTGCACTTACGAACGTTTCTCAGCGTATCGTGCATTTCCGCACAGCTGTCCGCCCATCTTTGGGCCCTTGCAGCCAGCTCGTCGTCCCAGATCTGAAAAAAAGGTTATTAAAAAACAAGAGTGAGAGACGAGGGATGGGGGGGGGGGGGCTGAAATTGAGAAAGGACAACTCTCGGATGAAAGGAGAATCGTTCCGCGTGCAAACTCACCAGTTCCATCATATTTTCCGCGCTGGGCTGACCGTGGATGTGTCCTAAGGCCACCAATTGCCTCAACCGGTTATGCTCATCCAGAATTATCTGCTTCTCTTCGCACGAAACACCGCCGACACCTGGAAATTATTTATTTCCTCTATCGTTCAAACAGTTCCTTTTCTCTTTCGAGTACTGCAAAGCGTTCGATTTCATCTCAAAACCTGCTTCATTCCTTCTTATTTATATCTTTACACTCTTCAGCCTCTGTCATAATCCCATTTTGCTTTTATCCTCGATAAAAATATACTTTTCGAACGCAGTCTTTGTCTCGACACTGCAGAGAGCATCGGGAAATTTTATCCTGTGAAATTTGTCTGGGTAATTCATTAAAAACGGTCTATTGCTTTATTCCACGAATAATTCTCGTGCACGCGCCAGTCTGCGTCGAAGATTTGATTTGGGGATTGCTGAACGTGCGTTGGTCGATGATGTTTCGTTCGCTTTACAGTTCGGTGAGCTAAATAAATTTTCAATCAGTTGAATACAAATTGATACCTTTCTTTACGCAAATGGCTATTTTTAATATTATGAGCGAAAACAGGTTTGCTGTACCTTTGCAGTATCACCAAAATAAAGGGTTATTTTTAGATGATTTTCTAAAAGGAGTCACAGTGGCATCGCGTTACCACGACCTTTTCCATGTTTAATTAGTTAATCGGTATTAATCGGTGATAGCCTTTCGCAGAAAAGTAGGAAAGTATCCAGTACACAGAAATACCGGTATTCAAATATTCCCACCGCCTGCCTAATTAATTTTATTCAAATTTCATGCGAATGAATTTGTCTGGAGTAAAGTTGAAATCTCTTCTGCGTTGCCGTTTCTCGAACCTGGTGCTATAATAATCTTAATCACACTGATTACTCCGGAAACAACAAATTTTCATTCATGCTTTCTATTTTTCAAAATAAAATATTTACTGTATATACATTAATTATTACCGATCGATCGATGAGGCGAATTTCTCTCTGCAAGTTTTGCACAGACGCTTCGAAATAATTCATTTAAAATTATGGTTAATGGCATAATTATCACGCGTGATTCACGAATTCGTAGACTCTCTCAGCTCTAAAAATAATTGAGACGGATAATCCGGACGGTCAGATGAGATTTTTTAACGATCGATAAAGCCTGTAAATCTCTTAACGAATTAATTATATCTACCTATATCTATATGTATAAAAATAGCGTGAGTAATGAAAAGTGAAGTATCTGGGTTGCACAATTGAATTTTTCAATTGAATGATGAATTTTATTTTTCGGTAAAGATGAATTGTCAACGAGTCGACAAGATTCATTTTTCTATCGATCGATCTCGTCTGATGGATCGAAGAGGTCGATTAATCGTAACGATAAGTCATCACATATATAATTTACGCATTTTTCTCAAGGAGCTCGATCGCAAAGGCGATCGAGGATATTAATCTGGCGAGTTGCGAGTGTTTTCAGGGACGCAACCTTCGTTCTGCTCCCGAAATTAATGACTTTATCTGCATTAATAAATCCCCCACCCCTCGAAGAAAAAACGTAAAAGGATCGCACTCTCGTCGGTTTCACACAAACTGCCCGATCACATTGCACGTTCCAATCGACGCTGTAGTCAAAGGATTTCTGTCTCTTCGAGGCTGCCAATTAGAAATTTGACCCGTCGAACTTCAGGTTTTCGCTTTCCAAATTTACAACTTCTTCAAAGTCAAGGTCCCCCCTCCCCCCAACCTCTTCCTAAATATTCTCGTTATGCCTCTGCACAAACCAGCACGCTTTGTGTCCCGCTTTTCCTCGGTATCGTCCAAAGACCCGTCGCGATAGGCATCTCGCGTGCAACAAAAACAGAACTTACAATTAAATCACGTTTTACTCGATTCAATCGCTATACCAACAATTTATTCCTTATCCCTATTATTATTTTATTTCGCCAATCTATCTAGTTTTTTATTGTTTTTTCTTTCATTCGTTCATTTCAATTTCTAATTTTTCACTCTGTTATATTTTCGGTACAATTAATTAGTACTGAAATTTTTATTAGCAACAGAAAAATATTATATTAATTAATTAATTATTATTATTATTGCATTAAGATTCTCAGATTTGGGCAATTTTAATCATTTGTCTCGATTCTGTAATATTCGTGATTTTTGGCAGTAATACACATATACAGAGTTGTGTTTATATATTGATTCGAGGACTCCAGTTGTGGAAAAGAGAGTCGTATGTGCTCCACTTTGATCCACTTCCTGGCGGAGAGTCACTTTTCGCGCTGAAACTTGTCCCTTTTAGCTTCTCCTCTCCAAAAGTTTTTCTCCAATCTGCTTCGACCTCTCCCCCCCCCCCCATAACCCTTCTTTATTCCACCCCAACAAAGAATCCATCTCGACGCGTCTTGGAAACCTCAACATCAGTTGAACTTCTCATCTCTGCCGGCTCACTACTTTCCTTTTCCCCTTTATCCGAAAACTTCAACATTTTGCATCCCCCTAAAATCCCATAAATCGCAAATTAACTCCCAATGTTCCAAGCAATATCTCACGCCTTTTTCTAATCTCCAGCAATCTTTCTAACACAACGTAGGTTTATTTTCAAATTACAAGTTTCGTTTCGCGGCGTTAATTATTATTAATGATTAAATTAAGCGACAAAGAGACTGAGGGGAAGAATACTAATTCATTTTTAAGTCAGCTGACAAATTATGAAATATTCGTAAGTAAATTAATCGCGTGGGACTGTCGGGTTAGGTTGGTTCGGTAGGCAGGTGTTAATTAGTTTGTACGGTGGATGAGTCTTTTTTCCATTTAAATTATTGGAAGGGAGGGATTAATCCCGAGTGAGATTGAAATTTGCGTCGTGACGTAATGCACTGGGAGGGAAAAGTAGAGTTGAAGCGTCTATTAATCATCTCCCCCCCCCCCCCCTTCGGGACACATCAAGTATTTCTCATTCAACGCGAACGGTCATCTATTGAAACGAGCAAAATGAATGAACTTGTTGTATCCGCGCCACATCGATTCAATTCGTTCTCTGTGCAACCGTCAGACACTTTTTCAACCGGAAATGAGCTGGGCTTGGTCTTCTACAACCGGATAATTCACAGATTCACCTCCTGACTCCATTCCATACAATAATGCAAATTAGTTTTAATTTCATTAATCATGCTATCTCCTTTCAACCTTCGTTTCGTCAATTGCTCTATCCATGCTTCAATTTAAACACGATCCTCCGAATCTTACGAAACTTCTGAACAATGTTAATTCCTATTCTTATTCCTTTTATATTACTTCAGCGTCTCTTTGTTCCTGTAACTTTACCCTAATTCGAATGACTCTCGTCATTTTCCTTCCAAGAGAGATTTTTGGTGATATAAGTTTATTGTCCAGAGAGAAGAAGCTTCGCGCACAATAATCATTAGACTATAGCGAGTCGAGTAATTTATTATTCCGAAGCTGAAAGAACAAGCTTTTCCTCGTTGCTACTTTTGTGCTTTTTATGTAACTTCGGCTGAAGCCTAATTTATGATCGAAGTCTCCTCGTCGGTTTATCACGAATCTCGTTAGCTGCTGAGAAAAGATGGGGCAGCATAATTTGGCGAAAAGCCGAGGTTATTAATATAACTTTGATAGGGGCACGCTTAATAAATCATAACAAACGACAAAAATTTTTTCAAATTTAACTTGAGTCTAGGAACAAAAATATTAAGCCAAGAGTAAAATTAAAAAGAATAGAAATTTGTGTTTTTTTTTTTTAATTTGGAAAGTCTATCTGCTGTCTATCCTGAGTGAGTGTGAAGGTGTAAATGAGGGAGATTTGTGAGAGTTTGATCATTTATACAGTATAGTTTTGCCGATAAAAGTGGATGAGGACTGTACGAGTTAGACAAGCTTAGCATAACTTTGAAGGGGGCACGTCTGACACATCATAACAAATGACAGGGATTTTTTTACACTATACTGGAGTCTATGAATAAAATATATCAAACCAAAAGTAAAATTAAAGGGAAAAGATCTTTATATTTTTTTTTTCGAAATTTGGAAAGTTATCTACTTTCTATCGCGAGTGAGATTTTGGGAGTTTGTTTACTTACGCAGTATAGTTTTGCCGATGCAAGTGGATGAAGACTGTACGAGTAGGGCAAGCTGAGTAGCCAGCATGAGGACGCGAATGGGGAGATTGTGGTGGAAGGGTGCCATTTGGCTTGGTGAGAGAGTGACGTAAAAAAACAAGATGAGAAAGTCTCTTTCTCCCAATGTAGATTTTTACGGTCAAGTTCGGTCGGCACGTGCTGACCGGCGTGATCGATTAAAATGGCTGATTTACGGCGAAGTTCGCTGGCCAGATGGAAATCCGCGCGATCACTCGCGAACCGGTCCGCACCGATCGAGCCGAACTAATAGTCGGTCATGCCAACTCACCTGACTTTATATTCGACAGCCTGTCCTAAAACCCCTCCCCCACCCTCCTATATCCCCCCTCCGCTATCCATACCTTTTCAACAAATTTGCAATATACCCACCACGTCTCATCCCAGCAACCTTATTTATTATTTATCTCCGAAGAATATTCTACACGTTCGTCAAGAGGAAAGCTAATCAACAATCTTATTCGTTAGAAACTATGGATTAAAAAACAGCAAGCTGTAACAAATAAATTATTTCTCTTATGTACTGTTTTTTTTTGCCTATCCACTTAATAAAACTTGGAAATCTTTCAAATCAAACCTGTCTAACCACTGGGATCCCCTAACAGTTAATAAAACTATCCCATCTTTATGATTTCGTTGAACCTCAACTTTCAAAAAGAAAAAATAAAATAACTGCAAGAATAGGTTTTATGATATATTACTAATAATTTTGTTAATTTAGAGTTTCATCTTCATTTCGTACGAGAGTAAAGTGCATGGAATTTATTTATACAGGAATCTTAGATTACTCGATTTTAGAGTCTGCTTTATAGTGTTTAAATCATTTGGACGTAATATTTTGAAGATGCAAACTTCAGGAAGTGCATCGTACCAGGATTTCTTCCACGAGTCAAGGTTCTCTCTGTTATCTTTTGCAGATATTATTATTTTATTTATTGCGCGAGTCGTACCGTACCTACACTACTCAAGAATAAATTTCGACTCGTCCACTCTTCCAGCAACAATAAACTGAATATACTGAAGAGTTTCGTTGCTTCCTTCCTACGAATAACTAATTAAATCATTTTTATAAAATAATCAGCTACTAAATCTCACTGTTATACTAATTCTAGATATTTATTAATAATAGTCAGTAATAAAAAATTAAAAATAAGTTTTAATTTATTGATTAAACATGCAGATTTTTATAACGTTTCTAATATAAATATTAGCCGAAGTTTACATACAAAGCTTTGAGTTTGATTGATATTTTTATCATACTTAAGCGAGATTAATGAACGTCTTGGCAAGCTAAGATATAAAATTAGTTTTCGATCGGTCTTTGGGAAGAAACGAATAATATCGAGGGGATATTCCGCTTCGTACTTTCCTTTTGCAAAGTATCGGGTGAAATTATTCCAAGTTAAGTAATTGTAGATTCCCCGACGAGTAAAACGAAGCGATCAGTCAGACTGCGTGGCGCCTACCTTTGGCGATTTCGAGTTTCAGATTCCTTAATTATATACAGGCCCCCGGGGGTCACGGTGAAAACACTATCGATACGTCGTCTCCATTTCTTACAAGGATGTTTAGTAGCTGTCGACCTGAACGCGATTGACCTTCGATCGCTTAACCCTCCCCATGAAATCGTTTTAAACATCTGAGTCAAATTGTAATAAAGCTAAATGGAATTCTGAATGTACTTGAAAATTTGACACTAAATCGTAAATATAAACAACTGACAACTGACAGTCTATATTTGTTACTTTAATTATCATTTATCTACATCGATTTATTTACCATACCTACAATAATAACTGTTCAATATTTTATTTACATTAAAAATTCCTAGGATTGAATTTATCACTATGCTTCCCTGTTTTCTTATTCAGTTAGGCTCGAGTCACGTATACACATTATTGTGTATCTTCTTGTATATCAATTTCAGATAATTACAGTAAACTTACCGTTTTGATTATATTTTTTTCGTCATCGATATTACGTTCGAAGTATAGGCAAACCGTTCGTGTATCAAGGTTGATGCTCGATTTTGCTTTGTTCTTTCCTCGTAAATTGACTATCTGGGAGATCCTGAGTGGTTTCGGTATAGTCAAGTAGATGCTGTGCTAGTTTGCACGGCGTAAACTTTGCCCGAACACGCGAGCCATAATGTATCACCTAGAATGATCAATGCCTGGAGTACGCGCGCGTCCGTCGTAATAAAGTTTGCATAATTCAGCGATTATGTTCGGTATCCAATTAAGCCAGTGTGCCCTAGAGACGAGTCGGCCAACCGAAACGCTTTATTTTCCCTGGAAATTCCTGCTCGACCAGCCAACGATCCAAAAATTTCACTACTTTCCAAGCTTCTCGCACGTCGACCGATCCAAGGAGGCACTTTTTACACTTCCTCCTATAAATTTTCCCCTGCCGAGTTAAGAAACCCGAGTAAACAAACCTGACCAGAACCCCTTGTTCAGAAAAATAAAGAATTTTTGATAGAAAAGAAAACAACTCGTGTAGCATGACTCAGAAGCAGGAGAAAAGGATCCTGATGGATTTTTGTAAAAAGACTATTTTGTGCAAATAAATTCTTTAGAAAACGTTGTAATTTTGAGGATTTATTGGGAGGAAACTATGATGCTTGTGAATGAAATTTTATTAGTTTCTTTTTCATTGAGTAAGGTGGATAAAGAAACAGGTTGATGCTTGAGTTCTTATATATAAATTAGGATTAATTTCCTATATTCATTCGTTGCACATAGTTTTATCTGTATTGGGTAGTTATGTTTCATCCATGAAGAATGGTACTTGGCTAATCGTATAGGAAATTGTCTAATGGGACGCATTATCGATTAACTAGAGAGCCGTTTAGCAGTCAATCCAGTCTCGATTAATCACTCGCGATTCCTAAGGATGAAAAGCGATCGAAGCCAGTTTACAGCAGTCGAGCTGTCTCATTCGATTAACGATATACATGGTGTGGCCATAAAGTATCTGGACTACTTGCATAAAAAAGGATTAGTCATCGTATTGTCATCGTTCAAATTTATATTTTTCAAAGTAAGATCCTTCTGACTCGACATGAGAGACAGGGTTGCAATTTAAAGACCAGTACTCTCGAGGAAATTGATTTCATCCAATTTGTAAACAATGAGGGAATAATGTGTACATTTTTATTTATTAAACAGCAACAAAAGCTAAGTTGGAATATTTTAATAAAATAATTTTAATTGCTTATCTCTATTTAGTAATCCAATAATTATAATTTTAATGATTTGTTCCTTTTAATTAAATCATTTGTTTTGTGTTAAAATAGTCTTGTTGGCGTTTACGAAATAGATCTAACGTTAGTCATTTGTTGAGGGAAACCATTCCTGTAAAACAGTGAATGCACTTAGTTTCCTTTGGTTTACAAATTGAAACGTATCAATTTCCTCAAGTAACACGGAAGATAAATACAGATTCCATTTCTCATACAGTAAACTTTTACATAAGTTTGTACTCTGAAAACAGTCAACGACCTTCAATACCTGTTTCCCCTGTCGTTCACATCATCGATTGGCTCACTTTCAAAGCTTTCTTCAATTTGGTGAGTATTATAGGAAATAGTTTTTTGTGCGTCGTATAAATTTTACCTGTAGGAAGTGACGCACCCGAATATCCTTGATTTTTGTTTTCATAAATTATATACAATTCTTCGATAGAAATTTCAAATTGAGAAGGGGGAGGAAGAGATGGTAAAAAATAATTAATAAGCTTGATCGATAACGAGCATTCAATTAATTTAAACTTGGAATAGACAATGATCTTGAGTTAATAATACAGATTTCGATCGAATATATGTATAGAAAATATCTATCGAAGTTCGTGTAACCTGATTCGCATTTATGCATTCGTTGGATTTGAGCAGCGTGACCTAATAATTTTCTTAGCGTTAATTTAGTCAACTTTATTTTTCATTTTTATTGTTTCCAGCGTGATCGGCTTTGCCTTTGTCACCGCAAAGACCACAAGCCTGTTTCTCCCCCCTTTTCTCGTCCAGTGCAAGATGCATATGGACATTTTTTTAATGTCAACATGCAAATCGCTGGACCGATACGGAAAACTTTTGCCACTACTCGTTTATATTTAGATTTTATATATTTTTTATGAGTCTCGCCATGCGATTCTCAGAGATTCGTAAGTTTTTATCGCTTGGAAGAAGCTGCTCCTTCTGATACACGAAGTTTCATCCAGCTCTCTCTTCCATCACCCAATGTCTCTTTTAAAAGACCTGAACTAGATTCAATGTCTCATCGTAGGGAGCCAACTGGTTTATTGGACATATTTAACCTTACATTGATTTAAAGTGGCATCACTGTTTACTCAAAACTTTTTTCTTACATTTTTTTCAAAATACCACTCGACCAATTTGCATATCACGAAAACCAGAACACCGGCCTAATTAAATCAATCAGTCGCAGAATAGTCAATAGATTCTGTGAAAATTCCATTTTAGCGAAAGAACAAGCGGATGGACCAAATTGATTTTACAATACTTTAAGTCAGATTTCATATTAAGTAATTGCCGGAATAGATTGGCTTAATTGTATTCGTTATTCGAGTTAATCTTGTAGGAATACGAGCAGATATGCGAATAGCACCAATGTCCCACTTGTTACGTAGCTTTAAAGCTCCGAGGATAATCCACGGTTCTCCATAAAAAACAGTAAGTACATCCTTTAACGACTAGCCTGGCAATGTTTGAATATAACAGCAGCTGGAGACATAAAAACAGACGAGTAGTAACTTTTATGCTATCATCCCAGATTAGCGTTTCCCAATCCTGCATATAGATGATACACTCGCCTGAGCTCCTTTTTCTCATGGACATTTTTATGGTACATGGTATGAAGAAAAAGATGTTCCTTTATATAAATTATACCAAAGCTATTGTGGCCCGGAGCTGCTGAAATCATTTAATTTTTATAACCAAAAGTGATAGTCAAAGCTGTCACTCGTAAGGTGGTGAAAAAATCATTTTCAACGAATGTCTTCTGAATCATAACTTAATCAATTTCCAGGGTGTTATAAAAAATAACAGCGAGCTGACTATGTCCGACTGATTAACCAGTTTGTTGCTTTCATTGATAATCTTTTATTCTTCATTTTATATATTAAATTTTCAGTGCCTTCTCTATTCGTTACTGTTTTGAACATCCTCCCTGTATTTTTTACTTTTCCCGTTATTTCTTTCTCCCCCCTAGATATTTGTTATGTTTATTACTTCTACTCTTTAAATCTTTCCATTTATTGATTATTTTTGGTCCTTGAAAAATTATCATCATCTATCAATTTTGCTACCATCAATTATTATGTTGGTAAGATCATGTTTATAAATGGATTCTATATAGTGTTTCACTTATAAGATATAATTTAATTTAGGAGAGAAAAAACATCCCCGTGACTTTTGTATTTTACGAAGAAACCATTTGTATGTTAATAAATTTGCGTAAGCTCTTATAAAATGCTCTTCCGATTTGTTGCATCGTTTGGTGATAAATGGTAATTTTGTTTGCATCATCCCACCGGTGCTTAACTTGGTTATTGGTTCATTAGCGTTCAAATGATCTTTTTTTCAACAATGAATATAAATAGCGAGTGAAAAAATTGCAAAAGTTCAGCTGTCAATCTACTCGTCGATTCGCTCTCTCGTAAAATAACAGATAATCACTGTTTTTTTATTCTAGATCATTCCATTTGTACTTTGTTCATGTTATCCTTGTTTCGTCAACGCGTGATTGACATTTACCACTTCCTTCTCGTAATATCAATCATTAATTATCATTAAAGTCATTAAGTATATTAGATATCCATAAATCTTAAGTAACGTTTGATGTTGAAGTTTATATTCCATATTTAAATATTATATTATACTTAACGAAGCAATTGTAATTCATTCAGTCGATATCCAAGCTTTAATCTTTAACGGTTCGGAGTATGGTTTACCCGCGCGTGAGCTTAAGGCTTCAAGCGAAAAAACATTAGCCACGGAATCACTATTCTTATTTAAGAGGCCGACCAGTATGCCAAGGGGACTCATTTCTCTTCAATCTTTTTTGCAATTTTAATCTCCGTTGATTTCCCTCGCGGGAGACTTGTGGGGAATTAGTACCTTCTTATTCCGAATTTTAAATTTTCATTAAGCCAACGAAGATTCGTCACGCGTCACTATCTCCTTAAATTTGCCAGTCAAATTAAAACAAATTAAAACGTAATCAGTCGGGTTTCTTGGAATTATTTTTTTTTTTTCAAAACTGAATCAGTGCTTTATCGTTCGATTTCCGATTGCATACAAATAGTCTGTAGTTAAATAACGTGTCACATCTATTATAGAAAAATAGATTAGCAAAGATTTTTATGCTATACTCGTCAAATGGAATTCCATAATACTCCAGCTATTGTGAGCTGTGAGAGTAATTGATAAAAAATTGATAAGGAAGATAAAAGTAAATGATATATTGAATTTCAGAAAATCGATCATATATATTAATACACGAATCAGAACTAATGTTAAATGGTAGAGTTTTGACGTTAAAACCAAAGTTGATTTATCTCATTGGTTTAAACCAAGGCCCAATCAATGTTAAGAAAACTCGTTCTGAATGCAACCATAGGTTTACATCAAGGTTCGATCAAAGTTAAGAAAGCTTGGATTTATGAAAGAAAAGGGGAATGGATAGCGTTTGTCAGAGCTACTCTGTTTGTTCAGAATAGTACAATGGGTGAAAAATTGAATAGTGGAGGTACAACTCCTAAATGTATCAATAAAAATTTAAACATAATATTTGTGTGGTGATGTTCATACATTTGATTCCTACAGTTAATGTTTTTTCGTGGGATCATGATAAATAAGAGAATATATAAATATTAAAATAATTATATATTAATATATATATATATATATATATATTAAAAAAGAATAGAGATATCAGACTATATTTATAAGATAAATTATTTATACGTTTCTTTGTATAGTTGTGCAAATATGTACAAGCAATATTAGATTGTGAAATGGAAGTTTACCTTGTGATCTCGGTGATGCAGCGTTTAATTCTTCTCTCGTATGAATGAATATCAGTGGAATGATTTCTCTTTTCAATATAGGTAAATATAGTGGACTCTCAATATGCTTCGATCTGTATTTGTAGAATATAGACACTTATCCATCTATTTTATCCAGTCCAATAATTGGAACATTGATTCATTTGTTTCAATTTATTCACCAATTTTACTTATAGACTAACTGTTTGAAATTGTAGTGATTATCGTAGTAGCTGTAGAACAATTAAAAATATTTGCTATCTTATATAAATATAGAATTCAGCTTTTATTTTCTATTCAGAATTTAAGACAAATAATTTAAACGACCGAAATGTGTTATCATTTTTAATTTTTTATAATTAAAGAATATAAATTTTATAGTTGAATTTATAATATTGCTTATGAAATTTAAAGAAAGGTTGGATTTCCTTTGCGACGAGAAGGGGTGGGACACAGCAAACCTGGTACAGTATGAAGCTTTAAAAGTGAACTAGAAATAAAGATGAATTTAATATTTTATGAAGGTAAGAGCCACACAGACCATAACTATAATATACGAGGCAGAAGCTCTGTGGAGAGCGTATTACATTCCGTGGGTATGTTGAGCTTGAGGCTAGCTCAAGACTACTTCAAGAATGTGAAATAACGAGGAATTTAGAAGACGCGTCGTCAAGTTCCCTTAGGAACTGCAAGCTTTTCGTTGGTGTCGTAACGAGAGACCAACCACAGGACTTTCCTGCTTCAAGATGCTACTTTGCCAAAGTACGAGCTAAAATTACCTCATTTACCTATTTATCTATTTAATACTAGATGAAAACAGATACCATAACATTGTATGAAAGTCCAAGTCAACTTTGTTCAAATATTAAAATAAAAAGAATATATTTCCACCCCTCCTGCATATCAACAAATTTCTGGTTCATACATAAATAATACTAGAAATATACTTCATCAATATTCATTGACCAATGTAACGAATTTGTTCAAATTTCTACATTCGTGAAATCTTCCGAAATAAATACGGAGAGTGAATGATAAAATGCATACGAGCATTTAAAATTTATATAGATTTAAATCACGATTCAGAAGAGAGTCTCTTACAAAATGAGTCTTTGTTTCTGAAAGATTTGGTTAAGAAGAGAATCACTCATATACATAGGTGAAGACAAGGATTCGAAAGACTTCTAGGAGAAGTCTCGCTGGATTTTGTTGGTGAAAACACGAGCAACCGTGGGTCCGCTGCTCTTTAAGTGGGTTATTCTTATCGGAGCTGCTTGCCGAGCGTTCACCGTAGAAATTGTGAGCTTCCGCCTGCAATATCCTTGAAATAACAAGAGCAACAAGGGTGCCCAGTGTTGTCTTCCAATAATGGCTATACCTTTAAGCGTACTTTCCCCCCAAGAGTGCATTTTTAACAGCACGTGACCCTCCGTAAACTCCCGGGGAATTCCGTGCTTCCCGAAGATACAAAAGGATACCTCTGATAAATTTACACCACCATTGGTTAAAAAACACGTTGAGTAAATTTCTCCAATTATCGTACACCTCAAAACTATACTAATTCTGATAGTTATTTTTAAACTGTTGATCCGACGTGTCCTTTCTACAAATACTGCATCTAGGGTGAAAGCAGAAGTTAAATTAATCTCCATTTTGCTTAAGAAAATGTATTAAGGTATTTCGTATAAAATTTCAGATGAAAGTTGGTGAATGGGATTTTTGAGAAAATGTTAGATTTTGACACAGCTGATATGACGTTGGCGCAAATTAAAGTTGTAGGCTGCAGGTGCAACGTGTCCTTCGTACAAGGTCTGCGCCTGGGGTAATATTGGAACTACCGGGAAATCAAACGTGCACCGTAGCTTACACCAGCTTTCTTTTCCGCCTGATCTAACGTATTGAAAGTTCAGCTCCTAGGAGAGCCAAAACTTCGCTCGCTAAAAAGTCAAACGTCTCGTTTCCCTCGAGTCAAGTTTCAAACAAGTGAAAAAAGGAACACAAACCAAACGCAAAATAATTATTCAATGCAGGAAGAATGGTTATTTTAATTACGTTGATATATATGTAGTACATTTAAAGTTTTTGCACAAGGTTACTTATGTATTTTTTGTATCGATTGTGTGTGTGTGATAAGTACGGTAAGTTAATTAAAAGGTGTTAAAGCTTTAATTATACACAAATTTTACCAGTAAATTAGGAAAGGTTGCTTTGTTAAGTACTCGAATGTCGTCATAGTAATCGCCTTATCCTTTATTTATTGTAACTACATTATTATCTCTTATACATAGCTGTTCGGATAATAATTACATACAACGGTATAACATTTATAATATCTTCATGTATAACCTAACAACATTTAACGCGATATACGATCCTCGCTTCGTGCTCTCGCTTTGATAATTTCACGCTCTTCTCCTGTTCCCAGTTTTCTTTTTTTTGTTTATATTTATTTCTTCCGTACGAACGGGAAGATAGAAATATAATAAATTGAATGAACGATGATTCAAGTAATATGCAAATCTCCTCCCTTTCGATTACATAAGAAAGAATAAAACATTTCTTTAGCTGATTATCGCTTTTAATAAATATATAAATATATCCAATTAGTTTTTTTTAAATTTATAACACGTTTAAAACGTAATATTGACGTAATTTGATTTGTTTTATAATGCGGTGTATTACAGATTTATTATGATAATTGTGAATTTATACAGAAAGAATCTTATAGTATTTTTATTGAATTTTGAGGGAAGTAAATCAAATGTAATTAGAGCGACGAGGATACACTCTACAGAGGTGTTGATTTATCCTTTCTATCAAACCCTTTTTGGGCTCTCATTAATTCTCATCGATCTTACGGGTATCTCTCTCGTTTATCGTTATTCTATCCTTATCGATATTGTTATTATTCTTAACGCTATATATATCTTTATACAAGTACAGCACTTTACGCACGTGCTCACAAAACATTTCAACACTCTCCATACACACACACACACACACACACACACACCTCAAATGAATAATCGTGATATATTTTCGAGTAATTCGTATCTTATGTCTCTTGATTTCGTCGAGTAGAAAATTCGGAAAAGTTGATCGGGGGGTAAAGTGCGTTAATCTAGACTGATGCTCGAAAAATTGTAAAATGACGATGACACCCTTTTCAATGGTTTAAGCCCAGAAGGGTAATTAGATTTCAATCTATTATTCATGTATTTTTTTCTCATTTTTCATCGTTTTCATCAGATTTATCGATCGAATTCTTGCAGGAGAATCTTGAAGCTTATCTAAAATCGAACTGGCTATAGCAAATAGGCCTTTAAGCGAATTCCTATTCCCTCTCTTACAATTAATCAGGGAACTCTATCGAACAAGTACTCGTGAAAGTTTTCCAAGCTAGAATTAGATCGATAAATTGTGGTAAATAATTAGCAGCTTCGCGGTTATTACGTCATCCATTGGTAGCCGGTGTAGGTTTCGTCCCTCGAATAATTTCCCTTTAACTCGACGTGCTTTAGGCGTTTAATTTCCACACAATAAACACATCTCAAGCATGCATTGTATTTCAATTAGTCTGACTAAAAATATCGCTTTCTCCTTACACGCTTAAACTTTTAATTAATAAATGTAAAGCTTCAATTCTTTTACAGCTCCACGTGTTTTCTTTTATGATTACGTCCAGTAATAATGCAACGAACAATATGAAATAATTAGTAATTTAATACAGTGCTTTTCAATTAAATATTTAACATCCTTTTCTCACTTTTAAATTAAACTTGCTAATAGATGCACAGAAATATTAATTAACAGTGAAGTGAAGGACTTTATACAATTATCCACTTTTTTTACATTTTACATATACACTTTCAGCGATGAACGCATGGTTCCAATTATAATCGAATAAATCTCTCATTTTTCACAGTAACATTGTACAATATTTAAATAAACAACGATAGGCTGAAAAAGGGGGATTTGTAAGCACTTGTACAATTTTCTGCGGTTAGGCATGGTTTGGTTACAGTGAAAAACATATTATTCTCATAGTGAAGAATATCAGTTTAATTTATTGAAAATATCTCCTTTGTTTATAGAATTTGGGATGTGTAAATTCATAGTATATTCAAGAGTTTTCGTGTTAGATACAGTTTATGTATGTATAAGGTAGTAAGAGTGTAAAATATTGTGTATAGAAGAAAGAAGAATGTATTACGTAGGCTGCATGGAATAAATAAGGAAGAGGGTTAAAAAATATTGAGTTGAGAGAGTTGTTTATTCGTAGGGAAGGAGGTTAGACAGGGGGGGGGGGGGTACACCGGATATTATCGAGGCCCTACGATTGAGGGGGATATTTTCTGTTTCTTCGAAGGTCGTTGGGTTAATTAAAGAGGTACGAAGGGTTTGGTGGGGATTCAGCTATGCGCGAGAGTACGTAAAACGCCGGCGATCGATTCGTAATTGACTAAGTATTGTACGTGACGTGTATGTACGTGACGCGAAGTGGTCCCGATCGTGATTTTCGTGCAAAGAAAATTTATTGATACGCTAAAAATATACTCATTTGCCCCGTCCACACCGCAGGTATTCCACTATTCATTCACTTTCGCACCCTTTATTTAAATCGATCCTCAAAAATTTATATCACTCGCTATAATCTATTCATTCGCCAAACTCCACCAGACATTTCATAAACTTTTTTTAACTAAATCTATAATATCAATTACTATATAATAACTGGCAAAGCTTTTTATTTATTTTTGCCACGATAGATTTAAATTTTAAAAATGATATCGTTTCGATTGAAAAATAAATTTTCTTCTTTCAATTTCCTACCTTAAGGTAAATCTTATGAAAACTTTACAGAAAATTTTCCTTCACTTCCCCTGTTGGTTTTATCCATATCATTTATTTAAATCTGATAATACAAAGCTTTAATACTCGTTTATTAAATTTCGTAAACTTTTTAAATGGATTGAAAAATTTATTTACAATTTATAGGGAGACTTTTATTATTTCATTGACTCGTTATCGTTTAATCTTAATTAAAAGCTCCCATCTTTTACCGACTATTTGCCAATTAATGCTAAGACCCGATCATTATTCCATTCGTTTTACTTTCAACTGGCTACTTTTTGCCCAGAGGTGCTATTTTAATTACTGGTCAAATAAATTAAACGTTTAAGCAATATTCGTTTAAGATTGAAAATCAATCTGGTTTTTGACAATCACCCAGTTTTATCAATCTCCACCTTTCTAAATTATTTATAAAATACTTTTGACAAATGATTGCTCTTAATTATGCGAGCACATTTCACAGGATTAATTTAATTCCATATTATTATCCTGATCGTTTGATGGCAAATCCAATTTGTGTAGGAAATAGACAAACTATTGTATCAATTACTTGATTTTCATCGGTTAACACGTTCGTTAATACCTTCTCCTCATTTTTTCTCTATTTTTTATTCAATAAATTTTGCGACGACTACAATTAAATGTACAGATTCCCTTTGCTTAATCAGAAATTGTTCATTATTGGATTTTCGTGGATTATTGTTTTAACCCAATAAGACTGTTCGATTTGCTAGTTTAATTTTCAATGGTTAATTAACACCATTTTCGCTATCCCACTTAGCACATACTTGTCAAAGTAATAGAGGTACTAATTAAATAGTAAAAATTACGGTTATATTGAGATTAATAATTATTTGATAGAGGAAAATGAGAAAATATTCTTCCTCGATTAATATCTGTTATTTTTATTGATTAAAATATAAAAAAATTCTAACAGGACGTCGATGGATAAAAGATAGAATCTTCTTAACACTCGTTTTCGTCACTGGAACTGATCAAAGAGCCAGCAAATTCTTATTTCAAAAGCACGTTCGCTTGTCTATCACGTTCCCCACGTCATTAACAAACAAAAACTCAGACAGCTTTGAAATTTCCTAGTTGGAAAAATTAAAGTTTTGTTAACTTCTTGGTTTTATATCCAAGTAGCAGTACATTTAATGACGATAATCCATTGTATATTTAATATTTTGCAATATTTCAAAATAACTTCTGTTACAAAAATGATGTGCGGTGTGTTTTATTAAAAAAGTCAGATGAATTTCGTCGGAGACTATTTGAAGTAAAGTATTATTTATTTATTGGCCAAGTAAGGTCCTTCGCGTATCACTGAAATATTCCAGTCTACCTCGTACTAGCAAAAACTGAGTTTAGTTTGGTAGCCTGAAGCTGTCGCAGGAACCTCGAAACTCAATAATTCAGTTAAAAAAATAGGGTATCATAGTGAAAATAGCCTGTGAATGCAATATAACCATTGTAAAATTGGAAAAAACTAATAAAGCATTGGGTAATGATATTTTAAGCTTTATGTCTAAAATTACAACTGGAAATCTGAGTATACTACTTATCTTAAAAATGGCTCTTATCATTCAAATAAAATGTAAACTCTCTACATTTAAAGTGGATCATTGGAATAGTTCATTAACAATTTTAATTATCACATTTTTCAAGCAAATAATTGTTCTAAAAGCTAAAGAGCTGTATTAAGATAATATAGAGAGTGTGGAGAGGGGTGGGGGATTGAAAGCTTTTTGAGGGACGTCTAATCGTTAGGTGATGGTGGAGCTTTTTGTTGTTTTTGACATCGACTGCCTGGAGTACAAAGCGTTTCAGGTGACCCGTGAAAAGATTCGTTAGCCGAGCGATTTCCTGCTGTCGATGCCAATCGATAAAACGCGAAAAGAAATGAGAGATTCTCGTTGCTTCGATTCTCCTTTCTATTTCACGCGATATCTCCCCACCCCCTACTACCTTTTGTGCCTTATCGCACGAAAACCTTTCGATGCACCAAACGTCACCAATTCCCCTTAATTGCTCTATTTCCAATCTCCCCCCCCCCCCCCTCCCTTTCTTAACAACCAAAGAAATTTTACATGATTCATTACAACGATCAACTAAATCTACTGATTGTCTCACTTTCCCAAATTATCTATGCAAGATTATTTCAGACTTCTTTTAGACACGAATTAGAAATCGGTTTCTTGGCCAATGTAAATGATCGATTTAAAGTTCTGAGATTATTCGAACGTTTGCCCTTATAATTATTAAAGTTTTCTATCTAGATTGTTTAAAAAAATATGTATTTAGGCTAGTCCTTGATGGTGTCCTCGTCGAGGGATCACTGTTACACCTCAAGTCAGGCAATGGGCTTCCGGGGGGCGGAAGTCAGGGGTGGAATACCCAGGGGTGTGCACGAGGGAATTGAGATTACGTATATATATATAATATATATAAACGCATAAGGTTTAAGGCTTGAAAGGGCTCTGAGAGATTGATAGGGAATGAAAAGAAAGAAAGAATTAAGGTTGGGAAAAATGGAGATGAGTGGTTTCTACTGTACAGGGGACGAGATTATTCGTGTCAGATTGCGTTTATGTACAGTGAAGTTAGATGGGAATGTGGCTGGTTGGACCAAAAGTACCCGCTTACCATGGATTTTCATCATTATGGTGACTCTTAGGGGTCAAAGGCCAAATGGATCCAACGCGAAAAGAATATTTGACAAGAACGATCGCGAGGTGAGGTCTACTCTAATCTTTATCGAAAATCCATCCATATCAAGTAGTATTAATATTTATCGATACTCTCGTTTTGAACCCTTTGTGAGAAAAAGCTTCATTAGCAAGATAAATCGATTGATTTTTAAATGTTCATCGACCTCAGCTCGCAGTTACTTATTGTCAAGATTGTTGTTCTTCTTTTCTTTCTTTTTAAGTTTTCTCTCCTTTTTTCTCTACCTATCGCTAAAGAATTAACAAACTCATCGGTTTGGTTTCACTACAGAGACTGTACAGTAAATAGATCGTCATGGTTTCGTTACCAGTCGGCAAACAGCAAGCTCGAGTAAAACACACGCTTCAGAAAGAGACAGCAGATAGGAAGAATTAGTATCTTAAGAAATTTCTTTGATTTGCATCAGCATCCTCAGTCTTGGACTGATAGAATCTGATAAAAATGAATGTTTTAAATTTGTCTTTATTTTATCGAAATTGATTCATTCAAGATTTCGTCAGTTGGTGAAAAATTAAAGTTTAATATCGTTCAGTGCTAAAGATATTATTCCTTCCTGTCTCCCTGATGGTATTTACAGATTGTTTCATAGATTTGATGGTTTTTTTTTAAGATATAGTTATTTCTATAAATCTAGATTGACTTCGTAAAGAAGGAGCCGCGAGGAACACTACAGACATTGCACCACTCCCGTTTCATCATCCGGTTGGTTGTTCTTCGCACTTCTCTCGTTAACATTCATTATTTAATTTATTAATTTAGACTTATTCTCGCTCACTCTACAGTCCACTGATCTTACGATCCAACGCTACTTATTAAACGTCATTTTTCCCACTTACAAGCTCGATTTACTGTTTAGTCGATTATACATACGCTTTTCTTATAATTTTTTTACTCCCTACCCTCTTCATCTATCGCTATTTCAAATACTACGATGATGAAACGAAATGGTTATTATTCAGGCCGAAGATTTATATACGTATTCAATCACAATGAACCATTCAGAAAACAACGCAATTTTCTTATTTACAAATTAAAAGTTAAAAAACATTATATATTTAGCATAGGTAATTGCATCAATAATGATCAAAGGTGGAGGGGGTTAATAATAATGTAGTTAGATCGATCGATGAAAATTGATTCGTTGGGACTTCTCGCAGCTTGATATAATTTTAAGCACACCCATAGCAAACCTTAGAGGAAAAAAAATACATCACAGAATTCGCGCGGTGTAGTATACACATAGTTCGAAGTACGTCTAATGTACAAACATTGAAAAATATAGTATAATCGTATAATCTATTTGCTTATGGAATACATGTATATTATATATACTACATGTAGTAGTATGAAAAAGAAAGAATAACGCTAACACGCTATTAGCGGTCTCAGAGAGTAGCGTGTAATTTACCGGATGTGCTATTCTTTCTTTTTTATCGATCGAACATCCTGTTCACGTTTACAAACTTTCCTTCTTCCTTATTTCTCGAAACGCAATTTCGCGTGTCCACGACAAAAACCACTTTCCATCCCCTCCCTTATCATCCTATTATACTTCCCTAAATCTTATCGGCTTTTATTGCTGTCGATGATTCTAGATTATTGCCGGAAAATAAAACTGTCCAATTATTTTACCATATTTGCTAGAAAAAACACTTAATATCGTTTAACCATCGAACACCATTCTCATTACGATCAATCTTCCATCATAAAATTATTCTGAATTTCATCCAATTTTGTCAGTTTGCTGTTAATTTATTTGAAAGTTGATACTGCAATTACGTTACAGCGTTGGTTTGACATTATTTTTTTTGTAGCTGTAGAGGATTAAACAGATATTGACCCAATTCGATTCGCGTGTTTGCATTGATATCGGGAGAGCTAGATTTTCGCTGTGTCATTTTGTGCAAACAAAACAAAATAAATTTTTCGTTTTGTTAAATCGACTAATTCCACCCTGGTATTATTGAATTATCACTATCGCCTCGAATATCTTCATCTTGATTGATCCCTCGTAAAACATTGTACTGCAGAATTCTCACCAACGACTGAATTATCGAAGAAACTCGCTTCTATTTTTATACATTTTACACCACAATTAGACATTTCACCTTGCTCCATTCTCTTCAATTTTAAAGCTCGTGCCTCGACTGCCATGCAGCATCAACGTTCAATTTTTTAACAGTATACTCCAATCTCTTCAATCTATTTATGGAGGAGCTTTAAATATTAATTTCCATAGATCCATCGTTGAAAATTTTCATTATTATTTCGACTAATGCATATGACTCGTCGACAGCAATAATAGGATTCGTCTTCGGTGGTCCGTAAGGTGGACCTTTCATATTGACACCGAGAGATTTGCAGGCTGGTACCGAGTGTCGGTAATTTCCAAGTTCGCACAGTGGTCGTTTGATCTATCTACGGTAAATTCGAGTGCAGCTGCTAGGATCTATCATCCCCACCCTTTCACCATCCAAATTCGATCCTGATGAACGCCCAACCCTCCTTTATTTAAACAGATGTGCCGAACAATCCCAGAATTCTCACGGTCATACTCGAATTTCCCCAGATTCATTTCCAATCTCTCGGTCGATCCCATGAATCGCTAAATATAAGGCCATTTGCAATTTCATTAAAGATCTATCGATCCTTAAGATTCTCTCAGGCGGATCCGTTCGATCGTTCTCGCAAATAATTAAATTGTTCCATTAAGATTCGTGCTATATATTTATGTACTACTTACACCCAGCCGGAACGATGTTTTTTCCTACTCTCAATGTTTTTCCTACCGAAGACCACAAGAACAAGTATGATTAACATAAATGATAAAACTGTGGGAGTTACCTTTTGGATTAAACGAAGCCTTATCCGGGATAAATCTGAGCGGAACTTTCACAAATTTGAAGGGCCTGACGTGAATAACGATAGTCCGACCTTTCGAAAATTTTAAACGTCTCATTAGAAAGGTCCCGAGCAACTTTATGAACCTGCCACGGTTGCTCCATGTATATTACACGAATCTTACCTCGTCTCGATAAATTTTAACAATTTAAAGTGTTTTCAAGTTCAACTTTAAATCATTCTTCCTTCCCTAATTTTTTTAACTTCTTAATAACGTTTGAAATAGGACAGAATGTAATCGATAATAAATTATTTCGGAATACAATAATATACGTTGGATTTTCAAGTATATCAGTAGGCTACCGATCGATTATTTCGGTTATTCGAGGGATGAAATTCAATAGGGGTTGTTCTTATCATTTTTCCCGTGAGAAATATCGCGAGTGAATTTTCACCTAACAATTTACATCTTATTATTCCAGCCCAGCAGTTTTACAAGGAAATCAGAAAGGGAGGGGGGTGAATCGAGTGGTGGTGGATCAGTGATGGCAACGTAAAAGTAGGGGGGGGGGGGGTTAAGGGAAATAAACGCTACGAATTGCCCCGAGCAGCAAGTTCGGGACGCGAAACGATTGGCCGTCCAATTAGATTGACGTTGGTGTGCGGGTGTAAATTCATCAGGGTGAATTGTTCGGCATATTTTTGATTTCCATATAAGCAATTAGTCGTAGTTTCGAGATGCTCGCGTTTGTAGAACGAAGCTCCGCGCGGAAGTTATTAATGAATGCAATTACAAACTCCAAGCGACAGTTGAAAATTTGGTCTTCCGCGTGAATGAAACCTCGCAGGCTGGAAAGCTAACCCTCGGGAACACCTTAATACCGTATTGCACTCTTTGAGTTACGTATCGCAGACGTTAATTTTATTCTTTCTGTATTTTGCCGAGACCCTCGGCTATTGCTGTTCGCTGACTTTTTTTGTTTTTCTCTTTTTGCTTATTTTCTATGAATGCGCGTGTTTTCGCAAAGTGCATCTGGTGCATTTGGAACGAATCGTATCCTGATTGAAGCCGAGGCTGCTCGGTGACAAGAAATGCACGCTGGATATTGATACAAGATTTTCATGAATAATTCAAATCGTAGATAAAGACGCCTCGCCTGCGAACTCCTTATCCTAGTAGCTTCAATTGAACCGCGAAGCTTTCTCGAATTGATTAACTATAAAAGAGTTTTATTTACTTTTTACTGAAATGTCAAACTGTACAAATGGAAAGGAAATATTGATTTCACTGAGAATACTGATATTGTAGTTAGTCGAATAATAGTTTGTCGAGATGTACCATTTATAGCTCTGGTGGAAGAATTTATTTCTCAAGATTCAGTTTTAGTAGTAGTGGAAATTACTTCCAAGTGCTTCATTTTAAACTTAATTGTAGGTTTTTTAAATTAGTCCGTACGATCGTGAATACAATTGTGAATAAATCGAATCTAAGGGTGTATTAACGAATTATAGGATAATTTCAAGGACATTAATGCAGAGAGCTAAAAATTTAACGGAAATAGTAGTCGATATGAATAACATAACCTACATTTACGAGTTTTTTAAAAGGACCTCGTATACCCTCTCGTGGATAAAAAATTGATGCACTCGTAGGAGCAGACGAGCTAAATTTGTTACGATTTTATCGAGCTTATAGCTGCGACTACTAATAAACCAATTCTATTTTTCCTCTCCAACTTCGATGGCTCTTTTATATTCGACAGGAAACGTGCTAATTTTTCCACGACATTTTACCAGCAGTTATCAATGCTTCAATCACTTTTTTTTGCTTCATCATTTATTTAACGCAAAGTCTGGATCCTTGTACCGCGATAAACAATTATTCACCATACTACCCACGTTTTATTATGGAATTATCGCGCAGTAAAAATGGAACGATTAAAATTCCACAAATAACGAGCCCTTCAGAATTTGTAATCTCGATTTTTTCCAGTTTCCGAAGGCCGATTGCAGCTTTCTACCTTTGTCCTTTTGTACATGGAATGTGATTTAGACTACGTCGCCTATAATTCTATTTTTAAACGATCAAGCTGGTTGGAACTTAATGAAACCTTTATGTCCCAGTATATTCTCATTTTACGACAAACATCCGCTTTAAAAGATCATTTGCACAGACACACAAGCTTTATTTACAATATCGACCAAACTATATAAACTCCATCATTGGAAATATTTTAAATGTCCCAGATTCTCACAGCTCCAAATGAGATTATTTTTCATGCCACAGTTTGATTTTAGGAAAGGAACGAGAAAAGTCTCTACTATGGAAAGGGATTTGATTTTGAGTATGATATTGAAGATTCAGCGTGGAAAGAAATAAAACACTTTTATGATGGAGATAGGCGTTGCGCGATTGGTTTCCAGGAAGGTTTTTCGATTGGAATCGGCCATTTTCGTCGGACGTCTTTTACGGATAAAACTGCGAGGCGAGTGTTTACGTTGTGGAATAGGGGGTGGGAGTGGGAGGGTGCAGGGTGCTGAAAACCGAGAGCAAACAGGGACATAAAGTCAGCTTGGTTCCAGCGGTGCTTCAACCGGAGAGGTTTACGGGGGTGGTTTTGCGGGGAACATCGTTTCGTAAGAGGGGAAGGTGAAAGGGGTCTAGGGATGCGTTAGTGCGTGAGGTTGTACAAGCAGAGAAACAATGTGGGCGAAATGCGTCGTTGAAAATCAAACCGGAATTCAATGCTGCAACGAATTCGGCGAACCGTGACACTATATTCACGCTTCAATAGTTTAATTAACTAAATAAACGTCGATTCTTTTCATTTCCACCAAATAATTCCGTACACTCGGTCTAATTATTTCCATACTTCGACCCCCCCCCCCCTCCCCGGCTTCATAAATCAACGTATATTTCATGCAAATTTTAATTTGCCAACTTTCTTAATGAGCATTCCTACAGCTGTTTTCTTCAACATTATTTACTTTGCGAGTATGTACGATTTTTCGTAATCATTTCCTTTCTTATCCCCCCCTAGTCTAACTCCAATTATTTTATACCACTCGCTAACTTTTCATTCTACCTATTTTTAAAAAAAATTCCGATCAACGGCGATTCCTGTCACGCGATCCAATCATTTTCCAAGCTCGTTTTAATTATATATACATACGAAATTGTTATCTTCCGCCTATATTTCCAGTCAGTTTGAATGGCTCCACAATTTTTTTCCCACTGAATTTCTTAATTAACAAAACAAGAATTATCGAGACTTTTAATCTGATCGCACGATACTCTCTATATTAATTACCAATACTGAATTTACAAACTTTTTTCTTGTGTGTTCCGAGAATGGAGTAATACGTTTAGATCGCACGATGTACATTATCATAATAAATATCTTCTTAATCTACCAGAAATTAAGGATCTATATTGTTTATCGATAATTTCTTCTCCTAAAGTAAAAATATCGTATTATTTATTCGTTCGTTATACGAAGAATTTACGAATTTGGCCAAACATTTCAACACTTTCTTAAACACCATCAACAAGCCTTGAATAATCATGACATTTTTTCACGTTTGATATGTTTACAATTGAAAGCTGCATAAAATTTACAATCGAGCAAACCATTTTTGGCCTCGATAACGAAAAAAATGTGAATCTAATGATAAATTCTTCATGCGCGGACACTTTTGATATGTATGATATACCCACGAACCCATGAACATTACACGCTCATCTCTATCTTCCATTAATTCCCACGGATGCTTAAATGATACAGTTGTAAAAATATATCCAACAAAATATCCATTGACCGGATTCTAATTTTAATCAATAAAGTTTGTATTTTTATTTCTTATTTTTTCATTGTTTCAAGCTCTTACAGGTTACTAACGAGGGGCTGTTTTTTTGTTTATTAAGGATAGATTTTTTTGACTGTACCATTCTAGAGATATGATGTTATTTTTCCGGTTACCTATCGTGGGATGAGGTGAAAAGGGAGATTTCGAGGTGTTTTTGGCTCATACGTAGAGGCACTAATACTAGAGGTCTGAGATTTACATGAGACTTTCGAAGGGACGCACGAGTAACTAACTAATGATATGTGAGGGCTTATCGCTAATGAGAGGAATGCGTTCAACGCTAAGAAGCCTGATGGCCACGTGCTCTCTCACGTGCATGTTTATTATATTCTTAGGTACGTCGGTGCGACTATACACTGGCTATACCAGCAAGTTCTCGGGATATCGTATAATGCCACCTTCCAACTCACCTACCAATTCCCCCCCCCCTCCCCCTCCTTCAAAACGAACTCCCAATCAATCTTTATCCATCCCACAAAATGACCTCAATTCCTTTATAACCAACCCTGAAAAATCACCAATCCACTTAACGAAAATTTAGCATACCGATCCATCCCCATTATTCACGATTTTCCATGAAATACTATTTCGTTAAGACGATCTCGCAGCAACTCGATCGGCAAGCTTTAATAATTCATCATTTTTTATCGTCAAGTTTATTCGTAGAGCAAGAATTCCGAAGAATAATTTAAATCAGAATTGGTGTTATAAATGGGCAATGTTCTAACCTTATGTTTCAATATCGTTATGAGATTTATTGATCATTTAAATTGTTTTTATGGGACGACGTACTACTTTACCGACCGACGGTAACTTTTAACGTAGTCCGTTTAAGCAGCTTTTTCATTGCGTTAGTTTTTACAAGGTGAGTTGGTAACTGCGATAATCACGATTGTTTATCGTACGGGGGTCGTTTAATTTTGTTAGGCGAGTTAGGAAACGTAGCATTTTTACAACGTAATCACAAGCGGAAGTTGCTTTTTCGAATGTCGCGTTTCCTGCGACAGGGTCGAAAAAGTTCCGCGGTTTTAATCCCTTGCTAATAACTCTGTAGAAAATAATTTCGTTCTCAAGCATCTTATAATGAAAATACCGAATTCTCTCATCCCTTGCAATTGATCCGCAAGCTAATCACGACGATCGTTACGCTAAAACTCTAAGATTATCTCAATACACTTAATTCTTTCCTATGTATATGTATAGGTGATATGTACCAAATGGAAGATTTGTGTTCCGACGTGCTTTGCATGCCGCGAGACAAATGAAAATTAATCGAAAACAGTCAAAATCCTTCCATCCTAGAAAACTATCAGAAAAATTGATATTGATATTAATCCCATCAAATTAACCTTTTCAAGGACGTGTAATGAGAAAATGTCAGCAAGGTTATTTCAAATTTTCTGTGTTAGCTCTACTAGCTTCGTGTTTTTATAGTTAAGAATTTCTGTACTGTATAATTTTCATTAAGACGATCCTTGAAGAAGTTAAAAATAACTAACTGTCCACTCGTAAGCTCACTAATGCATAAAGTTTATCTCGCTGTATTGATCGGTACGAGTTCATCCCGTTCGCGAAAATAAATCTCCATCGAATCAATTCTAATTTTGCGTTACCTAATTATTTACTTCTTGTTAAAATAATCACGCGGGAATTTTGTAATTTTAATCATTGAAAATAAGGTTGTCGAAAGTTTTTCAATCGATAGAAAATTAATGTTTTAATATTTCATTGAATACTGTCGTGCACCTTGCCAAAAAACCGAGTGTTAACGCAACGTGAAATTAAACCTCCCTTAAACGTTTGAAACTAAAAGTTGTCACGTCGACCTAACAACACGGAGCGAACTACTCGTACCTCGCCCGTTCAATCACACTAAATGTGTGACGTCACGTGTAATTGGGTAGAGATTATATTTTCTGCCTCTTCTTCATCCCCTTAAATTTCTGTGATTACTCAGCTTCTCCCTCGCTTTGATCAACCCTTAACTTAAAAATTTACAAGATTTTCTTTTCTTGCAATATATTCTAATATTACATTTCCCATCATTTATCCTTCGAATTGCTCAATATATTTTTTTCTCTTACTTTCTATATACTATATATATATATATATATATATGTATATATATTTTTACTCTTTATATTTAAAAATCAAAATTTAGACTCTTCTCGAGAATTTAAATTTATCCAATCATCTACATTCAGTTTGAGTTGGAAACCATCTCTACGCGTTTTTTTACTATTTAGAAATTTTAATTTGCCCGGCAGGACGGATATTGCAGAGATTGTTCCGTCGTCGAAGAACACCATGAAGCAATTATGTCGTTTCAGAATGTGTATCGCATGGCCATTGCTCTTTATTGACTCCGTGCTTGCGTTGAAAAAATAACCCGAAGGAGTCTTTATTCCTACGTATTCGAATATCGTTCGGAAAGAGATCGATTTTAGTGGAGAAGCTGAGAAATTCGAGTGGGAGGGGGAAGAAAAATGGACACTGTATCTCCTGATTGGTCAAGTTCGATGAAGATTCGTCAAGTATTCTACGTTTCGCAGCTCCATACTCCGTTTTTGAGACGACGGTGTCTCAGATTTTCGCGAATCTCGGTATAACGTCAGCTTCGAGCTAGATTTCGTTAGCAACCACTGTTATTGAACAGCCATTAACCACTTTGTCGATTGAGAACCGGAATGCTTTGACATTCGTAGACCACAGATAGTTCGAGCTTAAAGCAAAAGCTGCTTTCCTTCAAATTTACATCAAGCTCCAATTCTGTAATATCCATTTCTGAATTATTTATCCGAACCTCCCACAACTACGAGAGCCATTGTTCGATCGATTATTACTACTCTATTTTAATATTGTGATAATTTATGAATAGATGCAAAATTAAAATATAATTGATAACGAAGCGTTACGATAGAAATTTGTCAAAATGCAATTTGATATTGATAAAAAAATAATTAATGACCATGGTCGGGTAGGAATCGTAAACGAATTTTGGAAAGGAATTCAGAAATAGAAATCACTATGAATCACTTGCAGAAAAATACCAGGTAATGCAACTATTTCGATGGGATTTGTTCGACAAACCAGTCTTGTCCTGTCTGCAGAAATTTTACGCTGGCAGATAGTGGTGTTTACTGGCAGAACCCTTTTAATTATAATTAAAAGGACTTAACCGTAGATCGATGGGACTAATAAGGTTTGCATGTATCTTCTAGAACTACGAAGAGGGTTTCTTCACGTGTTTTCAGAGCTGGATGTTGATTGAACAGGCTAAATCAGGCTTTTACTAAAATTAGCTTCATCTTCACTCACTGTACAAGGACTTTGTTCAAGGATCGAAAAAATTGCATTTTTCTCTTAAACTCCCGGGCCTGGACTCCAATTAGTCTATATATATATATTTATATATACGCACCGTGCTACACGAGTCTGGTTGCGGAATATTATTTGTTTCGTTTGTACAAGCTTTACAGAGGGGATCTCAACAAATCCGATCATACGTTTCTACCTACGGAGATCTGACGACGGTACAAATATAATTGCGTCTGTGCAAAATTCCAGTATTAATTATTTACAATTCCAAGGAATCTAATTGTACAATGATAAATTCTGGCTTCCACAATTGTACAAACACAATTACATTCGCTGGTTTCCTTATAGTCAACTGTACAATTATGACTGAACGGATTCTATATTGTACAAATGCGATTGGGTTGATATCGTCGTCTAAAATACAACTGTACAAGCTGTACAATACAAGTATAGGTGTACTGGCACACATGCGAAAATCAGTTTGTACAAACTAGGCTGTACGAGTCTTACTTGTTGAACGGATCTTATTGTACAATACTGACTTTGCTAAACTTACTGTAAAACTCTTACTGTACAAGATTTTTTGTACAACACTTATCATACAATTTTGATTGTACTGATCTCGTTGTACAAGTATGATTGTACGAATTTAATCTGCAGAAACTAGCCTGACTGTACAAATCTGATTGTACGCGATTGGCTTTACGCGTCTTGCTGTGACAAGATTGCAGGCCACAGAGATCTGGCTTGCTACAAGATTGACTACACAAGTCTGATGGCTACAGAAATCTGTACAAATTTTAGTAGCACGTATGCCACACACTGCAGCGGCCACGCAGTTTTCTCGTCCCCCATCGTTAACGACAGGGTCACTTTACATTATCCTGCCGATCGCTAGTACCGAAAGTAACAGAAGAGCGACCAGAATGGACCAGCAATGCAGCTGAGCTGCTCCGGCAGAAACGCTGGATGCTATAGCACTGTTGCAAGCTTCCGGCTGGGGATCTGTAACAAAAATATTAAATCTTTAAACACTTGTACGAGAAGTTTCGTTGTAACGTTCCAAACATTGTTTTTCCTTTTGTTAAATATTAATCCATCCAACTTGCAACTTCTTTGAATATTGTTATTTAAAAAATTTGCAAAAAAGATTGTTTTATTTTGACAACCGGTATTTTTCTACTTGCCGTTTGCCAGCGTGTCTCCTCGCACGGAAATTATGTTATTCGAAGGCTGACGAGAAATCAGATTGCAAAGGAGAATCGCGAATGTCGATAAATAGGATGAGCCTGATTTCCGCATACCTGGTACTGCTTTCAGGCGTGGCAGGAACTCGTTCCAGAAAGTGCAGGCTGTCGTTCGGGGTCCCTGGGCAAGGCCGCTCCGTTCCGCGTCCAGAATGAAATACTGCGGCTGATCTCTCGAATACGGTGGCCATTCCGATTTCAATGCCGGCCTCCTGCAAATCAGCAAAAAAAACCTTCCTAAATTAATTCCATTCTCTGCAAGATACACGTGAAATTTATTAGAATATTCATCAACCCCGCGCAGGATTTATCAAAAGCAATTTGTTTGAATAAAAAATTCAAAAATTAACAACAAATAAAACATATACGATTCGATTTTTTCCCGCGCTGCTTCCTATGAATAATCACTCGTTACTGTTTATTCGCCGATATTGATTCGCGCTTTTGGAAACATGGTTATTTATTTAGGTATCGACCATCCCAAATTTGTAAACAACGAAAATTTCACAAACGAGTGTTATTAAAAGCACGATTTACAATCGATTTTCTTCTTTTCAGCTTTTCTAGCTCCCTTTACAAGATCAAGCATTGCAAAGTTTTTAAAACTTGCATAGCTGCACGCAACACTGGCTCTTGAATTTAATCGGATAATTAAGAGCTGACTAATTAACGGTCCGCGGTGCAATTAACGCGAGGTGGGCTTTGTGGAATTGGAAGATCCCGTAGGCGGTGTCCCCAAGCAGATCTCACGGAATGAAAAAGTGGAAAAAGAAAGACAGGCAACGACGTCTACGCGCTGCTGTATTCCTCCAGGGATAAGTAGAAATGGTCGGTCAGGGAGCAGCCAGCGTAATATTCCGTGGGCGGGAAATGAAAGTGTTGAGTTTCCACGGTCAAAATATAAGAAAACCCCGCTCCGTTGCTCTCTTAAGCATATTTTACGCTTGAAATGCAGACAGCAATTCCGCAAGTCAATAAAATGTTGCGGGTCTGTGTATTGATTAAAAAAAAAAAGAGAGAGAAAAAAATAGGAGGCGGGTGAAATTTTTTCTAAGGTAAAGGAAGGAATGTTGACGCCGTTGTGCTTTTGACGAAGGTAATATTTGATGAATGGAAAACAAATAGGGTAAAAAAAGTAGGAAGTAAGGTGAAAAATTAAAAAGCATGATCTTCTTTTCTCGGGGGGCAGTGAATGCTGGCAACGAGACTTTTAATCCCTCAAGTAGCAAGTCCCTGATAAAACTTTGTGCAGCTGGAGGATCTTTGTACGAGGCTCTGTGCAGCTCCATTTAATTTCAAAAGTAAACACAGCCGCCCAGCAAACGTAACTGTATATGCGAAGGTTCTGCTTCCTTTCACAAAGGACAATTCCCAGGCTTTTGCCACGCTATCATTAACCTCTTTTAAAAACCGAATGCACCGATGTATGTCTTTTCACTACCTTCTCGAGTAACCTTAATCACAAAAAATCTCTGTGTGACCTTTCACACCGAGAAATTAACTATCTCTCTTAAAAAGATCTTATTATATTTATATGCTTCTGAAAGGAGCTGAATTCTCACCTACTGACTTACGGAATCTAATTTTTCGGATCATAAATGCTTTAGAAATATCCTCAGGGAGCGGTGCACCAATTTCCAAAGAATTTAAGGATCTCTGGGTGACTCGAGGGACGAATTACTGAATTAAAGAGCGTAAACTATTTTCAAGACTTACATTGAAACTTATATGGTCTGTGACTAAGTCGTCACTCTATAATATCAATCAATTACCTTTCTAAACGTAATTAATTGTGGTCCCTATTTTAGGCCATTTGTATAACCCTATAAAATTTCCATTTCAGACCACTAACACAGACAAAGGTAACCAGAATAAATTTTCTTATCCCGTTAGAATTGAAAAGTGGGCCATAATTTGACCTTTTTCCTCTCATACCCTTAATAATTCATCCTTCCTTATTAATCCTGAAAAATCTTCTATGAAATAACTGTAGAAGAACTTTTGGTTATTTTATATTTTATTAATACAAAACTGTCTTAAAGATTTAAAACAAGCAGTAGTTGTCGTTCAGTCTTGACATTTGAATAGGTAGAGAAAAGATTTGAGCTTGTAAAAAAAATACAGTTGAAATATAGTTGATAGGGTGAGCTTGAAAATTTAATCATGAGTGAACTTAGAATCGTGTTATTAAGGTCCTTCGAGTGCTCACTGAATGACCCTAAAGTTTGAAATTTAGAATACGTGAGATACTGCGTACGAAATACTATCTAAAACAATAAGTAGTAACATTAAGCCCAAATCTCTCACAATTCTAACTTAATTTACAATTAAACTAATAATTCACCACAACTCTCTTGAGACACATGGTATATTATTTAATAATATATTAAAAAAGCGAATCAAATTAAAGATTTTATTTAACTGTGTCTATATTTTCTGAATTTAGACAGTTTCTTTTAATAATTCTTTTCTTCAATATAATTCACTTACTCATAAATTCAACGAAATAATTGACAAGTATTCATAATAGAATAATTCGTGAGAAACTTATCTATGAGGGTATCGATTTGCCACGTGTTCCATGTCGTGGAAGTGAGCCACCATTTTACGATCGAGTAACTTCGAAGGGCTGATCCGGGTTAGTGCGCCCTTTGGCATTGCAATATCGCAACGAGCGTGTAAAAAGCGGAACTACGCGCGTCACCCCGTGAATTGTACCCTGCAACCAGATGTTCGGGTGGGGGTGGTATCAAGAGTGGAATGAGGAAAGTGTAGCGTGACGGTATAACATTATTGTCATCATTAATTACGCGAAAACGTTTGCTCCACTACCCTTTTTCCGCTGTCAAATACTCTGTGCTAGCTTATTTATCTCAACCCCTTTCCACCCCTTTCAAAACTTCACCCTAAATTTACCAAAATTTATCGTCAAACACGCTTTATTTATTCAACGTGTTACGCATTACAGAATTAATTGTTTCCAATTTAAAACAAAACCTCTCTTATCACTTACCCCGTTCGTGCAAACTCTGCAAAGTACATGATTATTCTGAAGGACAGATCTCGTTCCTTATCAGTGTAAGTCAAGGACATGTTCAGTGGGTGCCCGAAAACATATTCCACTTCGTCTCCATGCATCACTCCCATCCACTCTCCCCACAGATTGGTACTCGTTCTCTGTAAAGAAAATACATCACGTTGTAATTAAAATGAATTCAAGTAGTTTTAATTCTATGCTACAAGATTATTTATAATTATAGTATCTAAAAATGGATATTTTCTAAATTTATTCCGTCGAATTAAAAAGGAGAAAAATTCTGAGGGTTGAGTATTCGTGACGAAGGGAACAATAAGTAGTTTGAGAAGAAAATTGAATGGAATTGGAGGATATACGAGTTTACTTTGATAGGCGAAGGCCTGTGCGACCTTTGATTTCCTTTCTTTGAATGGAACTTGGGTCAGAGCTATAACCATAACCATAACCAGCGACGCCCGCTAGCAAGAAAACTCATAGAACCAAACGAGAGGACCGTCTGACGTCTACTTGGTCTACTGGCAGCGTTCACCAGAGTCCTTCGCTATTTGAATAATTCTCTCAAAACCCAACAGCACCTCCGTCCAAACCCCTAGGCAACCATACCTACCAATGATTACTGCATATTCAATTTGCCTTCATCATTTAGTGTAATAACACTTGTAATAATTAAAATTATTCCAAATACTCTAATATTTATTATCATAAAAATTACACAAGTAATGACGGTTAACTTTACTACAAATTTTATCTATTTTTTTTAATAACAATGGACCTGGCAAGCAAAATTATAGTCCCTATAGAATTTCTGCACATTAGACAAACTCTTAACGATGTAACTGCATAACTTTACTGGACTCTCAATAAACTAACTATATACGTAACTCTACCGTTCCCTTATACTTTGTTGCAAAACAGCGCGTTAAAAATTAAATTATCGTATTTTTTGATATTAACATTTTAATTTTTTTTACAACTGATATTTCCTAGGCTTTTATTCCATAATCCAAGCTTACATGCACGTTTTATATTTACGTCATAAACTTTATTTGTTTACGGTATTCTCGGCACAAAATAAAAATACGAGAGTTTAAAGAATCGTAATACTTTAACGGGGGCTTACGGCTTCAAGAAAAATCTGTCGACGGGAGCTGTAAATTGCATATTGTAGAATTGTAATCGAGTATGTATAGAAGTGTAAATTATTTAAATGAGGTCAATCAAGACTCGTGGATGGTTTTGCGTTAAGGTGCATTCGATTCTTGATTGGTCGCTTGTCAGTTTTGTATATGAGCAAACTGTGTGCAAATTTACATCCCTTAGCCTCATATAATTTCAAGCTGCATCAAAGTTCAGGTTGAATCCTACCAAAACGTAGGAAATCAAGCAAAGGAAATTATTAAAGGATTTAACAAAATATTTCCTGCGATTCATAAAAATCACGTGTCATTTTTTACACTAGAAAATATATTTCTCGTATTCGACCTATGACGTAGTTGGATAATTGGTTGGAATTGTTAAAACGTATTTGAGTAGAGTTTAAAGTGATCTGTGTAACGAGTTTAACGAGGGTGCGTTAATAATTTCATGGTGGAGTCTGCGAGTAAACTTTTGATGGATGAAATGCAAAGCTTGTGTAAAATTAAGAAGTGGGGAGCTTCGTTAACGAGGATAGGCTAAGGATTTCACAATGTATTATCTCGGGCGATGAGCGTATATCCAGGGAGAATTTGGAATAGTCGATGAATTCTGTAAGAGCATTAACGACGTGGTTTTGCGTTTGGTCGAATTCGCAAACTACCACCGAAAGGGATCGCGGAATATATGCTATATACTATATATATATATATATATATAAATGTGTGTATAGTAAACCATTGCTTTTCACGTACGGTGATGCTCGACGAATTAATTTTCCGGCCTAAACGCTTGATTAAGGTACGCAGCAATCACTGTCTTGCACCCGGCATTAATTTCCTTTATCCGCCTCTTCACCTCCAGGGAAATGAAACTAATTATACCGCCTGAAGTGTTATTTCAAAATTGAAGATTAACCCTGTAGAACCAGCTGGATAAATCAACTCGTCTTTCATCATTCGACCTGCTATTATTTCATCATTGAAAACTTTGTTTAACCTAGCATAGTTTAAATCGAAACCATATATTAATAATAATAATAATAACGACACCAAAGATTTTGCGTGATACCACTTTTATTTTCCTAGCACCCCCATTGATCTGTATTCTGTGTGACACTTGAAACAAAATAATATGTATAATAATTTACGGAGGAACCATGGCAAAAATTGAGAGCTTTATTTTCTTTGATAAATGATATGTAACATAAGTGAATTTATTGTAACGTATCAAGGTAACCCCTGAAAGTATAACAAAGTGTAAGGGGAAGAGTAGAATGTGGTACATTTTTCCTGTCGATATTCGACAGGAAGCTGTACTCGATTCTCTCAATGCATACACTCTCCTTTTACAAATGGTGTGTTATAATCTACTCCATAAATCCAAGGTACAATGGGAGTGTATTGTGAGCTCTACCAGCTTTATACTATTCCTCTTCATACTTACCAATACAGTAACACTGAGGTGAGAATGTATTATAGCGTATACATGTACAATTTGAGCTATGTGTTGATAAATTTGGTCATTTTTGACGGAAGTTTTTGTATACATATATAGATGTACATTCTTACTTTGCTATTATTTTGTTGGTATGCATGAATTCCACATACAGAATGATTTAATGATACTAGGTGAAAGTTTATGAGATCACAAAGGTAGTCAAAGGAAAGAATTGATATCAATAAACCTTTAGTGCAAAACAAATGCTGTTCTTTATGCAGCATTAATATGAATCCTTAAAATGTAGTTTAGTTTCACTGAAACAGCATGTATGCTCAAGATAAAAACTTTGTTCGATTATCAATAATCAAATCTGATTTTTCTTCAATAGTCAAAAAGATGTTTAAGCTACTACTTCCTAATTGCTTAAAACAATTTATTATTTAAAAATTTTTAATAATTCCTCTCGACATTCTCGAAGTTATCTAAAAGTTCTTTCATAAATTTCTTTAATTTACATTAATGAGTATGATTTTAAAAATGTATTATATTCTTTGAATTCTTCTCTGTTGATTATCCATTAAAAATTTGTAATTCAATTATCGCAGTATTTATAAAGACTGCTCGAATCAACGTTTGTGCAAGCTAAACTTCCGCATTATGCTTGATATGTTATCGTTTCCTCGTGTAGAATATATATTTTACGCCCCTTGAAACAGGAACCCTAGGCGGCTTAAGCAGATCCCAAAGGTTTTGATGTCACCTCTGAGGTAAACCTCAAACACGTCACACAAGTTTCCACACAAACTAGGCAAAAACTTTCCTTTTAGTGAACAACAATTAATGAAAATTCAGATGTAAGGCATGAAACTCGTACATTAATTAACTGATATACTGTCAAAAAAAAAACATGAGTTATTTTACAAACTTTGCTCCAGTTTTATCGTTTCGTAACGCAATGGAAGAAGAAGAAGCATCAGGATTCATCGCTGACATAAATTTTACCTCTCGTTTTAATGACGTCTTTTGCTCCCTGTTAGCTTTGCATTTTTAACGTGCGCACCAATTAAGCAGAAAAGTTTTTTTTTAGTTTCGCTTTTATCCATTTACATTGAAATGTTTATTCATACGTTATCAAGAAACCTACGAGCCACCCTTTAAAAACGAAGGTTTATTTTAGCAACTTTGGCCATATGCATATGTATGCCTCTTTTAGAGTTCAAAGGGAGCAGCACAAGGACCCTTTTGTCAAATGTTTATTCATAACGTTATCAAGAAACATGTGATTTATACTTGCAAGGAATCCTTTCTTAATTTTCGGGACCCATCTTTTCTTACTTTTCCCTATAGAGCTTCGAGCACTTGGCAATTATGGTGAAGATCCTTCAGCGCCACGTGGCAAAGTTAGGAGTATTTCTTCAAGATGTTTTAGCTCCTTGTGCGCGGTAAATCGTCTACTGTTCACGTGTCCCAGGCCACCCCTTGAAACCACCGGTCACGGCTGGTTTTATGTACGTTTTACGAGCATGGAAACCGAAAATATTGACCATCCGTGGCCGATTTCCAATAAGAAAATGATACACTCGAGGTTCCTCCTACCCAATTTCGTAGGACCAATTGTCATACGCAATATAATTTATACAAAGGAAAACTTTGTTAAATTTTTGTTACAATACGACAGCAATATACATTTGTTAAAAATATTATAAAATTTCTTCCATTTGTATTTTTTTTTCATTCGAATTCTATAGAAATCTAATGTATGTGCATTGGTAATAATAAGTATAATAATGATAATGATTTAAATTCCTATGATAATAGGATATATCCTTGTTATTTTACCATCTGGGAACAATTTTGACGTTGACGTAATAATTCCAACGTTCAATTGGGCACAATAAATGTGCCAATTTATTCAATCGTATAAGCGCAGTGGGCTTACTCCAGATACTCATACGAGGGGGAGTAGACAAATAACCATAATTACATTTATATTATTCTAAATAATCGTTTCTCACTGACAAATCATCCTTAATGTATGTTGGTTGGTAATAAAATTAACTTGTAGAACTAGTTGTGGGATACACGGGGGACTGTAGGAGAGAAAAACTAGATTTGGAATGGGAAAACTTGTGTATATATATATGGGTAAAATTAGTTCTGATAATTTTATAAGAGCTGATAATTTATTCTTTTGTAATTTTGCACTTTAAAATTAGTAGTGCAGTTGTGACTTAACGGACACGACCATTATCAATTTATTAAGGATAAGTTTATCCCAAGCCAGAAGCACTTCAACTAAGATTTCGATCTCTATCTTGTGCTTTTATAGAAAATTTTCTCATTGCTAGTGATTTGCCACATTATACTTGCTTCCGGCACGTAAACGTTAAGCTGTTGCCTTCAAAGTATGCAATAATTAGTTCCAGACTTCTTTGAGCTTGCAAGACTTTGCCAAGTTTTGCGCTACCGAATGATACCTGCTGGTACCAGCACTCTCGTATTCTCCCAAACTTTGCACAGATATTAAACCAAAACTTCGTCATAGAAATTCAAAATTATTTTTCAAATTTATGGAATTACTAAATAACAAAATAACTATATTTATAAGAATAAAAATCAAGAGTCTTGAACTGATTCTAAAATCAGTGGAAACAAATGTTTTGAATAAATTCTTCAATATCAGAAGAATGGAAATTAAACTAAATCTAAAATTCACCAAAATCAAGTAAACTTTATAATGACATATTCCTTAACTTTGACTAATTTTTTCTGTAATTTTAAAGAAGATTAGCAAATGTCAGTTTTTTCATCAAAAGTCGATATTGCTTTGGAAACTAGACGTGTCTAACCAAATGAGAAAAAAAATGAGAAAAATTTATAACATTTTTTGTTATTTTGCTAAGCTCAAAAACGGTGAGATATGTGTGAGTAGGAGTGAGCTAGTGGAGAGGGAGTAGGAGTTGAATGGGGGATACTTTATTTTGTGCTGGAAAACTGGTCAAGAAAAGGTGAAAGGGGGGAGTTGGGTAGGAGGTGGGGTAGGTCGCAAATTGAAAAGCGGCTCGGAAAATCGCTTTGCACGCTTCCTAAGTGAGATAAGTTCGAGGAGGGAGCTCATTCTGACGGGGTGCATCGATCCACGTCGTCCTGCGCGAGTTTATAAGCCGTGCACCGACTGTCTGATACCCCGATAGTGCACGACACGTACCTAGCTAAACTTCTCGCTCTTCCCGCCAGATAGTCTCGCTAAAAGACCCGTTTTTTTACCTCGCTCTACCCCCAATCCTCAAAATACGAGCTACCAAATTCTCTGCAAAAAATATTATCATTTCATCCTCAGCGAAATTTTCCACCAGCTTCATACTCTCATCTGGAATTACCACTGCAACTCGGATCTACATTTTTCACTAAAAATACTATGGAATTGTTAACAACCGTCTGTAAAACAATCAGCAATATTTTTTAATAGGTATCTGGAATAATCGAAAGTTCGTCATTTTCAAAAGGTTATTGTTTGCATACGAGGTTGCTTGCTCTGTTGACAGACTTCATGAACAGGAATTTATTGCTATGCTGATGTTGTTAACGACAATGGACAAGCTGTCACTCACCGATAAATTGATAAATCGTTGCGGAACACCATGGGAGAATAGTACGAAACAAATGACAATTTTTACCATAACGAATGTGTTACGATTATTTAAAATTTCCGAGTTATCATAAATAAATGTGTTTGGGAAAATATTTGACAGAAATCAGAACATACGGAGACTATTTTTAACATGGGAAAATCTTCTCTAACTGTACTGTGACATACAACACTATAACTTTGTATACGAAGCTGTAAATCGTATATTCAAGGATTATTGGTTTGTGAAATAATGGAAGTTTGGTAATCATAACAGAGAGATGGTATATGTACATATTTTGGGGTGTTAAATTGAGATTGAAGGGTAGATTTAACGAATTAACGATTTACTGGACAATCGTGCGACGCGAGTTAAAAATTGCGAAAGAAGCGCTTTTGAATGAATCGCGAACGTCGAGAAAAAAGAGGAACTTTAACTCTTTTAGGAATTGACTAAAAGTAACATTATCCTTTCAGCCAAGCTCCTTTTAGCTGTTGCGTCGTAGTATACGGTACCTGTGCTTGGCGGAAGAGGCCGAACTATTACTTCTTACTGCGTTAACGTAAATGTCAACTTTGCTTCACGATAAATAACGCTACCTCGAATAATCTGCACTCTTAAATCACTTCTAATCAAATTACAAAACTTCATCTTGTTCAATCTATCCTCATCAATTCAAATTATTTCAAATTTTGTATATTAAACTAAAAAATATCCTATATTATTCTAAAGAACCTATACTTAACACGAACCTCTCGAAGATTTATCGAAACGCCACCGTTGAAAATTCTAAAAGGTGTTGAGATTTTAATATTGCTATTGGCTTGGATATTTTATCACTCATCCGATAATATTAGAAAATCGATGCTCGGGGTATCAAACAAGATTACAAAGGCAAAGGAAAAAAGAACAAGCTTTCCCACGGGAATAAAGGATATACGAAGCTATTATATTGCCAATATACGAGCGTCTGCGAACGACTGGGGAATACGTAAGCCGCGTGAAGATTTAACGTTTTTAGATAATACGTGTTGTCCTAACCTATTTTTACTCCCATTTTACTTACAAACCATCCTCTCTGAAGATAATTTACCCAAACCTAATTCCTTCCCATCCCATCTTCTTAAGTTTCTGGAAAACCTTCTCTTCAGGTATATTTTAGGAAAAATATATTAATTGCTCAGCAGCTGCATCCGATGCCTTTCAATTTTTCTAATTATATATAATTGTAATCAATTTAGTTACACATTTACTATAAATTAAACATTTTAATCTGTTTGATTTTAAGTAAACTGTTGTAACCGAAAGAAAGATTGAAAGTGATTCAACGATTTATGCTGATCGATCGATCTTCTCCTCGCTTTTCTTCCTTTCTTCTCACAAACTATTTTCAAATTTCAAGACAAAATCAGAGAGTCCAAGTATAACACTGAAGCTTAGTTCATCGCAAGAACTTGGCCATAAAGGAGTCAAAAGTGTCAGGAACGAACGGTATTCATCGAGAATCTCAACAATTCCTTTCTTCATGGCCGCTTGGAAAATTTAAAAAGCTATCTGAAGGTTTCGAATAAATGATGGAAAGGCTGGGCAAGCAGAATTCCTTCGACAAGTTTTCCAGAAGCGATAAATCGAAACGGCGAATCGGGAATGATCGTCGTCTTTCTCCAGTATGCAACTTGGCCAGTTCGCGAATGTCGTGTTTCAAAAAGTTGGATTATCCTTTTCACGACTGAAAAAAGGTAGGAGAGGAGAGGTGAAACGACTGACAGAGAATCCCAATAGTGATATACTACGTACTTTCACGTACACCCCAGACAGACTCTGCCAGAAAGTTTTCGAGCTATTTTCAAAAAACTTGGCTAGGAATGGAGCTACGTTGAAAAATTGATGAAATACTTTCCAACTGATGGTGCTAATGTAAAAATAAATCACTACTTCCCATTTTACAACTTCTCTGTCACCGTCGTAGCACAAAAAAGCTTCATTTCCACGTTCTATTTTCTATTATTAATAATAACTATATCTTTTATATAGAGACGATCGCTATTTTTTCATCGAACCTACTTCTAGACTCGAAATAAATATCTGCATTCTTCGTTGAAAGTTTTTTCACCTTATATCATAGATCTGCACTCCCTCGTGTTATTTGTATCAGCTTCACACTATTATATTTGCAAAACGACACAGAGGCAAAGGTTTAGCGAAGGATTAACGCGAACCGTTTAAAAGGTACATCCTTTAATGACACTGATCAAAGGAAGAAAATTTTTATTCGATTTCAATAAAGAGAGTGACAAGTTTCGTGAAACAGTGTCGCTATAAAATTGTATATTATAGCCATTACGATGATCGTTTGTGGCCTGCAAACATCGTTAACTTTAACGATCCTTAAAATTGCAAAGACAGAAAGGCGAAGAGGAACGAATGCAAAGTGGAGTTTAACTGTCCGCGAATCAATAACGTTTCATGGATTTCTATGTCGTTTTGATGAATGTAAATATTCCTGCAAAAAACACGGCTGTAAAAATGTTCAAATCTATAGTTGTATCGATTCTGAAAATTTGGAGTGTATCTCTGCATTGAAAAGTAGTGTTTAATGAAATATGAAAGAATAAATAGCAAAAGGGGATAAGGAAGGGTGTAAAAGATGATAAATGCAGCGGAATAAAAATAGAGAGGAAGAAATGGTAGAAAAGGGAATAGGAGAGAAAGTACAAAGTAGAATGAACATTGGTAGCTACATACGTGCATTTGATACGAAAATAGAAGGATCGGGACATACCGTAAATCCAGAGGCCTATCTCCCTATATTTTCCACGATACGTCGCAGGTTTACCAGCGCCAGTTTCCAGTTATAAAATTAATGCAGTACGAGCCATCGTGCTGGAGAACTCCCGTCTCACTTTTTCCCCGCCTGATAATCGGCCAGTCTCGCTGGCTCTCTCACCCTTCAAGCTCACTCCGCAATTAAAATATATCCTTAAACTCTACTCTCCTCCTCACCTATTTTACATACATATTATTCCGTTACACAACCCTATATTTCACAAGCACTCCAACCCCTGTCCAATTTTTAACACGATTATCTATTCATCTAGCGTGCATGCGTCTACCTTATCCCAAATGTCTGACCAATAACGTATACTTTCTACTTTCGATCGATTTTCAATTCCACCCACGCTATTAATATATCCAATTAATTGATTTTATTAATTAACGAATATACGAATAACTAAATTAAAGCAGCTTCGTTATTTAATTCGAATGAACCCGTTAACGTTAAATAATTCATGATTATGAGATTTGTAAATTAAGGGAGGTATTTTGATTTGAGCATTTCCAGGAAGCGCGGTATAATTTTCTTACGTTGTTTGCATTCTAATGGAAGGGATGCGCCTACGCGAGGAAAGTCTCTGCACGTGGTGAAGTTGACGTACACGTGATTTGGATACAAAGTTAAATAACAGCCTTGGCATTCGCCGCATAGTTTCCTCTACGAGTAATCAGAGTAATCAGAGGGCTGCCATAGACTGTAACTTGTACAAGATTTAGCAGCTTCCCCCAAAATCCTGTTAGCTATCCTATCGAGCAACTATAACCTCTTGCTGACTTCTGCTTGGATATCGACGAACCTCCTAATTTTTCACGATAAATAATTTCATCCCTTAGAATAATTCAGAAGCTAATAACATCACGAAACAGATTACAATACTCAAGGGTTTTTCAAGTAGCGCTTTACACTTTAAAGAGCTAACGCATAGAACTTAAAGCAGCTTTATAAGCTTTAACAGCGGCAAATAAAATTTGACGCGATAACGCAATAAAGATTTGATTTATCGCCGCGAGCAGAAAGGGTGGAATTAATAGGATAACAAAAGCTTCCGGTAATAATGATAATGACTTCGTGTATTTCCACGCGAACTGTGAGTTTCCGGTTGAAAAGATGCGCGCGCAAAAGTTGCCGTTATTTACGAAGATTTGCCTCGGAGTGATTCATTAAAAAGTGGATTGGCTTTGCCCAGGGTTTCTTCCCAGCCCTTTGAGAGCGGACAACGTTCGAGTAATAGTGGTAAAAAGTTAATGGGCTTCTCGTACTCTCCCCCCCCCCCTCCCCTCTCTCTTCAACGGTCACTTTCTTCTCGAAGAGTGAAAATTCCGAACTGTCTTACTAGCTAGAATAAAAGCAATCATGATCGTTCGGGAAACGCCATTGGTGCATGGATGAATACCCCCATTCAAGCCCGATTAAAGCTTGCCTTCGACCTACAAAGATGAACTCTTCTCGGTTTATTAACATTTCAGTCAATTATAAACTCTTTGCTCCTTTTACCAGATTTTTCCATGCCTCGTTAAAATGCAAATTATCGTTCTTTAATTAATTGCATTTCGCAGCTTAATTCTTACTTTTGCTATTTATCCTTCCCCCCTTTATAACTATAAAGATTCCAAGCTAATGAAAACGATTTTCGTGCAATTCATAAAATATGAACAGAAGCTTAATAATTATTCATTGTTCACTGAAAAAATTATTGCGTTACGCAATCTATTTGATAAATTTATAAAAAATTCCTCTCGTTCGTATATATCAATGTACAACTGCACGTTAAAGCATTTATTTTTCAAGACAAACTGCATATGTATATGTATATATCATCAATGATTTCCTCGCTATGAGCAAATTTAATTGATAAAATTGTTCTTCGCGAATAAATTTCATTCAAATATAGATACGTCAATGATAAAAGCGTATAGTCATGCAGAGATCGGTTTGGAAAGTCAATTGCATAAAATTACCAGGTTGATTAATTTTGTTCGTTATTGGAAAGAATATCGCGATCCCTGTTGAATTTTGTAGGGAAGAAATGTTGGTATTTAATAAAGGGGTTGATTAATCTGTTAATTATGGAGCAAAATTAGCATTGCGAATAGGCCAGAGAAATTATTTCGATGGGATGATTTGGTATTTAATTCGTAGATCGTTTAGAGAGTAGTGGGACCGTGGAAGGTGAAATAGGGGGGGGGGGGGGGGAGAGTAAATGAGAAGACCGTAGCTCTTCGTTACACTAGTAATCCGACAGCAATAGAGACTGGCAAGTAGAGAGAGGTTGCTGGTTATTTCTATATAGTTCAGTAGCGAGATCCTCAGGGATTATACCAGAGTCCACGTGGCACAGAGCCTCGCAAGATTGGATTTGGCTTATTAAAGCATCAGGCACGAGATTAGGCTGAACAAAAGCATACCTATTTCTACTATTGCAATTGACTCGAGCCTTGCAAGATTTTGTCCAGCACGACCTCCTGCAATTATCTTGAAGAAATGCTACAAACAAACTCCTTAAGATCATTGTTAATCTATTTATATTATTTTCAATATTTAAAGATCGATTAATTGAATAAAAATTCGTATTTTCCATCCATTTGAACTCTGACATTATTGATTTATGTTATTGAAATTATATTTACTTTCTTCGAATACACTAGTTCTCCTAGATAGCAACGATAGCTCCGTGTGATATTTTAGTAGAAAAATAAAAAACGTGATATTGGAAGTTAATTACTAGTAGCAAGCGACTATTATTTTATACGAGATAATTGCGGGAGAAGGTGGTGAACTTTTCAATCGTCGAATAAAATCTAGTCCATTCGAATACTAGTAAAGAGTACAAATAAATAAAGAGAGAAAATTCTGGAATAAAAAACCATGAATTCTGTTCAAGCTGGGAATTGATCGAACGCTTTAGATACCAATTAATTTCTACGTGTTGCCAAGAGGTATCCGTGCAATCTTCCCGAGGGGTTTGATCAGTAGGAAGGAGCGGAAGGGGGGGGGGGGTTAAACTTGGAAGAAATTGCGGTTTAAAGAAGCATTTACCGTTCCAACGAAAACGAGGAAAGGAGAGTTGCAAAAAGGGTGAGATTCCCATTAACTACCCCCTACGTAACAGCTAAGGAAAAAACATGGGCAAACACATTCTGAAGACAATTGTAAGAAAATGAAAAGTAAACCTACGTGGGATAGAAAGAAGTTTAAGAAAATAGCCTATTTCTATCTTTGTTTACTGAGACATCTGGTGCTATTATAATGTATCATAGTATAGATTTATATAAATGAAGAGAGCAGGGATTGATTCTACCTGTTGCTGTAATCTTCAAGACTTACGAAAAGTGAATTGAATTGAAATGGCTAGGCAGCTTTGTGTTGGCAAAGTGCTGGCAAAGTAACATTGCAATAATAAAGGTTGGCAGAGAAAATGGTGAGATGGAAAAGGGAAGAAAGGCCTCTGCTAAGAGTTTCGTTTCTATATAACCACGATGCGAGACCGTTATTAAGATTAGGGACCGAGCGCGCATGAGTAATGACATCCTCTTTACTTGCCAACCTAATCCCCACCCCCTAACCCATCCCCACCGTCTACACCACCAACGTCTGCTTCCTGATAAATTACCTCCTTCGCTAATTACTCGAGACCCTGTACCACGGTGTTTCGTTTACGCGCATTTCACGTCCCAGTTAACCGATCCCTGCCAACGATTTTTATTCTTAACTCCAACATCTTCTAATTATCAAGTCGAGTATGGCACTCTAATTTTAACCGGTCCAAATTAAAGCCTGCAAAAATTACCCCTCTGCCATCCTTATAATTTTGTTTTAAAAAAATAATAAATATTGGAAGATCTTTTGTGTGTGCTAAAGATTAATAGATTTTATAAAAGAATAATCAATTTAAGAGAGGGTGATCATGTTTGGAGTTTGGCAGTGAGGTTAATTTGGTCGAATTTGCGGGGTGCGACTCGAACAATCTGGGGAGGGATTAATCATTTGAGAAACGATTCGTCAGGGTTGTCGTCGCTGGTCAACCAGAATGATAAATCCTTTTGTCTCTGTGGGCTTTCGTGACTATGCAGAGAAAGGGAGAGGGGGGGGGGAGGGAGGGTGAGAACAAAAGGAAAGGCTAAGGCAGCCAACTGACAAGGCCACAAAGTTGGCAAGTGCTGATTGCACCAGCCACGTTTGTGCAGATGGTACTAATAAGAAACTGTCTCGTACAAAGTATAAACCAGTTGCATATACCATTACTTTATTCTTTCAATCCAATTAAAAGCAGCTTCTTTCTCTCTATTTCAATTTTGATAACAATTAATTATGAAGTTATTCATGATGCATCCTCTCCTTTTGCTTCTTAATAATTCAACACTCATTTCTAATTATTAATTTATTCCAATCCTTGATTACTAGCAAATTCAAACTTTGTAGAACATGTGAGGTTTACCAGAAAAAAATCCAATCTTCGGGCAAACATCGTGCACCAAAACGCGTTTAGATAAGTTTTGGGATGGGAGTTAGCGATTCCAAAATTACAGAGGGGCAAGTTTGATATATCGCGCTTATATTTAATTGCGGAGGCTCACGCGATGCGAAATGTTAGCTGAGCTTCTCCTTTTTGAAGCATTCGTTTCAGCATAGTCGAGTAAAATTCACCGATTTGTTTCTGCGGTTGACGTTACAGCACTGCACTGCGATGCCAGACAACGCTGTAGGTCCGAAAGTGGATGCGAGAAATATAAACCCTGAATAGAAAGATTGAAAATAATGAGAAAAGCTTCAACCCTTAATGCTCGTTATCCAACGAATGGCTCAAGGCTTGTCTTCCTTTCACGCTTCTAAGAAAATGTTCTCTCCGCCACAGTCTTCAATTATATCGTTACTGTTTCTCTGAAATTAAAGGAAATTGTCATTTTTTGGTATAAAGATAGTACTGTGTAATAGAATACCGCTACTTAATAAAAAAGAAACTATTCGCTCTTCGATGTTATTTTATCTTCTGATGAAATTTTTTTCTTTAAAAAGAAGCAAGGTAATATCCCAAAAAGTTTTTTTGCGGTTCTCGTTCTTGCTACAAGTGGCAGAAAACAAAAGTTGATGCGAAGAAAAGCACCGTGAATAGAAAGGTTGAAAATAATGAGGATGGAAATAACGAGTCTCTTCTTTCTATTCAAATTAGCCTGGCACAGCTCGGTTTAGTTTTCGTTAATACTGTGTATTTTCGTGTGAAAAGAAAATAGGAGCTACTATTAAATATATATATGTATATGTATCAATGATTCCTATCAAATGACAAAGCTTACCAAAATCTATTTTTCCATCTAGTTTTCATTGTGAAATCTAAAACGGAATAAGGCTTAAAATTAAGTCAACTTTAATAATCGTCTTTAAAGTGGTAAATAGTTTCTATTTGGTCTTGTCTTCTGGTATTAAGTAAAATATTGATTGGTGTGGGGAGTGGGGCTTATAATTGATAAACTCATCAGGTGGGAAAACGTCACGAGCAATTCACCTCCATAATCCTCCGAAATTAAATTAACTCCTTTTCCTCCTCTTCAAATAAGAATCTCGTTTCCGAGGACTTCTGAATTTTCTCGATTGAATCTAATTATATTTCTATGAAAAAATATTAAAAAAGAAATAATAAAGTTCCTCGTATATTTCTCCACTTTTTATTTATAATCATAAACCTTAACTTGCAAAGTTTTGCTATAAAGAGCACCTTATTATAGTTCCTTGAGAGAATGATTCAAATTGTCTTGAGAAAGCCGAATTTTCGAGGTGATTGAAATAGTTGTTTGTAAGGTGATAAAGAAATTGGTAGAATTGCTTTGAAATAATTAGAGAAGTTAATAGGATGATTCCCAAGTTGGAAGATTAAGCGTGTGCTTTTCATAACGTTTCATTGATTAAGTCATCGTCGGTGACTTAAATGCATCGTTAAAAGCTGCATAGAATGCAGGAGTAATTTTACAGTTGAGGGGATGATCCAATAACGAGACTCGTACGTTACCAGTCGTTTATAATGGAAGCCTGGGTTTTAATTACACACAATATCCATTATTCAAAATTTATGTAGCTCTAATCTAACTGCAATTAGTTCTTATACAGATTGAAAAAATGCTGCATTCCTGAAGCAAACGAATCAGAAATTGATTTCTTACGCAAAGAATACATTCTTTAGTGATTAGTATATATGTTACAACAGTATACAGGGGGTAGTATGATAATTTGGTGCAATTCAATTCTTGAAATTGTTAGCCTGATATGAAATTTCGATAATTAATTTGCGATTTCGCAATCCCTGCCTGCCGATTTATTCCAGAACGCTTTGATATTCCGACAAGATTAATTCAACAGTGACACAAATGATTTTCCGTTTGCATCTCAGTCAACAATTCTCTCATTTGTAATCGACATTAATTCTGCCTGTTTTATAAACTAGCATATAACAAGATTGATTGCCGTATTTATTTTTTATTAGTTAACTATATCGTGCAACTAGTTTATTTATTTATGATTCTTGATATATTTAGCGTTTATATTGTCTATTACTATCACTCACAGATATCAGGTAGACACAAAATTTATAATTAACTGTAATTTATAATCAAATAATACCGAAAAAGTAAGAGAAGTTTTCTGAAGTACACGATAAGTATTAATAATGAGTAAAATAAATCAAATAATTAATGCCGTCGAGTTTCTTCATCTTTAAGATAGCCGTGGCCATTAATTTATATTGAATTAAAGGTGATAGCCTGCTATAAATAAAAATTATTTATTAATTTTTATTTTAAGCGAAAACTGTCTAAAAATTAAACTAAATTCAACCAAAATGGTTTGAAACAGTAATTTCGCGTTTATTGTTCATAAAAATATGCTGCAAAATTAATCACATAAATATGTCCAGCGCCAAGCTTGCAGTTTAGAATAGCAGCAATATTTTATATGTCCCTCGAGTGAACAGCCTCCAAACTCTTTATTTATTCTTTCTCACGCTCATCGCTGCTTCAACTGAACCCATCAAAAAATAATTTTTCTTACCCAGAACCAAATAAAAAAAATGCAATGAAAATTTGATTCGCCAAAACTTTGCTAATGGAGCTATAATTTTTGTTTGATGCTGCAGAGTTTAAATAATTATTTAGTAATTTCTCCTTCACTGGCTATGCTTTGGAGTAGCTTAGGCAATTAAGTAGTCTAGGCAAAAGTGGATTAAAGATGCGGACGTGTTCAGGATGAGAATTTTTACGCGGATGAGTCTGAAAACGTCTTGATAATTAACGAAGGGGTGGAGTCAAATTATGTACAATTACTTTTGAAATGAACGAGATACTTTTCTATCCTTGGTGTATATACTGTTCCATAATTTTTTAAACTCTCTACACATTCCCTCGACTTTCTGTGTTTGCACAGCAAACTTCCTAGGTGGTTTCCACCACAAGGAAGTAATAATGTATGCAACAATAGCATCTGGGCTTGACTGATTCGGCGTAGCTAGTAGGAAGGTGGCATCTGATTCTTGGAAGGTCTTCTCACTCGGAAGGAACAAAGTGCTCAGGGCCATGCGGCACTTGAATTAGCGCGGGAGGCTAGAGCTGGAGGCTTGGCAGCTTTAATTAATGGCTTTGCTACTAGCTACGACGAATGAGAATGAGAAACGCCATGTGTATTTTAGTCGCGAAGCGTCATGCCTTATCAGCCCTTTCAGCCCTTCACGACTTACCTAATCCCACCCACTCTCGTTACTCTTTGATAACGAGGACCTTTCAGCGACCCAAACTACTTCTACTTTCTCACTTTTCAACCCCTTCTAAAAGTCCATCAATTCCCACCTTCATCATCCAAATATTCTATTCTATGATCCTTTCTCGTAAATGCATAAATTAAATTTAAATATTTAACCAGTGGTTTTAGCTGACATTACGTATGTACACTCTGTTTTACAATACTCTCGTAAAAAACCGACACAGCTGACTCCCTTGCTGGACTGATATAATTAATTCAATCCATCAGTTACGCTTATTTGATAAACGTGCTTGATAGACATATCATTCACTATGGTTCATGCAATCTTTTTTTGTAATTACGTGCAACGAGAAATCCAGTCAATTTGGGCGGTTAAAAAATGTAATTTGAGCAAATTTACAGAGTTTTAATCAACTCTCTCAACGAATCGAGCAAATTAATTGTACGAAGTTACATTTTTATTAATAATGAGAGGTGTATTGGAGGTATTTTACCTGGGTGAAGAAGTAGTAATAGACATTCATTCCGCGATCAGCGAACAGCTGGGCAAAGTGTGTGGATGGACAAATGAAAAAATAATCCCCTACGACGTCGGCTATCATTTTTTGATAGAGGAAACCGTCGTTCGTCCTTTCCCAGTCGGTGTACTGAAAAAAAGAATATATCATTGTTAAACTAATGGTAATTCTTCTCTACACTATATTAAAAAATGCAGGACATATTGTGGTCTGAAGATTTCTTAGAGAATATAATATTTAATGTAATAATACAAGTGGAAATAATCAGTAATGGGCCAGACCGAACTGATAAGATTTCTTTTAGACACTGAATTAATTTTTATATAAAATTCTTGTTATTAAATAGACCAATTTCGTTTTATAAATGTAACGTATCGTATCAATCAGTGAAAATCTCTTTCATTGAGGGAAAGATGGAATCTCGTTGATGCTAGAAGGGATAATATTGCTTTCCTTTCATAGAGAGTGTAATCTCGACTCGTGTATAAAGGACACGTGAGGTTACGGCATATTTTGTCCAAGCGACCGCAGATGTCATAAACACACGGTCACAGGGGCCAGTTCTACGAGGCATCAAACGGTGCAAATGATGTGTTGCTATAAAGCAGCCTCGTGCCATTCGCAGTTAATTATTCGCGAGGGAAGCTATTCGGTACACGATGAGTTATGACCCATTGAACTATATATTAGTTATTAAACATTCAGCAAGTCTTACATCGTCGAGAAACAACACATTTAGTCCTCATCTATAGGTGAAATATTCTTATTTATCAACAATGGAGTAAAACAAACAAAAAGTGAATGTTTAATAATTAAATGGCATATATAATATAATTATATATATTTTTTGTTTATTTACTATGCAATTATTATTGTTCATTAGTAACCATTTAGCACTTTATTACATTATACAAATGTTTCTGTAAATCACACTTGCCTGTTTTGGTTACAGTACTACATCTCAACTCTAGTATTACCATTCGCTTAGAATAATTCACAGAACTCTGTGATTAACCTGCAAACTCATGCGAGTAATTAGCGACTGATTTGACTGGCTTGCAAGTATCAATAATTTAGACACTGATAGCATCAGATATTTATAGAAATGGGATTATCTACGATCTGTATTATAGGACAAATTTGTTTCCAGCAAATCCACACGGGATTTCAGCTTTAATATAGTAAACGTTGATGAAACTCCATAAAAACGAACTATAATGCACATAATGCAGATGCAATTACAACAAACATTTTCCTTTCAGCTAATTTTTGACGTTTCATCTCGAATGCTAATTTGCAGCTAATAGCCTGTCAGTGATAGGTATATTCTACTGTTGGAATATTAAAATTTAGGTCTAATTGAGTCTGGCTCGCGTTATAGCAGGATATTAACGCTCTGTTTGTATCGATTCCCACATCCATTTATAGTAATATCACATTTCAAGAGATTTTAATATGGGGCAAACGCGTGCTCCATTTTCATATTTTTACATTATTACACAAAATTACTAAGTAAGAATTGATATAAATGGACCATGTAATTTCGCTTAATTGTCCGGAATCTAGATTTCGTTTTAGCACAGGACGAAATGAACTTTTGGGGTACAATTGATTAAGATTGGGAAAGATAATTCTCGTAATTCAAGGTCGTTGACCCGAAAAGGAAGACATAAAGCCAGGCAATAATGTGCTTGAAACTTTGCCCAGTGATCCAGTAGGTACCACGAGAGCACAATATTATTTTGCAAAGACTCACCAGATCCAAAACTAGAACGTATATATGTACAACGCTCGGGAAAACTTTGCTGGACCGTGCGAAACTAAAGTTTAACTTGGAATCCCCTCAGTTTTTCCACCAATTAATCACGGCTGGTAATAATGAAACTTTGCCCAGACGCCAAAGTTTATTTCACTCCTCCACGTGATAGATTACATATTTTTACTTCCACGAATTCGTTTCACCGAGACTGACTGACAACTATGTACTTCTAAATAAGTAGCTGCACTTTGTGATATAATAAATATCTGTCAATACAATCGATAGGCATGTCATAAAATGTTTGACATTAAAAATGAAGATTGATGTCATCGATAGTATTTAATTCTGAAGAACAATAAAAAGCTCGCATAACGTTAACTGAGATGTTATTACGTTTTTCTCCAGCTCCATCACACTAGAAATTAAGCGGTTTACCCTGAATACCATGTATTTAAAATTTTAAACTCGCCTGGACACGCAAACATATGGTTGGATTACTTCACAAAACTGTACGTACATGCTTTAAGCGTTAGCCATTCCTTTAACGCGAAACGCATCATGGATAAAAGCTTGGTTGGACGTGCAGTAAAATAAATTAGCCAATCCCTTGGACATTTTAATGAGAAAACTGCGTAATGATCTCGAAATGGAGCATGAGCCCATTTCCAGCTATTTCATAAATATAATATTAATGTTTATCTGCCAAATTGCAGCCAAATTTTACCCAGTGTTTCGTTTATTTAATTTTCTACTACTTTCATTATACCTCAATGAGAATATTTCTATACATCTGGTGTTGTTGAAAAAATATTAGTTTCTCTTATACTAAATCTTTAGAAAGTTTACTAGATGTCTCGCTTATTTCATACAGTAATACTTTCATTATTCAAATTGCACTTGTTCCAAGAATCTGCCGAGGACTCCGTGAAATTTTAATTGAATTTATAACAGAGGGATTTCAGAGATGCGCGTTCAAATATGCACTCTCTGTTTTGGTAAATGTTGCAACGATACCAACTATGTAGTTTCTAAATTATGCGTTGAATAAATTAATTAATTAGTCATTGTTATCAATACCTGTATCAACTAATTAAACATAGTATCCAGCTGTGAAAACAGGAAACTTTTCCCAAGATATTCCAGTTTGTTTACGTTACTGGCTATTTAACTCTTATCGTGATTATATTTTATTTGGAAAGCTATATAATTAAAGACATCAGTGCAAGAAGGTTTTAACTTACACTTTTAATATTTTCGGTAAAATGAGGTTAAAAATTTTACATAGCATATAGAGTATACGGAATTTTGCATGCTTGGCATTGAAATGATCTTCCACTGTGCCTTCAATTATTTTTAGCTTTAATACACGATGAGGTAGCTGTAAGCTAAACTTATAAAATTCATTATCTCGTTTCTAAGGCTCAAATTATTTAGATCCGTTTGATATTCCTCCAAGCCAGACTACATCTTCTGGATATAGTTGACCGCAATTTTCAATTTCAAAATCGTTCTGGATTATTCTCAGAATTTATCATAGCTTCCAGCACAAAGCAAATAAATGAAAGGGCTCTTAATAGGTTAAAGAAATTATCCTCCCAACCTGCAAGTATACTTTAAAGGAATATTCAGTTTCAATTGGAAGATAAGATCCTTTTTAGTCATAACAGGTACAGTAGAAGCGAATATCTATTAAATCTTGGAATTTTTCTTCCAGCATCTTCATCAAGTAGAAAATTGTATGTGCAGTGTTATTTATCTTCCAATTATATAAGAAGCTTTTACCAGCAAGTTTATTTTTATTTTAAGATAAATAAAGTACAAACAAGAGATTAGATTAGATTAATTTAATTATTTCATCATAAAAAGGATTCCACACTTAATACAATTACTTCTGATTTATTTAATCCAATTATAAAAATGGAGTCTTTCACGCGAGTCACTATTTCTTTTGACATCAATCTGATATTCAATGGAGCTTTCAGTTTAATAAGAAACTTTATGCTTAACGTGGAAAAAGGAGAGAATGTCAATGTTTGATCAGACAGCATTAATTATCATCACATATCAACCAAGATCGTCAATATTTTCCTCGTCACTAATCGCGTCATACTTTTTACTAAACTCACGAATTCTCAATTTCCGGTATTTCTTGCTTCCCTCATCGGTGTTTCCCGAGTTTACCCGCTTAATAGTGCCAGAGATGGTACAAGGCGATTTCTCATTCAACGTTCGGTATAATTTTCAGTATTTTCCATGTCCTGTGATGGTAAACTTACTTGTTACGCGCGTTCAATCTTATTTGCACAAGCCGGAGAGCAAACACGAATAAATTGCGAGCGTCCCCAAGTTTTTCGTATAAGCGCAATTATTCGGTACACATCGCTTTTGTTTACGATTGGTTTGTTTATTTGTGTACGTGTCAGGTAAACGCTAAATCTAAAACTAAGCAAGAGGAATAAAACGATATTCCTATCACAAAACAATAAAAGAATGAGCATGTAGCTTTTGGAAACATAAATATTCTATGCATGTTATTATATTTGAATGCAAACTTTAAAATTTTGCAGTGATGTAATACAAGAGAAGCGATTAATCGATATTCGTTCCGCCATCGAGAAAGCTCATCTAGTTAATGAAAAGCTCCAAGATCGATTTCGTACTAATTTTCCAACGCCCGAATGGGCGTTATTAAACGGACCAATGCAAGCTCCACACCCTGGGAAGCCACGAAAAATTGCATTGATCGCCTCCGATGAAGCGATTCTGAAAAACTCGGTCCCTTTTTTCAACTTTTTTCAAGTGATCTGCGCATGGTTGGGAATATCTTTTTCAGGAGAAACTAATTTACCACTCTCATAAGATTAACGCAGAGACGACTTTTATCAGTCTGGTGGCGTTCGTAGTTAAACTACTGATTCTATTGTTTAAAGGAGAGCAAAAAGTAGTGGTAGTATCGATGATAAATCGTACAACTTTGATTTTACCTTAAGGAACATGATGGTTTTGATCGAGGGTCATTTCCACGATGGTGATACTTGCAGGTTCCCATGGGACGCAAACTTCAAGTGGTTGATCTTGTTAACCAATGAAATACTGGCATGACCGCTTCAAGCAGATGTTTAAGGGGAGCGGCATTAAAAGGGGAAAAAATTGCGCTCATTCAGCCGGAAAATTTCGATTAATTCTACTTAAAGAAATTTCCGATCGAACTTCTCCTGATTCATAAATCTTGTTGAAAGGACCGATTGTAAGTGTCAATTGCAGCTCTCCTTCCCAAAGAAATTACTCACTTTTCACAGCTGCGCAAAGTATGTCTTCGTATATCGTTTAAAAGCGATTCAAGGTCCTATTGAGTGATCATCCGCAGGAAAGCTCGTATTCTTAATATTTCTTAATCACGCAGAATAATTTTATTGACGACTGATAGTGATTATAAAATGCACGATTTAACACAAATGTGCAGTTAATAGTGAAAAATTCGGACAAATAGTTTTTCATGAAGAATCGTTCTGGTTTTTTGATTGCATTTCACGTAGAAGAGGGGAGCTTTTCGAGGGAAACAAAAGAAATTAGGTCGTGTTACTCTATAAAAAAGCTCGCTGATAGAAGAAAGACGTTGCCGGGGGCGGATTTTAAATTTTTTGCTGGAACAAAGAGCAGTTGCTCGAACATCTTGACGCGGTAAAAGGCCAGATACATCCGACAGTATTTTCTTCGTATCCCTTATTGAATGGAAAAACAATACCTACACATCCATTGTTTTGAAACCCACGGAACATTCTTTATTAATAATTTTGTAAGAAAGTATCTGAAAAAACTTGAAAATATCACAAATAAAAATACGTGGAACGATTCATTCTTCTGGGTGTTGACAATGGTGAATGAAACACAAAAATTATAACACTTTGTGTGTTGGTTCAGGATGGAGAGCGAGGAACATAATTTGGATATTGTTTTTTGGATGTATTTTAATCCTTTTTTTATTTGGAGCGTTGTAGAAAGTGTATCGATAATGAAAAATTCGATTATCCAGCATTTTACAGACAGGTGGTTATTAATGGTTCGTAGTTATCGAACCACTAAGTCAAGGCTACGTAGTTATAAGGGAATCTCGATAAGTGGAAGTCCTTGAATCTACTCGCGGAAGAACTGAAAAAGCTACTTTCCCACACCATTTACCCACACGAATCGTTCGAGTTTGCCCTAGTAATTCACCCAGGGTAGTCTTTCACGAAATATATTTTCAAAAGGCGACGAAAGTACTTGCGCCAGACATTTGCATTTTTGACCAACTTGAACAATTTTCAATCGTCTTTTTACCACTTTGCTTATTCATTTCATCACTATTTTCAGAGAAGCGGATTATTTTTAAGTATAAACTAATTTAAATTATTAATTATTTATTTTAAACTGAATAAAGCAATAATTGAATATTAAAAGTAAATTATTATGCAATATTGTAAAGTGACTTTATTATCTCTGTGGTCTCACGCTAATATTCTGCGAATAGAAAAGCTAAAGAGGACATTATGATGGATGAAAAGTTTGCTTCCAGGCAATCATTCAAGAAAAATGCGAGTTTCTTCAGGACACCTTGCAACAAAGAGCTTTGTCTCACGTACTATATGTGCGACACAAAAATAAATCCTTTCGGTGTTAGCTGCTGGCGCTCTATTATCACGGACTAGTTCCCCTTTTTAATTATGCAGATAACCCTGAGGTGGTGGCTGTAACCCGTTATTCCCTGTTTTTCATCATAAAGCTACGATATAAGTGCTAATGCCTCTCGGTACTTTATCGTCGCGACAAAATTTAATAAAAGCTGCCTAATATGCAGAAAAACCACATATAATATCTTGCTGAACAAACGAATACATAAAACAAACAAAATTAATATACAAAAACAAACAGTTTTAAAATAAGTGAAAAAATCAATAATAATTCCTCCAATAGCAGTTTGCAGCTCGACACTTCAGGAAGCTCATTTTCATTGGAGACTTTAGAGATTAAAAAAGAGATTTGAAATGGAAATAGAGGACCTTAAACAGTTTGGAAGTTTGCAATGAGAACGGAGAACAATGAGATTATTAAGGATAGTAATTTCGTGAGAAGTACTTCTATTATACGGGTAGCTGATGCAGACTACGTTCTATGTCCTTCATTATTATGCAGATGCAGCGAAACTGATGTTTTGGATTTTCGCATTTGGCCATGATTGCAACTCCAACGGCTGGGATATAACGAAGCGTTGCTCTGTGTAAAATTGCAGTCTGTTATCCAACTCATTGATAACTGCGACAGCAAGATCAACAATTTTCAACGACACACGTGATCCTCCTTAAACCTTCCTACCTCCATATTTCTTCCCATTTCCACCCACTTTTATTCCCACACAACCCAGACTTCCCCAATTCTTGCAATTTCAATATCCACTTTTCCTCATCCAATTCGCCAATATTCTTTCTCCTTTATTTCCACTTTACCTTATTTACCAGACGCTATTTCACGAGAGACATTGCTGATCGGTCGTAGCGTAAAGACTTGGAAATAAAACTTGGAAATATTGTTCAGTAGATACAGTTAGTTACTAGTCAGACGTGATTGAAATAATTGTTTAATTATATCAAATGAAGTACGAGTTTGCAATAGGAAAGTAGCTCTGCAGAATCCGACTTTTGTCACTTTGAACAGTACTTCGAAGGTTCGTGGGAGGCGATAGTGGCTGGAGAACAAGTTTTTTTATCTCTCTGATAGTAGGGTTCTTAGTTCCTTTTTTCCTCCGATATTCAGATTCGAGCGGTTCGAAGTTGCTTTTCGAGGATACTCAGGAAGGAAAAGTAAGGGGTGTAAGGAGAGAGATGGGGAGGGGAGACGTTGCCACAGGTGGCCTGGCGCAAATACGAGGAGGCAGCGTTTACGATAGACGGAGAAAAAGAAAATTGATTTCCGGACAGGTAGCCACATTTACATAGGTGTCCATGGGGCATGAAACTCCTAACCTCTCCTCTATCAGTCTCTCTCGCTTTCCCCATTTGTCGTTCTTTCACTCATTATCTCCCTCCTCTCAGCACCTCCCCCATTATTCCTCACTGAAAGAAGAAAACCACCCCAATGATAAGATTTACAACCTTTCCTCCCTCCTAATTCATTTCTACATAATACTCATTCAATTTTTTTCTGTTCTTTTTATAAATCCACACCATTTTCCTATGCTGAGCGCATATTATTGTCTCGGTTTCAACGGACACACTAAACCAAGCTGTGGCTAAAAAGAAGTTGAAGCGGCACAATTAAGCTCTAATTTAACTTTCGCTATATATATACGTGACCCATGGAGCTGCAGCTGCGTCGTGCGAGTTTCGAGAAAAAGCGGGCGAGATCATCGAGTTTACTCGCGTCACGAAGCATTCCAGGAAAGCGGGATAAAATCGAGTGGACTGGGAAATGCGATGCTGATATTTCAAGTATGTCCTAATTTAAGTGAAATTAGCATTGTCCAGCTTGATGCATTTCGCTCTGCAGTTTTAACGCGCATGTGTTATACGAGAAAAATTCAGATCTGAAATATAACCAGTCCAAGCTTCAACCGATAAAAAAGTAGAGCGAAAAATACCTCTTTGACTGAAAGAATGTAAATTTATACATGAGTCGAGGCAGGAAAGTATATAAAAAAAAGAAATTAAAATAACTAACAATTTTTAATGCCTGAATCGAAAGATTTATCTTTATATTATTTACAGTACATTCAACATGGTTTTAATCTACATTTGTAACATGATCGTGGTAGAACAATTTTATGGAATGGATTTATAGTTAGTCACAGGATTTTTTTTAGTTATAGCGTTAAACGATTGGTCAAGGCAAATGCGAATCAATTTTTTTAATGGCATTGATGCAAAAAGGTGCACTCACTTGAAATAAAATAGCTTCTCGTTCAACCGATGACATATTCTTGAAAATAGTATTGATGATATTTTCAAACTTCTCCCGATCCAGAACAATCGCGTTGTCCTTTTCGAAAAAGTCCATAAAGTCGTACAGAATGAAGTAAGTACCTGAAATCCAAGGAAAAACAGAATTAATTAAATTAATATGGTTTTTATATTTTACACAATAATTTTTCCCTTCATTCTTGACCATAAAATATTTACGTCGGAAATAACAGTTAACTATGAGATCAAGCGGTTCCTCCTTGAAAGATTATTAGAAATTTTCAAGGAAATATTTAACGATGATTATTTCTTAACTAACGTAACGCGTTTGGAACAAGGAAGAATGGCAATTGAGGTTGTGGGTGACAATTGGTAAGGTCATTATTTCAGGTCGAATGTATTCCTCTCTTAGAAAATTTGTGTGCTATAGAAAAAGAACTCATCCCTCTCTTTCGAAAACGAAGAGCCGTGCCGCAGGCAATCTGGTATTTTAAGCCAGCAGGAAACACTTTCAAGGCCATATTTTAAAAACTAAATTCCCAGCGACATGAAGAATTCGTCGAATGGTCCGCGATATTGCCGCTGCAAGCTTGTTCAAATGTGTTTTTCCATGCAAATATTTTTCAGCAAACTCTGAACGGAAGTGAACGAGAATTTGATCTGAGTTGATTGAAAAGCACCTTTCTGTACCAGCAAATAGATTTCGTAATATCGATAAGTTGGAAAATTCCTTTAAAAATGAAACACTCTTATGGAAAATGATCGGTCAACTTGCTTGAGCAACAAACAGACAGACTGGTCAAAGTAAACAATAAATATCGCTCCCTATATACCAATCGGATAAGAGTTAACGTCAATCGATAAAAAATTACGTTTCGTAATAAATATAGACGATTATATTTAACTGCGGCACATTTTACCGTAGGAAAAAAATGTGCACGTAAACAAGTACCAATTATAGACGACGTAGTAGAAAACAAGTGTCGCGTGATGAATATATATATATATATATATATATATATATAGTTTATTTCTGGAATTATATAGAGTCAAGAGTATTTAGTAGACAGATCGAGATCAAAGTGTCTTTTCAGGGTGGGCGAAGATTTATGCGCGGTTGGAAAAGGAAAAGACGAGTTTATTGGTTTACGAGAACCCACAGACATTGGCTGCGGTTGCGGGGACTACGCATTACAACGAAAGCAGGTAGAAATGGGTGATTCCCTTGCGACCTTCCCGCTCTTTTCACAAGGGCTGCGTAAACACACGTGGCTTAAGAATCGATGGTGAGACTCCAGTCCATCCCTGATCCTCGATAAGATCGCGTCCACCCCACTACCATTCCGAGCACCGACCAATCGGATTTCAGTCTTATCACGTGTTATTTACCCTTGGTCAAACTTCTCCCCAAGAGAATAAATATACGATTTGACTTTTTAAAATATTTCCAAACGTCGTGCTAGTGGAAGAAATCACTAATTGGATGGATAAGCGTCGAGTATACTTTGGGATTTCACGTGGGTGAGATGAGAATTTTTCAAGAAAATTCCTGATAACACTGCAGGGTTCATGAAACGTAAAAGCGACGGAAATTTTGCAATGTTGAGAGAAGGGAGGGGGAGGAGTGGCTGTAGAGATCGAGGGAAACTGCAGCGAAAGCGATGCCGACGATGGTTTGGATCGTCTCAAAGTGAAGTTTATATTCCGAATAGAAAGCGAAATGTGTCTTTTTCGTTTCTCGTCTGTCGACTCGCACTGCGAGATCGTTTCATTTCAATATTTCGTCCAATCCCAGCTCCCAGCTATTCTTATGCTGCTTTAGACCTATACTTACTTCCGGATCATGCGTTTCCAACGAGAAACGTCAAGTCGCAATAAAATCCTTTTATTAGAAACCTAATTGCAATCTAAAAAAACCTCTTTTACGAGGTGAATAAGTTGCAATTATTGGAAAAACGATAATCATCAGTTAAGGACCGACGATATGTGCTTTAGAAATTTCTGTCTGACCACTTTGAGGATAGGAGTTTAAAAGTTTATAGTTCAACCCAACGAGAATAGGACTGAAACAAGTATAGGTTTTTTTCTGTAAAAGCGACGAGAATACCAGTTGAAAAGTTACACACAAATTTCAAATACTCATTTTAAATAGTTTTAAATTCTGTGAAACAGATGGACTAAGCTATGTTGAAAAAACACTTGAGAAAATTAAAGAACCAGCGATACAAGGCGATTGTATTTTCAAGCAGCAATTTATGTCCAATCGTTAAATTTCTTTCTCAATAAACGTGATTTTTAATCTAACTAAACGCACAAGGCATTAGCCAAGCATGGAATTAAAAAACTGACATGCCTGATTATTGATTGATTTATATCACTTGATTGTTTTAGAAATAAGACAATTTCTTTTATATCCTTGAAAATATTGAATTTCTGTACTTTAAAATTACAATTAGTCGGACCTATATTTTGCTTATACCACTTGACTTCCTTTCAAGGGATACAAAGTTAAATGTGCAAAACCGGTGCGCAGCTGGAACGCGTATTTACACAAACACAAAGGGTTTATGGATCAACAGTACAAAGGAAAAGTCTGATGCGGTAGCACGTGTGGTTCTGTATTCTCGAGCACATAGTATGCAGTAGATTTACGATGGTCGTACAAGCTTTTCGGTTTCCAGCGTCTTCGATACTGTGTTTATTTGTTTATAATATTTGATTATTAAAATACTACTTGAATGTAGATTGACATAAATTATTAATAACATCAATGTTTAAACTAAAATAAATTTTTAAGAATAGTTAAATAAAAATTGTGTCGTATAAATATCGTCGAATGAAAAAAGTGCAAGGTGGTTTTAGAGAGATATTTGGTAACAGAGGGAAAATTGAAGATCAGAAGGATTTTGGTGAAGATAGGCTTTAAGATAGAGGGTAGTAGGATGAAATAAAGAATTCAAGGGTCTTCCATTCCGAGGGCATATTTTTGTCAGAGGGGTTAGGACTGGGTAAGGCCAATGCAAAAGAACTCAATTACCAAGTGTAGTTCGAAAGGCCCCGAGAGGTTTTGCACGAGGGTGACACACCACAAGTAGAATAGTCAGAAGGAAAGAAGGAAAATGGGATGACGGAAGCAGGGGAGAAAGCTGCATGGTGGGGATAGCTAAAGGGTAGGAAAAGAGGGGGGAGCCAGACTACACGACCTCACCTGCCTACACCCCAGGCTCACCCATCTCTATCGATTCAACACCAACTTGTTGGCTACTCTCGTTCTCTCACGCCACCAATGATTCTACTACACCCTTGCCAACTTCGAATATCTTTCAGATATCCATTCCCAACTTCCGACACACGACTCTCATAAATCTTTAATTTTCTTTACTCCGTTATGAGCTCCCTTATCATTCAACCCAACGAAAAATTCAACATTTTTTACCAACGTCGGTAATCAACCCATTTATCGCAATTACACTTCTCGAAATTACTGTAATCCCTTTGAATTCGTGAAAATTGTTAATTATTAATCTTATCAACGCAAGGAAAGTGTCATTCTCTTCTCATCGAATCTTATTGATATTCTGTTTGAATGCCATGACATCCAACATCCAGCTACTTTCGTTTGTAACGACTTTACTGCGCCCCAAAGCTTCAAAGACTCCTTCCTTCCCAATTCCTATCTTTCCACTCATGTTTTTCACTTCGAATGCATGAATCTTTTATCACACTCTACCCCTCCTCCCTACACTCCCATTTGCCTGGCTAAAAGATAAGTGCTTTAAACTCATCCTGGATACTCCGTTATCCCTGGATCCTAAGAAAGGACACTTTTCAATTTTCAACATTCAGAAAGAAAAATATGGTCGATCACTGTAAATTACAATGCTTCTGGTACACTCCGCTGGAAATTGGAAAAGCGTTTCAAGTTTCTTTAAACGGTTTCACCCTCGGATCTCTATAAAGTTGCGCGACGGATTTTTCAAGTCCCAGTTCTCGCCGGAGAAACCACTTTGGAGAATAGATTTAATGATTATTGCACGAATGAAGAAAGAAAAAACTTTTCAGCTGGATACTTTAATGGCGGGTAATAAATTGGTCTTTTCTACTTGAAATAGTGGAAAAGGTGCGTGATTATTCTCTGAAATTTAGCTAAATCGACGTTTATTCCAGTCACGTAGTCACGTGACCGTAGAATAAAAGTTCGATCTCTATGGAGATGTGGCTCATACGTGGATTACTGATTTTATCAGCGATGGAGAAGTGAAAAAGGTACAACTACTGCTTACTTCCGCTTGTGATATTTCAAAGTATTCTATTCATTCACCGTTCCACCATAAAGCGTCAGGAAATTTAAACGTCCTTCGCACCTTTCCAAAAGAGAGAATTTACGAAAATACAAAAACTAACAAGTTTACATTATTACGTAAAAAAACTTTTCCTCTCGTATATTACGAAAATACTTGTTAAGGGATAAAAATTCTAGTTGCTCGAAAATTTCTACGAGTTATTGGAGCTGGTGAATGAAAGTTTCGGGATAGGAGAAATAGAATTTTTCGAGTAATAAGAACTAGTCGGCGAGTTGGAAATGAAAAGTTATTAGAGTAGGCAATGAGAAGAGACGAAGCAGGTTCGATGTGATAATGAACATGAGACTGAAAAGTTTTGGAATAATTTGGTCGTACTGGAAAAATAGTCAAACTAGAGGGAGAGATTGTTGCGGCGTCGAATGTACATAATATATATACCAGCGGAGCTTGTACGATTTCCAAGCTCGGTACAACACTTATAAATACGCTAGGAAAGTTGTTGTAAAGTTGTCGCAGCCGTGCAGCCGCGTCTACTCAATTTCTGCACCGACAGGAGTAACGTCGTTTAACCAGTTTCTTATCGAATTCTACCTCGTGAAAAATGCAACAATAGTAAATCTAATTTTACCGTCATTACTTCAATTGTCCCAAATAATACGTATTTCCAATCAACCGTTCGAGTCGTATAACAAATCATTATAATTAACATAAGAAAAAATGCATGACTATAGCACCACTTCAATCAAAAGTTTGTGCTCTATCAATAAATTAATATAATTTTAAATATCGATGCTAAATAATGCAAGCTTGCGTAAACTTATTTCTCATACAGTATAAAGAATATATTTTTCACACAATGCTCGTATGAGGATATAGTGGCTGGTTGGGCTAGGGAAATAAAAAGAAACAAATCAGACAACAGCATCCATGGCGAAATGTATTTTGAATCTGAATAGGATTCGCATTTTCCGCGGCATTGTGTTCATCATAGACGTAGAAGGCGAATCCAATATGTGCTTGTTTTTCGCATCGGTGGCAATGCAATCACTGAATGCATCGACAAAGATTGAATCGTCCAACGAAACACGAGAAGAATCATGATCACTGTGCCAGCTCTCTCTTTTTTATTTTACTTTATGCATTCTAATCTGCAGTAAAACTAAGCAAAAACCGGATCAAAAGAGAATGTCGACCTTTGCCTCCTGTCATTCCTTCAAACCTTATTTCGATTTGTTAAAAACAACTCCTGGCCAATTAATTGCACATTTCACTGTACATACATCACCCATCGAAAAAAAGAAGCAAATAGCATTTCATGTATTGCAATTCGTGAAAGCTCATTAAACTAGTTGAATTTATATAAATGTAAATAACGTAATATAAGTTCGTTGAACAAGATGTTCCTTTACATTGAATTTCTAACTCACATCTGTCGGATAAAATACAGGATCGTGTATCAAATTCTCGACTACCACTCGGCTTATGTTTATAAAATAGAGGCACAGGTGCGGTGCTGCAAGAAAATATACTGGGCTCCCGCAACATTCATGTTATTATTTTCTTGGATCTTTAACCCCTTGGAGCAAGCATAATAAAACTTTATCGTTATAATCTTCGGGATCGTAAGTTACTAAGCACTTTTGTGAAAAGTTATGACTTCAATTGTACCAAGATGAGGAAATTTCGCCATTCCAAACAAACACGTTTCGTTACTAAACTTTCTTTCGTCATTATTATCCCTGCCCCACCACACATAAAAAGTGCTATTCATCCTCACAGCGAAACTCGGGGTAAACGTTACAATTAAAGCAATCTCAGCAGTTTTGCTCCAAGAGCTTGTTGGACCATGCGATGAAAAGTTTGAAATTAAAAAAGCTGCGTTCTATTCGCTTATCATAAAGAGAGAAAGGAACGAACAAATTTGAACGAGAAGCTTCTAGAGCACTACAGATTTAATATCTAATCTCATTGTTATTCTAATAGGAGAAGGGGTGAAAGGTATAGAGAGAGAGAGAGAGAGAGAGAGAGGAAGAGATGCAACGCTGGCTTACCTTTTAAGATAAATGGTTCGAGTAACGATAACGGAGGGAAGAATTTTATAATTTTAGAGAAAGATAAAACTTAAAAGCTTAGTATACGTGTAATGTACTATTTATGTGTTTTTGTTCTTGTACGTTATGAACGAAAGAGCATTGTTTCGGCTACCACGACAGCAATGGAAAGTTCAAAACTTTTTTAATACACTAGTGCAAGTGATAAACAGCTATTGGCTGGGTCAAGAAGTAGCCCTTGACGTTCGTCGAATTACACGTCTATAGCATTCCACTTAAGGGATAAAACTGGTTAAAGATGGTCTTTTTCGAGCTTTATCCACTTTGGAATTTTGTAGCCCCATTATTGCCAGCTATTTCGTAGATAATGTCACATTTCTACCAAGACAATTATGAAATTCTTCCACCCAACACCCTTTTCAAGAGCCTTCTCTAACTTATCAACGTCAAATTTCCTTTACGAAACACAAACTCATTAATTTCCTTTAAACGCTTATGCAACTTGTAATAAAACTGACTTATGGCATCTATTAGTTATTCCTTCGTAAGGCAAATTTTCCAATTTCTTTCAGAAACTTTGGTATTTCCTACACATTTATAATAGTAATTTGTATTCAACATATTGTCACCAAAACCAGATCCTCGAAGCTTTGAAATTTTCTTCACAAAGCACTTCAATTACAATTTATTTGTCACTCTTCCAGAGATTGAATTATTCAATTTCTCGTTTCATGGCCAACAAAACTGCAATATGCTAATTAATTATTAACAGAAGTTTTCTACAATGAAATCATTTCTATCATTCTATTTTATTTCTCATTCAGTTGTTTAATTAAATTTAATTAAACATGACATTCCCAATTAAGAATCCATTAGATTGGAATCAGTCCATTGGACAAACATTATGATAATACCTCTCGATTTAATTTTGATTTTGACGTTAACCCAATTTGGTAATCCTCTATTAAACGATATAGCAATTACGTAATTTGATATCTTCATTGGCTATATTAAATAACACATAAATCTTTGTAATACACTCTTAGGGTGACAATTGGCCAATGAGTTTGTAAGGTTTAAATCATACTTACTTTTACGATCCACTAATTACAAGGGAGGATGCAGGGGTAAGAACGATATTGAGGTAGCCAATATGGGATCTCGCTTGAAACGAAAATGGGTCAGGTGAATTCGTGGAGCTTTCTCACCTCGGGACTGTTGCTTCTGCAAATAGCTCCTAGGCACGAAATTGTCACTCTTATATAACTGCATACTCCTGAACTTCATTCAATATTACCATTTCTCCTCCCACGATATTTCTGCCAAAACTTTTCTATCTCACCAGAAAAATACATTTTTCTCCACTTTCAGCATAATTTAACGATAAACAAGAATATTTAATTTAATAAATTATTTAATAATTCCTTAAGGATATAATATGGGAAGGATCATCATTCTTAGCAGTGAGTATATTGAAAATAGTTTGGGATCCGTTGCTATTGCGTGTGAGGAAAGGGAGGAAAGGGTGAGGGAAAGAGGGAGAAGATAGTTGAGCAAAAGCAGTTGGAGGGAATGGCTTGAGGACATTCATAGAAATAACTAGGCCGGCTTTCCACGGTAGCATAATGCTTGGAATGACACTCACGGAGTTTGCCGACTTAAGACTATAATCACACCTCAGGGGCTCTAATGGTCCGCTGAAATGCCATCTGTGCCATTATCGATATAGTCAACTTTGCCCGTCAGTGACGTAAACGACTCAAATGCCACCCGTCCCTGACACAAACAAAATAAACATAAATTATAAACACTCTTAACATTTTATTTAAAACACTAATTCTAATGAACGAAATGATTCACCAACAAAACTCAATTTCTTAATTTTTTGTCTCCATTACCTCGCAAAAAAAAAATTATTATTAAAACACCATATACAATATACATCCCTGCTATTACAAATATCCTTAGAATTGATACTAATGTAATAACAGTGCAAAAATGATTACGCTATTATCAAATAAATAATATCGAAATGATATATGCAGTAAATTGTACATCTAAATTATGGATAATTTCATATGTTCCAGATAATTTTGATTCTTTTGTTTATTGAGAGAAATTTAGGTGGTTTTATAATTCAAGGATAGTTTGGGATCCTGTGAAGGTTTTCGAGAGTGGGGAAGTTAAGCTGGGAATCGCCTGAGCTCGATAAGCCGACAATGTGATTGGGCTGGAAACGAGCTACGCCATGTTTGAGTAGATAATGAGGAAATGATAGGTCCCCGGTGCCACCCTCCAACTAGTACTTTCCGTTCTCAAGTCGTTGCTACGCGTAAGAAGCCACCCTCTGTAACCCTCGACTTCCGCTCAGCTCGGTTTATCGAACCATTTATAAGGTCCATCCTCTCTAACGCACCCCCCCCCCCCCCACCCCCGCAACCACCCTTCTCCCATCTCTTTAAGAACGTCGATAGATATTACACGATCTTATACGTTGCCTCACAATTGATACCTGTTATGCTATGAACCTGTGTCGAGATGAGACATTTCACATTATCGAAATACGTCATTGTATCTCTTCATCATTTTAAGTTTCGTACTTTTCAATTTTTTCATGTGTTCTAAATATTGACAAGGATTATATTATATTGCACGATGCTTTAAAGTTTAAACCATGAATTTCTTTCCATATGACACGTATTTTTAATCATCATAACATTACATTTCACCATAATAGCAATTTTCATACTTTTATACGTCCCTTGACGATATTTCCTCTTACTAGAGGCTCAAAGAATTGAGTGATTTTTGTAGAAAATCTCAGAAGACGCTTTTTAGAGACTGAATGAATTAAATAATTTTAGTATTATCTTAAAGCATAGTCCTAAAAATTTTTAAACCCCTAGCTTCAATAAAATTGTTATATTTCGATTGATAACTAATATTGTTATACAATCCATCAGCTTAAGATAACATTGCGAAATAATTATTGATAAGCTTCCATATCCTCCGACGCACTTGCTTTTAGTAACATTAATGTGCTTTATGCTCCGAAATGCTGGATAACCTTAGAGTAATCCGAGTATCTCCACTTAATTACAAAGCTTTCTCTACCCCTGCCTTAAACCTTAAGTAATGTTTTGCATCGGTTGCGAGCAGCTGTTCTGCAATTCTAATCCTTGAATTATTGAAATGCATCACTGAACTTTCGGATGGATGCCAAATAATTGACTCGTTCTACTGAATTTTTATTCGATCAAATTTTCACGATTTCTATAAAAAATATTCAACGGTTCATCGACTAATAAAATCTTAAATTACTCAAGTTTACGCAACCGTGAAAACATTTGTTGTTCCAGACGAACAACAATAATTATGCATGGGATGTCTCAGCAAGTGAGAAATTTCAAGAGAGAAGATTGTTGGAAGTAGCAGAATATTTAGACGCTTTATTAGTGGCATGCTTCACTGCGTTTGCTTAAGTGACAAAATTTTGTCTGGGGAGGTGTGAAAAATTGGTAGCACGAATATTTCTGAATCTGAGAGCTGAGTATATAACCACAATTAACCGTAATAGAAACAGTATAACGCCAGCCAGTCACGGTTCTACAAGCATCTATGGCGAAGTCTGATAAGTTATCTGATGCTTTGTCACTTTCAATCAATCGACTTACAGATATTAACAATAGAAGCTCTGTTCACTATTAAATTAAGTCCAACAACTGAACTTCCGTCTACTCCAACCGTATTGCTTTAATGTCTAATTTAATCAATGATCCGTCGTCAGTATTTTATTTTACATCACTGCCGCGTACAATAATAATAAATTCTAAATGTACGAGTTTCAATTAAATGCAAGACATGATGGATATATGTACAGTTTTAAGCGTCGCTATTTTAGGCTAGATTGAATTACATGTAGCTATTTGATCGTTGATAGTTCTGCGTCATCTAATTAATATAATCGTCTGACCTTTGATAGACTATTATCACTGGATTTGGCAAAGCTTGAAATTGACAGGTTAATCAGTCTATCGACGCTGAAGAGCGCGCTTTGGGGATAAGGTGTTTGAGTAGGAATTACATCGAGTCTTCTGCACGTGGGAGGTAAATGGAAATTTGACATTAGGTTTAAGATAATTAACTTTGTCAATACAGAACTTGGCACACAAATAAGTTAAGTTTAATGTTCGAACTTTGGCTATTTTCTGTAGTTGCTGCATCGAGTTTAAATTAAAACGGATAGATCAATTTTAGAAACAGTGTAATTTATTATGGATTAAACTTAAATGTGCTAGTTTGAATTAAATTATTGTGATAGTGGAAATTGTGATCGTCCAATTTTCTAAGTAGTCAAATCGACGATTATATACTTGACGTTGAAACATCCACGTTCTAGAATCATCTGTGCTTTATTTGTGATTTACGCAGATTAATGCAGAAAGATACTACCGAAATTTTTGAAGATAGAATAGTTTACGATGGATGTATAAAACTAAACAGTTTCAATTTGGATCGCGCGTTGCTGAAAGTAGAAAATTCATCGCTTAACTGGCAAAGTAGTCAAGTCGACTTCATCCAATGTTTACCCTGAAAGCATTCTCGCTTCAGCATTCAAAATTGTTGTCTCCTTGTTTACCCTCTGCTGGCGTAAAGCAAGCACGTCCATGGCTCTTATGAGCTACTATGAAAATTGGCTGCTGTAGAAAAAGCTCGTGATAACGACCTCGTTGAAATCGCCAAGATTCCTTGGTACTCCCATCTATCTCGTAGAGTTTCGCGAAAATAACGAAAATAAAGTACAGCGTGCATATTAACCTTGTATAACAAGTTTCAAAATATATTTCTATTTTGATTCAGAATTCGCGATGTGTTACGGTAATTCTTCAATTTTAATGTAAACATGTATTTATACTAATTTTATTAAATAATTTAAATACTCAAGTAAGTATCGAAAGCATTTTGTAACGATTCGAAATTCTACTAACTAACCTATGATGGATATATTAATTTACGTCAAGTTCACGAATCTTCATAAACCGTTTTGAATGACACACGTAGTTTGCATTATGTACACACTATCCACGTATTTCGACAGAGCCAGTTCTAGAATCAATATATTGATTAAAAACTGTAATTTTTAGTATTTATACTGATTGATAAAATATTTAAACAATAGTATTATTTAAACGTTGTGAGTCAAGCCTGGCTGTATAATATTAATAAATCTATAGGGAAATTTAAGCTCAACCGAATGCATTATACATCATCTTTTGTTCTATGAAGAATATGCTGACGTAGATACGAACTTGTAACATTACACGTATTTTTAATTAGTGTGGGAACTAACTCTTGATTATAATGTGATAATTAATGCCCTCGGATATGTTTTATCATTTTAACTGATGCACACAATATTACTCCCGTTAATTTTCTCCTCCTTTAATATCCAACTGTGAGAATACTTCATTTCAGATGGAAAATGGAAACTATTCGTGGGTTACACTTGATAAGTCAATGCGAATAGCATGTTTACGGATAGATAAAGAATTTTCAGAAACGAACCGTCTGTACCGAATAAAAATTGATTTTCTCCGATACACGTAAGACTTAGTATAGACTCGCAATAACTTTCTAAATATATTTCAATACTTTTCCAATACTCTAGTTTATTTAAAATTCCTACATTTTTTGTATAATATTTTCCTTTTTCGATTTATGCTTTTTCATACATCATCCGATAATTTCAAATATTATACCACTAATAAAGGTTTTTAAAATTCGTGAACTCATCGTATTTCGTTCTACAGTAGCGTTGGTCATCAGTTATTTGCGAAATTAAAGCTCTACCGATGGGTACCAGTCAGCAATTTCGCTCCAATTTCACGGAGATTACCCACCTGGTGTTAGGTAACATGATATTTGAACATAGAAATAGAATCTCGCGTTTTTTTATTTTCAATTGTTATTTTCGATAAGTTTCTTTAAAATCCTTTTCGGTGCTTTAGTTTACCTTATCATTTGGGGAAGATTTTCTTTCAGTTTTACAAACAAAAGCAACACTGAGCATATTCTTTAACTTTTAATTAATCTATACCATTGGCTGTCGCGACTCGAGTAGTTCTTAATTTCAAATAAGAGATAAGTCAGATGCATAAAAAACTGACTAGTACAATATTCTAGATGGATCGAAGGCAGAATAATTCGTTTTTAACGAAAGGAGATTCAATCGTAAGATAAGGTTGGGGTATAGACGGGATAGCAAGTAGATACGGATTGCTCAGGGTAGCCATTCTTGGCTCCTGACTTCTACTACAAAGAGATTATTGGATACAACTTCAAAGCTATAAGAATATCAAAGACATTTCGAACAAGAAGCATTCATCAAGATCGCGTACAAACACCACCCGGCACATACCATTTCCCATCCCTATATACGTGAAACTCTGATTTCTTTTGTTCAACAAAACTGTAGTGGAAAAAGATTTGTATGCACGGACGAGATACGAGAGACACTATTTTGAAAATCTCCAGTTTTCCTCACGAAAGTCCATTTACAGCACATGACTTGAGACACATGCCAAGAATAATATATACATGCAGGCATTTGTTCTGTTTACATGGAAACCGCAGGCAGTAGAAAGGAATAACAGTAATCAGACGGGGAATTTATAATATTTTCCCAAATGCAGTAAAATGGCAGAAAAAAATTAGGGTGCTCTGAAAATTTGCATGGGTAAAGATTGAAGCTCTTTTTTTATTATTAAAGAGCTAGCAGGAAAAATGTGAATTGCGTAATGATTTGAGAAGAAGAAAGATTGTAAAAAGGGCTGACGCGAGATAAGAGGGAAAAATGAAATATATTTCCTCGAGAGTCCTGGAAGGAAAGTTATAGCTGCGCAAAAATTTCATGGCTAAGCGTTGCGAGAGGAAGAAAGTCTTTTTTACTTTTGCATACGTTCGTCACGAGCAAAAACGTGGCGAGAGTACAGTAGTACCAAGGGGTGGAGTATCTTTCGCGTTACATTTGCTGGCATACGATTCGCTTTCCGAGCTCGTTCGCTGTCACTAGGACCTCTTATCTTCCCATCGACTTCTTCCAGCCATTTCCACTTTATCACTGACTCTCTCAACTAAGTTCATTTTCTATTTTACAAAATTGCATTTTGCTACGTTTCGAGTTACTATATTTGTTATCTTTCGAACTCTATTATAGTTTACTGTGGTGAACAGTTTAACATTCAGCATTTGATGAAATTCCGGGGTAATTTAAGATTTGAACAATTGGTTCATAAATAATTTACGAGCTTTCGACATTTTCCTCGAGCCTCGTATCTTCATTGCTGACCCTGTGGGCAATTTATCTTAAGTAACGAACGTCCTTTGTCGACACGGGGCGAACGTTCATCTTCTTCTTCCTCCGCAATAAAATATAGCCAGACTCTTCAAAGGTTTTCCAGTCAATTGTGAAATCAACCTTTGACGTTAATTTCTGTATTCATTCGCGGTCCATTGAGACTACCTCTCGGTGGCCGTTTAATTAAGAACGCACGCTAAATGAACCAATTAATCTTCTACGTGTCTTTCATTCTTCCGAAATTATAGCCCATGCTCAGTTGTTCAGCACAATTCGATCCATAAAAAATTACACTTTGAATTCCAAAGTAAATAATTGATCTATTAAGAAGATAACTTTGATCGTAAAAAAATGTTTGTTGCAAGATGTATAATAATTAATCAAAAATAGATATAGGTGGTGAAAGAATTGACAAAAATGAATGAAAAGAAAAAAATTTACAAAGAGCGGTGAAAAGTTTCACGCAGATTCCACTTATCCACGGCTCAAGTTTTCTTGACGTAGAACCGTAGGGGCGCTTGGAGAACGTGTCGAAAACGTAAAGTACGTAGTGGATAAAAGGCTGAGGGCTTGACGCGTACGTAGAGGCGAGTCTTATTACAAAAGTTTGCCCGATCATACACAAGAAAGTTTGATCAAGGAAGTAGCGAAGCTCGAATGCAGCCTTGTGCACGTGTTTATACGCGAGTCTTATATGTATCTGATTCGGCCATTTGTCTGTATGAGTGAAGTATTGAATCCCATACACGTGACCGTACACAGAAACGTATATATAGGTTAACTTCGTATCCGCGAAGAGAAGCAGCCAGTAGATTTTGGCTTTCCTGTCACGCCCGATTCGTCCCAAAAACCCCATCACCTCCCCCAGAATCCCCATCCTTCACCCCACTCCACTCCTTCACGCCACGAAAGTTCAGAGCCCTCTTCATCAACCCTCCCTATCTTCCCCCACACGTATTTTACAGCCACTAGGAAGAGACAAATCCTGATCGATACAATCCCAAAAATTAAATTAAACGATTAAACTCTATGGATCGGAAATCATTGATACGTTTCACTTAAAGGAGAAACTTTTAACTTTAGGGAATTCCTGGGTGAATTTTTAATAAATATTATAACTATACGAATGGTACACGATGGAGGAGTTTCGTGACGTTTCTTATTATAGGATTTGTAAGAGACTGACCTAGAATCGAAGTTGGTTTAATTGTGCTTGGCTCTGGGCAATGAAAGTCCATGGCATGGCCCATATTGGTGCGGGGGAAATCTTGAGTGGAAAGGACCCCTCTAGCTTGAGGCACGCGCCACTTCCGAGGAATTAACCGGGTAGATTATCGGATAAGCTGAACGAACAATAGTTCCCACTGCTCGCGGCCACTTTAGCTTACGATGCTAACCTTGCTGGAGGGTTTTAAAGGGTCGTACAAATTTCAGGACTCTAGGAGAGGGCTAGCAAGGGTCGAAAGGGTAGGAATCTAACGTGGCATTGGCAACCACTGCCTGAGGCAGAATTAATTGTGACAGTCGTGGACCACTATTACTCGAGGGATTCTGCATTCTACCAGCATCCTGTACCCCTTCTAACTGTGAAACCGAGAATTCCAAATAACTAGATTGACAGTGAGCAAATCGAGATTGAAAATCGTGCCAAACTCTGATTAATTACCGATCGATACACGATGTAACACGAAACGTCCCGATAACAGGCCAGTATAGTGTCTCTAGTGTCTAGCTTTAAAACGACAAGAATATATTTCGACGTCAGCTCTAATTTGACTTATCCATAATTTTCTTGCTATACTCATCGTTAAACGATATTTCACTATCATTAAACTTCCACTCCAGCAACAGTGTTCGGTAAATTTTTAATTTCACGTCCAATGCTCTCTTGTTAAATTTGTTATTTTGTCGATTAATAAATAAATACTACACAAAAACCTTTATCCCCATTGTTGCTAAGTTCTTTATTTCTGAAATTTATCGTTCATAATTTAAATTGCTTAAAGTAAGTTTTTGCACCATCTATAATTTTGCATCTGTCATACTTATCGTGGAAAGTTCGTTGCGAATTACTGTCATGAATTCGATTTCTGCAGAGGAAACGAACGACTCGTTGTAAGTTTCCTTTGTCTTCCTTGGCATCGCTGTCCACTGGAGAGATCACGATTTCATTTCCGCGAAAGTTTTCGTCTGCTTGTAAAATTCGTATACCTTTGTGGTTAAGAGGGATGGGGGTAGAGGGTCAGAGAAATGAGAAAGGGTGAGAAGAGACCTTCAAGCCCAAACTCAGCGCGCATAATTTTCAAACAAATCCCCCGTAGCATCTCCCCCTCTCACCCACTTTTCTCACCTATTAGCCCTGGCTGGACCATGATTTCCGGTACAGAAAACAATTTCAACCCTTACCACCTTCCACACCTCAAGTTTTCATCATAATTAAATAAAACCACCAACATTATATTATATCTAAGCATATATGTTTTCATCATATTGTTTTATTTTTATGTAAAAACTTTTTATCGGTCACGTCCTATCGTTTAGCTTGGTCAAAGTTAACTTTTTCAGAATACCAATGGATTGTTTGATAAGTATATATATAGTTACAACGTAACTTTAGTGGGAAATTAAACGTACATTCTCGTTAAATGCCATCATAAGAAAACTTTGTCGTATGAGAAATCTGTAACAGATTCCTCTTGATTGTGAAACTTTCTTTTTATGGGGTACAGGGTTAATCTACGAAATCTCAATGTAATAAAGGGTCGAGAAGTCGAGGTATATTAAGACTCTCCTCGGTTGATCAGAGCCGAGTGTTCTTGCCAAGAAGTCTCCTTGTGTAAGTTGACACTGGACTTTAACGTCCCTCGAGTAAACGGAGCCACACGAATCTTGGCGGAAAAAGGAAGGTAACACCTGCTACGGAATTCCAGAGATTTACGACACCCTTCATCCAATTTGATTCAACCCGATTTTAGCCCTAACATTTTATTTAAACAACTTTATACTTCAACGATCTTACCCGAAAATTCTGTAACTCGCTCTATTTTCAGGGGAAGGATATTCCAAATTTCGACTCTCTCTCTTTCTCTTCCTTTTTTTTTTTATTTCCTCTGTGTCACTTCACTACACTTACAATACGTTTCGCCTTTCCCCTTCTACCCGCCTAACGGGGAAACATCAGGCTAGTACGGAGCAGTTACTAAACGAATATTATTTACATAGGTTTAATTTTATTTATTTTTAAACCAGGGGAAATTTCTTTCTTACTTACGCTCCTGGAGCGTGTTGGGCGCCAGGCCCTACGGGGCCACCCCTGGCTATGCTTCTTCGCGACAAACAAACTTTTCCTCAAAATTTTCTGTCTACTTGTGGTTACTCTCCATTTCTGTATTTATTAGGGCTTGCCCGGCACGAGACCCCAGGCTCAGGATCGCCTGAGCTGGCAAAACATGGCAGTAATTTTCTTTTCCCGCAGAGGCTTATTTTCCCGGGCCCCTCCTTTATTCTTCTCGATCGCGACAAAGAAGCGCTGATCTGGTCGCGCACCTCTTAAATTCTACGACTCCCCCGGCCGGTTACACATGGCCGGGCAGAGTTTTCCGCACGCGAAAAATAACCTGTACAGGTACCTGTTATCCTATCGCCCTGATTCGCTCAAAGGCTGCTACGGCCTACAGGGTGTCCTTTGGGCTCTTTCACCACTTGGTTGGCCTGACCACCGTCTTTCTTGCCCTGCTTTTCCGACAAATCCTTCGATAGCGCTTTTCTGCGAGAAAAATACTCCGAGAGTCCTTCCTGCGATGACTACTCGTGGCTGGGTTAATGAGGATTGAATCTCCTCCTCGGAGCTATCTCGTAGGGCCCAAAGGCGGCGCCACTAGGCTACTACAGCGGCGCTGTTCGCCTATCGCCGCGGCGCGACATTCGAATGGGCCTATTAACGAGTGGACCAGTATGGAATCCACAACGTTACAACTCCTCCTCCCTTTGACTCTACTAGGGGATGGGTCACCTGGGGTAGGATGGGATTAAAAATTCCAGATTGCTGAGGAAGTACACACAAAAAAAAATTATTATTTATTCCCCTTACATCGGTTCGGGTCGACCGGAATTACAAAACATAACGTTCTAGCCCATTTTTGGCGGGCTCACAACTTCCTAACATAAAAAAAAATTATTTGGCCCAGGCTTTAGCCTCCTTTGGCAACTACCTATTTGTGAAAACTGATCAACGAAAAAGAACTTCTCATAAGCACGGGAGTCCGGAGAACACTTTAGTTTTGATTTCTGGCCCACCACAAGGCTCGACGTGCCTCGGCGTTAAGGCCTCCTCTTCGTCGTCCGGTGAGTCCCCGCGGCATGGGTAGGGCCTCGGTCCAACTTAGGCTGTCAGGCCGACGCGGGGCAACAAGCCCCATGTTGCCCCAAAAGCGCGGTCCGCAGCGGAGGCAGGTCGCTCTTGATTCGTACGCCCAGCCGCACCCCTTACAGAAGGGCCTTCTAGGGGGCGTACGACAATGCTTATAAGTGTGGCCCCTGTTCCCACAGGACCAACATAAGTTGTAGGGCTTGGGCCCTGCCCTCCAGGCTGCGTTCTTCGCCTCCTGGGTCTCCGGCTCGTAGCTAGGGGCTGCCTCCTCTTCTGACGCGTCTGTTTCTTCACTGGAGTTGGAACTCTCCAAGAATGCTCCTGGCCGAACCAGTAGCTCCCCTCTTACGGGACTTAGTGTCCTCCGTCGGATAGGTCCTAGGGCCAGAACCTCCGGGTTTCCCTGATCCACCTCCGGGCCAGGCGCTTGGGCCTCCATTGCCGCCCGTGGTATAAGGCACCGGCCGCCGCGGAAATTTCCTCGCGTGCGCAACATTTGGATACCCGTAATTTCACAACTTAAAAACAAAACAAAAAAAAAAAAAAGTTTTCGATTAACTGCAGGCTATTCTTCCCTTAAGCCTCTCTTGGTTCCTTCGTGGCCTCAAGCGTGTCCTCCAGGCTAACTGAGCCTCACTCTCCGCACTATCCGATAGTTTACCCTGGTCCCTGACTCTTATTTGGTTAATTTTTACTGTATTTCCAGCCTCAATCTGGTCGGAAGGGTGGGGACTCGGAAGGGTTCTGTTTTTCTCATGTGGACTCTCGGGAGAGGAGCTCTTATTGCTAACTGTGGCGCGGAAAGGCTTGAGGTCCGAAACGTGAGCCTTAGAGGTGATACGCCCGCTGGCGTCGCTTAATTCATATATAGTTGTAGATATCGCTTTCTTAACAATAAACGGTCCTACATAAGTAGGCGCAAGTTTCGCATTAAAGCCGTCGGCGGCGGATGACAAGGCGTGATTGCGCTTCCACACCAAGTCATCTGGCTTAAATAGCAGGTTTCTTCGCCCTTTATTATAGTATTTGGCCTGTCGGGCACTCGCTCGCTCAATATGAACCTTAACGAGGTCATGCAGAAGGCGCAATCGGGACATTCGGTCTGCCCACGCAGCTGGATCCGTCTTCTTCACCGACACAGGCTCTTCTATCTGCCTCCGTAGGTTGTTCCCTTCTTCGGGTTGTCGTCCGAAGTTGAGGTAAGCTGGTGATTCCTGTGTTGCTTCATGGACTGCACTGTTGATGGCAAACCGGAACTCGTGGAGATGTAGATCCCAGGCCCGATGGCTTTTTCCAATGTAAGCGGATATCATGCTTTTGATCACTCGATTAACCCGTTCCACCGGGTTAGCCTGCGGATGGTAGGGAGGCGTGGTGTAATGCCGAATCCCTTGGTCCTTAAGAAAACTATCCAAGTACTTGTTGCTGAATTCGGTGCCATTATCTGTGAGCAATATCTCTGGAGCTCCCCATCTATAAACTACCAACTCTTCGAAGGCCTGAGTGATCGTAAGTCCGGTGGCACGACGTAGAGGTTTAAGTTCTACCCATCGGCTAAAGTTATCTAAGAAGACTACAATGTACTTGTATCCATTTTTGCTCGGCGGCAATGGTCCCATCACGTCTGCTGCAACGACTGACCACGGCTTTTCTACTATCCGCCCGTCCATTAGTCCTGCGGGTGCTTCCTGGCTGGGTTTGGTCTGTTGACACACTTGACAACTTCGGACGAAAGATGAAACTGTTCGATGCATTCCAGGCCAATAATACCGGGCTAACAGGCGCTTGTAAGTCTTACTTACGCCTAAATGCCCCGAGGTAGGCTCGAGGTGTGCCTCCTCCATTGCCTTGGTTTGCAGGTCGTTAGGTAATACCAGTTTCCAGGCGTTGTAGTCCGAGCCTAACATCTCATGAGTCGGGTCAGGCCGGTGAACGTACAGTCTGCCTTTTTCTGTCTTCCAATCTGGATATGCCCTCGGATGTCGTGTCACGTTCTGTATCCTGCGCCGATACCAATCGTCTGCAGAGTCTTGCATAGCTGCTATTGCGTCTGCCAGAGGCTTCTCTGCCTTGACTGCCGATTCCATGGCTCTCGACAGTGCATCAGGCACGTGGTGTAAAGCTCCTCTCCTATGTATGATAGTGTAATCACAGGCTTGCAGTGACAGAGCCCACCGCGCTAGACGGCCAGTTGGATCCTTGAGGTTATTCAGCCACCTAAGGCTACTGTGATCTGTAACCACAGTAAAAGGGTAGCCCTCTACGTAAGGGCGAAGCTTCTTGATAGCCCACACGACAGCAAGGCATTCCTTTTCTGTGGTAGCATATTTCCTCTCGGTTGATGTCAATATTCGGTTTATGTAAACAATTGGGTGTTCCTGGCCCTCAATCTCCTGTACTAGAACCGCGCCGATGGCATAATCACTGGCATCCGTCTGGATGACAAAAGGCTTTGTAAAGTCCGGCCTGGCTAATACTGGAGCAGAACAGAGAGCCTCTTTTAACTTGACGAAGGCCTCCTCTTGTGCTCTCTCCCAGTGCCACTTTACATTTTTCTTCAGTAACTCTACCAACGGAAGCTTGTAGCTGGCCAGACCTGCGAGAAATTTGGCATACCAGCCAATCATTCCTAAAAACCTTCTTAGCTGCTTCAAGTTTTGTGGTGGTGGATACTCCAGTATAGGCTTCAGCTTCTCCGGATCCGGTGACAGACCTTCTTTATTCACTATGTAACCTAGGAAAGTTACCTCTGATCGGCATAGCTTGCTCTTTTCCCAATTAATCTCGAGGTTCGCCCGCTCGATTATGGCTACTACTCGTTTGAGCCACTGCATATGCTCTTCGAAGGTTGTAGTGACGATTATCAAGTCGTCCAGATAGGCGAAGACGTTAGGCTCCAATTCAGGCCCAATCAAACGATCCATCAGCCTCTGGAACGTTGCAGGCGCGTTGGTAAGCCCATACGGCATTCTCTTGAACTGGAATAGTCCCTTTCCTGGTACGATGAAGGCTGTAATCTCTCTGCTGTTCTTTTCTAACGCCACTTGGAAATACGCCTGACTGAGATCAATTGTAGAGATATATTTGGCGGATCTTAATTTATCTAGTATAGCCTCCATATGAGGCAAGGGATAGGCGTCTTTACGAGTGACCTCGTTGACAGCTCGATAGTCAATGCAGAATCTGTGCTTGCCGTTAGGCTTCGGTACAATAACTGGGCAGCTGGCCCATGCACTTTCTGACTTTTCAATGATCCCTGCTGCTAGCATTTTATCCACCTCTGCGTGTGCTATCTCAAAAATCTTTGGTGAAATTCTTCGAGCTCGTTGTCTTATCGGGGTGCTACCTTGCACGTCTATATAATGTTCAACTAAACTCGTGATCCCAGGCGTATCCGATACAGGCTTAAAATGCTCGGCCTCCCAGGCCTTTACTGTAGACTGCTGCCAATCGGTTAAACTTTCCAAGGCAGCGCAGGCATGATTCTTAGGTCCCTTCGTATTCTTGGCCTCCTCCCCCGCAAACGGGTACCACTGGCCTTGTCTAGCTCGCCAGAGTGATTTAGCCAAATTCACTTCCAGCTCGAAGGCTCTAATGAAATCCATGCCTAGTATACACTCGTAGTCCAGTTTGGGGGCGACTCTCATCCGTAGCGTCTTCTTGAAGTTATCCACATCCAACTCCAGAGCAACGTCACCTACGGTTTGGCTTAGGCTGCCATCACCGAGTCGTATGCCTCCCGCTGCTGACTTATCGATTTCCTCTTCTATCAGGGGCACAACCTGCTGTCCCAGATATGATCGAACGGTCCCCGTATCCAGCAAGGCTCTAATTCCTCGGCCTAGTAAGAATATCCATAAGAACGGTCTACTGTCCTGGTCTTCCTCGTCCTTTCTTACTGACCCGCTCACTGTAGAAACTTTGGCTAGAACTGAGATGTCTTCATCTGACGGCTGAGTCGACCCCCGATATACGGCGTAGGGGAGACTTCGTCCATTACCCATCTGCCAAGTTTCGGTGATGGCGTCCACTGAGATCTGGAATTTTCTAAGGAAATCCATCCCTAGAATGACTTCTAAGGCCAAATCTGGAGCTATTAAGGTACTTAGCTCCTTCCCAGTGTCACCTATAGTCCAACTCATAGGTAATTCGCGAGCTATTGGAATAGGCCTTCCATTCGCCATTTGAACGTCAGCTTTTACTGGATCTCGACGGTCAGGTGCAAGCCTCAATGCTAGCGCTCCTCCTACAATCGTCTTCACTGATCCAGTGTCTATTAGCCCATAGACATTTCTTCCATCCAATTTTACTCCAATACAGGCTCGCTGGTCTCCCCTGTCTGGAATTCGCCTTCCATTACTGGGAGGAGTTACCTTAGCCACCACTGCTATAGGCTTCACCATGCCTCTCGACTCCTGGACATCGCTCTTAGCTGGTAGGGTCCCGTTATGTGCTTCAGAGGCGGCGATGACCCGGTTCACTCGCCTCTTGAACTGTTTTCCGACTGCTGCGTGACTGGGTTTGGGCAGGCTTGGCTGACTTCTTGCGTCAGATTAGGCTTTTTCCCCTGTAGGACATAAGGGCATTCGGCCTTCCAGTGACCCAGTCTCCGACACCTATGGCAAGGAAGCGTTTCCTTATCCCGCCTGATTTTAGCAGCCCTTTCTTCAGCGGTTAGAGTATTCCACGCAGGTTCTCTGTTTTGAGGGATTCCTGTCTGGGTGGAGTAGTCCTTGGACGCCTCTTCCCGCTGACTTAGGCTGGTTGGTGAAGTAGGACGCTCTGGGCTGGATGACTGTTTTGCCTTGGCCTTAGGCGTCTTCTTCTTCCCAGCCTTGTTGTCCTTCGTTGTCGCTTTTCCTTGAGTTGACTCATTTTCCATGGCTGCGCACTTTTCCGCGATGCGCTTTCCTCCCACATACATGGCAGAGGGAACCGGCAACACTGCAGTAGTAGCTTGACCCTTGCGCTGCTTCTCTTCCTGCCGAATTCCTTCCAATTCTTCTCCGAGTTTCCGAAGCTTCCTGTACGACGAGAAAGTACTTCTCAGGAACCTCTGCCTGTACCAAGGCTTCAGATTCATATACACTATGTCCAACTGCCTTTTCTCTGAGAGAGGGGGATCCATATAAGAGAATATAGTTTGCATATTCTCAAGGAATTCGACCATGGTTTCCTGGTCCCCCTGGAGGCGATCTTTGGCCTGCTGTTTGACCTTCCTCCTGGCATTTTTGGTCTTGAAGCGGCTTTTGAACTCCCTCTCAAAGTCTTTCCATTTCTTACAATGTTGTCCCATTAGGTGATGCCATTTCTCTGCCTCCCCGGTCAATACTACGGACAGTGCACTCATTATGGTCCTTCGGCCCAGGCCTGAGCCTTTTCGGCATCGTTCAAGCCGCGCTAGGAAAGAGTCAGCGCTCTCCTGCTTCTCATTGCTGAAGGAGATGCGCCATTTGTTTAAAACATCCACTGCTTTAGTTCCTATAATCTTAGAAGGCTTCCTCTTTCTCCTTCTTCGGTGAGCTGACCTCTTACTCCCCTGACTTTCATCAGAGTCTTCAGAACTTGACGAAGACGAATATCGGTCGTCTGGATCGGACCCGTCATTTGACTCATCGGAGGAGCTATCTTCTTCACTGCTGCCGCTACTTGAACTATCGCTGCCTCCACTCAGGCGTTTCCGATGTCCTTTCTGCCTTTCAAGCTTCTTCTTGCTCCCTTTAGTGTTTTGCCGACGTTCAGCTGTATCCTCCTTCTTCTTCTTCTTGCGTTTCTTCTCACTAGCCTCGTAGGATAGTCGAGTGAATAATTCCAAGGCTTTCCTCGCGGCCTCCCTCTGATCCGTATCGTAGTTTTCATCCGGCTGTTCCTGCCTGTGAGTGGAGGTGAGTATCGCCTGGGATCTGGTGGTGGTAGTTGCTGAAGACGAAGTCGGCAGGGCTCGTACGTCGCTATGTTCAGTGGCCACCAAAGGCCTCGTTATTGGCGATGGTAATTTGGTGGAAACAGGCACTGGAAGTCGCCAGAATTCTTCCGTTGTTCTTCCTGTACTCGGTGATTGCTCTACCGCTGAGGCGATCGGACGGCCTAAAGAGGTTGTAGGATGGGTACCGGTCATTGTTGTCGTAGCCAAAGTGATGATGGAAGTAGTCACAATGGTGGGCACTGTTACTGTAATCGGTGGGCCTGATACTCCTGCGCCATCACTCAAGACTCCTTCATCTTGTGATGTTGGGTCATCACTCCCTGTCGCGGCAGTGGGTGAGGCTTCATCTCGCCTACTATCCCACCTGGCTGCTCCCGCTCCTTCCTGCTGTATCATCCTGTATCTCCTATAACGATCCTGCAGCACCGGCAGTGTAGAATCTGTGTTTAGGCCCTCAGCTTCCATCGTCCTTTTCAATTCCACTGGCGATAGTCTCGCTATCTGGGCACTTAAAGATTCCCAGGAGGTTTTCCGCTCCAACCGGGATTGTGCTCTCTCGTCGCGGCCTTTGGACTTATTATCCTTGCCCATGGTTTCCAGATCTCCTCCGACTTCTGAATGAGATGATCGGCGACTCATTTTGCACTTCCACAGTGTGACGACGCGATACTCCCTCAATGAATCTCGCTTACCTTAGTATAAGGGTTCACAATAGGAAGTTGACCAGTTTGGCCTTATTTTTATTTACAAAATTGATCTACTTAATCATAGGCTTACATGAAATAAAAACAACTATTTACACGCCTTCTTCAGGCTCACAATTAATTAAACTATCACTAAGGACCTTTTAATAGGCTAATTTTTCCGCCCTATGTCTGGCCTATACGCCGTTACAGGCTAAAGCTTTTCCTCGGTGATGAGAGAAGTTCAGGGCAATATAGTATATATAGAAACTAAAGAAAGCTCTTCTTAGCTACTGTTTTTCTCAATGTCTCGACCCCTCTGGTACTACCACGATGAGGCGACTATTCCCGAGATAAACTATCCAGGCTAACCGAATTGCCTTTACTTTTCTATTAATCCATGCGCCACAGGCTGCACTGAAGGGATATTGCGGGGCAGTCCGCGAGGTCTCCCTCTTTCATCACCAGGAAAAAAAAAAAAAAAAAAAAAAAAAAAAATAAACATAAACATATGTCTGCCTAACAGTTAGGAGGAGAGAAAAAAAAAACAATTTAATTACTCCACTTCATTAGGCTTCGCCTAATCACTCCGCAATTTGTGCCGCTCGCTTTAGGCTATTTATCTATCAATATCGCATTAATATAATTTTTTATTACTATATGCGGCATACTGTCTTGTCCGAATAAATACGGTGGTAGAAGGACGGGTACGATTTCTCTATACGGCCTTATGTTTTTGACCCAGTTAGTATCATTTTCAATAATACAAATTCTAAGTAATAATGTACTTAGAATCTGTTATTATCTCCGGGCGGTGCTCGACTCTCCGCCGCGCCGCCCGAAAAAAACGTAAACACCGCATCGCGGTTACCCAGGCCTGGCCGATGTACGCCTCGCGCCCACCGACTCTAACTCGTTGAAAAATAAATCAGTGACGGACTATTTTCCACTCACTAATTCATTTTTAACCCTTGCCTATTAGAGATTCAATGAATGCGCCAAAGGCTGCACTAAAGGGTGTCGCGGGGGGAGAATTTTTCGAAGCCTTCTAACACCGTAATTAACGTTTTATTTCGTTTTCAGTTTTACCCGAAACTTTTCGCTCGCCGCTTATCTTAATTATCTACTTCCGATCGGTCAACGCTTCCTTGTTCGGACTGCCAAGTTCCCGTTTGCCAACGAACGCCCCACGTTGGGCGCCATTTGTAACTCGCTCTATTTTCAGGGGAAGGATATTCCAAATTTCGACTCTCTCTCTTTCTCTTCCTTTTTTTTTTTTATTTCCTCTGTGTCACTTCACTACACTTACAATACGTTTCGCCTTTCCCCTTCTACCCGCCTAACGGGGAAACATCAGGCTAGTACGGAGCAGTTACTAAACGAATATTATTTACATAGGTTTAATTTTATTTATTTTTAAACCAGGGGAAATTTCTTTCTTACTTACGCTCCTGGAGCGTGTTGGGCGCCAGGCCCTACGGGGCCACCCCTGGCTATGCTTCTTCGCGACAAACAAACTTTTCCTCAAAATTTTCTGTCTACTTGTGGTTACTCTCCATTTCTGTATTTATTAGGGCTTGCCCGGCACGAGACCCCAGGCTCAGGATCGCCTGAGCTGGCAAAACATGGCAGTAATTTTCTTTTCCCGCAGAGGCTTATTTTCCCGGGCCCCTCCTTTATTCTTCTCGATCGCGACAAAGAAGCGCTGATCTGGTCGCGCACCTCTTAAATTCTACGACTCCCCCGGCCGGTTACACATGGCCGGGCAGAGTTTTCCGCACGCGAAAAATAACCTGTACAGGTACCTGTTATCCTATCGCCCTGATTCGCTCAAAGGCTGCTACGGCCTACAGGGTGTCCTTTGGGCTCTTTCACCACTTGGTTGGCCTGACCACCGTCTTTCTTGCCCTGCTTTTCCGACAAATCCTTCGATAGCGCTTTTCTGCGAGAAAAATACTCCGAGAGTCCTTCCTGCGATGACTACTCGTGGCTGGGTTAATGAGGATTGAATCTCCTCCTCGGAGCTATCTCGTAGGGCCCAAAGGCGGCGCCACTAGGCTACTACAGCGGCGCTGTTCGCCTATCGCCGCGGCGCGACATTCGAATGGGCCTATTAACGAGTGGACCAGTATGGAATCCACAACGTTACAATTCCTTCCCAAACACTATAACCTCTATTTATAATTTTATCACTGCACGCAAACATTCTCAATTAATTTCATAGTTTAGATCATTTTTTATCAACAAATGGGATATTTGAAAATTTTTACCAAGTTTAATTAAAATTTTAAAGGATTGTCGTCAGTATATTACACAGCGTAAAATTTGAAATGAAAGTTGTAACATGGAAGACGAGATTTGCTTTGTAAATGATATTTCATTAAAACTTTTATGTTCGCTTATTTAAGCTTGCAATTTCCAGGTTTTTAGCGATGCCTGATGAAAAACATTACCAGTTGAACGCAGAAATTCGTCTCTTCGTTATTTAAACGTTATAAGGGGACGTTTCGAATGAAGTAATTTTCCCGAGTGAGATGCTCGAACAATGCGGTTTAGGAAAATGGAGCGAGTGTTATTTTGTAGCTAAAGATTACGTTTCGTGGTGCGGGGAGACGAGAAACAAGTGGCTCGTCCGTTCAAGTTCAGCCGATTACACGGGCGAGCCCGTGGTCGAAGGACGCGATCGATCGACTTTCACGAAGACTGAGGGAAATATTGCCCAGAAGCAATTTGAATAATGAGCACTCTTGTTTTCAGGGCTGGGAAATATTTCAGAACTAGCACGTGCAACCACGAAATAAACTGTTGAATTCACGAAACTACTCCACGTTCTTGTTCAAGCCTGGCTTAAAAATTCAATAAAAGAAAATTTTCTAGTTTATGTGGTCTATAACGTAGTAATGAATTTATCAATATAAGTTCTCATATCGAAATTCTTGATAAATAAGATTAATGAAGAAATAAAAAACAGATTATGAAAAATCAGAAGATTAGCAGTAAAATATCTCTGGCAGAATTAAACTTTATTAAATATGATTTAGTTAACCTTTAAAGCAGAGTTTTTATGTTATACTATTTAATAAAATGCAGTTTGAAAAAATATGTTACTAAATTACAAGTGGTAGAAGAAACAGAAATACAGATGGATAGTAAAATTGTTAGTGGAAATTCGGTTAAATGTGGAAAGATTTGTGTGTCGGTACGAATAAGTAAGGGATGTAGCAGGTGTTTTGTTATGGGGATAGTTCTCGAGGGTACAGGAAAAATAGCTCGAGCAGCAATTTAAATAATGGGGATTCGTGTTTGAGGGTTAATGAGAGAGGTCGACTGACTTGCCCGTAACGTTATGTACACACAAAGCATTGGGGTTGTAAAAGGAACAGGTCAGTGTGTGAAGGAATGAAAAGGGGGATGAGGTAAGGGAGTGAGTTACTAATTACAGATATTCGATGCTACTTAATATTTCCTGAATATTAATCGACATTGATCCAACTACTGTCATTGTTATTATAGAACAACAGTACGTTAACCAAGTTGAACTCTACCCACCTCTTCCTCTTGGTTTTTCAGCCTTCATCCCCTCTTTTTTCCATTTAACCTCTGTGCTTCAGCAACTCGAACTAATGAATCCGTACACAAACCAGCCACGCCCTTCTCGTTCGATCCTCCCTATCTATATCTTTCTCCCTTCATCTACCCTTTTCCTCTTCACCCTCTCCTTTCATCCCTATCTATTCAGAAACTCCACACCCGCCGCCCTACTGATCCATTCTCGATCAAATCACTCGCGTGTGATAACAAAATGCCTTAACAATTTTTATTTCACCACAAACTGTAATTTACTTTGTCAATTATACTTCCCTAAATTATCCAATCGTATTTTACGTACCGACATTCACCTTTGAGGTTACTATAAAAATTAATTACTTTTTAATGAAAAACTAGTTTCGAGATTTTCCAGTCGACTTAACAATAACGTGCTACGATTTGATTCGTAGCAAGACAATTGTGAGCAATTCATACGATTATGACCCATGACCGAGAACTTGCCAGGCGATTGGCTCTCTTAAAGAACCACTTGTTCAATATCCGGTTAAAATTACTGCGGTGGAAAATGGACCGTTTGATCGTCGACTAACTCACTGTAGGCTCGAAGTAGTATCAATCAAGCGTTAAGTAGACATTGTGCTATGCTACGTTCTTAAAAGAATTGTTTACCGGCTTGATGGATCTGTTTTGAAGTTAATATTTATTTTATTTAATTTTTTTATGGTTTTCTAAAAAACAATAGTAAAGACAGAGAATAGATGGAATTTTTATTGATTTTTCTAGGGATAAACAACTGAAAACAAAAGTCAAGCAAGGGAGACTAATTGTGTTAAAGTCAAGGACAAAGGGTGAAGACAGGAGGAAGTGGTCGATTCAAGGGAGGGATTTGGGGTGGTTGACGGGAATTGGCGTGTGTTAGAATCGTTTAGGGACTGGAGGGAAGAGGGATATGAAATTAGGTCAGAAATCGTCTCGGCCACGATCCTCAACACGCTTACATTAGATGTTAGACTCAACATTGCGTGACGCTTTATCAAAAGCAGCCACAGACCATACCGATTCGATTCAAAGCTACAGATCATATTTTGCGAGGTTTCAGTTGTTTACAAGGCTACATTGTTTCGACGTGCTTGAAGTTCGTAATTTTTCTATTGCGCTAAACGGAACTTCGAACCTGTACGCAATGCTAACCGGACACATTAATCTTCTTTTATTACAAATTTACTGTTCGTTTAACTTATTCATTTTTCGCTATTACTTCTCGTTGAAAATCTTTTGTTAATATTATGAATTAGAAAAGGCAAATATATAACTGTGACATTTATTAAATAATAAAGCAATTTGTCGATTCTTCACTAAAATTTGATATTTGCTTTCCCCTTAGAATTAAAACGTATAAACAAATTATGCGAGTTTTAAAACTCACCAAAATTAACCATCAATCCATTGATTGTAAAGGATCTCTGTTGAAACTCTTACCTGAAACAAATGGAAAAGTATTGATAAATGTAATTATATTCCATAGTGGAAGAACTCAGTATTAAATCAGACTTATTGAATAAAAATATCGTTTGATCAAAGTTTTTGGATAAACTTGTTAATATAATAAACTAGCAAAGAATAAACTTTTAATGAGGTTAATAAAGCAAGTTTGTGATTAAGTGCTGCAAGATAATTGCAGTCTTAATTACGGAGCGTTGTCACTTTAACTGTGAATTTTATTAAGCTCCCAAACCATCTTGATGTAACAGTATGTGCAGCAGTATACTAGAAATAATTATAAGATTGCTGCAATAATCTTGTTTGATCATCTAGGTGTATTCCTTACATTCTGCTACTATATTTTGCCAAAGTTTCAATGCTCTTAGGAACCATCTCTGTTAAAACTCGTTAAAATATTTAACTCCTTCAGAAAAGTTCAGTAAACGTTTGCTTCACTGAATTTGGCTCTGACATAATATAAAGGAAAGCAAGGGTTAATCTTCAAGTTAAATTTGAATAGTAACATACCGATTGATTCGTACCAAAGTTTGAGATTGAAATTACTACTTTTTTGAAATATATAATTACACATCTTACATTGAAAAGTTTGTATTTTAATATAAAAACAATTATTAATGCTACTAATATTTTGTTCACTTAGCAAAGTATATTTAAAGTTTACCGATTTTACAGTATCAAAAAAGAAATTAGCACTAATATCATTAAAAATTAGAAAGCTTTCGTATACGGTCCGAGGACAGGTAAGCTTAAAGTTCGTGTGATTATAGATTTATCCGACACAGTTAGTGGCGCGTACATCTACTAATTTTAGTTTCTTATCGGTACTAAATTCGATGATATTTTTATCGGGTGAAATTTTAGACAATGAGATAGATCGATTGTGAAATTCATCATGAAAATCCGATTAACAATAACGATAAGCTCTACCAAACTATATCTCAAATTCCATGTACTTCTATTCTCATTTTTATTTTTGATTCAGTTTACACCGGCTTAAAAATACGACAATTAACGTCAAGCTCTAGCTAGATAGACAAAAATATTGATGCGAGAGAACACGAGCACGAAAATTAAATTTGTAAGATATTCAACTATTTAGATTAGGATTTTGCCTCAGCCGAGAAATTTCTTATCACGAATGGTTAAATAGTTTTGATAAGAACAGGGAAGCTTTTGTGAAATTATCTATTTCTGGTATCATTTTTTAAATGGTGCAAGTCAGTTAAAAGCTAAGATATCCTTCTGAAATCCAGCTGGTATAATTAATCAAAGAGTATATGCGTGATATTCCAGCTAGTAATCTACCACAGTATAAGTGTATATACAATGTGGTTCACAGCGTCGAAAGCGCGACTATACATAACGTAACTCAGCATTTTCTTATCCAGTCACGGGTATCCGTGTTTACGCTTTAGCACTGAAGATTTTATCTAACCACAACGCGCGAATTCCTCTGCAGCCTTATACGTTCTCTGCACCAACGTAAAATTGTTAATACCCACTCACGCTTCTAACGATAATCGTGTCGATAATTAAAAGCTGCTGGAAACCCTCAGCGATGTACCTGGATAATTCCCGGCAATTTTAGATAGGTGTATTTCTGCTAATTACAGATTTTAAACTATCGAGTAACGCTGGCAATAATGACCAGTCTCACAATCGAATATTAACATGCGAGAAAAGCAAATGAAAAAACACACGAACAGAATTTTTAATACAATTTTAATGCTGACTCGATGGAACAAACATTGTATAATTATTACATTTTTTTTAAGTATGTAGAGAGCAGCGAAAATTTATTGCACGTTAGTTGAATTTGTGAATGAAATTTGCTTTTAAATTGTCCGCCATCTCTCGATCTGGTATTTGATAAGTGTAAAGATAACTATCCACGATTTCAAACCAAGCCATTCCACTGAAATGCCAGACCTGAATTCCTGCCGTTCGCAGCTCAGTCTATGGGATGTGCGAAATGAAAACTATGAAATTCCTGCAATTGTTGACTTCGGCCATTTAAACTCCTTTGACTTTTCATGAAATATTCGTGGAAAATAGTAGAGATGACGAAGCATTGTGTAAGTTATTATAGTGTTAATCCTTTATTTTACATTCAAGCCGCATTGAAATGTGGAAAAATCAAGTAAACGCGGGTTTTAATATTAATATTAATTTCCATAAAATATTAAAGAGAGTACAGCGTAAGCAAGCAGCTCTTTTTTGCAAACATGTGTGAAAAGTTGGAAAACGATGAATGGAAAGGAAGAGTTTTGAGTATTTAACGTGATCGGCGAATTTTCTGGACGGTTATTCGTGAAAGCTCGGTTTTCACATTAAACGAAATTGAAAAAAAAGCATGCTTTTTAGCTCAACTTTCTTTCATCGAGTCCGCGCTTTCTCGGTCGTGTCCGAAATAAATGGAGCAGATAAGATCCATCAGCCAATCTTGCCAGTTCACGTAAATGAGGCACGATGAATCTTATGAATTCTGATTCTTATCAATTTACTATTATAACACGTCCACTTACAGTACTCCACTTACCGGATTAAGCAAAGTGTGTTAGCTTTTGTACTTAGCTTGCCTTAACAATTATTTTCTATCTTCAAAAAATACAATTAAAAATTTATCGCTTTTTAATCAAACCCTGACATTAATTTAAAAGTACGTGGATAATCGTGTAAAACGGCTTATTTTATTAATGGGAGAAATCTTTAAAGCTATGCAAACACGAGAAGCACTTTATACCAACTATTCGTTATTCATCTGGTATTATTCGACCGACGAGAAAGAAGAAAGTGAAACGAGTGGAATAGGCGAGAAATTTTTCCGACGTTGCCTGAAAATCTCGATGAAATTCAACTGGGTTCTCGTTAGCGAGGCGATGTATGTATGCCGATTTGAAAATCACTGACACATTGAAGTTGACGGTTGAAAGATGGCCGATAACGAGACGCTAGACTGAAACTTTCGACGTTGAATTTCTTTTCCCGATTATCGACGTCGAACGCGCTACTATAATTTAACATAAAAAAAACTCCCACTGTGTAAAATCCCTACTAAAATATTATACCTTCAAACTCCCCAACACTTTAAATTACTCCTCTAATATAATTTGATTTTCTTCGTAACTTCACCAAAACTGCCACTTCTACAATCGTCGAGAATGAATAAAAGTTGTTCAATGGTCGAATATAAAAATGATGAAAATTGAGAGAGTGAATTAATTGTTGAAAGTAATAAAACATCAGAAAGAAAGTTGGCTCTGAAAAGCAGCTGATAAACTTTTATTTACTACGTCTGAGTCAGCATAAAAGAAGTTGATCGCATCATCTTTCGTGGATGATAGGAACGTATCGAGGACAAGAATATTCAATGGTATTTTCAGAAACCACAAAGATTTTACGATCGTAACGTGAACTGTGGTAAAACACACTTACTATATATAGTAGCCCACGAGTGCAATCACCATATTGTGGTATATAGAAAAATTGGAGAAGGTGGAATAAAATGGTAGGTGCATGGTAGGGGATACAACGAAATGGAATAAGATAAAAGAGGACGAAGAGGAAAAAGAATGGGATACGTGTGGATCGTATGAGACGCAGTGAAAAATTGGGAGGGGATAGTATGAGGGTGAGAAAAGACACAACGGCATCTTTCGATCCAGTGTCCAGGCCATTTACTCGGACGTCAGGAAAAGGAACAACCGCGGAAATAGCTCGTTTCTTTCAATCTGCTTGAACAAAGTTGCTCGAGCAATTTCACCAGCGTCCGCTGGTGTTAAAGCTTGAAAAGCTGTGCTTGACAGGCAGCGCGTTTGGTAACTATACACGTTCTCCTACATTGACGTAACGAAGTTTCCCTGTTACCCCCCTCCCCCTTCTTTACCTACAAGGACCAAACTTCACTACCAACTTATCTCCCGACAGTCCTTTCCTTCATTTCGAGGATAGTGTGTGTGTCTCTTCCTCGGTGCTTCGAATACTTTGTTAGGACAATTGAAAAAGTCACCCTCATCTGTCAGCTCATATACACTCACACACCCTCCATTTTCCTCCTTTATCTCAACCTTTAAGTTTCACTGTAATTACAGTGATATTTTTTTATTCGCTACAACATTTTCTAACTATCCTGAAACAACTTGGTGTAACGAATTTATAATCCAGTGTAATTTCGATAACAGCAATTAAGATGATAATACTATGCAAATAACATGAGGAAACCAAGGTATTACAAGGAAATAATACAAGTTTGATAATTGGGTAATAACAAGCGATGTTACATTGAAGCAAAATGGTGTGAACGTTGCACACTGTTATTCAGAAATTCTTGATGTAACGGTGGTGGCTGCTGTAATCGCTATTCCTGTTCTTGATAATTCAGCTCTCGTCTTCTTTTATCTACAAATTTCACAAACAGCTTCTAATCAAACAATTGAATGATTTATTTATATAAGGCAAAAACTCAAAACTAGAGCTTTATTTCTTGTTACTATTTTTGCTACATTTTATTATGTGTACATGTTTTAGTGGGATTGTATTTGTAGAACGAAAAGTTAATACTTGAGCTTGTAAAGGTAAATTTTGTTATTCGTATTGACAAAAGCGTTGGGACGTCTATTGGAACAAAAGGTTTTGTCTCGATGGAGGATAATACAAAAGCTCAAGGATACGTGGGATTAGTCCAATGTTTATTGAGTCTTCTACCTTCGTTTGTCGTCCCTTTACACGATATGCAAACTTCTCTCCGACCAGAATCTACGTAGAGTTCACATGAAACACACTCCAATCTATTTTCCAGCTTTCCCAACTCGTCGATCCATCGAGAATTCAATACGACATTTTTTTCAACGACCACTCGTTATACCTCGTCTCGATAAATTCGCTAATTAAATGAATTTTCAATTAAACGCGCGCGCGTGCATCGATAACCCTTGAGAACTATACACAAACGCTGGATAATTCTTCAAGATGAACTTGTAAATCCAGCGCGAGTTTGGCTGATCCATTATTCACTCAATTTCACTACGTTTCTTTGTGTGTAAAATTACTGCGTTGAAATATTTATGAACGCAGATTAATTTAAAACGCGTCGAGCATGGCTGCTAGTTTAAAAACTCCTCCCATGCAAAAAAAACTTTTAATTTTCCCTGCCGGTAAAAACGTACATTTTTAAGCATTCTTGAATGACTGTCAAGAGTTGGCGTCTGCTACGGTCACTTTTTTTTAAGTAGAAAAGATTTGGAGACAATAGGATGTAAACATCATTAGTTTCCTGTTAGAAATGAGAATTTGCTGTATTCACTGACGAATAACATAGTTTTATAACGAGAGATATACGTAATAAGAAGACATAAAACGGTCTTTATGATTTCGAGCTTTCGCAAGAATACAGTAAAAAAAAGGAACCCAAGAACTTATACATTGAGCATTGTGGAGCAGCAGAGACTCAGCTATGCAAACAATTTTCTTTTTTACTATGCTTCGGCGTACATAAAGCTTAGATTCATAAATAACGAGTTTTTGCCTTTTGTACCAGCTAATTTTTTCATACTTTCTTTTTTCCTATGCAGACACACTTGACACTAATTTTCTCCCCGCGAATAATAATAACACAGAAATATTATTCGAAAATAATTAATATTGATTCTAGAAAATATTGTGTGTGCGCTGGGTTAAAATAAAAGAATTTTTTTTTCGAGATTTTCGCTATGCCACCAAATTTTTTTAAAAAAAGGACGCCAAATAATTATATAAAAATTAGTTGCTGTGTAATATATTAAAATTTCACGAGATTAAAACGAGGTCGTAATCACGTGCTAGAACGACTCGATTGGCACTGGCAGCTAATAACGATTAAGCTAATACGTGCTATTCATATTAGTATATTGTAGGGCCAATAAGCTTACGGGATTATAATACCACTAAGTATTATTAACCAATCATGAAGGAGTTGATTACGAACTTATCGAATCTGACCGATGACGATAATTTTTAATGTTGATCGTTATGAATTTAATTTTACAAATTAAATCTCATGTAAACAAAGTAATAATGAAATTTCGAAAATATTGAAATATATTACTTAAATGATTCTTCTTTTCTTTGATTAATCGAGTTTGCATAAAAAGGAATAGTCTCCGAAGAAGTTTTAATTCAATGTGTATAGTGAAGCATCAAATTAGCTAAGTTTTCTTATCGCATAATGCACCGATGCAAATTCAAATCAAATGGCCGAGTTGGTCTGTCGATTTTCAGCGACCTGGGCTGGGAAATGAACTTTCTCAATATCAGGTGCAATCCAATAACATTGCCACGGATTTAAGGTGCATCGAAATTGGTTACTCCAAACTTTGCACGAAGAGAATTCTTATTGCGATAGACGCTTTAATTAAAGCTTTTAACGATTTCAAGCACGCTCTGGATTTAACCAATTAAACAACAAATGTCGTAACGTTTAAAGTCCATTTAGTGAAGCGATGTATATTATACTGTACACCAACTACCAGACGATAAATATAAATCTGGTTAATCGTTGAATATCAAGCTCTTCTTGAAGAATCTTAGTCTTTCGATAATAAAAATCCATGGATAAGAAGATTTTTACTTAGTTATAGCATCTTACTCTGTAAAGTCAATTCACATTATCTTTATATTATTTATATCATTATATAATCAGTAGTATAAGTGAGTGCTCAATCCGCCTATTGGAAAAATAATAACATTCTTTTCGGGATAAAGGAGTAAAAGCTAATGGAGCGAATAGACCACTTTTTAGGGGAGGGGGCTCACAGTTGTAGCTGCTTTTAACGACTTACCGTCGACAAAGTGCATTAGAGCCGATCGATTTACGCTTGCAGCCGAATACGAGGAGTCGCGTAATAATAGCTTCATTCAAACGCAGAAAAAATTGCATGCAAAAGCTTGAGGCCAGCCGCAAACAACTAATAACCGTCACCCTGACGAGATCTTCGTGACACGGTGCAGTTTTTCACGAGATTTTTAATAAAATGTCAAATTTTCTCACTTTCGACATCAAACTTCATTATTATTTGTCCACCTATACATAATTCAATTTTAACATTTACAAAATCGTAATTATGATTTCTGCAAATTTAAGAATCTGCTTTTGAATATAAAAAAATGCACGAAATAGATCGTACATTTGTTATCAAGTGAGTATAATTAGCGAGGAGACGTTTTTTCATAGTGCTCCAAAGTTAATGACTGTCTTCCAGGCTAGAACTACGAAAGGCATTTCGTTTACCAATTCGCATTGCGAATTTGCGACTACAAAATGCTTCGGTCGTTTTTGATTACGCGTGAAAGGACACAGTCCTCCAGGGCTCGTGGGAGCTGCATCAGTTAACGCCACTTTCGAAAGCTCCATTTGCCCTCGAAAATGCACATTCAACCCCTTCATCTCACCCGAATTATTCAACTTTCCATGTTTCCTCGAACTATAATCACGATTGTTATATTTATTAAGTTTTCGAGTGCTGTAAATAATTCTCACGCTTTCTCGGACTAATCACGATTTTTTCTTCAATACTTTGTCGAGTGCTGTAAATAAGCTTCTGTAATATTACAAAAAATATGACGATTGTTTTGTTAGAAAATATTCACCATTTTCAGAGTGTTTAACCTAGAAAAGTTATTACAGCAATATTGGTCTCTTGATTTCTGCCTCTTTTCTTTAAAGTAGCTCGTTCGAGGAGCCTGGAGGTTGAGCTTAGGCGAGCTTTTTCCAACGAGAGCGATTTTACCGAGCATCGAGAAGCGTCTCGGGGAGAACCGGAAACGACCCGTTTTCGCTTGGCCAGCCGGGAAAATACGTCTGCCAAGAGACTCGGTGAATCGTATTAAAGACCTCCAAGCGCATTATCGTCCTGCGAAATGTTTGCGGAAGTTTGTTTCAAAGGACTCGACGCTACGGGAGATTCTAAGCAAAATAAAGATTTTGCAATTTTCATTGCACGATGTGAAGAAAATTCGAGAAAATTATGCGAGGAATTTGCAATAAGAGTTGGGCTGCTAGAAATAGTTTCAGGGGTATTTTCACGAGCAATTACAGGGAATCATACTTTGGTGGAGAGAAAGGTTGGAGAAATCGGTAAGTGAATAGACGTGTCGAGGCTGAAAGGGTCCAGGAGGGATCAATCTTCGAGCATGGTACAAATAAGGAAGATAGAAAGGAAGTAGAAGGGGCGAGAAATTGGGAGATTCCTATATACAGACGGGGTAGCTTCTCGTAGGAGTTTCGCCTCCTCTTGGGAAAAATATTCTATGGATCGCTTATAATGCCATTGACGCGTTCCGGTTTGGGTCTGATGATCCTCGCTGATTCTTAACTGCCTAAGCAATTATTGTCCACGTAATTATCGTTTTATAAATAAACAATATTACTAAATTCTCTCCCTCTTTCACATTATTGCCCAAAAACTCTTCCAAATTATTCATATCTCTTGTAATAATTTCTTACTGAATCTTTAATCGTTTGCATGTGCAGTACACGTTCAAATACAGTCACGTGTGTATACGTCGATGTGTCACGTTCCAGCCATTTGGACACCGGCCATCCTACTTCGTTCCACGGCACTTTGCACCAATATTCTCAAGCATCGAGCTAACCAATTCGCCTGGTTCTCGTACGTTGAATCAATACGTGTCACGTAACGATTGCAACATGTTATGCAAATACAGATACCCGATTGTGTTATTTTCGAGCATGTATTCGAGGGATCAGCCCTCTCGTTGCTCAATGTGCTGGTTATTAACGATATACACGCTCTCTGTGCAACGTATTTCATCCAACAGCTGCGAAAGGTAAACTTCCAACAGAAGCTGTTATTTGCTAATAGAAACTGGAAATTGCATCTATAATTAATAATGACTTTTTACCATAACAAATAAAATCTTTATCAGGATTGGGTTTAAAATTAATTTTATTTACTGTTCTCCAGGTAAATTATAAAGTATAAAGTATTTTCAAACAGGAGTGATGGAGTTATGGAGTTATAATCGTAAATAAAAATACTTGTGGTTTTTGTTAAATAGAGGAGAAGGGATTTTCTTAACAGAGGGAAGTCAGAGGCAGAGCGGAATTGGAAATAAAGCGGAAAGGGCGTTTATACGGACTGTCGCCCAAGGAAGGTAGTGTCCAGGAAGCGGATGTCATATTTCAAAGACAAAACATGATAAATTACTACTACGTGGAGGATGATACTTGCTTCTCGCGACCTTATCCGTGTGTTATCTATACTTAATGACACTGTCAGTGGCGTCACGCCCAAACTTCTGCGGTTGGCCAAGTCACGTACACAACTACTGCGATATATAATCTCCATTGAGCTTGCGTGCCACGAGTTCCCTCATAGCCACCGCGCGATCATCCTCATCCGGTATATCTCATCTTGCAAATCGACCCTAAAACTGTCTCCAACGCCTTAACGTATTTCCACGAGATACTCAACAATGGTACACTCAACAATTATTATTCAATGCAATGAGAATATTGTTCAACTCTCGAGAGATTCTAAGTGGAAAAAGCGAAAGAGGTTAGGCAAACTTTTTCTACTTTGCATGGAAAAAATGGTGTAGGATTTGATTGTAAAATTGATTTTCTTAGAAATAGATATGTACAAGTAAAAGTGGGGTAGAAATAGAGCTGCATGATGGAAAGGAGAATGAAATTACTTTGAAGTATTGAGAAAGCTATGAGATAGGGTTAGTGTAGGTTACATTCTAGAAATTGATACTGGAATAATGAAATTAGGGAGGTATCGAGACACGTATAACTATATACACTTGCAATTAGTGTAACTTGTCTGGCAGCAATCGAAGTCCTGAATTGTCCAGTGCAGCCCATCGAGGACATTAGCGTGATTAGGTTATAACAGGCTGGCTATGGTAAGATCCATTATCGCTATAAACGCCATTGATTCGATATCAAGATTGCGAGCGAGGCATTTTAAGAGCTTCTTCCTATAAATTCAGCTTTCAGCAATGAATTTATGACTAGCCTGCCTATAGCTCTGCATTACAATTTATCGTTAGTTACTTCTATCTCTCACCTGCAGTATGCTCAATCAGTACGTTTAATGGTGAAAGGAAAACTTGATAAACTCAAAAGAATCCATCAGAGTAGAATAAAAATGAAAGAGACAAATGTATATAAAGATAGAAAGGACAATTTGTTGATAATTTTTTGAAGGATGGGTTCCACTATTGATGGGTAAAGTGCAGTAGTATAAGTCAATGATGGAAAAGTCACTGGTGGATTTTTTGGGAAGTTAAAAGCATTTTTGTAATTTAGTTACATACTGATGCATTTTTACTAACAAATACAGGGAGGAATTTTGTCTCCTTGAAGTCCCTCGAGAATTCTCGATGCTATAATGCACGATATCTAGCAACGTGCTAGCAGTGCTTTCTCTAGAGAGTGGAGATGGATAGGAGCAAAAGGGACTTTAATCGCACCCCTTTCTACGCTTTGACCTATCGTCCCCATCTTCCATGCAACGTTTCGATGCTCCGAATTCAACTCGAGTGCATTTATCTTCCATGAAATGCAATTGTAATGCTGATGAAACCTCTAATCTTGCACTAGAAATGTTTAAACATCGACTGCTTTCATAAATAAATCTATCGTAAAACTTCGAATATCGAAAACAATTACATTCGTGTTGTATCAATTTACAAAAATATTTAAAAAATGAAAATGCAGCAGTAATTGATAAGAACATTCAGGATAAAGCTTTCATAAAGAGTGAAATTAATTTGTTTCGCGTAATTCTAGTACAATAATTTTTCCATGACACAAAAGATAATTCGAACAATAAAGATATATGAAAGCTGCTATTAGTCAGAATTTTATGTTGATGGAACTGATTGTTTTTTTATGAGCTTTCTTTGTCATAGTATTTGCGAGACTTTTGTTGGACCGTTAGTCACGAAAGGCTTAAAAAGGCCATAGACTGTCAGCTTTCCAATGGCGTGTATTATTTTCTTTGTCGAGGTATAAACGTGGAACTTATAGCTTGAGCTGAATGGATTCCAATGCGGATACACAAACCTCCCCTCCTTCTCTTCACATGGCACTGCAGGCTTTTATGTCTCAAGCTGTACTTCAATCGCACTGGCTGGCACTAAAAGCTCCTACCCTGTTCCTCTCTCCCCTTTCACCCTTCTACCACTTTCCATATGGCAATGCCTTACACGCTCTTTGCTAACTTTCAACTGCAAAGCATCTGTACTCGATCCATTATAATGCAGACTACATAAAAGTCCAAAGTTACATGAGAGCTCCTTGCCACTAAACAGGAAACGTCTCAACTTGAACATTTTCAGTAAAACAACCAAACTCCTTCAAAATATTCGATAACTGTCAGTTATACTTGTAATTTTATAAACAAGACAATAAAAACTTTAATATCCTGCTATTTCGTGGCTTGTTTATGATTATTTTATAGTATAAACAATTTCTAAAAACGCAACTACCATGAAAAGTAAATAGTCATTTGTGTAGCGAGTCATGAGAGAATATTATACTCAATGGCAATTTGTTGGGAATGGGGCCAAGCTTGATTTTCGCTGCTCATGATTTATTCATTCTGACAGCTAATAGCGGTTATTCATAATACATATAGCCGGTACAACACGTTAATATATCTTACCCACTAACTTTCCAGAGAAATAAAAGAGTAAATTAAATCAAACCATACATTCTCATACAAAATGATTTCTTTACAAACTGCTCTAACTCTTCTATTTCCTCCTCAGCATTCCTAGTCTGCTTGTTGTTTCTTATAAAGAGAGAAAATTGTACCATATATTGTTCTGAATCTTATTATTATCAGAAAATATGATAGCTGGATGAAAGACAGATTTATTGAATTTTTATTTAAATTATGATCACATATATTTTTGTATTCCATCAGTGGAAGCTTAGCAATATTTTCTCAACTGTATTTGCAGCGAGAGGAAAGCTTGAAGATATTACAGTCGATTGATTTAATCAGCTTGTAACCCTTTAAGGTAGGACTAGTAAAGTTGAAACAGAGTTCAACAATAATCCTCAAATTACAATCATAAGCTTCTAGTTCACGTGTCATACTTTTTTTTAACTAGTTACTTGGTCAGTTGGAGCCACGCAAAGTTGTAAAGTTTTTCCTCACACGTGCGCGTCAAGTAATAAAGAGAGTAAGCTAAAGGAAATACAAAAGTTAATCCATTATGCACAATGTGAGTCATGCTTTTGATCGATACTGCCTCTACCTTGCCTCAGCCACCATTTCTTCCTCGTAATGTCACTTGCATTTCTTAAAACTTACGACAACATAGCTACCATCTTGGTGAAATATGCCAGCAATCCAAAACACATCGCAAATTCTTCGAAATAAAATGTTCAATGTTGAATTATTTTTTAATTTAACCCTTCAAACGTACTCGCCATGCAATTTTCCTTTCAGAACGAAATTTTTGCTCGTTGCCTTTTCGAACGTTGAAAGATTTATCGATTACTACATTTTTTTGCAAAATTTTCAATATTGATTGAATGAAAGTTCGATCGTTCATTGTGTAATTTTTTGATGGATTTCCTGCTTTATTTACCTCGAGTTCAATTTGTTCCCTCGTGGTAAATTGTTTCGCAACTTTAATGATAGGATTCAGGAGATCATTTGGATTTGCAATAAATGTTTGATGCACGTGCGAACGAAACAGTTAAAGACTAAATTATCGCGATTATCCTCGCTTGTGCAGCAAGTTTTACAGCAATATTTTGTCTTGCTGATTGCCTACATATAAATCACCTGGATGCTTGTAAATATCCGTGACACAGATTGTTTACCATTAAGCAGTAATTTAGTACCTACATAATTATAATTGAATTGATTTTACTGCCTGCGCAACATCTGTTGCATAATAGTAACATAAACTTTTGAATTAAGACAGAACACACTGTTAATGACAAAATAGTCCTTTTGAAAAATGACTTTCATTAATTTTCCAACAAAACTCAGTTATTCGTGGAAACTATAAGAAAATTAATGTTCAAAATCGAGAAAATAACGAGCAGGGAAAATTGTAGAATTATTCTACGATTATCAGTTTTCGATCAGATAAGTGATGAGTGATAGAGTAAGTTATATATTACACTCGTTAGGAACACCTGACTCGATTCGACTGAAATTTTTAATAAAAAATCTCGCAATTTTTCATACAGTCTCGTTGAAGTAGCTCTTCAAGTAGTTTCTTTCGTTCTTTCAATACGTGTCGTCCGGAAACGAATTTCCATGAGACAAGAGAAAACGTGATTAAAATGCTAAATTTTATCGCTTCGAATATTCCAGTAAATTCAATAATAATTCATTGGAATCTCAAAGTAAATTTTGAATCGTATATATGTGGTCCATATTAGTATTAAATTAATTTTTTACTGCATTGAGCTGGTAAATTATAAATAAGAAATTAATTGCAAAAATTACGTAATAATTAGCAATTTTTATTAATTTTGGCCAATTTTCAAGGCATCGATCGGGTTTGCAAGTTAGCAAGTCTTGTCAAGGGTATCCGAGAAATGTAAGAATTGAGATTGTCGGCAACGTCTTGTCCGCGATGGGTTCGACACGTATCTGGGTCAACATCGGTCGAGACTCGATTGAATGTAAACTCGAAACTTGCCAAATCTCCTGGTACGCGCCTCGCGCGATTCAACTCAGGCTAGAACGATCTCTCGTTTTCTTCCACGCGAGGCTTTTCCTCATTGAAATCCAAATCGAGAACCAAAATAAGCCTGTCTCTCGTAACTATATCGTTGACTTAAACCACTGGCCATCACAAAAATTTTCTTAACAAATTTAAAAAAAAAAGAAAGTGAAAAATATACTAAAATTTATGTTGATCCTTTATTTTGTATTACAGGAAATAACATTGATTATATTTTTCCAAAAACGTTTCGACAACGGACATTTTTATCGATTTAATTTCAAACGTTGCGTCGGTAGATGAACGAGTGAAAATTGGGGGAAAATTGCATTAGTTCCGATCGAGAGCGTGGAAGCGGTTACATTTTCAATCGAAACGTTTCCAGCGATCAGCGGTAGGATTGCAGTTGAAGAAATTCATGGTTTTCAACTCTCGCTTTAAGTCCATTGGCCCGGATACATCGTAACTGCGTGGGTGTTTATCAAACAAGCTAGAATATCTTCTTTTGCAAATATTTACTGAAATAACGTACGAGTACGACTCTGCCACGAAAAGTATATCCACTTGAGTTTTGCCCCTTCTCGTTTACACTGGATGTACATTTTATACGTAAACTTTTAAACTTTTCTTTTCCACATTTTCAAGTTTCCTCCTGTAAATCAATATTTCTTTCGCATTCAAAGTCTTCCCAGAAACACGCAATTTAACTCAGCTTATCAAATAATTAACTGGCAGTCTGAAACTTTTTTGGCACATTGTATGCTAATTAAGAAAATTATGCTAAACTGTATTTATCAGGCTTCGTCGAGATATAAACATAATTCGCAAAGGTAATCACGGATAAACGATTAAAATTTTCTAAATAGGCATGGATAAAGAAAATGTAACTCGACTTATTTCACTAATTATGATTACCATGAGCCTTCTGGTAGGTATTTTTTTCAGCAGGCTTTATATAATATTAGAATAATACTATATTTTTGAGAAAACTGTGTTAACCGGTTAATCTGAGAGCTCCGAGGGGATGGGAGGGCGTGACTGCAAGTTTTTTGCATCGAGACAGAGTCGTTGTTGCAGCTCGACGATAAAATAGGAATTACAAGTAGTTAAGGGGTGAACGAGGTGCCGTTCGACTATTTCCCATTTAATTTGCGGACGCAACAAGTTTCACGTGCGTGGATTATTCGTTACTGGCACCTCGGTCGCTTTAAAATAGCAATAACCAATTTTGCTCGATTCGCTTCTTCGTTCGCCCTCACGCGGTTATTCGCGTTAGAGGAACCTTGAGTTTCACCCCTATTCATCACCTCCGAATATCAATTTTCCAGCATCGACCGCCGAAGCATTAATATTTATTATTTGCAAAAATAGGTCGATATGTAAAAGTATTCCATTGACGTGTGGGGGAAAAATTGCTGTGCCAAAGCTTTCATGTTTTATTATCTGAAAGCTTGCAGAGCGCTGTTCCGGCTGCTGAAAGCAACGAGAGGGTGAGCTTCGTACATGGTAGGATGAGGGAAAAAATATTGGGTATGAAAATGTCGCGAATCACACATAAACCGCAATCCTTTCAACAACAAATGTCAGCTGGCATCAGTGCGCACCAAATAATACTTCAATAGCAGCCAAATCGCTCCCCCCCCCCCCCCCTCCTAAAATCCTCATCAACAGGGCCAGCTCATTCGTTCAAAGCCTATCTATGCCATTCGAAAAGAAAACTAGGCCAAGAATCGGTGTTTCATTAGCCAAAATTAGCAACTAGCTCGTTAATTAAGCTCTTTGCACAGTGAGTGAAAAATTCATCAGCGATGAGTGCAAAAAGGAAAAAACCTACACCACACCAAACTAGATCCTAAAAAAAAGTAATAATAACCATGATTCGTTATGCAGTAGTCGACAAACACTCTTTCATTACTATCATATATTATATTTATCTCTCTAGAATGTTTAAGTTATTATTATCTTTTTGGATGAAGATAGTTTAATTTTTACAAGATTAAGTGCTTTGGAAAAGTTGTATGATGGATTAATTATGCTGTAAGAAATGGATGCTGAGCTGAATATTCAATGGATAATTCTTTGATAAGGGTGGGGCATGGTATAGCGAAAACGGCTGATATATCCTTGGCCAAACGACAAATGGAATTTGGAGAATACTGCATCTCGGAACTATCCTCGTGGCATATCTGCTTTTCAGCTCTGTGTCCTGTATAACAAAACCGTCCAACTCGACTAACTAAATTTCTCGATCCATGCAAGTCAAGTATTTTTCTTGATCCTAGTTATTATTCGATAAGAATCTTTAAAATTATCTTAATAATATTAATAACGATAGATAACAATATTAATATTGCCACATAATAACGTTTATTTTGTATTTTTAGATAGACTTCTCTACTGTTTATATTCCTTATATCAATGAGCTACTTACTCAAGAACCTTGCAAGTGTCGATATACTTCGGTCACGCTAAACAGCGATTTACTAACAGTGATATTTTTAACTGTCAAACTACCTTCAAAACTCTAAATTGTTGCCAGCATACTATTTTCAAAATTCCATTAATCGGTATGCTTATCGTAATTATACTTATTATTATTCCATGCATTAAAAGACCCACAATAAATTATACAATATCACCAATTTTTCTTTTTCTTCAACTTTCTTTCATCAGAAACTTGTTTGCTCATTCTTATTTGCAACCAAATTATTCATCGCACTACAATATTTTCTAGAGAATATTATATTTATCGCTGATTTAATTTTTCGAAATTATTAATTAATCAGGGTTTGACCCGACTGCTAAAATATTTGGGTCTGGTGGTAAATTAGCTTTTGAGGTAGTGTCTTTGGGAAATTTCGTTAGCAAGATGAGTAATAAATCGGCTTAAGGAATTTCTCAGAAATGGGAAAGCAAGATGCTCGTTTTAAATTATTATAGGAAGGCGTAAAACTTTGGCAAGAATTCCATCATGCTCGCATTTCCTTCATTTCTCTTTCATTATATTTTCCAGTTTCATTTTAACGAGCATCTATCCTTCTATTCCCTGCAGGTAGCATGTTGCCGGCCGAATTATTGCTGGCCACGTCTGCGTCTAGCTTTTCTTAATAAGTGCGTCATTTCATTTCCATGAGGGTGAAAATTGGGTCAAACCTGAAAAAACACCTGCTGAAATTAGCTGCTCGTGTAAAACTGAACAGTCCAGTAACGAAAGGAGATACTTCCCATTACCGAATGCACTTTTTTTAGAAACCTAATAGCAATTACTTTGGGAACAAAAGAGAATCTCAATAACATTCCAGAAGCCCGAAGGTTACACATACTAAGCCACTTTGAGGGTTCTACATAAAAAAATAGAATTTCTCGTAAGTGGCTACACATTATATTAATTAGAAAAAAATATTCTTTTTTTCTAAAAGCAGTGTAAGTGTATTAATAAAATAATACACGTTTCATGATATTTGACGTGTTAACAAGAGAGTCGTTTCATTTCCGTGGACATGGATAAAATAAGTAATAAGGTCAACCTTGATAAAACGTCTGATAAAATCAGGCGATTACACCAAAGCAGCTTTTACAAATTCTCGCTGCTCGACGGATATATATTATTGGCCGTTGTAATTTTGCATGACAAGACTGGTCCTTGTGAAGGTTCTGGTTGGAAAATAAAAAAAGTCAAATTACGCTTGGCTCGATGAAACTTTAAAGTTAGAGAGAGAGAGAGAGAGAGAGAGAGAGCGAGAGGGCAAATTTTATTATTAAAGGATCTTCATAACTCAGCATCTTTACGCTTATTTAATGATACTATTTTATAGTACTTATAAGAAACAGTTTGTGTACAAGAGAGAGAAAGAGAGGGAGAGGAGAAGGGTGAGGGGGGAGAGTGTAAGGGTTTTTATAAAAATAGTTCGCATTATCATAAAATTTATAAGTAGTTCGTTCATAATAATATGTAGAGTAGCCTCATCCTTGGTGTAAAACGAGAGAAAAAAATATCGATCCGAATAAACATTTTTGAAGAGGGTTACTTTAATACTGAAAAGGGACGACGAGGGTTTAAAATTTTTACTCGTCTTTAAATGTTGTATTTTATTAGATGATAGGGACAGACCTTCAGAATATCTAACTCCGCATAACATTCGCATCGCGTTCATATTTAAATGTTATATTAATAATGGAGGGTTTGACTAACCCAGAAAATCCGCAGTGCCAACGGAATGTTCGAAATTGAACGAATACGTAGTAAATATTTCTCTCCTTAAATATCTTATGTCAAACGATACAAGCATTTGATTCGTATCGGTTGTTGTTGCAATTTATAGCAAAAGTTCATAGCTTGCAATAATTTTCCAGAGAAAACTTTACCATATTTTTCTGTATTTTCTATTTTGCCTGAGCCTTGCATAAAACAAAATTGATAGTCATTTCTATTGATTATTGCATTTTAATATATTAAAAATTGGAAATGATGCTGAATGTATTCTTTATTTGCATCAATGTGTAATTTCACATGACGGTTAATATTTTTCTCCTCCAACGGTTACTAGAAGTGACAGTACGAGGCTTTGTGGTCTTAGCTGGCTCATGAATAAGCATAGTAAGCGCGCACAAGCAGTTCTGCAAGGTTTCCTCCTTAAAGCCGACATAGCATAACACTTTCGATGTTGTTCACGATAAAGTCCACGAACGAATTACAAAACAGCTACCACCCGTGTAAAATTATTACTAGCAAGTGTGTATAAATGTAGGGTACGACTGTTTCATTATAGAATTCTGCATTATTTATCTCTGCATCGATCAACATGGCAATTGCAACCGAAAATTAATCTGATAAACATAATTTACGAAGATTTTCATTCGAACAATCGGAAATATAATTACAGCACGAGTTGAACAAAATATTTGCTTAATTAATCAAAGTTCTCAGTTTACAGTATCAATGCATTAAAAAAAAACGTAATACTGTTATTTTCCATATGAAATTTTTTCCTACAACTCGAAACAATTTTTGGAAAATTTACGTATAGGTGTAAATTACGCACTCGCTTTTACAGAGGCCGAAGTGAAATTTTTAGGTTGCTCGGTTGCTTATTTTGCCAGTTTCATTTCACGTCCAAAGCCACAAAGGATCTTTGTACTGCTCATTCACTTGTTGGACACGCGTATTTACCTTCATTTTTCCTTTCATCTTCTGCTTCCAGAAGACACGCACCAGTTTTTCGCCCTCTAAAAGCCCCCCTCTATCCCAACCACATTTTTCTACCTTCACCTTATCTCACCTCAACCCTTGAAGAAGATAAATTTCGTTCCTTGAACAAAACTTTCGTATTGTTATTAAAAATAAGCAACATTTTGCTAAAAATAATTTCTAAAATGATTTTGCTACATGGCAATGTAATCCTAGTAATCTCGATATTAAATCGAATAATTGATTTATGAATATGTTTGAAAAATAAATAAGTATATACGTCGAGTTACCATGCACGCAATATATTTGTGTCTCGTGAGTCTTGTAACATGCATCGCGCGTTGCTCTTCTTTTAAAGCCACAGTTCACCGCTATTCTTTAGATCTTAGTCTCCAAAAAGAGAAAAAGCAGAGTAAAGCTAGCCTGCTATAGCATCAGAATATTCTACGAAACTAGCTTCATCGATTTCTTCCAACTCAGAACCAAACCCCAACTTTATCGAACCCTGCGAAATTTGCAATATTTATCCTAACCGAATCCCTCCCACGATTATACAGATTTAAAAATTCTGCCAATTTCTTGCTAATTTTTTAATGACATAATTAAATTATTTCTATGTAACGGTAATTAACAATAAAACTATATTCTGAAGATTACAGTGTGAAAATGATGTCGATGAGATTGATTTGAATTTCCTGGCAAGGATGAAAATTTTGTTGCATCGAACAACAGGTAAGCCAAGATTACACAGCTCGTTAGTAGCAGTGACTTTATCAATGCGCGAATGTAGAAATGGGGAGCCAGAACTTCCGGTGATGTATACGAATACACGATTGTTATCGATATCTCCTATCCATTGTGTAAGCTGACGCCTCTTGGACTCCATTCGTGTACCTGCATAGAACTACCTAATTGCTCGAGCATATCTCGTCTCGTTACTCCTTTGCTAATTAAAGCCTCGCTTGACTCAAGCAAGGTTACAAATTAGCAAACTTGCTTCCTCGCCGAAAATTCCTAAATAATTGCTCCGTTCCTTGCAAAATCAGTAATTTTTCGAAAAACGATAATTTGGTCGGTGCTGTTTGGAGAATAGCGAAAGAGGAAAAGATAGAGGGGTTGCGAATATAAAAGGAAGCATTTGGCTTTCGTTATTGGAGTTGGCACATGGTTTTCTTGGAATGCTCTCTTGTTTCATGTAGAAAGTGCATCCGCTCGTAGCAGTGAACAAGGTCGATCGTTATTCGCGCCATTCGTCTCAATTCAGTGCGCTTTCCATGCTTTATATCAGCGCGCAGCTGCGTCCGATTGTTCGCATCTGTTGAATCTGGCCGGCCGCCAAGTCTCGTCCAAGTAATGACGTTACACCGTTTCTTACACCATCCCCCACTTCCATCCTCCAAAATTACCACGCCCAATGTGCTACAGGTACACACGCTAGGCTAAGCAGGATTCAACAACTGTTTCCTGCTCTTTAGACCAGTATTGATATATAAATATTTGTATTTTATTCCCCAAGTTGCAAAGTGTACTCAAATATTTATCATAATGATTTTTTTCTTTATTTTCCACAAGCTGAAATAAACTTCCACACTTTATCGACGGGTGTTTATTTTTATCGACAGAAACCCTTGAGAATTCAAAAACACGAGACTAACATTTTTCTTATAGAAAAAATCTACTATTTTTTTATTCGAACAAGCTTTAATAAATTATTTTTAATGCAGTTTTCCTGTTAATCGTTGTAAGCTCGAAATAAAAATTATGTTACGATAATCAAAGCGAAGTAATGACTTCCTGGGGTTGGTGTTTGAACTTTTATTGCTTAAAAGTTTTTATTCGATGATACTATACGTACACGTTTCTTGTATTCATTCCAAGCCCTGGTAATCCGGGACAACATGCTATAGGTACAGGTCACGCGGTTAAGCAAAGTACTGAAATTACTTTCTCCAGTTCTCCTTGCCTGCGTGTGTTTATATTACTCACGTATAATTGTTATACTATAGCATTAGACGTTTCTTGCATTTATCCCGTCCCCACATTTGTAAACAAAGAACATTTGGTTCAGGTTTAAAAAACCAGTTCCAGAATTCATGTTCCACTATTTTTCATGCCTGCAAGAACGAACTAGAAAGATTTTGCCCTGTGCTTGATCATCCCCTCCTTCTTGTACCCTGTCGTGTGTGTGTGTATCACGTGAGTAAAGCGAAGTTTTAAAATGACTTGAGCGTGTTATATTTCGTGTAATGGTGTTTTTATCACTATAATACGTACACAATTTGATAATTATTCTACTTGTTTTAAGCCCTATTGACGTGCTACAACTATACACGTCACGGAATTATAAAGACACCTCTAAAACGAGTTTACAAACTTTTCATTTTTTAATGGTTTATCTACTTTTTTTTTTAAATTTCATATATTGAATTACTGTTAGTGGTTGTTGCTTCACTCGTGTTATCGATTGCACAGTTTTCTTAATTTTATTTAACCCTTTAACATCCAGACTAGAGCTTTGAAATAACGCTACATCGCTTTAATAATGCTAGACCGCTTCTTATACCGCCCACCATTTTGTAGATCTGGAGCAGCACGAAACAAGAACACGTCAGGGTAGTTAAGTAGAATCCAGAAATAACTTCCGGAATGTTAATTCTGTGTATTTTTATTACTACCATTCGCGACCAACTGATAACTGTTCTAGTGTTTCCCTTTCTCTCTTTACAATTACACGCATTAGATTCTATAAAGGATGATTTCTAATAGTCTGACCATATTTTGTCTCGAACTACTTGCTGACCCAATTATTTCACGATGATAATACTTGCACTGGTAGCTCGAAAGAAAATACTTACAGAGCTCTAGATATTGGGGAATTTGCGAGCTAGAAATACTCGTTCTGTAACAAGTTTCATGATCCACGTAACAGAATTAAATAGCATTAAGACTTATTTCATCCCGGGTCCGACTATAAATAGGATTTTACTACTTTGCCCGACAGATACTTTCTAGCAGCTTTCAGGACAGTTCTCTCACCGTCCTTGAATAGTGCGCCACAGGTAACACGCGTCACGTAGCTAAATGACGTCGAGCAACGACTTCCGCATGTCTGACCCTATGCGAGGTTTACTACTTGCACCCTTTGCCTAGCCTCGTTTCCCTTTACCTTTAATATCCCCTATCGCATCGGTAGGGAATTATCTTGTCAGTGTTACAGTGGAAACGGCTACAATTGCATTATTACATAGTTACATGCGATGTGAACTTTGGCAATGAGTGCACAGTGCTTCTTGTAATTAATATACCCGTTTCGCAATTCGTATTATAATAGCTAGTTTTATCTCACTCGCAGTCTCGATTATCACGGAGGGTGTCTCCATCGTTCTACAACTTGAAAATTATCGAGTTTCTTCGTATATTTGCATTATTGTGGCTCTGCAGCCAGCAATAAAAAATTCTGTATTAATATTGCAAACCCCAGTCGTCTTTTCCAGTAGAAAGTATAACAGTGGGAGATAATTTATTTGACCAATTAATGGATAATTCAACAGATACCTCTGTAATACTGCAAAGCTGTATATTTACAGCAGCTACCTCGGTTTGCAACAAAAAGCTTTTATTCTTGTTTTTCAAGGAAGATATTTATCTGGAATTGTGATTGGATATTGAAAGCTTGCTCTGGGAATTATCAGTCTTTTCGCTACTATCGAATTGATAGATTGGGGGCATCGTAAAAGCGTGCGGGGAATCAGATGGAACACGTGTTTTTCGAATCCAGTGATTCATCAGGGAAAGGAAGTACGATGTTGCTACAGCGTATCGCAATATTGGGACCCATTTTTTCTAGCAAATGTAAATAATGGCCATTCGGTGTTTGCCAATCATTGGCTGGAGGCCAAAATACGCTCACACTGGCTCCTAGTTTTCAGTAAATGGCCAACGTCACTTGAGCCACCAGACTTTGGATGGCTATAGGGATTTTACTTCATCAGTAAACATTAGTTCTCTGTAACACACTTGCCAGATGAACTGTGGAATCCAAGTATACTGGCCAATTTTTATTCAACGGTGTGAAATATGCAAAGCTTTAAATTGAAACGTAAGGATTTGCTGAAAGTTCATTTTCTCGTGGAGAATAAACGAGACTCGATGGAATGCGTAAATTTATGACACGATTAATTGAAAACTCGTTAATACGATGTTTTGAAAGTAAAAGCTTAACCGATGCAGAGGTAATCAGACTTTAATTAACGTTCTATTAGCTTGACAGTATTTGCAAATGAGTAAATGAAATTCCCAGATCTATATAATTAACGTGACCGAGAAAACAAGTGAATGCTCTCGTAATGACTGTGCTCATTGTAGGCTATAATTGATTAGTGAAAAATTTAATCGATTTTGATGAAAATTAACGATTTTCCTAGCGAGTTTCCTACAGCAAATATTTATCAACTCACATGATACATGCTTCTAGGGGATTTCGAGCAATAAAATGATTTTATGGTAAACGACGTAAAGTGCAAGTTTTAAATAGACCAATGGGTCAAATTTGAAAACTCACAGTGAATAATAAAGTTCTAATCTTCGACCATGGGTCTTCGGAGACTCGTTAAATTTTGAGGACAAGTACGCTTAAACTTCATTCTGCATTATCCTTTGCTAATCATTCCATGACCTGGAACATGATCTGGGCCTCTAATAGTTTCATTACAGTCATTCTAAATTATTCCTTTCTCCCACGAGTGTTCTCTATAACAAACTTGCAAAAAACCTGAACATATCCAGTAATTTGATTTCTAAAAATTTCCACAACAGAATTTTAAAATAAAGTGTGATCCAGAAGATTATCAGAAGTGTTTTTATAGAACGTTTGTTCGATTACTAAACGGGTTATGATAGGAGTCGATAGGAAATTTGCACGAGAATTATAGTAGAAAGGAGAACGTGAAACGATCAAAGGGTTGAATACTTTTGAAATCCGATTTGGAACAGCGAGCTTGGGTTAATCGTGTTATCGTGTGACTGTGAAACTGTTTTGTTATGTCAAACCAGGTATAATCCTGTCGGTAATGGGATTCCTGAGATCGAGGCCTCAAATGTATGAGCGTAACAGTCTCTTTGCTTCGTATGCACAATTCGAAATGTCCATTGCATTTGCCTCGAATTCAGTTTGGTAATTGCATATCACAAAAGCATCAGCTCAGCTGTGGTTGTTGCTATCATTAATCTACAAGCAAATCCTGACGTATCTATAACACGCGTGTCAGGAAATACGTCACGTGCCCCCATTGCAGCTTCAGGTACCCCAAATTAAACCAGACTTGGCCTTCAAATTTATCTAATCACCCATCCACCACATCTCGGTTTATATGTCGCAACTGTTATAGTTTATTATTATGATTTCTGATGGATAAGCAAAAAATAGCCTATAACGCAGGTAGAATTCATTTGGGAAATTAAATTACTCATGCATCATCGGTTTCATAGAAGGCAAAGTGCATGTGGCTCTTTCCGTTTAACGCAGCGAGATAAGCCAAAGCGGTGCGATGAGTTCAGGGATGATAAGTCAAGGACTAATCTACTAGCTGTAAATTAATAGCTGGGTGTGAAAGGGAATTATCGTAAGATTTAATTAGCTCGGTTAATATTACTAATGCACTTGGGGCAGACGCCATTATTTAGCTGGTGGTCTCCGATTTATATGCTTTGGATCTCAGTGTATCAGAAATCATGATAGAGCCAAGGAAGTATAATACTTTATGGGAGAGGTCCGGCCTCTCTCGGGAACAGTGAAAAATCGTCCTTGTACACGCGACGCTATGTTTCAGCTCATCCAATTACACGCTGTATTTGTTTCATCTTCGAAAACAATCTCGAATAAACGCGATTCAAAAATAATATTATTTATTATATTTAATATTATCCAATCAATCAATCGTCGTTTATAGGTTTCACTCAAGAGCACAGAAATTCTCTTCGATCTTACCAAAGTGTTATATATATATATATATATATATATTCTTTTTAAATTGTTTACACTATAGAAATAAATATAAAGACAATCTAAAAGGATTTCACGTAAGTGCACTTGGATCGATCGACCATTTACAGCAAAGATTTACAAGGTGTTAAATCGTTTAAGACGCCATCAGCTATAAATTTAAGGCGAATTTGCATTATGCTTAGCCATAAAATGGGCGTTGACTAGTTACTCAACGGTGAATGTGTTGCGGTGGTCGAATCCCTCGGTTTCTTCTTCTTCTTGTTCAGAGGCGCTAATGCAAGCTCAAACGTGGTGGCTTCGCGTGATTTGCATGCGGTGCTCGCGAGGAATTTTAAATAACCAAAAAGAGTTTCTCCGCTCGGGACTAGAAAGGTGGCTGGTCGTGAGAAATACTCTCGTGGACTTGCCGAATAAAATTATAATTATACCCCACTCAACCCCGCACCTTTCCAATTTCTTAAATTGAAGCACTAGCCTGCACAAAAATTCGATCGACTGTCTGGGATTTAGCAATTTGATTCGTAAATTTTTATTCGTGTTATTAAATAAATTTAATAAAAATAAATAACAAAATATTATTGACCTGCATAAGTTATGTCATAAAATACTTGAATCCACCGCATCACTAAAGACAACAGAGCACGGAAACCTTCCATAGCACTCTGAATATATAATGATGACATAGCCAACCCCGATGTAACAGTTGAACTACTGACGCCACAATCTTGGGTCATAAAAGTCGAAGTAATTTTGTTTAAAGCGGAACACCCGAATACAGAGCGCTTTAAGTATCCGTCAAACTATAATTTGACAGAAATAAGATTTCAGACGTTAAAAAAATATCAAATAATTGCTGAGCTAAGAAAAGAATCTTAGAGAATAGTTTAAACTTTATAGATATTGCTTTTCTTTACGACAAAGAGATTGGATGTGTTGGTTAATAAAGAGACGTGAAAATTTAAGGGATAAGGTCAGCCATAAAGGAGACACTATGTTCTCTCGATGGAATTACTGTGCTCGTGATGAGAAATGTGATCGAACTATTAAATTACTGATATTTTTAAGTACTGCATGCATGATGGGTTAGTTAACTTGATACACCTGGATCCGGAAATGATAATCGATTGCAGAGTATCCTAGATTCCAATTCAGCACGCATTTCGCAAAGCTTGACAATGCAACGAGGAACGTATAATCCGTTAACGGAGCAATTCAGAGTGCTCGGGGGTGGCTGCGTGCCCTTGTCGCGTTTACGCTTAGCCTTAATTTACATAATCGCGTTGATAATTGTGGTGATACTATATATACAGGAAGCGTGGAAAATATAACTCGCCACTATCGGGCATAATTGGGACTCTAATAGGTGCAAATATTAGCCGTATGGCTCCCAAAACAAACACACTCGCATATAACGACGTACACAAGCAAACTCGCATAAAAGGAGAAATGTCCAATGGAGTTAACTACCGATACATCAAACTCTGCCGTAAATTTACACGAGACAGTTTTTTGAAACATTGTCATTCCTCGAAAAATGACACAAACGTGTGTCAACTCCCACCCCGATTCAGATCCATGCAAAATATTGTCGTTCGGTTTTCAATTTTTCCAAAGCTCAGTCATAAACTTCGATACGCTCATGAAGATTTTTGTCCTTTTGCAATATTTCATTGTTTTTCAGGATTTCCACTGGCACGCTTGGACGAATTTGAAGGGACTGAAAATTTGCATCCTTAAAGGGGTAAACGAATTTCTAGCAACAAGAGAGCTGGCAACCTGGTACAGTTGCGTTTCAAGTGGAGGATGTTAATTGCAGCAGGTTTAATGTAACAAAGTTAGCTGATATTTCGAATATGCCACTGAAGGATGGAAGCAACACGTTCGAGCGCCATTGTCAGTCAGATCCAGGAATGGAAGAAGACTCGTGCAGCGAATGCTAGTAGACTTGGTGCTCGGCCAACTGCAATGAGATTCTCGACGACCAATTAGCTTCCCAGCACCCAAGGTGCTAACTTCCGGTTTGAACCTCGCGACTAGGGTGTATCATAGGAATTGAATAAAAAAACTAATTTAACACTGCCTCCTGAAAACAAGTCTCTGTCACTCCAGAGAGGTCATTGACCCTTATGTTTTAATTTGGAAGAAACGCAAGTGTACAAGGGCAAAGCTCGTCGTTTCCTCTTTAGGGATTAAACCGGAAGTCCTCTTGTTCGTTGATCAAACTTTTGAGAAAATATTCGTCGCCATTTTTCGACACTGCTCCGACGAAATACGAGCCGGATGTATCATAAGTTTTTAAAAAGTTAATTCCATGCTGCGCCTTCCGAAAATACGCTGGTCTCCCGGGAGAGCTCGTTAAACCGGAAGTCCTCTTGTTTGTTGACCAAACTTTCGAGGGATTCTCGCCGCCACTTGCGGATGAAGAGACCGGATATGCGAATCGAGCAAGTTTCGAGTCTTTCGCACAAGCGTGACTCGTTAATTTTCGAGAAAAATGACAACCGCTCCACTTTAAAACTCGCGTTATTCCGCAATTAGAACCTCGACGCCCAGTCTGTGACCAACGGTATTTTTCTACTTGCCGCCGAGCCACTCCCGTTTCTCCAGATTCCCAGTAGAAAAAGCTAGCGCGCCATATTTGCCTGACGTCAAGTTCATATAATTTTTTCTTATTTCCTTCAAAATTATACAAATGCTTCATCACCGGCTGTATTAATTAAAGCTTTAATTACTTTGTTTCATCCCTCTACAAATCATATAAACCGTTTTAATTATTGCTTTACCGCGTTGACTTTTTCGTTTCCTTTATTATCTCATTTATTATCGGCATCGCATCGAGCAAATGAATTTTTTCACAACGGACAGTATAGGTTGGACGGAAGGAACTGAAAAGATCGTAATTCATAGCGCATATCCACTCACCATCGATGCGATGCTTTCTTTTATTGCAGACCGGGGTGAGCCAGTATACGAATAAAACTCGTTAGATACTCGTTTTTCTCTTAATCCTGCCTAGTATTTGTTGCTCGCCACATTTATCGGAATATTTATCAGTAATCCGAAATGGCCTCGGGCGAGATCTATCGCATAGTACGAAATTATACGTCGTTAACAACGTAAAATCTAGCCGCTCCATCAAATCCATTAATTCTCTGAAAAATCCCTTCCAAAAAAGTGCTGGAATTTTCTTGATAAAAAATTCAGAAAGAATGGAATCGATACTTGCTTAAAGTTAATAAGACTGATTTAAAGGGGATGTACCGATGCAGCACTAATTCAATTACCTAAGTATAATTATTCAAATTTTCAATAAAAAATTTAAATCTTGCATAAACTAGAATTAGTTCAATGTAGTGCAAGCATATTTTGCAGTGTATTATTCTTGAAGTTTTTTTTTTCCTTTTGTTTTAATGAAACAGTTTACCTGAATTCGAGATTAGAAGCTTGGAAAATGAGTAATTCAAGTACAGTAATTGAAGGTAATCAAGGAATACTGAAGGAAGGCATATTATTGTAATAAAATTAAGCTTTAATCAGCCAGATGGAACGAGCTTTTCGAAATTCACGGACATCGCAAATCGATACAGTGTATAATCCGTGGTTTATATTGGCAGCGTGTATTCGTTAGATGAAGAGTGGCCAGCTATCCTCTGTGGATTAATTTGTTGTGGTCATTTTGCATATCCAATGCCCATTAGACTTCATACTGTATTGCCTACTGCATTTAGTTCCATAATGCAAGTGAGCATCGTACACTTCATTACACAGTGGACGACCGCATGTTTTTCCACTATAAGCCACTAAAAACCATTAAGGACCTCCTTCAAACCTTTCGGTCTCTAATTGGTTCCAAATTGTGTTCTGAAACGATGAGAGTCTGCTAATGACAGTACTAATCTAGAAATGATTAACTCGAGCAGTCTGTTAAACACCTGTTGGCTATACAGCTCCCTAGGGACTGTCTATATAAAATCTTTCTAAATTTCATACTTAATAAATCAAAAAGTGGCATGACGAAACTTAGGAGGGGATCAAATGAATCGATCAGTAATTATACGCTCGAATCATTAATGACCCAGATTGCACGCATAATTAGCACACGCAATATCAACACAAATGATGTATGGTTGTTAGTTGCAGGCATTCAAAGCATCGGACAATGATATATGGTTTTCCTCTCGTAACATTTTATCTGAAACTGCTTTTTCCCTAGCATCTCGCATTATCTTGTGTAAACGCGAGTACCACACAAATAACGCATTGTTTTATCTTTATCGTTTCGAATTAATAAAAGCTACACGTTAAAAAGAATATACAGAATGTTATTAAATTACGTAATAGTATTTTGTTTGATAAAAAATGATACCTCTGTATTTTTGTAAATAGCTATATGAGCAGGGATTTCATTATTAGAGTATCTGCTCCATTTACGAGATAGGATGTCTTTTAAAAGGAAAATCAATGCCAAACCCAAAAAAAACTCTGTTTTACCTAACGTTATTTTGCAATATTTGTCAAATAAACAATGTCTGTAGCTTTAACTATAAATAGTTGTTTTGTTATCTTTTTCAGAATTTATTGAAGTATCATATTTGTTCTAGAATTATTATGCTCAGGCAATTTTATACAGTAATTATTCATTTTTTACGACGAATAATCAGGCTGAGAATTTTAATAATCTGCATATTTTTCACTGAATTAACAGCTATTGTTTCATTTGAATAATAAGAAGTAGCTTTACGCAAAATTAATATTATAATCACACTACGAGGTAAATTAAGTTCATGTCATACTTATAGGCAAAAATATGGGAAAAGCCAGATGCCTGCGGTGACTAAACAAAACGGGCTACATAGAGAAAAGGAGGAGCATCAGCTAATTAAACAGACGCGAACCTCTTGAAAAGGAAAATAGATCCTCGATGGATCTATCTGGATTTGTTTTCCTTTGCTCTCAATGCACGTCAACCATTCGCGTATAATTACTTTTGCCCTAGGCTCATTATGGGGGACGCGTGACAGCGTTCCAGCTTTATGTATCCGAGTTTCTTTATTTTCTTCATTTTCAAACCACGTAATTGCGTCTGACAAAGACTTCATTAACGAAACATTCACTCTGTTTTCTGATGAATTATACATTCGTGCAAATATTAATTTCAGGAATTTTCCCAGTAAATGGTCTGCCACCATGTAGTTTTTAAATATGTTCAGTTATTACATTTGCCAATAAAAAATTCCTAGGATAAAAACTATATTAAAGCTGGCATTTTTTGTCTTATCCAAACAATTGCATTGGAAATGATGAAACTTATTGAAATTCGAGGAGCTTTTAAAATTGATAATTTATATCATGTATGGAGAGCGGGAGCTTGCATTTCCGTGCAATTTTGAAATACACGACGACGATCGAGCTCTCGATTATTCTAATTATCGTGGCTCGGGGTTTTCTCCAGCTTAATTGGTGGGCTGAGCTGTGCAGGGATTTCCCTACGCGCGAATCAGATTCGTGGACAGAATGTGGCGAGTAGCGCGACACGCGATACCGCTACATCACGATTCAGAAGAATACGTTACGTGACAATTTACGAGGACACTTAAATCTACGAGAGATTTACGACCGATCTTTCCTCGCTAAACTGCATATACGATCTTGTATACCCGTGAATACGTCGTTGTAACAGCTATTGTATCAGTTAACCAGTTTACGCCGAGAACTTTTACCGAATTAAACAAAATTGCAAAGACAAAAAATCGTCAAGTTTCTAAGAACAAAATAATTCATTAGCCAGCCAGTGCACGCTCCAATAATTTAGAAAATAATTTCCATTGGAATAATCGTTTAAATAACAAAATTGTAACAATAATCGAGCTGTAGCAACTGAATATAACGATTAGTAAACAGTGCTGATTGTCTGATAACAAATGCAAAACTTAATATCTAGTAAAACTATATTGGTATATTAAATTTGCTCAATAATACTTGAAATTTCACAATTAGTGCGTAGAAGCCACTGAAATCGAATTCCACATTAACAATGCTATATTTAAAAGTGAATGAATTCACATGTGATTTCGATAACGAAGGAATGATTAAAGTTGACCATTCGCATCAATTAACATGACCTTAAAACTTGTTTCGAGCGTAGGCTTCAAGTACTCCTCTAATTGTTCCGGTTAAAGCGGAGCATTTGGAACAAGTTGGCCCAGAAATGATAAAGCACGTTAACTCTTCTATTTTTACGGTCATACGTGGGTAAATCCGAGCACCCGAGGCATGCAAGGCACAATCTGAATCTTATATTTACGATGTACAAAGAATTTTTTTAGCCCAATCTGTTTAAACAGCCGAGTCGCCACTTAAATTTACCGACTACTTTATAAGATAACTGACAGTTTTTCCTCTGTGCATGCGAGATTAAATCTCTCGTAACCTTTTTATCTACGTTGACTTTATTAACTCCTACTCCCCCACCATTTATTGAACCAATTAGATTAATGTTCCTCCCCCGTCATAACACACGCGTATCCAATAGTTTCCAAATAACAGGTGAAAGATTCCTGTGTTCAGATTAAGGGTATTAACGAAAAAAAAACTCTCTATATATATATTAACTTTGAGACGATCGGTTCCGCGGAGCGAGGAACGAAATTTATTACGGACACGTAAAGGTGATTAAATCAGTAACAACATAATCTCATCCGAGATATGAATGAGTAGTACGAAAATTATGGAGCCTCGAAATCAGGCAATATGCTGGAAGGGTTTATGCAAACACGCTAATGCAAGCGACAAAAAAGGAAATCTACTAACTCAGTCAGTCACTTAGAGCCGTGAGAACTACCATTTATACCTTATCGACCGTGTAATTAACGACAAAAACACCCTTGACATTCTAAATTAGTACGCAATGCAGCTAAAAAGTAGAGCCTCGAGAAACACCTAAGAAACAAAAAAATTGCCTGCTTCATCCAGCAGTAACTACTCGAAAAACAAATTCCTTGAAATCAGGCACACGAAGGATGCATGTAATTAATTCATTCATCAAACTGTAATTTAATTGAGCCAGAAAAACGTGAGAATTGAAAAGTTTGACGAAACTTCGTGTTTCGGTTTAATATTTATTAAACTCGTGGTAATGACGATATTGTTGGCAATAGTTTTGCATAGGATATACCATAGCCATAAATGAGGTATGTATTTACGACTGTAAATGGTCTAAAACGTTGTGGCTTTTCCAGCGGTCAGTCCATGAGAGCTTTAGTAAAATCAGTATTGTATTCAGAGGTACTGCTCACTCGTGATGAGGCGTAATTGCCAATTTCAAATGCATGAACTGCACCACATTCAGATCGTCCCCTTCATACTTAATAGGCCTAGGATACAGAACCTTCATTACCTTGAAAGATGCTAATTTTGCATTTACCATCGAATCCCATCAGCTTCTATCCTGGTGTAACACGAAGAAGCACGATAATCAAAGTGTGGCTTCCATGAAAGAAACTCTAGAAGTTTAATTTTATCTGTGAAATTCGAATTTCCCATTCGCATTGGTTAAAGTAAATTAATATCGGTGAAAAAAGTGTTTTTCCATTAATCTTGATAAATTACTTTTGGATTTATTCGTAAAGTTGCTCTCTCGTACCTCGGCGCTAACTACACAGGCAAAAATCAGAATCTAATGTAGGAAAGTTTCATTTCAGCAATAGGGAAAAGTTTAATTATATCGCTAGGAAAGATTCTTTTGAGGGAATGGCGGGGGGGGGGGAGGGGAGACGCAGCTCGTTTCACAAACTGCGACTAAACGATGCCCTGAAAAACATCCGATGTGGCTTCATAAAACTTTTACGTAACGGCGCGTGTTAAATCTTGAAAGCAATTTCTCCAAGTAAGAAATAACAATGTTTATCTATTCGTGTGCATTATACGTAGTCCTTTGCGAACTGCAGAAATGAGTCCGATTCTCAAATTGAATGAAATAACGCTTCTCCCCGAGTATTTTTTACGAAACGCAAATATATGGACGGAACGTTTCGCCACAATTTCCATATCAGCATACACTTTTAAAGGTAAAGAGTCTCTTGATACTTGTAAATTTTAAATGCGACTGATTCTGATTATAAATAAAAGCTAAGGAAACGCAAATCTTTCACTTGCGCCATATTCATCCGGTTTTGGTTGGAATACTTTGCATATGTGAAACATTTCTGTGTAAATTTGTTTTATTCTTGGAACGAGATGGAAAATAAATATAGCTTTGACAATCTCATACAAATAAAGCACTAAAATTTCCGCAAGAAATTACACATACAACTTTCAGATTTTCATAAAACTCTATAACGTTAGTCGTTTTTTTCAGTGACGTCCAAGGGGACTTTAATAAATTTACCAAGTCAGACAACGAATTCCGACAGATTTCTGATAACGGTAACTCGATAATCCAGCTTTACACGACTCCTCTGCGCCTTTTAATAAAATGCTTTATTCCATCAACGTCCAAAACCACAAATGCTCGAAGGCTTAAACACACACGAACTGGAATCAGGGAAGAATATACAATGATGAAGATACACATCGATAAACGAAGTCGACTCGTATCGCAGTATTATGCGAGCAAATCGATGCTGACTGATCGGATAAGACTGTGCTAACGAGGTCGTTATAAGAAAAAAAAGATAAAGAGTCGAGGGAGCCGATGGAACATCGTCTTAACGATCCTGGGAGTCCCTCGGGACTTTACAGGTACATCCGAAGAAGGTCCTACCTTCGTTCTGGTTGTTTCCAATGAGGATCTCTGTTTTCTCAAAATCCGTCTCTCTCACTAGATCCAAAGGATCCTTGGGCAAGAAAACACCGTCGATGGTTGGCGCGGATGGGAAGCCCAAAATGCCCCAGTAACTGTTCCACTGCTGTACGGATAGAGTGCTGGCATCGACGGACCTCATGCAGGCCATGACCCTCGCAGGATTTTCATCCAGCAAAGTGGAGTTGCAGCCACAATGATCCACCAAAACTCTGGCGATCTCGTTGGCCTTTTCTCCGGTCATATAACTCCAGGGAGCATTAAGAGTACCACTCTGCAGAATTCCACGACGTACCAGTCCACGTGTCACAGGTGAGATCAGATGAAGAGACACAGAACTGCCACCAGCGGACTCTCCGAAGATCGTGATGAGGTCCGGGTCTCCACCGAATGCAATGGCGTTGTCCTTGAGCCATCTCAAGGCCATCGCCTGGTCCCAAAGACCCATGTTCCCAGGAGCCTCTTCGCTATTGGTGAAGTGTTGGTTGAGGTACAGAAAACCAAAGGCTCCTACCCTGTACTGCATCGAGGCTATAATAACATTACTGGATGCTGCCATGATGTCCGCGTCGTAAACATCCAAAGTGGCCGTGCCTGACATGAAACCTCCACCATAAATCCACACCAGCAAAGGCATGCCTTCGCCATCGGTACCACCATTCGGATCCGTACCCTTATGCCTCATCCTCAGCTTCTGAGGAACCCAGAGGTTCAGGTACAAACAATCCTCGGAGACGTTAGTGTTTGGGTTCCACATTTCCTCGCCTTCGAATCCAGGGAAGTACTCGTATCTCTCCTGGTAGCAACTGTTGGGTAGCACTGTGGCGTTGAGGACTCCGTGCCAAGGCTCGATGGCCAATGGTTTCCGGAATCTCAGAGGACCGATCGGTGGCTTGGCGAAAGGTATGCCATAGAATACGTGGACCGTGTGGTCCAGGACCGTGCGTGAGAACCCGCGCACCAGACCAGTGGTGGTCTCCACGACTAGAGGATCGTTCTGTGGTTCCGAATGTTGTTGGTGACCATTGAGATTGTTCCTGGGGATCCGACTGGTTAATCCAGGTGTGACCAGGAGTAAGAGCGTGACGAATGGGAGCTCTCTGAGTCTCCAACAAGTTGTCAAACTGCGCCAGCTGGCCCGTCGAGCCAACCTCGACGGCGCCGCGCCGACGGCCGTCATTCCGGGGAGCCCTGAATCCTCAAGGTCCTTTCTTCGATGACGTCGCAGGTCAGCCTTCCGGAAGTGGTCTCACTCTTTGGTTCCGATAATTTTTCGTCCTTTCGCAGGCTGTCCCTGATCTTTTCAAGGTCGTTCGGATGTATTCTCTGCACTCTTTCACATGGGACACACCGTTTTCTCGATCGATCCAATCGCGATGTTGAGGAATGGACTGTTGGGATGATTCCACGTTGTTATGGGCACTCGGTGATCGCGCGGCGGCCGGCGTGCCGCGTTGCACGGGGTCGACTGATCGAGGAGGTGGAGATGGCACGAGGTGGAAGTACCGCCGGCGGTGGAGTAGTAGTGGTAGCGCCCTCGTGCAGCGCTAGGTTTCGTTGTGCGAGTGTGTGTACGTGAGGATCGCGGAGCAGCGATAGCGTGGTGGTGGTGGAGTGCTACGCGCATAAGCCGCGCACCAGCCACCATCCTCGGCTCCCCAGGCCTTCCAGCCTTTTCGTTGTCCTTGCTCTCCACGCTCGACCAGCCGTGCACCCACCCCTGCCCCCTCCCTCTCCCTCTTCTTACCCCTTCCTCGCCAACCATTCTCCCCAACAGCTCGGAACTCTACGCAGATTCTGTCCAACAACTGCGCAACTGCCCAAATCTTCGCATTGCACCTTCTTACTTCATGAAATATTTTTAAATCGAATGGATGCTCTTTTTATAATTTTCGAATAGTCCGGCGAAATTTCAATTCGTTTGGAACATTTTATACGAGTATTTTATGCTGCAGTAGCTTCGTAGAATTGCGGAGAAGCAAACCGATTGGTTTTCTGCGCGTTTAACTTCGCTTCGATTTATCCTAGAAACAGCCTTGACCATTCATGAATTTTAAATCAAACTTTAACGACACATTATGGCTCGGGAAAGTAAGACTATAAATGTCTCTAAACATTGTTGTCTATTGGACTTTACCTTGCATATTTATCCTTCGCAGGAACGTTTTAAGTAGATGGTAAAAGTTTTAAGCTTTTACTCGTATTGTTATTGAAAATTCATAAATATTATTTAATAATTGTAAAGTACATCAAGAATAAAAATTATTAATGTTCACAAGACGAAAAACTGTTTTAAAAAAATTTTAATTTCTGATTGAGAATTAATGAGATCATAATAAAATTTGTCAGATTTTCTCTGTATCGAGCGAAAAGCTCTTTCGTAAATAACTCGAAGGGACACTTTTCAACAGTACTGCTGCGTCCTACTTTTATTGTTGAAGAGAATTCAATGGGCACTTTCATTATCTGCTGTATGAAGTTCTAAAAACGCTTTTAATATTTACCTTTCGACTGAAAGACTCAGCTTAGATTTATGACTTCTGTAAATGTTCCGGTTACACGTAGCAACTGTAAGAAACAAAAGCATTTAAAAGTGTTAATATCTTTTGGACCATTACCCTTCCACCGATAACCGAAAAAAATACGACAAAGGAAATTTTACGACTCGCGGCTACATGTTTTATTCCTTTCCCTGCTTTCGCAGGGCTTTTAATGTAAGAACAAGGGAGATTGTTAAAAATGTTTATAGAGCCACAATAAATTTTCTAGAGTGGTTTGCAAATAAAGGATTTTCCAACTTCGCGAAGGTTCTACCGGCTGCTTTTTGTTTCTCGACTTAAACCGAGAGGGATGTTGAAGAAAAAATGGGATGTTGCATTTTTCTCGTAAATGCTAAACAACTTTAATGACCTGGAGTTCGGCAGATCTGAATTTTACGAGAAGAGTTAACTCTCCTTGTAGTTTTCCACTCGTTTTACGCGGGACTGCAGGTCCTACATTTCCTGGGTCGACCCTGTGTTTCACCCCTTCAACCATTTCGACCTTGTCTGACCTTTCCTCCACTTAATCACTTGCAAATAACCAGACTGCCAAAAAAACTGTCCCATTAGTTTCTCTCTGCATAAAGATCACTTAATAAGAAACTTTACTTGATTTTCATTTACAATAATCATTAGAATTTTTAAAATTGCATATATATATTTCTCTTACGTATACGGATGAAGCTTCAAAATATTCAATTCAAAAAAATCCTTTATCATATAATGATACTTATGCTTTCCATACTTTGATCAATATAATGAGCTCGATTCTGCACGTAACGTTAAAAAATTTAGTGGGATGGAGATAAGCTTTGAAGATAGAATCCAATAGACTCGTTTTTTTTTGTGCTTCTCACGATGAAAGATGCCACGATCGAGACAGAACTACGAAAGAAAATGAGGATTTTTGCAAAAATTAGGTGAATCGAAACTTTGAAAGATAACTGTAAAGTAAGCGCGTCAGATGGAATCTTAAATCGCTAATTCATATTCAGGTAGAGGAGGAAAAAAGATGGTTGAAGAAAAAAAGAATACACAGGGTTGAAAGGAGCTTGGGAATATAAAGAGGGGAGAGGGGTTAAGGAAAATCTCACGAAGGACTCTGCAGTCTGGGGCAATCTTGGTCCCTATTAGATCGTAAAGGGATCGAAAAGGAAACAAATGGCATGGTGGAAAAGTATTGTACTTTTTACGATGCGTTTCTATTCGCGCAGAGTCTCCTTGCTCCTTGGCCATTGTCGTTTGGCCGGCCCCAAGTATCGCCGACTTTTTTCTTGATAAGAACTATCTAACGAAGCAAGAGCGACCAGCTATGAAGAAGTTTCGAAAGTGGAACAATCAGAACCGCGAAGAGCCCATGGAGAAAAGGCAAATTTCTTTCTGAATAAACTAAATGCGCTTGGAGAATTTCACCAACCGGAAGTTACGAAACCTTCTTTCTCCACTGGCTGTCGTTACGCGATATCTACATTTTCTTTCCACATTCGCCTACTGACAAACCCGATAAGAAATACTGCAGAATAAACTTTACCTCTCTTCGATAACCAAATAGAAATTTCCAATCGTTCCCAGATTTCTACATAAAAGATTTCTATCGAAAAATATATCAAACCTTATATTTATGCACTGATTGAAATTAATTTTTTTCATGGATTTCTTCGAACATTTTTCAAAGTTTAGATGGGAGTGTTGCTTTTTTAAGTTTTTATTAATAACCAAGAAAAAGTGAAAAGATTTTAGGTGATAAAGAACTTGGGATGGATCAAGTGCTGCTTTTCTTCTCGAAGGCAACAGAGACTCGACTTTTTCGAGTTTTCAGCTGGCAATTCCGATAAGAGACGCTAACGAACCGCTCGGAGGGTAAAAGAATTACGAATTTTCGAAACTGGGGCAATCGGAGGCACGCTCTTTCATCGTACCAGCTGAGTCGATCCCAGACTGACGCGAAACCCATCAGCTTTTTACCAATCGATCATACAGCCCCTGTAAAATTTGCACAAAGTACAAGATTTTCCAAACTCCCCCAAAGTCTCTTAATTAATACACTCTCCCTCGCCTCTCTTACAATCAATTCCCTACAAATTGAAAATTAATTCCATATCGATCCCATCGAGTCTATTCCTATTTTTTACCGGCTAAAAACTTCTAAAAATTGTATAACATCAACCATGAAGTATACGTATTTATCGCTCGATTGGAATCTTGATAACGTAATTTATTATGGTACTAAAATTAGGTAGAGAAAAATAGAGTTTCTGGAATAAGAGATAAATGTGCCCATTAAGCGGTTGGTTCTTTGGTTAAGAAAGGGGGACAGAGTCCTAAAAGCGTGCATTTACTGGAATATTATATTCTGTATCACGAGGGGAGGCCTCGAAATGGTCAAAAGTTTCAAGGAAGTATAATTTCTGAATAAGCAAGAGAGTCACGAATAGATTATGGGACAGTGGACGTAACCTCGTTGACGCAGAGCAAAGAGAGTATCGAAAGTCAGGATTCCTCGGGGAGTATGAAAAGCCTTGGGTGATCGAGATAAGAGAATTTCTGTCGTGGAGGCAGAAGCATCATATTTTTATCGCATTCTATTTTCGACTAGTCGATGCACATGTCGATTTCCAATATGAGTTTAACGCGTCGTATAAGCGCGAAGGTCGCGTTATCGATGATATCTTTCTGTATGTAAACATTACGTGGCACGGAACGTTGCATTTGTCGAAGGTATATACGAGACTCGTGGTATTCGTACGTCGAAACAAACACACATGCATGAGAGTATGCAAAAGCAGCTGGAATATATGTGATGTTATTAACGTGATGTGCTACATATCCACTCGTCTGGAATACCTAATAAGACCTCCTTTCCCAATTGGACGACCACCAAAGCATCCCTATTTCCCAAAAACTACCCCCCAACACGTTTTCTTTTCCTAATCTAATTCAGTCGCAAAAACCTCATTTCCTCGAGTAATAATTTAACCAAAGTTTAACTCATTAGACTCAAGTTAAAAATATAGTTTGCTACATGAACTATAATAATTTTATTTAAGGTTAACTAAACTATAAATTATGGAGCTGGGCCCAAATCTCAAATTCTAACTTCGTTTATTGTTGAAAAAATCTAATAACAATTCTGTATATTCTATTATTTTGCTATGGATTTAGAGGACTGGCAGATGTTGGATAAGAAAAACTCTGGCTTTGTGTTTTCATAATCGATGTTCATTGAGATGAATTTAATGTTTTTATTGCTTTGCGATCGTGGTTCATCCCCCAGCTCATCCAGGCGTTTAAGTCGCGTTAGCGTGGCGTGTCCGAGTGTGAAATACTCCGTGATTCATTACATTACATCCATTACATGGTTCAGCGACTGTCGACCCTCCGTTAGTCTCGATACAGGAGCCTCTTGTAATTCCATTCGATTAATTGCTGGTTTCCATTGCTCACTCGCTCACAAATTAATCGCCAAAGTCTAGCAATATTCCCAGTTATTCGATATACTTACTTTTCTGAACTGACATAGCTACGATCGTTTATAAAATTCTTATCTCAAATAGTTGCTAAATATACTGACAAAAATTTTTTTTTAAACGTTTATATAATTGAAAATCAATTAAATGTAGTTAAATAATTATAGAAATGATCCATCAATTGTCCTAGTGATAAAAATAACAAAATAGTTTAGTTAATTACTAGCAAATTCCCGTTTGCTTGTCAAACTGCTGTAATTGTTTGAAAGCCATCAGTCATGGTAAAATCAAACGAATCCATCGACCGCAGTTATTCGTATAATTGATCTCCATGTGTCAGGCAGTGGTTATCTACCTTATTTCTTTGCATGATTCATTAGCATTGATTTTTCAAAATTTCTTCCGCCCAATAGAAATAACTCCACCATATTCTTAAATTTATTACTTGATAAAAATCTAATTCCCTCTTAAATGTTGCAATTTTATACTACATAATTATTATAATTCCACAATTGTTCAAGTTCTTGGAAATTGATTCGAGAACGTCGTGAGAACTGGTAAGACTTTTAATTAGAAATAATAAAATGGAATTTTTGGGATGGATGGTGGACAAGGTCAGGAGGTGAGGGTGAGAGATTTATATTTCAGCAATTTAAAGTACCATTAACGATTACGACGCAATGATCGTGGACCGAGAGAACGACGATTGGCTCGTTCTACCGAGGGGATAACGAGCCTTTTCCGCTGAGAATTGCACGACCGTCCATTTGTAAGTTACTCTGATTACAAGTAGAACCAGCCCGCATCTTGTTACGGGATGAATTTATCAATCTGTTGATTCAATATAATCCTCTTGATTCAATACACTCAGGCTTTCAGAGACAATCCAGAATCGGTCGGCGTCACTTTCACATTAATCATTTCATCGTCATCAATTCAAAATTTAAATTGTCGTGTGTGAAATCTATTTTAAAAAAAATCCTAATAATTTCGTAAAGAATTAATTCCAACATTTTTGGGATTATCAAATTGCTTCGCAATATTGTCAATTCCATTATAACGTTTTTCGCAGAAGCGTATTTTCTTTTACGGCTTTGGCCACAGCGACAACCACTTTGCATCTGACGTCAGCTTTGTTGCGGTTCGTTGCTCTACGCCTTTTGTGCAAGCCAAAACTGTAACGCGAGTAAAAAGTATATCGTGAAATCCTTTCCCGCGTCAATTCCTCGCTTTCTCGGTCGTACTTTTTATTCGCCACTCCTCTCGCTCGTCAAAATGCTGAAAAATAGTCGTGCTTGGATTACCCGCGCTCCCTCTCGCTCATCGCTATATTTTCTTTTGCTCCTCGAGCTGGAATCAATGCAACTGGGCATACAATTTTTAATTGCAAATGTAAGATTTTATAAATAAATAGGAAAATGATCAACTGAGACTGAAAAATTTTGTATATATATATATATATAGGTACTTGAAAATTGTGGTTTAGAAATATAAACATACAATAGCAACAATGATTCTGAGGCTTGCGAAAGGATGTATAAAGTGTTGATCCTGTGCATAAATTTTCTACCGAAATCATGAATATCTTGAATTATGCATGAAGTTTTCCCTGTCTCTTTACCAGAGAAAATATAGAACCACGTAACTAACGTGCGTCGAGTGTACAGGAAACTAGATGAGACTGACGCAACGTGCGGCTAAATTCTTTCGTATCTAGCGGAAGCCCGCATCCATGTTCTATATTTTCAAGTTTTTACAGTACAAACACTGCACGACGAAATCCTCGAAGCTTTCCTCTTCGTAAATAAAATTAAACGAGACCTCACTCAGCAATTTATCCATTGATAGAATTAGCTCGTGAATCATTCATTATTTCAGCTTGAATTAAATTGACGTAACGCAGGAATCAATTCCTCTGTTACAGTGTGCTTTTTGTTTGTTATATCTTTAATGTGTTCAGTTCTTTTTTTTTTTGATTAACCTTAAAACAACTAATCGGTTAAAGTTTTGTATATGTTTGTCTGTATTAAAAAATGTATTTTTATGTGCATTAATTTTTTTACAAAAGCTTTATGCAAATCGTTTGACTTTGTTGGCTTCAAGAATACAAAATTCCCCTTTATAGTTCAAATCACAAAACCGATTTCCGATCGACAAATGGCTTATACTTTACTATTGAACGTAAGAAGCATATAGAAAAAGCATATAGGATAATTTAGCATTAAGCAGTTAAATTTTACGAAGCAGTCTGAACCTTTATTCAATTTTTATTCCAGCAGAAAAAGAAGCACCGGAAAAAGCCGCTCGTTAAGAGTTAAATGGATGAAATGTAAATATTCATTTTTGTTGTATAAACAATTATTATTTCGTAAAACTCAGTTATCCTTTTATTAAATATTTTCCATAGTACGCAATAATTACACTTATAATTCAATATCATATTCTTGAAGCACATAGCAAGGTAGGATCAAGCTTCAGTATCAGATATTTCTTAAAGGTCGATAAATTTAGTGGTTTTGTTATTTCCACGCTGTAACACGAGCATAAAGAAGAATAATTTTTTCCCTCGACGTTTATTGACAAGAGTTTCTCACGCCGAGACGGAATAAGAATTAAATTATGTCTGGAATTAATTGAAAATAGCCGAGTTTAACATGCAGGTCATAATTTACGTCATCAGACCTATCGACAATCGACTTTTGCCTCGCTGGTGATAAATTTGCGCGACCTTTGATGAACTATACTATTGTACGATTAAAATTGTTTCTCGTCTCTGTTAATCTTTCACTCGTATATTATTTCACTCCCTCCCCTTTTAATCCTATTTTAAGAAGAACGATCTATTTAATACCACGATTAACGCCACTGCAGAGATCCATCGTATTCCGAAGGAAAATTTAAAGTTATCGTCACGAAGCACGAACTTAAACTTGACCAACTTTATCCATTCATTTCCAGAGCATTGGCCAGCTTGTGCTTCCTTCGCAAAAGCTGCAATAACCTCTCTCACCCATTTTTCTTTTCGCTGTGCAGTGTAAGAAATTAAGTTAGTCAGGAAACTTGAAGCACATTCAACTATCGCAAACATGTTTCGTTCAAGTCCAGACAAAATGTATTGCACAACTGTTTAGCACTGAATTACAAAGAGAACTATAAAACGTTAAATCACGCGTATTTACTGCCGTTAATTTATTTTCGTATACGTCATTCGTCCCTTCTCATCCAAGATATATACGACAGAGGTCAAGATTTTCTAGCTTGACAAGCGTGATCCTCTCGGCATAATTTTCAGAGCGACAAATTGTCTTACGTGATAGCCCGGCTGCATGCTTTTAACCCTTGACACACAACTGGCCCCATCGTCTCCATCAAAATAAATCATCCACCGACGTGAAATTATATACAGTCATCTTAAACTATAGTCCCAGCTGTGGATATAAATAATTCTGTATATACAGTGATACAAATATTCACCGAAACAAAGTCAATAGTGCTTTCTTCGAGTAAACAATTATACTCTAATGCAATATTGTGTATAAAACTAAGAGATGCAAAAGAGAAATTGGCACTTGAGAAACGTTGAGAATGGAGAGAGATATTCGAGAGAGGTTTCTCGTAGTTTAGAGAAGGATGAGATAATTTTTCGATTCGGCTGTTTGAGATGAATCGATGTAGGAAGCGGGAAAGTTTGAATTGGCATAGATCGCGATGCTGCTGGTATTCTAATGCATCCCGTGGGAGATAATGGAAGGCAGCTCCGTTGCGGATTTTCTCGTTGGTGTCGGATGGAGAGCAGGAAGTTCGCTGGTTGCCCGCAGGGGTAGGCAGGGGGAGTTATCAGGGGTAAAGCAAGGGTAGGGCAGGGGTAGATACGTCTATAGCGTGCCTGCTCGATTCTCGAGCCCTGGCTGGATTCGTAAGAAATCGATACGCGACAAACCTGCCACCTGCTGGCAGCTCCACCGTCTCTCCTGCAGGTCACGCGCTGCTTTTCACGCTTTTCCCACCTATCCCCAATTTTTACACGTCCTTTTCTACTCTTCCCTCCTGAACCACGCTCATCACCACCCACTCCAATCCACCCCGAGCCATCCATTCCAACCAAAAACTCCGCTAATTAAAGCTGACTCTCCATTAAAATAATCCTTTCAAAATTTCTTCTAGTTTTAAACTATAAATTTATATTTTATAGACACGACAAAGTTTTAAGTCTGGTAGTAAAAAACAGAGGTGTGTTTCTATGTACACATATATATATAGATATGTATTTGTGTATCTATCTCTCTCTCTCTCTCTCTCTCTCTCTCTCTCTTTTGAATTTTCTGTTCATTAAGCCAATGTAATTTAGAGTCGTAAAATACTTGACGAATGCTTTTCCTTGTGACGTTCACGGTTCTTCCAAGAGAGCTATATAACCGAAGTGTCTTAAACAGGATTTAAGTCGCGAGAAGCGAGGCATACTGTGGTATCAGGAGACTCCAGATGTCAATAGTAATTGCTCAAGTTAAGTTCCAAACGCAAAGTTTCCACGTTTTCACGAGCATCGCGCAAATGTAAGGACTCGATCCTTTTGGTGTCATCAAACAAATATAAACTTGCAAGGCGAGAGCACCGGACCAAATATTTTCTACTATACAATAATTTACATCGTAATGTATACCAAATAAGTTTAATTAATAATTTGTCATTCTCAAGTCGAGTTTGGATTTTTAATGGAGTATTTTCACAGTAAGATATATTGATATTAATAATAACTAGGCTTCTGTCTAAAACGATCTAAATTCTTTCTAATAAAATTATTTACATCCTAACGTTACTACCATATGTTTAATTATTAATTTATAATCTTGAGGTCAATGAGCTATCCTGAAGTGCTTGGTTTGGATTTTTAATGGATTAATTTCAACGTGATGGGTATAAATAATGGGGCTTCTCTCGTAAAAAGAAAGCAACGTTTACCATGACTAATGAATCTAGCTGTCAACAGTGTAGCCTACGCAGAGCTCACGTCGAGACCATTGTTAACTTGGCCGTAGCAAAACACTACCGTTTCGACCCTAGGGACATCATCAAAGTTTCTATTCCACTTCTATAACGCGATTGACTGTAAACTCTCGGCCAATATCTAAATCTATCCATATTTCATGAAAGCTTCACGAAAATTCATTCATAGTGCCAAACTTATCCTATCGTTTTGCTATCAGCAATCTCTCCTTGAGTCTCCTCTATACAGAAACATTTTATTTTTATAACAAAAAGGAATATTCCAGGATTTTACTTCAATGTTATATTCGATGATAAAACTAAAATTATATGGAAATTGTGTTGCTTTAAATCCCTTTGCATTTCACGCACGTCCGAGTCAAATTATTTTACAAAATTTATTAGCTAGATAGCTTTTAATTAAAAGTCGCTAACTTGTTAATGAGATAATTTTTGCTAAAATCGGATCTAACGCGAAGAAGAGAGAAAGAGAGAGAGAGAGAGAGAGAGAGAGAGATGGAGGGAGAGAAGCAAGGCACATTGTTGGTACGTGAATATATTTTGTGTATAGTATACAAAATGTAATCATAAAGGTATGATCCTGCCTAGCTTTACGGACCACGCTGCTACCCACAGCATACAGAATGGTGAACAGCTTCAGAGTGTTGAAATGCGATATGACCAGTCCTTGACTGCTATACCTGAATGCAGAACCTACGTTGGTAAAACATAAAACTCGTTTAAATATCTTTTATATCTTTAACCTGCACTAATAATAAACATTTAAGAATAGTGAAATGATAATTTAAAATTATGACAAATTTTCAAGCAAAAATTATACAATATCTTAATAAGAATATGATTTTCTTAGACGAATCCTTGACTGCTCCCTGAATAAAAATTCTATATTGATAAAATACAAAATTTGTTGAATTATATTTTCTTGACTCTTTAATCACGAACGCAGCCAACAATCATAAAATAATTTAATAGAACACTGGTCAATTTTCTAGCAAGAATTATCCAATATTGCGATAAGAGTATAATCCTGACAAGTTTCACGGACCATAATACTGAGATAGAATACACATACCAAATGAGACGAGCAGTTTCAGAATGTTGAAATCCGATATGACGAGTCCTTGGCTGCTACCTGAAACTAGAATCTGCGTTAGTAGACTGTAGGATACCTCGGTAGAATTCTAGAAGTAACAATTGGTTGATACTTTACCCTGGCAATTGCTCCTCCGTATCAAGCATATAATAAGGAAAATCTGATAATACTGAAAGACAACTACTATACGTTAGTTTTGCTAACTTTTATTAAATATAACAACTAACAAAACAATTGCAATTTATTTGTTTCACTAAACAGCACCATTTTAATACATTCAGGTAGTATCAAAAGAAGTTGGGTTATTGTTTCTGTGTTCCTTTAGTTGAACTTTCAATTCCCAACGATAAAACGAATTTACACTTTGCAATTGAACCGTTAAAATCAATCGTGGCTGGGAGGCATCTGCATTCGAGTCGTAAATGCATGGAAACTGCAAAACAGGCAGTATTTCAGGAGAGCATGGAAGAACCTGAGTGCAGCACTTTGCAGGGATCATCCTTCTTCGGGACCAAAATGTCGCAAAAAGACTGTTTCACAGTAATACTTTTGCGTTGTTTTCTGTGAATTTCCATTACTGTTCCTTGTACAAACTGCCCCTCTCTTTCTCCTTGTCACTCTCTCTCATTTTCTCCCTCTCCACTATTACAATTTTGCAGATGCTCTAGGCAATACAGAACTCTGGGTACCATTGACGTACCTCCAATTATCTCACGTCAACAAATAACTTTATAATACTTTACTTATAATAATACGAAGAGCTATACTGAATTTGGAAACACTGAGCGTTTGACCTAAAAATTAGAGTTTATTTTTGCATAATTACAGGAATATATTTAACCCGTTCGCGACACTGAGACCCATCGGTGGGTCAGGATTAAAAATATTTGTAAAAGAGAGAAAAAGCGAAGTATAAGATAATATAGCTTTTATTCGTATCTAAACTGTGTCAATAGAGCAAAAAGAAAAAATTTAAAACGTCCTTGAAAAATTCCTGCGCTGGATTCTTTGACGTCGCGAAGGTATATTAATGTCTACACAGCTGTTCTATTGAGGGATATTGGAAAGAATAAAAGTCCCAATTCAAAGTCCCGTAATAAATGAAAATTTCAATATTAAATTAATGAAAGTTTTATAAAATTTCTCGTGCAATTATCTAAAACGCCTCATAAGAGTTACTGTACTTTTTCTAATCTTTGAAAATCTTTAGAAAATTCTTAAATTCACAGCTATATAAGTAAAAACTCTTGCAGTACCATTTCATTTATTTTTCACATTTATCAAAAAACACTAAAGAGAGAACGCCAGGCAATTGATGGGAGGGAGCGACTCATCTTTACTGCACGTAAAGGACTGCGTGTAAAACTTGACGATCCAAGATAACGTTTATAATAACGTTAATAAGCGAGTTAACTATTTTTACAGTTTATTCTGACCGACCAGTCATTTACTTTATCATCGCAATCCAATATATATGTGTGCCACACCGATATCTTCCACACAGTAAATTTAGCCAATTTATTCAACTTGAATCTCTCTTTTATTTCCAATTTCAAGCAATAAATGGATTATATTTGTTCATTGAAATTTATAGCATTTTAATTTAATTAAAATATATAAAAAAAAGCAAATTTACTAATGTATCTTGCAACAGTTGTTTGTCGATCATTGTCTTTAAAGCCAATCTACAAATCTGCCTATCGTGTTCAACGTGACGGAAATAAAATACCCTGGAGAAATAAATTTGATGTAGAGAAAATAAAAAAACCAAAGCGGTTACCAATAAATAAATAATTGTAAAACCTTTCATTTTTATTCATCGAGCAAAACCCAACCAAAGTGACAATCGAAATATACTTTTTGCTTTTGTTGCTAAAGATAGTATTGATTTTATCCTGCATTACAAAACTCAACGATTGTATATAGCGTTGTAGGTAGAACACAAATAATAAAATTTTAATTTTACTGTTTGTAGAATGAAAATCTAGACTAGAAGCTTTGGAAAATTATAAAATTTAGTGAAATGCATTTTGATATAATGGCGAAGCATAATTTCTATACCAAATGTAAATTAATTGAGTAGATGGATCCATGTCAACGAATGAAGTCGGCAGATCAAACCGACTCTGCGGTTAACCATCGATCCATTATTTCGGATTCAATCACGTTGCACCTCTTGGTGAGCTTTGCGGTTCAATTAGAAATACAAAGTCCCGGATCTGCGGCTACTAAACTTTCGTCCGGATTTGCCGAACTTTCGACGAGTGTTTCCAACTTTTGATCGTTAAATAGCACCACTCCGACGTTTCATTACAAAACTATGCTACCAAATGATAACGTGAAACGTACACATTCAATTACCGAACGAAAACACGTAAGTTCGAACGTATAATGGAAGTTCACGAAAAGAACAATTTTCAAAACGATGAGAATCCAGCTGGTCAAAATAAATTAAGCCTCTTCGATTGCTCCTATCGGTATGTAAATATTGATATTTGTTTTCAATCGAAATACCTCCATCGCTAGTAAAACAGTTTATATATTTGCAAAGAAAATAAAGTTTTTCAAAATTTATTATATAATTATTTTCATTTAATATTACGTCATATCACAGTCGGTATAATTTCATTAGACGTCGTACAAAGATAAGATCAGAGTGTAAATTCTGTAAGACTGTTCGATTGAACAGCGAGCACAAATGTTGGAATGTACATTGTTTAGTGATTACTTACACTTAGGAGAACAACAAAGCTTCGTTAAATTGTGAAGTATCGCGTGATAGGAATCTGCTTGTCAGAGATGGGGTAAAGATCGATTGGACGATCCAATTGTACAGTTTCTAGGGTCCCTAGAATTATTATTGCAAGCCTTTATGGGAGCAGCCAGTCAGTGGATAGAATCAGGCTGACGAGTAGCCTGACAAGCAGCCTGTTGCGTGACCCAACCGATCAATATCTGTACGGGCGCAACACTCCACAAGTACTCCTCCTCGTGTCTTTTTCCCCTAACTGAATTGTCCTCGCGAGTCATCGAGATTTATCCACCTGACACTGCCTGAAATTCTTTGCGTTTCGTTTAAAGCAAGACCACATTAACAATTACACTTGCTTTCAATTGCGTACCACTTTATATTGCTCCAATTTGAAAATTGAATAACGCACGAATTATCTTTATTGATTTATTATACTTTTCTATATTTGAGGCATATAATATACTGGAATCTCTTCCTATCGGTAAAATCGAAATTTATCCACCTGACGCTGCCTGAAATTCTTCGCGTTTCGTTTGTAGCAAGAGCTCATTAATAATTGCATTTTATTTCAAATATGTACCATTTTATACCGCTCCAACTTGCTAATTAAAAAATATACGAAATATCTTTATTGATTTATTATACTTTTTTATTTCAAGCGAATATACTGGAATCTTCCTATCGGCAATATGTCTTTGATGACTACTCTCGTTTGATCACACTTTTTTTCAGTATTCATTCGCTAATCTCCAACGATGTCCCCAGGCTTCACCGTTACTTTTTTTCCCCCGATACAAAAGGAGGTCTGTCACGATACATCTGAATCTACTTGCAAACTAAAGTCACCAACCTCGATAATTCCGTCTGACAAGCAGTACTTTGAACTACTTCGAAAACTGCAAAGCCAGTATACGTATACTTAACTTATTATTTTATGGTAAAATTACTGTTAGCTGATTTTTTTAAGTAAAGAACAGAGTTTATGAAATAATGACTGAATATTTTTTTTGCTGCGTTAGAAACTATACTATTCACAATTTCTATATACTTATCGCAGCTCCATTCGAACTGTTGAATTAATCAATAACAATAAAATCGATTATCCCACCCACGTTCGAGAATTATTAATTGCAGGAATCCCAGATCGTAAGTGATATGAATATTTATCACTCCTGCTTCTTACTGGATCATTATTTTTCGTTGCATTAATGTGGTCTCTCATGCATAAATCTACAGACTGCCAGTTACCCAAACGACTAAAAAATTAAGATCTTCCTTTCTGATTCTTAAATGGGTCAGAATTCAAGGGGCTTCTTTTATTTTAAAGTGGACTTCTTTAAGTTGGCTCAATTGGGTCATACCAGAGCATTAATAGAAGATAACAAAAATACTGGTTAAATGGGGTAACGGTTTAATTTTGAATGGGACCATCTGGGAAGGATAATCTAAGCGTAGTATATATATACAGTATGGTGATCGGAAATTCATTTACTTTGGGATCGATCGACTGTTAATTCTCGAGCTGGTGCTGCCTATCTCTTAGAGTCTTGGATTACACACCATCGTAGGGGACGACCGACTATAGCACTACAAACGGGAATGCCAACGTCAACAAACGTTATTGGACATGGTACGTCCAATCAAACAAGCATTCATATAGGCCAGGAACGTGTACAGAGTATTCTCTATCTCTAATGTACTTTGATGGCACAGTTCCTTTCTTAATATGAAAATTCACAATATCACTCTGCCAAATGGGAGCAGAAAACACGACGACTGTATTTCCGGTAACAATGAAATTATTCGCTAAACTCTCGATTATTGAAAAAGACAAAGGAACCTGAAATACGATCTAACTGTTAATTATAATTCGCGAGAAGGGAAAGGCAAGCAAGTTGTAAGGTCAGTTAAAATTATACTATTGCTTGTTAGAACAAGCCTCAAAGGGATGTTTGCAGTTGGCATTGCATAATAATGGCCTCAAACACTCCTAATCGCTAAGGTTATGCCGTTTCTGCATTATCCTACGAAATTAGATAATTTACGAATCATGGAGCAACAACAAGGTTGCGCTGCTTAACGTTAATCGGTTTCAACATTTTAAAGCTAATTATAATTGTAATGAGGAAGATGAGAGAATTGTTGTAAGTAATAAGGGATTATGGGCCGAAGAGTGATATAAACATAAGGTTGTTGTGAAATGGAGAGTGAAGCAAAGTGGCAAAAGTTGGATGTGACTAGCGACTTGGGAGTAAGTAAGCAGCAAGCTGGGAGAGTTTCTAGGCCGTGTAAAGCTAGCATAGAGCATGCATTGAGCATACAGGTAAAGGCTTACGTGTGCCAAGAAGTACGTGGATAGAGGGTGAGCGATGAAGAAGAGGAAGAAGAAGAAGTAAAGCTGCAAATGAATATGTAACGCAGCCGCAAGGAAGCGGTGCATATAGCAGTAATTTGCTCACCTTTATACAAGCCACTTTACACGAGTGCTCGAGAAAAACTAAAACACATACACACACACACACACACACATATATATATATATATACGCAAAATTGTGTTTTTTCATTTGAAAAATATTATTAATTAACCAGCAGAACAGTACAGATATATTTCATTTTCATTGCAAACCTCGAATAACTTAAATCGGATTACATCGCTTTTAAAATACAAATTTTGCAAATCAATCGTGATTTTTTTTTAATATTACATATCAACTGTATCGATGAACTTTATAAGATGGATCATTGTTGGTTATTGGTAGACGATGAAATGAGAATAAATAAATAAATAAAATGCAGTAACCTTGTTTATAGATCTCTACTCTGCAATAGAACAGACAGTCAACGATATCAGACATGCTAGCTAATAAAAGTGAATAATCGTATTACGTGATTTGGCGAAATAATCTAAAATTAAAATGTTTGTTAACAATTACTAAATCCATATCACACAGTTTAAGTCTATATATATATATATATATGTTAATTGATTTAATTGCAATTTCAGACTAACCGAATATGGTATAAATATAGACCGATATAACTAGGCTTCATTCGATTAAATGCAATGATGAAATGTATTCTTGTCCCGGTTTTCAACGATAATTTCAAATGGTTTAAAAGTAGAATATATATGTATCATTAAATAAACAATTATAAAGATAAAATTGAATTAATGAGACGCTTGTAACGAAGATAATCACTCGCTCGTATCGTGTAAGTAAGTATATCGAGTGAAAAGCAAAAATAGGGGTGAGTCGATAGATTTGTGGAGCGATGGAACGAGATAGAAAATCAGTTATGTCGTCGAATGCAACAAACTGTTAATTGCGTGGCCGATAATGAAGTTCTCGTGCCGATTTATGCATTGTACGTTATAAATATTCCGCCGAATACAAATCAACGCAGCAGCAAGTTGTATAATCTACGAAAATATCTACACGCCATAATAACTGTCGTTTCAAATATGTTCATGGTAATTCAAGCACTAATTAAAACTGTGTCAACGACTTGGCTAAATTATAATCAGCAATTTCACAAATCCATCTTTATACACGTGCATCGCAATTCAAAGGAATATTTGTATTATTGCTTAGATTGTATTCATTGAGAGATATCATAATAATTTATTGCTTAATTATGATCGAGCTTATGCATCTTGAAGAAAATAATAAAACTGGAGAATGTCTCGTCTTTATTGCTGGATACGTTAAAAAGACGAGCAAGAACTGAAATATGAAATTGCGTAATAATTGTCGACTGTGACAAACTAATTTAGCACGTAGGAAGAATTCATTATAATTAATTAAAATCATATCGTGGTTCCTCTTAGAAGCTGTCAACAATGATGATAATGATAGTTTAAAAAAAATTCAGTTCAAGTACTATACCTCCCGCTATGTAGTATATAGTGCAATGTACATTGAAACGGTGTAAGATAACTGAATGTTCTAAAGGCACAAGAGGATATTAGCATTATTAGTAGAGAAATTAATGTTAATTAAGTTGACAGATGCAATTATTATGAAATTGATCAAAACAGAAACTCTGGGGAGGCTGAACACTAATGATATTAAAGCGTGCATCAAGGATATCACTAATTGGCCAATATTTGCACAAGAAGACGGCGATAACGATGGATCGAAGCAAAAACCCTAGGAAAATATTCGAAACCTTTATCTGGAATTAACTGGAAGCTTATCCTTCCTGGACATCGAAGTCAAAAGACTCCCTTTGCATCGGCCGTTTATTTTCTCACTTCGTTAAATTTATTCAACTTTTGCCGTAACTTCCAAGGTTCATCAATTCGCTCTTCTTCTTTCTCTCTTGGAACTCGACAAAACAAAGTAACAAACATTCAGTGATATCGATTTGCACAAAGAAAACTGCTGTACAATTGAAGAAACTTTTTGTGAATTATATTAAGCGTTCAATTGTTATCGTAAGGCCAACCGATGATGCAGATTTCGGAAAATTAATAAAAAAATAACTTTCGAAAGAGTTGAATATTAGAATAATTACGAAAAAAGCTAAAATACTCTTTATTGAACAAATTTCTTCGTTTCGTGAAAAATATTGTGTTGATTTTGGTACATTTCATGTTACTAAAATTTGAAATTTCTTCTAGACATTTAAGAAGGGCTACAGGATACTTTTTTAATAAATTAATAATAACGCTCCGCGGTAATATGTTATGGATGATCTGTGCGTAAACAATTACAACTTTAACTGGTTGTAAAACAAAGTGGTTACGAACGAAGACTAGAATTATAATTAACTTGTAGTTTCTATAGACTCTCCTTATACTTTTACTTGGCAAACTCTGCAACGCTAGTGAACAGTGTAGATGTTAAACAAAGATCCCTAGAAGGCAAATAACTTTAAAGCCAGTCTGTTTACTTGATATTCACGCTAAATCTTTACTTAACCTATTACTTCATTAAAAACTGTTATAATTCCTGTAGAAAAAGCTTTACTCGATTTAATTCGACAAATATAAATCTTCAACATTTTTAACGAAAAAGGCCAAAATTTTAAGCTTGAAATTCATGTGAAATATTATAATGTTTTTAAAAATATTCGTGTATTTTCAAGAGATAGATAAATTAATTCATAAGAAATATAACCAAAAAAAAAAAAATAGTTTGTGTGAACAGAGATTAAGTTTAGATGACTTCCCAGAGTAATATATTGGGAGGGAAGCTTCCGAATGAGACTCTAATAAACTGATATTTTATGATTTATTTGCGAGATATACATAGCCCTATATCCATATTATATACATATATATCCTCTTGTACAAAATAGATACACTAGTTTGCGTCTTTCGCCATCGGTCAGTCATGCAGTGGCAGGTACGACAGGAGGGCGTTTCGTGCTCGACATGCGTAACCAATCATGCATTTATGCACCTGCACGAGCACCTGCAACATCCTGCACCTGCGTGTCGCGTGATACTACCAGATTATTATTATCAGCCACATTCAGCTTACCATACTATTCCACCTATCAATATTTCAGTAATTTTACCATCCGATAAGGTCCGACTATCCCACTGCAATCATTTCGCAATTATCAATGTAATATCGCTGTCCATCCATTCTGGAATATCGACGGTAAACAAATATTTATTAAAAATTCCAAGTGCACACCCTGCAGATTTATGTATCACAAATATACTACAATTGATCACCGAGACGAAATATTTGAAACGTGAACAGGAAATATCGTGGAACAAAAGGAATATTACAGGACGTTGCCAGGTAGGTTGGAGAATAGACGAGAATGTGTAAGAAGGGATAGGTTAGAATAGGACAGTTCCTCGTTCTATCTTGCTTTTTATTTTTACTTTTATTTTTTGCTGATTCTTCTTCCGGTCTCTTTCAATCTCATCCCTTCCGGCAGTGCCGCATCGGATCCAGAGAAAATCCGGACTGCCGGATGCATCGCTGCATAAATGCGACATGGATGTCCTTTGAGAAGGTCAGCTGCGCGTGATGGAATGCTCGCGAATCGCTTCGTATTCAGCGCTGACGAAAGACGATCCTAAAAGGAGAACCAGCTCATCGATCCGAAATCCAATCAGTTACCCCTTTACACCCACAACCTGCCAATTTTCCTCCTCTCTCTCTTTACCAGCCCCCCACAATCCACCAGCTTCTCTGTCAATGCCGAATCCCCATAAAATCGAATTCACTACTACTCGAAGCGAATAAGTTCATTCAAATTATATCAATCGAATGATATATTTTATTCGGTCTGAGTTGATCAAGCATGAATCAAGTGGAAGCTATTTTTTCAGTATTCGCTGAGCTGTAAAATATTCAACGTTTACAGTAGTACATGTAACCATGGAGAAAGGAAGTCTCTGTGGATTTGGAACTGACAATGGATAATCCAAAAGGGAAAACACCGACCATCGATTGGAAATCCAATCAGTTTGCATTTACATGCACCTCGTACATAACCCACTTCTTATTTTATACTTTTTTTTTACCATAATCTAACCTCGTTGCTACGAAATCTTTATAACGTAAGAATTTTTAAAGCTTGCATTTTGTTAAATAGTATTTTCAAAGATTTTGTTATTTCATAATGATTGGAAATCAAACGATTATTGTCATCACTCGTTAAATCGATTATCTGTTGATAATCAAGCTTTGTTATTCTAACGCGTTCAATTGATCATAAACGTTTGCTGAGAATTGCCTGTAATTAACGTCTAAAACTTGTGATCGTTTGGTAAATTAAGAGAGGCTTTAATTGTTTCATGCGTCGCTAAATCATCAACTATCGGTAAATTAGTGTTTATCAATGAGAAGGAAAACATCCACGTGAAAGAGTCAAGCTGTAGAGTGCGCCAGACGTTAGTGTGGTAGAATTTATTGTCGGTAATTCAGAAAATCTTTTAGATAGCTGAGATATCTCTGTGAGTCGTGTACAATTATCGAATGCTCATGGTTTTTTGTGCAAAAATAAATTACTTTTCTAATTAAGAAAGGACAGATAAAAACTACCTGTAACTTGCATATGACTTATAATTTAATACTTAAATACAGGACAGTTATAAATTATATTCCTGTTATGTTTTCATGTGCGACTTAAAAATGTACGTTACATTATCATTATTACGTTTTATTAAATAACATATACAGATTAAAAAGAGAGTTATTCCGAAGATACGTTTCAATTTTGCTATATCATTTGTATCAACGTAAATTTATTTCTGATAGCATCGAACAATATTTTGTTTGCATACATTAGAATGATGCCTTTTTCATAAAATAAATTTTGATGATTTTCTATAAGACTAATCATAATTACAGTCTGTCACCTTCTCGCGTACCAAACGCAGTAAGAAAATTCATGAAAAGTACATTGACAATTAAAGAATAAATTTTTGTCAATCATAACAAGAATCTGCTACTTAACTAATACTTTAATTACTAAACTATAAAACAAGAATAATTACATAATTCAACAATTTTTATCTATAAATATACATGTTAATAACAACAAAGGAATAAAAATAATAGTTTTTCCATTTAAAGTCTTAATGCTTGTTGAAATAATGTGCCAGACCTACAATATTAGGAGAAAGTGGGGTAACTTGGAACATCTACGAAAAATCAATGAAAAAACTTACAAGAAAAAAAGTAATAAATTAAAATAAAATATACCTTATATTATATTTTGGCTTTTTCCGGTTACAATAAACATAGAAATCATTATTTTTGCCTTAAAATAACAGTAAGATCATTATGAATCCTACGTACCCCACATACAGCTTCTAGAGTAAGTAATTAAAAACATAACGTCCAGTAAACGAGAGCCATGTAGGATTATAAGGAACACAAACAAACTCATATGTATTAAAATTTAATTCTTTTCTCATGTAAAAATCACAAATATACTACACGTGTATCCAATTTAACACGTCGCACGTTTAATCCAGTCTTCCATAGCGAGATTATCTTGTTTCTGATTACAGAAAATGCAAAAGTATTATGTGTTTACACTAATGTGAGTGACCTTTGAAATAAATAATATGTTTATAAATTAAATTGTTCCTTATTACCCCACGTTCAAAATTAATCCACTTCCCCTAAATACGATTATGCAAATAATCAACGTTTTACCCAAATAGGAACTGAAATCGAATAGCTTTCTCGAATAGGCTGAATAAGATATTAAATCAGATTAATGCTGGTTTATTATCTATATGAATCTAAATGATGTAAAAACAGTCTATATCGATAAGAAAGAAACTTTTTGATGTTGATTTTCTTCTTCTAATTGCTAAACGACAATTGGCGCATTTCGCGGACATTGATAGCCTAATCACCCGGTGGATTATGGTCCAATTTCTGTCATTTCTAACTCCGCTTTCAAACGCTCATATTTGGATCACCCTGGAGAATTTGGACAAGCGATACCGTCACTGAATTCTCAAAAAGCCCGCTCGATATCAATCGAACAGTTGTCACTTCGGCATTCACGAGCTTGTTCACAAGATCTATAAGACAAACGATTAGAAATTAGAAAATCATTAGCCATTAATTAGTAATTATATAATAATTAATTCTATACTATGGATATAGTTTTAGATTCTGACTAGCACATTTATAAAAGATTGTACTCTGTGTATAGAATAATACCACTGCTCTCTATCAGTTTAAAAATTGCTTTCCAACATAACAGTAAAGAATCATTGACAGTACTTTCATATTTGATAATTTTTTAATGACTTTTTTTGTTATATAAAAATAAAATAAAAAATAAAAATTGCAACAAACTTGGCTTCGATGAAATTCCGCAGAAAGAATCAATGACTTCCAAATTGGTTGTATCCAATCCTGCAGATCCTCCGATTTGTACCACGTCACGTAAGCTGTTATCCTTGGCGCACTTTCAATAAAGACAAACAGCTTTTACAAATGACATGATACTACAAGTTGGCTTTGCTTTGGAATAAAATAATTTCAAGTGATTTTAATGGGGCAAAGAATACCTTTTAAAGTTGAATTAAATCGATGTTTACATTTAGAATTTAAAGGGTCAGGACCTGAAGCTTGATCTCTGGGCGAAATAAATATTTACCTCGTGCAAGGTGCCAGTTTCCTTTGTACGGACTGGCCTTAATGCACTCGTAATGCCAACATCGTGTGCGATTATATGCACCGAGGCTGGATAAACTGCAGTTAAACTGCAATTAGACCGTCTGCCGTAATTGCGAAGTGTCAGCTCTTCTGTCAGCGAGGTTTGCAAAATGTTGCAAGCTGAAAACAAATGAAAATTGACTGCAAAAATGATGAATTGATTTGTCTTATCTGTTCATACACACGAATGGAGAGTGAATTGCGTCGATTGAAAATCAATAACTGCAGGCACCGCGAAAAAAGCTTTAATTGTATTTTTAAGTCAATTGCTTGATAAAAGTTCCATCAACCATTGAAACGGTCTTAAACCCAGGATTCGTATCGGTTATATTGTCCTAATAACGTCGACGCTGGGCTGGTAAGAATATTTCAATCAATTAATCATCGATATTATTTTTTAATTACTGACAAGATCTAAAAAAATACACAAAAATTCTTTTCTTAGATTTAACCATACGTGAAATGTTCGAGCTAGTAATAATTAAGCGTTCGTGGTGTGCTATAATATCAACGTCAGAATCTGTCAGACGCTTTCGCGTTTATCTGTCTGCGGTTGTCATTTCTGGATTCCAGCAGCCGCATATCGAAATTATTATACGCGACCCAATTCAATGATACGACGTATGTACGTATACATGAAACCAAACACTGTCGTAAATACACACACACACACATATACGACATGCGATACTTCCATTCGGTTCGTGGAAATTACAATTATTTATTTACACATGAGAGAGCTGCTAGAGCAGCAACTATGACGATTTACCGACCAATTTACGACGTTTAATAAACCTTGTCAAGTTACATCAAACGAACGAAATAACTCGCTGATTTGTTTATATCATGCAAAACTTTTAACATATTAATTTACACTAAATATGTCCAATCGATCGATACAAAACGTAGACGAATTTTCTCGTCGCGCGTGTTCTTATGGATTTGGAGTGAACTCTTTCAAAATCTACTTCCGTTTTCGGATTTGTCCTGGCAGATTCCTCCGCTCCCGATATCCCTCCGCCATGTTTATTTTCATTTTTTCGAATCCGCCGTTGCGACGGTTTTTGCGAATCTTCCACCCACGAGTGAAAAGCGGCCGGATTATTCGCTTTTTTCGCGCCTGAGTGCACTTTCGTCGCTTTTCCTGAATAATTTCGCCGCAATTCGCATGGTTCTCCATTAAAAATCAAACAATCTCCCATAAAACAGTGCATTAAGTGAGAAAATCGTAAAATTCGTCAATGCGCAGGGCGTGTGTCGCGTGTATTCGCCATTTTCTTAGTTAATAGTTAAATAATCATTTATAAATCAGTATAATTTCGAAATGCAGTGTGGTGAGAATAAAAGCTTTTATCTTCGTAAAGATTCGTGTAATGATTAAGATATCAGTGAATCTTCACAGTGGTAAACACGTGCGTTGCGTTTTTTCTTTTTAGTCCTATGCTTGCAGCGGTCAAAATAAAACTCTCGAGGACTCTCACGCCCTGTAAAGTCTCGTTGATTTTATTTTAAAACTAAATAATCTATGGAATTAAAGCTTAGTCAAATGATTGGATAAAGAGACATAATAAAAGTATAGTATTGTCGAATCGATAGATGATAAAGTTTCGACCCGATTTATCTCCACTGATATTTAACTTTATTTCCTACCAAATATTTCGTAACTCTATAATTATATACATAAAATATGACTCTTAATCCAGAGACGACCAAACCAAATGCTATTTCGAGCTGGTTGAATTCACGATAATGTACACCTATGTAATATTAAATGATAAGACGAATGAAACAAGTACAGTTCATAAACGATTAATTTTATCGATTCTTTTTCTAATTAAATTCGAAGACCCACTCATTTACCGTGTAAACATGAATAATTCATAATTGAATGGGTTATCAGCAAAGTAATTTCCAAGTTTCAAACTTTTCTATTTACGCGGACTTCGTTGAATAAACATTGATTGGTAATTATGCAGATATAAATTTGAGAGTTGGTCGTAAGAAATGTTTGATGAGTTTACGCGGTACGGTAGGAATATTCGTAGCTTATTGGTATGGGTAATCGCTGAAGTAATTTAGGAATTTAAAAAGTGTTTGCTTACGCGTTGGATTGTTGACAAATCGCGCGTAGACGGTGAATCCATAGCCAGGCGTTACTATTCTGTACTGGATAAGAGCGGCATTTTGCGAGCTGAGGAATTCCTTTTTGGGTATTACATCGCAAAATTCGGTGCTTCTCTCCTGCAGTAGGAGTTCGTGATCCACTTCACTCGGGAAGAACTCACCGTTCAATTCCCAACCATCCACCACCTACGTAAAAATTTCTGACGTAAGCTAATTTGGAATCGAGTCTCCTCTTCCTTCGTTTGCCGCTTTTAAACGCCTTCCGTCCTCATCCGCTCGACCTTTCAAATGCTAAACGGAACATTCCTGGAACGTTCGTCGCGAATGACCGTTCGTAGGATTCTACGCGACTACGTCCTATTAAAAAATACTAATACGCGAAGAGTAAACTTGAAAGTTTAACAATATGCAATTTTTTTTTTTTAAAGAAAAGGCTAACTTTTTCCTACAACGCAAAGTTTTTACTTAAAAGTAAAAATATTTAATTACGACAGATTCCGGACTCGCAGTAGAGAAATCGAAAATTTTACCGACGCGTCGTGAAATTGTAAGAAGAAAGGTGATTGAGGAGGGAGGAATTTTTGTAGTTTGTGCTAAGATGGAAAAGGTGTATAAATGTTTAAAATGTGTCCTTCGTTGCATTGAATAGCGAAGTTTCGGAAATAATGAGTTTCTTTTTGTTGTTGACAATAATGTTAGAGGAGGAATAAAGAGAGCCATGACAAGTGTGTATATGTAATTCTTATACGTTTTCTGAAGTTTATAAGCAAGTCTTGAAAGAGCAGTGAGAAGGTTTTTTTCAATGCAGAAGAAATATCAATCTTAATATTGCCATCAATATTTTGCGGTACTCCGAGTGTCCATGGAGGTAATTTTCCGATAATTGAAACCACAGAATCTGAAGGGTAAAAGGCATATTGCATTAGAAGGCTGTTGCTCAAAACGAAATTCGATTGCCTCTTGTAATTTGAGACAAATGCATTTTTATATTTTGTCTACACTATTTTATATTTAATTAAAATTTATCTTCAAAGGAAAAATAAATTAATTTACAAATTGGTTTTTGTTTTAATTGTGAGAAGCTTGGCTGTGTTTCAGTCCTTTGCTCGTGATGGCTATAAAATCTCTCTTGCATTGAAAAGGTAGCTTTGTAAAAAGTACAACTGTTGCTTTTACGTTACCTCTTTATCTTGAGAAAATATAAATTTAAATGTTTTACTCTTGTCTAAAAAAATAGTTATAAAAAATACTGCATTTTTTAAGAAAATTATAAAATTCTTATAACGTTATAGTCTGATTTCCTTTGAGAATTACTCGTCGAATTGAATTAATGCACTTTGGGAGAGAGAATCAAAATGAAGAAAGCGAGGATGATGAACTGTGAACAGAATTTTGCAAACTACACACGATTGTTGGTAGTAGAGAAGAGTAGTTAGCATGATTGTTAACGAGAAAAGTTTTGGCATGACGTGCTGTCAGCAAGTAACATTTTCCGATAATGAAAACAAGTCTTGAAGGTTTCCAGCAAGTGGTTAATGACCAGAAGCTATGGACGATAAAGCCCCAAGTACATACAAACAAATAACATGAACGATAAAATGATACGAGACAGAGCGACCTAAAGATATTACGTAATTTATCACAATGCTGTAAAAACTTGTTCATCCTTGCAAAAAAATAGAGATTTGTTGATAAAAATAATAAATAATGTTCATAAAATTTACAGAGAAAAAGTATTGTACTTACACCGACAAGATTTTCCTGCTCACACGGCACGTTAAAATTCAAGAAATACAAATCAATCTTCTGGTTAGGCTCCGACATAAAATAAAGCGCACAAACTGTCGGATTATTATTGGCTGCTGTAATCCTGTACACACCTGAACTCGATACCACGTGCAAACACTCTGCAAATAAAAGATTCATCTTTTTTATACGCTAAAAATTTCATTGTATTCTTCGATCTATTAATAATCGCTCTATCAGTATAATTATTATATCATAATGACTGCATAAATTACATAAAATAATACTCAAATAAATTACACTTGGAATGAAATAATGCAATTCAGTTGATTTATTAATCGATCGAGGCTAATGGAGCTCAATTAAATGATAAAATATCATTTATTAATGGTTTTAATCATTAAACGTAAATTATAGAAAGATATATAAATAAATGAAACGTCAGGGCAAGTCGAGAATTAATAATGAATTACTAAATCCGTAAAGATGATAGTTTAAGATTTTTTAACTACAGATTGGTGTCAATGAATCTACATGCAACGATCTCAGGATATTGTTGTGAAATCTGATTAGGCATAAAACGGTTTAATATTAATAAAGGTTCGTTTCAAGAGTTCGATGATCCCTAATTGTAGTCGGAAGTTTCATGATCAAATCTAACAAAGATAAGAGGTGAAGGAAAACAAGATAAGGCTATAGATGGAGCAGGTAGTAACTAAACCTGAGGAAAAGGAAATATAAGGAAAATTTGTAAATATTTTCTCAATAAAGTACAAGTAGATTGGGCCGTAGGACTTTTATTTGTTAACGTAAAAACCTTACGAGTGGAACGCTAGCAATATTCATTCATCTTCCGTGAGAGAGTAAGAAACAGCAAAAAAATTCATTTGACATTAATATCGATGGGAAAAGTCGAAGAAAGAAAACAAATAATATTTTGTTGAAAGAAAGAAAAATAATAGTAGTTGGAAAAAAGTCTATCGCTGGAGGAAGAAACCGGAAACGAGTACTGCGAAGGAACGATTTGCTGGCTAATAAGCATAAGAAAGAAGAGTAGAAGGCAAGGGGGATGAATGAGTAGCAAGCTTCGATAAAAGCTCAGCAGATAGTGCTTACGAGAAAACTTATTTATTGACACGAGATCATTGTTGGTGAAAACGATAACGTATTCCCATTTTTCAGCAAAGTACCGGTATAGATTTTCCATTTTATTGATATATTCAAACAAACTTCGCATTATGCATTTACCCTCTCTCTCTCTCTCTCTCTCTCTCTCTCTCTCACTCTATTTGATACACATTTATATCCACGCACTATAATATGCATGTGGGATTTCACTTCCAAGGAGAACAAATATGCATCGTTACCCCCCTCTACTTGTACTCTTGCTATAAAAATAGGCAATAACAGATTTTACGAGCCCCTCGTAACAATTCTTTTACCTATTCTTTCCCAGATTTCAAGGGAAGAGATAAGGGACATCACATTTCACTGAATTATCGACTTGCAAGCATTGGGATTTTCTTATAGTTTCACAATACCACAAATCAATGGAAAATCTAACCTGAATTTTAAACAGACCTTTCAATGGAGAATATATATATATATATATTAGGACGAATTACCTTCGATTTCTTCGGGTGCCAAAAGCCTTTCCATATTTTGTTGCCTTCCTTTCATATTCCAGTCTTTCGTTGAATGATCATGGATCTGTGAAAAGAAAACCTCGACTATTCATTTATTATTTTCACATAAGAATTGGATAAAACGTCTCATATTTATAGCAAAACAATGCAGCGATTCCTTATAATCTTATGCTACTTTGCATTTAGACTGCTTTTATGTAATAGGGATCGTCTTTCTGCGTGATTTACTACTCCTACCTTTTTCTTGGAAATTCCAGAATACCCGATAATCTCCAAATCCCTTATACAATTCCATTACGTAACTCAAATTTGACCAGACGCTGACAACGTTTAACTATCCCAAATATACGAGCTTTGAGTATTTCGATCGTGACGTCAATTTGGACAAAAAAATGCTAAGCCTTTGAAATGTGGGTAGGGTAATACTATATAATGAAGATTTAATCAAAATTAAATCAGTGTAACATCTGCATATATACATGGAAAAAATATTAAAGTAAATTTTCCTGTGTACCCTCAGTTGTAACGTCATATATTTTCATTCCCAGGAAAAATGATTGAATACCAACTTAAAATTACTGTGTGTGACCATTAAAATGTACCTGAAAATTAACCATTTTTCCTGGGAATGAGAAGATATGACAGTACATCTGAGAACACAGAGTAAAATTTATTTTAATATTTTCTATGTGTAGGGGAATATTCTTGGTAAAATTGGAATGGTGTCCAGGTTCTACAGGAATACTCCAAGGTTTGTCATGAAAGCTTATATATATACAACGAACTATATATCCTTAAATTCATGACCGGAAGTGACCGTTATTTCACGAGGAGGTAACTTGATCACGCTTGGAATTGATAAGGACGGTACCGAAAGCTTAATTCCGGTGACTTTATCCTAGGGCGGATATTACAAGGTTCTATATATGGTAAAATTCGATTGTGACAGTACCTCGTTAATCCATTCATAATTATTTCTAAATCTTTAATATATGTTTTATAAAAATATTAAGATTACTCAAATTAATGTTAAAAAAAGGAACGAAAGCTTTAATTGAAAAAGTAACAATATTATGATTTTGGTTTATGATGAATTACGCGAATCTACTTAATTTCATTTAGTATATTATACCAAGAAAACATTAATTATACAAAAATCAATTCTTTGTAGAGCCCAGTATTATTTCCTATAGATTATTCTTTACGATTCTTTTGCTATTAATCTAATAAACAAATATTAATTAAGAAATAGATAAGAGGCGTTAAATATAGCAACATATTCCAAATTTATTGTACGCGAATTTTAGAAACCTTTGATTGGTAATCACAAATTTGGAAAAATTCAAGGTCCCAAAAAAAATATTAATTATTTCCTAAATATTGTTGCTTCTGAAAATAAGTTGTAACGCTTTTGAATTTGCTTGAAAAGAATAAGTAAAATTTATTACGGAATAAAGATAGTAAAGTGTAGATTAAACAGTCACGCCTGGCTGGAAAAGCGACAACTGAATGCTTTGCTAACTAGGATAGCACAGTAAAAGGAAAACAAAAGCGGACAAAGGTGTGATACTTGAACTTTCGTTCACAAAGGTTAAAAGCAAAAATTATTTAGAAACTATTTTAAACAAAACTATAAATAATAAGTTTAAGCGGCTCCTTCTTACATAAATAATATAAAAATTGATCGATTCCATATTCCATCACCGAACAAAATACTTTTCATTCAGCATTGATCAAAGTCGATCTGCTATATTAAAAAAAAAATATTTAACCAAGTCATATTACATAAAACTGACATTTGTACGATTATTATTATTCTACTCGTTTGAAAAATTTCCCTCTGTGTTAACTCTTACGTAATTAATCTGACTTTGATGACTTTTGGTAGATTATTGCAAAAAAACAAATTAAAGAACAAAACACATACAGGATTGAGTTTCTTCGCGACACGATCTAATCGATTACCAAAGCTCGAAATCTTACTGAAACTCGATGTAACAAAAAGCAGAATATAGGAATAAGCAATAAGAAAAATACAAGAGTAGAAAAAATACCTGTTGCTGTCGTGCAGAGGAAGCCTTTATGCTGGCATCGACGGTGAAAACGCTGGTGTACAGCACGGATACGACAAGTAACAAAGAAATTTTGACCAGTGAAACAAACATCTTGCGAGTCGAGATTCGGAAGAATTTGAATGAAATAAAATAAAAAATGTTGAAGATAAAAATCCAAAAGCCTCTGTCAAACACACTTTTTACAATCTTGACAAATATCCCAGCTTTTAAACGGAGCTCGTTTCAAGAAATTCAGTTTATCCTCCTTTTGAAATAGTCGTTCAGTCTCCGTTGAAAAATTCCTAGAGTGCAGTTTGAGTCGTCAGTGGTGGATTTCGAGTGATTTATAAAGCTTTTGAACTTGTGGGTGCTTCGGTTGGATTAAATACGAGTGTTTTGGTGAATGCGTGATTTCTGGCGTTGCGGGACGTTCCGCCGGTGATAGTGGCGCGAAATTTCAGACTCGCGGCAGTCAGAGGTCGATGTGGAGTGGGGCTATGGCGAGCTGAACAGGGGAGCTTCCGACAGGTTCTGTGGCGTCGCGGCGCCCGTCGTCCCTCTTATAGTCGCTAGACCAGCCGAGCAGACCCGGAGGCTGGGCTGCGCATCCCCTTCGTCAGTCACGTATGCCACAGGAAATCAGGAACCATCAAAACGTACCCCTGCGTGATGACGATGATCCAACTATAATTTTACACACCCCCTTTTAAACACTCTTGCACCCCCCGGATAGACCAAAATTTCTCTTCGACTCCTCGAGAAAATCCAACCTCCAAATAAACTCGCTATCTCGAGCCTGAAAAATATCACGAAATTTTCGTCAGCAGGTGTAATTACAATCAATGTGTTTTCGTTAATTAGAAAGGCGGTATAAGATTTATTAGATTCGGCGAAAGAAGGAATTTTTCGAGGGCGAGTTTCTGCGGGATTTCGAGGGGAATGAAAGAACGAAAGAGAGAAATGGCTTCTGATGGAGGACGAATCCATCTCTGCCCAGCTTTTATTTACCAATAACACTGCTGCTTCACAGCGGGTGGACACGATTTGCCTTTTCGGCTACCGGTCAATCTCAATTTCCATTAACGATCAGCATTGTACTACGTGGTCACCCTACGCGTCGCGAAACGTGGGAAGAATCTGCAAGCTACCCCCCCCCCCCTTTCTCTCTTTGAAAAATCCCCTTTTTCACATTGACAAACCTACGTATGCACGATAAATTATACAAATTCCTGAGTTAAAATTAAACTCCGCACAGAAATCTATGATATAATACTGGTACGAGCAATCAAAATTATCAATCGAACGTAACGAGACACAGCTGATCAAATTGATCAGTGCTTCGCAGCCTTTACACCTGTTCCGGTCTGAAATTACGAATTATTCCACTCAATTTATTATACGAATATTGTAAACGATTCCTCACTGGAAGAATCAAGCAGTTTTTCCTTATCATTTTAATACTTTATTCACGAGTCGCGTGAAAATCTTTAAGTGAGTGACGAATCTTGTTTATCCTAACGTTGTAGATTTGAAAAATAGACTGATATAATGGGCCGAGGCGATAAATACTTTACGATGGAAATATAAGAAAATGTTAGGATAGATAAAGAAATAAATAAAAAGAGGGAATAACGAAGATAAATGAAACGTTCTATAAAGCAGTTAACGCCTACGTCGTGTCAGCTGGTTTAGCACGATTATGTAAGTTTCCAAAGATTAATTAAAGTTTTATCCTATTGTACATAGGGCGTGTTTCTCGCTGTGGATAGTTTTACGTGAGCTTTTACGCTCTGGCAGCTTCGATCTCTACGAAGGAAAGCTTTTTCTTATGAATTTACTACAACCAAGTTGAGAGCGATAAACTGGCACGTAATAAAGCGGTAAACTCCATGTTCATGGGACACTACCACGATACGTTTTCCAGCTTGAATCGGACGACTCAGCGTTAGTACCCTTAAATCGCTGCCACGAGTACTTCGAATCCAATACACGTTCGATATAAAGCAATCCAAACCCTAAAATTTCAATTCCTTTTTATATACCTTTGTCCCAGTGTCTCGTAAACTCATTCAAAATAGCCCAATGCTTCTATAAATATAATATACCATTTTTATTCCCAAAATTTATCTCGAAAATAAACTAATTCGTTAAATACTCTCCAAAAAAAACCCAATACACGTTTGATATAATGTAATCAAAATCCTAAAAACCCAGATCCTTTTTAAAAGGTGGTTCCATTGCCTCGTAAACACATTCGAAATAGCAGAATACTTGTTTAGATATAATACACGATTTTTGCCTTCGCAATTTATCTGGAATATACGTTATAATTTGTTACATACTCACAAAAAAATCTAATATACGTTCGATATAACGTAATCAAAACACTAAAAACTCTGTTCTTTTTTATAAGGCTGTCCTAGTGTCTCGTAAACTGATTTAAAAAAGCCCAATACTTCTAGAAATATAATATACTGGTTTTATTTTCTCAATTTATCTGGCATGCACGCTAATTAGTTAAATACTCACCCAAAAATCATAGAATCAATGATACTCAGTGAGAAACATGTGCCTCATTACCAACTGTCGTTCCAAAAACGCATTAAAATGTCCCAATATTTTATCGCTAGTCTTCTACGCAATTTTTCCATTATTGGTACGAAACCTATTAGCCAACCTGACTATTTCACCAGATTAATGTTGCTTCCTAGAAAAAATAGCGAAACTTTTCAGAAAACGCCAACTCACATGGGATTAGCAGAGATAAGAATCGTCGGAACGACGACTTACCATTTCGTTTTCAAAGTAAACAAGGACCAAGTAAAAATTTTAGTAACGCGCTAGGTCAAAACAATCTTTTGCAAGTCTCATTTTTTCGATATCAGAACAGATGCATTTTTTAATGATAATTTATCAGACCTGGTGGTGCTTCCTAGAAAAAATAGCGAAGCTTCTTAGAAAACACAAATTCACGTAGGATTAGCAGAGATAAGAATCGTTGGAACGACGATTTACCTTTCGTTTTCAAAGTAAACAAGGACCAAGTAAAAGTTTTAGTAACGCTTTATATGGGAGCATTCTAGGGTGAAATAGACTATTGCAAAGTATCGTGTTTCGAATATCAAGACAGATGTACTTTATCAATAATAATAATTCTAACAGAAAGCTGAAACGTTTTAAATTTCAATGATTTATTTCTTGCTTTTTGTATGAAATTGCACAGTGTGGAAGTTCATAGGTACGCAAAGTGACGTGTTTCCGGTTTTCTTATTGCGAGAGCAAACATTGTCGTGTGAGATATCTAAACAGTGCCTTTATCTGGTTCAATTCGCAGGAAAAACTTTCCTTCTTCTTGACTACAAACTGAGAGAGATAGATAGAAGGTATATATACAAACAAATTGTGTATTTGTGTGAAAAGAAAGAGAGAGAGAGAATAACAGCAAAAAAAAGTTTGATGCGTGAAAAATATTTTATATCATTCGAAGGAAGAGCCCCTTTAACCAAAGTTTTTCTTTCTACAAAGTCAAACGTGCACGTGTGCTTCGATTGGAAATGGACGGGGTACATAAACGTATCATAATTGAGTCTGCTTTATTTGAGAATACTTTTAGACACGACCCTCCCTATACCTACATTTAATACCATAACAAGAAGATCAAACAGTATAGCTTAGGAAACTTTGCTCCCACGTCCTTTATGAATTATACACTTGACGAAAGACGAGGATTATTATTATCATCGATACCCATTAGCTACTTCATTAATATTTCTAATTTATTGTTGTTCTATTTTCTCCCTTTATACCTCTTCCTTCGCTGTAAATCAATACCACAAATGCTCAGTTTTCTGTATAATTATGAAGAAAATTCAATGAAACCTATCAATTTTGTTTTTTATTATTATTTATAATAATGATGTTACTTTGACAGAACTGATCAGAGATACCAAAGAGCTGTAAAATAATTATATATTGACAGTCTCGATTCAACCATCGCTGTAAGCTACCGATCAATCAAAGTATGCACGAGAAAATGATTATTTAAAGTACACATCGTCGAGCTCGAGAATCAATCGACGTTGGAATATGCAAATCATTCGCGATTTCACTTAATTTTATGTTTCGAAAATTATTTACCAGCCCAAGCTTCTTATTAGTCGCGACTAAGAGGTCGCCTGGCTCTCTCTCTCTCTCTCTCTCTCTCTCACACAGACTCTACTACTCTCAATATATTTACATATTAATCCTTCACCCATAAATTCTCACACTCTCTCGCTGTATCCTTCGTGTAAGAGCAATTATCGATTGCAGAAAACAAGCCCTGTGTAAGGTTTATTCAAGACGCTAGCTCTCAATGCGAAATGAATAATTCACGGTAACGCTTCTGAATTTTATTAAATCACGTACGCGAGGTTTGCTCTCGATTTTTCCTCACCACGACATTTTAACCCGTCCGATTTTGCCGAGTTGTCTGTCGTTTCTGGTTTTTTCACTCGGCACATCAGAAATCAAACTACGATACGCCGAGAAACCCCCTCGTTACCCTCGATGTGCACCGATACACAAAAATTTCATTGAAACTGCACTTTTCAATCAGTTTCTTATTCGTCATTGAACATAAATCGACCTTTGAACTCTCCAATGGTTCGAGTAATCGTGCGCAAATATTTAATCCCCCGAATGGCAATGAATCTTTCAAGGAATTAATTTACGAGCGTCAAATTGTAATCAGTTCTTGTCGTTTTCGTATCTTTCGAGTATCAGGGTTTTTTTCTACTATATATATATAGCTATTAAGCAAAGGTTAAAATTAGGTTTGTTTAATGAACGATAAAAAGACCAAGGGGTGATTTTGCAAAATTCCATTGGATTGGTAATTAACAAAAATAAGAAAATTAATTATTGTTATACACGATATTCTTTGTGTAAATTGGAATATAGATAGCAATGTGGTAATAATTTAATTAAAATTAACGTCCATGTTCCAAAGGTTATAGATTAAATAGATTAGCTTACCTTGCTTTGTGGAAACATCTTGAAATGTAGAAAATCGTAGATCGAAAGGAGCCAGACGGGATTTCAGGAGCTTCTACATAGAAGGCACTAAGCTGGCGGACTGATATATCAGACTGTCCTCTCCCTCTCTCTCTCTCTCTCTCTCTCTCTCTCTCTCGTGTATAAAATACGTGTACAAGGTACATACAAACGCGATATACAACCGCTGACAAATCTTACGCGACATCAAATTTACTCAGACTCCTTGTTTGATCTACCGCGATCGCAGATCCAAAGCCGCGGCACAAATTAGAAAACGCCATTTTCTCAATGACGTACTTCCGGTCCGTGACGTAGTCTACCACTTTTATAACTACCCTTTTATGTATTCACCGGCTACTTTTGTGAAATACAGTATCGAGTCAATATTTTTCCACAACGCAACATCCAATCGTTTTTTAGCCAAATAAAATTCGACAAACTTATCCTGACTTCGATAACTTTGAACACAATTTTCATTATAATATATAATTCTTTTTATAAATATAGCTCTCCTTTGAAGTTTATTTAATTAAATGCGTATAATTATGGAGGGATAATTAATCGAGAGGAAGCAATTAGACTATAAGAGCATTTGTGAAGATGCGAAATTTGATTTATACTCACCTGCTTCTTTTTCTCAGGAGTAAATGCTTTTATTATTTCCAAGGATAGCCTCGTTCCCGCTTCCAACGATCGCTCTACGATAGTTCTGTGTGTTTGCGCGTGTGTGTATTGGGTGTGGATCTACTTGTCTAGCGAACAATTCCTGGCAAGCCCGATAAAAGCCAGCCCCGGTTCATCCGTTGGAAAGTGCGAAAACTGTGCACGTTGGAAAATCGAGGAAAGCAAACTAAACGGCGAATCCTCTTGGTTATGCACAAATATATTTTATCGCGAACACCTAACAGCTTTGTTTACACGTTTATAGTCTCACCAGGCTTTTATCACGCGAGGACGAAACGAAGCGTACTGCGATAAGACGTCGATTCGTATGAAGATTCGTTATTAAACAGCTCACGGATTTCTAAGCAAATAAGCCATGGAAGTTTTATACTTTTCACGGGACGTCTGGTCCTCTTCCATATCTCTTGTCACCTTGAGCTTTTTCTCGTTATAGGATCAAAATTCTATTCTTTCTAACCGAGACCAATGTCAACTACGTTACTTTGATAGATAAATAAAATATTCTCCAAACTATTCATTGTACCGTATAAATAAGATAATTATCTACTAGAATTTTGGATTTTCCACGACTCGTCGTTATAACGTTTTAGTTAACTTATGTATAGTGTAACCTACAGGCTTTACACGTTATGTAAAACCTAGGGAGATACTGTTCGAGTACAGTAAAACATTGTAAATCTCGTCTTTAATTAGAATTTTTATTCTAAACCACACCTACAGAGCTTTGAATATTTTTCAAGATTCCTTGTTATATTTAACTAAATAATATAGTTATAAATAGGCTCCTCGCGTTATGTAAAAACCAGAGAGATATTGTTTGAAGTACAGTAAGAATTTATAAATATCGTATTTAATTTTACATTTTTTATTATATATTTTAAAAGAAAAATATAACTCTGCAAATTTTTCGTTATTCCAAAGCAATTTCGTAGTAGATTTGCATAAGGTACACCTAATGTTTATCGAGTAAATCATCGTGTTCAAAGAGGTAAAGCAAATTTGCTCCAAATTATATTCCTCATTTAATCTTTTAAAAATGATTCTTTCTGAATGTTTTAAATGAACTTGTAAAAAACTCGATTAAAACATTTCCAAGTTGCGCAAGTCGAGCTTTGCTATTTATTCCATAGGATGCTTTCTACTGCATGAATCTGTCGTAGGCATTTCTGTTAAAACTTTTACATTTCAAAGATTACTCTCGACGAAGATAGAAACTCTGAAAGAAGTTGCTCCTCCATGTCATCATTGTATTGTATCCAAAGATACTACCACAAAGAACATAGAGTAGTACAATATTTCTTAGTCAAAATAAGATGAATTTTATTTTATCACAGCTAAATATAATTTTAGTCTACATAATGTTTAACCGATTTCTCTCACATTGACACATTATAACTTGATAATTAAGTCTAATCACATTGAGTCCACGATATTTATAAAATATTCATTAAAAACTTATTAAAGAGATTCAAATGGATTTTATACACATTGATCAACATTGATAGTATATTTCATTGGGTACGAATGAAAAACATTAGAAACGAATTTGATAGATGTGTTATGGACTTTATCGGTATTAGATGAAATTTTATAGATGAATAATGACGTCATCGATAGGTTTCCTTCAGAACAGAGTGATTGGCTCCCCCGTAAACTGTAACGGATCGCCTGTCTCGGATGCGCAGGATTGGAGAAGCTGCATATCATCATGAATGTTCTCTTCAACAATCTGCCTCTTTAAGGATATATGCAGCAAACTTTCAAATCAAAAATTTACAAATTATATGACAAAAGAAATACACAAAAAAATTGCTGATAAATACAGCGAGAAAAAAAAAATACAAAGTCATAACATTTATTTATGCATTTTATCGTTTTGAAAACAGACAGCTAGTTAGGTTGCGATGATATTTGGGTGAATATTGCAAATGTTGGATGAATGAGTTGCGTGGATAAGCGATGTTTACACTGGTTGCCTGTTGAGCGGGGTAGAAGGGGTTTCGTGATCGAGCATCCAGTGCAATAGCGGATAACTGCGTCAGCCCTGATCAGTGGTCCATTTGTCAGCAAGAATGCGTTTTTTTTATTGTTATTCGCTGGAGATAATTATCTCCGCCGGGTTTCTCTGGGATTAACCAGTCAGCCAATCCCTCACCGATTTCGATCTGCATCTTAAGTGGAGATAAAGCTGCACCAATTTCCATCCAATTGGAAAATCGTGCTTTATGTGCGTATACGCCTGAGTATAACCTATATTAACAGTATATTTTACGACAGCCCTCGGGATAAGATTTACGAAAAATTCTGTATAACGATACGAAAACTCGCCGACTCATCTTGCATCTCTCTTTATCCCAAGGCAAATGCAAAATTTTAATATTCTTTAATCGCAGTCTTTCTCCACTGAACGAAGCCAAGACCTTGGATGTTCTTCATTAATCATTTCTCTTCCAACATTTTTCCATCCTACAATAACAACTTTGCAAAACCTGTATGTATAAATTCCAGTAGTAAAAGTAGACTTTAGCGCAGACAAATCGCAGTCGCTTTAACAGCTTATTTCTTCGGGAAACGTGTGCATTCTAATTGGCCACTTTCTACCGAGTAAGCACTTTGTTCGCGTAATAACAATTCTGGATATTATTAATAATCGTAGGAAAAGAATTTAAAGTGATTTAACTTTTGTAATTTACAAGGGTGATGGCTTAATTGGACAAAGTAACTCGCCTAAGTCAACATGGAATTTTTTCGATTCCCTATCTCCAGAGATAAGAACTTGACACGAAAATACTATAAATTTTAGACAACTAGGGCGGCGCAATATTCAAGAAGAACTGACGTCACTAAAAAATATCCATGCAGGAGAAAAAGTCGATTTTAATCAAACCTAGTGCAGGACACATAGCATAATTCCAAGCTTCTAAAACGAATGAGAAAATTATATGAACTTTCCTATACACTTTTTAATTATTATTGTAACTTTGCGAAAAAATAACTCGACGATGCGTAATCTAAAAATAATATTTATTAATGCGCTGAATATAAAGAAACTGTATATTGATCTGCACGAATTATCTTTATACATGTACAGTGATATAATTTGAACAGAATAACAGAGAAAATACAATACGTTATACAGAATATAATATAACAATAATTCAATTTGTTCGTATTTTTGCGTGGGAATAAATGTAAATTGGAACTAATTAAGAAAGGTAGAAATTAGTTTTGACTGTCGTTAACAGAGAAGCGACGCGTATAGGTGGGAGATTTAAAAATTGATTTAGCTAATTAGCTTTGTCCGGTGGTAATTACGTTTTTTTTTTTCGAGTGACGAGTTGTCCTGCGAGGTTTGGCGGGAGAATGGCGAAGAGTGGAGCAACTTGAGCGAGCGCAAAATTATAATTAGGCCTGGTTCAGGGATAGCGATGTCCGTGATAGGGCAGATCAATCACGTGATCCGGTGTTTCGTGATGACTCCTTTCGTGCCATGCTTCGGATAAAGGCGGAAGTGGCTGTGGCGCGTGATAAAGTCCGTAATTAACGCCACTGGTAGCAATCTTTTTCAGGCCCTGTATGCTGGACATTATCAGAGCCATTTTTGCCAAAAGCAAAGCTTTACCGCCCAACACAGCCAAAAACTGAAAGCCCATTGGTATTAAAACTGAGCCCATCAGCATCAAGCCCATCATCATCAGTGGCATCATGCTGTGTCGATGTTTGTTGCGCCTCCTCCTAGCTAAATTTCAATGCTACTATTTTTACCTCGAATCGACGAGTTTACTTAATTAATAACATTTACTATAATCAAATAATACAATTAAATATCCTCACCTTGCGTGTGAACTTTCTCGGAAACTGTGACGTTAGGATTCGACCTGAAGAGGTTGTAAAACCGATCTACATCGATTTTGAGAACGTGCGTCTTTAAAACTCCCTTTAATCGAGTCAACGCAATATCCGACCAGCTTGTGTTTAGTTCTACGCCGTAAGTTTTGTTCCTAACAGCAAATGAAAGAAGCAAATTAATTTGTGAAAGAGTATTTAATGTATAACGATTAAAAGAGGTGCGATTGTGCTGGATATAATTTTTATTTGAATTTATGAAACTGACAAATGGGATTCCATTCAGTGTTGCGAGTGAATTAAAAGTTGAAAGATTATCTGATACAAATAAATAGTGAATATAAGATTATGAATAGTAGTTATTGATACGTATAGTAATCTCATTATTTTATTTATTTATTTTTTATTTTTTTTCTAAAACACCCGAGTTTAGCGGTGGAACAGCGTACGTGTTTGATAATATCGAAGATTCAAAGAAACAGTCTTAGCTGATTAGTATTATAATAGGAGAAAAGAAAATAACTCGATTAAAGCGAGACTGAGAAGAAGTATACGAGATCATATATGATTTTGATTGTGTCGTCGCATTAACATACTTTTCAATCTCGTATGAAGTCTCGTTGGATTCGTCCCGTTGAAATCGCAGTAGATTGACACCTTCCACTACGGGGATAATGTCATCAAGCAGAAGAGAGTCGAGGGCAGCGAGAACCCGTCGCTGTATGCAATTTCGCAAAGTTTCTATGACATCTTCGTGTAGCGAACTATTCCAGGGCGTCACGGGACAATCCGCGAGCAACGATTTTATCCCGGAATACCATTTTGCGTTATTCTCCTCGCAATTACTTTTATCCACCAACAATACGACTGCCAGCAAGTATAACACACGACGACGCATCTAAACTCAAATTATTAACGCGTATTTTTAATAATACATGAATTATCACCCAAGATTCCTATCCCCTTTCTGTCTCATCCAGAGTCAATCCATAAATTACCCTACCTTCTTTCTCATTTGCATATTTACCACTAATATTCTCCAATTTATTAAATATTATCATACTGTCGTTAGCTATTGAATTTTCTCTCACCTAAATATCTATGTAATTCGTTCAATTAAAATTAACAACTGATTCTTATTTTTCTTCACCTTATGGTGAAAACTGTTAATTGTTTATTCGTTATCTTTGAATTAAATTTTATGAAAATAGGTTCATCAGTGTTACTGGTATTGAGTTTTTCTTTTACACGTGAAATAACTTACAATGAAAAGTAATGATGTGTTATGATTAGCCACCACAAGTATTCATAGATAATTCGTGATTATAATCATGCAAATGGGAATTGTATCGATGCTTTAAATTGACGTGGTATTTCTTTATTGCACATGGACCAACTGGCCTTGAGAAAATAAACTTAAGACTCTCTCTTATCGTTGTTAAGTCACACACCGAACAGACTGTGAACAGCAAAGCTGGTGCCATACGAGATTTATACGTGGAGGAAATAGACTAAGACGCGCTGCACGCGGTTATTGAGATGCATTGAAGGGTATCATGGTAGCGGTCAAAAGACGGCTGGACTTTATGCTCGACCAACCTTACCTCGCAATCATCAGCAAAAATACGCAAGTAGCTGCGACTCGCATGGCAATCCATCCACAACCATAATTTTCCTCTTATAATAGGATAAGTCCAGTTATTTCCTAGACAGTTACTAACTGTAAGTCAGGTACTACTCGTCACTGACAAGTTTTTTCCTCGTAACACATTATGCTACATTTAATATACATGATGGAATTTTAACGGTACAGATTAACCAACTGAAAAACTATTGCCAAATACTTCTAGACTCTGAGAGTACTGTATTATTCTAAGAAAATGAGCAAAAGTCGTTAAACAATAATAATGAGATGGACGGGTTTTGCTTTACAAATAATAAGCTTAAACTACCTGTTGAGTGAATTTAAGGTGATAGATAAATAGCTACTTATCGGTATCTAATAATAAAAAGTTATGCCTTTATTCATCTAATTGTTCACCGTTCTAGACAGCCAAGCTTATAATTCTTCAGTCTTTTATCAGCAATGATTATAATTACATGATCACTATTATTCATAATATATATTTTTACTTGGAAAACTGTGATAATTGCCCTTGCTTTTTTTGTACTTTAATTATCTTTTGGTGTAACGAAGATAATGCATAATTCTTTTTCGAAGGTACCACTCTTCGATGGAGCTTAAAGATCCATCTTCGCTCAAAGAGCTCACGGAGCTATGACGCGATTGATCAATTACTGGTTTGTTTATTATGTGGCATTCCTCCTCTTCGTCTTCGGCTTGCGGTGACCTACAATTTGATATCCTTAAATTACCTAGAAACGCGTTGTCATTTGGATCTGAATTCTCCACGTCCAAGTCCGTTGGGGATCTTGCACATGAAGTAGAAGTACTCAGTTTTTCTCTCGAATACTTCAGGTAGACATGTCCTAAATTGTTATCCGGTACGTTTAAAGATAAAGTTCTAAAATCACAAGCAACATCGGACACCAAGTGACGAGGACTGCGATTCTCCGGAAGCTTACGTTGTTCTTGAATACAAGAGTTTGGATAGTTTTTATGAATCACTCGAGAAGTCGATGACTGTGATCCATGATTTGATTTTGGAATTGATTGATGATTGGACTCTTTTTTCAGAATTGGTATCGGTGTCTTAGGCGATGACTGAAGAGTCTTTAAATAAAGCACGATTATTAAATTAAATATCTGTATGACTATATATTTATATTATAGAGAAGTGTATTCTAAATTATTAATCCCTTATGAAGTATTGATATACGACTTACTTTTGGCATACCGGAACGTATACACTGAGCCAAAATAAGGTCCTCTTCTTCCTCGGATAAGCTGAAACTTTCTTCCGATGGTTCTAATATCTTCTGTACAATTGGTCGTCGTTCTCTAAATTTTGACCGGTAAGTGGATAACGAGGAGGATGGAGAATGGTTAATAGGTATTTTCGGATTATCCGCTATTTTTTGCATTGGAGGGCCAGTCGATGGGGAAACACTGAGTCTTGCTTTGGGCATCGCGGATTGTATGCACTCGGTTAAAATAGCTTCATCCTCAGAATGATTAGGACTTTCATCAGAACTTTCAGCATCATGTTCAATTGGATGGCATATAGGCTTGATTAGAATAGGATTTTTATTGCTATGGCTGACTTCCACTGGAGATGTAGACGGAGTCCCACATACATTAAACGTTTGCGTGGAAGCTTCGGTTTTCTTCGTAAATGTTATACAGTTTACTGGAGGTGGTGTTATTTGTCGCGCCTTAAAAATACGTTAATTTTAAGATAAATGATAAACGTTTTATGATTAATAGAAAAAGAAATACCTTAGGAATTCCGGATTGAATGCATTCATTAAGAATCTTTTCATCATCTCCGGATAAATTCGAGCTATCATCCGAGAGATCATTTCGGAGACTTTCAAGCTTAATAGGCTTGTGTTGTTCTTCATACTCGATATCTTCTTGTATACTTGGCATTGATAACGCGGAAAGATTAGAATGTGATCCTACTGGAGAAATATCCACTGGCGTGTCCTCCGTGCAGTAAACGCACACTGTGTCTGAAGCTGCTGCTGCTTCTGTAGATAAATTTAAAATTTTTAATAGGGGAAACTCATTTAAAAAAGTGAAAACAACAATTTTTATTATATAAACCATGGGACGAGGTTAGCTCGAGGGGACGAGTTATCGATGTCACAAAAGACATAATTGGGTCCCTTCTATGCTTTTTCCCCGGTTCTCTACCATATTTTCGTCAATTGGGCTTTAATCTGATTGTATTAATTGATCATCTCCCTCTTCCTTAAAAATGCACGTTAGGCTTAAGTCGTTCAGTCTACTTTAAGGAAGGCTTTGGATTCACGAGAGGATTCCACCGCTTTAAGGTTTGGAAAAAAATCTATTATCACCTACCGCTATTGCAAATGCTTGGTCTACTGTTTTCTCTGCTACGATAGGATTGTTTTATTTTCTGTCTTTTATGTTTAGTCTGTAAGTAATCTGTAGGTGAGTCATTCTGCGAAAGCTTCCTTGGCCATTGTTACTCTTAGACTCCAGAAGAGTTAACCAACTCTCTACACACTGTACTATGCCACGTAACAACCGATAGAATACATAAAATCGTCAGAAATAGCTGAATAGCTCAAACTGACTGTAAGATTTCAATAATTATCATTTTCTCTTAATGGAATCTTAAAACGCGTTTTTTCTAAAAAAAAAAAACTGTTTAGAAATTGACAGAATAAAAAATTCATCAAATTTTTTAATGGATTTTTATTTCTTTTTTTGCTTTGTAAAAATAATAATATTTTCCTCAGAACAAATCTACTTGCTTTAAAATATATTCAGAATTAACATTTTATATTGGAAAGTAACACAATAACGGATAAAATTATAATATATTTTTAAAGTTGCTCTTTATGTTTACATTAGAAATTTTTTGCATAAAAATATGTACGTGCAAAGCGAATATTCATTGTAATTGTGAAGATTAAAAAACATGAATATTTTGATTTAAAAAAAAATTACACGTCAGGCCGATCGAGGGTGTTGAACCGTACAGCATAGCATTTCCAAGTAAACTGGATTTTTTTTATTCTATAGTATTTTCTTATTAAAAAAATGTATCCACAAACTCTTAGAAATACACGTAAATTTTTTACAAAGATAGCGAAACGAATATATTTCGTTAACGCTGAAGAAAGTTGCCAAACTTACCATTATCACGTCGTATTGCACGAGGTTCCCTTCTTAAAGCACTATCTGCAACAAGTTCAACAGAAACTATCGGTAGTCGCGGCTCTATTCTATTAATTCCTATATTTCTCTGATGAGAAAAATTGGTCAGATGTTCTGATCGTGTAGTAGACTTCTCGGAGATTAAAGTTTTAAATGATTGACGGTACCTGGAATGGAGAAATTCTACAATATAAAGTTTCACAACTGAATAAAGTTTTTCATTACCTATTATTTTGCATTCCCATACTAATACAAGCTGCTAACATATCTTCATCATCTTCATCTCCGTCACTCACTTGATCTTGTTCTTTCTCTGTATCAGTCATTTTTATATTGCTTTCTTCCTTCTCTATATTTTTCAGCAAGGGTTCTGGTACCTTAACATTCTTATTCTGAGCTTTACAGCCAGTAGAAACTTTAGGCTCATCATCAATAGTGAGAGAGCTTAAACTTGTGGTAGTAGAAAATTCTAATGGTGTTGATTCTTCTTTAAAAGTAGCTATGTCATCTTCAAATACACTATTTTTTATAGGCTCAGGTTTATTATAGACTGTAGAAAGTCACAAATTTTGAATTAGTATATTAATTTTCAACATTAATAAAATAAACTGATATTAGCATACATATATTTCTATGAGGTGTTGGTCTTCTTGCTTGTTCTTGAGTTTTATTAGTATAATCTATAAGCTGAGTTTTATTATTGCGTGGACTAGGAGGAATTGTTTGTGTTGGAGAATCAGGCAACTCGCTAGGAGAGATAATACCACTGGTTCTGCGGCTAAAATCGCTAACTATTGAGCTTCGATCGTCGTGAATCGAATGCTGCTCAAAACCACTTAATGATCCAAGTGAACTACAGCGGGAAAACATAAGTGGTGTTTCAAATGTCACCATTTTACCTGTGAGAAATAAAAAAGTGAGAATAAAAGTAAACACTTATGAATGAAAAGGTAAGGAAAAGATGGAAAGTATACCTTCTTTATCTGTTGCACGTGCAGAACTTTTTGTGTCTATTAAGCTGCTACTCCTTGATGCTACCACTGATTCGCTATCACCTAGTAAGTCATTTTCAATGGCAGCTTCAGATTCTATCACGTTTCTTGGATTTGACAAGGCAGTTTTTGTAATATGATCTGAGTCATTACTTGGAGGCACTATTGCACTATTAAGAGAGCTAAGTGAATTAACACGAGAAAAGCTTCCTGGTGTACCTTCCTCATAATAATTTACAGGCTTCTCTGGAGTAATTAGGCCAGAATTAAAATCTATTACAACAGCTTCACTTTTCTCTTTCTCTATTAATAAATTTTCTTGCTTATCACATAAATGAGTAGGTGCTTTAAAAGTATCATTTTCTTTACGCACAGCCTCACTCTCTTTCTTGGAGATTTTTTTCAAATGATCAGTGTCTTTCCCATCTTCGATACGTAAATCTGACATGGATGTTGCAGTTGAAAAATTAAATGGAGTTTCATATGGTGTACCTTCTGTACAATACATTTTAATTGTGTCATCTTCTACACTACCACGAAAATAATCACAGCTTTGTTTACTGTCATCATCAGTATCATCTTCAGCATACCTAAGACTATAATCTGTTGGCTGATCCAGATCAGTTTCGGTGTAGTCTCCAAATATGTCATCAACATCAGATGTTTTCTTATCCATCTCAAAAATACAAAAGATTATACATAAAGTAAAAACAAAAATAAAACAATATGTTCAATAATAGGGACAGTTACCCCCGTATTCATAGTCGTTCCTCCACCTCGACTCGAACTCGTCTCAAGGCTAAAATACTACAGTATATATTACATAAACTGTAGTATTTAAACTCGAGTCAAGCGAGGTGGAGGAGTATCTTAATTATCTTAAACAACCCTATCTCTCAGAACATGTCATTCATTTAAATGCAATATTTTTAAAATCATAGATCATAATAATATACGAAACATCAAATGCTCCTTGACAAATAAATATAATCAGTGTCAATAGTTAGCATCGTGTTCACGACCTGATGTTATCAAAATCCAGGTACTTCGCAGTTCGCACTTCTTCCTTGATCTTGGTATTAACTAAACAGTACAGTACAGATTCTATGGCCTATTGTAAACTGGAATTTACAAGCAGTTGTTCAACATAATCATAAAATTAACCTAAAATATCAACTAATTTCTGCAGAGGTTCTTTGTTTTCGTTCTTATAAGCATTTTCCAATTTTAGGGTCATTTCAGGAATTTTTCCCGTTACACTTACCTCGCAAACAAAGTTCCTGTCCAAATAAGATTTAATAGTTCAAAGAACAGTGTATTCTGTATGTAAAGCTGTATGTCACTACTTATTTCCTTTTTGAAGAATCTTGTTTATTAAAATTGTAGGGAGTAATAAATATTTCAATAAAATACTTTTCTATTCTCTTATAACCTATATTCCATTGGTTGGTTCGATCGGCGTGCTTTAATACATACAAGGTACTAAACAATCAAACAAAGCCCACGCGCAAAACACGTTAATTACACAAAAATCCTGTATTACAATAAATTGATTGTTAAACTTTATATTACCTTACTAACTAATACACTTCCACTTATTTCATAATATTACTTAAAAATATAAATGTAAAAGTTTGTAGGATGATAATTTATTGTTGTTCAAATTGATTCATTTACTGAAATAATTTTGTTTATTTTTTAGAGCTAAACACATATGTAGCAATGGCGTAAAATGCCATCATGTTGGAATCTTTGTAATCAGTAAAAAATTAGAATAGGTATGGGAAGTCTTTATAGAATAGCAATAGAAAATTGTAGTCATCGATAGGTGATTTAAAACTATCCTCTTCCTCTTCCTGTCTGTGGTCCACCTGGTTGATTCTGCTGATTAAGCCATGGGGCAGATCCTGTACCTCGTCCTCTTTGATTTTGACCCCTTCCTCTACCACGAGCTATAACAATAATTGATACATAACAAATGTTTAGGTAAAACATTGATTAAGACAAAGCAGAACACTCTTAAAGTAGCTTTACCTTGGGCTCGTAGAATAGCAGATTTCCCTCTGCCAGCTGTTCCAGATCCTTTTCCACCAGGTCTTTTAAACATTGGTGCATTTTTCAGCATATCTGGCAATATCAAAAACCTAATTTTCGAACCTCTGATATATACATTTTCTAATTGAGCTACGCGACCATCTCTGTACGTTACTGTTATATTTTGCATTTGGCAGTTCATATTATCCTCGGCTTCTATGAGTTTCCCGCGATATACTTCGCCGGTATTTGTTTCACATGTTATTATATGACCTTCAGCTTCGTGAAGAACTTTTATCGGCACGCCTATCGACATTTTTCTGTCGTACTTTTCCTTCCTAACGATTAGAAAATATTAAACTGATTACACTGTGTATGTATGCTTTCCTACGACTTCGTTCGTTCGTATTCCTATTTTCTAAAGACAGCTAGCTAGCGCCGGCTGGCGCCGGCTAGCGACAGCTCCACGAGATTTTGATTGGAATAGATTGGAGTGTTCAAGGAAAATATATTGCCGTACCTACTACAGCGCCTCCACCTTACGGTCATTAAAATTATGAAGCCGAGTAAGCTGACGGAGAGCCGGCTGCCGGTCAGTAATTTACAACATATCCGCAATCTGAAGTTATCATTTTTAAACCAAAAATAATATTGTTCATTTTTTTGCAAATTCTTATAGAATCTGAAGGAAAAGTACTTTGATTTACACGAAATTTCTCACAGAAACACAAAGCAACTATTCTGTAAAATGCAATAGATGGATATACAATTTAAGACAGAACAATATAAATAATGTGTTCGGCCGGTATTCATAGTCGTTACTTATATTTAAGACCGACTTAAGCATAGGTTATCTTTTTCTATTACTGTTAGGTGAAAAAGGACAATCGATACTTTAAGTCAGACTTAAATATAAGTAACGACTATGAATACCGGCCCTCATGATTTTAAATATGGGCCGTGTTCCGCTACTGATTGCGAGGAGTACTGAAGGTACTGAAAAAGCTATCACGCAAACTGTATAGATTACCATTATTCAGACTTCAGTCAGAGTCAAAGGAACATGGGCATTTCAGGCATGGCAGCCCCGATGTCGGTTGTGTCGGTTCTATTATTATCCTATAGTCAATTTAGTAAGCGCGGGCATTTTGAAAATTACAAAATGGAAGTAACGCTAACGCTATCTGTCGGATTTTCCGTGAAACACGTTTGCCTTCTCTTCTATCTTTTCAATTTAGTGAACAAGGATAAGTAATCTACGGTAGTTAAGCGTTGTGTGAAATTGAATTTTAACGTGACATCGTTTTAGCTAGCTAGCGATAACATTCGCAATATTACCGCAGCTTCTCTACTCTACTATTCTTGATATTACGGCTACAAAAATAGACACTGAATATATTAGTGTAGGTTATCCATCACTATTATCACTCTCCGTTTAGAGTTGAATTATATTATATGCACTTTTTTTTGTTACTACAGAGGAATAATTTGTAAAAGCAGCGTCCTCCACTTCTCAATGCTTCGATGAAAATGTTTTTCTCTCTACCGGGGCTATTCTATTATTATACATTGAATATTTATGCCTATATATGATAAAAGAGAAATATAGCTCTCTTATAAACTATACTGTTCTGTACCAATTATTTTAAACAATCGAAGAGTTATTGAATGCCCAAAAGGCCCAGAACCAATTGTACACGAATGCCTATTTTTTCAAAGAAATATGTAAGTATTCCAAATAAAATTTAAGCGATCCTTTCTTCGAAGCTTTTCGTATAAAATATATTTTGTAAAAAGACGTTTGTCACAAATGGAGGACAGGTGAACAAACGAATTATGCGTATAGAAGGTTCTGTACATGTAGTAATGAGCTTGTGTTGGGTCTGGGCGAGTTAACGAGGCTTTTTTTCCCGAAGAAAAGAAGGAAAGGTTTGCAGTTGAAGGGGATATTTAATTGGTGCGAGAACTCGTTGGGTTTTTCATTTGATGCTTGGAAGCGCGCGTGTGTGTGTCATCATTCGCAACGATAGAGATGCTCGAAGAGACACACTATACACTGACTCGGTGACGACGTGGGTAGCTAACCACTTTGCGGTACACGCGTAAAACCCAGAAATAGTCGTCCCCAAGCTCAATCCAATCTGTCAACTTAGCAATGTCGCGCTATACGTTTCATACATACAACAACAATACACATGCACGCACACTCTGTTACTGATCGCTACTACTCGTGCAATCTTATCTAAGATATTCACGTAACTTTCCATGCATTTTTCCAATTACCTTCCGCTCGATTTTCCAACATTATCCAACGAAAATTAACTATGAATGCTTTTCTAGATCCATTCTTGCTGAAAATGTCACTGGAAAATAGCTCCTCGCCGTCGACAATCGTCATAAAATATTATCTAAAAGACTCGCATGACTTTTCATGCATCTGTTCCATTGCCCTCTCGACCCTGATCAACAATAATATATTCGAATTGTTCCACTCGTATAAATTCTTCTTTGTGTTACAATTTAAGAACGATACCAGTTAGCTTTGTCAAATATTACCCAACGAGAATCAATTACGACTGCAAATATATATATATTGCTTTGTTTTTCTCAGATGAAAACATTACTGGAAAACTCTCGACTTTAACCAGTTTAACCAACAATAGCGGACTAGAATGAAACGTCGTTTTATCTCATTAGACGTTCACGCGATATTTCGTGCATTTTTTCAATCACCCCTCCTAACCTTGATCAACATTAATGAATTAGAATGCTTTCACTGGAATTATTAGCGTGCTTTGCGATGTGTAACGTAGGAGTGTCGAATGTTGCTGCAACAGTTTTATGCCAAGCCGTCAAACAAAGAGAGTCAATTTACCGAATTACTTGTAATTATCGGATGATCACGGTTAAAAGTGGTGCTTGTGCGTGGGCACGCTCAATAACAGAGGAGAATAACGATTGGGCCTGCCGGAATGGCATCGAGCACGCGTTTCACGAAATTTCGATTAGACACGTCCATTAGGCCATTCGAAACCGGCAACAACCACGCTTGGCCTGATAAATTCTATTTTCCTAGTCATTTTGCCTCCGTTTAGCCTTCGTTGGACCGCGTTATGGTAATAATGCGCGAACGCCTTTACAAATCTCTATCTCCGCAAAATATTCTTCAGACATTTTATGTAGCTATATACAATTTTTACATCCTATTATTACTCATTCTGTTAAATAAAAAAAAACTGCCGAGAATTTATAAGCATTTGACAGCAATTATATTTGCTAAACGTTTCTAGATTGTAGCGTTGTTTCCTTGGGAGTCTTTTGCCTGCCGTCGTTCAGCAAGCTGGCCTTCGCTGGGCCGTGTTTGATAATAATAAACGGCTCACCTATCAACGGACCGAGCAAAATTCACACTCGTACGGAAGGACAATGACTAATAAATATGCCGCATTTGCTTTGGGTCCAGAAGGTTGCGTAAACTTGGCGAAATAATATACAGGTAAGAATTGCTTTTAAGAAAATGCCATTGGAAAAATTAGACGACCTAACCTAGAATAAAGAGAGTATAAGTGTCTCGCGTGGTTTTTAATTACTCGCCTTGCGTAAACTTGAAATAATAATGGATAACAAGTTTCGTCGTGCGCTTTATATTTAATATCATAATACAAAGGAGTTTTCAAACTCCCCAACGCTCCTTCCTCGAATCTGCCTAAGACGTGTTTACATACACATAATACGACCGGAGCCCACGGATTAGTACCGAGAAGAGCAAAGAATGTTTAGCAAAAACTCGAGTCTGCTCGATACAAAATACAGAGGGAAAACTGCTCGTTATTTTAGTAGAGATTCAAAAGGATGATAAAAGGTGGATGTGGCAAAGAGAGAAAGAAGATGGTGGAGTGTGTGCGTGGATATATGCGATCGTGACCTAAAATGTGAATATACGAAAGGTGTACTATATAATATTGTACACAAGGAATTGTTGGATTTTCAATTGGCGAGTAATGAAGGCAGCAGTGGCGGTTCGATAATCCGTTAAATTAATACGTTGCTCAAATTGGTATTTACTCTCCTTATTATTGATTAGCATGTGTGTGTGTGTGGGGCAGAGAACGGAGAGGGAGGAGGGAGGGGAGGGGTCGAAGCTTTGTGGCACACGCGCCGAGGAGAAAGCTCGGAACTTGCAATGCCAACGCCACACACCGACGAGATCTCTACTTGCTCAAGCATGAAACTTGACGCTGGCATAACTAAACTGGGCTCGCTCGCGTGTTACATTATATCGAGATACGAAGAAGCAGAATACTTTACGCGCGTATCAATAGTGAAATCCACTAGAAGACCTCGATAAGTTTACTTGGCTAGAGCAGCAAGAAATAAACAGAATAATTTGGAAATCGAATTTCGTCCTAATTTTTTCTTCCCAGTCCCTACACACTGATGGTGATCAAGTTGGTCGAAAAACACTCGATTCTCTGTACAAAGAGAGAAATCTTACGGTCTCGATCGCGTGTTTGAGTAATTGTTCGAATGGCAAGGGCGATTTTGAACGATTTGAGTATTCAAAGCGACTGGATCTCGTTTGCAATGAGATCGTTTTCGTTGCCAAACATGGTAAGTTTTGCGTTACAAAAGGAAGCATTTGGTGTTCCGAGAATGTAACACGAAGTGCTGTGCAAGATATATAATGCGAGCATAACTAAACTGGGATCGCGTGTGTAACATTATCGAGATTCGACAAACGAAAAGTGCGCGCGCAAACGACGACACTCCGTGGCCTTTCGATAAAATCCCAAATAAAACACTCGTCCATTCTGTAAATTTTATATAGCTAATACAATGTATATTCGTAGCACCTTGAGCCAATCAATTAAGAGAAGCTCCATTATTGAATAGGCGCGCAATTAATTATTACACCGAGTCAGCCTCGATACTTATTTTCAGTCAAAGATACAATCTTAACTCTAGCTTTTAACGATTCCCCGTTCGACGCCTGTATCTTCGTCCCTGACACCTCAGCGACCAAAGAATCAACAGTAGAATGAAGCAATTTCAAAATATTATTATTCCAAACAATATACAAAACTTATCGTATTACTGTCGCTACGAAATGTTTAACATTCGTACCTTTCTTCAAGCAAATTTTGCTTTAACACACTTACGTTGACTACTTGTTATTTATCAATCGATTAATGTCAACGTAAATAAATCTATACCTTGATCACATCAATTCATTGTTTATTAATATCAACAGACACAAAACGCAGCTTGTACCAAGAGAATTTCGTAAAAGAATTCCATCAGTACCATTACAATTTACCGTTGTTGGTGTTATTAATGTCAACCTGGAATCCACCAATAATAATAATTGCATTCCAGCAAAGAAACGAGCTTTCGAATCAACGTAAACACAGCCAGAAAGATTCATCAATGATATACGAACGGTCCATCGAGAAGTCAACAATAACAATTCCAAAGAATCTCGTGAAAAGGAATCCATCAACACTGCCAGTTTACTGTTAATTTCCCAGCATTTATTACTCGCTTCCTATTAAGAAGTTAATGGGATGCTGTGTTTATCTTTTCTTCCGAGACTACCCCACTATTTTTCGTTTCTTCTTCGCTCGCTTCTCTCTCGCACACTTATTCTCACTCTCTATAATCTCTCTTAACTTATTTATCCATCCTCCTCCCCCCTCCCCCTCCCCCTATTAAAAGCCCTGCAAAACGTTATGTCTAAACGCCAGCGAATAAAAGCTCGAAGCCAGCGAAGTGAGTATACGCTTCGTCACTTCTAATTTTAGCACAAAGGGTGCGTCGGCCATGTGTGTGTGTGCTCTGCGCTCGCCTACACACGAGTATCCCTCGTTTCACGTATTCTCACTCCCTTTACAGCCGCGTGTGTGCGCGCGCGCAAGGGTGTGTGAGTGAGGCTGTGAGCTTACGAGACATCTGTGTCTCTTCTCGACTGGCCTATAGTTGTGTGCGTGTCGAGTCTATCGATGCGCGAGACTCGTGTGTGTCACCACACACACACACACTTACGTAAGATCATACATACGCCATCCTTCAAAGCCGCACACGTATTTTTATATACGATCACCCATGCGATTATTGTTGTATCGGCTCGAACGACCAGTGTTATATAAAAATAGTCATTTGCGTGTGTGTGTGTATACGTGTGTGTATAATAACTAAAAAAATGTGAATTTCTTCAGACTCGCGTCTTATAATTTTGCAGTCTCACACGTGAACGTTTTTTCTATCGAATCTCGTTTTTTCTTACGTGTGAATTCGTGCCCAATCGTGTATTCTCTGCGGGTGTACCGGGTTTTGAATTGATGTGTGTGGGTGTATTGAATGTGTATGTAGCACAGCACCAGGGGGAAAGATATCCACCCATGGATTTCCACGGGAGCGTTATGGCGCTGGTCGGATTACTTTTACAGAATTTTTCTACTGCAGTGTCACTTTGAGTTACATAAGGACTGTGTATGTGTGTGTGTGGGGGCGAAAATGATATAGTATAGAGAGAGGAAGAGGGAAGGATCTACCTCGAAATGCAATTTCCATTTTGTCGCGTATCAAAGCCAGCAAAAAACATTCTTATTAATTATTTAGTCGGACAAATTAAAAGGACGCTTGAAAAAATGTCGACTTTGGCACACCAGGCGGGATAATTATCTTTTGTCTTGACAGCTAAATGAAGCACCGTATTACTCTTTTTAAAAATACACCGAGTATTTTTATATCGAAAAAAATGTACGTGAAGAATTAAAAGAAATTGTAGTATTTAACGGATCGTATATCTATTATTAGTTACTTTTTATCGGATAACTCGTCGTATTTAAAAAATCAGAATTTCATGAATAAATTTAAAGTTTGAGGCTTTGCGAAGGAATAATAGCGAGAGAGAGAGAGAGAGAGAGGAATGAGTATTATTAAAGATTTTTCAAGTTTATGGCAGGTGAATGTGCAGCGAGGAATCGACTTTTGCAGCTTTAAGCGACAAATTCCCCATCTAAATGTGATTCTAGCGCAGTTGCATATCGACGAGACGAAAAATTCGAAACAATTTTATCTTTCGATGCAAATTCTATGCAAAGTCTCCAGTCGATACCAGCCGTGGAACTTGAAGGGGCTCCGGAGGAAACTTTGTTCAACGTTACTACTTACAGCCAAGCGCAACCACTTTTCCAATGCTGCTAAGTCATTTCGACCAACGAAAGTCTCGCAAATAATCATTTTAACGAAGTGGAATAGTGTAAATTGTTTGAAAGTTGCCGTGGAAAATTTGCTGGATTTTTCCAACGTAAATATCACCCGTGGACGTTATACGTAATCAGGAGATTCAGTAGTGTCGCGTCAAGTAGTAAAAGTAAGTTGTCTGTGTACTCAAATTATAATTATATATATTACGAGCTTTATACCATGTAAACATGTTTAAATAACTGATAATAAAATTAACAGCGTCGAATATAACGTTGAAATAAATATTTTCAGTCTGATTCTCATTTGGAGCAGCCATTTCATGGGTATATATATATATATATATATATATATAAATATACGTCCAATGATGCTATTAAAGTGTTTCGATTAACAAGAGTCTCATAAATAATCATTTTAACGAAGTGGAGTAGCGCAAATTGCTCAAAAGTTGTCGTGGAGAATTATTGAATTTTTCTAAAGTATCACCTCTTAAAATTACACATAATCAGAAGGCTTGGTAGTCTCGTGACAAGTAGTAAAAGTTAATTGTATGTGTAGTAAAAGTATAATTATCTTGAAAGCATAGTACCATGTAAACATGTTTGAGTAATTAATCATAAAATTAATAGTATCGAATGTAATTATATATATATATCAAATACAAGTTTTCAGTCAATTATTTTGGCCAAAAAAAGTGTCAAAAATAATCATTATTAAAACGTAGTATACTATAAATTGTTCAAAAGTTGTCGTGGAGAATTACTGGAATTTTCCAACGTAAGTATCACCTGTGAAAATTACACGTATTCAAGAGACTCGGTATTCTCACCTCAAGAAGTAAAGGTAAGTGATATATGTACTAAAATTATAATTATGTTGAGGACATAATACGATGTAAACATGTTTGAGTAATTAATAATAAAATGAATGGCATCGAATATAATTCTCAAATAAAAGTTTTCAGTGTGATTCTCATTTGGAGCAGCTGTTTCATATATATATATATATACGTGTACAATAATTGTTTGATTTAGTTTTAAACAAGTTGTGGGCGAGTTCGTCAAGGGAGAATTATTGGTGTTATATTATCGTTATGATAGTTGGTGAGAGACGGTCGATTGGGGTATAAATAGCGCGAGTTGCAATTTGCCTTAAATACACATACGTAGGAGAGAAAGCCGATGCATCGGGTATTAAGTAGAAAGAGACCATATGCGAACGGACGTATTTGACATTTGGAGAGGTTTTCCTAAGAAAGGGTCGAGTAATTGAATATCTCAGGTAAATATAGACCAAGCGACCTGCTCGCTTACATTTTCTGCAACCACTTTACGCAAATCCCTTTTCTCGCTGCTACGTTTTCTTTTTTTAGCAAACGCAAAACTTTCGGTACATTAAAAAAAGTCTCTTTCTCGCTTCAACAATCATTTTAACTTATTAATTGCCCACTGCAATTTTTACTCCATCAAATTGATTATTCAACTGTTCTTTGCTAATTCTCAATTCCAATCAGCAAATTGACTTCCATTTAGGAATAAAACAAAACAAAATTTCCTCAAAATTGGACGAAATTTCATAACTCTCGGGTCAAAGCAAACACCGCAAAGTTTGTATTTTTGCTTAGTTATTTTTATTCTCGTTTCGGACACCGGAAAACTGGACTTTTCCTAATTAAAACGAACAAAGCCCTCTCGCGGTATTACTTTCAGTAGACGGATCTCAACCACTGAGAAAAATGTTAATAAACATCTAGGTAGACGTAATCTCTCGTAGAAAAAAGAAACCTTCAGTCATTTGCCACTCTCAGTTTCATGCACACTCCACAAAAAATAGGATTTGCAGAAGAAAGTTGACGAAAAAGTTTTAAAGAAAAATCCTAAAAATCCTTCGCAAGAACTCGAGTGATTTATACGAGAAAATGTATAAAATTAACAGTTTATTGGCTCAAAGTGAAAAGTTTGGAGGCAAAGATTCTGTCTTATCCCTAAATAAATTTGTTATGGAAAGTGGAGATTGATGAAAATTGTTGACGTCACGAGGAACACCACAGCGGGGGTGGGGAGGGGGGGGGTGCAATTATAATTGGGTCTCTGGTATTTTCGCGATAAGCAGAGTGTAAGAAGTGGGGCGAGGGTGGGGGAGAGAGTTTAACGTTTGTTTTTCTAAGAGCAATTAAAAAGTTGTAGATGTCGCTGGACTGGATTAATTCGAGGGATAAGTTAATCTATGAAGGGATTAAAAATCTCGCGAGGGAATTAACAATTTCCCGTTATGGAGGGAAACAAAAGAATTTAGGAAATTTAAGGGGCTTTGGTGAACTGTGCGGTATGTATATACACGTACACCCACACATTTACAAGAATGTATACTAATACCACGGTAAGTAAAGCTTCGTTAAATCGAAAACTCCACTCGGTACGATCCCAACAGTTGGAACTCTCGCGAGCTACTCGATTGGCCTCAAGGAATAACACGTTTCATCATTTATTACTCAAAGGGTTAAATCTCCACCTCTTGACCCTTCCACAACTCGATTCCATTTCCACCGAAAATTCCCACACGTCGCGATGCTTCCTTTTTAATCTCCCACACATGCTCATTTACCCACTAACCCTTGCAAAGAAACTTCTCCAGGAAAAAGACTCTAGAAGCCCTTTTACCTTTGCACGAAAATTAATAACGAGTGCGATCGAGAAAATTCAATTTTTCTCCACACTCCAAGATCTCAACTACGTATTTGCAGTGATTTACCGTTGGAAGCACTTGAACCGATTCCTTAATTCTATCATTTTTATCGTTCAATCTAAATATGCTAATTTGTTAATTATTTTCCTAACGACTTTTGCCATTTTTCAGGTGGCTCTTGTAGGATCGCTGTTATGGGAGACGATTAATTAATTTTCTGGTGAAAAAGTTGGAAAATGGGGAGCAGTACCTGTGTGATAATTATCAATGGAAGAATCTCAAGAGTCCTACGACGTTTTTAAATATATCAGAGACGGTCGGTCAGCGAGTCGATGACCTTGGTACAGGCCTATATCAGTGGGAGTCGCGTTTATTATCGATCGATTTTTCGGGATTGCCACTTTTGCCAATTTCAAGATCGTTGCAAATAATGCAACACATATACTGTCGAAATTCTTTTAGCCAAATTGGTAAATAGGGAATTGTAATAAGGGGTGGCTTGAAAATCAGAATAAATTGAATTTTATCGAGCTGGCTTGCGTAATGGGATGTGTGGGTGAGTTGGAAAAAGATGGCTGGATCTCGAGGTGGCTGAAATCCTCGGCTATCGGAGCAATTGAATTATTCGTGAGAGAAAAACAGAGGGGGTGGGTCGGATCTAAATATGCTCGAAGACTTCATAGGTTGAACGAGGAACAAGGATAGCAATGACACAGGACCAAGGGTGGTTTTGACGGTATTGATTTCTCAAGCCCGGGACCTCGCACCATCTGCAACTCAAACGTTTCTCTTTAAGCTTATACGTGTCCTACCCGCACCTTCCACGAGCTCCGATCCTGATTACCCTCATTACGACATTAAAAATCACCCACCTTCGACCCTCCGATTATTATCGACAGCATCCTTCGTGAACTCCACTAAATCCCGGAAGATACTCCTATCAGCTCCACCATTAACGATCCAGCAAAATAAGAAAAGAATTGTTAAACGAGAAATGCAAGATTTAATTGTCGTGCTGTAAATAATCAGAGGCTGTTGAAATGATTATTTTTAACGAAGGGCTGAAGATGGTATAGAAAATGAGTAGAAACTGGATCGATGATGAAAAACAAAATCCACGAGTGATATATGATTTATAAATAGTGAGGGATTATTATTATTATTAAGTTGTAATTGATAAATAAATTACGAATAAATTAGCAGTACTAATTGATGGTAATGCAATTAATATTAATATTACACGAGCGATATTTACTAATATGTTAGTTCATTCCATTACAGCAAATGTGTTTCGATATTTCTGTTATTATATTAGTAAACCAATTAAATTTACTTCATTAGTAACTCAGTCAGTATATAGTAGAATAATTAGCATCGATCGTATTAAATTGTTGATAAAACGCTCGTGATCGAATTTTATTGAAATTGTGAGTGATATTAAAAAGAGGCAGTAGGAAAATCTCGCGAAAGAAAGAGTATTTCTGACGATGGTGCGAATTACGATCATTTTCGAGTGGCTTACATACGATCGCATCATTCAGGATGCTGCCCTACCTTTTACTTTATTTTTATACGTAATCGATAAGCATTCGATAGACACGCTGTGCTAAAGTGGCACCAAATTCACCGATCGAACTTTATTTTTAAACTCGGATATTTCATATCTTTTGTGTCCTTTATCTCTTTCAGTCGCCACTCAAATGAAAGTCCTAAACGACTAAAATTCGACATTTATTATTCTCTGAAATAATGAGATACTTTTGAATCGAAGATAGAGAAACGTTCGATTATCCATGGCTCCAATCAATGCACTTAATTATACTATACTATTTTTTATTTTATAAGAATACAAAAGAATCTCAATATCAACTAAATTTTCGTATGGCGAATGCGGCATCGGTATGACATAATGGCGATTAGTTTTCAAGTGATACGTGACACTCGGTATTCTCGTGCCAGGCATGGCCGGAATCATGCGAAAGCGAAACTCCCAAACGTTGAAACGAATTAATTCCGCCCGAGTGAAGCGGACGCGTTCTCTTTAACTACAAATAGACACTAAGTAGCGCAAATACCCAAATACCTCGTACTTGAACTTGAAACGTAAAGCCTTAGCCAGTAGCAAAGCTATAATAATTATTATTTTAAAAAGAATTAATAAAAAGTAGTAAACAAGTTGAATATAGAATAAATTTGTTTTCAGGTATCCTAATAAAATAGAAAATTAGCACAATCTGGAGTTAATTTTAAATTTCTGATGAAATCAGTGAAAATTGTTGTTGTGCTGGATAATTGCGGATATTGATGAAAAAGGGTATAATTTATTGATTCGAGAGTAATCGGAGTTAGCAGAGTGAGTTGCGAGACGAGTGAGAAAATTTTTGGAGATGGGAGCAACGTTTGAACGCGTATGAACGTTTGAAGTTTGGAACGACGTTCGTTAAAGAAACCTGCCTACCTTTAGGTTTTATTTCCGTACGTAATCAATAGACGTTCGATCGGCACGCTACGATTCCGGAGAGACACGGCGTCCCTCCTAGTCAAGTCTGCCCTTCACTGTCTTTATCCATTTATCATTCTTCGTCCCCCGTTTCCTCCTATTTCCATCATTTCAAACCCTGCTTCCCCCTCCCCCTCTCTTCTTCTCAATTTTTCCTTTTTCTTCAGCACGTAGCTCTCTCTCTCTCTCTCTCTCTCTCTCTCTCTCTCTCTCTCTCTCTCTCTCTCTCGCTTTATTTCCACCCAACAATTATTCATCATCCCCTTTCGAATTTACCCCTCTATCTTTGTCTATCCCAAAAATTCAATGGTATCCCCCCCCCCCCTCCCTCTCTAACCTCTTCTACTTCTCTTACCTTATCAAACCAGTATATCTCCCCCCAATCTTCCCCCATTCTTTCTTTTCCAATTTATCCACTTGTATGTCCTCTGTCGTCTCAATTTTCATCCCTTTCACCCCACTAGAAACTTTTACACGAGAACCAAATAAAAACGTCAAATTAATCGTGTAAATTATTACGACTATCTCCTCAAATCCTTTTTAGAGGCAATTTAACTTTAAGAGCAGCAGGCGTTCCGCAGGATAACCTTCTGTTATCTTTTTTTTCCTTCGCAATTATATACACGAGTGCGAGAGAGAAAGCACGAATATAAGATTGCGCTTTTAAAAATTTGACAAGTAAAAGATACGAGAGTGTTGGATTAAAAAAAATGAGTAATAGAGAATTTCCGCGGATCGTGGGATCACAGTGCAGAGAAATTTGCAGTTTATCTCTATCTCTTACTACTCCTCATCCCCCTCGTTAATTCTTACCCAACCCCCTCGGCTCTCTCCTCGTAATTTACCTTGTTCCACTTTCTCCATTATTCTTCCCTCTTTTTCTCTTCTTTTTATTTTTTTAGTCATTCCCCCTCTCTCTTCCACCTACCCCCCCCCCCCCCCTCTCGAACCTCTTCACAGAGATTTTCACCCCTTTACAGAGCGTTCTCTCCGCGACAATGTCGCACAGCCCGGGTAGAAACGAACGAGTGCGCAAGACACTCATCCACTGGATTACAGGTGCCGTTTATAAATAACCGACCGCTTATTTATCGCGCTCACGAGAGACGAGATTATTATTATACTATTTGCAACGCGACACGCGAGACTGAACGCCAATCCGTTTCGTGGCCAACGTCACTCGGGTCGTTGTTGAGAAGGGGATGATGCATCCAGGATATAAATTAATTTGCGAGGATTCCAGTCGAGGCGGAAAAGTAAGTTGGAAGATCGAAAGATCGCGATTAAGGGGATTGGCAAGCCAGAGCCGACCCGCACCCTAGCTCTATTCCCAATCGGCCATTCCACCGATCAAATTTCGCCCACGCGGTCCTCGTAAATTTTAGACTCGACTTACGTAATGAAGCAATCGGGAGATATAGATTTTCTTGAAAAATGCTTTCGTAATTCAGCCGATGTCAGAACGCTCCCCGGCTGACTTTTGTTAAAATAGAAAAGAGCCGTGTGGACGGTCGTAAAAATGCCGGAGCTGCGGGAAACGCCAAGTTGGCGATGTTACCATTGGGGTGGTGGGGGAGAGGATGCTCTTGTGGAAATCACAATCTCTCGCGCGGAAAGAAACGAAAAATCATTCCAACCGGAAATTTCTGACGTTTCATGCGCGATGCTTCGTGCGTATTTGGATTAAGGGGATTTCTAACTCGTGCTTTATACGACTGCCATCCGATGACGAAAATTCTTCTTCTTCCGCAACCCCCACCCCTTACTCTCATTCTACTCACCGTTTAATTCAATGCAAACCAACGGGTGAAAACATTCCTATTTTACGAAAATCGTTTCATTCTTCTGGCATGGAGAATAAATTATGGAAAAGCGCGCAAACACACTTTATTTTTCATTCAATAGCAGCTCTTGAAACGTCGAATGAAATTTTGCACGAATTTCTGTAGCAAAGTCAAAGGGTCGAAAGGCGATGGGGGAAATAAGAATATTTCCGCAAACGTTTTAGTCTTTGAAATTATATTTATATCGCGCGAAACTTTTGTTAATTAAATATTTATAAATGTTCAGATTAATTTTTCCAAGAGAGTTTCTCGTTGAATTGCTGAAGGGTGGAAGAATGAATTGTTGTTTAGTTTTAATTTTCAGTGCATTCGGTGCAGGTACGCAATTATTTTTCAGCTCGCGTTCCGATGCTTCGAAGTGCTCGTTATTACGTTTAAGTGCAAGCTGTACCGTTCACTGAAATATGGATGCTGCGGGCTCGCAAGGGACGCGTTTCCTACCTGATCCGACCAATAAGTTAAACATTCGCTTAGGTATGATGCACCTGACTAAATTTACCCGTTCAATAATCGTTAAGCGGCTCGTAGAGCCGACACTGCAAGTTCGGCAAAAAATTAATATGAATTCGCGAATTTTGGCACTGTTATAAGTGAAATTCGGTTCTTCGTGGACTCGTCTGATTCCTTAACGATCAATCTATGCCTCTGAAAGGCGTGATTCCCGAAAAACTACTCGAGACGAGCTGTATTTCGGAAAATAAAGTTTTACCGACCGAGCAGAATCGATTTTACCACGCGAGCATCTTCAGGTGAATCAAGTCTCTGTCAGGCTCCATCCAAAGGTTAGTGGGTGAAATAGCAGCTAGAGTTATAAAGAGGAATGATGCATGCCTGCTGAGATATGGAAATACGTCGAGAATAGCCGATCTATTTTTAAAACCGCGAGTTTATTTTTGCCCGAGGTGATTTGGCTGGCGGCGTGGCGAAAAAGACAGAGCGTGACCCGAAAATTCATGAAGTAGATGCAACTACAAATTCCGCATTGCGGGATCTCCGAAGGATCGAGTACGACACCACCACTCGATCCACAGCGATATGATTATTTCATCCGATTCAGTTTCTCAAGTTTTTGTCTCAAATCCCACGACTGGCCCTTTCCCACTACCACAAACGCAACCGACGGTGCAGCTGCATTCGCTTCACCGAAAAAGTTTTAATTTCGAAGCAGAGAATATTTTATTACGTTAACTTTGCTCGGAGACCTACCAATGCCACGTTATTATTATTCAGCTTCTTATAAATAAAAGCTTGCGATAAAATGATATTTTAAGAATGCTCTATATTTAAAAATCTGCGGTGTAACAAAGGGGATTCTAGTGGCAAGAGAAAAAGGTCCGAGCTGAAAAAAATCAATGGAAAAATTGCAGCTGAGCTTATAATCGAAAGCTTCTTAAAGCAAAAAAATGAGGGAGAGAGAGAAAGAGAGAGAGATCGTGTCTTTTTATATACCGTTCCTTTGAGCATTGATCTCAATGCGGAGGATTAAATATAGAAGGCCGTCTCTTTTTTTGGATTTTTATTGCCATCATTTTTACACTGCAGATTACATTATGGCACGGATTCAAAATTTATAAAAATGTATAACTTTGTATCGCTTTATGAATCGGTGTGTCTCTTATATTTTGTATACTCTTGACGCGTCCTTGTAGTGAAATTTCAAACAAAATCTCCCGTTGCTTCAACACACACCTAATTTTCCCTCTGCATATACCATTTATCCTCGATGAGATTTTCAATCAGGCTTTACTTCCAGAATCAGAAAAACAGAAGCAAAAATCATAATCGTGCAATTGATAATTTCCTGAAAAATTCATTATCGTTCCTCAATTATTATCAAACTATTGATCATTGCAAATATTGCTACTTTTGGTTCAGCATTAATCCTGTGTTTTTATTGATTCGCAGCTGCAGCAACGGCTGATTATGATTATTATCGACGAGTCGCAATCACGTACATACAGGTGGTACTGATGGTTTTAAAGCTGCGTAAGTATTTAGTATAGGAAAAAATTACATTATTTTTGTATAGGAACGAAACGTCAATTACGTAATGACAGTTGGGCAGCATAACGCTGAGAAAAGCGAGCGATTTATCTCTCTGGTAGAATAACGTTTATGCGAATACATGCTTGGCGATAAATGAAAGGTACCGTCTGCTTCGAAATAAGCGGATTCCTTCTCTCGCTCTCTGTTGCTCCTACAAAAATCGACGGGAGGATTAAACCGAAGAAATTTCAACGCCAACTTTACACAGCAGATAAATAGCGAGAAGAAAAGGGCGTCGCTTGAAATAGAAAGGAGCTTAGCTCTTTCTCATGAGCGTAGCACAAAAAATTAAGTACACTAATTCATTGTATCAAGTGTTTAATCCGTCTCTGCGAAACGCCAGGGACGTGTGAGTACTCCTGGTAAAAAACTGTCGCTTCTAATTATATTATACAATAAGCTCCACTTTATCTACCGCCTAAGCATCTCAACAATGGGATTCCATTCATTTTGCAAGTATCAATTAATTTTCAAGCATTTTCTTGAAAAATTGCCAAAAAGGACGAAAATCGGTGCAAAATTTATTTGCACGATAATTGTTTTATTGTGTTTATAATAAATATAGTTATTAGATAATTATATGCCATTGGCAATAATGTTTATAGATTTTTATTATTATTATGTAAAATGTTCTTAATAATAAACTTGATGAATTTTAAAAAATAATTATTGCATTATAATTGGTTAATGGAATAGTGTGTACGCATTGTAAGTCCGCCAAGTTTTGAGGTTGAGCACCGTGCGATGCTGAGCGCTATATTTACAGTCGAGTTCCCCCCTGAGCAGCGAATTCGTTTCGCTGTCCTAGAACACGAGGCCTCTGCGAGTTCTCGAACTGGGTCTCGACTCGACTGCTCACACGGGTCTAGGACTCTAGGGCACCGGTAACTCGTCTCAGCCCCGCCCATCCCCCCAACCACCCACCAAATTCCACCACGCAAAACAATACTTTCGACTTGCACCAACAACAAGCTTTATTTTTCCAACTCATAACCACCTTGTACCGAATACACACTCCGACTGATTTTTATCGCCAATTTGCGTAATGTCCCGCGTAATTCTCCACCTCTCACCTCGACCCTCCATATATCCTCTTATCATTCAAAAACCGCTCCATTTATCCTTATTTACAATCACGATCATCAATTATTAATTACTATCACCAATGACCAGTGGAACGATAAACTTTTCGTTCCAATTAACAAACAATTTTTATATATACGTTTAATCTCCCAGCATAGCAATAAATTCGTCTCAGCTGATTTTATAACCATCGTCGTTACAATGCAATTGCCTTATTTGATCCATTTTGCAATTTTTTCCGTTCGGTTTAGAAAGATTGTCGAATGTTTTTGAAAGAATTTTCCTAAACGAGAGAGTTTAAATAATAACCGAGTAGGGAATAGGAATTTGTGGTTCAACTTGTTAAACGTAGGATGGAATTGGTTGAATGGAATATATTCAAAGCTATACGAGAATTGGTGAACCGGAAGTTTATCCGTGGCTACCGGAAATTCGCGGCTATCGCGGATTTCCGACCTCGTCTTTGGCTCTGATGAGAACCTGCATACTGCCCTGTCTAACCGCATGAAGGATAATTAAATAAGGATGTGTGTATTTAAGATTAAAGAATATGCGTTCCCATACATTTGCTTCGATTTTTCTTCCACTGGAAACTCCTCCAGCGAAACCGAAAGTATTCGTGTTTTTATATATATCGTAAACACAAATAATATCTTCGAACAAATTGAACTTGAACTACTTTTCCTCTCTCTAACTGTGCTATCCTTCAACCTTTTACATTCTGCGTCGACTTTTTTTCTCTTTATACGATACCTAACCAAGCTTTATCTTCGGAACACCAGCAGCGCCACCGGAAATGCTTGCTACGTCTTAGGCCCTCGACGAGACCTTCCGATGCGTCCCTGAGTAACCGTTTGAAGGATAATTATATAACTTTAACGTATATACTTAAAATTAGACAATATAACTTCTCATATATTTGCTTTGATTTTCCGTCCAGTGATAATCCTCCGACGAAGCTGAAGAGATTCAAGCTTATGTGGAATCCAAACATATAAAATCTTCGAGCAAGTTGAACTTGAACTACTTCCCGTAACTGTGCTGTCCTTCAACCTCATATGTATATTATGCGTAAACCTTTTTTTTACAAATCTGCAAATCCTAACCTAACTTTCTCTTCCGAACATCATATAACACCACCGGAAATACTCTGCATCTAGAGCCCCCAATGAACCCCTCCGGCACGGCCCTGACGGACCGCACGAAGAATAATTAAATACGGACGTACTTAGGATTGAGAAATATCTATTCTCATACGTCCCGTTCTATTTTCCTTCCGTATAACCATTCCTCCAACGAAGCTAAAACGACTCAAGTTTATACAGAATCCACGCAAATAATATAAATTGGACTTGAACCAGTTTCGCTATAACTCTGCTATCGAGACAACAGCCATAAATAAATTATTAATATCCCATAAACAGATTCTTCCAATACGTGGTTTTATTCTAGCTCGGATAAAATTATAAATCAAAAGAAAACGCCACCGAGGAATTGAATAGAATCTTCAACGAACCGGAAGCGGATGTTAATCACCGGAAGTTCGCAAGCGTGGCGTTCCCCAAGCAGCACTGGGTATTCCTCGATAGCCGCGCGAATGTTGATTAAAGCAGGGACAAGAGGGATGAGTATAATTAATCCCTCTAATCAATTCGAAAATTTTCACTTCAACTTTCTCCTCGCACCTGGCTCGCTCGTTGCGACTAAAAGCATGTCGAGACTCGCGAGTATCGCATCGCAAATTACCATACATTTGAATGCATCGCTTAATATATTCCAGATGAAATTTGGGTTTCGTGTCAAGGTCGACCCGAAACGATAACGAGGTGAGAATACTGATAAGAGAATTTCACTGGCTGGGTGAGCGTACCGCGAGAAGAACCAACCAAGGGACTCACGGTTTTCGAGCAAAAGGTCAGCTTTAAAATTTAAACACTTCATTTCCGGTACAGCATGCGCTTCCTCGTATCTCAAACTCGTAAAACTTACAAGCATCCGACTGTGCGTGTCGAGCCACGACTCGGCTTCCATTTGCCACTGTGTTTCGGCACTCTTCGGATGATCTTGCGTAATTGGTGACGCCACGGTTGCATCGTCCGCGAATCGCCGAGCGCATTATGCAAAACGGGCAAAGTTTGCGAATGCTGGAAAAATGCAAATTCGTTCATAAATTCGTTCTGAAATGTCGAAGCTTAAAAGTAAAATAACAAGTGGCTGGATTCTAAAAATATAGATGAAGATGGTGGGATATACGGGTGAACCGGGTAATCGAGTACAGGGGGGAGAGAAAAGGGAAAAGTTTCTGGATAAGTTCCTTGGAGCTCGTCGCTCTGTTCGAGCAATTTGAATTAAGAAGAAAATATTTTCGAATTGAATCGAGTAATTGTTCCATTGTTGTTGTTATTCCAACGCTTGAATCTGATAACGGATAGCTGAATTAATAATGCGAAATGGAGAGTTGAACAAGGGACGGTGTGAAAATTGCCGAGGGAAAATTTGCGCAAAGCGTTTTTCTCAGTTTGTATTTAAATCGAGCGCGTCTGGCTGGCTGTGAGAGACTCTGCGAGTTTTTCCGCGAGAATTCCTTCGGTGGTTTTTCTTACCCCTTTGCGGTCTTTTTGCCGGGGTAGGAGGAAAATAGCTGGTTGGTCGGAGGGGGGTAAAAATGGGGAGGAGGGAGGATGGGAGGGCAACGAGCTGGAAAAATTTGGCCGAGTTTGCGCGGACGTTGTCGTTGGGGTTGGCAGGAGTTGGCGGGTCAATAGTTTCGCGTCGGCGGAAGCCGTTTTGTTTTATCGCGACGTGACGTTAGAGGAGCGCCAGTGACGTCACTGGATCCACTCAGCCGATAGACGGGACTCACCGAAGTGATAAACGTATTTATTAAGTGTGTTAAGAAGAGGCCTTTGGCGCAAGCCCGAAGCATTCTTGCGCTTAATATTTGCCTCATTATTACTCCTCGTCGCATTACACCCCCAGTATCTCTGTCTCTCTTTATTATTCACCCGTACGTCTCTCACTTTCTTAACATTTGAATCCCTCCTTTGCTTCTCTTTCTGTTTATTTTTCGCTTGTTTATTCCCTCATTTTTGTCCTCTTTGCTCTTCTTTGAATTTTCAACGCCTCTCTGTCTCTCTCGCTCTCTTTGACTTTTTTTTTATCTTTTACCCCCGACTGTTCCTTACTTTCTTCCTCCTCTCTTTTTCTTAACTTTTCAAACCCTCAACGCCCTCCCCCCTCTTTCTCTCCCTCTCTCTCTCTCTATCGTTTTTACCCTTTACAACCCCTAACCCTCCATTTTACGTCAACCCCTTTTTTAAAGATACAAAACCCAAGCTACCTTTCTCTTCCCAACATCAAACGCGCCACTTTCCTTTAAGCTGTTCACTATTCCTCCATCACCATTCACCAACAACGAATTTTTTTTTCTTTTCTCGAAAGACTGGTTTCTACGTACCAACAGATGTCTTTTCCATCCAGCAAAATTCACTGTATAAAATACCAACTATTTCATTAGAGAAAACTTCCTTCTTTTCGCTAATTGAAAACTGATATTAAAATGATTCACGAGGCCAGCCCAAAGTTTAGCGTATCTTAGCTAAATTATTAAATGATGTACTAAACGCAGACTCTCCTTCTCTCTTTCTGCTCGAAAAAGCTTGAATACGTATGAAGTAACGAAATTAAAAAAGTTTAGTGTTTAATTTTGGAAATGCTCTCAATTTATTTTATCAGAGAAAGTTTAATTTATTTTTTTAATATTAAATGAATATCGAGATAATAATTTGATAGACACGTAGATCGACATTTGATTAATAATGCCAATTTATTAATCGCCTGATATATGATACGTATATAATTACCAGATTAGCATCTGAAAGAGTTTTAAATTTTTCAAATAATTATTCCAAAAATAATAATTATCGTAAACCCAAGCTGTAGCGATGGTTAAAAGTTTATTATTATTAAATTTTGTTAATTCGAGGTAGATTCTAGCCACCTTCCACTCGTTTCAAGTCTGGTTTAATAATAATTACGAGGATTTTTGCAATTTATCAATAATTCGATATTGAATTATTTTTTTGCTTATAATAGATTCGTGGTGCATCGGGAGGGTCCCTGGGAGATACATACACACGTCCAATGTTTCATAGTCAGCCTCATCCTCTGATAAAGGGACACAGTTACCTCTTGTAAACACGACTCCCGCGGACCTCTAATTCTTATGGAACATGTTGCAAAGTTAAGCACCCGGTCATTTCACTTTTTTTATTCGCTGAAAACCCGCACGAGTAACAATCTGGTTATAAATAACGGACTCTTGTAACATAAACTGGGTCAAACACTCTTTTTATCTCATTTAATGCTGCATGAAAAATTGCATTCGCCCTGATCATGCAATTATTATCAACGAAAAAAACAACGAAAAGCTAAAAACCTTCAAAAATTCTATCAATGAGCAATCCAAGCAAAAAAGTTTTTTCGTAAAATAAAATTATAGAAGAACTACGAAAAATGAATACTGGATCGTTTTAAGAAATTCGATACCCTGGAATGTCGAGGAAACAAGGTAGATCGATTTGTACAAAAATTGAAAAAAATTAAAATAAAGGAATATATAATTACATTAGTTTTGTAATTGATCGTGCACATTATCCTACAAATAAAAAACAATAAATTTCACAGAATTTACAAGAAAAAAAAAGGAGAGTATAGAAAGTGAGGAGTACAGAAATGTAGGTCTGTATAGACTCGTTAAATTAGGTCAGAATAGAGAAGTCAGGGTAAATAAAGTGAATGGAGCTTTGAAATTGGAAGTGGAAAAATTAAATTTTAAGAATTCAAAGGAGCGAAAAGTAAAGCGTCAATGTAGAAATTAGTTGGAAGAGGTTGGTGTAAGTAAACTGATGTCAGGTAAGCTTGAATGAGACAAGAAAGGGACACGTATGAATTATTATTGATCGCGTATCAGTCATCAAATTTGAAGACTCCTCTTCCGACTCTCTTACCAACAAGTTGCATCATTCAAAGGGGAAACCTTGCATTAATAGAATTAGTGCAGCGAATAAGCCACTTTTGAATCTCATTGAATCCTACGTAACAAAAGCACAGATGTACCTACGAGCTGTTTGATCAAAGTTAAACTACGTTAATGCGTGCACATGACAACTTGTGATCGTGCTTCATTGATCTTTATCTCGTTTGATCTGAGAAAGCAGCTACTGATGCAATATGTACTATATACGATGAACCAATTACAGTTTTTTTGCTTCTCATCTTACAGACACTCGTATTGTATTTTATTGCTTACAACGGAAGTGATTTAAGTAAGAAATTATTACTCGTAGTTTTGCTGTCATAATTACCAAATATTTTCAATCGTGTATTATATATATATATATATGTAAATTTTATTATTATGAAACATGAATAAGGAACAAAAGCGATCAAAGAAAGCACATTGCCGAAACCTTATTACGACCTTGGGGACTGGCTAGTCGCGTCCAGATAAGCCTGGATTCGTTTGTTACGCAAGAGTGACAATACGGATCAAGGATGAACCCGCTGAACCGACTCAGCTGCTATCCGTTTGTTTAAACCATCGCTAATTGTTAATTACATTTCGCCAAAGGGGATTAACTCGTTTGACTAACTCTGCAAAAATTCGAATAATTCAGCAATCACGAGTATAGTTGTACACTTTTATCTTAACCTTTCACCTTTTAATTTCCTACGCGGTTTAACTGTTTCGGCAAGGTTCGTTCTCATTACCTTCCCTTTTTCGCACTTGAACCAATTCCCCACAATAAAACCCGATAACTTTCAAAAGCCTGGCTACGGTTCGGATGCTTAAATTAAATTCCAACTTCATTTTCTCATACGTTGCTCAGTCTTATTTGATAAAAAAAATATATGAAAGTATATCAGAGGAAAAATGATTATAAACGCTACAAAGCTCCCAAGTTACAGCAACTGTTTACTATTTTCGGTGTTGCTACTTGATTAAATACTGATTATTTACTTTAGGACCAGTAGGGTAATTTGATTCTCGTTTAAGGAACTCGAGAATTCTTTATCTCTCCAGTGAAACAAAAGACAGAGCTCGGACTATGTACAATCAAATTCAATCGAGCCCCCGATAATAGATAGCATCAATGTTTACAGACTCAGAGGGCGCTAATATTTGGATTTTATCGAAGATTTGTATCGCAATCTGTATACTTGCCATTTTCTCTTTGTTCGTGGGAGCAAGTGGCTTCGAAAAAGCCTTTTTCCATCGAAAAATACGATAACAGTGAGAGAAAGAGCAGCGGGAAAAATAAATACGATAAAGCGTGGTGGATGTAGTACATAACCTCAAAAAGATGCAGCTTCTATGGTGCGCGAAAGACAAACATTTGCCACGCACGATCTTTCGCTGGTATCCTCGTCGTTTTACGACGAGTGTGAGAAAAAAATGCATAAAGCAAATATTTATGTCCATACGAGTAAACAAATAAGGGAGTAATTGAACTCGTAAACATTACACCGAGCTCGAGGTTCGCTTTATTAAAGTTCAATATTTCTTTTAACCGGTACACCCTAATTGAGATTTTAATATTGATTTTTCTTCCCTACTCGATGCTTTTATCGCGATATTTTCGTTTTTTATCGGGGAAAAAAAAAAGATAATGCGGAAAGTACGGCGAGCGAGGAAAATGTTTATAAATAGCGAGCGTCGAGTTTGCGTCGGTTAAACTAAATGGGAGAAAATAAATCAACGGTTAAATATAAAGAGATTATGGCACGAGTGTGTGTAAATAAAGATGAGAGGATCGCGGTGTGTTTCGTTATTATGGAAGTATGTGTAACGTTGGAGGAATTAAATGTTATTAAAGAGACTTGGTGAGTTTACTGAATGGTGCTGAAGAAAAACTGTATTTTAATATGGTGAGAAGAGAAAGTAGAAATATTTGCAAGAAGAGGAAGAGAATTCTATCCTGCAGGAAGATCGATTTAAGGCCTGTAGATTGGTTGTAAGTGAACTTAATGAAAGACAAACAGCATGCGCGTTTTCTTCGTGTACGTGTATATAACTACCTTAAAGTTAATTGTGTGTGTAACTGCCACGTGCATTGTGCAAGTGCACGTGTATCCGTGAGCTCCTTATCAACCAGTGTACACCATTTCTATGATCCCAGGCCCGTCTAATCGAATTGCAAACCGTCTATAATGAGAAACCTTACTCTCCTTCCTTTCTAATAATGATAATAATAACAACAAAGTATAATAACACGATTGAATCAAACAATATAATTTTTGTAGCAAAGAAATCGTTCAAAAATTAGTAAATTAAGAAAAGAATCGCTTTTACCGACCGAGTCCTTACTTCAAGATCGTCTTAACATAACAAAATCTGGGTTTAATCTTGTCGTATATGGTTCGTAATCTCTATAAGAACATAGAATTGTTTACTCATTGCTCGTTTGCAAAAGTTACAATATTGAAGAATCTCTTTTATCAACCGAATTGGACTTGGAGATCGTCTTAAGGTAGTTTTAAGTATATTGCACACGTTGGTGTTTCGCGGTGTCCTTATCAGTTAAAGTGCAGACTACTCCTGCGACGAGCAGACATCGATCCAACTACGGCCTTTGGAATGTGTCGTGCTATTATATAATTACGTACTTGTGCAGAACATAACGTTACATAGTTACGCAAGCGACGCTCGCTCTGGCCACCATCGCCGTTGTGTCTGTCTGGCAAAGAATTGACGAGCTGTAGGAAGCTCTAAAATTATTTCGCCAATCGCGCGTGTCCGCGAATACGTAATAAGCAGAGAAATCCAACAAATAAAGACAAGCAAAAATGGAAAAAAACAAAAGAAAAAAAAATGATAAATTACTTCTCCCCCTTCCAATCTTTCAACGTCCATTACGCTTTAGCAATTTGCACTAGAGACTTTAAAAAGCTGAACTCCACACTCTCTCGTTCCTCCACGTTGCAAACTTCTCGCGTATTTTTGTTCGCCAAAAGCTCGCTATTTACCAGTTTATTCATCCGTTCAGTGAAAATAATGCAACAGACGTAAAGAGCGATAAACGATCGTTATGCGTTACAATTATCGAATTTGGTAGTTTCAATCGAACTGCTGAATTATAGCTTAAACAAAGAAGCCTAATGATTGGATGGTCCATTGGTGAAATGGTTTAAAGCTCACTGGGTCGATCGTGCAGTTCGATTTGGAAAATGAGCTTTTCGTGACGGCAGATTATCGTTAATTGAATTCGATGCGAATCAGTTCGAGGTTAATACGTGCAAGTGGGTCGCTGCTATACGCGTCCTTCTTAACGATAACCACCCCAGTCCTCTCTATAATTAGTAGATAGGAAGAACGAGAGGTGACACTGTCTAAACTAATTTTTCAATTAATTCGCTTCCTCGACGTGACCACCAAGACCAATAATTACTGCATCGACCCGTGCAAGATGCTCGTTCATCAGCTTACTCCCCACCCTATTCCACCCTCACTGCCATTCTTCATAGAAATTCGGTTTCAACAGCGTTCAAACGTAAATTGCTCGAAATCCGAGTAACCACGGAATTCGGTAAATCCACCCCCCCCCCCCCCACTAAATTTTTTTAACCTCCCTTTACGCTTTATTCGCAAACCTCGAGAAGCCTTTTTAGCTATATTGAAAATTTAAATTCCTGTACTCAAAAGTCACGAAAATATACACTCATCTCTGTGAAACAGCTGGGATACTTGATTGTAAATAAGACTCGACACTTCAAGAGCTTTTCTACTTTAAAGAATATCCATTGGAACCTAGACTATCCTATATATACTCATCTTCTTTCCTTTTTGTTCGCAAAAACGATACGTTTCTTCAGGTACCATTCATTCGCTCTATTCTGCATTTCATCACGTTCGATGCATTTCTACCTTACAAGGACTCTGTAGCAGATCTTAATAAAGCGAGTTTCGATCTTGTTGGTTTTCTCTGGAGCTTTGACGCTGCAATTACACATAAGTAGAAAATCTAATTGACCCCATACGTGGCAAACTTCGAACGGACCAGAAGCCGAATTGAATTGTTCTCCATTTAACATCATTAATTCTCTTCTTCCGTTTCTTCGCGCGAAAAGTGATATATGTTATATTTAATTTCACACACACACAAAAAGTGCACATTATAATTAATATAATAAAATATATATATATATAAAATATACCCTTAAAATTAATTAGTTCACGGTTTTCGTCAGGTCACCGCGTTTTATCCGATTCAATCAAACACTTCCCAGAGATTCGCGCAGATTTTAATATAAAAAGTTTCGATCCAGTTGGTTTTCGAGCTTTGTGGATGCAGTTATAAATATATAAGTAAAAAATCTAATTTACCCCAGGCGTGGTAAACTTCGAATGGATCAGAAGCGAATTGAATTGTTCTCCATGCATTAAACTGCGAAACTTGGATAGAAAAATCTGTTCTTCGTCACATTGGCAAATAAAATTGTACTAGCAAATATGAGATTCTTATTTGGACATCGTTCTATCAACTGCTTCGATTTTATTTTTCACCTTCTTTTCCATTACTTTGTTTACTTCTGCCGATCTTACCGTTACTTTTTCCAAGCTTATATCTCAAGTATCTTTCTGCGCCCCAACATCCAACGTATGATGCTTTTTTATCAGTAAAATTATTTTTTTTAACTCTCTCTCTTTACTTAGACCTTTGAGAACCAGTTTACCACTTACAAATCATCATGTTGAATTAAAAACATTAACCAAGAGTATTATTAAAAAAATTCTACAACACTTTCGGCAACTCGACTCCACATTAATGCAAAAAAACAGTGACTGCAGTCTTCTGGTATCTTAATAATTCGTCAATATGCGAGATAAATAATAATCGATATTACAATAATTAATTTTATACGGAGGAGAAATGTTTTACAAAGCAACACTTGCTTATTTGGAAACAAAAGTGTATTATTTTACCAATGAAATCGATATGTTAATTCAGCTTAGTGAATTTATGTATAATTAAAAGCAGCTAAAAGTAACTTTTTCCGTATTTCCAACCAGAGGGAAGTTCGTGCTGATGAAAGGATATACTTTTATAGTCGGAAAAATTTTCCACGTTTAACGCTTTAATAAAGAAAATAGCACTTTGTGTGCACTTGGAGAAGCTATTTTATTTAGTCAATTAAGGTGATGTGATTAAACTCGACGTAAAAAAAGATTAATAAATATTTTTCAGCGATGGTCTTAAAACAGTTTCAATTGTATCACACGTTGATATAATATCTCTTAGTTTTCAATGGGATTACGGATGGTCGTTAAAATAGAAGATAGGTGTCCGGATGGGTAAACAAATATTGAAGGGTTAGAATGTTTTATTAGACCGAAAAAGGGGAGAAATGTAAAATTATTTAATAACGTCTCATCAGAGATAGATGAGACAGCTGACGGGATAATTAGTGGGAAGATTAAATTCGAGGAGAGCAATTAATTAAGGTAAATTAAAAGCAAGCTTTCGAATGAGAGAAACGATTTCACCGCACAAGTTGGTGAAAGCTCAAGGGCATAGTAAGAGGCGTAGTTTTCTAGCGAGTAATTCGTTCGTTTCTTCTGAATAAAGATCGGAATCTTCCAGAAATCTACAGAGCGGCATTAATCGCATCTTTAGAAACTGAGAAAATCTCGTTCATCATTTATAGACCATTTTTTATTTCGCTATTTATATGTAAAACACTCGCGCCCGTCTAATTACTCCTTTTCCCGACAAGCTTTTTAAAAATCCCCAGTTTCGTTGCGAGAAAATACTCGCAATTGCCAGACTAATTGCCGGTTGAAAAGAGCTGCCAGGAAAAATCAGAATCAACTTACGCACCCCGTCATCAGAAAAACCCTGAAAATTCCGCGAAGGACTCGAGCATACTAATATGCTTCTTTGTAGAAAATTAATTCTAAACATTTGGCTGTGAAATATTGTTTGATGGGCTATACAAAATTTAATTTAGTAGTGGACGTTCGATCACTTACCTGCAAAAGATGTGAAGGATTCTGAAGTTTGAGTAATCGTTAATTGTTGTTGTTGAATTTGGTCGAAATACTGGGTAAATTAATTTTTACATTTTCCGTATGGTATTGATCGGAATATTGAACCAAAGTAAGTCTGCATTAACCGATAAAGGGATTAGCAGCAAAATACCCAGGGTACTCGCTCGCATATGGTGCCTTGATTGAAAAAATCGCACGAAGAAAAATATTGCGTCAGTTTTTAAGCTCTGGCCAATTTAAAACACTCCGTTCATTAAACGATGAAACCATCAAATGCTTAAATAAACGAAGGCAGACCAGAAGTCTTTTAATTGATTTTTCTTCGTGCTCGCAAATATTCAGCACTCATTTTGCAATTGTATCAAACTAATACTTACCGTATATAGGTCTCTGGTAAAGGGGAATGGGGAGAGGGGGGAATAACAAAATTGTTTTTAACTATTTAATTAGTTTATTTAACTTGATCTTATAATCATTCGCAGATACGAGGGATACGTAGTAAACAATTAGCTCAAATGATGTTTCTTTAAATACAAATAACCTAAAACACATGTTTGTTTATTTTTGGTTTCATACGACTAAGATTACGTTCACAGACAAACTTAGCCACGGCTCGATCACATAGTCGAATATCTCTATGATTTATACATATACAATTTGAACCCGCATTTAGTTAATACTTTCTTTCACCTTCTTTTTCATTGTTTTCTCTCTTATGCATAAAAATCTTGCTCGTCGTCTGTTCCGAATCACTCCGAACGAAAATACGCCGAGAATTCCTTCGGTTTTTCCCAGAGTGACTCGACCCAATTCTATCATCTTTCCTCCGACAATACACAATTCGCCTTTTCGCTATTAAAACGCAACTCGTATGTAGCAGCTAAAACGCAGAATATCCAAAAATTAAATCTCAGTTCCCACCGAACTCTTGTTCTCTCTTTCTGGCTCTGTTCCACGGGATCCTACCATAAATCGAATCGACTGTCGTAAAATCCTCTCGGCTCGAGTACAAATGGCAGCAAAAAAGTCCCATTTGTGGTTTTCGTTAAACAGAGATGCAGCAATTTTCTTGGAATCCGCAAAGATGGACCTTCTCGGTCATTTCGTTAACAAACGGTTCAGACTCATTCCAACAAAACTGACCAATTTTCCATCCATGCATAATTTACCACAAATGGATAATTTTTTGCATCTGAACAAAAAGTCATGTATAAGCTTTTCGATTTATACGGTTCGTCGCTCTGATAGCACACGATATTCAAGGGACATCCTCGGCATGGCCACTGGACGTGTGGATATCGTTGTAGCGTTCGAAGGATGTTCTGAGGATATTTGTGCTATTGGGGCGATAAAGTGATCTCCCCCCCCCCCCCTCCTACACTTAAATAATTCATATGTTTTTGCAAGATCAGATTGAGTAAAAGATCAATATTTTAATAGCGAATAGCGAAACTCGATGAAGTGAGATACCTTTTTACGATGAAACTACCGCGAGAAACAAACAGCGAAACGTTCTGCAGGATTTTCGGTGCCGTTGATTATTGCTTGAAAGCTTGCGCGTAGCGTATACACGGAGATTGGTTCAGCGACCTGAACGAACGCTATGCTGTTGTTGCCCCTACCCACCTCCCCTCTCCTCACCTAACCCAAGCACCCAGCCACAAACTTTATCGAGTACTTGAAAACCAAAAACTCCGAAATTGGCCGTCTCACGTTTTATACCAAACAGACGTGTATCATTAATCGATCCTTCTCTCTAAATACTCGAATGAACCCGGTCGACCCTCGAACTATTCAACCGTGAGTCAATTAAAACGATTAAAACTTTACCTTAGCGAAAGAGGCCCAATTGGCTTTTTCACACAAGTCTAACTTATATACGTATGCACTATTTATACCTGTATCTTCTAGTTATTCTCGAATAGCAATAGTGTGTTGAATTTTTCATCCAATTCGATCCGTTGTTGGAGAAGTTTCCGTTGTACACCGCTGACCAATGATATTCCACTGTACGTGGTTCGTCTTTAATGGACCGTACACAAAGTAAAATCCATAATAACATGGCAATTGCTGATGGTCGCGCGTGGTTTGCTGCGTTGCGTCTCTAAAGGCTCGCTTGGTTCGAGGTTCGTCACATGATTAGTCCTGTAGGCTGTAGGGACTATGGGAGCGGAAGGGAGGGGAGAAAGTCGATCTCGCGGCGCTAACGATTCGATTATACCTAGTTTGACTATTAGCTACGTGGTCCATGTCGTCTATGAATATGAAGCATAAGCGGGCTATTTGTCGCAAGTTTTTCAAGATTGGCCAAGGTCACTTTGGCTTAAGAAAGAACACGAGAAACAAACAAACGTGATTTGATACGCGAGATGCCCGTACAAAAGACGAATACGCTCTCCCTTGGGTATTTGACAACAACAACAGCAGCAGCGACAACAGTCAAGTCCGGAGAAAAAAGGTACCTTTACATAGTAACACTTAAATGATAAATCACAATACGGTCGCAGAGATTGTAGCAACTCTTCTCCTTCTTCCTTCCTCTTTCTCCCTGTTGCTCTCCCTTTGCCAGTCAATTACAAGAGCCTCGCTACACTTTCTGAAAATTGTTAAAAAACAAACCAATTTAAACGAACGAGTAAAAAATTAATCCAGTCCCCAGTGATAAAATCTCCATGCCGAGAGTGATAAAGATTGAAAGGAAATTGATATAATCCCATGGCGAGGCTCCTGGACACGGAACGAATCGTACGCTTCGACCTGGCCAGACTCGATAAAATGAACAAATTTTACACTGATCCGCTTAATATTAACGATTGTGCATTCATTCACTCCTCTCTCTCTCTCTCTCTCTCTCTCTCTCACTCACCTATTCCAAATCACAGTATCCCAGCCAGAAAAATACCTCAAAACTCACTCATACGCACTCATTGGAAAATCTTAATACGAGCTTATAATAATCAGCTTTCATCTCTCTCTCCCTCTCCTCATTTCCCTTTTGCTTATCCCAATTTTCTTCCTCTTTCAGTTACTACATATCCTTCTCGCTACTTTTCCCTGCTTTTTCTAGTCGCTTTCTTTAAATGATATACAATCTCATTCGACAAGTCCACTAGAACTCTCCAACGCGTCGAACACCGTAAAATAAGACTCGCAGAATGTATCAACCATCTTCTATAATAAATCAAAAAGCTTTTTTACGGCGCTCAACGCGTCTAACTTAATCAATAGTTAGATATAATAGTAAAAACGTTTACAATATTGAAATTTTTTTGCAATTTTTGTTCACAATTATAAACTCAGCCGTGTATAATTTATTTTTCTACCGTAGTTCGACTAAGAATCGTAGTGGGGCGCTGTGATCGCGGAGAGGTCAGCAGTAATATTGGAATATTTTTAAAAGTAGATTTTTTTCTTTGTTGTCACCAAGCGTTGATCAGCGGAGTAAAAGAAAGAAAGAGAGATATAGAAGAGAGAGTAAATAGAGAAGAAGAAATCGAGCAAAGGTAGAGAATAGGTAAAAAATTGGAAGAGTATTATATTATAACGAGAGAAAGAGAATGAATAACGATTAAAGATAAAAAGGAGGAGGGGAGGGGGTGAGAGAAAAAGAGTGAGGAAGAAAACAAAAGTTTCGGGTATTCCGATCGGCGGGTCACGTACGCTTCTAGCTTCTGGCCGAAGTCTAAATGCCGGAGGCGTTCGAATTTCCTGTCGTTACGTGAGTCGCCTACCGAAAACTCTTATTGTCAATGAAAATCATTCGTCGAGCCTGCATTCCCGCAAGACCATTCTCGAATTTACACGAGCCGCGGACCAGAACGAAAAATAGTTTATTACTTAACCTCCTCAGAAGACTCGATTCTCTTTCCTGAAAATGACGCGTGACTCGCAAACGCTTGTTGTGTTATTTGTATATGCGCACACTTGAACACACAACTATTGACAAATCTGCGCGCACAAGTAAGTATACACAATATGCATATACATGTATATTTAATATAGTATGTACCCGTATGAAAATTGCTTAATCAAACGCTTCCATCTTGGTTCGTTCGTTTATTTGTTAAGAAATATTCTGCTCTCTCGTTTTCACTCCTATCGATTATAACCTCAAAAGATTCTCATTTTTTTCGTTTTCTTTTCAGGTTGCAGTCATGCTACTACTCACAATTCCAATAGGTAGCGTCTGAACGATTGACCTTTCCTGCTTAGCGCTTTTCTTTGCTATAGTATATATATATATATATATGTAATAAAGCAAAGTTGCGTGCTTCGAGAATAAGCTTTGACGCATCTATTTATTTCTTTATCAAATACAATGGACCGATATGATCAAAGAACGCTGCCTCTCACCTAGGATGGACCATCGACTTATACTAAGATATGCGTGAGATTGTAACCTAACATGGTAATTGGACAAGAAAAATCAGGAATAATAATTGATGAGAGAGATATCGTTGGTATATTACGAACTACGGATTAATTGGTCCTTGGCCATGATTGGATGAATGGAGAAGAAGCGAGGTCTTTTCGTAGCCCTTGTGCAGAGCCTGGGAAGTCAAGTATTGGCTTGATAAGGTGGCCCGAATGATATGGCTTTGGCTTTGCGGTGTTGCGATGGTGCCATTTGTGGACAGAAGGGTTGGTTTATCATGCGACATGCGTGAGATAAGGCTGTGCGGAGAACACACTATCGATAGCACGAGGGATGACATTGACTCTAAAAACAAAATCAAAAGCAACCAAACAAAAGATATATCAAAGATAAATTCAAAAAGTAATGGCAAACTCAGCTGTTGTATTAGTTTCATTCTATCGATTTTCTTCTACTTTTTTACTCTCAATATTCAAATGCAGCGTATCTATAAGGGCCCGAAACTCAACGGTAAATTCTGATTTAATCGTTAATTTTCCATTACCCTTTCAATCTTGCTTTTCTTTAATCCTGAATACTTACCTGTTCGTACTCTTACTTTTGATTTATTTTCCAGAAATTGCTGAGAGACTAGCTTAGAACGATGTTCCGTGTTTGCATATCAATATTCATGACTGAGAAAGAGAGAAAGAGAGGTAAGGCCGAGTAAGTAGAACGTATAAATAAATAATTAAATAAATCGCAGTTGCTTACAGTTATGCTAATGCATTCTCCAAATGAACAATGGTTATACCATATGCATAAGTTGTTAATCCTTTTCCAAATAATGCAAGACAGCTCCATGCAAAAGTCAGCTGGATGAATTTTGTTATGTATAGCTATGTATACATATGGAGTAAACAATTATGTGTTATAATATATACCATTATACATACATAAATCAAGTAAAATGGACAATGAAAATGGAGAAAAGTGTGAGAGAAATGAAGCGGCAATGAAAAAAGGGCAGTATTTAAATTATACAATCTTTGCAATAGGATTTATTTAAATTAATATTTACAAAAATGAGATTGGCATATCCATTAATAGTAAATCATATCGTGTTCTCTCTAGTTCAAATAATACAAGTCCAATTGAGAAATGGTCTACATGTATTCATAGCAGTTATAATCGGCTACGATTTACAAACGTAACATAATCATCACAAGGCGAGACAAATCTCACTTTACAATACTCTTGATGCAAAATAGCGATAATTATATGTATATTCCATCTTTTTTTTTCTTTGTTAAATTTCTTTTACTCACAAAAATCCCTATCGTGTCCCTATTACACGTACAGATAAATACGTCGCTTGTACGAACTTTGGCGCAATATTTTTTTTTTAACAGATAACTATAATTATAATCGTCATCATCATCATCATCATTATCATTATCATCATCATTCCCACCTTTTTGTTACATTTCTGGGTAGGGACATCTCTGCATGTGTGTATTTACGTGTTTATGGATTCGTGTGTGCACGACTTCTTGCTGTTGTGATTTTCTAATTTCATTTTATTAGCATGTATACTCAAATCGGGGCAACGCAATTTTCCGACCTTTTTCCCCCTCCTCTCCTTTCCCCTGTTTATTTATCGTTAAAAAAATCCTTATCGTACGAGCCATGGATTTGCCGCTAATAATAATCAGCCGTCTTTAAAATTGTCATTTAACTAAAGTTTTCTGTACAACTCAACTAAATCATTTAATATATTATCTTTATCTAAATATATGTATATATTTATATCTTTATTTAAATAATACTATATATACAGGGTGTATCACTTAAATCTCCCCAAGACGTAAGAATTTATTTATCTTTGTAATTATAAGCATACACATTTTTTTCACCAGACTTTTCTGAATGAAAATAGAAAGGAGGTTCATAAGGGTCTTGTGCAAAAACTTGATAGAACTTATAATTACATAGATGGTTCTTTCGCATTTATACTCTGGGATTTAGAGCGGTACAACCTATTTATATATTATACACTTTTAACTAAATGGTTCTTTAACCTCAACAGAACTCGGTTAAATTGTGTCGCATCCCCGTTTTTAGATCTTTTTTCTTTCAGCTAAATTTACACATCTTATATTTCCTCCCTGTTATTTCTCATATACACTACAGTAATATTATAAATCAGTTCAATCTTACCGCGTAATATACTCTTTTTGTATTAAGCTTGAGATTCAATTCCATCATTTTTATGTAGAATCATTCTCCCTCATTGCTAAACTCGAATAAAATCATTTCACGTATAGATTCGAACTCTTATCCGTTATCGCTTCGTTATCGGATTTTTATCATTATGTTCCTTCCAATTTTCTTCCTCTGTTTTGCTCCTACATAACATATACTAGATATAAGATTCTGTGAAATTTTTGCCGATGCCTGCCTCTCGTCTCTTCAATCGTGGCTCAACCAAGCCTTTTCACAACAATCTTTCTCTTCTTTCTTTTATTCATGACACAAACACAACTATAAGTTAAGTATAATTCCCATTTATGAACAACATTCAAATATTTGTATGTGTGTGTTTATGTGTGTGTTCACGCGATTGCGCGCGTATTCTTTAATAAAATTGTTATACCGGTGTGATCGATAATTCAACGAGATTGCATTAACGTAATAAGTTCGACTCGTGGCCAACATTGAAAACTTATCCGATCAAAATTATTCATTTACAGGTTATCTTCCGGTGGAAGCTCGCAGATATTTACAAAGCAGTTGGACGCTTTTTTGAACTCTCGAGTCAAACGAACGGATGCTTCTCGTCAACAGTGTAGGGGGGGGGGGGTGTTTAGTGTTTACGAACGAAACGCTGTGGTGCGTTGAGGTTATGTTTGAGTGGACGGGAGAGGAGAGGGGTCGAGTGGAGTAAGAAAAACGAATATAAGTACAGGTACAAGAACCGCATTAGAGCAAAGAATTCACTCTGCAATTATCCTTTCCTCGTGTCTGTCCCAGCTCGTGGGCGCGCACTCGTGTCAGCAGTCAGCGTCGTCCGTGACGCACGTTTCCTTCCTCCACACTGTTGCCAATTCTCTCTCTCTAATACTCTCTCTCATACACACACACATACACACACGCGTACGCAAACACACATACAAGCGCGGACAATCCTGCCTGCCACGATCTTTCTCGAGAATCTCCTCCTAACAATAAGCGTAATATATGGCACGTGGAAAAATCAAAGCGTCTCGTTCAATCCCTGCAGACTCCTCCTCTTCCTCGCTCATCTTCCTCCTGATGTAACCATTATCGAGAGTCCTGCCAAATTTCCACGATCTGACAACGTCGCCACGTGCTGCTGGATTATTATACTACGACGACGCATGATGCAACCCACCAGCGAAAAGACAAAGCTAAAAACAAAGAAAGTCATTCCACACATTTGTTTATAAACATCCATTAAGCCCAATTTGCCATTGGTTCTTATCTCTCGGTTTTTCTATCATTCAATAAACTCCAGTGTATCCTCTAATCTGCATTTATTTACATCAGAAAATTTACGATTGGAAAATTGTGAATTAATATAGTCTGAGACTAGTGTATTTTTATTGTTTATATCCAAGAGATAAGAGCCGATCAGTAGTGGTTAAAGTTTCAATTGTGGAGATGTAATTTTTATTAGGGTTATAATTCTTCGCGTGTGCATCGTTGTGATTATGATCGCTAATTAAGAGGATTGCTTCATGATGTAACACGCGCTTCAAGTTTTATTTCCTGGAAATAACGTAGCTCGTAGTGAAACCGAATTTTTCAATAAGACAGATTTCTAAATTTTAACGCGTACTTTGCAGTTTTATATTATCCATTCGAATAATTTGTCCATCAAATTCCTTTCCCTAGTTCAAGGCTCTTCTCAGAAATCATTGTTTCACGTTTCTCTGTTTAACCGTAATATCGCTGTTACTCGATTATTCTGGAAAGGGCCAAAGGCTCAGGATCGGTCATGAAATTTTCATGGTACGCGCGTAGTCCTTAAGGTAATTACGTATGCAAGGTTGATTGGCGACGTAAAAAGAAGGGTAAAAGGGGGGGGGGGGGGAGGAATAACTTAAAGCAAATACAAGCCTATCCAGTTCTGTATGTGCCAAGAATTTATTTTCACGGTGTGTGAGTTCTCGTTGAATCGAAGATTAGTTTTATTGTATGTTATCGTCCAGTTGAAAAGTCTTTTATTTTACCAGTGAGAAACTATTTTCGTTGGACGTTCGCTTTTAAACGTTTCCCTGTGAGAATGCTGCCCATTGTGTATGGTATTATGGCTAGGGATTATTTCTGTGAACCGTACGTTCTCGCCGGGTTGACGACACTCGTGCTCGACTTTCGTCGTGTATACGACGGTATACGTGCCAAGAAAATCAATAAAATCGCGGCTGGCCAGCGTTCCGTCGCTGTTCGATGCGATGCGCCACGTGCAGTAGTCCGCGTCGGCCCAATAAACCAACCCCTGATCGACCCCCCCCCCTCTCCTCGCCTACCCTTATCTCACCCCTTCGTCGCTCGATTCATCCAGCAGTTCGTGGTATCCTCGCCCAATTATTGCTTGCGCTCTGACTCACACACATTTTTCCATTTCCTCATTCATAGCGTTCATTCCAAATCCCCGGAGCTATTAATTCTTTCGTTATTACCCCCCACCCCCTCTCCTTCGCTCTTTATATACTGCATCACGCTTTGAACTTCAAAAACAATGTATCAAGGTTTGGGGAAAGAATGAAACGTAAATATTGGCAGTGAGTGAAAATCGAATATACAAATAAAAATTCAGGAGTACGAATAGAAATATGGTCATACGTGTGAAACATAATTTATTGTTTGGCCTTTTACTGGTAAAGAAAGGAGTTTTATCGTTTACAGCAAGATTATTGCAAGATTTGAACCTTGACGTGTCGGATGAAGCTGTTCGATGTATAATTTCACGTATGAGTAGCTTTGATGATCTCACGATCAATGATTCGTTCAGTGCGAGGTAAGTGGGATTAAGAGTGTTTATTTTGTATCTTTGTAAAAATTGAAGTATTGTAGTATGGATTTTTTTCAGCGTGGGCCAAAGAAATTTACTGGTGCAAGTGAGATGGATATTGTAGAAATTTCTTCTGAGCAACGACAGACGCGAAGTCGATTGTTGTGGGTAATTAAACCTAGGAATAATTACTGGCTGGTAGTGCAATTCCATCATTCATGCACGTAGCATGATCATACTAATATTCTACGGAGGCAGAGTACTCGGCAAATTGCACTTACTCCACTAGTGCTAATGGACAGAATCATCACGTTTTACATTAGTGCACATGTCTATACTTTAACATACGTAAATAACCGAAGAGTACTGCAATCGTTAATTGCAACGTAGTCAAGGGCAACCGATAGAATTTCTTGCGCCCTCCTCCTGGTTTCATTCATCTTTTCCCTTTTGGCACCTCCATATTTTGTATATACTCCGCTTGTCTTACATTTTCTTTTTCTTATAAGAACTTTTATTATTTTGTACCTTTATCCTTTAAATTGTTTTCTTTACCACCAATGTAATAGACAGAATCATTGTGTTTCACTCTGTATTTCAAACATTTACACGTATCATATATAAATAACCAACGTGACCATAATCATTGATTAGAACGTTGTCAAGGGTAACCGATAGAAACTTTTTTGTCCACCTCCTCGCCTCTGCTTCCGCCTTTTTCTCCTTGGTGCTTCAATATTTTTGTTCACTTTCTTTTTCTTATCAATACTACTTTTGTAAATTTTTCCCTTTACCCTTTCATTTGCTCCGTTCTTATACTCGTCTTTTATTATTTTCTTCGCTCTTCTCTTGAATTTCTTCTTTACCACCAATACAACAAACTTTCTACCAGCAAGCAGAAACTTTCCTCAAACACAGGAAAAACATCTGAAACTTCACTCAAATTGTCCTTGTACCCGTAACATCCAATTTGGAGATATATTTCTCTGATATTTTCCAACTCGCTGACCGAATACCAAAAACCAACCAGCTTTTCGATCCTCGGCTTGTCTTTGGCCTCTTTCGCAACATTCGATCTTTCCTTGTGCTACTTAACATACTTGCTATTTATTGCTACTGAAAATGCTCCTTTTATGTACTTGCAAATTATTACTCTCAAACATTTTCTTTATCCATTCAGAACTAGGCACTCCGTAAAATAGTTTTGGATAATAGCATGTATACGCAAGAAATATACTTTACGGAATAAATTTTTAAACAGTTTTTCGATTTACTTCTTATGTTTCAAAGTGAGTTTTGACATTAAATCTAATTTCCTTGCATTTAAAAGGCACGAATGTTCGAAGTTTAAGTTGTCAGCTAGCAACCAATATTTCCTGGCGTGTCCCAGTCGAGTAAAGTTTGAGTTTCTCGAGTGGGTTTTGAACTCGAGAGTACATCTGCCACGACACAAATTCGTAGACAGGAGTGTGCTTGTAAGACACGGGCGTTACCAGTAAAGCTCCCTTATCTGTACTCGTAAAAAACAGAATTTCACACTACTATCATCGAAACAACGATTACGAAACCAGAGTTTAAAACCGCTAGTTGCACACTCTGATAGAAAAATTGGAGAAGATATACGAGAAAACATTAAATATGCAAGAAAATAAATTCAATTGATAAAATTATTTTTTCCTGATAGAACACATCAGTTTTCAGGGTACACCTTCAACATGTCCACTGCACATGTGAATACGCGTTTAGAATGTTTTAAGGATTTTTTCAGGATATTTCTACTGTTAGGATTTGCAATTAACAATTAATGTAACAATATTTGAAACTAATTGTTGAAAAAAGAATAAAAGTCGAGTAATTTTTTCATGCTAAAACTTTGAGGTTATGTCTCGATAAATTTTACAGGTGGCTACGCCAATGGGCCCATGCACGCGAGTTTCATGAACGATCCGGCAGTGAACAAACGTCGATATACTGGAAGGAGGAACGAGCAATAAGTATTCGGATGAGAGATTATACGACCCATTTAGAAAACATTTTAGTCTCTCAGAGCTCTTGGATCGACGTCGACGCAACGTGCCATTGTTTTTTCGGTTCGCTGATAACGAGCTACACCTAATAGTTATAAATCCATCCGCTTATCATCGTTCACAAACATGAACTAGTCTCTTATTCCACATCCCCACGTCCTTTGAAATGCGACCCCGAGCAGTGGGTGGTAGTCGCTGTAATTCCCCTTCCATAATTTTCCACCCTGTAGCTTTCTTCATCGGATTTCCGGCTCCTACGCCATTGCTAAGCTAGACCATTTTTACTCTCCTCGCTGTTATAGGAAAATCCACTTATTAACGACAAAAAGCAACAGGATAAATTATTTGAGGCTAAAAACTAAACGCTACATTAAAAATTTGCAAAGTATCAACAGTAAAGTGTTTTCTGATATTCGAGAAAGGGGGGAAATCGTTGAGGTTCACCAATTTGGGTTTAGTTACGCGGAAGACTAAAAGAAACGATACTGCATATCGAAAAATTGTGCATGGAATGGAGGGAAACGATGCGGAATTCAGAGCAACACACGAAACAACTCCACTATTCTGCTCAAAACAACAATAAAACTTCTCGTACCACTTTACGCTGCATTCTTCTACAAGTAATATTAACGAGTTTCAACCTTTTATAACCGTCCTTTTTTTATTTTCTTTCTTCACTAAGAATAAAACAATTTTTCTTGTCGAATTATTCATTTTCGACGCTATTTACAACGGATTAGCATTATCACACGGATCGCAGAAGACTTAACCTCAAAATTTTAACACCAGGTGTCGTTACGTACAACTACTTACGCTTACGAGTTTCTAGGTTATAGTTTCAAGAATACTGCAGGATGTCGGATGAAACGGTACAAATGTTTTTAACCCGCCAATAGGCGCGTGCTTTTTTTTTACGTAGATAGGCGCGTGGGGTGCCACGGACACCCCATTTGTTTTTCGTTATTAGACGTAAAACATTTACAAATACAGATTTATTTTTCAATAAATATCATCTATGCGAAGTTCCCTTTGGTATACAATAGCAATTGCATTTCTTTACATTATTTGTATTAATTAAACGCTAATATTTTTAAGTGACTGCACAAATTTTTCGCTACGTTACCAATAGATTTCTATTCTTGGGGTGTTCTGAACACCCCGCGCGCCCATTGCCGGGTTAACAATTTTGTGCCCGCGTTTAAACGAATTGGAAACACGAGAAAAGGGACTTAAGCTCTTCAGCGTTTTTGCATACATTAATGTACGATTAGCATTAATAATTAGCGAGAATTTTTCCAAGCGGGAAATTATTATTTTCCAGCGAGTATTTTCCGGGAACCGTAGCATTATCGCACTTTGATCATTCCGTCTAGTTATATTCCACAACGCAATACAGTGTACATTGCAAATTGCAGTACGAGCAGTTCCGCAAAGTTTTGTTGCTCTTGAACAATGATTTTACGAAAAATTTAGTGTCTGCATGAGAATCTGGTTCAGTGATCTTGATTTTTCAACGTTAAAGAGTTTTACAGGACTCGTGGAAATAGAAATGGAAAAAGCTATATTGTGATAACGGAACCGGACGTTATTCAACAAATTCAGCAGTGCGATAGTACTCAATGCAGTAGAAATAGCAAATATTTAATTATACATGAAGTGATACGATAATGAACTTGATGATTCGTAGGAAAAGATTAATTTTCTACAATTGCTCTCTCTCTCTCTCTTTCCTTCATTTGTCTCTTCGGAGCAATATTTCGGCCGTATATATTGGGATCTGACATTGGAGAAGAGTGGAGTGCCAATATTGCGGTTATAATTCGAATACTATTATAGATAGTATCGATGAAAAGTAAAATATGGTAATTCCAAGTTCTCCAAGTCTGAAAAGAGATAATTAAACAATCCCTTTACCCTTACGATCGTCACAAATTCAAAGACGATAAGCCAGTCCTCTCTCTTCCACATATAGATTCCAATAGTGTTTTAAGGGTTTATTACTCTTTGGCAACTGCTAAAATATACTTTTTTTATACAAATATCTTATCTTTATTATTTTAAAAATATTATATAAAAATTTGAGAAAAAGATTGAAGAAGTCTAAGAACATATTTTTACATTTTCGGGCGTGTATAAAGTATAAAAAACTTTTAAGAATAATTTTGAGGATGCGTTAAGAAAATTAATTTTCAAGAGGTAGCCTCTTTAATTTATTTTATAGAGTAAAGAGAAAAAACTACTCTCGAAACACAGGGATAACTGTGATATCTGAGGTAAGAGTAAAAGTGAAAACAATGTGATCATGTAAAAAAGGATAAACAAGATAAAAATTTAGTTTGCCGGAAAGCTGCCGGATAAGGTTATTCAATTCGATAGGAAATAAAGAGAGGAAGTTGTGGTATATCGATAAACAATTCTGTATTATTATTGTTATCATCATCAAAAAAGAATCTGATTAAAAACTACATCCGGTAAGTGGTTAACACCGGGCAAATCCAGATTTGCGGATTGAAGATCAAGACCGATTAAGATAAGCTTGAAAATCTACGGTAGGTGGTCTCAAGAGTAAACACAGTGTTATCTGACTGAGACTAAATATAGAATGTAAGAGAGAATAGTAGTTATGTATATATATTTGTTTTAGGTTGCTTGTAAGAACATCAACCAGAAATGGTGAATGTTTATGGTTGAAACTTGTCGAAAAAGAGAATAAAACTGTGAGAAAGAAATAAAGCTGTTGGTACAGTAGGGAACATCGTTTATAATAGTGACAAAGTAGCCTGGTTTATGCTTTTTAACTGGTCACCTTTGAATCCTGTAATGTTTACAACGTAATGTTATCTGGCTGAGACTAAAGATAGAGTCTAAGGGGAGGATAATACTTTATTTTATTTTTTTTTTAGTACTGGTAAAAAACATCAACAAGAAATGCAGAGCGTTTGTAGTTGAAATTTGTGGAAAAGGAGAATAAAACCGAGAGAAAAAAATAAAGTGGTTAGTACAGTAGTAGGTGATATCGTTTATAATAGCAGCAAAATAAAACGGAATTTAATACTTTCTAGTTGGTCGCTTTTGAATTGTATTTAAAATGCAATGATGTTTGGGACTAAAGATAGAGCCTCAGTAAATGAGAGTAGTTATAGTTACTTATTTTGTACTACTGGTAAGAGCATAAACGATAAATGGAGAACGTTTGTGGTTGAAATTTGTCGAAAAAGAATAAAACGGAGAAAGAGATAAAGCTATTAGTCCAGCGGGTGACATCGTTTATAATAGTGATAAAGTAGCGAGGTTTGCACTTTCTAACTAGTCACCTTTGAAACCTATAATGTTTACGAGGCTCTCTAGAGTAGCCTTCCAACGCTACGGATACTTATTGTTAGAAACGGAAAGCACCGAACACGGGATCGCCCTGCCTTTATTGGTCCAACGACGACATCAAAGCACAACACGAAGCAAGCTCAAACGCAACGAAATTCCACGAAAGCATATCCTTTCACTGTGTATCTCAATTTAGCGATAAGAATTCTTGCAGATTTATTTCACACACCTTAACTTCTCTTGATGTAAATTAATTTAATCATAATAATTGATCAGTTCGATCGTAATATTTACTACAGCTACTTGTTTTCAAAAAGTCATTGATATTACACTCATCGCGTTGGAAACGATCGCGGATCAGTGCTGTATACGTAACGTAACAACTTTAATCACAAGAATGGAACGGACGTCAGTAAAACGCTTTTAGTTTACGCACTTTATACTCGAAGATTGTCCTTGAAAATCGTTCAAGTACAAGCGTAGTTTTGATAGTAACAACAATGACAAATCGGTGCAACTCTGAATTGCGTTTTTAATATCAAAGCTAGTCTATCGAGATGAACGTTTTCTTCATGTAAACACGAGAGAATAAAAAATTGATTCAGTGTAATCTTTTGCGAGTTTAATCAGTTAAACTTAAGAAGGATTGCGAGTGAACGTTGTCGAAGCTCGTGTGAGATCACAAGAACGGGACAGACGTCAATAGTTTAAACTCGACAATTGTCCTCGCAAGCCGTTTGGGTACGTGCATCATTCCAGCACCGGCACAGTCATCGATCTTTATGCCTGTCGTTCCCATCTTTGTCAGTAGCTATCATCAATCGTTCCAACACAAACCGTTCTTTCTTGCATCGACAACTTCATAATTGTCTGAAAACCTTTCCTATTTACGTTATTTTCACCAACCAACCACCAAGGTCTCTCATTTCCATTCTCTTTCATATATCCAACCAATCAAAGCACCAAACGCACGCCTGTTCAAAACATCCGACGCCCAAATAATTTCCGTTCACTCTCGGTCAAACCAGTAGCTTCCGAATCTCTTCGTTCCACGCGAAAACAGCCACGATGGTTATGCGCATGCGCCATTTTACCGATGCACAATGTGTTCCCTAGTCGACCGTTGACTAACGTGGAAAGTTTGCTCTCGAATTTCTGAAAAGTGGGATAAATTGGCGACTGGCGCCGAGAGCGAGAGCGATCATGAACTTCGATACCGAAGCACGTGAGAATTACGTCAGCATTGTTCTCCAACGAGTTGTTTGAATTAATTTCACGTACGAGCGGATGCGAGGCACGAGACTATCGCGGACTCTTGAAAATCAGTCCTTGAGAGACTCCGCACGAACTCTGTCATCACAGCTTCTCCTCAATTTTTTTTCTTGTTTCCTAACCTATTTTCTTCGCGCTTTTCACGCTCCGTTCCAAAAAAATCACGCGTATCGATACTTCTCCACGACTAACCTATAAACCTAATAGTGTCTTAAGTTACTTAAAAAAATAACTGTGAACGATTTTAAGTCCACCTCTGTGGAAATCTGTTACAGTCCCAGGATAGGTCGACGTTAGCCTCTCATTCGTTTCTAATCAGAAAATCAATTCCACTTCGTTGCAAGAAATACTGACAATTCTCGTTCGAGGATCTTTCAGTGATTTATCGAAGTTAATTAAAGTCGAGTCGATATCTCGCAATATCGTATTTAGAGAGATCCATTATACCTGTATACTTTGCATTATTTTAACAATATAGTGTATAATGTACGAATGTTCCACTGATCAGTTTCAAAGAAGACAAATAATGAGTGATATTAAAATGCTGTAAGTTTCGATTACGATGGATCATTGGAATTAAAGTTATTTCTCGTTAAATTTAAAGCTTGATAATGAATAGAATTTACTACAAAGTGCAATTCTTACCAAGCAGATAAATTTTTCTAGTAGATATAAGAACTTTCTTTAAAGTAATCAAACCACATGTGCAACATAAACGTGAAAAATCTGGGAGCAAAAGTTTCGATTGGCAGTTTTTCCAATTTTCACTCGATATGTTATATACACAGAGCTTTCCCACCTTGACTATTACACCAATCCTTACAAGAACTTAGTACAGAATAACCCGCATTTCGCGTACGCCAAATACAATTCAGTAAGTATGCATACAGGCACCCAGTAAGCATGGAAACGGTCGTTATCGAAACGTTCAAATCGATAATTGAGGGAATGCCCTGAGAAACGTTGATAATACCCAAACTACCCAACGAGTCCCTTAATTATCCGTCTCGACGTTTGACGAAGGACGCATTCGAGTTGAGATAAAAAAGCACAAAAATCCTATTAAATTAATAGTTGGGTGACCAAAGAATTTTTGCCGTCCACATTGAAGAGGAACGAACAAGAGAGACGGACTCGAGGAAGACAAAGCGAGATGGTAGAAGGATGAAGGAACTGGGTCGAGAGATTCGAAGCTGAGGAATTTGTTTAATCCAGATTTGGAAGGAGAGATAAATCGATCGGTGAAAGACGGGATTTAATTAATTGGAAAGTAACTCTGTATGAATGGCGTGGAAAGAGAGCATTTTCCTTGGTTAGCAGTGAGAAAAATTGGATCACCTGTCAAAACAGTTCGATAGTTGAGTGTCGCTGTTGCGAGAGAGCTAAATTTATCGAATGAATGAAAACACCTGCGTATACGCGTCCGTTAATTTGTTTGCCAAAACAATTTCCGGCCTTGGTATTGTTTAATATAATAAACCGCGCTTACGTAAGCTCTCGGTGCGTTCGTCTATATGACGCGTGACGTCAGCTGACTAAAATATATTACACTACATTACATATAGTATACTGTACAAATAATACAAACCATAATTGAAAAATTCAACAAAACTTATTTTCAATTTTAGTTCGAACGTGAGAATTTCCTAAGAACGTCCAAAGACAACCCACGAGTGATATTATCCGAATCCATGTATGCACGTACAACGTCGATAGCCTTGCTGGAGTTCGTTACTTTACATGGCCAATGGATGACCCCCCAAGGTCACAATCTGCAGCGGGCAGGCACGTGGGTGCCCGCACAATTTTCTTTCCACATCTGTCCAAAACCACGCACAAGTAGACTCTTCATAAAATTTTTCCAGTAACCTCTTTTATTGCATGCAATTTTAAAACTAAAAATTGACAATATTTTTTTGTCAGGAGAGCGAAGAAAAATTGCAACAGTCGATGGGTGCACTCGATGATTCTATGGAAGAAGAAATTTTTACTTAGAATTCAAGTAAAGCATGAAAGATTGAGGGATTTATTACTTCGCTGTGCTTTTCCCGAACAATGAAACGGCTGGTGGTGTGGGAAAGGTCGGGGGAGGGGGGGGGGGGAGTATCCGGAAGATTTCAGATAGAGCTATACTCTCAGCCCTAGGGCCACCCGTGGAATCCTCTGGGGTACCGTGCAATCCGGCTGGCCTTCCGAAACCTCAAACCTCCAACGAGAATATCGCTTTATCATACTGTAAAAGCTTGTGGCTGACAAAGATGTATCGACTGATGCTATATATTGGCTCAACAACTCATTGCAGTCAATCTCATTTAGGGTATCAATAGTATTCCGATTCATTCGTATTTTTATCAGCAGTAATATGGTTGCTGTACAGTAAACCGTCTTCTTGTATCATACATGGTCAACCAAAAAACGCTGGTAAGCCATTAACACTTTGATTGTCATAAGAGTCACTGGTGATCGAAGGTACATATGGATTACGTTGTAAAATATTTTATGCTAGATCCAATATTCTAATCATCTAGGATCTATAGAAAAAAACAAAATCTCAAAAAGAATTTTTAATCCTGTAATTATGTATTGAATTAGCGTTTTGTATCAATTAATGAAAGTCTTCAAAAAGAAATTTGTGGGATTATCCTGGTGGAAGATTCGCAGTGATGAAGTTTACGCGATAAAAAGGCTAAGGGTGGAATGAGCTTAGGATCTATCGAGAGATAAATATTCGAGGGAGTTTTTAGCTCGTGAGATGGTATTTGAGAGAAATGCTTCCGTTCAGCGCTGTGATTCTGTATCCGTTTTGAAAGGGTTTTCGGCAAGGTGAGGTAAGAAATTGAAAGGTAAGCAAGGGTTTACGGTCCGAGGGGGCTCTTGCGTGGGTGGAACGCGTGGTTGAAGAAGCTGCTGCTGGGTACCAGCTGGTGCTTTTACGTCAATTCTTTGCGCATGCGCACCTCGCTTCCAGGCCAGACACGCGCAGCTAGTCAACTTCCACAAAACCTCCTCGAATCCTCCGCAAGAGGAACCGCCACTAAATTCTCCTCTGAAATATAAGTACGACCAAAACTTCCAAATCTCTCCTTATTGCTATTCTCCGTCGAACAATCAGTTTTCCTTTTACAAGTCCACGTTCTATCTCTCCTCTTTCAATACACGAATCACGATGTAACAACCCGTGCTCCCTAAACTCCCTCGGATTATCGATAAAGGAAAAATGGAACAAATCATTCGGCCACGTGTCATGAAAAATAATACGAGCTCTTGAAAAATTATTGCATTTTTAGGAAAGTATTTTTGTGTTAGTAACGTTACGAATTTATTACAACTCAGTATTCTGGGAGTCGTCACTGAATGCTCCTTTGAAATATGTATACAGACAAAGCTTACAAATCTCTCCTTTCCATTCTCCGTCGAAGAATTAGTTTTTCTTTTACAAGTCCATGTTTTATCTCTCATCTTTCAATACACGAATCACGATGTAACAACTCCTGCCCTAAAAATTCCTCCGAATTATCGATAAACGAAAAATGCAACAAATTATTCGACCACGTGTCATGGAAAATGACACGAGCTCTTGGAAAATTACTGATTAAACAAAGTACATTATTAAACGTTTAATTTTGGAAAAGTATTTGTGTTAGTAGCGGTACGAATTTATTACAATTCAGTATTTGAGGAGCCAACACCGAATGCTACTTTCAAATATGTACAGTCAAAGCTCCCAAACACTCCTCCAATAGCACAAATATCCTAAGAACATCCTCAGAACGCCCCAAGGAAATCCACACGTCCAGTAGGCATGCTCAGAATGTCTCGTGGACATCGTGTGCTATCAGAGTCCTTGCCATTCTCCATCAAACAATTAGTTTTCCTTTTACAAGTCTACGTTATATCTCTCCTCTTTCAACACAAAGCTGACAATGTAACACCCTCGCTCATTAAGCGTCTGAATTAATGATAAATAGAAAAATGAATAACTTGACTGTACGTAAAAATTAATACGTGCATTTAAAAAATGATTTCTCATTCATTAATTGAATAGAAAATTTATTGACCTTGTTACGTCATGTTTCAGTGAAATATTAATCAGTAGCATTACGATTACATTACACTGCTGCAAGTTTTACGCACGAAAAAACCAAGTATTGTTGGTTAATCGTCGACAGAGAAATTGTAAGGATTATCGTCGTTTTTTTCTATCAATGAGAGTTTAATGAATTATGAGAGAACTCGGCGAAGGCCAGGAACGCCTAGCAGGTTCAAAGCGAACACAAACACGAATGCCTTTTCCAGTGGCCAATCTTCCTCCTACCGTGCGAAAATCAGCATGAGAACCACGGACAATGGGGGCGTGATAGGCAGAAACGCTTTTGATCTGTGGTAACTTTTAACACCTTTTTAATGACTTCATGCGCCAATTATTACGTTGCGAATTTTCTTTCCCAGAATTCTTCGTGAACCCGATTAACACCGATCATTAGGTGGGTCAACACTGTCTTAATTAACGCACTGGATCAGTTTATACGATCAATTGAGAACCACTGCCACTCTTTATCGAGATATTAAGCCATTGCACGAAAGACAATATTATCATTATATCCAGATAATTTACCGAATAATTCCTGACTGCAGTGGTTCAAAAATGTTTTCAATTAAAATTGTCAATTCACCCCTCGGTTTATTTAAATTCCCAAGTAGCGAGATTCCGATTAAATCGGCCAATAATCAAGTGGACCAAATCAAGAATCGATCGGACAGTCGTTATTTTACTCGATTGCGAGGTTTGTACAAATTTAGATATTTCCAAGCTCTAGGTGGGCATCGCTGGATTAGATGGTTGAATATTGTTAGAAGCCTCGGAAGCAAAGTCAACGGGGCATCTGTCTGGCTTCTTTAAGGCAAAAACGTCACGACACTAAAATTATGCGGCAATACGTCAGCGAGTGTTCGACAGATGGCAATCGAAACTGGGATTGCGCGTCAAATATTTATATCGAGAGTTCTCTCGTTCCACCAACCCCCTCTTCTCCCTTTCCTCGTCTACTTTTAATAAACGAACCTAGGAAAAATCGTCCCACGCACCGATTTATCCAGATAATATCGCGTACGCGCCAAGAAACTTTTAAGAGAACGAACTGCTTCATCCCTGGAATATTATCCGTCCTGAGACAAATTTTATTGATTCCAATAAATCAACCAGACTGCCTCTAAAGTCTCACTTATTTCCATTCACAATTTGTATCTTCCAACACAAACTTTCCAACAACTATAATTTCTTTCCCAGTGGTCATCTGTATTACGTGCATTACTTGGTTATTATTCATACCGAATCAATCCATTTCCTTGGTTTATAATAATTTTATGATTCTTCGTTTGATATATTTTCAGGAATAAAATTGATTTTTTTTTACTAGAACGATCAACAGCTTAAGGAAGCTTTGCCATTCGAATATCAACACTGTCACACCTGCCATGTTAAATCTGCCATCTCAAAGTTAAAAAATTGAGACGACACGTCGTAGGTGGGACACGTAAAAATTTCCTATTGGCTAATATCGATTCTCTCGAGAAATTTACGATAGAGATGTCAAACTGGAGACACTCGAGAAAACTTGCGAAATCTCTAAGGAGGATTTATATACTGTTAGAGTCACTAGAGTTTCTAAAAAACTTTGATTATAATTTGTATAATCAATGGTATTTATTTAGCAGAATAATCAGGAAACGTTGGAGTACAGAATTGCAGTGGATTGGACAGAAGTAAGAAGAGAAAAACTTTGGTTTGCAGAGGGCTGCATGAAAAAGTTTTAAATGGGCAAATAGGGGGGAGGGGGAAAGAGGAGAGAATTGTTTGAGTTGTTTGGGTTTTTGTTGGGAGGCAGTGGTGACCCTTTGTTCGCCACACACACATACTCTTGACAAAACTTGACGGTGCAGATAAACAAAGGGTTGATTTAGACGTTGGACAAAAAATCCGAGATGAGATTAGAGGACAAGGGAAAATTAATAAAGTTGGAGGCCTCCCAGGGGTGGTACACGTTCAGCAGCTTGTAGTCCCTAATGACAGCAGGTGTCCTTGGATGTTCACCTCGTTTCAGTTAAACACAATAGTGCCAAGGCGTAATGCGAGAAAAAGGACAATCCTATTTTTTAAATTAACATTCGTAATCCATTAAAAGGAAAAAACTCAATCAGCTGTTCAACCCGATTGATGAAACAAAATAACAATCCTGTCGTTTTTGACATTCAATTAGTGGTCGATTCAACGGATATTAAATTCGAGTGAAACAAAATAAAGCCCTCCTGCTTTGAATTCAGCAGTGAAGGCTTGTTTATAAAAAGCGAGGCGTCGAATTACTACGAAGGTCGATTTTATTGAAAATCTCCGCTGGACGAGAAATTGATGCGAAAACTTGATTAAAACGACAATAGCAACGGACTTGGGGAATGAATTCGATACATTTAGCGAATTAGGAGGGTAATTCCTGAAGCGACTCGAATGTAGGCCAGGCCAATCTGGTTGATGTTAAAAAAATGGAGCCTCTAACAGGGTTAAAGAGGTGGAATCGTGGCAAAAGTGAGAAGATGAGCCAGAGTCGTAAGAGCGAAATCTACATTTCGTCTGCTTTCCTTGTGCAACAAGTTCATCCCCCCCCCCTGCCTCCCTCCCCCATCACCTCTCTTTCTTCCTCATCTCGCCCAGAAGAACGTCGATAATGCACGAGCATTCGAATGACAAATCGCTTCAGCCACGAGCCTAAAACCATCCTACGAACCAAAATCCTCTGAATAGTTCAAATATTCGTTCCTTTTAATCAAACAATTCAGCGTACACGAATTTCTCGTCAAAATGAAAAAGCCTTTCACAATCCAGCGATGGAAAATTGTACAATTTCATCCCTTAATTTCATTAATCTTCCAAATCCAGCAAACCGAATAAGAAGGTAAATGGAGCAAAACCGTTGAAAATCATTAACATTTAAATGGGATATTGTACATTGGCTGTACGGTTCGTTAAAATGGGCATATTGATTGGGTCACAAAGAGGTTTTTATCGAGCTTTTTGATTATTAACTGGAAAATAATAATTGGCCAACGTTCTGGTGACAGCTTTGAGCCACCTACGCCTTTCGAAAGTTAATTAACGAGGTCGTAATACTTATTATTAACGGAATCACGGTAAATATACTACGTACGTGTATAGTATATATATATATATATATAAGTACTCAAACAAACATAGACCCGCGCGGAGATCATTTGCCTCGCTCGATTCTCGAGCAACAATTTTCTCAGTTTCTCCGTAGGAATCCCTCCAACCATTTATTATCAGCCTGCAAATTAATCCTTAATTAAACATTCGCAACTTTTACGAGCGGTTAGCACCGAACTGCTTTTTTTCCACGTGTCTATTTTTAAAAGAACCAATCACTGGCTCGAGCGATACAGGAACGTTAAAATCGTATCGCTCGTTCGAGAATTATTCGTATAATAAAAAAAACCAAATAGCTAAACGTCTGTCGGATAAAATTTTGAAGTCTCGTGCTTTTTTGTCCTTTTTTTACGAGATTCTAATAATCGTGCAGGAACGTGAGAGAAAAAATTGAACGATTTTTTAATAAGAAAAAGAAAAAAGAGTTTTTTCAGCGGACGCAAATCACAGAAGAAAGTATTTCGCGTTGGAATCGGGTTTCACCGGAGATTCGAGTCAATTGGAACGATGTAAATTTTCTCTGAAGAGGAGAGCGTCCAATGGATGCTTAATAGGATACTCGTAACTTTTACGAACGCGGTTAGAGCTCGGATGCCCAGTCACTTAAGATAATTATTCGTTCAGTGGATGCAGTTAGCCCGATAGCCATATAGTCATACCTCGCGCATAACTTCCGATCTGGTTTCTCGCTTTTAATTAGCATGCATTATCCCCTGAATTCTTAGACCATTCCACGTTACGCAACGCTCTCACGTGACACGATTTGCGCCAAATCTCTAATAAAATCAACAAATCACCTTGAGAGTCTTTCCAGCATAGGGAGAATTTTCCAAATGTTGGCCTCTCGTTGATAGTTCCGTCAGGTTTCCAAAAGTTCTTCGATCTTTGCAAGAATCATTTTAATGAATGGACTTTCAAATCGTACCTCTATATTATCCTCCACAATTATTCACGTCCCACGAACGTCTCGTTGCAATTTTTGTTCGTTATTTTTGTCGATTTAATACGATGCTTCGAGTAACGTTGATTAATCGAATCCTCTAATCATTGTTATTTCGTTTCTCCATTCTCCACTTTTGCCCAGTCGATAAAGTTTCTTTCGTGCAAAGACAAGAGTTTCTAATTGCTATAAATTCCTCGGTACAGATAGTTATTTTTTTTTTGTTAGATACGCGCTTGTATATATATAGAGGAGATCTGATTTATAAATTTTAGTAAGTGTAATCGCAATAACTTTTCATTTGATTCAAGGACTCGCGCGTTGTGAAATTTTTGCAAAATATATAAATTTTGTTGGGTTATTTAAAATTGCTAGAAATCGACAGTATTAATAATCTTTCTTTAGTAATTTAGTCGGTAGGTGAGCATCGGAGCGACAATTTCCACGAGAGATGAAAATCGGATAAAAGGAAATTCCTGAGTATCGATCGCATCAACTTTTTCACAAGGCGTGTAGCTATAGATAGAATGGGTAAGCCTCTGCCTGGCCAACGATATAGATATTGCTCTCCGGGTTGCTCTTTACTCTTGCATGGATCTTCCGGGGGATTTGACAGGCTCAAAGCAACCCGCTCATTGATTTTCAATAAGAGCCTTCGTCACAAGGAGGGACAAAGGTAATTCGGATTGGTGTGACATTCAATGGTTGGCGGAACGATGACGATCCTGCAATTTCTACAAACGCCCTTCTTCATCATCGTTCCTCAAATTTATCCCATTTATTCGTAACTTTAAACTTCCATTGTAATCCTCCAGGTCTCTCATCGATGTAAACCAAATTTCTTACATTTTTAAGGCTATCAATTACGTTAAATTTCATACCCAAGAACCTGAGAAAGTTCGTTGAAAATACTCCTAAAGACCATCATGCATATTTCCTATTTTCCTGCAATTTCTGTGTGTCTGTGCAAAAGCTGTCCTTCGTCTCGTTTCTCAAATTTATCCCATTTATTCGTAACTTTAAACTTGAATTTTTAATCCTGTTTCAACAATGATATGAACTAAATTTCTTACATTTTTAATTCAGCACACTTTCAAGGCTATCTTTTACTTACGTTGTATTTTAAAAAATTCGTCGAAAATATTCTCCTGAGGAAGATTATATACATTTCCTGTAGTTTTTGTGTATATGTGTGGAAATGCTCTTTTTCATCTCGTTACTCAAATTCATCCTATTTATTTGTAAATTCAAACTTCAATTGTAATCCTCCTGTCTTCCCATCGATTGGTCTATATCAACATATATATGTATATATATATAGTATACCATTTCTTACACTTTTCATCGAATAAATATTCAACACAATCCATTACGTTATGTTTTATACCCAAGAACCTTCCAGTGTGTATCCATCTATCCAATAAGTTCATCGAACGTATCCGCCAGACCGATATACATTTCCTACAATTTCTCCAAATGCCACTCCTCAAACTCGTCTCAATTCCCCATATCTCCAAGCTTCAACCGTAATCCTTCCATTTTGTCATCAATATAACCTAGCAAAGATGACACTTTCTTACACTCCTTTATCGAATATATTGAAAACTTTATTGAATTTGCTATTGAATTTTGCATCGTCCTATAGGTGTTTTTCTAACGGTGGCATATAGGAGATTCGTGTTAGTTGACTATAGCGCTCAGGATGATGGTTTCTGAGAGCGCTGATTGGTCAATACCATGTAGTGTCAACATGAAATGGTCCGTTACCAATAGATGAATAAAAAAAATGAGACCCATCCGCCATTTTGGAGTGGAGAAGTGTTTACATGCCAGTTGTAGCAGAAAGAGGTGCAAAATGGAATAATGTCAAATAGTGAGGTTACTAAAGTAAAAATGGAAAATAATGAGTGGAAAATAAGAATATTCGAACTTTCCATTCATTATTTTCCATTTTTACTTTAGTAACCTCACTATTTGACATTTTTCCATTTTGCACCTCTTTCTGCTACAACTAGCATGTAAACACTTCTCCACTCCAAAATGGCGAATAGGTCTCATTTTTCGTATTCATCTAGTGGTAACGTAGTACCATTTCATGTTGGCACTACATGATATTGACCAATCAGCGCTCGCAGATACCATCATCCTGAGCGAACTAACACGAATCTCCTATATGCCGCCTTTAGAAAAACACCCTGTATCTAGTCAATTCGCACTGATTTTTTAAAATCACGAGGTTATAATTACATAGCTAAAAATTTCTTCGTTTTATTAAGTTTATTTTCGGTTTACGTAAGTGGTGATGTAATTGTGGAATAACTGGCAAAGCGGACGCTAGATGGGGATACATTCGGTCCAAATTCTTATAGGGACGTTTTTCGCGTGGTTGCTCGATGGAAAAGTGCAGAAAAGTGCACGAATAGCTCGAAGAATGCTAGGAATGCAGTTGTATACGCGGCTGTTTACATTTTTTTCCGCCCACTGGTAAGAAGGCCAACTTTGATAGTGAAACGTCAAGGTCGAACCACGAATTCCCTTGGTTTCCTTTTCTAGACTGCGCGATATTTTCAGCTTGGCCCATTTTTCTACCATGCAACGTAAATTTTCTTTTTCCAGACCACGCGATGCTCCATGACTTATGCTTCGCTATTTCTTCGCCACGCAACGTAAACTTTTCACGAGGCCACGCTCGATTTACAGACCTTCCACGATTTTGACAAAACCTTCGGATTTTACGTAAGGACGTAACCTCCATAAACCATCTCCACTCAGTTAAAACGTCGAGATTTCAGTTAGGGCCAATTCACTTTAATTCCCACCACTCAACAATTTTCAATAACCCAATGAAATCACGTTGAAACTCAAATTTTTTTAAACATTTTTGCCATGCAATTGTTAATAATTTTTTTGTAGCACGTCGAGATTTCATTTAAGAACTAAATCTCCTTTAATACCCACCACTTGACAGTTTTTCATAACCTACCAAGAACCTATTAACACGCAAAGTTCCTCAAACATTCTTACCATGCAATAGTTAATAATTTTTTTGTCAAAAGCAAATCGTGCGACACTTATAATAAGATTACGCGATGGAAACTTTTTCTCCATCCTTCTCGAGTTTCCAGATCATTTACAAGGCGAAGTAACGTGCGAGTGGAAATTTAATAATGAAATGACGAGTTGTGGAATGACTAATAAGCAAAAATATTGATTCAGCAAAATGTTTTTTTATTCTTGCCTCTTGGACGTTTAAGTAATGGATTGTACGAGATACAGCATGGTGGAGCCAAGAAATAACAGCTTATTAGCCGAATATTTACTCCAATGCAGACACCACACTTGAATTCAAAAGATCTGCTTTAGGTTATCGGTGCGCCGTGATTGGCATTCGATTAAAAGTACATCGAGTTACGTTGGATGAAATGAGATGGCAGTGTTATGAAACAGCAACGCACGGTGCAAACCAGTCGAAACCAGACGTTAATGGACGACTGGCGAAGGTGTCTGGAGGTGCAACGAACGACAAAAATATTCAATCTGTTCGATCCCCTCGAACAAAGCGTCACTCCGTGAATGAGAACAACGATAAAAGTAGCACTGTAAGGGAGGTTAGAATCCGCTCGTAGGTTAGAAAGTGTTGAACCTTGCGTAGCGACCGGTAGATGGGGACAGATCGATGATCCAATCGAGAGTAGACTAAAATGATTAAATCTGGAATCTGGACCTACGTTTAACAAAGTGTGACAGAGTAGTATAAACCAGACGTTAATAGTGAGCACTCGCCGACCCAGCGGACAAGAAAAGTATTCAATTCGATCGAGTCACAAGACCCCCTACTTAATTGGAAGATTAAAAAAAATTACCAGCCGAACCCCATGATGCGTCTGCTAAATTGCTTCAATAAACGATGTGCGAAAGCACTGTGGAATGAAGGAAATGCTAATAGACACCGGATGTGTGAAGGCTGCAATGAAGAAAAACACTGGGTCTGATGGATTCTTCGTCAATTAAACACTGATAATCGTTAAATAAATTGTAATATTTATTTCAGTCTTTTTTCTCCCTGCCTGCTGTTTTATCGACAGAACTTTGCAGTGCTTTTATGTCTGAACCGAGTCTCACGCTAATTCGACCAATTTGCGTTTCTGAGAATCATCGAGCTTCTTTGGTAGCGAGATCAGTCAGCGTCTGAGAATTTTCTACTTTCCCTTATACGGAGTCGTCATTCATCATGAACGACGCTATCGTAATTTGTGATTTTTCTCAGCGAACAATGGCAAATTCGACGGTAGAGGAACATGTAGAAAAGACTCAGGGACGTCCAGGGTAATTGTGTTTATTATTATGCACGGAGCGTAATGTACCTGATTGCAGGTGTGAGTTAACGTTCACGTGCAAACCCCAATTAAGACGGGGTGAGTTGCGCGCTACAAACATACATCTTCTCAGTGTAATTACACATTCATCGTGTATATACGTGGAAGTGTGGTAACGTCCATTTGTGCAGAAACGTATATGCGCACAATTGTATAACTATCGATCATTGGACCAAAGAATATTTCATGTATATAAATAGAGCTCAGACCTTAGCACTGAATCATAAATACGGCAGAAGGTGGAAAGGATTTTTCATTACTGGATGTACATATAAAACTACGGTCATAAATGAAAAACGAGATACGGATAGAATTACCGGAAAGCAGTTTTGTAATTAATAACAATACAAAGTAAATTATCTACATTTAATATTTACAAACAAAAGAACAACAAATTGGTTTTTCTTAGCTCCTACATGGCCGCCGCTCTCCATGCAATTTTTCCCTTGGAAAAATCATCCCGCTGTTAATTCTGCTTTTCACGGATCTCCCGCGTGCGACTAGGGTGAATTGCATTTTTATTGCACGCTGTAGCAAGAGCTCCGTCTCATAGAATGATGCGTGAAACAGCAGATTACACTTTGTGGTTTTTTTCGTTCTCATTCGCGTCTTGGGGAAGTTTGCACCGTCGAGCGAGCTTCGCTTATCCGTCTCAAGCATACATGAATGAGGTAGATAAGAATATGCCGCGAGTGATAACGATCGTTCGATAATGCAATCACAAAACTGGAAATTCGTTCAGGAAGAAAACGCGTTGCATGCCCTTGAGATTCGACTTAAGGAAAAAACGCCAGATTTTAAATCCCTATTTTTAGATCTATACCATCGGGGAATCCCAATCCAATGAGGACCATCCGTATACGAGAGAGCAACGCTTTTACGATTATTTATCGTGGATTTTAAGTGAGAAAGTAATAAATTAGACGTTGGTCGTTCGTGACGTTGGTTTTACCGTGCTTGGATTGGCGTTAGCGAGTGGGAGATCATCTCAAAGTATCACTGATCGCGCGTGTTGTTTATTTTCTTGCGAAGCGAAAAACAAACCAGTCGTACCTACAGTAAGCGTTGGGCAAACGTGTTTTAAAAGAGGAGTAAAGTCTTTAATGAAAACGCAGTCCCAGAATTGCTTTTCAAGATGTTCCAATAAACGTCTTGATGGGTACGATAAGAAATGCAATCATGGAAAACGCGGAGGAATCATCGAATGGTCGCTGTAATTATAAACAATACTGAAGTGTACAGTGCTAGTTACTCACGAGCAATGGACTCGTTGATTCTTTACATTAAACTAACAATGTTTATCGATAACACTTCATTCTAACATTGCTTATAATTATCCACATTTGCAGTTGGCCGACTTGCATAATTGTTTATTAAAAAATATAGTTCCAACGATTAAAAACTTTCACGAAACAAAACTTTGGTAGAACATAAAATAAATAAGAAATGTAAAAGCAATGATGAATCGATTAATGTCTCACAGAAGGAACTGCCGTTCGAGATAATCTATTGAGCTCCTAATGCAAACTTCTTCAAATTAACGGAGATCTCTATTGAATTTACACTAGGCTCCTACCCACAATACCGATATTTAATAAAAAAAAAATGGCGAAGAATACACTAAAAATTCGAAAACTAGTACAGGACATAGATAATACCGAATGAGTGTGTGATTTTTCAGGAACATCGCCAGGGCACGCGAATTTCAATCTATTTCATATACTATGTTAGTGCGTGTGGTTAATGCTTTTTGTCAATCTTTTTTCAATCCCCAGTAACTGTTAAGGAGTAAGAAATAACAATGAAGTGTTAAATAAAATTTTTAAATAGAAAATATAGTTTCCTTTATAGTTGGAGAGAATTAGAAAAAAGATTGTCGCAATTTGGGCTTGATAAATCGCAATTTTTCCGATCATTACGTTTTGTTCGCCAGTGGAGTCATCGCCAGAGGTTTTTGGCTTGCTCAACGATGATTCCTGATTAGCTGGTCGGTCTGGAAGATCCATCAGGACGTTTCCGTATGTATCCTTTGAGAAACTTCATCTTCTCGGTCGAAATTTCATCTCGTATGGTGATCACAACAAGCACCCCCACTGCACTGCGCCAGCCAGTCACTCGACAAATTTCTTCCATGAACGTGACACGCACCGACACACTGGCTAAGCGTGTATATGCTTCGCTGTGTTGTACATGCACACACGCATATTCAATTCGATTATTTTCCCTGTTCTCGTATCACGAAATGAAATAATTCCTTGTAATCTCGCTGTCGACAATAACGAGTGTTGGATGAAAAATTCGGATTTGTCTTGACTTGAAAAGTGAAGCGCGCATGCGCAAAACGGTTGAAAAAGAATTCAAAATTCTTGACTGCTCAATCCCCTTTCTCATTGGATCCTCCCGATCAAATCGAATGATCTCAAGCGTATATCTTCGAGTCTTCCTCTCTTCTTGCGTTCTTCCCAGTTTCTGTCAATGCACCCTTGTCAACAACTTCAATATGGCGTTCGTGAAATGATTCCCATCAGCAGGATCAGGATTGTCCGTATGCTTTTACGTTCCGCTCTAACATGGATCACTATATATATAAAAGATAACGTTAGATTTTTTCCTCTTTCACAAAAGCAACTTAGGACATACGAATATTAATATATTTTTATGTATCTACATGCGAGCACGAGTGGTCCTCTACTTACAAATGTTCCAAAGAATCCATAATAATAACAACACTGAAAATCTCTTTCATCTCTTGATACTTCAATCTCTCTTTTTCACTCTCTCTTCACGCTTCCTGCCTTTTAGGTTAGGTTATAATAACGCTTCAACAATAAGCGTATCCACGGCGTTAACGAGTATTTCCATGATAATTGTACTAATAAGTATAATGTGGAATTTGCTTTGGCCAACAGAGGAAGGTACTCTTTTTTTCTGTCAATATATATATACGTTTATATATATATATGTATATATATATATTTCTCTCCCTCTCTCACTGCCACCAGCGTTGCCCATGGGTCGATCGATGAAAAAACAAGTATCCCTTGTACATAAACGTTGGGAGGTATACATACACGCTCCGTCAGCTCGGGGTGCAATTAATCGTTTACGTGTGACGGACTAGTTGTAAATATGGATCAATTTGTGGCAAGTTCCTTGGACGATGAACGAGAATTCCCCGTAGACAAATGGACAACGATGCACAAAGCTTTTTTTTCTCTTGAAGCCAGTCGATTCGCCGGATGAATCTTTGTGTATGAGGGGTTGGGGAGGAGGGGCGGGGGTTGCATCGTTGGGAAATGGATAAGGGAGGGGAGATAGGGGATGATCGCAAAGGTAACGTGACACTATATATACAAGGTGATAGTGGTAGTGTTGGTGACATTGCTGATAACAGTTACTCGTTCAGAAAAAAACTATACACACGCCTCCCACTGTGAACTGGGCAAGCCCATTTCAGGGACACACACCACAACACGCACATATACGAAACGACGATGTATGTGCATATCATCGCTCCTATGCAGTAATAATTTGTTAGCCGGTTAAAAAAACAGGATTCTTCCATGTAAAAAGTGGAACGTGTGTGTAGTGTGTATAATGATGTCTGCATGAAGCAACCAAAAGGTAGTTTTATGTCATATATAATAAATATCTCTCTCTTTTGTTCTTGCTCCATTTCTATGCAATTTCCTGTATTCGTTACTTTCGCTTTCTCTCTCTCTCTCTCTCTCTCTCTTGCTCTATCTCACTGTCCCGTTTGTTATCAATGATTCTCTCGATTAAAAGCTACTAAAAGCTCGGATGTTGCAAATCCCTTTGATTACTTTCGACGACTCATTCCATACCGTACAGCCAGGGAATTCACAGTCCGTCCGTGTGCTAACGATATATATTTATTTATATATATATTTATATATGTATATTTATGTATAATAGCAAAGGGGGGAAAAATCCGATCGGGATTGGATCCCGAAGCCTCTCTAACCGTTTCATCGCACCACTCTCATCACTGATATCCCCTCAACGTCATTATGTCCAGTCTTATTGGTCGATCGAGGGCGGCCCCGATCGAGACGACGGACAACGCCACCTGGAACGATAATTTGCCCGGATGATCGAAACGAACGGCGAATCGCAGGAACAGGAGCTTCCGGCGCGATCCGCCGGGAGGCGCAGGGCAACTTCAAAACTCGGCAAATTCCTTGGCGCACTTTTCGGTCAACGAGATCCTCAGGGTCTCCTCCTCGTAGTCGTCGAAGTTACTGGTATCACCGGGACCCTTACATTTGGGTATGAAAGGTGCCTCGATTTTCTTCTGGAAGACGGATATCCAGTCGGTGCTGGCGAACCATTTGTGACCCTTGATGTCGTTAACGCCGGCCTTCAGGTTCCCGTACCTTTTGGTAAGGTCGACCTGAAGGAGATTACGCAGAAGATCCTTCAGGTCCGATCCGAAATGGGAAGGAAAGCGTGTTTTGCCACTAACAATCTTCTCGTAGATTTGAATCGGCTGGTCCGCGAAAAATGGCGGGTAACCGGCCGCCATCTCGTACACTAGTACCCCCAACGCCCACCAGTCCACCGCCTTGTTATAACCCTTGCTAAGGATTATCTCCGGCGCCAGGTACTCCGGCGTGCCACACAGGGTCCACGTTCTACCCTGCACCCTTTTGGCGAAACCAAAATCCGTCACCTTCAGGTAACCCTGGGAGTCGATCAGCAAATTCTCCGGCTTCAGGTCCCTATAGATCAGGTCGAGGTAGTGCAGGTACTCGAAAGCGAGGACGATCTGGGCCGCATAGAAGCGGGAATGGGGCTCCGAGAATCTTCCTACTTTCCGTAGGTGACTGAACATCTCGCCCCCAGGTACGTACTCTAAAACCATGTATAGGTACGAGTTGTCCTTGAAGTGAAACCGCAGCGATACGAGGAACGGGAAACTGATGGCCTGCAGTATCCTCTTCTCGTTCAACGTGTGCTCCACCTGCTTCAACTTCACCACCTTCTGCTTATCCAGGATCTTCATAGCGTAATATTCCTTGGTCGGTTTGTGCTGCACTATCATGACTCGGCCGAACGAACCCGTGCCGAGAGTTTTGATTCGCTCGAAATCATCTAGCGCGGCGGTATTTGTTGGATTCTTCTTCCACTTCTCCTCAAACTCCTTCTTCGCTTTGTCCAGGAACTCCTTGACGCTCTCTGCGGCGTCAACCTTTTTGTTCGCAGTCGCGGCATTGTTGCCCATCTTAGCAGCCGCGCTCGTTCCCGAGCCTGCCACGGCTCCCCGCAGCTCAAATTTCCTCAAAATTTTTGCGTCTGATAAATCCCTTTGCGTTTCTCCCTTCTCTCTCTTTATCTATGTCCCTTGCGTCCTTCTTCGTCACCGCGACTTTTTACGAAAAGCCACGTTCGTTCGAAAGGCACGCACACGACCTCCAACACGCACGCACGCTGATATATACGTAACACACACACAAACACACACGGGAGCGTACACGTCTGCAGCTCCCCCGGCGCGCACCACCTCGCCCGGCGAGGATTCTCACCTGCCGCCCCCTCAGACCTTTTTACCAATCTCGGAGACTCCCAACGATTCTCGCGTCCTTCAATGAATCGGTGAGGACGGACCTGACAGGGAAATCGTTCGGAAAATGGGTCAGCACTGATCCTTGTCCGCGACTCGCGCCATCTTCCCTGTCAATCGCACCAGCTCGTTCAGTACTCTTTCTCTCTCCCTCTCTCACTCTCTCCCTTTCTCTCTCTCTCGCTCTTACTTTGCCTTGACTACTCTCTCTCCCTCTTCTGAGCGAAAGCGAGGTGTAAAGAGCAATTGGCAGTTGCGCTAGGCTCGGTCAAAATATGTTCGGAATGCGAAGCAACTGTAGGAGACGAGGCTTGCTGAGCCCTCGTCGATATCCTGGATAGTCAGTAGCCGGGCTTTGTTGCTGGTCGAAAGCTGATTTAGCAATCGCGATATCACCGACTAGCACGGATTCCTGAAGCCAGGCTGATTGGAGTCCCGGAAGGAAACGTCGTCTGCTGGACAACACGCGCACTTCGCCAGTCCTATCGTACACACGGAACAGTCAGAGACCGAGAGAAACTTTTTTTTTACGTAGAAGCCCAGTGGAAAATGTCCCCAGCACGGTTTTCTCGGATAGCCGGGGATCTGCTGGTCGGAGATCTTTGGCTGACGAGCCCTTAAAATGGGACAGCGGGGGCGGTCGGTTCCCAAAGATGGCGACGCGACCCGACGAGCTCGTTCGTTCGGGATTTCGCACGAATGCGAAAATGATCAAGTGCCCTGCGAGGAGGCGAGAGAACTACTGTGCGACACGGGTCAAGTGTCATTTCGACAAATCGCCGACAGATGTAGCTCGATGTAGCTGCGGCCCCTAGCCTCGGCAGCTGCTGCCCCCAAGCGGAAGCGTCGATCAACCTTCTTCTACTTCGACCTAACCTAACTATTCCTCACTCGATCGAAACGAACGATCCACTCCACTCCCCAGTTCCCCACCTTCGGAAGCAGGTCTATATACCATATACCTCATTATTATCAACGCATTTTTCCAACCGCTCTGTCTCTTTTCTCAGACTCGAAATATATCAAGTTTTTCTTATTTAATCCTTTTTTTCTATCATTAATTTGTATCCATATAAGTTTGTAAATCTCCCTTAAATCATGATCTACAAACCGACCATCCATTCTTTCCCTTCAAATTCTCCGTCACTTCTATACTATATATTTTTTAATTCTATCTCCTTGTAAAGGCTTCAGGCAAATTGTAGATATTTCACCCTTTGCTTCACCACACGTTTAGTTTTTATAGTCTTACATCCGTTCGTACTTTAAAAATACACGTTCCTCGTCTCTTGAACTTTCTATTTGGAATATTCTTTCAACCTCTCCAACAGTCCAACCCATTCATCTTTTCCCTTTCGATGTTCTATCGCTCAACCAAACTCCTCGAATGGTAACGACGATTTTACTGATTTTACTCAACGCTCTACCGTGTCTTTTTTTTACTCTGTCATTTCATCCATCTTAACCATTATCTCAGAGTTGTACAAAGTCAGGCGTATCTCAATACATTTTTCTTTTATTCAACTTTCTACCCTGACTATCCTACAAAATGTTAATCTCGACCGAAACCACCACGATGCTACCTCTTTGTCTGTTTTCCATCCATTTCCATCTTCCTTTCTCTCACCTCCTCCCTTCCCTCTTCAGACTACCTTTCCTCTTCCGCCTACTCTCTTCCTTCTCCTCCTTCATCACCATCTCCCCTTCCGCAACAAGCCGGCGTCTCTTGCGACAACGTGAAAGTTCTAAACGAAAGCCCCTACCTCGGAAATATACTCGGTTTTCCCTCCTAAACTCGATTCTCTATTTCTACGTGTTTCATTTCAGCAACTCTCCAGGATGAAACGCGATCTAAGGCAACGGCTTCTTTGCGATTCTTTCAGGTGCATCGAAAACTTTATCACGGTCGTGAATATAACATATCCTACTTCCACCACTAATCAAAAATAGTTTTCCGTTATCACGACTTACGCATTGTACGCGCTGACTCATGCAAAGTTTCTTTTTTCGTGGTACTGTGAGCTCGCTAACAGTACTTTTTGCCATTTCAAAACGTTCCATTATTTCTCTTATTCTTATTATTAGAGGAGAACTGGCACGAAAGCGCCAAACTAAAAAGCGACTAGCACGGGATATACTCGTGTGCATCCACCGTGTTAAAATAAAATCCCATTGCAATTAGCTGATTCGGCAGCAATATTTTGTAGTGTTGTGATCATTGGCTCGCTTACAAAATATTTTTAAAAGGTTTTCTTGAAAGGATGAGTCGCTTACTTTCCGTCGATAAAATTCCATTCATTGTATTGGACAATGGAAGTGCTGAGAAAATTCGAGGTGAAACGAGAAATGGAAAGGGAAAGAAAGAGGGGAGGGAAAATAAGAAGAGAGGCGGGAGAGGGACGGATGATGCAGCAAGTGGGGGGCCTTCGGAGCTATAATTATCCACGTTGTAAGAGACGACATTCGAACGTGCGATGCTGGCAGCCGGATCGCTATTTATAATAATAATTAATCGAAGAGAACCGTGGTATCGAACCAGGGTAGGTGTATGGAAGGTTGAATACGCACTGACCTGTGATAATCCTTTGCCGATTAGTTTCTAACAGTAGATAGAAGTACGGGTAACATGGCTTTAGAGCGGCTCTACGGTCGAGAAAGCCAGAGAAGGAGAGAGGGGTAGAGAGAGAGAGGTTATGTTATGGTGCTTAGGTGTATGTGTGTGCGGGGGATCGAGATGAACCGGTTATATCGGCGAGTCAAAAAGGTATTAGGGCAAGTCTTTTGGACATACAAATTATACTCTCTACATAATCTAAACACGTTGCGCGTGACATTAGGTTAAGGTAATAAAAGCCGACATTTGTGCCACGAGGTTACGTGGGAATGTATACCTTAGCGTCGGGCCGAGATGGATTCCATTCGAGGGATGCGCGCGACCACGCGCACTCTATTGATTCCTGAAGGTGTGAACCGTGTGCCAATTTATCGAAGGGAAACGGAATTGACTATACTTTCTTACACGGAGTTTACATCGCGGAAAAGCCAGTTCGCGAGATAGCATTTCTCACTTGTCGGGAGGATTTTCGTCTCTAACCTCATTCTTCTCCCTCTTTCTACTGTTAGACATCTTTCCGCCTCAAAGAGTATTCCGTGCACAGAACAGAGATTACATCGCTGCCCTTCATAGTTTTATTTATCCACGAAGAATCTGAGAACAGCGGAGAGGACTCAATGTCCAGCCCAATATTTGGAATTGTATCCTCAGAGTTTCGTGGAAAATCATTTATATTTAGACACATCGCTATCTTTGGGATTGACACACCGCAAAGCTTAAATGAAAATATAGGTTGTAGCCATCGAAATAGAGTGCGACTGTATATACTTTGACCATTAATCGATCTAGTAAAAGGGAAACAAAAACCTCAAATTCGTCGATGATCAAAGCGATCGGTAAATAATATTACGGGTACGTGAAAAGTCTACCAGAAGTTTTGTTATTAAAGATTGCATTGACTGTAGCAACAACGAATGCAGCGGAAAACTCCGTCAAAATGCAAAGACAACTAAAAATATCCAAGGAAGGTCACGTGTTCTTGCGTAAATTGGGCCAACTATTTCTCGTGGAAATTTGCTACGTGTTCGTTTATTCGTACACTTTCCACCTAGAGACGCATTATAAGAGCTTTAACGTCAGGTGGATATTTTCTTCCGTGTAGAAAGTTCTTTCAAATCCAGTCCTGTCCTGTTCCGTCTTGTCTTATCCTGTACATTTTGCCGAGGCAAAGATACTTGGAAAGAGACATCTGTCCCTTCTCACCTGCACCTTGATCACCAGCTGCTCATTGTCAGCTTATCTTCCTACCTACCATCATTTCTAGAACACCGAAAATATTATGTTTATACAGCAGGACAAAAGAATAGTATATAGAACGATTTCGCTATTCAATACATTCTCACTTTTTTTTTTTTTTGTAAATACCTTAAACCTCATTGAAAGTGTCGTTCTTGACTATATTTCGACTATAAATATTTATCAAAAGCTTATTGATTCCTTACTCTAATAGTAAGAATGACGAAAAAATTTTGTTTTCTTTTTTTTATATATATACACTAGTGCAAACATAAATTAGATTTGATACAGAAACTCTAAAGGTTTTTATTAAAAATAAAGGAGTTTGATGTATATAGGTAGGGTTGGGAAGCTTTAGTTTCTCGTTTGGTACGATTCGTTTGCAGCAAAACAGAAAAAGTAAAGAGAAAGCCTGAACAAGACGGAGTAAGAATGAGGAAAACAGAGCGAGTCGGAAGGAGGTAGAAGAGTAGAAGTGTAGTAAGAGTAAGAGAAAGATAAAAAAGGCAGACGAGGGCAGAGCAACCTGTAACATGGACGTAAAAGCGACTGGAAGCAGTGGAAGCCACTCGACTCAACCCAATGTTTGGCATGGCATAGGTTGAGTCGACCGCACGGCTTCGCGCACCTTTTAATATACGCCGGAAATGGTGTCGTACGCGAAACTTCTAGAACTTTCCGGGCCACGCTTCTTCCCATGTTGCATTCTTACCTCGACTCCCAAACAAATTTTACTCCAGTTTGTCCTCCGGTTGGAAGCTTTATCTCAATATTCGATTAAATTCGTAGAAGCTTTGATAAAGAATCCAATAAAAGTTCAATGTTCAAAAGAAATGCGTTTAGCGGCCGGAAACGCAAATTTCTTTCACGTATACCTCCTGGAGAGAGAATCCAATTGGAGAATTCTCTTGTCGGTGGAGAAATAGTGGGGATATTAGCAAGGCGATTGGTTCGAGGCTATGTTCGACGAACAATCAACTCCTCTCGGTAAATCGAGCCTCAAATAATTCGCGTCTATTTTCCAAAATCAATATTTCCATCCAGCTATTGATCCGTCATCGATCAATCCATAACAAAAGCTTACTTTGCTAAAACGTAAATCCATGCTTCCTAGCGATTGTTAAGAACTTAAAAATGACGAAATCAGCGCTGCCATCCACAGGCGCGCGCGAACCTGCAACAAAAAAGAAAACAAATGATATCCACAGTTGTTGAATAAAAAAGGTTTCCTAATAATTGAAAAATACTTAATAGGCGATGGGGTTTAGAAATTTAGTAAAGTAGCAGATTCGAAAGCTAATTGTTCGATTTTTATGAAGGTAAATAGGTAACACCATTCAGAGACAGGGCTGGTAACGTGAGAACTAAGATGCGATGTCGTTGTTAGTGGGTTCGATGGTAGCGACATCTGTAAAGGAGCGGGAAAGAGTAGTGTTTAAAGGCCGCCGGGGGGCCGGGACTGCCGGCCGGCCGTAGAGACCGTAGAGTAGAAGCGAGTAGGGCGAATCAGTGTGCGAGTCTCTCTCTGCCATTTGCGCGTCGGTACGGGCCAAAGAGCGGCGGCAGTAGTGTTACTGGTGTTACTGGAATTGTACGGTGTGCTTACCGGTGCGTAGACGACGCAATCCTTAAACTTCATTCTATCTATCAGTGCTCATCCAAATAACATCAAAAACTACATTAACATGGCAGATACCGATGTTAAGTAAGTATCGATAATTATTTTTTCAGTGATTGTTATCAGGGAAAATAGAAAACTTCCCGCGGCTTCTTTCCATCTCTCTCCCTCTCTCGCCTTTTCGGCTTCACTTCGAAAATTGCCAATTTCTCACTAATTCTCTCTTTCTATCTTTCTCTTTCTCTCTCTCTGTCCCCCTCCCCCACCTCTCTCCACACGAACAAGATACGCTTTCAGTATCGATATACCCGCGTGGCCTATATTGATTTGTTTATTATTCGTGCAAAATCTACTTGACCCGTGTGTTAGTGCATACTTGGAAGAGTGCAAGAAAGAAAGAGAAAAAGAGAACGTGATGGGGGGAGGTAGGAGAGAGTTTACAGTCCCTACGTGATATTTTCAGGTGATACACATAACGCTCGTGTATATTCAGCGTTTTCGCTTGGCTTTATCGCATTACCCGTTGCTATCCGACTTTTTACCACCTTGCTATAATTTTTTTATCCATGATTTTTCTTAGAAATTAATCAACGTGGATCGGAAAGTGTTCTAACATCTTTTTTTTTTCACTATTTCAATCTTTTCACTCTTCACCAACCGTATCGCTCTCATTATATTTTAAAAACAAATCTTAGTCGTATTATCCGTTATTCATGACATGATTGTTTCTCGCCAACGACGCGTCCCGCTTTGATTTTTTTCTTTCCTACCGAGAATCATCACGGCGTTACAGGAATAGAAACGGGATTGAAGGGCATTTTGCAAAAGACTGTACACGCGCGTCTCGAAAAGAGAACGGACGAGAACGTATCGATCTGCTCTCCCCTACCGATTAGAAAATGCATATAATTAAATGTTTTCTAAATGAAAAACATTGACAATTCACGTTGATCGCGTCATTGTCGCGAGGTTGCAGGTAAAATGGAATATTGGTGACTGTATAGTGTATGGCAAAAGTATTGGCCGATAAATAGAAAAACATATGGTATCTCGTGGTGTAGCTCTGTTTTTCAAGGACCACGAGTCTTACGAGAATCCCCACGATTTGCCGCGCTGAAGCTTTCTGGATGGGTCCGGTGTGTATTCAGTTGGGTTTTTAGGCGAGGGAGGCAAGCCGCGGGGCAGGGAAGAAAAATTAACATCGATAGATGCCGCCACTGTTGGCGTCCTATCTCTGTTTCTCTCTATCCCATTGATTCATCTCGCTTTACAATCATCGTAGTAGTACTGTAGCCTGTAACCATAGCAATCGCTATAATGAAACCTTATTTGCAACGCTCAAACTCCAATGTAATAATGTATGTCTTTGTAGCAACGGTTCTTTGCATAAAAAAAATTTATAATCCATGTTATTCATTTCTTAGAAACCGCTACTAGAAATAGCATTTTGGTAACTCTTTTTGTTTGTTAATTTGCACATTAGCTGTTCAAGGTTATTTACTAAGTTGTTTACTTTATTCTTACAGAGAAACCAAAGTTGCCACTTCTCCAGAAAAGAAAGTAGTGGAGGAAGAGAAGAAGGTGGTTCAAGAAGCTGACGAGGACTCGAAAACTTCTGAGAATGGAAATGTCAAGGAGACCAAGGAAAATGGCTCCAGTGAAGAGAAAGAGTCTGATGAAAAAGAAACAGAATCCAATGAGAATGGAGACTCCACAGGTACTATATCTTTATTTGGTATAAAAACTGAAAGTAAATTGCAATTTTAAGCTACTGCATACGTAACAAAAAGTATTACAAAAATTTTCAGATGGTGCTGCTGACCATTGTTGTATAAAGAGGAAATCAACGGCGCAAGCTGATGAAACAGATGCAGCAACTGTAACAGATGGTGCGAGCCCTGAGAAAAAATCAAGACTGGAAGAAAAACCAGTGGAAAATGAAAGCAATGGAGGTGCCGAAGCTGCTACGGCCTAATACTTTTTCATCCCTATCTGCAGACCTAATCTATAGACACAATTTCAATAACTGTGCGAAGCCAGAACAGAATTACCATTTTTGAATTATTAGAAAAAAAAAAGTAAAAAAAGAAAAAAATCGATACCATTTTACCAACATAAATTCAGCATAAAAAATATGTGTGTTTATCACAATTTTGTGTGACCAATTGAGAATAGTGTTAAATGTATTATGCACACTCGTTCATGTTTCCTCTGTGCTGGCATCCACGTATTCACTTAGCGTTAAAGTTATCAAGTAAGGATACCAATAATTTTAGGAATAATATATTTCTAACTCAGCGCGTTGAAAGACGGGTGTGGTGCCTGGAATATATTCATTATTTGTGCAAAATGTTTCACCAACTAGTCGTCATTTTTTCTGATGCACAGATATATTTATAGATAGACAGTGCAAATGCAGTATCAGAGGTAGACAAAACATTATTTTTCTGTAAATCAAAATACATTCCTAAAATACAATGTAACTCTTTGTTCATTTACTTTGATGAGGAAAAAATGTTAAATGAGCGCATATTGTACAATTATAACATTAAACACACTCGTTTTATGGTATTTACTTGATTTTGTAACATTTCACCTTCTAAACTGAATTTTAAAATCAAAAAATTGTATTTAAACACCTCATTTTCATTCAGTAACTACTACTCATTGACAAAACAAAATCTGATTCTTGCCAAGGACGTTTCGTATTCTTCATGAATCGGGAGTTGTGCGTACTACCACACTATACGATTATCAGTATTCATTGATAGAAATGTTAATAAAACTTTTTTAATTTAATATAGTATCGATGCGACATGAAATTAATTTATTAACAAGAAATCTGGCAGCTAAAGGAACAAATACTGAATAAGTACTTTTTCATTGCTGTGTGAATCTATCTTGTATCATGGCAAATTGTTGTTGAACTTTGAGAAAGATAGAAACAACTGCCGATATATTTCTTTTCTTAATAAAATATTCTTAGCTGTGTGAAACTAAAAACAAAAAAAAATATGTTTGTAGAAATATAGTTAAAGATTCTACAAAATAGAATATGATGTAATATTGAAAGATTAAAGAATAAAATACTGCTAATAATAAATAAAACTTACATCTAACTATACGTCTTGTTCCCTTTACCATGACACTATTTAAATATTGAGTCTACATACTTAACCGATTCGTTTATCGCAGCAGTGAAGACGCCATCTGTAACACCAGAAAGAAATGTAACGACGTAACTCTACCTAACCTAACCAAAGTACCAAACTGCATAAACTTTATGCGAAATATGAATATCAAGAGAGACCAGTCAACAACACATTTGCTTACATTTAATTTAACGTAACATTTGATATATTATATTTAATTATTTAAATCTCGCATGGTTTAATTTCATACGTTTAAATTAAAGAATATTTTGGATAAAAGGACAATAAAAGTAACTTTCAAAATGAACTTTAAACCGATATTTACCAAACCCGGTTAGTAACCTATTAAGCATTATTGGAAATAGTTAAAAATGATAGTAAAGACTACAATCGATGAATGTTGAATATTTGTTTGTTGTGAGCCTTATTACGTTTTTTCTCCAGGTGATTCAATGTGGCAGGAAGATAAGCCTGATATTGAAGTACATTCCTCAACCCAATTTGTGTATAATGCACATAATTCTCTTGCGCTGGATATGCAAAGGAAACGATTGCCAATATACAAAAATAAGTCTCATATTATATACTTACTTGAGAAATTTCAAACATTAGTATTGGTTGGAGAAACTGGGAGTGGGAAGAGCACGCAATTACCACAGGTAAGATAAATTTAGAGCTTTCATTTATTCTACTTTTAACTACATATTCAAACAGCATAAATAGATCAGCTCTTTGACGTTAACTATTAACAAAGCAAGCTCATTATTCCCAGAGCTTATAAATATCCTTACATATTCATTTGCTATTTAAATAAATTTAAAAAGACTTAAAGTTAAGGAAAAATTCATTTAAACTGAAATTTTCTCATAATACATACTCAAAAATGGCATCTGTAAAAATGTACCGAATAAGCCTCTATCTTAATCCTAAGATTTAATTTATTATAAGGATACAAAACATACTGGTGTAATATTAAACAGTTTTTGTTCATAATAAAAACTACAGAGAAAAAATATTAAAGTAAATTGTACTTCATGTCCTCAATTGTACCATCCTATCTTTCCGTTCCCAGAAAAAGTAATTGAATTTATACTTAAAATTACTGCGTGACCATTAAAATGCACCTGAAAAAATTAATTATTTTTTCTTGGAATAAAAAGATATATCAGTACAACTGAAGACACACAGTAAAATTTAGTTTAATGTTTTCTCCATGTAGGAAAAGCAGTGTTAAAAATTTAAGTTACAAAGACAGCTTTCTAACTAGACTATGATCACTGGTGTAAAGGAGGAGCTTGAAAAAAATAAGGAAAACAAGCGGTGTTTTATCATTGATTGGGTATTAGTATATAGCGCATTTTATTTTCGCGCTGATAAAATAGGGAATGGGGATAGTGGGGATACAGGTGAGAGATAACTGTTTTTGCAGCAAAAAGAAAATGTGAGAAAGGTAGGCAGAAGGGGAGTAAAAACTGGCTTTCTGGCGAGCCGCTACAATTGCGACTTGCGAGTAGTCGCAGCTCGCTATTCGCTGGATGCGTAGTTTCATGTCCGCTCCGCTCAATATGCCGCGCTTTAAAAGTGTCCGAAGAGAATCCTTCTTCGAAAGGAAATTGTAGCCAGAGTTTATTAGTGAAGTTTTGCAATGTGAAACAAAAGAGCGATTCGAACATCTTGGAATTAAAAATGAATCAGCAGAGATAAATAAATAAATAGCCGCTAATTAACAAGTCAAATTTGGAGAAATTCGATAATTAAGTTTTCACGAATTCTGGCAGAATCTTAGGAAACTGAACTTTGAAAACTGGCTGCTTATCAGTGAGAACGTCAATCATCGATAAATACGAATGGATCAGTAAAGGGGGATAAGCAAGAAGCCTTTCCAGCATCCACCGTCCACTCCCTTAGTCATTCTCTCGTCAGTCGTGCCGCGACAAACAAAAAACTATCGCAAAGTTGGATAGTTTTAATGGAAGCAGAAACGTCGAGGAAAAGAAGTCCCGCTAGCCGCAGCAAGGATCCGGAGCGAAATTCTTGCAAGGAGTAATAAAAATAGAAAATGTAAAACCGGAAATTACCTATGGCTCTCCAGTGTGGTTTGCAGATTACGATGTAGTGGAACTGCGTTAAATTAGAAATTGTAAAAGTTGACGCGCATAAAGTTTCCTTCGCGATTGAATCGAAATGTTTATGGGAGAATAAAGAAGAATTCGTATGAAGACCTCGGATTAAATTGTAAGGAGAGGTGGTATTAGTGGAAGCTGGATAACATCGGCTGGAGGGGAAAATAGCGTGGCGCGAGTGGATTCGAAGGTCAAAGGCGTGAGAAATGAGGTCAATGGCGGTCACGAGCAAAATTCTGCTGCTCGTCGTAATCCTGTTAGTTTTGTACTTCGTGGAGATGGATTTCCTGCTGTACGCCAGGATTCAGGATCACGATGTACGACCGGAGTCTAATGGGACACCCTACCAATCCATAGTGTCCTGCGATATTAATCCTTTGTGTTACGTGACGGTGAAGAGTTTGCTATTGGACTACCCGAATCATTTCATTTTCAGTCCCTTGGCAGCATTGACGGATAACCTTCTGAGAATAAGCGATTCTTGGACTTGGGTGACACCCAATATTATTAGTGGAACGCACGTATTCATAGCTATGGCTGCAGGAAAATGCGTCTCGAGCAGTTCCTTATCGCATCGACGTTTAGGAGTGATCCTGTTCCAATTGAGGACCTGGCTGGACGATATGGACGGTCACGTGGCGAGAAAGAGGTTCAATATAACCGGAGAAAGATCCGTCGTTGGCTCTACGGGCTACCTCGTCGACGGAATCTGCGACGGTCTTGGATGCATCGCTCTTATCATCGGTGTCGGAGTCTTCCTCGCCAAAAATCCCACCAGACGAGCCGCTTACGATAAGCTACAAAATATCCCAATCTTTTCCAATTCCGATAAAACTCATTCCAATGTCAAAAATCCTGCCTTCGCGAAATCCATCACAACTATGCTCTTCGTCGCTAGCCATTTGGCCCTCAGCAGCATTGCTTGGAACAGGTATATATCCTTGTACCAGGACCTCCTGGAATCTGACCTTGACACCCCCTCCACCTACATCGAGGCGCTATGCGCCAGACAAACCGTCGTCTTCAGGAGCAACACCTTCTGGATTTTGAGCCTCTGCTGGAAACTCGTCAACTTTCACGCCACCCTCGACTACCTTCTCATAGCAATTTTCTTCGATCGAATATGGAAATATGCCAAGAGCACACGTTGGCTATATTTCTTAGTAATCATATTGCTGGTTTACGTCAGTGAGTCTCATTATTGGCGCTCCTACGCCTATGTGCATGGGGTTCCTACTTTCCTGGACGACGAACCCTACTCGTCAGTCAGTACTTTCGCCTATCGATGATGCCGAGAGGATTTTCGACCGTTCCTATATGCGGTCTCCCGCCAATCCGAGCACGCCAAATTCCATCGTACGATTCTCTTTCCTGACAACTCGTTGACCTCCACCTCCACCCCACCTCTTTTCTTACCAAACGCGTGATAAACAGTCAGAGTCTCCAAAAGCTCTAACTTGTAGCGATCTTGACTATTTCGTGCGAGAACTAGTACACCCACACTTGTACGGCTACCCTATGTCTGTTTTACTCTTAAGACTGTTATGTAAAAGAACATTGAAAAGCACAAATTTTAAGCCCAACGGACATAGATTATCTGTAATAACAAGATTAATGTTCATCGTCGTATAAATTACCTTTAACAAGAATCTTAGTTCCTTTTTAGAAACCCAACAATCTCTCCTATTTTATCGTTAATTTAATTCACGTTCCGTCATTGAAAAGAATGGTGAAAACGAGATTTTCTTGTAATTATCTCAAAGAGGACAATTGTTGATGTAAATAGGGATCACCAGGAGTAGTATAACTGTACTATTTTTTCAATGCTCTACGCAAAATATTGATTTGTCAATTTCTTAAGCATTTAGAAAAAATCGTTTCGTATCTGTAAAGGAAAAACATGAGCACTTAGTAAATTGCTAGGCACGATAAGGCAAATGAGTCGATATTTGTTATCAAAATTTTTCTTTTGCAAATGAACAAATTATAGATTTGCATGTTGCTAAATGCTGGTCAATGCGTTTGAATGCAGTTAAAAGGGTAGCGATATTTCTTTTTTTTAAATAACATAGCGAGGTCGAATGATTGTTATCTGATTCTATGATTGGATAGTATCTGATAGAAGCTGGATGGGGCTCTGACGGAAAAATAATTGGTATCACCGAGCCTAGAAGAGTAGCTGCCACTTCGTTGGCGAACCGTGTTGCTGATGAGCGTAACTGCATTCTAGGAACTGAGGTCGGCTATTCTATACGCTTCGATGATTGCACCGATCCCACCACGAAGATCAAGGTATAAAACTTCAACCACTACCGCCACTACCGATGATAATCAAATTATAGAGTTTATATATAATTAGAAATCATTTAATACAATTTTCTGTTCTAGGTAGGAGTAAATCCGACTATGGAACCATGACTATTATTCTATTTATATAGAAAGAGTTATAATTTATGTAGCACGCACCAAATGAAGTTTAGTGCTTTCTTTTTAGCTCGTGAAGATTAAATCCATTTACTTATTTCGAAATATCCTCAGCTTTTATTGTAAACGATTCATTGTTAACGATTGTTGTAGCAGAAATATAATTACGATTTATTGATACTTTGACCCGCGTAAGACACGCCTGGTCGCCTGATCGAGTCTGGAAATGCAAAACACATTAAGAAGCTTATTTTAGTTCAGTGATATTCCATTTTTTAACTAGTTGTACTGATAAAAAACAGCTGATACGAAAATGAGCTCTTAATTTGGAAAACTCGACACTCATTGGATGTATAAGCGAGATCAATTTGACCATTTTTTTTTTTTTTTTTTCATTTATATTTAGTATATGACTGAGGGAATCCTACTGCGAGAATTGATGGGCGATCCCTTATTAACCAGATATGCTGTTATAGTTCTGGACGAAGTTCATGAAAGAACACTTTTAACTGACATTATTATGGGGCTTTTGAAAAAAGTTATTAAGGTTAGTAGATTTTTTTTCTTTTTAGATGTAAAAAATTTCACTGTGTTCTAAACGCATGCTTAATTTACTCTAGAAAAGGAAGAGTCTCAAAGTTATTGTTTCCTCTGCTACGGTCGAAGCAACACAGTTGCGCGATTTTTTTAATTTGAACACAACGAAAGACTTAACAAAGGACACCTCGACAATTATGAGCGTTGAAGGAAGACAATACCCTATTAATATTTATTATGTAAAAGGTAATAAAATAAAGCGATATCTCTGCATAATCCTCAAAAAGAATTTTTTTCCAATATTTGACCTAGGAGAATTGATTGTTTTTTATTCTGCAGACCCAGTTCCGGATTATGTTAAAGCTGCTGTTGACACTGCATTGAAGATCCATGAAAACGAAGAAGAAGGTGATATTTTAGTTTTTCTAACGGGACTCGACGAAGTTGATCGTGCAGTTTCTTTGCTGTACGATCACTCTAAATTGATAAAAGAAGGAAAACGTAAGATAATACTAATAACCCTTAATTAGTTGAGTTTAAAGAAAGATTCATTTTATTTCTTTTATCCTACAGAAAAATTAATGCCACTTGCCATGTATGGATCATTACCGAATTCTGAGCAGCTTAAAGTATTTTGGAAAGCACCGAAGGATACGAGAAAAATTGTAGTTGCCACAAATATTGCTGAAACGTCTATCACTATTCCTAATATTATTTATGGTATGATTTCATAATTTTTCTTTGAATAGTCTATAAGAGTTTTGTTTTTAAATTATATTTTCTTTTAACTAATAGATTTGATTTTTACATTTTATATCATTAAACTTATTCAATAATTTTTTGCAGTGGTTGACTGTGGGTTTGTCAAACTGCCTTGGTTCGAAGCTGATGCACAAAGCAATAGTTTAATTATCTGTCCTATTTCTAAAGCATCCGCCGATCAACGTGCTGGGCGTGCGGGACGTGTACGTTCGGGAAAAGTTTACAGGTAGTTACCTAATTACAATTTTTTTTTCTTGTAGTGTCAGCTTCTATAACAGTTATCATGAAATTTATGATTTATGGGATATTTTCCATTACACTCCGACCAATGGTAAAAGCTGTACCACCCGATCTGTTGATAATTAATTAATAAGTCAAATAACAATGATAATTTCTTTCGACAGATTGTATACAGAAGAGGCATATAATGATTTGACGACAGCAACGCCACCAGAAATGCAAAGATCGGATTTATCCGTTGCGATTTTGCAGCTTAAGGCTCTAGGAATCGATAATGTGTTGCGATTCAATTTTCCATCCTCTCCTCCAAGTAAGAATCTTATTACGGGATTGGAATTGTTGTACGCGTTAGGAGCTATTGACGGAGATGGTGATTTAACTACTCACTTGGGTGTAACAATGGCAGAATTACCTCTTGAGCCAGTTTTTGCGAAAATGTTAATATCATCAGGTGAATATATGCTATTTAATTAGAATTATCGGATAACGAATCAAACCTCTTATTTATTTGTTATAAATATAAATAGGTGAAATGGGATGCTCGGAAGAAATCACTACAATTTTGGCTATGCTACAAGTACAAAACGTTTTTATACGCCCAGCTGGGGGACAGGCAGCTATAAAAGCTAGAATTGCGCACAGGAAATTTGAAGTGGAAGAAGGAGACTTGATAACATACTTGAATGTATATACAGCCTATGAAAAGTACAAGACTCACAGCTGGTGTCAGTCACAGTTCTTAAACATGAAAGCCTTAAAGCGTGCTACTGAAATTCGAACTCAAATGAAACGAATGATGAAGAAGTTAAATATTCCTTTATTATCTTGTAATGGTAAGTGCGTGCGAATTCTACTTAGTTTCTATTTAAATTTGTTAGTTTTAATAATTATAACTTTTCTATTTTTTTATATTATCAGGTAATCTAACAGTCATTCTCAGGTGTATAACGTCAGGTCTTTTTCCAAAAGCAGCTTACTTACATTATACAGGTGTGTATAAGTCTGTAAGGGGAAATAAGGATTTGTACATTCATCAAAATAGCTGTTTATATACGCTTCAACAGCCTCAGTGGTTAGTATATAAGATTTTAATCATATATTTAAACTAAGACACAGTATATATTACATATTATATAGACGATCGATGTATGAACTTTGTTCTCAATTTTAGGATTTTGTTCAGTGAAATCTTGCAAACAAATAAAATATACATGCGGGAGTTAACGGTGATACAACCCGAATGGCTATTGGAGCTGGCTCCTCATTTTTATGAAAGAACTTCGATTTGAAGTATCTGAATAAATTAAACTATTGTAAATATTAATGTACATATGTATATTTATAGCTTCATTTTTATACAAAAAAAAGTCATTATATTTATAAGATGTCTTGTAAATATGTAAACTAACAGATTTGTTGAGTTGAAGCAATTAAAGTTATATATTGTATAAAAAAAAAACTAATTATAAATAAATGAGACAGTCATAGAGATATGAGACTATCACAAAAGACTTCGATCAGGGTAATGCAGGGTAAGGTGGGTAAGGTTAAGCTGGTTAAGTCAAAATTAATGTTCGCGCATGTGCATAAGATCTGGCAACGCTGAATTACAACACGAGGTTAGATTTCTGCGACAAATAACAAAGTTTATATTATTTGCAAATGTATCACGAATATTTATATTAAAAAAGAGAATCTATACACTAAAAACTTGTCTTTTTATAAAGTAGCAACACTCGTTCGAACTTTGGAGGTTATATCTTGAAGAATTTAATCAATGACAGCTCAGTATTTATTGCAACTGTCAGATAAACTCAGCTCGGTTAAACTTGAACGAAATATCCTTGTAAAAATAATTAAATATTTTAAAAAACATGATATAAGGTTTATACGAATTTTGTTAATTTTTTGCTAGGGCTTAGAGGTTACAGCGTGAAGAATTTAATCTGATCAATGACAGCATTGACAGCACCAGTAGTATCAACTGTCAGAAAAACTCATATACAACTTGAACGTATGCATATCATTGCATATCGAAAACTGATAACCTACATACCAATAAGATTTCACGGATATATGTTAATTTGCTGAGCTGTAACAGTTTAATCCTCAAACGACATTCATTGATTTCATGGTAACTTTTATAAAGTATTATGACACAAAAAAATGGACGTGTCAGAAATGCGAAAACTCGTTAAAGATTTGGATTTGACGTTTCAACCACGTATCGCTCCACGATACAAAACTTGGCTACCATTAGCTACACAGCAGGTAACTCCATTAAATTTATTATTATCTGATCAATCATCTAACTTTAAATTGAATCTTTTTCATGTTAGTTTGTATTTAGTAAAGCAGTTTTCTTAAGTATAAAGTATTTTAGTTTCAGCGATGTTTATAATTATCCATAAACTATATTTTAATTACAGTAACATGATTTACGGTGCATAAAGAATCATTCTCTTTGTAATTTTTAGTTGCGTCTCAGAAGTTTAATTCAAATAATTGGACACAAATTACAAACTACACCCAAGTCATGTTGGTTTTATTATACGCTACATAGGACAAGCATGTCTTCACCATTCTACACAAGCGAGCTGAATGACAAAGTTAGTCCAAAATGGCATAGTCTTGAAGTGCCTACTGTGTATGCCACAGGCTACTCACTTACTAATGGTAAGCATTGTTTACATTTAAACTTATTTTGATCTTAAGCAATACAAATAATTAAAATTATTTCTTCAACAAAAATATAGTCTATATTATTTATAATATATATTTGATACCATACAGAAGTCATACTGAGGCTGTGGAAAAGAACTGACACAAATGATACTTCCGCAGATGTTACTGTATTTACATGGGGCATATCTTTCACTGGTTTAGCATATATTGGCTCTAAATTGCCAAATAATTTAGAAAACGTGCTTAGAGAAAAATCTATCATATTTCATTTCCATGGAGGATTTTTTACACCAGTATATTGTTTTCTCACACCACCAGATATGAAGAAACATTTAAGCTTCAGTGTTCCTGCTTCAGAAGTAAAAGATAGTTATACTGTAAATAAACTTACAAGCTTGCGAAGTAAAATGCAAGCACTAAAGCAACAAACGGAATCTGTACAAGCCCTTAGAATAAAAATTGCTTCTGGAGAGGATATTCAACAAACGCCAAAATATCCACAGTCGTTTTTAAATAAATTGTTTCAGCCTAGAAAAGTGAATAAAGAGAAAAAAGCTGAAATTTTAAATGTAAAGAAAGAGTTAGAAGTAGCAAGGTTCAGAACCAGGCTCCTCGAGCAAGAAAGATCAAGAAAAATGGGAGAATTACGGGTATTAAATCAATTACATCATAGTATTATGGATAAGAATCAGGATTGTGGTAAAGTATACGTTTTTTAACATCATTTCAGCTAATTCATGTAAGATAAGCAATAGTTCAAAATATATTTTTATGCAGATTCTGAGCTTATGGAGAAATATAGAGTTCTTAGTAGGGATATCGAGAGGTTGCAAGACTGGCGCCAGGGTCATTTGGATAAACGAGAAGCTTTCCTACAGACCACCTGCAAACTTGCATTTCGGCGATGCGAATTAATTTCGGAGCTACGTTCAATTTATCCAATTAAAGAAGAGTTAGATGGAAAGTACACAATAACCAATGTTCATTTACCCAATAGCGAAGATTTAGACTCATCTAATGATACTCAAATCGCGGTAGCTCTTGGATACGTTGCTCATACAACACAAATGATTGCTACTTTTCTAAACGTACCAACCAGATATCCTATCATACATTATGGATCCCGTAGCAAGATCGTAGACCATCTTGTAGAAAATATTTCCGACAGTGATAGACAGTAAGAATTCTTTTACCTGATTTTATCTGATTGACCTTTTGAATATTCTGATTCAAATTTTATTGCAGATTCCCATTGTTTGCTAGAAGTAAAGATAAGTTACATTTTCGTTACGCAGTTTATTTATTAAATAAAAATATAGCGCAAATAAGGTGGTATTGTGGCCTTCCTACAACAGACTTAAGACCTACTCTTTCCAATTTGACCGGTTTAATAAATCTCAAGCCTCGTCCGTCAAAGTAAGTGTACAGCATTTTTCGACATATAATTATTAGAAACGCTAAAACTTTTTTATAATCTTCAGGTTAGATAACTCTGCACGCACTTTGTCCGCATCTTCATTAGAAATGGAAATGAATAATGACCGAGGATGTATGCACCAAAACGTGCTAACAACACAAAGAATGATATTCGAGAAACAACATCCAGCACGTTCAATGCTACAACTGAAAATTATCAAGTCAGGCTTGGGCTCTTCATTGGATCAGGGTTTAAACAGACCTGTCGAATCTTGTTTATCTAGTCAATTAAAGCGTATTTCAAAGTCTCAGGAAATCGATAATACTTTGGAATTGCATAAAGACGAGATAAGTAATAGTAGTAGTGAAACTTTAAATAGCACGTTCCATAATGGCGAAAGCAGAGCCGATGATAAATTCATTCAAATACCTAAAGAAACAATAGACAATGATATAGAAATAACGATACCAACATCAGTTTCGAAATCTAGGCACGCTGATGATTTAGACAGCTCTGGAAGCGCAAAAAATAGAAGTTCCAATTCCATAAGCAGCTGCGAAATGGCACTTAGCTTTTGTCAAGCCGAAGGGGACAGCATTACAATTGGAAATTCGAGTAAAGAAACTATAGGCGGTAATTTCACCAATGAAATCCTACAAAAATCCGATTCGGTGGATAGTGCAGTGCCGAAAAAAGGAGAGTCTACTCCAATAAAGAAAACTTTAGGATGTAGTACATCAAATATTTGTGATATAGAAAGGCTATTGACAAACGAACAAAATCAACCAGGCGATGTTGGACGGTATAGTATTACAGAAGGCTCGACTAATGATAGAATACAATTGGATAATTTATGCTTGTCCTATAATATTATGAGATGTACTTATAGCGAAGCTGCAGAAAGACAGAGGACAGATTCTGATGCTAGTTACTCGGAAGAATATCGTTTAACGTTGTTACCGACTTTCCAAGATCAATATAAATCCGAAACCAGGTAAGTGTGTCTGATGTTACAATTAGTAACATACTTTATTTGCACACTACATCGAAACATTGAGAAACAATTGTTGCTCAATGTAGGCCAGTCGAAGATCTTCAATTTTTATCCAAGGAATGTTCAGAGGTCAATGAGAACAACTTATGCTCCGAGAAAAATTTAAAGGTATATCTTCACCGTTATTTTTCTAATTTTTAAATGTACATTCATACGAATATTTGCGACTCACCATTGCTGTATTAAAGTAGTCTTTCTTTCTTTTATTTTCCTAGAAACTTTCAGTTTAATTTAGGCAATTCGTAAAATTATTAACAGATTAAAAATGATCACATTTGTCATTCCAACAGATACGCATTAATCTATCTTAAAAGTACACTAACATGAAGTTTTAATAGTCAAATTTTTTTAGGAGGAAAATCCAAGTACCTGTACAAACGATAAACAAAGTGATGATAAGCAGTGTGACTTCCGAACTTCTAGCGAGTATATGGATTTGATCAAGCGTAGCTCCGAAAATGTGTATGCTCGTACTGAAGCATTAGCGAATAAGAAATCTAGTTTCAAAGTTATGAGACCCCGGTTATAGGAATTTACTAATGAATTAGTAATACCTATCGTCACATTCATTAAAATGAAGGTTATTAGACGACACTGTATGAATAGTTTAAGTAGTCTCAGTTTGCATTATACTACAAGAAATATGGAAATTTCGTAACAATGATATCAAAATAATGTTATAAGTATGATATTTTGCGTATTTTAAACTGAAACTATATTATGAATTGTTCTCATCAGAAACTGGCCATTCTATACTTGACGTTTTATAATCACGGATTAATGCAAAGGCATATCTGTGCATAAGTAATCGAGATTGAAATCTTGAAAGTCTTTCATTGCACTTAAAAATAGACGTTACAAAGTGTACATATCTAGTTTGATAATTTATATTTTCTTCATTTTTACAGAGAATATATATATATATAATAAAAAATTAGTCTACGTTACATTTTTTTCTCAGGCTTATTATATACGAAAAGTAACGATATTGGAGGAACAAGAAAGATTGTGGCACAATATCGAAAAATTTATGTACGTTCATGCAATTGAGGTATTTGAAAGGTACTGTATATTGTATATTAATTCTATCTATAGAACGACTGCTCGTATAATGTAAATATCGTAGTAAATGAAATTTAATGCCATTCAACAGGTTTTTCATTTATTATCTAACTCCATATGTTTAATTATAAAGTTTTATAGCATTTTAATGCTGCTAATAAATTTTAATTAAGAGCTGTGTTCAAATAGTGCCAGAACAATCCTATCTTTACTCTAAAATTTTTGGACATAGCATTTTACTATATTATTTTGTGTTTCGAATGAAGCACATATAAAAATAAAGCTATAACAGCAGCTTATATAATAAATACTACCTGTACAATTAACATAATTTATTATTCAGTTTGGTTTAAACCAGTCAGTTTTTCGCTGATCTCCCAAAGTTTTGATGCTACTTCTGGGTCTAATTCTTTCTCTAAAGGATAGACTTTACAGTCACGGTATATTTTTCCGTTTTCACTTGACAAGGAAGAATCTGTTGCACAATGCAGCACAGTTTGTGAACCCTACATGAAAAAATGCATTTAGATGAAGATGTATTTCCCAAAATGGTTCAAATAAAGTTGAACCTCATTGTTTTGCAAGAAAACTGTAAGTGTAAATAGTTAATTAAATATTCTGATAATTATTACCTGATTGGCAGTGCGTAAGAATAATAATGCAACAGGAGAAAATATAATATAATGGAACCAGCTTCTTCTTACATGTCTAAATAAACCAGTGTAAGTAAATCCAGGACACACCATATAAACAGAAACACTACTATCCTTTACTCTTCTTGCTAATTCATTGGCAAAATAAGCATTTGCTAACTTTGAGTTACAATAAGCAGGATTCATACGAGTTTGAGGAATATAATCTTTTTCACCATTCAAATTTGAGAAATCAATAGTTCCAGATTTAAGCAGAGTTGAGGTTACAATAACAATTCTGAAAATAAAGTTATTAAGACAAAATTTTCTTTTTATGTTAATTATTAGTATCTCTAAATAGAGAAAATACCTGCTGGGTGCAGATTGCTTGAGAGTATTCAATAGCAGGTTAGTAAGAACAAAGTGACCTAAATGATTTACTCCAAAATGAATCTCGAAACCATCCAATGTTAATGCATGCTCCTTTGATGGTACATATACTCCAGCATTATTTATTAGTACATGTATTTCTTTAAAGTTTTTTTGAACTTTATCAGCAAATTCTCTGATAGACTTTAATGAAGCAAGATCTAATTCCATTGGAACCTGTAAATTAAAAATATTTTAATTACTAAATAACTGTTCAAGATAGCATATAATTATAAAATACAATACCATTTCTCCTGAAGATATTCTCTGGCGAATTTGAGTTATTGCGTTTCTTGCCTTCTCCAAATCTCTACAGGCCATAATAACAGTAGCATTGCGGCTTACCAGTTCCTTCACAGTTTCTTTTCCAATACCAGAATTTCCACCTGTTACTATGAACACACGTCCTTCTAAATTGCTTTTACTTTTGCATTTTCCCCAAGTATGTTCTCTGCATTTTCTGAGCAATCCAATAATTGCAATTACTGGAAAGAGAATGTAACACCATGAAGATACCATGTTCACTTGAATTTGTTAAACGCTTTATTGCTTTGGACAATTTTTATATTTATATACAATCCTTCCAATAGTCAAACTATGATACATAAAAATATAGGTTATTAAATTCTGTGTCATCACTTGATAGTAAAAGCACTTTTCACATTTTTACATTAAATTTTCTTTTGGCAATGTAATTTCCATACGTCGTAGACAATTTTTTATCAGCATTCTTTTGTATTTAAAAATAGACTATGATTGAGCAAAGCAACGACACCTCTGCATCTCATGTTTATACATCCATTTCCCTTGCCCTCTCCAAATGTCTCCAATATGTTGGAAGCTCTTTTTTAGCTCACAGAGTCACACGTACTCCAGACGATACACACTGAGCACACTGATATGTATACACGGCATTGCCGCACTTCCAAGTGACTTCCAAGTTCCAACTTTCCAAGCCAATACTGCCAACAAATCCAACAATGCCAACAATATAGGCGTATTCCACTTAAGGCCCAAAACGCTCATAATGTCTCATAATGTAATAGTTCACGTTACACGTATTATATATTGTGGGCGTTATTGGCCTTAAGTGGAATGCGCCCTATGCCAACTATTCTACACACTGTCCACCAGTCCACACTGACACTAACGGACTACAGGACTTAATTATTCCTTCCCTCTATACAATAATACACCTACACTACTGTACATATGTAAATATATTAACACTTCTCCATACTATACATATATTACACGACAAGTTAAATTGAATCAATGAGAAAATTTAAAATTTTGAATGCTTCGTCTAATCGACCATTGTTATAGATGTTAAATGATTTTTTTATTATTGATGTATTTTAATATTCCCATATGGTATACAATATTGTTCTTTATTTATATAACATATAATACATAAATAAATATGTATATCTTATCTGACCCCACACTCATACTTTCATACATACTACACAACTGGTAGACACAAACATATACTGAATTTTATCTGTTAATTATTTAAAAAAATGTTTATCTTAATTAGTAAACATTGGTAATATATGTATATGTTATGTTATAAATAATATTTTATAATATCTCAAAGATCTTAATACTCTATTACTATTTTGTACACATGAACGGTATGGATTTAGCTGAGCTCAGCAGCTGTAGTATGTAAACGTATAAGTCAGTAAAAAAGAAAAATAGGTAAGTGGCTGGTAAAAGAGACGGATTAAGAGAGTAAAAGCTACAGGTGAATCAAATTCATAGCAAAATGTTGCGGAACGTACTTTTGCATTTAATTATTAGCTTTACCGGTATAATTATTGGCATATCTGCATTCTTCGTTTTCTTTGTTGGTTATGGAAATCATGATGTTGGTTTTTGGTCACTTTTGTCAGGTTTGTTTAATCATAGTTTTATATTATTCTAGTAGAGTCAAATCTGGACTCTTTGTTACATTGAATAATTATTGTTTAAATTAAGTATTTTCAGTATACATTTTTTTAAACACCTTTAATCATTATAATAATTTTTATTAAAGGATACTCATTTTTTTATTTTGATATTAGGTATCTTGGCAGCAGTTTGCTTACACCTGCATTGGGTAAAAGGCAAAGATACCTTGGAAAGATGGCATACAACAGTAACATTAAGGAATTTAAATGTTGTTGGTTTTATCAGTGCTGTTATTGGTTTTGGTGCACTGATCTGGTATATCTTCCTTACTTTTTACTATAAAATCCGTAAGTACAGTTTTACGTTTTAAGATTCTCTTAAATAATATAATCATTCTACATTTTTTTGAGCAACTCTTTATCTTTATCTTTTATTTAGCTATCCATCCTATCTCTGAAAGTACCGCAATATCTGCTGTATGGTCAATGATATGTGGAAAATGGGGAATTTTTCTAATGATTTACTCGGATAAATATGAGATTATTATTCGAGATGGATCATCTCCCATTCTTGGAGACAATCATGCCTAATGTAAAAAATAGAACTTAAGCGTGTAAGAAATATTATCAACTTGCTACAGTAGATCTTTTTTTTAGAACACATCTGTCAGTGTAAGCTGGATAGATGAGCAATTTTTACATGGAAAAAATTAAATTTAATGTTTTGTAAAATTTTTGTATTTTTCTATCCCATATTTAAAGTTATAAAAAATGGTAGAATCTATAATTTATAAATGATATGCAATCAATTGTGATATCACAGTATATTTTTACATTTACCAAAATTATGCTAGTATACAATTTTTATACAACCTTTAGAAGTTAAGCGTTTAAAATACATTATATTATAGTTTATTTTATAGTATAGAATTTGCCACTTTTTGAATACATATACTGAGAAAAAATTTTGGAAATTACTATAAATATAACATACTTTTAAGTCAATTATTACAGGTATATTATCTTCAATACAACCCTTCCCTTAGATACATAATTTTATATCAAAAATATAACTAATGACAAATGGAAGGCAATATAAATATATATTATGTACAAATTTTCTTTCATTTGTACTCATCTATATTATTTACTTGTTTGTTAAGACGGCGTTAATTTGTAAAATGGATAAACAATAGTATATAGTCCTATCATTGAAGACAATAAGCCCAGCATACCAATAGTCCCAGGTGTCAATTTTGTGTAACCTAATGCAGTTAAAGGAATGAACAAATCACATCCATTTCTAGCAGTATCCATTAGAATTTCTTTATGATCCCTTAAGCAAATAGCACCAAATTGCTTAAAAGTATTGTATTTTGAAAATACTGTGTTTCTTGAGAGGGTTGCTTTATTTTCATACTCCAAAATTTTTAAAATTTCATAAAAATCTCTTGAAAGATTCATAATAATAGACATTAACCAGTATTTATTGGCTGTATGACTCCACTTTTCTATGTTTACTCTTGTAATTCCTACCCTTCCAAGCCAAATAATATGATCTGCTAATAAAAACAAAGCATTTGATATTTTTGCTAATATCAAGGTAACTCTTATTGTCAAATCAGGATACTTCATAAGTTTTAAAGCAGAATACAAGCTATCTAGAAATCTTCCAAAGCGCAGCACTGAAAAAATAAATGATTTAATAAAATAATGTCTGTGCTGTTTGATGAAATATAATTAAAACTTTTATTACATTTTCTGAATGAACTAAAAGTGTATTCAAGGCTTCTCAAAACATCTACAGAACGTCTTGTATTTTCTGCACTCTGCATATAATACCATCCAGCACGACTACCATATTGTAGGAGCCTAAAATATGACCAGAAATATAATAAATCTCAATCTATGATGAAAGCATTGCATTATTTATAATTACCTTATAATTTTATCCCTTCCACTTGTTTGCTCATTTAATTTTACTATTATGTCCATTGTTATTTCGCAAGTTCAGCAATTTTTTAATATGTTTTGATATTGATTTATAAATAAAAATGTCTAATAATCAATATTTACAAAATTCACTTTGGTTTGCCACTATACTGTAAGCTCTTTCCCTAAACAGTTATTTTAATGACCTGCAAAAACTGTCATGTCACTTATCGCTTTTCGTTTAATAGCTTTTATAAGTTCATTTTCGGTATTAAAGATAGACTCGATTTAATTTTAATCTTATTATTGCTGCCATGAAATGGTATTTTTAAATCCACTGATTTTTATCTTTTTTAAGAATTATTACTTGTTACGTTGTTACGAGTAATAAAGATACGCCACTGTAATTTAGATTTTTTTTTTATTTAATATAGCTCATGCAATTACCACTCACATCACATCGCTATTGAGAAATTCAAAATTAACATAAAAGTTATTTTGAAGAATTACAATGGTTACAAATTCCAAATACAAGCCGATGTTACCGAGCATGATGCCAAAATTGACGCTTTTGTAGCAAAACACCCGAGTGGAAGGGGATACATGCACATAACAAAGTACACAAGTAAGTCTAATCTACACGAGATACGTCAGATACGTGAATGAATTTAATTCCAAAAGCACCAAATCTGGCATCACTGGATGCAGGAGAAGAGTTTAAGCGTCGCAGCTGTAATTTAGTTCTTTAATCTATCACCAGGTGGCTCCTCATTATGAGTGCTTTTATCACCAGCGGCGCAGATGATTGACCCTGCCATCAAATATCGCCGTCCGTTATCATCCACCTTACTCTGTAATATCGGTATATGGTGTCCTGTTAAGCGAAGTTAAACGATTTTAAATTATGCTCCATATACAAAAATTCGTTTTCCCAAAATTGCACATTTTCTTAAATGAAATTTTTCATTGATATTATCTTGAATCTTCTTAAGTTCTTTGTAAAAATGATTTCAAATTTAATTGCTCAAGGGGTGGGTAGGAGAATGACCTAAAGATAAAATGTCCTAACGATAAAATGACCTAAAAACGCTAACTTCACGTTGGTTAAAAGCCGGTATTGCAGATTACCGACCGAAACGTCCGAATTTCCTAAATTTGAGTAGCTGGCAACGCTGGACTGTCAAACGTCAGTAAATAGAGACAGAGGTTATGCACAGTAGGGAAAAATTCTGGACCTGTCAGATAAGTATTTTAAATGAATAAATGAAAATGAATGAATTACTTTGTGGGTATTTCTTACATTTTACAGAAGAGCTACGAGAGGAAACATTTAAAATATTATGATGTCATGGAAGATGAGGATGTATTCATAGAATTTGCTAAGCAACATATTTTGAAATATTTAAGAGCCGACCCACAATAGGATTATTTGTTATCCACACTGACAGTCTTTGGATAAACGAGAGAGAGAAGGTTATGCTGCTCGAATAATGTTAGGATATTAATACTGTGCCTGGATTGCATATTGCTGCCAAACAGTTTTTGCTTTAGCAACCTTCGTGTTGAATAATGCCTATAAAGAAGGCATGTTTTCAAGAGGTCTAGTATATAGGGGAGATCGTTTTTCTCGTGTAATTTTGGTAGTGAGTATAAACTTAAAACTTTTCAATCTGGAACAAGCTTATGCAGGATTAACGCAAATTACTTGTATAGTTATTTGAGCAAATAAATTATTTTTAGAAGCTCTATTAAACATATACCTTTTGCTTGGATATAATGTTATATGTTTTTTGTAGATTTGTTGAGAAGAAAAGATGTGAGATTACCTTTCGAACAGTCTTTGGAAACTGCAGAAGCTACCTGACAAATATGGTTGCAATCTCACTGAGGTAAAAGAATGAGATATCTTGGTGAATTTTGTAAAATACAATTCTATAGAAATGTCCCAGTTACTTTTGATAAGAAGAAAGACCAATTAATTTTATTGAAACAATCTGTGTATGTGCTATAATATTTATTACTTTTCTTAGATACAATGATGAAATAAATTTCTGATTGCCTGGCCTGTATTGTGGAGAACCTGATTCAGAAATAACTACTACTAGACTCGAGGAATCGAATATAAACCTTACTAGAAGAAATTGGAATATTAATGTAAAGCATTGCATGCTGTGCATTTCTCTCAAATAGAAATTATTCTTTCTATCATGATAAATACTTCATAATTTTAACTGAACTTTGTTAAATGACTGTTTCAATTTTTCATATTATTCTGTAGATTTCACAATTTACCTGATGGAAGAAAAATATGATTAGAGGAATTCTAAACTACTAATAGAAGCATTATAAATTTCCAGTGCTATTATTACACGAATTTCCTGAAATAGCTGCCTATAATTGGGGATATACAGAGTGTCCACATTTTAAATGTTGAAAAATCAGGAATTTTTGGTTCTAAAGTAATGACTTAAAAAGACCCTCGATTAAAAAATACATTTTGTGCATTAAGTGGAACTTAGAAGAGTGTTTGCAGATTAAATTTAAAAAACGCATGTTCCAATATTTATAATTGTGGTGTGGCAAATTTATGGTCAGATATATAAGAACCTTTGTGTCTTTTACCTTCATATATATCTGACCATAAATTTGCCACACCGCAATTATAAATATTGGAACATGCGTTTTTTAAATTTAATCTGCAAACACTCTTCTAAGTTCCACTTAATGCACAAAATGTATTTTTTAATCGAGGGTCTTTTTAAGTCATTACTTTAGAACCAAAAATTCCTGATTTTTCAACATTTAAAATGTGGACACTCTGTATATCCCCAATTATAGGCAGCTATTTCAGGAAATTCGTGTAATAATAGCACTGGAAATTTATAATGCTTCTATTAGTAGTTTAGAATTCCTCTAATCATATTTTTCTTCCATCAGGTAAATTGTGAAATCTACAGAATAATATGAAAAATTGAAACAGTCATTTAACAAAGTTCAGTTAAAATTATGAAGTATTTATCATGATAGAAAGAATAATTTCTATTTGAGAGAAATGCACAGCATGCAATGCTTTACATTAATATTCCAATTTCTTCTAGTAAGGTTTATATTCGATTCCTCGAGTCTAGTAGTAGTTATTTCTGAATCAGGTTCTCCACAATACAGGCCAGGCAATCAGAAATTTATTTCATCATTGTATCTAAGAAAAGTAATAAATATTATAGCACATACACAGATTGTTTCAATAAAATTAATTGGTCTTTCTTCTTATCAAAAGTAACTGGGACATTTCTATAGAATTGTATTTTACAAAATTCACCAAGATATCTCATTCTTTTACCTCAGTGAGATTGCAACCATATTTGTCAGGTAGCTTCTGCAGTTTCCAAAGACTGTTCGAAAGGTAATCTCACATCTTTTCTTCTCAACAAATCTACAAAAAACATATAACATTATATCCAAGCAAAAGGTATATGTTTAATAGAGCTTCTAAAAATAATTTATTTGCTCAAATAACTATACAAGTAATTTGCGTTAATCCTGCATAAGCTTGTTCCAGATTGAAAAGTTTTAAGTTTATACTCACTACCAAAATTACACGAGAAAAACGATCTCCCCTATATACTAGACCTCCTGAAAACATGCCTTCTTTATAGGCATTATTCAACACGAAGGTTGCTAAAGCAAAAACTGTTTGGCAGCAATATGCAATCCAGGCACAGTATTAATATCCTAACATTATTCGAGCAGCATAACCTTCTCTCTCTCGTTTATCCAAAGACTGTCAGTGTGGATAACAAATAATCCTATTGTGGGTCGGCTCTTAAATATTTCAAAATATGTTGCTTAGCAAATTCTATGAATACATCCTCATCTTCCATGACATCATAATATTTTAAATGTTTCCTCTCGTAGCTCTTCTGTAAAATGTAAGAAATACCCACAAAGTAATTCATTCATTTTCATTTATTCATTTAAAATACTTATCTGACAGGTCCAGAATTTTTCCCTACTGTGCATAACCTCTGTCTCTATTTACTGACGTTTGACAGTCCAGCGTTGCCAGCTACTCAAATTTAGGAAATTCGGACGTTTCGGTCGGTAATCTGCAATACCGGCTTTTAACCAACGTGAAGTTAGCGTTTTTAGGTCATTTTATCGTTAGGACATTTTATCTTTAGGTCATTCTCCTACCCACCGCTCAAGGGCCAATTTTTCCACTTATTGGTAAACGTCTTGGTGAATAAATTGGTTTGATTAAGCTTGAGATAGAATAGAACTTACTACACAGTTAATAGTTTTCACCAGTAGGTGGAAAAAATGACCCTAAATTTATTTCCACTGATAAGAATATTATAATACGAAACTCGCCATTTGAAATCGTTATCAATGCAACGGTGTAATCAAATTTATAAAGATTTTAATTTATGAAAAGAAGCAAGTAGTCTACCATAAAATCTGTCTCTGTTTAACCTCTGTCTCTTCGTTAATACTAAACATCTTTACCCGGCACCCGCTCTAAGTTCTAACTCTATACTCCTACCTTACCTTCCATCGGTTCTCTCTCGTCTACACACAGTCGACCACTAGTAGCGGTACTTTGTTCGTACCGACATAAGGCACCGAAATACCTCCTCTATCTCGCATAACGTAGTAAACGTAGTACGATCCTTTACTGAAAGAAGAAAAACGGGCTGAACGGAGCAGAGAGAAAGTAGAAAAAAAAGGGAAGGAGAAAAAATGCCAGGTGCGATATGTCGTAATGTACTTGACGATGCAGCTTTCATTATGAGCGTGGATGCTTTTTTTGAAAGCTTTTGCTTTCATCGACGAATGGATGAGGAACGATAGAGTCAGCGCATGGATGCGTGCCACGGTAAGGCAAGACCCCCCGCGCTCGATATTGCTCGCTATTACGACCAGAGAATGATGTGGGGTGCCCTATTGTCGCGCTAGTTCGCAGGGGTTCTCCGTCATTGAATGCCTTGGCGCGCACTGGGTGGTACGAGTGTATGCAGTACGAGCCGTCCTATATGCAGTCTACCTTTTGCTCTCTGTAATTTCGATTTCTTCCTGACTTACTGACCGCTTCGCTTTCATTTTTTTTTTCATCCATTTGATTCTTTGTCTTTACAATCTGTCCTTCTTTGCCGTACGATATCGCAACCGAATCGTTGCAGAGGAAGAAGGGAAAGGTGCGTGTGCACGTGTGGCTTCGAAAAAGAAATTCGACAAAGAAATAGGGTAACGAAGCTTGACTCGGTAGCAACCGTTGATTGTATAAAGCGCACGATACGCGGTATACGAGATGGTGTACCCCCCTCGAACTCAGATCTCGGCCTATTACATAATAGCCGTGCAGCCGCGACTTCTCGCAAGGTATCCCAATGTCCCCTATTTTGCTTTCACGCTTAAAATGTTCCTTCGCCGGAGACTCTTGTTCTCTCGGACGTACAAATAGTTCACCTGCGCTTGGCATCAGGTTACCCCTATTTTTCTGCCTGCTCGATCGAAAATGTTCCGGAACACCTGAGAGAGACCGTGGCCACTGGGGGTCCGTTGTCGGTTGCCGTTCGTTGAAAACATTGGCCGTTCGGTGCTCGTTCCCATAAGAAGCATTATGCTCGTGACAATGAAAATATATAGAAATTACATGAATTTTTCTTGCCTCTCCCTGCCTACCGTTTTTAATCACAACTCGTACTTTCCCACGACATTCTTGAACGGTTAATCGTTGCACGCGCACTATATTTCCTTTTAGCAATATTTTAATATTTATCTGGACGGAAAAAACTCGCTAGTTTTCCACATTGCTCCCTTATACGTACACATATTTCTTACTCAGAAAGGAACGCAGCTGGGATGCAATAAAGTGGCCTAATAAATTTTGCGTTGCTTTTCCCCGAGGCTTAAGCTTTAATCGATAGTCTTATCGCAAACAGCGAGAGAAAAGTTAATGAAATCCGTTGGACGGATAGTGATGAATAACGTTCATTTTCGCTAATTAAGAGCACATTATTCATGTTTTCCTATGAAAACCGCCACTGTCCCATATATAGTATTAGAAAATTGGCAAGGGTGCATCGAATAGTGGCGAGCGCGCCATTTCCATCATCCTTGAGTCGACTAAATCATTAGATACTCGAAAGCACGACCCCCTGCGGTTTCGAGCATTAGTTCATCTATCTCCGGTTCGCTTCGCAGCGCTGGCTCCACCTTCCCGCACACCGATTCTTCCTTCGCTGTCTCTCTCTTCCCCCCTCTTTCTCTACCTCTCTCACTCACACTCTATATAAGCCTTTCCTCTCCTTCTTTTCCACGTTTCTTTCCCTCTTTATACTCTATGTGTATATACACAGTACTATATAGTTTCGCAGTCGATCCGTCTTTTTCTTTCGGTTGTCCAGTTTTGGCAGGAACCCGCCGCACGTAATATATGAACCCATGTATCGAACAGCATTGCGCCGCGGGATACAGTCAGCGACATGTGTTCTCCGCCGCTCGTTTTCCAACGTCGCGCGCGCCACCATCTTTTTCCCGACGAAGCGCGATATCTATTATAGCTACTACGTTTTCTCTCTCGCTATTGTTCTGCTTCTGCTTTCTTAACCTATTTGCGACTGTGACTCGCCACTCAGATATATGGTTGCTATGCTCGGTGAACTCTCTTTAGTGACCGTGGGGCGAAACACCATAAACTTTTATAGCCAGTAGTAGTGGTTTCGCGGCATATCTCCCTTCCTATGATTTACGATGTCGCCTATGTACGACGTTCGGCCCACTCTGCCGGAATAGAGATTTAATTTCAACAAGACTCTCCCTCTTCTTTTTCAATTGCGTGAAAAAATAAGGAGATATTGACAAGAAAAAAAAAACAATAACAGAAAACAAAACGAAATGTTAGGTTGTTATGATCTTCGAAGAAGGGGGAGAGAGGTCTATGGAAAACTCATCTGCATCAGCTATATTTCATCGTTTCTCTTGTGAGGCGTGACTCGGGGAAATTCGTTGAATTAAGACAGGCAGTGGTATAGAACTATTCGATGGAAATGCTCGTAAGATCGTACTACAGTCTCCACGTGAAGACTCAGTCTACCTGACTTATGGGGGTCCAACATTCAACATTATTTATGACCCAGGCTCTGAATATCTCAGGGTAGCTGACTCCCTTGACTCCCCACCCACCGTCCCCGTATGGTTAACATTTTCTACGTGTTTCTCTTTTCTCCAAACATAACCTCGCCATGTGGACACAAGATGACAGCTAATTGTCCAGTGAGGTAGGAAGAGGAGTAAATGCAATTTTTTCTAGCTGTAGGTGTGATGAAAAATTCCAGAAAGGCCAGTGTCCGCAGACGCGGAATTCGAAAAATGAACGAGTGCTTCCGAGAGAGAGGGAGAATCTTCGGGTCAGGTAGATATAACGATCCTCGACTTTATTCTCAGTCTCAATCTTAGCCTCAGTCCCAGCCCCAGTCCCAGCCTCAGCCTCATCCTCATTCGGAATATAAACCGTTTCTGGGAACTAAAAGTCGTATATCTTACTGAACGACAATGCCAGAGTCAGTCACTCGCTTGGTCGGTCAGTTTAGTCCAGCACGAGATATAGACGCGTCGACCAAACCGTGTTGCAGAAAAAGAGAGGTTCCGATTGACGTTTCGCACAGGTGGTCGAGCTTTGTTTTACGCCAAGGAATATACTCGCGTTATACACGTTCTTTATTCTCCAATGTATTATTTCAATGTTTTTTCCCCACCTAACCTTAAAGGCATGCGGGAAAATTATCGAATCGCGACTCTAGCCTATACCATAAATCAATCGCGTATAGCATTATGTAGGTAGCAACGTGCATTCGCTAAAAAGAATCTCCTTTATTTTATGGCCAAGGCGAAAAACTCCAAGGGCTATTTTTATCGAGATAAAAGCCACCTCGTTATCGTACTACGAATAAGCTTGGCCTTAATGAAGCTACACACGCGTAGTTTGGGGCGAGCGAGAAACGAGAGTAACCAAGATCATTATCCTCTGCGATTGCGGCGAGATTCTCCGCTCTCTGCTGAAATAAAAGTGATTTTCTATAGAGAGCGTTGCGTTGATAACATCAAGCTAATGTCATTTGCTTGTTTATCCTTCGTCAGCGATATGGATCTCAACGGGGTTTCGCTTAAGAGCCACGTATGTAATGGCACTACAGCAAAAGCTTTCTTTGCCTCGATATCGCCCTATGCTATGCCTGTCATTATATCCTGGGAATATGATTTCGTGCAAGCTTTGGGAAACGAGCTTCGTCCTTGTCGATGTCATAAACGATACTATACTACCACTGGCAGCAGCATTCAGCAATAGGTAGCCTCTTCGTCTCTTTCAGAGATTCGTTTGGGTCGACAGAGAATTTGTCACGCTTTTTCTATTGCGACTTTTATTTGCCTGGATTTTTTGTTGTCACTTTATTATTCGTAGCATTCTGTAGTACGACTGGCTACGAGGAGGAGGGTAGCGTGACTCGATGCCTGTAAATTAATTAAGATTAAATTACACGCAGAGGTTATAATAGCATTAAACTGGATAACTTGTCACAACGGGGACAGAAGTGGTTTGCCAAAGTTTCAAAACTTTTCAACCCTCTCTCGGTCTTGTATAAAACGTGAGAACGGGAGTCGTTACATCGTGTTTCTTAGCTTTATGGGGAATCGAGTGCTGGACACACCCACGCCACTCCCACTGGGCATGAGCCATACCTTGTTTGCTTCCTTTTTCTCTTTATGCTCCTTCCTTCCTTCCTTCCTTCCTTCCTTCCTTCCTCCTTCAGTGTTCGTATAGGTTGCAATTGACTGCGGCTGCGGGAACCAGCAAAAATGTCCAATTTCTCGTTAATTTATGACGCGACGAAAGTGTGCGAGGTATAATAAAACTGACAAAATATTACTATCGAAAAGTTATATTTATGGCGGACCATATTTCAACAGAGATAACTTACCGTTTCATGTTGAGTAATTAAAAAAAAAAACAACGCACAAACAAAAACACAAGGGGTACATGCTATGGAGATATCTAGGAGGTTATGGGCCGAGGAAAATCGTAAAGGAACGATTTTACGAATGCGATTTCATTGCTCACTGCGCGCGCACCTCAATCGAGTTCTTTTAATATCCCGGCGATATCCTGGTGGCGCCGCACGCCGTCCAAATCGGCATAATTCTTTAATTACTTGGGCTAATTGGCTTCGGGTGGCGCCACGATTCTACGGGAGGGACATTTGCCGTTGACAATTATATTCGGTATTTTCTCGCAGGAATATAAATTTCTCACAACCTTTTCAGGAATTTTTCTCTTTCGTCCGACTACCCGTCTACCTTTTTTTCTCTCTTTTTTCTGTTCGTATCTCTGTCTACCCTCTGTTTTTACCATGACTATCAATCAATCTCTCTCTCTCTCTCTCTATTGCTTGCCGCGAAAAAAAAGAAAATACGTTCTAAAATCATATTGCCTTTTGTAGTAGGTACACGATTTATTTGGTACTAGGTATAAAAGGGTACAAGATCGATTGTTTCTATCAAGCAGACGCACGTAAAGGTGATGGATGAACGAGGCCTGTAAAATCTATTAGTCATCGAATCGGATGACCGAGGCCGATTGGACCCGAGAAACACCAACACTAGCCAGCCATGATCGCTTTTACGTTTTAATAGATTGCACTATAGCTGCAGAATTTGCTCATTTCCCGCCTGCACTCGCGGCACAGGAACACTCGAGCTTTATTCGCTCAATTCATTTCCCCTCGCCTCTTTGTTCTCGATTAATCAGCTTTCCGGTAGCCCTCAGATCCGTCCCAATGAATGGCTTCCTAAGAAAATTAGTCTCCACTTCCTTCGAGGCTGAGAGCTGTTCGATTGCGAGCTGCGAACCTTCTTATACTATTATTATAGGTTATAGTGTCTGATAGGTTACTCGTGTCATCTAATTGAATAATCTTGAGCCCCTATATCTCTCGTAAGTATCTTCGGTAATTGGATAATTAAGCGAACAGATCGATAGGAATTCTTGTTTATTTTGCCTTTTTTCCCTTCTAGTTTCTCCGTGGTGGACGATGCTCGGAATCAGTGGAATGGAAGGCACGCGTAGCACGACACGACGAGACAAGATCTCGTAAGGGGAGAAGCGCTTCCCCATCCCTTCCACCCCACCTGTGTTCAGATTTATCTGACAACTTGTGTATTCTCGTGTCGCTAATAAGATGCCAGGCGGACCCAGAGACGTGTCAGGTCCGGTGTCGACTGTCGCGGGACCTTTCGACATTGACAAAAGCAAGATTAGCGAGTTGTCGAGGAGACGAAAGACACGAAAGGTACTAGACAAATTCAGGTAAACAAAGGGCATGCCGCAGGTATATAAATAGTATTCTATACAAGTATAGTATAGGATCACTGTCATCGTAATCCCAACGAAAAGATTTCAGCCGGATAACGTCGCGTTAAATGATCCACTTAAAACAGTCAAGGTTAGAAAACAGCAAAGGGAATTTTAAGCCGAAAACTGGGAAAAGGTACAATGATTTGTATGCTAGATGGCGCAGGTAGCAACTAATTAGCCTATTGACCACAATGCTCGAGGATCAAGAGTGCTACCTCTTTATTGTTTAAGTACGCACCTGCGTTAATCTTTTACAGATTATTTAGTTGCCGTTATGTAAAACCCAAAAATTTTCCAAGAGAAACGTGATATACAAGACACAAGAGTACTACGTTTGGGCTAATACGGATTAGCCTATTGTAGCAATAAAATTCGAGAAGAATTTGTTTGATAGGGTAGCACAGGTAAAAGTCAATTGAACTTTCAACGAATTAAAAGTAAAACGATAAAGAGTATTACCTCTCCCGTTTTATTGTTTATATATATATATATACATATATATATACATCTGCGTTGAATGAATCCCCAAGTGTACGAGAGGACGATTGACGATGCGAGGGATCAAAACGCAATAGTTTCGAGAAGATTCTTATACGGTTGAGTGCTTAAGTAATATTAACCTTTAAAATGAATACTTTTTCAGCACTTTCCAACCAAGCACATAGGTCATTTATGTCACGCTCTATTAAATGATCCAAAACTGTACCTACAACTCTAAAGAAAATTCACAGGTCTCTTTCAACATTTTAACTAGTAGATTAGATAATTATAACCTCAAAAACACAAATATCCCCTGGATATCCTTAAAACATACTAAGGATATCTACACATGGAGTGAACATGCTAAAGATATACCCTGAGCATCATGTACTATTTGACAAAATTCAAAAATTAATCTTGCAATTTTTAAATTAACGTTTAAAAACAAGAACTTGAGAAATTGTATTTTAATATTGAAAAATGCGTGAATGAAAACGATCTATGTATCCGGTTTTAGGGTTAATTACCCTACTGACAACAATACTGCAAAATCAGAAATGTTTTATTGTTAAATACGCATCTACGTTGAATTTTCTGCTTACTTGTTTATGCTTACAGAGTGAAATAAGCGGAAGAAAATTTAGAGAGATGACGACAAGTCTGACGCCACCAAGATAGATTACAGGAAATTGATTCGGTTGCATTTCAGCTAACTTCACTTTCTACAGATTCATAGTAAAATTTGTATATTATACTATATACTCTAATAATAATTTGAAAAATTATAATGTTAGGCGCAAATATTTATATAATCCACGTCTATCATCGTTATAAATTTACATAGTTTCCATAGAATAGATAAATAGGTATATATAATTTAAAAATTATTATTAAATTAAACATTTATTTCTTCTACATTCTGGTACTAACTGCAAAGTGAAGTTAGCTGAAATGAAATCAATCAGTATCCTGTAGAAAGCACTACTGACGATTCGAGGGATGTAAAACGCAAATTTTCGAAAGAGTATATAATACTGTATAATATAAAATACCTGATGTAATCTATTGACCCCAAGACTCCAGAATGAAGAGTTCTTTATTATTGATATTCACCTGTATCGAATGTTCTATTTATTGGTTCAATTGCAGGCTGTGATAAAAAGAAGAAAATTTCCGAGAGAAATTATGGCAAGCCTGATACATACACCACCAAGGCTCCAGATTACAATTGGGGATGCGAAGGGTCGAAAACGCAATAGTTTCGAGAGGTCTTTAAAATACAATATAGAGTGTATAAATAAAAATGAATTTGCCTCTTGAGAGAGACTACGACACTCCAGGATCTAGAGTGCTTTATTATTGAAATACTCACACATTTGCATCAAATTTACTATTTATTTATTTGCTCGCAGGGTATGATAAAATTTTCCAAGAGAAATGAAGACAAGACTGAAGCGTGAGCCATCGAGATACCAAAGTATGATTAGGAATACAAGGGATCCAGAAAGACTCAATGGATTAGAGAAAACTTTTTAATACAGTATAAAGTTCACAGATGAAAACCAATTAGCCTATTGACTGCAGTGTTTCAAGATGAAGGGAGCTTTATTATTGAAATACTCACTCATCTGTGTCAAATTTACTATATTTATTCATTTGCTTGCAGGGTATGATAAAATTTTCCAAGAGAGATGAAGACAAGGCTGAAGCGTGAGCCACCGAGATACCAAAGTACGATTGGGGGTGCAAGGGTTCCACCAAGTCTCAATGGATTAGAGAAAACTTTATAATACAGTATAAAGTACATGGATGAAAACCAATTAGCTTATCGACCGCATAACTCCAGGATGAAGAATGCTTTATTATTGAAATACTCACACCTGCGTGGAATGTTCTATTTATTTGTTTACTTGTAGGGTTTGATAAAAAGAAGAAAATTTCAAAAAGAGATGACGACAAGGCTGACGCATGAGGCACCGAAGCACGAGAGCACGATTGGCGATGCGAGGGATCCAATGCGCAATAGTTTGGAGAAGACCAATGGAAGCTTGGTAACCGGATGGTATACGCGTCAATGGTGGATTAAGGTCGGCCTGGTCCCGCCCAGCTGCGCGCGTTATGCCCCTCGAACGGACTGCCAGGGGTGGCCCTTCCATCGGGCAAACCTCTCAGCCTGGAGGCAAATCCTGCAGTGGGCTGATAATTGAAAGCGAGCGAGAGAGAGGAACGCTGTAAAGCATCTGGAGGGGCGCGTCGAAAAGAAAATATGGGCAAGAGAGAACGCTTTTGACCGTGGAGGGTTGGCCAAAGGAGAAAAGGACGAACGAATGAAACGTCTACCCCGTTTACCACAGCAACGAGTGGAAGCAGTCGAGTCAGTCAGTCCCGTCAGTCCCGCTGTGAACGCGGCAAGGAGCGTTGCAACGGCACCGTTCCAACGTCTTAATCGGCTCAATCAGTGCATTCACCAATCTCTCTCTCTCTCTCTTTCTCTCTCTCTCTCTCTCTCTCTCTCTTTCTCTTTCTTTCTCTCTCTTACTTTCTCTCTGTCCAATGAAAAATGACGAATCGTGCGCGGTGCAACAGTGTCTATGAAAATATCTGTGCTACATCCATCAATTACAACTCTGTAAGGATAAATTAATTTTATCCACTATGTAATCGCGTCCGTTTCTCAAGATTTTGTCACGCGCTATGATTTCTCGAGAAACTGACGATAAGTGCGTTTATCGGCAGTTCGATCAGGATGATGAACACATTTATGGACGACAATTCATCACACCAGCATCACTCGAGACTATCGGCAAGCGCTGGGAGCAGCAATAGCGAGGATTACACCGGAGCAAAGACAGGAAGGCGAGTCAAGGCAAAGACCGAGGCAAAGACGGAAACGGAAGCTGACACGGAGGCAGAGACCGAACCAGACGAGGGTAGAAAGTCTCAGATGAGCACGGGTTACATGAACCATCATATGAGCCAACATGCAGGATACGCTGCTCGGGATTTCCTCATACGTCGCGAGCATGAGTTCCAACCAAGTGGTAGCAACGCGACGACACCGGATAGCGCGGGTAGCCTCGGGTTCTTCAACCCGATGCATCACCACCATCAACATCACGAGCATGGCGCAGGTAGTAGCGTAGTGGCCGCAGCGATGCAGCAATTCACGCATCATACCGGACAACATACCCTGGCGAGCCACTATTCCACTCATTATTCTCAAGACTCAAGGTTGGCAGCCGCTGCCGCCGCTGCAGCAGCGGCTGCGGCTCACCATCCGTACCTCGCAGCTCCACATTTGGCGTCGTCCAGCGCGAGTCCTGGAATTCATCATCAGCAACAGCACAGCGGCGTCGATCACTCGAGTCACCATCCTCACGGAGCGTTCTTCAGGTACATGAGGAGCAATCCCGTAGGGAACGTTGGCCACGCTACCGTGGGAGGCCAGCAGCGTCATCAGGAGGAACAGACCTGCATGTGGGTCGACCAGGACTCTCCCGGGGGAGTCCATGTTGGAAAGCTATGCGCCAAGCTCTTCACGAACCTCCACGATATCGTGACGCACCTAACCGTCGAACACGTGGGTGGACCCGAGTGCACGACGCACGCCTGCTTCTGGCAAGGTTGCCTTCGAAAGGGTAAAGCTTTCAAGGCCAAGTACAAGCTCGTCAATCACATCAGGGTGCACACCGGTGAGAAGCCTTTCCCTTGCCCGTTTCCTGGCTGTGGCAAGGTCTTTGCGAGATCCGAAAATCTCAAGATTCACAAAAGGACTCATACTGGTGAGTATGCGGGAGAACGATCAGACCCTCGGTGTACTCATCCTGATAGAGAAACTCTTAATCGATAATAGCAAGCGTCAAAGCGGATATACTCGACTCCCGTGCTCCTTGCATCACGATTGGTCGCGCTGACAATGGATTCTAGCTGCTGCTTGTATATCATTGGTTAGGATTTAAAGAGGGTTAGGCGTGAAGAATGAGGGGATGATACGGGTTGTGCCTGCAAAGGCTGTTTTGAAATAAGCGTTAAGAAGGGTAGGCATATATATATAGTATGCTTGCGCCAACAGAAATAAGTGTTGTGGGGTGAATTGTCGAGGGGCTGCATTATATGGTATAATGGACGCGCGCGCGCGCGCGCGAGCGCTCGTTCTCGCTCACGCAATAGTTTTCAATAATTAAAGGCCATTTAGGCCTAGGACAGCGATCTACGTGATTTGATTTTTGACAAATAGATGATAAAGCTCGAATAATGGCCTCAAGCATCGAAGAAGAATGTAGAAGAGCCATGGCAGGAGTGAGTCTGGACGAGGTGGGAGATTGGTGGGGGGGGGGGGGGGGATGGGTAGGGGAGGGAGGTAGGGTTGCCATAATGCGACTACGGTGAAGCTGTATCGGCATACCAATGTGCTCGTGTCTGCTACGCAGGGCGCCGAGTATGAAAGATGGTATGGCCAGATAAAAGGAAAGATGGCAGCAAAAGTAAAAGAAAGAGAGGAACGGCCAGAAGAATTATGAGAATAGAATCACTATAGCGAGAAAGAATAACGGGCTGATATTTGTAACAACATGGGATATTTGCTGTGAGATATTTCAACTGAAAATTAATGCTTCGCTCTCGGTCATATCGATAAGGAATTAAAAGAGAGCTATGCCAATGTTTTATAAATAAATCAATGGCACACGTGTATAGAATCCACTCAAAGCTAACAAATAGCTAAAAGAATTCAAACATTTCTGGTTATCGTCCACAGATTGGACGTGGCTAGAGAAATTGTTCCCAAAATAAAACGAGATCTATGGCGAAGAATTCGAGTAAAAGAATTATGTTAGTCTGGTGTAACACGAGACGAGAAAACGGAACGATTTCAAGTGTCATTGTCGCTGCTACCGCAGAGATGCGGATCACCAACACGGGCAAACACTTCTAGCTATTTGCAGAATGTTCGAGGCTAGCAGCACGCGGTGTACAATGAGGATCATCTTGGGAAAAATATCGTATGACGGTAACACTATACTTTCGTCCCATTTAAATGCTAGTTTACGATAAACGGTAGTCAGCTTCTATACGTGTACACACACACATGCACATATAGGTATATACGAATCTCACGTAAATTGTCATTGCCGATGGATTGTTTATAAAAGAAAGTAACCCGTGTATTTCCCACAGGTTTGTAACTTGTAAAGTGAAGAGGAAGAATAAGAATAAGAAGAAGAGAGCACAGGACGGTTGTCTCCTGAGCCTACGAGGAAAGATGAAAAAAAGTCAAGAATAAAGAAAAAGAGAGAGAGAGAGAGAGAGAGAGAGAGAAAACGAAAAATGCAGAAAACAAAACGGAATTGCGGCCTAGCCATGGTGGATGATTTAGGGGGCGAGGGTCGCGGGTCGAGACCGGGCTCTGGAATGCTGGACCTCTTCTCTTCTCCGAGTTTCTCCTTCTCCTACTTTTTTCATCTTCTGCGACCTTTTCCTTCCTCCTTCGTTTCACAACTTTCCATTCCTCTCCGCCTCCCCTACCCCTCCCCCCTCCTCCCTTATCCCCGCACAACGAAATATGCATATACATGTATAGGTACGCAGGCAATATTTCAACAATCAATTTACACGGTTTTGTCCCAAGTGAGAAATACGATGAAATCGTGATCGTGCTTAAAAAGCTGGTCGGTCTAATTTAGCAATCTTCCCACCACGCCCCGTATCTAATCATTAGGCGATCCCGAATCTCTCGGATAATAAGCGAAAGAAAGACGCGCGTGTATCCGTGCGCGCAGTTCTTAAGAGAGTGGATGAATCGGGCTTGTATAAGAAGAAGTAACATCGTATACAAAGCTGGAGATGTTTCGGCCGATGATCTTTCTTTTGCTTTCTCACAAGCTATCTTACAAAAGCGTCGAATCATTGAGCCTCAATACGTATCGATCGATCTTACGCCAGCATCCATTTAATAACTAAACGTCGGCTAACCAAATTAACCAACATCAAAGTGCATTTTAAAATCGATTCTCTAATATATTTCAGCTCTTATAAATATATATATATATATATATACACATGTGCAGGATAATATAACAATAATAATGTAAAATTCTGTTGGATTGTTTGAGAGTTGGCAAAAGTTGAGACGTCAAGAGAGGAAAAGCTAGCTCCGAATAATGCCCCTGAGTCTCTTTAATGTTGACAATGGCTACCTAACAAGCCGTTTCTCGCGCACGCAGGAATATAAGGTGCGACAAAGAGCATTTCGGCCGAGGCTAAAGTTTGCCACACAAAACAGACCCCGACGCACCCCTCCAATTGTGTACTCGTACTTCGTTTCTCTTTAGGGCCGCGTGCTCTGCTCACTCTCTACTCAATCGTCCCGCACTCGCCTCTTCGACTCAACTAGCAAGCCTCTGTTTGTACACCGTGCGAAACCTTTTTCAATATACAAACGTGCGCTCACTTTTTGCCTCAATGGCGCTCTTAAGATTTTCTGCTTTGTACCAAACTACTCGAGGGCTTCGGCGACGACAATGCTGGCTGGAAAGTGTTACCATGCAAATGTATATAGTGTAGTAATAGTGTACTTCTGCGACATCAGTTTAAGGATAATAATTGTAAATTTAAAGTATTGAGCAACGAGGAGGAATAGACACGGAGCAAACTCGTACTTTGATTCTCTTTAGGGCTATATATTCTACACTGGAAAAAAATTTTTCAACCAATGAATAATTTCTTACTTACAACAATGAATTTATTCGTTGTAATAATGATTTCTTTTATTGTTTTGTTGTGAAACATTTTTCATTGCTGGAGACATTTTCTCCGGTATACTAGTCTAATTAGTTATCCTACATAGAGTAATATTCTCGATTCGATCAGTGTACTTATATTTGTATATGCAACGTGTGAAATCTTTTTTAATATACAAACACGAGTTATAATTTTTGCATCAATTTTGCTCTTGAGATTATCCATTTTGTATCAAAGTGCTGGAGGATGTAGTATACAATAATGGAAGAGCAAAAAAGTATTGCAACGCAAATGTAATGTAGTACATTGTGCTTCTGCGACATCAACTTAATGATTATAATTGAAAAATATTAAATATTAAGTAACGAGGAAAAAAAGATATCGAGTAGATTCGTACTCTGTTTCTCTTTAGGGTTAATTATTCTGCTTATTCTAATCAGAGTTGTTATGTACAGATTAACCCTGATTCAATTAACGTTCCTTTACTTGAATATTCAATGGATGGGATTTTTGTCAATATACAAAACTCGAGCTGCAAATTTTATCTCAACCGTGCCTCTTGAGATTATCCATTTTGTACCAAAGTACTGGAGGATCTGATTTACGACAAATGAAAGGAAGAAAGTGCTACGATACAAATATACTAGGTGTCCGGTTAACTATGACTAAGCTTATAAATTATGATAGTAAGAGTAATTGTGAGAAACAACTTCCTACACCATTTTTAAATATACAAGCAAAGAATTTTTCAGTAAAAATTACAGTAAACTTTTATTAATCAAGAAACATATCGTTAATTGTTTGACTGTTTCTCGGTTTCCATTAGATTTTGCAGTCAATATTACTTAATTTTGTGATTCTTTCACAGTAAAGTTGAATTATAATCCAGTAAATAGTCAAACACAGTTGACGATATGTCTCTTGATTGCTAAAACTACACTAATTTATACTGAAAAGCTCTTTCCATTAAAATATTGAAAAAGTTATTAACTATTAAAGATAGTTCCATTCAAGGCTCCGTATTGGTCCCAAGAGGATTCTAATCAAGTCGGATTGTTAAAAAAAAGTTTGGCGGATTTGTCCACTAATAAAAATGACAAAAATCAAGAAGCTTCTAATCCTCAATAATTTCTTTACGAAGGACTAAATTTAAGAAAGGTACCGAAACTTTTTCTCCTTATGATTACTCATACTCTCTCTATCCAAATTTAAATTATTAACTGTATAGTTAATCGTCCACCCAGTATAGTATAATGTAGGGTAGTGCGGCATTGCGTTAATGCTGATGATCATAAGCATAAAATAAAATGTCAAGTGTCGCGGAACAAGAGAGAAACAGTGAGTTCGTATAGAAACAAATCCTCTTTTCATCATTCTCTACTCGATCATCTTACTATACACTTTCCTCTTCGACTCACAAACTAAGCATATGAATCGCACATACCATCAGTCCCTATTTTTTGATAAATTTTGTCATTTTTAAGGATTTTTTCGTATAAGTATACACTTACACATTCTCACTTCACTATCATTGTACTTTGGTATACACATACCGAATCCTTGGAATCCTCTGCTATGTACCAAAGTACTCGAGTGAGCCCGGTCAACGAAAATGCTGTCAAGAAACAGTTACGATGCAAAGATAGTGTATAATATAGCGTAGCTGCAACATCACGTTAATGATGACAATCGTAAGCATAAAATAAAATATTAAGTGAGCACAATGAAGAGGGAGAGCTAACAAGAGAGGAGGAGAGAGAGAGAGAGGGAATTCGAATGAACAAACACTCAAATTACCACAGGGAAGAAACATCTGCCCATGGCGCTCTCCCTTTCAAAGCTAACATGGCGGAATGATCGGTGCATCAGCCGGTAGTTACGCTTACCCACGGATTTGTGGCTCCTTTTTTTCTATTTATGATGTTTCCCCCGACAATAGTATTCCCCTTTTTTCGCACGCGAACATTAGCCTCCTCCACCGACGCGACACTCAGAGTCTCAAGCCTGGAGCCACGTGGAAATTATATCGCACGTAGGAGAGGAGGAATAAAGCAGGTAGATTTGAAGATGATAAGTCGCAGAGGTAAAATTTTATCTTAATCCGATATCTAGGAAGCGCTATATCCGTGTCAAGATCAAGCATCGCGCTACCTGAGCCAATTTCGCTCGAATCTTATAAGAATCCATCCAATTATGAAGTGATTTGCTTAATAAGAATAAAACGTAAGACGAAAATTATCCACTTGAAAAGTTTCTGAGAATGGAATAAATGGAATGAGGTTGGCAGAAGGTCATATAGGTGAAGAGCGGGTATGAGCGGATATTAGAAAGAGAAAGGGAAGAGAGGGAAAAGAAATATGGGCTGGTTTTTGGGTGAGGATCGCAACAATGTCCGGTGGCCCAAGCTGGTGTCCTTTTCGATACAATAGACGCGAAAAATCATCCATTATCCTGCTGCTGGGCTGCTGCAGGGAAAAGGGAATAGCAGTGAGAAAATAGGGAAGGCGGATGAAGATAGAGTGAGAACACCAAAGAAGGACAACAAACTAAGCGTTCGAGCTAGACTGGCAACAATAGCCAACGCCCATATATCACTTGGAGATTTTCCGAAAACTGCACTTCAATGAGTTCCTTCCAAGGATTTTCCAAGACCGAGCGGAATGCTATTCTTTCCTGCTGTCGGCCTAGATACTTTCTAGTCTAAACAGCCTTGACTTTTTCCTCTTATTATTTAACTATATATATCTATCCGCAGATATTCCCTAAATATTTATATCTGTATATGCGTTATATTTACACACACATTATACAGTAGTACTAAACTGTTGTTGCGATCAAGTCCAAGAACATTATAATAGCTATTTTATCCGGTACCAATCTCAGAACCATTGTGCAGTATAGAGATCCATACACTATATGTATCCCTCCCGTCATTCTCGCCATTCATCCCCTCCCCCCCCCCCCTCCCCCCTTACTTAGTTAACGAAGCGTATTTTCAAAGTCACGGAGCCTGAACGCGGAAGAATTGCGGTACCACGTATACTATATATATATACCCATATATCGTTTATTGGCGAGTGTCGCAAGCGCCATTTTTGCCATAAAAAGAATTTGCCGAGCTAGCGTTTCCGGCTCGCACCTCTCCAGAATAGCCGGAGAAGAAACGGCGGAAAGGGCCATAAAATATATTCCAGTCAACTTCCGTAAGAAATAAATAAGAGTCACGCCACGCGATCTCGTCGCGCCCCAACGTCAACGCGCAGCAACCATTTCTGCAAAGGGGGATGTTCAGACTTTTCTTTTCTACCACTCCTCGCCCCCCCCCCCCTCTTCTTAACCTCCTTCTCCCACCCTCTGTACTCTCCTTCACAAGGACACTTTCAATCTTCTCGAGCGCGCTCGCTGTTCTTTTGTTCTGTAATCCGTCTTTGCATTTACAGGTGAGAAACCGTTCAAGTGCGAGTACTCCGGCTGCGATAAGCGATTTGCCAACAGCAGCGATCGAAAGAAGCACAGTCATGTACATACGTCGGATAAGCCTTACAATTGTCGAATCTCGGGTTGCGACAAGTCTTACACTCATCCTAGCTCGCTGCGTAAACACATGAAGGTGAGGGATTCTTTATTCTATGTTTATATAAAAAAAAATGATCAACGTCGAGTTTTTAGAGAACGAATATTGGTCCAGTAATGCACCAGTGTTGCTTTATCGATAAATCGGACACAGTGGTGTTTGCTGATGGTTGGAGGTTTATTCCTGACGGTTTTGTTGGATTTTTCTCAGGTGCACGGCATGACTATGGTAGAGGGTAAGATAGGGGGTAGCTACGAGAGCGAAGGCGAAGAAAGCAGCAGCAGCGGTGGCAGTCTTTCCGTCACTGGCCACAACGAGTCTCCGCAGCCTCCGGTAGGCACGAATGGCGGTGCGATCGCCACCAGTCCATCGTCAACGACGAGCACAACAACGACGCCCACCACTCCACCGATCATGTCCAGTGGTTCCAGAACTACCTCCACCGATTCCGGCGTTTCAGTAACCACCCTCCCTCCTACGAGCCTTCTTCCGCCTTCGCCATCGCTTTCCTTGCAACCACCACCACCCCCGCCCCCTCCACCCCTCCCTCCCCATCATCATCACTCCCACCCCCACCCTCTTCCTCACTCCCATCCACACCCCCATCCAAACGCAAACCCTCATGCCTATCCACCCCCGCCACCACCTCCTCCTCCACCTCATTCCCACAACCATCCGCATCCTCATCCGATTCCTCATTCCCATCAGCATCCTAATCCTCATACCCATCCCCAATCCCACCCCTATCCCCATACCCATCCTCACCCTCACCCTCTTCCCCATTCCCACCCACACCCCCATCCACATTCTCACACTCATCCGCATCCTTATCCCCATCAGCATCCTCATTCGCAGCATCATCCCTCGGGAGCCGCTAATCGCGCTCCCGAATTAACCGATTGGTACGTTTGTCAACCATCGACGGTAGGATCTCAGCACAGCCCTCTCTCTGGACAACCACCGCCGCATCATCTTGGTTCCCATCACTTCAATCCGCTGATGCATCACCAGGCCACCGCTTATTGATAATTCGTCCTGAGAGGACTCTCCGCCAGTTTTCAGTGTAAAAATCTCCTAGAATTACGTGTGATATTACGTGTATATACATAAAACTATAGTGTGAGTGCGAGTGCAAGATCATTAGAAATTGTCAGTGTATGAAGGTAATGGCGTATGAACTTACTGCGTGTACAGAACGTTCACGGTTCTTCGGGGGGCTCGAGCGTCGGCCAGCGTTGAAAACACTATCTCTAAAATAGTGTCGCTGCTTTAGTGCTTTCATAAGAATCGCATCAATGTTGAATCAGCTTCTCTCTTAAAAGAAAGAATCGGCAGAATTGTTATATTGTAAATGTAATTTATACGCTTTTATGCTAATTGTCATACACCGAATAATAAAGTATAAAATATTGGTTAAAACTTTTGTTCTTCCTGTAAATCGAGTTAATGTGAATAAAGCAGCTGAGATTGATAGAAAGATCATATCTGATATCCAGTATTCTGGCACGCAACAAAAGCCCTTTAAAAGAAGAAGAAGAAGAAGATTTGGAAAGATTAAATCGGCGTAGAGCCGGTCGCTGCAGCATAATAGCAGCGATGCATTATTAGAAGAATAAGAGAAGGTATAAGGTCAGTTAGCAACGTGCGTCGCGCGCAGCGCTATCATCGTCGCTCGGCGGAATGCAGCAAGAGTTTATAAACTTGATAATTTCATAGAGTCAGCATTGACGGGGGACAAATAAGTAAATAGGAGGAAGACTCGACCCTCGTCAAAGCATGCCAAATAAATACGCTCGAGTAAAATAGAGAAACAGCCGTGAAGTAATCTGCAGCTTGTGCGAGATAGCCGACTGGAAAGAATAATTTCGTTGTCAGGCCATTTACTTTTGTCTGAACTTCTCTCTCGAGCTGAAAAGACGAAAATCATATTAAAAGGCACGTGATATAATTAATGCCTACTAGTCACGAACGACACGATCAATTTTATACGCAGTGCTGTTTTGTTTTGGTTTTTTTCTGTCTCCTCGCATTCCCCCCTTCCCCCCCCCTCCTTACTCGCGCTTCTTATAGTTATTCTCATCGTTCTTTTATGTGACTGGCACGGCAGTGTGATGATGCGTGATACAGTGTGATCCGCAAAACGAGACGTCCGCCCTTATTATTATAAATTATTTATTTGTACAGGCAAATGATTCTCAAACGAATCACGGACATTATGCTAATGCAAGGATTAACATATTGGGATGACCGACGCGATAATTTAGCTCGTTTCATCGTTCGACCTATTCGAACGGCCTAGGAGCTAAAAAGGCTCAAGTATTTTTTATATCATCCCCTTCCCCTGCTCGAAACGGTAATAAGGTTCTTATAAGCAAGAGTTGCAGTGCGGGGCGAGCGAAAATGTCAATCCATTTTGGTGTCTCACAAAAGTAGTACATAATGTTAAATATATCATGCCAGATGTTGCAGAGAACAAGGAGAGAAGAGGGAGCTCCTCTCGTGCTAAATCCTCCTTTTCTAAATTACTTTGGCAAGTGTAATTAATGTTGCACTATCATTATGTGGTAGCTCGACCACACCTTCTTCACATTATATATTTATAAATCAACTTGAGACGTCGGCTAAAAATACGACGAAAGAGAGGCAAAACCCTTATGCGCCCACCATTTCTAACCTATCTGTGCAGCAGGTAGAAAAATTCTTATGCTAATGATTTTATGATTGTGGAAATGAATACTCGTCATATTTTTTTCATCATTTGGGTTTCTACGACACGACTCACGTCAACGATATATAGAGCTTTCGAAAGCCATCTCTTCCGCTTCCCTCGTTCTTTGTCTATTTTATGTTTTTCACTCTTCATCCGTATATATAGGTAGTTGTACTACGTGTAAACACGGGACGAAAAAAGTAAGCTTCTTTATATATACATATATATATACATATATGTATACGAGAAGACGAAGAAACAGCAGCAGCGGGATGAAAAGAATTTTAATTGCCAGAGCAGCAACCGAGCTGAGCTGAGAGTGGAGCTTCGCTTATTGCTTATACGAGCTAACGTAAGGTTGAGGTCGAGCACGCGCTCCGGTACGTAACTGAGAAATGAACAGCATGGTAGCCAATGGGATCATATATCAAGCAACTCTGCGTTCTATAGGAAACTTGAAAATGGCGCCAAAGGCCGGGTCATTATTAGTCTTATGTGTATAGGTATATTATGCGACGCTACAGATTTCAAAATAAAACTGTGCTAAAGGATGATAGCTGAGATCACAGAGGAGAAAGAAGTGTGTGCCATGAATGCGTGCGTGTATGTGTGTGTAGGCAGAACCAAACTGTCAAATGCAGAGACACGATTACGGAATAAGGATAGCCCTCCGGTAGCCGTGTCTTCCTATCTTTCTCCTTCTCGATGTGTTCGTCTACTCTATAATCGCGGGGGTGGCAACTTGCCTCTGCCCACGACAGGACACATACAGGGTGTTCCTGCAACGTCGGTATATACAAGAGATTTCGTGTTATTTCACTGTACTGTGGCAAATCCCTAATGTTACAAAAGTAAGGTTAGTTTAAGAAAAACACGATATTGGTCTAATGAAATCGATCGTATTCTCTGCAGCATTCGAATATACTCTCATTCGTTCGTAATGATGATAATGATGATGATGGTGATGGGGATGATGATGATGACGATGATAAGAGTATAATTTAAATTAAAGAAAATGAAAGGAAGAAATCATTGCAGAGCGATAATTGGTGGCCATGACGGATAGCAGTACTTATTTGCACTCAGTCTGCAGAGTTTAAAGTTTCGAGCAAAGTACTCATTTATCTTTATGTCAGCGCAGCAAAAAGAAAAGTTTATATAGCAAGAAACACGAACCGTGCGTAAGCATGTGCGTGTGCATGTGTTTGCACGTACCAAGGGTGAAGGAAAAACAAAGAGGCAAGACAAATACAAAATAATCATTTTCCATACTGAACTGTTCCTATTTTTTCCTTAAGATACGTATAGTATATATAATGTAGGCAGTGATTCCCAGTAATACTCTGATGTCCCGTCAGATCGTGTCAAAGCGTTCAATTAGCGTTTTAAAAGATACGCCTTAAAATATAGTAATTTTATCAAGCCCGAGAGAAATCTTTTCAACAAAATTCAATATATCAGGAGACTCGGTAGGGCCTCGCGCCAATAAGACGCTATATGTTGGCGAAAGTTAGCAAATGTAAGTATATTTTAAAATATGACCTGTAGTGTCATTTTTGACGTGATACATTTTATAGGGTGCAGTTTACTGATTATTTTCCCGCAAGTTTGGTTCAAACGGGACAAATATATTTTACGAGGGATGACTATTCAAACTGAACAGTCGAATCTGCTAAAATATTATATTTCTTATTTAATGATTATTTATGGAAAGTAATACATAAATAAATAATATTTTCAAAAACCGCTGAGACACATAATCCAGCTAATAACATCATCCTCTTCTTCCATGCATTATTTATGCTCTATAAATTGATATCGAGGAAGGGGACAATATGTGTTACTTAAACAGAAATATCTAACTAGCTTCAACAACGACCAAACAAAGATTTTAGCATTTTAAGGTATTAACAAATTTAAAAATTATTCATTTTACACAAGCGAGTTAGATTATACAAATAGTGTTATGTAGCTTATTGTAACAATCTTCGTACCAGTGATACGTGATGCGATAGTATGCAAACTTGGCTTGACTTTTAACGAAAGATTAATATTTTTCTCAATCATTCGTGCATACTTACTAAATAGTGGCATAATCATCGCAAAACGGAACTTAGAAAAGCTATCTTGGCACCACCTTTATTTAATATTAAAACATGAAATAAGAGAGACTGCTATAGTATTTTAACTCAAACTCATTTATTTTCTTGAGCTATGCCGTTATTACAACTCATGAGCGTATGCACCTTCTTTTCGAATACCGTCCATGCAAGTGAAAATCGGAACTTCAATCAGGAATCACATGTTAATCGTTGGTCAATTTGCTTAAAAACTTTTCTTATTTATTAGAACACAAATAAAGAAAACTCACCCGTCGTGAAGATACGGTTGTTTGTTTTTCATTGTTTTTATATTTTATTAAAAATTATCAAATAAGTAATAAATTTTACATATTCTATACACACAAAATATATTATTGTAGTATACATATATGTAGACGGTATGTATGCGTACTGTAAACCAAAGATGATATGCACTAAATTCTCACAACTACCCATTCTTAAATGCTGATTGACACAGCAGGAGGTAAAGCATGCATGCTGGGTACTGTTCCAACGTTCCAACTGTCCATATTAAAATTCCTAATCTAAATTTTGGAACAAGCTCGTGGTAGAAAGAGTTACGCGAATATACACTATATAACCTCACTTATACGATTCAACAATTAAGAAGCTATATCAACAATGTTCGAAACTCTTATCTGTGCTTCAATATATGTTTTCTTACCTCTTTTTTGGCAAATCCTTTACCCCCTACCCCGTTCTTCTTTCCATCCAAACTCTACGACGCTCTACCCTTAGCTAAACTCTTTTTTTCTTTATATCACAGACCCTCCTTGGCCCTTGCTCTCGTGCTAACCCACACTCTACCATGCTTTGCCATCTCTTTCATTTTCTCCAGACACACGCGATTCTCGCACGTGATTTAATACCTTTCAAGTTATATATATGCTCTTTATTTATTTATGCATCAAGCATGCACATACTACGTATAACGTGCTACTATATAATATACCACGTTTAATATTTACTATTCGTTCAGTAATGGGTAGCGACAGCTGCGGGGAAATGCGTGGAAAATGAAGATTACTTACAACGGCATTCTTCTTTATTTTGCTACGTTACCATTATTTTTTTGTTATTTCACAAAATTCTTTTTTCATAAAAATACGAAAAGCCTTCAAAATATTCAAGAAAAATTACACCCACAAATTATATTGCGTTATATATTTATAAATAACTATTTAAATTTCACGAAGAATAATAGGCACGAATGCTGCAAACATGTTAGTATGTATCTATGCAGATACGTTCGGATTTTTTCTTTTATTAACACCCTTTTATGCGTTGCTAAAACTTTAATCAAAGTCAGATTAGCGTAGCTTGACACTATGCGTTATAAGGGGGAAAAGACCGAAGGGAACGCCGTCCAGCTTTTATTAAACGGGACTTGATTAGGGGTTGCCCAGATCCTTTCAGAGTTTGTTTTCAACCAGTTTGTGATCCTACTGCCTTCGTTACGCATGTGTCATACACACGTACAAAACATTCGATCGCTTATTCAAGGGACCAAGTAATTTTTCTTTAACATCGAGCTAGATCGGTTGAATTTAGGTGGAAATGCGAGGGTTTAGAGTGTAATGATACGTTGAAATCTGTCAAATACTTCTTATATGGCACAAGTAATGCAGAATTTAGTATATATTTTCTGTTTACTCTACACAAAAGGAAACACGTGCAGGACCGCATTTCAACTGATCTTGTATAAACATAATCAATACCGCTAAAGAGGATTTCGTTAAATTCACAGACGAATGCATATTATGCGTGAGTTTACTTAGGACAGGATGCATAAACCACTGTTACCCTATGTATGCTATTACATCGGTGTAGCATGATCCAAACCACGATCATCAAAGTATTTGACTTTTTCTGTGGCGTAGAAAGGGCATGGGGAGGGGCGATAACTTACATGTGCGGATTATTAGATTTTTGTTCGCGATGATCAACAGTTTAAACTTAAAATAGTATAGCTTTTTGTACAAGAAAAAATTTCGTTTGTATAAACATATGATGACTTCAGGTTTATTATAAATATAAAGGTGGAGTGATAACAAAATAATTTTAGACTAAATATACAAAATTTAAGCAGAGTTATTGGTAGAAGTGCTCTTTTGTGCTTCTTCTTCCTGTGCTATTTGTTGTTCCTGTTTCCTACGATTTCTCCAAGCTCTAATGAAAACCGTTGGATGCATAGGTAAAAATCCTGATAAGCCTAACAGTCGTTCTAATGGTTCACTTAAAGCAGCTCCCCTTCCCATCCAATAATGTATTCTTTCCAAATTTAGTGAAACAAGTTTCTCATCAAACTTATTAGGAATAGGATCATAAGAGCCTAGTTGCTCAATGGGTGGCATTACATGTAAATCTGTTTTTCTCTGAAAATCAACAAAGCTATAAATTTGGTTTATTGAGTTTATGGGCAAAGACATATATTTTTATAAATTTGAGGTACTTACTCCAGTAAGAATAATATGATAGAAAGGTCGGTTCGCACAGCCACTTCTAAAAAAACATATAATCTTTGCATAGTTACCCGCAATACCACTGCCAGAGGCTACGTGTAAAGGCATTCTTCGCGGCATTTTTATTAATTTATAATATAGAAATTATACAGTACCCAAAGACAAGCCATAGACCATAACCTTTTTCCTCTAGTATATACTCCTCTTTATGCGTAACATGAAACACGAAGTGGTATAAGACATGAAACCCTATGGTGAAAAAAAAATTAGTAGGGAACAGTGGGAACAGTAAATACTAAATGTTGTAATGAGCTGCCATCTGTTGACAGTTACTGCTGGAGTTTATATTATAATAATTGAAAAATTAATTTTCTATAAAGGAAAATATTGCAATTGTTTATCAGAATTAAATATATATAATTTGTTTATAGTACAAGCAACAGCAATTTACCAGTGCGGAGTGCGGAGTAATAATGTAATAAATGTTTTACCGATCGATCATTAAAATATGAAATTCAGTCTTCAATAATACCTCATATTCTTTCGACAGTGCTACTATAAAAAAGAAGAGCTACTCTATTACCCCATTTGAAAATGATTAAATTTTCTTTCACCATCTTGCGTACACATCCTCTCTCTCTCTCTCTCTCTCTCTCTCTTCTCATTATTTTCGATATTTTTTTCCCTAAATCTACAGAATGATCACATAAATGTGAAAAGAAGTAGAAGAGAAGAATCGAAAAGGGTTTCGTCAATCTATGTTCTATTACTTTATGTACATGTCTGTTTATAACGAATCATAAAGCAATTTTATTTAATAATTTATAGCGTTTAAAAAATATAGTGTTGAATAAAAAAAACATTAAAAAGTAAGTCAAAAAACATGTCTCTTTGCTGAGTTGGCTAGTTGGCACTCTTGACGATGACAAGTTTGTAACTGTAGTCTGTCTGTAGTCCGTAAACCAACGGTACCGTATGATTTCGAAGTGTGTTGCTGTGAATGTATTTAAACAGTAAACTTAAAAATTATCAATTAATGAGCTATGAGCGGACAAAAATTTGAATATGATGAAAGTGGTGGAACTTTTTTCTACTTTCTGCTTTCATTTTTGGCGCTTCTCTTGATACCTGGGACATATTACTTATGGCCACGTTGTCCGAAGCAAGGTTAGAATTTTCATCAATTTTGCACGGAGTTTTAAGAGCAACAAGATCTTTGACTTCTATCTTTTCATTAACCATTGTATATTAACTTTATTCTCTATATCAATGTATTTTGGGAAAAGTGCTACATAAGGATAAGTATTTTATTTCAAAATATTTTGATAACGGTACCATCAAACACCAGGATTTAAATATTAATCATAATTCTTTGCGTTAATAATTTGTTTAATTATCTCAGCATTCTCATCTCGCTTTTGCTTATTTAGGGGAGTCTCCAAAAAAGATACTTAAATTAAACATTTTATTATGACTTTGTGTAGATCCTAATCAATTTTCCAAAGAATGTCAATGCGATGGGTGTAAAAAGAAAAAAGTTATTTTACAATTAAATGAGCCATGGAAAGAAACTAAGGCATTATTTGTGTAAGTTTCAATAACTATTACAGTTCCTAGCTAAAGCTATTAGCCAGCTTCATTTGTCTATTTTGCTTGTAATTCTTTTAGAAAATTTTTAATCATTCTTGGATGGATAATACTTTTGCTATTGGCTTATAAAGTTTCTCAGTTTGATTATGAAATGACAAATTTTGATCCTTATGAGATTTTAGGTATTTCTCCAGTGAGTAAAACAGTAATTTCATGCATCATATTAAGTTCCAAGTAATCCTAATTTTTACAATCATATTTCTTTCAGGGTTCTTCACAAGGTGAAATAAAGAAAGCTTATCGTAAATTATCATTGATTCTTCATCCAGATAAGGAAACTGGAAATGAAAAGGCATTTATGAAATTAACTAAAGGTAAATTCTAAGCTTTTAACTTTGTTTAAAAAAAATTTTTATAATTTTTTATTTGTGAAATCAGCCTATCAAGCTTTAACGGATGATGAAGCAAGAAAAAATTGGGAAAAATATGGAAATCCTGATGGTCCTGGAGCAATGAGCTTTGGAATTGCATTGCCTTCTTGGATAGTTGAGAAAGAAAATTCAGTATGGGTTTTAGGACTGTATGCTTTAGTTTTTATGGTAGCCTTACCAACAGTTGTCGGCATGTGGTGGTACAAAAGTATTCGTTATACAGGTGACCAGGTAGCTAAAACTATCTATAGTAAACAAAAGAATGAAAGAAATAAAAAATTTAACAGATTTCTTATTTTACAGGTCTTACTTGCAACTACAGAAATGTACTACTTTTTCTTTGTTAAAACACCTTCAATGTCATTGAAAAGAGTAATTATGATACTTGCTGCTTCCTTCGAATTCTATAAGAAACGTAATGCGGAGATAATTGAAAGACATACTGATAGTGAAGAAGTTCCCTCGGTAATATTTATACTATCTCTCTAAATATTTGCGTTATTATACAAACTCTTTACTTTTTAGCTAATTAAGCAACTACCAAATTTGGGTGAAAAAAATAAAGAGCTCCCATTATGTCATTTATATTCAATCAAAGCAAGGGCTTTATTACATGCACACTTGTCCCGTATACCACTAAATCCAGAAACATTAGATAAAGACAGGCAGTACATAGTGAAGAAATGTCCATATTTAATACAAGATATGGTAGCTTGTGTGAATCAAGTTATTATGCTAGCATATGCTAGACGAGGTACTAAACCATAATCTAATAACTATCATAGTGAATTGAAAACTAGCTTAATAGTGTTTTTTAACATTGATCATCTCTCTTTTGTTATGCTTTATAGTTCCAAAAGTACCAAGCATAAAAACTGTGGAAAATTGTATGAAATTATGTCCAATGGTTGTACAAGGTTTTTGGGAGTTCAAAAACCCCTTGTTACAACTACCACATATAACAGAAGATAATTTAAAATATTTTCTAGCAAAAAAGGTAACATATTTTGTTTTATGTAAAATGGTTTACCAACTGTACAATTATACAAATTTTTTAATAAATAACGTAATTTTTAGCGCCAAATCAAAAGCCTCCAGCAATTTGCGCAATTGAAAGGTGAAGAAAGAAGACTGATTCTTAGAAATTTAACAGATGATCAGTACGATGATGTTATGAAGGTTCTTGGAAGCTTACCATATATAGAATTTAAAATACGATCCGAAGGTAAAAAATCTCCACTTATCGATATCGTAATTGCAATTATGATGTCAATGTTAAAATACTTTGTCGCATAATAACGAAATGAAATGATAACCAAAACAATGTGTTATGTTTCAGTGATAGATGATGAAAATCCAACTGTGTACACTGCTGGTGCCATTGTTACCGTGACGGTATCATTAACACGTAAAGACATGAAGCATTTATTTGGTGATGAAACTGTAAAGGAGCAAACATTGATCGATGATGCTAAGCCGAATGGGGAAGCTGGTGATGAGGCTGCGCCAGAGGAACAGAATCAGTCTGCAAAGAAGCCAGCATGGCTAAGACAGAAGAAAGGTCAAAAGAAATCTCATAAAAAGAATACAAATAAGAAATTTACTTCTTCAAAGAATGTGCAATCGCAACAGCAATCCGGAAATAATGCAAATCAGCAAAGCAACACTCCAAACTCTAAATTAAAGAAAGACGATAAGACAGAGAAGGAGTCTTCCAAAGAAAAGTTATCAGATATGAGTGATAGCGATGTCGATAGTGATAGGAGCGAAGACGATGAAAGTCATGATACTAAAAAAGATGCTTCACTGGATGATGATGATACAGAATGGGAGAGGTAAGAGAGAATTCTTCAATTCGTATAACAATTGTAAAGTTATGGTGGAGCTTGATGTTAATAATTACCATAGATTTCAGCAAAGGATTACAAAACGCGAGAGAGTTTTAGAAGGGAAGAGCAATTTGTCGCACGAAGTACACTGCCCTTTATTCCCCGATGTTAAACAAGAGTATTGGTGGGTTTACATCTGTGATCGCAAAAGTCAAACTTTACTGACGACACCTGTACACGTTACCTCGTTAGCACATTTTGAAGAGATTCAATTAAAATTTACGGCTCCGCGTTGGCCAGGCTTATACAGCTTTACGGTTTGCTTACGCAGTGATTCGTATCTTGGCTTTGACCAAGCGCAAGACATTAAGGTACGCACGGTGCAAAGCTTTCAATACTCCATCTTTTAACTACAGATTCTTTGCAAAAGTACAAGTGAAAATGTATTATCATGTTTTCTTCATATCACATTTCATTTTAGGAGATATTAATATTTATTTAAACTAATACTGTGGCAGGAGTAAGAGAAAGAGCGTATAAACATGCAAGAAAAAGACGAGGGTTCTTTTCTTTCTCTCTCTTTCTGTTGCTCTTATCACTCGTATTATTATATTAGCCAGTTTAAATATTTTTATATCTTACTTAATAATTAATCGAAGTAAGGAAAAATTTTGCTTCTTTTGTAATTTTCTTCTAAAGAATGTACAGTTAAAAGATGGATTATTGAAATGTATGTGTAATTGATGTGTACATTCAGTAATAATGTAGTAGATGGTTAACATAAACATTATTATTGTTATTAATTATAGTTGGATGTGAAAGAAGCACCAGAAATACCAACTGAACATCCACAGTGGGAAATTTCGGATGAGGAGACTGCAGAGGACGTTGATGCAGCTGATGAACATTCCGAATTTACGACTGACGAAGATATAAGTGACAATGAATAACGAATTTTTTCATTTGCACTAAGAGACAAACAAATAAGTTGAAGTTTTTTTATTTTAAACAGTTGTAATGAACTCTTTTTTACACGGGCTGGCATACTCGAATGCCGGCATACTATGTGGACAATCTAGAAGAATTTATAACAGTAAGTCCTATACAATAATGTTTTTCGACAGATAATGATATAATGGTAAATAAAGAGCGTAAATATTTATTTTAACATTAACGCTTACTCCTTCCTTAATCACTTGCCACCTTTATCATTTTTCTTTTATTTACTTTCACTTAGATTTTTCACGCTTAACGACTTCTTTTTGTGCGCAAATGCTTCACTTATTATATATTGTACTACAAATGATACAAGTGATTGAACACCGTCAAATTTAATGTCGATCTTTATTTACCCTAGAAATCTTTAAGTCTGGTAAAAATCACTGAAGCACATGGTGTACAACTTATTTCTCTCTTTTTCTCCTTTTTTTTTTGCTCTACACTTTCTATTATCTGCTGTAGAAATATATATCTAAAGTAAAATAGAAAGACGTCAGTCGAGCACGAGAGTGCCTTATATTTGATTGGATACTCGTTTCCTTTTTCCATCCTAATTCATTATTAACAATTCATAAAATGAATATCTATTGTGTGCGTATAAACGAATTTAATAAACTAAACTATTTTTTAATAATATTAGTTATTAACAACACCATCAAGTAATTAATTCATTTTAGACATTTACAGGTTACTGTATTGTTGTAATGCTTGTGTGTCTGTTGATTCTTGATTTTTCCGATTGCCGTAAGTTCAGTGATCAGTTATATTATACTCCATAAAAACAGCGTTGCATTACCGGTTATCGATATGAATAATAAATATTGTTCATTTTATTAAACAGGTGAAGATTCGTCGAGTGTATTGCCATTCAAGAAGGAACATATCTATGTGTTTGTGAAGACGGATAAAAATGCTAATATAAGATGGGGTGTACGGCATTATGTTCCACGGCAATTATGATACATATAATATGTTACATCATATAATTAAAAATTATATACTTTTTATATTATTGAAATAAAAGCAGCAAGTAGTAACGTGTATGTAAATTTGTAAAAAAATAACGAAAAACGAGAGGGTATAAAAATGTTAGAATACAAATATATTTCAAAAATAGAAATGTATTCAATTAACATTGCTTTTACTTTGATATTTCAATTATATATCTGTTTTCCATCAATATCTTTAAGTACAAGAAGGTAGCTTTTGTATCAAGTCGTCCAATCTAAACAATAAATGAAAAAAATAAAACATTAGTCATAAGCTCTTGGTTAATACATTTCATTTTAAACTTACATGTGGAGTATCATCACATTTTCTAAAATGATATTGCTCTCATCATCTTTAAAATTATTTTCGAAAAAACTCTGTTCCATATAAAACTGGTTTTCATTCTTATCTATTTTATTCCTGAGTAGTGATGAATTGACCATTTTCTCTACGATATCAACTTTGCCTTCTAACAATACGATACCTCTGTGGCGATTGAACAGATGGAGCAAATTTTATCATAAAAAATAAATGGCCGTTATTTAAAGCATAAAATGAGATTAATAATACCTAGCCATTTTGTTCTCGCGAATACACAAATTATTCTTTTTCAATTTCATAAATTCATGAAAGCTCTTTATGAACTCTACTGGTGACACACTTTTTTTTTTAATTTCATTTGTTAGCTTTTCAAAACTTATAACAACTTTTTCGTATCTACATAATAAAGAAAAAAAATATTGAAAGATCCTTTGCTTGTGAAGATTAATTATATATACTTACACCTCAGAAAACTCGAATAATGCGCTTGAACAGATATTCAAATTATCCAGGATTATATCAGTCTCTTTTTTACAGCAAGAAACTTTTGATTCTATCTGTACAAAAATATCCAATATCTTGTCATCTTTAAAAAATTCTTCATTGATCATTTTGCCTCTTGCTTTCCATTTATCTATACTGGTTTTTATGGAGAAAAACTTTTCTTGCAATATATCCCTATATAAAAAACAATTATTAAAGAAATCTAATAACTCAATAAAGTTGATCATTATTGCAATATATGTTGACAATTAACGGACATTTTTATACTTAAAGCAAATATGTATAGTCTATGTAAATAGATTTCTCTTTTCATAAAAAACAACATTGTTCTAATATTGTCGTGTAATATGTCAGCATCTAACTTAGTTAAAGCAGACAACAACAATTCCAGAACTTTATGAGGTACATCATCATTGACGTTGCTTATTGCTAAAGAGGCACCTTTTTCAAAAACAAATAATACTGGATACTGAAATAGAATAGAATAAAGTATAGTATTTATATTCTCTTGCTTATTAGTCCAAAGTATGTAGCTTACTTTAATTTGTTGCACAGGGTGTGACTCACTCAAAATCTTTCCATAGTAGTCAGTTATAGTTTGTTGATGTACATTAATGTTAGTGTCAATTTGGATTAAATTCTGTAAATCAAGAACTTGTGTATCCATATCAGCTTCATATGTAAAAATTGTATACATATGTGCAACAAAAACTTGAATGATCTAATAAAATATATGAATGAAGTTATATTATAATTGCTACAAATAACAGGTGCTTTATGTATTTAGGTATTACAAACTCTTTTTGAAAGGATTTGCCTCATTAATTCAAAGACAATACATTGATTATCGCTGTTGCTGACATTTCGTATACCTCTTTTTTTAGGGTCCCATTCTAGTACCAATTTAAACCAGTCCACTAATTTAGATGTCATCATTCTAAAAAAGAAGTAATAACTATGAACCTGAATACATTACAGGATACAATATAAAGCTATAATGTGTTAGACTACTTATGACAATTTTTACATTTGTTTCCAAGATCCTTCTGGTTCAATACACAGCTTGGCATAGTCTTTTATTAATGTATATATGGCAATATGATAAGTTTTGGATCTTCGAACATGAAGTGGTATTGACACCTATGTCAAGTTATTTTGGATATTTATTATATAACTTTGGATCTATGCTGCTCTGTATATTGAGCCAGTAGAATCTTAAATAAAACAATCAATATAAATAATAAAGATGACTAATTTTCATTACATTAAGTATAGTATATTGGTATATATATACAACATTAAGTAGCTTTAAGTTTACTGCTTCACTATGCGTTGATTAGATACAGCATAGTTTGCACTAAATACAGCAGAACAAATATTTATACCTTGACATATTATTGGGCTGCTCTATGTTATTTTCAAATATTATTTGACCATTAAACTCAAATGCTCTTATATCGTCATGCTTCTTAGTGCTTATATAAGACATCCTAAAACAAAAGTATAATTAAAGAACAGAGTACAGATATTTTTCTTTTGTAAAAAGAGTAAGTGTACTAGAAAGCTTGTAAATTTTTATGTATAAGTATATTGAAACAGTATCTTGCATCTCACCATTTAAATATATTTTTTTTATAAGGTATAAAAGGTAGTTTTCCAGTTACAATTTCATAAAACAAAATACCTAAGCTCCAATAATCAACAGAACAGGTGTAAGTTTTTTTCCAAAAAAGTTCTGGTGCTACATAATTAAAAGTTCCTATTTTTGAAGCCAGAATGCTATCATATCCGAGATCTTTGGCACACCCCAGATCGATTAATTTATAAATAATCTTTTATTTAAAGGAAAAAGAATAAATAAATCAAAAATATAATGTAATTTCAATCATAAATTTGAGAGAAAAAATAAAAAAAATTTAGTTTGTTACCATTTTATGTTTCTCTCTTAAGGCTACATTTTCTGGCTTTAGATCACAATGAGTAATTTTTTGAGAGTGTAAATACTCTATTGCAGACAGAATCTGTTTCATGGCATTTATTGCTTCTTCCTCCACTAAACCACAACAATTATCAGTTTTATTAAGAACCTATAAGATTTAAAGTTCTATTTACTTAAAAGTTTCTTTAATGCTGAAACTTTTATTTAATTTTTAATAAAGTATTTAAAAAATAGGAGACGAATCTTAAAATTTAATAAAGTCAAATTTACTGTTCTAAGATCGCCTTTTTCACAATATTCCATGCATAAGATTGACATCTCCTCAACTATCTGTGATGTCAATTTCAAATCTATACATTGGACTACATTAGGATGTGATAAAGATTTCATTGTTTTAATTTCTTTCATCCATCTTTCTTTTTGAGCCTTGGTTAATGAAGCTTCTTCCCATTTACACCTTTTTATTGCTGTAATATATCTTAGTCATGTAAATTTGAAAGTATTTTATTGTTATTATATCATTGTTGGTAAACTAGAAAAAGAATTTTACCTATTTTTTGATCTGTTTCTGTATTTTTCCAAAGCTGAATAATTCCAAAACCACCAACAGCCAGATCACGAATATATTTCCAATCACTATCACCCATATCAGATATCAATTTCACTGAAGCTTGTGCCATAACAATATGTTGCATTTAAATATTTGACCATCTCGCTCTCGCACTTTGCAGTAGTGATTAGTAGTGATATGCAATACAATGGAGACTCACAGTTGAGTGTAGTTCACTAGGCCAATTCTGTTCTTACCAACAAATATCAATATCGTTAGGTCAAAGTTATCAACAAGTATCGGTACTTATAATGATAAATGTTCATTTATATATGTTGTTTTTGGTTCTTACCGGTACCGAAAATTTTCGTTAAAGTTACAAAATTCGAGTTGATATAGTGTGTCATTTAGTACATTAGAGTAGTAGGACACAGTTTAAATAAATAGGACTTATTAAGTTTAGTAGGGTCGTGGCTAAAGATTATTTTGTCTCACTTTAACCTTTAACACAATATTTAGCTTGATCTTCGTCTTGTTTGCTAAGCTAAAATTCGATCATTATTTTCTTTATTGAAACCGTACCGTCCATACTTTGTTGTATACTAGTTTATATGTATAAGTGTACTATCTCTAACCTATCAATTTGTTTGGCACTTTGGTAGGTCCACTGTCGGCACTGTCCAAGGCCGTGTTCCGTTATTGACTGTGAGTACTAGTAATCTATAGTTTGCGTGACATAAACTATAGATTTTCAGTACTCACAGTCAATAACGGAACACGGCCCAACTGTCCAAGTCCAATTCGTCCAATTGGTCTCGGCAAAAAATTCGGCATGTTGTTCGGCAGTTCGGCACTCGGTAAATGCCTTCACTGCAGTCGGTAATCGATATTACCTCGGAGTCAAGTTTTTTAAAATGCTTTTAGGGCCTAACTCCGTATTCTGTAACTTTATAACGAGACAATTTTCGGAATTGTTACTAGACTGAAAACAATATATATAGATTTACATTTATCAATTTTATTGTTAATCTCGATTATAAAATACCGAAATTTAGCGATAAGCTTGTGTTCGGATACACAAACCGGACCCGGCCTAATCAGGAATTCATCTGACCCAGAGCCACCCAAAGCTGCACTCGAGAGATTTCGATGTAACTTTGGTGCTAGCCTATAGACCGTCAGTACATATATATGTCATAAATGAGTAGCCACAACGAGATTCCTCGAGACCGAGGTTCAAGAGTACTCAATCATGAGGCTGCAGCCAGAGCAGCTTGCAGATGCCTGCAGCCTACATGCAAGTCTTGCAGTGCAGCCAGTGGGACTAGGCCCGGTTCCACAAGCCTTGTTTAAACTGGATTAAGTTAATTTTGCTATATTTTATGTCACATAGAATATAGTATAATTAACTTAATCCAGTTTAAACAAGTCTTGTGGAATCGGGCGTGGGACTCGGTGGGACTGAGTGGGACTGAGTGTGACTACGGGCCTGAGGAGACTGAAGGAAGTGACTGAACATCTCGCTGCTGCCATCTCGATTCTCGGCATGTCATTTATTTGTAATGGTTTGACTGAGGCCTAACCGGAAGTCATTTATCGACATTATAGGGACCGTGCACATCAACACAATGACAGTGAGATGAGAATGTGTATTGGTGTATATGCATACTATCAGCGCAAACTATCGGTCAATTTTCGCAGTTTTTGAGTGTAATTTATTTATACGTATATAATTACACATTGACACTTCTCTATCATTGTGTTGATGTGCACGGTCCCAATAGGAGAACAAAAAAGGGTAACTTAAATCGTTAAAAATGACAACCAAAAATCCTTTTTAAAGGAGATGTAGAACAAGTCTATAGATTTGCCACTCTTTGTTTATGAGAAAAAAGACCGGAACCAAAAGAAATTCAAAGCCTCGTGGCATGGCACCCATGGTCTATTTATGTACTAAATAGTCAACTTGAGTCAAATGATCAACTCTCGTTTGACTCTCTTGCGAAGAATGCACAGTGGTAGTGGTAATAACAGAAACTCGTAATTTATATTTCTTGCCCGTTGATATAATTGCGATTGATTATGTGTACATGCTATTTATACTTCGAGGTTCAACTTCAATCACTATATTATTCGCGCTTTTTTCTTTCTTTCCCTCCAAAAATTTCTTAATTTATGCCTTGATTTTGTGTGTGTTGTGTAGTAGAGTAGTACATACATTACATATCTGACACTGCACATAGTGTAGTTCTGTGTAGTACCTGTTAAAATCTTGATACATCTGAGAAAGTAATGGAATGTAATATTTACATATGCTGTTTGTAGTAAAAATAATAACTCAAGCACATCAAATACACATCTGAATCCTTTTTTACTTTCAAAATCTTGTAATTACACTAAACCAAGCGTGCCAAGTAAATTCATGTATATAGCATATTATTATTAAATTATTAGAATGAAATGGAGTCGAGCGTGCTTTTTCAAAGATCGTTACCACCGATGGTTCAAGGAAAAGTATTTGGATCTTTAAAATTAGTCATTGATAAAATATCGTGGCTTCAATATCCCGGAGAGGTTATTGTTTTTGTTTCTTGGTGGGGTGAGCTTGATAGTGCCCAGTTCAGGTATTGTGGACAAATTTAGCTGTTTATAGTTTGTCATACATGCAATACACCGTGCGTCCATCAAATCATAAAATACCGCTCGTCTACTATAATAATTTTTTCATTTATAAAAGTCTTGCATTTTTATTGAAATTTTTAGATAATATTAATTTTTCATTTTAAATATTTGCTTTGTTTCAGGCCAATTAATGCTAAGTCAATTTGTGAAAGAAGCTATCAGGATGTAACACAAATTTATGTCATTAAAACAAATATTTCCCTTTTTGAAGAATATGTGAGAGACTGTGATGCTATTGAATTAAAGGTTATTTTGGAAAAGAATGGTGAAATTATTGGAGCTGCTAAAATTCAAGATTTGTTAGTTGCTCTAAAATCTCATCGATATTTCAGGTACATTCCAGTCTTGAATAAGAATGGTATCAAACTGGGAGATTTACATGTTTCTATAATATTTGAAGAAATGCCAAAAATCCTCAATTTTCCAATGGATGAATCTTCTAAAACTGCGATTCATGATAAAATGCAATCATCATATGTGAAAGAAGACCAAAATAAAATCGTTAAAAATTTAGATATGGACTGGACTATATCTGATTCAAATAAATTCAACCTCATGCTAAGGAAAAACATGAATAAACATATAGGAAGTACTTCTAACAAAGAAGTAACAGACATAATGGTTGAGCAGATTGTTGCAAAAGCTAGAAGATTAAGAGCAGCCTTAGTTGAAGAAACAATAAATAAAGATTTGTTACAGCCTTGTAATGATTTAGAGCAATACAAAGCTATGTCTATTCTATGTGATAAAGTATACCCATATGATAGTATCTTTAAAAAAGAATCAGATTTCCTTGCAGAATATAAAGCATTGAAAAATGCCCAAAGTATAACTTCCTCAAACTTTATAACTACTCCATCAGAAGTAGAGTCATGTAAATATTCTAATGGAGAAATAAATAATTGTTCTAATGCTAAATTGCTATTATCTAATCAAAATGAATATTTAAAGAAGTTGACTTTATCAGAGAACTTAAGTGGTAAAAAATTAAAAAAAAATTCAAGCAATTATTATAGATATTTTCTAGGGTATAATACATTTGTGATGTTTCAGGAATATCCTTACCAAAGTACAGAAGCAGTATTAAGATTAAAATAGAGTCCTTCTCATTAACCTCTTCTGGATATTTGCTTTTTAAATCTTATTCCTTGTCTAGTGTGTATATAATTCATAACATACATTATACTTTAATAAAACTCAAAGCTTTAATTATAAAATTTATGCTAATGTTACAATTGTAAATTTTTCAGAAACGAAACGTGAATCAACAAGACTCAACTTTACTTTACAGTATAAAGCAGGTTTTATAAATACAAATAATGTAGAAATCTCTTCAAAAAAGTATGATAAACGAAGTAAGATATAAAAATGTTTCCTTGTTTTTTGATTATTTTTATATGATCTATTAGAATAGAGATAGTAACTAGCATGTTAATTTTTTTAGCGATCTACTTCGGTCACGAAGCTACATACAGTACTGCGAATATAGATTCGAATATAAAAAATCATTTAATATTTAAAATATTCGTTAATTATGCACATAAGAATTCATCAGACGAATTAGGTTCTGGTATGATGACAATTAAAACTATGAAGCCTACCACTGATTTCAGTATCACAGAGAGGGTGGCTATTATTAAAAATAGTAGCAAAATTGGAGATTTGAATGTGAAAATTGAATTAAACCATATTTACAAACATTCTAAATTAGAATATATTGGTAAGCTTTTTCATATGCAATCTTTGTGACTGCATTGTTTTGATTTATCCTTATTTATTTTTCATCTTATTTCTATCTATCTTATTTGTTTCTTGCTTCTTAAATAGATGAAAAGCCATTTGTGAGCAAGTTTAGTAGGATGTATTGTAAGTGCATGGGGGGAACTGAATTAGAGGCTGATGACAGAGTTTCGTCCATACCACCAAAAAAAAAGGAGCACATAACGACGGTCAAGAGTAAAAATAAGAACAATGACAAGTGTGGCACTACGTCGAAGGATAAAATAAAGTATGAAGGGAATGACTCAAATGACAATAGAATTGTTTTGAAGGAAGCAATTTCTATTGATAATAATAGAGTAAGCTGCAGATAAAACTATTGTGTTTAACTATTCCATGCTTGACCCATAGATTTGTACCATACATAACGATTGTTATTTAGGTATTACTTCATGGCCTGATATATATAGCAGAGGGTAAAAATTTGACGGAAAGTAACACGTACGTTATATGCAGAGCATTTTGGCGCGATGACGTAGCAAAAAGTCGATTATGCAACAATACTAATAATCCATCATATCAGTTTTCACAGGTAATCTTTATTGGATGAATAAATAATATTATAAAAATGATATCATTTTAGAAAAACTTATTGATAACTCATATGAATTGTAGCTGGTACCATTAATTTACGGTACAGATTTTTTGAAGAGAACCAAGGATAATTACATCATTGTTGAAGTTAATTACAAAAACAATAATGGCGTGGACAATCTGTTGGGCATAGCAAAGTTATCCGTAGATCAACTGTATATCGCCTATCGGGACCCATTGATTTTATCCCGCTTACTACAATCGAAAGTATATATACACATTAATTGAAAATAAATATAACAACAAAATATTAATGATGATAAAAATTTGTTACAGTATCCTGTGATATGTGTAGATGGCTGGGTACCAATTAACAATATAATCTCTGATAAATCCTGCGGCGAGTTATTAGCTCTTGTTGCATTGGGTACAGCTGAACAAATTGCACACCTGAAAATATTAAGAGGTCTGAGAGAAGATGATGCTTCTACTTCTACAATTTCGTCGCCTGTTTCGTTCAACAGCGTCTCGATAAATGGTAATGTATCCTGTAAATGTTTTCACGAGAACGGTGAAAAAAATATAAATGTTGGAGAAACGATAGAAGGAGATTGTGTAAAGGATGACCTTGTTGTAAGTGATAACAGTTCGAAATGGAGAACGGAAAAAACTGTAAATGAGAAAATTACGAAGACGGAAATGGTAAGAGAAACTGAAAAGGAGGAGGAAGCAACAAAAATAGAAACTCGTGTTAACACTGCTACGAAATCCAGTAGCGGTGTTCACGCTTTGGTCGATAAGTTAACTCTGATATTAAATGATCCAGTTGGCATTACCAAGGATAATGCCGATAATGACGTTACTCAAACACGTCGAAGTGTTGGCGTAGGAGCAGAATATGATGATGCACTGGAAAAAATTGATTATTATAATTCTAATAGCACGGATATTGAAACCCAGAATCCTAACTCTTATTCTAGTTTATTTAAGCAGAATTCAGAGTCTGGTGCGACAGAATGTTCGGTCTTTCGAGCGTTGGTCGGAATCGAGTGTGCTTTGCATTTACCTTGTGTAGAGAAGCTTGATGAAACGATCGAACCAAGTACATATGTTACTTTTCAAACGCGAAGTTATAAACCTCACTCCGAGTATAATCGATCCTGTATCAAGACAAATATTTGTCCACGTAGTTGTAATCCAAAGTGGAATTGGGAAAGGGAGCTCGAACTGCCAACTGATTTACTCGTAAATAGTGAAGCGAGATTGATACTTAAGGTATGGCGTTTAGAGAATTCGGATAAAAGTACATTTAAAAATCTAGAGAAAGACATAGTGATTGGATTTGCGGCTGTTGACTTTTCTATCTTAACTACTGGGCTACCCGTTCTGTCTGGTTGGTTCAATATTATAGATTTTACCGGTGACTGCAATGGTCAGCTTAAAATATACGTAAAACCTCTGCAGGATGTAACTAACTTTATTGGTCAATCATCTTGGCTAGGAGATTCAACTAAAACGCCGGCACACAACGGCCAGCAACAGAATGAATCTAACGGACTAACGAGGGGCTTAAGATCGATAGAATCGGATGCACATACGTTGAATACGTTTTCTGATTTTGATTCTATGTCCTTTTTGTCATCGTCGTTAAAGCAGAAGTTGACGGAGCTGGATGAAATTACAAAACGCCTAAAATCACGTTTGTACGATGTAACAAATAGTGCTTTTAACGATGATTTTGAAAATGACTATAATTTAAATGAAATAAATAACGAGGAAGATGTGGAAAAATCAAATGAAGAAATAGCTAAAGGAACAGTCGAGGCTGCTTCTTCTTGGTCTACGATTATTACGTCTGATAAAATGGACAATCGTAATACCGAATACCAGCCCTGTGCACAAAATTCTAATAGAGCATCTAATCAGCCTCCTTGTTTAGTAAATGCCCGTGAAGCGAGCTTTAACGAACAACTATCGACAAAAGATAATAAGCAAAAAACAAATAATGGCCCAGCAATCAATTTTAATCACCAGACGAGGCATACCTTATTAAGAGAAGTCAATGTCGATCGGGGTCTTCTTCAACAAGGTCAAACTCAGTTGGCGTATAAGGATTATCCTAAGAAGGGATCAAAAGTGCACATTGATCAACTATTAGGTGAATTATCTTTTCCATTTTCAACTCGTCTCAGTTCATCGGAGCTTACAGCTACCGGTAGCTGTAATAAACAACATTACGAAAGAAAAAATTATATTGGAGAATATAATCATTTACTGACTGAAACATCTGCAGCGAGTGTTACAGACAAAAAACTTGAAAAAATGTCAACAGTTCTTCGCCAAGAGCTGGTAGCAGACGAAAATGATGACAATGATTTTAAGCCTGACGATTTATCAACGTATCTTATAGCATCAAACGTACATCATACTGACTTAAAAAATACTCACGATTGCCTTTTGTATCGACGTCATTTTTTATTAAAAGATGACCAAGAAAAGGACGTAGAAAACAGTCATGAATTTTGTTTAGAAGAAAGACCTGTTGTACGACACCTGGATAGTATATATGCCTGTTGCAATGACCTTAATGAGGATATGGTAGCAACAACAACAGCAGTAGTACAACGGAACAATGTGTTCCTAGATAATAATGTTAATGAAGGATCAAATCACGCAACAAAACAACCACTTACTATTTGTAATAAAGAAAGAGAGGACAGTGAGGATAATCCAGAAACAGTGAGCAGTAGTGATTCAACCACAACCATGTCTTTAGATAGGGTTCTATTGTCGCTATTAGATAGTTCAGACGTGGATATCTCACAGACACACGGAGGCACAATAGTCGAAAGTCCAGGAATTTTAGAAGAATCAGATTTATATACAACAACGATAACATCATCAAGGCAAGCGCCTGATGGTGGAAATCCGATGGAAGATAATGGAAAAGATAAGTATTAATAGTATCTCCATAGATACACTGCTCAGAACCGCAAATAATCGGCACAAAAATAACGCTTTCTTTTCACGGTTAATATTAAATGATATAGTAATAATAAAATTCTACAATGCTACAGTAATATATATATATCAGATATATTGTAATGCACTAGGTGTATGTATTTAGTATTGCGTTTTTGTTGAAGTTCTTGAAATGTAATTGTAAAAATTGAATTCAGTTTTTATATTTGATAAAACGCTGCAGCTTCTTTGTTTTCTTAGATTAACACAATTCTATTATCTTTAATAAAAGGTGCTGGTATTATATTTATAATATAATTTAAAGAAAATTATCATTTTCTTAAATACAGTTTTGACCATTGCAAGTGTGTCATGAATATTTTTCTATGGAAACAATGTAAATAATTTTAATTGAAAGGAAATGTACTTTAGCGGAACTACGCTATAATTGTATACATCTAAAAGTAAAGTTATAAATATACATATACATTGGAAATAATAATTAACCATTGTAAATTTTCCATATTCTATAAATCTATAAGTACTTAAAATTATTCTATTTTCTATTATATTTATAAATACCAAGTTTCTCTTATTTTAAAACCTCGCCGTGTTTTTTTTAATTAAGCACCGTAACAAACAATGATTCAGACAAAGTTTGTCTGACTTTAAGAAGAACGGTTTGACCTTAACGGGATCCCTCACGCCTACTTTATCGACAGTTCAAGTCAATAAACAATTCGTTTAATAAAATTCAAATGCGAAGCAAATTAAACAATCGGGCGTTTGTTGGACAATGTGCCAGTCCTAACGAGTCAAACGAACTTAAAAACACTCAAATTAGTTGAAAAATAACGCTGTACCATTGTGCCGCACTCTTGAAGAGAGGTTACGTTTGGTTATTTCCACTTCAAGAACGCGGGACAGTGGTACAGCGTTATTCTTCATCCGATTTGAGTTTTTTTAAGCTCGATTGACTCGTTAGAATTGGCACCTTATCATAAAGAAGCCCGTTTTCGCAATTTGCTTCGCATTTTACTTTTATTAAACGAATTGTTTATTGACTTGTACTGTTGGTAAAGTACGCGTGAGGGATCCCGTTAAGAGGTCGTTTGAAGGTCATCCAGATTTTTTTAGGTAGGGTACCCCATATATTATTACATATTCTTAAAGCTAGCTTAAGGAATTTTTTAAAACCCTGTTTTCATTTTACCCAGTCGTTTAAGAGATATTGCGATTCGAAACTATGTATATCGTTTTTCACAGAGAACTAAGTAGAGATTTAAAGAGATAGAGAAATCCGAAAATATTCGCTCTGGGTATTCGAATACAAATATAATAAATTGAGAATGTGTGTAATAGTGCATATGCATGTTATCAGAGCTATATCTATCAGTTTTGACATTTCTTATGGAAATTCTTCGTACACAGTGGGAAATTTAAATCGTGTGTGATTTCAAATATAGTGTAGATTTTTTCCATGTAAAGTACAGAGTGAAGCTAGCCGAACCACACATACGATTCAATTTCCTACTGTATTGTGTGTGTCTGGTAGTAAATTCCTGAACGCATTCAAACAATATGGCACGGCACGGCAGTAAACTATTGGCTCCGTGCATTTAACACTAATATAATAAAGTGAGAATGCACACCAACACAATGGTAGCGAAGTGTCAATGTATAACTATACGTATAAATAAATTACACTCAAAAACTGCGAAAATTGACCGATAGTTTGCGCTGATAGTATGCATATAAACCAATATACATTCTTATCTCATTGTCATTGTGTTAGTGTGCACGGTCTCTATACGCATATGAAAAATTTCCAACAAATATGACAAAATTTACCGATAGGTAGCGCTGGTAATATTCACATACACTATTACACACTCTCACCTTATAATATTAGTGTTTGAATGCACGGAGCGAATTATGAAGATTTTTTCCTTACCCTCTGTCACTACTGTCGTTTAACCGCCTTCTCTTAAATCTTGAGAACTGTAACCAATTTCTTTAGAACCCGTTTGGTGCTTTGCTTTGTCCTTTCTGGTTTTGGAACTGCCATCACGAGCATCAAAACAAATTTTCATTCACTAAGTTAAAAAAGCTATCTTTTTAAAAGTCAATCATTTATTGAAACCAATAATGACTGTGGCCACTGCAACAACAGCATCCCTTCAAGAAGATGATACATTCGAGGATTATAACGCCCAAGCGAAATTAATAAAAACTTTGGAAGTAAATTATTATTTTATGACGACCATTATGATTATTTAAATTCATATTATTAATATCCAAAAAATTATTTAGGGTAATGGAATCACTGCAGGAGACATTAAGAAACTGGAAGAAGCTGGCTTTTATACAGTGGAATCTGTTGCTTATGCCCCGAAGAAGCAACTAATATCAATTAAAGGAATAAGCGAAGCTAAAGCTGACAAAATATTGCAAGAAGCTTCTAAATTAGTTGTTATGGGATTTAAAAGTGCTACAGAAATTCATCAAATTCGTTCAAACATAGTTTATATAACTACAGGTTCAACTGAACTTGATAGATTGTTAAATGGTGGAATAGAAACTGGTTCTATTACTGAGCTCTTTGGGGAATTTAGAACAGGAAAAACTCAGTTGTGTCATACATTAGCAGTAAATTGTCAATTACCAATTGATATGGGAGGGGCAGAAGGGAAATGTCTTTACATTGATACAGAATCTAATTTTAGACCTGAAAGATTAATTCAGATTGCAGAAAAGTATAAAATCTCAGGGGACTCTGTATTGGATAATGTTGCATGTGCCAGAGCATTTAATACAGACCATCAAACCCAGTTATTAGTACAAGCTAGTGCAATGATGACAGAATCTAGATATGCCCTTTTAATTGTAGATAGTGCAACTGCATTATATAGAACTGATTATATAGGGAGAGGAGAGCTAAGTGCAAGACAAACACATTTGGGCAGATTTCTTCGAATGCTCCTACGAATAGCTGATGAACATGGTGTTGCTGTTGTTATAACAAACCAGGTTGTGGCTCAAGTTGATGGTGCAGCTAGTATGTTTGGTGGGGACCAGAAGAAACCCATTGGTGGAAATATTCTTGCTCATTCTAGTACAACTAGATTGTATTTTCGAAAAGGGAGAGGAGAAACTAGGATATGTAAAATATATGACTCTCCTTGTTTACCAGAGAGTGAAGCAATGTTTGCTATTAATGCAGATGGGATTGGAGATGTAAAAGAATGAAATTTTCTAGAGAAACTTTATAAAAATGTTGGCATAAGAGAATTCAGAGTTCTCATTTACAAGAAGGAATTAGTGTTGGACTCTCTTTAAACATTATGTTTATCATAGTTTTATAATAATTATTATCATAAATAGGAAAATTTAATATAAGACTATTTTTATAAAATTTATTTATTAAAAAATGTTCATATTAGAGATTGACTATTTTACCTTTTTTTTCTATTTTTCTATTCTCAATTCCCACTAAGATTTTTAATAAAGATGAAACTGTTATCACATTGTTCTTCGATTGTATGGGGTCTCGTGAACGTGACCACTACATCCATAAGTCTATTCTACAAATAACAGCCCTGTAATGATCTGTCATTGTAGTTGGACAGTTTTATCTTTGGTTTTATCAGCCGAGCACTACCAGTGCTAAGTTATAAATGTAAAGTATTGTAAAGGAATAGGGATTTGTGAAATTGCGAGTTTGCGACTATTGCGATTGCGAGCTCTTACGACTTACACAGTATAGCGGCACGGCCCTGACACATCATCTTTGTACAAATCGGTTTATTTGAAACGTTGAAAGGTGAAGTACTATTTAAGTAAAGTGATTTAGCTATTAATTTGCAACTTGATTTTTTTATAAATACTGAGTACTTTCTGTTTTATTTAATTATTATAAATTTTGTAAAGTTATTTGAAGAAGATCGAAAACATTTGGTTCTAAATTATTTACGTTTATTTGTATTATTTATCAAATAAATTTAATTGTAAAGATTTGGTCTTATTATGTTCACACGAATACTGTTTTCATATAGTTTGAAACCATCATTTCGGTATAATACGCGCAATAAACTAAGTTATGCAAATAGTGATTTATCATTTGTGCTAACAAAATGGAAGAAAGTAAATATTAGAAAGTTCAATATTCCGCGGTGGGTTAATTGTTCTTCATTATGCAAAATCTTCTTACTTTTAATAAACATTTAGATAGATCATTTATAAAGTTTCTCAAATGCTATATTAAAATAAGTTTTATAGGTTAATGAAAACAATTAAATCTGATATTTTTATTTATTATTTTAGAAGACATCAGTTGTATTCGACTATGTGCGACGATATAAGCTTATACACATTGCCTAATAACCAGCCTGTAGTTTTGTTAGAATGCGAACCAGTATTCAAGGCACTGACTTTACAAGAAAAACTATATGCTCATTACCTTAGTAAAGCATCATGGAACGGAGGGCTTATTGTTTTAGTGCAAACTTCTCCTGAGTCACCTCTACTATTTGCTCTAATTCATAAAATATTTCTCATTGAATCCGTTAATGAGTTGAAACAATCAATTCAGGAGTCTGATATTTCTGATGAAGAATTTACGGTAAAGAATTGCAATAAATTTTAATTTTTGTTGAAAAAAAACTTTTTAATATAAATTTATTTACAGGCTTTTCTAGTATATGTTTGTGGAGTTTTATCTAATTCTGGCAATTATAAATCTTTTGGAGATAGTAAAATAATTCCAAATTTATCTAAAGAGAAATTTGAAACAATTGTCAAAGCTTCTAAAGCATACAAAAACATACCTGAGGAAATTGAAAAACTGTGGAATAAGATTCATAATTTAATATTTTCTATAGAGGGTAAAGCTAAGTCATTAGGACTTGGTGAGAAAGGAATTACAACCTATTTTTCATCAAACTGTACGCCTGAAGATGCTGACATTGTTAATGAATTTATGCAGTTTAAAAAATTAGAATCTTGTAATGCTAGATGCTTTAAAACGATAAACCTTAATACTAATGGGCAGAAAGTGAACTCTTATGAAATAAGATTGGCATCTGTTGAAATTGGAAATCAAACGAATATTACATTCCCCGAAGAAACTTTTAAGGGAGCTGAGTTTAAGATTACACGTGGAGATTACAGCAAACTTTTAAAGTTGGTTAATTGGAATTTAGAAAAGGCAAAGAAGCACTGTGCAAACGAAATTGAAAGGCAAATGCTACAAAAATATATTGAACATTTCCAAACAGGATCTTTGGATGATCATAAAAATGGATCTAGGTTTTGGATAAAGGATAAAGCACCTGTTATAGAAACATATATAGGTTTCATAGAGACTTACAGGGATCCTGCTGGTCAAAGAGCAGAGTTTGAAGGATTTGTTGCTATGGTAAATAAAGAAATGTCTGAAAAGTTTGCAACATTAGTTAGCAATACTGAAAATATTTTGCCAAAATTACCTTGGGGAAAAGATTTTGAAAAAGATACATTTTTAAGACCTGATTTTACATCTCTGGATGTATTAACATTCGCTGGTTCTGGTATTCCTGCAGGAATAAATATACCTAATTATGATGATATTAGACAGACAGAAGGTTTTAAAAATGTTTCCTTAGGAAATGTTATACCAGCAAGTATGAAACAAGATACAATACCATTTTTGTCAGATGAAGATCAAAATTTAATGCATAAGTACAGAATACCTAGTTTTGAGGTACAGGTTGGTTTGCATGAGCTTCTGGGACATGGTAGTGGTAAATTATTGAAGCAAAACAGTTCTGGAAAGTTCAACTTTGATCGAGAAAACGTGAAAAACCCATTAACAGGAAAATTGATAGAGAAATATTTTCTTGAAGGAGAAACATATGATACCAAGTTTGGTGCCTTAGGCTCTTCTTATGAAGAATGTCGGGCAGAAGCTGTAGGCCTTTATTTATGTTTAGAAAAGGAAGTTATAAAGATTTTTGGTTTTAAAGGAGAAGATGCTGACAATATAATCTATGTAAATTGGCTTTCCCTTTTGTGGAATGGCTGCGCTAAGGCATTGGAAATGTATCAGCCATCCACCAAAACATGGCTTCAGGCTCACTCTCAAGCTAGATATGTTTTATTAAGAGTTTGTTTAGAAGCTGGAGATAATTTTGTGAAGATTATAGAGTCTGAAGCAGGTCAAAATTTAAAAATGTCTTTGGATAAGTCAAAAATTGCAACAGTTGGCAAAAAGGCAATTGGTGATTTTCTAATTAAACTGCAAACTTATAAAAGTACAGGGGATATAGATGCTGCTAGGCAAATGTACAATAAATATAGCGAAGTACCTGAAACAGGCCCTCATCCATGGGCAAAGTGGAGAGATATCATACTAGCACATAAGCAGCCACGAAAAATATTTGTTCAAGCGAATACTTTTGTTTCAGGTAATTATTTGGTTATATTATTATATACAGAGAATGAAATAGTAATTACTATCTTTATTAATATCTAGATGAGGCTGAGAGTAATGTGGTAATTAAGAATTATGATGCTACATTCAATGGATTAATTCAGTCTTGGGTAGACAGATTCCCTTCGCAAGATGTTTCTGATATCCTTATTGAACTTTGGGAAAAAGATAAACAGCATTTTCTTTCTGAGTCTACTTAACTGTTGTAATACTGACAAATAAATTTGTATGCATTTTCTTATTTGCTCTACATACATATATAAGAAATATTTTGTGTAATTTAGTTTTTCTTGTACTTTTATTAGTTTTAATTGTTTGACCTATTTTCATTTTTCGTATTTTCTACACTTTTTATTAAAAATGTATACTTCGTAATGCATAAGATTTACTTTTTCGAAAAGTGCAGTTAACGAGAGAACAGAAAGAATACATTACTAACTCGACATCTGGACATACATTTTTTTTTACAATTATAATATCGATGCTGTATTAAAGTGTACAAATATATGAAACCTTTGAAGACATTATTTGATTTTTTAACCAATCGATTTTATTAAAGAATATATATTCACTACTTAAAGTCGATCTTGACTTAAAAAATAAGATAATTTAGCGGATATAGGACGAATTGAGTAAGCATGCGCATTGATATTACCCAAGATGGTGATGTCGAAATTTTGGCGGGAGTGCAGGAAACGCGTTGCTCGATCTGTGGCGGTTACTGCCAGTTTGAACAAAATGGTGACAAAGAAAGAAGTGCTGGAACATCTCCAAACTTATAATTGTAAAATAAAGGACGATGCTGCTCTTCAAAAGTGTAAGTTATAATAGCATTTCGTTTAGTTTTTATTTTATCGTAAAACCATGCAACAAACTTGTTCTCATATCTTGATCATCTAACCTTTTTTTAACAAATAGTTATTTAGCTATTAATTTGAAAAGTTAATAAATCTCTGGTATTTCAAGGGATGCTAAATGTTTAAAGTATAACCTACTCTGATACTCACTTGGAAAATGCTACTTTAATCATTATTAATGTGCAGGCCTAGAACTGTGTAACAAATGGAGTTTAACAGGAGAGGAGTTGATCGACATGTGGCTGATTTTTTGTAGTAATAATGGATTAGAAGATCAAGGTGTAAATCTTACACGTCTGAACAAGATGGAAACTGAAATGTTGCAAAAGGAAAATAAAAGCCAAGTAGCAATACATGAAACTGCAATTGCTGACGATAACACACCAATGGATCTAGACATGTATCCTTCACTCAATTTTCTAAGTTTCATGTACAAAATTTTAAATATTGGTATTTTAACTATATGTTCTTAATTATTATAATAGTAGTGAGAGTAACATTCTTGGAATGTACGGATGTAATCAACTTTTGTCATCATCGGTAAGTTATTTTTAATGGTATAAAGATTTTCTAAATGTCAAGCCCTTAAGATTTTATTTAATTTTTAAATGGATCTGTATTGTTTCTTGTATGCATGATTAGTCTCTGTAGCAGCCTTATCTCTTTGTTGTCAAATTTTTTTGGAGTAACATATAAACCTTATTAAAATTAAAATGACTGTAGCATAAGAATTTCTACTTTTTAAACAGATTCCTCAGGTTTCTCATATAAAAATGGCTGATTTTAATAAGCAGCATAATTTGAAAACATCCTGCTAGTAGTACTACTTTTGCGAATAACATGGCAACGCCGTTACACATTTACCGGTGCCACGTGAACTTGTATCGGCCAAAAAACTTTAGCGCGTGTATGTTAATTGTAGAGTAAGATATTTAATTGATCATTGGAGTGTAAAAAGTTTTCGGCATAAACGCGAAAGTTTGATTTGTTTTTGATTTTCTAAGAGCAACTGTTAAGTAGATTCTGCAATTTAGGCCGTTACTCTGCATTAATAATTTAGATTGAGTAAAATTTAATATTTGTATATACTAATAAGAGGAAATCTGGAAAACGTTATCGATTTTATGATAACTCTAACGTCAAACTGCGTTAGCAGTGAGATGATTTATACTTCGCTCTGGCAACACTGCCTGGCATTCTTTGCGGTCGTTCTATAGTTGATTTGTAGTAGCAATGACGTAAGAGACTACCTGTGGATCCAATTCTTCGTAAAAGATCAGTCATCTTTTTTGCAAGATCATAAAGAAATTATTATGTTAATTATTCTAAGAGAGAAATTTGTCTTAGCAAGGCTTGGCTTAATACTTCCTATTGGATTTGATTCAATCGCTTTTTTATTACTTTTATCGTATTATCGTCACGATAATCATCATAGTAAGCAAATATTCATTTGATTTTTCATTATTCATCTTTTCAAGTATGTTTACTTGAAATACTATAGAAAGAGAGAATTCTGCGAAGCAAAGTTTATACGTAGTGGAAGGTTGAGATTTTCATGATTTTCCGGTGGATACATCCATATTCCCAAGAGAGGCGTTGTTGCAGGATCTGGCAAAGGTACCCATCATTCCCGCCACAAAAATCGTCCAGGTAGATTGCCGCCATTATCCCCACCTTATTTACTCTCTCCCACAAAGAATACAGGTCTGTAGAGGGGAGCGGCATGCTACATTTCCTTTAGAGAAATAAAGACGGCATGCTTCGCTTCTAGAGGAGAGAGGGGTCTCCCTCCATCTCCGAGAGCTGACCAGATTTCTTTCAAAGGGCACAATTTCAGTTTTCAAGGACCCAGGCTGCGCCATCGTCCTAATGCGCCCAAGCTTCGAGACAAAGACGATTCACATCGGTAGTCTCTACCATTATCAAGAATTTCTTCCGTTGAGCTACATTGTGCACGATTTCACGATAATTGACTCTACTTTCTATGCTGTTTGCAATTGTTCATAGTTTTGGGATATCATCGGACGTAATTTGATATATATAACCATAGCGTCGGATCGACGGCGCAACTAGCGCCTGTCAGCGCGTCTTCTGATTCTCTCAGTGTTATACACTCAGTGCTTCTCCGATAACAATTCTCTCACGATTATTCTTCGACGCAGCAAAAGATTATTTCATCGACGGACAAATTGATCGGCTAAGAGGAAACTCCCGGGAGGTGCATGGAATGTAGCGAAAGTGTTCTTTATACGCCAAGTGATCTGCGCGTCCGCCATTATGGAATTTTGGCTTGAGTGAATTTCGTGCACAAATATTACGCTCGGTGACCATTTGCTGCGCCGCATCCACTTGTTGCTCGGATTCTTTCACCGTTCTATCAAATTGCTAGTGAATAACTCGAAAATCTATCGAACGCGTGTTTTTTTTGTTTGACATATATTTGAACGCTTCTCATCTCGGCTGCTTTAACGTAAAATAGTTGTATTATTGTGGGTTTGCGTGAACAAAAAATTGATATACATGACGAGTTTAGCGTTAAAAGAATGTAATCGAAGCACTCACATTGCGGATAACCTTGCTTCCCGGAATTGTGTGCGTGCTTTACGCATTCATTCGCACATGCTCAAATACGAGAGAGAATGCTCGCTTATCTGTGTGTGTAAACGTGAATGTCGTCGACCGTTCGGTAAATTGGACGCGCAGCGTCGTTGCAACCTGTTGCTCTGACAATGCTTCGCATTTTGAGCTTCGATTTTCAGGGATTCCCGGAAATCTTCGGAGCTTATTGTTTTTGTAATCTATATAAATAGAAACAACAATATTTCCCATTGTTATTTTTATAAAATGAGTTATATATTCCCCGAAGTACAGAGTATTCTTTATGTACTGTGTTTTTGTCTTTAGGCTCTTACAGAGAAAGCATTCTCGTACGAGTATCTGGGCTCGTCAATTAAGTGCAATTGGTCAACAACTGGGATGCCCAATTTCCCGCGTACCTCGCCTCCCTTATCCCTCGTATTCATTTTTGTCTGTGTGTTATTTATGTACGACCCACATTGCTCGCTACTCTTTCCGAAAAATCAATACATTCTTCAATCCGTATTAACAATCAATGTATCCCACATCATGAAACGTGAGTAATTGGTAAAAGTTCAACGTTACTTCCCACGGTACCCCTGCGAACAGTGGGGCAAAAAGTGGAAAGGGGCAGGAGCTCGAGAGAGGGAGAGAGCGAGCGAGCGAGCTCGAGAGAAAGAGAGAGAGAGAGAGAGAGAGAGAGAGAGAGAGAGAGAGAGAGAGAGAGAGAGAGAGTAAGGAAGGTAGAGAGGGGTGGGGTAGTCCGTTATAGGTGAAGGGAGAATGTAGTATGTACACGGACATCGACCGAAACGTTTCATGATCTGGAAAAGCGAGTTTTGCTTTCAATATTTCTCTCTTTCTATCCAATTTTTTACAACATTGCCTTATTATTGGATTGGGACAAATTTATTCAGTATAAAATTATAATGTTAAAATATCGACAAATTTAAAAGTGTAGGGGAATTGGTCAATAGAAATGTTCAGGTCAGCACGCAAATTGTATATCCTGGATGTGCCGAATGAGTGATGGTCTAGTGCACAGTTCATAAATTTGTGACTAGATCCACACTCATTAAGCAAGTCCAGGCAAAATCATCAATCGACGACACGCCAAAAAGATACATATCTGAGACATCATTATTTTCTTATTTTGAAGCTTCATGTACCTGTAACCAGAACACAAAGACAATTCCATAGACGAGTATGAATTTGGTTCACGTTTTTTAATAGTTCGTGACTAGATACACACTCGTCTACGGCAGTCTGTTTTGGTAGCGAGAAATGTTTCGACAATTATGTGAATTTGAATGAAAGGTATTACAGCGTTTATTTATTAGTGGTAATATTTTTCTATGTTAACCTAGGTGAAGAGAACAAGAAGTCCTGAAAATGAGGCAGATAGAACTCCCAAAATTCAAGCTATGGATGACTCTTTTTCATCCGATATCACAATGACACCAGTGTAAGTATAATTTTGTATTAGCTGCCAAGATCATTGAAAATTATAATACAGAAAATAATTACTATTTTAATTATTTATTAATATTATTGAATATAAAGCAAACCATGATTTATTTTATAGCAATACACCTAGTCTTCGTTATACTACTTCATCCCAAAGCGGACGAGTTTTGTTGACTTATGGAGGAAAGGTTTTACCAACAATAAAATCTGATTATCGTATACGCGTTACCAAGTTTAACACTCCGCACGTACCTAGTGATGCAAAATATATGTTTGACACTCTTTTCAATAAATCATCTATCCTTACTTTTATTTGTAAAAGTATTGGTGAGCGCTTATGCGATATATGGAATGCCCAAGAGAAATCTGATTTACTTCTTACGCCACAAGTAAGGCGTTTAATTCAGGGACCGTTTAGAACGTGGGGTAGAATTTCGCAGGATCCTGCTAATAAAACTATTATCCTGCAAGGATCCGAGTGGTGCATAAGATCTAAGAAACCACCATTTATTACATTAAATTTACAAGAAGTACAAAATTATTCAGTATATCCTGGTCAGATAGTTGCAGTTGAGGGTACCATTTTGGATAATGTATTAAATGTAAGGAAGCTCTTTACCGAAGGATATGTTCCTTTGGCAGATACCCCGCGCCTTCGAGAGAAAATAAATATTGTAGTAGCTGCAGGTCCGTTTACCACATCCGATGGTTTGCACTTTCAACCTTTGTGGGATCTTATGAAAAATATTTCTGAGAATGAGCCTCATTTAGTAATATTAGTAGGGCCATTTCTTGAACAGTCACATCCATATATCAAAGGCCTTAAATGCACATACGATGATTGTTTTAATAGGATTATAACTAGAATCGCAGATGAAATTAGAGGGTAAGACTATTGAATCTTAGAAGCTATGTCGAGTGGTTATTAAGTGAAAAATTAATTTTTAGAAAGTCTACACATGTCGTGATAGTGTCATCCAACCGAGACGCTCATCACGACGTAATTTTTCCTACGCCCGAATATTCTACTACAAAAGCAAATGAGCTACCAAATCTTCATTTGATGCCAGATCCCACAATGCTGGATATTGATGGTCTCGTTATAGGCATAACATCAGTTGATGTTTTAAAACATTTGTCACATGTAGAGATGACGTAAGTATTATCTTGGCCTTCAATTGTATTGGTAATCATTTATATTTATTATAACCATTGTAGAAACTCAACTGTACACAATAGGATGACTCGGTTAGCCAATCATGTTTTAGCCCAAAGCTGCTTCTATCCAATTTACCCACCGTTTGAAAAATTATGTGTGGATACTACATTATGGGAAAAATATGCGTTTTTCGATCGTCAGCCTCATATGATGATATTACCATCAGATATTCATTATTTTTGTAAACCAGTCAATAAGACAGTAGTCATAAATCCGGAACGTTTAACAAAATTTCATTATGCGAATATCAGCGTGGGGCCTATTACATCTAATCAATGGATCGCAAATTATGTTAAGTGTGAAATTATTCAAGTCTGATTTAGGCATAAATTATGTTCTATAATATAGGATCACAAATAAAAATGTATTTATTAATTTATAGAAATGTTCAAATTGATTTTTAAGAAAGACATAAATCTGAAGAAAACTAATTTTTATTTTAATGAACAGAGGGCGGTAGAATCTACGCGTCGAGTAAAAGGAATGCCTTTGTCCATCTGTGTTTTAGAGTACATGGGCGGTAATTTGGCGCCACCTGGATAGCTGAAAAGCAGTTAGGTTTTCTGCTGTTAGTAAGCTGTAGGATTTGCTATTATATCAATATTTTCATTATAGTGAACATTCGTGAACATGTGTTACTTTAAGAATCAGACGAGATCATAGTAAGTAATTTCATCTTATTTTTATTACGAGAAATGCATTTAATCCATTCCGCGAAGTAATTTTAATGCTTCGCGAACTGACAAATATCCCTGCCGCCATCTTTGTTACGAATTCATTAATGCAGTAGTGTGTACTATTACTTTTTCCTCAATGCATCATTCCTTTCTCAGGTTTATTTTCTTTTAAGAAAAGATGAGTGACGGATATTGATGGTCCACCTTAATTGTTTTTATTAAAACCATTGTTTCTTTTTCGAAATAGGTGTACAATCTCTCAAGTTGTGACACGGCCTTGATTTTTCGAGTAGAAAAACATGCGTTATGAAAGCAAGTTGATACAGCTTGAATAATAAGTAAACTATTTGTTTTAAATTATTGTATTGGTATATTGCTGCATTAAACACATTTTAAGGAATGTTGTTTAAGGTAATATGCCGTTTTACTTTGTATGCCGAGAGAAGTTTTTAAAGAGTTTCATACTCTTGTGGGTATAACAGCTACCAGTATGTTCATGTAAATCTACTTTTCTTAACAATAATTAAGTATTGCATGATAAAGGCATGAAAATAAGTTTGTTGAAAATCGAATTCATTTTACGTGTTATTTGAGTATGTTAAAGTACCAACAGCTGTAAGAATAACTCCCGTCCTTATCGGCTGATCTTGCTTCAATCTTGTTTCGTATCATAAATAAGATTAAAATTTTTCATTTTTATGATATCCTAGTAATATACAACATTAAAAATAAACAATAGCTACTTTAGCGTTCGTATCAGTGTTTTGTATTTGCACGTAATAATTGAAACTGTGTAATTTTGTTTTCATAAACTACTAAGTGTCAGTAACGTTCTTACTTTTTTCTTGATTATTGGTAAACACAAGCGTATTCCTAAGTAGCTAAATTTGCATGTGGGTACAATTCCGCGTAGACTAGTATAACAATACTTAATAAGAAAAAGTGGTTGTGTTCTATCGATCCACTTGGTGTAGTCTACCTACCTCAATCCTGGCTTTGCCTCAACCGGATGGTTTCATTGGTATAGGCTTTGATAATTTTTCCTCATTACACTGCAAATGTTACTGAAAAGTGTAAGTGCTTCCAACAATTTTGTTAGGTAGAAACTAATTTATTTTTGCTAGTTTCGAGACTGAGACATCAATTCAAGTAACTATCGACCATAATTCTTTACTGTTTTTACAAAGGAGAATAGGAAGAACAAGAATCCTAGGACCATAGCTATTCCTACTCGCGATGTCGTTATTATCTTTTATTCCATATGTGGCTTTGAAATAGAGATTTTCGGGGAAACGGGGTCATTGCTGAAAAGCTGACGTCTACGCCGCCGGTGGGCTGGCTGTTTTGGGTTGGCGTCGACTGTGCGCAAAAACCAACGGCAGTCAAGTTCAAGGCTACTACGCCCCTCTCCTTCCACAACAGCCGACGCCTCCGCCCCCGTCTCCCACCCACCTATCGCTATATTTCTACAATATGTAATATACGCGCATTGGTTGCGTGTGTGCGCGCGCGCACACACAAACAATTATTATATATACACGACAGGCATAACGTCAGGAGCGTATCAGCCTTGCCAGGACCAAAGCGAGTCTGCTCGATCGATCTTTCAGCTACAGAAAATTCAATTTCTTCGTAAAAAAGAGCTTTTTCCCAAGCCCGTTTACCCTAAAGGATTTTGCAAAAGTGTCTGTTTCACCGTTCTCTTAATGGACTTTGATGCAGTGCCTATTTTATTCGTATGCCGAGCTCTAAAGTTACTGCGAGTCCGTTAACCTTCTATATCATCTTTTCGCGCTCGACAAGCACAACTGTCGCGAGAAACTCACGTACCTCCCGCGTTATTGTTAGATGGCATTTGACGCATCTCAAACCAGTGGCTCCAGTAATTGTGCGTTCAGTCGTGGGTCGTTGCGCGAATTAACGAACGATTCGAAACTCGCGGAGAGCTTCAGGATGCTGGAATGTTTCAGTTTCTAGGTTACGATCGTCCGGATAACCGCGCCCTGCGTACATCGTCGTCCGTATAGCGACAACGTAAACCAAAATCACGATCGCTTTATCTGTGACGAGGGAGACCCAGGAATGATGGACGAAAAGATTGGAATTAGCGAACGGCCCACTTATCATCCGTACAAATCGCCAACAGATTCTCTTGGCAATGTCGATAATGCAGTCATTGAGAGAGGGTTTCGTCGAGTTTTTAACTTGTTATCGGTCGACCCGGTGGCATACCGCCTTCTATCTCTATCGCGGCCTTAGTCGCGCTCGATCCGTCAAGCTATGAACGTCGTCGCATTGAGGTAATTTTTATTCGATCAGTGCCGGGTTGCGTTTCTGCATTAAACACTGCGATGTTTCGAAAGTGAAAAGCTCTGATCGGTGGCGAAGCATAGCGCGTCGTGGCGAATCGAACAGGCTTGTTGCGTCGTGTAGCGTAGTGTAGTGTGTGCCTTACTGGTACCGGCGGCGCGATTCAGGTTCAGTCGGCCAGAGACCGTAGAGTCGCAAGCGTTGCGCGCACTCTGATATCTGCGGCCCCGTCGGCTGGGCTCGCAGATCAAATCTGCCAGTGATCAAATCCACGAGGAACCGACCTGGCCAGCCTTTGTGAAGCTCCGCGGTTCTCACACGGGGTATGCATGACACGACCATGGATTCTTGGATGTACGACGTGGTAGGTGAACGATTCACATAACCTCTCGTTCTCTCATTCGAGCGATCTCGTGGCTTTGTTTACGTGCCGCGCCCGCGCGCACGATCCTCTTACCCCTCCCCTTTCCGTCCATACTCTCTCATCTCTAAGGCGCGTCACAGCGAGAACCTGCTTAAAAAGAAAGAAAAAGATCACACCCGTCGAGACTAGAGTAATGTGTGTGTCTACCCTACCAAAAAATAACAACGAGACGAGTTTGTATCTTTTCGCGCTTGCACGACAGTTTTTTTTCGTCAGCAATCAGTTTTTGCTCGAACGATGTATTTTCTGTCAGAAAAGGTATATGCATCTGTATGCGGGGCGTGATGAAAAAGTTGCTCGTTTCGAGACTGCGGATTAGTAGCCTTATGGATTTAGTAGTCTCGACGTTTCTTCTCCAAGTTTTTCTCCGGCTCTCTTTGTCCAGTACGTATCGGGCTGAGCTTGTATTGGCCAAAAGCAGAGATTGCGTGTTTCCCTCCGGTTCGTGAAATTTTTTTCATCATTCGCTTATTCTTATCGCTTCGCTAGTGAATATCTGTGTACGCTATTGTGCCACACTCGTAGCCGTCAATCGAGTTCAAGATCGGGCCATTTAGGGCTTGCATTCATCCGAGCCAAATCGAAACATTGAATAATATCAGAGCAGCGATAACACCGTGCCGTACCTTCTTTCCTTAGAGCATTTTCCGCGCACGAGGTTGCGTAAGATTGGCGGCGCTCGCGTGGGTGTTGGTGAGGATACTGATACGTATGCGAGTTCCTCTCCTCTGGACGCTCATCAATGCGAGACACGAAATTCTCGTACGCCAATCAGCGCAAAGCGAGACAATTCTTCTCGATTGATCGCCATGCGTGCATTATTTTTCAGCCAAATCCCGATCGCGATATGCGTTTCGCTCACGATGCAATGTATTAACGCGAATCGTGACGTAAGGTGTCATCTTTTTCCCCTTATCTCGCCCGCCTGAATTTTTATTCTCCCGCAGCTATAAGGCAAAAATTTATTATCGCGCTTTTGCATCGTTGCCTCGGTTGACACTTGGATTATTTACATAAAATGCCCCGCTTTTGCTTCCCTCCTTTCTTTCTTCCTCGATATACTTGGCTTGCTTCTTTCCAACGGGGAATGAAATTATTGACTTTTAACCGTCGATGAAAGCGACGCGCTCGATGGAAGCGCCGTAAAGCCTCGATAGAAAAAGCATTCATCGGTAAACGCGTCAGTGGATATTTTCAGGATGCCTGAGTTTTTTCGGCTTTTCGCGCGAAAGGTGCGTCTGCGAAAAGATCTTATTATAGACCGTTGTATTTTAATTATGAGACTGCTGGCCGAAAAGAGGAATCTTCTCGAAAATGGAAGCTTCGCTAGTGAAGGGTACAGATGCAAAGGTCATTTTTGTATGTCAAAGTAGTCTGGATGATATGTTAGCTTTGGTCATATTCGTTTTCCATGGGCACCGAGCGACAGCTTCTCTGCTCTCTCAAACTTTTTTTCTTGTTTTTTTTTTCCAACAGTAGGCTTTCATAGGCCTGCAGGAAAGCAACATTCGTGGAATCGAGTGTTGTTGTTATTGCACGAGCTTTTCAGGCTTCGATGCTTGGTCACGATATAAAAGTGGCAACAATTATCCATCGTCAACAGCGTCTACAGGTCTCTTATCGAAAAGAGAAACAATGAGGAGGACGACTGTGTGTTTGACGAATTACACTCTGGGCGATCGCGCGCGCACATTTCATTTTATGCTGGGAAATGGCGATCGGTTGCCTTCTGGAAAGGAGGAGGGGGAGGGGGGCATTCAAGTTTAAGGCCACGAGACGTCGATGACGTCATTCGTGGGAGTCTGCCTCCTAGCCCTAACCTTGGCCAATGCGCGAAATAACCCAATTTTTTTTCGCTCAAATTCTACCAATCCAACGTCATCGTTACGTTTTCTATGAGAGAAACGACAAAATAAGAAGCACTCCAAGGTCAGTCGTAATTTTTCTATTTCAATAGACGTTACCACTCGCCAAACTTCGCTCGAGTGCTTGGGGAAAAAATTCGTATAGGCTCTGTAAAAATACCTCTGAAAAATAGCAGGACTGACGGAACTATAGCGGGGAGCGATCGATGATTTGAGAGAATTACGGGCAAACGTGGCTATTGTAATTGCACTGTTTTTGCGTTAAATTGGACGTTCGATGATTCACGTGGAAGGATAGTGTGTCCTGTGAGAGGCACTTTCCCCATTCACTGATCATCGCTGCCGAATAAGAGTGACTCGCGCGTGTTAATTACAGTTTGTTATCGCCAGATAAGCTGGAAAATCGGTGCGTGCTTTGCCAAGGCCAACTTGACTGTGGCCTTGACCGCGACCCAGGGTCTTCATCCTCGGGGAATCGATTGCTCCCACAACTCTAATTCCGTAACCACCCACGTCGCGTAATATTCCGCGTGACTCTCGCGATAATTCATGGTCGTACGATCGACTTGTTGCAACTTACCGGGTTCCGTTTGCTTTCTCGTTCACTCCAGTTTCTTTGTTTTGTTTTTTTTGCTTCTCTTTCTCTGGATAAGATCAAAATATTGCTGGAGAGGAGGGGGGAAGCAAGATGGCGGATGCTGAACGTAGAGTCGCGTTTGTTTTTGGGGTAACCGTTGATAAATCAAAATTTGATAAATCGAAGCGCATCTGATAGAAGGAGTTACGCGTCGTGTTATGCGCGCTTTGCATTATTTGGCGATAAGCTGCCTGGCAACAGATAACCAATGTTCGTTGGGTGAGGTTAGGCACGCTGTATTATTTTACCGATCGTCTCGCTGGCCTATACAATTATCTTCTCTCGTCGTGGCTCATCGTGGATCGAAATCTCCCGTCACCCGCTAAATTCGCATTACTGGAGAGGCAGCCGTTACGTATGTTGGCCGAAGTGGCCGCGTACACTCTCGTTAGGAAGCCGGGGTCCCCCGACACACCGGAGAATCCCTCGCTGGGCTTTTGCGAAACGCCGCAGCTGCAACGAGACTTCTTTTTACTCCGTTTTCTCGTGCCGTGAGGCTTTTTCATATACTTATGTAATCGACCTGTTTGAAAACGAGTGCGACGAGTTTCGCGGACCTTGAAAATTTCGATACCGCACACGTACTCGAGCACGTAGCTGACTAAGAAAAAAAAAATAATAAAAAATAGGGAATTGCATTTGTTTCATTCAAATTTTTGCAATCCTCGTAAAGAGATGAGAATTTTAATAGAGATGATCGTAAAAGGAAGATAAAAAAAATTTAATGATAATTGTAGTGGTGATTTGGGATAGGTCAATTTTGATGCTTAATCGGAAGGGAGGGGGGGGGGGGGTGAGGGTAAAGTGGTGGAGAGATAGGCGAGCGAGTGACGGACGTGGGTGGACAGTGGACGTGTCCACGGCGATCGCAAGGATCTATATATATATATATATTTAGATTTAGATTTAGAGAGAGAGAGAGAGAGAGTTTGGCCAGTTTGTCAAAAGTTATCAGTGTGTAGATAGAATAAAAGAGAGGAGGAGCGAGAGATACACAGATCACCGTGACTGAGTAGTGTTGAGGGGAAACGGGGGTGGCAAAGAGGGGCCGTCAAGGCCTCCTCCGTCGGCTGTTTCCGCCACGAATCGGATGGTCGGCGTCTAAAATTGCGATGGCGCGGCTCACTCAACAACGGCCTTCGCGGCTGCCTCTCCCTCCTCAGTCCCTCTATATATATGTGTGTATAGACTCCACCACTACCACTTCACCTCACCCATACCTTACCCCTTGTTTCTATCTCTCTCAATCGCGCGCGAAAAGTCAAGTTCAAGGCCAACTAGATAGTCGAGCTCCCGCGTCTTATCCACCCCCCTCCCTCTCCTCCATGCTTCTGTGTATATATCGTGTATATATATATATATATATTTATATATACTATATACAAGCACTTAATCGAATGCCAAGGATCGAGCAATGCTTACGCAACCCTTTTCGCCGTTACTTTCTACTTGTAACGTTACAACCGGACCCCGCGGCAACCTAACCTCAATTCGCCACTTTCAGCGTTAGTCCTCGTTTTCGAGGGACGCTATCTACAATATGAAAGAGAATAATACCTTTTCCCTTATTAAACTCCTTATGCTCTTCTCTACCCCCCTTCCCCCCTTTTTCCTTCAATCCTAACACTCCTCGTTCGCTTTCCGACCTCGGTTAACGCCTCTGAATTGATTCTCCAGAGTGCTGCAGGCTTCCTCGAGCATCGAGTCGCGGAAAAAAGACTCGATATCGAAAATATCTCACGCTCAATTAAAGTTAATCTTATCTGGTAGAATTTATGGAATTTGACCACTTGTGTCGATTGCTTTATTGCGATTTTTATTTTTACCCGCAAGACAGTGTTTTTTCCAGTAGAGGATTTGGAGAATTCGAGGTAGTACCGGCTGGCTCTGGCAGTGTTTGCTTCGATAAGGCGTCTAGGTCCGAATCGTTTCTGAAAATACAAGTTCAGGGCCAACGAGATATTCCGCGTGCCCATTTCCAGGCGCCGTTTGTTTTCTGCATCGGTTTGGCGCACACGCACACATGCGCGCGCACCTATAGTGTGTCTGTCCAGGGTCTTACATAATCCTTTCACCGTTAGCTCGAGTTTCAATGCGCCATCAAGGGCTCCAGTGTAAATCTCCGGATGTAGATGGAAACGAAGGCACTGCACAAGTCAATAGCTCTGGCCACGGTCAAGGCAGCAGAATTTTTCAGTTTCATTGTTTCATCTCTATGCGCGATTCTGCCTGACTCAGAAAACTTTAAGTTCAAGGCGAACCAGATGGCGTTCCGTCTTTTTGTTTATCCAACTCTGCTGGACGCTCTAACGCAATTAAGAAATACTATTATACCTCCACTTATGTGTAATATAGAAAAGAAAAAAACTACAGTAATTATTCGCTCATTCTTATCGTTTTACATTGCTTCTGCCATTAGAGTCACCGTTTAAAAAGAGGTTTCGCATATTTTTCTCTCTCGACCCGGTCTGCTTGATAAAGCGTTGCGTTCCTCACCAACAAGATCAGCCCGCGAATTCTCTGAAACAGATTCTAAAAATGCTCGGAGCGTTGGGTGTGCTTAAAAATAGCGAAAGGAAAAAAGTGCAATCGACTGCAAAGTGGATGATCCCTTAATTTTTTTCTCACCAACGACTCCCCTCTGAAAATGAATGAGAGAATCATTTTTGCGTGTTTTCCTCGCGAGGTAATTAACCAGTGTCTTGCGTGATTTCAGGTTTGCATGATGTCGGGAGCTACTACCGAAAGTATGATTGGTAATAACAGGACGATGCCGAACATCAAGCAAGAGATAGAGAATCCAACCACCCCCACGCAGAATTATCAGGTTTGCTCGCCAACCACCACGCTTCCACATCAAGAGGTAACGTACAGACGAGATCATGCTTGTTGAGAAAGAAGAATCGAAGAACGATTGATAACATTTTTATAAAAAAAGAGAGTTCTTATTCGCGCTTTTTTTTCTAGGTCATTTGTACGAAGATAGATGTACCAAACGACTATGTTGGCGGAGGAGGTGGTGGAGGAGGTGGCGGTGGCGGCCCGGAGAGCCCAGAGATGCATCATTGCTCATCAACAACTCAGCCTTTGGGAACTCCAGAAGTACGTTCTGAAAATAAAAAAAAAACTCGCATGAATAATACATAGACAGACGCATCTAAAATTGACTTTACTGCATTAGGAAGGTTTGAAGGAGGAGGACATGATGCCCAGAAGACTTTGTCTGGTGTGCGGAGATGTTGCGAGTGGCTTTCATTATGGAGTAGCATCCTGCGAGGCGTGCAAAGCCTTCTTTAAAAGGACTATACAAGGTAAAAGACCACTCCTATAACACGACGATGTCGAAGTTGTAATATCTTTCCAGAGAGCATCGAGTGATTGCTTGTACTAAAAACAAAGCATATCCAGTGATATTAATCTCGTGTATGTGTTGTCCAGTTTTTTTCTACCACCCAGTTAACATTCTAATAATAGTGTGGTGTTGTCGAAGTGGTGCTTTCTGGAAGAGTATCATATATATTACGATAAAATAGCGAGTAATTTTACAGGTAACATCGAATACACTTGTCCGGCTAATGGAGAGTGCGAGATAAACAAACGTAGGAGAAAGGCATGTCAAGCCTGCAGGTTTCAAAAGTGTTTACGGCAGGGGATGTTGAAGGAAGGCGTCAGACTGGATCGTGTCAGAGGTGGAAGACAAAAATACAGAAGGTCCACGGATCCATACACTCCAATAAAAATGATCACATTGGAAGGTAAGTGTAGATGATACAGTGGATTATTGAATCAATCAGTACTTACCATCATCATCCTGCCCTTCGATTAATTATATTTTTCCGAATTTCAAGCTAACGCAAGCTCGGGTGGATCCACAGAAACCATAAGTACGTGTTAGAAAAATGTAATTTTTTCAGGAAAAAGATTAGATAACTATAATTCTCTTGCCATTAGCGTTCTAAGCGTACTAGGTTGTAAAGTTGAATATAAAATGTAATATTGAAAAGTCTCATTTTACAATGATAGATGTATTCTCCTAGGATTGTTTGATGAAGCTCTTAACAATACTTTTTATTTTTTAGATAACAAAATGGTAGAGGCTCTTATTGCTTGCGAACCAGATCTTTTACAAGTGTCGAACCTTTCTCACACGCTGGAAACGGATCAAAGAGTTCTCGGACAATTATCAGATTTATACGATCGGGAACTGGTTGGGATTATTGGTAAGAGAGATTTTTTTTTTAATGAAATTATATATACATTTTTACTTGACTCACGAAAAATTCTGTTTTTAAGGTTGGGCAAAACAGATACCAGGTTTTGGCAGCTTGGCACTAAATGACCAAATGCGACTTCTACAAAGTACTTGGGCTGAAATATTAACATTTAGTCTTGCATGGAGAAGTATACCGCACAACGGTAGATTGAGGTTTGCCCAAGATTTTACTCTGGACGAGCGACTTGCACGTGAATGCCATTGTACCGAGCTTTACACACACGTAATTATAGAGATAATCTTGTTATTTTTTCGTAAAAGTTAGGAAAGTATATTTATACTAATTGCAAATATATCCATTTGCAGTGTATTCAGATCGTTGAGAGGATTCAACGACTGGGATTGACCAGGGAAGAATATTATGTTCTGAAAGCATTAATATTGGCGAATAGTGACACGAGGTCTGATGATCCGCAGGCGCTTTATCGATTTCGCGATACTATCTTAAATTCCTTGTCTGATTGTGTAGCTGCGGTAAGACCTGGACAAGCGATGCGTACCACTCAAAATATGTTCCTAATATTGCCGAGTCTTCGGCAAGCCGATGGTATCGTGCGAAGATTCTGGTCCAGTGTTTATAGGACGGGCAAAGTGCCGATGAATAAACTTTTCGTCGAAATGCTGGAAGCTGCTTATTATCGATGAAAATATTGGATTATTCACTGTGACACGTATCAGTGCATAATCATTTGTACACTTTGGTGTTGAACCCGAAAATGTGACATAAAACTTTATCGAGAATGACGTTTTAGGATATTGTCCTAAATCGCTCTTTTACACATTATAGACTCTTAAGTGAGAATCATTTCTTTGCATCATGAGGGCGTGGATTGTTGGTTCAGTAATATAGCTACTGCCGATTATCTCCAAGCTTATGGATTAATTTAGAGCAACTTGTGTAATCTTTGTTCAAAGGAATCGCAACGTTCATTTTCACGTACCCCTTTTACAGGTACAAACAAAGTGTAAATTTCACCATAGAATATGCGGTAAAAGATGCAAGAAATCTGTAGAATTCTCACTTTAGACACACTTCGTAAAATCTGCTGATTGATATATCGCATTACCAAACAAATCTTACGTATGCCTTGATTTGAAATATGATTAATTATCATAATTACGATGGTGAGCTGGCTCTTTTGGAATTAATATATTGTAGCGCTGTATAACTGTGGATTTTTGAGTTTCAATGCTACGTGTTCAATATTGCAATACCAATAATATTATTCTAATTAGCTATTCAATCGTGTATAATAATCTATTTAATTTTTCACACAAGAAAATTTATAGTTATACATTTCAATTAACTTAATATTTAATCTCTCGTGTATAGTAATGTATGCAATGCTGAAATATTAATGCCGTATTCGCCAAACTGCCCAAGATTGAACATTTGCAGTAGTCTAACGGATACTATGTCATGTTATCATAAAATGGTATCAGTGATAAATCAAGGGAAACTGGAAAGTTTCAAGAAATAAGGCAAATGGGAGGATAAGGAAGGCTGAGGTTCAAAGAATAGCTTGGTCGGTTTCTTTGTTAAAGCAATGTTGATTTCAGTCAGACTAATTCATACTAGGTTTAAAAGATACGCCCTGGCCAGGCTATCAAATTCTTTGTTCCATCTCAGCGGATAAGTTATATCATTTGTTACTGCGATTTTGCGAAATGTTTTCGCACGTGCCACACAAAGAAAATGTAGCAGAATATGTATATTATGTATTCAGAGATCTTTATTGTCTAGTTATTATTGTTACGAGCCGTATACAGATTGTATGCATAATAATGTTTCGATGAATGTGAGGTGGTGACGCTACGAACAGCACTAATCATACATGAAAGTCTACTGAGAGTTAAGAGAAGGTCGTATTCATCAGTTTTACGGAATATTGTTTAATATCTTTATGACACGAGATTTTTGCTGTCTGTTTAAATTTACCGTTATATATAGATGGATGGTAATAAATGATATTAAGAAGTAGGTAGGGTTGATAAAACGATGCTTGGTAAATTATGAAAACTTGCATCTTCGTAGTCATTGTAATTATCGTAGGGTCCTTTGTTGCGTGAAAAGTGCAATAAAAAGCAGGACGCGAAATCATGTTACATTCTGTTAACCGTATATTCGCGTATTCTCTTTCTATGTCTAATTGATTATTCTCTGCCATTCTCCCGCGAATATCTAAAACCACACGTCTTTCCTGCATTTACATGTACAAATCATCTCAGTTCTATTCACTGAAATTTCTTTCGAATATACAACTATTTTCAAGCCGTACGGCAAAAATGTAAATCGAAAAAAAAAACGGATACAAAAAAGATAAATGAAAAAAGATGGCTGTTGTGCCACGGCGAATAGTTATCGATTATGATATTTCAATTTTAATATTTTCGCTTTGAAAGTACATTTTTTTTCGTTCTTTTTATTTTAAAAATAGATCTCAGTACGTTAATTTTTAAGTATCGATTTATCATGGAAGAGACAAAATTGGTGAAAATTGGTGGTAATTATTTATTTTTAATTGAGTTTGAAATACTGATAAGATTTTTCTTTCCAGGTTTTAATATTCATTTTCTTAAAAGCAATATAGCTACCGAAAATAAAACTGTCAGAAATCTTAATTATTGCTTGTTAACTTATCGTGGATATAGTCAAATACTTATTCGATTAATCTAAATATTCTATCGGGAAAAGAATTTTATTCATCTCTCTTTTTTACGTTCTTTATCGAAGCTACGTGGTAGTTTCTCGTCTGAGCTGTGATACTCGGGTTACTTGGCGTACTAAGTCCACATTTATTTCAATGCGCATATTTAATATTATTAACGTTGCATTATGCTTACATTCATACCGCCTTCGCGTCACTTTCTTCGGAAAAAGTTGCTTCGCTCGTATTTGCCCTGATTAATATTTTACGGATACAATAAAACGGGAAATATTTGTATTGACAATAAAACGTCTAAGGGATAAACGAAAGTAGTAAATTTTATTTTTTATCGCAACAGAGAAAACTTAACGTTTTTGACTATACGCGAGCTCTAGACCATCGAGGCTATCCAACAAAAGGGTTATACAGATATTTTATTCTCTCCGTAACGCAGAGATAGAAAGTGTAGAAGCTGACTAAAAAGAATAAAAGCGTATCTTGACTCGTATGAAACGTGAAAATTCCTCAACTCTTGCTAGAATTTGTTCCATAAAATTATCGGTTCGCCGTGGCGGTAGAATAATAGTCTCAGGGTTGTAACAGACAAACAAATAAATATATAAAATATAAAAATTAGAAACATGCATATAGTGTTAAGCGTGCGAGTATATTTGTGGAGAAAATGTTACAATAGGATTAATATTAACTGCTTAAAGAGGATAAGGACGAGATAAATATAAATAATTGTACCATGATATTCATACGCTTTGGTAAAAACAGTTGATGAATGTTTCAACGGAAAAAGCCATGAAGCTTGGTAGAAGAATAACGAATAAGTCATATTTTGATATCCTAAATCGATAAAGGTTGTATTTTTTTTTAGAAACGTATGAATTTAACAGTTTGCCAGATATTCCGAATTTCATTTAGAAGATTTTGAAAAACACCATTAATGTTGCAGATTTCGGAACGTCAGTTGATTAATTAAGAGATATCATTTGTAAGAAAAGTGATAATCCTTAGCACGCGAGGCTGTTCTCAGTATTTTATTTTTGATCATGCTTCATCAATCATGTAATTATTTTCAAATTTGTTTTATGTAATTTTTACGTTGTATCTGATTATTTCCACGTGATCGTAGTAACTCATACTAACGTGCTACAATTTGTTATTACGTTAAAAATTTTATTAAAAAAAAACGAAAAAAAAAAATACAAAATAAGGACAAAAGAGAAAAATAATGTGAGAACGCCTCGATGACATAGAATTATTATACGTATATAGTATATATGTATATAATATACATATAGTATATATATAATATAAAATGGTAGCGAGCGGAGAATCGAGATGGTTTATTTTTATTTGCCACTCTGTGGCTGTGGTTTTGAGATTTTTTACATCTTAACAGGCCGCATTTGCCAAATGGGTTTGAGTTACCTTATTTAATGAAGAATATTTGAAAAGAATTATTATATTGATTACATTGAAACTAATTTAGTATTATAAATATTTAACACATATACTATATTTATTTTTATTAGTTGTAAAAATATGAAAGATTTGGATAAAGCTTAAACTAATTTTAGTGCAATTTCAAATCCATCGAAGTGAATGATGCCTGTGGGATAGGACGTCCGCTTATAATAATGATTATAAATATGTACGTAGATACTTTGTAATTAAAATGTAGTAGGTCCTATATATATAATTTTTATATATGTATAAATACACACGAACCAATTGTGCAGTTTAGTGAAACACGCGAGACATCACCAGCTATACTCGTAAGTCAGAGATAAAGCTAGACGGACACGTAAAATGAAAGAATTTGCGGGGCTTTGCGCACCTTGGCATTTCATACACGCGCGTAATTATTCGTCCGAATAGAAAATGCTAGGAGAGAGGAGAAGCAGAGAGGAGAGTTAAGAAATAAAAAACAATATGTTGTATGGAACTTTGTAGTTAGATAATTTTATCCTTCCATTATATTCCTTAATCCCGAGCGATGCCCTATGATTTTTATCAAAATTTTATTACTTCTTAATTCGAGCTGGTAAGAACTCATCGAATCAGCTCACCTTCTCCAATTAGTTGCTAAATAGTTTCTTTTCCTTCAAAATGCGGTACAGCACATTTTTTCAAATAGCCCCGTAGAATGGCTCTTACCTTGTAATCCGATCTCGGTGTCGTGTGTGCGGGCTAGCAACCGCTAGAAGCATTTGATTCGCATCAACGTCCACTAAGAAATGCCGATTCTTACGAAATAAACTTCAAATTAGCTTCATTCGGTACGTGCACAATGTCTCGCGAGGTACAGTTTTTCTTGCTCCTGCAAATGATGGTCTTTTTATCCATCGTCCAGTGTGGTAAGTCCAAAAAAAATAATTAAAAAAAGTAACTCTTTATATTCCACTCAAAACTATTAATTTTCGATTAATTCCAGCGTTCATTCCTGATTGTTACACGAATTACGTTCTGAGCCACGACGCGGATGAAATTCTGAGTTACTTGTCGACGCAAAAATTAATAAAGGAAGCGACGAGCAAAGATTGTCAATGTTCAACGGATTCGTCGCCATTCGGTACTTTTACATCGGATTGGGCGAGGCTTTCTTTATTGACGAAAGCACAGCCGGAGGAGTCTTTGCTGAGGGAGAAATTGGATAAGCTTACGAGGATTTTAATTATCGCTTATTTGCGGATGAATGAGCAGGCTGTTGAGGAAAGCGCGTCAGCAGGGTTAGTACAAATTTCCAGCAAAGGAGAAAATTATTGCCAGTGGCGAAGAGAGAGAGAGAGAGAGGAGAGAAAGATGTAGCGATACCGCTAGCGAATTGTATAGAATCCTGGCTTAATCCGGTAAGTGGTGGTGAGACGTCAGTGTCGCGTACAAGCTTTCCTCGAGGCTCCGTCGGCTTCGTCGGCTCCGTTGGTTAAGAATTGCTCTTCCGGAAGGGCAACTGTGCGGGGCGCGTCATTAGAAACGATACGGCGAGTAGCTTTCGATTATATCCATGCATCTATTGTGATGATACGCTCGCTTTGAAATTATGCGAATTTTCACGAGCTTACCTATGAAAGACCGAAATGCATCAGTATCGGGAATTCTTTGAAGGGGTCCCCTTAATAATTCAACAGTTGATTCGTCAAAGGAGAAGCGCAACTGAAAAGACTCGCCTGCGAAGTAGAATCCGCTTGAACTCACCGTCTGCCACTCGTTCGTTCCTGCGTCCGTTCGGGATAGAAATTACCGTAATCAAAGAAACTTAAAGTCCCTTTAATCCTTTCAGGATTTCTCGACGAAGCGAAAGCTAGCCAGCAGTATCAAAGTTGTCGACGCTTAACAATATATCCTTACGTTAGACTCACGGACGATCAATTTCTATTTACGAAAAGTTCCCTTTGTGCGGTTCCTCCTCTCTTTCGCTTCGGATCCTCCAGCTTTATTCACCATAAGATAATATTTATTTAATGACGCTGCACTCCGTTGCGCTCCGCTCACCGATATACCTACTTATTCAAATGCCTGTTTTCAGAACGACCTCGCTTCTCCCGGAGCCATCCAATGATACAATTTTAACCAGTCCATCCAACCAGAGTTCTACGAACGGTTTGAAAAATTCCAATGCTACTGAGGAGGCTGCTATTTCTACGAAAGGTGTACACGTCACTGATGCGATAATCACTTCGACGATATTTAGCAGCGAGAAGTCTCCTTCGAACGACCAGAATGCCCAGGGATCAACAATATCCGTCGAGCAATTTTCTCAATTGGGGAGCGAATCAAAAAGTTCCACCGTAACTCCGAGAATAGCCGGCACTTCCAGTTCGGCGGACTCCAAAACAGGTTTGACAACAATGCTTGTCGATAGTGGCACTGATGTTTCAAACTTGGCTACCTCGGGAAAAATGAAAATTAATTCGCTGCCCACTGACGCGTCCTTGCAATCCAAAACTACAGCAGCTAATTCCAGGGGAGATATCGAAGCTGGTGAAGTGTACGCCGATAATCAGCAAAAGTTAAATAATTCTAACAGCAATTTAATAACTTCAACGTCGAGTGCAACTATTAAAAACGTAGAAGCAGATATCGAGACGAGTTATACCACGGAACACTCGATTTCCAGTGATTCAACAATTAGCACGATCGACAAAGTTACTCTTAATCCTTCGAATAATTTTAACTCGAGTACCTTGATCTCAAATGCGAGCACTTTGACTACTAGAGAAGGGATCATTGACGATTCTAAGATTTTTTATGGTACTAGTGGTAGCAGCGTTTCGGGCCATGTAATTATAACGGAGAATAATATTGCAAAATTGAGTGCGAACGATACATGTAATGGTTGTACGGAGAAGGGATCTATGGTTACTAGTACAGAAAGTTTGAATGCACTATCGATAACGAGTAAAACCTCTGAATCGAACGAGAGTAATACGAAGGCGAACGCAAGCACTGAATTTATGGAGCAGGGAGGTATTACTAGTAGTACGACTAGTGGTACAACACTTGCTAGTCCAGAAAGTAGGAATGGAATATTGACAAAAAATGAGAATTCTCAGTCGAATGAGAGTAGTGTGACGGAGAAAGTAGGTACCAAATTTATAGAGCAGGGAGAAATTACTAGAGCTATGATTAGTACATTTGCTAGTGTAGGAGAAAATTCGACATTGATAAAAAATAAGGACTCTGAATTGGATGGTAGTAGTGTAGAAGGGAAAACGAACAGAGGATTTATGGAGCAGGAAGGTGTTACTAGAGGTACTATTAGTACACTTGCTAGTGAAAACAGTAGGAATGTAACACCGATAGAAAATGAGAGCTCTGGATTGGAGGGAAGTAATACAAAAGAGGAAAAAAGCACAGAACTTATGAAACAAGGGCGAGTTACAAACGGTATGATTAGTACACCTGCTAGCGGAGAAGGTGAAAATGTACAATTGGGAAAAAATGAGAATTCTGAATCGAATAAGGTAAATGTAGAAGAGAAAACAAGTAGAGAATTTATAAAGCAGGAGGGTGTACCTAAAAATACTATCAGTACACTTGCTAGTGTAACAGGTAGTGATTCAACAATGAGACAAATTGATGATACCGAGTTGCATGGGAGTACTACAAAAATGGAAACAAGTACCAAAATTATAGAACAAGAGCGAGTTACAAACGGTTTGACTAGTACACTTGCTAATGCAGAAGAAGACTTTGTAACATTGATAAAAAATGAGAATTCTGAATCGAACAGTGTAAGTATAGAAGAGAAAACAAGAAGAAAATTTATAGAACAGGAAGGTGTTACCAGTAGCGCTATTAGTACCCTTGTTAGGGGAAAGAGTACGAATTCAACAGAGATAAAAAATGATGATACCGAATTTGACAGAAGTAGTACAAGCATGGAAACAAGCACCAAATTTATGGAACAAGGACATACAAACGGCAAGATCGGTACACTTGCTAGTGCGGAAAGTAACGATGTAACATCGATAAAAAATGAGAGCTCTGAATTGAATGAGACTGGCATGAAAGAGGAAACAAGCACAAAATTTATGGAGCAGCAACCAGTTACAAACGGTATGATTGGTGAACTTAATAGTGCAGAAAGTAAGAATGCAACAAAGGTAAAAAATGAAAGCTCTGGATTGAATGGTAGTAGTAGTGGAGAAGAGAAAACAAGAACAGAATTTATGGAGCAGGGAGGTATTACTATAGGTACGATTAGTACACTTGCTAGTGCAGAAAGTAAGAATTCTATATTGATAAAAAATGAAAATTCTGAATTCAACGGAAATAGTAGAAAAGAGGAAACAAGCGGAGAATTTATGAAGCAGGAAAAAGTTACAAACGGTATGATTAGCACAGTTGTTGGTGTAGAAAGCAGGGAGGGGGTAACATTGAAAAAAAATGGAAGTTTTGAGTTTAAGGGGAGTGATATAAAGGAGGAAACAAGTAGCAGGTTTATGGTGGAGGGAAGCGTTGGAAACAGTGCGATTAGTAGTATCAGTGGTGTTAGTTCGGTACAGGAAATGGAATTACCGTCTTCGTCAACGTCGCAGTCCGATTTAAATGGCGAAAGTAATTCTGTTTGGAATCCGACTAACGCGGTAACTTCAACTGCAATTACCAATACCACGACTGTAGTAAATGATAATTTTAGTAGGATTGCAGCTGCGGGTGTCACTGAGAAGATTCACAGTAGCCCGAGATTGTCTTTTGACAAATTTAAATCGGGGATGGGAGATAGATTCCCCCTAGTAATGAATTTTCCTCCGGCGTCTTATGTTTATCCGACCAATGATAATATTGTAACGTACGTGAAGCACTCGCGGCAGAAAGCCGAGAGCAACGATACTTACACGTCTGGCAGTAAAATGAAGAAACCGACGATCTACAGGAAACCACCGTTGGCTAATGATATTGGAAAATATGAGTCGGCCTCGGTAAAGCCACCATTAATCACTCCGGCTTTCCCGCAAGTTCCACCATCCCACATCTTACGCCTGGCTTCGTCAAAATCACACAAACGCGAGAGCCTCAACACAGACGCTGTCAACAACTATAGACATTTTTTTGAAGGACAGAATATTTCGGGACAGCAGTAAGTTTATATATATATATATAGTCATGCCTTCTTATAATCTCGTGAAAAATGTTCGAATAATATCAACCATTTTTTCCAGGCCACTAATTTATGAGAAGATTGATTGTCGTAACGAAGAATAATTATTCCCCGGCGTAATTTGACGCTGACTGTAATTGCAATACGAAAAACTATTAATATTAATAAAGTATTATTTTGTTAAATTGCTTTTATCGCATGTTTCACCTGTTCCCGAGCTGACTGCTCAAAGTTACATCGAGGTTGGTAGAATTTCAGCGTGTATGGACGAACTTTTATTTCTGGAAAAGTGAAATATAGTCGAGTGGGTGACAGTAAAGGTGTACTAATTAGCGCAGTTGCTTCCGCTATAATAATTATACTTTCTGCAACAGTGTAATGTTCGTTAAAGTAATCGACCGGCTTCGATGGTTCCTACTCGCAATTTAATGAAATATTCCAGTAGCTTTGAATAATTTGTCGTCGCTGCTTTTGTATGAGTAATAATTAATAGCTTTAAGGGAGAGAGAGAGAGAGAGAGAGGGGTAGAGATTGTGAAAAAAAAATTAAAGCCCTTAATGAAAATGAGGGTAGAGCTACATATTCTAGAAGGTAAAATCACGTGATCTCTCAGATTCGATTGGATCCTTAATATTAATTTCAATCTGCATAAATGAATAATAATAAACTTAGCGGGGATATTGGTTATATATATATATATATATATAATAGAACGTCTGTCCTTACTTTATCATTGATCGGAAATTCTGTTTTGAGCCGTTGGTCCCATATAATTCGGTCGAGTTAAGGTCCGGCCAAATGCAGTCGTATATATCGACCTTTCTCCGAATGATGGCCTGTTTCGCTTCGAGTCGTCTGGCGACCTACAATCACATAATTAATCTCCACACGTTATCTCTCCTTCAGCAGGATAACCAAACATATTTACGAACGTATATTCCAGATCTCTCTGTTTCCTCCGCGTTATACTATTTTCCACCGCAACTTACGGCCTCTCGCATAAATATTTTTATCTCCCTTTTGCTCCAGCCGCTCGTATTCCGCGGTTCATTTGGCAAAATTCACGGCGAGTTTTCGCTTTTCCTTCCTCCAATCGTATACCTGTCCTTCACCCCCACCCCGCGTCCCCATGAAAAGTCGACCGCGCCAATGACTGTCGCGACTGCTCCACCTTCCCCGCAAGCTCGTAAAACTCGTCTGCGCTTTTATACCATTAGTTAACTCGTGCCAATTCCACTTCTACGTCTGCCGATTCTTTTACAGCCTCTGAAAACAGCAATGCCACTTTCCGCTGCCAATCCGGACGAAGCTTACGAATTAATGAGGCCGAATAATCGAGCAATCGTGGGGGACCACTGCGATAAAAGTAGCTCGAGAAGTTGGATACAAGTGCGAGAGGAAAAATTCAGAGAGATCGTTAGAAAGGATCAGTGGTTAGAGGGCGCATTGCACGTACATAAATTTTTTTAAGGATGAGGAGAAGGAAGTAGTGTGGGGAGGGGGGGGAGATAAAAATAAAATCGTAACCGTGGCCTATCTGTTTTAGTTTCCGTGTCATATATAAGGGGGGGGAGGGGGAGGGCATCGCTCGTTGACGAATTTCTTCAGGATGAGAAGGTGAAAGGAAGAGATAGAATGGGGGGGGGGGGGGGGTAGGAAAAAAAGAATATCGTAGCAGCGGCCTATCTGTTTCCACGCTATAAATAGGGGGAAGAATGGCAGTGGATTAGGGACGTTGTACGGTCACTGGTCAGACCGAGAGACATCCCAGCTGTGTATATAGTATACATATAGCTGTTGGCGCAGGATGGGGCAAGGATACTGTTTTATTTGGTTTTCTTTGGCGGATGTAGGCGCGCGCGTCGGAGCGAAATAGAAAAATATCAAGCCTCCGAGCGGTTTTATGGTATAGTATAGAGGAGTGTGTCTTTGTGCGGGCCGAGTCAGTTGAAACTAACGCCACGAAAAGGTTAAAGCCGTTAAAGCGATAATACAGTGGCTACGGCACACAGCTAGGGGAATTCGCGCACGGCACGGCATGGTAAAACACGAGGCTGCGAGGAGTGTGCGCGTGTAAGTGCGCTTGTGCCGCGAAGGAGACTGAATTATGGCGAAATAAAATAGCGTCGGGCTCCTCTTGCCCTGGCGAGGAGTCGTTATAAATAGGCGCCGGCCTTTTGTCCCAGGCAACATGCTTGCCGACAATAAAAATCTCGGCCAGCACCCAAGGACTTCCGGCCGCTAGCTCGCTTCAACCAGGTCTACTTGCTTTTATGGCATATCGCCAGTGGAACCTCGGGCTGACCATATTCATCCTTCGCTACTTATTCTTCTTCTTCTTCTCCTCCTCCTCCTCCGCCGCCGCCGCCGCCTTTTTCTTCCTCGTCGATTGCTGTCCGCTCTGACGACGAAACAATGACGGTAACAAGGTTACCTTCCGCAAAAGTCCTCCGACCAAACGAACCAACCGGGTTATAGACGTAGAATTTTTTTTAGTCATTTGTCACTATAATGCACGTATTAAATCGACAGGGCTGTGCACGTAGCAATTTGGCGAATATTTGCATAAAGCTGTGCAATTTTGCTCTGACCAGCGAACCGTGCCGAATCCGTACGGCGTATAGATATTGCAGGGTGTCGATCCTTAATAACGAGCATGATTCCGCTATTAATTGTGCCGGGGGATAGCGTGTCCGACAAAACTCTGATTTATGCTACTGGCGGCTTAGCTTCGCGTGCCGAACCGAGCAACGTAAAGTCGAGTGGGTGGAAATGCTGTGAGAAGCTGCCAGTGTCGTTTGTAATGTGGACAAAGTGCGTTTGGGAACGATAGACGATATATTTATATATATGTGTAAGTAGTATTGGTCGACGGATGGAGAGACGATCCTACGAGGCTCCTTCGAAACGTCGAAGTGCGTAAGAAAACGATGGATCGCCGTTCCTCCCGACAGGACGTAATCATCTTTGCTCAGCGTCGTCCGCGAAAATCCATTCTTGTCACGTCGAGACAAACGGTCGTAGCTGACTCTACCTAAATCCTTTTGCCTCGTCCTTTTTCCTTCCCTCGGAGCTTAAAAGACGAAATTAAAATTCTCAAAGCGAGTGAAACGTCACGTTTCTAGTTACTGACTGTATATATATATATAACCACGTCTCCCCTCTCACTCTCTTTCTCATCGAAACTGGCGTGGAAACTGATACGCGACCGATTAGTTAGCGCGCGTCATCCATGGAAACCCTGCACGAAATTCGCCATTCTTCAGATTATTTTCTGCGTCACGATGACGGGGTATCTCGTTTTTCCGGATTAGTTGTGGCTTTCACCAGTGTAACCGACTGTCAGTCTTGTCCGCCTGTGTTCGTCTAACCACCTGTCGCCGATAGCTCGACTGTCGATCAATCTTCCTCACCCCCTTTTCCCACCCCCTCCCTATATCGAGCAAAACTGAAATTACAACTCCGCACGAACCGATTCGCGACTCGATTCCGCGCATGTGATCAGTTGAAAAAAAAACTTTGAAATTGTTTTTTAATCGGAGAGATCATCCTCGAGTTCGAGTCTGTCGCGCGAGACACTTCCGAGTTGCCCACAGTCGAGGTGGGATTATAAATGGTTGAGAGCTCCTGCGCACGATGGACGAATTAATCTTCTTCCATGTCATTATTTAAACGAGAAATTGATGCGTTCGGGTTAACGACGGTCTTCGCTTATAAAACAATTTTCCGTCCTCCGTACCTGACTCTTTCTAGGTTCTCACCCCTGCCACGGATCATTCGGCAGCCTCTCTGCAAAGCTCTCGAAAAAGGAAGCTGCGCGCTTGCTTAATTGGAAGCAGTCTCCAAGTTCGCGACCCCTTACCCCAAAAGCCTCGGTGAAATTGCACCCACTCGCCCCACTCTGGCTGGCCTGGATGGCGTTCTTCGAAACCCCATCGGAAAAGGCTATATATATATATATATATATAGCACACTCTCCGCCCCCCCCCCCTGACTTCTCCCCAAGCACCGACTAGATTCAGGGGATTCTCTTTGACTCTTTAAGACGGTGCGATGTGCAGGTAATTGTTACTTTATCGCCAGGTTGATTATAGTAATTTTCCTTCTTCGCGTCTCTCGCGTCTTCATCTTCCAGTCTTCGCTGCTTTGTCGGCTACTCCGTTGCCATGGGAATTATCTCATAGCTCGTGTTTCGCTATTCCTATACGAGAGGAAGAGAGAGAAAGAGAGAGAGAGAGCTTTGGCAGAATCGAACGGATTATACCTGGTTAAATCGGTGAAATATATTCACCGCTACCGGCTATACTGGATGACAATAATCGTATGAAACAATGGAATTTTTATCGCGTGCCCCTCACCAATGAATCATCCCCGCGTCGTTTTTTCCTGAGTCGCTCGAACCACTCGTTCCTCGAGCACGGAAATTACGAATCGCATATTCGCATTCCTGCTTTCTTTCCACGTGCAGGAGCACTGGGTCGTTCGATCTCGTAAATTTCTTACCTGCCTGACTATTTTTCGTCCTTTTCCCTTTGACCGTGCCATTTGCCTTTGAAACAATCGTTATCCTTTCATTTCGCGCGAGCTAAAGGAAGAATAAATAAAGGAAGGGTAGAGTAAAAAATTAACGAGCTTACTTTCATTTGCCACCCCGCCCATCGGTTCACCGTGCCATGGCAAAAAGAGCAGAGTGCATGTTCGTAAGTTTCTCCGCGAGCAAAACTTTCTTCGTCAAAGTGGGCAAACTTTGCAAATGCGAGATTGTGTGTTTCGAGGTCGCGCAGCGTTGAAACGCGAGCTTACAATCGGCCAGGAATCATTCTGTGCAAAGCTTCGTGAAATATTCGCACCACTCGGTTATCGGATAACGGTATTTAGTGGCTGAAGAATAATTGTGCAGGAGGGAGAGGTTCGCCGGTGCTGGTGTAGCAAGCGAGGAAAGCATTGCTCCTCGACCTCCACTATACCTTCGACATTAGTAACCTCCAACTATTCCGAACGCTTTCGGCCTCATTTGCATGCCGGTAGGCGGTATCTAAACTCGCCTCACCCCTTATTTCCACCCCTACGCCTATATCGACGCCTGAACCGACGCCGATGTCTGCGAGACTCGCTGCTGTGGCTTTCGACGCGTTTTCACCTCCCCCTCCCCCCTCCTAATACACACCTCGCTATCACCGTAATATCCTGCCACTGGCGAGATCGCTGTTCTCTCGCTACGTTGACATTTTAAACGACCGTCTGACCAATGAACCACCTTTACTACTGAAATACCAATTTATCCCTCTCCAAGCTCAACGATAATTTTTATCACAATCGCACAAACCGTTGTAAAGTGGTTCGAGGTGAAATCAAGTGGTGCACGCACGACAGCACTTGCCACGATTTATCGAGGGACTGGGAGAGGTTTACGTATAGGTTGCTGGTTCGCTGAAGGCCCATCTTCATCACCGATTCATCACTCGCCATTGGCTATTATGCGGGCGATAGTGCGTAAATGGACGATACATTGACCGGATCGATGCAACGAGTTCTTGAAATTGGAATTAATCGAAGCAGGCGGTGCAGAGGGAACGATTTAATTCTCGAAAAATTCTTTTCCACCGGTCGAGGAAGGTTGATTAATTTGGGATGAAAAATGGTCGATGGAGAGTTTCGACAGGGTAGTCCGGCTTCTGCGTCCAGGTCGGTTAATGTCCGATCCTGGAAAGACTTGACTGGCCGGAATGGGGTCGCCGGAGTTAAGGTGGGTTGGTTGAATTGATACGAACGTTCTCGCTGACGTGGACGGCCCGACCCGCAGCCCTGGTTACCGATAACAACCCTTAAATCATTCCTAACCAGGGCTAGCGCCCAACGTCCCGTCCCGTAGCGTACCGGCCCGTCATCCACGCCGGCTACCAATCCTCTTTTTCCATTGAATCGTCCCAACGAAATTGCGAACTTCGACAATCTTGCCGATCGACCACGCTTTTTCAGCTAGAGCAATACTACTTCGATCCTCATTGGTACAAGTTTGTAAGAGATTTATAAAAATTCTTATACCTCAAGATGTTCTTCCAACTTGTTTTTCTAGCAATTAAGATCGTAAAGGTATTTTAATTTTGTTTTTCCCACGATTAATTGACGAGTGGTATAGCGCAGACTTTTCGGAGCCACGTTGGATACGTATAAGGGGTGGTCAGGGAGAGAGGATCGATGTCAGGGAAAGGGGGATTGGTCCAGGAAGTTGCGCGTTGGTCCGTGAACTTGGCGATAACGCAGAATTATAGTCTTCGCAGTGACAGAGTCCCCCTTTCGAATCTTCCAACACCCCTATATCGGTCCACCTATAGTACACTGTATTTATACGCTAATCGTGGTGGTATCGTTCGCAAGCAACGCAATGCAGCGCAACGCTTGCCTGCACTCGATGGGGACGATAATTCCTCATCATTTCCACCATTAACGGATTCTCTTTGTCAATGGCCCCTCGACGAACACTTCTTGAATTGGCCGCACGTATATATTGCATTTTCCCTTTGCCAGGTGAACAGTGAGGTAAATCGTGGGCAAACCACTCGCTTTATTTCCCCCCAAGGAAAAAGATCGTTCCGCTCGCGAAAAAGGATCATCCCATCGCATTTTGTTGCGCGTTAAAACCCTTTTATGATGTTTACCGCAATGTTCAATCGGCGCTCTACCGAGACTCTCATTCTCGTCAAACTAGATCGTATTATTTTCTCATAAATTTTTCCATTTGACGACGACGCGCGTTCCGCCGACGAAAAAACTGCATAATTGTCGAGCGATAAATGAAAGAAGCAATAAGTAAACAGCTTTTCGTCGCTAAAAAGAATTCGATTAAAAGGTTGCGGTGATTTCATAATTCATCGGGGTCAATGGACTTTTTTTACTTCTCCTTTTTTTTTTTTTTTTTTTTTCTATAGCGGTAAACTCGCAGGGGAATCATGACGGAGGGCGATGGATTTTGATTATTAAGTAGTTTACGAGTTTATCCAGGATAAAAGCCCTTTTGAGGTACAAGTGCCTGGTCGTGGCGCGTTTATCTCTCGGGGCTTTTGCTATTCTTTCCGGTGCATAAATCGCGTAAAAAACCATCCGAAAAATCCGCACCAATCAGTCAAATAGGATTCTCGGTCGGGATACCATCAGCAATTTCGCGTGCACTTTTATTCAGATCGAGTTCTGTTTGATTGCAATCGAACTCGCTTGCGTTGGTTCGTTCGTTCGTTTTGGGTGGAAAGAATTCTGCAGGATGTTCAGAGTGGATGTTTGGCTATGTGTATTTGTATGTGTGAGTGTGTGTGTGTGTGGCTGCGCAGTGTCTCTGCGGTACCATCGGGATCGTTGGCGAAATAGAACATGGACGGTGGGACATTTTGCAGGTCCGGTGGACGCAGGGAAATTTCCCGTATGCCAAAATTCAGGCGGTATCTTGGCAGAGTGCTGTACTTTTCCCTATCAGCTGCCTTCGCGACGGCTGGTAATTTTGCAGGTGTGCATTTGCAAGTTCCGTCGAGCCGACGGTTCGTTCGGTCTCGTGTTTCGGAGGCGAAAGACAAGCCAGGATCAATCAGCCTAATGCACAAGTTTGTTCGCCGCGATCAGGATGATTAAAGGAGCAGCCTGTTTGGCCTGGCGAAAAAATATAGGGACGCTTATTCGCACGCTGGCAATTTTCCCAGGGAAATCTCGCTCTCCTTCGCGAGAGATAACGATGCTGCGGCGCCAAGTTTGCGAGCTGTGTGGGCTTTGCAGTCGATGATTAAGCACGATCGAGCGACACACCGTGCTTGCGCAGCCCAGGCAAGATTGCAGCTTCCGCAACGGCTGCTCCTGCTCCTCCTTGACTTTTTATCGCAACGCGAAGCTTTCCACGATGGAAAGGAGATGTTGTTTGCTAGGAAAAATATCAAGCTGTGCTGCTGGCGGCATCTGTTTCCGAGGCTCGACAAAAAGTTCTCACGGATGAGAATCAAATCCGGAGGAGCCAGGCTCCTTGCTCCATCAAGGATCGAGGTCCTGGGCTAGGACGGGATTATCATGGAGGATTTCGATTATCCTGGACGAGTGACGGAGTTAATTCCGGAGAAAGGGGCCCGGGGCGTTGAAGATTATCGTGGGTCAAGGGTGGGTTGGTGGGAGAGAGAGGGGGGGGGGGGGAGTATGCTGGTATAGAAGATGAACAAGGAGCGGGACTCGCTCTCCGAGATTCGAGGGCACTTAGGTTGCCTCGGGGGAGCAACTACCGATCTGGCAAGGATGTTCGCGCGCGGCCACTGACCATCCCCTCGAGGCCACCCTTATCACTGTGTTGACTTCTTCCATATACACTCCTATCTCTCTACCTCTCTGTCTCTCTCTCTCTCTCTCTCTCTTTATATATCTGTGTATATAGATGTATGTGTAACGTCCCTACACTAGAATACTCACCGTATACAAAGTATACACACAGCCGAATCGCGAAACGAAGTAAAGATATAAGACCCATAAAGCAACGAGAAGATCCTCCGTGCTATCGCTTTGATGACAACTTCCGGTTTCCTTGGCAACCTACCTCGTAGCAGCCCTCCAGCGTTGCAAGCCTCTCTCTCTCCTCTTGTAATTAGAACCACTCGTATTCCTATCGCGTATTGTTCTAATTAAATGTAAAATCTTACCGGGAAATGCTGTGGATAACAGGTAGCGTGTCGTTGTGGCTTATAATTATAGCGTCCGGATAAACTTAATCTTAAGGAAAAGGATCTTTATGTTATATATATCTACGTGTATATATATACATAAAATAGAGCGTATATAGATAATTCGACTCGTTAACATTAAAAATTTGCCTTCCGCTCGCGAGGTGCAGGGTGGGGACTCCCCGTTTGAACGAGAGCTCCTCGTCCCTTTGTCGCTGGATGAATTTCTGAAAGAGAATGGTAAACAGAAACGAGAGTTGAATATCTTTGAGGGCCCGAAGCCTTTGTATTTCTTCTCCACGCAACGTCAACGGGACAGGATTGGCAGGAACATAAAAATCTTCATCCCATGTCTTGCCACACAAAGCACAGTCCCTACCTTCTTGGATGATGACTACAAAAAATCACAGATGAATTTATCCTTCGCTTTTTCCTGGCCGCTTCAACGTGCGCCTTTGCCAGAGACTTACTTTAATTTATACCGACGCGAATGCCTTAGCAAAAACATAAACATTCTTCGCTCGTTTACATTTTTACCCAACAGAGTGGATTAATATTTGACCTACCTTTCCGCTCCGTAAGAATTTAATTTAGCGAATTTCGCTGACGATAATCCCATTCAACGTCGGAAAAGCTGATCGGCTAAATTTCATCCTCCCCTTCTTTCCTCTATATAGCTTCCCTTCTTTGTCATTTTATTGACTTTCCGCAGGTGAAAATTCACACGTGCAATCGTCCGCGAATTTGCCATCGTCGTCGTTGAATAAAGCTCTATGAAGTGTGTCTGTATACGTATTCTGTATCTGTATATATTACACCGTATACATTGGCTGGCCAATGCTGTGTGTGCAGGGATATATTCAAGCGGCAAATATAATCTGCAGTCTACCAAGTGGGGGAGGGGAGGAAGGATCATTGGAGAATCGCGCCTGCGCGTTTATCGGCTCGATTAATGCGAATAAAAAGCATTCCTCTCGGGCTAATATTATTTATTTATCGCGAGTGTCGGAACAGTGGCTTGGCCGCTCGTATACAAAAGCGAGAACAGGAAGCCTATTATAATGAGATTAACAAATTACACGTCGCGTTCCGACAACGAGCCGGCCTATTCTCTTCTATACCGAACCCCATCGATTTCTCCACTTTTTATCCTTGATATTCTATACACCGATCCTCGTGAAATTCACTCGTTCATCGATGATACTGATAAATCGTTGTATCGTTGCACTATTAGCGTTGTTCTTGTTATTATTATTATTATAAGTGAGAGAGGGGAAGAAAGAGAGAAAGAATCCTAAAGTGACATTTTAGGGTGAGAAAAATTTCAATTACGAGCATTTTGAATGTACGAGAGTGGGGGGGGGGATCGAGGATTGAACGGCGTTGGCCAGCACCCGAGCAGGGTGAGAGTGGCTCGGTTCGAGGGGTGAGAGTCCGGCGTAGAGACAATGGTAGGCGGACAAAAGCATGATATACGGCGACCCCGGTGCAGTGGTATTAAAATCATATTTTTAAGCCCTCGGCCCTCCCCACTGTTCCTCTGACCATTCTGGACCGTTCCTCTTGGAAAACCTACCACGCTCCCATCCTTCTTACACTCGGTCCAGAAATGCTTTAGAATGCTCGATATGGTGTCCCTCGGACACCCTCGCGAAGCTTCCTCATTTAATTGGATTCGTTCTCCCATAATTTATACGAGTCCTCGTTCGAGCAGAGAGGTGGGAAAAACTCGGCTGGAAAATGTAAAGCAGCCTGCTGGCTATTGGTAAATCGTCCCAGTCCTCGGTTCCACGACTATCTTACGTTAAACGAGAATCGCGGCTCGTTTGCCAGTTGGGGAGAGTGACTATTTTGTGCTTTCTTTGGAATTCCAGGCGGTACTCGGGTAGCCCGTGCAATGCCATATACTCTCTTGATTTAGGATCCTTCGCGAGGGGGATGATATACAGCATTAGCACGAGTAAAACGAGGTCTTATTCTTTTCAATTGGACCCCGTCCTCGTGGCTTCTCGTTAACGAGACTCGTTCAGTCGATTATTCAACGACCTCGTCCTCGTCGTGGCGCGATTCTTCCGAACTATCCAAATCCGTTTCGAGGCTCATAAATATGAAACTTTGCTCCCTTTGTCAATATTGAGATCCGAGGAGTAATTGTAGAAGCGTAAAAGTGGTTTACCTTAATTATTCCTCGTTCCCGGTGGATACCTAGCAAATTGACCCGAATTAATTCATTATATTTTTCCACCCGGTCCATTGTGTCCCGCCTCGGAAGGCGATCGCGTTTTATTAGTAGTTTTAAATTTTATTGCGCGTCAGCAGTGCACCACTGTCCCATAGTTTGGCAGTAACGCAAATTTGCTGGTCCCCGGGACGTCGTTAGAGTCACGAGTTGTTTCGCGCTTTTACATCCTACTCGCACCCCGTCCCCTGGAGCTGTCTGCCATACATGCACGGCTATCGGGAAATGCATTAAGCCAGCCATTCGCGTAGAGTCTCCTGCTGGGGTGGGAAGAGACGGTGGCACGGGGAAGGGGGGGGGGGGGACAGGACGAAATCTAATCGGCGTTGGACCATTCGCTTCGCAAGCGTCCTGCTTACATCGAGCTTTTCTTCGAGAATTCTGCAGCGATACAGTCGATACAGAGATTGGGTGAGGGCGTTTTACTTTTCTTCGCGCGTCCACGTTTCTCTCGGTATATATACGGGGGATAAAGATGATCAAGCTACTCGGACGGAAATACAACGAAAGCACACCCCCTCCCCCTCTTCACCCTTTTCAATGGATTCCAATCGTTATTTTCCACGAGCCTCCTTCCTCGACTACCTCTTAAGTAAAGGGAACTCGGGCACCTTAAACCTGTTTCGTTGTCCCCTCTCCCCCCTCTCTTAATGGTTTTTCAAGGAGAGACCTAAATGGGGCAATATGCTGCTACTGAAAAACTCTCTCCCCCCTCCTACCTTCATGCTGGATTAACAATGGCTCTTTCGTCGCTCGATTTCTTTGTAATAACTTCCGACTCCTCACGGCGATAGTCGACTGACGATTCCTTTGTCAGATACTCCCCCCCCCTCTCACTCTCTTCTCTTTCAATCAGCTTCTCCCTCCCAGGCCAGCTTTTAAACGCCGCGCGTGTCGCTTTGTGTCCCCGACAGAAGCGATTCCTCCACGCGCTGCTAAAGAGTTTCATTAACTCGTTAAGCGATCTGCCTTTATTTCCTCGCGATGAATGGATTTTTTCTTCCCCCCTAAGACTGCTAGTCACGGTGTCGGGGATTATCTAATATTAGAGGAATATCGAGGAGGAGGAAATCGCGCGGCGTGGCAACAGCGCGTATAGGACGCGAGAGACTATTTCATTTTAAAGTCAAAACGATGATGGGCCAGGCGTGGCAAAGAGGGGTATACTATTATAACTTTGTAATGGCCTACTAGCGAGTCCTTTAGCCTGGATATTATCCTAAAAGACGCAGCGCGAAAATGCAAAGGCTCGTGTCGCTCCTTCCGTAACGTTAACTTCTCTAACTATATGGACAGTCTATGGTATATATATATGTGTGTGTGTATATGTAGACTATATATATATATATATATATATATACATATATATACTGATGACTGCTCTCTCTGAAACTCGCGATGCAATTGTATTCCCATCGATATTTACGCTCTCCCGTAGCATCGCCGGCATATCTAGTATTTACGCCTACACACTATAAATAAAGCGTTAGAGTAGGAAAATATCCAGATGGTTTTTCCGTCTGCATCACGATGAATAGTAGACGTGCTTCTCTATATACGCGGCCATGCCTGGGTCACAGACACAATGCAAATAAAGTGCATAAATATCGAGCGATGGAGTAGCACGATAGATTGGATTTCAATATTACGAACTCAAACAATACTTTAATTTGCTAGGAAAATATTTCGATTCGGAGCGTCGTCGCGGAGGAAGCGTCCGTTTTATCAATTATAAGGGGTTGTTGGGAGGGGATGGAAAAATCAGTGGCTGTACAGACGAGGGAATAATCGAATGGCTACATAGTCCTGGAGCTTATGGATACATCGTTGTTATTGGAGCCTTCGAGGTAGGGCGTACGTCTAATCGAGACTCGGATAACGTTCCGTTTTGTTCCAAGTTTATTTAGGGAGGGGGAAATACTTGACGAAGAAACTCTACCATTCGTTCCCGCGAGCACCGTTCGTCGATTCGTTCGGGATTCGAGAGGATTTTGGAAAACACCTGAGTTTGGGGGGGGGGGGGGGGGGTTGGAAAAATCAGTGGCTTTACAGGCGAGAGAATAATTGTTACGAGAGTTATGGATACATCGATGTTATTTGAGCCTCAAAGGTATATAGAGGGCGTATGTCTAATCGTGCCTCGGATAACGTTCCATTTGTCGGAAGTTTATCTCGGGAAGAGAGAGAGAGAGAGAGAGAGAAAAGGCTCGTGACGAGGAAACTCCACTGATCGTTCCCGCGAGCAGTGCTGGCCGATTCGTTCGGGATTCGAGAGGGTTTTGGAAAACAGCTGGTATATATAGATAGAGAATAGTGTGTGCGCGTGCACACAGATTGGCAGGCAGAGATCGAAGCGAGTCGATAATTCGAGTCAGTCGTAGCAGCAGAACTCCTGGGTCCAGGAATAAGGCTCGTGCCTGGAGGCAAGTTTAGATTGGCCGGGCTACACAGTCACCCCCCCCCCCCCCCTCCCACCTCCCACTCTTGCCACGCCGGCAGCACTGGGACCTCGGTGAAATCAGTGTTACGAGACTGGCGAAATTCTGCCCTAATCCGAATTTACGGCACCGTAGCAAATCATATCGTTGCGAATGTGGCGGGGAAGGAGATTCGGTGCTAACCACGCGCCATTCCACTGTCGAACTTATCGTTCCTCTGTCAAATCGCCAGATTAGTATCTCCAGAGCTACGTGGGATCTCTTCTGCATATCCCGGTCTCTTCCGTTTTTCAATCGACCGAGTTATCGGTGACCAGCGATTTGGCCAATCCATTCCGTCATATCCGCTTATTGGCTGCAGTGCTTTCCCCGACAAGTGTATTATTATAATTATACGCACTGGTGGATATACTATATATGGATGGAAGGATCAAAAGGATCAACGCGTGCACTTGAATATTCGCTCTCGTGGAATTTACACTAAAAATTTTGCTCGCTCATCCTCCATTAAGAGCTTTCTTATAAATAAATTTCCGCATCTCGGCGGAAGCCCCGCGGCACTGAAATAGCGGATGACACATGCTGTGTGCTATCGAAGTTGGACCGAGATGGAATTTCAAATAGTATAAATCATTGACACTTCCGTGCGACAATCATGCTAATTACTATTGACCTGGCCGAGCTACGAATAGAATTATTAGTTTGGGTCGATGCATGTTTGAGTTCAATTAATGCGACATTGGACAATTATTTATTCACGCTTTCATTATGAAGAGGAGGGTGCTCGGGTGGATTATAAAGGGGAGAGAAAAGCGAGCTCTTTCATCTCTCTTCCAAGGTGTAATAAAGGTCACGGTGGAATTCTTTGCTCGGCTCTTGCCACTGGTGTTGGTTCGGGATTTTTTGTTTGTTTGGATGCGAGCCAGTAGTAGAAGGGTCTGGGTGAGGGGCTCCTGGCTCGGACGGTGATAGTGGGAGGGGGTAACTGCTAGAGAGGATCTCTCGGAGCTGCGAAAGAAGAAACAAGCGAGTGGCCGCAGTATAGGAGTAATGGTAGCATCGAGGATCACGAAATATTTGTCAATCGCAGGAAGGCAGCCAAGCCAGCCGGGAAAGTCGATTTAACGCCCGTTAAGGAAGCAATTTCTTTTTAAAAAGGACGAAGAAAAATATGGGCTGCTGCGAGTGGGGCAAACGGTGGTAAGACGGGGGGGGGATTCTCGGTCTTTCTGGACTTTATGACCTTCCGCGAGAATCGCTTCCGTTCGCCATTATCGGTCGACGAATGGAACATCAATAACCAATTTCGTAAGACTAATATCGCGAAAATTAGTTTCCTGCGTCCCTTTTCCATCTTCCTTCGTGGCTCTCTGCTTCCTTTCTCCACCCCCGGGCGTTTCAGGCGTTGACACACCTTGGCTAAGGGGCTTTCGATCTTCAACTGTTTTTCTTCGTGTCTACGCATATCTCGCTTAAACACACACTCCTGTCTCCCGTGGAACTTATATTTCCCACTCCCGCCCGGGACAAATATTTATACACGTCTTTCCGCCGTGAGAAATCATCATTTTTCTCGCGAGCGAGGAAATCTCATTGCCAGCTGGAAAAATCCTAATTTCGTTTCATGAGATTCAAAGGATATTTAAAAGCACGTTCGCGACTAGCTGCTTGGATGGATGGCTCACTGCTTGGCTCAAGAATGAAAAGTTCGTCTCTGGTCTGGAGAAGACGAAAGAGCGTATTACCAAAACTGTTGGTGCAAGTGGAAGAGAGAGAGAGAGATGGAGAGAGGGAGGGAAGGGGTGGGGGTGAGTGTCGTGAAAAAGTTATTACTCCTCGAGAGCGTTTCATCGCCAATTAATTCGCGTTAATTTTCATCAGAGTGGAGTTTCTAGTGGCTCGATGGGAGGACACTGGCGAGGGATCGAAACGACGGGGGGAAGTCAGAATTTTACCGAGGACTTGGTACCGCCCGCCCGAGAGTCACGTGACCCACGGCACCTCTTAATTATAAATTAATTATTCCCTGAGTTATGGCGCGATTGTCGTTGATGCGCGTACCCTCCTTCCAGGGTAATTACCGCGTCTTCAGGAGAGCCAAGTCCGCTCAGTTTTCCTCGTCGTCCTTCTTCATCTCGCTTTTACCCCCTCCCCATTCAACCCTCATCTGGTATACTCGAGCCGAGATTAAGCCTCGCCGTTACAGATTTTTCTCCTGCCATCCAGACTCGTCCTAATAAAAACTTGCCCGAAATAAATTCCTTTTGTCAATGGGGCGGGTAATAAATCTTTTTTTCTGTCTTGGGAAAAAGGGTGGGGAAAAAGAAGGAACGGAAGAAAGAGAAGATGGCATATACATATATGTATGTATATGTATAGAGAGAGAGAGGGAGAGAGAGAGCAAAGGAGAAGACTGTTTATCGACGTGATAAACTGATAGAATCCTAGCATAAAGGATCGTGATTATATATCACTACTTGAGAGAAAAAAGCTTCTCTCCGGATTAAATGAAAAGAAGCAGTTTCTTGAAAATGAAAGGTAACGCGGTGTCCCCGGGGAGCTTGATCCGGCTCTGCGTTATATACCTTCAAACTTTTCTTTCCACGAGATGTTCGTTTCACTCTCTGCCGCCTTCTCTCTCGAACCGTTCCTCATCCTGAAATTTCCTCGGTATTCTACGACGAATTCCAAAAGGGTCGTCTCGCTCTTCCAGTTCCAGCGTAAGGCAACATTTCGCTTCAACTCTTTTTCTTTGCCTCATTTGCCTTCAGTAATTGCAATTTGTCCAAAATTCCTCCCGACCAAATCATATTTCCTTTATTATAATTGCTGTATTCGGAAAAAATGGCTAACAGGGAGAAACTACACGCATGAGTTATTCTCTTCTTAGTTTTCGATATTATTTGATAAACCCGGAGGATCCCCAAAATCATATCAAATTTTCCAGGTAGACAAAAATTTTTCTTCCAATAATTAACAAATTTTTAGATTCAACGAATCATTAATTATTATAATGAAATTGTTCTTGATTCGTTACGTCAATTTAATCGATTACTGTAATAAAAAATTAATATTATCTGAAAAACTCTTTCTGACTGCAGCAAAGTTACATTTAACTCCAACTCTCTATAATAATCATAATTTATCCAAAATTCCTCTCGACCAAATAATATTTATTTTATAACAACTTCGAAACACACACGTGTCGTTTGGCAAAAAATAAAGAACTTAGAGTGAATATCGAAACATATAGATCAGCCTCTTATTACTATCAAGCATCTTCGATAACGGCCGAGAAGCTTCGGAATGTACGAGGTTATTTCGAGAGTCTATTAATAAGTATAATGACGGTGTGTATAGCACACAGGTGGCGTCGCGACGTTATAAAGCTTCGGTACCCTCGTGATAAAAATGATCTATGCGTACCGAATACGCACCTTCTCTATCTCACGCTCTATGGCTTGATAGAAGCTGCCACGGTATACCGAGACAAATTATCCTCGACACGTTTACGGCCACTGCATACAGATACTTTATGGATTTCCAATGAAACACTTTACGTCCGAGCGATAATATTAATAGAAACGCTTGGCCAATATTGATAGAAATCGTCGGAAAATACGCGACCCAAATATGTTCTGTCATAATTTACCACTGGCGGATAATACTCGTACAAATTTTCTCCATCTAGCACAAGTGGAGAAGGAGTTTTATCAAGCCTACGATCTCCCACTCTTGTCGTACAATCTCGAATTCTTCTTTCCTATCATTGCCCTTATCCCAAGGACATAATGGTGTAGGATTGTCCAAGCAAAGTTGACGGAGTGCTCGCCATACGTTACCTCTAGAATCGCGCAGTTTCCTCGCGCGTCGTGCCGTATCTGTGCTTCGTTCCACTCCCTCCCATTTTATTCCCCCCGATTGAAATCTTCCAATGAGAAAGCTACGGCAATGTATCTCGATATGCCTCCAAACCCGCAACCTTCTCTTATTTCTCTCCATCGGCTTCCGCGTCACAATCCCATGCATCAAAAATTAATCCTGCCTTTCTAAATTAAACCTGGCCGATCGATCGATCAGAATTTCACTTAAGACGAAAGTTTTCCATTTTATATATATATATATATTTGTAGGAACTGCGCCTTTGCTCTTCGGAGCTTCGGACCCGACTTGATTTATTCGCGATAAACAACTCAAGTTTATATTTATTTAAATTGAATCGTACGCACGCTGTATATATATATGCACAGTATTATACACTCGATAAATTGGACATTATCGATAGTTTCGATTTTATTTATATCGCCGGATCGAAAGCATCGATAGTCCGTTTAAATTGATAAATTTGAAGTTGTCTATTCTAACCCCGCGTCGGAAAATACAAATATCCTCGTTATAATTTTAGGTTCGCTGAACTTCAGGCGGCAAAATTCTGAGGCATTCGCGTAATGCGCGAGTGTAGGGTTTGATGAAAATTCTTGTCAGCGGGAACGTGTAGTTTCCCAAATCTTCGGTGAACGATGTTACACGAGAGATACGTTTCGCAGCTTTATCCTCGATTTGCGATTAAGCGTTTGGCCCGAAGAATATAGCGAAGCGTCGTGGGTCAAAGAGGAAGTTTGCGCGAAAGATACCGAAGGATTTTTGGCATAGACGCATATGCTTCGGGAGAAAAAGTGTTTCGGGCTGTAGAAAAATGAAGAGAGGCGCCAAGTGCATCGTGCAGACCATCAATCTGTCGAATCCGAGGACATGCGTGCGGCCGAAAATAGGGAAAAGTGCGACATCGAGCGATCTCAAGGTCAAAGCTTGCATAAGAGAAGCTTCCGTACAGCAGGCCAGATGGACACCGAGACCAGTTACGGTGAAACTGTGTACGCGACAGCAGGTGGAGAGGAGGACTTGCCCGAAGGTACGTGTCATTCGCAAACTATTATTAGAACGGAATTTTATTGCTCCGATAAAGCTCAGATATTGTCACGTGACAGCTGTCCACGATTGATTAGTCGATACGACGTCACGTTTAACGGCCATTAGCTTTTGACAGTTGGCGAGTAGCTTTAGCCACACGTCGATGGTCTCCTAATAAGCGAAGACAGCTTTCGAGTCTCGCAGGAGTTACGGACAGGATACGTGACCTACGACTTTCCCCCACTCCTTTGCTTCGTCTCCCGAAATAATAGCAGAGACCTGTATATATATATATATAGGAACGATCGTGTTTAATTAATTTGAAAATAGCTTCGCGTCCGTTTGATCGAGTGATATTTTTATCATATTTTGCATTATCGGATATTTTTGTCCCTGGGATGCACCGGGATGCAGCGAGGGAAACATAAATGAAGAGGAGCGTTCCAGAAGGATGAGATGCGCGATGTAATTAAGAGCTGACTAATTTTCCTTGACAGTTTCGCGCGGGTGGCAAGGAAGAAGCAAAGAAGAACAGATTTGGAAGGACAATGTTCCTTATTTTAAATGGAGCTATTTGCGCTGGCCTCCTCTACTGGTCCTTCACCGAAGGTTATTTGAGTCCCGATGAATGGTATAGGAAGATACTCTGCATCATTTACCCCGACGTATTTAAGGACGAAGAAACCGTAATTATTATATAATCTCTGCAAATTCATTGAACCAGACTTAAATCTGAATTATTCTCACTTTCAGAAAAGGTTTGAATCGTTGAGGAAGTTAAAACGCAAACTGGTGCAGACGTATAATCAGGTCGTAATGGATATTTTTGATGCGATTGTCTCGATACCCTCGGAGATTCATAAAAGCATAAGGGACATTGTGTACTCACCGAGCGATCAGGGAGGGGATGAAGGTGAAGGATCCGAGATAGATTTAGCCACGGAATCCCACAAAGGTCCAATGGTCAAACCTAAACCTTACGACATCTGCAAGGATCTGCCCACTTTTCGATGATCCAATGGGTCATCAACCGTCTCTTCCCAAATTGCCCAAACTTTTGTATCATAAAAACTCAAGTATAATTTTACCTAATTAACCCGTTTATTAATTCAAGCCTTAATCAAATTGCTTACTCCTGCATACACGAGTTCATTCTAGATTCAAATTTAAAGCTTGCCCATCCCCTGGTGCACGCTTGGGGAAACACGAAGTATATTTCGGATATAGAATAGGATCATCATTATTTTTATCCGAGTAATTGCGCGAGAAGCTCGAAAAGGTGTTGTGGAAATTGAGATGCGCCTTCTTAAAATATTCCGGAGTTTTTTTCTCCATTCGCGGGAAACATTGCGAGCAAGGTTTTGTAAGATTAAAATTCAGCGCGGTATACTTCCATTTTTTTCTGGTATAGCTGAAGGCACGCGAGGGATTTCACGCGGGACCTGCATCTTAAGCGATTTTTATGGTGCGTCTTTTTGTCGTTGTAAAAATTTTGTTGTCGCTATTCTGGCAAGGTTGGTCCAAAGTTTTGTGCTTCGAGTTTCGTCGTGCCGAAGCTCGGTCGGATTTATTCCTCGGGATCTCCTACGGTACGGTATATTATATATATATACTACTGTACAAGTCGTATTTAATTGAGGAAAGAAGGGGAATTGCTGAGATCCCAGAGGGTGAAGCTAGCTGCTTAGAGTCGAAAGAGGGAAGGTCCCGCGTTATACCTATCGGATGAAGGACGAGGTTTTCCCTCTACTGAAAGACGAGGGCTTCTAAGTTCCCTCCCCCCTCTCCCCTCTTATGTTGCAGCTCTTCGGGAAAATTTCGAATTTTCGTAACGATCCTTTAAGAGGCTCGGCAAATCCCACTCGATCACTGGTACCGCGAAAGCTTTCAAGCTTCAAGATTTTAACTTAAAATAGTGACCGCCCATAAATTATTGTTGCTCACCGCACACGAGACACAGACTGGTCGATGTGCTTTTCTCCAAATTTATCGTACGAGTTAATCTCCTTTTTATTGCGATCTGGTAACTACGCTCTCTCAAGCTATTGAACCGTTTCGGAGAGAGATCGTTTCGGAGGTTCTAACGACGGAACGAGGCGTTTCAAGCAGGTATTTAGACTCCGCTAATGGCGATTAATCAAGTCCAGCCACTGATTAATTTTCCTCCGCGATCTCGCCTATACCGACTGCAAAATTTTACCTAATCAGCCTGGGATGCTGCGCTATCTCCTCGGGCTCTCTTCCTCTTCGATCCTGATGGTAGCGCACTGTGCGTATATATATATATATATATACAGTGCTACATAGTTGGACCTGTGCAGAGCGGAGAAGAAAAACGATCCATTAAGGACAGTTAAACAGTTTATTCAGATCGAAACTTCATGTAATATATACATACGAGTTAGTAGACGATATGGAGCTTTGATATGAAATCATCTATTCACAAAAAACTTAAAATATGCTTGTCGGTCGATTTACATGGACTTTTTGTGACGTTGAAATATTTACAATTATTGGTATCTATATATTGTTCTCTCTCGTACTCGTCCGTAACTTTCAACTGATCCATCGCTGCAGGATAGTAATTTATACTGGCTAACGGTTTTCCAAAAAACTCTGCGGGTCTGGCTCGCATCCCCTGGACGCGAAAAGTCTGCTGCACCGATCGAATCGTGACTGTCTGCTGCCGAGCAGGTGTACGTTCGCAGAGCTTTATCGAAGAAAATTTCTGGCAAACTTTAATTTTAGAATTTCGCAAGAAAACGAGGGATACTTGCAGGCAGCGAACGTCGCAGACAGTCGCGAATCCCGCACACATGCAAGTTTCTCTCGAGTGTCCAGCTCAAAGTTGAAACATTTATTAAAGACTGAGGAGAATCGATCGATTTTCGACAAATCAATTGCTTTGGCCATAACGATCTTGCGCAGTTTCGACGAGCTCGGCTCTCAGCTTGGCAGTTTCTTCGTGATAACAAATATATACAAGGATATGACATTAGCTAATGGGCAAAGTCTGATTTTTTTATATCGAAATGGATAATTTTTGTCAAGTTGTTAATGTATTGCTCACTGCACTTTTATCGCTCTTTCGTATATACAAATCAGTTCATCCATCGTGTCCAGCCACTTTGAGAGACGCGCACAATTCTCATCACTCGAAATAATAAATTTCTCCCCCTCCCCCTCCCCCCCTCTCTCTCTCTCTCTCTCTCTTCGTCCTTCTCTCAAAGGCTCCGACTCTACGACGCAGTGTCACTTGGAAGCCCCGTCGCTGGTGAGACATTGATAAGAATTTCTGTTTTTCGCATAGAATTCGCGATACACACTATTACCTCGAAGAAATCATCGCGTGAGTCATTGAAAAATTGGTCGAAGCGAGAGTCCTTTCGTTGCGATAGATAAATTATGAAAAATTTCTTCGCCAAAAATATTCGATCAAATTCGTATCACAGCTAAAATACACACAAGTACAATGTCGAGCGCTTAGAAAAATTGTATTTCAATTTATATTTGTTGATTTTTTTCCTCGTTCCATTTGTGTTCTTTTGTTGCTTTGTTGTTCGTTCAGTCGTTGTGAAATGAGAGAGCTCGAGCCGCTGGTCGCGGGGAGATTGGTATTTTTGTACAATTACGGTACAAAAGTCTTGATAATATTAGGTAATGGATTTTTGGCGGAGCCGTTGACCCAGAATTTTGCAAGTTGCTTCAACGTTGAGATGATGAGGATGCCTCGCGTTCGATCGCGCCAATTACGAATGGAACTGTTATTTGTTACATTGTTAGCGCCTGCAAAATTATAGAGCAACGGCTGCGGAAAGGCAGTTTAAACTTTCAGACTTAATTATAATTCTTCATTTTCTTTTGTTCGCCACAAGCACGATGTACTAGTTACCGTGGTTTTAATTAAGACTCCTTAATCAAGTTTCGGTTTCGTTCCTCTGTAGAAAGCATTGCACACTTTTATTTTCTCTGTGCTCGTGGACTCGCTACCGGTCAGACAGAACATCGAACCTCCGAGTGAGATCTTGAAAATTTTCCTGCAATTTACAATTCTAGCGTAAAAAAAGTTCTCTCTCTCGGAAACCGTGTAGTGGCGGCGGATGTATATATATATATCATATACACTGCAAGAGTTTATTAATTTCATTCGCTTACCGATATACTGCCTTATATCCCCCCCCCTCCCCCAGTCCCTATCTTTCGATTCCCTTATTTACTCCCACATAGATTTATTCCGCAACATTCGCTTTCTTCCCTTTCCCACCATTTATCCTATATTTCGGCGCGGTTCATTTATCTTCATTCATTCAGTCGTAAAGGTTGTTCCCTCTCGATAGTCTTTTACCTTTTCTCGCGTTTTCACACTGCAATGTTTCTCCCGGATGTGATTCCTATCCTATACTATGCTATATAGTATGAACATCTATATTTTCAGTATTCCTGCACGAGTGCACTCGAGTTATGCTTTGAAAAAAATTATCCTTATATACAACGCGGCTAATCATCGTCCTAGCAACGGTACAGGACCGGACGAGAGCGTGTTTTCATTTTGGTAAAAGCGCGATTTGCGAGGAAAAGAAAGCTGGTAAACTGCGGGTGGGAAGGGGAGGAGGAAATTTGCTGGGAAATCGATTATCGAGAAAGTTTGAGTTTGGTCGAGAGTGGGAGTTACGTCGGCTTGGAAAACAGAGGAAAACTCCTCGCGGGTTCTTTCAAAAGGGATGAACTCGGCGGAAGAAAAAGTTTGTCTCTACTTCCATTCCCATCGAATCCCCCTATCCGAACGTTCGACTTTTTCACACCTGTCGGGTGTATTTTGAAAATCGTACCGCGCGACGGGTCGAGTTTCTCGCTGCGCAAGTCGAGACTCGCGCCGCGACTCGACCGGATGTTCCAGCTATGGACTATAGTGTAACACGAGAGCACACGCGTTTTTCATCCTGACAAAAAATGCATGTCGATTTATAGCGAGCAGGAGGAATACTGAAAACCAAACTGGCATGCTTTTACGCGCAGTGTATAAGTCTTGCTCGGTCGCGTACGTTATCGCACGGTGATAAGAACACATCAGTGCTTGGAGATAGATCGAGAGAGAGAGAGAGAGAGAGTAATAATTTGCATAAAATCCATTAACGTAAAATTGATGGTTCGACTATCAGGACGCTGCTGAGGGCGACGAGTTTGTCAAAGTCATTGGGGAATTAATAATTGAAAGTTTGCGAGTCGATCGGTCTATTTCAGTTCACAGATGATCGTACAACAATTGTAGCGTGTTTCGCAAGTCGAAGCGAAGGATTTAGACGCAGCTCTCGGGAAGTCTATTGGCCATGAGTCTGCGTTTGATGGCCTCGCCGTCCAAACATTCGCCGGCCACGACGACCCCTTGGCCGGTCCCGATGATGACTCCGTGTCCTCCTCCACCCCCTCCTCCCCCTGCAGGAGGACCAACCATCACTCCCGTGGTCAGTGCCATGCTCGGCAGTGTTGGTATTGTGCTCCTCGAAGGCAGCCTCAGCTCGGTCGGTCGACCTGCGAACTTGTGACAGAGTTCCTCTATGCTTGGCGTAGGTCCTGGCGTGACCCAGTGTCCCGGGGGATATCCTCCGGGGTAACTCGGCGGGCTGACCTCCACAAGATTACCCTCTGCAACAAGAGACCCGAGCTATGTCACATACACACACACACACACACATATATAGAGCCTATACGAGACGGTTTCCTGCTCGAAGCTTATATATATCCCCATCCCCCATCCACTGGGAATTCTCTCGCTCTAAACTTTTCCATCTGCAAATCGACCTCTATTTTTCTGCAATCTCAAAAACAAACCGCCAAATGCATGCAGTATTTTTTTTCCTTACGATTGCCGATAAGATTCGATGGTGTACGTGTGTATAGAAAGGCGAGTTCGGTTTTTCGATGTATAGTCACGCGTGGATCAGATATTTGGGCGTATCGGGCCTAGGGGATCAGTTGTAGAGTTTCTTGCTTCGTGGACTTACCGAACTTGTTTGGTATCACGTCGGGGTCGGTCTCCACGGTCTGCTGGGGGTTCTGCGGTGGATATTGTTGGGTGGGCAGCTCGCTGAGGTCCGCGGGCTTCTCGTGTCTCGGTTTGGATACCCTCTCCCTCCTCGCACGCACCACGATCACCAGAATGATCAGGATCAGAGTGATCAGTGCTCCGATCACTACTCCTATCAGCGGTGACAGGACCATACCTGCGTCTTGACCTGAAACATCCAATAGCAAAGATTCTTCGATATAGTCTCTCGTTACTCAGCGAACGTTCCTGCGAAATCCGAGGGAGGGGGAGGTGATCGATTTATTTTTCAGGTGAAAGTGCAGCATCACGGGTGAGAAGGGTTGGTGTGGGAAGAGGGGAGGGAGGAAGGGAGGGGGGGGGGTGAGCAAAAAAGATTGGACACTCGTTTTATTTGGTCAGGTAGGTAAATGGCGGCTATTACGTGCTAAGTACAGGGACGAAGATACAAAGTGGCTGGGAGGATAAACCACATGATGTCCGAGACGGGGCCAAACGACTCTTTTACCATTTACCATGGCCATTTACCACATGCTATATGCTCACCTTTTTCCCCTATTTTTCCACCCCTTCCACACCCCTTTCCCCCGACGTGCCTCCGCGCACCAACAGACACAACTACACGGGCTCAACCGACGCGTAAACAACCTCGGCGGAACGAAGAAGAAGCGTTTTACATTCTTCAGCCTCGGGATTACCTTGCAAAACTATCCCCCTCGCTCCCCAGCCCCGTGGTATCCAACAGTAGCAGACTGCAGCGTCGTAAAAAATAACAAGCGCCAGCGACGATAAACAAAAGATTTTGGTTCACCCGCAAAGTGGTAAAAATAAATTCATGACGACTGCGAAGCGCAAAGTTGATAATTACACGATTACGTTGGAATCGCGTGATTCCGCCTTGGGCGATGGTGGTTGTCATGGAAACGACGGAAATTCCGGCTTGCCGGATGTATATTACGGTATATATGTATAGTATAGTGCAGCTGAGCAGGAGTAGGGGGATGTGTATACGGAAGATCTCGCGAGTCCATTTTTCGTGGCGCTAGCAGTAAGTTTGGGGTGAGACCGTGCGCGTGCTCGTGTACTCGTGTCGTTTCTGCAGGATGATAGCGCTATAGCGTGGGACCATACCTGCTGCTTTTGCCGGATAATTAACAAAACTGTTTTCTTCCAACGCGACTCGTGTTGTGTTGGCCTCCCTAGCTCTCTGCGCTAAATCGCGACGAGTACACTATATACACACACACGTACACTCCCATCGATGCAAGCACAAACACGCGCGATTTTCAGCAGAACTGAGAAATCGTGAATCCGTGAAAATCGTTATTGGCATTGGCCGGACACGTTTTACCCCGTGGCTGATTTTCATGAAAAAGCTTTCCGAAATTCACGAGTCAAATTACAGGGCGTACACCAGAGTTCCTACAATTTTTCCCCGGTGGTCGATTCGGCTGCTGAAAAAATTGTACGGGTTTCGATGCAATCACGTGTATGGGCGCTCGCGATTTGTCTTGTTTAAGTGCAATCGGTAAACCCCGAGCGCTTCGCATAATGCATTCAGCGTTCTTCGCCTCCCTCCTCCTTTCACCCCAGCGATAAGAGATTATGATCCACGTGCCCGGTTCCGGTTAAAACGCATTCCTATCGATTTCCACTCCAATCGAGCGGAAAATCACTCGCCAAACGCTCTCGCTAATCCCCTTAAGCGATTATTCATTCGCGAAGAACTTTTTGTCTCGCGAATATTCGGCCGACGGAGGCCTGATATTTCGAGCACTCTAGAAAAAAGTTTCAATCGAATCACGTGACCCGTCCGAGTGCAATTAGCGTGGTATGTACGCGCGTCGTGCATAATGCAGTTGGACAGCGCACGTGTGTGTGTGTGTGTGTGCGAGCGGTGCGAACGAGGAAACGGCGCGTGTGTGTTTACACCGGTAGTAAGGTATTTCGCAAGAGCGCGTAATGCCCGTAAAACCTGAGTTTAATCAGCCAGAACTCGGCGGGTATGTGTGCTCTTTTGTCCTGCCCCCTTTTCTATATGTATAAACATACGCTGGCAGACACACACGCTTGGAGTTTACTGCATAAAGCTAGAAAGCATTTCCGCTGTACGCGCGTTATTACGTCTAGAGCTCTGCTCTCCATTCGCCGGAATCTCCAAAATCATCATCAGCAACACGCCCAAGCGAACGAGCCGTACGAGCCTCGTCCGGCCATCGGCCCTAAAAGATTCCAATCCCGCTGGCAGTAAACCAACCACTCAAGCCAGCTACCTCCATTTATTCCCCTTTTTTCGCCGGAATATGAAACGGTCGCGAAAAATAAAGGAGTATCGGAATTTCGTGGCTGTTTGGTCGAGCAGTTAGCGCACTACTAGCTCTCTGCATGCCCGTCTGTGGTCCTGACTAATTCAGTTTCCGTAGACTCCACTGACCGTGTGGGTATAACAACAATGCGTAACACTCGTAAAATCCAACTTTAATCAGGCTGCCCGTGAGTCGGTGTGACCCAGCAAGGCGTAAATTTGTGCGTCGTGGGAGCTGCGCGATTCCCGGAAATGCACTGCGCCTCGAGGAGAACCGGGAGCACGCGGCTCTTATATATATATATATATATATAAATGTGTGTGTGTACTGCGGTTGAAAAGTTTTAAAGATGATAACTCACGGTTGAAGCGCTTCGTTTGACGAATAGAAACCTTATATTTGTGTATATATATATATAACCTCGCAAGATATATGGTTTGGATAAAATTTCTCATAAAATTTAATTGCGTAATTTCGCGAGAAACACGCAAATTTTCAGCGTCAGGTTCAAAATTAAAATATTTTTGATCGAGGGGTGGGTGGAGTTTAAAAAAAAAAGTCGTAAAAGAAAAGGAGCCAAGCTTCATTAGACGAGAATTCTTCTCCCGGTATTACCTCTTTATTCTCGCAAGATATGGTATATTTCGTAGCGAGTGCATCCTGTCCCTTTTACAGAGGCTTTTCACCTTTCGTCGCGCAATTGCGTCATTCTCGCTTTTACACGTCCACGCGGATGTCCCGCGATGAAAGAAATTGCCCAGGCATCTCGTCGTGTTATTGTCGCTGCATGGTGCATCGCCCAGCTTTCATCTGCTTTTACGAATCAATTTTTGTAGCGACGCGTGTAACGAGGGAAAATGGAGCCTGGAATGTATATATATATATATTCACAGGTAGACACGTGTGCGAAACGCGTGAACCAGCTCGATCGAAGACGCAATATCGGTCGCGAGCGAGCGGAGATCGTTCGTTCGCTGCGTAAAATCGTGCAAAGAAGAAAAACAAGGAGAAAATCAAGCGTTGTCTTTGCGAGAGGGTAGGCGGTGGTGTTTGCAATGAAGGTATAGTATCGTTTTTCTTTCAATTACTAGTTTTTAAAGGCGTCTTATGGTGTCCCGGAAAAGCAGCTTGGTCGTAGTTTGCGATCGCATACCTCGCCTAAGCCCTCGACACTACCTCGTAAAAGTTGCAATGGAAGTTTAATCGAGTTCTACACGGAGAAACGTCTGCTGCTGGGGTAGTAAAGATAAACCGGTCCTTACCGCCGATCCTGCCCAAGGACTACTGGGGATTCCTGCGAGAGACCCACCCTTATACTTCCAGGATCACATATCCTTGTCGCCCTTTTGCCGACTCCCGAATCCCAAGTTCATCCAAGTTTAGATCGCTAATCGGACTCTCCGAGAGGTTCAAAGTGGTCCAACTCACGGATACCATCCCTGTCCCCCTCGACTCCCTCTATCCACCCCCACAACCCTCATACTGTTTCGAAAAAATATCACGAGAAACCTACTACCATACGTCTTGCCATCGACCAGACCCGCGAGATCATTCCCAAACTTTTTCCACCATTTCCGTTCTGCGTAAGTTTTTGCCGGAGAGTTTTAAGGGACTGGATCATTATTGCAAGACAATTGGATTTTACGGGAAAGAGGCAATCGTAGAAACATTGGCGGTTATAAGATGAATGAAAAAGGAGAGGCTGCCACGAGATTACTAAACTTAAATTAGTCGATTCGATCTTGGCGATGCCGGTGCTGCTGGTCGTTTCTGTCGTTTGCCGACGTGAGAGAGTGGATTTCCGTAGCGCTTGAATAAACGAAGAGGAGAAGGATGATGAGAGGGAAGAAGGCGAAGGGAGCGAGCTCGCTGCTGCCGGGAGGAGGGAGAAGGAGGGGAGAATAGGGAGGAGGAAGGATGGAGCGAGAGGTACATCAGCTAGTCTATGCTATACGGTACGTGGAGCTAGAGCTGGCTAGAAACATCGATTCAAATTCAGCCAAGGTATTCCGAGCTTTCCGTGATTGTAACTCAAGTTAAATATTTCACTAATTCCATGCTGTTCCTTTTTGTCCTACTCCTCCCCCCTCCCCCTCCCCCTCCCTCTCCCCTTCCCCTTCGAATGCTTGCGTTCGTAACTCGACTATCTTCCCTCTATTCTTCCCATCGTTTCTTTTGAATCAGCTGTTGTTTAAAGAGCCACCGGTAATAAGACGAGTCATCGAGAGATTCGAATCGAGTGGGGAAGGATATTTTTCCACCGTAGATGCACAGAGATATTGGCAGGGGGGTGCTGTGTGTCGTTGAGTTTTCATGGCGCGGAATGATGCGAGCGGTTTGCTAGATGAGACAGGGGGAGTTTAAGGAGTAATAGCTGGTTGACTGCAGACTGGCTCAAGTCACCAAGAAACCGAGCTTAGCTGCAGGACAGCAAATCCAGGCTTGGACTCACCTGGATTAATTCCAACCTAAGGTCGACCTAAAACCGTTCCTACTCCCCCCTCCCCCTCCCCCTCACCCCCTACCACCACTCTCCTAACAACCTAAAACTAACTTGGAGCCACTCTCGACTTTCAATTAATGAAACGGTCACGTGGTATCTCGCGTTTTCTTCTCCCACCACGAATAGTTTCCGATAGAAAGTCCGGGGTTCCCCCGAAGAACTTTGATCATAAAGGAGAAGCTGGTGGGCGGAAATTTGGTCTATTTTAACCAGCAGTCCGACAGTCTCCATTTTACAAATCGCAATTATCGTTAAATGCTTTCGGCCGAATCATTTATCGCGCTCAAAAGTTTTCAGCCATTTGTCCGTTTCTTTGCACTCATCTGTCAAATGTAGCTGCTCGCGAGCCGAGGGAAAATGTCTCGGGTAGAATGGAGAAAGAAAAGCTGTACGTGTTTTTTTGTTGTTGTTGTTGTCAGGTGAGGTACGTTGTTACTCGTAAAAGTTGAGCTTGTTTCTTGGTCTTGGAGTTGTTGGAAGAGTATCTGCGATCTCTCTCTGTCTTTCTCTCTCTGCCTGGCTTTCTCAAGTAATGAAGGATGGTGCAGAAGGAGTAGTCGGTGGTTCGGTATCCTCCTCTTAATTGCGAGCAGCCAGGAACAGTTTGGAGAGGTACGTCATCGATTGGCCGTTTGAGCCGGTGCAGTGTGCACACGTGCGAGCGTGTATACGTTGGCAAAGTCAGCCAGCAATTACGTGTAGAGGATTGACTCGTGGAGAGTGGTGGACGCGAATCTTGAGAATTCCTCATTGCCGATAGAGACGTTTATCGGGCGAAATTCTGCCAATTCAAATCTCATCCAAAGAATATATATATATGCAAAACAACGGCAGGTAGAGTATTCAGGAAAATTATTTTAATTGAATTTCAAGAGCCACGTGACACACTCGTTTCGTGAAAAATAATTCCTTCCCCCTATACACACACACACACACACACACACACACACACATGTAGAGAGAGATGTTTCGAGGGTGAGTCCAATCGGTCGTCGAATCACTGCACGCTTCGATCCTTTCACACACACACACACACACACACACACCGACGAGCGATTCACACGTATGCACGCACTACGAAACAGCCCAGTGACTGATCCGGTTAGCTTCGATCTTGCCAACGTAGCGTCATCAGCTAGCAGCCACATTTCGCGTACCTCCCCCCTCCCCCCAACCCTTCCTCCAGCCACATGTATGCATTCGCAAATAGAACTACAGAAATCCTATTAATCGAATTTCCTTGCCAAGCGTCGAGTTAGCTTTATGCAAATCGAGCCACGAGAATATTCTCGCGAGTCTTTTAATCGCGCCTCGTTTATAACGGAGACCCGTTCCTTCACCGATTGAATTTGTAATCGATGATCTCCCATTGAAAGTTCAGTCGCGTAGAGCACAGCGGAAGAGATAAAAACGCGAGCTCGATATTCCAAGCGATCGCGATTTCGTCGGTTTTTCGTCGGGGTCGCGCGAGGAGTCTCTTGAATAATTCTCACGGTTCTCTACCCCCCCCCCCCCTCTCTCTCTCTTTCTCTCTTCAGCTTGAAGCTCCGGTATATATACCGCTAACGGCATTACTAATGCTCACCCCGCGCTTCCTCTTCGTCTCCCAGTGCAGCGTAGACTCGTCGTCGACTCGCTTCCTGCCTGGTCCGGCTTAATAAGAGATTCAAATAAGATTAGCCGTTTTTCGACGGTCCCCCAAAGTCTCCGACGCTCGGCGCTATTCTCGGCAATCTCCCGTGGACATCTCCGGCGCCTCGCGCTCCGCCGCGGCCTTGCTAATTTTGATTTTAAGGAGCTCGCGCGCGCCGAATAATCTAGCCTAATAACATTAAACGGGGATCTTCCTCGGAGGAGAACTACGCGGCCGACGCAATGTTGCTGCTTGAGAAAATTCCCCCCCTCCTCGTCTTCTCTTTTCCTACCCTCTCTCGCTGATCTTTATCGGGAATTAGCAAGGGAGCTGGCGACAGGGGAGCGCGGAGGGGGAGGGAGAGAGACGGGTAAAAGTATATATATATATATATATATAGAGGATGCTCCGCGTTGGTCAGGGAGTATAATGAGACTATAATCTCTCTGTTGGCGCGGTAATGGGACCATTAGAACTACGAGGCTGTATAAAGGTCTCCGCCAGGCTTGGGGATGTAAAAAAAGAAGTGCATTAGTGGCATTATTTAAACAAAGTAGCAAATTTTGCGATGCACCGTGTATCAAAGCCCCCACGAAGCTGTTTAAACATTTTATGAGGTGTCCGGTCACCGGGAAAAGGACTACGATCCGTAGAGAGACCACCGAGGAGAAGCTTTCGTAATCTCCAACGTTTCGCTTAATTCCAGATGGTATTTGGAGACCAGCTTAGAGCTCGAGAATAGCCCCGTTATGATACTTCCGGTTCCAACGCTATTACGAATGGTCCAGCGTTTGAGATATTTCTAGCTACTCTCGACGAAATTGCTCCTCCTGCGGTTTCTCAACCTTACCCCCCCCCCCCCCCCTAAATTATAGTTCTATAAAATCGAGAATGAATCAGAAATTATCAATCGCCGTGGAGAAACATGAAACTTGGCGCGTTTGTACTTCGCTGGCGATTAAACAGTCGTAAAAAGCGATGGTCTTTTTTAATTGCGATTTATTCCTCATTAACGAGGCGCAATTTTCCGTCGATTGGATGCACGCGCGACTTGATTGAGCATGACTGCAACGCTGCATAACGCGATATGGATCAATTATGAGACTAGGGGAAATTGAAAGACGAGGCAAGTTGGGTGAAATAGATTGGTCGATAGACGAGGCACTGGGGACATTCATTTTCTGCAATCGGCTCGTTCTTCTCGGTGGATTCGCTAGCTATATATAATACGTATATATATATATATATATAGTAAGCGGTGTGAAAATAGTTTATAAAACGAGTAATGTATAACTGTTATATATAACACTTGACATATTAAAGTCATACAATATATCTCTAAGGATTATAATAACCGCGCTTTAAATAATATATACGTGTGTGTTTGTGTGTGTGTAGAGAGAAAAGACGAAAGATTTGAAACCTACGGAGACTCGTATTATTTGCACAAGTTGTGACAAAAGCGTGATAATTGACCCTCCGTTACACATATTTCACGAAACTTTTCGGAAAACGTGTAGCACGTATGAGCGTGCGTCCTATCCGAGTACGATCTACGTGGGACGGATTGACTCGTCAATTTTATTCACAGGATTTCGCGTGGCAGCAGGGTTTCATTTTTCTCATGCAACGCTAATGATAAAATTGTAGCCACTGGTCGATAACGCGCGCGCACAGAGCTTACCGTCAGGAAGAAAGCATACTTTCCGAGGAATTTTTAAAAATTCCTGCAAATCCCCAGAACTCTAAATGATAGAGGTACACGTGTATAGGCGAAGAGACGGGAGTAAGGAGGGAGAAAACGTGAAAGAAAATTATCAGGTTGAATTTGACTACTCGGAGGTCGAGCTATATGCCGCGTTTTGGCGGAAACCCAATTTTTGCATTTAATCGGCTTGGTTTAGCCGGCCGTTCGCGACTAGCCGGTCCGGTATACATATATATAGCGTAGGAGAGTCGAGAGGGAACTGCAACATTTTTTTCGTTCAATTCGGTCAAAGCTGTCTGCGAGTGGCACGGAATTGATGAAAAACCTTGTGCTTCCTATGATAATTGTTTTTATCCTTTTTCTTGCTAGAAGGAAAGAAACAGCTGGCAATTAACCATGTTAATAATGAACTGGACCACCACCAATCGATGGCTTTTAATCCTGCTAAATCTTTTCTTGTCAAACGGGGGGCGATTCCACAATGCGAGGGTCGATAAATCCTGCTTGACAATTACTAGGGGAGGCTAAAATCATTAATAATTCATAGTCTAATTGGAAGATTTCGAGTTGGTTGCTTCCGGTGGGTGACAGTTGGAAACAGTGTGCGGTTGGAGAACGAAGGAGCAGTGGTACGGGATGCTTGGTCATATGGAGAAAGATAAATATAAAAAATACAATGAATAATACTGCACCAAATCCCCTCAATCACTAGATAGCAATTATTACCAATTTTAAAGACAATTTTTCAATGTTTCAGTGCAGAGTCATTAAATTTAATGATTTCGCACTGTATTTTACAATTTTACTAAAATACTGTAAATATTACAGCGTAAAATCAGTAAATTTAACGACTCGGTACTGTAACGTTGAAATTTCTCTTTAAAAATAGTAATAATTGCCATCTCGTGATTCAGAGAATTTTCGTGCAGTGTTATTTATGCAACTTTTGCTATTTACTGTTTGCCGCGCGATACCACTCGAAGGTACAGCGTTGCAAATATACAACGGCAATTTAATTCGGCTACGACTTTCCGAAGCCCTTGGGGGTCGAGGGTCTGAAAAAGGACGAGGCTAATTAGCGACGCTCGTTCCTTTTAGCTGGCAACAATAAATGCTGATTAATGGTAATCAATGGCCATTAGCATTTTGCGTGTATATATAGATATCCGGAGGAGACGAAAATGGCTGTTTCAATTATTTCCCCCGGCCGATTATAATCTCGGCGAGCTATTAAAAATTTAGCCGGGCCATCCGAAGGCTCGGTAATTTTTCTTAGCGAGTCTGGCGAGCACCCAAACGGTGAGAGAGCGTTTAATCGTCGGACTAACGAAATGCCAGAGAGCGAGCGGTTTCCGCTTAATTCGGCCACTCTCGGCCGCGCCATCCAGGAATGCCGGAGGGACACTCGCGCGCTAATTATCCACGCTCCGTTGAAAAAGCTTGCTAGTGAAATAACTGGACGACGGGGGGAAAGGGCGGGGGAGTTAACGAGTGGGGTAAGAATAAGGAGAAGGGGAGGAAGGGGCAGGGAGCAGGGTAAAAATCGTCGGGCAAAATTACCGCACGCGGAACGGTTTAATGTCCAAAAAGGCGTGACTGGGTAAAGGACGAAGGTGCAGTTGGTTAACGACCAGTCTCCACATTCCTATATCTGTCCTGGATCGGTCCTCTTCACGTAGCCCCCTGCACGATTCCATGCAGCCCCAGTCCTCTTCCACTCCTCCGTTTCATCGCCTCTTTTCGCCTGGCAGCCCCCATTATCCTTAATTGCTTTCCTTAATTCCACCCCCCCCCCCCTTCCTAAAAGTATTTCGCGAAACCCATTAGAATCGAGATGCTCTCTCGGAGATTTCCATCCACCCGCCATACCATGAAATCGATGGACGCTCCAACTGCCACTTCCGATCATACTTATATATATATATATATATATATAGGATCGCCTCGTCATTGATTTGTCTCAGCCACAGACTTCTCCATATATCGCGAAAACCAAGCTCTATCCGATTTTCCATTACGAATTTATAGAAGCACGTCCTTTCCAATAATTTCATCAAGCCGAGTTTTTTCCCCCCCAGTTAACTTTAATATCCGCTGGAAGACGGATGTTCAGCGGATGAAGGATCATTAAACGCGACGTTAATTAAATTCACGTAAAAAAGTTTCGCCTCTTTTCTCTCTATATTTATATACACTGTATTTTCGTTTACATCGTATCGATTCGATTGTTTCGGTGAATTTTAAATGGAGAATAAATGTTACCGGGGGAAGAAGAGAGAGTTTTGGGGGTAAGTACACTGTTGTAATATATATGTATACATATATATGTACAGTAGCAGTATATAGATATATAGATAGAGCGAGATAGAGAGAAACGTGTAATGGGTGTGGTAGGTTGGTCGTCAGGGTGTTGTCTCGAGGGTGGTGATCCGTCTTGCTTACCTCCCCCACCGCGCCTCGTTGACAGGAGCCACCCGCGAGCGGCCTCCATATGTTTCTCGTCTTTCGGTGCGAACTACTCCACCCTAGAACTACCCTAACGCGACTGGCAATCTCCAAACGATCGTGCTCGTAAACTGAAACCTGGGCCACGACCTTTTCGATTCTTAACCACCCCCCTCCCCCTCCCCCTGCTCGGAGTATTCCAATCCTCACGATTTTTCATCCTGTCCACTCTCGAGGACAAGTCTCAAGCTGGACCGTGCCAAACCGACAGGAAATTCTTTTTCTGCCAAAACTTCTTTCATTCCTTCGATATATCTCGCTTTTTATAAACCGTGTATTATATATACCGTATATACACGCGTGTGCTTGTATAAACTATATATAACATTGTGTATACCAACCTGTGCGACGTTCGGCGTCCCTGTACGTGACCTCGCTGAGGACGACTGGTTGACTGCGTCCTTTCTCGTTGACCGCGTAAATCGCCACGTGAATTCCAGCCTCGACGGAGGAATCGAGTCCGGACAGGGCGAAACTCGGCTCGTCCGGATTGGAAACGTTCGTGAAAGGCTGTATGCTTGGCAGGAAGTCGATGTCTCCACGGTAAACCTCCAGGACGAATTTTTGTGGCAAACCTCCATCGTATCCAGCCACGCATCTCACCTCCACGCTGGTGTACGTTTGATTGGCCAGCGTGCAATTCCTAACCGGAAATGGTTTTCCTGAAAAAACACAAAATATTCGCACGATTGTTTTTTTAGTAACGTATATATATGTATATAGGTATAGCAGGAATCACGAGTAAATTCATCGATGAATTATATCGAGACTGTAAACCATCGCGTAATGTTCTCCATGCAGGCGCTCGATTATGGACCGATCTCGTGTGTATATTATTAGGTATATATAGATATTTTCAATAGAGCAGTATAACCATGCGAGGGTATACGTGTATTATTCGGAAAGTGCCTCGAGCGATGGGAGAAATAATCGGATATCGTTCGCTGGCTTTTATTTATAGCTTTTAAGCCGATGTGCGTGGTGGCTATTTCGCGGGACCAACTTTCAACCGCCAAAAAGCTTTCGCGAATCCTACTTGGCAATTTATTACGGAATATCTCAAGTTGTGAGCACCAAACATAACGTTTAGCCAACTCGTAAAATTTTCACGAGATATTTCCACTGACGGAGAATCAATGGAAATTATGTTTGGAAAATTCCGGATGGTGGGGGAGGGGGGGGGGGAGAGAGGTATTAGCGTTTCGTGAAAAATTCTGGTGGTCGAGATTTAAAAAATTTTTGCAAGATCCTAGTCGACTTTCGTCAGTTAAAATTCGCCAGCTGCGTGTACACGCCCGAAGGCAGAGCTCTACAGGTTGTCTCAAAGTGCAAGCTACGCTTGGTGTCTCCGTTGGAAAATCAAGCTCGACGCGTGAAAAATGTTTACGTGTCTACGAGTGGTAAGGATTTAGTGCAGCAGGATAGTAATGTAGCGGGAATGTCCTGTGCTCTCCTTCCATTTTTATTCTTTCCTTTCTCGGCATGCTGTTCGCTACAGCGGCGTGAGCTCCCAGCGTAATCCGGCAGTAACTCGAAGCCATTCTGTACTCAAGTGCTGGACAGAAATTTTCAAATAAATATATCTCACCTCTCTCCAGCATTCTCCTTTATTTTGCTTAATTTTACACAAAAATAAATGTCGAAGGAACAACGAAGCAAAGAAGCATCAACCGGTCGATCCGATTTATCGAGTTTTCACATTCACGCTCATCCCTCGGTATTTCATTTCTTTCGCATTAATCGCAAAGCTTACATATACGTGTCTCTTGATCGCGACATTCCGTCTTTGGACCTTTGCAACGTATATTAAATTTTTCAAACGTTTCAACCAAGCCTTTCCCTTCCAACCCCCTCGTACCATATATTACACTTTTCCTTCTATACGCACGTTTCTCTGCATGTTATATTTTTATACACATTTATAGTATACACAGCACGATTTATTTTCGAGTTTCATTACACAGATGACCGTTACCCGACGCTCCTGAAAAATCAATGACGACAATAATGCTTGCTTGAAATTTTCCATCTTTCGCGTTATTCTGGCGTTCTAGCGCGATAAATAAATAAATCGAGCCCGGGAGTTGGAAAACTGCGTAACATCCGTCGCATCTCGAGCGTTTTATTTCGCCATCCCTTAGTTTCCGGCTTCGTTGCGGGGGGGATGCCGATAGCGAGGCTCGCGAGTGATAGCAATAACGCCGAGCACGAAAATAATTTCATTTCGCAGAGGTCGTCGTCGAGTCTCTCGCAGCTGGTCCGAAAAAGGGCCGTTGGAGTGGGGGAGGATTTCCGGCGGAAAGAGGACGCCTCGTTTTATTTTGGAAGAGCAGCCGTCGCGCGTTGCTTCCGTTGTATTCGTCAAAGTCAACGTCGGTGGCCGATCGTTGCTCCACGCTCGACCACCGCGAAAAAAAAGCCCGGCTCGAGTGAAACGAGCGAAAATCCGTTTTGGGATTAACTTCCATTTCGCCGTTAGCTGATCGCCTCTATTATATTTATTTGTACCAAACTCGATCTCCGCGTCTCCAAAGTGTTACAACGCGAAACACCTTTGGATTCTCTTAAACTTTTTTTTTTTAGAAGTATTTATTTCGTTCTTCGGATGAATTGATAACTCTCGGATAAAGGTAAAAATACCAGACATAAGATAAAGGGTTTTCATAAATTAACACAACGCTCCTATATCGTTTGACGTAATTTAGTATTGGAATATATAAATATATATATAATCTTGCATTACTTTTTCGAGAAATTAGATATTCGTCGGTTTCATTTTCAATTAAAAAGTACAGGTAAAAAAAGTAATTAAGATTTTAACAGGAAACGGAAGTTTTCAAAAATGTTCACGACGTTCATGCGTCATTCAACGTAACCTCCTGACTAGATATGATCTTATTTCATTTTTTCAAACCATTTTACGTTCATCGAATTCATCGATCACTCACGGGACTAACCAAAACTACAACCAAGAGGATTATAATAATAAGGAGAAGGCTTTATAAATTTACACGACGCTCCCGTATCGTTTGACGTAAGTTAACCAGGTATGTACTATACACTATATATATACATATGAGAATGATACGTATATATATATTATATCCATGCTTTACGCGAATCGTAACGATGACGCGGAGTTTCCTGCGGTTGCTGAAACGCTTTTAGCGTAATTTGTCTGCTCGAATGTGACAGGGAACTTTGCAATTGGGAAAGATGGGGGTAGGAAGTTTGGAAAATAACGAGTACTCCGTAGCTACTTAAGCAACGTGCAAACTTTGCACTCCATTGACTGGCAGGGCAGGGAGACCACGACTCGCTCACTGTAACTAGCTAATGGAAAACGTATGCGAAACGGGGCTGTTAAGGGGTTGTTTTACTGGATTTCGTCGTGGGTCAATAATATAGCAGGGGGATGTGGTAAATACTCACCAGCGGCTACGAGTTGAAAGAGACACGGCTTCGCCTGGGTTCCAACGGGATTGTCAGCCCAGCACGAGAGCGTCCCGTAATCCAGCTCCGTGCTCGGCGTGTACCGAAGCTTGCTCACGTCTCCCGAATTCTCCACCGAAAACCTCCTCGGCGATACGTCCAGCGTCTCTCCGCTATTGTTGAATTTCCAGCGGAAATTATGCGCTGGTGGATCAGCTTCGACCCTGCAGACAATGTCCAGAGCTTCTCCTCGCGAGGCGCCCACCACTATTATCCTGTCCTCCTTGCATACGGGAGCAACTGCAACATTTCATTCACCTTATTATTGTAACTATATATATATGTACGTATTTATACGTTTGGATCCAATTTTTTATTCATGCCGATCAACGCTCTGTTGGGGAACAGTGTATAATTGGAAGAATCGCATACTCGAGTAACTACAATTTTTATTTGTATTTACATTGGAAATCAATTTTTTTGTTCATTCCGATCGATGCTATTCTGTGGAACAGTTTATAATTGGAAGAATCGCATACAGGAGTAGATGAAACATTTCATTCACCTTATTACTCTATAAGCATTTGTAATATGTGTTTAAATTCGGATCTAATTTTTCTATTCATTTTTATTGATTTTTTTTTGTGGGAAGCAATTAATAATTAGAAGAATTGCATACGGGAGCAACTGCAACGCTCGATTCATCTTACTCTATATATGCAATTGTGTGTATAGATTGAAGTATATGATTTTTCATTCGTTCGATCAAACCTTCCTTTCGGGGCATCGCATAATTGGGAGAATGAACCCCGAAGCAGTCGCAGTTCGAACGATCGATTCGGGAATTCGTGGAACGAAATGACCGATTCGTCGATTTCCTCTTGCACCGGAAACGCGCCTGGAGTGCTTTGGAATGTGACGAAAGACAATTCGCTTTGCATTCCGGCCGTTTAATCTTGACAAGCGTAGTCCCGTAAAATCTCGGATACTACCGGGACAAATCGGTGAAACTGCTGCAGTGTCTGAGGGTGGTGGAGGGGCGGGGGGGGTGGGGGAGTAGAGGCAGTTGACCAATCACGTCAAATAAATCGCAAGAATTCGAGAGAGGGGGAGAGGTTGGAGCGGGAGAGCTCTCCTCGAAGAATCCAAGGAGAGAGGCGAGCGGCTCGTCTGATATAATACCGACTCGTTCTCCCGAGATTCTAAATAAAGTTGGCTGATGTCGCTCTCTCAGGCAAGCGTAAATCTGGAGCTTATTAATTCGAGAAGGGCGTTAACTGTCCTTTGGAGATAAGCGTTATTAATGCAAGGCGTGAGTCGAGTTTTTAGGGAGCCAAGTGGCTTTTTTTGCCGGGCATCGCAGCGTCTTAAACGGACGGTTGCTTTGTTGGAACGCCGGGAAATTACCATTGTCGGCCGAAAGATAAGTTTTTACTGCGGTTCCCGGGGATGAAGCGGGAAAGCCCCCCACCCCCCTCCGCCATCCCTTCTTCCAGGTCCCTGCGAGCTTCATTAAGCGACGGGAGCATTAGTTACCGAGGCATAATCTCCGTGAACAGGCGTGACGACCGTCGAAAGGGCCCCTCATAGCCTTGCGCTTCTGTCTTCGACGAGGCCGCAGAACTTGCTTAATCAACTCGCGTTCTGGTAATAGCGGAGGCATCCTCCAAATCCACCCTGACGGCCTTCCCCAGCAAAATTCGCACCCTCGACCACCAAGCTGCATATTATGACCTCTCGTCAATTCACCGGCTCCCCATAGCCTCCACCGAATCTTCGCACCGAGCTTCCGACACACATCCAATGCACCCCATCGATCCTACAATTTCCAATAGACCCAATACCACTCGCCGCTCCTTAAACACCCCCACAGCTTTCAAATTTCACCCACGCTTTTTATTTTCAAAAATCAAATATAAAATTTTCAACTTTTTCTTCCAACGATCCTATACCCATTTTTTTTCCAGGCACGCGTTGGCATTTTGTTCCATCGCGACCTTTACGATCGGTCCAATCGTTCCTTGGATACGCGTTATGTAAAAAGACACCCTTTCCTCTCCCTCTCATTTCCTGTTTGTACCGACCCACCCCCCCCCCCCTCATTCTACTTCTCGTGGATTTTCCCAGGAACAAGTGGATCGTGCCTTGCGAGCAAAAACTCGCTTCCTCTCTCGATGCCATTTTTTCCCCCAAGTCTCCGCTACAATTGGATTTCCCGAGAAAATCCGTCTAAACTCGTAGATGTGCCAAGATTTGTCGTTCGAGCGCAGATAGGAATTTTGCCGATTTTGATTTCCGCTCTCTGCATTTGCACAGTTATGTCTGTGGAGCACGTGGTGGTGTTTCGTGGAACTGCTCCGGAGATTCCACGGGCTGTAATACGAGTACCGAGTCGTAGATAAAAGGGACAATTTCGGTGTAGAATTTCTCTAAGCTCATTAGTCTCGTTGGCTAGCTCTAGTCGCGCATTATTCAAAACGTTGAGTCGGGTTGTCCCGACAGTCAACCAACATTGTTGTTTATATATATATATATGTATATATACAGTAATAGGACGTTGCTCCCACATCCGCGTTATAATAAGACGAGACTTTGCTTCGACTACAAAGGCGCAAAAAGAAACTTCGTTAAGGCTCCTGTCAGGTCCAAGAATAACCCAGAAGCAAACCCAATCGCGTCATCCGTCAATGAAATTTTCAGTGAGACGAACAATCGCTCTCGACTGATTATGATGGTAAAATAGCTAGACAATGAGATATATTAGTAAAATTTGCCCTCGAGCTATGCAGTAATTCATTCCAAGTGTGATAATTAATTTAAAAACTGTCGAGTTTAATTCTATCTCTTTAATTCAATTTGCAAGAATCAGATCTTACACTTAGCTTTACGAGTTTGATTATAACGCGTATTAAAAATTCACGCGATACTCAAAAAATCTACCCCTTTCAATAGCGGAGAAATAATCGCGCAGATTCGATGGAGCTACCAGTGAGAAGTTCATAAATATTATCGAGGTAGAGCGATGCGCAGTAAATTATTAGGACATTTTTTCTCTTAACTTTTTACGTGTTTTCGTGGAAGGCGATCGAGTTCGGAGCAAAGGTCTGATATATTTCGTCGGATTACGGCCCTATGAAATTATTATAGCAGTCTCCTTAACCCGCTGCCTGGTTATGTGTTTGTGTTTTTTTTATTACTCGGAACCAAAGGATTTCCCACGCAAAGCGAGAGAAAAAGAAAAGTTCTCAGGTTCTTTTCGAGACCTAAGCGTCTCTCTTTCGAAAATTCAGTGCTATAGCCGGAGATTGGGTATGAAAAATGTAGCTCGAACTATAAGAGTGGCTGAAATATTCATCGCGGACGTGGTTGGACCGGGGTGCGAAGTTTCTCTCGTGCGTGCAAAATTGCTCGACTGAATTTACGGTCAATTATGCCCTCGATAAACGTAAGCTGTAAAGTCTGTTTTTACTACTTGGAAGCGATGATTTCCAATGGTGATGGTGAATGGTTGAAAATGGAGAAATAAGAAAGGTTGGATGGGAGAAAATTGAGGGAAGAGTATACGTATATATATAACGGAGAGATTCGAGTTAAGGTACTTACATTTGACACGAAAATGCAGTGGTTCGCTCTGGGTCTCCTGCAGAGAGTTGGTAGCGGCGCACACGTATCGTCCTGCGCTGCTTCTCGTGACGCTCTGCAGGACGAGGCTCTGATTTGACCAAATTATCCTTGCCGAGGTGTTGTGAGCTAGAACCTGGTTCTGCAACCGAGAGAAAAGCGGGTAGATGTGAGATTAGAAGAGGGGTTGGCAGATGTATCGCGCAGTTCTCTCATCCCCCCATCCCCTCTCTTTCATGGCTAGCTGATGCTATCAGCATTGATGCCAGGGGGTTGGAAATGAAAGACCTAACACCGACGGTGCCTCCGCTATCACCACGGGCCGTTCCACTTTCTTTTGATTCCGCGATAAATTAGATATAAGCTGACTGACTGTACGTTGCAACGCACACCCTTCCTCCCCATCGTTACGAGAGTACTTTCTTTTTTTCGCCCAGATTGCCTTGTCACTCCGGAGAGCGCGAGTTTCGCCACTGCGTCAAAAATCACACTGCCGTGTATAAAAAAGAAAAGCAGACGATATAGACACAGAGCCAGCAAGTATAATTCCGTTAAGTAGCGCTCGCTCCTAGGATTTTCTCGCCCAATTGTTCAGCCCGCTTCTGCTTTTATTACTGCGGCAATATTATTTTTGGCAGAAAATTTTCGCTCGGTTCTTCTTATACCCTCGGCGTAAAAGTCTGGTGGACGAGGAGAAGCGAGGGAGGGCTTGGATCAATGGAAGTGAGTTGGAAAGGTTTGATTAATCAAGCTCTGGAAATGGAAGTAAAACGAAATACGGTTGAGTTATTCTTATGGGGTAGCAATCCTGTAACCAGCTTCGGCTATGGATATAGCAGTGTAAAAATAAGAAACTCGGTGGTGGTCAGTGACCTTTGGCTGCTGGCGTTCATCTTCAGAATTGACAAGAAGCGAGAGATTGTGATATCGGCCTGCGAGTAGGTATGAGTCTGATACACGTGGGAGAGAGGACACTGGAGACTGTGAGGGGGGAGGGAGGAGAGGTCCTGACAAATGCAGCTTTTCTGGTTTAATCAGACAGCATGACGTACCTTGGCCGCGTCCCCTACAGCCGTTTCACGTCGATGGTCCTCGCTGCTTTCTCCGCTTAACCAGATCTAGCTTCATCTTTTTTACGTCTCCCTCCCCCTCCCCTAATCCTTCAGCTCTCCACACATTTCTCCTCTACTTTTTACACTACCTTACCGTACAGTCGTTTTTCTATTATTATACCACCAGAGTCTTTCTTCTCACTTGCCTGGTCCCTAACAGCCGAAGATAATTCGAAATCGATTCGAAACGAGGTCATTTGAATCCTGAAGAAACCCTACGACAGATATTTCTTCGTTGATTTTCTCTTCTTCCTCCTCATCTTCCATGCTATCATCCCTCATCTGCTATAGCCTAAAAGATTGGATTTATGTAAGGAACTATTTGATGTGATCTCTCTGATAAATCCTTTTGTTTGTAAGATTCAAAAGCCTCCAGCTGCATATATACCATAAAAACGTGAAAATCCAGTACGTGGATGTAGCTGGAATATACAAAGAGATTTCAAGAATATTTTACACTTTGAGAAAAATCTCGTAATTTGGGACATTGGTTAATTTTCCTCAAATTTAAAAGAATCCTCTAATTAAACAAAAATAAAAACTTTTGCCATAAATTTTGAAAGATAAGTATAGTCAATGCATAAAGTGAAAATGTAGAAGAATCGTATAATCAAACTATTTTCTGCGTTACAAGAACAGCAAATTAAACAAAAGTATCCCTATAGGTATACCTATATACAGGCTCTTTCCTGCCCATTGACTAATTTTGGAAAGATCATATTACGAGATGGAGTAAGAATGCTGTTAATATTATGTATGCGATTGGCTGATAAGGCTGCCCTATGGAAAGTAGGAGGAGGATTTCCAGAGCGTTCTTGACCATTATAACATGCTAAGTCAATTAAACTATATTGTAATCTACGTTAGCAAGCTTCCGTGTGGCCAAGTACGGGCACGGAGGTTTAGTACGCTTAGCATAGGTTAAGCCCCGGTTAAATCCTAGGGTTTACCTTCGATTTACCCCTCGTGGCAAAAGCCTTAGACTGGAAAGTAACTCGTTAAGCGGCGCATCTCGTTAGAGGATCGAACGGAGAAAGGAAAGTGAAAAAGGTTGAATGTCGAAGAGTGGAAAATATACAGTTCCCGCTAATGAATGAATGAAAATGCGATAATGATCGGGTGTTTGATATCCCAGCGGTTGATCCCGCAAGGTACATGAGAGGTTATATTCTCTTTAGCTTAGGAATTCCAAGGCTCAAACTTTTCCATCGTTCCAATTCAGTGTGTTCCGTTTCTTTGAGACTCCCTCGGGTCCGGATCGTGCTTCTCGTCGTTCCTTTCTGCGCTTGCTCTTCATTGCTTCGACAAAATAGAAAGCAACGTACGGAGCCATTCTGCGCAGTCAGTCCCTGACTTCCGTTTATCTTTTCGTTCGACTGAGCCATCTCCCAAAAAGCTACAAACCCCTACTTCTCCCATCATCCCTCCCATCGTTCCATGTCCAATCTACTTTTCCACCTGCTGCACGTACCTACCCACCTACGTTTGCCATTTCGAAAGATTTCTCTTGTAAGCCGTTATCGCTACGATTTAACCTGTTACCCGACATTCCGTAGCGAGCACAAGTGATTCGACGAGCCAGGCCAATCGACTCATTCGACTTTGCCAAATTCCCATTGTCGCCCAGCGAAAAAGATTCCAATTACTAAGGGGAGGGGATAGGCAAATAGAGGGCCGCGTGATTAGCATTCCTTAAAGGGAATACTCTACTAGAGTTTGCTACTTGGTGCCATTAATTCAATTTTCTTACTCGGTTTGACCAGCGGCGCCGCTGCTACTCCTTTGATCATCCAGTTTTAGAATCAGGGATAGCTAGTCGTAGCGGTACTACTACTATACTATATATACTACTACACCACTACCACTACTACTCTCTATAATTAAGTTTCCCGGGGTTTGCGCTATAAATGAGGATCAACTAACTTGAACGCGAAGCCTGTTCATTAAATCTACAACTATACAGACTTTTCCCCCTTTGCTATACTGTATATATATATATAGGATAGTCGAGCAAGGGGCCTAGTCGGATAACCTGTCGAAAAACGAATCCAAAACTTTGACGTTTTCGAAAGCCTTGATTATATAGATAAATTCTTAAATTGTTTCAAGACTTACACACAGTTATATATATATATATAACTTTTATCCCTTTATTGTATAAAGCAGGAATTTAGGTATAAAATAAATAATGAAATTTTATGTTCATGCGGATGAATCTTGTTTATTTCTTTTTCTCCAATTAATTAGACATGGTAGACTTGGAAATACGACGAAGGAAGCTTGGAACGTAGCCCGCAGGAGTTTCTCCATTTTGAGCGTTATTCAGGATTCGGAATAAGGACGAAATTACTCGTAGCGCGTGGCATATACAGGCAGTGTACAATGGAGTCGGGTATTGTCTTCTGGCTTGCCGTCGGATGAAGTAGGTGTTAACCGTTCAGTCGTACACGAATGCCAACTATATTTTAGCCAAGCCATTCGAGATTAGACGGACCCTCCGACGAATCGATAAACCGAACGCGATCGAATCGATGAGGAGGATGTATAATATAATATAACGAATGCTTTCAATGAAAGGTAGGTACTACGTAAAATATTCACTAGAAAATTTCAATCGCTTTTCATTTAACGATTTGCAAGCTGGCAGTTGAAATACTCCATTGGAATTCAATGCTGAGCATTGGTCGAGGGGAAAAGCTAGGTCTGTCCTGAGTATGGTCGAGTTGTTACTACTCTCTCCCTCCCCCTACCCCCCCCCCCCCCTCTCTTAGGAGAATCCAAGGTGATCACAGGACCTCGTAGGGAGACTAGTGATGGCTACAGGGGAGAGGGAACGTTCATTCCAGTCAGACGGTGCCGCACTGATTCCTTGAAAAATTGCCAACAAGCCGCAGCTACCGCTTTACCTTTTCTTTTTTCTTCCCTTTATTCATTTGATATCTCCCCCCCCCCCCTGTCCCTCTCTCTCTTTCTCCATTTCGATCTTTGTCTCCCTTCCTCTCTCCCAAGAGTTTGGTCAACCTTCCTCAAAGCTTTAGGGAAATCCTTTTATTTCGCCTTTCTCCTTCGCGGAATAGCCTCAGACCAGGAGAGGACCTTTCCTCGTCACTTTTCTGCTCTCCAGTTTGGTGCTCTATCGGCCGACCCACTTTTTTCCCCAGATTTATCAGCCTTTCGATCTCAAAGCAAATAACTCGAGCTTTCCGCTGAGGAAGCAGCAATTGAACAGCGTGCACCCACGTACACACACACACACACACACACACGCGAGTAGTAGTACATGGCAACGACTTCCTTGAAGATTTTTTTGCGGCCAGTCCAAAAGTAAGGGTCGCCATACGGTTAGCAGTGGATTGTAAGGGAAAAAGGTCGAAGGAGGGGGGGGGGGGGGGGAGGGGAGGAAAGTTCATAGTTGGTAGATCGGGCAGAGCCTCGTTTTCCGGTTACAGGCGCTTCACGGTAACGAGCATTAACGCTCGGTTGTAAACAGGACTTAATAGTCTCCGTCTTTTTGGAACTCGTCCACCTGCTACGTTTTCAGCGAGAAAAAGGTCAGCCGGCACAGCAACGATGACGCGCCAGTGGAAAACGTGTGTACAGTTGCGGCAGAAAGTTTCCAGAACGTAATTACAGGGGGGACAGATGAGAACCATGGCGAATGAGCAGCGTCGTAAAATCGTTCCACTGTTCCTGGCGAACGCGGATCCTGTCCCTTCGTACCAAACCAATATATACGGACCGGGAAACATCCGCTTCTCACTCAATCTATATAATCATCGATATAGACTTTTCACGGATCATCTTCTCCCATATATATACACGTTCCTCGCTCCTGCTCCACTTTTGTCGAGAAAGCAAATTAGTCGAGGGTACAAGGGTGGATTTTTTTCTATACAGGATATAGTATTACGGACGCATATGCGAGGGATTGTAGCGGCTATATAGGAGGCAGCAGGCAGTGTTGAACTCGCCGCGATATATACTCGAGACTTGAAAGAGAGAGCAACTGGAAAGCACCCGCGTGCTTTAAAGAGTAGAGTCAGGTAAGGGTAGAGTACAGTGCTCGAGTTGCTTCCACAGTAGTTTCGTATATTCACCGACATTCTCTTTGCTTCCCAAGGCAGCTCGCCATACCACTATACGTTATACCGCAGCACACACCGCACCTTACTGTCCCCTGCTGCACACACCGAGCTTCCACCTCGTTTCCGCACTTTATGCCGGACATGTCGCAAACGTGCCTGGCCGCTCGGTTGGCAACGTACGATTTATCGCTCCCCCCGGCTTCTTTCGTTCGCAGAAATAATTTTGAGAGGTCGCGCGTGATTAACGAGGACCCCTTTACCTCTCCCCCTCCCAACCTTTGCAGGTTTCACTATATAGATATAGTAGCGATCGATCCTAACCTTTTCCTTATATGGTTATTCGCAACTGCTCCCCTGCCATCGCAACCGACTCTTTCATTTCACTCGCAAAACTCTGGCAGCTCCGAGAGGGTCGGGTAGGAGGGTTGGTGGATAGGTGGTGTAGGTAGGTATAAGGAAGGTAGGAAAGCAGGAAGGTAGGAAGGAAGGAAGGAAGAAAGTCCATTGAAAAGATTTAATTCCATTCGTAGAATTTCGAAGTTATTTCGCTCTAGCACTGGGAGCTTTTATTCTATTATTCCCTAGCACTTCGCTTATCCACCATTCGATCTTTCCCGGTCGCTTTTTCGCGTTATACCTGAATAGCGTCTTTTTGTTCGACGTATAACCAGATTTCGCGAACAACACACCGCGAAATAGACGGCGCGTTATCGATTTTTCAAAAAGTGGAAAAAGAAACGCCGTGCCAGACGCACTTTTGAGTCCCGTTGCCCAGCGCGTTCTTTCCTGCTTCATATTTTTTTCTACGATTCGCGATTCTCTCTCTCGGGGGGATAGTTGTGTGAATGAGCTAGAGGGGGAAGGGGGATTGGGAATTAATGCACGTAGCCCATTTATCGCGAGTCAGCACCGCGCACGCTTGACTTGCCCCCTTTTTGCATCGTTTCACGCGTTTCTTTCCAAATCAGCGCCTTAATAAAGACTCGCTCTAAATCATTTTACTCATCCTGCTCCTTCCACTTTGTCCAACCCTCCAGTCACCTCGCAAAATTTCATCCGCGTCATCCTCTAAATTTTTCATTTTCGCTATAACCACGTGGCAACATTTTAGCTACTGGAAATATCTTCCCTTGGTAAAAACTATATATGCGCGTAGATTCGGTAATTAAAACGAATTTCAATGCAGATATATAGCACCAGAGACGCTTTTTTCACTCCGGTATTAAAATCTAAATGTGTATCGTATCTGGCTCTCCTCAAATTCCTATCTGTCCTCTTCTCTTATTCATTATCCTTCTGCATCGTGCGCCGAGCAACGAGACTGCGGTAGGAATTTTAAATATTATATTTAATATTTTACGTTATTAAATTTTCGCGAAGAACATCCAGCTTGAAACGAGGCTTTCATCAAAAGTCTAATGGCAATACTGAAAATTTTAACATCTTTCGTCAATAGCGCGCGATACCCGTGTTAAACGTGGTTTTAAATTTTAACCGACTCCTGGCCGACCTTTTTTTTTCATAGAGCCAGATGGCGGTCGGTTAACGCGACTTCATTTGACCCGCAAATTTGCGATCGCCCTCTCGTTCATTTGGATGAGCAGTGGCACAAATGAAGGTGAAAAAAAAATAGTGAAAATAAAATAAATACACCCTCGAGCGGTGCATTATTCGTAAAAATTGAATCGGTGGGATTTACGTTAAAGGGGTCGAGGGAGGGGGGGGGGGGAGTGAAGAGAAGCGATATAAACCTAATATACTAAATCTTGCGTTAATTATGGACGGGGTGGATGGCGGGTAAGGTGTGCGTGGGAATTTCGCGAAGGAAATTGGCGCCGCAGTGACGAGACGGAAAATTCTATAGGGGATGAGTTTTGGTTTTTGGTGGGAAAGCACAGGGGAGTATTGAATGACGCGCATCGCGATAGAAAGGACGCGAGGGTGGGGGGTGAGAGTGGTGGTGGAGCAGCAGGAAAAAAGCACATCGAGCCGAGCTTGCAGGCAGCACGAGCTTCGCCATCTCCGGTTTCTTTTCAGCTTCATCCCCTGCACTTTTCACCTCCCCCCCCCCCCCCCCCCCGAGTTTTCCTCCAGCCGACTAAGTCCAGCAGGGCTCGTAAACGCTGTAAATCCTCCCACGGCGAGGAAAGTTCCCTCATTATCTTTGATTACGTTTTTGATTCTCCTTCGGCTCACGCTCCTGTACCTGGCTCCATCGAGTTAAAGTTTCGCGTGTCTTAAAGCGCGCCCCTGCCTCGTGTTTCCCTTCACTCGTCCTCGTCGTCCATGATGTACTTCCTCGTATCGCACGTATCATTTTCCACGGATCGTTCGTTAAACAAGTATCCTAAGCTACTCTCATTACTCATCCACACCCTTATCCGTCTTTTGCCCGTTTCGCGCCGAGTTCCAACCTTTCAAACGCAACCAGAGACTATACACACGGCTGTGTATTCTCGTTATCCCAACCTACATCGGGTCAAAGAACCGCGTAACGCGTATTCTGGCAAAACAACCACTGTGCGAAATGGAGAATCGAACGATTCTCTAAGAACGATCTAAAACTCTTCTTAAGTTTGTCTAATATTCCTCTTTATCGATCACAGTGCCCATTTTCTCACGTATTGTCGGCTCACCGTGCACGGCGGATCGCGTTAGCATGGAACGTTGGCCATGTTTGCTCTGGCTCTTGATACTACGGACAGGTCGTTCATTTATCAGGCATCTCGACAAGTAAACCAGCTCCATGAATAGAGTCCACTTTCTGTATCCATAAGCGAGGCAAGCGAGTATCGACTCTCGAGCGATAAACGCTTTGATGGGTTGATATTAATGACAAGGGATTTTCGAATTTTCGTCGTGTCTCGTTAACTCGCGGGGGTGCGTGGACTCCGAAGGAGGGATTGGATTAAGGGGGGGGGGGGGAGGGTGGCAGCTGCATCGGATTCCCCGTCCATTTGCTTCGCGCTAGAATTGCAAATATATCCCGGTGCGCGCTGGTCTGGCCGATTAATTCTTCGCGCTGGAGATTTTTTCCAGCGGTATTTTAAAGCTGGCGCGCGCAGGTCGTCTCGCTCGTTACACACCCTCACGGGCTTCGCGCAGCCAACTTCCGCCTGGGGATCAGCGATGCGAGCAGAAGAACATCGCTCTCGCTCCGTGAAAAGCTCTTATCTTCGGACGAAAATTCAGGAAATCGAATCCAGGGCGAAACGAAGCGTTCCTCGTGCTGCTCCTGGAAAAAGCAGCAGCTTTAAACCGAGCGGAATTCCAACACGCCAGGTCGATAGTGACGTGAGTGAAATTGATTGATGCAGACCCCCTCCCCACTCCCCCACCGTGCCCCTTGAATTCGTACATTCCTCCGCCTCGCATTAAGAAGCTGATACTCGTCGAGTGGAATCTCGCGCGCGAGAGGGAAATCCACTTATTGGTAGGTTCATTGTGTGTCGCGTGGTTATTATTATTACCGCGAAGCATACGGAGGTCATTGACCGCGACCAGCGGAACGATAATGATCCTCTGCCAATGAAGGAAGAATTTTAAGATATAGAAATGTGTATATATATATATATATATATATACAGAAATAAAAATAAGATTTTCCAAGGAGAGAGCCGAAAGTCTAACGTAGTAATGGGCGTTAAATTCGTTCTTGGGGAAAATAATGAAGCGAAGGCGCTTGCTTCCCCTTAATAAAAAGGGGTTGAGGGATGCAGGCTGAGCGGGTGTTAAACAGCATCGACCTAGCTGGGTTTATACGTTATACGGGCTGGTGGAATGCGTCGTCGGTTCGAGCTTTCGAGGAAAACGATCCAGCAGCTACCTTGTAAAAGCTTAATCGTCGGGAGCTTGCAATTTTATGATTACTTTCGTCGAGACAATAAAGCTCGCCGTTCGCGATCGGTCGCTACCTGGAAATATCCTGCAGGCTCGGGGTCGATAAACGCGGCTCTGCACGGAGGCATTTCTCTACGTGCGGGAAAATCCGTGATCGCGTCTGGGGTGGACCAATGACGTCATTAATAGGATCCTAAGGCCGGTCAATCCACTTTGCGAGAAAAGATGAAGAGTCGGTTGGATCCATTGAAGGCTCTTTTCGGCTTGGATGGCCGATTGGCTCGTCAATGCCGCGACTAAGTATAGGACTCTTTTCCATTGTCCCCCTGAATGCTGAAGGTAGCTTAATCACTGCTCTCTCCATTATGCTTGGTATCTCGCCGTTTTATCCCCTCCCCCTCTTGCCCCCTCCTTATCCAACCCTTCTCGTCCTTATTCCTTCGACCCTTCTTCGCCCCAACGCTGCTTTCTCGATCCAACCCTTCCGCGCATCGCTACCTCGCCTGCCAAAGCTTCCCAGGAATTCATTCTTCTCGCTTTTTCCACCCCCAACTTTTTCTTACCTTTTACGATCGCCACTCAAAAGGTTACTGCTGCTACGGATAGCCAGAAGCGTTTTTTAAGACTCGCCAGATAGTACCTACCTCGGCCGATTGCTACCTTTGGATTGATTGGTAGATGGAACGTGCGAACCTTCGACAGCCCGTTCGGGACGCCTCTGCAGTGTGTGTGTGTGTGTGTGCGTATATAGTATATCTGTTCACGAAGATCATCCACCTTGCTGAAACACGGAAGCTATACTTCCATCGCGGAATTCGTTATAGCATTTAATTTTCATCTGGAAAATCCTTCGATAAATTTCCCCTCGAACATAAAAATTTCGGTATATTTCCCTCTGCTAGCTCCACCGGAGCTTCGTACGTTTTACAAGCTGCTTTTACGCTCGCGTGTTTGAGATCGTAGCGTTTTTACGATCGTTGCATAAATCGAGTTTGGATAGCTGTGCGGAATCCATCAGAGGCTCAAAGAGACGAGATGAAGCGTTTCGCATCGAAGGGTTTTTCTTAACAAGAGCTCGTAAAGCACGCAATACACACGTTGGAAGGGGTTCAACTGGAAATTGCACATTTTTCGGCAAGGAATCGGTGCACGGACGATCAGCACTGGCTTCTTCGAGGGCTTTTCTCTTGCAGCAAGAATTCGGCAAGGAATTTGCGAGATAGCCTCTGTAGTGGAAAGCAAAGGAGAAGGAGCTTACTTGGTCAGCCAAGGGTGAGCTTCGAGAGCCCGGGGAGTCGCCGGTCTGCCGGCTGAAATGAAGTTAGATCATATTTTTAAGAAGCAATTTCGTCGCAAATCTCTCGCGCCACGGCAGATGCCGTCGGCTACTTTTTCTTCGATTTTCACCGTTTGTGGGAGAGCGTGCATATATCTAGTAGGGAGATCTTGTTCCTTGAGAAAGCTGCCAGGAAGGAAGGAAGGAAGGAAGGAAGGAAGGAAGGAAGGAAGGAAGGAAGAATGAACGTAAAGTGAGCAGAAGGAGCGAGCTGCAAGAGGCAGGAAGAGCTAATAAACCCGCTGGACCAACGAGTTTTCTCGAGGACTTTTGCACGATGGATGATACGGGCGCCCAAACCCCTTCAATCCCTTCTCTCTGCTATTTTTCTCCAAGTCACGCTCGAAATACCCTTAATTTCCACCGCGAGAACTAATTTTACCCCGTCTCATCGAGAATACACGCTATCGGTAATCGCGTTTCTCGTCCTGTTAACCTTTAATTCTCTCCATCTCTCTCCCTCTCTCTCTCTCTAGCTTTGCACCGGATCAAGGAAGAATAATGAAAGTAGCGAACCAACTGTTTTGCATTACTGGCAAAAAGGAGAGGACCCGGTATACCGGGACCATGCTCTATTTGACTTGGCTCTTATCGCTGGAAGCAGCGACCGAGTGTTCATGAAATTCGCCAAGTTCCGCTAACTACCTTGTACCGATTGAAACGATTAGAATGCAGGAAGTGTGCGCGTCTGATGTTGCCATAGTTACAGAACGGAAACGCGTGCAACAGTGGGCTCCAAGTTTGTCCTACATTAGGAACGTTGCGCTCACAACGTTATTCTGGTTAAACACCCCGCTCGAGCTTTTAGCTACGAGACTCGCCTTCCCAGAATTCTACGAAAACCCACCACTCTCGCTCGTCACACTGGTAAATTGCAGCACTGGATGTTGCGTGAAAAAAAAAAAAAACTCAACTTTTCCCATAACAGTTGATCGATAAGAGGGGTTGGAGGGAGAAGGTAGTTACGAGCGTTGAACGAAGGTTAGAAAGTTTCCTTTGGAGAACGGAAAGCATATAATGTATAAATAAGACTGGCTTAACGATGTAAACTTGCAGCTGCGAGTCGAGGGATCCTTTAGATGTAAATTAGCCTAGACTGTTTTCTATTTCTCTGTTATGGAGAGAAACGCGAAACTTACGTTGTGTATCCACGTGAGTTTAGACCATGGAGGGTTTGCTCTGATGCGACACTCGAAGTAGACGTCGTCGCCCTCCTTGATGTCCTCCGGATTGAGGCTAGATCCGAGCTTTAGCGAGACTATCGGTGGATCTGCAAAGAGACAACACGAGATGAAAATGAGAAGGATGAAAGTGAGAGAAAAAGTGGGTAGTTTTACCGGTGATGGCGCAGAGGGGGAGGAAGGGGAGGAGGGGGGATGAGATTCGTTTGATAACCGGTTGTGACGCATTTCACGGGAGGTAGCGTCACGTTCTATGAAATTGGCTGTGGCCGGACGTTTCCACGTGACAGATAACAACCCTCGAAGTTCGGTTATGGGACACGTAGGGAGTATCGTGGGCTCTCACAGGCTCTCCACTATTTTTCCTCATAGCGTTGGACAACGGGATGAAGGGCTTAGATGCGTTTTATCGTTGTGACGGGGTCCACCCTCGTAGAATTTCATCAGCTTGATACCGGCTTGAGTCACGTCCGTTTTGTTCCTCCTGTCGACGAGTTTGGCTCGCCTACATATATATATATTCGCCAATGGAGAACTCGGGCACGCACGTCAATTACCCCCCCCCCCCCCCCCCTCCTTCAACTTTCTTCATAGTCATCAACTATATAGTATAGAAAGATACCGATAAAATTAGAAAGAAACCGGAGACAAGTAGCATTTATGAAACACAGCAATGTTTTTGCTCCCTGGGAAGAGTTGGCATCCGGCCGGATCGTCGTTTTCTCCGGAAACCTATGTCATTGTCTTCCGGTCTGATCTCTTACAGGTCTTATTGCGTCGTTCGTTAATTTAATCATGCCGGTTTCCCTTTTCGTCGAGCGACAGTCTTTGTCTTTTTCCACCAAAGAACCTCGCTTTCTACCATCGCATCGGATGGATTAATTAACCAGGAGCGCTTGCCTTCCGTAGGTTTTTACCTGGCCAGAAACGACAATGATGCGCGTGCTGGCATTTTGTCGCTTCTTGCGGCCGAGCGATAAATTTGTTTTCCTCGCTCATACCGATTGCCGCGAGAGCACGCTCTCTCTCTCTCTCTCTGTATACCTATATATATATATATATATATAGATATACGTCCGGTCCGCTATTTGTCAGCTCTTCCTTGGAAGGTCAGCGTAATTGAATACGTGACGTGACGTCATTTCCTGTATTCCAGAAGCTTTTTCCCCCCTTCGTTGTCCCCTACTGCGCTGATATCAAGTTTATTGCTCGAGATGTACGCGAGAGGAAGAGAGAAAGAGCGGTGAGGGGAGAGGGAGAGAATTATATCCGCGATGATAATAATTCCAGTGGAGTGTAATAATGGGAAAGTCGGAGAATCGGCGATAATCAGCTTACATCTGCGATATCCGAGCCGGAGCAATTAAACGAGACAGGGGTAGTAAAAGTTAGGGAGAGAGTGGAGCGTATCAAGCGGAATTTGCCGGGCTGCCGATAATGTTATCTGTCGCATGGGAGACTGCTCGTTTTTTTATCCCCTGCGCTGTCCTACCTCGTTCCATTTTAATACTCCTCGCGCGCCAAGGCCCATGCCATAACTCTCGACAAGTCGAACGTAAAGTTTACGAGGCCGGATGAATGTAGTTACGTGATAAATTCAGGCCGTCGTTCCGTGTAAATCGGCGATATCATCCGACAATCGCGAACGTCCTCCCCCCCCCCCCCAACCCTCCCCCAACTCTTGCTCAGCATGCCCGACGCACCAGTCGACGAGTAACGCCGCGACGACGCACCCCTACGCTCTTGTAATAAATAAAAAAGCAACTCGTAAAAAAACGCCTCGCGAATCTGTCGATGGGGTCGTCGATAAAGCGCCGAGCTCGCGATCATTCGAGGAACAAAAAGGACGGTTGACCCGGGCTCGCCTCTTCTCCGATGTACATACACGGTAATGTATGTATGCATGCGATGAACACGGAGAACCGCGACGACGCACACGCGCGCGTAAGGGATGAAACCTCGAAAATCTCGAATCGAGCATTTTCCCCCCTTTACGAGGCGGCCTCATCGCGCGCCTTCAGCTTCTTCTTCGCCATCGGCTATCTCTCTCTCTCTCCCTCTCCTCTTTTCGGCTTCTTTTACGAGGTACGGGTAAGTCGGCGAGAACAGGCCAAGCTGGATTTTCGGCCGTAATTCGCGGGGAATTCCTGAAAAGGTCCTTTTTTATTGTCGACTGTAAAAAAAGAGGCTGCGACGACGCGCCTCGTAAAAATCGGCCGATCGCCAGGCGTCGATGAGATTTCAGATGCGTATTTCCCGAGGAGGGCTATACCTAAGTATATGGAAAATGCTTCGCCAGGAATATTAGAATTCGCGCTTTACGACGCTTGGTGGTTATGTAACTGCTACATATATATATATATATATATATATATATATATAGTACTAGGTGAGGAAGGGGGAGGGGGGAGTCGATGTTGTTCATAGCCACGGTTTTATTGAACGCCATAAAATATGTATGAACGCGATGTGCTGATAAATATTTCAGTGGGCCGCGAAGGAACACGATCTGACGCTTCGCACTGTCGACGTAGCATTATTAATAAGACGACGACGAGCGTGCTTGTATATATATATATATAAATATATACATATAAACTTACAAACGTGTGGCAGGAGAAATCGTAACACTTACAAACAACGTCAATTTTCCACGTTTCTTCCATGAAGAGTCCGGTGACGTTGGGGTTTTCCGCCCTGCATACGATGAATTTTCCATGGTCATCCACTCCTGGTTCGAACGTCACGTAGCTGATGGTTCTATTCTCCGATCTCTGCTCCTGTGACAGTTGACAAAACAGAGATAGACGTAGATGAGACGAGAGATTGGAATAAATCGTGAGATACGGTTGGACGGGCAGATGGATGGATGGTTGGTTGGCTGGAGGGGGACGCGAAAGGGAGTTTTCAGGTACAAAAGATCGTGGGGGGAAGGGGGGGGGACACGCGTTAGCGCATGATGTGTACGTTGCTTTCGCTTGGGCGGAAGTCCCAGTTGCCAACTGGGATATCTTGTTAAGGAACTACTCGGCGTGGCACCTGCGTCGACTGGATCGTTCTGTATGTGTGTGTGTGTGTGTGTGGGTGTTACACGACGAGGCACAACCACGAACCAGTCCGTTTCTGAGAGGAGTCGTAGCTCCGATTCGTCCACCACTTACCAACTACGTTTCTCCCAGACCTGGAGTCGACGTTAGATGAAGTGTTTCGATTAACCCTTCAGCGCGCTTCGACGAGTTCATTCTATACCTTTCTACGAATAACTAGAGTTTCGACACTGTGCCTTCCACCGCGAAACTTCCCTAATTTCGACTCGGTAAAATCATTGGCATTTCGTTACGTCCTTCCAACGACAGTCTCTCGTCTCTGTTAATTCGTCACTAGTACATATTTTTTTATAACCAATCCGTTCATTCCTTAAATAAATTTTCTAATCTTCCTTCTTATGTCTGGTGTTGCTACAACAGCTTCTAACGCTGCGAACTCTCCACGTTTATAAAGCAAAGGGGGCGGTTAATTTTCCTTATAATATTATATCGGACACACCGGGCGGGCTACGAGCTGGAGGCAACATCTGCGGTAAATTCGGCCGATCTACGCGAGCGTGAATCTTAGAAGCAACTTCCGGCGTGAGATTTTCTCCTTGAGATATAAAGCCGCCTAACGAGGAGCTCCGGAGAACACTTGTACGAGGCAATTAGCATTAAAGCGCCTCGAGTGTCGTTTCATGAATTTTCCTCGCTATCACGGTCAAGGAATACCGATGCACTTAGTGAAGGTAAAACAACAATGCGGAAGACTTTTTAATGAGATTTTAGTGGCTACATTCACTGTAGCCTCTATAATTGCGCTAGCAGATGCATGCTTAAATTTGGTAATCAAGAAAAGTCATGGAGTTTCTTCTATTTTTTTTTGCTACGCTTGTGTCAATGTATATATATATATATAGTTGTAGAGCTTGGGAAAGAAAAAGAATTTTTTTAATTGGTGATAGAAAGACGCAGGAAGAATTTAAGAAGGAGACGGATAGCTATGTGTAGGATAATCAAGATGGTAATGCGTAGCTGGAAGTACTGTACGTGATCTGACGTTTACAGAAACTGCTTATGTTAATATCTGTCCTCGCCCAGTATCGTCTATCTAGTCTCCTGAATCCAACGGCCAATTCAGTACTCTCCGTACCTCCCCCCCCCCCCCCACCCTCCTACTAATGCAAACTCACAGACTCTGGATATATTTTATTATCTCGTGCTTAGAATGGGCACCGGGTAGAATTTTAAGGAGCCTCGTCGCCACCTTTGGCGGCCTCGTGAAAACGAGCTACTACCCCTTATCTGCTCTCCGTACCTCCTCCAACTTCCCCTTTTATCGCTCAATACCTCGACCCGAGTTTTCCTGATTCAGCGTAGCATCCTTCCTGCGTTTATTAGCTCAGCCAAGTCTAGTCGTATCTGCTTATAATCTTATCACATTCTCCCAGCTTGCCTGCTAGGGCCACGTTGAACATTTTTGAAGAAGCAATCGTTAACCCCCCCCCCCCTCCCCCCTCCCCCTCTCTATTTCTATTCCCAACACGACGCAGGTTGGGTTAAAAAATGATAAAACCCTGCTGTGGTTGATTTTTTCATCAATCTGCCCTTATATTATGGCAATATTGTAGCAGCGTGAATCATCAGAAAAAGCAACAGTTTCACGCGAGGAATTTCGTTAGACCGCGAAGAAAGAAACGTCATCGTTATACCTTGTTAAAAATTGCTGGGGAGAAAAATTTGAGCGTTGACAAAGTATCGGGGATGAGTAGAGAGAGGGCGATCCCTTACGTTTTTCAAGGATTCCGAAAATTCTTTCGATGCTCGTCACAGGCGATGCTTCATCTGCGAAGCCAAGCACGTAGTCTTGTTTCGCGCGTTCTTTCTCGAGTATTGCAATCCGTCAGAATAAAATCCTGCGTCCATCGAGGAATACGCCAGTAGCAAAACGCCAGTATCAATAAGAGCCATAGCTGCTGCTACGAAATAAATTTTAACAGCCTTGCCAGATCTTGTTAAGGAAGTTTCGTGTAAATGGCGTAGCTACTTATCTCACGACGTATTTGCAAAGCAAAGCAAAGAAAATCTAAAGTTCGATATTAGCGCGATTGCTCTCTTTCCCCCTCCCCCACTCACTCCCACCATTGCGTATCGTCAAGTTTTCTCAGAGTGGAATTTCTCCGAAACGCCAAAACGCTGTTAAGCATCGCGACCGGGGTTGTTAATGAACTACGTGAAATTAATTAGGGACTCACGTCATGGCTACATAGACGAAAGCTGCTCGCCTGTCGCCCCTGTACACGAAGAGCGCCACTGAAGTTACAGTTGTGATTCTGGATTATCGATAATACTCCCCCATCTCCCTCAATCCACCCCCCCCCCCTCCCTCTCTCTCTCTCTCTATAGCAGGACCATAGAAACCTAACTATCGTGGATTTAGGCGCAAAATCTATATCTACCGCACCGACACAAACCGGCGTTGATTTCGAACCTGTAACGAGCACGAGTGAGCTCCAGTTTGGAACTTTCTCGAGTGTTACCACCGATTCGTAATGGACGCGATGAAACTTAAGATGCTTCCTTAACGCGAGAGAGTATCCTCTCCGACCCCCCGAGAACCAGTATGAGACGTCCTTCCAGTCGTAAATAACACTGACAAAACCCAGCAGTAGCGAAACTATTCAACGAGTTTCTATTATTGCTGTCCCATTGATCTTGATCGCGAGACGATCGTGCCTTTCGCTATATATATAATCGATACGGTCGAGTAGTCTGCACCCGCGTTACATGCATTATCAGCTAATGCCAACAAATATTCCCATCGGCCTCAACGCCGATTTTCTCGCTACGCGTGTGTCCTCGTAAACGCCTCGTTCCTCCGCATATTATATATATAGGGTCGTGCATACGCGTTTATCTTTGTCACGAAGCTGGTCAGCGTAATTCATCGTATTAACATTGAAGGATCGTATATATATATACGGCGTGACGCAACGGTTTCCCGCAGGCGTCCCGCAGAATTCGATCGGTGTTTTACTCTTTATATACGTTGGAGTTTATTCATCTATCCCGCAGCTCGTCTTTTAGATTTGGTTGCTCCCGTAACACCTCTCCCAAGGGAGAGATTCTCTTTGGAAGGGTACAGTTATCGAATCCCCGGAGGCCCTCAGACCTTTCCGTCTTCCCGTGTATAACCTGCACCATCAGCCCTGCCGTAGTTTCGATCGCTAACCTTTATCGGTAGGATCACCCATCGACTCGATCGTACCCGATCGAAGCCTCCGGTCCATTGGTGGAATATTACTGAGAAAAAAAAATCAGTTGTCTCGGAAAGTTCTTTTCCTTGAGTAAATCTCTTAGGAGAGCTCTATGAAATCGAAGCCGATCGTGGAAAGGATCGATCGTTCCTTTTTCAGCTTTAAAAGCACAATCTCCGCGAAAGGATGGTCTTGTTAAGGTAGGATGGTCTCGTTACTGGACTGTCTGTTGGCAAAGAGAATCTTGCAGGTGCAAGCACTCGATACAGCGTCGTAAGACTCGCTCCTTAAGGTTGTCCTGTACCTATCAGGAGCGAAAGTTACGCCTCGGCAAGATCGGATACCAAACGCGAGTTTACGAGGGAGTAAAGAAGGGCGTGGCCCTCGTAACTGGACTTGATTGTTTTTCCTCGAGTCTTTTACCAGAGTGCTCTTAACAATTTTCAGTGCACTCATTTATTTCCCTCCCTTTGTCATGGCTGAATATCAAACTACGGAGAAATTTTAAGATGCACCGATAGATTCCACCAGAGACTCCGAAGAATCCGGGGAGGATCGGTATATATAGCATGCCAAAGCTGGCCTATCGGATTAAGTCAGTAGCGCTAGCTGGCTCGGTGAATTTAATGAGTCTCTGGGGGATATTTTCTCGTACTGCGATACGTGCTTCAATGACGTTAATATAGCTGTTTGTGCCTTATTAAAGTGTGTTGTTATATAATTCATGCTATAGTTTGCGCGGGACCATTGACTTTGGATAATTATATCTATATATATATATATATATATATATGTGAGTATAGTCTTTACGCGTACGCAGTTGGACCGAAACTTTGAACGAATTAATCGTACAACTGTATATATATGGGTGTTCCTGCAGAGGGTGGTGGTGGACTTCTTGTTTTGGTACAAGTGGAGAAAAGGGAGGGGTGAATAAGGATAGATTGGGGTAGAAAAGCGGCTTTTGTGCTAGACACAAAGGTACATGGGTATCACTGAGGACTCCTGAGGGACAAAGGACTCGTGGAAGATCGAAGATCCTGCTGTCATTATTTCTTTCTCTTACCTTGACGTGTTTTATCAGCTCCTTTCGTCCCTTGTACCACGTTATTACCGCCGGCGGCCTTGAACCAGTTGTCTCGCATTCCACGTCGTAATGGTTCCCGGCCAATAAGGATTCGTTGCTGTAACCGCGAGGTCTTCTTATCGTCACCGTCAAAGGCTTCACTGTGAAATTAGAAAAACTGCGTGAGTCATCGCTAATTCTCGCCTCTACCACGAGAATCAAAATTCTCCACTGACGTCATCATATATAGCTTTCGGTGCAATAACATTATATTGGTACAAGGAGGAAACACGTCCTCTCTCTTCTCTTCAATATTTCCTGTAAGAAAGGAATATGCACACAGCTAAATCCTCGACGTTTTAAGCACTTACAATTTGTTCCGACACTGTAGTATAAGAGGGTGATCACCGATAGGATTAAGCATTATGGGGCTGTTTTAATCAAGGAGCCAAGCATGAAGAAAGCGGAGTAATGCTCTCGAAAAAAATCCCGGGCCATTTTGAAGAGCCAGTCCTCCTTTTTCTTCCGTGTTAAGGGTTAACGAAGAATTCTAATTTTTAAAGCTCGGGGGATGGCGTGCTTTTCAGGATCGACCCTCCTGTGGAAGCAGGGGATGAGTGGGTAAGGGAAAGGGGAGAGGGGGGTTGAAGGAGTCGAGGTCGGATTTAATATATATTTCTCGTCTTATCTTGCCTTGTCTTTCTTTAAAGCCGAGGGAGCAAAGGATGTTGGCCTACTTTTAGTGTCTCGTAGATTTTATCGCTAATGGGAGTCAAGATAGGCGTGGTAGGCCTGATTTGTAAGACGCCCGATAAGATTTTCTATATCCCTTTCTCCCCGATGTTTTTAAGCGCCCGTTTTCTTCCTTCTCCCTTTCTCCCTCTCTCTCTCTCTCTCTCTCCCTTGTTTATTTTTTTATTCACTCTCTCTTTTTTCTTCCAAAACTTTCTACCCTTCATCCACGAAAACGAATGGGAAAAGAATTTTTACGACCTCTCAACGTTTTATGATTACCATCGTAAATCTTACTCCCAAGATATTCGGAAAAAATACTAATATTTTTACTCACGATTAAGGTCCAGCGTAATGGACGTCTCTTTCGGATCGATCAAATCCGTGTTTCGTGCCTGGCATGTTAAATTAGACCCGAGATCGGCTCTGCTAATGTGCTCTAGCGTTAACCTGCAGAAGAGATTTTCAAGATTGGTGCTTCGATACTATATATTATAGTTAGAAGAGTGAAGAAATAACTTAGGGGTGAATTGGGTTGGTATCTAGCAAGATGGAGGTGGTAGTGGGCGGGGGGGGGGGGGGGGGGGGATTATATTAATAGCTAATATACTCACTTATTCTCTATGACGTCTCCAGCATTCTTCTCGATCTCCTCGTCCCTCACCTGGCCGTTTATGAGCCACCTGACCGTCGGCTCGGGCTTCCCTGTAACAAGAACAAAGGCGTATCATGTATAGCAATCTACAGTAGATCAGGATTACGGCGTGCTCCTTCGCGTTTCTTATGGCGAAATCCCGGTGCTCAGAGATTTTATGCGAAAATTACCGACACGGAAATGCATAAAACTGGCGTCACTTTAACCCAGGGATCAACGAGTTCTTTCCAATTTCTCTCCGGCACGCGCGGGGGAAATCGGGCCTGAAGCAAACGCGCTCTAATGGCTGCAGTAAGTGCGAAGGTTCGTTGGAGCGATGCGCGGAGGTGAGAGTGGAAGGTGGGGGGAGGTGGAGGGAGAGGAGGAAGTAAAAACGCTGCTGATTCTCTTCTTTTTGTTGAGCGAAGTGGCGCGCCGGAGGACCTAAGAAGAAGTGGATTTAGGACTGGGGAAAAGGTTCGCGCCAGTCGTTTAGACTTCAGACGGTACATAAGCTCCGGCGATGTTGTAGGCTATACTAAACGGTAGATGAGTTTCCGGCAACTTTTAAATTAGCCGATACCTCAAGGCTCTCAACTTACAAAAACTATCGTTCTCCTGAAAACGCACACACGCAAACTCCGAAGGTAACTGAAACTTATGGTCACAGGTTGACGCATATCACTCGACGAATACGTAACTATATATACACACATATATGCACGGTATGTAGAGAGAAAATAGAAATTTTTATTATTCATTGCGCCATCGAAGTTTTTCCATCGTAAAACATACTACGATTATATTTCTTAATTATCGTTCATGAAAATATCGCGCTCGTATTATATTGTCGCTATATTTAATCCAACGCACCACAGGCTTCGTTATCATTTTATATTGGAATAATATATATTTACGTATATATTCGCGTCTCCCCGGTGCAGTAGTACGAGCCCGGCCTGGTAAGCCAGATAACTGAAAGTTATAGAGGCCGGTTCTCTCCGGATAAATATGAGTAGTGGTAGTGGTGGCAATTAATCGCGCGTCGAGTTTCGTTGGAGGACACTTTCGTTAGGAGATCCGATAGAGAGCGAAACACGCGTGGGATTAAAAAATCCATTTGGATCCCGTTCAGAAATGCAAGAACATTTCCAAGATAAATATATGGATCTATGTGCAAGCGTACACGTTTGTGCGTCCGTGTGGCACTGGCTCGAATATAGAAATTATACGAACGAGCGCGAAGTCGAATAATTTCAGGTGGTGCGGTCTGGATGCGGCAAAACTTACACCGGGACGATTCTAAGACGAGAGAATTCCGGGAATTTCATGGGAATGCGCCTAAATACTGGCGACAATGTCGGGGAATATTTCGCGCGCGCGCGCGACAACTGCCTAAACCATATATATATATATATATATATATATGTATAGCTGCTCCTGTCCTGCTCCTCTACCTCCTTCGTTCATTGTTATTCAGGGTGACGGCGGCTTCCGAATCGCAATTTAATCACAGCGAGACTCCGAGTCCGGGTCTGACACTTAAAATTGTCGACTGATCCGGAATGAAAGCGTCCTGAGGGGGAGCAAGTGGAGCGAGACGTATCGCGACTCGAATTAAGGCCATATCGTTGCGATTGGAGATGCTGGCTGATCGCGATTGCACTCGAAGCACGTGCCCGACTCTCGAATTTCTTCCTTTGCGCGGAGTCTCGATCGGAGGGGGGAGGGGGAGGAGCATAATTGAAAAAGGATCACCGCGCGTGGGGGAGTATAATACACAGTGATAAAAATGTAGCATCGAGCAGGCGAGAGGAGCTCGGAGGATTTAGACGGGTTAAGGAGAGGTCATAGGTTAACCGAGTGTGTTGCTGAACGGATCGCGCGGTAGTGCTTAATTTGTAAGCTGGCCCGCCTGGTTTGCGTGAGTGCTCAGAGACGTGGTGCGGTCGAGGGAGGGTCGGGCGGGACCGGCGTTGACTCTAACTACTGGACTCCGGTGGAAACTCCCAGCAGCGACTATCCCTTGAAACGACGATGCTGGCCATTATCTCCTCGCGCTCTGGCACTAAAGTGCGGATTTTAATCCGCGGATACCGGGCGATATCTTCCAGGATTAAGACCGGTCCGCAGCTGGCCGACCTCATCTAACAAGTTTCATCCTCCTCGCAGTACGTTTTAGGCAAATACTGGACGACGCGCCGCAGCAGCTTCGGAGGATCAAGACCCTTTCGTCCCATTGCAAAGCGTATCCTATGTTGAATTCACTCGCACTTGCAGGATAGGGATGAGGATCGTCCTCTTCTTCGCCGATAGCTCAACCTCCCCCAGATTTACAGCCGAGATCTCGAGATCTTGTCTCTGCCAGTTCTCAAAGCTAACCGGCTTTTTCGATTCGTTAGCTCGCCAAAGTCTGCCTCATTCCCCACCCCCTCTACTCGCAGTATTGCTATTCGAAAATAATGATTCCCGCAAGTCTTCTTTCGTCCTCCTCCGGAGAAAATCTTCCGATCTTGGGAATCGATAACACCCGGAGGGGAAGCTTCTTTGCGGCTGATCACTGAATTTCATTTACTACTGGATTTCTATCGCGCTGCTGCTGTACATAGTATATATAAGTTGTACTCTATATATATGCATGTATATATATATTTTAATGTTTCATTTCGTCGCGAAGGTGGAAGATTGAAAAATAAATAGGCGGTACATGCATAGCACCCGGTGCTGGATGAGACTCGTGACATTGTACGCTTTCGCTCCTGAGGGAAATAGGGAAAGTGCTCCACGGTTTCTCGTGGTTTAACGAAAAACGCCAATGTAATTATTTGCTGAAAAGTGAAAAATAAAGAAAGCACTCTGCCTATATGTATACAAGTACTGCTCTGGTCGGGGAATAAATTTTACAGCTATATCTGATGTAATGAATGCGTGGCCGGATTGTATATATCGGGTCGAGCGTGCAAATTGGCGGACTCTACGATTTTTTAATTGGCGCATTAGGCGTGTATGCGATTGGCCAGCGTATTTACTACGTGCCTTTTGTGGAAAATTCATTCGTTTCCCCCATTGAATAAAATAATTTCGGCCGTTTCGAATACGAGATAATGTATTGCATTTTGGTAACGCCTTTTCTGCATTATTCGTTACATAAATTTTCCAGCTTATATTTCCCAATAAATACTGGACATAATTCAATTGCATTAATTCATTCGTTCGTATAGTTGGGAAATAAAGCATCGTGGTTCTGAATGTACGTAGAGAGATATCTATAGGATACGTTCGAGAATTGTTCTCCATAGGGATCATAGTATCCCTGGGCGTTTTGTATAGGTATTTTCGACAGGCGTGTGTTTCAAGTGGAAATAAAAGCCCGGTATGATACTTTTCGCGTTATCGATCGGACCAAAAGCTATCCACCAGTCACTGAGTCGCGAAACAAGTTCGTCGGAATGAAATTAATTCTTTCCCCTTGTCCTTCCTCGATTCTCTTTCTCTTTCTCCCCCCCCCCCCCCTTACTCTCGACAGATATATAGATATGAATCCATCTAAACGCGTCACGACGATATTTCCGATTATTTCTGCTCGACCCGGAGTAATTTGGCCCTCGTGAAGAGAATCTCTCATATCACTCACTCGACTTTATTCCATCCAGGAGACAGGATCCGCGAGCCGTCGTTTCTCAAGATGGCGTATTATTGGAAAAGCTTATCAATGTTCCACGCGAATCTACTGGAATCGTCTCTTCGTTTTGACTTCATTAGAGGCGTCGGCGACGGTTCTAAATTTCCCGAGTTCGATTTTCGATGGTTTCGAATAAGGAGCGAGGCAAGGATAGTGGTGAAATTTATCAAGGAGAGAGTAGATTCGAGTTTTGCCTCGCGCGATTCACACAGCGGAGGCGTGATAGAGAAAGACTGGGAAGACTTCTCTTAACGTGCGTATACATCGCTACTGGGAGGGTCCTCGATTCTTTTCCGGGCACGAAGTCAAGTAATTGGCAATAAATTCTGCCACCGCGGACCAAGTCGTAAAATTTTCTCGCCGCTATTGCCATAAATTATAGATAACGTGGATTCTCGCCGAGTAGATAGAGGGGGTGGGGGGGGGGGGGGTGGAGAGACTTAGGCTTAACTGTAAATCGCGTATAATAGAGCGATCGAGTGCTGGAAGTATAACTACACGTGGCTTTGGCCCCGTCTTGTTCGATTCCAACGATCGGGTCGATATTTATTCCCTCCGAGTCGAGTGGGTAACGATGAGGGACTTTGCTTCGTGTCTATCGTGTGTCACACACCACTGACAACACAGCTCTTTTTCTATTATTGTTTCGTTCTATTTGTAACACAGTTTTTTTTATTAGTTACCAGTTCGACCCTCTTCATTGACTGGCCGCAAGATACCGCGTGGGAATCGGAAGGAAGATCACAGCTGTAGATCCCACGTATTCTATTCATCCTACCACCTACTTGACGCACCCTGTATACACGTCCGGTTTTGCCCTCCCTGTGTACGAAACACTCCACACCTGTAATGTATTTTGCCATTTAAGTGAAAAGGAACGAACGACGCGTTGGCACAAGGCTATTATTTATTCAAGCAATTTTAATCGGTTCGACGAGCGAGGAAGCGGTTCGGTAGCTGACGGTGACATTCTTAAATGGGACGGACTCTGGCGGGACGAGAAAATAATTGAAACGGAGCAGCTCCCGTCGATGAGTGGGAACAAAATCAATCATGGCGGATTTTCCTTCGGCTCGGGCGAGTTTTCGGTGAGAGCTTTGAGGCATAAATCACGAGACCGGTATACCATGTATATATATGGGATACCGTTCGGGCAAACTGTTTCTCGGCGGATGGAGGGTCGAAAGGTACGGCTTGGCCATTAACATTTAATCGGCGCGTATATTCGCATGTAATTTCGCATATAGGAATTGAATTGCTAATCGGCGCGCGGGACCACGTGTAGCGAAAAAAGAAAGGACGGTGGGGAGGCATCGCGTGTCTCGGACCTTGCATTGTCCAGGTCGAGCCGGGATGGAGGTGGGAGAGGGTCGTGGCTGGAGGTATTTCATGTACACGAAGAAGAAGAAGAAGAAGAAGAAGAAGCATCAGGGAAAAGTGGAAACGATTATTAATCACCGAAATCCCCGAGTGATTTACGATCTCGCGGAAATGGACTAGCGTAGGATTTCGGTTTGCGAATCGGGCCACAGTTGACTCGTATCGTTAAGGATAAGCCGATCTTCTCGATATTCAATTTACAGGGCGCGATGCGTGCGTGATCGATACTCGCCTCACCGATGCAATTCCCGGAGAATCTGCATACGATAATATCGTCGCGGCTTCGAATTTCGATATATTCATCCGGACTGTTCCATCAGAACTCTTTTTCCTTTTATCCCATTCCTATATCGATGTGTCGAAGATAAAAAGCTAAAGTCAAACATTACAGTGCAGAGGCGGCGGATTTTTCGTGTGGCAATATCCAGCGTTGATTGCAGTGTATGTATATAAGTAATAAATATGTGTTGTGGAGAAATTCACGTGCATACGTATGTACAGGTTTCAGGCTGAATTTGGGTCAACGATATATATATATATATATATATAGGGTATAACTAAAAGCCTAAGCTTGTTTCCTCGTGCGAATGTCCCTTCAGGGACGTTTAATCAGGCGCCGGAAGGAAGGTGTATTCTTCGGCGAGACAAAACGGTCTCCCAAGTATCACAGTGGACAGTCGGCGTGCTTTGAAAGACGCTGGAAAACGGCAAATAATCTTTGTCGACGAATGGAACATCTATTGACAGTGCAAATATATTTCTAAACGGTCGAATGTTATCCTTGGCAGGTATAGCAGGCAGGAGATTCTTTTAGAGGTTGGAAGGATGAAAATTGCACGGTTAACGCAGCGCAAGTATGTGCACACTGGTGAGTCCAAGGAGGGTATATGGTTTGCTAAAACGAGGAGGATAGGAGAATGTTATGCAAACGAAGATGGAAGAGGAGGAAGGAAGAGTAATCTAAAAAAGAGTCGGCAGCGCTCGGGACTTTACGTTTATAATTCCGGAGTGACACGTATACCAAATTTCTTTTTAAAACCAACAAGAACTGTAGTGCCGGAGCTTTGAATATGCATGTATTCGTGAAATGTAGAATGAAATTCGCGCTTCATGAATTGTAAAAGTTTTCATAACTGCGGTGAACTTACATTTGCGTGCGAAAGATTACGCGGAAAATAAATGTTATTACGAAAGCCGGATTTCGTTGGCGCACTTCGTTTTCATTTAGGGGCTCTGAAACGGTGAAGCCCTGGATCGTTTCGTTGTCAAAATATCACTTTGAGGACGCTTAATCAGGATGGAAGGAGGTCGTCTCACCCTTTTTGGTCGAGGAGCTATTGGGTAGGAGAGCGAGAGCGAGAGAGAGAGAGAGAGAGAGAGAGAGAGAGAGAGAGAGAGAGAAGACGGACTGCAGCCACGAGACTCGAGGGGGAGTGGGGGACTAAGAGAGGGTGGAAATAATCTTTTAAGGCGGCCCGAGAGAAGTTGCTACACTTATAAACAGAAATTTAGATCCAGTTGCCAAAGTAAATAGCGATGGTCGTTCCTCATACTTCTTCCCTTCCATCTCTACCCCTCCCCTTCCTGGCAGCCTTTGCCTGTCTATTGCCATCCCGATCTTCCCATCCCTTTACACCTTCCACCCTCGCCCCTCCAAGTTCCACCCCCTCCCTCCTACATCCCCACGAAATCGCGTTTACCGTCTGATTGAACGTGGAACTTTTCACTTAGCCTTGCTCGCCGATAAAAACTTGCCTGATCTAATAACTGGCGACACCACTGATGCCACCGATAGTTTTTGCCATCCTTTGTACCCCTTGCGACCCTTGCCCCCCGTTTCGCTACGATCCAACTTTTCAACGATTTTCTCTCTGCCAGACTTCTCGCGATTTGCCAAGCAGAATAGCAGCAGGAAAAAAACTTTCCTTTTACTCTCTAGCCCTATATGTATATATATATATAATACGTATACGCATATTGATTATACCCGGTGTGTGTGCCACCACTACAGCTGCCATCCTATAATAACGGTTACTCCACTCAAGTATTTTTACTTTTCACACAGCGTGGAGAACGATCCTCGAAGAGATGGTGCTTTTCGCGATAGATTCGAGTGTAGTACTCGCTGTACGTGAGGAATTTTTCAAATGTCTTCGATAATGGTTCGATTCCCAAACCGAACTAAACAAATATTATCTCTTGCACGAACGATTTTAATAATGGAGATTTTCGCTTGCATTCCAAGTGTATATAGATAGAGAAATGTTTCAAACTTACCGCCTGTTACTCTGCACGTGAGCTGTGGGCTGTCTCTCTCCTCGTAGGGTCCCGCTGTTCCGTTTAATATACGACCATCCCATGCGTCCAGAATGGTCGGTTGCTCCGGCGGAACTGTAACATAACGGGCAATTATGCATTAAACAAATCGTTTCTCGATAGTATAACAAGCTAATGTAGTAGTATAACATTTCTCCTAGGCTTTAAAAATCCAGCCAGGAATATTTCTTCTTTTTCCCTCGTCTCTCCTCGCAGTGACAATAATTTTCCTCGCGATGGATCTGGGTATTTTGGACGCGATTTCGCATAACCGAGCGTTATATGCGATACACTAGCTGGGTATATATATATATATATATGTATAGGAGGGAGCATTATTGTGTGGAGGAGTAGAGAAGAGGCCGGGGGGAGGTAGAGAAACGCGCATGTAGCTACGACCGTTGGCGGATTAAGCTCGGTAATATTTTTTCGCGGAATATTCGTTCTCGCGAAATCGGAGCGGAGTCGAAAAAACCGCGCGGTATATATCTCGTGCTTTTTCGTTATTTTGCATCAGTTTGAACGCATACGTCGAACGTATCCGTCGCTTCATCAACGAGGCCGTATACCACCCACTATCCACCATCCTCAATTTATTCATTTTTCTCAGGCGAATTTTTCAAAATTAATATCCCGATTAGTTTTACGGACCGTTCGTATTAAGTTCTCTCGCAGCGAAATAGCCGATACCGTCGGTAATATTGGAAAAATCCCTTTTCCAATTTTCGGTAAATATTTTGAACGTTGTGCAGAATCTTATAGGGCCGTGTGCGAGGGCTGTTTGCAGCTATGCGCATTTGACGCTGTCGCTGACGTTTACGACGCGTACGAAAAAATAAAAAAAAAAAAAAAAAAAAAATACTGGCGCCATCAAAGGCCTCGTCGTGCAATAATGAACAAGCATTTTTACCCGAGCTTGTTTCCATGTAAACCGGAAATGTGCGCCACCAGCCTTGTACCTACTCCGGATGAGAGGCAACGAGCAAAAAAAAATGGTAAAAATGAAGCAGGAAGAAAGGGAAAAATTATATGTGATATAGGCTGATGTGTACGGGAGAGGGGAAAACGCGCTTAGCGGGGATACGTGCACTGGGGAAATTCCGGGAAATGACTGGAAATCGCTGGCAAATCGAGAATGATGGCGTTAGCATGGTCGGTATGATTCGCGCCGTTTCCGACGAAGGCACTTAATCAAGCGCTCCGCGTTTCGCCAAATTCAATATCATCCCCCTGCCAAGCCCTGGCAGCCTCTGCCAACTCTCTCACCCCCTTTGGGCCTGCAACCCTTGCCCCCTCCCCCCTCCACACCTACCAACCCACTTGCGCGATGCGCCGGCAACGCGATGAAATTTCTACCGCGTTGGCCCGAACGTGTAAAGTATTCACGAGGATTTATAGCAGCTTTTCAATCCATAATCGAGCGTGCCATCGAAAATAAAGCATCGTTTATCGTGGCCGATGCCCGTCAGCCTGCCAATCAATCCGTGCACGACCAGCCCTCCGATCTTTCCTATCTTCCACTCTTCCTCGTTTTTCACTCCCAAGTCCTCCCGCGCGTTCTCCACCAGCGACCAAATCCTTCCATATCCTCGTCATCTCCCCGATAATCGCTGCGACCCAATATAATCGCGCGGAGACCATACTTTTTTCACCCCCGAACAAACTCACCGCGCACCAATTCAATCGGCCGTACATAGTATATATATATATATATATATATATATATAGCGACCAATACGCCGCAACTCTGGCAAATTTTCCTTTCAAATTTATGCCTCGGTCGTAATGACATTAATTAAATTTATAAATTGTACATAACATTGATTAAAATTTACCGATTCAGCGTGGCCGATGCGCGGCTTGCCAGGAGCATGCGCATATATATCTCTACAGCTCGCTTATTATATTATATACTATAACAGTTTCTCGATGAATTATTGAGTTGTGGAAAATTGCGCGTAAAATTTTAACGCTCCGCGACGACGCGGTTGCCATTTGCTCCGCTGCTCTTAAGAAAGCATCCGCTTTAAAACGTTTCCCCTCTTATTTTCCTCGTTACGCCAAACGGAAATTGTAGCGGGACACGGACACGCGTGTTCCACGGGACGGACTTAAATAATCGAATAACCGCTATTCGTCGCACATAATTGGATCTGTCGCGTTTCGAGAAGTGGCTGGATCGTCGAATCAAGACCCAATCCTGCGCCCCTGGCTCATCACAATTAACGCAGCCAAGTCTCCGATCCTCCACGCTTTTCCCGCTCCTTTCTCAATGGCGAATCAAAACTTGTACAAACTTTATTATACTGCACGTACGGTATATGTATATATAGGGTGCATTCCAAATTACGCATGAAGCGCATAGAATGTACAGTTTATGTCACATTTATTATAGAATTTAAGTGCTTACTGCGGCGCATATGCGTGACTCGGAACGCACCCATAGTTAATCATAGAGATTCATAGCTTTCTTTACCTCTCCCCCCCCCCCCCCCCCCTCCCTCCAATTTACATAAACGCACTATAAGCAGTCACAAACAGAGACACTCGCTCGTCTCGTCTGGAAACAATGACAGCGCGCTGGAATTATTCGTCGATCCCCAAAATGGATTTCCAACTAGTCTCCAGCGATCGGGAATTAACGCAACTCGGCGAGCTTCCGATTCTCCCGCGAGACTCGCCGGCGGTTTCGAGCTTTTCCTCCGAAAGCCGAAATTTGCGACAAAAGGACGCGGATTAAAACCGTATCACAGCGTTTCGCTAAAGTTCCGCTGCACAATTTTTTTATTCCCTCCTCGATTTATCACGCTGGATCTCTGCAATTTTCGACGATAAGCCCTGACAAACGATCGTTATGATTATTTAAGGTACATTTACCGCGTGTATTCCACATTTCGGCTGGAAATGGGGGAGGAGGGAGTTCGGTCCATTAGCCGCATAAACGAATTATCGAAGGAGGCTTTTCCCTTGGAAATCGCAGCTGGCCGATACATTTTTCAAGAGGAAATTGCTGCTGATCGATTGATATTGGTGGTGTCCGCGGGAGGGGAGAGAGTGCTGAGGGTTTTCCACATGGGGGAGGGTAAGAAGCTGATTTATATACATAAGCAGCAATGCGTCTAGTTATGATAATAGGGAGAGGCGCGCATGCGCGTTGGGAATTTCAGGAAGAATGCCAAGAGATAGCGGTGAAGACCGCATTCGAGTGAACATGAGCGGAGAACCAGCTGCAATGTACCTATGTGCGTCTGGTGTGAAGTGTGGTAGTGATCCACCCCCCCCCCCCCCCGCGTCCCTCTATCTCTCTCTAGCTATACCAAGGGAAACTCTGTGCTCTCGAACCAACACAGAGAGATGCAAACACACAAGTACAAGGAGAAGCAGACGAGCTTACCTCGTACGCACGCTCAAACGTTTAACTACGCGAGCTTGGCTTTGCATGTGTCAGTGAGTTGGCTGTAGCTTGCTCGGACATGATGTACATTCGCGTACTTCGTTTACATATATAATATATCAACATGCGCCAGCTGCCTCTCTCTAACGATGTACTTTAGCCTTTCACAAAATATTGCTTGTAATCAGCCAAGTTATTCAACTGGTTCTTGCTGATATCGCCAGGCTCTTATTAGTATACCTGTGCCTTGAAGGAGCGGAAGAGGGGTCCTCTTAAAACTAATTAATGCAAGACGGATACTTATATATATATATATATATATATATACATGAGATTACGAGGCTCGTGGCCATGCGAGGATTTCAAGGAACGTTTTTCATGGTAAAGGAATGCGTAACCAAACAGTTTCGAACGATTTGCCCCTTGCGTGTCCTCTCCTTGAATTTCAATCGTCAACCACGCCGTGAAAAGCTGCAATTTTTTTCCCTCGCGTTTTCAAGGTAAACAGGAGCGAGCCGTAGTGTGGCAGAGGCTGGCGGTGTATTTGCGATGTAACAAGAGGCCAACGAGCATATCGAAGGTAGCGTTGGAATTGATCCGGGAAAACGGCATGAAATTGTATTCAGAAGTGACCCGGAGACCTTTGGAGCTTTAAGTACACCATACGCAGATTGGTACACCGGTTATCGGAAAAGCTCTACCCTTTTCCACCCCTCGGAATCCCCCCGCGGACTGATCGTGCACCGAGAGGGCATTCGCAAACGATATTGCATGTCACGAAAATTTGCTTATTATCCGCCCTCGGCTCCCTGAAACGATATCGCTACATTTTTGCAAAGGATTATTTATCTTTCCGACCCGCTTTAGCTTCTCATCTTTTTTCCTATTCTTTCTTTCCGTCCCTTTGTTCCTTTTATGTATATACATATTTTTTGCGAAGGTTGACCCCGCCAACACGAGCCACTCGTATGTACACGTTAAATCGTCCACGTTATGATTATTTCTAAAATTTCAATGACTACACCAATTTTCAGAGAATTAAAACTCTGTGGTTCTCGTGGAGTTTTTCTAACGGGATACCACCCTCTGGCTGCTGAATTTCTAGACGCAAACGGATCATGCGGGGGGTGCGTGCGATTATCTTTAAATCGGATCTGAGCCTTATTGTTGCGTATCTCGATATAGGGGAGGATGCTCGCTGTACTTCTCCCCTACGACCCGAGAAGGGGGAGACACGTATTTCAAGTAGCACAATGGTTAAATTATTATCGGGATATAGGGAATATCACTGTTGTTGGGCTGTTGGTTACCCACCTCGCCCATCGTAACAAGCGGCCAAATCCATTTCCTGCAATTACCGTTGCTACATCCCCTTAACATCCGCCGTCTAATCAAACAACGTGTATATATACAGGATTTTGCTCAAATTTAATTTTCAGTCTGCATTGACCTGGTTAAAAAAATTCCTACTCCAGTCTATATATATATATATATATATGTGTGTGTGTGTGTGTGTACATTATTATTTCCAGGAACGACCTTCCTACCCCTTCCACGGTCAGTCTCCTAAAAATTACACACTTTTTTCCCCAAAACACACGGAGGTTATTTTCTTTTGCGCTCGGATGATGTAGCCTCTTGGTGAATAAAGTTGGAAAAGTTGGCCGATTTTCGGGGTCTACGCCGAATTCGAGCAAAGTGAAATCGATCTGCAGAGGAGGGGGGAGACGGGGAGAAAAAGCGAAACTGCGAAAGCTGGCAGCAAGGGACAGGACTGGGTCACGAGGTTGAACTCGAAACTACGATGTTCATTCGCGTGATTTACTCTCTATCAATCCCCCAGGCTTAAACCGTTGGTATATATATCCTAACTTGCACTCCCTCCCCTCGTCAACTTTCCCAGCTAACTTTTTCCTCGTCCACCCTCGCTACTCGCCGAGATGTAATTACGAGTGACGATGGGTTAATGATAATGCTTTTCTAATTATGAGAGCCAGCGACGATGTCAAAGTTAAATAATATAAATGTTCCATGCCACGGACAGGAACCCATTAGCGCTTATCACTGCCGATTGGATTATCAACGGCAATTGTTATTACCAGCGTTATTATATACATATATGTATATGTATATATATATATATACATATGTAGTATATATACGCTTTGAAACGATCAGTCCCAATTTCAGCAACGACTATCTCGTACAGCCGGCTAACGAAATTCCTCGCGTTTATTTTTATCGCCGTGATTTCTGACTGTTTTGCAATTAAATTGACGGATTCCGTAAGTTGCGCACAATTTGCCGTAACCGGGGTGATAGATTTCGCGTTTTCGTGAGACGGTTGTACGAGGAACGAGCTGGCAAGCCGAGAGAAAATGATATACACTAATGGATTACATCGGCGAGGCTCGCCTCGGTGTAAATAGGTGTGCGTCCGTGGTAGTGCGAGGAAGACGGTGTGCGTCGCGTTAAGATCCATCATTCGTCGGACCGATTAAGCCCGGGAGACTCGGTCTGCTGAAGGATTACGCTCGCGGTGGCAGCCAGAAGTCAACAACGGACCTCTCCGGATTTCAATAAGAGTGTCAAATTTTATTTTCAAATTTCACACCCCCTCCTCCCTCCCTCCCCATCTTTCATACTTCTTGTCAGGCACCACTGCAGCCTGTTCTCCCTTCTTTTCCGCGCGAACGATTGTCGCTCCTCGCGTAAGCTGGATTGCAGCAGTGATCGATCAGCCCCCGGCTCGACCTCGCTCCACGATTCCTCGATTCGAATAAAAAAAAGAGAAAAGCTGCGCCCCGAACTTTTTTCAGCCCGGCTCAAGGCCGATGGCGGACGGTTTGTTACGGAGGGTCGTGAATTAATTCGCGCGCCCCGCCGGAAAGTTAAATTCACGGTTCGCGCGAGCTACACGGCTTTCCACTATCGTTTTAAAATTCAAACGAGACGCCGCCGTCGCCGGTCCACGGCTCGATAGTCGCGCGATCTTAAAAGATCCGAATTTACGCGCTAGAGTGCTGCAGCCTGGGAAAAATAAGGCCATGCAGTGGAAGGAACGCGAGGGTTTTTTTTCTGCGCGTTCCATTGGAATAAAAAATGTATATAGAGAGAGGGAGAGAGGAGAATTTGCAGGAGAGATCTTATTCTTAGGGCCAGTTAATCGGGTCGTTGCGGTCTCGCGTTACGTTTTACATATGTAGGGTAGGTTGGAAGGGAAGAGGGGGGGGGGGGGGGGGGGAGAAGAGACGGGAGGTTGAGAGAAAAAAGGAGCTATAGTACAGAGCGTCTCGCCTTGCAGCTCCGCACGATTTTGAATAAGCCTCCTGAGCCTTGCTTCCCGCGAGTTGAAAAGCCGCGCGATGTTTGCCGAATGCCACTTCGTATGCTGGCAACGTAAGGGACGTTTCTGAGAACGTGCGCATTTTCCTACAAAGCAGGGGTGTGGGGGAGGAGAGAGAGAGAGAGAGGGAGAACGAATCGTGTCGGAGCAGAAGAGCAGGAGGAGGAGGGGGGGGGTGTAGCTGCGGAAGAACCACCATCGCTCCCCCCCTCCCCCTCCTTTACTCCCCTCTCTGCTTCTCTTTTTCTTTATTTATATTATTCTTTTTTTTCTTTGAAACGACATCGCACCGCCATAGGGGCGCCCTCGAGTATCCTCGCTGAAAACCCCTCCAGTGTTTTCCACCGCGACGAATCCCTTGGGAAGGTTGTCTGGCTGACCGTGGAGCAACAGACACTCGCCGAGAGTGTACGCGTCTGGCTGAAAAAAATGGGATTAGCGAGCTCGGCCAAAATAATATCAAGCCCGGGAACCGATTACACGAAGAGACGATATATCACAGATTTGTTTTTTCGTAAAGAGCTTTTCTTCGGGAAGAAGGTAGAGGAGGGGGGAGGTAGTAGGAAAGTGGAAAAGCAGAAAAACAGTGAGCCAGACATGCGAGTGGGGTGGGCGGAGGAGGAGCTGACGAGCCTTTTAAAAATGCAGCAGCGCCAGTGTGGAATCGAAAGCTCGTCGGGTGTAAGAGCGTGGGTGTGGGGAAAGGGGGGGGGGGATGTGAAAAGAGGGACCGAGTTGTATTGGTTGCCGCGCAAAATCCTCGCAGCGCCAGGGACGAATCCTGCTGGCATATTATACGAGAAATACCGAAGCCTGTAATATCTCTAGGACGATAAGAAATAGAAGGCGGTAACGTCTAGCGATACGTGCAAACCAGCTAATAATAAATATTGGATTCCAATGGATTTCAATATCACTCTGTTGCACGAATCATTCTTCATCTCGTATTAGAATATCTATCCGAGAGACCTGCAATCTTCCACCTCCTCCCATATTCCATCCCTCTTCCTTTTATCCCTCAACCCTCCAGCAAAGGTTATCATGCACCTTCAACTTGTTTTCCCGTCCCTTTCTTTCTCTCCCTTGTTAAATTTTTACGGCTACCAGCTCTCCCTCTCGTGTTTTTCCCTCCTCGCAGCTAAACCTTAAGCCACACTGATATACTCGTGTATTTCCCAAAGATCCGCTCTCCGACTTATTTAGCAAACGCCCCTAATTCAATTACGTGATGCTCCTTTTCGGTGAAAAAGACGGGGGCAGAGTGGAGGATTTTTTGGTCTCTCTTCCATAAGGGAATGATAGTGGATATAAAGATTTCGCAGTTAAGAGACAGAGAAAGAAAGGAGAAAAGTGGTTTTCTATCATCGACAGGAAGAAAGTTGGATGAATCGAAGAGAAGGGAACTCGACGAGGAAAAGATACCCATCTGTCCCGTGCTATGTCTTTCTTCCTAGATTCTCCTACTTTCCTTGCCAGACTTGTCGCCCCCTCCCCCCCCCCCCCCTCCTCTCCCTCTCCATTCCATCCTGAGGTCATATCACGCTGATTGGACGGAGACCTGAAAAGAAACGACATCTCTCCCTCCCTCCCGAGCACTCTGTCTTTTTCTTCTATCCGATTTAAGATCTATCCGTGGTATCTAAAACATCCAAAGAATCCCACCGATCAATTTAATGTCTTTTGCTCCCACCATGCACACGAGTTCACGGAAATTCCAAATTTCGAGAAAACCCTATAAATTGTTACTCTCTTTCGCTTGGCCGTTGTAAAACTTCCGGAAGGATAGTTGTAAAGTTACTGAAAAGAATTCTTCTTTTCTTATATGGATGGAAACGTAGCAGTCGATAAGTCAAAGTGGCGGACATTTTAATTATGGCGCGGCCCGGAAATTGCAAGGTACACGGAAACGAAGGTAACGCCCGGAATCCTTGGTAATTCTCCGTCCTTCGCCCCACTACTTCCATTCACCTCGAATTTTTCCCTATTTCCCTCGTGAAACGAAATGGCCTCCAAGATCGGCTCGGCTCTATCGGAACGAGAGATTTGAATTACGGTCGTGCAGATATCGCCTCGTGGATTAATCTTCGATTACCGCAAGAGGGACGCGATCATTACGGAACGGGGGAGAAATGACTCGAAGAGAGCGGAAAACATAATGGAAGCCTGCGATACTTTCACTCTGCCAATATATAGGAGAGATATAATATCTCCAACTGCAGCTTATATCCAAATACATATATATATATATATATATATATATACAACAGAGAAAAGTTTTCCCAGAACCTCAGGTACATCTATCACAACTATGATAAACTAACGGTGCATTGCTACGGGCGAGCAGACTGATATTTATTGATAATGATTTGTGAAACTGACGCTGATAATCGGTTTTATTCGTAAAGTTGCAGAAAAGTTTGAATCAAAGTGTACAATATTACAGCGCGAAGCGATGAGCGAGAGGAATAAGAAGAAGTTGTTGGTCGCTTCCTTCGTTTTATTCCTCCAACTGCAAGTTGATCGAGTCCGATCGGCCCAATCAAGGGATAATTAGGTGCGACGTGTCTGCGTTGACCGAGCTTAAAATAAATTGCGGCGAGTATCGATGTGAGAAGTCCTCGGGACATTGAAGCCTAAGCGGTCTGATTCTCGGCTACCAAATGGATGTCCTTGGACTCCTTAGTAGCTCGTTAACCGTGTCGTGTGAGCCAGTTTGTGGGGCGTGAGTGGTGTCTGCGGGTCTTTATTGGGTTTTAGATACCCGTTGAGGTAGCCGAGTGGATAGGGGGATACTCGAATGCTCTATACATCCCTCGTTCTCTCTGGCCTCCTCCTCCTCATCCTCCTCGCCCTTTCCCTCGCTTCTATTGCGTCCCGCGTCTCTCTCTCTCTCTCTCTCTCTCTCGAAAATACCCCCCCCCCCCCTACGTAGGCACCCTTACCGTCCAATTGTCCATTTTAATCTATCAAACCCCCATACACCTGCTTCTCGACTCCCTTAACACGAAAAGCTCGTAAAAAATTGATTTGCTTAAAATAAAAAAAAATAAAAAGGGGGGGAAAAGAGTGATCGACGAGTTTAATCGACCAATAACCAGTAGGAATGTTTCTCCATCGATGTTTCTTCCACTCAACATGGTACTCTGAGATTTTTAGCGGATATATATACGTACAAGGGCCAAGGGGCATTTTCGTGAAAAATTTTATCCCCGTAGCTATACGTCTTGGGGATAATGTAAGGAGAGAACACACAGTGAGAGGGAGGGATTGGGATGGAATAAGGGAGAGGGTTGGTAAGAATAATGCGAACGTTTCCAGAAGTCGCTGGCGACAGCGAGCAGCGAATGGATTTTCGCGAATTTTCCATGGGATATGGGTTATGGCTCGGCCAGGATGAGGCATGGGGTGGGACAAGCTACGCGAAACGACGGGAGAAAGAGTGATCGCGATTCGTATAAAGTGATTTTAAGTGAGAGCCGGTTCGCCATTTCTCTGGGCAAAAGTTCACTCTGCTGAGATATGGCTGCAAATATTAAAATCTGCTGGCCGGCCGTCAGTCCTTTCAGGAAGCTTTCCAGCAGCCGATCTTCGAATACAGTGATTTTCATTTCACATCCTTTTCCTCCCACGATATATCCCAGAGCTCCTAAACTCCCCACAGTTCATCCGGCTCCTCGCCGTCCGACTATCGAATTAACCCCATATTTTTCACACCACCCTATCGTCTCAACTCGTTTGCCCTTGCTTTTCCCAGCACCATTGATATATTAAAGCTTCCTCGACCGGTTTTATCGTCTTAAAAAAATTGCAATATCAACGATAATCCATTTATGATCGTGGCATTTTTCCCAGCATCGAGGAAATTCCTGCGATTTGAGAACCACTGGGAACAGGGTGCAGTTTGCCGGGACGCAGTGCGGAGTCGCGCGGAAGAAGACGAAGGAGAGGGGTGGGGAGGGCTGAGGGTGGCGAGAGGACGATAGGAAGAATGGCCAGACAGTTTCCCCAGCAAGAAACTTGTTAGGTCAGACGTATTAGCGGAATCAGAGATATATTGCCACCTACACAAACGCTTTTCTCCAACTCGCGCAAAATTGCATCCACCGCAATATCAGCGCGAAATAAGATTCTTATATTGACGAAACTGAAAATTTTAATGGTATTTCTTTTCAAGGCACTCGCCAGTATTATTAAGATGCTGTGCAAATTCCCGGAAAAAGATATTACAGTGGCGTATCGAGGAGGGGTAGATTTATTCAGAGCGATCTCTTTTTTCAGGTAAAAAGAGGTAAAAGGAGATGGAGAGAGGGTGGGTATTGGGGGGATTTCTACCGTGGTGCTGGAAACTAGAAGACAGGATGAGGAGGGGGGGGGGGAAGGGTTGGATGGAATCGTTACGTGCAATAAAACTGCTCGTGGAAGTGACGAAAAAGTGGTACATGTGTGCTGTAAGGGGGGCTAGGTCATACGTTGGTAGTGAAGATCGCGCGAGACAGGCGACACTGGGACGTCGGCGTACCTCGAGGATCGGTCTCACTCTTCTCTGCCATGGCAGGGGTAAAACTTAGGCGGGAAGGAAGAAGCGAGCGGTTCTTGATGTACACGCCAGCCATTTCCGCTGAAATATTCGAGGACGGTGTGCTACGGGCGAGGAAAATTTTGTGTACTTATTGAGTTATGTACTCGCTTCACGTTCGTCGGATGTATCGAGCCAATTTAGGTGTCTGAAGCGAGATCAACGTTTGTGGGCCAGAGGAGCCGATTTCTTCGCCAATATTTGCGAAACATTACGCGTGTCACGGTGTATATTCGTCTACTCGACTCTCCAAAACGGAAGGATCAGCTGCAACACCCTCTATCCGTCAGTATATATATAGCACACTGCATCCGAAAAGTGTGTTTGAAAATTCCTAGGCTTTTTCCAAAGCATATCCCCCCTAGTATATACTATGTACACTGTACTCTGGACGGGAAGAAAATTTCCCTGGATCCCTCGGACGTCTCCAGTTTTGCACGGTCGACCTGCTGACTCGTGAATTTTACCTGAAATCCTTCCATTTTCCGGGCAAGGGGCGTGATCCCAGCATAGTGGTAGGTGCAATTCCAAACGAGTCCTGGGGGAGCTGTTTGCGGAAGAAGCGTCATTAGGAGGGTTTTCGGTCATCCTGGCAGGGACGCAAGGACGAGTTTTCCGGAAGGCATCGTTTCCGGACGGTATAGCTAGTCTCGCTTTGCGAATGGCAGTGGGTGAAAATAACCAGACTGGCGGTGATATGTTTTTGGTCAGTCGAGTATTTCCCTGTATCTTCGGGCTATTCGGGGGCCCGGCAAAAAGGGGGAGGGGTGCCAGCTAAGAGCCCTCTTGCGACGGAAATTCTGGTCTCGCGGTCTTCTTCGAATAATTGCGCGTAGTTGCACGGGGGCGTCGGGCAGTTTATCACAACACCCGGTGACAATGTGGAGTAGGTAGGGAATGGGTGTGCGTGGGGTGGATTTTGTTTGCCCCGCGAGTTTCCAATGGCGTTTGCATAGTTCGGTAAGCCGGGACCAAGACCGCAGTGGTATATAGCGGAGAGCTTTGCTCGAGAGAGATCCACAGGGAACTGTGGATTTGCTGGTTTCCAGCGTTTTAACGCCTCCAGCCACCTTCAGTCTCCTCCACGCGCTAAAAAATTAATCACCAACCGTAATGGCCGTAACTCCGCAAACTGTCCCAATTTATTCAGACTCGGTCATGAGAATGCAGCTACTACGCTGTTTGTTGCGACTGCTTGCTTAATAATGCTGCCAGCCATCATGCTCCTGATATCCGTGGAATTAATGAAGCAGCGCGTCTGCTTTTTTACGATCCGCGCCTTGGAAATGGATATTTCCGTATTGTGGAAAGGTTACTCGCCGGAGAATCGCGATCCGCCAAATCGACGCGCGACTCGCCCGAGCAAATTTATGGATGCCATAAATTCTTGTTATTCTACCAGCTGCTCTCTCTCTCTTCTCTCTCGTCTCTTTTTACACTCTCCTTTATCATTATTTCACCCAACACCCCCTTGTCCACCGCAAACGCTCACGGTCAGTTTGCTACTTACATTAATCGCCGTGGACAAAGTATTGGCGCGGATAGTTGGCTGCCCAGTGCGAAACTTGCACGTTTCACGCTTGCCTGACCGAGTGACGAGTCGACCGCGAAGGTAACGTGCGCTAGGATACGGTTTGTTGACCAATCAGGCTATAGTATGCCCTTTTTTCTATACAGCCCCCTCTGTTTCATCCCCTTGTTGTTCATCGCTCGGAAAACGGGACTAAAAAGAACAGAGCCCGGAAATATTATTTATGGCTTGTCTCTTTTTTTCCAATTTGAAATTATCACTCCCTGCCCCTCTCGCTCCCTTTCATCAACGAAGCTGTTATCTATAGTCCTGCAGAACCGACATTGTAATTCGGCGTCACTGGCTCGTAAGTGGAAAACGATCGAGTTTGGTCGGACCACTTCCCAACTACCAGGGAGTATTAAAGTTTCGATTATTCGTCTCGTGCAGGGGATAACGAAGCTTTCGCTGTGTCTGTGGAGGGATGAAAAGAGAATTGGGAAAATCGTGCTAATTCGTTGGAAGAAAGGGAAGGGTGGGTGGACACTTATTTAACGTCGGTTAAGGTACGGAGGAGGTTCACGATTCAATTTGTACGGTTGGCACGACGATGCTCCGGGAGTTAATTAGCCAGGCCACAAAGAGAAAGGGTGAGGAGGAGGGGGGGGGGGGGGGGGATCGATTATGTTCCACTATCCGCTGGTCGTTGTATAGCAGCCAATATACAGCGTAGGTCAAGTTTTTGCGCTCTCTTTTTCTAGTCTCTCTCGTCACCTGGCTCCCCTCGCGTCCGTTGGTCAGTCGATCGGCATAAGCATGTTCCGCGCGTTAAAAGGTCAATCTACTCTCTCCCTTTCGATCCCCTCTCATCCGCGGGCAAGGTCCACCAGCGAGTGCACGTGCGCGGTCGAAAAAAATCGCTGCAAAAAATTACCTTGCCATTGCGTAAAAACAGCTCGACTTTATCTACGCACATCCCTACTTGTCGCCTGTCACAGGATCAGCGATGGAAAGCCGATAAAACTATACATTAAACTTTGTAAATTTATTACAAAATTTACGAAGCTGTTGAGTAATGGTCTCCTGTACTTTTTAAACTGTGTCTTTCTCCATTGTTTCCCATTGATTTATTGACAGAGTCAGTAGACGTCAGTTTGAAAAGAGAAAATGAAATATTGAAATGACGAAGAAGGGGATGGGAGGTGGCAGTGAAGTTTTCACGTGGAAGATGAGAATTAGGAAGCATCGATAAACAAAGGTGGTGTATAGAGCGAGGGACGTGCTGGATTCACGCGCACGCGTGCTCATCAAGACGAACGTGGCGTGGAGGCCGTGGAGCTAGAGAGGAGAGAGAGAGAGAGAGAGATCGGGTGGTGTGCGGTTAGTTGCAATTGCGCGCAGCGTATGTTCGCGGTCACACCTACAGGCACGCACACTCTTCGAAGGTAGAACTAATTGCGCTGTATTTAATTAAGCCGCGGATTATTTCCTTAACGAGGGCAGAACCCCATTCTTCCTTCCTACTTGAGCTTCGCTTCCATCTTTGCAATTTCCCCGTTGGCCCTGGAGTGGGGTGCCATCCTGGCGTTCTATATTATCTTTACCCCCCTTCTCCAACCCCCCCCCCCCCCCCCCCCCCTCCCTCTTTCCACTCTTACTCAATTCCTACCGCGCACCGTCTTCCCGTCCCACGAATGCAAAAACTCGGCAAACCAGTGACGTTTGTTTGCCGGAATCGAAGCTCCGTTAACGAACGAGGCAGAGTCCTCCGTACGTCCGTCCATCCGCTTTAGGAGAGCCCTGCAACACTGCAGATTTCATTAAGATACTTTTCATACTCTGCTAGATAAATATCTCGAAGCGGTGCAGCATTTGCATAGGTCTGGTACAGCTTTTGGGGGTTAGGATGGATAGGGTGTTTGTCGTGGGATGCGCACTCGTAATTATCGATATCTCTGCGCTACTAATTTTGGTAATAAATTCTCCATTATAGGAAAGCACCGGGAGACATTATGTTCGCTCGGTGTGTACCCGCTTTATGCCGGTGTTGCCATAATTTTCCCTCGACTTATCCCCGAGAAGGAGAGAGAGAGAGAGGCAGAAGGGAGCGATGACGCATTTCCTCGGTCATCGCAAAACTAATTTTCTACGTCACACCGCGTCTTCCCTATTTTACGCCTTTCTCCTATAGCTCGCTTCCTTATCGAATGTCCCAGGAATATACCCCGAACGTTCCGCCACCAGTGCATGCGGGAAAGAGATGAGTCGTGCGGGAAAAAAGAAAGACGCAGTGTGCGGCTATTTCAGTAAATTAGTTGCAAGAAAATCGCGTGATTAAAAAAAGTATCGCGATAGTCGAGACAATTAGTCACGCGCAGTCCTATTGTCTGAGCCTTATGAAACGTCGGTTCTCGTTTGTGATTAATATGTTGCTAATTAATTATTTCTTTGACGATTAGCGATAGCGGTTCGTGTAATTGTACCAACTACATTGTTGCAAACCCATCTATTGTAATAGCGACAAAGCTATGAATTATCGTTCAATTCTGCAGCCGTAGTAAAATATGCGGTAATTCAATTTAAAGAGTATTTCGTCAGCTATGGTAGCTCGTATATCCATCGGTGCAAGCGTTTTAATAGATATTGGTCAGTGATAAATGGAGAGTGAGAGAGGGGCTGATACTTATAACCTACATTAACATCAATTTTGCCATTGGTATGATATGAATTTCAAATGATTGCTTCGATCTTCTCCGTCGATGCCACCCCCACACCTCCTCACCTTCCAACTCCATGTACAATATACCACGCTAATTTTAAACTATGCCAGTGAATCTTATGTCGAAGATGAACTCAGGAAACTCTTACTGTTTTTTCCAACAATCGGTCCACAATTTCACAATTTATATCGCGTCATCAATTTCAAATGGCAACGTTGCAGTTTCGCGCAAAATAATAGTGAATCGGCAAGCTCGTAAATGGTTTAATCGATGATTAATATTTGATTCATCGGACATATCGATAATTAGCGCGCGCGCTCCCGAGTATTGAGAGGCAGTCGAAGGGATAAACAATACAGTTCCGTTGTAAGCGTAATATTACGCTGTAAAAAAAAAATACAAACATATTTACAGTGTATATATTATTAAATGGCCTACACAGTTATTGACCGAAGCAGAGAGGATAAAAGGTTAAAACGGGATAGTTCGATCTGTGCTCTGGATCGGTATTTCGACGAGTGTCTCAAAGGTAACGTTTCTCTCTTTCGTTTGGAAGAAACGGTGCAATATTCGACTGGACTGCGAGACCGCGAAAGACGTCATTTGGAGAGACTTCCAGTGGCCAATCTTGCCTGATGAAAATACCAGAAGCTTTAAAAGCCACCGCTCGATCTCGGGTCAATCTCGCTCGTGTTTTTCGGATACTGAAAGGGGGGAGGGGGCGTTTGACCGGTCGAATAATTGGAAAAATGAAAACAGCGGAAGAAAGAGAGCGTGTGTGTGTGTGTGTGTGTGGGAGGTCGAAGGAAAGATTCGAAAAGGCTGGAGGGGTCGTAAAGCCTGCAGTGCGACACTTATATAGGTTTTCTTCTCTCCTCTGGCGTTCCTTCAGCGCTTGGAACCCTTCAGCCGATTCGGCAGGGACTAAAGAGGGGAGGGAGGGGGGTCTGGATTGCTGGGGAAGATGGATTCCAGTATCGAAGGATCCCAGGCTGGATTTTCCATGTTATTTTTAGCGGGAGCTACTGGATCTCAGGACTCGAACGTAACACCTCCGCGAAGCTTCGTATCTCGCGATGCGGACTTTATGATCAATTGGCTTTGCCCGGGCTATAACCTCGTATCCCCAAGAGCCAAGGAGCATTGTGGAAAATTGCCACGTGTCCCTGGAAAAAGAAAGTCTCGTGGAAAGTGAAAGCTCGTCTCGCAAGTGCACCACTAGACTGTACAATATATTACACTTTATATATATATATATACATATACCTTGTATATATATTATATATATACAAGAATAGTCTTTGGCAAGAGCATTAACTCAGCGAGATCTCTCCACTGTAAAATAATCGCTTGGCGTTTCACTCTCATGAAAAATTCCACTGTATGAATTACGTAGGTAGAATAAGCTACTTAGCGAGTATCCGATGTTGTGGAAAGTCGAATAAGCATAGTATAAATCAAATTTAAGCGGGGTTGTTGAAGTATACGGTAGGGGGGATGGAATTCGCTGGAATATACCGGATGAAGAGTTAAGCCGAAAATGAGAAGGCTGTGCGTTGGGGCAGCTATAGTAGTGCGAGAATAGCATGCCGGGTGGAGGAAGAGGAGAGGTATGTATAGATACGTGTGCAGGCCGTGTCATATTGTGCGAAGGAAATGTCTGACGCGCACGGAGGAGCGCAGGAAGTACGTCGACTATTATTCATATAGTTGGTTCGAGTGTACATGCACGCAGTCCTGTATTCCAACTCCAACGTTCCTGTACCATCCAAAAACCTTCAATTATAATAATAGTCTAAGCAAATGAGGCGTGCTCCTATTACGACTGCCTAACGTAACGATTAAAAATTATATGTTAGCCCCAGCAGTAGCATTGTCGTTGTCTCGATGAGCTAATATTTTCGAGTGGAGGTCAGTCTGATGAAAAGCAACGAGCATCCAGGGACCAATACCAGCGTGCACTTCCCCGGAAGCTTAATCATTAACGAGCAATAAGCCAAGCATTTCATTGCATTTATTGCTGACGATACGCCACTGTGCTCAAGTTTGCTATATATGTATATACATATATATATATATATATATAATGTCATCTGCAAGGTTTTGGCTTCGGAAAATCACCTGCTTTTTCGGATTAAGCTAGAATCGCGCGGGGACCGGTGCGACGCTACGTGAGCAGGAGCTGGATATCCGCTTGACGTAAAGGTACTCTTACACATGCCAGGGATGGAAAGAGAGTGGGGGCGAGAGAGAGAGAGAGAGAGAGAGAGAGAAAGGCCGCGGGCAACGAAGGCAGCACGTCTACGATTGGCTCATGCATTTTTCAACAGTCGCCATTTGTTTGATCAGTCTACCCTTCCAGCGTCGCACTTTCCGTTCTAAAAGGGTGGTAGTAGTGTAGGAGGTGGTAGGTTGGGAGGGGGGGGGGGGGGACTCCCGCTCGGGGCTTCGGATCTGGGGCGAACAGCTTATCGCCGAGGAGCATCGTAGCTAGCGGTGATTGTAAGGCTGAACTCGTATTCCCGGCCTATACGATCGAATCTGCCCCCCGAAAATACCTGGCTCTTTCGACACGAGGAATTTCCAGCGTGTCGCGTGTTCCACGCGGAAACGCCCCAGCACTACCGGCGATTTTTCCACTCGAAACACTTTTTTCCCCTGTCGTCGTCGAGGCTTATCACGGCCATCCCGTGAACGAGCCTCGATGGATCGTTTCGAATTTATACCAGAGTTCTTCTTTTTTCCCCTGCTTCGATCCGTCGATTTACGCCTGGACACTGTATATAGCCTCTCGAAAAACTGTCTCTAAACTCGGAAAGCAGCGCAATTGGGTGTGTTCCGAGTTCAAGTGGGGGGAGGCTCGACGCGGTAGACTGCATTAATTTTCGCGAAAATTACCGATGCGAGAACTTTCGGTCCCTCGCACGCAGATATTCCCCCGGAACACAGATAAAATCGTCTGTCTGTTTTACAATCCGTATGGGAATGGACGGCTGTAAATCTTTATTGCGTAGAGTGTGTGTATAAGGAAATTTCCGTCAGGGCGTGGCGAAAGCCACGGAATAAATTTATCGCTGTGTCTTTCCGACAGAAATCTTTCGAGTTGCGTGGCTGAAATTTATATTCAAATTGCTCCGTGTGTATATGTATAATAATATAGCTATATGTTATTGTGGATCGACTTACCGATCACGGTGAGATTGTAGCGGTAACTGCGCGTCTGACCCCTCCGGAAGTCCACCCTGCATCTGTAAGTGGCTGCGTCGTGCCTCTTGATGTCGTCGATCACCAAAACTGCCGGACTGGGAAACGTCGTGCGAAAATAAGCTCGTGGACCGAAAACTCCTGAGTTGGAGGTGTGCTTCGCTTTCGACACCGATCTCTCCTGTGCGTTAATCCTGCAAAATATATCAGAGAAATAAACCACGTGTTTATTAAAGCTTATTGCTGTATATATTATGTATATATGTACCATTAAAACGATCCATCGGGACATTTGGTAAATAGTTATCTATTATACTGTATATATATATATATATATATATAGGATATTGAGGAAAGTAATGTGAGAAATTTGCCCTTGGCCGGCTCTTCGATACAAACATAAAATTAAATTACCTCAACATTAATATCTGCCGAATTGTGCAGGAAGTAGCTCGTTTCTATTTCAGTGACTTTGTTATGAGAGAAATTGACATGCGGAACAAATTGAACGATGCATCACTGGACTCCGGTACAATAATTTCCTAAGCTTTGAAAATGTGTGCTTAAAATGTGAAATGGGCCTGAGCAGTGGCACGGATTAATGTCTGCGTGAAATGAAATATTAAGCGGGCTTAATGAAATGGAAAACGAGTAAAGTACTGAGATCCAATTGTTTTGTTCATTAAGCGCGATAATGTTCTCCACTTTATTCGTTTTATCGGCACAACTGCCTTATAAAAAAGGATAGAAAAAAATGTATAATTAAGTAGCTATCTCGTTTCGCGATTACTTGAAAAAAAGCTTTCTCACCGTGAGAGATAAATTTCAGATACATTATGGCGCGGAACTCTAGCTGTCTCTTTGCATTAAAGGTATTCCGTTGGATAAGCACTCGGGAGATGACCCTTGTGGAAAATGGGTGCGAGCGCTAGCGCAATTTTATAGCTCCAAGATGGAATATCGACAAAATAGCTCAAGCACTTTCACAACAAACTTTCCAGCGTATGTAGTACCTCCTACCCTCATTCATTCTCTACTCGAATGTGCCTACTCCCCCACTTATATAGTACACCTCGCTATATATACATAGCAAATATAAGTTTTTCATTCGTACAAGTGGTAGGAGTATTCGTTAGGCCAGCCTTCTCATATTTTCAGTGATGTAATTCGAATTAAGAGCGACGCTTTCTCACCCTATCACGGTTTGCTTAACATATCGTAATAAGGGATTAAAGCGAAACTTCACGAAGACACGGGGGCACGGGCGAAGATTAAAATACATAACGCGAGGATAAATTACGGAATTCATTAATGAAGTTAGAGGAAATACGTGTTCGGGATAACTCGACACGAGACGCAGTTAAGTGAGGCGAAATATGAGCCATCGACCTTTCGAGGATCTAGTATTCGCTTCTTGCCGAAGAAAGATGGCCAGGACGAGGGAAATATTAAATATTCATAATTTTGCGAAATCGCTCTTGCCTGAACGAACGGAGAGTTGGTAGGACGAACGTGCCAGTGCGTGCTGTTGGAGTTGGGTGTAGGGTTGACTGCTGCTGGAGAAACGGCCCTCGGGATAAATGATCGAGGGTGAAAGACGAAGGGTGTGCGCGACGAGAATCGTTCGAGATTGATGAGGCTGCAGTGCTGTGTGTCGTGAGAGGATTAAAAAATAGGCAAAACGTTGGATAGAGACAGGCACAGACACACACTGTCCTCGCACTACCGCCAAGAAACGCTTAGCGTTTGCAATTACTCTTCGAGCCTGCCGCCATCTCCTTTTCTACCATCGAATATATCACTCTTGATTCCCGGTTGAGGTCCATAGATTGAGATATTAGTCATCGCGAAGCGCAATCGAATCGAGTAAACCCAAGACAGAAAGATTCATCATTACTCCTTGACTCGTTCTACTGCGGGTCGTCGTTTGGCTAATTAAAAATTTCGCCATCCACTCTATCCTATATATGTATATACACACAATCCCCTTTCACATAAATATAAAATATACTATGGTATTCTTAAGACAGTAGTCATTAAGAACAGAAACCTTCCACTCTTTGCTTTTCCCAACAGTTCTTATCGTCTACCTTGTTAACACTCTCAACCTGGTATTTTCTTCTTTTTTCTTCTACGGAAACGAGAAAATTTCACCGACCTTTATTTTCATGCTCGGCGCATATCCAGCTTGGCATAATTTTAATTAAGTTATCCGTGAGATAATGATAGATGAGTTTACCACCCAACGCGTGTAAAACGCCAGCTTCGAGAAATTTCATTTCGCAATCTTCTGCAAGATTTCTTATTCTACCTTGCATATTTTCCAAAGTACTCCCGTCCTCGTGTGATGTTTCCCTTGTATACGAATCTCTTTCAGTTTCATACGTTTGCCAGTGAGGAGGACGCTGGATAATAAGGCAGAAAAAGGTCTGGGGTATATACATAGTAGCAAAGTTTCCTTATAACGAATTCCTGCTCGAAGCCTAAGTAATGGAAAAGTAAAGTCGTGTAGCGCCGTGTATTTTCGGAAATTCGTCTGAAATAACGAGGGAACGGTCCTCGATGAAATAATTTGCTCGGGAAATAGGAGGAAATAAAGGTATGTATACCTGTATATAGTATATATATATATATATATATATATATAGGTACATACAAGTGACGTTGCAAAGAACACGAGTAGATGCAATAAGGAAATGTACATTTCTCCCGTTTCTTTTCTCCATCACTGTTAGGCCAGCCATTCCCTTTTCCCTCATCATCCCTATATATACATACGAAGCCGGTTCTGCCGGAGGGCACTCTCGAGGATGTCTTCGACGGGCTGGAGCTTCGCGTCGGCGGGGCACAGCGTCGAGTAATACGGAATCGATGTCTGTTTTATAAAACGTTTTATCTCGTCGTGCAGCCAAGCCGATATTTCGACGATTTTCATCCTACCTCGCGCCACTCTCTCCACTCTCCATCGTTGCATTCGCGAGATCCTTCCTCGTAAAAATGATACGCGCCCCTGGCCGAACCCTTGCGAATAACAAGTGAATAAACGTCTATCATCCTGAAAACCCCTCTTGCATTCTGCACCCCCTCGACCCAGCAGCGCTATAAAACGGTGAGCGCGAATCCAGGGAGCACCAAATTCCAGTTTGTCGAATTCCTGCACGAGCCCGGTTTTCTCTCGGTTACACGCCATAATTTACTCGCTCCATCCGTTTCCACTTGGCACGTTGCGAAATATTGTAAGCTAATGCGTCACAATTACAGCGGAGAAAATAGAATGATGACGGAGGAGGCGTGCGACGTCGCCAAGGGGTTTCTGAAATTGAAATTGCGTCGAGCAAGAGAGATCTCGGTTGCTCGCTATTCTCGCGGGAGGATCAAAGCATAAATCGCAGGAGACAAAATAGAATTCGTACTTTCGATATAAAAGCAAGCGATAGCAATTAAGCAGATTATAGATTATAACGAATTATATTTAATAGGTAATGAAATTTCTTTAATCCTCTCTGCATATTTCATAAAGAGCTCGATTTAATTTTCATCGAACGAACGGAGCCTGGATATCTCGTTGTAATACGTCCGAAATTCCACGTGGAAATACGAGAAAGCGATGATTTTCGGTGGCGGCGAGTCGTTGATGAAAAAATTGCTAGAACTTTGGGTACACTTTATCCGTGTACGATCGTAGTTTGTTTTTCCATTCGTGCTGCTGGCGACAATGAGTCTCGCGGAAATGGGTCTCGGTTTCGGTGAATATTTCCGGCGTTATACGCCAACCGCGCGGTGGAACGGCAGAGTTCAGTAGAAATAACGATATACAGTCAGACACATCGGACGGGTGCACGTAGTTGCGGCTGACGCTATCGTGACGTACTACTGCGGCTACCTAGCGAGTGCACGTTGACCTGTATTACTGGAGTTCTACTGTCTTTCCATATCGTTCTATCTTCTCCGTCCCGGCTCTTTCTCGTGGAGAACGTGTAGTGGGAGGGAATAAAACGGCTTTTGTTAACGCCAACCAGCCGGCCAAATTGTTTTATTAGTTCGTTCGCTCACACGTAAGCTCGCTCGTCGATTAACCTTCTTTTTATATGGCCAAAGCGAGAGTTATATCTCTCCTCGCGACGACGTAAAATATTTCTTTGGCCGCTGGATGGAAATTATAGGAGCCAGTTGTGTGTAGGGCAAAGTAGGGGGGGGGGGGGGAGGGGGGAGTTTTGAAATAAATCATTAAAACATATAACGAGCGATTATACCGGTATAAGAGCTATTCTGTTTCGTGCTTTCGCGAGCTTTGGACTTAAAGTTAGCTGCGACACGGTAGACGTAAGAGAGGAAGAAGAGGACTGAAAGGAAGGAGGGGAGGAAGAGAGTTAATGGTCGTTCGTGGTTTTTAAGCTCGTGTCTTGACCAGCCCCGTTCGGCTTCCCGTTCGTAGGCACAATTACAGCCGAGTCCGACTGACCCTTTGAAGAGTTTCGCGAGCCTTTATGGCTTGGTAATGCTTGTCCTTAGAGGCAGCTCCACCTGATAATTTCTGGTCGATAACGAAATTCAATATTTCCACGGTAATGGCCGACCACGGTGGCGATGGTAATGCGGTGCAATTCGCCGCATAGGGCCGTGTTAATATTTAGGGTTACTGCCCGCGAGCACGCCACGAGAGTGCATCACGCACTTCATGCAACGTGTTCTATACCCTCTTTTAATCCTACCTATACCTACCCTCTCTCTCTCCCTTTCTCTCTTTTTAATCCAGACCAAACTTTTTCCAGCTTCTTTCGACTGTCGTCCTACAATTATTAAACCTTTTGTTCTTCTGGTACGGTAAAGCTCCCTCTTCCTCCCCCCTCCCCCTCTACCTCCTTCCACCCCCATGGAAAATGGAATAATCGCGTTCTGGTTGATCAGAGTAATTAGAGAAAAGCAGAGAGTTTCAATTCGACGCTTCTGTCGAAAATTCAGCTCGTGTTAATAAATCATCACACGTTTTTTTGCAGCTGGCTTTAGTAGCGCCCGTCACGGAGCTTTGTTTTCACGGTTAAACATTGTTATGCAGATAGGACCAGACGGCATTGTTGTTTGGCTGGCTCAGCGCGTAGCCACGAGCCCATTTTCATGATAATTTTCGGGGATTATTTTTCGTAATTTCTCATGGAATACGTTCAACATCCCTGGCGTTACCTTTCTCTGGAATCTTTTGAGGGAAAAAAACTATAACGCTCGCGCGAGAATTAGAGAGAGAGAGAGAGAGAGAGAGAGAGAGAGGGTTGGAAAATAAGACAGCTCGTTCTTGCTGCAACCGTCTACTTTATCACCGTATCCTTAGAGCTGAGCCACTTTATTTGTTGCACGAACTCTCGCGACTCATTAGAATTCCCAATAAATCCACGGCTTAGCGATAAGAATTTAAAAGACAAAGAGGTCTCGCGCAGCGAGGAGGGAGGGGTAGAGATGAGGAAAGTGACGCGGTGATTCCGCGATCCGACAAAAGTGGTAGATACTTGTAGGAGCAATATATTTTACTGTAGCGATGCGCGTTATTAAGAGAGTAGGGCAGCCATAGTAACAAGGCTCCTTTGTTCCTATTCATGGCGGACTACTGCCGGCAGTGCTCGCTATTTTCATGGCTCGCTGTGTTTTCGTCCCGCGAGGGAGGTTCCTGGGTAATGTAAGTCGTACATTCATAGGATACCAACTAGCCCGGCGAAAAGATGTTGAATTTGACGCGCTCGTGCACCCTCGTCCTCCTAGCGACGCGGTAACCCTTTCAGCGAGTGAAACACGCTAGGAGGTTAAACGGCCAAAATTACTCCCCAGATACCGAAGCGCGCGCGCGCGCGCGCGCACGCCACCACCCGAGCTCCCATAGTGCTGCAGCCAGCACTCGCACGACGTGTGAGTATATTAAAACCTATTTACATGCGAGTGGAAGAGGGTTGTATGGCCCAATTCGCTTAAATTGCGTTCCTCCAATCCACTCGAGTAACATCCTCTCGGCAACACAGAATCGAGGCAGTGGCGCGCGCGCGATCCGCTGAATTACATTGAAATTTTCTAACTGAATCACACGCTTCGAACCCTCTTCCTTTAGTGTTCTCTCTTTTCCCCCTCTCTATGTACGTACAGTTGATGTATATATATATATATATATATATGCGTCTTGCGCTGGCTCGTTTAATTTTCCATCCCTTCCCCTACCCCCCCCCCCTTTCATTCCTTCCATTTCTATCATATATATACTCGCTTCTGACGCGATAAATCGCCATGCAGTTTGTTACAATCGGCCTTATTACGGTACTATCGCAGCGCGTACGTATGTATGTGTGCGTGTGCAAAGTAGAGGAGACGCGTCGCGTCCTGCTAATCGATACCACTGTGAAACGCCGTTAAACGCGCGCGATGCCCGGGAGAGAAAATCCCAGCTCATTTCCAACAAAGGTATGCAAATGGCGATAATGTAACGAAAATCCTAGCATCCCTCGCGCGACGGTGATTAAAGGGATGGTCGTGCTACAGTGTTTCACTGGGAAATTAGTCTCTGCCTCCGTGACGGTACTGGCGTGTTGCCTGGTGCGCTTCGAAGGTCACGCGAGTCTCTTTATACCTAATTATTAACGCCTTTAAGGATTTTACGTTTGCAAGCGTTCTCCTGGTTTCTCTCTTATTTAAATGATACGGACGGATGGAGGAATGTATCGAGAAGGGGGAGGGAATTCTCTTACAGGGATTGAAATAGTCACCGATACTAATATTTTCTTGGAAGGAGAGCATCGAGGGGTAGAAGTCAATGGGCGAAGGAAACATCCACGTTGAGTCGATAGGAAGAGAGTGGATTGGTCTCTGCGTGGAAGAGGTAGAGCTTGGCGCGCCTCGAAGTAAACATCGCGCTGCTAAAGCGAAAGCTGTCAGGTAGCTCGTATGGGTAAGCGGAAGGAAGAGGAAGGGGGAAGGGGAGGGGGCAGGAGAGCAAGCTTTAAAAATCGATAAGATCTTGGAAGATCGACGGCGGCATGTCAGTCGGATCTCGGATTAAAGGCTGCTTTCAAAGGCTCCACCCAACTCGTTTCAGCAAATCGCAATTCCTCTTTCTTCCTTCTACGCTCTTATATACCCCCCCTCCCCTCTTAACCCCCTTCTCACTCTCCTTTTCTCCGTCTGCTACGATTTTACACTCGGCGATAATATCGTGTCATGACGCATTACCATTCCTAGCTCCATGCCAAAGCAAATTGTTCTTTATTGGAATAACCTGTCACGCATTCCACTCGGCAAAGAACCTACTTCCGATATTTCCTTTCCCGTTTATTCCTCTCCATTTATTTATATACACGTATTTTACATCAACCTGCTGATAAAATCTGTTGCCGCGAATCTCCGGTGAGGCGTGCGTGCGCCCGCGTGCAGCTTCGTCGAATGCTTTTACAGCCACTTCAAGACCATGAATCAAATGATTATATTTGGAAAGAAATGTACGTACGTATGAAACCGCGCGGAAAGCATCCTCCTTTTGGCAATCGACCAGCGGAACAGCTTTCCCGTCAGCCACCGCGTTCCTCATCTTCCTCCACCGACTATAGGACTTTTACCTACAGGAATATGATACAGGTCGTTTCACTTTGAATCAAATTCCCCGCCTTATAGCCACGCCCCTTTACGTACAGAAACGTACGTCGAGTGACGATATTACATGGTCGAATAGTGCACAGTTACGCGTATATATATATATATATAACGATACTCCAGAAATATTTTCAAAGCTACCGCGAGAGTCAAGGAGTCTGGATTTGCCAGGGAATTATATTTGCAATAAATTGTCATTTTTCGATCATTGATAAGAATATTGATGCAAAATCAGGTACTAAAAGTTGAGTGTATTTTCCAAGCTCCAGACATTTGTTGAGAATAATGGGAGGTCTAATTGGTATATAGTAATACTTTAGCACTATTTTTAGAGCCACTGTGAGTGTCAAAGAGGAGTCTGGTTTGGCCAGGAAATAATATTTTCAACAATCTGTCGTTCTTCCATCACTGGTATCAATATATTGATGCAAAATTAGGTACTAAAAGTTGCGTGTAATTTCCAAGTTTCAGAAGATTCTGGAGAACAGCAGGAGACCCAGTGGTATAGTGATACTCTAGCATTATTTTCATAGCTACCGAAAGTATCAAGGAAGAGGCTGGATTGTCCAGACAATTTTGTCGAGGAAAGCAATTATAATCAATTGTCAATTTTCGATCATTATTGGTACCAATAATGATGCAATATCTGATATTGAAAATTGTGTGTGTGTGTGTGTAATTTCCAAGTTATAGAAGGACTTCTTGGAGAACCGAAGGAGGCCCAATCAGAAGCGTTATATACCGCGCGAGACTCCATTGATAATCAAGACTGGTCGTGAGAGTGTAACCTGGATCTTCTCAATCGCCAGAAGCGACCTTATCTCGCCTCGTGCAGAAGGGGGATGATGCATGAATAGTCCCGCTTCCTAAATTCCAACGCACACACATCCACCCTGACAAATGGCTGCCGGCAAGGTAATCAGTCTCCATATCCCATCTTATAATCACCATAGTAAGGCGGATTACACCGAACGCAGCCCTTGTATTAATAACGATGTCCCAATAAATTATTGCAACTAATTAATAATTCGTTGATTTTGCAAAATTAATAATTCTCCTATCTTGCGAATATTCCAGGAATCTTCTGTTTTCAATGATTACCTCATTTTCCAACGTTTAAGAACCTTCCCTCTCCCTTTTTGCGTTTGTGTGCTCTGCTTTGGTGGTTTGCAGCGCAAGTGGCCCTGGATGAAGGGAGTTGGGATCGGTACTTCATTGAGCCGACATTCAGTGTATAGCAGTCGGGGGGAGAGAGAGAGAGAGAGGAATGGGCGTCTCGTTGGAGGCCCTCTCATCGGCATTCTCAGGCCAAGCCGTTAGCCGAGTCGAGCTGGGTTGATCGGACACCCCCACCCCCGTCTCGCACCCTCTGATTTAGATCGAAGCCAGCCCGCTAACTGATTGAGGGTGATTGACGCTCTGACTGAATACCGGACAAGCCCAGAACCCATTATTTACTGGTCAGCCCTGTACAGCGTTATAATTGCTGGCAGGGGTCTATTCCTCTCTCACCCTCGAGCTCTCGATCGAACGAGTCGGCTTATCGACTGCTGTACCCCCGATGCTGATCCCGGAATCCTTGTTACGATCCTCGAAATGCGGGGAGGAGTCTCATTGATTCCACATCGATCCACCGTCCGATCCTACCTCTCTTCCCCTTCCACCCAACCTCCTGTAAAATCTTCTTACCACTATTCTCTCTCTCTCTCTCTCTCTCTCTCTCTCACCTATACCCTTCCCCTTGATAAATATTTTCTCCTGTAATTAATCCATCGATAATGTTGCAGCCCTCCGAAGAATCCCCAGCTTCGATGCTGTTTCTCGGAACTTTTTCGCCGGACCATTCTTGTTTTTCCTCGCGGGAGCTTGTAATTAAATTATCTGGAACGAGCCCTGAGACGCGAGCGGGTGTATTTTGCTCGCTGCCGCGAAGAATGAAAAATGGCACGAAAAACTGCGCAAAGAAAAATAACACGCTACTTGCGTGAACGGTGGTTAGTTGAAAAAAAATATTTTCCATCAATAGGAGCAGTTGGCGGCACTGTGTTCCAATAACAACAACAGCAGAGTACTCGTGGTGTGTTTACGGGCCGAAATTGCGGCCGATAAAAACAAATGGTAACAGAGAAGAGGAGGTGTAGTGGGGGAGAAAATTGCGATGGTTGTCAAAAGAGGCAAAGGGTTGAAGGGGTGTTCTCTTTCGCGCAGGGGGAGAAGCGAGGCGTCGCGTGTTTCTCGAGGAATCGCGTTTAATTTGGAGCGATGGCAACTCTCGGGAGTTGCAGTCATACGTTAGCCGGCGCGTGATATTAAGTGTCCAAGTTTGGCAAAAGTAAAAGCGGCGTAGTTCGAATCGGTGAAGAGGGGCTAGGGGCAAAAAAGGGGGTGGGGGAAAAAGTAGGATCGTTTGGTGGGCCGTCAGAGATGGATCGTGCGACAGGCAAGATGGACGGTGGCTGAGAGGACACGAGCAGCATACGAGGTAACGCGCGAGGATCGATCCTGAAAGAGGCAAAGTTCTCTGGCCGCAAGAAAAGGCTGGTCGATCACGAATCACGTTCCCCGTACTGTTGTTTGCCAGCTCCGGCTATCCAGCCGGCCACTGTCATCTTAATCCCCAGGATCCTTTTTACACGGCTTTCTCATTCGCAATCTCTGTGTACTTGGACCCTTATGGACCTTGGAGGAGCACAAGACTGCCTACTCTCCCCCCCCCCCCCCTGTTTCTTCTTCCTATGCCTGCCTGTGCCGCCTGCCTATCCACCTTCCCTCTTATCCACTTGAATTACACCGAGGCACGTCTGCCCCCGAGTGCCTCTGGAGCCTGGACGACGTCCAGCCAGCAAAGGCTAGATCTCGTCGTCCAATGGCTTTTTCGCATTAAAACCTGAACTCGTACGTGAGCTCGGATTTCATCCCTCGGTCAGACTCTTTTTCCGTTGGAACCGAAAGAAAAGCCACCGGCGAGATATTCAACTTTATTCAACAGCGGAGTATCCCTCGCTGCCCCCACCCCCTCTCTTATCTAAATCGACGATAAGCTACGAGCCTCGCGCGATGCCCATATACTTCCCCTCCCATTCGCGCGCTTTATTATATATATATCGATGGTATAATACGCTCGTTGAAACGTTCTCTTCCCTCGTAACGAAACGCTTTTCATTCGTTTCATTAAAGATTTCTCTTTTTCGAGAAAATACAGCTGGCTTTGCGCTAGACTCGCCAAAGAATTGTCCAGGTACTGTCTCGCGCTCTGCTATATTTGCAGAAATAAGCTTCTAGTGGAAATGAGAGTAGGAGAGGGTGAAAGAACGAAGCCGGGCTACAAAAGTAGAGCCTAGTTCATAAAGAGCGCATTAAGCAGAAAGAAGGGTTTGCTGAACGAGCAATGTAATTTACTCCGAGGGAGTCTGCAAAGGGTAACAAGCTCGAAACTGTCCAGGATTAATTGAGAGTGATAGCGGGAAAAAGTTGGCGAGAGATTTCTTTTGGTTTGGAAAGCTAGGATCGCGCGAGAGGAACGTTCCTTTTATTCCTGCTAGATCGAGCAAGGAGAGAGGGGAGGAGCGAAGGGGTCAAATCTCCTTTTTTCCCATTTCCAATGATTGCTCAGAGTCTTCGTAAACAGGCGAATCTCATCTTGAGCTCGCGATCGAGAGAGCGGTTAGTTGATTTCTACGACGGGCTCGAGTTTCATGACTTCTCGTCGTCCCGTGTGACGTCACGTACGATAAAGATGGTGTTGCAATCAGGCCAGGACGATCAGTCAGTCAGTCGATAAAGCCAGCCGGTCAAAGTTTTGTCCAGGGTCAAGATGGCTCTCGCATAGTCCTCGGTGGTCAATAAATAATCAACCTCGCAAGACACGTTTCCATGAACACGGACTATGAAGTATTCCGATTGTACGAGCGTCCACTTACGAGGACCCACTGTATTCCCCATCGTGCAACAATATGCTGTTCAACGGCGAATCCCCGCTTATTTCCCCAACAGCTTCCGCCGTTTTTCATTAATTCCTATAAAGTTTTCCCTCCCCCTGAAAATCGCCCCGCAGCTTCATTCTCGGATTATTCAACGCGAAAATAAAAGCAATAACCTAATCGCTGCGAGAGCACTTTGCGTATTTTTCTTAATGGCTTTTCTGTCCCGTCCATACAGAAATTTCACGAGATCACACTGTATATACGGACGATCCTCGAAAAGTGCGATCCTCCATGCTTCGGTTTTCCTGTTATTTATCCTCTGACGTAATGTAATCAGCGTCTCTGACCACGATCCCGAACACGCGAATATTCCTCCATACACGCGGATCCCCTCGCTATTTAAAAATCCAGTCACGGTTCGCGCGTCAACCTCGTTACGAATTTTCGCTTTTTGCAGAGATCCGCTTGACGCGCGCACTTGTTTCACCGCGTGCAAAATCACACGATCAAACGTGTGTCTCTCGTTAATTTGCAAGATAACTCCGCATGAAAATGGCGAATAAAAATCAGCTTTGAGGGGAGACGCGTGATGCAGTATATATATATATATATATACAGGTATAGAGCATGTTATTATCCATTTTCATTGATTTTCTTAGCTGCGGTTTTGGCGAAACTTATCCTTCCAGGAGTAACAAGATGGAGTTGGCGTGTTACTCGCGAGTTTCACGGTGCCTCGGGCCAGTGGCAGGCGGCAGCCCACCAAGTAGGGGTGCAGAGAGAGAGAGAGAGAGAGTGAGAGAGAGAGAGAGAGGGGGAGAAAGGAGAGGAAACTGCAAGGCGCATCGCAAAATACAGCGACGTTACGCTATTCCTGTTTCGGGGAGAAGCGCATAAAGTCGTAAGCAAAGTATAGAAGCGTGTCGAGCTTGCGTTGCCAAAATTCCCAAATCGCTGCGGGGAAGCAGTCGAGGCCGACAACTTTCCTGTTTATCCCTGACTTCAGCCTGTACCTCGCTTCAATTCCATTTTCCAGTTTAATTGACAAAAACCATCCGCGCAAGTGCGTTTACCCTGCACCTATGCTATATATACCAATTAACTGACGATCTTGCGTTACTCGGTGCGCTAGGGGAGGAGAGAAAAAGTGAAAATATTTCCTCGTTTCTACGCGGCAGAATCCGAGGGCCGAAGCAGCAGTTTGGAATGAAACGTCAGCGCCTTGGAGCGCCGCCGTTCCATAGTTCGGCTTTAAACGCGCTGGAAAGTTCCAGGTGAAACTCGGGCGAGAGAAGTAGCGACCTTTCGAAACCTTCTTATTTCCGAGTCACGTTGTCCTCCTTCCCAAGCAAGGCAACGACGCTTTCCACCTGAGGTCTGGAAGACATGCAGCGAGGACAGAACAGAGGAGACGAATCTCGCGTCAAAGGAAATCCTGCAAAGACGAGAGATGAAATTTTTCTATTTATCGTTTATCTCTGATTTAGCTCCCCCTCGATTGTAAATTCGATTTTCGATCCCACGACGACGACGCGACTCGATCGGTGGCTGCGAAAAAAAAAGTGTTAATATATATATATAGACGCGTGGCTTTGAAAAGCTACAGAGGGAACGGGAGTTGTTTGTACAGACACAGCGCGTGTTATAAGCAGAATAAAATGGAAAGAGATAATGAAAGTTTGAGGGGTTGGAGGTCAACCACGAAGGACCAGTTTCCAGGTGCCAGTCGTTACCGTAGCGTTCCCCGGGGAAGAATCGACGAGCAGGATCGGGAGGTTTTTTTTTATGCCGTCGCTCGTTTTCACGTTGCGCTGATCCTTGGAAATGCCAGGGGGTTATAAACGAGTGAGTCGTCTAACACGGCCAGGTACTCCGAGAGAAAAATTCGTTATTCCAGCTCGAGTGGGCTATTTGTAAATTTTTCATGACAATGTGAGCGAGAGTGTTGGCAGGACGAAATTACTGGCTCGCTGGGGTATTAGCGAGTGGTGGGGGTAACATGATTTTTGCAGGATTGGTTGCTTTGGGAGAATAGCGCCGTTGGCCCGGGGAACACATTATACATCCATCGTGTAAAGTGTCCTGACGCGTGTTTGCCGAGTAACCATAAACCAGTGACGTACTATATAGTTGATGGTGGGCATCTTGCTCGGTACATCTGTGTTTACGTAATCCGCAAAGCAGCTCTGTGGATTTTGACGGGTAAACACATTCGCGGCTGAGGCGAGTCATAAAGCTCCGGTGCTCGCTCCTCAGCTCGGGTTATGGATAACGATAGGGTTAGGGATAGGGATAGGAATGACACTTGGCTTTCGTCACGCCTTTCCCGAGACGCTCGTCGCGTCGTGACCCTGATGCATCAGCTAGCTTCCTCTTTACAAAAGCCTCGTATTTACTCGCGGAATACCTACTGTGCTGAGTGCACTTTCGACTAATGCCTTCTCTCTCCGTAAAGCCCCCCCCCCTACTCATCTCTTCCCTCCTCTTACTTAGTTAGAATAAGACGCCTAATGACGCGATGCTTTCGCTACGTTGCAGAGTCCATAGAGAAAGCAAAAAACTCGATAATAGAACCAAATACACCTATGTATATATATATATATATACATATGCTTTCTCATAGATTTAGGAATTTTTCTACACCACTCCACACACCCACATGAAAGATGATTGTTTTCTGTATAGTAGCTGGTGCACAGCTGGCGATACTTGTCGATATCGATTTATCGAGACCTGCTTCGAGTCTTTGATATTGAAATGTAGCCCAAGCATGACACAATGTCATTGAATTATCGGTGAATGCTGGCAGATAAAATTTGATTGCAACAAGAATTTTGTTAAATTCAATAAAATGCGAGGTGATAAATAGAGGTGTATTATTATATACCATATAGGTATATATATATATATATATATATGTAGTGTGTCGAATTATCAGAGACTAGTAGTAATGGCTAGCTAGGTAGAGCAGCGAAGCCTAAATGCAACGGCTGCATATGCGTTTCGCATATACGATAAGGCTTTGCTCTCTCGCACGATGGAGTTAAGTGGACTCTGCTAAGCGAGTCTCGAAACGCTCTGGCGTGGTACAATTAACCAGCGTCGACTGTTCACGTTACAGCGGGATGTTGGGGGAGGAAGGTGAAACGAGAAAGAGAGAAAAAAAAGCTGAAGCCCGATCCACACATGGATCAATAATGGTCTCGTTGAATTTTCCGCGGTTTCCTGTCTTCGAGTCTGACGTTTGCTTGTTCGTCCGGGGGGAAACGCTAATGGTGGCTGACGTTCGGTACCTTTAGATCGATATGCTGTGCTATATATATGTATGCATGTATACATATATAGACAATATGTCAAAGTTGTCTAGCGTGTCAGGAATGGAGAATAGGATGCAGGATGGAACAAGAAAATCTCTAGTCAAAAAGAGCGACGTCTGCCGTCAGAAACGAAAGGCAAATAGGCTAAAATATGCAAAGTATCGGAGAGACACGAGAGAATCGATTGACTTCTCTTCCCTGACGTAACACAGGAATTACTATCGACTACTTTATTCCGACATTGTGACAAAATCCTAACCAATTTGCATCTATAGTCGAACCTTTGACGACACGCGAAGCCACTTATTGCCCCGTGTATATTTATACGATAAAACCTATAAAATTTCCAGGGATTTTTATACCGGGAAAAGGATTCTCTCGAGAAAGCATTTTGGGGTTAAAATGCTTCATTATCCTCTTAAAATTGTCATGTTTTCTTTCTCCGACCCTTTCCTTCGCAACCTCTCGCTCAGAATGGAGAATTGGAGATAACGTTTTGCACGCGCGCTTGTTTGTGTGTGTGTGTGTGTCTAAAACGGGGAGGACACAGAGCAGTTGGACTACTAGTCCGTGCGGTGGTGTAACGGGGCCATTACGACTGGCTACTCCGTATACGCTAACGAGCCATTACGAGACGCAACCTTTAAGCTGGCCGTAAACGTGCGCAAGCAGTGCTCGCTCCACCGAAAACTGGATTATGCACGCGTGTGTATCTTAGAATCCTCCCCCAACAGAATGCTCTAACGAATTTCCCTGCTTTCAAAACAAAAGCACGTATGCCAGAGCTTTGCTGCAGGATAATTGGACTTATTTATAATAATTCCCTAATCTTTCAGGGTGTGAAAAACGAGCGAGAGGATAGCAAAAGGGAAAGAGGATTATTCCGAGATGAATTTTACAGCACCTTGCGAAAGTATAATATATATATGTGTGTGTAAGCCTATGATTGATTCTGAAATAATATCTGGAAACAAAGCAGATTAAGGAGGGGGGGGGGGGGGAGGGATATCGTTGAAATAGCATGATGAAACTAAATGAAATGTCGCTTTATATCGTGGCAACTTAAGAAAGAGTATGCTGATATTGGCAGTAACGCCGGTATCGCTAAGAAATTGATGGATTACAGAACTTTCGTTTGCTATCGGTTACAAGCAATATCTGCACCCTTGCCTTTGGCAAATTCCTTGGAAAACTCGTTACAGTCGCGCTAGTCCTCAGCTATTGATGCGCTATACAGAAGACGCTTACGTAATCAACTTTGCCCTGATTACTATTCAAACTACGCGAAACACCGACCATCCATTTAATCATTTTACTCCCACGAACTGCCAGCCTTGATCCATAAATCAAACTAGAAGAGATTATTTTCTTTGTTTTTTCTTTGATTATTCTCTTTCAGTATGCAGCATTGAAAAAAGTCTGATCCATCGCGACTCTGCGTAAAATCGATCATTTTGCACACATAAAGTATATATGTATCAACTGCAATAACCCAAACGTGCTCCTCGAATTTTATTACAGACTCTCAGCTTCGTTAGGTGCTTTTCCTCGTACTCGTAATACATTATAATACGACGATTATAAAAAATCTGTTCCGTGTAGAGCTTTATGAGGTTTCTTCGTGGAAGCTCTGCGTTGAGTAGGCAACGACTAATTTGTTTTTTCTATGAATTTTTGTTCCAACGGCTCTCGCGTTTCTCTCTGGGTAGAAAAAAAAAAGGAAAAGTTTCCAAGAAGGGACATTGTAGGAGTTCTCGCGAGGCTTTATTTCTCGACGCGCTTTTACCCCCTCTATATACTAATACTCTGCCAAACCTTCTACACTCTTTCTCCCTCTCTGCATTTTCCTAACGTAGCTGGCTTAAGCGACTCGAATGTACACATTCAACCGTTCGTTATAGACGCCAGGCGAACAAAGGGAGCGAAGCGTTTTTCGACCTGCACACGTACTACTCGGGCAGCCCCGAGTAAAAGCAAAGACGCGTGTGCATTTTCCGGAACACGTGCCATCAAAGAAATTGGCTGCTTTGCGTTGGCGCATTGCCCCCGTTAAGTTTGCTACTTATAGGAAAACACATTTTGCGGTGAGATTACGTAATTCCGTTTAATTGTCAAATTTTATTGCAGCCAAACAAACGTACGGGGGTTTGTAGCTATATACATATATATATACAAGGTGACATAGTCAGTGTTCGACTTGGCACAGTCGGAAGTTGGCCTGATCGAAGCGATAAACTTGAAATTTCTCACCATTGCAGGCCCCCTTAACCTATAAACACACCTTTGTCCCTCCAATACTCCCACTCCTCTTCAAGAAAGATACCTTCAGAGAAATTTCGCGTGTTTTACGGGAAACTTTTCACTCTTGCGATAGCTTCTCGCGTTGAAAAAGCATATTTTTAGCAAATTGTCTCCTTGGCAAGTTTAATCGTGAACCGGAGAGCATAGGCAAAGTTTTTGGCGCCAGTCAACAAAGCCGGTTTAGAGTTGTCCAGGACGAATCTTAGGTAGTTTCTGGAGTGAAGAATATCGTGTCATGTTTACAGAGGGTTGTCTCGCGAGGTTCGTGCTCGTCTCGTAAGTGCAGCAATGAGAACAGTAATGTCTTACACGAACGCTGGTAACTGTTATTCACCCCTACCCTTCGTGCACCTTTATTACCCTCCTCGCTGCGTCCTCGATTATTGTTATTAGTATAGAACGCTATTCGACTGTGAGGTCCCCTGGTCCCATGGCATTTATTAGTATACCATATACTTCGTCCTGGCGCTCCTCCTGATACTTTCGGTAAAATTAAAATTACCAAATTACTCTAAATTTCCAATTATTTCTCCTTGGACCGAGACCGCGGTTTGAATGACGGTCCAACGATCGAGGATCCTGCAGCAATTTTGAAGATCGTTATAGATAGAGGTTTTGGCTCGGTATCAAAACGGCTATTGGGGATGCGTCGCGTCGACGAACCTTGGTAAAGAGACACTGCTGGGTTAGTTAAGGGCAATGACGTAACTGCTGAAGCTAATGAGGCATAAACAAAGGGTAGAGGGTAAAGGGGTAGCGGTTCGCTCGAGCCGCAGCGAAACCGCCGATCCTACACTGTCCACTATTCTTGTTCATTTTAGTGGCCGTCCATAGTTTGGTCACTGTTCTTGTAAACTAATAATATCGTTGCCACGGGATAGCCCTCTCGTATGGCCGGTCTCGAATTTATCGGAACTGAACTCTCTCTCTCTCTCTCTCTCTCTCTCGGCCCATTCTAGATCCTATCTGGCCAGGATCCATCGATCCCTATATATATATATATATATATATGTTCAACCACCGCACCTTCCTCCTAGGCTCATCTCGATTTTACACAGCTCGATGCTGCAAAGTTCCCGCAAGTGCATTACGCCGATAGTAATGCCGATCGATATATCCATCCACCGCGCAGAAACCCTTCGAGACTGCGAATATAAGTTAACCAAGGTCGATCGCTAATTTTGCATCCGCCTCGAAATTAATAACGGATGATAAAAAATTCTTTAGTTTAGTTTTTTGTATATCCTGCATAATGCAGATACGAGATCATTATTAAAGTACATTCTCGGTCGAAACTTTGCGAATTTCTGCTTAAGTATTTCTTCTGTCTATGTATATACATATATATATATCGATACATGATACCTCCAGAGTGGTCACGCGTTACTACAGCCAAGGTATATGGTGCGATATGGAATGCGGTGCATTGTCGCGACATCCTCTTCGGCAGGGGTAAACTTTGCGACAGATGGCAAGTAAATTGAGATGATAATCCTCCTTCCCCTGTAATATCCGTGTGATACGACAAACCTGTCTACAGTCGACGAGAATAGCCCGATCGATAATATGCATCTATACCCCGTTATTAATTAAACACCTGTTATCCAGAAGGACTAATCTCTAAATCCACCAAATGCAATTTTATCCTATATATATAATTTTGGCAGCCTCGATTATAGAACCAATAATTCTACTGTCATCCGCTGCTCAATTTTGAAAGACGATTACTGGCTGAATTAGAAAGAATCTCTGGCTAAAGTAATAAAATAAATATTTACTCGTGGTAAATCCGATTAGTCATCGATTTTTTCCCCAGCCATTTGGCTTTTATTTCTGCTCTCAGACTGAAAATTCGCGTAGATGGAAAATAAATTAGGGTGAAAATGGCTGTGCTGATCCAATATCCGTCTGTTACTTTCTCCCCGTGAATTCCGCAATGATGAAACCACGAGAGGACTAAGTGGACCACTAAATTCCAATCTCTGCTTCATAATGAAGTGCATAAAAAAAAATAAAATGGTGAAGCAGGAAAGTGAATTTTTTAATTACGGTGGCGCGTGCGACCAATCGAGATCGGCCATGTGGCGGTCATGCGAGGGAAAGTGTAGCACCTGGCAATTTAGATAATACGACTATATAGAGAATGGTACTTGGCTTCTGAGTTAAATCCAATAAAGGAAGAAAAACTCCCGGACACGGCCGTTGCAGGATAGACTTTTCTCTCGGCTATAGTGAAGATGTACTCGAGAAAGTAATGTGCTAAAGGAGAAAGGACGTAGCTATATATATATATGAGCAACAATGGTTTTAATCCTAATTTATTTTTCTGCCCGATAGTGGGGAGCAGCGAGGCATCGATCGTATAACTTCATAACGCGGAGTAGGAGAGGGCATAGGAGCTATAGAGCGAACGTTAAAAATTAAACCAATCAAACGATAATGCCGAGATTCTGCCAACTTGGAAAGCTTAACTTTTGAACAAAATACACGGCTATATATGACGATTGGACAAGCGCGCGCGGGCGGGCGCGTCTACGCCGAAAGCGCGGTACATAACGCGCAACAAGTTAGCGTGAGTGAATCTCCGCCGAGGTTTCGGAACCGGCGCGAGGCTCTGTCGAGACACGGGAGCTTTGGAGGATGAAAAAAAGGTTGCGTAAAAATTCAAAGTCCTTGTTTAGAATCTTGGAAAGCCCGTAGGAGATCGAGCCAAGCGTGTTTCTTAAGGAAATACCTTGGAGCTATATATATATATATATATATATGTATTCTTAGGATGATGATTCTCGCATGATACGATCGTTTGGCTGGGCTCGATCGAAGATTCGCTTTTAGACGAGAAAAAGCAGCCAGTGGAGTTTTTCATAGACGTTGATAGGAGAAAGATGACGAGTTTGGCGATTAGTTATGGTAAAGGAGGATGGTGGAGGCTTGATATTTCGGTCGTTATACGGTAAAGGGATGGAGTCGGAAGGTGTAACGAGGTGAAAGCATCTGCAGGTGGTGTTGAGAAGGCGGAGATGACGTTCTTTTTCTTTTCAGCAATCGATTCTCTTTCAACGGGCGCTACCACTACTTGGAAGATCGGCTGCGGCAAGTGTTTCCAGGAGGGTAGAGATGAAGGTGGAGGTGGAGGGTATACACTTAAACAACGGAAACGCTGGGGCTACGAGCGCTTCCACGAGCGTTTAACGAAATTACTTTGAAACGCGAAGAAGTACGCTCGGCTCATGCTTTAGGGCTCTCTCGGAGATGGCCCATCCTCCTTACGCCACCCTCTCCACCGGCGTTCTTTCACCACTACGCTTCTACCCCTTCTGTATCTCTCTTTGCAAACACACGCAAACGCACAGGTATTTGCGCTTGTATGTACGTGTGTGTATATACTATATATATGTGCACACAGATACAGCATAGCCACCCTCCAGCAGCACCTCCTCAGCTTCTCCTATAGGCGATCCTCCTCCCACCCCCTCCCCGCTAGACGAGCTTAAAAAACGACTCTCTTAAACCAGTTAGAATCACCCTGCTTCTTATTCTCTCTATCTTCCTGCATTCTCCCCTTTCCTGGAGGATAAACAAAGTGCGCCACGGAACTTACGCAATTGTCGCAGCGGCGCTCTCTTCGAGAGTCCGTTGCTGCCGAGATTAGCCGAATCTCCTTAGGAAATTAGCACTCGTTCGCCTAGATTTCGCTCAATTCCAGGAAAAGCTTCCGAGCAATCTTGCCAGAAATCACGCCGAGCACAAGAAATCACTCGGATCACGGACCAGCACTGCTCTGCACCAGCCTTCCAAACTCCTTCGCTTTTTGCCTCAACCCACTCTCTCAAGATCTTGACACATTTCATCCTGGAACACGCGAGCAATTCCTGCAGCAAGAAAATCCTTCGATAATAATAATTAGTCGGGGGTATAATTATAGATAGCCGAACCTTCAGCTGGCTTCCGGTAATAGACGTTTCTTTTCCGCGTTTTATCTTTCGATTGGCAATCGCGTGGTAGTCGGACGTACATCGAAACGGAAGTATAATAGGGAAGTACGCTATTTGAGAGTGGGACACGTGGAAATTAGCCAGTGTGTTCATCCCGAGCAGCGAATCAATTGTGAAATGGCAGAACAATTCTGTCGACGGGGATGAACGTCAAGTTTTACATGGGGAATTAATCGATAGGTGACAGAAGAAGGGTGCGTAGGGTGGGGTAGGGGGGAAGGGGGTGGATAGGGTCAGAGGGCGGCGAGGACCAGAGTGCAATCAACGTGGGAAAGTAGTAAACTCTGGCAGGGTCAACGATAGCCCCGTCGACCATTTCCAGCGACCGTTACTGTCGCTGGATCAATTAATTCCCGCTCATGGATAGTTTACCGACTCTCTGAATTATGAGTTTCCGTGTAAACCGTCAGCGCTTATGCCCCAAGTGTCGTGCGACACGCCAGCGGCCAAACCATTGACGATTCGGCCAATAACCGGCACTCCGTAGAATTTCATTAAAATGATGCCGCGATATAATCATAATTTCGACCAATCCGCATTTCCAACCAGGCCGTTGCAGCAGCTCCCGAGGGATATACACTGCTTTACGTGTATTATTGTATACATGCATGCACAGCATGCTATATATATACATACTTTCCGAACAAACGAAACTTTAAATTCCGCGAAACAAAGGCGTGTACGTACCAGAAGCGAACATGGCTTAAAGGGGAAGTTCCCTGGAAAATCCGCGGCGTTGCATGGCGTGGCGTTTAATAGAGCCGGACAAACGCCATAAATCAAGCTGGGAGGAAAGTCGGGAGTGAAAATCGTTAGAAAGTTATTCAGGAGGAAAAGGTCACCGAAGGACGACCGTCTGATTCGACGTTATTCTCGTAGTCGGGCTGAAAGGCCCCATGGAAAATTCGCGCCATCCTTTACATAACTCGATTCAATCGGAAAGCGTTTTCCTCGCGACGGAGCAGAGTTCCTGAATACGTTCCGACGAGGTCCTTCTCGTTCGTTTAAATAACCGCGTGAAACGGCGCGTTCGCGCACCACTCTCGACGCGCGTAGTCCTGCAGTAGCCGGTGCATCACCCCGAGTCTTCGCCAAAGGACCACGCGGCCTGATTAAAAATAGAAATTTCCACGATTGAAATGATTCTTTCACCGGAGCGTATATATTGACCTTTAATTCTGTCCAGGGAACTTTTCCAATTTAGCCGCGCGGCGCATCCGCCGTCTAGTTGGCAAAATGCACTTTGGCGAGGATCGTCCGCAGGCGCACTTTGTCATTCGCGAATTCCCCCACCGTTTCAATTTCGAGCGCTAATATACATCAGCTGTAGGTATATATATATATATATATATATATATGTATAGGTCTGGAACGAGCGCGTGTGTATTTTCGTATCTCGACGCCATCTCTCCTGGGAGTCAAGGTGTTGTTTTACTAGTTTGTATATCCGGACGCGTGATGAACGCAGGATAGACCGGATGCCCGGCCATAAGGAAGTTATAGAGCTTAGGCGTAGCATTATAAATGCTGATACCCACCTCGCTCTCCTGCAGGACTCTCGGAGGCTTTGCTCCTGGTAATTCTGTCCTTTATTAAAGGTTCTCCAGGGCGATATTTCGCAGTCACGGAATAAGACGAGTTACCGCACGCTCTACCTACGTTAAATATCGTCCAAAGTATTCCGCGTCTAATTAATTTCCTCGTCGACGTTAAAAGCATTTATATTTACCCCGGTGAAACCCCCTTTTGCGCGACTCGTTCCCCCTCTCACTCTCGCTCTTGAATTCCTTCTTATTTCCACTCGATCATTTTATTCCAACCCCCTCGGCAAAAGTCCGAGTCCAACCAGCCATTGAATCTTTATTCTCGCAACTCCGAGGATTCATGGGAAGGTGCAAATTAGCCTGTTTCACCAGCAGCGCCGTGATAAATTGGAGGGATGAATTAATGAATAATTATCACATCGGAGCTCATCGATTTAACTGCGTTAATGAAGCTGCTGCTGTGGAGTTTGGAGTTTTCAAGGAGTTTTTGGCTCGCGAGAATTTCGCGCGTCGAGTTTCGACGTGGTAATTGGCCGTAGTGGTATTAGTGTCTCTCTCGCTTGGAAAGCTGCGAGAAGCACGGGAGACGTCGGGCCGAGTACTGACAAGCGAAAGGCCAATATTTTCAGTGGTAACACTCGAGGAACCGAGGAGAAAGAAAAACTGTGTGCCTCTGAGATGTGGAGTGGGGGACAAATGGTGGATGTCGAGGTGAACGGTCAACGTGCGAGTGGAAGATGAAAGCTAGTGGGGTATATATATTTATATATTATAGCTCTCTACTGCGCAATGTGTATATATACATATATGCAGGATAATAATACACACGAATAATCTTTAAGATGCGATACACGAACCGAGGATAAAACCTATATATACAGAATTCCCCGATATACCAGAGTTTGCTTCGTTTAGCCTATCTACCAATACTGCGGCGCTCCATCCAGATAGATTATTGAACTTTTTCAAAATGCGCATCGAATTTTCATGAGAGAACGAATAACTATTTTTAAGCGGAAATTCCGCTAGGCTCAACATTAAAATAATTGATTCGATGCTGCTGGAGTATTTTGTCGGAGCTAGTTGGAGGAAGTTGGGGTGGTCCGGTGATTTTAGTCCGGTTTTAGGACGGTGATTTTAAGTCTTGGATGTTGGGTTGGATTAAAGGGGGAGGGTGCGAGGGTCCGTAACTGTCGGTCCATGAATGGTAGGAAATTGGAGAACCTCCTGGATATCCGCTTCCTCCGGGCTTGTAGCCTCTTGAACTTTCGTGCGCTCTCTCGACCTTGTACCTACCACCACCACCACCGTTGGCGTCTATCCGTCCTCCCGTTGGCTCATCCTATCACGATGCAGAAGAGCCAGAGTAACAGTGGGGTGCTTTCACAGAAATCTACTTATGTAGATTTTAAAGGACGCTCACTGATAGCGAACTGTATATACCTATACATACATATATATATATATATATATATATATGTATATGTATCTTTAATACTGCAGCCATATTAACGAGGTATTTCGATGCAGTTGAATCGTCGAGGAAGGAAACCGCGATTGTTCTTGACTATTCAGTCGACGAGAGACCTGGCTACGACTCTTATGACGCGTAGCAATCGGAAATTGAAGAATGAGATGGAGCTCGTTGTCTCAGACAATTTCGCATGGAGCCGCAAGCAACTTGGGTGTCGCGTATAACATCGTCTAACTGTTCATTATTCAGGTTATTTCGGTTAAAGCAGAACGCCTAATGCGGCTGCTGTGATATATACTCCGGTTAGCTTTGCTCAGGTGCGCGCGACAGCTACAAATTAACACGGGACCGCCATTGCGCTACCTACCGTGCTATTACATAAAAATCTCTCTCTCTCTCTCTCTCTCTCTCACTCACTCACTCAGAATTGCCATTCATGAATATTATTTTCCAGCATCCCTCCCTGTCTATCCGTAATTCAGCATTGAAGCAAGAAAAACCTTTTTCCCAACGATGCAATTCTACCGCAGTTATACGAACGAAATTCGGACTAATTGAGGAAACCTAATTGCTCGGTTTGTTTCGGTAAAATTTACATTGCGGAAATAATGGAGAGATGGTTTCCTATGGTGTGTGGTCAAGTATATAGAAATTTCTGACGAGTGTCGGGATCAGTTTGGCGGAGCGTATAGGTTCGTACAGCCGAGGTAAATAGAGAGGAGTAACTGTATAATCGAAGCGGAGAATCGGAATGGAGAATAATCGGGCAGGGGTTGAAGAGTAAGAGGAAAAAGTGATATAGCCGTAGTATAGTGCAGCCAATAATCGTCTTACTGGCAGTGATCATAACAGTAATGGGCTTTGGCTCCAGCAGCTGTCAGACCGAGTGCAACATTACTGCAACTGGTAAAAGCGCTTTCAGAAAACAAAGAGCGTTCTCTGTCCCTTCCACTCTCTCACCTTCTTCCCTCCAGGCTATTCCCTTTTCACGCAAGGATAATTTTACATTATTCCGACCACAGCCAGCAGCCTTCGTCGCTTCCTATGTGAATAAATCTCGCGAGATTAAGGAACGATTGCTTTTTAGGGCTTCCATATTCGTTTCTTAGTCAGAAATTTCAGGAGTCGAGTCTGAGATGCGGCGGACTTCTAGTCGAGTGGGCTGGCGGAGTTAGGAAATTGCTCGTTGAGGTTGGCCCCCGCGACGAGGCAATCTTGATCGATCGATCGATGCTACCCTTTGCCTTGGCGCGCCACGAATCGCCGATCGATTGACAAAACCTGCGTCGCTTTTGAATTATTCAACGACAGGGAAAACTCTATGTAGTATATATGTATATATATATATAAACCAGGCAGCCCGATTTCGAGCTTTATCCATGCTCCAACGATGACTTATGTGTAAAATTTCAACCGAGAGGAACGCGCATCTCTCGCTAAAATTCTCTTTCACTCGTTACAATCCCTAATTAAACTTCTGCAAATCATTTTCCTCTCATTCTCCCCCCTCTCTCTCTCTCTCTCTCTCTCTTTATATATTATAATATATTACTGCTTTCGGAAATATGAAGTGTACTTATATATGCACGTATTATTCGTTCCTCCGTAAATCGTATTAAATTTTTCGCTGCTTTTGTACTCCCGGATTAAATACGTGTGATTATATTTCTAGTTTAATTTGGAGCAGTCGCATTTGCGAATCTTTCGTGTCGTTGGCTCGTTTCAGCCCGATTGCGAGAGCGCATATTTTCACGATCCTGCAGACAAAACAATTTGCCTCGACTCGCTTTTCTCGTTCCCCTTGGCTGCCGATATTCCGCGGTCGGCATCTGAGAGCTCCGAAACGTTGCTTCTCGTTTCTCTCTCGTCGTTCCTCCTTTTTTCTCTATTTCCGTTTCTTGAAAACTGCCGAGCACGCCGCATCGTTAAGAATGACACGAAGCTCTCTTTCTTCCTCGGGCAACCCGAACCTCGTCTCGCTCTCTCGCTCTCCATCTATATAGCATTCCGTCCGTGACAAAGCTACATTACTCCAGGCCCCTTTCCCACTTGTCGTTAACGCGTGGAATATATATATATATAGGTTGCATAAGGAGAGAGAGAAACATCCAGGGAATGAAGATATGCGGGACCCAGGGATATAAAGTTGCTACCACGTGTTCTCCAAATTCAACACGCCGCACATTTTCTTCCAACCCATTCTTTTTACCCCTGCAGAACGCGACTCCACCGCACCGTTAAGCATAAAATAAGAAATGAAACCGCGTCAAACAACGGTGTCTTCGAAATCGTTCAATTCTACGAGCTTTATAATAACGCCGAACATTTTCTCATTCAACGTCGTCCCATGGAAAAATTTGCATAAGAAAATTGCAAAAGAGCGATTTAAAGTCGGAAGTAGCATTTTATTGAAAATTCCAAAAGTACGAGGAAATTTGACAGATTCCAGGTTTTTTTATTTATTGAGGAGACGACAAAGCAAGGTGGAGGACAGGTACGCGAGCTTTTGACGATCAACAAGCGTTTGTCGTCTTTTCCGTCTCCTACGACTACGACGATGACGACGACGAAGACGACGTACGATGTCGGGAGAGGCAAGAAAATTCACGGAGAAAGCACGCGGCAAATCGGGCAGGTCGAGGAGTCGGCGGCGGAGGGTTTGCTAAAAAGGGTTTTACCTTGTCTGGGGACGAGTCACGGAAGACAGAAAGGTAAGAGAGATACTGCGCGAGCGGGCAAAAAGCAGCGAGTAGTTTCTGCAGCCGGAGGGTGAGTCACGAGGAAAACGGCCTGGGAGGGTGTATAAAGGGTTTTATTATGTCCGTGGTAGTCGAGGCGCACGTGAGAGGACACTAACTGCGAGCGTCACGTAGCTCCGCTGTAAAACAAAAGCTCTCATGACAGAAAAGGCAGCGCGCGCGCTATTAAAATCGATGCAGCCTATAAACGAACGGGAATGCGATTCCCTCGGCAAAACTCCCTGCCTCTCTCGCTCTTTGTCAATAAACTGTTTGGTCGGGGGGGGGGGGGGGAGCTCTTCTCCAATCCCTTCCCTACATATATATATATATCTACGTAGACCCATTAGAGCTGCGTAGGCTAAATAGGCGAGGAGGAGAGGCCCATTAAATCGGCCGAAGGTTTTCTTGGAAATCGCGCGCAGTATCACCCTCTGTGTCCGTCTGGCATCGATTGATACGCGTTATCCCTTGGCGAGTGCATTGCCTTGCTGTCCGGTGAGCGGCCACTCCTTCGAGACCATAAATAAATTACCTTCGCGTGACATTTACCGGACCAGCTGGCCTCTTTGGAGGAGCGAGTAGCCGATGCGATGACCGAGAGAGAACCGTGCTCGACCACTCAGAAAGCTTTTCCACCGCTGCAACTTAACGTTACGGAATCGGAGAAAATCATCCCTCTGTTAGCTAGGCCTGTGAGAAGAGGAGGGCGGAAGGAGAACCGGTCCGTATCTAGTCCGCCGGAGTCTCCTTTATCGACGCGTATGTCCTTTTGACCGGTCAACCGTTAAGAGATACCGCGCAGCGCTCGATACTAAAACGACCGGTTCTTTCCTCAGGAATAACCCGTAAAGAGAAGTAGTCTACCTCGGACCATCCCCCGTTCTCCTTCCGACCTCCCCTTTTTAATCAACAGGAAGAGAAATAAGAAAAAAAGATAGTGCATACTTAAAATTGATATGGGAGTGATAGAATTTAAACGTGTGTATCCGTCGATACGAAAGTTTCATATCTCGCGATTGTTTTACGCGCCAGAATTATGACCTATCGACACGATTGGCTCCGGTATCGTGTATATATATATATATATATATACCCTGCGTGTGTCTCCCATCAGGATTTTTCCTTTCTTGAAATATTCCTTGGAGTCTCGTTCATGTACCGGCGAAACGAGTGAATCCACTAATTTTTGTCTAATGAGCGTGTATTATATATACGAACAAGTAGTAGAGCTCGCTGGTATAGTCAGACGCACGAAGCGTCGCGTGACAGCAGGACGCTTCGAGACGACGACGATTGGTCGAGCGAGATCCTATCGTCTCTCGGTATGGGACCATCGGTGTCAAACTGTTCGGCCATTACCGACGATTACCGATGATTACCGAGCGTGTACCAAAGTCTTTCAGTCGCTCAGTGAATTTTTCTCCACTCTTTTTATTTCGGAGAAAATAATTTTATAGACGACAAGGACGTTTAACGTCAAAAAACTGCAACGGGTACACACGCGAAGGTTGATGTTTGATTGGCTGGAGTAGTTTTTCTTTCGAGCGACCACCACCGAGACCCGATAAGGGCCAATGAGGGGGTGCTTCTGGAACGTAGACATTGGCGTGCGCGTGGACGGTAAATATTGCTGGAGGCGCAAAACTGGGTATGCGCGTAGGACCCCTTCACTTTGTACGGAGCTTTAAATAAAGCGATAAATTTATCCAGGAGTGAGTTGGGGATGGTGACGGGGTGGGAGGAGGAGCAGGAAGAGGGAGGGGGGGGGGGGTGACTCGCCCCATCCACCGGGCCCTTTAAGTAAAATCTCCGTTGAACTAGAAGAGGAGATTTATGCGACGCTTAAATCAGTAAATAGTTTCACGGCGGGTAATCCTTTTTGTTGCAGAAAATGCTTCCTAGCCCGTGAGAAAGAAACGTATAGGGTGGAAAAAGAGGGGGAGAGAGGGAGAAAAAAGCCAACTGCCGCGCGGAGCGTTCGGTAAAGACTTGATTAGCATGTTCAGTAATGCATCATTAAATGCACTCGCTCCCGTTCCGAGTTGAATGAGGAATGTGAATATTTAAGGCTCGACGTTTCCCGCGCGAAGGATTTATGTTGATGCACGAGAAAAAACCATTAGGATCTGTATCCGTGCGATCCTTTCGAGAGAATCGCGTACGAATTCCGATATCATTTCGTGGGTGTTTTAATGCGGAAGCTTTTGAAGGTTTCCATGCGAACCAAATCCACTCGTTTATACGTTCGACGATTATATACCACCACGCTTTTTCGTAATAACTCGATTGTCCTGTACATCAGATTCGAGGTCCCTCGGAAAAAAAGCTCGCACTGCAGACTTATGGATTTTGGCACGCGATTGCCAATCTCTGCGAATTCCACGCGTTGAAGCTTGTTTTCTTTCGGCGTATCATGGACGTAAGTACAGTGGAGGGGGGAGGGGGCGTTTTCGTGGAGGGAAAAGTGAAAAAAGTTAATTTCCAGGTTGGAGGATGAGCGGGAGGGCCCGTATAGTTTTGCCGGACAGTGAAATAAAACGGTGCTGGAGGCTTTTACCGTACAGCGTTTCAACGTTAGCCACAGCGGTGGATCCGTTGGATGTGTATATCTGCATATATGAACATTTGCATAGGAGCGGACAGAGTCGTAAGTCCTCACCTTTTGCAGGCCCGAAAAAGCGGGACGGGCAATGCCAACGGGGAAACTCGTTTTAATGAACTATTAAAGGGAGCCGGAAGCTCCTCCAACCGTCCTCTCCTCTACTGTGCAGGATCGGATGATGTGGCCTTATTTCAAAGCGAGGCTCGAGGCACGGGGACTCCGGGTGCCATAATTGGATTTGAATGCGAATTATGTGCGGTCATCCCCGCGCGCGCATCGGTCCTTGCAGCATTCCGTCAAGTTCTACCCTCTTGCAGCGGCCTTTTGCCAAGGTCCTTAAAAGCCAGGTCCAGTTATACTCTCTCTCTCTCTCTCTCTCTCTCTCTCTCTCACTCTTATTTCCAGCCCCCCAGCTTTGCCATGGAACGAGGGATGCACGTCCGAAACACTCCGCTTTGAGGATCGTCCGCAATATAATATTCGTATAAATTATTCAGTGCTCTCTCGATTGTTCCTCATACGTAAGCCAGCCTCATATACATTTCCGTCAAGAAATATGTGATCCCATTACCTCCTGTGTCGTATTACATTTACGCTCACTCCCATGAATTCATAACGTCCCAATCATATTTTCCAATTTCCCCTATTATTTTATCAAAGTTTCACCGGGACGTACAAAGTTTTTTTTTTTTTTTATTTTATTTTGGCTTGCCTTATTTGTTGCCGGGAACTTTGAGCATTTGCATAACCGATTTTTCCGCGCATGGCTGTCCAATAGACTTAGCGATATACAACTGACAGACGTATCGTGGCTGTAGTACTGCGAAAAGCTTCCCGATATAAAGTTCTCTCGCGGTTCAAAGGTCCCGACGCGCGCGCGACGGTTCATGACGGATTAAGCGAAAACTTTGCCACCCTTGAATTTCAACTCTTTCGACTCCGTATCTGCGTTAACTACATGTTTAATGAGAGGTCGCGTGACTAATTGAATTATTCGCGGAATAGACAAATATTGAGGCTGAATAGGTACGTTTCCCTTACAGCTGTAGATTTTAATGAAAAGAGAAAATGAATTTATTTGACCGAGCAGAGTAGGAGACGACTTTCCCGGTTCACCAGTTAGTTTTAATTTCGTATGAATGGCCGGCTAATATAACGATCCGGATTATATAGCCGTGCAATTAAGAGCCGTAGTTCCGGCGTGGACGCTGTTGAGTGTTGCTCGCGACTCTACATATATATGCATGTGTATACATATATATATATATATATATATATAGCATACGTGTCAAAAGGATCAAAACATTTTTCCAGCATCCCTGCACATTTGCGCGTCCATGCACCCCCCCCCCCCCCTTTCGTTGTACAGCAGTGTAGCGGTCAAATGCAGTTTGTCTAATGGATCTTGCTATATTAAATATCACCAAATTCTATCTGCGACTGTTATCGGCTACATTAACTAGTGAATTCCATTTCCGTTTAATTAGCACTCTCCGCCTCGTATCAATAACGGTTCCGCGTGATACCTCTCATCGATTTACCGCCTCGTGCGTGCTATTCTCGTTTATACAATTTTTTTCCTCCCGCGATCGTTTCCTTCAACCTTATCTGCCGCTCCCGCGCGAAATATCGCGAATCTGCACGCGCGTACATTTGCGAAATAAAGCGGCACACGAATGAAAAATGCTTAAACATTTCTAATAAGTATAAAACCTCGCGTGGATTTTCGCAATTATCGGTATATACTCTGTTATGCTCTTTTTCCTCGATGCCTTACGTGTGTTTGCGCGACTTTAGAGTCCAAGGGAATAACTCTCAACCGCGATACACATGATATATATATACGTACGTTTGGAATTAATAAATGGCTATAAATTTGAAGTAATTAGTTTGCTTCGAGTTGTTCGTTGGAGGGGGGGGGGGGTGCAGATGCCGAATCGTGGACGTTTTAACGAGGCTTTACATCTGCCTGTCACTACCCTTAGCTACCCTTTACCGAAATTCTGCCACCGTCATACGCAACCCCTAGCACATATTTCTGCAAAGCTCGCAAGTTCATAATTGCGGATCCCGTTTTAGGGATTATTACTCGAGCCACTAGTTCTCGCTCGGAATATCGCGTAAAGCGAGATGCACTATAATACACTGATACTATAATATTACGGGCATTTAAAAAAAATAGAAAATATAGCAAGGGGTGTATTACGCCGGTAATTCTCGTCTCTATCCGCTGGAATATAGAATTAGATGGGACGATAAATCTTTTGGCGAATGTACAATGACTAAGCTCGAGCCATCCAGGCACGGTAGTTCTCGGCAGAAGCGAGAGCGATTTCAGCGTGAAATTTTCTTATAGCTTCGCGCAAACTATTGCGTGAAATTACAAAATATAACTCGACTATACTCGCAGCCCTTCGTATATAGAAACGTCAATATTTTTACGCACGACGTCTCCCACCTCGCCTGCATGAAGAGACGTCACGTCGCAATAGAAATTGCAGCAATTCTATATACTGCCACAGCGGTGTAACACGCGTGCTATCTCGCAGGCAAGATACAGAGCGAAAGCTTGGTAATTTTCGCGATGTTTGCCGGAATACTCGTCGACTCGGGGCTGCTGTCTAGCGACGTCTACCGGATGTCGAGGAGTGCTGTTTTTATACGTCGGAGAGCCGGATGAAATTTGTCTTCCTCCATTTCTTACGCGCGATCCACGCGAGTTTCTTGGCCGCTCATACATTTTCCAGCCGGCGTCACGCCACGGGAGGAGAGCACGAGTGCAAACTGCAAAGATACAGTGTACCAGCGTGAAACAATTTTCGAGAGCGTGTCGAGGACGCTGGAATAAACTTGGACAAGAATCGGATGGTGCGAGCGGTCAGCTGAATTATTAAGACAGCTTGTCGAGGCCTCGGCTCAAACTCTACAAAGGGAGCACCGGGAGACAAAGGCTATGCCTCCTCCACCTCCCCTCCTCCCACTATCTATCTCTATTCCTCCGTCGCTGTGGATCTCTTTCCGCGCGTCGACAGACGAATACCAAATCAACAGTCGCGTCGTCCCCCTCTCAAACGCACGTCGTACGACCAACCGTTCTACTCTTTGCGCTGCTTCGACATTGAAAAGCAACCGTAACTTTGACTATAATTAAATACTCCCCCCCCCCCTCACCCTTCTCTCCCATTGTTTACCGTAAAACCGAGCAGGTTTTCCTTCCGTTCGCCATTTCAAGCGATGAAAATCAACTCAAGGGGGAAAAATGCAGGAAAGCTTCGCGTTGGGGTCACCTCGGTGCTAAATGGACTTTAGCGTTGATTGTGTTTCACCGTTAGGCGATACGTGTCGGGAACAGGATAAGCAGGCCTCTATTGTTGTTGGTGGTGTTGTTGTTGTTGTTTATTATATCACCGTATGAACCCTTGTTATTCGATCTCGCCCACCCTCGCGTGTCACGATTCGCATGCAACTGAGAACCCCTGACTCGAATTGAAACCGGAGGAAATTCCACGCCACAGTTCGCGGTTTAGTCTTTGCGGTCGAAAACCGTCACGCCGATATGTAAAGCGTTGCGTACTCCAACTTTTCCACACCCCTCACCCCCCTCTCTTTGTTACTCTGTCTCTCTCTAGATGTTCCTCAGGTTTTCACAGCCGGTTGGATAGTCCTCTTACATATATATATATATATATATATATATATATATTCCATACGTATTAGCTACCTGCTGCAGATATGCACGTAGCTGAGAATCATTGAAATTTTCACTGCTCTCTTGAGAGCTACGAGCGCTTGTTCCAATCCAACGCGGGGAGCCGTGGTTGATTCGCGCTCCAAACAACTGACGGCTGGTCAAGTCTGTGGTTAACCACCGACGCTGCTTTGTAATGACACGTGGTATAACGAATCGACGCTACGAGCTACTACCCCCCCCCCCCCTCCTTTTTTTTCCTACCCAAATGGAAAACTGACGTGTCCGAAAAATTTGATAAATCTACTGCAGGGAAAAGTTGGCTTCGCGTTACGTGGCTTATAAACCAATCTGGTAAATAAATCGGGGTAGAAAATACGGCAGTGGTACCGCGTATAATTAAAATAAATAAAATCAGCGAGATGTTCCGTCTAGCGCGAATTACACTCCAATTACCAGTAAATCAGTGTATTATTATGGTACACGTGCATAATATACTATATTTGCAGCGCATATCGCTTACAAGCGAATCGTAATTTCTTCGGGAAATTGCTCTTGTTAAATGTTTTTTCGCGGCGCGGAGCTGCGCGTGTAATTGGATTTCTGAAGAGACATTTTCGGTGTGGGAGAGTTGCGTGGCGCGCTCTCCGCTCTCCGCTGGGACTGCATCGTTGGAATGACTTGAAAGACTATACCAATACGCCGTTCGTTCACGCGTCTCTAACGAGAACGAGGCTTGAATCTATGAGAGACGTGCCAAACTAGCGAGTAGTAACAAGATTTCCAGGTCAGCAAATAAGGTGTAAAAAAAGCAGGCGAAATAAGTCAGGAGGCAAATTAGAGAATTGTAAATATGCGAAAATAATGAAATAGAAAAAAAAGATAAACGCTGGTATTATGCCCTTTAGAGCCAAAGTTCTTGCAAATATTTTGCACGGGTGTAGTATTATCCGCGTGCTGTTTAATTATACAGATGATGCTTATTATTAGCTGTGCGAGGATGCCGAGTGCATTAATAATTGCTTGGCCATAGAAAAAAGCCGATAAAAATATTGCAATGACGCGTTACCATGGCTACCCTAGATCGTAATTATACGGAATATGTATATTTCGATAGAACAAATTGTCGATTATATCTCATTAAAAATGCAAAATCGATTAAATATCTATATAGGACGAATGCGGACGCTCGCGAGAGTAAAAAAGTACTTTAGCATTTTGCAGCCTTGGCACATTTATTCGTTCAAATTTTATCTTCGAATATAAAATAATGATCGAAACTTGGCGATACCCATGAATGCATTCCTCCTGTTTCGAAGCGTTGTATTAAAACTGAGATATTTCGTCGAAGGGAACGCAGTTAGACTGAAAAATGGTAAGAGGTTGTTTTTACACCGCACAATCTCGTCTACCCGTGGTTTAAATATTATTGAGATGTGATTGGCGTGGGCGTGGCAAACCAGTGCAAGAGTTTTATATATATATATACGTATATATATATACAGAGTACAGCACGGAACGGTTGCGATCGTTATCAAAATACCGAGGTCGTAAAACTTCCAAATGTTGTAATTTACCGCTGTATTTCGTGTACGGGGATATTTTGTAAAAAGAAAGAGATCGGTCGAGTTTTGCGCGCCGAGTCCGAGAGAGATTTTTGCCAAAGACGATGATAGCTCGACGAGGCAACTTATCGAGGAATTTCATCCAGTGAGACATGAAATTTTGCTGTGCATGGCACTATATATATATATATACATGCTGCGTGAACGATATCAGGGTGTGGGTCGCGTTTTAATAAAATTAGTTGGTAAGTTGGGCCAATATAAGGTGGCGATGAACGATGCGGTCGTCCCTACCGCTATATAGCTAGGGCTGCATCGACGATGATAATATTGCGGGATGGGAGGAGCGAGGCGGCTTCAACACGAAAATACGAGCCAGTTTAGCCAAGTTTCCTGATTAAAGCTGGTAATTTGTAATTAAGCGACCGAAAGCTCCGACCGGTCCGAGCATCAAGCTTTTTATCCTAAACGCGTAATGGTATTTCTAATTAGCAGCGGTGAAACTGAAATTTTCTATACTCCTATAAACGAGCGTTTATCGAAAATGCGACGAGAGTTGCTTGTTGGTCGATGAAAATTATACGAGTTGATCAAAGAAAATTCCAGGGAATGAGAAGGGGGTGAGAGCGGGGTAATTTCTATGAGAGGGGTTATTCGCGAGTGAGAGATGTCGAAGACGTATAGTGATTCGTCGAGTTAGCGTGGCAGGATAATCGTGAAAGGAGCAATTTTTCTTTCGTTTGTACAACCGACTTTGGTTGCACCGCGAAATTGATCTGTGAGTCGAATGTATATTCCGATTGGAGTGTGAGCTGGGAAAAGGTACAGACAGGGGGGGGGGGGGGAGGGGGTATGGAGAATGCGACGAAATGGGTAGTGGTGGTGGTGGTGGTGGTTGGTGGTGGGTTCTACTAGAGTTTCGAGTTGAAAAGCGATACTCGAAAACCGACTCGAGAAACGTTAGCCACGTTAAAGTGGGTAACGTGTGTCATCGGAGCCAGAGCAGTCGGGCCAAAAAGAGAAACATTTTAACTGTTTCCGTATAAACGCTATAGCGATTGTTGTCACGAGACTCTTTTGCAGAAAAAAAAGTGACGAACGAAAGGTCAAACTAGAGCACGGCTTTACACGTATATATACCGGGCTAATAATTTCTTTTGGGTAAACGTTTTTATCGGGGAGAACGCTGGGGGAGGGAAATGGATCACTGTGATTCGGATTTAAAATCGAATCTGGTGCGCTGGTACGAGGAGAGAAATGCGAAAGCTGTACTGACTATAGGAAAAATGTATGAAACGCGGAGAAAGAGAGAAAGAGCGATAGGTGATGGCGTTTCGGAGAGGGTTCAGGGAACGTGCCACGTGTGCAAAGTGGAATCCCAGAGGGCCGAGAACGAAATGATCGCTGTCAGGGCAAAACCACAATCGACGCCGCCAACAGAAAGATGATCCCCTCCTAAAAGAAGACCGGGCGTGGTGCAGGGCTGAAACCAGATGAAGGATAACCTATGGGACAAGGACGTTCTTCCACTGTCTGTTAAGATTGATTACGTCAGACTGCTGAAAGATGAAAAATCATTCGATAAAAGTGCCATTATCGCCATGCTTTTATACCTCGACAAATTTATTCGCCTCGAAATTAGGTTTTACCCGATGAAAGGGAAGTTTTAGTCATGCACTCATCGAGGATCCAATGAACGGATTAAAAAACAGCAGCGTGCTGCAGTGGTTACATTATAGTTATCACTGTTAGGAGATTATTCGGGAGTTACAGGCTAGCCTGCAATAATATACGTAGTGCTACCACACACGCTACTGGATTTACCCCGTCGAAGCTCTCGACGACAGGCAAAGACCCCGAATTATGGCAAATTCACGACTACCCTCTCTAAATTTTCAAAAGCCCGAAACTTTACGATCCACCAACCACTCGTATAGTTTCATTCCTGAATATTCGTGCGGCTGCAACGGGGGAAGACAAAAATCCTGTTGGTTTAGCGCGCGTTTTATCGCTTGATGAAGTTTTAACGTGGTGCTGCTGCATTGGTGGAAGAGTGGGGATATAATTTTGCGCGTTAATCGCGTGGTGGTGAAGGTTGCGAGTTTTTCGTACGTGATTAAAAATAAGGGACCGATGAGTTATACGGCAGGTAGGTAGGAAAAACCTGGCTTTTTTGCGTCTCCTCGTCTGCTCTCACTCTGGCTTTCTCACGCGAGACAACGAGGTTGACGAACACGCGTGCTATATTCGCGTATACTAGAGGTGACTGTGAGAGAGAGAGAGAGAGGGGGGGGGGGGGGAGATTAACGAGTGCAGGGGATAATTGCCGGGGCACGCAAAACGCCGGGCCACTCGACTCGATCTTCAGGAGGTGGATGAGGGTGCAAGAGTAGGGTGTGCCAGAGGTCGAGAAAGACTCGAGGAGAATGGGGTAGGGTTGGAAGGAAGGCGAGAGTCAAGTGGGGTGAATGAGATGAAGGAAAAGAGAAGACAAACAGAAAAAAGATGGCGTGAGAGAAAGAAAGAGAGGGAGAGGGAGAGGTGAAAAGGTCGTTATACGCTATGGAGAACTAGCGACAACGCCTACGACTTTGAATTCCCCTGTTTCCAGAGCAGACAGCAGCTACCCTCGAGGAAAACTCACCCACCCAAGTTCGCCACCCGGTGTTTTGCAAAATTTAAAGAGTCCTCGGTAAACGACGACACGCTGGAAATGAAAAGCCCGAACCGAGATTGTTCGCGTATTCAGTGGCGTAGAAATGGTTGAATAAATACTGCAGTAGCAGAGACTATGGGGCGAGATTTCACCACGCCTATTCCAGAAACTATTAACAGCGCTTAAGATTTTTTATTACCTCTCGTACTATTGCACGCCACAAAATTTACATTAGCCTCCCTCTGTTTCTCTCGCAGCTAGACTCGCGGGCGAACCACGAGAAATGTCACAGTCAATAAAATAAAGTAGATTGCTATTTTCCTGATTAGCTTTGTTGATTTGCGCGCGTGCGCGTGCAAGGCCCGATAAGCTGAAAAAGCATGCAAATTTAACGGATGAACTCTACCCAAACTACGGGAGTTATAATTGACCGTATGTGCAGCATATCTTCGCAGCTTTCCGCCTCACTCCGTGCGGCTTATATATCCGTCCGTATATATATATATATATATATATATATATATATGTTCCTGAGATAGAGAGAGGCAAATAAAGCTGATATCGGTAAACTGCAGTTATCTTCATTTCTTCATCCCTTTTTGCATCGATTTAACGGATCATTAAAAAGGAAAAACTATCCGTTGTTTTTTACCTGCTAACTCAATAAACATTGTTTGCGGATAAAAACGGTGTGATTGAGAAGATTAGTAAACAATATTAAATTTCCATTAGGCGAGAGACGGAAAATATCGATTCGCCGAGCGTTTGCGTAATTGGAAATGAAAACGCGTGTCAACTGCACATGTATATATATATATATATATACGACTCGACGGAGGGTAGCTGGGAATAATTTGACGCGGAGTTGTTGAAACTTTTACCAATTGCCAAGATTATTTGTCGAATAATTATTCGTCATCGTTTGGGGAATGGTGGGTGCAAAGGCGCGTGAGGTAACTAATTATCGCGGCCCGATTAAACATGATATAACGAGGAGAATGGGACAGGTAGGGAATGGGAGGGGTGGTAATGAGGCGAGAGCAGGTCCAATCCTGGTCCGGAAACACCGAGCAATCCGTTCCGCAACTGTTTGTGGATTTCTAGGAGTGTAAATGATATTACGTAGTGGTGGCGACCGCGTCACCGGTCGCTTGTAGACGTGTGACGCTTGCTCGGGGGTGCAGAGGGAGAGGGAAATACGTACAAACACGTGCAAATACCAAGTTGAATACATTCGAGCAGGGACTCGACCGGTAAATACAGGTCGTTCATATATATACATCTTTGCTGATGCATTCTCGCGTCGAGTCCTCGGCGTTATATCAAACACACACCATAAATGCTCGCGACAACGAATTAACGCACGTTGCCGAAGAATCAGAGAAAGTCGTTTAATCGTGCATCCCCAATGATGAACCGACGGAAAACAACAGCGGAAACCGAAAAGCCAAAATTTCATACTCCGCTTTCCACGGGGCTACAATTTAACAGGCGAATTCTTCTCAATGAGCGACATTGCACTCAACGCGTGTTCGAAAATTAGGTTGATTCGCGGCTGGTCGCATCGTAAACCAAAAATGGCGTTCCGGATTTAATTAGTCGAGATTCGAGGGCCTTTCAGGGTTTTTCGAGTATAAAGAGCTAGGTGGCGTATGACGTCATTTTCTCATTCAATATTCGCAAAATGCAAAGTTTCGTGATAGCTAGTAGATGGGGGGGGGGGGGGGGGGTGAGTGTGTTCGAGGGGTAGAGCCTGCGGAAACGTGGGCGTGGGCGTGCGGATGCGGGTACATTTTGCCGTGAATAGTAAGCACGGACGAACGTCGAACTGAAAATCAGGGATTTCGAGTTGCTACGTGCAACGAGGAACGCGACCGATCGTTCGATATTCGTCAGCTCCTATGTATATGTACCTGCAGCCCCCCCCCCCCTTTCCCTTTACATTTTTGTCCGTCAATATATATATATTTATATAAATCTATATACCTATATACATAACATACACACAGCTTCGATTCTACTTTGCGTGATTAATGGCCAAGATGCGCTCTCGCTCAACGAAATATTCCACTAGAAAAATGCGATATTACGATTTTCGATAGTTCCGTAAACGAAGAATGGACAGGGAATTTTGATAGGAGCCAGTGTATGTTCGGAGGCAATGGTTGGGATGAAAATTTCATTGGAACGCTTATTCCGTATATATATATATATATACGTATCTTTAACGGTGTCCCGTTGTTGTAAACTGTAAGCGAGTTGCAGGTCGGAGGAAAAACGCGTGGTTCCTTCCGTTTTCAGCGTGGTCACTCGCGGAGAAAGAACTGGCTCGGGAAGCCGTTTGCGCAATTGCGGGAGCGACCGGAAGTCAGAGGGGTAATTGAAAATTGTTCGTGGGTCCTGCAAGGACGAGCTCGTTTAACGCAAGGTGCGATGAGCTAGGTGGGAGGGTGCGGTTGACCTTTCGTAAGTAGCCAGAGACCGGCAGAGCGTTACGAGCTTTGTTTCGCTTAATACCGCGCGATTGCCGCCTCTGATGCTCGCTACGCGTGACTCGAATTCTGAGCCACTTCTCGCTCTCGGCTCGCTCCTCCCCCACTCCTTCCGAAAACTCCTTCACCCTGCGTCACGGATGTTAGTAATTTTTTCGGAAAACAAATGAATACGGTGGATTTTGCTAGGGCGAAGTAATCGTAGGGTGCTGGGAGAGATGTGAAAGAGGACAGTCGAGTCTGAATGGAATATTATTGAATAAAGAGAATTCGGGACTGTTCGCTCTAATGGATAATGGCGGAGCATCCGAGTAACTTTGCCTATTGAAACGGGCGACTATATGTATATATATATATACGTGCCTGGCGCGCGTTCCATTCTGCTCGAGCGACACAAATATTCGACTGTTTTTCCTCGGCGAAAAAGTTGGCGCGAGGGAAAATTAAAAATGCTATCGCGCTATTTCCGGTCGGCCTATCACTGTGTATCCGAGGAGGAATTTTTCTCGGGGAAACTAATAAGAAAATCAATGAAGAGAGCGTCTTTAAGTTCCCAATTGGTCGGTAATAGCGTAAGTGGTGGGATGTTTGTCACTGCCAGCCGGTCGCATATTAAAAAAGTTTCTCTTCGAAATGGGTTGAAGCATTTTCTCCGTTAGACACAGTTTGGAACACACAACGAAGTAGTCTGAATGGTTAATAGCAAAACTCTCCGTGCTGTAGCGTGCAAGCGAGAGCGATTAGGCGTTTCACTTATACTCGACATCCCCGAATTTCCGTTAACACTCATTCTCGAATTATAAAGGGATGAAGAAGCGGAAGGGGGGGGGGTGATATCGCAATAGAGTAAAGTGGAAAGTGCACACTTCGGGGAGGTCGAGGAGAGGCAGCTTTTTCAGGAAAAGCTCGTCTTGGAACTTGGATACGTTTCTGTTTGGATGCAGCTTGCTCCAAAGTCGTCCCGTGGATTGCTCATGGAGAAAGCTCAAAGCGCGAAACTGGCTGGGAAGAGGGAGCGAAACGATAACCCGCAGAGCAAGCCCGCTGCATGCTTTCGAGAAAATCGAATTTTCGCGCGAACGCGTGAAATTGATAAACGGATTTGGCGCGAGTGGGCGTGTGCAAACAACACGGTGAGCTAGCGGCAAAAGTGGCGAGGTTTGCATTGGGCTTGCTCCGCGTATTAATTCGAAGAACGGGATTGACGAGGGGGACTGGTAGGATAAAGGGAGGGGGGGGGAGACTAGTGTCGAAGAGTAGGGGAGCAGCAAACAGGACGAACCATCCTGCCTGTATTCGCTTCGCTATACTATATATGTATATATATATATATATATATATATAGTGTTAGGTAGGACGCTTAAGGCGCGTTCTGTTTGTTTCGTGCTCGTCTAGGGAGCAACAACCGCGCGCGCGCTTCAACCCTGTATTCTACTGCCTTGCAGAATCATCGAGTTACCGATTACAGCGTGTCGGACGGCAAATGTGGAATTCACTTGGCGTTTCTCTGATCAGCCGATTCTGAATCGCAACTTTGTCAGTTTCAAAGGCTAGCACCATGCATCAGGCTATACCTTAATTAATGCTCGCCCAGCTTCGCTCAAGATGCACGCTATCATTAACAGCAAGCCACTGAACGTTGCTCGAGCTACTTTGGAACATGCGTTATCCACAGTCATTTGCGTCCGTTCTGTATACGCGGGAAGTCTTGGGAGCTTTCGGTCGCTCGATAAATGCGATGATTATAAAGCGAGAAACGCACACATGTCCCTGTATACACATACACTAAGGGATGTATGTATATGTATTAATTAATAAACGTGGCGTAATATTTTACTCGGACGAAATTAGTCTTGCAAGGCGAAATATATATATATATATATATATAGGGGGATGTATGCTAATAAAGGTTAGTCCTTTTGTCCGCTTTACTTTTTTTCCACTGGAATTCTTGTTTCTTTATTTTTTTTTCAGGGAGGGGGGCGTCCCTTTGGACGACGGCGGTCGCGTTTAATTCGCGATTAAACCCCGGTTCAGGCATCATTAAGCTCGAACGAAAGGACACTGGCGCGCTGGAGATAGCCCTAGAGATATAGACGCCCTATCGATTCTACGTTAAGCCCCGGTCTGACTCTTTGCCCGTTCAACCACTGGCCTGCCTCGCTCGGCTGGCTAAACACGCTATATTCCACTGCGGAGCAGCCCCCGACGCAACCAAAGACCCTTCTCTTCTGCTAAAATCCTGCAAGCTAAACGAATTTCATCCTTCTTCGTTCCCGACGAATTATTAAAGATAATCCACTCTCAGCTTCCAGCAGTTGGAGAAATTCGCGAATGAAATTTATGCGCGGCGATTAATCTCGCACCTCGCATAATTAACAATGGAATTACTTTAATAAACCAAAATGACGATTGCTGCGGGGTCGAGTAATAATAGCTGATCCATGAAGGGTATAACGGTATATATAGGGTGCGGCATGATTATATTAAACGATTTCGCCGGAGAGAGAGAGAGAGAGAGAGAGAGAGAGAGTGGTTGGTGGAATTTTGCAAACTGGTAACTGCAGAGCGCGGCGGGGTGAAATATCAGATGGGACAGGGTGGTGTGCTTTGGATCGGTCAGTTTCGTTCGGATCGGCCGGAGGATACTCGCCCCTTGGCTGAGAGAGCCAAATTCCGCGGGAGAACAATGAAAAGCAGAATGAAACACGGTCGAGCTTCATATTCCGCTGGAGCGGCCGGTCATTCCGACGTGGTTTACGAGCAGGTCAGCGCATTAATTCGCACGGCGACGGTTCCGGGCCGATCCGGGTAATAGGAACAACTATATCCAAAGTTCGATTTACACAGGTGCGCAGCCGTTTTGCATGAAAGCCTCCCCCCTCCTCCTCTCATTCGTACCGCTGCACCCCCTCACCTCCACTCTCGACGAACCGTAAAAAGTGGCTCAAGTAGAGAGAGGAGATTCGAGTGAAAAATTGAAAGGAGTTGAAATATGACGGTAATTAGTCTTGAAAGAGACTCGTGACCCGTGTAAATACGAGGGAGAGTGTTATTTCGCCAAAGAGAGAATGCGCGCCACGCACCATTACACCGAGTTAAGGGATGATTCATTCCTCGCGTATGTATATTCATGTCTCGCGTCAACGTAACTGTGATCGACGCAGCGTAGATTTTTTAAATCGTGTCTCGCACGCTCGGGGTGAAACGCTGTGTATATATAGTTAGAGGGGGAGGAGGGGAAATAATACCCCCCCCCCCTCCCACCTTCTCGAGTACAGTCGATCTCTGCTGCATAATTGAATTCCAATAATGAATGGGAATTAATGCGATCCGAGCTGAGACAAATTTCTCCAAGGGGGGGACGAGGCTTCGGGATCGGAGGCGCTCGCCATTATGCTGCCTGTCCTGCCCCCTCCCCCCTCTCTCTTAGTCTCTTTTTTTCTGCCTCCATCGGAAATATTAATTACGTTCGCTCGAGATCGCCCGTCTTCCCGTTCGCCAGTCCCAATCGAGTCCCTCTCCTCCACGGGATTCAACGATTCCTTGGCATTTCAATTACAAATTAAGCCCTATCCATCCCAGCTGTACCGTAACGCGATGGGGATCGGATCTACGCGAGGTATACGGTTTGAATTTTTAAAAAGCACCAAGGTAGAATGCAGGGAACGATCGGAGAAAGTTTCGCGGACGCCGGCGCCGAGTAGAAAAGTTTTCAAAGGTTCCCGCCACCGCTGCTGCTGCTGCTGCACTAAGACTGTCAGTGTATATATATATATATATATATATATACTGGTGCTTCGATAGAAAAAAGATATAGCCGGCCAGTTTCAGAGTCTTAGGGAGTACGGTCTCGGGAAAAGGGTTGGCAGACTTGCCAGCCACGAAATTGAACTGGCTGCTCGGAACACCTATCCGACTCGGAGAATTCCCAGCTCGCTGCCGTATCAGTTGCTGCTTGCTTTTCATGGAAAACAGAACTTACGAGCAAAAAAGATTATATAGTCGCTTCTCGCCGGCGCGTTGTTGAATTTTTGCGATATATCATAGCGACTCTGGACCACTGTATTCCACCCTCTCGTATACACAAACCGCAACCGCTTTCATAAATACTCTTAAAAGCCCGCAACAGCTCGCGATATTTAATGGCCGTGCGAAACGAAAATAAACCGATATCCTTGCTGGTCTCATCGGTGATTAGATTTAAAGAGAGAAACGAATGTTTCTCGCTCGGGAATATAATTTATATATATATATATATATGTGTGTATGTGTGTGTATACACTGGGAGAGTTTATCGCCACGTGGATTATCGATGATACACGATGAAATGGAGATGGGGAAGATTGAAATAAAAGTGGTTATGATATTAGAAAAAAGTAGCTATTTCCGTCCACGTGAAAGGTTGCTGAAGGCCTTGGCGAACGAAGGGTAATCCGTGAAGCCTCTGAGACAGAAAGTGGACGAGAGTGGATGATGCATGATAGAGCGAGAAAAGATGGAGCACACACCGAGGGAGAAAGAAAGATGAACGGCATAAGTTATAAAGGGAGGGAGACATATGTAGGAAAATATGAGGGTGAAAAGGGGCCGGGGCTGTGAATGAGCGAATGCTCGGGGTGGAAAATAGAAGCTGCAAAAATAAAGTCATACAATCAAAGAGCGGAAATTGGGGAGAGTAGGAAGGACGGTGTATGGAGGTCAGAGATAAGACGGAAGTGGAACGAAATGTGGGACGGTCCACGAACGTTTTCACACCCACTACTCTCTTCCTGGCGTTATATATTACTTATTGAAACGGTCTTGTAATTTCCCGGCTTGATATATACTACTCGCGGAAAAATAGTATTGGCCTCCTATGCATTATAACAGTACAGCACGTATCGGATCTGCCTTATCACGATTTCGAAATTTACGTCGTCGAAGCTCTCATATTTCTCTTCATCGAGAAGAAAAGTTCGATAATTATACCGTGTTATTTCTTCTACATATACATATATGTATGTATACAGTAGTTGGAATGGTGTATGGAGGAAGAAAGAAGATTTGTAGTACGAAAGAATTGTGAAATAGCTGAGAGTATAGGTTTATTGAAGATTGTAGAAGGAAGATTCGTCTCTTTCGTGGGGTTTAGCCTGATCCATTCCGTTTTCGCAGGCAGATGACGCCGGAGTTACCGCGTGGTATTCGCATGGAGCATCCAAGCACAGACAGGTCGACGCGATGCTTTCCTATTTCCTGTATCGAAACACTCTGAAATATTCATGAGCCCCGCACCGGGTATCGCTTACCGCAGGTTGGATTGTGAAATTTTAAACCACCCCTCTTCCCCCTCCCTATCTGTAGCCTCCTGTCTATCCACGATTTACTTCCGCAACTACCCCGTTGCACCGGTCACTATACTCCCGCGCTCGATCCAGCAAGAAGAAGTTTGTTTTTTCGCAGTGCTTCGCGTGTACTGCAGCTGCCAGCTTCAAGCTGGATCTACTTATTCCCCCGTATCATCCATCCCCCCTTCTACCTCGTTACCTTATACTATAACCGTAAATATCGGAGGTTTACTCATTGGTTTTAAATTCTCTTTGCAAACAATATATTAAAGCCTCGATACGAAATAATTTGGTAGGATCTGCGTGTCGCGCCGATCCAATAAAGCTTTATCTGTGTGTAAATCTCGTTTACCGCTATATGCTTGCGCAACGCAGCTAAATGTGCATCGTCTAACGTAAATATTTATTTACCGGTGTTTTCAGCGATTAATTCCTTTTATTTATTCCAACTGCGACGTTATTACTCTCCGTGGAATAGCGAGCTTCGAAATTTAATTTCGTCTTTACGAAGTTCTGCTATATAGCGATCGCTTCCACCGGCAAAATTATCGGAAGCTTTGGTCTTTGGAATCCAGCAGAAGTAGCAGAAGCAGTAGCAGTAGCAGCACCACTACCAGTACTACCGTCGGTGTCGAGAAAGAAATCACTTCTCAACATTGATTTGAATAAGTTTCTTTGAGAGAGAAGCGCGCGTGACCGTGCTCCTGCTCGTTCAATCCCATATTGGTTCTAAGAAAAATCATCTTATAAAAAGCTATCATTTAATCTTCCCCTCTCTCGTAATTATGCGCATAAATTGTTTGCCTAGTCGGTTGACTGTAGAATTTTACGTAAAACTGTAATAAAGTCTTTTTTACGAGTGAACGAAAAAAGAAACATTTAACGGTCGGGATTAATCGACTGTTTAATTATTGCTCGTGAGAAAGTGTGAGTAGCGAGGTCGTCCAAAACGTGGATGAATGATTGGCTAAGGCTGAGAGAAGTGAGTTACGACTCTATTCTATTTAGCGAGCTCGAAGCATAATCCACGACTTCCGGCCACATTCATAAGGAGACACGACTTGACACCTGCGAACTCGTTACCACTCGAAGCATTGTTCATGCTTGCTGCACCACTTATCAGAGCTCTGCCCGACTTCCGTTGTCCATTAAAGGAACAAAGTGGTTCTCGACAAGGGCTCGTTAAAGCTCGCCATCTGGAAGAACCCGTCTCGGCCACAATATCGGTGGGGAAATTGCGAAAATCGATACCGTTTGAGAGTCACCCATCGCACAGGACTCGCTCTCTCTCTCTCTCTCTCTCTCTCGGTCGAAATATATTTCTCACTTTACCACAGCATATACATATACCGTTATCGTTTGCCCGAACAAAATTACCAACCCCCTCCGCCCCTCTCTTCTTTATTGAAATGAGAAAGAAAGTACAAGATGATGTTTGTTGGCAAGTAGTAAAATTGCAAGCAAATTGCTCGAGACGCTGGTAAATGGCGTGGCTAGGACCGAATTGTTGCTAATCGTTTCACGAATGAAACAAGTTAAAAACTTGTCGAGCGAGCTGCAGTTTCCACTTCGGCGTATGACCACTTTACGCTTTATAATACCTGCATATTTCACGACTTTGGGAACAGGCGTAGAACTGCGGGACAACGTGAGAAGCGAGATGGAAAAAAACTCGTAGAGCGTTAAAAGTTACAATTTATGTGGCAACTTTCTCGAGGAACCAAATGCGGAGAGATATGTGGATATTGTATATCGTGGCTCGAGTCACTCGAAGACAAGCTTATTTTCTAGCCATAACTTGCGAAACAACGGAGAAGATGCTAAGGAATCTGGCTTATATATTTTTAAGGGTATGAAAAAATAGATACAGCCCGATTCACACGCTGGCCTATAAGAAGCCTGGAACTATAACGATCGAGACGATAAATGTTTCTCCAAAGTTTCATAATTATGGCGAAAGTTTGGCCAAGTTGCATTCTGCCTCTTACGACGAAATTCATTCATTCGCGATCACGTACACATTGGAATGAAAATCCATGCTATTTACAAAGTCCTTAACCCGAGTGCGCGTCTATGAATTAAAGATCTAGAGTCTGAATTTCAACAGTGTGATCCTGATCCTGGAACGTGCATACGCAAACAGATTGTTCACGGAGACGTAGGACGTACTTGGAAGAAAGCACGGGGGAAATTATTTTCTTACGCTCCGAAGAGGTTTTGTAAAATTACAACAGTTTCATAGTGATATATATATATATAACTATTGTTATTTTGCGATTTAATGCAAATCCCCCGCTTTGTAATCCATGACTCTCTCGCTGTATAATTTTACAAAAATTAATCGTCCGTACATTACTCTTATTACTATATATATACTACATTAAATACATAGTGTACTATTACACACGACCAGCTTCCGCGGATGCGAAACACGACTAAAAGACTCCATCCGTTTAAATGAAAATCTGTTTTAACGAGACACCAATGATTAATCTCTCAGAGCGACGAGTAATTAGCGAAGGAATTTCAAAGTTAAACGCCCGGTTCCTTTTTTAGTCGTTGATGAAAATGAGAGCAAGGGGATCCGCGGCTTGGGATAATTCAGCGTATGGCCAGCTTTTGCTATTATTATTATTATCGTTCGAGTGACCTGTTTATACGGGGCGATAATAACGCGAAACGCTGACGGAGGGTTAAAGGGTAATGCGTGAGTGCGTGCGTGCGTGCGTGCGTGCGTGAGTCGTTGTGCATATGTGTACCTGGATTCTATATATATATATATATATATATATGTATATAGGAGGGGAAGGGAGGGAGGGGACTAGGGAGTTCTCGACGCGTTGACCAACAGTCGCTTTACATATTCATGCTGCAGCCTCGTGGACGTGTGTAGCGGCAAAATCACGAAATTCAGAGGCCTCGCTTGTTCGCTTTGAATTGTTCCTGGATCGTCCAAAGCGTTTCATTTCCATCGTTACTTCCCAGATAGATATGAAACGATTGCAAATCGCATGATCGCTGCCATGAAAAACTCAATTTACTTTATCCAACTATTTCAGCTTCTCCCTGGGCTAGGTATACTTATAGCGAATTCAATTTGCAAAACAACAAGCGTCGCTACTGCGAAATTCGTGGGAAAAATGTAGCCTGGCGCGGGAATTAATTTCGGGAGAGTGAGATAGCGAGGGGGTGGGTGGAGAAAGCTGTGGAGGGGGGAGTAGGGGGAGGGGGGAATTAAGTAGGACCGTAAGCAGCGTCATTTTAATTTCATTATACAACGAAGCCCGCTCGCGGTCGTCGTTCCTCGCGGATCCCGGGGGATGATGAGGAATTGAGGGATGGGTGTGTTTGGCCAAGAAGTATGACGGGGCTCGGGGGTGGAGAAACTGCAAGTTGGTAATGAGGATGGGAACGATCGAACGTATTAGCGAATAATTTCGAGATGAGTTTGGATCTGGGCGGAGAATCGGGGAAAGACTTCATCCGGGGGCTGGATCGGCGCCACGGGGATATCGATTTCGTCCTTAAGGCTCGTCGTCGTCTGGTTTCATCCTTCTCATTCGACACTCGGGAATTAGGGTCGTCGAAACCTTTCCGAACGGAAAAATAGCGGAGGAAGAGTCTGAAAGAGCCAACAGGACTCCCGGGGCTTTTTTTCTTTCTTTTACTGTGAATTTTACAGTATCCGGAATCCCCGTCGTCTAACCTTAAAATGTACATCAAATTGCTATATATATATATATATATATATATATATGCATGTGTATGTATATACGTAATATATAATGGACCGGTCCAATCTACTCGGTCATCTGTATACTAATTGGTCGAGATTCAATGACCCTGCGGAGGAGTTTTGGCCGTGACGCGAAATGCAAGACAGAGGGAGCTTTGTATTCTTCGGGAAGCTTCGCGGAGCTTCCGGCGAAAATTCACTTCGCCTTACATATCGAGGAAACTCAATGGAGCCGGAACTATTTTGTAGCTGGCGCAGACTCGAAAATACCATCAGGCCAACTTTGCCCGGAAGCGCAGCCACGCAAGACGACAAATAGTCCTCTCTCTCTCTCTCTCTCTCTCTCTCTCTCCCTCCCTCTCCCTCCCTCTCCCTCTCTAGCTTCTCAAATAAATTCTATTGAGTGCACCGAGTCAATCTTTCATCCGTCCGAAAGCTTATGAATGGCTGTTTGAAAATTGAATAAAGTCCTCTCGCTGCGCAGACAGATTAAAAAATTTCACTGACGGAAAAGCTGCGATTCTCTTTTGGCAATCTGCAGTGGAATTGTCGGTGTGCTCGGAGTGTAGAAGGAAGGGTGGAGGAAACTTAACAAGCTAATTTAATTAATGGAGAGCCGATAGGCTGACGGGTGAAGCGCGATTGGCAGAAATAAAGGAAAGCGCCTGGTATATATAGGGATATGGAGCGGAAAAGTTGCAGGGTCGCGAGAGTGAAATGTGTGTCAGTGAGAAAATCGGGAGGTGGTGGTGGCGCGGACGAGTGGCGAGAAGAATAAGGAGGGGAAATTGTGGACTATGGGGAATAAAGGGAGAAAGAAAGGAAGACTGGGTGAGAGAAGGGTGGTGGAGGAGGAAGAGGGGGAGGGGAGGGTGTGAGTGGAGCAACGAAAGGGAGAAAGCATGACAAAAGAGAGCGGTCGGTGCAGTTCCCCTTTCAAAGTATTTCTATGACGTTGGCGCGTTTCGTGGTTCATTAGTGAAAAAGGGTTTTCCCTTTGTTGGCCGTGATACCACTGCGAAGTGCTCCCGCGTGATTCGATATCAGGATCCTCGTGGCCATTTGCCCGTTATTCCGAGGCATCGCCGACGCGTCCCGCGTCCTACCTCCTAGTATGTGCTAGACAGCGCCAAATCTTGCTGATAATATCGACGCGATAAGTTCAACTCAGCTGAGAGCGCGAACTTGGGAGCAACTTAGTGGAAATAATAACAATAATTAAGATAACATCGAGGAGCCTCGGAGTAAGCATGTAGTATAGGCTCTTGTCCCTCTCTCTCTCGTTCTGTCTCGCTAAAAGCCCGAAGCTCCACTTCTCCTCTATCTCCCCCCTTCCCCCTTGTCGAGTATCGATTGCTGTTTCAGAGAAAGCATCGCCATAGCGCATAACCAACTTACTCTCCGTAAATTCCAAATTAGATGCTTAATACAAGATTGTGTCTAATTGCTGCGCGCAACTACTAACTAAAAAGCAATTATTTTCACAGGGAATTTAAATGAATCGAGTAATGGTATTATGAGAGGGAGCCCGTTCAAAATCTTACTGCCGGGTAAACCGACTTAAACGCGCTAATCCGTTTCGTGGAATAATTTCCAGCGAAGGAGGGGGTGGGATTTAGCAGGACCGAAAGATTAATTAATTAGAGCGGTTACAATAGTCGTGCTTACGATGAGCAATCTCCCATGGAGATTTTCCGGTTTCGAAACAAGTACCCCTCGTTCGGGAAATATGCTTCGCGAGAGAGATCAGTGGCTTGTCGCGATGGGGATGTCCTTTTTGGTGCTAGTCAAAAAGACTGCTCTTTTTTTTCCTCTTTATTCACGGACTCTGCTGGTCCGAGACTTGCTACCCCCCCCCCCCCTCCACCAACTCTCCCTCTCTCTCTTGCACTTTTGCAATTAGCAAAATGGCACCGGCACTCATATTGTACTCGCAGAGGAAAGTAACCATCAGGGCAGAGAGGCCACGTCCTATCGCGATCATCAATCGAAACCCGACGAGAAGCTGCACAATGCCATTCAGCGGAGTTCTTCGAAATATGGGGCCGCGTTGCGCGAAAAAACCAGACCGCTTGGCCTATCCGGCTGGTTTTTCTTCTTTTTTTTCCATCTGCCAAGCCCTGTTTACACACGCGTGGCTCCTGGGAAACGGTAAAATTGGCGCCATCAGCCTAAATTCGGTGATACACCCACAACACGGCAGTCTGGAAAACTCGATTTTGCCATTACGATATTATCAGGACAAAATTCCTTTGGGTGCTTTTTGCTTTTGTTTCCTAGCATAATTTTATTCCCGCACGATTACACCTATCAGTGTGCGCGTGTGTTTGTTTATTAGCTTGATTCGTTGATCGTCCATCAATTGGTCCAATTAAATTTCGTTAATTAAGCGTGCTCCGTACGTTATCCGTTGTGCAATGTTTCCGTGTGGTTTGCTCTTTGCGAAGAGAAGCTGGCTTTGGTGACCCGAATCCGCAAGTGTTTCGCGCGCGTGTCTATATTCGCGTTAATTTCCGGGACGAAGGAGAGACCATGAAACGTTCGTTCTGTCTGCACTGCTGCCTCTTGGCACATCCGTTAAACTTGAGAACGCGTGTTTGCGCGTTACTTTGGAAAATTTGACGAGTATCAACGTTTGCAGCTATAACCGCTAACGTTTGCCGCCGAGATCAAACGTATCACGGTCTATACGCCACCTAATTAGAAAGCAAGCATATATTTTGCATCGGGAAAGAATCTTAATAAACTCTTGGATTGACTCAGCTCAGCGATATATCCATTCGCACAGTTTGTCAAGTGCGAAACACGCAAGCACGGTGACGTTTCTGCAGAACCACCTGGGGAAAAACCCCAGGGAATAATAATTTAAATCACGGCAAAATCGGATGAATGGCGAAAGCCGAAAATCGACTGGAGACGAAATACGAGTTGATTCGCTGGATATTCCTGGGTTAAAATCATAGATGCGTAAACAGTATAGTAAATGGCTCATATAACGTGGTGGGTTATAGCGATGTGCGCAGGAGCATTATGCCTATCGGCCGTAAAAATTAGTGGCACAGAACTGAATTGTGCGCATATATACACGCATTATCGTTAACGGAAGAGTCAAACCGTGCCAAGCCGAACTAGAGCGCAACAACGAGCACGGAGAGGGGTGCAAAGAGGGTTAATTTTCAAAGTTTGTTTCTGCCCCTTGTATACTTAAGCCGGTATAATTCCTGTTGTCGCACGGTGGAATCGTCATAATGCAGTTGGCCGCCATTTCGCTATTAATGAGACAGAAATTGAATTTATCCACGCTGACGTGGCTATATTCCGTATGTTAATATCAGCAGCGAGATCAGGCCCGTGCGTCGTTCGCCCGCTTCGCGAATAGGTTTACAGTGATAATTTATGTCCGTTTGAGAAGCACGGAAATTGCCAATTACCAATGCGTACCCGCATCGCCAACAACTCCATCTCTCTTTCCATCAAACCCTCACCCTCTCGCTCTCTGACAACAAGCTAGTGCCAATGGTCAACAATCTATGTAACTATATGTATATATATATATATATATATATAAACGTTGACCAGTCGAAGCGAAGTTTAGGAATACATTGCGATTCCTGGCGAATTTCCGTGAATACTTTACTTATATATATATATGTATGTGTGTGTGTGTAATCGTGTAACAATGAGAAAACGAAGGAAAAGAAAGCAAACCACCAAGTAAAATGAGTGGAGAATGTCTATCCGGAGCATTGTCGCTATTGGCCCTTCTCACTTTTATCGTTCTAACCCTCCCCCACCCTCCTCCCCTCACCCACCCTACTTCCGTTTGTTTTCTTTCTCGAAAGGTGCAGGAAAATATATCATTTCGCTTCTTTGGTGGAATATAAGTAGGTCGGACGGCCATTATCGCTTTCTACCAATATACTCGTGTGCCTATATATCTACGAGCTGCCACATATGTGTCTACAACGTAACTCGCCACTGACGTTACAAAGATTTACTGTAGGGTAGAACTCGGTGTGTTTAAAATATAGCGTATATAAGCGCGCGTCCCACAAAACTCTATTTTTTTTTTCATCGAATGAATAAGAATGAAAGTTTTCGAGGTTGCGATAAATTTATGAAAAAGCGAGGGTGGGAATTTTTGCAATGCGAATGGACTATATATAGCGGTAAGAGAAAAAATTCGCGAATCGCGGGAGGAAAGTTTCGCAATGGGAATCAAACATCGGCGAAGCCAATCTCGCTTTTGCGAGGGGAATCGGTGCGGTTTTCTGCGAGTGGAGTCTCGCGAGGCGCGAAAGTCTGCTTTACTTAGTGGCAGGCAGCTTTCCTGGTCGGCTGATGCATATTTATGAATCGTCGTCGTCGTCTTCGTCGGCGGCGCGGCGTCGCGTCAAAAGAGCCGCCGCAGCTGCTAGACGACGTTATCGATTGAGCGTCGCGCACCGTCGCGTCATTGGATTCCCCAAATTACTGTCCTATTGCGGAAGTCGCTCAGCTTCCCACCTTGCGATATCAGTTTTGTCCTAGAGTAATCAGTGGCTGGAACTAATTGCTTTTGCCGCCCGAGGATCTCGCTCGGTCACGCTTCACCAGCCTTTATCACTGCTTGCTGTGCCGTCTCAGGGACGAACAGCGGCGTAAAACAAGGAGCGAGGAAAAAAAAAGTAGCGGAAGATAGAAAGGAAAACGTCAGCTAATTATTCCGAGTCATAAAATTTATTTGCAGAATCTGACGAGCTGTGCACTTGAGGCAAGAAGGTGAGAGGGAGTGGTGGGGAGTGGGAGGGGGGGGGGTGGTCCCGAGCAAACAGTAGGAGAGAACGGAGGTAGACGTAGACGGCTCGAGCTACCTAAGACTTTCTTCTTAGTTTTGCCCCGAAGGTGTGTTGCCGCGCCCCGTATATACGACAGCAACGCCAGCGTGTCGATGAACTTATTAATTCCAAGTTTGCTCTAATGCAAGACTTAGCAACTATTATTATGGAGAAAAAGAGACCTGCCAGTTATGTATAGAGGCTTGCATTAATGCCGGGCTCCCCGAGTCAACGGGACTATACGTTGTCTCGTGACAAACACGCGACTATGCTTTATTCGAGAGTTTCCTGTATTCTTAAACCGTGTGTCAAATTGATAATTAAAGCAGTTTTTATCAAAGAATTTTTCGCATAAGGATCATCCACCTCCGACTGTAGTTGCTTTAGGGATTTACAGGGGTTGTGTACGAAGGGATTGGGAAAGGCAACTGCATAAATGAAAGGTGTTGCGGGGGTGGAGGAAAATTCACAGAGAGAGAGAGAGAGAGAGAGACTCTTGTTATACAGACAGATGCGACAATCCGAGTTTCGTGAAGCGACGATACAGAGACGACGGTTAAGTACCCAGCGTGTACGCAAAACCAAATTGAATTAGGAAGTTCCCGCGAGCACATGCTCGAATTTGCATAAACGCCGCGAACTCGCCCTTGGAACAAGAGTATACATGTTTGTGAATGAGTACACACTGTCGTACCGCGAGCGTTCGAATCTCTCGAAATGACCCGGACACCCCTGGCAAACCCCCGGATTTCACGATCCTCGCCGCTGACTTTCATGACTCAACTCTGACTTTTTCCCTGCACCAGTAGTTCAGTCAGAAACATGGATTTTCTCACTCTTTCTTCCTCCAGTGTCCGCTCTCATGAATATTCAAGCTTTACCCAAAAACATTTAAAATTCCCAGCCTCCACCGATATTCTACTCCACGCGAGAAATACAACTATATAGCTGCATGTGTATGTACCAAACGTATATATATATATCGCAGTAATAATATCTATATAAATTCGATCTTCGACTTTTTCAACTTGGCAATAAAATTTCTGCAGCTCGAAAAGGATTTGCATGGTGGAAATATATAATTCTTCGCTAGTGGAAAGGGATTAAGGAGCCACTCACGTAAATAGTGAATATAAAACGTGAAATTCAACGTTGCCTGCGTCGCCAGCGTTAGTTTGCAATGCCGTTTACTGGCTACGTGAAAAACCCGGCGCAAAAACGTGACTTTTGCCTTCATGTTAATTAGATTGCTATGAGCAATGGTTCCTCATAATTGGAATTAGGTTAGTCTTTTTTTTTTTTGCAATTTTTATTCAGTAGAAACAGTCAAGGGGGTGAAAGCTTAAAAGTTTACGATAGAGTCTGGCATAATATAGAGCATTACTACTATTTCAGACTGCATGGATCGCGAGCGATCTTTTACTGATATTTATTTATCGCGAAGAGAAATTTCCAGTCGTTAAATGGACGAATGGAAAAAGTAAGGGACGCATATTGCTTCTTGTTTTACGATAGGCTAGTGATATTGACTAGCGTCGATGTGACAGTTCGCAGATAGATCAAGCTGGACGTTTTATGCTCTACGTCATATCCGTCAGTTTTTTCCCCTTTGACAGTACTTTTCCCCTCTCGCTTTCCACGCTTTTTCACGCGTCTTTTACAGCGGCACGCTTTGCTGGTCACCTTCCTCCGGCCAGCTTGCATGTAACGCGTTTATATTGGAATCTATACGAGCTCATAAATTTATCAGTTCGCACCTTTCGCCTCTGCCGAGCTACACGCGACACCAACGAGTTTGCTTTCACCATACTTGTCAATACACTCGCAATTGATAACGCGCAACACCCGAAAACGTCAACATCTATTTCGAATCGAGAATATTTTTTCCTCGCTAAAAAAATCAACGCTATCGCAGTGCACATTCTTATCAGCGACTTTTTATCGATAAAATTACAGATTTTCGCTTCTCTCGGGTTAATCGGGGCTACGGAGTGGGGATAGATAATGGAGAGTGATTTCTCACAGGAGTATTTTCATAAAAAAGATTTCGTTCTGTCTGTGCTTTGCCGGTAAAATGGTGGAATAAAATGCTTGAGGAGCGAGTTTGGGAGAAAAATGAGGGATTAAGAAAGGAGGAGGAGGAAGAGGAAGAAGAATTGGGTGGGGGGAGAGGGGAGGTGAATGGGGTAGAAGAAGCAAGAAAAGATGAGGAAAGATGAAGGAAAAGTGGTAGCTCTCGAGGCTTGCGGCTGTAGTAGGCCGGTGAGACGATTTCAAGACGATTATACTCCCTGCATCGTCGTCGTTGTCGTCGTGGGTATTACGGTGGCGGCTGGATGAAACACTTGAAAGGGACCGACCTCGACGAGGTTAAGATCAAAGCAAGTAGTCCGGCAGCCTCGAGGGTCCGGACTATGCTGGAGACTCTAAGGCGCGAAAGGGCCAGCTTGGGAAAAGGGCATCTTTCGTCATTTTGCAAGAAACCACTCATCGAGACGCGCACGAACCGAAAAAAATCATTTGGATTCTCTTGCAGCAAAGCTACTTCAACAAAATGATCTTAGGCCTCTGCAACCGGAATCTCGTATGTAATATACACACATACACGGTACAAAATATTAAATCATGCACCTATATTGCAATTGCCAAACTGTTCTCGCTCGACTAATCTAACGAATTCTAACAGTTAAAATGTACGCCGGATGGAAGAACCGGAGCACCGTGGTCATCGGCTACGCGATGATACAATAACGTTCCGCAATCAGTCGAATCAGCGGTGAAGCCGGGTAGAGATACGCTTCTCTCGCGAACCTCTTCAGAGTTTCGCCCCGATTCGTTACGAGACGCTAATTGGCTTGATAACATTTCATCGAATCGTTCGCTGAAGTTTCTATTACGAATTTTCGATGCCTGAAATCTCAGCCGTCGGGTATACGACGCGACTCGGAGCGCTGGTCTAACGAAGGACAAAGTATAACGCTCGGAGGATTTTTTTAATAAGCGGATATTGCATAAACGCGAAATTAATGTTAACCGATAAAACGAATCGAGCGGTATCGGTTATTATAACAGCTCCATGCGCGGCGCCTCTGTGGTATAATCGAAAGGTCCGCAGATGTACTATAGCGATCATCATCAATCTTCGTTAGGATCTTGGACACCTTGTAGCGTGTAAGAAGTTTAGATGCACAATTGGGGACTTTGCTGGCGTAGTTGCCTCGACGAGTGGATGTCGCCACGTCAAATTGAACATTTCCGTCTGTACGAATTTCACGGGAGCATCCTGATACGCCACTGGCACAATAGCTTACTTCTCAGTCCATCCTGCGAATTGATACACACGGCGTGGTAACGGCCAGGGACCTCGTCTATCTTCGTCACAAGTAAATTCCTCCCGCACAATGAGAGCACCGGAGCTTATCGAAGCCGGTCATCAAGTTCATCCCATTGAGAGGGCTCCGGAAAAATAGCTTTTCTTCAAGGTCTTTTTGGCCCAAGAACCGGAGATTCCAATAACTCGCGATTTTTCTTCTTTAAAAATAAAAATGCAATACCTTTAACGGTATAGGGGTGAGGGTAGGTCGTCGTTACTGTACAATCGAGGGGCAGTTCGACTTGGTGGCACTTATTTTCGGGAAAATATCTCCTTCCCTTCCAGTGGGGAAAGTAGAGAGGGGATGGTAGTGGCGGTGGTGGTGGTGAAACGTGTTTCCGATTGGATCCTAAGGAAAGCTGCTTTTGTGGCAGGACGACAAGGGTTGTCGTGCAAGCTCGGATTCATCGTAGACGGTTTAGCCCTTGGACACTTTAAGAGAAAGAGAGGCAGTAAGATAGGGAAGGGGGGGGGGAGTGAGGGAACAAAACGTTCGAATGCTTTTAGAGAGTATTCTCGTTTCCGGTTACCACGTGCCAAGGTCTGCAGAACGAATCGCACGGCTCTCCGCAACAGCTTCCCCTTCATCGAACCCTTAAAATACGCTCAACGCGAAAAATTTGGAAGGTTACGAACGCTTTCGTCCAACATCGACCCTTATCGCTGCCTCGAAAACTGCCTCGAGCTCGTTTCATCCATCTCTACCCTCTCTCCATCTTACTTCCAACGGAAAAACTTTGCTGCCTATTGTTGGCCTAAAGTGTCGATGCTTTCGGTCTGCTAATAAAATAAAAAGGAAAATAAACAAAAAGATTCTGTAAAGAAAAAGGGAAGTAAAAACAGCACGAATATTCCTGCAACCGTATAACAATAAATTGAGGAAATTTGTTATTTCCTAGTCTCTCTCTGTCCCTCGTTGCGATAATGCATAGTAAGTCTTCGTAGCAAAACAACGCGATGCTGTGTATAGTACACTATATATAGGCAACCGGGTGCTATAGGATACAGCCACGGGATTGTTATCGGAGAATGAGCACCACTGACGGCCTCTGGTAGTCGAAATATCCTGCAATAAAAGTGAACGAGGTCGGACAGGGGTGGCTGTATACGAAGGAGAAAAAGAGTTCCAGTTCTGTCGGAGAGACGAAGAGAACATCGGAAATAATTACCAGCGATCCGATACACCCGCCATCGTCCCCAGAGAAACTTTCCTGGCCGGCCAAGAGGCTATATTTACAGCCAAAAAAACGGATAGTCTGACGTCATAATCGGCAACCGGAAATCGCCTTAACCTTCCAAGCATCTTCTGCGACTTACGACCGCCATACGAAACAGACGTTCATTTCTCATCCCTTATTTTCCCACTCGCTCAAGAATACTACCACGTTCTCCGCAATTAACTCGCGTCTCTGAGAATACATCGCGCGTTCAACGAATGCCATAGATAACACTCGTGCCATCTTTATTTTTTTTTCCTAAGGTAATCGACGCTCGCGCGCGCGCGCGCAATTCCAACAATCCATCCCAGAGTGGCAAGAGGCACTTTTGCCAAGCACTCTCACGCCGAACCCTGTACCACCAGCGCTTTTCATAATTCTCTCGTGAAACATCGGGCTAATTAACTGTTCCTTTCTTTGTCTCCCGCGTCACACTAGCGCACCAAGGCGTTTATCGCGGGCACGCGGCCGCTCTATTTCTTCCGGAGCGTTCCACGAACGAGGCTAGATACATTCGCTGCTCATTTAATTTCCTCCGCGCAGCCTCGTTTGTATCGGCTTCCCTCCTTCCTTATTCCTCCCATTCGCCGCACTTACGGTTCTCCAGGTTATATATATTTTTGGGAACCCCGTGCAGGAGTAATGGGAAAAGGTAAAATCGCGAAACGGTCTTCCGCAACTGCGTCTTCCCCTCGCGGCGGACCATAACTCCTAGTGGCAAGGTGTGGGAGATTCGGCCGATTTTCCGAATACGTAATTGCTACCTGCCGCGACCTCTCATTCTTCTTCCGCAGAGATATTGCTCGGCAGCTCGACTTTCACGAGTATAGGTATCGAGAATCGGTGTGCCACGCGTGGACTCGTGTGCGTTGCAACGATTACGAAAGAATGGTGCTCCTCAACGGGGGTAGAAGAGGATAACCGCGTTGGCAAAATTATGTTAGGATGTTCGTCGACCTTCAGCCAAAAGCGGACGTTCATCCGTAACCTCGCTCCACGCGTGGTTTCAATTCTCTCGCCAAGGGCCTGAGTTTCCTGAACTAAGTGGATATTCCGGATGAGGATACGTATAGCTATATATATATATATATATACGCACGCTGAAAGATCAGTTTAATCGACCATTTGCACGAGAGAATCATACATCATTTATTATATTGCCCAACTTGGCGGATCGCGTGATCGGAACGCGAATCTTTAACGAGCTCCTGTGACGAATTTTAAGCGAGGCGTTATATGATTAAAAGCGTAATTGCTATAGTGCGTGCAAAGAGAGTTTGGCCAAAAGTTTGGCACGGCCGTACGCGCGGCTCATAATTACGAGCCTAATTAATTGCCTCGTACGTTAAAGGGCCACGAAAATAATAATAACACACACCCTCCCCCCCCCCCCCCCATAATGATAATCCGGATGTGTAATCCAATTTGCTTCGGGTGTTCGTCATATTTGCGGCACATCATTTGCGGCTTACTCTGTAATTGAATTGCTGGGAAATTGTTGCGTTAATTGAATTCCCGTATCGATGAATGATAACGAAGAGAACGGAAAGCTCGCGGTATTTGGTGTAAAGAGGGTGTATGGGAGGTAGGTAGCTAGCTAGGATACCGGAGCTGGAAATCGTTGAGGTGTCTGGGGAAATCGTTTCTAGCGTAAGGTTGGTCCATATTTTCTGAGTAGCCGATGAAAATATTGGCCCCGGGCACAAGGATGGTTGGCGCGAGGTAAACGTGGCAAGGCGTTTTCCACGCTTATTCGAGAAGCATTGTGAAAACAGGCAGGTAAAGAGTAGCCAGGAGCGTGTGCGCGCGCGATTGTGTGCTAACCACGTGGGAATCGTTCGTTATTAGCCGGCGGGCAATAAGTTTCCTTTATTGCCGCGTAAACGATGCACTACCGCGGTGAGGCGCGGTCTCTCTCTCTCTCTCTCTCTCTCTCCCCGCCCCCGCCCCCGCACCGTGCAATCCTGACCGGCTATAGAACACACACGAACACGGCCGCGCAAACAGAGACTCCATTTTTAAAGTTAAGTATCGCTCTATAGAGCGGAGCGCGCGATTTAAATGGAGATGAACGAGAGAGGACCCATTCTTCCTCGCAAACCGACTCGTGACTTTCTTTTCTGCACTCGCTCGCTCAACAATCTGATACAACCGTGGCGAGCCCTCTCCGCTCCGAACCCTCTCTTTGTACTCGCTCTAGTATTTTCCTGGCCCTTTCGGCCCTTGTTCTCAACCCCCTTCACCCCGCCACTGTGTTGACTTTATCGTTTCGCTGTCTCTCGAGCTCTCTCGCCAGGTAACCTCCCGAACCCTCGCCACTCTCCCCCAGCAGCCTCCGTATAACTCCCCTCCCCCCCCCCCCTCCCTCCTCTTTTCACCCTTCCACCAGCTACGATGGTTCTAGTAAAGCGTTTATACCCCCGAGCGCTATACGCGAATAAAGCACCTTCCATCCGGGTATTTAAACACGCGAGAGAAAGAGCCCGACGCCATCTTTCATCGTGGATCGTTCGTCTGGGAATAGCAACGTGCGCATCTTTTTTACAACTTCCAGCTCATCGAACATTTTCATTTTTACGCGAGCTTCGGCTCGCCTGCGTGCGTGAGGCTCGCACCGACCATCAACGATAATCGACCAACTCGAATGTGTGTGCTGAATATAGGGTAGACCGGGGTTAGTTGGACTTACGCGTAAGTTCGGATACACTGTTTTTCTTGCGAATGTAAAAAGACTCGCTTAAGCGCGACTTCGCGTCATTGGGATTATTATTGGTCGAAACACGCACCATAGAGTATGGTCTCTTTTTGCATCCTTTTTTTTAATATTTATATAATATATTAGAGCTCGATATCAGAAGCGTTAAAGTACAAAACTTATATAATACTATGTGTTACAGCAGCTGAAACTATAATTAAAATACATTGTAATGTAATGGAATAAGTATTACATAATGAGATTTGATTTCAATTCGTTGTTCAATACATTATTAGTTGATAAATATATATTATACTAGCTTAGTAGATTCACGTAAGTGTAATATATACCTGGTATGAGAATTATAAATAAACTTAAAATTAAATAGTATTAAGTTTAAATTAAAAATATACTAACTCTGATGAAGTGGTAGTTTCATGAGAATTATGAAAAAGAATAATAAATCTCTTTATGGAATTATCACGGATCATTACATTACTTGACGAAAAGTAATATAAATGCTTTAAATTTTTAATAGGATATAAGTAAAGTTTTGATTCCGCTTTATTTTTGGTCTAGACAAAAGTTTTGTGCAAAGTGTAATACAAATAAATAATTGCAAGTTGTTTTACGTATCATAATCTATGTATTATTCTAATTATTATTCACTGCATTATATTTCTGTTCCATTTATCAATATTGTTGTAAAATTTATAAATTTGCCTGTATTTCAAAATTTTGTTAATGTCAAACTTTTGTTAATGTCAAACTTTTGTTCTTATTATATAGTTGATCTAACAAGCGTCCTTGCGGCTACAAGTTATATTGAGTCACTCGTCCTATCCTCATTTGCAATTATTGATTTATTTGCAGAATAAATATTTAAACATTTTTTAATTGCACCGAGGCTGCTAAAATAGTAACCTTACATTTGTCATTGAATTTTTTATCGTATCATTAATAAGTAAATAAATATGGGAATTTGTGATAAAAAAAGTGTTCCAATTACAGCCGATTTATCCTACCTCGGAATTCCTATAATTTTATCAGAATAATCGTCATCTGGTCGAGTTTCGAGTGACGGAAGCGACGAAGGAGTGACCGCACGACTGTCAGCTTGCATAATTAATCCACGCTTCGCAGTTTCATCGGGCAGGTAGCTTCCTCCGACAGCAACCTAAGATTTACCGCAGTCCAATTTTACACCTGTCCGTCATTCCGTGGCCACCGTCCGCGTTACTCCAGGGTTTAATAAAGCTCGCACACGCCCGATAATTATCTATCCATCTGTTCCCATCGCCAATTCCACCAATCCCGAATGCCTGCGTGGATACGCTCGCGAAGTCGTATAACTTTCACGAATTCCGCCAAGTTGACTGGAAGGAAAATATCTCGAAACTAATGAGAATGACGTGGTAATGCGGACGGAACTGGGGATTTACGTTTCCACTTCCAGAATAATGAGTTTCGGTAATGAAAAATGTAATTTATATGTTGGTTAACATACGTCCTTATCGTGCCGTGGTATCCGTGACGGTGGTCAGTCGTTAACTGGAACTTTACACGCTGCAGGTAGTAGTATATGGAGATACGATAGGCCAGACGTTAACGATTGGCTACTTCCTGCGGAGGGAGGTATAGGGGGTTTTGGTAGCGAGGAATATATACAAGGCAATTCTAAGGTAGAGGTTGGAAGGCAACGGTCGAAAACGTTGAAAAACCTGAAAGCTTGACAACTTTATATCCACCGGATCAGACTCGTGGATTTCACGGACTTCTCTTCGGGTTGGATCTTAATTTCAACCGAGAATTCACTAACCGGTCAATCCAACATCTTTATCTCCTTCGAACGATACTTCCGGAACAGCAAAACGGTTATTGCAGTGTAGCGCAATGTTGGATTTTCATAGTTGTCTTTAGAGTCCCCGTCTGTGTACCAGCACCGCATAACTTCTGATTGGTATACGCTTTTACTATTACCTTTACCAAGCTTTGAAACACGTGGAAAGTACCAACGATTACTGCGACAAAACACCGTTTTACTCCTGAATACCGACGATATTGTTTCCCCATCCTCGTTGGTCGATCATACATATGCGTATACTGTCTCCGTTATTCCGGGTAGAAATTCTTTATCAATCAATTATTTGCTCTCCGAATAAAATTCTTTTCTCGAAACGTCTGGCGTAATAAGGAATACAGATTTATCCAACTCTCAAAAAACTCGGTCAGTTAAAATTACAAGTGCTTTACGGTAAAAGGTTAATGTTATTTTTGGATAAAAAATTACACATTTATCCAACCTTTAAAAAAGTCTGCCAGGTAAAATGATAAATGCTTGGAATTGCGACGAAGGATATTGTTATTTTCGGATAAAAAAAAATACAGTTGATCGTGGAAACAAATGTGAATTTTATAAGGAGTAAGTGGAAATCGGGCTTACCTGAATTGGCGCGTGAATTGGAAGGCTGGGACTGGCGGACAAGCCGGGCATGTGGATGTGCACGCGTATATATCACATCTTCTGGCGCATATATCCTGTGGGAAACATTTGTGGCGCAGCGAGCGGTGGCAAAGCGGTTTTCGAGGCAAATATTACCTTCGAGACGAGCGAAAGCCCTTTTGAAAATGGAACAGAGTCCTCGTTGTTGGTTCGCACAGTGACCCTATGGTCCAGTGGACAAGACCCATAGACCGAATCACTGCATATAGAAGTCGGGGTTATCTGTGCGAGAGGGTTTGTTTTACGGTGGCCGTCGATGCGCCGCATGAATTTCGTCCATCGACGCGAAAACTTCACGCGCCATAAATAATAAAAGCTTTCCTTGGTCGCGTGACAGCTTTTGCGACGTTTACACTCCCGGGACTTTGGCCCAAATAATACAAATGGAAAAGCTCGGTTTAAAGGGATGGGAGAGGAGAAATGGGGGGGGGGGGGGGTGGTGCGCTCGCAATAATATTCATAGCTCGAATAACATGGTGATTTCTAGCATTGGTAATGTAACAATAATAAGGGAATTTGGAAGTTTGCTCTATTTGACGTTAGTAACGTAGCGCTATATATGTATATATATTGGAATCTGATCGTAGCAAGGATTTACTCGTCCACATCGTTGGACCGTGAATTATCGAGCCGCTGGAATAAAGGAGGCGGATTTCACAGTTCAGGGATGCAAATGGGACTCCCGGACGCTTAACTTTAAAGATATAGGCAAGTTTCGCGTCTCTGGAACTGTGCGCTGGCTATGGATGGTGTGTCACGAAGGCTTTTGGGGTGGGTGGAGTTCAAGAGAGCGCAGCTCGGAGGTTCCACAGGTATTATGTGATTCGAATCTCGGTATTATTCTATAATCTATTCCGTGGGATGATAGTGTTGGCGATGGTGGTTAGGGCTGCTTGCATGCCGATCGTGGCCTGCTCGACTTGCACGCCACATCGCCAGCCACTGTATAATCTCTCCCTCTCCGGTAGATATTTTCTATATATATATATATATATATATATATATGTAGTACTATATGTAGGAGAAGCCTCGGCACGCATCCGACCGAACGCGATCGTTATTAATTAATTATTAAACAAATTGATCGGTGATTCAATTATAGCGTAAGATTATCGCGAACACTCGTTTATCGCTACCAGTGATATTTACCACCACATATCTAACATTATTCGATAATGTTGCGTTTGCTAGTTACTGGAAAATTAATTAGTAATCCGTCGCGTTACCCCAGGATTTGATAACAATCTCGTCCATCATGCAGTTTGCGAATACATTATGCATTATAGTATAGTGTACGTATATGATATATACATTTAAATGTATATACATGTTTCATATACTTATATATCTTTGTGGAATCACGTGAGATTTTACATAATCCTGATATATTAATATTAAATTGCATTTAAGGATAAGTGAAATAAGGTTGGGAAAATGATTGTGTTTTACTGGTATAGATAGGACGATCGTATTCGTGTGTGCGTGCGTCCGTGCGTTTGTCACTGGCCGCGTGTACGCCCTTTTGATTATGCTTGAACATATTCTACCTTGCGATGGTGGAAAGAGAGGTATCGATAGGGCACAAAGTGCAATGAACAATGATGCCACTATATATAGAGGATTCTGTAACACTGGAGGGTATAGTAGCAAAGGGATAGTTGAACATTCTGATTTATGAGATTTGTAATGGAGATGAGAGTGTATATGCACGATGAGATAACAGAAACAACCCAGTCTACTATATCTTTTAACGTTAGCCAACAATTATCAAATCGTTCTGATAAACAACGCTGTTTCAATTTACTTTGAAAAAGTCTCTCATCGCCATTGGTAATGAGTCGCGAGGCGAGAATTTGCAGACGTTTGCTAATGTTATAAAATATTTAGATAAAAATACAAGAGAGAGAGAGCTATTCTTATCTCTCGAAAGTTTTATCTGCCGGGAAAGATATTTTCCCGCAAGGGAGAATGTAGGGATCGTGAATAAAATCTTCTGCAGGATTCGCGTACTGAGAGACAGTAGGGGAAGAGAGGGAGAGGGAGAGGGGAGCAGAGAGAGAGAGAGAGAGAGTCGGAACGTACATTCTGACTTACGACCCTGGGGATATGACCTCGGGGCGTGACCTCTGGTCAATTTCCACCCTCGTCGTAATCCAGGGACAATCCGTGTGATCCAGATCGGGTTGTCATTGTCATGAATCTGTCGGATTACTCTGGTACAACGTTAATTTACTCGGACCGATTCTTTATCCACCGAGTAGCATTGAAAAACGCTAAATATTCCAGAAATATATCGTTAAAAGAAAAAGAAAGAAAGAAAACTTCTCTCCGATGCATATAATAACGCAAAGCAAAAGTTGTTCTCCACAAATTTCAACAATCCAAGTATAAAATGGGTATACGAGTGAATTTTAGCGGGGAGTGATATTTTTAGCGTCCAATTGACAAGGAGCGTGAATAAATTGGTTGGTCAAAGCGAGAAGGTGGATTCTGACCTAGGATCCCGAGGATAGAAGTGAGGGCACGACCTCCGGGCCTCCTTCTATCCCCGTGGTAATCCAGGGTCGACCCAGGGACGATCTAGTCTCGGTGCAAGACCGTTCCGTCTGTACACACGCTCGCAGGAACACTGGTGGGGGAGCCCTACCTCGCCTCTAGATATTGCCTTCCCTCCGTTTGTTCCCTGTGTAACCCAAATGGAATCTGTTACCGAGGAAAAAGCTCTGGCTTCCAAGAATCCCGTCCATCCATCTTTTATCGCTGGCCTTTGCTATATAGATTCGCGTATTAAATGATCAGCGACGAGCGCGTTAATGGAACCGCAACGACGCGGACGACGAGGACGACGAGGAGGACGAGGACGACGTGGAACGTTTATCGACAGAAATTTCACATCGTTCGCTGGAATAAGTACGGCGTGTGCCGGGCGAAATTTATGGTATCGTTCGATTACGCGCGATGCAACCTGGATAAAGCGTTCCGTTATTGCGATTACAGCACGGAGCGGCCTTACGACTTTTGCCGCAATATAAGAGCTTAACTTTCGCGCAAGCACCACGCACCGGCCTGACATTCCCATAAACTCGAAACGAGCCTCGTACGCAAAAGGATCCCTGATGCTCCTCGTAAAACATTAATACTTACGATCAACCGTAATCTAATTTTACAATAGCGAAATTTTTACCTTCGCCTCTGATGCCTTCAAGCCGATATTACCCATCGTAGTGGCCTCGCTCCGCACACTTTATTTCGACACTCGCAATTATAATGTTACGACTGCTGGCTCCGGCGAAACCGTATCGATGACACAGCAGTAATAACAGTGGGAAGTATATATATATATATATATATGTTCTACGTGAATTCTTTTCTGAGCCGAGCTTTCATATTTCGAAGAGGCCAGCCATCGTGAAACGAATTTCGGGGAATGGAAGCTCTTATGGATGAACGAATCTACGTATATACATGTACGTATATATATGTTTGTGAACGTTTCGCATCGCAGAATATCTCGCGAGCATAAATACGCAACGCTGTGTGTCGGCATAACTGGATGCGGCTATAATTCCCCCCCCCCCCCCCCCATAGTCAATGCTGACCCGCTATCTCGAGTCCTCTGTTGTGTATTAGTTAACGGGAAGAGTTGTTAAGCCTTCGGCATGGCTGGCATACCAACCCTTCCTCGCATGGTATGTTATAATTAGTGCTTCTCCAACACGCGCATCCAACATTCGTATGTCCACGAGCTTCCGAATATTTCTCTCTAATGAGATGGTTCCGATAAACAGCGAGTTAAGTGCTCGCGCGGCCTTCGACCCGGACTATCAAGCCCCGCGAGTTGGCCCTTCCGTCATAACTAACACGAATAACGTATATATCGCGCGATCGATGCTTCCTTTCCATCCAATTGCCAGCGATCGATCATCGTATCCCCATTCCATCCACTCCTCGCACGTCGATTTACATCTTCTTTACAAGGCGTCAACTTGTATACATAGGTATACATATATATATATATATATATAAGCGTAGAACGCTCCATTCAAGGCTGATGGAAAAAGAAAAACTTTAGCCGCGGAGAATATTCCGAAGAAATCCTGCTGTGTCGTGCGCGCCTTTTAACGAGACTTTCTCACCCCCTTTCCATTACATACAACACACGCACGTATATATAAGCGAGCGTTAAACGCGAGTCGTTGATATCTCGAAAGAAACGAATTATCCCCGCGCTGCGGTTCCGGTTGGGAGGTCACGCGTGAGAAGTGCTCGAATTGCGCGGATGCACGAAAGCTGAAAAAATTCCCATATTAGGGCGTCGTTTCACTCGTTTCCTCTCGTGGCTTTCGCCACCGACTAACTCGGTTGACATCTATCATCGCGCGCGGAGCGCGTGTTTACATGTACAACCGGAAGACTCTAATGAGAATGAGACGAGAGAAAGTTTAGTCGCGCGAAAAGAAATCTACGATTCGAGCGATTAATTACGGGCGTTGAATAAAGTGCGGGCGATGAATAAACTGTAGGGATTAATTAGCCGGAGCGATCGTCCGATGAAACTTCTCGTTGAAGAAGGTATAGAACCGTGGCGATCCATCGGGGGACAGATTTAACGCGACTGTTATCAATTATCCGGTTCCGATTAAACCGGCAAGCAAGCGAGCGAGCCCGTCCAAATCTCGGAAACATCGGACACAGCATTGACCGACTCCCCGCATCCGCTCTTCGATTGAAATTTATTGACATGCCATAATTACATGCCAGAGCAGTTGATTGTGCCTACACCGCTTACACGCCCCTCTCGAATCCTCGTTAAACCCGTTTAGGCGCAACCTGTGATACGGTAAACCCTTAAATCACGCCGGAATCAAGCACCGGAGACCTCGATCTCGTTAATATCGTTTTTAACATTTCTTTCTCGAGCGTTTCTTTCTTCATTTCAATTTCGTCCACGGGTTTGTACGTATAAATTGCAGGTAGTGTATACACGTTACAGCGGGAGAAAGATAGAACGAGAGTGATAATAGCCACGACCCCCTTACACCCCGCGCCGGGGATAAGCTTTTCGGATTTATTTCCGCCTAGACGGACCCTCGAGTTTGCTTTATAAAGGAGGAAACACGCAAACTCCCACGATATACACGATTTTGCCGCTATTCACTTGTTTACGCTACTAATTGCCGACTTTTCGCCATTTTACCAAATTTCAAAAGCGCTAATTACGCTTCTCCCTCGTTACAATGAGCGAAGGGACTCCGCCAAGTGTCTGCGAGCTAATGGAACTTTTAGCTGATACGTTGATTTTTATTGCTCATTTCTTTGGCTCATTAAAAATCTCCCGCTTCATCGCGGTAGAATCGCGCGAGTTTCGTGGTGTTATCAGTGAATTTTCGGCGAGGTGTCTATCGAGGGAGGCTGTTGTTACAAATTGAAGCAGGAACCAGCGCCTCTCCGGAGAACGGGTCGAGGAATTTTGGTGGAAAGTGTGTTTAATAACGCCCCGACTACACGGTACGCCACTGACGCGTAATGGGTGTAAGAAGGCTGCACACTGCAGCGCACGGGAAGCTTTACTGCATATTAGTCGGAGAGTCATGAATTCCGAGAGCATCCAACAGTTTTCATAGAGACGACAGTCTGAGACGCCTCGCCTCGGCTACGGATATCCTAGTTCTCTGGACGATAACGCAGTAGTTACCCCCTCCACTATCCCCTAACTCATTTAGAAACTCTAATTACGATAAGGAGACTCGTTATCGTTAATAAATTTATTCGATCATCTCCATTAAACAGTGCCCGATATCAGGGAGCAGTACAATGGATGACGAGGTTTATCTAGTTTAACTTGCAAACTAATTGAATCTTAAAGAGACTCACGTATAAAGCGGCACCCCATCCTCGTCCTTGAACCAGAAGACCATGTGAAGGGTGTCCTCCCCCGGAGGAGTAATGTCGCACGGTAGCTCTGCCGGGCGTCCTTCCACCACGCTGATATTCACCAATGGAACTGAAATTTCAACCAAACAAGACGAGCCTCGTTAGATCCAGTCGAGAGCATAATGTAACGTGTGCGATTAGCTAGATTTGGCTATATATATATATATATATGGGAATCTCGATCCGGTGGGAGGAAATTCCACGGGACGCTGGACTGTGCTGTGATCTGCAGGTGGATTAAAAGATTTGGTTTATAAATTAAATTCGAGCTTTTACCAGAAGTGGGAAGGAGGAGGATAATTTGACGTTGAGGTAAATGGCACAAGCCGGAGGGTCAGATCGTATACGACGAGGTCAATTCCTTCGTAAATTCAAGTAGGCTATTCCAAGGAACGAGATTCCATTCGATCCGGTTGACTTGTTTCGTTCCCCCCGGAGGACAACCGAAACAAGTATATATATAGTATAGCAAACATACGAGAATCGAAAGCTTCTCTGTGTTCAGTTCCCCTACCTCCCACCCCTCCCTTCCACTATACTGCTTTATCGTTAAGTTTTTTCCCCCAAGTTCAACAATCAGGCAAGAAAAGGCAGAGTTTTTCCTCTGGCAGTGCTACGGAGAGATGTAATTTGCTAAGAATCTTTTCTATTCGCGCGAAATAAGGACAAGTAGAGGCAAGCAGATTAGCATACACTTCGAATTTATTGCCAGCTTCCAGGGGCCATAACTGGACATAAATATTGTTTAAGAGGGACTTTTTATCATATATATACGCTCGACCTAACGGAGCTCATTTGAATTTCTGCTTTTTCCAGGGTACAATGGTCTCGCTCGACGTGCAACAAGCAGTTTCCTTCCTCCTTCTGCTTGATATTGCTACCATCGCGCTTGTTATCTGAGTAACTACAGGAGCATTTTCCATTCGCGGGGAAACAAGAAATCTCGCTGGCTCCTTCCTAAAGTCGTTACAGCCAGATAACTAAACTTGGCAGAGAATTCAGTGTTCCACCCAGCTGCTTTCGCAGGTCACCATTGTCAGACTTGTTTAGGAATTTCGCGACAAGGATTAGGTACTTTTTGACATAAACTATATATAAATATATATGTACAGTGTGCAATATCGGATGCGCGCTAAATTCGGTGGAGGGCGACGAATTTTCGCGAGTCATTGCTCTAATGGACCGATCGATAAAATAATTTGCGTTGTAGGGTGAATTTCCGCGTCGCGAGTCGCGAAATGAAACGTAAGAGAAATCATTGATCAGTCGCCAATGGTTTACGCGCACTCGCGTGCAGTTTAAATAGCACAGGGGAGCCTTGAAAGCCGGTCCGATTAATGGAATTCCGCAACACGTCCGCAATTAACCCTCAAAGACCCGAGGCGCTGGTCAAAATGTTCAACGCGCTAATGGCGAGCGAGGGTTCGTGTTGCATTCGAAACGCATGCGTTTAATGAATTTGCATCGTCGACGGATAGATCAGCGGGATCCGCAGCTGCGTGTCGCAAGCGTCTCGCGCCGCGTGAGCTTTGAAAATACCGCTTAATCGCCGCGACATTTCCGTAAATCCTTCGCGGTTTAATATCCGCGGAAATTAGAAGAAAGAAAAACAGAGTTACAGCATGATATGTGTGTGTGTGTGTGCGCGCGCGAGCGTGTTACCGGAGCGACGACGACAGAAATTCCAGCATGAACGGAGGAGGAGATACGGGGAGGGGAGAAAAAACAACTCTTATGGTTTGCCCAGCAGTTGTTAGGCGAGAGTCGTGAATTACACCACCTGTTGTATTCAAATTCTAGAACAATCGTTGTTATGCATGCAAGGGACTAGTTTGGTATAGAAGGAAGTCTGCCTTGTATATTCCGAGGGTTGCTTGGCTATCTCGCCTGATATTGCGTGTCAAAGGACGTTACTCGTCACTCTTATTTACTATATATATATATATATATATATATATATATATATATATAATAGTGTTGCACGGCATGTGGTCGGCAAGAGTTGCGCGCAGCGCGGGGAAAAAGGCGAAACTTTGGCTCACCTGTCGAACTTGGCTGAGTCCTCCCTGCGGTCGCCAGCGTCCACCTAACTTTGGCAAAACTTATAGGGTCTCGTCAATAGCGAGTTGTCGAGGAGGTGAGAGTCCGTCACCACACCGAAACTCAAAACTTTCGCAAATATTTAGAAACAACCATTGGACTAATTAGATCTCGCGCTCTATACGTAGCAATTTCATTTCCTTCCATTTGGAGTTCTAGCTATCGTTGTGTTTGTGCATGGGTGCTGGAATATTTGAACCAATCTACTCGAGGATTGTGGCTAAAATACATGGACGGATATGTATGTGCCGTAGTGCTATATTCGGAAATATCGCGACGCGTATTACAAGTGGTGGGAGGAGGAGGAGGGGGGGGGGGTGTCAGGAAGTTTTCGAATGACGGGTGGTACACAGGTTTATTTTAATCAAGCGACCAATCTCAGGATGAAAATGGGATGTGCACGCGGCAGAAGTGGAATGGACCGTGTATATAGAGAGAATGAAAGAGAGAGAGAGAGAGAGAGAGAGAGAGACTGAAAGGGGTAGCAGCGCGCGTGGACGAATCGAGGTAGCGAAGAGAGGGGACGGGAAGGAAGGTAGCTCCGTTGTTTAGTGGTAGTTAAGTGTCCCACCACCCTCGACCATGCTCTCGAACGTTCTGTGGCTTGGCCTCTTCAACTTGGCAAACCGTTTGCTCGTTCTCCTCGCGTATCAGTCTACCCATTGTCTGGCCCTATTGTTCCCCGTGTCACGCGTTAACTAAAAGGCCTCCCTATTCCCACCACCATCAACCCCAAACTCAACCCCTATCACCGACCAAATGTTCCACGAATTAGAGGCTCGATCAATCGACTGATATTCGTCCATGAATCTCTCGCAACTCTCCCAATCGCTAAAACTCGTCCAATTAATTAAACGCGCTCTACGAGATTATGTACCGGAGGGAATATCTAAGCATTGAGAGTGAGACAATGAGGAGAGGTGGAAGTTGGGGGGTGGATGCTTCGCGATGACGAGGTAGAAGGGGAGGGAGGCCAGAGAGAGAGAGAGAGAGAGAGAGACTATATCATTTGGTGACTGGTGCACGGAGCATAATATTTTTTTTAAAATGGTAGACGCGAACAATTTTAGCGACGGCCACAGGGGATCGAAAATGGCGCGAGATACACAGTCCATACAGTCGTTGGGAGAGTGGTTGGATAGGGCAAAGCTTTTGTTTTCGTGAGAGATTCAGTGTGTATAAGCAGGTGAAGTGCGGATGACGAGAGGTTGGAAGAAGGAAGAGCGTGGAAACCGCTTAGGCTTTATTGCATATTTACATATTTCCACCGAATCCCCTGGCGATTCATAAAATTTAACGTCTTTACAACGCCATTCCCTTATACACAGTAATACCCTCTCTCCCTGCTTGCCATTGAATTCGCGTGAATTGGCGAAAGGATCTCGACCAAGCCGAGAGAAATCTCTTCTTCGGGACTAAAAATGCAGCCGGGGAAGCGTTTTTTGTCCGGACTGATTGCCAGCGAGTGGATAAACTCGAGGATCCAGACTGCAAGGATTAAACTTGCTCGGCTCTCCGTGCAAAGCGGAGCTCGCGAAATAGCTGGAAAAGGGGGGATGTGGGGGAGGAGAACGGTAGCAGGGTCATCCGCCAGTGGTAAAAGCAGTGGTAGAAGTAGTGGTATAGCAACAGTAGTAGAGACGGTAGTATTAGTCGAAGCTTCTCGAAGCCTAGCCGCGTAAAATTAATTAAGACGTTTACGAGCAGAAGGTAAGTATCCGACGTGAGTCTCGTAAAATTCGCGATGGAGTTGATTAGCTCCGAAGTCTAGCAGGATCGGAAAATGAAGAAACGGTAAAAGAAGGTATTAGCGAGGGAAGTTATTTTCATTGCGTGACTTGATAAACCGACGTGACGTTTTCTCGTCGATTTATCGTTGACCGTGAGTAGGGACGACGTCTGCTTCTGGAAATGTCTCCGGCGTTGAAAGATCGACTGGAATGGGGTGTGGTGCGGTACCGCGAGGGAGCCGTAGCTTCCGGGGAAGCAGGCTAATTGAGAGGCTGGCCTCGTGAGAGTAGAACGAATCGCTTAGCCAGGAAGCTTTCAGCCTCTTATATGGTTCGTCCACCGTCACCAACGTCACTGACAATCCCCGTGGTACACACGCTTAAATCGTAACGACCTTTGAAATTATTAATACCGCGCTCTTAATCCAGGACCACCTCGAATTTTCATCATTGGTCTCTCTTCGGCATTATATAACGTACACCATCACGCGTCACCTAGAAAATCCTTCGCTATCGTTTAAAGACTATTCTCTATTTTCTCAGATATATATAGTATATATACACAATTACACGGTAATACTTATTTGTTGTGGACCGATGGGTTATAGAATCCAGCGAGGCGAGGCGAGCCGTGGCGAAAGTGGCAATATTTGTAGCGCTTAAAAGTTAAGGCGAGTTTGGAAGTTGGACTTGGTGGTTGCGGAAGGGTTTCGCAGGATCTCGCACGTGCTGGAGATAGGACATGGGTGCAGGAGTGAGAGTGGAGAGACAGGTCGAGTGGTCTGGATGGCAAAGCAAAGCAATGTTGGCATGGTGCATTGTGGTGCACAGTTGGCAAGCGTGCGCGACCGCGACACTGATTCGCGCGACACTGAGTTACGAGGTACGGAAGGGAGGACGCGGCTACTTCCGGCCGTAATGTAGTTTGCGTACAATAGGAGCCACAATGGGCCGAGGACGTGTCGCCGTCCCTTCGGAGACGTTGCCCTTTGACCTAGGATCAAAGCGATCCCGCTCCAATGCGTTGCACCCTGACCTGCAAACGCACCCCCCCCCCCCCCCCACCCCTTACCCAATCCCCTCAAATGACCTCTTCCCCCGTAGAAAAATAAAATTGCCCTTTTAAATCCACCATATATTCCTCCTCTGTTTGTTCGAGAATGATAAAGAAAGCAACCGCTCATCATAAATCACCGAAATTACGTGTCAATATTTGCGCTGTTATTGGAAACACATCCGGCTCTGCCGGACAAAGGGGAGCGATTAACCGATGCTATGGATTCCTCGTAGACGATTACTGGCCATTGGGAAGAATGTGCGCGCACGGTACACACAATATCATTCAGCATATTGGTATTTGCTTGTTGCGCCCGTCAATAGCGCCGCGTAACTAGCAAATATCCGGCATGAAAGGACCGAGATAACGGATCGAATTCACCGTCGTCATCATCCATGGCCAGGATAATGTAACTCGCAGCGAAATCTCATCGCGTTCAACTGTTTGATATACGCGCAAAAATCCTCCCAACTTACCACCGAGAGTGACAGTTTTTTTTCTCCCCTGGCCCAGCGCCGCGGTCCACAATTACATATATATACGCGTTACACGCGATTCGTTCGTTTAACGCGACCCGCGGAGCTCTTCACGCGCGCACTTATAGAGCCGTCCGATGCACACGAGCACTCGCACGCTGGGCATGCAATAAAAACTCCACAAGCCTGTTACAGTTGCTTCGTAATTTTAGCAAGCTTCACGCGCGTATCTGATTCCTTATTGCAACGCGCGGTATCATTTCCGTTTCGTCTAGGCCTCCTCGCTGATTACGAATATTACGACACGTGATATCCTAATTAAATTTAAGCGAGTAAGAGAGGCGAAAAAACCTGGCGAGAATCAACGCTCGGAATCAGCTGTTTTTCTTTCTGCGAGTTTTCCGGTTACAGTCACGCAGCTCAATTACTACCCCTTTACTCTGAATTTTGTGATTAAGCCGCGCGCAATTGGCTCGATAAGGTCGTCTCGTTTGTACGGGCTGCCAAATGCACTGTATAACGTATACACATGGTATATATAAATATATATATATATAATATTCATCGCAGTGGTAAAAGTTCTTCCGAAAGTATGAAGCGCGCATGGTCAAAGTTATTCGGTAGGAATATTAGTGCAAGCTTGACGTTCGTGCAATAATATAGGCACGTGTTATCTGATACAAAGAAAAATTAGTAATGACCAAGTGTGTAGGATGATAGGAGTAATCATCGCTGTGCAGTGTGTATATACTACCATTACGGAAAGAGCTATTGTCTGGAAATAATGGAGTAACGAGCCGTGCTACACATATTTATATTCGTTTATAATTCTAACACTTCTCCCCGTCCACCATTCTAAATGATATAAATCGCAAAATTATCGATCCGGCACAGCGTGACGTGAATTGTGTCTATGCTAATTGCATTTAGCGCGGCTCGCGTTTCGCAATGGCTAATTGTCATAATTAATTGTTAATATATTCAAACTGGACTGGCTGCTTTCTTTCCGTATTTTACTCGGCTATTACTGGTAACATCTTGTATAACATCAGATATTATACTCTGTTATGTTACGGAAGAAAATACTGTGTTTAACGTATCCTCTCTCTCTCTCTCTCCATCATACATCGTTGCGCACGCAAATTTCATTAGCATTCGCTCGCAATCAAGCCAAGTTTACATAACTATAGGCTATAAGCATCGATTTTACAGGGATGCAAGCATTTCTTCTTTCAAAGCTGTGAAAGCCAGTATATATATGCAGGGTGGTACGCACGATGATCGTTATTATTGCTGTTTAGAGTCTTTTGGCAAATTGCATATAGTTTAGTAAAATTGTAGTAAATCGACCGAGGTCAGACGGTGATAATTTCCTAATGAGAATTCTCATTGGGTGAGATAGGTGGATGGGCTTTGAGCATATCGGAGGCGTAAAATATCGGTCGGCATAAACGCACCGGTATTAGGCGAGATAACACAAATTATCGCGCAGCTACTTTAACACACGCTGCACACACTCGTAAAGCAACGGCCGCCCCATCCTCTTCCTCGCTGCAATTTCTCATTGATACGCCGTTTCCGTAGTAATTTTATGCCAACGCTATGCATTAGCGCAGTCATCTCTCGCGGAGGGCCGATAATTATGTTGCACGTCCGAGCAAAGTGTGCACAACAGCAGCTAAGTTATTTGCATGCGAAATGTGGCCAGCTATTGTTATAAATATTGCTATGTGTGTATGTATGCGCGTATATAAACACACACATGCATATACATATATATATACGCGACGACCGAGACGAAGCTTCAGAGTGTACATAAGGAAATTATTTTTCTTTCTCGCGTTATTTTACTCTGTCATTCGCAAAGCTTGACAAATAAAGCTAGCGCGGAGGCGAACGAGCTTCGAACTGCTGCGCGCGACTCTCCGTTCAAATTATAACCCTTCCTCTGGTGGCTAGGTCGACAAGCATTCACCAACGACTTTAATTAGTTAAAACGAAACTTTCCTACCGTAATGAATTCCTCGATTTTCCCCCTCCCCCTACTCCACCCACCACCTGGTCTAGACAAGGTAGAGCCCGTACTAGACTCGTCCGATATCGAACTCTTGAAAGTGTTAATCGAAAATAATGTGCGAGGAATGAAGTTGCAGTATAATTAGATTGGAAAGATCGTTATTTCTCCAGTATTGCTCCACGGCTGTTGTAAAAGGGAGCTAAATAATTTTGTCCAACGATTGGCAGTTAATCGCAGCTATATCGATCGATCTCGAGATGACCGGGAGAGGGCTGTGCAGATATTATGATTTTACGATAAGAATCGAGCGAGCCAGACGAGAGACGGCTAAAAGAGTTTCGTGTCCGCTAACCCAATTAACGAAGCTGCGGATCGATCCCGGAGTGACATGACGCAATGGCTCGAGGGAGAAAAATACTTGTGTCTCAAATTTAAAAGGGGGAGGGGGATTTGAATGTACCTACACATATATATTCGGGCGAGATTAAATGGAAAGTGCTTTCACGCAGGAAAGCGATCTTTCACGCTTTCCACGGTGGATGACCCCTTTTGTTTGGACGCGCATCGGGAGTCCTGGCTGAACGCGTCAAATTAACATTCACGGCCTTTATTTCCGGAGCCACTTCCTTCTTAAACCGAGCAACATCATTATTGTGCACATCCCACCGCTGTTCCGTTATTATTATATTCCTAATGCGCAAATACATCGGCTCCGCGCTCGTGAGATATCCTGTTTCCTTATCGCGAACAAAGCGTCTCATTTGGCGACAAGCGACGCTTTCAATTAGCGTTGTTTACAAGGCGACACGACATTCTCATTAGGCACAGGCGTCGCGAATAACCGACAATTTCTTTTTTCCTTCTCAATCAAAGCAACCGCGAAAGGAACCTGCCGTTCTCACCGCATTCCTGTGCTATCGATGCTATAAATAGAAACGGATCATTTAGCGAATGAAGACGAAGCACGAGTGAATCTTCTGAGGAGGGGGGGATTTGTCCGTTCTCCCAGACGGAAGTAGAGACGTTGTACTCATTTATTCTCAACAGAGCTATACGGTGTTTGCTCTGTAGGATTTTTTCAGCATCTGATGTATATACCTATATATATATATACAAGGACTAGCATTTTCATTGGGATATATATATGTACATATGACGGCGCTGCCGATTTTATAGCTGGAATTTTACGAGGAGGCGTTTGAAAGCATCGCCGACGGTATTATAGGAGTCAGGATCCGATTGGGGGTATGGGAGCAAAACCGTTTGAATCGTGCATCGGTTAAGTCGAGAATGATTGCCTCTAATTTCACACCGGAAGCCCGGCAAGAAACTTCCTAATGCTTTCAACATGTTCCATGCCTTTACCTCGCACCCTTGCTCTCCTGCTTTTTGCTTTGCCTTACACATCCGAAAGCACCTCGCATCCTAGCTCCTTTCTCATACTTTCTTTCTTTTCTCGCTAGCTTCCATACCATCACATACTTGCACGCTTCATTGATTACAACGAGTCTGCTTCATTTTTCTATACTTGATCCTCTGGTATGTGAAAAAAAAATAATAAAAATGAGAAAGAAATAAATAAGTAGAGAAAAAATGTGGGTGCAGGGTTAAATCCTTGGCAGCAGGTTGGTGGGCTTGATCGATCCGCACGCGTATAGTCATAATCTGGCCGGCTGGCGAAGTTTAATTGCTAGGCGAATACGTTAATCATGCGGTACTCGTGGTTCTGTGTGAGTGTCGGTCGACTTTGCGTATCGTTCCGGCCAATTCCAGCGGAATCGATCGGTTAATATGGCACGCCGGGCTACGCCACGCCACGCCACGCCACGCCACGCCACGCCACGCCACGCCGCGCCATGCCACGCCCACGCATTCGATTCTCTAATGACGAAGAAACTCCGAGGCACTTTGTGTAATTGCTCCTAATAGTCTGGCAACACGAAAAGTTTTTATCGGAAGGAAGGGCGAGAGTCTCGTTGTCGCGATCGACTTTGGCATACGTGAACGTCTCTCGGCGCCGCTGCAGGTCTGCGGGAACTCGTGGCAAAGGGGTAGATTGGCTGCTGCTCCGGGAAGCTGCTCGCAGTCCTGCAAACTTTCAACAAACCGGGCAATCTGGAATCGAATGGAGTTTCGGGGACTTAGCCGAGTGAAAAATTGCACGGTTAACTTTTGCGATAGTCTCAGACCCATTAAGCGGCTCAACAAGTACGAATTCTAGCAACCGTTTAACCATCGGTATAAGAAAGCTAGTGCCTTTGAAGGATGAAGCTTCATCGCGAATCTCCATAGATGCGCGCACGCCAGTGAAATTTCTTCGGAGAAAAAATTTGCCTGGGAGCACATCGCGGGAAGACGCGTCCGAGTTTATAGTGGAGTGGAAAAAGAAAGGAGAGAGCATGGGAATGAATGTTTTGTGAATGAGATAGTGCAGGGGCTGAATGGAGAAAATCCCGAGGGAGCTTGGATTTACTCTAATTACAGGAGACGTATACCTACGAGAGATCTCGTTCTACATTTTTTTCTCATTGAATTACTGAAGCTTCTCGTTAGTTCAGGCCACCCTCGATAAATAAAGAAAGTAATGTGGTATATATATATATATAACTCTGGGGCAGGAAGCTCGAGATCCAGGCTGAGGTGATCATCGACCGACATTGGTCGTGGGGCACGGGGCAAAAAATTTATCTCATAAGGATATAATATAGCACGGAACGGTTATTATTTATAAACTCGTGTAGCGCTCATCAAAAGATTTTTTAAGCAACGTCAAAGTAACTACGGAAAGCGAGGAGAGCTTGCCCGTCGCAGTCGAGGATTCATGGATGCTGCCGCCGCCGGCGAAACTTTTGATCACGTTCAGGACTGAAAAGCTGGAAAAAAAAATAGAAGAGTGGAAGAAAACGAAGAAGGAGACGGGAAGAAAAAGGAGATTTTTTAGGTCGATATAGACCCTTCGTCGAGCAGCCCACCACTGTACTCCGCGACTACTACAGCTCCTTCGTCCTCCTGTCCTTGCCAATTTTGCCCGAGACTCGAAATCTCGCGAGCCAGCGTCTTCGCTATCATCCATGTTTCACGATTAATCTTGCGATACGGTTGAAACAAATTGAAGAAACATTTTCGTCCATATAGAGGAAGCTCTAGTATTTGCCAGAGGAGAGGGAAGAATGGATAGAAGAGAGCTTGTATAACTTTTGCAAAAGCAAATAAGATGGCCTTAACCGAGATTTTATAATGCGAGCGCTCGGTGCTTCTCAGGAACGATGGGTTTAAATAAATCACCTCGCTGTACCTACACACTCTCTCGAAATAATCTTTATTTCTTTGCTGCAAGCTATATATACATATATACATTCGTTCGATTTCCTTACCATGACTCGGTAAGTCCTCGTCAGGTAAATATCTTTCTCCCAATTTCGTGTCAGGTGACATACTCTCCTCACCCGATCTCTGTACGATTATATACGCTTGATTCGTAAAATCCTATATATATATATATATATACATATAGACAGTCGAGCAAGGACTCGCTACTTAGAATAATGAAACGCAAGCTCCTCCAACGACTGACGTAAAGGGATTTCCACCTCTATCAATCGCATAATCTCGCTTAACGAGCTCTTATCATCAGCGTCTCTATGACGCAAATGAGCCTTAACGCGCGAAACGCAACGGAATCGTATTAGGCGAGCATGCATTATTAAAACAATTGGATCAATCGGCAGTGCGCATCCGCGATTTGCATGAAACACGCCTCTATACTCTATTGGGATGGGACTCGGCCTCCCATAGCAGTAATCGAAGAAGATCGATGGTTGAAGGGCCAAACTCGTTAAACGGTCTAATCTCTTTTAATTAATACTCCACTTGATTGAAAACGTATTGAAAAACTGTATAGAAAAGCGAGGGGTGCATGTATGTATATATATACATATATATAGAGGGGTGGAGGGGGGATGAAGTTGTCTCGCGAAGGAAGCGCGACGGACAGTCAGTGCGCGGCAAATCGACAATTATAATCGGTCGGTTGGTTCCAGCAGGTGCAATTGGCGTCATCCGACTAGCAGCGAGAGCGCGTTCACAGATTTGAATTCGAATCTCCGCCAAACAGCTTGGCGAGTGAAGTGCTCGGTACATTCTGCCGTTGAGAGGATGAAGGGACGAAATCTATGGGAGCCATTGGAGGTATACATATATATATATATATGGTATGGTGGCTAACGGAGGGCTGGGGGGAAGAAGCGGGGATAGAGGGATCAGGCGCGGAGGCTAGCCCAGTCGAGATCCACTCAGACAGTAATTGCATGTTCGGAGTTATCGCAAATCTGCCGTTATTCGCTCTATACCATCCTACAACAGAATCGCCACCACTTTCGACTTGTGTTTCGCGCTACGATCGATTCCCCACCACTGCATCTATATATATGTATGTATATATATATAGGTATATAAGGACTCCTTTCACACAGTGCCCAACTTCTCGCCAACAGCCCTTGGCTCACTTAACGTCAGTTCCATCCTTAATCCCATTAAAAATTCATTCCATCTCCTCCCTTATCGATCGAGAAATCTAATCAACGATTCCACGCGTCGCTTAGATCCGACATTAATTATTATCCGCGGCACATTATACAGCTAGAGATCTCCGAGGCTCGCAGGATGATTTTGGAAAATTGGCTAATAACGTTGAGAGGTTTGGTTGATTTTTTGTTTCCAACTCGGCGCAGCCATGTTGGCCATAAATCAGCTTGTTTGCCCGAGGTGACTAGGGGTCCGGCATCGGGGATCGATCTTGCTCAAGAACTGAGATAGTTAAAGGACTTCTTTCGCGGATAGCAGGACGATCCTCGTCGTGGAGCTTAAAGCGGTTGGATCTAGCACAGGAGTTGAGAAGCAGTCCTCGGCTGATCCTGAAAATCCACGAAAGAGATCCCAGGGAGGCCATAACTTCTATCCTTCCAACTGCTTTTCCAGACTTTCCAGATCAGAACGGAGATAGTCGAGTAGACGCGTCCTGTGCTCGTTAACCCACATTAGGAAATGTCGGACGCGTATAATTTCTCTCCTCTCTCTCTCTCTCTCGCTCCAATATCATTAAAGAATTTTAACTAACGAAACTCGGAGCGTATACGAACATGCACGCCCGTTTCCATCTCGAGATTCCTCCGTCTTCAGCATTAATTGCTCGCAACGATTTTACCAAAATGTCACGAAGGACATTCGTGCTGGCTGCAGTGGATGGAAAAAGGGAGCAAGGAAGATCGAAATTGGATTAAAAATGGCCCGAAGCTTCCTCGCAACAAAATTAACTCGTTTGAAGGGAAGATCCTGACCGCGCGCAGCACGCAGTAATTAAACGTATTATCAGTAATTTATTACTGCAGATAAGAGTGTGAGAGGAAAATTGCTGTTTCAGGAAACGAACGACTTTATCGTGCAATAATAAAGAGATTTTAAGGACGCTAGAGAATTCCTAATTTTTTTAATGACGCTCAAATCTCTCTGCGCCGAGCCTCGCGTAACAGTCTTGTACAAGAGCGAAGCATGCAAAATTAACAAAATATATATAACGAAGAAGAGCTTAAACGTGCAGCTTTCCTTTGAACTATCCATCCATTTAAAGATTATTGCGGCTGTGCTAGAAATTTTTCAATCAACCCTATATAGCCTCACTTTGGATCCATTGCGGTTTCGGATGGCTCCTGTACAAAGCTTGCGGGATAAATTTCCACCAACACATACACACACACACACACAAGTCCGCGTTTTCTCTATACGCATGTACACCTCTACCTAACATATATATATATATATATTTAGTCGTTAAACATGCACAGGTTACAGCGTCGTCAGATGCACGTCGCCAGAGCCTTATGGTATACAAGGAAGTACACTTAGACCGTCCTAGACCGACACGGAGCATCGTACAAATCTTCCCGCAGGAGGCTGGCTTCCGGTTTCTCGCGAAACACGTTTCCACAATGGCCGAACGATGTCGTCCGAGAGCTCTTCCCGAATCCTACGGAGAATACGACGTGAGAACTATGGGATCGCGGCTTATTCGCCATTTTCCTCGATGCTCCTGACAATTATACACCGTTTATCGTGCGGCCCACCTCATGGCTGCTCCTCTAACGAGAATGAGCGATCATTTCAGCAGCCAACAAGGAGCATCTCTATATAATTAACTTATTTTCCATTGAAAAGCGTTGCCTCGCTTCAAACAGCTATGGATATGGATAGTCCAAGTAAGAGAGAGAGAGAGAGAGAGAGAGAGTAGTTGAAAAGTTGGCGTCTTGAACGTAGTTGATGAAGAAGACGGAGAAACGTTCCTTAGTGCAACGTAAACGACAGTTTGCTTATTTAAGCTCGGCTTAAGCAAAGCTCTGGGACTGCCAAGGCAACCTCGAAAGCCTCACGAGTGCCTCGTAGCTGGCGATTCGGAAGATCGAGGCTTTGATGGTGGTGGTGCATGGTTTAGAATGTTATACGTGCGTAGCGAGAGTGACCTTATATATAGTACCGAGTGTATATAAGAGGGAGAGGGAGAGAGAGAGAGAGAGAGAGAGAGAGAAAGGGTGGAGGGAGCTCGACTGACTGAAATATTTAGGAAGGCGAGGTTTTGCACTTGATCCTAGGATGGATGCTGGCAATTTGCGGCCATAATTAGCGATCCGAGGAAAAATGGATCGTTTAACGTTGGAAGCCCGATAAATGAATGGAATTTCGGTAAGATAACTGGCTCCGATAGTGGTCGGGAGTGTACGCGCTATTTCGCCGAGGTGAGATAATTTATAGCTTGGACGATGAAGAGTGTGCTTTTAATGCCTGTAACGCACGTGCTTCCATCCTTGCGATCGTGCAAGCTCGGAAATACGAGGGAATCGTGCTTCGGCTCCTTCCTGCTTCGCGACTCCAATGTACCCAGCAGCAGCACCAGCATTTCTACTCTCGCCGATTCTTATCTCTCCGCGCACGACCCCCCCCCCTCCCCTCCCCTCTTTGAGTATTTCTGTTTCTTTCAAAGCTCAATTAAATATTTTCCGTTTCTGTTGCACACGCAAGCGCGCGTATAAACTATAATATATACATGTAACTTGCTTAAAAATTACCGATCCCTGCGAGCGACTCATCGGGATTCTCAGATTACTACGGATTTGCCCGTCTGTTTAATCGATGAATAATTGATACGCGTTATCCTGAATTGCTTCGAAAGCTTACTCTGCACAGCACTGATGTAATCCTCGCTCGTTACAAACTTATACTTATTATCTACCGAAGATCTCACGATACGTGTCTGCGAGTAATATGATATATGTACGTATCTCGATCAAATGGAATTTCTACTTTGGTTGGAGAACACTTTTATCGTTCGTCTATATTTATTAAAAATAATTGAGTAAAGTAGGCATAATAAACGTGCGCGGTAGTCATCCTGTATTCAAAGTCTCTTCAATGCCAATAACTATCGATCGTTGATTAATATTGTATAGGTTGGGAAATCCTCGATCAGTCAACGATACATTACGTCGTTGAATAATTCCGTGGCGATTACATCTCCGATTGAAATTGCGAAATCATTCGACGTTGATTTCAAGGAAGTGAGATTTTCTCTTTTCCGATCGCTGGTCGAATGACTTGGATGTATATAGAGGCGGGGTGGGGTGGGGAGAAACCCAGCTATTACAACGATCAAATATTGACAAAATGGAAATACCTTGAAGATGAGCGTACATCTTTTCGCGGGACTGTGCAATTAGGGATGTTTAAGAATGAGAAATTGTCCCGAGAGACTGGTGTCTTGTACTTATTGGGGAGCCTCGCGCCAGTGTGCCATTGAATTTGTGGTAGTAGTGACCGATTGTACCGGAGCAGCAACGGTAATGAAAGTGGGTCTCTTTTTTCTCCCATTTCCTCGTTTTTCCCTTTCCATCCCGACTGTCTCCTCTCTTTAATCCTCCTCCTCCTCCTCCTCCTCCTCCTCCCCCTCTCCCTACTATGCGCCTCTCTTTTCAGAACACGCGTTGCGTTTCCCTCTCGTCGGACGTGTAAGCTAGAATTTATTAAAGGCCTTCGCCGTGCCGGTACAGTCCCCGCGACAACCGGAAAAAAGCCGGAAGTCCCATTGTTGAGCGCTCCAGCGTTTCCCGCGAAATATGATTTTTGTTCAACCGACTGTAATACGACGCGCACGCGTTAACAATGGGGAATTCGTCGTGAGAAACGCAATGGAATATTTCAAGGTTCCCTTGGAGCGTCGAGAGACGAAAAGCTGCGCCTATTGAAGTCTCAAACACATTCTGGATAACGCCTTTGGGATTTTAAGAAACCTTTTTAACGTTTATGGAGGAAAAGTGGATTTAAAGAGCCAGCTTTAATTTTTTTTAATCTGATAAAAACTTATTTTGTCGATATATTTTTTCTATAAAGTAGCGCTAGATAATTTTCATATTCCATAGACGTTCAACCACTCCAGTTTAATTGTATTTATTAAAAAAATAATTATCGACTTATCAGCGTTAATTAGAAATGTGTCGGATTATCTAAAGGATCTTTAATAATTTTGCACTATTGCGTCTAACTTTGTACTTTTTTTTTCGTTTAATAAATAAATATTATATTTTATTAACAGCTGTTCTGCTTTTTCATAACTGTATCAATGACTCTTTCAAAACTGGTTATAGTATTAAAAGAGCCAATTCATATCCTTTCTTGATAATTCATCGAAATATGAATGATACAGCTGATTTTTGTCATTATCGTTATCTTATTTATGTGTTACAATGAGAAACAAAACTATTAAGTGGCGTTATCTCTGTGATGTTTCAATCTTCTGATAACCATTTTTCACGTAATTTTATCAAAGTGGTTCGTTCCTGACAAACTTCCCGTAACGATTATTTTTCCAAATCATTTAAAGTATCTCGACAATCGTATCTAATATTAATACAAATTTCTCTCTCTCTCTCTCTCTGTCCATGCTAATCCGAAAAACCAGACCTGAGGATTTCATTGGCCCTTATTCGTCAATGTGATCGGTGATGGATTATGACTGTCATCTTTAACCTTTTACGCTAGGATTGATGGAATAACCGAACGAGAATAAACGGACGAATCGAGGCAGGGGTCGTGTAATAAAGGGGAGGGGGAGGGGGTAGTAGCGTATAATACGCGTAATCCAATTGGCCACGATAATTTCGGTAATAGCCATTTTCGTTCGGTGGCATCGGCTGGCAAACACGCTCTCTGCACCTCGCTGCAGGTCCAACGATGATGCCATTTGCGCGTATTGTGTGTGCACATGCAACCTTGTGCGAAATATTATCTCTCCAACGCACAACACATACGCTCCTTTACGTAGCATTATCATCCCACCATATACTGATCCTGACGTATGTATATCTATGTAAACTAACGCGAGGAGAACTATTGACCCCGTTTTACGACTCCTAGACTTGGATTATTCCTAAATGGACATTCTACACACACACACGCATATAGTAATATATCTCCCACGTTTTATTCCGGTGTCATAAACGTAAGCCAAATCATCCATCAATGGCAGATAATCAATTTATAGCTATATCTCGTTGAAAATCTAATGTCACGATGTGTGGTAACGTTGCTTGATGAACTTGACCTTGGGTTGAGCCGGATTAGAAGAAAATATAGTGGTATAATAATTATTTGTGTGATCGAATCATCATTTGTCTGTACCGGGGATTGGTCTTTAAGGTGGGAGACGAATTATAAAGTAGCGTTCTACGGTGAGAGGCTCTAGTTGCTCTCGGTCCGTTCACCAACCTCGAGAGGCCGAATCGATATCGTAGCACGTGCGGTCTCGGACAGTGTCACGCGTGTTTTGGTTTACCAAGTGCATTAACGTTAAGGACCTGCGCGATCGATTAGTTACACGTTAGTATCTCTTAATAACACATCCAACCTTCATCGTGCTAAATTACAATCAAAGCAGAGTTGGGGAAAATTAGCATTCGTCGCTCTAATAATTTTCGTGTCCTCCATTTGTCAGGGTTATAGAAAATGCTGACGCTCTGTACATAGATGAAAAATACAGGGATTTTAGCGTTAAGTTCGATAGGAGCGGTATTTTTAATTGGTAATTAAATTTCAGACAATGTCGTACAATTTATCGTTTACACCGGCCTGTTCGGTGCCGTTCCTGGGACCGAGCATGGCGCAAACCTGTCCTGGCTCGCAGTTTCTCATGTTCATGACGATATTGGACTTGTTCATAAGGGCGAAGGAGGATATTTCGCAGCTGTGCAGCCGCGTGAGGCCGGCCAGTCCTCCCGAATACTACTACGACTTTATCGTGGTTGGCGGTGAGTAAGGATTAATTTAAGTTCATCGAACGCGGACTCTCCCGCTTTTGCGTCACTCTTGGAATCATCGAACCGCGAAAGGTCGCGCGCCTCACGCCTCGCGCCTCGCTCTCCAACCTGCGAACGCTCTTCCACCTCTCCTCCTCGCCAGCGATAATAAATAATCCGCCAGACATTGAGATTCATTGTAGTTGTCTAAATAAAAATTGAATATAAACTCCCACGGGCGATGGAAATGGCAATGTTATCGCCAACTTTAAACTGAATTCCTGCGAGCGGAATGGAAGAGATTATAACTTTTACCCTCCCGTTCTCCTGTCACTTGGAGTTTAAACTGGGGGAATAAAGAAATAAGTTTGAACTTGAAAAACAAACGCTTTCGGTATAGCGTTCCTCTCTCCCCACCACACACGTACATCTATCTATATATATATATATATATATATATATATATATATATACGCAGTACCAACACGCGTGCATGCCACATATATACGTATAAAGACGCGCACACGTGTGCATCGACGATTTTCGAGATTCTATTCCTCGGTCGACCCAGCAGTCTCTCCCGTGCAATTTTTAAGCGCGTTAAACAATATAGGAACTCTGGTGGAGGATAGAAAGCACGCGAGGGAGAGCGACGCGATTGAATATTTTATGCGATGGCTGGGAAAAACCGACGGACCGATAAATCAAACACTGCCGACGCAGCCGCACATGGATCGCAATTCAATTTCTTCATTTGCCCACACCGCTAATTATCTTTTAAAGCTCCGATTTCACTCTTCTCCGCGTCATCCTCTTTATACCAGCCGCAAAATTGGCTGCGCACGGTCAACTAAGAGGGGATCGTTTGATTTTCTGGTCGAATTTCAAATTTTCCATAATGCGAAGCCTCCCCCCCCCCCCCCCCCCCTCCCATTTATTCCGCCAAAACTCGTGTTTCCACCGGTATGCGCGAGCCTCCACGTGTTTGTACGGAACAAACAAAATTATCTCGAATCGCGGATAGCGCGAATCGGCGAAAGCGCAATTGTTTTTCGTTGATTATCGTTGCAGGCCGCAGCGGCAGCGAAATGCGATTGACAGAGCTGTTTATAGACGGGATATTAATACAAACGGTTATTTATTCAAAACCGGTAGAAAGCAATTGTTCGATAGTTAATGAAATTTCGGTGGCGTCTGGGCCAAGTGATCGACGGTCTATTCTCCGAGACTACGAAGGGTGAACGAGGGGGGAGAATGTGCGGAGCGTGTACGTACGTCGAAAAGAGGGCAAAACGTGTAGAGAGATATAAAAATGCAAGGAATCGCGAGGCTTTGGAGAGTTTTTATCGGCAGATATAATTGTTTTGGCGCTGATTGAGTTAGCTGGCATTCCACGTAAATCGGCTCGGTTAATATCGTTGGCATTGCATGGGGCGTTAAGTGGCGCGAAACCTTCACTTTTCTTCTCTCCATTGTGAGAGACGCGGACGTCTGGTCTAGCGTAAAATACGCTCCGAGTAAACAGAGTCCAGGAATCACGGGAGCGCGTCGAGAGAGCACGAGTGTGTTCGTTCGCTGCGGAGACTCTGTGTGTGTGTGTGTGTATGTGAGTGAGAGAGAGACAGAGAGAGAGAGAGAGAGGGATGGGGGAGGGGGTAAACTGAAAGAGCCGCGTGTGTCGAATCGCTGTAGATACGCGATCTCCTTTCAGCGAGAGTGTTTGGCGATACAGCAACGAAGCGAGTTGCGCAAGCCGCGATCTGTTTTTACCAATACCAAACGGTTTTCACCCGGTGCACCGCGCGCGCAGCCTCGACTATTGCAACTCCTGGTACGATCGAAATCGCAAGATAAAAGAAGAAAAAATGGCAAACGAAGAAAAACACCGAGGAAGCGTAAGGATAACTTTTGAAACTCCTGCGGTACTATGAAATTATCCCGTTAAATGAATCATAACCGAAGAAAAATTTTATATGGGAAGATTGAGGCGAGCTTGTCGTGTATAATTAAGCGTTACGTTACGGCGTATGTTCCGCAAGAAAATTGCGGATTCTCTGTCAATTTCCAACAATGAAACTTTGTGGAATCTATCTCGCTCCAGTGTTTTGTACATTTATATTACTGCCATAATGCGATATTAGTAATTGATAGAAAAGGGTCGCTCTCGTGACCGAAGAATAAACAATGTGCTTCGCTCGCCAACGCAATACTTGCAGGCAAATTTGGCTAATGCCACGGTTCTATGTCTAATTACGCACTGCGCGCACGCCGCGATGAACAAAGGATGATGAGTGTACGAGGAGCGAAAGAAACGGAAACCTGCAGTGGATTTCGTTAATGACGATTCGCTTGGTTTGGGCCAAAACAATGTTGGGATGGAAACGAAAGTGGAAAAATCGTAGTTTTACCGGCGACCTCTTCGATGTTAATGATGGTCGGTTCAATGCTCGTGGAGGAAAACATGGGATAACGAAGGAAAGGGACGACGAGACTTTCACTCGAGGAGAATATGTAAGCATGGAAGAAGAAAATGCTTCCCTTTTTTCTACACACGCCCGTATCCGGTGTCATTACCAACGGAAGGAACAGGATCACGCGTGCGTTAATTTCAGAATCAGTTGCAAACTCATCAAGCTAATTATCAAGGCCAACACCTGACGCTGCACTACCGGTTCTTCCTCTCTTACCGTGGCGCGATTTTTATCTGGCACGCGAAAAAGACAAAAGTCCGTCGTTTTAGCAGTGAATTCCGAGTAGGAAGCAAACACCGAGGATAAAGCGGTCGACGCACGACAAGACGCGATCCTTGCGGATTGCTGATACAAGGACGATACTCGTCGAACGAGCGGCCACAGCCACGATAAGTCTCGGGCCTATGTTACTTACAAATTACTGTTATCGCATAAACATATCGTTGCACGGTGGTTCGTGACTAGAGCGGAAGTTACAGTGACGGCGGCAGGCCATCAGCACGGAGCAACCTGGAGCGAACGTACGCGAGTATACGTGTACAATGGCTAATCGGAAAAGCTTTGTGTTTCTCCAATTGGCCAAGCTGGCGAGAAACGAGGCAGATGCAAAATCGTCCTTTCAACCTGCATTTATCGGCTATTATTACATCTCCGAGCTTCTCGCCCGTCGATTGGGAACCGTCGTCGCTCGACCGAACACTTTGCAGTGCACTCTCCGTTTGTTTTCCTTCCACCTTCTCTCCTTACCCTTCGCTCCCCCCTCAAAAGTCATTCGTATATAAATATACGCCTCGGCTATCCTGCCATTGTCGAAGAGCCACTCCGTAGCTTTCTTTCGCGATAAACAGCAATTTCCACGCCCGTACTACCAACACCGATTCTATACAACGAAAAATGGACAAATGAAGGATGAGTGCGCGCTGTACACTTTCACTCGGTGCAGGGATCCGCTACGAATTTTACGATTTCGAGGGAAATCGCGTGATCGATCGAACGGTGGATTGCCAGGTGTTGAGAGAGGTAACAAGGTAAAGCGCGTCTAGAATTCAGCGTTTGTAGCTCTCGCGGTTGCATTAGCTTTGTCGTGTTGTATGTACGCTGATTATTGCGAAGCACTTTCGTTCCGCGTTGTACGCAAATGGTTTTAGAAGGTGAAACACGTTCCGGGCATTGTATGCCCGGTATACGGGATATAAGCACGAGCGATTGACGAGCATTTGGCGAGCCATTGCCAAGGCCTCGGCAAACCGCTTTCTACTGCAATCTAACTACGTACAGCATTCTTTCTCAAGCTGGCCTACGTGCCATGTGTAGTACCTCTCTCTCTCTCTCTATATATATATATATATATATATACATGTAATAGGTGCGACGTCAGTAATCACAGCTAGTTATGCGTAGCCAATCCCCTGCACAATTATTACGTAACATTACCTCTGTCAGAAACGCTGAGAGAACGTAGCTTCTAAATTATTTCTAATTAGCCCGGCTGTACTGGGCAAATTGCACGCATAACCTACAATTAGTCCTTAATGGATCTAATTAAAGCAAAGTTTCATTTCGGCTTCATAGGTGGATCGGCGGGTGCCGTGGTTGCGTCCAGGCTCAGCGATGTAGCCCAGTGGAAAGTTTTATTGTTGGAAGCGGGTCCGGACGAGCCTCCCGGTGCTGATGTTCCTAGTATGGTAGCAATGTTCCTAGGTAAGTAGTACATTAGGGATAAATATATAAACAAATTTTCCACATCCCTCTTCATTTCGATATCGCGTTGATTTTCATGGAAAGTTTATATTGCTAAATGTAAAACTCGATAGACATTCCTCAAAATGATGATGTAAATATTGAGTATCTTGCTCGATGTGTTACTCGCGTGAAAAATCGATACTTTTATTATTGTACTTGACGAGAGACGTACCACACCGAGAGAATAACGTGATATTTACCCACGGGTGTTATATAGAGTACTCGCGACCGAAGCGTCAATCCTAATTACGATTATATTTCTAATTCCAGGAAGCGAGATTGATTGGCAATATCGAACGGTTAATGAAAGGAACGCGTGCCTCTCGACGGGCGGCTCGTGCAGTTGGCCTCGTGGCAAAAACCTCGGTGGCAGCTCCGTGCACAACGGTATGATGTATATACGAGGTCACGCCAAAGATTACAACCGCTGGGCTAGCATGGGTAACAGAGGCTGGTCCTGGAACGAGGTACTTTGCGATACAGTTAATTCCACGCTTCCGACGATTGGCAGCGAGATAAATATATACTTCTTGCACAGGTGCTGCCGTACTTCATGTGTTCGGAGAACAATACCGAGATCAACAGGGTCGGCAGAAAGTATCACTCCTACGGAGGAATGTTGGCGGTGGAGAGGTTCCCGTGGCAGCCGAAGATCACACGGGACATTTTCCGTGCCGCCGCGGAAAGGGGATATCCCCTGAGCGAGGACCTTAACGGCGATCAATACACGGGATTCACCGTTGCCCAAACCAACAGCAGAGACGGCGTACGAGTCAGCAGCGCTTCGGCCTTCCTGAGGCCCGTCAGGCACCGGAAGAACCTCCACGTAGCGCTGAACGCGACTGCCACGAGAATTATCATTGAAAATTTCCAGGCAGTCGGCGTTGAATATATTCAGGTAAGTTTATTTTTCTCAGCGACAAGCCACGCTATCTCCTGCTCCTGCTAGTCGGGTCGTGATCGATCCTCGCCTAACGAGGGAGAGCAGTATATTTGTTCAGAGTGGAATTTCAATGATAATAGGACGGTGAGGTTCGAGTTGCACGAGCTGCGAGGGAGGTGGTGGTTTCTGGAGGTGCCGTAAACTCTCCGCAATTGCTGCTCTTGTCCGGGATTGGGCCACAGGAGCATCTACGATCCGTAAACGTGAGTGTCGTCAAGGACCTTCCAGGAGTCGGTGAAAATCTCCAGAATCACGTGTCCTACACCCTATCCTTCACCATCAACGAGCCGAACGTGTACGACCTTAACTGGGCCACTGCACTCGAGTACGTATCCTTCCACAAAGGACCAATGGCGTCTACAGGCTTGAGCCAGGTCACGGGAATACTGTCCTCGAGGTACAGCAGCCAGGACGATCCTGACCTTCAGTTTTATTTCGGCGGCTATCAAGCCGCTTGTGCTTCCACCGGCAGAATCGGCGAGCCACTGGACAACGGCTCTCGCAGCATTAGCATTTCACCGACTAATCTTCATCCACGTAGCAGAGGTAATTCGACCAATTCCTATTTTCATTCCAACACTGATGACACATTAATGTATGCAAATCCAAAAATCTCTTCTCTAATTACCATTGAAGACGAATGGCAAATTCATTATTGCTCCGATATATGCAGGTACACTACGCTTGCGCAGCAATAATCCCTTGGAACATCCCATAATCGAGGGGAATTATTTGAGCGATCCCTTGGATGCTGCTATTCTGATAGAAGGAATCCAGATTGCTCTATCGCTGGCCAACACTACATCCTTGGCTAAGTACAATATTAGCCTGAGCAACCCACAAATAGCGGCTTGCGCACGCTTCCCGTATCTCAGTAATGAGTATTGGAATTGCGCTGTACGCCAGGATACGGGACCGGAAAACCATCAGGGAGGATCCTGCAAAATGGGTCCACCGGGCGATCCCATGGCAGTGGTGGACCCTACCCTCAGGGTTTACGGTATCAAAGGTCTCCGAGTCGCCGACACGTCCATCATGCCACAGGTAACTTAATCTTTCAAATATTCTATATATATATATATATATATATGTATGCTATATATAATTCAGAGTATCACACGGTTAAACGAAAGGGCGAAGATCACTAATCGCACGTATCCTTTCAGCTGACTTCTGGTAACACCGGAGCACCAGCAATGATGATCGGTGAAAGAGCAGCGTCATTCATCAAACACGACTGGGGCGTCGGAGCCACACAATGGTACGGATATGGCCAATATAGGAATTCGAGGCACAACCACGGGAAGAATTATTAGTCATCAGCAATTTACCATGTGTCATTAGCTACCGTCCGACGGTCGAGAGTTCGCTGGACCTCTTGCTCTGGGGCATCAAGTACATCGACTGGGACCAAAGCATCTGGTAGACGACAAACCTCAGCTCCATCTAGTCCAACAATCAACGAGCTTACCGAACATCACAGAAACCTCGCTTTATTTTTATCCATTCCGCATGGTGATTTATTGATCCTCAACCGGGATATTCTCCTAGCTATATAGACCGATAAAAAAGCAGCTGTCATTCTTACATCACTTTTGGTTTGTCATTTTGCGAAGGTCATGATATAAATATCATGCTAATTTCTCTGTATATAATACGGAATAATTAGTACTCTTGTAACAAACGACAAACGATGATGGAAAAATCCTAGCCCATGATAGGAGAGAAGGATGGAGACTATTGAAAGAATCTTCCTCTCTCTTTTGCGCGCCAGAATATATAGAGACCGAAATATATGATACACGATCGAATTCGTGCAAAGAAGACAATGTTAACTTGCGCCGATCATCAGTCAAAATGTCAGTATTGCTCTAACTGGAAAATATTGTAAATAAATTATTTATTTCGTGCATACGGATGTATGAGGACTACTGATTGTTTAATACTGTATCTACGCGCTTCTTCCCGGTAGGCAATCTTTTTCTTCGAATAGCTGTTGAGCAATCCATTGCGGAAGGCTATGATAGATAACTACGTGCTTCGCGAATGTAGTCGTAATCTACGGCTTTAACAAATAGCTGTGAAGCTACACAGTTGTCAGACTATCGTATTTTACGATATAGGGGTAATATATTCGTAAGTATGCATTTTGTAGCACGGTGCGAAAAACTGGACAATATATAAGACAGTGCTTGCACCGCAACCGCATACAGTTGCCGTAAGAACTGTGACGGGCTCTCGAGACGTAAACGTATAAGGGTGCCCATAAAATGGTACGTCCACTCGATAAAACCTATTATCATGATTCACCGTTAATAAGTCGCGCGAATTATAATTTCCGATGAGAGTACACTGATTTTTATTGCCTTCTATATATATATATATATATATATACCTAAAGAAGGCACACATATATACATTTACACATGTCTCTGTCCGAAACAGGAGTTTAGTAGTTACGAGCCGGACAGCTTGTTTTGCTCGAATCCCTTCTTCGGTGGTCCACAACTGACCGACGTCTGTCCTGGAAACCAATATCTGTTGTTTTTCGGATTACTCAACGCTCTGGTCTCGTCGAGCGTTAAAATCGCTGATCCGTGCGGACGTATAAATCCCGTTAAGAGACCCTTGCCTACTTATGATTATATTGTCGTTGGAGGTGAGAGGAAAATCGTTCGTCGTGCATATAAAAAGCGTTTCTTCCCCGAGTTATAACGCTGATGCTGTAAGCTACTTAAATGTCATTTAGGTGGAGCGGCGGGCCCGACTGTAGCTGCGAGATTAAGCGAAGTATCCAAGTGGAAAGTGTTGCTCGTTGAAGCTGGACCGGATGAGCCTGCTGCCGCTGAAATTCCCAGCAATCTTCAGCTATTCCTAGGCAATTCATTTTTCCAATATTTCACTACTCAAATATAATGCCACTCGTCGTATTATCATTATACGCTTCAACTTTATTCTTCTCATTTCCGCTTTTAATTCGCTTCTTACTTTATCCATCTACTATCTTTATATACATGTATATATACACAGGTACCGAATTGGACTTTAACTATACGACGACGAACGAGTCTCATGCTTGCCTGGGCAACGGTGGAAAATGCAAGTTTCCCAGAGGAAGAAATTTAGGAGGATGCACGGTACATCACGGGATGGCGTACCATCGTGGCCACGCCAAGGATTATGAAAGATGGGTGGACATGGGAAACAAAGGCTGGTCCTACGACGAAGTGATGCCCTACTACTTGAAATCGGAAGACAACAGGGAAATTGGAAGAGTGAGTTCCAAGTACCATGCAAGGGGAGGTCCGATGACTGTCGAGAGGTATGCCAGAAATTTAATTAGTCGAACGGTTTAAAATTATTTTTTCATCGAAATTCCTTTTATATTCCAAGGTTTCCGTGGCAACCGCCATTCGCCTGGGATATCCTGAAGGCGGCCGAAGAGACGGGCTACGGCGTCACCGAGGACATGGTTGGCGATAAAATTTTGGGCTTCACGGTGGCTCAGACCATCAGCAGGGATGGTGTCAGATTGAGCAGCTCCTCGGTCTATCTGAGACCCATCAAGGACAGACCAAATCTGCACGTGGCCCTCGACTCGCCGGTCACGCAGATCATAATGCGGAACAAGAAAGCCGTTGGTGTCAGATACGTCTCGGTAATCAACGAATTTTCATAGCACTCGTCTCACGGAGCGATGCGCGAACGACACGCTCGATAAAGTTGAGGAAATCATTTTTAGAACGGAGTACGTCGCACGGTAATGGCGAGAAAGGAAATTATTCTGACGGCTGGCTCGATCAATTCTCCGCAACTCTTGCTATTATCCGGAATTGGTCCGAAAGAACAATTGAAGTCCCAGGGGATTCGCGTGGTCCACGATTTGCCTGGCGTCGGTGAAAATCTACACAATCACGCGTCCTTCGGTCTTGATTTCGCGTTGAACGAGAAAGCCGATAATCTCTTGAATATCCAAACGTCCGACCTCTATCTATATAATCAAACGGGGCCGTTGTCCGGAACTGGATTGGCTCAAGTAACCGGAATCGTCGCGTCAAATTTTACCACCAAGGACGATCCCGATATTCAGATATTCTTTGCGGGCTACCAAGCGACCTGCCCTAACACCAAGATCGCCGATCTGCAAACTTACAACGATCGATCCGTAATAAGGATGACTTCGGTGAATATTCAAACTCGCAGCAGAGGTAATTTTCTTATTGCTTCTTCCTCTTCTCATTCGCCAATTTTCGACTGAAACCAACTCGGTGATTGCAAATCGAAATTCTTCGTCGCAGGTCGTCTCACCCTGAAGAGCAAAGACCCGCTGGCTTCGCCCGTCATTTGGAGCAACGAGTTATCGAATCCCGAGGATCCACAGATTATTCTGCAGGGGTTGAAGGTCATCTTGAAGTTGGCCAATTCAACGGTGATGCAGGAACATGGATTGACCTTGATAAGCGAGCCTGTCGAGGAGTGCAAGAAACACGGATTCGGAACCGACCAGTACTGGATTTGCGCGATCCAATGGAAAACAAGGCCCGAGAACCATCAATCCGGAACTTGCAGAATGGGTCCATCCAGCGATCCTCTGTCCGTGGTCGATCCCGAACTCAAGGTCCACGGTATTGAAAATCTACGCGTGGCCGATGCTTCTATAATGCCACAGGTAAATCTTACACTGCTATCGCGTGCAAACAAATTCGCCTCCCCGATATAACACGAAATTCCATTCTATTCGAATTATCTTTTCGATAGGTCGTTTCCGGTAATCCTGTAGCGGCTATTGTCATGATCGGTGAACGAGTCGCGGATTTCATAAAGAAAGACGAGGGAATACGGATTTAACCAGAGTGGATAAAGCCGAGTTTAAGCTTTGATGGTTTGATGGAAATCGTATGCATAATGTTTGTATATAGTAGAGTATAAATATATATTAATAGAAGCGAATTGTGGATTTGTTGACGAAAACCTCGTAGAAAAATTTTGTATTCCCGCTCGGTAAGAACAGGATGAAAGGGATGTAATAGAAGTTGGCTGGAAAGTGAATGGTACATATGGTTTGAGGGGGTAGAGGAGGAAGAATGAAAGTTACAAGGGTGACGAGGTACACACGCGAGCTCCTCCTTCGACTTGGCGCAGTTCATATATCGTGCAGACCGATTTGCCATCTCTCGGCTCAATCTCGCTGGCCATTCATACAGGTACACACACACATATATACAGAGGGAATTTTCTGTTCTGTGTCCGGAACTTCCTTTAAAGCGGCCAATCTCCCATTTTTCCATTATTGCACCTTCTCTTATGGCTTGTTTACTAAATTCTTCCAACCAGTAACATAATCTTCGTGAACGGTGTCACGTGCGCTGGCGTAGTTTCGCAAAGGATTAATTATATCTCTATGTGCTAGCCGAACGGGGATTAAGAGGCTTTTCAGAGCGACGGCTTGATGGTACTCGATGTACAGATATCGTCAAACTCTGTGTAACTCCATTGACCAGATTACCAGAATTAGTCTTTGCGATGATTCAATGAGAGCTAATAACCATCCAAGCCTCTCTCCCTTCATCGTCCCACGAGAAATTAACTCGCAAATTGCATATAAAAATATCGTACGGTCTCATCTGAATAACGATCAATCAAGCCAGGAAGCATCAAGAATAGACGAGATCGTGTTGAGTAAAAAAGTCCATTTCCGGCTTGAGCGTTATTCAAATGATAGTCTGTGTGCTATATATATATATATATATGGAGGTTGGGCGAGTCCGAGCAGATGATGAGATAAACAAATCATAAATAAAAGATTGGACACGAGGGGTGGGGGGAGGGAGGAAGAGGGGGGGGGGGGAGGTAAATGGTCGCTCGTACGTCGGAGAGAAGAATAGGAGAGGGACCGGTCGTTCTAGACTTTGGTGCTGGTGGCTTGGTCGTTGCGCCAGGAGCGTAACGACCGCTTTGAATTTCATGAGGGTGCGAATGAATTCATGGTGGGATGGCGGGGGCGCGCGCGCGCTCCTCCCTGGCCCTGGAGACTCCGCACGATTCGAAACGCTTCACTCCGCTGTCCCTATGTTCGTTCCGTAGCAGCAACCACCAGTAATTCATAAGGAACAATTTTGACGGTGATGACGCGCCCTACCGCTGCAGCATCTTCCACCGTGCACATAGTGTTGCACACTATACCTGCCGCACCGGAGGAGTCTCCGCTGCTGCTTTAAATCGCTTCGCTTGTGCTGCACGCCTCTGCCCATCCCCCCCCCCCCCCCCTCCTCATCCTCGCCCCATACCGCACAGTCCACGCCAACTTTTGCCAGCTAAATTTTTCTCCGCTGACCATTAAACGCGTTTGTACACGCGTTCCGCATGAATTCAACGATCAACCCCCCACCCCCAGCCCGTAATGCAGTTGCCGAGTTTCGCGATGAGGCTTCCACTCTGCTTTTCAGCGGAATTCTCGTCTCGTCGTTATATCGATTAGACGCCTTTGGCGATGGAAACGACTGCAGCAGACCTTCCGGAAAGATAGCTGCGTGGATCCGGGGTCGAAATTACAAGGTAATTCTCGGGGCGCTTCGTCGCGGCTGTCGCTACGAATCCAATTAGGTCGCGCGAGACTTTTGTATCAACATTGTAACAAGATCTCCCGCGCTTCGTTACGTCACGGTACGAGTGCTTTGACGTTCGGATTTATAACTCTCAGCGGTGGTAATTCGGTGTTAACTCTCGCCTTTATGAAATTACTCGGGAGTCGGATAAGGGGGTGACGCGCCGTCTAGGATAAAAAGGTAAACATACAAAAGCCGAAAAAAAGAGATAGCCATTAAATCGCTCGCTATTAGATAAATCAAATTCCAGCCGCGCTATATATATACGAGTGCGAATAAAATTTCATATCGCAGCTAGTGACCGACTTGGCAGTGCAGGGCGAGAGTCTCGCATTTCGCTTATTCCTGGAAATGGAACAGCATTTATATAGCGATACTCGATATATCTTTGGTAATTCCGGACACGTTACAGCAGAAATACCGAATGCTATTGCCGACAATAATCCCGAAGATTCGCTGACGAACTATTTTTTAATTATTAACTTACCAGCTATACGTTACACGAGTATTAACTACGCACACCGTTTCGCGTTGCAAAGGATCTCTTCAGCAGCAATAATTGAAACGAATTCACCGTGCTGGAAAAATTCACAATTTTCTCATAATTTCTGTGCAATCAACGATCGTTGCAGCTTCCACTCATAGTCTATTCCACGTAGCACGAGTCAGCGTATTCAACGAGGGGTCGCGAGAGTATATTTTTTTGTTGTTTTTCTTGTAACAAGGTTCAAGGATGAGCTTTAACTGCGGAGATAAGAGACGTGGAGGAAGGTGAGGCTTCAGTGAGATGGAGGGTAGGGGAGGGGGATGAAGAGTATCAACATAATTATAGCTTTAATGACTTGTAGTTTAATTGGGTAGGAAGCAAATCGGTTTTCAATAATCCGTCAAAGAGCTCCTTTAGCTTCATATCCTATTGGCACGGTCATTCGAAGCCACGCAATCAGATCAGGGATTTAGTTGGGTGGAGCCACGATGTACAGAGGCTTCGAAAGCTCGCAAATAGCCGTCCCTGTTTCATTATTGTCAATTAACAAATTCCCAATGTCTCGCGGCGCGCCTCTGCTAGGAGGCGAGGGCGAGCATGGAAATCGCAATCTCGTTTGGACCCTTGAAAGCTCGCACGGCTTTCGAGGGCACCGTGGAGGATCCCGGATTTGTTGGCGTTTCCACAACAGCTAGGGAATGGAGAGGGAGAGAGAGGCCTTCCCCCAACCTATAACCCCTCGCTTGTCCCCGGTCAAATTGCAATTCTGATCTCTCGACTCCCACCCTTTCCCTGGAAATGCAATTCCCGGTCGGAAGACGCAATATCGCGACCTCCTTGAGCCTCCCGCTTATAATCCGCGATCCGGCCGCCTAATTGGAAAAAGTCAAATTGCTTAGTCGGCGAAAGGAATCAATGCTGGGACTCCCGATGGGGTATCGATGTACTCCGAGCAAAACCTTAACGCGATCGGATGACGCGGAGACAAAAAGGCTATGTAGGCCAGATGAGATGTAATCATCAGCGTTTCATGGAGATTTTCAGCTTCGTATACGAAGCTTTGTTTCGCCATGCGATGCGTGCAACTAAAAAACAATGAAAATAAAAAGTAATAAAGACAAAACATGGCAGCTACAAAGACCCGTTATAACTCTATGCAAACAGATGATATTTTTTTTGTCGCTTCGATCGGATTGGTCAGCACGAACGAATATATCCACACGCTTACCAGTGGGTGAAATAGGATTGCACTGTCGGGTCGCGAAAGCTCCTCTGTGACTCTATCCCTAAAATACAACGGTACAATCATTACCCAGTGCGCGCTTGTGTTTTCCCAAAGCTGTAACGGATAAACCGTGCGTCGAAACACGAAGCAATGACATTTCTCTTCTCCACTCAAACTATCCTCCCAACTTTTTTCATATACCAGTCTCCGGCATACTTTCGCTATACGCGCTATTCGCGTCACGCGTACAAATTTATCTAGCAATATTTATTTTGCCAGGCAGGCACCGAAGCAATAAGGCCCTTGAATTTTATCTCTTTCCATCTCGTTGCTGTATACATATATATATATACGTGCTAGTTGATAACTAATATTTCTTGAGAATTAAATTAAGGCATGCAGGAAGCGTTTAACTCCGCAGTATATGCTTCCATCGCGATATTATACGTTTGCGTTTGACGAGGGCTTGCTTAATTCTTCGCTTAACCATAGGACGAGGATAGTATCGTCGAGTAAGCCGCGATAATGCAGCACACGGACCACTCGAAAATGGCGATTTCGTGTCGATGCGTAATGAATTGCCCGGTAACAGTACGCCAAACAATTGATTAATCACTGAAAATACGATCGAGTAAATCCGACAAAAGCTCCCGACATTTGCCTCCGCCGGCCTGCCGAGCGATGGCTAGGAGGCTTTTGTTGCCATTGATTTATCCGCTCGTCGTTCTCCGATCCGAATTTCATAGTATTATTCTACGCGATCACAATTGACAATCGGTTTTTATAGCTGTAGCGCACGAGGCGCGTACTGACACCTCGCGGAAGTTTTTAATGAAAAATAGCACGAGGGGGAAAATGATGCTTCGACAATGTTTCCCTGCTCCAGATGCGGCTGCGATAGGTACAGCTAGGAGCAGCGTCCAAAAGAAATGAAATAGGAGTTTCTCGTGATTATACGGATGGACTAAGTTAGATAACGATGCAGATTTTCCTCGCTTTAAGTTTCTCCCCATTTCTTGGCATTTATTGCGAGACCCACGAAAACAGCTTCCTCTTGTTTGTTCCGCTCCGCACCCTCCTAGGATTCTGTCGGCATAAGTAATGACCGCTGCCAGAAATTTTCACCGAAAGAACTTAACTCGCGTGGTCCTAGACTACTTTACTCAAGGATGCCTTAAACAATGCGAAACAACTCGTTAAATTCTTCCCCATTCTCTCTCTTTCTCTGTCTCTCTATATCTTCTTTGCTTTCTCTCCATTTCATCCAGATAAAAGATATTTTCAAGGAATCTCTCCGTCTCATGTCGATTATGCTAATCTAATTTGTTTTCATATTTCTACGGTAATTAATTATCTTTGATCATAAGGACAAATAAATGTAATTCGAGCATGGTAAACGACTTTCGAAAGTTGAAGCTTCGAACTACATATTCAGCATTGATTGGCCTACTTTCAATCTTAAGCTTTCCATTTGAGTATTTGCTTCATTAGTTAGCTACTGAAATTGTTTGCTCGTGATTCAATCGATATTATGCTGCACCCCTCTCCTTCGCCTCTCTCTCTCTCTCTCTCTCTCTCTCGCTCCTTCTTAATTAAGAACACTATAAATCAGTCAGAGACGCTACTATTGACATTGTTTCCCAACCAGTGATAAAACGAGATTATACCATCCTACCTACACACAATTCGAAATTATCAATCATTAAAGTTGTCGCTATTTTCCAAAGCCATGTTAAATATAGTAGACCAATCCATTTTCGGCATACATAAAGCTATTAATGAAAATTTATCGCAATTGGAACAATGCATAAAATATGTATTTTATAATAGCTTATATGCCAATAAATATTAATTTAAATTTAAACGACTTAAAGTGTACTCGTTTAAATAATAAACTGTCAGATGAAAATTATTGCGTTCTTCATACATTTGCCAATAATGCTCGATAATAATACGAGATATAAATAAATATCGCGCATATATAGTTGTACAACCATATCTTTCTCTCTTTCTCTTTATTGATAAATACATTTAATTTTATTACGCAGTAAGGTTTAAAGACTGAGATGATGTTTTCACCGTAAGAGGGGAATGGATGATGAAAAATATTCTATCCTGAGTGTAGATAGACCGTCGCTTCGCTGAATCTGTATTTACATGAGTTCATAAAAAAAGATTGATATACGCGTGGATATAGGGAGTAAGAGAGAGAGAGAGAGAGAGAGAAGGGGATGGGAAGAGGGTATGGGAGGGAAAGAGGGAAAAGTGGTAGGTGCGTGGGAGAAAACGATAGAGTAAATGTTCTCTTGTGAAGAGTCAACGAATGGCTAGGAAAATGTCAATAATATCAATAGCTCGAGCAAACAGACAAATATTGCCAGTCGCCGTAAATCATAAAAATGTTTTGCCACTCACCCTCTTATCCATTTGATTGCCCTCTTTCACTCAGTAGTCTCTCACTCTAGCTCACATATTTATATATTTTTACATTGGAAGAGCAGGAGGGGGGAGAGGAGCGGAGGGTGGTTTTTCACGGGAACAGGTGACAGTGAAATATGAGATAAGATCAAGTTATTATAATGGGAGTGAGAGGATAAAAAAAGTGGAAAAGAGAGACTGGTGATCGGACGTGATTTGCGATGGAAATAAAATTTTCGATAAAATACATGGAGCGAGTAAGGGAGAAAAAGAAGAAATGACAGAGAGAGGGTGAGATACGACGAGGTAAAATCTGGCTCGATGTTCAAGGGGGCAATCTAGGGGAGAATAGCACGTCGAAGGAGGAAGTGGCGGATGATGGTGGAAAGAGGCGAAAGGGGGAGGGGCTGGAGGGAGCGGTGGTACAAGGCTGGGGTTATGCCGAGCGGAAGAAAAGTAAGGTTAACGGGGTGAGGGAGAGCTGGCTTATATATCGAGGCGGAAAGTAAGAAAAGTGGGTCGTTTGTAGTGGCGCTTATCGTTCGTGGCTAGTGGCTCGGAAACGATATCGCTTCTTTCAGAAGACCCTCCTCGTTTAATTAGTCCAATTACGCTTAATAATCGCCCTGACGACCGGATACCTCTCTGACGGATATGCAACAACAACGACACCAGCAACAACAACAACAAAGCTACGACGATGGAGAGGAACTCGACAGTGTCAGCGAGAGATTTTACTCTGTGCTCATCGATGCCTTTTTCAGTACACGTTGCATCTTTTGAGCCAGACTGAGGGTGATGGGAGAGGAGGAGAAGAGGGGGGGGGCGGTCCTGGCTTTGTAGCGGAGACAGCTATCGTTATCGATAAACTTTAATGGAACGACAAACGACTGGCCAACCGTATGAGAAAAGAGCGCACGCGTTAAACAAACGACCAACCATTTGCTGTGTACATCCCCGGGTTTCATCCCCTCCCCCTTCATAATAAGTCTCGATCGAATTAATTTTGTCCGAGTCTCGTATTCTTCGAATTCTTTTCAATTATTGGCAATATACGGGGGATCGATAATTAATGGGAAAGACATTCGTTTATTGTTACAACGAAATATCTTTCACTCAAGCGTGATAGCAATCGTGTAGGATAAACGCGCAAATATTGCCATCGACCGTAAATCGCAAAAACAACGAGCGTCGTCAGGATGGGGATTTATGCACGCGTTGGATTCCGCGCAACAACCGGCCGTCTCTCCTCCGCTCGCCTCGCTTACAGTTTTCCAACGCTATACTTGCAGTGTTTTTGCCATATCCGCTTCCGCTTTCCTGCAACTGGATCGCACGCGTGCGTAAACGCATTTTTCCCCCGGCACGCCCTACAACGTCCAATCCAGCCAGCCGGCATTAAGCTACAATTGTATCCCGCGCTAACGTCCGCTGACGCCTCGCTAAATATGCCGGACGTACGTGATGAGTGTTAACTCGCCTGCCCCCTCTCTTCGTCCTTATCCCGTTACGGCAAGAAATTAATTTTCATTAAAGATACAAAAAACACTACTGGCTGTAAAAAAGAAAAAAATGAATAAAATCTTCCTCTTTGACACTTTTTTTTCCAGCTACCACTCACAATTGAAGCATCTTTTCCCCGAAGAACCGAGAAAAATTGTCGAAGCGTTTCGGGGCGTGACGCGCTTTATTTATTTTGACGACGCTTCATCCCTTCGCGCGCTCTCGGGGAATCCTGCGAAACTCCTGGAGGATTCGTGTCGCGTTCGACAAATCGACGCCTTGAAAAACGACAGAATAAATTCTCCTTTCTTCCCTGCAGAATTCCCGTCGCTTGGTCAGCTCTGTAATGGGGATTCTTCTATTTCATTTGGGGAGACGAGGTAAATTAAGCGGAATAATTTATGAGAGCTGTAATTTGATATTTGACACTGTTAACCGGTCCTGTCAAATTACGAGGTTCCTACAAATCGACTGTATTACATCGTAGCGAAATAAATCGTTCGTGGCACGCGTGTCGTCCTCGCGACCCGGTAATATTTCAGTGTCCGATATATATGCCACGCGAGAGAGACGGATTATTCGTCGTAGCTTCGATTTTTCTCTCGGTACGTACGTAGGTATATATACCACTGCAACGTACGCGCAGCAACTGCCCCTCTCGTCGCTGAAAATTTTTAATGCTACGCGCTAAAATTGCAATGGAAAACTCTATGTATACTTTCTCGCACGAAGGAAGAACAAATTTACGATATGAGCTCTAGCTGCATTTAAATACTGACCCCCTTTCTGCCTCCCCTCTAACCGTCCTTCAGCCTCCGGCGATACAATCATTTCCCGTCGTACTAAAATATTTAATGGCTTTGCCGGTGAGAAAAAAAAATACACGCCAGCGAAAGAAGACATGGAAGAAAAAAAAGTAGTATATCGCGTAACATTAAATGGAAAAAAGTCGCGCCCTAATTGTGTCTCTGAATGTATTTATGGGAATATAATTATTAGCGGGCAGGTTCAACGAGACTCGCGGGTCTCCACCTTCCATCTGGATTTCTCTCCTCCACTCCCGCTTCTCTCCTTCCCTCGCGTCATTACCGTCAGCATCTTTTTTATGCGCATTATACGCCCATAATAAAGAAGATTTATTGTCATTACCTGCTTTTTTTGTCCCAGGCACTTTAAGATGATCCCTTTACGGGTTAAGTCTCAAGGCAAATATTCGCCGAGTGTTCGTAAATCCTGGCGGAATTTTTTGCAAACTTGAGAAGGACGGGGAGGGGATGCTGAGAGGGGAGAGGGATTTCAATGAACGAATTGGAGCTCGTACAATTGCGAAACTGATTTTTATAGAGGACCGTATATCGATATCTCGAAGAGGGGTAGTTTTGGACGAGGTACAGAGGGCAAACGTGCTACGAGGTTGTTATCGATAGCACGAGCCGCTACCGGAAGAAGAGTTGAAATTGAGACGCGACAGTTAGCCACGTTATCTGGTAGCAGCCGGGCTGATTGTTGGGTTTCGTGGTGAAGTGTAGCGCTTCGGAGGGTGGTGCGGCAGCGGCAGCGGTGGCGGAGGTCGTGGCAATGGTCGTGACGGTGATGTTGCGGGGTATGTGTGTGTCTCTCATTGTGTATGTGGTAGTAACGAGGATGGAAGGCGGCTTTTGGGTGTGGGGTGTGGTGGTGAGTAGGGGCTGATAGAGAGAGAGAGAGAGAGAGAGAGAGGGGTAGGGGTGGATGAGCTAGTGACTGGGCTCGCTATCTCGTGTCAGTATGATGTTGGCAGCAGCAGTGCCCTCCAGGTAAGCGTGGTGGCTGCACCGGTAGCGAGGGTGGCTTTAACAAGCGATGTTATCTGTCCAGATGAATGCCGAGAGCCCCCAACTCCACCACCCTTTCTCTCTCCCTCTCTCTCTCTCTCTCGATCCTATCTTCCTCGTAGCTGCTTGCATCACTCGAATCTCAACCAAGTCAGCCTACACCCGACCCTTTAACCCCTGTGCACCGGGAGAATGATTACTCGATACCCATCCTACCTATATACTCCCACTAGTATAAGTATGTATACGTGTGCATGATATACTTTCCATACCCTTCTTCAAGATTTTCTTTCCTTCGAGCGAGTCTCGGCCGACCCGCCACGAAATCATTCCATCCCCAATCGGATTTTAGCCCCCGCCTGCACTTCTATTTTCGGCATTCCGCGCGTATGTTATACCGGCTTATACCGGCTCTGCTTTTATTGAGATGTTATCTGTCCAGGCCGAATACCGTGGGGTCCCTCACGGCCATTCCCGCCGGATCTTATCTCACGGAAATACCAGAAGCCCCACGAAATTCGCAAATCAAGCGGCCTGCGCGCCTCGAGTTTTAGCTCGAAAATCAAAATTCTTGGGATCGTTCGTATAATTTGATTCGATCGTGCTATGCTGGGGGTTGAAGAGGCGGGGAAGGGGAGGGGGGGGGGGTTGTAGGATTCGAGAGAATTCCAGATAAATAGGGATATATAGGATATAGACTTTGCCACAGGTAGAGATGGAGTCGTTGACTTCTTTCCAAGAAAGGATGTATATATTTCTCACCTCGTGCATTTCTCGCAACGTTATAGCCAAACCCATTAATCTTTTCGCTCCACGAACTTTCTCGTTTCGGAATGGGCGTTCGTGTGGTGGCGCGTGGATCGTGAGAAGGTAATTAGAGCGTGAATAAATAAAGCTCGCGGTGTAAATCCCGGGCAACAAGCGGGCACGCCGGAAGAAAAGGAATCGGGGGATGCTAGTCGCGGTAGCGGAAAGAAAATAAGAGGATAAGGAGACGCGCGAGACCTTGAAGATCCTAATCTGTTGATCCCAGCTTCCTCTTCGTACCCGAAACCATCTACGAGGCTCCGGTATCTTCCCTAGGCTCGACTATCCCTTGGTAATTGATTCCTTCCGACTCCATGGTAGATCCAATCACGATCATCGCTCGACTAATGGGATGGAAGGAAAGCGCGATTTCCGCTGGACTAACGTGCATCGTCTTCCCCCAATAAAATTTTATCACCCCCCCCCCTTCGCTCATCAATACAATTTTACGATAGAATTCTTCAAAATTCTTTTCTCTCGCACTTTACACACGACGTTGCTTATCGTTATCGCGATCGAAATATCGACAAATAAATGCCAGTGAAATGTTGCAACGTTTATTTCGATAAACAAAAACCCTGGCAAAAAATTGTGTAACGTTCCTCCCTCGAATTACGAGTGGAAGGTATTTGGAAAATCAGTAATTAGGATTATCGATTGAATTGTGCAAGGAACAAAGGACGAATATAGCGCTGGGAAATAGTTGTGAGGGTTTTTTGATGGGTGGATATTTTTGCAGAATTTTTTGCCGTCGCTCGAGCACCGGAATGCCCTGATATTTACGATTCCGCTTATACGTATATTCTGCAGGGCTTCTTGCTTTATCGACGCGTCCGGCAAAAACGCGACGTTCAACCGTACCCCTGCAGCAGCATGCACGCGCTATTGCCGAGCACAGACAATTTGTACTTCCCACTCCACTGGGTTCTCTCTTTCTCTCTCCCTCCACGAGTCTCCTGAGAACGACAAATACCGTTGGAAAAACGCTCGCACGTTCGATCTCGACGACACTAATAGTCGACTACCCTGCGAATTAGCAATCGCATAAAATGCAATTGAAAAGATGGCCCAAATCGATCGCTGAATTTTAATAGTTCACATCGATAAACGATTAACTCCTCTATTCAAACGAGAGTCGAGAAAGTTATATAGAAATGCTATTATAGGGATCAGAATATCGATTGTAAGGGATGTATTCTTAATGCGGCATGGCGAGACTGGGTGGTTGCGTAATCGCAATTACCGTGTACCTTTTAAAAAGATACCTTATTCGCGAATGGAAGCCAACTGTTTTCGGCATGAAAGCTCTGGTAGGAGGTGGAGGAGGAGGAGGAGGAGGAAGGGGGGGGGGGCGGGGCTAGAAGGAGGATGAGGAAAAATGTGGTTCTCCAGGCTTCTCCCTCTCGGTAGGGGATGAGATATACCGTACACTATACACTAAACTATAATATATATGTAGAGAACATGAGAGTTAGCGTAGGTAGGTGGTACATATGTTGCTGGATGTAGCACGACATTACGCTTCAATGTCTCTCTTATGCCTTTTTTCACTCTTTCATCGCTTGGCCGGTGCCGCCGAGCGGAAGAAACGAGCCAGAAACGATCCTTAGATCTCGTAATGGAGCTCAGCCGCTGCTTCTACTTCGCTCTCTGCTGCTGCACGCTGGTCTCTGGCCCCTGCGCGTTTCTTTCCACCAACCCCACTTTATGTATACATATATATAGGTAGTATGTAGCATATGCACCTGCAGCCACAAAGTTTCCATCGAGACGCGCTTGTTTGCCTTCGCAACTATGCTCCCCCACGTTGCTGATTTAAAAAAGATCCTCGTAAACAAAGTGGAGAGTGTGCGTGGCAAAGGGCTCGGTCGGGTCTGCCTGTGCACGGCCGGATTGGATGGATTACGATGGTGCGTGATGTCATAACGTCGAAGCGTCTTCTCGAGCCTAGAGCGAGGATTCCGCATGGAAGATCCTGGATGTGAACGGATCGTGCGTACCTCTATATATAGCGAGCGATAGCCTGGCTAAGCTGCCCCTTCGCTCTTCTTATACATTCGACCTTCCCCCCCTCCATCTTCTCTTCTATACTACTGCCACAGCCAAGAAAGGGATTAGCCTAACTGCTGTTCCTTCGCGATACGGCACGAATCTTATCGGGATTAACCCCATCAAGTGGAGAAACCCCGTGTCAGCTGGCCTCCCGAACAGTCCGCCAAGGAAATTAGTCCACGATCTGACTTGCTCCTCGAGTAACCATTTGTCTCTAAATCCATCAAGTCTAGCTCTCTCTCTCTCTCTCTCTTTTATCTGTCTGAGTCAATCCAATCTTATCCCGTCATTCTGAAATTCTCACGCACCCATCCTAATCCGCCACATTCAATCGAGAATCAATCGATCATTCCATTGGATGGCCAAACTACAGCGCGTTGATTTCTTACGGCAACCCCTCGGGCACCGTCGTTAATTCCCCCGTTAGTTTACCCAACTTCAAAGCCGCAAAAGTTGGCAATCATAAAACACGAGATGACCTACCTATGTATAGCATAGCTGCTGAATTCTCGGCAAGTAGACTTAATGTAAATTGGGAGGGAAAGAAGCTTAATGTAAGTAGTTAGGAAGCTGGCTTTTTGCGCTATTTTCTGTTTCCGGGGTGCCACACCGTCTTGAAATATTGTATTTCGACTTTTGGCCATCTTGAGGATGGCAAGGAATTTTCTGGCATCGTTCCATGTGATATTGAATGTAACTAATAATAACATTTGTCAGGGGTCAAATTTACCCTGTATATATATAGCTAACTCGGTACGTTACGTACCTCGTGCAAACGACACAGGGACGGCAAAAATACGAAGCGTTGTACCACACATATACATGTATATACATATGTATATATATATATATATATAGACAATAATTTATACCAAACAAAAGCATACGGTTTGAATATCGTGGAGAGGAATTATCTTGTGCACGTGTGTGTCTGCGGAAAAACTCTTATCATAAGAATATCTAAAGCGTAGCGATATTACTACTGCAGAGTAGCGTCGCGTGTTCTAAAAGCTTACGGTAAGCGTTTGTAAGTAGACTTAGCGAAAATGACCGTACGTAAGTATGGAGTAAGAGCACATTCTGTAAATCAACTAAAAGCCTTGAAGCTATTCAATGGCCGTGCATAGGAATAATTCGAAGCTTCCATCGCATTTAACGGTGAACGTGTTTCAATATGGAAATATTTGTTTAATGCATATCCGTTGGAAAGCTTATCGAGAAACGATGAAAATAGGAAAGGGCTTCGAGTTAATCCTTGTCATCGCGCGCGAAAGTATTAGGCGGCACTAATGAGGACCAGGATTAATTATACGCGGTGTATTAATCAGCGATCGCATTACTTCGAAATGGAACTAACGCGGAACATCCCTCAAGGGGAGCTCAGGGAGACTAATTATGATGGAGTGACTCGCAACTCTCTGGTGCGACTGCAGCTGCTTCTACCGACGCTACGCGACGCGACACGACGCGACGCCGATGTCTTCGAGCCTGCAGCCAGAGAAGCAGCAGTCTCGTTGCTTTTCAGCAACAACCCACCTGGTCTTGATATCTCCTCTTCCTTTCAAGCTTTTCTTTCATGCTCGCCTCCACTCCGAAGATTAGACGGCGCGCAGCCACGACTCAAACTTGCCTCGCCTCCTCGTCTCTCCACGCACGATGAATTCCGGATTTTCAGCAGCAACGAGTCTAGCTGCGGCCTGGCCTGGCCTGGCCTGGCCTGGCTTGGCTTGGCTTGGCTTGGCCTGGTCCGACTATATAGCTGCTTTTACCACGTATCGCTTGTAAATAAAACAACAGCCATTTTCTCTTGGCCGACGTATAGTAGACTATCTCACGATAGCGTTGCGCGCGAGCGAGCGCGAGGCCTTTCTTGCCATTACAAGGTAAAACTGCAACGACTATACGTGTATCGCGTGTACACCGAACGGTAAACAAGGAGGGGAAAAAAGCTTGCCGGCCAGTGGGGCGATACCAATTATTCTCCCTATTACTAGTTTTTCCTATAAACAAACTTTTCTACTTAGCGGCAGTGGTACACGGCGCTCGCGAGTTGTACGGATAACGAACTTGGCGTAGAAGGAACGCCAGGATAAAAATAAATCTATGACGTGCCGGCGCCATGTGGATTATACTTTCAAATTCTATAACAATGTTTGGTGAGGATGATGGGGGAGGGGATAACGGAGAGAGAGATAAGGGTGGTTAGTGGTGACGGCAAGGTGCATCGTCTTTTGTAAAGGAAACAAATTTAACGCAAAGAGCATAGCGCCGGTATTTGTTGCGAGCTTCAACGTTCGTCAGTTCCTTTCTTCCGACGTCCCGTGGAACAAGGATGGGTGGTTTTGTGTGACCACTCCTGCTGACGTTTACGAGATTAGCCCTCGGTAGTTCCCCAGCGAATTACGGCATTCGCTTTGAAATTTACGAAGAAATTTACGAGATCAGTACTCGGCTACAATGAACGTATAAGCGCCATGCAATTTCATCGTCCCTCCCGATACAAGCTGCGAAATAGCACGAGAGAGGGAGAGAGTATAAGGGTCGGCGTTTTCATGCCAAGGAGTAGAAGAGGAGGAGGAGGAAGGAAGAATATGAAGAGAAGAATCCATAAAAAATAAAAGAGAACGCTTTCGCCCTTTTACGCCATAATTATATATATGACTTTACAAATTTTTAATATTACTATATTATATATGCATATATATTTATAGGCAAGAATTTTTTTCAGTGTGAGAAGAATTTGGCAGGAAATTCGAGATTGGTACGTGAGCGAGAGAGGAATGACAGTGGGAAGAGCAGGGAAGCGTGGAATGTATAACGCTCTGAGCTGGCGACACGCGCAAAATGTAGATTAATATCGCCGTAATTCGTTGGTCAAATATTTATTTCGCGTTTAATTAATCGTTAGCTTTTAATGGCGTTGCCATATTTCCTGAGCTGTTTTCGGTGTCTGCCGGTATACACCGTGGCTATTCCATTATAAATTATAGCGGAATACTATTAGGCGCCTCTGGCTTTCATCGCTTTTATCGGTATCCCGCATGAATTACCAGCTCCGACCTTATTTGCGCCGCAATATGGCGACCAGAAAGAAACGAGAACAAAAACTCCCGATCAACTTTAACGGTCGCGAGAGCACCTTTCGATTTTACGATGCGACTTGCAGACGCTAGAATATTCCGAGTTGTGTACCCTCGAATCGGCCAATGAAAGAAGATCCTGAGGATTCGATCGGAATGTACGAAATTGTTTATAAATTTTAATTGGATGATTATTGGAATGGTCTGGTCGGGCAGAGACGCCAGGTGAAACCAGGTCAGACACTAACGTGGTCTGTACTACTCCTGCACTACGGACTTGCGGCGATTACCTGCCTGCCTGACTATAGTCACGCTAGCACCGCTAATTGCATGTCCGACTAAAGTATATCACTACTACTGCTGCCAGTCCTTATTCCGGCAAACGAAACTAGATCCATTTTGTACGTGCATTGGCCGGTGTGGTATCCCTTCTCACCTTTTTCCTCTCTCTCTCTCTCTCTCTCCCACCTTTTTTCACCTGTCCATCTTCATTCTCCATTACAGTATATAGCAACACACACTTATTATCAAACTCGAACCTACCAAGCTACCACCCCACACACCCACCGAACCAGTAAAACCTGCGTAGTTCCTGTTGCATCTAACAACCGAACAAAACTATTTCTGTAATGCTCTCCTATTAAGACTTAATACTCTAGATAATACTCGCGCAAGAGTTTTCATCCTAACATTAATGAGCAGTGAGTTTACACGCTCGCAAAGCTTCGGTAATTATTCTTGTTATCATTGTATTAAGACACTACGTGTTATTATCTCGTAAAACTTTGAGAAACTCGCGTTCCAATGTGAAAGCTTACTTTTGCAGGAGTTTACCATTTTTGTTTCCTTCCGTTCGAATAATTTAAGCCTCTCGAGTAGCGTTTTAGCAATAAGAATAATCCGCCATTAAAGCTAACTCGGAGTGATGAACGAGGCTTTGTTAAATAGATCGGAAGAGCGGGCTGCCGGCAGTGTAGTGTTGCACGCTTATTAGATTATTGACATTTGGCATAAAGCGCAGAATTAGGTATATACATTTGTATTGTTAACGTTAACAAGCCTGTTTAGCGTTGCATCGCTCCCGTTATTGTCACCTGCTATCTGTAATGGCCACGGTTCGTCGATAAATAAATCCGGACACTGACGCGCTCACACACACACACACACACGTGACGCGCGCTTCAGCACGAGCCGATATATGTATATGTTGGACTTGGTGGTGCCTGGGCCGAGCATGTGTGCGGTCGAGAGGGAATATATAGAGCAGTGCTCTCCTTCGATAAGGTAATTCACACTCAGACATCGATTTTCGTCGCGATCGCCTCACGGAGAACTTAAGGCCGGTTTGCACGAAGCTCACCGGCACTTTTCGCGTGAGTGGGCGTGCTCGGTCACCCTATTGCTATGTGCTATCCCAGCGACACGCGTGTGTCTCCGTGTGAATCTTGTTCACCAACACATATACACTGGATCCCCAGCCAGGTCAACCTTACTCGTGTGGAAATATATAGGACTGAAAATTTTCTCCTCGATTCTAATGGAATTTTTCTCACACTAGATTATATTCTTACCCAGCTTCACGTACACTCTGTATAGCCTTCGAAGACTCTGGTAATTCCACTCGAATGTCCCAATCGTGTGAAACGATTCGTATAAATTATTTTCATTGCCCCTTTTTATCGTCGATCGGTAATTAAATCGGTGCATTTAAAACTTGCGATTTTTTCGACTCACCGGATTTTATTCCGCGGTAATCATGAATGCGTTTTCCCGTACGTGCCTCGTGCGTATCGCCACTCTCGCCAATTTACCGTAACACTGTTTTTACGTGCTTGCTGAGAGGTAAGTTGGAAGCCGAAGGCTGTAATTCGTAGTACGATACCGCGTCTTGTTCCTTCATGTGCGAATATCGCCGGATGCACACGTACTCTGCCTCGTATCCACACATTTCTAATCCGACACGAGAGACAGCGTTAGTGTGCGAAAGAGAGAGAGAGGGAGAGAGGAGTTTCTATGAGTACCGGGTACCTCGGAAGTACACCGGCTTTATTAATGGCCCGCAAAGCTACGAGTTACACGAATTCCTCCCGCAGCGAAGTGTGTTATTTCGAGCACCGTCGAGTTACGTGGCTAAAAGGGGTGGTGTGTGGGTGTGATACGAAGGGGAGAGAAGGGATTGAGTGTGAAACGCAAAAAAAAATTATACATGCCGCCGGGCACGCTCTGCAATTACCACAATCGAATCAGTAATTGTGCATTGGGAAGAAAGGTCGATTTGTACTAGATCGCGCTCTGCGACTATATACTCTACTCGCACTCTCTCTCGCGCACACACCATACCTTACACACACACACACACACTCACCCCTATTCTCACTTGACAATTTTACGCGATTACCGCACTCGCGCGATAATGAATGTGGCAATCGATTCGTTTCGACGTGGAAAATTAAAGATCGCTGCCTGTCCCAGTGTTCCATTGTTATTTGAATGGCTTGCAGAATCGATGCCGTTAATTGCAATCGTAATTAGATTTTACTTGCGTGTACCGTCAAAAGCGGCAATAATTAGATTCCTAGTAGTATATTGCATAATCGTCGCAGAAATTCCAGCATCTCCCGATGGAAAGGAGACGTGTGTACGACTAGTCGTACAAGTGAAAATTAAAGATTAAGATCGCGCTGGCAATTTGCTTCGATTTTGTACGGCGCGACAGGCTTGATAATTAAAGGGAGGGTAGAGCGTGTGAGTGAAAAAAAAGCAGAAAAAAAACACGCAAGAACAACGCGGTATATTTATAGCATTCGTTCACATTTATAATTCTCCCCATGGCCCTGGCTGGCTTTTGATCGTATAACATTTATTTATTATACGCGTCGCACCCGGATCGCACTTTTTCCTATATTTTATTCTATTTTATTATATTACACTCTCGCACTTATATCCCCCGTATATTTCAAGTTTTATTGCTTCACGTTAATCGGCCTTAGTTGGCAAATATCTTGTTTGCAAAATTAATGGAGTTGCGGGAGCTAAGTTGTAGTCGGACTGCTGCGGATTTCGCAAGGAGCGGAGGAGAGGGTTGAATGGAGTTTATCGGTGAGGCAATGTGGTTAGGGGATGTATCGAGGGGAGGAAATGTTGGCAAGAACCGATGATTAACTAGTAGGATTTCGAGAGTCCTGTTGCGGTTTGCAGTCTTCAAATGGATTCCCCCCCCCCCCCCTTTGTACACAATAAAGTGCTGAGATAAGTGGAGGCCGCTGTCGTCGTGACGAGCGATGAGCTATTTATACATGTATGACTGTTTATTACAATTATACGAGAATTTGGAAAATAATGATGGAAAGGAGAAAAACACTGGCGCTCGGATATTTTAGGCGTAATAATAAAATTGTAACGAGTAAGAACAAAAACGTAGCGGTGAATGGAGGGATCGAACGTCTAGCGATTGAGCGAAATTAAAATAATTGCTGAACGTCGAGAGAGGGAGAGAGAGAGAGGGCTAGCGATTAATTGAGCAGGACTCGAGTGGTAGGAGCGGAGTCAACGGTCAAAAACTTGTGGAATAATTCTGATAATTAAAAATATCGGGAGAAGAGCTTCGTTAGAGGGAGAGTCGCAGTTTTAATGAGAGGACGAGTTGTGCGATCTGACCCGCTTCCTGATTAATTATATATTTAATTTATGCTGATACGCATTTGGCGATTTAACAAAATGTAGCAGCTCGTGAACAGCGGCGATAATCATGATAGGTGAGAAAGATGAAAGTGTGAGAAAGAGAGATGAACGAGGAGAAACGCGCGAGAGGATTTATTGTCGAGTTACTGAGCCGTGAATGCGGCCGGACGAGCGGAGAAAACCGCAGGAAACTCTGTCATTGGCCGTCGGTAATTTCTCCCCGGCTATACCCCAGCTCTTACTATCAGACCACCCTTTTACCCCGATTCTTTCACTCCACCAATTTTTCCCCTTTTCTCCCTTATGCTCCGTTAAAGTGTCTAGTTTGTTAAAAGCATGGAGATTTTTAATTAGACTGGTCGGGGTAAACACATTTTTGACCGAGAGTCTTGAGACAAGATAATTGGCCCTCGCACACCAATCGCGTAACCAATCCTGAATATATATATATATATATAGTCACTCGTAGTTCTACTCGGACGCGCCGCGTGTCTCCGCGAGTTTGCGGAGCTTCGTTCGGCGACTGGCTGATTGGAGGCGATAGAAAATTGCGGAAGAGCCCCGAATATCACCGTGAGCCGAGGGAAGCGCAAAGGAATGTGGCACCGTAGAATTTTCAGAGTGGCAAAATTACGCTAAACAACTTGAACTCATCTGCTGGATCTCTAATACCTCCCTATAGCTCTTCCCCGGTCCCTGTATCTCCCCTGTCTATCCGCGATGTTTAACGTTAATTATCTTTGTCTGAAAAAGCAGCGCGTAGGCAAACGTAAAAAGATGCAAACTGCAAATTATGACGAATAATGGCCACTCGTTAAAATTGAGGAAAATAAATAGTGGCTGAAAATAAAATGACCATGGGGAGCGGGAGAGTAATTACAGGGAGAGAAAAAAGTGGTATCTTTCCTGAAGATTAGTAGTCTAATTTGCATAAAACGCAATAATACGACTAAACTGTCACTGTGGGGCGCTTGGGAAAAAAATCTTTGAAATGTGTTAACCGGACTGAAGTTAAATTAATTTTTACCGTGTATGTATCTGGCTTGTTATCTCGCGGTGGAGGCTACCACATCCACGTCAGCCCCAGGTTATATCCTTTGCGTGTACGAAACGAGAGGGAGAGCAGTAGTGATAATAATTAATGTTAAGAAAGATTTAATGCACGTTTCCTCCTGACTTTACTGCAGTTTCGTTGAAAAATTTTAGACGATTTGTCAATTGCTCAACGATGCGTTCGATGCGTATTATTTACCAAGAGTATATATACACCTGCTTGCAGGCGCACAATTTAACATTGAACGATCGAACAACGAAGCTCGCGAAAGAGAGACTTTTTTCATTAAACGCATAAATACCATTGACATATTTCGTAATACATAGGCTCGTCCGACTATATGTACATTTATACTACTGGCTATTGAGAATTATGGCTCGTTGAACGGTGCGTGTCGTGTTGGGGGAGAGCGGAGCCGGTTTCGACGAGAGTGCGAAACAAATCGAATACGAAACGGAAAAGGGGCTTTAATCGGATATTTGTTTCCCTGTCGCGTATCCCAATCGGCTCTTTCCGTGATTTGTCGGATAGTAGTGAGGTCGATCGCCTAGTATTTATGCTTTTTTCAACCCCTCCGCGCCTCATTTCACGTTGGTTCAGTCGATGCTGGGTCGAGCGGGTGGACCAAGTACGAGCTGCACACATATCGATGAATATACAACGAGCGTTGAGAATTAGCAAGTGAAATCTCCGCGTCTGCTCTCGGAGACTAAGTCTAGAAACACACGTACCAAGCTGTATATGTATATATATATATATATATATATAGATATAACTGCGGGACGAATAACGAAAAATTTATCCACTCTACGTTTGTCTCGATCTGCTACATATATATATATATATATATATATATATATATATGCGGGAATAAAAAATGTTAGCACCTATTATCGCCGAATACGGTTTTGACGTTAGACGATAAAAATACATGGGATCGAGGCTGCGTATGCTGAAAATTGTTAGAGCACCGGATGACGACATTGCCAGGTGAATATAGGGTCTTATACTGCGTCTATCGATAATGGGATTTCTCACACGTTTTCCGCCGGAACTAGGAGGTAAAACTTTCAACCTTTTTTTTCTCCTACGATAAAGAGGGAGGGTGAAGGAGTGGGAGGAGGGGGAGAGGTTATTCATTGATCACGAGTAGAGGGAGGGGGTAATATCGTGAAATTGATTTATTCGATTTGGCAGCGGAGAGAGTGTATCGGGGAAGAATAAACAGACGGATGAGGCGGAAAGCCAATGCATAGTCAGTCGTTTTCCCCTTATTTGCCTCGTAGTTGACGTTTCGCGATTGCCGACAAAGTCGAGTTTATTTCGTAGACACGGGAGGGGGAGGGGGAGGAAGCGACTGGCTGAGTTTGCAGGAGGATAGCGAGGGTTGGTGCAGTTTCGATGCGTCGGTTTGGGCGTGAGGGCGGTCCTAGCTGTCAGCAGCAGGCTAGAAGGCAGCCAGGACATAAGGATCCCAAAAGGGTGGTTCGCGAACCTCGACAGGAAGGAAGTCTTGCCGCCAGATGCCAAAATTGCCGCTTAAACATGACGGCCGCAGCGAGATTGCCTCCTCCTCCGTTTCCGAGCCACTCTCACACATATCCACGTGCGTCTGCACGCGCACACCGACTCTCCCCGGGGCGCACCCTCTCCTCCGCGACCCCTATATTTCCTAGCCGTCCCTCCGAGCTCGTTCGATAATATCGGATATGGCACCCTGGTGTCGACCACCCACCCGCGCGCACCGCCTATCCTCTGTCGCCCAATACGTGGAGAAGTTATGTGGTACCCATCCACCCCCAAACCTACACCACCCTTTCTTCTACCTCCAAGATGCTGAGTTCTCGAGTTTCTTAACTTTCCATACTTTCATCCTTTCTTCCTTTTCCCCTACATACTTCCTATTTCCTACCTCCCACTCTCTGCTTCTTTCCTCTTCGTAACTGTGCATCTACCTATAAAGCCAGCCCTGCTGGAGAACTTAATATCGTCCTTTAGCTACCTCCACAGCGAGCGAGGAAGCTAGGGAACGCGAGCGAGCGCGCGCGCGTGCTTCCACACTGCACACCATCTCCCCCTCGCTGCTGTCTCCCTCACGTACAATCTTGAATTCGTCTCTGTGAAATTTGTATGGGCGTCGGATGAAATCTTTCTCCATACGCGTCCTCGAAAAGGATAACTTCGCCCGGGGACTAGTTTCAATCCCGAGGCGTTTGTTATAAAGTTTTCGTCTCACTAACCGCCGCGCGCCGCTTGCAAACCCGTAATATACGCCCCTGCTTAATTTACGCGATGTATTTAGCTAAGCCATTCGAGTCATTCTACTGAAAATTAACACAAATTAAATTTACAATCCCCAATATACGTTTATTAGCCGGGCTTCTTCGAGCCGTTAACGCTTGACACGAATTAACTAGAAATTGCATATTCCTGTCAGGCCGATACACCCCCTGTGTAATTAATTATACTCGGAAAATCTCACGAGTTCTTGCCGAGTTTGTCCTTGCTTCGCGCCGAATATCCCAAATACTGCAATTATATCCCTCCTATATATAACCTATGTGTGTTCTCTATATATATATGTAATATATCTATGCTGCAGAAAATTAATAACAACCGTAGCATCACGACGCGTTACCTCTCTAATTTCATCGTTGGAATTTTTGCTCGCGAGACTTCGTATCAGTACACCATTAACCATTATCAAATACCACATTATTAAAACTATATATATATATATATACACACGGTACTGCCAGAGAGACTGGTTAGCTGACTACGGCTTCGCCAGCGGTTTACGCTCAGCTTTATTGTACAGGTATAATTATCCATCATTTTCCCTCGGCCGTTTATGGCATCCTCATAAAGGGAGCTGACTACGCGTTTGTTTTTTCACCACCTCTGGGTATATGCACGCGCCAACCGTGTCAATAAGAAAAAATATGCGATATATACACGTATAGAGGGAGAGAGAGAGAGAGAGAGAGAGAGAGAGAGAGAGAGATGCAAGACTCTCTAATTGAAGGCGTGGGAGTGAGGGGAGGAGAGTGGGGTAGGAGTAGGTGATCATCAGTTAACGGAGCACGAATAACTAACGAGAGTCGTTTAATCAGCTATACGAAACAGCTTCGGAAATTCAGCGGACATCGAGGTACACACAGGACGAAACTTGGAGCTGTGTATTTATCGTCGCCAAGTCCGTCAAACAGTCTGAGAGAGGGAGATCGGGAAAATCGAGGGAAACTCTCAATTCCCCGTGCATCAGCGGGCAAACTGATTCGCGCGTTAACGAAGCGTAAAGACTAATTATTGAATAGCAATCACGAATTCGGGCAAACAGCTTGTTAATGCAGCTGGTTCGTCGCAGACGAGGCTCGATCGTTCAGAGTCGTCGCTCGATAGCCCACGAAGCTGGCCGCGTAACGAGTTGGAATTCGACAGTGATATGGCTTTATCAGCGGAGCGTGGAGCAGCGCGGAGAGCGTGCGGTGGATCGGGGGGAGAGTCGCGCGGGGCGTAATTCATTGGTGCGGAGGCGTAGATTTTCGTGCTGGATGCGCCAGCTAGATTGGCCCGCGAGAGCAATCGGATACTATGATTGATTAATGAGAAGAATGCCAAGATACATCGGGGCCAACTTTCAAATGGATCACTGTCACTGCGGAATTGACAGTACAATTCCCATTGCGGGCTAACGTATCGGCTGAAAGAACAATGGATAATCCGGAGCTGCTTATCGTCATGAGAAATTCACGGATCGTGATCGAGGAGATGATGGTTCTATATGTATATATATGGCGACAGGGCGTGCTTCATCGTGATTACCTCTTAAGGGAGAGGGAGGGGGGGGGGGGTGTATTCCACGAGGGCAATCTCGCCGCGGGCAAGTCAGGTCGACGCGTCAATACCAGGTCGCGATGACTAATGTCATATATTGGCAGAAGCGAAAGGTGACTGGCGCTGGATGGAAGCGCGCGAATATCCCGTGGATCCCTCGGGCATCACCGCGGGATACAACGAGTAAAACAGCTGCCCGTCGTCGGCCCATTTATATCTCAGCGAAATCGCCAGGCTTTTCCAAATAGAGCGCTATCCCTTTTATTTTTTACAATTCTCGTGGTTCCGCGTTGTCCCGGAGCGCTTTTCATTCGTTACGAGGCCAGATGCGTTGCGTGCCCATCATTCCAATCACGTCATACCCTTACCGATCGTATCGCATTTTTCATGCGGCAATGTTTCTACTAACGCATACTGAAGCAAGAAAGTCAAATATCACGCTGGAATAAAAGAGTTCCGAGCGCAACGTGCATACGGCCGTTGGAAATCTCTGTGGTTTTGCGAAAGCCAGAAAATACTTGACAGCTGAGCATCGTGTGTACTGGATGTAGCTGGCGGGGGGGGGGGGGGGGGGGGGGTAGTGAAAGCAATGGGAGGCCTACAGTAACGGTAGTGTCCAAAACCGATAAGGATGCTTTACGCTGTGCGAACGGCTTACGTATAGGAGGCTAAGGACGAGTTACGATCGAGCATGTTACTACTGCCGGGATATTGGCGCTGGCCAAAAGTAATCCTGCGGGCCTAGCGGGCTAAAATTGTGAATGGAAAGCTCGGCAAAGCGTAAAAAAAGCTCGATTGAGAAAAATGGTCAGACTGCATCAATTTCGGTGTAGGGTGAAACGTGTATGTATATATATATGTACATGCGCTTCAGGATAATGGAAGCATTTACAATGTCGGTCAGCGATACCAATGCTTCCGAAACAAAGCCGATTATTCCGTTTCGCTGACACCCGTCAGCCTCTACATATTTTGCTCATATATAATTTTTGCCCGTTTGTTTCCTCGCGCCATGGCACACACGCGTGTCACTGACGCTAAAAATATCAACAAGTATCGATGCTGTTCCGTATCGACTGGTTTCTCCATTAACGGGAATGGGATAGGAGTATAGTGAGAGGAGGCTGAGGAGGGGGGGGGGGGAAGGAAGAGGCTAAAAGTAAATTAAATCGCGAATCAGATAAGCAGTGATGTCTTGGGAAAACAAAGAGGGGGGGGGGAGACAGGAAGATGCGGCAAAGTGCTTTTGTGTGTCTGTAGCATGGGTCAACGGAGAGATCAAGAAGATATACTGGAAAAAGGAGAAGGCGTAAAAAGTAGTCGGGCATGGTGTGCGAGGGATATAGGAGCGGGAGGGGGGAGGGAAGGAGGGAGGCGTACTTTCAATCAATCGCCCACTGTTGCAGTAGTAACTGGTCTTGTACGGGCGGACAGTTCGCCCGAGGCCCGGCCTAGGCGGACACACAGTAGTCGTGGATTTATTTGGTCAGACAGGAAACACCGACGCTTTACCACAGGGGGCGGATTTCATGGCTGACTGTATACGCTTGAAACGAGAATTCGGTAGCTGTCGCGCGTGTGAACTCCTGCCGAGAGGGAAGTCGACCTGACTCGGGACAGGGAGCCGAGAAACGAGAGCCAGGGCATGCATATTAATAAGGAAACGCGAGTACCGAAATGTCTGAATTGTGAGTATTGTCTTCTCGATTCCGCCATGTTTATACCCTACTTTTTCTCGTTCGCGTTTTCCCCAAGATTTTCTCTCCTCCTCCTCTCGGTCCCCCATTCGCCCTCGTAACGACGTTTAATATCAACAGCCTTGGGCTGTCTCGTTGAAGATGAAAAATCTGCAAGTCCAGATTAAATCCGTGCGAGAGCTTTACGAGCGTTCCGGGCTATTCGTGCCAGATGTTTAACGTGTAGATGCGAGGAGGTCTTTTCTAAAAATAAGGTGCAGTCTCTTTCAGGTGGCGAAAAGTTGGCCGGAAATTTGCACGGGTGAGAGGCAGGGGAGAAATAGTTGGCTGGTGGATAGCGCGAGCGATAGGGTGAGCGAGGGGAGGGGGGAGGGGGAACAGCTGCATAAATTAGTGGTGAAAAGTTAATTGGAGCGGACAGTGGCTCGCGTACTACAAGTTACAATCCTACGGTAGCAGTGTGTAGTAGTATATATATAGTAACAGTGCCGATGCACCACCGGAAGTATACCGAATACACGCAAATTCGCGTGGTACCCGTGCAGTCCCGCATCTGCCTCGCACACCTACCATATAAATACACGCACACGCGGCGAAATAGACGACTGTCGCGGAGTAGCCTAAATTATCGATTCGGTCAAATACGCTGATTTGTACGACAAATTCGTAATTATTGTCAAATCCGTTGGTTCGCTATCGCTGTGGTCAATGGAACGACATAACCGCGGTCATTCGCTCGTGTAAGGGATGACAACCCCTAAAATAGAAGGGTTTGTGTTTATAAAGCGGGGATAACTCTCTCGTCGATTATACCGGTGCCTGACTTTCTTTGTTATTACATATATATATACATAATCGATTATTTATGTACGATGAGATTAACGCAGAACGAGCTTCTTCTCATCCATATGGATAATCGCTATAAAATTTCAACGACGTTGCGAGGTTTCTTGAAATTGGTCGGAGGACTACGAGGCACGCTGGTGCATGGTGGGGGATAAAGGTGAGTAGTGGGGGGGGTTAGAGTATTCTGCATGCGACGAGCAACCGCGTCGGTGCTTTCGGCTAGTTTACTATTTAATTTGAATCGACCCGCGCGTGTTTTAATGAAAGCGCCGCGGCGCGGTGGAACGACCGAAGGACGAACGTAGACTCGCACGCAATGTATATATTCATATAATACACTGGCTGCTATATATATATATATATATAGGGGACGCACGTGTCGGTCGGTCTGCCTACCGTCTCTTGCCTTTTAATTAACGAACACCTGGCGAATGCACGCTAAACTCTTCCATATACCGTCTACCGTTTTTCTCGCTTCCAGCCTTTATTAAGAATAAAAATAATTATTACTATGGCTCTCCGAAGATAGCGCGCCGCTAGCATATTGCGAGGGAAATAAGTGTACGGAGATGCTTTCAGAGAGCAGCCCGGCTCGAATTACCGAGTAACTTGGCGCGCGAGCGAATATGATAAGGCATCGACTAATTTCACGCCGAGTTCTCACCCGCCGGTCCAAGTCGATAATCGTTAACCTCCCGCCTTAAGCTCGAGAAACGAAGCTTGTAAATTCCGCTATTATTACTCCCCGACGTTATTTGTAGAATATTTTTCTTATCCGCCGAGAGAATCTCAATGAACATTTTCCAAAGTTTTTAAAAGAGACAAAGAATAAGCTATTGTATTTAAAGTGCAGCGCGAGAAATCTTTTTGCCTCCGCTTGTTTTATGGCAGGAATTGCCATTTCTGGCGTAACGTCGAAATGCTCCTGCTAGCGTGGACCGAGAGGGAGGGAGGGAGATAGATATACCATATCGCCGTGTGGGTACGATGCAATAAAAGCTTATCTTGGCATAGTTCGCTCCGGTACTGTTCTCCTCCTTCCTATCTATCCTTTTTCTCAAAGGTCTTTTCACGCGCCTACGGCGGCGTCTCCTACCTTCTCTTTCCCTGCAGCGAACGAACGGACATCATTTCGCACGGGAGTACCGCGCTTTACGAGTATTGTCTCTCCCTGAAACTTTGGACCAGTGACGCAGGCAACGTAAACTTACAAAATCGCGTTAACGTATTCCGCTTTACGAGAGCTTTCATAACGGACCGATCGCATCTTGACCGTCAAAATACCCGTAACTTAAACCAAATTGGCCTATAAATAGACTCTCCATGATATGCAAACGCCTCCGAGACTCCAACTGTTACGACCCTGGGAAGGTACGATTGCACCCTAGACGACCTCGCCAAAGACTGCACGCTATATAGTGGTAAAACGAAGATTAATAATTTCATTCGTCCAAATAACAGTGATCCATACGACTCGTAAATAACTCACTAATTGCTGGCCCCTTCGTCGCTTATTGTTAGATCGATCAGCAGCCATTCCTCTTATTCCCGCGGTATATCCAAACAATTCTTATCAGAATTACTCAAGCTTTCCATAGACAATTAGCATTCATCATCCCCCACCGCCCCCCCCCCCCTTCTCTCTACCATCGGCCATATTTTTATCAGAGTTGGCAAATAAATAGCGATTCGGCTCGCGTCAATGACTCCCCCTCAACGTGCAGTATGCATTAACTGAAATAGCTTCAAATTGATCTCGGACTGAATTGGCTTTCATGGGGTGTAACGAGGTTATGTACTTTCCTGAGCACGTACCGGCCTCGCGCGAGCCTTTAAAGTTTAGATAAACGCAATCGAATGGCCAAGTGAATTTCGACAAATCGTTGTATCGATCATGTAAACTCGTAACGCGGCTACATCGGGAACATCCGTGATAACATCGGGAATATTTCATTAGCCGAAGCTTTTTCCCCAGCTGCAGTCTCTGCTAGAGAGAGAAAGAGTGAGTGAGTTTGCGAAAAGCAAAATCTGCTCGTTTCGAGATGGATGAGACGAATATTATATTCGAGTCTTTCGATTCTACATATATATATATATATAATACTAGCTGTGTATTAACGTATAAAAAAATAATCGCGAAAGGTTGACGGTGATTTAAAATGACGAGTGGAATGAGCAGAATGGGAGAACAATACACGCGAGAGTGCTTATATAGGCAAACACAATCTGCAGGATGTACGCATCCTGGACATTTGGCGAGAGTCGTCCACTGCCAGCGTTGTCGTCGCGGCGTAGTCGTCAAGCCCCGGATCCGAGAGGGTTGACGGCATCTATCCATGGACAATGAGAGCTGATCCAGTACGCTACCATTATCCGCCTCTCGCGCCTATGACAACTCCATGAATTATGCAGCGTAATATAGACGGATATAACGTCCTTTGCTATCCCCGCCACTGCCATGCACTCGTAACCGCATACACCCGTGCCGTTCCTATTAACCATCGCCAACCCAAGACACTCGATTTAACATACCGTCCTGTCCCATCCCATCGCCTATCCCATCCCACACCATATACCATCCTCCTCTCCCTATTCGCTCGCCATATTCCACTTACCAATAACAAACACAGTTACGCTTCTCCCTTTCTACCCCCACCCACATCTCCCTTCGCACTCTCCTGCCATTTTCCCAACTCTCTCTCTCTCTCTGCCCCATCACCAGACGCAGCTCCCTCGAGGAAAAACGCGAAGCCCGCACGCGCACGACAAGATTGCACTTCCCAAAAGATTATGAGGACTGCCGTGAAATGGAATTGCAACGGATGCGCCACGCTTAAAAAGAGAGTTGTCTCTGCCGTAGCAAAGTTTCCGGTCGTAGAATATCCAAGAACGATATTTCCGATGCGAGGGAATTTCCCTACTCGAGAAAAAGATATCGTTTCGCGACGTCTTGTTGCATCGTGACGCGAATCGCTAAGATGCCAAATTATTGCCAACTCTCGTCTTTCGCTGATTGCCAAAGGTTCTCCACCGTTCCCCGTTTCCCACCATGATATATATATATATATATACCAACCGCCAAAGTCATTGAAAGTTAGGTATTGCTTCAGCCATTCGACATTACAGTTTTCAATTAACACGACAATCGCGGTCCTTACCGGAGTCTCGCGCGATCGACGCTTTCAATTTTCGACGACGAAAAAGTTTTTCTTTGCGAAACATGGGAGAAACGTATGCCGCATGAAGTCGGTGATATAGTCAATAGGTAACGAGCCGTGAAGCGCGATTAAAACTTTAAGGCGGTTTCTTCCAGCGAGGGGAGGAGTGGGGGTGGAAGGAGGAAGAAGGGAGAAAGAGGGAGAAGCAGATAAAAGCACTAAGACTTCCTCTTAGCGGGGTCCTTGGATTCCCAGAACACGTTTTTCCAGCTGGCTGGAGAATTCGATTGAACCAGGACAACCATCCGACGTATACTCGGCGCCATTATATTATTTATCGAGTGGTAGCTGAAAACCACGTACCGGGGAAAGGAAGATTAACTACTAATACATTCAAAGCTATTTTCTTTCGGGCTATTGAAAAAAGCATTTCTATACACGAGCTTTGCAAAATTTCTCATTCGACGATCGGAATAAACCGGAAGAGACCAGGAAGGAAGTGCCAGGCTTGCGGGGTTACCGCACTCGGTGTATTAATTCAAATATAGGTCGTGGTGCTTTTGCTTAATTCGCAGGCTTAACGGAGAAAAGCCTGATGTATATTAACGCTCGGCGCGGCTAATCAACATTCACTGGAAACAGGAGTCCCGAAGGAGTAATCTGTCCAGCGAATGGATGACCACTGCAGCGGACCGATCAACCGAGCAAGGATCCTGCGGGAATAAACGCGCTCCGGCCGAATCGATTGTTACAACTTATCGATCCCTTTATCATACAGCAATAATGATCGCAGGATTACACAAGTCTGTATATGTTAACTCGCTGCTTCTTCAGCCGCATCCATAATAATCGCTATGAACCTCGTGGCCTCGTATCGCTCCAGAGACGATAAATATTTAAAGTCAATTGCACTTCTGCTTGGTTACACTCTTCGAGTATGCGGCTGCGACGGAGCGTAACCCTGAGAGGACCTCCAGAGTAAATATTAGTACTTCTGAAATGATGTTCACGGTGACCGTACAAAGTGTATGTATCGCGGTATCGCAATTAATGTCTCTGTCACTTAAATTTCATTATTTATCGTTATTTTCCGTAAATATTTGATACTCGTCAATTATTAGCGTCAATTCCGTTCATCCGATAATAAAATGTCCGCGTGGTAATAAAGAAGGCAGTGATTGACACGTCGTTCGAGAGACAATAAATTTTTTAAGATAGCATTCGAACGTAGATATGATGGGATGTAAGTGGACCTCCAGTGGATCCAAAGTGACACTTAAAGTGACTGTATAAGTATGCACCACGGTATCATAAGCACCGTCGTCATCATTCAAAGCTTTACGGTCCACTCTCACGACCCTTTAATATCCCGTTACGAAATAACAATGCCCAGCGAGAGATTCCATGATTAATCGTATATCCATTTAAACGTTCATCGAGAGGGAGATATTTTTCACGGAACATGGATATCATCTGAATAACGGTCATGCCGGAAATCACGACTAGATATGATTATTGGATTTTTTTTCCAAACTGATGATAAATAAAAATAGTGTAATATACGGGATAATATTTTTTTTTAATCATTTCCGGTTTGATTTGTATTAAGAGCGCTTCCTGTGGACAGATTCATAAAAAATATCTTCCTCGTATATAATACATGAGTATTACCGGTTTCGTTCCACCACTTTACAGATATAGTATATATATATATATTTTTTATAATATACGTGCCACGCGCGAAAATATTGCAGAATTTAATTGGAGGAGTCGCGCATTGGAAATTAACGCGTCTATTAAGTGGTTTCCGGGAAATGAATGGGATATGCTATAACGTTACACGCGTGACAATTTCCATTCCTTATTCGAGTTTTCGCGTCGTTAGGATCCGTGAATGTCGGCGTTGTCGCGTAAAAGCGAGCGGACGTTGCTTGATGCTCTTCAGGAGTTTCTTGAAGCGAGATCGAAGCAAGCGGACGCAGGAAGTCCCAGGTGTGACGAATGGAAGCGGAAAATGATGGAAAACAAAGGATAAACGCAGAAAGAGATAGTGGACATCGGGAAACGAGGGAGATAAAACCATCATCACCACTGCGCTGTTTTTCGCGTGAATACCTGCGAACAATCGCGTTATCGTACCATGCACCGGCAGCGCTGCTGCAATCTGCCAATACACGCGTATATATATATATATATATACTATAGAAACGTATATATACGTTTATTACTGAATATTTTTCGAGAGCACTCGACGAATTTTAATCTTGGCGCAAAGTAGTTGAACGAGCTCTTAATACGGTAAAGTTTTATAAGCGAAACCAGCTTTATATGTCTGTAATCTGGTTAGGATGCGCGATCCTGCACGGACAGAAGATTAATTCTATTTATATCCTGGCGGTACATGCGAATCCTCGCGTCGGCGCGGCGTCGCGTCGCGATAACTCTGCATCGGTCGACGTTTCAATTAATTTGCTCTCAACAAATCGTGTCCGCTTCGTCATTCCCTTTACCCCTTCGCTCTTTGCCTGAAATTCCTCGGTGTATATCCAGCACGTCAGAAGCTCCCAAACAAATTACCTGCAGAGCGAAATGGTCGACCCGAAGACGCTCGCACTAATAATTCACTCCTGATTCCAGTCGAAACACCAAATTTCCAAGGAGCTATCGATTTCTCTGCTTCCTCGACACACTTTCCTCATTTCATCGTCTATTTTAGAATATATAGTCGTAAAATATTAACGCTTCTTTCATATAAATTAGAATTAGTAAAATATGAGCTACGCTCCCTTGATTCCGAGTAAATTATTCGGCCACCTATCCTTTGTGAGATCGTTTTACTTGGTTGCAGTTTCTTCCTTCCATTTTTATCCCGCGAGGGATCGCCGATAGGAAATATCCTGATATCCAACGCGAAGATTCCGGAGACCAGACGATTGTTCCTTCTCAGGATTCTATTCGATTTTACAACGTGAAATTTCTCTCAGCTCTAAAACTATTTTTCACGCTCCCCCTATCCTTCTTTAGGACGATATATTCGTCGAAATATGAACGTAAAATATATACGCGAGTTACATCGATTTTCAAAAATATTTTTACCTACACTCCATTCCCATTTATGGATTTTGGGATTGTAATATTTTTTGGCACATGAGGGTAAATGGATATTAATTTTATATGTATTCGCACAGTGGTGAGGAAGAATCATACGCTTTGCGTTTGTGAAAATTTTGAAGATTAGAAGTGCTGTCCTATAAATTGTGGACAAGGGAAAGAGCGCGAGTTAGGAATTTTATAAATGTACATAGAGGGTGCTCGTAAAGCTCCTCATCCTCTATTACTGAAAAAATGCACTTTTCGATAAAATAAAAAACACGCAATTTTTTGCTCTTTTCAACCCCTATTACGCTGGTATTGATTTGTCCTTGAGAGGTCACGGAAAGGTCACACGAAGGTCACACTGATTCTCTCGAATCGAGCCTCGCCTCATTCCTCGATCATTGCACATTATCGCAGCTGACTTGGAGAGTTTTTAAAAACGTACCACGAACGCCCTGCATATCTGCATTGACCTGGACGATTTTATGCATTTTAGCTCCCAAAAAAGCCAAGCAACGAAATTTTTTATTTCGCTGCAAGCAGTGTAGCAGAGTTTGCAATTTTCGTACAATATGAAACGTATAACTGCCAATTCATTTATTTAAAAAGCTATTTCTCTTACGTGAAATTGAAAAAACGATAATGATCACCGACTGTGTATGGCCGTAGAATTTCTACATTTCATTATACAGATGCACAACTCTCTAACAATGGTAATAAAACTGGTATCAGAATTAGCAGCCAAGGAATTTACGGTGGAAACATATGATATTTCATCACAAAATGGAAATCTATGAGAGTTTATTATTCATTCGTCATGGGGCGCTTTCGAATCGCAGAGCTCACTATCGCATTTGCATCTATAGCCATTTCCCTTGGCGCATAAATCTCGGACGCTCACATTATTAATATCAACAGCATCACACGGGTCGAGTTAATAAATTTGTAATCTCTGGTTTGAATATCGGTACAAGGCGAAATATATAAATATCGATTTTTGCAGGGGCGTGATTCGACTGAATTAAGGAATGAAGGATAGTGCATTAGAGGGCGGGGGTTGAGGTGGTCAAAAAGAAAAAAAAAAAAGAAAACAGAGGAGGAGTCTCTGAATAAGAGTGAGAATACTGAGAATGGTCGGGGAGCAAGGCGAAGGAGCGGAAGTGTAGTACTATGCGGTAGAAATGGAAAGCGACAGACGCTCGTGGAACGCGAGAGTTAAGGAATGAAAAAGGAAGGATGTAGAGTGAACAGCTCCTCCTTGGATAAGGATGGTAAAGGGGGGGGGGGGGTGATTGAGGAAGTCGAGCTGCAGAAAGGAAACTGCGGCGGATCGGTTCGTTAAACCTTCCCAGAGAAAGAAAAGCCATCGTACCCGATACGATCTAAGCTTCCACCACGTGTCTCTGTATTTTTCGCTATCGTCAGTGTGCACACGTTTCCTCTGTGTGCACACAAGGTCCAGCCAAATGGAAATGTAATAAAGCTTTAGAGCTGCTGTCAAATGAACTCGCTATTAAATCGAAATACGTTCTATTGGATTACATTTTAATGTCTCGTTTCAACTATAACAAAAAACAACCATAATACCGGATAATCGACGATTCCCGTCACGATTCCGATACTATATTTCTGTATCGAATATCATCAATATTTGCAATTACTGGCGTTTTACAAAATTATGCTGCGTCACGAAGCTACGCTGTGCAGAGGACTCGAACAAGGAGCGAGAGGGACAAAGCATCGAATGAGCGAAGGTTGGTTGCAGGTATTGGCGTTGCTCGAGGTGTCAACCCTTTCCCCACGTTGGAGAGTCAACTTAAAGGAGCTTGCTTGTGCAATCGCGTGACACGTACGACAATGTCATGCAGTCGACATTAATTACCCTGTCCCTTTAACAAGCTACCAATATCTTACTCCACGCTGCTTCCACCAGGCCACTTTCTCTAAAAACAACTAAGAATGAAAACTTTTGCTGTATGACGTTCGATATGATCAAGGAAGGGACGAATTGGTTTTAAAATCGTTCGAATCACGATAGCTACTCTCGGGAGGAACATTTATGTGTGTATGTGTGTGTGTGTGTGTGTGTGTGTGTGGTAGTGCAGTTGGTTGACCGAGAAACTGCTCGGAAATTGAGCCTAGCGTATCCTGGAGGCAGTTGAAGAACCTGCAAGATCGTGGGACGTGTCTTGCCAACTTCCGAGCAACGCCCAGTCATTCGAGTTCCGAAACTTCGTCGAGCCCATTGCAACGGCCAGCCAGCTCTCATCCTGTGGATTTTCTTAGGAGACCGATGCCTGTCTAGGTGAAAGCTTCTAATAGCACGCAGGACTCGTTCTCTTGTGTATATATATATATATATACAAAACATATAGCTGTGCTCATTTCTTTTTTATCCCAGCGAGTACGTACCGCACGAATCATTGATGCTAGGTGCTCCCAGGGACGTCGAGTAACCAAGTTTATACACCTCTCTAACACCACTCCCCGTTTCCCAGGATTCCAAAACTATAACGGCCGCTTTATATCACTGCACTCGAGACTATCGACGAATTCGTCTCGTTCAGTCTAATAGAAATCCTCCAAACGTGCACATGACGTCCCCAACAGCCCCACCACTACAAATGTCTTAACACGAAACATTGGAAATTATGCTTCTGACAGCGAATATTCCCAACTGTTCGTTCTACGATAAGACTAGGCATGCTTGCAACCGAACCCGAGACAATTTCTTGCTAGGACGAGTATGGGACGAGGCGAATGAAAGCTCGCGATATATCCTAGGAAGCTTTTAGATTTATTGGAACACTCGTGCTGATTTCGAATCACGACAGATGAACTTATATATATGTATATATATAAACGTGTAGCTAGCCCGGCATATCTGTACCAAAGCCGTATAACCGAAATTAGAAAATTGCAAATTTAGCTTTTACGACTTCTTACGGACGAGATATCTCGCGTGATCTTCGAGCATCACGGAGGAATATATTTCGCGGATTGTTCGCCGTTTTACTACGGAAGCTTTATCTATTAAAGGACTTATGGCCTAGTTTATTGAAACGTCTCCCGAGTTGGAAAGAATTTCGTGTACCCGTCGACTGCGATTATCCTTTTGGCGGTAAAGCATTGTGGTAATATTTTAGTTTTAATACTCGCGGCTAGGGGAAAAAGAAATCACGCATAGTTAGACTCATTTTCTCCGTGAAATCCGCTTTCCTCTGCGACAATCTGCTCAAGGTACAACCTTCGCAACTTCCCTCAAGAATTTATTATTTTTCGAGTTCTTTGCTCCTCGCTCTTTCCGTCCGCCTTCTTATTCTGCATCTTTCTGGTATTCTAAGCTCACCGAGGCATCATCGAGATTGATCGAACACCGTTGAGACCAAACGGGAAACAAGTAGTACAATATCCGGTTTTAGGAATAAGTGGAAAAAATCAATGATACGTGAAACGGCTGATTCGTCGATTTTTCTGTTCAACGCGAATATATCCAAATGTGATCAGTTAAATTATTTGATATACATTTTACTGAAATAAATCCATTTATTGCGTCGCATGGACAGGAAATGGAACGTGTGTAAAAACGCAAACGTGTACATCGACCATGAGTGCTGACGCGAAATATTTGCGAAAGGAGTTTTTGCAAAAAAAAAAACAACTTGGAAATACGCTCAAAGACTATTTCCTTAAGGATGAGGATGGCATTGAGAGAGGAGGAAGAGAGGATTTCCAGGAATAATAGAACGGAAATAATGACCGTCGCTGGAGTGCATGGCTATTGGTTCGACTCTATACGTATAGGCTGCTATCATTATAGGGCCGTGCATGTAAAAAAGATGTGGCAATTGTAGGAAAAGGAGAAAAGCAGGAAAAAAGGAAAACGGGGGAAATGAAACGGTGTTACGAAGATCCCGTGAATTTTTATGATACCAATGGATCGGACTACTGCATGCTTGCACCTTTTCAAAAGACTGCCCTATCTATGCGTCTCTCAATGCTCTAGCGTAGAATAAGTGAGTGTACGATATGTATGTGTGTGAACAAAGCAAAAGGGAGAGAGAGATGATGGATTTTCATCGACTGGCGAAAGAAAAAATATCTGACTCCGCAGCAGCGATTCATCTCTTTCTAGCTCAAACTCTAACACTCTTTCAATCATAGTCTCCCACCGCCTCTCTCCCTCTCTCACTCTCATTTTTTCTATTTTCTTTTTCTTTATCCCTCCTACTTTAAAACTCTGTGCGAATATAAAATTAAAACCCACGTAACCATTGTAGCTATTATTTTATTGTACGCGAAATGAAGCTGAATCCACACTGATGCTTATGTAATAATATTTTCATTCCAACTTCTTGCGTTTCGTTTATCGCCTGAATATACCAAACTGTACATATATAATATTACACCTATATAAACAAAGCGGAAATCTTAAAGTGCGAGCTGACGAAAAAATTGGAGCTAACCGTTCGTTTAGAATAAATTTTATGGGATGAAAGATACAGAGTCGGCGTAGCCGGATGAAAATGTAAAATAAAAATATGCAAATTTGAACAAGGCACGATTCTCTCTCGACTATGTATAAAATGAGATTATCAATATTCGCCATAACTGATAAAATATGACCTTGGCTGATAATCCGTCAGTAGTCCGTTATGCGTTTTCCGTGTTTTCCGACCAAACGTAAAATTTAGCAGCTTTGAAAATCTAGCTTTTAATTTAGTCGGAAATCTCGATGAGAGAGGTGATAAAAGTTTTTAGCGCTTCAGTCTCGCGTCATTATCATTGAAATATTTAGCTAAAGCAGAGCAACAAATGGGCGTTTCCCGTTTCGATGATGTTCAATTGGGTTTAAACGTATGATAATGTCGAGCTGCGAGCGTGGCAAAAAGGCGAATAATGAAGTTCGTAACGGAAGGGGGAGGGGGTAGAAACACGGTGAAAAAACTTTACCTGTTTTATCATCCATGGAAACTGCGTAGGAGGCAGCTTTTACTAGTCCCAGCAGCAGCAATATACTCCACATGTTCCCTCGCTGTTTGTCGTATTTGTAAAGCGCGAAATCCCAGGCTAATCGAAGCTTAAATCGCTAGTTAAGAACGCCCGGCGCAATTGTCCGCAATTGTAATTTGATCGGGAGACGATACCGCGGCATTCGCACAAGACTATACCTGGATTTAACTTTATAATGGACAATTGAGCAGCCACGAATACACTCGCGAAGTAGTTGCAGGCATCAGCCACGTATTATACGTCGAGCTAAAAAATCTGCACATAAACAGCTATATGTAACATGGGATGCATTCACCAATGACTCTCTCCCCCTCTCTCTCTCTCTCTCTCTCTCTCTTGCCTTCTCGCTTCCACAACACTCTTTAGGCAGCACTGAGAAAAGTCTTTAATAGCACACACACGCACACGCGACAAGAGCGTTTTGAAAAATTCATGTATAAATGTATAACGATGAATATAGTAGCGTTTAGGAAAGGAAAAAGAGGGGGGGGAGGTGGGGGAGGTCAACGAACGATTCGGGGGTTGATAGAAGCAATATAGGGCAGCGGAATGAAGAAGCGGCGGATCATAGGGGTGGTTTTTCCATTTGGGAAGAGCAGGACGAAAGGGGTGCTTGCTCGACGCTAATTCGCAGCCGCATTAAGCAAAGGTGCTTTGGCGGTTTTTCGCCTCTAATTAAACTCTAATTAAAGCCACCACACCTCTATCTGGCCTGGAGGTGCTTCCCCGGCTCTTCTTCGCCTCTTTTTTTGTCTTCTCTGCGTAGTCCGGCGCGCTTATCCTGCACCACCTACGCCACCGCTGCAGCCATCACCGCCTTCGTTGTTACTGCTGCCGCAGAGTTATACGGCATTATTATCGAAGCTTTGTACAACTGCGGCATTTCCGAGGCCAACCACGGTAATACTCCTCTAGCTCGGCAGCACTATCCTCGCCTAATTCGTATCCATCCTGCCATTCGCCAACATAGCCCCTGGATGATCCCATCGAACTTGTCCCCGTTGCTCGAAAGAGGTGCCTTGCTAATAACGGCTTCTCGTTACAACTTCCACCCAACTTCTCTCCTCTGTGTGTATATACGTTCTACTATATAATATATATATATATATATATATATATATGTTATACTATATTCGCCCCTCTATCTCGTCGACGAGATATCCTCGGGCACGATCTCTAGTACCGCACTGTCCCTCCCAGAGCCCGACCCTCGGCCAGCCCGGTTAAACCTTCGCGATACACCACCGAGATTGCTGGATAGAGATTGAGTGGTCGCACTTGAATAGCTAGCTTCGAGCGGTGTCATTTCTCACAACTGGAATGTTTGCGATCCAGCAACGATCGATGTTCCAAACACGTTAAACTACCGAACATTTTGCGTAACGATGCATTCAGCCGAAACTCTGGAGAACCGATCAACGCGTAGACACATGCGTTGGTGGCACTCTCGGACTGGGACAATAATTGTTCCACGTGCTTGGGACAGGAATAATTAACGTAGTTGAGCGTTGAGCGAGACGGTGCGAGGATCGGAAGAGAGGCGGGGGGTGAGTTTTATGGCTGGTCGTATTTACAGGTGGGGTAGAGGGGAGAGGGGGTGAACGATGACAAGCGCGAGCCAGCGAGGGGTTTTAACGAGCAGAGGGGTCCACGAGAACATCCCTCTTCGAGCGGACGACGTAACGCCACGCGAGCACGTGGTCCTCGACCGGTGGCGGACGGCACACTGACGGAGAAGACGAGCAAACGGCGCGGCACGGCGCGGTGACGGGCGCGCAGCCTGCAAAGCCTCCCCAAGAGGCGGAGGCTTTACAAGCTAGCTGGAGGTGGAGGTACCCGATGAGGAGCAGGTGGGGTTGGGAAAGGGGCTTCCGTGCACCACCGGTGAGATGCTAACGCTGGAAAGGGATGTTTGTCCTGTATGTAAGGGCGCGCACCCTGCTAATTTATGTCGGTGCTCTGTATAACCTTTATACATTGGCAAACACCCCCCCCCCCCACTTCTCCCTCCCTCTCTCCCTCTCTCTTTCTCATTCATAATCATCGCTGCGCACGAAAAATCGTCCACGAAACGAAAAATACCCTCTTTCGGCGGTACTCGTATATAAGTCGCGAGGAAGAAAAGGGGTGGTTTTTTCTTGGATGAAAGAAGAAATTTTACGAAAGCTCTTCTTTCGCCGGGAGGAGTATATACGCTGCGTAGAGTGCGCCTCCTCTCTGCAGACGCGTGTAATCTAACCAGGCGTAAAGTGACTTTTAATTTAACGATAATTACAAGTCTAAGCTCTCGAGAGGGTGGGGGGGGGGGGGGGAGGTAAATGAATAGGAGGAGCTTGGAGAGGATTCTGTTCGGAGCGATTCTTATGGGTCATCGAAAGGTTATTCCACATGAATAGTATTTTTTAAATCCTGTTATAGAAAGGCAATGGAATATAATTGAGAGAGGGGGAGGGGGGGGGGGGGTTGCAAGTAATTTCCAAGCTGGCTTAAAGGCGGAAAGTCGTTGCCACGACAGGCGTTTCTCGAACGTGGCTTTCGATAGCTCGGGGAGGTCGGGGCACTTGGTCGCACTCCGTTCGCTCGTGCACGAGTGCTTGCTTTCAGTTCAGTGTCGAAGGCAGTTTACAGTGGTCTGAGAGGACTGAGAGAAAAGGATGAGAACTAGGAGCACCGTACCAGACCAGCCAGTCGGACAGATAGAAATGAAAGTTTGCTAAGCTGGAAGGGGATGGCATTCTTGCGAGGAAAAACGGCTTTGCCTGATTTCCTGGATCATCGGCCGTGAATTCGATCGACTATATATTTTATACATTATTATTATGTCAGCGGTGATCACCGGTTTGAAAGCAACGTGGCGTTTTGCATTCTTTCTACGTTGAGATCTAAACGAGAGATTGAACCCGGCACGACGAACGGTTTCCTTCACGCGATGCTATTTATTGGATTTTTACGAGAGAGTAAGAGAGAGGGGGGGGGGGAGAGAGAGAGAGAGAGAGAGAGAGAGGGCGACCGTATAGCAGGGGTTAAACTCCCCGAGCAAAGGGTTTTGCGCGAGACTGAAATGAACGGGTCTCGGCCCGCACGTGTGGTACGCCAAAGCTTATCAGGGATCCTTATCGACAGCACGATGTCGATCCAAATTCATCGATGAAATTTCCACGAAGCTTTCCAACTTTATTGCCGACATTATCTAACATTTAACTAAAGCTCTCGTTTTTTCCATTTCACCAAAGTTTTGCATATAGCGTTATAAAAACAATTTCTACCAAATATTTTGTCGATAATACGAAAGTACAACGAGGTTTCTGCATTTTTCTCAATTTTAGGAAGATTATGACAAAAATTCGTCAATATCGAATATTTCGAGGCAAAGTTTTGATACGTGTCCAATATAGGATGTCAATTGACCATTTCTTTCCTAGTGCAAAGACAGGCGATAAGAAAATATTTATTGGTGTCACGATATTTAAAACTCGAATAAATAATTGTTTTTTCATTTGGACCCGATAAAGGCTCCCCGTGAAGCTTGAATATTATTCGAAACGTTCTGAATTTAATTAAAAGATTATACTTACCTTATCAGATTGACTGCGGTGAAATAATAAACAATTGTACACGGACCACTACCTACACATGTTTGTCCCCTCACTCTGGCTTGTACGCGAGGTAAAGAATTTTGAAGCTTTCGCCACGCGCACTATTGCGTAACAGACTGATAAACAGCTTCACGGGTCAACATGACCTTCCCTATTTACCGCATCAAAATAAACCATTCTATAATAAGAGCTGTGTTTGTTAATAATACTCTTAATTACCTTTAATTGTAGAAAGCTTTATTCGGTTATATCCCTCCCGTCAGCTTTAAATTATTTTACCGGAGCATCGATTTGATCATAAAAACGATATCAAATGATAAATTTCCTGTTGACTGCAAACCTCGCAAAAAGGTACTAATGCAAAAACCAATTTGCTTTGCTAATAACCATAATAAAAATTTTTCTTAACATTACCTAATGTTTTATTGCGTTTTATTATCCGAGATAGAGGACTGTGATTTATAACATTTTCCTTTTGCCAGAGTGTAGGCTAATTTTTTCTAATAACATAAAAAGTATTTGACGAGAAATTCCTGCATGACATTTGAACTTGTATAATCATAATCATTTTTCTATACAGTCATTAATTCGTTTAAAAAAATTCCATCTTCGAGAGTTGCTGGAATAATTATTTTATTGTCGTCCGATACTACACGAGCTTTCGCGAGTGTTCAGGTAAGGCGCTACCTGTCGTGGTCGCTCCTCTCTTTCTTATCGACGGATGAACCGAAAGAAATATTCGTGTTTTGGAAATAGCCGTGGGATGGCGATGTAAAGACCCTTACTTTATTCACTGTACTCGCTCAGGATAATGCGTTCTTCCGGTATAAATGATTCACTTAGGCCGACACAAGCGAATGATTACTAATGTACGATTTTATTGTTCCTGAAAATTACGCAACAACAAAAGGAATATAATACTAGTTTTTCAGTTTAAGGTTGTGATAATTTAAATTAAAAAAACTCTTCTTTTTCTTCACTTATTACATAATAAAAGAGAAATTTTGTTCTCAGCTTTAATTCCATGCATTAAACATCTCTTCCGCTATCATTCAACTTACAATTATTATTTCATGGTATTTTTAATCAGAATACGGAAAGCTTTTGCAAAATACATTTATTATTTGCCTGAGTCTCTTTCGATAAAAAAATATCATCCGTTACTTTCAATATTTCATTAAATTTGTTCAAATTCGCTAATATCACATTTATAAAATTGCTGAAGTTTCGGGTACAGTCGACAAGTCAATTGTCGGAAATTCAGAGTTGGGGCGTTTTATTGCAGTTGGCATCAATTAAGAGTCACCGGTGAGTCTAGTCGGTAATTTTGGCTGGCACTTCGAAGCACGCAACTGTATTCTGATCGTTGCCCGAGAGCTCGTAATGTACGGTTAAGGGGACCTGTGAGGAAACGGAAAAATCACAGTTTCAGCAGATGTCATAAGAAGAAGTGACAATATGCAATTACCTTTGGATAGAACGGCAAGATTGGGAAAGACACTTTGAAGAGGTATTCCTGGTCCTTTGTCAAAGGACATCCGGCTGGAGAACCGTCGGCGTTGTAGATCAGGTTACAGGCGTCCGTTCCGTCAACACCGATAAAGGGAAGAGGAACACCGGCGATCACAGCGTGAACTGCGTTCTTCACATCTTGAACGTCTCTCTCGGCCACGAATCTCTGTTCCATTGAAATTTCCGTCCCCTTCTTAAACTTGCACGGAGGATTCTTACATCCGCTCACTTCGACGTTCTTCGTGTTATCATTCTCGACTCCTGCGGATAGAAAAAAATTCATTTCAACTGATATTTACGTAACGACGATGCTCATCACTCTCGTTGGTTACGCTAGTGGGTTTTTTTTCATTCAATATGATTAAATAGCTTTTAGACACATGTGCCATGACTTTGATCGTCAATGTCAAAAAGGTCAGTGTGCGCCAGCGGAAAAAGATGGAGATAATTATATGTCACTAATTAAATGCTAATCACTCCGTGCGAGCATGCACCAAGGCATTGACATAAAATTGTTCGCGTTTACATGTACATAGTTGAAGAATTTTTCTTAAACAGGTTCTTATTATAAGTTCTTGTGTGTGTGTGTGTGTGATCTTCTTAATGTTGATCTCCTTGACTTAACCTGCTCTCCTTCGTGATATATACGTATATTGTCCTAGTATATTTACTTTTGGAAGATTTTGTAACGGATCTATGTAAATCATGAAAGGCAAGAAAATTTTAAACCTCGACCTTCGCTTTTACTGATAATTTAAAAACCTCCTTTTTTCACCGATAAGTAAAACACCGCTTAAACAAAACGCGCAAACTTCAGAATTTATTTACCGTCTAGAATATTGTTTATAATTATTCAAACTGAATTTGATCATCGTCATATATAATTGATTTGTGACGGATACTGATAACCGTGTTAGTAGGCTTGTTAGAATTAATTAAAGTACGCACCATTGCACTTGTCGACGTTTGTTGCATTGACGAAGACAGCGAGCGCCATGAAAACTAGCAAAGTTTCTCTCAACATCTTGGGTGAAAGCGAATTCTCTGTACACGTTTAGCGTAACAAGGATCCAGCCAGGTCCACGTCCGACTCTCGACTGAGAACAGTGAGAACTGGTCACTGCTGACGACTAGTCGGCGCTGGACGATTCGAATCGAAACAAAACGTCGTCCAGCGAGCTTCTGTTTAAATAGACTCTCACAGCCCGTACAGTGGGGGTCGACTGAATGACAACACCGTGCATGAAGAAGTTCTTCAACCCATCAATAAACATGCTACACACGATATTAAAATGATGTACGAGAGCCTTATACATTTAATTTGAATTAAAATTTCGATGTTCAAACGCCACACGTGTAAACGAGAAGTCTCAAGGGGAGGGCAAAGAAAAACCCTGAACCGCTGCTGGAATAAGATATGTTCCGACCAAGGAGACAAAACAGGTTGAAAATAAAGAAAAACTGCGTTGATGACAATATTATTGCATGAAAATTCAAACGAGCTGGATTCTATCGCTTCTCTCAGCAGATCCCCACCTATACATTGAAAATTGTTCATGGTTCAATGACCATTGCTATTTTTCCCAATACCGTGGCGTAAACTCGCAAATGAACTTGCGTACCCTCGAGCTATAATCAATTCCATGGCCATAATGTGCGGAAGAAGCTTTTGGATGCTTTAAATTCAGAACAAATCGTAAGTGCGGTAGGTAGGGACTGGAGGTGAGAGGAATATTAAATAAATCGAAGTTTCTGGTGGCCTTGAAGCAGATGGAAGTATACGGTGCAACGGTCGTTGGATACGGAAAAAAAGTTCTTTATAGGGCCATACGAAAGAATAATTAAATTCCTGTTATTCAACGCACAAACATGCTTCAACGATCAATTCTCCATTCCGTGCATGGCTTATTCGTCAAATTTGCCTCGTTTTGTACAGAACTGAAACATATTTACCATTACGTGGCAAAAAGCATGAATTCTATGCCATTTTCAACAAATTACTGCCTTTTGTAATCGGAGAGACACTAATTTTACTCCTGTCGGAAAGCTTTTCCTTGCGTTGTTAGAACCTTTAATTCCATCATAAGTAGAATTGGTTTCAGCAAGATTATCCACCATTGGAAAAAAAATAGAGGTGGTAGTGTAAAACCGAAAGCACAATTAGCACGTAAAGTGTTTTTGTTCAAGAACTTAACTTCTTTTACAATAAAATGAATGCTCCATTGTAGCTACATTGGTAATATTGTGGTTTTTTTATACGTTTCAGACAAAGATCTCTTGAGGTTGTTCAGAATTAATTGCTTCTACTAACGTGGAAAAATACTTCAACATTATGAGTAATAAGAGGTGAAAACGTTTTAACAGTAATGAGAAGATTTTATAAGTTAGTTGAATAATGTATAGAGTTTTTAATAGGAATGCCATAGTAGGATAAAAACGAGCTCGTCCTTATCGACGGTGAGTAGAATAGTCGAGTACGTACTATCAGTCAGTATATAATTCCAACAATTTTTAATCAAACGCTGGTTTACTAAGGGAAGGATAATCCTAATGAGATAATGGTAATATAGATTTCCACAGTACGATTATGACCGAAAGAAGGAATTATTCGCCAAAATCAGTTACATTCGGAACAATTGAAAGTGATGGAGAAAATTTACCAACTGCTACCACAACTCTTTACGAGTCTTTGTATCATTTTCAGTACTCATCAAAAGCATAAGATTATTAATAATAAAAACGAGAGATGGTGGATAATAAACGTTGTTTATTACATTTTTTGAAAAGAATCTTTTTGATTGAATTGAACTCGCCACAGCTTTAATGTCTTTATATCTATAGGACAGATGGTCTGACTTTACTCTATTCACAATATGGTCAAATAATGGCCCAGTGACCGTGACAAATTGATTTATACGAATGATACAGCTGCGCTCGAAAGATGTTTCCACGAAAACATATTTGAGTATAAGGTCATCGTCATCCTCGCTCTCTTACAAAATACAAGTTTCTCTCTCTGCCGGCGTAAATTATTCTTAGCCAGTGTCGTCGACGGTAGAATTTGAAGGAAGGAGCTAATGAAGTAGAATGAGAGGGAGAGAGAAGAGAAGGAGAGTTATGATTAGCAAAATTAAAGAAAAGAGTGAGAAATGCATAGGCAGAAGGGCTATGAACGAAAGTCGAGCGATTTCAATTGGGCCAAAGCCGACGAATGTATTCGAGACGTGCAGCCCAGGGCATACCACCACTTCGCCCAGACATGCTTGGAAGTATTAGGATTTCCGTCGAGTTTCGAACGATTCGCATTTGCAACGAGTGTCTGTTGAACATCAATTTTAGAACTAGTTGTATTTATAACCTGACCTTAGCTTTGCCCATTTCGGGACAAATTCTGCATCTGGTACCAATGTTGAAAGCTACGAAATTCGAGGTATACGTCGCCCACTGGTCCAACCGGAAACTGTCATTTTCCAACAGACATTCAAGCTTGGAAATATGTGGTATAAATTATGACTGTTGGATTGGATTATACCTGCCAATGAAATCTGTCGGCATGAAATTACGAAATTGTCGAGTTTTTGGTTCGCTTCTCTCTGGCCGAACAGTGCACTCTGCTGAGTAAGCCCTGAACAAAAGGGCTGCCAAACTTTCACGAGATAATCTTGGAAGAGTGAAGCAAACAAGTAGACGAGTAGTGGAGCGTTTATTCGCTTAACTTTCCGGAGGAATATATAATGCGAATCGTCATTGCACGGAAGCTCGGTCAATTGATCGCCGAGATATATATATATATATATGTATATATATATAATACATATGGCTTTTGGCGAGATGAAATTACGAAGCACGACTCGCGTGACTCGTCTTATTATCACGAGAATTCCATGCCGAGCGTCATCCGGTAAATCCGCAGCTACTCCGAGCCGTCACTCGATAGATTCTTGACGTCTGTAATTATCCAGACTTCCGCGTCATTACTAATGTAATCATCGGGTTGATTTTTTCGGGCCCGAGCGACGACGGTCCGCAGCCTTGGGTTAGACGAGTGGGTTCTCATGACAGAAGGAATTGACTGATCTGTGTCAGGTGGTAATGTTTGGATATTTCACAGCGATAATCCAGGCCTCGCTCTTTGGGCTCGAGAGAGAAAAAAGGGTAGAAAAAAGAGTGGGGAAGAAGGGAAGAGCGGCGGTTGGGGAATAAGGCTCAACGCGGCGATCCCATGGGACAAACAAAAAGTCATCTCTCTTCTGGTGCCTGGTTCAACTTCTCGAAACGTTCCTCAGCTTCGCTATTTGAATAACGCGCAATATTCAAAGTTTATTTATTTTTCTAAGAGCCATGATAGATGTGATCCTTTTTAAAAAAATATGCTGATAATTTATGCTAGCCTTCTACCTATATCCATTAAGAATTTTCGCTGAGTCATTAATCATGCATTCTTACTAACCCCCTTATGCCGTACGTTTTAATTAATCCACCTGGCGGCACCGTAAAGCACGCGTGCCTTGACCCTCGCTCATTAGATATTTAACTTCCTCACGAACTAGACTCGATATCCTCCGAGTTTTAAGTGATTTATGAGATTTTCACTGCACCATAAAAGTACAGCACGCGCTTGCCGCCCATCCCGGATCAGCTCGGTCGTGAGCTTCGGGAAGATCGGCCTTCACGAGGCGTGCGCGTACGAGAGAGAGAGAGAGAGAGAGAGAGAGAGGGAGCAAAAAAAAGGTAAGATAAATAAATGGATGGGAGGATGAAGGAAAACAAATGGTATATTATTAGAGAGATATAATGAAAATACGAGAAAATGAAAATATGAGGGGTCTTTTTGGAGTGATGTTAAATTGATTTTGCGTGAAAAGCGAGAGAAGAAAACGAATTAGCGAGTATATGAGGAGCGGATCCATGGCAAGAAGAGATAAATGGGGAGGGGCGGAATAAGATGAGCAGATGGCGAGAGAGCAAAAAGGAGAGTAAGATACTGCGGAACGGTGGATCGTATTATAGGGTTTTGGAGAAGGGTACAGTCTCTGTGTGGTGGGGGAAGGGGAAAAGCAGAATTTTTTCCTTTCCAAAGGGACAGGTGCATTACTATTTCGACAGGGGTAAGAATGTCTCGCGTATGGAAAGAGAGCAGCGTCTAAAATCGTGACATTCCATGTTTACCGCGTTCCTTTGACCCGAGCGTTTTTATACCCACCTTTCTCTAATCCTACTATCCCCCCCCCCCCCCCTCTTCTCTTTAACCCCTGTTCCCTCGCTCCAAGAAGCAGCTTCAGCAGCGGTATACTCCCCCCCCCCCCCTCCTATCCCCTATGCGTGCACTAATGGCACGAGCTCATCCAGCAGGAAAACAAATTCCATACGATATTAAATGGAACTGCTGCGGGATTTTTGACGACTCATTCTTAAAAGGTCCAAAGGTAATCGATGGGCGGCACGGAAGGGGGATGTCTGGCTCCGTTTCTATCGAGAGGGGTGCCATAGACCCCGTGAATCATAGTGCCCACGCGAATACACCATAAAATAATACCATTTGTCACGTTATGGAACTATGAGTCAGCCCGAAATACGTCGAATGGAATTACGAATCTTACTTGCGAAGATTATATTGTATCGGCGAGTCAGATACGCGCGTAGGGGTTGCAGCAAACCGATTCAATCGTAAAGAAGCGACCACACCCATTCTGCTATTGCTAGAATCTTATTACGACTCGCGACACTTGGGAATCTTCACAACGGAAGTATATCATTTTCATAACCCGCATGCTCGTAATTTGTCTTCCCATAAATATCGAAAAACTAGCTCCTATGTTCCTCTCACATCTGCCTCTCCTCGTCCACTCAACAATTTTAATAAATTTATCACATGGATTCTATACGAAGAGAATCAATCTCACTTTACTTCGACGCTACTCAGTTTTTGAGGGAAAAAATTCTATCAAATGTGTAGCTGCAAGAAGAAACAGAGGTATAAGAGAAAGAGATGGACTCTGGAATAGAGAACGTTGTGCATCGGACGAAAGTTATTCTCATTTATTGACAAGGACGAATAAAAGAATGTCGAACACCAACGCATATTTCGCTGATCCCTTTATTTTTATTGGGGAGAATTTATTTCTTACCGAGCCCGACAATTGTTCTGCGAATCATAAAATAAATAAAACGACCTTATCGGAGACCACCTATGGGTGCCCATAAATTTCGTAGCAATTCGTAACAATTTCATAATCTCTTTCTAGGGGCGTTATTATATTGCATGGCGTAAATGGTTGGAGTCGTCACGCTTTATCCCTGGAACAATGAGGAATATCGATCACTATCCCTTTCATTGGCAAGGTTATCACGCCAAAAGCCGAAATGTATCCTCGTGCCGAGTAACAAAAGTTCGTGGACCGATAGTCATACGGCAAGAGGGAGAGATTCATTTCAAGACTAGCCGGGCAAAAATTCAATTCACCGATATCTTGCATATATCCTGATCTAGATAGTTCTGGCCGGATTTCCATATCAATTCAATAAAGAAAAACTGATGTATCGTGTTCCATTAGTCATGGCAGGCTTTTTATAAAGTGAATTTGCGATAAAATCGGGAACGGGGGCGGAGAGATACGAAAAGATAGGGGAAGAGAGAGGGTATATCGGTATGGATTGGACCGGAGTGAAAACGAAATTGCATTTATCGCAATGAGAACGAGGTTTGTTCGCAGCAGTAAAATTCTAGACACGCATTCACGTGGGTGCGTTCACTTGGCCGGTCAGAAAGAGTGCATTCGTATCCAGGGAGGAAGTGCGAGAGCCTCTTAAAATAGACATTCCACATTGGCAAACACTCCTCGCTCGAGCTTCTCGCAATATTCTAGCCAACCATAGTCCCACTTAGCTCTCGAAAAATATTCCTAATCAACAATTTTCCAATGAACTCTGCAACTTTTACGTCACTTACTTTTCCTCTCCTCTTTTAATTAATACCACGGTAAAATATCGAAATAAATAGAGATGAGGGGAGCGAGAGACGTATCAGGGTGTGAGTGAATACGAGAATCGAATGAGAGATAAATGACTGGGCGAGAACGTTTAATCAGGACTCCTGCATTTCGGTTAAATGGCAACAAATTCGAGGAAGACTGTCGATATGAAAATACAACGAGTGGAGTATTGAAAATGAATGTGCAGGGTATGATTTAACAAATGTAACTGGCAGCCGGTGACCTCGGTTATGCAGCAGCCCCTCTCTTGTCATTGGTGCACTCTTACCCCTAGGTCTGGCGTAATCTGGTCTACGATGATACGTCGGAAGCTCACCCCACTTTTATGCAAGTGATGCACACTCGATTCGTTCCCTAGCTGCTATATGAGTCTAACGTTCACGGGGAGAACTATGGCAGTTTGGTTCCAGAGGAGAGAGGGGGATTCGCCAGAGCGTAACGCCTGTGTATTTTCAACCTCGGTCTTTATCGGTGTGTTGGTGCTGGTCGAGCTCTCGTGTTGGTCCACCACCACGCTCGAAGCTTTATGGCCTCGAATAAGCTGCGTGCGTGCATGACGTTCTCGCGCGCGTGTGTGTGTGTATGTGTGTGTTTCGTGAATTTTGCAAGAATAAATAAGGAATATCGAGCGAGAATTGTCGAAATCGATTTCTGCGAAGCTCTATATGCAGCTTCGGGGGCCAACGGAACGAGGCGAAATCTATCGCGAACCCTGTGGAATTTCTGTTTAGCCAGGCTAGACTGCCACTTGGACTACATGGGGTTCGAGTGTGCGTTGGAGGCGGGGTCCCGTCGTGAGTGACCTCACACACTCCCCTCCGTGTTCTCGCTGCATGCTCTGCCAGCACACGCGTAAAATCGTGCGTGTGTCCTACGGGCAAAAGAACCCTCTGGTGGGGGCTATACACGCGTGTCTTCGCTTTTGCTTTTAGTTCCGAGGCAGTCGTGGTCGACGACGCCGACTCTGCCGAACGTCTATACGAATTTTTCAATCTCTTCCCCAATTCCCCCGAAGTCCATCCGCTGCGACCATACTCGCGACCGAAGAAATCCCGAAATATAACGCAAAATTCAAAACCGTTCTCCGCGCTGCGAATCAAAGTCCAACGAACGAAAACCTCGAACCGAAGTATAGGAGAATAATCGACGAGCTTTGGAAATTCTTTCGAGTTTTTCCAAATCCTTTGACGAAAGTATAAACGGAGGAGCAGCGAGTGAATTTGGAGAGGACACGGTATAAATAATACTTGTTTGCTCGGCTCACCCGGAAGTGCACGGGGCCATCACGTGACGCGAAGAAAGTTGAAGCTGGTGACGGAGGAGTCCGAGTGCGGTGGGGCGGAAAACGAAACCGCGCGCACAAGTGCAAAACTGGACGGTGGCACACGTGGAAATGTCAAAACAGGGATGCTAAATCGGTGGTGGAGGCTAATAGATAAGAGAGTAGGAGAGAGCGTGACAGGAAGGAAGTACGAAAATATCGTTTATGGAATTAATGGATCAAACGTGCCGGCGTAAAATTAGAAGGCATTAAAAGTGGTGAAACGTAACGAATCGAGCGGTGGGCGGATACATTATTTATAGTGGGCCAAATAAATTTAGAGGGAAAGGAGTAAATAAAAGTATGAGTCGGCTTTATAGCCTGGAGGGGTGAGCGAGGTAAGGACGGAGAGGGCATTTAAGGAGGGTGCCTGTGCCGCGCTGCGAAAAACAGAAGCCAAGGCTAATAATATAACAGCGAGCGTAGGAGCTCATTGGCGCGAAACTCCGTGGAGGCCGCAGGAGAGCGAAGGAGTTTTTCGCGGTCCGGGATCAAAGCTGAGGAGCGCTACTCCTCGTGGGAGTAAAAGGGAATAAAAGAAGGGGATGTTCTAGCGGGATAGGGACACTGTGTTTATAAACGGTAGGGAGAGAAAGAAAGAAGGCGTTTTAACGTGACGGGAAACTATTCAGCTGTGAAGTGTCTTGTGCGCGGGACGTGGATGGAAATATTGGCAGCGTCGTTAGGAGCCACAAAGACTCGGACGAACTGTCGCTTCGAGTCGCAATAAAAAAACCTAGCGGCTCGTTTTGTTAATCAAAAGATTTCGCCGCGACGTGTCCGGCCTAATAACGAGCACATGTGACCCTTTCAGACTCCTAGTGGTGTATATAGTTGTACCAGTGGAAAAAGAGGGAGATTGAAAAAAGAGTTGGAGAGCCGGCCGGAAGTCGATGGAGAACGCTCGCTATAGTGGTAAAAACGTAAAAACGCTGGGATTTCTCCCGTTTTGACAGGCAACGCTGACAGTCGTCACGGCTATCGTTAACCGTGGCAGGAAAGGCTCGTTAGAGCATATAAAAGCGGACCTCCCACGAAATAAAGTCGGTAATCTTCGTGACAAGATTTGACCACGTGTTTTATATTTTCGATTAAATACATACATATATATATATATATATATATACTGTTGAAAAATCTGGGGACTCCGGATGGACCGATGGATGTTTGGTGGCTCGATCTGGTTCGATCGGCGGCAAATGGATCGAGATTTGGGGAGAGTCAGGACAGCTCGGAGGTTTTTAGGTGAAGTTTAAAGTGACAATTGAATCGAGTTATATCGAATGTTCGGCCGTACGACAGGGCCGATCATCGAGGGTGTTTCGCGTATCAACTGGAACACCTGATCTCTCGGACTCGAGATGCTCCGCACGTTGGGATACGTGTTCCTGACGAGTTTGCTGCTGCTACTTCGGATACGCCGAGTGGGCGCAGCTGCCGACGACTCCACCGAATTTCGCAACAAAGGTAAGTGCAGGAACGTGATCCTTTGACTCTGGACGATGTCCGTTCTTCCCTCTGTCTCTCTCGCTCTCTCGCGTTCCCTCTTAACCCACAAACAAATCAATTTATCTTAATCCGTGGCATCTCTTAAACTTGGGTTTCTTCCGTGTACAAGCATCCATTAGGATGGTAACCTGTCGAGAACCCTAAAATAATCCACGCCCTGTCGCTTTGACACTTTCGACACTCAGGCGCCGACCGGAAGGATTTAAATAAAGCCTCGGCTTCGCGTTGACCCGCATCTGACCCACTGATCTTCTCCCTTGCCTCCTGCTGCCATTCCCAATTAAAATATTCAATCCTTCTCCCAACGTCCACTCAATAGGGTGAGGAGTGACTCGTTCTCCGAAAAGAAAAGAAAAACGATTACAGTACACTCCTTGGATATTAGGCTGTTTCCAAGAGTGCAGGATATTTTTATCCATCGGTTAGCCTCGTTCCCTTCCTCTTTCTTAAATTCTAGCGAAAGAATTCGCAAGATTTATTTTCGGTTTGAACGAATCGTTACTATAGCCGGATTAGTCAGCTAGAAAAGCTCGCCTCGGGCCATCGAGAAGAAAAATCGTAAATTCATCTTTATTGGTGGAGAGACGCAATACAGTTTTATCTTCAAAGAGAATTTTATCTCGCCAAGACCACCGGCCCCGGCGTTTTACCAGCGTTATTTACGATTATACTCGACCATATACCGTAAGTCTTTGCGCGATGAGTTAATAGGGGAATATCGAAAGTTCGCGCGTTACTGTCAAAACAGAGGCTTCCGCGAAGGATAAACAGATATGAATCATTGGAATATTCCCGAAGGGCTGTGGATCCTTCTATATAAATCCATTTCACGTCCTTGGTGTGTTTCCTCGTTAATTGAACTATTAATACTGCTTTAAGCAGTCGCCGTGCGCGGAATGCGTCATCAATTATACGACTCTTATAATGACAGGTGTACCGTGGCCGCGATACATATTATAAGCACAATGAAAAGACAGGAGAATATAGCCGATGAAACAAAGAACAGGAAGCTGCATTCACGAGCTCGACAATTATGAATATACGTTGGTATAATTCCAAATTGCCTGTATTGCTACTTGCTGGGACAAAACGTTGTTATTGCGCCCTTTACGGAGGATTAGCGGTTTTTACCAATAATTCCCCTGCTAAAATTGGTTTGCTCCGGGAGGAAGAGGTAATAAGAAAGAGGTCGTGGAAACGGATCTCTAAAATAGAATTCTCGCCGGAAACGCGGTTTGCCCGAGCGATGCGATACGAAAATAGTGGATCGTGGGCTCGACACGTATGCGCGCTACCAGCTATAGCATCATTTTTATTCTATGATATCAAGGATACACGCGATGATGCCTGCAATGATCTCGAACAGGAAGCTGAGGAGAGGCTCGTTGTTTATTTTCCATGCAAAACAAAATCATCCTTTAGATATGGATCAATCATGAGAAAGCTTTTTCGTATATATAGATATATATGTATATGTATACGTACCACGCGTGTATATGCATTCCGTCTCTCCGAAAGATTCCACGAGGAAAGAAACTGTACTTTCTCATAGCGATGAAACGTTCTGTCACGCAATGGCAAACTATTTCCAAGTGCCTGCCCATCACTGCGTTTCCCGAGAAGACCAGAAAACTCTCTGACACGCTAAAAAGCTTTTCAAATAACGTAAAATCAGTAATGACGTGAAAATCGAAATTCTACAAAAAAATGAGACGCCACGAGATTTATCAACGATTGTAGGTTTATTTTTCTTTGGTAAGAAAACTGGATTCTCTCGAGGAAAAGAAACGTTTTCCGTCGACGACTCTTAAAATATTTGTTGAATGTGGAATAAACTGAGACGAGCTAGGGGAACGAGTGAGAGCGAGCGCGCGCGCGCGAGAGAGAGAGAGAGAGAGAGAGAGAGAGAGAGAGAGAGAGAGGGAAAGTAGAGAAAAATTTCTATGGTGACTAATAAAGGTTTGTACAGAAATTCAGTGTCTGTCCGATCAAAGTTTCGCATGTCGAGGTTTTCCGCTCGATGAACTATTGTCCGTAACTTTATTCGCGGTTTATACACGCGTGGTATTTAAAGTTGAATTCGCTGGGAAATGTGAAGTGGCACACGGTGGAATATTAGGGGAGGAAAATGGAAACGATACAGCACGTGCGTGAGAAAAGCAGTGTTAATGCAGAGGACGCGGTATGCCATTGATAACTGAAGCGTCTATTGTGAGGCTGGCCTGGTCTGCCCTTCTGGCACGTGCCTCTTCTTTCGATCAGCAACCGAGCTAGACTCACTCAGCCAACGGCAAAATGGAGATTGCGTGGATGCACAATAACCAGCGGAATTGCTACGACCAAATATTCATGGATCCACTCCGTGTATACGCGTTACAATTCATCAACCCTTGCGCTATAGACACACACACACACACACACACACATATTTATATATATGTACTATACAGGCAGCACTAAATAAATCACTCTATGTTCAAAACCTCCCATGGAACACAACCCTATACACAGCCGCTTGTCCCGCTTTAATTAAAAGATGACTCGAGATAGTGCAGGGTCTCATTGATTTTTCAGAAATTCAACTGGCAACTCGAGAATTCTCCTCCAAAGTATCCCGGACTTTCTCAATGGGCTATTACTCCATTTATTCAGTAATGAGTATCTATAATTGAGTATGTGTCAATGCGCGAGCGCGGAACGCTTTAACGGCGAATCGCTATACGTCGCACTCTTAACGAGCACTTAAGCCCCTGAGTAAGGGATTCAATGTAGCCTCCACTTTGTCGTCGCCTTTGCGCTTATGAATATATTGTCTAGGAAAGTTCCCCTTCGTAATCTCTTACTTTAGAGTAAATATTAGTCCATGAAAGTCCGTATTAAAAGGGCTGAGGATGAAGACTATAGAGAGCAGAGTCCTTCCTCGATCCTCCTTTAGAGCTAGGGTATAAGAATAAAAAGTTTATTTCTTTCTCTATGCGATACAAAAATCAAGAAGGGAATCATTAGTGGGTTAAAAGGATGTGGGAGGGAGAAAAATGGTCATCGATAGGGCTAGGTTACTTTGGAGATGGTGTTTGTAGTGTAAACAGGATGCAGGCACAGGGCTGTGTCGCCCCTCGCTGCAATTAAGCACGTGAGCTGACGCTCGTCTGTGTTTACTCCTGTTCAATGACTAATGAGCCTCATCTGAGTGGAGTGTGAACGCTTTAAACGCGTCGAACGTTTCAGTCGGTTGAACTCTTGTACCTTCCATCCAACGAGCCCTGTGGGCTATTAACGCGCTCCCGTTTCGTCCATCGATACTTTTTCCCGCTCATGGACTTTTATATAAAAAGAGACCCCCTATAGTTATATATGTATGAGAGAGAGAGAGAGAGAGAGAGATACTCGTTGTATACATATCCCTTCTATCCATTACGTTTCAGTACCTGCCAAGCTCGTGTGGGCAGCCGTAGGAGACGATGTCGAGCTGCCCTGTGACATCACCCCACCAACCCCTACAGATACTCTCAGTATGGTTCTCTGGTTCAAGGACGAAGTTGGAATACCATTGTACAGGTAAGAGATATAATGGATGAATTTTTCTGTATCGCCTTGCGTCAGCCGCTTGATTCCTTTGTGCTGGAGAAATTGGCTTGTGTTTCATCCTCGTGAAGTCTCGTGTGACTTTGCTAACTCGCTTCCTACTCTCTCGAATCCTTGTTGATGCTTGATTCAGACACAGGCGGAATTTCTTGATAGTTGAAGAGAACTCTGGCGGGGTACGCGTGTTATTGGGAGATGCCATTGTTCTGAACTCTGATCTCGAAATATCTCGACGCATAGTACCTGGGGAATAACGTCAGTGGTGTTGCCAGAGCAAGCTTCAGTATTTACTCGGGCCCAGGGTGCTGGGGTGTATATGGATCGCGCGATACCACATTGGAATTGGTCCGATCGTTAAATAGAAATTTACCCGGAGAGAAGAAGGGGAGGGGGGAGGGGGAGTTAAAGAAGCGGCTCGAGGCATGTTGGTGCAAAGAGGGTGGTATTGAAAATATGGCTGGTATAAGGAGGAAAAAGCTCGAAGCGATGGATTTCTCGATGCAAGAGAGAGAGAGAGAGAGGGGGGAGAAAGTACTGCGAGTACTGCAGAGGAAAGGAAAAGACAGACGAGAGTAGATCGTGAACACGCACAGCAGGTGGCAGCAATGCTAACTTCATCGAGTCGGCTGTGTTTGCTCTTCCTGCTTATGCCGCGCACTCTCTCCTAGCTGTACCGCATTTTCGGAAATTTATGGATTCGATTATTCCCGCTTACTGCTTGCCCAGGATTCTCTCTTGGCTCGGCACGACTGATCCCACCAAAGGAAAAGCAAATAAACCAAATGTGAATTTATATCCTTCGCAGGGTCGCAGCATGCGCATTTTTCCTTGCATGAAAACATGAAAATCCAAAACGCTGCATTATCCGCTTTACTCTTGCACTTTCTTGCTTCTGTCTCTAAATCCCTCTCCCCAACACGCACACACACACACACACACACAAATCCTCTCTCAATTTCAGCGGGCTGCTATTCCTTTCCAGCATTGCGCAACGGAGGTCAGTGACGAATCTAAATCTGCGAGCAACACGCGGCTACCAACCACCCCTTTCTTCTCCATCCCTGAATAAGGCCGATGACGCGACGAACCGTTAATAACGAGCTCATTAGAAATTAGAACATTTCTTTCCCCCACCTTTCTCTTCTATCTCACATATTCTCACTCTAACGCTACGCTGTACTAAACAATTTTAATAACACGTGCCAAAATTGCCTTACAGCTATTCTATTTATAGCTTAGATGCCCGAATGGGTAATTACCATAACGCGGTCCATTGGGCTGGCAGCGATGACCTTGGAAATAGGACATATTTCCAGGTAGCGGACGGTCATCGTGCGAAACTCAAGGTAACGAGAGTGACGTTGAAGGACCAGGGATTGTTCAGGTGCAGGGTGGACTTTGTGAATTCTCCGACGAGAAATTTTCGCGTGAATCTCACTCTGGTCGGTAAGTACTTTGCACAGACTGTGTATAGGAGTGTTAGGTATAGGTACTTGTGGAGTGGTGTCACTGGCCGAACGGAGAGATTGTAGGATGTTTATTTTTAAACGTTTATAGAGGAACCGACGAGTCCGGTGATATATGACGCGCAAGGCCGCGAGGTGACGGGCGTGGGTGGACCTTTTCTAGAGGGGTACGATCTGCTTTTAACCTGTCAAGTATCCGGTGGTAAGTGCTTTAATCTCTCGGTCCCACGAGCGCGACGAGTGCCTCGTAAAGCTTGCATTTTATCGTAAACAATTTTATTAATAATGTAGGTCGACCAAGGCCAGAAGTCACTTGGTGGAAGGATGGCGAGCTGCTGGACGGGGTCGTCGATAACTCTTTGATCGGATCGTCCAGCAAATTCACGGTGAATCATCTATTCGTAGGGAAGATCGGCAGGTCCTTGTGGGGTGCCAAGCTCGAGTGCAGAGCAAAATCCGAGCCCATGAAAAAAGCAATAATTCGCGAAGTTCCTCTGGAGATATATCGTGAGTATCCGCGCAGGGTCTGAGAGACGACCAGGTGCGTAAAGTTGATCGTAATTTCGTAATTCGGTGCTCGCTCGAGCGCAATTTCGTCGTTTCAGTAAAACCAGCAGTCGTGAAGATCGTCCTCAGCGAGGATCAGATTTACGCCGGGCGACCGATAGCAATAAAGTGCGAAACTTGGGGAAGTTCACCGGCGGCCAGGATTGTCTGGAGGTTAGGGGGACACGTAATTAGAGATCCGAACGTGTCGACCACTCAGAGAAGCAATTCCACGGTCAGCAAGCTGGCCCTGGTCCTGGGCAAGGACGACGATGCCAAGGAGCTTATCTGCCGAGCGGAAAATCCAAGATTTCCAGGAGGCGTCCTGGAGGAAGCCAAGACGCTTCGCGTCTTGTGTAAGGATTCGCAATATCTTCTCCCCCTTATCCCCGATTCAAATCCGACCGGAAGCTAACCAAAAGATTTACATAAATAGATCCACCGGACGTGGATGCTCACCTGGCCAATGGCTACATTATGGATACTCTCAGAGAGGGGGATGATTTGAAACTAATTTGCAACGTCTACAGTAATCCGCCACCGACGAGAATCAATTGGTACCACAATGTAAGTACACAATGATGCTAAAAATAAATCACTTTTATCCTCCATGACAATTACATATAAAAAATCTGTACATCTACGGAACGTGTTTAAAGTAGAACAATTTATATTGCAGGACGAGTTGTTGGAGCACGATGTCCTCGGGGGTATCCTGCTAGCATCCAGCAGTCTCACTCTGAGGGTACTCACCTTGGAACACGCCGGCGACTATTCCTGCGAGGCTGTAAATTCCATCGGGCGAGGTCTAAGTCGACCAATATTAATTCACATGAAATGTAAGGAAAAATGATGGACGGTCCTCGCGAGAAGGAGAGCTGGAAAGTTGTTTTGAGAAACGGTGGAAATGCAGGAATTTCCTTTATCACAGATGCTCCACGGTGCAGAGAGGGCCAGGAGAAACAAGAAATTATCGCTGGTCGCCACGAGAGCGTCTCGCTGAGATGCGAGGTGGAGGCAGTTCCGGATGACATAGTGCGTTTCTCTTGGACCTATAACAACACGCGAGGGGATGTCCTGCCGTTACCGAACTCGAGGGCCCAGAACAAAGGACTCCTCAGCATTCTGGAATACACACCGACCTCCGATAGCGACTTTGGTACTTTGGCTTGCTGGGCAATCAACAGTGTCGGTAGACAGACGATTCCTTGCGTCTTCAACATTGTACCAGCGAGTAATGATAAAAATAACAATTCAATTAGCAATTCCTCCAAAGCTTATGTCATATAAGAGGCATATTATGGAAACTGTTTTTTTTTTTATTATTTTTCTACAGAAGCACCGGAAGCACCATTAGACTGTTTTTTGCACAACGAGAGTAGCGCACTGGAAGTGAACTGTGTTCCTGGATCGGACGGTGGTTCCCCGCAGCACTTCCTTCTGGAGGTTCGCGGTGTACTCAGGAATTCCCCGCCTCACCAGCAGGTCATCCCGCAAACGCTGCAGACGCCACAGAGTGACCAAGGAGCGGTTGGCGAGCCCCAACCTCTTTACCAAGAGAGCAACCAGCAACCTAACTTCCAGCTGCACGGGCTCGAACCAGGCCTCGATTACACCATCTACGTCTATGCTGTCAACGGACGCGGTCGTTCTGATCCTGTCCTCCTCGAGCACGTGGCCGTCCACCAGCCAATTAGCAACAAAATCGAGAACTCTGGAATTTTCTTGCAAGATTTGAAAAATGCGCTTCCCTTTGCTCTCTCCGAGACAATGATCATCGTCATCGCCTTGACAGGTATTCGATAATAATTCTTCAATTTCAAAGAGAGAGTGAGAAGATAAGAGGAAAGTTTGTAACGCGCGTTCTTCTCCTACAGGAATAGGTCTGATCCTGGTGGGCGTAGGAGTAGCGATAGGTCTAGTGATTTGCAGGAAACGAACCGGTGCACCAGCTGTAGAGGAGCCGGATGATTTCACCACACCGACGTACGTGGCTGCACAAAGGATCGAGCCAAGGAGTAGGTTCGGCACTGAAAGGAGGCGTTCTCAAAGGACGAGTGTATACACCGAGGACAATCGTATTGGTAAGCAAATTTTTCGCCTCTTTCCTGTCTTAACGCGTACAGCTCGAGACTTTGGAAAAATTGTGAAAAAACATTTCAGAGCCAGATCTGCTGCAACAAGTGGAATTGGACCCCCAGGCATGATTCCCAGCTGAAATCGACGCTGAATTTACAAATTAGATTTTAATCCACCGAATGGTACACGGGCATTGATCTATATGTTAGCGCAAGTTTATATGTGTATATAGTTAGAGAAACGCGCGGTAGAAGAATCGAGCGTTTCTCAAAGCTTCCACGATGCTTGCTTATACGAGACGAAAGTATTGTTTAGGTTAAGCACCCCTCTTATACATGTATATTTTTCGTTCATAAGTATGCTTTAAAGGAAAGTATTTCTCGTCTTAGCCATCTTCGTTCCTATTATCCTTACTTATCTTTTAAGCTAATGTAAATTATGCGCATTCATCCCGAAGCGTTAAAACCAGCATTTTACCACTAAAGAAACGTCGACGGGAGGTGGATATAGAGACTGTACAGTTATTTTTGCACGATCTTTTATTTAAATAAGAGCCCTTTGTAATGTAAAAGAGGGATATCGATGCGTAGCGTAGTGAGGCGAAGCCAAGCGAAGTAGCGTCAGTATATATATATATATATATATATTGTAGATACAACAAATAATAATAAAAATCGAAATATATGAATATACTTATGTATATATGTGCGATATATTAAAAAAGAATTTAACAGCGAATCTTGTCCAGTGGAGTATCGGACGGAGAGGCTTGGCCGTTACCGAAAACCTCATCAACGTCGCAATAATTCTCCTGCTCCCGACAGATATTTCATTTTCCCTGAATTTGTCACGTTCGTCGAGAGCGAATTAAAAAGAAATGCAATCAGAGGCGTTAATATGACTGCTAACAGTGTTCCGCGTTCATTATGAGCCGAGTGCCGCTAGGATTAAATCATAAACAATTCACTTCTCGCCGCGTGGAATTTGTTTGGATTAATTAGAGGATAGGGAGGGAAAGCGAGATTGGGTACAAGAGTGAGAGAGAGAGAGAGAGAGAGAGAAATGAGGGGGGGGGGGGGTGGTAGAGCAGAGTAGTGGAGTAAAGTAAAGGGATAGAGATTGAGTGAAAAAGCGATGGCACCACCCATTAGGGGGAGCGAGATGGATTGGTATGTATCGATCCTAGTCGTATTGTATCCAAGAAGAGTATACGGTATATGCTTGTTGCAAGGGTGTAGGATTCTACGTATATAGCACAGTACATATATACATACAGACGAACCGGGAAGATGCGACTCGACCGTTTGAGCAGCGAAGCATCGTTTGGCGAATTACCGACGCCCTCTGACAAGGCTGAAAAGGGGGTGGAAGGGTCTGCGGGGTGGACTGTGTCACGCGTTGCACTCGAGTTTGTAATGAAGATACAAGCGGACGCTGCACGTTGAATATAATTGCGTATTACACACGAGAGCGTAGAGCCACGGCGGACAGATAATTAGATTATATTTTGTAGAGCCGTCCCGGAGCGCTGCGCGTCGCGTCGGTCCAGCATTATCGTTATCGTCATGGGAGAGGAGAAAACGCGCGCGGCCTCGCACCACCGAAAATTCACCCTATTTTCCCCATCTGCTATCGGCGATCTCTCCCCAAGACGACGAATATTACGCGAGTCTCGCACGACCACGCATCACCCTCGATACACCTTATATTTCCGGGCCAGTGGACTCTTTTTCAGTAGCGTCTGCTTATAACACCGTGCAACCGCGTGGGGTATACAATGTGTTTTTTTTTTATCGTCAACCACGAAAGAGAAATGGAAGGAAAGGTGCAGGATGATTTCGTAGTGTTATATATATATATATATATATAACTTGTTATTTCTATATTATGGCAATTAGCGAAAATTCAGAGGTCTTTCAGTTTTCCCCACTGGTCTCGTTGAAGGTAGATATATACGCTAACCAAAGGGAATATTAATTCGTTAATCCTGCAGCATTTACATCGATAAGGTTTCCTTTTCTCTCTGTGCCAGGGGCTTATCATTCGAGTTGGAGGGTGTACGCACCATGGCAAGCGTGGTTATGGAGCTTCCTATCGGTGCTTTGCATGGTAATGGTATTTATCCATCGGGGCTTTTGTAGCTCGCGAGAGACGCGGATAACTTTCCGCAACCGTGGTGCTATCGATACACAGAGAGAACGCGCGGGGCAATCTCAGTCGGCGATTCTCTTTCCCTTTCCTTAATCGAAATTTTAATGGAAAGATCACAAAGTCGGTGAAATTGGTACGCGCGATTCATGGGCAAGGTCCTCCCTCGCGCGTTCCGTTTGATTCAACTCGTATAATCGCGCAGACTTCAAAGTGTGTGTGTGTGTGTATATATATATATATATATATAGCAGATATAAAGAAGACTGCGGGATGGAAAGACGAACTGTTAATCGCGCGAAACAGAAGAAAACTCTATCGAACAATCTGTGGATTGATAAAAAAGGCGAGAAAAGTTTTCGAGTTACTTTTCGGTTGGAGTATTTCGTAAATGAAATCCGTCGGAGGGTCTGCAGGTGAGATAACAGTCTGAGAGAGCGAGTCGCGATCCTGAAGTTTCTGGTTCGTTAATTACGCAGGAGAGAAACTCGAGCTTTCTCGTCTTGGAGTAGCTTGGCCGAAAAGGATGTCGGGGAGCGAACTCGGTGCGGGAGGTGGTTCAAAACTCCGGGGCAAAAGTCTGATGAGAATTTTCGTGAAAGATAATATTAACCGTGATACGCCGAAGGGACAGAGTGTGGGAGGACGGATCAGAATTCAGAAATCTCCGCTTCGAGCCGCGAGAGTGGAGTTTTGGAAAAAGTGCGAGGCTTCGTTGAAATTGAAGAAGGAGCCACTCGTGGAAGCGAATCGGAAGTCTCGGATGAATCGAGCGAGAGCGTTGGCAAATTCAGCGTGAAATCTTTGGCAAACGGAAGCGAGCTGGCTCATTTCCGTTTCATCGAGAGCTCCTTGGGAATTAAATGGCGAACTCCAGTTGCCTATATATACTATATAGGGCAGAAGGTGGAAAAAATTCTCTCGTAAAAATCGAGGAGCGAGACGGAAACGTCAGCTTAATTAACGCGAATTAATCATTTAGAAATCGAATGTATATAGAGTGTATGGAACGATAATGAGTGACAGAAAATTATAGTTATCAATGATAATAAATCGTGAGTGTAGAATATATTATTAATATACACTACTGCTTATTATTAATCGTTCCTCGTCATGATATTCTGTAAATATTACCAAAACACCCTGACTGATTTTGATTAGTAAGATTGCTCAGTTTCCTACTTGGACAGAATATTCAAAATGATCCTGACAAAATTTGCAAAAGAGTATTGGGAATTGGCGACAAGGAAGAAGGTTGGTTAGCACTAGTGTTGGTATATAATGGTACGGTGTACAGTAGGAGAAGGAGCAAGGTGCCTGTAGCAGGAAGCTCTCGGATCTAGCAAAGCGGGGTAACGTCACGTAATATTTCCTTAGCCCCGCGAGAATATTTCATACTTGTTATGGAAAATAATTAGTGACGGGAGAGAGGCAAGCAAGCAAGCAACGTGCCGACCTACGTTGGCGTTATGAAACAAATTTGTGTTGACCGGGCAGGCGTATACACCGGTTATAAGAGGCAGCTGAGCAGGGCTCGCCTACTGTTAAGCGCAAAGCGTTTAAAGCCACCCAAGTTGGCCAACCACATGCAGCCTTACCTCGGTCGAATAATCGTCCGGATACACACGATCCACCCCTTCGTCAACCCAACGGAATTAAGCCGTCTGCGTCATCACCACCTTTCCAATTTACTCGATTCTCCACTCCCTTGTATACCACAACCCTTAAAGAATTCAACCCCCCCCCCCCCCCACCCTTATTCTATGTTGTCCAGCTTGTGCGACTCCCACGAAACTTGGTCTATATATATATATATATATATACACTATCCCTCTTTTATTCCATCTCGTTACCACAAGAGCGCAAGATTCAATTTTTTCACGACAAAATAGATTCTGATGGAAAACTGCATTTGATCCTCGTCTCTCACTCTATATAACCACCATGCGCAAATTAATAATCTTCTATTATGCATATACGTATATACGAATCTGATTTTCACGCGTTATTTGCCCTCGGTTGGAATTAAAAGCGAATTGAAAGAGAGTTCTGGAAAATGCACTTTGCTCGCAGCTTTTGTTTTATGGACGTAATTAAGTGCTCGGCTAAGCTGTTTTTCCAGCGGCCGCGCGGAGAGAATATCGTGAATTATCGCGAAGCGTGCGGATCTCAGCTCGGCAAGTTTGGGAAGAAGTGGATCTTTCGGGTAATAATTATTAGCGATACAGAAAGTGAGAGGATAGTGTGTGGTAAAAGATTTGAGGCTTTGGAGAGGAGAGCAAAGTATCTAAAACTGTCGTTAATATAAGTTTGAAGGAGCGTGGCGAAGTTTTAATGGAATTAATGCAGTTCCGAAGGTAGCATTGGACATTAGGCACACGTCACGGATTTGCACGTGCTGTGCTAGCCAGCGTGGATGATGCTGGCAATCCCGAGCAGTCGATTGAAACGGAATACTATTATCTAATATATAGGGGAACGTTAACGCAATAATTGTCCAATATTGCCGTGTCTCCACAGAAACCCATTGCAAAGCCAATGATTTCTCTGACCAACTTGTACAGGGGCGAGAGCAGCAAATATTTCTGTACAGACAACGTCCTACACTATATAAAATTTCTTAGCAATATAACTTAACCACTTATTCCAACACGCATGATTTAATTATAATCAAGTAAAATCATACGTGTACTATATATAGTGAGTGTAGGAAGTAAAAAAAAGCAGAAAAATATTCGTTGCTCCCCCCCCCCCCCCCCAACTGTACATGTACGGTACTCGACAGCAGAAGATTTCCAGATTAGACATAAAACTGTCGGAAACTGTGACAGAAGCGAGCTCTAATTGACGATGAATGAAACTTGGAGAAAGTTTTGAGAGAGCAGAAGGAAAAATGTAAAAATATTTGACGGGTTTTGGGCGAAACTAGCGTTAATCCGATACTACCATCTAAATGTTTCCACTTTAAAAGCAATTCGGTGTAGCCGTGCTAAATTTCTCTGGCGTCACCGACGGATATTTCTGCATATTTAACGAGATCGAGGATAATTTTCATAGCCGGGCAAAGTTTTGCATTTTCAGCGGTTACCGTATAACTAGAAGCGGCTGTCATCAATGCAGATTTGTTTTAGGGAGAGAGACGAGATCAGGCACGCTTACCTGGCCCGAGGTCTGACCGCTACACGCTAATAACTGGAAATGAACATTGGCGCGTTGCGAACGGGGCAAGTTTTCAGGGGGATATGACGCACGCAACGCTAACAAGCGCAATTTCCCAGAGCATTATATCCACGTTGGGTAGCAGCGATCAACGTCAAATCCGCTATTATGGCTCAATGCGTACGGTGTATCGCTACAAATCCATCGGAGTAGAGCAGAGTATTCGCTATATATCTTATTCGAAGCTGCGCATGCAGGGTGAGGGAGTGCGATGGTGGCACGAGAGGCCGTTATTTCTCCTTCTCTCGTTATATAGATTCGCCGATGACGTGGCAGCACACGGACCAAGGACGAGTTAAAGCGACGTTTTTCCTGGAAATGCAGCAATTTTAAATTCCACTTTTGTCACGAACCGGGGCGGACGAGCGCAACGAGAAATCCAATCCCGACTCTTTATGCCGCATTGCATTTCAGTTCCTAAAAGCATGCCCTTCGCGGGCTGATGGTTTGTTTTACGAACGTAAGCTCGTCTCTTTTTCTATCCCTCCTGCTCAACCTTCTCCCCTTTCTCGCTCCATTTTCCCATTTTTTTTCTCTCTTCATCACAACCCCTACAGTGTCTTACCTCCTCCCCCCTACTACGTTTTATGCGAGAGATCTTCGAGTGGCGGAGTAGCGGTAAAAAAATGGACTTTCAGCCACGGTTACACGGAGAAGAATTGGAGCCAACTATATATAGTTATAGTGACAGTACTCTCGCTAAATCATTTTTATCCCTACGCTCGTGGCTCGTATAGGTATATACTCTATAGTATATATATATATATATATGCTAATTATATACCTTTTACACTCGCTAATCGTTGTTTTTTCCCCTTCCGAAACTTTGAAACCCACGATTCTCACTCCCCTCTTGCTCTTTCCCTTGGAATTCGATAGCCAAACTCTCGTTGGACTCCGCTAATTATTATTTGCTATCGAAAACCCGGCTGGCGTTCCCGAAGTCGAGTCACGCGCCACTCGCGAGAAATCCGCGAGCAAAATGCAATTTAATTAATCGTACATTTGCGTTCAGCTCTCGCTCTATCCCAGGTATAAGTCGCAAAACGCTTAGAGACTGCGACGCGCGTCGTAATAAAGTTTTTATCCGTATACGACCTTATCCGGTGCTTCTTACGCGAGGCGAATCGTGACGCTAAACATAATTTTGCGTTCGAGCAAAAGATCATCCAAAATTTACGACGTAACGTACGGCGCGCATAATTCGTCAATTGGAAATTAGGATTACATCGTGTTAGCGGGGGGGGGGGGGAGGTTAAGAACACTATATATATAGTCATGTATATACGCACATCAATCGGTTTTGACAGACTCGAAGAAGCGTAACGAGCGATGAAAAGAGGATCGGTGTGAAAATGAGCGTGTGATCGATGAAAAAGTGGAGGGGGCGATGGAAGACTGGCTGGACGAGAGCGGATAAGATTGCGAGTAATCACGGCAGCGTAGTGGCTGAAGGGGGCAAAGTTACTTGAAAACGTCATGTTAGCCGTGTTGACGGCATCCTCATCCTCTCTCTCTCTCTCTTTCTTCCTCCCCTCCCCCGTTCCCTCTGGTAATCAAGAAACTATCGATATCGTCGATTACAGGCGGAAGCTACCCAATCGAACTTTGCTCGCCGAGAGGCGTGCCTGGCTCTTAAGCGTCTTGAAACTTACATCGGCTATTCCAGCCCGCCTCGGCAACTTCCAGGCAACACCTGAGCTCGCAAACACTTCTCCGATTGTCGCCGGTGTCGTTTTCATCCTTATATCGAAAATCCCAAAGAGCCACTGCAAGCCGAGAGCTCGCTCGCGCGCGCGCGCGCGAATCTCTTTACTCAGGTTTATCTCTCTGGCCTGCAGGGAGTGCTATAGTGGGTTACACGAGTAAAACTGTCAAAATGGAAAATCTAATGCGTGACTGGGTAAATATCTATATATATATATAGTGTACACGTGTACTGTACGTGGAGACATAGTTATGATTGGGAAAAAGGGGGTGTGGGGGTGGAAAATTCGTAGGGAAGGCTGGAGGAAAGGGCGAGGCAAATAATAATGTAAGGGTGTTACGCAAGCAAAGTCGAGAGCGAGAGCCAAAGGACTTGGTGAGACGTGGAAGATTAAACAAAAAGGCAAACTCGAACGGGGACGGAGCGTAAACGAAAAGGCGAGAATAAGAGCCGCAGGAGTGTAGAAACAGAGAGTAGTAAGACGCTTTCCTTTCTAATGATATTTTCATGCCCTTTCATTTAGATATTGCGAGCTATTCCTCGTCGCTTTTTCGTCCAATTAGGAGCACGCCGTTTCTTATTTCTCCTCCCCAATCTCACAGCCCGCACCCCTTTCATCCCCCACCCCCTTAAGCCCCTTATAACGCTTCTCGTTCCGCTCTCGCTCCTAACTCACTCCCCAACCTGACATTAATCACGTGACTGAATTTCATTACAAGCCGGGGTAACGTAATAAAGGAATTGCATCGAACTCTGGCTGACGCGGGATATTGAGCTGAAACATCGGAAGATCATCTGGTCGGGTCATAAAACGTTAGGTCCGGTAACGCCAGCTAGGATTTAATCGCTTCTCCAAGACCGTGCATCGTCGTCGTTCCTCCAATACGGTTCCCCCGCTATATCTCTCGGGTATTTACCCGGAGACCAAAGCATCCCGAGAATCATTGCATTATCCGCTAGATAGGTGGCACATCGAGCGACTCGAATTTTTGCTCCGCTTCGCAACTTTTCCTAATGCCTCCTCCCCCATAATTCCTTCGTCTGTCCCGGATAAAGCTTCCACCTCGCGAAACGTATCATTATTTTCCACGGGTTTAACGAGACAACTCTCATCGGTACAGCGAGATGTTTATAATTATCGTGGAAAAACGATGCGACAGCGAATCGTCGATCGGTAAATTGGCAAATAGAAAGGGGATTCCCCAGTAATTATTTAGCATCGCTCTGGACCGTCTGCCGGGAAGAATATCGATTAATCGATTCGACTCCCTTAATTATACGACGACGCTGATGATGGTCTCGCACGTGGCACTGCAATGGCCATTACGTGAATCTCGTTGGTAGTCGAGGATCCGTCCGTCGTAAACCGAGAGGAAGAGGATGACGCGAAAGACCGTCCAAGCGTAATCACTCGGGGAACGTCGAATGGCTCGAGAGTGAAATAGCATAAAACAACGGCAGTGCTGCTAAAACGCACGATTTCCCGATCTGTGGTACGTTACGAGGTCTCCTAAGACGACTGTATATATACGACGAGAAGTTTGCGCTTGGTCGTACATTTGCCTCCCTCCTATGTATCCGAATTGTGCATGTATATAGGTTGCAATGTGTATTATATGCGAGGGAGCGCGCACACTCTCAACTTTTTTACGCATTCGATTGGAATCGAGCCCTGCAAGTGCTTTTACCATCGGGTGGATAGATTTTTTTATGGCTCCAGCTCTCTCGCAAGGCGCAGCGAAAATGCATTCTCCCCTAAATTCTTTTTGACCGAAAAGATGGCCCGAACCACGTAGCACCCCCCCCCCCCTCCCTTCCCCTCCTCGATTCTGCATGTATAGCACTCGTTCGCTTCGGTTTTAAGACTCGGTTAAATCGCGTTGGTCAGATTACGATGGTAAAGTTTTCGATAGTTCGGTGAAATTAAATGAGAAGTTGGTTATCCCGGGAAGACGATGCGGGATTATGGGGGTCGGTGGGAAAAATAAAGTAGGAGTTTGGGAGAGAAGTGGTAGAGAGCCCAAGGGAATATTATGCAAAGTGGGAAACAGATGCACGCCACTCCGGAACGCGATGCTCTCTTATTTTTCGGCCCGGCAGTTCTTTCTTTTCGACCACGGCTGGGCCAAATGGGAGGTGCTCAAAGAGAAGAATGCCAGATGGAGAAGGAAGGAGAGAAGAAACTCACGTGAAATGTGCGCTCTTGTACAGCCTTCTGTTCCCGAGGAATGCTCGCAAACCTCCCGGAGAATTCAGGTAAGGCGGATTCTCAGCGTTGGGACGTAAACGAGGAATCTCTCTCTCTCTCTCCCTCTCTCTCTCTCTCCCTCGCCCGATCCATTTACCATCTCTATTTATTCGTCATTCTCCACCCCCTCTCGCCAGCGCCTTATCTCTGCCATCCCCTCGCGTCTTATTTTCCCATTCATTCGCTACTTAACAGTCGCGTCGATACAGATCCAAACTTCCCTCGCAAAACTCCCCCTGGAAGCTCTGAAATATTCATTGCTCGTAATAATCCCCGACCCGCTAATTGATATTCCGCGCATCTGGAACTCATCGTCCTCGCCAACAGGTGCCTCGATTTAATTCCAAGCGTACATTAGGCATAATGACGATAATTCTGCTTCGACAAAACGTAAAAAGATGCTGAGGAGAATAATAATAATAATAGTGGAAAAACCATTCGTGGGTAAAGGGACGTAAGAGTGCGTGGAGCTGGTAGTTTTACTTTTAAAAATTGCATCGATGCACCGAGGAGGGTGTCCTTACAGTGGAAGCACATTTACAGTACGACCTCGTAAAAAAACTGGCAGCGTACGTCATGGGAGTCGATCGGTCCCTGAAGCCTCGTAGCGAGGGAAACTCGATGCTCCAGAGAGAAAGAGAGAGAGAGAGAGAGAGAGAGAGAGTAAGCAGTCTTTGAACGTGCAAAAAAAACACTCGTGAAAATCTTGCATTATTGAAACTAGACTGTATACAGTCTCCTGTTCATCGCTTGTAAGAGCATTTTAATTAACTTCCCGTAGCTCTATTTGGAATACACGTGATCGTAAAATTGTATTACCATTTATTTTTTTCCAGTTCGTCTGGTTTTGTAAACTTTTGAAAGTTTTTCAGCCATCCTGCGTATTGACCCAGGTAGCGCGAATAATATTCATAATGGTGACTATTAACTATCGGTACTGCATGCTACAGTAGGTCGTTCGAGGTCCTTTGCATCGTAAACTGCCCAATACTCCTATTAAGCTTTTAATCGTCGTTTTAAACTGTCGCTCGCATGCACTTGTGTCTGTTACGTTAGCGCGTATCAATTTGTACATGTCCGGTTATCAACGTGCTACGCGTCATTCGTTATCGGTCCAAAAAACTTTAATAATCTTTGATGTATGTATACATGTACTTGTATATATGTATGTAGTATATAAGACGTAAGAGGATACAATATACAGCAGATAAATCGCGTTGGCCTTCCATTTATTTTTCTGGAATTTTAGGCACGTGGCAAACCCCTAAATAGGGGATTCAGCTGGAAATGGGTATTTGCTGTCTATTGTCAGCGGATCAAGGATGGTCGGTAAAACACTGATTTTTCTGCTTAAATGTAACGAGTGCTATTTGATATTCGAGCGATAACGCGGTGATTCGGCTACGTGAGGAAAATTTCGCTGGTGTTTTTACATATGCAAGGGCCCGTGGACTTTCAAGGCCGGCGGAAATGTTCCTGCCATCTGCTCTAGAAGAGGCAGTTCCGCACGAAAGACTTCGAAATCACTTTTACGGCGACCTCACTTCCTTACACTTTGCGCCGGAAATTTCATTTTCATAACTCGCGCTACGGCGATTCGTCTCTTCGAGAATCTCCATCTACGCGCTTACCTACCTACCACCTATCTACCCACTACGTCAGTCTCCTATGTATAATGTATGATTGCAAATCGTGTCCTATCCTCCATGCAACCTAATGCACCGATTAAGCCTCTTCGTCGTCGATTCGCTCACTCACCACAAGCAATCATGAAATTGCAATTTGCCAGGACGCTCTTCCTCTCGCTCAACGCCCTCTAGCTATTATTATATTTCTCTAGCTTACAGCCGAGAAGGCTGGGCGAATAAAAAGATACGCGACGCTCGGCATGGATGGAAGAATTCGACCGGCTCCTACATATATATATATATATCTATGTAGTATATAGAGACGCGAATTCTACGGACGGTCTGACAATAAGAAGTCGCTTGGCACCTCGAACGTGTGGCGTAAAGCCTCCAGTCAGTTTCTTCTCTCGCCAGAAGCTTGAAATCTAGGACGTCCGCTGGAGCACTGACAGAGCGAGAGAGGTAGAGAGAGAGAGAGAGAGAGAGAGAGAGAGAGAGAGAGGGAGAAAGGGGTGGGGGTATGTGACCAAAGAAGACTAGGTTAAAAGAGGAAATTTCAGGAAATACGAAAGAAAAGGAAAAAATCGCAGCAAGAGAGGGAGAGGATAAAAACCAAAAGAGGAAAAAAGGTGCAAAAGTATATCTTGAAAGATTTCGCGTCTGATTCCAGTCTCTCGCTTGTTTGCCCCGATATTTCCTCATTCGTCCTTATTTCCTTCTCCCTCCTGTTTTGCTTTCTATTGTTTCCACACGGGAAAGCTATCATTATTCCGTAAAGTGTAATATAAAGCATCGCGAGGAAGATCCGACGACAATTGGACGTATATATATTCACGGTGGCTCTCGAACGTGGCGTAAGCTGTAAATATGAGATGAACAGTTTGGCCAATTAAAATGTTTGTATGAGTGTAGAGCACGTGGCAGCTGCATGGTAATGTTTTGGCATATGTCAGAGCAGTGTTGGAAAAAGTAAATATGGCGCTAGGATTTTCGTAAAATTTGCGTAAAACTCTCGTAAGTAACGAGGGGAAATCCGTGCGTGCACCGATTGGACGGGCGCGTAATCGAGGATTACGCCTTAATCCGGAAATACTGAAGCCGTTCGTTGAAAGGTTCGTTGCTCTCTCTACGTTCATTCGCCCTCTCGACTCTCTCTCTCTCTCTCTCTCTCTCTCTCTCTCTCTCTCTCTCTCTCTCTCTCTCTATCTTTTGCTCGTACACCAAATTGAAACGATTTCGAGCTCGCGAAACGTCGAGTTCTCCTTCGACCTTTATACGAACGAAGTTGTATCGAGAGACACCAATACAGAAGAGGAAAGCTTGCCCACTGGCGCGGCGGAGATAATGGCTCGAGCGAAAGGCTCTATCGCGTTGATAACGACGAAAACCAATCGACTTAATCAACCAGACACGGAATTCGCGATGAATCTCATCGAAAGCTCTGACATTCGTACTAATACGATTGCAGATTGATCTATCCATCGAGCACAGAGTCCCCGCGTAAAACTTTCATCCCTAGATTCTCGCTTTCTTCTCTCCCCATCCCCCCCCCCCCCCCCCCTCTTTCGACGAATGTGCACTATAGACACACATACATGCACGCGATACACGAAAAATCCCTGGATGCTGCAAGCGTCAATTATTACTTCGCTAATCAGGCGGAGTGCGATTCCCAATCAACGGAGAGAGGCCGTTAGAACGGGTCGAGTTTGCTAAAATTGCAACGAGAAGACGAGGAGCGAGAGCATTAGTTCGATTGGCCGTCAAATTTGCGACGTGGCGCGAGAATAAAAAACATGAAACATGAGGAGGAAATAGGAGTAATCTAGTTAGTCTTGACGGCGGCAGCATCCCGGATGATTTACGCGAGTTTACTTTGGCGTACGTTGTTGATGCAAAAGGGTGCGAGGGCCCGGAGATGCGCTGCTGGGTATCACCATGCACCGACACTGCTCGAGTCCGTTTTGCCTATAGAGAGAGAGCGCGTAGTCCTGGCTGTTGAGAAACGTTCAGATCTGCATGACAATCCCCACAATCAGCATTAGCCAGCCTAGCTTGTCGCTCGTGCGTGCTGGACATGTAGTGATAATTGTGGCCGTTGCCCGGGGAATGGGATATTCCGCTGGAAATGGGATACGAGTTAGAGGATAGGTGGTACACTCTATATTTACCCTGCGCGAGATAGCGCTACACTAAATATACGTGTAGTCTCTTGAAACTGCGGCTAACCTGGCAAGACAGTCGCCCCAAGAAAGATACACGGTGGGGAAAAACTGATAAAGTGTGGAAAATTAAAGAAAGAGAGAGATAGAGAGAGAGAGTAAAAAAAATAAAGGAAGGCAGAAATGTAAGCGGAATGAAAAGGGGGAAAAATGGAATTAAAACGATGGAATTCAAGAATTAATATCAATTAAGGTGGAAGCGCGCTTATTGTAGCAGGAACTATTTTAATAGATGCAAAATTACAGAGCAGGGGGACGAGGATATGGAACAATGCAGGCGCGTTTAAGTGAAGGAGAAACTCGTTGTGGGCAGGATACGCTGTGTTCGCTTATCTAGCGATATCCAGAACCATTCATCGACCAGTATGGAAGGTATTCTATTCGAGTAGGAGCTCGTAAAACACTATAGCTACCGCAGCTCCCTTGTTGCTAATATTCTGGTTACCTGGACGAGCCGTGAAATCATATCTAATGCTAGCCAAGCAATTTCAATAACGTTGATGTTTATTAATGCGAAATGTCATTGGCCACAGACATTGTAGTCATTAATTACTTCCTGCGCCTGTAAATTAAAACCGCCAATATACTATACACACGCACGTATGTGCGATAAAACTATGCCATCAGCGTCGGTGTGAAAAGAGTTTTACAGCAAAAGTGTGCAATATCGCCGAGTGATTAATGAAACGAGTGATAAGGACGAAAATTTGAGGAGGAAAGTTTCCGGGGGATTTTACGAAGCGTCGAGTTGTTGATCGTGAATATCGAGGGAGGGTGGGGGGGGGGGGGGTATTGGGGGTTGCAAGGTCGAGCCGTTATCTTCTCGATGCGATCGCGACAGCTTCACCAGTGGCCTAGACCAGAGTACAGCGGAGAAGAACAGAGGAGAGCAAGTACAGCAACATCGCGCAACGGTTAATTATATTCCACCCTCGCACCCGTTTACGTCGTACAACGTGCTCACCGTTGGCGCAAACCGCGCGGTATAATTAAGCAGCGGCTTATGGCGTTGTAATCTCGAGGAAACTTAGCGCGAAAGGACACCACGCGCCAGTGAAATATATACGCCTACACTCCGCGTAAAGTCCATGATGTACGCTCACTGTTTCGTGCCACAGACTTCCTCCAGACGTTCCTCCGCAAAAACAAAAGGATTGCTAAGAAGAAATCTACCGGCTGGCCAACTTTCCAAGAGGAATTCTTTATCTCCCCGACTAATTTAGCCGTTGGCCACGAGTAGTTATATGTATATATATATATATATATATACACCTGCACACACTATAAGACTCTCTCCCTCTATACATAATTTAAATCATTTTCTTTTCCCCTGCAAACTTCCACCTTTTTACTGCACGGAGCTTTTTCTCCACCCTCTCAGCACGCATCAACGCTGAAGAACGACTCCTACTCACCCCCCCCCCCCCCTCCATAGCAGCATCCATCGTCGAATAATAATGATAATCCGCTGACGTAAACGCGTCTTTGAAATTCGCCGCCGCGCGTTTTATTGAGCGAAAACATTATAGCGCGACGCACACGGTAATCTTCTCTAGCCTGTGCGTGTATTATTATTATTATTATAAATATGAGAGAGAGAGAGAGAGTATATATAAATATAAAATAGAGTGCAAGAGATGGGTGAGTTTGAAAGTAGAGCGTCTGTTTTATTCGCGGACTGATTTATCCTATCGCATAATGCAAATTCGCATAAATTTGCACGCTCGGATAAGCAGAATATTAAATCTGACAGCTGAAACAAGTGTAAGCTGGTTAGGTCGTTAGCGGAGCGAGCTTCAATCATAAAACGAGCGAACGAAAAGGGGTGAAAGACGAATCATCGATAAAATTACCATACAAAATGGTCAAGCGGACATCCGCTCTAGCTAGCCAGACCGTTGCATCAAGCCCATCGCCCATCTTCCATCCTGTGCACAAAGCTAGATCTTCCACGGTCTGCATTTATTAGATAGTCGCGCGAGCGCGCACCCGCCGCGCGGATATCGTCAAAGAATATCCATTTCAATATATTCCATATCACATTTTTATCTTTATGGCCGACGACTTTGTTTCCATACTAAAGGCCCTCGCGTTATAGTTGGATATATTCCCTCGTTTATTTTTCGTGCAGCCTTTGTCCGCGACCGGTGTATCGAAATCGCATTAAAGATCGTATAAAGCCCCGGAATATTTAATCCCTGGGATACCGTGCGAGCAAGCTTATATAATTTTGCATTTCATGAAGAAGATGTGGTCTGGAATTTTTCCATGATACCGGAAAGCAATCAAAGAGAAACGGTTCGGGTTCTAGAAGGAGATGGAGAGAGAGAGAGAGAGAGAGAGGAAGAGATAAAGAGTGGGAGGGAGAGGAGAGCTAGGCGGTGGGGAAAAGGCAGATTGGAAAAATATAAAAGTGATGAATTTTTCCATTTCTCTATTCAAATGAGAATCTCTTGGTTTGGCCAGTGTGGCAATAATATTCAGTGTGCAGTGACGCACGCGCGCGCCCGCGTGCTCTCTTCGCCAACGGAGAATGGATCTAAAAGGCCAGCGTAAATGAATAATCGAGTGATAATTGCATGGAGTCTGTTTACTGTTGCGGACATCGGTGCTCAGGCTAAAAATGGTGAGTGCATCGATGAGCAGCAGAGTCCACGCGGGCCTGCTCCGATTTCGGTGGAAACGCGCCAGAAGAATCTAATAAAAAACTCCTATCTAATTTACATTTTCAGGTACGCTCGTGGAAAGTACGTACATTGTTTTGCACTTTGCGTATCCATCAGGAAAAATTTCCAACCGCGGGGGAGGAGGAGGACGTACAGGATATGAGAGCTGTGGAAGGGGTTGTGGATAAAATGGAGAGATGCCCGGATGAGGGGGGGGGGGGATAATTAATTTTCCCTAGGGTCCAAACAGGCTTGGTAATACGCGATAATCGTTGCAATCCTTTTCTCATCACTGTGTGTTATAGTATAATACTATATATAGTATAAGTGTACACACAACGTGTGCATACACACACACACACAGTCGAGCAAGAGCGGTGGAAGGGCAGCTTAGATGGACTTGGCTTTGGGCTACCGACGTCGTTTGTCAGGAAGGGAACGAGACACGTAGCATCCAAACACGTCAGCAACATTGCTGGTTGGTTCGCGGTGCTCCCAAATAAGTGCTCGGTCGATACATGTCTAGAATTTCGTTCACTCGCATCCTCCTTAACCAGATCCCTGTAAACAAGGTCAAAACTAATTTCCACAGCGAGACTTCCTCGATCATTAATGGCTTTGTTTCTAAGTTTGGACGGCTCGCGCGATAACGACCAAAGCCACATTTAAACACGATCAGAATGCGGTTCGTGGAACGATAATCACTCGGAATTAAATCAACATGGAGCTTCGCCAATAACAATAATTAACATTTCTATACCGTGTCGTTGCGTAAATAATGACCCTGTCATTTTCGTCGGGCTACCTACTGCACCTCGCTCGCCGTACCTACACACACCGTCCACCGTAATAATGCTTCGCTATTCGGGTCAGAATCTCGACATTTTGTCAATAATTCAATGTATAATCCGTATACAGAGCCGCAAAACTAATTCCCACGTTGACGCCGTTAAATCGATTATTTCTATTCTCTTTCTCTTTCTCTCGCACACACGCACACACGCATATGTGTGGATGAATGTTGCGCGAGTATGATTAAAAGCAAATGTGACTTGTTTTCATCAATATTTGCATTTCCTCGATCGTTCTTCAAGCCACAATCACCCCACCCTCTCCTTTTTCCCATTCGAATTTGTTTATACCACTCGCATTATTGTGCGCGGCCCAAATTTTGCATACGTTTCACCCGAAATGAATATTAAAAGTCCAACACGCGACATTTACATGTGACATTTACGAATATTGCGAAGCTTTTATCAATTAAGCTCAAATTTTTGTCGGAAATTCAATTTCGCACAGCAGTTATGTAGCCGTCGTAGAGCTGCACTCGCGTTATAAAGCTATGAACGGGTCGTAAAATAAATCAGACAACGCGTGTATACATACGCGGTAATAGGTATTATTTTAATCGAAAAATCGTAAACATTTGATAGAGCCAAATGTAACGTGGTAAGAGGATTAAGTTTCATCGAGTGGAGCGGAGTAAAAAGAAACATACGAAAAGGCCAACCCGGAAAACAAGAATGCTCAATTCGGTCCATGACTTTAACCGTTATATCGTTCTCGTAAACCACCTAAGCAAGGCCTCGGAAACACGTATTCTTCAGCGATGCGCGTCCAACCATTTATTTTATAGCGCTCCTCGTGATTACGCGTATCTGCTTTTTCTCTTATCTCCCCGATAACAGACTCATCCTCGTACAGGTATGTAAATATATGCTAGAAAACACATGTATACACGACACGCGTCTTATCGCGTTAACAGCGAATCGCCGATAAAAGGTACCACGAAGAAAGGAGTGATATATGTTTGGAAAATGGTTTTCATAACGAATGTTACGTTGCGCGGAGGCTCCGACCGTTGTATTCCCGTCGTCCGGAGATTATAGTCACGCTTCGAAAGAAACGCAGTTACACGCGTCGGAGTTTTGTATGCAAACTACATTTTTCATTACAGCTGAGTATCTGTATGTATGACCGGTTGCTTTTGCGTAGTGGCGCGCCAGTAATACCGCAAGCGAAGCACGAAGTCGCGCCGGCGCCGAATAAAACAAAAGCTGGAGAATCCACGTGCGACTGTCCGCCTTGCGACCGCAAGAATCCTCCGGGGAGGCGAGGGTCGAAGGGACGAACGAGAGAGATCCTCGGGGATCCGCGCGAGGACGGTGACCAATTAGCCCCGAGAGCTTACCTCTCTTCTTTTCCCCAGCTCGCTCTACGACGCACACATCCTGCAGTCCCAACGCGTTAACATCCTCCTTCTTATTCTTGCCCACCTGCAGACCGTGTAGATCTTCGATCCCGCTAGCTTTCTTTTCACCTGGCGGACCATTAAGCTTTTACGAGCATCCGACGTCCTCCAGGAAATACGAGCCTTCCCTCTGTCAGAGTACGCGAGGCTAACGATAAAAGCAGCCAACTAATGCGACAAATAAATCTCTCAGCCGGAAGTCTATTTATCTGGGGCCCATAACCAGTAGCTACGGGATCATTTCAACGAAAACGTCCTCGAGACGTTCCTGCTAGATTCGAAACTACAGGAACGTCCGTTGAACAATTTCACGTGGAATATCAAACTAAATAGCATTCGGCGGATGTAAAATCAAGCGATATATGCGTAGAATTTAAGGCAGCTCATGCGGTGTGTTTTCGGAATGTACTGGCTGGACGTGCTTTTCACTCGAAGGAACGAACATTTAATTATGTAATTGAATAATTAATTATTAAACATTTTTTCTGATAAGTCTGGCACAAATGGTAATAAAACATGTTATTAGTTTTTTTTATATATAATAGTGCATTAGTAGAACTTGTCTTCTTCTTGTTTAGGTTTTGCTAATGAGCATTTCAATGAAGAATTCACATGTTTTGCTCGATTTGAATTTATCAGGACGCATCTTATGTAATATTATAGTAAATATATTCTCCCCCTTAATTTTCCTAAATTAAATGTAGAAATTAAATTAAAACAAAGTCCCAATCTTTTTTAGTATAGAATAATTACTTTTTCTTTTATAGAATAGACATATTAAACGTAACTTTCAGTATACAAAATTAAGATGGTGAAATTATACAGCATGTGTATAGTAATACGGTGAGTAAAGTAGCTCCATTACAATCAACACAGAGTGAAAAATGAAAATTTTACATTAAGTAGTTGGAAAAAAGGACAAAGGTCCTAAAATTGCAGCGAATGCCACTATAATAATGAAATATCTTATTTTCTTGAATTTATCTAACAAATACAGAATCCGAACTTAACGCATAAACTACCCTAAACGCACGTGCTATAACTAGTGAATGACGTATTTACGAATATCATTGGAATAGGCAGGATGAGCCGATGAAAGGAGCTTGATGAAAAAATAATTGAAAACAAAACGTACAAGTCTGCTGGTGGTGAGAGATTTTCAATTGATGAAAATCATATAAGCTCGTATGTTGAAATCGTATGAGAAACGCTTTATACCGGTTTAAATAGCAGTCACGCGTAATTGAATAATCGCGTAGGTAGATCTGGCGTAAAATAGTTTTCCAGTGCTGATCGATATAGGCGTGTACGAGAAATAAAAAAAAGGATTTCGAAGTTCGGAGCATTGGAGAATGAGCAGAGTGTGTGTTCCGAGGGATTATCCGACTTTAATCCGGAGCATTGTGGCTACTGACACGCAGATACGTGTGCACCAGTCGACTTCGTGCTCGTCGCGGTTTCACCCAGTGAATTCACGACAATAACGCGATATTATCTGAAACGGGAAACGAGAAAGCGTGCCTGAGCGTAGATGCATAAAATCAAATGGCGGACAACGACACGCGCCACGATGGATTCCCTTGGCTTTATGGAGAAAGGGATTCAAAATTGAAAAAACTTTCGTCTGGTGTTATTGAAAAGTGCCTTATTCCACCGTAGTCTTCAAACAAATTCTTCGCAAGGATTTCTAGATATATCGCTTAAATTTTTATATTACAATCAAGCTTATTTTTAAACGAAATCTTATTGGACGTGGTTAAAATTGTGGAAGGACGGGGAAGTAAGATGTGTGAAGTATGCAATAATCGTACTTTCGAGCGTCAAGTGTGGAAAGAGAAAGAGAGGGAGAGGGAGGGGGGAGGGTGGAAGAAAGAGCGACTTATTATTGCACCAGAGGCTGGGACGTGTTGGTGGTAATAATGCAATATTACGCGAAACGGGAGACCACAGTTCGTTAGCAGGTTGGGGCGAACGGAACCAGCCGGGCGAAACGGAGTGCCCGGATTGTTTACCTCGACAGAGGAAAAAAGGGACGGAAAGGGAGAAAACAGAGGACAAGAGAGAGAGAGAGAGAGAGGGAGGGAGGGAGAGGGCAAGAGAAAGAGAAGAGAAAAATATGGTTGAAGGGGAGAGAAAAAAAAAGTATAAACGCACCACTCGAGCCTGAGGGTAAAAGTAGGCATGCGGCTCAATGACAAAGAAAGAAAAAAAAAGTAAGCCAATGTTCGTAAAATAAATGAGAAAGCTGAAACGAAGGAAAATTCGAGCTAACGCAGCAATGGAAATTTATTGAAAATTGATTGAATCAGTGGTAGCAGGTAAGGAGTAGTTATTAATACAAGGGTTGGAATTAGAGGGTGGCAAACGAATACCACTGTTGTGTTCTTATAAATTGCACTCACGTATAGTGCTAATGAAGACCGGCTAGTATACTTATCTTGCCTGCCTTCTATTTCTCTCCACCCCCTCCCCCTCCTCTTCCTCCCCAATCTCCCTCCCTCTCTCGCTCGTGCAAGGTAAACGTATAAGTTGGAACGCTTGCGTTTCTCCGTGTACATTACTCCAGAGAGCTCCGTATCCTATTATGCAGTCACTAAGTTAATAGACTTGGACTTGAGAATCCTCGGTTTCCATCCTCTCCCGGCTTTACCCCCGCCACCCCCCGGTGCCTCGCAGACCCGTCTCGCCTGGCTCGAATACGATTTCCCCTCGCTCCGCCAGAGATAGATTCGGTATATAAATGTAATGCTGGAAATTAACGCGTTACACCGCGTACACAGCTGTCTGGCTATTCACCGGTGTATCGGTGGAGGTGTCTGGAGCTGCTCGGAGTTCGCGCGCAAAGTCCCGTGCTGGCAAACGACCAAACCTTCGAATGAATTTCCACTAGAACGCGCGCAGAACTGCTCCCCTATCTTCGAAGGCTCCCACGAGCACCGTGCTACGCGTAATATGCCGAAAAACGCTGAACAGTGCGTTTTCCGCACAGGAGAATTTCTCAAACGAGTTAAAAATCGAGTTTGTTAGCGTTAGTGGAATAAACACGAGCCATTATAGTATGTACGTATAAATGCACAATGGTTAATGCTGGCAATACGTATTGGCAGGGTCATTAAGGGACAACGATGATAATTAGGAGGCTATTGCAAAAATCCAGCCGAGCTCGTAATGCTTGATAAAGCCGGGAGGTATTTTAAAATGGGTGGAGAGGCAGGTGGGAGGGGGGGGGGGGAGAAGAGGTTTAATGGATCTGTTTATTCGAGTTTAATTATGGCGATGAAAAAAGGGGACAAGCTATCTAGTCTCGCTATTAGCTTAGTGGAGTGGCTCGCGCGTTCATTTTGCAATTGTCTCGCGAACAAAAGATCGCGCGAGTTTGCACCACCAAACCACCCACCCCCTCCAGCCAAACCGAAGAGACCCTCTCTCCGCTTTCACAGCGAGCCACAAGCGCCCGTCCATTCTTTTTTATCGAGCGCGAGCCACCGCTGCGCGTAGTTAATGGATGTTGGAACAAAGGGGAGGGGGTGGCAGGCAAAAGTTGGTAGCGCGATGCGCAGGAGGAGGGAGGGGGTGGAGGGGAGTTGGACAAAAAGTTGCCGGGAGCATTGGATACTAAAATAGATGAGTCGGCGGAAGTGCGGTGGTCCCGATGCAGAAATAACGCTGCTCTGTGTTCCTCCGTCGTTATTTACATATATAGCTAGTCGATGTCGGTCGAAGGTGAAAAAAGGGATAATGGGAGGGGTGGGGTTGGGGGACGAAGAGAATCTGACCAGACCATTTCATTTAAACGCCGCCCCAGCTTAATACCGGGCACAAAAGCTCGCGGGCGCGTGGTGCTGGCGGTGGCTGCTTTGCCGCGTCAAATATATTTCGTCAGACACCTGTTTTCCCAGAGTGGCACCACAGCTGTACGCGTATTTCACTATGCTGTCTATCAAAACCGATGGCAGCCAATCCTTTTATTACCGCGCTAACCCATCCACGGGAAAGCTTTCTTGCTCCTTACCAACGCTCCACTGCCGCCCCTTGTCACTCCTCGCGCGAAATAACCTGCCACAAACTACCCCCCTACCTCCCACGCTTAAGAAATATGACGTTCGATCAGCTGCACACTATCGAAAACTTTCCATTCGCCCCTTTTCTATAATTAAATCCCTCGTGATAATTTCGATCCTCCGTATTTTTCTCCCGCCACAATATCATGCACGTATATATGTATAGAAGAGATTCGTTAATAATTTAAAAGTCGAAGCGTTAAAAATATAATTCGTTGCACCGGTACGGTCAATTATAATTTTACGTGATAGAAATTGTCGCCTCGGTGCACGCATAACAAAAACTAACGCGTTTGATTACGCTGAATGGAATGACGAGTAGTGTCAAGGTTTTTTACGTCAGTAGTTATTTTTCATTCGTCATGAAAGAGTGGACAGCCATATTTTATCGCATCCCGTTATACTCTATGTATATGTATATATATATATATATATATATATAAACGTATATAAGCACGTCTCGCATTACAAGCAGAAGCCGAGCATAATTCAAACACTCCGCCATGCCATTCTTTTCGTATGGGCATATTTCACCGTGCGTTTCACGAGTATACCGATGATATTATAACTGGTAAGTAGCTGTAAAAAAAATAGCTGGAGCGAGATTCACGACGGAGGAAACAGCGTATATATATAGCATATATGCACGCGAGACCTCGACGCAGCATCGTTCGACAAAAAGCGGTGTAACGTTTAATGGATCTCGCGGAGGTAACTCTCGTACGACTGAAATGAGTTTTACGCGCAAAGCAGAAACCGGAAGTGTGCAGTACGTGCAGGGCTCGAATTTGGATCGCATTGAGTAGCGCGCGAGGAATGATTAATCTCGTTTAAAATTTTGCCCGAACCGGTAGTAGCGCGGTGAAATACGATTACGGCGCTTGCATGCGATTGCGGGAGGGGGGAGGGGTAGTTGCAGGCGATCGGGAAACAAAGTGTTTTATAATTCAAGGCGGATGGATCGATCCGGAAATCACGTTTGGCGCGAACAAACTTTGAGAATCTCGCGAATATGCCGAAGCCGAGGTCGCTCGTGCATGAACGCGGAGATTTTTCAGTGGGTGCATGAGCCAGCCGAGAGACCCTCGAGGAACTAGATAGGGTACGGGCGAGCGTGTGTACGTTATATCGTTACGGCTTTAGACCGAAATCTCGTGGAGAATGGTTAAAGGGTATAAGGTGGAGAGGGGGGGGGGGGGGGACGGGGGTGTCGAGAGGGAGTCGTTGGATAGACTCTGTACACCGGTGTGCGCTAACCATTTAAGACGTCCATAATCCAGGCGTGATCAGCGGCATGTGGCGTGCTTGCACAAGCTCGCTGATCCCTGAAAATTGGATCGATAAACCCTCGTTTCAGCCACCACTTGTGGCATTGCTGCTGCGGAAATCTTCGCCCCGCCAGCATTCGGATAATCGATCTCCAATTTCTCTTTTCCCTCTTTCCTCCTTCTCCTTTCTCTTCGCCGGTTGTCCGATTTAATATTTCACGTCCGCAGCGTGACTACCGCCCAGATGCCGGAGGATATAAGAAGAGAAAAAAAAGCGAGCACTCCCACAAACATATCAATTCACCAAAGCGACCTGCCTCTCCCACCTGAGAGTCTTCCCAGTAATTTCTCGTCCGAGTTGAAAATATAATTTTTATCAACTGGGTATAAGAGCTGCCGCGTCCTCCTCGTATATAAGAGATTCCAGGCACGGGCGACAAGCGCTTCTAAATCGTGTTGAAAAATATCTACGAGTAGACAATGTATACTGTCTCGTTTCAATAATTCAAGCAGAGGGAAAGAACGTTATTCTCGCTGTTTAATGCGGAGTATAAACGACAGTCGTATATATGATCCTCGAAAAACGAGTATACACTGTGTGAGCGGGAGAATTAAATAACAGGGAAGATGCAACGCGAAGAGTATTAAAATTCTATCACGCATCTATATATATATTAGGTTGGTTTATAAAGAAAAATTTTTCCTGATTTTAATTGGTCAAGAATATTAAAAAAAAAAAATCAATTTTATTTTAGATTTTTTAAATCCGTTATATAATGCCGAATACATTTTAAGTGTTAAAAATGCATTTTCGGGGGCAATTTAATTTAATTGATCTTGTTATTGAACAAAACAAAAATCCCCTATCTTTAATTGGTCGAGGATAAGAATAATACATGTTTTCAAATTTCTCAAATTTTAGAGAACATGTATTTTTATTATATCCGACCAATTAAAAATACAGGATTGTTTTTAAATTAGAAGAATAAATAAATCAAAATATCCCAAACTCTACACACATTTAACATTAAAAATGGTTCCGGCATCAAATAACTGCTCCTAAAAATTCTGAAAAAAAAAATAGGACTTGTTGTTTTTAGTACTCTTGACCAATTAAACGCAGGAGAGTTTGTTTTTTTTAAACCACCATAAAATATATATCAGTCTCTGGAGCAGTGTACGCTTTTTTAATTGATCGGTACAAGAGAATCGTGCGAGCAGGAGCTAAAATCATAAAGTAGAAACGAGGTTATCGGTGAAAGGGAAGTTTCGGTTAATGGAAAGGGGATGAGAAGTGAGAGTGTCTGTGTCACTCGGTGCTGGTAAGAGATAAGTGAAAGTAAAGCTCTGAAGTGCGCGCGCGATGGTGACCGCCGCCGACCGGTTGGATGGTGCTTTAAGGTGTAAAGCGCTTTCTAATAACACAAGGTCCTCATCCTTCCTCCACCCAAACAGTGGCGTAGACGCTATTTTTACGAGGCACATCCGAGCCAACAGACGTTGCTAGCTTATTTACTTTTATCGCTGCCTCCCTGACTGCTTTTCTCCATTTACTCTTCCGCGTACTTATTTTCTCATTTTTGCTCGCCGCAGACAAAGCCGACGAGAGCTTTAAACTTCCACGGCGCGAACAAATCCATCAAGCAGTTTCTCGGACCTCTTACCCCCCTAACCACTTATATATATATATATATGTGTAACAAAAAAAAGAGTCCTAACGCTATACCTTGCAGATTTCAATTGAATTTTCTAATTGCAAAAACCTCTCTCTCTCTCTCTTTTTCAAGTATAATTTCCACTGGTACATGGTTTGCATTTGCATAAACATATCGAGAGTAATGAAGGGGGAGTGGGCCTCGATGATATTTAGCTGGATGCGACAATATTTTCCAGACGCACGCGTCCCGAGTAGTTTAGCCACGTCGAAGTGACAGAGTCTAAATACCTTTTGAACGAATAAACCGTAACGGGTGGTCCTGACGGTTCGCGTATGCGCGTACACACGTGCGGTCGACTGTCGCGGTAAATTTTCGCGTCAGCCGTCGACGCGCGAGGTGTGAAATTAAAGGGAGAAAAATGCTATCCCGATATCCGCTGCTGCCACGCGCATAAACTTGCATGCCTCTACTGCATCCTGCCTGCAAGCTCTGTTCTCACCCCCTCCCCCCCCCCCTCTATCAGTCTACCATCCATGCGTATAAACATATATATATATATATATAGAACAGCTCCCAAAAAAGCCACCCAAATCAGACAGAAGCGTTCGCTTAATTTATTCATGATCCCGCTAAAATATTCATTGGCTACGAAAAAATATACGACTGAGTGCAATTTGTTCCCGAAGCAGGCCACGATTTATACCGCATCCCATTTAGTCCATAACGGTAATTATACCGCGATATTCGGAATTTTGCAGTTTCCTCATACCTATGCGATAAGGCTATGTATATATACAAGGCATATAAAAAATCTGCAAAAACTCTCGCTCAATTATATATGTATATATATATATATTTCCGGTCGACTAGCGGGAAAGAGTTGGATCGAGTAACGAGAATAAAACACATTCTGCACCGAGCACCGATTCAAAACAGTTTTCGCGAATTCGAGCATTTCTATTTTAATAATCGTTGGAGTCAACGACGTGTTCGTAACAGGCATCAGCGATGTAGCGAGCATCCACGCAAACTGGCCACTTTTCCGAATCGAACGGACCAATCGGATATTTTCGACTAGAATTTTTCTTGTTGCCATCAGATTAAAAGGCTAAATCGATCTTCGGCTTCGTAACTCGAATCTTTCTCTCTCTCTCTCTCTCTCTCTCTCTCTCTCTCTCCCACCATGGATTATGACACGGTTATCCGATTCGTAACAAATTTTCTTGGCTGATTGTGGTCGGAGCCGGATTGTTCATTATTTAACAGATGTAATTCGCACGGATTGTGTAATAACAGCAGGGCGCGCGTGGAGTTGGCCGGGTCCCGAGATGGACATTAAATGGCGTTCCGCGCAAAACAAGCCGGAATGTTATTGCGAAAACAAAGGGAATTTCTGGTCCACGCTTAAAATCGAGCTAATAAGCGTGGCTCTCCGCGTTCATTTACGTTTTAATTATCCGCTCCAGCCGGTCTAACTCGACGACCGACCTCCCGCAGGACCCCAAAATTATTGTTAGCCCCTTCCGCAGCCACTACGCGACTTACCGTCTCGGTCGAGTACAGCGAAAATTCCCTGCCGCGTGTGTTCATCGATGCTGACGAGACTTTACCGATATCGATAAAACGGGAATCCAACCTGGCTATACCATTGCGTACATCTGCGGTTGCTACTCGAGATTCCCATCACCGAAGCTGCTATAATATTTAACGCCATCATGCCGTGTCTCGCTGCGACCATTAATTCGCATAGCTGCTCCTTAACGAGAAGCCGTATATACCGACATTACAGAGCGGTTGCACCTGAAATACAGCTCTTCCAAAACAATTTTGCTTAATTAACAACTTTGTTCTTTTATCCAAAGAACGCTTCTTCGAGGTGTCAAAAATTATTGCAAAATTTAAATAATTATTTCATAACTCACATTTCAGGAGAATGAACCACTATCCGATAAACACACATCGTTACGGTAGTACAACCATATCTTAGTCTTAAGAACACGAAGAAACAATAATGACTAATTCCAATTTCATCCCCCATGAAAATAGCCGCGAGCAAACGGGCAAGAGGCCGACGATTAATTTTTCCATTCGCAGAATCGATTTCCGTCATCGGATCTTCGGTACGCGTGGCATGATGGATGCCTAAACGAATTTTTGTCCGCAGTCGCTCGGCAGAACGCTGCCGCTGGTAGCGTCGTGGGCGTGAAGACCGAAGGGCATAATGGCCACACAGGGCGATATGGGATTTATCGGGGGAATTTGCATGGTGGAATTTCTAGAGAGCCGGTCGGTACGTCGAGCGATTGGATTTTCGTGGGCCGCGACGGCGGCGGTGCGGTAATGGCGTTACGGTAACGATAACTCGTCGTGTGCAGTCCAGTCTACACCGGCGCTGAGCCTATCGGGACGCGCCAACAGCTGCGTCCTGCCAATGGCTAAATGATCGCGACAAAATTACTACAGAACTGCGACAATCGCGTCACGGGCAAATCTCTCTCTAACGGGATCCACCCTCCCACCATTCCATTAAACTGACGGGCATTCCGCTCTGTCATTATACGCAGCACCCTAATTAGCCGTATTAATCACGTCCCGTCACCGCGTAATCCCCGTCATCCTACTCGTAATATTTTCACTCGCAAAGCATACCGATCGTTTTTTTTTTATTTAGCCGCTTCTCTCTCGTTTAATCGCCGTTGACTCAGCACTTTTTCTTTCTCCCCTCTCAGCCGTCTCGTAATGGCGTCTTGCCCTTTCACCCCCAACGAGGATTCGATTCTCCGGTGCTGGAAGCCTGGCGTAACTTGCCGCGTGTAACTGCGATCGTAGTAGTGGTGGATGTATAACCTCGTGACAAGCTATGTGCTATATATTATTTGTATTAGTGTATACAAGACACACACACACACACACGAATAAACAAAGAAACCCGTCAAGCGTAATCGAGCGATATTCTCGTATCAGGATAATTCGACTATGCAACGATACCAGTGTGTGTATATATATATGTCTTATATTATTATTTGTAGCATCTACAAATTCACTTAAGAGTTTGCGCGCCGAGAAATTCTCCGACGTGACGATATAAATTTTGGCAGTCTCGCTGCCTGTGCTTTAATTGTACCTGCAGTGGAGGAATTTATCGCGAGCGCGATAAAAAAGAGTTGCTGACAGAAATTGGCTCTGGAAATTTCATTGGACAATTTGTTCGAGCTTTCTTGCCCGGTAGCCTCGCGGTGACGTTGGATCTTAAATCACAAGGCAGTTTTTCATGGACTCTTCGGTGTCGAGCAGGCAGTAGCCGAGTGTACCGTCGAAGAAATGGAAACGAGAGAGAGAGAGAGAGAGAGAGAGAGAGAGAGAGATAAGAGTGGCTGAACGAATAAGGAGAGTTCGAGGGGGAAGGTTAGAGCTTTCTCAAGTAAGACGAGGGGAGGAAAACGGAATGAGGACAGAGCAGCTAGGAAGCTTGCTGGACACGCAACGCTCTTTGAATTATGATCACGTAAAGTTAGTCTCTATTAAAGTCATAAATTTCGAATTCAATAACAGCGAGGCAAGACGGATACACACTCGAGCTGCAGCAGCGAGTATACACACACGTGATAAAACGTCCCGCTGCTTGACAAATTGCAGCGCGACGGAATTCGGCACTAATCTATTCGTCGTTACTTCGCCTTGCCTGCCTAGCCGATCGCGAACAGATCGATATCCTCCCTGGCAGCTTGCCCTCGTCTCTGCCGAGCACAACGACACACTCGTTTTTATCGAAAACATATTAACGTTGCTCGAGAATCTCATCCTCGATTTCTCCATCACGCCTGGGCTGAGACCACCTCCGACGTTCCGCAAGATCGGCGGGCCTAAGAAAATACCCAAAATACTCTTTCAAAATTATAGCTTCGCGATATTGCGAATAACAATATTGTAGAGGGAACGAAGCACGAATATATGGTCCAATAATTTTTCGCCAGGCGCTCTTCCGGCGAAGCTGCGGAGGGTCGTTGGAAATCTGGGAGTATTCGTGCAGCAGCCGGATAGTTTTATCATTGATTTGGGGAAGAATAGAGAGGGATGGTTGGTTATATCTCTCGGGATCTTTTGTGCATGGGCGACCTGCTGCCACTTGCCATCGGTTTCCTGCTGCAAAAGTTGTTGTTATGCAACGGCTGGAATTCCGGTGAAGGACGAGGAACAAAAGCGGAAGGAAGGAAGGAAGGAAGGAAGGAAGGATATAGGACTCGGTGCGAAAGCTCGTAAAGATATAAAATGGCGTCTATTCTCGCTAACAAAACACCTCGTATCCATCGTAGAGCAGAGACCGTGCAGTTTCGAGCAACATCGAGTCTTCCCTTCGATGTTTCCACTTTGCCATGGTTATCCTCTCGTGACGTCATCGGTAAATATTATACGCAGGCTCAGGGTTTTTTTCCTGCGATTAATTTGATTATATTTAAACGCGTCAGCACAGCGAGCAGCCGCTCGGCTTCCTTGGAGAATGCGATGCGAAGGAAACAGCGTACGTGGTTCCAGACGGTTACTAGTGGAAGAGAATCGATCAAGTGCACCGCTGTTTGCGAAGGTCCTCGTGAATCCCCGGGAGATCCACGAGAAATACACTGACATTATTTCAGCCACAGTTTCTAGGAACCTTCTCTCTCTCTCTCTCTCTCTCTCTCTCTCTCTATATATATATATATATATATATATCTACGTCCTGTATGAACGAGCTGCGTTCCGCTTTAATGGAGCAACCGTGTGTCTCATATAATATTTCGTTGTACACGTTACCAATTAGATGGAGAGAAACTGGCTGATTGCATAGCTTCAAACAATTCATAGTAGCCGCAGTTGGTTCACTCTCTGTCTCTCGCTCGCACACCGTTACACACACACACGTACTCACACAAGAAACAGTAACACATTCGTCTGTTTATGGCTAATTAAGCGTACGATCCCAATCGGAACGGCAGCTTTCAAGTGTCCCGAGTGAAAAATTGCATCGGCTGCTGCACTGGAATCCAATGAAAGCGCATTAATCGATGCATCGAAGCGTGACCCGATTGCTCCTCGAAGAAGAGGGTGGGTAAGGGGGAGGGGGAGGGGATAGATGGAGTAGGGTTAACGTCCTCGTGGTGGTATTTCCCTCTGCCAAATCGAGACGTACTTATCGACGACGAAGAGAGAGACCACCCACTGTCAGGGAAGTCACGATTTCCATGATTATACGCGTTCAAGCGTGACGCCTGAGTTGGTAAAGGAAAAGCGTTGGCGCCGTCGTCTGCCAAAACATTTCTTGCCGAGTTTCCGTCAGCAGGAGAGCTTGCCTAGCCCCAGTAGCGTTTATCAATCCGGCCTTTTGTCGGCTATCCCGTTCGGTGCAGCGCCCTGTGTGCCGAGGCTTTCTCCCCCCGCAGGAGAAAAGTCGATGTGCAGCGCGCCGTAGAGAAAAGGGCTTAAGGTTTTCGCCAGCAATATCAGCCACCAGTGGCCGAGCTATATACATGTACACGGCAACATTTCCATTTATTAATTATAATACTGGCGGCAGCCCGACCGAGAAAGCTACATGCATCCAAGAGGAAGCACTGTAATACAAGCACCACCACGAGCTTTGGAATAGTACAGGTAACTGCAAACTTTGTACTGCCAACTTCTCTCTCTCTTCGAAGTAGTTTGCGGTACGATTCTACTCCAAAGCTTGGCCGCTCTATACTTCGTCCTCTCAGAATGATCCAGGTTCAACCACTTGGCATTCGTTGGATCCACTTGCGAAATCTCATCGATGCCTCGTAGATCGGTTCTCTCTTTTGCATTTTTTATACATGTAATACTTACTGTGTGTGATGTATATATATATATATATATAGTCTCCACCACTTTTCAATAATCCGCAAAGATACCGGAAGTTTGAGATCAAAATTTGATTGAATACTAATCCTGGATAAGACATTGTCAGAGGATTTAATGGCGAGGGTGCAGCTCACTTTTGTACACCGAGGATTACACTGATCCGCTTCGGCAGTTTATTCTACCTTCGAGTACATCGCGCGTTTACACTTATATTACCTATACCGAGGGTTGAATCTTTCAAAGAGCCACCCGCAAACTATGGACAAAGGCTGTCGTGGCATTTTTTAAGGTAAATATCCCTGTAGAAGTTGGGTAATTACTGGAAATTTCAGCATCGTTGCAACCACTGGGAAATATATAACGATATATAATATATAATGACACACATGGAATAATCGTTGATGAATAAAGAGAGCATCGTTGGTATTTTTATGACCGCGCGTGAGTTTGTTGGCTCGTCACCACCCTTTATCCCCAGTCGGGGAAGGAAAAGAGTAAAAAAGAATCAATAGGGTAAGTTGAAAGTGTAAAAACTATGACACGTCGAAAGTGTCCAAGTTCTCTGCGGGAAACTTGTATAGTGGCGTACAGGCTTCTGATTCTTGGAGCTTTCTGTCTCTCGTGACAAGCTCCTGGGATTACCATAATTCCAAAGCTTTTCTTCTTATCCAGCAGTTTTAAAGCGGCAGTCGCAGAAACTTCCAAACGATCGGGAGAAAAAAGAGGAAAGGCCGAACCTCCCTCGCGAAGCTTTGGACCATATTTCTTATACTATTTGGCGGGAACAATCGTCCAGAGGCCGCGTCGTCGATAAAACTTTCTGCCAAAGGGAAAAAATGAAGGTGTACTTGATAAATGATGAATATAAAAGGTGAATCCAAGATCGCGCCAGCTTAATCCTTATAATTTATCGACAGGCCTCTCCGCAGCGAGCGAACCAGCCATTTCTGATCCCCGTGGAGTAGATATTTTTTAACGCCGTTATATATATATATATATATATATATATATATATATACGAAATCGCGAACGCTTTTTCTTTTTTTTGCAGTGTAAAAACTGGCCGACTCGATACTACGCTGCTATATAGGTATATAGATCGTATACACCCGAGCTTTTTTTCGGGGTATCCCTGCGAGTTCTAGCCCGGCCGATCGAGAGTCTCGGGGAAGAAAGAAAAAAATGATCAGCGCGTTTGCCTATCGAAACTACGTTATAACCGTAATGAGATGCGTTTCTTGGAAAGAAAATAAGCTACAGGATTTAAGATACAGCGGCGCTCATGCATAAGAATGCTGATCGGGAGAGGGCGAGAGAGAGCTAGCTAGCACGAAAAAAGTTTCCACTCAGCCATCAGATTTTTAATCTTCGCGGAACGAAGGTCGTTTACCGTTTTAATGCGCCGTTCTCGGCTTTATTAAATTTGATAAAATACTATAAATATCCGGACGAATAGGAGTGGCTCGTGCTCGATGTACTCCGGAGAGTCCTAATTTCCAAGTGGCCACGAATCGAGTGGTTGAAAGCTTTTCTTGATTAAGTAGCCCGACAACGTACGTGGTAAATAAAACCGATCGGCCAACCCATGCCATTTGCTCGAAGCAAAGTGGATTAGACGTAAGGGAATAATAGACGCGGGACAACTATATGCTATATGTATATATATATAATAATCCGTGAAACGCAATCCCAGCCATTTTAAAGTAATTTCAGCGGGATTCTTTGACGCGTTAATGCTGCGTATTATAACTCCTGCGTATATATATATATATATATACATTTTTAAGTAGAAGAACGAGGTATTGATATGAAAAGTTTCCTTGCCTGATGAGGAAAGTTCGCTGGGAATGATCGTTGGCCGAAAAGTCGCTTCACGGTCTCATCGTCACGGACGTTCCTTCTTTGCTGTCGCTGATATCGATTCGGCCCAGCGTTGTTGCCGGTTAAGCGTCCATTATTATAGCGAGAGCGTTTCTTTAACATCCCGATCGGATATCGTTATCGAGCGCAGTTTCCACTGGGCAAGAGCCAAACGTATGGATCCAATGGCGATGCCGTTTGATAGCAGTTAGAAATCACGATTATCGAAATCCCAACGATCCCCCAGTCGAATATCTTCCTGCCCTTTTCTATAGCTTCCAGAAATATATATACCTAGACCGTTCGTTTTTTTTTTCAATCCCACCAGATCCGAAATCCATCTGGTTTATAATCCACGCTAATCGCTGCAGTCACAGCTATATATATATATACGTATCCGAAAACGACGGTCGTATCATATGTATATTATATATATTTCGAGATTCGACAGATCGAGGACATTTTAGCGTAATTTTAGCTGCCACCGAATTCGCGGTGGAAAAACTTGTGGTCGAGCCTCGTTCGCCAAACGCGCAGCGATTGATATCGATGAGCAGAAATTTAAGGATCGACGAGTCTTTCTCGATATGCTTCGTCGTATCGGGTTGCTCGCGTTATATAGCAATACTTTGCGGGATAATCCGATAGGGACGTATTATTTAAGTTGGCGCGGAATATGAGATCGTAAGCCGAAGTCTGATGCAGTTTGGACGTAGTTTAATGCACTTTCATGACTTCATTATTGATCCAACTACAATTCAAGTGCGGTACTTCGTGACAGCTTTACAATTCAAATCACTTTGGATACTCTTTGGATATACGACACAATCGTTTTATGCGAGAGTACGTGTTTATGCGAGTCTCCCCCTCCCCCCCTCCCCACCCCTTCCCCATTGCCGAGCCTTGTATTGGATGTGTCAAAGTACCCGGAGTGTTACAATGCGCCTGCACATTATTGCAACTCCATCCTGCCGCGGTATTATTCCCTGAGAATTGACGTGAAATTTCCACCCAACTCCCACCCACTCACGCGCAATTCACGTTCTTCGACTCCTGCGTGTGTGTATAGGTATGTACCTTGGATTTTCGTCATCCACGCGCGTTCGATGCTCCCCGACAATTATTTGCATCGACTGCGAGCGTTGGCATTCTGAACTGAGTGTGGTCACACACAACTGTACATATATATATATATATATATATATATATATATATTTATATAATAGAAATTAATCGTTAGGCAGTGGCCTGCTCGGTTATTACAGTGGCCCCCTCGAGTGGCAGACTGCAGGGATGTACATAAACAAGGCCGCAGCTTGCCAGACCACGCACACACTCTCTGCTTATCCATTTCACAGATTTTCGAGGTACTTTCTAGTCAAGGCTTGTGGCCTCTTCTGCCCCTTTTTTCCTCTCCACTATACGCCACACAATTTACCACCGTGACGACGAAAGCCTCGTAATAAAATCCCGTCGTTAACATAATTGCTGGCATAAAAAAATCACGAAAAATTTCCATCCTTATAACGCTTTTCCATTTTCCCCTCTGGTCGCTCCATTTTTCCAGTCTTGCGAGAGATGGTGAAACAGAAGCTTTGCCAGTAGTCAATCATCCACGGGAGTCGAATGACAAGGCGCGCGGAGCTGTTGTAGATTTTCGGTGAAACTGCTGTGCGTTTATAGTTCACGTTCGAGGGGAATCCAGACTCAGCCGATATCGTTCGTGAAATTGATATATATCCACGAACCGTCGAGATTTGCCTTTTTTTTATCGCCAGTACATCACGAGGTTGAAATTCGAGCAGCCTTTCGACTTTTCCTACGACTAGTCCATACACACATAGATTATACGTTCGATTTCAGCCAATTATTCAGTTAGCATTTGCCACGTGTGTAAAACTTTTCTACCATATATATGCTCTGTGTACTATACATACATATATATATATATATATATATATATATATATATAGTCTCTTCGAGTTGCATTACTCGCACAATTAAAGGAGAATTCTTACAGCAATTTGCGTGATTTCGCGAATTTCCCTTCTCCCTACAGTGGCCGCTGTGTAAAATGTTTGACGTAATTATTTTGCTCTCTTTTGATCCATCGTTCGAAGGGCTCGGGCGCGTTGGTGAAAAATAATCCGCGTTAAGCGAGAGAACGCGCGGTTGCGACGTCGAATTTTCCTGAAAGCTTCATCCGGCTGGCCTCGTTTCTCCTGAATTTCTCGAGGACAAAGGGAGGGTAAGCCCAATAAGCAGCTTCCACCTACCAGTACGGTGCTCAGGGTCAACGCTGTGTCAGATAATAAAAAGCTGGCGCGGACAGACGCAGTGGAAAAAAGCAGAGGTGCGCATAAATAAAGAGACGGAGGTTCCGAAAAACAAAGCTCCGTAATTTATGAGCCAAGTCTCTAATATCGAGATGTTTCCTTGGCGAAACTTTTCAGGGATCTTAATAAGCGCGCGAGGTGTTTCAAAAGAGAGAATGTGGAAACGTATACTGGGCAGAAGAGAAAGAGAGAGAGAGAGAGAGGGAGAGGGAGAGGAAGACATGGAGAGCAGGAATAATATTACTGTTTATTGCTGTATAAACAATAGCGAAGAAATACGATTAAAATTTTCGAGCATTAAACGCGAGGCAATAAAAAGCAATTTGAGGAAAAGCTTATGAAATTGATCTTTATTGCAGGGTAAATACACCGACGACTTATGAATATTTCATAGTTGGCGAGAAGTTTCGAGCGTCGAGCGCGCTAAGCGAGTGATATAAGAATTTCGCAATTTTTCAGCGACTCGTTCTTTACTTTGGGTAAGCTCGCGAACCGACACTGTGCGCCGGCGATACTGAAAAGGTGAACACACGTTGACGACTCTGGCTCGCTCGTAACACGCATTCCTCGTAAGTTCCATCTAGCCTTTTTCCATTCTAATAGCAAACGGCCAGCTTTTCTACCCCTTTAACGATCCTGCGTCCCGGCCATGCTCGTGCAAGCAGCACAGGAAATTTCGACATTTACGCCGCGCATCCTGACCCGATGTCCATTCTCCTACGGTAAAAGCCGGCCGGGTTATTGTCGAAGCTTCGCCGTTAAAGTACGACACGGCAAAATATCCTACGGTCACCACAAAGCTCTCTCGTAAATATATACCGCTCTCTCGCCAGTGGGAAATCGATACCAATCGGAAATCACCGACCTATCCTCATAGATCTTCTCGCAAAGAACCCCCCGTATCGCGCAAACTTTCTGAAAATAAAAATTCACGCGCAAACACGATACATTGTATTATATATATATATATAGGTAATTCTTATCTTAAAATACAATTTAATTCCAATCGAACTATATACATCCATTGTTTTTCACTCGCGATATTACGCAATTGTTTAATCAATAAAAAAGGTTCCCTATATATGCTTATTTTATTCATCAGAATTAATCGACGTATTCCCCCATTCAACGCAGACTCTTGTAAAAATTACAATAATCCTGTCTGAATCAATTTAATTATTTTTGCACCTCCTAACGAATGTTTTTAGTAAAATATTTGCCAGTAGCTGCTGAGCTGACATGATTGCATGAAATCGATGGAATTAGGTGAAAAACAAAAATAAAAACAGCAGAATCGAGTAACAGTTGGTAGTGTATTATTTCGATTTCAGAGTCAATCTGCTTGGGCGATAGTTGTTGCCGGAGTTTCGTAGCTCGAATTGCGGTCGAATTACTTGCAACACCGCCTTTCCTCGGTGGGAAAATGCGAAGCTACGGTATAGACGTCCAGCAGCTATTGAATACGCGATACGTGCTAAAAGACTACTGCGTAGGGTCTAAGAAAAAAATCGAAAGTTTAACAGAGTAACACTATATATATATATATATATATATATATATATACACTATATCCACGACAAAAGTACGACCATCCCTATGGCGAAGCCAAATTCCGATAATACTCTCAAGACGTGACTCTGGAAAGATATTTACTAAGAGAATTTATGAGCTGAGAGGGAAGAGAAATAGGGGTGAGGAAGGGGGAGGGGAAACGAGTGATAATTTTCCGTGCAATATTTTGTAACACGTTCGCAGAATTTTAAGCCTTTATCGGCTAATACCGAGGGGGATTATCGCGGTGTACCACGTAGCAGCTGGAAAACTGTTGATAGAGAATTTCTCCAATTCCGTAAGGTCAATTTTCCTTTCCCCTCTCGATCCACCCTAAGAAATCTACTGTTGTTTCCAGGATCCCACATGGTTTTCCCATACGCGAAGCTCCTCCCAACTATCTCCCAGGACTGTTACAGTAAACCGATACGCGAGACACCAGTCGCGCCAGAGGCAAATCCAATTTGTTCTCAAAGTGTCGGAATCGTGCGGAATTATACGGTGTGGCTAAAAAGGGGACCTACCGGATCATAATCAAGCCGCGCAAATGGGAAGCTAACTTATGTATAAGGAGAGAGTACGAGGTATATATATATACGTAATTCGAATGTTTGGCATTCGTGGAGAAAAATTATAACGACGCAGGCACGTTTTTTTCAGCGATCGAAACTTGGCACGCTATTACGTAATACCTAAGCCACGTCGAGATAACAAATTCCTGCCAGAGTTCGAGAGCTACTCGTTGCTGGCGGTCTCCGAAGGGAACGTTATAGCGCTCGATCTTAAGCTCGACTCGCCTCTCGTTACGCGGCCTGGAAGAGATCGATATTATATTTTAAACAGTACGGGGAAAGGAAAGACACTCCGATCTTAAATGGAGCGAGGAGAGATCCAGACAAAGGAGCGGGCAGCGAGAAGAACGATGAGCTGGAACGAGAGAGAAAGGGCGATGGTCGGGGGTGAAAAGAGAGAAAGAAATTGGAATAGAGCCGAGGAATATTACTTGAAATAGCGCGACGTTAATATTCTGCTTTATATCGAACTGGGGAGGAGTGGGGTGGGGGCCAAAGTGAAAAAGTTTTCCCGGAGAGAAGCAAGTGGCGCCGTTTCCGCTTTACGGACTGCCCTCCTTTATTGAAGATTGTCTCGCCAGAAGAGACAAAGCGAGAGAGAGAGAGATTGAATTAACGTTACTCGCGACAGCAACATCATAATTAACATTACTGAAAAACAGAGGACGTCCAGACGTTCGGCTAATATCCTTCTCCTACACCTACTCTCTCACAGTTATATATGTATATATATATATATATATATAGAGGGAAAGTGAATGAAAGTTTGACTCGGGAACGCGTCAATTTCTCCATTGTAACTCCACAATGGAGGAAGCAACGGTTGATGTTCCATTCACGTTATATCGCAGGTAAGCGAGCAACGACAATGACGCGTAAGTGGTTAACTTAGTCAGCGCGGAGGTTGTGATCTCCTAAAGTTCGTGGCAAAGTGCGCGAAACGATAGGTAATCAAGGAAACGATCGAATTATATAGGTTGCTGCTCGGCAAAGCCTGATTGCCCGTCCATGGGGAAATTACTATTGAAGCTTTTCATCCCGCCAATGACTCTGGTAGTGGACCTTTAATTGCTCCCTGGCAATTAAGCGTTTCTTCTTTTACCAACAGATCCGTCCATCCCGTGACAGAAGGCTACCGTTCCGGAACGCGACTCCGATCCACCGCAACTTCCTGTCGAAGCCCCGTGTATATACTTGCTTCCTTTGAGATTGATTCGTCGACGAATTGGCGTCCTCTGATCCGGAAACGTCTCGCTTCGTTAAAGCAGCACTTGGCCATTCGACGCTAATAGAAAAGTTCGCTGCGAGAAAAATGCCGCTTTCGCACAAGTGCGCGAATAAAATCCTCCCGATAGAGGAAGACGCACGGCCATTCTCAGGACGGTGGATCGTTATGACTGCGGGCTATTAAGGCGACGACACTACTTAACTAGATTGAACCGATAAAACGAACCCATGCATTACTTTATCACCTGTTTCGCGTCCTATTGGTCAAAATCGATCCTCCTTCCCCCTCCAAACGCCCCTTCTCACACTGACAACGATTTTTAATTTTATAAATTTCCTATAAGATTATAGGTATTATATTGCCATTGCTGAAAACGTTCTACCGTTCTTCGTTCCTTTCATCAAATATCCCCCAATTTCTCCACTTTAATTCCTCAGGCACTGAGAATAACCTATCTGACGAATAATTCAATTTTTATACCTCCTGCCCCTCTTCTTCCACTTCTTATAACTGAAATCAATCGAGGTTAGATAAATATAACCTTATAGGTATATAGGATGGATAAAATCATTGCGAGAGTTCTGTTTGCCAGGTGAGTAATTCTACGGTCAGCAAGTTGGCTTGCAGGGATATTGTAGACACGCCCATATCCGGTCTAGGGAAAATTGTAGATTTCTCGAAGGACTTCTCGAAGATAGGGCGTCTTGTTCAGGTAATACTTGCAGCGGCCACCAACCGCACGTGCGGGATATGAGAATTGAATTTGAACGTTGTCGCGGTAAACCCGTGGAGAATTAATGGGAAATAGTCGCCGCGGTGACGATGATAATAATGCCGGTTTCCGGTGCAATAAGCATGGACGGGTGATGGAACGAGATCGCGGGGTGAGGGAGAGGAGAGGAAGGGGAAGAAAAGAGAGAGAGAGAGCAGCATTTATAATATATAGAAGGATGAATCGTTTCAAAGTCCAAAGTGAGGCTTGAAGGACGATCGAAGGAAGAAGATCCCTTTGGGATCCTGGCAGGACTCGGGAGCAGTGTGCATAAAGGGTCCTGCTATAATAGTGGATCGTCCTGCGCTTGCGGCTGTTTGGTCAGACGTTGCACATGACGCGGTTCGCTGAAGCGTTATATCGATGACGTCCTTGGATTCTTGCCTCGAGCGATCCTGTTCCTCCATCCAGGATCCTTGCGCCCCGAAACGTTTTCCTTGTCGATCCATTCAATGGAATCCTTGGAGAAAATACAACCCCCTCTCCTATGGGAAAGCGAGAAATTTTTGTTTACTACCAAATACCATTGAAAAAACATTTCAAGGATTTTCCTCCACGCTTGTTTCCCAAACTTTCGAATTTTCTTTTTCGCGAGTGCACCGACAACTTGGGCGTTCGAGTGCACGGAGAAAAAAGTGCTCAAGGGATGCTCAAGAGCACGAACATGCAGTGTTCTCCGTTGGTGTAATTATTCGGTGAGAGGATCGAAGCTCGTCCGAGCGGAGCTGACGATATACGCAAGGCTAGGATTGTTGGGTCCGGAAGACGATATAGTCGAGAGGGGGACACAAGAGTTCGTCGACGGCAGAAGGAAAGTTGGAGAAACAGGAGAGGAACATCCGCGAGAGCTACCGGCACATAGTGCAATCTCGTGTCAGACTACCGCATTCATAAATTGATTAGAACTCGGACGAATCGACCAGCGCTATCCTATTAGTCCCGCATAGCAACCTCTCCAAACCTGTCACTCTTCGACCGAGAGGAATTCCATAGCGACGAAAAATTCTTCCATTTACTATAATATTGAATAAAGCAAGAAAATCCCGAAACTTCTCTTTCCCCCGATCCTCCGTAAAACTCTAATAAAAGCTTCGTTCGCTTATGTATTTTTGAGCCACGTCCGGCTCATTCGGAAGATAGTTTGGCAAGTAGTTCGAATCAATGATTGACGTTTCCTCGAAATATCTTTGTCGATCGGAATTCGTACGCGGCAGTTTGCATTCTGATGGACACCAACAGCAGCTTCCTTTCCTTTATTCCGTCAGATTCGCAAGATATCATTCTGCTTTTCCATCCGCGTGAATCGTAATCTCCACCGTCCTAAGATGAAACGAGCTTGAGGACGAAAAAAGGCAAATTACATCCGAGGCAGTTTCGTGGTTTTCCCGGAGTGTGCATGAAATACAAAGTGGTGTTAATAAGGGAGCGTTCCGGGACTTTTTCATAGGCGTGACTCGATCTTCCTGGGGATCATCGTTGGGACGACGAGCTGACGACTCCTGCGACGATCGCGTATAATACAAAAGTCAACAGTGAGAGAGAGAGAGAGAGAGAGAGAGAAGCTGAGCTTCTACGTGGTCAGGATCGTGAGAATGATGGATCTCGCGAAGCTGCCAGTTGGGATTCGAACACGTTCAATCTACTCTTTTTTCATCAGCTGTATTTTCCTTTTGTTAGAAAATAGAGTATCCCTCTGGGCTTGAGCCACCATAATACCAATGAAGATTCGTAATCTGCAAACTTAAGCCACTCTCTTGTTCCGGAATCGTCATTCGATTTTCGGTAAAAGTCTCCCCATCACGAGTCCTTTTCCCTTATTTGCCACGACTCTAATTACGATTTCGCAAAGCTACGCTGTAAAACTTTTCGCGCAGCTCTGAATAAAGAAGGATTTCCCTTCTTTTCGTCGGTAGTGAAGTCTGGTAAGTCCTAAACGGAAATAAGAAAAAGAAACGAGTGTGCGGAGAGACGCGAAGGGTCGTCCAAAGTTCACCAAGGGAAAAAAGGGAGAAAGAGAGAGAGAGAGAAGGAGATAGAAGGAGAGAGAGGAAGTGGGGGGGGGGGGGGGGAGAGCGAGGTGGTATGGCCGATCTGTCGAAAATGGAATTTGGCCACCCCCTCTTACCGCTATGGTGGTGGTAGATGAGCTACGAAACAAACGGAGAGAGCCTTGTGTTCCAGCACGTTACTGCGCTGCTGACGATGCGTTCTCCCGTACTCGTGATGAGAATTCCTACGTTTTGCGCGAGACGAGTCCGAGCCAGAGGTAACGTGAAACTATGCCGGCTCTATTATTCTTCCTGCGTGTCGTACACTTTGACATATTGCTTGCCAGGCCTTCGTAACGCGCGAATAGGGTCAGAGTTTGAAATACTGACCCCCTAAAATCCTTCAAGCCGAATTCAATAAATGCTAATTGCAATATACAAACGCTCTCGCGGAAAGTCCATTAATTCTCACAGACATCTATTTCGTCCCTCAACCCCTTTCGCCTGCACGGATCGTTGAACGTTCGTACCTGATGAACGAAAACCTCCCTAATATATATAGTTCTACCCTTAATGGGGAAAAATAAAATCCTGATTGTATCGTTTATTCCAGTGAACCTAGTGGTATATATATATATGTATATATAGCTTTGGTTTTTGTTCGAATAATCACTATTGTTACTTTCCGTGCCTTCTCTCTCTCTCTCTCTCTCTTTCAACCCTATCCTTCTCTCTTTCTCCAAGCATACGTTTAACCACGTTCGTCGTTAGCCCGTTAAAGTGTCCGGTAAATAAACGCTGGGCAAACATTTGCTTCGGATTCTCAATGAGCGCGAACCTTAAGAAAATTTTGCCCGCAATGCCCGTGTAATTCCACGCATATAACTCTTCCTCGTCCTACTCCTTTCAAGCCCTCGGTCTCGCTTCGTTCACACAAACCTACACGCGCACGTATACAAATACTTGCCAGAGCCATACATGCCGACACGAAGACACGTGTGCCAGAGCAGCATGGAAATAAATTAACGGGAAGATCCAGAAACGTTAGTAGGGAATTCATTTTACTAATTACTTTTCGTGTTGATATAAGGAAAGCAAGCACCGAATGGCGACCGTTACATAACAAAATACAGAGAAGCAATTTGCCCGGTACAACGAAGTTAAGAGATCAGTAATGCGGTCGCTGCATGGACGCGCTGATGAAACTTTAACGAAACGTTCTGAGCACGCTTGAAGGATATACAGAGTCGAGTGTTAAATTTAATAGAACCCTGTGTAATGCCGAGTTGGCTCCGTATTAAATATGCATTCGAGACAGACGGACGAAATCCAATGGGCCAATGGACAGGGGAATATTTCACCAAAGAAATCCCCGAGGGACTGCTATATGGAAACTATATATATATATATGGTATACCAACGTTGCAAAGCTGCTTCTGCTGCTGCTGCCGCTATCTCGCGCTATCCTCGTCGATTTCCGGAATTCCTGAATTTCACGATCCTATATCGCACTAGTGCGCGCGCGCGCGCGCACGCCCGCGTCCTTGCGGCTTCTATTGGGAGACCGAGAGAGCCTCTATGCGCGCTCTTTAATCTACCGGAAACCCTTTTCCTCTAATCTCGATCTCCCCATCTCGTCAACCATCGGCCAAACGAGCTTCTACTTTCTCCCGCACAGAGAAATTACAATAAAACATCGCTTAGTCGACTCGTAATTCCAAGATTCCCCTCTCTCTCTTCGCCCGCTCCCGCCCATCCTCCTCCTCTCCGGAATTAGAACGATACTGCGGAGCCTCTAGCGCGCATAAAAAGTGCTTTTTCAACAGGCCATTCAATGGAATTCAAGTCGGAAGTGCTTCCCGAGGACTCGGATGCTGCCGCTGCTCCTATTCCTAAAAGCCCGCTGGCTCCCTTGCCGAACTCACCAATACCATCACCCCAGCCCTCTGTGCTCGGTCCGCAAGTTTTTGCATTTCTTAAAGGGAAGGAGTTACTTTGCACTAATGCTCCGTGGTTGCATACATATTTATTATTCGAGAGATCCCGTGGCTAGAGATTTTCCATTGGTTCCTCTCCTTCGCTTATTCCTTCCCTTCGCCATCAATCTCTCTTTCTCTCTCTCTCTCTCTCCGCGTTCACTTCCCCTCTGTCTTTCCCAACAGGTAAAAGCTTTCGAATCGTTCCACCGACGCTAAAACGAAACGCGCATTCAGCTTAACGCGTGTGCGTATCGCGCATCATGCACTATCGACTCTGCTCCCCTAACATATGGCCTGTTTAAACTTAATTTACCGAAATTTCCAAGCGAAAGGGCCAACCCAATTTCGCTACAAACTCTACACGGGGTTGTTAATGACGGAAACATCATACGTTGGTAAACCTAGCTATCCCTGGATTCCTACCTTATTAAGGACTAAATTTCGGCTTATATATTAGCTACTCTTCATCGTGCGAATCCGAAGGTATATATTACTCCCTAGCGAGGGTTTAAACTTGCTTCGATGACGGTATCGAGCAGAGTGCTATTTCTTTTTACTCTTCCTCTCGCTCTCTCGCTCTCTTTATCATAAGATAAAAGCTGCGAGGTATAAGACTGGTGCGCGCACATGGATAAGCCGGCACGTCACGCATACACTTATACGTATAAAGGGGAGATTTCGCGCTTTTATATATAGCGCGTGAATTCGTGTGTAGAGATCCGGAGCACACGTATTTTTCATATCTACGTCGCGCAGCCCCGCGGCTTCGTTTTCGTGTATGTTCTCTTATTGGTTTCTGAACGAGCCGAGCGAACGTTCTCGTTTCCTCGTAGTCGCTTTTTCCCCTAGATTCTCGTTGAAGTAAAACACGCGCTACCGGAGGTGGTATGACAGTCTGCATAAACTGGAGGAGGGGAAGGAGCAGGATTTTAATTGTACCCGATATACGGGGTGTCCCCCGAATAACGCTCGCTTCCAGATCGTTGCTCGACGAACGCGGTAATTTTGAGTCTATCGCTGCAAAGTCGAGACGCGATTGCTTTCGGAGTTCCGTTGTCAGGAACGAACAATTTTGCAATCGTGCGCGACCACTCGACGGTCCATTGCGAGGCAAAGGGACAAAGTCAAGCGAACGCTTTTGAATTCAGCAGAGTCTCAATTATTCACGGCTTGACCGATTCAGGGAGCACCCTGTATCGCGCGTTCCCCAAGTAGAATCAGAATTTGTTCTATTCGCTGCGCTGCTTTATTCGTGTTTTTCCATCGACAATTTTTCCCGGCAAATGGCGCGCAAAGGGCTCTTGAAAAACGAGCTCTGCGAAAAAAGACAATCTAATAATTGTAGCCGAGGGATATTGCACCCCGGCTTTGGCCAATTATTGGATCCAATCAGAAAATATGTATACAAGAAGAAACGGATTTGCAAATATATATTCGCGAAATGCTTGTCGAACGTTCGATGAGAAATTTTCAATCCTCGAAAGCTGAACAAAATGCGTGTATGGTGAAGAGTGAATAGAGGCGAGTATAGATATTTGGAAAGGGAAAATATAGCTGACTGTGTCGCGCTCCAATTTATTTTTTGCAGCTTATTACGAGCGAATACACTCTTGCAATGACACTAGAATCACTCCTATATGTATATATATATACTGTTCGTACTCTCTCTCTCTCTCTCTCTCTATATATATATATATATATATATATATATATACACCATAAAATACGTGTAACCGTAACGTCTGAGACGGTGAAATCGAGGAGGGGGAAAAACTTGGATTGCCACGGTAATTCGGATAAACAGCCGTAGGGCTGCTCTTGATGGAGCTTGATCCGGGACAAAGGCGTATTAGCCCTTTGCAGCGAGAACGGGTATACCTCCCGTCCTTACGTTATTAGAGTAAATCGCTGCCTAAAGCATGTCGTCACCGAAAACTTCAACGCGAAACGGTTTCTCTCCCGGAACAACAACAACAATAAACGTCGCGTAATTGTACTTCGCGTTCAACGAGTTTTCCACGCTGTTACCGTAATCCCGTATCTAAATGTACTTCCCGTAGTCTCTGTGATACGTCACGGGATAATTACTGTTTGACGCTGTATGAAATAGCTCGGGGATAGGCAAATTAATTGGTCGAAACAAAATAGTGGAGTAACAATAGCGCGATGCGCGCTCAAGAGTGAGAGAGAGAGAGAGAGAGAGATGAGTAGCCAATGAAGGGGTTTCGGGCAATTGGAGAGCGATTTCCATTAAGGTGACGTGGGGAGTTGGGTGTCTCGATGCCCCGACCAAGTGACGTAATAGCTGAATATATTCCGCTTGGAAATCGTAGTAGCGGAAGCGCGCCGTCCTACGGGTTCCGTACGTGTCAAGCTGGGATATAGGTCTCTTGGTCAAGCTGGATACGATCTGTAAGGAAATGAGCCGCTCCGGGCCACATAGTTCACGCATACATGCACAAACCGCAAGCTTGATCAATATCCGTGTTATCGCACCGATGCGACGCTCCCTGAACATCGCAAACTAATCTCTATACCTATATATATATACACATGCACACACATATATATTCGAGCTACCATATCACGATTGTTTCTCAACTTTCATTTCCATATACGCGTGTGTACGCGTAAGTGCTTCATCCCCTTGAAAATCCAAGTGGAAAAGTCTTGTCTGTAACGAACGACCTATGCAGGTGATCCACGCAGCGAATTTCTCTTATTTCGCGAGCGCTCTCTAGCATTTAGAAAGGTCTGTGAAGTCTGCCGGCAGTGCACTCGTGGGGATTACGCTCGAATGGAGTTCATTTTTTTTCTCGCGAAAGGGCTCGTGGTAGTGAAGGTAGGGGGGGGGGGACGTTGGAAGAAGAAGAGAAGAGTCAGCAGAACGCGTGGTGGTTAGGCGCGCGAGCTATACGTGGGGTCCCCGAGTTAGATTTATGATTGGAGCTTGCCTAAGCTCGTGGCTGCTCGGGAACACGCGCTGAGATGCTCGTAAGTCTAATGGGGCGTAAAAGAGCCGAAGGGATAAAACGGCAAATGGGTCAACGAGCCGTGAGAGGGCCCTGGACGAAACAGGGTGAGAAAATATACGTCGGCAAAGAAGGATTCCAGGGCTAATCGAGTAAATCGTTCTAATAGCCAGTCTCTTCCGCAGTTATATACTCGCGCAAAATTACGAATTTTTGCCGAGGCCAAAGTGACAAGGGATAATAAGAACCGTGGAAAAAAGCCAGTGCAATTGCTCTCGATGAGAAGATGAAACGGACGAGTTGGAAGAATTTTATTATATATATGTTGGATTTGTATATGTATAATGGGTGGGGGGGGGGGGCAGTGTCAGGTTGCCTTGATTATTTCAATTTGAGAAATTTAAGAAAAACTGATGCAGAGACGAGTGAAACGATCGATGTTATTCAACGGATCCTTTGGCGTATTTACTCCTGTAATTCTCGCGAATGATCCATGATCAAAGGAAACACACGGCAACTGTGTATCGTAAAAAGCAGTTTCACATATATTGCAAGAGTTTCTCCCCGTGGTAGCGTACAGTGGCAATTCCGGCCTCGGCGTTCCTTTCTTCCGAATCACAAATAACGAAGTCACCCGGGTATTGGGCTTGCCGCGTATAAAGTGTCTTCCACGCCTTTCGCAAGTAGAAATCAGACTTTTATCAATGGCACATCCTAGGAAGCTGCTGGAACAAGCAGTTTACCGAGATTTCTCGTCTACTTCCTGTAATCAAAGGTAGCGAGATAGCGCACGCGAGAAAGCTGCTAAAGCCGGAGAGCTAAAAGTGAGATGGTAGAATGAAGAAAGAGGGTTAGTTTGGCGGCTGTCGAAAAAGGCTCGATAAAAATGTCAGCCAACGGCTCAGCCAGCGTGTAAGACTCTGGCGGAAGCCTTAAAACAGCTCCAGAGGGGTTGTTGGGGGTGAGAATTGACGGAGGGGACAGCGTGTCGCGCCATTCTCGACAGAAGATAAATTTTACGAGGCATAGACTACGACCCCGTAAAAATGGTGGCAACATTAATTCGGCGCTGCATCGTTCGACCGTCTCCTCCGCGACTAAAACTCAACGGGGCCAACCCCGAAAATTAACTGGAGAAAAAAGCGCACACGCGTGCTCGAGCATTCCAGCAATCCCGCGCTCGAGCGATCAGTCATTAAAAATTTCATCCGTTTATACAAGAGTATGACGTATCTCATAAATGTTTCTCGCTCAGTTACGTACCATATCCGAGCGAAGAGTCGACTCGATGGTGTCTTACAGCCTCGAGTCTCGCGAATCAATCTCGTTAAGGAACGAGGAATAATTGGCGTACCTTCTGTCTGGAGGATAAATTAACTATAACCACGGAATTGATAGCTTCTGGGAATAAAAAAAAGGGTGGGGGGGGGGGGGAATAACAAAAAAGAGGAGCAGCGCCGTTCAGTCACTTTTCCTCAAGAGCAGGAACAAGTTTCCCCATTAAAAAGTATTAAATATCTGGCAGAGCAAGAGGAGTGGAAAACGTGCTCGTTCGGATGTTAAAGCGAATCAGGAAGCGACCGGAAATAGTTCTCCATGCTCCCGTGCACGAATAATTGGTCGTGCGAGTATCTTCGCCGATGAGTCTCCGATATTTATTGTTAGTTTTTCATTGGCATGCTGAATTTTCGATATATATGTAGAGTGGCGCCAGCAGTTTAGAGCGATTGGCGCGAATGGAGTCGCACGTCCCTTGAAACGCCAATTGCCCGTAACGACTTTATTTCGACGCGTTGGTGCGTTTTAGCAGTTCGGACGGTAAATGTATGTATATATACCTACTCAGCACCATCCATTATGCGGGATCATTATTCAAATCTGTAAGCAGCGCAGTACAAACATCATTGCTGTCCATCTACCCACCACCACCACCGATCACTTCCACACCCTTCACTCGCAAGATTCCAGGGGAGCCCGCTATGCGATTTTCATCACGCGATCAGCACACGTAATCTCACTGCCGACTATTTTCCCAAAGCGAGGAGTGTTAAAGGTTGAAAGGAATAAAAAAAAAGGAGGAAAGAATGAGAAGAGAATATAGTCGCGCGTAACGTATAGAGGAAGCTACGTAGATCCTTTGCGGGATGCAGGAGAGCCGAAGAAAAGGATGCGCGCCGAACGAGTCCTCCGTTGCTCATCCTCTAAAGTCATAACCATTAAACGAGTACCTACTGCCAATGAGTACCACTTTCCAAAACTATTCCACTTTGGCAAAACAATGTTACTTTTTATTATAGACGTTCGTCGTAACAACAGTTAACGCTGCTGGCTGTAACACTTGCGCGCAAAATATCCTATTCCCGCTCTACACACCAATGCACGATGACAGGCTAAAGTGCCATTTCCACTGCCACCCGCACAAAGAATAATTCACAATACTCATAATTACAAGATAACAGCCCCTCCACTGGTTTTTTAATTAAAACGATTCACGGATCCTTTTAATGTCTCAGCCTGCGTGATTTATCCCTCGGGAAGAATGCGCCACGTCCCCTTAAATTTCTCTATTAATCTCTGTTGTGTGTTTTTACTTGCTCCACCCTCCACTTTAATATTAAAATCTTTTGTCAAAACAGAGGAATTTCGTAGCTTATCGCGACGCGTCTTTATCGAGCGAAGAATTTCGGGATTACGCTTCTGTCTGCCGAGGTAGATGGGATGAAATAAGCCTGTAATACGGGAGATGCTTCGAGAAGAGGATGCATGCTACCGACTATTAAAGTACATATATATATATATATATATATAGTTTTATCGTTAATGTGTCGAGAAAACACGATATAGCGATTATGCACTCCCGTATGTGGAAGTCCATCAGACAAACGAAAGTAACGTGTACGAGGAAAAGCATGCCACTAAAAAAATTTTGTCGTCCGTTGATCCCCCCTTTTACATACTCACACACACACACACATACATACACGAACACAATTTTATTTTCCGATCTCTCAGTTTTCCTTATCTGGCAGCCATACTCTTCTCTCGTATATAGTCCTTTCCATGCAAGCACTATCGCTCCTCCATCGATTCTATTTATTCCTCTCCTGTGAGATCCTCGTAGAACCTCCCCCTCCCCCTCCCCCTCCTCTGCCGCATCAAGTCCCTTATTTCTTCACCGAGAATTCAGCGATAAATCAAACAAATCGTCTCGTCCGCAAAAATATTCACCAGCGATACAACGATGGGAGAGATTGGATGATTTTTTATCGGAACTAATTGACGCCGGCACTCCCCAAGATCTTTGGTCAATTGGCCGGAAGGACGCTTCGTCGACAATGCTTTATCCGGAGGATTCTGGGAGTGTGATAAAAATGTTGGAGAGCGTCGAATCAGAAGTTATAAGAGCAGGGGATTGAGGAAAGCTTCTTAGGACGGTCCTTTAAAAACGAGTAAATTCGAGCAAAGTTCTCGATGAAGAATAAGAAACTCGTGGGAGGAAACAGTGTCGATTGTGGTCGAGGTCGAGATTCTATTGTCCAAGGTAGAGTGGAGAAAAAGATGAAGACGTCGCGCGCCGGATGGTCGAGGATGATCCTAGCCAATGTACAAGGGTCCTTCTTCCTCCCCTTCCTCCTCCCTCCTCCCTCCTCCCTCCTCCCTCCTCTCTCCTCTCTCTCTCTCATTCATATTCAGGAATTGTTCTGGAAAGGAGAGCAAAGGACTATTCCTGAGACGATAATATACCTGCTAGCAATATCGACGACGACTCCTCAAATTGACTATTATCTATATTCTATAGATTGAGACTTTTTGTTCCAACCAATTACTCGATCCCTCTCCTTCAACCCTCGTCATTGGACGATTTTACGGGATCCCGTCGCAACAATTAACACTGACAAACCCAATACCTACCTCAATTTCATTGCCTTTATTTTATTTGGCCTAGACTCGTTACTCCCGATCGCCAATTGATTCACGATTACTGGCAGAGTGGGTTCATCGTGAATCACCGCGCTGTCGGTCGCCGGCGACAAGTTTGAATTTATTGATTGTTCACGGCGCGAAACTTCGATTATCGTAATTGCTGTTAGCGATTCGGACAAATCGACGAATATCGCGAATAAAATAAGATGGAACGAGTGGGAATCGGGTGAGGGATGGAGAGAGAGAGAGAGAGAGAGAGGGGGGCGGTTTAGGGAGGAACTTGACTTGTAAATCTCTCGACGAGGAGTTATACGTCCGGAGAGGATTACGCGCCATTAAAGCAGTGTAATGCATTGCCGGAGCGATAAGACTGTAGTACGCTCAGCTTTCGTTCTCTTTTGGAAATTTTATCGGATCCCGAGTCTGTTTCGTCCTGCGTCTAATGCTTCGTCCGTGCACGTGTTATACTACTGGCGAAGCTCCGTCATTAGCCTCGCGCTCGACTATTAATAATCCTGTATACGGGAGAATCATAAAATTCTGCCTCGCGCTCGTCGATGATTTACGGTGCGCGCGTGCACGGAGATCCGGCCTAGGTACCCCCACCCCCACCTCCTATTGCGGTTGGCCTATCCAGTTTAACAGGAACGAGAGCAGTCCATTAGACATTGCACTGGCTTGAATTACAGCTGACCCGCTCTAAATGGGAAACGCGAGTCTTTATTAGCAGCGAGATGAATCGATAAACCTGTCACGGATTAACGAATCCCGTGGCAGGAGTAAAAGGAAGGAGAAAAATGGGCGGAAAAAATGGATAGATAGGGGAAGAAAGAGAGTGAGAGAATTATTGATGATGGACACGGAAGAGGGGGAGGGGGCTGTGGAAATTATTGCAAAATATGAACGGAATGAATTTAATTCCGCTTATCGTTCAGGTGGACCAACTGTATGCGAGCAACAAGTGAACGGGACCGACTGGCATATATCGACGAACGGTATATATATATATATATATATATATATAGATATTATTTGGGATTAGGGGTCACTCGCGTTCGTCCTTGTCAATATGTAAGAGTCGCGAGCCATCGACTGGTTATAATGGCAGCAGAGCCATATAGGAAGACGATAAGAGTGCAGGAGTTGTAACAACGAGAGCATGTATATATATATATATATATATATATATGATATACAATGGGACGAGCTCTGACGTGTAAACCGAAAGAAAAGCAAGTTTGCACTGTAACGAACGCGAGAACGGTCTCCTCTCGTCGTATCGCTTCTCACCCATTTATCTTTTCGTTTACCTTTTGCTCTATCTCTATCCTGACTAATAAAGCCCTCCTAGCATTTTGCGATGCCGTGCGAGTTGGTCTCCGATGTAAACCCCTCGAGCTTTGTTAAACTTTCGGTTTGCATTTCCGGCCACTTCCTGCTTGTATGATTTCTCCCTCGAGGCTTTCCGCTGCCAGCCACCGCATCCCCTTCGCCTTTATAATCTGGAAGAGTGTACATTGTTTAACCCCCCTAGTTTCTCTGGTCCATCCAACTGCAAAGGTCGCCTCTCTGTTGCTAGAACCACTATATACCCTCCCCCCTCTCTCGTCTCTGCGTCTCCATCTCGTCATTCCAACCCCTGCAGAGCCGCACTCCGGCTAAGTCAATAGCCTGGTCAGATCGGCCTGGATCGCGCTGATAGTCAACAGAAGCAGAAAATCGATTTTTTCACGCTCCATGTAGCCTCTTTTCGTTTAAAAGACGAGCACCGGGAGAAAGAGATAGGATGTCGCTCGGTCCTCCTGTATGCAGGCCACTTTGGCTGCATCCGCAATTTAAAGAGAGCCAAGCGACGTAATCCGATCTCGCGCTATGGCAAAATAATACTTTATGCTCCATTATTCCGTTCGCTGAGAAAGCTGGACTTTGCATCGAATATCCGCTTACCCCTATGAACACCTGTAATACTACCCCTCCCCCTCTCTCTCCCCCCACCACCGAACAAAGTAAAAACTCATTCGTTCCCACATATAATTCATGCATGATTCTCCCGAGCCCCTCGTGGAATTTATTCCAACGCAGGTCCGCTCATACGTTTTTCATCGTTATGTATAGAGAGTTATATAGTTTCAAGAGTTGGTAGGCCGCAGCCAGACCAGACCGAGACTCAAGATTCGCGGCTTTCCTCGGGAATTTCGTGGTTTCGGTATATATAGCCGCAAGTATCCAAGATATCGGAAGGAATGGTCAAGCAGCGGTGACTTAATGTACTTCTATATACTATATATATATATATATATATATATATATATATAGCTAGGGGCAAAAAGTAATTTCGAACGATTCTGTAGGGCACGCGATGAGTGTGTGCAAGCGTATACACTGCAGTATACATATATATAGTACTGTATAGAAACGTAGGCGATGTCAGGATGGGGACCGATCGAGTGATTGGAGTTTTTTGCCGTAACATAAATGAGAGAAGGAGGCTGAAAAGGACGAGGGAAGAATAAATGCGAGCATGTGTGTGTGTGTGTGTGCGCGTGTGTGGCCGAGAGGGACGGGAAGGAAATTGCGACGGCATGCGCGAAGAGGGGATTGCGTAACTCGTCAAACGAGGTGGGACGTTTAATCCCCTTTGTCATTTAAATCGAGGCCGATGCGTGTCACGCGGTCGTGGCCGCGCTGTCAATCGTTATTGGAATAGTTATCGATTTATAGCGACGCGATTGCGTCGGTCTGTTCGCCAGTTAGAACGGCAGGAACAAGTGCGCTGCCTCGTCAATGATAATTGAAATTCGAGTATCGACGATAACGCAATGTTTATGCAATAACGCCTCGCGATAGGCCAGTCCCAAACGGTAGTAGTTGTTACAAACTGTGTAATATTGGATTTCCCTCGCTCTCTTTTCCACTCTAAATCCAAGTAGAGCGGCGTGTGCTGCAGTCTCTCGCTCTACCGGTCGTATCTCTGCAACCCTCCCCCCTCTCGCCAACGGTTATTACTAATTGGCTGGATTCATTAATGGTCCCGATAATTATTATCTCTGTAGCGAGTGTAATCAAAGCGAAAGAAACGATAGCCCCTTTCGAGGATTACAATCCAGAAATTGCTTGGACGACGGAAGATGGCTGGCGTATAGAAAAGAAATAAATAAAAGCTCCATTTCACTCGTATCGGTCCACAATGTTCATGCTTCGTCACGTTTACAGGCCGGATGGTTCTACGTCGATTACGATCAATAAATTCCATCCGTGGATGGTGCAACGATGCACTTCCGGCTAGCATCCGTTATCTTTATCTCCCGGCAATCCGACTATTCACACGTAGCTTTCAAAAGTTTCGTCTTTTTTTTCTATCTCTCTTTTTACTTACGTGACTCCCTTAACTCGCCGGAACAGCCACGCGAGGATTCCTTGATTTCTCCGATTGTTCATGGTCTCGTTCTCCAGTCCGTTGGGACCAGCGCGAAAGCGACAGAGTCCACCACGATTTGCTTCCGCCTCGCCAATCGCTATCCGATGGGATTATTCTATGGACGAAAAAACTTGCTTCTATATATACATATATATATATATACATGCGATTGCTTCATTCTCGACATTATGTTTCTTTGCTGCAGTTTTACGATCAGCCCGTATAGCTAAAACATGCATATATATACAACCCCGTCTCTTGTAATTCTTCGTACATCAAACTCTTGGAATATATATGCATGTATATATACCACTGGATATTCTCAGCTTGGAATCGTTATGCGTCGATCGCGTCTCTCGGAGTTTCCAACAAGTTTCATTGCCGCTGAAATCGATCGCTATTAGAATAGCTTCGATTCAGCAGTGTGCCCAAGTTTCTTTCTGCGAAACTTCTCGTCGTGCGTCTTCTCGCGTTGATAAGAACTTCACGGAGGGCTTATTAAATTGGAAGATGGAGCTGCCACTGGCGTTTCTTCTTTTCTTCCAGCCACGCTGCATCTATTTTTCAAATTTTCGTTTGCCTTAGCTATATACATATAGAAGTGTTTGATCGTGTACATGCATGAGAGGCACGCGCGAGCCACAGCCGCAAGGGGGCTTGTCCGGCAGTTTGGCTAAGAGCTTTCGAAGGATTATAACAATTTCATTGCGATATTGGGAATAGCCTCGTTCCAGATAAGAGCCGGAAGCATTGGATCCCTTCTCATCCTCAACCTCCTCCTCCTTCTAGAATCTCCTCGCACAGGCTTTTCCTGCTCCATTCCCGTTCACACTGGTAAACTAGAATAATCAGGAGTTTCCAAGTTTGCGACAAGTCACATCGTTGGGTTCTCCCTTCGAGGGAAAGTTTGTACGTAGCTTGCTACACATTTATACATGCATTTATGGTAGTGTTGAGTGAAGCTGGCAACCGTCAGCTTACTCAACTTCTTTTCGATAGCTTCGCCAAGCTATATGTATATATATATATATATATATATATATATATATAGTAGGTGCGGCTGTTGGTGTTTTTCCATCCCTGGACGAAAGGGATGACGTGAAAAATAGCAGGAGTGATTAAGCTTTTAAAATCTGGCGTGCCAGGGGAAGAGGCCAACGCTGGGGGTGGAGTAGGAGGTGGAATCGTGTGCAGGAAACTCCAGTTCTATCTTGACACTGTTGCAGCAAGGTGTACGATTTATTACCGAGCCGACTACTTCCACTTTCATATCTACTTTTCCTTCTTTCGCCATTTCCAGATCTTCCAGCAACTGCACTTCTTCCTCCGCTACATTCACGACTTAATGTTACCTCGCAGATTGCACCGTCGAGGTAGATAATTATTTTCAATGCTGCAATTTTACAAGTTTCTGCAGCCTGTAAACATCTTAACTTTATCGCCTCTCCCTTTCTCAAAACTCAAGCAAGAATCGTCAGAGATAATTTCATGGGCGAACGATCGAGCGAGTAAAATTTACCGATGCAATTTCTTCGGAGATATAGCTATCGGATATTTAAATTTTGTTGTATCCCTTGCCACGTCCTCGCTATATAACTAAATATTGGCTTAGGAAACTAATTTCTGCGCCTCGGCGGAATCCGATATACCGATTTGCATTGGATTAAGATTCTTATGGTATGGTCGGTAGTCGAAGTGGGGTCGGCGGCGAGCATGGCCGGTAACGTAAAGTAGGATGAAAGGATTCATAGATATCCATAGGCATAAGTTCACTAAGTAGGATCGAGCTAGAGATACCTGTAAGTATATGCGGTAAGGATACAGCACGGAGCCTGTTTTATAATGGAATATCCTAAAGCCGATTTGTTGCTTGCCTGGGAAACTAGTTTCATGGAGATACGGCACGATTAAGCGTGAAACTTTTCGCTTACATGGCTGCTGCTCCAACGATTCCCAGATATTCCAATCCGCAAAAACCAACGGTGCTTGTTGGCAAACAAACGCTATTGGAGATGCTCTCGAGCGATCGTCTTTCCAAGATCGTTCAACCGTATGTATATATATATATATGCACGCCATACGTACCAGGTATTCCTTTATCGCCCGCAAACGAGAGTCCACCCTTGCGCTCCAATATTATCATCATCCCCTTTATACCATTCGTCTATATATATATATATATATAGCTCCATCTAAACATTGCACATTATTATTAATTCAGTGCAAAGTGCGGCTGCGTGGAAAACTACTATTTATATATATATATATATATATAGAGAGAGAGAGAGGGGGGGGATTCTGTGTGTATATATATACATCACTCGATTACTAATTTAATTGGGCGATTTCTGGACTGAATTATTCTCCTCCAAAAATCCTGATTAATCGAATTGTCGAGCGATGAATATTATTGGTAATTAGTGAAATTAAGCTTGCAGCGGTATACAGTTAGGAAGCGTGCAAAATTTATTGATTCCATTTGATTTCTGTTTATATCGGTTTGCGGCAATGGAATCAATCAAAGATTCGAAGGGAAATGGCCGGAAGCCGATAGAGTAGACTGCACGGTGATTTTTCAGTCTCGCCTTATTTAATCGTTTTTACGGATAGTGTCCGCTCTCCGTGGTTCTGCTGCTGCTGCTGCTATTCCTCGCCCCTGTTCCCTCCCCAGCCCTCCTCGCTCATTCCCCCTCTTTTTCCCCGTGTATCCTTTGTTTCGTAACAATGGATGAGAATAACGTTAGCCCGGACACATTGCAAGCATGATCGATTGCCACGATGAAAAACTTCACCGCGCCTTTTCTTATTATTAATTACGGCCAATAGTGCCTCCTGCTGCTGCTGCCGCCACTGCTGCTGCTTGCGGATAGAGTCGCTGGCATCCCAAAACTTTCAAAAACTTCTTCCTCGTCAGCTTCATCTTTTTCTTTCAGCGAACATTCGCGATGCGAATCGATACTTTCGCCTGTCACCCTTCCTTCTGCATCATCGTTCAATGAAAACCGCATAAAGGGACATTGCAAAAAGCACCGAGTAATGATAAAGAAAACTCCTAGTAAATTATTCGGATCACTTATACACAGTCTGCTTCGAGAATCAATTAGAAAAATTGGATGCAATTAGTCTGATAGAGTAAGCTGGCAGAGATCGAAAGATCCACGAAAGATTTATTTGTGGAAGAAAATTGAGTGAAACGTGTATCGATGGGAGAGGTTGAAAGAGTGGAGTCTTTGATATTGCGCAGCGTTTGATAGATAAATTATATTGGCACTTTAAATAAGATTTCACGTTTTGTTCGTATGTATGTACAGAGGGAGAAACGACGCACTTTGAGAATTAAAAGAGAATGAGGTAAGGGAGGTAGAGGGGGGGGGGGGTTCGCATAGGGAAATGATGAAAAAAATTCGATGGACGAGAATGATGGGCGATAGATCAGAAACGGCGTGGTTGGTCGATTGATACGGGGATGGTTATGATATATATATATATATATATATAGGTAGATGGTTATGATGAAGAGAGAGAGAGATAAACGTGCGCGTTCACGGTCTAAGCTGGAAGCGGAAGTCCTCGGCGGAGATTATCCAGGCAGGTCGATCGGGATATATCGGCCAGGTTATCGATATAAACAGCCGAGCATAAGGCGAAAGCGGCTTAAATTCCAACCGTGGATGCTTCGTCGCGCATGAATTCGCTTTTGCCGCCGCGAAATGCACCGGAATCGTCGTATTATGATAATCGATCGACCATTCGTGCGCGCGATACGCCCAGCCCACAGTCATCCGACATTCTTTTCCCGAAGCATCCTGGACCTCGACAATTTCGCCGAATAATAACGTCCGACGTCCCCTTTTGGTCATATATATATGTGTGTGTGTGTGTGTATTCAAGGACATTTCCACTTCCTCCCCAAGCTTTATCTCTTCTCCATGAAAGCTTAATTCCGATCTGAGGAAAGTTCGCCAGTAAAGCAAGCAGGACTCTCTGGCAGTATCTCTCTTTCTCCACTTGCACTACTATATCGAGGATAAATAAGCCAGGCGAGACTTATACTTGGATTACCATCCATGGCACGGATTCTCATTTTACGCTGGGACGCGCACATATAGAAATATACAGAGAATCGTCATACCATGATAATCGATCGCCGGTTTGCTAACTCGTTATACGCGTGACTTTCCGCCTTCTTTCATGGCTTTCGCATCAGTATTTTGCATCGGCGCCAATCTCCCCATGCATCACTATACATCATTCCGTAGAACAAGATGGATCGCGCGCTACGCATCCCTCCCACTGCTTCTCTCTCATATAGATTATATAGCGATAATGTATTTTTAGGACAGTCTCGACAAGATGAAGCTTCTCACGTTCCTCCACCCTTTGGAATCCCTTATATATACACGCGTGTTCTCCCTCCCCCCCCCCCCCCTCCCTTCTTCTTCCGTAATCCTCGAACGAACAGTTTGAGGACAACAAAGCTGACTCCAATTTATGATGGAATTAACTGACCGGCACATATTGTGAAACTATAACGGACAATAAACGTTTATCTCGAAATCGATCGAATATAGAGAAATAAATTGATAGCTCGCGCAGAGAAGCTTGGTAAATATTATTTTTAGTGTAAAATGGTGTACGTTGGATATAGCTGGAATGAAAGGGGATATCTCTGGTGGCCGATGTAGCATCGATGCTGGATCTGTGAAAACGCGATCTACGTGACAATCGTCCCTCTGTAACTACTCCGTGCTTGATCCCTGCGAGAAGCGTAAGTCCTGGATAGTGTTTATCCCGTGGGGTTATCTCGGGGCGCAGCACAATAATCGCGAAAAGGATTGCTTTGGTCGGATACCTGCCATGGAGAACACACTCTCGGGCAGCTCGCATTTGTTATATATTTCCCCCGCCGCGTGCCTCGCACTCTCTCTCTCTCTCTCTCTCTCTCTCTCTATCTCTCGCGAGTAAAGAGAGTCTCGCACTCGGCGAGACCGAAATAAAAAAGAACCTTTTAAATCTCTTCGAGAAACGTGACTTTTGCAAAAGGAACTCTTATAAAGATGCTTGTCGTCGAGCCTTTGTAATTTTTACGTTTAATACCAGTAACGAACCTTAATACTCCTGATGACGTCCTCTCGGTCCAATATTCAAAGCGCACACCGAAACCTCTGCATTGTGCTACATTCAGAGACTTCGATAATGAAATTCCTTCGATTGAAATGTTTCTCCTTTTAATTGAACAGTGGATAGAATAATAATGTACCTGATGCATCTCGGTAATAGTATAAGGGGAGGTTTAAGTAGTGCAGCTTTTAAAAAGGAGCGACCGTGGCAAGTATAATTTTTCTCGAAGTAAATCTTGCTGTGAGTAGAAATGATGGAGGTAGCAATCAAGAGAGGGGTATAAGGATGATGGTGTGGTAAGGACCTCGGGATTCCAACGATTCACGAGTGACAGTGGCCGAGAGGCAACTCGGTGACAGTGAAAAGTAATAGCTATCAAGAAAATGTCAACGCGCGGTGGTAGCACCCGACGATTCTGTACAAGGAAAGTATTGCGAGTGAGCGTGTGCTCGTTTGCAGCGTTAGCCCATCCAGTCTCTCCTTCGTCCTTCGACTTTACCCCCTCACCACCCCCTCCCCCTCCATTCTAGCGCTCCATTCTTCACGAGAACCGAACAAGTCTGCCGTATCGAGCGTTTCCGGATGGCTGGTTCAGCTCGCTTCCGGATTCCGATCGGTTCGCGAGGGTCTCGAAGGTGGAAAAGATGGGGGAGAAAGAGAGAGAGAGAGAGGAGGGTGAGGGGTGAGGAGGCGAGGGTAAAGGATGAGAAGTTCCCGTCTCTCGGTTCTCATAGGCAGCACGCAGATTCGATGTAAAGCGAGAATGGCATTGAGAGGGGTACTAGGGGGATGGGGGTGGTTCACATCCCTCGCGACGCCAGCTGCTGCCCCATCGTACCTAGATTCTCAGTCTGCTAACCTCCTCCTTCTCGATTGCTCTATAGCTGCTTTGACGTAGAACGCGTGTCTCCTCGGAAAACTAAGCTCGCAGCAGATGTGCATGCGTTATTGCAAATCTGCCTGTGAATAAACGATCAGCTCGCGAAATTCATCCCTGATGCATTTTGAACCCTATTATTAATACCATCAATGATCGTGCGCGGTTTATGAGCAAAAATATACTCTTTGAAAACTAAATCCTGAAATATCCTTATAGGACACATCGCGCCGTGCAGCAGAATAATCGGGTTATATTTTTGTCACAAAGGTGACTCTCGATGTTTTTAATACGCTCGTATAAAATATTCTATACCTATATATATATATATGTAATCTGAATTCTGAAATCTATCGTTTCGACGGTATAAGCTCGCGAGTATTACACGCTTGATGGACGGAATTAATATATGTAGAGACGTGGAGCGAGATGAAGTTCGAAAGGTAAACCCTAAGGTTTAGAATTTGGTGGGCCACTAATGCTATATAATGTAGTATGGCGCGAGTAGCGGAAGTGTAGCTCTCGCGTAGGCGTGTGCAGTAAATGTAGTAGGAAGAGAGTATACCGATCTCTCTCCGTTGGTTGAGCGAGCTTTCGAGCTTACTTTTCCAACTCGCCGTCTCACTTCGGCTTGGCAGGCAAGAGGAGCGGAGGAGGCATTCGCGCGTATATATATATATGCTTGGCCCCGGAACGAGAGTGGGGAGACGACGACGAGCTTGCACGAAGATTATCGAGCTTGCGCGAAGCACGGCGCGAGTTACCGTGAGAGAGCGAGAGGGTGGAAGGGGGGGGGCTTGCGTGGCGAAGCGAGATAGAAGTTTGTAGTAGTAGAATGAGCGAGCGGCTCTGGCCGGCATGGCAGGCTGGAAGAAGAAGGGGTGGTGCGAAGGGGATGCCGCTCTGGTGGGGCTAGCATACTCGTCCGTCCGTACGTACGCCAAGCCAAACTTCAGCAGCAGCATCCAGTGACATCGCGAAGCTCGACGCGCGCGCTTCGTTTCCCCTCAACCGATTACGCCCGATTCTACGTTGATCGCCTCTCTCCTCCCCTAACTTTCCCATCGATCCATTTCTCGCCCCGAAGGATTTATCGGCTATCAGTGCTCTTGTGAAACTGTGCGTGCTTCGCATATCGTATAATCGCCGAAGCGATTTTCATGGAAATCGGCGGCCAATCGAGTCCCGCCGTAACAATCCCCGACCGTAACCACTGCGGCCGTCGCCGGGCCTGCTCCATGCTCGAGTCGCACCCCTGAAGTGGCGAGTTTTGATAGTTTGATGAGAAGGAGAAAAAAAAATCCCGGTGAAAGATTGTCGCGCGAGCTGGTGCGACGCGAATGGTGGTGAATGGTGGATTCGGAGAGATGAATTGAGAGGGCAGCCCCGTTGTTGGGTGATGGTCGATCGAGCCTGGAGGAATTGACGGTGGTACTTCGATGATCGGTGTGACACCACCACGTGACCGCGAGACCATAAATTTCTGTGGTAAAGCAGGTATATAACGGTGGTCAGTAGTCCCTCTCTCTTTGCAGGCGATGAGCTAAAACGCGCCAGGCTCGTTTATGCTTTTCCTAGTGTGGTTCCTCGCGCGTCGCGATTAACGTGAGGTCCGCTGCATACTCTAATTAACTTCAGGTAACTGCCAACTAGAATTTATTTTTACAACGGCCGTAAAACTCCACTAAAGAGTAATGCTCCCCTGCTCGAAAAGTAACGAGGATTTAAGATAAAGAGTACGTCTAGAATATTTGCTGTAAAAACTGCACGGCCACTTGGATTCATAAAATTAGTGGAGTCTAATTACGAGAGATTTTGCGACATTAAACCTTCGACCTTTGACGTTTAACAGGCCTTAAAATCTTGGAAGCTCGTCGTCGCGCTCGACCGTTCGCTAATGGCCGTTTAAAAACTCCAATGAAAAGATGAGAAACCACCATCGCGCGAGTGATATCTATCGAATTTTTAAGATCCCCGTCAATCTCCACACTCCCCCCCCCCCCCTCTCTCTCTCTCTCTCTTAATTTCTCAAGGGAAAAAATAATAAATTCTAGTAACTTTGTCAAAGACTCGAACAAAGCCTGCAGTGCAATAGAAATATACGTGTTATTATAAACAAAAAGGAGAATCACTTATTATTTGTTGCTGGGAGGATGCGTTTTCTTTGCGGACGAGTCACGTTCCATTAGATCTCGCCAGAGTTCCTGTATCGAAGTGAGTCCTGTGCCCGATGAACGTGTCAAGAGGACAATTGCCTTTTCCACCCGTCTTACGTAGACGCCCGAGCCAGGGTATCACGTTTTCCTGCGAGTCTTTGAGCGAGAACGGAGAGAAGCAAAAAGTACTTGCAAACTCCACGAGAACACAGATCGTATTTTGTAATAGCTGGAAAGTGCTAACGGTACGTTCTTGCAGCATCAAAATGCTCCAGCTGTACATTGAATAAAATGTTATCGAGAGAAGAAAATATATATATATATATATAATATACAGGGATAGAGTAAATAGCATTGGCATACACATATATATACAAGTCTATTTATAGCTGGATCTTTTTATGGATCATTAAAGTCTTTTAAATCGGTTGAACGGTTCTCGCTGAAAGATGAAAGAAAGTCAATCTTTTAATGAGTGTCCTCGAGAACGGCTACTCGAAACGCGATAGCTGTTTTCATAGCTCTTTCCCGTTGGACGCCAGGCAGATCTTCGATTCGCCGTCGGGGTGGAAAAACAAAGGGGTAGATAAGGATTGGGAGGGGGATGAAGAGGAGAAGGGGGGGGGGGGGTCGTTCGAGTGTCTTCGATTAAATCTTTCGGATCCAGCTAGCGCCAGTCGACTAAACCGACCGTATGAAATTCAATTCGCCCTCTCGACCCCCCTGCCATCCTTACACCCTACGATTCGCGATAATTCGATTTCACCGACTGCTACTTTAACCGCATTACTATTAATTCTGTTCCACTCACCACCTTGTTCTCCCCTCGTCTTTCACGATACGCGACCAGGATCTCGCCAGAGGAGCATCACCCTGAAAAACAATATCAATTATTTTCAACTAATTACTGTATCATTTATGAGGAAAGTTCTGGCGTGTAATTACAAGGGTGTAATGTAGCAAAAGGATAGGGGAGAACGAAGGGTACTGTTGGTGAAAATTAAAGAGAGAACAAGAGAAAGATAGAGAAAGAGAGAGAGAGAGAGAGAGAGAGAGTGGTGAAAGGGTGAGCGATAGCTGTGTATATGTTTTGTAGTGAGAGACCGCGGACTGACAATCCTGGGAGGCCCTCGCTGGGAAAATACGTCAGCCTCGTGAGAATGATCCCAGGGTGAATTGTCAAGAGACGTTCATCAGTATGCTGTGGATATTGATCTTAGTGACGGGCATCGGGATACCGACTCTCGTTAGTGCACAGTCCAAGAGGCCGGCATACTTCGACGAGGATGCTGCCAACGAACCCGATCACCCTGGTAAGTTTATGTCTTCCTCGATTGTTTAATTATTAATTGTTTCAATATTAACCTCACCATTAATTGATTTCGATTCGTTCTCCACACCAATATTATATACATATCCTCTCATTTTGCAACTCTTTGCCACTCCCTATCCACGAAATATAATTACAGCGTAAATTAAATTATAAACAAATGCTTCGCTACTGCAGAATTATCCAATTAAAACCACCCCAATGTGCTCCATCGATTTTTATGCATACCACAGCCTTCCTCTTATCATAATGTGTACACGAGATTCCTTTACGATCGTAAATTATGTTTCTTCCTATATATATATAATTATAATGACGCGTATATATAGAAATTAGTGAGATAGAGGAGTTTAATTATCGATGGGTGATTTTTTAAGAAAAATTAATTATCTTATCCGTGGAAATCGATGAGTCAAGTTTGCTTGAGGTTATTCCGTGAAGCATGTGGGGTCGCCGCACCGGTACACGTTCCTTTGATGGTAGGTCACGTGCGGAACACGGCGATTCTATTGCTGCACGTGTATCGACGAGAGAAATCACGTGCTCTCCTTCCTTTAAGCTAGCAAAGAAAATACTATTGGCTGCCGCAAAAAAAGGAGAGGAAAAAAAACAGTAGCCGATGAGAATAAAATAAAGGAGAAAGCTCGACACGTGGAAAGAATAATTTTTATGCGGGTGGAGAAACAATCGAGCTCCGTGTGCCATAGCGTACATACGTTTTATGGTTTTATCATTGAATTGAAGCAAGTGTATTGCAAGGTGGAGGGGCAAATACTGCTAGAATAAGAGGTTACGTGGGTATGTGATATCCTGCACCAGCTAATACCCCAGTTAAGGTTTATGCTCGAAGCCATAGAGAGCAACGTGCACTCAGCACTGACAGGATTATCCGAGAGTAAAAGGCGAGCGCTCCCAGGGGTTGACTTCTTGGTGTTGGGTCCCCCTGAGTAACTGCAGGTACGGATAGTTCCGGATTCAGGAACAGAGAGCTCGATTATACGTGGCAACGAAAAGAGGATTCAGCGCAGAAATCACTTTAGCTGTAGAGGGATAACTAACGAGTTAACGGTAACCTTGTTGGCCACCGGCACAAACCACTTTAGCGACAAGCAGACGGGAACCAACCAAGACGCATCTGCCAGACCCGTCGACCACTCGATGGACTACGGCTTTAACAATAAACTCCTTCATGAGCTTCAGCTGCTGCTTCGAATATCCTACCTCCTTTCAGATCCCCAACATTTTTAATCCAATAAACCTAAAATACGTTTAATTCCGTACATAACTCTGTATATATATATATAGGTACTATATGCACGCTCTCCTGGTCCAGCTTCGAAACGCGTAACCCACACCACTGCATTATTTCCCCATTCTTCTCACTCCCTCCTGACTGCAGTTCCGGTCACACGTGACAGATGTCTGCGATAAAGGGAAAGTTCCTTCGAGTGCCGCGGTAGCTTTGCGGCTAGCTCGAAGCGGGTCCACGGGAGTAAACGAAAAAAAAGGAATGCTGGTGGAAAATGAGGAGGAGGAAAAAAACGAGAAAGTGAATTATGGGGAAAAAATTATCCCCGAGAGAGAAGGCCGAATGGAGACGGTTTAGATAAAAATTTCCGACGTTTGTCACTGGTTCCCCTAATTAAAGAGTCGAGATTAATGGCAGCCATTTTACCGTGCCTTCGAGCAATCGATTCATTCGTTTAACCATTCGAGCCCCCCTAGCTCGCGTCTCCTTTCCTTCTTCTCTTATTCCTCTCGCCCTCCGACTGGACACACAGAAGTCGTATCCGCCTTTCGAGAAAGTTGCCTTGCCAGCCAGAAGCGCTATCTACACCGACCAGACAGGATACGGTGCTTCATAAAAGAAAGTGCCTCGTCGAGTGTACTCGCGTGCACGCGGGGAATTAAACTTTTAAGCTCGTTAGAAAATTGAGGGAAAGGAAAGAGAGAAGAGTTCTCGTAGATTTTTGCAAGTGCTGCAGACCCCATGTGAATGGGGATTAATAGTTTTGTCATTGGTAACATACTCGATATACGTGTGTATATATATATATATATATATATATATATACATAATAGTTGGCTTGTAAAGCAACACTTTGGTGCGTTACTCGCTTGGCAGGTCAACCATGTTGCCCAGGGAAATTCGTTAGGACAAGGCGACGTATTTCCGACTCGTTTTAGCAGTAAGCAGCTTTCCCTTCCACTCCCCTTCTCCCCCCCCCCCCCTTGAGCCTCGTCTCGACAGTTCTTGCATCGTTGGACAGCAAAGCGCGTACCAGGCTTGTTCGAAATAACGATCAAGCTTCTCTAACGAGTGTTTAAACTAAGCTTGTTAACCATCCTCCACGAGCCGCGGGGGTGTCGAAATTAAATGAAAGTCAGGAGTTGTGTGACCCTACATAAACCACATCTTATACCTGCTGTACCAATCTTCCTATAAATTTGTCGCTTCGTCAAACACACTCCCCTCCCCCCTTTCTCGACAAAACATTGGAAAAATTAACCTCGACACGCGCGACACGTAATTTTTTTTACTTCATCGATATAAAACCCTGGACCATCCAACCTCTGAAAAAAAAAGAAAGAAAATTAACAGGCACGAAAGGAGCGAAGAAAAAAGTCAGAGGAGAGAAAATCCTGAATATATTTTGGACGGCAGCTTTTGAGCTCGGCTTTGGCGACTTGATTTTTTGTCGCAGCTCCCAACTACCCGTTCGTACCATCTGCTCTCGCACGATCAGCCACTCCAAATTTCTCACATTAATTTTACGCCCGACGGATTTAGCGAAAAGCTGGCCGATAATATTAGCCGGTCGTAACGAGACTGGCAAGACTTTTGTACAAATTTCCAGCGGCCAGTATAAAAAGTTGCAGTTAATTCGTTGTACGTTGGCAAAAATTAGAATGAAAAATGTAACCATGAAAATCTACCACGAGCGTTAAATCTAATATAACGGTGCTAAATGAATTTTGAAAAAAATATTATGAGAACACTGTCGGTGGAATGATGATAAATTACTAAAGAGCAGAGGGTGGCTGTTTGGCAATAAAAAAAGAAAAAAAATCATAACGGGTAATGGATAATGACCCAGTACTTGGAGGTAGTACAGTATTGTTATAAGCCATTATATTACGACGAGGAACTATAGCTATAAACTAGCCCAGAAGTTGGGTGATTGAAGTAGTAATTTCAGAGAGAAAAGTGGTCAACAAGGAGTTTCTTAGCTTTGATCGGGTTTCTCTTTTGGACCGATCTTCCCTCACCTTGCGCCTCTAGGTAAAAAGGGCGTTGTTTTTCTTTCCGATCTGTTTTTCTTCTTTTTTCACTCTTACCCCCTCCCCTTCCCAGTTCCATTCCGCAAAGACTGCGATATAACCCCGGAGCACGGTTTATGAATTATGAAGCGCGATTCTGCCAAAGGTGGATGATGATGATACGAACTGGTACGTAGGGCATCGTACCTTGTCAAAGGAAACAAGCTGACTGGTAATTAATCGAGTTCTACAGACGGTCGACTCAGATATAGCTGCGTTTGCCTCGAGCACTCCATAATTTCAGTTTTGCTTGCAAAGCTCAACGTGTGATTCACCGACGAAACGTCAATATTCCGTACTTAGCTCACTACGAAGCGGCATGCCGAGCCGTTTATTGCCCCTTTCACGGACCATCATTAACTCGAAGATATATAATTGTTACAGAATATATTAATTTTTGTGTTCGCCCTAAAATAGCTCGATCGTCTCCTTCGATCGGACTTTTTGGCCAGGATATACATATATGGAGTATGGCACTCTGTTATTCTTCATTATTTTCTGTTTAGCAAGGGGCAAAAAGTTCCTACGTCCATAAATTACGATTATGACAATTGGCTAAATTGGATCTTATTGAATGAAGAATTCCCTTCCTCGGAACTATGGTCGATCAGTCTGTCGTCCAGATCCTGCAATTCCATAAATTTCAATCTTGCTTGGTTAGCTCTGTGGGGAGAGGGGGGAGGGGGAGACCGAGAGAGAGAGAGAGAGAGAGAGAGGGATCCTTATCGGATAACATTGACTCATCTTCGCGGTGTGTGCTTCATCTTAGTGAGAAAACTTTGGACTCGCATATACGCGAGGCTTTATCTCTCGAAAGGCTTCCTTCGGATAAAAGTGGATGGTTCGGTGTAAGAGGCCGATGGATAACCCCGAGGGCGTGCAAAGTTTTAATTAATCGCGAGCACGAGCCCAGCCAGCGTGAAATATTTTTATGAATCTTCCGTTGCTCGCGAGGACTTTTACATCTCCGCGCGCTTGACCCTAATATCCTGAAGCGTGCGGGAAAAAGGTAAACGGGAGTTGAAGAAAACTTGGAAAGTTGCGATTCATATTATGGCCTCGTGTGCCGCCTCGTTTGAATAATTCCAAATGCGTAACAAGCTTCTTTGCTAACTTCTTTATTTCCAAAGTTGAGCCTCCGCTGATCTCCATATCGGTCCTCGCGCGTATATTCCGTTGCATCCGAGCAAATATCGATACGCCCCTCCCCAAGCTCTCTCCCTTTTTTTGTCCAAAGTGAAACGTTTCAAAGGACTCGTATATATGTATATCCACGCTGCATTTTCGCGAGCTCTCCCGCAAGCAAGCCAAAACTGATAAGCTACGCCGGATGCAGGCTTCTCCTACTCGGATGCACACGTCCAGACCGTTCCGCGCAGTATTCTTCGTGGTCACGCGATTCACTCAAGCTGTGTATCTCTGCCCGATAAACACACTGCAAGACGTATCTAAGCGCCCATCGCCTGCCTCAAGTACCCGCCGCTTGGAAAATTCTCTCTCCAAACTTTCAACAAGTTTAATTCGCTTTATCAGAATCGCGTGACGGTTATTGCTTTCCGCGGACGGCTATTCCCGCGTTATTATACCCAAAATGATTTATCGTCATTGATCTTAATCAGTCGAAGCCCTCGCTGAAAGTTTTCGGTCCATCAAAATGATTCGAAAACATTCAAGACGGTTTCTTGAATTTTTGTGGATTTGGATACAGTGTATATTCCAGTGGAGGGAGGGGGGAGGTGGAGAAGTTTTTGGAGGGAGAAGGATAACGTTTGGGAAGGTACTTCTGCCTTTGTTTAATATTTAAAAGCATTATTAGAGTCGTGCGAGTTTTAGTGACTTTGACATGTCACGCGAGATCGTAGCGGCGCGCGGGCGTGTTGTTTAAAGGCCGTGTCGGATGCCTGATGGACATTCGAGTGCTCTACCAGACTTCAATTAGCGAATGGACTACAAAATACTCGCAGCAACCACACGCTCTTCGCTCCCTCCCCCCTCCCCCCTTACACTCTACCAGCCAAATTGTGAGCTCGATAAACCCTGCAAAAAGCTGTTCCCCTATAAATAATGAAAATGCCCGGCAAACGCCCCTGTCTAATGAACCCCTGACGAATTTTTACTAACCGGCTCTTTAAATAAATCAAGAACCTTTAAATAATTGCGCAGCACTTAGTAATTTGCTGCAGCAAAGAAAAAAGTCATTAATGGAATAAAACGGTATAATCGAGAAAAATCAGTGGATTCACCATCGTCCAATCATTATACCTAGTATAACTTAAATAAAATGCCACGCGTATGCGTTATAAAAGCAAACACGCGAAAATGCACTGCCGGTTAAAGGAAAACGTCAATTTTTAATATAAAACAAATAAAAGTGGGATTATTCGGCAGTAACACTGCAAATTATGCTTTTGCGTGAAAAAATACGTAAAAGCTGAAAACCAACGGGAAAATGTGACTGGCTGCGTGTGAATCTATATCACTAAGTTGTGGTGTGGGGTCGAAACGGTTTACGCAGATGCATAAACGTGATGGCACCGTGTTAATCGTGCTTGGCTGGAAACACGACGGAGAGACTATATATATATATACCGAGAGAATGAAGAGCGAGCATATAGAGCTGAGGTTAAAGGGAAAACGAGGCAGATTTTTCAAGCCTACAGGATAGCTCAGACCCCATCGCTCGGCAGTATTGCGGCATTATTATTCCATTAAGAATCCTGCGACCCGCCTACTTTGCCACTTGCTGGAAATAATTGGATACTCCCGACGTTCTCACGAGGATTAATGATCGAGGTGTACCGCCCACGCAATCAGACGATTAATTAAAGGACCAACGCGAACGAGCCGCAGGATCTCTTTGCAAATACTTTCTCTGCTTTTGCTTCGATCTCGCGAGAAAATCAGAAGGGGGGGGGGGGGAGGGGGTGGTAAGAGAAAGAGTGTCTGGCAACTACGTGCTCTTTGCCAATGTGCCTCGCAGTCTTCCAAGAGTAAAGCTGCTGAAGAAAACAGATGGAGGAGCGAAAGGTGAAGGAAAGAAAGGATTGCTGTCCTAGATTTGAAGTTGAATAATACAGGCTTCGTAGCGAACGCTTACTGGAAAAAGGAGATTTTCCCGAGGTGCCGTGAATCTCATGGGAGAGTCCTTGCCAATTACATCGATTCTTTTCCCCGTTTAGCCCTGCAAGAAATTCTAGGAGGAGCACGCGCTGCTCCCGCTCCCTCGCTCCTTTATTTCTTAGCGTCAACAAAGCGGCCGCTATTAGAAGAAATGGCGAGGGTCCCTCCTTGTACACAACCCAGAGACGTTGTTGCCCCGTTAAAAAGTCTCCGAGCTCGATCCGGAAACGAATTCAATCTCCATTGTCCCGCAAACTGACCAGCGGGTAAACATGGAAACCAGTGGAAAGCTTCGGTTAACAGCCGCCTTTCTGGCTCCTCGCCAAACCTTATTCCTTCCCGATCAAGCCATAGACCCGTCCTTGTTTCCTTCTGTTTCTCCTACCACCACTATTATCTCATTTTTATCTCTCTCCCTCTCTCTCTCCCTCTCTCTCTCTCTCTCTCTTACACAGCGATATATAACTTTAACGCAATTTCATAAATAAATAATCTATATATATATATATATATATATACCGATACGCACACCCCCTGCACACCTTCTCCTTTTTCGCCTGATTTATAGTCAGGCTAATAAAATATTTGCTGTATCGTCGAAATATGCCATAACTCCCCGAACGATATTCGACCTTCTATCACACATACGACCAAACAAGGAAAATACTAGACTCGCTAATCAATCAATGCCAGCGACAATGTAGAGAGCTCCTCATTGGTACGCGCCACTTAAATCATTGATAAAATTTAGTTTACCGACACTAGCACCGTAGTCACTGATCGATCGCTCCCGGAAATAATGCGGAATTATGATAGAATCAAACATTATCTCGCGGCTGTATCAATATTTGAGGGGTCATAGCGTTCTGCGTAGGAAAGATTAAAAGCGTATAAAAATATAGAGGAGTGTTGAGCCCATGAGAGAAAAATTCGCGTTAATCATTTTGTAGATTGTCGTATTCGAGGAATGTTTTTCCAATATATTGTAGAAGGTATTACAATACCTATACACTATACTTTGTGCGAGACGAGGAGATATTTTGGCTGACTGGAAAAAATGTCGCGTGATAAGAGCACTGCTGGTGTACGGGTTGATTGTATTCATTCTATATGTATATATATATATATATATATACACACACAGAGTGGATGTACCTATACTGGAGCAAGGAATAAGGATCAGGGTGTATATAAAGGCGAGTGGCAGTGTTTCTCGCTTGCAGCTCGATTCCTTAGGTCTGGAGACAAAAGCCGTTGTGGACGGACGTGTAATCCAGGACGACAAACGCGAGACGCTCATTGTTGGTAGATTTTTTGCCAGAGAAAGTGAGAGAGAGAGAGAGGAGAGAAGGGGAGGGAGAGGGAAAGAAAAAGAGAGATCTTGGAAGAAGAACGTCGCTATAAAATACCTTCTTCCTCGCGAAGGGTTAAAAGCCTTCTTAACTCTGCCAGCCCACTATTCCCCCGAAACCCAGCCGAAACTATATTGTGTGAGAGAGAGAGAGAGAGAGAGAGCACGGTCTCTGCTCTTCAACTTACTCTGGATCGATATAATTATGTGTGGTGAATTCACACAGTAATTCGCCTTACTATACTCTAAAATATCGCTTTTCTTATTACTCAAGATTTATCTCGAATCGATTTACGGCTCTGCCAGAAAGCCTCGGCCCTTTATCGTGACGGAGAGACCGATTCAGCATTCCGAACCGCGAATTTTTCTTGATTCTATCTCGGCCAGCACTAGCGCACCTATCCCTTTTCTGATAAGTGAAACACAAACGACCCCGCACCGCCATACTTTCATCGACGTTGCGAGTATGCCCCTTGCATTATTTCTCCTTTTCATTCTCCAAACACTCCAACTTCTTCTTCGAGAAAACTCCTTTCATTTTCCGTTTACCTGCAGGATTGAAACTCCTAATGTATGCAAGCGAGCCCTTGGAGATTTCTCTCTCTCTCTCTTTCTCACTCACACACACACACAAACGTACATACATTCACTAAGTCGCGGTCAATTCCGCAGCTTCCCACAAGAATCCCAAAGAGAACTTTTGAGAAGCAAGAAGGACATTCCACTCCCTCGTCTATAGCAGTTGGAGCAAAGTTAAACAAGCAGCAAATAATTTATACAAGTCGCGCCCGCTTTATTCGTAACTGCTAATTATATCGAGTTGGCGATTCTCGCGAATTTAGGATTCTTCCAAGGGAGCGTTCGAGTTTTAAAGAAACGCTCGAGCTGGTCCCGCGAACGAAGGTTCGACCAGATTGGATTCCCCTGGGATTAAAAGCGTGCTTGCCATCGAAACGACAGGTTTAAGTTTCCTATACCATCGGAGATTAGATCGGAAGTCGGGTTTGCCCGTTAACGAGAACAAATAGCACAACTGGATACTCCACTGTGTGTTCCTGTTGATACAAAAGCTGCTACTCCTCCAAGGACCTAGCTCCCCACGAACACACCGGAGGGATCCTTGCGGACAAACTTTCCCGTAATCGATACTAACAAAAGCAAATTTATCAGTCAGCCAATCTCCGGACAAACATATTTCCTACAAGGCATTCCTTGGTTAAATGATCGATTTACTGCGTAATATACATATATCGTTCGTATTACAATAAAAACATAGCGGTGATCCTCGATTGTTACTTCGAGCTAACTCGACGTTTCACCGCAAAGGAAAATGAGATCGGTCTCTGATGGGAGTTGGTGCATGTTTATATCTATATATATCTATATATATATATATATATATAGTATACATATATCGGAGCTAGGGTAATCTAGCAACAAACGTATTGAATTATAAGGAGCAGAGCACTGCGAGGTAGCCCCGTTAGCAAACGGCCAGGCAAAATTCAACTTTCTGGCATACGATTTGCGAAAGCACGTACGAGCATAAAGTGCTTGTAACGTGAACGTAAATGGAATACGTGTTCCTCCGGTGAAATGACCCGGGGTCAATTCCCCGATAAAACGAACGTCGACTGGTCATAGATGACCCTTTGCAAATTAATTTGCTCGAAGGATTAATTAACGTTGGACTCTCGATGATTTGCTTACAGTGCCAATCGTGTCGATCCAAGGGGTGGTCGGTCAGAAAGCTACGCTGCCTTGCAACATGACAACCCAGGCCAACGACGCTCTCTCAATGGTGCTCTGGTTTAAGGAGGATAGCGGCGAGCCCCTTTACAGGTGAGTCCAAGCGAGAATAGCATAGTATAAAAGCACAGCCCGCCCGTACGTCGTCCATCCACCATCCACCGTCGACGAGCCACGCAGACCCACCCGAGTACTATTAACTCACTTTTTTTTCCACGTCGACTTTCTCCTCGCAAAACGCCCAACGAAATATATTCAAGCCTGTAAACGCTTTCGTGTTTTCTTCTTCATTTTCCTTTCTCCTTTTCCTCTTTTTTCTCCGCCTCGGGGGAGAGATCTTTTGAGATAACGCGTACGCGTGTATTCCGTGGCTGACACAGGACTATTGAGTTAGTGGGAAAGCCACGAGAGCACGGAGAAAAATGACGCTTTATCACCTCTGCCTTATCGCACGACCTCAAAAGCTCGCTTTTGCTTACCTAAAAGCTCCGAGACTCTTTTCTTTCCCCCCCCCCCTTTTTTTTTAACAACCAACTTTCATGCTCGGCAAGGCAGGCCGACGCGAGAGGAGGAGAGAAAAGGGCGAATGATAAACAGCGATCGGACATGTTCCTCCCCGAGGCACTGGAAATTCTCTTCGTTTCCACCGTTCGTCCTGATTTCGCATCTGCAGGATCCCTGCGATTGAGTGAGCAAATCGTGGATTCCCCCGATCTTCCTAGGCCGCTAGATATTATACCCGTTTCAAGATGGCTGCTCGTATCAGTTCCCTCTCGTCTCAGCTGTGTCTACACACAAACACTCCGAGCCCTCATCATCTGTCGAGAAGGGAGGGGGGGGGGGGGGGGAGTTCCTCAGCCGCATCTACGAGAGAATCAATCCAACGCGAATTTCTCCATTAACAATTATACTCAGCCAAGCTCTATAAATTTTGAAAAGGCCATGTATTGCGTTTTGGTACATTGTTTCGAGTTAATCTTTTTTAGTGCGCCGCTCTATTGTTCCGGCTGATTTACGAGCACTTGAAGAGTAGCATTTACGACTGGCGGTAAAGGCTATAAGCGAAGTGATAGCTATCAAAGCTTATGGGAATCTGCCGTTTTCGGTATATACCTATATATTTATAATATATATATATATATATACAATATACATAGGTAGCTGTAGAATTCAGAGCGTGCATTAAGCGAGTGCAACCATACGTGCTAAGGATCGTAGGTGCTCGATGGTGTGCGCTCGATGCCAAACGCATCGACTAACGAGCGTGGTCCTCCCCCTCCCCCCCCCCCTTCCTACTACTCTACACCCCTTTCACCCAACCCCCTCTTATCTTAACACCAGCTCACCACTTCTGCCAGGAGTGTAGGATAGTTGACGCGCGCGAATACAAACCCAACCATATCCTTTAACCCCCTGAACCACGCGCGACGGGGTATTATACTCTCGTACAGCTATTAACGTATTACGTAGCATGTTTATCCCTAAGCATCCCGGTGTATATCCTCGAACCTCCGCGGGTTAGTCGCGGAGAACGTCTGTCAGCCCTCGCTTTACCTCCTTCAACACAATAACATTAATGAAACCTCTCGCGAACGGTCCAAATTAAATATTCCGGCACGCTAATCCCCTTCATTGTTTTCTCGAGGGCAAACGTAAACTGTTTTTACGCTCGTTCGGTGCAACGAAAGCATAAGGAGGGAAAGGAGCTAGGTAGTCGAGATACTATGTACTATATATATATATATATATATATATATACGATCGAGTTTACGACGAGCCCCGTTCGGGGGTGTCTGCTAAATATAGCGGGCTTCTCGAGTTAGCGGCAAGTGCTGATTGCACTGTTGTCGAAGCGCTGACGCATCTCACTCGAGTCGAGGAGAGACTGCGTTTTGGTAGGGGTTCAGGGGGAGGGGGGAGTCCCCCGTTACTTGGCTCGATTAAATTGCGTTGCTATAACCGTTTCGACACGATCGGCGAGACAATTGTCCTCCTCTCGCTGCTCCATTGTGATCGACTTACGTGGAGCACGCGTGATTCGCGCGCGATGCACGCCCGGACGTGTATAAACTCACTCGAATTATTGTCCCATTGTCCCGGTAGTTACGCGACATCATAGCGAATCCCCTAACGAAACTGTCCGACCCAACCTTCCCACTCGCGTTGTTACCAGCCATTGTTACGCGTCCCTCCCATCGCGATTAAGCACTTTTACCCCACGAGCAAACCTCCCCCTATACTGTTTCCAACTACTGCAACCAATTCCCTCCAATCTCCATTTCCGCTTATCTCAATTATTCTTTCTCCTCCCCGATCAAAACTCCCGCGCAAAAAGGCAAAAAAGACAAACTCACCCCTTCATTATTCTTACTCCCTCATTTTGCCCCATTATACGTTAATTCGATTGTTTTGTAGAAATTGATCGATGCCGCGACGAACTGTTAATTACCGAGGATTATTATTATATTATATATATATATATATATATATAGATAGGTAAGGGGAGTTTAATTTCAGAGATGGGGCTCTACGCGAATTGGGATGGACCAGGGATCGAGGCTCGGACGTCGAATTCGCTATTGCAGCTGGGTTTGATAATATTCCCTGCGCATCCTAATTTTAGGGATTTAATGACGTGCCGCGCGGAAGATGCGCTGTGTAGGCTTTGGCGTGTTGTGGGAAGGAAGGGGAAAGCGGACCGGGAAGATCCTGATCAGTGGGCTGACCACACTTGGCTCTCTCTACTACCACCGATGGATCATAGAGATTTGCCTGGGCGTTAGGCTGACCCTAGCTCGACTGTGACCACTGATGCTAATGATCCTCCGCGCGACTACTGATAGAACCTCGCCAATCGACGGCCGATGGTATCGCAGCACCAAGCTCGACGCTGCACCACGTGGCAAAATCAATATGACACTCTCTCACTCTCCTTCTCTCTGCTCGCATCTCCAGCTGCATATACATCTCCTCAATGCCGAAACGTTTCTATCGCTATACACAAAGCGAAAATGCAGATTTCTCGATGCCTGACTGCAGTCACGTAGGATGCACAGGACGTTTAGATTACCGTCCCGAATACCCATTCACACCAAGTCACAAATTCGCAAACAAATATCGACCAACCAGTTGAATGATTTTATTCGTTTCGGCGTAAAGAATAAAATTCGATATCGCGTAGTCCGGCGCCACTATGCACCGACCGACCAGTCCAGCTTAACTCGTACAAATCGACGTTGCTAAAGCCTGGCTGCAGGTACAGCTATATATAGGCGAGGGACGGTTGCAGGCTTTCGCGTATTTGCATTGTAATTGCGGATAGATTCAATCAGTGTAATGCGCGCGGGTGTAAGAGCGATGAGAGAATTAGAACGCTGGGAAAATATTTATGCCAGTTTGAAGGGGCCTGATTGATTATATTTCCGTGTAACCGTGAGCGCGCGATTGACCATTCGGTGAGTGCTGCAGCTTTCCACTGCGTTTTGTGTATACATCCATATTCGGAAAATTTCAGCATTCTCGTGCGAATACTGCACGCAAGAGCTACAAAAAGCTAACGAGTGGACGGACGAGCGAGAATGAAAAAGCCGACTGGGCAAACAGTATGAGCACCGCCAACTTTGTTATACGGAACGTACTGAGCAACGCGATATCTGGCCAGCGATGAAAAATAGGAGGGATGAGAAAAAAAAACACGCAAACAAAAATAAAAGCTCGACGATTCGGAAGGAAAAGTCACACCACCGATGCCTTCCTCTTTTAACCCGATCAGAGATCTACCGTGTACCGTATAACGGCTTTTCGGACAATCGATTTTAGCTTTCTATATATATATGAACTATATCTGATTTTTAATACCGATAGAATTCCATCGCGTGTAACTTCGCTGCCGTTTAAAGACGAGCGGAGAGAGAGAGAGAGAGAGAGAGGAGGATGGTGATATTTAACCACGCGGGAGAAAAAAGGGGAAAAAGCGTAAAGAGTTTTCACTATGGTGGAAAGAAGAAACGGACGTGAAGCCTTTTATCTGCTTACGCTTTATTTACATTTGCACGTAGAGGCGTCGACTGGCGGAGTCAGGGGGCGAAAAGGGGTGAAAAATGTCGCGTCCTCGGAAAAACGTCCCTTTTGTTTTCGCAGCATCCATTTATGCATGACGGATGTTGCTTAATCCTTCTTATCATTCTCGCCCGAGTCTCGCAGCAGCAGCAGCAGCGTTCGCGGAGAAGCCACTGTTTTATTTACACGAGCCACGTGCGGAATGCCTTGGCCACCCCTGGCCACCCTGGCCAGCCCCCTAACACTGGGCCAACCTCACCCCTGGCAAATTCCCGCGATGCTCGGAATTATCAAGAGGCCCTTTAAAGTCGCTGCACGCTCGATAATCCTCGCGCGCCAGCTCTCCCTCCTTTTTCCACTCTTCTTCCTCTTCTTCCTCTGCTTCTGCTTCTTACCACTACCACTGCTACTACTCTTCATCATCTCTTCCTCTCCCTCGAATTCTTTCTGCCTTTCCTCCTTCACATCCCAGCTCCTTCGCTTCCTTCCTTTTCAATTGGATGTGCCACGGAGTGGTATGAGAAGTACTTATCGAGCTTCCGCAGCGGCGGGCAATCTCCAGCAATATGAGCGAGTCTTCTGATACACGCAGTCTCATCCCTATACCGCTGTATGTTGCCACGGAAACTTTGCTCCCGTCCTCCTTCGTTCTGCCCAACTTAGCTCTAAGCAACTTCGAGTTAACCACTTGCTCTCTCAACCCCCTCACTCTCTCCTACACTCCTCTCCCCCTGCTTAACCGAACGAGGTGAAATTGAGCAACGTGAAAAAATCTGCCGGCTTTTCTCCCATAATAATCCCTGCGGAAGCTTCTTACGCGACGGTAGAAAGCTTGAGGGACAGTTGGCGAGGAATTAGGCTGCAGACTCGTCTGGAGAGCGCGAGCGGTGCTTATCGAGCTTTCGCAGCTCGCTAGGATCTCCGCAGACACACGACGCAGTCTTTTCTCAGTTTGACACTAATGCAACTTTCCCCTGGCGGTAACCTGGCCAAATGCTCGCAAGTTTCCCACCAGAGATAGTCCCCGAGTAGAGTGCCATCTTGAAAATCCGTTTAATCCTAATTTCGCACCTTTGCCAGAGCTGCCTGCAGCGCGCTATCTTAAGGGATTCCCCGTCAAGAATCCGTAATGCTACTGCAGTATGCTTGCGTCAAACTCTTTTCCTGCAATAACGCAGTTTTCCCAATGACGAGAGTGTCGGGGCTCCGACAAATATCTTCCACGAGGCTGACCCTACCGTGTGCACGTGTATGTGTGTGTCTATATATGTGTATGACGCAGCTGGATGATGCGGACCTTTGACGGACCAGCTACAAATTAGGGAGCGTATAAGGTGTGTGGGCGAAACGAAAGGGAATAACTTTGGAGCGCTAACGAAAGGGGGTCCCCTGCACGGTTCTCGCACTGTAATCGAGTTTTCGACCAGGGCTTCGAGTAACACCTATAATAATGTTGGCCGCAGCTAGCGAACATTGCCATTATGCGACTGTACGGCGCACGATGCGCAGCTACCCTCGCAACTCACGTAAAAGCTATACCAAAGTGCATCGTGTCCATTTCGCCCCCTTATCACTCTCCCCTCCCGCCCGACCGCTATCTCCTGCACCAATTGACTACGTCATAAATAGAACCGCCGATTGTCTGGCTCGACCCACCTCGCAATCTTCCCCGCTGCAGGAATTCGATTCTGGCTTCTCCCATTCAACACGCGTAGTTTAAGCGTGACATTCACGACGCTTTTGATTCAGGAGCCAACCCGTGCAATGGCGTACAATACGCGTTGCTTAAGACGCCAACTGCGCTGCCGCTGGCCTCTTCTGGGAAACCGCACCACGACTACCATCATCGCAAACCGGAGCTATTATAGCATGGCTGCGCGCACAATCAAAACCCATACATAACCGAGGCAATTTTCCTCCTCCGCTGGAGCACCGGTGGCATCCAATCCAAAAAGTCGACATTGTAAATCAAACCGCTCGTAATTTCGTATGGGAGAATTTTAAGCGATTTGTCAAGTTCCGCTACGTTGGGTTTTTCTCACCGTTGTAACCCGCCTCGCCCTCTCCCTTTGGCTGTCCCTCACCCTGGCGTTCTCCGGTTTGTTCATTTATTAGATAAATAAAGGGGTAGTGCGAGTGAATTAAATCCTGGAAGAAATTAAGTACGGTCATTAGCAAGGCCGGATGAATCCAGCTGGTTCGGGTTGAGAATTCGTGCGACCGCGATTGGAAATTCGATACAGCACGATCATTCGTCTTCCTGGATTGCCGAGGAACTAGTACATCGTGGAGTTCACCGATCACCTCCTCCCCGCCCCCCCCCCCCCTTATTCCCTTTTCTTCAGTCTCTTTTGTCATCCCTTTTTCCACCATCATCGCCCAACCCCCTTATCGTTTTCTCCTCCCCAACCCCCGCGCCAACTTTGTACCGTTTTCTTTGATCTCTTCCTCGACATCTATATATATATGGCTCTAAACGTACATTTCTTTTATCCATTTCATTTATTCCTCCCTCTTTTCCGATTTCGAACAACCGAGGAGGACTCTGACGCAACAAAGAAAAAAATGCTAATTGGGACGAACGCTAAAAAGCAGCTTGCATTTTATTGAATTGGTCGAAACAAAACTACAGCGATAAGCATTATTGCTCGAAAATGTAACGTTGATGATATAATTATCAACGTAGGAGCACCAAGGATGGTAGTGATAGTGCTAATTCGTTGGAAATTAAATGGTTAGGTGAAATTACGTTAAACGCCGAAAGCTGTGCTGAAAGCCATTATGTAAAAATCAGCACGCACCATCAGTAAGGGTCTAGGCGAATCTATGTGTGAATGTGGCTTGGGAATTGGGAGAGAGAGAGAGAGAGAGAGAGAGAGAGAGAGAGAGAGAAAAGAGGGAGAAGGGATGAAATAGAGGAGAGTGAGGTTAGGTCGCTGCGGGACCTAGTGAATGCCAACGTCCAAGCCATCCCGTGTAATCGGATATTATATTCAATGATCGAATTGATATCGCTGTCCCATTATGCCGCGGCATGAATCCCATTTTGAAGAATAATGACGGGACGTGGTTTCACGGTGATATTTGAATAGTGGGTGGATCGTCAGCTCGGTGTGCCCGGGCCGAACCTCGTGGCTTATCCATTCCCGATTTTCCGAACGGAAAGCCAGTCGATACAGAGAGCGCGGCGTTCACCTGATGGCGAGATCAAGCCACCGTTCCACCATCATCAGTCACCCGGTCCCTAATAAACCTTGCCCTATTTCGATCATCCCTCCTGCAGTCACTGCTCATCCTCAATTATTTTCTCACGGATCCCCTTCGCATCGCTAAAAGCATTTAGCACACTTTTACACAGTCGCTACGAGAGATTCCTTAATCCTTGGACTTTCGAAAGACACCGTAATGGGTTTAAACTGCGCGATTTCCAAGTTCTCGTTGCGAACTTCCGTCCTGGTATTATCATTCATTAAGACATCTTTATGGTGTCCTCCTCACTCGCTCACTCACTCTCTCCAGCATTTTTTTTTCCAGCAAGGTTCTGAATTCCAGCTAATTGATAATCGCTTAGTCATGGTTGGCCTTGGTTGCCTCTGGCAGATCCCGATGGTTCCTGGTAGAAGGAAAGTTAGCCCTGACAAATTATATCCGCCGTGGGGAGAGAGAGAGAAGGTGGGAAAAGGTAGATGGAATGAAAGGAGAGATAAAAAGGAGGGTGGAATGCTCGGTAGTGGCGACGCCGTCTGCAATTACAATGCCTTAATTTTATGCGCGAAGTTAAGCTCCTTTTAAGAGTCCCGAGAGTGGTTAAGTCCCCGATCCCCGCCCTGCTGCTATACCCACCAACCCTGTAGGAGCACTCCCTCTACAGACACTACCATATTCATAGGAAAGCTTTTATATTGCCAAGACCAGTGAAGCTTACGGCTGGCGCCACCAATTATTTTCATTTGTTTAGAGGCAAACCAGCAGCCCCTCCTCCCCCTGCAGCCCCCGTCGGACTTAATGCATTTATCGTTTCCTATTTCTTGCGGCAGCTCACCCTCCCCTAAACTGTATCTGTATATACGGCCGCGAGTAAATTAGAAAAATTTTCCTTAAAAACTGCCAATGTGGAAAGTTTGGTGATCCACGTGAAAGGTTGTTCTCGTACTCGTGAAATATCTGTGGGGGTGGGGGCTGGAAGAAAATGGTATTTTTCTTCGATAGTCTGGATAGTTTTTCAACGATTTTCACGCTTCCGGAAGTAGTAAGAGGTTGTCTGGCCATGTCGGTCGAGTGCACTTCCCGGTCTGTATCGAGTTTAGAGCCGATGCCCCACGGGAACGCAAACCCTTTCGGACGCCCGACTATGACGGATTGCGAAAGTTTAGTGAAAAATTGTCCAAGCTGGATAAGAAGGTTGTATCACGCTTGGACTTGTGCAATGGCCGTTGGCTCCCGTCGAAAGCGCATTAATTTCATAACGAAAAAGCGCCACTTTCAGATATCGTTGTTACTGAAATCTGAATTCATTTCTATCGACCATCGGTGGTCGATTTGTCACGCTCTATATTCCATTTGATAAATATATATGTATAATGGAACCAAGAGTATATATATATATATATATATATATACAACATACATGTATAATCGCAGGATAATTGTTTGTTACAGCTTCGACGCTAGAAACCGCCAGTTTGGCAAGGAAAAAGTCTGGAGTGCTCCGCACTATTGGGGCAATCGAGCGTCCTTTCGAGCGACGACACCGCAGTTGACCATCCAGGATGTTCGCCAAAGCGACGAAGGTGTCTACAGGTGCAGGGTGGACTTTCGGAATTCTCCGACGAGAAACGCCAAGGTCAACTTTACTATCATCGGTCAGTAGCTATATTAGAGGACAGCCAATGTGTGTAACGTGGATCGAAGGGAGAAAATGAAATTTCCAACGAGGTCGATGAGATTGAGTTGATGGAACAGGACGGGGGTTAGGAAAGCGCTGGGGATGGGGTACAGTACAGTAGCGTAGTGTAATATTCCACGAGTGTCCCGATACGCCAAGATTAATCAAAGAATCGATATAGCCGGGCTGTTTAGCAGCTAACGAAGCAAACTCTTGGAACTGCAAGGGACTACTTCGAGATTTTCAGATTACAGAAGTGGTTTCCGTTCGGCTGGAACGTGTTCCCAAACTCGTTGGAATTTCACTAATTATCGGTCCTACCGGACGGAAGTCGATAAACCTGGCCTGGGCTGACTGAATAAAAAGAACACCGATCGGCAATCGAGTCGAAACCTCCTCTCGTTAATTCCGAGCCCTCCGACAATCAGCGGCCATTGAAATTTCAATGCCTGGTCACCTTTTCGAATCTTGCAAACTGGGTTAAAACTGATAAGCTCGACGGAGAAAAGCATGCGGAGAATGTATATATAGTATAAATTTGATCAATCGGTGCAGAGTGTTGGAAAATTTTAGCTAGTCCAATTAGGAAATTTTTTTTCTTCCTGGTATTTGCCACTATATATGCGTATATATATATATATATATATATATATACATACGGTACTGCAGGTCGATACAATTGATGCAGGGAGAATCGAGGCGGAAGCCTCTTCGGTAATTAGTTAGGTTCTCGATGCAGTACCGGGAGACTTTGACGTTGAAGAAGACCGCGACAACCACGGGGTCCAGTACGAGGAAACTCGAGGAAGCTCCTTAGGATTTCAAAAGTCTACCAATCTACGTCTCCGTTGTCGACTCGTCCTCTTAATGGAATCGCCAGGGACTCTCCGCGCTATTCTACAGGGGCTCCCCACTACGAGACCCCGGTGTTCCCTACGAAGGATGCCAAAGTCCTTTCAGCGAGCTCCTAACCCAATTTACCCATCGACAGGACGTTAAACTCGCTTAAAGTGCGGCTGGCCGTATCCGTTTTTCAGTCTCCTACAAACCCCGCTTATTCCTTAAAAACTAACTGTCAGCGAAATTATCCATCATCCTATGAATCACTGGACCGTGGGGAATTCCTCTATTAACCTTGCAAGATGATAGATAATATTAAGGAAACTTTGAATAATGATGAAAAAGTGCATAAAATTCCCTTAAAATCCGTTTAGCATAAAACGATTATTCTACGATGACGATAAAAGCTATATCTTTGTGAATCATGGAGGCAAAGTGTGTTTCCGTGGTAGATACCTCGATGGAATTGAGCGTTTTGAATTGGAATAATGGGAGTAGGAAAAAGAGAAGTTTTTCGCGGATAGGGATCAGAGGCGAGTATAGCGTGCGTGGATAAAAGTTTGTATGGTCAGACGTATAAAAGTCGTAAGAGCAAAGCTAAAAGCAGAATAGCAGGGAGAGAGAGAGAGAGAGAGAGAGAGAGCGTTGAAGCAGGCACATAGCTGCGGTGGTTCGTTTTACAGGCCGGCGCACGCTAACGCCAGTCAGGATCTAGTCTGAGGATCGGCGTGTGCCCGGCTCGTCGGGAGTTAATACCACTAGCTATGACTCTGGCTTGCGAAGCTCGTTGTTGAAGCTCGCTGGAGGCGTATCCATACTTGGAACGAATTGAAACGGCCCCGGTGGGTTTAAGCTTCTCCAACGATATCACGACTAGGTACGAATAAGGTGGACCGGCCCAGTATAGTAGCAGCAGCAGCAGCAGCACCAGCAGCACTGTCCTCGGAACTTTCCAACAAAAGCTGCTTTCCTGCAGCGGGGCCAACGCTAATCCGATTAGGATTTAGTTTAGATTTTGATAGCACACCTCCGCGGAACGTCTAATCGCCGATTAAGGAGAAATTAGTTTCATCCTTCGTTCCCTCTGACCCCGACCTCCGGCCAGGCCCCCATTATCTCATGCCGCATGCACGCATACACACGACAGGACCCGCACTGCGGTGTGACGTAGAATGCATATAGACGGGGAGAAGAATAGCGAGAGAGAGAGAGAGAAGGATCTGAATAATTTTTGATCGCTAATAAAGCGTAACTATTCAGATTTGAGTGCAGGTAATAGGATAAATTGGTCGAATTATCCCGCTTTGAGCCATAGCCGAGTGCTCCTCTGCCATTACCATTATGTCCGATACTGCTCTGCACGTCGGAATCCTGGGGACACTCGAAAGTCAGAAGCGCGTGTAATCGTCATCCAATGGACCAGGCGTGCGCGCGTCCACTCTCTCACTTAGCCACGTGTATATATGCAATATAGCATGGAGGGTAGAACCTACATATACGCCACAGCCCGTAGTGTTGCCACTGTGAAATTACAGGAACCGCAAACCGCCTCGCGCCGAACCACATGCACCGATGCAATTTCAATGCAACCATGCAAGAGCTTATTTAAGCTTCTTACCATGGGCTCGATTACTCCTCAGATTCATTTTGCTCGATGAATCGCGAAACCCGGTAGGTCGTTCATCTCCGCTACTCCATATTTCCGCGAGTTTCGTAATACTCTTTTCGTATATTATAAAGATACGCTTACCCTCGAGCAGTTATTTTTCAATAATAAATAACAAGATTAAACCGCGACTGAAGTAGCAAAGGGAATAATTCCCGCAGTGACAGAAGCAAGGGAGGCGGAAAAAAGTTTTTCATCTTTGCGGTAAGAATTTTCGTGGAAAGAGACCCCGGGGCCGAGGCGAGTGGCAGTAGAAAGGGTAGAGGTTAGGCCAGACTTCTTAAAAAATCATGAATCAGATGAAACGAGCCTTAATAATGGATCGACCAATCGGACTTGGCGTAAAGTTTTCGAAAGAAGACGATTTTGGTCGTAAAGAATAGGGACGGAAGGGACAGGGTGTGTGCGGTAAGAAAAGAAGGAAGGAAGCTGAGGAAGAGGGAAGTTTGAGAATGGAGGCAGAGACATCAGTGGTGGAGGAAACGTCTGCAAGAACTAGCCTGGCTTCGATATTATACGACACCCTATCTTTCTCGGTTTATAACATATATATTGTGTATATATATATAGTATATTGAAGATGAAACATAATGGAATTCTTGTGGAGTTTCTTTATTGCAAACTCAAACCGCGGATCTTTCTTCCACTTGTTACTCCTTCCCTCCCCCCATTCCTGCATTGCCCATTCCACATCCCTTTTCCTACTCGAAGAACTTGGACTATTGGCAACGTATAACGCGGACGACATGAACCTCCTCATTAGCCGCGAGCAGACTGCCTCGAGCATTTTAAAGGAATCCCTTTTCCTAATCAAGTTAACCATCGGCCCGAGCCACTCCTTGAATTTATCAAGCCGTAACTGAATTACGCTGCGAGTTAATAGTTTGCGAAATAGTCCGTGGCCTCTTGTAAACTTTTGCGGTAACGTTGAAAAATGTTGGAAGGTTAAGAAATTTATCGGAAGCAGGGCTCATGAATCACGGATAGGTTTTACTTTACCGTATCGCTAGCTGTCGAATGCTAGAAAGGCCGAATGGATGATTCGAGATGGTCCAGCTGCCATATTTCTCTCCGGCTGAAAGCTTCCGAGCTTGCGCTGATACCTTTCGAAAGCTCGCCTCTAACGCGCTGCACGGTCTCCTCCTGCTATTCAACGCTTCTTCTATCTTAAGTCCCAAAGATAAGACAGATACACATTCTCCCTTCTGGCGATGGAAAATCGTTCGTGTCCGACGGCCGAGTAAATATATCGAAATAATATTCCTATAGCTCCTGCAATATATCAACTGGCCAAGATTACAAAGCATTCTATATATATATATATATATATATATATATATATATACTTGTGTATACGTTGTATCTTTTTATCAGAGAAAAACCCCGAAAACCAACGCTGAATAAATCTAATTTACACGCGAGCATTTTTTTCCTTTTCCAAATTCTGAGAAACTCGACAGGACTCTAAGCATCAAGTTTAATAAATAATCTGGACAATGGTACAACGGTATAATTTTCTCGAAATATATATATATATATATATATATAGGTATTATAGTAGGACGGATACGTCTGGGGAAATAATATAGTGATTTATAATTCGCTCAGATTTCCAGAGTTGGCTACTTCGGTCTGCGAGGATTGCGAGTATCCAGCGAGGAGGAGAAGGATTGGGGTTATTCCAGTCACGCGTGGAATTCACTGTCATCTCGATCTCGATATCCTGACCTGGCGTATTCCAGGCCTTCGCTGACACTCGAACGTGTTCCGATCAAGAAACCGTCGCATTCTACCGATAATAGGCTCTCCAAAGCTCCTAATTAAGCTTGTACCTCGATGTTTAAAAAACAATTCACTATAGTCGTCTGGCTACCATACATACATATATATATATATATATATATATACATAGCGATAGTTGAAAATAAGCTCATTCTAATTTTCATCGCATATAATACATGCGATATACCATATACAACGGACTCGGTCTGATTTAGGAACAAGCTTCTTATTCTGAATTATTCATGCGGCATGCGAGTGCTTTATTTAGCAATTTGGACGGCATATTACCCGTTGACAAAGTTTGGCGAAGCGACGACCCAGGGGGAGGGGCGAACTCGCTGTATACCAGGCTACTTTCTTTTATAGCGCGGCTTCCTCTTGTCGCGGTAGTCACGCTCCAACGACTTTTAAATGAACGCGCACCGACAGCACTTACGAAGCAAAGAAGTGACTCAACGGAGTTTTTGTTTCCTCCGAGACGAATTCCTGATCCCTCGTAAAAATCCTGTGGATTTCGAGCGGGAGCAAAGCTGGATAAGTTCGAGTTGGCTGGGACTGGAAGGGGTCTCGCTTAACGCTGTCTTGTTTCCCTTGCAGCTCAATCGTCGCTCCTTCCTGCGCCTTGGCCCACTACGACGCACCCCCCCCCCCCCCCCTCGCCCTTGCTTTGTATCTTCAATTCTTACTCCCCGCTATGCTATATATATATATATATATATATATATATACCATTGCACAGCTTTACCACGTTTAATCTGATATGCGCGCAGGTGGACGAGAAAATCTCAGAAGAATTAAGGAATTTCCAAGAGCGTCAAAGAGCTCCTTCTTCGAAAGAAAATAATGAGCTAACAAACTTTTAATATGCAAATCTCGTAAGCTTGTCACCTCCATCGATAAGTGGAAAATCTTTTCTTGTTACGGTTTATACATTCCTCACGGTGAATATCGTCGATTTAACGATCGAAGAAAAAGCGAAAGAGCTTCGAGTTTCGCGCCGCTTCATCCATTTTATCCGATTTACTGGCAGCCGGCAACTTTTTTCCGGATTAAATTTCATCGCTCTCCAGCTTCCGTGCCGCGATCGATGCTCGATACTCCGCGCTCTCCACTTATCTCCCAGAAAATTTTCTAATAGTTTTATGGACAATTATGGAATGATTTCACTCCTTTCGAGATAAGCGCTTTTCAACCGCGGAAATATCCAAATATTTTCCAAGATAAACATCTCGCTCAAAGATATATATATATATATATATATATATATATATGTATGTATATGTATATATAACGTGATATCCATACAGCTTCGCGAGAACTCGGGTTTCATCCCTTGAGGACGCGATATGTGCTTTCCTGCTATTTGAATAAAGCTTGGGTTTTATTCAAATCTCGAAAAGGTGTGTATTTCGATTCTCCTCCGTGCTTCTACCAAAATCATTATTATTATTATTGCTATTATATTATTTTGCTGTAAGAGAGGAAGCTTTGTCGAAACTCCCTGCTTCCAGAGTTTATATACTCGCTATCGTATTATATATAGTACCGATTGATTTTTCATTTGAAATCGCTGGAAATAGAGTCGCCAAAAATTCCGAGGAAACTTATATTTCCAAGAGGATGACTCTGTACGAATTTGACGAGGTTCTATCGGAAACGTCGGTTGATCGACACAGGTAGGCTGCTCCGATAAGATTCCCCCCGAGAAAGAGCTGTACTTTTTTGTGTCCACGAGATCAGCTCGCGAATCAGTCCAAGAGTTTCGCCAAGTACCGGCTTAGCCAAGTTTCTTTCCCGGATAAGTTTCGGTCCTATAGGTGCATGAAGGAAATAGTATCAGCACCTTGGAAAGAATACACGCGCCAACTCCATTTCTGGAACGCATTCCCGGCGAATGCCAGCAGACTCGAGGGATTTGCCTATACGATCCGAATACGATCTAGCCGTAATCCGCGTGCGATCCAACATGGATAACCCGCATGCAGTAATATGTGCGTCTCGCGTATTAAGTTCATCCCTACAGTGCTTTCCCTTGTAGATCGTGTATATATATATATATATATATATATATGACAAGAGCGGAAAACGTTTGAAGCACGACGTACGTGCGAGCGAACGAGCGAGGCTTGAAAAGATCAAGTGGCGAGAGAAAAAGAAGTTTTTCCAAGAGGACGCTACTAATGTTTTCGGAGCGGTTGTCCTGACAGGAGGAAATTTGTCACTGGTCCCTTTTTTCCAGGATAATCGAATTCTCGAAAAGCAAGCTAGTGAGAGGAAATAAGTGTTTACCTCTTGTTCGAGGTGACAGGGGTATATAAGGAACATTTCTCACACGGGTCCCGCGTGCGTTACGCAATAGTCCTTCCAGCAGTAAAGCCTCACCGAAGGATGCTGAAAAAATGGTAGCCGATTCTCCGGGGAAAATCGCACGGAAGTCGCTCCGAAGGACACGCGTCCGATGAAGAATGGCAAATTTTACGGGCTCGTAAACGATCCCGACGTCCTCGTAACTCAAGCCGTTTTACCGGTGCGCTCTTTTGCCACTGTGGCAGCTCCTGGGTACTTTCCCTTGACATTACCCTCTCCCCCACTTTCCAGGCTCAGAGTCTCGTACATTCCAGCCGTAGCACCACCATCCGTCTCCCAACTCGACTCTTACATGGACGAATAACGCTCGTTCCAAAACAACCTACCACGCGATTTTTGCTCCTTTTATTTTTATTTTAGACCCATTATTTCCAATAATAATTCACGAAACTACCAAAGATACTCCGACGCTTCTCTCGAACATCACCAACAACGCACTATACAACGAGATAAAATCGGTACCGTAACCTGAATATAGTTTCCTATCGTCACGTGGCATTCGCCATAAAATATTCCCATTTGAATCTTCTCACTTTAATAATTCAGTTCTCGCAGTGATTTTATAGCTGAAAAGATCACTGGAATTAATCGAAGATATCGAATTGCGTTGCGGGTGAGTTTTCACGCTGTACACACACACACACACACACACACACACATACACACACGCTTGGGAGAGTCAATAAAATGACCGATAGCAGGAATATAAGGGCGCTGTGCGAATGGAGGGATAATCCGACGTGCGATTTGATCGGTTTTCTTTCGAAGGAGGTTGCAATTTCGAAGTGGATCGATACGTTAGGACAGGATGACCGTGGCACAATGCATAAGAATACTGGCATTTCTCGGGAGAGTAGTAGCGCGTGACGTAACCGAAAAATCTCGCAAATCCGAGAGCGTTTCTCTTTATTACTGCACTGGACGGTGTGTGGCGCGCGGGGCCTTGTCGACAAATCGACGGATATTCCGTAGAAGATTCGTCGATACGGAATTCTTCGGTTCGATCCTGGCTGCATACGATGGAGTACGGTCTCGGTGGGTACGCTGGACTTTCCGAAGCTCGAAGGTGGGGGAGGGGGTGGGAGGCTTGATAAGGTCGTATACCGACGGATACTTCCCATCGATTCGTCTCGACAGCCCCGAAGAGCGAGGATCGCGCGCGCGTCCATCTCCTTCTCGTCGTAGACAAATTTCCAAGCCAATCGTTCTTCGAGCGTTTCCGCAGCGCGCCGGGCCACTCGCAAATTTTACCTTATACCGTATAAACCCATCTCTCTCTCTCTCTCACTCTCTCGATCAGCATACAACCTGGTGCTACACGCTTTAAAGCCCGCACACCGACATTGCAGCTCTTTGATATTTTCTTTAGCGAAGCTTAGCCCCGCAGACGAATTTCCTCCTATAAATGATTCCTGCGCGAAATACACTTTCCGCCTTGAATCTCAACCTGGCTCTCCGGCTAAACTCTCCGCAGCGACAAATTCGTTTCAAGTTGGACATTCGGAGGCGACCACTCTACTAGGCAGCTTTATTTCATTTCCTAGTTAATATTCGAGGGGGCATCAACTGAATGAGACGATGATTAGGACGATCGTAAAACTCATTAAAGCTCGCGAATAAATCAATCGTTTGTTGCTTCAACAAATTTCACTGGTGATTATTTGCAGCTACGCCTGCGAAACTCAATTTTACTAACTAGACTGCGCGCGAGAGCCAGATAGCAAGGAAAATAGTGAGTATGATTTTTAACCTCGACCACCACTGAGCTTTTTTTTCGGAAATTGCTGACGCGCGGCTACTCGCTTTTTCCTCTAACCAAATTATCAATTTACAATATACAGAGTATCAAGTTTCATAAAAAGCGCTGCGCAAATAAAATACGAAATAGCAATAAAGCTCGCGGCTACGCGATGCGAAACTCTACATAAACAAAATCGACAAAAGCGAATGTAGAGAAGCTTCGCGATGAGTAATCATCAGCAAATGTGTGCGCTTTGCAAGAGTCCTTCGATTACTCTGATCGACGCCTGCAATTATATTTCGCGAGTGTTAATAAATATTGCCTCGAGATTCGTTTTCTCCTTATTATTATTATTATAAAGGCGAGATATAATCGTTGAGCTTTTAACGCGTGCTTATGCAAGAAAGCTCCGATAAGCGCAGGACTCGGATAGTTTTTACCGTTTCTCCGGCGTTTACTCCATCGAGGAATCGCATCGCGTCTGCGGACCGAGAGTAAACTCGATTCCCAGAGTTTCTTCCGTGTGGCCGTTAACGTCCGTCCGACAAATCCCTGGAAGCATCAGGAAAAACCTTGCAGTCCCCACTGTTGCACCGATTCCCGAATGACGTAGGTTTTTGCGCCGTTTTCCCACGGGAAGCGCACAGCACGCATCGACGCGTTAAAATATTCGCGGATTCTCGCTCGTTCGTGCATTTTTATATACCGTGAATAAATCTCGTAAATGGAAAAGAGACAATAGGGGGAGGTGGAGTGGGGGTAGGGGCAAGAAGCGAAAAAGGGAAATTGCTTGTCAAACGCAAACGATCGCTGTCATGACGAGAAGAGTGAAGGGAGAGAAAGGTTGCTGACAGAGTTCACGAGTGTAAAAGAAAGCGGGAAGAAGCTGCACTCTCCGCTATACTATCGAGTCACGTTTACTCGTAGTCACGGCATTCGTAAAACTTCCAATTTCCTAGGAAGGGAGCGGTGTAACCCCATAAAGCTACGCGCTGTTTCTATTTCAACGCGAAGAAACGACACCTATTGTATCTCCAGCCGACTCGTTCTCAATCTCCCATTCTCATCTTTCCTTCTCACTTTCAAACCCCTCAAGCTCTCTCCACTCTTTTAATACAATTTTTATGACTGCTCGAAACACCGAGGAAAGTGCCACTAGACACCAGACTGCCAGATTTGAATCAAGTCAAGCCTCGCAAATTCACCACATCCACACCCCCTCCCTTTCCCACCGTTTCATCGAGACGTGAAATTCGCCAGCGCACCAGCCACGCAACACCAGGAATCGTCCTGCAGAGGTAAACAGAGGCGTCTATAATTAAAAGGGGGTTTTCCGAGACGGAACGAATGTTTCGAGCGTCAGGACGGAATGCAACGACGATGGTCCGACGAGGGTAGAAAAATTTGCCTAAATTCTTAACGGTAATCGGTACGTGGCTCGCCAAGGTATCCAAGTCACGCACGCCGGCCGACGCGCCACCAGGAAAACTGACTGTAACGCGTAGCAATTGCTGTAATTCAACTCGTACGTAGAGGTAAGCATCGCTCTTACACACGTACGTACCATATACACATACGTGCATCTCTCTATATATAGTATATATATATATATAGATAAAGAGAGAATGCTACCCGGGGCCGCAGGAATTCAATAAATTCGAAGCGCTCGAATATTTTCCACCCATCCTGCGTCTCTAAACGCGCACCTACGCGAATGCTGAATAGCCTCGCGCGCGAGTACCTCGATCGCCTTAAGCGATCGCGTACGATCGGTAATATACACCACTGCTTATATAAAAAAGCCTGTTACATCGACGCATATACGATTATGTTCCTGAAACTGTACGACACGCGGGTCTATTGAGAAAAATTGGTCCAAGTAGAAAAAGTCAATCCTTGTACAGCCGCGCTTATTATTATTATTGTCGCATATCCGATTTTTTGTCGGCGATAAGCATCGATCGAACGGAGGGATTTCTAGGACGAGATTTATAGCGAATCGGGAGATTTCCTGGCGTAGCAGCTCGTTTATCGGGAAATGTATAATTTAATCCAGGGATCGAATGCACGCGTTGGTTAAGACGAGGAATATTCGTCTTTTGGCCGGGCTGGCTGTGCTGTGCGGGGGAGAACTGCGATAGTGGGATAAGCGAGAGTGAGGTCGGTAAACTGGGGACTGCAGGAGAATACGCGTGGCCATCCATTCAATGTCCTTTTCCCGTTGGAAGCTGAAGGCTTTCCTTGCGATCGTTTCCGGACGATGACCTTTATAGCTCGACGATGATCATCCTCCTGGAAGATCGGATGACAAATGGTGGAGCCGCGCCATATCGTATCTCACAGAGTTCCCTAGGCGCGATCTTCTTCAAGAATTACTACTCTACGAGAAATATCGCCCTGGCGGATCGGCCTAAATAAATAGGATTCCGAATCATTGAGATAAAATAATGTAGAAATCCTACGCGAGCTGTTGCAACGATTCGGACTCGACTCTAAAGACGATTCTTAATGTTCCATCGAACGCGTCCATTTCGCAGGGGAACGCGAGTCCTTTTGCCAAGAGTTCGCTCAAATTCATTCTTTACCGCTGTGCGGACGTGAGAACAATTGAAATTGTACGTTAAAGGTGATTCTGATATTTCATGGATCGGTTAGGATATCCTGAAATAGGAAAGGGACGATTGAAACGCTCGCGAAAGTACATTAGGATGTTATATATGGATTACTAGGTCCGGTTATATGTGGTACTTTTCAAGCGAGCGTGTATATATATATATACATATATATATATATAGCTTTGAGGAATCAAGGAGAGAGAATGCGTTACTTTGTCAGAAGCTGCGGCAGAAGCAGCGAGTGGATTTTAGAGCACGCGTCATAAAAGTGTTATCGCGGTTGCGTTTCCGGATCGCTGCCATGGTGATATCGGTTCCTTTTGCCGTTATCCTGCGCTTATACGTACCCTGTTAAAACGTGCGCGTATGTATAGTAGGAGGAGCAGAAGAGAAGAGTAGGAGGAGGAGCACACTCGAGGCACCGAAATGCAGACGGACGAGAAGAAGGGAAATCGCTGCTGAAATTCCTTCGATCTGAATTTCGCGTTATTCGATAGCGTTCTGTAACGAGAGAGCCCGCAGCTATCTCCGCGCATCGATACTCGCAATATTTAATCGATACTCGACCAAACGGAAAAAATTTGGTGACCCAATGTCACCTCAACGTCGACGATAAAACGATCCCGCTTAAAATATGTCACTGACATCGCGCAATATTCGTAATGTCCGATACATTCAAAGGGAACGTTAGCGCATTTCACATCCCCTGCTCCTTTTGCAGCGCTACACCGCAGCGCAATCATTTTTCCCCGTAATAAACCGATACAATAACTTTGAGGCTCCCCAGAGCACACGGCCATTTCCCATTTTCCGCTGTACTGAACGATTTGCACGCGTGGAAATCACAGCATTTCCGCGGACGGACAGAAGAGTATGGGAAAAAGCTGCTCTGGTTCTGCTTCAATATATATATATATATATATATATATGTAGGACGCAATACCATTTCGGAGGGTAAAAGCTACAAATTGCCAAGTCAGTGCGGGATAAGAAGAAATATAACGAATGTAATTGGTGCGGGACGTGGCAATGCTCTGATGATCATAATTGTGGCGGACGGCCTGCATTGGATAGGTCGAGTGTGCGCGCGCGTGTGTGTGTGCGGTGTATACGGGAGGAGAAGAGAACACGTCTCTGAGAGGGGAGGGGGAGGTTGGCAGAATATCGCGCAAATGGCACATCCGGCATGGCACGTGGAAAGGAAGAGATAGCTGGGCGGCTTCGCGCCTTACTTTCATAGAAACTCTCCTGCGAGGCAACGATCCTCTCGCGGTCGTCGCATGCACGTTCCACGACTAAAAGAGACGAGGAGCTGCGAATCGAAATAAGGAATGGCACGACGAGGCGTTAGCACTTCTGGGGACTTCAGGAACCTGTCGAACGTGACAAGACTGGGGGACCATTCGTGCAGGCAGCCACTCTTCTCCAACGATACGTGACGATCCACCACCACCGCTCCCCCCTCCCCCTCCTCCTGCATCCCCTATACGCTTCCAATACATTTTGAGATACACTGTACCCTGCATGCACGTATATAGCCAGACACAATCGGCACTAATCAAACGCTCGACCAGAAACTCTTCGCATTTTCTCCCGATTGTTCCTGCTTTCCCATTTCTACCGTTCGTAGAATCTTCCGTAAAATCGACATCCGCCAGTATTTTCCACTACAGGTGTAATAGTCACCCTCTCCCTCCGAACGACCAGCTTCATCCACTGCTTCATGAGATTGCGTCGAGTGTTCGTTTAATTTGTCGCTTTCACCACTCTGTGAGATTCTCCTCTCTTGCTATATATATATATATATATATATATATACTCGATATCTACGATTTTTCCAATCTATCTCTCCCACTCTCCATCCCCCCTTCCTCTCTCTCTCTCTCTCTCTCTCTCTTTCTCTCCATTTTCTCGATACTTTTTTGCAGGGGAGAAAAAAACGTCAAATAGACATTATATGTGTAATTTATACACGCTTTAAGAAAACATCAATGTATGCACTCGTAAAAGCTGCATAAAATAATATCATGAAAAATGTTCAGCGAAAAGAGTATCGGTAATGATGATGGGTTTGCGAGCTTTATCCCAGCTGCATCGGGAGAGCATAATAGGTTGGCACGCGTTAAAGTACGAGATCCTATATTCAGTTTTGGTAAATCAACGCGTGCTTTTAGCATTGCTTGTTTACCAGATAGCGTTGACGCATAACATACTTTTGCCATATTTTCAAATTTTACCTATCCCTTCCTCTGCCTCCCTATCTCTACCGCTTTTTTGTTTATATCATCGAGATTCGGATACGCGTATCGTACATTTTCGAAAAGCGAAATAAACGAGGCAAGCGACGACTGCGATAAAGCTCGTGCGTTAAAAATAATGCCGATCGTAAAAACGAGACACGTGTGATGGTGTCCGAAGGAGTGGTAAGAGCTTACACTTTTATTGCCATGAAAAATTCAGGCACCGAACAAGAACAACGTCGCCCTCGCGTTACGCTTAAGCAAGCTGTCGCGTTTAAGATACATTCGTGGAATTATATAACGATTAAACAGCTACCGATGCGCTGCTCCTAACCTCAAATCCAGCGCTTAATCCGAAGCGACATACGAAGGATTAAAGAGAGCTCGCAAAGGGGAGCGGGGAATCCGCGTTCCTCTATTCGAAACGTACCCCAAGCCACTCAGCCGGTAATAGAAAATCCGTCTAATCCTTCGAGTACGCGCAGCATTGAAAAAACATTTCTGTTATTTTATGCACCGGTGACACCACTCTACTCTACTCCTCACAGTATATATATATATATATATATATATAGTAGATTATCGCGTGCTTTCATACTTATATATACATATATATTCTTCGCCAGGATATATAGGTAAATGTAAAAATTAACTGTCATCGCCTTGCTCGAAGTGTTCGCCGGTATAGCGAGTATATCAAGAGGGGGAGAAAGGGAGGGGGGGGGGGGGATGAAAGCGAAGTAGAGTGGTGGCCGACTGCAGGGATGGAAAGTAGAGCTTCGTTAAACGCCTGCTACTGTGATAAGGCATTACTCTCGACAAACGGGCCGTGCTGTAAACCCTATTAGCAATATATTTTCCCTCGATCCGGCAGACCGAGAGAGCCATTGAACTCCCAGTCGAACTGTTTACACGTTGTCGCTAAAACACAATGACCCCGATCGATTTTCAAAGCACCTAGTGCACCAACAGGCGTCAGGAGACTACGTTACGTTCAATGTCATCCTCTCTTATATCCTCGCCAATCAGCGATAATCAATCAACGAGATATCGCTCATCCCTCCCCCAATTCTATATACGTTGTACCTGCACTCCCCCTATCGTTATCCACTTATTTAAACTCTTTATTCGCGCAATATAAATAAGGTAAGAAAAGTTATTATTCCGCTACCATCAGTCCCTTGTGTTCCGCATACTTTTTTACGATAAAGAACACATAAATTACTACTTGCGAGAGATAGTAATTTTTTTTTATTATTCAGCCGATCAACTTGTAAAAGTTACAGCAGTAGGAGGTTACGGATGGTAGTGGTGGAGAAAAATCGATATGAAATTTGAAATTTTCCGGAAAGCGGTATTTAGGCGGAGAAGAGAGAAGTCGTTTGCTGAATATCTAAGTCTACCTTATTTCCCATTTATAATACTATAAGTGGGCAGGAAGCCACAAAAGCGGCATGTCGTATCTCACTGCTTCCTGAAAGTCGTCGTTGGGCTTTCCATAAAAGTTTTCTGGGCCGCTTGCAGTTACGTAAGCTACGTCCGGAGGCTCAAATGCGCTACTTTTATCCCTGGGTCCTTTCTCTTTCTCGCCCGAGGCTCGTGCAGGGAGGTCATACACGAGAGATGATAGTACATTGCGCAGCCAGAGAGGATTCTCAAGGCAAACCTTCTCGCTCTCCTCGACACAGCAGATATACAGCAGAGAATCCTAGCTCCTCTACAGTGTGTATCCTGCAAATCATACCTGCCAAAGAGATCTCTAAAGCTCGCTGGCTTTCCAACATCGTTTCGGCCCGCAAATACTTTCCGTTTCTGCTCAAAAAGAAGTGGAAGAAATCAATGCTTTATCCGCCATTAGGATAGCGACGAAGATATAAAGTGGATTAAAAATTTACGATTAATTATGGCCGGCTCTTTGTAATATATAGTGCGAGAATTATAAGAGAATAGAGGGCGATAGTGAAAATGTGGCTTTAAACCGTTTCACAGTCATCGGCAATATTTCTCTCCCCTTTTGTCAGGAGCGATTTTCGAGCGAGTCTTTATGCGGCGCCAGCTTCCGGTTGATGGCGTCGCGACAACAGGGCGAGAACAATTTCTCCGCCATCGGCCAAAGAACCTCGTCTTCCTATACGAAACTCGATTGCACACATCTAGCGCGAATCTTCATTTTTAACCATGCAATTTCAAAATTCAATTATATATTCTCGCTTTATCTCTCTCTCTTTCTCTCTCTCTTTTCAGTTCCACCGGCGAAGCCCGTTATCTACGACGCAAAACGGAGGGACATGAGCCAGATATCAGCTGCCTATCCCGAGGGATCCGACCTTGAGCTGGTCTGCGAGGTTCACGGAGGTTGGTGATTGAACAGTGTTTCAAAGCGAGGGATGAAAGAAATATCGCTCGTGCTATATCGAGTATAAAATCGGCTGGCCGCGATAATTGAATAGCATAGAGAGGTATATAGAGATAAAGAGTCTCGCCTTCCCCTCCTTCCCTCCCCAGGGTGACGTACTTCCGGTGTTTTCCCGAGGAGTTATCGAGCGCGAGAAATTGAATGATGCGATCCAAGGTGGGAGAAGTTGGATGGGGAATGTGATGGGCGAGGGGAGACTGAGGGGGGGGGGGGGGGTCCATTAACAATGTCAGGATCTTTACGGACCAATTTCGCAGTACGTCGCTGAAAAGCGGAGCTGCGGCGAATCAAGGATGAAAATTGGCGGCGTTCCAGGAGCGTCGCGACGCCTCGCGCCGCACGCTGCCTTGTGAAAAAGTGAGGTGGACTCTTCCACCCCCTCTCTCCTCTTCCACCATACTACCACCACCTTTCCTTCCCCATTCCGTACAGTAGTACTTATTCCTACTTCTCCCCTAACCCCTCCCCCCCCCCTTCTCCTCCTCTGCTGTGCACCGCGCTTCCCTTCTTCTCTCAAGTGCGTCGGTGAGGAGCTTTAAATGGAATTGGCTGGAGGCCAGAGATGCCTTCCGCGGTTCAGGGAAATAGGATTTTTCGTTTGGTACGTAAGATTCGTCGAAAGACGCTCCGCCACCTCGCGGAAACGATTTACGCGTAATCGCTAGATATGCTCGTGAGGAAATCCGCTAAAATTTTTCAGTCGCCATCTTTTCAGAAGGGTATCGCCACGCGTCAGTAGTGCAAGTTTTAAATTTAACCAACGAGGGAGTATTTCCTCTCTCTCTCTCTCTCTCTCTCTCTCGTACATCCCTCCATATACATTCGATTTCGATATATATTCAAGCGCTAAAAACGTTGCCACCTTCGGAAGGGTGAGCGAGTTACAGCTACTTTCGTCGAATGCTTCTGCAAAATGAACGATTTGTCAATGGAGAGAGCTAGGGTGAGAGACGAAGTTTGCGTATTCCAAGAGGAGTTGCGGTTGACTTGGCTGCTGCGCGACAAGTGTACAACGAAAGTGATGATGTCGTGGGATGGCGCGGAAAGGAAAAATAACGATGGGAGCAAATGGACGGTGTTGAAAGCACCACCAAGTAAGGAGCGACAGCGACTGCTTTGGAACTTTTGGCAAATTTATATTTCCCCTCTCTTCCGTCGCGTCGGCCTCCGCCGCGCCGCCGGTGCACCGTCCCCGCGATCTCTCACTTCAGCAAGAAGAACCGCTGAATAGCCAAATTTTGCATTCGACTGGAATTTCCAAGTAGGTAGAGCAGCGAATCCTTGTTTGCACCGAGAGCTCTCCGAGGGTACCGATCATGCTGGTGGTGCGTTATAAGGACGACTTCGAGAGTGCTGCATGCATATATATGTATATAGTATTAGCGTCTCGCGTAATCATACATATATATATATATATGTACGCGTTTGACGGTCCCAACCATCAATCGACAAACTAGCAGCGCGCAGCAGAGACTAACGAGCAGCTACCTCCACGCAAATTGGAATGCGTCGCGTCTCTGTTATATGTGGGCCGTTAATCACCATTAATTACCCGCACAGCACCCTCAAAATTCCGAAAACCTCCGGTCTACTTATCTTCGGTAGATTCGTCGCTGCACGAGAGGCTTATCGCGTAACGCGATCCCGCACCCCGAGCTGACGCCTGAAAACTTGTCGCGACCCATTAAGTTTTCTTTGTAGCCCCGAGAGTCGAGCTAGGCTGGCGCTTTTAACGAAGGAGCCCTTCTCGTGCTCCGACGAGATTTTTCCCTGCGGACCGGTTGAAAACCTAATTCTCGCTTTAGGAGGGACCGAAATTTGCCAAGATTTACTCAGCTACGCGCAAGCTTGGTACTTATGCATAAAGGTTCTGAGAGACCGAGGGGGAAAGAGCCGAGACAAGTTAATTTCCAGGGTGTTTGCCCTGACTTCAGGTACCTGCCGTATGATTTACTCTAGCGTGAAAACGAGGCCAGGTTATCGAGGCACACCAGGGGGTAGGTATAGGGTAGTAGCTAGCGCAACGTCGCCATTTTCGGCCTGCGAGAAATAAAAAGAGCTTCTAATAAGCGCTGGATCACTGCACGTGTAATTATACTATATATATATATATATATATATATATAGAGAGAGAGAGAGAGAGACCAACTATATATGCATCCGACGATACCTGGATAGGTCTCGAGGGATTAAAGGGAAATTTCGCGCATTACAGCTAGGATTTTGTTTAAAAGGACCGAAGAGGGTAAAAATTGCTTGTACGAATAAGGAAGAGAAAGAAGAGCGAGAGAGAGAGTTCGGCAAGTCCATAAGGAGAGTAAATTGTAACTCTGTCGGGTGATACAGTGGGGATGACGAATACGGTATGGTGTGCAGCAGGGTTATAAAACGAGGCTGCGGTAGGACGGAGAAAGACGTGATAGGACAGACGTGACGCGTCCCAACTCCTATTCGAGTTTATTGTACGCTTTGGCTTCCATATGCAAAGCAAAAGTTTCCTCTGACGCGATGCTGCCAACCTGGCCCAGCATTCCGCAATTCTGCCTTTCCAGCCCGTACCATACACTACGGACGACGCCCACGGCTTTAATTTATTTTATTGTCGCATAAAATCCTGTGAAACGCTACCATCCTATACCTACCCTTCTACTTTTTCCCCTTTTCCACTTTTCTTACGGCCCACCTGCTTGTCATTCTCTACTTTCCAAACCAATTTCACCCCATCGCTCCAACAATGTGTGCGTAACACACACACACACACACACACACACACACACACACAGACAATTCTCGGTTTTATCCAAACACGCGGCCAAGTTATGGCGAGATATTTATTTTACGAAGGATTCGTTAACTCGCGGAGCTTCGATCAATTAGTTATGAACTCGGCAAGTAATTCGCTTGATGATATTAACGATTCAGCTTCGAGACTTGCTTACCCTGCAAATATCTCATCCACCCTGTCAACGTCCCGTTTCGCAGCTATGCCGCCCCAGGTGTGCAGACCCCGCACAAACCAACCACGGGGGTTAATATTAGTTCATACGCAATAACGCGAACGCACGTATAAACCCGGCCAAGTTGAGCGCGAAATTAACTGTTAGTAGTGAAGATTCGCGATAAAATATATATTGTCCTCCGGAAGATACCGCGTGCGTACAACCAAATAATCGAAGAAGTCTGGCTTTTCATTTTCTTCCTTTTTCATGACCAATCGTGCACTAGCGTGAAAAGGATCCGCTATTGGGTCTTCTCGGGATGTCCGGTTTCTTCGGATTATTCTTCAGGGTGCGTATATATAATTATCGCCAAATGACGTCGTGTACGAGAAGCGCGCAATAAGTTTGACGAAAACCTGTTGAGAAAGTCTTCGTATATAGCCTCGGGCCAGGAAAGGAAAAGAAAGAAAGGGTTTTCAAGGAAACGGTCGGGCTTTCTCCGTTGCATCAAAATCGGCAGCCCGATACACTCTTTTGCCCCCTCACCTCCTCTCCCTCGAGCTTTTTCATCCTCGCATTATAAGAGAAGCCGCATTGTGCAGAGCATTGTTGCTACACAATGCAGCGTGTTTCCAGGCTGGACCACTCTCCTCGCGGTGGCTTCGGGTATTGTTGAAAGGTCGCCCCCTTTGAACACCGTTTTATAGCTTCGCAGTACGGCTCCGGGGTTTGTTTTAGCCGACGAAAAACGCCAAGAGGATTTGTCCAATTGGAAACGCTGCACGGGGCGGCTATACTCGGAGAAACGATAACGCGCGCGCACTAGTTTTAATAAAAAATAAAATAGAGGGGAAAAAAGACTAGAGGAACGCTATATCCGCGCGTTATTACAGAGAGCAGGATTATTCCGAGGATTCGATTAAATAAGGGAGAGCGCGCGTTGCCTCAGCCAAGACTAACAGGGTCGATTTGTCTCGACGCGAGAATTTTCGTCAGGTGACAAAAATCCGGAGGTTTCCAGGGGAGGAAATGGCTGATTTATCGTAGCTTCCCTTCCCTTATCAATTGGCATGCTGCTGCAGGGGGTAAAAGGGACGTTTCTGGATCCCGCAAGGGGCATAAATTTCTGACTGGAGCCGTTATTCCAAATCCTTTTCTCTTTTCGGTAAAGGTCTCGTCGTCGCATCGAGCGTCTAACATTATTACGATCCCGTTTATTCTACATCCTACAAGTTGCCTGTATTCCGCGGATATCGTATGGGGGAGCGATAAAAATCCGAGCCTTCCATTCGGGAGCGATATTGGCCAATGAAATAATTCTGGGAAATCGTTGGGTGCTGTCACGTTTCGGAGCAACGTGTTCTTGCCTGCAGGTTATGGAGAGCTTCGGTGTCTCTTGCGGTGCACGCGCGAAAATTCTGGAAATCTTTTGCCGACGACTAAGAGGATTCGATAGGTGCGGTGAGAGAGAGAGAGAGAGAAAGAGGGAGGAGAGTGTCTGGTGGTATTAAGGGGGATGTGATATGGCAGGTAGGGATAAATTAATTCGCTCGATGGGTTACAGGACGTCCTGCAGACGACAGTTGACGCGCAGAGTGCCTTCCGGAATTGACTCTACCAGTTGCATTACGCGAGCTTCGGTTCCTTCCCCGACACTTATCCGAAGCTACTCGACGCGTCTCGTGCTCCGATCACTGGTCAGGTCAGACCCCAAACCCTCCTAAATAATAATAATCTATCGAACCGTACCTCGCTTTTCAAAACTTTAAATAAATCTAATATGCGTAATAACGCAGCTTCGCTCCGCATGTACTTTTTCAATAACCTGTAAAAAAATCGAACACATATCGATTATAAAAATGTTCCCTCTGTATGCTATATATATATATATACACACACACGTGCGTGTATATTTATATCCATTATCTGGTTTTATTCAATTTTATTTCGCATTACTCGCGAACAGTATTAAAATTCAATTATTCCCCATTGTTACTCGGTACGGCACTCTTTTGAAACCTCGTCCATATTCATTTATTTATTCCTACTGATTTTTTGGTACATTTGATAAATAGACTTTTTTCGCTGGGCGTTCTCCCGTATAATTTATCCAATTAATACGTTTGGATGAATCTTTAATAGATTTATGGATCGAATCGCTGCAGGTATTTTTACGCGAGCGCATCGCGCGAGTTTTTAATATACGCTGGAATTATACCGTTGTATTGGGAGAGTAGTCTCGCGAGCCATTAAGAATTAGGGGGTAATTAAAGATTATAGGCTGGCGGGGGGGGCGTGGGGTGGGGGATGGAGGGGGGATGCGTAACGAGCTCGGTCGAAATAGCGAGGCGAAAAACAAACGAAAGCTTCGTAATTCACGAGTTTATCGCGTGGAATTGCGCGCGAGACTGCATTATTCAGGCGTGTGAAGTTGCTCAGAGCGATTCGAGGGTGGGTGGGTCGCTTTGAAAGGAGACGGCACGAAACAGTTTCCAATTCTAAATAGCTAATGCGAGAAGCTCGAGTATTCGCCAAGGCAAATGAAGCAACGCTCGCGCGTATATAATTAGGGGCCGAGAGAATGGTACGCTGCTATTCGTGCAGCGCAGGATTGGAGAAATAGCTATAGGGGTGATTTAGATTAGGCGTAACGAGGGTCAGTAAATTAAGGAACAGATCGAAGTCATTCCCGATGCAATTGTCGCTGGCAAATAGGGGTCGTCCCGTATACGCGGCTGTGATTGACGATCCACGCGCGATCCACGAAACACCCGCCGACGTACGATACTGCCGTGCCGTCTCGAATTACCCCCATGCGTCTCCTCGCACGCCCGCCAATTAAGTGACAACGTGAAATTATCCTCCGCTCCTAATTAATTTCCATCCATAATCCAACTGGCTTAAGGGATTCGTCGCCTGAATTTCCTATTACACCCTCGCGCGCTCCTTTCAGTCCTCTCCCCCCCCCCCCCCCTTCCCACTACCATATTCCTACTTCAGCGCAGACAGCTTTTGCACTCGACATTTTCCTATGCAATTATATAGTTGTCAAACTGATTTGCCAAGAGAATATAAGTGAAATTTCACAAGAACGCGGAGGCAACCGATATCCGACGAGATATAGTGCATCGCTTTTTGTCGTTTACAGGGTTAAAGAGATGCAGCTGGGACTGAGAGCGAGGCGCATTGCTGCTGCGGCCTGTCATAATTCAATTGTCTGTTCGACAGGTAAACCAAGACCCAGAGTCGTGTGGTTCCTCGAGTCTCGAATAATCGATGCGTCCACCGAGGTTAGGGAGACCCAGGGGCCAAGAGGTGAAACTAACGTCGTAACCATAAGCTACGTCACGGTGAAGAATCTCACCCGGGATCACCATCGCGCCAAATTATCATGCAAGGCCAGCAACAACGATTTGGCACCACCGCCCACTACCAACATCACAATTGAATTGAGCAGTAAGCACACCTATACATGCACATACATATATACACACATATATACACACATATATATATATATATATATATATATATACTTTTGTTCGGCACAATTCAATCACCTCCGCCAATTTATTAAACCTTATTAAAACCATTTGTTAAACTTTCAATCTCGAACCAAATTTTACGTTTTAACTTTTGCAGAAATTCGCTCAATCGTGAATTTTCCATCCTTTTACCCACGTATATCCGCGAGCTTAATCTCTCGTTTGATTAATCTTTGTAAAATTTTACTGGAGCTTTCCTCCGACTCTGTATTAAAATCCTACGATTCATTTGACGTGATGCATGCATACATGTATCGCTAATGTAATTTCATTCCAGCTTTGAAAGTCGCGCAACAAATGTTTCATTTGATTTATTCCAAAGCACTTTTGTATCCTCTCGCTCATCCACGCAGCTTGAACTAAAGTGCGTAGCGCGATATTTATATTCGCGGAGGGGCCAAATTGAAACATTTTTCAGCGATTACATGGGCCAGTGGCCGGACCGAGTAGAAGGGATGGATTCATCGCTGGCTCGAACAACGTCGAAAACCAATCAACTCCGTAGCGTCATTAATAACGCCACTTCCGGAATTGGCCGGAATTTCTGGATCGTATTGACGCGCTCGCCAATCTATCGCGCCCACAATGGTATTGAATTAGGTCCGATGATAAAGTATCTCTCGCTTTAAAATTCATAGAAAAATGGCATCTTTCTCATTTTATTGTCAATACTCCCCCCCCCCCTCCACACACACACATATATATATATATATATATATACTCATAGGCGATATAAAAAAATTAGTATTTACCAATTGCGTGTCTTTGCCCGATGTCATTTCACTGCTTTTTCTCGCGGCCTATTTTTTTTAGAATTATCATAACATATATGTACATTATATGTGTAGAGTTGCCAGTGGAGAAGTCACGAATCTCTGCGACAAGTAGTATCTACGATAATAGCGCGACGTCGACGCAAAATATAAAATGGTAATAGCGATTGTTATTTTCTCATTCGGCTCGTACACGTTGACAGCAGCGGTGTATAGGGATCCCCAGGATGGAGGAGGTGTTTTAGGGTCACGTTGCTAGAGCCCTTAAAAAGAATTCCGATGCCGGAGGATTGCGAGTCGCGACCATTAAATACTATCCAGGTAAAAGAAGAACGGTCTTTTGAGCCGCCCCCTCGTGAACTCCGATCTAATTACGCGGACTTTCACGTTGTAAGTTGACTCTGCCTGATAACGAGCAAACGTACCTGGGAGTTTTACGAGTTGCATCCGCCTTCGGGAAAGATTCCTACTTCTAAAATGTTCTCCCGACACATACTTTTTTAATCTGCGTCCAGACGAATTATAACGCGTAGGAAAATCGATTAATTTTCCCCCTCCTGTTGTTGCATGCAGGGGACAATCGCTCGAAGGGACGCTACTTCTTTCTGGTGTATGTGTGTGTGTTAGTGAATTGTTTTTTTTTTGTCATTTTTCCTTTCCAACGCAACCGGTAGAAAAATAGATTAGTATTAGTATATACCGTCGATTAATTCGTAGTTTCCGGTGAAAATGCGTTTTGCTGGTGACACTCAGGGGTGATTATGGGAGTTCGCGGCTTCGCCAAATTACAGTAGTAATATCGTCGTGAAGTCAGGCATATTCGCAAAGATTTCACTTCGAACCGTAGTAGTTTCGTCGTATTCTCGCATAGCGTATTCCATCGGCTGGCTTAATGATCGGTCGTTAAATAGGAATGGGAATGGCCCGTAAGGCAGTATTTAAGTCGCCATACTAATTTCTATAAATCTCGCACGAGACGCGCGAAGTTTCAGCTAGCCAAGCTACTCTGGCCCTGAGGCAACTAATTGTTTGTTGGCTGCCTCAAGCTTTTCGCGTTTTCAACCTCTCCCCCACTCACACCCCTCTAACGCCCCTTTCTCTATCTGGCTACGACGGGACCGGCATGAATTTTGATTTGCAAATTAAATTTCAGACTCTCGCGGAGCCAGTAATTTTCCGGCCGCTTTTGTTTTCGGCCGCGCATGCGACCTCCGTCGTCCGCGCTACGAATTCTAATTACCCCCAAGCCACGCGTTTCTTTCTCTCCTGCACCTCGTCACTCTCTTAACCCCCCCCCCCCCAAACCCCCCACTCCTCTCCTTAACATCCCACGCACAGAATATTCCTCCCCTTTCCGCTTTACGCTCCGAACCATTTTATTTGCTCAACCTTAATTTTCTTCACCTTAAATATCTTTGCGTTGTAGACCAGCAGAAACATGGGGGTGGGGGGAGAAGGTAGGAAAAATCTACTTTGACCAGAAAATAAACTGCGAGTTGCGGTATTTCATCCACACGAATGAATATTCATTCATGAATATATATCTGGAGATATGTGAGATGTTTAATGGCGAAAAACAGATCTTTGAGTGGATATAACCCGGCGAGTATATAGGTACAGTAATAATAATAATAATAATAAAGCTTTTGGTTAAAACTGCCGGCAGTGATTAGAGAGTTGCTTGAGATTAAATACACTTGGAAGGGAATTGGCCAGATTTTTGTTGAGAACAAGGACGCAAATTTCCGGTTCTTGCATGGTCAGTGTGCGACTCGTGCCAAGTGCAGTGTAACGAATTTTCGTCCGGTGTGCGTAAGTTACCTCAGCCACTTCCAGCTGCATGGCTGTTTCTCTTGCCTTTTTTTTTTCTTTTTTGTTTTTTTTTTTTTTTTTGTTCACTTTTATAGACCATGTTTGTTTCTGACAGGGTTTACCGAGCCTTCCGGCGCAACTGCTAAAGAGACGGCTCCTCTCGTGACACACGTCACTCCGCCCTTGCCGGAAATTGTAATTTCGCATTGGTAATTCCGTGAAAATTCTTCGCGCGGAAGAAGCTTCGGGGAAAAAGCAGCGGTAAGATCCAGCTGTGAAAATATTCGCCGATTTCGAGAAGCGAGCCAGACAAGTTTTAAGGCCGAGCAAAGTCTTCTTCGAGGTAGTTCCGCGTATTTACGAAGAACCTTTTAACCGAACCACTTAAAAGATTTAGCAATGTGCATGGTGTTACCACGCGAATCCGGAAATAACGAGCGACGAGGACAATGAGTCGGTGATTACAGGCTGACAAAGCATCAAATTGTTATAGCACTGTCGACTTTGCTGATGGTTGCTTTTCAACTGGCGCCGCTATTCGTTTAATAACCATCTATTCCCCGAACGAATAAATCGCGAACACTTCTCTCGTTGAAATTCAAAACTAAAGCACCTAGCGGAAACATCAAAGGGCAAATTGCCGATTAATATTGTCAAATCGATAGATACTCGTGCGGCAAAAAAAGAGCGAGACAGGGAAGCAATAAATAGAGTAGAAAAAAGATTAAAGCGATTAATCACTATTGTGTAATTATTGGTAAAAAAAAAAGAAGAGGGGGACAGAGGAAATTAATAGCGTAATGAAAGCAGGAGAAGCAAACAAATGATATGGCTATTGATTGAATTGCGTTAATTGGGTCAGTGGAATGGTCGAGGAGATCAGAAATTCCGATAATTATCGTTGGAACGTGAGAAGATAATAATGAACAATGCGTAATGGTAGCCTATTAAAGTTGAAAGTATAATAAAGTAGCGGCGGAGAGTAGGCTTTAAGAGTTTGGATCGAGCCAATTAACGCCGGGGAGTAAGGAAGGATGGATGAGTTTCGGCTAAACGAAAGCACCTGGCTATCTCTAGACTCGCGAATCACTCCATGTGTATATATATATATATAATAGTCAGCCCTTTTCTCGCGTCCAGTCATTCGAAACTTTTGCGAGTTATTATTCTCCCAACTCTCGAGACGAAAGAGCAGCTTACTTCGATCCGGTCAAGCCTTAACCACCCTTCCTTAATATACCATCTCTAACTAAGGATGGCACGGATGATTAATTAATAGGGAAGTGCTCGCCAGTTCGTAACAGTTCGAGGTCTCTTCTACTTGGAGAAAATTCATAATGAACGGAAATTCCTTGGAAGATGACAATTCCCTGGTAGCGATCGACAATGGATTCTTCCGGTGATGCCTGAAATTCCCTAGGATTCCTGTAATATCCCTTTGTTTTCGATCACAGGTATCTGCGTGTGTGTGTGTAAAAAGAAAAGGAGAAAGACGAGAGAGATAGTTACTTGGGAAGAAAAGGATTTTGGCAGCTGCGTCACAATTATTTGATATTTGCCATCGTTTTGCTTTTGCAGTGAGGCCATTGATGGTGGAAATCTTGGATAAGAATAAGAGCTTATCGGTTGGAGTGAGGTACGAGGTTAAATGTCGTAGCGCTGGTTCCAAGCCTCCGGCGGTCCTAACCTGGTGGAGAGCGTCCAAACAACTGAAGAAGACCACGAGGAACGTGAGTATATTGTAAAATTTACTCTTTACTACAAAATTTCTATCGTTTCTCTCCAACGTTGATGTATATATATACGGTCTGCTATAATTGAATAGCACCGAGGCGATTTTAATTAATGGCAAAACCGAATGTAACGGGAGTAAAAATAGAAAAGGTGCAAGAGGTCGAAAACTCCAACTTTGCTTCGATCATAATGAACTTAAAACTGGTAAGCGGCTACGGTGTATCCTTGGCAAATAGCTTCCACCAAACTTTCTCGTGGAACTCCGCATCGGTTAAGATACCGTGAAGTACTTAATTACGGTAAACATTTACGCCAGGTTAAAGTAGATTTTTCGTTAAGCTCGCTACGTTTTGCTCTTTACGTTCAATTCCACGTAGATTTATTATTATAGTCTATAGGTGCAAGAGAGGAATAAAAAGAGAGAGAGAGAGAGAGAATTTAAAAAGTGAATGAAAAAGTTCTTTTGGACAATACTAAAGGCGTGGTGGCTTGCCAGCGACAGGATCCCGTCGTAAGTCTCGTGTTCCTGAATCTCCCAAAGCTGTATTCTCTTCTTGTTGCACGTTGAGGAGGGGGGGGGGAGGGGATTTAAATTTCATATTTAGCACTAAAAATTCTGTTTAGGTCGAACGGTTATCATTGGCTAGTGGTGAGAGAGAGAGAGAGAGAGAGAGAGAAAGAGAAAGAGTGACAAGATCAGGTCACGTGGGGAAGCTAGAAATATCATCGAGTTCAATGGTATATGTATATCTATACACATAATGGAAGGGGGAGTATCCTTCGGGACGGTGATGCAAGATGGATCTCGAGGACAAAAAATTGCCATACGTCGGCCAGGCGTGTTCCGAGGGAATTGGCTACGCGCCTTACAAAATCCACCGTCATAAAAGTGACGTCCTATCGTCTTTGATCCCTCACCCGTGGGAAATGTCGTCATGGTGAAGAAATCTCTCGCGGATATTTCCCAAGAACTGGCAGGATTTGGCTACGCTCGTCCCTCGGGGATCCCCGTTGTCGGTGCAGCTGCCGTATGAAGTTGCGCGTGATTCGCTGTAGCGTCTAGAAATCTTTGCTTTTCGACGCCCGCGGGGCGATAAGCTTGACCGATTTTGGAATTTACGGCCTTGCAGCAACGAATTAACCTTTGAAAAAATCTGGGGCTTTAAAAATTTTCTATACAAATTTTCATATTCGTTAAATAAATTCATCTATTCATCTACAAACGAGATTTATTTTTTATGACAAGTGCCTGAAAACTGGCTGTTTTCAGCCTAGTTTTTTGAACCGAAAGTAACTGTTTTCATGCTAGTCTTACTCACAAATGTGTAATAGCGGTTTACTTTACTTTCATCCCTTAAGAGTTATTAATCGAACGAAAAGTTACTTTCGACCCTAGGGCTGAAAATTAAATAGCGTATATATATTGAAAAAAGAGAAGATCAATCGATTACAACATTTATTGAAATTTTTATACAGATAGTAGGGTATTCTGGTATAAGAGTACGCATCTGATAAGAGTACGCAATGCCTTATCTAGCAAATTATTTACTTTATTTATTTCGTTTCAGTAGTATTTCATCAGTCAAGAATAATATGACTAGTGTTCTTGACTGATGAAATACTACTGAAACGAAATAAATAAAGTAAATAATTTGCTAGATAAGGCATTGCGTACTCTTAACAGATGCGTACTCTTATACCAGAATATCCTATGGCTATGTTCGCTTATATACTGCCAATGCTAAAAACCTGTATTTACAGCAAAAGTACATAGCAACAAAACTAATAGTTCCCATGACTACACAGCTTTGTTATTCGCGATAATTACAAGACGTTAAAATATTTTCAATTGTTATTAACAATTCAACAAATTGTTCCATTACTTTTAATTAAAAACTGAAATACATTAAAATTTTTATTATAAGCCTGCTATGTTTCTTTTATGGGGGCCTCCGCCCCCCATGCCCCCCGCAAGGGGCTTCGCCCCCTTGACCCCCCTTTCTTGTTTTCATCTGCTTACACTACTTAGCTTGATACTGACCTATTATCAATATTCGGACTGTTTGCTAAAAACAGCAACTTTTCCTACACTTGTCATAAAAAATATCGTGTGTTACTCGGGCCAGAAATTGACGATTGCATTCGTATGATGGCAGCCCTCGCTTTGCTCGTGCTGCCAACTTCACACTCGTTTGCAATCGTCAACTTTCGGCCCTTGTAACACAATGTACTATTGTAGTTATATCCCTCCATAGCAAAAATAAAATTATCGTATCTCTGAATAAATGTCCTGTTTTTAATATACTTATTATATCATATATTTTAAGCGGACTAACGTATTTCAAATTTATTACTGTAAAATTTTAACGAAAAAAAATTAATCTTTCCTCTCGACCCTGTTCTCCAATTTTTTCAATAGGTTCTTATTGATCTCGAATATCGATTCGAAACATAAATTACCTTCAATCGCAAGTATTAACCTTTATTCACAATTATTTTTGTGATAAAGTATTTAAAAATAAAAAGGTGGCAAATATTGTTCAAACCAGCTGGATTCTGCTATATCCTATATATGTACGCTTAATGATATTAATAGAAGGTGTGATCTTTAAGGATTAAAGAGGCGATAGTATCAAAATGAAGAACGGTGATTATTATCGGCTTACGCGAAGGACCGAGCGGAAGGCTCGAACGTGTTTAATTGAACATCTCTCGCTAGGACAACGACAGCGATATACAACGGTGTCAGTGATATTCGTCGTAGTATAGAGAAAGTACGGGGGACTCGTTTGGTGTTACCGGTTGATTTATCGGAACGACGATGTACCATAACCGATGTGGCTAGATTAATAGTTTCATGGGAATGACAGACAGTTTGATAATAAGTTATCGAAGCGAGCCTGTAATTGCTATCAGACCTCGAAATTTGCGTAGATTGATAGTGATATCATTAATAATCAAAATCGTCATCTAATGAAGCCCCAGGCCTCGATGTTTTTCGTGTTTGCAACTAATTACCACACTCTAATTATTCGATATAATAGACTATATTTGAATTCAAGAAATTCACCCTCCACCGCATTAATATACCATATATATAGTTCTATTTATATAATACATGATATATTGAATCAATAAAATCGTACTTATTCACATATTTAATTACGAATTAAACAAACATTGTTAATATAAACGATCAAAATGTTTGGCGCTATAATTAATAGCAGCCAATGATTTGGATTTATAGCCTCAATTTTTCATCCCTCCTCGGTGAGCGAGAGAGAGAGAGAGAGAGAGGGAGAGAGAGAGTGCGCGTGGTTTTATGACAGGGATGATTTTCATTTGTAGAAAAAAATAAATATCGCGCGACTGCTCTCTTCTTGAGAGGAGGCGGGACGAAGGCAAGCGGCAATCCCCCGAAGGGCCAAATGTACGCAGATTTATCTCTCAGAGCTGATTTTGCCAGTAATACCTTGGCGCAGCTGGTTTTTCCCCGGAGTCCCGTTAAGCTTAAATTTGTCACAGTTTCACATGCTATTAGCTGTGAGAAGTTTTATCCCGGCGATTATTACTGGCAAAGCTTTACGAAGCGAGTGCTGTTGTACAAACAAAAAATAAAAATGGAAATGAAAAGAGACAGAGGGAGAGGGAGAGAGCGCGAAAGAAAAGTGGAAAATAAATTATAAATCAAAAAGAAACCGCGGAGCAGGAGGAGTAAGTAAAATATGAAGCAAAGACGTTTGGTTTTTGCAAGAAAAACTCGAGTCAGAGTTGAAACTTATCGGTGAAATCAATGCTGTGGAAACGGTGTCGGTAAAAACACATCGTAAGAGTATATGGTTGGTCATTGAGGTTGGAGGGAGGGGAGGGGAGGGGAGGTGGAAGGGTATTCTAGCTGCATCGTATTATTATAGCTGGCGCTCGGCCGTCCGAAAGCGAGACCGCACACGCACCATAATACATCGATCCTCGAGCAAAAGGGGCTGCAGGGGATGATTTTGTATAAAGCTCTCCCACAGGAAAGCAATTTACAGGAACGCATACCGGGTGCTTCGATTGCAACAAGCACGTTTCCTTTTGCTGACGTCACACACAAGCTACCGCATCCCCCCACCTTTATCCTTTGCCCTCGATCCCTACCAGTCTATATTCCACGAGTTGGCCAGAAGAAGTTAATCCTGGTCTTGCGCTAACAATAAGCCATAGGACGGCAACCCTTCACAAAGGGACAAACTCCTTACGTAAATTGCGGCCGGCTTCTAGTTCCTTGCAACTGGACCCCTCCCCTCCCCTTCTCCCCACCCTCCTTACCCCCATTCCTTTCTATGCTTGACCAGCTCGTTCTCCTCCAACCAAATTGTATCATCAACCTGCAACCTTAACAAACGTCTTTGTTACACCGACAATCTTCCCCTTTGGTAAGAATCCACGATGCAAATCACAGGAAATTCTGTGTGTGTGTGTGTGTGTGTGCATTTGTATATGTGCGTGTCTCCGAAATGGACTTAATCAATTACCATTTCGGCGCTTTGTTGAAATCCTCGCTGTCCGTTAATGAAATTAATCATGCCCGGTAAACAACGGTAACCACAATGAGCTCGCCGCGGACCAATATATATTATAAACAGATGCAATTAATATTTCAGTGTGATACGTCGAAATTACGTATTGGCTATTTTAATAATTTCACGAGTTAAAGAGAAATCTGCGATTATTGGAAATGTTATAATAGCAGAAAAAGGTCTTTTGCAGTAAAGGAAAAGAACGAGTGTTTAACGAGGCAAGTGGATGAAATTAAAATTGATTGGGTCCGATAAGGTAGACGGTTTGCTTTGATATGGAAAAACTGGCAAGTTTTTATCGTACGATTGTGTGCAGAATAGTAGGTAAGCTAGATAATAGAACCTATAGCGTATGGCCAAAACCACCGATACAAATTTATCTATATCGCGTCTATGGTTCTTCGGAGTGTGCCCTGGACAAGTATAACGTAGAGCGAATGGAGAACCGATACCAGCCGACTTTAATATCGAAGCTGCAATCCCATTTAACCTGGCTGCGATTTTAATATCGAAAATTTCCTCATGGATCCCGCTCAATCACAATGAGCCAGCCATTCGAGCGTCTACAGTTCAATTCGCCCTTGGCTCTACAGTGCACCAAACGAAAGATCCTCAAGAGGATTGCCACATAATTAAATAGCTATTTTTCAAAGTATATATAAACCTATGTAAATATATATATATATATATATATATATATATATATATATAACTAGTACGAAAAAATACTCTAACTAGATTTAAAAGTATAAACATAATAGTAATTTTAATTTTCCATAAAGCCTTGGAATTGTACGTGATTACATACAGCATTTTTAATATTATATTACTATATCTACGAACGAAACGTGTACGATACAATATCGATTCTCTGTCACTGGCAAATCTCCGACGTTTTACTGTTATATTCCATTATAAAGACGCGGATGTATCAATCTGTACTATAGATACTCATCTGCATACATGCGCATGTATTCCTAAGTAGTTCCCTCAATCCGAGCTATTTAATACGGAATATTTCCATATATCTCTAAATGGGATATCGAACTGTAACTATCATTTTATTCTACTCTCTCTCTCTCTCTCTCTCTCATCGTCGTCGTCGTCGTCTGTTTTCTTTATCCCTGTAACGTAGAATTTAGTGTATATTATTTCGTTTTAAAGCGGATAGACCGAATTTATGGGGCATTTTGAACAGAGGATATTAAGTTTCCAAATGCATACTAGCATAATTACAGATCCGAATTATATTGCCCGGTCAAATTAATTCCACTGTCGCGTTATTAACGAGTGCAGTTACTTTTACCTGGGAGGATAGCAGAAAATACGAAATGCTTCGTTTTATATCAGGATTACGAAAAATTGCACGTACGGATTGCCGGAAAAATAATTAGAAATATTCGATCGAAAGTTTTAACAAGGAGATACGTACATATACATACTATATATATATAGACATTATATAAGAGAGAAACGAGGAAATATATAGATATATCCCTTAAATATATAGGTTTATATTAGGGCTGGGATTTTGGAAATCAACAATTTGTGCAGCGTCGATTTGAAGCGTGATAATTAGCCAACGTTCTCGCAACGTTCGAATCTAATTTCAAATGGATTTCATAATCGGTCCGGTACTACTGGAGAAATAAATTGATATCGATCGTCGTGGGGAAAGTTGGGGGAACGGGAGGTGGCATTATGTAGGTATATACAGCGACGAATTTTGACACTGCGCTACAATGAATTTTCGACAACGGCCATTTTACCCATTAGCCCCCATGAATTTCATTACCGGCGGCTACGCCGTCGTGCCGCCGCCAGCGCTCGAATAATTTTCATCCCCCCAAGGGGATGAACGTAGAAAATCGAAGCTAACGCTCCCCACCCCTCGGCCTCTAACCCCACCCTTCCTCCACACACAGCCATTCGCTTTTTAAACTGCAGTTGTATATAATATTTGTGTGTATAACGAGTACATTCGCGTGTGCCCGGGGATTAAGTTGACATTAGCAAGTTGAAAAACGCTGTGGGAGAGGGTGCAGCGTGGTGAATAAAAACCGTACTAAAATACTTTTGATGTTATTCAGTTTCAGGACGGCGTAATGAGCGTGAGCGTTTTACAGTGGATACCGAGCGTCGACGACGAAGGTAAATTCTTGGCGTGCCGGGCTGAGAATCCCAAGCTACCAGACGCAGCCATCGAGGACCGTTGGAAATTGGAGGTTCACTGTGAGTACTATTACTACGGTATAATATGCGCCCTGTCAACCGAATAACTGCACGCTGTCATTTTGCAGTCTAGCTATTTCTTAACGCGGCTATTGAGAAAAATAAAATCTTAATTAAACTTTTCCCAGGGAAAATGACCGTTATATTCAAATGACATGCCGTACAGCGGGATCTTATCCTAATCCCCGACTATATACTACTTCCTTACGAAATTAATATTTATACCGCGCCATCGCGATCCGACAATATCGCGAGCGGTCCACGAGATGAATTTCGACCCGTAGAGACGGATGAGGTTTCATTATCCCGATGAAAGCCGCGTCCACAAAAGACGACTATCACCCAGCGAATAATACAGCCTCTATATCCGTACAAGGTTTCTCCTGGCAATTCTCAATTCCATTTAAAAGGGAATGACGAAGAGTGTGCTGCTGCTGCTGCTGCTGCTGCATGGCCTTCCCTACCGTCCACCCACCCTGTGCATGGCAAAAATGGAACTTTAATAACGATCGGAGTCTCGACGAGCGCGCTTGTTTCGTCCTCGTCGTCATCGTCGTTGGACAGCCTGGCTCGGGATACGCCAGAGTTTATTGCAATTGTATTTTTAATGGGGGATTATTAAAGAGTTGGAAAAACGAGACGGGATAATCTCGCGTCGTGCTTACTCGATTCGCTAAATTATATATCTATATATTCGTACTACTTCCGCGCTTAATACGTATACAAATATGCTATATATAGATATAGTGGCTCGCTAATTGCACCGGAGAGGCTTTGGCTTTACCACGTGCGGGACATTCCGCTCTGTACGTCCTTATCCGTGTGCAGCATCGAGCATACGTCCAGCGTTGCTTGCCAATGCAACGTCGTTATCCATTTATTTACGGCCGAGTCTGATCGCGCCAACTCTATCTATTCTCCGCTATTATACCCCTCCGTATCTTGCGTATAGTGTATGCGACGCGGAATTAGTCCGTCGGTTAACCGACGTCCGCGAAATTCATGCGGAAACTTTACCTCTCTCTCTCTCTCTCTCTCTCTCCTCTCTAGGCCATGTACCCTCTGCACACACACGCACACAGGCACTATAAGACTAATAGTTATCGAGAATGAAACATGACAGAGTGTGCGCGCGGTGTAAGACGCTGTAGCAGCCGGAAGGGAAGACGAACGAAGAAACTGTGCGAGAACCGAGAAATAGGGAGGGGGGGATTCAAGGGACAAATAAAAGTGCGGAAGAGCAGCTGTGTCAGGTGGTTAACGACCTGCTCAGTCGCAGGAATTCGTGGAATAACGCAGGCTCATTTACCGAAAAGCTATTTCCCGCCTCCCATTAGTGGACGAGTATATATATATATATATATCTACATGGTAGAGCATGGGCCAGGACGAGTTTCCACGCCATTTTCCTCCCTTTCGCATATTTCGATAGCCAAACGGCTCTGTTTACGCTCGCCTCGCCGCATTCAATTCTTCGACCCTCGCGAAACTTGCCCGTCCTGAATAAGAAAACACTTCTTACCCCGAGTTTTCTCTCTTTTCTCCCTATTTTTACCCACCAGCGCTATACCGCCCCCGCCAGCGAGCGATGGATTAAACCAGTCGCCACGTTCGATGCACTTCGTGCTGTGCAAATCTTTCCTGTTTCGTCCGTCGACCTTCGCCCTTTGTTTCACCCTCTGCCCCGTAAATATACCTAGAAAACAGGTCACGTACTAAATTTTGCAAAATGTTTTTCCAGCCCGGATTAATCGCAATACGTTTTTATGCCTTTTTGCCAAGGCAGGATTAGCGTATGTACATCGCGCTCCATGTTGCTATACTGGTCCTTGCAAGGATACGTTTTCCATGCTTGAGTATTTCAGTAAATATTTTTATATCCATACTCTTTTTGCTTACTTTGTAACACTGTAATGCGCTTCTTGTAATATTTTTTAAAATAAAGATAAGAAATCGTGCTGTTCTATCGAATATTCTCAAGTGCAGTATAATATAAAAATCTGTATACCTTCTTTTTTTCATGGGAATCAAAGTGAAAAAAACGCTTGTTTCTTTGATAACCATCAACTTTGGTAAATATTTACGAGATTAATAAGTGACGGTGTATAGATCGTATTTTCTCTCAGGAATCTCTCATGAGGTATTGGAAAATAGATTTTTTTTTAATCAACATTTGTCTTACACGAAGTTAATCTTGGCACTCTCCACAAACTAGTTTTATTTATAAATAAGTGTAGAAGCATTCAGTTGTTCGAATCGATGTCTTCGTTCTTTAGGAGTTCTATACTTATAGCTCTCTCCGCTATAGCGTCACGTTCCTTTCTACCTCGCTATATCCGTAGTCAATATATTTCTCCATACTTAGTAAAAGTAACCGATGTTTTGTCCCGAGACGTGAGAAAAGTTCATAAAAATATTCATCATGCAGGAATATTCGTTTTTTGAAATGACAGTTATGTTATTGTGCACGATGTGGCAGAAGAAAACGTGACTCTAGCGGATCATGTGAATTAATATGTATACGTACTACCACCGGATATGTTGCAGGAGAAATAAGAATAAATACACATCTTTCAAATGTGTGTGAATAGTGAAGCATAAAGAAAGCTAGCATTTGTTTGACAAAAAAGGTTATTTTTAAAAGAATTTTTTCTTTTGACCTCCTTTGCAATTTCTTCAAATTTAGCCTGCAGTACCTGTGAAGCAACCAGTATAGTTACCCACTGTTATTATCGTTGACCACGGTCCTAAATAAGTAAATTTATCGAGGGAGAGAAAGAGGTCAGATTCGATCCTAAACAACGAAACATTAATTAAAGTCGCCATACCGTTGTGCGAAACGACAAAACCAAACGATCTGATATAGGCACATTTCGGATTCCAAATTTAATTGGCAAACAAAAATTTTAATTATTCGAGTTAATTAGGATAAAGTAAATATACCATAAACTGTTTTGTTATTACACTTTTGCTTTAATTTTCGGGATAGATTTGAACATGAAGAAAAAACAACTACACGAAGAGGAAAAATACGCGAAACGCGCGCGTTGAAAAATAACGAGCCTCTCACGGAAACAAAATACATACCTTGTAGGTGAGCGCGACGACCTTGGATTCTACATGTGTACAACCACATATCAAAATGCAGCACTGATTTATCGTTATCCTTGCTTCCATTTGCAGTTACTAAAAATTCAACATTTTTTTTTTTAAATCTCTGAATTATCAAAGAAATAATCGCCTAACAACAGCAGTTTACAGTTACCATAGTAACTCAGTAATAATTTATAGAATGAACTCGATGCTTTGATATAAAATCCTATTTATTTAATAATTTATAAGCAAGCAAAAAAGTATTATCGCTTTTATCGAGTTAACTCTACGAGAAATGAAGGTAGCAACAGGCTATATAGTGTATACCATCAAGTAGATAGAATTGTATCCAAAATCAAAGTAGCGTGGTCTACCTGAAAAATTATAAATTATTTTTCCTTCAAAAACACTGATTCTCAAGGCCTAATATTTTGAGAAAATCTCAAACGTATAGCACAGCTTCGGTTATACTCCACATAAACTAACATTTTTTAGACTGACGCAATCGTAACAGGCTAAAATAGAAAGCTTATTTGCACAATTCCAAAAGGAAATAAATCGCATTGCTTCGTATTATCACAGGTCAAACGAAAATAGTCACCTGTTGATAAACAAAAGCGTGTAACGAGACGCAGCAAAGTCCTCATAAATCTTTCGACGATCGAGCGATTCATTATGATTCTTCCGTGTCCGGAGAAACTTTTTAGGTGTCAAGTTTACCGGAGTTGCGTGTTGCACGCGTGTAAGCTAATCAGATTATTTTGTCAAGCGGGAAGCAAGCAGATTAATTGGCTGAGTAGGAGGCGATCGACGAGCGTGTCGACTGTAAACACGCAAACGCATACACGAGCGCGCACTCACACACGTACGTGCAGAGAGTACCACGCTATAGATATACGTTTACAAAGCTCGGAGGATCGCGCGAAGAACGAGAAGACAAAGCAAGCGGATATGATCGTTTCTCTCCCATATCCTCTCACCTTAGTCGTCTGGTGCGACCTCGTAATTCTCCCTCCCCCCCCCCCTCCTCTCCTCTCTCTCATCCCCCTCTTCCACCATTACCAACCCCGTTCGTTATGACGTTATAACGCAACCACCGTTGAAACATGTTTAACGACGTCCTGCAACTTTGATTGGCTGTTCCGACTTGCAGTCGCCGATGGCAACTTCAACTTCCTGCCCGATACTCGAACGCCGCAAGCCAAACAAGCCAAACCAAACGATATACCGCAAGCGGGACAACACGTCGCTTCGCTTTATCACATAGTCGCGCCGCCTGCATTTCTCTATCTCTGTTCTACCCCCACCACTATTATTACCGGAACATCCGTCTTATAACGGAAATCACGCAGAAACTTTTGTCGCAAAACTCGCTTCAATCATCTCGAAACGGTGCGACACGCTGTTGCATCGGGAAAAATTTGAGAGATTTGCGACAGGTTCGCTTTATACGTTCCTCCGGTTAACCTCCTTACGGTGGAGACTCTGGAGAACGAGTCGAGAGATTCCAGTAACAATGCGAGATTCGAGGCGTGGTGAATGACGCTCGGCAAAGACAGATACCATCGCGAAAGCTCACTGGGGCCAAACTTATGATCGAGCAATGTACTTTGCTATATATATATTATGTAGTATATATGCATATATATATATATATATATATAGAAGAGGACAACGCCGTTTGCCTGGAAAATCGTGGGCCTTCAGAAAGGAAACTCCTGCAGTTGCTCCGTGTACCAACTCAACCGAACGACTTTCACGACAAGTTTTGCACTCGACTTTACGACTCTGCGATTTCCGACACGCAAAATCCACCGACGAATTTCTCAACCTGGCTTTTTCCTCTCCATGCACGCCACGCGATGCCACGCCATGTCTCGCCGTACGTGGTCCGTTCTACTTTTACACGCGATAAATCTTACCCTGAAATATTCCAGCCGATTTTCCTCCAGTGCTTTTCTCGAGCCTGCCAACTCGATCTCCTCCCTCGACAGGATTTTTGCAAAAAGGCTTAATCTCCCACTGAGAAATCCCCAACTGCGCGACCAACTTCCTAATATTTCTGACGAGCGGCTGCGGCAGGCTCAGGCCATCTTCTTCTTCCTCTTCTTCTTCTCCTTTGCTGCTGCTGTTGCTGACGATGGATGAGGGAATTTAATTTCTTATGAGGATTTGGTAAAAAAATTCAATGATGGTGAGACGAGGCGAGGGGTAAGAGTGTGTATCGGATTTCCGTTTCTTGACTGACATTATTCGCAACTGCAAAGTAAACCGCGTTCTTTCTGGCTGGTTCTCCAAGGGGAAGCTGCGGTCCTGCGGTGTTTTAGTGGAGAACGGGCCAGGAGAATCGGACGTACGTTGCACAAGCGCTTTTAATCAAGAAGCAGAGTCCTCCCTTCTCATCCCCCCCCCCTCTGTCTGCGCTTTTTCCAACTTTGCTTCTGTGCTCGCTGCAGTTGTATACTTTTTTCTAGCCCGCAACGGGACGATTTTCGACGGCGTCCTCTGTGGCAAACTACAAACGTAAACCATAACGAACGACTCGCATTGCTGCAAAGAGTCTGTAGAATTTTTCTTTTGAAAATCACGCAGTCGTCAAAAATGGAGCTTGTAATAAATACATGTACCAATAATATTTATTACAGAGAGAATCAACGTGTGACAGGTCTCTTGAAAAATTATCTCTTTACAGTAAAGATGTAGTATTTTCAGAAAAGAGTAGAAGCACTTGAGCGTTTTATGCTGAAGTATACAGTCGTCTTTATATCACATTAGGAGAAAAAACCTTGCGCAGTATCAAAGTGTTTGCCATGTTTTCTCGTTTATATATTCAATAAGTAATCCGGCAGAGGCGTTCGTTCTCGCGTAAATAAGCAATTAACTGGCAGCACCTCGCGGAGCGCAAGAGTCCGAGACTAGGGAATAGGGGTGGGGAGGGAGTTGTGTCCGAAAGCGGAAGCGAGAGGGAAAAAAGCATCGCGCTTCCGGTTTAATGAAAGTCCTGCCATTTATGCATTGAAACGTAACCACCAGGGAGAATCAGAGGCGAAGTGTGTGGAGGAACCTCCGAAAATCGCTAATTGCTGCTTCATAAATGCAAATTCGTAGAATCCGGATGCGTATACCGTCCTGCAATAATACACTGCTGCACCGAGCGTCGAGCCAATATTTTAAGAGGAAATAACAGCGGGCAATTCGGCTTTAAAAAGCATTCGCTCCCATTGGAAAATTCACGACGGGAACAAAGATTAAAGCCGGAGCTTTTATATAGCATTCCGGGCGAGGAAAATCTTGGCGTTTTTCCGTCGCTGATGCGCGATTTAAATGCTTCGGGCATTTAAATAAATGAATTCAGTTCTTTTTTGTTGGAAACGACTTGGGGCCAGATTTATCTTGGCCGTCTCGTAGATTCGTGTGTGCAGAGACGCGGCGTTGTCCGTGTGTACATGTATATATACCTCGACGGTCCATTTCAGCATTCGACTTTCGAACGCAAGCGTGCATTATAGTCCATTTTCAATTTGCGCGCGCGGTCGCGCTTGGCGACGTATAATAAGGTTTCGGCCAGCACGTATCTGAAATGTTCGCTCCGCGTGTGCTACACTACGTACGTACTACGCCTCGTGGACAATTTCCATTAACGCTTGCATTTATCCCTCGTCCGATGGATATATATGTATATACTGCATTAATTGATGAGTGGATGGAGTATATGTACGCCAGTGTATAACGCGAAACGCTCCATTTAGCCGAAACTATCGACGTTATTCCGCTAGTCGCGCATGCAGCTTGTCTTGATAACGAGTGAAAAAATCGTCCCGAGTTTTACCGTGGTGAGAAACGACTTGGGTCGAGTGCCGGCCCCCGGGGTAATTTCAAGCGTTGCTTCGAGGAAGAAGAAGGAGCTGCGCCGTGCTGCAGGAGGATGGCAAGGAGAAAAATAAGCGAGTCTTGAAATGGCCTCCTCGTTTACACAGCGACTTTGGCTTTATTATATTATTCACGAGCGGTTGCCGGCTGCTCGGAGCTAACGAATTTTATACAAAAGTTGGAACAGTCGAAATTGGGAGGGACACCTACTCCCGTCTGACTTATTTTCGATAATACTACTTGCGGAGCCGGGCGTATATATAGCACAAAGCTGAAATTCGAGCAAATTCGACGAAAAAACATGAATTAATTGCAGCGGGAAAATAAGTAGGTATATAATGGTAATCCGAAGAAGATTTTTGAGGAGATCGCTTGTGTAAGTTGTAGCTAGCCCGTTATCCGAGGTAGCTCGCATGTTAATTGCCTTAATTAATGCGGCTCTGGCGGAGAAAACCACAGCAAAATCCGGCAGAGCTCCTATGAATATTTAGAAACGGTTTATTTGCGAGTCAAGTTTCTATCCTAGAAATGTCGCGGTGCTCTTAGGTTTCGGTTTCGCCTAATCGACGTAACCGACTTCCCTGCTGTGCGAATACATGCAATGCAGCTATACGACGTACAACTCGACAGAAATTAGCCTTTGGTCGGGAGCGCGTATATACGTCGTTGAATCCCTTTATAGGTAACCCATTTCCGTCAGTCCTTGCAAACCACGCAGTATATACTTTCAAAGTTTCACTGGTCAGCCGCGAAAAGGGAAATTAAATTTGTCCCACGTTAAATGTAAGTAGTCAAACCGCAATTTGTTCAGCCACAGAAACCAAAGCTACCCCGCGCGAGCATGGTAATGAAAAAAGACAAGATCCCTAGCTTCTACGGTTTAGCGTGGGTTAATTAAATCATTTTTTATCCGGAGAAAGAGGGTGTTCCATTGTTTCGAGAAAAAAAAACGACTTGGCTCTCTCCTAGTGAAAAGTATAACGATTGAATTTCAGGAAAGACAAGACAGTGATGCATCGTAGGGGCGTTAATAAATTAAAAGTGTTAATGAAAGCTGAGAGAGAGAGAGAGAGGGGGGGGGGGGGTAAGGGTGAGGGTGAAAGTAAGATTGGATGGAGGCTGTTAGGTGGAATATATGCTTGTACTATAAGAAAAGAGAATGAGAGAGAGAGAGAGAGAGAGAGAGTTAGGTAACACAAGGGGTAGTTAGGCCATACCTACTCCTTTCGTGACGAGAGTCACGAAGCAAGTTTACGGGGCTTTTACGAAAGTCCCAATGTACCTTCGTACAAGTAATATAAGGACGCCACGACAGCTTTCAGGCACGGCAAACTCAAAGCTCTCTTGAAGCAGCACCACCTCGTACACTTGACCCCTGCGTATACCCTTGCTACAGCCTGATTCGTTGTCAAAATGTTTCCTCTAAACCTTCTCCCCCTGCACGAATTCATGCACTCACCATATCGTTTCTCTACTATATAAAAATGCTGAAAATACTATAACGAACGCGCGCGCGTGGCTAGAGGGTGCGATTTTCCTCCTGTAAATTAATATAATCGGCCGGATCATACGCTTCGCTATACGTTCGATGGCTCGTTCATAATGGATAATTTATTCCGGCTGAGCACGTTTACGTCCCTGCTATATCAGCCATTGAAATTTATCGGACAAAAGTCAAAGGGCTGGAAAATATAAATTCGAAAGAGACTCTCTAATGCGTGTGTATATATATATATATATATATATATATAGGTGTACATATAGGTCTAGTGTGCATAACGATGAAATGATATTGTTTCTTCTCACTGCTAAAAAGGAAAACTACTGATATGGGTGTGTTGCTTGGGAGGGAGGGGATGAGGTAGACCACGCTGACGAGCAAACCCACTCTGCATTAGTGTACATATGTGTGTATGTGTGTGTGTGCGCGTGGAAAATAATTTTCCATGACGGTGAAAATTTTCCTTCGCCTAGCTTGTCGCTTATTTTCGCGTCTAGGTACCCCCAGCTCCGACTCCACGACGCGCTTTCACCGGGTTAAAATGAAGTCTTGCGAATGCAAAATGCAGCCGGTCTCGCATAATGGGACAGCATGAAATTCAGCACGACCATGATTACCGATAGGAATGATAAAAAAATTCCCGTAGCTCGGGGTCGTTGTATAAAAATCATTTTATTCTTGCAGATGCTCCGATCGTTACGCTGAAGATGGACTCGTCCTTGAATCCCAGGGAGATCAAGGAGGGGGACGACGTTTACTTCGAGTGCAACGTCAAGGCGAATCCGAGGGTCTATAAATTAACCTGGTACCACGAGGTAAGATAAATCGCGCGATTGTTACGTAGAAATTCCAGCTTGCATTCTCCGCATCGCCGGAGAAAGGGTATCGCGCTGTTATAGCTACCATTACGCACTAATAATGGAAAAAATGTAATAAGACGAGGAATAAAAACGAATCGTTAAAATCTGAGTATGCAAAAATATGCGAGTCACTCATTATTCTCCGAGTATATACACGAGTGTAACACGAATATAGAATCGACACTGCGAATATTCTAGGAAAATCACGAGTGCGCAGACTGTGTAAAAAACGAATGGTACCTGTCGGAAACGTTTGAGCGTTATCATCGGTCACTCGAGGATCGTCGAGTTAAGCTTCTTAAGGAGGATTATACCTTCCATGATTTTCCTTCTCCGGCAAGACGCTTCCTTCGTTCCGCCTCGAGATACAACAGCTATACACCGGAAGCATTTCCCAGACTGGTGCTATACGTCCAACTTCAATTCATCTCGGTGAATTTGCCACGGTCCAAATACTCTCCTCTGCACGCCTAAATTAACGAAACAACCATGAGCCGCTTCTCATCGCTTCAGCCTTAGGCTGCTAAAGCGCAAACGCACTTGCACCAACCGAAATAGAAGGGATAAAGACAAAGGGAGAGAGAGAGAAAGCTTCCAAATCCCTGGAACGTTATATTAAAGTTGCTCAATCTCGAGCATCGAAACTACCTCGGATAACATAAAAGTTCCTAACATGAAAGGAGAGCTTGCCATCTATATACCAAGAGCCGCTTTCGTTGCAGAACGATTTTTTTCTTCCACGTGCGTATATATATATATATATATATATATAAATTACGCATCTGGTAGCCGTCAGAAGGAATGAAAATTTTCCCTCTTAAAGCGACAGATATGGTTACGCGTCGCCCACCACCCGCCGCCAGGGACTGCAGACTGAGTTTCAGGAAATATTCATGCGTAGTGCGAGTCGCGACTCTTTCCTGCCAGACAAAGCGATAAACCGAAAGAAACAACAAACAAGCAGACCCGGGAAATTAATTTTTCATCATACGACGTCCCTCTATTTTATCGTAAATTTCTTATAAATTTCTAATACGCTATCTTATTCGGCCAAAATATATATATATATATACATATATTGTTTTGTTTCTCTCGCGAGTTGGATAATAACAGCGGTACGCCTCTGCATTTATATACCAAAATGGAATGATTAATTGTAGTTCCGCTGATAGAATATGCTTACTTCGAATTATTTGCACTTTGTAATTCAAAATTGTATATATGTATATATAAATGTGTGTATTATAACGATACATTCGTTGCTTCCTCGTATTTACCCGGCCGAATATATCCCAGTTATTTCTACTGTGAAAAACAACTGAAAAATTAATGCTAACAATAAAAAGATACGGCTAAAAATCTCTCCAACAATTCGTGGTTCCGCAAGCTGCGTTGTGAACTCTGTCGGAATTATTGTGAATTTACGGTCGGCCCTTGTCACTCGCCGTTCATTCAATGTTCCTCCGTTTCGTGCGCGACCCGAAAACCAAACCAATAAATTGCCCACGAATCACCGAGCAGCATTGGTTTACCAATCCGTAAAAGTACCAGAGAAAAAATGTTGGCGACTGAAAATCTCGCTGCCTCCGATAGCTATAACTCACCATGCAATTTTCCCAAAATTCGCGATAAAAATAAAAGAAAGAAAGAGGCGGGAGAGGGGGAGGGGGGGGGGAGGGGGGGGGGAGGTGTGGAGGAAGAGCGAGAGAAAGTAACGCGGCTCTTCCCCGAGCACGAGCGAGATTTTCACGTGGGAGCCGTGAAAAGTAAAGCTTCTGGGAAAATCAGAATAGAATTTCCTCATAAATCTGTCGAATTATCGAAGGTAATATATTCGATAATACGAGCAGCGGAGCAAACGTTGGCATTCGGGAGAGTCGAGCTAAACAAATCAGTTGGAACAAATCTGGGAAGCATCGAACGGAAAATGTTTTAGCGACTTGTGGAGAGAGTGAGTGAGCTACTTGCACGCGCATACACACTCCACACTGCGCAGTGGAGAGAGACACGCACACACCGTGAAACATAACAACGGGAGGCCGTGCACATCGAACCATGATTTATTGCAATTAGCTCACAGTGGCAAGACTTGAAAAGAACAAAAGTGCGCCAACGGCGCTTCGTTATAAACTCCAATTTTCGTTTCCACTAATGCACGCAAAAGCACATCCGCCTATGCTCCCCGGGCTTTAAAATCAATATTGAGCTTTGCCTCGAAATTCTTTTCATCTTCATAAAATTGTAAAATTTCATTTTACATCGAGGATTACTGTCACAGCGCAGCTTTGGGATTTCGATACAAGCGAATAGCTTCTATATATTGTCTGCTATATCGCCGGCTGCTTATTATTATCCAAAACAGATCGGCGCGCGTATCCACGTACAGAGCGCGCGCGTGTAAGTTCTCATGCTCAATCAAAACTGACGTAATTTCATATCACAATTAGTAGAGGTCCCAGCGTCAAGGGAATGCTAAATCAGTCGGTGCTAGACGCATTCAATCTTCCCACTGATCAGCATTATTATATCTCTCGTTGGCTCTTGCAATTCAACCTATATTACCAGCAACCACCAATCCAATAAACTCTGTCATGGCAAAGAACACCGACCGACCCTTTCACCCTCGCTATTGTATTTAGAAATGACCTGTTTCAACCCTCATCCTTCCTTAACTCTCTCTCCCTCTCTGTGTCTCGCAATAATCCAACACGGCAAATGAGTGAAAATCGAATTTTCGAGGAGTTATGCCATAGAACGCGTGCGAGAAATAATAACGTTCTCCGCTTAATGCGAGGAAGGAGGAGGTACCACTTGCCAATCCGAGCTACGTTCGAGTCGCAGAGCTCGGGGCCAGGCATTCCCAGCTACCAACGGCACGTACAAGTTTCCACAAACTCTTGGAAACCGAATGAAACAGATACACTCCTCGTTACTCATGTATATAAAACAAGTACAAAACGTGTACTATGTATAGTGCACACGTACATACACTACGCTACAGACATGTGTATAACGTCGTGCAAGTCTAGCAGAAATCCACCCTATCTCGCGTTCACCTTGGGATTGTTCGCGAGCTTGTTCTATCTTATCCGATCTCATCAGCTTCCTTTATGATACCGCTCGTCAAACCCCGAGGTAAAGCTTCTGTAAATAATATCAAGAGTCTTGTCCCAACCTCTCTCTGTGCTATATATATATATATATATTCCACATGTAGTAACGAGGCTCTTCGCCAAAATACAAAGCTTTCCTATACAGGAATTTCCAATTTTTTCATAACGGACGAGCCTAATCCTGTCGAGGCTGACCATTCGTAGTGCTGTATCACTTCTGGCAATGCATGGTTCGATTCAACTCACCGATATATATATATATATATATATATATAGTACAAAGTATACACTAGAGAGTGCAGTTGACAAGAGTCAAGTTACGCGTTGACCCTGCGTTGAATTATGGATAGGCTTGGGTTTTGTAATTCGTAATCCGAGTGAGAAGGCTTTGTCGAAAAGTTACGAGAGAATTATAATGCCCCCGATACACGTACACTCCAAGGGATAGAGTGAGAGAGGTTTAAGGGCGAAGTGAGCGAAGAGGGGTTGGTGGGGGTGGGTTACACAAGGACGACGTTGCATCACGAGAGCATCGTAAATTCCCTTTGTCCGGGCTCGCCGGGCCAAAGAGAAGCGACGACGCACAGCGTCCTGGCCCGTTTCCTCCAAGCACGATTTTCATCATCTTCTATACATACCTAGGAGGAAGTCGTGCTGAATTCCGGCCTAGAAGCTAATTGTTTATTCGTATAACGGTTCCGAACAAAAGCGAAGTCGTCGCGAAAACGCGAGTTACATAAGACGCACATGGGAAGAAAACTGGCGAGGAATTCGCGATGAGATTCTGTCGGATATTGTGTAACGATTTTAATTCGCTTCGCGCATCCGTGGAACGAAGCTCCGAGCGAATCTCGAAGAATCGAGGTATATGATTGTTTCATTTGCTTGCGAGCGAGTGAAATTGAAATTTCGTCTGGGAGGAGAGTGCGGAATGGTCGGTCGATGAGAACTAAGAGCTGTAGGAGAGCGGGCGAATGGCGAGGAGGCATTGGCTGCTAAAGCTGGATGGAGGAGCTGCTTGTTGGGTTGGACTGCACAAACGATCGGTGGAATTAGAAGCTGCAGGAAGATACACGAGCACCGGGCCACACCAAGTTTTCTCAGCAACCGCTCGCGGCCATCGAGAACCAACCGTGCCACGAGAAAGCTTGGATCGACTTTAAGTCTTTACTCAAGGCTACCACCTCCATTCAACGTTTACTCGGAAAACTAGTTTGCGAGAATGGCCTAGCTCCGCATTGTTTTTCTAGCTCGCTTATTCCCAGCTTTACCCGGTCCTTTATGATTCCTGCACCGTTTCCTCCACACGCATAAACGCTAAATTAATAAGCTTCATCCAGGACCTTCTGACGCGTGCGCTTCCAAGGGCTTTTGGGATCTGGATAAGTACTCTTTAATATTTCATCGACAACTTTGTCTTAATTCGCTCTCTATATACTATATAACGTTATTCCGTAATTAACAGATTTACCTGAGAAATACGCTGTAAAAAATAATAGACTTTTTAATATTTATTAACGATCGACGTTTTGCATTGTAAATAATTTTGTTGTGATGATAAGTATACCAATATTTATCGCATAATTGTAAATGATTTAAATGCAATTATTTAATCGTTTGTTTAACCGATACAGTAAGATAATGTTTAATATTTTACATAAATATTTTCGTATTTAAATTTTACGAAGATTAATTAAATACATAAACAATAATTGATGTAATCATTTTACGTTTTGTCATTAACGCATTTAAGTGTGAGGAGTGTCCTAGACAATTTATCAGATGGGAGACACGAGTCACTACAGATATCTTTTACCCTGTACTATTCTACACTCTCTACTACGTAATAAGTGAATGTTCCGCGAAGCCCTTTAGTTAGATTTGACGAACACGTGTTCTAACTTGTTTAAGGTGCAATGAATATACCTTGACGTATTGCTCCTTATTAAATTCCTAAATTGTAAGGTATACATTTAAAATTTTATACATACTTGCTCAATATTGTGTATATAGTTTAACGAAACATCGATTATAATATAAAGTATTAATTGTTTAATTCAATTTTTGATCAAACAATTCCCCATCCATCAGGGATATTTGAACCTGCACTTTATAGCTTTTATGAAAATAAATGTAGCACTTTAGTTAATTAATAATCTAGAAAAAACGTCAATTTTTCTCAAAATATCAGCCCCAACCGCGCTGTCTTTATTCATCGTGTTCATCTCTGTAAATTAATTATATAAAAATAAATATATTTATTTTCATAAAAGGTAGTTCAACTCTACTGTACTCCCACTAATAGCATTAATAAAATTATGAATAACTCCATTTCCATTTTCACTCGATAAATACATCAGTTAATAGTAGGAGTAACATGTATCGATGCGTAATATTTCTAAATGCTTGCAATAAATATTGCACAAAGAGTGTGATACATAAATGAAAGAATTAAACTATAAACGATTGATTATTAGCTCGCTAATAAGATTAAAATTGTCCGAATGAGCATTTCAACGAATATTACATCCTATTTCGTAATATATATACACATATATATATATATATATATAAATGCAACTGCTGAAATGAGGGAGGAAGGGATAAAAAATAGAGGGTAAAGATTGGTGATATCCGTTGTTTCAGGATAAGGAGTTACGTCACAATGCGAGCGCAGGGATAGTACTCTCGGATTATTCATTGGCGCTTCAGGTTGTAAGTCGAGAATCCTCTGGGAGGTACACCTGCCGAGCGGCCAATGCGGAGGGTCACGAGAGCTCCAATGTCGTTAATCTCCAAGTCATGTGTGAGTATTTGGATCGTGTTGACAGGTAGCACCATCCAGCCGGTACAGTAAAACGTATAGTCCTTTGAAACCGACGTACGGATAAGCAAAAAGAATGCAACTCTGTCGCAGTTGCGCCAATCTGCAAGCACGTGCTGAACTCTGGGAGTAGTTGGAGGCATCAGAACGCGACACCCCCACCCCTGAACGTTCCGGAGGAGCTTCACGGGGCATCGAAGCACGAGAGCATCAGCCTGGTGTGCGAGGTCGAGGCCAATCCTAGCACGGTGGCCTTCCATTGGACCTTCAACAGCAGCCTCGACCTCAGCGATATTCCGTCCACGAAATTCACCAGCGATGGGACTGTCAGCAGACTCAACTACACTCCTGCCACGGATATGGATTATGGGACCCTGGGCTGCTGGGCCAGCAACCTCGTCGGCCAATCCAAGCAGCCCTGCCTCTACCAAGCGGTAGCTGCAGGTATATATATATATATATATATATATATCACACCGAACCAATCTCCACCCTTATTTGTTAATTAAATCCCAGCTAACCGGAACTCGCCGTAATCGCGCTGGAGCCACACCGGACGGCTTAATTTAACTTTGACCCCCGACTCGCGTACCTGCCTGATCCTTCCTCTATATATATATATATATATATATATATATATATATGTATATGTATAAAACTATACATGCATGTACACGCGTATATCGAACCGCTCATCGCTAAAAAAAATTGCGAAAAATTCCCTAATCGCGCTGTCGCCGCGTCTCGCAAAATTTCCGCCACAATTGAATATATTCCTCGCGACTCGTGAGTTTTGCTCGCGTACACCCTGCTGCTTGCAAAATTATTGCCCATTTTCCTCCCTGTACTGGCTGTACTTTGCGGGCGCAGTAGTAAGGGTCAATATCATTGCCGGCCTGTGCGGTTCGAGGCCGCGGTGATATTGTCCGGATCACGGCTGCACTGCCTCTCGTGAAAATCGATTAAAACTTTTGCTGCTGCGAGTAGCGAGCTTCGCACGCGCGTACTATATCGCCAGCGCTAATTGGACGCATAATTTATTTCAACGAGCGAGGCAATGTATTCCTTATACGTAATTAGCGGCGAGGCGCGCGGGCCGCTAGTTTTTTGTACCGCGAGGACGAGCCGAGTGAGAACCGGCAAATAATTGAACCCCTATATATATATATATATATATATATAATTGGCAGCGATAAACTTCCAAATCTGGAAGGTCGAGGAATCGCTGGAATTCTCCGCAGTAACGCGATGCCAGTGGAATGAGAGAAACGTTGGTGATGACGTTTCTGTTCCCAGGCAGGCCTTTCCCTTTACAAAACTGCACTGCCTACAATCAAAGCGGATCATGGGTGCGGATATCGTGCGTCGAAGGATACGACGGCGGGCTTCCGCAAAAGTTCGTTGCCATTGTTGACAAACAACGCTTGGAGTCGGCGAATCCTTACTGGGAGCTCGAGTTACACAAGCCGACGACAGTCACTTTGTACGCGGTCAACATGAAAGGATCCAGCGATCCTGTCGTTATGGAGGGAGTCTCTTTGAAAGGAGTGGCTAAATTCACCGGTGCGTGAGTATATGAAAAGTTCTTTAGCAACGAAACACAGGCGTAAAAATAATCCCTCTGCCCTCTCCTGCTGGATGGTTATACCTTGGAAAACGCGACCGCGCGTTAAAGGGTCTTGAAAAACCGAGAGACAAATTCTGCCCTGCTCGGTAATTCATTAACGGAGTCCCCTAACGAAGATTAATTGCGACGCATCGCGAGCGCGGATCGTCCGCGAACATCTGTACCAAGATTCACCGCGTTACCAACACTCTAATGGCTTTCACAATTAACCGAGTATTCTATGGCTTAGCATCGCGTGACGATATAACACCATTGCTATATACATAGTTTCGATTCAGCTAGAGCATCATTGTGTACTTATAGCGAGGCCTCGCAAGGATCAAATATGTTCATATATGTATACGATTAAAAAAAAACTATACATTCTCTCTTTATTCTAAATTTGTCTCACTCTTCCCTCGCCCGATGACGCGTCAGCTTGTACCGAGTTATTTATGAGCAGGAGTCGTAGAAATTTCATTTACAGGAGAATCGGTGTCCTCGGTCGATATGTCGCCGATTCTAATTGGCCTCGGCGGGACGGCGACAGGCCTGGGACTAATCGTGACCGGAGTTCTAATGGCGTTGTGGAGAAGACACGCGCAAACCCCCGCCAAACCGAAGCAGCCTCAGCAGCCGAGCGTAGCCACTTTCACGAGCAAAGGGGAGGAGGAGGACGGCAATCCCGATCTCATACCCACGACCATCCTCTCGAATAATCTCAAAGGTAAACAAGCCATGCGCGAACCGTCTGGAGCTTCCAAAAATTAAACGCTTGTGTTGAAGGAAGGGGAGGGGGAGGGGGCTAGGGGAGATCTAACTTGACATTTATCAGCCACGGTGAGATAAGACGTTTCTATCGATCGGCCATCTACTTACGCTGATGGAAGCTCGGCGATTGCAAATGGTCCACGTGAATATCGGCTTTCGATTTAAATCGCGACCGTATGTTAACGATACTCTTAAGGAAATTGCGTATACGCCAGAAATCTATTGCACCCGCAGCTTCATCGATTTTAGACTGCTCAAAGTTTGCATAAGAAAAGATGTGGGAGAAGTATTTTATATATAATAGTATCATCCGTGGTTACGTCGCATATTAAATTCTTGGCTATAGCTATTTCGGGAATAGGTGAAATTATATATGAGCTTTTTTTTGAGTCGTAACACACGGGACAAGTCGAAAGGCACAGTAACTTCAAACCGATTATAGGATTGGCGCTGCTAAGCTCCAACGGAACTTCTTCCAGATAGAAAGCTTCCGGTTTACGGATCGCTACCACGAAGACCGCGACAGCTGGAAGGCCGAGAGATGTCCCACGATGTCCTAGAAGATTCAGATTATCCACGAGCAACGCCCAACGTGAGTAATCCGATTTCAAACGCGATTATCTCCTACCAAACGATCCTTCTGTTCGCTCGGTTAATTAAAAACAAGAGGCTCGCTCCTCTTTTTTAATTAAGCCGCGCGATTGAAAAACATTTATAAATACAGTCTTTACTCCTGTAGACCAATCAATGATACTTTTTCTTTCTCTCTCAGACATTTTACAGTCTGCAGAGGCCAAACCGATACTCCGAGACGATAATCAGAAGCGCTGCCATCCAAGAAAGTTGCATCTAAAATTTACAAGCACAACGCACACCTCCTACCATTTGGAACACAAAATTTCAGTACGAGATATCATGGGCAATCGCCTTTGAGGAGGAAGACAAAACGGAAGACAGAGTCCTCGTCATATTGTACACATTTTAATGGACAGTGAAATTTATAATTAATAAATTGACTATGATAATTTGTGTAAATATTGTATATAGATCAAAAAGAAAAATTTCATGTTACACCTTTCTTGTCTTTTATTTCCTCATCCTATAAAGATACATAATATGGAGCGGTATTATAGTTTCTTCGTTTTGGCTATAGATTAAACGTGCTGTAGATTTTTTCAATTATTTCAAGTAGTGTTTTAAAAGGTAGCAGAGGATAAAAGTAAGCAGGTTAATAGTAGAGAAATTTTGATCATCGTTTTCTCGATTGAGTTTGCTTTTGTGTTCCTTTGATTTCACGTTAGAGGGCTTGGTCAATTTTCGATCTGAGCACCATCTAGTATCACTAGATATAAAGAAGCGAAGAGACCGTTGCTGCCACCTGCCAGGGAAACATGATATCATTAACAACACTACCCAAGCGCCCGGCCAAGCAGATAGAGGCTGTTCGATGTTCGACTGTGTTCGACTTCGATGCACTATTGCACCAATATGGTTTCTTTAGCTTATATCTCATATATTAGCTAACCCCCTTTTAATCCGGATATAAGTGGTCGATAGAAATGTAGCCGTTATTGTTTCAACCGTTTTATTATTAATCTTTCGATTTTACAATATTTTTGTAAGTTAATTTAGAGATATCTTAGATTATTCCATGACTTCGTCATCACGTAATAGGTGAGAGATAAAAGTTTTCTCAATATGCAGTATATTGATAATGTAGCACTGTATTATCTTTTACAATGCAATAACTTTTCGCTTGCTGAGAGAAACGTTCGTCATGTTTTTAAATGACAAATATTTTCATTCAATTTATTCCTATTCGCGCCTCATTGAAAGTATTTTGTAAACTGTAATTCTTGTATTATTAGGTTAGCAAAAAATGACAGTATTAGAAACAGATGAAGACTCAGACGAACGATCTGTTCCCCCGAGAAAAAAATTTTGTCTATCTCTTAAAGAGCTCGCAACTCGTGATAAACTTACTAACAAGAACAAACCTGAGCCCCCTCAAAACCTCAGAGGGGGCCTTATTGCTGATAAGGAGTTTACATTAAGTGAGTATGGAACATTAATCTTTTCCCTTGAGATTTTACCTTTTTTATTACAAGTAACACTCAATTCTTTCATTCAAATTACAGGTACAAACAAAATGTTAAATGGTTGTCTTAATACACTAAGCAATCATCATGATATGAATTACGATGCCCCTGGCAATGGACAGAATGATCTGAAAATAGCAACTTTATGTAATCTGGGAAACACTTGTTTCCTAAACAGCGTTCTCTATACCTTAAGATTTGCTCCATCATTTCTACACAATCTCCATCATCTTGCAACAGATTTGTCAAACTTACACGATAAACAAAATCAGACTAAAGTTAAATCGTCTTCTTTGGGAAGAACAGGAGTTTCCTTAACCACAAGCGGCAGTCGTAGCTGGAGCAGTAAAGATCTTTTAGCCTTAGCTGGACCATCAGAATTTACCAAACCTCGAATACAAATAGCAACAGAAAAATTGCATGAATTATTTATGGCTTTGCATGCCTTTGAATGTAGAGAAAGCAATGAACCATATCAGCCAGATGCATTCTTGCAGGCTTTCAGGGATGTCAAACCCATATTTGAAGGAAATCAACAGCAAGATGCTCATGAACTTCTGGTCTGCCTATTGGATAATATTAGAGAAACGTTTCAACTTCTAGTAAGGCATAGGGAAAGTCAATTTGGCCAGATCAATGGAGGCTCATCAGACTTCTCTACGGAGCCAATGTTAGGTATAAAGTCGGAAGGTAGTTCCGGCAAACGTAATATTAGAAAATCTCGTAAAAAGAAAAAGATTCCCAGCAGAAGTAGTTCCTCTTTAACCCAGACAACTTTGAACGGAGCATCGATATCTACCGAACCTTACGAAAACGGTCACGCAGACTTCGCCGAGATCAATGGGGAACTGCCTACGCATAAGCCTGAAAGTAAAAAATGCTTTATTACGGAAGATTTTGAAGGCGTCAGTCTCTTAAGAACAACTTGCCTAGAATGCGAACACGTCACAGAGCGAAAAGAAACCTTTTGTGATATCTGTGTACCTATTGATATAGATAGATCCAACGAGAAAGGTACCAAAATATCTTACTTCACGTTTAACAACGAAATTAACACGTAATTTTTTTTCAGATGATGACGGGCGATCCGTAGATAGTAGTGAAATCTATAAATGTGCAGTAGTAACAAGTGAGCTTCTACGTGGTCGAGATAAATATTGGTGTGCGAGTTGTTTAAGATACAATGAAGCCCGACGCGCAGTATGCTTTCCTTCGCTGCCTCGGCTGTTGATACTTCAATTGAAGAGATTCTCCACAGCAGCCGGGTAATTTATCCCCGTGTCTCCTTGTTCCATAATTACGCAATGGGGGGAGTAATATAATTGACATAATCAAACTGTTACAATTACAGGTCAATGGAGAAAATCAATAATCATATGCCTACTCCTCTAACGCTTCAGTGTTTTTGCGAAGAATGTAACAACGATCAAACACGCAGCAGCTCAACAGGTAGAACGGAAACACGGCATCTGTATCAGTTGTATTCCGTCATTATGCATCAAGGTGCAACAATGACTGCCGGACATTACGTTGCCTACACAAGATTACCGGATGAGTCTAGCTATTCTGAATATTATGATTGCAATCGAGATGGTAAACGTTCAAACTGCAGTCAAGGCAACAATAGCCCAAGCTCCAGTGTTTCATCGTCAGAGAAACCATCCGGCTTATTGAAGTATTTCCGCAGTAGTAAACAGAGCTCTACCGAAAACAAGGAACAAATGGTAAGATTTGGCTGTCGTAGTATGGACTGCTGTGGGATTCGACGTAACAAGCACTCCAGCACCTGGCTGGAATGCGACGATGAAGCTGTGCATGCAATTCCTCTCCGAGAACTCGAGGATAAACTGGCGCCAAATCCAAGAAACTCTGCAACGCCCTATCTTCTCTTTTATGTCAGAACTACGATGTAAATCTCAAAAAGTCTCTTCCAGAAAAGAAATGTATCCACCTTGGGTTCAAGTCTTTTTAACAATTGTATTATATACAGGGCCTCACGATTCTCCGGCAACGGTCTTACTGTGATTCAACGCGCATTCCACATCTATTAGGTCCTCTATTTCTCTCTCTCTCTCTATATATATATATATATATATATACATATTTACACTGTATCGGGCTAAGCAAATCATGTATAATTCCAAATTCGCGATTCGTTAGCTCTGTACATATTGTATTAGATTAGATCAAAATTATGTATAATTTCGTAGGAAATCAAATGATGTATTATCTATGTTTTAATCAAATGACCTATTATGGTAAAATATATTGATGATTGAAAAATTTTAAAGGCTCTTGATGATATCGCGAGATGGTAGCACCATCCTGAAAAAGTTTATCAATTTCTTTAGTTTTCTAACGGTATAAGAGTCGATGCGGCCTACTATGGTTATTGTTCAGTTTATTTATTCAACGTGTTCGCGTTGTATCTCTCTGTACTACTTCCTTGCGCATGCTTACTCTGAAATAAATAACAGGATATTATTTCCAAAGGTTTATTTCAAAAAATAAACTTTTGATTAATCACTTTGGGTTTGTTTTGCTAAAAAAAATATAAGTAGCATGCATTATCAGAAGAATTTAAAAAATATTCTTGTAGAGTGTAATAGCTCAACGATCGATAGCCTACATATCTTTAGTTTAATCGTATCGGGCACATATTATAACGATTTCAACTTTCATTAAAGTTAATTTTCTTAAATTAAAAATATTACATTAAGATATAAATGTAATAAGTGTCGATTAAAAATTCAAACGGAATTTAATGTTGATGTGCAGCATGAATCTAAAAACATGGATTTCTTTTTCTCGTCCGGTCAATTGATATGAAATAAAAAAGTGTGTTTGAATGGCCGAGTGGTTATTAATTGATTCAGAGATCAATAGTTTTGCCCCAATCATACGTGGCTCATCCATATATCGATTGTTTTATAGGGGTCAGTAGTGGAGGCGCGTACTACCTGTCAGTCTGTCACATCGTAGTTTCTTCTACTTTCATGCATGACGTATTCCATAATATAACATTATAGGGTAAAGCACGTTTGCGCCTCAGAGATGCATTTCACTTCAATCGCTGATTAAAGTAAGTACAGATTTCTTCAATAAATCCAGTCAAAAGCTTCAATCTCAATAATTTATTTTTTTTAATCTCTGTCTACTATTCCTCGTAAAATTTAAATAATATATGACGGAAAATAAATATGCGCTATTCTTTTGATTTTAAAGTACCGGCATTAATTTGATTTTTTCTTTACATAATTATCAACTATCTGAGCTGGTAAAATGTTAACAACAATTATAACTACAATGGTAAGTGATATAATTTTGTGCAAAATATTTCGATGATTCGCACAATCTTCACACTATCACTTTACAACAATACTATTAAATTTCGATCACTATGTGGCTAAATTTCACGGTAAAAACGATTAGTTAGCGTAAAATAAAAGACCAGTCGCTTTGAATATTATAAAAGGCCAAGGTATTATTTGGCAAAGGAATCATATCCTATTTTCCGCGCGAAACAGGGAATGATCGATATACGCAAAGTCATATTCCAGTGGATTGTTAATGGATGTCGTGCTTCAACTCACCTCTATTTTATCAAGATTATATTTTGTTCCTGTGTCATACGTCGCTAATAACAGAAACTTATTTAACATTGGCTTTTCTGCTTACAGAGTAAAATAATCAAACGATCGCTATGAAGCATCAACAGGTTTCGGTGGATTATTCGAGCATGGTCTTCAGCGCCTGTTCTTATTTGGCATTGGCCGGTGCCGTATGGATTTTTTTGCGCCTCCTTCAGGCTTGTTTTTGGCTTCCACGACACTTAAAAAAACAGAATAATGTTCAACGAATGTTAGAGGACAAAGTAAGTTTTCCAAGTCGTGTGCGGGATTAAAGATTATTTTTTAATTTATCATAACATGTATATTTTCAGGTGGACGATTATGAACGCTATGTTCTCGAGTGTGAGAGGAAGGAGAAGGAGCTTAATGAGACGGAAGAGGAAAACGGAGAAAAACTCGATATAACTCAGACGGAAAAGTGGAAAGAACGACGAGAATGTTTGACAATGTTAAAGCGAGAATTGGGTAGAGTCCGAGATGGGGATGACTCTTCTGATTGGGATAAACTTCTTGAGGAGGAGGAGAAAAAAATTTTGGAAGAAGCTGCTTTGTTAGAAGAGAAAGAAAAAGAGGACAGTGAATCGAGTAACAACTGTGAGCGAAAAAAGAGCGCATTGAATGCGGATGGTTGCAAAAATGAAGATAAAGAGGAGAAGTGCAATATTTCGGAGAAAAAAAATTCCGATCTACAGTGCAAGAAAGATAAATAGTATTAATTTAATTCGATTCAAGTCTCCGATTAATTTATTTTTGCACTAAAAAATACTCTTGTTCAAAGTCAGTCTCTAAAGCGGACGTTAATTTATTATCTATAATGTACAAAAAAGTCAATACATATACTCAATTTTTTATTTTCATAACTCTACAATTTCACCGCTACGTACAATATACTTTGATAAAGTCAATATTTTAGAAAATCGGTCCAGATAGCACGATTCATATATTGTAGAATAACCGGAATCTTCTTCAACGAATATTCGGAATGGTTATAGTTCAAAATATTATTTATGTGCGTTCCATCAAGATTAACTCTGTAATTTATAAAAAATTAATAGATGAATTGAGAATAAGCGTGTTAGCGAGTAGTTATAAAAGTATATTCATAGATTATCTGACAAAGAACATTCGGTGTTGTGTATATATATAATTTTGCGAATTAAAATTGTATATAAATATGTTACTGCTTCTAATTCAAATTGAAAGCTGAAGTATTATTGTAATTTTGCCGCTTCCACAATAAGAATGATATTAAATTTATTTTCTACTTTAATTCCTAATTATCTAATAACTCAATTCGGATTATTTTTTATCGGTTAATGGGTTCGCGAGTATAATGTCAAAACTATATTTTTTTGATAGTTAAGACCTTAATACAAAGCATTAGTTAAAAACGTTCTACTCCTTCAAATTAAAGAAAGAAAAAATTACGTACAAAGAGGTAGGAGAAACTAATCTTAAAGGTTTTTACGTTTGATGTAAATTAATTGACATTTTAAGCGTATAATTTACTTTTTAAAAAAGACTTTTACCGATACTATCTTCAATTTGAAAAAGTGTAGATACATTTACCAACCCATGGCAGATTAGCTTTAATCTCTCTCGCAAGATGGGGCCAGCTGCTGAGCGTCAGACGCGTCAGTAGTCATATTCGAAAGTGCTACCGTTCATTCATCTTATTTCGCCGCTTATACCTTGTAACTTGTCTTTCGGCAAGTTTGAGCAGTTTGTCAATAACTGACACAGGCAAAATAGCAAACGCTCGTAAACCCTCACAGCAACCGCATGCGCTGTGAATAGAATACGATCCGTTACATGACCTACCCTTACTTTTCTACTACCTGTTCAACCCTTATAGCATTCAGAATTTTTGTGATGCCTTTAGGAAGAGAAAAATTACCCTAAGCGGTGGACTACGTTACCCACGCTGATCTCACTAACACAATACACACATACAAACGTTTCCACCTTCTTCAATAGAGAGTATTAGAGAGAAAGAGAAAAAATAATGGAGTGAAAAACGGGGGAGGATGTTTAGTCAACACATCGCTAGGCTGCGCTAAGTAAACCACTCGATACGATTCGTCAATTTCAAGAAGCGCTGAGCAATCGACCAATAATATTCAGTATTTCACTTAGCACTACTTAGCAACAGTGTCGAGCAAAAATCATGGTCATTGTTGCACCTCTAGCCTCATTTTCTCCTCGATATGTTCGAAGCCATCGGCTGTGGGGGACAGGGGTCATCATCACTGGGGGTCGATGGGATCGATGATGGAGGAGGAAAAAATAGGAAAAAAAATTGTGGAGTAGCTATTGTTGATAGTCAGTGATAGATGGCGCTCCGAATAGTCAAAGATGCCTGTTACGTAGGGATTTCAGTTTAAGATCCGTATCCGTCCCGTCCAGGCCCAGTCCTTGGACCGCGGAGAGCGGCTAAGCTAAAAGATTATATTTTCACTATGCGAGATGTTTAAGATAGTTTCACGCTCACACGTGGCCTCGTTGTCGATGGGAATGGGAAGTGCAGTATTCTTACTGCTCCGGTAGTGGGAAAATGTCTTTGCTTTACTCATAAATCTCACACCGAGTTGCTGAACGGCCTAATCACTACAACAATCTACTACAATAGATTTCACCGAGGAAGCTGTGTTACTTGCAACGCAAGACCCATCAGCAAGAATACATTCGAAAATGGCTGATGAATCTAGTGTTCGCGTCGCCGTACGGTGAGTACCTAAATTTGGAGATAAAACAACAAGTTTACACCAATTCCCTATTACAGAGTGCCCTGCGTCGTCTGTCACGCATCACCGCAAATTAGACAACTACTTTTATTATCTATATCGATCACAATCATCCGCGCTGTTTAGTCAATGACAGTTTGAATTCCTCGATTCTGCAGTGCGCCAAATATTTAAATCCACTACCCTCGCTTTTATTCCCTTATTTGGAAATTGCGTGAAACTCTCTCCCCCCCCCCCCCCTCTCTCTCTTTCTCTCTCTACCTATATTTGATCCAACCTTTCCAATCGTTCCATTTTATTCATTTATCACTGTTTAATTATTAATTATTATTCATGTAGAAAAATCAATTAGAAATTTAATCATTATTAATTGTCTATTACCCGGATATTCCATTTTCGAACTTTGCGCATGAATACAGTATAGGCATATATAGATTCTATTGTATTATCGATTATAGCCGTTATAATTGTTATAATTTCTACTCGGTTGTATTTTTTCCGCTCTATTATTAGTTCCGCAAAAATGAAATTATCTACGCAGTTCTCGCGTGTGCGATTTCATCAATGATCGCATAATATCTCCTTTTACGACACAGGTGCGTAGGTTTTAATAGCGACTGCATAATCTTAATATCCCGATTTCCAATGAATGGACAGTCCTCCTTTCCCCTTTCCATGACACCGCCTCTTTCTCTTATATAGTAATGCACGTGAAACCAGTTTTCATTTATCTAGTTATACTATTTATTTTTTTCATCGTTCACACTTCCGACGCTGTCATCTCAATGTTTACCCAGTTGCGCAATTCCCGTTTGAAAGATTTACACTCGGTTGGAAAAACACACTTTTTGCCGCGAAAAGCCTAACGACAATTTTCTTCTCCTATTTTTAGATGAAAAAGGCTACTTAGTAGCTGAGAACATTTTCTTTTCTTCTGTACCGAGTTTTTTCAATTTCATCCTCGTTTAAGGTATTAGGCCACTACACGGCAAAAAAATAATTGGTATTTTGCAATTTTGTTAACGAAGTGTTCAAATAAATTAAAATATTATCACTAGACTTTTCTTTTACTGCTATTATAAAGTAACGATTTTTTTTATAACTTATAAAAACAAAGTAGTCGCAATGCAACATTTTTCCGTAGACGTCTTATTTTAGGCCCATTAAACGGGTGTGCGCATAACCCATGCAATTTTAAACCTAGTATAAAAAATGGAAATTATTTCAATTACATATATAAACATTTATGCAAATACATAGAGATTTTTGGATATATTGTTTTTTTTTTTTTTTTTTTACGAAATTAGCTCGTGTATGAAGTTTATTTCTCATAATTTCATGTAAAATTTCTTAAAAAATTAATTATAATAAAAATCTATGTATTTCTGTAGATAATCTAACTCCGAATGTACAATTAAAATTTGATGCCGATATAAAGGAATATTTTCGTTTGAGATATGATCAAGCCTATTTTGGAAGAAGGAATTTCGAGAAAAACACGTTTAAAGTGTTAAATGCCGTATACATATATAATGAGAGTATATGTCGGGATATATTCTCTGTGAATTTGAGTTGCCTGAACGTTTTTCTCAGTAATGATTTTTTAGGATATGATGTTTAGGACCTTAAAGCACATTTTAAGCAAAAAAAAATATATTTTATTGTTTAAAAATTCTAGGCTAACCTAATCTTTTAAAGTAGATAAAGATGAACTTGAGATACAATTGGAGATTAATATTTATTGTTTTTTTTTTACAGCATAAGGCCTCAAATAGCTAGAGAAGTGATAGATATGTGCCGGATCTGCACTCAGGTTCCGCCGGGGGAGCCACAAGTATTTCTTGGACCAGACAAGGCCTTCACGTATGACTATGTTTTTGATACCGCTATAGGACAAAACAAAATTTACGATACATGCGTCGCAAGACTCGTCGAAGGCGCGCTAGACGGTTACAATGCAACCGTCCTCGCATATGGACAAACAGGCTCTGGAAAAACTTACACAATGGGCACAGGCTTCGACGTTGAAGTTGATGAAACCATCGTTGGCATTATTCCCAGAGCCATTAAACACCTGTTCAAAGGCATGTTGGAAAAGCAGCGACAAGCTAGAGATCGAATGCAAATGCCTCCAGAATTTAAGGTGAATTTTAAAATTAACAAAATCCTTCGCAGTTACCTCCATCAGTACGCTCCTCCACGTTATTACAAAACTCGAGGCGAATCGCTTCCAGCTAAATCTACTGGAGCATAACAGACACGGCTGGTTTTATGCAGACTATTATTATTGAATTTGATATATATATTATATAGTTGAAATTGACTACGCTGCATATAACGTAGAGTTAGCTTTAGAAAATGTATGCTGATCTGGGTCAGTATATTCTCTCGTTGCTCAGCTTACACTCGCAACAAAGTATTACGGTAACCCTATTCAAGCGTTACTTGTACCTGTCTCGTCTTTGGTTACTCGAGGGACGAAAAAATTTAATGATTTATAAGTTTTGCAAAGATTACTATATATGCGTTTTTTCATAGGTGACAGCGCAGTTTTTGGAATTGTATAACGAAGACTTGAAGGATCTACTGGAACCGGGGGGACCCAGAGGTGGTGCTAGGATTCACGAAGATACGTCAGGAAATATTCATTTGGCTGGTGTTGAGCCACGTACTGTAACGAGTCCTGATCAAGCTTTGGAATATCTTCGCTCGGGTGCTTTATCCCGTACAACAGGCTCTACGGAAATGAACACGCAATCATCGAGATCTCACGCGATCTTCACGTTATTCATTAAACAACAGCGATGCATTAAAATCGAAGACCCTGATGCGGATGTTGATACAAATGGGGATTTGATAAATGAGTTCGAAACTCTAACAGCGAAATTCCATTTTGTGGATCTGGCAGGATCTGAGAGGCTGAAGCGAACTGGAGCTACTGGGGACAGGGCTAAAGAAGGAATTTCGATAAATTGCGGATTGGTAGGATTGCTGATAATTTGAGAAATATTCTAAATAAAACACAACGCGACTTTATAATTTATTTTCTAGTTGGCTCTGGGGAACGTAATATCAGCATTAGGAGACAAAACTAAAAAAGCTTTACATGTGCCTTATCGCGATTCAAAATTAACGAGATTGCTACAGGATTCTCTGGGAGGTGAGCTAAATAATTTATTCCAAGTTATGCATGCTTTTCTGCATTCAATAGCCACTTAAAAATTCTTAGCTCCAAACAAGTATCCTCCGGCGAAACAAACCAGCTGAGAATTAATTAAGCGACACACCTTATATTTGTCTAATATTTTGTTGCTTTAATTTATTTCTAGGTAACAGTCAAACCGTCATGATAGCGTGCGTTTCGCCAAGCGATAGGGACTTTATGGAAACACTGAGTACTTTAAAATATGCAAATCGAGCTAGAAATATAAAGAACAAGGTTACTCTTAATCAAGATAAGAGTTCGAGAGCAATAGCCAACTTGAGACGAGAGATCCAGCAGCTCCAATTAGAATTGATGGAGTACAGACAAGGTAGAAATCATGTTTGAAAATAAGTTTTAGGCATTAGTGAGTAATGGATGAAGTATTTCTGACAAATTAATTGTTTTACAGGGAAACGAGTGGTTGGAGAAGATGGAATAAATGATGCTTGGCACGAGAATCAAATGTTAAATAGTGAATTACAGAGTCTACGTACCAGAGTAAAAGCTTTAACAGAGACTGTTGAGGCTTTGACTGCTAAAAATGTTTTTTTATTAGCAGAAAAGGCTGCAGGTCAGTGGGTAGCTACATCAGGTGCTGGCGGCGAGCAAGTAGCTAGTTTAGTTCAGGGATATTTACAAGAAATAGAAGAATTGCGGGCTCGTTTATTAGAAGCTGAAGCCATGTATCAGCAGCTGAAGAAACGTCAAATGCAGGTTAATAAATAGACATTACATTAATTATATGGTATTTGATTGATGATGTCTTTGGCTTAATAATTATTGTTTGTCTGTAATATATTAGATGAATGCTGCTAATCCATACAACGATTCGACATATATTTGTCACAGCGATTCCTCGTCAGTATTAATGGATGCTAAGAAAGAGGTGCAGCGAGATTTAGATGCGTTAAAAGCGTTGAAGAAAGAGCAGCAGAGTTTGAACAGTAGCAATGCTAGTAAAGCTAGCGAAGATGATAACGAGGACAATGAGAATGGTCAAGAATCAATGAGCGACGAAGATTCAGACGATGATTCTGATCGTAAAGAAGAAGATGAGGAAGAGGCAGCGATGGGCAGAGAGCTCGAATCTCTAACCTCGGACATTGATGTGAAGCAGCGTCTCATTCAAGAACTCGAGCTCTCTCAAAGACGTTTGCAAACTATGAAACAGCATTACGAAGACAAACTGGCTCAGTTGCAAGCTCGAATTAAAAATACGCAAGATGAAAGAGATAAGGTGCTATCTTCCTTGCAACAGCAGCCAGCACCGCCGACGGAGAAAGTCAAGAAATTGCGCGACGAGTACGAGAAGAAACTTTCTAACATGCAAAAGGAAATGCGAGTTTTGCAATCAGCCAAGAGAGAGCACGCGAGGCTCTTGAAGAATCAGTCGCAGAACGAAAATAGATTACGTAGTCTTAGGAATGAGTTGGCTGAGATGAAGAGGGCTAAAGTTAAACTGTTGAACAAAATGAGGGAGGAGGCCCAAAAACACAAAGAAAATGAGTTGCGGAGAAATAGAGAAATTGCTCAATTGCGCAAAGAGACGAGAAGAAATGCTAACATGATTAGAACGTTGGAAGCTGATAAGAGGATGAAAGAAGTGGTGCTAAGACGTAAACAGGAAGAGGTTACTGCTTTAAGAAAGAGAGATAGAGGACTGAGTCAGAAAGCATCTGGCAGAGCACTACCGAAACCAATTAATCCAAAAGCATTGAAACAAAGATGGCACACTTTTGAAAGAACCATTACCAAGCAAGCCTTAGCTAGACAGGCAGCTGCGGAAACCGAACGCGAAATGGAAAGACTGCTTTCTGAGCGTGAAGAGCTAGGACGAGATTTGGAAAAACTTCAAAGACACAGAGACGTCATTGCTGTGACCAAAGTAGACACTGGGGATGTTGATGAAGAAATTGATAACGTCAAGAGTAAAATCAGCTATTTACAGGTAATTTTTAAAGTGATAGAATTTATCTATAAAAAAAAATCTTTCTTTCATCTTGCTGGTCATTTTTAGGATAGTATTTCAGAATGTCAACGAGATATGGTGGTAATGGGTGATGGCGAAGCAGAAGGTGAACCAGGTGTCGAAGATCTTATTTCTAATATTCGGTCTGTCGACGAGGCTCAATATTTGCTTCAAAGAATGTTAGCATTTACAGTGGAACAAAGTTGCATTGCTACTCAGAAGCAAAATGAAATTAGAGATATGGAAACGCGCTTGAATCAGGTGACAGCTGAAAGTGATGTGCAACACCAATTATTGGAGCATGTTCTACGCGATAAAAATCTGTTAAACCTTAGCAATAATTATCACAATAATATTACCAGCTACAGTCCACCAAGCTCCAGCTGCTCGTCTCCTGATAAGTATGTATCGAATCCTACATCTACGATTATTATTTTAATTTAGTGTTTTTTTTTTACTTTAATTAGCAAGTTTTAATTTAATTGCAATTCACAGCAGTGAAAGTTACAGCCAGACAATTCCCATCGAGCAGAAGTCGAAAAGCAACAGAATCAGACGAAGAACATCTCAAGCCCAGGATTTACTTTATGGGAGTTCTGCAGATCAGGACATTTTAAAAACAGAAGATCAAAATCAGAATCACAACCATCCACTGAGTAGAGTGCCCAGTGCTCCTGGAAGTCTAAAGTTCGAACCGCAACTTCAGATTTACAGACAGATATTTTGGATTTGTGTGATTTTGAAGCTTTTTGTGCCTTTTCAGGGGTTTGGTACTTACGAGAAGTCAATATAACATCGGCCTGACCGGAGGCTCGCCAACTATAAGTCGCCGTGACATTTTGCCGTCTCCACGTCCCCTCCGAAGGCCGTTTCATCCTGGGGGAGGTTCCATGTGAGTGATAATATTCCTCCAGCACATACTTTTTTTTATATATATCTTTTATCTGAATATCGATGCCTTGTTCCATACACTATCACTTTCTCTCTATTCTTGAAATATCAATGTTTTGCAATTTTCTGCATTTATATTACTGCCTTTCGTTGAAATTCAACGAGCCGCGTATCAGTGGCGAAGACTGCGAAGAGTGAAATATGTATATATAATGCATATATATATATATAATTACAAATGTATAATATATAAATAGAAACAAGAAAATTTATAATACGATTCTCACTGGAAATATGGTTAGAAAATATGTAATTTTCGTAAATTACATCCGACATAACGGTGTGTAAAAAATAATTTATATCCACGAGGTTAACTATATCGAAGATATCTACTTTTATTATGATAATATATACATCTTACAAATATTTAATGTTTATAGAAAATATTTATATCGAAAATATAACAACTTTGTTCTGAATTTTGTAGAAAAAAAGAAGGTAATAAATGCTTTTTTTACAGGCAGAATCTTTAATTCTGGTAACATACAGTTCTTATTATATTACATTGTTTTTGATTTTAGTCTTTGTTAATGTATTGTGGCTAAGCTCTACTAATGATCTGCTTACATTAGAGTGAGCTGTGTCGTGAGTTTTGATATTGTGTAAATATGACTTGATGGGTGTGATGTCCAATGAAATTTCTTGAAACCTTATTTTTCACTTATAGCTAAATAAATTGTATGTCTGGAAAATCTCTGCTGTAAAAAACAAGTGCAATAAAGAAGAGCACAGAAAATTCACGTGCAGTAAAGTAACATTAATTTCAGATCAATTCATTTCAAAATCCTTGTAATTGATACTTCAGTTTCATGAAATCGACAATAAATGTTGGCGGAGAGAATAACTTACATCTTTTAAATGCAGGAAAATAAAATGTTATCACTCGTGTGTGATTTGGAGTTATGAAGGAAATGCAGTAATTCAATAATATAACATTGCAGTGATCTATGCAAGCATGATAGCTCACTTTATGCATGATTTAACTTTAATGTGTACGTTATAATTAGCTTGGATTATTAATGAGCCATCACAGCTAACTAACCTGCTAACATAAACACCCAAACCAGGGAACATGTAGCGCAAATGGACTTTTCTTCGCCACCTGGTTCGCCAACGGCGTATCGCAGATTCAATAGTCGTGAGGAGAATGTCTTCTCAAGGCTAACAGCGAGCATACAACAAGTGGTTCCGGACGCCCAACCAATGAAAGGAATAATATCGCAATACCAAGGAAAGGTAACTTCTAAAAATAGAACATATTATCCTTTACAAATTATCCTAGTATTATGATAATTTTATACAACACTTAAACTATTTCAGACTCAACCGCGGGCTATCCTACAATGTTCCCACGTGGCAGAAGGACATAGCAAAGCAGTTTTAGCTATTTGTGCAACAAGCGAATTATTATTCAGTGGCTCCAAAGGTAAGATAAAATACAAAAATTAAACTTCAACTCATTTGACAGCTTTTTAAATACTTTTCTTGATTTTTGTTTAGATCGAACTGTTAAAGTATGGGATTTGGAAACAGGAATTGAAAGCATGACACTGAGCGGACATCCAAATAATGTTGTAGCAGTGCAATATTCGACTGAAAGAAATATATTATTTAGCGTATCGGCAGCTTACGTCAAAGTGTGGGATTTGAGAGCAGGCAATAATTGCGTAAAGACTTTATTTTCATCTGGTCAAGCTCAGAGTGGTCCAATAGCTTTAACAACTCCTTCGAGGACACTCACAGTTCCTGTGGGCGAAACCACTATTAATGATATTATCCTTAGACCAGATGTTTCCGAATTATATACGGCTACTAGCGACAAAATAGGTGTGTGGGATTTGCGAAAAATGAAATTTATGAATCGATTGAGCACACCTCACACTGCAGCCGTCATGTGCTTGGCTGTAGCTGAAGATGGTAAGATAATAACTGGTAGCAAAGACCATTTAATTTCACTGGTTGAACCCAGCACGGGACAGTCCGTCAGCTTAGCTCCCCCTCATTACGATGGAGTGCAATGTTTGATAACTAGCGGTCATAATCTTTTCTCTGGTAAGCCCGCATCTTTTATTATCATGTTTTATACAAATTTTATCAGAATAATAAAACAGACACATTTACCAGGCTCGAGAGACATGTGCATTAAACGTTGGAATTTACGTACAAAGGATTTAGTGCAATCATTGAATAATGCTCACAAAGATTGGGTGCTAGGTTTATCTACAATAAATAATGGTTCTATAATGGTATCTGGATGCCGAGGAGGTATTTTAAGAGCTTGGTCAGTTTCCTCTGATGAAACAGGAGAATGTGCGCTTATCGGAGAAGTTCGTGCTCACAGCTCTGCCATCAATGCTGTGACCACCAATGATCAGCATGTTTTCACAGCAAGCAAGTATGTAATTTTTCTCAATTATCAATTTTAGGCTATACTCAAGACTAGTATTGCCTTCAGAATAACCTGTGCAGCTTTATAAAAATAAATAATTTATTGGCTGTTGATTGCAGCTCTGGGGAGGTGAAACTATGGCGTATTCCCGATTCCTCCTTGTTAATGTCCATGTCCACAGTTTCACTTTAACCGTTTTGTTTTTTTCTGGTTTGCGTTAATTTATTGTTTTTGTACCTGTTCACCTGTCTTGATGTTTGAATGAAATTAAATGTGTCATTTATTCAAAATTAATGCTAACGCTTCAAATGAATGAAACCAACAAATTGGAAATACGCTCTTGCATTCACTCTTTATATGCTTTTGCTTCTTTTATTCAGTTTTTTATTCAATTTTTTTTTTCTCTAACGCGAGTGGAGTCATTTTTATCTGTGCCTCAGATATAATAATTTATTTAATAATAGGCATGGATGTAGTTACGCTAAAGGATTCTATAATGAAAATTTTGACATAATTCAGGTTTTGAACCGTACGTTATCTAAAAACAATACAAAATTTAACAATTGACTGATATTACACTCCATTAATTAGATTGTTATTTAAATATAAATTTATTTATTACAGAATTGCAATATTTTGTACTTACTTCGTAATATTTATATTCGATAGTCTATTTTTTAAAAATTGTAGGTTTGTTTCTTTCTGCGTAACTGTGTCCATTCAAATGTAAAATTTATCCACTCCAAGAGATATAAGAACAATTTAAAAGATAAATACAGCATGCTGCTTTTATTCGTGTTGGAACAAGGTATATAATGTTCCTACATTTTAAAAAGAAATACATTAATCAATAACTGCAGGATATTTATTACTCTTAAAACCTATTTTATATTTTTATTAATATATCTATTTGCCTATTTACTATGATGTATATATAATTTTGTTATCTGTTTCTTTGCTTATTTGTCCACAATTCAATTTGGATGCTTTGCATGGTTACCGTATCATCGTAATCTGCGAAGTGATGGAACTATCAAGTTATGGAGCTACTATAGCAGAGACGCGAGGTCTTTCCAGCGAAGTAATTCATTAAAAAGCTAGTACGCGCCTCGAGAAGTGTCTTATTTATTTTTATTTCTATATTTCTTTATTTATTTGTTAACTTGCGAGAATCAATTACGAATTAATTTTAAGTAATGAAAAAAATATATCTATGGCAAGTACTTGATTTATTTTAACTAATTTCAAGTATTACTTAATGCATTTCAATCATATTTATTGATTTAGCATCTTTAATCCTCGCAATTAGAGTTTTATACCAAGACTTAAGCTATATTTTTTATAGAAATATGTTTAATTAGATGTTTTTATATAAGACGCAGAATGGTATTATAAGAGCAACGTTAGGCTGAAAAGAATTTGTTAAATATATTTGGTTATATTATTAATATATTGTCAACAAAGCCTAAATCTAAAAGAACAAATGTAAATTTAGTAAGAAAGTAGATTTGGTTTTATCTAGCATTTATTTTATTATGAACATAAATGTGGTCATAATTACAACGTTTATCCTTAGTACAAATAATAATTGTTGATTAATACTGTACAGTCTGAGGTCTCATTAGGTCCCAAGTACTTTTATATTATCAGGGTTGGCTATTGTTCAATTTTCGTCTAAAAATAAGGATCAGTATTACGCCTTAAAATTGCTCTCAGAGGATCTAATAAACTATTTGTGAAAGATAGTATATGTCATATTGTATTTATTTTTATTACCTTTTCTTCTTTTTGTGGGCTGTGAGTGATTCTTGACCGCTATCGTCTGCACTATCCTCTGATTGGCTACTACTGCTACTACTTGAAGAGCTACTTGACGAGCCACTAGAAGAATCGCTAGCAACTCCTGTATCTTCTTTTACGTCTATAGTATCAGCAAGAGCTGCAAGTTCAGGTTCCTTGTCCCTAAGGACTTTTAGCCATTTACGTGATAATTTCGGCCTCCCACGTACCTAAAATAAGGCATGCAAAAAAATAATTTTATACAAATTATTGATCAATTTGCATCAGTTTGCTTTAAGACTTACTGTTTTATGCCAAACAACAGGAAAATTAGTGCGAGAACAGAAATTCTGTGTAACAGCTATTGTTTCATCAAGATTTAAAACCACATGCCACCAGCCACCAGGAACAAATACAGTTTCACCAGACTTTTGTAAAATTTCAGTTGGTAAACAGTCTTGTGGCCAGCTAGGTAATTTAGTTCTTGGATAAATAACTGAAAACCAAGTTATAGCTTCGTCTCTTTGTTTACCACCCTCTGCTGCTGTAACCTTGAGAAGTTCACGTGGGGTATGAGTTGGGAAAAGGCACCAACGTTTGTGACCAGAGATCAGAGCGTTCCAGGCACTAGTGCCCAGTGGATCAATATGAATGCTTGTACCTGTGACCAATTAAATTTAACTCTATTATTTATTATATTTAACTCATAAAGCAATGTTTGATAGTAGATAGCTCTTACCAGATCTAGCAGGTCCCATTACAAACCATCGATATGGTGGTCGTCTATGTTCACCAGCATGCTGGAATAGATCATCACGGAAATATTTTGGAGCAGTATAATCTTCCAAAAGTTTTTTTCTACGTGGATGCTCTCCAAACGAGCTATCAAAAATGTACAAAGGCGAATCATCTTCATTATTAAGCATATACTGCACATAATATTTCATTTTCATTTTTACACTATATCCTTCATTGTCTTCACCACATTTAAATTTTTGATTCCGATATTTTTTTGCTAATCTCTAAAAAAAATATGTTATCATAAGGAGCTTGTGATTTTATTTTACAATAATTAAATCATATAAACAAACCTCTGCAGTCCATTTATGTTGTGCTTTCCAATTGTTTTGAACACCACAAATTATCACAGGCTTGTATGGTTTTTCATATTTTTCTATAAATTCTTCAGTAGTCACACTGGCTTCATCAATTCGTTCGCAATTATCTTTAAAATCCCAAAAAGCTTCAAATCTTTTATTATAACCATGTTGTACCCAAGCAGCTTTATCAGCAAGTTCTAGAGTTTAGAAAGTACATAATTATTATGGATAAATAAATACAAAATATTATAATAAAAGTCAAAGACATAAAAGACATTGACTTGTAATAAATGCCTAAAGTTTGAATAGAATGGAAAGAAATTAAAACTACAAAAAAAAGGAAAAAGAATTTAAAAACCGAAAATATAAGTAGGTAAAATAAAAAGCTTCATCACTTATATCTAAATGAAGATTTGAATGTCATTATATCATTACTGTTACTGAAGGTGAATTATAATATTTGTACAGTGAATAGATATCGCATATTTCATTAACCTCGATACTTTAGGAACTCGGAAGGCTTAAAGTTACATCATCCAAGGTCTTCAAAGTTCTGGTTGTCGTGTACCGTGTATTCATGTTCGCAATTTTTGTCGGGAGTCGCTACAATTACAACTTGAAGGAAAATGATATTCCTCTTAGTTCTGATGATTATATATATATATATGTATAATGAGAAATACAAAACTAATTACTATCTCGTGAATATAAAAAATTTACACGCCCATCTCACATTACTTGTAAAGGTTAGAAATTTCCTTACACATTTCTTACCTGGTCTGGCCTTTTTTTTCACTTCTTTAATCCTTTTTTTTGCTCTATGGTCCAACTTTATTTCATCCGTCATGGATGCAATCTTTTTAATAATCTAGTTAACCTAGATACAAAGTATTTACAATTTATAAATGTAACAATATAACTAACACGTCATTCAGGCGCTAGGCAGCAGAGGTTTTTTTCTTCATTCTGTGGTAACCGTAATTGGTTAGTAAACTTAAAATCCCGTTAGGTGTCACTTTTTCCCCCTTTTGCCTTTGCTTGCCCACTGACCAGGCGCTGCAACACTACAAATAAAAACACGACGGCGGTAGCCGTAGCGACGTGTATTCGCGTAGCCGGCGGAGACGTTCATATCCCACTTATCAGTTATCACAGTGACACCGCCTTCAGGATTGCGGCAAAAGTATTCACTGCCCGACGCCCGTTGCCCCTATCTCCCCTATCTCCCCTTCAATCATATGTGCTATTACGTCTATTGCTCTCTATTTTTATTTTTTACAATTTTGACAAAAGTGTGAATATTTCTAATATTTTTTTAACAGAAATGAAACGCCCCCTCGAGAATCACTCGGATGATTTTCAAAAGAACCCTATTGTTTACTTTGACATTGCTGTTGGATCTGAAAAACGTAAAATATTTTTATAAAATTTTTATTCAAAATTATTCAAATTTTCTTATGTCAATTTAAAATTGAGATTTATTTTAAATCTATGTATTAAGTACTAACTAAAATATTTTTGAATGTTTACTAATAGTTGGAAGAGTTGTAATAGAGCTTTTTAAGGACATAGCCCCAAAAACAGCAGAAAATTTTCGAGCACTATGCACTGGGGAGAAAGGCATTGGTATCAATGGAAAAAAATTACATTATAAGGGCTCCATATTTCATAAAAGTATATTATTAAATAATCTACAAATTTCCTATTTTATGAAGACTTATTGCGCATTTTTATACTTTCAGCTGTACATCAGTTTATGATTCAAGGAGGAGATATTATAAATTTTGATGGAACCAGTGGTGAGAGCATATATGGAAAACATTTTGAAGATGAATCCTTTGAATTGTCCCATTCTTCGGCTGGTTTACTAAGTATGGTAAATGAAGGACGTCCGAATAGCAACAGTTCACAATTCATTATTACTACTGCAGATTGTTTGCATCTAGATACAACACATGTTGTTTTTGGTAAAGTATTGAAGGGTATGGGAGTAGTTTTTGAAGCAAATAATGTAAAAACAGAACAGGATAGACCTATGCAAGTAAGTTTAATGATCAAGTTATAGCTTAATATTTTATTCTTAAAGATATAATATATTTTATAAATATTCCCTTTTTGTAGAAAATACAAATAATTGATTGTGGTGAATTAAAAAGAGGAAATAATTGGGGGCTGGAAGAAAATGATGGAACAGAAGATACATTTGCACCATGGCCAGAAGATTGGGATTATGAATCACATGTTGATAAACTATCGGTAAGGACTACTATAGTGATTGTTATATTTAATCAAGGAGTCAGATTATTGAAAAGCCAGTTTTTTTGAACCTCTTGCTGGAAAGAATTTTTTCTAGAATTGGTAGGTAAAAATATTCTTGAAGTAGCCTTAAAGTTTTTATTGTTAAAGTGGTTGGAAGGTTTATTTCTTTTGAAAAATAACTCAAAAAAGCGTTTTTTTATACTTTGTCCTGAACAGCCCTTTTATTATTGATCTATTGCAAAAAAGTATGATTACAAAGGTGTTAAAATTAAACTTTCTGCAAAATGGGTTGATTGTAAACATTAATTATATAAAAAAATTATTAAATATGGCTTATTTTTTTGGCTTTCACTTTATAATAGCTCTTTAATGTGATTATAATTTCTGGATCTGATTACGCAATTTACTTTAATTTATAAATCAAGTCACAAGTTATTCTGCAAAAACATGAACTTTATAATCTCCTTTGTATTAAGAATTTAGGCTTATTTCAAGGATGTTTTACCGACTGATTTCAATAAAAATCTGTTTGGAACCAACTTCAAGTAAATACTCTGATTTTCCGATCAATTGTACCTGATATATGCTTGAAAATATTGTTTGTATTTGTATTTTAGTTTGAAATAATTCTACAAGTTATTGCTAAAATTAAAAATTCTGGAAACTATTATTTTATGAAAGGAAATTATAATGAAGCAAACAGAAAGTATAAAAAAGCATTAAGATATTATTATTGGATGTTAAAATTGGAAAATTTACCAAATAATCCAAATGACTATATTAAAAATTATCATACACTTTTACTCAATTTGGCTGCTGTTAAATTAAAGATGAATGATTTCCGTGAAACTTTAAATTTGTGTAATGAGGTAAGCCTTTGCCAATGTATCATTTCTAACATAATTACATTAATTGTTATTATACTTTAATATTAGTAATTGTATAATATAGGTTCTGGAAGCTGAAAAAACAAACAGCAAAGCACTTTTTAGAAGAGGACAGGCTAACATGGGATTAAATGAATATGAACTATGTCTAATAGACCTGAAAAACGCACTATGCGAAAGCCCCAATAATAAAGATATATTACGAGAAATAGAAAAAGTTAAAAAAATAATGAATTCGTATTTGGTCATTGAGAAAGCCGCATGCGCAAGAATGTTTAAATGAGTACTGAAGAACTTATTAGTTCTCCTTAGGAGAGATTGATTGAAACTTTAAAGAGGTTCAGGGGTATCATCTGGCGGGCCGAAGAACACAGCGTCTCCTCTCACGACGCACTGTCCCGCACTGGCTATTTTCTCAGGCCCGGTCTCACAACTTTTAATTAGGTTAATTATCCTATAGTAAATGTCACGCGGAATATATGTAGAGTATTTTGTACGATATATTTTATGTAACATAATATAGCATAATTAACTTAAGTGAGACTTGTAATACCAGGCCTTAATGTACAAGTATATACATGGCGCTTCCACTCCACAGTTCCATAAGTCACCGGCCACACGCCGTTACAAGTGCGGCGCGTTCGTTCTATTCAACGTGTACCTGCACCTTTACCGCGCATTTCCTCGCGCAGCCAGCAAGCTTAATATTTTGTTTACGTTTTACTGGATTACTTGAAAATTCATTTGGTCACACTAACTGAAATTACGCATAGAGCTTTTGAAGGTTCTTTACAATTTGTTCCATAGTCTTTTGCTCATCCCTATGCATTTCTTTAACATAGCATGCGATATTATTCAATTGTTTGACCGCTTCTCATAAGAGCCCGTGTATAATCTGCATCTTTGAAGTCGAATATTATTGAAATATAATCTGTAAAAAAATCAGGGTGATTTGGAAACACTGGAACAACATTATCTCTTAGCTTCACTTAATTTTCCACACTTTTACATAACCCCTGAACCTCCTTAAATAAGGAGCATTAAACGTATGAATAAACTTAAATATATTGCGAATTGCAAGATTTCATAAAAAATAAATAGGACAATTTTTAAGTACAGGAAACATTTATACACACATGGGGAAATCCGTAGAACTTTTAAGTAATGTGTTATTTCGTGACATTTATACAAAACTTACATCAAGAAAATCCGTAATATGACAAAGTAAGTTTAAAAAACTCCTTTGTTGTTAATATATTTTTGTTGCATTTATATTTTATCGGAATTCAATTTTACTCCAGAAAAATATAAAAAGTACTGCAATATAATTTGTAATTTCAAGATGTTACCCACTTTATCATGCTGTAATTTTTTGAGGCATTCAAAAATCGTTTTGAAAATTATTTAAATGTATATAAGTACTGAAATTTTTAAAATATTATGTACATATATAAAATAATGTGTCTGTTGTATTGTAACGAGACTTTTGCTCCATTGCTGCTCCACCTACGATACCGCGTAGTGGGGAGAGCTGTGGCTTATGTATGTAGTACACTATTGCTCAATAATCTTGCGTCAGGCGAGGGGCAGTGGGGATAAGAGAGGCAAGGGGTTATCTAGGGAATTCTAGTGGACACCGTCAAATTTTTGATCGGCTATCCCTTTGACGCAAAAGAGCTGTCAAAAGCTAAATTAACCTGTATTTTGAAGAAATACAGAAACATAAATATTTTTAAAAAACAAATAAGAAGAAAGAAAGAAAGGATTTTAATAAATATATAAAGAAAAAATATCAGATGAGTATTAGTTAATAGGAAATGTTAAAGTAATTGTTAATTATTAAGAAAATATACTTTGTGGTTTTTTTATTTCTGTTACAGGTTAAATGCTGTTTCTGATGAGCTTAAATTACAGAAAAGAAATATATATAGACCAATAAATAAAAAAGGACTAATTTATGAAGCATTTCTGTGTGGACCAGTCATTTCAATAATTATGATGTAATGTTCTAATAGTGAATGTGTAAGCGTTTGGTGTATATACACAAAGAAATTTTATTATAAATTAATAATTATATATAATAATGTGTTGATTCTTATTACTATAAATTAAAGCTAGTTCAATTAAAATATTCTTTTTCTTTCCTCCTTATCTGAATTCTATACATACATAGTAATTACATATTCTCGTAGAATCTATTCTTTAAACTAATTAAATTGTAACTATTTGGAATGTGCAAGTCATAACTATTTGCTTCAATGATATTTATTATTCATTGTAAGAGAAATTGCATAGAGCCTCTGCAAATTTCTTATTAATATGTCACATCCTTCTACATATTATCTTTTATGACATTTATATGCCTCCTTTGCACTATTTTCTTCTAGTCTATAACATATAAAAATAATTTTACAATCATTAATTATTATACGCAGATCTGATGATTCTGCTGATCTCTAATTAATTTTATAAATATTGAAATCATTGATAAACCATTGTCTAGTTAAATTTGAAAAATAGGCATTTGAATGATGTTATTTAAATTTGGTATCTCTTTTGTGAGATATGTTTTCATAGTACTTGGGAAGATAAAGTTCTTTAGAAGGTATGTGTACACTAATGAGTTCATTTTGCTTTCAGCTTCGAATAGTTTTTCAACTACGTGTTTGGATATACATTTTGAATATAGAATATATTTATTTTGTTACTCCTATTATAATGTTGACAGAATTGGTAGTAAGATATATCAATCATCTGAAAATAATAGAATATATATATGGCGACTAGATAAATTAAGGATTTAAGACAGATAATTCTCAACAACAAATAGGAGTAACAAAATAAGTATTGTATATTAGGAATGGATATCCAAATATGTAGTTGGAAAATTATTTGAAGCTGAAAACAAGATTAACTCAGCAGTATACATGAATGTATTGGAGGACAATATCCTGTCAAATGTAAAGAAAAGATATCATGTAGACGAAGTACCAAACATTATATTTAAGTACAATAAATTAAGTGAAGTGTCTAGATTCTTCAAATTTAATAGAGCAATAGCTTACCTATCATCCTCACATTGATAGAATCAATTAGACAGCAGAATAAGCATACTTCAGCGTATTTGAAAATATCTAGAGAAATATTGGTATATGTTGAAAACTAGAAGAAGAAGGAACAATCAAGGCAAATAAATGTCACACAAGATGTGAAAGAATGTGACAGATCAATAAGAAATTTGAAGAGTCTCTATGCAATTTGTCTCGCATTGAATAATACAAATAATTGAAGCAAATAGTTATGACTTGCACATTTCAAATAGTTGCAATTTAATTAGTTTAAAGGATAGATTCTATGAGAATATCTAATTACTATGTATGTATAGAATTTGGATAAGGAAGAAAGAGAACGAGTATTTTAATTGAACTAGCTTTAATTTATAGTAATAGGAATCAACACATTATTATATATAATTATTAATTTATAATAGAATTTCTTTGTGTATATACACCAAACGCTTTCACAATCACTATTATAACATAATTAAACCATAATTATTGAAATAACTGGTCCACACAGAAATGCTTCATAAATTAGTCCTTTTTTATTCATTGGTCTATATATATTTCTTTGCTGTAATTTAAACTCATCAGAAACAGCATTTAACCTGTAACAGAAATAAAAAAACCACAAAGTATATTTTCTTAATAATTTATAATTACTTTAACATTTCCTATTAACTAATACTCATCTGATATTTTTTCTTTATATATTTATTAAAATCCTTTCTTTCTTTCTTCTTATTTGTTTTTTAAAAATATTTATGTTTCTGTATTTCTTCAAAATACAGGTTAATTTAGCTTTTGACAGCTCTTTTGCGTCAAAGGGATAGCCGATCAAAAATTTGACGGTGTCCACTAGAATTCCCTAGATAACCCCTTGCCTCTCTTATCCCCACTGCCCCTCGCCTGACGCAAGATTATTGAGCAATAGTGTACTCTAGACCGCGGCTTATACTATAGCGTGCGCGGAGTATACAGTAGTCAAGTATAGCGTTCTTGGTGCCTCCCGCCGGCCCGGCTCCCAGTGATGGGAAGGGAACTTGTGGGAATTCGGTCAAGAGGACCAACACAGGCTTTGTTCTTTTTCACTGCACTATCGAACTGGTGCAATTAGTTGAAATAAGACAAACATATGTTTTATCGCTCTAACTTATTGCACTAGTGCAGTAATACAGCGAAAAAGAACAGACCTACAATCTCAAGCCTCGATCATGTGCGTTGTAAGTTACACCGTGTAACTATTGGGATCTGACACGTGGGCGGAGTCAATATATATAGATATATAGAAAATTCAATATGGCGCAGAAGTGCCTAAAGTGTTTAAATGTCTATTGAAATTACAGGAGGGTTATAATGATTTCGATGAAAAATATCTGTACAAACTTTTCTCCCAAATTCAAAAGTTTTAAGGTTTTCAATAATAAATTGCAATTTATTGAAAAATATCCATAAGAATCAATGTAAAACCCGGGCTTCCTCTGCTTTCATTTTTTACCGCTTGGAGCGCTTCAACTATGTCAGATACAGCGTTGCCAAGTGTAGTATATAATTATACACAGTGGGAAATTGAATCGTGTGTGCTTTTAACTATAGTGTAGTATATCATTTTCCATGTTAAATTACAGAGTGAAACTAGCCGAACCACACACGATTCAATTTCCCACTGTGTACTACCGTAGTATAATTTTCCTATAGCGTAGTATCCTTAGGATACTACGCTACAGTTTCTGTTCCCTGCGGGATCCTACGCTATAGTTTCTGTTCACTGCGGGATCCTACGCTACAGTTTCTGTCCTTGCGGGATACAACCAATGCCAGTTATGGCTTTTTCTAATGTTTCGATGCATTTAGGAACTGCTTTAAAAAGACACCAGCGCTCTTACTATGTAGTACTAATACGCGCGCCTATGTATAACTCATCCTCGCTTATCTCGTATATACACAATGGGAAATTAAATCATATGTAGCTCACGCATCAGATAGTGTAGTAATGAATTAAATAATATAATTCAACCCGGGAAAGAAAACTATAGTATAATTAACGGGAATCCATATACCGACATTACAGGGCGAAAACTATTTCGCATGCAGCGTCGTCATTTGTTGACGGATTGTAAAGTTATTACAGGTTTTTGGGAATGCCAGAAGCTTATCTACTAAGTTACGTTAGGAAAATTAACAAAAAATGAAAAAAAATTTTTGTTTAAATAAATATATTAACATTATTAAGAAACAACAATTAAATCGCAAAATCCCCCAACGTACTTTACTAGATAATGTTCATACGTTTCCAAAAAGTCCACAAAAATGCAAATCTGTCAAGAAATGACGATGCTGCATGCAAAATAAATAATTGAAGAATTTCGTGTTGGCGACTTCCCGAACACGAAATTCTTCCATTATTTATTTTGCATGCAGCATCGTCATTTCTTGACAGATTTGCATTTTTGTGGACTTTTTGGAAACGTATGAACATTATCTAGTAAAGTACGTTGGGGGATTTTGCGATTTAAATGTTGTTTCTCAATAATGTTAATATATTTATTTAAACAAAAATTTTTTTCATTTTTTGTTAATTTTCCTAACGTAACTTAGTAGATAAGCTTCTGGCATTTCCAAAAACCTGTAATAACTTTACAATCCGTCAACAAATGACGACGCTGCATGCGAAATAGTTTTCGCCCTGTAATGTTGGTATATGGATTCCCGTTAAGGTGTGGTGTGCTCTTGGCACTTCTACAAGATTCCCAAAGATCAGAAAATTAATTCGAATCATTTACTAATCGGAAGGGATCTTGTAGAAGTGAGCCCCCCCACCACGACAAGGTGGCACACCGTCGGGGAGGGAGGCGGCGCCGCCTCACCTGAAACAAAAAGAAAACAAAAATATACTTGAAAAAACGAGTATTCAACCCGAAATGTGGAAGGATTTTCAAAGAAAATATTTCCACATTTCAGATTCTAATTAGGAATTTCAAAGACAGACAAAGATATAAATTAATAAAGCATGCTACAAAAAGTGAATGAATAGAGAAACTAACTAAATTGTTACTTCTTTCCAGCGGTTAGTTGAGAAGCTTCCTCCTCTCGAGCGTGAATGTTAATTCACACAAAGGTCAACCAGATCATGACTGATACTCTCCTCAGTGACTAATTACCCTTACATTCTTTGTCCCTTGGTGTGGATCCGAGTTGTCACACGAAGAACTTCTACGTCGAGGAAACGATTTACACATCAATAAAGATGGACCCCTATTAGGTGAACTTAATGAGCCAACGTCGAGAGTCCACAAGGACAAAGTAAGTAAGGGTTGATAGTCGCTGAAGGAGGATCAGCCCGAGCCAGTTGACACTCGAGAGTCCACTTCTCAATAAACACCTGTACTTGAATTAACAATGAATTAAAATAATAAGATTAAATTTATCTATCCTTGAAATTATTTAAATAAATGTGGACTTAAGTAAACGGACTGGTAATTAAGCCCTACTCGTTGATAGCCTTGTCCTACAAGAGTCCTTCCTAAAACATAAAATAAATTAAACAAGTATGGAAATAAAAAAATAAATTATTTGCCAGTACGTCCTCTCCCGATGATGTCCCGATTCCAAGTGAGGGTTTGACTTGGTCCAACCCAGGATGGCAATGGCGCATGATTAGTGTTGGATTTATGTCGATATTGGGAAAATGCGGTCATTATCCATGGCTCTCTCCCGCTCCAACTGAAACAGAAAGAAAACAAAAATAAAATTGAAAAAACGAGTATTCAACCCGAAATGTGGAAGGATTTTCAAGGAAAATATTTCCACATTTCAGATTCTAATTGGGAATTTCAAGGACAGACAAAGATATAAATTAATGAAGCATGCTACAAAAAGTGAATGAACAGAGAAGCTAACGAAATTGTTACTTCTTTCCAGCGGTTAGTTGAGAAGCTTCCTCCTCTCGAGCGTGAATGTTAATTCACACAAAGGTCGACCAGATCATGACTGATACTCTCCTCAGTGACTAATTACCCTTACTTTCTTTGTCCCTTGGTGTGGATCCGAGTTGTCACACGAAGAACTACTACGTCGAGGAAACGATTTACACATCAATAAAGATGGACCCCTATTAGGTGAACTTAATGAGCCAACGTCGAGAGTCCACAAGGACAAAGTAAGTAAGGGTTGATAGTCGCTGAAGGAGGATCAGCCCGAGCCAGTTGACACTCGAGAGTCCACTTCTCAATAAACACCTGTACTTGAATTAACAATGAATTAAAATAATAAGATTAAATTTATCTATCCTTGAAATTATTTAAATAAATGTGGACTTAAGTAAACGGACTGGTAATTAAGCCCTACTCGTTGATAGCCTTGTCCTACAAGAGTCCTTCCTAAAACATAAAATAAATTAAACAAGTATGAGAAATAAAAAAATAAATTATTTGCCAGTACGTCCTCTCCCGATGATGTCCCGATTCCAAGTGAGGGTTTGACTTGGTCCAACCCAGGATGGCAATGGCGCATGATTAGTGTTGGATTTATGTCGATATTGGGAAAATGCGGTCACTATCCATGGCTCTCTCCCGCTCCAACTGAAACAGAAAGAAAACAAAAATAAAATTGAAAAAACGAGTATTCAACCCGAAATGTGGAAGGATTTTCAAGGAAAATATTTCCACATTTCAGATTCTAATTGGGAATTTCAAGGACAGACAAAGATATAAATTAATGAAGCATGCTACAAAAAGTGAATGAACAGAGAAGCTAACGAAATTGTTACTTCTTTCCGGCGGTTAGTTGAGAAGCTTCCTCCTCTCGAGCGTGAATGTTAATTCACACAAAGGTCGACCAGATCACGGCTGATACTCTCCTCAGTGACTAATAACCCTTACTTTCTTTGTCCCTTGGTGTGGATCCGAGTTGTCACACGAAGAACTACTACGTCGAGGAAACGATTTACACATCAATAAAGATGGACCCCTATTAGGTGAACTTAATGAGCCAACATCGAGAGTCCACAAGGACAAAGTAAGTAAGAGTTGATAGTCACTGAAGGAGGATCAGCCCGAGCCAGTTGACACTCGAGAGTCCACTTCTCAATAAACACCTGTACTTGAATTAACAATGAATGAATGTAATAAAAGTAAATTTGCCTATCCTTGAAATTATTTAAATAAATGTGGACTTAAGTAAACGGAGAGTGTTTACTTCCTACTCCTTGGTAGCCTTGTCCTATGAGCGTCCTTCCTAAAACATAAAATAAATTAAACAAGTATGAGAAATAAGAAAAGAATGTATTTGTCTGTACGTCATCCTCCAACGACGGCTCGATTCCGAATGATGGTTTGACTCACTCCAACCCAGGATGGCAATGGCGTATGATTGGTGTCGATTCGTTATAGGGTTTATATCGTTATTGGATACGGGGTTACTATCCATGGTCCTCTAGCGCTCGACCTGAAACAAACAAAAAAATTAGAATAAATTTGGAAAAAAACGAGAATTCAACCCGAAATGTGGAAGGATTTTCAAGGAAAATATTCCCACATTTCAGATTCTAATTAGGAATTTCAAAGACAGACAAAGATATAAATTAATAAAGCATGCTACAAAAAGTGAATGAAAACAGAAGCTAACGAAATTGTTACTTCTTTCCAGCGGTTAATTGAAAAGCTTCCTCCTCTCGAGCGTGAATGTTAATTCACACAAAGGTCAACCAGATCATGACTGATACTCTCCTCAGTGACTAATTACCCTTACTTTCTTTGTCCCTTGGTGTGGATCCGAGTTGTCACACGAAGAACTACTACGTCGAGGAAACGATTTACACATCAATAAAGATGGACCCCTATTAGGTGAACTTAATGAGCCAACATCGAGAGTCCACAAGGACAAAGTAAGTAAGAGTTGATAGTCACTGAAGGAGGATCAGCCCGAGCCAGTTGACACTCGAGAGTCCACTTCTCAATAAACACCTGTACTTGAATTAACAATGAATGAAAATAATAAGATTAAATTTATCTATCCTTGAAATTATTTAAATAAATGTGGACTTAAGTAAACGGAGAGTGTTTACTTCCTACTCCTTGGTAGCCTTGTCCTATAAGCGTCCTTCCTAAAACATAAAATAAATTAAACAAGTATGAGAAATAAGAAAAGAATGTATTTGCCTGTACGTCTTCCTCCAACGACGGCTCGATTCCGAATGATGGTTTGACTCACTCCAACCCAGGATGGCAATGGCGCATGATTGGTGTCGATTCGTTATAGGGTTTATATCGTTATTGGATACGGGGTCACTATCCATGGTCCTCTAGCGCTCGACCTGAAACAAACAAAAAAATTAGAATAAATTTGGAAAAAAACGAGAATTCAACCCGAAATGTGGAAGGATTTTCAAGGAAAATATTCCCACATTTCAGATTCTAATTAGGAATTTCAAAGACAGACAAAGATATAAATTAATAAAGCATGCTACAAAAAGTGAATGAAAACAGAAGCTAACGAAATTGTTACTTCTTTCCAGCGGTTAATTGAAAAGCTTCCTCCTCTCGAGCGTGAATGTTAATTCACACAAAGGTCAACCAGATCATGACTGATACTCTCCTCAGTGACTAATTACCCTTACTTTCTTTGTCCCTTGGTGTGGATCCGAGTTGTCACACGAAGAACTACTACGTCGAGGAAACGATTTACACATCAATAAAGATGGACCCCTATTAGGTGAACTTAATGAGCCAACATCGAGAGTCCACAAGGACAAAGTAAGTAAGAGTTGATAGTCACTGAAGGAGGATCAGCCCGAGCCAGTTGACACTCGAGAGTCCACTTCTCAATAAACACCTGTACTTGAATTAACAATGAATGAAAGTAATAAAAGTAAATTTGCCTATCCTTGAAATTATTTAAATAAATGTGGACTTAAGTAAACGGACAGGTAATTAAGCCTTACTCGTTGACAGCCTTGCCCTATACTTGTCCCTCTTAAAACTTAAAAAAATTAAGCAAGTATGAAAAGTAGAAAAATAATTAGGATTTTTGTCAGTACGTCCTCCTCTGATGACGGTTTGACTCCAAATAAAGGTTTGTCTTTCTCCAACTGATGGAGAAAAGGGTACAGGGTTGGTATGAATTCCATATCGAATATATATCGATATTGGACTGTTTTGCCACTAGGAATAGTCCTCTTCCACTCCACCTGAAAATAAGAAATGTTAATAAAATTTGAAAAAACGAGTATTTAACCTGAAATATGGAAGGTTTTTCAAACAAAATATTTCCATATTTCATTTTATAATTTGGAATTTCAAGAACTGGCAAAAATGGTATTTAATACGAAGATTCTACCAAAAACATACGATTTTAAAAAAAAAGGGAAAATGGTATTTGATTCTAGTTATTAATTGAGATGCATCTTTCTCTCGAGAGAGTGAACGTTAATTCAATTAAGATGTGCCTTTATTAGTTGAACTGGACATGTGGGAAGATAGAATCTCCGTGGAAAATGAAGTTGAGGTGATTCCCTTTATTTTAAAAGGAATTAAGAAACCTGAAAATGATACCCTACCTAATACCGAAAACTATAATGACTATCTAATTCACAAAGCTAAAGAGCCTACATATAACGCCAATCTAAACCTAATGAAAAACAGAAAATAAGCGCAAAATAGAAATAGACGATACGGAGGATCTGAAAAACATTAAAAACAAAACAAGAAATGATTTTAACCGAAGAATGGCCAACTGTAACCTACTGATATGTTTTTGGTCATTCTTTAGTTAATAAAAAAAAATTTCCACGGTTTTACCCGTGGGACTCACTCATTCAGCGAATTCCCAGCCATAATTCATACATATTCTGCGATAATATCGAAGATGGGAATGGTGATGTTGATGGCGATGATAATGGCGTTTATGATGACGATGGAGATGAGGACGCTGACGTTATGCACTCGCGAAAAAATGATTTTTAAACGGCACTGCGCGAATTCTTTTTAAGGTACACTTCTCGCGACAACCGCACTACGCGACGAGCAGCTCACGACTGACACTACGAGACTCGGATTATTCAAAAGGCACTACGCGACGCGATTTCTTTTTAACGTACACTACCGGGATAGCCGCACTACGCGACGAGCAGTTCACGACTGTCACTACAAATTCTAATTTATAAAACAGCAGTGCGCTACGTGATTTCTTTTTAACGTACACTACGCAGAAGAACCGCACTACGCGACGAGCACTTCACAACTGACACTACAGACTCGGATTTTTAAATCAGCAGTGCGCTACGCGATTTCTTCTTAACGTACACTACCGGGACAACCGCACTACGCGACGAGCAGTTCACGACTGACACTACAGACTCGGATTTTTAAAGTAGCAGTGCGCTACGCGATTTCTTTTTAACGTACACTACCGGGACAACCGCACTACGCGACGAGCAGTTCACGACTGACACTACAGACTCGGATTTTTAAAGTAGCAGTGCGCTACGCGATTTCTTTTAACGTACACTACCGGGACAACCGCACTACGCGACGAGCAGTTCACGACTGACACTACAGACTCGGATTTTTAAAGTAGCATTGCGCTACGCGATTTCTTTTTAACGAACACTACGCGAGAGAACCGCACTACGCGACGAGCACTACACAACTGACACTTCGAGACTTGGATTTTTAAAGTAGCAGTGCGCTACGCGATTTCTTTTTAACGTACACTACCGGGACAACCGCACTACGCGACGAGCAGTTCACAACTGACACTACAGACTCGGATTTTTAAAGTAGCATTGCGCTACGCGATTTCATTTTAACGAACACTACGCGAGAGAACCGCACTACGCGACGAGCACTACACAACTGACACTTCGAGACTTGGATTTTTAAAGTAGCAGTGCGCTACGCGATTTCTTTTTAACGTACACTACCGGGACAACCGCACTACGCGACGAGCAGTTCACGACTGACACTACAGACTCGGATTTTTAAAGTAGCAGTGCGCTACGCGATTTCTTTTAAACGTACACTACCGGGACAACCGCACTACGCGACGAGCAGTTCACGACTGACACTACAGACTCGGATTTTTAAAGTAGCATTGCGCTACGCGATTTCTTTTTAACGAACACTACGCGAGAGAACCGCACTACGCGACGAGCACTACACAACTGACACTTCGAGACTTGGATTTTTAAAGTAGCAGTGCGCTACGCGATTTCTTTTTAACGTACACTACCGGGACAACCGCACTACGCGACGAGCAGTTCACGACTGACACTACGAGACTCGGATTATTCAAAAGGCACTACGCGACGCGATTTCTTTTTAACGTACACTACCGGGATAGCCGCACTACGCGACGAGCAGTTCACGACTGTCACTACAAATTCTAATTTATAAAACAGCAGTGCGCTACGTGATTTCATTTTAACGTACACTACGCAGAAGAACCGCACTACGCGACGAGCACTTCACAACTGACACTACGGAACTCGGATTATTCAAAAGGCACTACGCCACGCGATTTCTTTTTAACGTGCACTACCGGGACAACCGCACTACGCGACGAGCAGTTCACGACTGACACTACAGACTCGGATTTTTAAAGTAGCATTGCGCTACGCGATTTCTTTTTAACGAACACTACGCGAGAGAACCGCACTACGCGACGAGCACTACACAACTGACACTTCGAGACTTGGATTTTTAAAGTAGCAGTGCGCTACGCGATTTCTTTTTAACGTACACTACCGGGACAACCGCACTACGCGACGAGCAGTTCACGACTGACACTACAGACTCGGATTTTTAAAGTAGCATTGCGCTACGCGATTTCTTTTTAACGAACACTACGCGAGAGAACCGCACTACGCGACGAGCACTACACAACTGACACTTCAAGACTTGGATTTTTAAAGTAGCAGTGCGCTACGCGATTTCTTTTTAACGTACACTACCGGGACAACCGCACTACGCGACGAGCAGTTCACGACTGACACTACGAGACTCGGATTATTCAAAAGGCACTACGCGACGCGATTTCTTTTTAACGTACACTACCGGGATAGCCGCACTACGCGACGAGCAGTTCACGACTGTCACTACAAATTCTAATTTATAAAACAGCAGTGCGCTACGTGATTTCATTTTAACGTACACTACGCAGAAGAACCGCACTACGCGACGAGCACTTCACAACTGACACTACAAATTCTAATTTATAAAACAGCAGTGCGCTACGTGATTTCATTTTAACGTACACTACGCAGAAGAACCGCACTACGCGACGAGCACTTCACAACTGACACTACGGAACTCGGATTATTCAAAAGGCACTACGCCACGCGATTTCTTTTTAACGTGCACTACCGGGACAACCGCACTACGCGACGAGCAGTTCACGACTGACACTACAGACTCGGATTTTTAAAGTAGCATTGCGCTACGCGATTTCTTTTTAACGAACACTACGCAGGAGAACCGCACTACGGGACGAGCAGTTCACGACTGACACTACAGACTCGGATTTTTAAAGTAGCATTGCGCTACGCGATTTCTTTTTAACGAACACTACGCGAGAGAACCGCACTACGCGACGAGCACTTCACAACTGACACTTCGAGACTTGGATTTTTAAAGTAGCAGTGCGCTACGCGATTTCTTTTTAACGTACACTACCGGGACAACCGCACTACGCGACGAGCACTACACAACTGACACTTCGAGACTTGGATTTTTAAAGTAGCAGTGCGCTACGCGATTTCTTTTTAACGTACACTACCGGGACAACCGCACTACGCGACGAGCAGTTCACGACTGACACTACAGACTCGGATTTTTAAAGTAGCAGTGCGCTACGCGATTTCTTTTTAACGTACACTACTGGGACAACCGCACTACGCGACGAGCAGTACACGACTGCACTACAGACTCGGATTTTTAAAGTAGCATTGCGCTACGCGATTTCTTTTTAACGAACACTACGCAGGAGAACCGCACTACGCGACGAGCAGTTCACGACTGACACTACAGACTCGGATTTTTAAAGTAGCATTGCGCTACGCGATTTCTTTTTAACGAACACTACGCGAGAGAACCGCACTACGCGACGAGCACTTCACAACTGACACTTCGAGACTTGGATTTTTAAAGTAGCAGTGCGCTACGCGATTTCTTTTTAACGTACACTACCGGGACAACCGCACTACGCGACGAGCACTACACAACTGACACTTCGAGACTTGGATTTTTAAAGTAGCAGTGCGCTACGCGATTTCTTTTTAACGTACACTACCGGGACAACCGCACTACGCGACGAGCAGTTCACGACTGACACTACAGACTCGGATTTTTGAAGCAGCTGTTCGCTACGCGATTTCTTTTTAACGAACACTACGCAGGAGAACCGCACTACGCGACGAGCAGTTCACGACTGACACTACAGACTCGGATTTTTAAAGTAGCATTGCGCTACGCGATTTCTTTTTAACGAACACTACGCGAGAGAACCGCACTACGCGACGAGCACTTCACAACTGACACTTCGAGACTTGGATTTTTAAAGTAGCAGTGCGCTACGCGATTTCTTTTTAATGTACACTACCGGGACAACCGCACTACGCGACGAGCACTACACAACTGACACTTCGAGACTTGGATTTTTAAAGTAGCAGTGCGCTACGCGATTTCTTTTTAACGTACACTACCGGGACAACCGCACTACGCGAAGAGCAGTTCACGACTGACACTACAGACTCGGATTTTTGAAGCAGCTGTTCGCTACGCGATTTCTTTTTAACGAACGCTACGCAGGAGAACCGCACTACGCGACGAGCAGTTCACGACTGACACTACAGACTCGGATTTTTAAAGTAGCATTGCGCTACGCGATTTCTTTTTAACGAACACTACGCGAGAGAACCGCACTACGCGACGAGCACTTCACAACTGACACTTCGAGACTTGGATTTTTAAAGTTGCAGTGCGCTACGCGATTTCTTTTTAACGTACACTACCGGGACAACCGCACTACGCGACGAGCAGTTCACGACTGACACAACAGACTCGGATTTTTGAAGCAGCAGAGCGCTACGCAATTTCTTTTTAACGAACACTACTGGGACAACCTCACTACGCGACGAGCAGTTCACGACTGACACTACAGACTCGGATTTTTAAAGCAGCTGTGCGCTACGCGATTTCTTTTTAACGAACACTACGCGAGAGAACCGCACTACGCGACGAGCACTTCACAACTGACACTTCGAGACTTGGATTTTTAAAGTAGCAGTGCGCTACGCGATTACTTTTTAACGTACACTACCGGGACAACCGCACTACGCGACGAGCAGTTCACGACTGACACTACAGACTCGGATTTTTAAATCAGCAGTGCGCTACGCGATTTCTTTTTAACGTACACTACGCAGGAGAACCGCACTACGCGACGAGCAGTTCACGACTGACACTACAGACTCGGATTTTTAAAGTAGCAGTGCGCTACGCGATTTCTTTTAAACGTACACTACGCGGGAGAACCACACTACGCGACGAGCACTTCACGACTGACACTACGAGACTCGGATTATTCAAAAGGCACTACGCGACGCGATTTCTTTTTAACGTACACTACCGGGACAACCGCACTACGCGACGAGCACTTCACGACTGACACTAAAAGACTCGGATTTTTCAAACTGCACTACACTAGCGACAGAATATGCAGTTTATCTCTCCTATGTTTTCACTTGTCGCTTGTCGCTCGTCGCTAGCAGCGACATATTCTGAGGCGGGTTATGAATGTAGGAACGAAGGAAACGGGTAATCGCTAGCAGCAATCGCATAATGGTTTCTTAGGGGTAGTGACTGTGGTGTCGTGTTATGGTGTATGACATTTGAATTTAATTTGCATGTATAAAAAAATTGTGAATATTCAAATAATAATCAAAAGTTATGAGGTATGCACATATATTGAATGAGGAATTAATAAAGGTTTCATATATATTTGAAATGAATGTGTTTTCTTAAATCCTTGTTATGAAAATATTTCCTTCATTTTCCTATATAGCATGAGAGGATGAAAATTATATAGTTCATATATCAGAAAATAATAATTTACATTAGTAAAGTTATAATTATCCTTAGTTTGATAATTTTATTAGTAAAATTCATTGTTGCTACATGTTACTCATAATAAAACTTAATTGAATTTATTTTGTAATAAAAATGTTACAATTTAAGATTCTGTTTTTAGTAAGAAATCTGTACAGGGTGAGGAACTTAAACCGCCCCAAAACATTAGTAGAAAAAGATGCATATCTTTTTAACTATAAGAGATATTCAATTTTTTTATATGACCTTAGCGAAAGCAAATAACAAGAGGATTCGAGAAGGTCCTATGCACAAATTGAATATCTTTTATAATTAAAGAGATACTCGTCTTTCCGCATCTATATTCTAGGGCGGTATAACAGCTTCACTCTGTATATATGTCGTATTATTTTACAAGCAAAGCCTGTTTTTTGGGTTAATTATATTCAACGTTTTTTATATATTAATTACAATAATTATTCATTATATTATTTTAGCTTCATATGTATCGGCTTGCTATAATTGTGACAAATGTATTTTCAATTTGAATTTCCATCCATTTTTCAAATTTAAAATTCACACGATCCGCCTGTTCCGTTCCGTTGAATACATATACAGAGCAGCGATACAGGCGATACGGGCGATACTAGCGATGTCGCTGAAAAGTTGGATAAATCCAACTTTATTTCAGTGTCGCTAGCGACAGAATATATAAGGAGAAAGTGTATAATTTGTCCCACGTGACCATTTGTCGCTAGCGACGAGCGACAAGTGAAATCGTACCTTAATGGCCAAAACACGTCCGAAAGCACTGAGAGCTTATTATACCTAAAACACTATACTTCGTTTCTTCTCTGTGAATCACACTTACTATACATTTTGCGTGGTATATTCAATTCTCGCCAACAAACTATACAGCGTAGTATCTTCCAACATGGCGGACTTGGCAACGCTGGTCAGATACTCAGATAGTCAGATCGGTCAGATCCCAACTATTCCCAACCCAATAGGGATTAGGGAACTCTCATATGTAGTAGTCGTAGTTCGTAGTCTCGTCAGTCTCGTAGTCGTATACTCTCGTTCATTCTTGAGAGAAATGTCAATAAACCTGTTGCAGGATAATCATGTCAGTTTAAACATCATTCATTTTTCACAAATTTTACAGTTCCAAGGCAAGTCAAGCATTAAAAAGCACTGAAGTATGAGTTTACTTGGAGGTCAAAGTTCGGAAAGCACAATTGATTCGCAGCTGCAAGATTTTATCGATATAGAAGTACAAAAACAGCGATTTCAGGTTAGAAATATATATGCATTTTTATTTTCATTACTTTGTTTTTATAAAGAAATCTCTGAGTTCGTTCGTTAGTCCATCCGTATGACATTATTAACAATAACACTGGACTAGCCGTTTTTTGGCTGTTAAAAATGAACCATTTTTTATTCTTAAATATATTTTTCTGAATATTTAGACTTCCTTTTGTGTTTCTGTAATCTTTTATGAGGTTTTAAAGTCGTTTTTGTTATATTATAAATCAAATTTAACTAAATTAATAGTTGATTGGAGAAATTATAGGATAAACAATTTTTTACAATAGGTTTGCTTATTTCAGAAACAGTTTTTATTTTTTATACTTTTTAGTATTTCTATCTATTTCTGTTATACAGTTGACACTGTAAAACATGCACAAAGTTTAAAGGATGTAGCAATATTCTATTAAAACAAACAGACCTAATGTATTGTTCTAATGCATTCTATAATTACAGGGATTAGTACACAACTTAACTGATATCTGCTGGGATACATGCATCGATAAACCCTCTTCACGTTTAGAAGCAAGAACTGAAAATTGCTTGAAAAATTGCGTTGACAGATTCATTGATACAACTAACTTTATTACCAACAGATTGGAGCGTATTGGTCGGAATAATCTTTCAGAATTGGATGACGAATAACAAAGAAAAAGAAAATGAAATGTATTCTAAAATAGAAAAAAATGTGTAATTAAACAGATGTATATTTCGTAAAATGCTCATTTAAAATACGACGTATTTCTGAGTTGACTGTAGCCCATAGCTTACGAGTATTTCAGGAATTAACGGACTGGAGGGTGAATAAAACTGGCTTAGTGATTTTTTTATATAAATATAAAAAAACGGGATTTATTCAGATTAATAACTTTATACATATGTATATGTGATGTGTAGTGTATAATTTTGATATATTACGATTATTACGTGCTATATTTTATGATGGTGGTCTCTCAAACCTCTGACGTACTTCCGCCGGCCATATGCTCCCTCATCTTCAATTCTATATCAAAGTCCACTTTCTATGCTACAGCGTAGTACTATTCAAAATGGCGGACTTGGCAGCCCTAGCTGGTTGTCTTATTATAAATATTTACAATGTTTTCAAGAATAAAAGGATTTCTTAACCGACATAAGCGAAAGTTTATTGTCGGAGGTGTGGTGTTAGGGGCAACTATTTTTTTAACAAGGTATACACAAAGAAAATTAAGAGAATGGCAGGAAAAAGAAGTAAGAGAATTGTTAGAGAGGTCAAAAAGAAAGCAATTCTTTGAAGATACAGAAAGGGCATGTAATCAACTATTATTAACTCTTTCCAAACAATTAAGAGAATCAATAGTGAAGACACTGGATACAGAAGCTATTGTCAAACAACTCAGAACTGGTCGCATAGATAAAATATCATCCTGGAATAAGTTGAAAGTTATAGCAATAACTAGATCAGCAGCAGTAATCTATTCTCATGTTATGCTTGTATTACTTATAAGAATTCAGTTTAATATTGTAGGAGGGTATATGTTCAAGGATTCACAAAATTGTAATGAAATTAAGACTATTGAAGCAGTGCAACAAAAGTACATGTCTCTGTGCAGTTATTTTATGGAAAATGGTGTGAAAGAACTGTGTTCCTTAATTCAAGAGAAAGTTAAGGAGATTACAGCTTCTATGTCCTTGAAAGATGAATTGACTCTTAGGGATTTAGAACAGATATACTGGTCTATAATGTCATCTTTATCTATAGATAATTTTAGAGATCCCATAAAGAATATAGCTCGTTATGTACTCCTTGTGGATCCGAATCAGATTATGGTGAATGAAAATACTACTTTAAGCAAAATGATCAATGGGACTTTGGATGTTCTAGAGAATGAGGAAGTACAGAATATTACTCAGAGTATAATCAGCAGTGGATTTACATTGTTGATTGATCACATTGCAGAGTTTTTTAAGGGCATTCCAATTGGAAATAATGGAACTAGGAAAACAAATGGATTTTCTATACCTGGCACTTCAGAACAGAGTGATGCTTGGAGTAAAACTGAAGCCCAATATAACCGTTTTCTAACTAATGATTTACCTGATGTCATGAAGGCCACTATGCCAGTAGCAAAGATCATCCCAATTATCAATGGCCAAGTTCCAGACAGTCCTACAATGGGGGATGTACCAACCGAATGGATGCAAAGTCTTATATTGAACAAAGAGCTAAAAACTCTTGGGGCTAATGTTTATGAAACTTTTAGTTTCTAGCTATTATATTTTCTCAGATTTTTTTTCTTAAATAATATGTAAATTATTTGTTGGTTGAGATAGTTATTACAAGTGCAACGTGAAAGTCTAAATATTATAAGTTTTATATTTTCTAATCAATTTTTTTAGGAAGTTTAGATTTTCTGTTTTTAGCATTAGAGGTACATGGTAAATGTTTTATCACATTTATACAAATGGTCCACGTATAAAGTGAATTTTTAAATAAATAATTGTAAAAACAAATAATTGTACTATTCATTTTAATCATTTATTAGACTATCAAAGAAATGTTTACAGTATACAGTATCAAATTGATAAGCCAGCCTTTCAGTTACCTTAACTCCGTAATTCCTTTACTAATTAAATTATTCATTTTCTATATATTATTATTCTGTGCTAATTTTATTCGGGGGGGGGGGGGGTGATCCTGGAAATGGCTGAGTAAAAAGACATACCGATAACCGATACATAAGCACAGCACTGCTGTCTAACGGTTAATAAGAGAACTATAGATGTGTGTTTTCCTTTAGAAGTATTTATAAACGTATAAAGGTTATGTTTTGGATAATGACGCCTTAAATTGTGTAAAAATTGTTTTAATTATTGGCTTGAATCGTCAATTTAAAAAACCATAATAGTGACTTCAATCATTATGGATTATTTTTAGAAAAATTAACTAATATATTTTAGTTTATAATTTTAGATGGTTTCAGTCTTCCAAAGTTTGGAGATGAAAAGTGCAGATTGCAGCTTATACTATTATCATCTCTGCTATTATTAAAGTATAAATCGTGCATAAAATGTCATCTGTAGAAATTGATAACCTTTTATCAGGACCTTTGGTGACTTGGGTAAATCAATCACGATTATAAGACCACTTATGTGTTAATTATATTCTATAAAAGTTATTTGTATTGTTATAGTTCATCAGTTGTATTGAAGATCCTGATATGTTGACTAGCTATGAAGACCTGGTTGATGGAGTTTTGTTGTACAATGTTTTTTTACAAATGTTAGTGAGACATTAAAAATTAATTTTCAGTAATATTTCAACTTAAATATTTTATATTAAATATTTTTGCTTTTTAGTGACCCTGAACCTTTGCACAATGGTATTGTACCTTCTGGAGGAAGTTCAGTTATTAGAACAAAAAACTTAGAAAATCTAGTGAAAAACATGAAACAATTTTACGAAGAAGAATTAGGCCATTTAGTTTTAAAACTACCAGATATTGCTAATTTAGGAAAGGAGCCAGAGTCTCACATTGCAGACATGAAATTATTATTATTGCTATTACTTGGCTGTGCTGTACAATGTCCAAATAAAGAAAAGTTTATTACCAAGATCAAAACATTAAATGTGGATACTCAGCTTGCAATTGTCGACTGTATCAAACAAGTTACAGATCAACAGGACATTATTGTGACTCAAGATTCAATGGATAATGTGAATATGGGCTGTGTGTTTACTCATATAAAAAATTTAATTCAAGAAAGAGACCTGTACCGTGAAGTATGTTCTATTTATAAATTTTTTCTAATGTTTTAAAATGTACATATGTTGAGTTACACTGAATTCTTTCCCATTAGAAATGGAGAGGTACGGCTATAAATGAAATTGTAGACAGGAATGATTCTTCCAGCACAGAAGTCAATGATATGGGTAAAATCCCACAATTTCATCCTATCTCTAAGTCTGAAAGAGAAGATAATCATCATTATGCTGTGGAATTGGCAGATTGGAAGTCAAAAGTTAGGAAACAAAGACAAGAGTTGTATGTATAATTTTTTTGATTTTAAACAAAATAGTTTGATCAGCAAGTTTTATATTATATATTATTAATTATAGAGAAGAAAAAACAGAAGCCTTACTTGAATGCAAAGAGGAACTTGAACATAATAAAACCTTGGTTACCAAATTGAAGCAGGAGGTAAGTTTTTCATTAAAAACAAAGTTACTTTTGGGAGTCATATTGTTCTAGTATAATGAATTTATCTTCTAACTATATTCTTCAAATTATTGTAGAACCAAGAACTGATGCATGAAGCTCGCACTGCAAAATCTTATAGAGATGAATTGGATGCAGTTATTGAGAGAGCAGATAGAGCTGATCGATTAGAAATGGAAGTAGCTCGATACAGAGAAAAACTCACAGATATAGAATTTTATAAAACTAGAATTGAAGAATTACGAGAAGATAACAGGTATGAGATTGTTTTAGTTATTATACAATCTAAAAATTAAGTTAATTATTTAAAATTCAAATAATTGCCACTGAGAAACAAATGTTATTTTAGAGTATTAATGGAAACCAGAGAAATGCTTGAAGAACAGTTAAATTCTTCAAGAAGAAGAGCAGACAAGGTTTTGGAATTGGAAAATGAAATTTTGAAGTATAAACAGCGATTAAATGATATGCAACTGGTAAATCATTTTAAATTAAAATGTTGAATCTTATGAGAACGTGTATTTATTTAAAATGGTAAAAATTATTTTTAGGAACATGCTGCTGATAAGGATAAATATCAAGAATTGATGGAAGAAAATCTTAAGTTACAAAAACTGAGTAAAGCTGCCGCGAGTGAAGCCGCATTGGCAGGATCTATTAGTGATACAGAAGAGCCAGGTACTATTAGTTTATTAAATATAAATCTATGCATGTCTTTCTTTTGTAGCAAAATCAAGTTAAATCTTACTGTTTTAGCATCAGAGGATAATAGATTATCAGAACAATTGACAAATAATGCTCAGACTAGGGCATTAAAATTAGAGTTGGAAAACCGACGATTACTTACCATAATAGAATCATTAAAAGAAAATTCATTCCATGAAAATTCATCTCGCGTTTTAGAGCTAGAAAAAGATAAGAAAAAGCTGTCACTTAAAGTAGAATCTCTAAATGAAAATAATAAACGTCTCTCTCAACAAAATTCTGATCTTGAAATAGTATGCAAGCAAGCGCTCGAAGAAAACAAGAAATTACAAAATACTTTGAAAATTCAACGGACCTCGTTTGAGCAGGAGTATCAAGTAAGTTACTTTGAGTCCAGGTGAAATAAATAATTGTGTCGAATTAGTTTTTAATGGAACAAAATTTATTTAGACTCACCATTCAAAAGTGATAGAGTTAGAAAAAAGTTTCGACGATACAACAAAGGAGCAGCAGCGTATACAATGCTTACTGGAAAGTGCTCAACGACGAGCTGATGATTTAGAACGCTCTTTAGAAAATGCAAATCATAAAATTGAAGATTTAAAACTGGTAGAAGCCTCTGTAATGGAAATTAAAGGAAAATGTCTCGGTTATGAATCTAAAATTCTTGCCTTGGAGAAAGAGAAGGAAGCAGCACAACGTGATATTCATCGATTTAAAGAGACAATCGAGGTGCGGAATTAAAATATATATATATATATAAACAATAAAAACATGTTTTAAGGAGATATTATTTTATAATAATTTTGTATTAGGAAAAAGATGTTGCTTTGGACAAATCAGCTGATACGATTGAGGCTTTGGAACGTAAAGTGCAACAGCTAACACAAGAAGTTAACAATTCTGTTAGCCAAATAACTAGGTACATAGACTCGCTATATAATCATTTTGTTAAAATTTTTATATCATGAGTGTTTGTAATGAATTTTCTTTTTTGACAGATTGCAAGAGATTGAAAGATCTAGTAAGGAGTTGGACTCTCGAGCTGCTATTGATCGTGAAACTTTAGAGACCCTTCAGTCAAATTTAGTTGCTGAAAAATTGAACACACAACAATTATGTTCTGTGTTGGAAAAACTTGGATTTAGTGATAATATGTTACTGTCATTGCCATTAGAAAATATCATTGAAAGGCACGTTGTTACTTAATATATTTTATAAAAATACTTTGTCAATGAAACTACTTAACAACTAATCATCTTTTAAATCTAGAATCGCACAAATTCCTGAGGTCATCGTTCACGTGAAGAAAATGATAATGAAGGAAATTCCATGCAATACAGTTGTATTGGATTCAGCTTCCGATGATTCCTACCAAAATGCTGGCGTAATGCGCACATTAGAAGAGCTCAATTCATTAAAGAAAGAACAAGATCATTTGCAACAAAAATTAGCAACTTCACAAACAATGCTAGAAAATCTTTTATCAGAAAATGCAAAGCTTCAAGTATATATAACAACTTTAGAATCACAAAGCACATCTTTAGCAGCTCAGCACACCGCTTTACAGCTAGCAAACTCTCAATTAGTTGCAGAAAAAGAAGAAGTATGTTTTAAAGACTGTTGAACTATTCTACTATTTTTAATTAATTTTTGTTTGTAATTTTTAGTTATTGAAAGAACGAGGAGTACAACAACGTATTCATACAGAACTGCTTAAAGATCAAGATACATTACAATCATTGCATGAGCAATTGACCAATGAATATGAACGTATGGCTGTAGAAAGAGACAACCTTCGATCAGGTTTGAGAGATGCGAAAAACGAGAAGCGTGCTTTACTCGAAACTGTTGAGCGACTTGAAGAAAAAACTAATCAATTACAGAAGGAAAGAGATACCTTAGTTCTTAATGCAGAAAGTTTAACTAATTTACGAGGGGAGCATTCTAGATTAAAGGTATTCAATCTATTGAAGTTATAATATTTACAACAAAAACTTCAGGAATAAAAAGTTAATAAATTTGTTTTTTCATATAACAACAGGAAGACTTTAGAAATTTGTATACTGCAACAGAAAAGGTTAAACTTGAGTACAAACATTTGCAAGAAGAATATAGAAAAAATAAGGTGGAAGTGCATCGACTGAGTTTGAAACAAACGGAAATGCAAGGAGAGCTTAGTACTAAGGATGAAAGATGTTCAAATTTAGAGTTGCAAATTAGTAAATTAAATCAACGATGTGAGGTAGATTCTGAACATTTTATAAAAGTTGGTATTAAACTTTGTATATATTTACTGGTCTTTTTATAAATTTTAGATGTTATTACAAATAAATTCTGGATTGGATAACGATAGGCGCTCTTTAATGGAGCATATTACCCTATTATTGAGTCAGTATCATGAACTTTTGTCTCATTGTCTTGAAGATAAAGAGCACTATCACATGGAAGAAAAAATGTATACGTAAGTATGATTATTTAATACCTTTTATTGGAAAGTAAATAAATATGCTTAATTGTTAGAACAAACTCTCATATGAATTATAATTCTTAAATGTAGAGATAAAATGAATCACTTGTATAGACAAAAGGAAAAATTGGAGGAAAAAATTATGGAACACTATAGAAAATTAGAAAGCTGTAGCATGAAGAAGTAAGTACTTGCACAAATTATTTTGAATTGTCAAAAATTTACATTGTTATTAATATTGTACAATATTATTTTAACAGACCAGGGTTTGGAGCAAGATTAGTGAAAAAAGTGAAGAATGCTGGATCGGAACTTCTAAACAAGGTTAACTAAAAAAGCTTATTTTGTCATTTCATCGTAAGCAATAAACTTTTGTATTACCAATATATTTTTTTTTTTTAATTTTTAACGCAGAACCGACGTTCATGGACAGAGGATTCTAGGCAATCCGAGGCTAAAACTTATGAATCAGAATCAGGTACAAATGATTCTGACGGAAGTTGCGAGGAACGAAGATTACCAGGTAAATTTTTACACTTTCATATTATAAAAAGGGTGTAATTAAATAAATACTTGATAAAAACTCTATGGTACCTTTGTTTTATAGAAAGTGCTGAAAGAAGCCTGACAGCAGATCCATTAGTTCTTGGTCATCCTGGAACTAGAAGAACGGTTTACTATACAGATGATTCATCAGCAGCACCAGCTTCTTTGATTGTAAGTAATATTTATAAATTCAAGCAAAACGGCATGCACAATATGAATATGCTTTGTCGATGTTTATTACATTTAATTTTTTATTTTCATTGCAAATTTAGACGGATAAGCCGGTAGAAGACTCTTTGCTTGACAGAGAGGATAATACAAGTACCAGCCAGATAGATCCTAATTCTACAGCTGAGCTTCCAACTGAGTCTCGACCGTTTTTGATTTATAACAAAGTGTCAGCGGTAATTAATGAGTCAAAAAATATTACCAGTACTCCAGTGAAAGATGTAGAGCCAGACGAAATGTTGTTGGATAGCTCAGCTGAAAAGGCACCAAAAACAGGTAGCCCAGTATGGTATGAATATGGCTGCGTTTAAACTGAACAAAAGAATTTAGACTTTTTTAAACTCATAGACTTATTTTTCTGCTTCTTACAAATGTTAATTGCAGAAAAAGCTAAAATTTATTTTAATTCACATAAAAGTATTATTTGTACTAAAGATTTGCATTTTATAAATACTATAATAGTCTTAATGTGTAGTTTCAATAATCGGATTAAAGTGCACTTTACTGAAGGACATGGGTTATTTGAAATTGCTAGAGACGTAGCAAGAACTTAATTATTATTTTATAAACTTGGTATTAAGATATATACACATATGTATATATATATATATATATATATGTGATGTAAAATGTTTTTAATAATTCATCGGAATTATATTTTACATAAAATTTTGTAATACCTCTGTGCATACAATTACCAATATATACGAATATGACTCGTTTTATACCACGAGCTGATAAATTTAGTTGAACACATAGAGCGCTTGTGAGTTCCTAAAGAATAGTGTACATTAAAAAATTAAAAAAATGAAGAAAATAACGCTTATAATAAATAGCATAAATATGCATTTTACAATCATAGGGTACTTATGTTTTTATATTTTTACACGAATTTTTATAGCGTCGATCGTTTATATGAATTAAATACAATATGATACTTATATTGTTTTTTTTAGAGCCACTTATTAGAGTAGAATAGATAATGTTTACCAGTGTATAAACAGATCGCATAATTATTCTAAATTGCTTGAACGCTACAATCGAAGATCGTTATTTTTACTAGTATTAAGTGAGCATAAGAGCTTTAATGACGCTACAATGCATGGAAGGTTCCAAACAATCTAATGAAGATGTTTACAGAAAAGTAAATTACAGGTTTTGCAATATCGATTGATTGCAAGTTTAAAATGGCACAAATGTTTAAAAATCAGAAAAGAATATTTCCGATAAAATTATAATTTTCCTATAAGCGTAAATACTAGCGACAATTTAAATTTCTCTTGAATTTCATCAAATGCATAAGAATGATTATTTTGATGTATTATCTTGCCATTAGATACGACAGATCTATTTTTTGTATTTATATTGCCATTATCATGTAATTTTTAACTAATAGAAATAAAGACACATGATTTAGCATATATTTCAATATTTATCGATTTCTCTTAATACGTGTAAAAGTCTAAATGATAAATCAATTTAAAATCGAGCAGTAGCACGTGTTATCTGCTGTACGGAGAAATTGAAGAGACGAAGCAAAAAGGAATAAATAGCTGTTAAACTTATGAAGGTAGCGCTTGTGAAATAAAAAAAGTGGTTTTGCAGTATATTTTAGCGTTTGCCTGATAAAAAAGGATCAGTTCCATGCAAATTTCAGCAAACAACGGTTCTCTACTATTCTCTTAACTCCCTTCTAACTGGTCCCCCTGTATCCTGGCAGCAAAAAAACAGTCGTGCGCAGTAACGGCCTGGTAGCAAAACCTCTCTGTCCGCCGTGCTTTTTCCACGTGCGAAAATAAAAGTCTCTTGCTCTTTTCCTACCTCCGGAAAAGGGGTGGAGGGAATGTGGATAGAACTGGGAAAAGGGGGGGGGGGGCAGAGCAGGCGCTGGCAAAAATAAGAGGCCGTGAGAAGGATAGAGGGGTAAAGAGGGGGTAGAGAGAGAATAGAGGAGCATCGGAGGATGGAGTATGGAGCGAAGAAAGAACTGTGCACAGGATTGACGAGGAAAGAATGGATCGCAATGGAGAAAGAGATAACGACAAGCCAATGTTGGCTGGGAAATGAAGACTGACGAAAACTGCCGACGCCGCCAAATTTCTTTCACGTCAAGGAGAATTTTGATTAACGAACATTTCTCATCCACTCCACTCGAACATCCTCGAGAATCACGTTATCCCCTGCAGTTTTTTTCCATATCACATTATAATCCTTTTATCAAAGCTTTTCTGGTACTGCGTCAAAACTTTAAAATAACGCCTAATTCCAAGTTAGATCGAATAGTTTGAATATAAGAGTTTTTGTAGATTGGTAATTAGGCTATCAACTAAGGTTTTTTCTTAATTAAGAGTCTTCAAAGGGAAGAAGTTTGAACCGTATGGGGTGATGGTATTTAGGTAGTGAGAGGGCGAAGGGTTAAATGTGGGTGAGCAAAAAATGTGAAAGAAGAATGGAAGAACGTAGAGAAAATGAGGAAGGATAAGAAGAAGAGGAGAAAGTGGAGGATGTGAATTTTGCAGGGAAGTTGAGGGGCTGGGTTAGGACTTGCAAAAATGTCGGCTCTTCACGGTCGGTCGGTGGGGTAAAGAGGTCGTACGTTCCTACATAGGTTGCATAGTAGCGAGGGGAGGGCTGCCGCGTTTTTATGACGGGTCTTTTCTCTCTCTCTCTCTCTCTCTCTCTCTCTCTCTCTCTCTCTCTCTGGCCCAGCTACTCTTCCCGCCTCCCTCCCTCCTTCCCCTCAGTAGAAGCAAGAGCGGTGGTGTAACGAGAAAGAGACGGAGAGAAGAGTCGGTTTTTGCAGTGCTACCGAGGGCCAGCCGGGCCAGGGTGGAGCGTATATATATATATATATATATGTATATGCCTGTGCCGACCGGGGGAAAGGGGGGTACCAGATAGGGGTTGTGGAGGGGTGCGCTCGAGAGGACGCCGCGGTTTTCACCTAGCCAAAGACCCCGACGAAGAACTATTTGCTATCTCTAGCCCCGCCTCTGCTATTGCAAAAACTTAAAAAGTCCAATTTCAATGGTATACTAACCCTTCTCCTTTGCCCCCCCCCCTCCCCCCCGACGCTTTCAAATAAAAATTCACCGCATCAACGCATTTTCTTTCTTCAGTTTCCCGCTCGCGAAAGGGATTGAAATTTTATTAAAGAAAATTCTTTTTTTGTCTAGTCAGGGGTATAGGGACCATTGAAAAATTGCAAGAGGGGCTTGGGGAGGGGGTTGATGAAAGAAGGAGTGGGGACCGCGGCAGAGAGGGAGGAGGCGTACGTTGCGGAGATGGTGGGGGTTAACGCGATAGACATTGAGAGAAGGAACTGATGAGAGGGGAGAGAAAGAAGGATAGAACGGTGCGGTCGCGGCGGCGCGACGCTGGCTGGACGTTCCTCCGCGACGGCTCCGGCCTCCGACGGCTACAACGAGGAGCAGGAGCCAGCAATGTGCAGCGCGCCATCGTTCGAAACGGTTCGTTCGTTCGCCTTTACCGCTCTCGACTTTTCACCAATTTTTCACTCTTTTTACCTCTGTCCCCTCTTTCCTTCCATTTCTCAATCAATCATTATCCATCCTAGCGAGGGAGAGAGAGAGAAAGAAAGTTCAGCGAGGAGCTTGGAGATAATTAAATTCACGAAATTTCGCGTTAATGAAAGTTTGTTTTTATCGTTGGTTGAAGCTAGAGATAAGAGGGATTCAAACACTCGTTTGTTGCATGAAGGGATAAATTTGTAGTTGACATTTGCACGTTTGAAAAAAGAGGAAATGCTTGGTTGTGTGAAAGTTTTGGGCACGTGATAAGTTAAGCGAGTTTTCACCATTGAGGTTTATCTCTTGTCAATCCCCCCTCTTCACCTTCCCCTCCTCGACCAACTGCCGGCCGGCACGCGCGTACTCCACGATCCTCACGTGCTCCCTCGCACGTTACGACTACACAACAACTCGCACTCGATTCTTTTCCACACTCTTCGGATCGAGCAACTGACAACGCTGTTCCATCCTCTTGTACTCTTACTTAATAAAGGCAGCAATAAAGAAAAATCCCTTCCAGTCCACATCCACCGGGAGAGGAAAGTTGCAGGGTGTGATATTTTCTAGTATTTAGACTGGTTTGTCGATTTCTCGTTTGGTGCATTCGTGTGTGTTAGTCCTAGTATAGTTCTTCTAATGTAACGTGATATTCGATCATTTTAATCAACGCGTTTCGATGAGAGACTCCCACGAGGATTTGCAGGTCCGTCCGTAGGGTTCTAGTGGAGGTTCGAAAGCGGAAGAAGAGTGAGAAAATTGAAGACGCGGATGCGCGTGGTGATCGGTGGATGTTCCGAAGGACGAGGAAGGATCACGGCGCGTAGACGCTGTGAATCGACGTAGTCGGAATCGGCCACCGGCCTAGAGGTTAAGAGTGCACGGAGAAGAAGAGGAGGAGGAGGAGGAGGAGGAGGAGGAGGACGAGGAGGGTGATTCGCCGATGGAGGTACGCGTCGTCGGTGGTTCGGGCGTCTCGGAGGATGGAGGAGCGACGACGCAGGGCGTCTCGACGCCCTCGCCAGTTTCTGTGGCGCCGATCAGCAGCGCCTCGGCAACCGGCGCCCCTTCGGCATCCTCCAACTCCAATCAGGCCGTGGTCGTCGTGGCCAGCCCGTCCAACAACCATCAGCCACCGGGCGTCACCCCCGCCGCTCTACCCAGGATACTCAGCAGAAACGTCAACGGCACTCGTAAGTCTCTCCGCTATGCACGTTTTTTCTTCGATTAATCATCCCCTCCGGAGGACGCGCTATTTTCATTCTATACTACTCATACCGCCCCCCTCTCCCCCTTGCTCCTCCTCTCGTCACTTTTCCAATTAAACTCTCGATCCTACACTCTTCCCGCGATCTATTCCCAAACCCTTTATTGACGGATCACCGATCCAGAGAACAGCAATCGCTGCAGTTTTGTCCCCCGAGGACGAAAAAAATCCTTCCCATTGTTTTACATTGGTTCTTTCCAAACTGCGGCGGCATAAACAGGTGTTTGCATAAGAGTATCCAATGAGACTTAAAAACGAGGTATTGCCAAAAGGCGTTGGATTCGTTGAGCAATCTCTGCTGGCAAAGAACAAATCAGAAGAGAGAGAGAGAGAGAGAGAGAGACTGTTGAAACTGTTTTACGTCTCCGTCGTAAAACTGGATGACTCACTTCGAAGAATCGAATAGCGCACGGCTTCCCGTTTTCATCTCGCTTACAGAAATAAATTTAGATATTATCTCTCTATCTTACAAAGCTTTGCCGAACGCTCTTTAATCTTCATCGCGGCGGGAAACTCGACTCTTATACAGTACACTTGAATATAGTTTTTCATTTACAGTGGTTTGTATTGGCGTGGATCGCGTAATGGGAGAGTGAACGAGCGAGAATAAGCGTTGATTTTTTTACGTGGAAAAAGATTGTTCGTTGAGCGATGCAAAAAGCGATGATGAAGTTTTTGTCGATGAGCGTGAGATTAAGAATGACCGAAGAGAGACGTGAGAGACAGAGAGAGAGAGAGAGAGAGAGAGAGAGAGTAGAATTTATAAGAGTACGTATAGTGCGGTATGAATACTAAAAAAGAGTAGCATATATGTATATAGGATAGAGAAAAAGAGAGAATATAGAGTGGGATGGGTGGGGTAGAAAGAGTATCGAGCGATATATTTCTGTTGGCGAAGATCGTTAAGCAAGGAGGAAAGCTCGCTGCACAGCGATACCCTCGGACGGTCCGGGCTTTGTCTATCCGTGAAACAGGATGACTCATTCGTGGCAAAAAGCGGACGCCGAGCAAAAACTAGCTTTTTCTTCCGCTGTCGGTGCGCAACTATTGCGAGATAGCTTTTTGCCGGTTTCTTGCGATCCCACCGAACATCCAACGGCTAGAGAGCCCCCGTCCCCGCACCCACCCTCCCTCCGCCATACGAGTTGCCGCTGCCCACCACCACAGGCCAAACCTTCCAGCAAAAAACCACATCGCTCGCGCGGTTTTGCCCCGACACAATTCTGCGAAAGTCCAAATTGCAAGTGAGAGAGCGGAGGATATCGCGCTGCCGATTCTCGCCCCCTTTTTTTTCTCCCCCCCCCCCCCCCTCCCCCACTCTTCCCCTCGTCATGGCACACCACTACCCTTCGACAGAAAATGTGGAAATCGATTGCCCCGCTCAACGACGCCTTTACGGCGGCTTACTAGCTCCCAGCTACTCTCTCTCTCTCTCTCTCTATCCCTGTATATATACGTTTCTTTTTTGTTTATCTCTTCCCGAATTCTACGACTTCGCTAATAACTCCAGCAATAGCCAAGGATTTCGATTTCGACCATTTCAAAATTTTTTCTTCGCCATCCAGATAACCCGAGCACACACAGTTACTTATATAATTATAAAATATCTAATTAACTTTGGTGAATTAGAGGTAAAAATTGAAATTTTAATTAGAATGAATAGTATATATGATATATATCGTGGAATATTCGAGGATTGGCGAACGAGAGGGAAGAGCACTGTTCAAACGAATTTTGGGGTTTTTAGAAGGAAACGTGGTGGGAATAATAGTAGTAAAGGTCGAAGGTCAAAGTGGTGGGATGATTAGGAAGATAACCGGTTTGATTGGTGAACGAGGATGAATAGGTATGCAGATGGGCAGCTGCCTGTCTTACCTATTTCTAGTTCTCCCGTTGATTCCTCTGGTGTGTACACAGTGGACGCTTTGGAGCGCTAGCCACGTCCACGTGGGACGTTCCGGAGACGTTCCAACAATGAATTAAAAGCCACTCTCAATGTAATCCGAACAGAGATCTCTATAGGGTGGGTGGCTGCACTCGAATAGCACCTAATTCGAACGACCAGCAAAGGGCTCTATATGAATATGTGTGGAAGGAACTCTTTGAAAAAAGAAATTCGTTGCCAGCTCCTAAGAAACTGACGAACTCCCCCTTCCCCTCCCTCCCCCTCCATAGCGCGCGCACCACGCGATTTCTTCAACAGTCGAGACAGCTTTAGCGAGAACTCCTTTCTCAATTCAGTTCTTTCTCGCCCCGAGCACACGCAAGAAATTCGATATTGGAAATGCAAACGTTTTAGCAGAATTTCTTACACTCGTAAAAAAACCACTTTGCCGAAGGATTGCCTTGGAAGTTTTTCAACTGCAAAATCTTGCCAGTGCAAACCTTACGTGTGTGTGTGTGTACCTCTGGCAATAATTTTAGAGTCGACCAAACAGAAATTTTATTGGATGTATTATCCAGTTTTGTTTATTGTTTATTCCGCATGAAAGCCCCTACTGGAGGATATTCGCTCGCGCGTAGAGATTTGTATTTTCATTGTAGCTTTTTTTCCCTGTTCTAACGAGGAAGCCTGTATTCAGCGTTCCGGCCTACAGTCAAGCTAGACTCGTCGTAACTCGTATATATATATACCACTGGAGAAGAGAGAGTTTTTTTGGAATTTCTCACACGCGATCATGACTATTTGAATAAGGGCAGGTTCCCACAGGATCGGTCTCGCGAATAAATTAGAAGGCTATCGTGGTGCTTGGGTCCTGTGGAAAGGGGGGTGAGGCCCATTTTCTTGTCAAGTTTTTTGTTCTAAGCGATAATCCCGCGGTGCGATGCGTCGAGGCGCCCGCGCCTCACCTGCCACCCCAGGGCTACCGGGTGATTCCCTGGAGGAGGGAAGAGGTGGGGGGACTCGCCAGGACCACGCTCTCCCTTTCGCTCACCCCTAGACTCTCGTACCCCTTTCTCATCCCATCCCTTCCGCACCCTGCATATGCATATCATCACTTGGCCGAGAGCTGCCCAAAAAAGTCCAGCTACCAAAAAAACAAAGACACACCGAAGGATTCCCTCTCTCTCCCTCCTGCACTCTTTCATCACCGGCTCCTCTTTTCTCAGAGTTTTTTGCCCGACCCCGAAAGACCTTTTTTCACTTTTTTATCGATCCAGCTCGCCCGGGAATCCCGCGATGAGAGAGACTTTTTCTTAGGCCACTCCGAGAACGCTCTTCTTGGCATTCTATCCTGCGCCAGATTCGAGTTCGATGCTCCGGAAAGCACCATTGTGTCTACCACCATCCGATACGTCCAATGCCACGATTCTTCTTTAGCCTTAATTACAAATTATCTCCCTCCACCCACCCTTCATCCCCTCCCCCTAATTCTTCACCACCAAACTTTTTGCAACCTTTTACCAATATTACATCACGACAAACATCCCTTCCGAACGATCAATCTTCCTTCGTCCAATTACCAATCACGCGAAACCATCGAGATTGTATCTCGTGAAAATTATTAAGTCGTGACGATTTATCGTAGAAAAGTCATTTGCTTTAGTTTAGTCCTACAGAATAAGCTTGTAAATATGTAAAGGATGTATAATTATTGACGGATCGTAACACAGGCGAGCGACTTTGCTTGGCAGGTGCCAGACTTTTTCATGGAGAAAAAAGTTTCGGTAGTCTAATGGTTAACCCCCTTCCATTCATTCTCAAAAAGGCGCCAAACGCAGCAAAAAAAACAACTCATTTATTCGAGGAACGCTGGTGGGAAACTTGTTTTTCGCACATTCTCAATATGTAAATCTATATCTTCCCAAGATCTCTTAATTGCAATATAATCGTGGACTTGCTTCGTTTGAACCGAAATGCTCAGACGGTCGATGATAAGAATTTCATGGATCCGATAAAGGAACGTATGGTTTTGTGACTCTCGGTACTTGGAATTTTATTGAAACAAGCGTCTTCAACGTGATATTATATATATGTATATATATATATATATATATATGCATATAAAAGATTCGTGTGAATAATTAAAATGGTAGGTATGTATATATATAATAATTTTTCTTATTTCGAACGAGAGACAAAACGAACCCTGGACAAATGAATTTTATACGAGAGTAAAATGGAGTAGAAGCTTTCTGATAATAGAACATTTTCCGTAGGACAATGAAACGATGCTGCGCGATCCGTCGCCGGAGGGATTCACACGGCAATGAGACCGGTATTTTTAGTAGACAGGACTGTTTTGCTTTTATTATGCTCAATTCCGTGGAAAAGCGAAGCCGAACGAGGTAGAACAAACGTTGAAAACCGATATACGACGTATGTAAGCGTGTAATTATAAACTCGCTGATAATTTCCGATTACGAAGATAATTAACGTATTGTACGTGCGATTATTGATCAACGATGCGGGACTCATCTGAGAAAAAATAATCGATTGTCAGTCTTTCGCAAGAAGTATCGCTGCCACATCTGCTCGTTTAATAATGCAAATCACCGCCGTTAAACTTAAAAAAACGAGCTTCTCACCTCTCTGTACCGTTTGAAATTCTTCCTTCTCCCCCCTCTTGTTCTCTCTCTCTCTCTCTCTCTCTATCTACCCTTTCTTCGTCGCTTTGTTTCAGTAAGGTGGAATAACGGTAGGGGGGATACAGGAATCGGTACTTTTGCAAATTCAACGACCCGACGTCCCCTCCAGATTTTCATTTTGAATGGCGGATTTCCACATGGCATAAGTTTTCAGGAGCGACCATTTTTTCGGGGACGATTAGGGGCTGGGACAGAATTTCCAATGAGAGCCCAAAGAAGGTAGGGGTTGGTCCCTACCCCGAGGGTTAGGTATCTGGGCCGTACCTCAAATTTAGGGGTGAGCACCCTGCCCTACAGCTCCGTTCACCAATCGAACGACTCTCGATCGTACCGCTTGGCCTCACCGTCCTATTTTCTACCAACTTACCATATTAATACCCCCTTCTCCCTCCGTAAGATTCCATCACCCTTCCGCGGAAGTTACCGTTACCGCTGCATTTTGTTTGTTTTTTCTTGCTATACGAGAAAATCGTTAATAACGTTTGATGGGAATTGATATATATATATATATATATATATATATATAAAATGATTTTTCTTTGAAAAATTGTTTACCATTCCAGTCATACCGAGATGACTATAAATGTTTTCTTTTATATCTTAATCGAAAGTATGTCCATAGCAGTCGGACGGTAAAAAATGGTCACGCAGCAGATTCTGGGAAAGAATTCTAGAGGTTGGCCGTGTTAAAAAAGAAAAAAAAAAGAAAACTAAAGTTACTGGACGGAAAGCTGATGAACGAAGAAATAGGCGGTAATAAAATGAAGTAAAAAGTCTCGTTCGAGTCTCGAGTCTCGGCGGTCACGAATGACAATTTTTCAGCGGCACGGGCTTACGGCCCCCTCCCGTCCCATTTTAATCATCCCACAGCGTTACCCTTAAACTATCCCTTTTTTAGCAAAACTCCATCGCTTACCCGCAAAATCAATTCCCATTCGTTCTTTCGTTTCCATCGAACGAGAGAAAAAGTTTGCCATCGAGCTTTATAAATCAAATTGTCCACCGTTTTAGCTAAGACTCATCGAGTATTAACGATTCGTATAATTCAACTCGATCACCGCTCGTTCCGGATCGGTGATAATCCATGTGTATTAAAGTATACAGCGTCATATTAATTTATTTAGTAAGTGACAATCGAGTGGTTTTCCCCGCTCGTAAAATCGCTGACGAGAATCCAACGGGCAACGTTTCCTTTCTGTCTTCTTTCTGGGAAAATGGAAAAGTTGTTCGGCCGAGGGACGATTCGTCGAGAGGGTTGAATGATGTTACTGGCGAGTTTTTTCCTGGTGGGAGGGGGTAAAAAGTGTAGGAGACTGACTGACGCGGAGGAGTCTAGGGTCTAGGGTTGGTTTGGCGAGTGCGAGGGGAAAGAGTGGTGGGAGGTGGGGCGACTCAGTCCATCTGCCCGGTGTTTTGTCCGCACGGTGGGAGAGGAAGGGAGCAAAAACTCACCTAACCCTTCCTTGATTACAATGCCGGCAAAAAGCGAAATACTAACCGCCGCCGCCGCGCGAACGGGCGCTCCTAAGAAACTAGACTCGTTTTTGCCACTGGATGGGAGCGCCCGCTTCTCCGTGAAGTATCGCGGACAAAGAACGTATACCACTCGCTCTTTCCCCACCTCCTCCTCTTCCTCTTCCTCCTCCTCTACGTCTTCAACCTCCCTCCTTTTCTTATCTACTTTGTTCTTTCTAGTTCTTTCCGTCCACCACTCTCTCTTCCTCAAACGCCCCCACTTTGCTCAACGCCGATCTATGCGACACAACATAACCTGTAACACAGGACGCAGCATATAATCCTACGCAGCGTACCCAATCACAACTGACCGATCCAATTTTCCCTAGATTTTACACTTCCAACATTCAATTGTGATAGTAACGAGGAAGACTCGGTTTTTCATTGGCCTTTGATAACAATGAAATGTACGAGGTCGATGCTTCTCCGCGTATGGAGGGTTTTCCTTGGTAGTTTTCTTTTGGATCTAGGGATTTCTTGCTCGTTCGTGACGTAACCGAAGAGCCTGGACCATCGGTACGATTTATCGGGCACATCGGGCATAAACGGTATAAGAATCGCGTCAGCGAGAGAGGAGCAGCTTTGGCAAAAGTAGCTTGGTACCATACTTGGAATTCCTTGCTGGAACGTACCCTGAATTCTGCACGAAAAGAGTTTCTGACCTGCGATGATGTTGAGACGGGGCAAAAAACAGCTACGGGTTATCGTGGGGGCTTATGTGGCGGCAATGTGACGGCGGAACTCGAGTGGAGTTAATTTGATCATGTATTGTATTCGAAACGGCAGGTTGTCGCTTTTTCTACCAACTTGTCTTTTCTTCCTCCTCTATCCCTCCTACACTGTAGCTGACTCATTACACGAATGCGCGTAGAGCTCATTGTAATCCAAACCGATTATACCAGGCGATCCTCGCAAAAAGAGAAAACTGTGGGACAACAATTTTGACGACCAGCTATTGGCTATATTTTGCCAAAGTAGATGAATAATGTATAGAGGCGTAATAAAATTAATAATTCATCGCGCAAACTGAATCGTATATTATTAACGTGTGGCGCCATTCTTGTCATACGGATGCATTTGTTTTGCGGAACGAAAAGAGCGCGAGAGGGAGGGAGGGAGAGAGGGAGAGAGAGAGAGAGAGAGAGAGAGAGAGAGAGAGAGGAGAGAGCGAAAGGTAAGAGGTCTTAAAAAGAGGCGCGCAGAACCAATGCGGAGAGTCGTTCGGTTGCTTAACCTAACTTTTTCCGTGCTAAGAAACGCGCCATAAGCCGTACCGGTCGATTCTGATTACCCGCGCGATCGCTGGACTGACGAGGCTCTTTAATTCCGCAAACGAGAGAGCTCGAAATTCCTTCGCGCCGGGAGATCGCCGAGTCTCTTTCCTCGGAAAGCACTCCGCTCCCTTTTTCCAGCGCGAAAAACTCAAGACCAGTCTTCTCCCATAGGCCTAATGATGTCCTGGTTAAAGTTTCCTTTCCGCTCTAGAATACTACCACTATATGCCACTCACCTCCCCGCTTCTTATATATGCAATAATAACGAAATATAATAACGAATTATCTGTTTTTATGCTAAATGCTTTTTCTCTCGGTTTAGTACGAAAATTCATAATATTGGGGGGTAAAATAATTTTCAGGGGGAAGGGAGGGAATTCGAGAAAGAGTGGGGGAAATTCCTCCGTGGCGGGAGACCGGTGACGCGGGCTTCTTTGGAAAGCGACTTGTGCGCACGGTCCTTGGACGTTTTTTCCTCTGAAAACGTGGAGCAGAGTTGCATGGGGGACCCGGGTGGCGATGATGGCCCTGCCAGCGCTCTGTCTCCCTCTGCCGTGTTCCCAGGGAACGCGAGCAAGATCGGCTTTTTCTACGGAGAGTCCCCGATGCGTGCCGCGCGCGGCACGCCACGCCGCTACGCGACACGACACGACACTACACGACTAACACGACGCAGCCCGCGCAACAGAACGTCTCTACGTGGACGCGGTGGACGGTGGACGTGGACCGACCAGCACACTGGGCATTGGGCAGACGTCGTGGGACGTGGGCTCGCATGTGCGCGCGAAACAAAAACAGTCACCCTGCGGCTAAAACAGTCGTTATGCAAATACCAACCTAGCCGGACGCAAACTGATCATCAGGTATATCCCCTAACTAAAATCCAACGTAATGCCAACCTACCAAAGTTTACCCATCAACGCGAAAGTTACTCGTCTCTCTCGCGTTAACCTCAAAACCCACACTGCCACTCATACCTCATAATTTCGAGCCTCTTCTCCCGTTTCCACTCTTGCAATAACACTTTAGAAAGAGCCCACAGAACGTGCAAGTTTATTAGCACTTTAGTCGAAATTCAAGATTTCTTCATAATTATAACAATTCCTGGACGCTAATCGACGAGGGTGGCAATTTGACCAACTCGTTTTTCGAACGTTTTAACGTCGATGGTTTCCAGTAGCTATAGCTCAATTCCGGATTGAAGGAGAGATCAGTATCGGGAAGTGGGTTGAACGTTGAATAAGGATCAGCTGCATAAATTGGGTGAATCTAATTGGTCGTCGCTCGATCGACGAGACATTTTCAGCAATAAAATTCAGAATTATTGCAGATTTATGAGAGACTGTTTTTTGTTCTTTTGGTTTGAGGAGCGTTGGTCGAATCAGGGATTGAGATACAAGCGAGCAAAACGAGTGAAAAGTGACGAAACAAGGGCAGACGTTGCATAAAAGGGTAGAAAAAGCTGGGTGGATTGCTGCTTGAAACCTGGACCACGTGAGCGCTCCTTTAAGGGAAGTTTCTCAGACGTTACAGCAGTACAACAGTGTTGCAAGTTTGTACCGTTCCGAAGAAACAGGAACGAGTGATTGATCGATTGGACCGTCGAGGATTCGGATACGCGATTGATGCTCGTCTTGTCCAGCGCACCGTTCTCAGGTTAAACACGCGATTCAATCAAATCACCAGCTCGCCAACATTATATTACTCTTCTACTCCATTTATTTCCTTCGCGCGATAACAATTTGTTCCTCCATAAAATCAACAGTTTCGTCAATTCCTCTCCTAATTTTATGAAACGTTTAAGGATAATTGAATCTACATTAGGAGGTAGCAAATGGTTAAAAAAAATGTTTCGTATTAACTTTCTATTTCCTTCTACAAGAAAACTTAAACTCGCAGTGGCGATTCATTATTGTCCAACAGAGGTTGCCAGAAAAGTTTCAAGGACTACTGTTTTTGATGACACACACACACACACAAGCAATGGCTACATATACCTATATGTACACATATGTATACCATAAGTGTATAATGTAAGAGATGAAGATGCCAGCGGCTCCAGCGAGTGCATCGACCGAACGGAGAAACTTAGTGAAATCGTCCTATCCAATAAAATTGGCTCTCATCGAACGGCCAGACGGGACAAAAATTGTGAAATGTGGAACGCGCGCTCCCCATCCTTTCTGCCGATGGTGACTCTTCGCTTCTTCTCAGTACCTGGATCTTATTTTTTACTAATGTGTGTGTGTGTGTGTTTGTGTGTGATTCGAAAAAAGGGAAGAAATCTAATTTCGGGGTTAATTGGAGGTTAAGGATCGATAGCTTGGGACCATTGGAATTTGGATGAAGAAGCAGATATAGGAGAACTGAGAAGTGGGGTAAAAATGTAGTGCAAGAAAAATGGTCGCGAGGAGTTGGCGTAGCGCGTCGCGGCGATGAGCTTTGTCCACGCTGAGGACGGCAGCCGAGTATAAGCGTGAGAGCGGCCGGCGAGGGCCCCGCTTTGCAATAAGAGCCGTCGGCCAGTTTTTTCAACCCTCTGGTGCGAGCCAGGGGCCCAAGGAGGGGCACCGTACCCCCTCCCCTTCGACGCTTCTTCCTACAGCGTCCCCCTCTTCGGTAGGCCAGTGTGGCTCCCACCACAGCCTCAAGTGGGGCCGAGTGGGGGAAGAAGCACCTCCCTCCAGGACGACGCAACGGCCTGTATTAATTTAAACGCGGTACGTGTGTGCACGCCGCTTTTTCTCGCAGTTCCTCGAAATTTGCAAGAAACTAGTCGGACACCCTGATCGCTTTGCTCTCTTGCTCGCTCCCGCGCCTCGTCCGCTTCGTCCGGCTCGTCCGCGTCTCTCTTTGCCCGACTGCCCGCTCCTCGCAGGGAAGAAGAAGCACGAAGAAACGACGAGGGATGCCTGCCTAGCCACCTCAAGAATTCTACTCCTTACTCCTGAAATTATATATACGCCGTCCATATTTCATTTTTATCGACATTTTATGCGACATCTTTTTCCCAACCCACCTCCCTCCTCCTCCTCCTTGACCGAGCAGAGCATTCGTTTACTTTCTTCTCATTGCGCTCCTTATAATTATTTCTACCTTATATCGTGGCCACCATATAAGAAATTAAACAGCGCACGCGTAAAACACTCGCCGCTATTCGTCGATTCCCAATTATTTCGCCAATAAAACATCTTTTCGCGTAAGCATCGACAGCTGCTAGAGAATCGGTATTCGATTTCATTTTTATTTATAGCTGTCGAGTGTTTATTCGCGATGAGATATAGGAGCAAGAACTTTCGCTATATAGGTGGAACACGTTGGCAATCAGAGAAAATCCCTTAGTTTTTCCATGGATTTTTGATATAATTAAGATTAGTGTATTAATATAGCCGTAAAGGTTGGCGGAGTACAGGCTCCGATGGAGAAAAACGCCGAGTTTTGTCGGTTAGTGGTCTCGCATAGGACTCTGCGTATGTGTGTACACTTGTGAACGTGATGGAATTCGACGACCGGTCCAATTTACGCCTCATACACGCGCAGAATATAAACGGCTCCTTTATCTGACAAGCTGTCTAATTACCAAGTAATTAATTACCAAGGATGGTTAGGTCCCAAAGTGATCTTCGTATTTTTCAGTTCCGTCAATATAAGTAGTACTCAACGGAGGCTATTAGTAATTGACTACAATCATTCGCTGCAACTTTTTCGCCGCTTGTACATAAAACACTCTGAAAGTTTTCCCCGTTTTTCAGTGGTACAAACCTCGGTGCCTCAGAACGAGGCGGAGCTTCAACTCTACAGGGTGATGCAGCGCGCTTCCCTACTGGGCTATTACGACACTCTCCTGGAAATGGGTAAATTCGATTTCCATGTGGATTCTTCGAGACTGCGAGCTCGATCTATAACCAATCTGTATAATATTAATAATTAATCAGAGTTTTTACATTGCTGCATTATCGTATACAGGTGGCGACGACGTTCAACAGTTATGCGACGCGGGCGAGGAAGAATTTCTGGAAATTATGGCATTGGTTGGTATGGCGAGCAAGCCGCTTCACGTGAGAAGACTTCAAAAAGCTCTGCAGGAATGGCTTACGAATCCCTGTACGTGATTGCATAAAATAGTAAAATAGATTTTTCTCGAGCGATGAAAATATCGAAGAAAGATACAAATTGGAGAATTTCTTTTTCCAGCGTTGTTTCAAGCTCCCGTCGTGCCAAATTCTGCCCCGTGCAAAAGCACGCCGAACGTGGGATTCCCCTGCGTGAGTCCGAGACCCCAGGTGCAAACGCCGCAAGGTTTCACAACTACTCCGCAAACTCCGACGCCTGCTTCTTACATCTCCTCGCACATATCGCTCACCTCATTACCCTACAGAAGCGCCAGTCCAATAGCGCCAGTAACCACCGGAGCTGCACCCGCAGCTTCCACTACTTTCAGACAGAGTCCCAGTCCCAATACATCCTTGCCTTACGCAGCTTCTCATAGTCCTGGTGTTTTACAGGTAGGATACATCTCGCGGCTGCCTTTCCCAATTTGTCCATAACGATTCCTGTGCCTAATGACGAGGATGATTTTTAGGTAGGAACGTGCGAATCTTCCTGTGGCAGCGGCACAACTCCCAGTCCGAGCGGTGGGGGCGCCCCTCCTAGCCCCACTCAGCCAGCGCCAACTCTGCTCCAGTCCCAAATACAAAGACTGACCGATGCTGCCGAGAAACTCGCAGCGACCCTTCGGCCGCTCGACCCGAAGCCTCATAACGTTAAGAAAAAGATCTGCAAAAATTTGGAGGTAATTTCGTCATCCACAGAGCAGCCGTTAATTATTGCATTTGTTAATTGGACGATATTCCAGTTGGTTATGGCCATGCCTGATAGCGACCCGCGCAGAATGGAGGAGATCAGGAAGTATGCCGCGATTTACGGTAGATTCGACTGCAAGAGGAAACCAGAAAAACCGCTGACGCTGCACGAGGTTTCCGTTAACGAGGCAGCAGCTCAAATATGCAGATTCGTACCGGCACTGCTTACGCGAAGAGATGAATTGTTTCCTCTGGCCAGACGTGTTGTCAGAGACTCTGGTTGTCACTATTCAAAGAATCAGTAGTGAGTATCGTTGCGCGAAAGCAACACGCGAGTTGTTATTAAGAAAATAAAAACAAAACAAACAAACTGCAAGTTAATTCGAAATAGCAATAAAGTTTTTTCTGGTCCACGACGCTCGTGGGTACGATAACAATTTCTTATTCTTGCGCAAATAGTACTTATGCATATAGACGATATTGACTCATAATGTAAATAATTTTAGGAACTTTTTTGTCTGGTGGTTATACACGACAGGGGAGTTTTTGTCGAGTGTTTTTGTATAAACGGTCGATGCGTTTGTTTTGATTCCAGTTTGTCAATGTCGAGGACACGGGAGAACGGAGACGATTCCGAATTGAAGAGGCAAAAATTCGAGATGGAGGGTGAGAGCGAGGACGCGACGCAGGTTAGCTCATGTCGAGCGAAAAACTAAATCCGCGCAAGCCCTGACCCTGCCCTGCTGCCCTAGCATGGCCGTTAACTAACTGTTCTAGCCCAGCACGTAACATATTCTCCTCGGCACACATTAACAGCCTGCTGGCAAAACAAACGCGCAAATGAAAACGGACGGAAAAGGTCAAGTATAGCCATCGCGTCATCTACCTGCACGGCTCTGTGTGTGGGAATCTTCAAATTCTTTTTTGCCATCTTCATCGGCAAAAAACCATCTATGCAAAAACAACTTTAATGTGCTTGCACGCTCGCTTAAACTTTTTTCTTACCGTACGAGTCTCTATGCACGCCAAACAAAATATCGATGACCTTTGCATCCTTTGAGATTCTTCGCAGGAATCTCCCGGTTTAAACTTTGAACGACTTTCGCTTTTGCTACAGACGATTGATTTCTAATGAACCTGACTTTTGCTTCAGCATGAATAGATGCTTGTACGTTTCATTAAAAAATTCAATCAAAGGACATAGTCGCATCTAGATGACAAGCATTTATAAAAAAAAATATAATATCGAGATAAATATACTCAGTATCCCGCTCACGCGCAGCTTACTTTTACCACTTGAAGCGAGGGCCGAGGCTCTGCCGAGTCTTCAGATTACAATTGTCGATACACTATTAGCTATTTTTCAACAAGTTTCTATGTCACAGATTCAAAATTATTCTCAAATCGCATTATCTTATTGAATTATGATTATGATGCTTTGATTGCAGTTTTATTTATTACAGCTTTTCGTATAGGTATACAGGCTATCAGGTGGGTAATTTGTTTCCTGCATGATTGTTTGGGTATTTTTGACCGTCGAAGCTTTTTGCAACCTGCTTGGATTTTACTATGCTTGATTCCTGGTATTCCAACAAATCCTGTTTTCTTCATATCGCACGCTGTTTGCTTGAACAAAACTTGGCTGTGCCGTTTCTAGCAGTATATTGTTCCAGGAGGAGTTGGATCTTCGCTGTTCCGGCACGGACATCAATTCTACGATCAGAAGACACAGATCATCGAGGTGATTTTTTCAAAATTTTCTGCAGAAAACGAGATTTTTTTTTTTGATAGTGTTTGACCGACGTACACGCTGATAACAAAAGATTTGCACTGTTTCAGTCCAGTTTGGGGCAAGAAGAATAACAACGGAATGTTTAGTACAAATATTGAGGAAATTAGCGATTCGGACAGTCAGTTTTCTTTCTCTAATGAAGAATCTTCATCTATCCATGTAAATATATTAAAGAGTTACAGAAACTATATATACTAAGCCATCATGAAGAATTCTTTAAGAACACTTGTGGAACGCATTTTATGAAACAAAAGAAGTATATTCTCTTGAACTCTTTAAGAATTCTATTCGCTCCGTGCTTTTGAACGCAAACACAATAAAGTAAGATTGTGTAACACTGTATACATATACGAAAAAGTCCACTTAAAATGATGAAATATGGCTGTATGTAGCGCTGATAGTATGCACGTGCACTACTATACATTCGCATTTCATTAGATTTGTATTCAACCGCATGGAGTGAATAGACGCTTTTCGATACAATAAGAGTTTGAAAACAACTAATTTTTTACCTCATAAAATGTAACTTCATAAGGATTCTTCTTGTTAGCTGAGTAATTATTTCGGTTTAGGGCAAATTTATATTGATTAAAGCTAAACTGTAACTAATTTTAGGACATTAACGAAGCGGATGCCGATAATACAGATAAAGAAAATGATTTCAATTTAAAGGTAAGATGCCAATTAAATATAAAAAATCGTTAATAATATACTTAATCGAGCAGTGTATTTAGGTTATAGCTTCTCGAGGGGATAACATAATTGCCGTCGCAAATCCTGCATTAATGGAATGTAGTCATCCAATAAAAGAAGAACCTGCAGATGAAAAATCTACGCTGTGATATTACTATAAACAATTAACATACGATCATCTTTATATGATTAACAACATTACCACACATTTATTTTTAATATTTTTATCACTCGCGTTGCCATTACCATTTTTATACTACTAGTGTCAGTACCGCCATTCTACCAAGCAGCATTTTAAACATTGTTAACGATTTCATCGTTTGTTAAATCATTATGATGAAGAAAAGATGAAAGAAATAGTAGATTGTACGTTTGCTTGTTATCTAGTTTTAGTGTAACCTTAAATGAATGTTCGTCCATTTTAATGTAGGAACTTTTTGGTATTCACAACTGATAAATAAATAATCTAAATTAAAATATACTTTACACAAACAATATATATGTATATATAATACAATGTATATGACGTATGGAAGTTGTAAATATAAAAAAAATTCTCTAATTAGTTTGGAACATTTGAACACTTATAGTCCTGCAAGCGATAATGAACGAAGTAATTGGGGAAGGTAGCTCTTCTATTTTAAATTGAAATCAGACGATTCTTTTTCTCGTGCTGGATTGCTTGTTGAATTTAAAATGGTAACTGCTGATTGATTAACTTGATTTTCTGCATAGGCTGCAATTTGAATTCGACATGAAGCGCATGTAATGTATAGTTTACGTTACGTTTAACACAGAATTTAAACGTTTTATGCGCGCTTATATGTAATTCGGAATGGACCTATAAAAACCAAACAGTAAATAACATTCCAATTTCAGGAAGCAATCCTACACGTAAAATAGCATCATTTGATTAGCTTTATATTTTCTTAATGTAGGGGGTGATGGGGGGGGGGGATAACTTACCAACTGTGTTTACTGGAGCTGCGTTCGTTTATGTACTGCCAGTACTGAAAACCTATATTTTACGTGACATACATTGTAGAGTTTTAGTACTCGCAGTTAATAAACGAACGCAGCCTGGTTATCTGAAAAATGTGTCTACTTAACGCAGCGCCTCCTCTCCTCTCCCGCCCCAAATGCCAACGACAGTTACCGACAGTGGTTAATTGGATAGATAAAAAAAAAATTGCCATATGATAAAATAGGGTATATTACTCGCGCTTTTCACCACTTCGTCTACTTTTTACGGTGCTCATTTAAACAACGTATAAAGATAGAGAGAGAAGAGGAACAAGAATTGTGTTGACAATGTAAGAAGTGTAATTAAATAAACGAATAATTCTAATGGCATAAAAGCTTGCACTTGACTAAGATACTCTACAGTATATGTAGCATATACTATACCATTTTAAATATAAAATTGCAAGTAAAAGAAAATTAGGTTTATTATTGCCCGGTTCCACAACCCTTGTTTAAGGGTGAACCCTACCAAGTCGGGTTAACTTAACCCAGAGTTAACCCGACTTGGGCCCGGTTCCACAAGCCTTGTTTAAACTGGATTAAGTTAATTTTACTATATTTTATGTCACATAGAATATAGCATAATTAACTTAATCCAGTTTAAACAAGTCTTGTGGAATCGGGCCTTGGTAGGGCTCACCCTTAATTAGATTAAGTTAATTATGCTATATTCTATGTGACATAAAATATAGCAAAATTAACTTAATGCAGTTTAAACAAGGCTTGTGGAATTGGGCCTGTTAGTTTGTTCGTTTAAAGTTACACTTTTTACATTTTATACCCTTTTACGTATTTCTGTCTCTATCCGTTGTATAAGTTGACACGCTTGACACTGTTGTAAAAAGTTTAAAAATTGCAAAAGTTCGACTTTCCACTAAAATGAACAAACTTTATTCTCCCCACTCCGACGGGATCTAGTGAAAGGAAGGTACATACAATTCCCAGTTCTGTTGCTCGTCTTCATATTTGTGTACTTTCGGTTTAGTCTTCCAAGTTCATAATATCATTCACAAGCCATTTTGTGTGCGTTGTTCAAGCAGCTGTGCAAAAATATTCGTCACTTTATAGCAAAATGTCAAACCTCGGTATTATCATAATCGGGGTATGAAAGTATCCAGGGTGCTGCTGCGTAAAAGTCGTAACGTAAATTGGTTGTTCTGTAGAAGTATAGATGTTGCCAGAAAAGTTTTCACGTATTCTGTAAAACAAAGAACATTTGGATACCATTTATTAACCTTGACCTGATCATCATACCCGTAAGTATCATCCTCGACAATGGTTAAAAATAGTTTGGTTAAGCGGAAAACTACGCTGATGAAATCCTTTTTCCAATGTAATGCCGTTGACCGTGTGTATTGCGTGCTAGCTTTATATTGTTCTACAAGTATTTTAACTTCTAGGACCTATATATAGTTTTTCTTTCTTTTTTTTTATAACAATTAGCAAATCATCCATTCAGGTGCACCAACTATCTAGGCTGTCAATAGTACATACGTGAATAATAATTTACTTCTCCCCTCATCAGTTTTACTAATATGTAATTCGTATTTTTTATGCATTTCTAATGCTTCTTTTTTTCTTTAATCTTTTCAGATTATTGATAAATAATGCCTACAGATAAAATAAAATAAAAATCGCATTAAATTCTATATAGTCTCCAAGCAGCTGGCTTATGTTAATAGCCTTATTGTGTTTTATGGGTAGTTTTTGAGACCCATGGTTTTCCTGAGAGTTCTCCGAACAAAGTGAAATGCGCTCTTATAATTCATTGTATTCACTGCTACAATCAGGTGTATAATAACATATAGTAAGTATTATGCAACATCATTAACTTAAAATATAGAAAATTATGTAATTTAATATTTATAAGTTTCTATAAATTATATCTTTCCAAAAAAAAACATTGTGACATTCTATAAAAATAAATATAGCCTATGCATATATATGTATAATATCTATAGATGCAATCGTATACTAGTACATTTGCAATGTTTTCATTTTGAACATGAAACATTATAAAAAGATTTATGTAAGTAACATATATATCTTATGAAACTTGAAGATATAAAGCAAATGTTATTTCAGAATGGTCATTTATATTGTTCTATTTTCAGTTTCAGTACATATAGTTGATAACCTGCAAAGCTGTCAAAATGGCTAATGAAGAATTGCAAAGTGACTCACGTGTAATTGGAGAAGACGAAGGGCCTTCTAATATGGATAGGACAATATCCAAAATTAAAAATGTTTGTATTAAAGAATGGATGGAAAGAATGAACACAGGAGCATTGTCTTGTGCAGACTTTAAAAAGTGCTGGAGAATTTGGGTACCTAAAATTTATAGCCCGAAATTAGATGGAAATTGCGTAGGCTTTAGTATCGAGGAGGATAAGGCGCAAGGGTTATTATTCGATACATTAGAAGAATTTATTTGTAATGGAGATCCTCAAGTTGTACTAAAACAGCTCAGTCAAATGGACAATCCACCGTCGGTTTGTGCGAGGGTATTTAAATTGGGTGAACCAACTTATAGCTGCAGGGAATGCAGCATAGACTTAACATGCGTTCTTTGCGTGGAATGCTTTAAACAATCTGCTCATAGAAATCATAAATATAAGATGGGAACGTCTAATGGAGGAGGCTGCTGCGATTGTGGAGATCCTGAAGCATGGAAGAAGGAGCCTTCGTGTACGGTACACTTGGCCGGTACCCAAGCAAAAGAGTCCGATGAAAAGAAATTACCTGTGGATGTGGCGGAAAGAGCCAGAGTAACTTTCGAGGCAGTACTTAAATATGCGTATGACTTATTATCGCTAGAGCACTGTCCCGACTTGCCTCCTGATTTAACGGAGAAAGAAAAAAATCCACTTTCCACTTTGATCTTACCAGACACATATTGTACAGTTCTTTTTAACGACGAGACGCATACGTTTGAGCAAGTGATAAACACCCTGACGCGTGTGATAAGATGTTCTCAGAGAGACGCAATTGAATACGTAACAAACATTGATCGAGAAGGCAGAGCCGTTGTAAAATGTTCAAATTTCCAGCATTGCCATGACCTGAGATCCGACATAGAAAAATTTACATCTAGACACAACAATCGACCACTGAAAGTTCTCGTAATTCACGCTCACGTAGTGGCCCATCAGGCATTTGCCATGAAACTCCTGAATTGGCTGCAACAATTTATCATTACCTGTGAAGGCTTCCGAATAATTTTTACCAAGGTCGCGTTACATACGGAGTTTCAAGGAATGTCGATAGTTGATGGGATTTTGATAAGAGACTCCCAACTTTGGAAATCAGCAAGGGCAGCATGGCACCGACTTTTTATTTCCGGAATGCTAATGGAGTACGAAAGTAAAAAGGCACTAGCGACCGTATTTACACACAACTACGGGCCTGTTATGAAAGACTTTATAAACGACGATCACGACCATTCTTTCTCCATTGTTTCATTGTCGGTACAATTGTTTACGGTGCCTACCTTGGCGCACCATCTGATCGCACATCACGACGTGCTATTTATTTTATTAAATACGTTCATATCCGAAAGTTTGCAAAGATGCAATGCACTAGGAAAATTAGAATTCGAGCGAAACGCACCATACCCCGCTTTCAAACGAGCGCGCTTTATTCTGTACGATCTGAAGTATCTGTTATATTCAAAGCCCCATGTTTGGACCGACGAGCTTAGGCGAGGCTTTCTTCAGGGCATGTCGTTGTTGTTGAATCTACTCTGCAGTATGCAATGCATGGACGCGGTTCTCCGGCAAGTCGGTCAACACACAGAATACGAGCCGGAATGGGAGCCTGCTTTTCATCTGCACATCAATTTATCGCCGGTGATCAGTTTAGCGATAGAATGGTGCAGCTCCGATAGAATCGTCTTAATCAAAACGTTCAGGCTCGTCTTGAAGAAACTCTACGAACAACCAGGAATCGATTCTGGACCTGGGCAAGTTCGCGAGCTGGCCGATCACAGTGCATCCTGCTTACAGTATGACGTCTCCTCGGAGCCCGTATCCATACATCTTCCTCTCTCAAGATTTTTGGCTGGCCTTTTTCTATGTCTCGAGAAGCACAATTTGAATTTTCAAAGTGCCGAATTTTCCAATCAAACCAAACCAACGCCCGAGCAAATAATCGAGCCGGTGCTAACGGCCCAAGCTATGATTTCGCAAGTTCACGCTGGTATGTGGAGGAGGAACGGCTATTCCCTATTAAACCAATTGTACTTTTATCACAACGTGAAGTGTCGCTCGGAAATGTTGGACAGAGATATTATTTTGCTTCAAGCTGGAGCATCGATGATCGAGAGCAACGAATTCCTTATACACGTTCTGAACAAGTTCAATCTTCTTAATTGGGCGAATAGAGAATTTGAGGCGAACGCCTTGCGAAATCCCGAGGAGGAGAGCATAAAGCAGACGATCAATCTGGTGGAGGAGCTGTTAGGACTGTTGATTACAATCGTAGGAGAGCGATACGTACCTGGTGTTGGACAAGTCACTGCCGAGGATCGCTTGAAAAAAGAAATAATTCAACAGCTGTGTATAAAGCCTCTGTCCCACTCGGAACTCAGTAAGACCTTACCGGAAGACGTGCATTTGCAAACCGAAATGGAGAACGTTATACAGGATGTAGCTGATTTCAAGAAACCATCGCAGGACTCTGCTGGCAAAGGTGTTTACGAACTGAAGCCTCACCTATATGCCGAGTACAACGTGTTCTTCTATCATTATACGAAAGAAGAACTGAGCAAATCCGAGGAAGCTCAACGGAAGCGACGCGTGGCACAAGGAGAACTGGAATGTTGTCCTCCACCTAAGCTCCCTAAGCTTACAGAGACCTTCAGTTTGGTAGCAAATTTATTGCAATCTGACGTTATGTTGCATATTATGCAAACGGTCCTGGAACGCGCTCTAAATTTTATGGCTAGAAGTTTTTCAGAGCCACAGGTCCACAAAATTCTACACCTGATTGGATACGCTCTGCAAGAGCAACAGTCGGGAAATTATCCATTTCTTATATTTACTGAAAGAGCGGTGAGGTGGAATATTTATAAATTATTGGAGGAGCTGTCCGCTAGTTCGAGAATAGAAGCTCACAAAGATCTGTTGAAATGGACGTTGAACAAGTACAGAGAGGTGGCCGGTACCAATATGGCGACTGCAGCAGCACCAACGGTGTCGACGGATGCTCAAAGCGAGCAGTCAGCGGAGGACGCGGAGCCGCCTAACAAGACCGACAAAGAGTGGAGGACGAAGATGGCTGCGCAGAAGCGAGCTAAGATCATGGCGCAAATGGAGGATATGCAGAGGCACTTCATGAAGAAGAACGCGAAATTGTTTGAGAAGGCTGGCAAAGTGAACGAGAAAGGAGCTGTGATGGACGTGAGCGAGTGTTCCGACGCGGCTCCGGTTGCTCTTGGGAGCGGTCAAACCGCCAAGCTGTTGGAGGAGAAGAGTTACACCTGTATCCTGTGCCAAGAGGATCAAACGATAACAGCTAACGGACCGGCAATGGTATTCGCTGCATTCGTTCAGCAGTCCACCGTATTATGCCAAAATCGAGCCAACATACCCAACATAGATGAGCCTGATCCCTTATACCTGTCGGCTAAATTGGGTGCTTCGCCTCACACCAGCACGTGCGGTCACATAATGCATGCTCATTGCTGGCAAGATTATTTCGACAACGTTCTATCGAAGGAGAATAGGCGGCCGTACAGATTGCGACAACCGGCGAGCTTCGATGTGGAGAAGCACGAATATCTCTGTCCCTTGTGCGAGTGCCTCAGTAACACCGTTCTGCCTCTTCTACCGACGCTGGCGTCGCTGCAGCAGAGTCCGCCTCCCGTTCACGACTTGACCTTCAGCGACTGGCTTGTGTGTCAAAGGTTAACGCTGGATTGTAAATCGCCTTCTAGATTAGCGAAAATTCGCGCTTTGAAGGAAACTCATGATCCGCTCTGTCGATATTGTTCGAGCGCCAATTCTCAAGTTATGGAGGAAGACAATCCGTCGGAACCGAATGCGGTAATGGCTTGTCCCATAGAGACTATCAGGCAGGAGTTGGGCAAATGCGTCGCGGACGCTTTCGAGCAGAGCTATGGTCAGGCCGGACCAATCCTTTCCGAAAATCTTCTGGCCATGATTCATCTTTACGCGCAGGCGACCTACACGAAGGGTTTGGGTGCAGAGCCACACGAGGGCGATTCGAGAGTTCCGCTGTTGGCCTGGAAATCGACCGCTTATACCGTTCACGCCGTCGAGTTTCTTTTGCGAGATTTGGAAGTTCCGCTGATCGGATCTTGCCCGTCTAGAAGAAAGTACGGTTTGCAGGGATTGGCCAGAATCTCAGCTGTTTTAGGATCTACGGGGATTAGCTCACGGACGAGCCCGACTTGGGCTGATAAAGTTACCATAGGGAATCATGCGTTGTCTCTTCTGGCGATGCTATTAGAAAATCATCACGAAGGTCCTAGTGTCCTAGATTGGGATCCGTTCGGCGTGCTGGTACCTCTGATACACTCTCTCCCGAGTCTCTATAGCACGGGGAAGGATGCATCGCCAGCTCTGATTACGGGGGGTGTACACGAGTTGCACGCCTTAACGCTGGTCTTTCTCTCCCTGATCGTCAAGATCCTCCTGACCATGGATTTTAATAAGCACGATGATATGGAGGTGGATGTTCAAGGTGAGGAGGAGCAAGAGGAGGATAACGAAGGCTGTGGAAAATGGAATACCTGTGACAATGGGGAAAATCATTCTATTGTCACGTTGACAGAGCTTCTAGGGATTAGTATTGGAAATCAAACTGCTTCCGGATTATGGAAGCGCGTGAAGAATGCCTGTATGCCATTCTTGAGATGCTGCACACTCTACTTTTATTATGTGACCGATGTTCCAGCACCTGCCGAATTAGCTACGCAAGAGGGAAGCACATACGAGAACACTTGTAAATATTTGGGACTTCCAGCTACCTGTGACCAACTGCTCAAGCCGAACATAGAGCAAATTCTTATACTAGCCAATATATGGAAAAGTCATCGAGTGGTTCAGATGCATTTGGCAAATGACAGCCTGGTATCGAAAAGAGTTATCAAAGAACCGTTGAAAGTCAACAAATTGGTAAAGCTCCCCGATGACTATAGTGAATTGATAAATACTATATCCCTGTTTACTTGTCCGAATAGTGAAAGGGAGGACTCGAGGAATCCGACGATGTGCCTCGTTTGCGGAGAGATGTTATGTTCCCAAAGTTATTGTTGTCAGACTGAATTAAATAAGATTACAGTAGGTGCGTGCACATATCATGCTAGCAAATGTGGTACCGGGGTCGGTGTATTCTTGCGAGTTCGCGAATGTGAAATTCTCCTTTTACGAAATCCAAACAGGGGAGCCTTTATCTGTCCGCCCTATCTTGACGAATACGGAGAAACGGATCAGGGCCTCAGAAGGGGGTACCCTCTCAAGTTGTGTAAACTCAAGTATGGCCAACTAAATCAATTGTGGCTGGAGCATGCCGTTCATGAATCTATAGCAAGGGCCATCGAGTATTCCAATGGCCTCATGCCGATGCAATGGCAATATCTATAACCATTTTAGAGATTGCTATCAACACTAATAGCCTGGACGTTTAGTTAAAAATGCTAAATTTATATTTAGTATGAACACGAAAATAGCAGTTACTATTACTATTGTTAATCCTTCGTTTGTTTCACCGTATGAACTCGATAAAATTATTTATTTACAAATTGTATATTTAAACAATAAGTATGGCTTTGTATATTTACGACCATTTGACGTTATTCCCGTTACAAAGTTTCAAATTATTTCAGAGTTTACAGAACCTTCTATATTAACATGTAAATGAAATATAAATTTCTTTATAACTATACTAACAGAATGTTTTATAGACTTTGTTGCTTGTAGCAAAAATAATTAATTTTTATATATGTATTATCCAAACGACTGTCATTTTAGTTGTATAGCTGTAGAATCGTTTGAAATAGCTAAATAAGTAATTTTAGGCTCTGCATCAAAATAAAACATTTCGAAAACGTTAAATTTCATTAATGGGAAAAGATCGTCACCGTTTTACACAAATATTTTACAATATATATATTGATGCGATGCACGTCGAGGAAAAAATATTTCAAGAATTTCGTGACATTTCTTCGAATCGTGTTAAAAATATATGTTTCAAAAAAGTTTTCACTTTTTTTAATCTCAAATACTGCAAATAAAAGTGAAAACAACTAACTTACTAGTCGATGCCTACATAATTGACGCAGTATCAGCAGAAGATAACGATTTACTCTCATTGATTTAGTATATTCTAATGTTTTTGGGCTTATTAGAGAGAGAGAGAGAGAGAGGGAGAGAGAGAGAGCTACTGGGATTTGTATGAAAGATGAAAGTTATTTCTTTCTATTATTTTTTTTGAATAAAATAGTATGTATTAATGATAAGTACAGATGCGGGCAAAATACATACATATATATAAATATAAATAAAAATTTATAGCTCTTATTTATTAGTCGTATAACGAGAAATTATCTTTTACTTTAAATATTAAATATATTATGATCAATGCGCGTGTCAAATAATAAATTGCCGTTTTTTATCTCTAATAAAGTGCAAATATATACAGCTAATGTATAATTGTATTAATTATACTCTCCATGACTATATATATTTATTTATAAAATGTATCTTGCTCAACTCTGTATATTATATATATATATATATATATATATACATGTGTGTATATATATGAAATATATACGTGTTGTTTTAAAAAGTTAAAAATTTTAAATGATTATGCTTTCTTATCAATAATATATACACTTAAATACGCGCAGCATACGACCATGATCTAATGACGTATAATATACGTATAGCTCTAAAAAAATGTCACACCATACATTTATAGCAGAGGTGAGGGGAGAGATTGACTGTTTTAGTTGACGGCGTTGACGCAATGTTAAAGCTAGTAGTCTCTCACTGGTAGTCGCTAACTGTTAGCCAAAAATGACAACTGAAAATCAGCACTTAGCACTACTGCATGTTCGATCAGTGATGACAGGCGGCAGTAATATCAAGAATTCGCTACCCCCACTCTGACTACTATTCATATGTAACACAACTAATGAGAATCAGAGTGCGGGTAGCAAATCCCCACCGTCTATCATTGCTTGTTATGATGCGAATAGCTAGTGCTGCTAACGACTGTTTGATTTGAAGATTGTGCAGCGCAGCTTAGCAGTTAGCAAATGCTAGCTTAGCAAACATCAACTAAAACAGTCATTGCTCACGGACATTTGTGCACCATGCCTGTGAAGTACTGTGCAGTGCTGTGCACGTGCAGTGTGCACACGAGCAGCCGATGCCGCAGCCCGCAAGAGCCTTTTGCATGACTTCGGATCCTTCGGATAATTTTTTCCAACGTCACCTAACATTGCCTAGCAACACAACTTTGAAATAGCGGTAGCATAATTTATGGTACAAAGAGATTATTTTAGGGCAGTAGCCACAGTATCAATAATAAATAGAACTTAAGCTTAGTACGCCTTCTGCTTACTGCCTAGTATGATCTTAGCTGAGGGTTAGAGTTTGGCTTATTTCATACGTTTCCCTTGGAGTGATGTCACTGCTACACTGAAATACGAGCTTACTTTGGCTTATAAATTCCAGCTTTAATTCTTTTATTTAAAAAAATTAAACAAAATTAAGGGATTATGACAGAAAAGGATTTTGTCCTAAGAAACGGCTATGTTTATATCAGTGAACGACGAGACTTTAAGGGCCGGCCGCCTTGTTTTGACGATCACATAATAGGAAAATTCAACAAGACCAAATCACGCACTACGTGCGCTTTGCTCTTACGCAAAGTTAAAACCAAAATCAAAGTAAAAACTTACATAAAACAAGTAAAACAAATGAAAGTCACTAAAGAAATGAGCAATTCTTTCTTTTTTCTTGACTGCAATAGAAGTCACAACATTTTTTAAGTACATTTCTGGCCATGCGCCTCGCGATGTAATCGTTTTTTTCACTATGAACACATCAGAGATTACTTAAAATTTAATTTTTTTATCTTTAAAAGATGTTCAAAGGAACGTTCCTATTTTTATTATAATTGTCTGTGTATGACAACACATTTGTTATTTTAATTGTTTATTATAATTATTAATGGTATTAAACATTGATAAGAAACTGTTTTTTTTATATTTTTCTCATAAAATATTAATCTTCCTGAATGTTTTGGTTCCAACTAGAGCCTTCTATCTTAGTTTGCTTATATAAAAGATATGAATTTTCAAAGATGATGTATTTTTACCAAAAATAGCAAAAATGCAAACTCAGAACCAAAACAGATTTTGCAACCTAACTATTGCCAAAAGTCTTGTATATTTTCTTATATTTCAACATATTTTAACTAAAAAAAAATCGATGTTGTACTTCGAAATCTGTCGGTTTTGGTGTGGAATGGCCGAATACCAATAAGTTCATATCATTGTGTATGTGTGTTAGTAGACCTAACTTTACCTGAAAATCTTATTAAACTGAGTTTGTTTGGGAAAGAGAGGGCAGAAAGAACATTCTTTTGGGATAAGATGATAACTTCAATAGTAAGGACTAGAAATCTTGTAACTCGCTTTAGTTTCAATCAGCTTGGTGCGATTGTTACTTGTAAAAATCATGTCCTAACAAAAAGCCCAATTGATTGTGTTGAAGGGTGTGCACAGCGTTGGATACCAAAGCCGAATTTGAGGTTAATCAGAAACTATTGTGCTCACATTGAGCCAGATGTAAAATTACCAAATTTGCTGGATGAGCCTCTCTATATTAATATTTTTGGATTTAAGCCATTTATAGCCTTGATAAAGTGTTCACTTTTACGTTTCTTTGTAGACAAGGACTTTCATCTTAATGATTTTAGTAAAGCAGTTACACAAGTATAGTATTACAATTATCAGGGAAAAGCACAGAAATAAAAGCTTACAAATGAAAATAAAAAGAAGTAACTTTGTTTTGTTATAGGCAGTAACAGTAGTAACACAAGCTCTGACACAAGGTGATCATGATTTTTTATTGAAAGTTGTTGCTGACAAGGCTTTACAAGCCATTAAAAATAAGGTAGATAATTTAAGTTTGGCACAGAAAATGTTATTAAACATCACTACTGATGATATTTTGCTCGTTATGCCATTTGATACAAAAATTGTTACTAACAAAGGTACATTGTGTTAGTTCACAGGTATTTTCTAATCATCAATGATTTAAATATCACTTTAATTATATTAAAGTTTTCTATTTTGCATTAGATGAAACAAATATAGAGATTAAGGTCCTAGCTACTTTTGCCAGTGGGTTTGGAGAATGGAAGAAAACATTGCCAGAAGAGGGCCAGCTTAATGCTATTATGAAAAGAGCAGATGAATTACCTTTAGGGCATAGGATAATGGCTAATATTACTTTTGCTCGAACCTATACAAAGCAGCAGGCTAGTCCATGGATTATTACTTATTTAAATTATTGCAGTATGTCAGAAAGTTGAAGAGGTAAAACAAATAATGATTATCAATTGTTTTTTTATTAATAAATTATTTTATGGAAGATATAAAAGCTATAAAACTTTTATTTAATAACATTGTTTCTTTTATCAAAAAACTTAATTTTCAATATTTTAAATTATTAACACATTTTTAGCCAAGCCTAACAAAAGTATAATACTTATAATGAATATTTATACTTATTTTATATTTCAAGTTTTTCCAATAATGAAGGCATGTAAGGCTTAATATCCAGTAGAGTTGCACCAATAAAACTACCATTTTTAGAAATTGATACAACAAGTGGCCCCTATGATAAAAGAATTTACATTAATAATTATTGAATGGAATAATTTTGTTCGTTTAAGTAGTAAATATTACTTGACTGGTCTGTGGATTAAGAACCGAACATTCGTATTTTTCTGGGTTTTGGTATAAATTGTTGCGTTTAACGTGAATTGAGTTATAAAAACTGATATCTACATTTTCTAATTCAGTAAGCTTAATTTTTATCCAATTTATGTAGGGCTCCATAAACGGTAATATAGTCACTTTGCTTTGAACTCCAGCTTGTTTAAAGAATAAATTAAAATTTGCCACTGGAAATTCTGTTAATTTATGTAATTTTCGTATACCACCCGGAGGTGTTCCTGAAAATGAATTAGACGATAAATCTATGTTACGGGATGTACCGTTTTCGTAACATAATAAGAATATATTACTATTATAGATGGCATCAGTTAATCGAAAAGGTTTCGTAATTGTCGAAGCGTACATCGGAATTTGATTTCTTTCGGTACCTTTTAACGAAACATCTACAGCTGTAAAGTTCAAATAGTAAAATTGTTAATTTTTATTTCAAACTATCAAATCATTACTTACATCTCCCTACTTCTTCGAAAACTTTTGCTACAGGTATATCTTTACTAATGTATTTGCTCAGGTGAGTGACATATAATCCATATTTATGATTAGTTCTTTCGTAACTAGGTCTGTGGCTGGATGTGGAATATGCCTGAATCAGGTTTCTAAGGTTCTTCTTGCTTTTATATTCATTTACTATTGGTATTTCTTGATGAATATCTGGATTAAACTCTCTGTAAAAATATATAAGTGATATATTAAAAGGAATACAAATTATCCTATAGTGGAAAATGCAAACAAAGAGAACATAGCTACTTTGGTGGTACAGTTTGGCACATATCCAAAATAACAACTAAAAGTGTAGGGTCACTATCAAGAATCATTGCTAATAATTCACTTTCACAAATGGCATCCTTTCTCAAATAATGTTTTGGAGCATCTATGGCAAGCATATAATTTTCTTGCATTTTGAAGCCATGCCCAGCAAAATAAAACAATCCTACAGAGAAGTATAATTTACTTGACTATGCAAATTTTTTTGCAACTACTTAATTATTTTTTCTTTAACTTACCATACATGCCTTCGGATAAGGCTTGGCAAAATATTTTCATTGCATTTTTCATCTGGACATGCGTAACATTCATAAGACATATTACTTCAAATCCAATTTCTTTTAATAAGTTACCAATTTTAGCAGCATCATTTCTAGATGTCATCAGGCATTCGTGATTTTCATAATCAGCATTAGCAATTATTAAAGCAATTTTTGCTACTGCTTTCTGTCGTTGAAGTAACATCTATTATTTTAAAATTGATAAATAGACTGTGAAGTATTTGAAAGCATAGGTTTAATTAAGAAAATCTATAAAATACATACAACCACGTGGCTCTTCTCAGTATAAATTTCACTAACATCATTAGTTACATAACAATAATATTTGCCTTCATTTTTCAAGTTAAATTTATTAATCTTAAACAATAGATTTTATTAGAAAATTTGCAACAAGACAGTTGCAGTATTATACTAAAATTTGACATACCCTTAGTTCATTAGATATTGCACCTTGCAATTTAGTATTATCTTTAAACCATTGATACTGTAGCTGTGTGTAACTTTGTGCCTTACACTTAAGAACCAGAATTCCTCCTTCTTCAACTTCAGCATAAGGTAATGGTTGTTCAAGAATTTTTACAGGTGTAGATGCAATCTGAACAAATACTGATGAAGAAAAACGAGATGCAATTACATTTCCATCTGAATCATTTTGGTATACTTTACATTTGTACTCTCCTGCATTTGAGATTCTGTAAAGTTAACAGTACTATGTAAGAGAATTTGTACTATCTCAATCTTTAATATTGTAAAAATATTCTGCAGAAAAATAATTTACTTATTAATCAAGTGCATAAGATCAGAAGATGTAGAGTCTTCCAATTCTATATTATTACAATACCAAGCATATTTTGGTGGTGGCAAGCCAATTGCTCTGCAAGATAAATGAAGGTACTGGCCAATGGGAACTTTTAAATTATTTGCCTTTGTAGTATTTGCTGGTTGCTCAGTAATTCTAAGAAGTTCTATAAGAAAAAAATGTTGGAGAAATAAAGTTAAGTAGAATAAGAATGAATTATTGTTTAATAGTATAATTACCTGGTAAGCATAAAAGTGATAAGGTTTCATATAATTCACAATCTTCTAACAGTTTATGAAGTACTTCTACTGTACACATCTTAATGACTAATTCAAAAAGTAATCTTTCAGCTGGTGTATTTTGTTTATCTTGTGCTATTGATTGTATCCATGGGTTCCTAATGATAAAAATGGCCTAATGTTTAATTTTTCAATACAGTTGTACCAATTGTTTTTTATTCTTACCGTTGTAAATTCATTTTATAAGCTACATATTCCGCAAGATTTAACCAGTTAGAATCTTTATCCAAAGACTTAATTATTTGTTTATATGTAGCAGATGGAAGATTTTCCAAGCATAAGCTCTTGTCGAATTTTAACATGATAGAGGTAAAAGTTAAAAAAAAAAAAGAGAAATAATTATATTGTATACACTATATTAAAAAATACACATCTACAGAATAACGATAAAGCATGATAGTTACAACATAATTAAAGATTAACCTAGTAATGCTTAACTACATATGTAATATCGTTTGACAGCTGAAAATACTTGAAAATGCTCTTTACTGCACAATAACATAACCTAATATTCTTCATGGAAAATTATTAGTAGTGACGTAGTGACGTTTAGCAAAGACAGAAGAGACAACTTAGCGAATATCCGAGTATCCGACCAATCAGTTGCGTTCAAGAAGGGTTATACGGTAGAAATCATGAAGCCTTTCGGAACACCGTAAAGAGAAGGAACGAGCGTTACTTATCCATCTGCGGCAATCTGCGCGCAAAAGCGTTAAAATAGAGGAGGGGATGATTTAACCGAATGAACGGGCCATAGTCGGCGTATAGACTGTATAGAGACGACGGGACGGGGCGGTCAGCGGTCAGTTGCATCTGGTGATTTTGCGGTATTTTGGAACACTGGGGAAAAGGTAGTGTGTGTTTGCGAGAGTGTTTTTCTTTAGAATGGTTGATGTTACAGCGGGTGAGGGAGGGGGTCCATCGAGCCAATCAGCTGATGGGAAACGGCTCCTGCGCGATGCGCGTGGCGCGCTGCGCCGCATAATCTTGCGTATCAGTGATCGCCAGTGCCATCCAGAAGGTAGTGGGTTACGGGTAGAGAGATTATTTCGACGAGGCCGTTTTATTGGTGCAATCGGGTGCGGAAGGTATCGAAAAGAAGCGCGAGGGGCACGTCGGGGCCACGGTGTACCGTGTCGTGGGTCTCGGGAAATTTAGTGCCGAGCCATCATGGCGAATCCACGGAAATTCAGTGAAAAGATCGCACTGCTCAACCAGAAGGAGGCGCAGGAGACGGCGGCGTTTGAGGCGATCATGCGAGAGGTCTCGGATGTCACGAGCAGAGTAAGGAAATCTACCACTGAGCTTACCGTCGTCCGACGGAAACCAGCAAGACCCGCCGTTTCTTTCTCCACTTGAACGTAAACAACGAATCGCGTTCGCTATGTTTGCGTGCGTGTCTCTGGTGTGCGCGCGTGTGTGTGTCTTCTCTCTCCCCCCTCCTTTCCTCTCTCACTCTCTCTCTTTCTCTCTTCTCTCTTCTCTGCACCGCTCTTCCTCCTCCTCATCTCTCAATCCCTCTATTTCTCCTTCTATCTTTTTGTGAATTTCTACGACTGTGTGAGTTCGCGCGATATACGCAGGGACAAAGATGTGTGTGTTTGTATCAATCTTGCATAGTACGTATTACAATACGACTCGTTCTCTCTCGTCACTTTGCTAAGACTGTTTTTGAGGCACGGGTATGCGCGGTCACCTCCGTACGCTCACATGAACACTGGATACATGTGAGCCTCCAGCAAATGCAACGCGCTCAATTGCTCTTGCTCCAAAACCGCCGTTGAAAGATTCTTAAAACCTATTGACACGTTGGCCAATGGTCTCGTGGAAAACCTATCGAGCTGTTAATCCATTGATCGGACTTGGGAGACCTGGCGAACACCTTACGTTGTTTCCCGTCGATTTTCCGATAAACTTTTGCCACGTTAGCGCGGTTTAAAAATGGACTGTTTTCCTGTCTGGTTAAAGCTGTATTTTCTCCACTGCTCGCGTTGGCAACTGCATGTTTTCGGGTTACGTTGACCCCGTTTGTTTTGAAAACCTGGGGATATCGACCTGCTCGTCTGGAAAAGCTCGCTCCTCCCCCTTTCTCTCGTCGGTCTATCTGCAAGGTGTCGCGGCATCTCGACATGAAAAAATCGTTTAACGAGAAGTTTACGGTTAGCCCTTACGGATTTCGCTTGATTGATCTGACATCTGCGTTCTCACTGGCACACGCAACTCCGCTTTTCGTCGGCCCTTGAGATATTTTCAATGTGAGTGTCAGTGAGGTTGGGTCAAATGCATTTGAGCGCTGCTCTCGCGTTTGGAATATTGTATGATCACAAGTGTGTGTGTATGTGTGTGTGTGTGCGTATGCGCGTGTGATGGCAACAGCGACTACTATGATTTTATTCGGCCAAACCGTTAAGTAGAAAAAGGTCTCTTCCAGCCAGCCTATAACCGGTTTCTCGCTTTTTCTTCCCCGCGCCCGATTGGATTTCTCAAAATTAAGAAAAGAAAAAGAGAACGTAGAAAAGGAATCCGTTTTTTTAAAGCCATATTTCAGGACACTCAGGCGCTTCATCCTCCTCCTCGTTATGATGAATGCGCCGCGTTTGTTTACGGTGTAATTCACCATTTGAATTATGGCGCTGCTGTTCGACTACGCGGCGAGACTGGCCCCATTGACTTTGTCCCTAACGTGAATTGTCCACTCTATAATAATATTGCTTTATGAGACAACGATTATGATAAATACGCGCATAATCGCGAATACGCAACGTACGATTCGTTGTTTCTCGTTTAACTTGAGAAAGAAACGTGACGAATCTAAATTCGGACACACATTAATACTAATAATCATTAGCTGGATTAAAAATGCGAGGACGCTAAGCTTCCTTTGCAAGGCTGTTCTAACGAACAACTAATTTATGCCCAATATTGTTTATGTGTGTTGGTGGAAGGAATAGCAGGGGACGCTTGGATGAAACTAATCTAGGATTTAAATGTAAATAAATAGTATATATTATGTATGTGCTGTGGGAAGCTATACGAATAGAGAAACACGGAGTATCAAAATCTAGGTGTTTTAACATTTTGCTTAGTTGGATTTTGTAACTGTTTAGAGCGTGACTCATTTCCAATACTACACGGCACGTGTATCGTGATTATTTTTTGGACGACGAGACGAGGAATTTTACGAAGGTTGATTATTACAGCTTTCCTACGACAAGAAGATGAGCCTTTTTCACCAGTTCACCACAAATATTCCCTTAATCCTTAATCTATATGCTTAATAATCCACCATATTCTCAATCGCGACCTTTTGTCATTACAATTTCCAGCTATGGTTTCAACTGTATACGTACAATGGAGATCTCGAGAAATACTGGGAAACTGTTGACATCTCGAGCGCTGCGAAGTCTTTCCAAGAAGTTTGGAAATCTGGAAATCCGGATCTCTTGTTTGGATTCCATCATGGATATTATGTAAATAAGACTAGATTAGAGGCCTGCTGAAGCGGTTGCCTGCCACTACAACAGAACGAAAATCAAATTAGCCTAGATTATTTTCCGTTGAATTTCTGATAAGAGCAGGTACCTTTTCAAGGCTACTTGAAACATCTCAACTTTCATACAATTTATTTATTTGCTTATTTAATGGTTACCAAAGTTTCGCGATTTATCTCAAAATTGTGCAATAACGTTCGACAGTGATAGAGTTTTCTAAATCGAACGATCGATAGTCAATTTTGTTTTGGTCAGATGTGGCGGGAAAAGTTGGAAAAATTCACCAACGTTAGTCGTATTAGCGATGCGCAGTAATTGGAGTTTATCGCGCATGGCGCTTGTGTAGTGGCTCGCATTATTGGCCGTCGCGTATCGCGTAGAGGGGGAACACAGAACTTGCGTGTGCGTGTGTACGTGTATGTGTATCGCGTAGCCAATCTAATCGGTACAACGCACTATTGATAATTAGAATGTGGCTACACGTGAGCAACCGACCAATCCCGCGATATTTCCACTTTTCTCTTTTTAATGTTTATATTATAATTGACCTTTGATCAGGGAAACCAGAAGCGATTGACCATCACCGCAACCATTGTCACAATTTGGCGCGGGCACATAACCTAACAAACAGGATTCGAGTCGCCTTATCTCCAATTCTTAACTCGTTGAATCGCATTTTTTATTATCGATCGTTTCCTTCCTTTCGTACCCTTAATTGGTAAATTAATTTCTACATTTTTCGCGCACTTCTGGAAATCTCTTTTAAACGGTCCTATAACATCGTGTATTGTGCGTGTAGCGCGTCCATATGCAATTTTTTCGAGAGTCATTTGGGAGAGGAAACACGGCTGAATCGATGGACATTAGAATGCGTTTAACTGTATCGAGGACGATAGAGAAGAATTCACGAAGCTTTTCTTTCTTTCATTGAAAGATATTTCGTTGGAATGCCCATAACACCCCAACACGCCTTGGTCTCATTTACACTATACAAATGAATAGGCACTCCGGAGAAGCCGTTTTCTCAAATAACTGGTTTGCTTCTACAGAAACTTGCCTCGAGTGACTAAACTCGGATTTCTCTCTCATTCTCATTCTCATTCTCATTTTTCTCCTACTACATCCGTACTAACGCATTTGGCAATATCATCTCGAGAGAAAGAGAGAGTTCACAAATGCAACGAACGTAATAGACTTTTATGCAGGATCAAACGAATCACCACTCGATACCTTAAGGGGTTACATCACCTTTAACCAGCTTCTGGTAGATCGTTTTTGAATCATTTTTTGTATAACCAAGAGGTAAAATGTTCCAGCAATTGATTTACAGGCTCGATTTAATAAATCCTGCCGTATCTAATTACACATTTTTTTTTTTTTTTTTTAATTAATTTTGTACAATGACGTCATTACAGATTGTACAATCTTTAGTATTTTTCTCCACCAACATGCTTTGCGTCAGGACAAGAAACACTTTCAAATTTCCTTCTGGAACGAAAAGCAAGAGATATTCTTAATAATTAGATACTTTGTTCAAAGAAACGTGTTGGGATTTTTAAAATCACTGTAAAATTGATCATGTTTAACGAACTCGAATGGAAAATTCTACGTGCTTCTCTATAGAGAAACTTATGCTCTTTCATTTAAGAGCAAAATAAACGTAATTGGTTTAAAGTTGTTCTAATGACGCGCGTCCTGCCAAATTTTAGCCCGAAACATAGTTTCAAGGAATTTCTGTTGAAATTTTTAAGCACGCTCGCAACGAGCTATTGAGGTACCTACCTGCATTTTGTTTTGGATGTTTCGAGGGACTTCTTAGCCACGCTATTTAAAATAAAGTAAAAGGCACCGTTTTTAGCTTCCTGACAGACTTTTCCATGTAAAATAAAAATAATTTTTCGACAGGTCAAAGGTTATGCAACCTTTGAGCGCGGTCAACGGCCTACTTACATACTCTCTGATTCTGTGCATGGCTGTTTTGAGGCATTTCGTTAGTCACGACATTCAAAATAAACTATGATACGTGGTTCATGGACTCGTGACAGAAGCTTGTATGTATAATAAGAGAAAAAGAAAAGAGAAATAAATTTTTGAAAAAAATGTTTGGGTGACGCAACTCATGAATTCCCCACTATTCCCCCCCCCCCCCCTCCCTTAATTTTTTAGTCTTGTTTCATAAATTGGGGATTGGAAGGAAGTGTTTCGATGGGGAGGGAAGGCGATGATAAGTAAAGGGTCGATTCTCGATATCCCTGCGGATCCGTTGATTTCCATTCGAGCCTGATATTGGACTGGCAGAAATCTTCGAGCCATGCCAAGGCAGATAATGATTAGGAATCGATGGAGGTTGCAACGCTATCGCGTAGTTGCTCGCTCAGCTGTGACCAAACTGGAATCAAAATCGACCTTTGGAGAAAGGAATATAGATTTCCCTTTTTAATTCACGATCAAACTCTTTTACGAAACATTGCACCCGTTTAAGTTTCACAGCACAAAAGAGTGAGCCTGAGAGATTGATGGAAAAATGTGGGAATCGTTGTTCCAACTGACCCTGTTATATGTAACGTAAATCCTCGAGAAAAATAAGCGACGAATGAAGCTAAAGTCTGTAATTGATCCTATAATGCAAAAAACAGGGGGGTAGTTGGTAGACAGTCGATATTTTTCCAATTGCAATAGCAATATATTATATATATATGCATCAGAGAGAGAAAAGACATTGCAAAAAAAATTGGCACTAGCCGTCAAAGTATTTTCATAGTTCATAAGGACCGCCTAGATTACTCTCCTAAGACCTCGAGATAGTTTTTAGCTCGCACGCACACTACACGAAGGTTTTAAAACATAAACAATACAATAGGAGAAATTTGTAGATGACACACGCGTTAGACAGTTATTCCATCATTTAGCGGAGGTTGGTTCGTGCCTCGCTTTATTTCCCATTAATTTTCCCGAGGAAACAGGAGTGTGAGAAGAAACTGTGGTAAATCAGTGAAAATTCTCGATTTCTTCGATGATGATGGTACAACGGGACGCAATGACGAGTGGAGGGAGGAGGAGGGGGAGAAATGAATGGTGTAAGGTTTCTTCTTAGGATTAAGGAGGAAAGTTTGAGTGAAGCGAGCTCCCCCCCCCCCCCCCAACTGTTACTAGTGTGAAGTTAGCACCCCAAATTTTAAAAATGGAAAAAAAAACCAAACAGTTCTATTAGCACCCGTACAAGTTCTGCAGATTGAACTCGAAGAACTATAAAAAGATAATTTGGGGTGCCAGCTTCACGTTTTCTAATATTCAAACGCTTGTATCCTTTAAACTAAAAGTCCTATCGATAAAAACTATTTTGACATAGTTATAGAACTCTTTGGGGTGCCATCAGAACTCTAGTTAAAAATCGACAATTAAAAAAAAATTTTTTAACTAAAGAAAAAAAAATTTTTTTTTAATTGTCGATTTTTAACTAGAGTTCTGATGGCACCCCAAAGAGTTCTATAACTATGTCAAAATAGTTTTTATCGATAGGACTTTTAGTTTAAAGGATACAAGCGTTTGAATATTAGAAAACGTGAAGCTGGCACCCCAAATTATCTTTTTATAGTTCTTCGAGTTCAATCTGCAGAACTTTTTTGAAAAATAGCAAGGAACTGCAGAAGTTGTCCGGGTTCTACTAGAACTGTTTGGTTTTTTTTTTTCATTTTTAAAATTTGGAGCGCTAACTTCACACTGGTCCCTCCGTTCACTCTTTTCAAATTGAAAAAATGACGAGGAATCAGTATATTCATTGTATATATAGGCGAGGTATATGTAGATATAGAAAATGGAGAGAAATGACAGTGAGTTGTCGTTGGCGTTGCTCAGGTGGCGTCGGCGAGCAGCTCGGTGGGTGCTAGTCCCACGGGATCCGGGGCCCCGGAAGCCCCGCTCTCCGTCAAGAGTGCTGGCGCCAGTCCTCCGCAGTCCAGCGGCAAGCATCTGCACATTAACCTGGGGAACCAGTTCAGGGGACGCTCTCTACCGAACGTTAACAACAATGCGAACTGCAGCAACGACGCTAAAGACTCCTCACCCCGCAACAACGCTATCCACTCGATCGACCTCAAGGTATACACATGCTCTTAAGAAAAAAGACAACAAATTGCTAAAACACCCCCACCACCTCCCTTTATAAAATTTTATTTTCTTCTTCTTTTTGCAACGCTGCATTTCACGCACATTCACCCCCGCTTCTTTTTCTTTCAAATTTTTGCTTCTTCGTGTTTACAACGAAGAGGACTTCCGGTGCGAGTCGAGTGAAAGGGCCACCAGTCGATCCGACGCGATTCTTCTCGTCGGAACTTGATGACTCGTGGATGAAATTCGTCGTGTCTGGAAAGGTCGATGACGATTGTCGCAGCAACGGTGTGTGTATCTAAATATATAAAATTTCTATCCTGAAAACATTATTTCGTTCTCCGCTGCACATTGCAGGCCCGAGGTAATGATGGTTACCGCACGCGCGATAATTTGAACATATACATATATATATATATAATAGCTTGGAAAAATCGCAAAAGCTTCCAATTGCATCAGATTGCTATTATTCTTTTGGATTTAAGGAAATTAACTGTACTATACGTTTTCGCGTGTATCGCGTGCTTCGTTTTAAACGCTAGCTGGCCCCGTGTGTATATATGTATAATACATACACGAGAACGCGCGGCATCAATAATAAAGGGTTAGCCGAACAGAAAGACTCGTCGCGAAATTCTCGAGGAAAAAACTGAAAGTGGGAGATTCCTTATCGGATAACCAATGGAAGCGTTATCAATGCGTAGAAGAAATAGGTATAACGGTGCGACGCGTCGAGCTTATAAATCGTCTGATTTCTCGATCCACGAGTTTACATTGAGCGTCGCGCGATGCGGTTGCCACGTGTTTCTCGACAAAGTATTGCTGCTGCTAAAGGTGAATCGACAATTGGCTTGGTCGTAACAATCTTCTTTTTCTTTTCTCAGCCACTACACGTATTTCCCTTAATTTTGCTCAATTCCCACTGTACCCGCAATAGAATATATATGCAGCATGGCACTGTTATTAGTGTTAGTCGATGGCGCTAGATCACTCTTGATGTATAGATCCTGTTATTATGATTTACCATCCAAAGCAAATTTCTTGATATTTTTAATTTTGTCAAGCACGTATGGTAAAGTAGGACGAAAAAAGTATTCCTGTTAGAATTGTTATAATAAGTGTATTAGATGTAATTTTATCATAGATGAGCTATATATATATATATATATAATATTTTTAAACTATGCTTTTTCAAAGTTTATAAGATTTGCACAACTGAGAGAAATTGCACGCAGAGTTTCATGCAGAGAATTGATCCGTAGGGATCAGTCAAATAAATAGAATGCTCCAGTTTGCGAATGTCACGCCTGGGCAATCAGCTCAAGGTGCGAGAGACTCTAGCTTGAAACTTGTTTCTTCTCATTCGAGCGGATGTACATTTGCGAGTGTGTGTTCGTAGCGCGAGAGAGAGAGAGAGAGAGAGAGAGAGAGAGAGAGAGAGAGAGAGAGAGGAGAAATTGGTAATAAGAATGCAGAGAGCATTTCATTTGGTCCCCGAGGATTCTCGCTAGCGCGTGCACGACCGAGCTAGAGTCCTGGAACGACCCTCGGTGGCTCCAGCGACGTTTAAAAAGGGACGTTAAAAAGTCGAGGAAAACGTTTGCATCGTTAATTCGTTGCTCGTCGAATGCAGAAAACCTCGGAAGCATTAATGCGTAAGTGTAGCGATAAATGGCTTAATTTTTATATCACTGATAATAAAAAGCGTATAAAATACACGTTGGTTCTTTAAAGATGCTTCAATTATTTCTCTCGATCGATTCAACGCGGAAACAAATGTGGGGGTAAGCAGGATTCTTCGATATAGCGTTGCTTTCCCTCGAGATTTGCCTGTATATACATATACATATATGTATGTGAGGAACGTGCGGACGCGCGGATTAGTTTTTCCAGTGGAATATATAATCGAAAGTAAAAGTGTTGTTCCATTAAACGATCTTTTCAGCAGTTTTACTAAATGTCGATAATACGGACATCGATAAGCGAATTACCTAACGCTCGTGTACGACTATGGCAATAATGGTAGAGCGTAATGGCGTGCCTTATCCGAGGTAAGCCCAAGGAAAACAACTGTGCTGGGCTAACACCAATAGACTCTCCTACCGTCCAGACGCGGTGAGCCATTTATCTATACATATATATACGCTACAGCGCAACCATCAGTGATACAATGAAAATCTTGAAAATTATCCATGTGGAAAGATGATTGATGCTGACGACTTTATACGATATAACGGTAATAATTATTATTTTATTTCTTCTACTTCCATCTGCTGGTTAACACAATCGATGTTGCTAAATATCGTCGAAAGTTCAGTGGCCATTTTCCCAATTTTAGCCTCTTAATAAAAGAAAGTCCATTACAGCTTCCTGTATGGAATACCTACATCAGGTATACAGTGCGCAAGGTCCATTGTCGCGGAAAAACGGTTGTTGGGCCGAAAGAAGCGGGAAAAAAAAAGTGAATCTCGTGGTTGCGCAAGCGAGCACTCGGAAAGAATGATTAAATAATGATGCGCCTATTAAAGTGCCAACTCATTATTAGGATTTCTTCGAGAATGGATTTTTTCTTCTGCAGGTGATTTCGAGGAATGATACACCTGTTTTTCTCCGTCATACCATTGGATTACTGTCCTTTTCTTCGTGCCACTAATTATTCAGCGATACCACGCTATAATTATCGGTTGTTTTTCGTGCTTGAGCCGCTGTTCCATTGACTGGATCACGAAAGCTCCGACCTATGCCATTATATATGCCTTATTACCGCAACGTATACGCCTGTATGCTCTCTCGGCTCGACCAACATTTTCTTTTCATCCGAAGACTCCCGATTAGTCATCTCGTTACACGTTTTATCGACTCGTTAATACTGCCAATTATTCTTTTATTTCTAATCAAGAACTACCTATATCGTTAGTTTCTCCTTATTAGAACGTTAATATAAACTCTTTAATCGATATATTCTGTACATTTCTCAAGTGTCTCGTTTTATATATATATATAAATAAACACAAATATATATATATATATATATACTATTAATAAAATTTCCACAATCGATTATATGTTCCAGTGTAGCATTGTACGTCGTATATATATACACAGTTTCTCGTTGTTTTTGCGCTGCTCTCCTCCGATATAACGATACTATTTTCGCGCGAGGCGCGAAACTCTCCTCTGCACGCTGAGATCTCTCTTAAACCATGAACAGCATCTGAAATACAAAAGAGGAAAACAATGATTGCATCGAGAATGGGAAATATTAATCGCGTCATCGAAACAATTAATTGGCTTTACCGACTATATCGCGCACGGGGGAGGTCTAGCAGCAGCAGCGTTTCTGTGCACGAAATCGAGACACTTTTATTGTGCCTTTTTTTATTGCACTTCCATTATTATGTTTACGACACCGCGAAGCGATAACGATAAGAGGGTTCTCGAACGTACAGCCAATTTCTTTTTCTCACGCGGAGAACGCAAAAATTCATTTGGCCATCGAACGTTGATATTCCGCGACCACTTCATTATTCTACCCTTATTGATCATTCCTATACGGAACCAATAAAGAAAGAGTTTGCACAGTTTTGCTAAAATAGCAGAAATTTTGCAACGCTGCACGCATTGTGCATTTTCTTGATCCCTGCTCGTACCTCGGGGCCTGCAGCCCCATTTATTTCTACAATTCTATGTAACGGACACTTTATTCTCGATGATCCGAGCGCGATGATGATGCAACGGATTAATTGTTAATTCTATCGGAGAAAAGAACGAGTAATTTTGTGCATTTTTCGCTGCGCAATTTTTAATGTTATTATTCAAGATTTAAAGTAAGTATATAATTGTATGTGTGTGTGTGTTTACTCACGGATGGATCATGCTCGTAAATGCACTGAGCGAGATTCTTCATTTTGTCACAATTGTCGTCGCCAGCTGTAATATTTGTGAGGTCGATTATTCTCGGGGAGAAAAAATCTCGAGTGTTGTAATAATAATAATAATAATAATTGTAAAAGAATTAAATTTTTAACGAACAACTCACATGGTGCATGGCAGGCTTTAAAGGCAGCAGTGGCTTTTTGTTGGATCTCTTCGGGGAAGAAACTGGACAGAGTTTCCCAGTCCAGAACACCGTCCTCGTCCACCTGTGTATCACAAAGGTGTCATGTAAATAGTCGAAAAATCTCTGGCACGTCTTATCCATGCATTTTCTTTGTTATATATATATATATAGAGGAGAAAAGTAGGTGAGAGAAAAATTATTACCACAGCGAAAGTATCGAACATGCAGTACATGTAGCAAGTGATACTTCTGTCCACAGGCGCTTGGCCATTGTTTACACTGTCAATTTGCTCTGCGACAGAAATTATTCACGCTGATAAACCTTGTAAAAAGCAGAGCAGTCGGCTTGGAGAATTAAACGAGGAAAATCGTTAAGCCCTCACTTATTATATTTATTTATTTATCTAACCAAGTTATCATGCTAATGCGCGAGGAGCGGAACGTCCGTTAAATAGGTACTCGAGAGAGATTAGGGGGAAGATTAGTGAAGCGAGCTACTTTCTACCAATCGTTAAGTTAAAAATGGTTAAAGAAATAATTATAGAAAACCCTCTGTTGTCCCGTGCTCCGCCATACAGTTTTTCTTGTCCGTTGCTAGCATTTCCACTATTTCGTCGGTGATCCACGATGGTCGCTGGAACAATCGTCAATTTTTTTCATAAAGAAATATAAAGGGTGTGCGCCGATGTAATTTAACGCGAGCTCTTGTTTCTTTCTTCAAAGAAATCATCGTTTAACCGCGAGAGTATCGAGTTAATTATAATGGGATAGAAGCGATGAGTTTTTGCAACGACGCTCCACGGATGTATATAGCTGGTTAAATCATCTTTTACACACTCACACCCACGTAGAGATATCTTATCTAAGGTGTACACGAATGATTATAGTGAAATCGATTCGAACGCATCATCGTCCACTCTCTCCCGTGGCGCAGGAGAGTGATGCAACGCGTTGATAAAATTTCACTTCGACCTTGCAATGTCACAAGATGATCGTCGTTTGGTTGCTGATGCACTCGTTGAAAGAATTTCCGTGGAATATGTATGGACAGAAGGGAAGGGGGGGAGGGGGGGGGGGTATTGGGGACCGGATGAAAAATTGAGTTAAAAACAATTGCTGTTCGCTCGAAGGAGAAAATGTAAAATAATAAATGAAACTGTGGAAAGTTACTTGGTGCAACTCGGTGAACGGAAGAACTTGTTGGAGGATCGGAAGCGGTCGTTTGAAAAATACTTCCGAATCGGTAAGAAAAAAAGAATCGATAACTCGTCACTGCCTGAGATAATCGAACGCGCACACGAGATATATATATCGCACTGAATCTGAGAAGGGCACTCGAAGTTCGAAGATTAGGGAGTTTACGTGGACGTGCACGTGAATCGACCGTCGCAGGCCAAATACGACCATTAACGTCATAAGAACGGCAAAGTATAAATATAAAATAACAATAAATGAAACTGCGCGAAGTTACTTGGTGCAGCTCGGTGAACGAAAGAACTCGTTGAGGGACCGGAAATGATCGTTTAAAAAATTCTCCCGGAAGGATAATAAAAAAAAATCGATCACTCGTCACTGCCTGAAATAATCTATCGCGCACACGAGATATATATATATATATATATATATCGCACTGGATCTGAGAAAGGCACTCGGAGTTCCGAAGAGCATCGGCTCGTATATCGGAGATTAGAGAGTTTACCTCGGCGCGCACGTGAAGCGACCGTTGCAGGCCAAGCAGGACCACCAAGGTCACAAGAGAAGCGACGTATTTCTGCATGGTGAACCGAGTGGAGAAGAGCGTATTACAGGTTTGGCGGTTGCCTTTGCGCGAGAAAAAATCAATATCTCCTGATGGAGAGTGAATGAGCAGCCGAAGGAACGCGACGCAGATTTATAAAGTGCGGAGAACGGGATGTGGGCGTGCGTGGCAAGAAGAAATTGTGGCCAGCAGCGCCGTAATTAAAGCTCGTCGCTCAAGTTGACGGTAATCCAGCGGGCAGATAATTCTTGTCTTGTGCCACCGGAAAAGCTCACTTGGAAATTATTACGCCTATATACAGCTGCATCGCCATTGACCTTGGGGGCATCCTGCGCGCTACCAACACTTGGGCGCACCACGGCCAAGATTATCATTAACCCACACAACTCGCCATTATTTTCCGCGAAATTTCACCACATCCAACAGGTTTTTCGTCCGATCGATTCTCCAGTTCCAAATACCGTGATTATCGGAAGGATCGTCATGAACGCGCCGCGGATTAAGCCTTTGAGTCACACTGCGCGCCAATCGGGCGAATTATGTGCACGTACAGGTATATACTATATATATGCGCGTAATATGGGAGTACGGTTAATGGGACGTATCGCTCGATCGGCTTTATCGTCATTTTACAGCCAATCAAAACGCTTTGCTCCGTGCTTTCGCTCTATATTCTTGCCAGCCAATTACTTCGGCTGCTCTAATTATTTTCCGGACAATTTTCGGATTTGTGGCGGAAATACGCGAGTTTAACGTTTGGCGTACCTCTTCCGCGTGATTTTTGCGATGTTCCTCCGGATCGTTTGGAACCGGTGCGTTATACAGGCACTTGCGCGTTGTTTACTTATATCCATATATAGCATCATCAAGCGTATATTGCGGTTTTCGGGTGGAGCGTGCAAGTTTTTGCGAGAAAAGTGGGATATAATATCAGGGCGTGTCGCGATTAATTCCGAAGCTGATCGTACGGCTGGTTCGTCGAGTTGCTCGATGGATCGGTGGTGGTCGTAACGATGAGTGTTGGAGAGGAATGAGAGGAGACGGGAGAAATGACATCGCTCGCATCTCGATGCCTAAATATAGCTCCAAGTTCAAAGTAGTTAGATGCGACGACAATCGACATTACCGCCGTTCTCAGCTTTCAACCAGCAGCCGTAATCATCTTGTTTGCTGGGGAGAACAATGCATGCCAATTCCGCCCTCGAAGAATAATTTCCACTCGCGGATCAAAAGCGTCGTAAAACTCATAAATTAGCCGCAAATGCCAACTTGACTTTGTATATCGTCCGTATGTACGTGCGTGCTATTGTCGTGCAGCGACCGGAAGTCCTAACTCGTCATATATGGCATGCTGTCCTTTTACAATAATCTCCCTACTTATAATTCGGACCTATCACCGATATGCATTTTAATTGTAGCAACGTCGTCGTGGTCGCTGAGGAAATTCCAACGAGCGTCTCTTTCAAGTTTCTTCTTCATCGCGACGTCCTTCGTTATTCTCGCAAATATCTTGTTACATTTCAGCGAATAACCGTTTGCAATTAATTGCATCTATATATGGACCTTGTAAATTGTATTGGATAACCAATAGTGAGTGATGTAGCAACACTGCAGGGAAAAATGTTTCGATTAATGAACGATTTTTCGTTATAACGGTAAACAAAAATCATTCATGCAGTGAACGGTTCATTGATGTAAGGAATAGTTCGTTATATAATGAATTATTCGTCGTATCAATGAATTCATTCATTTTACCAACGAATTTTGTTCGCTACGAAAGATCGTTCATTGGCTCCAAGGTTTTTCTCAGTTTACCCCCTGCGAGATTTTTCCAAATTGTGATTGACAATAACGCGATAAGAGAAAGAAAAAGGTATGGGGCAGAAATAAATTCTTTTTACCGGATTTCGAAATAATATTACATCGACCACTTCCGGATGAAAAATAACCATTTCTACCGAATTTGTGAGGCATCCACTGTGGAAAAAATCCTTCGAGCTCATCGAGTGTCGATATGCGATATTTGCCGCGTTACGAGGTTTCATTAATTTTAAACTCGACTGTACAGATGCAAAAATTAACAAATGCATCTAACGTTAAAGCTCGTTCCTTTTCATCAAATGTTCATTACCTTCCTCAATAATTATAATTTACCAGTATTTTATTAAACTTGTGGCTCCTCCGATTGTGCGAATCAAGCGGTCTCATCGCAAAGAAGTGCTTTCCATTGGAAAATCCAGTGAATTTTTCAAACTAGCATTTTTCCGCCATTATTCAACCTAGTTAATCCAGTAAAACAGCTCGACTATATCGTTGCGTTTATCCACTTACACACACACACACACATATATATATATATATGCATACATAAATAGTTGCACGGCAAGTCTGGAAAATATTAGTGTTCGCGAGAAAAGGCGGAAGTTCCGGTATAGGGAATCCCGCGCGACTATATAGACACACACAGATACAGACACAGACACACGTGCAAGCTGTTAATTTATGTGGAAGGACAAGTTGGTCACGTCTGCCCGTCAAGCAGGCGCGCGGTCGCGAGGCGCGTTGCTCGAGCCTCAAGGTCGAGTTTCGATCGGGAAAAGGGATGCGCGCGATGGATCGAGGTCAAGAGACTATGTTATTTGTCCTCTTCAACCCCCCCCCCCCCCCCCCCACCCTCTTCCCCTCTCCAGCATTGCTGCAATATTTATTTACCTCTCGAGGATACATATATAGGACCATCCACTCCATCCAAAACTTTTACACTTGTATATAAAATCCTTCTCCCCCCCCCCCCTAACATACAAGCAAAACAGCCGAATCATGAAAATTCTCCATTTCTTTTTTTCATTCTCTCCGACGCGCGCTTTTCAATTTCACTCGGGCTAATTTTTTTCTCGATCAGTATCTTTCCGTTAGCAATAAGGGATCAACTTTCATGCCGCGTTGGGTCTCAAACGAGGAGTGGAAGCTATAGCTGCACTCGGATACTCGGAAACTTTGCTTCACAGCTTCGATAGACATTCCAACTAAATACGAGATAAGATTTCGACTGCTCCTGAGAGCAGACCGTTCCACTGCGCGTTCTTCGCAAATTGTCGACCGTTGGTTCTCTTTTCGTAACTTCGGCACGTATTTGAAAACTTATTTTATATATATATATAGTATAGTTTGTATGGCACACGAGCGCCAGAGAGGGGGGGGGGGAGAGGAACGGTGTACCTACGTCTCATTCATAAGTCAGGACGAACGAAGGAAGGTTCTGCAAAAGTGGCAAACACTTGAAATTCTTCCCCCTTTTTCTACAATTTGCGTGGGCGAACACTTTTGAAAAGAACTTCCGACTCGTGTGCGTGGCTTTCCCAAGCTTTCGAGCTTTCGTCGCACGCGCGCTATTTTTCCTTCGATTTAATTGCGTGGCTTCAACGAGCAGCCAATTACATTTCGCGGTTGTGCCACGTGGGGACCTCGAAAGAGCGTTCAATATTTTTTTCGCATTCTTTTTCTAGGACAGAACTTTATTTTAATATTAAATTTCCCGAGTTTATTGGAAATTAGCCGTGGGTTTAATTAAGATTTTTAATTATGAAGATTTAAGCAATCGTTCTATTGCTGTGTACGCTTTACATATTTCTCGAGAGCTTTTCGAATTCGCTTGAAATATAATAGGTGTGAGTCCTTTATTTAGTCTTGTGCGATCTTCAATTATAAGTTTGCTGCAGACAAAGTTCCAGCGAGAGAGAGAGAAAGAGAGAGAGCTGAATCGATAATATATATATATATGTAAAGGGAAAATTTGCGGGGCCTTGTGCACCTACCTGGTGCGTTGGCTATTCCAATCAAATCGACTTACTGGCACAAGCTTATTGCGATCCAATTACGTTAGAGAACAATTAATCTCCTATGATCTCTTAATTCGTGCACTATTTATTACAGGAATTTGTAAACTCGGCCCGGTTCAAAAGTATCGTTGCTAATTGCACAGTTTGAAGCAATCGATGCTCTTTTGGTATACATCGTGCGAAAATCTCACCCTCTGGCGCTTGAAACTTTAGGGTACACTAAAGCCTATCCCCTGGTATCGATTCTTCGCCGAACATACGTATACGATACTTTTCTTTCGAACCTCTACACTTGTAAATAATCGACGAATTTTTCTAGGACCTTGTAACATTCATTTCTGTTAATTGTTAAAAACTTATCACTGAAAACCACCCTCTCCCCCCAGTTTTCTACGAGCCTCGTCAATGAAATATTTAACGAAAATCACCAGCGTTCCGCGAAGGAATGAAAAGAAAAACCAGGTAAGAAGATTGAAGAAAAAAAATATAAGAGGTACTCGACGGATAATCGTCCACTTCAAAAAATATATCGTCGAGAAGTACGAGAGGATTGACTTGTAATTTACACCAGAAAGATTTACTAAAAGAAAATGTTGCAGCAAAGCTTGATTAAGTATTGAAAGCTTTTGGTAGAAGTATGCTGGTATATACAAGTAGGAGGGAGGAGGGGGGGGGGTGGAAATTTAGCGTCGTAGAATTGTGATAAAAGGAAGCTAACGAGGGAGGAGTTTAGTCGATGGATGCTGAGAGCGAGCGAGCTAGAGAGAGAGAGAGAGAGAGAGAGAGAGAGAGAGAGAGAGAGAGAGAGAGAGAGAGAGAGAGAGAGAGAGAAAGCTGTACGCAAGCTCGCGAGGTAAAGAAGAAAACAAAGGGGAACACGTGCTTCGCTCTGTACGTGCAGTTGCATCTAGGCAGTATTGATCGCGTTTCGCAGGTATGTGTACTCGGTTGCTGCTGCTGTGTTGCTTGTTCCGTGGAAAGCGCGCGGTGCGGCACGTCGATGATGGCGGCTGCTGCAAGCGCGATTTGCGAATGCAGCTCCGTGCGGCTCTGGCTGTGCTCGGTCCGCAGCACCCACCGGCCCCGCGCTCTCGCTTGTTACGTTATATATACTGGTTGCCTAGTCGGGGAGAGGGGAGGGGGGATTCACCCGGTCAAGCGACAGTGCGGTAGCGGTGGTGGTGGAAATTTCACTGCCCGCCATATATACGCACGAAACGAACGTGCAATATCGTAAATGCTGCAAATCCATGGCAAATTAATGACGCTTTTTTTTTATATATCTGCGATGAATATTTCCACGCTCGAGAAGCTAACAAAGGCTTTTGGTAGGCGACGACATCGCGTAGCAACCGGTTGTAAATAATTCCAACCTGACTGAACGCAAACGGCTCTTCCAACTCTCGCTCCTCGCGTCAGTCAATAAAAGCAATCAGCAACGGTTTTTCAATTAATTCAACTATTGATCCTTCTTCTTCTTCTTCTTATACTACTTGGAAGAAAGACCCTTATGCTGCTGGCCAGCTTCGCTCTTGCAATGAAGGATAATTAAGTCGCAGCAGCTTTTGCTCCATGTTAATTGAAATAATTGAGTCGTCGTCCTTTCCGAGAGCTTAGATATGTACCAGAGCTAATTAATTATATTGGCTGGATATGAATTAATTAATGGCCCTAATAATCGATCGTTCAGCCAGTTAAATCGCAGGAATCACGCGGTGGCGCGGTGGTAGGGGTTTTCTCGGCCGAATATTCTTATGGAAGTTGGAAGGTTGCGCGGAACATCTAGATAAGATGCAGGGTAGCACGAATGCTGCATATCTTGATGGGATTAGCAAGGTCGCGCGTATATGCCATACGAATGATCTTCATGAATGTATTCAAGCAGTGCAGTTATTACGAGCGATACAACCGCGAAACAGAATAATTCTTGGTGGCAGGCAGTAAATCCTGGTGCCGACTAATCTGGCTCGGTGTTGCTGTAGCTTATCTATCCTCGACCTTGTCTTTTTCCCCCATCTTATTAATCACATTTTAATCGCTATTCCGCACCGTCCAGTTCTCTCCTTTATCGGCTTCCGACGATTAACGAATTCCCCGCAGCAATGTCGATGAGTGTCGCATGGCAATAACAAACTCCCCTTTACGTCTATATATATATATATATATATAGTCGATCGGTGATGGAAGATTCTAAGACAAAAAGCAATCTCGAGATAATCGGAGGCCCTCTGCTCTTCAACATCTTTTGTACGACAACCCTACAAATAAGTGTAGATTGCGGAGATTAGGATGGAGGAGTTTTATCAAGACAAAGCAAACACAATCGTTTTCCCTCGATAACGGTTTAATTGTTGATAAACAGTGCCGTGTGTGTTGTGTAGAAAACAATGGAAATCAATTGTTTATAGGTTAAACGTTCTCTCTTTCTCTCTCCAAAAGGATGGAAAAGATCGCCTCAAGATTTGTCAGAGGCCAGCAAATCTGTGCAACTTGAACGCAGTTGGATTCAACGTAGTCCGTACATCGGTGCTCTGATATGAGGAATATGAGGATCCGAGAGCTCTCTCCCGAGGGAGAAGCATCCACGGAAGTCCCGTTTTGCCAGTAATGTTCAAACGTTACTGCGCACTTTCATCCTTTCTTACTCTCTTCCTTCTTTTTCTACAAATTCTTCCAAACTGCGAAGATTCGTCGAGAGAATTGCAAAATTCTTTGTGTTTCTGTCTCACTTGCATCTATATATTATTTTCAATTATTTTATCAAATTTTCGTTCCGATCATCGACTGGAATATCCTCGAGATTTCTACTTGAATCCATTTTCGACTGGAATGACACTTTTGTGTAAGAAAATTATATTTTATTCACAAAATTCTTTAGTCTCTCGCTATATCACCCAATGTTTATGTTTGTATTATTTTTGACAATTATAGAATAGAATATTGTTTTATTGACGATATCGTCCGAAGAATGATCTAGATTTCTACTGTGCATGGAATTTGCCTCGAAATGCAGAAAGGACCAGTTGGAAGACTGTGGAGTGTCGTGCGAATTATTTTGGATGAAGGAAGCAACGATGGGATTGCTGTCAGGTGGTTATTTATTATTCCACAGGTGGCCATGAAGGTGCGATCGTTTTCTGACGGTTCTGTAGAGGTGCGGCGCGTGCAGCTCGAGTTGCCTGGCACCGTTCACTTGACACGCGATCATCCCCATCGAGATTTTCCACCCTCTCGCCATATGCACACGTGATCTCTAAACGAAATCGATCCTTCGCTTGGATTTGGCCCACTTAACGCCAAACTCGCCAAACTTCAAATGCGGAATAAATTTCTTTTTCTTTCTTCAAAAATATTGCTTTTTTCTGTGTATAAATAAAAGTTGCTTACTCGTATATCTTTTAACAGTTTCCAAATTAAACGAGCATGATTTTTTGCTGTATCGATAGACCTATCTTGTTAAACATCGGAGGAATTTGATAAAAACCTACTGGATATATATATATTCCACATAGCTCGGTCGAAACTTCGATTCTAATCTTTGTCCTGGTCGTTTCAACTTCATTCCGATGGAAGTGTTTCAGTTACGACCATTTCCGGAATTCCATGGAAATTCAGTCTCCCTTACAGATCCAACATAACCGGATTTTACATAAGAGCGCAATCTTCTCTCGTGCCTTTCATCCTCTAAATATCCCCCGACTCTTTTCTCGATAAGTAAATGTCTCGTCAAGAAGAAGCGTGTATATATATATATATATAAGACTGAGAAAACGCTTATCATCATCATTTGCTTACCACAATTATTTCCCCGAGGAACACGAGGATCTTTCATAAAATTTCTTCGCGAGAGCTCCTTTTCCGCGTGTTTTTACGACCCCAAAGACTGGGATGATCCAAGTAAAAACATATATATTAGCATCTCATAATGAATACTTATTAAAAAATAATTTAAAAATTTTACAAGGGAAAATTCTGTAGGGCTGGGTGGAAAAGTTGAGAAATTCGAGCTCGCAGACCGAGTTTTATAAGGAAAATCTTTTATACATGACACTATATACGGACTCGTGGTTTGGAAGACGATCATTTGCAAAGCAAAACAGCATTGAAGGAAGGTTCTTTAGGATGGATTTTCGTGTGTAGAAAGAGACGAAGGGAAATCATAGATTTGTTTATCCCATCGTGACGAGTGGTTTTTGCTGGGGGGATGAAGCGTAATGTATTATATATATATACGATTGACTGGGGGATGATTCGTAGGGGATGCGAGAAGAAATAGAGAGTCGCCCTTTCAATAATAACATGATCAGTCCGGAGTGCTGTATGAGGGTTAATTCGGTATTAGAGAATTTTCCTTTTTTTTTTTTTTTTTCTTAAGGGGGTGGCGACTCAAGTCGGGCCGTAATTTAAGGTTGCGGGTATACATACGCGGAGCGCTTATCGGTTAGCCTTGAATCCGCGATCCTCTTTGAAGTAGGTCATCGGCGCCGTTGGATGCCGCACGGTAGACGGCGTCGCGACGCCGACGACGACGCGTGGGTGGAGCAAAATTGTGTTGAAAGGTGGAATGGGAGCTTCCTCGATCGGTTCCCGACCTCTCCAACTCGGTTTACGCGTTCTTCGCCATTCATCTCTAACCCTTCCCCTCCCCCTCCCCCCTCCGAGAGCGCGTTTCTTCCTCCCCCGACATCCACTCGCGCGATACCCAGCCAAATCCAGACCCTCGCAAATTCTACGGATATTTTACGCCACCCATTTGCCGTCTAATGACCCCAACCGCCACTTCGGGTCGAAGCTCCCAACCCCGATTTTTACCTCCACTCTCCTCGAAAACCCTGAAAACTCACCCTTAAACACCGCTAACGATTCTCTCTTTCGATATATACGAGAAGCCCGGCCTTCTTCGATGCAATTCCCAAAATCGTACACAAATCATTCCTGCGCCACTGCTCGTCCAACTCAATTCCCCTCCAACTTTCGATCGAGAATAAGGTCAAAGTTTACTCCCCAATTTTCATTCAAATAAAACTTTCTCGCAACGAGCTAAAAATACGAATTTAAAAATGTTCCGGATTTCCATATCGATCCGGGGCTTTTCTTTTTTAAACTGGATTTTCTCTATTTTCTGCTTGAACAATGAATTATGAAAGTAAGAGAGGGGAGGGGGTTGTACCGAGATGGATAAATTTGAAGAGTCGATTGCGAAAGCGGAAATGGAACGGGGACACAGGTAATATTGCTCAGTTTGGTAATGGGCTAGTGCGTTATTCGATACGATGCAATAAGAAGATACCAAAGTGATCAAGTTTTATCGTGTTTATGAACTTTTGCTCGACCCACTTTCTACTTGCGCTACGTAATCATGGTGAAGATTCACGTTTTAGTGACACTGAGTAGTGCGGGAGGGGGGGGGGGGTGGCTCATTGTGCCGCGAGGTGGACGAAGGCTGTTCATGATCATTTTTCATTTCGACGCGTTGCAAGAGGGATCGAAGTCTTGACAAAAAGGGGTTAGTGGTGGTGACACGGAGAGGGGTTGTTGCATTATTGAAGGAAAGCACGATCGTTGCATTCGATGGACCCCGATGACCTTCGCTGCGTACCTTTCGTTAGCAAAAGCGTCATTATGCTCGATTATAATAATTATACGCGATATATATTCATATATAATAAACTATTCTTATTTCCTTCCTTGTATCTCCTCGTCGTTCAATCACTTTGATCTCTCCCGTCCCTTTTCTTCCCGTTTTCTAAAAAATAGAATATTTCCAGAAGGAGAGGACCTCGAGATTGAATCTGCGCGACTATCGATCGACGAGACGTTTTGCTATGGATTTAAGCGCAGCCTGTGGATGATATATCGAAAGTGTATGCCTGGTGGATATTTTTCGGTTGTTGCTTTTATTCAAAGGAGGCTCGACGCTATTATTTTAAGATAAGTAGCGGACGATTTATTTTCCAAGTGCCTCGCGCTTATTCAAATGAATGCCGCCGCTTGGAAGATTAATTTAGCGTTCCTTTAATTACTCGGGAACAAGAACGTTTGATGAATAAGAATTATAAAGCTACCAGTGGAGCTTAAATTCTTACGTAAAATGCGAAGGTTTTCGATCAATGGCGTAGAATGAAATTACATATATGTATATATATATATGTATATATATATATATAAGATAGAATATTTCATGAGCGAAAGAACGATTTATTTATCGGAATAAATAATTCGGAGCGTATTCACTTTTAGTATAAACAAAGGTGCTGATAAGACTATTCCCGCATAGTCACTATATGTATATGATACCAACGCGTACATTTCGCATACATTATCGTATGTAAATAAAGAAGCGCGTACAATTATAGCGATCCGTTGGGTGATAGTAGCTCAACCGGAAAACACTCGGTATTCCAATCCCAGCCCAGCATCTCCCGCTCTCTTATATGGTCTCTCCTTTTAGCAGCGTCAACGAGGCTTATCTCGCCAAGTCATCACAGATTTAATCAAAACAAACTTTTCAGCAAGAAGCAATGATGGCTAATAATAATCAACAGTGAGAAGCGTAACCGATACAAAACAATATTTACATATACACATATAAATAATAATGGAATACGAGAGAAAATCTGTTTTCAACTAAATCCCTTCATTTTCATAACGATTAAATCTATAAAATTGCTCATCGCTGGCTTCAACTTCACTCGGCACATTTTTCTTATTACACGATTTGTTGATATTCGACGGAACAAAGGTTTGAGGATTTTGCTTCTTAAAGAAGAACAAGTGTATGGATATTATTACACTCTGGAGGAAAATAGTATCGTTTCATCGAAAATGGGGGCCACTGGCCTCTTTCGGTGATAGACGTGTACCGTAATGGCACATGAAACTTGATTATCAAACCCGATATTCACGATATTCCACGACTTGGTTAAATGCCACGTTTTATTTCCATGCTAGCAAAAAGCGGATTTCGCGCGAGTCCTAATTGTATACACGCTCGTCTTGAATTGTCCAATCAAGATTTTCAGGCCAAGTTATTTGTATACTTTTCTTGAAACTTTGCATCAACACTGTTGGGACTGTTGTCAACCAAGTATACATATACATATACGCATCGTTTGGGAGTAAAATGTTGGTTGGCATGATTGGAAGGCTCGCATCTTGCTTTCTTGTGTACAAGATGAATGTTTTCATCAGTAGCTTGTGTAAGTAAGTTTGACGAGGGTCGCGCACGCCGCGCACGCCTCTATTACCTAATATCTGTTGAATTATGCGATAAACACAGAATATATTTCTTGGACGGCTGAGTTCACGGTCGACGATCACACTGCTGCAGTAACGCGTGATATTCGTTTACTACGCTTTACGAGAACCTACTGACTCGGTTGCTATATTTAAAGCGGGAGGACCACCGTGAAAAACCAAAACGTCCCCTCCTCGACCAATAACAACAAATAAAATATCCTGCACGAATCTCTCGACTTGCGTTTTTCGACATTTCGTTATTCTTCTAACGCTCGCGACGCGACGCTCGCGCGCTCGCTCGGTCCGTTTGTTTATATCAGCGCGAGTGCAGAGTATACAAAGGCTCCCCCCCCCCCCCTCTCATTCTAAGAAAACACACAAAAGGGGAATAAGTTTCAGAATTGTGCAGCCTTTTGAGGATTTATCGATCGAACCAGTCATTATAATTACAATTATACGGTGAAAGAGGAGAAGGTTTGGAAAAGCGCCGAGAAAGCATTTCAGCGTCGATTCTTGCAGATTGCTGAGGTGGGAGCTTGCAGGCTCGCGTTTTAACCAAGTTCCTTATTAATTAGCAGAATGATCACTGTTCTTTCGTTAGATTCCTCGAGACAAGGATGTAATTCGATGGTTGAGAAAGGTAATATAGGAAATAAACTCTGTGTCTTGTTTTTATATCATAGCAAAGTTTTGCATCCGTTTGTCAGTTATTCACAATAACAGTGCAGTTTTATTATAGAATTATGTCAAGAGATTCGGGTGCAGTTTCAATGAGTTTTGAGGTGAACGGTGCAACTGGTGCGCGAGTTACGGCTGCGTATAAGCATGCAAGCCATGCAACTTATCGCGAGTTATTAATTATAGCTGGCTGTTTGTGTGGGCATACGTGCACTCTTACACCTTCCACACGCATCATGGCGCAAGGTTCAAGGAAAACTTGATTCTCCGGCGTCGCAGCTAGTGTTTTCTAAACGACCGGCGTGTAGCGAGGCTTCTTTCAACCTGTTACAGCTGATAATAATAGAAATGTAAACGTCCACCTCTCGCTTCGAATTTCTTCCTTCGCTCGATCCTCGGATTTTCTTTTAATTATCAAAAATTTCTATCCTTCGACACGCTTCACCGTCCACACGTGCCAGCGTCAATATATAATTCAGGGAATTATCGCGCTGCTGCAAAAGCGTGCATGGAGTCTATGCGTTTCAGGTGTCTTCGGAACTTTGGACTATATCCACGAAAGTCTAGACGGGATTAACGATGAGATTCTTCTTCGAAACTTTCCATTTCCCGGGGAAAACTCGTCTCTGTACGAGGTTTATCCTCGGACCGGATATCAGTGCAATTAATTGCTTTCTATCGAAGCAAGCGTGAAAGATCGCGCGCAATATGGTTGGCTATATATAGCTAATTTGCATTTTTATTTATCGTTTTCCTCGAATTTCTCCGAAGAAATTTCCCGAGGCATTCGCTCCTTCGTGACCAGTTCGCGTGAAATTTTCTGCTTCGGGCGAGAACGACGTTTTTAGAACTGTCAAAAATCTTGCTATTAATAGCTGCTATACTCCTGTGTGCTACGATAATTGCGCGATCGCTGGAACGAGATAAGGTAACTTGCAAGAATTTCGTCCTATAAAATCCATCTCATTTTTGTGCTTATATATATATATGGATAAATGTATGTATATATATATATATATATATATTATGCATTATAATAGATACGCTCGATCATCGTGTGACTTGTGCAATCTACCTTCCCGCGCGTACGTTTCTCCTGTGTATAGCAAAGTACCATTTTTTATCACGACTCAAGAGAGAATTTTATATTTACGAGAGTCCTTTGGCAGCTGCAGGACACTCTTATTTCATCCCGAAAAAGCCTAATAAGAAACTATAAGTTTTCAGAGAGAATCTGGAAAATTGCACGGGGGAGATTCAGTGGGATTTTCTCAATTTCAATGAAGGTAAACTCATATCCGTTTTATGCGACAATTCGTTAATGGTTCAGCCTTCTAAGTGGATTTCCTTAAGGCGATCGAAATGCGTGCATTAAATCGGTTTAAGGAGATCCGCGTAGAGGAGTACCGCAGGAATGAGAGAGGGATGCGCGCGCTTTGCTCATAAAACAGCTGAGCGCCATTTTATGGGGTATAATTCACGAGAGGAAGAAATTCCAGGCCGTAAGATATGGCCACATTGGCCACTGCTCGGACCAAGATATGGAAGTGGATTATTTTGCAGCGGCGACGCGCGTTATACCGCAGGATAAAAAGGATCATGCGAATTTTCAAGCTGACGAAACATCCCTTATGGTAAACTGGATCGTTCGCTTAACTGGATTATTTCACCCTGTACGATACCCCTGGCTAGGGGACATTTTTTCAGAAAATTATTTCAACAATTTTAGCACGCTTCGTCTCGTAAATGTTATTGTTCGCTATATATATATATATATATACATATATGTATATGTATTTAGTATTACACTCTCGGGAACCTGTTTGCATGATGTAGTCCAATAGCTTTTTACTTACCAAATTTTTTCTTTAACGTAAGGTAAATTATATAATTTTCTTTTGCAGCTGACACGTATGTTATTGCTATGTCGTGTTTGTTTCCCTATCGTTACACGGCTAATATATGTGTATATGTACGTACATGTAGCTTTGCCCTTATCAAACTGCTGCACCCTTTATGTTCCAGCCAATGGAAGCTTGTTTTTGCAAGATATACATATATATACGTATAATAGAATTGTTACCCCTGTTATTAGTCCAATAGCAATTACCTTTATCCTCGTTCGATGAATAATTGCCACATGTAGCCACTTGCCAGTGCACTTTGAGTTTGGAGAGAGACGCACTTTGCCGTAGGATTTTATTGCTAAAGCACAGAAGCAATGAAATTTAGTTTGACGTTGGTCTACGATGATACGGATTAATCTCTCCGCTTTGGAGATATGGTACAAGTGACTATAATAGATGTTGTATCATCGTCGATCGTTTAGATATAGCTTGACGAAGATCCGACAGTTTGGTCGTGGTAAAATATATATATATATATATATATATATGTTGTATGTTGGAAGGTGTCGCGTTGCAGGGTTGAGAGTAAAAGTTGGGATTTTGTTTGCAGACTGTACTCAGCAATCTTGAAGAGATGCAGCATAATTCAATGGTTTATCGAAACGACCACAGGGACAAGAATATGGGAGTTGGGCCCATACGACCAAGGCCAGCGGAAAAAAGGCACGACACCTCCCCTTACAGCGGGGCCCTTTACCTCTCACCACCCCCACCTGACACGTGGAGGAGGACCAACTCGGACTCGGCCCTTCATCAGAGCGCCAACGAAGCCTGCCAGTCTAACAGCAGCATGCCTCACCGACGAGGTAGCGACGCATGTTGGTTTTCTTCTTTTTCTTCTTCTCATCAATTTTACATCCATTTTTATTCATATTTCATAATATTACACGCATACTCATTTATTATAAATATTATTGTTTCATTCGAATCCTGCCCTAATTTCTCCACGAGATTTTCATCGGTAGAAGCACGCACAAACCGCTGATGGAGATATTAACGGGGGTCTGGAGAAAAAAATTTCAGACTAAAGTATAATTCGGTAGATGAAACGATGAATTAAGAGGATTCAAAAAGATCACCGTGGAAGGGATCTTTTATAATTTTAAAACAATGCAGAGATTTTGAAATAACGCTAAGCTCCCGCGGCTCTTTCATCTCTTTGGGAAACATTTTTACAGGGAAAGAAAAGCGTGTGAATTTTTAATAACGGCTTACCGGATCCCCACCCTCCTATTTTTCCTTGGAAAATTTCAAATTTCTCTCTCGGTACCTCTCGTACGCTTCATTTTCCAAATGTTTCCCTGTGAAGACTGAAAAACTTGCATCCTTTGCTGCGCAGAATTTCGTTTGGGAAACTCTGGCGAGTCTTATTTTATTTAGACGCGAGAACCACGGTGCGGATCGTTACTGGTTTTCCCCGGTATACAATTTGGATACGTGTAATATTTCGCGCAATTTTTTTCTCGTTAAGAAAACGGGGAGATGGTACGGGGGGGGGGAGGGGTCATTGACCTTTTGGCGCAGGACTCGAAATCGTGGCGGTTATGCGGAAAGCGAGAAAATTGGAGAGTAGCTTCTTAGGACGCGCGAGAGGGGATAATGAAAATTTTTGCAGGACCTTTTTTCTGTTTTTCTCGAAACGCGAAGGTGAAGGAAAAATTTTGTCGAGTGGAGTACGGCGATATTTATTTGTCATGGGTGCGATAAAAGAGCTCTCTCTCTCTCGCTCCAGAGTGGTAGCGCATATATACGCGTAGTATTTTATCATCCCCCGTGTACGTCCACTATTAAGTTTTATTTTTCCTCGATGACGGTGCTATTTTTAGCAAAAATCAAGTGAATTTATCTGGAAAATTCTTTATTTAAACTGTTATACCCCCTCGCCGCACCGGCGGCTTTTTAGTTTTATCTCTTTATTCTGATAACACCTCGAATTTCGTAGAAATCCATGCCGTTCGTTCTTCTTTACATTTCGTAAAGTGCACAATTTATTAGACGCTTGGGTTTATTTGGAAATTTTTACTATCTCGTAAAATATCGTATTTTTGCGCCAATTGAAAGATCTCGCTCTCTACGTACCTGTTTTTGCGCCGTTAATTTTTTCCTCAAACCGTTCGCCTTCCATTTTAAATATACATATATATATATATATCTAATTGCTGCAGTGCTCGGCGAATTTTTTGCCAGTCTTTTATCGTCCCTCGCATCATTTTTACGTTAGCAGCTGCGAATTAATTTTATCGCCTCTCATTTCGTAAGATTGGTTTTAACGCGAAAATTAACGGCAATTTGCAGGGCTTCGTTGGCCGCTCATCCCTGGTGCGATGGCCGCTGCGCGCACGGTCTTTTCGATCGGCGGCCAACTCCGATTCTCTCGGCCGATCAATAAAGCAGAAATTTAGTTTACCGGCCCCGACGCACTTGCGCACTTCCACCTCCTTTTTTCGCGGAAATCTCTCGCAATTGCGCAGCAAATGGGATATTCTTCAAACCTCGGGCAATTTTCAAAGAATCGCCTCGGAAAATCCATCGATCGATTTTCCTACATTTTTTCCCATTTTACGGAAAATTTTCAATGATTATTGAGGAAAACTTCGACTCGATCCCCCCTCCTTCCCTCCCCTCTGGATCTTCCCATCTAAGAATTGCTGTTATTGCGGCAGATACCAACTCGTTATGTGTTAACCTTGCTACGTCCGATGCCTCTCTCGATTCTAAGTGGACGCTCTCAGAATTTGGCGAGCCTCGAGCCTCGCTGACCTTGCCAGATATAGTGTCATGCAGCTTTTATGCCGTTTCCCGCTTTCAAGCGTCGCAAGCGCGGTGAACGCTACAGAGAAATATGAATAATTAACCGGACTCTTTGAACCGCATTGCTCGTGACAATCCTTTGCCTGTAATTCCAATTATTATTCAACCATTACGAATTAACCATTCCCTCCAATAAATTTTCCTTCTATTTCACCAATCACCACTATTTTTCCAGCGATTATCCACTATTACGATAAAATACTGCAGATCTGTGCATGTGCGCGTCACACCTACACATTCGCAATTTTTATTAAAAATTTATAACCCGTGTGGCATACGAAATGGAGTTTTTCTGAAAATTGCAGAAAGCGCAGGCTACGATAACACGAGGCCATTTATTATATATACATGGATATATATATATATATATATGTTGAGGAAAAATCGCATATGCTGATATCCTTTGTTTTCTGTTTTGTTACAGACCAACATAACATGAGTGGTAGCGGAAATGACGATAGAGAAACGCATCACAGTTGTTTGGAGAGACCGAGATCTTCTTGCGGAGTACCTGGTATAAAGTTAGTATTTTTTCTCATAGTCAAATGAGCAACTCGCGACGAAAACCAACTCTAACGAATTTTAAGTGGATGCATCAGCTGGATAGCGAGTATCTTTGTCGGATGATTATTATTATTATTATTCGCACACGTATTTAATAATTTCTCCCACAGTGGCTCGTAACGAGAATTTATGTAGTGCTACTGTACGAATCGTACTAAAAGACATTGTATGTCCTTTTCAAGCATCTACACACACACACACACACACGCACACACATGAATGTGCCGGTACAAAGGTTTATCGTTGCACTTTCGTCGCTCCTTTTCAACAAAGTCCTTTTGTCTCTGTATATTATATATGTATATGGATTTTTATCGTTTCAGCAAGCTCCACTAATAATGCTGTGCAGTATACATCAGAGGTAAAATGATTTGTACGATTCGAGAATAATCGGAGAAAATGATTTTTCAGTATATATCCGAGTTCTCAACCTCCGGGACAACAGCTCCCTATAGGAAATACAGGGTCGTTGCCCGACTTGAGCAACGTCCATTTTCCATCACCCCTTCACACCCCTCTGGACCAAGAGGATCACTCGAGTAGTACGCCGTTCAGCAACGTAAGTCCCTCAATTATCTCTTCGTCCTCGTCACCGTTCACTCTATTTTTCCATCTTTTTCTCACTTTTTCTTTCATTAAATTTCTTCCTGTCTCTTTCTCTATCCATATCCTTATTCTCCACAACGTCATCTTCCCTTTACTTCAAGTCTATGCTACACGTTACTGCATTTTTTTCATTCTATTTTATTATTATTATACCTTTTATCTGTATATCTATAGTAACTTTTTCTTGACAATAAATTCTACATTGGAATGAGTAAAAACTCTGGTTCTATCTTTTAAAATAACAACGATATTTCATGACTGCCTATAACATATAAAATCTCGCTTATCAATCTTCGATATGCATTTAATCAGAATCATATGCTTTCTCTACTCGAGTTTCATTATATTTCTTCAATTATAGTCTAAGCATAGTCTCTGGATTTATCAGTCTTTTCTGCTAACGCTCTTACTCACCAGTGTGAAGTTAGCACCCCAGATTTTAAAACTGGGAAAAAACCAAGGAGTTCTTGAAGCACCCGGACAAGTTCTACAGTTGCTTGCTATTCTTCAAAAAAGTTCTGCAGATTGAACTCGAAAAACTATAAAAAGATTCTTTGGGGTGCCAACTTCGCATTCTCTAATATTCAAACGCTTGCATTCTTTAAACTAAAAGTCCTATCGATAAAAACTAATAGACATACTTATAGAACTCTTTGTTGTGCCGTCAAAACTCTAGTTAAAAATCGAAATTTTTTTTTTGTAATTTTCGATTTTTAACTAGAGTTCTAATGGCACCCCGAAGAGTTCTATAATTATATGTATAATAGTTTTTATCGATAGGACTTTCAGTTTAAAGAATACAAGCGTTTGAATATTAGAGAATGTGAAGTTGGCACTCCAAATCATCTTTCTATAGTTTTTCGAGTTCAATTTGTAGAACTTTTTTTGGAAAATAGCAAGGAACTGTAGAACTTGTCCAGTTGCTACTAAACTATTTGTTTTTTTTCAGTTTTAAAATTTGGGGTACCAACTTGACAATGATCTCTTACTCTAATAATTTTTTTCATTATTATAATGTTACACGAGTATTTTTTACTTTCTTCTTCTTATCGATAGAAGCAGTACGTATAACATATAAGTTTTGTTGTTATATCGCACTTTATATTTTTCTTATACTTACCACGATCGCTATACGAACGAGAAACTCGAGTTCTCCCAATTCACCGAGCTCGCTCCAAAATTTCCTTCTCTGCGATCTTTTTTCTGCATGACATCGATTTTGATTCTATCGACTAAACGCTCGTTCGATTCGTGAGGCAAATGAAATTTTCAAAGAATTAGACTAGCTCTGCTCCGTTTTGAATAGTTACCTAAATTCCTAATTCCCTTTAATAGTTGTTTCTCTCTTTTTTCTTTTTTAGCAAATGAGTAATCGTGTTATTTAATTCTCATCGATCGATTTTCTAACGATAGAAGAAAAAATGGTAGAGTCAACGCAATGGAGAAGAATTTAAATGTGCGACGTTCGATTGTTCCGGGGGGGGGGGGGGGGGGGAGAAGAAAATCGCGAGAAGAACGAGTTTAGCTTGCAAAAAGCCAGTAGTTGGAAAATCGATCGGTGCGAGAGTTGCGTGAGGCGCCTAAAGTATAGTATAACATAGATAATATATATAGGAGAGGCAATTTTTGGAAATGAATACTTTTGATGAAATGGCCGTAACCACTGGTGTATTCCAGAGCCCTCAAACGAGCAGTCCCACAAACCTGTCGCCGACCAGCTTGGCTCAAGCTGGTAGGCAATCCTTTTCACAGGATCACAATCCGCCAAGTGCCCTGCAAGTAAATATCCTATTGCGATCCCCTATTAGAATAAAATTATTCAGTTGTTCGGAGAATGCGAAAGAAAAAATGCGAAGTATTCGATGCAAGTTTCTCATAGAAAAATATCGCCGCGATAAAGCTGCTAATATGGAGAAGAAGAAGAATAACTGGCCGAAGAATTGAAGAAATTAATTTTTCCAAGCGTACAACGCTCGATGGTGAAATTTATAGTTCAATTTGCAGGATTCGATAAATTATCGATTTGCCGAGATTTTTTTTCCTCCTGCGCTCTTCTCCCTCCCCTCGTTATCCAAGTGTCTCGATTGCATTGATTCATAGCGTCATCCAGGACACTTTTAGCCTTGCCTCTCGACGAGGATCCAAATCCCATGGGACCCTGCTTGCCCGGATACTTCGCATCAAATTAGAGAATACATATATATATATATTATGGAAGCGAGGAGGAGCTCATACGCGACGACTATATATGTATATATCCGATATATTAGATATTCCTCGTTAAAAAATTCCACCACCTATCTCGTATCTATTTCTCATATACGACTCTCTATTCTCCCTTTCTATATATTATATTCTATATATGCTCTCTCGAAACCCTCCTCCACTCTCATATTACCTCATTCGCTAATTTCCTTTCGACCACCTATATATCTCTATCATAGATATTATATTATATACAAACACACGTATCTCATTTTACATCTTGTATACTATATATATCAATATAAATAAATATATACGAATTATTCCTTGCTTCCGTAAGATCAGTTTGTTCACACTATGTAGAAGTAGACAAAGTTTGGTCGTTTTGCAGTTTTTGCATGTCACGATATAGTCACTCTGCGCTTTTCTCTACACTCATTCAGCACGAGACTGCCTCTTGCAGAGCAGCGGTTATTTTTTATCAAGCCGCATAAGTGGACGAAAAGGTTTGTTTAAACGGGCGGGAAAACTTTTGCCGAGGGTCTTTTCGGTCCTGTGAAATTCTCAAAATTGTTTGGTGACTTAGCGTGCAGGTGTATATAGCAGCGCGTGCACGCGAGAGAGAGAGAGAGAGAGAGAGAGATTGGACTTTTTGGTTACGAAGGGAAAAAAGGTGGTCTTGCAGTGAAAAAGGAGAGCATTGTGCACGACAGCTGCGAGAAATGTTGTCGTTTGATATGTGTTTAGCGACGTCATTCGCGCGCCAAGAACTGCAAACCAGATAGGAAGCTCAAACACCCGGGCGAATCATTCTTCATCCGAATAAACGTGATTTTTCAATCGAGACTGTTAAGATTATTTGTCAACGGTAAAGAAAATCTCATAGAAATCCGTGCAAACTCATCCTTGGTTAAGAATCCAAGTATTATTCGATCTGGAAGGTGGACATGAAAAGTTGGCAGAGAATCGAAATCGCGTAAAAACGATCAAATTCGCAAATCTCGTCGTTTTTACTCGAATCAAGAAAATATTTCCATCCCACGCGTGTAATTTCTTTTTTCAATTCCTCCTCCTCCCCCCCCCCCCCCTCTCTCTCTCTCTCTCTCGTGTGCCATTTCTGCAGGAAATTTCAAAGGTTTCCAGGATAATGGATCGATTTATAATTGTCCATTATTATTAATTCGTTTTTGTATCCCTTCTCGTTTAATATGTTCGTTAGCGACGCAACGTCACGTTTGATTTCCTCGCGTAAGCAGCTAAATATTTATCGGTAGGCGCATCGAGGTAATATGTAAAAACGTCACGTAAAATGATGCCAGTTTATTTTTTTCATTGAGAGTATACCGGATACCCAGGCCGAGCGGATAAATTAGTCTCGAATGCACTTTTTCAAAGGGAATCTCACACTTGAAATAACAGCATAAGCTTTATTTATCGCAAACAAAATCACGATTGTTCTGATTATAAAATTACTTTTGCATTATTGGCATGTTAATAAATCTCTCATTAAATCAAAATACAAAGTGATCGTGTGTAAATAACGTGGAGTGCAGTAGTACTTGTGGAGAGAAAAGCTTCGTTTCGGAAATAAATGGTCGTAAATTTAATGAAAGAAAGACGAGAGAAAAAAAAAGAATAGATTACTCGATTTGATAAAAATAGAGAATCGTCGCGAAGTTGGGAGAGAAATTATTCAACAGCGCGTCGCTCCGGTCAGAATGTTTATTCGGACATTTTTCCAAGTCTCTCGGGGAAGAAATGTCCCAAGTGGAAAAAGTCGTCAAAGTCAGACGTTTTATTTCGAGTTTTTCACGCAGACCATTCTAAGCTGCTTCTACTTTTAGTTACTTCACTCACAACGTTTCTTTTGATTTTGCCTTTGTTGTAGTGGTTGTTTTTTGTTTATTCTTTTGCAGAACCACTTAACAGTGCCTGTTAACTCTAGGTATCTCCACACTTGCAAGGTCAGTAATCACACCAGTTATTATATTATTCGTTGTAGTTTGTGTCACACTTTGCATTATATATACATACATGTATTAATAAATATATAGGCAAAATAGTAGGTATATATACGCTTTCTCTTGTTTTACCAATGGAGGTCGCTGTAACGGTAGAACGTAGAGAATGACTGATATTGTTTTTGAGTTATTCGCTTGGCAGAGCACCCACAGTCCCTCTCTCTCCCTCGTGTGTCAAGAGAAAACGGAAGTCGCTCTTCTCTCAACAATAAAATTACTCTCAATTCCATTTCCTCGCGCGTCTCTGTCATTTAGCATTTAAATAAAGCGCGTTTATCGTTCGCTTTATATCGTAGCCCCATCTCGGAGTGGTCTTATTAATTTGCATTTGGTCGATTGGAGAAATTGGCAGGTTCGATTAGCTTTTGAGAAAAGGAAGGGGGGGGGGGGGGTTGAATCGTGAAGCAGTTTTCAGGCTTTCAAGCTGATGGCTACAATAGATTACTCTATATCTGTATCTGTGTATGTGTGTATATATACATATAGAAGAAAGCGTGATAAAGCGAACTTCTGTTATCTCGGGATCGTTCGGGTAGGATCGATTACCGGGGGGGGGGGGGGGGGCTGGTTGCGGGAGAGTAGCAAATAAAGAGAGAAAGAGAGAGAGAGAGAGAGGCTGATTAGGTGAGAAAAATCTTGGCAAAATTGCGAAGAGGGAATGGAAAGAAAAGGGGGTTCTTGCGTGATCGATCGTTAATAAAATTGGATATGAAGCAGGGTGTGGCGTTGGAGAACAGCACGAGTACCTCGCAACAGGATCTTCAGTCGTATCAGCAGCAAACGGCACCCCAACAAATACCAACGTCTCACAGTCCTGGTCATTATATTTATCAGCAACCTCACAGTCCTATACCACCGCAAAGTCCAGTAAGTAATATCAGATATTCGTTTAAACATTTATAATTACATATATATATTAGGGTGGCCATAAAAAAAGAAAATTTTTTCCGGTGCTTTTATTTTGTTAAGAATGGTAGAAAAATAGGAATCAAATTTTTTTAGATTTTTTTGAAGCCGTTAAATGGTGCCGATATCGTTTTTAAAATGCAAAATTTAGATTTATTGAAAACGATTTAACAAAGTTATAAAGTAATATTATGCTGGATTAATGTTTTTTTTATTACAATTTCTTGTAATTTAACTAAAGGAATTTTCAAAACACAATATTAATTTATAATTTCGTTAAATCGTTTTCAATAAATCTAAATTTTTAATTTTAAAATCGATATTAGCACAATTTAACGGCTTCAAAAAATTCTAAAAATTCGAGGATCCCTTTTTTTTCATAATTTTTGACAAATTAAAAGTTTATTGGAATTTTGGTTTACATCTAACCTCGAAAAAGTGAAAGAACATCGGATTTTTAACTTTAAAAACGATATCGGCACCATTTAACGGCTTCAAAAAAATCTAAAAAAATTCGATTCCTATTTTTTCATCATTCTTAATAAAATAAAAGCACCAGAAAAATTTTTCTTTTTTTATGGCCACCCTAATATATATATATATAAATGATAAGGATGATAGTGGTGATGTTATCAGAGAATTAACGTCGAAACTTTTCTATTGCAGAAAACGTCACAGTCCCAGTCACAACAGCTCAATTCCCTAGGGTCCTACAGGACCTCGCAACCGGTCAATAGGCCATCGCCACAGTCATCGCCTAGTCTAACAGTACAAGTGAGACAGTTTTTCTCTTTACTCCAAATAATAATTCAAGAGACACATGTTCTCCAGATTAAATTAATTAATCCAAGGTTGCTCATTAAAACGTCCTCTCTCTCTCTCTCTTTTCTTATCTTGACACGCAGGGAAGCCCTCTAAGCTACAGCAATAATCCATCGGCGCCTCCCAGTCCAACGGGGCATCCAGGTCCACCGAGTTTATCGGATCTCGATCAAAACTATTACATCAACCAAGCACAGGCAGCTGCTCTCCAACAGGATTTCGAGCAGTTCACCATGGTTAGTTTGGAAAATCTAACTCCAAATGCATTCGTGTCGTACAAACAATTTTACTCGAGATATTTGCTAGATTTTTTTTTCTCACACACAAGTCTTGTTCTTTCTACATTCTGATTTATGTAAATTCTGTAATAATCATCGATCGGTATCGCTCAGCCAAATCGTCTAATTTTTTAATCCATTTCTGTCATGCTTTCCAAAGGGAGTGGTAAGTACGGAGAACATTTGCTACGGTGTCATTTACATCTCCAAAGTAGATTCTCTTATTGTCAGCCTGACCTTCGTGACTGTAATGAACGACCAGGCGATAAATTATTCTAAGCGAGTTACTTGGCATGAATTATTCCAAAATCTACGATTAATATTCGACTGGTAGCGCGAATAATTCCCCTGCTAAAGAGATTCGATGCTACACTGCTATGTATAATGGTCCTGAATTTTTCTTTTTTTATCAAACATTATAATCTTCGTCCAATACGGTCAAGTTATTATAGCTAAGACGAATTGAGTTAGTCGATAATTCATTTCCCTCCCAATCGAGACCACATTGCGTGATTTGTAAACGATTAAAAGTGGTTTATCTGTTGTGTCTTGCTTACGTCAGGACTGGTCAAAATTCGCACAGCAGCTCATGGATCTTGGCTGCACTTGGACCACGCAGATTGAGGTGACCACACCTTCGTCCTATCGACACACGTTTCAATGGAATTTTCTTAATTTTTCATTTTCTGCAAAACCAATTTTATTCGTCCCTTCTTCAATGTTTTCTTCTCTATCTGTAAATCTGTGATACGTGTCTGGAACCTTTCATTTTGCATGCTTCGCTTTACGCTCGACACTGAGAAATTTTCAGGAGGAAAGACATGTCGAAATTGCACGTGTATCTTTGGGGGCAAAAATTGGTTTAATTCAATCTTTTTGTTCTTATTTTCTTGTTGTTTTTTTATGATGGTTGAGACGAGAACGCGATTGTCGTAAAAGTGTCACTGGCAATATTTTTATCGGGAGCTTTACGATATTCCTTTTTATTTGTCGTATCAAGCGCGCGAATGGTCGTAGCCAAGCAGCATTTGATATTGCAGTGACGGGACTGCATACGGGAGGCCTCTGCTTAATGGAGGAATGCGAAACACGATGTTTTATTAGATAAGGGATCGTTAAAGCTTAACGGCTTTTGTCGGCTGTATAACCGGAACAACTATCACTGCTTTTCCGCTTCACGAAATTTCACAATAACTATCGCTGCATCGCTCGAAAGAATTCAAACTCTTCATCCTCGAAAGCCTCCGTCCGACCTCCAAATCGTTTGTCGATTTAAGGAAACCTGCGCTTCATCAATGGATAAACGGATATTTGTACAATTTGTTCGAAACTACCTAGTCACCTATTATTTTCCGAGCTAACGCGATGAGTTATTTTTTTCACTATTTTATTTCTACTAGTTGCAAAAATTTTAGCATATTAATGTTCTCCTCCACTCGCCACCATTGTCAAAATTGATTAATTTCCTTTGTTTGTCTCTAGATGGACTCCCCCGTAGCGCAGAATAGTATAGGAACCTTCATGAGTTCGCCAAATCACACTGCGACCTTCACGCAGGTAAGAAAATTTGCAATATTCATTATAGCAGTGATATATAAAATTTTTGTCAAATAGTAAAAATACCACTTTCACAGTATCAAAGATTCTGAAATAATTCGGATTTTTCATTGTTTGGTCGCGTGTGAAAGAATACGAAATGAGGATTAACCGGTGTTTCAATGAATTGATTATGGTGGTTTATAATCTTAATTGTTTCAGAGCGACGTAATAAACGTGGCGACGGAATTGGCCAATGCGGATACTGGGTACTTCAGTACGAGTCCTCAAATAGGGTACCAGTCCGTCTCGACGACGACAACGACGACCACGACGACTCAGCAATTTGCGCCGCAAGCACCGGACACTCCCACGATCATACTCACTGGTAAATTTACTTAATACACTCGCCTTTTTATAATTGCGGAATGAATTTATGCTTCAGACAGTCGGCAGACGAAGAAGCAAAGAAACACTTTTCAAGTTCAGAATTCATATCCATTGCTCCATTTATTTCTTTAATATTTTCTACATAATTATTTTCTGTTTAATAATAACATTGTATTCAGATCAATGAATGGCATTCGATAGAGATTAATGGATATATACATGGTGTTTTTTTTATTCCAGATTTTTCCAGTGCGGATGACCTTACGAATCCGGAGTACGCAAAAGATTTGGGAACAGCAATGATGGGCGACCTTGGCGAATTATTCCCATCGGACGACGCCCTAAGACAGGGTCTGGACCCCATCGACGTAGACGGATTACAAATGCTCACCGACCCAACGATGGTCATATCGGATCCAAGCGCCGAAGCCCATTTTAGATTAGATCGACTTTAAAGCGATGAGAGAGAGAGAAAGAGAGAAAAAAAGAGAGAGAAAGAGAGATTTTACTCATTTGCGATCACGCATTGACTATACATACATATGTTGTGTAGGATAAAAGCGTCATGTCCTAGTGTCACGATTAATTCTTAAGACACTACGACTAATAGGATAAAACTTCTTAGATTCTGATATTTTTTCAGTGAATCCTAAAGCCATACTTGCCCGTGCATTTTTAAATCAAACTTTTCTTATTCTATATTCTAGTGTGTACATATAAATAAAAAGCTAGACACCAAGATTTTTACTTTTAACGAACAATCGACTTGTGATCTATTGGGTAAAGTTCTTCTCTAATTGATTCTTTTTTTATCCATTCTCGAAGTTTTATCAATCAGTAGTTTTCAAAGATTCACTGAAAATTTTTCAGGTGTCTTAGTACGGGCCCGTTCGTGATAAATTGTTAATTGAAGATTAAGTAATACAAATCTTTATTAACCCTTTTTTTATTTTATACTACTTTGTATATTGTATCATATATGATCTCTAAGAAGCACAAAACAAAATGTTTACTGATTTTTACATGCTTTTGTAATACGCGATTCTAGTAATGTATAACCTGTCGTTTATACAAGAATAACACTAAGGTGGGTCCGCAATTGAGCACGATTGCGCATGAGGAAAGTCTAGACAGACTGCAGAGTGAGTACTCAATTGTTCGACTGCCCGTACATTCGAAACCAACGACCACACTTGCACGATCATTCTGCGTTGGCTTGTCTCGTTTGCAATTGCGTTCAAGTGCGTAACAGGCTTTAGATACATGACTCGATTTTGCTCTTTCAGCAAAGAAGCAAGAGTACATAAAAGTCGCATAAAGACAAAGAAAAGAGAGAGGGGGGGGGGGGAGAAAATAAAGGTAACTTCCGGCGTACATGGGCGCCGACATTAATGATAAACTTTGTACAAATTATTTTCTCTTGTTTATGCTGTTCATTTATCAACGGATCGTTTACCGTTTTCTTCGATCTTCTTTTTCGATCAGTTTTCACGGAGGACGCGACGTTTTAAACTTTTCTGGCATATTCACCGAATCATCCACAGAAAGCTTTGAATCTTATGCCATTGCTGTAATTTTGGGGAGCGCAGTGCGGTTAGTTTTTGACAGTACGGACAATAAGTTGCATTGGTCGTATCATAGACAAAATTTTTCTAGCGAATATTTGGCGCGATGGGACCTATTTGTGTATACAAGAGACCTCTTGGTTTATTTAAACTTCTATTAGGAGAGTATCAATGTTTTCATTCGCCACTATTTGGAATTATATTTGTGTTAAATTTAACGATGCCTCTTCACACCTCTTGCCTTCAGAGTTGAATTATTCAAATGTAATTGAATCATTGATTAATTTGATCAACGATCATTCGGATCATTGTAATAGTGCCCTAAAGGTGGAGAGCTTATTTGTATTGTCCGTTAACGCATCAGACTTGACTTATTGTTCATCGATGTTACGCGTAGCGAGTGCGGCAAACTGTGTAAGGCTAAAGAAAGATGGAGAAATGTATAATTGAACGCGTTTACCCTCCGCGGCTGTCAATTGTTTTTTGAAAGTAATATTCTATACTTTATATACATTGACTAATTAATCCAGAAACGGAATTAAGGCTAATCGATTAAGTGTACAATATATTATATAGGAATGGAAGAAGAACTACGCTTATATCTGTACACACAGAACGTACGTAGCGTACTATAACTTTCCGAATATCATTTAGAAGAAGAAAGCAACAAAGAAGAGAAGAATGAAGCGGAGCTGCTAATAATAAATAGAAAAAGCGTGCGTGAAGAAAAGACCTTGAAAATCTGCGGACTCAAACCGCAGTACATTTGGATGTACTAAATACATTCAGAGTGATCTTTCAGTACGAAACTGAAATTTTATTTCAACAGAATTTTACTTTTCGACTGTTACTACGCTTCAATATTATTACAATTAAATTTTTATTCGAACGTTATCGCGTAAACTTATCACATTAATGAGACTCGAATATTTAAATATAAATTATATTAATATTGCTGTGATGCATTGCAGCTATTCACAGAAGCACAGAAAAGAAGTACTTTGTTTATGATGCATATATATATAAAGATAAATATATATATATAAATATTGTTTGTACGAATACAATGTATAACACTGTTTTCCATAGAGTTATAAATTTGTTATAGAAAGCAAAGAAATTCTATAAGAGTTCGTAAAGATTCAATAACTTTATAAAGAATAGTTCGCCTATTTAAAAGTATTTATTTGGAATCTATGCATACTCTCTGCAGCACTCTCGGCACAATTCCGTGAGTAATAAAAATGCAGAAATGCTTGTTGAAGGGTTTAAAGAATATTTTATGTCTAATCTAATTTTCTGCACCAGTCGTAGTAACGAATAACAGTATATCGAGTGTACTGCCTGTTGTGCCTAAGAATGAAAGAAGGCTTAACGAGAGATACGTTTGTTGTCAGCACGGCATAAAAATTGTAAATCTTGAATATCGAGTATCGCCCGAACGATTGTCCCATACAAAATGAATAATTCAATCACGTTCGCTTTGAATCTTGAAACTTTTGTAACACCAAGAGACTATTATTCTTGGTGAATCCTGTATTATTCATCTGGTATGAACGAGAACATTGGGATATTTGATTAGAAAAATATGAACATTTTGATATCAGCCTATAGTCACGAGAACTCGATGGTACCGTAACTGTTCTATTTGACAGAGTTTGTAAATAATATGAAAGAAGAACAAAGCGACAATTTCTGTATTAGTCAATCTCCTGAAAATATTTCGTGTCATTGCATACCGATTTATTCTCTCGTCGTTGTCAAGGTGTTTGCACCTGGATGTTGAGTCTCACGTAGCACACATTACCAAGAACATTTGAAACCTTTTTAACGAGTAATAATGACCTTTAATACTATAAACCTTCTGGAATCTCTCTCAGTGTAAGATTATCATCGATCTCAGCGTCGTTCTTTATTAATCCAATTTGCAGTTAGCTTAGCGCGTAAATAGGTCGAGTCCAGAAATGATTAGCCCATCTGTGTGTGTTACGCCGTACTCTCAAAGGGTGTCTCATGAAAACGCGTTGAATTTTAAACGGCGATAAGCGAGCACCTCCAATCGATAAAGTTGCTTTTATACATCCACTGCGTCCTGCGTATAATATTGTTATTATCTTGATGCAAAGACAGAGCGAGAGCGAGAGCGAGAGAGAGTGAGAGTGAGAGTGAGAGTGAGAGAGAGAGAGAGAGAGAGAGAGAGAGAGAGAGAGAGAGAGAGAGAGAGAGAGAGAGAGAGAGAGAGAGACTGTCACGAGTCTTGATAGTTTTCAACTGCGTACGTGCGTAAGAATTTCTTTGATCGGGAACGGCACAATGATTATCAGCAGCGAATACTTTGACGAGCGATACTTAAGATAATTTATAAGAATGTTTATAAAGACTTAAGGATCCTATTGTACGTCCGGTGTTTGAACATCACCGATGTCCCGTGAGAAGAGTTGGCCCGATCGGATGAATAATCCCCTCAATACGATCTTTCCTCTCGTAAAGTCTCGTCGTATTTTCGTTCTTTCCTCGTTCCTTTGCCTCAGCGCAAAACAGGTGCCAAAGCGCGTTAATATTCATCGTAGATTGTAAGGTAGTACCGTCGATTCGTGTAATCGTGCAATATAAACCGTATGTAACATGATTGTCCAGCGTTAATCTTTAAGATTTAAAAAAGTGAATCAATAATAATAAATACATTCACGAACACACGCGCGTTTTAAAAACACGGAGCTCGTGACGTCAATTTATTCGTAATCGCTTTTCGAGCGAGTCAAAGTGATTTATAAAAGACATGCGGATTTTCTTGCTTTCTTTCTTCTTCATAGTACTTAAATAAAATTATATAGCGATCATTGCGAATTAATCATTGTCGTAGGAGTAAAATCATAAGGTATTCCGCGATTCATGAATTTGTCGCACTAGTTTCACTTTGTCGCGGGATACCAGCGACACATAGTAGATATACAGTACACACACACACACACACACACACAGGGACACACAGGCGAGATTACGATTCTTTCGCTACGAAAAGACAAAAAGATTTTAATCGGCGCGACCAAATTTTGCAAGCTTTTCTCTCTTCATATCCCGAGTGTAGAGGGACTAAAAGAATATATCGACATTTTATCACGCTTTAAGCGGGATCGAGAAACTTTGATTTCTTATTGCGGCAAGTCCTGCGAGGGCCCTCGTGCGATTTTGGACTTTTTAAGCCCTATCGACCCTCCCTCGTTCCCTCACGCTCTTTTATCTCTCTCACAATTTTGAGAAATTTGCTATATATATATATAACGAATCTATTGGAGATCTTTTTAAAATCACTCGATATATACCCTTTGATTGTCAATTGCAGAAATTCGAATTTAAGAGTCGATGGGTACGAATGGGTCGATCCATCAGAATTTTTAGGCTATTCGATATCATTGTGTCGACCTTTTTTCATTCTATTTAGGAAATAAGATTCGTCGACGAGAAGGTAGAGTGGCGCCCATATCCGCTGCATCGCGCGATTCCGGATGAAACCATAATGGGAAAATGAAAGCAAACATGCGCGATAATAATAGGCAAAAGTTGAAAGCGATCGCGATGACCAGGGAAACTCGCATTGTACGTTTCGAGAATACCGAAGCAACCGGAAATGACGCGGTGGGCTTCGGTATTGGTAGAAAATCTTGTAATATTTTGTATATAGCCATGTTATTGTGGTAAAAAAACAAAACTACCTATTATAAATAATATTATATTAATACTGTAATGCCGTTGCGTTGTTGTACTATATTATTATGAACACCATTTCTCAAACATCGATTTTTTTAAATAAAAGAAGTCTCTTTCGATACACACTTATATTATATATATATGTATGTATATGTATATATACATATATAGCGTAGCATATCTTTAACAGCATCGGTCGAAATATTTCTTAGTAGCGTTCCTAGAATATTACAAAGTGACGAATACTTTTCAGCAATACATATATACCCGATACATCATTGCAATATGTAATGCCAGTTCATGTGCACTTTTACAGCCAAAGAGTCGAGGAGAGGGGGCCTCATTAACGCATCACAAGTGCACATCTACGTGGGATACATAAATGCGCGTTAGCTGCAAAAGTGCAGAAACTGGCAACGCTGATTGCAAGTCTGATGCTGCTAGAGATACATATATATATATACACATATATATATATATACACCATATAACAATAATAAGCTAATTCCGTCGCAAAATCCATTGCACCGGGCGATCTCATGAACGTAAGTACAATTCTTTTTTTTATTCCAAATTAACATCGGCAAGAAAAAGATAGATAAAGCATAGAGATTCGAATGGAGATAAGCTCTACATTCTATTTCGTTGAATCTTCCTCTCTTTGTATTTCGAAATCTATAGATCGTAATCGCTCGATCTTCCGCGCACGCCTAATCACACTTACTCATTGTCAGACACTAAGTTTATATTTATGTAATAACGCGTATCATTGTCTATTAGGATTTTACTCTCTACGTAAGATTCATTATTGTACATAAATTGTTTGATATTGCTGTAAAGTAGTGTGGCTAACGATAAGCGACAATGGATTGTATGATAGGGTAATGGGGTTACCTTCCTCCTCGTATAATGTATAAGCGCACAAAGGTTAACGATCTATGTGTCTTCTTCGTGTTTCATCGTATCTTTATTATTAAAAATCTTGAACGTTTACAAGCGTATCTGTATTGCCTAGAAATTTCACAGGGCCGTCCGGCTTTGAGCGAGGAATGCGAAAAATCCAGAAAAATTCCCATATACCAATAACAACATATTTCTTCCTCAACCATTTTCATTCTTCTCGTCCTTTCCATGCTCTGCATTCTTCGAGCTTCGATCTAGATCGACTAAGCCGGTTCGTCGGGCCATTTTCAAAAATCCATTTAAAAAACCTGTTTTCGTCGATTGGCAATCCAATAATTGTTCATCCGTGACTGCATGACGAGGACGAGTCAAATCATTCTGAAATCGATTGCATAGACGATATTTCGCTTGATAAACGTCAAGCCTGCGAGTCGTGCGAGTTCCATTGTTTCCCGCTAGTAATCAATCATTTTTTTCTAAACTTTTCAGAAATTCGAAAACAATCAAAAGTATAGAGTTGTCGCTCGATTACAAAGAAACGAAAACAATAAAAAATAAATTGGGAAACGAACTGCGCGAACGCGTTTGTACGTTTATATATGTGTTTAATGTGTGTGCGTGAGAAAAGGCAATGGAAATTCGAAGATTGTATTTGCCAGCGCACACATGTACTACACGTACAAAAAAGCAGAGTCACGTTGGGGAGCTACGTACCAAAAATATAAGAGCTAAGGAATAAAATTGGAAATGTTTTATATCCTCTCGACGATATACGGCCAACGTATATAAAATATATACATATATAAATAAATATAAATATAATTTTAGAGATTTTAGGGCTAGGAGTTTAGATATCCACTTTTGTCAAGAATTTATATATTATTGAAAACTAGACGATATTAAATCAACGTTCAATCTTCGACTGTCTTGTATTATTATGCGAAATAAATCCCTACTTCTACTTATTCATTTATTTAAAAAAAAATGGTAAGTCTGCTTATGACAGTTTTAAGATGATATGTATTTTTTTAAATATAAATTTCCATATAATTATATACCTAGTATATATGTATACTCTCTAGCTCCAGGTTATAATATACATATTTTATTAAATTCATTGGATACTATTTATGACAAATACACTTTGCTACTAATTGTAAAGCATATATATGTCGAGTATAAAACTATCGTATGTAAAAAATCTATTAATAAATCGTCTACCTGATAAGGGGTTTTGGGGAATTACAAGAATTATCAGATTTAGAGGAAGATCACGTTGGCTGGAGAACGCGTTTGATTCTTTTAAATCTAGCCAAGGCACTGTTTGATTCTCCACCCTGAAGACCACCGAAGGCTTCTCTGTATTCATTCGCCAACAGTGGATTCAACTCCTGAGAACTTCCGGCCAAGGAAGCCAAATTCGTATCGATTGAATTCTGGAGAGAGGATCCAGCAGCGTTGATTGACGAAGCCTACCAACACATTGTGTTTTTATCCTCACTAAGATTACATGGACCAATTACCGACGCGAAGGTAAAGAGGGAACCAAGGGCAGATTAAATCATTTCATCTTCTTCCACGGTTGGCAAATAAAAATTCTTTAAAATTGGAATTTATTGGTGATTCTGCAGCATTGTAGAATTCATCGTTATTTCTATCATAGTGGTAAGAATCTTGTGAAGGTAAAGGTAGATTTCTCAATCTCTGTCCTCCCCCTCTTCGCCTTCGTCTTTCTCTTTTTAATCTTACCTTTCCTAAATTTCCACTTGGATTGTTAAATCTAACGTTCTCGCGATCTGTCATTAACAACGGTGCTCCAATTCTCCTCCTCCGCCTCCTCCTCCTCCTTCTCCTCCTACGTTTTCTCCTGTCGCCATTGTTGACTAAGTATGCTTGACGAGGTTGCTCGCGTTTCTTAATCGGTACCTTAGCCAAATGGTTGGAAGTCCTCCTGAATCTCTCAGGGACCGATCTTCTTCTCGATTTCCCATTGTCCAGATTTCTCTCATTCAACCGTCTAACATTACGTTTGATTTGTCTCTTTGCTCTTCTCTGGCTATTCTCTTCCTCGTTACTTTCTTGCCTCCCAATATTGTCATCTTGGCTATCTCGAAGGGCTTCCCTTTTCAAACGTGTCTTCCCATCGTTTGTCAGAGAACAATCTTGCTGGATCGAGTCGATGGGTCCATCCTCTCTCAATTGAAAGTTTTCGCGAATACCAGGGGCTTCTTGAACCTTTAATCGATCCGTCTCATTATCCGTTTCTTCGTTTATTTCATCCCCTTTCTTATTCGCCCCACTCTCCTCCTTCACTTTATCTCTCTCCCTTTCCACCCCATTTTCTTCAACCGTTTTCGTCCTTTCTTGATCATTCTTCGAATCACCGAGGATCGCTACCAATTCCGAATTATTTACCAATTTTTCAGATTCACCTTTCTCCTCGTTAAGATCAGATTTCCGAGCGAGTCCAGATTTTTCATTTACACTCGATATTGATTCAGACTGTTCCTTGTCAAGTCCGTTTGTATTTTCAGATTTCTTACTTTCGGATTCTCGTTCGAAATTCGATAAATCTTGAGAAGCTGGATTGTAACTCTTCTCCTCGGTTTCTTTTTCTAGTCGCTCTGCAGAATCTTCGTTAGATCTTTTAATCCTAGCAGGGGAAGAATTTTTGTCACTATCGTCGCTCTTAGATAAATCAGCTTTGGAATTAGAATTGTCGTCATCCTCATCGACGTGGCCCTCCAGCTCATCGAATTTAGCATTGTTCGCTTCGATTTCCTGAATTTTTCGCCTCTCCTCTATTTCCCTTTTAATCTCTTCCTTGATGGAATCAATTCTTTTCTGAATCCGCTCTTGTATCTTCTTGTCGTACTCCGCATCGGAGTTGTCGATGGTGTTTTTCCCAGAAACTTTGTCTTCTCCCGAAGAAGAGGAGGAAGAAGATTTGCTTAAATCCAAAGGAGCTTTTTCCTCATCCGTCGCAGCTCCCTTATTGCTAGATGATGTCTCTTGCAACTGCTCCTTAACTGCCTCCTTTTCACGAGATTCGCCAAGATCCTCTTTCCTCGAATTTGCATTTTCATTGGTATTTCCCCCGACCCTCTTCTTCTCAGCTTCCTCAACGTTCTCATTGGAATTTTCGTTGGCCACGCTTTTACTGCTCTCCTCACTTTGAGCATCATCCTTCTTATTAGATGATTTTTGACTTTCATCCCGTTTAACACGAACGTCTCCCTTGCTGACATTCTCATCCTGCTCCTCCCCCTCCTCATCCTCCTCTTCCGGAGGATCAAATTCCCGTAAGGACGACAAATCATCGGCTAAATCACGATCGGCGTTCTCCACTTCCTCGTAGTCTTCAGCCTTGATGATGGCTCCCCTTTTCACAACATCCTTCGCCTCAAAATCATCGTACAAGCTCATTCTTTCCTCCTGATCGGCGAACCTCTCCATTTGTCCACCAGCTCTTAGAAAAGCCTTTCGAGAATCGCGATTCTCATTGGACAGTCGTGCCGACTCGTCCTCCTCGTCATCCGGATAATCAACATCCGACGACTCCAATGACCTTTCGGAATTCACCCGACCGTCTGCCGACTTTGATTCCAAACTGTCAGCATTCACTGCACGCTTCTTCTCTACTTTATTGTCTTCAGATTTCACTGTCCGACTATTCTCTTTATCCACTATTCGCTTTACCCTCGAGTGTCTCGACGTATCGTCCGAATCAGCCATCTCAGACGGGAAGCTCTCCATTAATCGCGACAGAGACTCGGTTAATTTCGGCTGCTTATCTCCCAAATTTTCGGACAGTCGACTCTTCCTCACGTCCGATTTATCCACATTCTTAAATTTCTCATCTTTTCTCGCCATATTTAGCAGACGATGCGGTAAAACATGGTAAGGTCGGTGATAGTGAAAATTTGACAAATTGCCTGTATTATTTTTCATAAATGAGTTAACCTGATAACAATCCGACCACTGATAACAGATCATCATTGAGAGGACCAACGCGCCACTCCAGTGGTGTTGATATTCCCGCGTCATGGCGTCAGAATGAGCTCATCTCACTCCGAACAAAACCCCCGCAGCGGTGTTTAAGTAAAAATTTATATTAATTCCACATTAAAAAGTGTATTTTAATATTTTCGATGGTGCTGAGAGTGAAGTTGGTGCGAAACAACTCACTCTCGACGAAAACATTTAATCGATTCCTATATGGATTTCCTACTGTTCAAGAACACCCAAATGCCAAAAAATAATAGAATATGATATTTTATTGCAGAATATCTTTTGATTATTTACACTCGAAGATTTTTTATAACTATATAATTACAGGACTTATGCTATTTACATTATAACCTGTGAAGGGTAATTCGTTTATTGGACTTTTAACATTTATTCACCGTTTGATAAAATTTTTCCAATTTCTCCATAGTACGTAAATAGAACATACATACTTGAGCAATTTATTGTCATCTTGATTAAATTTAAAGGGTCGTTTTATATTTTTATTTCAAAATTCGTTGGACCTATGTAGCATTTATTCACAATTTTATGAACAGCCCAAGGCCTCCAGATTATTATTTACAGTTCACACTAATCGATATTTTTTATAGCACAAGTAACACGAGCTTGTACTAATCTCGGTGTTGCACAATTCGTGCTTGAAATTGACGTAAAATTACGGCATACCAATTGATAAGTCGTTAACTGGACAAATATTGTTCGAAAGCTAAAAAAATTTGTACGTGAGAAGAGCATTAAGGGATCTACGGAATTTTTCAGGCAGCTTATGTTACGTTAAAGCTACTTAAGATTATTGCGCGTAGGGATGGTACGAGTGTGGAAAATAATTAAAGGAAATCATAAGAAATTATAAAGAATAATGATTTTATTGGTTTGAAAAAAAAAGAAACTGATACAATATTCCACAGACGAATAAATCGTTTGTCCGGTTGAAAAAAAGTGTCATTGTAGCACTATAAAAATTGGTACAATTATTACAACTCTTATGTAATAGTATTAAGTTGACGTGTTATTGAATATGATAAAAAAATCAATAAAATGATCGGTAAGAAGGTAAAGAAAAATTATAATAAAACATATGATATTAAGTCAGAGTAATAGTGGGGAATATTTGTATATGTGGGGGATTATACAAAGTTACGTGTACTATCCTAAAAGCAGTCGAAGCTAACGTCACATTAGGTTCAACCATATCACGGATTTAAGCTCTAGTTATTGCTTTTTAATACACGTGGCTTAAAGTAGAACTGAATTTTAATCGGAATGACTGCTCGCAAACAGTCAAACATGAAAATGTCAAATATCGTGGACTCTCCTCAAAGTCCTGCTCGACGAGAGACTCCTGTTATATCATACACGCGAATATATATAGTATATTTACGCTTATATCTTTCAAACAACACGCTATTGCCAAGATTGAAGAAAGCATTATTAGCGATTGGTCCTTCGGACTTTAATTAACAGTATGTTACGCAATAAATAGAATTTCCGATAGCGCGAGTCTCTATCACATCGTACAGTTTATTAGCACAACAATTCTCGTTATGCTTTCACGGCAGATTCTCAACGGGCATCCAATTGGCGAAGCATCGATCAATGAACATTCCGTCCAATCGCGCAGCCCAGGATTCTGGGATTAATAATTTAATTAATCAGTATCCTTCTCGCCATAAATCTCTAATGATTTAGCTATTAATTGCGTGTAGCAAACAATCCCAATTCAACTCGAGCATAATCAACGTTAAATGAATTATTCGTGAAAATCCTTGTCGAATTAACTAATTCCACATGCAGAATACATCCAATGATTTCGATAATTTCGTGTAATTACGAGAGAATAAGTACTAATAGAGTACAATATATAATCAGTACAAATGAAACAGTAATTTTTTTAAGATTCCGTATAGGCAAATATATAAATTGATTTTAGACTATATATAGGCAAAGGATCTTATAGAAAAATTGTGAAATTCTTGGCTGAAAATTTGCTTATTACTAAGATACTATTGATCGTTAATTTCAATTAGCGGATCGAGTGTAAAAAAGTGTTAGGAGGAGGGGAAGAGGAGGCATCAATTAGAGACGAGGGGCATGTAGAACTTGTGCTTTTGGGTATCACGCGTGTGTTTGAAAGGCGCCTGTTTGGTCTCGATAAGGGCAGCTGGACAGGGTCCTTTCACTCTGGGTTGATACTCCCTCTTGTATGAGCTGGTCGTAATGGTAGTACCGTCCCCAAGGTTGATGTGAGAAACGTTCGCTATCTTCTGCACCCTCTCGACTCTCTGGCTGCTGTTTTTAAAGTTCCCATAATTCCTTGCCTCGCTCTGCGAATAGAATTTACCTCCCACCGACAAATTGTCCTGCCTGACTATTCTCTGTGGACGATCGTAGGACGAGGAAGCCCAAGGATTGGCCTCCTTGCTGTTCCGATGCATAGAGGTGAAGCTTCGCCTGTCGCTACTCTGGCTCGAGTTGCTGATGAACTGACCACTCTCGGCCAAATTCGATATACTCTTCTTCTGGTCCGTGGCTGAAGAGGAGATCGTGTGCAGCGCCTCCGTAGAAGTCGCTATTCCCTTCCGATGCAAAACGGCGTTATTCACGTCGGTGGAAGACGAAGTTATGACGTTCTTCCTGTGATGACCGGTCTTTGTCGAGGATTCCACTTGAGAGCGATCTGACTGACCGGAAATCGCCTGTCTGAACTCGGCGCTGTTGGCCTGGGTCGAATTGTACCTCGCCTGACTGGAAATCGTATGCTGCTCGTGAATCCTCGTCGATTGACGAGCTGCGCTACTCTGTTTGCTCTCCAAGTGATGAGAATTTACATAATCGCGTCTGTTTTCTTCCTGTTGTCTTTCCAAGTGCTCCCGTTTGCTCAATTCCTGCTGCCTTTCCAAATTTTCCCTTCTAACCGTTTCCTGCTGATGCCTCTCAGAATGCTCTCGTCTCTTCGTTTCATGTTGATGTCTCTCTACACTTTGCTGATACCTCTGATGAACTCCATTTTGTCTTTCTCCGGTTATTTTCTGCTGACTCTCCATTGTACTTTGAACAACCCGCTGGTCCTCGTGTTCATGACCTTGAACTCGTTGATCGGTATAGGCTGAACTCGTGGATTTCTTAACGCTAGTGACGACACTTCCGTCAGAGAGTACCCTCGAATCCTGGGAAACGTTCCTCTTGGTTTCCGATTCTACGTTGCTTGTCTTCGACGCGAGCTCCTTTCCGGTTTTCTTCGTGTATGTGTTGTAATTGCGTTGATTACTGCTGGTCATGATAGTCGTGTCATCGCCAAGAGTGATTGACGATTCCATATGACGTCTGCTGTTGATCGATTGCGGAGAAACTTCCTTCTTCGTCGGGGTAAACGTTGCTTTCGTCGTAGTCCTCATTTCCATCGTGCCAGTGTTGACCCTGAGATTGTCCTCGTGACGTTTGATCTCAGCGCGTTCACCACGAACCACTGTATAAGTAGATTTTTGGGACGTCGTGTCTTGGAAATCACCGGTCATTCTCAGATTATCCTCTCGCCTTACTATTTCCGGTCTTTCACCGCGTTTCGGTGTAAAGTCATCGCGAGGCTGACCAGTGAACTTACCCTCCGGTTTCAGATTGTCCGAATGACGAATAGGAGTTCTTCTCTCGATCGGACCAGCCTTCTCTGGACTTCTGCGTTCGAAATCTCCTTCTGGATGCAAATTGTCTGGATGCTTGATTGGTGACCTTCGCTGACCTGGGCCTACAGGACTCTTCTGTGGTCTTTCGAAATCTCCTTCTGGATGCAAATTATCAGGATGCTTGATTGGTGACCTTCGCCGACCTGGGCCCACAGGACTCTTCTGTGGTCTTTCGAAATCTCCTTCTGGATGCAAATTGTCTGGATGCTTGATTGGTGACCTTCGCTGACCTGGACCCACAGGACTCTTCTGAGGTCTCTCGAAATCTCCCTCTGGATGTAAATTATCAGGATGCTTGATGGGTGACCTTCGTTGACCTGGGCCCACAGGGCTCTTCCGTGGTCTTTCGAAATCTCCTTCTGGATGCAAATTGTCGGGATGCTTGATTGGTGACCTTCGTTCTCCTGGACCAACAGGGCTCTTTTCTGGCCTCTCGAACTCTCCCTCGGGATGTAAATTGTCAGGATGTTTCTTAATAGGAGCGCGTTCTCCAACTACGTGTGTATAATCACTCTTACGACGTATATCAATAAATTCTCCTTCGACTCTCAAGTTATCTTCGCGTTTCTTCACTTCTACTCTGTCAACTTTCGTGATCTTTGTGTAATCATCTCTAGATCTTCTTACATCAATTTCACCCTCCATACGAAGATGGTCTTCGTGTCTTCGAATTTCAACTCGTTCTCCATTGACGTATTTATAATCATCCCTAGAGGATGGGCTGACTTCCATTTCACCTTGAGGATGTAAATTATCTTCAGGCTTCTTAACCACTGGTCTTTCTGCTCTCTTAGGTATAAAGTCATCCTTAGGTGTAATATAAAAGTCTCCCTCTGGATGAAGATTATCTTCAGGGCGAATAGGAGTTCTTCTTTCTGCAGGTTCAACCTTCTTCGGTGTTCGTTTTACAAAGTCTCCTTCGGGATGAAGATTATCCTTAGGTTTTTTCACCTCAGCTCGTTCTCCTTTCGCTACAGCATCTTTCTTAGGACGACGAATAAAATCTCCTTCAGGTTTCAAATTATCAGGATGTTTAATAGGAGTCCTCTTTTCTACAGGTCCAGTAGGTGCCTTTTCAGGACGTTCGAACTCTCCTTCTAGATGAAGATTGTCGGTAGGTCTTTTAACGTCCGCACGCTCTCCTTTTATAGGTGCTTTTTCCTTAGGTTTACCAACAAAATCTCCTTCAGGCTTCAAGTTATCAGGATGTTTGATAGGAGTTCTTCTTTCAGCTGGACCAATAGGAGCTTTCTCAGGACGTTCAAAGTCACCCTCTGGTCGTAAATTATCCTTAGGTTTTTTAACGTCAGCTCTATCACCCTTTTTCGGTGCTTCTTCTTTAGGTCGACCCACGAATTTTCCTTCAGGCTTAAGATTATCCTCAGGTTTCTTAATCTCAGGTCTATCAGCTTTTTTCGGGCTATAGTCATCCTTCGGTCTTCCTTCAAAAGGTCCTTCCGGTTTCAGATTATCTGAATGCTTAACCACATCAACTCTTTCAACCCTCACTACTTTAAAGTCATCCCTTGTTCTAACATCGATAAATTCACCTTCCATACGAAGATTATCCATCCTTTTAACAATATCCATTCGTTCTCCACAAACCACTAGGAAGTCATCCTTAGGTCTACCTTCGAATGGACCTTCGGGTTTTAAGTTATCTTCTGGTCGTTTCACGTCTGCACGTTCTCCCTTGGTTGGCTTAAAATCGTCCTTAGGTTTACCGACAAACTCACCTTCTGGTTTCAAATTATCAGGATGTTTTATCGTAGTTCGTTTTTCTGCTAGCTTAACAACTTCTACTTGAGGACGTTCAAAATCTCCTTCTAGTTTAAGATTGTCTACAGGCTTTCTAGGCTGTGGTCTCTCTGCAGGTCGATACTCTTCATGATCAGGCCTTTCAAATTCTCCTTCAGGTTTCAAATTATCGGCATGTTTAATTGGACTACGTTTCTCCGCTGGTTTTACCGGAGATTTCTGAGGTCTTTCGAACTCTCCTTCTGGTTTAAGATTATCCGCAGGCTTTTTAGGCTGGGGTCTCTCTGCAGGTCGATACTCTTCATGGTCAGGCCTTTCAAATTCTCCTTCAGGTTTCAAATTATCGGCATGTTTAATTGGACTACGTTTCTCCGCTGGCTTTACTGGAGATTTCTGAGGTCTTTCAAACTCTCCTTCTGGTTTAAGATTATCCGCAGGCTTTTTAGGCTGGGGTCTTTCCGCAGGTCGATACTCTTCATGGTCTGGTCGGTCAAACTCTCCTTCAGGTTTTAGATTATCAACAGGTTTCTTAACCCGTGGCCTCTCAGCAGGTCGATACTCTTCTTGATCAGGTCGTTCGAAGTCTCCCTCGGGTTTCAGATTATCAGAATGTTTAATAGGAGTTCGCTTCTCAGCAGGTTTCACTGGAGTCTTATGAGGTCTTTCAAAATCTCCTTCAGGTTTCAAATTATCTTTTGGCTTTTTAACATCTGCCCGTTCTCCGCGTTTCGGTGCTTCTTCCTTAGGCCTACTTACAAAATCACCTTCTGGTTTCAGATTATCGGGATGTTTTATAGGTGTTCGTTTTTCTGCTAAACTAATCTTCTTTGGCTGAGGTCTTTCAAACTCCCCTTCCGGCTTTAAATTGTCAGATGGTTTTTTAACAATAGGTCTTTCAGCTGGTTTATACTCTTTAGGCGCTGGTCTTTCAAATTCTCCTTCAGGTTTCAAGTTGTCAGCGTGTTTGATTGGTGTTCTCTTTTCTACTATACCTGTTACTTTCTTCATGGGCCTATCAAATTCGCCTTCGGGTCGTAGATTATCCTTTGGCTTTTTCACGTCAGCTCTATCACCTTTTTTCGGTGCTTCTTCCTTCGGACGGCTAACAAATTCACCTTCAGGTTTCAAATTATCTGATGGTTTCTTAATAACTGGTCTTTCTGCAGGCTGATATTTGTCTGGTTTAGGTCTTTCAAACTCCCCTTCTAGCTTTAGATTATCGGAATGTTTGATCGGTGTTCCTTTCTCACATGGACCAACTGGCTGCTTTACCGGTCTATCAAAATCGCCTTCCAGTTTAAGATTGTCTATTGGCTTTTTAATTATTAGCTTTTCAGCTTTTTTAGGAGAGTAGTCGTCTTTTGGACGAACTTCGAGGGGACCCTCTGGTTTTAGATTATCAGTATGCTTAACTATATCTACTCTTTCACCTCTGACTACTTTATAGTCATCCCGTGTTCTTACATCAATAAATTCACCCTCCATACGAAGATTGTCCTGATATCTCGTGACTTCTGCTCTTTCATGCACCAAAAATTCGGTATATTCGTCTCTAGATCTATACGTTTCTATTTCACCTTCCATACGTAGATTATCGGTTCGCTTTACTACATCCATACGTTCACCAATAACTGGTTGGAAATCGTCCTTAGCTTTACCTTCGAAGGGCCCTTCAGGCCGAAGATTATCGTCATGCTTGATTAGGGTTCTTCTTTCAGCTGGCTTGAACGGAGTTCTTTCTTTCTCAGGAAATTCACCTTCAGGACGAAGATTATCATCATGCTTAATAGGTGTTCTTCTTTCAGCTGGCTTAAATGGGGTTCTTTCTCTCTCAGGGAATTCTCCCTCTGGACGTAGATTATCATCGTGTTTAATAGGTGTTCTCTTTTCAGCTGGTCTGAAAGGAGCCCTTTCTCTTTCAGAGAACTCTCCCTCTGGACGAAGATTATCGTCGTGCCTGATTGGTGTTCTTTTTTCGGCTGGTTTGAATAGAACTCTTTCTCTCTCAGGGAACTCTCCCTCAGGACGTAGATTATCATCGTGTTTGATAGGTGTTCTTTTTTCAGCTGGTCTGAAAGGAACTCTTTCTTTCTCGGGGAATTCTCCCTCTGGACGAAGATTATCGTCGTGTTTAATCGGTGTTCTTTTTTCAGCTGGTCTGAATGGAGCTCTTTCTCTCTCGGGGAACTCTCCCTCTGGACGCAGATTATCGTCGTGCCTGATTGGTGTTCTTTTTTCGGCTGGTTTGAATGGAGCTCTTTCTCTCTCAGGGAACTCTCCCTCTGGACGAAGATTATCGTCGTGCCTGATTGGTGTTCTTCTTTCAGCTGGCTTAAATGGAGTTCTTTCTCTCTCAGGGAATTCTCCCTCAGGACGAAGATTATCGTCGTGCCTGATTGGTGTCCTTTTTTCGGCTGGTTTGAATGGAGTTCTTTCTCTTTCAGGGAACTCTCCCTCTGGACGAAGATTATCGTCGTGCCTGATTGCTGTTCTTTTTTCGGCTGGTTTGAATGGAGTTCTTTCTCTCTCAGGGAACTCTCCCTCTGGACGAAGATTATCGTCGTGCCTGATTGGTGTTCTTCTTTCCGCTGGCTTAAATGGAGTTCTCTCTCTCTCAGGGAATTCTCCCTCTGGACGTAGATTATCATCATGTTTAATAGGTGTTCTTTTTTCAGCTGCTCTGAAAGGAGCCCTTTCTCTTTCAGAGAACTCTCCCTCTGGACGAAGATTATCGTCGTGCCTTATTGGTGTTCTTTTTTCGGCTGGTTTGAATGGAGCTCTTTCTCTCTCAGGGAAATCTCCCTCAGGACGTAGATTATCGTCGTGTTTGATCGGTGTTCTTTTTTCAGCTGGTCTGAATGGAGCTCTTTCTCTCTCAGGGAATTCTCCCTCAGGACGAAGATTATCGTCGTGTCTGATTGGTGTCCTTTTTTCGGCTGGTTTAAATGGAGTTCTTTCTCTTTCAGGGAACTCTCCCTCTGGACGAAGATTATCGTCGTGCCTGATTGGTGTTCTTTTTTCAGCTGGTTTGAATGGAGCTCTTTCTCTCTCAGGGAACTCTCCCTCTGGACGTAGATTATCATCATGTTTAATAGGAGTTCTTTTTTCAGCTGGTCTGAAAGGAGCCCTTTCTCTTTCAGAGAACTCTCCCTCTGGACGAAGATTATCGTCGTGCCTTATTGGTGTTCTTTTTTCGGCTGGTTTGAATGGAGCTCTTTCTCTCTCAGGGAAATCTCCCTCAGGACGTAGATTATCGTCGTGTTTGATCGGTGTTCTTTTTTCAGCTGGTCTGAATGGAGCTCTTTCTCTCTCGGGGAACTCTCCCTCTGGACGAAGATTATCGTCGTGCCTGATTGGTGTCCTTTTTTCGGCTGGTTTGAATGGAGTTCTTTCTCTCTCAGGGAATTCTCCCTCAGGACGAAGATTATCGTCGTGCCTGATTGGTGTCCTTTTTTCGGCTAGTTTGAATGGAGTTCTTTCTCTCTCAGGGAATTCTCCCTCAGGACGAAGATTATCGTCGTGCCTGATTGGTGTTCTTTTTTCAGCTGGTTTAAATGGAGCTCTTTCTCTCTCAGGGAACTCTCCCTCTGGACGTAGATTATCATCATGTTTAATAGGTGTTCTTTTTTCAGCTGCTCTGAAAGGAGCCCTTTCTCTTTCAGAGAACTCTCCCTCTGGACGAAGATTATCGTCGTGCCTTATTGGTGTTCTTTTTTCGGCTGGTTTGAATGGAGCTCTTTCTCTCTCAGGGAAATCTCCCTCAGGACGTAGATTATCGTCGTGTTTGATCGGTGTTCTTTTTTCAGCTGGTCTGAATGGAGCTCTTTCTCTCTCGGGGAACTCTCCCTCTGGACGAAGATTATCGTCGTGCCTAATTGGTGTCCTTTTTTCGGCTGGTTTGAATGGAGTTCTTTCTCTCTCAGGGAATTCTCCCTCAGGACGAAGATTATCGTCGTGCCTGATTGGTGTCCTTTTTTCGGCTGGTTTGAATGGAGTTCTTTCTCTCTCAGGGAATTCTCCCTCAGGACGAAGATTATCGTCGTGCCTGATTGGTGTTCTTTTTTCAGCTGGTTTGAATGGAGCTCTTTCTCTCTCAGGGAACTCTCCCTCTGGACGTAGATTATCATCATGTTTAATAGGTGTTCTTTTTTCAGCTGCTCTGAAAGGAGCCCTTTCTCTTTCAGAGAACTCTCCCTCTGGACGAAGATTATCGTCGTGCCTTATTGGTGTTCTTTTTTCGGCTGGTTTGAATGGAGCTCTTTCTCTCTCAGGGAAATCTCCCTCAGGACGTAGATTATCGTCGTGTTTGATCGGTGTTCTTTTTTCAGCTGGTCTGAATGGAGCTCTTTCTCTCTCGGGGAACTCTCCCTCTGGACGAAGATTATCGTCGTGCCTGATTGGTGTCCTTTTTTCGGCTGGTTTGAATGGAGTTCTTTCTCTTTCAGGGAACTCTCCCTCTGGACGAAGATTATCGTCGTGCCTGATTGGTGTTCTTTTTTCGGCTGGTTTGAATGGAGCTCTTTCTCTCTCAGGGAACTCTCCCTCAGGACGTAGATTATCATCGCGTTTGATAGGTGTTCTTTTTTCAGCTGGTTTGAAAGGAACTCTTTCTCTCTCAGGGAATTCTCCCTCTGGACGAAGATTATCGTCGTGTTTGATCGGTGTTCTTTTTTCAGCTGGTCTGAATGGAACTCTTTCTCTCTCAGGGAACTCTCCCTCTGGACGAAGATTATCATCGTGTCTAATTGGTGTTCTTCGTTCGGTAGGTTGGTATGGCTGACGCTCTCGTTCTGCAAATTCTCCTTCAGGGAACAAGTTATCGGGATGTCGTACAATTGAAGCTCTGTCTCCTGGACTATACGGTATCGGTTCTAGCCTTTCGAATTCACCATCAGGATACAAATTATCCGGATGTTTAATCGGCTTTCGTTTTTCTCCTGGAGAAAATTTTTCCTTAGGTTTATCTTCAAATTTGCCCTCAGGTTTTAAATTATCCTTAGGCCGTTTCACCTCAGGCCTTTCGGCAATTTTAGGTGTGTAATCATCCTTTGGTTTCCCTTCGAAAGGACCTTCAGGTTTCAGATTATCAAATGGTTTTATAGGCTTAGGCCGCTCAGCACGCTTTGGTAAAAAGTCATCTTTTGGTTTACCATCAAATTTACCTTTAGGGTACAGATTGTCTTTTAGCTTCTTAACGTCAGCACGCTCTCCTCTCGTTGGTTTATAATCGTCTTTCGGCCTCCCTTCAAAGGGTCCTTCTGGTTTAAGATTGTCTTCTTGTCTCTTTACTTCTGGACGTTCACCACGTTTTAATAGAAAATCATTTTTAGGACGACCGTCAAATTCGCCTTCAGGACGCAAATTATCATCGTGTTTAATTGGAGTTCTTCGCTCAGCTGGTTGGAACGGTTCACGTTCACGATCAGGAAAATCTCCTATAGGAAATAAATTATCAGGATGACGTACAATAGGAGCCCTATCACCAGGACCATAAGGTTCAACCTCAGGTCTTTCGAAATCTCCCTCAGGATATAAATTATCCGCGTGCTTTATAGGTGTTCGTCGTTCTCCAGGAGTATATTCATCTTTTAGTCTCCCTTCAAATGGTCCTTCGGGTTTCAGATTATCCTTTGGTTTCTTTACGTCCACGCGATCACCTTTCGTTGGTTTATAATCATCTTTAGGTCTACCTTCGAAAGGGCCTTCTAGCTTCAAATTATCCTTAGGCTTTTTTACATCAGCTCGATCACCTCGGGTTGGTTTATAATCATCCTTAGGTTTACCTTCGAAAGGACCTTCAGGCTTCAGATTATCCTTCGGCTTTTGCGGCTCTTGTCTTCTAGTTAAAGCAGGAGTAACGTAATCAGTTTTAGTATGTGTAGTCGCCTCGAATGATCCTTCCGGTCTCAAATTGTCATCGTGCTTAATTATCGTGCTACGATAATCCGTCTCATCAAAAGTTCTATATTCCTCGTGACTAGTTATAATATTTTCTACAACGTCAGTCTTATTATAATAACGACTCTCCTCCGTAATTTGAGTTGGTCGTCGGCGAGGCTCCACCTCTACAGCGTCGTAAGTATGAAAATCTTCTTTTACGTGAGAGGTACCCTACAAAAAAATCTTTATAATTTTCAGGCAGTAAAAAATAATAGCGTCACAAAGTAAAATAAATATAGGAAAATAAAATCAAAGATTTTTCTATTTCTTTTTTTTTTTTTAATTAAAATAAAGTAAGAAAAATTATAAAATTTAAGCGTAAGAGATTAGTAGTTTAAACTTACCGTAAATTCACCCTCCCCTATTATAAGGTTATCAGTGCGTTTAATAATTTCTGCACGTTGAGTGCCTCGATGATCGATATATTCGGTTCGAGTGGTCGTCTCGTCTATGAATTCGCCCTCCACCTTAGTATACGTATTTCGACGTACCGGGCTCGGTCTTTCTCCGGTAATTCCGGTGAAAACCAGCTCCGTGGTCGTCACGCCTAGATGATTAAATTTTTTAATTAGCAAACCCCTCTTCTCTCACATCGCTCAGCTTCTTCGAAAATTAAATATGTCATATTAAATTCGCATACTAGACTAGTAAAAAAAATTAAACTCCTATATATGTATATTTCTCATCAGACAAATTATCAAAGCCTATGTCAAATATTTAAAAAAATAAATTACTACAGTATTAAGTAAAAAGAAAGCTTAGGGATTATATAAGTTAGACTTACCATCGAAATTTCCTTCGGGATATAAATTATCCTCAGGTTTTTTAACTAGGGCGCGTTCTCCACGAGTAGCCACGTAGTCCGTTCGTCTCTCACCGATGAATTCTCCCTCCATACGCAAGTGGTCCTTATGATGATATTCAATCTGCCTGTCCGCTCGTTTCTCGTCGAATTCTTCCCGGTACGAAGTCACTGTGTCTACTGGTTTATCCTTCGGGATCTCCAGGTGTTCCACCGGCAAATTATGAGGACATCGGTGTCTCCTATAAAATTACACATTACTCACTTAACAAAACTTTCTTACTACTCGACAGAGACGAATGCTTTTTATTCCGGACACTTAATTAGATGGCATTATGCCAGACTATTATCAACTTTCGCGCTTCCACTATTATTATTAATTTTAGTCTCCCTAATGAATACCTTTGCTCGAATGTTTAAAATCCGATTTCCAGTTAACTCCGACTCAAAGCCGTTCCTCGTCCCATCTCGAAAATTTTTTAACAACTTCATTAACGCAACGATGTTCTAAAATTTTATCTCTCGTATTTTCCTCTCTCCTCTCACTCTATCTCGCTTTTTCCCCCTACTTTAATTAGAAAAAAGTCATAGCACCTTATTTCTACTGCTCCTCACGAAATATAAATTTTTATCTTCGTCCCTTTTAAAGAGTCAGCCTTTTCGAATTCCATCTTTTTAATTATCCTTTCCAAACGTGGGAGTATATAGTTTCGGATGAATTAAAAAATTCGCTCGTTTTAATTATAAGAGATATGTTTCGGAAGTGTTTAGATAGGAGTTTTACTAGATGGAAAATTCCCTTTTCAGGTTTTATTTAAAAGCAGATGTTTTTACTCTGTGGGATAGCGAATGGAACATGTACATCACGAGGCGATCAATGCTTTTATAATGAAGCTGATTTGTAATATTTCCCTATATAGGTGCAATGCTCCACTCGTACAATCAGCTTACTTGATACCATGAAACGTGTTATTAGGCACAGTTCACTGCAGCTATAGACTTATCGATTCTTTTTTTCCCAAGTTCCTTATATATACAGGTATACTTGGTCCTTCCGCTGAATCTATTCCGTGATTCAAAGAATTTATTATATCAAATTAAAATTAGTTATTCTCAACTAAAATGCATGAACCTAGCTAATATATAAAATCGATCGAAATTAGTCGGAGGCCCCGTTAGGCATGGATCACGAGTAGCTTGTAAGGCGTACGTCTCACGAGGAACGAATTAGCTATATCGATGCACTCACGTGCCTTCAATTATAGTCTCGGCGTTAAGATTACTAATTAGCGCTCTGTATTCAATCCAGTGACTCCTCAGTCGTTCCAATTAATACGTGACACTCGTGCCTTTGATTCAATGCATTAATTCCGTTAAGAGTCTCGTACGATCCCTTTACCAACTCGTTTCATTGATAAAATATATAAGTGTAAACACTAGGTGGTTTACATCTCATTAAATAAGTGTTTCATCCAACTACGATTTAATTTATATTATATTTACATTGAACGTTGAGTCGATTTACAATTCCATTCCAGTCTATGAGTATTTTCACGCAGTTGATTTTAAAACTATTCTACATTATTACGGATAACGAAATAAAATGTAACGATAGAGTATTTAAGTTCTAACACAAAGGTAAGAGGAGAGAGCAGAAATAAGCCCCAAACCAAGCAGTGGTTTAGTGATTCGATAGCGCCGTGAATATCGTAGCCTAGCTGTCGATGAAATGTAACGCTACTGCATGCAGCCAGCCACTAGCACGACGACCAACCAATATACTGGCTTTTGATACAATCAGATGTATTTGACCCGTCTCGCCGCAGAGATATAAAGCAAGATAAATGAAAATATCCTACCATCCATGCCATGATATTCCCAACCGCATAGCAAGAATACAATTTTTTCTACCACTGTACAAAACCCCATTTAATCATATTTCCATTTCTCGTTTATCCTATTAGAACTTTGATACCGCGTGTCGATCGTGTAATTAATTATTTAAATCCATCGAATGTTACTAATGCGATTAAAATTGGCTAAAAAAATTCCATTAAAAAAATGAAAAATATTACATTAAACTGATGAAAATTAGGGAAGGAATAGTAGTAAAAGTTATAGTCAAATGACGCTACTAGGTTTCTCGATTAAGGGTATGTGTGTACATATATGTATATATATACCTTTAGTGGCTTTTCTACTAGCTTGTCAAAGTTATAAAAGCGAGAGATTAGCGTCGATGAAAACGTGCATGCGTAGTAGGGGAAGCGAACAGGTAGGGATTAACGAAAATGCAGCTGTCACTCTGCTCTAACCCCTTCTTTCATTCCCTTCCTTTACATTCGTTTCACTGTCACCTTCAGAGCGGAAAATTTTTCGCCCAAAATGCTAACAAGTCGCACAAGTACTATATGTATTATTGATTTTCCACCTTTCCCTAACTCGGTCAGAGCAAACCAAACGAAGGAATGAATGGCACGCGATGAATTCCGCAGGATCGACTTTGAAAAATTCCCTTAAGACAACTACTACCTTCTGTCATTTTCATGTCAAACTCGTGTATACCTCGGAGAAATAATAACAACGCAAAAACTAATATAATGATAAAACTAAAATTAAAATTTATCGATGTTAAGGAAAACCTTAAGAAGCTTAGATAAATACCCCAAGTCTTTTTATGTTTTTTTCCTCTTTCTTCTCATTTCGTTTAATCAAGTACATAATTTTTTTTTTCGATACTAAAGTGTTTCCTACTTCGTTGCGAGCGGAAATTTAGCCGACGAGGTAAAGGTCTATAAGGGGACGTAAGATCCGAGCCTTAGCAATTCCCTATGCACAGCTTTAACTTATTTGGTAAAAACGCCTTTGAGAGTTACCGTTAAATATTAAATCAAGTCAGTTTTTTATTTTCCAAACTGAATTTACGAAATGCTTCGCGATGGTGAATCACCTAATTCGCTAGGCCACTGATTCGCGATTGGATTATCAAAAAGTTCGCGAAGAAATCTCTTCGGTAAATTTACTCGTACTTGAAAATAACTTATGTATAAATCGAGAATATAGTGAAATACTTCGATGAGAGACTGTACCTCCAAGATAAAAATAAAAAAGTATACGAAAATAATAAATGGGCTAAAGAATATATAGATATTTCTTAAAAATAAGAAAATATGTTAAAATAAAAATATTAGAATTTGATAAGAGAATGGTAATTAGATAGTGTAAGAAAGTGTAGAAGCTTACATACAAGATATTTAAAAAATCGTAGTCAAGTCAGAAGTATAAAACAAGATCCGATTTAGAGAAGAAATCTCTTACAAGTTTTTACATATTATTATTATATTTCTCAAGTTACATAAAAATTCTTCTAGACGTAAAATCGTTGGGTAGAAAGTCTACAAAAATTATGATAAAACTCGTTAAATATGAACACAAATATAAAAAATAGTATAGACAAATTTTTATGGTAATAATCAATAAAAGAGCTTATACATTTTTTTATGGTATTAATATTTACAGAATTAGATAAGAATTAATACAAACTCTTAACCTAATTACAGTTTTATGAAGCCCGAGGTAAATATTAATAATATTAAAAAATTAAATATCGATTCTTCTAAAAATTAGTTCTTCTATCTAGGATTTCCGGTTTGACCACGACTTTCAAGGAAGTCTACAGGGTCGTAAGACTAGGTTTCATTGGTATTTGATGGGGGGTAAGTAAAAAATTGGTGGCTAATCAAAGTAGTGGTGCAATTACCAGGGAAGTCTTAGATGTGACGAGCAATTTTCTCGGATCTGCACCTGAACCCGGTCGTTCGACGCTCCTCCATTTGGGTCAAGTGTTTCAATCCCGCGGGACCAGGGATTATATTTATCAGTATTATTTACCCCTCCCCCAGGAGTCCCGGCTGTTTACCTTCAACCGACTCAGGTAAGCACCAAAGTGCGAACAGCATTTCGGAGAAACTTGATAAACTCTCGAGACCGTGAAGAGCGGCTTTAGAGAAACTTCCCTTCGAACAGAAATTCACTCGGACGTGATAAGTAAAACTGTTCCTAAGTCGAATCGACGCGTAAAAAATAAAACTTTCCCGGAAAGCGAACAACATCGACGAAATGAAAGGAAAAATATATTCGGTACTCGAAGAAAAATCTCTCTCCAAAACTGATCGAAGAACAAAAAGATGAAACGCTGATTTACAAGAATTTTTTCCAATGTTTTTCTTCACTATTACTACTCTCTCTCTCTCTCTCCCCCTCCCTCTATTTGATAGGAATCCACAAATAAATCCAAGAAGAATGTCGATTTATGGCAATGACAAAGAAGCTGATTTCATGGTTTATACGAGATATAAGGTCGTAACTTGGTCAAGGAAAACTGGGATGACCTTGGTTAGGAATAAAATTTCATGGTCGAAGCTTGATAGGTTTAAAAAAGAAGGAGTCATAAGGAAGATGAGAGAAGTTTTCTCGGTGAATGAAATAGAAGCTCGCGAAGGTCAATAAGGTGAGTCAGTGGCGTGGAATCGAAGGATGGACGTTCGAGCTGATTTTACAAAGAATTAAGGACGTTCAACTGTTAGTGTTACTATTACGAACGCACGCTACGAATAATGTAAGCGTGGAATAGCTGGTGCTAGAGGACGCGTAGGTCGGCATCGTGTGTGTTAAATCATCGAATAAGGAACGGGGACGAGGAGCCGCCGCGTCATTGGTCGAGAACGACTTACCATACATGGCACTGTCTCGCGTCCTACTTTTCCACGCTATACATGTGACATATACATATATTAGTTATGGGATCAGGATCGGGATCGGCGTCCGTCGATCTTAAAAAAAGTAGCCACGATTACGAAACTCTCGCTGCAACGAATAAAACCACGATCCACCACGACCATGCAGAGAATTCCACCGAACCACCTTAACAAAAAAATAAGAAAAAAACAATTCATTCAATGACCGACTTAATTGTTCCTTAAACAGCAGCCTGTACAACTAACTCGTATCGCTTTGCATGATCTTATCCTAAAATTAATCGAACCACCTGAATATATACAGACGAATGTCCAACTTTGAACATTCTTGCACAATGACCAAAACAGTTTCGATACGTTCGATTTATATCGAAAACACTCTCCACGCGTTTTAATCCGAGCAATATCAGCGCGTTAATTTAGATTCTAGTAGAAAACTCGGCTGGATTGCTCATGCGAGCGTAAAGCGATTGTTACATTGAATTTTCTGTGAGATTGGAATTAGTTGAATCAGCACGCGAAAGACAGAGTGTTAAAATGTTTAACGTGGAAATGTATTATCAGAAGACAAATATTGGGAGCTAATGTGGAATCCAGCACATTGAATTATAAGCAGTTACCATATTTGTATTCACTAGTTAATACCGGGACTCGCGCGTCATTTTTATTTCTCGTTCGTGACTCGAGTGAATCACGCGAGTTACCCTGGTGTGAAAATAAATAAAGATGGGAATGTCGAGTGGGAAGAAATAAATTTGTCGGAACAAAGCTATGTCGTGTGTGTTTGCGTATGTGTATGTGTAATAAAGTGTTTACGAGGGAAGGGTGAGAAATTGTTAAGTACGAAGGAAACTTACCCACAGGTGCAAAGTTCACAAATGCATTGTTCCTTCCGGGGTATTTTTGAGAGAATATCCGAAACCGGGATCTTCTTAGGTATTTCTCCATCGTCGAGGGAGTCCGGGGATTGGTCTCCCCGTCTCCTCTCTTCCGGTTTTTTCTGCTTTCCCGGTTTCCTACTGGAGGACGGATAATCCCGTTTCTCGGGGCTTCGGGGACGACTGGGCTTCCCCGCCGTCGGTGTTGTTTTTCCTCGATCATCCTCGCGAAGTCCCGGAATTCCCTTGGGATATCCCGGACGATCCGGGCTCGTTTTCTTCGGGGACTCCGTCGGAGTCGTCGTGGTCGAAGTGATCTTCTGGAACCGATTGTCATCGACGACATCCCGTGCGACCATGCTAGTCAACTGCTCGTTATTGATAAATCCCCTGGTCGATTTATCAACGACATTCTAAAATCAATAGAGCACCGTTAATCTCTGAACAATTGCCTGCTCAAGGAAGAAGAAGAATAATAAATTCTTTTTAACATATGACGCGTGGAATCAATAATTTGGTCAATGAATCCGGTCACGCTGCTTGATTTCAAAAGATTTCCTTAATCAAAGCGGTTATCGAGTCGCTAATTACACGCCGCAGGCTACGTCCACTTTCACGAACGATCAAAGCCTGCGCTGATCGCCGAATAGCGTGTAATACACACACGCAAATTGCGCATTTCCCGGTCTCCTACGCACAGTGCGCTTCATCAGTCTCTCGATAGTTTCGACCAATATGCCCCAAAGAACCTATCTATATGTATATATTGTGTAACTCGAAAAACTTTACATATACGCGAAGACTTAAATTTTTAACGTAATTAAAAAGAGAAAATCGTAGAATAAACAATCGAGCGAAAATCTTTATATTGATGGAAAAATATTTGTCTTGCTGCTACAAGTGCTATATTAGAAAAGTTACTTTCCTGGCGTGTTTTCTCGCAAGAATAAGGCAACCTCTTTCAAGAGTAGGTATATATATATATATATATTGTAAGACAAACTAAAAGGGCTTGTCAACTTGTAAAAGTGGAGAATAATGCAGGAATTTTGAGACGAGAGAGCAGCACAATTACAAAGGGTATCCTTTAAGCTACCTTGCCCGATCTGTTAGATAAACATTAAACATTGTTTAAGCGTAAGCTTTGTTTGACTTCCGCTTAAACCGATCGGCATGGCTTATGCGCGTCACGGTTCTGATTTCAGCCTACAACAGATTCACCGTGGTTCACCTAGCATTTACCAATTCCCCAGCGTTATATTATTCATGGGAAAAAGTCCGCCGTGTGATTCCATTATAATAATAATTACATATAACTTTATTATTCGAAGCGCGAGACAGTCGAGAATCTCCAACAATGAAACCTTTTTTTAATTTATCACTGTAACCATCAGTGGAAATATGTTTCATTGGACTATTCGGGGTAAATATAGAGAAGTAGCAGTAATTATACAGGATTACCTCGGTGCACTTCCGAATTGCTGCTACTCGCTAAATTCTTAGATGGATTTAACGAGTCGCTGGGAGATTAACGACTCTGCGAGGCATTTAGTTCACTGAATGTGCGTAATGCGAGAGCGACCGGCTTTTGTAGTGTGCAAGCCCCTGTCCCCGTAACGCAATACGCGAGTCTGCACAGTGCACGCTCGGCTGCAATTTCGGCGCGGTCTCGATATATACGGTTTCACCATCAAACACTCCGCCTCCAGACAATTTCCATAAACGTGAATTTTAATCCAGACGCGACGCGATCCCCTCGAAGCTCCACGATCCAGCGACGTCCTAGCAGGTTGAGCAGATACGAGCTAATAGCTATATATATATATGTATATATAATACAGCGTATTATTGTTGAAATTCTCCATTCGCAGGGATTACCAGTGTACCCTCAGACTCTCGTGCCATTATTCGAGACACGCGCGACTAAAGCCAACATTCCGCGGAAGGAAAAACCTCTTTTCACCCTTTCCACACTTTCTCCAACGACGTAATCGAATTCTCGGTGTTACGGAACGCGCTTCAAACCTTACCACGTCCACCGCGATTTTCACTCTCCTCCTAGAGAATCCTCGCTTTAATTACCGCGATGACGTGATCGTATTAGCCGTTAAAACTCTCAAATTAAATTCTAAGCTCGACGGACTGTCATTCTTTCAGCCCTGACCTCCTACAATACCGTGGTGCTATCGCTTAACCTTTGTGAAATCCATTTTCAACCGAGAATTGAATTTATCTCTAGAATGGAAATAATCCTCGATTGTGTCTCTCTTCGGGGTTTTTCTCATTTTTCCAGGAAACTTGATCCTCCAATTAAATTAATCAACCGAGGGAATAATAACCAATGCATATAATATTAATAAGACGGTATAATAAGTTTTCATTTAAATAATTTAACGAATTTGATGAAAAGGTTGGTACAGGCTATAATATATATTTATATATATTATAATATGCTTAGACGATTCAACTCGGCCACTCGTAATTCTCGAATGCAGAAACTGCTGCAAAACCTCAACTGCTTTAAATCCACTTCACGCATCTGTTTTCGGTTCGTTAGACCAGCCCGTTATGTTGAAAAGCTCGTTCCGCAACCTGGAACTCGATAACGAGGCAAATCATTTTTGCTGATGCTATACGAACGCTGCTTTCATCTATCAGAAACTTTGGTATATGAGCCCTTATAACAAACTCCATAACGCTATTTATCGTTCTAATTGTGCAAAGGACCATAATTTATTCATTTTCGGGTATTCTCCAGTAACGCGTTATTACTGATTTCTTTCCACTTGTTTAACTACCGAGCGTGTTATTTATGCCTTCTTGGTGTATAGTTACTGACATGATAGAACTAGAGCGAGCATAGATTAGTAACGAGATACAAGACAGCCTGTCAGTACCTGTCGGGGGGATCGATGCAAAATTGATAAACCTCTGCCGTATTACCTTCGGGAATACTAAATCTACCGTGACCATATCAACAATTCTATAAGGCAACACTTTCGCGTTTCGTGTAAAATCTCCATTTTTCTTCCTCTCGTTTAAAGGTCTCGCATTGCATAATATCATTCCGAATAATCAGATCAAGCACAGAATAAGACGTTATATATTAACTTTATATAATGTTTGCATCTATTATGCCCCGTTTTTACATCTTTATGAAAGAAATATTTTTAGCATTGCTTATATATACGTGCAAAAAGATCATCATCCTGCAGGCGGTAAGAATCACTATGTTTCTCTCATTGTCCATGATTCGATAGAAATGTCGATAAGTACCTACGAGTAAAACATTTCATTCCCCAGAAGCCACAGAGTATATTGCGAATTTCCAGGAAAACTGCAGTTTACGACCGATGAAAAAATCGATCTTACCCACGAATGAAATTTTCGCGAAAAAAATAAAGGCACGATATGAAATATTGGCCTCCGTTTTATCACGCATTTCGTTATCGTTAACAATGCTTTTTTGTACGAGTAGGATTTTACCGGATTATATTTTCGTGCAAATGGTGACGTTATGCGAATATTATTTACATATATTTAAAAAAAAAAAGAAAACAAGAAACGGTCGACAGTGTATTAAAACGAGTGTGTTATTTACAATTCATCCTTTTCAACTAGTTAAATGACTATACGCGACAGAAAATTGGCACGTGTACAGAACTCTAAAGCTATTAAAGTTTTACGAAACTTTTATGTATCGAGAATGGAGTTAACATCATTTTGTCTTACTTTTACTAAAACAAACTAACATACAGTTTAAAAATAAATCACCAATTTCTCCTCTAATGTCGATATAAGTCTCGTTACTACAGAATCCGAAAATACATTAGCAATTAGAAAAGGGAATAACGAGCTAATCGCCAATTATACTTTTTACGTGATAAACATAATGAGAATATATTGCGTGCTAAATTGAGCGATAAAAAATTTCACATCCCATTTATACGGTATTTCGTATTACGGGGATTACAGGTAGGCGATGTACTTTCAGCGTGTAAAAGCTGAACAAAAAATCAGACGGTGCCTTTTTACTCAGCCGAGAAATACGAGCGCATCATCGCCATTAATGGTTTCGTTATCACTTTTTTTTAGTCGATATTTTATAATAGTGCATCCCTATTGATTTTGCCGGCGTACCGGAATATTGAAGAATGGACAGAGGCTGGATAATACTATATGAGAAATTAATTTCTATGTACGGTTCAATGCATCAAATCCACCCCTCCCTCCCCTCATGCACGGCCCTTTCAATATTTCTTTCATTTTCTCGCTTCTGCTATCCCGTCGATACCAATTAATAAATTAAGCCATTCGCATTTCGAAATTCAAGATTCGTTTTTGCACTCGGAATAAAATCCCGGGGAAACTCGTATTTCGTGCATCAACCATCAGTAAATTGCCAAAGGACATCAATGATGCTTGTCGAGCGTACGCTTCGAGAGACTTTACAGCAAAACGGTAATTAATTGTAGACACAAGTAAGGATCGTTTCCCCATACGAACGTTTCTCCAAGCATATTCTCCTTAATCTCGCATCTTCCTACACACACAAAAGGATCGATCTTTGCATTGCTAACGAAGCAAGTAGTAGTTAACAGAGATTTACCTAACACTGATTTTCCTATTTAAGAATCCTTCAGAAGCAAAAGAAATGCTAAATAAAGATGAATGATATGCTCATAGAGTTCAGCTTTGGATTTAGGGTATATCGGATAAAAGAGGTTCAGCATATGTGCATGTATATTTTTAAAAGATTTTTTTAGAAGGCTAGGCTGTTATCTATAAAACACGGGTGCTTCTATACCGGAAGAGCTCTAATTATATTTCAGGAGCGCCCCCGAATGAGGTTAGCGCTTAGAGAGTCGAGAGGTATGTCGTTATTCGAACGTCAAATATCGATTTCAGCCGCAGGCGATGCAGCATTTCGGGGAAGACTCATTCGCGCCAGAATTTTCATCGAACGCTTCTCCAGGACAAATCGCACGTGCACAAACACGCTTTTTGAAAAGTTAGTTGAAATTCATCGAGAAACAATCGTCTTAACGCATTAAGGACTTTACTTATACGTGTGAAGAGAAGAAGATGGAGTTTCGTCGGGACCAAAACTCTTCGTTCTTTTCCTCGACGAGATGTTGTTCGAGCCATTACGTCATCTGTATATTTAGCCTAACGAAGCATGTATGTATGTACGAGGCGGGGTCCTCTGTTCGCTTTTAAAAGTGAAAGTTTTGACCACGGGTTTCTTCCGCGAGAACCTCCGGGGACCACCGAACCATACAAACACGATGGATCTTTTCTAAAAAGAACAACTGTGCTTTCCGCAACTAGGTCATTGCCAGCGTCGATTATTGCAAACCATTACCATTTGCACGAACGACTGACAAACGCTCGCTAATACAAAACTTAATGAATGACTAATTATACCAGTCTCTGAGGTATCACCTCACGATTCTATTCGCTAAAAACACTATATCCAATCGTAAAATAACTTAGGAATAGATTTGAATAATTACGAATTTAATTTGCGAAAATTTCAGCTAATTATCATTCAAATAAATTGCAATGTACTGATATTACCGAGATTACAGAAACGATATTACAGAGCAGTGTTTACGCAAATTTAATTACAGAATAATTACGTGGATGGTATATAGTCGGAGAGAAATATTAAGAGAAATATTGTTTCAAGTGGTTTATTTTTTAATAATATAGTTTTCCATTCGCTGCTCAGAGTTACAATTACGCGCGGTTAAGCTTAAATTTTAAAAGAGCGACGAACACTGTTAGCAAGTTGATGATGTTAAGATGAGGTAATTAGGAGGACCCGAATGTGTACTTACCACATCATTACGAGTGTCGCTAGTGAACTCGACGCGCTCTTTGATAATGTCGTGAACGGAAGTGAAGCTGGATTGATCGATGACGTAAGAGGACTGCTCCACCATTTCCGAAACCGTACTTCTATCGACAAGGTCGTGTGTATCCTGCGTTTTCATCAATGGTTTTTGTTCCTTTGGCACAAGCGATTTTCCAAGGTCATCCGGCTTTTCATTAGGTTTCCTATCGGATGGCTTTGACCTTAGACCTTCCGGTTTCTCCTGCACGAAGGATCCGTCCCAGGTGGAGGAGCCTAGCTTGCTAGGACGAACCGATCTGTCGGTAGGCGATTTTTCAGGAGCCTCGGTGGAACTAGGACTATCGTAAAGTTTAGTTGGAGAACGTGGTGCGTTCTCCAGAGGTCCTGTGGTGTCCTTGCTAAATTTAATGGTCTTACGGTCACCGGTTATCTCTTGAATGACCGTCTTCGAGGTTTCCGAAATATCGATGGCCTTAGAATCGACGACAGATGTACGTTCCAATGTTATCGAGTCTGTGTTAAATTCCGTCGTACTAGTTACTTCCTCCGCCTTGTCCAGCAGGGTGATCGAAGAGCGCCGAGCGGAAATTGGCTCCTTTCGAACTGGGCTGGTTTGCATATCACTCGTAACAGGTTTACTAGATTTCTCCGTAAGTTTCACTGGTCTAGAACTTTGCTCCTTAGGCTTCTTAGGCGACTGCGGCTTCTCGTAGACGAAGGAGCCATCCCAGGTCGATGAACCCGGCTTCGAGGGTCTATAGTGACGCTCTTCATCGGTGATTTTCTCGTCAAAACTTTTTTCCATCTTGGATATGAATTTTTCGTCTTTATCTAACGATTCTATGTTATGCGTTGTCGTCGTTACGAAATCGACAGATTTTTTCGCAGGACTCTTCGGTTCGTAAACAGTAGAGGTTTTGTAAGTTTTCGATAGAGGCTTACCATCGCGTAAAATTACAGTCTCGGCGGATGAAGTGGAATAATCGAAACTGGTGTCGGTAAGACTTTGGGAGGATTGTTCAAGAAAGACGGAATTGCTGAAGAGTTCGGAAGTGCTTATATCAGCATCGTTAGTGCTTAAAGTAGTTTCACTAACATACCCTTTCGTTCTGTCAGTGGGAGAAATAAGTTTTTCTTCCGGTTTCCTAACTTTTTCCGGTGTAGTGTCAGTATGACCGGTTTGTCCAGATGGCTTGTCAGTCGGTTTTAACAGTCTTTTCGTTTCTTCAGTTTTTTCCTTAACGAAAGTTCCGTCCCAAGTGGAAGATCCTAGCTTGGTCGTCCTAACGTCTCTCGTTTTCTCAGGACTATTCGGTCTTTTGTCGCTCTTCGTCGCCTTATCATCTTGTAAAAGCGTACGACTCGACGAGGAGCCATGTTCCCTCGTATCGGCAGTGTGTTCAACAATGTAGGAAGACGTGATAAGATCCGCTTCGTTTATCGAATGTTCATCGGTCACTTCTCTAATATCCATGCTTCGCTTTCTCGTATCAGTTTTAGGACGTTCCGGGGTTATTGGTCTTTCGTAAACAAAGCTACCATCCCAGGTGGACTGTCCAGGTTTATAGGATCTCGGCTGGGATTTATCGGTGCTTCCTCTTCGAGTAGCAGGTGGCTCCTCCTCAAGAATCACATCCGACACTGTCGTGACCTTCTCCAATTTTCTCTCATCCTTCCTCGTATCGCCGGAAGCATATTCCACCACGTAGGAGCTGGATACGAATCCGGAAGCATTAAACACGTTCTGCTCCTCCGTGACATCCTCAACATCCACAGAGTCCTGTCGCTTCTCACTGGTTCTAATCACCGTGGCGTCGCTCCTCGAATCCCCGCGGGGTTTCTCAATGACAAACTGCCCATTCCTCGTGGAATCAGCCGGTCTCGTGGTTTTTCCGGTAGGTGATCCTACCTTTCCCGCGGGATATCGTACGCTCGTCTCTTTATTTACATCCCTCTTTTCTTCGAAAATCAATTTCGATGAATCCGACGATCCTTTCGCACTGTGTACTCTCGAAAAACTCGAGGATCCCTCCTGCTTCGAATCGAGACTCGATTCGGTACGATCGATTCTCATAGAAACCTCGATGCTCTCTTTCTCAGGCAGTTGAGCAACGTCGCTCGATTTCCAGTCGTCCGATCTACGATGCTTCGGTGGACTCGGGTAGCGTGTTTCTTCTTTACCATAATCCACCGAGGGCCGAAGATCCGTTAGCTTCTCGTCGGCGAATTTTGATTCTTTTGTCACGGACGAGACTTCCGTGAACGACGAGTATCGCGACTCGTCCTTGCTCGTCCTTTCCTTCGCGTACGCGTCGTCCTGTAATTTCGACAAGGTCCTAACATTTTTCTCTCTTCCCGGTGGCTCTGGCGTTGTTCCTCTTCTTGCAGTCGTATCAACCTTTTCGTAGACGAACGTTCCATCCCACGTGGATTGGCCGGGCTTGTTCGAACGAGAATCCTGAATGACCTTGGGAGCGCTAACGTCATCGGTGAACCTCGAGACTTTTGCTTCGTGATCGAGGCTTCGGCCGCTCGAGGACACCACGTGACCATTGTCATCGACTTTTTTACTCGATTCCAGAATCTTACTGGTACTCGTCAAGGTCTCCGCGTCCTTGGTGATGGATTCGATGGCTTCATCGATCAATCTGTTCTCCTCCACGCTCCTCAAGGTGCTCTCCACTATCGCAGGACTTTTCAGACCGTTCGTCGTCTTCTCCAAGGTCACGCGGTCTCGAACATCCTGGCTAACAGAGGAAGACTCGACCCTTCCGCTGGTACGCGAAGTCGATCGAATCTGATTCTGCACGCAGAAGCGATCCTGAGGAATCTCAAGGTCCTTCGTAGATCCTCGCTTCGCGTCCTCCCTCAGTTTCCTCTCTGCCACCGAACGACTCTTCTCACCTGCTATGAATTCCTCCGAACTCTCGGCTTTCGTACACACCGATTCCATCTGCCTCGTAACCTGCGCAGGACTCTCGATGACCTTGATAACGTTTCCCTTGCCGTCCATGATGATCTCTCGAGTCGAGCTGGAAACCTCGACAACGCTACTGGTACTCTGACTCTCCTCGATTTTTATGGCCTCCTCGACGACACTGGAGGACGTCACCTCTACACTCTCAACCTTCGACAGTTCCTTCGATGACGAAGAAACGGTCGTTTCGTTCTTCCCCCCGCCCCGCCCCTTCTTTCCCTTTTTAATCGTCATGATTTCCCCTCACAGCCACCGTCTACACTCGAGTCTGACACGTTTTTAAAAAATTCCTCGATTATATCGCGTTTCACCGTCGTTCGTAAAAAAAAAAATAAAACGTCGTTTCGATCGGGATCGGGAAGATCCACCAAGTTCTCTGCTCGATATCGCGAGTCGTTGTGTCGTAAATGTTAGCTCGTAGGGCCTAGTTAACCGCGCGAGCTCTGTCTCTCCACCGCTACGATCGCTACCACTGAGCTACGCGCAACAGACCGGCACTCTTTTGCCTGGAGAACGCCGCCCGGCCGCCGATCAGCGTTCGCTCTCCCTACTTTCCTGCCTTGGCGTGGGACGCTTCACACAACCGTAGCTTTGCAGCTCTGCATCCGCACACTACTATCCAGCTCACACATCGACGCACACGTCGCATCTCTACCGACCGTAGAGACTGTGCATACCTCTCCCGTGTTAGCGTCCCATCCCTATCCATGTGTCGCGTCTCTTTAAAATATGTCTCGAGTTCCACTCTCTTCTTAAACGTAAATCTATAAAATTCTCTTTCAAGCTCTTCTCTTTCTTCGCACACGCACTCCTAGTATTTTTAAACACAGATGGAAATCACTTTCACACACAACAAGTCCTTATACAGAATGTCCCATCTGAAACAGTACGGTCAAATAGATTTCAGTCAAAGTCATCTATAAACAAATCTTTCAAACAAGAGTTTTGTAGCTTTCAAGGGGACTATGGGTTATGTCAGCGGGTTAACACCTTGGAATGTAAGCCGAATGTGACAGGAAGGTTAGATTGATATTTTCCACAATGGAATAATATATATTTTATATTATATAATAATTATTTCAGGTGATATCGGAGAAGCTTACAAAACCTTCTATTAATTTATCGTTTTCTTCTGTAATTTGCTAAATATTTCAATTTCGAGTGGAACATAGGTATGGATTTCACTGAAATAGAGTCAATGATGGCTATGCATTCATACGCACAGTCGTTTACCCATTTACTATTTCAAAATGAAACGTCAAGTGAGAGACTGTATAAAGTTTTTAAATTAAATCAGCATCTTAAAAAGCTCTCTATATAACCCAACAAAATTGCAACGAAAAATATATCAGTACGACCCTCGTGTCTCCTTCAATTAACATACCAAGGTCGAATAAATGACATCATCCCTCATCCCCCTCAGATCCACAAAAATGTAGCTTAAAGCATTTTTTCGTAGAATCCTTTGACCGAAAGTTATTCGATCGTACCGTTTCAGACGCGACACCCTATAGTATTCTCAACGTTCCACTATATATACTCATAGACCGGGCGTTATTAATGCGATACGTGCTAAAACGATCCGCTTCTGTTGTCCTAATGAGTTGCAATTATTTCATTAGAACGCTATTTCTATTTATTTATTCTAGCTTCACAATTCACTATTCTCCTTTGCTACAACATCTTTCTTCTATCTATTTTCCATTTTGCTTGCCAAGTGTTCGTCGCACTCCTTACACACTACACACGCGAGGATTACCACTGCTTTATTTGTGTTACCGAGGGCTCTCCTAGCTTTTACGAGGGAATCGCCGCCGAGTCCCGAGACTATGTTTTGTTTATTCGAGAATTCCAGTCACGGAGATACGAGCTGGGTAAGCGGCCGCGATTCTTCTCTCCGTCTTTCCTTCTCTACTGTAGCACTGTGTGTAGCGTCTGTATAGCTATAGCTACATATTCACTGTAATGGTGTATAAGGTATATACACGCTGCGTGGCGGTTTACACTCGAGTGACACGTTGAATTCGTGCTCGCTAGCGCGTGTTCCTCAATGCCGATATTTCGACCAGTCTTCGACGTAGTAAACGCGCTTATCGGGCCCCTGTAGCAAACTCGTACACCTGTATCACACTCTAGTTTCGTTAACGTACACACTGAGACAAATTCCACCGAATTAACGAAACGCGCTATAAATTTTATTGCATCGCATATTTGCCCAAGGATTTCTTCGCTATATATATATATATATATATATATATATATATTGAATAATCGTCTGGTGGAGCTGCACGATTCTCCAATTAAAGCGGAGAGATCTCTTTATTCCTCGTTTCTCTTATAGTCGTTGTTTGATTTTTGCTAATTATTTTCGCCAAACGATCGTCCCGAAGATATTCCTCGCGGTCACGCGTGACCTTTCGCCTTGTGACGTAATGCTTTGAGAGGTAAAGGGGCAGGGGAGGGGGGATTAAAAAAAAGCATATATGTGCTGGATTAGTTCTCTGTTATGCTTTTTCTTTTTCTTTTTCATCGTGCCGTTGGAAATGTGAAGTCGAATGCCGCCAGTGTTTGTAGTTATAAGTCTTATATTTATCGTTTCGTCCTCTTCTGTCTCGGTGCCCTCTCTCTCTCTCTCTTTAGACTCGAAGAACGGAAGGAAGAGGGGGGAGCCGAGAGACGGGGCAAACGCAGCACCTTCGCTCGTACACATACGAGGGGAACCGGTCCCGGTGATGCCGCGATTTAAACCGAGCGATGACGTAGTCCTTGCAAATAAGCCACACCAATGATCCTTGTGCTCCTCGCAAAAACTCCACGGTTTTATCATCCTTTTCCAACGAACCTCCACGATTCTTATTTCACTCGCTTCACCCTCTCACCTTTTCCTCTGATCAATTTGTAAACGGCCCCGAGATACGAGCTGAACTTGGTATTTTAATTTGCAGCCGAGTTGGGAAATGACGTAACACGAACGTGTACTATTTCAGTTGAGTTTGTTCAGCCGCAACAAATGTTGCAGCAATGCGAGTTGTAGTATTTTCAAACTATTATACCAAGGCAAATCCTCTTTGGTTAAAATCCGTGGGCACCTGAAAATTAAATTTCAATCTCGTTGGTTCAAATACGATTTTATCCTAGCGAAACGGCACGGCATGGCGTGTATATTCATAAAGCGCAATGCTTCGCGTTCCCGATGATGAGTTTTCCGTAATTATCGCATTAGCAAGGTTCATCCGCGATCATTAACGGGTTTACCAGGGCTACTGTGGCGAATTCGTGAGTTATCGACGCACCGTGCGATATAAATTCGTTGAACGTTGATGGTTTGGTACGTACCGATGGAAGAGGAAGTTGGGTGCATGGGATGAGAAGAGGAAGGAGGTGGAAGCTGGCCGATACCTACACGGAAAGAAATTTCGTATCGTGGAGTCTCAATACTTTTGTATCTCCAAAGTTCCAAAAAGTATCGTACTTCTGTTATTCAAAAATTGAATTTCTTTGCTTCCAAAAAAGGAGCGGGTAAGTGCAAAGAATATTGTACATCAGGAGATCTTAAAATAGTATCTTGTTGATACATTTTTGACTTGTGAGGACTCCGCAACTTTTCGTAGCGTGGCGATGCGACCAATATGCACGAAATGCCCCCATCCTTGGTATCGCGGCTACTCAATGCAACCGAACGTTTTTCGCGTGCGCGCTTTCTATATTATTGACTCGTATATATTATACATTAAAGGTTATATATACACATATACATACATACACACATATATATATATATATAGGCACACCGCATCAGCTCGCCATCAGCTCACTGTAGTGATATATATATATACAACACGTGTATGCGGAGTGCGCGCGAACCGTCCTTCTCTCCCAACCCTGCTCCATTGGATACAATCGATGGGAATGAAACGCTCTCAAAGTTGTATCGCCGCGTGCATATTTTTTGAACCATGGAGATGCCGAAACTCTTTGAGTCTGGTATTGCATGTTTGGGGTTGGAAATATTCATTTTTGAATCTCAGAAAGCTTGAAATTATACGAGTTCGAGTAGTACAATTTTTTGCACGGCTCAAACTTAAAAAAGCGATAAATTTATAAGTATTGCATAGGAGCTTTCTGATTCGCAAAAGTATTGAGACTCCACGATACGAAATTTCTTTCCGTGTACGCTTACACAATAATTGTTTCCTAGCGAATGGCCTTCGAGTAGTTATTTACTCGTTTGATCCAACCAAGCAGCATTAACATATTTAGCTCGCCGTGCAAATTGGCGCGTGGGAGCGGAGTAGATATCCCGCCATTGCTACTCAATTTACTGACCGACACGACTGAGGCATCCGGTTAATCTTATGGCCACTCGTGACGTAGTTTCCTTTCGTGCGAAACGTCACTGCCTCGTGCTCTGCCTAGCTGACGTTAATTACTCAACGCCTTTCTGGTTTCCTACCCGCCATTCACACGCTGGACGGCCTTTAAATATATACGAGATTCGCCCACCGATAGATATCATTCATATACTTTTCACATATTAGACTCTATCGATCGCATCAATGAAAATCCTTACGGGTCTCGCTGATAATCTTTCCGCTAATTTCTTAACCAGATCAATAGACATTTTCGCAATTAGTTTGATAAATTATTGAAAAATTGTTATTTAGTCTGTGTCGTGTATATATATTGAATAACCAATGATGGTATTGTCTGTATTGGGTGAATCAGGTTTGAAAGATTCATCTGGTAGATTTATCTGGATGGATTGGAATCGGTTAAGGAGCGAAAGTACCACGCCTGCTAACAGGTATTATCCGTAAAAAGCGTGATCAGTTTGGGACGTGGGTAGACACCGGGCAAGTCCCAGGACTCGGTTACTCCGTATTTGGCGAATGCGACGAAATCTGTGGGCGAACCAGAATCAACCCGCTGCGTCATCCAAACGCGAACCAATCCGGCATCGTCGATACTCTCTAACTCTTTTTTCTTCATTCTTTTAAAACTCTCCTATATTCTTCTTCTTCTTCTTTCTCTTCCTTTTCCTTTTCGTCGTGTCTCAAAGCTCCTACATAAAAGTGGGCGTTGCAGGATGCCAAGTTTTCTTTCCATTGACACATTCATCAGAAACTGCAGATTCGGTGCAATATCATATTTGGCTCATATAAAAATTATCCGCTATAAATCTACATACCTATATTTATTATCCTTCAATTTCTTTTGCTTCTCCTAATTCCGCGCTGTCCAAATATAGTCAGTAATTTTTCTTTCGAGTGACGCGAACAAGTAAAAATAATACAATATCATATTTGCCTTGTACATATATATGTATATTTAGATGTATCGAAAGTAAAATCGTCAAATACGTATATTTCAAGTTTTTATTAGGCTTGTAATAACGTTTCTAAGAAAAAATCCACACCTCCGCGTTTTCGTACGAAATGAGTCACGTGGAAGAAACACGTATTCTTTTTACCATAGATAGCACGCTGTATCGACCAAAAACATTGAACACGTGTGCTAAAAGGAGTATTTCAGTATGATTAATTTCGCATTTATCCAGGGACATGGTCGAAAACGTTCTGTGGCTGCACCGGTTCCACAATGCACTCGCATTGTATGCAAATCTTCGAATTTGTGGCTATACGCGAGTCATCGTTAAATTGTCAAAATGATTTTTAAACTCCGGCTCTGACTAAACTCTCAAATTGCGTAATCGCATACACCGCGGAAATACGAAAATGGCAAATAATCAAATTTTCACGTGATTACATTAACGTATTAAATTTCCAAGTGATAAATAAAAAATTGGCAAACTTCGCGAATAAATTGTTTATGGAAGAAATAGAATAATTGTACTGCAGTGTATTATATATATAAACTCGAAGGAAAGACATCTTAATTGGGATTGGCTTGAGCAAGAACGCAGCTGTCTTTTGGAAGGAATTAATAATGGATGTTTAAAGTCGAGTATGGAAAAGTTTAGTGGAAGGTCGTTTGGGATAAGGAATATAAATTTGCATGAATGCGAATTCCAATGTAGAAAATCGTAGTAAGATTTGGTAAGAGAACAGAGGGAATCTTGGTATCGTGGTAAAGCGATCTGTCATAGCCTTAATGGAGAAGCTTGAATATGCATAGACTCCCAAGGAAGCGAGAGTTTTCCAGTGAGATTCCTACCGAGAGTGGCCCAGATGCATTTTTTATCCGGATAAAGGGGCACTCCCGAGGTATTCCAGTTAACCGTCGTAACCGGAGTGCCTTAATCAGCGACACCCAAGATGTCAGCTTTCGCAACGTGACGTGGCTCGAATCGCAAATTCGTCACTGCACGCTCTGCATGACCAGGATCGTTATGGGAAAGAGGGTTAAGCGTATGTGAGGAAAAAGCGACTTACTCCTGCCTGGTAAATCAGCTTTGCCCCTCGTTGCCGATGACCAATCGAAAGCTTGGCAAACTTGGAAGGTACTCGCGCTCCTAATGGAACGCGCCATAACCAAGTGGCGCTCTCTTATTAATTAACGTTAAAAGGAAAACTTTTATAATTGCTCTCCTCAGACGGAACGATGCGACGCGCTCCAGCCTCCTACACCTCCCTATATACTATATATATATAGTCGGGCTAACTCCTGATACGGCCAATGTACACCAATGGGGACCCTGAAAAATTCTGCACCTCTCGCTTCATTATATATAAGCTCACCCTTTATGAAAAGAGTTCACCAATTTACAAACTGTACTTTTCCACTTCAATTATACGTAAATTCATTCGTTTTCTCGAATAGTATTATTTTTCTAATAAAAACAGAGAGAAGTTATATATATATATATATATATATATATATATATATACAACGTTTCATAGTAGCGATCGAGGGAGAATCTGTGTTTGAAATTTGAATGGACACAACTGTATTTATTCTTGTTATGGCTGCTTTGAACTTGGTCCCTTCGGCATTGCATAAAGCGAAACGAACGGCTACGCATGGCCACCGACCAATAGCTCGAGTTATATCGGTGCTATATATCAAGTCACCAGACGCAAAGCCATATGTAGTTGTTTATGTATATGCACCAGTAGCAATCACAATGCATTTTTCCGCCATTTCCTCATAAAAATATTTCCTGCCTCCAGAGCGAAATAACAAAGCGCTACAGGCCCATGTTAATTGAACATATATAATAGAATCGACCGAATCGAATTTTATCAATGATATTATATTTGGTAAATTTTCCTTGTACAACATACTTTGCTCGGTGCAAGAGAAACTCTGTAATTAAAAGTACCTTGTGATTTTCTCAGAGTAGCCATTTTAACAATGATCATATTTGTAAAACGTTTGTTGCCAAGGGTATATAGCGTAGAGTATGGGGAACCAGGAGAACTGGGCTTGTGCAGTGGAATCAGCCATAAGTGGTCCGGCAAAGAAGCGTGTGGTACTGGTTCAATGATGCTTTCGAATGCATTTGCAGCCTGTGATGTCACGGACTGTTCGGTGCAAGCCTGCACAGCATTGCTTTCCCCCGGTTTCTCCCGTGGGCATCCTCCTGAATTTCTCGATAAATGTTGCTAGCCACGAACCAATAAGGCCCTCCTCCCTCCTTCCTTGAGATTTCGCTTTACTCGCACGTAGGTACCACCACCACGTACCAAAGAAACATGGCCGAGCACGAACGTGACGGTAAATTCAAATAATCCACAAAACTCATGTTAATTAATCTCGTCGCCTCGGCGCTTCTACGTGCTCATCGATTCGCTCGCACCAATTCAATTAAATCCAGTGCGTTTGAAATATTCATCGAAAGTTCTCCTATGTATGTTTCGGAACTTTAATTAGCTTAATTGAAGCTCTTAGCACTGCTATGGTTCCCGTATCTTAAATATTCAATGGTCGAGAGGGCTCTTCGCGAATCAGGTAGCAATTGTATTCCCAGAGGACCGAATGCTTCGGTATAATCTGATGCGTCGATCGACGCTGAAGAGACCTCAGATTCCAGAATTGCGAATGTAGGTGACATACGCGTTGGGGGAGTGTTTCACGAAGCTTATTTTTGCACGAAATACATTTTTTCTGTGTAATTACATGTAAATTGTTGAAAGTGCAAAGTTTTAAATGTGCATGGGATAAATTGCTTCTATATTTTACGACCATTAGGGGATTAGTGTGTATAATGGTGTATTACCTGAAATGATTAGGCCGCAAAGCGTTGATTAATAAACATGCGATATTGATTGGCTTGGTCCCATAGCTGGCCGATGGTATCCATTGCAAGAGAAGCCATTTGACAATTTCGATCTGCTAACGGCGATCAACGTAAACGTGATTACTGTCTTCGTACATTAATCTGAATATGAATGGAATAGAAGCGATGACGGCCTATACGGGACAAACGGGGGATTCTCCTCTAATGGAAAATGAGATTGGCTCAACACTGACATGATTATCGTTAAAAAGAAAAATTCCTCCTTCCACAATAGTATATATTATACAAATCAGGAAGAATTTTATTTTCTCTCTCGCGATGTATCAATTATAGATTATCGGTCAGAACAGTAGACTAATTTTCTTCTTCATTTAATCAAGTTTTAAATAATGCAGAGCCTCGTCTCTTTCCGATATTAATCTTTGAGACTTTCGAGAAAACCTTACGTGTCCAGCCTTCCAATATCGGGCATTGCCAAATATTTGCAAAATCGTGAAAAGGTTCGCGTTCGACCTCATTTCGAGGCACGATTGACGCAGCTTGCAGTGAATTGCTGCACGAGGAAGGACATTATTTATTTAGCGCTTCGTTAATGGCATTTGCCGTGTAATTAAAAAGAAAGGAATTCGTGCACCTTATTGGCACGGGAATTATCCATGCAGAAGCTCGGAGCTTGTTAGCCAAGAGAGAGATAGAGATAGAGATAGAGAGAGAGAGAGAGAGAGAGAGAGAGAGAGAGAGAGAGAGAGAGAGAGAGAGAGAGAGAGAGAGAGAGAGAGAGAGAGAGAGAATATATATCGATGGAACGACGCAAGAATTAACACGAACTTTGTTCTAAAGGAGAACAAGGCGCATCGTGATCTGCGTGCTTCCGGAATGCGGCTCTAAGCGTCGAGGGAAATCGATTTGCAAGAATACGCCATTGCAAAGCCGTGTTTCCATTATTTATAAATTCACTTCAGCTTCGATAAAGCAAAACCACAACCCTATATACGTTTCTTTATATATATATATATATATATACCTATATACGAGTTTCGGAGCAAGCAAAAATAAAATACATGGTTGCTTCAATAATGTTACAGTCTTTTTTGTTTTGGTCAAACTTTCGTGGCTCTCTATTAATTATAATTATATACTGCTTTATAACGACCGAAATATACTTATCGGTTTTTAAATTCTTTTTCAGCGTTTAACAAAGTCCATAGAAAATAGCAAGTCGTTGCTGCTAATGACGATAATTAGTATTGTAAGCCGAGCGCCGTTGATAGGACAATGAAGCTTTTGATCGTAGTTTTTGTGGATGTTGGGAAAAGGAGCTTAGAACTTTCCACAAACTTACTTTTTGCCCGAACGAGCTCCCTGCACGTGAGGAATTACTGTTCCACTGGCTTTCATGCGTAACCAAGAGAAAAAGAATTTTCCCCCCTAGATATCACGTTCTCCCAGAGACGAGCGATCAACGACTTGATTCTATCAGTATGTAAAACAGTCTGAAGGCAAATGCGCTTCCAACTCGCATAACGCAAAATAAATAATAGACAAATAAAAGAACAAAAGAAAATTATATTATTTCTTACAATCTTATTATTCAATTCTACACTTAAGTGCGCAAAAATAAAGCTCTATTCTCAGCTGTTCGTCCTTCCTTCCTCTTTATGCAAATTATGCTAAAAAACAATTCACATGTGTATCAAAAACTCGTCGAGCGTGATAAAATCAATCTCGGTTTCTTTCTCACTCTTCTTCTTCGAAAGATACGGCAATGAAAGTCAATTTCAAGTGCTAAAAAAGGTGCGAAAATTATAAGTAAATAAAAGTCAAAATATTAAAGTAAAATAAATATTTGCTTACCTTTGTGAACGACGAATCTCTCAAGAAGGAAACTTACGAGTAGAAGAACCCCGTGTTTCTCGTAATCAAGATTTTATACGATCTCGCGCCTAGCATTGAAAAATTTAAGTCTTGACATTTGAAAAATAAGGTCGCGCGAGTTAAGTACGAGAAAAGCTTATTCTTCGATCGAAGCGTTGGTGATTTGTACTGCAGTGGAGAAGAAAAGTTGAAAAATGAGTGTTGAATTTTGAGGATTAGTAACGATTTTAAGGGTCAGGGAGGGTATTGCGGGAATAAAACGATTCGGATAAAATTGAAAATTAACACTGCGAAAAGTTGCACGTCGGCAACGGCAATTCGCCGTTCCAGCGACGGCGGTTTGCACGTCACAAAGGCATCGCGACGTCTGACGTTCCCGCGCCTGTCGGCGTCAAAGTTGCGTTACTATAACAACTGCGACTAACAGTTAGAGCGCTTGCGCGGTAAACTTATTTCACTCTACCTACAACAGTCTACAGAAAGACTGACTCCTCTCTCCTCTCCTCTCCTCTCCACAATCTCCACTCTTCAGTATTCTCTCTCTAGTCTCCACTCACTCATACCATACCTACTAGTATCTCGGTAAAGTAAACTGTGAACTCCAAAGTCATCTTATAAACAAATTCTTAATCAAATTTACCCATCAAACTGATTTCTCATCTTTAACTCAAAATGTAATTTAAATACAACAAGCTTTTCATCCAAATATAATATTGAATAAAATTATATCAGCTTACGGAAGAACTTATAAAGTCTGACTACACTGATGAATTGTAAGGTTTGCAAAGTTATTATATTAAAAATATAATTAACTACAGCCTGTTATTTTAATAATAATTTATTATAAAGTAGACTTCCAAAAATAGTAATGATTTGGCTTTAGTGCATAAAAAAATTACATATAATATATAAGTGATGCAACTGTTTCATAAAGTATAGGTACGAGAGCAACGAAGTAAGCGATAGCTCTTGTAGGCTGCTGTGCTAGGATGGCATAAGAGAATGTATGAACGATTCTAGCAATCACAAAGATAGGGATCAACAATCCAGCCACGTACAGCGATGGGGAAGTTGTTATCCAGATGCTTGTAATTATGAACCATGGCAGAATATTTTCCAGATCATTCAAATGAGCTCTGCGTACACGTTCTACATCTGGATCATCATAAATCAGTTTGGCTTTCTTGCCAGTAAAAGCCACATCTTCTGGATTAGCAAAGACCTAAAACATGGATGGAAAAACTTAACAAATTTGCTAAAGATCTTAAACTTACAGTACAGTTAATTAACATAATGCAAATTTTACTAGTGGCTCAACCAAATATTTGAAACTAAAATAATAAATTTTTACAGTAGAGAGTAATTAGATTCAATGAATTCACTTAAGTTTTTAAATTATAGTTACAGTTCAATGTATACCTTCTTTTTCATTCTTTGCTGGGCAGTCAAAATCGGCATTAGCAACAATTTAATTACTAAAACACTGCTCCAGAATCCAAACAACTTCAAAAGTTCTGGTTCTATTTGGACCATTTTATGATGATTTAATTATACAAGATGTATATTTCTCAAGTAAATTACAACTTTAAAACGGTTTGGAAAAGGGAAGATACGACGTAGACTAGGAAGCGCAGGAAGAGAGGATTTGATTGGGTTGATGTGTGTTGCGAATTAAGATAAAGTGTATTCTGTGTATATTTGCTCTCTGCTTTTATATAACTTATCCATATTTAACTAATACATTCAAGGTTGTGCACGTATTTAATGAGATGAGCAGAAAAAACCTGTTTTATCATGATGAATTGGCAAATTTAATAGATGAGATGATTTAAAAACCGAAAACATTAAGATATTTGGAATATTGTGCAATATTGCGTTTGACCAATGGTGATACGCATTTTATTTTAATTACATTCTCTTAACCAATAATAGTGGTCCAGTTTTACACGGCTGTGATGGTTGTCTTCTGTTGGTAGGTTCGGTTAGCGCTAAAAGAAAATGTACAATCTCCATCTTCTAGATTTTCTAGAATATTTGAAAAGTGAATCAAATTATTGTACGCTCCTTCGTGACTCGTAATTAAAGCTATAATTGTTTTAACCGAGTATTTGATTTGTATGGATATTTGAATAAAATTTCTTATTTGACGATAAATGTTCATATTGCACACTGAAACTAATGTTAACGGAAAGTTACTAGATTGTTTGGAGCAAAAAGCATATAGTAAGTTTTCTGGACAAAAAACAAGAGCAACTGATTTCCGAACAAACTGAGTGACCGCAGTAGAGAAGTGCGCAAGCGCAAGAGGCAACGCTGACGCAGAAAGTACGTCAGCTGTTTTGTTAGAGTCGAGAGAGGCGAGTTGTGGTGTATCGCAGGAATGGTGTATTGTTGACTACAGGGGCACTTCGCAGTTCGTGAGTCTGATCAGATTCCTTTGTTTATTTGGTGTGAAAAAGCGTCCTCTTGGCGCGGAAAACGCATTAACGCGAGTGAGAAGGCTACGAGAATCGAGAAGAAACATAGCTTAGGCCTGAAATTCATCGGAAAATCCTCGGAAATTAGAAGCGAAGCTAGTGTTCACAAAGGCGTCTGTCCTACCGTGGTGTTCTGTGCGACCACTTGGCAACTTTGAGCCATTCTCCTTTCTGGAACAGACTACAATTGTGATTCCAGAGGTAAAATATGGCACAACCAACGAGTAGCGCGCTAAGGGCCCTTGCCCTGGAATATAAAAGCCTTCAAGAAGAACCAGTCGAGGGCTTCCGTGTAAAACTTGTCAATGAGGATAACATGTTCGAATGGGAAGTAGCAATTTTTGGACCTCCAGACACTTTGTACCAAGGAGGTTATTTCAAGGTATTTAACTTGTTTATTTTTAAACCATTTATTAAATAGCCACGCGAGCACCAACGCGCATCTACCATTTGCCTAACTAGGAATCATTCGAAATGATGTATCTATTATTGGTTATGTTCTCGTCTTTTGTTTATGATTGAAAAATATAATAGTTTTTTCTCTTTGAAAACAGAAATCTCATTAAAGTATCTGGCACGGTGTGTTGCAGTATCGAAACGATGCATCCAAAAAATAACCAAGCTTAGAAAAATCGATATTATTGGAGAAGCTTGTTTCTGAAATCTTGCGTATTTTTATCACTCGCTATCTATAATTATGCGAATTCTTCACTGGTATACGAAGCGTCCATTAGTCTCACCTCTATGCATACCGGGGTTTATTTTGAGCTTGGTTAGAGAGATTAAAGAATCTTTTATCATTCGATATCTAGCTTCATCCGTCCGATAAACACCAAGGACAAAAGAGTCTTAGAGATATCTATATACATTAGTGCAGAGTTTAAAGAAGATTTGGTGAGGTTTTATCCGAAGAGTGATCTTTCTCAGAAATGAAATATTGAGTAGTAGCGAACGTCGATGTTTCTCCTTGACCGACAACTAGCCGAGGTTTAATCTGATTTCTCGGCTACATTTGAATAATTGAATCGATTCGCCTGATCTTTTTATCAGGGGCGAATGTTGTCCCACGAGCACACGGGCGTTGCGCAGAAAATGGAAAATTAAGTTTTTCGTCATCAAGCCCCCCGCCACTGTAGACTTCTTTTTCACGCTTCGACCGCTTTCTAAACCACTCTCCACTTCGCTGCGAGCGAGCGAGCGAGCCAGAGAATGAACGAGCGCCTGTCTACGTAACGTGGTCTATGCAGAGATCTTCCCACAACGTAACTAGTGTAACTAGCGAGACACGCAATGCTAGATTGGAAATCGTGTATCGTGTCTCCTCTATGATGAGCGCACACGCGTCGCATTAAAAACGCTGTAAGGGACGCACAACAAAGTACTCATTACCCCCCTGCAGAGAGAGAGAGAACACACATCCAGACAACGCGAATCGAACGAACAACAAGCGTGGGACTTGTAATATGGGGCTCGCGCGCGCTGTTTCACACGGGAGCAGAAACTATACTTGAGCAGTTATATAGAGCAACATCGAAAGCGGTGTCAAATCTATTTCTAGCGAGCATCTCCAGCGACGCTAACTTTCACCCAATGTTTTGTGAATTGGATGCATCTTTCAGGCCTGAATAACGTTGTTTATTCTTCTTTATTACCAAAGCATCGCCTACGGAGCAAAAGTCCTCTGACCACCAAAAAACCACGCGTAAAAATAGATCGAGACAATTAATAGAATGAGCTAATCTAGTCTTGTATTATTATTATTAGTATATATATATATAATGCCGAAATATTGACTTTCATTTTACGCTAGCCACCATTTTCAACCGGTCCAAGGGAAATCCATCTCGGCGAGTCGATGCTACACGTAGATCTGTTTGTAGCAGCTTTCTTCGTGCAATTAGCATGAGAGTCCCTCCTCCTCCAGCGTTACCACTGAAAATTGTCCAGTTATCATCGTGGCGGGTATTAAATCAATCGACGGAGGGAATATTCTCTCGGTGCAATTCCTATGAGAGATTTTGAGTGTAGTATTCTTCGAATCTCTCATGACGCGTCCTTTTACAGTTTTGTGTGTTTGTTGGTAAACCTATAAGAATCAATCGAGGATATTGATGTACCGCGCTAGAAACCAATTCCATTTGACGTTTTTATCGTCGCCTTAGCGCGCTTTAAAGTGTTTATCGTTCTTTCAGGCGATCCCCGCTTCTCTCTCTCCTTCGTATATTTTTATCAGTCTACTTACCTATTTCCCCATGGCTTCGATGTGTTTTATCGAAAATTTTACGCTCGCGAGATGAATCAATAATCCTGGCCGATACTCGCGCCACGAGTATCCTTGAAACGTCCATAAAAATGCGAGGATGCCCAAGAAACGATCGAATCTGACCCTTTAACGTTTGCCAGTCCGACATGGCAGTCGTGGCACGTGACGTACTTCTCAAGGATACTTTTTCCGCACGCTATTTTATTCCTTTTACCGTGCACGATGAAACCGAATAAAATCCCAGCCCTCCGCCAATTATATGCGATCGACACGAGAATGGATTTCCATCGGATAAAGAAAGCAAGAAGAGTAATAGATTTGTAGCTTTAAATTGGAGGATTCGACGGGGCTTTCGAGTCTGCTCTCTTAGATATTTTCAGAAAAGAGTTTTCCTTCCAAGCAGACGGAAGATTTAGGTCACTCCAGATGGAACGCGCGTCTCGAGAGTTAGGTTGTTATTACCTACAGTATTGCAGGCTCCCTGTCGTCGCGTTCTCTCGCTGGTATTGGGTGGTTTGACCATGGCATCTGCCATCTATTGGCAAAACTGGGTCGCTAAAATTTGTAGGTCACTCAGCGCGCCATGTCGAAACGGAAGTCTTACGAAGTACAAGAGAAATGAAAGCATTTTGCAGGAGAGAGAGAGAGAGAGAGAGATCAGAACCAACCTCCTCTTCTTCGAGCGGAAAATGAAAGCATTTGGGTACCGCAATGATGACCGATGCGCAACACTCTCGTGTATATACTTGCGTATATACTATCTTCCAACGGGTAAAAGTTTTTTCGTCACTGTAGACTTTCGAGACTCTCATTGGTCGCGTGCAAACGGCAAATGGCATCCTTGTCTCGACTCGTAGTGAAACGCCCGATTAGGTTAGGTTCATGGAAATCTAATGTTGTGATCGCCGCTGCGTCCGGGACATGGGTTATTGTAAAACGTGAATTTATTCGGTTTGGCTTGCCAATTCTAAAAATAAGTCGGGACGGAGGCGAGCGGCGTGTCTACTCTCGTTAATAATAAGACATAATTAGTTATACCGGTCTATCAGCAAGAATCCTCCAATTGTGTATTTCGTTTTCCATTTTACTGCAGATTTTACTGGCGGTGGCGCCACTGTTGCTGCTCTCTCCTTGTCCAATTGAAAGTTGGAATCTTTGGCTCCTTTCGTTTAATCGTACAAAATGTCGCGTTTGGTTTGTTGCTTTCCAGAGTCGATAACGTTTACACGTCACGTGTCGAGCTCGCTGCATTATTGAAGTATCGCCCACTTCATATCCATATTTGTCTCGAACGACGTTTCCTACCGATAGTGCGCTATGGCTAAAGTCACGCAGAAAACAAAGCATTTTCGCGGTTTACCCGCCAGAGCGTTGCCTCGATAAGACGGTATAATTTTATCGGCTAGCCGCTTATCGACCAACTGTATTTGTTTTGAAGACGGATCAATTACCTAGTACCCTTGAGATCACGCGAGAAAAGCCTCAAAAACTCGTCCTCGCGTCGCTCGCTTACTTGGAAATAATCCACTTAAACTCGACAACGAACAAATAATCTCTCGCTGGCTGATTTATAGCTTCTGAAAAACTCAGCTCTTTTCTCGTTTGTTTAGCGCAACAATGCTATCATTTTCTTCTCAAGAAATTCCAAATTATTTGCAGGATCGTATAGAAACGCTGTACGATTCTACCGATAGCATCTCGAATTATTGCTTTGCTGAATATAAGTGTGGAAGAGAAAAAAGTGAACGATAAGCTTTATTGACAATTCTCCAAAGACATTTCCTCAGCAATGCCATGCGAGCGGCGGCGAGATTGCTGGCTGATAAGGACGATCGATTATGACTCGTCTTATCATATTGGAAAAGCAGCAACACGCAGCCTGTCGCTGCCTTTGTCAATTTTCCTTTCCGTTTCCACCTATGGTACGAAACGAACGAAATTTTAAATATTTATGCAATTACGTTCGTGGGGGTACACATGCACGGACGTTGCTTAATTCCCATTCCGATAGTCCGTGGAATTTCGCTATGAACTGATAAAAGGCCGTAATTTTCACTGAAAGCGTGAGAGCTGTTGTGTGTGTCTGCGATTAAGTAGTTGAGATAGGTTAATAGCTGTTTTCGCGCTATCGACCGTAAATTTCGATAGCTTCGCGGCGTTCTTACGGGCGCGAGAATGGGACCGGAAGCGCCAGTGATTAAGATGTTCCGAGTGCGGAGAGTTTTTCAGTCTCGCCTCGTAATATCTCGTGTATACATGTGCGAGTGCGATAAAGGGGGGAAACCAATGTTGATTTTAGCTCCAAAGAGGTGCTATTAATTAATCGATTAATTAAGAGAGTAAATTGATTGCGAGTTTGGCAAAGAAAAGTGCGTTTACTAGAATTTCTGTGGATGGCTGGCTAGGGGAAAGTAGGTTAATTCTAGGATGGCGTATCCCGGAGGACGAGGTGGATATTTGGGCCATGACCAGCTCGCGATCAATATAGCGTCCCCGTTGCCGTTGCTCGAGCTTTCAGTCTATACCGCGAATAACCACAATTCCATTGGAAAATCTCCATTTGAAATAGTATAATCGATATTAATTTAAATCGATGTGGTTTCCCATCTATTTCGCCTGGTCGCCTGGCAAATTGGCCAGTGCTCTTGCTATTGCTTCTAGTTTATTGTTGTAACAACCTTTTTACAGGCATTTTCCTTCTCCAGACTGACCTTCCATTATTCTATGCCGAACTCTATCTTTCGCGTAAACATATATACTTCGACTTATTAACTCTTTAATGTTATAGTTTATTTTCTGGAATAACTATATATGACACTCGAATGCACATTGATCCGACTTGTTACACTTTACTCTTAAAATAGTAATAATGTCGAGGACTTTGCTAAAGAACATGAAGAATTGATCTTCTGGAAATACCAAAAGCTTCGTATTTATGTTTACTGGCGAAAAGTCGAGGGGAGATTCGGGTTATTATTCTACCGGTTATTGCCAATCGAAATAAAGGAAAATCAATATTAGCTTTTTGGAATATTATTTGTATCGATATAGACTGAGACTGTATATATATATATATATATATATATATAGAGAGAGAGAGAGAGAGAGAGAAGATAAAGATTTCCTGACATTTTTTGTTTATTCACCTTGCTGCCTCTGAATTATTTGTTATTCGTATTTTACGTCAGAGCAGCATCTACCCTTCATCGGCATGATAGTACATACGATGTTGAAGGGTAATTTTGTAGCTTGTTGCTACATCATCGAGTGGATAGAGTCCTAAACTGTAATTAACCGTAGTTTAATGATTGTTCCAGGCACATATGAAGTTCCCATCGGATTATCCGTATAGCCCGCCAAGTATTCGCTTCAAGACGAAAGTTTGGCACCCAAATGTATACGAGGTGAGTGAGAATAGAGGAATTATCGATCAGCCGCATGTTCCCCGTTTCATCCATCCCTTTTGCTGTCCCCCGTTGAGCCTCCCCTCCGACTCTCCAAACCCTCCCGCCCCTCCTCATACCGTGACTCTCTTTGTCTTTCACGGAGGCCGCGCGCACGGCCATGCCTTTTACAACCATCGAGCTTTTACATCGTCACTTTCAGCACTTGCAAAATGTATGACGGGCCCAGTCTGCCTTTGCTGCCTTCCAAACAATGGAAATCCGCCAGAGCGGAGAGAAGAAGAAAAATATAAATATACGAGTCCTCGGACAGTTTTAGTGTCTCGCCGTGCGAGAGGAGGATTTCCTTGAAAATTGCTAGAGAGCAAAAACGCTCATTTTTACAATTATTCGCCATTACAACGATTGGCGGGTACGCCTCGTATTTTTTACTGGCAATTTTGAATAGTTAATTTTTAGCGGGAGAAAATAAGCGAGCGAGGCGAGTCTGTGTAGCGTTATTTCCTTTTGGAAGGAGAAGGAGGAGGCGGCTCTCTTCAGGGTCGTCATAAATCTTGTTTCGCGGAGGACGTTACCTGTCCGGGGCTTATTGACCTCCGGTTGCATCTCTTATTCGTTTCTCGCTCGATCCTTCCAGAGGCCAGCAATGCCAATGACCGTCGAAAGCTCGTTGGACACTGGTGTCCACTTGATGCTTGCTATAGAGTACCGCCACGGGATCAACAGCGGACCAAGCAGCAGATCGGCCTCTATGCCTAACGGGAATAACTCCAATTTATTCCCTTTCCTCTTGCACACGCACGCGCGCGCACACACACACAGACACATGCAAATGCACACACGCTGAGAGCAACATCTACCTGTGTGTGTGTGATCGCCCATGGCACAATACTTTTCCTCTTTCGCAACTCTTTCTCAATCCCCCCTCCCTCCCCATAAAACAATTCGTTCCATTGAAATTTATTTCACACTCCTCGCTATTTTTATATCGACGCAAACGCATTACGAAAATCTTGCCTTTTCGTTTGAATCATTTAATTATTCGTGCGGTACGTACGCCAGTCAATTTTCAAGTTTCGCATTTCGCTGATTGGACTAAATTGGCGAGCGAGTTTTTCGACAAGCGAGATATACGGACTTCTTTTTCGCGCGAAGCGAGAGAAAGTTTGCCAAGAGCCAGGTATATATCACCGCGCGGAGTATATCACGTAACCCCTCGACGCTAACTCTGTGCGATTACGAAAGATTTTCAGCGGCTCTGCTCGAAATCAGAGCACGCCGATGATAGCCGTTTCAATTTCTAACAATCGCAGTACACGCTCTATTGCCATTTGCGAGCATCCAAGACAACGCTCCGTCGCTCTCCACTCAGTCCAGTCATCCCCAAACAACGATGACTCACTCGATCCATGGAAATCCGCTTAACCGAGAATCTCATTTAACCAATTCACGCCTCCGTGGAACTGGAAAATCAATTGATACTGCCACGTGTATTTCTTTGGCGCTTTGCTTCTAGAAAATTCACAGTTTAATTATATAGGAAACAGAAGAAGAAGAAGAGGGATAGTGGCAAGAACGAGTTTCCCGAGATTTTCCAGGGAGCTTAAACAGCATGGATCAAAGTGGTTCTCCAGCGGTGCTCGTTGTTGAGAGATCGATAAGTAAGTCGTGGGTCAATCGGGGTTCAAGCAAAGTCGACAGGAAATCCGGATAACATAATGCAGGGACGATTAGCGAGTCGCTCGTTCTAATCGTTTGGTCTTTCAGCGAGGATTTCTAGATCTACGAAATAAGGACGGTAACCTCTGTTGACCTTCCGAACGCGTTTTCCTCGCTTGTTAAACCTCGTGGAACCTAGTAGTACTTGTTTCACGTGGAAACGCGTTAGTCTATTTCCACGACTCGACTGTGAATATCGCACGAAGGGCTGACGCGTTGCCCGCGTAATAATAGCGCGTGCTAATGTATACGTAAGAGCGTAAGCGTCAATGATTCGCTATTCTCAAGATTTCTCATGCGCCAGTCTACTAAAAAGAAAAACAAGAAAAAATAAACAGAAATCCATTCAATTCCATTGAAATTACACTCTATCGATTTCCATCTTAAGTTATTAAGTCTGTATCGCATTGAAATGAAAATGTCAATTATTGAAATTAGAAGAGATTCACGGTCCAGTGAAGTTTGTTCTCCGTGCCAGGAAATCATGTTTGGCTGGTAGGTTCTAGATTGCGGGGGAGGGACGGAAATGATATTGAGAATGATTTAATTATAGCTGATGAAAATGTTTTTGTCCGAGGTGGAGAGAGTGCTTGGCAATTTGTAGGGACAATAGCGAATGGGATCCTTGGCTGGCTTGGAGCAGCCTTAATCTTACGTGTCCGGTTGGCCGCATCCAGTGCTCGCTGACGAAGACGACGACGAAATGTTTTTCCACGAAGATTCTTTGTCCGAAGTAGCTGCGACACGTGACTTGCATGCTTGCGACGGTTCCGGCTCTGCGGGGGGGGACCTTCCCTCCCTCCCCCACCCCCCCCCTTCTCCTACTAACTTCCAAACATCATCCGCTATTTCGAGAGAATGTCCTCCATTTCACGTACAAATCTCCAATCATTCTACAAATTACGTTTCCCGCGAATATCCCACATTCAAAGCAGCTCTTAACGAAATCAGAGAAACCGCTTGTTTCTCCAGATAAACGTCTGTGGTTGGATGAGATCGATAGCAGCCGCGCGATAACTCGTACCGCGATCATTTTACACGATTATCTCAAACTGTAATCACCGAGTTCTTTGTTTTGACAATAACATTGCGTTTCGATACAATAGGTGTTTTCCTTTTACCGAAAATCTCAGTTAAAGCTCAGTCGAGCGACTCTCCTAGGTAAGTACTACAGTTTATGTAACATTTCAAACATATAAATCTCCTGCTCGCTCATTGAAGCGTATAAAAGGCAAAAGCGTAAAATACAAGCCATTTTGGTGGAACTTTGTGCACCGCATTCGAAAGAAGGGAGGGAATGTTTTGAGCGATTGTATTATTGAGTAATTGAAGAAGTATTTCTGGCGTGTGTTTGATTAACAAATGTATATGTGTATATATATATATATATATATATGCTTCAGGGCTCCATGTTCGTCGAGTGGATTCGTTATTACGACGCTGGAGCCTCCCTGCCCTCGTATAGAGAGGTCGACGCCACAGGATCCTTCCAAGCGTGCTACACACGCGCGCATATACACCACCAACGCGGATGCTCACCCACAAATCCCTTCATACACCCAGTCTACACATTTAATTATCCACGCGTAAATACGCACCCTCCCCCCCCCTCCCCACACCAGAGAGACGATGCAATGCAACGCTATATCATTGATGGACGGTGTTGGTGACGCACAGACTTATCAATGTTCGCACCAACACCAGTCCATCGCAAACGCAAGCCCGTGTTTTGCGAGTACGTACGTACTCGCAGACACGAAGATCCAACGCGAAATGGGAAGCAATGTGTTGGCGCTTTTGTATACTCGTTTCTCGCTACTTGAAATTTCAGTCATGCACGCTCTTCCTAAGCTTGTATCTGTTTATGCCAGGGTTCAACGGTAAACGCAGTCTCGCTCTTTCTTTTGTCCTATTCCTTTAATCGTGCTGCGGTCCGTGCTATTTCATCCAATTCCTGGAGTTTATTTTTTGTGCAGAAGCTCAACGGATTATGGCGTGGACGTTGTGGTGAGCTTGTTTTTTAATCGGATAATTAATGTTGGAGGAAAATCGAGTGGTTTGTGCGCGCATTGCGTTTCTTTGCACTTTTCGAGTTTTGGGAGTTGCGAGCGGTCTGTGTATTTTGCGCACGGTGAGCAGTGGAGCTCGTAAGGTGAAAACGCTCTCGGCTAAGGTCACGCTCGAGACTTCTGACTCTCCATTATTGGAACAGGATCCGCCAGCTCTCTCGAGAACAGAAAGCATTTTAGATGGAAGCTCGTACATCTCGGCTCGTTGCTCGCGTCGCCAAATTCAACCGGAAATCCAAGCACACCAGGTCCTATTTCATAGCTGCATAAAGAATCAGAGAATATATATTTAGTCCGCTGAATCAATTAGGACTTCCCGTTGAGGTACCTTTGCATCAATCATTTTCAACGAATCCATTGTTCCTTTCATCGCTGTCCATGGCTCTTCGAAACTCTACTGCAGTCATGTATTTTCCATTTCGTGACTGGTTAATTGCGTTTAGTTTCTCTTCTTTTATCTCGATCGTATTTTCTCTCGATCTGCCGTTATTCGCGAATCGCGCCAATCGCACCAATAGTGGAAGGACGCGTAATGCCAATGGACGAACCAATCGGTGTCTGGCGATGTTGCTTATTCGAATAAGTTGGCAAGGTAGGAGTTTTCGCGAAACGCGTCACGCGGAAAATCGGAGAAGCTCTTGGCTCAGGGCCAAATGCAAGGATGCCACTGCGGCATGGCAACCCTTTGTCGACAAATGCTACAGGAACTCTACAGCTAAGCGAACTCTTTTTTCTCCAAAACACTTGACCATAGTATCAACGTGAAAAAACATCACTTTATCCAACAAACTGGTCCATCTTGATTCGTTACGGTCAGTCTGCACCGCGTAAAAACCCTCGACCCACTTCGCTATCCTGGACCAATCGATCCTTCCAAGTCTGCGAAGCGTGAATTAATTTCAGTGGTCCATGCATGTATATAGAAACACCGGTACTCTTTTCCACCCGAAATTCTGGAATGAAACAACTCGGTAATTACAGTACTCCGGCCGAATGCTTTTACTCATTCTTTACTACTAGTTTCATAGCTTGGAGAACTCGTTAATCGACAATTTTTTCTTTTATTTCGCATGCGTATATAAGAGTGCTCTTTGGAGTGGTATTAGTGGCTACGAGAAGAGCTTCTGGAGTTTGATAAAATTGTGATTTGTGCTTCACCGTCATCGAGTTTCGCGCAAGGCGTACAAGTAGATTTTTAAATGGACGCGCAACTACACCATGGCTTATGTTTTTCTCGGAGAACTCGAATAATCTTTCTGGAGAATTTATAGAGACTATTCGCGCGCCTCGTTATCCGCGTGATTGCGCAAAACTCTGTGGCGCAGCATGCTAAAGTCGTTCTGATATTTATTTATTTAGCATCTCCGATGCATATCGTGGTCGAACATTGTGCAATATCCCCGAGATACTTGCAATTATTACTCCACTGCTCTCTCGAAAACATTTCTGACTCACGGAGACTCTGATAATGGCCCGAACCCACCCGAACATTGGATGTTCTTTCTTGCAACTTTGCACAACACGCATAATATTTTTCATTACCTTCCTACGTTTCTTTGTTAGTGGCTATACGTTCTTTGTTAAATTGCTTCCTCTTGGACTACGCTGTTTCAACGCAGACGCGAAAAAATTTGCTGCTGAAAATCGACATTTGTAACGTCTCGAACTTTCGTCATTCTTTATTCGTAGAATCATCGATGTCGCAACGCCGTGGTCTCGTTTTACTCGTAGCGTTACCGAAGACAAATTTCCAGCAAGAAAGTTGAACGGTATCTTTGTAAGCCTTTGTACCCTGCGGCGGAATTGGAGGCTCGACCAACCGTGAGCAACGCCGGACATGCAAAAATAGCGGAGAAAATGCTGATAAGCTGGAAAAGAAGCCCGAATCGCTAAATGCGTGTTGCGTCGTTCATAAACGAAACAAAGTCGCTCTTCGACATTTAACGGACATCCCGAAAAACTATTTTTGAGTTTACGACGCTCTCCGCGCCATACTTGCCGAAATTTGTTTTCTTTCAGACCACTTCTTTCTACCTCCACGTACTCGTCTATTTTTGAATTACGACACCAGCCAACCGAAGAATCTATTCCGACAGAAATTTATCGCAAGTTCAGAGCTGTTGGAAGGATATTGCTGAGAAAATGATTTTTCAAGGGTCAGAGAGCTGGAGATATTTTTTTCTTCAAGAAAGGGACACAGACATCTTTCGTGGAATTGTCGAATGATTCGAATTCACTGAAATGTCACTTGGAAAGGTAAAAGATGGCGCGAGTGCCCGCGTAAGCCCTCTTGAGGTTGGAAAGAGCGCAGGTGAGGAGCGTTTCGCTAAGCGCTTCAGCGAACAATTGTTGAAGTGACCGTGTCAAGTGAGAGAGTTTACTCGAGGAGTCGGACTCCTCGCTGCTGCTGCTGCTGCTTATTATGAGAATAGAGCTGGTGAACAGAGAGTCGAGGTGCCACCTTGTCCTACTTGCGAGCTCCGCACTCGCTATAGTGGGGGGCGAACCTTCTTTGCCCCCGCAGAACCTTTTCTATCCTTCTCATAGACCCACTGTATAACCAACGCGAAGGAAAAATCTCTGCGAGAGTAAAAATGACGCCATGCACTCTTTCTACCAGTTCCGAATATGGTAGGAGACATCGAGAAACCCGAAAAGGTTGTTGGGATTTTTTTCAAGATTCTGTCCTTCGGGAACGATGCTCGTTTTCCCCCTGTGTTAAGGCCTTCGTGTCTCAGGGACGCTTTATAAGGATTCCTTGCATCCTCTCCTACCGTACATTTCTACATGCCTCTCCCCCACTCTCTTTTTCACTCTTCTCCAATTATCCCACCAAGGCTTAATTATCAAATAAGCAGTTCAATACGTTAGAGAGTTTTATAAATTGTTTCATTGATTTCTTTTGTTTGTTTGTAGAACGGGGATCTTTGTATATCGATTCTACATCCACCAGTGGACGATCCGCAGAGCGGTGAGCTACCATGTGAGAGGTGGAATCCAACACAAAATGTCAGGTAAGCATTGGTAGAAACCATGAAGGATAGTAGTGGTGGAATATTAAATCCTCTGGGTAATAATTAGTCAGTGGTTGATTGCACTGCGTCGCCTATTTGATTATCGCTTACCAACGATTGATAAACCAATTCTGATCCCATGTGGCTTGTAGGACGATCCTCCTGTCAGTGATTTCGCTATTAAACGAACCCAACACATACAGTCCTGCAAACGTCGATGCATCCGTGATGTACAGACGCTGGCGTGACTCCAAGGGTAGAGACAAAGAATATGAAAATATTATAAGGTAAGTGGTTTCCTCGAAAAAACACATCCAACACTCGATATTCTCATCTCCCTAATTTAATCGATTGATCGTCGTTCGTAGAAAAACTGAGTTCTATTCACTACGATATTACCATATGTTATAAAGAAAAAAATAGGAAGATTGACTTTGTAAAATCTCCTTAGATAGACCATAAAATTTAAAAAGTCTTTTAAATTTGAATAAATCTGTAGCATATACTTATTACATTAACGTCATCCTCTCGTACAATTATTTTCGTCGTGTGCAGAAAATTTATTTTTCGATATCTCTTCTTTCCACATTTTAATTTGTAAGCGGTTCATCTTACAAACCATTCTAATCTCAAAATCTTTCCAAATCATTTTTCTGGAATTAATTTGATTTTGAATGCTGTGTATAGGTATGTGGATTAAATGATTTTTATATGGTTTGTATCGAACAGAAAACAAGCTCAAGCTGCCAAAATTGAAGCGGAGAAGGAAGGGATTGTGGTACCAGTCACACTCGAGGACTACTGCATAAAAACCCGTGCGAGGCCCGCCGAACAGCAATTGGACATGACAGACTTCTACGATGATGAATACGAATTGGAGGACGACGAGGATGAACAACTGAGCGCCAGCGAATACGAAGATGGTGACGACAGCGGAAACGGAGAGTCGTGATCCATTTCTTAAGCGCGAAAAGCTATCTAATTACTATCAGTTCTGTATAGATTAATAAATTAATGAGCTTCTAAACCGGACGCTCTCTCCAAACGTGCTACGTTTCCAGATAGAAAAACTTACGTTTTTTTAGCTTCATTTACGGACTCTGTTCTATTGAAATTTGCCAATGTAACGGAATAACAACCAGAGGATCGCTCGTCAAATTGTCAATTACCATCGCTAAAAATCAAGCTAGAGCCAATGCTGAAAAATTGTGACGTCCAGACTTGTTTGTTTGGAGTTTCAGTTTTATTTATTGGTTTAATGTTTTACTATTGGCTTATTTAGAATGGCAACATCAAATAGGCTGAAAAGATTGGTTCGACTAGTGACACTTTGCGGGATGTGCCGAATCGTCGAGAAAACCGTGTTTAAAAGCTCCTTAACTTAAGAAATATTCGGTATGATCGTAAATACTTTGATAGGAGCACTGTGCTTGTTGTATTATGGCTAACACGTCAATCTCTTAAATAGAGCGAAAGAGGATCAATTGATTTACCTTAAATATCGTGGTTGTCCGATGATTAAATCTGGTCCTATCAGCAAATGTCGTCGATCCTTCAAGACAGAATAGACAGAGTATGGGATGAGAGAGAGAGAGAGAGAGAGAGGGAGAGACGTGGTGTAACAGCAAGTCTGGCAGGCACATCAATTGATTCCAAATCGAAAATCTATTATAAATTTTACGTGAGATAAAAATGTTTCTCTGTTTCGTGTGATTATCTATGCTACGCTGGCAAAAGTTTTAAAAACTTGATACAGAGATGTGAAACGAGGCAGGTTGCCAAGAAAGATCTGTTGAATAAAGAAAAGCTTTTATTTCGTTGTAGTTTTCTTTAGATTGCTACTAATCCCGACTGCGCTCATCGTTCTTTATTCATTTCTTCGTATAGAGTTGCAACATCCAATAATTGAGATGGAAAATTTTGTACAATTTCTGCAACAGGTTTTCCATGGCTCATTCCTCGTGTTTCATAAATATAGTAAATTCGTTTTATTATAGTAATTACGTTCGCTGCTATATTTTCAATTATTAACAAATAAAATCGATTAGTTAAAGTACCGATGTGTGTTGAGTTTCCATCTACGTGCATTTTGCCACATCCACCAAGCCGCTTTGATTAAGCGACTGCGAAGATCTCAATCAATGCATGATACATAAACCTTTCACGATGATAAAGAGCGAATCTAAGTTTTAAAACAACGCAAGTCTGCTGCTTTAGTGAAAGGAATACGGTACATCTAATAATATACATTGTGGCATTGTATCTGTGCTCGTATGACTGAAAATGTAAATATATAACGAAACACAATCGAAAAACATTAAAGTGTAAATGGTACTTTTTTTATTTTCCATTAGACGTTTTATCGAACGACCAAAATTAAGTATTGAACATGTTATGCGGAATAATAAAGGCGAGAGGATATTTAAATTTCACCATTGTCTGACATTATACTGAATGCTTAAAGTAGTATAGTAAACTAAATATTCCCCAGTTTTCCTCCCGATATATTATAAATCCATTTTTTTTTGTTTTCCCTAGCTACTTAATGATAAAGAAAACTATATACGGCATAAGGCACTGGCATAACACTAATGATTTGTAACTGAATAATTTTTTCTTCTTTTTTTTGTACATACAAATAAAAGTCTCTTCGTACATTTAATAATAATAAAATTAGAACTGTAATATTACGTTTCATTATTATTTTAAGATTGTCATAAGCACTCACTCCTTTTTGTAACTGCATACACATGTCCAAAAAATATTTGCAAGTACAATTAGCAGTGGTGAATCTTCTCGGGTAGATTAAAGAATATCATATTTTTCTGATAATTAATTATCAACATCGTTAATTGTACTTGAATATTAATTTATCATATTATGTGTAGTTCATTTTTACATGTATATTGTGGCTAATAGTATGACACTTGTGAAGTATAAAACAATTAAGCTCGTAAAACTAATACGAACTTGTCTCATTGCTTCATCATTATCATCCAGAATTCATCGTACGGCAGTTTAGAAAATAATCAAATAAAACGGATATTCGTAGCTTGAATATATTAAACTTTTTCTTTCAACTTCAAATTCTCATGAATGAAATATTGTTTTTTGCTAAATTAAGTCATTAGACAAAAAGAATATAAACAAAAAGTAAGTATTTTTCCCAATTTTATTTTCAGTTTCATCTCAACATAAAAATTTATTAAAAATAACGTACATTGTTGTTACATTTGATGTTTCTTATTCACGCGGATCATTCATATGAAAGTAAAAAAACTATAAATAATTCGTTTTAGTCTCTATTAGGGATTCCAATTAAAATATGATTTTTAGGAGTGCACGAGGGCGGTATGAAATTTCCAAGATAAACTGTATAATTGAACTTCTCAGCGTGCCACTTCCGATCAGTGTCAATAATGGTCATGCACAAATAGCCCTGCTCGGTCTTAGCATTCTGCGTATCATGAGTTTGGTCGGCAGCGTGACTTAGAATCATGTAGTCCCTGCTGCTCATGTTCATTCGGAAAATTTCGCTTCTAGGATATGTCAAATGATAAACATCCTGAACTGATCCATAGCAGCACGGACTACTAACGAAAACAGCATTATTTTCAATACACTGGCGAATTACTAGATCGGTAGCCACCCCACAAGCGTGCAAAGATGTGCCTATTTGAAACTTTCCCTTGAAGTAATCCAAGTTGCATTGGCAGAACTTCACGTTGGTCAAGTTCAAGTTCTTCACCCGCTTCTTGGCCCGACTGAGGGACTCTTCTTTGTTTTCTAGCAAGATAACATTACATTCTGGTAAAAGATACGCAATTAGTATACCAAGATGTCCTACACCGGAACAAAAATCCACGATGACATCCCCTGGTTTCGCCAGCTTAATCACAGGTCTACACATGTTTTCCAACTGCTCGTGTTTTCTCTTCAAACGTTCTAGCGGTAATGACCCACCGGTTGGCGTTGCATCAAACGGAATGTTAGACCAATTGAAATCAATTTCCACTCCAAACGGAAATTCGTATGAACTTGATTCGATTTCCAGCTTCTTTGCTAAGTTTAATGAGCGTTCTACATCTTCTTGTCTTGTGTAAATGCGGTTTTTTGGCTTATATCGTTTTGTATCACTTTTGTATAAACTTTGCTGCTCGACAAGTGGCAGGATAAATCTGGAGGGACCCGGACACTCGGTTTCTTCTGGCAATATAGATAAACAGTCTTGAATAATAGGACTATTTATCATTCTCGTGTACCATCTATTAGTGAGAGGAATCAAATCGTCCATATTTTCAATCGTTATCATGTTTAATAGATTATGCAAGCATACAAAAATAATTAAATCCGCCAATGTGATCGTTGGTCCTTCAGCATACACGTGCTCTATTGTATTGCTGCCATCATCAGTCATTATAAAGCTACCAGAGAATTTCTTAGATGTTGTGTATTTATAGATGTTATGTAATCTCACGGGTTGTGACATGTGACATTCAAATCTCGCAATATTAGGCGGCAATTCGCCATTACTCTTCTCGTCTTTCTTAAAATATTTTAAAGTAGAAATTATATCAACCTCGCAAAATTTAGTCCACACACTCGCTTCTGAACAAGCAATCAAGCAGGATTCTTTAAAACCTAGTAAATTACGTGAGTGGTGGTTTGGGTGATCAGCCAAAGTACCTTTTATGATTTGTCTTAAAATTGCACAAAGGCCAGCTATACAGTTGGTTTTACTCACTGTGATATTTGGTAATTTACATGTATTGGCATGGTCCAGAATATCCTCTTTATCTATGAGCTTATACGAAAAACTAGATAAATCTATTGTATATGCTTGTTCATTAGATTCTTCTTTGCCTTTTACCAATTTGATATCTATCTTAGAATCGCAATATTTTATAACGAAAAGAGTAACTATTGTCTCGATTGGAGCAAAGCATAAATCATTTAAGGAATATATTTCTAAATATATTATATCCATTTTTCAATTAGTTGCTAATTAACAGTAATAAGCTAAAAATACAAATTTTTACAAATTTAATACTATACAGTTGACCTAAGCTGTCTAGCCACTTTTCTTATAACTCTTTGTCTTAGAATATTTTCTCTCCAATAGACGCTTATGCAGGATATAATTCCAATAGCTAACATAAAACTCTCAAATTTCCAAAAAGTTTTTTCCTCTAGCCACGCTACTTTGTCACAGCTGAAAGGTTTCAAAGGTTGTAGAAATAAGTCTATAATAAAAATGGAAAGAAACAATTTAAAATTTTTTTGAGCCTACCCTCTTGTTAATGTTTCACCACTTTTGCACCTCACTATCTCTTTATACCTGGCATGAGCACATATATCGATACTTTTACTAGCTATCTCAAATGCAGAACAAGGATGACATTCTGAAACAATTTCATACTCTTCCCCCGAAGCACATGTTTTATTGTTTTCAAAATTATCTAAATATAATTTATTTGGAGTATCTGCCCAGTGACTTTCAACGATTAACACTAGAATGGTTAACCTAGAAGATTATGTTTAGATTATTAAACCACAAAAGTAATTTATGTAAACAATCTTAAAGAGAATAATTCTTTACTAACCCTCCTAATAATGTAATACCTAATAACATTCGCTTTTTAGTACAGGATTCAATCATTTCGAATCTTCTTCATTGAAATTTACTTTTTGGATTAGGTTATGTTGTCCATGTGTGATGCAATATTGTAAGTTTATAACTAATACTTATACATTATATTAACTAACAGCGCTAGGAACATTAAGGTAAATACAACACAATGTTCTTTTTTTTTTCATGTAATTTGTACTGTATAAAAGCAAGAGCAAATAAAAACAGATTAATTAGATTTTCTAATCTCTCAGTTCAGACTTCAGAGATGAAACTGCTCCATCTTGTGTAGAATTGAGCTATTAACACATCACATGGATAAGTTAGATTCCTCTCTAACCCCTTGTAACTTCTTACAGCCCTAGGATGCTGTAGCGTAAATATTTTTCTCTTTCCTCCAAAAAATAAATAACAATTACTCAATAAAATAAGTTTATCGCGTTTTTTCACTTTCGTATTTTGATCTCCACCAATTATATATATTACATTGCAGTAGTAACGGAGAAATTGTAAGATGAAATTGGCAGGTGAAAGAATATGCAGTTTTCATCCCCAACAGAAACAGCATCACGGAGGGGGAGGGGATGATGCGAAAGAATGGAAGATTGCGCATTCAATGCACGATTACTAAAATTCTATCGCATTTTATTAAATTGTCCTTAATGGAAAAATTGGAGGGATACAAAGATTATTTCACCTGCGTCTGATCTATTTATTGATCATCTCGGAAATCTGATGTTATCTCGGCGCAAGTCCTTACCGCTAGTCTCTCAAGTATCTCCAGAGAAATTACTAGGATCGCGCGTTGCCATGGAGTTTATCCCCATGCGCGTCTGATCAATACTACATCTGTTCCTCCTGCGTAGGAACGCATTGCGGCCCTTGCCAGATATAAACGCACGTTATTGTGCGAATGTGTTGCCAAACTTTGTCAGTAATATTTCTTCCAGTGATTAAAAGGTGATTCTTTTTACAAGCATGCTTCACTAATAATATTTACCGGTGTTTTGCGGTATCCACTTGACAAGTTCGCGTCAAGCACGAGGCAATCCTGAATTTAATGTCCTGCCGAGAGCAAACATATCCAATGAAGTTCTGGAAGAGAATATTTTTCCTACGATAATGACACATTTGATCCGTACGCTTCGATCGACGGGATGATAACTGGTGGCGGGACAAGGGGTAGTTTTGAATGTCTAAAACGGGAAAGATGAAGAGGCAAAATGTAAGGACCCTGTCGCTGGTAGTATGCACGTTCACTTATCTCTTGGTCGGAGCTGCGGTCTTTGACGCTCTGGAATCGGAAACGGAGAAAAAGCGCTTCGAATTTCTATCGGGTGAGTAAAACTCGTTGTCTAAGTCTGTGATTAAAAATTGTTTATCGTTGAACAAATTTAGAGGTGAAACGGAACATGATGAGGAAGTACAACATAACACCGGAGGATTACCGGATGGTAGAAATTGTGATAATCGAGAATAAGCCACACAAGGCTGGACCCCAATGGAAATTTGCCGGTGCTTTTTATTTTGCCACCGTGGTACTGGCTATGATAGGTAAAATTCTTAATTTCTTCTTTTTTAATGCTCGTGCTAGACTCTTCTCACTCTGATGACACAGAAATTTATAAACTCTTTTCTTTCAGGTTATGGACATTCTACGCCAGTGACAGTGGGAGGTAAAGCATTTTGCATGGCTTATGCGATGGTAGGAATACCACTTGGCCTCGTGATGTTCCAAAGTATCGGTGAACGTTTAAATAAATTCGCATCGGTCATTATTAGACGGGCTAAGACCTACATGAGATGCCAAAAAACCGAAGCTACCGAGATGAACCTTATGTTAGCCACTGGGATGCTATCAACCATTATCATAACGACTGGTGCTGCAGTTTTTTCACGTTACGAGGGTTGGAGCTACTTTGACAGTTTTTATTATTGTTTTGTAACACTGACAACTATCGGATTTGGAGATTACGTTGCGCTACAGGTAAGCCGAAGAAATTCTATTTTTGCTATACCCTACAATTGACCAATTAGACAGTCGCAGTAATCCTAGCCCATACTTTACAGAACGATCAAGCACTCTCCAATAAACCTGGATACGTTGCCCTGAGCTTGGTTTTCATCCTTTTTGGCCTAGCAGTGGTTGCTGCTAGCATCAATTTATTGGTACTTCGATTCATGACCATGTGAGCGTTTATCAAAGTTCTATTACAGTTTCGAGAGTTGCACGAATGCCGATTAACGATTTTTCTTTACGATTCTAGGAATACGGCAGATTCGCGAAGGGACGACAGCGAATTGCAATCAGCGTCTCATCACGTTTTAACGTTGGACGGTGAAGTCGTAGCTGTTAATGGGAGATTGTTAGCTGGCCACGATCCAGTTCTATACGAGACTGACGATTGCGTGAGTGTGTGTTCCTGTACCTGTCTAGGTCCACCCACGACGGACCTACTGAATTCCTCGGAATATCAGGGATACAGACGTCCCACGATTTCCAGTACTTACAGAATGAAACGGGCGTCGGTTTGATGAAGGAATTTCGTCTCGTCGCAATTTACATCCTCCACTGTCAAATGGTAGCTTAATCATACTTGATATCGGTGTGTAAAACGACTGGCTACCCTCAACTGAAACACGATACTGCTATTATATAAGTCATCTACAAACGATTTCAATCTCTTCCTAGTAAAATCTTTTAAAAATTATCTTAGACGTTTAATATCTCTCTCGATTATAAAACAATCTTCCAATGTTAATATTTTTAGGATTCGAGTCTATTTCAAACTGTCTTCCCCGTAGGTAGATTTCTGCTAGGAATTCCATTTATCTTCCATTTAAAGTTTCGATAAAAGGAATAGGTAACTGTGTGTTCCAATTGATACGCCTGGGATCCAACTGTTTTTTAAAGAAACTTCCATGATTCCTAGTGGGGTACTATCATGTGCCAAAAATACGTACACCAAAGGTGAATTGTAATTTTAAAATGTTTGTCTGCGATCCTCTTTTATTCGCCAGACGGAAACTCTTGGACAAAGGTGCGACAATGTCAATCCAATATTATTGTGTACATTGAATAATTATCAGTTTATTATCGAAGCGAGAAATATGCCGATATGATCGGTGTTTTAACATCATTTTACATATATAAATAGAAATATGCGTGTCTTACACCATTAAGATAACGAACACGATAATATTTTAAGAGACCAAATTTTTAAAATAAATATACGAAATATTACAGAACTTTGAAATTTGTTAATATCTTTATTCTCATCGTCTCTTCAAGTGATACCTCGAGGAAATAGGACGAATCAGATGTCTGGATAAATATTTCAATGCTTGAAAATGCCAAAGCTGAGTACTCACACTACAGCGAATCAACATATCTGTGTGTGCAGTGACTACCAACACCTTCAGCAGACATCATTGCTGCCAACAATGACGTGAATTCGTGGGTATAGTCAGGCTCTCCAGTATGTCATGCTTCCTCAAGTATTTTAACACGTATATACACAGAGTCCTCCATCCTCGTCCATATGAGCCATTCTCATCGATTTACGAATTCTATTACAAATATTACAATTCTGTCAGAGCCGATAGATACCGAATGAGGAGTAAACCGTGCGGTTGACATTCGAAAGTCCATTGCTTAACAAATATTCATACTCAAATTAACAAAAATTAGAAAGACTATTATTCTTTTATCTATCCTTGAAATGGTTTAAATAAATTTACATCTTAGTCAGGGAAAATTGTTTGCTGTTGAATGCTTGGTGATTTTGTTTTACTAAAGCAGCTTCACTGTATATTAATCCTTTTATCAGACAATCTGTTAAATTATTTCTGCCCGGCAAATAACTTTTTTTTCGAAATATTAACTTTTGCCACAGTAAAAATATATACTTCCATGCCTAACATAAGAATTTCACCAATTCTTTTAATTGGAATATTTCATTTTATCATATTATTTATATGCTAGACGATTTATGTATTCACCGCCTCTTTTTACAGGGGAAGCTTGTTTTTTGTCGGTTTTAAGAGATTTTTCAATTATTAATGGAGAAAAGTGCGAATTGCGGCTAAATAATGGAGGAGAAGCGAGGAGATCGCACTGGCGCGCGATCTCCTCGCTTCTCCTCCATTATTTAGCCGCAATTCGCATTTTTCTTCAGTTTTAATTAAGAAAATCGCTCAAAACACGATAAAATGTCCAAGTAAAGTGTCAAGTGATACCGAAAGCGTTCGATTCTCCAAGATTTTTACATCATACTGCAGTGCAATGTGTAAAGTGTAGTTAAAAAATTTTATGTCTGACAAAATTCAATAGAATATCAACGTGAAGTATGAAGTGGAGTTAAAAGAGTTCCGTTTTTGCATTTGCCCAAGCACGTTCTTTCTTTCCCCTCCCGATGTTCCTCCGCCATATTTATTTTTATTTTCGAATCTTATGTTGCGACAGTTTTTCGAATTTAATTCCCGCTAGTGAAAAGCGGCCGGATTTTTCGCTTTTTTCGCGCACGAGTGCACTTTTGTTGCTTTTTCCGAATAATTTCGCCGCAATTCGCATTTTTCTCCATTAGTGATTGAAAAATCTCCCATATAACAGTGTAATAAATGAAAAAATCGTAAAAGTCGTCAGTGCGCAGCGCGTGTGTCGCGTGTATTCGCCATTTTCTTAGTTAATAGTTAAATAATCATTTATAAATCAATATAATATCGCGAAATGGAGTGTGTGGTGAGAATAAAAGTTTTTATCTTCGTAAGAATTCGTGTAATTATTAAAATATTAGTGAATTTTTACAGTGGTATACACGTATGTTGTGTTTTTCTCGTGTCCTGCAGTGCTTGCAACGGTCAAAACAAAACTCTTAAGGACTATCACATCCTGTAAGTCTCTTTGATTTTATTTGAACCTACATAAACTATATCATATTAATCCTTTTCGGTTCTAAACGACACAAATTTTATATTCATTTTGCAATACTGGTAAATATATGAGACGGATCTTTTTGTCGCATATGTTCTTACAGTTTTTGCGTGTGCTTTTTCAGGATCTGTCATTATTGTTTACCTATCTTAATATATTTTATTAATATGGCCGTTTAAATTTTAAAAAACGTGAAAATTTCCATATTATCTTTCAATCAGCTATAATTTTAATTTGAAAATTGTGTTTTGTTTTGTACTAAAATTTAGAAACTTACGGCATAGAAATATTTGCTTCAGTCCGGTAGGACAAATAGAAAAATGACTATTTTCTTACAAAATCGTCGCCATATTGGGTAAGCTATATTGAATTTTTCTATTTGGCCTTGTGGACTTTAAGGTAAATATTTATATACCGCACGCGCGTTTCTAAATATCAAAACAAAACAAACTGCATTTTTCAAACTAGAATTACAGCCGATCAAAAAATAATACAGAAATTCTCACGTTTTTCAAAATTTAAACGGTCATATTGATAAAATATTTTAAGATAGATAAAGAATAATGGCAAAATCTGAAAAAGTTGGTTGGCGGTATGTACACACTTACCGTCGATACGCTAACCGTATTTCTCGATATTTACTAAGATTTTTAAGCAAGAGAAACTGTCGATTAAGTTTTTACTATTGTTTCTCTCTCTCTCTCTCTCTTTCTCTCACACATAAACAAAGCTTTATTATAATTTTATGCGGAGGTAATTGAATAATTGTGACGTGATTTTTATATTTCATAGTGGCTATATTGAAGCGAGCAGGTAAAATTTCATTCGTTTAAATCGAAATAGCGCGATAGTCCGAAATGAACGCTATCGATGCTAACGTCACAGCAATACAGTACGTATTATTCATCAACGTTACATAAACAGCTAACTTCAATCTTGAACAGCTGTACGCTATACAGTGCAAAATAGCGTTACCCCGAACGTAAACTGAAGCAAATACGAATAAAAAATGGCTAACATTCAAAAGAATCGGTAAGAATGGTATCAATTTACCCCTTCTGGCAGAATCATTTACCATTTCCAGTAGAATGTCGAATCATGTTTGTCGGCTCCCGCTTAAACCGAAAATAGTTAGAGGTCGATTTAAAGATCTATGGAGTAACTGGTGTAAGATCAGTGAACGCGTACCTGGTTGTTACAAATATTTAGATAGTATTGCAGCAGTGGAGAATGAAAAGGAAAGACATCTTAATTCCGAGTATTGGTGGGTCATTCATCCATTCAGTTATTTCCGGTAAGTTTCCTTCTCTTCTCAGTTAGAATAGAATTAACCTCCTAATGTTACTTGCGTAAAAATAATTTGAACGCACTTAATTATTTTCTCTAGATTTGTTTGCGATAGTATAGAGGCAATATTATACTTTGTTGCGCTTGTTACAATACCCTTTATGATTTCTTTTGTGGTGATGAATTTTAAGTTTATCGGAATGGACAAGTTGAATTTATCAATTTATGCGATATCCTGGATAAGTATATTTCTTAATTTTATAACTGGCTATTACGATGTGAAAACTAAGAGCGTTTATTTGGATCCGAGGAAAACTATCATGTAAAAATTACACTTATTCAAGTGAAACTACATTATTTTTCTTGATCTTATTAATAATATTTTTCTGGCTATTGTTTTTAGTGCATACGCTAAAAATTATTTAATAATAGACATTCTTTCGTCGTTGCCATATGATCACATAACATTGCCATGGCGTAAGTTACCGGGACAAGGCATGAGCCTTTTTATGGTATTTTGCAATTTGCTGCCAATGTTAAAATTGCTTCGATATCCTACGATGATTTCCAAGTCCTATCAAATATTCAATGTAAGACCGTCTCGCAAACAAATATTAATTAGTATTTCTAAATCGAACGTTAATATTTCAGTACTTTAAAATAGACAACTTTTACTACGATTCATATCTTACTTTGTTATTCACAATTTCAATGTTATTTTGGTTTACCTGTATCTGTGTATTGATACCCATTCTCATGCTACACATTAACAACATATCAATGAAGGTAACCGATTTGATTATTAGCAAAAAAAGGGTCTATTATTATATACAAGGGATAAGAATAATTTGGTTCATTTAGGAATGCGACGATTGTTGGATACGAGCGATAGAAGATGCAGAGTTATTGTTGTTGTTTCAATATGCTTTCTTTATAGTTTTGGAAAATATTTTTACGAGTGGCTATGGCATAATCATTCCAAAAACAAATGTTCACCTTACTATTAATACTGCACTTATGATACTGGGCATAATAGTGGAAACGTATATAATAAGTTGGTTAAAAATCATCAATGATTTCACATCAGTGATATTTATTATATATTAACAATTATAACCATTGGTTGTCTTTCAGTAATGTTCCTACAAATAAAGGCAGGCAGTAAAGCTTCGGAGTCAAAGTTTCATGAAATAGTTGATCAGTTGGCAGCATTTACAGTGCAAAAGCAATTACCACCGCATATGAAAAGACGATTATTAATGTATTACAATTGTCGTTTTAAGAATAGTTATTTTAGGGAAAAAGTGATTCTATCAAACCTTTCGAGTACTTATGCTTCGATACATTTTTATTAATAATTAAAATGTTAAGTGACAAATCTTTAACGATTCTCTATTTTGTGCCAGGAACTCTTCGTCAAGCAGTTGCTTACGAGTCCTGCCGAAGATTAATAATAAATGTCCCGTTGTTCAAAGATTTACCAAACGACAGATTACAAGCTATCATAATGCATTTGAAGTTCGAAATATATCTGCCGAATGATTACATAATCAAATCTGGCAGTCAAGGGGATTGCATGTTTTTTTTAGCTACTGGAACTGTTTCGGTATTAACACCAACGGGGAAGGAGGTTAGTATTAAATCATTTTCTCGTGTCTGTATTACTTGAGATAAAAAATATTCTTTCAGATTTGTCATTTGGATGACGGTTCTCATTTTGGCGAAGTAGCTCTTTTAGTACCAGATCAACGAAGAGTGGCCAGCATAATTGCCATTGAGGTTTGCGAAGTTTATCGCCTGGATCGAAAAGATTTTCGCAAGTGTATTGCTGTCAATTCAGAATTATTTTCTCAAATCGAAAAGACAGCAACCGATCGAATACAGAGAACTATTCTGGTCGAGGAAGAACAGAAAAACAGGGTGATGTTAAATCCCAACTATCCCCCACCCTGAGCCATTCCAGTTGTAATAATAAAGATATTGATGGGTTACTTTTGTTTATCAATAATGATTTTCTCCCCCTTGTACAATAATAGCAATAGTACTTATTTAATTATATATTTTTGAAATCTTAAATATTATTATTGTCCATACAATATTTGTATAGTGGCATTTATTTAAATCTAAATTTATTTCATAGTTATATATAATTCTCTATCTAAGATACTTATATGTCTACAAGTACACTCGCTAAAGTTAACACTGGAACGAGTTATACGTATGACTATAATACGTCGAAGATATGGGTAGTCATATTTATTTACTTTCGATATTCTTTTTCTTAAATGGATTTGATCAATAAAGACGTTCGCAGCGGCCCGATTATTTCGAAACTTCATATCAATTTTAAAATTACGATAGCTTAGCTTATGTTAATCTTGTTTCTCATTTTGTTTAATTGATATGTTCGAAGATTTTTCTCAGGGATAGTAAAGATGAAGTTCGATCGATATTACGGACCGAATTATTGGTAAATATTAGTAAGCATTTTTATTGTTGAAAAAAGAAAATAGAATAGAAGAAGGAGCAATAAAATTATATACATACTACGTTAAAAACTGACGCTAGTAATGAAAGTGCATCTCTAAAAATTGTATTATAAATAATAAAAATGGGAAACAGGATACCCTGAAAATTCATGTCATAGCGTATCGTATATATTTAAACTCCTCGATGATCCTTAAATCTCTTTATAGCACAATAATATCTCGAACCTACGATTAATATATGAATGGAAATTCTGATTTTTCCTATATTATACATTTACTATTATAGAATTGCGTAACTACTTTACACGATGGTTGCTAAAATTTTCATATCGCTATTGGTCAAATATAGAAGAGTGCAGGATAAGAGTCTGCATAGTCCGTACAGTCTCAGAAACGTTGCTAAAACATTCCCGGTCTCGATTTAACATTTTACAAAGTTTCAAGAACGTTTTTGACACAATGCGCACTACGTGGGAGTGTTCTATTATAAATGTCACCACTTTTTCTTCTCTTCTAATTATTAATCTCACGCATTGAATTAAAAATCCTCTGAGCTACTTAACAATCATTAGCGTTCTAATTGATATTCAACACTCATCTTGCAGTCCCCTCACAGGAAATCTAATAAGGCACTGTTTTTGCTGTGACTAAGTTGATAAAGTACAGAATTACGTCTAAACGTGTATACGCTTTTTATAGATTCTTTCGGTACATCAATCACAATTCTCTCCCAAGAAAAGAATTAAATTGCTCGAGGAAGAAATACAAAAGTTTCGTATTTATAGTGTCTAATCCACATGTTTAACTTTAGAGGACTAAAACGCAAAACTCGGTAGTATAAGAAAACTGTACATGCACGGTGTTCGAAAAGGTGCAAAAGCCCAAATTTAATCGCCAGCTTTGTCCCTTCGGATATCCTATTTGCACCCTCGTAAAGCACCTCACCTTCGCACATACATACACGAAGAACTTAATAATTAACCACACTATGGCAATATTCGAGTTATTCGTTAGAAATAAGTAATAACAATATACATGTATAAAGTATAATGGTGTACTGCGTAATAAACTATTTATATTATACAACATAACGTGGATATACGCTTAACGTAGGTAGGTACAGTTTTACTTTAATCGCGTAGCACCGTGAATTAAATGAGGAAAAAAACACTATTTTTGCTCTATCTCACTATTCCTGCTCCATCCATTTCAACTGATCAACTCATTTGATTCACAGTGATGCGTGAAAAAAAAGAGATAACCACACTATGTTGTTTATCGGTTTTCAAGTCCGCCCTGAGCTCGAAGTCTAAAATGCTTTTGGTTGGGATGAGTTTTTGGTCGAAATTTCATTTGTAACGAAAGCTATCAGTTTTCTATACGGATGTCTGGTACACATATCGATCGTTATATCAAAGTCTGCTTCTTTTGAGGTTCGAGAGGCTAGGATGTTTTATTAGTCTCTCGTACAAGAATGTCTAAGGAATGATTTGATCCGTTCGCTATTTTTCGCTCAAGTTATCAAAAGTAGATGAAACTGGGTAAAAATAGCAAGCCTGAGGTTTTGGATATTTCGGGGATCGGGAATAAGGGATTCTTGGGATTAAAATCTTTCTGGTCAGGGAGACACTTCGATCGGTCGTTTCGTGAAAGACGAGTCGTTTAATCAATATGGCTCCGTCGGACTAGGATTCAGCGTCAGATCGTATATACATGGATAAGCTGGCAAAGATAAGCATACGAAACTGCAGTATGGGTCGCGATGCACTTTCAACAGTCAGGCAGTTGTCCGGGACCTTATTTTTTATTCCGTTGGTACTTAATATATTAAATCTATGTATAGACGTTCTAAGGCTTTGGCAGTGTTAAGTGAGACGTCGATATTTCGGCGTTCCGTTTTCTTCAAACTCGCAGAGTGCTCTATCTCTCTCTATACTGGGAATAAAAACTGGGTGTTATCTGCTTTAAGCCGGAGTACGCCGAAAAGTCGAGTTGTCATTGGCCTCTTAGATCAGCGTTTCTAAAACGGATCTTCTACTCCTCGCGTCATCCGAATATTCTATTCTGGATGAAAGTTGGCCAGCTTTCGTGCAGGATCGACAGCAGAATTTCGCGTAGTATTTGTGCTGACAATATTTGGCCATTACGATTAACTCGCACTTGGCGAAGAAGTCGTTGTCCACGCAGTTTGGATGGATGAAAATTCCTGCGATGGGAAAATTAATAAAATGTTACTCTCTTCCACATTATTCAATAATTTTTTTAAATATATAGTAATTATCGACTCACCATCGACACGAATGTCAACGCTATCGGAAGCTGTATAGTAGTCATTGGCAGCTTCGCATTTGTATCTACCGGAGTCCTCTTTGTTCGCGTCATCAATGAGGAGTCTATTGGCTTCTGTTAGAAATATGATTACGGTTAGTGAGAGATTCCTCGACAATAGAGAACATTATTGATGACGATATTGGCCACTTACCAGATATCTTTACTCTATTATTTGTGGCTATTAACTGGTCATCTTTGTACCAAAGCACTCGAGGAATTGGATATCCATCAACTTGGCAGGTGATGCTTACATCGCCACCCTCGGGGAACTGGTTCTGTATCACCGATACGTTCACTGTCACCGGAACTATTTAAAATAAAAATACAATCAGGCAGAGTCTCTAAATTAAAGAATATACACACGAATAAAGCAATAGTTTATTTGCTGGTTTAAAAAATTGTGCTAAAATATAAAAGAATTAATATATTTGCGCAATGGGTGAGATGTTTAGTTGATTGAGATTGGTGCAAGTGCAGAAGGTGCTACGCGTGCAAGACAAGCAAAAAAAGAAACAAAAATTAAAAGAAGCATTAATATTAAATTGGATTAGGAGGGTGAGAGTCTCACCTCGGAATCTAGTACCATTTGTACTCGGGCTTGCGGTTGTGGGTCTGGGGGTTGAAAGAGGTATCACACTAGGAACGTAGGAGACCCTGGTTGGTCGGTAAGGATAACGAGGCTTTTCGGTGCTTGGTGCACTCGGTGGAGTAACTAGGTATTTGGTATATTCCTGTTGCTCGGGTTTGACGTTATGAACGGGACCAAAAGCTTGAACAGTTATGGACCAGGAAGCAGGACGACCGATTCCATTGTAGGCTTGACAAGTGTAAACACCCAGGTTAGTCAAGGAAACCGAGGTTATTGTGAGGGTAGAATCGGTATCCTGCTCGTAGTTTTCAGACGTCAATGGTAGCATGCGGTCTCCACGCCACCAAGTTACGGTAGGCCTAGGCCAACCCATTGCGTAACAATGCAGAACACTTGGCGAATTCATCGTAACAGTCACGCAAGCATCTGGTTCTCCCACGATTCCAGCCGAACGGTCGTGCGGCTCTATAAGGTGCAAGCATGCGTTTTTAGAAAGAAGAAATACCAGAAACACGACAACTTGTTATTCTCCTATAAAAATTCTAATCATCCCTTTAATCGAAATCCCAGTAAAATCACAGAAACTATTAATAATTATTAGTGAACAGTGCCAATCACAGTTCGTATGGTGTTTGCGGTTGGAGTTCTCAAAAAATTTACCTGTAACTTCCAGATAATATTCTATTCTGACCGGTGGTCCTTGTCCATTGTCAGCTGTACAAATATAAACACCTCTGTCGTAACTGTACAGATTGATCACTTGCAAAGTGCCATCCGGCAGGATTCGACGACGTGTTTCGGCCGGATTGATCTGATCGATTTCAAAGTTTTGTTAAATTAAAAGTGATATAATAATTATGAGGGATGCTTTAAAATAGAATATTAACCAGCGTCGTGTCTTTCCTCCAAGTGATGATCGGCCTGGGATGTCCTACAGCTACACATTTCATCTCGGCTATACCTCCTTCCTCGGCATTCACGTGGGGCTCTTCCGGTGGTTGGATCGTCGCTGGTTCAGCGCCATATGTGGGAGGTGTCACAGGTGGATAATGAGGGGTAGGGTGTGTGCTTTGGACGTCTGACGCTGGTGCCAAACAGGAAGTTCCACAACCATTGTTGCAACACTTCCTGTCGCCATTGCAGTCAGCATCAGACGAGCATTCCTGTTCGCACCTAGTACTGTTCGATACGTTTGGACACCTTCCTGCTTTCGTTTCTAGAAAATCATTTATCAATCATACTCGATTAGTTTTGAATATTCTCAATTACCTAAGATAGCTTCAATTCTACTCTGATAATTTTTAAATTGAAACTTACGTGATCTGCAGACACCACGGTATTCCGGACCATCCTTGGTACCGACCAAAGTAACCGAGCATCTAGTACCATCTTCGCAGGAGATTTGCCTGCAAGGATCGACGCACCTGCAACGCTCGCAGTCCTGTGAATCTACGTAAGCTTCTTTTCCATAAGGACAACGGATAACGTTGCACTCTTCGCGTGCCTCAGCACATGGATCCTTCGAGTGTTTATCGTCCACTTCGATCTCGTTGTTCGCTGCAACGTGAATCAACCCATTAAAATCACCAGCGACATCTTTCTTAATCTAAATATATAAAAATAATAAAAGAAGCGATCAAAATTTGACAATATCACAAGGACGTTTTTGCACCTGTAAAGGACGAGACATGGTCAAGAGGAAAATCTGCTATTTACAATATTATTAAGCTGAAAGAATAGAAGAGAGAATAAAAGATAGTCTATTGCAGGAGTTAGTGGTTCTATTTCTAAATCCTGACTTACTCCTGAGGCAAGTGTTAATGCAGGACTCAAATGTTTTAAATCGGTTACGATTGCCTCCGCAACCGGTGTAAATGAAGGCCCGGCAGGTTTGATATTCCTCGTCAAAGTGGAATCTCTTGTAACTACCAGACGTGCAAGATCCACTGTCAACTGGCTCTTTACAGATTTCTAAATTACATGCACAAATTTGTTAATCATCCCTACCTTCAACCATAAATAATTCGGCTTTCTAATGCTTATAAAAGTTCATTTTGCAAGATGCTAGATTACTAAACGATTAGAATAAATTGATTGAATAGTCGGTTAAGGTACCTAAATGTGAGAGTGCAGTATCGTTTCCAGCTGGTGCAGGCTCTTCGTGATGAACGCAAACGGATTCGCACTCAGGGATGGTGCTGAACCGATTGGCGTTACCTTCGCAGCCCCCGTAGGTGAATTCACGACATGTTCGGCTGTTGTAGTCGTAGTAAACCTTCGGGATCGAAGTTCTGCACGGACCACTGTCCACTGGCAAGTGGCACATGTCTGATAATATTGAAAAAATGTTGAATTAGTCGACTGACGGAATTCGAAAATTAGAATTTATTATTCTTTATTTTGTTACACTCGTAAGAATCTTTGCTATACCTTGACCTCGGAAGTTACCGCAGAGCCTCTCGCACTGTTCTTCAGTTTGGAATCTGTTGGCATTTCCTTCGCAACCTCCGTAGATGAATGCTTGACATTTTCGTGAATGAGCATCAAAATAGTAAGCTGTGACCTCTCCATTACAGGGACCAGGCTCAGCCGGAGCAGCACAGATTGGACTGCTAGGGATGATTTCCGCAGGCGTCGTTGATCGTTCCGGTGCTTGTCTTCTACATTTCCTCTCGCAGGAATCTCTGTCCAGGAAGCGGTTCTTGTTACCTTGACAACCGCTGTATTCAAACTCCTCGCAAGTTCCAGTTCTTCTCTCATAGTAATACTGTCGAACGAAGCCGCTGCATGGACCAACCACTTTTGGCAAGGTGCAAGCATCTGTGCAAAAATAATGATTATTATAGTAATATTTTTATCGAGAGTTATGAGTTTCGCATCTACCAACCTTGAACTTCTCCACAACGATATTCGCATTCCTCGCGGGAATTGAAGTTATTCCCGTTGCTCTGGCAGCCACCATAGAAGAATTGCTTGCAAATTCCCTCTCTGCTGTCGTAGAACCATTTCACTTGATTCTCCGAGCAGGGTCCGTGCTCGTCCGGTAGGAAGCAGTGTTCTATACGATGTATCGATTTTCAGTGCTAGTTTCTGGAAGACTTTTCGATCAATTGAAAAATGTTTGTACCTGTTTTGAACTCGATTTGAGTCGACGGTGGAGTAGCGGCCACTCTCTCGCATCTTCCAGCACACTCCTCTTCCGTTCCGAAATTGTTCTCGTTCCCACCACATCCACCCCAGTAAAATTGTCTGCATCGCTGCTCGTAAGAGTCGTAATACCAGCGTTTGGTATAGTTGTAACATTCACCCAGAAGTGCAGGCAGAAGACAGATGTCTTGTTCTAAAGTTTGCAATTTTAGAAATTTTATCTCTCTATTTTGAATTTCCTTATTTTAGAAATGATACATTCTTCTCCATGATTTTATGCTTTATGAAATTTCATGTAAATTTTTTTTATGGCTTACCAATCTTGGGCGGACAATCAGATTCACATGCGTCTCTAGATCGATAGTTATTTTTATTACCCCCACAGCCAGTGTAGTAGAATGGCATGCAGCGATTCTCCGACTGATCAAAGTACCACTTAGGATGCTTTTCCGTGCAGTTACCTTCAGCTCGTGGCAGTGAGCAAGAATCTGTTAATTCCATTAATTATCATGCAATGTTAAAGCATTCACCAATTAAAGAAGAATTTAAACTACCCAGCAATCCCCTGAAACTAACCGTCTCAAAACCATAAATTTTGTAAAATAAAAGAATTGCTCTGTGTTTCCAATACTTGTTGGTGTTTACAGAAAAAGCGGTGCTAATTGACAAGTTTTTCTCGAGTGTGCGTATGTGAGAGGCGGCTGAATTCTCCACTGGATCGTAGCGATTTTTTGAGAAGGTATATAGGCTGAGAGAAAGGGATTGGGTGGAGTAGAAATATGGGAAGGGAGTGAAACGAACCGACACCAAAAGGGAAGAATCGTAAAAGGCGAATAGCCATCACCCGTCATATTAATCAGCGAAGTTGCAATGGCCAAGCAGTGACATTGACTTCTTGGATTTCTCTGTAATACCTCGGGGAGCGCAGCGCTGCTGGCATGCAGCGCGGGTTCGAAATTTATTGCCGTTGCCTTTACAACCGCCGTAAACAAATTGCCTACAAATCTGATGCTTCGCGTCATAATGCCAACGCAACAACGAGCCTGGACAGGGCCCCGGATCTTTCTCCAGTGCGCACTCATCCTGCAGGACTACTGCAAAATTCACCTGTTATAACAAACTATCCTACCATTTCCCTCCTATATAAGCCCCCAAAAAATAGGTTTTTTTTTTATTTTTTCTTCAATTACTTTTCGTTAGTTTTTCCCCAATTAATTATTTCAATCTAAAACACTCATTAGTGCTAACATCTCCTTGCGAGATTAATTAATTAATCAAAACCTGGGTTATCATTTCTTTATATATATATAGAATTAAACCTATTAGTGTTCCCCTGATATTTAATTGTAGATATGTTATATCCGTCGTTAGTATAGATGTATATAGTGTAATGTGTAGTGTACGTAGATCTGCTCCTGTTTTGATTTGTGAGTGAATTTTAGCATTCGTGATAAAACAAAATGTGAAATCAGGCACAGAGCGTGCTAAATCAGTGAACGAACGTGCGATTTTACGTACCTCGGCTACGTCCAGGCTGCAAGCATTGTTGATGACAGGCAACTTCAGTGGGGAAGTTATTGGTGTTTGCTTTGCATCCACCATATTTGAATCTTTCGCAAGTTTGTGCTTCCTTATTGAAGTACCATCTCGTGAAGTTACCTTGACAGGGACCTTGTTCCTTGGGAAGTTCGCAAGGATCTAACGATACGAGATAAATGTTTATCTTTTTATATAATTAAGATCAAAATATTATTTAGTTGAAAGTATTTGCCAATTATGTACCAATGTCGTCAGGTACAACACAGAGTTCTTCGCAGTCCTCTCTGGTTTTGAAATTATTCGCGTTTCCAAGGCAACCACCATAGATGAATTGTCCACACTGTTTCCTTTCAGCATCGTAGTACCAGGTGGGGTTGCGACCTCCACATGGACCAGCGCTCTTCGGTAAGAAACAGGCATCTGTGATGAAAAATTTAATGTAAGTAGAGAAAATGGTCGTTTTGGAAATTACAGTCATGTAAGTATGGCTTTATATACCTTTTCCTTTCGGAGAAACGCAGACTTCCTTACACTCTTCTTGAGTTTTGAATCTATTATCGTTACCTTCGCAACCGCCGTACCAAAAACGAGAGCAACCACCGTATTTCGTATCGAAGAACCATTTAACCGTAAAATCGCGACAGGATCCCCTGTCCCTTTCGAGAGCGCAGGATGCACCAGGAGGTGTGGGAACAGTGAGGCATCCTTCGAAGTTCTCTCCTTGAGCTTCCTCAACTCCATCAGGACAACAACCGTATTTCGAAGCGTCGCAAGTGCATCCGGCAAAGTTAGGTCCTTTAGCTGGAGTTCTTTCGTCGGAACAACACTTGAATTCGGTGTTATCGCATCCACAACCTGCCAATATTAATAATTGCATTGTATCTATGGAATTTTGTATCATTGATTGTTGAGAGAGGATAAAAAATGGATCTGTATTGAGGTTTACCTTGTCCATGGGGCCCTTTGGCAGCATTGATTCCATCAGGACAGCAGCCAAACTGATAGGTATAACATGGGCATCCTTCGTAGTTCGGGCCGGTAGCCGGGGTGAACCGGTTCGGGCAGCAACCATGAGGAGTGTAATTGCATCCACAACCCTCGTTGTTTTGACCACGAGCGGCGGTTTTGTTGTCTGGGCAGCAACCAAATCTCGAGTATTCACATCCGCAACCATACAAGTCCGGACCACGAGCTGGTAAAATGTTATCCGGGCAACAACCGTAAGGCATAGACAAGCAACAGCCTTCTTTATTGGGTCCATGGGCTGAGGTGGTATTGTCATCGCAGCAACCATAAGTGGAATTGTCGCACTGCGTTGGGCAACCAAACTCATCTGGTCCAAGTGCTAAAATACAAGTGAAAGAAATATTTAAGTATCGTTGTATCTATATATTTTACATTTTTTACTTCTGATAGGAATGTATCAGCACACACCTGCTGTACTATTATCTGGACAACAACCGAAATAGGAAGCAGTGCAATTTTTCGTATCAATGACTCCACATCCTTCGAAATTGGTTCCAGTAGCTGTTTTTACACCATCGGGGCAACAGCCAAAGGTGGAATTAGCACAATCTCCTTCCCCGATCATGGTGGTCACATCAGTTTCTCCGCTAACCGTTGTCACTTCCTCTTCGCATCCTTGACCATTGGGACCAGAAGCTTGCTTAATATTATCTGGGCAACAACCATGTTTAGTGACATTGCAACATCCCAAATTGTTTTTGCCGACAGCTGGTGTTTCCTTGTCTGGACAGCAGCCGAATCTGAGAAAACCGATTTATTTGTAAATCAAAACTTTTCGTGCAGAATGATTTATTTTTAAGTCAACTAACTCTGTTTCGTTACAAGGTTTCTTGCAACCCTCGAAATCATTTCCTTCCGCAGCTGTGGTTCCATCTTGACAACATCCAAAGAGTGTTTCTTCGCAGTGAGAGTCTGGACAACCTTCGTTTTTGGGTCCAGTTGCTGGAGACACTTGATCGGGACAACAGCCATATTTTGTTTCGTTACAGGTATGGGGTGTTGGACAACCTTTGCCAAATGGACCTTCCGCTGGTGTAATTCCATCATAACAGCATCCGTACTCTGTTGTTTTGCAGGTTGGCTTCTTCTTAGGAACTTTGCACTTTCTATGCTTACGATCCTTTGAAATATTTTCTGTAGAACTAATCCTAGTCCAGTAATCCATTACTATAGGACAAAACACATTTTATAGTTTCATTAAAAAATTCAGGCATTAATAATAATTAAATGGCAGATCAATACTTACTACGTGTTTTGCCGCTGAGATCGGTTTCACCTGACATCGTGGTACCTGATTCTGTAGTCATTCCTGATTCCGTAGTCATGCCTGATTCAGTCATTTCACCAGACATTGTGGTCATTCCAGATTCAGTTGTTTCACCAGAAACCGTAGACGTTGATTCACTGGTTTCCTCAGACTCTAATTCAGAAATACCAGATACAGTTGTTGCACCAGATTCAGTTGTTTCACCGGATTCCGTTGTAGCGCCAGATTCAGTTGTTTCGCCCGATTCGGTTGTAGCGCCAGATTCAGTTGTAGCGCCAGATTCGGTTGTAGCGCCGGATTCGGTTGTTGCGCCAGATTCAGTTGTAGCGCCAGATTCGGTTGTTGCGCCGGATTCGGTTGTAACACCAGATTCAGTTGTAGCGCCAGATTCAGTTATTCCACTTTCGGTAGTTTCCCCGGACACAGTTGTTCCTTCAGTTGCCGAAACATCGGTTGATCCAGAAATCGTTGAACTCTCTGTGCTTCCTTCCGTGCTTCCTGAAATTGTTGTCTCGTCGGGTTCTTCAAATTCTCCAGCAACATCAATAAACGTACCTGTAGCTTCGGAGCTGAGGGCCGTGCTTGAAAATTCTGTTGTCGTTGAATAATCGGCTAAAAATAAAAACTGACTAATCACTAGGTTCTTTTACTTATTATTCAAATTATAACCTAGAAAATTCTAATACAAATTTACCAGTCAATGTTGTTTCAGAGCTTCCATCCGTATTTGTAGAATATGTACTTTCCGTAACAGTACTGTCCGTGGATGGAGTGGAGTCTGTGGTTTGTGTTTCAGTCGTTTCAGGGCTTTCAGTGCTTTCGGTACTTTCCGTGTTGTCTGTGCCAGTTGAGTCTGTCGACGAAGAAGTTTCGCTAGACTGAGTACTGGATTCCGAAGTTGATTCCGTAATACTCGAAGCAGATGATAATGTAGTGTCCGATCCTAAATAACATCAAAATCGTAGATTAAATATATAATTTTATATCAGATCTAAATAATATTCGTGCATTAAAGTACACACCTGATATGGTAGATCCGTCTGTAGAGGCTTCCGTGGATCCTTCAGTGGAGCCTTCTGTAGATCCATCAGTGGATCCTCCAGTGGAATCTTCTGTAGATCCTTCAGTGGATCCTCCAGTGGATTCTTCCGTAGATCCACCAGTGAATCCTTCCGTGGATTCTTCAGTGGATTCTACGGTGGTGCCTGCTGTAGATCCTGCAGTTTCTCCAGATTCAGTAACATCGGACGAATCTGTGGCCTCGCTCGCTCCCGACCCAGTAATTTCAGTTTCACCGGAAACGGTAGATCCAGTCTCCTCTTCCGGTGACGTTCCACTACCTTCAATGGTGGATCCGCCGGACTCGGATGAGAGCGGGGAATCCGTGAACGTGCTGAAGATGGAAAATTCATGGTCCCCACTACCCTCGCCACTACCCAATTCCGTCGATAAGGAAATGTCCCCTCTAGAGTACGTCGAGTCGCTGAACATCATATCATCCATGCTACTTCCGGTTATTCCAGTTCCGTCAGATACGAATGGCGTGCTGAGAGGAGATGCCTCGGTCAAGCCAGTCTCCTTAGACTCACCATCCTAGAGGAAATACAATGAAAATATGTAAAATTTGCTGAACATTAGGAATCAAGCGCCACGAATTACAAACACTAATTTTCTCATTCGCTCTTCATTCATGAATTACACAAAAGCAAACTTTAGAGACGAGCTAAGTTAACAAGAGACTTCGGAGATGAAAATAATCGGATTTAAACTATTTCTAACTAAGCAATGTTGTTGCAAATTTGTGAAGCGATATAGAGGGGCAGGAGAGGTTCGAGCAGCGGAAGATCGGGGAAGGAATTGATGGATGAAGTTTCGAATGGGACTGGTGTGAAACAATGGTGGAGAAACTTAAATATGAAGCTCGATTAGCCGAAGAATAACAAAATTTTCTCACCCCTGTTCCTAGGCTTGAGATGACCGTAACAAAGTCTCCATCGTCCTCCCATTCCTCGCATTCCTCCTCATCCTCCTCTTTAACTTCTGGTTCATCCGTGATCATTGTGACTTTCTCCGGTTCTACCGGCGTTACCTCGTCTAGCGAGACAAATTTGCATAAAGTTAATCACAAGCCGTGCTCCAACCAATTAAGTTCGAGCTTTCAATTTACCTGCGCCACACGAGTGCTCGTTGCAACTTTCCCCGGAAAACATGATCGTGTTGACGTCACAGTTGCTCGCTGCCACAGTCACATTGTCCTTCAGGCAAATAACCTTGCGGCTCATATCTCCACCGCCACATGGCTTCGAACACTGAACGAGGAATAATTAATTAGACCCCGAAATTTCGCATGCACATATGATAACTTTGGGAGTCCCGGGGATTCGATCGAAGGGGCCAAATATGGCAAGGGACTCACAATGGCGGATTTCAAAGAAATTCCTTGAACGTTTTAATTGATTCTCGGCTTGACGTGATTTAAAACTCACCTGGCTCCATGGCCCAGCGAACCATTCGCCCTTGCATTCTGCTACCGGGGCTGTGCAATTCTTGGTATCCGTATACTTCTCCTCAGGATCGCAGTTCTCGTCCAGTACCTTCTTCAAGCTCTCGTCGTCAGTGTACGTGGCACAGAATACCTTTCGAGTCTTAATACCAATACCGCATGATGCCGAACACTGAAAATAATCATCCTCGTAACATTTTGTGCATTGAAAAATTTTACATTTGTTTAATTCCGAACGATGCAAACTCGGTCTACGCTTTATCAGGAAGGGAATAATTAGCAAAATTCCATTACGACTACCAAGTTTGATCTGTTCGTATAATTTTGCGGATCTACGGGCTGAATTTCAATTTATTTACATTGCTCCATTGTGAGGCGAACCATTGGAACTCGCAACTTTGGGCAGTTTCGCATTCTCTGGTTAGTTCCGGTTTCTTGTCAGGGTCGCATTTGTCCTCGGGATACGCAGTGCCATCCTGCGTGGTGCACTGGGCAGTTCTGGTCTCTTGCGTAAGGCCGCACTTGTTGTCACACTGCATACAAGAAAAATAGGAGGAGAGAAATGTAATAAAAATGTTTTAACGGGTTGGCGAAAGTGCACGTGTCACATTTCTCGCTAAAATCAACTTACACCACTCCATTCAGACGTGACCCAGTCGACACCCTCGCAGGGTCTCAGCTCGCAGGGCTTTTCTCGCTCTGGAATTTTCTCTGGGCAAGCTGAGTCATCCAGGACCTCGATTTTTCCTTCTTTCTTGATGTAACACGTTACTTTCCTCGTTTGCTTCCCTTCTCCACACAGATGATCGCACTGGTGAACAAATTTACAATAAATATTCGTGTATGTTTACCATTATACATATAGATTCTATCATTTGAAACGCAACAAAGCGTTTCTTTAAGAAAAATTGTATACTTATTTACTCTAGTAACTAGCAAACAGTTAATAATTTTACATAAAATCTTAATGAATAAAATGGTAAGAAGTTTTCAAAAGGTCCTTTGCAAAGGTTTAACTGCACACTTATATATAGTTTGTTAGACATAAACATCCTTTGGCCGGTATCTTTGCTCTGGGCCGTTTAAGTGCAGAACCCTGTATAATATATTTTTGAGAAACGTTTGTCCTTTCACGAGCGGCAAAGAAACATGATAAAATTTCTATTTTAAGGATCAATATTGTTTTCCATGGATCTATATAGTAGGGAACCTACTGGTTTCCATGGTCCAGTGTGCCACTGGGGACAGTCGAGGTCCTTGTTGCAAGGCTGAGTGTCTGATCCTTTCGGTCCTAGCTTCTCGAGACACTGAGAATCATCGACTACTGTTGGGATTCCCCCTGAGACGATCTGCTCGCATTTGATCTGTCTTGTCTGTTCGCCTCCCTCGCCGCATTGTTTGCTGCAAGGACCCCACTCACCCTCAACCCACTCAGGTGGACACGGCTCACTGCTGCAAATTTGTGTATCGGCTGGCTCCAATTGCGGGTCGCAGAGGCTCTCATCTACGGGGGTGCTGTCTCGTCTTCGTACGCAAGCCACTCGACGAGATTGATAACCTACAATATCAGATAGTTGATCAATCGTTCCTTATAGTATACTTCCGTATATATATATATAGAGAGAGATATAGAGAGAGATGGGCAATAATTTTAGAGAAAATCGATCTTTAGCCCAGGCTGTAATAATTGATGCACAGCTTTCGAAATGTATGTTTCTGTGAGACGGTATATATATATATATATATATATATATATAGGAATGTGTAGCACTGGTGAGCTGTATTATTCACAGTACCTCCTCCGCAGGTCGCACTGCAGCCGGAGAACTCGTCGGTTACCCAGGTGTAACTATCCGGATCGTGTTGCTGGGAGAACCTCTTTGGTATGCTGTATTCGTAATGCACTCCGACGTTATGGTCCTGGTACAGCAGCTTTAACGAGAAACGACGGTTTTCCGCGTTGAGTGGAAAATAAGTTTAAGCTGCACCCGGACGGGATCGATAATTCGTAAACGTAAAATTTCATACCACAATGTAAATTGGCTGGTTCGTCGGTCCTAGAGCTGTTATAGTGTCTGGGGCGGAGAATCCTTGTGGGTCCCTGGAATAGTGGAATATCGTCCCGGCGAATCGCAAACTTCGCGGAAAGTCTATCCTCCAGTTCCCGTTGAGATAATAGTGGCCCGATGTGTTTCGTACAGCTAAGGAAACGAGGGAACGATTCAAAACTTTTCTCACTCACCGAACGTTAGTCGGCTCGAAACTTTCAAACCTGTTACGCTATTTTTATCCCCTTATTTTTTACATTAATATTCTACTGACCCAGATAATTGTTCGACGGTTGGATTTCCTTGACGACGATGTTCGTAGCGCCCTCGGGTATCAGCAAAGCGTCGATGTAGCCTGAAATCGTTCGTGGAAATGATGGAGGAAAATGAGTTTTTTGCGCGAGATTAAGGGTGGAGAGAGAGAGAGAGAGAGAGAGAGAGAGAGAGAGAGAGAGAGATTTGGAAGGGAGGGAAACGTACCAGCTTGCAAGTCGTCCGTGTCGAACAGTCCTTTGACAGTGTTGCAGTCGGAGCCGTCACCACCACATTCCCTGCAAGCGTCTTCTCTGGCATCACTGCCCAGCATCATGTCACATCCAACGTGCTGCAAACATAGCGCGCGTGGCATTATTAATCGATGGAGAACAATCCAAACAGCGATTACAACTACATTGGAAAATCTATCCAGTGCTCACTCCTCACCCTGCATCTGCCCTCGACGCACACGTCGTTTTTCTCTAGGTCGCACAGGGTCCCGTCGACAACGCTCGTTTTGTGCCTGTAGAAAAATCTCTCCCCGCGGGGCATGCAATTCAACTCACACTTATTCGGTCCTCCCGTGTATGGAATCCAACTGCAACAATCCAATCGAACTATTCAATGGAAAACCGTGCAAAAGGAGAAACTTATCTTCCACCATTTATTATAGCTGCATGACACCTCGATGAAATCATTAAATACTTTATTCAAAAATATTATTCTAAATGTATACTTATTGTTCTTCGACTCACTCGTAGTAAATCCCTTCGAACGGCACACGGTTGAACTCGGCGCATTGCTCGGCCCTGAAATCCTTCGCGTCGCCAGGACATTCCTAAAAATGTAAAAATACAGAGCATATATAAATTTTAAGAATTGTCATTTCCAAAGGGCAAGCTTAATATTCGTTGCTTCATCGCGAAAGAGCTCGCGAATTATAAATCCTTAAAGACCCGGAAGCGAAAGCTCGATACAAGCTGGTACAAGTGGGGCCGTGGGACTGCACTGGGCTCCACGTCGAAAATTCAATTGTGCACTTCTCCTATTTTTCGTTCTGAAGTACACTATACTTTGTAACCGAGTTGAACGGATCTCTCGTAAATTCACTCGTGATTCTTCTGTACTTCCTAAAAATGAAGCTTTCCGAATATCTGTTTTTTGCAAAGACCTTGCAGGTATATATGGCATGGTTCGAGGATTTTTATCGAATTTTTCAGGATAGTTCGGGATGAGTCAGTCGATGAAAAGTGGCAGTGGTCGCGAAAAAAGAGAACAAGGGGCGAGTCCCGCGGGACCGGTACCACGCACGAAGATCTCGTTGGATTTATGATGGGAGATTTCTTACGTGTGGAACGGAAGGCCGGGAGAATGGGTCAGCGGAATCGCAACTCGAAAAGCAACAGCCATGACGAATGCCACGATCCAACCAAGTACCGAGCCTTGAGATATGCAATACATCCTTCCCTTCCATCGTCATTTCCGCAGCTCACTATAAATCCCCCAATATGTCACTCGCGACCATTTGCTCCACGATTTATTAATATAAAGCCCCCTCTACTCCAACATTTCACTTCTATATTATGAAATATTCATCCGCTTCTCAGTTTACTCTAAACACGTTACGTGTCCGCAGACAGACATACATACATCTAGGTTGCAGTGTCCCCTCGTAATGTCCATTTCAAACGAGACACGATTGTTCGAATAAGAGAGATAATGATCCTGTGCATGGAATATATAGCTTTTGTTAAAGGATTGCAAGAGTTTTGATTGTCCACCAAGGGAAATAAGATTTAACGCGGATTCAAGGTACCTATATATATTTTATTGGATGGAGAAAACAAATGGATGGGGATTCGGGTAATATTTTCATTGGGAACTACCGACCGATAGATCCCTGGATGAGAATAAAAATGCACAGCGGGCCTATAACTGCGCACGTGGGCAGGGTGCCGTCTCGAATGCTACGTCGTCTTTACGGACGTTTATTTAAATCTATCGCGTCCTACGGGAGGTGTCCTGGGGCCAATAGATTATGCTTCATGCTTCCTTGATAACCGGCTTGGACCATAGCCTGGAAGAGCCATTCGTTTCTCCTACAGGAAGATGTAATTTACCCTCGAGCTCTGTTACAATATTCGCAATGGGCATAAGTGAATGAAAAAAAAAAAACATATATTTTCACCCTCCAATTTTTAATTAAAGCAGTATTTATCCACTGCGCGAAATTTTCACCTATTTTTGCAACTGGTTCTCTTCTTTTAATTACGAGACTATTATTATCATTTTTTACATACAGAAATAGTAGTTACATTCTTATATACATATATATATAATAGTTTATTATTATCAACGAAATAAGGGAGTTTATAGATGCTTCTTGACTCGAGTCAGAAAAGTCTGTGGTCCGGCACATTTGCATTGAATTAGGTACAAAGGAAGTCTATTTCAATTCAAGTCTGGCCCACCCACCCAGAGAGATACGATCGATTTTCGTTTTTCTTCCAATGGCCTGCATCTGTAATGGGAGTAAACGTGCATTCTTTGCCAAAGAATAAAGCTGTCCGAATTAAATTTAACATTTTATCAAAATCTACTAAGCCCCTCGTAATTAGCGTTACCTTTAATTAAAGGCTTTGCCAATACTTTTTTATCTCTTTTTTATTATCTCACTCGTCCCATTGCTGTGTAGCTCTCTGCTGAATTTTATAGAGAGACCATGTACTTTACAATCGATTTTTTGTGAGAAATTTAACCCGAACAAATTACGGGAGCACTGCGATTGACTGTCTGCTCGTGGTTTGTTAAATTAAGGGAAATTTTTCTCACAAGATATACGCAAGGTTGGAAGAAAGTACAAGCCTAGGTTTTCCTCAGTGGCTGAGGAAATGATGGCCAGAAATTTGCGTGAAAATCCGCTAAAGTTCAATAACACTTAGCACCATGAGCTTGCGGGAAAAGTTTCGGGCTTTGCTGGTGAAAGGTTTGCAGCGATTCGATCGTAGCCAATCGTTTGACGAGCCCCAGACTTTTTCACGATGCGCTCGCTCGGAAAGCTCGAATAGGTTTTTCAGCAGCCAGCCGGATTAGCCGTGTTTCCTTTTCGACTACCAAAAAGCACCATTGCATTTAGTTTATTCGATTATCGCGTCACCCTACAAATAAATCTGATAAACACAGTTGCACTCAACTATGCCTTTCACGATTTCCAATATTTATCCCCTAAAATGATTTTATTTGCAACCCCCTGAACAAATCTATTTAAATTTTAATCGCTTTACCTCTATAAAGCCTGAATAATTAGATGAATTTTTGAATATTTCTTTTCAACGAAAATAAATTGCTCAATTTAATACTGCTTTTAATTTGAGCCAGACCATATCTGGAGTTACCCGAAATAGCCGAGGTTTATTCACAGGCAGTCAACTCGGTGATTCGGAGGTACGTTTTATTTGGCACGTCGCTTAACCAAGTTAATACGTTTAAGTTGCGTAATATCCACCGGCTACTCGTAAACCAAGTGGAGAACCACTGCCACCATGTGTCCCTACCCTTGCCCCAGTCCATTAGGAGTCATTTTGACCAAAGCCTTTACGCACTTTACTACCCCGCCAAATTTCGCTCATTGTTCATTCAAGATTTTCGACGATCTTCCGGGAACTTTAATTGTCTTCCATAAAATCGTTCGAATTGACGATAATCCAGGCAACGCGTGGTGACAACTCGCAATTTGTCTCTGTGGCAGAAAAAAGTTTCTATACGTTGCATGAGTAAGGAAAGTTTTAGGATTGGAGAATGTCCACTGGCAAGCGATAATGGGTAAAGTGGTTAAGGTGAGTGGAAGTTGCTTAAAGGGAGGGATCGTCTTCATTGGTCGCGCGTGATCTTCGGGAGTATATTCTCGTGTCGACGTACTTTTGTGCGCGGACTCAACAAATAGTAGCTGGAAAGATGGGGGTTCTATTAGCGAAGGTGTTCCAGAAGGACTCCGGCGGGTTAGGTCGGATCTCTTCGTGACTGGAGAAAATTAAATTAAAGCCGATGGGTCAAAGGTCAAGCGTGACTTAGCCGCCAGTAAAAATTGATGCTACGACTTCGATTAAAAATACCGCGATGGCTAATGGATCGTAAATGATGGATATACTCTGTAGTATATATATATATATATATCCCCCTCCGTTTCATCATTAGTAATAAACCGTCTATGCGTTACACACTTATTTGGTGATAATTGCATCGGCCTGAATGCATCGAGACAAACTGAAACTTTATTGTTTTGCGAAAGATTTGCAGAACAATATGATGCGGATAATAAAATGCTGCTGAACCGTATCAATATAAAATTGAAGCTATTCCTATGGATCGATGTGGATGTTTAGTGTAGTGTCGTCTGGTTTATGGGAATGGTTATATTTTGCTCCGCTATAAATAATAACAAATGTTTATATTAATACTGTAAAAGAATCGTAAAAGATAGGTAGGATATATTTCATTTATACTCCGGACTTTTATTTGTAATAAAACAATGTGTATACTCGTGTGAGACGGGCTTCTATCTATCTTATGAATGTTTTTTGCGTATAGTCGTAACGCATTTCTACTGGTGTATTTCTGCAGGATTCCTGGGTAAGCCATGGATGGACGTGGAACTATAAGTAGGAAGCGACTTTACGAGGTCACTGGGATTGGCTTAACGCACGGTTTTCTGAGGTAAGTTCATAGCAAACTCATACCGGTATACGAGAACGCGCGAGCCACAGAACAGATAAACAATTTCAATTATGCCAGCTGAGATATATAGTACGTGTATGTACCACCTACATCCATCAATTCAACAAACGATGCGTACCCTCTCTTACTTGCAAATGCATTAAAATCACCTCACGCTTTTTAATATCCTTACAAATTCTTCTTTATGCACAGAGATACCGACCTGGATGTTGCAGGAAAAAAACCTTCTGGATGCTCCGGTACACCTGTCAAAGCCACTTTCGCTGTAACAAATAAAAGTAGCAAATGTTATAAGAGAACTATGTACCAACTCGAAATTATAAATGAAAATGCTGTGAAATTGTTAATTATTGGAGTTGGCAAGTGTACAATTTTTGGAATTAAAAAATTTACTATGCAAGAAATTGAGGGAACCTTGGCGAGGATTAAAAAAATTTTCTTAGAACCGTGTTTTTCTGCTGTTTCTCGTCACAGCAGAAACACGGTTTTTAATTAAGTCGACTTTGCTTGGTGGATTGTCCAAAATCCTAAAAAATTACTATTCTGAAAAATAATCTACTGCTAGCTCGCAAATGAGAGAATCTCTTCGATGCTATAATTATACTCTTTTGACTTGGAAAATAAAATAATCGAAGAGGAAAAACTTGAAGGGTCCGTCAAGCATTTGGCTAAGCGAGTTTAGGCACGTAAAATACGATTCGTAAGGATTCAGAAGCACGTGACTCCACTACCGTGAATTATTCATAAATCATTGTGAGTCGTAGTGAAATTAAAATTAAAAATTTTAATAATCTTTATTATTGTATCATAAGAGAATAATTATGTTAAATATTATCGATTAATTTAATCGAATCATCGACTAAATAAATTTGCCCTTTGAAGCAATAAATCTATAAACCTTTCGTAAAACATCAATATTTGATTGATTAAAACGAATGACATGGTGCAAGATTAAAGCAAAATTAATAGATGTTTAAAAAATTAAAACATATCAGTTTCAGGAAATTTCTGTAATCACAGAGATTTAGGAAGAAACTTATGAATTATATGGTACAGAGAGATAAGTGATTCGCGTTTGCCGGAAGTTTTTCGAGGCCTCGCAGGATGGACAAAAAATTCTTCAGCCCAGATTTCTTTGGGTGAGTACGAAGAGGGGGGGGGGGGGGGGGGAGGGAAGGATGAGCAGACTCGCTAGAAGGGCGATTTAAATTTAACGGGGTGTAAAGGCCGATTAGATATAAGGACGACGTTTCTCAGCGACACGAGACGAAACTACCCGAAGGAGCTACGAAGTAGGTACAATTGAGATACTAATCAGCGGAGGATAAGCTTTATCCAATCACGATGGACACGTTCCACTTTATTGAACGTGGAAGTAGCTTCGATAGTTTTGATTAAGTCGTGCTTGCTCGAGGATGCTCGAATAATCCTCCGACCAGGTCCAATATCCTTTCTTATCATTTCCCTTTGTGCGAACCTTGCCAATCGAACAATCAAACTTTAACAAGTATCCTGTAATTATCAGCAACGTCTTCAAATTTGATCTTGGAGCAGTTTCAAAAATTGTCTATGTGTAATAAGCTGTCTCGAGATATTGTAGAAATTATTCTGCAGGGCGATAAAGAAGAAAAGGATGTTGAAGGATGCTTCGGTCTACAAGGGTTGCCAAGGGTTGGGAAATGGAGGGGTTTGAAATTACAAGAGTGTGGCTTGGTAAAAAAAGATTGATACTCACTCTATGTCGAGACACTGTCGAGTCTGATGGGCGACTCCACCACCGCAGGACCGCGAACAGGAGCTGGGAGTGGACCATGGTCCCCAGCTCCCCCTCTCGGTTTCGTCCTTGTCCAGGACGAAGCTCCCTGGTATATAACTCTCGCCGTGTTGTCGACGATGCCTTCCATGCCTTAGTCTTATATGATGCTGAAACAGAAATAGCTTGGTAAATTTATTATCCAACAGCTCGCCCTCCCCTTTCCTCGCCCTTATCACTCTCTACTCTGATCCTCGTGAAAACCTTATAGTATATACGCGAGAGCGAATATAGGTGCAAAAAGAACGTTTTGCGGACAACATTCTTCTTTCAAATATCCTCTTTTTTTTATTGCGTCGTCTTACGTGTGAATGGATAGTAAAGCCCAGCCGATAAGAAGGGTATGTATCATAGCCTTAAAAACATCGTGATAGATAACTCACGTGGATTTGTAAAATTGTTCGTGAGAAACTCAGGATGCGTGAGAGAAATAAATTATTAATACCGTTATTGCATATTGTTACTTTATTGAAATTTTACAACCGAGTCTGTTAAATTTTGCGAGAACAATAAATTGTTGAATATCGAGCAGAGAATTTGCCACGAGTTGACGAAGGGGTTAAGGTTTTCGGACACGATTACGAGATGGCCCGTTAGTAACACGCGTTGCAAGGATGCTGGAACATGGCACCGTTAACACAAGGACCTGTATGTACATATACATATATGTGTCTGCTGGTAGGAGATAGGGTGGACGATTATTTTACTGAAAGCCACGCATGCACTTTACAAGTAGCAAATGCAAACGACTCTGGACACCTGCCATTAGTATGTGCTACGAACATTTTCTAGACCGTTTTCACTTATACAGCATTCGACTTTATAAGAAAAAGCATTTTAATATAATAGCATCTTAAAAATTACTGTTGTATTTATAGCAAGAAAATTTGTAGACAAAACTCTGTGTTTGTGAATCAGATAAACATCAATAATATATTTCTGGAGGAAGGATGATTTTGTCCAATTAATTGGGTCATGTGAATGTATATGTAACTTTTGAACAGACCAATCGTGTCAAAGGGTTCGCTGGTGGTTCGTTTGTTCGCTCAGTTATCGGCAATTGCTTGGTACTTTAAAGGTGGAAAACGAAACTCGTGCTCGTTTCCAGCGTTAAAGTTCAATTATCGATGTTTGTCAAAAAAGCGTTGCTATATTTATTCAACGCTTACAGGGAAACCGATGCTGATGCTTTTAGGCTCTAATGGCTCGATGGAATTATTCGTAACTGCGACTTGGCTTAATTGTAACAATCGTTCGCCGTTGGTTATACAATATTCCACGGTTTATTCACGGGTGTATTTTAAATGATCGTCTCTGAGAGAAGTTTATTGCCTGGCGGAATACAATCGCAATTATATTGTCTCTTGCGTAATTCGGACATTCGTTTTCCAAACACCCCCGCGTAGCATTCAAGAGCAGCCAGTCAAGTCCAGCCAAGTTTCGTTTCCCTTTTCCGTAGACCTGTTGCTTTATGGAATTGCGAATATAGCGCGCAGTGATTAATGGCGGTGACTATAGAATTACGTAACATTACGGGGGATGAAAACCAGTTTATACATTTCGCCCACGAATAGCAGCAGCTACTTTGTACCTAAATAATTAACAAGGAAAAAGCTGGCTCCACGTGTCTATTTTAATTGTAACGCATTCAACAAAAGCCAAATTTATGAAATTTCTCGTTCCTCGCTTGTTGCGACCAGTAACAAAAGTCTCATAATTAAAGATATATGCGTGTACATATATATATATATATATATATGCATAGGATAGTTGGAACGAGGTAGAGAAATAATGACGGTCGTTAGTCAAATGAGGCCGGTGCATTCGTGAATTAAACTCTTTCTCACGAAAGGACCATAAACTATCCTCCAGTCAGCAGCTTAGACCACAGCTATAGATAGAGGGCAGGGAGGCAAAACTCGCCAACTCGGGTAGCACGGTGCGCGCACTGCCAGTGCTCTGGCACGCGGCGAAAGTTTCGCGAGATTTCTTGCCCCTGTGCAGGCTGTTTTATAGCTCTGCCATATTGCTTAGGCGCGATATTATTGGCGCAGATGTGTCGCGAAAAAATCTAGAAAACCGTCGTGTTCAGTTTTTTTATCACACGGAAATGCACATATGAGTCCATGTGCAGGCTAGACCAGTTGGTGTCTCCCACGCTTCATTAAAAATCAACGCAGCTGCTGGCGAGAGCCAAAGTAGAAGCACATCCACTCTCTGGATTCCATCCAAGCTTTATAGCTCATTAAAGGTCGATAAAACAACTTCTTCGCTCCCCTTTTTCCACCCCCGTCAACTCCAAAATCCCTCCGGCCCCGGCTTTGACAAAAACTGATGAGGGATGGACGCTCGAGCATCCAGGAAAATTAACACACACACACACACCCACCGGCGCTTTTTTCTACCGCTCCTAAACATTCCTCTACTGCCCGGATTTTTAACGAACGATATATTCATCGATGGATCGCAAAATGTTACACGCTATTCTTATATTCTCGCTGGGGTCATTCGTTTAGGGGTTGATGGATTTAATGCTTGGTTTACATGACGCTCGCGTTATGGCTCCCCTTGCGGGAGACCAGACGGCAAAAAACAGTGAAAAAGCTTTGAAGCTCGATAGAGTCCGTAGCTGTTTCTCTAATTACATCTGCCGCGCACTCGTCTAACGTAAATCGCATTTGTTCCGCGTGACATCGTCGACTTTAATGACGGGGGGCGGCTTAATGACGCCCGTCGATTAAAGACCACCCCCCTCCACGCTGCAGCTTTCAACCACTTTTCCTCATCCCCAATCTTCTAGCACCCAGCGACCTGCTTAACCGTCTAATTAAGGAACGCGAATCCAATTAATTCCTCACTTTCCACACCGAACATTTCAACTTTTCCTGGTTAATTACCAAATTTCATCCGAGCCCCTTTATTTTCCACGAATTCACCCTGACACTATCCATCTTTGACCCTGATCTCAACTTCGATCTGGATCTTCTTTACATCGAACATTCGAAAATCTTCCCTCCTCGTGGAGGTACAATTATATAAATAATTTCTCTTCTCCATTCGAACGATTGACTCTTATTATCCAGCGTTCGTCACTGAAATTCGCTGAAAAAACCCCAGCCTAATTCCCACAGTGATCTGCAATGTCTCTTCCCCTCTCTCTCTCTCTCTCTCTCTCTCTCTCGAGAGAGAGAGAGAGAGAGAGAGAGAGAGAGAGAGGGAGAGTTATCGCCATAAATCATAGAATTAAACAGCGTCTTTAAGCGGTGACTAACCGAGCCACTTCAAGCAGCTGCAACATCGAATATTCTTACGGTTTGGGAGAGGATCGAGTTCTCGGCTACCGCCTAGTTTTCAACTACGAATTATACAAAATGGAATTGTACCGAGAAAACTAATACGGAGTCTTCTGATCATTATTATATCGTGTAATTTAAAAAATAATTCAGGATTATTACTTTCCAGTTAAATATTATTACAGAGTACGAGAGTTGATCCAGGCAAATTAGAGAGCTATTCTTGGCAAGCACGAGAACGCTTTTAATTCTAGATTTCCCGGATAAAGATTGAGCAGTGTGCGCGATGACCCTTCGTTAACAGTGCAATTCCGCAAATCTTTGAGCAGCGCGAGACTTGAGACACAAAGCAGTCTGAATCATTGAAGTTAACGATATAATTCCGCGGTACGACTATAGGACCACACCGTGTCCTCACGCGTTTAACTTTTTTTTCCACTATCGTCGAGGGAATCGCGTGCCATGAAGAAATTGACGTCGGTCGTTTAGCGGTCTGATCGTTGCATCTCGCTTCTTTATTATTACGTATCCTTGCATCGTCATCGCTGGACCTTTTCGCAATTCGAAGATTCACAAGGCTATTTAGCGTGTACACACATAGATACAACGAAACGATTCATTTATGCTAATTCCTGGCAGTCGCGTGACGAGGAAGTGCAGTGACCTTGGTCGAAACTTGAAAAATCTTTAGGAGGAGCTTGACAACTCGAGAGGAGATCTGATATGATTTATTAGCATTTGAAAATTTAATGAAAAAGTGAAAGATGCGCCTCGTACCGAGCGCATCGATCCTTCTGGCGATTAACCGTGGTATTGGCTCCAGTTACGCGACTGTCGCAGTGAGATATGAAACGTAACCTGTTAACAGTGAAACGTAATCCGATACTACGGGTCAGTCATCCGTACAGCGGCTTTCTCTGGCCGATCCAATGACCCTTTAGTAAGCCGACAAGTGTTGAGACTATACTAATTGAAACAATCATAAATCTACATTTAATTGTAAGCTACTTTTACAGACAGCTAGCTTCATGGCAATGAAAAACTTTTAAAAACATTCATACCTCTAGGTTTAAAACTATTTCAATAATTACTTGAAAATTTTTCAATTAAAAATCTCCGATAAGCCACAACTTTTTATCAGTAAAATGGCTAAAAACTGCTTCAGCAAAATTCAATACTGTATCGGCTTAAGTTAAGGATTTTGTGTGATTTCATATAGAGGAATAATGGCTCGGGCTTATTAAAATCGATTGTCCGTGGGCATTTATCACCGTTTGAGCATATTTGAAAAATTTCATTTAGATAAGCTTCGGATCTGGAAGCCCGCTAAAGATTCCAATTCCAGATATGGTCGTGGAAAATGCGCGGATCAGTTGGGCCGGAGCTTGCGAGATGTTAACGTGCGACGATGCATCGTATTAGAAAATGTTTGGGAGTAACTAGATATATGGCTGCTGCAACGTGTGGTCCGACTGTATTATTATTGTGAAACTTTGTAGGTGCTAACGAAATTATTTTATAATAGTCCTTCTGATTGCCCGAGGGGTATTTGCTTGAATTTGCTAAGTCGCGCGAGCCGGAGATGACGATGCAATTTGACGGTCGCAGAATGCTCCGTGAAATTGCGTGGTGAACCGTTAATCAAATGGTTCAGAGAACCCCGCGGAGGTCGGATGAACCATCAACACCCGCCAGGCCTCGCTTTCCCTGAAATAATTCTCATGCATCGCGTTTTTTCTTTTTACATATATATATATATATATGTATATGCGTATATTCGAAAATAACGAATTCTTTATGAATTTTATAATGGAAAACTCATTTTTCCGTAGTATATAATTATAGCGTAAATTATAACTATCGAATTATTCGCACTATACGATTCCTGATTATGCGAGATAATTTACGATATATAAAGGCAAAAGAGAGCTTTGACTTTTAAACCGATTCGAAAACGATTTAAATGCGATTTCTGGCTGGAAATAATATTTCGCTGGATTAAAGTAGGGATTATATTTGCTTCTCGCAGTTTGACCAACAGCGCAGTTAATAATTTAGTGCGCGGAAATTAATATACAATTATGCATCCAAGGGGGAGGCTCGTGTGAATTAAACGAATAAATTGATTCGTCGGATAAAAGGCTTGATTCTCGTAATTGAATGGAACACAGATCGAATCTGTCCACAAGATTAATGGTTAATAACATCGGTTTTCCGAGTAACGGGGGAAACGGTTTGCAATTTCGCTGGTAATAAGCCCATCGTGCCTCGTTTATGGTCATAATTAGCTCGCCTGCGGCTGAGCCATGAAAAAATTCGCCTTTCTCACGTCTAATCCAATGCTTTGAATAATAATGCTGAGAAATCTCCTTAAGAAATAAAGTAAATTACTCGAGACAAATATTCCATGTTAATTTTGGATAACTCTTGTTGAAATTTTACGATTTCTCAGTCGTTAAAGGAAAGCGATAAATTTCTTGGAATATATGGGTGCAATAAACGATTGTAAAAATGTATAATCCAGCGCGGCGGAGGCTGTGGGGAGAATGGAAAGGGAAAGTTCAAGGTCCAAGGACGTGGCGGTTAACACTGTGAGGAACTGAGTAATGCGATCCCTTGTAAGGTGTTCCATATATTGGTGTAGGGGGTAAGCGTGCAGCTCACGAGCACACGTGCACGTGCAAAATTGTTTTGGCAAACGAGATTATCGCGAATTCTCTTATCTCCATCAGCTTCCCAGCTCTTTATCCATTTTTCTCCTCCCATCGCATCTCCCCATCTTTCTTACCTCATTAATAAATTTTCTTCACGAGCGTCCTTTTTTCTCACAGATAATCTTCATATATGTCTTGTTGAGCAAGCACGCATATATATATATATATATATATATATATTTACGAATCCACGTTGCTTTTGACTCGATTTCACAAATATATACTAACACTTCTGTCCAAGATGATTAATTGCCAATGTAATATACATATAGTACGACTCGTATTATCAAAACTTTCCTAAACAAACGTAAATTCCTGATCGAATATTAAATTCGTTAACCGCGATAAATTACCAGTAAAAAATCTCTTTGCGCCTTTTTTCAGGACTTTTATTAATTTCTTAAATCAATTCATACTCACATATCTGGCAAGCGTGTCTGGTATACAAGTAGCTAAAATTAAGATGAGCAGCCCCAACGACCTGGAAAAAGAACGAAATTCGAATTATTACAGGTATCTGTCACTTGTACTGAAAAAACAGTGCCGAAAAATATTCTTTAAAATGAAATGGGGAATTTTTTGTTTTTTGTTTGGTAATTGTTTGGGAGGTCGTTGTAGAACCCGAGAGTGTGGTAACGCAATTAGTGGGTGTGAAAGTTTAGCGAGGGAAACGTTGACCCACACATTGGCGTCGATGATTGTTACGAACGAAACGAGTTTCAGCGCAAAGTGGTTGTCCGGCTCGTTGCATCAGCATGGATGGACAGTTATGCATTAGGCGTAGCTGTAGGGTAGGAAGGCTCGTTATTTGTACCTGACGAAAGTGCATATCCAATATCGTACGCTCGCGGTCTTGGAAGATACCGAGTGTTCCCATCCTACAGTCACTATACTCAATATATATAGTTAACTCTACCACACATGTCTCTTCGCGTCTGCCTAACCAATTAAACGTCGCTAATCATTTAACCACGGCGCAATGAACATTAATTAATCTCAATTGATTCCGAGTCATTTCGTTAAACCCATTCTATGAACTATAGCATATGAGAAAATCCATTTCTTTCGTGCAATTGAAACATCGAGTTCCTTGAAAATTTTCGAGCTGAAGACAACAGCTGGAGGGGCTATACAATTATGTAAATATATTCGTAGTTCGTATTCTTCGGTCGTGAAAAACCTGTATGCGAGCCAGTTTTAACGAGAGCTGCTCGAAATCTTATTCTCTAATGTGCAGGGGTTCTTTAAACTCTCAGTCGGATCCAGCAACTTTTTAGATTTCTATACTTATTCAATTTTTTTCAATGGACGAATGGGGATTTTATTTGTACTGATAGAACGATTTAATATTTCACGAAAAATATAGAGCACTTGTGTCGAAGGAACGGAATGTTTATGGCAAAAAGGAATTCGAACATATATTTTAAGACAGGGAACAAGCAAGGTGGTTCAATCTAAAACGGAAATCAATAAGGATGAAATACCTGAGCAAGTGAGAGCATTAGGCGAGGAAAATACATCAGGGAGAATTGCACGAATTGTTGTAAATTGATGGGACGGAGGGAGGACTGCTGGAAAGGCGAGGAGCCCATCCATTACAAATGATATAATGAGAAGAGCCTATGCTGCAATTACCGAACCAATTTTAGTCAACTAAAATGCTTGAAAATGACGTTAAATTATCACTTAATCTCAGAATAATCCAAGTGGAATTTTTTATATTCATCTGACGTTCGTGCAGGCTCCGACAGACCTTTCACCGGTGAGAAAAATCTTAAGAGACTGCTACTATAATAAAAAAATTATATCAATCACGCAGAATCTTTAATTTATTTAATCCATTACAGCACAATGTGACAGAAACGAGTTCTGGAAAATCTTGCAAAATTAAAATTTGCTACCAATTTCGATTTCACCAGATGCTACCCCTAATGGAATCCTCGTGATTCGTTCGAATGGTCGGGAGAACAATTACAAATTTAAAGTAGCACAAGACGAAGGAGTCTCGCTCGAACGCTGGAAGAAACATAGCAGTACTCGAGTTTAGATGAGGATAACACAATGCGTGGGGCTGATAGGTCCCGATCGTTGTACTATTATTAATAATCGATAAACCAATTACAATGTTATCGGATGGTCGTTATCTGCAGAGTGGCGCATAAAGGCCGGGCAGCCCAGGCCATAATCAGATACGAGAATGCTCCAGGCACTTTTGCATGCACGTGCCAATACGTTTTTAGTACTTTCCGTACTCTATGCACATGGCACACACGTCACTAATGAGTCCCATGCCCTCCAGATAGGAGAATCCACCTTACATTCAAATTCCACAACTCTGACCGCATTCCTGATAAAAGTCCTGCTTCTCGCGCAGGTCCTGATCGTCTTCCAACAGCATCTCCTTCGCTCCTACATGTATAAGCAATTCGCCTTATCCCGTGCAAAGATATCTCGTCAGATTAATTTACAATTCGTGTCCTCGCGATAAAAGAGACGTAGACAAAACTGTTTGGTCCCTCTCTATCTTATTCCTCTGATCGTTTCATCCTTTCGCGGAGTTTCTTGAACCAATAATTCGCCGAAGAAGGGAGGTGGTGAAAAAATATTGAATCTACTGACTTTGAAAACAGTCGAAGAGAAGGTGTTTTTTCTGGTAAGTAACCGGAGAACTGGACTAATCACCACGCAGCTAATTCGTTATTCATAAATATTCAAGAGCCAATTAGCATCCCTTGCAAGAGCCGTGCTCTTCTTCGGATCAATTAATTATCGATTTCCATTACGCCTGTGTAATGACCTATCAAGGACACTCTCTCTGTATAATCCTGCAGGGTTGATTTTACTGTGGAGATTAGACGGTGCGTCCTTTAAATAAGGTTTATTAATTATAGTATAGGACACTCGATTCCTGGATCGATCTACGGGATCGATAAATCATTGCTGAAGATCGGAAAGGATTATTCTTGGTTTGCCAATATAGTTAGTCGTCGATCGCTGCTATTCATTGCTATTAATATTTTTTGCTCGGTCGTTAGTTAATTAATGCTTTGCCAGAGGGAAATAATATACGTGGGTTACATTATCGACGATGCAGTGTGGTATATGGAACTATCTATATATGTATACATATACGAAGCAAGTACTCATCGTTTATATATATATATATATATATATACGAAGACTGCGCGCCTCCTTTCCGATGTTACCCTCGTTTAGGGTTCAATAGATCTGGGAATTCTGCTCAATTACGATTTATTGAAAAATAAATAACGTCTGAATTATTTCCAGTGCTGTATTCGCGCCATCCTCATTTTCAATTTTAACTCCTCGTTTAAGTACTACCATTTGCACCTGCGCGCTCTGGTACGCTCATTCCCTCCCCTTAAATGTTGCAAGTATACGAGAAACCAACTAGATAACCATCCTTCCCACAACGTCACGCTATAATCCTGTTTCTATCGCGCTTTTAACGAAACTTTTCAATTATCCATACTGCAATCAATTTATTCCAAGCTTGCGCACATGTGTATTACGAAGAGTAGAATCTTTAGGAATGTTTCGAGATTATCTTATTTTATGGAAATAAACGAATTTGGGAAGGCCTTTATAATTGGATTAGGATGAGAAATACGATAAATCTCGTAATTTTCGTGAATTCCTCTCTCGGAGGATAAAAATTGCTTGATCCTTCTTGTGCCTCTGCTTGTCTTTGTACTCGTCCAGTAACGAGATAATAATGCAGCGCGGCTGCTTTTGATAAGCCGTGCAATTTTCGTAAATGCACAGCTGCGAAATCGATCTCCTCTCACGACGGATCGCTTCTCGTTTGGTGTGCAGGACATTGTAAAAGGAGCGTGAACAAGATGTAATAACAGCCAGAATCTTGCCCCGGGAAAAACATTTATTGAAGGAACTATCAAATCGAGATAATTGCTCGAATCAAGCTCCAATTTTTTATATGCATTCCTCTTTTTCATCGCGATCTTTTTCAAAAGACATCGTCTGGCCAGCTATAGAATATTAACTGCATTACAGTACGAAACCTTTAGTGATTTTGACGTAAATTTCTTTCATGAGTCATTAGGCCCTGCCGGAAATATAAGTGAACACGAATGCTTGACAAAAATGGGTCAAGATGTACTTTGCGCGAACTTTAAGAAAACTCATTAATCGTTGTTTGAAAATTTCATGGAGGAACTTCTGTAAGATATTAAATTCTTAACGACACAAAACTGGGACTTTTTAAAATAAACGTAGATATATTATATATTGCAATGCTATTTGTTCCTCGGCGCGACCATCTTTTTATTCTTCTCGACTAGTAACGAGAAAATAATGTCTCCGCGTTTATAGTATACAAGGGCTATATATATATATATATACGTATAGGGGGCATATCACAGTATTGGTATATTCGTGACTTTACGCGAAACCATCGGAAAGGTCCAATTTTTTTCAAGAACGTGAAAATAATATCTTCATTATGCCTATACTTCCAGTTGGGTATCCAATTTCCCGAATCGAAGGGTCCGGTAAGAAGATTGCTGAGCTATTCATCGAGCGAGAAAAGAGTGTAAACCACGGCATTAGTCGGCTATCCAAAGCTGGTATCTAACCTAACCAGTTCCTGGGAACGTGCCAATGCCGATGGCGAGACTTATAATGCATCGTAAAACACTGGTTTGAAATTCTCCAGATTTTTCACCACATCCAGCTCGAGAGTGAAAGGGAGTGTAAGGGAGGAAGAGAGACTTACCAATTAATTATCAACTTTATTAAATTAAAACTTGCAGCGAGTCGATCTTTCCGCAAAGATACCCAAGATTGCACATGGCCTTAAAACTAAACCAATTTCTAGAAGTCGATTAATTTCTCTTATATAATTTATGGAAATTTCTTGTTAGTTTTAGAGCTTTTGTCTTATTCCTTTTTTATTTTCAGTAAGTTTGCTGGAATTGTAGATCAAGCGGATTACCGAACTATTTTGTTTGCAATGGTTGGAGAGGGAATCATTGATTATTAGGGATAGCAATTAGGCCACTTCTGTTTCAATATTGACGAAAGGGGCAGGATTGATCAAAGTGCGGGTGTATTATGTGCTTATACAGATTTACCACAATTTAATCTTTAGGCGTTTCGGCATTAGGATTTGACCAAGATCGTTTGGTTCGATCAGGATCGACGTCGAAACTGTGCTATACCCACAAAACGATGTTCGCGCTCCAATCGATTTTCGAATTAACCAGCATTAATCGTGCAATGCTTCACACAATTTTGAGAAATTTGACGTTCCACCGTGTTGTTAGAATTAATAATAAACTACGTCTGTAGCGCCTGATTGGAAAATTTTTAATATCTCGTGATTTTCGGATCGCTCTGGCTAGCCGGGAGATATTGTATTGAAACGTGTGAAAAAGCATTAAGGTTAAGCCTCAAAGGGCTCGCACGTATCTGGGAAAGTTTTGACAAACACTAGCAAACTTATTAAATCAAACCTGAGACGCTGAGCGTTAATCCCTTCGCCCCACCGTGGAATGGAAGTGAAGGAAAGTTAGGTGAACCCGAAGTTCATCTAGTAGGTGGGGAAGAGATGTGACTTGGGAACGGACAGCAAGTTTAACGGCAATTAATCATCCTTATAGTATATACCTATAAGGAACATCCATTTAATTCCCCGATTATTATCACACTCATAATGACTAACATGCTCTTGCGGCTACTCCCAAAACAAATTTTCAAACCGCCGAGCTAATGATTCTTTGGAACTTTGAGATAATGGCCGGAAGGAGCTGCAGGACAAATTGTACGAATTGAAATTGAACGTTAATTCGTGGAGATGTTTGGACGACAGGATCGACAAGAAAATTACCGGATCATTCGCGGTTTTGGATAGGTGTCGGGTGCATCTGTACCACAGCTATCGGTGCGTGTATACCGTAACCTCATTGTTGCCCAAAATTAGACTGTTATCGCGTCCCTCTGACCCTGCCAATCGATTGGTTTGCGGTTCAATCAGCCTCTCCTCCGATATTCCGGAATCCACACTGACAAGTGTCTTTGCAAATACGCTTGTCCCCTTTTCATCGAAATTCTTAAACAGATCGCGCGATTGTTCCAGCAAAATAAAGCACAACGACCGCAAACACTGATGCATACGATTTGGGAATAGAAGAAACGATCGATCGTCCAATTATCGGCTGACTATTGCAGTTAAAACGTGATGGAAGGTAGGATTGACATTGGGAAAATGGAATATTCTGGGAAATATATTATTTTGCGACGTGCATTGTTTAGGGGAAGGTGTCGAAGGAAGCGTTATCAGTGTCGATGCGTGCATGGGTCGTCACGTTCGGTGTAGAGGAATGAAAAATGCTGGGGCGCCACGATGGGGATGGTCCTCATCCATGCGCGAGGTAAAAAAAGTCGATTGCGGGATTCGCGAAAGCCTCGGAGTACGCGACTCTTTCATCGTTCCCTTCGCCCCCAACCCTTCACGAAGCAGCCCCTACACTTCGGTGCTTCACTCTTCAGCATTTCTCTCACCGCGGCTGGTCCCATCCAATCCTACTCCGCCTGATAAAACCTTCCATTTTCATCCATCCTTATTCCTCTTTGCCTCTTTGCCTCTTTGAGCCCACGCCACGTTTTTCCCTCTTCTCTCGTGTCGTCGTCCTCATCGTCGTCGTCGTTGCCGTCGTCGTCGTCGTCGTCGTCGTCGTCGTAGTCGTCGCCGTGGCAAACGCCGCTGGGAAAACTTCCGAATAGCTCGAATCCCAAACGCTCCAAGGCCAGTTTTATATTATAGCGATAGGTTTATACCCGGTTTCACTTAAGTAAAGTGACTCCCTTTCGCGTAGACAAACCGTCAACGCTCCAAAGTCACGAACCGTTTCCACATTTTCTCCAAAATTTCCACTTTTTCCCCTCAAATTTTATCTCTATTATCGTGTACCTTATCACATATAGCGAAGCGTGTATATGCATGGGAGACGTTTGTGGTGAAAAAAGGTGCTTTGCATCACGCTTGAGGAGTTATACGAGGGATTTAGAAGAAGATGTTAATGGATCGTGCTAATTGGTTTGCGAACTATGCGGAAAATCCTGATTCTGTGTCCCGTAATAGAAAGTTCGTTGATCCTATAGGCATCCATAGGGAGCTAGGTAGAGGAGTATAGGATGCATGTTGTGCGCAGACGGTTTGCAAGCGCGGGTGTTCGCCAAGTGACGTGCCTGTACGCGAGCAAACATGTTATGGTAGAGAGTCTTCGATACACACATTCGCACTGGTGCAAGAAAATCAACAGACACTGCTGAACATAGATACGAGTCGCACAAACGAGCCTCCGTCACTCTTTTTTCGCTTTCGTCTGGCGAGTCTCCTACTTCGTGCCTTCTATCATCTCGCTGGCAATTCATTACTGGAGCTTGAGTCACGCCTTTTCTCAGCCCTCCGGGAAGCTACGGGATTGCGGCAGTCCCGAGGGATACACTCGAATCTTGCACCACTACACTGCGAATACCGTCAGCTTCCTTAATCGACGCCGAAGCAACGACCAAACGAAGCCTACCTCGTCATTTCTACATTATGTATTCTCACTTTGTTACCATCGACCACCATAAATTTAAATGCTCGCGATTTGAAATTTTGCTATCAGTTTCAATCGGAATAAATGGAAAAATTGGTTAAATCATTCTGTAGTTGCAGAAGAGAAATCTAATCGCGATGGGTAAAAAACGTCGGCTGCCTCTTTGTCTCTGGTACGGGCTAATTGACCGGGACCCGGGTTAGCTGTATATATATATACATATAACATGGTATATACGATATACGTGGTTCCAGTTGGATCGCCTGACTTCCAAGTTCGCTAGCCGAACGAGCCCTATACTCGGTCAGAGTCTGCTGTTTTTTCACTCGCCCTTTTGGAATTCCTCCGCTCTCCAAAGGACCCTGCGATTTCTTCCAGCCTCCTATCGAGATTGCCGATTCTCCTCGTCAGCCAAACCAGAATATTCGCTAGAACAGCCACTCTTAAAATCATCCAATCCTCTTAAGGTACCGTATCAAAATTCTGCGATAAAAAATTCTACATTGAATTTCCAGTCATATATCTATAACATTTCTGGAACGGTCCTGCGAGAGCACTCTCAAGGTGACGAGTGTTGTAAAAGTATAGAGGGAACAAGCGAATTAGGTGTAACATTATTAACTCTGCGAGAGGATCTTTCATATACTAATTTCACTTTACGATACGTCTCGTCGACTGATCCGCACCTTCGTTCGTTACGAAGCAGTATATATATACCGTCGAATGTGGTTACGTTCGATTCGCTCCGCCCGTAAACCAACTTGGTGCGTTTCAATCCTGAAATATCCATAGTTCTCACGTAGCAGCGTTAAAGGATCATTTGAAGCCGTTTCTCGACGAGGAGAGAAAAAACTCGACGTTAAACGAAGAGAGATGCACTTTGAGGATAAGCTCGTAAAGCAAGTATGAAATCCGTAGGATATGCGCTTTTGCCCATTAGCTTAATAGGTATATACCTCGTCGTTTTACGAGCCACGTTAACTATCCTTGTACACCTGCACATTATGTCTGTAAATTAAGGAAAAATGTCAAATTCCCAACGTCCTCCAACTGTAATTGAGAATTCCTTATTGTTGCTGACTATCTCCCAGCTTCTGTTTTCATTGATGAGGGATTGTTTCGAGCGTTGGAAGACGTAGAAGATTCCGTGGTTTTCACGGAGAGAGGAAGTGCGGGGGAAGCGTCGCGTTATCGCAGCTTAACATCCGGGATGTCGATCGTTCCTATCAAACGGACACAAAGTGGTATCTACGCCCACGTGGCTCGAATCGCTGCTCAATGAATCGCGGCGTGCTTTTACCGCCTTGAGATCCGCGCGGCGATTCCACCGAGCGAAAAGTTGCGATCCAATCGGAGTATACTTAAAGCGCCATTTCATTCGTCCAATTGGATCGATCGATGTCGCAATATGATGAAAGAATTTTGGTTTAAGGTGAGTAAGGACGATGCTCGATCAAATTATCGGGATTACTTTTGGGGACCAGAGGGAGCCGCCCTCGCCAAATTGGCGCGTCTCGATTGGGAATTGCGTAATTAATTATTCAGACCAAAACCTGCTGCTCTTCTTCCAGGAAGGATCACCCCCCCCCCCCCCTCCTACTCATCCTCCTCCCAGGGATCCTTATCCCCCGAGCAACTGCAGTGAGTATTTCATGCAACGTGATTATATTCATCCTAAAACCAACACAGTGCTCTCATATCCTTAATTAAACAATATAAACGATTCATGAATCAAAGTCACGATACAAGTTTTGCTCGTTACTGTACCGAGGCAAATGATAATTTTAATCGCTCGAATAAGATAATATATTAGTTTAAAAAAAAATACAAGTATTTATTCGTGGCATTCTCCGTCGGATTTGACAAAGCGATTTATTCGTCGTATAAATAGCGAGCCTTGAGTTTTTTCAACCCATCTGGTGAATTTTCGAACTGGGAAATGATTAAGAGTGGGAGGACAAAATTGGAGCCACTGGTTGGGGAATGGTATTGAAGTAGTACACAAGGCGGGATTCGTGTGTTGTTATATATATATATATATTAAGGATACAGGCAGCGAGTAATGATACTAATCGCTAGAAAATTGTGGGGTAGCGAGCTGGTGAGATTGAGAACTGGTCCGAGTCAGCTTTTATGATTTCGAAGACGGCGTAAAGGTTTTTCAGGGTCGCCCTAGACCACCCGCGCTACTTATTATCTTTTCAGTCACTTTTTGCTCCCAAAGTCACGTTCAACGAGGGAACGCTATGAATTTTGACAGGCCTTCTATTAAAAATATTATTTGAATAAAAATAAAATTGTCGCCCATTCCATTACTCTTAATTATATTCAATTATAGATATTTCTCAACTTGTCGAAAATCATTCTCCTTCGCTGTACGAGGCATCCTTCGCGATGGTGGTATTGGCAAAGAGTGAATGACGTAATCGTGTTAGTTTTTGCTATTTTTATTCCGCAGTCAGTAGCACGTGGCGCGAATAACGTAATTCGAGTTCCAAGCTGGAATGGACAGTTCTCCAGAGACTGAGAATGCTCGATTAGTCTTGTACCGGACACCCTCGGATATCCCCCGGTTCCCCTAACTCTCATGCCGGACAGCTGAAAAGATTTTCTAAGCCAGAAGCAGCAAGTTGGAGGATTTTGCTAAAAGCATTTGAGCGTCCAACGAGATTTGCCGAAGCTTATATTTTTTTTAATACCGTCTGAGGGGAAGAGGAACGTAATTTGGAATATTTTTCTAATTAGTCTTGACAGATATTTAATTAAACTGTCCGGTTTACGAATCTTCCATTGGTTCGATTAAACTGATTTAACGTCTATCTTTATTATAATATTTATGTACAAGTGATGGATGAATACGGCTGGCGCTGGATGAATGAATTATTGATTACGGCTGCTAGACCGAGTGTGATTGCTACGTTGCACACGAGGAACACGTTGCGTCACGCCTTTAGATGTATGCAGATGACTTAACTGATGTCATCCTCGGTCGCATTAATGCGCTTAAATTTTGTCCATTTCAGTCCATGTCAACGCTCCGCTAAATCGTGTGAACCGGTAGAATTATTGCATTTTATGTTACCAAGTCTCATATAAATTACAACAAAAGCGATCAACAATTGCATTCATTCGCTTCAATTACTCCTAATCTAATAACATTCGCTCACGCTTTATTCCACTCTCATCGTAATCCTCCTAACAATTAACAACTCTATTTACATATTATCGCTCCTATATTGCCATTATCATTTTTCTTCATCACAGGATAATTCATTTTACTCCGTTTCGCGTTTATTGATCTTGATGGGATTTACCTTCCGTATAACGAGTGATTTTTATTTGATCTCGAGACTCGAATCTCTAACGCTTCTGCGAGAAACTAAACGTGTTTACAGCTTGCATTAAGCGACCGTTGCGCGAAAATTAGCACCAGCTAAGGCAAACAATCTTTCGCAAAGAGAGAATTTCGCCCGGGGCTACGCGAAATCTACTTTCCTCCTTCTGAAACAAGAGATCAGTTTGGTACAGTCTACCAAATAATCGAGCATAAATCGTAGAGTCGTAGGAGTTTTAGCTTGCAGATGGAATTGAATTAATTGCTGATGCAAGCAATATTGTACACTTACAACACGAGGAATCGTTAATGATAATGTGTTAGAAATCCTACACCAGATGCCTTCAGCTTTTCTATAATATATACAAAGAAGCTAAGAATACACCTCCAGATTTTTTCAAAATATATTGATGCTTCGCGTGAAATATATTTTTCCAGAGAAAAGATAATATTTTCTCTCTCCTTCAGTGATTTAGTGTTTATGAAATTTGAATCAAACATTGAAATCGATTAATTTGTTTCATAGGAGTGATTTTCCTTCGTAATATATTTTAATTAGGAAAAACATTGTTCGTAATGATAAATGAACGACAAAGATAGCAATCATAGAGGGAACTAGTGACGCTTCCGGTTTCCCGTGTCTATATAAGGCTGGTAATTTTAGAGCAACCGATAAGCAAACTGCGATGTCTATACTGGTCTACAGCAATAATATGACTGGCGCTTCGGATAGCGTGCCTCTAACAACACTGAATTTTGACCCTTTCGTAGAGATTTCAACGATCGAAAGATGCTTCATTCTTTTCTACTTCGGCTACTTGAATTTCTTCTTTTCAATCCACACGATCGACCCTCTACACAAAAATAAATACTCCTCCAATTGATATGATAAATTCTAAATAATTGAAAATATAAATCTAAAATTTAGTACTTTGTTTCTCGTACGAAATAAGAAAAATACTGGTTGACTTAAATCTCATCGTCGATATAACCAGTTACGTCACAGGATACTGTTTACAAGTTGACTGTTACTTCACACTGGTAACGATATTATCAAAGCGGCCCGTGACGGGAAATGGTAAATTTGATTACCGAAACGTTTCGGCATTGGCCCAAAGGCGCATCCGGCTTTTAACAACGCTATTTTTGTCCGATTCGTATTTTTACTAACGGGCAGGGATAAAAGTTGACCGAATCGCGTTACACCTCGGGGGGATGAACCTAAAAGGAAGACTACAAGTTTATAGAAAAAGAAAGCTTTGTTCTTTCAACTCTCGAGAAAGTTAACTAAGGCTAGGACACTTTTCTCGCTAAGGAACAAGGCGAGAAAGTCCTATCCCCTCGGAACTTGCCAGGATGTTCACGTTTCTCGCTTTTATTCCGCTAATTCTATTAATCTCCGCCAAGTCCTTCGGGAAATGGCGTTTAAGTTAAAAGGTTACGAGAGAAGCGCGTAATAATGATTAGTTTTACGTAAAAGCTTTCTAGCTCTCTCGACCGTGTCCTTTCAAGGTCGAAAAGTCCTGTTTCGCCGCACACATCGCGAATTGGCATGTATCTTGTTGGCCATTTGAACACTTTATAGGTGGTCATAAATTTCACACGTACGATTGTCAAGTTCACACCTAGCCGCGAGACGGCTCCATTTTCTTCGGAACGATTAGGCGTATAAGAAAGTTAGTTTCTCCACAGAGAGAAATTAATTTTTACACTCTACGTATTCTCTTAAATTTTCCATACCGTGTGTGTGTATTCAGCCGCGCTTAAAACGATGAAAGGTTGGATCATTGTTGAGGAACGTTATCGGAAAGGATAAAAATGGGTGATTACCATTGCCAGAGGCGTATTGGGGAGGGAGAGATATCTATTTGGTGGGTTGAAACGCGAAGGACAAGGGTCGAAGGATCTGCTATTTTCCTAAAAGCTGCGACGCTCGACGTTGAGACTGCAAAAGTGGGCTTGAGGGATCCTACAGGCGAGCATCGCTTGTAGGGATCTCAGTTAAGATTACTACATATATATACTACGTGAGTGCATGTAAAGTGTGCTTTAAGACCGCCACTCCAAAGAGCACAGAGATCCTTCGAGCCATAACTGTAATAGGGACAAATGTGTATTCTACACTCGAAGCACTCACGCTCTAACAAATTCAAACGATAGATTCGAAAATATCCTCCTCCCATTTGCACGATCAGTCGATAAAAACTTTATAAAACTATCGCGAAGAATCCTCCCTCTTTCAAGCCTTGTATAAAACTTATAAAGATACTTTCCATTTATTATTTTCACGCGCGATTATTTAAAGAAAAATTGTGGATATTTGAAAATGAAGCCACTTATTGGTATCTCTATAGGTTTTCATCGAGCGATATATAGGGATGCACGTGTGTCATTTTTGTCTTACTCTAACCTAGCTAGAACGGCCAGCATTTTCCCGGGGTCTGGTCGAGTGCTCTCGTTCGTTGGGTTATCTTTCACTCCGCATGAGAGTTTACATATGTCGGCTAGCCTGGCCATGTATTTCCGCGCCCCTGGCGTGTCTAGTAAATATTTGTCTGTGTTTTCGTCCGGCGTGTCTTGGGATTTCTTGCACCACACGAGCCGGTGAAGCTGGTCCCGAGTGTTGATCGGCGCCGGTCCCGCAAATATCTCCACAGTGACGACTATTGGAATAATATTGCGCTGCTATATAGTACGCTTGGTTTCTGTGCAATATAAAGTCTCGTTCCTCTTTACCAATTCGGATCTTTCATTCTATCGTCGGATTCCCTCGATATATTTTAGCCATAAATTTGGTACCGATAAATAATAATTGGGCGGCGTTTATGATCTTTGAGGCAAACCTGGATTTATGGTTCAGTGGCAGGTGAAAGAGTAGGTTGAGGGAGGAAAGCAAGGTTTACCTACCGAGATAAGGAGTGGACCGAGAAAACTATATACCGGACCTTGAATGATGTTGGCGATTTAACGACGCGATCCTCCGTAGCGTGGAGTAAATAGAAGGGTGGGGACCTCCCTGTACCGATGAGATCGTGCTATGCTGACCTTCTCTTTGTGTGATAAAGATTCTTGAGAATCCTTCCAGCAAGGACTTTCAACGGATGTTCCTTGAGGGTATCCTCTTATGGACGAGGAAGGAAATGGAAAAAGCTTAATGAAAAAACTACTCTGCATGAGAAATTAGACGTTCGACCATTAGCATACGTCAACACGATTCACCAGGATTCCTTATGCAAGGCTTGTTTCTCTTCCACGGTTAAAATCTGATTTATCGCAGTGCCGCGTAGAACAGTTTCTTTTTTTTCAAGAGATGAGTCATGTCGGTTTTGAAGTTAATAAAAATTTGAATAACGACAGTAAAAGAATGGAGAAAACGGATGCGATTAGTTTACTTGTTCTCCCATTACAATTGTAGCGGATGGTCAAAGCCACGGTTATACCACTGCGGCGGAAATTCAATTAAAGATCGCTCTTGACCACGGTCGTCGAATTATCGCGTAGAGAATCAAGTGCAATTGAAGCTAATGTGGTGCAAATCGGTAAATCGGACTCTTGGCGAAACGGCAATTGTTATTTGCGCATTGGTGTACAAAATGCAAATGCGATAGGTATTCTGTGTGTTGCGCGGCCCACATTGTTGTCTCGACAATAGGCTGAGTAAGAAAAAGGAACAATTTTCGGAAAATATAAATAAGACTTTGACGAAAGAAAGCTTTTACTCGGTTCGTGGATGGAGAGTCTAGTGGCATATATAGGAGATCAGAATTATCCTTGAAATATATATATATGAGATTATAATAGAACGTGTTCTGTTTCTTTAGACACAAAATAGGATAGAAAATAGCAGGGGTAGTCGAGAAAAAAACATCCCAATAACAGGATAATCTGACTAGAGAAAAATTTATCGTATGCTACCTAAAAACTCCTGCCGACGAAGAGTTTGAAAAGAATCTCCATGTGATGTACATTGACTTCTCTCAGCCATACACATACATGAGGAAAATATATAGAAAAAATTCTGAATTAATAATGTATTCATTATAATGACTGGTTTTATATGAAGGAACGTCAATTTAATATTCTTCAGCTATATTCATATCATAGAAACAATCAGTTCATTATTTTAAATAACTCAAAAATCCCTGGGGTTTTCTCTGCTTGATTTTATCGATTGTTTGACGAACAATGATCGCCCTAATAGAGGTGACTGCGGTAATGGCGAGCTTAGAGTCAAGTCGTAAAACAAAGCCATCGCTTAATTAATTTTAATTTAATTTTATGAAAGGCAACGTGTGCCGAGTCGGTCAGGTACGCGTTAATTGTGTTTACGCGAGGCCATTTCAAAGGGCATAAATCGAGGATTGCGTTGACGTCGTAATTTACGACGAGACGTTTTGGTCTGGCGACAGGTCGTTTTATGGATAAAGGGGGAGGGGGAGGGGGAGAGGGTAGGACGAGAGAATCAGAAGGTACAGAGGGAGCGATGAAGAAGGGAGAGTCGTGGAGCGTTGAGTGGTCCAAAGATAATCTCTGCTCTTGTGGATAGCCTCTTTTCTCTTGATCTTAGGCCGATTATAAAGACCCGGGAAATTAGCCGGATTGTTTCCAACTGGGTCTCTCATCCTCTTACTATTTCTCATTCTTTCCTCCTTATTTTTCCTTTTCCTGCGCACACGAAAACTCTCCAAGCCACCGAACTCACCAACTACTCCAGATTAAACCAGAATGAGCGATCGCTGAACTCGTGCAACTTTCGCTTTTTTTCATAGATAATAATTGATTTATTAGGCAGCGATTAAAATTGTTCCACCATAAAATTGTGTATCGCTTTTATCGACGATTAATCAGTCTTACGAGGCCGATTTATGCTGCAAGGCAGTGGATCGGCTCGATCGCCACCGATGGACACGTTAGTCGAAGGAGCACAAGACATACGTTTACGTGTATTTAATTAATATGTCGGTCGTTGACGTATGCTATAAATCGGCTTTTATAAGTACCATTCCATACCGCATGGTTTATGCTAATAACGTCGAGCATATTTGGTTATAATGCAGTCTCGAAGTGAACTACTCCGATTCCCATTGATTTACGTGGGATCCGCTTTTAGAGGAATCGCTAAAAGCCAAAGCTGGTATCAATCATTCAGTGCGCAAAATGCTTTTAAATATTTCAATGCTCACCGCTTTAAAATCCAAATTATAGATAAAATATAGTGGGTGGATAGAATATTAAAAATAGAAAAAACAGGTTTAAACTAAAAAATTTTATATTTCATAAGAGCTAACACGTGAGATTAAAAAGAATTATTTATAATAGAGAGTGAAAATTTGGAATAGGTTGTTAATGTCAGATGGCTTTTTTTTAGTAATTAAGCGAAAGCCCGGTGAGCGTTAATCCAGCGAGTGGATTTAGGAAACGATGCTGAAATTTATGGACAATCCCAGGCGTTATTACGGTATTAATGCAACGTGTCGTGTTGGGGATCTTACAGGATATCCACAGGGTTGACAGGATTCGCAGTATCGCGTTTGCAGGTGTGTTATTGTGTATACGCAACATCGATACGATCCTGTTTCGTCGAAGCAACGAAGCTCGAGGTGCAAAATCTACGTGGATAAGGCAAGTGTGCCAGCATAGAGACCGAGGAAGGAATAGGCAAGGGAGGGTTTGCGGCGAGTTCTGGTTATTTGCAGGAGGTAGAAGAAAATGGTAAGCGAGAGGGTGAAGAAAAGAGCTCGAGGAATGGCAGGAAACTCTTTTTATTCAACAACTTTGCAGGAAAGGCACGAAATCTTTGCAAGGCAAAAGAAAACAAGAATATCGATATTTCCATCAGTCTACGATAAAAAAATCAGTCTCTCTTTGGAAAATAGTCGGATAAGAAGTGATGATTCAGATCAAAGGAACGACAATTTTTATGTTTAGCTTCCCCACGTAAAATATGTGAGGAAAAAGGGGCAGTTGGTCAGGATTCTTTTAAGCAGGTATAGGGAAATGTGAAATGGAAAATGCAGTGAAGCTTTTGTGGAGCGTAAGAAGATAGAAGATATTGAACGTTACGAAGAGGACAGGGGGTGGTATTGTGGATTTGTGGAAGGAAAAGATACAGAGAGTTCGCGAGGTTTGAAGGGAGGAAGAGTGAAGCGAGAGTGAAAGGGTCCCAGCGGGAGAGAGGAAAAGAAAGGTGGTAAAAAAAAAGTTAGTGGAAGAGAAGAAGAAATGGAGGCTGGGAGGAATAGAGGGAAGGTTTAAAATAACGAAAAAAAGAGAGATGAGTCGAGGACCGTCCAAGAGAGAAAAATCAAGCAAGAAAAAATAACGCTCCTACTGCTGAATATTGCATCGTTACGTTGCATTCGCCTTGAATTCGATCTGTAGGCTGGCACAGCTTCGTATAAAAGTCGCGGGCCTTCCTATTTGTGCTTCAACGTATAGTATATCTATATACATGCATTTTTATAGCCTCGGTCGTAACGATCGACTGCAGCCACGTTACGCCATGCAGAATCACGAGAGGCCCTCCACTTTTCCAGCCAAAACTGCAACAGTCTCCGTCTCTCTCTCTAGCAAAGTATGTTAAGAATAACCAACGAGAAAGTACACCGAGAACTTATTTGTTTTTAATTTATGTGATATATGAGGAATCGAATGAGATTGCAAACTTTTTAAACGAAGATTAATTATTAAATATGGGAGATTGGAGGAAGTTGTAATTATTTTCAGAAAAATGTGCATAAATTATATTGATTTATAATTTCATGGTAATAGCTAATTTTTCTGTAAGCTCAATTATTCGTTCATATAATATATGCTCAAGCAAATCATTTAAAATCTTTACCGACCTTAGCATAAAATATATTTTTTTCCATTTAATGGCGAAAACGAAGAATGTTACTGCATTTCTTATTTTTCCATTTCGATTAGGTAAAGATTGTGTTTACGTAATAGAACTAGCAATATTAGAAGTCTTCGATGTAAACTTTCATCAAATATTTCAAAAGACATTGTGCAATGAGCGTATATTACAATTCACCCTTGTTACAACTAATCACTAGCTTCCCCAACAATTGAATATTTTTCGATTAATAACCAGTACGAAGTATTATAAAACTGATATCGTGAATTGATGATGAATAGTATACTGGAGTGACTGATGTTGTTGAAAAGATATCGCGATTATGAGGAAGCACCTGGATCGTGTGGGAGTAATTAATTGCGTTGCTGGTATCGATATAATGGTTACTAATTAGTAAGAGCAGAGAAGTCATCGACGATCAGAGAAACTTGTGGGATGACAAGTACAGGTAAAAAGGAAGGAGAGAGTGCAGTGGTGTGCGCCAGCGAAAGAGATGAAAGGCTTTGAAAACTCGTAGACTTTACGATTGCGACCACGATGAAACTGCGGGAACGCCAGCGATTTTCTTTCATGCCCACATTAACGAAGAAAGCGAGTCACCCGAATCGATATAAAACTCTTCCCTTCGAAATTTATATGTACCTGCGATTCAAAGAGTCGATTCCCATTATACTTACAAACACACAAATTATCTATTCAATCTCCATTGAAGACTATCATAAAAAAAAAACATTTTTAAAATCTAGCAAATTTTAATATTTGCACATTAAATTGACTACAACTTATCTTGATTTGTGTACGTATCTTCCAAAAAGTGAAAATGGTCCACAAGAGTCATTGCACTTACCTGAAACAGAGAAAAGAAATGTCCATTAGTATAAGCGCATTTTAATTGAGGCTGTGTCGTTGATTGCCAACGCTAGACGGTTCGAGGAATATTCTGGCTTGCCTTTGTCGCCAGTGAAAAGGCCCGTTTTTCAAGGGCCGCGCGATAAATGAGGGATGCCGCAAATGCACAATGTAGATCCAAGAATCGAAAGGCGTAGCTACCGGAAGCTCCTCCGTACCGTAATTTAGAAATAAGACATTCTTCCCCTGTTAACTCGGGACGTGAAAGAATCCCGAAGCTTTTGTTCCAAATGAGACCAATCGGGGCCTGGAAGCTTCTCGCTCTCATTATAAACGACTAGAATCTTCTTTTTAATTTAAATGATGAAAAAATTAATATTTATATATAAGAAAGCTACTCGTTGTGCCTTGGATAAAGAGAGACGTCAGTTAGGTCTACGCGGCTAAGGATTATTTTCCGATTGACCCAAATTGTTTTACGTAAGGGAAGCAAGAAGATATTAATCGCTTTGCCAGAAGAAGTATCGGAGATCCGTGAATAATTGGCGACTGGAAGAACCAAAATGAGATATATATACTGTATGAAGAGGAACGACTGTATACATAGAGAGGAGCTTGTAGTCTGGGAGAACGTGATTAAGCAGTTCTCCCTGATTAATTTGCATTCTTGGAACAATTCGCTCTACGAACCAGCTCGAACAAGAGGATATTATTTTGATAAAGCGCTTCCTAGCCGGACGGCTCAGTTTTTGTGTCGTAAAAAAGAGTAGATAACGGTCAATATCAAGATATTAACTTCAAGCTTGATCTTCGTTCATCGTTACGAATTTGATTAAATGGGAGCGCGTTTTCGTGGATGCCGATCGAGTCGAGTTTCAGTCTCAGTCATAAAATAAATTAATAAGACGGTGGTATAGAGCAGGCTCTCGCGATTTTCCCGCTTAGAGAGCAAGCTTTTAGGAGTTGAAAGTGGTCTCGCGAAGCTGCTGGGCCAAGAACAGAGTAAAATAACCTAGGCTGGTGTAAATTGCAAGGATAAAGTCACACGATCAGCGCTTCTGGTGTAAACGACCGAGTACCTCTAAAAGTACAACTGAAACACTTATATGTGTAGTGTATATATGAGCTAGAAAGCAGAGATTTCCCGGAATCAGAATAAAGTTTCTACCAAAAATCCCACCCTACTTTTTCCTCGTTCAGCAGTTTTACAAAAAAATCCTTCTCCCGAAAATCCTGCCGGCAGCTTTTTTTAAGAGAATATGTCTCCGATCGTTTCCTCGCGTCACGATCTATAGAAATTTTTTGCAGTCTTTTAAATACGTTTTTCGCCAGTAAAATTTAGCACGTTGGGAGAGAAAAATGGAGCTATCGCGAGATGTCGTAACCGGAGCCGAGTCGGATCGACATAAATGATGCAACTGTCGATAAAAATGATTTCCCTGTAGGCCGTTGCGTGGCGAGTTTTTACTATCGCGCGTTCACTGGAGAGACTCTCTTCCTTCGGGCATCCGAGAAACACCATAGGGACTATTACTATACGTTCGAGAGGACCGATCAACGCCCGTTGCACTCGGATCATCCCACTCGGAAGCCTGAATTCCTATTACGTTTTACGATCTCCTTCTGCAACTGTCATTCGATATTCCGCTCATTAATCTCGTCTTACATAAATATAACAGATGAATTAACAATAAACTCTTGCGCAATTAGGATCGCCTCGAAAACGGTTGGCGCGAGTGGATGTTTTGGGTTTTATGGTATCCGTTGCGATGGTGTTTTTGCAACGTAGAGGTTCGAGTGGATGCTCCGAGACAGCTGCGCTGAACCGACTTAATTCCCCGTTACGTAAGAGTGATCCAGCCGATGAGGAATGGCAGCGCCGCGCTGTCTGCACGAGCGAGACTGCAAGGCGGCGCCGAGATGCACTTGTTGCAACAATGTATGTGTATGTGTGTGCGAGAGAGAGTAAGAAAGGGGGGGGGGGGAGAGCTTATCCGTTCACTGCATCGCTGCCTTCTAGACGCCGCGGATGACTCATTCGGCTTTACACGCTCGAGCCTCTTTACAAACACGCGAATCCTCTCGCGCGAGCACGTATATGCATGTGCGTGTGTGCGCGCGCGCATGATCAACCCCAGCCTGCAATGCACTTAGCACGCAAAACAGCCATCCTTACTCGTGGATTATCCTCCAATCCCACGGATCACAATGTCATCTCTATATATTCTCTATCCTATAAGGCTTGTGTTGAAAAAACAACGAGCTTCTCAAATCGATACTTATCAATCATGTTGCTAAAGTATCTGTATATATATATATTGCTTTATTTTACAATCGCGCGAGAGGAAAGCTCGTTATTAGAAAATTTCTTATCTCAGCGCAGCAGCGATCGAGCTGGGAGCATAATGTTCGATGACAAGGCGTAAATAGATTTCACCCACGGTTTATTTAGCTCTCCTTGCCAACCTAGGAAGATCTCGCGACGGTTTCTCGTTCGCGGAAATTCAGCGGGGCTGATCAAATAGCCGTGTATTTATTTAACGAAGATAGGGGATAGCGTATTTCGTCCCGGATGATACGTAAGAAAATTTCCGGCTGTGTGCGCGCGTTAAGTGAGTGTGCCGGGGAAGTCTGGTGATCTACGCGGGGGTGTAGAGGGTGAATCGGGGGTGCAGCGGGCACGATTATGTGCACTGAGGTGTTTATAGGAGCAGTGAACTCCTACCAACACGGTAGCACTTCCATTTCAACCCCCTACCCATTTGCTACTCCTCTCACTTACATCCCTCTCCTTACTTACTGCCAGGAACACGTACACCCACACTTGCCTGAAAAACACTACCAACCCTCGCGTATACACACACACACACACACACACACACAAGATCATTTTACACCACTTCAACCTATATCCATTGTGATCCCCGCTGCTGCAGCTTTAACGATAGTGCTCTGCCCTGCTCAGCAAAGTTTTCAACTTCCCGCGCAATTTTTACCTCACTGTCCATCGCTTTATCATCGATTTAACCCATTTGCCACCTCAATTTCTTCGAAAAACATTCCACATAACTCGCGTGTGTCATTTATATCAAATCATTGCTTATTGCTTCGTATATTATTGTGCATAAGCTTAATACGATTGGCTTCATCCAGGAAGCATCAAAGCGATTGTTCGTGCAAAATTTGATTTCTTGACCAAAGTTCGTAATCTGGTAATTTCTAGTCCACGTTGTGTTCGGAGTTTCGTGTAGTCGGGTCTGTTTAGATCGAGCGCAATCAGATTAGCTCCGCTAATAAAGCGAGCGAATTCTCTGCCTGTGCACGACAGTCAAAACTATTTCCAGCTGTATTTTCGGCCAACTGGCAAATCAATTTGTCGCACGATACGAATACTTATATGAATCGAGACTTCTCGCGTTTCTCGCGATATAAACTCGGAAAGTCAAATGCGTACGATTCGCATGTACATATCGGAGGCTGGAAAAATGTAACGTTAAAAGATTCCTAGGAATAGATTTTAAGAGGCCGCGCGTTTCGCATTGAGAAGAGGAATCGCCTAATTGAACGCGTTAAGCTCGATTATGTATAATATTAAGAGAGACGAAATGAAATCTGCGATCGTTACGCAGAGTTAGCGAGCTTTAATCATAACCGCTACTCTTGGCAGGATTTATATTTTAATCAACGTGCTTGCGACACGCCCGCCATCCGCGGATGATTAAATCTTTCGCGCGGATTATTGTTCGCGTTTTCACCAGCTGACGCGTCACACTCGAAGCTTCCGGTTTTACGATCGCCCGTGTATTTCGCATTAACGCGAGAGTATTGCGTTTATAAATAAATAAAGATGCATGATGGTTGAAGAAAGTATATATATTTGTATAAACGCATGGATCATTATTCTTACCAGAGGGAAGAATCGTCGCGAGAGTGACGTTTATCGTCGGATTGAACGGTGCCATGCTAAAAATAATAGCTTCATGGCCAATTACGAAAAGCTGATAACGTTAAAAAGCCATTCGCAATATATATATATATATATATATATATTATTTCTCATGGATACACGCACAACGGAAATGCCTATGCGTACTCGCCCCTGACGCGTTATTGCGCGTGTTTCGCGGCTCTTAATGGATCCTATAATTGCTCTCCGCTCGCTACAGAATCTTGCTACGAGCTTATGCAAAAGCGTATAAATGAACGTCGGAACAGAATTCCACTGGCGTTAAGTGACATTTAATATTACAAATGCAATTGGCTGTAAACCTTTGCAACATAAAGATATAATAATAGTCCATAAAAGGTAGTGGAAAATTAAATTTTCTCTGATTTTCGTGAAAATATTGTCACGAGTTCTTAAATTATTTTACAATTATTCCACGTGTGGCTCGATAATAAAATACACGCTGGTTATTGGTTTGAAAGATTGCAATGCTTCGGAAATTCTTTCGGTTGAATGAGAAAAATATACTAAAATAATCATTGCAGAAGAGGAATAGGGGTTGCTTTATAAGTATAAGATTTAAAGGCCAAGGAAAAAATAGAGATTTAAGGGTGAAAATACTTGATCGGTGTATATGTATACACAGTATACCAAAGAAGTGAAAGACTTTGTATGAGAGGCTGAATGGTGACCTATTTAAAGGTATCAGGGGCCAAAGGGTGTTGCTAGAGCGATAACGAAGAGCGTGTATCAAGAGCAATTGAGTATTAAAATCGTGGCTGGCTACGCTGGTTTTATCTTATCGACTTGGACAGCAGCAAGAGCGACAGGAATAATAAGAACGATGAGTTTCGTAATAAATTCAACGGTTGAAAGTTCTGTTCGAGTGCGGAAGCTCTTTCAGTGCTTTGAGGAAGAATGAAACAATCTTTGGCGAGGATTAAGGGTGAATTTATGCTAAATGGCACACTACGTACGGTATCGACTGGTACATTATTCGAAAAAATGTGGAAGATACGTGTGCACTCCTTTTCAAGGAACGTGACGATCGTTGCACTGTGAATTTTTCCAGATCGATTATTATCGGTGACCCGTCAGAGGCACGCGTTCCGCGCTAAGCATCACGTCGGTAAATAATCGAGAGGCTCCTGCAGTAGTGGTCCTTTCTATGAAATTCCGGCGGCTTCAATGCAGCAACGTGTCTTATCTCACCGAGAGCTCCTAGGTGCGCGCTGAAGAACTTCCAAATATTTAAACTAGTCTCGAAAATAAGCCACTCTAGTTTAGAAATGTATCGTTCGATGAATGTTCAACCAGAGATTAATTTTAGCGGTGAAAGAGTCGTGTTTAGAAAACCATGGTGCTCCTATTTCTAGGCTATATATATATATATATATATTCGTGGTCTAGGCTTTTGGAATTTAATCAGTAAATAGTTTCGTGGCTCTTCTAGGAAAGGAATAGTAAAAGTTTGAAGATCCGATAGCCGAATGGCCATTGAGCGATTCGTTTGCCAGGAACCAGTTTCGGTTTTGTACTTCCGGATGTGGTTCTTCTGCTCGGGTCAGAGACGAATGGTTCCGACGTTCAACGAACAAGGACCGTCAGGAGCAGCACCGGCTTCAAGATATAAGGTTGCGCGAGACTTTGGCGAACCATAACGATCAATGGCAATTCGCACTTACCATCCAACTATTTCGCGATATATAAACTCTGCCGGTCTCTTTATTACCGCAAATAAATATATATCTACATACAGATCGATATATAGCCTGTCTCTCTTTTTTAGTTACCGACTCATTCAACTTCCATGAGATCCAAAAGAATCGCGTAGTCTCTCGTTCAGAATGGAACACTCTTAATCTTATTTTCCCCGGTGAGCACTAGAAGCGCTTCGTCTTACCTTAAGAGTATTTGCGATTTCATTAGTACGGCCTCGAGTGCTCGGTTTGAAGTTGAATCTTATAATACCGGTGTACCGGGTGACGCGAGATTTCCAATACGAACGAGGAAGATAAATGAGACTTCAATTTAACGCTATAAATTTCTTCTTCTTGCTCTACTTTTTCCCATCCTTCTGTCCTTTCACGAAGAATTCAACATTTATTTGAAAAGATATACATTGTGGAAATACGAGAAGTTTTCTTCTTTGCTACGCTTTACAAGCGTTTCGCTCGTGTTTGTTTTATGACTCGCGCGTCCCTCGGACATAAGTGAGCGTAGGTAAATTTAACTATACGCGATGAAACTTACAAAAGAGTTTCCAGTCCGGCTACTCACGCGCGATCCCAGTAATGGACGGTGAGAACTAAGTTCAATCTGCCTGCGAAAAGAGCGAGGAAACCTTTTTCCCCGTACAGCGAAGCCTCGCCGGTAGCTACAAAGCCAGACTTGAAATCAAAATAGGATTAAGTTTCCTTTATGGTCCACCCAACGGATATGTCGCGCTGCAAACTTTTCCCTACCGGAATTTATTCCTGTGTAGCGAAAAAAATAAACGGAACTCGTACAAATGTTTAAAAACATTCTGTACATATATCCTTTCCATGTAAGGAATTATAGCTTGCGACGGGAAAAAATACAGGACAAATGTTGCCTGAAATTATTATTGGAAAATTCATTCAAGGCTTTAACAACGTTGGACAGTTGTATAATTTTTCATAGACCGGTGTTTCGGAAGAAATGCAATTCGACGTGTTCTATATATATATATATATATATATACGTAATGCAATAAAGCAAGTTCGTGGGTATTTCCTCCCCCAACTATGTATATATATCGACCACCAGTGCCTATCTTCATGAGTGTATGGTAGTCGTTGGTGGGGATTCCAAATACGTACCCTGCACGAGTTTGCATCACTGCTGCTCAACAGACTCGCGTGAAGAGAAGAAGTAGGGGAAGGGGATGGGGCCACGAAGCTGAAGAGTTCCTTCCTGACGATCGTGCCCAGGGCAGGTCAAAATTACATGCTCCCTAATTTTCAAGATTTTCGTAATGGCCCGCCCACTTTTTCGACGGCATAATATACCCACGAGCATTTAACCGCGTCCAGACTGCCGACTTGTTATTAAAGTTAAGCATCATCGCGATAGCATCGGTGCGAAATCATCGACGCTCGCCATTTCGCCGAGCCATAAGTTACAAACGCCGAGTAAGCTTGGAGATTTATCGCAATTATCGTTCCACTGGAGGCTTTATATTCTTGGACAATTGCACCTAGTCCTCAGGTTCAAATCGACGCTCGTCACTGTAAGCCTATATACACACACACACACACACACATATATATATATATGTATAATAGAATAAAATGGTCGATCCTCTCGAAGGAAAGATATTAAGCTGTGCGAACTACGACGTAATCAGATTACTCTATATACCCCCTTGGTATTTGTCATTTGGCTAGTCGTCTATTATTTCGGATGACATTCGAAATGTCACAAAAGCATTTCGTGCGTCACCTTTCTTGAATGCCAACTGATAAATGCGAGGAGAATGCAGCACATCGGAACAATCGCGTTCTATGCCACGTGTCTAGATGGATAATATTGCAACGAGGAAATGCATTGAGAGGGTTTCTTCCAGGACCTTAGAAGGTTAATCGCAAAAATCATTGTCAGTGAGTGATTTCTCAGAAAAATGATTTTTAAACTTGTATGAAATATCAAAACTGATTTAGAGACTCGACATTTTTGGTCCATCCATGATTATAATCACGAGGGATGCATTAGCTGTCAGCACTATTGTCTTATCAAGCTGAAATACACGCTGGTGGACATCAATCTTGGTTAATTGGCGCGCAAACAGGAATACGCGTGCATGAATAATAGCTCAGGGCTGATGGAAATTAATATTAGTTTACTCGGCTAATTTTTATTCAAGCACAAAGTTCGGAGCAATGGTTTGATTTGTTTTATATTCATACGGAAGACTCGCTTCCACGAAGCTGTTCAAAAGTTCCATTCACGATTCTTTATTCGGCTGAAAGAAGGATCACCGAAATGTCTCGACACGAATGACATTTGTCACGGTTGACTATAATCAACTCTTTCCCTAACCACATTCGCGCGCGTTACGTCACGATTTTGCACAGCAGCTGCAGACGCTTAAAGACTTTTTCAGGACCAATTGATGCTTGCGGTACACTCGATTTACATAATAGAAAATCCTAATTAGTTTCGTTGCCATTATAACCGATCGCGAATATACGCTCGATAATATCGCGATTGAAGGTTACGAAGTAATTTATAAAGACAAATTGGTACATGGAGAAAAATGTATCAGTCAATGAACAATTTTTCGTTATAACAGTGAACAAAATTCGTTGGTACGACGAATGTATAGCTATTTGTTATAATAATGAATTTTGTTCACTGTTATAACGAAAAATTGTTCATTGACTGATCAATTTTTCTCAGTATAGATTAAAGTTAGAGATAAATTTATTGGCGGATATAGGAAACTACGAAGCTATTATTAATGAAGACGGACTTAGGGCGATCCATGAAATCAGGTGGAGATGTCCGATGCACCTGCGTGCGCGGGATCCGGTCGCGTGGGACACGAGAGGTCACATCAATTAGATTAATTACCAGAGGTATTGCAATTTCCCAACTATTTTAGCAAATGCGAGAGGCGCACCAAGTGCGTTAATTAATCACGCGTGATGAGCGTTTTGCCTTCTTCAAACATTCAGTCACTTTATGCCTTGCTAAACAAAGGCTCGTTGAACGACTCGGCCGCTTGACGAGCTAACGCTATATATTTTGCTTAGTTAGCCCAGATTGGTCGCTGGCTAGAAAGCACGATTTTAGTACAGCACCGAATTTAAACAAATTTTTATACTCAGAGATAACCGTGATTTAGGTTTATGCGACAAATGAATGGCTCGATTGATCATTGTAATTAAGTTGACTTTGTATCCGCCGCTTTGAATCAAAGCATGACATTTCGTCATTATTCGTATCTTAATTGCTAGCTACCGAGTGACGAGATCTGCGAAATACTAAATGCTATATACACGCGCTGCTTTTAAATCAATAGTGAATGTTTAAAGATTCGTTTGCACTTTACTCGTTGGCCATAGTATTTTTTTTTCACAGTTGCAAATAGCCATCGGGTGACAGGAGCGGTGTAAATGCGATATTGGTTGCTATGCGACACTCGTGTCTATTTTTAGTCTTCGCGTACTACGACCGAAAACATTATTAACGACCTTGTAACTATATATCTTTGTCAATGAATGAAAGAGTTATATTATTGAACACTGGTCTCTTCAGCATTTTTATAACTGTAACGCTGGTTGTAACAATTTCCACTTCAAAACCAAAAGTTTTATTTTAACACGAATACATGTAGTCACTTTGTAGAGATTATGACATATGTTGCTTTAAATTATAAATTTGTTTAATTATAACACGTTATTGTGTTGGAGAATTTTATTCGTCTAACTGGATGCAATATCTGTTGTATTATAATAAAAATTTTGGAGAGAGATATATATATATATATATGTATTTGAATTACGCAATTGATAGAGGAAAAAAACATTTTAATGTGTATATACAGAGTATCTACAAGTTTACACACTTATTTACGTTAAATTAAAGCTTTAAGATTTGCTGTGTAAAGTCAATGAGATTATCATAGTACAATTATATAGTATTGATTATACAGAGTGAAAAGTGGAGAAAATTTGTGAGGAAACTACAAATATCTGCGATGATTGGTTAGTAAACGGTGCTAATTGTGAGCTGAGAAATACAGATAAAAACTGGCAGATGGCAAATAGAGAAATAATGTTTTTGAGTTTCTATGCACTTATCGGTATTCCGATCTATGCTGGGATTTGTTGAGTTAAGGTACACCTGACGAACTAATTTGTGGGCAAAACGGTGTGGATGGAAAGGTTCTTTACCTGAGTGGATTGAGAACATAATGGGGCGTGGTAAAAAAAGATAACCGATAATGTCAGGGATAAAATGACAATATAATTGGGAAAAGCTGGAACGGTCTAAATAATCTCATTGTCAACCACAGAGAAAATCGTGTGTGTACGTGTGTTTTGAAAAATCCTTTGTACGTTGAAAACACGGTGAGTTTCTCCACGATCTATTTCACTTTTAATTTTTCCAATCGATTCCTCTCAATTTCTCTCCCTTTGTTCCTAAATTACCAAGCGTTTTACGCTGTGCAGTGTACAGGGATATAGCTTTTATTTTGTACTTTGGTGAAAGGTCTGACCCAGATCTGGCGTGAAATTTTCTGGAACTGCGTGCAATTTGTCGAACCTGCTGGTATAGAGTGCGAGGTTTGGAAAAAGGTGGAAGGGTGTAGTAGGTATTGCGGAAGGGAGCGTTATACGGTGCTTTGTCAGGGAGAAGAACCGTCCAGCGGCAGAAGCGAGAGTAAATAAAGCTTCATTCAAATATTGGTCGAAAACTCGATGCGTTTTACGCCGTTGGAAAACCAATAAAGCCGTCGGTCTCCTGACGAATTGGCCCATTCATGGCTCTAGCCTTTCCAAGCCGTTCTGACGGCTGTCCTCGACGATCCTTCAGCCTCCGGGGTGATCCTTTCACCACCGCAATACCACCTGTCTATATCCTTGTAATCCTTGTCGCTTGATAAACGATTCGTTTTATATCCTCTCGACCCTTATACTTATATATAACCAGCACAAACTTATTGGTAATAAAAAAGCAAGTAAATCACAGAAATTTCCCTTTTTCCCGTATACTTTTCCTCGAAAGAGAGGGCAAAGCGAAGAATCGAGGCACGCGAGGGAAAATTTGGTGAGTGGGCCGGTGAATGCAGCAGGTGGCGGTGAGGAGCGAATCTCCAAAGAGTGCAGTGGCCTGTCAAGTCAATCTTTGGCTCGTGCTACCCTCACCCCTGTGGACCATCCAACACTACCGGACCATCTGTTCACCGATTTCCTTCCTCGGAACTTATTTCCACCAATTGGCGCACGCGATGTCAAAAGTTACGTGTAGAGGGAATTGCGAAATAATTTCGCAACATAAATGGCCATTTGCGAATTTGGATAACTCGTCGCCACAGTGAGAAGTTCCGGTGGCGCGAAATTTCTAAAGGGGAAACTCGTTGAAAAGCGCGCTCAGCGAAATGGTTTTGCGGGATTCATGGTGCGAGCATTAGTCTTAGTAGTATAGAAAATGCAAGTGAGGCAGGATACGAAGCGTCGTAACTGCGCGATTCCGTGAAAGCTGGATGAGAATGGAGGGTCAGAGGAATTTCGTGGCGCAGGTGGAGGAGGTAGCCCAGCACGCACGTTCTAGTACTGCGCCTCGCACAGTGGACTCTCTGTACGTTAGAGGGTTCTTGCCGGAAGCGCCTTGCCTTGTCGACGCTAATGCACACCGCACACAGGACCTAGTAACTGCAAAATCCTCTGGCATGCATTCACTCGAAAATAAAGGCCTCTTATTCGCTCTTCCAAGATATATCTCTTAATAAACAAACCTTGACTCTTAACGAAGCATTTTAACCATTTTTAATGGACCCTCTCTGTTCGCCTAACATCTGTCATTATTTTCTACAATTATGATTTCAATCAGATAACAAGATATTTTCGATGGAATTCAATCACGCATCGCGAGCTTGATGGGATATCGGGACCCGCAGGGGCGAAAAGCTACAGGTTTTTTCCAAATGGTATTCACTGTGATCCTAAAGACTCGCTTTCTCTCTTCAAATATTATCTTCCGACTTTTCCAGACGTCGCACTTGAAAGTATGATTAATGACGGGCTGATTAAGTCGAGGAAGGAGCCGACGCTTTAGCCGCAAATCGATTCTCGCATCACTCGAGACTCCAATCATTTATTTGTGTCCCGCTCTCTTGTTAATTACCGCACCTCCATGAAATTATACTTCGGTATACAAGCTTTAAAATGATTATCCAGATGAGATAGAATAGTGCAGGGAGGGGGGAGGAGGGAAAAGTTGATTCGTGCAGCTGTCGATTCTATACATTATATTTCTCGTCAAGCGTATATACATATATATATATATATATATATATATATTGGACGGTTATTATTTTTCTGCCAGCAGAAAATCTGAATATCAGAAGCGTCGATGAATGAAACGCGGGATGTTCCATCAATGACGAACTACCGTGCAACATCCCAAGCTCCCACGGCGTTATCTCATCCGCGAACGAGCCGGGCTGATTCTATTACAGATTATAGCGCAATCAAACAGGGAATCTCTTCCAATCAGTGGAATTCCACGGACATGGTAAAATCGAACCAAACGTACGGCCCGTAAAGCTTTACCATTTCAAGTTACGATTCGTTCAAGCCTCGTCACTTTGTTTACACCTGCAGCGATAATAGAAAATTCCTCGCTCAATGAAACGCTGGCGAGAATAAACCATCTCGATGAAACTTCATAAAAGCCACAATGTTTTTGTTGGTAAGCACCGATGCTTTATCACGGTTTCTTTATCTCCGTTTTTTTTTCCAAGCGTTCTAGGAGAGTGAGCAATAAATTTGAAGAAAGTGCAAGTTATGGGGTGTAGCGTGTATAAGACGTAGATCCTCGGGGAAGCTCGTTAGTGGGATTTTTCTCGACGCCGCAGGAAACAAACTTGATCCGAGCACCCACGCACCTTTTGTTGCTCGCTTTCTATCCTTGGAATAAACGTTACGTGAGGTGCCGTAATCCTCTAGCCGATCTCTCGCACGCACCATACGAATCCTCCCATCAAGACCTAGAGAGTGATCCTGTGTACAGCAGCCAGTCATGCTGCGTGCCAGATAAGGTTCTCAACTTTTACAGGGATTCTGCTTCGGGGCATCCCGAAGAAATTCTATTACCATGGGGGAGCTTCCAATTAACGACGGGTTCGTTAAGGGAAATATATATATATATATATATATATATATATGCTGTACGTACTTAGGATTTGCAGTATTGACCTTATCATGTTTAACGAGGTAATTAAATTGAGCAGCGTCGACGAGGAGGAAAGTGAGCGGCACACGAGAGCTGAATGAACGTGAGCTCTCGATATGGGGGAGCGTATAAAATAGAATTTAAATTCTCGTAAAATAAGTCGGCGCGTTAAACTGGTCCATCAAAGATAATGGCCTTGCGCGAAGCTGCCTAACTGTACGGATCTCGATCCTTAAAATTCGGTTATAATCGCTCTGACGGAGCAGTCGGAAGGATATATATATATATACTGATGAGATGCGTTTTGATGCAGCAGGAAAATTAGTCGTGTCGTAAGAACACTATTCCTTCCGAATCACTAAATCGTCCGGTTCAAAGTTTATCCAGCTTATCCGTGCCGCTGAGAGAGAAAGGAGCCTAGCGATATTAAGCCTCATCCCCTTCTGGCCAAGAAAACGACTCGAGTGTATAACTCTAGCTCTTTGTGAAAGAGTTTCTCCTTTTAATGGAGAAAACCACTCTTACTACTATAAACAATGTACTGTGGCGTGTATGGTAGCAGTCACTAATGCATTATGTTAATTCTACTGTACAAGTATATTTGGGAACATTATTTACTTACTGCAAAGTGTAAACAGTTGGTATTGATTGTGGGGCTTTTTATACGCTTGCGTGGATAAGTGGTTTTGTCTATTGGTGCTGATATAGAGGAAGACGTTTGGTATTATAGATAGAAGGGGTCAAGAGGTTTTTTGAGGATCCGTAGGAATCGTCGTAGGAAGAATCACCGGCTGATTAACATGAGTGTGCATTGCAGGCGTTTAATACATAATGCGAGATCGTATACAATGGAGGACTGAACGTTGGACATATATCGGGTGTCTGAGAGAGATTCGAAGAGGCTAGGGACGTTCTCGAGATATTCGGAGAATGTTGAAATCCCCTCCGGCTTTGTCCGCCATGCTCGCCACGCGAAGAAGAGAGATGTCAGGATGGAATGATAAAAAGAACGGAGAGAAAGAAACGGGTGTGTGTGCGCTTGGCTGCCGGGGGAGAATAGGGGAAAAAGTCGTTGGTCCAGTATCGGTATCTAGGAAACCACCCGGTATAAGCTTTACTATAGGGTTTACAGCGAAGGTCGTTCGAATGAAAGAACTGGACTCTTGACACGCGAGGGCATGTTGAATTTCTTCACAGGTCCTACTGTCCTACATCCCAACCTGCAGTGCTGTGCCCTTACAGAATTCTCATTGGCCAACACAAATCAGATAGAATCACGTATCGTCATCGCACCAATCGAATCCTTTCATGATAATTTTTACAGTTCCAGCGATAAAAAGAAACTGTTGAATTCCTCGACTCAATCGTGACTTTACAATTTTCCTTGAAATTGGATCGAGAGCTGGATGAGCTGACTAGATGGTTCTGAATTGCCAGTTGGACGCTGTATATTCGACTGGAGCATCCTGATGCCTCGGGATGTTTGGATGCAATCAAGACTGGCATTCGAGAGTGTCTAATCTGAATCTCTAGGGCGTCATTCAATTAATACCGGCCGTGAGTGGATTATATGTTCTGTTTCTGCGAATTTACTTACGAGATTGAACCATGCGACCATCAAGAGTCTTGGAAGACTCTTATTCAGAGAGAGGCTCTACAGGTTCGTCATATTTCTAAAGATTTGGGAAGGTCGACGACTGACACTGATGCCTAGGGGGAGCTCTTTTCTGCTGGAGAACCACTGTGCATGCTACTTGATAGTCATGTAGTGCCATTGAACGAAGGATAGTCGTTCGTGAACCCTTGAAAATGTATAGAGTACCAGGGAAATATTTTTTTTTTCTTTAGAACCAACACGTTTCTCAGTTTCGTATAGATATACTAACTCGTTTATCATCTCTCGTGAACGATTGATCGCAGGGATGCGATAAATTCGAGATGATTTTTTATTTCAAAAGTTCCGACTCGTCGACTCGTTCAAAGCTGCTCCGGTTTTGTACAGAAAAAATCTTTGAGCGTGAATCAGAATAATGACGAAGTATAATGTGTACACTATTGATAAGATGATTTTGTATGAGTCGACGAGACCTTGAGTCGCCTAATGAGATAATTATTTTAAGCTCGCTCCATAATGGAATTGGCTACATGGCGGTATATTAATTCCGATCCTATATCTTTACTGCAAAATACCTATATTAACCTTCGTTGCAAATTTTACAAATGTCCTTCGCTGTTTCATATCACATCGATTCGTAATAATAATATTTTTCTGCAAATGGCCAATATCGTCCTTGATTCTTTTTATCGTCGGAGCCGCGGTCTCGCGAAGCGCAAAATCATGGAAAATGATTTGCAGAGTTCTCGGTTTAGATAGTCCGTGCTCTTTTTGCACACGTGCAAAAGAATAAAACTGTTTGAAATACGGCCTGAGCACGATCCACTCTGCTCGAAATTTTATCAGGCGTTAGAATCGTTCACGACGACGTTAATTATGTCCCGTTGACAGTCGTGACGTATGAGAAGACTTGTGCAAAAGTGCGACAATGAAAACTGACAGAGCCAGTTACAATCCAACCGGACAACCGCTTTTTGCTCGTACTATTTTTCTCGTCAAGCCGAATAAACAAACTTCTAATCGACAGGGACAGAAAATTGTGATAAAAAAAGATGGCTTATAAAACAATATTATTTCACGAAGGAGAAACTTTCCTTTTCAACAGTCAACTGGGATTTTTCCCGAGCACGCGAGAATAGCATGACTGCGCTCTTCTAGAGTAGAAAAGCTGGGATCAAGGGATCAGTAGACGGTAGAGGCGGCAACCTGGCGACGTTTCTCAGTTTCTCGTCGCTTCGAGAGGAACCGCGATGGAGAAAAGAGTGAAAGAGGACGAAATACAAACACTGGAAGAGACAGAGACGAGCTAGAGTCAGTGGCAGGCAGAGAGAAAGAATGTAGGAACGAAGAAGAAAGGGAAATGACGGAGAGGGCCGCGCGCGAACGTACGAGCTGGAAAGAAGCGAGGTACGATCGATAGCAACGAGTGCGAGCGAAAGCGAAAAGAAGACAGGGACAAGGTAAAAATTTGCGACTATATCAATAAAGCAGAGAAAGAGAGAGAGGATCGTGTAGCTGTACCAATCTCGTGGAAGAGGAAAACGATATGTTCCTTGCTGTCATTTATATATATATATATATATGGATGAAACGATAAAATCGAAGAGAGGGGGGGGGGGATTAGTTGGTAGAGAAAGATAAACATAATTTTTTTTTTTCATAAACAACAAAGTATTTATTAGAAGAGACAAGGATGGATCGTGAGCATCGCGAGAAAGATGGGAGAGGCGAGCGACGAGACGAGACGAGACGAGACGAGAGCGAAGAGGGAGGGTACGGGTATAGGAGCGCGATAGAGAGAGGGAGAGTTTGGAGGATGGACGGGAAACAGATGGAGGTTGCGAGAAAGCTGTATTGGATGGAAACGCGTGCGATGAGGAAGGCACGAGCGAGCGGAGCAACAGAGTGCAACGTTTGAGGCCTTCGCGCCACCAGGAGAACATGCTCGGCAGACGGTTCGTAGACGAAGGGCGATCTATCTGGGTGGCCGGGAGAGAAAAAGACGACGCGAAGACGGAGCAAAGAGTATACGAACGAGAGAGAGAGAGAAATTTCGTGCGGGATAAACGAGGAAAACCAATCCTCGCTCGTAGGAGTTTACCCTGGTTGAAAGAGAGGGATAGAGGGTGCGAGGGAGTGGGGGGATACAAAGAACGAACGACGCTCGATTTAAAGAGCGACGAAGAAGGCGAGAAGTTCAACAGGTTGCATCCCCTCCCTCTCGCTCTCCCTTACGCGCGCGAGGGGATGCAACCCCGAGAAATTCCGCTTACGCGATAAGCGCCCTCGCGGTGGCTTATAGTTAACGAAACGTCGACCAGGGATTACCGATACCGCAAAAACCTCCTTCTTCAACGTTTTCGAATTTAATCGATATATATATATATATATAGCTATAAACTCATCGTAACAATTCGTTTAATATTCCATTAAATTCCACTCGATATAGTAATCGATATACGTTACTCCAAACTGATAATTTGCGGATAGAGATATATATCTGGATATCGTTGCAGTGTTGCTGCCCTCGAGACCAATTTACGATTTGACTCTTCAGCGTTATGAATCACGAACGCATCTCGTCGGCGAGGATCATAAGAGGCGTCGTAAAAGCTGCGAGCTCGGTGGCCTCTTCAAGGGGACGCGATGATTTTTGTTGTTTTCTTTTTTTTTGCCAAGGGATTCTCAACGATTCTCAATGCACGTTCCGCCTTTTTTCGCGTGCACCAATCGCCAAGAAGACTCGCTCGAAATCGATCCCTTTTCCTTTCGACAGAGAGAGAGAGAGAGAGAGAGAGAGAGAGAGAGAGTTTTGGCACGTTCGCGAAAGGTGCAGATCGAAGAGGGCGTGGTTGGTCCTGCTCTCACCGAAGGTCATTCGGTTCGTGAATCTCGTTGAGAATGTGATTACCATCTTCATATCGAACAATGAATGGTGCAAATGCGAGACGATCGATAATTGGCCATGGCTCGTAGGTCCCGCAGATTGATCATGATTGCCTACTGCACTTTCAACGTCGCATTATAATTCAGCAACGAAAAGGAAGCAGAGAAGCTACGAGTGGGCGACCGGCCGACCACTTTTATGACTCTCCTTCGACCACCGGAACAGCCACGACTGCCTCACTCTTTTTTGGGAAAAGGTAATAGCCTTCGCCCCGCAGCTCTCGCGTAAATCTTATCCACTTCGATAGCGAAAAATATTTTCCACTCTTTTTTCCTCAATTTTCAAGAAATTATTCAATAGAATTACACGAAATTGTTAGTGTAAAGAGTAATATACATTTTTTTGTCTCGTTAGAATTTTTGTTTATATATATAGTGGCATCGATCGTTGACGGTGATAATAGTGTGTACTATGGGTAAAAAGCTGTTTTGGCTAAATTGTTGGCTCGTTTGGCATTAATCTAGTCTTTAACAGGGCGTTAACGTTTAAAGCTCGAGTAGAGGATGGAACGGGGTTGAAGTAAATTTACGAAAAGCATCGTTCGCGTGCTCTTTTGTTACTGGTAGTGCCCAAGTGCATTGTGTGTATTTATCCATTGTCCGCGTAGCGTACAGCGTGACGCTGCACGCTTCAAGAGTTCCTCATCATCGGCGAGCGAGGGACATTGGAGAGGAAAAAAAAGTGCAGAAGGTTAAACGTCTCGCGAATGACATTATATCCCCGGGCTGCATTAAAGTCGTTACGCGCTGGAGACGAGCAATTATACTGGGCTAACATCCGGTCTAAAGTTCTGAGAAAAAATTAGCCCTGCCCACCGGTCAAATCACAGGGGTGGCCCAAGTTCAACGATTTCACCGCAACATGTTTAGTTTCACACGGAACTAATTGTTAATGGGCCCAGATTCTTGCAAGTATTTCACCTAAAATTTCTCAATATGAATTTAGACCTCCCACGATGATCCTTCCGATCGCTGTGCCTCTGATAAACATTCGTGCTTTATTGCTTTTCCATCCGAGGGCTCAAACTTTCCTCTAGTTTATTTCCTATACGTGACGCTCGGCTTGGACTACTAAAAGAATCAGATAGCACGATAGTGTTCAAGGACATTTGGAGCAATAAAACTTTATATATATATATCGATTAGTTGTATCGATACGGTAGCTAATATTTGTAAATTCTAGAACTACGACAAATATTTAGCTTCGATTTATATATATGTAATTATTTATGGAAAACGAATCCAGCGTTGAATTTATAATGCTAACCGTCCAAATATTTATCAAACCGAATCTCCAGTCGATGCTATGAATTACAGCATCTGCCAGTTCGGCTGTAATTGATTAGAAGATTAGTAAAGATGTTGCTGACTTTCATTCAATTCTAAGAAGGAAATTATCATTTGTAATCTGTGAATTTATCGTAATATGATATAGTAGGGAAATCTACACTGGTTATCCTATCTATCGTTTGAACTTTTGGTCAGGAATTTCCTGTCAGCTATGTCACCTTGATTCCAACAAAGTTAGATAATTCTAATTTATCTAATTTAATTCTAATTGAGAATGGATAGATCCAATTTCTACCGGATCGTGAATACACGAGGAATGTCAAACCATAGTGGCATGTTGAGTAGTAAAGTGCTAAGAATATAGTAATGGATTGTCGATTATTTTTGGAGTGTAGTTTATAAGTTCACACACATACAAAGAATAACGTCCAAACATAATTGGAGCTCATGTTTAAAAATATCAGTTCAACTACCGCGAGAAGAACGAACAATCCTCTGTTAATCTTTTATCGTGTGTACGTATTAATAATATTTAGTAGCGCCCTCTTTTATGTGATCTGCTGTTTATTAGTTAGTTCAAGAGAGTGTATCTATATCTAATACCCCTCGAAGGAGATTGAGCGTTTATGTCACAATTATAATATTACAACAAATCACTAGTGTCACGCGATACTCATGAACCAATTCTTGAAAATTTACCCAAGTCATTACGGGAGCCTCGAGCAAAACTTGTACAATTGGTTTTCGTTAACGCGTCGAAAAGGTCGAGCAGGATACGGACGCGTGTCCTTTTCGGTTTGACCTTTCAAGGAAAAGCCGATTTCACATATGTGCGGGTGGATGCTTAGACCTAACCTTTCGAATTATTCACGCGAGTATCTTACGACCTAGCCTCTCCATGTATCGACTAAGCGATCCAAGAAAAACGCCCTATTCCAGCCCATCGTATTTTTCGCTCCGCACCGAACTACTATTCCATTCTCGAAAGCTAAAACTGACGTGACACGCTGCGCGTACTTGACAGAATTGCGAAAAATTCAACCTTCCGTCGTTCTCCGCAAGGAAAATATTTTCGAGCCTCTGGTGGCTATCAAAAAACATCTCCCGCCGGTCATTGCAGTTGAGCAACTTTTTTTTTATCCGCTTGCCGAAGAAAGAAAAAAAATTATCGCTCTCCAAATATTTTTAGAGCATGAATGAAAAAACATGGATGGTTGGAGAAAGAGAGTGTAACTGACGATTTGACAATGATATCCTGATAGAGATAAGAAAGCAGGAAAATATAGTGATTCGCAAAGCGTTCTAGAGATTCGCACTATCGACTGCTGCGTGTGAATAAAAAATTGTATCGAGAGTCACGTGATTTGATAATTTGCAATATAATCTGTGATCAAAGGAAATTTGATAAGGAGCTCGATACGTTGACTCATACCGGACCTTCACTGAGCTTTGATACCTAAGCCGGGAACTGATCTGATAAACTTGAATAATTTAATTTTGAAACCAGAAACTCTTTAAATTAACTTACGATCAGTTATAATAGTATACAAAATTTTTCTACAAAACAATGTTACGAGTTATTAGGGATTTTCATTCATGCTTTACGTGGAAAATGTTAAAAATATATTGATGAATATTTATGAAACGAGCTGTACGGTCTAAAATCGGAGAGAAGTATTCAGGTTTGTGTAAACAATCGGGAAACATTTGAAACGGTCTGGTTGATAGGGCGCGTGCATAAGTGAGGAAGAGAAACACCCTGGAGTATTAAGTTATGGAGCAGAAATAACAGCTGCTCCTTCCCAGGAGGCGAAATAACCAACGAAATACTGAATTGTCTACAACGTATGTAGTACGTGTTATGGGCACCTGAGGGAGAGAGAAAAGTGTGTCTTCGCGTTTTGGGAATTCTCTTGGCGAAAATTTGTAGCTGTGCCCTTTCTATTTATACCTAATCGAGGAATCGTTTATTCGGTAGATAACGAATCCTTTCTTCTTCGCTACGTCGATGGTTTCAAGTTTTACGCCCTCGTGTTTTTTGATACATTATTGGTTGCACAGCAAATATCGAGGTGCTTCGGAACAAATCAAGCAGCGATTCGTTTTGGAAATCGATATCGATAAAAAAATATAGCTTTGAAAGTCATGTGGAGAAGTAGAAATGAAAACATATAGGAGCAACTATTACGAGAAATTGACAATAATGTTTTTCCTTTTTTTTTTTTTTTTTTTTTTAATATTTCAACAATATGTAAAAATGGAGTTTCCCTCTTAACAGTGAAACGGAGCCTGGCGGCTTACATTATGAATACACGGCTGTATTTCGAATCCGAGCAACGCGCGGGTGAATTTCAAAGAAAAGTTCCATTCTCTCTTTGCGACGAAAACGCCTTACTCGTGCAAAAAGTAATATCGCGGAACAAAGTTGTGCCCAGGTCTTGCCTGAAATACGTTCGCGCCATAAAAAAGGGCTCTCAAAACCGGATAAAACTATCTCACGTCCAGAGAGGTTCGCGAAAATGATGATGCACCGTAATCCAATTTATTATCGCACAATGATGCACGCCTACGGATCTTTAAAATATTCAAGAATGAAGCATTATATTCGTCCTCGTCATAAATAAATCGCAGAAATAATTTATTCCCGAGTTAAGTCCGAGTGGATTTTCAAATCGAATTAATGCAAATGCATGCAAATATTAAACAATTGAATTCAACAATTTCTTCGAGCTCTCCAATTCAATATGAAAATTAGAATAATCGATTTGTTGTCGCCGAAAGAAAGTGTTATTCTTGGGATTTAATTTTCTCTCTTGATTAAAATGGGTTCCGAAAAAAGTGCCGCCCCCCCCCTCTCCCTCTCTCTAATCGTGGTTGCTCGGTAAAAGCACGACGGCTTGGCGATAATATTATTTTTCTTCCGTCTGTAAAAAATTATGCATCATTATACGAAAATGTGTGTACGGCGAGCTAGTGGTGTATCGTTGAAAATACAGGCACGATTTAAAGTGAATTTTAAGCTTGACGCGTTACACGCGTAAAGCGTGTATGCAGTCGAAAAGGGGACATCTACATAGAAGCAACAGAAATTAGCATAAGCTATTGTCCTGCCAGGTTGGCGGTAAGGGCGAGGAGCTACCAGAAAAACACACTACAATAACCCTTTATAAACCGCAGGTGGAATTACGTTATATAACCTTAAATTGATGAAAAACGTGTCCTCCGTCATTAACGAGGCTTACGCGGTCCTGTTGGAATCTTAATTAAGCAATTACTTTCTTTTAATAAGTTTTATTAACAAAACCGCGAAACTACTTGAAATCTTGTGCAATTTGCGAAGCGTCAACAAACTTAATGAGCCGTGTACGTGTAAATAAATTATACGCACACATACTTTATATACTATATAGTTTAATAGAGAGGGTGAAAAATGTTTGAATGGATTGCAAGGGTGCAGGAGGAATTTTTAAGATTGCTGAGTAATTTGTAAACGCAAGAGCGTTGGAAAATGGAAAATTGTGTGTGTGTGTGTGTGTGTGTGTGTGTGTGCGTGAGACGGAGAGCGTGGGTAAGGATTTGTGTGAAGGAATTGCTGAGGGACTGTTCGGGGTGTTTTGATAAATGACAGTAGGACAGGAACACGTGTTGGCCAAGCAACCTCTCGCGTCTTGAGGAAACCTTAGGTGGACGGCTCATTTTACAGCATGTGCGAATTGTATGTCAGAAAACTACTGTACCTCTGCTAATGTACCGAGAGATGCGGTTTAAATTTTCACACGAACACCGACAAAGGTCCTACTGGTCATCATTACTCTTTCCCCTTTTACCATTGCCCAACGCATTAACCGAACAATAGAACTTTTAACGCATCCCCCCCCCCTCTTCACATGTATATAAGTACTAAAAATTAAACTTAATTTCATTAAATCCTCGGGTCTAACTTAAAAGTCTTTAGTCAATTGTGGTACGAAAAAGTAGTGCATAAAGGATGTTGATAAGCTGAGTCGTCGTAGAGGTAATCGTCGATGAGGTGATTGAAGGGTTCAAGGGTTGATGAAGCAGTAGCACAGAATATAATACATCAAACGATCCACGAGTCTTTCGAAGAAAGTGACGGTTAATATCCAACGCCGCATAATTTAAGAAATCGATCGGGAATTCCCATGGCCCTCCTTTCCTTCCACCGATGCACGATCAAACGTGATCCTCGTGAGAAGATTTTCGCGTAGGATGGATTTTCTGACCGGTGAATATAAATAACACGCCAAGATCCTTCGGTCATGCTTCTTGTAAAAGAAAAAACGAGAACAAAACCAAAAGAAAAACATGCTACCTGTTGTCCCGATAGACGAAAGCTTTGAAAAAACTTTACGTGCACTGTACATTTACATACACATAAAAACGCATAGAGGTAAAATATTAAGAAATCAAAAATAAAAAGGAAGATTTTTCTATGGTAATATTGTAATATCGATAACACAAAATTAGGTAATATTTTGCATTATAATACGAAACACGTAGAAATATTGAGCTTTAAAGAGAAGGAGCGAGATAAAAATTATTATGTAAAGAAATAAGAAACTGACCACGTGTTCGTTGTGGCTGTCATTCCGGAGGGCGATGATTCCCGGATGACGTAAAAAGCCGACGATCTTATCAACACTGAGGAAACGTGAGTACTTGAGAAACTAAACGCGCACCACCTCCACAGACGGGAGTCGGCCACTGACTGAACCTGACTCTGATTCTCTGGAACCAGGAGGAGGCTGCGTCGACCGGTCAGGGACCACGAGCCTGCGGCCTTCTGACACACGACTCACTAATTTCCCTCTCTCCCTCTCCTCCCCCTGCTTTCCCCAACCCCCACCGCCCTCACGCACAGCTCTACAAACCGCTAGACCAATGCGATCGCGTTTCATTACCCAGTAAATTAGTCTTTTTCAATAATAACTACCTCCTACCGTTCATTTAAAAACGATCAAACAAATTTACCAATCACGCACACATACACATATACACACACACGCACGTGCACCAGTGGGTTTTTTTCTTCCCGAAAGATATTGGCAACTTTTAATTGTTTATTACTCGGAGGGGGATAATTTTGGTAGGTTGGAATTAATTAACAGGGTAATGGTTATCACGTACGAATTTCTTCTTCGATGTTTGCGTATCGGCCGCAAAATTGGCTGGCTCGGACAAATTCATTCATGGATGTGCGATGGCGCTCGAGCTTTTATTATAAGTGATAAATGGAAGGGCGGGCAAACACTGAAACGATTTACGAGCGATCGCATGCATCCTACAACGCGTGCAAGTTTTGCTTGTTAAATATTCCGAGGACCCAACAACAACAACAGGAGTAAACGAATTTACGCGCAACGTTCATTTGCAATCTGAAAATATATTTTAGAAACGTGGTGGAAATATGAAAAATCGGTAGGCTGTTTTATGCATATAGAATCGAAAGTACAAAAACACGCGAAGAATTAACGCTGCAATTGCTATACACACAATTTTGTTGCATCATATACGATATTATAAAACTCACAAGGTGCACAAGTTTAGCGATCAGGTTGACAGCGTTAAACGATGTCGTCGTGCGAATAAAACTGACGATTATTCGATTATATTAGTCCCGCAGAGTGTTCCGAATGCCCTGAAGAACTGGCGAGTTACGCGGGCTGTCAATCAGGTTGAAAAATGCGCGATTGTCCAAAATTCCAGCTTGGACAAGCTGTTCGACGTTGGTGTGTAACTGGAGACTGGGCTGAGTCGGGTGGCCTCATGTTTTATTTCCTGTTTGCTCAAGTGTCTTGCGGCAAAAAGCAGCGCAAGCAATGCGGTTCGGCGTTCGAAAATTCATTCATTCGCGCGAGTCTCCTTTTAGCGAAAAGGATGGACTGTGTGTTAATGAGGCAGGGGTCGAGGACGGGATTTACGAGCGATCAACGCGTGGTGTGGCCGATGAATAATGTAAAAGTTCGCGAGATGCCCCAGTAATGGCAGTTCGTCGAGAAAATCGGCTCACCGCCAGAATGGCCAGTGCAGAGGGGTAATTAAACTCAAAGGCCAAAGGATGCAACTCCTGCAGCCACGTCGAGACGACGTTTTGCATTGAATTTATCCGCGATTGTTCGCGACTTTCAGCGTGCTGCTTTAATTATGCCCAATAAGTGCTCCCTGAAATTTTACCAGCGAGACTCTCCGGAGGGGAAAATCAAATTGTAGTTCAATGTGGGAGTCTGTGATTCGCTATTATCAAGGTCGACGATGCTTGTTCGAAACTGTCAAACTACCATCGTTTCTTCCCTAACGAGTGCTAAGGCTGAAACTCCCTTACACCCTGTAAAATTCCAAGACTGTCGATCGAAAGTTTAGTCTTTTGAAACACCTCGTAGAAAAAGCTATGTCAACTTTTAGATGTACGAACATAATTGAATCAGTTGGAAAGATTGCCAACTAGGGGGTGGTCAAGGATGGATTTTAATAACATACGCATGATACATAGTAGATTAATAATAATAAAATAATTTGTATAGCTAAAGATGTAAATATATAGAGGACGAGTTGACTGACCGGAGAAATCGTTGGTGCATGTTGAGAAATTGCGCCGGGTCCGGCGTGATTATCCGGTAGAGTTCAGCGTTATCCCTGCTGGTCGGGGTGAGAAAGATCGGCGAGGCTCTTGTTGAATCCTGGAAGCGCACGGGCAAAACGAAACACTTGCTGCGGCAACTCACGAGAGGAACTGACCGAGAGACTGAAGACCATGAGAGAAGCGACCCCCGGCGAACGCTAACAGGAGGAGAGGATCCGGACTGGATGGAAAGAGAGAACGATAGCGAACGATTTGGGAGGCGGAAGTGGGGGAGGAGCAGGAGGAGGAAGAGAAAACGTGGAGAGGGACTGGCACGCGGGGTGAGGACAGCTTTGCTCCAAGAAAAAGAGAGACAAAAGCCGCTGGAGGAACTGGTAGGGATTTCTTACTCATTCATAGTCGAACGCCCTCGCAAATCCACCTCCGCTCTCAGATGCCTCTATACACTGATGCACTGACAATCTCCAACCGTTAATTATGTTTAATAATTACACAAGCGATTCGCGAAACGTTCAAATATTCTAGCGAATTTTAGCCAACGCAGTTTTTTTATCATTTTTTATATATAGATATATCTGTACGAAGAAGAGATGAGTCGATGGAGAGAAGTTTGGAATTAAGGGTAAATGAAGTGATCGATTCTGGTGGAAATCATTTAGCAGATCCGGTCGCGTAGGAAAGCTAATGGTTAATTTAACGAGCTTAATCGCGAGCTGGCCACAGTCCTAGGACAGCTTGCGAAGGTGAACGCGAGCTCGTTTCCGAAAACTATATTTAACACGTATGATTGGAGCATACGCAAAGCCGTTGATTAGCGTTTATTAATTAATCTAGTCAGCCAATGTGGGAACAATGCGTGTCAAACGTACAAACCACCGCCATTGAATTTCGGCCAATCGGCTAATTTGCTGGACACGCCATTTGATATACGACCACAGTCGAGCCTCTTATTAATCCTCGTATACCAATTTGTTAATCACCCTCGCACAACCAGCCACTTACTCTACCTGTTCGATAATCGACGTGCTGGTGTGGTCTCAGCTTAAGCCTAGATTCGCCTACAGCGTTTTATAATTCCGCTTGCATAATTATTTATCATTTTCACGCTCTCGATCCTGCATAATGCCATCGGGAGATATATTAAAAAATTCCAGAAATAGCGTAATCTTGTTCGGCTTAAAAGCTATTCTGAGAATTATTGACTTGATCGGGATGACGAGCAAAGGGAAACAAAATTTTGTGGAAGAGAGGATTGATAAAACCGGTGAATTTCGGTGAAAATAGTGTCAAAGATAAAACAAGTGTATATATCTACTCTATATACGTATATATATATGTATATATATATATTGTATAACGATTGTTAGCAATCGATTTGCCTGACAATAAAACGTCCATTACTTCCGCTTTGTACGATACTGTAAACAATGATTTGTTAATTACTGCGCTGTTTCAGTACTTAATTTTCGATATAATTCATTGATTGGTCGTTTCTATACTATATATATAGGGTTTTTACAACAAGGTGGAAAACGAGCGTTAAGCGTAATTTTTTAGAGACAGGACACGTGTCCTGTGCTAATACGGGAGAGTGGGCGTTAAAGGAAACGGCGAGTGACCTCGTGTAACGCCACCGCTCGTATTTAGAACACCCGATAGAAGATAACGACGTTCCAGGATGCGAGCTGATAGGAGCTGACGCGTGCGATTCAGCTTCATTTAGATGTAATACGTCCATTCATATTCACTGTCCGATCTCCAATGACTTTTTACGTCCAATGGAATTTTTCTATTCCATTGACACAAACGCCTTCTTCCTCTTCTTCTTCCTCGCCACTTCCTCAGGATATCCAGATGGAATAATCCAGGACAAATGCAGCTTGCTGTTTTACGTCCATTGCAGACTGCTGGAAACGCAGTCTCGTGAGCAAAAAGAGCAGCGCTGCGGGGTTAGTCAGCTATTTTCTTTTATTGGAATTTTGCGAAATAAAAAAATGATGAATAATTTGTTTTTTGCTATTTCCATTCATAATACAATCGGCGGAATTCGAACAGTTTTCTAACCTGTTAGTTGTACGTATAACGTTGATTCATGCCATCGGACATTACTTTCGGCACAATTGGGAGATATGCTAGAGGCGTATCTCACTGACTGACCGACTTAATTTTTCAGCACTGCTAATTAAAGTGTTTGCCTTTTGCTTGTTAAATTAATTGGGTCGAGTGCTGATATAAAATTCTGCATTGCTAAGCGGATATTAATGAAAGGATTTTTGGGACAATTGCGCGTGTCTAAAAGCGTGGAGCGGAACGTTAAAATAGAAACGACGATAAAATATTATATCTGTGAAGTTGTCTGCCAGCCAGGATGTTGGCGGAAGGCGGATTGCGGAATTTCTTGACATAATTGTTACTAGTCTATATTTGGATGTGATGCGTTTCAACTTTTAATTGCGGCTCGTGCTAATATTGTTCAAATGGCGTATTCATATGATATCGATGAGATTCCAACTGCGGATGCTCCGACCGTCGATCACGATGTTCTTCGTGCGAAATTGTTTCTGCAAAAACATAGTTCCGAATCCGGAGATAACCTGTAAGCTCGTCATATTTTTTCTATTATTTCTGATATCATCAATAGATTTGGCGCTAATTACGAGATTTGCTCGTCAGGTACGACCATTTGGCAGAGTTATTGAGTAAAATTCTATCCGAACGTCCAAGCAACGCCATTGATATTTTCGAAGAGTACAGTAAGAAATTAAAAGCAGAACGATACAAGTCCGAGCCAACTTATATCAGAGAAGTTTACGTTCCTCATGTGCAGTACGAGCATGCGACAAAAATTATTAAACTCTTTCAGGTATTCGCATCTAACTTTCACCTAGAAACAATAATGATTCTCGCGAATACTTTGACTGAATAATTCACCCCTATCGATGACCTTTTCTTACTACATAATAGAGCGCTAACAAAGTCGAGGAAGATGTTAAAGAAAATGTGGAAAGAGAGGAAGAAGACGTAAAAAAAAGTAAGCCCAACATGATGGACCTGTTATATTATTTGGAGCAAACCGACATAGGTTTACCACGGTCGGAAATGGTACTACTGAACTTATCTATTCGGAAGTTTATGACTTCATTTCCGGTAGAAAACGTAAGGTACTGCTGCTTCCCGCTTCCATGTGGTAGAGATTACTTTTTTCTTTCTCGGGGTAAAATTTTTTCCCAACGTTCGACAGATTCTGGGGGAAAATTTTTGGCAATCCGAAAAGCTACTATGTAATAGAAGCCGAACTGACGCCAGATGAGCTTGAAAGACGAATCGAAGTAAATCTTACGCAGATTGAATTTCAAAAGTCTAAATCTATCGTGTAAAACTGAAATCTTCTGTACGCAGCAGTTGGAAGCTGATAGACTGAGAACGTACGAGGTGGAGGAGGTTGCAGGTGAAGAGGATAAGGAAAAAAGTGAGGAAGTGATAAAAGAAGCTAAGGTAACTGAGGAGAGGGTAGTGGAGATAACAGAAATGGATGCTGAAGAGACTAAAAAAGCTTTGGAGCTGAAATTTCCACCGTTCCCTGTCAATACATGGAGACCTCCGCCAGAAATACCTCCGGAATCGATTGGCACTGGTGCAAATAAAAAAGTTTGAAAAAACACCGTAAATAAATTTAATTAAGCCATTAAGGACGACATCTACGAGAAATGCTGAACGCTTTAGGTCTATTACGTGTGCAATATGCCAGGGATAGACGAATGGATCGAACTTCCACAGGTTATCCCGCAGCAAATAATTGTTGCTCGACAAATCATCCGCTCCTTCACTGGTAACCTAGATTCTAAAGTGTGTAATAACACGATTATCCTCCATTAAATCTTTCTCCCGGAAATCGCATTTACGACAAACAGAAATCATTCATAACAGATTCATTCGTATCCTCTTTTTCCGGGAACGGAAAGAAATTATCTACGTGCTCAAATAGCGCGAATCAGTGCGGCAACGCAAGTATCGCCAATTGGTTTTTACACGTTCGGTGGTTTAGACGAGGAAGAAGAAATCGCTGAAGATTTTCCACAAAGTATAATGTTAAATTTTGTTTGTGCAACGAAATACAGAAATGAAATAATTGTTATTTTTTACAGCCGACGAGTTGACGGAAAATGCCAATTACGATCCTTTACCAGTTCGTGAATTACTGGATTTTTCAAATTGGTGTCATCATGCTCCGTATTTGTTGAAACAAGGTCGCGTTATTTGGTGGGATCCACATTTGGACGAAGATGCAGAAATTGATGTGATTAAGAGACTTTGCCGAACAGTTGAAAATAGATTTGTCTAAAATACACGATTTATAGGAGGAATTGAGCGAGGAAGAGGAGGAAGAGGAAGAAGAAGGGGCTGGTGAGAAGATAAAAGAAACTGGACCCTCGTTGTTGAGCCCATTGTCCGAGGATTCTGTTCAAGATTCCACATTGGTCCCTTGGACTACTAGGCTCTCTTCGAATTTTCAGCTCGATACAGCCATTGCTTTTATCAGATCGAATATCTGGCCAGGAGCATTCGCTTTTACGACAAATAGGTATAATTGCTTTTTTCAATTATTTTATTTTTCATTGGTGCAGCGATTTAATGATGTCCTTTCCAGAAAATGTGCAAATGTATACATAGGTTGGGGGAAGAAGAGTATAACATTTAATTACAGTCCTCCACCTATGCATCCTATTGAGGAACAATATAAGATTGGTCCTGAGATCTTGGAAATGCAGGATCCTACAGTGCAAGACGAGGAAAACTGGAGAGCAGCTAATTTACCTCCTGCCAAAACTGAGTCAGGTAAGGATCGATTACTTAGGAAACCTTTGTTATCGACTGATAGGGAGTGACCTTCATGCAGTAATATCCTTTCTTATATTTATAGAAGATGAAGAAGAGGACGAAGAAGATGATGATGACGATGACGAGGATGATTAAAGATCTGTCATTAATAATTTCATCATTTGTTGCATGATTTTATTGGTTCTTTTGTTTAGGCCAAGTCCTATCAAGTACGGTTAATACTTTGTTCATGGAAATTAAATAAGGATAACAATTAATAGATCGCCTGTTATATAATGTAATGTATTTTCTTGTGTTTGGTATCTTATTACTTAATTACAATTAAATTGATGGAGTTTTGTTAGGATTTGGCCTTACAATTCAGATTTAAATAGTAGAATATTTTTAATGATAACTCTACTTTATATTGCGAGTTTAAGCAAATTAATTTGTTATCAAAATGTATAAGTTATAACTTATCATGGATCAGTTATAAAGATTTCCTTCTATCTCTGAAACTGTGTTACCTTCTGCTGGTAAGAGTAGTATGCAGTGACAGTATGATGATTAGTATCTGTATATGCCACCAAGTCCAACCTGTGCCCAACCACGATGCTTACATTGCCTTACTTACATGATACAAGCACGCTTACACGCTACGAGTGCTACGACCGCTACGACGCTATTCTCTCACGTGTGCCTAACCTATAAATATGATGGACGAAACTTCTCTGCGTCAAATACATTGTGAACTGAATCATTTACCTAATCCTGATGGATCGGTAATGTTAATGCAAGGTATATATGTCTTATTTATTTTAAGCACTACTTTTTATAAATACTTATTACAATAATGTCTAATGTTTTTAGGTGATACAGGTGTTGTGGTTGGGATATATGGACCTGTTGAAGGAAAGCAGCATGCAATGATGTACACAAAAGCAATTGTTGATGTTGCTTATAGACCAGTTAAAGGACCAAATAGTAAGTGTGTTGAACATTTTATTCATTCTTGTAAAGAAATTTTGTATACTGAAAAAGTTCTATGAATTTTTAAGAGATTGATGACAGACTAAAAGAATTATTTATACAAGAGTCATGCGAGAGTATGATTCTTTCAACTCTCTACCCAAGTACAGCTATAAATATTAATATACAAGAGCTGGAAGATTCAGGTGGGGTAGGTTTGTCAAATGAAACTAGTTGACTATATGAGTACTCTTTTTTCTCTCTAATAATTCTTAATATTTATAGATTCTGGCAACTATGATTAATGCAACTTGTTTAGCTCTAATCAATTCTGGATTATCTATGAAACATACAATTGCTGCTGTAAACTGTATGATCGAAGATAGTACAAATGAAATTATAATTGATCCTGACTCAACACAGCTAAAGGTATACAAACATACATTGTGTTTCCTGTTTGATCACTCTTAAAATAATTATTATTTTATTTTAGAATGCTAAAGCTGAATTCACCTATGCCTTTGATAGCATTAAAAAAGATATAGTTTGTATACACACATCAGGTAGTTTTAAAGATGAAGAGTTGTTGGAAACAGTGGACAGGTGTAAACAAGCGAGTCAATTTATTTTTGATTTTTATAGAAAAATTGTTCACCAATATGCAACAACTTTATAATTATTCTCATATTTTAATAAATTGCTCTTTTTTAATAAATAGCTGTGGAGTTAAATAATATTTTCACATAGTAATTGAAGTTCTACAGAGTAAGCGTTGTGACCGACAGTCGGGTGGATATAAACGGAAGAGCGAGCTAAAAGTGGCGAATGTGTTCAAGCTTATAACTCTAGAGGGCACTGGCTTCTGCCTGTTTGGTGCTGCCATCAATAGCAGCAAAAGAAAGGTATCGAAATTGTTTTATCGTAATTAAGAATTTTCCTTACACACATTATTTTTTTTCTTTTCAATTATAATATAAAATTATTTAAGTCACATTTAGGTTTCAGGAAATTACTATCTTACTTCCATCATTCAGATTTGATTAAAATGAAAGTAGAGCAGCCTAAATATTTCAAATGATTCTCTTCACTGACATTTTCCGCATTTTTATTGCACAAATTGACGTGATTCAGCCGGCTAAGACAAGAATAAGCACGTTTAACCTTGAGTGGCAAGGTTTCGGAGGCGAGGCGTGGAAGATATTTAGAATATATTTGCCTTCGCACGTTTAAAGAGAAGCGGATCTGTCGGGAGAGCCACGCCCGATCACCAATCACAGGAGTAGCTTCGCGCGTATCCTTTGTGTCCTCGTTGGCTCCTTTTAGTTCCGAGCTCGGGAGCCAGAGACTCGGTGGCCATCCTTGGACGTCCATTAAGTACAGAAATGAGGCTTCCAAGTGCATCTTGAACGGGTCGGACCAGATCCTCCGGATTTAGAGTTGAAAAGAAGAGGAAGAAGAAGACGATGAGGAGGAGAAAGATGAAATTGCAGTAAAAGAGAAAGAATAAGAAGAGAAAGGGAAGGAGGGAGAGAGAGAGAGAGGAAACAGCGTGGCAATGGGAGGAAGAAACGAAGAGAAGAGCCGGGTCAGACCGGGCCACGTTTAGTTGAGGTCGCCCGGGGCCCCCAGACCATTAACAAGGAGCGGAGCAATTTATGGACCGGCTCGCTCATTCCCACTTTATTATTATTTTCTCATCTCATAGATGGTCTTTCGCATCTTTTTGTTCCCCCGTCCCTCTTCCTCCTTTCTAAGATGTCTCTTCCTCTCCCTCCTTCCTCGTCCATTCCCTCGGTCCATCTTGGAATTAGTACCCCACAATGGAATGAGAGAGCCACCGCGGCTCTCCGATGAGCTCCGGATGAAAACTTGCAACTCTGCAAAAAGTTTCCAAACGCAAATCCTTACCACTCTACGCCAAGTTGTCCAACGGTAGAGGCTGCTCTTTTGCACTCATCGCCATCACCTTTCAGCAAAGACCCCTGAAACTTTTTTCACGATTTCTGGAAAGTTTCCAAAAAAGAGTCTCCGTCTAAAAATTCTACGCCACTCTACGAGAGCTAATTCGCTCGTTTGGATATTCGTTAAGTTTAACACGCGTGAGGTAACTATACGTTCCGGCTGATATAAGCTCGCGTGACGCCGGGCTGCCGTTGGTTGCCGGCGATAAATCCTCGAGACGCGAGTTAATTTTAAACGGTCACGACTTCCAGCCGCGATGACAACGCGAGCCGCGAGAGGGGATAACGGATCGGACGAGCACTCCATTTTACGAAGAGAAACGCGCGTCGAGGAATAGGTGCCACTGCTGCCTCGCTTCCAATGGAATCAAGTCGTGCACCGTCTTCATCCTCGACCTTCTATCATCTCCCTCGCGCCAATAGCCGAAATTAGCATCGAGAAGAACCAAAAAGATGCGGAGGAAATTTATTACCCCCCGCTCTATCGCGAAAAATATAATCCCAGAAATACGAGATGCACGGATTATCCAACTCCGAAGTTATTTCCAATCCAATTATCCTGGCTCTCGGTCCGCGCAAACCCTTAATATCCTATTTTATTGGCCAACGGATAAGAGCCTGCTGGTGAGTATCGACATTATCGCTCGGGGAATTAAGGTTCGATTGGAAAATTAGCGAGTGTCCAGAGTAAAGTTTGGACTAATCGCGGAAAGCGTCTCGTAGGTGCGCGGCATACTCACTTCTCTCCGGATTGAATCTCTGCATGCTTCGAGGTGTGCTCGACAAGCGTTTATAACCGGACTCCTCCTCCCATATAGGTTCGGCTGATTCTTTTTCGACGTTTTGGCAGTTCTTCCTCGGGAGTGCGTTTATCGTTCTGGCCGGGCGTTCGCCCATTGGTGCGAGGGCAGTTGTTATGAAATTAGCATGAGTGATCGGACGAGCCGAAGGTAATCGCTTGGAGGGCATCGGGATTGGATGGCCGGCCTGAGCCAACCGCTTTGTGAGGATACCGCCAATCCTGCTGCTTCGCTTCGAAGCTACCTCCGGAGTCCCATTGGCCCATCACGATTTATGATCGGGCACATGGATAGCTTCGTCTCTCACCGTTGGACCAACAACCAGCCAGCCTTGCAATTAACAATCGCGATGTCTCAATGCCAGCACCGCGAAGCGTCCGTTGATTAGGCGTCCTTGGAAATTCCCTACAAACGAACCATCGTAAAACCACAGTTCTCTATACATGCGAGCCTCGCTGAATGTAAATAATATAATCTTTCCCATTTTCCTCCTTCAAGCTCTCCCGATTTTTTTCAATCACTTATACCTATATATATATATATATATATATATGTATATATAACAGTCGCGCGTATCACTTTGGCACGGATTAAGCCGTCCCTCCTCCTCCGCCCCCGATTCGACTTGGCCCCGCGCGACGCTCGAGTCTCACCGTCTCTTCCTCTCCGATCCTTTTTCTCAGCGATATTCGTCGCGGAGAACGAGTTTCGACTCGGAGAGTCGTCTGACGTTTGACATGACTCCAAGTGACAGCTGCCTTGTGTACGACAGGAATCCTACGTCGCGGGCCCGACACGAGGACGGTCAGCATTTTCGAAACGGACCCCTTTCGGATGATGGATTCCCATCGCGCGTCCCCCACCATCCTACACTGCCTGGTGTCTCTGTGTATGTGTGCTTTCTCGAACTGGTCAGTCCAGTATAAAACTCAAACGAGCAATTATCCAATTGAAATTAATATCTACCGATCGTCTGAACTCGAATTGACTCGATTTTCTCTTACGATCAAAATACCACCGGTATTCGTACATCCCCTCGCCGGGAACTTGTCGTCAGGCTAGGTAAAAAAGTTGGGCCTGACGATAACTCGATTTTCATCCTAAACTGCTGTCTCACGGATCGCCGAGTCGAAAGAGCGAGCAGTGTTTACAGAGGAGACAAAAAGCGAACGAGGTGGCTGGTAAAATGATGACGTTACAGTTCCGTTGTTGGTCTGTCAGTCTCCGGCTCGGGATCCCTAACGCCTCCTCGAACGATGATTAACACCGGGGAGCGTTGATCCTATCGAGCATCGACTTGGAGGTAAGGAGAGATGGTGAAAATTTTGTGTGATAGAAACGGCAGTTAATTTTGCGGTTGTTCGGTACTCGGATGACGTAAAGAGGACGCGCGCGCGCGCGCTACATCCAAGACTCCAACAGAATGCTTGTTCTTTGCGAAAGCGCGGGCTGGAAACGGTGTGGAAACGAAGGAACGACTTCCCGAGCAGAACCCCGCGGCGCCGTGCTCGATCGGATCTGCTGGAAGATTGATGGTTTCTTAATAACCGAGAAAAACCGGCAAAACGATCGGCTCTCCACAACGCGACGGGTGGCCTCAGACTCGCATTACACCTGGGCGACATGCTTTTTCCTACCAACATGACTAATCACTATTCCACTCTTCCTGATCCTATACTCGTCGTACCGGTAAATCAGGCTGCACTAAAAAATCACCGAGACAAAATCGTCGAAAAATACAAGTCGATCCGACTACGAGCCTGACAGCAATACGACTTCTCGCTATTTGTTGGAACTTATCGTGCCACTGCAGAGTGGAGATCCTCGATTGATGTAGGAGGCTGTAGCTTCATTTTTTTCATCAACGCGAAGGAGGCAGAGGGGGTGGTTGAAGGAGCGAGGGATCGGGTCCAGTTTCGTTCTTGTCACATTCTTGTCAACGGGGACAGCGTGCCACGTCAATCTCTTCCTCGCTGCGGCATCTTCCTGACGTCGATGCCTCGGGAACCTGCGGAACCGGACGAATGGATGGACGGACGGCCGGACAAGCGGCTCCGATGCGTCAAAGAAAAATATAACCTATCCTGACGCACCTAAACAGCCTCATTAGCCCCTATTTACCCGCAAAACTACAGCCTTCCGAAATTCTCGCTCAAGGCATCAGCTACCGCAGCATTCTTCTTTTTCTATCCTGCAGGAATCGGGAAGGAGCAGCTCGTCTTTGTAGCACAAACTGGAGGACCCCTTCCTCCTCGAGTGCTGCTGGGTTTTCGAAATTTTGATTCCGTTTGATGAAAAAGAAAGGAGCGGTGGGCGGGGGGGGGGGGTGGGGAGGGGGTGAGTTCGACGAAGGAGAGGCTTATAAAGGAAAGGGAATAACGCAGTGGTTTTAGCGCTGTAGTAGCAGTCGCGTTAGCACGATGCTGACGGAGTGATGAACGTAGAGACACGGACGTGTTTGGTCGGGAGAGTCGGAAGGCCACCGAAAAATACGGCGGCGACGGAGGCCAATTCATCGCGCGGACTCTGCCCATCGATCAATCTCGCCTGGAGAGTCTTTGCTGGAAGGCAGCGGGTAGGCGATACCAAGAAGGTAGCAGCAGCCACGCAGCGTAACGCGAGACATTAATTGACACGAGCGGGTCCCGAGTATCGGAATCTCCTGCAGGTATCCCGAGTCCGGATCGAACACGGCTCCTTCGGTGCACTCTGCGAGAAGTCTCGGTGAAAAAAATGGAGAACTTTCGATAGAAAATCTCGATGCTAAATGTGATGGGAATAGAGGAGCTTTGATTTGTTGAATTAGTACTCCTCGGAGCAGGAGAACCGATGGTCGTGGATGGAGGGGACTGGTGTGGTTACGCTGCTTCAGATAAGATCGGAGATATGGGTAAGGAAAAAAGGACGGATTGAAAAAACGTGGGGTAAAAGGAAAAGAAGAGGAGAAGGAAGGATGGCGTATCGCGCCACTGTCTGGAAGGTAGCCGCGACGAGGACAGGAATGAAGGCAACAGAAGGAAGCAGCCGAGGGAAACCGAAAGAAGACGGATGCCTCGGATGGTTCACGTAGGCGGAGCGCTTTGTGCATCGCCACTCGCCGCTAAATTCGCATTGGTCGCTCGACCGAGCCTCGTCGATCGTCTTCCTTCGCCCACGTGATCTTCAATTGTTTTCCCCTCAACCCCATCCCTCGACCTTCTTCTTCTTCTTTTTCATCAGCTCTTCTACTACTACTACTGCTGCTATACTACAGCTACTATTACTACTACCGCTGCTAGTACCTCTCCTGCTTCCTCCGATTCTTCTTTTTCTTACTCCTCTTCTTCTGCTCCTTCCGACTCGACTCCTGGTGAGCTACGATTTATGCCCGCCGCCAGTTGAGACGTTGGCGCAAAGAGATCGAACGAGATACAGCCACGAGTTACTACGCAGCGCTAAAAACGATGCAGGATGATATTTACTCGAAATATTAAAAAGAAAAAAAAAATGTTCCAAGGGTTAAGTTTTCTCTACTTCCATAGGATGGTACTGTTATCTGTCAGAAAATGATAGAAACGAGAAGAACCGTTCCGTAGTCAATTCGATGTTTGCGCACATTCTTGGAAAAAGTGGAAAAAGAAGAAGAAAGTATACTAGAGTATAAGAGTTATGGGGCCACGATCGCCCTAGGCATCTACGCGTCCCAGTCAGATCCGAGGAAATAACACGTTCCCTTTTAATTTCAGTTTACTACTGTAAAATTGCTCGATAATAATAACAATGGTACTACTCCGGCGAGCCAACTAATAATGGTGATCCGTCCCGTCGGACCGTGGGTACCACTTCTCCAAGCTGCGGTTTCTCGGTTCCACCTTCCACAGTGAAAACACTCTCTAGAGCCTATTATTTTTTATGGCCAAACGATATTTATACTTTGTCCCTACAAACTCTGAGCTCTTGGCCGAGCGGCGACTTCATTAGCGCCGACCATCCGTTTCAATATCTACTAATATGCAGCGAATATAATTTCGATTAATATATCTTTCCCTCGATCACTCGTATTTTTTTTATTATTAGCGATGATTCCACTAATCGGAAGCTAGCATTTCAAGCCGATGAAATTGATCCCACCTTGATGCTCGAGCATCACAACTATAGCGTACATAAAAGAACGCGCGTCAGCCAATTAAAATAATTAGCGAGCGAAGAAAATGCAGCGAAACTCCAGGACTACAAGACACTATGGTACCAATTGATTTTAGAGAAAGTGCAAGGCCTAGAATCTGGAAGACACTGCATCAGACATCGAAGAGGTTATTTACGACTAAAAAGTCGATTTAACAAGCAGGCCATGATGAGAATAGCAGAGCCCTAACGAGGATCGAAAGCGATTTATTAATACATCTTATAATTGATTCCAGACTTAATAGCCATGCGTTCATTACTACGACCTATAAATCTGAATATTCATTACTCCGTGTACCGTTAACCAATCTCAATTTGATTTTCACATATACACGCTGGAAGAATGTTGATCGTACCAGGAGGTAATCCAGGCTCGATCAAGAGGCTGCAGAGATGATACGTACAGAGGGATAAAAATAAGGGAATAGTGTTTGGAGAGTGTATTGATCAGTCGCGAGTAGTCGCTTTAAAAAATGACGTGAGACATCGATCAGTCGGTTTAGAATGGATTTGCGCGCGAGTTAACGATGAGAGAGCCAACCGAGGAGGATTCGGTAAGGAAGGTTGGGACAGAGCAGCAAAACTCCCTTTAGGCTTCGTTAGTCAGGCTCGTCGACTTATCAAAGGAGAGCCTGAAGTCGATACAATGGCTGAAAATCCGGCGCGTTGCTCTTCGTAAAAGATGGCCTGGCTGTCTCGTAAATTGCCGGGACCTGTGCACGCTCTGTTACTACTTTGGCAGGGCGCTGTGGTCTATACGTAACGCCGCGCTGCCAACCAACGCTATTATGTTTCGACAGCGCCTTCGTAAAGATTCTGATCGATCGGCCTTCTTCCCACAGAGACAGCATTACCTAATTCTCAACTTTACCCCAATACTCCAAACGTTCGTGTGTTTACCATTGCGACATGGACATCCGTTGTGTTATCAACGCACACCCATGCTTCTTCCGGTTTCTCCCGATCTATCGCGTCTATAACAATATATTATACATATATATATATATATATATATATATATATACACACAAATGTAGAAAATTCGTAAAAAGCATCGACTCGCTCCATCCTTAGGAACAGGTGCGTCGCCGATTGTGAAAGGCGCGTTAGACTCTCTCTCTCTCTCTCTCTCTCTCTCTCTCTCTCTCTGGCAAGCGAAACGAATCGATTGACGTTGGTAAATGCACGGGGGAGTCGATATTGCTCAATGTAAATAACTGGCGCCAGAAGGTATGCTTTATAGAGCAAGCACGCGTTTCTATCGAAGATCGAGTCGTGATATAAACAGAGACCGTGTGCCGAACATGGCTGACAGCTAAGCCGAGAAGAGCCGAGACGCTGTCGCGTTTTGGTTCTTTATTTCTACGAACGCTTTAACATTGTCCTCTTGAGGGACTGCTGCCGTTCCTCGACGAAACTTGACTCGCGTTCGGCCCGGCGTTTCATTTATTCAATGTAAGTTATTACCATTCGTTCGGCCACTATATTACGGATCAAGAATTCCTCTCCGCCCATCCATGCATCCATTTCTTCTTCGTCCACCCCCCTCCCCTTTACATACTCGCACTATACTATGCGTTCTCCAGCACAGTTCTCCGTTCTTCGATCGCTATTCGAATCGTAGGTCTTCGAGTATAAGCTAGTTATTTGAGTATCGAGAAGAGAAGCGATCATCGAGAGAAAGCATCGTCATAAGATTTTCAGCAATATTGCGACACGGTTCTGGAATGCTTCTGCAGGGTGTGTGATGCATGAGGAAAAGGCGCGCACGTATAAGCGCAAAGCCGAAACATCGCGATCAGCTCGTTGAGTATGCCGTGCGCGAGTGGGGATAACCCATGGGAAATTTCTTGACAATGCTGGAGCAACGTGGGAACAATTTGCAAGCTCGTGTGGTTCCACGCGCGCGGTTCGTAACATTCCTAAGCTCCACGGTAAACGGTTATTCGCGACGCGTCCTCGTACTTCGCACGTGCATGTGCGGAACTCTCGTATACCGTGACGTCGAAGACGCCTCCTGGAATTTCGCTATTTCTTGCAGAATTCCTCATTTCTCTTTTCCACCGAAACCCCATTCGCTTAATGAATTTTCATTCTCCGCTCATTTCCATCCATCTCTCTTGCGATATAATGCTACATGTATATATATATATATATATATATATATATATATATACAGTGTATTATTAAAAAAGTATGGATTAATAAATAATAAAACCAACGAGACTGTATGTTGATCGAAAATGTTCGATTATTATTATTTCGATAAATCGATGGAGCTACGGCAGCTGCGATCGTTACAATTAATTTTCGGAGCGAAATTGAAGAATCTCGATTTATCAGGAGAGAGCCGAGCAATAAGGGAACGGGGTCTGGGGAGTAGTCGAGCGATTAAAACGTAGCAGGCGTTCCTCGTAGGTCGAACGGCCATGATCGGTGAGAAGCGCTTGCGAGACAATCACCTGGATGGAAATCAAGATAGGGCGCTGGCCGTGCGTGCCCCGCGGGGTTTTAGCAATTGTTTCGAGGGAGCCGACCAACCAAAGCAATCATAGCCTCGTTATATGGCTCTGGAAGGAAGCCATTGCCCATTGGGAAAAGCAGCCAGCTAAAAAGAAGGAAGTACGATAGACCAACACCTGGCAAAATATAATAGAATTTCCATTTTTCTTTTTTTTCTTTTTTTTTTCATGACATTGGACGATCGTGGATGGAACTTAATTTTAATAAATTCTTGTTCCTTGTATATATGTACGCGTACCATACATTAATACCCTTAATCTTATTGGTACGAGTTCCAGGAACGCCGAGTTAATTTTGGACGAATGTAATTTGCACGATGTTATTATTAGGATAAATATTGTCGGTGGGATTGGTGGAGGCTGAATATAGCTAAATGCAGGAATAACATATGGTTCCGTAGGAGGGTGTGCGAGTGCAAAAAAGGAGGAAGCATTTCGAGTTTTCCGTCGCTCCGAAGCAAATCGCGACTCGAGAAACCAAAGAGTCTCGTCGAGCTGTCAATGTGAAACATCACTGTGGCGCCTCAGAAATAAACTGGCAGGATTTTCGTACGGCAAGCTCGAAATACGCGTGTCACCCTGTCGACGTTTACAAGTTTTCGCCCCGCTGCGACATCTCAGTCGCTCCTCGAGAGCTCCGTGGATGAGTCTGACCACGCGTGGTATAAATACACTCTCTCTCTCTTTCTCTCCTGCACGATTGCGTTCGCTCGTTCGGACCTCCTAAAAGCCCCCCGAAATCCAACGGGAAAAAGGCAGATCGCCCCAAACTCCCGACAATAAATATACCCGAGGAAACTGGGTCGCGCCTGAAAAAATCAGATTTATAGCTCGAAATCCCAGAAATTCACGAGTTATCCGCGCTCTCCCGCTTGGCTGGATTCGCCGATCAGCTGCTGGCGCTGCTGTGTGGACGAGTCGCGCGAAAATTCATATTTCTGCTCTCTCGTGTGCAGCATGTTTATTCGCCAGTGAAATCGATGGATTCGATACGCGAGGTGAAAAATGGCGGGAATTTACGATTGCAAATATATATATATATATATAGGGGGGCGAATCGAATGATAAATCAAACGGTGAACAGGCGGAATGAGTGGTAATAAATATAATGCAAATGGGGGATTAATGAGGGATTTTTGAGTCGATCTCTCTGTTTCTTCGGGAGGTAAGAAGCTATATAGGTTATTGAGAGTGGCGAAGAGGGGGTGGAAGGGTTCGTTATAGGTGAGAATAAGAAGCAAGGGATGAGGGAAATTGGGAAGGTTAGCGCGGTGTAAGTCTTGCAAGATGGTAGTGGTACGTGCGGTAGAACGGTTTATATCGATCACGCTTGGAGTCACGCGAATGACTGGGTGGGGCACGAAGAAAGCATATCGGGGTTGTTTGTAGGCATTGTACCATTAGCTTGCCTCGTACCGTATAGCCACGCTCAACCATTACGATCGGTAGCCGAGGTTATTAAAGTCGATGCTGATTGCAATTCCGTCAGCCGCTGATAAGGCCGCGTGTTAATCAGATGGCGTCGTTGTATATTCATAGGACCGGCTTGTTTCACTCTCTCGATCCTCGATTATCTGGCAAATCGTCGCTTTACCACGCGACACGTACACAGCGCGTTCCTTACTTATTTTAATACCAGATTTCTTGATTGCACGTCCAACCCCCTCTTTGTTTTATAACGCGCTTGCATGCTTTCCAAGCACGCGTATCTTCGAGCTGCCTGAGAGAAAAGGGGAAAACACTTAAGAAATTAAGCCGACCGATTGCACGAGGAAAACATCAAAGTCGTAAAAACATAATGAGACTGAAAATAAGCCACCGGGTTGATTATGGTAATGCGTGTAAAGAGGAGAGAAAAATTAGTCGATGGTGTGCTCTACTGTAAATTGGGATGAGAGTAAAAGCCCGGGTGTAATTTTTATTGTTATTGTTAAATCATGAAGAGGATGGGCGTGGAGCAAAACGGAGCCACGGGCTTAAGTAACGAGTTCAGAATTTCATTAACGGACGGGGCGGCGAGATTATTTTAAAGAGATACGGAATTACCTGATTAGGAGGGAAAAAGTCATTAACTCAGGCGAAACTAATTAACGCTAGGCCCGAGAGTTTCGACGATCTCCTTACTCCACGTTCCCTAGCTACCAATTCTAAATTCTGCATTCTACCATCCCCCTCCCCACCCTCTGCCTATCAAGAGTGACGAGCTTCGAGGGCCGAAAACAAGGGGGTGGAATATGACGCGCGGGCGTAAAAAGATGGCAAATTGGTGGAAAAGTCTTAATTTTTCTCGCGGGAGTAGAGTGCGGAGCAGAGGGGAGAGGATAGGTCCATTTATTAAAGGTTTCGAGAGGCGAGGTATAAAATTTGAAAGATGAGGGGGGGGGGGGGAGGAGAAAGTGGATGAAGAGGGTCTCGCTACCGGGATAAGGAGGGAAGTGTAAACAATAAGGGCAGGACAGGGTTGAGCCGAACTAATCTCGTTACGGTTATGAATGAGCCTGGGATAATGCCGCCTACTTATAGGCTCGCTGCACTTTCAGTTAATTTTATTCGCGCTTCGCCTGCAGGACGGCGACGCCGTTCGCTGACGTAGACGGTGCTTCCCGCTCATCGTTCGGCCACTATCCTTTTCCCATTCGTATCTTCTTTTCCCTCCGAGCCAGTGCAGAACGCGGAAAGAATTCCCCTCGATCGCCGTCACGCGTCATGCCGCCGAGGAAACTCAGCTTTGCTCTGGGACGAAATAATTAGCGCTCCGTTCTTCGTTGATTTCCGCCGTGCTCGCCTCGCGCACGAACCGCTCTCTCATTACTCACTCGCACTTATCGAGTGACGCTTGCTAATACACTCGCCATACGATTACCGTGCAATTAAAATAATTGCTCGTCCGACGTATACAATATATATACCACTGGTTAAACCGCGATTGGCCATGGGCGGAAAAAAATTATTTGTCTCGCTTAATAGATTCAACGTGGGATCTATGGATCCCATCTGGTTTATTCGCGCATATATATCACATGGGATGAAAAAGAGGGAGCACTGCGGATAGAGCTAAGATTTAATTGTAGCGCGAGTGAGTTTATATCCACGCGTTTCTCGAGATTTTAAGCGTTATTTTTATGATATCCTGATCGGCCGTAAATCGTCGTTATAATTCCGTACGTGCTGGTAATTAGCGATCGAGGAAAGTTCGCGTGGCGAACGGAGTTCGGCTTTTATGTCGAGAGACGCGCGCGAATGGCGTAAGGTGCACTTACGCTATTAAGTAATACATGACACCTCCCGGAACGATACCGACGAGGTACACCTTGACAGGATGTACCGAAGAACGAACGGGTAGCCATTGCAAGTTGCAATTTCATACCGACATCCGCACGAGTGCCACGTAATATTTGCTAATGAATTATCAGACCTGCGGCTCATCCCTTCCCCCTACCACGAAGAATGCAAAAGCTATTATTTTAATTTGCAAGTCTCCATATTCAAGGAGCTATCGCGATTTCGTTTGTTTATCGCTCGTATAAGCAGCCGAGCACACGTTTCGCGCTAATTGTACGAGTGAATAACGAACGAGCCTGAAACGCGTCCTTCATTAACGTTCAAACGAACTGCTTTACGACGTACTTGTTACGTTATTAATTTACCGCTGAGAAATGTGCAGAAGACGCTCCTGACGAGCCAGTTCCTCTAATGAAATTCAACGATAATGCCGTTCCTCCCCTCGATGACTCCTGCGCGCGTTTATATTGTGAGTTTTATAATTAAGAGAGGTCATGCAATTATGGTCCGTGGGCTATCGAGGATATTTATTCGATTTTCTCTCGCCAATTGGAAACGTAGTTTCTCGTATAACTTCTCAGTCCGGAGGGATAAAACGGCGTAAAGTTTTCGAGAACTTGCGGCGTGCCTCGACCATAATTCGCCACAGATCATTTCTGCGGACTTCGTTAAGCGAGAAATTTTAAGGTTTCGCATAAAGCTGCGAGCAAAGCCGGCGACAAAAATCCTCCGAGTTATGGTAGCAGCGTGTTTTAGCGCGCGGCTTCCGAATATAAGATAGCGTATAGTATATATATATATATATATATATAGGAAAGGGTTCTTCACTCGCCCTTCCTCCTTTCCCTTTTTTGTCACGCTCTCTCCTATTCTCTCGCCTCACCAAAAATCCTCATCGAAGCTCTCTCCTTTTTATATCCTTTTCTGCTTCCCAATTCCTATGCATATTTGTACGGTTCTTTACGAGGAGCAGTTTTTTCCACCGGCTACCCTGCACTCTCGCTCGATCCGAAGTTTCGTTAGTTCGCGCGCGCGAGCGAGCGTTCACGATTTGGCTCAGCAGTCGCGACAAATTACGAGAGCCGAAAGATTCATTCGGCTAGAAGTTACAGCCAGAAGTCTACGTTTGGAATTCCAAGATTGATGGAGCGGTCCATTTCCGCTGGCACTGCGCGTCCTTCTATACCTCTCCCTTATACCTCCATCGAGAATTAAGACATTTTTGATTCGTTCGAAGATTTTTAACCTTACAGTGCTGTTGAAAATTTTAGCAAGCGAGTCTATATATATATATATATACATATATATATACATATATATATTATATATACACATATACACTGCAGTGTCGCGTGTCTGGTACATTAAGTTCAACGTAAATTTACGAAATGCCCGAAAGACTGCGATATTTAAGTCTATTCGTTCAACGTATATACTATTCACACTCATCTATATATTCGGGGCAAATGATATTTAGCCAGCCGCAGAATTTATGCAAAGATGATCCCACGAGCTATATAGGATGAACCCAAACTCATTCTCAGCGTTATGCATCGACGAGCCTCACGGTGCAACTTCATTCGGACTGACTGCAGACTCGTAGACAATCTGTGCCAAGTATCGGACCGGTTTTGCTTCACAATATAACTTATGCCTCGGCCAACAGTCGATAAGCTGATAAACAAATCTTGCGCTACCGCGGTAGACTATCATTCTTATAAGTAAATTCCAGGATCGTTTCTCGCGAGACCAGATAATTAACTTGACTTATTGAAACCGCTACTTCATTAATAAATCGTTTCACAAAATTATTCATGCCTCGCACGTTATAACTGTATAAACTCGTATTAAATGCCTGTCGAGACTGACAATCCGATCAAATTTATCCTGAAATTTCCACACATCTTTCGCGATTTTTTCCTTCTCCCTGTTCTGCATGTTAGACGTACACTGTATACAATCGCTCGATGGTATTTTTGGGATAAAATTTGTAGAGAAGCGGACGGATAAGAAGTGGCCAAATGCCGCCGGTACTCTGACGTAAGAACGTGCCTGTCACTGTCAACGCCTAATGAACAATATACTATAGTACAAGGCGAGACCCGGCTAAGAATCCAAGATGGCTACCTGGATCTAGAAGGATCGCGAGGGAATCTCGTGATTACATTCCTGGCTCGCTGGTTCTGCCACCACCCACCGCCTCACCCCCAACCCTCTCCGCTCCCTCGAGCCAGCGAATCAGCTTCCGCACGTGCTGGATACTTTCCAAAATTTATCATGCATCTCGAAATTATATATATATATGTATCCTCTACACCCCTTTGTTATTAATATTATCGTTGCGTGCAATGAAAGAGAGAGAGGAAATAATCTGAAGAATCATCCAGAGAAAATGAATAAAATATAATCCAGCAGGCATGAAATTGAATATGAAGACATTTCTTCGCAAATCCTATTTTCCACAATTGAATCGAGTCTTGGTGCGAAAGTCGAGGCGAGCAATTTTATCGAGTCCAGCAGCTGTGACCAGAGTTATCCGGTGCGATTGGAGCCGAGTGCATGGGTTTACCTCGCGGATTTTGCGTATACAAAAGGGATCCATCGATCATCTCGCGTTACGATCATTTGGACGTTTCCGTCACGGTTGCACCGGACCGCTGGTAATTTATCCGCTCGCTTATATTCGCCCACAAGTCACATTCATGATCGCAAATCGTTCTTAATTTCGTTGCGATTCGTCACGCTTCTCTTGCCAGCGATATCGATACTCGAAAGTGCCGTTTATACATTTGGCCATGACGCAACTCGCTCAAACTTGGATCATAGATCACTTTACAGTATTATCCGGCATGATTCGTCTTACGCTACGAAAAATTAACTGCCGAGCTGAAAAACGAGACAACTCCTGTCAAAAATTACTCGCTTTACACCGCGAGTAACGTTATTAATAAACATTTTTATAAATTTTTGCTAGAGAAATATAATTGAAAGGATTGTAAAAAGTCTGGATAAATTGATAATTGTATTTGTGTAATTATATTGGATAATTTCATGTTTCGTTCCAGAGGAGGCTGTCTGAAATTTATTAAGGAAATTTTATGATTTATATATTCAGCTAAAGGACGGTAGATCACGATGGCTGTCGGGACCGGCGGTATCTGAAAGTGACGCAATTTACTCCGGAATTTTATGCAGCGAGAAGATATATTTATGACATCTGACGATAAGTAATCACACGCAGTTTCGCGATAACGCTTTAATTGTATTTGCGCACAAACTCCTGGGCGGTGCTCGAGCTTTGTTCTGTGCTAATAAGCGCGATAACTAATGATGAGGTAAGATCATGAATATTTTATATCGCCTGGTCGTCTTGCCAAAGTATATGTATATATACTATATATAATTCACAAGGGAAAAATGTTATCCAAACAATTGCTCGCTGGTAATGGTGGTGAAGGAAGTTAAGAAAGGTTTGGCGAAGTTTCTCGGTAATTTTTTCTCCTACCTATATATATATATATAGTAAGGCGCGTAGCAATTGCGCGCCACGGAATACCACCACGAAGTAACCTAAACAATTCCCAGTCGTTGTTTTTGCTCTTTCAGATTAAATTCGACTTTATGAGGGAAGTTGGGAGGCAAAGCGGAGAGAGAGAGAGAGAGAGAGAAAGAGAGGCCGGGAAGTTCATCATCATCAAGTCGCAAAGAGCGCTGCGTGACTGGTCTTGGCTCGAACGTAAAGCGAATTTATACCTTTTACGGCTGCCGCTCGTTAGGTACGCGATTCAACGACCTTTGCTCCCTTTCATACCGCGGAAACACCGGTCCCTTCCACTGCAATGCCTCGCCATTAACGAATAACCTAAAAATTATATTAACGCACAGCACCAAATGCCCTGCACGTTCCTTTCTATGGTTTTTCCTCGCTCGGAACTTACCTCGAACGTCCCTAGGACGTCCCGTCCCGCCCACTTTCTTCTTTCAACCTCGACGATACGCTGGTAGCAGTTTCGGCTAATTATTCCTTCTTGTATACTCTAAATACAGTAATCTTTAAGTTTCTGTAGCGCGTTGTTTATGGTAATCCTCCCTGCCACTATAAATATTCCTGCAAATACAAAAATTGCAACCCTCGTTCGCGCGTACCTGAAATGGTTACGGCTCACGCCAACGGATATCGCGAACCAGTGCTGAAGGGAAAAAATATCGCAGTAGAGTGCACGGGAGGTGCCAAACGTTATTTCTTATAATTTTGGTTAGTATAGAAAAGTGCGATATGCTCTATGGAGGATTCGCTCTTATACGTTCGACACTTTCAAGATTTCTGATCACTGAGAGAACGTACGTTGGGAGAAGAAATATATATAGATACGATTGGATTAAGTTGATGGGATTTTCCCAGAGCAAATACGTTGTTAAATAGGTTCGTGATCGCAGAATATTTGCGATAGACAGGCTACTAACGTACACCGAGGCGAGAAGACAAACGAGTTATACCCAGTCGATTATTGTCTCCGCCCACCTGGCCACTTTCTTCCGTTTCTCTCCTCTTCCCTCGTAACCCTTTTTCCCAGCTTTCCTACAATTATCGATCGCTAATGTTAATGTTAGATGAACCCGGCACCTGGCGCTGCACTTATTGTCATGAACCACTGAAACTTTAATCGTCTCTATACCCACCTGGTCACCCGCTTCTTCCTTTTATACCTTTCTTAGCTCGAATTTTTTTTGCGATTCATCTGTCTCATTTACGAGATATTATTGCGATAATTCTAAACTATATGTGTATGTGCGTGTGCATATAAACTCAACGATTTTCCCCATCCTCGCCATTCGACCATATCGATCACTCTCTCGAATTTTGATATTATCCAAGGGACCCGTGTGCTTCGTCTTTCGCACGGATTCCTCGAGTTTCGCAATTCGCGAGATTTAGCGATCGCTTGTTAAGACTGCATTCGAGCACCAATTATCCGCCACTCGACGATCACGATTTTACCCGGTGCTGAAGTAATCACACGTATTAAGATAATCGCGATGCTCTGTCGTCAATTACTTAAAAGTTCGCCTTCCGAGCGCGCTCAAATTAGCTCGGGGAGAATCGGAGCTCGCCAAGATGAAAGCCAACGCGTCCCAAACCAAACGGCTGTTATTACTCGCGCGCACTTTTATAACGTTGGCTGATTATGATTACGCATCAGCCCCTCCCGCCTAATGGATAATATATATTTATATACAATTAACGCCAACTTTGCGAAGCTTAATTAACACCAGGAATTTATTATTCCCGGGTCAAATGTCGTGATTTTTGCAGGGATCAAACCTTGCATCGATCCAGCGAATTAAGCGTAGAACTGAAGTTTGCCAACTGCAACAATCAACCTTGCGATAATCCCATGCTTAATTCAAAGAAAAAAAAGTGTCTCTGTATAATTATATTTTGAAGTTAAATTTGCGAATTTCTGGCGACAGATTAAATTGAACGAGGCAGAATAGTTAATAGTTGAGTATATGTCTCGAGTAAGCAGAGAGGGAGAAAGAAAAGTTTAAAATTTTCTTAGCGTGGAAAAGTATACAGCGCGTGTACGTGTATCACATTTTTCTGGTTAATCGTGGCACACGTACGTATGTAGGAGTGCAGGCGTTTCGCGTATCTCGCGATAGGTGGAGGTGCACGCTATAGCTCGGAGGTTGAGAGGGGAAGTAGCTATACTCTGGCGAGAGTGTAATTATGAAGCGGAGATCCACGGTGGTAGATAAGAGCCAGCGTGATGGATGTTTTCAGCGTCTACTTCGCGTCTGCTATACGCATTACTGACTTACGAGCTCGCGTATAGACGCATCGTCCTTTAAGGGGGCCAGAGAAGGAATTCTTCCCTCTCCTCTTCCCTCTCCCTTCTTTTCTAGGTCTACTTGCTCTCCAGCCATTCTATGTAAATCACCTCGTAAAGGACCGGACACCCCAAACTATATATATATACCCAGCTACGCGCGATCGCGAAACACAGAAATAGACGAATAAAGGCACCAGGAAATAGTAGAAAATTTTGCACCCACAGATTCTTTTTGCGAACAAAAAATTGCAATGCGCTAATACGCGTCATCCTCGTAATGCGGGATATAGTTAATCGATCGCGCATTTGGATTTTCGCGCGATGAAAAAAGCGGACTCCGAGACGAATCGCGAGTCTCGAGACTCGGTTACCCTGAGGAGAGGGAGCCCCTGCCCCATATAATCCGACGAGCCGTGTTCTGCCTGGCGTGCACCAGCTCTTTTGGTCCCGCCCAGGTCTGCCGGCCAATAGTCATTAGCTGAACCCATTAAACCCCCGAGACTTGCACGCACGTATGCACGCATGCTTCCACCACGCGGACCACTCGCGTTCTCGCGCAAACACACACACACACGTACCTTCCTTGCTAATGCAAAAGCTCCGAGTCCTTGTCTGACGAAAGAGAAAATGAAGGAACGACCAGGCAAAAAGTCAATTCCTTTGCAAATTTTCGCAAATGAATCGAGTTTTTGCGAAAATGAAATTATTCTACTTTTTTGTAACAACGAGAAGATTTCTGCGCTGGATAAATAAGATAGAGTCTATCTGGTGTCGCGCGAAAAGTGGGGATGAAGGCTGGAGAAACGAAGTTGGGGTGAAGGATAAGAGGGTGTAGAAATGGAAGAATATGGGAGAAATATAGAGATATTGTACGTATACATATATGCATTGCAAAGTGATGATGAAGAGGAGGTGGACGAGTGTGGGGGGGGGGGGGGGGTGAGACACGAAGGTGAAACGTGGCGATCGCGTTGGTGCGTTGGGGGTAGGGGCCGGTATACATATAGTGCGTGGTAGAGGCGAGCTGGTGGGTTAGGACGGACAGGAGACAGGCAGGAAGGCTGGCGAGCAGCCGTTCGCCAGTTCGGTGAGGCAAAACGTGACCGCATGGCTCTCGGTCGACTCTTCGTGCGGCTGCTTGCGTGGGGACGCACAACTCGCAGAGGCGGGACCGAGAGGCGGCTTCAATTCTTCGAAACCGCCCCCCTATCTCCCCTCAGAAAACTCCCTCCCTCTCACTGATAGCGGCCACGTAATCAAACGCCACTTGCCTACCAACGATATCGCTAACATAAACCCCGAGACGCCAAAATCCCATTCGCAACTTTTCACGTGCGAAACTATAGCGGCGCTGCACGATAGCATCCTCTACTACTCGCCACGTAGCACTAAAAATAGAAAACGAGCTTATTCCACGATAACCTTATCAGGAGCGTCAAATTGATTTTTAATTATCTGCCAGAGACAGAGATAAGGCTTCCTCTACTTTTCCACAAACTGGCGATATTACTATACCTGACCGAATCCCAGAATGAATCGAGAACGTAACTTAATCGATTGCTCGCTCCATTAATTATCCAGAGGTGTTTTGTTTCCCAGCTAATAGATTTTGCTGTAAAAGCTGGTAGATCGGCCTTTTCCGCCTGCAGGTGTATCGCTTTTTTTGTCACGCTAATTCCACCGTTGGATAATATAATCAATCCTGTCGCTAGAATTTCTTGCATCTGCCGCGTATAGATATCCGGTTTCTAGCGAAGTTGCCTACCCGACATCGAAGTTGCCGTGTAGAATGTCCTAGGTAGCGAAGTTTCCAATTGCAGGTAGAAGTTGGAGATAACGGATGGCCTGACACTTGCTTCCAGCTTTATCCACGAGATAAGCCAACTTCCCGCGAGTAGCTCTACATAGACACGTGATCTCGCATTATAGATTTAACATCCGTCCTAGTCAGATTCAATTGGAAGCTTAGCCATTTGATATATCGTCTTGCGTCACCGTGGAAAAACAGGATTTCTATGTATCGCAGCTCAAAAACCAGATGTAGAATATAATAAGAGACATTGAGTAGTTTCTAAAGTGTTGTGCTCTTATCACTCGTGGAATACGGTGGAAGATCCGACGAATTAACTTTTCCTTGTATTCTTTAGTCCTATATATACATATGTGCTGTGTAAAAAGCTTCTAATTAGGAATGTAAACTTTGTTATCACTGCGTTCGGTTTTTTAGCCGCGAGCTAGTCGGTGCCCGTCGCGTATCGCGATGGCTGCAGAGACGCGACGTTCCCATGGATCTTATCAGGAGGAACGAGGCAGAAACGCGGGGATCTTGGCAGGCGGGCGGATCTCGCATGGTTCCACTCCGTTTCACTCGACGCGTAACTTGCCGTCGCTTTATTAGCCGGCGGCCGAATTTCTCCAAGGTATCTTCGAGTTTGTTGCTCGACGTTTGGATAAGTCTACTCGCGTGGTATCTTGCGAGGAGCTGCGCGTCAGCGACTGCCGAAAGCAACTCTGCAAAAGGATGCGGTGGTGAACCGTGGCAGAGACTCAGCTGGCAGCTCCTGCTGAGATGCGGCGATTATGTTTGTCCATTAATATGCGCCGAGACAAGGCAACGGCGGGTCCCCTTTATCCGCACTGGGTCTCTGGGTCTTTGGGTCTGAGGCCACAGCCACCATCCTATCATTTATCAAAACCTTTCACGCACGCCGCCCTCTTTTCTTCCTCCTCCACCCATATGCCTCATCGCTGTATATATTCTCCAGCGTAAACACTGCGCGAAAACCTCCCTCGGAATCCTCTTTGTACATATGTATATGCTACAACCTATAATTCCGCAACCAAAATTTCAACGATTCGATCAAGAATCATCCGTTCGATCGTTACGTAACGTTCGCCAACGGAGAATCGTATTTGCATCGTTTGTAAGTGAATTACAGAGGGCTTTTTGTTCGGAAGACTATATACTAACTGTGCTATAATGATAGATACTCGTGGTATCGCTCGAAAGGATGACGCAAAGAATTTGAGCATCGTTCATTATTGCTCCAAGTAGCTTGTTCGAGCATTATACACCCACCTCTCTCGTTTATATAGGCCTTTTTTTCTCTCTTCTTCGTTATGACGGCACAATGAATTGCGAGAATTTCTTTCCTGTCACGCTGCTACCATATTTTCAAGCAATAAACGGCTCAGCCTTTTCTACCATCTGATTTGCATGTTGTACATAGCGAACTTGACGGTGTTGTTGAGGCGCGCAGGGGTGGGGAAGACGGTGCTCTTATTGTTAGTCACTGGCTCTCCCAAGGTGCTCTGAAAAAGGAAATTACTCGACGAATGGAAATTCGCCTTATACATTCCTCACGAGATTCTCTCGGCGCAATCAACGCTCGCCTCTTATTACCTGCACTACGTACTGTACGCTATCATCATTTGGCAAATCCAATTCAGCCGGAAAATCCAAATTACGAGGGCAGCTGGATGGTTCTCGGTGGGGATTTTTCACGTATTTCCTCAGGAGGATCGAGCTGGAATTTAAGTAGTTGGTCAGTGTGAAATTTGATTTGAAAATGGGAACGCCTAGGCACTCTTTTGATGCTAGATATTTGCGGTGAATGGGCGTTCCCTGCTCATTAATGGCCGGTAAGAGACGTACCAGCTGTAGAATAATGGCGCGAAAGCACTATCGCGCGGGATGACGTGTTCTCCATTGTGCGACCTTGGGACTAATGAGACTCTCCGCGAGGGGGACCAGCCAGGTATTCGGGATACGTATGGGTTACCGGTGTATTAATAATTCCACTTGGAAACGGTTATGGCGACTTCACGAGTGATTTAGTAACTCGTCTCTTATTCTTGAAGAGACCCGGGCCCCGGGTACCGCGTCAATATGTTAATCCACGGATATAATCCGCTCCATACGAGCAGGGCCCGAGGTTATTAAAGCTCCAGAACATTCCCTCTCTCTCTCTCTCTCTCTATCTCTTCATCCCTCGCCCTTGTGTCCTCTTTCTCCTTGTCCTCGACTTTTTGGCGTCTCGTTCTGGGGCCCCCGTAGACCTCTGGACCGCGTTATGCTCGCCCCGTCGTCGTAAATATGAAATATCGAACGCTCGGATTCACGAATCGTTGTTCCTGACCCTTTCGAAGATACTCCAGTGGCTGCTCCCATCCTTTTCTCGTCTCCACCCCTTTTCTTCGTCTTTGCCCCCCCTCTCATCCAGCCAATTAAAAATCTTCTCTTTCGTTGATTTTACGACGTAGAACCGAAATTACGCACTCGAGAAATCGGACCTGGAACAAATTTGCCAATCAATTAATTTCTTATTTTTCCTATCTCTCCGTTTCAACATTCCCATTGCTGTAACGAAAGAGAAGCCCCACAGTATCTATATATCCGTACTAAACATATACCGTACGTGCACCATAGAGTCGAACGATATTGTCGCTAATTTGTAATTCGCGAAAACTGCGATAACGCGACGTTCTCCCCATTTCTCGTTAAATCGTATCAAGATCATACGAAGCTGAGGATTTGGTTTATCGATGTAGCTGCCATTTATGCTATACATTTATGCAAGTTGGATAATTCGTGCGAGCTAATTTATACCGGCTAATTGAATTCGTGCACGCGTTATTACGACCCAGTTTCTGGTTCGTTCTCGTTTTCCGGCGAACGCTATAGCTTCCAGCGGGTTAAATGCAAGCGAGAGGATCATCTGGTGCTCCCAATGGAATACCGTCGGAATCGAGAGGAGTTTCGTCGTTTATTCGCTGCTAGCATATAACGAGGAGGAGAAAAAAAAAAGAAAGGTGAAAATATTGTACGCGCGCGGCGGCAAAAAGGAGCAACGAGGAGGAAAAAGAATGGGGATAAGGGAGGGGGGGGGGGGGGTGGAGCGGGGGTGGAGCTGGTATGTTGGAGGTTTTTCAAAAAGGAAATTATAAAAGCGGACTGGAAACGAGTAGGGCGGCAATAAAGAGTCATCTTTACGAGACATCGCACTCCCGCAGGAACCCAGGGAGGAACTCAAAGGGAAGAGGTGGACGGGGCCACCGTGACATCCTGGCGTTGTTTATCGAGTTACGGAATCCGAAGATAAAATCGTGCCACTGCATGGAAGAAGGAAGAAGAGGAATAAGAGGAGAAAGAGAGAAAAATAAGAAGCGAGGCAGAAGAAGTTGAGGGGGCGGGAAAATATGCTGGGTGAAACTCGAGTTCGCCTCGTTAGGGACGCGCGGAGTTCGATGCGCCGAGCGAGTCGCCAAACTCTCGGTACTTCCGCCAATAACGACCACTTCCACTCTCTGCTTACGATATTGTTACCTCTCCGAATTTGCCGCGTCACTCGCCTATATACGTAAAAGTTCGTTTAGAGATGCCGTCTAGCAGAGACTTGATATATAGCACGTGTCTCTCCTCCGCGCGTTTCTCGCACTGCTGTAAATAATAATGTTTACTGTAATTACTGGAAATTCGAGTAAAGAGAATTATTGGAAGTAGATGATGCGTGCGACACGTTGGCAATATATCCTTGTTCCTCGCCGCAGCGATGCACCCAGGAATATTCTCAATTTCTAATAATAGCCGTTTCTGAGAAACTTGGTACCGCTGCGCGCTTCTACCGCGTGAAATAAGATTCTCTAACTCAAGGGAAATTAGCGCTTGTCGCAAGAAGCTTTAACATTTCGCGGCTCGCTTTTCGTATAATCCGCGCGACGCCGATGTCTCTTCCTCCTCTTCCCCCTCCACTCCATTACTCTCATCTATCCCTAGCCGCTTCTTCCTCTCTTCCCATGCCAGGATGGGACGTTGAGGCTTTTGTAGTTTCCGAGCACACACTTGCAATTACGGAAAGCGTTGGCCCACGGCGACTAGGCCGTCGTAATTTAATATTATTGTCAATGGCAAATGCTTCGTTAGAACCGCCGTATCTCACGTATTATACCGACGGGACCCTATTCGCGATAATAATCATAGTCCCACGTAATAAGGAACGTTCGCACAGACACCGACGCGAACGCTCGTGTCCGTGCAGAAAAATATATGAAGGTCCCGTGCAAACACCAATCCGAGTATGCACGCACACGCAAACACATGCACACGGATAAGCTCGCGTTGTCGAATCACTCGGGATAGAAGGGATCGTATTTACATTTTAAATTGCTCTCGGAATCGGACTTTATTTTTTACCTACCAGCAATAATTTTTGTGGCCCGGCGAAATTTCGCTGCCCCTGCCGATATGGAAAATATTAATGATCCCTTCGATCCCGCATCGATATCAACGGGGAATCCCTGTACTCCTGAATCAAATTAATGTTTTCCACTGAATGTATTTTAAATGATGCGTTTGTTTTATACGTTGGTTAAATTCAAATTTTTTATATTTTCATTTGTTGTCAAGTCTTTACATTATGTTAAGGGTGAAATGTGAAATTTATCATTTATTACAAACGGTATTTTTCACCAAATAAGAGACCGAGGTTTTTGCTAATTTGGCCCATATCTGCCATTGGAATTTAATTCCATTAAAAGCTGCTGATTCAACCGAAACACTCGTTATATATATATATATATATATAGTTATACTAAAGTATTCCTCGTTTGAGTATACGTATCAGACACTATTATCCATGTTTACGTATTTATTTGGTTCTTTACCGAGAAGCGGCAAAAGTTCCAACTTATATATACATTCCGCGATCTCTCTCAGAGATTCGCAAGTGGAATAATAAAAAGGTGCGTTTTGCGCATTAGGTGCCTGGTAACATCTGTATACTGTACACAGCCTTATTAGAAAGTACCACGATCTTTGCTCTTAACTCTTCTGCAGCATTCGCGAAAGAAGCAGCAGTCGTTCCAGGAATTCTACACATATCTATATAGTAATGTCTTAATAGAAATTTTGCGGATCGTGTTCCACCATTAAAATTCGACTAATTTAAGGAGGGAGTGAGAGGAAAAAATCAAGTTGCAGCGAGTACAAAGCGAAAAGGGAAGGATTGCATACATAATATTGTAGAGGTATTACAAGCGAGTAGCTACATGGGATTGCATACTAGTGTATGATACCGTATACCTGTATATATATAAATATATGTATATATATATATATATTTACGTGACCAGGCAGCGAGCGCACGTCAGTTGATTTAGTGTCAGATTGGTCACGGGTTGTCGCCTCACCCTCCGATTTTTTCCATCTCGCTCCCTCCACCTCGATTTTTACTCATTCACCTCTCTCCTTCTCTCTCTTTTTCTCCTTGACGCAAGCCGGACCTAGAGCCGCTATAATATTTTCGATTTTTCTTCTTTACTCGACGACTGGTAAGGGCGCAACTCTCCCTCTCTCTTTCTCGAGATCTTTGATCCCCGACCGCCTTCGAGCCACCTGATCATACGCGGCTTCGCGTCGAAAAGAAACCGATCCCCCTCAGCTTCTCTATTTTTTATTCTCCTCGCTTTCTCCCCCTCCTTTTCTCAAGCTGTATCGCACTGCACGCCCGGGATCGGATCATTAGCTCGAGTTTCTCGAGTTCCTGCCGGCGAGTTTATCAACTTCTACGCTACGGGGATTTACCTTAGTCTCCTATCCCATACGCATTAATTCTATTACAAAAAAAAATACATGAATATTTTTCGATCCTTCTCTCACCTTTGATCCTACAGCTATTACCGATACGATCTCCCATTCCTCTTACAAAATCTAATCATCCAAAAGTGTTTCTGTGTAACTTAATCTCTATAACGCGTTTTCAAATGGTCATTGACAATCCACAGCGGAAATGTCGCGTTATACCGAGATATTACGCATAGCTGATCAAACTGCCAAATCGTGGTCGTATCGCTGATACAGATCCGAATCTCAGCGGGAATTATTTATGACGAGCAGCCAATCGGGCTTATCCGCTTTATCGATGATCCGCGTTGGCATATACTCGTTAGACCAATGTACACGCAATCTCCACGTTTACACAAGAATACACGTAACAAAAATCCAGCGAGAATCGCTCGAAGATACAGGCGACTGTCTCATTTGATCCGAAAACCAGCCGAAATATAAATATCGAGGCACCGAATTATAATTATATATATATGTATATAAATATATATATAGAGAGAGGAAAGAGAGGAGACAGCGGTTGGCATTTGCCACCGAGTTGTTTTTTCTGCTAAGCTGTTCTTGACAGATGGGAGAGAAAAGAGAGGGATGAGTTCGTTAACCGATCGAGCTTGGCCGATTTCGTGATTTAAGGGATCGCTTGGTAAGTGCCACTTTCCTGCCATTTTGCTACCAGCCTATCCCACAAGTCATTTCCACACCTAGACATTACAGGAGCGTGCTAAGAGGAGAAACGAGAGAGAGAGAGAGAGAGAAAGAGCGTCTAGACCGGCACGAGCAGTTTGAATCGCAGCTGCATGTGTATGCCTCGAAACTGTATATATATACACATATATATAACTTAAACCTCTCATGAAACGCTTGGAGGTTTTAATCACGGTATTTTAATTTTAGGTGTCATAAAGGAACAAATTTTCCGGCTTGAACATTGCTTAGAGCAGAGATGAAACGTGACTGAATTTTTGTTGGACACTTTGGTGCAATTTGTGCTCGAAGCTGGCTATGCAAGGTCTGCTCCGAGAGCCATAGACCGTAACATAAAGAAACCTTTTGTCTGGGCGTTTCGTCGATTGTAATTATGTGCAGGTAGGTCGTTAAAGTGGAAAAAAAGGAGAAAATCGACGGGGTCAAGACGGGAAATAGAATGGGAAGGGATGACTGCTTGATGGACACGAGGCGTCTCGGGGCAAGAGGGGCGGTACCGAACTCCTACGGGATATCCCGATCACCAACTGTTCCTCTCATATCTCTCTCTTCCTCTCTCTCTCTCTCTCTCTCTCTCTCTATATATATATATATATATATATATATATATATATCCCTCGAGATAGCTTCTTATTTGTAACCCAGGGTGAAAAATATCTCGTCAATTACACCGAGTGTTCAACAATATCAAACCTAATCGAATATCTTTATTAATACGCAACTTATACTTTCCATAAATAAAATATCCTAGTCATCATTTTCACCGAAACGTAATAAATAGTATTTATATGGAAATAAATAGTGTTAATCCCGCTATATCACGGCGATTGAATATATTGAAGAGATTGAAATCTACGAATATAGCGGCTGTTATCGATTCGATATTTAATCGCTGTCAGTATTGGCCAAAAAGTGTCTGGAGAGTGACGGCGTAGGGTCACGCGGATAACGGTTTGTACACGATCTACGGGAGGATGAAGGATGGATCGTTCGCAGTCGGAGATTGTATGACAAATTATCAATAACTCCAGCATGACTCCGTCAAGACACTCCGAGGAGGGAAGTGCGCAGCGCGAGAGGGTAGGGGAAGACTAATGACGAGATTGATGTCTAGTACGTCGCCGTAAGATCTAAGGATACCACGACACGCGACTGAAACTCCGGAGGAATTGGTTTCCACGATATGATAAAGAACTCTCGCACGTCGAATGAACTTGCGAGAAGCAATCGAGGTGAAGAGCCGAGCTGCTGCTGCAGGATCTCGATATATAGGCTGATCGATAATAAAATTAAAGCTGCGATAGGAGAAGATGTAGTCACTCGGTACCAAATTGGCCAGTAAACGTAACGGAGCTCGATGTAAAACACGTATAATGAGTGTATGCATGGACCGTGAAATAATAACCTCGTTGCACACCAAGCACAATACGCGTTTTGCATCCTTGCCTGTGTGTATGCGTTGCTGGCCCGCTGCGCTATAATTCAAGCGAGATTTATACCTCGTTCGTGAATGCCAAAGGTGGCTGGATGTTGTACGCAAGAAAACCATAGTCCAGATTTTCAAATACCCTCGCTCTAATTTTGACGTGCGGTGTTTATTGTTAAAATTGTGAGATAAGTAGTAGAATGATATAATTGTTGCGACGAATGTAAATTCGTGGATTGGTATTAAGGTGGAACGAGCACGCGGAGGTAGGAAATTTGAAGAGTCCATCGCGTAGTTGAAGGAGAGAAGGCTCTCCATGGTTACGGACAAGGAGAGTGAAGCGATGGGCAGTCCCGGTACTCGGTGTTTTTATTTCTTTGCTTTTCGGTTGTGCGCCCAGTGAAACCGAGGAGAAACTGCACGGGCAAGGAGAAACGGAAGAGGTGGAGGAGGAGAAGGAAGGTGGAACGAGATTGGGCGAGGTTCTTCTCGCACAGGCTGCGGTATAATTAAAATACAGCTGAACACCAACTGCTGGCCCGTGCTGCCGTTGTTGCAGCTCCCTATAATTCTCTCTCTCTCTCTCTCTCTCTTTCTCGTCTTCTTATCCACCAAATTCGCGCTCTTCCTATCCAGCGAGAGCTCGATGATTAGTATTTAGGAGCCGGAATGCCTCGCAAAGGCGCAGAAAAAGAGGAGGCGGGCACTCGGTAGACCACGCTTTTGGGAAAAGGAGGTCCCGGGGCCAAGCATTATGATGGAAAGAGGGATAAGGCAAGGTTAAACCTCGAAAGAAACTCTCGCCGCGATAATTGGCACGATTTAATTGTCAAAATTACCAGTTTGCCCTCGCCCACTCGAGTAATGACAAATATTATTGTAATTTTTTCTCACGATAATCCCATGTTTCCGTGATATAATATATACACTATAATATCAGTCCGCGCGTGAAACATCGAAAACGAAACTAGCTGATTTGGAAACCGTGGGGGATACACAGGAATTAGCATTTAGAAGCCAATGCGGCGATATCGTTCGTTGTAATTGCTGTTACTCCTTATCGTTTCCATTCTCTTTCGGGCGCAGTTAATCTCGTTTTCGGGATCTGGCTACGTGCGTACGTAACATTAGCGCTCGCTTAATCTCGTTACGCGCCGAAAGTCGTATATAGACCGGCATCGCTGCTGGATACTAAACAGTTGCTCGTGGCGCAACTATTAAAACTGACTCCTCCCTTAGGCTTCATAAAAGAAGCAAAATCACGTAAACTCCGTCATCCTACCCTTTTTACTCCGTACACAGTTCGAGCGTTACTTTGTACGGACTAGAGAATATAGTCGGGAATTTCTGGACGAGAGCTCTTAGAGATAATAATAATCTTGAAGTAAAATTAATAAAATTTCCTTCACCATAAATTGTCAAACAAATATATTTGTATGTAGTTTGAAGGGTGGGGGAATTGCACGGAAGATAAGCAGCGAGTTTGAATTCGCTTCGATCGTTCGCCGACGGATGGCGCTGGCTGTACGATTGGGACGCAAGGTAAAAGGAGAGAGAAGGAGAGGAAATCGCGTGAAAAGCACCTGCTGCCAACAGTGCTTCTCGCTCGAACCAGAGGCGGACCGAAGCACGGCAGGTTATTTCATTTTTGATGCCATAAAGAGTGGTTTTATCGCCACGTTTAAACGTTATTGTACAATAAAAGTGGCATTATTATCAGTTAGTCGATGCGCGGGGTCGTGGGCCACGGGAAAAAAGGGAAGTAACGGAGGGTCGTCTTGGTATTCGGTCGTTGCCGGAAACGGGACGCGACTCGTGAGGAGCACGACTGACTTTATGACTCGTAAAACCTCGAGACATCCACCGACTCTCACTATCGTTCTGGACACGCGCCCTTTTCACGGGAGTTTACGCACGACCGTGAAATTCGAGGGTAATTTTTGACAGAAAAAGAGACGGACTGAGAGAGAGAGAGAGAGAGAGAGAGAGAGAGAGAGAGAGAGAGAGAGACAGAGAAAAGAAACGAAAGCGGAAGGGGCTTCCGCTGGCGCGAGGACAACCCTTCGACAAAGTCGTTATTGTCCTTTACGATCGTCTTCGCTTCACTCATCCGACTAATCTGGTAATCCTGTGGTTTCTTCAGGTCTATCCTTCCTTTTCATCAGTGCGGTATATTCCAAGTTTTACTGCTCGCCATAAATCCCTCTCTGTTTTCATCGAGTCGCAGCCTCGGATCGAGTATCGATAGTAACGATGATAATGAAAACGCAACTTGCAAATACATATAAGTATCGTATATGGCATATATAAAAATACTTCCTGCGTGTTTTCTTTTTCCTTTTATTTCTTAATTCCAACCAGCTACCTCCATATCCAGTAGTCCCGTTTCGTATCTCGCGAAATGGCGCGCATGCAAATACGTATAACCTTCCGCTTGACATTTTATTTAACCTCGCTGAACGTTTCTTGAAATCACAAGTAGCGCTCGTCGTCGCTGAGGTGAAGGTTGCCTATGCCGCGCATTACAAATGGAGAAAGGATGCACGGGCCCGGGCTGGGAAGACGCGGAGGACTCGAGCACCTCGAACTCTTTGTGAAATAGCTCGAAGCATGTCGAAGCGGAGGCTATTTTTCTGTCGAGAAATCTTTATGATTCATCTTTATCGACGGAGGAAATTTCTTCTTTTGCATTTTCCCTTCGGAATAGGAGTGGGCATTTGCGTGCTGTGCGGAAAAACCTCCGTGGATTGGCAGAACGGCCGTTGAGATTCGAATGCGCGATACGTTCCGATAAGGTTTATGTGTACTTGGCTGCTACGAGCGCCCGGTACGAGCAAACTTCCTTCCAGCCTGTACCGGAAACTCATTGTAAATCTCGATGCAGTCAGCGAGGACGAGACCGTGTGGACGCGGCCTCGCACTGTATCCGATAACGTCGCCAGATTCCGCGCTCAAATATTGAAGTTGGCCCCAATTTTCTCAGCCGTTGTCAACGCAATCAGGAAGCTTCCTCTCCGAGAGTGCCTGAATTCATCGTAAATCTCACGCGACTCCTATGTTTGTATATACACTTTGCACTTACCGATCCTATGTGCGAGCAAGGATATACACCGACCGTTATAAATCGTCCACCGGTACAATCACGCTGTCCTTGTAATTAAAACGATCCTCCGCCCTTTCTCTAAGCAAGCTACGAGATGATCCATGATAAATCCAACGATTTTATTGCATTTTTGTCCCATCCAAGCTGAATTCCCCTCGGAGAATGAGACGTTCCGTGATAGCTCGGCTGTTTGCATAGCTCACTCAGCCACGTGGTATAACACGTTGTACGCGTTGTTGTTGTATATGTAAAGTCTGACGGGAAACAAATAACTATCGTGAGAGGTGCGTGTGTAGATCCTAATAAAACAGCCGCGAGGGAGGTAATTTCAAACTAAGAATAATAATATTCGAGTACAGTGTATAGAGGATTTTTATAGAATTTCGAGTGCGAGAGTAATTGCAAAAAGTTTCGTTCGAAAGGAGACCAGCAAAGTGTTGAGAAAAATTCCGATTTTTAAAGGGGAGGTTAACGAAGCAAGGGGGGTGGGGGAGTTTGGAACGAGGCAAGCATCGTTTTATAATCATCAGGCAATCCGTGCTGGGCGATTTGCCACATTTTATGCCATTAATACTCGACGTGAGTCGCAATATCTCGCGTGCAGGTGCGAATGCACGAAGCGAGCAAGTTTCAGAGGAAGAGAGTCGGAGGGTCTCGCGCGATCCCTGCAGTTTTTCATAATTCAGCATAACGATTGCGAGCGAGCTGTATTGTAGGTAAAAGATGGTGATTCAGCAGAAGAAGGGTGGATGGGACTGGAAGGGAGTAGAGGGGGTTTCGCTCCTCCTCGGTCGGATCTTGACGCCGGCACGCCTCGCCAAACGTGAATACATTTAAATGGTAATCGCCGAAGCTTCGCTATACTGTTCCACCTAGATTGTATGTACGCGCGCAGCAAAAAAGAAAATCTGGATGAACGATCGGGTGTGTACGCAAGGAGAGCGGAAAGTACGAAACGCTCCTGACGATCCATCAGTAGGAGATAAAAGTATGGGTAGTATGTAAAATAAGAGAATACTCGTCGAGGGGCCTCGCTGCCTTTTTTCCTAGTTAGGGGACGTTCTATACTTATAATTGGTTCGGTGGGGGGGAGGCAAGGTGGTCTTTTTCTGTATCGTTAGCGCTGGCTTTTTGTGAAATCGACGATCGGTGGGATTCTGTTCTCTGAGCTTGTGTGCCGCGCGAGTGAGAGGGGGCGAGGGAGCTGCGGTGGCAATCTACGGATAGAATCTTGCAGCGTAACGACGACGGTGGCGGTGGCCGTTACTGGCGTTGTTGCTCTGGCGTTGGCGGCGGCGACTCTCGGCTCTCTGCTCTCTCTCTCTCTCTCTCTCTCTCTCTCTCTCTCTCTCTCTCTCTCTTTCTCTTTCTCTACACTCTGTAAGCTAAGTTGTAACTCAATGCTCTCGACCTACCGACCGTGAACCAACTGCCGCCACACTCCACGCCTCCCCCCCTCTCGATATATTTTCAGTTCTTGCTCGATGCCCCGACCTGCCTGGTAAACAACCGGGCGAACGGCCTCCGCAGGAAAACCAAATCCAGCCGAGTTTACGATAACGAGACGTGGATTGATATATCGCCACTACCAATCGCTCCCGGATTAATCGATGCGAGGAGATGCAAAAAGAGATGCTTTATGCACCATTTTCCACGCCGATTAACCAACTCCGCCCGATTCCCCGCCGTCGCTACCCGCCATACCATTTCTCGAATTATTCCACAATTTCATACCCAGTTGGGACGATTGAACATCTCAACGCTCGATCCTTTAATTAAACGGAATTGGTAGTGTTATTGCGAGTTCGTAAACGAGGATGAAAATTAATTAAACGGATGGCTCATCATCACCTGCAGCCTCCGCTATCTCCAGATCACTTTTAATTCGTTTCTGTAATTTACTCGAAGATTCAAGAAAGTTTCTGCATTGGTATTTGCGGTATCTCTCCCTACCTCTCTTTCGCTATCTATATATCTATCTCCACCCCCCCCCCCCCTCCCTTTCCATGGTAAAAATTGGTGCAACAGCGAATGCGCTCTTGGTACGAGAGCTTAGCTTTCTTCATCGTTAAGACGTACGGATCATGCTTATCTTTTTAATCGGTCTCTTTGCTCACACCTCAACGTGGCTCGTGCGATATGCGTATACGCTCGCCCGACGAATAAAGTCGAGAGAGATACGCCCTCACCTCGGACCGTTTCTTTCCGCAACAATTTTTTCTCACGATTTATCGTCCCGGTGAACCACCTCGTGCCAAGACTCGATTTTGAATACGATTCTTCCAGGAGTTATCGTATTGGCCGCTCGCAGGAAGCTCGATAACTGTTGTGAAATATTGTCAAATGCAATATATCTGCCCCAAGTAAATGGCAGGAGAATAAAAACGAATGGTCTACGGGGCAGAATAAAATCCAAAACTCTGCAGCATCGATTATTCTTTCCCTAGCTTCTTTTTTTCCAGAGAGAATCGATCAAAAAGCAAGACTCGCCGTGCTTCGCTTCTCTCCTCTTGTCTTTATAATCCGAGAAACTTTCCAGCTTCTTCGCGCTTTTCAAATTTACGACTGATTCTCGCCGATGTCATTCCGCGTATGAGTTATCGAATTGGACCCGTGGGAAGAATGCTATCTCCTAGAGAGAAACTGTATATCGCTCGTAATACATATACAGTATATATAATATATATTCGATGCTCTAAAATGGTAGAATGCAAAGCGACGCTGGGAGTCATAGGAAATCTCGCGTAACCTCTTGGGAGAGACTGCGAAAAGGATTAGTCATTGATTTCAATGGGTATACGTACTGAAAAATCTCCGAGATGAGTTGGCAAAAATTCGTAGACCGACGGAAAAGGAAGTGGTGTTGAGATGGAAAATGCAAAGAGCAAACTGCAGGGGATAATCTAATTATCGAACAACAATGTCTCGAGTTCCTCCGATATGGACACAGTGACAATGAAGTTTCTATATCGAGACTGGTGATATCGGCTACCTTGGTGGGCACGAGCCAATCACGTCGTGACTGTTCCCGTACCGGAAGCCGGAAGTGAAGGAATCCCGCGCGGGAGTGTGTAGGGTCCTACGTGTATAGAGATAGAGGGGGGAGGGGGGTAGTTTGTATGGGTTTGCGCTCTGGGGAAGAGGCCGGGGAGGATATTGAGAGCGACTCGCGTCGCGCTGGACATAATTTCCGCCAGACGAGATCGGAATTGCTAATGACGTCAGTACCACCTCTCCGCATCATTCACGCCTAACCACGTAGCCACGTTGCCCGGTTACAGGTTACTTGGACGAGACGCTTCGCTTCCAAGTATATTGGGGATGTGCTTGGCTATAACTAGGGATATCGCGCGTTCCCTTCCCCTCTCTTTATGTCCTTCCCACCCTTTTGCCCAGCTCGCGCGATCTCCACTGTCAAACTAACAGCTCCCTCCATCCCGCTCAATGACCATACGTCATTGCTTTAATAAATTGAAGCGATAGTGCTCTCCGCTTTTTACCAAAGGGTCCATATTATTTTGCATAAGTGAAAGCGGTCAACGCTGTACGAACGAAACGTCAAAAATCCGGCTAAAAGCTGCGCACACTCCTGAGTACTTTTACCTGTTATAGCTTTATAAAAATATATTCCTATATCGTGTCACGTGCTCTCGTGTCTGCAGCAAAAAAGATAGAGGAACAAATTCAAGTTATCGCCTCTCGTTTAAGAGACTTTAATTCCGATACTCTGAATGCGATATAATAATTAAAATAATATGATAATGATCATAGGGTAATTAAGGATCGAGAGAGGTATGAAAAATAGTAGTTTTTGTCCAAGGGAAATCCCTTGGGATGTTTTCAATGGGTTTTGTCAGAATGGATCGCGTGATGTTGATAAAGTATCAGGGTCGCGAACGGGCCGCAAGATCGGCGCCGATTCTCGCGGTCGTCGTCAAATGGCATATAACGAGGAGATGTGTGTGGCGCGGGCTTCAACGGCTCGGCGTCATGCATCGCACAAAAACGACGTGGGGTTGAAACGGGCGTCGCGCGACATATGCAGAGGGGCGCGGCGGGGGTGGATTTCTTGGCGAATTTCAATTGCGCTGTCGGCCGCGGGTTGCAGTCTTTCTCATTAGCGTCACACACGCCGATGAGGTTTTTCATTAGTCCCGCAATGCATTCCTGTTAGACAGGCCATGCCGCGCGCTGTGACGCACTCCGGTTTCAAGGGAACGAGGGGAAACTCGGAGGGGTCGGGAGACATTTTTAATTACCAGCCGGAGGTACAGCCTCCCTTCCACCCCAGCATCAGCTGCCAAATATTTCCGGCGTGTCATCGGACGAGACCGCATCTCATCCCCACTAGATTCCACTCTCTGTTTTTTTTACCTCCACTCGGTTTCTCGCTTATGCCCCGTCAACGAAACCGCAACCATGCATAACGAATTAATATAACAATCCGCTAGGTTTTATACCTGCGGGGACTCGGTGCTCGTCGTGAGACATTTCCCCATTGAGATTGAGGCGGTCGTAATTCCATTAGTCCACGCTTCTCTTTATTTCCTTATACGTAATTTCTGTTTAGCGCTCGATCGACTTTCGCATCAATTTGCGGCGATACCTGATGAATTATTTGGTGTCTGTGCTGCAAGATACGACGAGGGGGTGGGCAATGGATGGCTCTCGGTTGGTTCTCGCGTATCACGAGGGGGGGGGGGGGGGGGTGAAGAACGTCGTTGAGAACGGGATAAGGAGATACGCCAAAAGCCAATCTCAAAGCCGTACGTGACAGGCGGTATGCATCTGTTGAAATATGGAACGGGGGTGGTAAGGGGAGAAGGGTAACGTGTGACGTCCACGAGACGGCGTTAATATTTGAAAGCCATCCTCCTCCTCCCTGGCTGCTGCTCCTCCGCTACCAGCTCCGGCCCGATGCCGAGTGACACCTCTCGCACCAGCGGAGGCATTTGACGATTATTTATTTATAGGCAAATGAAGTAGAGGCTCCCATTAATTGATGGGCTCTCAGTGGCCGCCAGTCGGGGGATGACGTCTATCATTTTAATTTACCGCGTCGTTATTAAACCAACCCCCTACTCTTCCTCCCCCCTCCACCCACAAGAGGAACGCTCGTCAGTCTATATCGTGCCAGCGAAAACCTTTTTGCTCTTTCACGCGATTTCCACATTCGTTCAATTTTCAAACTCCGGACTCTCTCGTCATTTTTATGTACCCGCTCCCTCTCCTCTCTCTCTTTTACTTAATTTCTTCCCTTCCTCTGTATATACATATATTTTTTACAGTGCGGGAAGTTTGGTTCATGGAGTAGTATATGGTTTCTGCTTACCCTGTAGAATCCTCAAAGTCAAAGGCTGCCGCATGTATGAGGTAAAATGGTAACGTCGCCGAGTATGTGAGTCAAAAATTTGATTACTCTCTTTGTGTTTCAAAGTATATTTATTAGCATCAAATGCATCGACAAACATCACGTAATGAATTCTTTTTCGGACTCAGATATAAAGATGTGACGCTTCATTTGGCAAGACTCTGATTGGGCAACCTGATAAGCATCTGATCGGTTTGCCATAATTCTGATAAAGAAGACCTATTCGGACCAATAAAAAATGTAACGCTTACCTTGATAGAGCCCAATCGAGGAAAGCATTACATTTTTATCGGAGCCAAATAGGTTCTCTTTCTCAGGGCTTTTTAACGATGTCGAGTTACGATAATAAAAACACTTCGGATGATAACAAAGAAGAAAGTTGTTCAACTATTTGACACAGCACGGCATGTGAGGCTACCACTTAACCTCACGCATGTCAGATTTTAATTTTTAGGTACTATAGAGCGATATATTATAGCAGTAACTATATTTTTCCATGAATCAAGTTCCTACACAGTATATGTACTTCTCTCGCTATAGCTTTCACCTTACTGCTGTATTGAAAATAGAAGTTGTAGGTGACATTTATAACGTTTCGAAATAATTGATGTTTAGAAATTAAAATACATGTACATGAATTATTAAAAAAACTTTTAGCATGATATAAATTATTGACAAAGGCCATCTGCCACTTAGAAATTTCACAAGTATACATAGAATATAAATGAAGATATATAGATGAGAGTAGCTAAGAAGATAAAAAATAACAGATACGATTTCTATTCTTAAGACGACAGCATATATTTCTCTAATAGAGAATTTCTCGCGTTTTCGCGAAAATTACATTTGAAGCTTGCAAGCCCTATATTTATTTTCGCCTGTTTACGCGAATAATATAGTATTAAAGAGCAAACGTCGAGTCTTAATGATTATCGATGTATGCGAAACAGGATTTGCTTATTAATGCTCAGCGCATTACCTGTTGGGCAGAGTAACGAGTTTACGTTAAATCAAACCATCAGCGATTGTCGGGCTTGATCTATCGATTTATCGACACCCCACTTACGCGATGGAGCATGGGACATTCATTCATAAGGCAGCTTGCGATTAGCGGTCCAGCACTCATCCCCGCTAAATGTTCGCGAATGTATGATGCACTTCGGGATACATAAATGATTACTCGGATCTCCCAAAGTGTATTACAGTTAATTTTACGCCCGGTAGAAACATACCTCTATAAATTAAACCAAGCCCTTGATGTATATACGATGGATCCAATATTCCCATCTGCTTAATTGTCAATTTTACATGGAATTTCCAAGGACAAATGACGATCGGCAAGGAGAAGAATAAACTCGATTGTTTCTTTTATTCGAAAAATTCCAAGAGTAAAATGTGCGATGCTAGAGTATTTCCTCCGTGTAAACTTTCCGAGAGAGTCTGAATAGTATATATAGTATAGAGGCTAGGGCGCATGCGCCATATTCCAAGGCATTGTACCGTGCGCGCCCGGTTGTTTTAATTAGTTTTTAATTTGTTTCATAATGGCGAGGCGTGCCTTCATAATTCGAGTCGTTTTTACCGGGGTGTACGAGGCTGGCATTTACGTACGTGTGGCGTTTGGGGTGTGCGTGCCTCGAGTATTCGCATTCGGTGGCCGATGCCGTTTCGTACCCGTAGGTCTCCCCTGCCGAGTACATCAGAGCAGCAACTTTCCACGCTCAGGAAATTAGTCTTCAGTTTAAAAACGCGACCTTCTTCCTCCGCTCCGTCGCGACCGCTGCTTACTCGTGGACCCGGCTACTTACGCTCCTCGCCAAACTGCGGCAAACGTATTGCGCGACGTTGCTTTAATTAAACCCAGCGTTGCCAAGACATTCGAGTTATGAATTCATTTTTTCCCGCCATGTCCAAACTTATACGGGAGAATATTTCGCAAAAATTCTCGCTTCGAGTTCGAGATGATTTGGCACGACGATTCTCGGCAGATTTTCTCGGATTCCATTATAAACGCTTTGCGAGGTTGCCCGGTAATTAATAGCCGGTGCTTTAATTGTCTCTCGAGGAGGCTGTGTAACCGTAGCTGAACCGATAAGAGACCGTATCAGCTAGTGTGTCCGAGGGTAAGACTACGGGGATAAAAGTGCGGAGAGCGTTCTCTCGTAAAGGGGAATATTGCGAATGGCATAGTGGAGGGGAGAGAGGGAGAGAGAGAGAGAGAGAGAGAACTCGCGAGGCACGTAAATCGCCGTAATTGCCGAGGAACGACACGCCCGCATTAAGATGCGTCCGATACGCCGGCGGGAGATCGACGCAGCGGCGAGTCCCATAAAACAGGCGCGCAGTAGTATAATCAAAGTTGTCGCGTCTGGGTATATATATACGTATATATGGCTGGTGGAGAGAAGGGGTGGAGGGTTCGCCATGCGAGAAGGAGCCGTTTCATGGGTCCAAGAAGCCTGCACCGAGTAGTTCTGGACGGTGACGAGGTCGCCGGTAGGAGGGGCCTCGCCACGATGGAGGACTCCTTTGGCGAGTAAGCCCGGGATTTATGGCGGCGTCGCGACGTCCGTCTTCACTCGCCGTGACGCCCCTCTCCACCCGCTCCAAAAGTCGCGCTCCACCATGCGGCACGCCGAAACTCACCTTCCCCCCTGTATCTTCCCTACCCTGCCGATCCTTCTTAACTCTAAATTCCTACCATCAATTAACCCTGCTGTTTCCTCTCTGATAATATTATTTCGTACATATATATATATATATATATGTGTGTGTGTCTCTGCAGTGTAAAAACAATAAACCACAATGTTGACCACTGGAAAAATAAAAGGTATATACATATATATATATATATAAGAATACAAACCGAAGAGCTAAATAGGAAATTAGAGAAACGTCGGTGTAGAGTAGAATTTATATCTATCTCATGAATGCTCTTGTGAAATATGGCGAAGGAGTCGAAGGACGATGGAATAGGGGGTGGAGGAGGGGGAGGGGGAGAGCGTAAAACTGGGTGGTTGGCGTTTAACTCGCGGCTTCTCCTCCGTTTCTTTCACGTGGATGATTCGGCGCGGCGAATTTACGTTATGCGCCGCGGGCCACTTCATCAAGGCGTTCTAACGATCGTGACGAATGGCTTAGGAATTGGCACTAACGTCAAAGACGAAGAATGGACGACGGAACAGTGGCATACGTGGAACTCGCGGCTATTCGTCAAGCAAACGCGAGATAAGCCAACGTGTGCCGTCACTCCGTACGTACGGCCATTGTTATATACCTCTCCTCCCCAGCTCGACGTGTTGCAACCTTTTGACCGTCAACCTATTTCAAGCCAAATTACCTACAAACGGTAAATCGTCGTCGATCGGTAGAAGGAAATTCTGTTTACATCTCGTTTTCAACCCTCTCTAGGCTATACAGCAATTTGCCTACAGGAAACGCGAGTTCATTCCAATCCCAGCAAATAATAAATCGTAAAAGCAGCCCTCTTCCACCACCATCACGGATAACCCGAATCCACGCCAGCTGTGATTGAAGGGAGTCTCGTTTTATGGTGTATTCACCTTCGTCATGAGAATCCGTATTATACCGATTTACGACTAGTACCATTATTATTTCATCGGATCCTCGCGCTTATCCCACGCGAGGATGAGAAGATCTTCCTCGAATCTCTGATAACCGTTGTGCAAAAAAAAAGTAATTTCTTAATCATCCGCAGTGAAAGAAGAGCGGCGTGTAAATTTAGCGGGAGAAACCCACGGGATTTATCCAAGCCTTACTCGGGACTGTAAGCGTGACATATTCTTGTCTTCATAAGTCATGGTTTTTTTTTTCGACAATTACTCTATTGCCAGTGGAAAATACGGGAGCTCGGAGGCCATTGATGCTCCTAGCGACGGTAAGTTATCGCCGTGTAGCTTGGAAAGTTTCTCACGAGCATGTCCGCGCTGGTATAAGAAGAGGGGGTGGGGGAGGACGTGGGAGGTGGCGGTCTCTTTAGCACGGGCTCTTTCTGGCTCGCAGGAAACGGTATCAGTATGCGAGCTACGATTCGGCCACATCTCGCGCTCATCCCTCGACTTATTGCGGCTCAGCTCCCTCCTGGCTCGGCGTCGTCGTATTTGTCCCCTCTCGCTCCTCGCAGGATCCCACGGGATCCCCCCTTACACCTCCAGCCACAGGGTATTCCAGCACACGGAGCTCGAGCTCACATGTCCGCCTCACGCCTAAAGCCTCTAAATTGTTTCCATCATAAGTCCAGATACTCTCGGCGCATATATACCCTCGGATAACCCTCCCCTTCTTCTCATTCCCACCCCTCTCCTGGAACCTACATCTTGCCGCGAGTACCCGTGAAATACGCGGGCCACTTGTGCCATTAACCCCCCGATGATAAGCACGCAGGATATACGAGTCTGGGAATTTCTTGCTCTATTATACACTCTTTTCTGCTTGCCCTATCACGCGTTAGCTGAGCATTTTCCCAGATAATCCTGCCACGAAATCTATCAAGAGGAGCTCGCGATTAATAATTTCGTTACTATATATATATACGGGGAAAGTGATTTTAGCCAATATTGTAATTTTTGGAAAATTCCTAACGTAAAATATGGCGTGGTACGAATCAGGCGTGCACGTAGCGAATCCACAATTTTCGTGCCTGTCTTTCCGCTTTGTTGTTAAATGTAGAATATAGGAGAAAGACGTCAAATATCGGTTGCGTGAGGACACAATTTTAGAAAATAATAAATTTTTAAAGCTAATTATATATTTTTATTGATTGTACTTTAACTTTAGATGTCGAGCTGCTTCGTAATCTTACAAAAAAAAAATGAAAATTATAAGCACTTGTGTGTGCATTATTGGCGTTAACCTTTTATATACGGCTAGTAATTATCATATATAAAAGCAGCACTCTATTTTTGAATGTCAATGAGCAGTCATTCGAGTGCTGGAATTTGAACACTGTACAAATTATGCTCCGATGTGTATTTTTATAAGAAACTATTTAACACAGTATATTGTCTTACTTATTATTTTATACATTTACTCCTACATATAAGACAGCTACAAATTATATTTTGCCAAATATATATCTTATACACGATAAACTATAACTCTTATTATAAGAACACGTACCGGATAAAAACTTTTTTTATCAGGAACGCTCGGCTTTTCGACAAAGTCAGCCAAACCGTTTTTGTTCGTACGAGCTTCTATCTTTTAATGCCACTCTATCGAAATTATCCCACATCTCGCTTGGTTTTGGTAAAACGAAAGCGATCGATATTACCAGCCTCACCGATATTCGAAAACTTTCCCCCAATAGACGATTGAAATGGGTAAATTTTTGGAAACTACTCGTGTAATTTTTATCGAGCTGCTTGAAAATGTTTTGTGGGAAATGCACTTTAATTTTTGAAGAGATCGCTGGCTATTGAATTCAGCGAGCTTTTGTCGGCATGCGAGCGTCATACACATTGGGGATCTCAAGAATCGGAATCGCGTACCGCAAACAATACACGTTGTAGGCAAGCCGTGTCCATGCATAATTCAAATAGTCGCACAGGCCGTCGGTGGAACCGCGGAACCCAGCGAATTTTCTCTTCCGTTCTGCCTCGCTCCTAGTAAATACGTAATCAGACCTCGCTATCATCCCGACCAACCTATTCCCCCATCCCCCCCTCTCATCCTTACCCCCTCGCCCCTCCGCGAGCTCCATATCCTGCAGCTTTGTACCAACACACGGTGACGCCCATAAAGCACCTATGAGATCATCCGTACCGCATTGCGACGACGCTTCAACGATATAAAGTTCATCCAAAGCGTGCTCGCGTTTGCACACGATGAATCTGTCGAAATTATAAAATGGAGCTTGAAAAGTATTTTTTTCTCCCTTTTTTTCCGAAATATGCTCGATGGAGCAGCTAGGGGGTAGTTTTGATTAATTTTCCAGCGAGTAAATGGAGCAGGGCAATAAAGTAGGGGAGTAAGTCCGTTACGAAGGTCGTTCCTGAATAGTAGGAATAATTAATACGTGCGTTGCTACATTAATACGAAGGTGCGTGTTTGTATTACACGTTTTCGCGCGGTTTCGCGATCGTTCGTCTCGCGGCAGACGGCTGCTTGTAACGAGTAATGTTTATAGCGCGCTACTGTTTAAATTAGGCTCCGCGCGAGCAACGCTGGAGCGGAGTGCCGTGCTTCAACAAGGATTTTACGGGCGCTAAAAGAGCAAATATATATATTTCCGCGGCGAGCTCTCTCCATGCGAGCGCCAATAAATTTCGCCAACAAAATCCTAGCCGTTGAAAAAGAGCACGGCACCGAGGAATCAGCACGCGTGCCCCGTTACGCTTCGCGAGAATCGCAAATTTAATAAATAGACGCGGGACCGCACAAATCTTCACCGCGACTACTTCCAGTCATGAAAAATTCACCAAGCCCGATCGCATTATTTTTATTGAAATGTAAATCCAGCCGTTTCGCCGAATATCTCCTTCTAGCATAATTAATGACGCTCCAGTTTCTCTAAATACACATACAGATTCCGTTGGGTAGCTGTCGTTCCCTTAATTTCTCTTATGGTGCAACAGCATATATAACACAAAGCGCGCGTTTAGTGCCGCGCTGGGATATAATTTTTCTTGTAATCTTTTTCATCCATGAGAGATTTTCAGAGATGCATGCACCAAAGGGGTCGGGAAGGAGAAGCAAAGCTACGCCATGGAGGTTCAACGATGATCGCGCTAGTGGGTTTTTGCCATGTCATGTGAAAAACGTCGCCGCAGCTGCGGAATGCTAATGTATAGCGGGTAGTTGTGCACTTTAAGCTGTCGGATCGAAACTCCGCGGACGCTGCAGGCTGCAGCCTGTAGCTTGTCGTAGCTGGAGCAGCTAGGGAGGCCGGTGGCGCGATTCTCATACGCAACGCTCCGTGAAATTCGACGCAGTAAATTCCGATATTCCACGGGACTTTGCTGTCTGCCTTCCTGCCTGTCGGCCTTGCCGCGCGCGCGGCTAGACGAGCTTGTTCAGCCAGCAGGAAGTGTCGGGCAAAAATACTTTTATCGAGATTAAAAGGATATGGAGCGAAAAGGAAATCGCGACTGCAGGCCTGGATCAAAAATCTTTGGGGAATGCCGGTAGAAATCGATATCAACGATGAAATTTCAAGGGATCCGGAAAGGAATCTCTCTCTCTCTCTCTCTCTCTCTCTCTCTCTCTCTCTCTCTCTCTAACACACATATCCTGTCTCTATTCCTATTTTTCGTTTTATCAAATATATTGGATAGCCATGCATAACTTTGAATCGCAGCTGCTCTCCATTTTTCCTGCACTTAAACGGAATCTATATACTGGATAGATATAAATGAAAATCACGTACGCGACGCGAGTACAAAGTTTTAACTTTTCGAAAATTACCTCGATCGCTTGGGGGAGAACGGAAGTTTTCTTCGGCCGCTTTGGCGAGATTAATTTCATTCGGAAAGTTATTTCTCCCGACTGGCTTAAAATGCCAATTTTATCCAGATCGGTCGGCCTCGTAGATACCGATGATGTGTCACGACGGATTACCAAGTGACGTCATTCACGAATACTTCGAAAACCGCAGCATTAGCGGCTTCCGTCCCATCCCGTCGGCTCGCGTGTTTATCCCGGAAAATCTTGTGACGAAAACGTCGCGCTGTTCGGTCGGATTAATGCGTCCACGATAGGTCAGAAATGGTAGCCGGCCTTAAAATTATCGCGAAATGATCGTGAGGCAAATTTCGTACGTCCTTATGTTTTCACCGGAAGTTCTTCTTATAGCCGATGAACGTGCAACGTCGCCATAAATACATGAAGAATAACGTTGGTGCTTTTTAAAGAAATATAAATTATTTTTGCTACGAGACTGCAGATATTGTTGGATTGAAAAAAATTGGAAGGTTTGTTTTAAAAAAGGATAAAAGAATGGTAGGGGGCGGGGAGATTGAAGTGTGTGTGCTGAACGAGGCTTAAGTCTCCGGGCTGTTAAGCCGCGAGACGAATTCTCTTGGACGGCCGCGCTTCTCGCTAATGCCACGCCGTATCTAATCTGCCTTCGTCTTTCCTTCATCCATTTCGACTACGTCGCTCGTCCGCACGTACGTTCCTCTCGTCTCCTCACCTTCCTACGGCGAAAAGCTCTTTGGCTGCATTAGGACGTGGCTTGCCGCACAATGGCACCAGCAGCATATCCGCTTCTCTCTCTTCAGCCACTCAGAATTAAAATCCTTGGTACGATCTCTGCAAATAATACGCATTTTCTCGACATAACTCGTGCAATTTTATACCCGGCAACAGAGTCCTAAATCTCATTAAAAGGCGGGAATATAGCGGATCGCGGGGGTTCTGACGGCGGCTGCTGACTGCCGAGATGCCACCCTAATTACCTCAGGCTCGATAAAAAAAAACGAATTAAAGAAAAGAATTAGGTGGGAGCGAGGGTGAGGCTGCTCGTGACAGCCAGCTAATCGGGGTGTTTAAGAGTCTACACTGATCGCCGGGGTCTCGTTAAAACTGGGCAGAGGGACCACTTTCTTTCTCTCTCTCTCTCTCTCGACAGCCTTATTTTTGCCAAGCGCGATAATGGGGCTCGCGAGAAGAGGGTAAGAAAGAGGCAAGAACGAAGGTTCCTATATAGATGGGTGGAGGGAGGGAGGGGGGGGGGAGAGACTGGAAGAGAACAAGAGGAAAACTCAGGAGGTGGAAAGAAAACTTCTGGGAATGGGGCTGGGTTTCGTTGGCGCGGAAGTATATAGAGTTGGTGCTGGAAGGAAAATATGAGAGACACGGACCGGTGGATAATGTAGGAAGGAAGAGTGCCGATTGTGAAAGGAAAAAGTGGAGAGAGGCTGAAATCGAAGGCCAGGCGAGGGAAAATGAAAGTTGGGGGTTGGCAATTGGGAAAAAGGGAGAAAGGGGGTGAGTGGGGGAGGCCAGTGGGAAGAAAGAACGGCTCAGAATGCTATGGCCGTGTCTATGATTTACGAGGGCTGGCTGGTTTGCGCCACTTTGCATACCGATCGACGTAACCGTGCCGCGGAGGATACTACGTACAATGGCCAGTGTGTCCGTGCAGCTGAGTTTCAACGCTCGGTGATTCACGCGTAACTCGCGTGAGTACGAAATCCTAACCAGGCGACATTTCCCCAATCGTCATCAATCACACTTGAACTCGGATACCTATTTACGCTTTCTCCATTTGCCTTCTCTCCCATTTACACTATAATATTCAAGCTAATCGCGATACCCAAGGCTTTCCAGCGTACCTACAACATATATATATATATTTCATTTATATCGCCCGTCTTGTTCGATTGGCTTTTATATAAACTCGATGAGAAAACTACGATCGAACTACTTGAAAGGAATAGAAATAAATCGTGAAAATGTCGAGTCACGATGAACTTGAACGTCTTTATCAATATTTAATGGCGACCTGTTAAAATTTCCTTGTACCGAGTGGGATGTATTCGGATAATGCGTCAAAGCGAGTATTTTAGAAGGTTGGGCGATGTTAAGTGACTCGGATGGGCTTGATGAAAATGATTTATAAAGATTGACGAACTGGCCTATACCGAAAATACATTTCCGCGTCTGTATAGGTGAAATCGACAGGTTACCCGTTAATAATGGAGCAGGAAGGGGGAAGAGGGAGGGGGAGGGGAGCCTTTCTTGCAGGTCGCCACGGAAGAAACCTGTAATTAAATAAAGTCGTCTTCTTCCGTTCGCCATTATCTCTTATCTGGCCGTTGAGACGGCATTGCGACACTCGACCGAGGTGCGAGGTCGATATTTTATTTATTTAGATGCCGAGATGGGAAAAAGTAATCAGGGGTGCGCTAATGGAAGCCTCCTCTGCCCCCACGACTCTCACCCCCTTCCCCCATCCCTCGAATAAAAGTCTTTTTGTTTCTGGCATCGTCGGACCTCCCCCTCCCTCACGATAATTACGCACCGTACTCTCTCCACGTGATTAAATAACGCGAATTAAAGTTTCTCGCGATAGACGAGCATCGATATTACGCGTACGGACAGCTGAGAAAGACGCAAGGAACTCGCGCGAAACACGCGATCTACCGGCGAGGAATTAGTCACTCGATCTCGTACTTTGATTCCGTGCTAGGTTCGCGCTGTATTTCATTTCTTTCGAGTGCTCGCTGAATTTTTACGAGTCATTGAATCACGGATACTTTGTCGAGCTTGGTAGTATATAATTTTCGTGCCAACTCGCCCTATCTTTTAATTCGTCCTGAGAGGCGGCGGAGGCGAGGGGAAATTAATTTCATATTTTTCCTTCCTTTCTAGCAGTAGCTATCGCATTTTTTCTTGTTTTTTTTCCCTTATTCTACCTCTCTCGCCAACTGTATAGGGACCATCAGATTACGCCTCAAGGAAATTGAAACATCCAGCGCCTCGAGGTAAAGCGAAGCCATGATTTAGGGAACCGTTTGAGTTATGTGTTCTCCTATATTAAAATATTCCCTATGCAAAGCCGCTCTTGTCGCTCGATAGATTTTTCGTGGCGCCTACATCTAGCCGCTAACATTTCATCGGACCCAAGCAAAATTCTGAAGCTGAATTAAATATTGGTATTGGCGAACGGATTAATATCGAACATTTAATTAAAGGTATATAGTATAGGATTAATATGCTGAAAGCATTAGTAAATTTTCGATTTATTCGTGAGGGATAAAGAGGGGAGTATGATTGGGGAAGAGAAGGAGGATGAAGAGGGGGGGGGGGGGGAGGAGTTGTAATAAAATAAAACCAGATATCGTTAACGATCGATGGAACATGCCATGGAAGAGGACCGACTCAAGATGGGCGGATAAACAGAGATTGGCTGGAGCTCGATATCCGATATATAATTAACTTTCCAGACGAGGGTATCCAAAACCCTCTACCTTCCCTCGCGTACAGTACCAATGCCGAATTTGTGCAAATTTGTAAAATCGCCTCGTCCATTCGAATGTACAGCACTTGCAGGTTCTGCTCGTGTTCCTATATATAAAATTACTCGGTGATGATGCAGGGAAAAAAATGAAGGCTTTGTAAGAAAATGAGAATGAGTGTGGAGAAAAGTTTTGATTTGACTGCTGTACGCAAGTCGTACTTATCCAAAACAGGCTTTGAATATATATCGGAGCATGTGTCTGAGCGGATCCGCGTGAACTCTCGCAATAAATCTGCATGAATAACCTAAACAATTTGGCGCAATATATATAGGAAGTAGGGGGAGGGGGTGGGATAGAAAGGGGGTGTCACGAGGCGAAAAGTCTACGCATACGCGATAAGTCGAGGGGATCTCGGTGGTTTGGTCGAATGGGAGAAAAGAAAAGCCAAACGCTTCGCGTCTGACTTTCATCTCGGTCTAGCTCTCTCTTTCTCACGCCCTTTAGCCACGTTGCGGAGCTCGAAGGAGAGAAAAGGCGATGGCATGCGGACCACGTTTCCCTTATTTATCGTTTCCCGATGCTTATGTTTTACTAGGCCGAGCCGTGCCGCGGTACACGATAAGGCTGGGGCAAGGGTGGAATCACTGAGGGAACCAATAACGTGATGTATTATACATAATGCATGGCCCATCCCGACGTTGCTACCTTGCTACCTGCGTATACGTGCGCGGACGGAAACTTGACGAACTCGCACGGCGCACAATTCCACTTCCTCCCTCTCCTCGAGGGTTGAAAACCACGCACATCCCCTCTCTCTCTCTCTCTCTCTCTCTCTATAATGGATGGCGCTAAGACAAATTCGATTTTGGACCTCCATCTTGTTGCTTCTGTTTAACCATAGATCGGCGCGCGTCTCGAAACATCCCCTGCCGTATAACTGAAACTCCAGCGAAAACTGTTTCAATGACTTTTTCGAATAAATCTGTAATATCCATGAAGTTCTTCCAAGGCAAATTTGTGGTTGCTTGATCGTGTTTGTTTACGATAAAGGATAAGACGAGGTGCCCGTGTAATCTCGCTGGTTCGTGGAAGGATAAACTGTATCATATTGTACATTATATGGAGGAGGTGGGTGTGGAGAGACCAGGTCGTATGTAATATCGGCATTAGAGAATGTGCCAGCATTCATCACGTTATCAAGTCGGCCGCACACGCTGCGTGTTGATACGCAATTATGCGTGGCAACGTGCACCACACACGAGTCCCCGAAGCTATCCCTCTCTGCTCCCCTGCCAATATCCCTACCGACGTGACGTATCCCTCGGAAAACCAGTGTTCTGATTGATAGAACAAAGACGTTTGAAAAATTAACGCGTCCGCCTCGAGAGTTCACACTACTTCACAAGCACGAGAACTCTGTACATAGGCAGCTAATAAATGCCGTAAATTGGAAAAAGTTAATTCGATAAAATGTATAAATTACTGATATGGAAATGTTGATAGAACGTTATTTCTGTTGAAGAATGTCCAAGCGGTGAGTGATATAAAGATCGAAATGGGCATTTTCGGTAGGCCATGCAGAGAGTGGAGAAAAGATTGGGAGGATTGGAGGCTAAAGCGCGCAGAATACGATTTACATCAGTGAGATTCCCTTTTCTCACCAGCAGGATTCTCGACTCGACCATCCATTCTGCATTCATCGACGCATTTCTCGTTTTCCAATGGTGTTGCCGCGAATGGCATGCGCGAGGACTGACGAATTTATTGCATCTGAAGCGGACGAAAGATTTTGCCAGTGGGAAGGACGGGAAGTGGGTATACGTGGGGGTGAGATTGGAGGTTGGAGGAGGATCTCATTGAGGATTCATGCGGTATACGAGAGTGGGTGGGGGGAGGCACTGTGGGACGAAGGACCAGACGTAGAAGCGTTGAGAACGAAGGGTGAGGCGACCTCGTGTAGCCACACAGGGTGGAACGGGTGGAAAGGGTGAAAGAGGGAAACGGCCGGGTAAGACGGGTATGGAAAGGAGAAAGGGGTGGAGAGAGCGGTGACACTCTCATTTCGGAGAGAATTTACAAGCCGCCCCTCTCGCGTGCCTCGCATAGTCAGACCTAGTCCACCCCCTATATATAACCCAATGTAGCCACCAGTCTGGCATAGTTAAGTACGCCTCTACTAGATGTACCTCACTGCTTACGAAATTCATTCACCTCGAGAGCATTTCAGCTTCAATGTCCGTGAAATTATTTCTACGTCATCGACGCTCTCAGCCATTCTCCCACATTTCTCATTTTTCCTTCATCTCGTATGTATATATACCTACTCTAGCTCCAACGTCGATCCTTGCCTCGAAATTTCAACCTTTTCTCCCATACTTCCTATCCCTGTCAGTGAAATATATCCACTCCAAGTCATTTTTGTTCATTTTGCCATCTTTTCGTATCGCACCAGTTTGTCTTTGACCGTCCGTATTTTCCTCTCGTGTCTTGTTCCCTCAATAGTGGAGCTAGTCATCAGTCTCAGCCCACCTCACTGCCCCCGAGCACGCAATCATTATACTGCCCTCTCCCCCTCTCAGCAACGCCGCACGGGAGCTACGCCACAGAATCGTTGCGCCATTACAGAAGTTATGTGGGCGTGCACGATTGCAGTTTGCTCCTTGCCAACTTTATTTACGAAATGGATCGCATGACGACTGAGCACGTAGCGCGATTCCTGAATTCACCTTGCACCCCACGTTATCCCTCCTCCTTTCATCCCAGTTCCTCCTGATTAGCCAAAACCCAATATCCAGCATGGAAACTTTGGTGATTAATGCTGCTATACCAACGGGGATTGTGTTGCTTTTAAATGAAACAGCCGATGTGGAAAACATTCGGGCATACTTTTATATATTACGGAAATATATAGGTATTAAAAGATTTAAAAAATTTTAATTGCTCGTCCCATGCAATATTATGTGATTTGTGAGAGTGTATTGTATATATGTATATACGGGATAGGTCTGCAGCGTCCTGCAGATCGGATTGATGCGGAGAATACAATGGGCTAAACTGAGTGAAACGAGGATATGATGGGATGAGACAGGCCTGTGGCTGAAGGGTAGGGTGAGAGGGTAGGTGTCGCGGTGGGCAAACTTACATGCATATCCTGAGGGAGTCCGCCGTGGCGTCAGGCACAAGGGTGGCAGAAGTTACGGCGTCTCGACGATGCCACTTCCTAAGTCTGCTCTAGCGTTACCTACTGTATAATCTACCCCTGTATCCAACCCCCTCCCCCTTCCCTTTTCTCACGACGCTGCGACCGAGAAGAGAGTCTTCGGGGAGCTCAGGTGCGGCTCTCTTAGTTAAAGCCACTACCAAACGCCCTGAGCATCTACCCCGTAGCGCCATCGTCTCCTGATTCTAAAGCCAAAACCCTAAGGAGCTTCGCTACCCAGCTAAGTGCGTGCTACATTCTACGTTCGATTCAATTTCCCTAAATCTTCGTAAAATTTCATGTCTTTTCACTCCGTGCACTTTTGTTCCCATTAAAATTATTCTTTCGCTGCTATCGTAAAGTTGCTGAAAAATTTACCTAAAACCATAATTGCTGCTAAGAAATTATATGCTATACGTATAGTTGAGATGAAAATTGAAATATAAGGTTGGAATTAGTTGCCAGAGGGTTTATATAGCTTTAAAGATTCGAGTGCAGTTGTTTATACAGCAAAGCTAGGAGGATTGGAATGTGCGTTGGGTAGCCAGCAATGTAATAATGCAGGAACGAGGTAAGAAGCATCACGAGAGATTCTCTGGATTAATCCTAGGTGGTGGAGAGGAAGTTTGGAGGAGAAGCTGCGTAGCTGGATTTCCTAGCGACGTGGCAACAAGCGACACGTGGTGCTGCGACTCTGGCGAATTTGATCTGCCTTCCGGGCTGACGCGCTACTGTGCAACTTTCCAAGAAGTTTCGCAGAGGTCCGGGAGAGACAGGATCATCGTGATGGGAAGGAAGTTGGCGGGAAGAGGGGAACACCGAGAGGATTTTAACAAGTGAGAATATTAAATTTGTTTAACAAGCCTCTCGCTTCGAAAGAGGCTCAAGTAAATTCGAAGGGTACGAAACTCGAAATTAATTCCCTTTAATTAAAGACCACACTGGAATTTTGTATAAAATTCGCATAAAATCGGCAATATTTTACAGAGGTAAGCTATATCGTTTTGAAGATTCCAGTTTGGGTTATTCTACAAGTATCTACCACAGGTACAATGTATATAGAAAAGTTGGTTCAAATGTTGCACTTTGTCGAGAGATTTTTGCTTTCGGGACAAAGGTTTACGGTCGGGTTGGGGATAAAGAGCCAGGGATATCTTCATTCGTATCAATTACTCTACGATTAGATGGATGAAGATACGTGCGGTGGTTCGATGGCGAGTCGGGAGCAGACAGTTCGATGGGAGGGCCCTTGCAGTGAGGAAGGACCTGTCCAGAGTAGCGTGATTGACAACGAGCCTGCCACAGCGACAATCCTGATTCTTTGATTGAGTGCTGTACGGCGTCTTAGATAAGAAACTCACCAACAAATATCTTAATGAGTCTACTACCACGATCTTGGTTTCCCACATATCTTTGTCTTTAATTAACACGCCAAATCTAATCACTCTGCTAGCACTTGTCCCAGATACATCGTTATTCGTCAATCAACCTTTCGACAATCAATCCCACCAGAACTTGAGACTATAAAAGCTTTTACATTATAAGAGCAGTCTACTTTACATTAATTTCCCACTATATATATATATATATACATACTCGCTTCTCAATGGAGCCTGGCAAAATCGTTTATAGGATTTAGAAATAAAAAACAAATATCGTACGAGTATCGATAAATCAATAATAATGAATAGCATCAATTGGAGTGCCGTTTGTTAGCAATTTTAAGTAATTTTCTAGCAAAATTGCGGAGGCAAGCGAGAATCGTGATTACCAGGGGCCAGGCTGTAATCAGGGTCTTCCTCGTGATGCTGGGAGTAAGTGGTGTACGGAGGGGTAGGATGTGTGGGTGTGGGGAGTAAGAGGGCGAGGAAGAAGAGGAAAATCGACGGGAGAAGAAAAGGATTCGTCGAGTATTCGGAGAGACGGCTAGTGCTTTCGCGTGCGGTCCGTGGCAATTAAGGGACGGCTAATTAATGGATAATTAATGGCTAACACTGCGAGAAGGAGACGTCCCGCTAGTGCAGGACTACCGTAGCCGGCGTTCCTCGTTCTTTAAACCTTCCGACGCGTCCTGGAACGGAGGAGGAAGCTTTCCCCATTGGCCGTTTGTCGTTGCCGGCATTGTTAATTATTTGATCGACAAGATAACGAGCGCGTCTTACATGCACCGCGTCTCCTTAACTCTTCCACGCTACGCTTTCGGCCATGCCGACTCCCACCGGGATACCCTGCACTCGCGGATATATCGATATCTCGATCGTGCACGCCCCATCCTCGCCTATTAGCGAATCCGAACGTCCCTACCATTTTTTGCGATGCTCCACAAAATCCACGTACCACTACTACTGCACCGCATTCTCGGCATTGATTTAACCACTAATTTTCACTCCCCATTAAACGATACATACACCGGAGGCTTAGAGGTGTATATACGGTATATAATAATATTGAATGCAAGTGGAAAAATCCTCCGTAAATTACACAACTAATTTCGTTGGTTTCCCGTTAAGAGGATATAAATGTCTGAGATTTGTATTTATCTACCTGTCGCTTTTCACTCGTTTATTCGCGGTGCGTGACAGTTGACAGTTCGGCGACGCGGTGGCAGTTGGGGAAAAGGGTGACGGCGTTCAGCGACAGCGGCAGCGGCCTTAAGGAGTCTTAAGATCCGAAGAGGCTGATGTATTTATAAGGAGAAAGATTTGCATACGATGCAGCAGATCGCCGATAGCAGGACGGCGCGTTCCGTAGATTCAAAGAGGCTTTGTGCCATTATATCCGCTGCTCTCCGTCCGTCCACCAACTCGCGCACCAAAACAAAACTACCCATAATTCTTCCTCCGTGCGTCTCGATCCAACTCCTCCCCCCCCCCCCCCCCCCTCATCTACCCTTCATTCCAGGATCTTCCCTTTCGCCACTGTGTGTGTACCACCATATTTCATTTACTTTACGCAATACCTATAAAATAAATCGCAGAAAAATCGTCTTCCTTTATTATTTATCTCTAATTAAACGATTATTCTGTGCTTAATTAATAGCGGGGAAAAGGATTTTGGCAGAATCGCGTGTTTCATAATTTTGATAGAATTAATAAATAACGAGTCGGAGCTAATTAAAGTACCTTTGTCCGGATCTACGGTAATAAATATTAATAACGAGCTTGGTAAACAATCGAGAATAAACGTTAATGAGTTTGAATATTACGGAAAATTTAATGGCTAATTATAACTATATATCGACGTGTTTGATTATTTCACTGGTCGTCCATTGTGCGCTAGAACGTGATTCGAGTCGGTATATAATTATATGAACGAATATAAAAATTATTTGTGAATATAGGAATTGGTGGAAATTTCATGACGACTGCACGACTCTGCACGGGACTCGTAGAAGTTGGATCTATAGGGATACATCCGTAATGAGCCTGTGGATTTTTTCAGGTCGAAATCGAGGCGAGGAGCAGCATTGGTCCAGCTTGGTCCTCCTTCGAGGTTCCTCCGTTGATTTAATGTTAATGCGATCGGTGCAGGTGTCCCGTGCCGCGATGCGTTTGCAGGTAGCGCGGAGCTCGCTCCCGGACGATGTTCAAAGTTTAAGTTTGTATGGCGAGTGACGAGGCGCCGTGCATTTTGATGCGGGGCCGTCGCCTGTCCATCCGGAGCCGCGTTGGTTCCCCGCACGGGAACCCGAACACTGGCCTCTATCCTTCGTTCGTTTTGTCTCATCGTGCTCGCACAATGAGACACGTATCATCCTTATCTTGCCAGATCTTGTCAGAGTGGCGCCGTACTTAAGGCGTTGCGTCGATTATAACAATTTGTTCGCGCCACCGCGAGCAAGCCTGACTCGCCTGCCAATCCCCGTGAACCTCGTAAAGTACCGCTCCGACTCTTCCTAGAAATTCGACTGACTTCCTAAAGGGAGACTTGGCCATTCCAACCGCGTCAACCGATACCCACACCTGCTACTCGATGTCCGATCCAAGCAAATTGCCACTTATTTTTACTTAAGTGTCAGAAATAGCCCGTGTGCGCGGAATATTTATCAACCGTGCGCCACAAATATTTCACGAACGTCGATCCGTCCGGACGACTTATCCCCACCTTGCATTATCGAGATACTTTATTCCGGATCCTAAGATTTTTACCAATTTTAAGACAGCTTTCTTTGTCATAGTTTTATGTGCAGGAAAATGAGACGATTGTCTTGGAGCTAATAGTCGGTAATTTGGCGAACAGACGAATTACTCCACAGTGGTACCGATAGTTTGGAGCACACCGTTTGTTTACAACTTTCACTAGGAACTTTGGGCTCTTTGCATAAGAGCGCGGCCGGTTTTGAAACAAATTGCGATCGTTTGGACGCGAAGCGTCGGAAGTAATGGCCATCCTGCTGGCCCTCTTTTTCAGCTTTTTCTGCCCGGCAATATTGCGCGGTTCCAACACGGAAATTTCAAGCTCGAAATAACGAGAGAGAACTCTCCGCCGCGTGGCCTGGTTACTTTCTCCGAACGACTCTGCCTCAACCTGCCATATATTATAATCCCAATATAGTAGACGCGATATATCAGACCTTTATATTATACATTGCTAGTATACGTCATCGATTTTTTCAAAATTAAAAATAGAATACATCTAAAAAATATACTGAGACTCGACGTTGCGTTTCACTTTTTCCCGCGGATATATTAATTCGGTTTAACGCGATCGATTAGCCAGCGGCTAATTAATCGTTTTAATACTTTTCTCATCGAATTACTGGCCAGCGCGTATCGGCAAAATATTATTATCAGTTACAGAAGCGGAAACGCGATACAAATAATTTTGATAACGCGCCGCGTTATAGCGATAAATTGCATCCTATGCAAATGTGCGCGATGCGAAATTGTAAAAGTAGGGCGAAAACTGCTGGCCTGAAAGCAAACTGCAAACTAGTAAAATTAAATTCGTAAATGAATATAATATTATATATACATCGTGTAATGGGAAATATTGTACGGACAGTTGTACAAAAGGCAGAATGAAAATTGGATATAAATTTATCGGAGATCAAGCCAGGTACAGCATATACATTTGTGGCGAACAATGCTCGGAATTGAATGAAACGTGAAATCAAAAATGTTCGGGAGAGAGAAAGGAAATGGAAGATACCAACGCGCGCGTGGTATTTTTTGTTACAGATATGAAAATTTACATCGCGAAAAAATTGTACAGTTTACTTACATTAGGGCTGAATAATCCAAGCGACTGTTTGGAGTTCGTGCAGAGTGCGGTTTGGCAGTCGATGAATTAGCGGGAGATACAAGGCGATCGTATGTAAACTCGGGTCAAAAGGCAGAGGAGATGAAGGCGAAGACAAGCTTGTGCTTTGCTGTTTCTGCGGACAAAGACGTCACAGAACAGTAAAGGCACAGGATACAGAGGCTATCTCGTGCAGTGGTGGTCTTGGCGGGCTTATTGGCGCCCTCGCGGAACCGTTGTCAATCACAATTTATCGTCCAGGGTAGAGATTCAAGTGCGCTCAGAAATCACGAAACGTCAGGAAGAGTGGAAAATTTTAGCCGGCAGGAAGTGACCGGGTCGCTAACACCGTAGATAACCACTCGAAAAAAATTCCTCTGCACATTCGGCCGGCTCGCGTTTCGTTATTGACAGAAAAGCCTCTACGACAATCCTGATAAAACACGCGTCACTTTTACAAAAGTTATCTGCCACTGTACTCTCTCCCTTGTCACGTTTGAATATCGCGCGAATTTCATTTGGACGCTCGAATTACAAATTCCCGATTGCTCGACGTCGTGAAAAATATTTTAATCAATTTCTCGCTTCTCGCAGTTCGCTAAAGGATTAATAAATACGAAGAGATTACCGTGACACGGAATGGTTCTCTTCGATATTCAGCATCGAGCATTTTATTGTAATTTTAAATACGTCTACCATTTCGTGATTAGAGTGTTAAGTAATTGTTTCTCTTTTGTGATACGAAATAGAGAAGCTTGGCACGAAAGTTCTTATCGTGTACGTAAGTATAGGGTGGGGTGGGTGGAAAGAACGGGGCTTTAATTCTTGAAGAGGAAGAGAGAAGCTTTGGGCTTTCTTTATCAAAGGTTCTTTCATCGATCGCCAGGGCACATATGTAGAGTTAGCGTCGACACAAGTCAAGCGAGTTACGTGGTGGACGATGGTCGATCCGACGGCCATTAGCTCTGAGTAAACAGAGCCATACTTTATTCGAGGGGCGTCACTCTTCTTCCAGCGCGGTTCCGCTTCTTTGTGCGCCGTAGCTCGTAATGTTTCCCGCGGGTGGTACGTTCCAAGTCGAAATGGCAACCGTGTCGAAATCCCGTTTAAAACTCGAATAAAACTACCAGTCCTGATCGCTGACAAAGACTTTGCCATTTTTCTCGTTATTTCGCTGATGCTCTTAGCATCACCACGATTAAATATAGCGCAAGTATACATACACCCCGGGATCATTAAATATCCAACAGAAATCTCTGCAGCAACAGAAACATTGAGAAACTTTATCCCCATCTCTTTTCACTTTTACACCAACGCGATGTTCTACGAGACATGTGAAAATGACGTAGCAATAATATTTCCCGATATTACGTGGTATCAAATGTGTGTGTTGGATAAGAAAATGCTACTTTAAATAGTTTCTCCTTGAGAAAGAGATCTGAAGGTAAGATATTGTACAGTGTTCAAAATTGAATCTTCTAATGACTGGTCCTTATATAACATTCAAAAATGGTGCTTTACTCGAATTGACTATAATATTTGGAGCCTCGTAGATAGATTACCTACCTTGCATCTATATAATTATAGAAAATTTCGAATAGCATCCATATCATATATAGGACACATGTAATTTTAAATTTTATCTCTCGATACCAGAATATTTTAATTATAATTGTACGGTGATCGCTGGCACGATTCTTCCTAGAATAGCGTCGCGACGTGGGTGGAGACGTGTCGCGGAAATGCAGGTATGGAAGCGGAAAACAGATTGATGGAAGGGATAGGAGAAGGGGGAGTGGGATGAGGGGGTGGGAGAAGAAAAACGGAAGCTTGGCAGACGGTGAGAATGGGCCGGTTAGGTCGAACGAGGAAGAGCCGAGTAAAGAAACGACCTTGTCGCGCAATGCCATGCAGACCGCGTCCTTCGTTTCGCGGAAAGTTCTGGCACGCGATGAGGATCCGCGACGTGCCTCGGGGAGACGCCAAGAAGCGCCAAGAGATAATTGCTCGGAGGGGCAACGCACGTTTGATAAACCCAGTACCGAGTAGGTCACGTGACTTTCCTTTGTCAGCGAAAGAAACTATTTTTTATTTGTCAAACTTTCACACTAGGCAAACTTGGATGGTATCCCAATGGTATAAATATATATAAGTAAGTGATTTCTGGCCGAAGCACCGAAATCTATATAGAATCTAGGAAATAATTATTCGCTGGTGTATCCTGTGTGTATATATATATATATATATATATATACATATATACAGAAAGAAGCTGGAGGAAAGTAAAAATTCTGCATTGGGTAGAGCGTGTAGGATGAAGATGGACGGTGGTGCGAGAAGGGTTAGAATAAATAGGGAGCGAAGATAGAGATCGAAGAAGGGGTTGTTCAGGGGAAGGATAAGGGGAGGGGGGAATGGCTGGCTAGTCCACGTCGAGAGTCCGTCGAGCTTTAAATGCCAGTGTGGGACGGGGACGGGGTGAGTTTAACCGACGATAAATTCCCGATTCCAGTCGGAGGCCGACGCTTTGGGCCGCGGTGGGGAAATATAAAAAGGCCAGCGGAGGCAACTGACTCGCTGGACCTATCGGGGAACGAGGCGAGGGTCCCGAGAAGAAAAGAGAAGATGAGGAGGTGAAGGAGAGGGAGGGGTGGGGGAGGGTGAGGAGACGTTCGTTAAATATACGAGTGTATTGAAATTCCGCTTCGAGACGCGATGGGAGCCGCTCGTTGTGGAAGGACAAGATCGCATGACGGCTCCAGGGCTGGGGAGCTTCCCGCTGTTTTGAATACGATCCTCCTCGCGTTCTCTTCTTCGTCCAATCCACCTTCTTCTTCCCCTCCCCGTTCTTGTTCTCAACCTCTTCCTTCTCCTTGCGTCTGTTTCTTCTTTATCCCGGTATCCTTCTCTTCGGATCCGTGTACCAACTTTCCATTTCTCTTTTACTCCCTCTCTTTTGCACACGCACACACACATGCACACTCTATCTTTCAGCTTCTACACGAGAGAACGGACGACAACGACCCAGCGCGACTCTCTCGTACGCATACCGTCGTCTACTCTAATTTGAATGTAACAACGTTTCGTTCGGCCGCAACCTGATACCATCTCTAACCCTCCCTGGTCACTCGAACAACCATCTTTTCTACCTTTTCTCTTCACGAATCCTCCTTTTACCTTTATCCTCCCCCTCCCTATATATATCTCTTTCTTTCTACTTTCTTTCTCCCTCGAAAAATCTCGCTTTCCAAACCAATTCCTTGAACAAAGAGAAGCTTCGGTCCGAGCTCTCTCGATGAATATAGTTTTCAGGATTTTCTTTCCGAGACAATGGAACATTTAATTTGATAAATTCAAATAATATAATGTACATCCAGTTGCGGGGAATGCTCGTATTTAAGAGGAAAGCGTTGTTTACGCTAATGGATAAGGCGAGTTTGGTTAGATTATATGCGGAGCGCGATGATGGGGACATGTCCGGGGATGATTGACGGACGACGCAACGCAACGCATCGCAATGCCACGCGACGTTGCTTTCCCGGTAGCCACATGACGCGAATCCGCAAGTCCCGCTGTGGATGGAGAAGAAACGTCAGGCACACGTTAACCGAGAAGGAGAGATGCCAAAAGGGACTTGAACCAAGTTTCAAGGGGAGAGAATGAAAAAGAAAATAAGACAGAGGGAGAGAGAGAGAGGCAACTATATACTCGGTGCAATTGCAATGCACTGATGGTAACCTGCACGAGGCAAGGACGATCCCTTATCTCAGAGACTTCGCTTCCAGGAACCCCGCGGCTTAACGCCAAATTACTATAAATAGACGTTAATCGATGCTGTGGGAAAAAACTGAGAAGCATGCTTCGAATACCTTGAAAATCCCTCGGTTCTTGTTATAGTGTAATCCAAATAGAGCCAATATTCCAGTGTAGTTTTATCGAAGGAGGAAAGAGGGGAGGAGGGGGGGGGGGAGAAATATTGCCATGTATTAAAATTAGAAGTATCCTATAGAGTCGAGATTGGATGAGAGTGGAGATTGGATGAAGCGTACGGGTATATAGCCGATAAAAGGCCGATGAGTCTCGTGAAACAGATGCTGTTGGCCCCGTGACATATCCGATTCTATCTGGAAGATGTCTGCCGTTAATTAGTTCCTGACAAGTTTTTGCCGTATAAAGTAAAGTCTGCGGAGATGAAAGAAGAGAGCAGCGGAGGGATGGTGGTGGACAGAGAGAAGCAGAACAGTCGATTGGCAAATGGAAATCTGTAATCCGACCAAGCGGTGGCCGACGGACGCGGACAGGCCAGAACAGGATTCAGAAAATGAGTTTACGCTCCTGTTGTAACATCAAAAGGACTCAGGACGCTTCTCCTGCTGCATTCGTATCGCGTGTACAGCAAAGGGTGTCGATGGACGCGACGTCGTATTTTTTGACTCGACTATAATTATCACGTCCGTCCTCGATTCTTTGCGGTCCACCTGTGAGCTACGCTAAATTAAAACCGTCGATAGAAATTCCGCTCGAGTTACACAGCCTTTTCTTTCTTTATCTTTCTCTCTCCCTCTCCCCCTCCCTTTTTCTCTTTGCTTTATTTTTCTCTCTTGATCCATCCCTATCCGATATTCCATGTCACTCTCGCACCACGGTCTCTCTGCAATTCGGCTCTTGCAACCTTTGTTCCAGTCCCTTTTCCATGGTTACCACCCACAGTTTTCCCCACAGATCATCCACCTGCCCCTTACCGAATCTACGATTTTCATCTGTCAGAAAAAGTTCAACCACCGGACTTGGAAATATCGTTAATATGATTATAATCTTTCTTAATTAAAGACAAATTTTTCTTATACCACCGAATTTAGATCTAATCGGAAGAAATTTTATTCGAGTAAAAACGAGAGGGGTGAGTTTTGCTTGATGGTGTCCTTGTCTATCTCGATGGGTGGTTATCCTGCGGGAATCTTTCCTGGTTCGACCCCTGGGGATCGGAGTATATTAATTGTCGATGCCTATCTGATCGCTAGAGCTTATTTTTATTAACGCGTCTCTATCGAGCGCTCCGCTGACACGGCAATCCGTCCAAATGTGAGAATATTATTAAGCCGAGTTCTCTCTGCGCCACGAGTCGAGTTCTGACCGTGGAAGGTGTGTCACCGATCGTTGTAGGTTTTGACAAATAAGTTAACACAGGGGGGTAACCGATACCGGCTGGTGGTGACGAGAAATTATTTCTTGTCCGGCGGCTAAGAATCATAAATTTTATCCCCTCTTGCTCTTAGCCTTAGCTCACCTATCATCGTCTCTCATTAATCGCGTAAAAAAAAGGAAAAGAAAAAACAGATTTGCTTCATCGTTTTCGATCAATGTTCATTTTGCAAGCTCCTTTCGTGCAATCGCGAGAGTCGAGATAGTGAATAATAAGTGATCGGCGTAAGACGAATCGAAAGGAGATTTCGCGTCCTTCATTGGAAGGTCAAAATAATTCGATACACCGCTGGAAATCCTATATGGCAGCGACGAGATTCAAGATTAGATGAATCACCTTCGACCGAAAGGTTTGTATCTCACGGGGATAGGGTTACCGTTTAATCTTAAGGATTTAAATCCAACGGGATCGAAAGGACAGTACCTGCATTTTCCAATGGAGCCTCCAACGAGCACTCCCGTATAGCCAATCCTCATTATTTAGAAATCCCATTCATAGACCATGACAATTTTATCACTGATACTTCACTCTTATAGCAATGCAGCTTTCATGGTATTTTCATACAATGTAACTGGAACATGTAAGCCTATAAAAGTACAACTCTTTGTTAGTCCGAGAGATTGAATACACCAAGTAACAAGTATTGTGGCCCATTAATTTGTCAGCCAAGCGTACATTTTTTTACTACTGGACGGCTGAGGTAACTTACAGTTCAACGTCACGGAACATTTGCTGCGCGCTGCTGCTTTTCTTGCAGATTTTTTTCTACTCTTTTCCAGTTAGAGTAATAGAGTCCAGGAATGGAGCATTAAATTAAAATTGCTTACTCGATAAAGGTTAATATGTAATTTTCAGTAAAACCAATTGTATAAGAGCTTCGCGAGAAAATTACGATCTTAAAAAAGGACAGTTTGAAAGTAACAAGTCGAATGACGACCTTACGACTACGGAACGACTTCTCGTGGCAGTCTTATCAATCAGAAAGTCGTAAGGGTGTGCTATGGGTTACGATATAATAAAACGAAGCATCGTCATTCGACCGAGCTGTTTGGCCAAATATCTTTTACTCGCACTTGGTGAAATTCTTAGGGCCTTCTATTCGATAAAGTTTCCTTCTTCTTCCATGCACGCATGCATGCACATAAAGCAGAGATAAGCTCTGCGATTGCACAATTATCTACCACGTCGTCATAATTTATTATTTATATTTCCGCTGAAAATGTTCTCTCATTTAAATTATTTATATCTCTTTTTTAGCCGGATTTTTCAATTTTTTAGTCGGCTAACTAAAGCTTCGACCACCCGAGCCGGACCATCACGGGCAGCTTTTACGAGCGCATCAGCCGGATTTATACTTACTTAAGGAATCAGTACTGCGTGGCTTGGACTGCTGGTTATGACCATCGAGCGATATTCTTATCCACTGGCTACTTGAAAATTCCGATCTTCTTGGCTTTTAGCGCGGGTCTTTTGCCTGTTTTCCTCGCTTAGGCATTACTGTCAGGTTCAGTGATGGCCGCTCGTTCCGCGCCTGAATTACTACGATACGATCGCTTTGTTAACTAGCGTTTTCCATACCCTCCCTCATTCTCTCTTTACAGAATACCTATATTGAAGCTAGCCATAAAATTCCCGTAAAAAACTTTTTTCCCCAATCAAGTAGCACTGAGCACAAAGACGACTGAAAATACCACCCCGAGGTAAATTTTCTCATTCTACGAATAGGCAATGTTTATAAAAACACGAGACGCGTTGCGTGCATGAGAAGGTACAATTTTTTCAAGCGATGAGCTATAGAGAGAGAATTTCATTAAATTCAAGATGCAGAAATGGAGTGATTTGCGTGTTTGATATTTATAGTTGGATGTGCACGGGTTAAATAGGGGATGGAATACAATTGTCGGTGCTGGTATAGCTACGTTTGTTAAGTAATATTTGATTGGTTTGGGTGGGCGCGCTGGCCGATCATATTTTCAAATGCGCCAGATGCAGGCCGAGCGCAGTAAACATTCATCGGCTGACGCCGCGAAGCTCGGCGAGTGCAGATAGAGGAAGTTCCGGCGAATTGATAAATCCCGAACGGCGCGTTTGTCCGTGTGTACGTGACCGCACATACATACGCCGCAGTTCGCGAGTTATTTAGGAGCTATCGGATGCGCTGCGGCCATTAGCTCCGATCGCATTACCGCCAGATTGGCTAATGGTCCGGTTCTCCCAGGACTTTTCCTTCATTCCCCGATATTTCTCGCCTCCTCCCTCACTCAAAACCAATTATCATAATCCTCCATCTGACCCCACCCCTCTCTCTGCAGTCGTTACTCCACGAGAATATAGGTTATAGACGTAAAACGACAGAACTATTATTGAACAAAAAAAATAGAAAAAGATTAATAAAATCGCTCATACTCATATCACACAACTCATTTCCCGTTGACCGTATATATATATATATATATATATATATATGTATATAGGAAGCTTTAAAAGTTCTCCGCGTATCACGCGCTTGATGCGCCGTTGAATTATTAATGTCTCTTTAAAACCGATTTGAAAAGTAGCGCATGAAAAATTTAGCAGCAATTTGGTATCTCGTCGAATCGATTGGTGAGTTTTTCTGGATTTACACGATATGCAGGGGTGGGGTGGGGAGAAGCGTGTAACGATACCCCGTAGGTACAACGGGCTCGTCGGCAATTATACTGGACGGCCTGAAATCGCGGCCGGTCATTAATTTCGGCGCATAAAAATCAATGAACAGGCCATAAACAACGACTGCGACCGGTGCGCTCTCCCATTTTCCAATTTGCAATTGCGAATCGCGTTTTTAATTATAACGAACACAATGGCAGCCGGACCAGGCCCTGCCAACGCGCCGAAATTCCGTCTCGCTTTTTCGAAGCTATTTCGCTCGATTCACCCATTCTGAACCCTCCCACTCTTTTTCTCTTTCTGTACAGCCGACAGAGGCAGGAATGGCATCCGACCGGGCGTTGCTCCCCCCCCCCCCCCCCCACCACCCTCTCCTCTCCCTTCACCTCTATCAAACCACGCGACCAGTCCTTCCCGGCCGCCAACCCTTGGCTGCGCAACGAGATATTCCGTTTTCACGATAATTATTGTCGTTCGATTTCTATCTACCTATATCTCGGTGTCTCTCCTCGCTCGACGCACCGTCCCTCCTGCTCTCTCACAAATCCACGTTCACCTCCGAACCATGCGCGAAAAATCGTCCACAGCCCGCGATAACCATTCATCCGCTGCAGTGGTAAACATTTTCCTACGGCTGACGTTGTTTTTGTCCTTTTTTCGAAACTCTCTCTGTCTCTCTCTCTCTCTCTCTCTCTCTCTCTCTCTCTCTCTCTCTCTCTCTCTCTCTCTCTCTGTCCTCGCTTTATCACGAAACGCTGCTCGCGTCTGCGAATTACCAAGCGAGACGATCTGAATTATATATTCATTATAATAGGTAGGTGGAGAGGTATAAGTAACACTTTATGCCGTGCAATTGACGATTTTCGTCATTTCGACCTGGAATGTCCTCACTCCACCTACCCTCTCTCTCTCTCTCTCTCTGGTTTTATCGGTAGTAGTGAAACTAAACATTCACCGAGCGAATAAAAAGCGACAACGAAATATTCTTGGCTGGTGACGATATAACTACTTCCGAATGGCGCAATAAAACAAAACCCTCGCACGGTTTGTAGAGTCTCGCACAACGTTACGGTTACGCAGCCATTAAGAGGTAACGACGTAACGATTATGTCGCCATCGCGGATAATCACTACCGCTGCCGATACCGATCTTTATAACGTCAAACACCGCGGAAAATGTCGACCTCAAACATCGGAAGTATCCTGACTCTGAAATTGCTCGTCGTTTCACGAAACCGAGCTCTGCCAAGTACCTAACAGCTTAGCTCTTCGAGTCCTTAAATTATTTAACCATAACTGTACTTATCAATACAGCATCGCCTATTTTTTTTACTTTAAAATGACTTTTTCGGTAAAGACACGTGGCCCTGTTACGATTACCACGTCTGGGATTATAATCCATCAAAATAAAGCTCCGTGTACACTTGGGAAAAAAGGATACGAATGAGTCCCGTTATAGTTACAGATAAAAGATATTATCGAGTGACACTGTAGTGTCTCGACTATACAAATAGAGATTACCACTACACCTATATTATATTAAAGCTATAGTTCGAACACTTGAAGTTTTCCAATTTCGCTTTATTTTCTCATTTAAAAAGCAGCTATATCCAGCAAAAGTTAATTTGTCACGATTACATATCCCTATAGAATTTCCTTCATTTTTATAATAAAATTGACAGTGTATGCTTTACATACTAAAGCGTAGGAAGATAACAAAGGTATGTAAGCACAGCATATATCCATTGTCATATTTCTAAACAGGATAACATCGAGTTTCGTGTCCCTAATTCTCGGATGGAGATTGCGAGATCAGTGTAGAATCGTCGGATCGACGGCGCCGATCTCGAGAGCGGCTTCTCATTTGTTTTCTATTTCTAGCAGTGGTCTTCCAGTAGTTAGAGAGAGAGAGAGAGAGATGGAGAGGGTGGAATGAAGGGAAAGAGGAAATGAGAAGAGAGAGAGAGAGAGAGAGAGAGGTATATAGTGAGTTTTCTGCGGAGGTAGATACGGGGTCGGAGGTATAAGGGTAATCCCGTGGGGTGCTCCGGAGGGAGTTTCATATAGAGGGCCGCTGTGGTGCGGCCTCATATATAAGGATTTATCACGGCTAAGTCTACCGTAAATTGCTCCGTAGCGAAACCCCTCTCTCCCTCCCTCCACGAATCCCCATACCACCTACCATCTCCTTTTCTTCCTTCTTCAGCCTTCTACTTCCTCCTATGCCCTTCGACCACCCCCAACGACGTCCTCTCGTCTCAAACTATACGAGCCAGCTTTATATCGCGACGTATTTACTATTTGCATCCAATTATCCCTCCAAACGAGAACAGGCTCAGTGGCTATTAACAACTCCCCGACAAGAATAACGGCGTAGGCCACGCTGACCTCTTCGCCAATATCGTCATCTTATTCTTTCAATCGTTGCCTTATTTAAACTCAATGCTAAACTCGCATACAAATGCTTCTACCGAAAATATACTCGTATTTCTTTCCAAAGCCAAACAACTTTGACTGGAAGAAAAAAAGCAACTAACGTAAATCAACGATAATAATTTGTTGATAAGGGAATTTAGTCGCATAGGTATTTGTGTAGGAGCTAGGCTGGTGTTGTTATAGTTGTGGATAAAAGGACTTGTTTGGATCCCGTGTGTGCGCTAAAGTATCCATGAAATAGGTCAGTTGGAAAAAATAAGGTTTTTCGAAGACAGCAAAGAGAGGTGCATTAGGGAATCCACAACAAGTATACGCGACGGTAAAACTGCTTGCACCGGCGTAGCTTTTCACGTTTTACTTATACCTATAGCCTTGTGTTTCCTCGAACTACGAGGGAGCCTGAAATGTGCTACTGACGTTTCTGATCTCAGGTTTTTTCCCGGTTCTCCTACTTATACGCCGTCCGCAGAATGGCTGCGTTTATTTCGAATCAGATCCCGCCTCGTATGACGTCGCTTCCGTTCCCTGGGGATCAGACGTCTCGCTGCTACTTCTCCAACCTCGCGTCTTATCCCACACCCCAGGCTTCCCCGATACTCCGCCGTTCGGAAAAATAGGGTCTTAGGATGCGTTATCGCGAATTTTCCGCTTCTTAAGAACGCGCACCAAAGGCATTTCGGCTTAAGCAGATGGAGCATCGAAAATTCATTGTTTCCCAATCCGAGCTTTCCAGGACGAGTTTTTCCATCAGAGAAAATCCAAGCTCTGGCCAATATATATTAACAAGGGAGGATGAGAACCGTGCGAAAAAGTACTTGGTAAATTTATTGCTTTTAAACATATATGGTAAAATAGTTCATTATTTCACGAGCTTTTTTACTTGTGTATACGTGTACAGATGTATAACATATATATAGAAGAAAGGAAGGAATGTTGCAAGTCAGCGAGTCCTCTGCTGATATTTGCAGTATCATTGAGATTTGGGATGGAACAACGTACGTTGACGGGTAGGTAGAGCATCCCCGAGGGTTGACCAGCATACGTTTCGCCTCATTCCGAGTCTTGGAATGTTTCGCGTAAGCCGCAAGAAGGGGAGGGGGAGGGGTTCACGAAATTCCGCTGTCGTGAGAGTTGCTCGTGTAGAAATCCGAAATTCCACGTGGCTTTGGACAGCGGATGGAACATCGTGGAGCGACGCCAGGCGTCGACGACGTCGCATTAACCCATGGCAGCGGCATCGTTAGCGGCATACCTTATCGTTTCATGTACCAGGCCAAACACACGGAATGTGTAAGCATAACTGCTACGAAATTTTGCGGAAGTGCCATTTGACACTTGGTCCCCTACAATTTCCTCTAAATAAAACCTAACAACCCTCTTGCGAACTACCCTCGACAAAATTACAGCTCTCCTTACGTCTCCGACGAAGAATCATTCGTTCGGAGCTGTAAATTTAAGTTTTTCCACGATAAATAATTTCTGGTAGGTATAATATATATAGGTGCACATTTGCAGTAGCTGGCTCGAAAAGCACGCGGACTGACAGGTGCTGAGACAATTGTAATTAAATTTAGCATCGATGCGTGGTTTTCTGACGAAATGGAGGATTGGACGAGAGCGGAGAGAGAGAGAGAGAGAGAGCGAAATTACGACCTTCGACAAGGTCGAATCGCAGTGCAGCGGACGAAACATTTCCGTTCCGGCGTGTAAAGCGGCCTTTAGGCAGAAGCTGGCTTCTATCGCAGTTCGCGAATTCCGTCCTGTCATTTGTAACTGTCGGGCTGCTCATTACAATTCCCCATTCCTCGCCCCTCAAACTACCCCGTATCCCTCGAGCGTCTCGCTTCTGCAATGCCAGGGGCAACGAAGGGTTCCCGCATTTCTCCCTTCTCTCATCCTCTCTGTGGAATTCCCTCCCTCCAACCCCTCACCCTCTCCTCCCCAACTCCAACCCTGGACGCAAACCCATTTTACCCTCATAGCCCACTGCGAAGTGGCGCGGCTAATAAAAACATTCATTTTTAATTAATCTTTTAATTGTTTTCCTTTCGCGCCTGGCCATGCCATCTACACAACCCCTCCACCGTACCATATCTGCCTAAAACCTCCACGCGTTTTCAACTTTCGCAACTTGTTCTCTATGCACCTTTACCATCCCTTCCTCTCATCCCTGAAGCACCGTTAATGTTTTATTACATTCAATAGCCGCTTCCGAGCGTTTTTGTTTGCTACAGATAAATGTATACCATCCCGAATTCCACGTGTAATTTCACAGGAATGTTTAAATTCTCGTAACGTAAAATCATCTCCTATATACTATACGGATTCCTATTTGTTTTAAATAGACTCTGTCGTGAAATTCGTGATTAAATGAAATTCCAAACCACGATGAAGATGGATGGTGATGAAATGAGATGTATTAGGTATAAAGTATAGAGGAGATATGGTGGTTGATCCCAGTGTACATGTGCTTCTTTTTTTTGTTGTAAAGAAATGTTATTGAGCAATTGTTCATTTATGATGTTATTGGCCACTTTCGTAAGTCCCCCGAACGACAACGTACGAGAATCCCTAACAACATCAAGATTCCGTTCAGAATCCAGTTCTTGCTCCCTTTCTTAGGTAGTCGGGATCCCCACCCCTAACGTCCTTTACCCATTTTCTTTATTACATTCCTTATTTCCTATCCACCAGCTTCTGTAACAGTAATACAAATTCCTATTGTGATTTATGTTGATATCAATGGCAACCCTCGGCGTCCCGTCACCGCTCGCCCCCTCGCATCTAACCCTCCCCAACCCCGTCTCTCTCCCAGTCTAGATATTATGCTTTATTGAATCAGAGTTGTCACTGTTATTGTTGGCTTCACGCTTGCCACCACCCTCACCACCCCCTTACGCCGCCCTCCTTACCCTCCCCCCCCCCCTTTCCATTTACAGATATTCACAACCTTTCTCTCGTTTTCATTCTTTTACTTATACTCTCCGCTCCCATCTTTATTCATCCCTAAGTGATTTCAATGTCCCACTCTCTCCGGGAGCAGCGTCCGTTTCACGCTTGCCAGACGAAATGGGGTGAAACCAGTTCGGGATCTCTATGAATTTTATTAATAAAACACAGCGTCGGCTAACACGGCCAGACAAAGCTCGGCTGACAGGCCTCTCTTATGTATCCGCCAGCACCGACGACCGTGGAGAATTTGAACGCTACTCAACCACCCCTCCAAAAGGAAGTAACTTCTGTAGCTTTTCCAAAGCCTAACGCACCTTGTATAGATAGTCAAATGTCCTTTCATTCGAAACCGGAACTCAAAGCCACGCTTTCACTTTCCGATTTAACTTTTGCAGCTAAATGTTCATTTGCTCTCTCCATTCGTGTAGATTATTAATTTATTTAGTAGAATGTTCTGGACCGACCGTATATGCGCTCGGTAAACCTCGCAGCTGCAATTCGCTCTAAAATAATTGACAACTGATTTTAATTAATTAAAAAAGTTCTTTGATGTTTTTCGCCAAATGAACGGAGGATATTATTGCAGCTGATGAAGGGGGGACTGGCAGCCGTTGGATTTTTTGGTAATGCACTGAATGGACTAAGAACCAATATGCCCATTAAGGGCCGATTGAAGTGTTCGCTCTCGTAAACGCACGCGCGTGCGTATATACACGCACTGCACGGCAGTGACTTGCGACATTGGACCGCTATAAACGTGATTAATGGACTCGAGTCGCTTACCATTCTGATACTCTTACTGTAGCCGGAATAACAAAGTGCTCTCCCATTCCATCCGTTCCTTCCCCCTTACGCCGCGAGTGGTCCCCAAAACTTTAGCCAGTGTACATCATCTTATTTTATAATTACGAGAAAAAACTCGTTCATAAATTACATAAAATTTTGCGAATGGTAAAACGAGTCTTTCATATGGTCCGGCATATACATAGAATTAGAGAATAATTTTGAGAGCGAGACACATAAAGTGGCTGATATATCTGGTAGGACACCGACGAGTTTTAATTTGGTCTCTCTCCATCAAACTGTTGGTGCACAATGCATCAGACTGACCGATCCTTCGACCTGAATCAAGACATTGGGTTATATCCAGCGTGGATGTCACGTGACGTGCATGCAGGCACTGAGGAAGACGAACGTCCTTCTGGTCCGGCGAGTGACAACTCAGCCAACGTCGTCCGTCGGCGTGTCCGGTAGGAAGCTCTCAGGAGGACAGAGCAAACATTCTCAATTTACACGTTAGCCATTCCATTTGGCTCGAATCGGTTGGAAGCCATTAATATCACCAACGTGAAAGGCACTCTGAGCTGGAGCGCTCTGCTCGTACCGAAGACAACCCTTTCCAACCCTGAGTACATCGTCCAGTTCATCCCCTCCATTCCCCTTCGTTCTCTCCCCCCACCCATTACGGTGGTCCGTGTCTTCAAATCAATAAATACATATTTGCTCGAAGAGCACGGGGAATCGACTAGCAATGACATTAATACCATTATATAACGGAGCTAGCGACCTGACGCAGCAAGCATCAACCTCGTGGTGGCTCATGACAACGCGGGAGAGGGTATAATGGAAAAAGATTGGGTGATAGGGGATGAAGCAGAACCTCTGCTCTTCTTGTTCCACTGATTTCCGCAGAGTCACGTTACAAATGATTCTGGCCACCTTCCATTCTTGTTATCCAACTGACATAATCATCTCGCTGTAAGTAGCAGTGTGTACTGATTGGCTATCTCGCGAGCTACTCTCTCTCTCTCTTTCTCTCTCTCTCTCTCTTCTGGCTCCTCGCAACTTTTCTACTTTCCCTTTGCTCCAGGATGCTAATACCGCGAAGCAACCTTGAAATCTGCCAGCTTAAACCAGCGTACCGAGCACGGAGGCTTCGATTACGATTTGATCCGGCGATAAAATTGAAGTTTGCAAAGTTAAATAAAGTCTGACTCGCGGAGGAGCTGAAGGGAGGCGGAATAATTTAATGCAATCGCGATAGGTGGATCAAAATTCGGTCGTATATCAATCGTAGCAGTATGGGGTTTCATTATTTACCGAGAGACAAATTTGTTCTCGGTGGTGTTCCCTTCGGGGTATCTCTTTCGAATAAGAGGCGGATCCTCACCGCCCCAGCGGCGTGTCCTAAACAAGATAAACTGGTTTACCTAGGCGAACAATTAAAAAATAATCAAAGGCAAATATCTGCCAGTAGCTCGTGTGCGCACGACATCAAACTGGCCCTTCCTCCCCTTAATCCCGGGGATGGGAGATCCACATAAGCTCCGAGTCGTAAATTATGCTTCCATAAGAATGCGGTTGGGCTTCGAAGCTGTTTGCACTGTCCTATACGCAGCTTTAGTCACAACAGTACATCATTAATTTGTATCTATACCTCTGTCTTGTACTCTACGCCACATTTAAACTTGGCAAGATTGGTTAACCTTGAGATTTCACTAACGAAGGGATGGAGCCAATGAACTTTTGATAAACCCACGAGACGTATATATAGCCAAGATAATTCCATGTTAATAAATTTTATCCCTCCACATTTATTTAGCTCGAATGGAATGATTTCCTCACGCTGTTATTTCGTCTGAGTCTCGTTTAATCCGAGTGAGTTTTCATCAGGAAGAGGTTGCTGGGCGGAACGCAGAAGCGGCTTAAGCCACTCGGCGAATCGTTCGAAAAAGAGCGCACGGATTTGCGAAAGCACCTGCTACCATATGCAGCCACGCTTCTTTTAGCATGCCGGAGTAAAAGAGTTGGAGCGAGGCTGGAAATTGCTGCCGGGAGAGCGAGGGGAGGCCTAAACCTCTGCCTACGTGGAGAACGCCAAGTGCCATCTGCGCCAATCGCGGTTACCCCGCGCGCCAAAGCCCCTCAGCCAGTTTACAGTTGGTAGCTCCCGCTTGTTTCAGGCTTCCCAGTCGGAGACTCAGTCGGTCGGTCCACCATTACTCATTCCCAACCCCGCCATGCCATCCCTACCGGTGCAAACAATTTGTTTCGGCCTCGGGTAACTCGCGGTACCGTGGACAACTCCACCAAAAGTCACGACGAAATCCATGAATTTATATCTTCAAAAACGTCATATTCCGTGTGCGATCACCACCTCAATTATTATTAAATACATCGACGATCCTCTCCAGCAATCAACCAATTTCCAAAATCACGGTATAAATCTATCAATCTTGCTTATAACTTGAATACTGAAATTTTCCAATTCCGCAAGAAGGCAAATATGAAAAATCGGTATTACAGGTACTCTATAGCGGAAATACGAATAATTTTGATGAAACGAAGGCGTATAATTGGTCCCGCTGTTTCTTTTTTACATCGGAGGAAGACTGGAGAACGTTATTTTCTCGTCACGAGATTTTATCCGCGGTAAAAAATCATCCCGGACGCGAAGCATACGCGCTTGCTCGAATCGGGCTTTAAGCTGCTGGAAGCTCTCTCACTTTATCCTCTTTCTGGGGTATTTCCGTTTTTAGCGGGCGCGCAGTGTCGGCGGCATAAATTGATACAGATGCGAGTTAGCGAGAGTTTTTCGCTTCTATTCCGAAGGGAATGGCGAGACGGTGGAAGGCGGAAAAGCAGCTCCGGCTGGACCAAAAGTAACGTCAACTCTGACTTCTCGTATCGGTAAATATCTCGATCGGTCGACGCGAGCTCTTACTGAAAAAGATCCTTTCGGGTCAATAGGAAATGGAGTGAGTGAGAAAGGATGAAAAAATATCGTTCGTTAGGCGAAGGGCTTATATAGTATACTGCGCAAGTGGGTCGAAGGTAAATCTCCAGCTCTACGCTGTAACCGGTCTTAAAACTTCCGTGACACTTTATGGTTCAATAAAGAGTGATCCTTGTAAACCGTCGGTCTCTACACGCGACGGTAAGTTTGCTGCAAAATATACTCCAACGATGATACAAGCACGCGTATAGTCATATTTCACGTCCAGTTTTCTTTTATTCACTTTACTTCCTTATTATTTTGTTATTGTAAATTTCCATTGTCCGCGAACACGAGCCTGAGCGGATCACTAAAGAATGGGTTAACGCAGAGTTAAGAATTTTGGATCGCGGGATCGGACGGAATTTAATTGTCGTATAGATTGACAAGAATAAATGTCGCAGAACGATTCTCTATACGTCACGATAATCGGTATACTGGCGTGTAATAATATAATACAGTTTGGTGGGCAGAAAAGGTTAGATCGATGCTGGTTTATCAAGCTCGTTAATTGAGGGTGTGTCGCGTATAATACTTGGGCTAACTTCGTTTCCATATCGATTAAGTATCGTTGTTTCGTGATGGTATTACTTTCTATTTCGTGAATGCATCTCTCCGAGGACCCGTGTCAGAGATCCTGACAAATCGTCGTATCTGTCCCATGTCGAAACTGAAGAGACCTCGTTAACGACCCTTTAACGATGCGGTGTGCTAAGGAAGGTCCTTCGAGGTCCAGCTTACCTGCGACACTGGTGAAACCACTGACATGCTTTATTAGCTCGTGCCAACGATGAAACTAAATTTTACGCAACATCAGTTACTTCAACGATTTAACGCACCTCCTTCGCCAAATTATAAATATACAGCCTTGTCTATAGACATAAAGAATAATTGATTTTAAGTGGAAAACAATATAAGGATATAACAGAGGTAGGGTAAATATTATGTAAATGAGGAACTTATAGGAGAGAATAGGTCAAGCTTGGACAAGTGTCACTTGTCAACGGATCGCTGAGCATCCTCGGCTTGGAGTATGTGGCATGGTATATATAGGAGGGTCGAATAATCGAAGAAGGACGAGTTTACGATCCTTCGCCACCCTCTTGGAGAAGCCATTCATAATAGCTGCTCCTCGAGTTAGCCCAAGAAGACCGAGCCGACAAAGCTCCACTGACTTTATGGTCGTTTAATTGGCCGAGATAGACGACGATATATTATTATGCTAATTTCCAAGGAACTTCGCGGTCGCGGAAATCGTTACCAGAGATTAAAGGCTCCTGTGACATCGTACCGTTAATTATCGCATCGGCCAAGTCATCCCTGCCTAATCCCTGCATTTTGGTTTACTCGTCTGTTAACATTGAAGCGATTCGCTCATTACATATTATCTATAGCTCCGTCTCGGTGACATCATTGATTTTTCATCGTAGACAACCCGCCACAGTTGTTATTATCAAAAATTAAGCCAGCGCGGACGTATAATAGTGTCACCGACGGACTGCCGATGAATAAACCAAACCATACACGAAAGATTCATCGGGTAATGAGATTTTTATAGTGTAATTGCACGTAAGTTAATTTTGAGTATAATTGGGAGAATTTAGGAGCGCGAGGCGTGCGGCACGATTCTGGAAGGTGCACACCATGCAGGATAGAAGGATGGTGGAAGAGGGAGTATACGGAGGGAGAATTAAAGTTCAATTGCGTTTAATGCAGTTGGTTTATTCGGTGACTATATGGCCCTGTAACGCCATTTACGGTCGCAGCTCTTAGTCGTGTAAGCGCGAGCCAACAAATTCGTTCGCACTCGAATTCCATCGTGGCACGGGAAAATTTATCGGGGCCACTTGGGCAGAAGATGCTCAGCGAGCTTGTCTTCGAGGGCTCAGGTGTCCCGAACAAACGTCCTTCCGCCGCGCGCGCGAGAATTGGCCACGATTCGCCTCGCCGCGTGGTCCCTCTCCTCCTTTTCCACCCCGCAAAAGGATTCGCTTGTACCGAGATCGTATCGTGGATCCTGGCAATTAGTAACGAACGGCCTATCCGAGAATCGTGCGAAGGAAAATTAGCATGCGCCGGTACCGTTTCCCTGTCCGCCGCTCCGCAAAAATTTCCGGTATTTACCGCTAGCAATTGTCCCGCAAAAATACAATTGCAGCTTTTGTCTCCCGCTTTGCCAAGAATCCCGAAAGCATTCACCGATTTAATGGAAAGCATCGGACCACTCATGAGTTTCATATAAAAGTATTTTAATGAAATTTCGAACACTGTATTGACCGCTTGGGAGAAACTTTAATCAATATTATAATTGCTGTGGATAATAATTCGAGATTTTTGGCGTTTTTTTATAGCTGAAATATATATCATCGACGTTCGTACATATATATATAGAAAGTAATGAAATCAACGAATGTAACATTTATGAGGTCATCGAGCGTGGGCGAATATGCGCTGGGAGAAATTCGAAAAATGCGTCATAAAAAATGTACTTTAATTTGGACGCAGTTGGAACGTATGGTTGCGTGGCAGGGCCGTGTGGTACACAAGAGTTGCGTGGCGTGGCGTGGGGTTTTCGCAATTTTGCAAGGTCGCGCGCGGCAATCGAAAATCGCGCCTGGCCTTAAATTTCGCTCCGTGGGAAAGCGTGCGTCGAAGTGGTCGGACAAAAAATTACATGAATTTCTAAAGGGCAAAGGACAGCGTGGAATTGTCGAACGACGCGGACTGCCATGGGCGTTGTAACGCGATCCTACCGTAATTCACGTTGGTTTTACGCTTTATGCGACACGCGGAACATTGCGCGCGGCCGCGCGAATTTACGGGGAAGCTCGGAGAGCAGAGCCCGACGCGGACAAAACCTTTGCGACCGAGCTTGATGGACGCTTGGCCGGTATTGGATTAAACGCCTCGAAAAAAGAGCAGAAGAAATGCAACGAGCCTGCAGAGAAAAAGAGCGTGCGCGCCGGGCTCGGAGGGAGAGAGAGAGAGAGAGAGAGAGAGAGAGATAGTTACCGCTTTTTCTCCTGCACCAGGAAGACTTTCGAAGTAGCGTTTGTTCGAAAATAAAAAGAAAAAATAACGAAAGAGAGAGAGAGAGAGAACCATAGCTACGTGAAAGCTGCTGCTGCTGCTTTTAAAGCTACGCGTTTTATCGTCCGCCGTCCTTGTTCGTAATCCAGTTGGGTATGAAAAATAAACTCGTGTAAAATTTGCAAACTTGAAGTTTTTACGACGAAAAAACTTATTATTGGATAGCCATCGTGGTCACATATTGCACAATTGTCTGAATTTAAAAACTTAACCTCGCGTGTGTTGAACGTTTAAAAACCACTTTCGATTAAATTAACATCAAGAGCGAAACAATTTCAGATAAAATTTATCAAGATTTTCGAGATATTCTAGCGTGCTTCGAAAAATGTTCCGCGCGAGATCAAAAATTAATGTAAACTTTGCTGTATGAGGGAAAGTGGGGGAGGAGAATAAAAAAAAAAAAAAAGAGGTATAGCCATTTATTGAGATGGGACGGTCGAATAATGTAAGAGAAATAATGAAGAGTATCAATAACGTTGTTGTAGGATAGTTTTTATTTTTATTACATGGAACAGGCAGTACCCGTTAAACTGCTATTCATCGGAGGGAGTCGATACACTCAAAGGTGTAAGCTGGCCTTTAAAAGATTCAATGGACGAGCTATCTGACGGTACCTGGCTTTTGTTCGGGAGAGCAGAGTAGAAAAAGGGTTGAGAATGCAGGCGCGAGGGAGGAGGTATGGGTATGCACACTATAGATATAGAGCGTAGTGGGTAGGCAGGCATGTGATAAGGGAGGATAGCCATGCCAAGCCAGACGGAGCGAACAAACTCTAGCGGGCAAAGAAACGAGAGTCTAGAAAGATAGAGGAAGAGAGGGCAGAGGGTGGAAAACGGAATGGTAGAGGACTGGAAGAAGGGTGCAAGGGAGGAAGGAGGGGAATGCGCATTGTATCGCGAGCTTTTTGAGGGTAGAGGGTGGAGGGTGGAGGGTTTGACGGTGGTAGTAGCAGCAGTGGTGGTGGTGGTGGCGACGGCGGAGGCTGGTGGTCGGGGGTGGCTGGTTGGTCTGGTGGGCGAACGTCTGTCTGTTGGCTGCCAGCGAGCCAGTCAATCATTACGGGCTGCGCACGCGCACAACCTTCCTCAGCCCCACTATGTCTGCCTCATACTCCACTTCCTCCACTTCCTCCTCCTCCTCTCCTCGCGTACCCTGCTCGCACTCGACCTGCCTCCCAGCTCTCGCTCGTCCCCTTCATTTCCCTCAGCACTAAGTTCACCCCTTGCTCCGTCCTACAAGCACGCTACAATGCTGCCCGCCGTCGCCCATCCTGCATATTTAAGCGAGCTGTCTTGCTATGCAGTCGTTACTACCCACACCACCGTGCACCAACCGTTCTCCACCATCGCAAACCTTCCTTCCATCCTCCATCCTTCCTCCCTCGCTCTCTCCCTTTCTGCCCAACATCCGCCACTCTACCACCGCTCCAACCCTTATCTCTTTCTATCATTCTTTCAACCTCTACCCTTTCTTCATCCTTGCTCACGCACTTGCTCCTTTCTCCACAAATTATTTCCTACCTCGCAGTCTTATAGCTGGAATATAGTTAAGCAAATTCAACTTCCTCTTTATATACATATTTTTCCATTTCATACCCTTTTTTTCCATTATGACGACAAATAGAGCTTTTCTAAGATCTCACTTTGATTCGTTGTTTAAAACCGTCGAAAATTGTTATTGTTGACAATGGGTGTGTATAATAATTGACGGGGATACGTCAAGACTGTACGGAGGCGTCACCGCGAGCGTTGACGGCCAAACTCGAAAGTTCCCAAAGTGGAACGACGCATGCCCAGTTTTCATGGATATCCAGGCAGTCTCGGTGAATCGGAGAGGGCAGTTCTTCATCAGGTTGAACAAAGCCAAGAGAGTCGAACGGAGCAAAGAGAGAGAGAGAGAGAGAGAGAGAGAGAGTGAGAGAGGGGGCGGGGGGAAGGATGAAAAAAAAGATACGAGAATCGCAAAGGAAGCGCTGGCTTGGGAAGCCGAGGCGAAGCGAATTTCGCTGGAAAGATAGGAAATGGAAAATGGAAGAGAGGAAAAAGGGGTGGAAAATGAAGAAGCGAACAAAGGGAAGAAAGAATAAAAGACAACTTTTTTTGCGGAACGAGGAAGATGGGTAAAGGAAGGAGGAGAGACGCGAGGTCGCGTATATATACAGATAGGATGGAAGGATAGTGCAATGGAGGGAGAAGGGAAATGTAGGGGCGAAGGAGGGAAAAGGTATGGAGAGAGTCGAGGGGATGTTGGCCACACGAGCGAAGTTCAAGCATAGAAGTGGTGGTGGAAAGCTAGGGGTTGCGTTTGCCTGGGATGGTAGTCCAGGGGGTAGGCGGGGAAGGGATACCTCCACCCCCTCCCCCAGCCTCTTTCTCCTCTCCCTCGCTCTTGGGAAACTTCCAAGCGCGGTAGCCTGCTCGGCTCTCGGCCGGGGTGTTACCATGGTTACGGCGCTCGCGCCTTGACATTGACAAATGGCCGGTCGAGGGTGAGCCGAACACAGAGACGCTTTTACATATGCAGGGACACCCATTTGTCCGTACGGCCTGTGCGACGAGGAGCCAAAGAGTTTCGAGCGGTTCGACCCACTCACCCCCGCGAATCCACAGACGCTTCTGGGCTACTGTGCTAACCTGCCAAGTGCAGTCGCCTCATCCCATCGCACGGTGCTACGCTGTACGGGTCTTCGGGCCCCAGAATACGCTATATATTAAAATATCAAAAACCTAAACTCTATATATATATATATACGCGCGTAACGTGAAAATATCATTGAAAATTCTAGGCAATTTTGTAATTGCAGAGAGAGCCCGAATGTGCGTTTCCTTTTTTCCTCTCCATTTGACAGGTTCGGTGCGCTGGCAGCCTCGCGGAGGAAGAGGTCTCTATCGGAGTGTCGATTTCACGATGAGAATCGAGGTTGCGAGAGGAGACAACGCAGTAATCGGGTCCCGAGAGGGAAAACGATACCACCCTCGAGCCGGTAATAACAACCCTCCTCGTGCGGCATAAATGCGCGCCTATCGCGCATTACTCCCCCGAAGTGGCCACTCCCTTCTAGCAGCCAGCTCGACTCTAATATCTCATTACCGTGCGCCACCAGTCAGCCTTGCCGTACGTCCTGCCATTACGAGATTGTTTGCACGCGGCCCCCTTCCGCCTAATATATTATCGCCTTTCCAACGTCGTTCAAGCGCGCACCGCTCAACTGACGGAACTTTTTACCTCGACCCCTCATTATCGATTCGAGTCTTACCTTTCCCGATCGACTTAATTAATTGCGCCAACCTTGCGCGGCGCTCCAATAATTGCCGCAGTATTTATGACGCTGGTAGAAAGTTGCAATTTATGCGTCTCTATTTTTAATCGGTATGAGGAAGAGATCGTTTGGCTTCTTATGCCGGAACCCACGTACCCGTGTTCCCAGTGCTCGCCTCTCGAATTCGTAGGACGCTGCTGCAGCAGGGGTCAAGGAAATTCTGCAGGTTCGTGATTTCACGGACGAATCGGGGACGCGTCTCGTTAGCGAGGATTGCCGACGCTAAAGTCGACTCGGCGTTTTCTCGTTGACGCCTGGCAGGAAGCATCGCATCGACGGCAGCAAAAATAATTGGTACCTACCCCCACGATTTCCGAGACTCGCGTAACAAGGTCCATTTCCATGGAATAACCATCAACGGTAATTGGCACCTAGAGCTCCGACGATGCGCGCCCTCCTATCATATTTCAGAGACGAACCTAGTGATGGAGGAAACTGAAACGGGACGAGGATCAGGAGGAGCTTCGGGGTAAATCGCAAATGTGTGTTTTATACGACGGAGGCACCCTTTCGCTTTCCAGGCCTCGACGAGGGTTCGTTCGGTTCTCGCTGGTGGGGATTCTACGCTGCTGTTGCTGCTCACTGCTGATGCTGCCTCCGCTGCTAGTTGGATAACAAAGCGAAAGCATCGACAGCTCGCTAACAATCCTCTCCGCCCACTCTCTGCCCAAGATACGTTGACGCATAAAATGTCATCTATACCCCATTCCCCCATCACCTTCCTCCCCCCACCCGCTGCCTCGTTGCTTCCATGTAGACTTACGACTGGAGCCTCGACCCAAATAGCTTCGTCGTCAAATTGATCGTCCCTCTCCTTGTCAGGTACTCGTTATTTTCGATAGATCGTTACCCCCAACCCTTCCCTCTCCTTCCACTTTATACCAAAATCATCCTGACCCAAATAGCTCATTCATTCCATCCACTGCACGGGTATACCTACCCTGTTTTTGCCTCTTACCGCCCCCATTGTTACAGCGATCAAAGTAAGCGATGTGAATTCCAGTAAACTTACCAGAAGAAGAAATAATAAAAGTTGGACGTGCTGGCATGGGAGTTGGGTTATGGGCGAGATTTTTCGCGTTCAATCACGTTAGACCCGTGACGCTTTCGCGCACAATAAAGAGGACTCTATACGCTCTTCTTCCAAAAGAGAATGATAAAAAAGTTGATGAGACGAGGAAGCATCAGGCGTTACGTGATTTTCTCGCGATTGAAAATAAAAAAGCACGCAGGGGATTACACAAGATGTAGCATTTAATGCTCACGTTTCAAAAAACACTATACAATGGACACTCTCTAACATAGACCACCTTGACATTGTCCTTCCTTCCATCGTCGCCACGTCGTCGAGGCGTGACTCCAATGAACGGATCAATCAGTCCAGTACAGAAATGATCGAGTGATTTGTCGTGTGAGTGATGACTCGAGACGCTTGCGTTCTTATACAACTATATGTATGCGTTTATGCACGTAGTCCCATAATACTAATACTTTACATCAACAGGTATTCATTCTACCTTCGCGTACTCTCGCGCAATCGGCGATTAATTTCTCCTGCATTTATGCGACGATTTTCCATTTTCTCCTCTCTCGTGTTCGAACTTACGCGAGCTACCACGACTCTCGGGCCTCGGCTCGTCCCTCATTCGCTAGCGGTATACCACGCGGAGAAAGGCGATTCGTGTACTCGCCTTTTCTCCTTCTGCGTCTCCGTGTGTGTATATAATATATATATATTTTTTTTCTTGTATATATATATTTATTCATTTTTGTATATATACGCCTTTTATCTTTCTCAAATCTTGTTTACTATCACAATCGTAGGTTATATCGAAGAGCGGTACGATTTACAAAGCAGAACACAATTGATTTCATTCTTTTTTTTAATTTATTTTTACCGTTCTTCTTCTTACTTACGGGATTTCAGTAGGGTCATCAATTACGCTAACAGTTGAAAAAATCTGATTTCATACCGATATAATAAATTTTTAGCTTATTATACACATCATCATCATCGTTATCGTTATCGTTATCGTTTATCATTAATGATCATAATACAAATCGTCGGTGATCTTGGTCGACGGTGTTATCGTCGTTATTATGATCATCGTCGCTATCGTTGATGTCGTAGCCGTTATCATCAGCATTCGTAATTATACAGTAATTATACATTACTTCCTCTTTCGATCACCCTACCTGACGCCTTCTCTCTCACACATTCTCTCCCTCTCTTTCGCTCACCCACGCGCACTCTGGCGACGAAGGCCAAAATTCACACACGTGCACGAATGCACGAAGCATTCTCACATTTTGTCGTATACACGCATTCTTCTGTTTCTCTATGTCTCTCATTGCCGTTGTGTCGTTATCGTGTCACTGCTCATAAAATCTTTGTTTTACGTTTACCCTCTAACATGATTATTACTTAGATACCTTACTGTTACTTCGTATACATTTTTAAGGCGATGATTCAATCGAGTGAACTCATTTATAAAACGAACAGCCAATACGTCGTCGTCGGTTCGTTAGTCCTCTATCGGCGACATTCGTTCGCATCGTGCACAAATCGGCTCTCCGCGGAACGCGCTCTCTCCGGGTAATTAGAAAAATATCCCCTCCCCCCTCCCCCCCTCCTCGAAACACGCGAGAGCGAGTTTCGGCCAGCCAATGCCGAGCTGCGAGAAGAGACGCGTTCCTCGGATCGGTAGTTTTTTAAGCTCGTCGGATTCGATCGGTTCGGTTGGCAAGTCGATAAAAAATAGAAATTCGCCAAATCGCTATCAATGAGTCCATTGATACAAATTTTCGCGAGGTTCGGTCGCTAAAAAAACCATGCCGACCGACGATCGAGCGACGAACGACGTATACTTATGTGTTAGCATCCTTCGACCCTCTCTACCCGTTTGCATGCCGTTCATACCTCTATCTCGAATAATTTTCAAACTCTTGCCAAGTATCGCGATGCTTCCCTTACGAGTGCGAGTGCACCGTCGTTGATCGCCAAGAGCGAGCTTCAACAAAATTAAACAATTCATCGTTCAACAAATATAATTCGTAAAAAATTTTGCCACGCCCTTGACAAACTCCGACGACAATAGCCTGGAACTTCAACTTTATTGATTGTCTGATTCCATATATATATATGTATATGTATAGCATACTGAGACTACCGCGAAGAAGAAGCAATTTCCCACGAGCATCCATCCGTAGGTCTTTCGAGCTTAAAAAGAGAAGGGATTTAAAATAAAAGGATAAATCTCTTAATAACTTTGATGCAAACCTGCGTTAATGATAAGAAAACTCGCGTTGATTGAGAAAAATTCGTGAAAAATAGATAAAGGTGTAAAATAGTTTTTACTGGATAGATGTATCCGGGAAATTAGCTTCTTTCCTCGTAGAGATATAATTGATTTTCTCGTGGATTTGTTTTGTTTCAAAACATCGCAGCTGAGATTTGGGTAGAGAGAGATCGCGTGACCGATTAGCGCACGATTGAAGAGGTGACGTAAGCAGGTTGGCGCACGCGCGCCAACCTTCGGCACACAACAACGTTACAAGGAGTTTCTCCAATTAACCAGGACCGTATATACTGACTTTTCTCACACCTGAGTCTTTCGGTATACGTGGGTTATCTTTTTAGTATACTAGAACGCCGAGGGTCGGTGCGGTGATTCCGAAGGTCGCGAGTCTGGTCCTTCACGAATGTGAATGGTCCGATTTTACACTTTCCTCCGCGGAACCAAGTTTTTCCCTGTAACAACGATACAGGCCAGCCCAAGTGCGACCAGCGACGTTCGGAGTTTCGGACCGACCCTTTCCCGGCACGAACAGTGTGTTACATTAAAATTTACACAAGATTTGCATGTATGCGGGCGTATTGAAAATATCGATAAACTTTTCGTAAGCTTTTCCGGTATCATTCCGCTCGCTCGTCTCTCGGTTTCCCTTTGCTCGCCGCAGCTGGAGAAACGCGAGGTAGGCTCGCGATGCACGATTTGAGCGGTACGCGCGCGCTCTCACGTGACACGTGTTAATAAACGAATCGAGACGTCCATCCAATCTTATCGCTCGATATTCTCGTTGGTCGACTCGTAGAGAGACTTTCTCTATAGCTTTAAAGGTCCATCGACGGAAAATTGCTACATCTTGGCAAAAAAGAGTGGGAAGGGAAGAAAGATGCTTTTAATCTATTATATGTTTAGCGTGCAACGCGTTATCTCATACGTTTTCTGTTGATCGAGCGATAAGATTCGTAGGAAATACAAAGTTCCTTGGGTCCCATGGATAGGGAACGAGAGACAAGCGTGCCGAAGGTAAATAGATTGAAAAGTAATTGCGTATCGATTCCTCTCTCGTCCGATTAAGTCGATTATCGTCTCGCTTGAAAATAGAACAATGCGTAACAAGAAATATTCAGCTTATTATACGCAACGAAAAACAAATATTTGACCAATCGTTTGATCCCTAAGCGCTCTGCAAGCGGTTGGCTTACAACGAAGTGAACGGGCTCTGATCCAGTGCTCGGCTGGAATCGCGTTACATATGATTTTTTTTACATACAATTTAAAAAGGAACACGCGCATACGGCAACGAAACGAGAAAGAACGAATCGAGATCATCGATCTGTCCTTGTCGACGGAGAAAGGGTAAGGAAAGTGTCAAAGTCGAAGGGTTTTACTACTCTCTCTCTCTCTCTCTCTCTCTCTCTCTTTGCCGTGAATTCACTGGTAATCGCATTTGAGATGGTTTGTCCGCGAGCTCGGGATTTACATTCCAAAAGTAATACGGACCACTTTGGAACAGCCGAATAACCTTAGCTCGACAGCAGCACCACTTTTCAAATGTGCTTCGTTTATAAACCAGAGAGACTCGAGTTCTCGAAAAAGCTACACGACTAAATATACCACCCATTTTATCATATATATATAGCTCAACATATTCCCTTAAAGTTGTGTACATTATATTTTAGAATAATTTACCAAGTTAATAGAAAATTGCACTGAAAATAACATACGATCGACAGCTACTATAAAAAGAATAACGTTGAAAGCTGAGGTGGTACTGTTAGTCGATTGTAGCTTTAAAATAATTGAGCTATCCAGTGACAAGCTACCGAGGCCTTCACAGCTCTCGTACGGTATGAGGAAAATCAGGATTAAAGGGTACTTATACAGGCAACACAGAATAAGCTTGCGTTGAGATGAACGAAACGAGCAAAGTGTAAACACAGATCCTAAGCTGGTTATGTTTAAATTTTTGTATCGCTACTATTTTTATATATGTCTGCATCACATATAGATATACAATAATATATATATATAGATATAGCGTGTGCGTATGCGTTCATTTCAAATCGCAAAATAATTTCTTCGTAGGAAAGTAGGTGAAAGAATTCTGGTTAGACTCTCAGTTCCTTGTCAAGTTATACCCTTTTCGTGATTAATCGCTTCCCCTTCCTCGAACAACGAGTGACTCTGGCAAAGAAACAAATATATAAATAAGAAAATCCAAATAATCGAGGGAGAGTCTCGCTCGTGGACCACCCTTCTCAATCGAATTCCACCCATTCTCTCTGTCTCTCTTCATCTTTCACTCTGTAGCTCTTGCTCTCTGTCTCTCTCTTCGCAATTGAATTACCTATTATACACAATATATTATAATAAATCGTAATCGTGTACTTTTTTAATTATCCTTAGATGTGGTGAGATGGTAGGATGGTGAAAGGGGCTGAGGATAGAGGGATGAATGGGGTGGGATCGGTGGTTGGTTTGGGTGGTGTGAATGATTTCACTACATCATCGTGTGGACGATGAAGCGATCGTGACCTATTCTCGCAGATATTCGCATACAAATTGTCTCTCCTTCTCTCGTTACACTCGCATGTACCTCTTTCTATCTCACTCGCGGCTATCGTTCCCCTTCCTTTGTCCCATCTCACTTCTCTTCCATTTCGCCCGACACACCGATAGACCGCCGATAGTACGATCGTGTCGTCCCAGTCCGATTTCGTGCTCGCATATATATATATTACAATCGGGGCCACATGTTACTTCGTGTATGTATATATTTATATATATAATTACTTCTCCTTTAATTAGTAAATTCATTTATAATTAATAACTGTACAAATTTAATGTCTCCTATGTATATATGCAGGGCGAATGTCGTCGACGCTGGAGTCCGGCATACGTGTCGAGGTATTCCCTTCGTATCTCGCGTCCTAGCTTCCTGTCTATAGCCCCGTACAGCTACGCCTCCGTTATCCTGGGCTGATTCGTCGATCCTCTCTCGATTCATTTAACATTGCCCACCGCGCTTCTCTAAAATCTCTCTATTTATATATTTATATTTATATCTATTTATATTTATTAATATATATATGCGATTGTATACATATATATATGTATATATATAAATATATTCGAGCTTCCATTCGCGTATTTCTTCCATTCTCTCTCTTTCTCTCTCTCATCGCTCCTTCTTCCTTCTCTCCATCGTCGCATTTACCTCCTTCGACTCTCATATTTTCGCGTTCATCGTTCCTATTCACCTAGCCCTCCTTCCACGTGGACATTCTGCCGTGCGAGCACCGGGCTAATGTACATGCTCGCTAAATTGCCTATATCACTTATATATATATATATATATATATATATATATGTATATATATATCTTTATATATATCTTTATATATATATATATATATCATATATTCACATACATATATAATATATATATATATATATGTATATATATACACATATCTCATTAATATACCTCAATCGCGACCGTATTAAAATTTAACATTTAAATCTTCGATCACTACAATGTTACACCGCGATATTTGTACAAAGAACAATCACATGAATTTTCTCGCGGCCGTAGAAACACTCGTTGGCCAAACGCTGACCGCGCGTTGCTGCCTCCGCTCTATACGATCTCCTCTCTCGCTCGCAGTAGTCCTCGAGGATTCCGACTCGCTGGCCGTTCTCCAATGGCAGCACTTCTGCCAGCACACATCGGTCCTCTCAGTAGCTCCCTTGACGGACGATTCTCCAAGCACGAACGTTAAAAGTCCGCCGAGATAAGGTTGTCCTTGAGCCGCGAGACTCCCAGAGGTCAGGCGCGTCCTCGTCCCAGCAGCTATGTTCCTCGGCAAGATACACCGATCACGGACACATCAGATGCTTCGTCTACTGCCTACATCCGTGCAACAACCGCCGAGCCATTGTTCGTCCGAGCATTCGGGTACCGCTGGAACAATACAAATCACATTTTTTACGTGTAGAACTCCACTATAATGTCAAACTCACTCTTACGCCGTTGAACTTCTTCAGGGTTGCTACTTTTTTATCGCTCTGCAGAAATGAAGAGAGATCTAGTACAACGTACCTTTATAAGGGATGTCCGTAGTACTCCGGGTAATGGTGGTACTGGTTATGGAAGGTTGGATCTCCTGGTGGCCGATGCATCATGCTTGCCGCTTGTCCGTCCATCATGTATCCCATCGTCGCATCCGGACTGTAAGCCCCACTCGGACCTGCGGACAATGGTGGAAACACTACACGTTACTACGGTTAGATCTCTGTTCCGTAATTGGCAGGCGGCCATTGGACAAGCTCGTCGAGACCAAATCGTTCTCCTTGGATATACTCGAGAGAAACTTGCGGGACTATATCTCTCGCACGATTCTCCTCCGGAGCAATCCAGCAGGCACTTTCCAACCACTTGGCTCGACCAGCTGTGTTCATTTATCCGTCGATCTCGCATACCAATTAAATCGATTCACCGCAAAATCATCAATTTCTCATTTCACTATATATATTGTTTATATATCTATTATATTATATATAATGCGAGATGAACGAATTTAGTCGTGTTCGCAATGAGTGTTACTGTGTGAGTTTATATGGTTTGGGAGTATTCTAAATTGATCCAGGAGTGAAGGAATGCGGATAAGGATGAGTATTGCACGGGAGGTAATCCAGATGCTATTACAGAAGCTATTACACGGGTAATGTAATTTGAGAAAAAATCAAATACGTCAATGGCAGAAGGAATTCAATCTTCGTCGGATTTGAACGGTTTAGCAGAATGTGACGACAGGTCCTTTCTCTCTCTCTCTCTCTCTCTCTTACTAAGCGGTAATGGAGCCCCGGAATCCGCGGGAGGCTCCCCTAGTTTTAATGTCGGTATCTTAATGTATATTGCCACGATAAATCAAGGGCACTGATTGCGTCCTACCCTCCAGACAGATGCGGATACGCTTACGCTAGAAATGAGAAAGAGAGAGAGAGAGAGAGGAGACCAGAGGGTGTCTCAGGATTGGATCGAACTTTGTCGAATCCACTTTGAATCCTAGTCATTTTTATCGAGTCTTCCGACATCTTCTAGGATTTTCTCTCGACTCGAAGAATCCCACAAAATCCTTCAGCCAGGATTCATACAAATTTTTACAGCGCGAGATTAACCGATAAATTTAATTGTTTTTACATCGAAGCTTTTTTAGCTCGGTATGGTTTGGCAAAGTTTTAATGTTCGGTTCAGTAATCAGGGGGTTGTCGGGAAACTTTTCATCAGCGATTTGTCAAAAAGCAGGAAGTCCTAGATTTTCTTGGCCATCGTCCTCTTTCTTTTTCCCCGATTCCTCCCGACTGGCGACTTGGTTCTTCTATCCCGCGGAGACCGCGCCGTTTCAAACAAACTCGCCGCGCACGGTTTACTTTGCCCGCGACCAAACCGTAAATCACAATTATTGCTAACGCTATATATACCAGGCTACTCCGTTTCCCTACACAACTTTGTTCCAAGAGCTAGTGTTTTTCCATCGCGATCTCTCAGCAGCCCTGTAACTATACCAGCGGCACAACAACAACTTCAGAGATCATTATAGATCCTACTTTCCTCTTCTCCTATCGGACACTACAACGGCCACTCAGTGTGTTCTTCCCGAAGAAAACTTACCATGGCTTTTAAACGCACTTTCCACAGCCTCGCCATAAAAGTCTCGGCGAGTTGCAAACGTTCGTCGTCTCTTTGGTTACGGTCGAGAGTCGATAGAGCGTTAACGATTATTATCGCATCATCTCCTATTACCTTATTAAGCTTAATTAACGGAACTAGAAATGCAGCAAGAATGAATATTGGTGGAAGGAAGGGAGCTCCGGTGAATTTTATTGGAATGGCCGAGGCGTAGAAGCGAAGAGAGATGTCTCGATAGCTAATGGTCGGGTTTCCTATAATTGTCCGCATCCACACGGGGGAACCCGCGAGAGGTTCCTGTCAGGCCTTGCAGCCGCTTTCTTTCGGTCTCCTCCTGGAATCGGACAATTACGAATCGCGACTGGAGTGTTCGGTGCACGCAGGAATGTAGTCTCGTATTAAAGCCAGTCGAGCGATATCCACTAACGAGGGAAGCGCGCTTGTAGTGTGATTATATCGAGCTATAACGCAGCAGGGAAGCCAACCAACGCTCCCTACCACAATATTGGAAATTAAGAAACGGCTATCCATTTTCTCTCGAGTTAGCGGCACTTTCAAAGCGCGAATAGAACATTTTTCCCTACAACCATTCTACGTGCAAATAGCATCGTTAAGTTTTCCCATTATATTTCCTATATATATATATATATATATATATTTCTCTGCTCGATCAGTTTCAATTTAATCCGCGCGAATTCCTTCGTTAAAATATATAGGTGTCGTTGGAATACCGTAACGTGCGCGACATTCCAAGAGGCAATATAGCGACTGTAATTGGACAAACGTGAAATTGCTTATTATTGCTTAGTTAGCCAAGTGTCTAAGAAAATGTGGGTAGTTATTATTGGTACGTTAATGGCGATTCGCACGATACCCGCGAGTCTCGTGCACGGGCTCTTCACAGTCATCCGGGGAATTTGCGAGGTCGACTAACCAGAAGGGCCAAAGTAGGGTCAATCCTATAACGAGACCGCCGCGATATAGGAAAAACACCACAGCGCCTAATGCAATAAACGCTCCACGATTTAACTTGTCGTTTCTGTTTCGGCGTAAATTCAGCACCCCCGCATCACGTGGGACCCTTTGGTCTGTACGATGCAGCTTGTTATCCCGTAGGTGGTAATTTATTTAGAGGGAGGTAGGAGGGGAGGGGAGGATCGGGAAAATGAGGTAGTCGTTAATTGCCTTGGCGCTAAGCTGCGAGAAAGTATTCCAGGACGCGAGAGGGTGCTTTTCATGGCTGTTACATCCCCAACGACGTCTTCAATGGTCTTCGAGGAAAAGCACGCCTGGATCTACGGGATAATGGTTCTGGTGAGGTAGCGTTGTTCGAGATGTGTGTGGTTTTCCACTTTGTTTGAAAATATCTCCCTTGACTCGTCCTACCCCTCCCCCTCCCCACATTAATCATCATGTAAACACTTATACCTTTATAAGAATATTATAACTATATCGAAGAGAAATCGTAGAAATCTGAAAACTCGACGAGGAAAGCAATTAACTAGCATATAAGGGGCGTAAAAAGGAGTCAAAGTTAAACATATATCGATCAGTCTTATGGTTAAGTTTTCCAAAGTGCAGGAGAGGTACACACGGGGGAGAGGATAAAGGCGAGAAATATGCGAGCTGTTTTCGCAAGAAAAACTTGGATCTCGGGCGGAGGAAAAGAAGTACGGGCGCCATTATCGGTGAGCGCAGTTTGCATAGCGCTATTCTTTTAAGAAGAGCTAATTAGATTTTTGCGAAGGCTCGGGGAAGCAGATCGAAATCCCTGGTAGACTCGGGGTTCGTGGAACACGAGAACAACATTAGTAGTAACTTATGGTTGTGGCCTGGCTGGATGCCTGGCCGTGTTGCCGGCTGTGTGGGTGGGTTGAGAGGAGGGGGAGGAAGGAGAGAAGGAGAAAGAACCTTTGGTGGTAGAGGTGGGGAAAAGGGTGAGGTCTGTTGCTACCGGAGCCAAGGAATCCTTGCCGTAGGAGAGAACTCTCGAACTTAGTTAGCGACGACACAGCGAGTGTTCTCGTGCGGAGTTTCCAAGGGAGTTTCTCCGAAGCCCAGCCACGCCGGTATAACCTAACGCGTCCCGGTCCAACCCAGCCTTACGCGATGCTACGGAGTTTCCAGGCTCCGGCGTTGAAACCGCGAACGGAGACGGAACCCGGCTTCGGTTGCAAGGGGTGAGCCCAGGCCACCCAGAGACCAAGACCGTGATAGATATGAGCAGTCCAAGTAACAACCATCAGTTTCCGGAGTTCACCGCGGCCGAGCTCAGTAACGAACTTCCAACAAGATTTAAAGGAAGCGCAGCAACTTCCCCTTTTCCACCCTGCCAAGCCCCAAACCCTCTTCCTACTCCCACTCCCGCTCGAATTGACGGCTTAATTAAAGGCTGGCTGGGTTTTAAGCGGCCGGAGAAAGCTTTCTCGAAGAAGAACGGCGATCGCGGCCAACTTTACGGCAAAGTCTGCTCTCGGTTCTCGGCTCGCTCTCTCTCTCTCTCTCTCTCTCTCTCCACTTTCCCCCGGCTGAACAGGCAGCTCCTTCTTGTTTTTCTTCGATAAAATTAATGCTTCGATCTTTCGCTAGAATGCTCATAAACACTCGCGTCTACCCGTTATACTTTTGCGTCCGCTGTTATAAAAAAGAAAGTGAAAAAAAATAGCATGGGGATTAATCGCAGAGTATAAGCCTCGCAGGTTTTCGTATTACGACGAGGTTTACGGTTATTCGGTGTAGGTCCATTGTAATGTTACGAGTCGAACGAGTGTTGGTGGTGGGGTGGCACATATAGCCCGTATAGCTCGCCGGAAAAGGAGCGAGTCTCCTTGAGGAGCGGAACGAGGACGTACGGTGGTTGGTATCTCAAGGAGGAGTTACCAGCACGAGGGCTAGTAATATCCTACGAGAGCCAAACTACCCTCGCAACGGACGATGCAGAGCGTAGAAGCGAGGCACAGTGGCGTTGAGAGGATGGGGCCAGCCAGAAATTTCGGCCTTCCTTGTCCCTCCCTTGCTTTCTCGCCAAACCATCATCCGTCCTTCTCTCGCAACCAAAGAGAATCTCCCCGGCACATATCTGAGAACAGCCGAGGATCCCGTGAGTTTGCTCAACTTCCCAACTATAGCTGGGAACGAGCGAGAGACGATTCTCTCTGCGGAAACCGGAAATGTGCTCCGGAACCTTCAACAATCCCTCGATGAAACTATTGGTCATCCGCGACGCAATAGCGGAAACTCCGGATCTAATAACTCATCCGCCCGGCTGTTGCCATAGTTGTACACTGCTATATATATATACACACACATACATCTTCCCTCTTTCTCTCCTATACGTCTCGCAGCATCCGCGCACCGTTTTTGCTCCCCTCTCCTAATTTTTCTCCCGCACGTTACCTCGTTACGTTTCGTTCCTCTATCCGATCTGAGATAACGTCGTCGAGAATAGCATCGATGTATCGCTGCGCGGAGCAACGATAAATCGTCCCTGATTTCACGAGGCTCCTGTCATATTTTCCCATTAGCCTCTTCGTACCTCGAGTAATTATGCTCTTTGTGCCTAGGCATAATGGTGTAATGGTTGCCTGGCAGCGCGCTCGCGCGCCAGCGCCAACTCGAATACCGAGATTTATAGGGCGCTCGTCCAATCCGATTGTGTGACGCGAATTAAAGTATAGACGAGCAGAGCGCTGCATACCGCGCACCGAAAAACACTCATAAATTTCACGCTAGGCTCGCGCTGAATCAGGACGAGTTGAAAGTTATCGTGTGGTGGCCCGGTCGAAGGACTGCGACAGGAAGTCGTTGCGAAACAAGTCATTTCGGTTAGGAGGTGACCTCCCGGGGGAGCCGCTGGCGTGATATACGGCGCGATGTAATTGCAGGAATTTAATCAATCAGAGATATATCCCCACGCGAGGAGAAGGTTTCAGGCCAGCCTTGCCAAGCCGAGTTAAGCCCTCGGGGAGTCTCATTTAAGATAAACCCAGCTTTGGTCTGCGAGAGTAGAAAACCGCAATAGTACTGCTCCTGTCTACTCAATGATGAAACTGTAAATATCCTGGATTCACCTTTGCTTACCTCTGCTAGAACCACTCTGAAAATCTTCTTCCTCTTCTTCTTATATATTAAATATTACAGTGGAGATGATATCGTTTCTTATAATAGGCGTGTAAGAAGATTTCGAGTGTTTGAATGAAAACTCGTATTGCGAAATGGATACTCGTACACAATCTCGGACGTGAGTGGGTGAGGTACACGAACAGGCTTTTGAGTTTCTCACACAAACACAGCGATCCCGTCCCTTCTGGTTCGCTGATATATAGCCCCTTGGAGGTCGATGACTTCCGCTATTTTTCTTCCGCTGTCTCCACCAAGCAACTTCCCTTCCTAACGTCCACCAAGCCGGCGTTTCAGTTCTTTCCAACGTTCTCTCGGATATATCCAGGAGCCTTGTGGACATCGATCGGCCGCTGGGATATCGCTGAAACGTCGTGTTGCTAACACAGTAGCGTCGTGAAAAAGCACCTGCCTTTTTCTCACTTCCGGTAGCTTCCCATCCTGCAATATCACGATTCCCCACGACCCTTATTACCCATCGCCGATCCTTTCTTCTGCCAGAAACCAATCATTGAAACATGCATGCGCGTATGAAAAAATCAATCGACTTTCGCGCCTTCGCTTTTATAATAACGATAAAAGACGATCGGAGCCGAATCACCCTCGCCAGATCTGCAGCTAGTCAAATCGGAAGAGTTTTTTCAACGTCGAATAAATAATTGGCTGGCTTATATAGGAAGAGACGATATCCAGTTTAATGGTACGCAAACATTTCCATCCAGTGCTCCAGCACCGAAGCTATATATGCAGTTCTACTGGTGGATGCAAGGAGGAAGGGAGCAGGGGGAAGAGGGAATAACTGCGAGCTCGGGGCAAAGAAGCTACTGCATTTATGTATGTCGTCCTAGTGACAAGCCGAAATTAATTTGCCCCCACCCCCCTCCCCACTCCCCATCTACCTAGTCGATCCGGAGAGCCACGGCGTTGGCATATTTTAACCCAGTTCTTCATCCTTCGATTTTTTCCCCAATCACATAAATTTCTGCAGCGTGACAGTCAGATAGGAGGAGGGACAATCAGGATTCGCTAGTTCCGTCCGGCTGAATTCGATAAAACCCGACGAGAGTCCACGATTAACTGGCTCGGTTGACGCGATAAATAATTAATGATTGCGGGAGAGCACGTGGAAGTGGAGGGAGGATGGGGGGTGAGGTAGAACGCGTGGAGTTCATAAACCACTTAATATTTATAAGGCACGATACGAAAGGAGAGTAAAAGTCCGCAGCATTTGTATATCGCGTCTTATAAGGCGTATAGAATTTAGATATTTTAATTAATCGATTGGCCATAAATTATGATAATTAAGGACGAAGCGTCTCGCGCGAGAGCTCATCTACCTGCTAGCCGATATCTTGTCATGACGATTAAAGCTTGACACACGACCCCTTTTTCCGTCCTCCAATAATAAGGTTTCCTCGTCAAATTATTACTAAAACCTTTGTCGATCGATTTCCGTTTATCGACGCGATTAAGCATTGTGAGAATCGCCGATTAATCGCATAACGCTGTAATTTTCTCCGATCGCCGACGCAGATACTTGCTGAATGTAGTCATTAAGATAGAAAGTTGCATCCGCGTCGATACCGCGCGAGAAGATTAATGCTTCATTAAGCTACACTCCGTGACCTTTCACTGACGATTGCTGCTTTGATGTCTTGAGTTATGGCACTTTTATAAATTAAGACCCCCAGTCTGACCCATGATTTATACGCGTTTATCGAACTAGAAAGTTTCATTCGTACGAGATGAAATTCGAAAGAGCTCTCAGTTGTTACATTTTTTCTTCCATCTCAAATAATAATAAGGTAAATAAGGAAAATGCAGAATAAGAAAAGATTGGGGAATAAAAACAATCCAGCCATGACGCGTATATACAGTATGAGTCTTTCGAGTCTTTCCAGCTAAATTCTGTGACAGAGTCGACGTCGAGCGATAGTATTGAAGAAGTTGGAAAGATATTTCTTGGCAGAATGTGAGAGGCCAAAGAATGTTTACTCTCCTGTATACATATATATATATATATAGACAGAGAGAGAGAGAGAGAGAGTTGCCGAAGGTTCAGATAGACATAGCGAGAGTTAAGAACCGTCTCCTGGTTGATGCGTTTGCAGTATGGCTGGCAGATAGCGATCTCCTTGATGTTCCGTGTGGCATCAGTGCTCTTCCTGGTCGCCATTAAGGGTGGGGAGAGGCTGATGGCGAAAGTGGTCTAGGGGCCAGCGGTCAACGAGACTGGGAGATGAGATAGAACAGGCTATTATGGCTGGCCGATAAGATAGGTCCACCCTTCCCTCGGCTGGGAGCTTCGCCTCCGATACACCGGACGCGATTCGCGGCATGAAAAATCTACCCGCTACTGGCCAACCGAGAGGGAGACTGACCAAACCCTCCAGAACTCCACTCTCTTATCTTTTCATACCGATCGCTACCATCCAAGACTTCATTTCCGTGTTCGAAGAACCCTATCCACCAATTTATACATATTACACTTTGTTTCGATCCTATATACTACAGCTTACGTCAAAGCCTCAATAACAACCCAGTTTTACACACAGATACGCGAGATATACAAAATCTTTAAAACTAATTTATTTTGCAGAATATTCTAGAGAATTTTTAGTTGGCGCTTATGGTGGAAGTGTCGAAAAGTTTTGTCTTATATTAGGTGTGGCATTCATCGCACAGCGTGGATACACGTCTGGATGCAATTTCCTCCGGTAAGCCGGGCGTGTCAGGATAGTTACTCTCCCCAGGGCCTCGCGGCAAATAATAACATTTCTATAAGTTGGTCGTTTGTATTCGACTACCGGCGCACATGCACCCCATTTCAATTAACGTATGATCTATGTCGTATAAGGACCGAGCTACGGCACCTTTCAAACGTTGGGGCCATAATGTGCGGGGGATCGGCTCTCTAAGTAACTCTATATCACGGCTACGTGACGCGAAACGGAGAGAAAAAAACGTTATAGACGCCACCGGAGGAGGAAAAGAACCGGCGACGTCGTCTATACTCTCTCGGAGACTTCTCGATCAAACTCGTCCACCCTGCTGAATTCCCCTAAATCTTTTCCCTACCAGAACCAAGCATTTCGCTCTCAGATGACTTCTAGTAGTAGAAAGTATAATGGCCACGACCCGATGTGCCGTTATATATGCTATACAGAGAGAGAGAGAGAGAGAGAGAGAGCCACCATACATCAAATGATTCTCCAATAATTCTACCAAGCTTTCAAAGGATGGAAAATCTTTGGTTACGGTCCAATTCTAAATTACCAAACGCGTGGCCGGGTCTAGAGTTTTCCTCGAGGACTTGTAAATTCGGCACTTCCACAACTGTGGCAATCGTGGAAAACTAATTATTTGGGAAGGTGGTGTGAAATTTAGGGGATTTTTCTGGTATAAAAGTAAATCAGGTATATACAGGGTTGAAACGATGGGTCAGAGTGTCGAAGAGCGGACGTTGGCGCCTCTAGTGATGTCTGGGTATCCTCGGCGCAATTTCTCCCGATTTCCGACCCCAGGACATCCATTTTATTTAGCGCGCTACCACGGGGGGACGCTAAACTCGGAGCTTTCTCTCGATCTCTGCCGGCCTCCTCTTTGTCCCTGATATCCTCGGTCCTCCGATATCCCATCAGAGCCAACAGAAGCGTTTATACCGACCCGCTGTCCGGTCTCCGAGAATCTCGTTGCTCGGAGGGGCGAGGAAAGAGTAAAGAGGAAAGAGAGGGGGAGAGAGAGAGAGAAGATATGAGAGTTAGCAGAGATAGGATACGAAAAGGGGGAGGTCACCGAACGAACTGAGAAGTGGAGGGAGAAGACGGGATTCTGGAGGAGGGTGGAGTGTCTGGACCCAGCCGAGATGGACACAGAGAATCGCCATTACAAATTGACAACCTTGATTGATGGCCCTCGCGGAAGGGTCTACGCTGGGGAGGGTGAGACAACACACACACGCACACATATATACACGCACATGGAAGGCAAGGAGAGAGGAGCGTGTCTGTGTGCTCGCTTGTGCCGAGGAGAAAGAGAAGGAGCGATAGAGATTGTGTGTGGAGGAGGGTGCGGGCGGGGGTGGTGCGGTCAGCGTAAGGGAGAGAGGCCAAGTGAGATGGAGTGGATGTGCTATATGTTGCTTGGCCGAGCTGGCTATAGGGGTTTCGAGGGACCTTCCACTAGCCAGATAGCACTCCGCGCTCTCCTACATCTCCGTGGCGCGCGCGCGCGCGCGCGCGAGAGAGAGAGAGAGAGAGAGAGAGAAATCCGAAGGGAGCCGCGTTATCGAGGCGAGAGCCTCTCAGCGAGTGCGTGACGAATGGTTCGCGACTGGAGTCCCAAGAAGGGTCTTCTCCGAAGGTCGCGCGCGACGCACCAGTTAGAATATTCGATAGCCTGACCCCAGGAGTAGTATAGGCACGCAGTCTCATCTAACGTTTCCCTTCTTGTCCAAAAAGCAGTAGAACACACTGTGGTTGAAGCGAGTAAGTAAACTCCGGCATTTCAACTGTAAATTCCTGGCATATGTAATCCCCCCACCACCGCGAGTATACAAGCGCAACTTTCCCGAATGCGATTGGTCCATGGTCGAAAGGAACTAAGGAAGAATTTGGTGGATTTAACGAGACGACGACGACGACGCTTTTCTCGATTAAAGCGAAGCAAACTGTTTTCGGAGTTTGCGAAGAAAGTCGGTTGTAGCGTTGGTGGTAGGTGATGCCTTTTATCGCGAGGTCGTTACGAAATGCACCGTACGGTGGTAGCTTTACGGTACTTCGGGGCCGCTGTTACGTTTTTACTGCGTCGTTCTGGATATACGCGGAAGGACACGGCGATTCCAGAGAGCGGCATTACCAAGGCGGCAGTTACCGGGCTACCGCACGCGTCTAGAAAGTCAGAGAGCCTCGAACGGGGTGTAAAACGAGAATAATCCGACAAGACTGCAATAAATGCCCTCGCTACGATTTAATTAATATCCAGCCACGCGAGGTACAATGGCCGATCGATTCTCGAGCACTTCGTGTCCTACAATAAGACGAGAAAGTTAATGGGCAGAGCCGCAATTAAATTTAACCTATGGCGAGTAACAGCAGCTGCCTCTGCGAGATTCGGGAGGATAACTAAAAAATTGATGGGATAGGAACGTGCGCGATGGGTCAAGTTGGGAGCAGCTATAGGCGTCGTCCAATCTCGCGATGGGAGAGTCTTCGCGACGTGCGTTATATAAACCTAATAGAATCTCGGGAGTGGCAGGGAGGGAGGTTGGTGCTGCTGAGGATCGAAGGGTGGAAGGTGAAGAGGAGGAGGAGGGGGAGGGGTGCCGGCAGCTTGTACCTCGTAAAACGATGCGTCGCGGCTTTATAGTTTATAGTTCGAGTGGCTGGGAACGCGTGTATATGCGATTGGAGGGGATTTAAAAGGGATCGAGCGCGTTTTACGAGTGGTATTAGGAAAACGAGCGATGTGCTTTATTGCGTGCACGGTATCGGATAATTTTACGCTAATTTCCAGCAACTTTGACGGGACGCGCGAATGATCCTTCTTTCCTGAATAGCGAGGCGAGCCAATGATCAATATGATATCCATGCGTGATTATGCAGTGTGTGTTGCATTATATGCGTATCGATTGCGGACGATCGACGAATCTCCGATGCGGCTCGGGATGAAAAGATGAGAGCCGAGTTTGCATGGCTGTATACTCCGAGTGTTATTGTAAGAATGGATGAGGATGATAATAACAATAGCTGTGCATGGCGGCCGCGAAACCGATGCGGAGTACACACGAGGAATTCTCGTAATGAAAGTATGATTGATGATACGATAGACGCGCCGTTATTAGTCGGATACGAAAGAGTGCACGGTGAAGGACTCGATAGTTGTTTATCGCTCAGCGTCATGTTCTATCATCGTCCCACAGCACCATCCGGAATCAACTTTGCTCCGTGACGAGAAGCCATACGCGACTGCAAAACACCTTCGAATTTCCTCTCCAACTCTGGCTATCATCTTTTTCCTCTATCTCTAATTTTTTCTCTTTTTCCAGTCCCCAACCAGAATTCCTCCTTGCAATTAAATTTTAATCAAGCTCCTCCAGATCAAATCGATCAATCTTTCCAAGTGGATTAACGTTATTGAAAAGTTTTTTAGCTTCTGTTTGTCTTTAAATATATATCAAGAGACACGGTAGTGTCTCGACGGCAAGTACATAAAAGTAGGTATAGACATGTCTATACCGCCGTCGAGGCACTACTGTATCTTATACAGCAAGTTTGGCTGTCTCAATTTTTAAATAGATTTTTCTCCGTAAATGAAACACTCTCATGATTTCAGTAAAGCTTTTCTTGAAATGGTTTGGAACAAGCTTTTATTTGAGCCCATAAACATCAAAATTGGTTCACGCAATCCAGAGATCTCATAATCTGTTAGCTATATATATAACGAATTTAATTTCTTTCCGTCATCTTCTTCTTCTCCAGCCAGAATGTATGTCTCGGGCTGAAGTTAATCGCTAAAGAAAATGACGTAATTTTTACAAACGCGACGTTTAAATAATCGATATAATCGATAACTAATATGGCGACTACTGTTAGCTGTCAATTGAATGTCAATTGAATTGTAAGGTTTACCGGTATAACCTTAATATTTTTATAAAAATGAATTGGCTGTAATGATAGTGTAATAGTGTAATATAATCAAAACTACGGATAATTTAAGGGAGAAACATGAAGGAGCCAGCAAGATTATCAGATAAGTCACATTGTATTGAAAAATATGTATAAAATTTAATGTTTGGTGGTACTTTGTGGGATTTTTTTTATTGCAGGTTATATAATATTCCTTATATGCATATTCCTTGTATGCAGCTCTGATTTGAAGTCCTACCAATGCCAAATGCTCTAACAATTCTTGGAAATATCCTGTTATTGAAGAATGTAGATTGAGGAAGATTGTAAATGAAACAGAGAAGGATGAGGTTGTTACGTTAACTCATAATCAAGACATATAGTAGTGTCTCAACAGCAATTAACATAAACGTTTTTCAGTAAAGTAAGTGCATTGTAAAAAAAATTTGTTTTATTAAAACAAAGTTATATATAAGGCACCATTTCATAGTTTGCAGTTTGATGCCAAATCAGTGCCAAATAATGTAACAATTCTTGGAAATACCCTGATATTGGAAAATGCAGGTTAACGAAGATTGTAAATGAAACAAATAACGTAACAATTCTTGGAAATACCCTGTTATTGGAGAATGGAGATTAAGGAAGTTTGTAAATGAAACAGAGAAGGATGAGGTTGTTACGTTCACTCATAATCAAGACACATGGTATTGTCTCAACAGCAATTGACATAAAGGTTTTTAAGTAAAGTAAGTGCATTGTAAAAAAAGTTTGTTTTATTAAAATAAAGTTATATATAAGGCACCATTTCATAGTTTGCAGTATGATGCCAAACCAGTGCCAAATAATGTATCAAATCTTGGAAATACCCTGTTATTGGAGGATGCAGATTAAGGAAGATTTTAAATAAAACAAATATCATATATGCGTACAAATATTTCAGACTAAATTATAGTAATGCTTGTTTGGAAAATATGAAGCATTCCGATGAACCTTCATTTACGTAGAGTACCAGTTGACTAGTGTTTGAATTTAAGCTAATTATACAATAATAGATGTTTACAAAAGACGCAAAGACACCCAAATATTACAGATCTTTAGTCTCAAGGAAGTTAAGTCACCAAGCACTAAAGAAAATAGAGATGGAGCAACATCAAATACTGGTAAGTAACTGAGATGCTTCATGTTTCTTCAAAAATTTATTTTCTTTGAAGATTGAGATTGTTAAATGATGAATTTGATTTTAGGTTTACCCGTAGTGTCAACATTTATTATTTTACAGTCACTGTGCAAGTGTATTATAGCAAATAGTAATACTTGTGCTTTGACTTAAATACATTTGGTACAATTGAATTAAATATCCAAGGAGGAAGGTTCGCATACATACTGGCTATTGGAGTTGAATCAACAATTGTGCTTTTCACTCCTGCATTCTGGTACTTGAAACAGGCAAAGATGAAAGCATTGAAAGATTGGCAAAGTAAGAATAAGCCAATACTCAGAAAAACGTCATTCATTGCACAGCCATAATTTAAGGATGAGACTCATTGGATGAAATTCTGTAAAATTGAGTTAATAACTGTTGATTGTTTTCCTCTGTTACCTATACTAGTATTCTGCGCCAAAGGTAGTATACTGGTCATTGGTATGGATGAAAAAATGAACGTTTATTCTCAATTGAAGCAAAGTCTAAAAATTAATGGTTTCCACTCCATTTTGTAGCACCAGAAATCCGACCAGTTTCAAAAGTGCGTAGAAATTTGCGAAATGAACATCTGAGGACTCTGGCACAGGAAATGTTATAAGGACGACTCGCCAATGTATCTCCCATGCCACCTTTGTCAAGAGTTAGCAGCATAAATCTAACAATGATTGGTGTTAAAAAGAAACGTGGTATACAAAACGACAATGTCTGCTTTGATTATATGCTTAATTGTAGCTTATTCAAAGCTTTGCGAATTGCTTGTCCAGCCTTGCCCCAGTATCATCTCAAGCAGTTGATGAAACCAGTGAAGTCTGGCAAGGTCAGATGGTGATAGAAAGTCAAATGTCGGTAAGCAAATAAGATGCTTCATGTACCTTCAAATATTTATTTTCTTTGAGGAATTATAATTCTTAAATGATGAATTTGATTTCAGGCTTACTCATAGTGTTATCATTTAGTATTTTACAGTCACTGTGCAAGTGTATTATAGCAAACAGTAATACTTGTGCTTTGACTTAAATACTTTTGGTACAATTCAATTAAAAATCCAATGAGGATTTTTCGCACACATACTGACTATTGGAGTTGGATCAAAGATTATGCTTTTCGCTCCTGTATTCTGAGACTTGAAACAGGCAAGTATAAAAAGTATTGAAAGATTGGCAAAGTAAGAATAAGCCAATTTTCAGATAAACGTCGTCCATTGCTCAGCCACAATTTAAGTATGAGATTTATTGGATGAAATGATATAAAATGCAGTTAATAGCTGCTGATTGTTTTTCTCCATTACCTATGCAAGTATTCAAGACGAGAGGCAGTATACTGGTCATTGGTATGGATGAAAAAATGCACGTTTATTCTCAATGGAAAAAAACTCAGTCTAAAAATTAGTTGTTTCGACTGCATTTTGCAGCACCAGAAATCAGACCAGTTTCAAGTGTATAGAAATTTACGAAAGGAAAATTTGAGGACTTTGGCACAGGAAATGTTATAAGGACGACTTGCCAATGTATCTCTCATGTCACCTTTGTCAAGTGTTAGCAGCATAAAGGTGACAATGATTGGTGCTAAAAAGAAACGGCGTATGCAAAACGACAATGCCAACTTCGATTATATGCTTCATTGTATCTTATTTGAAGATTTACGAATTGCTTTTCCTGTCTTGCCCCTGTATCACCTGAAGCAGCTGAGGGAGTTACTGAAGTTTGGCAAAGTTAGATGTTGGTAACAAGTCAAATGTTCATAAACAGAAAATGTAAATTAATTAAAATATATACATTTTATTTCATTATTTTTATATGTTGAAAGTATGTTTATTGATTATGAAAAATTTAATAATACTTTTATTATGGTGAAACTGAAAACATTAAAAAACTAGCCTGAGCATTAATTATAAAGTTCATTTATACAAAATATATTACAAATATCAATAAAATCAATGTGTTGACTGCGATATTTTTTCAATATAAATATATATATTTTTATTAGTTAAACGCTGCTGTTTCAAAACATGAGAAGGGTGGAGATTTTCTTTAAAATCTGTAGAAATTAAAAGAATAATTTAATTTTTTAAATATTATACTCTTACAAAACGTTATGAAATCCCACAAAGAACAGACTTCGCCTGTAAAAAAAGGCGGCAAGTACATAAACCATCTAGCATAAATAATATAGTAAAATTATCTAATTAAAAAAAGTAGTGAAATCCAAATATTAGGCAAGTATATTTTTTCACCTTACCAAAGTTAAATTTTCGAAAAAAAAGGAACAAAAAAGTTACTTGCCGGGCCCGTAATATCCATGCACAGTGAGAAATAGAATCGTATATGGATCGGCTAACTTCACTCTGTATTTTAACATGACATTTGCTATACTACGCTATAGCTGAATCTCACATACGATTCAATTTCCCACTGTGCATGGACATTACGGGCCCGGCAAGTAACTGTTTTGTTCCTTTTTTTTCGAAAATTTAACTTTGGTAAGGTGAAAAAATATACTTGCCTAATATTTGGATTTCACTACTTTTTTTAATTAGATAATTTTACTATATTATTTATGCTAGATGGTTTATGTACTTGCCGCCTTTTTTTACAGGCGAAGTCTGTTCTTTGTGGGATATATATATATATATATATATATATATATATAGACACAGGATAATTCGTTGCACAGAGTAGGAAGCTTTTCGTGGAGATTAAATTGCTGCAAGTATTTAACGTATCCTTTAATTATTTTGACGGGTGTGTTAACATTGTAGTAAAGATTTGTTGAGATTACGCGAGAGTCATACGTACAGTATAATATGTAGGGTGGGAGAGGGCAGTGTGTAATAATTCGTAAATTTTCTTTACTTTCTTCGCGGTAAAAATGTGAAGGTGCTGAGAAGGAAGGAGTAAGAGTCGCGAAGGTGCATTGGGACTGGAAGTATCTGAAAGATACATTTATCTCACTACCGTCGAAACGTAATCTGCCCCTGGGCCTAATGCTTCGGCCATTAAGCTTTAATGGACCACTGATCGCCAAGAGAGCAAAGCAGGAGAGAAATAAAAGGGACTCGCGAGGGAAAACTCTCCAAGGAATAGGAAAAATTTAAGCGAATACCATCGAGAAACGTGATCCCAGCGTGTTCTTTATGAATTCACTGGTTTCACTTATCTAATAAGTTTTTTATATATTTTTTATAGGAAGCGTGTTTAGGAGGAAAAAGTTTGGTTTGGATTGGGAGGAAACTATAAGGGGCGAGAAGGGGGCTTGGAAATGCAGGTGCGGTTGCTGAAACGATGGAGCTATGATCAGGATTGACTTCGGGATGATAATCAAGCGTACACGAGTTTCCACTTTGGCCTTGGTCTGACGAGGACATTTGGGTCCCCTAAAAGTCAAAATGCCCCTTCGCGACAGATGCTCTTTGCTACGAAGGATTGTCCACGCGCTTTGTACACATGCGCGCGTATCTATACTGTCTATATATACATAAATATATATATATATATATATATATAGTATATAGACTCCATAGAAAATAACATTAAATTAATTTCTCCGTCATTTATTATCACTCGGAACGGAAAAAACGGAGAAAACAGTCTAGAATGTTCGTGGAGTAAAAGTTTCTGGTTTATTGGGGACATTATGGATGTTGGTATGGTTAAGTGCCAATAAAAGGAAGAGGAAAGTTGAATTGGCGACTTTGGCGAAATATTCGTGTTGGCTTAGTGGGTAATTCTTCGGAAGATTCGCGTGGAGAGAATACAAGGATGAAGGCGAGGACCATCATTTGCAGGATTGGCGAAAAAAAGGAAGCTGGTCGGGATGAAAAGGACTCTCGGACGTCCCAGCGTGCGCGTTTCGGGACACGTGCAGTAGAAACGTGAAGTTGGCGTTGGTGGTGTGGCATGGCCAGCATGGCTAAAGCGCCCCTAAAGCCCAGTTTCGGCAGAGCAAACAACCCGTAACTCAGTGAGTGTTTATGAGGGGGCAGTCGTAAAAATACGAGAAGAGAATCGAGCTTTTCTCTCTCGTGCGGACCACCCGGAAAGTCCAACTTTTCTTGGAATCCTCGGTGAAACGGGTGTGTGTGTGTGTGGGAGGAGGGGGGGGGGGGATGATGGCAACTATATAGGGATAGTCGAGGACGCGAGACAGCGGAGCGGCAAGTGCGCAGGGATATGACTGAAAGTGATGTAGGTTTTCCTCAATGAGACATTGTGGACTCTCGTGTAGAAGAACGGAGAGAGGATATGAGGGAATAAAAGGAAAATGAGGGAGACGGACATTTCTACCGTGGCGTTCGCTCGCTCGCTCGCATGTTGCTCGATCGTAAAACTTGGCCTGATCACCGCTACCAATTATCCCGCCGTTATCCGAGCGTTATCCGAACGTTATCCACCTCCCACTCAGCGCTCCACGAACAGACCCTCGCTCGCTTTCATCCGAATCACCGAAACCCTTGGACCCCGAAGGAAAACACCGACCATTACAACCCCACAGTCGCGGACCGTGCTTGTCTCCTTTTACTGCAAACCAAGTGATTCCCGCCTCGTAAACGCGACATCTTTACAGATTACTAGAGCTGCTTAAGGAGCCATGAACACCCGATCTTCCCACACTCCATCCTCGAATAATCGCGTTATCTCATCGGAGAGAGCCACAAAAATACCCTGAAATTAAGATGGACGAATCTTCGATAAAATGTCGATTAGCCAAATTAAGGCGTGTTTGGGACTCTATTATATTTCGTATATATACTGCTTTGCGCTGAACCTTCTATTAAAGAAACTAATAAGAACGCGTTGCTAATGCGACAGCCGATGGGAGCGTTGGCCAAATTAATATTATTACCACGTTATTACCGCTGGCTAAGGAAAGACGGGTTTTTCCAACAAAAATTGCGCATGGACAATCTTATGCAGTCGTATACTGTTAGGATTTATTGAAAATTACTTATTCATCTCGAAGATGCAGCGTTGCCAAGTTCTTATATTACATAAATTTTGCGAAACGTCGGGCTGAATTTTTACCCGAGTCGCTGATACAATTGCTTTCCCATACTTTTCGATACAAGCTTCATTTCCGCAGAATAATCCTATTCTCCACCATTACCCTGGCGTCTATAATTATAACGATACTATGTATATGGTAATGTAACAAAAATACGAGCTAATATGACATACAGTCTCACTATAGTAAGTATATCTTGGGGAGTAATATTGAAAAATGTAAACTGAGATACAGCATCGTAAGGCTTTATTTATATACTCGGGTAATATAATCCTGGTGATAAACCTCTTGATTTACAACACTATTATAAACTTAGAGCTAATTAAGCACTGTCCCGATCGAGCAATCAGTGAAAAATATGCAATCTTAACTATCCGATTAATAATCTACGAACTCATATACAAATGAGTAACAAGTGACTTATATGTAGCTAATATCTAATCTAATCGATATAAACGTTTAAAGCGAGTAAATAAAACAAAATTAACTATAATATTACGTATATAGATATTAACATGTAACGTTAGAGTCGGGTCCTGCACGCACGTTATACGACACACGATAAATTAAGGAAAATTATTCAATCGCTAAATCAACGGTATTATATTTTTCAGTGAATTTAAGGATTGTATTACAAGAGACCATAAGGAGTGGTATTATAGTCGTTGCGATAAGCAGGATGATAGCTGTAGCCAGGAGGCATAGGTGGAATGGCGTTGTAAGTGTCGTTGGTGTTATAAATGTCATGTACGTGTGTATAAATGTCTGATGGCAGAACTGGGCTCGACTTACCGGCTCGATTACTCTGGTCGATCATCGGCTGAACAATTCTACGCCTCGCGTTGATGAACCTGTAACACAAGAAAGGAAGAAACAGGATTAGAAGATGAAAAAAAAAATAGAAAAGCAAGAGAACAATAATGCTTCTGAGTTTTTTAAGAGAGATTAATATGCTCAAGTATATACAGATGTTTTTTACATTGCCATGGTAAAAGGTGTGGACCGGTGGCTGGCGCTGGGGCGAGAGAGGCGGTAAATCTGTACAAAGTGACATTACACGGGCGCTATGACGAACAAACTTGGAGTCCGGCAGAACACGTGCTATCGTACATTATCTTTACTATGACTGGTGCACGGTTGCTTCGTCAAATTAACATACGCGAATCATGGGGAAATTACGTTTGGCAATTATCTACCTTACGCCGATGAAATATCGACGTGCGCTCAGGCCTAAGCCAAATTGAGATGAACGATACGCGATGCGAGATAGCCGCTGCTTGGCTTTCCGTTCCTAAAGGACCTTGTCATGTTCTCCCAGTTATCTGGGATTGATTTCGCGACTAATTAATATATGGACGTTGCTGCCATCGATAAATCAATATATATATATATATATAACGGATCTGCAGATACGCTCGTTCTAAAAGCGATAAGAACTTCTCGCGCATCGATCGATGACCGCTCGGTCATTGCGGGCACATCGCAGACACCATTGGACTTTTCGTATATACATCGTGTCGCATATCGGGCGAAGCGAGAACTCGAGCGATTCCGTAAGGGAAACCACAGCGGTGTCTTATTTAAGGGTGCAGAAGGCAGTAAGAAGCGAGCAGCATCCGCGATACGTCATTAGCCACGTTGAAGAAGCTTCCGTGCGAGCGCTTTCCAAACAATAGATCTGCGGTCTGTTTCAGGATTGGGCCAAGTCCAAAAGGGTGGTCGGCATTGGAAAGCGTCGAAGGACGGAGCTGGTGAACGAGAAAGAGGATAGAAACGGAGAAACGTGAAGAGAAATAGAAGATGTAGGGATGGGGAAGGGTGTACGTCAGCCGACGTCAGCGTCGCGGCGCCCTAATGGGCGCAGACGCCGGAAGTGATTGGGTTTCTGCTCGACTGACTCGAGCACCCCCTTGGATCTCGGTTCTTGGGGGTGGTTAGGGGCGGTGGGGGAGGGAGCGAGGAGGAGTGGAGGGAGAATGCACGGAGGCCCCAGCGATGCCTTGGCACCCTCTTGTTTTGCAGCACATCTTTCTTGCTTAGTCTCACGCCTGGCCGACTCCCAGGAGAGTCTTATGAATAATAATTATTAAACTCTCGCTTCTGCCCCATTCCTCTCTCTCTCTCTCTCTCTCTCTCTCTCTCTCTCTCATTTTTCTATCTCTCTTCCGTTTATCCACCTCCCTCTTTGGAGCCCCAGTTTGCTTCTATACCCGTAACTGTTCTGCGGTCGGAAGTGTCAACGACGCTTCTGATATACAATCGAACGAATTTCCAATTATGCAATTTATATCTGGTATTTTTATCATATTTATTCGATTGCAATCTGTACTTTTGCGAATGATGATTTATATTGATTTTGTTTCTTTTCTAGAACGTGGATCGAGTCGACGATCGGAAATTGGCCAAGTTTATCACGCAAACTCGTTTAAAGGATCTGGATAGAGAGAGAGAGAGAGAGAGAGAGAGAGAGAGAGAGAGAGAGAGAGAGAGAGAGAGAGAGAGAGAGAGAGAGGAAAAAGCAAGAGGAGTATGGTTTTTCTGGGTCTCCTCAAAGTCAAGGCTTGAGCTATCGTTGGATGAAAGAGTATCGCGCGTATAAGCGAGGGCTCCTTTTCAGCCCCCGATTGCTCCTAAGCGCCTCTGGTTCCCCTTTGGCGGCGTAGGCAGCGTGTCACAGCCAGCTGACTGCCACCCCAGCGCCAACCACCCCCGTAGCTGAAATATCGCCCGAACAATAGCGCACCACCCCGGCCAAAACGAGAAGGACGAAAATGCTGGACGGCCAAATGCAAGAGAGACCCTGAAACCTACCACTGGTGACTGCTCCCAGCCTCCTCCTCCTCCTCCTCCCCTTCCTACCACCTAACGTGGAACAGCGAAAACCAGCAAAAATATCTTTACCACCGGAAAACTTAAGTCCACCGCGCTCCAGAGACACGATAGAATTTTACACTCGAGATAACCCGTGGACCCGCTTCCCAGCTTCTCAACGAATTTCATGCTTGAGGGAAAAGTGCCGGCTATTCATTCACCGAATACTATCAAATTTTTTTCCTATTATTCCAATATCGTAAAAATAAATCGATATATACTTCCTCCCGAACGACCAAAATTTCTATCATTGTAATTTTCGCGTTGATTCACCGGTCGTGCGAGTGAAGCATATGCGATTTCTGAAAAATCTACCGAAACAATCGGATGACGTCGAAGTTGTAGCCAAGGTATTGCGGTGTGCGTGAAAGAGCACGAAGCAACCCTCGGCGTAACGACAGGGACTGAAACGAGGTAAGCATATTGTTATCGAACCCCCCCCCCCCTCTCCTTCTCCCCTCCCTAGCTCACCCTTGGATGACAAAACACTTTTCATCTCGCCCTCGTTGGGCTTTCAGCATTTTAATGCAGTTTTGATTATGAGCCGGGACCTCTCGCGCCTCGCCGTAAAACAGAGACTCGCTCGAAAAGCCCTGGACGAGTTTCGAGGGGTGAAAACGACATGCCTCGTCATCGAGATTCGGATCTGAATGTTTCATGGTGATAAATATTGCATTTTCTCTGCAGACGTTCGTTAAGTGATACTACAGCATCACTCACATTCAACTCTTAAACGTTCCATTCAATAATTCACTGTAACAAATCCGTTACATCTTTCATTCATCGGCTATCGAACGAAAGGAAAAAACAGGTACGCGACTGTGTTAAATCTATATCTATGATTAATTAATTTTTATGAATTTTTCAAATACAGCGGTTCGATGTTCCATTAATGAGACAAAACCGTTCGTGTAATCGCGTACGAGAAATGATTTATAGCTCGAGCGTCGAATCGTAATGCGTTGATTGCGGTTAATGACGAATCAGTGAGGACCGAAACGCACGGCGTGTCGTCGTTATTTTTTATGGGATGCCGAAAGGGAACTGGGAAGCATATGACACGGCTCTCCGTGAAAAAAGTCATAAAACGCAGCGTTACCGAGGGGACACTCCCGCACCATGACTAAATTTAGTGCAGTTCCAGCGCATACATGAATAATGCCAGGATTTGCTTACACGCGAAGTAAATAGTTCTCCGATGCCGATTTCTGAGCTCAAGCCCGATGATAATGCGCCAGTATAGGAGCAAAAAAACTTCTGGATATTGTTCAGATCGATTGTGCGAAAAGTCATTCGATACACGCCCTATATATCCTCTGTTTACCATACGACCCACTCCACGCAGAGGCCCAGGGGGAGGGGGGGGGGGGGGGAACAGAGGCGCAAAAAAATTATTTCCAAATAGAAAAAAAAATGCCAGAAGCCAATGGTATCCGAAAACAAAGTCAGCTTACAAATAAAACGTCCGCGCGAGAGCAACGAGAAATTTGTCAACAAATAAAATAAAATATTGGAATTTTGGCAGAGCAATATTTTACGCCGATGAAATATTGCAATCCGTTCTGATCTGGCTTTGATTTTCCTTTTTCGCTAGGAAATTCTGTTTTTCGGAAAACTTTTTGGCAAGAGTCTGGAGAGCGGGGAACATACTCGATAACGATGATTACTGTCGCGATGGCAACATTTACTCTCCGCCGGCATATTCGCAATTATCGGAGAGCTTCCATTAGTTAACTGCAGTCGATACGCGCGGTACACAATGGGCTCCTCGCATCAAAACATCATTACTAGCCGGACGCGGGGCTATGCGCTACTATTGGTAATCAATTTCGCTCCTGCTGCTGCTACCGTCCAGCCTGCAACTAATGCGAGGGGTTCAGGTATTAGGCTTAATCAACGTTTGCTCGAAAATGTATTAAAGATGCTCCGCAGTCTTTTCTTTATCCCCCCCCCCCTTCCCTTGACTCATTTACTCTTTCACTGAATGGTAACGGTAATTGTTTCCCATTACTGATTGATATCGCGATTATTTCTTCTACCATAGTATAGAGAGAGAGAGAGAGAGAGAATATTGACGCAGAATGGATAGAAGGGGTAGTATAGTAGGAAAATCCATCGGGTGCGTTCAGATTTAGTAGAATTTGAATCGGAGGGTAGGTAGACGAATAGTAAACGGCGATCGCGCGAATCGGATACGAGCAGACAGGTTATGTGTGTCAACAAAGCGATTTAACACGCGACGTGTCACTGATAGCCCCCTCTCCCCTTTCTCACCCCTTTTCAGCCCGTTCCCCATCGCGTTCACCATCGACTGGACCTCGCTGCGACTCGGCTGCGTTTAATCTACGATCCAGGCCGACGCTTTTTCCCAAAATTCCACCCCCGGAATTTATATAATTGTTTTGCCAGGGTCGCCACTAAATCGTGAACGCGATAGCGCCGGCGCAGGCTGATGTTGATGGCGCGTCACCAATCCCGCTAATAAAAGCCACCAGAAAAATGGCCTCCGTTGGAACACACTGGAATATTTCGTTTGTCACGCGAGCCTTTTGTTAAATTTTTCTCGCGCGATTCATCGTTCCTGCTTCCAACCCTCTGCGATTTGTCATCAATGTCCTTTGATCGCTATTTATTTTCGAGGTTTATTTCTGGTACGTGAGGATGGAGAGGAAAGTTTGCACCGTGTGTGTACATATATATATAAATAGAAAGACACTCGTAGGAGGTAGTAGGTGAATTTGGCGCGATAGTGTCCAGTAATGGAGCCAAGGAAGAAGACAGTGGCTCGTTGTCGCCATTTCAGGTCGAGCCCTCGTACAGTTATACCATGGCAAAGTTCTCTCTGCAGACTTGGCGGGTTTGCCGTGTGGGGCGACAAGTTATTGGGTCCGCAGCTGTCGCACCCCCGAGTACGGCGTAATACGACGTTCGGGTATTCGAGTCGATTGTCAGCGGCCACCTTCTCTTCGGGGTCAGACTCATCTTGTCGTCGGGTCGAGGGTTGATACCCGCTGCCTTCTCGCAGACCCCTTCGACTCTCACACCCCATCCTCGGGAGAGACCTGGCCTCGCCAATGAAGAAGGCGTCAGCTTGTAACACTCTCTTAAACTCCGGCGAGCTTCCGCTATACCTACCAACTGCTGACGCCGTTATAAACTGCCAAACGATCCATCCCCTACTTCGTCAATGACGCGATACTCCCAAATAAGACCTTGTAATTTCTCTCCACCGAACAGAGTGCGTCCAGTAGGAAGAAAAAAGCCATTATCGCTATACCGATCGATCTTTCAAGCTGATATATTTATATACAGGAACAGCGCAAGTTATTGCAATAATCTAGTATCGTTTTTCCTCAATTATATACGCGGATCGATGAAACGTCCTTAAAAATATGGAATGGACGTATTTAATGGCGAGTGAGATGGGAATAGGGAGCAGCCGGGAGAGACTTTTGATTATGTTATTTTAATAGGTGTAATAAAACCGAGGGTGTCCTTTAGTATTTCTTTGGGCTTCCAGCAGGAGTCACCTCGGCCGATTATCTAAATATTAGAAGAGGTCTTGGAAATGGCAGCGCACTTACCACGTCGTGCCAGTAGACAAATGGGGGTAATTTTGAGTATAATCGCGCAGTCGTCTCATCCATCGAGCTAGCCGGCGGGCAGGCACAGTGAGAGTCAGGTAGACGGTCGAGTCCGGGTGGTGGAAGGGAGAGGAGGAAAAGCAAGGAGCAGGGAATGTCCTGGTTGATCGCGCGCCCGATTTAACTCGCCTAAGAGCTTTTTATTTAAATTTCAAGAAAGCACACGGTCGCCCCGGGGAAAGTCAGAGATAAGAGGGCCGTTTAGATTGACCGCTTGTCCGCTCGATATGGCCCTAAAGCGTCCCATTCACCATCTCGCTAGCCTCGTCAAATCTTTTCCCTACATCTCTATCCTTGCAACGCATATATAGTTCATCCCAAACACCATTTCGCTTCAACGTTACGACTTTCTCCGTGGGCTACGCTCGTTCCTCACAAGACCCGCGTGTATATACCATAAAATCTCCACCAGTTTACCTCAGCACCGATCAAAATCCTTATCCGTCCCAGTAAACCGCAAAAATATCCAATCATTTTCTACCTGAGCGAAGACTAGAAATATATCCATGCTTTTTTCACAAAGCCTATATACACGAATTTCAAAAGTGAACGAGTAGTGTGCGCGATGGACAAAATTGCAGGAAAAGTTTTGAAGATTTAAGAAGCAATTTTAATATTTATATATATATATATATATATATATATATATATACGAGTATTAAAAGGGTGGAGTATAATATCGACGCTTTTATCTGCGCAAAATAGAATACTCGAAGGTTTATGCACTAACGCCGCAGGGAGATGTTTTTATATTTCGAGGATCTCCACCTTTTCTCGTCCCTTTTTCCAGCGTGTTCTCTCTTCCTACGTAGTCTTCCAGCTCGCCGTAGGGGCTCGCTCGCCGTGTGCGCGGAATTTGAATCCTCCTGTAATAAAATCCGAGCTTTATGCGACGGCCCCGCGTTCGTGCTGCTCGCTCGCGCGAACGATTTAACACAAACGAGAATTTCGCTCGGTGGTGTGCGAGCTCGTGTTTATGTACGTGTTTTCGCAGGAGCTCAAGAAGGATCGGAGGAAAGGGAGGATGGGGAGGGGGGGGGGGGGAGTGAGCTGGTGGTGGTAGTGGCCAGGTATACCTAAGCACGGTCATTGCACACGAGCCCTCGTGTCCCGACAAGCCGATGTAAATAATACCGCAAAATTGCTACCAGACTTTTTCCTACAAGCCATCCCCCCACCTCCCACCCTTCCCTCCATCTTCTTATGCTTCTTCGCAAACTTCTCGGTATAATCCAATGTCGTCCTTCGCTGCAAACGCGTCGTACGGCTCCTTATCGTACTACCGCAAGACTGCTTACAAGCAAATTTTCTACTCAATATTTATTATTTATCTGGATTTACATCGTACTTCCCGTGTAACTTTTTCCAAATATTAATTCATGCTTTCAACGTATATATAGTATACATCTACGCTTATTATGCTTTTTTTGCAGACTCGTAGGTATGTACGATTCGCTAATTCTTCAAAGATATGCCATCTGAAACGTTCTTTGTTGTCGAGGAATATACAGCACCGTTGACTTTCAGTTACGGTTGAGCATCTGTCACTCGACGCGGAGGAAGTCTGCACCGCGGAGATGGACGGGGGTCCACGTCGTCCACGATGCTGAAACTGACCGTACCGGTCCCACCGAGTCCTCCGGTAATTTGTAATTCGCAGGTGGGAAACGAGTAGATGCGAGATACCCTCGGAAAGATTTACTACTCGACGGAGTGTCCGTGTATATGAGCAAACGCCAAGGAGTTAAAATTCCTTCTGGCCGATTGTACAAGATTTGCAAAGGTAACGATGTCCTTATTAAAGCCATGAGGAACGGACGATCGTATCATTTTTACGAAATATTGAGAAAGCGTGTTAGGGCTCTTTGGCGAATTTCTCATATGCACAGGGTATAGTATATAGTATATATATATATATATATATATATATATAGATATGAGGAGGCAAAGGTCCGGTTGCGCAGAAATAACGCTTGTAATAATAAAGTCTGGAGCAATTATAGGGCTTACGGGAGGTAGATGGGGGAGAGCGGTCAGTTATTAGAATGCAAAAGGATGCAAATCTGGTCATTAAGAGCGTTGGTTGGCGAGAGGTGGGGATGAAATTTAACGTGGTTGGCGTATTAAGCGCGTGTCAAGCGGGTTCGCCGCTTAATAGCACAAAGCGCCTAATCTATCGTTAGGTGGTAGCAGGATCCTCCACCCCCCCTCTCCCTCCCCCGCAGTCGAAGGCCCCCTAAGTTTCTCTCGCGCGCGCGCTAGCTGCGAGGCGGTGTATAATTACCCGAATGGGCGGAGAGGCCGAGCGTTGATAGCGAAGTCGAAGTAAATCGGATTAGCCGGATATCATCTGCGTAATGTACGCATGCGGACGCGAATACACGGCGTACAAGCTGGGGGTGGCTTCGCCGTGGGGTGAACGGCTGCGACTCGCTCCAGGGAAATAAGGGTGGCACGACCCGAGATAAAGGGTGCATTGCAGCTCGGAAGGGCTGCTACGGCTACGACATGTTTTTCTAGACAATTTGTTCGGCAACATTAATCACCGGGAACACCACCCCGGCTATGGATCGCCAGTCGACGAGTGTCATGGACACCTTTTTTTCCTATCTCGAAAAAACGGAATATCCATTCGCTTTCTCCCCTCGATGCCTCCCCCTCCTCCCTCTATTTCCTGCCCCAAGCTCCCGTTCTGCAAATGCGTCTCGTAGAAAATTCTTCAAAGCCAGTATATATATGTATATATATAGTCAAGCTCCTCTTATTTTTCCAGTAAACTCTCCAGCCAGGAGCCTTACGTGCTTCGCTGTTTGCCAATGGATTTCATCGGCTTTTCTAAAACTACTTTTACGCGATAATTATTTCTCCTCTATAAAGAATGGAAAACCCAATCGAATCTATCGATACGATGAAAGAGGATTATAGGCGAGGGGAGGAGGTGGGGGGAATACTTCACGATTGGAAGCAAACCGACCGGAATTGCCAACGAAAATTACCTTGCTTATCGAGAGAGGAGCTTGCTCGTAATTTCGGACTAGTCTGTATTTATATTTTAAGTTGCAACGGGCACGTATATGCAGTCTCGCGGTTGTTGGAAATGGCGACGGGTCGCACAATACCGTTAGATGATTATCTGCAAAACTAATTTCGTCTACGCGCGCGTGTTTCTCCTCGCGACAATCCGACCCAACTACATTGTCACGAACTCTCATAGATACAATGTTCCGCCAAGGATTGTCAGGCGAAATCGTCGGGATGAATGATTAGTCATGCATCAGGTGTGCACGTGTATACAAATATTTCCTCATTCCCGCATATAATGACAAAAATGTTCATTTCTTCAAATAAACCGACTCTGACAATCTTACCTCTAACACGCTATAATAATAAATTATTATGTAAGCTTGGTGAAGTTGATTGGTTGGGCGATATAATTCGGTGCTAAAGAAACAAATGAGTATTACGGTTATTATTTCCTTATCGACACGCTGAATAATAAATAGATATGGAATAAAAAACCAAGTTTCCTCGAGTAAAACAATTGGAGTTGAAATCCTTTGGGTCAAGGTGGGTCCAGCGAGAGAGGAGAAGATGAGCCAGGTAAATACGTTAGATATAGGTGTGTATCGGCACGCACGTTCGACGCTGCCGGGCTATTTGTAATTTTCATTATCTCGGCGTAAAGGAGCACATTTAGACGTCGCGGCACGTAGGGAGTTAATAGGAGACCGGCCCTTCGGGGTGTGCTCTCACGGAAGCTTCGTTTTTGGGGTCTCCCACAGTCCTAGCAGGTGGTGGTGCTGGAGCAGAGTGGAGCTAGATTCGGGCACGTGGAGTGGCCAGTGGCTTCGCTACGCTGGAGAAGTATTATTATATATAGTGGTATACGTGTAGAGCAACAATGGCAGCCAAGATAACGTCGATTGGCGTCACAGTGCCGTTTGTTGATTCCATACGCGACGCCAGACGTCGTTTCGGACGTAACAACAATTTCCCGAAATCTGACGAAATTGGCCTCGAAGGGCTGGGCCGTAGGACGGCCGCGTAACGGCGTTTATTGGCTGCTTTAAGGCCGTTTCTATGCGCGACACATTGTCGCTAAATAACGCGCGCGAGACCTCCTACCCCCTCACCATCCCTTACCCAATCCAGGCTTCTTGCCCCCGAACGGACTATCCTATATATTCCTCCATATATATACACGTCCCAGAAACTTCACTGATACGATTCGTTTGAGTGTATACGTGTGTGTGTGTGTGTGTGTGTACGTCTGTGTGTGTGCGCGCGCGCGTACGGATGGCTGGCCAACAAAAGCTTCTGAGCTTCGGCGCGATATACGAGGGCACGAGCATGGCCAATATGCGGGCAAAAGCCTTCGAGATTCGACAGAGACGATTGGCTGGCTGGCCCTTGTCCGCAGCCGGCCTTTGCTCGGAAATCCTCGCTTCCGTCACGATAGAGCCTCGGAAGCGCGATAAATTATAAAAGGATTACCGGCACTGCCGCACGGAAAAAGCCTCGAAGCTTTAGAAAGCCATTTGCGCTACCGGCTTATTTTCCACCATATCTCCCCCCTCCCCTCCCCTCCCTCTCCCACTCTCCTCTTCCTGCCAATTATTACTGCAATATCGGCAAAAATCCTTCACGAAATAATAGGAAATCACCGTGGCGGAGAGTTTATTTGGTAATATTGCGAGTCTGGAGGATGAAATAGTTTCGGAGGTATTTATTCAGCCATTAGGATAGGGGTAGGAGACAGGGGACGTTCTCTATACTATCGGGGATGAAAGGGTTGAACATTGGCGTCTCTTAACCCTCTGCGTCCAGTTGGGTAGGAAGGTCGGAGGGGTAATACTCATTTGTGTGTAATCGCGCTCGCAAAACTCCATCACACTTTGCTAATAGAGCCCACGAGGGAACACGTCCCGTTCTGCTTTCGCTTCTTCGTATAAGCAGACTTTCCTCCTCTAGCTCCCGTGTTACAGTTGCGCGTTTTTCCTCCGTGTACCAACACTTCTTCGTCCGTGTGCGTGCGTGCATGGCGGATGTTGAGACGCGTCCTCATAATAGAGATGACAGGCATGCTCTCCTGGGTATCCCGTTGCACGATAGCTTAAACGATACAGTCGTTGCAGAATTATTCAAAGCCATAAATGCGCCTCGAAACAATTAAAGAATACACCCCCTGCCCTACCAAGTTATTATTCATCAAACCTACCAAGCCGCGCTCCACGTTTCCTATTTACGCAATTCGAAAGGATTTCGGATGATCGATGAGATACCGTCGCGCAGGTTCTTACGTGTGAGATAGCGATTCCGGATCGTGCACGTACCGGGCGTTTTCGTGTTTTATATATTTTTCTACGTGGCTACTTTTGGCTGGCACAGGTGGTGGGCGAAATCGAGATTATAGTCGAAGAAGCAAACCGGAAACGGGTATCCCGGGCACGAAGGTTCTCCATCACAGACTGAACGCTGGATACGCCGCCATTACTCGTACGACGTGTGTGTGGCAAACATCCGCGCGCAGTTTCCGGAACGCTGCTCTCTCACCCCCACCTCTTTTCCCATCCCTTTTGCTCACTCAGCCAAGCTACCTTCAGACACATCGAACGAATACCACGTTTCGCCAATTGGAATTCGAGAAATGCAGCGCGATCAATAATAGTCAAATATCTCTATTGAGAAAAGTGCCTGTGCCTCTTTTTTGTTTTTTCTTTCTTCATGCGCCTGTGCTCGAACGGCTCCCTCCCGTACGTACAACTATCTATATATACATGTATAGGAAGAAAATTAGTTCGCTACATCGACGAAAGAGTTGTTTGGCTGGCGATGCTGAAGAGAGATGTGTCTGAGTAATATTGGGGTGCGAGTGAACAGTACACATCGTGCAAGTAAATAGGCAAGTTCGGTCGGGCGTGGATGGCTTAGTTGCCGCGATGGCACACCTGTGGAGCAAATTTACGAAATGTTTACGATCGTCTGAAGGGGCGCCAAGCCCCACCAACCCCCGGTGCACAATGCCGCGTCATTCCGTATTATTACATCGCCTCTATCACCATCTCGCGGAGCCTCCGGCAGGCTTCCGCTCTCCCTCCACTCCCCTCGAGCATCCACTCCAAACCTCCTCTCAACCATTGACCCAGCTTCGCTGCGTCGATAGAAAAATTCGCAGCAACTGCAAAAACCAGAGCCTGAAAACATCCGGAGTCTTTCGAATATAATTATATCGCGACAGAGATAAAGTCGAGGGAGGCGCGCGTGCACGTTGCTGAGAAATCCTTCCAAAGATATTTAATAGTTTAGTTGGGCTAACTCGCCATAAGATGGCTAGCAATTTTCATTAGGTTTTAATTAAGAAGGAAGAATACCTGAAGGTATATCCAGTTACAAGGTTGCATTCTGAGCGCGAGCCGGCTGCTGCTCCCCCTCCACCCACAGCCCTTCCGCGACGAGTTATGAATGTGCCCAATTACATCTTAAAAGCTGTGCTCCATTAATTTTCACAGCTGCTGCCGCTTAATTGGGAGCCCGGCCTGATAATAAACCCGGAGCTTGCACCCGGGGCCCACTGGCGCGTTTATAACCTGCCGGGGATGAGAGTGAAAGGGAGTCGGAGAGAGAAAGAGGGGGACAATAAGGAGTTTAGGAACGTAGCGCGCGTCTTCTCAGACACTGGTCATCGATCCCTAGACCGAATTTACCCTCTCGTTACTCTTCTCCTCTTTTACGACTCTGACCTTGATAGCACCAGACGTCACTGGGGTAATCGTAAAACGACGCTGGGTGTATATACACTCGACGCGAGAGATCGATAGCGAAACGAGCAACTAGACGAATCCAAAAGACTCCTCTAAATAAGGATCCTCGCTCTATCGGACTGATGAATAACCTAATCGCGTACTTCATAATTTATCGTCGCTTCTTGCAGCAGTGATTTCGGTGCAACAAGTGCATAAAAATAAGTAATCATGCTGGGGGTAGGGATAAAAAGTGACGATTCGGCGCTTCAGAAGCAGCAGGTAATGCTATCGAAGCGGATACTCGTTAATGGGCCGAAGTATCTTAACTAGCTGAGTCTTGGGGCAAAAAGGAGAAGGAAGAGCGGCGGGAGAGTATGGCTCGTCGCATACTCACTCCTCATCGCCTGGCAATATCTTTGTCGCGGTATGCCACGCTCGCGGAGTCCTGACTCGTCTCAGCAGTGCGCTGCAGTGCGCGCGAGCCGATGGCCGATGGGGCCAAAAGCCACGCACGCATCAGGTGAGTTTCCGAACGAAACCGCGGTCGTCCATGTTTCTTGCCACGAAGGTTCTCCACCCACGGCGCCCGCGCGCCAAGACCAAGCTTCGTCCTGTGCAAAGAGTTGCGAAGCATCTCGCGGTAATATTACCCGAAGCAAACGACCAGGTAAGCCGTGCGAGCCGCGCCACCCAAGTGGACCTTGTTAGCACGGATGCACCAAGATGCACCACCCAGAAACAAGCCGCTGCAAAAGCGACGCAGGAAAATCAAAGGGAGTAGTACAACGAAACACCGAGTCTCCCTTCGTTATCCACCTTTAAGTTACCATCTTTCAACACACTCGTTTCTATATTTTCTGCCATGTAGAAGCAGAATATAGGTGTATATAGATGCACTTGTTTCACGAAGGCCAAGTTAATGAGATTTTAGCCTCTATTCTGAAGTTTGCTATATATAAAGTATTACGCTGCAGGGGAAAAGCACCGCAGTGTTAGGCCTGATGTGGCTATGGTTGCTTCACTGCTGGAGGAAAGGCGGAGTTTGCAAGGAGGAAGCTCGGAGGTTCAGTTTGGGTGGGTTGGTGGTCGAAAACACGGGACCGGGTGATGCATGGGATTGTCGCACGTTGAGTCATGTGTCATTGAGCTGCGGAGCTTTCTCTCGGTGTATGGAGGAAGGCGAACATAGAGAGCAAAGCGCGGAACGGTAGGTTCGGAAAGCGGGGAGGGTGGCGGAGAGGTGAGGAAAGGAAAAGCAAACGGTGGACTAAGAAAAGGCAAGGGGAGGTGGGGCAATGGTCCGTGAACCACCGCCAGGGCGTAATGACGCGGCTCTCCTTTCAAAGATTGCATCGCAGGAAAAGCTCCTACGCCATCCCCTCTCGACTCCGCTACCTCCCTGTGTGTACCCCCAGTCTCCCGCAGGAATCGATACGATGGCTCCAGGAATCCGGGGATTTTACGTTAAAATACTGCAGAAAATAATGGCTCAATGTCTCTTTTTCTCCATTTTCTTCTATCATCCTATATCTCATTCTCTCTCTCTCTCTCTCTCTCTCTCTCTCTCTCTCTCTCTCTCTCCCCCTTTCCCTCCCTCTTAACATTCCTTTTTTCTCCTTCACGTTTGCCGAACCCGTACCAGTCTCCTCTTCTTCCTTTTCCGGTCACAGTTCACGATGCTCAGACTGAATTACCATGCATCGAGAGTGCATCCTTCTAATTGCAGAACCCGATCTCCGGCGAGTCGATGGATGGCGGCAGGAAATTGGAGGAAAGGCAATTTGCTCGGGACCCAGATAGGAACCAGGTACCAAGTAAAGTTCAAACGGAATAACGACGAAAATAAAATGAGAATGGAGCCAAAGTTTAAACGATACATTTAGCTCCGATCGATGCGCCATTTTTCAAGAACATCAATTTCAAAACATTATCCAAGTAAATGGGAATTTCGAGCGATTCCAGGGTAGTGGGGAAAGACTCTATCAAGGATATTTATTATTTTGGTCCAGCAAGAAATTTGGTGGACAAAGGATCTTAGGGTCCAGTGGTTGACTGCGAAATTGAGTAAGGCTAAGAATATTCTGCCAACGTACTATAGCTAAGGAAGAATGAAAGGCGTAACATAGCATGGAAATACAAAAAAATGTAGAAAAGTATGAGGATTCTGTATCCAGATTAATACGTATTATCGCAAAAATTTTGTCTTTCTTTACCTTAAGCTTCCTTTTACCAACATTTACGATTTTCTCTGCTATCCTTTCCTTACTTTTCTCATCGTCTCATCCATCATGTCGAATAGAACAAGTGGACATTCTCAATTTTCCCACTATGAACACCTTTTTTTAGCACTGTCCAGTCCAGTAAAAATTTCCATTCAATTCCCGCTACAGTTACCGCATCGACCCACCATAAGGCCATATCCCACGTTATAATAGGAAAATACTTGAGCGAAAGAAACTTTTAAAACGTTTTTGATTCGAATTCCCGAGAGTACGGGGACTCTCAGTGTATTTAAAGTTATAAGAACCAATTTAAAAATCCACCGGAGACACTGACTTAGCCGATATCCACCGTCTTTGTCGGCACCTTTTTATCCCGAGTTTTTCCCTCTCCTGTTGTTTCAACGCGAGCAAAAGTTAAATCCAGAAATCTTAGTTAAAAGAGGCAATTATAGAGCAGACCGAGTACAACGAAGATACGGAAAGATTGATAAGGGAAACTGATCGCTCTTTTTCCAAGGACTCTCATCCTCGTCCGGCTCCAACTTTTTCTTTCCCCTCTCGCTTAGTTCTCAAAGAGCAAAACACCGTATAAGATGTTATACTTTACCGGTCCAGTTGAACTTTTGTTTCGAGCGCACGTTGCTCCGCCAAAGATATCGAAATCCCGTCGAAAGTAACGTCCAGGATCCTTTCTTTTCCCTTATTTTTCAGGCCGAGCAATATAACGGCTTACTTTTTCTATTCTTGAAACGAGAAAATCCTTAACTAACTCTATATATTCTCCGCAATTGCGCCAAGTCGCTTTATACCAAATAAAAATTTCAAAGTCTGCCAAAGCGCTCTAAACTATCTCTATTTTTTGACGAACGAGAGAAATGTTTCAATTAATCAGGAATCCATATTATAATGCAATGTTTTGTAAATCATTCGAAGGAATTTTCGTCAACACTCTCATTCAGCACCATTTGTCAACGATCTGCAAATCCAGAAACGAAACTTTTATACGAGTGACATCATCGCTTTGCCCGCACTCCCCGGGGCTGACTGAGAGGGTGACTGCCGATCCCCGAATTCGTTGGCATTTCAGACCTAATTTTCAGAAGCGAGTGATCGATCACGCTCGTTTCTATCGAGCCCGGTTTATACGTGACGCGCGAATCTACAAATACAGGCGCGTGCATATATTTTTACGAATGGAGATGGAGAAGCAGAGGGGTTCCCAAAACCCCCGTATACTGGAAAACATGGAAAGGCAGTGACGAGAATCCCCCTCCTTGGCTAAAAGGGGCCTTATCGACGTCGGGCGACTCGCCGATTTTGCGTGTTTACTCGCGGGAAGACAAAGTGCCTGCAATACATCAGCTGAGAGAGTCTAATGCTCGCCGACCCTGCGGCTTAGCGATATTTGGGGTGCGTGTGCGCATTGAAAAACCACCCGAAAGCCCGTTCTTCGCGAAACACTATACTTTTTTATTACGAATATATACGAAGCGAAAAGCGAAATAAAGCTGGAAAAAAGCATTAAAGCATCCTTTTCTTTTCTGCCATTTTTTTTTTTTTTTTCAAGAAAAGACAAAGCTTCTCTCCGTAATGTAGGAACAATGCAACAGCGGAGGCAGGTTTCCCCGGAGAGTACACGATGCGTGCATGCGCTCGGATATACGGCAAATAGAACGCGTGCACGCTCGATTCACGCATCCCTTGCCAGTTCGCTGGCTACGAGGGAGAATCACGTGCGAGCACGCGAGGAATCGATCATCGACCCGGCCAAATGCCTGCCGATTAGATTCAGCAACCATGCTGGAATTAATGATCCAACGCTGGAAGCGAGAATAATTTTATTTCTCTCGAGTAAAAAAAAATGGTTCGAGATGCGAAATAGAGTGCAACGATGAGGAACAAGTTGAATAGGAATTTTGATAAAACCAAGTTTATAGGTTCAAATATGCGGTTATGTTTTTGCATGGTGCGTTGGTGTTTATGTAGTTGGGTAGTTCGTCATCTGCTTTTATAGTTCGAGACGGTTGGAGGATGCTGAGGAGCGGTTAAGGGGTGAGTGGGTGGAAAGGTGGGGGGTGGTGGGAGTTGCGGGGGAGGAGAGGGGAGGAAGCGGCGTGTTTGCAGATCCTCTATCGGGCGCTTCAGCCCCCTCTGATCCGGCACCCCCGGCACAACGTCCTCGCACCCCCGACAAACCCGAAATGGTTTGGGGTAGAGCGGCAGGCGGCGCAAGGCAGATAAGAGAATTGCACTGTCAAGCCAGAATGATATATTTGACCAACATTTCCATATAGCCCCGGCAGAGGCGCTCTCTCGCTATTTCACTCTCTTACTCTTGAATTCCTATACATATATATATACCTACAACACACTTCTTTCTCCAACTCCCTTCGATTCTTGCCTCCCTCTCGCTCTTTAACACAGAAGCATCCACTTTTTTCCTCCACCTCCCCACCTCCCCCCTTTTCCACAACCGAAACCCCTGGCTCTCCCTATCCAATCTTTCCCTACGTCCATTTTCCTTCTGCATGTGGCTTCGATGTTCTCCTTTTTTCTACCCTTTCACCTTCTCGCTGTTTTGTTTCGTCCAGCGAAGCTTCCGCTACAGCTATCTTCAATTCTTTCGTTCTCCATTTCGCGCACGTTGCGCGACGAGAGAGCACTCGTTCTCGTTCCGTTTCGTTGCGCACTTTTGTCCAGCGTCGTGCAATCTACCGCGTCTCGCTCGTATTTTTCCTCTCTCTCTCTCTCTCTCTCTCTCCCTTCTCTCGTACGTCCCGAACTTCTCGATATTACGTTCGTGGGTCAGCGCGCTTATCGACAGTTTTACTCGGCGTTCCTATTACGAATCTCTGCACTATTTCCCATCGCCTCCTTGAAAAATTATGCCCCAGCGATTGGACGGACGAAAAAACAGCGCTAAATATAACCTCGACGCAAAAGTGTGATTCGTTGGAGGGTGCACTCGCGTTATTATCTTGGCATATAGAAAAACGGTTAATTCCGTGACGACGTTAATACGATGACTTTTGTGTGGCGAGTAAACTGGCTGGGTAAATGATGGAGCGGTTAATATTCGCCGTACAATGAACAATACTCAAGAACAATGGCAGTTGTATTACAAATAGCCAGTGTTGCTGGTTCGCTCAGTCGTGTACGCGCAGTAATACAATTTAGATAATTAAACAGATATCCTCGCGCAACATGGCAAAACTGCCATAATTCCGCGAAGCATGAATTTATCGGCGCGCAAAAAGGTCTTTGCAGCGTCTTGGATTGGAATTAGCTGGGAAATTTTCCGAGAATGCCAAGTACGCTGATGGTTATCGGCTTATCGTGCGAGATGCCAAGCGATTCAAAGTTATCGCCAGGAAACAGATCGGCCGATCTGGGAAGAGACACTTTACTCGAGTCATTCTGACGCTGCAGCTTCTTGCCGCGAGCTTACGGCCCGCATTCGTTCGATCAGCGATGCGCTCGATGCAGGTGCGATCCGCCGATTTAAAAATTGCCCGCGCGCGTGTACTACCTGATAAGAATTTTAATGAACAAATTCTCACCTCCTATATCTCTCGAAGGAAAAACTATATGAAAGTAATTTAATGTTCTTTCGCGCCGGACCGAGTTGGGAATCAACTTTCCGAACAAGTCCGGTGATAAAAAGAGAAGAACGTTGCTCGAAGGAAAGGTGTCCCGTTTTCCCATGGGTTTATCCGGCCGATATTCCCGTGGCAGCGATTTGTCAAAAGTTGTGTGGCGCCTGTCATTCGCTCGGTCGGTTTGCACCGTTACGAAAAAGAAATAACCAGAGGCCTATATATATGTGTGTGTGTGGTTGGTTTTGGTAAAAGAAAAAGAGAGAGAGAGAGAGAGAGAGAGAGAGAGGGCCTGGGTGTACGACGATATTATCTCTTTCATACAACGTTCGAGTACCCCGTGGCAAGACGAGACCCCCTGGCGAGCGCTGCGTGTGTTAATTTGAATCGAGAGAGATTACGCGGCGACTCCCCATAGAGAGCAGCCATTTTGTATCAAACTGTCGATAAAGGAAATCACTGCCATGCGCAATGCGCCGCTGGCGTACGTCGGGAAATCTCGCAAATCCCTTCAGCCTCGTCTCCAGAATCAATTTGCTCCTCGTTAAAGGAACTTGGACCGGAAAACTCGAAAAACACCATCCTCTGTTATAACATATCTTGAAGAATTAACTCGATATATATAAATGCAATCCACGAATACATCTCTGAACCATCGCAGTGTCCTTCGAGAGAGAGAGAGAGAGAGAGAGAGAGAGAGAGTCGCACATCCACTGTTCTCTCGTGCAATATTACTCGTCAAATGAAGTTTGTTCCAAAACTCCTATACACCGATCCACGTTTCGGTATTATTTTAAAGCTCCACAGGCTTGATCCAGAAGTGCATGAAACTCGATGAATCGAAGACTGTTAAACATTTTAAACGCGTCTGTTTGGATTTTCCGGTTGGAATTGGAATGGCGTGATTCTCCGAATATAAATGCGAATGGTGGCGTTAGGAAAGCGGCGGATGGAGGGATTTCGTTTGGTTGGAAGTGGCGAGTTCGATGATATCGAATATTCGCGGGTCGCGCGTGGAAGCACAATATTCCGCGCTACTGCCGGTGGTCTCTCGCATCGCGAAATCGTACAATGATCGTTTAATCGGCCGTGCGGCAAACAATTGCTGCTGCGCTGCCGGCCTCCAACGACTCCCCGCCGTTCGCTCGTCTTCCGCAGAGACAAATAGTGCGAAACGCTCGGCCGAGCATTTGATTGCCGTGCCATTACGCGTACACTCGCACCGAGAGAGCGAGAGAGGCGAGCACTCTCTTTCTTTCAAAGGCAAACACACACCATTACGCACGCGCGGTATCCCGTGCTGCTACCAACCACCAGCCAATTTCCCAAACGCAGCTACACGCGTGTGGATTTTCCGAAACTTTTACACCTATTTGCTCGGTTCACAAGCGCGTAACTATACATAGTATCTAATATAATAAACAATTTTCCTTTTGTTTAAAGTCTCCGCATCCGAGAGTTACGAGTGCGAATGCGCACTGCTGAATCATGGGACGCGTGCGTTTTATGATATATGTATATTATTGTGGAGTAGATGGAATGAGGAAGAAGAAGAACGAGGGCCTCGGAGTTTCGTGTACGTACAGTTCCGTAACAAGGCCTAAGCATAATCGGAGTCTCCCCAGCGTGACGAGAGGAACGTCACTTCCGACGGAAAAGCCTGCTACCCTACCCGACGCTACCCTTTGTGCTACTTGGCACGAGTGTGTTTATTCTCGCCCCGTGGAAATATCGTAACGAAGCGTTGTTGTTGCTGAGCTGCCAGCCCCTGGCTCACGCGCCCCCCCCCCCCCCCTCTCCCCTTGTACATTCGCCTATTAGAGCAATGACGAGTAAACTATGACGCTGTCGTTGGACGAGAAAGCAAACGGCAAGATCGATTAGGTCGATGCCGCGCTCGCATGACCGGACGCTGGAAGGAAGCGCTTCCGGTCAGTCCTTTCTCACAAAATCGCGCGAGCCTAAGTCGACGGAAAGTTTCGGCTAGTCAATACGAATGTACTGTTTTTGCCGGAACGCTGACCACTCTACCCTCCCCCACCCCCATTCTTTAAAGCCCCTTCCCAACAAATTCCCAACGAAGCGTACGAAAGCTCTCGCATCTTTCGGGATTGACCATCGCTTTGTTTATCGAAGGATTGTCGATAAGAAAACAAGAAACTTACGCTCGGTCCAGAATAAAACTCTCTCTGCCCCAGAATAAAGAGTCGTCTTACCGATACACAGACATCCAAGAAGAATTTATAACGCTCGAGGTACTCACCTGAAACAGAAAAATAAAAGGAAACGTTAGTGTTTTTGAAAACTATTCTGCATAATTGTTTTTGGCGAGAAATATAGATATATATTTAAAACGCGGAAGTTGAGGTTATGGTTGGTTGGATGTTGAAAGAACTCGAGATAACCGAGTTGACTCGCTGGGTAATCGAAGTGTCGTGTAGCTTTTGCATATTTTCTTGCAAATTTATCGTGGTTGGTGAAAAATATGAAAACTGGTTTGCTTGTAAGGAAAGCGGCGAATATGAAAATATGAAAGCTGGTATGTGCAGGATCTTTGCATGGTGGTGTTGAGAACTTCTCGGGTTCCTCCGGCGAAAAGAATCATCGCGCGAAGTTGGCGTGAAAGATGCGCGGGATAAAAGAAAAGTCCACGAAATGACGCCGAAGCTTGCATTTGTATTCGTTATAGAGCTGCGTAGCAATTAAACCCGTGAAAGTTCACGTAATTGATTGGGGCGACGATAAAAGACTGGATTTATTATTGCGCTTAAAATTGGCGATAATAATTCGTGTTGTTAACAGACTAATAGCGTGCATATATATTCTTGAAAATGGAAATGGACGAAAAGTAATAAGGCGCGTTATATAAAGTAAGGAAAATGCAAGTGCGTAATAAGTTAGTTAATTTCTACGGAGGATCCCATTAAACATGACACCAGGATCGATTAATAAAGCTCGCTTGGAGAAACGCGCAGATCGTTGATTGGGAAAAATCTGATGGATATTACGCTGCGCATGGATCATGGTACATACTCGAGGGTGTATTCACCGAAAAATATGTTTGGCGAGGGTCAAGGACATGGATCTTGGTGTCCTGGCAGTATAAGGGGTCGGGGCCCTTGATGGAGAAGTTTTACGAGTGACTCTCGAGCGGGACGTGGCAAACTTAAATGAGCAAGCGGAAAGAGACGAGAGAGAGAGAGAGAGAGAGAGTCAGCTAGGAACAACTCGAAGGCAAGTTGTACTTGGGCAAATTCGCGAGATGCCTGAGCCGCTCGTATCAAGTTCCACGGCGCGGTAGGTAATAAGCCTATCGCGATCATTGACATTCCATCTGCTATCCAAGAGTCTTCGTCTTCCCCGAACATCCCGAAGACATTCAAGAACATCATTGAATAGCACGCACGTCTGACGCTCATAGTAAATTAGCCATACTGATATCTTTGAACGAATCTCGAAAAGCCATTATCCAATATTTATGCCCGCTAAGCTCAAAATCTTGCGAAAAAAATTCTACCCTACAAAAGCAAAGCATCCGAAGCCAATGTAAGATCAGCTAGCACATTTAAGAGCTGTATTTCAATTTAATCATTCCTAACTCGTACTTCTAGAAATTTCCATCGCTTCCTTTTGCTAATAATGAAGTCTTTATCTTTATCGCAAGGTATAACGATCGTTAAGTTTATTTCCTTCCAAAGGTATTCCTTCCTAACGATATAAATTACTTTTATGAGACAGTTTTTCTTTTCGTAACACTTTACACGTCCACCGATAAGCGTTCACCTGCTGTGACCCAAGCTCCCGCAGTCTGATTTCGGTTCATCGATAGAGCTATGGTAATAAAGGTGAAAGGTTGCACCTGTTCCAGGACAATGCGCGCCTTCCGAACTTTACAGTCGCGTGCAATCGTTTCTCGATGCAACGCGATTAATTATCTCGAGTTAACCGAGCCAATTCCGCAGGAGGAAGGCGACCTTAAAATTCTTACCAAGTGCCAAACTGAGCGTCGACCTACTTTCGATTAACCAGGCCGAGTGCTAATACGTCGGAATTTACAGCTCGAACACTGCACGTCAATAAATAACAAGCCGGGGTAGGTAAGGCTTCGTTCTCGTCGTTCCGATGAATCCGAATAGCTTCTGATAAGGGATTGATAGTTATTGGACATTTTCACGAGGTTGCAGCAGCACAGGAAAGATGAAATCCACTCCCGTGGCTCTGCGATAAGACTGCCCGGAGAATTCCCCAGGGTCCTTGAATAATTATAGGTAGCGGAAGGGAAAAGAGGGGGGGGGGGGGGGAGGGGGGATCGCGAACTTTGCGTCTATTATTATACCACGATGGTAGGAATGCAGGCGAGTAAAAGTGGTGGGGCAAGGGGTTGGCAGTTACCGGAAGTGGCAAACGATGACTGCAGAAGAAAGGGAGAAAAAGCAGAGTGGAAAAGAGGGAAAGCGAAAGAGTGTGTGGAGAACGGCGAGAACGCAGTCTCTCTACTTACGTAATTTTAGATTAAACTGTGACGTTTTCAAATTAACGTTTTTACCCGTCTCGCTCGCGGCTCGCTCGGGAAAATTCTCTCTTTCTCTCTTTTGCATGGTATTCATCCGTACTCTTCTCTCCCTGTCCGAAGCTCGCGCGGAACTCGCGCTAGACTCCAGATAGAAACTTGTAATATTACCGCCAGCATGGGAGGGACTTTTGCTTCTCTTTCTAGTTCACGTGTTCTATCCACCGCCCCCCTCCCTCACCCTCTCTTCACTCGAGAGCTCCGGGTAATTTAGGTAGCGGGAAATTGGTTTTCTCGACAATGAAATAGAAGAATGCGATGCGACGAAGGATCGTAGGAAGAGGGACGGGAGGAACGTGAGCGCCTCTGTGTGTGTGTGTGTGTGTGTGTGTATGCGTATAGAAAACGATCCTCTTTATTATTAAGGCGCGAATGAAAACACCGCTTAATATCACCAGAACGTATTTCCCATTCAGTCAACTCTCAAGATTTCAGCAAGCATCATTGTCGTCGTTGAAGGCCGAAAGTCGCGCGTGTCACCCGAGTGAAGATAGACGCGATATGACGCGTCGCGGTACCCCGCGGGATTCACCAATTTCACTTCCGCGATGTAATTCCGGGAAACAAAGCCGGCGAGCCGCCTTCAGGAATTTTTCTCGCTCCAGGCAGCATGAGAACAAATTTCGGGACATTCCCGCAGGATTCGCCAGGCATTTTTGTCTAGCCTGGCATTAATTTTGCTTCATGGCAATTAGCGTGGTTTCTCTCGCTGTTGCTGAAAGTGGATATAAATTTCTGTGTTTTTGTCACTGTACCGCCGTCCGGGATTTTGGTCCAAAGGTGGAGGTGGGGAGTATCGCGGACTGATTCAAAGATGGCGGACTTCTTGCGTCGGAGAAAATGAAGCGGGAACAATGATAGACGCGCACCGGTGGATTCGTGCGTGGATCTGGGTATTCGGGGCAAGCTCGGCAATTATCCTCGGCAACGATCGGGGTATCCTGTGGACGAGAGAGGTGGTGGCGGGGGGGGGGGGGGGGCTACGTCCTGGTGGAATCGGTGCGTGGCTCGCGCGGCGCGCGTAATTGTTCGGTCGCTAGGCCTGAATAAAATAGAAGCTACCGGTCGCGCTGTCTGTTAGTCCATCAGGCCTGTCTGTCCGTCACGCTGACGTGGGAAGACACCGCGTGGTTCCACCCAGAAGGCCTGTCGCTACCGAAAGCTAGTTACGATTGTTGTCGAGAAACTCACGGAGTCATGCAAGCCACCCCCGCATCGCCCCGCCCGTAGCAATTTCACAGTCATGCAATCATAATCAACTCGAGATAATAGTTTTCTCGGTCGAGCACTCAAAGTCCCTTCCTTCACCCTCGGTGGTCGTGCCTACTCTGCCACGTCTCGTCTCCGAGCATCTTCAGCCTTATCACGGATCTTCCTCTCGGAAGAATTTACTCGTCGAATACGAAAAACCATGTTTCACGAGAGAACAAAATAAATCTACTATATATATATTAAACTTTTCTCTTATATCTCGATTCTTCATCATTTTACAATAATACTGCGACGCGACTGGAGGAGATTCTGTATATATATATATATATATAGTGGTGAGTATCTCGAGTAACATTCCGGACGTTTTTCATGCGAGCTATTCAGTGCTGTAAATATCGAAGAAAGAAAATCATTGACTGCGGGGAACGAAATGGCGATCGGAATCAGTTGGGAATAATTAAGGAATCCAGTCGTGCGAGCGAAGCCGATCGTTCACGCGACGGGATGCCGAGCACTCGAGGGTAGAAGCGAATCGTTTCGGTGGAGATTTCTCAACGCGACGATCGGTCGAATCGCCGTAATTCGCAACTTCCTGCTTCCAATTAGAGCCATCTGTTTCGAGCTTGTTATCCGTGCAACGCTTCCTCCGGCCTATTTTTCTCAGCACTGCACCCATTATAGAGCCTACGTCGATAATCGCGAGAAAGCGGGGCGCGCGCGTCTGGGACGACCGCAGGGAAAGCAACCAGGAAGAAAGGGGAGAGAAGAGGGAAGGGGGAGAAAAAAAAACAAGAACGCTCCGGTAAAGTCAAAATATGTCAATGGCTCTGACTGGTTGCGGTAGACCGCATAAAATAAGTCGAGTTGCCAACGTACCCTGGCTCTCCAGTGTCGAGGGTTGCTGCTTTGAGTCATGCGAGGTGACGTGTCGACAAGCCAAACTGCACCTCCTCGTACACTGACTCGAAAAACCCGTCGTCATTGATCGTGTCTCTTTTTAAACTTAAAACTATATACTTAATATTTTACAAACTCTATCGTCCAGCGGCGCGTACTACGACGTAGTTCCAACGAAAGACACGTTGAGAATAAAAAGAGACCGGCAGCACCGGAGCGACCCTTCGCTTCGGAAAATAACACGATCTATGTACTTTGAGGAACGCAAGATATAGTACAGTATACATAATATATTTAAGGGCCCAAGTATATGGGGAATGAATGAAACGAATCGTTGACAATGGTACACCGAGCAACGTGATACTCTGAAACGGATAGGAGATGCGAGCTAGAATGCATTAGCCTAATCTAATGATGCAAAGAACTAATAAGAGAGGCTGCTGAAACGGTTTCCATTCAGAGATTTCTACGCTGCCTCCCTTACTTCCATCAAGGCTATCCCCGTCCTCGAATTCTCCGCAGCTCCTCGATTCTGGAGTGAGGGGTTAACGTTGCTGATGCCCGTAGGGCTAATGCATCGCACAATAGATCAATTACATACATTAGTGGATCCGAGGATGGTTGAGGGTGTCTGTAAACCTCCCTCCCCCTCTTAATCTCACTCCCGCACAATTCTCCAACACATTCCCTCTCTCCGCTTCCCTGTCTCTCATCGCGAGACATTACTCCTGCTCACTCGCATTAGATATCGATACCTCCAGCTAGCTAGCTGATCCGGGATTCACGCGTAAACCGGCTTTAATCAAGCTGTTCCAATTGTAACGGTTCCATTCAATGGTCAAGCCAATTGCATATTCTATTTCAACCAATCCAATGGCGCGATAGAAATTCTCTCTCCCGTATCGGAAGATTTTTCAAGGACAATTAGTGGAAGCGAGTCTCGTACCGCTGGACGTTGGAGGTCGACATAAAAAACTCGGGCAGATTACGGCCGGGGTCGCGTACGCGATCGAGGTGAAATTTAGCGCAGCTGCGAGAGCGAGAAAATAAGAGGCAGGCCTTGAGTTTCGCGTGGAATTTATGCGCCGCAGAAAATTTCTGCGAGGAGCAGAGCGCGGTTGGCAGCAGATAAGGAGCCATCGGCGAGGTATCCGTGGATAAACGGGTAGAGGTTGGGGAAAGTGTGCAGGAGGATGAGGACTATCGGTGCAGGATGCTACGGGGACGACGCGAGACGTCTCAAGCAACCGGGCGAATACGCGAGGCATGCGAGTGGACCGTAAGTTAGGCGGATGGCAAAGGAGGAAGGTTAGCCGGCGAAACATAAAGTTTCAGACTTACGACCCGAGATCCCCGATAGCTCCTCGCGGTGGGCATAAAAGCATTAAAAAGCGTCGAGGCAAAACGCAAGTGCAACTCCAGAGGTGTCCGTGTATACCTCCACGTTCCGCTCCGTACCAATACAAGTTCAACCACCATCTTTGGTACCCCCTCTCCTCCTCCTTTCCCCGAGCCGGTTGCATATACATGCAGGACGCACACGGCAGACCCCCGCGGCGACCAACCTGTCTCTCCAACACCGTCCCCGGGCTATCTCGATCCTTGGATATCCGATAATACACCGGGGCGTCTAAATTCTTTCGAACCAATGCGATACCGATAATCCACCATTCCAAAACCAGCTCGCTTTCGTGGATATCGCGATCGAATAAACAAATGTACCTTCGCTTAACACCGGCGTCCATTAATTCACTGAAATCAAGTCGCCAGGACCATCCTGCAGATAGCCTTCCAACGGACTCGTTCGGATAAAACTGTAGTTATTTGCTGGGAAGTAGAATACAGTATATATGTTCTCTACTAATACCTCTCATCGAAAGCTTTCCGAGACTGCATCGAGTCTTGGAGAAAGAGAGATAAGCAGCGATTTATGCACTAACTGCTGAATCGTGTATGACTGCAGGGCGTCAGTATGGGTGATATGCTCCTGAGGAACGCAGGATAGTAGCATGCACTTAAAATGTTGTCCGTTGGACGGATAATGACGAGTCGTGTTTACATTGAAAACTTTAGAGGGCGTTTCGCCAGAGTAGCCGAGGATGGGGAGGGGGGGGGGGGGAAGGAGATGAGGCGTCCGTTCGGGGTGAGAGGCGATTCCTTTCACATGTAAATATGATGTAGCTTCGTGTAAAGGCGGCTGACCGATCGTGTATGTGGCACAATGTTGGCTGCCGAGCTCTCGCTGTCCATCCTGACTCTGTTCGAGAGGAACAGTGGTGGAGAGAATGGAAGATACTCTGCTAAAGCCAGCTACGAAAAGACAAAGATGGACGCTTTGCAAAGGAGGCTGGACCAAAGGTGGTCGCTGAACCAGGCGAAGGAGGCCCGTAAAATATATCAGCCGCTGTGTGACTTCTCGGGGCAACCACAAATCACGCGACCCCCTGCCGCTTACCGCTGTGGGTGTTACCACCCCCGCACGTGATTCTTTCTCCAATACCCAAGGGAAAACCTGCATTTTCCAAGAAATCAAACCTCCGCCTCGCGAAAACTTCAGAGTTCATGGCCGAACTTTTCTTCGACCGAACTCTAAACTTATAAATGGATTATTGGATTATTAATATTATTAACAGCAAGAAAAAATATATAAGTATCTTATATGAGTTGAGAATAAACATATATAAAGCAAGCGATGATTTTAAGAAGAAGAAGGAGTTAAATATTTATCGAGGGAGAGACGCGAGCCATTCAACGGATCACCGCGTCTTTCCCGAGAAATTGTCGAGTCTCGCGGGCGGCGAGCGCCTAATCCGGCAAACCCATGTATCATTCGAAGTTCGTTAGAAACTTTAAAGATGCGCTACCTGGATGGAGGAGATGGCGAGGCTAAGCGAGGTCGAGTTATGGGAGTGAGCGAGAGAAGGTATAAGGTCAACTCTTTTGCCCGTAACGTTCAGTGGCGATCAAGCTGGAATCCTCTCCGGTGAATACTATTAATGAAGCAGGTCTGAGAGCGTTGGTGTGGAGACGAGGGGGAGGGGAGGGAGCCTCCTTTTAAAGTCGCTGCTGCCTTTTGTTAGTCGTCCGAGCGAGCGAGGAAATAATGCCTCGTGGAATGTGACCCGTACTACTCGCGATACCCTCTTATGTGTGTGCGGCTCAAACGCGTCATAGATATACGGGTGATCCACCGCCTCTTTTACCATGCCCCACTGAACATCGATTATATACGTCATGATATATATACACCTGTTTTCAGTCCCAAAGCCTTCTCTCTCTCTCTCTCTCTCTCTCTCTCTCTCTCTCTCGTGCCCTCCTTCCACGCCCTACAGAGAACCACAGTCGAGAGTCGATACTCCATCCATTTTTCTTTCGGTCCGCAGGTATTGAGTCAAACATTTCGTGAGAGTCCTCGCGGAAAGGATCGAGAGAGTAGCGATGGAAAGTTTTTTGCTTTTGCGAATCGTGCTATATAGCGTCTATTCATAGCTGGCTGGCCCAGTTTCGAGTAGGGAAAGAAAGAAAGATGATGCGGGGGATGAAAGGGGAGGAGAGCGTTGGAAGAATATGGTTGAGGTCATTTATAACCCGACCGGAGTAGGTACGTGATTAGAAGTACGAAATGACCACGAAAGCCTCTCCTGATGCTCTCGCACTGACTCTCTCTCTCTCTCTCTCTCTCTCCAGGTCCATTTGCTTTTCTCCTTGGCATCCACGCGGGGAGAGAAAGAATGTTTTAACCGGTAGCGACCAGGATCATTATAATGATTCGAATCTACCGTGAGCGGTCGTTGCTCGGCTCGCCACACTCGTTATTAATATCGAATAACGAGATGCTGCTGTGTGCGACTCGCGCCAATGGCATGCGTGCCCACGGCGTATCCTTTATTAACGATCCTCACCATTCCCAACCGCGCACCAAAAAATCCACTCGACACCGGTAGGCAAAATCTTATATCGGCGAGGCAGTCTGCAACAAGACGCCAACGAGTTTGGATGACCATTTTAATAAGAAAGGCTATGCTAAACTTTTAGCAGGCATTTCTGATAAGATCGCTCGCTACGTGCGGTCTACTGACCATAACCACCATTGTGGAATGGAAAAATATGGAATTCTAACCGACGCGAGATGAGTGAAGCGATCGAGTCACTTATATTCCACCGGGGACAAAAATATTGTACAGAGGAGCACTCCCTGCAGTGATATAATAATGCTGCGAGATGGATAGGTACCGATAAGCGAAACTGGGCCAAACTGTGCAAGAAACGAGGCTGGTCCGATAGTTGCGACGTTCGCGCAACCAGATAAATCAGGACCGATCGATCTCTCTCGCAATTATCGCGTAGATCGCGCCGATATCGCTGCGAAAGACGAACGCGGCTAGATCCATTTCTCGGGATGTAGACATAAACGACGCGAGAGAGTTCAGTGGTTTACTGAACTATCCGTATAGATATGTATAGCTGACTCTTACGTTGATGGCAAGAAATATGGCGAGACCGGTTAACGAACGTATAGCGACCCCACTTTTCTTATACGCGAGTTTTATTAATACGTCGACATTAGCTATAGGCGTTGCCGGTTTCTCTCCGCAGAGGAGCTGACAAGGATAGCAACGGGACCCTCGATCGGACGACAGTGACAGAAACACATGGAGCCAACTTACTTACACGAGTAGAATTGCGTTGACGACGCGAGACTATTTTTGCCAAGACTTAACAAATGTGGATATAATTGCACGCGAACCTAATGGTTATTGATGGCGTTCCTTCGGCGGCCCTTCCCCTTTCCTTATTGCTGCTTTAAGGTAACGCGCCATGGCGTGCTGGCGTTATGGAAGCGATGCTTTAGGAGCGATACTGTCCGACGGGGCGACCCCCTGCTGTACCACAACTTGATTCACCGCGGGGTCACCATCCGAACACATCTTTTTTTTCTCTCTCTCTCTCTCTCTACCACCACCCCCTAGTTTTCTCTTTCACCATCTCTCTCTCTCTCTCTCCAACAAGACGAATAAAAATAACGATATCCAGCCAAGGAATCGGTACAGCGAGTAATACTCGAACGATCAACGCCAGCTTTATATCGTCGGCTAATTCTCCTTGTATCACACACGGTATTAGCGATCCTCCGATATCAAATCGTTCTTAATGATCCTCCGCTTTTCTATCGCCCTTTAATTGCGACCTCTCTTTAATTCACCATGCACAATGAGACTCTACCGCAGTAAACTTCCGCATGATTGCAGAATTTCTCAAGAAAAATCTTTCGTCGATTTATATCGCTATCTTTCGGCAAATCGAAAGTTTTATCTGCACACACGTGTATATATAGTAGTGATTCATTTGTTCACATTGCGCGCAATTATTTTATTGATTTAATTTCTTTTTCAACGGTCATTACAGCCGATGTATATTCGTGCCGAGCAGATTGGCGCGCCTTTAATATAATTAGCGTTAGCACAGAGGTAAACAATGTAGGGTTGGACCAGCCTCCTCTGCTTTTGTAATCGCTTTAACGCAAGCGAGCTGCTCTTTTGTGGCTGCGAGCCGCGAGGCCCGAGGCTCCTGTGAATTCTGTCGTGTCACGGACTGATGACGCTTAGTACAGGATTTCTGTCGTGTCATAAGCACTTGTATCCCCCTCCAATAACAATACATTGACCCCATATGAAGCCTAAATCCAGCTGCTTCCCAAGACGCGCCATTATATTCACGTAGAATCGAAATCCATATTACAAATCGATTGGAACAACGTTCGTTGAAAACTCGAATCCTCGAGGTCAAGGGTCTTATTAATTCTTTTTTTTTAAATGAGCTAATATAGGCGTTGATTAAAAAAGTCGTTGGTCGTTTTTGCGGCTTAACCACACGCATAGCCTCGTTGCAGGAGAAAACCGCAAGCACGCGAAAAAAACTAGCTAAGATGCATGAAGTTTTGGTGGTAAACGGTGCACGAGGGAGTGCAAGGGGTGGGGGCAGAGGAGATGGTCGAACCACAAACAGTACCGCCGCTCCGTGCTTAATGACAGCGCTTTACGAGCTTATGAAACACGACTGAGGCCACGCGTGAAATCATTCACGATATTCCCAAAACGAAAACCGCAAATTCTAGCCGAGCTCGCTTTGATTGACGCGATGATTCCCGGAAATAAAAGTCAGCGCTTTTTAGTAACAGGACAGGATAATTACGTCGGAAGGATTTTGAAATCTGCAAGCGTTTGGGTTATTGCATACCAAACCGATTCGCATGACAGTCACTGCGAACAATAAGACGATTCTACGCTAAAGTGTAAACCGAGAGCACTCTGCGACTCTAAATTTTCTCATTATATATGATTAATGATGAAATAGTTATCGCAAGACTATACGTATACATAGAACGGATATATAATATCAATTTATATATAAAAAGAAGTATAATAACAAAATTTGGAAGGATAGGCTTGAAAGAGATTCGTCTGCAAATTACGGAACGGCCGATATCTGCTCCTCATGGTGAATTGACCTTATGGAAAGCTGCCGCGCTACGATCCAAATCCAATTTTCCAATCGGAGTCAATTACCGACTGACAAAGGCCCGAGCGCTGCTTAAATGTCAGTTGTACGAGGCGACAGTGTTATCTCCTATACAAACAGGATTACGCGATCTAATTTTCGCGGGTCGACAAAAGACGAAAAAGTCCCCAAGGCTCGGCAGGGGTGGCTTTACGTTTTTATCGCAAGTTTTTATTCCGCATTAGTCGCTCTCCTTTCCATCTCGACCGATTAAATTACACCAGTGAATTCTTATCGAGTGGTATAATGCTCTCCCCTGCACGTTCGAAAGAAAAGAAATCACCGAGCGTAATGAAGAAACAATCTAGAGGGTATAGCAAGGAGGAATTAGAATAAATCAAATGGATGAGCGCTGCGGTTGGCTCCCTTGTATTTTTGCGTACAAATATTGAGTAAAACGTATATAAGGAGCGAGGAGAGTGGTGAAAGATAGAAAAGAGTAGAAAATGGCGTATTCGCGAGAGCTGTGGTCGCTTAGCGCCCGGCTAGAAAGCATCATAAATAACTCCAGAGTTTCGAGTCTACTCCGTACTCCCCGCATCCCTTTCCCAGCCCTCTTCTTCTCCCTCCCTTACCCTCTATTTTCTTATTTTTTTCTCTTTACCCAACCTCCAGTTTCATCTGCATCGTTTTGCTCCGCGCATGAACGTAGCTGAACCATGGTGTTTTCGGCCACGCTTCGATTTGCCAGAATAGGATTTAGCGGTATTCATATGAGTAAAAACTACGAATAAGAGGGTTAGCCGTATATATAAGAGACTCTCATAAATAACGAGAAGCTTGACAGTCGGCTCGAGGGCCACTATTGCGTGTAATGCGTTCATTTTTACCCAGACGAAAAAAGTTTTACCGAAAAAACCGTAGGTACAATCTTCTACGGCGAGTTCATCCGGACGTTTCGCGTTAAGTTTTAACGAAACTCGATGAACGTTAAATTTAACTGCACGCATTTCTTTCCCGTCCACTCGAGACAGATTCGAACGACGAATTTTCCTGCTGCATCTTGGCTAAATCGTGCATCGAGTTTTCGAATTCCTACAGTGAGAATAAAACATAAACCAACATCTGGATTCGCGTCGTTTCTATTTTTTATGTAAGGTGGGCAAGGGTAAAAGGTGAAATTCCTGATTAGAAACCGTTCGAGATGCGAAGGAGCGATAGAGACAAAACATTCCGAGAAGAATTCCGTGTCGGAGAAGTCAGCTAGAGGAGTGATGAGTCTTGTCAGATTGTTGGCGGCGCGCGGCGATCTGAAATCCGATAAGATCCAAAAACCGAATATACGTAGATACATTCACACACGCGTGTCCGTTAAGAGGACGGGAAAGGCTTTTACGTGCAGTGGGGTCCGTGTAAAGGCGCACGCGCAATACGAGCATCATTGTAAGACAATGCAGCGATTATCCATCCATTCTACCTTGTAAGGGAGTAGAGGAGAGTGTCCGTGGCTTGTCGACACGAACCCTCTCCCCCTTGCAACATTATATTAACATTCTACATACGCCTGAACGAGCAAGTATTGCACGAGCAAAATAATGAATTCTTCAGAAAAGCATGCCGACTCCGAGCCCTGAGCAATGGCCACTTAAATGGCTAGCCAATCTTGCCCGCTGCAACAACCGAACAATTAAATCTTCGGAAAAACATACCGACAAAGACTCTATTAACATATCCAACCAACCTTACAACAGCCTTTTATCCCTTTTCGAAGCAGGAATCTATAATCGCTTTATATAGACCTCGCGAATATATATATATATATATATATATATATACATACCAGATGGAATGTAGGAAAGAAAAAATTCATCATTATTCTGCAAATAAGGTAAAACGGGAAAATTTTCCAGATAAAGTGTTTCTTCGTAAGATTCGTGTACGCGAATGTAAGCTGCTGATGGAGGCTGGTATATTCGGGGCTTTAGTGGTAAAGGAGAAAGTGACGAATGATTTCTGTCGGTCGGACAATCCGGTCTGTCTGGCGGATCCAGAAATTGTGTGGGGTGTTGGGAGGTGAAAAGGGGTGAGCGAGCGAGCGAGAGGGAGAGAGGGGTGGATAGAAGGCAGAAAAGAGAACGGGCAGTCGCGCGCGTTTAATCCCTTATCCCTTTAAGCGTTGTGTATTATCCTCGTAAAAACTAATACAGGAGCAATGGCGGTCCGGCCCCGCCTAAAGCCTGCTCGCAGGCAGGAGGCGCAAAAAGAAAAAGCCGCGAAGAGGGGGAGGGAGGGGTGAGGGGTGGGAGAAAGAGTAGAGTATAGAGAGAGAGAGAGAGAGAGGAGCGAAGAGACGTAGCAGCAGCCCCGAGGGCTCGAAAATACGTCGGTTCGTTCGCTCGCTGCTGCTGCTCTGGCTACAAAAGAGAACGCGAGAGCCTAGATATAAATATATATGTATATAGCTATAGAATACACACACGAGCAAACATATACGCTTCTCGGTCACGTATGCGTGCGGGAAAAGAGGAAAGAGTGCGGGGCCAGGAAGGGGTGGTTTTGTGCGCGAAAGAGGCGATATATCACCAGGCGACGAAACAACCAACCCCCGACGAGAGTTGCATTTGCATCGACGGACGGAGAGACCGAGAAGCACGCGCACACAGATACACCGCGATACGCGAACACTAGCAACGGCCCCGATCTACTTCCTCGCCCCCTCCCACCCTCTTCTTCCATTCGGGCGCGAAGGCCCTTCCCTAACTCCAACAGCTGATTTACATTTTCTTTCCTGACGCAATCCTCGTTCCACTCGATAAGAGGAAACGCCTCGATCCGCCGTGGCTGTATTTCAACCCTTGCGAGATTCCCAAAGCCCGAAAGGGATACGGAAGCGAACCGTGTCCCGCCCTCCTAATAAAATGAAGAAAAAAAAATACCGAGAACGAAAGAGAGAGAGAGAGAGAGAGAGAGAGAGAGATTGCAATGTTGTCGTTGCGAAATAATTATATTACCACAGTATATATATATATATATATATATATATATATATATATATATTGCAGTGTGCGTGCTGCTGCTGAAGGGTGAGGGGTGTACGTTTGATAATAATTAGGATTTTATGATGTTACGCTGGCGAATGAGAACAGAGTCGGGGCAACTTTAATTATGATCAAAGTCACCGCAAGGAAATGGCACGAGTGTATTATATAGAAGCCGGCTATGGACCCGGATGCGAAGTTTCAAACGAAACTCGGTGGTATATGGTGGCGTCAGCGCCAGGTTAGCCAGGATAAAAGCCTCGATCCGGTTTTCATACTTTGAAGATCAGAGACCCCTGCACGAGTCCCGGCTATTCCGTCTTGTCGGCACCTTTCTCGCCTTCCCTATAGCTAGGTTTACTCTCTATAAACGGAGCGGCCCGTGAATGGCGCCGTTACACGATCACTGAATCATTGTTGGTGATAGATAGCGCAGCTGTTGTGCGCGAGATCACACGCTCTCGAAATAGTTCGCGCAACAATACTCCCTACCACTGCACTTGTATACCTAGATACGTATGTGTATATATATATATATACTGTCCAAACCGTGCTAAATCCACATTCGCGCGATTAAACGATTATTGCACCAAAGGGCCTGCGCTTGAAATTATACATCTCCGTCCGGACTATTTTCACCAGCTATTCAATAATCTCCAGTCGATTCTCCTCTCGAAACACGAGTACTCGCCTGCTTCTCCTCCTTACCACGGATGATAAACATCCCAAAGAATCGTCCGTTGTTTCGTCAAACCGACCAAATCTCCTCTATTAATCTGGATTAAGGGATTTCTCGCAGTTCGTTTCATAAATTTCAGCTTGTCAACGTATAGAGTTATGTTATTTTACCAAAGAGTGGCGGAAGAGCTCTTGCAGTATTTAAGTGGTGAATGGTTGGGCCTGATTCATTCGAGAAAATAGTTTGAAGGAAGATAGAAATTTATACACGTGTTGTGTCTATAAGGGAGCGGATGATCCTTCTCGCAAAATTTTCATCACTGTTAAATCCAAGGTTGATAAATGTTAACTTTATATTGCTGTATCTATATAGAGGGGTAGGTACGCGTTGGTAGCCTGGCAGTTTCTGCAACGATGTTTCACTTCCAGATTGGGATCAAGGATCCTCGTGGCAGGGCCAGACGTGGCAGGCCAGCAGATAATTTTAATCAGGATAATGGATGATAGTAAACTATCCGGACGAGTATGCCATTCACGATTGTTATGAGTCTACTCGGTTTATGTGGCTATATATGTACATATCTACAGGAACATTTTAGAAAATCCTATAGGAATGTGTTGCACGAGGTGGATATTCTTAATTAGTCTAAAGCTGCTGCCGGAACAAATTGGTACCCGTGAGTCACTGAGCTTCCATCGTGTCCATATCGAACGTGTGGCTAATTGTTCGGCTGTATCGAAAGGTGAGAAGAGGGAAAACTATCGAGTTATATGACAGCTCGTTCGGCTTCGCGCGCCATTATTACGCTCAGAGGGATATGGAGTAGCATTATACAGGAAGACCGGTAGCTGGCAGGACCACCGACCAGTTTACGACTTGGATGAGACGAGCTGCGGGGTGGGACGAGTCCACATAAGGGAGGTGCTTGCTAGCTACCGTATAATTACACAACGCCCTTTCCGGAGATGACGCGTTACTGCCTCCAGGCTACCTCGTGCCCGAATCTTCGGGAGCGCGTAATCGCTCTGTTACACAGCAACTCAGTCCAAGCCAAACATAGCTATATCTACCACTATATAGAACCAGATAATTCAGCCCGCGATAAGATCGCAGCCAACTCCATCGAGCATATGCAATTATCATTATCATAAATTTAGCAAAAACTCTAGCAAAGACTGACCATTTTCTATTTTCATTCTTGGTGCAGGGAGTAAGAAAGGTTCCATCGCGTGATAAATGGTTTCCCTCCATCCAGACCGGTCTTCGAGCTTCCATGTCTTATCAACTGGGACTATTCCCGACCATCCTTTTCTTCCTCTCCATGAAAATTCGCCTGCCCGCATTCTCCGGCTCGAATATTTGCTCGTGCTCATTTCCTGCTGGGTTTTCTCCCTCTACTGTGGCCAACCCCAATCTCTTCCCTTCACCCTGTACCTGACCACCAACCACCTTCGCCATTCCATCCCCATTTGCTGCTCTCTTCTTTTCAGCAATTCCGTTTTTCCCCACTCGCTTTGACATACCGTGCCACACAGAACACGTCTCCATATCCAGTTCTCATCTCTTCTTCCATCTCGAATGTGGCCAGCTATATATATATATATATATACCGCAGCTTCCAGAACCCGGCTCTTTAGCAAAAATTATACCTTTACTATTATATATATATATATATATATATAGATACTCCGTTCTCGGCATCCTCGTTCTACCACATCAATACTCCATATAATATCCGGTTTTTCTTTTACTGGCAGGGTAGACGACGTGTGTGTAACTGTGGCAATCTTTGAGAGGATTTTTTTCCGGTCGACGAATAGTCTGGTAAATGTCGGTAATGTTCGAGCTGAATCCATAGTCCCGCAGGCGGGGGTGGAGTGAGATCGCGACTCTGGAAGGAGGATGGGCTCGAAATGGCCCCCGGAGGGGTGATAGAGGCTACCTAATAGCTCACGGAATTGCCCTTGAAACACCTTTTTAATGAACTATTGCTACGGGAAATGAAAATGGGGGAGACGACAAGCTCGCTCTACCTCACTGCTGGCGCTCGATAAAACTTGGACTGTCTCGCTACCTTTGGATGGCTCCAGCTGGATTTCATCGATATTACGTCCCTAGATTTTATGACTCCGAGTAGTCGTTACATTTAGCACTGCGAAGAATAACACACTTTATCACCATATAATACCACCAATCCCCTTGAAAATCTCATTTGAACTTAAATAAATTTAAATTAAAACGAGTACCCGTACGTCTAATCGGTTTTAATGTTTCGACTACTATATATACCTACATATATATGTATATATATATATATATATATATATATATATATTCACACCGTAAGATGAGAAAAAGGTATGGGAAAATGACAGGTTTACAGCTAGCGAGGGAAAACAAATTATTGAGCAGGGTGTTTCGAGCGAGTATATGTAGATACAGAGGAATGCTGCTGGGCAGCAAAACGTTGGTAAATTTGAGGCATAAAACATATATGAGAGGAGGAGCGTGTGGTTCCCGAAAAGAAGGCAAACAGCAAAGAAAAGTTTATTGGAGGGAGGCAAGCTGAGCCCAGCGAGACGTCGGCCGAAAACATTCCGAGGAATTAGACGCGGAGCCACGGCAGGAGATCAAAAAGGGGCAAAGGAAGACGAGACGAGACGAGAGGAGAGGAGGAAGGAGGCGACTTGTCAAAACGCGCATTGCCGCACGCGCCCTCCCACCCTACTCCCACTCCTCGACCTAGCTCTCATTGTTATGCTAAGTAACTGCGAGGGTGCTCATCTCCACGAAATGAAATTGAGAAAAGATGTATAATGAATTTGGATAAGGGTTGTTCGATTAAAATGCGAGTCTCTCAAATTTTCAATGATAACTGAAAAGAGAGAGAGAGAGAGAATCGTACGTGAAAAAACCGTTTACGAATTCAGGATTCACTTTGCAGCGGAGTCACCATTGGACCGAGGGGTATAACCTTCGTGCAGGGTTATTAAAGTTCGATGACGTCATGTCGCGGACAGTGTCGAATTGCCCACGTGGGAATTGGTAGGCAGGCAACCTGACCCATTAAGGGTCGGCTCCTTCGAAAGAGCAGAGCGCGTGCTTCCTGGTCAGTCGTAAGGGTTTGGATTATGGTTGTTATTCGGTGTGTTTACGAGTCCACCAAGACCGATTACAGTCTGTCCGGTCGTTCATTTATCGAAGAAAGGACCAGGAGAATCTCTTATAAAGTCCATATAAAAAATTAGTTAACTCGTTTTGGAGAGAAAGAAAAAAAACTCGTACTCTCTTGATTACTATTTTAATTCCGAATGGTTGGAGAAAGGGGTGAGAAATGAATCGGTCCCAATATTAAAAAATATAATGCGTGAGTCAATCAAGCTGGAAATAGTCGACAACTTTTCGATATCCTCGTCAGGCGGCACAGCGAGCGCTATTATTCTTGACATTTGGAATTAGCTGGAGTTTCTCCTCCGCGTCCCTTCGATTTTCTCCTTCCCAGCCAGGCCCGATTTCATTTCTTTTACAAGCGCCGCGTCATCATTTTTCATAGACCTCCCCGGCTCTCTCCACTCCCTTCCCGTTTGCCGGAGAAAAGGGGGAGGTTTCGTGGAGGAGGGTTTCCACACCACGTCGACATCTCTCTCTCTCTCTCTCTCTCTCACTCTCTCCCCCCAGCACCCCCTTAACCACGTTTCGCACCGGTAGCTACGAGGCCGTTCTATAACGAAAAGAAAAGGGAGCGATAATGCCCTTATTCCTCGCCGGCATGAACCGCATTGACGCTTTTAAATAACTCCCGAGATATAACGCTTCGTCATTCTCGCTAACAGGCAAGCAAACCCGCGTGTTTGCATACGTTACGTATTTAGCTGGCTCGCGATAGCATTATATCCCGACCATTGTACCCCGCACACCTTAATAATCGTTATTACCCAGAGTGCAAGAAAAGATGGATATACACCGTCGTCTGTCATTCGCGTGTATTAATTGGATTTTGGTCGATCGATGGGTTAATTACGGGCTTATAGCGATGAATGAAGTTTGCGAGAGGAACATGGTATATATAAGAGAGAGAGAGAGAGAGAGAGAGAGAGAGAGAGAGAAGGGGGGAGGAGGGGGAGAATGGCGTGTAACCGGAGCATTGTTAGCTAACGATCATCGATTTCTGCTGCTACAATAGCACCGAGCCGGAGATAGAATTTCGGTAGCGGATGGGATATGCGGAAGGGTTGAGTCGGGTTGGGAGGGGGAGGGGTGGTGGGTGAGGTAGCATCCTCTTCCAAGAGGGATATTAGCCTCCATACCCCCGTCGTTAACACGACTGACGACGACAAGGATGCGAACGACGTCGACGACAACGAGGAGCAAGTGATTTAGAATATTCGGTGGCGGATGTCAGCTATTGCTCGCCCACTGCGACGTCATTATGTCATCATCATTCTCCTTCGCGCTGACCTCTCCGTTGACGGGAGGCGCGCGCTGGACATCACTCACCCGCTCCGCCATCAGCTACGACGGGCCCGGCTTCACTTACCGCTCACGTCCAACAAGCCTAAACAATATTTATCATGCACTGCACTGCCATCCTCCTGAATTGGAGTTCCGCCGCCACCCACGGATGGTCCCTCCCCCCTCTCGCAAAACCCTCGCACGCACGCGCCACGCTCGAAACATTGAACCTGCCACTCGATCTCCGACGCGACTCATCATCTCGCACGACGGAACCATGCGGATCACTCGTTAGCCACCGACTCTCGTCTTATTCTGTATCTTCGTGAAAAATCTCTTATCCATTCATATGCGTATCCAACGCGAAGGACTCGTTGTAACAAAATTGTACAACCATCTTCCTACAACGTGTCGCGCACACCATATGCTTCAGTGGAAAAATAAACATCCGAGAGATTATCACTCGCGTAAAGTGCTCTCGTTTTAACGATTGCAATTTCGCCTTTTTCCCTCTGTACTCTCTCCCCCTCTTCCTCTCTCTCTTTCTCTCTCTCCTAACGTTACCATCTCTTTCTCTGTTATCCCTCATTTCTCAACAGCGAACGACCAAAGTCTCCGAGGAAATCATTGAATATGCAACTTAAGGAAATCCTCGGATATTGCGCTTTATTATAAACGGCGCCCTCTCTCCTTGGCCCCTCCTATCTTACCGTATAACGCTCCCCTAGTCCTGGAAAAGCTTTGTATATGCGAATATTTTCAGATTCGAGAATATGTAAAGTCCCGCGGGAACCAGGGTCTTACGGTTATTCTCATTGGTTACGAGAGGTTGCGGATGTACCGGTAAACATTATTATAAATAACGTAGAGAGGCTCGCGCGCGCGATACGTGTTTCCTTCGCGTGAGATTGATAATACGATAAAAAGTGAGGATGGAGGTAAACATTTGCAGACGCATCCGTTTAAAGTGGGAGTCGAACGCGAGGTTCGTTTCGACGCTGCAGGGGGTGAATGAAGCTTAACTCTGGAACGCGATCCATTAAAAAGTTAGGACGGAAGTTCGATCCTCGCGCTCGACTTACCGCGACTATTCGCTCTTCTCGGCGAGTCTTAGACCGCGATTCCGCTCGAACAAACTATTTTCTCCGTTCCCGGCCACGCGGCTCCGATAAAGACTGTCGCAACTATTTGAAAGTGCAGCAATAATGAAAGCTCCGATCCAATTAACTTGCCGAAAGTGCAAGAGTAACGCCATATTTACATTTTTGATAGGGAGGAGCCTCCTGATTGGTTGAACGCAGCACCCACAATCTCTCCGTGAAATTTGCCACGGGATATCATCGGTATGGTGCATATAGTATATAGCTTATCGGAAAATTCATATTTCAACTTGGCCGAGCAAACGTTTCGTTCGGGCGTGATTAACTCGGGAACGCGATCCATTAAAGAGTTACCGAAAGTTCGGTTTTCGCCTGAGTTGCCGCGATTTTGCGACGCTCGCCACCTAATAGTCGCACTGTATATATACATAGTATGTATAACAGTTCTCCGATCTGGGGAGACGCCGCACCGGGGCGATTTCCGTTGCTCGGACGAGCCTGCAGGGTCAGGAATGCTCTTAAAATTTAAGAGAATCGAAAGCACGAAACTAGGTCGGCCGGCTGTTATACAGAGGATTACGGCTCGCTCCATTAGCTAGAAGCTCTGGCACTTCTATATATGCTAAATAGTTACTCGGATGGAGCGCCTATGAATACATTAAAAATAATATAGAGATCCTAGAACATTGTGTATATATATGTGTATATCCGTTCGATAAAAATTCCCCAAAAGCAAATACCCTCGAAAAGTATTTCTATAATTTATAAATGACGTAGGGCCGTCTGCGTAAGTGTTTCATTGAAAATATTGAAAGTGCAGCTGGCAAGCAATCCATCATACAAAAGCCAGTTCCGGTTGGAGCGAGGTTATCAGATAAGTCAGAGGGAAGCCAGAGAATGGTACTTGAGTATCGGAGCGCAGGTGCGCTTGCTTTTCGCGGAAATATACGGTTATCCGATTAAGTCAGGCACTGTCGAGACGGAGAGCAGTATAGTGACCGATAAAAACGCAAGCAGAGGCGATTAGCTTGTTTTTTCGGACGGACTTTGGTCGCGGACAGCTTTTCCACGTCTGGAAGGAGGGTAAGCGAGGAGAGATTATGGTAGGAGGGTGTACTTTGGAGTAGTAGAGGATGCGGTTGAAAGTAAGATGGAAAAGAGGTGGACTGGACCGTAAAGCTAAACAACCGAGGAAGCAACTGGACATCCAAGGCGGTTTTTAACAATTTCCCGGTCTGCCGTTATCGGACGTGTGGTCAACGGGCTCTACGAGCGAGTAACGGCACGCTGGAATGCGTCTGGTGACAATAACGGCTCCACGGACCATCAAACGAGCTTCCGAATGGCGTACCATGGACTCGTGTGTGACTCGTAACTGGGGACTTACTTCCTTCCTTCCTTCCTTCCTTCCTTTCCTAAGAGATACTCCCGTTACACTGCCGTCGAGAGGTGCGGCTCGCTCTTCTCGTCTCTGATGGCTCCTACTTGGTGTCCTTTATAGCAACTAAAACACTGAGATACCGGATCCTATTCCCTCTCTCTCTCTCTCTCTCTCTCTCTCTGTCTCTCAGAGTCTGTCTCTGTCTCTATCTCTATCTCTATTCTATCTGATCTCAAACCTTCGCTTCCCATTTTCTTAAAGAATCCATCATAGAGTGTAGTAAAATCATCAGGTATAATATATATAGATAATATTTTCCTTTTTGCAGTGAATTATTGTTGTTTAACAATAAGACTGTCCGATGAATTTTCTCTATCCATCGAAGCGTGGTGTGAAGATAGGCTGCAACGCACGCAAAATAATCAATCCAGCCACGGAAGCATATGCTCACTTGAAGCGGTTCGCGAAAAGGCCGAAGGGCTGCGCATGTTTTGGTTTGCCATCCAAGCAACCGACGAACGAGTACTTGGAGGGTGGCGTACGGCAGATTGTTTGATGGTTGATTGTCGCACCGCTTCGGGGGTCGTCTGATTGGGTCGCCGCGAAACATCTGGCGATCTCCCGCGGGGCTTCCAAACGACAATCATCCTACAATCGCGAGGTAATACCCCGAAGATGTCTTCATCCCCGCAACGTCGCAGGAAAATGGAAGATCTATCAAAACAGAATACACACCGGACTGTCCTTGAGTAAATAATCGAAGACCAGCACGTGTCGTCTTCTGTGTCATCTGCTGGTACATTTATCACCAGGCTCGAATAAAAATGCCAACGAGTTTTCGCAGAATGCGATAATTGGTATGGAATTTTCGTCGAGTATATACGATGACGATATCGGTGGAAAGCTGTGGTGGATGAGCTTGGAGAAAGAGCCGCACATAGAATCGAATCGCTTCCACGTCGAAAAGGCTGCGTTTTGAAAGCTTGAGAGGGGTAGGAGGAGCTTTAACAAAAGCCATCCATCCCCAACCCTTGCCGGAGCAAGGGACACTGATATCTACTGGCTGACGCAACCCACCTACAACTCGATGACAATGGAGCCTTTGCGGGTAAAAAGCGTAAAAGAAAGGAGGAGAACGGGGCTCTTGGAGGAATAAAAGAAAGAGCGGCAATGATGAAAGTATTGTCCTTGTTCAGCGGTTCCTCTGTGGACCTTCGAGGCGGCCGATGTCCGTCTGTGGCCTCCAGTCTGCTCGTACACGCTTGCCTCTTTGCTTCTCCGCTCCCTCCACCTTCGCAATCATGCACCAATCTCTACCACATCTTTGCCAACCTCGTCCTCGTTTACCGCTTTGTGAAACTTCCCTGTGTGCCAAATTTAAATGCATCCTCAAAAACCCAAGGTCAACGCTCGCGTTTATCTTCCATTTCCAAAAGCTCCGCTCCCACACGATACACCACAAGGTTGCAGTTCCATTTATAATAATTAATGTATGTACATAGATAGCATCATTAATTCTTTCATCTCTGTCCTGGATAACGTAGCTCATAAATATATTGTAGCTGCACATTGCTGTTGTTTGGGAGTAAAAGGATGAGAGAGCAATTTTTACCCCCCACTATGTAGCGTTGGTTAAGCGTGGCTGAAGGACGGGGAAAGACTAGAAAGCGAAAGAGTCTGTTTGGATCGGGATTCAGGAGTGTAATTCGAGGAAGGAGTGTTTGCGTGCCTGCGAAGGGGGTCCTCCGGCAGATATATCCGAGGAGATCCTTGACTCGGACCACGTAATAACGCGATAATCTTCTCGCGCAAAACAAATAACGTCCGGACCCTCCGTATCGGTCTGCCGACTATAGCAACCCTTTCGCAAGGGTATAGCAATCCCTGATGATCGATCACAATCGACTCTTCTCGTAAAGGGGGCGTTCTTTGCACCAACAACACTGCGAGAATAAAAGCAACTGGGGTTTAGGGTTACAACCCCTATTCTTAGAGGCGCCGTTGTTATTCTTCGGCGAAAACTATTTACAAAGTCGAGCCTAATGGCATCAAGAGATTTCACTCCGTATTGCACGACGCACCATACTCTACTCAACATCCCCCCTCTACCTCTCTTCGTCTCTCTTCTCGAGCACGAAATTAGCTTAACAATTCCTAACCTGACGTGAATCCCACTGACGCGTGAAACTATATTCTTTCACCTACATCTCGTAATCTGGCTCTGATAAACTAGTCGAACAAGCTGTTCGGACAGTGCAAGAAATGTTAACCGGTCTATATGTATATAAATTTAAATCTTATCGTTAGCAGATTTCTTTGGGCATTGCTAATAAGCTATGTCATATTACACGGGTTCTTGAGAAAAGGGTGAATAGCTTAAATCTTGACGGACGTCTTTATATCTAGAAGAACTTCAGCGTTGATTCATCGAGGCCGTTATAGTCGCGTGTGCAAATCTGACGAGTCTTTCCCTCCTATACGCATATATATATATATATATATATGTAGTATATATACGTCGGTGATAAAGTTAGTTGTCGCGATTGAGTCGGATCAGTCTGTAAAGGGGAAGGGGACGCAGATGCTCTCGGGTCTAATGCAATAAAGGTTTTTCGAGTGGGTCGAAACGTATATGCATATTGACCCGGTCAATCTCGTATAGCTACTAATCCTCCTTCGCTTTGCTCCGCACACCTCACCCCTCCCACTCTCTCCTTCTCTACCCCTACTCCGTCTACGGACTGCGTAGGTACCATCACTTAAACGTAACGCGTTTTGCTCGATTTTAGGACCAATATCAGCCGACACGAATCGCCCATCATCTTCGTCAACCACTATAGTATACCTAGGCTTCATATGCAAATCAGCCTCTTAGGGATAAGATAACTAAATCACGATTAAAGCGAACACCCTCCGATTCCTATAGCATTGGCCAATTCCAGATTACTCGATATAACGAATTAGCGAATAAAATCCGACGCGTGTAACTCTGACGGGCGCGCGCAGCAAAATAAGAGGAGAGAATGGTAGACCATGGAAAAGTGGTGCTGCGGAGGATGAGAAGAGTTTAAACCGAAGGTTTATCGTGGAGAGATTTAATTGACCGGAAGGTCGACAATCCCAATTTGGAAACTACGATGCTCCGGCGGAACATCGTGGATTGGCAGGGTCCCCTTTGCTGGCACGGTACCCTTTCGCTATCAGCCCTTTGGCTCTTTTGCTTCTAACCCTCTCTTTCCACGTCCTTCTCGCACTTTCAGGCCAGACCATTACGAATGTTCCCCCGGTGGTTCCTCAGTAAGCTGAGCACACGGCGTGCACAAATGGAAAACGGATTGATTAATCGTAGTAATTACCGATCAGCCCCCGCTAATTAGATATCCGACTCCTGCTAAAGCCAGCCATCGGCCCCAGAGGGTTTCCCGTTGGCGCACAAGTACCAAGGGCCCTTTGGGGCTGGGGAGCAGGACTTCCCGACTAAATGAGATTGTTTGACGGAACCAGCCAATAATTCCCAACAGCAAACCCGTCCCATTCTCTCGCAACTATATATATATATATACAAGAGCAATACCATATAATACCTCTATTTCTATAACTTCAAAAGTCCAGAATAAAGTCTCATAAATATCTCAAGCCTGCAATTATACTTGAATGAGATCGATTTCTTAATTGATTTTTCGGAACTATATAAAGATATCAACGTCACTGTCCGGGATGGCATAAATATTTAAGCAGCACGATCGCATTAAATTATGAGTGGAGAAAAAGTTGGGCGAGAGCAAGAAAAGAGAGAAATCCGAGAAGAGGATGAGGAAGGAAGAGCAAGCAAGCAAGCAAGCAAGCAAGCAAGCAAGCAAGAAAGAAAGAAAGAAAGAAAGAGGAGCTTTGATATCGTGAGAGATCGATGCTCGAGTATCGTTGACTTTAGGAGTCGAGGGGACCGTGCCACTCGATCGAGTCGAAAATCTCGTGGGCCCGTATAAGGTGAGACTCGGTGTAAGAAAGAGACAGAAGGTGGAGGAGGTGGAGACTCGGAGGTGATGGAGTGACACGATAGCAGCAAGCAGCCAAGCACCGGTGTCAACGCACACCCTTCTGACTTACCGCTGCACAAGCGTTAACTGTTCTACCGAACGAACGAGCTGTTCGAATCCTTGAGAAGCGTCGAGTAACCCGAAACTTTGACAAACCTATCCGAACGAAGCTTGCATCGATCCGATGCTTACCCCATATTGCTCCATTACCACCGGTATGTAACAATGTTATGCTTGAACGTCTGATTCGATTTTTCATGCAATTATGTATACGAGGATATTCCAAATATAGGAAGGTACTGTATTATACACTCATACGACTTGCATATACAATCTTACATATTTTCGACAAATCGAGGATATCCTCGTTTGTTAAATTTGCCGTCATCAGACAGTGGCGATAATTTGATTGGGAAGGGGAGGGAGGACTTACTCCGGATAGCGAAATTATAAACTTTCTATATCCTAGCGTGACGATTATCCAGCTTCTCGCAGGTTCTTTCGCCGGTTTACCAATTTATTTACGATCGTTTCCGTTAGGTTTACAGGCTTTAAACGCCAGTGTTAATCGGCTCGATCGGGCAAGCTTTCGCGGAAACGCGAGAGATTGGCGGGCCGACGTTTAACGTCGCTATAGGCTCTAAAATCGCGACACTGGAGTAACGATTTTAACTCGCGGGAGTCGAGATCCGAGTGCGGGAAGATGGTAGAGGGGAGGAAGGGAGGCATTAACATCCGGTCGCGAGGATTTACGGCGCCATTCGCGTGGCTCCCGGGCCCCGGACGATTTTGTAAAACGAAATGTCTCGTTAGCAAGTCGCTTACAGCCGAACTCGCGGAGGGGTCAGGGGAGGCTTGTGGTTTTACAGCGGTCTAAATTACAGCTCGACGTACGGTTATGATGTTAACGATTCCCCAAGCCCGGACGCCGCTGTGCGAAACGCAATGGCTGCATCCCTTCTTCGCGGCGGGGCTCGATCAGCTTTACGAGATAAATTCTTTATTGATACTCGTCGTTTCACAGAATCCAGTAAGCCTCCCCCTCCCCCGTCCCTAGGCACACAACCCCTTCGCTCATCGTTCATGAATATTCAATTAAGACATTACATTACTATCAACGTGACTATACGTACGTTACCTTGATTCGTATAAAATTTGCCCATCTTCGATTCCACTTTATTTAATTCCACCTTGTTAACATCCTTCTGTCACTTTTCGAGACGAATAAATAGGTAATTTATCGGAGCAATGAATGAGTAACGTATACGTAAATTTATGGGCCTGGGATATCCCACATTTATAGCCTAAGTGAAACGAAAACACGTCTAACCGTAGATCTCTCGTGGGCATAACTCGCGAGGAGCATTAAAATCACCGGGGTGATTAAGCATGCGAAGGAAAATCGCTCTTCGTCGAGGCTAAAACATCGAAAGTCCGTTAAGACAGCGTCGTAGCAGGCTCGATGAACACAGCTGTGAGTGATAAAATTATTTCGACCTCGGTGTAAATAGAATAAATCGCGCGTATACTACTTGCACTCGGTGCAGAGAAAGCGGGGAAAAATGACGGCATGCGGCGAATCTCTATCTTTCTTGCTCTCCGTATGTGCATGGCGGGACATCGAAATAAACTGCCTAAGTGCCAGCTACCGGCGAGTCGAGAGGCAAGGGGATGGATAAGGAGGTACGGCAGACCGATAAATAACCTCTGCTTTATTTGCGAGATGCCGTCCCGTCGGTAGGGATAGCCCGGTTAAATTAGCAGGAATATTAGTACACATTCGTGCCACTTTAATCCACTGCGCGCTCAACAGATTTCTTCCAGTGATGGATCAGCTAAGAGAAGCCCCGACAAATCTCATATTAACAACTACTTATTCGTCTAGCATTATTATTAAATTTTTGAAAATTTATCAAAATCTCACGTGGCTGTATCAGCTTTTTTAAAAAAATATTCAAGTGTAAAAATCCAGTCTAGATTATTCTGATTCTCTCACAAATGGTTTATTTACACCTTAGCTACGGTATCCACATTAAAACTTTCGACCAATATCGGTATATAATAGTTCTTCTCCAGCTATGTCACGCGTTTCAATGATTTTCTGGCATAAGTTAGGTGCGGCCGGTTGGTAGGATACGCGCGGAGGGATACACGTGGTAACAAGCTGGCAACTGTTCTAACTACTGTCCAGGTTGATATATGTGACGGAAAATTGTGGGCGAAGGGATGGAGAGAGAGAGAGAGAGAGAGAGAGAGAGAGGAAAAGAGGGTGGGATGCACAGTGAGAGACGCGAAATATTAAGGGGCAGCGGAGAAGGGGGCTTCGATGTTTTCCGGGACACGTAGGCGGGTTGCTTATTTTATTTACGAATTATTTCGTTTGTCCGGAGTATTCTAATTAGGGAAAGCTCGGCTATTTCTAAGCACGGCGTCGCGACGCGTTGCACGCTCTAATTGCATTACAGAAACATGAGCTCCTTTACGGCCAGATATTTCACGAAACTTATCGCGTGCCAACGAAGAAATTGCTGTCTGCGTTGTGCCCGCGCTTGAGAAAAGCACTTTTCTTTTCGCTTGGTCCACGCCTACGCCTTTCTACCTGCCCGCCTACGCCATGCGTACGCATCACTGCACACCTTCCAGCAAGACTATAAAAAAACTAGACAAAAATTTCACTACTGTCACCGAGGCACAATGCAACAATACTGTACTCATACAGCACACTTGACTAAAAGTTGTCTTATAGACATCTTTTAGTTATCCAATTGACTAAATGACACCTAAAATATGTCTTTAAGACGTTTGGTGCTTTATGGGATCAAAGAGCTTTAATAAACATTCAATTGTTTTAGAACTGATCGATGGATCAATGAAAGTTTCTCGGTAATGACTGTATATAAAAAGGGAGAGCTAAAATTTATAAATTTGTGGTTAAAAATCATAGATGCAATTTTTAGTCAACGGAAATATAGTCGAACTAACTGCACCCCACGGTTTGATTTGTGCTCAATTATACCGTTCGAATCACTCTTTGGAATTCGCGAGTTTATTATAAGCCAACGAGAGGGGGGGGGGGGGGGGAGAAGCGTCGGGTGCGTCGTTCCAATTTTATTTATGTGGAGATGCGCAAGAAATTCAGTGTGGGTGGAAGGGCGACGGAGGGTCGGTGGGGGGAGGGAGAGGGTAGGGGAGAGAAACATCAAGAGATGGCAAACAGCGACGCGCACGCGATATTCGAGCAATTCGTTTGGCGTTTTATATCCGAGCCGAAATCAGCCCGTTCCCCTCCCCTGCCCCTCCTTCCAACCGCCCCCGCGCAACATCGCAACGTGCTTGATTCAACCGATTATTTCGATCTTTGCTCTCGCTAAAGTTAGCCCAAGAGATTAGCTCGTCGCGACACGCTTCGTGGCAAGTTTTTCGAGAGAGAGAAAGAGAGAGGGAAGGTAGAACGTGTAGGTGTCGGTGAGGTATGATTACGGGAGGGATGAGGTGACGCTGTGGTGACCCTACCTCGTCGCTTAAATATCACGGTAAACAGGGGCGTTTGTAATTCGGATGGTGGCGCAGGTGGCGCGTGGAAACATCTATCAAGATGGCGAGATAGGCCCGTCGTCCTTTGCAAAGAGAAAACGCGTAGATGCGATGGAAAGGGCTGGCGAGGGATCAAGCCGAAGAAACCGGGGATTCCGTAGGACAGGCTGAACTAAGCCGCTGGAAAGATACACCTCCAGCAGCCACCCCCCAAATACTCAACCCACACCTTTCCTTAACCCTTCCAAGTAATACCGGATTGGATGGGAATTAGTCTTCTCCTTGCACTCCTCCTCCTTCACAATTCTGTCAAAGTAATCCCGTTGGAGAATTCCTATATATAATCCCTTCCCACAGCAAATATTTATAATAAATCTACCGGAAAGATCGAGAGCTATCTCTCGGAAATATTCTTTGAAACTCTTATTATATATACTTCATAGGCACGAGAGCCTAATTAGTCACATCGGAGAGTTTTTATTCCCCAGCAATTGTGGACTTTTTACGATTATCCTGGGATGAAAGGGAGGAAACAGTGTCAGTCTGAAGAGATACGCTAAACGTAGATAAAACGATAGAGACCTGATTTACACCCGAATTTATACACCATGTAGGTAGCTATTTCGTTTTACGGTTTAACTCGATCGTGAATATTTTATTGTTCGCTCGGGTACTCGCAGCGATATCTCAGAAGTTCCCAGTGTAAAAGGAGGAACCTCTTTATCCGAGACAAGCGTGTTTGATAATCCGTAGTGCAGTAGTTATACTGGCAAACTTAATGACAATTTGTTAAACTCGATCGTTAATATTTTATTGTCCTGGAACATCTTGGATATGCTAGGAGTAAAAACGCAGCTGTTTTTATGGAGGACGTTCGTATTCGATAATCCATTGGCTGGATTCCTTCGGAACGTTAATGACGATTCGCGGATCATGCGAACTCGTTAACGTAATCTCCGCGCACTCGAAGCGCACCTGCGATAGAGATGTGAGAGAGCTCCTCCGTGCACTATATAATATATATGTATATAATCCTCTCGAATACATTATTCGTGAATGAAGTAAATAGAAAAAGTATGAAAAAAGTAAATTAAAAAAATCTAAAGTAGTAGCCAAGACCATCGCGAAATTTCTTCCTCGCAAGACGCATTTATTCAATACGATAAAACTATTCCACGCCTCTGACTCGAAATTTATAGTTACCCCGCAACGGTTGCACTCAGATTTATTTCGTTAACCCGTGTATCCAAGATTTTCACGTCGACTCGTGTTATTATAATTATGTGCAAATCAAAATTTACGAGCTGCACCATTTAGGTGCCAGCATTTATCGCCAGCGTGAAAGCTTAGATCCGGCTTGACTCGGACGAACAGCTTGTAAATCACTGGAAAAACCTGGATAAGGAAGAATCTTTAAAATTTAAATTACACCTTTCCATAGACTAAAATCTCGAAAGAATATAATGGGGGAAATCAAGATTATATTATATTAACATGCGGAGAGAGAGACCACCAGGCACATAGAACGCGTATAACATCATGAATAAAATTGCTTGGCTGGTTGCTCCGCGTGCCGGAACATTGGCACTCGGCTGATTGGCGCGCTAAAATAATCAGCGTGTTACATTGTCAGCTCGCCGAGCTCGCGCGCATACTCGCGTTTGATGTACGGGTGCAATTTCAGGGCATTTGGAATTCTCGTATGACACACGTGGGCTCCTACACAATGCACGATCGGTGCTTCGTGTGATGCATCGTTCAAAAGGGACGAAAAAATAATAGATGAAAAAGATCAGCAAGAAGGTCGTACGTAGGGAGAGGAAAAAAGAAAAATAGAGGGGAGGGGGTCGATTAATCGCAGCACGATCATTGGATTGGTCGATATCGAAGCTTATCGGACCAGCAATTTTAAGTAACAATCGATACCATCGCCATCGAACTCCGCAATCACGCGCGATTAACTTAACGACTTAACGAGCTACCCCGAAGAACGAGCACGGCGATAATTCACTTCCGATGATAAATCCCGCGAATAAACAGGAATCTGAGCGTAGTACTCACCAGTTGTTGACTTGAAGGATCGTCAGCCCCGTGTCCTGTGCCAACTGCTTTTTCTGGTCTTCCGAGGGGTAGGGATGCTGCAACAAAAGAAGAGAGAGATACGCGTTAATAATGTTAACATGGAGCATTCGCTCGGTCAGGATAGAATTACTGATACTTCGTGTGCGCCGAGCCGATCTTGGCCGCTCGCAAACGTTTCAGGTGCGAGGCTCGCAATAAAGTTGCGGGACCTTCTCGGTGCATAACGGGCACCTGCGAAATATTATTTATTGTCGAGACACGTGAGTAAACATAAAAAGAGAGGGAGGGGTGGTAAAGAAGAAGGCAGAGTGAAAAAATGAAAGGAGGTAAAAAGAGCTGGATATGGTCGCGTTTATCGCGAAGTCGCATCGGCGCAGATGCGACTATCCGTCCGGGCCAGCCAGCGCAACTCGTATTTCCTCCGCGAAAGAGACTTTACGAGGCAACGCCGAAGAAACACGAGAGTAAGGCGGCGAAGGGACCGGATAACACGCAGATGGCATAACTGGATAACCTGCCTATGAAATAGATACATGTCAAACACTTTGTTACACCACGCTCAGCACTGAATTTCAATTATTTTACGCGATCTTTCCTCCCCGCCAATTTATCCTGCAAATCCATTTCGACCAAACGCGATATTCTCCGATATACGCATGGTAGTCCTTCCAGCTGAAATATACTGCTTGACAATCGGTGAATTACTACCGAGTTAATTTGTCGTATTATGAAATTTCTGAATTTATGAAATCAATTAGTGCGTCTCTATCGTTTAATTAGGCAATGGATGGTTTCTTAAGTGACCGTAGCACGAGATTTTACGAGCTGTCAGGATCGCATTAGCGGTGTAAAAGAGAGAAACGCAAACGCAAGATGTACGCTGGCACAGTCGGTCTTATCACAAAAGTGAATCTGGGGTTGGACCCGCGACGATTTGGCACGGAAGCAGTTCTACAGCTCCTTATTAGCTTTACAAAGTTTCATATTGTACACGCGTATATAACGATAGGCTGCGGCTTAGGACCCGTAAGCCAAACTACGCGTTGACGTTCCATCGGTCTTTAAGCGAAGGCTCATAAATTTCCGCGTAAACCTGGCCCGCTCCACCACTAAAATTACTGTGCGCATTAATTTCGCCCATTGGACAGCCGATCTTTCGCGTCCAGATTCGCGAGGAGTGCCAAGATCCACGGTAGCCACGTGCTAAAGTCACACGCGTGTCTGGCGCCTTGGAGGAAGGCCTGCACGTTTTCTCTCCATGAAACATGCCCCTGCGGAGAGGGAAATCTGCGCTATAATGGTGTATAAATATAATTGACCATATAACTTTAATGTTTTATCGTTTATATACTATAGCTCTCCTATACTGTGCTATAATATTAATCTATATATATATATACGTACGTGAGCGGATAAATTGATTCGAAAAACAATCGAATTCACGTCTCATGGTACACGAGTTATTTGGCTTTTGGCGAGTCGAGTGATGAATTAAGATTTAATAGGAACCGCTAGAGCCGACTGATCCAACTGGATGAATATGCGAATTCTATTGGAGGATCGCGAGAGCCGCTCGATTAAATCATCAGCGACGGCGGAAAGCGGCAACGCAACGGTGCAGGCAGGTAATGGCCAGCTGGCAGGTAGGACTCATCGCTCGAATCGTTGCCCGGCCGCATTAATCTCAATTAGAAACTGAAAGTCACCCGATGATTATGACGCGAGGTAAACAGAGCTCAGCGATTTCCAGCCTGCAAACTGGAGTGTTTCAGGGAGTTCCGGCGTCCGTTGTGGGACAGATATGAAGGCCACGCGAGACTATCAATTACGGAACAGCTCGTTCGAGCACAATAAACAAGCGCGTGCATGCTCGCACATAAACAGAGAGAGAGAGAGAGAGAGAGAGAGAGAGAGAGAGAGAGACGAGCAATAGCTTTAAATTCGATATAAAAGATACGGCGCTGCGCGTAAAAGCCAGCGGCCGAACCACATCGTATTTTTCCATAATTAGCAGGTGGCGCTCGCGGTATTACATTGCAGGCAGCTTTTTGCCGAGGCCTGCGGTATTTTTGGAAACCACAGAGGCGAATCTGCCCTCGCAACACAGAATCCACCTCCTCTCCGTGCATCGTTTATATATCATGTTTCTTGGAGGTGAGCCACGCTACAGGCACCCCCGACCACAACCCATTGTGCCCCGGTCTACGCGATCCGAACGATTCTTATCCTAATTAAATCGGTCGCTTGCATTGTCCCGGTGTAGAATTTCCATCGGACCTGTTCACGCACAAGCACGACCAACGCTCGCTTTACGTACGAGTATACGATAAATATATTGTATCCAGAGAGTCTATATGTATTCTCCTCTCTCAATATATATATATATATATATATATTTATCCTAAATATCGATTGGTCCCCAATAAGCTCGATCCCTTAGATTTAAATGAAGAGCTTGAACGGATTAACGGTCCAAAAAGGAAACGTGAATTTCTTGAGGGGAGGAGTAAAACTTTTCTAATGCTACGTGGTTGGAAGTAACGGGGTTCTCGCGTTAGGAGAACTTTGGAGATTCGAGGATCGACAAGGTTGCTGTAAATTGGTAGCAGGTGCTTGCAACAACTTGGGCGAACATGCTGGAATTAGCGAGGACTCAGACGGTGTATCAGACGAGGCTGCACTGGATATTCCCTTTTCTTCTCCTGGCTTTCTCTCCCCCAAGCTTCGTTGGTATATGCATAAAACAATCAAGATAATTGTCGAAGCTTCGTGGGGACTGGCTGGCTGACTGTGCTCGCTCTCTATCCCTATCTTACTTTCTCTAGACCCCCGGTGATGGCTGAGGGAAAAGGGGAGGGCTAGGAGCTATCCAATTACATTGAAAACAATAGTCTTAAGTGCTCGCGGCGGTCCGCTCCGAGCCACCCCCTGTTCCAACGATGCTTTTCCACGGGGGATCCTTCCCCCACTCCTCCTCCTCCCTCGTGACGATGCACAACTCCAACTTAAAGAAAGAACTGCCATAAGACACCTGCCACTGAATCGCGAGATTTTCTTGTCAACCTATCCAAATTCACCCGAAACTTTTGATTGTAGGGGAATCGCGTGCACGGGAGGATAGAGACAGATACGGGCAAAGAGAGTCGGTAGCCAAACAAGCGATAAAATGAAAATGAGCGGTAAAAAGACAATATGAAAACCATTTGGGTCTCTCGTCGACTGGGGCGGAACGAGCGAGGCGGAAGCAGGGCTAAGTGTGTAAATGAGTCCGTAGTTTAGCTCGATTGCCTCGAGACGACCCCTTTTCGCAACGAGCTAACCTCATCTACGGCCTGCTTCACAATCATGGTCTCCATGTAACCGAAATATCTGTGTCTTAATTCTTTAAGAAAGAACTCATCCCTAAGATCGTTCCACACGGACAATGCTCTTCTCCTTCGGTAACCAAATTCAAATCGGTAGAAGCGACCTGTGAATGATTTAATCCACTCGATATATATAAGCTTCCTTATCCAATCTTTGCATATATCCTTTTAAAGAAAGCTATTTCTTTAGAATTTCCATTGATCGAGTCTTGTTCTTTGTAAATTATGGACTATATTCGATTGGATATAGTAAAGGATGAATAATATATATATATATATATATATATATATATATGTGTGTGTGTGTGTGTGTGTAATCGATCAGGAATCTTATGGAAGAGACTAGCGCTCGATAATTCACTGGCGTCGGCTCGGCGTGCGCCGCGTGCTGCGTCAGGACATCGATGTCGATGGGCGGAGGCGTCTCCGACATTTCGCCCTGGACCCGAATGACACGTCGATGACGAGCTCTGCTGACTCCAGCTAACGAGCTGGGCGTCCGTCTCCCCAAGTCCTGTAGAAATCTCGCAACGTCATCATCCCCGCTTCCTGGACCAGTTACTTCAATCTCAAATTCAATCTCCCTCTCTGTACCTCCCTTGGTGATATTCCACCTCTTAAATCGCTCGAAAACCACGGAAATTTTAGCAAAAAATTCTAAAGGGACGATAAAAGGTGAGAGAGTATTGAGAAGAAATTCGATTGGAACTGAAATTTGGGATAAACGGTGGGATTATGATGGAAAGTGGAAGTTATCGACTGTGGATGCAGGACATTTGTGAGAAGCTGGGAGAGAATAAACGATGTCAGCGCGTCAGTCATCTCTAATACCTTCATTTCGTCTGCTGCCTACCCTTCGGCAGATGGTTATATGTATATATATATATGCATATAAGAGAAATTTCCATAAGCGGGTAAAACTTCGTTACTCCCCGGGTTTATTCAATTCCAGCGTTAAAATCCACTAATGTGCCTTTATCGCCGAGGCGGGCATCCAAGTAATGGCTTGCTTTGACTCACGAAATCATCCATCCTGAATGTTCATCGGAAGGAACCAACGGTCCCGTCAAAAAATCTAAGAAATCCCCCAAAGTACCCGAGGATATAATTCTATTCGCGAGCGTGCCAGTGAACGATAAATCATTCCTCGATCCGTTAATACACACGCCCCTTTTCACGATAGATTATCCTAATGACCGATTTAAACTATCCAAATGATTTAAAATCAGGCTGCAATAACTAGTTTAAGATTGATACGATTAGTCAAAGTACACTGGATGCCACAGAAACGTGTAATTAGAGAAAATCTCGTCGAACACCTCATAAATTGATTTTCCTCTCCCGATACGAGTGGCCAGCGAGAAAAACGAGTATAGACCTGTAATTACCGAAGGAATAAGCTCATTGGGGTGTTCATTTACGTTATGCATGCAATATAGGAAGAAGAAGGCAAATGAGATGGCAACGAACGGAAAGTAATTGGTAGGAATGCGCGCGTCAAGTTGTAGCAATTTAGCGAGAAGGGTATTCATAGGGAAGAGGTTTCCTTGTTCGGTGAGTGAAAACTGCACAGTGCACGCGCGTCGAACTGATGGCTGATGCCGCGTGACAGCCAGGAGACGCTCCAGCGAGATTGGAATCGAGCAAGATGGCATCCCAAGATTTCCCACGTGATGGAGCGTCGCCGGAGCAGACGCGCGACGTCCCTTTGTGTGTAATTACGAGGAAACACAATGGAATGTATGGAGGTATGCGCGAGCTGGATAGGCCGATACCAGATAAGCCGGGCCCAAAGAAGGTATGCTGTCCCGCGACGTTGACTCGTGCGACTACCAAGGACCAACCAGGCCCTTGGATCCATCTGCCATGCAGCTTCGCCAGGTATCATTGGGAAATCTGCTACGTCACTCTATCCCCTCCGTCTCCCTCATCCATCCTCCGATCATCCACACATATCTCGCAGCTTGGAAGGAGACAACGTGTACCGACCGTAAAAATAACACGTAAGATTGCAGGGCTAATTGATATTTCGTTGGACTATATAAAAGCTTGTGAAATTCGTACCGGAGGTTCTGCCTAGTCGATCGAGTCGATATGCTAGGCGAATCGAAGCTGACGAGCGAATTGGTACGAGTTTCAGGGGAGGGCGTGGTCGAAGCAGGTCTCTGTGACACGGCCACCTCAATCAGCGTGCGACGCGACGCCCAAAGCTGTCATTATCACGCGACCCCGTCTAGTCCATTCGAGCTCCGCAGACACCAGGAACAACCGCCGAGAGCAAGAGAATTCGTCGTGGTCGTCGTGGAGCCCGGCTGGACCGCTCCGCTGATGAACATCGCACGTATAGACTCGTTCCCTTACGGGGCTGTGCGAGTTCTCACGATCCGTGCAGACTTTGGACACCCTTCTTCCCTTCGAACACCCCCGGACACACCCCCGTCATTGTGAGCTTTCGAGGTGTTCGAAGGTTCAATCCTCCTACGGATCGACGACCAGCTGACCCCGACTACTGACCCGGCTTTGTCTCCCAATTTCATTGATTAGGCCTTGCTTCCCCCAACCCCGAGGAACCCTCCACCCTCCTGCCAGCACCCAACGACTGATTGCGGCGCGTTAATGAAACTGACCGATGCTGCTGCACTAATCTCGACCGACGGGATGATTCTTCCCGGTGAAATGCGAAAAAAGAACCGCGCGGACTCAATTACCTTAATTAAAATCGCTAATGAGGCGCTGGATGAACTGTCTCGGGGATTGATCGACGATAATCGTAATAATAGTTATAAGAGTAATACAAAGTGACACGTGCTGCCGTTGGAGGGTAAATAGGATTGCTGTATGATTGTCGGGTAAGTAGCGCTGGCCTCACTTTCGATATTCATCCGAAGGTTTCACTTTCTTCGAGCTAGGCCTCGTTAACGACGAGAGGCGGACCCGAAGCTCCATTGACAGGAGTTCCTGGCTGGGCCCCGGAGCGGCCGTCAATCGGTGCAGCTTACCCCATGACTTGTGGGAATCACGATAATTATAACGTTTCCATCGAGTTTAGATACGGCCTGTAATAGTGAACTCGCCCCCGCCCCCATCCCCGTATCCAGCAACCATCGGCAAGACCCTGGGGCTGCAATTCTCTGCTTATGCTCCTCGCTCGCGCCGCTACCCGACAATCATCCACGGCCAGTCTTTCAGTCAGCTCTCTCGCTATTTAATTATCCATTTAAACCGTGTAATTTCCTACGTATCCTCCCCACCAAACACACTCTGCTTCGATAGTTCCATAAACGGATAGCATTGAATTCGGCGACACAATGCCTTGAAAATCTTCATTACCTCTCCTTCGTCAGAGTATACGTATACCTATACACACACCGTTTATATATTCATTCCCTGCTCGCGCGTTATCCATTTTTTCCATCGAATAAATTATATACAAATATATATATATATATATTTTGCAAAGGTTAGCATAATTTCACGCAGGTCGATCGCACAGGCGCGGATCGAGTTTAATTGCATGGTAGCCGAAGGCGTATCCAGCGTCTTCGGATCGGATATGTCGTAGAGGATTTTAGCAGCGGCAAGAAGGCAGGAAGCGTGGGAGTGTGTGGTGGTATATAGCGATCGTGCCGAGCCGAAAATGGGCGTCCGGTCGTTACCGATACCGGTAACAAGGATACACTCGCGAGCGGAGCCATTTCGTTGGGTAGTTTACTGTCGTCCCGAGACATCCGCGGCTGGATTAGAATCGCGTCCAGCCGTCCAGCCCTTTCGTTTCTCCAACTGGAGCGTCTCCGTGTTGCTTTTTCACGCCACTACGCTAACACGCTCGTAACCTTCCGGACCTACGAGCAGCCTTCTGGCCGAACGTGCCCATTGTAGCCAGGCTGCTAAGGGTATCGGTAGAAGCTGCAGCAACGCCAAATAATGCACCGTTAACGTTACGACCCGACCATTATGGAGCCTGTTTCCTTCTCCCTTCCGGTACCCCGCGCGCGCGCACCGACTATCTCAAATGCCACCTGGACGACGGATAAGCCACAAATTCCCCACCGAACGACTCCATAAAATTACGGCAAGAATTAATTCAAGAATTTCACACCGTGCGTCTTTGTCGTTGCGTGTATTGTCCAAAAGCGAGGATCGATTTTCGGGAGGTGCACGCGAGACTACGTCATATTTTCAGGGCCATTCCCCCGCGCCGTACATGGGTTGGATTATGCATAGATTTGGAAAAACACGTCTGGTCTGGATGGTCGCTGCGGTCGTTTCGCGCGCGGTATTCGAGCCCCGAGCAGCTTCGGCAGGGCCGTATAAACCAAATGGCTGTTAGGTGATATTGGCTACGGCGTGTCGCGGAAGGCGTCGATGTATATTCTCCCCGAGTAGAGCCACACGGGCCACCCCCGTTTAGTGTCAATTTATTCGGGATTCCCGAGATTCCCGAGACTTTGCCGCTCGCGTGCGATCAGCCCCGCCCGTTTGCATAATATTGTATTTATTTCCTCTTGTAAGCCCGAAACCCCTCGCCTTCTCTCGCACCAATGACATCATATACGTTCGCCCCGAAATGGCCGTATACGGGTTACAAGAAAATCCACCCTTTCCCTCCCTCGAAACGAGCAATTTGCCACCGGCGCGATATTGGATGGCGAAGCAAGCACTCTCTTCTACGACGAATCATTTTCCGAATTACCGGTGAAAAGACAGGATTCTTTGAGTAAGAGTGGTAGTGCAATGTTTATACGGGAAATGACGCGATGCTATTTATAAAAATGGCAGTATTATATCTCGCGGAGATAATCGAGGTTTGTACCTGTTGCCAAATGGTAGGTCACAGCTGTTCGCTGCTAGGAAGCCTAGCTGGAAATGGCTGTTAATGTATATCGGTGCGTAAATTTATCGCGCATAAAGTAAGCTCGGCGAGGAGAAGGTGCTTCGGCAACACCCACGCGACAATGTAAAGGTGAGAGCGAATTATTGAAAGCGCGCGGGCAATAGCGCGTGGCCTCGCCGATAAAGAAGGCAGGGATGGCCGTTATCGTAGCCCGTTTCATGAATAAGCACGCAAACATTCGTAGGAGCGCGAGGAGCGGTCGAGTTCGATAAGCCGAATCGCTAAAATCCACCGCAGTCTCTTGGCCTTTCGTGTGTCTATGTGTGTCTGTGTGTGTGCTCATTCCATATACTATCCGGTCATGCATCTAAACTACCCGCGATAAACAAATATATAAGCACGAAAGATAATTCTCGACAATTTTCAAAGACGAGAATTAGTCTCGTGACAGCTCGAAGCGTGAATTTATCAATTTATCAGGGGAATGCGGTTCTCTCTCCGGCTGTTATCCGTATATCCAGCGGTGATAAAATTCGAGGGTTGATAAAGAGAAAATTGGCGAACGGAGCAATTCGGTTGATACAGTGCGCGAGGAGGAAAAATAATGCTCGGTGCATTTTGCAATTATAAAATACAATATTGATAATGAGCACGCCAGTCAGAGGAAGAGATCCGGGGGGTGCAAGAGGGGAGGGGGGGGGGGAGGATTGACGGAAAGGTGGATCAAGAGCGAGGGACAAGGGGTGCATCGATAACCCCCCGTGTCGAAGAGTTTGAGTGATTGACGCGATCGGACGGAACAGATCGTGATGCGAGCGGAGAAAAGTGTTGACCGCTCGTTCCCCCAAACCATTGACAGGTGCATAACGCTTTCAAACAAATAGGAGCAAATTCCTCTCTTCTGCAGCACCTCTATCCGAATCCTTCCCAGCCCCCGAGCGCTCTTGCCACCAAGCAATGCATTTTTAAAGCCTAACGATACACGGCTACCGATAAACATCAGCTCTGTCAGAATCTCCACTAATAAAAGACAATATTTCCATTCGCACCATATACTGACGCATTTTTAATCAAAATCATGCCTATATTTTTTTGTTCGCTCTCTAATAGCATTTACATAAATATGTGTGCATATATAAACATCGAAATGAAAGCAAAGTTATACGAGCATCGGATAAACGAGATCGATGATGTAAACCGTTGGCAGATTTCGAATTATGCCAATAATGGTTGGCGGGGAGTTCCGGTGAAAGCGGAAACGCACCCAGGGCGAAGTGTAAGCAATCACGACCGTATTTTACAAGCCATATCACAGTGGCCGACGTGTTTCAGAGGTGAACGCGCTTCACCTAGATCACTGTCGTGTTTTCGTTGTTTCCAGAATGCCAGAGCGTTGCTCTATGAAGGCTCTCAGCGCAGCCCGGGGCACTGACAATCACCTGTCGAGCGGGATCGCACTGCTCCCGGCACCCTAACCACCTCCACCTCCATCACCACCACCTCCTGGCCTCGTCACTCGAGCCAGAAACGCGTGGAACACAGGTGCACCAGCTTTTTACCTGAGCGTGCTGATGGATCAATTTTACCGAGCGGCTTGCGAGCGATAAAGCCCCGAGAGCCCTTAGAACCAACCGGAAGTAGCCATTTCTCACGGACGATGCCGGCGCGTTAGGCTGCGCGCGCCAAGATTCGAGGATAAGAAAAATGCACACCACTGCACCCCCTTCCTTGAATCCTCTATCGTTCCTAATAAACCTTATTTCGATTATTCTTTCCAATGTTTTATATAGATCGCATTATTTTTACGTAAGTTACTCCATATGTAACTATACAATGCGCTCTTGGGCAGTTTTTGTCCAGTATTTCCATCAAATTTGGAAGATTTTCGAGGACACGGTATAGCGTGCATGGCTGAGCGAGAACCGCGCGCAGTGACGTAGTCTCGTTAATGCGTTTAGTCAATTTTGCAGACAGGAACACGTCAAACGCTTCCGCTGAAGCGAATCGCACTGCGAAAAATGACAGCTCATCGGATTTTACGGATCCAGCATGGCTGGTGCAGACTTGGTGATTTTCATCGCTGTAATCATGCGTTTATCGACGTCGCAATCCCCTCGCGGCCGATCAACCCGCCGGAACGAATTCTCGTGGCCGCGCAAAATCGCCAAACGGCCAACTATATTTATTCCATTAAATAGATTTCCCAGTGCGCTAGGAGTCGTTCGATAAAACAATCCTGAAAGCCGACAGCTCTCGCTGTCTCTGCCTGCTGTCCGCGATCGCTATCTATAGGAACGTATATGTGGAAACGAAAAAAAAAAGAATAAATATCGAAATTTCAACCGAAACATTTATTAGTACGTTTACTCTTTTATTATTATTCAAGCCCGTCAAGCGTCTCACCGGCTTTATATGGACTTTCATGAGAAGCATTGATGGCTTTGATATTTTTTGCTCGCTTCGTTATTATATCAACGTACGAAATTTCGTTTATTGGAAAATCTCATTTTTAACAGCTCACGCTCCGATTAATCTATGAAATATTTATCAACCTGTGCGAATGATTATTAACAGCGAGAGAAGTTCCAGATCGTGGACAGTGCACACTACAGGATCGACGACCTAGCGTTATTATCGTTATTTAATATCCCGGGGTCATTAGCGCGCTCTTCAATTCCACTACGGAAGGGTGTGCTTATTCCACTTTTAGATTGAGTTCACGATTATCTCCCACCCTTTTTACTCGTGTGCAGCGAGGAAAAAGCTTCGAAGCATCCTTACACGCGCCTCGTATACATCTTTTATTCAACCTACATTGCAGTACCATATATGTACGTATATTAGCAGTGACTGCTCCTTGTATTTTTATACTCTTGAAGTATTATACATATATATATACATACATAGAGTTCTCTGGAAACGAAATGGATTGATTGTCATGTTAGTCCAAGTTTTCTCTCAAAATTCGTATTGTCTGCTTAACGACGATACATTTAAGTTGTGCAATTTCGAGCATCGTAAATTTTGAAAGAAAACCATCTTGCGTCACGTCAGACTGAAATTCTAAATTAGATTAAATTTTTGACCCATTGGTGGAAGCTTAGACATTCAGTGGTAATATAGTATGCAGTTGATTATGAATTCGCTTACGTCATAGAGACGCGCCAAGAAGGAGTTTCAAAGATATATATATGGTAGAGCGAAAAAACTTATGTGAAAGCAAATCATTATCTTGACTCTAGTGCGAATGAGAAAGGATCCTGAGGAAGCTCATGATGGATTGGAAACGGAAAAATTAGTCCTGATTATGCGTAATTTGCCACAGCTATCTCGATAAGTCTTCGTTTTCTTCCATCGTCTTTCCTCGTCATGAAAAAAGTAATAATAGATCTATATACATCTATTGTCCATAAAAATAAAATGGCGCTCTTACAATAAAACGAGATAAGGGTCCTATAGTACTATATATTTTTGTTATCCTGGGAACATAGAACAGTGTTTAAAGATAAACTTTCCTCTCCTCGTTAACGAGCAATGCAATTCTGAATGTTTTCCATGCACGCGTTTGCGTGGCTATTTTGCAAAAGGGAAATTGATTTCTCACGAAGCTGACTGTATTTTGCAGTTATTTGCTCGAGCTTACATAGACGCACACGTTAATACGATTGCGTGTGCGAGAGTAGTAGGGTTGATAGGTGGCCACTGCGCGGATTGACAGACGGATATTTTTATGCGAAGCCCCAGTCGATAATCCACGCGCTGTTTTATGGCTGCGCCGATGACGTCACGCGTAATGCATAAATTTTTATCATCTTTGTGCAAAGGAGTACCTCCAACGTACCAATGCACGCGTGTATATACGTGGAAACGTTCTCCCAGATATTCCAATTTTGTTTCCATCATCGTTTTACTTTTACTTTTGACCCAAGCTTTTCGCTGAGGGATTATTTTCCAACGGTGTTATATATGCATAAAACTGTCGTATAACGTTATCAGCACTCGCGCACTCGTATAAGTAACGTATGTGCGTATTTACATATAGCCGAGCTTAAGTATGTATGCAAATTCGTGTGGAGCGTACTATATATGTATATATATATTCGCGGGACCCACAAAGTTGCATGCAGGTGCACGGGTCACCGAACCGGTGAGAGCTCGCGCATTCGCTTTCGTCGGTTTGGCCGGATTTGGCTGCACTCTCGCTATATTACATCCCACCCCCCCCCCTCCCACTTCTCTCTTTATGCCACTCGTTTGCATCGCTTTTTTCTACCATCCTAGTTATTGACAGATGATGCTTTTCCACAATCGCGATATATACGCCACGGCCTCTCAGCGGTTAACCGCGACCATAAACACACGGTCGTATATAGAGGCTTCAAGGGCCAGCAGCTTTAGCCGAAGGACTTTTTCACATGGTTGATTTCAACAATGTCTTCTGCAACGGTGCTAATTAAACGGGATAATTAAGTTAACGCTTGTAAATTTTGCTCAAAGTCTCGTAAAAACTTGGACGAAAGATATAGGATATTTCATTGACCGACCGAACTAAGATGTACATAAGATTCGCGCCAACATTATTCACTTCCTCACCGGAAAGAAGTCTGTACCTACCTAACGCGTATCTTTTGCCAACAAAGACCCCTACGCAGAAATTTGCATTTCGGCTAGAGAGCTGTGTGCGCTCGTCGGGTAAGGTTACACCCTCGGCGGAACTCGCTTGATGAACATTGGACTCCGGTGCTGTAACTTACGCGACCTTCCAAGAGACTCCTGAATAACGTAACTTTTCCGCTGCTACGAGTATGAGCCACGCCACGCCACGTCATGCCATCTTTACGACGCGATCTAACGCAACGCCAAGACGAAAACAAATCTCTCGATAACTCTATTACGGCTCACTTATTTTTTTTTTACAACCTTTCGTATCTCCGCAATAATAGCGTGGAAATTTTGAACAAACTTTGCAGGTGAATGCAATCCGCGATAAACTTTTATATCGAACATAATATTTTCCAATATCAATGCGCGCGTTGACAAGGATCATATTTAGGTGACGTTATTTATGCTAGAATTCGAAATTCATGGGAAAAGGCCAAAGCATGCGTCGCGCACTCTTAAGTTATGAGATTTTGGCACTCGACATTTCGCGAAATGAAGTTGGCCAGGAGAAATTTATTATAATTTAGATGCATGCTAAAAGGTGATTACGATAAAAGCTCGGTTATCCTAGGCGAGTCTGGAAATTTATTCATTGAATAATAAAACATGAAGCACATTTATGACTACGTATTTTTGTTTATGGTCAAATTTCAGTGGAAATGATGAGGAGTTTTTTGCTTTATCGGAGTATAATTAGAATATACATCGCTGTGGATCGGAAGAGAGAAGATGGTGGAAGGGAATATCCTCCAGGTAGGATGGCGAGGGGGAGGCGAGGAAGGTTAGGGCGGATGGAGAAATAGAGAGAGGTCACGCGGACGGCCTGGACTCTGGCAGCTTCTGCGGCAATTACCGGTGTGCACGGTTTCTCCTCACTGCTGTATCCTGCTCCGTACACTCGACCTCATCGAGCCGTACGGCGCAAATGCACTTCTCCCCCTTGCATTACCGCAAGCTCGGCCTCTAACGCAAAGCTTCCCAGTTGGCCGTCAGGATTTTCTCTCTCTCTCTCTCTCTCTCTTCTATCCACTATAGCCAGCACACGCCAGCGACAAAGACGGTCACGTATCACGAGCCCTACGTGACTGACTCGTATTCCAGCAGCGCACCTCTGCAAACCTCCAACCCTTTGACGTCCTAGACCAGAACTATTCTCGCAAAATTCACCCATGTATTTCCCCATCTAAATCATGAAACGAAACGCGAAGCGAACACAGAAAATCCCCTCTCGTACCGCTACTGAATCCCACACGAGAAAAACGAAAAACCTTGGCGAATTATTATGATTATTACCAATGGAGGTAGCTCCGATATTTCTCGAATATCCATGCAGCGAGTTTAAAAATCTTTATGCGCGCGACCGACGATACATTATACGCTGTACATTTTCGAGTCGTTTGATAGGTACAATTGTACGGAATTAATTTGAGGATCCGTCCGGTGTGTAGGCTGTTTTGCAAGTATCCATATAGGCAGAAAGTGGTTACTCTCGAGGCTATTTACGCGGGGGCGCGGGTGACGTTACCACCGGAGGCCTTTGCTGTAGGTTTGTACGAACAGACGTGATACTGAATATATGAATAATAATGGCTGCGAGTGTATCGCGAAAGCGCCACCTCCACTCGTCGTCACCGCCCCCGCCGGCCAGCACCGAGTCGTTCCGCACCAACTTGATGTACTGCGAGGCTGCGATACGCCGTGATTCGCTCTGATTAGCGCTATCTATAACAATGCCTGCCACCCTGCATGCGTATCCCATTATAATCAGGCCGCAGGCAACCTCAAGCGCGTCACCCGTCTTCCCAGTTCTCGCGTTCCTACTCATCCTCCTCCTCCACCAACTCTCCCTCTCTCTCTCTCTACATATACTTATTCGCACCCCGTGCAACAATCGCCGCAATAATTGGACAATCTTTCCATTCCTAAGATTGATTCAGTTCTGTGGAACTCCGAGCAATATAGTGTCTGGTGGGAAAAAATGCAAGCTTTACGAGGCAACGAGCGAGGCAGATGAACGACGTGGAACGTAAAGAATGCTCTCATTAAGTCGGGTTATTGCAAATTGTTACGAGTCGCCGTTGCGATAATTAAGGAGATTGAAGCGAGTGGCTCTTCCGTCGTGCAGCCAATAAATTAATTTGCATGTACCTGCTCGCAGGGGATCGACCAACTTACGGACGCGTACGGCTTGGATATATCGTGGTACTACCAAGTCTTATAAATATGGTCTATAGGGGCGTGCTGCGCTGTGGATTAATGTGCCTGATTGCTCGTACATCACGATGCACCTTCCCCCACTCTTTCATTATTTCTCACTATTCATCTTGGATTTTTTCCCTCGATCTCTCTCTCTCTCAATTTTTTCACCTTCTCACCTGAAATCCTTTTCCAACCCTTTATTGTATATAGGGTGGGACAAAATTATCGTGTTTGTTTGAAAATAGGGTGGTTCCAGGGTTTCGGCGATTATTTATTTAAGTCGCACATTAAAATCTTTATAAATATCTAGCAACGTGAGTTTTTTACCGAAAATAAAGTATAAAATCCTTTGCGCTAGGCTCCATTTGTTTATTACTGCAAGCTGGGGTAGACTATTAGTTATTCGTAAAAATATTGGGTCAACCTGGTCACGTGATATACGCCGAATCCTCGCTCGGGTTGAGTAGCGATGCGTGTACCGCTGGAATTCAGCCGGATGGCACTAAAATTATGCCGGCGTCGTTAAAACGCTTTCAATGTTGCGATCAAATCAACTAGAAGCGACACGGTTGGAGTTTCCACAATTAAGATATTTCCTGCTCTGTATTATATATAGATATATTATAGGTTAAATATCAGGGGGGTTAATTCAATGAATTCGCGAAGCTTCCTATTGAAATTTCACGGTTTGATGGAATAAGCAATTGGAAGATTTCGTTGGTGGGTATATAAAGTGTGGTTTAATAAGGTAGTGCGTTATCGGTGCATATTATCGAGGAAGATGATTGGCGAATTGACGAGGGTGGGGCAGGACTGCAGGGTTAGGAGGAGGCTTTCTCGCTGGAAGCAAACGTCGAGTTCGTTAGGGGCCTTCCAGGAGATCGCGGAAGATGAACAGGGTGATGGCGAGAGATGCATGGGCTCGTGTTTCCACAAAGAGATATGGCTCTCGCTTACCAACCGGCAATGAGGCGCGAATCAAGTCCCCTCCCCCACTCCATCCCTCCGTCACTTCCTCTTCATTCGTCTCACACATTCAACGCAGCTCTCCTATCTATCCTCTCACTCGCCACGTTATTAAACTCGTGTTTATATTCATTATGCTGCCAAGCAGCGCGCATTAGAATCACTCATTTTTTCCCTATAACACGTGCTACCACCTCTCGCTAAGTAGGCAATTTGTATGGGTTTCAAATATTAATAAATCTCCTGGAAATTCATGGCGAATTATTTCTAAGAGCGCACCGGCTCGATATTATTTATAATAATAATTTAATTCTGGTAGGTTAACGTTAATTGGGGATTGGATTGAAATTGTACGGTTACTTCGATGTAGAATTATAAAGCACGAGTTAAATATGCAGTATTGCAAGACCGGTGGAGGTATCGACACAATACGGTTTCCTCTGAGCAAAGAGAGTGACGTTATCGACGGGATGATACGCGTCCCAACGCCATTCCTCCGGATTTCCACCGACCTCGCGCCACGTCAAGCTAGCCGGAAAACGTGAATGTCATTTACGTCGGATTGTCCTGGACCAAGTTTATCGCGAATACGTGCACCAGCATAAGCCACAAAACTCAAATATAGTACGTTTGACGCCGTCACAATGTTCAGCAATCTCGGATAAACGTTTGCTATTCAAGCAAAAATTTCACTTCACTTTTTATTCTCTACTCTACTATACCATACATATATGCATATATTTCTCTACTACTAATTTCCTTAAAATATTTTTTATCGACGAAGCTTGGCAATTAAGATTTTTAACATTCTGGTTATCAATCGTATACATTCAGATGCGTAGAATTTTCATTCCAAAACACGTCGAGTGCTCGTTTAAAACGCTTCCCTTCGTCAAATATAATCCCTCTCGTGTCGCGAATCATCGACGATGTCGCAGGAATCCCGAATATAATTCAAGGATTCCAAGCTACCCCTTTCTCGTCGTCAAAGAAGCTTAAAGTCCTTATATAGGGTGTCAGTAGCCAACTGTATAAAAAAATATATTTCTATTGTAGATTTTGGTGGAGGTAATTACTTTTTTTTTACAAATTAATTTATAGAGGAATATTTAGCGATCTGATAACCGCAAAGGTGGTAAATTCAATTTATAGAAGTTCTGAGAAGTTACGAGTAGGCCAAATGGAGGCAGGAAACGAGAAAACTAGGACGGATCGAGTTGAAGTGTCGCTGCCAGCAGAGCTTGTACCACTTGACAGTTGGCAATACTCCGTGTCAAACTGTGACCCCCAGCTTGTCTTAACATTTCAGTTTACACGACTGCTAATCACTTAAGCGATATAAGTAACACCCTCGCGAAAATAGAAAAGCGAAAATTTGCGTACGAACGTCAACCGAGAGAACTCTTACGGTGACAAATATCCACGTTTGAAGATTACCAAAAGCTGATGTTTAAATTGTAATTTTCTTCGGGCGATTTAACAGAGAGAGAGAGAGAGAGAGGAGGAACAAAAATAGACTTTCCACGATATCGATGTAAAGCACGACGCTTTAAATTTGCATACTTTTAACCAGAAATATATACTGATATATATATATATATATATATATATATATATAAAGTGACAGGAGAATCGAAGCAAGAATAGTCGCGGTGTAAACATAATCGTATATTCCGATGAAGAAAAACTACCCTTAAAAGAGTGTTTTCGCTTCTCATGATTTTACGCGGTTTCGAAATCCGTCCAAGCATGAATCACGCTGTACTCTCTGACGCTCGGGGGAGTACCCTCCTCTTCGTTTCTGTTCTTCTTGTTGGAGAAAGAGGCGGTAGCCAAGGCGAAGTGGTTCCAATAAAAAAAGATGGCGCGCTTCGCTGGCAGCGTCCCCGTAAGTATGTCCTAAGTGCATTTAACGATTATTTTATATTAACGGGTGAATTTATTAGCGGCCTCCATTATCGGAGTTTGGCGGCTCCCAGCGTCTATGCGTCTCTCGTTTTATATCCCGAAGTAAGCGAAGGTGAATGGGAGTTGGAAAGAGAGAGAGAGAGAGCGAGAGCTCCGGTCAAGAGGAAGAGACGAAGAGGTCAGGTGAGTTAACATCGGCATCTGTGTCTTTATCTTGAGACGGCGGCTCGGGACTGCCTTTTGTTTCACTTCGTGCATCGTGAATACTTCAGAAGACGCGCACTCGCCTCTAGAGTGCTATCGATAGCGGCCTTCTTACTCGTCTCCCACTCTTCTCTTTATCCTACCCTCACCCCTGTGTCCTGCCGAGTAAATTATCGACCACGTAAAAGCATCCCGGAGCCTTGGGTAAAAAAAGAAACCTTCCGTCGTTGAATTATCTAAACTACGATGTGTGCGCATGGATGCTTAAATTCTTATACCTCCCCTTGCGCTGAAAATTCCCAAGAATTTTTGGAAAATTTCAGAAATTCCGCCTTCTCATACAGATATATATATACGTATTATAATAATATCCTACGGTATCGCGGGGTATAATTCATTACATTCCATTTCGGAGATGTCTCTGGTGAGCAGCTGAGAAGCCTTTTCAATCCCAGAAGAAGAAGAGCAGGATGAGGAGGAATAAGAAAAAAGAGGAAGATTCGAGCTTAGGTTTGGAGACCGCAAAGGCCAACGAGACTGGTCGCGGACCTGGCGAGCTTAGAAGGGACGAAGCGAAGGAGGTATAGCGAGGATGAAGGGGGTAAGGGTGAAAGGTAAGGGCGGTTATGCCACCCCAGGGAGCAACCCTGATGGGGTTATGAGCCTCGAAGGCCTACTCTTTCTGCCCGCTTCTACATCCCGTTTTCTTTCCATTCTATTCCATAATACGCTGGGAGATGTATACGTCCTGCAGGACACCCGCAAAATGCGTTCTAGATTGCATTCGGATATAGGGAGATTCACGAGCGAAAAAGAGAGAAAGGAAAGCAGCCGAGGCGGCAATCCTTGCGTGCTCGCAAGATCGAGTTGGGATTTGCGAGAACGTCCCGATTACTTTTCTCCTTCCTGGCTATACCATATTTTCAAGATCAGCCTTCGAGCGAATACGATTTCGCCCAGCTCTCCGACATGCAAATTTCCCTTTAAACACTGGAATCTACATATATATATATATATATATATATATACCGTCTAAAAATTTTTTTAAGCTATAAACAAATCAATGCCCGTCTTTATACGTATTATTATATAGGGGAGAGCGGGGTAAAACGGTACCCTTAAGGATAAAGGCTTATATTTAGGTTATTATTTTTAAAAAATTGAAAATAAAACGACTTTGATTTAATATAAACCTTCTTTAAAGTGGTGACACAAAATTAAATAATTATTTTTATTTTTGATCAATCAAATCTGAATTTAAAAAAAACATAACAATTTACGGTTTTACCCCGACCCATGGGTAAAATAGGGTACTCCACGGATTCAAATTGGATACAAAAAATTAATACAAATTTAGCATGTATTACATGAGAAATTATGTAAATCTTCAATTTTCTAATCAGTTCATCCTTCATGAGCCCATTTTAAATTTTTTATGCATTGTACTCATCCTTCTTGTAATTTTGTTAATGCGCATATTTCTTTACAATAAATACATTTATTAGGGGAAACCCAGGTAAAATAGGGTACCAGGGTAAAACAAGAACCCATTAATATAACAAAAATTATATTCCTGATTCAGTCATTAATGAAGGTATGAGGTCCAATTTTACCCCGTACGATTTTGCCCCTTAACCGTACAAAGTGTATTTAAATATTATACAGACATATATCGTATGTAAATTAAAAATACGACTAACGAAATTATAGTTAAAAATATTACAAATTAAGTGACTTAAGTGAAAATTTACTCTATTAGTCCAGATTTTGTACTGAACACTTCGAAATTATCGGAAACTTTTAAGAATTATGTGCAAAAATGAAAAATAAAGCGTTTGGAAAGTGATCAAGCGCCAATGTTTACAAATTTTTGCTGACAAATATCTTCAAGTGGCACCATTACATACCTTCATTAATGACTGAATCAGAAATGTAGTTTATGTTATATTAATGGGTCCTTGTTTTACCCGGTACCCTACTTTACCCCGGTCTCCCCTACGAAGCACGAATCTGTGTGCACGCAAAATAAATATCTCGATACTTCAAATAAAAATCGGTAAACAGTAGGATAAACTCGGATAGTTAGAATAAATGAAAAATTAATAAAAACTTGAAATTTTCAGATCGCAGTGGTTTTGCATAAACTTGGAAGAACTTTTAACTGCAGAGTCGAGATTTTTTTTTTGTTCAAAAGTTATAATACAAACGTCGAACGTGGTTTCTAGCACTTTCCGGAGGCTTCTAAATGTTTACATAATATTTGACGATATGGATCGATATTTGGGACTTTAAACATTTGAACAAACTACTCTACTATCACTATTATTATGATTAATATTCCAGGAGTCGATATAATATCTTTTTCTTTGAATATGCTTTCTATCAATTATACAAACTTACGTGAAACAGCTTACATAGACTCTAACGATGTTATTGCGAATATAAGTGACTCACCTGAAACAAAAATTAACAAAATAGATTAATATGATTGCTAAGTTAGAGCGCATAAAATATTTTTAAGGTGCTAATTGGTTTTTAATTTTTATTGATTTTTTAATACGCTTCTCCAGAGATAAGGAAGAAAAATGCTGAGAAGCATTAGCGTACGGGTTTAATAAAGAGAAAAAGGGAGAAAAATTGAGAAGTTCCTTAACGAGTGGCGAATTAAGATGAATATCGCGCAAAAGCTTGTGGAAAAGGGAGAACCGCCATGCTCGTTGAGATCGAAAGCAAATCTTGTACAGCGAGTGAGTGTACACTCACGACGAAAGAAAGGATGATGTTGAGGTAATTAATAAACCGGTATGCTAATTTTGCAAAGACAGAATACAAGGCTACGGGAATATTCGTGTAGCGACGAGAAACATCGTGGGCCGAGAACTGCTACTAAGCAGGAAAAAAAAATGGCGAACACTGTAGAAAATAAATCAAAATTATGACACTGAATCGTTTATGTCTCGTGTGGAGCAAATCGCTCTTCAAATCGTCATTTAATAATACGTCCTCATCGCGATGCTTTCTATATATAATCTCCATAAACTCTATGTCGTTCCAGTGTCTTTGATAATATCTGATACTTTGTAAATATAATTAATTTCCTTCTGCATCAATCAAGCAACTACGCAGTCTCGCTCCAAGTAGTAAAACCAAGCTGTTCTATATGTAAGGTATAAACAATACCTGTAAATAAATAACCCATCAAGTCATATTTCACATGGGCTAGGAACCGAGTAAACTTTACCTGAGACACGCGATTTTTAATTATTTGCATTCGTTTATATAAAAACGATATAGACATGCAATATTCTACCAATATCATTTTCGAATAGATTTACATATCTTTTAAAAAACAGTTGTTTAAAAAAGTATTTGCAGAAATTTAATTTTTTTAAGGATTGGAAGATGGAAAAACAATAAGGATAAGTAGGAAATTGGGCGCTCCACGTACAAGGTGAACAGCGAGTGGCGGTGCCAGGCCGGTAAATCAAGGTAGACGTGGCGATGCGGAGGAGCTAGTTGTACCTCGGCGAATCGCCCGGGAAACGTCGAGGACACGAGGTGCTTTCCGGCGAGTGGCACTCGCGCTTTGTGCTGCCTCGCAAAGGGTGTCTCGCGTCAGCCTGGGGGTGTAACCCTAGCTTATTCATATCCAGGAAGCTATGTGTGTGTGTGTGTGTGTGCTCGCGAAGGAAACCCATGAAAATTCTCGCGAACACCGAAAATTTTGCCCATTGTCAAAAATGTATACTCCCTTGAAAATTTCATCGCTAGTTTGAGAGAAAATGATGTCGGAAGAATTCGAGCGAAACGGCGAACAACTGAAAGGCAAATATTGCATGCAAGAGAGCTACGCATTTATAATTATAGACTACTGCACGAGACATTGCATCAGCAATACTGGATAATAATGCAAACGAGGCAGAAATGTAAGCAATAATAAATCTGCCGTTTTCCCGGCTGATTTGCGTAGGGGATTCGATCATCGGTCAAGGTACGCGCGAGATGTTTGCGCGCGGGTAGAATTGATCGGAGCATCTCTCGCGCAAGTATTGCGAAATTAATCGCGAGGCCACACAGGAGAGCACGTGTCGGTACATTAACGCGGAGTATCGATCGATTTTCGAGAAATAGAAGATCGAAAAGAGGGCTAAAAAATCCGCGGCGTAAATCTCGGAGACAGAGATGGAAATGCGCGAGCTGCGGGATGTTCTTTTCGTTGGTGGAGCGGTAAATTAAGATTTAAGAGTGAATCTGTACGGAGCTAAGATACGGATCGATGACGCCTCGGGTTAATTCGTAAAAAGGGATTATCGAGCGCTATCACGCTGAGATTCTAACGTCTGGCTACACGTACGTTCGTTAACAAGAATGGCTCTCTCTCTCTCTCTCTCTCTCTCTCTACCTCTTCGGATCGACCCGAAGCGTTCTCCAAATTTCTCTTTTACCTTTTGCAAGGTTCCTCTTGCGTTCTGGATTAAACGGACATCCCGCCGTTTCGCGCGTGTAAACGGCATTTATCGCCAACTCGATGCGTGAGTGCGTGAGATCCTCCGATAACCTTCTCTCACCCCCTTATATTTCAAAACTACCAGCAGTAAAATCTTGCAGTATGCTCCACCGAATTACAGACCCACCGAGCTTCGTTAACTCGAACGAATCGCGATGAACAACTATATATGGTATACAATATATATATATATATATATATATATATATATATATCTAAACGTTTTGAGGGATAATCAAAAGGATCGAGCAAACGATCTCGATTCTTTAAGACGAGGTGTAGTATCAGGCAGAATGATACGCATTGGAGAGAGGATAGACGGTGCAAACGTTCGGTTTTATGTCTCGTTAACCCTGGAAGGATAGTGAAAGACTCGTCGGTGAGGATTTTAAAGGGCTGTTTCCGGTGATTTCTATCCGGCACGCGGCGGATTATCGTATTTGCACGGCGGATTGATTCTCCTCTCTCGTATAAAACCAATTTCGCGGGATCATCGTTGCATTCCAGTGGAATTTTATGCGTCCGCGAGGACCGATTGTTGGGAGAGCAGGAGAAAGCATAAGGGCTGGTAAGATGCGGGGACGAGATTATATTCCAGGATTTCGGCATAGAAAAGCTCCCTTTTGTCCCTGCCACGCATTACTCTATGCTAAGTTTATATACACCGGGGGATGTCGCCCTTGTAAAACCATTTCCAGATAACGCATCGCGTCCATTTTCCATTATACAGCACACGCGCATCATTGCACCTCGCACATCGATAGGCCTTCCCTGTTATTTCCGTGTGTATAAGTATTATGCTATATATATATATATATATGCTATATAAATATGTATATATATGGTACATCCACCACGCGTGTGTTCGCATATCTGCACGGATACGTATAATACGCATCGGTTCCATATCGTTTCCCCGATCGGTTTATGGTCTGACATTTCTGTCGGGGTTTTACAATGATTGGAAACGCCGCGATAGCAAATAGCGTAGTTGTATGTGTGCGGCGAGTCCAATACAAGAGGAGAGTGTGTAATCGGGATAGCACGTACGTGCTTCGGAGGGTATATAAATGTGCTTCTGAGGGACCAGCTCATCGGTAATATCCACCTATGAAGCGGCATAAGGTTAGGTGTGTCTGTGAACGCTATCTATATTGAATATACAAACGCTTGGAGGGGGGGGGGGGGGGGGGTGGGGAGCGCGCGACGGGAATCGGGAGAGCGTCATCAAAGTTGCATAAGCAGCTCTTAGGAAACGATCGGCCGCAGCCTCCCGCGGGAGTCCCGTGTGTCCTGCAGGACACATCCAGACGATTACTCGCTTTCCCGGCGATGGCTTATAACATCCGCGAGAGCAGATCTCCCGAATGGATCGGACCTGTTACGTTAAGTGGTCCGACGTGACTCACGATGTGCTTTTATAAGTAGCTGGGATCGATTTTTAAAAGCCTCGTGGAAACGCACGATAAACTATTCAACGCTGCCAATCGATACCCTCCTTGCAGAATACTTTAATAATAATCTTGCACCGATAAAAAGACGCTCGATCCTGTAACGTGTCAGAATTTTTATAGCAGAGTCCTTGTAGAAAGGATCGACCTGCAACGAAAATTTTTTCCTGCTGCAGTGTTGTATCATTAACTCGACAATTTCTTCCGGAGATAGAACACAGTGTGCTACCGAGACGATTTCTTATTGGGCAAAGCGAAAGCAGCAGACGTGCTCGTCTCAGCATTTCCCTCGTGCAACTGCATAATGTACGACGAGGCTTATATGCGAGAATTGCAATTCCGACAGCGAGCTCACGCATAAATATTGCACGCATAGCTAGATGGGAATCCATACTATCGTGGCTTTTGCCATCAACTAATGTGTCCTTTCGCGGCCGAGCCGAGCGGAGCCGAGTCGAGCCGAGTCGGTGCGCGTTGGTTTCCTATATATATATATATATATATATATATATATACATATACATATACATATAGCGTGCTCTGGCAGATCCGCAAAAGCGAGAATCGTACGTGGATTTAGCCGTGACAGTGGAAATAGAGGGTGGTAACGGCGGGTCCGAAGAAAAGAAGGATGCATAATGTATGCGCGGCTCGAGTGCACCAGGTGCTAGGATAAGAATTGGCGCATCGACGTCAGCCAAAATGGCGCTTATCGTCGCCCCGTTCGCGTGAGAAACTGCCCGGACTGGGCTGCATTTTAATGCGTTCTTTATTCGCGAGCAGCGCGTAACACACACACACACACACACACACACACACACACACACAGGTGGGGATCCAGGAAGACGGATACGACCAGTCGGTGGGTGGAGGTGTGCTGCTCGCTGCTTGACTTGTAGATTTATTGACGAATTTGGCCGCACATTTGTTCACCAGGATTTCAATACAATTGAAGGGTTTCGCCATTGTTGCCGCGAGCCGTCGTCACGTCGCGGACCAGCAAAACAGCATCGACCAAGATGAGGAAGGGACGGCGGAGAGAGTGGGAATCATATAGGGTGGGGGAGGGAGGGGGGAAGTCGCCATTTGGTATTGTAATGGTACTTCGTCTCCGTCGATCCTGTCTCCCGTCCACTCTCATATACCAACAATATTCCCACAGTCAAAGTATCCCTGTTCCTCTTCTACTATATATATGCCTTTTTTTTCATCACTTTACAAGATATAAAAAACTTATAAAATTACTCTTACACAGCGTTCTGCATAATCCGACACGAATTTGCGTGGCCACGCAAGAATTCATTGGCAGTATACACGAGAGTCGGCGGAATTAAATTCAGTTTTCATAAATTCAGCATGAAGCTGGACATGGCGAGACGCTTTGACGAAGAAAGGAAGGAGGATGGATAGACGGAGCCAGAGGCCTATAAGCGATGCGTGCGCGAGATAGTGCCAAGCTGTACAGCGACCATGCGTCGTATCGAGTAATTGGCTCCCGCGGCAAGTGTACATCCCACCCATTATGCGCATCACTGCACTACCATACATTTCTACGACGTGCCATGCTTCGACGAGATATCTACAGCTGTACACTGACCAATCGGTATATAGAATTACTCGAGGAGAGAGAGAGAGAGAGAGAGAGAGAAATGAAGAATAGAATTAAGGATCGATAGATTTATGAGAGACAAAACGCTTATTATTATTATTATTATTAGAAAATCAAGGGACTGCGTGTATAAACGCGATTTAATAAAGTAATTATATAAAAGGTACGCAGAGAGAATCGTAGATAAATAAAAGTATATATATATGAAAAGGTTGATGAGAATGGATGCGGCGAATGCTGAGAAAAATTTTTGATCGGTTGACGAAGTCAGGGTGGTTTGGGTGGTTGGAAAAGGGGATGTCGCGGAGTAGCACGGCGCGGCAGAGTGCAGTCGACCATAATTTCATCAACGGCACGAATGTGTGCACTGGCTGTTAGGTATATGCATTTGAATTTGATTAGTGGTGCGAGGTAGGGGGTGGTGACACCCTTTGCTACCGCAACCCCAGCTAACCAGGCAGCGCCACTACCACACCACGACTGCACAGTCGTGGCTGCAACTACTGCAATTATCCGCACACGTCATACGCGTGCATTACGCTAAACCCTCTCGTGCTACGCCTGCGGTCACCTCCCCCTCCCCCGACCCCCTCCACCACCGTGGCCCCAAAAACTCTCGCGCTAGTTTCAACCGGAGATAAACTTTTCGCTTCCCGATTCCAAATTCTCGCTTAATATTTTCGGTTGGCAGCTGCAATTGCAGAATACTGACGTCACTGTACATGTACAAATATATAGAATTAGCTCGACTTTTCGATTATTATAGAAACTCCGCGGTTCTGCCTATTACCAAAATCGAGATAAGATCTTGATTATGAGGAGGTCCGAATGGAAGAATGTACTTTTGAGATCCTTTAATGGGCGAGGAAGAATGCAAACGCAGGCGTATAGCGGGGTGTATATTTTATCGCTGGCACCAGTCTCGCATGGCCGAGCTGGTATAGGCCCGCCCCTTGCTCGCTCCAACTTAGGTTTAATTAAAACCTAAATCGTATTTAACTACGCCGTAAAACAAAGCTGATGTCTTTCGTTGCCACGCGGTAGCTACCAAGTCTCTGCCTCGTCCGCTGTTATATCTACCTCTAACTTCTTTCAAACTTTTTTCCCCCCAGCGTGTTTTCTACATTCCGAAACTGCGCTCACGCTATGCCAGAGTGATTTTTGCACGTATCGGGTGCACTCGCTCGCTCTCCGAAAAAAAATATCGACTAATCATATTCTCGATAGAAATTCGAATGGTCCAATAGTGCTGGAAATATAATCGAGCGAGTTGTTATAGGGAAATTGAATAAAAAGCAGGGAGAATTGAGAATTGCAGAAAGCGAGTCCAATATGGCGTCCAGCGGTGCAGAAAGATTCCCGTCCATTCGCTTCAACCAATCCCTCTTCTTCTCGTGTGCTCGGTACACCACCATTCCTCGTTGATGGGGCACGCCACGAGAGAAAAAGACGGACAGCAATGGGTAAAGGGAGAAGGTTGGATAGAGAGAATGAGAGAGAAAGGTGGAGGAGAGAAGGAGAGAGGCACGTATAGCCGAGCGGCAATAACGACGAGCACCAGACGCTAATAACAGACCGTGCCGGCTGCCCATAGGCAATCCCAGGCAATGAAACAAAACCAAATAAAAATTACGGCGGAATTATTATGGTGGACGCGACGGGAGAGAAAACCTCGGTCCTCCATCAGACCCCACCAGGAGTTTTCGCGCGTTCTCCATGTACTTTCACATCGATATCTCTATATATATGCACATGCGTATATGCATACATGGCTCTGTCCAGGAACTATATACTGCATATATATGTATACGATGGAACGCGTGTAATAAGGAGTACTTTGCGCAAAATTCATTCCGGAGTAGGCTGGCGTCGTTAAAGTTCCTCGGCAACTGGTAATCCGCCGCCACGCCACGCAGCTACGTTTCAGCTCCGCCACACGAGCGGTGCAAAGTAGATAAGGAAGGAGCATTATATTACCTTCTATTGCCCAGGCCCCGTACACCCTACTGGACTCTGTAATCCGTCTCTAAACCGAGGAATGCCAAGATGAGCGGCGCTTTTTGCCGATACCTCAGACCGGATTAAGTCGTCCATCATGCGGGAATTAATGTCCAAGTTAAACGAAGTAAGCGGATTCTCCGATGGGGGTGTCGAAAAATCTCGCGTCGTTATTTTCGACCGAGTTTTCGGCCCACGCCTTGAGCGAAGGAAATGAAGGAATATATAACGTCGTGTGGGAGGGAGCGTGGCCAAGCGAGGCAAAGGAAGGAGAGGGGAGGAGGGAACGTCGAAGGTGAAGGATGGAATGGGCCAGCAGGGTTTTCGCAACGTGCAATCACCATTCTCGTGGGAAATTCAAGAGTGCGTTTCTCTGCCGGGGAGGATATGAGGGAGGGAGAGAGAGAGAGAGAGTCACGAGGCTTTGGCATTACTGCCACCTCTCTCTCGCATGCGCTCTGAAAAGGGCCGGGCTTTTAAGTGCATGACACGATCGGGACTCTCTCGCTGATTCTGCCGACCTTCGATATACCCGCCGCCACCAGCACGGAGATGGAGATGCAGGAGGAGAGAATGGCCAGAATGCCAAACGCGAAAAAGAAAAGAACGCGAGCGCTCGCGCGCGATAGAATGGAAAGCAGAAAATTAAATCCGTTAAAAGCTTCGTCGATTGCATTTATCAGAATGCAGTACGCACGAGTCTCGCTGAATAATCAACGAAATGTATTCCTGATTCAATTATTGCTCCAGCTGTATTATACTGGTACTTGAGTGTTTTTTCATTAGCGTATCAATTGTCGTTACGATAAATCGATAATACTCTATCCGGCTGATTAATCCTGAAATGCTCGACACTGTTTGTTAATAACCGCATTCGTTAATTCGAATGGCTAAAAGCGAATTTTCCATTTTTATCGTGCAATAATAATGGAGAATTTCTTTTCATATTTGCGCTCCAGGCTTCTATATAAGTATTCGTCCTTGAATGTGCAGCAAGGCTCGGTTGTAGATACCAATGACCTTGGGTATATCCACGCATCGGTGCCCTCGGGTTACACCGGCTGGCAGAGGTGAGGAGGAACACGAGTACGCAGAAGAGAATACTGCGCGCATGAAGACGTGGCACGAAAAATATTGAGCGCTTGGAGAACGAAAGAGGAAATATATCTGAGAGAAGAATGGCCGACCGCAATGAAGATTTTAACTCGTAGCCTCTCCTTCGATCCTCTCCTTCTCTTTCTTACACGCACACACTTTTATCCTCTTCTTGCCTCTTTAATATTCTTATATATATAAAATAACCTTTTTTTTACTTATCCGTGATAAGATTTATCGTAGATATCGCGAAAAAGAAGCACGTTGCAGCGGTTTGGGAAAAACTGCTCCTAGATTACGAACGGTGCGACCAGAGGCGCACCGGAAACGGGATTGCGTAACCGCGATCACCGCATTTTGCGGTGTGAAAAAAATGTGTGGTACTACATATAATCTCTCTCTCTCTCTCTCTCTCTCTCTCTCTCTCTCTCTCTCTCTCTCTCTCTCTCTCTCTCTCTCTCTCTCTCTCTCTCTCTTACCGCCCGAAGTCCGTCCTTCATTATCCCACTAAAAACGCAAAAACCAAAAAATCCGTAAGCTTACCAGGTGAGCTGAAAAATCCGCGGCTATTTAAGTCACCGGCTATTAATATTCATTGCTGCGGAGAAATTCCGTGGCAAGAAACGTATCGCGAAACGAGGGGTTTAATCGAAATGGAATCCATTGGGGATATGGTCTAAGGTATAGGAAGAAGCGAGTGCATGTAAAAAACGTGGAAGGAATGAAGACGCGTCGCGTGTTCGCAGGAGCATACATTTCGCGGGTTGGCCGTAATTGGCACGTATAGGGCTATCGTTCGTGGTAAGATTGTCATCGGTAAGGCCGACCTTGTCAAGGCGAGGATCCGAGCCGGTCATCCGCGCGAGACCGTGCATCCAGGGTCCGACCGATGGAGGATACTCGAAACGTCGAGGAATGTTTGTCCTGGGCCGAGCTGCGAGTGGTCCGCCGCTTTACAAATGCCGAAGGCTGGATATCTCTGGCTCGCCATCGACTTTTGCCGTACTCGCATAATTATCGCGATGACATGGAACAAGACGAGGACGAATACTCGGTATGCATATACGCGCGGCCGCTTTTTAATAGCTCTCGACGAGCCAAGAAACAACCGCATTCGTAATTACACGTGTTCCACTCCCCAAGCACATCGGTATCGTTCGTCTCATCTGTATCGACGTTCAAATTTCCAACCCCCTCCCGGTTAGTACCTTTCTCGCTTCTTACAGGAACAAATTGGCATTTCCTGCCGTGATTAATCAGATTATTAAGAGTGATCAGTCCCGAGATACGATTTGGAAGCAGCTAATTTCACGCTGAAATATTCACCGCCGGTATTTCGGTAATTACAAATTTCCTGGCGTGGCGGGCATGTCACTCATTATTCTCCTGGATTTCTTCCACCAATTTAAGAGTTATAGTTTCTCGTGCGTATATCGCTATCTTTGCCAGCTCGTGCAAGTGTTTGGCAGTTTCTGCACGCGCACGTATAGCGGTGCGTGTGTTCATCCCTGATATATATACATACATGTATATATACGGCGTATAATATGAGACACTTTAGGTATTACAACTATTAAGTCAGTCCAATGTTTATGCACAGTGATATTATATTGAGAGGGACGTTTATTAAAGAAATATAATTTGCGCGTCGACTGTTCGAACCACAATGCAGGGATATTCCGTATTCAGGCTTTTCATTTCGAAGCATTATTCCAGCTGGCACCCTTGGAAGCGATGTGGTGGACGCAGTCTCGGTATAACACTTCACACATGCTTTCGGGCCAGTGGTGGATGTGTGAGTGCGCGTACGCACGCGCTGTGCACGTACACGCGTGCCAGAGCGCACGCCCACACGATCCTGCAGCACACACGTTTGGCGAAACACGCGAGAGACGGGAGGCAGGTGCTCCGCGCGCCATTGGCCACCTCACCAACATGGCCGGTACCCTTTTCCTCACCAACTCAATTGCACTCCGACGTTAACACAATGCCGAGGTGTCTGCACGCTTAAAGGGAATCTAGGAGGAGCCTTAATACTCCACGTTTTCATTCCAACCCTCTCAGCTTTCACCTTACTCTGCCAAATTTCCAATTCACCGTTTCGAATAAAGACTGCAAATTTTACTTCACCCTCCATGATCAGCTTCTAATTTAACTTTCCACAATCCCCCCTTTCGTTCTCGTCACATATATATATATATATATATATATATATAGCAATAACGTTTCGAACCGCTTGGAAATTGGGCCCAATAATTAATGCTTAGAGACCGGTCCGTGCTGATGGCACGGTATATATAGGTGTGCTGCAGGGTGCATCTTGATGTGTATAAGGAATACATAGAGAGATATAGGAGATCGCAGTAATGGCAGACTGGCCAGGCAAAGCAATTAGAAGTACGAGGTAAACACAGAGCAGTCGTGGCCGTAACGGGCCATTCGAGAGCCACGTTATTTTCTTCTCGCTCGACGTAAAGGCTGTAATTAAATATTCCGTGAGTTGCATGGTGGGGATCGAAATATATCTTTTCGCGGTTTCTCGTTCCATCTCCTCGCTTTAATCTCCCGCGCCCTTTTCTTCCCTTCCTTTATTTTTCCTTCCGCGCGGTGGAGCTCGGTGGTGCGCGCTCGCAGGAGGCGATATCCCAGTAGCATGAGCGTCGGCAATATTTTTTCGCCAACTGCCACCGAGCGCGCATTAATCAGAACAATTTGCGATCCACATTGTTGCTCAATGACGATGATCGTAGAGTAGATATATAAATGCCCATGGACCGGAGCTTCGAGCGCGAGAGCGAGAGAGAAAGAGAGACATTAAAGACGGGATACTCTGTGTGTTTCTCGCGATGGATCGGAGGGGGCGAGTCTTCAAAGAAAGCGGGTGGTCTTGCTTTTGCCAGTGTTTGATGGAGAAGAGATAGCCGCTTTGGCACGCACGTCTATGGACCGAAAGAGGGAGAGAAAGAGAGAGAGGAAAAGAAGAGAGTTGACCAGCCGGTGCCCCGGGGAGTTAAGTTTCTATAAATCATTTTGGTCCCCTCGAAACGTGGCCCCGTATTTACGACCCTTCGACCTTAGAGCCGGCTGGAACGCCTTGTCTCATTCCGCAGCTTTGTATTTAACTGCGAGACCTTTAACGACGACAAAGTATCCGGTCTGGCCCGGCCAAAATCGACAAATCCCGCGCGCCAAACTGCCCTCGTCCCTGCTCGAGCGCGCGCGCCAGCGAGCGAGCGATCCTCCAGGTATATATCTGACGTCTGTCGCTGGCATAAATTATATCGACGCGACGACTCTCGAGCTCTGGCCAATTTTACTACCGATTCCCGGAAAGCGCCTATCAACGGCCATCATCCCAACGGCTCGAGAACGGATCCGATGCTAGGAATCCAATAAAAACCTATCGGTAATTCCACGTGACAGAATTCCATTGGTAAAAACCTTCTTTCTCTGATCGATTCTATATATATATACATATATATATATATACATATATATATATATACGATAACTGTTCCATTATTCAGCGAGGAAATCTGCCAGTAATTGACGCATTCCGGGTAAAGAGGTGCTAAGTGTTATTATCAACGCCATGCAATTACTCGCGGACCTACGAACCCGCCAACATAAATCATAAGGCGCGAACACTGGTCCAGTCTCCGCCGCTTGTCGGGAAAGCGTCAATTAAGGTTTTTCCACGTAATACTCGCAATAATAGACGTGCGTTCGCTGCGGAGCTTCTTGCGACGACGATTCGGAATTACGCGAGCCGCCAGCAATTGACGCGTACTAACGGCCTTTCGCTCTCATCCTGCCTGCGGGAAAAAATCCACCAGCGAAGCGAAAAAAATACAAAAAAAAAGAAGGAAGAAGCGGGAAAAAAAGAGCTAGCGCAGATAGAGCTGAATATGCGCTGGACGCCGTAGCTGGGATATTTTCGAGCAGCTCGCGCCGAAGTGTACGGGCAATAACGGGCTTTTTGGTAATGCAAAGAGTAATTAACATTCCTGTTTTAATTACAACCTCTGCCCAAAGCCACCCTCTTTATTTTCACCCTTCCATACCATTAGCCGACACGCTTCAGCCAGTATATGCACGCTACCTTTTTCTTCCAACGCTTTACGAATTCCTACAAATTCACCTACCGAAGCTAAAATTCAACCTAACGCTACACACCGTATCCTCGCAGCGCGGCGTATTTACTGCATGCAGTCCGGCTGGGCAGCGTGGCCGAATAAAAATTTGCTTCTTCGACACGCGCGGTTACGTGTGTTTGTGCAGGGTACTCGCGCGTGTAGGTGTTCTCTCTCCATGCATCGATGTACCGGACTCGATCCGGATTTCCGTGTGCGAGCACCCGTGTGACCTTGTGTGCACTTGGTCAGGACGTGTGCTCGCCGGGAAACGCGTATGCACGCTCGTCATATCGATCATTCATCCCCACTCACTCCCACCGGCCAGCCAACCAACCCCACGAACTCTCTTTCTACCAATGAAAACTCCAAGCATCCAATTTACTCGCTTTGAATTTGTTTCAATTTGGCTCTGCAACGCCAAAGTTTTTCCCGCAACCTATTAAAAATGAAGAGCGCAGCCAAAGGTGAAAAATCGAGGAGCTTCGAAGAATTTCGGATTATTAGGACCGAGACGATTTGTCCACGAGACTCTCTCGGTCGTCCCGGCACTATTTCTGCAAAGAGAGGCCATACGGAGGCTAGCTCTCCAAGATCATCTTGATCCAGTCGGTCCTGATCATTAATCTCCCGAATCGAATCTCGAGTGCCTCGGGACGATTGGGATAGGTTTGATGTGCTCTCAATCTCCACGGTAACCCAGAAGCAGCAGCAGCAGCACATTTTGCCCATTTTTTTTCCTTCCTCATCTTTATCGTTTTCCTCTTTAGCTTTCCCGTTCGATCCTTGCGAGGATCCTTCTCCTTCTCCTCCGATATTTCTCCGGTTATCATCGGACTCGTTTGTTTTTTTTTCTCGTTCGCGAGAGAGGCTTGGTCGAAATCATGGCTAGGAGGTGAATTGTGTGAGTGAGATAGAAGGGGGAAGTGATGTAAAGAGGGAGAGAGTGAGAGAGAGAGAGAGAGAGAGAGAGAGAGAGGATACGGTCGAGCAATGAGGGGGAGGAGGAGAACCGAGGCGGCCGCTGGAGGTTCCATTTTGTTTCTCTGGCGGCGTGTGGCGGCGCGATAGCAGCGGCACTCTGTCAGAGCGTGACGTTATCACGACACCCCTTCTACTACCTAGCCAGGGGGTCCCTCCACCTCGTGACCCTCCACCCGGGGGCTACGGCTACGGGTACAACGCGGATCAAACAGGGGTTGCCTGCACCACCTACCTTAACCCTCTTGCTTTTATCGCTTCTCTTTCTCTCTCTCTCTACCCCCAACACCTCCCCCCTCCTATACATATAAGAGAGCAGAAAGAGCCCGTGGAAAGTCTCGAAACGATAAGATTGTGTAACCAGCCGAACGGCTAAGAATTTCAGCGTGAAATCTGGAAAGTAGCTAGTTATTCGCTCTTCCGTTATCGCGCGAGTCTGCTTGCGAGGCGCGTATAAGTTTCGCAACAAACAGCTACCATCTTGATTATTTTGGCTCGAGTAACGCGCGAATTGTATTTTTATTATTATCATTATTATTATATCTATAAGAAGACGACGCGCGCGCGTTTTATTCCAAGAGCAGGAAGTCTTGTAACGAGTGTAGAGCGCGAGTTTGTCTATTTCGGGTCGATTGGAGTATAAATATGCCAGGCGTGTCACGAGTGTGTGTCCGTTGGTTAATTTAATAGGTGTCGGGAAAAGTAGGCTAGCACCCTCGCAACGATGCTGACGTACGCTTGGACATCATGTACGGTGCGTGGGATCGGTGGAAATGGGAGAAAGTCCGACGCGAGGAAGGATCGAGGCGAGGGTACAGGCAGCAGAGGAGATCGCGAGAGGAGAAAGATCGGGGGTGGAAAGAGACGAGACACTGGCGACTGGTCTCGATATATGGAGGAGGAAGGAAGGGCAAACCGAAGCCGTAGAATATGATTTCGGATCGGAGCCAAGAACATTTCAGAGATCCCTCTCGGATCTAACCAGGTATGCAGTCAGCGGGTTGAAAATAAGCAGCGACACGCCATCAACATAGCATCGCATAGCGAGGGAACATCGCATTTGACTTTTTTGCCAGCTGGCAGCCTGTTATAGCGGCAGATGATCTCCGAGTCGAGTCTCCCTCGACCCTCGCCCCCTCCCCTCCCCTCCCCACCAACCCTCTGTACCCTGTTAGCCCTCCTCCTCCATCTTCCTTCTCACCGTTCCTTTTATTTCGACTCCTTATTCCCTCCGAGCGAAGGAGAGAGCGACCCTGGCGACTCCATCATTTCTCAGAGTCCCGCGTGTGCTACGTTCCTCCATCTGATCGTAAAAACGCGCCACATTTGTGCCCCCCCGAGGGATAATATCAATGCGCCTCCGTATATATGCGTCATTGGCAAGTGTGCATGGAACCATTCGGTCCGATTCAACCCATTTCCTACGAAACTTGCCCCGCTACCTCAAAACTTTCTTCTCGTATAAACGCCCTTATTAGCGAACCTATATACACTATAGCTCGGACGATGCGATACTCTACAAACTTTTCAGAAATCTCTTCCCGTGTTAAATTTTGCAACAAGGGTCAGCTCCTACATCATAAATCACACGTATAACGCTCGTATATCACGATGTATCAGTTTTATCGGAATTTCAAGTTTATAGATTCTTTAATGCGAGCTCGGGCAAGTTTCTCCGGAGATTCGTCCGCGGGGATCGATTTTAGGTGGATCGCGAGACGCTGGGGAGCGTCAAATATCTAAAAGAAGTTTCTTCTCTTCCGAGAATGGACCTGCGTTCGACGACTGCTCTTATAGTTTCAGCCTTTTTAAAGCGAAATAATTAATCAGCCAAGGTCGGTTTTCGTTCACTTTCGGGACGAAACTTGTGTCCAGCTCGATGTCCTGGTTACAGGACGACTTTTATTTATGTCCTCGTTCCTCCACTAAATTCTTAAAAAAAAAAAAAAAAAAAACACTCTACGTGTCCCTCAAACTGGTAAAGAAGCTGTACCGCGACAAATGTCAATACAGTGAAAAAGATGATATAACGACGAAATAGGGACGCTATTCGTGATCGAGTTGATGGTTCGAGGTGGTGTGTGTGGTACACTGCAGCGAGTAAGCAATTTTCATTTGCAAGCACTGAGGAGATAGAGTGTTGGTAGTCTAACAGCAAAGTGAGCTTAGAGCTGGCTGCAGACCAGTAGACCAGCGCTATCAAGGCTGATTCGCAGAGGTGTTTCTGGGTTGGTTCAGACACTAAGCCCGTAGATGCGGAGAAGCACCTGTGTCCCTGCTCCGCCCCCGGCCAAACCGACGACTAGATCGATGCCAGAGAGCCGCCGTTTCTCCCCCCTCTCAGCACCTCTACACCCCTCACCCTCTTTGCCTGCTTCTTACTCTCCTTCTCCACAGCTTCGTCACACGTCGTTGTTCTCTCGCGCGCTCTCTCACTCTCTGCTTCCTCATCGCGTCCTCCCCACCTACCCCGCACACACACACACACATACACACACGCACACTCACAATCCGCACTCTCCTCTCTGTCTCTATATCTCCGCGCACATCTCCGCGGTAGGTTCTCACGGCAAACAATGCACCGCGCGACGCCCTCGAAAACATCCACTTCTCGTGTCGCGTGGAGAGTCAAGCCTGAAATTTATCTCTCGCAAAAGTTGTTCGATCCGCGGAAGAGTCTCTGTCCGCTCGCGCAACGTAGCCTTTCCATTCTTTGCCCGTCGATATGCAAATTCGTCTCGTATACTGCACCATATATATGTTTATTTATTTATATATATAATATAGAAACGGCGAAATCGCGTCGGAGCGACGCGATACGGGGACTCCTCTGTACATGTATATACGTGTATTTTGCTGAATTGGCGCCGTGGCTCATGGGCGGGGGGGTGGGTGGGGGGGGGGGGAGAAAGAAAAGATAATGCAGGAGTAATGAGTGGCAGGATTGGCGTTTTTCAATGCGAGGAAAGAATCCGATTAGCGAGCGCGAGCTATTCTCAGAGATCGGCTAGCGTTGCGAAAACAAACAATGAAGGCCAGGAAAGGCTGGCTGTTTTTCACGGTAGTTGAGTAAGAACACAATTAATGGTTTTATTACTGGGGCTTCGGCATCGAGGTAACATTCCCGCGTGTTTTACTTCTGGAATCGCCAGTCGTATACTAAGTTTCAGTCGAGGAAACATTCTTGGCAGGCCCGACAAGCCGGCTTTGCTTTGAGCGATGCGACGGGCGCTGCTTTACGAGCCTTGCAGCCTAGTTTCGCGAAAGGAGCCTTTAAATACGTGCGCGGTAACGATCGCGCGCGAGGCTGCGCAATAATCTCGAGAAAAAGGGAGATTAGCGGGCTTCTCATAAATCAGGAGCTGCGCCCGTTAGCAGCCCCTTCCCCCACCACTCACCCCCGACTGCTTTTGTCGAGCACCACGAGAGAGCTTCCTCGGACGACGACTCATCTCCGTCGCTCATCGTCCAGCCGGCCTGGCGGATTTAATTAACTTTCTCCCAGGGACTACACTGCCATCCATAAAAAAAAGATCCTTACTCCCTTAGCGTCGAATCGTCAAAAAGGGGAGCCTTACCCGCCGAAACGATCCCATTTTTCCCTCATAACCGAAGAAAAAGCGCCCCATGCTCACCTTTATAACTTTGCGTCTTTGCAGCCTCGACGCCTCTCCACTGTGGAATGCCGAAATTGAAAGTGATCGTCAATGGACTCGAATAATCCGAGCAAGAGGGAGAGGAAGAAACAAAGGACCGCTGCTCTCTGCCAGGGGACTTTCACCACCGTTCCACCGTGTCAGGGTGGATCTGCGAAATACTATACAGTATACACATGCGCACAGCGTAGCTTTCACGAGGTCCACCGTTCGGTTTAATTAACGAGGCGAACGCGCCAATTTACGAGCTAAGAAAAAATAGAGGGACGTCGCGGTAAAGATCGACGCTCGGGCCTTCGGATATTTCGGATTGGCCCGCCAAGTCGTCGCTCCGAAAGACGTTTATTTTTGGATAAAGCCTTTCGACAGGTTGTGGCCATTGTACGCTCAAAGTTTTACGCGCGGGGGATCATTTTTAGGAGTGACGCAAATAAATCTCGCGCGACCCGCTGAAATTGAGTAAGCGGAATCAAGTCCAAGAAATTTAGTCTTGATAAATTCGGAGGGGGACCGGAAGCGATAAAACAAGAGCTTTTCGCGCGCTTTGCCCACAAGAGTTACTCGCTTCTCGACGACGCGGAGTCATTCAAAGATCGTGTTACGTTAACGAGACGTTTAAGTGTAGAGCGCGCTACACAAAGCGGGATAGAAAAAGATAACGAATAGGGAAGTATAGTGGAAGCGCGGGCGTATTTATCCTACGTCATCTGGTAGCTTTGGCCAATGGAATTTGATTGGCCGTTTGCCACGACCATCATCAGGGACTTGGTTGGACGCATTTTGCTCCCTCTCGCTCACTCTTTTTCGTTTCTGGAATTCATTCTCTCTCTCTCTCTCTCTCTCTCTCTCTCTCTCTCTCTCTCTCTCTCTCTCTCTCTCTCTCTCTCTCTCTCTCGCTCTCGCTCTCTTATCTTCCTTCACCTCTTTCCACTGCACACATGTACTTAAAGTTGCAGCGCAGTAGTGATACCCGAAGGAATTTGACAAAAATCGCTAACGATAACAAACGATATAAATTGCAAAATATACTCAAATATTTAATACATATATATGACAATATATTCTGTAATTACTATTAAATATAGTTTTGAGGTATTTTCTAGAACACAGCGAATAATTTCCTCCAATCAAGTATGAACGCTGAAAATTGTATTTTGTCCACGTTTTACCAACTAGGCACCGCTTGGATTCAACACTCGTACGTGTATCGAGCTATTGGAATTGGATAAAAAAAATGCATTTTTCTATATATAGGACAAACGATAGACTTTTAAGATCTCCTAGTGAACTAGAACGAAAAACAAAAAGACGTGGATGTATACCTGAGAGCGAAATCAAGCGAAATACGATCGTCTATAGATATATATATATATATATATATATATATATATTAGAAATAAGTCCTTCTTCCCCGATACGGACAGTCGTTCCATCGCACTCTCACGTCGGGATAAACCGGGATAAATGTCTCGGAAATATAGTAGCCCCGTTCTGGCAGTGAACGGAAATGGAAGCTTGTGGTCGGATACGGATATGTATTTCGTTTGGCTGGGCGAATTTTTTTCGGCCGTTCGCGCCCTCAATAAGAGTTTTTGATATCCGGAGGGTGCCGCTTTCCCTGGATAGGAATTGCTTCGGCCAAAAAGGAAGTCTTAGATGTTTATAACCACAGCACACATGGCGTCTATCCTGCACGACCAACACAGAGCTAGTCCTCCTAATAACGACCTTTCGAGATGTCAGCGAGCGATCCTCATCCTTTGCCTTCTGTGTATTCAATTTCTGCATCTCGGAAAGTGTATTACACGATACAGATACAGGCTCGTGAATATAACACGAGGCAATATGCAATATAGCCATGCTGTATCGGGATAATGCAAGAGGTGGCTTACGCCTACGAAAATTATTACCGCGTCAGGCGTTAAAATGATAAAGTGCGAAACGTTGCCTTACATCATATCTTGGAAGCTGTCATAACGGCTTTTCCAACGCGTCTTAGAACGATGGCAATTTTTGACGAGCACCTTACACGTCACACTTAATATTTCTCCTCCAGTCGTACGATAGTTTTTCCTCATATTCTTCAGGGGCTTATTATTACATTCGAACTTTATGTTTATCCAGACCACAGCCAATTGTCCAAACAGAGAGACCGACTCTTCAATCGCATACATTATAGTCCTTTGCCGAAAGAGAACGTGTAACATCGGAAAGGAAGCTAACAGATGATAAAACTAACACGTGTCAGCACAATTCGATTCGTGCTTGATCGCCTCCAGCGTAAATGTATTATTCGTGTCCGATGATAGATCGACCTGCCACACATCGAATCCTTCTTAACAAGCCGGCTCTTGTTCAAATTTTATTCCACATATTTTCGGTACAAACAGCAAATCTTTAATTGGATGATGTGTATCGAGTGAAACGACCAGCATATATTCTATGACAGGTATGCATCTGTTGGATCTATAGACACGTGGCAATGGAAGACGGCTGAAAGGAATGGGAGGTGGTTTTCCAAGTTTGGATAAACTTTGCGTTAGGAGGAAGGAGGGGAGGGGGGGGGGGGGGGACGAAAATGGGAATGGAAGTAATATTGTACGATTAAAGGTCCGTTTAAAGATGCCGCTGCTAAGCTGACAAGTGGTAATTGCGCCACCTAACTGTTGGTATACCGTATACCTATATCCCCCCTTCGACACTAGAGTCCTCTCCTCCACCTTTGGGTCGAACCCCGGTGGGTGCTGCCACTTGGCTCTCTCGCCCCTTCCACCTCCACCTCCACCTCCCTCAGAAACGAGCAACGAGCAATTTCATTACTGCTTAACGCCTGTCATAAATCTCCGCGTGCGCCCTCCACCCTGCGCCCTTCTCGTTTTCCACCCACCCACCAGAAGCCCCGAGTCCCATCTTCTCTCTTCCTACTTTCTCCTACTCATCTCCCTCCCCATACCCTCCCCTACTCACCTCCCAATGCCACCAGTCCTTCCCTCTCATCTTCCAGACGTCTCCTCCACTACTCGCTTTTTCATCAGTTTTTCCACCTTTCCTCCTCCATTTTTTCCCACTCCTTATTTTCTCCTCCTCTCCTTCCTTCATCCACTTCTCTCAACCAAGTTTGCCCTTTATCCCCCTTTTTGCCGTACAGCCTCTGTCTCGTTATTCTTTATTCATACTCCTCGTGTTTACCACCTTCTCCATCTTTTTTCAAAGCAGTGGTCCATCCGGTTTATCAAACTTATCCATTCTTGAAATATATGACTTAAGGGAATATACGGAAGTAACGCCAGTAAGAAAACGCGTATATATCCTCCACGTGATACTCGCAGTTGGATTTTGCCTTTCCTCGCGCCACGCCATTTCCCATCCTTCTCTTCCCTTATCCGTCATCTCGCTCGTCTTCCAGGGGACCGTGCTCTTCCTCCAGCCGGATGAGATTGTCGTTAGACGCTTCATTTACGCCAGCTCGCTGAAATTCACCAGGCGCGCGTTGCTACTGTACCGTCACGCTGATAAATCACACGCTCTCAACTTTAAACTCTGCTCCGTTCGCGAAGGGAGAACCAAACCGTATCCCCCCCCCCTCCCACCCATCCTCTTCCACCTATATATATATGTATATATTATATGTACTTTCCGAAAATCCTACTTTCTTCGAGACAGTGCGCGCAGGAGAGCAGAGGCAGCGACACGTTGAAAGAAAGAAGAAACGATCAATCTCGGTCCCGAAGCATCGTCGTCGGAACGATTAGAGTTCGTCAAAGCTAATCTAATTACTTTTTAGCGGTGATTCGTCGAGCAAGAAGCACGGGTTGGACAAAGCGAAAACATCAGTCGTACAATCTTTAATACGTCGCTTTTTGCGGGGTCCGCTGTCTTTAAACACTCATCCAAGGATCGAGCGTGGTGGAAAAAGTGGACCGACGAACCGCGACACATCCGACAGATGCAGGGAAAGGAAGAGAAGGAGGAGGGGGAAGGTCTCGCTTCCAGCGAAGTCCTGCTCGTTGTTTTGTCGTGGCCTAAGAAGAGGAACGGACGGCTAGGTTGTTTGGAGCGAGAGAGGGAGGGGTGAGGAGGGGAGAAAGAAAGAAGGTTGCCAGAGTGCAAAGGGGTAAAAAGGGGGAGAGGGAAGAGGCCGGGGGCCAGGATCGGAATGCAGATGGCATTGTCCCAGGGCGCCAATGGGTTTCGCGGTAGAAGCCGCAGGCGTTGATGAGCTCTTCTGGCCAACGCGATCCACGGATGTTTTCTACGGCGAGAGAGGCGAGTGAGCCGCTCATTCTCACCGGGCGACACGGCGGAATGCGCATCCCGCCGCCGGCTATCGCTATTCGCGCCAAGCGAATGGCAAAAAACACCTCGCCGCCCGTCATCGCCTTGTCGGCTTCACCTAGTCGATATACGTGCGAGTTCAACGTCTGTCACGAGACTCTCGCCATTGCTTTCCCTATAAGTATATATACAATATCACAAACTACCTGCATCCATTCACGCTCCTCATCGTAGCACTCTGTCTCTCGATCGTAAGAAACACTCGCGTACGCTAACTGTCCCCGAATTAACCTACGTCAATTTTGAGAATCCAGTGGAATACACGCGTGTGCGTGATAATCTAGACGAACAACAATGAATCTCTGCATAAATCAGTCTAAATTGTTGACGAAACTGTATATACGTAATAAGGACTATTAGTACAGGGAGGAAAAAAAGAATAGAGCAAACACGCCAAGTTCTCACGCGATTTCATCGTACATCGCTTCTTTGTTTGATCGATCCATGAAGGATTCCTCTTTGCTATATATATATATATAGTCTATATATACGTAGCTCGCGTTTTCAGACGCTTTAAAGCGAGTAACCGGAGCTATATCGCGCTTAATACATAGTATACGTAGTTCAAGGAAGGTTGTCCTCAGTTTTCTCTGTCATTCTTCTTCTCGCTCTCGCCACGATTGGGCGTATCTCCATCTCGGTCCGGATAGGGTTACGTGCTGGAGCGAAACTTCGGCAAGCAGTTCGACTTACATTGTACAGGCTGGCATAATACCGTGGCGGAAATCAGGCATGTGCTGGAATGGATAGCGATACGTGGTGCTGGGAGGAGGATTAAACGTCATCGGAGAACCGATGGCGCCGAAAATGCTCTCTCTTTATCTTTCCCCCTGTACAAGAAAACTCACACACACACACACACACACACATATAGGTGCGCGGGACGAGAGGTGGATCGATAACGCGTGATTAACGCTTCGTTTGTGCGTCGACTCGAAATAAAAGAAGCAGCTTGTCTCGTCGCGTTGTTTGGTCGCAGCCAAGTCCTAGCGAGATTTCAGCAAAACACGACGCGAATCAAAAGGGAATTTTTCACGAGTTATTTTTTGTCGAGAAAGTATTATTGGTGGTGGGTCTTTGGATTGGTGGGAGATGCTGGATAAGAGAAGTATCCAGACGCGGCTCAAGTCAGGCGTATCAAAGGACTCCATCTGGAGGAGCTCGAGCGTCCAGCCACGGCGTCAATGTCAACGGCCTAATCATGACTAATGGTTCTCCGCGAGCCCGTGCCCGTGCTCGTGCAACTATATAGCTATAGTTACGATCACTCTTGCACGTTGCCACAAGTACGGTGTACAATGTAATCTGCAACATACACACGCACACACACATACACACACACGGACATTGGTCGCGAGGCTGGTGATTGCGCGTACGAGGATAATGCACTAGCTGGTATATATATATATATATATATAATGGTGCGTGGCCGTCGACGAGTAGATGAAAAAAGGTAAAAGTGGTCTGTAGGAGGGACGTGAGGGGAGAATCTAAGAGGGGGGAGAGGGTGAATCTCGAGATAGGCACTTTGCAAAATCGTTATTCCTCGTTTCTCGAGCGGTTAAGTCCGGCCTGTGTTCACGTACCTTACCTACAGTGACGCTCAGAAGGAGCGAAAGCCGATCCCTATCTCGTCGTGTTCTCCTCTCTACGCTCGACGATCCGCGTGATCCCGCCTCGAAAGTCGAGAGCAAGTATAAGTAAGAGAGAAAGAGCAGAGGCCGGATTTTTGTCCAATTAGCATGCACCGCGTTGCGGAATCTTTTAGCGATGCAATCGCGAGAGACGCGGCAGGGCTATATCTCGCGATATTACGATTAATGCAATTTGACGTCGGTATTCCTGTGCAGCTTGTACTGGAGGTGAACACGCGCGCGCGAGGACGCTAGGATATGCACCGCCGAGCGTATACATTATACCTATATATATATATATATATATATACACACACATGGCAATGACGCAAGTCCAACGAGGGCACGATCGAATGCCGATTAATCGACGAGATGCATCTTAAACCGATAAGACTCCAGCTTTCGCTCTACTTGTATATTTACTCTCGAGATTCATCATTGTCCGGTGCAAAGGACGTAAATATATATATATATATATATGGGCACAATAGCGCGATATAGCCGCTGAATTTGCTTGGAACGAGCTACGGTAATGCGTTTTTTCAATTAAAATCCGGCTTAGCGCGAGGGACAAGTCGTGCGGTGCACGCGGTGGAAGAGGGTAATTTCGCGCTTAGGGAAAAGAAAGCTGGGATATCCGGAGAGATCGAATGGCGGCTGCTGGCTATATAGGCGATTCGAATGAGGTAGAAGGGCGGAATGCTTATATAGAGATGGCCGTCCGTGATATAAGATCCGGAGAATCCCGTAGGAAATCCCGGGAACGGATCTATCTTAGCCGGAGGGACGGGGGGAGGGGGGAGGGGGAAGAGGTCTGGGATGGCTGGAGGTTCACCTGTCAGGCTGAATTAAAGGATGGTCGGGTCGCGAGACCCGGTCGCCTGGCTTTTGCAATTGAGGCGTCTTTCGAGATGGCTGCTTCCCATTTCCAAGCGCCACACCACCCGCTCTCCGTAGAAGATGCGAATGTCTCCGTGAACCTACCTACGTATCCACCCTTGAGAACCCTATCTCACCTATGCCAACATCGATCCCTCCCCCGAAGACCACCGTTCGATGCTCCAACAATCACCAACTTCTTCCATTCTCTTTATGCGTTATATAGTATATAGTACATGTGTGCATGTGTGTATATAAAATAATATTTGTACGTATAGCACAGTTTAACGATACCATGTACCGCAGCCTTACGATCTTCATCGGCAGCCACGAGTTAACCAAGATTAACAAAGAAATTTCGTCTCTTCAGCATCGAAATCCTCGACCTGGATGATTAGCTATTGAAAGAAACTAACAAAGTAGCTCGCAGTTCAAACGTTCCCATGAACCGAAGAATACAGTTGGACAGTAAGTGCCTATAAATTAATTTAACGACCAATGAGGAAACCTATCTTGGAAGTTTCGAGCCTAGGGAAACCATTACCGTGGCCGTGGCTCGAAGAAACGGCGGTGAAGATGAAGAGGAGAAGGCGAAGAAGGAAAAGGGAGGGGTGAGGGGGTGAGAGCACGAAGATGAGAGGAGAGAGGAGAGGAAAAGGAAAGAAAAAGGAGAAACGATACTGTCTGAAGAGCGTATAATCCGGATCTGCTTTTAAGCTGCGTTCTGCGAGCCACTTTCTTTCCGGAGGGCCAATCGGATAAGGAGAGAAACGCCGCGCGAGAAGCGCGTGGCGAATCGGAGTTGGCTCGTTCGACTCGCCGCTTCGTTAGCCGTCCAATCGGGCCGCGTGAAACATCATGCAAAAATCTTGTCGCTGCTATATTCCTTTCCAAGAAAAACTCACGCAGCCTGCGATGAAATTGCCGAGAAATCACGGCGAAATGCCGGAAATAACGTGGCTCGTATGCGTTTGATCGGCTGGCAATCCCTGCCGTTATGAGTAATTAACGATTCATTAATTACCAACAGAAATCTGCATCGGTGCGTGCCTACCGCTCGCTTGCTTTTCCGATACAATTCACCGCCGTGTTTTAATCGAATGTAAATAATTTATTCGACCATTCCGCTGTTTTGTGTTACGAAACTATTGTTCCAAGTGAACATTCCCGCAGTCTTCATTGATCGGATTGAAATTCTCGTTATTATCATTTCGTAAATGCGCCAAATTAATAAATGACATTTGTGTACCACGCGCGCCAACCGGAAACGATAAATATTAGCGGGAATAAAATTTACCGTTCCGTATCCTATATATATGTACTCCGGTTCGCTTATATTCATCATTCCCAATGGAGAGATGTTCGTTAAAAAAACGTTGTGCGGTAACGGTTATTTAGGTTAAATAAACGTTGAGAAATTAAGAAATGTCCACATTTTCTACGTAGTTATTAACCAAACTTTCTACGTTTAATATACATTTCAAATTCACTGCTAATAAACGTATGTACTGCATATTTTAGTACAATTATAAACGTTTATTTAAATATATTTGTCAACGTTTATTTTTTAAACGTTCTAATAACGTTGAGAAACAGGGAAATGTCCACATTTTCTACGTAGTTATTAACCAATCTTTCTACGTTTAATATACATTTCAAATTCACTGCTAATAAACGTATGTACTGCATATTTTAGTACAATTATAAACGTTTATTTAAATATATTTGTCAACGTTTATTTTTTAAACGTTCTAATAACGTTGAGAAACAGGGAAATGTCCACATTTTCTACGTAGTTATTAACCAAACTTTCTACGTTTAATATACATTTCAAATTCACTGCTAATAAACGTATGTACTGCATATTTTAGTACAATTATAAACGTTTATTTAAATATATTTGTCAACGTTTATTTTTTAAACGTTCTAATAACGTTGAGAAACAGGGAAATGTCCACATTTTCTACGTAGTTATTAACCAATCTTTCTACGTTTAATATACATTTCAAATTCACTGCTAATAAACGTATGTACTGCATATTTTAGTACAATTATAAACGTTTATTTAAATATATTTGTCAACGTTTATTTTCTTAACGTATTAATAACGTTATCTTTGAAATAATATTTGGATTATTGTTGTAAACAAAATAGGGAAATATTCTCTAAAAACCGTTAACTAATTTGTATAACAGCCAATAAAATGGCAACTACATTCGAAAAAAAAAAAAAAAAAAATATCCCGCAGTGAGATTCGAACCTGCGTCAACTTCTACGACAGCCATTATGCAGTTTTCTATAATTGTAGATCAATTAATTAGCACACTTTATACAGTTTCAAACATTCAATCAAATACAAGCTACAAATCGAAACACGCATATATTGCGGACGCTACGTTGAAAACTGCTTGACTGCAAATCCTTGGGTAGACCTGTAAGAGCTGAAAATGGGAAGAAACAAATACTACATCTTATACATAAGACCACGCACAATATTACATGACAAATCAGTATCAAATTAGGTATTTCTGTGATTAAGCAATGATTGGCATGTTCTAGAACTTTATTACTATTATTAAAGATTTTAAATGACCACACTCCAATAGTTTAGTATTTTATATGATTTTGTTAATTTCTTATGTGCAATGCTAATTAAAGAAATATTTCAGTGATTTTTCTCAACGTTATTAGAACGTTTAAAAAATAAACGTTGACAAATATATTTAAATAAACGTTTATAATTGTACTAAAATATGCAGTACATACGTTTATTAGCAGTGAATTTGAAATGTATATTAAACGTAGAAAGATTGGTTAATAACTACGTAGAAAATGTGGACATTTCCCTGTTTCTCAACGTTATTAGAACGTTTAAAAAATAAACGTTGACAAATATATTTAAATAAACGTTTATAATTGTACTAAAATATGCAGTACATACGTTTATTAGCAGTGAATTTCAAATGTATATTAAACGTAGAAAGATTGGTTAATAACTACGTAGAAAATGTGGACATTTCCCTGTTTCTCAACGTTATTAGAACGTTTAAAAAATAAACGTTGACAAATATATTTAAATAAACGTTTATAATTGTACTAAAATATGCAGTACATACATTTATTAGCAGTGAATTTGAAATGTAAATTAAACGTAGAAAGTTTGGTTAATAACTACGTAGAAAATGTGGACATTTCCCTGTTTCTCAACGTTATTAGAACGTTTAAAAAATAAACGTTGACAAATATATTTAAATAAACGTTTATAATTGTACTAAAATATGCAGTACATACGTTTATTAGCAGTGAATTTGAAATGTAAATTAAACGTAGAAAGTTTGGTTAATAACTACGTAGAAAATGTGGACATTTCCCTGTTTCTCAACGTTATTAGAACGTTTAAAAAATAAACGTTGACAAATATATTTAAATAAACGTTTATAATTGTACTAAAATATGCAGTACATACGTTTATTAGCAGTGAATTTGAAATGTATATTAAACGTAAAAAGTTTGGTTAATAACTACGTAGAAAATGTGGACATTTCTTAATTTCTCAACGTTTATTTAACCTAAATAACCGTTACCGCACAACGTTTTTTTAACGAACATCTCTCCATTGGGAAATGTTTCACCTAACAGTTAGAAAATTCATGTAGAACCAATGGTTAAATATAACGTTAACAAAACTAATATTTTTAATCAATATAAAACAGGTTAAAATGCTTCATAGATAAACTGAATCCTATAAGCTTTAACCCGTTGCTTTATAACTACATGTGAATGTTAATTAAACGTCGTTTCAAATTGGTTATGAGTAAAAACGTTCTTCCCTCAACGTTAATTAAACGTTATTTCTTCTGAAAAAATCAACGGTTAAAACACGTTAAAAAGATGCCATCGATTCAACCGTTTCGAATTGGTTATGGATAAAAACGTTCTTCCCTCAAAGTTAATTAAACGTTATTTCTCCTGGAAAACTCAACGTTTAAAATACGTTGGAAAGACGCCATCAATTCAACGGTTTCCTATTGGTTATGAGTATAAACGTTGCTTCATCAACGTAAGTTTAACGTTATTTCTCCTAGAAGATTCAACGTTAAAAAAGCATTTGAATGATTGCCTGAAATCAACCGGTTGATATTGGTTAGGGAGGAAAACGTTGTTCTCTCAACGTAAGTTAAACGTTATTTCTCTTTAAAAAATCAACATTAAAAATACGTTAAAAATATTGCCAAATTTCAACTATTTGTTATAGGTTATTGTAAAAACGTTTTAAGTTCAACGTAAATTCAACGTTATTTCTCTTTAAAAAATTAACGTCTAAAACACGTTAGAAAAATTACTTCAATTTAACCGTTTAATTAAGGTTATAGAAAAAACGTTGTACTAATAACGTTTTTTAAACGTTTTTTCTTTCAGAAAATGTTAACGTTTAAAATACGTTACCGAAGTTGCCTAAATTCAACCGTTTAATGCTGGTTACTGAAAAAAACGTTGGGCTAAAAACGTTTTTTGTACGTTTATTAGACGTTAGTAGAATAACCGTTGTTCTGGCAACTTGAAATAAACGTTAAATTTTTGTTTCTTTATAATGGTTTAAATATAACCGTTTGAAAACGTAGAAAAAATAAACGTAAACCATTTTTCAACCATTCGAACGTCTTTTTAACGTTTTTTCTACGACTGTCTCTCCATTGGGTTGTTTTACGGGAGGTTCGATACTTGGGGAACAAATGCCGAAAAAAGAAGCATGCTTCTCAACTGTTTCGCAACAGGGAATATAAATACCTGTTTAAAAGGCCCATGACCGTAGGGAGAAGCCTGCGATTTGAAACATTTAGCAGAAAGTGCATAAAATATTTAGCTAGCTCGATACACGCTAGCCACCCCCCCCCCCTCCCCCCTCCCCTTAAGAGTCACTCTCTCACTCCCTTTACCACGCCAACCAGTGGAAGGAGTTTCAGCCGGGAAACCGCAGCAGCAAAATGTTAAGAGAGTGATGGACACGAACGGCAACGAAGACAGCAAGCAACGCTCGTGAATATTACCGTATTTTGCAGAATGCGCCAACCCTGCAGGTTTATTAAAATCTGCCAGAAATTTGGTCTATCGAGCAATTCCCATAAGAGAAATTAACGATCCATGTTACTTGGTAAAATGCCTGCTAAAAATCTTGAACGAGTTGACTTTGGAAAATTTCGTAAAATCTTTTCCTCGAAAGATTTTCTGCGGTGAGGCAGGCGGATTGTACAGCGAAACGCGGCAATAACGTGCTCTAAGCGTTTAACAGCATAGCCGTCGATTACATAAACGTGTCACCCCACGTTTTGGTCTAGGCTCACTACGATAAACGAACCCGGCACTTTGGCCAGCGGTCTTATCGACCCGACGAATCGCATCTATACCCTCTAACCCCCTCGAACCGCTTTCAAAGTGCTTAATGTATCGTGTATAATATAATCCGCGTGGTCCACGCACACAGTTTAAACAAAACTCTAATATGCTCTATATCATTGATGAATATCCCACAGAGTAGATTACGAGGAGCAAATCCCATTTTTTCGATACTTTGAAAGAATGTCAAATTATAAAGCTTATACGAGGCTCTCTTGTCATATATATTAGGAAATGCACGTACGTGTCAGGATTCCTATGTATATACGTACAGCATACTACATCTGTGCGTGTACATAGCTGGGATTGCCCAGTCCTCTCATCTCGTCGGAGACCTGGCTAGGCGCCTACAAGGAATTTAGAGGTCTACCGGGAATCGTGGTAACGCACCTTAATGGGATTGGCGTTCGCGGAACTATCATTAACGTCGTTGGACTGACGCGTTGGACAAGGAGTCCGTTCTCCACCTAGACTCCACCTCGCGATGGCGCGTGTACAACATGAAGAGAGGATCCGTCCCATAAATCCAAAATGGAGTCTCTCGGGACGAACTACCTCGTCACGAATATCGTGCACTGCACTTGTACTACGTACTTATATATATATATGTCTATACAAACGACTAAACAATACCAGTTTATTCGGTGCGTCCACTGAAAATATAGTCATGGACTCAACTTTGCAAACACTCTTCAAAGTTTTGGAGGTTGAAAAGTTCGAAAGTTTAAGAATAATGATCCAACTCGACGAGTCCTCCGAAAGCTCCGTGACTAAATCCTTGGGCGAGGAAAACGTTTTGCATATGGATGACGACGCGGGCCTCGTGTCCATTACTCGGCTTAGTCCTTTAAAATCCAGCAACGGTAATGCGACCGACCGCGACCGCGCTTGGCATGCATAATTGGATTAATTTAAACTAGCGACGATACAGCTGTGTCAGGTTAACGCTACACCGAGCAAAGATTAAAATAACGATCAAACGGTTATCGTAAATTATCGCGCGAATTAAAATCACGAGGTTATATATATATACATATACGAACCGGCGAATTTTCCGTGGCTGTACTCGCTTGGCGAAAATATAGGAGCCGAGAGAGAGAGAGAGAGAGAGAGAGAGAGAGAGAGAGAGAGAGAGAGAGAGAGAGAGAGAGAGAGAGAGAGAGAGAGAGAGAGAGAGAAAGAGTGGAAATCTGTTAATAAGATAAGGCGAGGTTTTCAAGTACCCGCATGAGTCGAGTGTTGGCGCGACAATATCATAAACACAACTGGGATGGGAATCAGCGTGAGGAATCTGAGAGGGCCTCCTTCGGGTGTGTGTTTTAAGCCCGCGGGGCCGGATGGGACGAACGTGAGATTATGAGAGCGACAAGCAGGAGCAGAAAAGCTAATGAGTGGCCGAGCTAATACCGGGCTCAGTGCTCGCAGACCGAGCGTCCTGGCGCGCACCCTCTTGCCATATAGTCGCGATCCAAACCTACGAATGCATATTCAAGATACGAATGTTTTAAATCCCGCCAGGATTACGAGAGCCCCAGAGTAGGGTCCTCGTTTTAGCAAAAGATGCGCCGTTTTATTATTTTTCATATCGACAAGAGAGACCAGTGTTGGAGCTGACCCGAGGGGTTGTGTGTACGGACACGCGGGGCCTGCCGGGGCTTGAGGGATTAACGGCGATAAATTTCGCAAAAATAGGGGCTTACTCTGTCGCTGGTCGACACTCTAATCCTCCGAACCGCTAGCTCGCTCGCGTTTGCTCGCGGCGCTCTCTCCCGCTCTTTCCCCTTCCGCGTGGATGAAGGTGCTCGCCATGAAAATGCAGCAACGTTTCGATACTACTTCGCCACCACCTACAACCATAATCTCTCCCCATTTTTGCAATTATCCTCCCGCGCCTCTTAAACTTACCTTAATTCTCCTTCGTCTCCTCCTCGCGTTCTCTCTTTTTAGTCGTTAGAGCCGACTATCTTCCGGTCCCCGGAAGATTATTCACCAAACCCAGTGCTCCCATAAATTCCTAAAAATTCCCATCCCGGAAGAATGCCCGATGATTAACGACTCATCGATCCTCGGAGAGTTAACGCGCGCCTTTCTCTTCGCGTATTTTCTCTACAATTTTGCAACTCGGTATCTATTGTTCCAAATTATATCTATATATATACACGCGATGACCTTGATTATTCTTAAGAAATCTTTTCATTGCTACGCGCGGTTTCTCGCGATCGGCGAGCCTCGAGCGCGAATTTTACGCGGTGGAGGAGAAGAGGAACGTGCAAGGTTGTTGGTTTCGCGGGAATTTAAAAAAGGCGTGGGCGAGCTTGCATGCGAGTTTCGGCATTGAAAATGCTGGCGCTCGAAGAGCTCGACGCAACAATAGCGACGCATCAACATAATTACAGCTCGCCTCGCACTCGACGGGCCCACGTATTATATTCAAATTCACTTGGTGGCGGCGCCAGTTCAAGGGGCTGCCGTCCCGTCTATACAGTGTATACTTGCGCGAAAGTGGAGATTGAGAGAGAGAGAGAGAGAGAGAGAGAGAGAGGGGCAGAGGGAGAGAGTTGTTGACGACGCGAGGATCGGTAATGGTGAAAAAGGAACGAGTCAATGATACCATTATCCGGTTATGCATCCACGAGGATACATCCTCCGAAAGAAGAAAAAACGTATCAACATCCCCGATCCATTCCCTATTCCTGCAGTAACGTGCCTCTCGAATCTCTCGACTACAAGAAATTCGGTAAACAAATATCTTAAATCCTCAATAAATATCACTCTCGTAGGACGTTGGAGCGTAGTCACATCGCAGATCACACAAAGAGGAATAAGGGACGGATGGAATAAGAAATGCTGTGTGTGTACTCTGGAAGGTCGCGCGATACTATATAGTATATAAGAATCCCCGCGTGAGGTGTAGTGTGAGGAGGATGTAGAGATAGAGGAAGAGGGGGGAGGGGGTTAGCAACGCGACTCGGAGAGAGAGTGGAACACGGGGCAAGGATTTGTTCGAGCGGAAAACTGCCGGTCGATGTATGCAAACGTCTCTTCCAGGTTCTTTGGAGCCGATAGGGTGACAACGGGTGCTCCGTATCGCTTAAGGATCGGTCCTGCCGGTAGCCGAAGTATTGTCCAAGTCTCCGGAACCTCTCGGGACGTTTCCACGATGGAACGCTGCTCGAGGGAAATGTTTTCCTCCGGACGCGTAGACTCGAGGCAACGACCTTGACATAGGTCGGTCAAGGACGTTCCAAGAGATGCGGAAGCGAGTGGGCTATGTTGGCAGGTGGAAAGACGCAGCGGGGACAATAGATGTCAGTCTTCGTTGCTCGTGCGCCAGCTCCGAGATAGCAGATCTAAGTGGGTTATACCGAGCTACGGTTATGGCGGCATAAAATGGAGGGTGCCGCGCGCCACCAGTCGACTCGAGGGGATCCTTTACGGCCGAAAAAACTGCCACTATTATTGCCTATGCAAATTGTTTAAAATATCCTACCGAGGCCGTTTTCCGTCTTTGCGGCCATCGTTCCGCCACCAAACAACCAGCGCGTCGCGAGTGACGACGGTGCTTCGCAAAATGGGAAAACTTGCTCGAGATCGTTTAACCTCTCTACGGGAAAAGCTCCGTTTACCCTTTACACACCTTCGGCCTCGAGATCCCGCACTAATTAAATTCCAGATCGATCGCAGACATTTGCATTCTGATCTCGGGAGCTCCGTGTGCTGCACGCTCCTGCACTCGTCTGCGTATAAGGAGAATATTGATTAAGCCGATCAAGCGGTAGCTTATAAAAAAAAGGAACGCTGGCAATGAAGAGAGGATATCTTCCAAGTCCCGCAGGAGCTACTTCATAAATCTTCGTGATTGTTATTTGTTCTCGTGTTTTTCACTCGACTATATATACATGCATACCGTGCAGGCGAATGAAAAAATCTCAACGGGGAACGCGCGTACACGAGTACGAATAGCTGGCACATCGTTGTGCCGTTGCTAAACGAAACGAACTTCATTATCGATCTCGATGGAGAAACGCTTACGTTTGGCCCACGGGCTTTATACATGGGTAATGGTATTGCCGGTTTGTGGTTTGTACCGCTTTTGCCTTGCCTTGCCTTGCCTTTCCTTCCTTGGATAGCTTATTGATTGCCACGAATGCACTCGACTCTCCCATTACGACAATGTACAACGCTCAACAGAAACTGTATCTGCTTTCATATACCGGGTGTTGCTTTCTTATATATTCACTTTCTACGAAAAACCTCCCACTTCCACGCCGAAATATCACTCGGCCTGGCCTCCTCGAGAGAAAATTTTACATTAACGGGAAAATGGAGAAACTTTACGGCCATATCCATTATAAAGGTGGAATTTTTGGGAAAATTGAAAGAGGGAAAAGGTTGGTGGAAAAGAAGCACCCGGTGCTTCGAAGGATACAGAACAGAGCCGGCAGATGTAATTTCGCGGAATGTTTCCATTGATATAAGAAGACTAAGGCGTATCTTGGATGAAGGTGGGTGGTTAGTGGTATGGAGGGTGCTAGGACGAAGGGCAGGATTGGAGAGAACGGCGAAGCGGAAGGAGGAACGTAGTCGCAGGAAACTGCAAGCTAGACGGATATATCTCTCGAGTAAATTAAAATGGATTATATATGTCGACTCCATCTTCAATCTTTCTTCCATCCTCCACCAACTGGTCGGTTTGCTTTATTGCTCCTGTGCCTTTGCCCACGGGTAATTGTTATTGCGCAGAAATGAATGTGCAGTTTTCGCCAACTCGAGGAATCGCGAAGAAAATGCCCTGGACTTTCCGATAAATATTTTCACTCGCCAGCAAACGGCGCGTTGCGTTCTTTCCAAATTCACTTGGAATGTTTTGAGTCACCTATCAACAAGGTTGTATACATTAAGGACGCGGGACCTGCGTATTATTTAATCGACGACGGTTTCTCCGGCAAAACACACGTTGCATTGTACGTGGCGATCGTTGTCTGGCGCGATGAAATATTGGCGGCGCTATTAAATTTCACGCATAAGCTTTGGATCAGCGTCGTAAGCAGTGTGCTCCAAATCGAATTTATTACACGTGTCTCTTCGTTATATCTATTCCCTTTTCAGAGGAAAGCGTCGTGTACTTTGTCTTGGAAAGCTACGCTTAGACGTGACGTTTAAATGTTGCTGTATGGGTACAGGGATAAGAGTCGTAGTGTACGTGTCGGTGGGAGGGAGAGGTGGTAAAGGCGGTGGCGTCGTAGTAGGTCGGTGGCCACAATTCTGGAAAGGCAACTCCGTTACTGGCGGAGGAAGGTCGTCGGGACACGGAGTCGACCATGATGTATGCTCCTCTTCCGTCTAATTAAACTTGGGGAGGGTCGCAGAGTTGGTTGGTTGGCGCTCCGGTTGGACGGACGGATGGACGACGAGGGGCGGTCGTCGGATGCCTTTCAAAATGACAACTGGAGAGAGAGAAACGCGAACTGGCCGCAGGGGTGAAGCCAGGAACAGCGAGAGAAACGCGAAACTTTCAACTGAAATGACTGTCATGCGAAACAGCTTCCTGCCCTGCTCTCTGCAATTGTCGCTTAGGAAGCGACCGCTGCCGAATTAATACCACCTGTTTTTTCTCTCCTCCCTTTTTATCTCCTTCTCCCCCTCTTTATCCTCCAATTATATCTTCAAACACCGCATTAAGCCCACCGTCCCTCGCAAAGAGCTCCACGTGAAATTGCCCCACGAATATTTATCAAAGAATGCTAGCTGGCAGAACGCTGCACGTACTTTCTGATTGGATTTCTTTTCACGCTGGCGAAAAAAAAAAGAAAAAATAAAATAGGGGAGCGCGGGGCGCTTGCGCGGACGAGAGAATGGAGGAGATATATCGGGATGAAAGAAACCCTTTACGGGAACGGGAATAAAAAGTACCTATCGCAGGAATTATCCGAATGGCAAAAAGTACGCGCTGGCGCTTTGAAGCAACGTGACAGTTGGACATTGGCGGAATATCGAATAAGAGACAAAAGGGAGCTCTTGTGCCAGACTTATACGTGCTTGCAATTCGAGACCGTGGAAGGGAAAAGGAAGGAAATTTAATCAAACCATTGTACGCCGGTAAGCAACACGCTAGGTAGCCTAGCAAATATGCGGTGAGCAGGAGAGCCAAGGATTCCGCCTCCATCAAATTAATTTCATTTATTTCCGCCTGTCGGGCTGCGCGTACCGCGCCTATAAGTCCTTCTCGCTCACTGCTTGCTTCTCCTTTCCCATTATTCAAATTCAACTTACGCGTGTCTTCTTAATTTTCCGCGTCGTCCATTGCGCGCAATGATCATTGCCATTTCATCGATTCCTCGTCAGACAGAGAGAGAGAGAGAGAGAGAGAGAGAGAGAGATATTTTGGAGAACCAGAAAAGAGTCTAGGATGGCCATTCGGTTGATCCGCGAGGTAAGCGTATGCACATGGCCGATATATTGGCTTTTGCCAGGCAAATTCCTTGGCTCGAGTCTCGCGATTCCGTAAGTTTTGGCGGGGCAAACGGACGACCTGGAATTTCCGGCGAGCGACGCAAACGATGAAAAGCGGAACGGCCAGGACGTATATGACTGGCGATAACGCGCTCGACGGGGTGCGACGAATTTACACGCGACACCCTACGCTTCCTTCCAACCACGGATTCCACGAGAAAAGGAAATTATACCTCGAGCAACGCTCCTTTCCCCTCGCGCCTTCTCCAAACGAGCAACGGATCGGAATCTCCAATTGTCCAGGAAATTTCTATCGCGAGCTTTTTTCCAAGGCTCCGCTAGAATATAAGGTCTCGCTGTTGAAATTTGGATTACAACGGGGAAAAAGTGGTTAATGGAAAGGGTCGTTTGTTTGATAAAAAAAAAACAGAGGAAAAAGCTCTTAAAGAGCTGGCAGTCGGGTAAATGAACGCTTGGCTTGCGCCAATTACTCTTTTAAGGTGTAATATGTATCCAGCGCGCCGAATGAGTTCCACGACTATGGTACGGTCGCTTAATCGCTCGTAATAACGGCGAGACGAATGTGCAATTCGTGAGGGAACCCTGGAGAAAAACTTACCGGTAATTTCTGCCCGTTGATTCGATTTTCTGGATTCTCGTTGAAATAAAAAGTTCGTAAAAATGAAATATACGTCTTTATATATATATATATATATATATATATATATATACCTTAAGCAAATTTAATATCTCCAGTAGTTTCGCGATTTTCGGGAGAACGATGCAAGTGCTTTTAGGGGCCAATTTCTGATGCAGTCAGCGTAGACAGCGTAATTCGATCGAGCAGCATTTGAGAGTGCGTGGTAGGTCCCAGTGCGACCGAAGCTTACACTAAAATCCTTTTAACTCTACCAGCTTGTATGAAACCACGAAAGCTTTTCACGACGCGATTAACTGGCTACTCGTCTTCTCGCCTATATACGCGATACCTCTGTCGCATGGAAACAAGATATGTACATTTACTAAAAATTTATCATTTTTTTTTTAAACCTCAGCACGATTAATAAATACCACTGCGTATATGTGTATTTTATATTTCATTAACGCAAAGCTCAGGTGTTATGTATACACCAACGCACAGTGGCATGACGGTGCACGATAATATGCAGTTATGCTATTAGGGCTATATACTTTTACTTTTTGACATGAATTTTTGTAAAATTTTCTTCCTACACCTATTGGGAATGTGCAAACCTACACAATTACAGTCAAGTAAGGATGTATACGTAAACAAAATAAGTCTGGCAAAAATGACAAAATTTAGCAACTCTTATTAGAACTGATGTTATGCATATATATCACCACACATTGTTAACGTAATGCTACTGCGTTGGTATACGCACGAAGCGAACATTCGGTCAAGAATGAAAATTCCATATCGATAAGCAAAGCTAGAGAAGGAGAGACTCGATTGGAAAGTGTGGAGCATCTGCTCCCGAGCCACAACAAAATCCCTGTAACTTTGAACAACTCGAAGAACTCGTTAATAATTTCAAACGGGCGATCACACTTGCGGAGTTCTTCGCCAGAAAAATCATCGACGTCGTAGGAACAACAAATTTGCATTAAACATTAAAATGAACAATTAGCATTCCAGGCGAGTGCAGAATCTGCCCGTTTAACTTGGTTCCTGATCCGATTCATATTCAACAGGCATGCCAATTAATGTCAATACAAACTTGAGCACGCCGTCCGGGACCGGAGGTATAATTGAAGTAGCAACTCCATCGGGGCATCGGCTGCTAAGACTCGAAACTATTTATTAAAATGCATCTCTGAGTTGGATATGTAATGAAATAGTTGGATCGATATCGGTGCGATTCAGCGTCTGAAATGGGAACGGGGAAACTTTAATGGAATCAGCTGGTACCCGATGCTGCATATATTCACGGCAGCACTGGGTAAAGCCTTTAAAGTCATGGCGCAGCTGGGTCTCTCGAGAAGTTTCGCGCGACATCGAAGGGGGTGGCCGAGTTTAGTCGACGAGCTACTCCAACGCCCGTCTTTTCGCTGCGATATCGTCAGCGCGCAAACAGCGTATATGCATTAAACCATGAGCCCACTATCCCCGATGTCATATCCAATAGACGTTGCTGCGGAGGGGTTGCGCGACTCTGCCTGTCGAGAAAGGGAGGAAGAGCGGGGGGAGGGGGGGGGGGGTGGCAGTCAGCCCCGGTGTGCTAATGGCATTAACCGAGCTGCTGCAATATGATTACCGTTCTCGCAAGGTAACCTGATCACAGCCGAAATCTATGGGGGTGTCCGGAAAACTAGACGAATAGAGGGGAAAGGGGGGAGGTTGTTGTGTATTAGCGAGAGAATTAAGCTCTCTCGCACGCTCATGTATATATATATATATATATGTATACAAAACTGCGTCGCGACGGCGACGATGCTACTGCTTGGGAAAAACCCACCCTTAATCGCGTTGCGCTTTTTGCGACTCAGATTACCCGTGAATCATTAGACTCGGTCCTGCGAAATCGAGAGCCACCGACCGTTCCTTATCTCCGCATTAGGAGATTACTATGGCTCGCGCTGATCTACCACTCCACTCAATTTTCTTGCCTCACGTTTTTTATCCCTCGCCAACAACGGTTTTCCTCCTCTCGATTTTTCCATTATTTATAGCGTGGAATTCCTGATCAACCAATTTCTCGAGAAAGCATCTAATCTCCACTTCGAGACACGCGCATTAAAATAACGAGGGGTGAAAGAAGCGTTTGTAAAGTTCCAAGTGCCATTATCGAAATTAATTGATTAGAATATAGCTATATATAAAGGGATTGGGAAGCGTCCAAGATAATCATCGTCATCGTCGATTAAAGCAGCGCTCTTTCAAGGTAGTCCTATATCTCTAGGATGATGTTTTACGCGCGTTGATGAATGAACATGGATATTTACCGTGAGATGTTGAAAGAGCCACGCCCTGAGGATGTTAGTCGCGACCTTGGGAAATATTCCTCTTTTCTTCTGATTCTTCTTGCCCGACGAATCGTCGTCTTCCTCGCCCGTTCCTTCGCCACTGCCGATACTCGCATTACTTGCATCGCCTGTAACAAAAAGATAAAGATGATAAATAAATTAATCCATTTATTGGTCTGCGTTTTGCGAGAATTTGCGATTCGATATGGTATATGGATTACCACGCGCAATAAGATTTTGCATACATCCTTCGATTTTCGGTCCATTGGATGGTGGCGATAACAGACAGACCCACCCTCCGAGTCGATTCCCATGCATACAAACACCATTAAGCCACCCGCAATCACCAGGAACCCTGACTCTCTCTCTCTCTCTCTCGATCATCCCCTGCGTGCAACGCTCTCTACTCCCCTACCTCGCCTCTCCCCACAATCTCTCCAAGCTCGTGCATTAATTCCCCGTCATTTATCAATCTTAGCTTTTTAATTGCGCACAACTCCTGCTCGCTGGGGACTCCAGAAGCAAAAAGGTAATGAGTAATATTAAGACAGCTTATGGTCGTGCTTCCATCTACAATGAAATATCATTTTTATAAATTAACGCGTTTCCACTCTCCTTATATATATATATATATATATATATATATTCGCTCCACGATGAGCTATACTGGCCGAATTGGCCAGGAATTCAGTAGAGGTTTATTTCCAATTTATTATATTAGCTGTTGAAAAGAGGCAATAACTCAAAAATAAATCTCAACACTGTTGTCTGACTCTTATGGTATTTTTTCCTTCACTTTCGACACGCGCAAGTTTTTTTCTCGTTTTTCCATTTGCCTCAAAATAAAACGCACGAGAGGGAGAGGGAGAGAGAGAGAGAGAGAGAGAGAGGAGAAAGGTTCCCTATATATACGCTTTTCTCAATCAAACGGAAAAGAGAGGCTTGCGCCACTTACTGCTTGCGGATTATAAATGACCGAGCCTTATCGGCTGAGCCAAGGCTGCCGTTCCCAAGGTTCTATCGTAACAGAGAGATCAGGGTGAGCTCGGCTCTCCCAGGGGGTTCACGATGACAGGTCGCCCGGGGCTGACTCTCCCACTCCCCTGGAACGGTCTCGTGGCCAAGATTAACTTTGAATTCGTCGAGGCGATCGGCCGAGGGGTCCCTTCGGCCTGAGAGGGACGAAAAATTTGTTCGTCCTACGAACGGACGGACCGGAACGGCGGGAGATCGATGGAAATCGACGATTGCTCTAGCTCCCTCCCTCTTTTCACAACTATAGACTAAAGCTTCTCCTCATCCGTACCTTTTCGTTTTATTCGAAGCAAACCTTCCCCGAATAAATCCACCCTGGCTTTCATTTTCAACGCAAAGCTCATAAAGCCTCTGTTTCAAAGTACATCCGTATCTATATATATATATATATATAGACATCTACATGCGGAATCAAATCGAAGTGCCCATATATAGTCGATTATCGAACGAATTTCGCCAACGAGGCTATCGAGGCAGTTTCTTCCGGTGGGTTTTCGCGCGAGGCAAGATGAGAGTTCGGGGCCAACGACAAAAACGAGGCTGCGTCCTCCGCTGGTTGGATCTAATGGCGAACGAGCGGAGCAAGTTTAGCGAGCGAATAGAGCGGTCTCGGGGAAAGCGGTCGGCCGAATAACGGAATGGCCAGCCAGGAGCGTCCCTCTGATTGCAGTTAATTTACTCGGCGAATCGGGTTAATGTAGCGTACGAGCCGTACCGGACCGACATATATCGACGTTACTGGCGCGTATGCGCGTAATCCTGCGTCCCCCGAAGTCGCTCTTCCTACAACTCGCCGCGTGTGCGACGCCTACCTACGTTCGCTGTATAGCTCCTAGATACAGCCAAGCTGTGTACGTTGGTTTATACCGTCGAAACGACAAACATATATATCGATATAGCGCCCACTCTGCTTCTCGCATTCTTCCTTCCACTTGCCCGCGTGTCCTTTTCCACTCGCTATATATCGATTGTGACTATACGACCTGATCTATATCCACTCTCGTCAAACACATATTTTATCTCACCTCTCTTCCACGCATCGATCAGCCGGGAACAAACAATCCACCACGTCGCTTCGTATCAAATGACAAGCGACTCCGTTGTATCCGGCTTACGCATATATATATATATATATATATATATATATATTGAAAATTGTATTGTATATATAGCTCGAGTCTTCAAGGTTTTTCCATGGCGCTTACGTTATAGGAGAGAATCCCGCTCGCTCGGCTCTGGCAGAAACGCAAAGTGGGGGTCGATTCAACCGGGTGGCTCTTTTTTACGAGTTTTGCTCTCGCGGTATGAAAGCGATTACAACGGGACGCTTCGGGGGAAGGGACATATCGTTCCACTCTTGATTTACGTCTCGCATTTTTACTGCGGCGTTATAGAGATTTAAGCGCGGCCAATTATACGTTTATGCCAGGCTCGAGCTCGGTGGTCCGTGATTCTTGCCTTCGCGAAATCGACGGTGCGAGCTACGCGAGACTCTTGCGATGCGCTGCTTCCTTTCCCGAGCTGTCGCTTCTATACTTAGCGGATGGAATCGGGAATATAAGCGAACTCTCACGAAAGCCTGACGATCTGCTATTTTCAGAGAACCGCGCACCCCACTCGTCCCGCGAACATTGAAAACACTCGGTTTATATACGTGCACAACGCACAAGCCAATTTATACAACAATGTTTCCCTGCATGATTATCATCCACGCTCCGATTCGCACTCCGTTCTATGCTAAATTATTTGCCGCATATTGGATGGTTATATATCATGCGGGGAATGAAGTTTTATCACGTATACGAGAGTGGACGATTTTAAATTAGTAGCGTACGTGTGCGGTACGTGGGAGATTTAGTGGAGAGAATCTCAAGTTATTTCGGTAGAGAGGAATGATTGGTTAATGTATACAAGTGGTACTGGCCGGAAGAAGGGGCTACTGGCTGGGGATGGTCGCATCCGCAAATTGAGGAACTCGATCGCGACAGGCCGAGACGTCTTCCTCGGGGACGAGGCTCCAGGCTGTATTTAGGGTGACCGAGCAACACTGTCGAAATAACCACGCATATGGCCGCCAAAAATAAACTCCTTATTCTCATCCCATCGAAGCTTCGGCCTAGCTCCCCTCCAAGCGCCTCATCCATCTATCTCTCGCTCTGCTTGCAACTCTCTCTCTCTCTCTCTTTCTCTCTGTAATATGTGTATAGGTATAGGAGAACGCGCACCGGATACCGAGACATTTATTTGCCGCCACACCAGGACGCCACGCGCCAAACACGACTACGAGCATCAGCGGGAAGGAGGGAAAAAAGCATTCTACACACGCCTCCTCGCGTATCACGTTTCACGGTCACGGCACTCCGAACCCACTAAAACTTTATGATATTTACGAAATTCTCCCCAGTCAGCTCTTTAATCCCACCGATGCTATAGCTGTGGTCGACTTAAATTAGAAATATTCCTAATGGATGCGCTGAAGAAGTGTTCGGGAAAACTAAATTTCCTCGCTAATAGATTCATTAATAAGGCGGTAGACTATGCAGTGTGTATAGTCAAAATTGAAAGAGTGCTTTCAAAACGTGATAGTTGCAGAGGTTACGTGAAATTACGAGAGTAAGGACTAAAGAGATTTGGAAACTGAGGGGTGACGATATAGAATACGTTTGCGAATGATTATCATTCGGATAGGAAAAGCCAGAAGCACGACATTGAGCGATCGACCTGGAATCGCGAACGACCAATCTTGAATCTCTTCCGGGAGTGTATGGGAAGAGTGACCAATAACAGTCGTGATGAAAGTGCAGGAGAGATGTCCGAGTAACCGGTTCCTGATCGCTACCAAGAAACATTTATCGTATCGAAAGCTCTCTTGCAGATCTCCTACGAGAGACTAATTCGAGAAGAAAACGTTCGACGATCGTTTGGCAATCGGATAGATTTCTCTTTTATACCTATATATATATATAATGATAGATCCATACTGCAAAGTGTGCAGAATCAAAGTTCAGCTCTGTGTTAGAAATTATCAAAGGCAACTCGAGTCGAGTACAAATATATATTTTCTATATAGAAGTATATATGTATAAGAGGACGGGTGTAATGTTTTCGCATGGTCGAAGATCGTGGGAGGGGTCAATGAACCAAAACACGCATTCTAACGTCAGCTAGACTGTGCACGAGCATGTCGAGGTTAGCCGAGCCTCTTCGGCAATTCCAGAAACTATTTTCGTCGGTGAAGCTCCGCTCGCGCCGCGCGACTCCCGTCTTCAAACACTTTTTCAACGTCACCTCCCGCTCCTGGCTAAAGATCGCACGGTCCATTTCCAGAAAAGCGTGACCACGCTTAATTCGAGGATCTGCTTAAGCGTGAGATTAATTGGCGATTGTGGCTGAGAGGGAGAGAGAGAGAGAGAGAGAGGAGGTAGCTTCTCCCGAAGGAAGTCTCTTTGCTCTGGTGGAACCAGTTACGAAGCGGCAGAGTTTGTCCTGCAAATGAGCCGTACGAGACGAGGATAACTTAAACACATGCTAAGCCACCAGCACTGGCTCCGCCAAAGATCCATCTTTCTCCTTCCCAAAGCAAACACTACGATCCACACGCCCTCCTTATTTTTAGGCAAAATAAACAAAAGGTCACTCCCTAAGGAAGAATATCAGAATCGATTAAGGAGAGGATATATGTATATATATATATATATATATATATATATATATATATATAGTATTTCTTTGCGATTCTGAAGCGCAGACCCCTTCGGAGAAAGATATTCATCGAGATATACCTGAGAGATCTTTCGGTGTAGATGGAATAGGGTGCGTGCGCGGAGAGATGAGGCATTTGTAGCTATGCGGATTATCGAGCTGTTCCCTCCCTCCGGAACCTCCAAAGTCACCATCGGTATTCGATGTTATTGTTATGATAGAATCTCGAGGAATGTCGCTCTCGGTCCGTGTGTGCTATATAGATACGAGTCTCGTTTCTCCATTGTTTACTCTACTTCGAGCTGCGAAAAATAGCTGCGTCACGAAGATCGACGCAGGATTTCGACACCTGACGTCGTCCATCAACGGTTTCAATTTTGGCTTCTGCTCGAGTATTGTTGGCTTGGAATTTATATACGAGCGGAGTCGCGAAGAGCGGCCCGTCGAGGTCTCTGCCAATAAATGACCGAGTTATATGGAAAAATATATTTTTGCATCGATATAGGTTGGAAGGAGTTCTTCTGCAACTCGAAAGAGAGGCGAGCGCGGAGGAATAGGATTCGCATCGGGATTACGAGGATAAATAAAGCACGACGCAGAATATAGGCTGGCCCTCTCCTTTGGCCGAGAAGCTTGACAGGGAGTCGAGTGGACTCGCGGAGCGCGCACGGCCAAGCAAGCGGAGCCAGCCGCTTGATTGAGACATCGCTGGAGCGACTGTGACAGTTATCTGATTCATGGACATGCCGAGTGTATTTTATGCCGTACGACCTATGAATACAGATAAATCGGTCCCGACTCGACCGCCCCGAGGAGATCATAGGTGCCTCGTCGTATATGGATATATCAATTACGCCATAGCAGTACAACACGTACTTGCACTAGCAGCATGAGCGTGTCTTCCGTCCGCATCTAACGCGGAAGAAGGCATTAGGATTCATTGGGCGTTCCCGGCTACCAAGGATATACCACCTATACATATTGCTATATGTATGTGTATATACATATATATAGTACATATATATAGAACCCGGTTATCGAACATCAACGTTTTGCATTTCCCTGCGACCATTAATAATATCCAAGCCTATACATTTCCTGTATAAGCTTAAACGATCGCGCACACGATAGATCGGAGAAAGTGGATTGTTAACTTGGAACGGCCGGATATTGAGAACAAGTGTAGCAGTATTAGACGGTAAATGATACACGCGTTAACCTGTCATACGCGCAGCTACAAAATCTGTTACTGACACCGCCGGAAGACGGCCACTCAGCGCACATGTTCGCGTAACATGGTGACGAATGTCACACGTCACTTTACGAGTCCGCCTTGCACACTTTTTGCTCCTAACTCTCGCCCGTCAAAATCTTTGGCCCGTGTTCAATCGAACGTACCTTCCGAATACAATTTGCCAGTGGCAAGTTAATAATGATCCTCCTTCTCGGTCTCTTTCTTTCGTGCCTCTAAAAATAAACTTCCATCAAGGTCTGCTAGAATGGTTTACCAAGGATACACTATATACATTTCACTGGTAGGATGTGGGATTTCGTGTTAATTGATCTACGGTAACGTACGTAGTACTTGAATAAAGGAATCGAGTTCTGGAATAAAAGTGATCAACGTTGACTTTTAAGGATATGCAATAAAGTCTCGCGTTGTACTGTTCCGAGTCCAATAAGAGGATTAACCGCGGCGGAAGCGCCATTAAAAGTGACCATTGGTGGAACGGGAGTGACCGTACGTCGTAAGGCGTGGAAATATAAAAGCGTTAATGGAAACGTGCCGAGGCTAAAACGTCGTTTTCGTAGTCGTCTTCGTCGTTGTCGTCGCTGACGAGTGGAGCCGTCGAGACATGTGACGAGCACGTGTCCCGAAGACTCGCTCATATCGGCTTTCGGACTGAAATTAGTAAACCCTCAGCGGGGTCCTGGCTACGTTTACTTTTTGTCACCGTGTGCGGCGTCGCGACGCGTTTCAACTTTCACTAATGCATCCCATGCATCCCTTCCATCTCCCTCTAATCCACACAGGAATTCCATGGGAAATCCAAAAATATACAACAAAGCCTCCGGGATTTTCTTCAAAGTTGCTGCAACCTTAATAAATACGCAAGTTAATCGGTAAAGATTTTCCTTTATTTTTTTTTTTATTGTTTTTATTATTTCAAGTCACTGAGATCTTGGAAGGATATAATTGCGTTACTCGCGCGACGTACAGTGATATCTAGGGGAGTTGCGAGTGGCAAGCCGGGTAACGCCGGTGATCTATCAAAGGTCGAGCAAAAACGGAGCAAGAAGAAAATCTGCGTAGCGCGCGCGGCAGTGTATGGGCCTCGCGTAAACGTGGAACGTGACCAATAGTGCGCTGGTTCTTAGCAGCGAAAGAGAAATGGGCGCCGGTGGGCAGTAATGAGCCAGAAAACTGGCGACAGCTCGCTATGCCCTCTATATCCTATCCCAACGAGACGAGGCGCGATATTGCACGAGCCGCTTTGTGCGCCACTTTCAACGCGCGTTTCAGAGTACGCGGGGACCCATTACTCACGAGGGCCTGTTAGCACCCCACTCAAATTTATCAAGGTTGCCTCGCGGTACACTTTTCTTCGAATATTTGCGGCCTACAGAGGTCAAATATTATTATTATTGCGGAGTGGGAGCATCGAGTTACGATTCGCGAAGGAGAGATTATCCTGAATATAAGGATATGGTAGGGATGAGCCGTGTGACTATATAGCTGAGGTTCGAGGGAGTGGAGGGGAAGGGAAGGAAAAGGGTGGCTTACACCCTATACTATAGGTTCGTGCATAAATGCATACCTATCTCCGGGCGCATCTCCCGGACGGAACGACCGAACGAAAAGAGCGCGTTATCGGTACCGACCTGATAAATCCCTCGAAGAATAATGAGTCGACATTATTCATGCTGGCCCGTCAGCGTCGTTCGACCGGTTCCGCTATCTCTTTCCTCGTTCCTCTCCTTCCCATCCACCCTATCGCCATCTTCTTTTTTCTCTCATCATCCTCTCGTTCTCTTCTCCCTCTCTCTCTCTCTCTCTCTCTCCTCGTCTCGGCTCGAGGCGGTATGTTTCGGCACAACGCCATTAGGGGATTCGACCGGACGATATTAGGCGAGCTCTCTGGCCCGGATCAACTGGAACTCGTTTGGGGCACCGATGGCGTGGGTGGGTTGCCGTACGAAAGGAAGGACCGCTCGTTTGCCGAGTCCGCCCGGCCCCACAACTCCGGGCCCAGAACGATCTTATCTCGACATCGAAGCCACCGTTCTAAGCGACGTGAAAATGGCCCTTTTCTCAAACGCCATCATCCTCAATGGGAGATTAGTCTTCGAAGTAAGAATATTTTTCTCACACCCGATGATTCTCTCCTCTAGATAAGAAGCTTGGCGTTTGACGGCCCTTAATTTTTTCCCTCCTCTATTCTTCCTCTCTCTCTCTCTCTCTCTCTCTCTCTCTCTTCTCTTTTTTTCTTTTCCAACGCCGATCGCGGACGCAACGAAACTCCGACGTACTGCATCATTGCGGCTAGATTCCAATTGGTGGTGCTGCACACTCAGCGCCAGCATCTATCCGTGACATTGAGTGACGCGTTTAACGCGTCCGTTTTATTACGCGTCCCCCCTTCCCTCGATGCTCCTATACCAATTTTATTCTACGATAAAACACGTGACGACAAATTCGACGCCCGGCAAATCACGATCGAAATCAACTCGTCCACTGTGTGCAAATATAGCAGCTAAATCGATGCTCTATTTTTATCCCGTAATCGATTGAAAATTTGCCCGCCAACTTTTTATTAAGTGGATGCGTGTAATGATTTCGTTGTTGTAAAATAAACATCTTCGGAGCTTTCGAGCGGTAATAATTCATAAAGCGTTTAGAGCGACGACATATTCTATAAAGGAGCGATGGGTCGATAGGTCTGAATAAGTTTGACCAAAGTTTTTATCCTTAGCCAGCATCTAAGAGAGTGGTGGAGTATAAGATATTAGAGTGCTGGAAGAATGAAGGAAGATTGTGGGACGGAAAAATGGGAAGTGAGGGAGAGAGCCGGTAGTTTTTGGATGCACCACCTTATACAGTGTTTCGTTGCGGCCAACTCCGCTTAAGTGTTCCGCTGACTTACATCCCCGTGGGCCAAGGCTGCGTTAAGGGGGCGTGACCGTATACCGAAATGTCAGGGATCTCTCTCTCTCTCTCTCTCTCTCTCTCTCTCGGAAAGTTTGTTGAAAACAGAAAAGGTCGACCGCGATCCTAGGAACCGACGGCTGACGAATGTCTCTCACGAAACACGTGGGAATAATTTAAGAATCCAGCTCTCGCCCCAAAGTGAATTAGATTCCTCGCCACTCCTGCCTGCCCGATTCCTCCGCGCGCCAATAATCCAATAAGAGGAGTTACGTCATAGCATGGATCGGCGTATTCGTCCAAATTACTTCCTGGAACTCGATAATCGTTATTGTCGTGACGCGCTCGCGAAGGATTATCCTTTGAGTGACGGTAATCTGAGATTTTACGGGAAACTCTGGAAAAGGATCGCTCGATTGGTGCCGACTGATGTATTAGTGTACCGTAGTTGAAATAACAAAAAATAATTATTTCTATCGATAAAGTAACAATCTATTCAGAATCTGGACGCAGTTCGGAGGATCAGACGTTGCTGTTATTACCATTTGTGCTTAACTTGCAACTGATTAATCATTTAATATATCATTAGGATATCTTAATTCTCTAAAAGTCCCGTATTTTTTATTAAATTATACACACTGTCTTTACAGCATGATACCGCTCGTCAAATACTCGAAGTAGCAAAAAGGAATTAAACAGATTTTGATTTTTATGTCACACACTATTACTACGTTATCTGTTGACTGTACTTTTATACATAGATATTTACTTTTACAGATATATGTACTTAGACCTCGTCCATAAGGTCGAAAAACAGTCCGAATCCGAGAGTACAGCGCGGTTACTTACGATCAACTAGCGCAACGAAGCATCACCAGCGATACATCATCCGGAGAGCGTTTATCTCTTCCGTATCTTTTATCTGGTGGCCCTGGCTTTTATCGAACAATGCTTCTCGCGCGGTTTCTGTTAGTCACCAACTCCACAGCCGGCGTTCACCGCTCACGTGACTCATTTCTGCTGACCAGACATCGATAAACCAGATCTCTTACATCGAAGCATAGAGTCGCTCTTCGTTTTGGCCCGTGCAACTTATTGTTACCCGATTCCTAATGTACATACGTAAATATGTACCTTGGCTTATTACCGCATCGTTTAAAAATTACAGGAACGATTGGAAGGAGTGCGCTATGGATCGTTGGAGTAAGAATCTTTCTGGGAGGCATTAAGTTGGAGGTGTAGGGATAAATGGATTTTTGCGGGAGGTCTTGCGTAGAGGCAAGGAGAAAGAATCTCCAGGGATTTACACGTAGGGCCGTTGAAGTTGCATGGTGGGAGCGCGGGAGGTGGCGACGACCCGAGGGTGGAGGATGGGCGAGGTAGGGAGTGCAGGAGGGCTGGGATGGAGGCAGCATTCCATCAAACCAGACTCCATCTTATGTGCGTCTAACCCCGGGCAACGTATCTCTGCTCTCCGTCTCAATCCGATCGGCTCGCCGTCCGTTATGGACGTCTTCGTCCAACCATCGACCTTCTACCTCCCCCTACCACCCGTCTCGCTCACTCACACCTATCATCCCCCTCCCACGGTCTCCCCGGTGCAAGCATGCTCGCACAAGCATGCATAAAGGACTGCGGCTTTTCAAAAGGGAAGATGGAAGAAACCAGCAACGGATGAGCCGTGGATACTTAACATTCACAAGTGGCCGGCTAGTATGTTTCTCCTTCTTTTTGCGTTTCACGAATAACTCCGAAATCGCAACTGTACAAAGAGTCCCGCGCGAGGGGAGGCCATATTTTTACCAGGGAATCAATTCAGGGCCAATATAATTAGAGGAGTTATCGCGATGGTTAAATAAAAATGCGAGCGTAATTGTCGTGTTATATATATATACATATATGCACGTATATATATATATATATATATATATATATATGTAGAGAATCGACTGGTGTGAAATTTCCTCGTTGGGAGGAAAGTCGACGACGCGACGGAGAATGGCGCGTTGACGTGACTCGATGGATGCATTTTTAACGGAACCAAAATAGCGACAAGAGAGCACGGCATTCGGAATAGCATTTTCGAGAGAGACGGCAATAACGACGCGAGTGAAAGGGAATGGAGGGAGAATAGCTGAGACAAAACAGCGACAGCTGCGATCAAAGCGACGACGAATGCGGCTATACGACTCTACCTACCAAATTCTCTTCCTTTCTTCTCTGCCCATTTCCCAGTCCAATCTCAATCGCGCGGTAATTTTACCAACCATATCTCTCGATCTCAGCGCGTAGAGATCGAGAGAGAGAGAGAGAGGTGGAGTAAAAGGAAGGACACAAGACCCAGCAGTATTTTACAGGGTTTTTATCATTTTATGAAGAGCTGTAAGATTACTCGAACGTTAAAACGGGATTGAGAGTAGTAAATTAAAAGTACATAAGGTTATGCCGTAAAGATGTCATATAGTTAATGTGGCGTGACAAAAGTGTTAGCGGCGCATTTTGTTGAAAAATTTCAAGCGCAGATAGGAGAGGAGGGAGTCTAGGAAATCGGGGGGTCGGCAAGATAGAGCGTGATATCGAGTTGAGGAGGATCGTAAAGCTGAGCCTTATGGCGTGCGACGTACGGTTGGTGGAACTCGTTGCAATCTCGGGAGAAGCCGAAACAGGTCGTGCGAGAGAAAAAAATGCTCGGCAGAGGAGGTGAGTAATGCGAGACAAAGGGAGGATAGTGTCGCGCGCGAACCGATATGCAGATGCAGGAACAAGTGTAGGTGTAGCCCGTAGTATAAAGCGCTGCAAAGTCAAATTGTGTGGGAGTCGTTTCGTAGCTTTACGATTATTTTACTACCGATTCCATGATCGAAGCTGGAAAACGAAGAAGATCCAAAGCCAAGAGCTCCAAATAGAAATGGGTTATCGATACTTTCACGCTGTAAGTCGAAGAACTCTGTCGTATCGCTCCTACCGTACAAGTGTCGCGCGATATCGAGCCAATTAATTTTTTTACTGAGCTCTAAAAAAACTCTACGAAAAACACTGATGAGTGAAAAGACGCGGCAGCAGGGAAGACAGATGAGTCGTTATATATATATATATATAGGGTGTTTTAGTGAAACCGGGCTATACTTTAAGTGGTCGTGCAAGAATAACAGCGGGAAGAATTTTTTTTTCTATCAATTTTTTTCATATCTTCAAAAACTTTAAAGATACATTTATCGATAAGTGGAAAAATTTCGCTCGATTTGCACTGTCGAGTACTTCCCTCGAATAGTATAACGTCTTTGTTGTGATAGAGGTTCTAATTTTATAACGTTTTATAAGCTGCGGCAAAAGTTTTAAAAAATATAACAACTTTTACGTCTATACATATCTTGAGATCTATTGGAAGAGTATAAAATGAGAATAAATACGTCTCTTAAAAGAAGTGTGTATCAATAATTCGCTGACAATTAAGTTTCACGCAAAAAGGTTTGTTAATAAAAGTCCTTTTTTTCTAGACTTCCTTTGTAACTCCTTAAAATTTAGTCTAGTGTTACTGATATACCCTCTATGGTGTAATATAAAACAGGAACCAGCTATATAATAAGTAGGTCGAGTTACTCGAGGGGGGGAGGGACTAGTGGCGCGTGGACGAACGATCGTACGTCCTCGTAAATCAGGCGCGCTCAGATTACGCTCGTATTAGCGCCCATTTTATGGCGTACTTGGAGAGACAGATACGGTGTGACCTTCGTGCCAACCACCTCGATCCCGTTGTCCGTGGTCACGGTTATATCGAGGGCCGATTGATTCCGCGCGCCGCAATTACGATGCAAGCACCGCACTCCCGTCCAATCCCGAAGAAAACCTTCATAACCCTTCACGCCCCAGAGCAATCAGTCCATTTTGCAAAATTACTTTCGTCGAGAAAGCTGGTGGATCGAGGGAAAAAAGGAGCGAGCCGCGTGTTAATGGAGGCTATTTCCACCGAGAGGCGTACATATCACAGGTACAAGCTGGTATACATGTATACGTGGTCGATGTCGTCGTCGTCGAATATGTAAATGCGCGAAGGCACCTGCAGTGATAAATTGATTATCCCCTGCCTCCAATCAGCATTCTTCGCTGCCCGTCGAACAACTGCAGCACCATCGTGCCGTGCCCCCGGTCCGCATTATAATAAATACATGATATCGATGCTCGCAGACTCCGCCAAAGTTCGCCTCAGCCCCGGGCAATTTTGAATCGTGCAATTTAAACGCATCTCATCCGAAGACCTGAAACGAGTGCACCGTGCATGAAGCAAGGAGGAGAAAAACGAGCGCTTATTGGTACAACAAGGACAACACGGATCCTCGAAGTTTTTGTCAAGCTCGGTACCACGTCGTCCACTGTGAAACAACGCAGGAATTCGGGGGAAAAAGTGGCGCAAAAAGGCAACTTCTCGTAAATTTTTCGCGAACTTGGGAGGAATGTGGCTTCGGACCTCGCACGAGAGGCCGATTGAGGTAACGGAGGAAAAATTGTCGAGGGAGACGATGGGAGCGCACGCGAGTCGTTCCTGCTGTTTTTTCGTGCGTGGAATCGAATCCCGCGGGGAATTTCGAACCTCGCGAGAGATTGCAAGGGAGTGCGTGCATGCACGTGTGTACGTGTGTGCGTGGTGGTTACGCGTAGTGTGTTTTGAAAGAGGCCGGTGCCCTATCCTGTTCTGTGGGGCGTCGAGGGAGAGCTCGAAGGTTCGCATTGTTTCTCCGGTGGTGGCAATCTGTTGTGGTGCCTCTTCAACGTCCTTCACGTCGAGTGTTCGACTTCTCAACCACCCTCGAGACTCCCTGCCGCCGCCCCGACTCGTCAAACGCCGGCAATTAGTTTCCCATTGACCTATACCGCGGACCCTCCGCGGTGTCTCGGACTTCAATCATGGAACGAAAACAAACACGCCAGAGTGCACTCCAGCGTTCCTCCTACACCTACCGTGGAAGGAATACACGAGCTTTTACAACGAGAATTTATCGCGCGATCTCTAATGGCTTCTCACTTAACCTCAACACAGTCGAAACTACTCTCCTATCCCCCTTTTTTCAAACACACACACACACACACACATAAATGTTCGAGACGACGGAACATTGATTGTACGGAAGCTCTAAAATAGTGCGGATTATCCGTGATTTCCGATCTGTGGAGAGAAAAAAGTGGAAATTTACGGGTGAGCCGCTTTTATGGGGGTTAATTAGACGCAGGATTATCAATCGTTCGCGGGAAGAAAAGACGCTGGGGATCGACGCGCGGTTCGACGATGCGAGGCACGACCTCGTTACCGAATCGTCGACACGATCTGAACCGTGAATATAGGGAGGCGGTATGGCGTAGGAGAGAGGAAGAGTGGTAGAGGGGGGAGGGGACACGGAGTAGATGTGCCGTGTGTGTACGAAAGTGCAGACGGTACCGGGCGATAGAAGGTTCTCTGCGTGTTGCTCGTGAGTGCGCCCCGTGTCACGTCCGGCAAGTAAAATGCCGGGGACCGCGTGTGCCACGGCTCCAACAGATCCTCTTTTTCTTCTTGTCGCGTACACGCGCACGCGCGCGTGCGAGCGCCAGCGCACTGTAATTAAACGGAGGAATAAAAGTCGAACGACCGGCCGCTAATTAACGATGTCGAGGTGTTGAAATCGACTCGCAGTATTTCACCGGTCTCACGCGGCCAGTTGCTGCACGGCCCAGGGTATCCAGCTGTAGATTCCTGAGACACGCTGAACTAATAGGACGGGGCGAGAAACAAGCCGCCGTGCAGATAAGAGAAGCCAAGCCGCTAGTTTGAAAAAGAGATAGAGGGGGAGGGGGGGAAGAAGGAGTCCATTATAATTTGTACGAGGCTCCTTTCCTACGGATCCGCATGCCGCGTGGAAGAAGGATGAAACTCGATGTCTCAATTACGAAGAAGGAACGGCTCCGGCGGAATATAATCTCGCGATAAAGCATAAAAGGAAACGGAGCTGTTTAAATAATGAAACAGGATGGACGCGGTAATTCTTGGACTGATAGGGTATACGTTGGTAGTTTTACGAACGCGCCGCGTGAAAAACGCTCGTCTCGCCATGCTGATGGGAGATTAAAATATAAGGATAAGCGAATAAGACTGCGGAGGCGAAAAAAAATTGAAATCAAGAGAGATCGGGCTGATGATGCGGAGTACAGATATATACGGGGCCTCTCGTGTGTATAGGTACGCAGCTTATATCCAAACCATATCGCAGAAATCACACGCAGTCTCGTATGTTTTTTAATTTTTCTCCACTCGTATATATTTTTGATATATAAAAGCCTCGTATTAAACTCACTGACTCATCGTAAATCGCACGGCACGGCGGAGCTATTAAAAATCGTGTTCCTATTTCTTTCAATGCGCTTGTCTTAAACGTCCACTCATTTTCATATTCCACGCTTTTCCCTCATGGCCATTTCTCTACCCTTTCTTTCTTTATCGAGCATCTTCGGCGCCCATTGTACTCGGGAACGGCGCTTTACTCATTGTACTCCTACACAATAATAATTGCGCTAATGATCCCGCTCGAAAATCGCTTCGTAATCGCTTGAACGTTCCAGTATCTGCGACTGGCACTACGCATCCCTCCAGCGTCAGACAAGATTCTCATTCTCCCTCCTCCTCCCCCCCCCCCCCCCCCCTCCCCAATTCCACCGACATCACAGACTCGCCATTCGACCAAATTAACCCTTGGTTATTTTTCAGCCGATTCTTCAAAATAAACAAAACTTTTTTTTCAATATACCCAAAGTCGAGATTCGCTCTCGAAATAAAAGTGAAAGGGAGGGGGAGAAGGAGGAGGGGTTGGATGGTAGCCACAGGTGCGGCAGAAAAAATAATCATGACGATCCAGGAGGAAGTTTACGGGTGGAGGGGACTCTGATTTGCAAGGTCGAAGGGATGTTTGCGTTTACGAGCGTGTGTGTGTGTATGTGTTTGTCGTGCACGCACCGATAGAGTAGGGGTTGGCGTGCGCGGCGTACGTAGCACGTACACATATATGTAGTGCTACGTAGGAAACGGTAGGATACGCAACGCGGGGCACTCTCTTCATTTCCAGGCTGTCACGAACAGAAGAAGATTCGGGCTGCGTTTGACAGGCGCAGGGTCTGGGTTGGGTGCTGCTGCCGGCGCTCTCTGCAGGCTGGGAGACTTCGTGCGGAGCAGCACGAGGAGTTGGCGAGGGTTTGTCGGGGTATCGCAGGGGATGGGAAGAGAAGCTTGGCGTGTGCCCATATACCGGTACCAGCGAATGTACCGCACTGTACCGTTCCACACCGAGAAAGAGCCCTATTCTACTACCATACTCCGTCCGCTGTATACCCCTCCTCCTCCCTTCACACACACACATATATATATATATATATGCTATACCGGCGTTCGCCTCTTGCACGATTTTTTTCCTCCCTCCGTCTGGCTATAGCTCTCCCGAATCCCCTTGCCCTCCGAAATGGCTCTTATCCCTCTCCATGACACACGCACCCGAAAGAATCGACCCCTCGTGCAAATTTCACGTTTTAATTATTCCGCGGTCGGTCGAGGACCGGGCCTCCTTTTGTTTCCGCCATGCGTGCTACTGCACAGCTACTGCTTCTTGTATATAAGGCGAATCATTTTTTACACCAACCTAACTCCACGCGTCCATATATTTAAAGCCGATGATTTCTTTGTGCGCATCTAGGAAAAACTTGCGTGTACCATCGGCTAGTGCCGTAAACGTCGAAGAACGTTTCGTTTAGCCCGAGTAATAGAGTGAAAGAAACGCTATTCGACGAAGGATAATTAACCGTACGGGATTAAAGTCGGCAAGCTGGACGGACCATTATCCGACTTAAGTAATTAGAAAAAACTTCCGGACGTTCTTTGTAATTATCTTTATTTATGTACAGGCGTAATTACCGCGCGGCGTTGCGGGTTCACGAAGGTCCGAGAGGTCCTCTATCGAAGAAAGATAATGAAAGACGCTCTCCCCCCCCCCCCCTCTTTCTCTTCTCCAACGCACCACTCCTGAATCCCATGACTCGGCTCTCCAGCGGCCACTCAAGACCCGATTAGACGCGCTCGAGTCTCAGTTAGAGACGTGTATATAAGCTCGGGACTTTTGCCGATTGAGAGTCCATCCCGCGAGGTTATCATCGCCTCGCGAAAGGAACTCGACGTGCGAGATGGCCTTGAGATGGAAAGAATTTTATTGCAACCACCAGCGATACGATCATCGCCGAGAAGTTATTACCCGTTGAAAGAAATCAAATTGCGCTTGAGGCGGTAAAGACGCGCGGCCGATAAAGCGATTTTCTTGCTGGCTCACTGGCACCACTGGAGTTGGCCGCGATCCAGTGGCGTTTGCCGTCGATTTGCGATCGCTTACTTATTCCAATATCGCCGCTATCTGATCCATCCTAACGGTATATATGTAGTACTGTACGTCTCTCGTTTGGACAAATTTTACAGGGAATTCATTAGTGAAAAGTGTCGATAAAAGTGTGGAGGCTGTTAAAAAGTGGAAGCAACCACTTAAGAGTACTGAAAACTCTTTAATTTCACACCAGCAGCTGTAACAGAATCCTAGTGTTCCTGCACGATGTTCTTTCCCTCTCTCTCTCTCTCTCGCCCTGTATAAAAGCTAGAGTCGGTAGCGACCGATAAGTACGACGACGAGCGGGGTTATCGCGCGAGTCGTTCGCTGGTCCCGGCGACCATTACGCGCAGCTGTTCGGCACAAGGTGGATCCTTGGCATGACGAACTACCGCGCGAAAGTTTCATATTTCGAAAAATATCGCCTACGTGTCGGTTGGCAATACTCGCGACGCATTACTTCGGACGAAAGAGGGATCGCGGGGTTGGTCGAAATTTCGAGAGCTCTCGGGCAGAGAATATTTCCGCTGGAAAGTGGATGCGAGGGAGAAACGTTGAAAAGAGCTAGCGGGATGTGGGGGGGGGGGGGGGGGGTGGGGGAGGAGGAATAGCTGGTGCAGGATTTTGCGAGCGCAGATGCAACGACGGCTGCTGTTTAATATCGGAGCCGCACGTGGGCACGGCGCGAGACACATTTCACTAATATTGCAGCGCGCGGTGGCGGCACCAGCAGCGCCAGCACCACCAGCCAGCCAGCCAGCTAGAGGCGCGAGCTTTACATATCTCCTGGCGCATTAATATACTCAACACATATATGAATATTACAGAGACGGAACGGAGCGAGAGACGCGAGAGTGAACCCTGCGTATAAGTGTGTACGTGTACGTATGTATGTATGGAGCTAAAGCATTGTGCCTATCTTGGGCTTCATGAAATCTGCGCTTCTCTCCCTCTATCTCTCATTGTTCCGCGCAGCAGCTTTGTGCCTTTGTGCCCCGCGCAACTCCGGAACTATTTCCGTGCCTTTGAATAAGGAACTAATGAATACGGACCGAGGCTACGTACGGCCCGCGCATCGCCTGTCTCGCGGCATCGCGTTCCTTCGCTACGTCATCCCTCTATCTCTCATCCCCCTCCCCCCTCCCTCCCCATTTCTCTCGCTTCCTTCACCCAAAGTCATAACTACGAACACACACCACTATTTTTACGTGAATTTTTTCTACCGGACAATCTTCCTTGTTTCCCAATCAATTATACAAATATATATTTTTTATAGAGCATAACGGGCAGTTTTTAAAGAGAATTGTTCATTGTTAAAGTTTAAAAGTTTAGCTCTTTTTTTTCTACGGCTTTTGGTCGTAGATTGGCAATTTTGCAGCGGAGTTTCGGCGAGGCGAGGCGTTTTCTGCCTCCATGGGAACCTATTACCCTCCCACCCTGGAATGGCCGCCCCTTTGGGCGATGGTCGACTCGATGCGTACGCGTGCATGAACACACGTACAGGGACGCACGTGTGCACGACGTGGCAAACGCGCGTACGTAAGTGCGTATGTATATACCTGAAAATTATACATATGTACTGCGCGCAATGTACATACTGTGGTATACGTAAGACACGGATCTGCGTGGGGCTTGGGTGTAAGAGAGAGAGAGAGAGAGAGAGAGAGAGAGAGGGATGGAGAAAAGGGAAAGAAACGAGAAGAGTGAAGTTGGAAACGAAGGACAGACAGATTCCGGAATGAGAGGGCGAGAGAGAGACGGGGTCCCAGTGATGGATCGTCCAATCAGTGCCGCGAGATGGAGCACGAGGGAAGCGAGGAGAGAGAAGATTCTCTCTCCACCTATGGCTCGAAACGTTGAGAACCAGGGAGAAGAGAAGAGAGAGGTCATGGTCGGGTCGGTCTCCTGCTAATCGAAGAACAGGAGGTGGCCCCGTGCGGCTACGAGAATTCATCCGCCCTCTTTACTGACCGCTGTCTCTCTTGCACACATCCTATATCTCTGTCCTCGCGTCGTTGTGTAACTTGTACCGAACAATCAATACAACTTTTTCCGCTACTCTTTTAAACGAATTAAACCTAAAATTCTCGTCTCCTTTCAAATTCGTAATTTCCTGCAACGAGTCTATATATATATATATATCCCTGTGATGTACATTTATTCGAAAACTCTTGATAATAATAAATAAGAAAAATTGGCAGAATTGAAAGATTTAGATATGCGAAATGGGATGGGTAGAGCAGGTATTCGCGCTCGCAACGATTGTGCCGTTGACTGAAGCGCGAAATGGCGAAAAAGAGGGAGGGAGGGAGGAGAGCAGCTAACAATGGCCGCCAACCAAAACATCCGATAAATCTAACCGGCACGGACCTCAAGCCCCGAGGGGTTTTAAACTCTCTCACCCCTAACACAGAGGCGAGCGCAACCCTTACATTACGTTACACTCACGGAAAAGGGAAAAGGGAGCCGTGTGCCGGTGCACACTGGCTTGCTGCGGGATGCGCGGTCCGGGGGCAGCGTGATGTGCGACCCACGAAAAACCAAACCGAGAGAATTTCTCCACTCTCTACCCCACACACACACACCTCGTCCTGCCTCTCTCTCTCTCTCTCTTACCTCCGAGCCGCTAGAATGCTACGGCACGATCGTAGAATACCTTTCCAATATCGCCAACTCCATATCTCTCGCGAAAAAACTAAATTGTTTTTCCGATATAATTTACAGACTTTGATAATATCGCTAAATTTTCTAAACTGTCACAAATCCAAGATTAACGTTAAATCCTAACGGACCATTTTTCTTCCTCTTCGATAACAAGATTTCATATACGTTTATAGGTGGTTTCATAATGAGATCCGGCTTGGTACACACTATTGCAGGACTTTGAGAATTTCATCGTATTTGTTTTGCGGCTTGATCTAATTTGTGTCCATGTCCCCTTAATCCTGTGGGTCAGAGAAGCTCCACTTTTCCGTCAGTAGACCAGAGCTTAAAATTCTTTACGATTTTCAAGAAAAACTGGTTATTTTAATTTTGGCTATGGACCACCCAGTAGTTGAAAAATGTTACTGCTAGTAAAAATAATGTTTTAAATAGATTTTAAAATTAGACTTTTCAGAGCCAAGCGCGAAAATATCCATACAATCATTTTTCTACGACATTTAACATGTCCAAGCATCATTTAACTAGACAACTACAAATTATTTTGGTCTACGAAAAACAAAATCTAATAATAATAATGTTTTAATCATTTGCCCTCGCGTTATTTTGGTATTCGCGAAATATAAATCTCATCAAAATCCATAGCTGAATTATACTTTAGTGAATTTTTTCTGGGTAGGAAAAGAGTCGGAAAAAACAGCGGGATGTTGGAGGAAAGAGGGAGTGTAGAGCGTAGAGTGGTTGGCAAAAGAAAATAGGGGAAAAGGAGAGAATAAAAAAGGTGGAAAAAGAAACGAAGAAAAGAGTGAAAAAAGGGGAAGAGAGGAATACTGTGTGTATATGTGTGTGTGAGGCAGAGAGAGAGAGAGAGAGAGAGAGAGAGCGTTGGCGCTCCACCTCCTCGCGATTCGCGGGCAGGCAAAGTCGGTTTGAAGGAAGAGGACGCCAAAGGAGGAGAACGAGGAGCAAGAGAGGACAGACGAGTCAGACTGAGAGAGGAACCCGTGGCTGCCATGGTTACCGTCGCATTCCCGCCTCGCCTCGTTGCCATGGTGATTCTCTTCTCTCTCTCCCCTCTCTCTCTCTCTCTCCCTCTGTATTTTCCTTCTCTCGTAGCCGCGTGCTCTCGCACACACTCTCTCGTCTTTCCCTCTCGACGCCAGACGCGCGCCAACCGCGCCGGAGGGACGGCGAATCAACAGACAGAAAACGATCAAGAGAGACGAAGATGCTCGAGAAACTACAGACTACGGACAGAGCAACGCATGCGCGATCACCGCAAAAACTCACTCGAAGCAATATCGGCATTGTTTGCTCCTATCCCTGGATAAAAACGACATTCTCCATCTAATTGATATTTTTCCTCGTGGATGCAATGAATCGAGTAGGACAGCATGCACTCGTTAAAAAATCATCGCTTGGTAAAGTTCGAGTACGCGAACACCTTGATCTCTCGTCTTTAATCTCTCTTTAACAACATTGTACAAAACATGGGAAGTGTTCTACGAGAAGCGTATAATTTTTAAGATACATCGAGAGGGAGGGAGGGGGGGGGGGAGAGTCAGTGTTGTGCAATACTTGTACATACAAATGTGGAAAGGAATGAGAGGAAAGATGATAATACAAGGAGAGCGATGTGTTTTCATGTAGGAGGGGGAAGGCTATGAATTTAATCCCCTACTCCTCGATGTTGTGTAAATCGTTCTTGACGTTTACTACAACGTATCAGAAAAGGTTTAAGCGCCTTATTTATAAGCTCAAATTTTGATTGGTTGTCACTCGATATCAATATTTATTCAACACAGCGAATGCCCCGAGCCCGATTAAAACTTGTTTATGTCGCCAACCATCCGCTCCTCCCACTGTGCGTGTGCTCGATTTGCAGGAGCTTGCAACTGTACTTTCTCGATCCCTTCCCCGTCTACGTTCATCCATAATCTCATGCACAATTTGCCGGTCGGTCGTTGCAAAAAGAGGCCGCCTCGGTGATTTATGATCAATTGACTTTTCTGCCAAATTTACGAGGGCAGTTTAACAATCATTGATAAATTAAGGATAATTTTCGTCTGTTTATCGCGCGCCTGCGCGACACGCTAATCTATTTATGTAACGATGTTTATCAGTCGGCGAATACGGAATCTGGGAGAAATATATGCAAACTAATGAGAAAGCGTTTTTCTAGCAAGGACGCATGCTCTTACCTAATTTCCCAAGTAGGAGCGCGGACACTTCATCTAAACATGAAAAAGATTAAAGACAGTTGAAGCGAACTTTGTTAAATATACTAAAAATTAAAAGTGAAATGTGAAATGTGGTGGTTTGAATTTTGGATAATTGTACTGATGCTCTGTTGGTAGAAAAACGCTTTGTGTGAATGAAGAAGAGATTGTTCAGGTGACTCACCAGGGCTGCCGAGGAAGACGGAGGAGTAGAGGACCCCACGACGCGCCGCGTCGCTCGCTGCTCTTTGCGCGTCTGGCGGCGAACTCCATTCTCTGCGTGGACACCATTTGCCTGAAATCACAAAGAACCAATTCAATACGATCCGTGTGCAATTGCCTTAAAATCCACGCTAATCTAATCAGACCGTTGCATTTGCATTATCACTATTATTATTATTACCATAGAGAAGAGATCCTGAATGTTACCGTGAAAATTTTGCAAGAAAACTTTTATGAGGTAGACGGTGCAGGTAGGGGGGAGAAGAGAGGTTTACGCTGAAATTTTAACACTTCCCAAATAGTATACGGCGAATGCAAGTAAAAATAGGACGTGTCAAGGCGAACGGTGCATAGCTCCGCGAAAAGGTGCGCCGCTAAAGTTCGCCCAAAGGAGCTTCCAACGGCAAAGTTCCGGGCCCGAGGATCAAGAATTCAATTTGCATCGAGAAAGAGGAAAGTTGCTCGTCGTGACGCGGCAGGAATCTCGCGGAAATTTAAGATGGCGACGATGAAATAAAGCGGATCAGGGTCAGCGATAAAAGGAAGAAGGGGCGCGTGCTCGCTCTTATATGAAAAAGTTGGCAGGTTGATCGGATGATCTCCCTATACGATGCCAGTCGCGAAATGAGAATGCGAGGAGGAATTTCGCATTTCGGCGTGGCGCGCGTAATTCCTATGCCAGAATCGTGTCTCTTACATGTAGGAAATATCAAGTGAAATTGAGAAATATTCGGAGATGGGAGTGTTTATTCGCGTCACGATTCAGAAGCGAGCAGGCGTATACTAGCTTATTCTCCAGCGCGGCTAGTTCCCACAAGAGCAGAGCGGGTCTTCCTTTATTCCGCGCTGGCGTGCTAACCGCATGCGACGTGGTACGGCCCACTCGCTGAGGAATAATGACGCAATTATAATAATTGGATACATATATATATATATATATATATATATAAATGCGCAAAGCCTTGTCGTGGTACAAGGCAGTATCCGGTCCGGTGATTCTGCCCACCTGACGGAACAAACTGTGGTTATGTACGCTGACAGGCACGTGAGTAATGCGAAATCAAACACGAGAGGGTGACTCTGATTGGCGAAATGACCACAATTACGTAGCCTGTATAAGGCAATCAGTGTCATCGCTCGATTAGGGTGTTCCTTTTCTGGCCATGCTCGCGAATCGCTGGACCTCTCTCGATGCATCTATAGGTATATATATGGTATGTATATGTATATATATGAGCACAGACTGTAGGACGTCGATTCAGTCGGCAGCCGAAATCTTGATCTAATGCAGTCCTCCCTATCGTTATATATCTACTTGTATAATAATAATGCAGAAAAAGGAGCACGGTGATGAGGAACTCCTCAGCTCCAACGGAATTGGCCAAGGTGGAAGGGGACTCGCGAGAGTTTGATTTATAGCGGTCGCAGCCGGGAGAACTCCTGGCTGCTGCAGTATTGCAATTTTCCAGATGCGAAAATAGGAAAGGTACCTACTTTATTTCCAGGGAGATCCGGCCTGAATGAGGATACACGGTAAGAAAGGGTGGTATTGGGGGATAAGAGTAAGCCGCGGAGCGAAGTAATTTCACACGAGAGAGTAGGGTGTTGCCGGGAGAGCCAACAGAGCCGTAGTCTTATCTCGGAAATATAGCAGTACCTCCGTGAAAATTATATTCTTGAAAAGCAGAAAATTGCTCGCTTCGAATCCAAACACCACTATTCTCGACCAACGACCTTAGCGAAATATATAAATTTTCCTTCATTGTGTTCGTTATCGATTTTTTAGAGACACGATCCATCTAAATACTTGACATTCGTGCGCACAGAAAATTCCGTTGTTTTACCAAACGATAGAGTCAACATTGCGATCCTTTAACGTGAGATCAATTTACGGTAAAGCCAAATGACGGGTCGGAACGACTCGGTGATTCGAAAATAATGGTCATTCCGAGATCCGGGGATGGGTAGGCCGAGATATATAATGATGAAAAATTACAGACGAGAGCTAGAATCTCTCCCGACGAAACACCTATATACCTCTGATAGATTTCCAACACCTAAGATTTCGTCTTTCAGTACAACGCTTTTTCATTATTGCATGCTGTATAAGAATAATGCTTAATTGAAGGTTTACGCGAATGATTTTTATTTTCCACACAGTGTGTCGAGGGGCAATTCGGTATATATATATGCAAATCAGAAATGCTGGTGATATACAGAGATAAGTATTATACGAACAATGTATGTATCAAGATTATTCAGAGTCATTTGGTCGACGTGTCACACGTTACGAGAGACAACGTCACTGGAATCTGAAAATTCTCCAGAAGGCACGAGGCAAAATACTGTGTATATATATATATTAGGTACCTATAAAATCCTTAGGTAGCAGTAGAGGATACTCCAGTGAACAGAAATGAAATTTATAGGTTGTAGGGAGGCAGCTCAGCTTATAATAATAATACGCATCAGTCCTGAAACACTGATTTACCGTGAGAATGCTTAAGATGATTCCTTCGAAGCTGGTCCATCAGGAAATTCCACGAATACCAACACTCCTTTTCCAGAGACGCATGATTATTCCCTATAATGACATATCCCACGACCATACTCGCAGTCCTATTCGAATGTTGGCAATTAGATTTTACGAGCTGTAAACCTGGGGACCAGGCCATCCGTTCACGGCAATTGGAAATTAACGCTCGTTATTAGGGGTTCTCGTGTGCGATCGTCGATCGGTCGCTTAATGCAAAAACCTAGTTTATATCTAGTGTTAATGGGGAGTCGACGGAAATTTTCATTGACTTTAGTGGTCACGGAGTCACGGGGCTTTCGCCGCGATGGACAGACGCATAAATTCGACATTTCCAATTCCGCCGATGGTCCGTAAATTATTCTCGCATGCCGGTTGAAAGTTTAATCGGGCTTGGTGATTCGATCGGCAATCCTATCGCTGCTTCGGAAAACGAGCTGGAGGATTTGCTAAGTGGCCTCGAGTGAGACGTCTCCTTTGAGCGATCACCGTGGCTAAATAGTGGGGTTAACGTCGGACGTCTGGATCGTTCGCGTGTTCGCGACAGTCATGCCACGCGGGGCCAGTCATGTATACACACATATATATATATATATAGTATATTAGGATAACGAACCGAATGAACGAAATAGGAGCGCATCATCGTCGTCGGCACCGAGAAACAGTTTTTACTTCCCTTCGCAGCTGGAAATTGTATAGCAGATGGGTACTGGAGCGAGCGTTATTTCTCAAGGTTATACGGGGAAGTAGAATAGTTAGATTCCCAATAACCCTATCAGAGCAGGGGGTAGGCTGCTCGCTATAAATAAATCAATATAACCTGTTTCCACCCTCAGACTCCAAGCCATCTTGCTGTAAGGAAGTGACGTATGAGCCTCGCATCTTCGGAACGAGGGTGGCAAGGCCACCCTGTTATTTCACAGTTAGGCTCGTCCTTCCTCCTCAAACCCCTCCGCCCCTGACACCCATCCCACCATCCAGATCCCGCTTGCAAGCTCGCACGAGTCCCCAGGGAAGCTTTTGTCCTCGAGCTGTAAGCGACTTCCTGACAGGCTAAGTTTGCACCTGCTCTCCTTCTTCCGCTTTCTTCCTTCGTACTTTCAACTTTTGCTTTTTCACCTCCTACTAACTCTACTCCCATACTTCTAAAAAAACTCTATTATTTTCGTTCTTCGAGGTGGAATATTTTCAATAAGAATAATGTATATAATATCTGCTGTAATAAGGATACAAATGAATCGTTGACTCGTTGCTTGTTCGGCGTTGGAATTGATAAAGTGGAGGCAGTTTGTAAGTGGAATTTGGTGACGTCCGCGCACTGTCGGGGAGACAGGACGACTCACTACCGTGGGCACGCGGCATAGTAATTAATCGTAAGCAGCACGGTACGCGATTTTCGCCGCTATCTGTCCAAGCCGCTTCTCTTGCCCACCTGTCACCCTAACGGACCTGTCGAGCAAAGAATAGCCGTCGTAACCGGACCCTCGGGAATTCACGGTGATGCCTCGCTCGGTTGCTCAAACACTCCAACGCGATAGAGAGATTAAAAGTGAAAATTTTCAAAAGTCAAATACCACTGTCACCATATTCAATATAATATACAGAATTGTGAGTTTTAAATTCCATGGCATAGGAAAACGCGTAGCTGTTCTCGGAATTTCCCAACGATCCGATAGCGTCAAGAAGCGATATTTATTGGCGATGACAATTAAAGGCAATGGACGGTTCGCCGGTGCTGCCTTTGTTTACCCAGTCGAGCAGTTGGATTCTATGGTAAATGCAACGGGACGGGACCGAATGTTTATTAAGACGAACGAGCCGGTGAACTTTGCACGTTGGTGAAAAAAAGGAAGGAGACGAAAGATAGGCGGCAAAAAAGGACGAGAAGAGTTTCGTAATTGGGTCGAATTAAAGCGCCACACAATCGAGCCGATTATGGAGCCGGCGAGGGCAAAGAGATCCGTTTTATTAAGTGGGAATAAAGATAAGAGTTTGGAAAGCCACTCGGTTTCCTATTGCGATCATTTCTGACGCGAGTCAGACGGATGCACGATTACCATTAAACGCGCGGTGGCGAGGAACGCTCGGTGGCCGAAGGACTGCGTTCAGATAAGATCGGACAAAGGTGTTAACGTAACTCACAGCGACGACAGCTGACTAAGAGGTGGAGGGGGGGGGGGGTTGCTAACACTGTTCGCCAGCGTGAATTTCGCGGCCTCCTCCCAACACACGCGCGGCGCGGTCCCACTTCCGCCATAAAACGCAAATTCACAATTAACACTCTTCACGACGCGCCGCTCGAATTTACACCGGCACTTAGCACGAGTACCGTTCGCATTTCACTTCTCTTATCAGCCCAGATATTTTCCTCGAATTTCACATACGTATACGGCCTGACTGTATAAAACTGCGCTGCTTATATGCGCCCGAGCACGCAAAGCGCGCGTCCACCATGGAAATTATCGTGAATTTTATTAGCAATGGCATAAAACCCCCGGAGTATTAGATCCCATGAATTATTTAACGTGGAAAGTTTTGTCTCGTGCAACTTTAGAATTTTTGCAGAATTTCCCGGAAGAAACGATTTAATGGAAAAGTTGGAGTGAAATTATAATAATGAAACTATTGAGAGAGAGGGACACGTGAAGTTGTACGGTTGTACAAAGGTGCATGGGTATAGGACGTACGAACAAAAGAGGGACTTGGACAAATGGTGGAATGGAAATCACGAGCGGTGACGTCAGCACGTGACTCGTGACACGCGCCGCTTTAATTACCGCTACAATGCCAAAGCGTCGCCGAGAAAAAGGGAAGGGGGAGGGGGGGGGGGGAGCCTAGTGGATGGAAAGAGAGAAGAAGAGAGTGATAGAGGAGTGGATGCAGCGTGTGCAGTGGATTCGTGCTTCGTGAGCGCACAACGGCTCTCTCTCTCTTTCTGGCAGATTGCCTACGACCCACGACCCGCCCCCGGGACCTCGGAACCACGTTCTCCGAATTACCGGTCCCGTCGCTGCAACAGCAGTGCACTTAGCGTAAATTCACGGCGAATCGACGTCGCTTGACGTCTCCCCCCCCTCCCCCTCTCTCCAACCCTCTCTTTCTCTCTCACTCGTCCGTCAGACACACAGAGTTACGAAAAATCTGCCAGCTTTTCCAGCCGTACAAGATTTTTCCCGTCCACATAACTCTAGACGACACACTCGCACGTCACAAGAAAATGCATCGCCGCGATGAAAGAAAATCGCTCTTGACAATCTGCGAAAAAACCGTCCCGTTCAATCACTATATATATATACTTACGGTAAAGTACAGTCATTTTTTTATGTTTAAACTGTTGTGAAACAATATAAGTGAAAAAAAAATATATATATAAAAACGATATCTCGACCCGATAAAATTTCATAGTTGTATATCTTATCGGTTGGTTGTCGAAGGATATTCTTCGTTCTCCTATATCCCATGCGGTATCAGTATCGGTAACGGATTTACACGAGGTTTTCGAAAAACTTTCAACGGAGAGGGAAAAAAAATGAGAGTCAAAGAAGATTATACGGGACGCGTAATCTTGGTGGTGTAGGAAAAAAATTTGGTTTTGGAAGTGGAATTTCGTGGCGAGTAGGCGCGCACATGTGACCGTTGAACGTAGCTGAATGTCCCGCGCGTTAGCGATAACGGATAAGCGACGCGAGAAGGAATCCTGGCAGAAACGAAACGAAATTCGAGCGTGAAACGTCAAGCATATTTTCCTGCAAAGCGCGGCCGGAGCACGGATACACAAAAATGGCTGATTGCTGGTGTGTGTTATGGCCGTGGTCACACGACACACGGCCCAGAGAGATAGGAGAGATTTAAAATGTTGCGGCAGGTCGGGAGACTAAATGATGATAAACTATCTGGCCAGTCCCTGGTAGACTGACCCATACTGGCTCGAATTACTGCTGAAAAACAAAATATAGGCCGTTCCATATATATATATATATATATAAGTCGCTAGAGCCTGCACGAATCTCCTATACATATACATAACGAAATCTCAACGCTTTTCAAGAATTTCTCCGCATCATTATGAAACTTTCAGGTTTTCATTATCCGCTGGCCGTCAGGTCTAAACGAACAAAAAATCTAGAGCTCTCGTTCGAATTGGACTCTGGCGAACGTCGGCCCTCGGTTTTTCGTATTCATTAGTACTGATGTATGCAACAAGAGAAAGGGAGAGAGGGATATAGTAGAAATTATTAATCGCCGCTATATTGGCTGGAAATAAAAGGCGAAGAGATTGCAAAAAGAGGGGGACTGCTGGGCCAGATGCGCTCCGAACGACGGAATCGTTTCTGTTTGCCTCGGTTTCTTCTTTTTTCGGCGACTATATAGCGTCGACCAGTTGTGTGCGGGGTGGAAGAACAGAAACGGAACAACAAAGAGAAAGAAAGAGAGAGAGAGAGAGAGGGAATAAGCTTTGAGCGCACGGATTATTAATTCCCTCGTTAAAATCCGACCGGCCGCGATTGTTATTTACGAACGAAAATTGTAAATACAGCGAAAACGCGTATCGACGAGGAACCAACACTCCCGCGCCCGCGGCCAATTATTAATCGCATCGGAGCTAATTAAATCCGGAAAACATGCAAATGCACTGTTTATATTTCAAAGCGACGACACATCCAGCTGAATCGAGCGAATAGGAGGCCATCGGGGGCCGGGCTTGCAAGACCGCCCGCGGGATTTGGTTACAAATTGCCCATAAAAATATATAAAACACGATTGCGCTCTATTAATTACTTTTTTATACTCGCACGTCCCGTATTAATTAGGCGCGATCGTAGCTCCAGCGGTGGATAAGCATCATCGCCAGACGGTAATTACGATAAGAGCCACGATCATTGTGTGACGTTTAATGAACTCCGCCAGCAACTCCTCCAATCAGAATTATCTTTCCAATTTCACGCATGCTTTACGCGTCTAATATTTTAAGGGATATTCCACGCAATGATACGCGCTTCGATAATGAATAAATAGTTAAGAGGAAGAAAAGGCTTGGGGTAAAATTGTCGCTGGTTGAAGGAAAGGAGAAATCGGTGGTAAGAAAGATTCGAAGGACGTTTATGCGATGGGAGGTAAAAGGGTGCCTTGCCCATGCTGCCCACTGTCGGTGAACGTGGTAAACGCGATCCGCTCAGTCCGAGCGCCACACTTCGGAGACTTTGCAAACTAATTTCTGTCTCTCTCTCTCCCTCTCGCTCTCGCTCTCGCGCACTGCATCGTACTTTCGACCCGAGCGGAATGATTCGACGCTGAAAAAGCAGAGTGCAACCATCGATATCGTTGTTGACTCTGGCATACAAAAAGGAGAAAAATCCTGATGATATAAAAAGCCTAAGGGGGAAAATTAAGAAACTTCGGGAGGGGGAGGGGAGAGAAGCAGAGCGAGAGGGAGAGGGAGAATATAAGGGCTGAATTGACCCTGGCGAGCGAGCGTTTTTTCGGGTAATTACGTCGTTAAGCGCGAGGCAATTAAGACGCAAGAAATCGAGCAACAATCACATTTACGGAGCGGCCGTCTCGCTACGGTGTATTGATCCACGATGGTGTGATGGCGCGCGAGAGGGTCGGAAGCGGAAAGAGAGAAAAGAGTGAGTGAGTTAAGCGCGCGAACGGGACGAAAGGATAAAGGAGAAGGGTATATATAGAGAGAGTGGAGGGGGGAGCTAGCGAAGCGAGGGGAAGTTAAAGGACGAGAGAGGGGCAGCAAAAAAGCGCACTGTTCGCGTTTTGCTCCAATCGAATCTTTCCACCAAACTTACCTTCAATTTTTTTCTCTCCGCAAAACTTTCATCCGGGAACGATATAACGGTGCAGGGGCACGATCGGCTACCAAATCCACGATTCTCGGCTCTCGAAAGTCCAAAGAAATGGGGACTGGCTGATTTTCCTCGTGCTTTTTAAAAGCCTCTCATAAGCGGGGATAGAACGGCGATTGGCTATTGGCAGTCTATGTTTAAGGAGAGAATTGCTGGTCGTTTCGCGTGGAAAATATGGTGTTTTTCGAGGGGCTGAATAATCGAGCTGACTGGCATCGTTGGTTGCGAGGCGGTCATAAAAAGTGCATATCAAACTGGATGCATAAGGCTCGTGCACAGACGCTGCCATGTATTACGCGTGGTAGGGCAGGTACAAGGTGGGAGGGGGGAGTCGACGAGCGGCCGATAGGGGAGGGAGAGAGTTGCGGGAGACTGAGAGAGGGGGAGGTTTGCTGTAATTTGCCTCTGTGTGTGTGTGTGTGTGTGTGTGTGTGAAAGAGGAAGCGAAAGAGAGAAGGCAAGCGAGGAAGAAAAAGGCTGGTGCAACGCAGTGTGTGTACATGCCGGCATGGCGGTGATCAAACGATATCGGGCTTCTGGATTAATTTATGCACCGAGGGTTGTTAAAACGCGAGACTCAAAGGTAAGCCGACTGCTGCAATCATACGAATAGCACGAGGCCCACCCGTCGATGAATTCGTCTCACCTTCATCCACGCCCTATTTAAATACGCGTAATATCCATCCTAGCTCCTCCGCTCCTCCAATGACCAGAATAATTAGTACGCCTCCTCATATATCATGTTACAAACTACGAGACTTTACGTGGATTTCAATTTCTTCCACAAAACAAGTTAAACGATTCCTAACGACTCGTAACGAGCTTCTTTTACCAAGCTCGAGGAACCATTTGTCCCCAAAATAGCGCTCCTGCAGTACAATTGGTCACGTTTACCTTCTTTATCTCCACTTTTCAGATCGTAAAACGACTGGATGCCCTCCTCCACCCCCTGTCTCCCTCTCTCTCTCTTTATATATATATATATATATATATATATATATATATATATATATACATCAATAAACGATGTACATATTAAAAATTTCCATATAGCCTCGTGTATATCGAATACCTTTCTATTTATCGCTCTTGTCACTTTCCTCCTGTACTGATGGTGGTGGAAAGCCGGCCACTTCTCCTCTCATTTTTCGAGCCTTTCCAAAGGAGAAATTTTCGCGAAATGTTGGGCGATCCTTGGAGGCGGTGGGTCGCCGGAAGAAAAAGGAAAAGAGAAGGAGAAGATTGTCGGCAGCCATGGCGTCAGCTGTTTTGTCCCGGGGCGCGCCCCGTTTCTTTATACCTTTAGCCCGGAAGCACCGATCCCAATATCGTTCCCCGATATACTATGTACTCCTTCTTGCCGTTTGCACACAGTCCTGAAACTGCATCGCCGTACAATTTACGAAATTGACGCTGCCCGATGCACTTTTCTACCACGTACAAAGTTCTCCCAAAAAATTTTGGATGCACCAAAAACATATATATAAGAACAAAATTTAAGCCCAAAGTGCAAATATAGCGCACCAATATTCTCCGAGGTTTGTTTATATCGCTAAATTACGATTAGGATAATTAGCAAGTTCGCCGAGGGTAATCGAAGCAAAGATGACAGTTGTTCGGGATGATTCGGTTGGCATGACAAACGTAATAACGCGCGAAAGAGTCACGCGATTCGACGAACGGTAAGAATGGCTGGGTAATAACACGGTACGATATAACTTTGCTGATCGGTGAAACCGCTGGATAAATGGACGAGGCTCCATCGATATATGCATAGAGGAGCTGTCACGTGACCGACAGCGTGCGTTAAGTAGTCGCGCGACGAATCTATCAACGACGCGACACGACAGGTGCGCGTCGATAACGCCACCGACAATAATTGCAAATCGTAGCCGCTGACCGCCTGCCACGTACGTCGATCAAGATCAGAAATATGGTAAACATTGCCTACCTCGCAGCGATATAGCTCGCACTGGCGTTATTTCCAAACGAATATACGAAAAAATGCAGTAAAATATAAGCGCGGCGAGTGTATATATATATATATATATATATATATATATATATACATATAGGCAGTCGCAAGTGGGAAAATGAGACGAACGAGGCTTATCGATCCAACGCGGTATAATTTTCCATAAAACGGAGGAATCGTTCTGTCATGGCGAGAATTCCAATCTGACGGCAGAGTCTGCGGAGAGTCTGGCAGGAGGCAGGCAGGCAGCTAGAAGAGCGTGACGGAGGAATAAATGATAAGACGGGAGATTCCAGGGTGAAGAGATTGAAACCGTGACTGCGCCATTAGCATCGAGAAAGATTATCGGTTTCGCAAGTGGCGATCTGGGTAATCCAAATCGCGAGTAGAGCAGGAAAATAACGTCGTTAGGTCGGGAACGGGGATCGTGGAAGGTTGGGATCTCGGTTATACAGCGATAGCAGTATAGCAGCGGCAGCAGCAGCAGCGAAGGATTCTCCTCGGGCTCGTGGATGAAGGGTGAGAGGGGGTGGGAGAGCGAGGTGGGGGTGAGTCTTGAAGGAGCGCGAGGGGGTTAGGAGCCGGAGGGTAACAGTTACGGCGAGGCAGAGACGGTGCTGCTGCGCGAGGGAAACTCCAAACGGGAGTTTCCACGGCAAAGAGGGATGGAAACGGGAATACGATTGGTTTGTGAGGGTCGCCATTCACGGAGGTCGCTGCGTTGCCGTTTGGAGTCTGCGCTCTTCCTTGATCCTGCCAGAGAGCGATCAAGAGAGAGAGAGAGAGACAAGAGCACAAATAGAAAGAGAAAGAAAAAGCAGAGGTAGAGCTTCGGGGGTGGAAAACCTCCTCTCGCTGCGAGCTACCAGAAGAAGGTAAAAGATGAGAAAGCGAGACGACAAATGGAAGAAAAGAGATCGGCCGAATAGAAAGGGAGCAAACTGCGCTGGCCAATCCCCGGCATAGGTTGACGGACGTCGCGACGCCCTGCGTCACCTTCATCGCCGACGCCCTTTTCTGACGTCCGCCACGAAAAAGAAAGCAAAGGTTAACAACGACCTTATATTCTCCTAGGGAAGCAGCACGAATCGAAAAGTTTTCTTCCGAGATAACTTGTTCGAAAAAATTCTTTCCGATCACTCATGAATTTATGAATAATATGTATAAAAATAGAAATGAAATAATCGCAGAGATCGAGTCTCTTCTGCATAAGTGTATATAGAGATATTGGAGTTTCAGCGATGAAAGGATCTTGCTAATCTATTCTGACGGCTGCAGCACGACGAGGAGGATTCTTAAAGGCAAATGTGTCTCAGTAGGTGCTTGCTTGGGTACTCGAGGTGCTTGGGTATCGAGCTCCTAGGTCGCTTGGTATGTTCTTGGCAGAGGGTCGCCGCCGTGACGGTACACTTAAGGCGTTATTTACGACGCCGTTTCGCGCTAACGTTTAGGTTGGGGCAGGTCGGGTCGATAGTCTTTGCTCGATATGTTTATGACGAGACCGAGCGTTAAAGGATTGCTTGCTACTAGCAAATCGTACCTACTCCAATGGCCAAGGCTTCTCCTAGATATGTGTGTGCATATAAGTATATATACATATATACATGTATGTATATACTCATTGGCAAGGAAAAACCAAGCAACGGGCGAATCAATCGAGCAGATAAACAACGGTTTACCAGTCTCTCCATAAATAATTTTCCCAAGAAACTGGTAGCGATAGTGACAGTTTTGGAATGCAAATGAGAGAGGAGCTACGATAGGAGAAGGACGTCGGTATATGGAAGGTGGAAGCAAGTTGTCCGAGGAAGCTATACGGGGAGAGGGCAAAGGGATCGCGATGTGTATTTAAATTTAAACATAATGCAAATCGAGCGAGATAAGATGAATAATAATCGAAACGACGCGGTCGGTCAGCTTCTATAGTATATATATATATATATATGCACGGTGGTGCTGGCGGACGACGGGACTCGGGGAGCCCGATGATAAGACGCTCCAAGGCGACCACGCAATTACCGTGTCCAACTACTCAACGATAGCCAGTTTATATTCCCCGGTGAACGAAAACACTCGAATTATCTATATCTACTTTTCTGATACGTCCGGAGATTCTCGATAAGTCAATTTTTTGTGCCACGGAAAAAAGGAGTCGGCTGTTGGCAAAAAAGTAGGATGTAGAGCTTATTCGGGTGGAAGAGCATCGAATTAGCCGCGAGACGTCAGTCTCGATTAAGATCGAGCCGCAATAAAAACTCGCCTCTCTCTCTCTCTCTCTCCCTCTCTCTTTTTACAACCTGAACATTAATAGAGAAAAAAACTGAGCATTTCCGAAGACACGGAGTGCATGAACGGGCTCGTTAGGCACCGTGCCGCTATAGTGACTTCCGTTACGTCAGAATGCACGATGTACCGTGGTTACAGCTGCAGCCATGCATTTCGCTCGATAAAAAGCCCGCTCGATGGAAATCATGGATGAAATAAAAAGGTCGGGAAAAGCTATGCGCGAGATTCGAGTCCATAGAAAATTTCAAGCGTCTTCTCGAAATGCAATAAGACTATTTTTGTGGCTCTCGTTGTGCAGCAGCAATCGAGGAAGATTGTAGATGATTTTAAAGTAGGGGTGTGTGGTGGTGGATAGGGTAGATTATTGTATCTCTCGGAGGAGAATAAGACGCTAGTGGGAAAATGTGAAGCTGAAAGGTAGATAGAGGGCGTGCTGAGCTTCTGCATCGTCACGGGACGGTGCAACAATGCAGCGAGCAATGGAGGTAGATAGGCAGATATCCGATTAATTCCCATTGAATGTCTTTATTGTATTTAATGCTCTCTCGCCGGCCCACGAAGGAAAAGGAGATAAGCTTCGCTCGGCCTCTGCAAGACTCGAGCCGCGGTTCGAGCAGATACTGCTACGATATACATATGCGCAAACCTATAAACACACTTATACACACATACACCGATCGCTACTCTGTAATACGTAAATATACTCAGACAATATAAAGCTATACGTATAAAGAGTTTCGAATTTAAAATAGATCCAGCGAGTATAAAGAATGTACATGAGAAAAGAATATCTGTTACCATTGTATGCACTGAGTCCTAATATATTTCACCTAATCTACTTTTAATTAAGCCTCGCGATAAATCATACTAATCGATTATAAACATCGACGAGAAATTGTATCCGCGCTATTACGTATACCTTACCATTTTATCGCGAGTAGTATCAATGTAAAAATTCATGTTACCAAGCACTATAATTTACCACGATTGGTATCAATTCGTTAAATGCAATTGTTTCTTAAAGCACAATGGAAACGGAAAGTTTTTCCGTTCATCTGTTGCAGGTAGCAGAGATATTATATATATACGGTATGAAATGTAAACGTGGCACGAATCAGGCATACTCGTTCAAAGACGTTTTAATTAAGAGAATAAGTAATATACGTCACTCCCACGTGGTATCACCTACTTATTCATGGTATAATCGCGGAAAGCGATCAGGGAGTTAAAAAATGCACGAATACGTGGGGTTTGAGGAGATATACTCGATTAAGAAAAAGAAAAGGGAGGGATTTTCTTCGGATCGCACGGTCTGCCGGAGTTTTCCCTTCGCGAAGGTGCGAAGCGTCTGTTTCCGTTTCGCGAACGTTTTACCTACGCGCGCCAGTCCCTTCTGCCAAGGTGCTAATTACTCGTTCGTCACACGCCGTAATTATTGCGTTTTATGCTCGTCTCAACAACAGGCAGCCGCGTCGACGATCGATACTCCCTTCTCGCGCCGTATCCGAGAGCCGCCATCGGGACAAACGAAGAAAAATCCCTAAACTGCTTTCCCGAGCATTACTTTTATTGCTGTAAACAGGCATTAAAATCGTCAGAGTTCACGGATAACACTGACCTTACGTACGTTGTTTGGAAAACACAATATCGGTTACTCGAGCGAACCAGTTATAATTAAATTCATTGCAGTCTCTCGAACGATTCGATAATGCTTTGCCGCCGTTTATATACGTACGCGTTGTGAAAGCGAAAAGTTTCCTGCAATCGCGAGCAACAAATCGATGTGTACCGCGCTCTTTCGGACCTACTATATAGATTTCAGGCGGCTGGTGAGTTCAGGGTCGAGGCATACAGGTGGTCCATAACATAACAGTCACTGCGTTTTATCCGGCAGTAAACCGGCGGCAGGAGCTTGCCTCTATGATTTAATACCCCCTTCCCTTCCCCTCCCCCCCCCCCCTTCCCTCCTTTCCAAGCACCCCTTATGACCGCCACTCTCCTCCACCCCACGCGCGCCTAGAACCCGCGTGCCTGCCTATATATACGCTAACCCACTATCAAAACGTAACGACCCTATATAGAATAAATGCAGTCATTATTATTCGCATCCCGTATACAAATTCTTCGGCAACGTTCAAGAAACGGCCGCACTTTGTCAGCGTCAGCCAACAAATTAAACAATTTCGTGCCGTGTGGCTCGGAGTAAACTCGCTTATATCTTCCGCTTGATTGACGTGGCATATACACGGCCACACGGCTCACGGAGGACAATTCCAACTTTGATAATCCGCATAACTAGAAGCACGGAAATTCCCTTAATATCGTTAATTCGTATTCCTTGTTGTTGGTGGCATGCCACGCGCGTCGTGGCTGCGGGACCATCGGAGTACCGAGGAACGCTGCGGTATACACATCGGGACCGAAGGTGACTGAGAGCCGCGTGGGGGATGAAGAAACAGGCTGGCTGACTCGAATATGGGATCAGGGAGGATAAAAAATAATAGGAAAGTCTGAAATAGCCTATGATCCTGGGATCGGAATGAGACGATTGGCGAAAAAAGAGCTAGGCAAGTGGATAAATGATGGAAAGAGAGGAAGCAGAGTGAGAAGATGTGGTTGGATGGAAGGCAGCGGTGGAATGGCATTGGGGAAAGAGGGGGGAGGTAGCTTTGGCGTGGGTCAGGGGAGAGCGAGGGGTAAGGGGGAGACGTGGGGGTGGTTTCCTTGCTTGGCATCGAGGAATCGATACGCTGGTGGGAGCCCAGCGCCACCAACGTCTCCGCCGCCCTACGTCATTGCACCCAACGACCGGCACGGACCCTCTCTCCCCTTTCATCCCTTTCATCCCTTCCTTCCTTCCTTCCTTCCTTCCTTCCTTCCTTCCTTCCTTCCTTCCTTCCTTCCTTCCCTCCTTCCCTCCTGCCTTCCATCCTACACCACTTTTGTTCAGCTTCCAACCTCTCTCGCCTCCCTCGCCCCTTCGAAGGCCGCCCTGCGTGGGCTCGCTCCTCTAGTCGCGAAAAACCGGCTTCCAACTGTCCAAACTCCCAGCGTCGCTAGCGCTAGACTGATACAAGCGTGATCTCTTACGAATCCACCTAAGAACTTTTACTCGCGCCAGCCATTTCCAAATCCAAGCGCTTCTCAAGTTCGACTCCCACTATTCGGGATTATCATCGCGAAATATAATACTGCGAGAAACTTATACCTTCCCCCAAGCCCATTTTATATACACGTACCATGCAGCGAGAAAGTATAATGGTTTGCTCGAAATTTCAAGCGCAACGCTTGGAGAATCTATTTTTACGAGCGGGCCGAGACTCGAGTTGTCTGGGGGCTGTCGAGTAATTATGAAAGTGGAGTTGGATAGGATGCAAGAAGGCTGCGCGCGATAATTGAATTATCGGTTGAGCTCGTTACGTTTTTAGGGTTCGAGGAGCGAATAAGCGAGTTTCGTCGAGACGGTAGCTGCTACGTACTTTCGTGCAATTTTAAAGAACGTTCGGTGTACCTCGAGAGTTTGTCTTGTTCGGGTTTACATTATTCGTGGTGAGAGTGCGAAACTAAGGAGACGTCAAAATGACACCGAGGAGCTTAACTTTTGCTACTTCGCGATGCTACTGCAAAAGTATGTGTGTAAGTCCAACGCACAGAGAATGTCACGGGCGTTTGCGAGAAGTTGATATCCCTCGTGGATTTCGTAAGCGCGTTCTTCTACCTTCTCTCCTCTTATTTATTCAAATTGTATTCGTCCGTCGACTCGCCTTTTCTTTTCTCGCTTCGCGCATTTTACTCGTTTACCGTCGCTTAAAACTCCGATAAAATCCCCGTGTCTCCTCATCTCTTCCTCCCGCTTCTTCGTCTTCGATCCTTCGATCGAGCTTCGTTCCAAATAATTACCAAAACCAATGATAAGGCTCGTTGTGTATTTAAATTCACTTTGGAAATATCATCGCGAAGCATCCATGCATGGCAGTTATGCCGATTAATTAAATAGTTTAATCGCGATTCCATAGATTTTGCTGAAGCCGTGTTTGCGTCAATTATCGAAACGTTGCGGGATTTAATTTTCTTCTCAAATTCCACCACGTGGCGTTATATATAAACAGAAATTTCCTTCGACGCTATTGGGGTGAGGTATACGCGTGGCAATGGTACAATATAGCGCGAGAGGATTTTGCGAGAATTGAAATATCGCGTTGCTATATTGCTGCTGATTGTTTAACGCATAAAAAGCACGGTCATACAACATGTGTCGATATCCGACTGTATTATTTATGAGTAGAAAATGCCAAAGGCTACCAAATATAATTTTAACGAAATTAATAGCGAATGCTAATTTTATTACCATTTTCAATGTTTCTCTAGAACAATTTATGCGCGCAATTAATAAACAGTGTTTGCGAATGAGAGAAAAAAATATATCGTTGCATAGATCTTATAAATGTGATGGTTGACAAAGAGCCGTGCATACAATATAACGCGTCGAATCGAGTAACGATAATTTCCTGCGAGGAGATGAGCGTTCGAAGGAATAGAAGAGTTTTTTATTTGGCAACGAATGTAAGAAAGGTTGAGAATCATCGGTTCTCGTCAGGTTGGAAGGGGCTACAAGCTCGAAGCATCCAATTGGTCCATGGCTCCCGTAGTAACCTATTCCCGAGAAGCCTTTGGCTTTAGCGGAGTCGTAAAAATAATGGAACACGGTGCAAGCTGGCCTGCTACCTAAATAGCATGTAATGACAAAAGCTGCCTCGAGAGATACATCCTACTGTGCTCTTTCGACGCGAGCAATAAACATCGACCAACTCCTAATTAATACGTCCTATCTTTACCATACACGATTATTCTTATATCCGCAGCATGGCTCCCTGCCATATGTAAACTCGATTCACGCTACCACGCTTTACCATAAATTCTAAATTTCAATAACAGATACTCGATCATCCGGATACTCGAAAAATCGAGAAAATTCGTCGGGCCACGAAATTTTATCTGGAAAACAATCGCCCGTTTAAATCCGTAAAGCGATCTTGCATCTCGCTGATTTTCCGCTACTGCAGGATTCCCACCTGGCCGCAGTTGACATCACCGTCAGCAGAAAACCCCAGGGCTTATAATCGAAAGTCTAAAACTTACCATTTCCTTCTCGGTCCTCAAAATGCCGTACTCGCAATTTTACAATTATTGACTCACCTGCAACAAACAAAAGAAATCGTATTGTTATGATTTGTTTATCAAAATGGGGATTATTGCTGACAATTGCTATCGGATTGACGAAGATCGATCAATCCGGATGCGATCGATCCGAATCACCGAGAGACAAGAATAAACATCGAAGGCCTCTTAAAAAGCAAATCGATCTGTCGACACGCGCAATGTGCGCACGCGTGAGCTGCTGGAAAGTGGTGAGCCTCCACACACACACACACACACACGTGTAGACACGCGCTAATACTGCACGGGTAGTCAGTGGTATCCCCACGATCCCCACACACACGTACAGTGCGCAGGTGAACGTGTATATAGACGACATACATCATCGCGGGACTAATTTCCACGATAAATATTTTACGGACGGCCATTATACGCGGGGCCACGTGTCCGTGCGATATAAACTATGGACGACTATGGCAACGTCCAAGGGGTTGGCGAGGACGAGCCAACCACCGGTCGACCTGTGAAACTCGCGCAAATGCCGTTGCGCAATTTAAGCGACGCTCATCCGCTCATTAAAATTTGTTTACTCGAGCGATACTCGCCACTCTTCCCACAGGACCCTTCACCTCGGGGACTCCGTAAACGCGAACGATGAGATTAAAGCTTGAAAAAATTGTGAATTTAAAGCGTTGACCAAATTGCCTCTTCTCCACCCCCCACCCCCTCATTAATGTAGATCCATGGAATGCTTTGCACTATAGAAAAACTTTATCCTTGCCTTATCACAGTCAGAGTCCTGTATATATGTATATGTGTATATCGATTAAAAACATTTATATACCTTTGTATAGTCGACAAGCATCAGTAAAATTACTGCAGCGCTATTCTCGTTTGGTACTATATAGAAACGATGGTTTCTGCTATCAAGTAGAATTGAGAAAATTGTTATAAAGTTTCTATGTACGGAGTATCGCGTGGGAGTCGAAGAATTGACTTGGTATAGATACAAATAAAGGACAGCGTTATGGATTAACGCGAGACGACCTTTGCCAAACGGTATAAAGCTATATAGAATTGCATCGCTGTTCCTTTTTCTAGATAGTTTGGAGTTTGCGAAGCTGGCAGGAGTAAAGAGTGGATTGTCACAAGTGGTTCTGGTTTGGTAGCGGAGAATTCGGCGACAGGTGAACGCACAGTGGTAAATACCGAGTGACGAGTGGAGAAAGGTGGTGAGCGAGCGCCGTGCGTGGATCTCACCTGTGTGAACTTAGCGCTAGGTGTGCCTATATATCGTCTGTTGAAAGAGCGTGCGGCCATTGAAAACGAGATTACCGCAGCGAATCGCGCTTCATTAACCATTCAGCGATTTACCCTTCTGGCAGGTGCCACTTTGTGCGTCTGTCACCTTGTGAAAGGGCCGAATCTCCTTAAACGAGACGCGTCAAGCCGCAGCAATACGTGTGAACTTGCTCGAAGCTATTCGACCAACACGGAAATAGCTTCACGCTCGACAATAATATATATATATATATACGAATAAAAAATACCACGCCCTTTTTCCAGCATCCCACACCTTTTATACTCGCACGAGTACCAATAATTATATTTGATAACGAGCTCCATCGTGGTTAGGACTCGCTACCGTTCCTTTACGCCATTTTAACGAATAATATTTTAGAAGCGGCGTTCCATTCCATCGCAACGGCGTCATTCGCATCGCTGGCATATGCCACGCACTGGATTACGGCGCGCTAATTGCGTGGCAACGCACTCGATGACCGAGTAACGTCTGCTTAAATTAAGCAAAGTGCTGATGCCAGGCCGCTTATCGTTCCTAAAACAGCTCGCCATGTATCCCTACGTAGAAGAGCGAATTGTTTGCGCGAGCGAGAGCACTATAAATCCAGCAGCGGGAAACGTGCCTTTGCCTGCCGAATTCTATGAAAAAAAGGATTTACTCGGCAAAGTGGGATGAGAATTTATAGCGGCGAGACGCGAAAGGTTCGGCTGAAATCTATAAACAGATCGTAAGAGCGAGAATCTTCGAGAGTCTGGCTCGCCTTTGAAGCGTGATAAAAATTTGTGATAAAACGACAAGGCACGATCAATCATCGCTGGAAAGGTTTCTTTTGTCCTCGCGTACGGTGGCTCACGCATATCCTATGCACTCTGATTGAGATTGGACTAGAAGCGTGGGAATTTGCAGGCTATGCTTCGGATAAGGTGGATTTCTTTCTTTTTTTCTTCTTTTTAATTCATCGACATGCACAGATGAAACAAAATGGGACAGGAGAGAGAGAGAGAGAGGAGACGAGCAAGGCAAAGCTGAGAGGCAATTGCATAAAGCAGTAATTGAGTTCTTATCGCGTGTGTTGCGCGCAATCGAGTGGCAAAACTTCTTCCGTTTCTTCCCGTGCGGCTCTTCTTGGAACAATATTATTAACGCACCGTCGTCGTCGCGCGTCCGCCGGTCTCCGCACGTTCACCTGCGTCCAGTAATTATCTCCTGCGTAAAAAGGAATTCCAGATTCTTTAGTAAACCAGACAAACACTTCTCGGATCGTCCAGGAAATTCCGATAATTCTTCAATATGAAATCGCGTCCTCCGAACCTCGGTCCTATCGCGAACAAATTAATCAACGATAGCACTGGAAACAATCAGTTGCAGTATAAATCAAAGCATGTAATTAATTATCCTACTGATTTAGTGTGAACAGTGGACGATAAAGTTATTTCCCAAAAGTCATCAAATCCTAGTGTATTTTACACGGCGTAAAATTCATAAGCTGTTGAAGTTTAAAGTCCAATAAAAATTTAATCACCAACAATAAATTCTGGTCCGATGGGAATTAATTTATTTCCGATATAAATTAAACTCGCGCGGTTTAATGACGATACATAAAAAGGTATTAAAAGAGCGGCAGAGATATCGCGATAATACCAGTAGCACAAATCGAATCAGAAATCCGTTTGTCTCGTGGCGAAAATGCTCGCACCGAGCGACATTTCGATATCAAAGTCATCGATCAATTTTCACATGCAAAAAATATAGCTTCGAGTGATTAAAAAGATTGATGGAAGAGATTCCAAGTGGGAAAAGTTGAGTCGTATACATATAGTTGACTGGCGACACTCGCGTGGCTAAGAGTTGAACGTTTGACAGGAAAAACAAGAAGCACTTGCTGAGATTCGTGGTACGTACGAGTCCGGCAATGACGAAAGGCGTGAAAGTTCGCACGGAAAGTAAAAAATGTCGAAAAAGGAAAGATGTGGCTGGCAGATTAAGAAAGATATAATAAGCACTACGCGTACGCGTATCCATTTTATAGACGCTGCAAAGTCAAGTGGATAATTGCGAACAGCGTGAGTAATGACTGTAATGGGACATCCCAAAAGGGAGGAATAGGGGGGAGGTGGGGACGCACCATTTTTTGCGCGAGCGAAAATCCCGCGCGCATCAAGATGACCCCTTTTTATGAATAATAAAAAAATTATGACTGAAATTCTTATCACGTATCCCGCATAAAGTCTAAGGCAAGAAGCTCGTTGTTCGTAATTCGTTGGTATATTCCAAATGAAAAATATAGCGCGCGATTAAATGTGGAAGGAAAACGTTATATAAGAGAGAATAAGAGAGCTGCGGAAGGATCGTTAGGTTGTTGGGGATGGTGGTGACGAAATGCGGGGTTTTTCATTTGATATTTTTCAGCTTGTTAGGTGCATGCGTCGAGGAGGAGGAGGAGGTGGGAGGGGTGAAAATGATATTAAATATGGTAGTTGAACGGGGCGAAGCCCCGGGGTGGTACCTGCGGGTGGCTTCTTTCCCCGGACTGTTCGGTTGGTAAAGCAGGGATTACCAACGCTAAGAGGCCGTGTGCGGGGCTTCGCGCCTCATCGTCTGGAAAATGGCTTACTGCTTACATTTACCTACCCAGCCCCCTTTAGCCATATCCCGCTGCTCTGAAAGATCCCCAAGCGCACCTTCCACGAGTCCATGAAGAGTATAAACAGCCACTTAAGTCGCCATGATTCGCTCGTTTCACCATTATTTTATTTCCCTATGCGATATCCTTGCACGCCTCGCTCAATTGCCGATTCGTGAACGTCTTGGGATACGTCGTAATAATATTCACCCGACGATTGGTCCCTACGACAGCCTCGCCGAGAAATCTTCGTGCGCTAACCAATGTACCTCCATGACCAAAGTACTTATTAAAAGCAATTATCCTGCCTGTATATTAAGTCACGGATAAATAAGCGAGTTACTTTGTAGCTCGATAAAAGCCTCCTGTTCGATGGAATTAAATAATTAACATTCAACGGGAGGAACTCGTTCGATTACTCCACTCCTCGAGAATATCATAAAAATAACTGTCGGTGCAGGTGAGTTCATGAAAATGTGATAAAAGAATTATTATTCGATTACGATCGATTATCGTTATGTATAGTCATAAAAACCTGCGTAGTTTATGTTTTTTTTTCCGAGGATCGAGTAGTGGCACATATATATATATATAAGTAAGAAATTAATTTAACTGGAAATATGATGAAATTGGCGATATATATATTTCGAATGAATTAGGTAATATCGCGGGGTGAGCGGAGTGGGAGGGGTAGGCATGGACAGGGCAGAGATTTATGCGGCCTTGGATATGGAAGCTAGGAAGGAGGAACGGAAGTGCGGGGTATTGGGCTTCGTATTCCCGCAGGAAGAGCCATCGTTGCCCCTTCCCACGAAAATCCCGGCTTTATACGAGTATACGCGTGAATGCACGTGCACACGTGCACGTACACTGACACACGAGCCTCTCTCGATTTCTGGCTCCTTTTGGCCCGGCCCATTGAGTAGATAACCATTACGGTGCGTGCTTCATAAAACTCGACCACTTCGCCGCCCAAGTGGAGCATTAACCGAGAGGACCCCCCTCGATGCTTCCTCATTCCCGCCGATTTGTGCGAACAGCTGAAAATTTCCAGCCTTCGTGCTTGGAAAAATCGATCGCTCAAGGTCACGAGGATTCCTACAAATCAGACTTATATTGGTATTAACGTCCCTGTGTGACGCCAATAAGGGGCATTTGCGCCCGCTGTTACGACGTCGTGCCAAAGGTCATCGACCCGACGAAATTTCTAGCGTGCAGCTAAAAGCGAGCGGAATAAAAGAAGGTGCCGAGGAGACGAGACGAATCATCGGGCGCTGCTGGTGGACGTGGTACGTTAATTTTTGGGCAATTAGCGATGCTGTCACGCGAATCTGCAGCGAAGATGGCTAAGAGAGAGAGGGGGGGGGGGGGAGGGTAATAAGGAGCTAGGGCATGAGATTTTTATTGAGGAAAACCGAAAGACGGAAGCGAGATGAAGAGGAGGGGTATATGGGAAGGGGAAGGGGCAGAATACTGTACTAATTAGAAGCTTCATTTCCGAAACGGCGTTTACGTTCATCCCCCCCCCCCCCCTCGGCGAGCGAAGACCCGAGGGCGTTGTGTGGCGCTAGGTGGATGCCGGCACATTACCTTTTGGCCGAAAATCTGCCGAATGATTGGACGGTGTCACGCGACAACCTGCCGTTTCGCTGATGGAGGGCCGCGGGGGAAGAATCCGGCCGGCGCACATCCCGACGCCCTCCGCAATCCCTCATTACGCCTTATGCAAAAACGCGATAGCCCGAAACCGCGATCACGAAGCCCACCCGTAGTCTCAAACACGGATGACCTTGACTTCGGCGAACCCATCTCCGCTGAATTATTGGAGAAACGACGCGATAAAATTGCAACGCTCTACGAAAAAGACGCTATATACTCCGCGGCAGTGGAAAAACAATAAGAGTTTCGTAAGTACTTTATCGGAGGTACCATCGTGAATTTTATCGTTGAACAAAAGGCTGCTCCATCGGAAGAGCAAACTGCGAGTTTAATTAAATACTCGAGCGATTCCCGCGAGTCTTTCTTCCCAGCCACAAATCTCGGTTGGTTCTCGACGCTGGGTTTGAGAGGGAGGGGATGCGGGATCTACGTGTTCTATCCCGAGGGTTCTCGCGGCTTCATGGGCCTCGCCGCGGGGGATGTGGGTGGCTGGCGGGATCGGTCTCGCGCGATAATATGTAAATATCCTGCTATCTCCACCACCGACACCCTCCGGAGTTTCCATTCCAAGCTGCGCGCCACCACCGATTATTCCGTCCGCGTAGTAACTCCTGCAATTACGCGGCTTACAACAAATCGATAGCTTTTAATTGCACCAATGTTATTTATGACTCGCGCTTCCCCTCTCTATATGCTATAGCTTTGCCAATCGCCTCCTTCCTTCCTTCCTTCCTTCCGTCGCGTTCAAGATCGGCGGCTGGTTCGCCTGCACCGGATCGCTACCAATTTGCATTGCCAGCAATTCTCTCTCTTTATTCGATGCACGGGCAGGAAGAAAGAGCTGCGTGGAAGCAATGTTTTTTTAGGTTAGGGATCGCGTTGCATAATAAGGCAAAAGACTCCGTGGAGAATCGATTAATCATTTATCCTTGATGGCGGAATGAAAATGCGTTCCGCGCGAGAGTAAGGGGAGGTAAGGTGAAGTATGGAAAAAAGGGGGATAAAAAGAGAGAAAGATAGGGAAGCCGGAGATACGGTAGCGGAGTTGGTCGTCGGAAGCTGCTCCTTTCTTCGCGAAATTGCGAAGGATGGAGCAGAGGGAGCGCGATTAGTTATTAAAATGCCGATAATTATATATAATCAAGTTGAAGGGAGTGTCCTGCGCATACGCTTACCGGTTAGGAGGCTACTCCCCTGTCCTGCGTTGCTTACTGGTCGGTACGACGGGCATAAGAGGAGGAAGGAGGGAGAGGAGAGCGAAGAGATCGCGCGCGGAGAACCGAGCGAGAGGAAAGTAGAGGTACGCGCGCATTATAAAAAGCCCCTAATAACTGTTATCCAGGATCTCGGGCTTTACTGGCCAGCGAGAACACTCGAGTACAAGTCGCGGTCTAGTAGGCGGCCCAAACGGTAGGTAATGGCTACTATACCGAGCAAAAAGACCATGATTCAGCAGCAGCAGCACAGCTCCTATTGCCATCCAAGATTCCCCAAAACTGGAAAAACCTTTGCACGATGCTCCACCGACATGGCTTATCTTAATAAAATACCCCAAACGCACACTCTGCACATATAGGACTATATTTTATTGTAATATAAATTACACTGTCGAAACGGAAGAAGACAAGTCGGCGTGAAACGTAATATTTTTCAGAGTAAAGTACACGGAGCGCGTGGCCAGTGGTAAAAACTGTGGAATAAAAATTGAGCAAACTGGTTTGTAGCGAGTTGGTTGGATCGGTGGATTGACGGCTGCTTGATGAACGATCTTTTGGTTTCGCTAAAATTCCGGCCTGCTTTTGAGTTTGGTCGCCGGTCAGCATATATATATATATATATATGAGTAAAAAAGAAAAGCAGGGGAGAGAATGAGGGGCAAAGATAGAGGAGAGGGGGGGGGGGGGGGAAGGTGCAGTATTCGCGGTAGGAGGAGTCTGGATCTGGTAGCCACACATGTACATACGCGTAGGTCCTGTGTGAATGGAGGGCATCGAGGAACCGCGTCAATGAGCCGCAGCCATCAAACTGTTCAGGCACGTATCGCTACTACGGTGGGCCCTGTGTGCGTGCTTGTGTGTGATTTACAGCATGTCACGCGACACCAGTTCAACCGACGCCGGGTCAAACGATCCGTTTTACTTTCCTCGCTCAGTAAACATTAATTTCCATTCCCAAACTTTTATTCTCTAAACAATTTCATTGAATTTTTTTTTCTCATTTCACGAAAAAGCTTCGGCCGAGTTTCATTTCTTTTCCAATTTTTTTCTTCGCCGTTTCATCTCTCCTTCCTGCCTATACTGTATATATACCCTTCCTGCTTGCTCTCCCACGGTTGCCACACTCGCGAGAAGAAGGTAGAAAAAGAGAATGAGTGAGTGGTGAGGAGTGAAGAGGTGGTGTGGGGTGGGAGGGGGAGAAAATGAACAGGGAACAGTGCATTGGACACGGTGTTTCCTGCTGCAATGCCGACCAGCTAAGCTTCTCAGGTTTTTATACGTCGTCATTTCACCTCTCGAGAATCGACGCACGATCCAAATGAGACCACAAGCCCCCCATCCAGTTTGAAATATATTTAAATACGCGCTTATATACTTTTATTCCGTATGGATCGTCGGAAATATCAATATTATATTCGAACCATACTATTATATATATATATACGTCGAGCTGTGGCAAGGAATAATTTTTCCCTCTATACTCGTTTAATGGATTATGCTCCGTTTCACGCAGTACGATATGACAATAGGAAAATTTGTAGCAACAAAACTTCATTGTGCCACTGGTGGCGGTAAACGCTGCGTAACGATCGTCCATCCCAGATAAAACTCCTTCCCTCCCTAGGAACCCCCTGCCGCGCGCCAGGCCGCTAATTACGCGGAAATTAATTATAACCGCGTTACAGCCCGCCACTTTTCTTACCCCGACCTTTTTTTCCTTCCTTTTTCCTGCCGGTTGCCCGGATACGACGTCGCACCGCGACTAATGGAGGAATGGCGAGCGAAAACGATTTTAGCACAGATGAGAACAGGGTGAGGTGGGAGGGGGAGGAGAATACAGAATGCTTAAAACAAATCACCGCGAGCCTCGAATGAGCCCAAGCACGATATATCGTACGTGTAAAAATTAATCAATTCACAGATGCACACACTCGCGCACACACAGGTATATATGTATATCGCTGCATTGGCAATTACGCGTACGAGATTGTCGTTGCACGGTTTCAATGGCAAGTATATAGCGATTCGAGAGGATATAGCAACGCGAGGGAGAATGGGTTAAGAGAGAGAGAGAGAGAGAGAACGAATGAAAGAGCATAATTTTTTATCGATGTAGAGATTGTCCGAGCGACGCTTCGGACGTATTTACTACCATTGTTCTGAGATATTGCGCAATATCTGGCAGAAGGGATGCGCCGCGTTTCACGTTATGGCGAATGATCGGCTTTTAAAAGCACTTAGCATTTCTGCGCGCGATGAGATAAAGTCGTGGCGTGATGCACCGCGATCTTTAATTGAGCATTCATTATACATCCGAGGCGGCAGTTGCTGCGTCATATAATCGAGGTCCCCTTGCCATCTCTCTCTCTCTCTCTCTCTCTCTCTCTCTCTCTCTCTCTCTCTCTCTCTCTCTCTCTCTGTCTTTCTCCGCCTGTCGGATCTCGCTGACCTTCGATCTTCAGCGAGTCCGTACAGCTAAAGCTTACGATCCTCGCGATCACGCGCCGCGGCGGGACACCATCGATTTCCCGCGCCTCAAGGGTGCCAGCAGCAACAACAACGCGACTCCTGATGACTTTCGTTAAATGCAAATATGCCCAACACCTCTGGCGAGGAGAAAAAGTCGAGAAAATCCATATTCATGCTGAAACAACGAATACTCCCGTAATGACTCACTTCATTAGGTTAGTAATGGCACTATTTTGTATAATTAGACGCAGAGGCTATCACACGTGAAAAAAGCTTGCGCGAGGAATCTCTGACCCGAGGACATAACCTATCTCATCCGTATACATATATATATATATATATATATATAAAAGATACAGAACTCGCATTGCGATTGTAAGCGCGCGCGAGTCTTTTCGCACAAGGACATATTTTCGCGGGTACCACTCAATTCCATCGTAAGGTCGTTCCACGATAACCGTTAATGGACGCAAGGTCTCCGTAGTAAATTCGCCACGCTTTTAACCGATTTATCGGTACGTTTGATTCACGCGACATTCCCAATGACGATAACGCTTCCAAGATATCGAAGCGCGCGCGTCCTTCCAATAACAACGGGCTGCAGCAGCAACGGCAGCAACGCGAAGCATTTAAATAAGCGATCGAGTGCCATTTGCGGCCTTTCTCGGTAATAGCAGCAGCGATCGCCGCGTTGCCGGTTCGAAGGCTGCGATTAACAATGAGATATGGAGTAATACTCGCAGTAGGGCTCGCGCGATTAACGGATTTCTGCATTATTCAAATCGCACTGAGGAAGCCGACGCGCGGTTGAAATATTCAATGTATCGCGTTGGAGCCGTGGCAAAATCCGAGCTCCGCAAATTCCAAGTATGGTTATAGTGTGTCGAAAGTCTGGCGGACGAGATGGACGAAGGTGAGAAGGAGTTGGAGAACGAGAGAGAGAGAGAGAGGAGGGTGGGGGGGGGGGGGGAGAGGGAGAGGGTATATATGGCCAACGAAACGAGGGGAAGAAAGAGCGAGCGTGAGAGATTGTGCCAAGATAGACCGCCGTCAAAACTGGTAGGCCTTGAGGAATTATGCGAACTATTCTTGCCAGTTTGTCCGACGAGAATTTACGAACGCCACGTTGACGCACAGCAGCCGGCCGGGGATACACGTTCTGGGCGTGCCCGAACGGGGATCGAGGAACCCTGAAAAGATTATCGATCCAGCCTATTGATCAACCTGTACATTGCAATCTAAATAACAATATCTGTACCACCGATCCACTCGAGCCGAAAACAGGAAGCAAAAGTTTCGACGCGTTTAAATTTCATTGGAGAAACCTATATACATATATATATATATCGTATATATATGCCTACATAATGATTTGAAAAAATCAGTTTTCTCTCGAGTCACGGGCATCGGGATATATTTATTCGTTCCTTCAACGAGGATGATTTGTCCCGATAAGATCTCCAAACTTCTTCTGTTGTAGCCGACAATCGCAACGATGCCGCGCGCAAATCTAACTCGACAGTATATATTCCCTTTTACTTTCACACGCGAATTACGAAACGTGGGACCTGATGTCGTGCAGAAAAAGCAGCGTGTGACGTGAATCATGTCTGTATAAACGCGTATTATTTCCCCTTTCCGCTCTTGGAACCGTTTTATCAACATTTCTTCGCTACTGCGCGGTGCTTTCAACGGTCCCCACGTTGTGTCCGATGTAACGGAAGAGTAGCAGGTACTACACGTCCTTGAAAATCATCGAATCCTCCCGCAAGAATTCTCAAGGAACATTAGTACGTTACGTATAAAATTCATGAGAGAAACGTACTACCGGCGAGATACTCGCGTGCGTGGAACAAATCTCTCTCATCAAGCTCGCTGGAGTTTAGCAAACACGTAAATGGCTACAATTTCATGTAAATCGTATCTTAATTTCAATCACGGCCATTATATACCTAGGTAATTCTCCGCTTTGTTTTATAATCGAGTACTTGTACGATGGATCAGTATTACAGTCAATTTCAATTTCGCTCTTCTCGGTACTGTTTAGCGCTATTTCGTAATGCGTTATATTGTTTCCTCGTTAAAGCCCGAGGATAATTATGCAAAATGCTTTGGCGTGGCGCTGGAATTCCACGATTTTGCTTCAATTTGCGTTGTTTCGCAGCGAGCATAAGAAGCTTGGCGGAGTATATAATCGCAAATCTATCGGATATCGGCCAAGTTGTATATTATATATGAGAGAGGAAGGAACTACACATGCAGCGGCATATTTCTTGCATTACATTGGAGTGAGTCGTGTGAGAAGATAGTAGGTCCTATAACTGCGACACCAAGAGTAAATTCTCTCCCTGGAGAATCGAGGGCTCGTAGTAGATGCCAGGCACGGGATCCACTAAAATGTCCAAGCGAGCGAATTGGGAGCGGCTGACCACAGACCCGAATGCTTAGCCGAACGACGTAATGCAGTTGCGTCGTCATGTGAATTCTAAATCGTTCGCCCTATCTCTACATCCATGCACCACTCCCCCTCCCTGCACTCCGAATCGACCATCTCTCGACGAAAATAATAATCGTCGCTGAGATTCCAAGTAAAAAAATGGATATAGTTACGCGCAGCTAAGAGTTTCTTCTCACGGAAGACGAGACGGCTGGAAGATAATAAGAATAGAGCGAGCGACCTTTCCGCGATGCAATTATTGCGAGGACGCTTCGCAAATCTACCGGTGCTTCGTTAAAAAGCGTCGCTTATTATGCGTGTCCGCGTGTTCTGCTCGTAGCGGTTATCTCACGAGGCTGTCGGTACATTGTCACCTGATGTCGCACGTCGTTCGCATATGAATCGCGCATTACGAGATAAACTCGGAGAAATTCAACTTCCATCGGGCGTTTCGCTGAAAGTCAAGCAGCGAACAAAATATACGCGTAACACACAAAATCATCGTATTTACGGATCCAGCTAGGTTTAGCACAACTTTCGTGTCATAACAACCAACCTACGACGATAGTCCGTTCGACCTCTGCATTTCTCTACCGCGTCTCGCTACGAAGAGAATCAGGATCGAGCGTAGTAACGTCAGTGGTATATATATATAACACACAGGGTTAAGGAATAATTGAATTCTAAATATTTTTAGGCCAAAAATATCAGAAGTTGGAGTACGAGGGAATAGGCGTGTAATAGCAGGCTACATCGTTGCCGACAACGCGGTCTCCGGGCAATCGAGCGAGGTGGTTGCGATAAGGCAACTCGGAATATATGTATTATGCAAGCGGGGCTCTTTCAGTGAAACAAGGGAGGAACGGTACCGGTTTCTCCTTTCATCCACGTTTATACCTTCTTCTTCTGCGGCCTGTGTCTCGCGTGAGACTCCGAGAGTCCGAGACGGGATCGTGTCCGGTGCAATTATCCCCTGTAACCCCTCGCCCCTCTTCTTCACCCCGCGTGCTAGCCCTCGTGCATTTTTTTCTCCTCCGCGCATCCACGCCGTCGAGGGTACGTATACGGTCGTTCGACCGAGAGCCGGCGATTTTAACCGACGAGTGTGCATCGGTTTTTCTCGATCGTCGTCAGTCATCAATCGATCCGTCGCGTATACAATCTATATATCGCTCCTATGGAGAAGATCCGCGTGCTTGTTTCAACGCATAGAATTGTTCGAGTCTCCTGGGATCTGGACCAGTGGAGGATCGTATTGATTCTATAATACCCCCACCCTCGCAGCCCTCCTCCCGGAGACCACACTGGTCATACCTTATGTATGGTACACCACCCCACTTCCAAGGGGTAGATTCGTTTCGTATTCGGCGCTGACCACGCTCGCCACTTTACTGCTGATCTGGCCACCGAGCCTCTACCTATATCTCTGTGTGTATGCCTGTACATGAGAGAACTGGCCATATACGTGATCCTTACCGCTTTGCAAAATCCACTTTGCTACATGAACTTCCACGTGGAAAAGACGCGGAATAAGCAAAAATAGAAGCAGTCTGGAAACCCATCTTAAAACTCAATTTTCAAAACTGGCGTTCTCGATAGTATCGTCACTTTCGATTAGCGTCAAATTCAATGCTAAAATAATAAATCGAGACAACGAGCAATTAACTGGAAGCTCGGTTTCAGCGATTAACGTGCGTTACAATATGTTTCGCTAATCAGAGATATAATTTACCGTTACCATAAGCTTGAGAGGTGTACACACCACACCTGTTCGGTCAGACAACAAAGTGTACATACAATTGTTAATACGCCGGGATAGCATTCGCTTTAAGTCCACGCGCCACTGATTAAAAGATTTATAGGTACCATCGAATTATCCAACGAGCATATTAATTAACTCATCATAGCCTAATTAAGTGCATTTTGCTGATTTCTCTCATATATCTGCCATGGAATAAAGCAACAATAAAATTAATGTGCGACTCTTCATCAACATCGTCTCGAGTAATATCACGTGGGCTCACAATAAAGGATCGCGTGGGTATTCGCTTTTTTTTTAGCGGCGAATGCGCTACGAGAGTCGCGAATAAGATTGCGAAAGGCGCCGAATCAAAATCCGTTTCATTTTATGAACTATCAAAGCTGAACGCGGCATCGTTGAAACTCGTATTGGAATTCGAGAAGGCTGGTAGGGTATACCCTTTCGAGTGTGGTGGGGTGTACAGCTAATATATACACACAAAGCCGCATATTCTAATGCGGTTATTTCTGAGACTGTATTGTATTATTAGAAGCATGTACGTTCAAGCGTATCCTAATAACTGCATGACTGTACATTTCCAAAAAAATTAATGGCAAAGACATTTTGGAAAGGGATTTAAAGAGGAACAAGAGCGAGCATACTATTGGTAGAGAAAAATCGATAGGTACGAGTGCAGGAAGTGTTGAAGAAGAAGGCTAGCGCGAGTTCTACCGCAGAGGAGGTCATTCACCTCCCCATAAATCACATTAATAAACTGCATCGCCTTGCGAATGGCTGCACACATCTCATCCAACGTCGTGATAAGACCCTCGCATTGAATACGGTTATCCAGCTGTTCCCCTATACCACCAACCATTTTTGGTTCTCCAGTAAGTCCTGGCGATATACGACAAAACGTCAAAGATACGTCACATTACCAATCTAAATATAACACGAAAGAATTTTCTACGGTTACACGTGGCAACGTTCAAATCGCAAAGATTTCCGAGTGCTCGGAGGACGGAATGAAGCGATGCATCTTTCGTTGGCTGATTCGGTGGTCGTATAGTGGAAATTGGGCGGCGTAGGCTCGGAGACGCTGAAGAAAAAATGTGAATGTATGGAACGGCGGGGGAACGGAGAGGGGGGAGTGAGAGTGAAAGAGACTCGGTGGGATGTTGGAGGGCGCGATAGTTTCCTAAGGACGGATGACGGACGGGTCATGATCGTCGAAAGTTATGCGTCTCTTCTTGCTGGACCAGTCAATCTCCGGGTGGATATTATCCCTTGTAAGCGCGTCCCGCGGATGCCACGAAGGGCGATGCGAGACACTGAAGCGAACAGCTCCTTAAAGAGGGAACGAGAGAGATGAAATTGGGGTAGGAGGGGGATCCAATGAGGAATATAAAAAGAGAGAATTGTTACGCGAAGAAACGAGCAAGAGAGAGAGAGAGAGAGAGAGGGAGAGGGGGGGAGGGAGCCAACGGACGAGGATGCGAAGGTGGCAAAAAATTTGGCTGAGCGCAGGAGCAAATGAATGAGAGAGAAGCCGAAGAGAGCGATGAGATTGAAGGGAGGAATGATCCGAGTTGGGTTGTACGCGACAAGGACGGACGATATCAAAGGCGAGTCAGAGTCGCACACAGTCAGATTTTATATAAGCTACGTGCGAGCATTCGAGCCGGACCAATCCCCAAATATGCCCAATTAGCCCCGACTGACATAATAAGTAGATAAACAACTCTAAATATCTCGCGCGGTGAGATCACAGGCGCGCGAACTTTTTCTCCATTAGGGGTAGCAAGAAGATTACTCCGGGACTATACCGAGAGATTTTTCTCCTTCATAGCCGTTCCAGCAGCGACTGATAGCATTTTAAGGACAATTTAGTTGCCCGTTCGTCACGCGCGATCCGCTTTTTCGCGATCGTCCCAGATCCTACCAACCCCCCGTACGTCCATGTGCTTTCTTCTACAGCTATCCTCTCGATGTATAATTTGCTTCTGAAGAAGAGACTCATTTAGATACCGCGAGCCATTAAAGGCCTCTGAAAATTCCACGGGATCTCGAGAATTACGGCGGTGCTACTCGAGTAAGGCATTGAAATAAATAATGGATGCACGACACACAGTGTATATATATATGTATCGCGTGTCTACGACAACGAGACCACGCGAAAGGAACAATTAGGTAAATCAAGACTGGTAAATTGGTAGGGGGCGGAGTCCCTTTCATTTTCAGTCTTCGCGAGCAACCTTGTAAGCTGTACCGCGTCGTGTTATCTCGTCTTATGAAATATAGCTATATAGTTAATAAATCGCTAAATCCGACGTGGCGACACAATATTGTGGCTGGAAGAATCGGGCTTTGGCGAAAGAGTAGAGGGAGGGAGGATGAGGTAGATGAGATGTGGTAGGAGGAAGAACCGTGATGTACCCATCCGGGCCGTCGTAAAAGCGAACGTTTAAATCTCACGACGAGCACAAAAGTCCTCGGGTCCCGCCGACAGTCCTTAATGTCACAGATAGTAACTTCATAAATTTCCCGAAGGAGAAAATCGACGAGGTAACGAGAACGAGTGCGTGGAAGTCTCGGGGATGACCGGACCGTGGATGTTTCCCCATGGAATAATTAGGGGACCGAGATGCGTAATTCCAGTCAAGTCCGAGGCTGACAGAATCGCGAATTAAAATCTTAGGAATATGCCTGGACATTTGAAAGTAAAATTCAAATGGCTTTTTTTCTCGCGCGTCAGCCGACCAGCTCAACGCAAATTATGCGAACCACCGCGTGTGTGCCACCTACCTGACAATTAACTTCTTTCGATTCAGCCGTTTCATTAATGTTTTCAGAGACGAGCTAAAATCCCACGCGTTATATAAACTACTAAAATGTTATTTTCCTTCGACGATTAATCGAATCTTTAATTTTACGATATATATAAACAACAACGATTATCGTCTGATTAATTTTGCAAGGTTCCGCGTTACTCGACGATAATCGGGATACATATATTGCCATTCCGGCTACAAATTGCAATATTACAATGATATAGAGCAGGTTATTATATCGGAATAAATATTCCTCGTGCGAGTCTAGCGGAATATTAAAAGGCGAGTGGTCCCGGTGCGTGCAGGCCACAAGACAAACACAGACGTAATCCGTTCCAGAAGCTGTGGAATCGTGCGTCGTGCTATGTCTGGTCGTTTCGATGGATGTTTCGAGGCGAGAATGTCAATGCGCGGAACCCTCGATCCTCCCCCACACCCCCTTGTCCCATCTCGCGCGAGGAGTCACGAGGGATAATACAGTGGTAGATTTAATAATGGAATGCTTAGTGGATTTGGGAGCTAACGCGTTGCAATTTTTGAAGAGGTTTCATTCCATTGCGCAAGGGTGGAATAAGCGTGCAAAATGGGTTGGGGGGTTTCTTCCGCGGGGATGGGGCACCCTTGCCGGATGAGTACGTGAGTGGCGTGTGTGAGCAGCGAATAACGCGTAGAGAGAATGCGCGAGCTCTCGAGGAGAAAACTCTCTTTGGGCACGTAATCTATTTGTCGGTCGACCGCTATACTTCTACAACTTCTCATTCCAGTCTGCGTACCTTATATTACTACACATGCACACACACACACACACACACACATATATACACCATTCCGAAAACACACGCTTGCACGAGGCAAGCACACACGATACGGTAGATTCTCCACAATTACTATATTCCCCGAATAAAAGAGATATTCTCGCTTGACTATATCGCATGGCTGTATGGAATATTGGGGAAAAAGGAAGGAATAACGATATTAATAAGTATATTTATTTATTTAGGAAAGATGGGGTCCGTGGAAGATTTTCCGTGGAAGCCGTAAAACGATAATACAGAGACGAAATGGTCCGGGGAAATAGCAGTTTGCGACATTAGCGCGAAATCGCGATCGAATGACACGCGTGCAAAGAAAGCTCGCATAAAGTCGGGCTACGAGTCACGTTAACCGGTTCACAGCCGTTTCTCAGCGGCGTAAAAGCGACTTTAATACTGCCGTATTTCTGGTCGTAAGAAATTCTATCTACATGCTAACTCTACTTACGATCAGTGCCATTTCGCGTAACAAAGTTACACTTTTCCCAGCGTGCGCGTATGTAGATATCCTCGCTTCGCGCAAATTTTACGAACCCATCATGAAGACCGTAACGAGCTACACTCGAGTGTGATCTGCTCTCGAACGAGCTTGAGACTTCGGAGAGAGCTAGCGGCTCTCAAAGTTTTATTCCGCGAGCATAGTTCTGGCGAGAGCTTCCTTTTGAGAAAGGAACGTAAAGAGTGTGCAAAAGTGCGAGGGATGAAGAGAACTCTATCGAGGTGTGTATAGGTGCGGAATGATGAAGAGGAAAAATGAGCAAGATCCGATATATATATATAGGAGCTAGGACGCGAGTGTATCTGAGCGAAAGATCGCGGTTATCGTATCGCGAGGCACAGTGGCGTTCCCATCGCTGCTTCGCGGAATAACGAGCTATAAAAGGCGTCGCTTTACTGCTTCCAGGACCGAAAACGCATTAAAGACGACTGGCCATCCGGCCATCGAAAGTAAAGGGAGGGATACGAAGAGGGAGAGAGAGGGGGGGGGGGGAGGAGGAAGGAAGGACACTTTGGTATATATACGCAGGGTAAGGACGCGATGTTTTTTAAAACGAAGCTGAGCAAAGTTGCCCGAGGATGGCTTACATATAGGATCCGGCCTCGCGCCGATGGATTTGCATTCTAATTATTGCGCGTCATTATGCTGCCAAGGAGCGTCGTACAATGGCGTTGCAGGGCAAAAAGGAACTCGAAAGCGGATGGTAAATATAAGCCGCAGGCCGAGGTGTCGAAGAGTCCTCGTGGACAAGCGAGAGCTCGTAAAAGCTCCGGAGGATGTTTATCTTATCTTCGGTGGCCTATTCTGGAAATTCGAGAGCCCGCTCGTTATGTCGATTGACCCTTGGGATCCCATTGAAATAAATACGTATAAACCTCGCTGTCTTTCTCCGGCTCGCGCCAATGTCTTTCCTTATTGGATACCTGCGACTGCGGCCGGTAAAAAGCTCGCCAATCCCGATTTTTATTCGACAAGTGTGACTCTTGCACAATTATCCGAGCGAGAATCGACGTGGCAGAAATTACTCCCACCCACGCGGTTAATAAGGGAAAAAACTCTGAGACCACCCAGCGCGCCTGGAGCCAAAGTAATGAAAAACGTAAACGGCTCTTTCTTACTTTTTGCTCGGCTAAACCTTTGCTAATTGAGCGAACGTTGCGTAATATCACCGCACAGAAAGCTAATCTTTACTTGCATAAAGTCGCGTGTATCTTGCACGCATTTTCTAAATTGTAATGTAAACGTGTATGTGTATATATATATTTGTGTATGCATGTATATATGGGTCTGCGTAGGGATAACGCAACAGTCGATTCGGCCGACCGCACTAAAAACCGCAAAATTGGCTTTTCGCGATTCGCAAGCAATAATTTCATTAAACGGCCCTTTTTTATCGAATTCCACGCCACATGGCAAGCGTACATAGGCATTGCATGTGAGAGAAGGAAGCATCGCCATGCCACGCCACGCCACACCGCGATGGCTTACGTTATGCACAGGCCGCAAGGGTTTCCAGTTAAATCAAACTACACACACACACACACCAGCTACGTTAACGCCAGTTTTGTGGTCTTCTTCCCTCTAACCAATCCCCTCATCATCCGTTTAACTTCCTTTTCTTCGAAATCCCTCGTGTGCACGCGTTTGCGGCAAACTATAAATGCACTCTAATTACGCGTAAAAAGAATATGTTTATCCAGGAGAGAAGGCGAGAGTGAGGGAGAGAGAGAGAGAGAGAGAGAGATTTCCATGATTAATCGAGAGGAAGATAAAATATCAAGCATTGTTTAATTCAGTTAACAGAAGTACACAATATATATCGCGTTGCTTGAAAAGAAAGAAATGCACTGCAGGTTACCGATAGCAAAGGTTTATACAATACTGAGCTTTATACCAAACGGAAGAATATGCCCCTTAAGAACAACAATCTAATTAATCTAATTAAGACGTTGCACGCTTTGTTGTGCTCGTTATTGGGGCGCACGCCACACTTGAAACTTTCCAACAGCGTGGATGAAGAGAAATAAGTAATTGCTCGCAATAGGATTGATAATTGTGCAGATTGCTTGGGTTATTCGCGTGTGTAAACCGTGCATTTTTGATAAGAATCTTGAGAATCATAAAACGAGCATGCACGTCATCCGAATTTATATCTGCTTCTGTTCAATTTATACAAACGAGTAAAACTGACTGGATGACGGTTGAAATAATAATTTAATCTTATTAATTGCAATTGTACCATTTTATCTCGGTCCGATTAAAAGAGATAACAGATCCGGTCAGATATTAGGATTAAAAACTACAGAGATGATTATATATTGTCGATTACATCTTTCATATACGCGATATATGCAGCGTAAACCAAACAATTATGATGTCCTGAAGAGACCATTCGTTGCTTATCCAAGCATCGATAATCCATCGTCCATGGGTGAGATGAGGTCCCAGAGAAAGGGTAGCTGTGATGATATTTATATTTTTCCTCGCTGCTCGAGGATGCACTCAGGCGAAGCTCTCATTGCACTCAGGTGGACGTGCATGAGCTTGCAATTATCGCAAAACGAGGGAAAATCAAACAGAGAAAGAAATAAAACAAGGCAGAGCATTACCGATATCGACACTGGCGACGCGGTTTTTAATTATAGAAAATAGGTGCAGGTAATTTCAATCTTAGTTCATCTTTAGAGCTCTCCTGACCTTTTGATAACTTTATATGAACTCTACCATGCTTTAGACGTATAGTATACAAAGGAAATTAAGAAACTGGAAATAGGACTAAACATACAAATAAAATAAATAAAAAATGTAGGAGCGAGAGTGGCTTTAGATACGGTTTTTAGTGACGTCACCAAGTCTCTTTAAAATTAGCCACGTCACAAAGTATAGTTCTCGTCAGTATAAAGTCACGTCCGTGCGGCAATATCGTTTAATACGATCGAGCGATTAAATCGTCCAAACGAGAGCGATTAACGCGAGATGAAAATGCTCGAGCGACATCTCTTTGTCCATTCAAGTACATGCAATGCTCTCTCTCTCTCTCTCTCTCTCTCTCTCATTAATTACGACACCAATATATACGCACGTACCCGCATATAGATATGTATGTGTGTGTGTGTGCGCACATTCGCGCATCAATCGCCCGCGAAAACTCTCTCAGGGATAAAGTCGACAAGCTTACCGACGATGTTAACTAGCGTATATCAGCAAGAAGAAGTACAAGTGCCTCTTGGTCGTACTTACCCATAGCATCTGAAACAAAAAAGAAGAAACGACGTTTAGTTAAAGATCCACTAGGCAGCGTGCAGCAAGGATTATTATTATCCTCAGATCGTTAGCGCCAATTATACATACTAAACTTTCATTGTCTCGTAAAACTGATTTAATAAATAGAAAAACATCACCGAGCAACGACTCAACTATAACGATCCTGCTAATAGTTCATAGAAAGATATATAATTTAATGACTAAAGTAAAATACCATTAGCCATAATTACATCGTTGTGAGAAGATCTCATGTCGAACTTAATTGTAGGTCTCGGGCAGCATCCATCAAATCATTATTAATCGTCGTGTACACCGTACAGTGTATAAGACTACGGAATTTCGTAAATTGCCACGGAACAGTTAAACGCTTAAAAATAGTCAAGATAGTTATCGGATGGCTAGGTCGAGTGCTACATCAAAAGTTGTGTCATTCGTTCGATAATGTCGGAACCGATGGCGATATTATCTGATATATCTCTGACACGTATGTGCCATATAAAAAGAAAAGGAGTGATAGAGGGGAGGGGAAAGGATAACTATTTAAATAGGTGTTGAAAGTAGTTGCTGTTATTTCGCAAGGTATAGGAAACGACATCCGGTGCATGGTGGAGAGGTTGGATCGGTGGACGGGTTTAAAAAAAACGAACAGCAAATGGTATGCATGTGGGTATATATATATATATATAAAATCGACGTCGACGTAGATGGAGCAAAAGTCCGAGGATCTAGTTCGAGTTTGTCTAGCAGCTATCGAATAGCAGAATGGGAGATGTTTTTTGCGCGAGTTACCAGTCGCATCCCTTTCTCACCCGTTGGCAATAGCCTCGCCGAATGACTCTATGCTAGAGGAAAAAAGCTGGAAGCCCGAGGGCGAACGTGCCACTGCGATTCCGTGCTAATTGCGCTTGGGCGTTAAGCTCCGTCATAATGCGAGGAAGGCCGCGATTGCAAGAAAATGAATCGCGTTATTAGAATTCTTCGCAACAACGTTTCTCTTCGGCATGGGAAAGCGTAACGTGGAATCTCCCAAACGCTCGGGATATAATTCTCAACTTGCATTTTCCATGATCTCGTGCTACATGGAAGATGCGGTACACCAAGAAGAGTTGACCAGGAGCAGAAACTATAGATAGGACACATTGTATGATAATTTTGCGAGATGATCTTTGCACGGTTAGGTATTACGCAGGGTTTCCACTCGGTATCGAGAATCGTTCATCTTTGTATTATTTATCTCGTTACGTATATATATATACATATAGTATACACGTGAAAGTGGCAGAAGAGCCGAGACGATTTCTCGAAGGAACGCATTCTTCTCCTTCGGGATAGGTGCTGCCGTTCGTACAGCGACTAACCCATTAGCGCCTGGACTGTCGATCGACATGGCAAATCGATCGATAAAAGCATCGGTAATGCCGCTTCCTGCCGATAGGAAGAGAACCTCTACGCTTGCATTAATCGACGACTACCTCACTCTGGCGAAGCCTTAAGTGAAAAGCTGCCGCATATTTTTGCATAGTAATGCAGGAAGAGCTCCGAGTGCAAAAGAAACTCCTTGTAAATGGCTTCCTACGTTTTAATTTCGAACGATCCACCGTTCGCCGCTTTTCCTTTCAGCCCCGCCTCGACGTCCAGCTAATCCTTATCGTAGCACGGCGCGCACTCACGACAATAATACGGCTCGTTCTCCAGCTGGCTATCTCTTCAGGAAAAACCTTTGCGACAATTGCGAGTCGTAAGATTTCTTCCGTCGTCGATCGCGATGCCACACTTTAAGCGTCTGCTAAACCGGTTGCCAGAGTATATCGCTCAACGATAATGTTATGTTTATTAGGAGGTGTGTATCCGGGATAAATTGCAAAGAGTCAACAGTCTGCCTATATCGCCGAGTTACAATTTTTCTTTTGCAACAGCTTCGCGATCCGGAATAAGTTTGATTCGAGCAGTAGAACGCAATGAAGGGGTGAGAATAAAAAGGAAGGGATAGCAAAATTGTCTAGATGGTTTCGGTCGATCCGTGTTTAATTTGTAGCACGTTCTTGCGGCCGCGCTGCGAGGGTGATGGGGTTCTGGATGGTCCACCGATGACGCGGCGAGTTAGTTAACGGGGCTCCGTTTGGGCCGAGGTTTCCGCTCGGCGGTTCCTTCTTGCGACGTCTGATTTTTGCCGCTAAAACATCGTCCCTAATTAATCTCCTCGGGCTCGCAGGCGCTACGTCGTGAACGGTGACAATGCTACGCCGCTACGAGGCTGGAATCCGCCGGCGTGGCGACCGATCACGAGAAAAACTCGACCGGGGCAGAGATACGTAGCAGCCGTATAGAAGAAGAAGAAGAAGAAGAAGAAGAAGCGTCCGCGCGCGGAGGAAACGGCAAACGCCTTGTTGGCCGCGCGCTGCAGGGACCGGCCAAAGGATACGAGGCGCGCACGAACGGATCCTTGCGGCGAACACGTTCGGCGAGCCTCGTCGCGTCGCTCGGAATGAATGTGCCAAGCAAGGCCCGGCCGGTCAGACCCTACACACAAATGACCGACCCAACCGGCTAATGGAGATTTGCGAGACGACTTCTCCGGAAACGAGATCTTCTTAACATCTTATTCGAGAACGGGCACGACGACGGCTGCAGGTGACTCGAAATATCGCATTAATTGGCTTCCTTGCGCTTTCTTTCGACCCGCGCGCCTCTAATTATGCACCGAACGAGCCCACGTGTGCGCATACCAGTCGCTCGTCCAACTAGAGCTTTCGGAAAGCAAATAAGTGTGCAGTACGGCGATGTCGACGTGGGAAAATGAGCGAAGTCTCGAAAGTGGAAAAATGCGAGGCTGATTAGCGGGATGATCGTGCGCCGCGCGCGGCCGGCAGTCAAAACGCAGCGTGAAACGCGAGAGAGCAGTCGTGGAACACGGCTGAAGCTGCTTCGGTCTCCCGGCGCGATCGCAAAAAAACCAGCACGAACTTCAGGCTCCAGTTCCTTTTTAAGTCTCGCTAAGCTAGCGCCGCTCGTTTCTGGTATCCCGTGTCTCCAATTCCCGGGAGTCAATCAACCGAGTCCACGATCGACCGAGACACTCGCCTGCCTGCCCGCCTGCTTTCCTCCTTGCCTCCCCTTCCCCCCTCCCCCTTCTCCTCCTCCCTTACTTTATACTTCAAACGAGAGGAAACCGAACGAGAGACGAGTCCAAAGAGCGAGAGAGAAAAAGAGAAAACGAATTGCTTATTCTCCTTACATTCCCCTTAACAAATTTCCGTCGACAAAAACTATCGCGTTTTCGAAGCACGCTACTCGGTGATACTGCCTGAAAAACGGTGTTGACAGCAGTAGATCTTTCAACTCGATCCTGCAACACTCGAACAATTTGGATCTGCTCGATAAGCGGTTCACGGAAGAATTTCTCCTCGTGTGGGTGGTAATTCGCCGTGTTGGACACGAGACTGAGTCAAGAATTATTTTCATATATTAAAAAAAAAATCTGTGATATAATTGTGAGTGAAGAAAAACTTGAGGAATATTGACTCGTATATATAGAATAAAAGAGCTTGAATTTCAGGTATGGAATTCTCGTCGGGGTGTGAAGAAGTTGCGCGTTAGAGAGACGGGCGAGACGAAACTTGCGGCGAACTAGGTCGACTTTTTTCAAGCTTAACGAACACACGGACCAAGATAGAATCGGACTGCGGCCAGAAAAGGTGAGAGAGCGGCGTCGATGAGCAGATAATTGGTGTTCTATGAATTTGACGGCGATTACTGCGAAACGAAGGGCCCAGACGGCTGGCCCTCTTGCTTCTTGCGATTCGCCTGGAAGAACCGGCGAGCCGGCCCCGACCCAAGAATTTTAATTATAAATTAGTTGATTAACTCAATAGTGTTTTTGTCGGTGGCGACAGTGTCCTCGGTTGCAGCGCACACTTTTATTACTACTACCACTCTTCTCCTCCTTCTTCTTTGATCCACCAGACTCACACATATACGATAACGCACACGAGAAACAAAAGATATATACGTGTGAGCAGCGGTTCTCCGAAATCCAAAGTTCAACTTTCCATTTCTACAGGAAACCTTTTCCTAAGCTGTATTATAGGAGCCACGTTTATCGTATACTTACAGAACCACTGTAACCGAGCAAGTAGGCTAAAGGAAATCCCGTGAAATATTTTAGTAAACGAGGTTGCGTTTCTGAACGGTGTGGAGGAGAACTCGTGCAAGAAACGGACGTGAGATGAAACATATGTCTCGTTATGTAAGCCGAGGCGTCAGTGTTTACAGCGGTTTAAACGGTGGAGCCTGATGCCGAGCGAGAGTTTCCGAAACTTACAGGTCTTTGACACCGTGCAGTCGCGCCGGTTTCGCGCAGCAGGTGCGAAAGTCCCTGTAACCTGCGTGCACATAATTCCCCTGCATGCGAGTATACCATGCTACCTTGTTCGGCGTATGCGCAGTAAACCTACGCCACGACCCTCCCCCCAGCCTTCTCCTCTTCGTGATCGTATCGATCACGCGGAGAAGATCCTCTCACCCAAGCGCAATGGCGCACGGAAGCTTCTCTCCTGGTCGATCAATTTACCGAGCCCGGCGCACGAGTCGCTCGAAAGGACGAGACGAGAAAAATCTGGAAAAATCCATCGACGCGAGTCACGCAGGAATCGACGCACTCCGTTCCGGTGGAAGCAGCGCGTCAAACTGGTCGAGAGCGTTTACGAGGAGGAATAAGTCCAAGTTGAGAACCGATGCGATTCGAGATACCTCGATTCGAGGCCGCTTGGTCAACAGAAAACACAATGGCTGCGAGGCGACGAGACGCCGATGACAACAACCTGTGGCAACGTTCTCCGCTCGCATGCAGGAATGCGTCCATCTCCGTTCTCCTGTATTCTATATTAAATAATATGAATTATACGGGGCTAAAGAACATTTGGCAAATGCACGACCTGACCGGCCGTATACTGCACGCAGTGGAGACGAGAGACTCTCGCTCCGCTGAAATCCTCCTACCACTGCGCGTTCTTGCGACTATATATACTCTTTTCTATTATTGAAATATCAAATCACCATAGCCCTTCATCGACCAAATGCAAACGATCGAATTATACCGAATCGTGCTCTTCAGCCTCGACAAGAAAATCCAATAACTCAATAAATTAGCAGAGAGGAATGTCAGGGGCGCCCGCGCAAAAAGGACCCTTATTTAACTTTCATCACACTTTTCAATTAAAAAATCCAATGGGATTTAACGAGAGATGCAGTGCGTTTTTAATATGCAGAATGTCGTCGAGGTATCGCGTTTCGTTGGCAAGGGGAGAAAAAGGGAGAGTGCGAGAGAGAGAGAGAGAGAATTGGAAGTGGTGGTGGTCGGTTGGTACATCTGGGATTTGGAGACAGGGAAGAGAAATTAAGTATGAGTTTGGGGACTCTGGCGGGTTATGGAAGACGTCCTGGAGACTCCGTTGGAGACTCGTCTGGATATAGGAACGGCGGTCTTTGGTCGTGGCTCTCCCGCATACCGGACGAGGAGCAGTGGTCGCAGTGGTGGCGGCGGTCGCCTCCGGGCAAAAAGTACAAAACTTGTGACCCGACTGGCCCCGGTCCTACCATTCGCCTCGGAACCGCCATACTTTTTGCCAACACTCCGCGTACGAGAACGAACTGTGTCCGGCGCGAGCGTCAGCAGAATGTAAAATATGCAACGCGCCGGACGACGACGACGACGACGACGACGCCCAGCACTACATATACTATATCTATATAGCCTGCACATGTGTATATAGTACTGCTGTAGCCGCAGCACTGACGCACCAGCCAAACGCGCTGCCCGCTGCATTACAATGCAGATCAACCGAGATTTTCCAAGCGCGCACTTGCACAATTTTAAACCAACTCTTTTTATCTCCCGTTCCATCAGGCAAATTTATTCCGCGCTCTGCTTGAATATTAATAATTTCATTGGGGTCCAATGATGCTCCGGACACGTTTCGTTTGGAACAACAATGAGCCAGCGAGAAGAATTCGATGGCTAATAGCTATATAGGTGCTTCGTTCCGAATTGCACCGTCCGTGTATCATCGGTACAACATATATATACTCTGTATAGGAGGGCGTTTGCACCGCTCGTAGAGCAGGAGACGCTTGTGCCGGCATTCCTAGCGCGTCTGCTTGCACTAACTAGCAGCGCAGAAGGAATTCCTGCTGACGACTAGGGGGAGAGCACGGGGGGGATCAAGAAGCGCTGCTCAAGGGCCATGTGGACGACCGGCTAGTTTCTTCTCCGTGTTATTATATCTCCCGTGTCCGGTAAGTGCTGCGTAAGATAGCCCCGGACGTGGAAGACGTCATGTCGACTTGCAATACTCGCGCTGCCACTGTATTATATATCCACTCGTGGCCATGCCACACCGATACAAGCACAGCGTTCGCTTTTATTTACTAATGATCCCCGTCGAGATATCGGACTCTCTCGAGCGACCCGGTCTTTTCTTTCGTTCACCAGCTCTCAAAACGCGCACCTCTATCGCGCGCTCTATGCTTTTATTTCCTTCTCCGTCGAAGAAACGTATTTTTATATCGACATATTTATATATATATAGATATATGACAGAGAAATCTATAACGAATTTCCCGTCACGCGAAATCTTGGAATCTTCGTCAGTGACGATGAAAAGTGCAGTGCGACAAAGTTTGCGTGCAGGTATTATATATATATATATTGTGGTCTCTTAGGCCGATACGATACGATCTGCGAAACGACTGGCGTTGCGTTGCGATCCATGGGATTGATAGTCGCTGAATAAATATATTGGGATTTTTAACTCTCCATCGGCGGTATTTAGATGACGTCAGCCGCTAGAATGCACCGGGCGGTTTGAAATTTGCAATGAAATCGATGCCGCCCGTGCCAGCGTAATTGGTAATTTCGAAACGTGGCCTTAGTTATGCGCTTGGAAATAGGTATGGCTGCATAAATATGTGGGTTTGTGCGCGTGAGTGTTCACGGGTGTGCGTGTACGCGCGTGCTTGTTAATGACCGCTCGCGTGGTGGATTTTGCCATCGCGCTACCACCGCACGATAATCCTTTTCTTGTATATGTAGCACGTTGTACTTGGCTCTCCGCTGGAACATTAAGATCAGGGTCGAGTGGACCGAGGAGGAACACCGTACGTTTTCTTCGGCAACCGTGTAACGCTTTGAAACATGGAAATCGGATTAGTAGCGTTAAGCTTGAGATAGCGGTTCCTCACCGAACTGGTTATTAAAAATGTGATACGGACCGCGCGACCGAGCGACGACCGGTTGCCCAACGGAAAGAATCCCACAATCCACGCTCAACGCGAGCGCGCACTATTTTATACCGAGCAGCCACGAATAAACTTTCGATGGAATTCGATACGAGTAATGAACTTCGACTTGAAATATAATTACAGAAATTCCTTGTAGCGCTTCTCTCTCTCTCTCTCTCTCTCTCTCTCTCTTGGCTGTTTACCTACAACGCTCGAGACAGAATCTTTATCTACCGTATGCAGTAGGGATTAAAGTATCGACGTTTTCAAACAAGGCGTTCGGTAATGGACTCGAGGAGGATCGAGAGGGAAAAGGATGTTTCTCTTCTTCATCCCCCCCCCCTCTACCCCCCCCCCCCCCCTGTAGCATCACCGAGCGTCGCGAATGGTTCGCTACGCCCACCATAGCCATTCGCCTTGATGGTGGTCATACCATTACATGACTTTTGATCGCCAGCCGTTACCCCGCGTATTCGCAACGGGTATTTGCATACCTATTTGTCAATGTTGCATCGAAGATCTTTAAAGCTCTCGCTCGCTACGTCCTCGCCAGACGCTCGCTATCGTCGCCAACGTGACTGTAACGAGATACCTCAGAAATGTTCACACGCGCATGCAAATCCCGCGTGTCAGTATCGACTCGTACTTCTCTCTCTCTCTCTCTCTCTCTCTCTCTTCCCGCAACTTTTATTTCGCGACTATGCGGAAAACGTTCTTTGATCGTGCGACCGCGCGCCAATAACCGATTATGGCGAGCGAGGGAGGTTGGATGGAGGAAAATTCACGCCAACTTCGAAAGAATCGTGCATCTGGACACGCCTCGATCTCTCCCCGATCATGGATAGACTTTGTCGGGCTCGAGCGTGGGAAAAGCTTCATTTTCCATTGATCTCGCATTTGTTCAATGACGAATCGATGCACCTGAAAACTCTCCTTTTCTCTCTCGGTCGTAATCATCATATCGCTTTATGACTCGGTTCGGATAGAAAGTAAGGAAAGAGAGGGAAGGCCGAGTCTCTCACGCTCCACGCGATAAGAGAGCAAAAAAGCCGGGAACAGGACGGGACAATTTCTGTGAAAAAAAGTTTGGAATTTAGCGGACACGCAAGAGACGAAAATTCGTAAAAAGGACGACGAGGGAAGAGCCGTCGCGAGAGCTCGATACCGGCGGAGCCAGATTTGGTGAGATGGGCCTCTCGATAATACAGGATAGAGGGGAGGTACGGGAGAGTGAAAGGGGATGAGAGAGAGAGAGAGAGAGAGAGGCAGGAAGAAACGCGGCGTGAAAGGAGAGAAATAAGCTAAAGGAGAAAATGAGAGTCTCGTCTCTTATTCTGAACGGGTTATCACTAAGTGAAATGCCGTGTCCGCTATCTGACTCTCGTAGAGTAGAAACTCTTTCGCAGGACTCGTTTCTTATAGGGAATACCCTCCTCGGTCTCTCCAGGGGTATAATCCCTTTGGAGAACGCGAGGTTATTAATAAGACTGTTCCTATCTAATGCAATTAGACTCGACTGCTCCGTGCGTCGATCTTTCTCCCTCTTTCTTTCCGCTGGTTCCATGCACACACGTGCCGCATCTCCCACGAATGACGAATCGCCGTTATTTCTAAGCCCAAAGCGCCGTTACCTCACCACCCAGTGCAATTTGTCCACCCACGAATTATACACGCTACTCCACATTGAGAATAATCCGTCATTTGCGTTGCGAGCGAAAATAAAACAGCGAATTGCAACATAATTTAATAAAGCTATAAATATATTACGATACACATATTACGTATAGATATATTATGATGGTTATTTCAAGGGAAGGAAGTATACAAATCTATTTAGCGTGAAGCTGGTGAGAGGATGGAGAGGGGAGGGAGAGTGATTTGGATGAGTCTCGTTATCGGTGTGCTTTGTGCTGGGTAAGATCATCTTTGGCTACGTCATTGAATCGATAGCATCTCACGACGGCGAGGAGCCTGTCTCACGTTCGACCTTGGAGCTGCAGCGCTCTGAGGAAAGATCCGAACTGTCCAGCTCTCGACCTTAATATGCGAGCCTTGGGAACACGAGTAACGAAGGAGGTTCGGCGTAATTAATATATTACGTTCTCCGGCCAAATTACAACGAGTATGGAAGCCGATCCACGATAATTAAATTGGGTGTAATATCTCGCCGCCTAGCTGGATATTATCTTGAAGAAAATACGTTCGCCAAAAGAATTTAATTCTTTTTGCAGTCTACTTGAGGACAAAGACTGTTCTCGACCAAGCTCGATAGCTAAGAGTGACTCGTGAATTGTTAAAATCTTTCTACGGTCAATCCACTCTGTTATATACAGTTGGAGCAGGAAGGAGAGGCGGAGGGAGAAAAATCGACATTGTTATTAAAGGCACGACCGAAAATACTTGGATTCGTCTCTACGTTGCTGCTGAATGTTGATAGAGCGTGCAAAGCGAGGCTTGGAAGATATATCTTATGAATGATCGGTGCAACTTTAAGGCGTCCACTTTGGTGCATCGAGTACACATCTATTTGCGTATCCAGACACGAAACGACGTTTCCTGAAACTGGAGACATTCTGCCTTCTCAACAACGAAGGTCGACGGAATCATCAATAATTCATGAGCAAATTCGGATGAAGAAACTATATAAAAGATCTAGAATGGGATAAACGCTCGTCAATAGTTTATCTCTGAATTTAGATCTTGGTCGTAGCATACACCGAGTCTCTATTAACGACAATAGTTGAGGAGGAAGTATCTACTGCCTATTAGCTAATGAGAAGTCCGTCTATTCGTGGCCTGTTTGCGACAGATCAAACGTACGGATAGACAATCGTTCTGGATAGATTAAATATCACGATAAAAGGGGGCCATGTTATTTACGGAATTTTAGTCCACGTATATTAGTGGAGCCTATACGTATCAGGAGGAGTTTCTTTCTGCAGATATATATGTATATATATATATATATATATATAAATGTGCATAGTGTGGCAGAATGCAGGAAAGAAATCCTCGCGGCGCATAACGATTCTCGAATAGCATTAAGGAGTCTCGCAAATTAACTCGTTCCAAACGAGTTCCAATCTCTATGCATGAGAATCAGTCAGTGGAAAAAATCTATGCGGGAGAGCAAAGTGTATCGTATATGCAAGGGGAGGGGCGGGGGGCGAGGGGCGCAACTTGGTGGATGTTTCTTAGGGATCTCGCGTTCCAGGCACATTTCACCGATCGGCTAGCGGCGGAGTGACATTAGCGTCCGGCTAAGCACCTTTTAAATCACGTGTAACGCGTTAATACGCGATAGAGCGTTCCAATTAAGACGCTACGTGGCCGTCAATGTCGCAGCCGACTTGTCGATACCTCGTCGACCATCAGTGCAGGACACCACCGAGCCACCGCAAGGGAGAGTCCAGAAGAGAGATACATTTATTCAACTAGTGCATCATTACCGATCGCGAGGACGAGGAACCTCCCGAGGACTAGTTACCGAAGGTGTCTCCTCGTAAACACTCGGTCATTTACATAACGAGTGACATCTGCTGGCCCAATCATACACGCTGCTCCAGGGTAATACCTGCTCGGCACGCCATTCTTTGCCTTCTTCAGCCAAGGCTCCTGCGCACCTACACACACCATGCATGCACCTTCGCCGCATGCACACTCGATCTCTCTCGTTGAGAATGTCAGGACTCGTTCCAGTCCTTTCTGCTGCTACCCCGTAGGATACGCAAACAAACCTTTTTCTCCCCCTTACCTTCCCTCAACGGAAAGATGACACCGCATTTTAATTATTAATTCAAATTTCATAGAATATTAATCGCCGAATTAATAGGTTCTTATTCCATGCTGTAATCGCACTGGTAGATCCTTATCGTGGCTTATCTGATTTTAATTTATCCACTCTACAATTTAGCGGAGCAAGGAGCCTGATGGCTTTTAGTATACTTTAATTAAAAGTAAGCAAATACTTTGTGGTGTACGTGAGCTACCCGCTAATTGGTTCCTGACAGGTGAACAAAAAAATTTCTTTCCCCTTAGAAACGTAGAAATACGAATGATGAACGTGATTTCATTTACCATTTGGTAATACAGTAAAATATCAGTTAATGTTGGATACGCGACGAGTTTTTACGAGTACCACTCGTGAATCGAGAAACCGCATCGTCTCTCGATCAGCCTTCCCGATACATATGCTATCTATATGTATTGTGATATTTCTTGCTAATCGAAGAAATCCAATGAAGTCTGCATGCATCCGAAGAGATAGCATTGCAATATATAGGGAAGCTAACGAATGTTACTTTATTCTCTCATCAGCTCGATCGTACGAATAAGAGTTTTCTTACAGCAACATTGTTCCTTACGTTAATTTCCCACTGCACTCGCGGCAGTGGTAATACACATATAATTACAGTAATTAACGGCCTGTAATTAATTAGGATCGCACTTTGTTCGTTACTTCTCCGGACGACTTTCGCCGTGGCGACTAGTTCGTTTGTATTCCCGGTGCACGCGTGGCTGCGTCAGGTACCGACAGCATCGATGTGCCAGCTCGTTGTTCCTACAGCTTACACCCGTACGTATATATACATATATATATATATATATACCTGTTGTGGTATGTACTCTTTCAGAGGTTACATGTTGATCCCAATTAACACGCCGTTTCTTGCCTATCCCGGCTCTCTCAGCTGATCTCACAAAAATTGTGCCATCGCCACTCTCGATCTCGGGCCAGACGTAACTCCATAAAAAGAGAAACCATCGTCGAGCTTCCGCAATTATACATCTACGACTGAAGAATATTTTACCCGGCTGCTTTATGGCAAACACGCGTGACAAGCTAATTTCGGGGACTTTTTTAATCGACAAGATTAATTAACCGAAACGCGCGTATCGGCTTCCAGCTATCGGCAGTCGGATGTAAAATTAGCACGATCCGCGCGGGTCAGTGCAGACGGCACGTTCGAACAATTCTCACGAGTGGGAACGACCGGTCTAATTTCGACTTATCTCTTCCGCACCGAAACTGCCGTGCGCATTTCTCCGCGACCGAATTGGATTAACCGGCGAATTGACTCTTAGCACCGTACGGAAGATTGCCCGTGTACACATTTGCCAAACATTTCCGGCTAAAGCGTCCCACTGTCAGGAAACACTGCGACCCATCTCACTCCCCCCCCCCCCCCTCTCTCGTGCACACATGCCCTCTCCCTTTCTCTCCACAACCCGCAATAAACATAATGGCGCGCGTCGTTAATTAAGTGGATTTTCAATCAAGATTCAATCAGTCTCGTTGTAAATGTAAATGCACCGAACCCAACCCACTCGATTGTCCCCTCCCATATAACCACGCGCTAACGCTGATTCACGCGAAAGTGCAAGGGAATACGATCGATGCACGCTATGGATATCCCTTTGAGAGTATATATTGCGAGACGAAATTTTTCATACATTATTATGCAGAAATCAAACGTATATTATTCATCGGCAAATACTTTCCTAGCAAATCATCCGTATATATTCATCGGGAGATTTCTTCCTCGTGCCAAAAGACGTATTCCAGTTCCTCGGGCAAAAAAATTTATTGGCAATCGAGAGTGAAGTTAGCACCGCTGATCTATATCTAAATAGAGCGTGGAAGGTTACACCCGAAGGATTTCGATTATGCGTGTATATGCATATATATATATATATATATATATATATATATATAGCGTCGCGAGTTGTATTGGCAAACGCATAAGAAAGTCGGAAAAGCGTCGTTTTCGCCTGCAATGAAATCAGTGGTGCGTCGCGGTACGTGGCGAGCGTCAGAGTTGTGTGGTGGATATGTAAATTGAGAATTGCCGAGGCCGTTGAGTGGATTTCTGAGGGGCCCGCGGCGGCGAGACAAGAGACGTATCCCAGCCACCCCCGCTCGAATGAAATTTTCCAGGACATTGCGTTCGAATGCGAATTAAGCGCGTATAGCTTGATATCCCTAGGATGGATCGAAGTTGTGCGAGCTTCGGAGAGTCTTGGAGAAATTCGCGCGCGCGAAATCGAATTCCAGCGATTCTCCGTCGAGTGGCGGGGCCCTTCCGGCGAGCCGCGTGATTCATGGCCGGAGCTCTGGCTAATTTCCCCCTGATATCGATTCTCCCCTCCTCGTCTCCTCTGCCCTTTCTCTTATTTTTTCTCGCTTCCTCCGATCCGCTTATTCAACTATCCTGTGCAATTATACATGTATATATGTTTATACCCCTACCTCTCTCCCCTTCGACCAACACCCTCCACCAACTGCTATCGGGTTTAAAACTCGATTCAAATGCAGCCTCGCGAAGAGAGGACACTGCGCTCTTGGCCAGCGATTAAAACTATCCGAAGAAAAAGCCGAGAGCTTTTACTACCACCGGTAAATACATCCATCGGGGGATTTATTACCAAGCGTCGTCGCTTCGACTCTCGACTGATGAATCTATTAGCATCGCGCGCTTTTTATCCTCCAGCAAAAAGCCTAATTATGATTATTCCCATGAGACACGTTCTCTCGTTTCGATGGGTTCTTTTACAGAAAAATCTACGCTCTACGTGTATATGTAGGATTGTTTTTACTGTACACTGAAGCTCATCGTCAACATTAAGATATTTTTGACTGTCCATTGGCTGGAAAAGTTTCTTATTCGTCTCAAAGAATGACATTAATGGAGGCAGTAGCAATATTTCCGTGGCGTTGGTATTTTTCGCGAAAACATAAGGTTTACCTCGGAGAAACGCTCGAGGGGCAATCGACTCTGACAAATCCGTCCCCAGGGGAGAACCGGAAACAATCCTGCCATTTTCGGATCAATCACGGTCAGTGATCCTTGTTTCTCGCAGTTTGAAGATTGCGAGATGCGAGAGGAAAAGACTGGGACGATGACACTGTCTAATTAGTGGGGGAGTGTCTGGTTCTATCGCAGGATATTCTTTTTGAAAATATTGATGAAAGGGAAGGCAGGATCGTTTTTCGAGAGAATAGAGTGGCTCGCGAGGGCATTCGTCGTTGAGTGAAAGCAATATACACGTCATATATCACCTGGCTGTAGCTAATGCCCTGAGAAGGTGTGCGTGAGGCTATCCGCGCACCATAAAACACTCGGAGGGGTTGCTGGCGGGTTCGGTGGCGAGTGTCACCACAGGTGCGGACATTCTCATCATAAATAGCGGCCCTGCTACACCGTAAACCGTCTGGTGAACCTAATTGGGGCGTGGCTGCGGTTACACCTTCGAGTTTTCGCCCCCGCGTCTTTCTCACCAGTTGCCTCCTCTTCGGCGACCTTCCCTGGCTGGTTATCGCAAAAGCGCGTAGGTCGTATTAATGTCGAGCCATGCAACCGGCTAAACTCCAACCTTTGAAAAATCGACGTCGAACTTGATGCCAGGTTTCCTTTCACGGTGGCCTTGACCACTCCTATAACCTTCTCGCAGACACCGTAGACGCACGTTGAGTTTCGAATTTGGGACGCAAGCCAGCGTGGGACCGTGGCTGAACTTGACGCCAATTTCAGCAATGCTTCGCCTTCTCGAGAGAGGAAGAGAGAGAGAGAGAAACCTACCATAGAAGGATTAGTCGTCTACATAGGTAATCTAGAACTTTTAACCCGTCTCTTTCGCAACTGCCTATCTGCTATTTTAATCGCTTCCAATCTCGTGTATCGTATTCCAACTACTCCAATATTAATATCTATGGTAAAAGCTTCGGAATGAACGCGCTGCTCCGAACGATTCATGAAATTTCATTCGATACGAAGGGAATGAAGGGAAAATCGAAATTGACGTGGAAGATAATTGAATAGCGTAATTATTGAAGTACATCATGGTCCAATCGTGAGAGAGAAGCAAAGGAACACGAGGGGGGCGTTCGGTTGTGGGAACAACGCGGTTGATGGTGATTGAAGGAGAAAGACAGAGGAGAGTCCGAGTGTTTCTGATGAAGTGGACGATAACTGGGCACTCCCGAGGAACTGGAACTCGTCCTGTTTCTCTCTCTCTCTCTCTTTGCGTGGGAGGAAAGGACTGTAGATCGCGAGAGATTGAGCCACATATTGACGACAACGAAAACGGACACGGCGACAAGTTGAAGGCACCACTTAACTTGCCGATAGACGATTCCCACACCCAGATACAATAAGAACCAAAACCCGTCATTCTTGTCTAATTATTTCCGCTCTATTCTCTAACGCGGAGCGCCATCTAATTCAATCACTCGAAGCCGGTTCGCTGCAACGAGCAAATAGATAAATAAACGATCGGGGACACACACGTTTCATATACCAAGATCAAGACGAATAATCGGTATTTACGAAGTATCGCGACGTGGATTCATTGGGTGCTCGATGAAAAAGTGGATATCTATCGAAAAAACGAGAAAACGAGGTTGAATTATTTTCCGATTGCTCGCACGACAGACCAAGAGATATAGGTGTTGGTCGTAATGGGCTGCGTGCGTGTTTTCACGCGGAGGAAGGTGAATGCGAGCGTTAAAAGGTGGGTCGGATTCGGCACACCTCCCCGTTTAGGCGCTGGAATGATTTCGCGCTTCTCTTTATTTCACCAAAATTTATAGAGGTGCGGATCCCTGTTCTCTTCTTAACTGTCCGTTAGCATGAACCACCACCAGCAGCAGCAGCAGCAGCTTGGAATGGCTTATGGAATACGCCAACCAATTACGGGCTGGTGATAAAGCTACATTGGTCACTCCAGTTGCAAGACTCGCCTAAGGTTGTTTACTAACTAAACGTGATAGTTGCAGCAGAGAACTACGCGAGGCAAAAGCGCAAATGGTAGCTCCTGGTGCCAACTGGAATTAGAGGGAGTATCGGCGGTTAGCTGAGCAAACAACGTCATGGCCGTTATATATGAATGTCATGTGAACGTAACGGTAGCAAGAAGACACACACTATCTACACGTACGACCGGTTCGTGTCACGTGAACATAAAAAATTATTGTCATTCAGTGATCCCTTCCATAATTATTACTGCCCCACCCGGTACATTTACCCGCGTCTACTCGCCTTAACACTTCGAACCTGAACTATCTCTGGATCAAAGGATATGCCTGTACTGATCGGCAAAAGCGTATTAAAAGTATTGAGTGTTACAGAATTCAGGAACCAAAACGAGGAACCAATATGCGCGTGGTTTATAAGGTACGTATGGGAAGGTCAGTCGATGTGCGTATTATAATAATGTATATAAGATAGATTTTGCTGATACCAGCGTTCTCTCGTGTGCACGATCCGTCAGTAGAAAACATAATTTACATGGACTCTATTAAGATCGTTATAAGTCTGCTAATGATTAATATTCATTATTAGTATCTATCATCTATACAGGGTTCGGCCATTACTCGTCTTATTCAATTATTAATCGAGCGCTTATTAACAACTTTCCTCGTAAATTCTAATACCGATCTATAAATAAATATTTTATACAAGAATTTTTTACCCACTGTCTGTCCACAGTCTCCTTATCATTAGGATAAACGCTAGTTTCCGGAATATCTAGGATAGAGCAGAGTGTGAATCACTGGGGATTTCGTGTAATAACGTGAAATGCGATTGTTATAAGGAAATAAGTTATTATAGGGAAAAGCTGCTACCGATGAGAATTTGGAATTTGAAAAGTAAACTCTCTGGCCACTGATTTCTTGTTTCTCTTGGTTGACTGTATCGTGTTCCAAGGACTTAGCAAAGAAGCCATCTCCTACCGCGTTACACGATTACTTTAGGGTATGGGTTAAGGGGTGGAAGAGAGGGAGTATATGAAGTGCACTTGGGTTAAAGCAGCACACACGTGCACGGTCTGTCGCCCATACGAGTGTTACCAGCTTTGTTGCTTCGGGCTTGTTTGAACATATTTGCTCCCTCCTCAAAAAGCACTCACCTTATTGGCTCGAAACTTTTCAACGTGTCCCGTTCCCTCTTGATATTTTAACCCCATTTTCCTTACTATTTTCTTGCAGACGATTCTCTCCTTCCCTCCCTCCCATTCGTATTTTGGCCTCAAATGAATTCTCGTCTTTACCGTATGTACTACGAAAGCCTCTCGATACGTTCTCCTCTCTCTCTCTCTCTCTCTCTCTCTCTCTCTCTCTCTCTCTCTCTCTCTCTCTCTCCTGTATATCGCTTTAAGAAGACACGCCCGTTTTTATTTTAGGCCAGCTCACTACGAGGCTCGATCGATATTTCGAGGAAGATATCGCGAACGACGATCTTTCGTTGTTCATGGTAAACAGAAATTACTATGGACGTGCGGGAAAGGCCCTTTTAGAAGTTCGCGTGTCACTTATGCCTAACCTAACAGTACTCGATTTTCATTAACTTATCTCCCCGTTAATTCACCCCGAAAACATTATAAATACAGTGGAGTATCGTTGAATGCTAAAAAGACACAGTATATAGTGCTAAACGTTATGTTCGTTATATACGAGCAAATGGCCAAAAGAAGTTAACCGAAGCCTAATTTGTGCATTTGATAAGATCAGGGGTGGTCCAAAGCGATTGGCAATATTTAATTACAGAGTGGTTGAAATACGGGAAAGCAGTGAGTGCTCAATGAGTACCTTTGATAAACGTCGCAGCGATCGGTGTAAGTGGGTAAACCGGATTACACTGTTCAACACGGGGGTTAAAAACCATTATCCCTGCAAAGTCACCGCTTACCCTTTTACCAGAGACTAGAAATCTAAAACCACGGAACACACTGCTGTTTAAACCCGGCACAGTAGATATAGCTACATATACGTATATACATAGGTATACGTACAGATGTTAAGGAGCGATTATCTATTTTGCGTCAGCTTTAACGCGAGGGTGTACCTATACGTATATATTTACAGATACGCGCGCTAAAAGGGAATAACTACATTTCACGCGTAATTTTACATATAACTGCAATAATCGCCATCGAGCTTTAATGCGGATAACCCATAGCTTTTGATTTTAAAGTACACTGGCACCGATTATGAGTGCAGATTTGTAAGTTTTACGATGTTTACCAGGAGCTAATTAGACGGAGTTCGACAGATTTGCTAACGAAGCTAAAAGGATTTTAGTCTGGCATTGGCGAATACGATGGTCCTGATGCAGGCTAGACGCGCGAATAGCATTATAGTTCTCGTACAGTTTGGCTGGGTGGGAACGTCATCGGGCTTAACGTACAGGATACGAGAGTGGCCTAACAGGACAAACACGGAGCCAGTTAACCGGTCAAATATTTGTGCGCGGGCGCACGGCTGGATCCCGTGCGTTATCTCCAACAGTCACCGGCTGCCAGAGCACAACTACGACCACGAGCAGGTTGATTCATCCTGCTCGCGCGACTCGCTTCTATTAATGAAAGGCTCCCTTTCACGCCAGAGATACGTCCGGAGACAATAAAACCACCTCGGCCTTCTTTCACCACTTTTCATCCTTTTTCCGTCCTCTTAAGCGAACAACAATTTCCTGTCGCGGTCCCGCGATAATCTAATCTTCGTTTACACCAGAGTCTAAGTGTTCGCCCTCCTCCCCACGATACACTAGCTCTCTCCCACTTCACCATGAGAAAAAAGGCCCCGTTATTTTCACAAGGTTCATTCACAAAATTATCTCACTCTATATATATAAACGAGAGCTGGAGTCGAGTAAAAAATGGTATAGCGACAGGATCGATTTGTAAGAGAGCCAGGGACTACATATCGAACGATTGCATCGTGAGAGGTTATTGGTATTCTTAAAATTATACATTTAATTAAAAATGGCTCCGATTATCCCAGAGTGAAATCTATTTATCAAGCGACGTACGGTGGATTAAGGGGAAGATAAAAATAAACTAAACGAGGGCTTCTAATCGGAGTTTCCATCAGTGAAGTTGCAAGGTTGAATCGTTGGAAGGTTAGGAGGAGGATAAATCGCGGTTATTAGCGCGAGATTACGTGGGTTTGCGCCAGGATTGGCTTACTCTAGGGGTGGTAGTTGAGGTGGTGGTGGTAGTGAGGCGGGAGGAGGAGGTGAAATCCAAAATCTATATATCGGTAAGCGCCCGGCAGCAGGCGCGTCGACGAAAGAAGAGCGAGAGGCGGGGGGAGAGAGTGTGCTAGTGGATTGTGGGGGTGATGGACCGGTAAGGGGGGTAAGAGGGTGGCATGTAAGAAGATTCCGATGCGTGCACATTGTTAGGGGAATCAGATTAGCCCCGGAGCCTGATGTATGTTCCTTGGCGGTGCCAAGCTCGAGCCACCCCCTTCCCCGAGAGCTATTCTTTTTCTTTCTCCTCTTCGAGTCCAGTTTGCCGAACGCTCCGTCTCCCTCTAATCTACGAGCGATGGCAGCTAATACCCTCGATACCACTGTAGTACCCCAGTGTTCACGGATTAAGATCGATCTGTCTCTAAGTAACTTCTAAGCACCGTCTTTCGACCTAATACTTCTTTTCGCGCGGAGTAACACGCAACCTCGATTATTCCCGATCTCCAGGCCGTTATCGCGAAACTTCCAGGTGCGGTTTAAATACAATCACGAAAGCTTTCACGATAACTCCCAGCATGTAGCAGCTAGGCGGAACGAGAGAGAGAGAGAGAGAGAGAGAGAGAGAGAGAGAGAGAGAAAGCGGTAGGTGCATTCTATATACACACACGTGCTTGTAAAAACACCAGACTGGAGATACTAAAGGATTCCAGGCGGTTAAGAGGTTATTGGCTCATAAATGCTGCAATGACTCGTCTCCGATGATAGCTGTAAATCGAAGCTATTTATGCCGAGCGAGCATCCAATTAAATTAACACAGGTATCCACGTTTAAGGATTAAACAGACGAGTCTAGTATAATAAGAGGAATAATTTATCGTATAACTGTTAAACAATTTATCATGGATCTTGGCGATGATAGAACCAAGCTTCGTATAGAAAAGTCAGAGCGAGGAAGCAAGAAAGTAAAAGTGACAAATAAATCACGTAGGCTTCCATTAAAATATCAAGAGTACTCTCCATCCATGGATAATATAATTGGTTGCTAGCTATTATAAGCTATACGTGCGTTATGCTTGGCAACATCGGAACAGATCACCTATTTACTTGAAATCCTGTACACGACATTCCCGATGCGAGTATTTGGTGTGGGTAGAATCAATTACTCGACGAAACACAGTTTGACAGGGACACCTGGGCACGTGTAGACGTTTAAATGCGAACGCCCACGCCACAGCGGCAGATGGGCATCGACAAATTAAACGGGAATTGGAAATGAAACAATAATACCTTAAAGATTAAACGTTTGAAGGATAAACGAAAAAAGTTTCATCGAAAGACAATTTAGGTCCACAAGTACCGCTTCATTCATCGAGCATGCGTTTCATTGGAGTTTCGTAAGGTATGGAAAATTGTGATTATCTTCGTTGGAGTGGTGGGTGATGAGCTGTTGAGTATAGTACATCGCGCTATACTATATAGTATTATATCGCGCACCGAGAAGGCGTATCTCGAGGCGTATTTACCGAAGTTTTTGAAAATTGCCAGTAGGTTCGGTACAATTACAGGGACGTAGTCGAGTGACTAATGTCTTTTTTATCTGAGCCTCTCCCTTTCGAATCGGGCCAGCGTCATTACGAGTCGTTAATGTATCGCTTCTACAAACCATCCCCGTGCACAGTCCCCGAGCAACCCTCGAGGCTCCCTGCTACCGTAGTATTTCCGACGTCGACGTCTAAAACCGACTGGGTGAGCTCGGCAACTCGTACTCGCGAGCTATCGACTAATGAAATCAATGGATGCGTGCCGAAGTTAAATACGAACGACTACCCTTAATGCGAGGGGCTGCCGACGAAGGAAGAACGTCATTTCGAAGGGAAACACCGGCGAGTTTCGATCGCCGTTTTAATTTCCGACAATCATTAGCTTCGCCAAAGGACCCACGCTTGGAAGAGAGATTATAGCTCTTTTCAACTAATCGACCTCGACATCAAATATATTTCCCTTCGCTAAACTCATCGAAAAATCATCATTCTTTACTCACGCTTTATCCACCGGGACTGAATATCTATACTTGATCTCGAGAGGTTTGACTTACCTGAAACAAAAGACAAAAATCAACATTTATTAATACAGCCTTTAAAAAGAATTATTGTACATATATATGTATATATATATATATATATAGAAGGTTTTCTGGAATCTGAGAAGCCTATGACTCGATAGCGTAGGTGGATCTGATTCCAAAGGAAATACGTGGATCATGGTCCCATGCAGACGCGATTGAGCTAGTATATATATATACTGCAGAGGAAGAGAGAGAGAGAGAGTGAGATAGTAACGCACGTGCAAAGGGAGTGGATACCCCACCCCGGCTACTGGTAATGGTACTTGGTGGCAAGACTCTTTTGTGGTGTGAGAACGGTATTGTCTTTTTACGGCCTCCGCAGGCACCGTCGTGTTTCCCGACGCCCGAGGGAGCACCTTCTTCCTCGAGGATCTCCCTCGTGGCTGTGTGCGTGCGGGTGCGTTCGCGCGCGCGCGCTCTCCTGCAATGGTATTATCCTGGAAAGATCACCTTTTTACCGGTCGTTGCGACCTCGTCATTTCGCCCTTATCTCAAAAAGCCCGCAAGACGCGGAGGAGGCGAAGGAAGAAGGACAGAACGCCCCGTCGTCTCCTTCGATTTGGCAAACTGGCGAGGGATCGAGAGAGAGAGAGAGAGAGAGAGAGAGAGAGAGAGAAGGCGATAAAGTATACGGGACCGTGACGAGGTCGTCAAATCCGCAGGGCGATTGAAAATTATACAGGGATCAACTTTACGAGCGGACGCTTTAGCCTCGCTGACGTGCCTGCACTTACTGTACGGTCCCGATCTCCTCCTCGTGACCCTCTCGAAAAATCATCGCACTTTGCCTCTTTATGCGGAAGCAAATGATACTGCCAATAACCTCACGCTCTAACTGATTCTAGTCACTCGCCTCTTTTCTTTATTCCCATCGTTACTCTCGCCATAAGATACCTTATCTCAATTTTATTTCCTCTCGCACAGTACGGAGTATAGAGAACCGTAAGGATGCGTGGAGGAGGCCATCGAGAAATCGTGTAGATTTTCTGCCTCTTTTTCTCTTTCTCTCTCACTGATTATCCTTTCGTCCCTTTTTTTTCGTCAACTACCAGGAAAACGCTGCTGTTACGAGAAAGTTAATGCTCGGTGCTGTAATGGAGCAACTCTCTAAGTAAACCTACCCCCCCCCCCTCTACATCCACCATACTCCTTGGCATCCGCGTTATCCAGCAGCCCATACCGCACACTTCTCTATTACAACGCTGAAACCCGCAGACTCCATACGTTACCGGCGGGAGACAGCTTCAAATTGCTTCATTAGCCGCGAGGTATTTTATACAAATTGGGAACTAAATTACCTGTGGCGGTAGCGACGGCGACGACGACGACGACGACGACGACGACGACAACGACGACGATGATGGAGTCAGGACGTGATGGGTCATTGGCGAAAAAATTCGTAATTAGAGTAGGTCGGCTCGACAAGGCACACTTAGTCTCTTAATGGACGGTTAATACATTCGTATATATAAACACGATTTTTCAATTAGGCAGAGATAAAGAAGAAAAATTAATTCCAATGTCCCTTTGATAAAAATTAGACCGAGTTTACTACAGGATACTTCCTTCGATCTTAATTTCATACGATTTGGTATGCTATCAATATTGATTTGTAACGCAGATTAAAATAATACATTAAGCTACTACAAGATTTCGAAACGTTGCATTATGATTTAATTGAATAGAAATTGATTTCGCGAGAAATGTACCAACGAGAGATTTTTATTTTAAGCATCGATCTCTACCTCGTAAAAGCGAAATTTGTTAAAGCGTGAAAAAATTTGTCGAATGAACTGCTGAATAAAAGAAAAAGGACTGGACGAGTGAGAAGCAGCTGACGAAACGAGAGAATCAAAACGGTGGACAGAGAGGTCAGGGCTATTTCTTAATTATTTACGCGCCACTGTGCGGCAGCATTGTTCATTGGTGGCGTATAAACCGTGGCGAATGGCGGCAGCCCTTTGCAGCACCGACGGTTGTCGCTTTAGTTTCGTGAATGGAGCAATTAGCATTCGGTGGCACAGCAACTTTAATGCTCCTTGGACCTTTCGTTACGACCAGATCCTTTCTACTCTCGAGCGCTGCATCCTCCGCACCGTCGAGAGCATTAATAAAAATTAACCTTCTTGTAATAACACTAATTTTCCAATTCCTCTCGGCAAGACACACCAATTTCATTCCACCTAATTACACACTGGCGCGATTTATCCTTCGCACCCACTACTCTTTACATTTAGCCTTCGAAAACAATGAGACTCGGCTAGCCCTAAGCGGATTATAACAGACCCGAAGAAATGCATTATTTAAATGAGATGCAAAGTCTCATTCCTTCGCTATATTCTCAGTTAATATCTACATCTTCCCTCGGAAGCATATCAGATGAGGCAAAAAAGGATCCCTAAAAAGGAGGACGGAGATAACCGAAAGAGGAATCTCTGGGGAACAGTCCTGCCAGTGTTTCGAGGACGTTTTACTTAATTTCCTTCGCAACTTCTCATTATTATCTCGGAGTCCTCGGCGCGCTTTTTTCTCACACCCTCAGCGTCGTTTTAAGACAAAAGAACGAGCTGCAAGCCCCGCGAGGCAGCCACCCCCAGCCGGCCAAGTTCACAGGGTGGAGACGCGGGGCAAAATGAATTGGCAACTTTTAATTAAGATGGTATCGTCGCGCAAAGCCGTCCCTCTCGCTCCCGGGGAGATTTGGTTCTGCAAATCGACCGAGAAACGGAAGAATCTGCCCTTCCGCTTCTTGGCAGGACTCACGGAGCGCAGTACGGGGGTGAGTCGAAACGTAACAAGGACGTGGTTAGCATTCTTTTTGTTCATGCCAACTATTCATCATCGGTGACACTTCTCGAGATAGAGGGTACCGACTATCTCCTTTTAGAATGCTTAGCTCCTCCTTTCACCAAACTACGCTCTCTTTTCTCCGTTGCCCTGGGGGTTTCCTAATGGACCCGACTACGCTCTACTCCTCCCTCCTCCTCCCCCTCCCCCATTTTATCCGCACCACACTCTACCATGACTCTCAACCAGCTACCGCCTATTCTCAGCTAGAAACTCACCATCGTCTCATAACATTCTCCTTAAGATTCCATAATGAAGAAAATGATATTGCACACACAGGAGAGAGCTATATCGAATGCACAAATCTATATAGTCGGACTCTGAACTAATCGCAAAATTGGATGAAAATTATTGGGTGGTCGTCGATGGATAAGCACTGTTATTGAAGTGGGTGGATAATAAGCATCGAACGAGGATGTAGGTAGATGTTACGCAAAAATAGCAAAGCTGGGCCGTGCCTCGGTAGTATCCTGTAATTATGACACGTCGTAAATGTATTTTCGAGGCAGCCCCGTCCCACCTCGAGGACCGTGCATTTCGCCTGGCGTTTCTGAAAGGAGGGTCAAGTTTGAGCGCAGAGGCTGCCTGATGAAACGAGCCACGGGACAAGTGGCACAGGGAGCCATCAGGAGCTCCTCCACGAGGACCAGAGACATGCGTGTTGACCGCGAAATTCGAAGGGAGGAACCGTTATGCGATGCTCCTGCACGCGAGACTCGTATATAAGAACAATCATCGCGCGCCACTCCTCTGCTACGACCCTCTTCTATTTCTTTCTTGGTGTCGCCTCCTCTCATTAACGATTAGCACCCCAACCTGTAAACACATCCTATATGCTATATGGTGTAATGTCTCGTCCAGCAGTGCTACGTTTCAGATTCGATGCTTTTTATACGAAATCACGTAGAGCGGATAAAAGATTCAATATTGCGGGAATAACAATAAAACCATTGGAAAGACGGGAAAGGAGCAACGTGGGAGAAAAAAAATGTCAGCATTGCTATCGTATACCGAGTACGGGGTGGTCTAAATAATAAATGTCTATCCCAAGGGTATGCAGTGGGAATAACATAATCATGGTAGGCGCGACGTGTGACACGCGTGCCATCTCCTCTCGCGCGCGCGCGCTAGAGAGAGAGAGAGAGAGAGAGAAAGGCGGTGGAAGCCTTCTAGGACGAGTTTTCCCAGCGACGTCCCTCAGGACCCGGGTAAACCGCGTCTTCCAAGACCAAAGAGGCGGCGAAGGAAGGTGGGAGGATTGGATGCCTCGGCGATGTCAGGTGGCTGCTGGCATCCCGCGGGACTCGCTGATAAAAACAAATGGCGCCTGAAAGAGAGAGAGACGGGAAGTAGAGGGTAAAGGAGAAGAAGGAGCATGACAGTATATAGCATATACCCTCCATGTAGATAAAACAAAATAAGACGATGACGAACAAGTAAAAGAAATTACAGGACGCAGCTATATATGTGTAGAGCGACAAAAGCATGAATGAACGAGACCGAATGATCGTGCTCTACCCATTTTTACCGTTTCACATCCAGACATTCGATATTATTTGGTACTATTCAGAGTGGTGGTCCCACCGATGCATTCATTCGGGAGTTGGCGGGAATTCTAGAATGAGACTGGAATAAGGCTCTCTCTACTTTCGAAAGGCGCAGAGAGACGCCTAGCTGGATAATAAAGTGGAAGATTCCCCAAGATGGGGATGCTGGTATAAAGGTGCCATTATGCCTTAACGATGCTTTATATAACTGTATCAAAAAGCCACGAACGCTCGCCGCTCCATGGAATATTTAAGCTTCAATTTCATACCTACGCGCGGCGGGCGTCTGACATCCACCGCGAAGACATATTAAAAAAGGGGACATAAAACTTTCGAGTGAGAGCCGAAGAAACAGAATTGCAGTTATGCTCACAATAAAGTCTCTTCTCTCTTCTGTGTATAGTGTCGTATATATATATATATACATACACGATTATTATTCATTATCATCCGTCTCCGTTTATCCGCTGCCAAGTCGCGGAGTGGGCTAGATGCGTAACGTTGAATTGCAAATCGGTGTCTTGTGGAGGAGGGGAGCGAGGAGTCGCGAGGATGTGTACTGGTAGTTTGGCAAAAAAGCGAGAGTTGGGTGGAAAAGAAGAAAGGGATGGACGGAAAGGAGAGAAGAGAAAATGGGATAAGAAACGGAAGCAAAGAACGAGTTATGAAGACAGAGATACATAAAACGCTAGGTGGAAGACTCTGCACGGTTCTCGCGCGGTGGCGAGACTTGGCATACACGCGTAGTGTGTAGAAGGCACCCTTGCAGAGTTTTTGGGTATACTTTAGCATGCATACGTTGTACCGGGTACACGACGTCCTCGCTCCCTCAACGTCGCCTCGTTTCGCCTTTGCCCTCCGTCCCATCGCTCTCTCGCTGGCGTATCGTTATGGTTATGGCATTAGGCACCGAGAGCGAACTACAAACGGTTATTTCGACGAAACGACCCAGCCCGGCTTCTTGCAGGAAATGCTTTCTCCGCCGAGCACGATAACGGATGACGAGGCTACACGGGGGAAAGGCTTCCGAATTTTCCGCTGAGAGAACCGAAAGGCATCTCCACTCTCCTGCGTGCTTCTTTGATTAATGTGCTCGCTCTAAGAATATTATTCATTTCTTCTCTCGTAACGCAACGTCGCTTGACACAATATACCCCGTATCTATATATATATATATATATGTGTGTATACACACAGCACAATGACCAGCTTTGATGTATCATACAGGTCGCTCGGACAATGGTTACGAGTCGATTTTAAAATGAAATACGTGCGCGCGGTAAGCGCGGCTTTTGGAGAGAAGGGAGGATATTACGCGCCTCAGAAGGGACAATAAAATGATGCAGAAACGAGCGGACACGAGTATCATTATAGCCGTAGGGATACTGCGAGACGCTTCTCCTTTTGCAAGGACGCTATCGTCGTTACCAGACGCAAACGTCGTACGCGCCGTTTGTTTTACTCCCCACTGCAGCATCCTCTCTCTCTCTCACTCGCTCCTCTGCCCTCTCTATCGCACTCCTGCGCACTAGCGCTATCTCGCTTTTTATTACTTTCGGTTAGCCAACTAGTTAAAACCGCGGCTGCTCTCGGCAGCGCACCTAATGACTCGAGTAGAGACAAAGGGTTCATTTGCGAGGCGGCAGGTGTACTGCGGACCCCGTCTACTCTATACCCTTCTGCACTCTCTCCTTCTGTCTCCCCCCGCCCCTTCCCCCAACACTCTCTCTCTCTCTCTCTCTCTCTCTCTCTCTCTCTCTCCGTTTCCATGGCCAGTTCGACCAAATGGCCCTCCGCGCTAAACTACGAACTCTTTTATCATTCTCATCAAACAGACTAGAACTCCGCGTTCAACTACCGCGCATAAAAGTATCCGCAGCAACGCCGCAGTAAAATCGCCGTACAGATAAACTCTACCCCTTTTTACGAGGATAATTATTAGCTGAAACTTGTCTCCACATTGGCACATCACTTATGCATACTTGGTTGGTCCACCCATCGATCGCCGATAGACGAGACTATTAACTGTTTTATGCCATTTATTAAAAAGCCCCGCTTCCAATCTATTTTCTTCTATTCTTCTCTCAGTGTTTCTTTTTGTCTTCAACTCGCTTTTAGATTCTTCCGCTCGGCGATCCCGACGAGATTGCGTGTCATGGCGGTCAAAGGAAAAACGAGACTGGGAGAATGATCGAGTAATAATTTGCCCACTGTAACAAGAGACTTTTCGCTGACGGTCATTACGCTTACTATATCCCGCGGTTTGTTTGAGCCACCTTCCCTCTTTCTCTCTCTCTCTCTCTCTCGTAATTACGAACGAGGCCGTAATAATGAAAGAACCGCTGGTTGTTTTTCACTGGGAAGCTCATCTCGTCGGTGGATCTACCGTTGGCTCATGATCGCGCTAATGCATCAGCTACAGATGCTTCGGACGATATTAGAGATAGCTTGTTCAACGATTAATTCCATCCAATAAATTGAGCGCGAGATCTTCGCAAATGAGGCGCCGATGATGAAGTGCGCAAGGTTACGACATCGTAGGGATGATCAAAAGTCACACCTGCGCATCTCTCGGTGGATCCAAAAGCGAGTAATTGTCACTCGAGGCGCCTTCTTCATCAGATATCGCGATCAAGACTCAACCCAGTAACCAAGGAGGCCTCCAGCGATCTCCGCTGAACTTCCGAACTCTGCAAACTCGGTCCTCCTACATCCACCCCCTCTCTTTCCCTCGCGCAAGAATTTCTTGGTTTGTGCCACAGAAAGCGTTAGGATTCTCATCTCTTAGAGGGGAGAGAGGGTGTCTCGTCCAACCTTAAGATATTAAGTACTTTAGCAGCGATTAGATCTCTCATTGTGCGGCTCGGTGTCAGACAAGCGGTTCGTTAGAGTCGAAGCAAGCGAGGTGGAGGGGCGAAAGGAAGAGTGAGATGGAGAGGGGGGAAAGGCCAAGAGATACGAAGGAGGGCAACGCGGTGAGTTCAGGAGAAGACAATGCCAGCCTTAGAGACAATTGCTCGCAGGGAGAGAGAGAGAGAGAGAGAGAGAGAGAGAGAGAGGCTCTCCTCTAACTGCTGTATAATTTCCTGCAACGACACCTTCATTGTGCAGGCAGCGTTTCATTCTTATCGCTGAAACGGCACTCGAGAAGAGAAGAGCTAGCGCGAGAGAGGGAGAGGACGAGGGCGAGCTGGCCGGAGGGTGGCGTATCCTCGGTGGGATAGGCTGGCATTACGGGCAAAAGAGCCCCGGTCCACGAAAGAAGCCGAATTAAATCCTATCCAGGATTCAATTGAATCGCTTATTCTTAATTCTTACATTGGATACCGAACGATTCATCCTGCTAGGAAGACACCCTTGCTCCGCGCGCTTTAATTAGACGATCCTCGCGTGTAATGCGTTAGCTTCGCAACGTGAGAATCCGGCTAATAACAGGTGTACATTGTGTCTACGAAGCTTCGACTGGCGTGTCATTATCGCTGCTTGCATTCCTCGTTAATTGAATAAAAAATTGATGAGAGCGGATTAGATTCGCTCCGGGTCTATTAAGCATGGCGAATACTGCACGAATGCCGGAGGTCTGTACGCAGTCTAAAAAGTAGAATTCAAGGTTAATGTAAACGCGAGATCTGGCAGACTTTATTGGTCTGGAGGAGCGAGGTAGGTATAGGTATAAAAAGGGAGGGAGGATACACGGAGGGTTTTATCAAGAGGAGTGATCTCTGTGGGAGCTCGATGGACTTTTGGAATGTGGCTGATGTCAACGGATTCCAGTTTGGATCGGATCGTTTCTCCCACGACCCGCCGCTATACGAGAGATCTCGTGGAAGCTCTCGAAAGTCCTCAATGGACCCAATCACGATCCGTTGATGTTGCTCGTCCCCTCCGAGCGACCCGCAAGGACTCTTCCCCGAACCAGATTCACAGTTTGTTTTCTCAGCGAAAGCCAAACTCTGTCTGAGATACACTCGAGGGTCCCTCCAGTGCTCGGTACAACAAACACATCGAGCGACCTAGCTGCTTTCCTGCCTCGATGGCTGCGACCTGGCCCAGCCTCGGTGCAGCCAGCAGCGTGTGTAGTCCCACGTCGACGGCGCGGTGCCAGGTGAAGTACCGCGCGTTACGACCATTCACAATTCAGAGGGGAGCTCGCCATTATCCGACTATGCAAACACAAATTGCCCCAGACTGGAAAGCTGCATTTGCGTGCTCGAAATCCAGGATCAGATGTAGATACGTCGGAAATACATTCAACGCGCTCTTCTAATTGGCTGCTGATACACTCGTAATTCGAGATAAGTCGACAGTCTGGAAAATTTGTCTGATATCCCAGAACCCTCGAAGCAATAGCTGCAGCTATGGAACGGGATGAAATTGTTATAGATATATTTATAGTCGGGAGTCTTGTACGATGTACAGTCACGCAACCAGCAGGAGGATACAGCGCCAAGTTTTTGCACGGGGAGCGCGATCTATAGGTTATATATCGAGTGGATCCGTGGCATATCAACCGCGACAAAAGCAAAATCCGCAAGTTGGTAACGAGGGGTCAGCCCCCCCCCCTCTCCCCTGCGATCACGAGCTTCTCACAGGGAAGCGGAATTGCGCGAGAGATGAAAAGGCGTAAAGAAAGGCGCTCGTGAGGATCGACAAAGTAGCGGAGGAGCGTGAAAACGGTACACGACGAAAAATCGGACGAATCCGAGAAGAATGATACAAAGAGAAATTCGGCGAGAGATTCGTGGATCCGAACGAGATCGAGTAAGAGAGACGGAGATAGAGGTGGTGAGGGGAGGGGTGAAAGGGGGAGAGACGGAGAAGGGATCAGTTTTTGTAGATTCGCTACGCAAGCCGACCGCAAAATCAAGGATGAATGAAGGAATGACACAATGCAACATACAACAGCGTGGCGAAGAGTCCTAGCGCTTCTCGTTCCCCTTCGTTTTGGCCTCGCGAATGCTCCCCCAGGATCATCGAGCCGCCATTCATCGCTCCGAGCCGCAATGCCATGGAGAAAATTTCTAAAAAGAGAGGACCAAGAGAAAGAGAAGAGAGAGAGAGAAGGACGCCCGCAGTGGATTCGAGCAAAAGGGCGCGCTGATGCGTGCAGCCAGCCAGATCCAACTGGGTGGTGCTTCCCTTCGCATTGTACCCTAACCCCGATTGCTTGTAAGGCCCGCAGAAATTGTATCTGCATGTGACGGATTGGGAATCCGTCAAGAGTCACCCAATTCGTGACCTTTCCCCCTCCAAAACCCTTTGCCACACTTCGATGCAGACACAAATCCTTCTTGGCATTCGCCTTTATCTTATATATATATATATATATATTAATATCTCCGTTTAACGTCAAATTATAATGATCGTTTTCACGGATGCGGCTGGAATTTACCAAACGATTTTATCGGACGAGGCATTACGTGTGTTTTCCTTTATTTCTTGTCGCGAGGATATTATTTGCAGTGTATCTTGTTGCGTAACCGAGTTGACGGCGACTGAGATGCAGCATTGTTCGCTTCAAGGCAAAGATAGGTGCCCTCGTGAAAGACTAACAAGTTGCGTGTACAGCTATAACAACACAAGGCTCGAAGCGCGTTTTCCAGAGTAGATAAGCGCGAGCTGCGTGCATGATCTTTCCGTCTGGTATACTATATAGGTACGCGGCGAACATAGTTAGCAATCTATTTATCGAACCGTCATCGGGGATCAATCGAGTGAAACCAGCCATGACGGATATCAAATTCTTCCACTTTTTTACAGGTCTCGCGTGTGACCACTGGCGGTAATAGTCCTCATTAAGCACCTTTCCACGCGGTTCCACGATTTAACCATCAGCCTCCAGCCGGCTTATTATTTTCCATACGGAGTAAACGGAGCTCTTAAATCATTGGAGCAATTTCAAGGCAATACGGTATTGATTTATGCCATTCTGTTTTCATCGACAGCACGGCTATACATATAATATGCACAATGTAGCGCACAGAGGACGTTGCACTCGAATAAATCATTTCTGCTTCCCACATCCTCCAGCAGAAATTAATGTCTTAATGATAAAATTATTATCGGCCAATTAAGTATTGCCGGTTGTCAGTAGCGATTTGTATATATGACGCATGTACCATGCGCGTGCTAATTGGGAGTAGATTTATTTGGAGGAATAAGGAAAAGAATGGGAAATTTCTTGCAACGTTGAGTGCTCGAGTGGGGTGCCATTACCCATTGCATGGAACGAAGCGAGAAAGCAGGGAAAAGGCAGAGAAGATGGAACGGCGAATTGACGATGGCGTAATAGCGCGTAATGGCATGCTTCGAGCTCCCTCCCCCTGAAAACTGGCTCCACCTCTTGTAGGCCTTCCTCCAAGTACAGCTATTTTGCCCAGTCCCCACGTTTTCAATCATACACATCGCTGAGTTTCATTATTACCGAATTTAGAGGCACCTCCACGACAACCCTACCACTCTATCTCACCCTTCCACGCACACACACACACACACACACAAATACATAGAAAACTTTTCTTCGCCAGAACCTCGCTATTAGATATTCGATAAATTTAGCATTTCAAAATATTTCTCTAATTTGCAATAAAATTTCTGCGGAGAAAGCGAATCTGTCGATTATGGAGGCACAAAGCCAGTTGGTCGATCGGAGAAAGTTTATATCGGAGTTAGAATGTCTTATTTTTTCATTGGAATGAATATTTCAGGAGGAAGGTAGGAAGAATTCAAAAGTCGTGACCGGTAGACGTAATGCGTACCGGTTCAGGGGCGTTAATTGCGCCGGCAAAACAAGATAATGTAAGTCAACTGAACGAACATGACACACGACAACTGGCTGTGTAAATCGCTCTTGCTTTTTTGTATACCCCTGCCAACCCCCACCCACGACAATGAAAAGTGTCGACAATCCATGCTCCCTGTCACTCCGGAGCTGTCATTCCTACACTCTCGTGTCTCATCGCCCGTTTCACTCTCACAATATTTTCTTTCCTACCGAATTCTTCACCCCCCCCCCCCCTCCCTCCAATTTTCACAGCAAACTTTAATCGCCGTATCCGAATCCCTCCAGCATTATTACCACTCCACATTCCCTTTTGGAGAAAATTTTGAAATACATTTTCTATACAATTTATTTATTACGATCAAAGGACACATCACGCTACGTAGCAGACCTGGTACGTCTACAGGTAACAGGTTGTTTCTTGCATTATCCTCGTTATTCCACAGTTATCGACTTGTTGATGGTTCTCAGCTCGGTTCTAACCGGAAGGAGTTAACGAGATAAAGGCTCGAGTAAAGCTGTGCTCTTGACGGCACGTTTACGCAGTACACGCAATAAAAGTCACGTCGAGGACGACGTCGACGAGGGGCGAGACGACAAAAAACGCCGGAACGCGCCGACCTGCCATGCCTCCGTCAGCCTCCTCTTCCGTTTGGATCCTCTCTTTTCGTCTCTCTCTCTCTCTCTCTCTCTCTCTCTCTCTCTCTCTCTCTCTCTCTCTCACTTTCTCGGTGTTCGTGCACGCGTGACTAGAACGCACTTGGTCCTTTTTTTACCGCTGTACATTGTGCTTTTTGAAAAGTTTCCTACGTATAAAACCTTATCCTCGGTACACCAGTGGTTCTCAACTTTTCTCAAATATACACACAGCTTTGGAATTATATAGATAAAAAGAAGAACCAAATTTAAGCTATCCGAATTAATTTGTTAAAGTTAATTATTATTCCGAAAGAATAGAATGACTATAGGTTGAAAATTTGCAAGGCATTCATAAGCCATATTTCACTAACGAAATCATGCGCACGGCCGATGGAACATCCCTCGCACACATATAGAAACGTTCGTGCACGTACGTACGCCAACGCAGGCAAGACTCAAGCTGCGGTTATTTTAACAGCGTGGCAGCCTCTTTGTAGACCACACGTTTGTATACCAAGAATGAAGTTTGTTCGATGGGCGGTGGCGGCACGGCAAAAGCAACAAAAAAGAATGTAATAAAAAATAAGAATCACATTTGCCAGCTACATTTCCATTTTTTCCTCAACTCTCAACTCTATTCCCCTTCTCCAGACCGGTTTCCGTACTTCGGGATTGTCGATCCTTCTTAAGAAATACCGGAGGTCTAAGAAGCTTCTTATCCGATGAGTTAGGATCAATCCTCATTTGCCTCTCGATTCAAGTGGATTGAGCCTTTTAAGCCTGATACACATATATACATTGAAACGTTAAAAAAAAATTCACACGGTACGATGCATCCTACGTAGTTCCAAGTTTTTCACTCGCAAAGACAAACACGCGAATTGAAAGTTGTTATTACTCTCTGGTGTGATTACGTCACTCCCCTGTCGTTGAAAATATCACGAGATACACCTCGCCTCAAGTGTATCTCCTTTCCGGTTGACCAGTATATTTGGAAACTGATCGACCCACGTGTACACCCTTATTGGTCGCTCGATCGAATCCATGAGTAACCAATCAGAGGAGATAAAAGAATTTGAAATCAATAATGTATATAGGTAGAAATACGTATATTAATGAATAATGAGCCGAGGTACGACGATCATGCGGAATAAAGTGGAGTATAGTTTTCAAGAGAATCATCGTGAAGTGACGTTTATGGTCGATAGTTAGTAAAGTCGAGATTTAAGTGGATGCTCAAGAAAAACGAAAGCAATGAGTCGTGTCTCGTATATATGCATACATGCAAGAACCGCGACGACACTCTCTTCACTGAAATTTGCGCGTCTTCCATCTTTCTTTGCGTGGTTCTGACTCACGCTCTATATTTAGACGAGTAGACACGAGTAGTCCTTACTCACGTATATTCTCCCCTCTCCCTCTCTCTTTTATTCCCCATTTTTTCAACACGCAAGAGTCTTTCACGCGTGCGCGGAAATATGTCATACTCATCTTTATATCCGCAAATATCAGCCGGTTGATGTGTCTTTTATCCCCCCCCCCCCCCCCGCCTCGATGTGTGGTCCCTCGTAAAACCGTTCGAATCGCACGGGACGAGCGAGTTGGTGCACGCGCGCACGCGCGGTTCACCACGATACACGAAGAGGTCGGCGCTTCTCAAAAATGTGCAGACGTACGCGCTAAATATATTGCGGTTCCAGCCGACAATTAAATTTAGATTAATGTCCCAGCAGCACCGAGCCAGATTGTGACCTTTGACGCGTAAAGAGTTTTTCCACTCGTCGTAGAGAGCAGAGCACAGAGAGAGAGAGAGAGAGAGAGAGAGGGAGAGGGTGAGGGTGGAGGGGGAAGTGGACCGAAAGTTAAAACAACTTCATCGCGCGATATTCGTGAGGAGGAAAAAAGTTGACAACCGATGCATCATAGGCAATCGTCGAGTTGGTAAAAATAACGAGGGAGGACGCGAAGAATTCGAAGAATGCGATTCTCACGAAATGATTCTCATTAAAATGGAGGAGAAAGATGAGAGCGAGAGGGAAGCATTTAAAGTTGGTGGTGTTCTTGGAGGGTGGAATAGCGGCGTTGGCTCGTGTTACGGTGAATCGAGGGGCGAGGGGGTGGGTATGGAGGATCGAGGGTTTAGAGGCGAACGGCGTGACAACCCCTCTTTCTCGTCACGGCAAAGTTTCATCACCGCCACGACGCAAACTCATTCCCAGCCCCCTGACTGAACTTCGACCAACAACTTTGGCTCTCCTCCTCGTTTATTCCGGGTGACTGCACTTTCCTTCCATCCTGCAAGCCACCCACGCTCTCTTACTCTTCTTCTCCTTCCTCTCGCCGCACTCTTTCATTCCGAGCTGCGACTTTACCACCCCTCCTCCTCCCTCCCTCTCTCTCTCTCTCCTCAGCTTTTTCCAACCCATTCCATCCCGTCCCACCCGACAAAGCTATTTCCTCCGATGGTCGCGCACATTCGATAGAAACTCATCCACATCCATGACTCTTTCGACTATCCTCCATATACTCTGCGGCGCTTCTTACGGTCGAAACCATATTGATTCCTCGAGAAAAACATTTCAATATCGCGATTATTGCAGGATGAAAGGCTCGATTTTACGTTGTTGGTGATTAAAAGCAGGATAATTGAGGTTATTTCGGTAGGTTATTTCCAAATGGGGTGGTTTGGCAAGACTCGAGGAGCTGGAGTGTCTGAAAGGTCGTATAGAGATGAAGAGCGGGAAGTCGAGGAAGAAAATAGGATGAGCGGTCTGGGAGCGAAAGGGAGCGTGGAAAGGAAGACGTTGGTAGGTAGGGAAGAATTAGCTAATGGCGCACGATGAATCCGTAATGGGTTTGCGCTGTTCCCGCAGCCGCATCGGGATTTGAAGGAGTCCGTTGGTTGAGAAAGTGGAAAGCTTCCTCTTCTTCTGCTTATTCTTCTTCTTCTTCTTCTTCTTCTTCGAGGCGAAGGAAGCTGAGGGAGAGAGGAGAGTACGCAACCGTCGCGCGAGTCTCGAGATGCCAGAAAGGCGGGGGTGTGGGCAACCTGCAATATCCCCAAGGAATGCCGGGAAGATGGAAGGATAGATAGGAAAGGGCTGTTTCCGCGAGAGAGAAGATGAAGAAAGCAGAGGAGAGGGGCGTAAAAGGGGTGACTGGAAAGCAGGCTGCAGTGAATCCTAGCGGAAAAGCTTAGACTCTCTCATCGGGCGAAATGGTGTTTCTGGTGAACAAGCGATGCCTCTTCCTTTGTTCTTGATGAATCGAGCGTGCTTTCTCGTTCCGAGCTACCTATTTTTATAGAGCGACCAAAAGAAACCACTACTACACTACCACGCGCTGAATAATCCAGAAACAAAGCTGCTTTTATTTCGAGAAAGTCGGTGAAAACTCGCGGTAAAATAGACGGCGAGATTTTACAGGCGAATCGTGTTAACTGTATAGGCACGGTTACCCGGCATAATGCGAATTTCTGTATGGACGATACGAAACGGCCTATAAATGTTCGAGTAAAGGTCGTTTCGGATCGGTCCGAACGACTAAACGGCGAAAGTTGCATCTACATCCCCCTCCCCCTCTCGTTCACTCGCTCTCCGTCTCTCCCCAACTGTAAGATAAGGTTTTATTGTACTGACCTCAGCTGTAGTTTAAAACCTGTAGAAAAATTCAACATTTTCGACGGCCGGGAGAAAAAATCTTGTTGAAATCCAGTCGATTTACAAGACTATCTTGCGTGTACGAGAAATTTCCGCTGGCATCCGACGTGGTGCAATATTATATTAAATCGGTCGAGTCTCTATGAAAACCATCTTATCGCGGCTCGCCAACGATTTCTGCTGTTCCCTGTCACGATACATATGTATAACGCAATCTGCATTATTGAGGGGGAGATAACGGGCAAGAAAAATAATTTTCATGCGGTCAGCAATTTTTAACTCGCTTTCTTTCTACTATGTTTCGGATTGCTAAATCAACCTCGGCAATATTCCTGCTTTAAAATGTGTCCATGGGTCGGAACAATCGATCGTTAATTGGCGAGATTCCGAATGGCATGAATTATGTAGATTTTCATTTGTCCATGCAGCATGGGATAGGATAATATCCTGTGTTTTTCTTGCTTGAGTTATAGTCGCGCTTATGAGCTATTTAGTAAAGCGCGACACGATACAAATGTTATGGAGAGGCATGCCTGAATTTTCAGCGTGGTTATGTAAGCTCGACCGAGCGTAGGAGTACAGCATTATCTTTACCCCAGTCGTAACGAATTCTATTGGCGAGTAAAATTTATGCATTGGTCTATATTATCTGCAACTTTTAGGAGAGGGATACGGCGAAAAGGTGACGAGCCAGATTACCACGTACATGGGAGAGAGAGACGAATCGACTATCGGGTCACTGGACATCCACACTCTGATCAATCTCGCTCGACATCGATCGAATTTTTAAAAACAGCTTTGATAAAAAAAAACTATATACTTTTTAGGGTCGTAAGGTTAACAGCCGAATAGAGTTTTAACAGGAGAATTATGTCAATTAGAGCGAGCCGAATTCTAGCTGCGATTGCATGGCTGTCGTATATATGTATAAAGGGAGCAGAGGAACGCGCGTGATTAACGACTTCCGAGGACCTGACGAGCGGCGTGTTAGCGATTTGCTTGGCGACCAACGACGCCTTTACAGCGCGCACTCGAATCTCTTTTGGTTCTGTCGCGCGGTACAGACAGCACAGAGTCCATGACGCTTTTCGTTCGCGGAAGCTTCGAATTTGAATTCCTCTAGAAAGACAGAGAGAGAGAGAGAGAGAGAGAGAGAGAGAGAGAGAGAGAGAGAGAGAGAGAGAAAGAAGCTTCTCGCAGCAGACTTCGCGGTAATTCAAAGTTTATCTGCTAACCGGCTGACAGGAAGGAAAAAATCCCAGTGCTCTTCCAGGAAGACAATCAAAGAACCGGGCCATTTGGGCATGACGGCTTAAAAAATACAAGCTACGTCAATACGCACGCGAGCCGAATCGAGTCGAGTCGAGCCGAACCGAATCGAAGCAAACCGAACCAAACCGAGCTGAACCGAACAGATAGACTGCACCAAAAACCCCGATCGAGTTTCTTTCCTTCGGTTATCTTATACGTGGTCGAAACAGCTGTCGATCAGTAGCTCTCAACCTCGATGTATGTATAACGCGTTGAATAAATTCTCGCGCGGATTGGGAGAATTTGAGAAAGGTGTGATTTCCGGATAGGATATGAGTGACACACTGCAGTAGGGGGAAGGTGTCGATTTCGATGCACCGATAAGCTCTATAGCGGCTTCCTTTTCAACTCGCCGCACTTTTCTCGGTGCAACCCTCTCCCGCATTGTGTGTTAATCAACATTGCACATGGCCTGGACGCGCGATGGCTTCCTTTCTCGGAAGGCACGATCCGCGACGGGGAAGACGAAGGTCTTTACTTGCCAAGACCAAGTTCCACGAATAAAAGCGGAACGGGGGACGACCTTGTTGCTCGCGTTCATTTAGCGCCAGCCAGCCTCTCGTTATATGCTTCTCGCTAAGCCACTTTATATATATAACACTACAGTATTCGAAATGAAAACACAATTGCACGGAAAGCAGACAAATCGTATTTTCAAGTTTATTTACCTCCTTACGCATTTGTTCGTATTATTGCGAAGGCCTATAATCCGTGCAAGTGTGCATGGTAGCACAGGCTCGCTACATGTATATATATATATATATATATATATTCGCTGGTACAGTAAATTTAGCTATAAGCAAAAGTGGCTGTCCGATAGGAAAGCTGTTATCTGACAGTGTGCCGGCGAGAGCACAAACGCATTACTCATTATAGCACTCCCAGCACGTCGTATTTTCTGATTCGCCCATTGGACTCCTCCTGCCACTCGGATTGACAGCAGTCGTCACGGGTCGACGGCACTGGGCGCGATATCGTCGTTACATCGACGCGATTTCTCAGCTTGCAGCCTCGGACTCGCGTCTTCCTTACAAGATGAAATTTACGAGCCGCTCGTCAACGCCCTGCGACTTCGCGGAACAGAAAAAAAGATGTTCGACCGATAAACTCTTCGCGAGAGCGAAGAGCATGACCACCAGAGATACATCGTGAGAACAGATAAAGAGTTTCGTGCTATCTCTCAAGGAGCAATTGTGATTGTGGCAACCATTAATGCGCTGCCGCTAACAGGAAACCGACCAGCAATTACAAGATAAAATATACCTGCCTTATGCGTTCGCCAAGAGACGCTACGCTCGCTTGCTGCAGAGCTATACTTTTATACGATATGAAACTTGCAGTTTTCTGCCTCTACCTATCTCGTTCCTTGCCAGAGCTCCGCGGTACTAAATACTCCTATATATATATATATATATATATATATATATATATATGTCCTCAATATCTTACTATATTGCACGAGAGACTCGCTTTCCTATCCGTACACACACACACACACACACACACATATATATATATATACTATAACAAATATTAAACTGTCGGAATTGACCGGTAATAAAGCTGGCATTTGGGAAAAATTGGTAGATGAAAAAAAAATATCGTTCTAGCTCGGTGGATAATTCGAGTTGCGATAGCTCCACGAGATTTGGCAATCGCGCGTAATTACGTCGATATTTCACATAAGCGGCTTAATTGATTTCAACCATAGCACATGCGAGAGTATGCTGTATTTACGACTATTTTTAAATCATCTCGACGTTTATGAGGATGACGACGAAAATGCGCAGAGGTACTCGGGCCTGAAATTTGCCAATGGCAAATACCCGATAAATAATAACTAGCGTTTGTTTATCCCCGCTAATCGTTGCAGCAATCAGCGAACATTCGACGAATATGAAAATCCGCGGCTGGAAAAAGGCTGATTGCAACATCCGCGGCTATGTATATATATATATACATATATAAAAGCACCGAATTACGCAAGTAATTATATTGCAATTTTTTATAAATTCCATATAGGTCGGTTGCTATATATACGCGTATACATAAATATGTTGTATGTGTGTAGAAATTCCGGAAGTTTCCTTGCCATTGATTCGTCTACGCAAAGGACTTTTTTTCAACGAGCAGACGATTTAATGGGGAAAGAGGAAGACGATAATAATTCAATTCAATGAACTCGGACAAATCCAGCGTGGCTGATAAAGCGAGGAGCAGAAAAATCTTGGAGATTAGAGACATAGTAAACAATAATATTAATGAGCTGCCAGAAGCTCTTTCATACATCGTGCTCTATCGGTTTACATGGTCCGGCGAGATACGGCTTGCAACTGACGAGCGTTTATTATTCATTAACATGCCAATTAACTTCAATGTCGCGATGGCCGTGCCGCCCTTGCCACATAAAGTTCGAGTCGGGGCTCGCGTGATCCAAAACCGAAGTGAAAACGTGTTCGCTTGTCGCATAAATCTAAAATACACGGATGAAATCAATAAGCAGCATTTTTTTCTCGTGATATATGCAACTCTGAGACAAACTGCTGATTATTGTCGTACTCGCACAGGGATCTTCCACTTGCCTCGTTTGCTCGCGATGCCCCGCAATATAATTGCATGCCGAGGCATTTATCGGCAAAAAGTCTGACAGATGCTAATAACATGTGCATCAGAGGCAGAAACTTTATCTGAAATCGCGTATACTGCGCGTCAGTGTGTGCGAGTTGCGAGCTATTCGAACGAATCGACGTAATAATAATAGTTTAACGAAATCTATACGCTCGCTACGGAGAACGACGCGAGATATATTCCACGAACCGAGAGCACTATTCATTGTCTTTTCACCGATTAGCAGCTGCATCCGTGCGATTTTTAATCTCGCCATTTTATTTCTCTTGGAACTCGACAATAAAGCAAAATTAAAGCTTCGATCCGAGCAGTCGTTCCAGCTAATCGTGCTCTCGCGTTGGCTTGTAACTCTCACGAAGGTATTTCCAAGGTTTCGGACTGGGGACTCCGCGCGAGTGGAGAACCCTGCGAGTTCTCGAAACTGCCAATAAAGCGGAGCATAAAAAGGGGTACAAGGTGCAGAAAATCAGGACGCGAAGGCCTCATTATGCCGCGAGAGAACACAAGGGGCTGGTGCTGTCACGCGGCGAGCGAGAAAAAACCGACCCGATAACAGACCGATACCGCCTACGATGCTAAAAACACTGAGAACAGATATTCAACCTCGCTACTTCTCTCTCTCTCTCTCCTCTCGTCCGATTTCCAGGAATCAGCCTGATCTTTGCTCCCCTGCGCGTGTACTCCTCTTTCCCTCGAAAGCCATCTCCAGAACTTGCTTGTCAGAAACTGGTCTATCTAAATCCCAGCCTCGTAATAGAGGAAAAAAAAGTTGGTAGGAAATCAACAGAAAAGCCAAAATGAACGGTGAAGGGTGGAGAGGAGGAGCGGAAGACTGGAGAGAGAAAAATCTCTGCAGGATCTTGGATTTGACGGTTACACGAAACAGTTCGGGTGTATTATTCGGCTTGATGGGAATTCTTTCCACCAAATCGACGATCCGATCAGTTTGCGAGATTCGAGAGGGACCACGAAGACTTTCTACATACATATATATATATATATATATATAAGTAAATAAAGAGTCTCGGAGAAGCCTAGGCAAAGAGGGGAATATGTAAGAAAATAGCAAATACCTCTTGACATATGAAAATGTCGCTTTTGACATTTGGCTAATGACACGAAAGAGCGTAATGGACGGTTGCAATTCTGATTCGTGATATCTAAATTTCTACCTAGCAATTTCGCCCGGTCAATTGCGAGCTGCGAACATGCGAGTGGCGCATCGCGATACAACTCGAGGTCGTATCGCGTTCGGTCGGTCGACGCGTGATAGAATCTTGTAGAGCTTTCACGAAGAGGAAAAGCAGAATTAGAAGTATTACAGGGAGGAACGTGTTTGTCCTAGCTCCAACGATTGCACCACGGTTTGTATAAATGCTCCGACCGAGGTCTTCCCACCTGTCAGACTGTGTCGTGTTGCCGGGAAAAAAGAGTCAATCGCATGAAAAAGCTGCTTAATTTCGCGATATCGCTAGAATCGTACTTATATGAGCTGCGCGCGAGACGCGTACATTTGCCGAGCTTAATCGAGGGTTATTTCGAGCACGACTTTTGCTGCACGAAGAAATTTCGATTTTAAACGCGATAGGATGAAGCAAATGGGCTGGGCCGCGTGAAGGGATTGTGACAAATGCAAGTGTCGACGTGCGTCATTAACTGGTGATGGAATAAAAATGCTCGAATCAAGGCTCAAAGCGTCATTGTCCTTTCGTCGGGAGAGAGGGCCAAAACGAATGAGCAACCAGATCATATCTGCCGCAAACAAGTTGGCGCATTAATGAGGCCACGAGACCGGAGGGAAAGAGAAATAATCGGACTATATCGATAGAAGAAAATTCTCTCGACCAAGGAGAAATATCTAGCCAAGGGTTCCCTGATAACATCTCTCTCGCCGAGCTATTAGAGAACCTTCTGCGTGTACCGAGCAAAAACCCTCCTCTATCCCCCCTTTTGCTAATTTCATTCTCACTTTCAACACTGATTTTTCTTCAGTCCAGAGTAATATCTACCAATTTCATATACGCAGAGTAGTATTACAGAAAACTGGGAGGAAGAATTCTGTAATTGAGAATTGACGCGAGGTTAGCGTGTCACTGGTAGCCTTATTCGTCGTCCAACGATCGATTCAACAATCTCCCAGAGCTCAATGGTCCCTCCCTGACCTCTTGAAAAACTTTATTAAAATATATGATACGCATGTGCAGGTTATTAGATTCTGTATTATTATTTTAATTAAACAAATATCTTTGCATGGAATAACTTTAATAGCAACGCAGCGAGAGAGAGAGAGAGAGAGATGATGCCTTTGGGATTATTAGAATTCGCCAACAGAGATAAGTTATAACGTAGCAATGCAGCAACATTTCAAAAGCCGTTCATTTTTCATCTTTATTCATTCTGTTCGTTTCTCTGCGAGCCGATGTTACGCCGGCGTTTGATTGTTATTGATCAGCCGTTTTGTTGGCGAAGCCATGTACACGCATGCACTTCTGTATATATATGGAACAGGATCTAGCGTGGATGTGGATGTGGATGAGCGTGCGTGCGTGCGTGCGTGCGTGCGCGGTCAGAATGGTCCGGCACGCCACGCCACGCCGCGCCAAGCCACGCCACACCACGCTACGCCATGCCATACCACGCAGCTCTATAATGTTGGCACGACAGAACGAATATAGAGACGGCGGACCTTAATGAATCTTTATGGGATGGTGCCGTGAACTTGTATTCCCTCCGGTGACTGACTGAACTCGACCGCGCGCGAACCATTGGCGCGCGAGCGAGCGAGCGAGCACCACGAATTATTCCTATCCATTACCATTAACATCTACGCGCTAACGACGTACCAGCAGGCCTCCCGCTTCCGCCCGCGAATAAATTTATCAAGGAAACTCTGGCTGATACGATTGATTCGCGCCGAAAGCGCTTTCGGCTTTCACGATTGGCAAGAATTGATGGATCACGTGGAAGCGAGGACGCGTGGGAATTCATCGAGGATCCAAGTTGACGAGGTTCATTGAATTACGGACTGGAAATTGGAGAGACGCGATTTTATCGCTGATGCAGGGGGAAATTTTCAATAGTCGCGCGCGGAGAAAGGAAGCAGGAGTTTGTCCATTGGAAAGATCGAAATGCAGCGAGGCCGTTCTACGCCAATGGGACTGACCGCTCATTAGGCTGGCGTTGCCGGGACTGATGGTGTTGACGTGAGCGTCGGTGTTCGTAAAATTTGAAGGGCGTGCAGAAGGTCCGTGGGGTCCCGTTCGTTCGCATCTTGATTGTCATCAACTCCTTGTTCGTCGCGTGATATTGTCATTAGCCCCCGGGACCCCAGCCAGCCACGCATTCGAGCGAGACAAGACCTACTTTCGCCCTACATCGACCCGTTGGCGCCGATCGATTCGAAATTCCTCTCCTTTTACTATTTATATGTATATGTATACACATTGTACACCTTCCTCTACACGCTGCACCGATCAAACCTTCTATATATAAGCATGCCAATTGATTCTGTTATCGAAAATATAAATATATATATATATAGGACTTACCAGGATCCGATGAGTCCAGACTCGTGGGTGCCTGCTGGCTGAGGGGTCCAGGAGTGCCTCCACTTCCTGGACTGCGGGCGTCGTCGTTGCCACCCGCACCAGGGTACGATAGAGACGAAGAAGGTGGCCTCTGCAAAAATCAATTCAAACGAGATTCTTTAAAATTGTTCCCTCAAATTTGTTCTTACTAAAAATATCCTATGACGCTGACGGGGATGGATCAGGACTGGATGGCAATCTGGCGTTGGGATCAAATTGAAGGATGAACCTCGGGCTACCGAGGCATTTAATCATTTCGCTACCGTAAATTCAGTTTAACCTTATAAACGTCAAAGATATGTTGTACCAGGCCAGAAAGCAATTGACCTTGAGACAAGCAGCATGTTCAACACGATCCGCGGACGAAGCTCCGATGTTTAAGATTTTCGTTGCGCGTGTCGCGCTGCAGGGTGTGCCTTGAATTCGTTTGGGAGGCCAGTTTGTCTCGGGTGTACACTCTACGACTCTTTCCTATATATGTATATAGTATATATCGCGTACAGTCGCCAACGGCCATTGATGAGAGTACGTCTGTCGATTTCGATCTCGATTAAAGGCAGAGCACACGTAGCTCTCTCAGCGAAAATGCCGTCCGCATAAATGATTGCGGGACGCGACCGTCTTACGAATCAACGGATTCCCCGGGCCCTCAGCACACGCCTGCCATTCTACGTATCTATAATAACACGCAATTACTCATTCCACGAACGAGCCTCTCCACGACCGTGTACTGATAATTTTACACATATTATATTCGCGAAATCCCCCCCCCCCCCCCATCCAACTCTCTGTCTCTCTCTCTCCTCCGGTATATATATCCACACTTACATTTATTACAGTCGATGGCAAAAATAATCACCTATAATTCGACACGCTAACAATTAACGTTCTTCCAACGGCAATTGCTGAAAGACGCTTTTGCATCGCGCTGTATTAATAAGTTACGACGTGGAGTACGCCGTGCAGTGCAATAACAGAGACCGCACACTGATCTAACTCAATACTCGACACTTTCGAGTCCTCGAGCTTCAATGACCGTGCGCGAGTGGTTTACTGCGTTATATAGGAGCGCGAAGAGAGCGTCATAGTCTCAATGATTCCAAATTGCAATCGTACCAGAGGGACCGAGATCCGGAATAAAATAAGCTAAATGGTCGAATGGATCATTCGGATATCAGGCAGTTGGTTGCAGTTGTTGAAGAATCGAGGCATTTTTTGGGGGAAGAGAAGTTGGACGATTTGACTGTGAAATTTGGTGGGTTTTGTAATTTGGCACAACAAATTTGACGATACCGCCGAGAGAGATGGTATAGCTGGTGTATCGCGTCTAAGCGGACAACAATGAGTGACAGCTACTCCCACGCGCTGTCACAGGCGTCATCTTCGCGATAATGTCCTGGCTCTCCCTAAGCGCTACCCACACTGGCGCAGAAATGGTTACACGGTCAAACCTACATATACGAACCCTTCAACATTCACATACGCGCGGGCCATCATCTATATATATATATATATATATATATAGCCAAGGGAGTCTGTCACACCTCTCGTGAAATTTCGTTTGCCCATTATAAATAATAACAGGAATTAAATCGAGTTTACAATTAAATTTATATTCATCATAGTTTTTGCTGATGCTTCTTCGGCAAAGCAGTGGGATAAAAAATATGAGATGGATGCGCACTTCCTGTCAGCAGAGAAATCAATCAAAGAATGGAATTCCTAGGGTCCAGAATTGCAGTTACCGGTTTGCCCGGGGCATGCAGGGTCTCTAGATCGCACGCACAAGTAAGTACAAGAGCGGTAACAAGTAAGGGGAGAGGGGGAGGGGGGAGGGACATTAATAATGCATCGACTGTCGCCGGTCTGCTTCCTACTGGCACCCAGCACGAAGCCAGAACGAGCGCTCTCCGAGAGAGTATAAGTGAGCCAGCGAGAGGGAGAGAGAGAGAAAGAGAGAGGGTGGGGGGAGATGGACATCTCATCGTGCGACCAATCGAGAAATACAATTTCGGCAGATTCGCTCCGCTACAACTCGCTCGAATTTATTACAAGGTAGTCTTAACAAATACAGCAGCGAGACGTATTAATCCGAACAAAGCGCCGTAACCCTTGAAAGAATGGCTGGATGTGTAATAGGAACGTTGATATTTTTTGTCGCTACTGTGTGGTTTATTCGAGAGAGTAGTAAGAATTATTACATCGAAACATATATCCGAGTCTTTGTTATCCTCTGACAATAAGGTAGTCTACCGCAGAAACACACGGAGAGTGCGGCGAAAGGTCAGAGGTGAGCATTGCAAATCGATAAATATTTGATACAGGTAGCTGCAGCTAGCGGCAGCTGCAGTATATATACGTGTACCGACTCTATTTGCGATAGGCCTCCGCGACTGACGTCACTTCCTACTCAAGGCTGAATAGCCATTTTTTAAGTGGTCAGTATAGGGTCCACCGCGTGACTTGTGTCGATGCAATGATAAACGGTTCACGTGTCGACGAGCTCTCCTTCCGTCTTGCTTCCTCCTCTCTTTCATCTCGCGTGGAATCCCTCCCCTCCTCACCCCTCGATCTTTCTTTTTTTCATATCGACCTCCTCCTCGCAAGTCTACGAGCGACGCTTCTTAAAGCATATAATTCGACAAACCGGATGTCTGGTCTGCCCCTTAAATATAAATCAACTACCCGCATCTCGTATTCCACCATATCCCCCCCCCCCCCCGCTTCACATTCCCACTGCAACTTTCCTCCAACTCTCTTCCTTCCAAATTTGCAAGGAAAGTACTCTCTTTTCATCGGCGTATATCTCGAGTCTCCGTGAAAAAAATCTCGAGGATTGAAAGCCATCCGTTCGATCAGATACAACGTCGAGCACAGCCACCGCTTCTCTCCCGTGACCGGTATTAAAGCTATCTTCGGATCTGTTCGCATCTTAATTTATCTTCCAGAGATTTATCGCGTGTAGCTGTCAACACCGCGGTGGAATCTTAAAAGAAAATTCATGCCTTCGGTTGGCGTTTCGCAATTGCGGACCAATTCGGAGTTAAGTGGGCGAGTTTAGCAACTCCTAGTCTCCTTTCTCGAAGCTGATCTCGCAGCTCGCTGTTGCTTTAATCGTCACTGGCGTGAGCCATTGTACCCACGGTATTAATTGGTCGTCGTAACACGACGCCATATAATTATGTAATTAGTGGCCGGGCATTAGTCTCGTCGACTGGTTTATGGCCGAGATACGTAAATCTTGGCAATTAATTTATCGGTGCTTGGGAAGAGAGGCGAAAGAGCGAGAGAGATGAAATAGAGAAAGGAGGGGGTGGGGAGGGATAGAGCGAACTACGGATGCGCGGAACCACGTTGCGAGCGTGCCTGCTGCTATAGCGGCTTAGCAGAGAGAGAGAGAGAGAGAGAGAGAGAGGCGCGAAGGAAGCTAAAAAAAAAAGAGTTCTTCTAGGAGTAGCGTGCAGTCTTGAATTTCTCGGCAATACCAAGGAGGCGCGAGCTAGCGTCCAGGTATCATAAATTACGATTTATTGTAGAGTTATGGCGCCTCCGCTCGACGGATTATCTTACTGTTATATCAGCGGACTACAATTATATCAGGAGCATCGGTTTACATTTTACTCTTAATAGAATTCTTAACAGTGCGTTGCGGTAGAGCAAAGACCAACCGGATACTGGTATCCAGAAATTTCAACAGCAATAAGGGTCGACTGGTCCGGAAGACCTCCGATCCTTTCCAAATCGACTTGTTCCTAGTTAACCGGACAATAAACATTTGTCCATATTTATTCGCGCAAGAACCTCCGAGGTTTTTCCTTAACAAGCCTCGCACCTGATTCGGTAAGGAGAGAAAAAATGGACAGTGTCGTATAAGCGAGAAAGATTTATGACGGCTGTATATACAGAGAAAAAAGGAAGAATATAGTGTTTAACAGCATCTCTGACTTTTTCTTTCGTTTCTGGTGTTTTCCTATGATGCTTCCGTTGCCACGTATCTCTTAAGCACAGCGAGAGGGGTTCCCGAACGAGCAGTAAATATGGAATCCGGCTATTTGGCGTGTTGTCAATAAAATCCAGAGTCCAGATTCGTGCTGTTGCTTTTACGACGCCTACCGCGTCCATCGTCTCTGCAACCATTTCCATTGGCGCGGCTAACTCGTACCGTTTCACCAAAACATCGCTAAGCCACAGCAAAATATACTCCCACTTTTCTCTAAAGGCACCACAAGATCTTCGATAAATTTATTTCGAGCCGAGGCAAAAATTGAATATAATCAAAATACGGATAAATCTAAATTGGATGTCGTTTTTATGGCATACGCCTGGAAATTTATTGGAGAAAAATGGAAATCCTACGCCAGTGAAATCGCCACCGAGGACCTGATTTAGGAGCGCTTCCAATGCTACGTGCTACTCCAATAAACTACGCATCCACATTTTTCCCAATGAGCATACTGCCTCACGCACGTCTATGCTGAATAATTCAAGAAATTAGACCTATTTGCGACACTTTTCATTATCGTATCAATAAAACGTTCGAGCGTGTCTGATTTATCGACGCTGAGATTGATCTTATGGGTCCAACGACACCATAAATCTTTGATATTATTCAGTGCTGACAAATTACATTCGAACGTAATTCTCGGCCCACGTAATGACCGGTCGGATAACGCGTTACGGTACCCACGCCTAGGTTTTACCTACGCGCATTAAGATAGTCCACACGTTCCAGTGACAAAAAGAACGTGCGAATATGAGTTAGTGCGATGAGCGTTGCGCCAATTACGTATCGACGGTGTTCCCCCAAGCAATTTCGCCAGTTCCTGCGCATGTGCCGAGCGATACGTGTGTATTAGTACCACCTCGAATGTTTTCTAATCGTTGTACACGTTGTGAAAAAATTGCACGAGTGATAAAAAAGCAATGAGTTCAATTTGCTGGAGAAATGTTTGTTTTCGCTTATCGAAGGAAAGCGAGTTTCTCGAACAAAGGGAGAATGTTTGGAAAGGAGAATACGAAGTCTGGTGAGAGTGAAGTTTTGGAGAGGCAAAAGGGTACGAGGGAAGGATGAGGAGCACTCGACCAGCTGATGGATCTAATCAACATTCCTCCCTAATCACGATAGCCCCTTTCCTCCTGCCTTATATTCTTTTAGCTTTCGTCCAACTCGGTCACGATCAAAGATTTGCTGCCGCGTACACCCCCTCTCTCCCCCCTCCCACCGTCTTTCGCACGCTAATTTTCGCTCAACATTCGTTCGTTTAATTTATCCACTGGATAAATTAAACTCCCAAAAAATGCTAAAAAAAAGCGTCGCTTCGAGGTTCGAGTTCGCATCGCTATATTATTATTACATACAGTGAGAAGAGGGAATAAAAACATAAAGAGAGAATATTTAGTAAAAATTCGAACGGTCCCGCTTCAATTTTCGAGAGTGGCTTCGAATTGATAGGATGGAGGAGTTGGACGTTTTAGCAGGTAAAGCGAAGCGATGTGGGGGCGGGGAGTGGAAAGCGATAATTCGGCTATCGGAGGTGAAATATGTAAAAGATGAGAAAGCGGCGTTTGGTGTGGCTGTGCCTGCCTGCCTGCCTGCCTGTATGTATGTGTGTAAGTGAGCGAGGTTGGGGTATATCCAATACGCATTAGTTGGTATCTCGTGGTGGACACTAGACGGAGGAAGGAGGAGGGTGGGGGAGGGCTCTGTAGCAGATATAAGAGGGGAGACGGTGACCTCGATCCTTCTGCAGGGTTGCACGACGTAACGTCTATGCTTGCAACCCGAGCACCACCGATAACGCCACCAGTCCAGGGCCTCGGCTCATATCTGCTTCCATGGTCACGGCGTTCCTCGGCTAATTGGTTTCCCGTGTTGCCTCCTCTCCCTCGGGATAAGGCCTCCATATCTTTTTCAGTCCTTCTCTCAACCCGATTCAATTTCAAGCCTCCGTGCTTCTTCTCCCTCCTAACCTTCTCTCACTCGTATTTTCCCAAGAAAGATGCAAAGTTCAAACTCCGCGGGAACGTTGAACTTTAGCAACCTCGACAACAATAAAATTTATCTGCTGACTACAAAGTCTTTTACGTGCAAATCGTTATACTGCCTTCGATAATATTCATTAGGAAATTAATAGGGAGAGAGAGAGAGAGTGAGATTAGTTGAAATGGAATCTATTTTCATTTGCTTCTCTTTAATTCAACGAGATTCGTGATGCACGAATAGATGTTTATGGTATTTGCGAAAGAGAAGGGGGAAAGCGATTGTTCGAAGGGCAAATCGAGCAACGCGTGTACGCACGGCAAACGAGGGCAAAAGAACGTTAACGATTGGCAAGAGGCAACGCATCTTATCGCGAACTGCAATCGCATTAGCGCGGACAGTGGCGCCCAGCAAGCTACCCCTCACTCCAGCTCTGCGCGTTCATTAGCGAAAAATAATCGAGGCCCGGCAAGCCTCGTCCGGGAGACCGGTCATTAACGAGCTTTTCATATTACCAAACGAGGGAAAATGTATAATTAAAATGTATATAATAAAAATACAGCCAACCGACCTCGTTTACGCTCCTAACTATTACGAATCCCTGATTTTCTCGAAAAAAATAAACAAACAAACGCTCGACGAGTGTTACAAATTAATAGCCGGAGATTTAGTCGCAAGAATAGAGCGTCGAATCGCTCAATTTGCACAGAATGGATATCCCTGAGGTTTATGACAGAACGCCGCACCACCCACGTACATATATATATACTATATACCAGCTCTCGTCCCTTTCATCGAGGGTGGCTGCAAGATTTGACGGAGCGATAAGACGAATTGGGGCCCGTGACAGTCGGTTCGCCTTCTGTCAGTCAGCTTGTCCATGCTTCGATATAGACACATAATATACTATATTGTCCCTGGCAGACTCGCGTCGAACCGTCGATCACGCAGGAAGCCACGGTGCGGCGCCCTCTTCTTGGAATATGGAATCCATAAAACACATCCATATTTAAAGACGAGATAGAACGTTGGATGGAGAGAAATGGAAATTGGCGCGAAGGCCAATCGCGAGTAAAGCGAAAAAGCTCTCGCTCGTAATAAATATTGCAGAGCAGCTGACTGTGGCTCCGGCGATAGGACCAGGAGGAATGGCAGCGGTCCCAGGAGTCGAGAGAGTACCGCTAAATCAATTCTAAGGCGTGTCACGTGCCTTGACAGTTTTTTTTTCTACCAGTACCCTCCTGGAGAAGAGGAATGCGCGTACACCGAGGCTGCAGAGCGAGAAGAGATTTCGCGAGGCTCGGATGGACTTCCGGGAAAAATCGGGATATCTCGCAGGTGAAGCAGCAGCAGAAGCGTATATGTACCGATAATTGGAGCAATAACTCGCGTGACGAGCTGCGGTCGTCGTTATAAGCGGACTGACGCGTTATCAGCACCAAAACAACGCAATTAGAGGAGTTCTCTCGCCGAGATACACTGGTCGGCATATTCGACCATGTGTTCCGTTATCAGCGCGCAGAGCCACGCATAATGAGACGTAACCGTACTTGGAGAACGCCTCGCTAATAATAACGCACGTAATTGAAGCAGCATCTCCTGAGGGAGGTGGGGGGGGGGGGGGGAGAGAAGCGCCAACTCCACTTTAAAATCCACTTTAAAATCAACTGCAGCATCCACGCTAGCTGTATTAACGTTAATGCTAATTTATAGCATCTTCGCGCATCTCCAAACCACTTAATCCCACGAGTCTAATGAAAGCAACGCGCCAGGCTTAAGCGACCCGATCGAAGCCCGCGCGCACCGCCGTTTGATGGACTTTCAATTTGACGAAAATTTGTCAGTCTCCTTTATACCCTGCATCTTTGACTTTGATGGATGCAAGTTCCGAGACAAAGCTGATGCTCGCAGGCCAAATGGTAAAACATGTTAATCGAGCGTTCGTTACTCGTTGTAGCTATACATGCAGTCGCGGTTGAAGTAAAGTGGATTTAGCCGTGGAATGGATTTTGTTCGTTAGAGAGGTATGTGCGGCTGGGGGGAGGGGGGGGGGGGACTGTTGTTGAGAGCGGGGAGAGACGAAGAACGGTAGTTGGATAGCGTGGCGAATGAGTGGAGGTAGCAAAACGCGATCTGGCCGCGGAACGAAGCGTTCGCGATGAGGAAGTTTCGCGATCGAGGAACCGATTGGATGGAGTAAAGGCGGTAGCCGATGAGCCGCGGGCAGAAAGCAGAAGGCAGAAGCCACGGTCGTTAGGAGGAAATGCTTTTTAAGAAGGGAGTGTCGGTTCTCGCTCGCCTCCTGTCCTTACGTCTTTCCTTTGAAACACGCAACGAGCCTCGCATGCCACTATATGATTATACCCGGCTCACCACACGCCGCGCAATTCTCGGCTTGACCTAAACGCCGCTATCTCGAAAAAGCCCAATTACTCTCGTAATTTATATCGTCTTATTATGCACAGCCATAATTCGCCAATTAAACCTCCCACAATTATAACTATATACATATTTTATTAATTTTACCCCATCCCCCTCTCTTTGTCCATGTGATATAATTTATTTCCTGAGCATACTATTCGAAACACGACCAAGAAGAGGCTTTGGGGGATTTTTCACGTTTGGCGTTGGACGCTTTCATGCCTCTTATATTTATAGCTCTGCGAATGGGTTGTTCTCTATTACAACAACGAAGAAAGAAAAGTCAAACTATACTCTCGCAGTAAAATAGGCTTGGTTAAAATGCAAAGCGATTCGAAGGCTCGTAGTACACTGGCTTTGATTAATCCCAGCATGACACTTCTTGAATACTTCCGGTCTCCTCTTGGCATCTTAATACTTAATAAATCACTGGGGCGGTAATTGAGGCGCGTGTAATTGATTGCAGCGTTCGGGTGCGTGGTCGGCGTAGGTGTAAAACTCTAGGAAGCGTCTGCTGTATGTTTCGTCTGGAAAAAAGATGGAAATATTGACTGCGGCGTCAGGGCGGAACACGCTCACCAATCGGAATGTCGTAACTGCCAATCGGATGAGAGGAAAGTGATGGTTTATCGTGGCCATTGCAAGGTCGATCGCTCGTTCTATGCACGCGTATCGAGTGAATATATTTTGGCGCGAAAGGCACAGCTTTGTGACAAATCACGCCTATTGGAGCGAGGCGCGCGTATATACATATATATATATATATATATATATATATATACTATCTTAATCGGCGGGAGAGGAAAGGAAAATGTGTTACGAGGACGGGATGAGGCAAATGTCATGTGAATGGGTCACGTATGGTCATCCATTTGTGGTTTGGGTGGATGGTGGGGGGTCTGCATGATTCGCGCGCGGGAAATCTTTACTCCAAACTCTTTTTCTAGTCCCTGTGTCGGATGGTTGGTCGATTCCGGCTGGCACGAGTATCGTTATTATGCCCTCTTACGCTTTACGAGAGCAGGCAGGCCACCCGACGCCGTATAATTATCATATTACGATTATGTTTATGGTCCGGCATGGCCCTAATTAAATGTCTATCTTCCTCCTCCTCGACCCGCCTGGTAGCTACTTCGTGTTTACAACCGCGTAAACCCACACGCTTCCAAGCTTTTCTACCCACTCCAACTTTCTCGCACTGACCTAACTTCACTTTTCAAACATCGAATTACCACTGTTTACAATTTTACGCCTTCTCTCGCGTACCCCGAGACACGCAGCCTTCGATTTAGCGGGATGATCGTAACGATTTCGTTATAGGTGCTGATTTTACAATATTTTTGCAGCATATCGTTAAAGCTGGAATAAAAAAACACACGCGAAGAAGGTCAGCATGATCGAGCTGGAAAGCACTTGGCGTGGATTGCTGCGGATCGAAGCAATGTCGCGCGTATAACAATATCGGAAAGAGCCATTGACTCCGGAACTGTGGGGACATTTGCCGTTCGAGCATCGTGATTTCCACGTGGAAATGTGAGTCGAGCAACTTTACGAAACTAGACTCTTCTTCTTCTATAAAGATTTTACTGTTTTTACGGCGGTTATTATAGTACAATAACATGTCGAAACATCGAGGTTGACATGCAAGGTCCGCGTTAATCAGGAGATCGGATACCTCGAGGAAAATAACAGGGAGCAATTTGTTGCTGCTTCGAGACATAAAAGAAGAAGAAAGAATGACTAGAAATAACACGAGCAGCAATTATTGCGAAATCCAATAATAATCGCACTGGCCGCACGGTCTGAAGCTGTAAAATCCACACGACGATGGTTATCGCGCTGAGCAAACGCTCGGCTGATAAACTGCAGAGTTTATTGCTGCTTCACCATGCGGGAGATATTTTATTATATTATGCTCGTTGAATTCGTCATTGTACGGGAGAACGGCTTTGAGTTTAACTTTCACAAATCTTAGCGAATCGGGTATGAATAAGAATATACGTCAATAACGATTCAGACAGGATGAGTCGTAACATAAATTTACTTTTAGTTCGATTCGTGGTATCTTTTCTTTCCTTTTCTCATTGGATTTATTAAAGGAGAGTATAATATATATATATACGTAGAAAGGCGATGGGATACCGTTAAGGTGGAATTCTCGAGGTTTAAAAATGAGCTTATGCGAAATGCGAATTGAAGCGAGACGCGTACACGACGCGAGAGGATGCGTAACCCAGTGACCGCGGGGCGAGGCGACAACGAGCGAGCAGCCGAGATAGAATTGGGGGACGCGCGCGTAGACGGTTGGCCGGATGTGTCGAGTGATGTACTTCCGGTTATTGAGCGCCGTCTGAAGGTTGAAGCGAGTTTTGCTCCCTCGCAGACTCCTGGCCGGCACCTGGGCCTCGGATAGCACGGAAACACGTTTCCTCGTGCTGGCCCTGATTAAACAATCCACGACTCTTCGACATCTGCTCTCATCGCACCTCTTCTCTCTCTCTCTCTCTCTCTCTCTCTCTCTCTCTCTCTCTCTCTCTCTACGAAAGCCAACGAGAGCTCCCCGAACAACCGGCATACCTTGCAATTAAAAAAGATAACATACCGAGCATTTGCACAATTAGCCACGATAACTTGCCAACTGGGTACGCGATGACATTATAATTTCCATTCCAGGATTTTTATCTTAATATATCGTACATGCTTTTCTTCATTTTTTTCCTTCTCCTTTTTTTAATTAATTTACTATCGTCTTTTTCCGAGATCATGACCAAGCGATGCCTCAAAGTTAACTGTTAACCGACACGCACGCCAGGTAGCTTGAATGGTTTATAATTGTGGCATTGTAGATAGAGTATGCGATACCTCGCGGTGATGTTATTATTTCTGGTAAACGCCGCCAATCGAACCTCGAGTCGCACGGTAGATTTCCACGAGAAATTCGTTTATGAACGTCGCGGAAAGGCATTCTCGCTTAGGTAGACGATAGGAATCAGAGTAAACCGGTAAGCCGCTCAACAGAATCTTTATCGTCCAGCAAATAGAATCCCGCATATCGCCTCAAACTGCTTCTGGCTTCAGCTGGTTCAATTTTTATACTCCTCGTCCTTAATGATCAATCGAGAGATATAACTATGCTATACCTACCTCTTTAATTGAATATCTGCATAAAGAAAATATTCCCACGCAGTAAACAAGAATTCTTGCCACTAATGAAAACTTTGTGCCTCTCGCTTTTCATTATATATGAACAAAGACTTCTAAGTGATAGCTTTTTTTTTACACGTTGTTGATAGGTGGGTTGTTTCTAAAATTGGGATGAATTTTGTAGATCGTTAAAATTGTGATTGTCGGGAAGGTGGGCAGTCCAATTAAGAGCAGTGTCAGAGCGTGACCGTCACGTTGCGTTACGTAATTTGAAATCACGCGCGTTGCGTGTACAACGTGTTCTAAAATGAGATATTTTTTTTTTTTGCCGAAACTCATTTTCCAGGAGAGCCGACAGAACCAGACGTAAGAAGAGACTTCAGTGGCCATATCGTTTCAAGCTCAGCGTTTTTCCTGTTAAAAACACTTGTCCTCCCGCCCCCTTTTTCTCCTTCTTAATATACCAAGACCCTAGAGAGAAGTATTCCATCGGTCGCTTTCATTATGTAACATTACAAATATATTCCAAGGATATAACCGAGGTCAAAATTAATGAATCGAGTGTAGAATTCTTTCAATATTACTAAATTAATAACTCATTACTGGCGAGCCATCACCTGCTTCTATTATTAATACTTCATAAAGGAATGCCAAAGTAAACGATCGATTTTTTAGAATAGCTGTATATGGTGGTATAAACATCTGCTATTTTTTTCATTTTCTTTTTTTTTTTTGTAGTATAATTGAAGTTTGTTTTGCAACAACTTTGTATAATGACCCGAATATTAGCGTATGGCTTTCCCCTGGAGGAATTATTTTTGAGTTACAAAATTCACTCGCCTAATATATATATATATATATATATGGATGCAGCCTTTGCTCCCTGGCTGGTAACGACGAAATAATGATACGCTCGGACGGTGAAATGGTTTCGACACGTCTCGCTTGCACTATCACGCCAAGCAGAGCGCGTTTCTTGTAGCGCGCGGGAAAATCGAATTTCCGGCATGCAAGAAATTGAGTAATTTAATAGTGTCGTTTGGGAAAAGTGGAAAATCTGGCACGAATGACATTTAAAATTTTGAAGGGGGAGAAGGAGGAGAGGGTGGTCGAGAGAGCATCGCAATTTGCATAGGCTAATGAATATGTTAAATCAATTTGAGAAAAGCAGCGGACCCGCGCATAAGTGGGCGCTCGCGCTCGGGGAACGAGGCACGGAAGCCTGTTATTATTGTAATTGCCGCGCGTGTAAAACCGCGTGTGGAAAATGAGCCTAATGTGACGTGTGCGGGCGTTTCGTTCGCGGACCGAGCCAACTCGCACGATCGATGCTGCACTCGGATAAGCGATGCTGCTCGCGCTACGTGCAGCAAACGCCTCGACAACCGAGAACCGAGTCGAATCGCTGTCCGGTCAGCGGGCTTTCTTCCTTCGTTTCTTCATACGTCCTGCCACGACTCGTTAGAGAGCACCGTGTGTGCACCCCCTTACCCAAACAGATTTAACGTCTAAATGAAATCACTGCGCGAGACCCGACCGACCACTCCTTTGGTCTTTCTTCCTCCGCTCTGCCACGCTGTGGGAAAATCTCTCCGAGGAAAGGATCTTTTTTGGCCTTTTCTCGGTGTTTAACGATATCGAAAAGCAACAGTTGGATGAGGGAAACGAGGAGAACGGCGAGACGAAGGAGAGACGCTCGCTGTGCGGTATGCAAAGTTTCTCGTTCGTTTAACGAGGGAAACGAATCTCGAAGACGACTGTCCGTGCCTTTTTCGCGTGCGTGCAACGGCGGAGGCTCTTCGTGTGCGTCCATATGTTATTGAGATGGGCCGAGAGCGCGCGTGGAAGAGAGAGAAAACTGAAGCAAACTGTGCTTACTGCGGAGGAGAGGCCATGCAGTGGAGGCAAGCCAAAGCACAGGAGGTGTCCTTTTATTCCTTCTTTTCCTCTCCTCCTCGAGTCCTTCTTCCCCCGCCTTGCAGCTGCTTCGAAAAACTCCTCCATCCAAAGGCAGAAAAACCGTTTTGCCTAACGAACCATCGCCCATTCCCACTTAAACGAGAATGCCAGTTACGCTCGCAACGTGCCGCGCTCTCTTCGCTTCTCGTCTACGAATCTCTCTCCAACTCTTATTTCCGAACCTCCTCCCGGTTGTACAAATATTTCACTATTTATTTGGGCAAAAAATCACTCCTCGCGCACAAGCCTATGTCTCTCCAAACACGCACGAATTGTAGTCCGCTGTTACGTCAGCTGATTCCTTCTATTTGCACAACGTTAAATTTGTATACTTTGCTACCGCATTATACTTTTGCAATCCCTTATCGCGCGTATAATCACGAGGTAAATACGGTTGCAACAACTTTTAATCTGCGGGCAAACGAAAAATTTAACGCGTCTTCGTCATCTTCCTCCTCCCTTGCTTTACCGAGAATAAAGCATTAAACTCTGTTCGTGTGAAAATCTTGTTCAACGAGACTCGATTGTATTAATATGCGGACTAGAAATAGAATTAACGAGTAGCAGTCGTGCGATGGTAATGATATAGGTAAATGTGTTTGTGCAGGTAGAAATAAAATGAGAAGATTTTTCCACCCTCCAATCTACCAAATCACCTGTTGCTCGAATGCAAGATTCTCATAAAAAGTGAAAAAAGGAATAAGGCATAGGTTTTAGAAAGATTATACTTCGAAGGGATATATAAGGCTGTACTTTGTAGAGAAACCTGCAAGATCCACCTGCCACGTCTCCCCCGAGAGTGCTAAAGTAAACGTTTATTACAGCAGCGACATAAAATTTAATTAATTTCATTCCGCATAAGGCCAACGTTTACCGTCGTCCTAAATTCTTACACAGTTTGACTTATCTCGGGGGGAACTATCTTTAGTATCACTAAGAATATTGCGAAAAACTAATTAGAGCTGCGAGGCAGCAGAGGATGAGTCAGCCATCAAAGAATTGGATTGGAAAATGAAGGATGTGTGTGGCTATAGTTTGGAGCGTGCCGAGATGAGGATGGGTTAACGAGAGTTTAATGAAAGTCCTGAACACCTGCTTGAAAGCCTCGTGGTCGGATCTTATCCAAACTCTGTGTGTTTAGTGTTTACACCGGGTGGGGAGAAGGCGTCGACCGACCACCGTGCTTGATCCGAGCGATCTCCGGATGGCCAACTGATATATTTATTGTCTTACGGTCAGTTTTGACGTACCTGGCGTCCCTTGCACTCTATAAAAATCCCATCCTCCAGCTAGGACCACGATAAAAGTTACATTGAATTGCGTTAATAAAATTGGACGGAAAAAATGTGGCAGGAGAGCCGTTTAAATATTTGTCGGAGGAAAATCAGGTGGAATTGTCAAAGTTTTACGATAGGGCCGAAGAATGGTATCGTCGGTTCGTTGACTCGGCTTAAAATGTCCTTGACAAGGCTACCCCAATGACCCTAATCTCGTAATTCGTGGCAGCTCGGAAACAGTCATCGGATCTAGTTTTTTCCGTCTTCGCTTTGGACCTTGACGGTTTAGGCCTTGGCACGAGTGGGACAGCTTTATGTCCCTAGCCGTAGAACGTGTCACGTCACGCGATAATAACAGGTCGGTAGTCTCGCGATGACAAAAACCGGCACAACGAGGATCTCATCTATGCGGAAGCGTGTTACAAGGAGGTAACGCTGCGTGTCATTTGTTATAAAGTAGAAACGTTTTCGTAATACGCCCAGGTACGTCCAGGTACAACACCCTTTCAATATTTTATTCTTCAGAAACCCAAACGCACACATGTACGCGTATATACGTATATCCTCGCTAACTCTTTCGAGCCAATAATTATGCAGTCAAAACTTGAGAACGATTTTCCAAATTAGTCAGTCGCTGGAGAGTTATTTTGAGAGGTTTTAAAGTAATTGGTAGCTGCGGGAACACTCAGGACGAGGGCCATATAGGATACGAGGAAAATTCTGTAGAGGTTTTTCCTCGGTGGAGGAAACGTAACCCGAGAGGAAGCATCGCGGCGCTATTCGTGGGACGGTGAGCACCGTTGAAAAGGCAGCCACGTGGGCCCCCCGTGGGGTAAAAGTCTTTCTCCGGACGGTCGTTTGCTCGCCATGTGTTTCGGAGAGGGGCCTTTCGGCCTCCCTCCCCCCTCTAACCCAACACCCATTCGCTCGCCGGAGACGCGTCGACTTTCCGAAAAAGCATCCGAGAAGAGTCCCCGGAAGAGGTTGGATTTCACGCTCGTAACGACATCGAGCGTGCGGCTATAAAAACGACATAAAGATCGGCTATTTTGACAATCCCGAGGAGCCAAAGGAGCACGGGGAATTCACTCGCGTCTACATTCAAGCTGGCTCCTTCACCTCTCTCTCTCTCTCTCTCTCTCTCTCTCTCTCTCTCTCTCTCTTGCCTGCACCTCGTTCGCCATCCTACTCGACAACGATAAACTTTACGACGCCCCGTTTCTCGCACGTAAGATTCCATCGAGTGTCGCACGTTCCAACATTTCTCCTCTCCTTCTGCTATTCGCGCTAAAGCAATATTCCACTCGAAATCGCTTCGTCGGTGCTTTTCGTGTTTTTCATTCGATTTACACGATCCACTAAGATCCTATCGCTGAATAATATCCAGAAATTTCACTATGACTGCAAACCTGATACAGAGAGTAGAGCGAGCAGAGTTTGCTTTGTTTTTGTTATAAGGTTAGCGTGGGCGTAGTCGAAGGAGGAAAAAATTTATGGCGATTACTCGGTGGAGGCTATGACCGTTTAGGGGATGGGTCAATAAACACGAGTCACCGTAGGCTACACTATGTAATATCGATCGGGAAAGTAAAGGAAGGAAGGAGAAAAAAAAAAAAGATCGGCAAAAATTCATGCTCAACGACAAGGGACTACGTCTACGAGGACGATGGAGGCGGTGGAGGACAAGAGGACTATCGGGTCACCGAAGGGTGCAGACTGCAAGTCACGCCGGGTAATTGCACTACGCGCCCATTACCTCGCGTGCGAGTTACTACATAGGTGAAGGTTGCCCGTAGGTGGCGCTCCATGCTAAAACTCGTTGCCAGGAAACCCCATCAGCTGCTGCCATTACCAAATTCCCTTTTAATTTCATGTCGCTAAAATATCATTCTACCTCTGCCTTCGTTAAAAATAATAATTAACCACCAAGATAATTTATATTTGTTCCACACACACACACACACACACACACACACACACACATTTAAGCCTTATTGAATTTTACCAATGCAAGTTTGAAAATTAAACGTAGTCCGCGGTGGAAAGCTGGAGGCAGAAGGAAGGAGAATTTTGTAAACCGGAAACAGAGTTTCCAAGGTCTTACGGTGGTGAGCGATGTAAATATTATGTTTTAGCAGTTCGAAACATTAAACATCTTGGCGATAGAGCGGCAGCGGCGAGCCACGTGTTTGTATACAGAGCTCTCCCCACCAGCACGCACCGAGCTCGATTATTATAGTTGTTGCACGAGTCGATCCTGTTTGAAAAACTAGGGGTGCACGACGAGAGGATGGTGCTACGGTAAAAATGGCGGAACGCCGCTTACCTGAGCCGGAAAAACTTTGGTAAATCGATTTAAAACGGCAACACAGCCGTTTCTAGGCTTCATAGTAGTAGGTATATAGCCTAATGCAAGCCGGAGGGGCTAAACTCGCGAGGAAAGCAGCTGACTGAAGACATTTGCCCCCTCGCAACTGCGAAGGACGGAAGGATCGGTCGTTCAGGGATTCTCAATCCTCTCGAAGGGTCCAAGTATCCTTAGGCGGCGCCTACTCAACTCCCCCCCCCCCTCCCTTATCCCACAAATCCTGATACCAAGCTATAAAACTCTCGATATGAAACGATGTACCCGTACTAAATCTTTTTTTTTTGTGCAAAATCATCGATCGATCCTGAAGAATAAATAAAACCGAAGAAAGAATTTTAATGTTAAGGGTAAAATTGTAACTAGAAATGATTTAATGTACGGGGGTAGCAATTGCTAATAAAACGAATGAGTTTTGGCAGTTGTATCGGAGTGTTGTCGGAGGAGTCGCACGAGTTGGTTTATAAATCGAAATAAACGGCTGATTCGTCGACGCAGCTATTTGCATTGGACGACGTGCGCTTGACGGTCGGTTGACAGCCGCTGAGGCAAAGTTTCGACGCGATTGCCCGCTGCAGCCGGCCGGCTGCGTAAGGCCAACGTGGCACCACGCGGCGTCGACACGCTTGCTATACTCTCCTAGCGTAGCTTGCCTCGCCTTGCTTTCCTGTCGCTCAAGCTAACTCGAATAAATCATCCAAGTCATATCGAGCAAAATTACCAATTCGCCATATAAAAATGATGAAACCATCCATTTCAATTAAAACCCGCACACTCTAATCTTTCATTAAAAATTTGTGCCGTCGGTCACGAAGAAACTAATATAATCAACGAACAATTGCGATCGGTATTGCTATATCAATTATCTCGAGATTTTTTAAGCAATCCATGAGTTTTAATCTTGAGAATTGATTGTGAATAAAATTGGTGTGTTGTGTGTATAGATATATTCTAAAAAGGCACCGAGAGAACAGCAGCGCCACACGTGGAGCCGGCGTTATTCATTTTTCCAAGTTAACCTTTGTCCTTGGCGTTACCGGAGCGGGCCACGTGTGTCCCCAGGGACGTCATAGGGTGGCGGCCATTCAGGAATGAGCAACGGATGGAGGACCTGCGAGATCCCGAGCCGAATTAAGCTCGCATTATTACAACGATAATGAAATTTGACGATATTGTGCATTTTACAGGCGGCTGGCTCCCCCCTCCCCCTCCCCCTATCCACCGCCACCCCTACAGCCGTTCCCATCGCGCTTTTGGTATTCATTGCAGGGAATCAAAAACGCGGCCAGCCGCCTCGGTTACTTCGCGTCTTGTTTGTTATTATTATACCAGTCTCTTCCAAACCACCCCGAAGCGTGGCAGGATATTTAATCCTGGGGCCAGGGTTGCACATGCGTGAAATCCCTCGCCTGTTACATTCTGTAATCTCCACGAGTGATCCGTAACTACCAACACTCTTATTCGTGCTGCTGATAAATTATTTAACTAATAACTCTTGATTCACTGTTTATAATATCAATGAACAACGACAACCCCTCCCCTTTTCTTATTCTTTCTATCTTTCCAAATCGAAGAAAGGATTTTAAAAAAACGCTGTGTATACTCGATCTCTTTTCTAGAAACTTAATCGTATTGTCTCCCAACGGTCGTGGAGAAACGAGACTGTCGTCGAGCAAAAAAAAAACGTTAGCGAAGGGTTCTTTGTGATGGCAATGTTTGTTTGTGGAGAGAGAGCCAGGAGTCCTGTAGGATCGGGAAGAAAGGAGCGTGGAAGGGTCGTGACGGCAACACTGCTACTGGCTTCTGGTGCGTTTGTTGACGCAGAAGCCGAGGAAGGAGCGACGATAAGTCGCTGCTTCCGCGAAACCGACGAGTGTAAAATTCGAGATTCGCGACCAGTTTGTTTGCCAAGCCTCGAGGAAAACGCTTGGTGAAACCTCGAGTCCCTTTTATAATTAAACGCGCTAGACGATCCGCGAGATAGCTACGCGTGCGGTCCTTTTATTACGTTTACACAGCAATTACGCCTGCGGCAAGCCTACGGGTTAACCGGAAGAATATCAAACGATTATCTATATAACGCAAATCATAAAACCCTTTTCTTACCACTGAAAGCTCCATCCTCGCATTTCATCTCGCTCGAGCGATGAGTCACCAAGCAGGTGACTTGGGAACAACAACAAAAAACAGATATTACTTCGCTGGGGGGCACTGCAACAATTTTCCTTCATAACTACTGCGCGTAATATCAGACGTGGTAACTTTCAGATTGTGGGGTAAATCGTCTGGCGCATCTATATTACGCACGAGAGTACTACTGACATCTTTAAAACTGTATGAATTATTTAAAGAAGCGTCGAGGAAGCAACGCGATTCTGCGAACAATTATTCTTAACGATTCTCTGGAAGATATGTATATAGGTGCAGGATTTCATAAGAAATTTGTAAAAAAGAAAAGAATAACCTTTTGTCGAAGAGGGTAGAGAATGGAATCGCAGTGGCTATTCGAAGCTAATCGAATAGATTTTCCGGAGTGAAGTGAACGTGATGGGAATACGTGAAATAATTGCGAGAGTGATTTCCTATATAGCGTAGACCGGGAAAGGCACCTGCAAGAAACTGGCCTACATAATGAAGACGTAAGGGGCGTGCCAAGCCCGTTGCCACAAGTACACCAATACTCTCTTTCTCCCTCTCTCCTGCACGGGTAATTAATCGCTACAAGACTTTTGTTCCTCGCCCGATTTAGACATTTGCGTAACCGCATGCCACAAATCGCACGCGCGAGCCTTTCAATAGCTGCAAGATCGATCGCAAGTCGAACAGAAAATACCGACCGAACCGCTCAATTTTTCTCACTCGGACACCCAGCTGCGATTCATGGTGTTCCAGGATTGATAAAAAGAAATTCTTTAAAAGCGCGAAGAAAAATGCGAGAAAGATAAATAAAGTGAAAATGGAGTACGTGGAGCGATAAGTTAATGATTTGGTAAGTTGATATCCGGGGGATTATAGTTATTGGTTTGTGGAGAGTGGGGAATGATGAGAGGATTGTCTTGATTCCCTCGGCACGTGGTTATTGTTTTTGAAAACACCATTAACGAGGATGGCTGTCAATCGCCTGAAGCACCATAGTGCGTTCGTGTAATCACATTATTCGTATGGCAACCCTAGTCTCGCGGCTGGTCACAATGGCGCGTGTTTTTGTAGTATGCTCACGGCAGCCATTGTTACGTCATTATTCGTGTCTCGGCTAGGGGCACCACATCCCGATGGGTAACTGTAGCGAAAGCAGCATTGCCCTGCCGCACGAATCAAACCGACCTACCCCTCGCTTCCCATAGCTCAAGGGCCAGCGATTGTGTGTACATTCGAGGTGTTACCTCGCCAATGCGATGGGGCCCTTACCTCCCTCCTCACCTCCCCTTTTCATACTTCTCTGCCACCCTTATACCCTTGAGAAGCAGCCATTTTTCTATTCTCGCTCACCACTGCAAATTCGCTCAAGACACAATTGTGTCCAAAATACCAAAGCCTCCTTACATGAATGGTGAAAATATTAAAGTAAATTTTACCGCCTGTCTTCGGATGTACTGTCACATCTTATTTTCATTTCCAGGAAAAGATGATTGATTTTCAGGTGCTCTTTAATGGTCACGCAGTAATTTATAGGAGGATACAAAAGCTAGAAAGGGACACAGTAAAATTTACTTTAATATTTTCTCTGTGGACCAACATTTGCTCGGCTTTAAACCACGACAGAAAATTATCGAAAAATTTGCTATTACATATATATTTAGGAACCATAAAATATCTATAATAGAATAAAGCCTCATGATTATAATAGAATTTTATATATTTCAAAAATATATTTGCTCATTAATATTCGGAGGGTGGTATATAGTGGGCGAAGGCGCATTATCCGGCTATATACTTGTTTGGGTCTGATGATCCGACAGTTTGGAATTTCGTCACATGGGATGGTCGTTTGTCAGAGGCACTCGGTGGAAAAATGAAAATTAAGCTTGTAACATCGTGCGAGAGAAATGAATAGGCAAAACGCTGTGTGACCCTTGGACGCTTCTGACCTCAACAGTTCTCTGTGTCTCCGATGTAAATGGACGCGCGTTCACACGGACGCGAGCATATACGTACTATCCGTATACCGACACACACATTGAGACACAGTTGTTACGCATCAGTCACCCATCTGGCACTCGACCTGGTCCATCCATGCATGCCGGCTTACACCGTACCCTGTTACTGCATTTGACTATCGACAATGCGCGCAACATGTCGAGATGTTCGGAGGGTGCATAACCAAGAGACAAGCTGATCTAGAGAGAGAGAGAGAGAGAGAGTGACAGGGGGGAAAGGGAGTGGGGTGGACAGACAGGGACGAAATTGGTTCGAGCTCCAAAGTGGGAAACGAAGGAGAAGAAAAAGGTCCAATAAATGCAAGCGGGACGGATCGGCTCGACTTGATGACTCCGATCTCCCCTTGAAAATTAACGTTTAGGTCCCCCAACCCATGGAACGCGATGGAACGCCTCCTACCAGTCAAATCGACCCAGCCCTCTATTTTTCTTTCTTCCAACATCAAACGACCAGCTTCGATTTCCAACTCCACGGAAATAACTTTGTTCATTATATTATCTTAGCCCTTGCGAGAAACTCATCGCCGGATGTCTTCTCTCTCTCTCTCTCTCTCTCTCTCTCTCTCTCTCTCTCTTCCTCGCTATAATACTATTCGCTTAAAACGGATCATCAAACGATGAAGCAAAAATGCCGATAGGCGCGTTGTAGTGAGAATAAAAGGGAAATATTATTCGAAAAAGAATCCACGGGAACATTAAACTTCAATTTCCTCCAAAAGATCAGCCAGCTTATTCGGAGAATAAAAATATTTTAAAATACGCGATTTTTAACTAAACAAATCAGATCTTTTTCACAGAACACAGGACAGCTTATGATGAATAGGAAGCAGAAGAATGTATTATCTCCTCGAATCAATAAAGTTCACGGTGCTTTAATTAAAGTATATATACCTATATATAGATATACCGACATTGAATGGAAAAATTCATATGTCTTTTAATCGCTACACGCGAGCATTTTCAACAGCATTAATCTCTTCTGTCAAAGTAATTTAGTCCGTTAACGCGGTTTATCTCGTTCCGATTGATGAGATTACAGATCTTTGCCAGCGTATAACCGACGGGAAATGGAAAGCAGCATTGACAAAAATCAGTCGTTCGCTCATCTGTCATGGAAATTTCTAAAAATGCTAAACTTTTCACTGAAGATACGTGGGAAATTTTAAGCTTTCGTTCGCGGTTATAAGGGAATATACTGGGCCATGTAGAAATTTCGTGAGGCTATTTCTAAGGAATATATATATTATATGGTATATAAAAGAGCGTGGGAGAGGGTGGTAAATGGCAAGAGGGTCCCAGCATCGGGGTGATCGCTCATCGAAAAATGACAGCTCGCGAAAAAAGTATGCCTTATCTCTGAATAGATTCAAGTTCCACATAACGAATAATGCATTCTAACCTCCCTACTTACACGAGAAATACAGTCTGGCCGATAACCTGGCATTCCTGCACAAATGATAAGAATTGAAATTATAACATAATCACGCCTTCCTCAGAGTTCGCGGCATCGTTAAGATACGATCCAAGAATCATTTCGAGTCATCGTCGAGGATTTATAAACACAAACATGATACAAAAACACATCGGTCAAAATCGTTAAGACCCAAGGACGCACGCTATAGCTACAATAATAATGGTAGCATCGACGGAGATTAATGCGATTTTTTCGCAAGAATTTGAAGGGGATTGCAAGTTGGTTCGATGGAAATTCAACGTCATCGCAATTGGGGAGGGATGCACGCGCTCGCGCGAGTATTGAAAGTGATAAGGAGAAAGGAAGGAAATGGGGGATGGAGAGTTGGAAAGTGCTGGTGGAGTGTAACGAGGCAGGGAAATCGGTGTGCTGGCTGCATGGCTGGCAAGATAGGTATAAAGAGATAAAGGATAGACCGCGCGAATAAGGCGGCAAGGCAAGGCGGGACACGACCGCAAATCGAGCATTCGCCGTCCGCTGGAGTCAATTGGTATTATTAGATTGGCAGCCCTGGCTGCGTGGTGGCAGGGCCGAGCGAGCATCCCCTGCCCCAGCACCCTCTGCACGTCCCGGGAGTTACGCTCCTGACACTACGTGCGTGATGGTTGGCGGTAAATTTCATTCGAGGAATTATCATGATTGAATCAGCTGCTCCACTCCAACGCCGCCACTTCACTCCAGTTAGATTCGTGCCCCTCTTCTCTTCGTCGGGAATCCCCAAAGCCCCTCTACACCCGCGCTTCCAGCAAGATCCGATCGAATTCAGCTACAAATTCGCTAACAGTGGCAAATTACGAAAAAAATCGGCCCCTCTCGAGCACCGTGCACTTGAAATTCTTCGCCGACTCGGGGAAGAGTGAAATTTTTGTGCACGAGCCCTCTGCTATCTGCCGCATCCCGATGAGTCAAGTTCAAAGGCTGTACCGACCGCACTATGGAGACGCGCGCGCCAGGAAACCTATATATACGGTGACCCGTTCGCCAATTGAAGCTAAACGCGCGCGCGCCATCTACGAAAGTGGATGTCTCTGCGTAAATGTTGCTTTACGCCAAGCGCCGGCGGCGGTCCTTATTCTTGGGCCGCAACAGTGATTTATGCACGCTCGTGTCACGGCCAACTTGATACAGTTACAACCCGCTAACTCACCTCGCCGCAACCAACCACTGCCATACAGCTATACACGTACACCCACATAGTTCGATCCGGAAATTTTACCCACTCACTTTCCGTTCGATTAATCTCCATCACGTCCATTCCTACTCATTTTTCTACACCTGGAAAATACTACTGAATATATATATATATATATATATATATATATGTATGAAGAATTTTTAGCGGCCCTTTTAAAGCATCGCGCGCGACAGTCATCGATGCTCGGCTGTTTTCCTACCGACTCTCATGTCGCCGACCAGGAAGAAGCGCAGCAGAATGAAAGATGAAGGGATAGGACAGGACGCCGCCGCGCCATGCCGCGCCGTCGCTATATATATGCGCCGGTATAGAGTGTCGGTAGCTTTTCGATCGGACGATCCTAATGAGAACTGTCAGGGTGAAAATTACAATAAAAGCATGCTTGGACGGCTTTAACGCACCACTACCTTGATAACCTCGAGATTAGACTTGCAGAGCAGTAAGTCCATGCATAGGCGGCACGATCGAACGTTATCTGAATTTCAGAAATTAATACGCAGATTATCAGCGCCAGGATTATTATGGACTATATATACAAGTGGGAAAAACTCGATAAACGCGTAATCATTCCACGTAGCACGAACGTTGCAACGAATTAGTCGTTGCGCCGCTAAAAAGCTGTCTTGCTAATAAGATTCGTCGGCGAGACCAATCTGCTTCGTCGAATGAACCAAAGGGGATAAAGTACTCCATTCATCATCATTCGTACAACGGCGAGAAGAGGGAATTATCCGATAATCCAGATTTCGGAGAAATTAATCAGGAAAGAGTGCTAGAGTTCGGAATCGAAGGAAAACAATGGTGCGTACGAAAGCGGTACGACCAGATAGTCATCTCGGCCGCAAATCGATAATCGACCGTTGCCTAATCTCTCTTATCGCGCCACTCGAATCCTAGAAACCTATCAGAGTCGCCGATCGATCGAGCTTTTATCTCGTTTCCGAGAATCGCGAATAAATATTGATGCCGGCCCTGCATCTGTATATATATATATATATATAATACATATATCCATGTGGCATAGATAAAATTCTGCACCTGCCAAGCTGCTCGCACGACCGGCGGTTGCAGCGATTAACCCGTTGGCGAACGTGCTATCCAACGATACCGCCCGACCTTGAAAAAGTCATCATTATCGAATAATCGAGTGGAAAGTGTCATTGCTCCGGATTCGTACGATTAGATACTCCGACTGGCGTCGACCTTTCTCAATGACTTTCACCTTCTCTCATTATCTTATATCACATATTTTCTTGCGTTCCGCGATATTATTTTCCAGGGGACAAATCGTCGTAGAGTCGAGCTGTCCGAATGGCGCGAGTATCCGTGGCCAGAATGGTTTGGTTAAGAGGAGAGGTGAAACGTGGATGGCGATGTTTGGTAGGCTAAGCTGTGACGTGGCCACAATGGTGCAATAACAATTACCGGCTATTTTCAAATTCATAGTCACGTCGGTTAATGCGATCGACGATACACATTACGGGTGGCCCGGTAAACACTGGGGGAAGCTGCTGTAAAAGACGAGGGGAGTGGGGAGTGCCGGATTCGGCTGAGCGCCGGGGGCTGCAAAGTGGAGGGACCTTATGTGGATCCCCGCGCACAATGAAGCCACCCTGTGAGAACGCTGGCGATGTTGTTCCACGCGCCGCCCCTGTCATCTGCTGGTGACTTTTGTAAACACCGAAAGCGAATCTTCCGATATAGGTCTGCGGCACAGTCAAACGGATCGTCGCGATAACGCTCGTCTCTCTCCTTCCCTTTCAAAATATATTTAAACTCGCTCTCGAGGAATGGAAAAATCCGTCACTCGTATCGGCGTTTCTCGCCCACAGGATCGGTATAACAATCTCGATATATACCTGAGTGGAGGAAAGTTGGACTGGAAAATTGAGGATTTCGCGAGTGGCAGGGAAGGAGGTTTTAATTCGCGTTGCGTAGCACGCGTCGTTAGCGAGTAATTGGCAAAACGTATATAGTTATATCATGTATATAGAACGCTCGAAGCAGTCGCGAGCTGATCTCTCAATAGCAGAGCTTAAGGCTTTGAGTTCCGCCCCGATCCAACAGCCCCTTTCAACCCCTAAATACTGGTATTACTGATTACAAAACCGCAGCAGCGACGCCGCTTGTGTAGCACGTGGCCTGCGTCTGCAGCCGTCAAGCTCACACCGGCCAATTTGCGTTTCCGCCATTTCTGCTCGACAATGGACCACCTCCCTCCCCCACTATCCCTTGCTCCAGACCGTCAACACATGTGCGCTAGGATAATCCGTGTGTACCCAACGTCACACTGACCAACGCGCTTCCCACTATCGCAAAAAGCTTATGCTAGTCAACTCGCGCGCCCATGCATCGTGTTATTATTGTAATATGTATATTATATATATAGTTTGAAACAAATTGCGATAACTCGATAGAGAGGACATAGTCTCTTGGAAAAGTTTGAATTCTCAGTTTGAACCGATTTACGAAGCATCCGTAAACGGCTGAGGAAAAACTGCAGTCGTAAAGGAAAGTGTATAAATAGGCTGGAGATTAGAAGAGTTAATTAGGAGATAGGAATGGCGAGGGAAGAAAATCAAGGATGGAAACAAGGTACGGATCGTTTCGCTTGGCGGAGGATCCCCGGACGAAAAGAGCCGCTGCTGGCCCGCTGCGACTGCAGATTCGAACAATGGAGAACGCAGCGGGGGTGGTTGGGGACCCGTTCCCTTCCCTCCGAAGGAATCCTTCCGAGAATTTTCTCCAATACAAAGCTGGCGAGGTTTTGTGAAGATCGAGGCCTTTCCACAGAGTTTCGATTGTCCTTTGAAGCAACCCCTGGAGTAGAGCGAGGGAGAGAGAGAGAGAGAGAGAGTCTGAAAATCGGAACACTTTGCAGGGAAGGAGCGGTACGGGCAAACGGGCCAGGCAGGCATGAACGGTCAACCACGCAGATGCACAATGGCATTAGTGCCCGAGGAAATCCGTTTAGACTCGCTTTTCGCGGTAAGCCCGGTTCGCCTGAATGCACCGATCGTCCAGGTTTACCGGCAGGAAGAGGACGATACATTCTCACCCACGATTCTCTGTTGTGACGGCAAATCAACCTCGCTAAACGAAGTCAATGTCCAGTCGACAGGCGACTCCTTCAAAATGTGCAGCACCCAACACCGAAATAACTTACCGGAGTGGGATCGATTTCAAATTGGATGAATCGTCGAAAGCGGATATATACAGAACGTATATAAATCAACCGTGTGAAAAACGACACTCGCCTCTAAGTACAGCCTAATTGATCGTGAGTCTGTGCGGTAATGATGAGTGGACATTTCACGCATTTTCGCGATTAAATAAGCCTGGAGCATCTATATACATGCAGTATATCGATAGGAGAGAAGAAATAGAGAGAGAGAGAGAGAGAGAGAGAGAATGAAATGGTTAAAAATCGACGAGACAAAACCTGAAAGATCAGAGGGGGGAGACAAAGGGGCTGGGCGATATTTGACTCGCATAATGGGAAAAAAGTTGTCGAGACAATGGACGCCGGAGGAAGCTCTCGAGGCTGCCAGGACCGAAATGAAATGAAATCTAGGCAAAAGGGGTTGCCGGGCGGCGCTTCTCCCGAACGAACGAACGAACGTACACACCCGCTCGCGCAAACAGGATTTCCCTGAGCGAGTGGTTGTGGGTCGTGCGTGCAACAGGAATCGCCGAGTGGAACTCTTTATTTAACTGGAGTACAGAAGATGTGAATGCCTGGATGGATTAAAAGCCTGAGAGAGAGGGGGGGGGGGGGGGATGGGGGTGGCTTGGGGGAGAAAAAGCGAGCGCTCGAGAGGATCATTTGAATGAGTAATACTACACCTCGCGCACCCACCCACACTTTCATGGAAGTCCCGCGTGGAGCAGCTTTGTTTGATACGGTGCATTGTGCTGGCTGCCACCGGTTCACTTTATACTATATATATACCTACACGCTTGACGCTGCGCACAGGTAAACCCCCGGCTAAGCACGCAGTGTCGAGCTCTAAGCTCGCTTTGCCAATACTCGGTCCTAGCCGCTGCTGCTGCTGCTGGCTGCTGCTCTCCCCAAACTGCTGAAAATTGTATTATAATGCGACCAGGCCAAGTATAGGACAATGAACGATCGGCTCTGTCGACCGAGTTGCCTTATGCCAATCACCCTCTTCTGCTGCCTATCGCTGGGACGGTTATGATTATTATACTTGAAAGAGAGACAACGAGGTTTTGGTGTCGACAACCAACAACAGAATGATCCTGGTACAGCGTTGTATTACAAAGTGATAAATAACAGCGCTGAGCCAGTGAATTTAATAGATGCGAGTTGTAAGGTCGAATCCCATGCATTCTTGATGGATTTTCCATCGGTGGTAAGGAGAGGCTGGTCGAAGGAGGCAAGGAGGCGGTGGCCCGAAGGCTTAAGAGCTTGCGAGATAGGTGAAGTTAGACAACAAGGAGGATGCGCGGTAGGCTTTATCGCAGACAGCAGGATAATTAAATTTGTCGGGGTGATTTATGGCGTCGCCGTCGCGCGAAGGGCGGCGAAGCTTGGTCGTAAGGGTTGGGGGTGGGAGGGGGTGCCACGATATGCCTCCTTGCTCCACATGATACACCGGCGCTGCGTTTCAGCTACCTCGGCTCTCCTCTGCTGTATACGAAGCAGCGGCGAGTATTATTCGCCGAGCAAGGCTCGCTCCGCTTAATGAGCGAGTCCTCGTTTTCAGGGAAAACAAAAGCTGGTGGGATGAGGGACACTGGCCGAAAAAAAAAAAGACTAATCGTGGAAAAATGATGTGTAGCGTGTGTAGCGAGGATGCTTCGGATGAATCTAGCCCCGGAGAGATGTGGGATGAATGAAAAATGAATCGGTAGAAGATGATCTTTTGCATTTGATTTTGTGTTGAAAGCTCCATCCAAGCGGTCCATTGAAATTTCCAGCGTTATCTGGCGACAAAGGATTCCCAGAATCCTGCTGGCTAAGAAAAAAGCAAGCAGCCAAACGTGGCAGCGCTGATGTATGGCCGATTTCAGGGGTCCTCTTTTTCATTCCGAGAAGCTGAAGCCGAGCGTGGAGAAGGCGTTCGTTGTTCTGCTAGAGAAAAGGATGCTACCGTCGGGCGGGCAGGTACACATCCCCTGCCTCCCCCCTCCCGCGTTTAGGGTGCATGCACAATGAGAGAGAACCTAGGATTTTGCCCGAACCTCGATTTCTAACACCTGTACAATCCGGTCCCATGCTCTCTCGCCTTGCGAAGAAAGGGAGGAGGAGGAACGTAAAGAGAAAATAGCCACCTTTCCAAGGATTTAATTCGGACGAATTGTGACTTCCTGATGCAAGCATTCATCCGTCTCGGAGAGTGGAGTTTCCAGAGTTTTCAAAGCGGAGGAGGCATCGGAACGTGCGTGCATGCCTCTTCTTCTGCACCTATTCTATATATTTATATATATACATTCGTCCCATACATATACATATACGAGGGAAGAAAGACAAAGCTCTCCCCCATCGCGAAAATCGAGCTGAAAAGAATTGGGGTATCGCCGAGACCTCCGGACAGGGGAGGAAGGAAGCTCGCGCGCGAGTATGAAAAAAAAAAAAAGAAAAAAAAGAAGAGCCTGGTGAGAAGGAGGGAAGATATATCGTGCAGGGAGGGCCAGAAAGTTTTACCCTCGTGCCAAGTGTCGCCGGGCTCATTAAATATTCAAGTCTGTAATACAATATCCAGCGTGTAGAAGGCACCGTACAAGCGGGATAAACGATTTGCGAGGGCAAACGGGAGTCCCGCGACAAGAGGCTTTCCCGGAACGACACTTTCATCTCGATACAAGGTTTCTTTGAAATTCGCTGAAAGGAGTATCCCATCGGCCCCTGGTATCGCCCGAGATTCCCTCGTCAGATAGAAAACGCGCACAACGTCATAGTTACTCGGTTACGTAAACACGTTCCCCGGGCCAAATTTATGATCCGCGGGAAAACTTTAAAATTCCGCAACCCCCTTACGAGATTCCTGATTTTCCCAAACTTTGCAATTTTTATCGTAGGCAAGATGCGTTATCATTTTCGGCCGATTGCACGGCTCGGAGGGGCCGCGAGAAAACTCAGGAAATTTGCAATATTTTTCAATGAGGAGCTCGATTGGTGGTAGCGCGAGGGTGTACGGGGATGAAAAGGAGGGATTACGAGAGATAGGAGGTATTTCCGTCGAGCCCATTTACTCCGTGTAATGCTTGGCTTCCGTGCCAGCTTCCACAGCCTGCACCTTATCGATTAGCAAATAACGTACCGTACACGTGAAAATTTCTCACTTTTTCTCAGCAATTCCAAAATCTCTCGATTGGCTGCAGTGGGAATGGAGGCTGATAACTATTTCCTAATTCGACGCTGCGAAACTCGGAGAGCGAGCAGCTAGTGGCCAGGCTGGTTATTTTAATAACGTTATAATAAGACGTCGGGATTGATGCTAAACTATTCGCTGGCAACGAACACCAAAGAGAAGATTCTCGAGCCAGTAGGCTGGTGCAGGAGGAGATTCGAGCACCAAGTTGGACGTTTGGATTTAAGGCTGCCGCCTACGAGTCATTAGCATACCTAAACCGAGCAGATAATGGATGTACCGGAAAATTTCTTCTCCTCTTCGTATTTTCCACCAGTCAAAAGTCAAATTCCAATCCCCAAAAGCATCTAAATTATCGGAAAGTATAGCGAAGCGTATATATATACACATAGTATAGGTTGCAATGTGTGGAACGGAGTATATAGTTTGGCGTTTAAGGGGCCAGTGGGTCTCTCTCGGTGTGCCGTGTGCCTAATCGTCCCTGCCTACCCCCTCCACGTCGATAGGAGTGATCGTGTCCGATGAGTTTACGGGCGTCGATGCTCGTTTCCTTGATTTACGACGCTCCTAACCTTCTACGCGTTACCAACATTGTCTCCCCCGAGCGGCTTTATCTTCCACGTGCTTCTGGGGCCCCGATGACCTCGACCTTGCTACCGACACACCGTCCCCGTCGCCACTCGACTCTCGTCCGTCCACGAGCAGCCCCATTCTTCGCCCGTCACCCATAATTACTTGACTCGCCTAATGATACGCACGAGAGAAAATCCAATCGAGTCGAGCACCGCATCTTCGGAGTCGCGCAAAAATTCGCCGGCAGTTATCATGAATGAAAGTGACGAGTCCCCTGGTACTCCGCGGTGCCACCCGGTATATATACCAGTCGAGAGGAGGATGATGACACTCGCGCCTGGGATATTTTTACGTCCAAGTGGAGCGACACAGACACGAGCGAGTCTCTCAGCCAGATCTCTGCTCGCTCGTGTCCTTGTCTATCCTACATACTACATGCTACGTGGCATTCGCCACGCTAGTAAAACCTGAAGCACCATGACCGCCAACGTTCCACTGAAAACCCACTTCCCATTTCGTACTACAAACAAAATCAAGCAATCCGAACGAAAGAATCATCTGTTTTCATAATAAAGCACCGCAACAGGCATAAGCCCTATCAAACTTTTACTGCCATACTTTGGAATAAACCCAGCGGCGCGTGTACCAACAGAGATATATAGATCGAAGGTTTCTGCTTTGCGTTTGATCGGAGAACGATGGAAGAAAATGTTGACGCGGCGTGGTATTGGCTTTAAGAGAGAAACATAAGGAAGAGGTGTGTTGGGGAGGTGGAGAGGGGGAGAGAGGGGTTGGGGGGTTGGTAAATGGTAGCTCGGTCAGCCCGCGGAGTCTAGACGTTGTTTTGCAGTGCCGGAATAGATATTGGTGGTGGCTGGCGCGGAGACAGGGAAGTGCCACTATTTCTGACGAGCAGAGGAGGCAGGAGCCCCCCTTGCACCTCCCCCATCCAAGAAACTCGCTCGCTCGCTCAGAGAGACGCCAAAGCGGCCAGGAATAACCGTCAAGATGTCACACTTCCATATAGACATCCCAGTGGGCACAACCTCTACTCCCGATCATCCATCCGTTGCGCGTCTTCAAAAGGCTCATCTCTGGACACCAACTCTCTCTCTCTCTCTCTCTCTCCCCCCTTACTTCTCCCCATCTCAAAATGCACGTCGAGCTACCACGGCAGATTTCGTTAACCACCCGATTCTTCGTTGCGCGGTACGCAAGCCGCCATGCCAGCTATTCCCAAGTAGCCGGAGCCTCATCGTCCTCTCGGATAATTAATAATCTCAGCTTTGGTTCAGCGGCAGGCTGATGCTCTTCTCTGAATAATCCATTCTATTCTGCAATTTCCCAGGAATCCTCGCTGCAGTCAAATTTCTGACAAATGCGATCGAGTTAGCGCGATCCGAGCGTTTAATAATGAATCGTAATTTCTGAATTTTGAATGACACGTAACAAATGTAAACAAGCTGGCTTGAAGGTGTACGTCTCTAATAGTGGGGGGCCGCGACCTGTTGAGCCTGAGGTGCCGTGGGTGGAGACACATCGTGGGAACGCGTCTTCAATGAAAAGTCCACTTAATAAGAGAAGCCTCGGCAGATCTATGAGGGCCGTTCATCACGGTAACGCGACTGGGCCAAACGAGGCGTCGATATCACAACAACGCTACTGCCAAAGGCGTTGTTGCGTCTGTCGCGCTTCTGCTATTTTTAAACCCTCGCAGAGGGAGAGAGAGACGGCGAGTACATAAGCTACGCTACTTAAAACTGTACAACGGCAGAGAGTCGAATGTGCCAGACGAATACTTTGAAAATTTTCCAAATACGATGACAGCTTCTAGAGAAAGTGAAAATGGAGGGGGAAGGGGAGGAATTGGCGAAAATGCAGACTCAATGACAAAATATCCGAGGGCGTAAATCAAAGCAGCGTTCCGCGGTCTCGCGACAGCTTGTGTCATCCGGCTTTGCTGAAGGAGAACATTCTGGATCATGCATGTTGCGTCGACTCAAGGGAAATATATCATTCGCCAGGAGGAAGCGGTCAGCCTGTCACGGAGAGCACGCAAGAGGCTAAGAGCACGGTTCCAAGCGTAGTCGCACATACAAATCAGTCGGGAAAGTGGAAGATGTAAATATACAGGCTACTTCCGTAACGACGTGCCTGTCTCTGGAACGTGGGAGAGCAGTCGATAACAGTTATGTCACCTATCGCCAACTCAAAAAACTGCACCTGCATTACTCCTATATGAACCTGAAGAAAAGTCATTCACCTATATATATGCGCAAGCGTAATTGTATTTATAAACAGCGAGAATATATATATATATATCCATCCTGATAAATTAGGCGAAATGTTAAATACTCGTGACGCATAAAATTTGCGGAAACTCCAGCCTACGTAACTAATCGACACACATTCTGGGTAGGCTCGAGAGAAAATCGAGCAGAGCCAAACGAATCGGTAGAATAGTCAAAGATGCAACTAAGTTTAGCCTAAGTTTAAGATGTAGCGTTAGAGACGGGAGAGTCTCTCTGGCACACCTGCCAGAGTTGAGTTTCTTGCCAACCTAGCTTCACCCGATGACGTTGCACCTATAAGAAACTATCGAACGCGAGCCACGAGAAGGAGAGGTAGGGAGAGAGAGAGGCCTGCTCTCATTACTTTGCTCTACGCTCTATACATGCAAAAAGGGATAGCTCGACGTCGATCTTGGGCGCCTCGACACAAAACTACTCAACGCTCGCAGCTCGGAGCTTATAAGCAATGTGCCCCTTCGCATTGATTCATCCGATTTAAACAGCGAGCAAGCTCGTTACCCGTAAAACACGAAATCACCGGAGCGTAATTTTAATTGCCGTAATTAAAATAAACTAATCGCACATCTACTCCGTTCTTCCATCACAATAATAAATGTCCGAAAGTGTTGTTTCACAAATTTCTTGATCTTTTATCCACCTTCGCGTTTATCAAATTGCGCATCTCCGTGATTACGATTGTCCATTATCGCCAAAAGTTTCCGATAAAAAGATTTTCCGCGAGAGCACGCGTCGATGCAATTACAATTTCGCTTCGGGATGGCAAATTAATTGCGCGTGGCCGGTGCTGATCTTATCGAGGCACGAATTGCGAGTAAACGCGGTTGGAATTTTAAGATCGATCCGGTCAAATCTCCAACCCCCCACTCTCTCCTTCTCATTACAAGTTCGAGATGGTACGGCATTGTTGCGCGAGATAACAGCTGGCCCACCTGAAAGACAGCCAACTCTCTCGGAAATTCACGGCTATTATACTTTGACGATGAAATTCAGAAATATTTTCTATAATTTACTACATCCTTTGCTTGGCCTCGATGTTTCTCTTGTCGTTTCGCGGCTGAAAAGTCACAGGGTCAAGGTCAGTTTGATTAGCGAAGGAACGAAAGGCCGATTGATTCGGTATAGTCTCGCGAGTCTTCGTGACCCTCGTGCGTAATGCAAATCGACAGACAAGCGTGCTCCGACTCGCTTTCCGTCTCTCGAATGGTGACACGACGCGTCGCGACGCGCCCTGAACTCTACCCACCGCGACAAAGAACTCGCTGACGTGTTTACAAGACAGCGCAACGTGGAGGTTACCATAGCGGTTAGCACTTGCGGTTCTAACCCTCGCAATCATCCCGACTATCCAAAACAATCGTAAACCAGCTTCGGCGCTGTCGTCCAAATGATTCACCAAGTTCCATCGATCTCCTTCGGTTCCGTCCACTGTAGAGCGAGAAACGAGCCGATCCCTTTCGGTCGCAGACAAGACACACCGATATATATATATATATATATATATATATAAGCGCAGTGAAACTTTTCAAAGTTGGAAAACAGCTATATAAAAATGTATTTATAGAGAAATATATACTTTTGTAAAAAGGCGAGCAAAAATAAGTAATCATGGGACCCTTCGACGATATTATTATAAGAGAACTCTGACTCGTTCTCTTTTTTCAGGTCGAATTCTTCGGACGCGGACGAGAGTTAAATTTAGACGAGCGCGAGCACGAAAAACGAACTCATCGCGTACTCTCGACGCCGCGTCGGTTCGTTCTCCGTGGGCGAGCTCGGTAAAAATGATGGCGCGCAAGGAGATCTCGAGAATCGCTCATGGGATGGCTCAATTTAAGTATAGGATCTTCAGTGTTTATTTCGATGCTTTTAACAAAGCCTGCTACAATTTAATAAACGTCGAAGACACGGTCAAAAGGGACACTGTGGATCATTATTCTTATATATATATATACACGAAGAAAGAAACGATAAGAATGTAATTTTCAGTAAGTTATTGCCCATCCTCATAGCTTACATTCAAAAAGCATAAACGGGAGACAGTGCAGTTTTATTCGTAGCAAATCGAGTGTCGAGGCAATTGGGGCGCGCGAGGCAGGAAGTTGTAGAAAGTCGAATTCGTAGGGCCACATTCTCGCGCTCGATTTACCGAGACGTCGAGCATCCCGTTCGTTCATCCAGGGAGCCACGCGGAGCATCTCGTCGAGACCTCATCGACTTTCTACGACGAAGCCTCGATTCTTGCGACAGTGGATATTTGTTGCACGACACACTCGTACGATTACGCGCAACCACGTGTAACTACTCCAATCCGACTATACGGGCTGCAATCTCTTGAAATAAACCCGGGGAGATATAGGGGTGAACGACTCTTGAAGAGTTTTACGAAAAATTCATTTCTTCTCTCTACATTATCTTCCAGCGTCTATTACAACTATAACCAATAAGTGGCCGCAATTTGATTCGGGTAACATTTAAATCCTACGAATCTAATATCTATACAGCTATATCTATAGGAATGGAATTGCAGGGAAATTTGCAATCATGATGGATCCGGTAATAATTTGGAAGGAGCTCCCTCATAGAGCAAAGGACCTGGCTATATTTGCATGAGAAGCTTTGAGCAGGCGCGCTGAATGCGCTTTCACCAACACAGACAAGTGGAGTACCGCGTGCTGCGTCCCTCTAATCCTCTAATAGGATTTATACGCGCGAGCTCGATTACCTTCAGTCAAGGATATAACTCGCTTCGTCGAGCCCCAACAACGTGTATTTACCGCGGTAATTTCGCGCGCCCTCACTTATCTTTCACGACACAACACAATATTAGCCAGAATCAGGATTAGCTGGGTTATTGCACCAGCTGTACAATCCACCATATACAAAACTACAACGATAACCGAAAGCCCGCATGGCAAAACTCGTGTGTCGCCAAGAAACACGGAGTCGACGAGCAGCAGCAGCAGCATTGCTTTTTATTATTATAAAACTAAGTATATAAGCGCAAAGCTCTTGTCGTACTATATATATATATATATTTATGGTCTGCCGACGTGATCAGACTTTTTATAAATTGAGATTTACGAGGAAGGGACGGAAAGTCGCGCCGAGATACGTTCGCGTGCTTGGCAAAAATTCGTTTATTCGACGCTTACCGAGGAACGAGGTGGTACCAGGGAGTCGGTAAGAAAGAGCCATTTGGCAGATTTTTATGACGTTTCGGTAGTTTGGTATAGCACACGGGTGCTACCAGAGTGCTGGAGATCCAGGTAAACGCACTTAGGAATTCCGATAAATGTTCAACAGGTCCATAAGTCAGGGGTGCACGCGTGATTCGATAGGGAACATCGGGGGACGAGTATCAAGTTGGTTCTCCGCTAAAAAACAATGCGTGTGTGCAGCCCGTAGCGGGAATATAAGGTTTGAGGAGTCGTTACCGGGATTCTGGATATTCCAGGCCGGAGAAATCTCGGGGAGCGAGACACCCGGGGAATCCAGATTGGCAAAAAGGCGTCAAGTATTCGTGCGGCACTCTCTGCGGCCAAAGAAAATTGATCTTCGTGCAGAGATCCGACGCGCGCGCGAGCGAACGCTCGACAATAACGATAAAACGCGGAGAACCGCACGCAACTCACGTTTCGCGGCGTGAAACCCGGCTGAAGATCGGCAAATAGTTTTCTTCGCACCTTCAGCGACAAAACCCATTGGCTTTATTGATGTTTTCACCGTTCTTACAAGAACGTCAGCAACGTAGTGCAAGATCGCCTTCTCTCAATCCGGGATTCCCGAGGAAAAATTCCACCGTCCGATTCGCAGCTTCTAAGCGAGCACGAGGAATAAATATTGTGGAGGGGGAGCGTCGAATCTCGCGCGTTAAGGGATGGGGCGAGTGGTATATGTACCGTGTACTACTATACTATACGCTATATAGCATCCGAAGAGCGAGGAGGAATTTTTTCGTCGACCGCGTGTGTTTGGACGTCGAGCGTGGACGTGACGGGATGTAAAGTTTACGTGCGAGATCCTTAGCGGGGATACCAAGCGTGACGGTCCCGGGGTAGACCGGTAAAGGCTGCGAAATGCCGTGGAATGTTTCTTTTCGCGCTGTTCTTTTTCTGAGTCGCGCGCGAGTAAACGCGATCGCTTCTCTTATTTGGCGGCCCTGGAGGCCCGAGCCGCTTTGTGATCGAAGGACGGCTATTAGGGGGAGGGGGTGAGGGGGTGGAACGCCGAGAAATCAGAAGACTCCGAGAGCGTACAGAAGCGAGAGAGGACTCAACTTCCCCTCCCCCTCCCTCCTGCACCACCTTCCTCTCCTCCCCGTGTTCCTTTCATGCGAGCCGGGCCCGTTAATCCTCCACGGCTCCCGCCAGGATCCCACGGAGATGCACCGAGAGAATTTGCATACAAGATCTCCGGCATCTCCCTCCCCCCCCCCCCCCACTCCCCTACTACTGCTCCTCCTCCCACGAAAGCGAATCCGCTTTCGTCCTTCCACCACCGATTCGCGTCTTCGACCTTGTTCCCGATGCCATCGCACGGGATTACCAATTTCGGAGCGATCACGAGTCCACGCGCGTCTCTTTGGCCGGAGAACCTGAGGACAAACCCCGAGAGAGCTTCTATATACACGTCCGCCAAGATTCGAGTCTCTTATTATAATCGCGCGAGATAAGTACGCGGCACGAGCAATAATTTTCCAGGTTCTCGATGGATTTCGGCCATTGGCGGAAAGGTGCATGGACGATGGAATTTGCATACAAGATCTCGCTGAACCTGATCGTCCGGACTCCTCCCCATGCATCTATCGATAGCCCCCTTATTTCGAGTCGCCGCGGTCCTATACGTCGGCAGCCTTCTATTCGCTCGTATACCTCCCTCCCCCTCCCCCTCCTTACCCCCCTCGCCCATCCTGCTGCTTACTCATCCTCCTTGATCGGCCAAGTTTGTCGGCCGGGACCTGCGGTCCATCGCGACCAATCGCTCGCTCGCTCGCCCACCGAACACAATAGGCACTTCTTCACTCGAATCTCCTATACACGCACCTGCACTATTTATTGCTATTCTCCATTCACGAAAACCGCATTGTATGCCGCCGCGCGGCGATGAGCGGGGACTAATTAGGAGGAACCGGATATAGAATTTTAATCAGAGATGACCGGACCGATCGCCAGAAGCAAACAATTTGATGAAACGCGTAATCCGGGACATGCGTGGCTCTCCTGGTAATTCCCGCAGCATCTCTGGGAACGGGGTGGCAATTTTCCAGGAGGCGCGCGTAATCCCGTAGGAAAACTCATTCCATCCGATAACTCCGAAGAATTTGACGTGCGGCTTCCCCACTCCGAGTTAATCCGAGCCATATACGGGAGCGATTACCGTTAATTATATTTTCGTAGGGGGTTGTCAGGCTTTTCGAGCGAGTTTGCGCGAGTGCGCGCGCGCGCGTGTGTGTGCTGTGTCTAGAGAGGGAGGGGGGAGGGGGATGATGACTGGAAAGAGAAGGCTGTGCATCCCCTTTTCGGAGGGTGAAAGCACGTGGTGTTGGAAGGTGGTTACGTGGGAGTAGCTTGGGTTTGCGTGGGAAGGGTGCGAACGGGCTCGGGCACCCTCTACGCGCCAGCTTTGCTCCCGGCATTCTCCCTTAGCGTTAATACAGGCTACGCGGGCGAAGGGCAGGATTAAATTGGCACCAATTACCAGCAAAACACCCTCCACGCACTTTCTCCCTCTCTTCCCCAACCTTCCCTCCGTAGCCTTCCGACAAGCTCGAAAGAATCCCCCGCCCCAGCGCGCCGCAACGATATTACATTATGAAAATATACATCCCCAACCCTGCTGGTCCCGATGCAATTATCAGCCTGCCGCGTTACACTTCGCGCCTCCATTCACCACCAGATTAATATTTCCTACGAAAATGAATTTTCTTTCAAACACTAATTATTCATATTTGCCATTTACCCCCTCCCCCTCTCGCCTCTTTCGAAACTTTGCTTCCCCTCCCCCGCCTCCACCTTCACGCAAAGATAATTACATTAATTACACTTGGCAATAGTTCCTCACATATTTGCCATCGACCAAACTAATTGGTAATGTTGGCGAGTCTATTTGAAGAATAACGAGTTCGCTGGATTTACGTGCTAATTGCGCCCGAGTTTAATTAACGTTTCGCGTAAATATTGCGCCGAGCGCTGCTGGTTACGCAACGCTTTACGACGCGGTACAGGAAAACCAATGGCGTCGTAATCGGAGCACCGAGGCCTTCGTTACGTTTGCTGCGCCTTGCGCCTCGCGCGATACCAAATTCCTCCAGTGACGCAACCGCGCGACCAGATATGTATTTATGCTACATGTATATGCGTGTACATATATATTTACGTGCGACGCAACTGTTAATCTCGCAAGGTGAATTCGAGCCTGGCACAAATCAATGGATGGCTCGCTCCCTCCCCTTGTAACTTCGTCCTCTCGTTCGAACTCCATTCGACCGATCATCCGCGACATCGTAGTATCCTATGTATATTCCTCATTAACCCTATACACATATATATATATATATATGCATATACACCATAATACGCTATATAATATTATTGTCCCTGGAAAATGCCGCACGAGAAGAATATAATCGAGCGCGAGATGCACTTTTGTGTAGGAGGACGAGACGACGTGGAACACGACACGAAACGAAATGCAAACGGGATGCATTTGTACACACACAAATGGGCGGTTCTGGAGCGTACAATAACAACAGGCTTTTACAATTGCCCGTTTGATTTACTATTCATCTTCCGCGCACGATAGCAAAGAATACCTGCATGCCACACATCCGGGGATTAGTTACGCGCCACTCTCGCTTGTCTCTGCCTACCTCCTCGTATTTTTCTCATCGCGTACACAATAACTAATAAGAGACCTCCTCCCCCCCCCCCCCTCCTCTCTTTCTCTCTCCTTCACTCCCTCGACTATATAATTTTTTCCTTTCCTATAGCACCGCGGTGGATGAGTCTACGCGGAACAATGAACTCGCGACGAATTTTCCTACTCTTAAAATTCTATAAATCTTTGCACATCATTATTATTATATAAAGAATCGATTCCCTGTGGGCGAAACGGTAAATTTCCATGAATGAGGAAATGGAGGCAGGAGGAGCTGCGTTTGGGTGGAATGCCGAGGGAACGGGTGCACCGGCGCGGCGGCTCACGCGTATTGAAAAAGACGGCGGGGACTCGTGCGATATGGCGACGGTACCGGTTGGCGGTGGCGTTTATGCACACAAATGGGCGGTTCGAGCAACGGTGTTGCCTGCAATTGGTCGACAGAGTCGTTACACTTATCGTATTACGCGTCAGACTGTATTATATTCACGTGTGTACTAATATACGGAGAGACGAGGCACGCACACATAGGAAGTAACATCTGTACCTTGAGAATACGAAAGGCACGCACGAACCACCTTGGTGGATCGTGGGTGTGGGAAAGAGTTTTCAGGGCCAACGCGCCATTTGCCAAATGACAAACTATGCCAGCGAGTTTTCGCTCTCCTAGCTCTCCCCCCTCCCACCCCATTCCTGTCGCTACCTCGTCTCGCACCCCCCAATTCCACTCTAATTTCAACATACCGCACCACGCATTTTTAGTCATTCCCAGCGCAACTACTATTAATTTCCCTGACACGCATATAACGGTTATACCTCTATACGCGATAGGAGTCACGTGCGAGCGTAGCTTTGCAAAATTTAGCCAGTTTTGCAGTGTAGCAGTATTGATAAGTGTGCACGACATAAGTGGCGATAATGGCGTGTAAAAATGAGCGAGGACGGCGAGTGATAAGATCTCGACAAACATTTTAGAAATTTTTCGAGCGCGGAGATTGCGGGAGGAGAAAATGCGGGATAGAATGGGGAGTGTGGCTGAGGCGAGTGGTGCCTACAAGGAGGAGGTGTTTGACGAATAGCACTGATATATACACGGGATAGCAACGTGGGGGATTGTTATAGCTGCTTTGTATCTCGTTTGGTAAATCCTGTAAAGGGTACCGTGCGAGTCCGCAGGCTCTCACGGATGGAAAACTGCACATGTAGAGCCGGACGAGGACGCGAAGGACAATGGCTCGCTGGGCGCACTGGCGAGGCGCTCCGGAGTTCCATCGGTCCTCGCGCATCCTCGAGATCGCTTTGAGAGCGCGAAAGGCGTGCCAACTCGCGGTGTATCGCATTACGGGGGGCCACCATGAGCTCTTCTCCAGCACGCACACACACACACACACACGCGTATAGCGGAGGTGGCCAAGAGAAGGATAATTTATTATGCTGTCAGTATGTCGCTCACAATGACCGCCTCCTCGATTTTAGCGACACGAGCGATTATCGGACCAGCCGATCTCTACCCGATCATCGTTAGCATGAATAACGTGACAATGGTAATCTCCCTTTCGAGAAAGTGCCAACGTGTGTGCTTTTCGATGCCAGATGTCGCCGTGGAATGCATAGGTATGGGAGGAGGCAGACACGCGTCTCGCACTGTTATATATACATATACTATATATATGCGATATAGTATCTTTCTAAAAATATTTCTCCTCTTCCCTACATACTATATATATATATATATATATATATATATTTGTACGCGGCTTCAATTTCAACGATTCGCGTCGCGACGCCACAATGCCGATTCCCGAAGGGCCCCTAACTCCCACATCCACCCTCTCTCTCTCTCTCTCTCTACCAATTATTTTATTTCCGTCTTACTCAAAACATCCGTGATCCTCGCTTCGTCACCGCTAAACATCTGCTCGACATCCAATCCGGAATTTCCAAGTCTAAACCTGCCGTCTCGTACAATTTAATGACGTTCCTAATATACAGAGTATTACAGAGTGTATGTATATGTATATACTCTATATAGAGCGTGTATTTTTGTAAAAAGCAGTCCGAGGTCGATACTCTCGGTGTTCCTCCGGGTTTTCTGGAAGAGAAGACGCAGCTGGAAATCTGGTGAAACGAGCGAAGAGAGCGCGCGCGAGCAAGGAGTCTGGTATGTCTCGAGGATCTTCCCCTAGATTCCCCTTGGGGAGGCAAAATATTCTTCGAGCACTTTCCACGAAGCGAGGGAGTGTTTAGGTCGGCGATAGACCATCGGCGAGGGATGCGCGGCTCAACGGGGGTGGTTTCGGGGTAGGAAAGTGGCCCCGTTACAAGTTTTACTGCAGTTTTGCGGCTCGAAACTGCGAGCGCGTAACGGGCAGCAATTGAATTTAAATATTCAATTATGCAATGTGTAAATGAAATAGAAGTCTTATGCAAATGGCTACACGCTGAGGGCTGTTGCAAATTTAAAGGGTTAAATATTTATTAGCGGAGGGTTAACCGAGATTTATGGCCCAGTTCTGCCTCATTCCGCCTCGTTCGCTCTCATTCGCTCATTTGGCCAATATTCGAATTATACGGGATCTCTGGCAATTCTTCTCAAAACTCTCCTACACCTCTTTACGGCACTGCGCAATTCGTTTCACCTGCTTATATATATATATGTATACCTTAACTCAAGTACGAACGCTTTTCCATTCTCGAAATAATACTATTTAGTCGGCCTATCCTGACTAAAACTCTCGCTCTCTCTCTCCCTCTCTCTTTCTATTTCTATTTCTCTTTCTCTTTCTTACAGGATTTATGTCCCTTGGACACGAAGGTGTAGAGAATATGCTGAAGGATTAGGAAGCTCGCTTGATCGAGAGTGAACCAGACAAGTGTTTTTTTTTTAACTCAACAATGCTAACATTTATTTATAATGAAAATACGTTGATTGAGACAATAGTTTAAACAAGTATCATTATCGGTAATATATTATCACTATAATGCTAGTCGTATACAATGTTCGGGTGAGTTTCATTCATCTCTTTCTTAATTCTAGTAAGTTGTAAGTCGTTATAACACACATACATGTACAATCTCCGTCGTTTGAAATTTCTTCGTGGTCGCGCCTTTTGCGCGTCGTCTGTGCAAATATACGTAAGTTCAATAATATAATATTTATTCATTTATTTATATATATATATATGTATATATATATGTTCGGAAGTTTACCATCATCGAAAACGATCAAGCAACAGATTTGCTATTTTACTTTCGAGCGTCTCCACTAGATGGACCTCTGCCTTCCCTCCCTCCAACCTATCTGCCAGCAGCGACTGGTGTAACCTGTCGTGTGACAGAATGGGGGGAGGGGGGAGGGGAGGCTCCGAGGTGGTGTGGGGAGGAACGACTGGGCCGTATTCGTATTCCGAGTCTCGTCAGTTTAGAACGTGATACTTCATATCTAAGAAATTTGTTGTCTATTGTTTAATTTGTGCGATTCTGCATAATAGTTGCCCGTGACTTATGTAAATAAATATAGCCAGCAATTTCGTGGATTTAATCAATAAAAAGTTGGATTGTCAAGGGTTTACCACCACGTTCGTGGATTTTCATCCCTCATCTCAAAGATTAGTAAGACAAGGTTTTTCCTTCGACCAAGTTTGTGGAAGGTTTTCCCTGAAATTGGCTTTCAAATAAAGAACATATTCAAATTCAGTAAATTTAATGTAATTATTATTTCCAATCAAACACATTCTGTTCATCTGATTTCCGGAATTACAGAAATTTGGCTCAGCGCGAATCGACATATTATTAAACAATATATATATATATAATTTTTATATATTCATATATCCTTTCCCTCTCTCCCTACTCTTCTCTTACGTATTTCGTCGTGTGCGTATACGCGTAGCTCGAAAACGTTAACAATCTCAGAAACAATACGAAACAAAAACGTAACTATTATACGCGACATATTCTTAACAAATATTTTTTTTTTCCTTCTTTCAAACTGACGCGCAACAGGGAACGTGAAGTGCAAAAACCATTTGCTCATCGCACGATCACAATCTCCCTACCTCTTGAAACTTAACTTCGCCAAAAGCTTAAATCTATCGAATGAAAAATAATAATGAGTAAGCGCGACACAAATTATATCACCGTGCAAGGTAGCTGGATGACCTATCGGCAGATGTAAAAAGAATTGAGCAATTCGAGTAAAAATTCGCGTCGCTGAAACGAAGCTCTCGCAATAGTAAGAGGGTAGAAAAAAGAGATAAAAAAATAAGAATATAAAAAGGAAATGGAAATTAACGGAATAATAATCTCCATTATTTATACCTCGAGCCATCTCAATCTAATATCACCGTGAAGCTAATTTCGTTTCAGCCTAAAATCGTCGTTGCATTTAATATGTATATAATATATATATATATATATATATTACTAGGACCTCTTACAGCTGCGGACAAGACACGCCACGATGCAAACACAATAATTATACAAAAGAAAAACGATATATTCTTCCGTTTAATTGGTAACAGTGACTTTGCACACCGCGATCACTGCCGAGACTTGATATATCCTGCGAATCTTTCTGTACAGGCTGCTGAAAAAATCGCTTTTCTTCATTAATTATCATTTAATTAAGTACACAGTCTCGGCGCCAGAGCGCGCCAGCTGGGACCTATGGCACTAAGTATTCACGTTATTTTCTCAATAATCTCAATTTTCCGATGAATTATCTATGCAAGTCTTATTCGACGTATACGTGTGTTGTCTCCTTGATATAATATTACATTTAAGTTACAAGCCAAAGGACTCTTTACGTATTACTTTTTTTTCCTTTTCCCTTCAACTCCGACCTCGAAATATCGGCCTTGGCGATTCTCCCGTTGGTATACGTATATTGTAGGATTTTGACGATCGTGTGAAAAAACATTAGCAAAATAATCCGTAGCCTCGCAGACACATTTAGGCACAAATTCGCGCGTGAATTCCTAACGTGTAGATGCAACTTTATCGGTGATCACACGAACGAGTAAACCGAGAAGCGATTCCTTAAAAAATATGTAAGCGACCAGAACCGGCGAGAATCTCGTATTGTACAGACTATTAAATCCCGCGGCTTAATTCTTTTATCACCCACAATGACACAATTAAAAGATATTCCGTATTATACGTTACGCAGCGTCCCATGAAAATCTCCTACGACGGAAGACACGCGAATTTACATAAAATATCGAACGATTAGTACGTATACAGAGTCCACGATGCGACCGATGTGCTCGAGTCGCAGCGTGCGTTCGTCGTAAAATATAGGTACAATAAGTATGAAGCTGCGCCAAGTCCTCTTCGATGTTTCCTCCGTGGTCCGTGAAAAAAATTCTTCGACTTCCTGTGGACCATCCAAATGGGTTTTCTCATATGGGGGGGGGGGGGGGGGGGGTGGAAACCGAGATTGTGCATCTCGGCCCTAGGCTCGGCACTCGTAACTAGGGTTCCGACCGACTTGCGCCGAGAACCACCTACCAACCTCCGTACACACCCTTGCATTTTAGCTTTCAGTCGAGCTTTCATCGTTAAATTTACTTTTGAGAAATTCGGACGACTCCCCTTCGTCGCTTATTTATCATTGTATCGTGATTAATTTCCTGCTTGCCCAAGGAAAAGGCTCCTCCTCACCCTGCACCCTCTGATTTCTCGTTGCATGCATATTACTGCAGAGCCATGACTCTCCAACTATATCGCATTATATATATGCAAACTCAACGATATATATACCATTGACCTTCAGGGACCACGTGGGTTTGCGATTGAAACACCACGATCGATATACTCTGCTCGAATATATCGATCGGAGCTGCAATATGACGGTACGTGTAAATCTGTTCGAAATGTTACGTGGAACTGTTTAAGTATGTGTGGATGTGTGCGGCGGGTGTGAATATAATGTTATTTGTTTAATAATTTATATATATATATATATATGGTATGAGAGACGATACGTCAATGAAAGGTATGTTATAATGAAGTGGTCTAAAGATAAATAGTAATATATGTAATTGATTATACATAGATATGTATATAAATATATTAATCCTGGTTAATATATATCATACATATATGTATACACATAGTATATTAACTCGAAGTCGAGGGTGAAGGGTTTTCGTAGACCTTGACCTTGGTAGTGGGAGGTGACGTCGTTAGTCGTCCGTTTCTCTGCTCTTTTGAGAAATAATTCTCTCTCCCTCTCACTCTCTCTCTCTTTCGCTCTCGCTTCGGAGAGAAAAAATCTGAACAATTATCAAGGGTTGTTAAGTACGGGGATTGGGGGTGGATCTCGCGCGCCCAGCCGGCCAGGACATGTACCTCACACAACTCCCTAGTTACGAGTACCGAGACCTAGTGATAATCTGACTGGTATCGCGCACGACGAACATATATATGAACTATTCTCGGATCTTCTCGATTAATTTCTTTTCGTTTATAAGCTGCGCAACCGGCGCCGACAATATCGCTGTCGGCTCATCGCACAAACATTCCTAATTACTTTCAGTATTTCTCTCGTTTGAATGAGACTCACTCACGCTCTCAATTCCCTATACACAATTTCATATTTTAAAAACAACGCTGCATCTTGTCTGGTTCGTGTCACGCTCATATTTATCCAATTTCCTTCAATCTTATGTATATCGGCATCGCTCGCTTCGCCTACCATATTAATCCATGCTAATAAGTTAAAAACTATAGACTATAATCTCCTGTATTCTCAAAACTGATGGATAGTACCACGATCTCTCTCTCTCTCTCACTCTCACAAATCATTCTATCACACTCTCACTCGCTCGAACATTCTCTCAATTTTCCTCTTTCGCACTCTCTCTCCCTATTATATTTAAGTTAATTCTGACCGCTCGGTTTAAAAATAGACACAAATTCATTTTGTGACGTGTATAGACTTAATCCTATTACGTATATCCTGATCACGATTAATAGTCGCTAAGAATAATATCGTCGCCCTGCTATAAACCACGCGGTGAAATCTCCGCCGATTTCTTTCTTAACGTCATGTCAATTACGTTCGGCGGATAAGCGCGTTTTTACCGAGACGCACGACGATCATCAGACTCGCGTTTATTCACAAGTGAGACTAACTCGCGCGTTAATAAGCATCCACAAGATGATGCGTGTATCGTTGGTGCCTGCAAGAGAGACGCCAGCCTTGGGACGGCGTCGAAGCGTCCAGTCGCGAGTAGAAAATCTTCAGCTTCCTCGTGTGCGATAACATCGTTTCATGGCGCAGAGCTCAAGTCCATCCTATATATATATATATATATATATATATTTATTTATATATTTAAAGCGTGTCAATAGCTACTAGCTAAGCGTTCTGCAAACGTATAAAAAATCTATAATCAACGATCGATAATAAAAAAAACGTGTCAACAAAGTTCAAAATTAACACGGCTCGCGCTACTTTCTTCAGTCTATTCGCAACGGATCAGCCGGATTTTCTACGCGTAAGATAAGAATCGACGCTCTCCCAAGGGGGCGTGAGCTGTAAAATAACCGCTTCGCGATTCTCCGATCCACGACAGACCTTGACAGTTAAAAGAGGGAATGCGACATCGATGTATCGATGCCAACAGATTCGTCGCTTCGATCTCTGCTTCTCCAAAAGGACATCTTCGAGAGATGTTCCTTCGAATCAGGTAAATTTGTAGGTTTGCTTTTTTCTTTACATATTTGTGCGAACAACGTGCAGACTAAGCTTTTTCAAGAGATTCAAAAGGAAGGATGGAAATTCCGTTTCCTCCGTTGGTCCAAGAGGGAAACGTTCGAAGGAAGAAATCAGAGAAAATATGTAAAGCTTCGTATTATATATACATATATAATATACGTGTATACGATGAATTGACAATCGAAGAAGAATAAGAAGAAGAGAAGCAAAAGAGACTAGACTGCGAGATAGATTGAAATGCATCAAGTTAAAAGCCAGCCAAGTGCCAGAAGAGAAAAAGATAGAGACGGTGAGTGAGAAAAGAGAGTTTCGACAAGTAGCGCCAGTCCAACGATAAAAACAAAAAATAAGAAAAAAAAAGAGTCACGATACGCGTTACCCTCGCTCTTTATACTCGACTGGTTCATTCTATGACTGACACCGACTCTAGCATTAGAATCTATGTAGAAAGAGAGAAGAAGAAGAAGTAGTAGTAGTAGTAGTAGAAGAAGAAGAAGAAAAATACAGTGATTTATATAGGAGAAGAAGAAGAAGAGGTCCTGTCGCGGGATCGGGTAGCATCGCGCGAAGAGGCCTGCACCAGTTGGATCGGCATTGAATCGGTACGGCGACGTTATGGAGAAATGTGTTACGTATCGTAATAGCAGGAGGATTATTACGTACGGTACGTATATATATAGGAGCACAGAGACTTTAGTGCAGAGACGCGGAACGGCAAAAGACGATCGTGATGCTTGGTTGAGAAAGTTTGTTATTGCGCGGCGCGGCGCGTCTATTACGAGCACGGATAAACGGTCGAGCTGATGGTGTGGTAGGCAGCGAGGGCGGCGTGCGCGTGCGCAGGGGGCGCGGATGCGGCTGCGTGCGGCGAGGTGGCCATCGCGGATGCCGCCGCGGCTGCCATCATCATCTGCTGGTGCGTACGCTTTAGGGAGTTGGGAGTTGTGGCGGCGCTACTTGGGGTAATAGCAGTAGTAGTGGTTGTATTGTTGTTGTTCGACTGCGGCGACGGGTGGTGGTTTTGGCTTTGGTTTTGGCTCAGTTGCAAGGGGGTGGTGGTGGCGGTACTGCCGATACTGGCGTGACTATTAGTCTGGTGATGGTGGTGGTGGTGGTGGTGGTGATGGTGGTGGTGAGGGGTGATCGCGTCGTGCGGATAATAAGACGTTGACGATGGTGAGGTACTCACGACGTCCGGCGTACTGGCTCCGTCCGTATGGCTGGTACTGTCGGCTGTACTCCTTGGTCCGCCGCCGTCGAGTCCGTTGCCCATTTCTGGGGGCTTCGAGCTCTCCCGGTCATCGATCACTAGGTCGATCGGCATCTTGCCCTTCAGGCAGCTGATGTACCGGTGGCAGAAGTTATCGCACAGCTCGTGCACCTGTCAACAAACAACAATTCATCGTTATTCTTTTTTCTTCTTCATTGTTATCTTACATCTGGAAGAACCTTTCTCTCTCTCTCTCTCTCTCTCTCTCTCTCTCTCACTCGTACGTACGAACATTGTTGAATATATACGTGTAATTTCTAATGCGAGAAGAGCGAACGCGAGCTAGAAATTCTTGCTTCTCGCTTCTCTAAATTAGTCGTGTCCGTATGGTAGCATTCCGTGGGAACCAAAGGAAATTCCAAGATATTTCAACGTCGGCACATAGGCTCGGGACAAAGGTATAGCCGAGGAGACGCGACGGTCTATCCAAGTATCGATATGCGAGTAGTACAGTCGAGGGATGAGTGCAGGAGAAGATCGAGGGAGGAGGAGAATCTCGAGGTCGCAGAAACGGCCAAAGCACCAGCAGCAGAAGAGTCTCTCTCGACGCTGTAGAGAGGGGGGGGGGGGGGAGGTCTGACCGCGCTGTCCAGTCGACCAGAATGTTATGTATGCAAATGAAGGCTGACAGGCCTAAAGGATACCCGCTTGTGCTTATATTCTCTCTTTCTCCAACCTGTCCTTTCCTCTCTCTCTCCCAATTTCCCGCTCTTTCTCTCTCTCTCTCTCTCTCTCTATCTCCCTGACTCTCTCTTTCACGATCAAACTTCAGCGATCGGTTTTAGAAAAAAACAAAGGCTATAATAAGAAAAGGAAATAAAAATCGTTATCTCGTTATATGTAAATCATCGAAGAGAGAAAAAAATAAGAGAGAGAGAGAGAGAGGAAAGTATTACGAAGTTTCTTCCTTCTTTCTTAGTATATGTATAATAGAGAAGAACGTGGCCATCTTGATATAGACAGCAGCCAATGGAAAAGTCCCGTAGACCATCGTGGACAATGAGTCTCAGCTTCTTCGCATAATCGAACTATTTGCTTGAGAAAACTGGTCTGGTTAAGTAGAGTTCAACGAAGCGTATCATAATCCTTACAGCGCAAGTAACGTATAGCAACCTCGAGGATGTAATTGGTCCTGGGCTGAGTAGAAATTTCAACACTTGCACGAATAACGCGATTGGAAGAAATAAATAAAGTTGGGCAAGCAAAGTGACCAATGGCAGGTCTTTTCGCTGTTGAGTGTCGCGTGCAAAAAGAGTTCTGGATGAAAGCGTGACGTCGTTGAAGATTCGTCACGCTTGTTTATCCAAAAGAAACAAAAGCAGAGTGCATAGAATGACTATGAGACTGAAGCTTCAGATTTTGTCAATAAGGTGGCTTTTTCCGGCGGTTCGAATTTTCTCCGAAGGATGCGCGGGGGACCGTTTAAAGGACGAAGAAGGGCCATGCGAGAGAGGTAGAGGACCTCGAAGGACAGCGGCTATAATGCCGAACTGGTTAGAATTTGATCCGCCGGGAGTCGAGTTGAACCGGCCGACAATACTCGGCGAAAGAAAGAAATAAGCCTCTCGGACTCATTCCCCCCCCCCCCCCTCTTTCTTCCTTTCCCCCTCTTTCGCTCCTTTTCTCCGTCTCGCCCCGTCAATTCTTTATGTGCAGCGCTCGTACACGTGGAGATAGATATCGCGAAGCGTCTTCTTTTACCACTCTTGTTTTTTCCACTGACTTTTTTTTCGGCTGTAAAATCTTCGGCTGGATTGGGTTCGGTAATCCCCGTGTATTCCCTCCGAGCGCAACGAACTTTCTCTCTCACCGACCGCGACTCTCGACGCGCGTCTTATTTGTTATTAACGCCAATGGCGCGTTAACGGGCAAATTTTGTGGGCAACGCTTTAATGCACGTTCGTCGAGTACATTATGTTGTAAGACGTTGAATAAATAATCGGACTTTACTTTCTCTCCGCTGCGAGCTATCGTTCGAATTATTACCCACTGCCCCTTCCACCCCCCCCCCCCTCCCCCCTACACTCTTCCGATATACCCTCGCACGCAATGTCGTGAATAACGCCATTACCGGAAGGCGACCGCCGAAAGATACTCAATGGCGGCACAATACTGCCATCCCTGTCGCCCGTAACTTGAGATTATTCGCATTTTATAGCCAATTTAACAAGCTCGAAAATTCCAAGAAAGGATGATGCTGTAACGCGGCTTTTAAAATTATAATATACCGAAAGAAACAGTATGAGAGAAAAGAGGGAAAAATGAAGAGAGGGAGAGAGAGAGAGAACTCGCGTCGCGAGCTAGATTATTTTGGGAGAGCACATAGGTATCCTGTAGCGTAATAGTAGGCTTGTAACGCTAGTGGAGAAAATACCCATCTAAAACGATCTTCCGGATGCAGACTGATCTCCTATTTACAAAACGAGTTCTCGGTTCAAAGCCTCTTTAAGCGAGCTCTTGTCCCTGCCAAGTCTCTCGCATTTCTATCCTGCACTATCATTTTTCCTCTATTGCCTCCCTGCTTTTGCAAGTCAAAGAAGGGACGAGGAGAGAGAGAGAGAGAGAGAGTAGCTATATACGCATGCGACATTAGTACTACCTTGCAAACCCTCCCTTTGTTCGCCGCCTCTAAAATTACTCGAAAATTTACGTAAACGCTGGAATGAACGGGTAAACCTTCCCCACACCCCCTATCGCTTCTATAACCTCCTCCACGGAAAGTCCGCGTAAAGGCAAACGGTGAAGAATGGGGCGGATCTGGGCTACGTATACGAGAGACCAACTGTAAAAAAAGGGGGAAGAAAAATGAACGCAGGAAACTCCATTTACGGTACAATGGTCTCCTTTCAGGCCGAAGGTAATGAAGGTTTTCGGGGTGTCTGTCTCAGCTACCTTCGTTCTATATACTACGAGGTTATTCTCGCTCGATCGTACAACTTGGACTCCCCACCTGACCACCCCTTACCTGACACGCACAAACTCACATGTACCAGCTGTACTCTATATATTCAATACATTCTGCATCTCGCTCGGTACGTACCTTTCCTAATCAAACAGCATTAATTTTCTAAATATAGCAATGTAAACATACGATTCGTGTCGGTCGGAATAAAAGTGGCAAAATTAATATCGTGCAAGCAGATCAAGTCGATCCATCTTACGTGGCAGCAGTGGCGTGTATGAGCCGGAGATTTGAAAATTAATCATACACCATGGCAACCTCGACCCCGCGTGGTCTCTGTATCACGGGCGAGTATCTTCGGGGCCAACGGTGAACCACGAAGATCGTATGTACATAGGTGTGCATGTATATGCGATCCAGCTAGCCGAGAGAGAGAGAGACACGCACACACGCAACTATGGACACACAGAAATATATATATATATACAGACGAGAGCAGAAGGAGAGAGGAACGGCGGCAGAGAGCAAGATGGCAAAAGACATACGCGAAAAGGAGGAGCAAGATGTAGCACGGGTTAGAGAAGCAGAACCAGTTTGCTGAGGTCCGCGGAAGGGGACGAGGGTCCTCCTCGTGTTATACCAGTATGAATCCCGTTGGTATGCACCGTGCGCCATAATACACCATAAGGAATTTACCGCTCGCTCTAACCAGTGACGGCGTTTATATACATCGGGAAGCTTAGTGCAGCGAGGGGCCTTTTGGCAGAAGGAAAATCATGCCGGAGAAAAAGGGATGCGGGCTGAGAGATTGTTGTTGCAAGAAGGAGAGAGAGGATAATCAGGATAAAAAGGGACAGAGCAAGATAGGCCATCCTTCCGAGCACCAGGCCCCGGTAAAACGTAATTATGCTAATACGCGATTGGCTCGAAAATGTTAAATGCAGAAGGTGCATCACCGCGGGCTAGCATGATCCATCCGATTGGTCCCTTTTTCTCCCACCCTCTAACCCTCTCTGCCTCTCTCTATCGTCTACCGACTCCAGATATTTATGGAATCTTCTTCATCGCACCCACTGCATTCCGCTCTCACTGGTCTCTTACTCATCCCCCCCCCCCCTCCCTCTCCCAATTCTCCTTCTTAACCTCAACGATCGGGCCCCATGGGACCAGAAAACGTTTCAATCTTCATTACGCCGATGCCATCGTGCCAAATTGCGGCCGAGTTTTATCGTCCTTTTGAAGAATCCCGTAACTGGATATCCAGCAATCTCTAGCGCGTATAATCAGCACTTGTTCATATTTCAACACCGAGCGGCTCCGGATACAAAACGCGACGCGCGTGGCAAATTGCTAAAGCAGAAAAATTAATTTGGCTGGCTGTTGCAATAAGTTGACCGTCCACGTCGCGTCTCCCATGGAGTGCATCAGCGAGCGGCAACATCTGCTCGATCTTCTCTCGTTCAAAGATTCACTTTCCGATAGGTCTCGCGGCAAATTTATGCGAAATGAATCGCCAACGTGTTATTCTAGCCACTTAATTTACAGGTATTAAAGTTCACAGCTGCTTTTTCTCGCGTCAATCGCGCGTTGCTCTCAAGGGGGGTAAGTATATAAGTGTCTCTCTTACCTTTTGCTCGCTACGCGTAAGAGCATCCATCGCGGAATTACAGCTTTTGCTACGGGCGGCGCATTTCTTAATTGATAAAAATGATATAATGACTCGACGTAAGCGTCCACGATGGGTTCTAGGCGGTATCGGCGATCTTCCATGGCTGCTGGCGTGGAAACATAAAATATCGCCCGTATCGAAGGGCATACGCGTATACGGGTGGTGTGCCGCGCCGCATAGTCGAATTCGCCTCGAGTGCTTCGCGGCTTGTAATAATGTAATCGACGCAAATGAGGAAAATTGCTATGAAATTGCAGGATCTCCACTTGTGGTACCTGTGTGTGTGTGTGTGTGTGTGCAGCCGAGAATGCATGGACCCCGCGACAAGGTTGGCCCAATGGCGAGGACCCTAGATCTCAGCTGCTGCCATTTCGATGCAAGCGCGATGGACGCCTCGCTATTTTGCAGCATGAAATATGGCCAGAAAAATCCATCGACGTGCATTATGCAAGCGAGTTTCGCCAAACTGCAGCTGCACCCAATTACGCTCTCGATAATGCAATTTTCTGTCAAAAATCCGATTTACGAGGCGCAATAACAGTGCTCGTATATAATTGCACAAATCTGCAGTAACCCAATTAATTCGGCTAAGTGGCTCGAGCGTTAATTAAAATTTGCTCTATGCGCGGATTAAAGTTGCCGTATAATCTTTTTGTACTGTCGAATCGAGAAGATCCGGCTTAGTGCTTGTCATTAAAATATACAACTCGCCAATGACAAATTGGAATTAAAGAGGTGAATATATATACTGATATGACAGTGACGCGATAAAGTCACTCAATTATAGTTACGATACGGTACGTCATTGATCCCTGCGATGCATTGGCACAATGTTTTCTATATGTCGACCAATGAAAGAAGGGTCCCTTTTCTTTCTTCGGCTCTTTTAGCACGACGCAATAATTAGAGGTGCGGAGCGAGGATCGGACGAGTCGTCGTAAAATTGGGCAAAATAAGGAGCTAGGCATGGAACTTTCAGCGGGGATGTCCACGAGAAAGTCCAGAAGGAACTTGTTAGAACACGAGACGAGGAGAGCACTATGCTGGTTCGACGAATCGACGTACCACCACCAGCCCCCTCCCCCTCCCCCATCCCTCACTCCTCCTCCTCCTATAATGGAACAAAGAGAGCGTGGACAGACCGATTCTTTTTTCCCATACTTTTTACCTTCGCCAAACTTTCAGAATCTATTAAAGCTACTGCTGTTCTGCCTCTTTTCTGCGGAGAGAAAAGAAACATGCAAAAGCCCAGCAGACTCGATGCTCCAACGCAAAAATACTCGACGGCTCATCTGCTTCATAAATTAAACATTTGCAGGGAAATCCAAAAATCACCCGAGGAAGTTCTTCAGCCAGCGGGATATTAATTTTCTTGATTTATTTAGCGAATCCTTTACGGAGCGGATTTGCATGGTTTCTTAAGTCTTTTTTTTTGTTACGTCGACGATGCTTATACACCGAGAAAAAAGATAGAAAACATCTCTTTGGCCGAGGATTTCACTTCAGAGATGCTAATATTCCACCTCCGCGAAACTTTTATGTCCGTCTAAAGAGAAAGGAAAAGAAGGCCGTTTTAAGCAAAACCACTTGAACGTGGTAGACTTTTGTTCGCCATTGAACGACTAATAATGACTCCACTTACGTCTAGTCCCAAATTGCTCTCTAGTCTCTATACGCTATAAACTACACTACGCCACAATTATGGGAAATTGCTCTCAATCATACAACATTTGTTTTCAGGCTTCAGAGCCATCGAAGAGACATCGCCAAATCCGAACCTCGTATACACCAGTAAATTCATTCCAGCACCCTTCGACAATTTTCTCCAACGATACATGTTTTTTGATATTTTTTGTTGGACGTCGTAAGAACACGTAAGAGAAAAAATTGTATCGTAGACAAAAGCTCACCTTTTCGAGTTCAAGAAGGTGAAACCGGAGGACCTGGATCGCTTGGACCATCTGAAAGAAAAAAGAGCAATGAATAAAATACATTGGATGAAACTCGAAGATTGGACCGAAGTAGAGATAGGATTTGAGTAGGATGCAGGATCGAGGGGCGAAGTGGGGGGGGGGGGAGAAGAGTGGAGGAAAGGGAAAGAAACATGAAGCAGACATGATTTAACCACACGCTGCTGCATCGGCAAGTTTAGCAACGGGCCTCGATCTTCTCTCTCTCCTTGAGGGATTCGAAATTTCCGGCTTACACGTGTTCCTATTGCATTCGTTAAAAATTCCCCCCCCCCCCCTCTCTCGTCCCTTAATTCAACGAGCTCGCCGCTGCTCGGTTTAACTTTGCACCACGGATTAACGGGAATTAATTATCATCGCGGCTTGGCATTCCGCTAATTGCGCGACTGGATTCCACGGGAGAATAAAAATCGAAAGAGTAGCATAACGCACGCGCAAGGTATTAACGATCATCGACGTTTGTTGCTCCGGAGACTTTCGACGAATGCATGGCGCAAGCAAGAGGGACAGGCTGCACTTTTAAAAGTGAACATTTCAGAATTGCTCAGCACCGATATAATCGTTAAGTTTACGACGTTTATTTCGCTATCTCCTCTAACTTTTGAGGCAATTGCTTGGCTCGCGTAATCATCGAACGATCGCGCAAATACTTTTCATTCCCGATTAAGGCAAGCCTCGCCAGCATCGGCCAACCACCAGCCTCGAAATCGCCTACGGACCGATCGACCGCAAGCGGCCATTCGCATAATTTCCCGATACGCCATAACGCTAAAAGTACGACCCTCGGGATATCCCCTCCACGCGATTCTCTCCTCGTCGCTATCTCTACGTGCGAGGCCTATGCACTTGGTTCCGTCTCGTGGAGGATGGGGCCAGCCCTCAGAATCGTCCATTCAATTAGGCAAACCGGTAATCTTAATCGTTAATTAACATTATATTTATGCAATTATGCTTCGTTACGATACCTCCCACCGCCTCCCCAAACCACTCGCGATAACCATGCGGAATGAGCATTCTCTCGCAGATAGCGCGATTCCAAAGGGGTACCATCCCCCCCCCCCCCCCCCCCTCGAATATCATTCTTCCTTCCTCAGCCAAAATCATGCACCTATATACGCGAGAATTGCTCGGCTGCAGCGCCGCGAAGAAACAAAGTGATATATCACCACGTGCATGTGCGGCGGGAAACAACTCGACTTCTCCTCCGCGTACACAAACGTGCAAATATCTCAGGCGGGTAAACGTTGGATGAAATCGCTGTTGGAGCGGGGCCAGTTAGCATGGCTCTTCTTTTCATCCTTATTTTTCTCGGAGAAATATCTGCGGGAAGCGTGCAATTACCTACCTTGGGCGAACGCAATGACGCAACGCAGTCACTCGACGTCCGACCGACGACCGAAATCTTTCCGTGCCCCCCGTGACACATTCCATTTAGCAGGAAACAAAGCAGAACGATGTAATTAGAACGCGCGGATGCGTCACGAAGTCCCTCGAGATATCGTTCTAGCGAGATAAGTGTGCTCTCGGTATTAATGAACTTGTTACTGAACAAACAGGAGAGTTCAAAGACCGACGAATGGCTCTCTCTCTCTCTCTCTCTCTCTCTCTCTCTCTTTCTCTCTCTCTTAATTCTCCTACCCAGGCTCATTCGTCAGAAATAATTCCGCGTCATGCGTGCGAGCAATAAATTGCATAATTAATTAGAACGCGTGAAATCTTATTGCCGGCGCAATCGCGCGAGGACCAGTCGAGGTTTTCTCGCGCGTGGATGAGGTAAAAAAAAGTTTCTTATGGTCCGCGCGTTGCACAGCAGCGAAAAAAACTTGTCCCCGCGAGACGAGCATTGGAAATTCGACACTGAAGAAGGAAGATTTTTTTTGGCGAAGAATCCGAGTGTTCGGGGTGAAAAGGGGAAGGGAGATGGTATCTTGAGGAGAGAATGAGAAACGCGGGACCCGATCTGGCCCTTGGACCGAAAGCTATACGAAACTACCGTGAGGATGCGGTACTAAATATATGCGCGGAGAACAACTTTTTTCTTCGAGATTCCATCGCAAAAAAAAAGATGGATAGATTTGTTTATCGGGGCTTTTTTATGCCGAAGAAAACACAAGTAGCAAATAATATTTTTAAGTAGACAGTGGGTAGGTTTGTTATCGATGGTGGATATAGCTCTGGGAGATCGTGCGAGGGAGTCAGCTGAGCGAGTCAAGACACGCTGAAGAACGGTTACGGCACAACTGCGGAGTGCACAATGTGTCCTCTATGTTCCCGTTTTGCCGAGCCGACCACGAGAGTAGAATCCCTCGAGCCTCGGTAAGCGCGTTGCTCTCCCCCCCCCCCCCCCCCCCTCCAACCAATACCAACGTAGCCAGCCATGACTAGCCGCTCGTGATCTTTCGGTCTCGAAGGAGGTTTTGCCACGATCGCTCATCACGTGATATTAATTAGACTCGCGCGCGCTTTCTCTCTCGTAAGAAAGAGAGTGAGAGGGTGGGAGGGAGAGAGCCCGCGAACGAAGCGTGAAAAAAGTCAGAGCGCACTAAGAAACCGAGAGATGGTGTTATTTATAAGCTGCTCGTCAGGGACTCGGTCGGAAGCGTCCCACTCCCTTCCCCATCTCCTTCCTGGCATTTTTTCTTCTTCCTTCCTCTCCCATCGAGCCACACATAAACATGCATATACACACACAATCAGCCATCTCTTCAATTTTCTCCTTCTCTCGCGCAATAACATCTCTCCAGATTTTTTCCTCTCCCTTTCCGACAGATACAGACTTTTCGCTGATACATCTGCTCCCTCCGTCTATTCGCTTTTTGATTCCAGCGCCTTTTTATTTCATTCTTCCACTGCGTCTTTCGTTGCGCGCGTGATGCATACGCGAGATACGCCGAGCCGAGGGACGCTCGTAACACGTGCTCGCTGCCTGCGCCTATATATATACACACGTAAATGAACCGACTGTCTCTTACGTGTCCGTCTTAGCGACGGATCGACGCGTTCAAGAATTTTGCCCGATCTTTACGCACGGAATACGAACCCCCCCCCCCTTCCTCTTCTCCTTCTCCTTCTCTTTCCCTTTCATTAATTTCTTCCAACACCAAAAACTGACGAGAGTCTCTCCTCTCGCGCAATATTCGACGCGCCGCAGCAGCTTTATCGCTCGGCTCTCTCGGTCCGACCAGTGTCAATCTACATTTTATCGTTACGCGAGTGTCTAAACTTCCCAGTTATCGGCAAAAAGTCTTAACGAGGCTCGGAATGAAAGCAGCAAAAAAAGCGGATCCGCATCAAGCTTGGCAACGTTTTTCAGCGGAATTCCACCGTGTCGAATTAACCTCGTCTTGGGCAGCAATGAAACATGGCGTCTGTATGGTCGGTGCTCGAGAAAAATGTAAATTAAATATGTGGCGAGTTTTCTTGTACGAGGCACCACGGAGAAACGAACGAGCGAGCTGGAGAGAGAGAGAGAGAGAGAGAGAGAGAGAGAGGGAATGAGGATGAAGAAACACGATTAAGGAGACCATAGAGGAATGCGCGATTCCGAAAGGCATTATACACCGCGAGACGCGAAATACCGGATTAATAATCGCGTATTATTTCGCAACGCGTGCATCGCCCACGCGCATTACGTAGATTTTTTTGCCCCATGTAAAAGAGGCAGGCGCTTCCTCGAGGAATCAGCAGGCACGAATCACGGCTGAGAATATTAAACAAGATTTCCTGTCCGCGCGAGAATGTACGACGTCGTAAATTTGTACACGCAGTTCGTACATACAAGTGACTGCATCCAGCCTGCGCGAACCGGTGCAATGCTACGGAGTAAAAACTTTGATAATCCCCGTGACGCGATTTTCGCCAGAAATATTCCTGCTATTTGGAAATCTGCCTTTGCGATTTGCGTTATTCCGTATAGAGGCTCGTGATATTATATGGGAGGTAAAAAAAATCCAACGAGTCAAAATAAATTAGGGGAGAATAGAAACTTTTAAGGCGAAGCGAAGAAATGCATATAGTATACATGTATATATATATACATATAAGAGGAAGGAATGAGATTAACAAGATATTTGCTCATAAGGTGAGCCTTTAATGACGAAGACCTGCTCCTTGATAAGTGCGTAATTAAGCGGATAGGCTGAGCATCTGGATGAGAGGTGAGACGTGGCACGCCTCGGGTAGCTCAAGCCGAGAGACACCGGTGATATGTAGGTATACCATGAGTACAAACGCCGCCTCTAATGAATCCTCATTAACTATATCAATTATTAACGACGAACATGGCACGGATGTTCCGATGAATCTTATCGATACGTCTGCTGATTTATTAGCCGAGACCGCGTTCCTTTTTTACTCTTCCGTCATTCTCGGTTTCTTCTTCATCCATGCAGTCTCGATATTACTCACCGTTTCATTATCACGCCTTGCCAAGTGCTAATACCGCACGCCAATAAAAGTATCCCTGTGCGGAACTACCGTTTTGCTGCCAATAGTCACACAGCAGTACACGCATACCGTTTATCCAGTTTAATTAATTCAAAAGCGCCAAGCGAAATCACTCGTTTTCCTCAAGATTTGTTGCTCCTATCTATCGTCACCGCGCAGGCCTGTTTCCCCCTCAATTATCCCTAATGAGACACTAATTATCGCCAACTCGATAATCATTTTATTAATATAGAAAAATACAATTATAAGACCTCGAGAATATAGGTGTATACATGAGCTTTCTCGCTGGTTTCGACGACGAAGAACGCGGCGGAGAGTTTGAAGAAGAAGAAGAAGAAGAAGCGTGGATTTACGGTAGCAGAAGCGCTGTGCAAGCAAAGGACGGTTTATCTATGACCCTCCGGCTCCCGGCTATATGCAAAACCACTCGAAGCGACAATTTTCAAATATTGTTAAACCGCGAGATACTTGTCATCGGTAAACAGGCCTGGGGAGCTCGGAGTACTTTCGTGAAGAAGAAAGCAAAGAGACCCGCGGTGGTATAACATTCTGACACTTGTAAGCAGCACCGGAGTAGAGGCTCGACGGAGAAAAAGAAAAAATTGCAAATGATAAACCGGGTAATTTGAAGAGCGAATTACCGAGAGGATTATTCAGCCTTAAAGATCAAAGCTAATTTTGATCGAGTGGAGGATGAGAGGAGAGTAGGTAGGTCGGACAACCGATGGAATTGCGAAGGATATCGCAGGAGGAAGTCGTGCGTGGTAATAAAAATAGAGAGGAGGATGCTTAAAAATAGATTTAACGATGTAAGGAAGGCCGGCGGCAAAGTGCATCGGCGCGCGGTGCACGAAATATTAAGATGATAGTGCGTCCTGGCACGGGCCATCAAAACGGCGAACCACCGTCTTAATAGCCGGAGATTTATAGTCCCGTGGAGCGTCGAGTCGACGTAACGTCACTACCAGAGACGTCTAATACGCCGTAACCTAACCCAACATAACCAAACTCAATACCGCATATAAAGAAAGCCATTCGCTTTATTATGCCACGCTACTCTCGCTACGTAGCCACATAAAAGTGATCAAGGTCGAAGGCGCGCGCCACACACCGCACTCGGATATTTAACTATTAAATGGATCGAGCATCGGTGCACACACGCTGTCTCGCATCTCGGATTACAATACACACACGCATACCATAAGTATCGAGTGTACATGCTGGTATTTTTTCGAAAACACTGTGATTCACATCTGTCATCTTTGCTCGCTCGCTCGCCAGCGGCACGAGCGATAATCGCTATGCGAAATAATTAGGAAGGCTATCAAATTCTCGCTCGATTATATTGCAATTTGTGCCCCGAGTGAGATTTATGGACGAACCGAACAGGGAAAAAGTGCTCTAATATTGAAGGACACGTGCTGGCCAGTCGCACGTATATTTGTCTATTCTTATCAGAGTGGCGATAGTGTTAGACACCGCGCGGAATTTAATCAATTCGGCTATTGATACTCGATGACCCGTGTCGATAAACGAGCCGAGAAAATCAGAGTGCGCACCGAGCCTCTTGTTTGTTTACGTCGCGGCGCTGCTTGTAAGGTGATACGACACGAGTTTATATGGTCAAAGTGCACAGTTAAATGATATCGTACAGTTCCATTTACACGAGAGGCAACACTTGTATAATTGCCACGGAGAAAATGGATCGTATATCTTCTTTAATGTTTTAATGGTTTCGTTACTGCCACTATGCCGAAAAAACTCTATAAACCCCGGTGAATATGACGGAAGTCGTTTCGCTGGCAATGGCATAAATGGGAGACGGAAGGAGGGGGGGGGGGTGGGGTGGAAGGTGTATTACCATATATACAAGTATCTCTATTTATTTTTTGTTTCTTGGAAATTGCTGATAAGAGGGAGTTTAAATGTACGAATATAGCGTAAAACGAGCATGTTCGATACTTTGAAAATCGCAGGGTGTCCATCTCGAGCAACGATGTCTATAAGGGACGATATACGTATACTCTGTAGGGCCCCGAAAGAAAAGTCTCTATTGATACTTGCACGCTGCGTGAACCACGCGAGTCGAGCGAGCGAGCTATAAACGCGCACGACATGGTCTGTCTATCGTAAATCAAGTAAATCAATCCCAATGACGAGGAGTCTACCGAAGATAGACTAGCTATAGCATATCCGTAGGGATAACCAAGCAACAAAAGTCCCTCGCATAATAATCGTCCGTGGCGAAAGTTGCCTTCGGTAAGTTACAAAATTGCAATAATTAACGTAGAGCCGTCTTGAATCTCGGTGAACGCGTGCAACACTCGCGTGTATCGCGATACGCTCCTGCCTTTTAATGAAGGCTGCACGGATGCATGAGTCAATATATATACTACTGTCGCGAATCTATCCATCTATCCATCCTACCAACTATATGTATATATATATATATATATAAGTTATCGCTACGTGGTACACGGAGGGACGTACCGGCTTTCGTCTATAATTACAAGACACGCAAGTACATATCCACTTGCTAATAAGATATTCCTCACAATGCAAAAAACTAGGTTAAACATGCCGGTCAATTACGATAGAATTACACACTATCGGTTTCTACCATTTTTAACCGTATAATAATTTTTTTCAATGATGCATCCGAGTCCAACGAAAGTTTCCAGCGCACTAGAGAGATTGAATTATATATATATATATATATATATATATATATATATATATATAATATAATAGAGAGAATATCGAGAGATTGGAGGGCGTTTAGAAGGCCTAAAAGAATGAGAAGGGGGGGGGGGGGTAGGAGAACAAGGGCACAGGTTATTAAATGTCGAGAGGGCCTCTCGGCACAGGTTTCGTTCTTGATCCTTGTATCCTTGACTCGGCGAGTACCGTTACGATGCTTCAATACCGGCTTCGAGATGCGCTCTTGTTCGCAGAAGCGAACCAACTTCTAAGCATGGGATATAGGTTTACGGTATATAAAAAAGCCCCATATCTTTTCCCAATGACGAGCATCCGCGAGATCCATGACGCGGTCAGCTTGGGTTTCGATCATCGATTTTCAAAAGGTTAATATATCGAAGCCGCACTCGAACCTCGTATTTCCTTACAGATCCAGGACCAAAGGCATCTAAAAGTTTCACACGTTTCTAAATATATTTCCACATCAAAGTTGAAGCGAGTTACGGGAAAGAATTGCACTCTTACAAAGAACACAGTGCTTATTCCTGTATATACTCGGAATGAGACTTGCATCGGTGCTGACGCGAGGTCCGAAGATCCCGCATGCGGATTCTCCAGTGAGCAGACGACGGCAGGACGTCAAAAGGATTTCACGAGGCGCAGGACGCAGCAACGCTCGCAGAGGTGAAGTGCCCTCGCAATAATTATTCTCCAAACGCAAGACCGGCAATTAGCATCTCATTGGCTCATTTCTCGCTTATGCTAATGGAGAATATTATTTAAGCGCGTGTGCGAGCTGGAGTGGCGGCCTCTCGAGAGCCACACGGCTCGCATCTTTTGCGTTTGCTTTGCTCTCCTCCTCCTCCCCCCCCCCCCCCCTCCTCCTTAGCTTCTTTCCTTCTCGACGCGTTCGCCAAGAAGCTGCTGCCGTGCTCTGCTCCCGCCGCCCGCCCTCGCACCCGCGAACCTTACATTCGTTTGTCCGCCCACGATCGCTGCCACCACGAGTGCTCTTCTTCTTCTTCCTCCTCTTCTCCTCTCTAGAACTCAGACTCTCTACTATTTGGAAAGTGTTTCTCTCGATGCGAGAGAAACGTTGCTTTAGCCTGAAAATATCCTCCAGCGACACGTTCCACCAGTTCCACGCGATAGAGCGAGTAGTAGCGCGACGTTTAGCAATGTTGAAACGCGAACGTGGAAACCAGAATCGATACTGTGCTCCCGAGCGACGAAACAGGCGTGAAATCAAATCCGGGAATTAGCATATTAATTCTGAAGATTCCCCGACGCGAGAGTGGCTCGATAGAAATCGCACTATTATATAGCTGATCACCTGCTATTTCCTCATCTTAACTCTTTTTCCTCTCGATATTATATATATATATATATATAATCTCGCAATCATTCCACATAATTGAAATAAAATCTCTGCAGCAAAAGTATAATATATATAGTGTTGTACCTATATATATATATATATATATACGAGTGGGTTGCTTTATACGTGGTTTAATTCAATCCCCTCGAGTCACGAAATCAACTTTTGGAATCCCATGGACCGTCGACTTCCAATGGAACAAATCGGCCGAGAAATCTTAACCGAATTTCACAACAGTGTATAGGGAAACCCGCAGATTTCCTTTGGAAGAAAAAAAGAGAAACACGCAGGAACGAGAGAGCGGTATAGCAGTCTTTTCTCTCGGCGACTTTTCCAAATGCTTCCGCATCGACCCCGGAAGGACTTGGCTAGGCAGCTGCGTCGAATTATCTGCCACTCCGAGCCTTTTGAGAGACGCGCGCGCGCACGCTCGCTCAACTATGACAGCAGCGTCGAGGGCTCAAAACAGTTTCCAACGCAAGTTTCCGCAACTTCGCGACATACCGGCCCGCCATTTTTCCTTTCTTCCACGTAGCTTCACGGAATTTACCGTTGAAACGCTGCAGCTTCTTCCATCCGTGCGAGAAGCTCCGAGAGGGAGAAAGAGACTCGGCGAGAACGCGCCAACGCAGAAGAATATAAAAGAGAAGCGAGCGGTGAGAAAAAATGGTAAAGGGGAGGAAGAAAAGCGATGGGCACAAGTGCGGGGGAGGAGGGAGTGTGGTAGTCTGGAGGGCAAAAACCACGAACGTTACGTGCCTCTTCTTTACGATAGAAGCTCATTGCTCGTAGATTGCGATTTGCCACGGACGTAATGAAGCCACGGCAAGAGCTTCTGGCGGTAAAGGTGCGCGCAGACACGGGATGAGCCTCGCGTTGTTGTTGTTGCCAACAACCGCCGCCGACACCGCCACTACCGGCCACAGACCGAAATTTTTACACGACCAGCCCATTTAACTTTCTCGATTTACTACCCCGTAACACCTGCCACCGACGGCTTTTTGCAAATATTCTGCCTGCGAATCGCATCCCGATACTTGGCGCGAGCGCGCTATCCACGTACTGTCGCTCAACCCGGCTCCACCGTCTGCCATGACGAAAAATAATAGAAGCTATGCAACCGACAGCTTTTTTACTATTTCACCTACAAATCAGATTACTCCTCTGCGCCAACTTGTCAACGAAAACGACTAAAAATTCCCGCCAAAATACTACCTATCGCGCGCGACAGCAATTTATGCCTCCTCCCCCCTCCCTCTTTTATCCTTACAACTCGAACGTGTTTTTAACAAGCACACACTTTTCTGCTGCACGAGCAAAATTCTGTTATTTATGCAGAAGAAATAAGTTTATTGGACAAACAATTATTACCCGCGCGACACATTGTTTTCTCGACAACGCGCGAGCTCCTGCTTTTCCCCACGTGGAGTTTATTTTTCGTCCGCGGCGAGGCCAGCCGGCAGTTGTGACAACACTGACCGGACACCGAGCGTAAAAGCAGCACTTGTGTGAATTCGCTTTTTGTACGAGACTCTCCGAGTATTCATATATATAGAGTGAATTTGCAGGATAAGGTTGAATCTTTGGATTATTCGGACATCGAAGGCTTGGGGGAAATTTGCATCGGTTTGCAGAAGGGGAGTTATATAGGGGGGGGGGGGGGGGCTGGGTTAAAAATATTGCCTGGGCTTGCGTATAGTCGAGTTAGACGATTTGCATAGGACAGAGCAATTAATTCTTATTCGCAATACAATAGGAACGAGTTGAAGATCTGTGTCAGTGGAGAACGGAGACAAAAGTCTCGAAAAGGTAAGCTTAATGGCGACTCGGCTTTCAGGTGGCCGCGCTACACCGGTGGGCTCGCGCGTCCTCCACCACTGGAATACACCCGAGTTATTTAAAAAGCCCACTTCCCGTTATCTCGATCGGAGAGCGCGTAGGGTCGCTTGAAATATTTCTTCCTCTTGCACGTTTCAAGCCGGAATGGCCAACCGTCAGGTAAGAAGGGATCAACTTCACGCGAGTCTACGGTCTCTTTTCTAATTACACAACCTAAGCTCCCCAAATCAACCCACATTGATTCTCATCAAAAATAAATCATAATAAGCCAACTCCCCGGTCATTTATCTCGCTCCAATCTTCGATATAATGTATTTCTATATCTCCCATGGAACACGTTAAGGGAATTAAGGCCCCTTCGTTCAGATAAGGACGTTTTAATTAAAGAAAAACTCGAGGATCGAGGAAATGTGCAAAGGGAAAAATTGTCATTGACTATATAGTAAAATAAATTACTCACCAGCGAATCCACCTCCGGGTCTGCTATGTAATATGGTTTCTCTTGTCTAATCTGTAACAAACAAAAATCCAAGAGTTTAATACTTAATTTTAGATTGAAAATTATCGCAGGCTTCGAGATCTATTTTTTCCTCGTTTTACGGTTTTTGCATTTGGATTCTGGTCCATATCATTCCGTCTCCCGTGCTCTCTTAATTGGACCCCCGCTGTTCAATTCGAGGGTACACGGACAGGGAAACGTGTTGGAGAACGCAACGACGAGCAGCCGAAGGATCCTCAAGAATTTCCATCGCGCGAAGCGAACAAAAAAGATGGCAACGAAACGCGCAGGCAGTTTTTAATTAGTCCCTGCATCAGGCTTTTTGCCTAAAACCACACATTCGCTCACAAAATTCAAAAGAAAAAAATGGTTCAGCTTGTATACTTTATCATAGCTGAATTGATTCGTTTGGTAAATCTTCGCAAATCTATATATTTCTCCAGAAAACAATATACCCCACAAGACATATTATTTATTAATTACTAACATACATCGTTTGTCAGATTTACACAACTCACTTTTACTACTTAACGCGAGGTTCGGGCAGAAACAAAAGAATCCAAACAATAATACTGACGATCCATGGGAACGCCACTGGTAGATATATATATATATATATATATATATATGTATACGGTCCCGTATCTTTCAAGCGATATATTATAAATTGATCATCAGACCTAAAGCAAAGACACTTTCTCCAAGGTTACTGATTTAACATTCCAATAGCGCAGGCGCGATTCACATAGTCAGAGCAACGTTCTACTCGGAAGAAAAGTGTCGGGAAGCTAATGAAATATGCTAGTGCCAGCGCGAGAGTTCCTAGACGGGAGCGCGTATTCATGAGGCTGGATACTGAATGGGATTTCCTCGTGTATCGCTTGTATGGGTAATGAAGGTGTCTCTTACGTCGAACAAAAATACTGTCAACTCTGGCTAAGGATGAGCGGGATGAGCCATGACAAGAGGAAGGGGAGAGAGGGGGAGGGGGGAGACTCTGGTTCTTGCCACGGTCCCTGTCAACGCGGCCTGTTTCACAGAGTCACGGCGGACGGATGTCAACGGGTACACTACTACGGCCAGGTATATACTGTAGCTACGCAGATTACAAATTGTAAACAGTTCCCCTCTGCCTCTTACCCTCAAAAGTCACTCGATCCTACTACACTATATATATATATATGTGGAAAAATTCTACAATTCCTCCGAATAAAACTCGTACGAATTTCAATTTGAATTTGACACGCGTTTCCCAAATACCATAATAGTGGAGCAAAACGGGACAAGCGAGGGTAGCATCTATTTTGTTAAAGCGAGAATTCAAAGGAGCGATCGACTTCGATTTGGTAAAATAATCAGGCGGTCGTAAGGGGACTGCAAAGAGAATTGAGAAATATCGCGCAAAGCGGATGGGAAAATAAACCGTGTATGATTCCGTGCGCGGATTATATAGAACGCATAAGTTTGGAGAATGGCGGTAAAAATATTGTGCAATAATATTTAGAGAATGGCTTCGTTCCGGCACGCAAGACGTCTGTTTGGGAAAGCTCCGGTATGCACGTACAGCGTGCGAGACAGAGAGATACCAGCGAACACTGGCAAAACTTTAAATAGGAATATGGTACGCTGTGCGCTAGGGTGATCTTGGTGTGGGTCTATCCTGTCGAGAGATATACGAAGCAGCTGCTGGAGGCTGCTGTGTTGCTACTCCCTGGTACCGTTGCTCCCTTCGATTCTCTCGCCATCTATTTCCTCCCCACCCCCCACCCCTCCCCTATTTACTATTTTTCTCGGCCAGAGTCTCTCGAAAAATCCTCGAATGCTCTGCAACAACTATTTAAGAATTTCCTATATAGAATCTTATCTATAACGTCCTTGCCGATGGTGAAAGGAGAAACGAAAGCATTCCAGGACTTATCGACTCTTCCAATTTTCTAGACTCCCTGAACTGTGAAGAGGGGGGGGGGGGAGCAGAAGGCAGAACCGATTGAGATTGTAAATAAAAGTGAAAGCATTCGGTCCAGGAAGAAGGCTAGCTGTGACAGGGGAAAGAATTATACGACGTGTAAACTTTACGACAGGTCAACCCCCTTTCGGCCACTGACCCGCTTTCGCAGGGAGAATTATCCTGTCGAGGAAAAGCGAAGGATCTTGCAGAATGTCGCAGTGGAGAAGCGGAGAAGCCTCTCCGTCAGCCGGGCTTGTGTAAAACAATTGAAAATTACCCATCGAGAAAGAAGTCGATTTCTCGACTGGTCGGTTGCGGCGGCTCGAAAATTCATCAAACGAAAGGATCTCGTTGACTTTCTCCGGGGACCTGACTTTTCTCGCCCCCACCCTCTCCTCTCTCTCTCTCTCTCTCTCTCTTAAGGGCACCCGCATAAACTAATTCCGTTGTAAAATTTCAGAAGGAAACACCCAGTGGAAAAATCTCTTCTTCTCTCTACCCCGAGAGTTAATCCCGACGGGTCATGACTATAAAACGATGTTTCTCCGCTGCCTCCTTCTCAACGAGACGCAACAAAACTCAACTCTTTCCGCAAAATATTCAACGGCCACCCACGCTAAGCAAGCTTGCGAGCGAACAATCGACGCGTTACGGAAGACATTTATTTTCACAATTCTATATAAGAGCGTTCTAAGAATAGTCGGCTCGTGGTATTCTGGCTTGTTTCATGTAATAGATAATAAAATCGGGAAACCAATAGGAGATTGAACACACTGCGATGGAAAATGACGCAACCCCATTAAGGGTAACTCGATTAATTAATAGTTTTTATGGATATAAATAGTCGGTTTGAGAGAAGTTCTCGCTAATTTGTTGATGCAATTGCAGGCTAAACTTTTGAAACTCGATGAACTTTGATGGAATGACGTTTCATGGGCAATGATCGGTTCTGTATATATATATATATATATATACATATACATATATGTGTACACGAACAACAACATCAGAGTGAAAACGTACGGTGCTAATGGCCAAATAGTTACTGGGAGATCTCCGGCAATGAACGGGTGACCCGTAACATGGGAATTAGAGCTGCTCGATGGACATTGGCTGATTGGCCTGTATGACGTAAAACAAACTGGGAATGGTATATATATGTACGTAAAGTTGACACGCCTTTCAACGGAACGTCGAAAGGGGAAAAAAAAGTTTCTCAGGTATAATTAGGAAAACAATGTTTAAGTTTAACTTCCTTTCGTCGGGCGAGGAGATAAGATCAATTTGTATTACAGTGAGTTGGAAAATTAAAGGGACAAGGTCGAAGAGAGGATGTAACGACAGTTGCACGAGAACAATTTAACGCACCGAAGATCGAGGAGAAGGTAAAATTCATTGGCAAAGGTTTACGTTTCGTATCATATGCAGGATAATAGAGAACCGAGCTTGGATTAGAATGTGAGATTTTCTTATATAGATTAAAGCGGACCACTGATGACCGCGATTGACGTTAGATCTCGCGTGAAACGGTCGAATGAGAGTAGATCGCGCTTCGACCTCTTACGTGAGAGTTTCATTTCGTTAATTGGCTGGAAATAGCCGTTAAAATTCAGGCGCCTGACGGCCACACCGGTTACCGTAACGGCTCACTGCTCCTCATCAGCAGTATCTTTTGTATAACTATCGACTTGCGAAACTGAGCAGCTTTAAAAAAGCACGAGTAATGAATTTTAATTATCAAACCATCCATGCTCTACTGCTATGGTATACATTCTATGGTAGTCTTGCGTATTACAATTTCGCGATTGGACTGTAAACATGAATTTTGAATTTATAGACTGGAGAAATATATTATTGTTTAAGAATCTGGAAACAGATACTAGCAGAAAAGTAGGAATCAATGGATCACGAGAATTTTGGCATTTCATCGAACTTCCCATTACCCTTTCAAAAGAGCCAAATGAAAAATTGTATGTTGGTATCAATTTTGGAAAAGAAAAGGACTTTTATATTCAACAGGGTCTCAGGGAAATTTAGAAAAATAAAACAATCATTTAAAAAAAAAATACAATCTTCATTTATTAAAACATGCATGTCACACCACAGATTCTCTCAAACAGTTTTACACCTTTCTTTTTTTATCGAACAAACCATCCGCTTTCTCACCTTGACAACGTATACAAAATCGGCGGCTCGATCCGCTAACGACCAAAGTGCTTCACTCTCACTTTTTTACTGCACACATACACAATTATAATGATCGATTTTCCCTTAATTTCTGCACACGCGATTCTCGACTGTTATATTTAAATGATACTAGATACATAAGCATTATAAGAGAAAGAGAGAGAGATAGAGAGAGAGAGAGAGAGAGAGAGTAAAGGATGAGGAAATTAATGGATCACACGGAGAGTAATGTAGGGATGGGGTAGAGGAGGATGTGCGGTGATGTAGTTATTGAGATTTTATCTGGAGTTTTGAGGGAGTTTTTTGACGTGAACTGGCAGGAGGCAGGTAAAGGACAAGCGCGTGCGCAAGGGACACGTTTGTCTCGCGGTCACATTAGTCAGGCCGTCAGTGTGGGCCAACGTTTTACGAGGGTTTAATGCCCCCAGATGGTGCATTCTAATTGCACCAATAAATCCCAGCGGGGACCTTCTTCTCTCTTTCCCTGGTACTGCTCGTTCCTGCATGGTCCGCACTCTTCTCTCTCTCTCTCTCTCTCTCGAGCATGCGAAGAGGCCCGCGTAATCCTGAAATCCTCCTGACGAGTACCTGAACGCCCACGCGCTTCTTCTGGCCTCTCCCCATTCTCGGCCGACCGACTACATTAAACTTGATCAATTACGACGAATGAGACTCGAACGGCCAACAAGTTGCATTATAATGCGCTGATTTTTAAATTAAATCGCCATGAAGCACTCGTCGCTTCCACGTGAATTTGCATATCTTTTGATAAACAAACTGTGCCAGTATGATACTTGGCCATTCAACGAGGAGAACGCTCGCGTGCGTAAAAATTTATACCACCGCTCGAAACGTTGTGACATTTCAGCCGGAGTATGATCTTCCTTCGTCGATATCGTTGCCACGTGGATTGTCATTCTAGAGAGACGTAGAAAAATCTTCGACTCTTATACATATATATATATATATAGAGTTGTTAGAAGAATTAATGGAGGATTCTCTCGGATAATCGTAATTTTGCGGTGGAAGCGAACGAAAGTGAAAATTCTACGTCACTTGCCGGTGGAGTGGATCGAGTGTGGTACACATAGGCCGGGAAGTGGGACGACTCTTCTGGCGAGTAAAAAAGGGCAGAACAATGGATACAACGGGCCACAGCGGGGTGCTCGATGCTGCCACGTAGCAGCCAAGCGAGCCCAGTGTGGAGAGAAGGTAACGTGCAGCAAGGGGGAGGGGGTGCAAGAGGGAAAAACGAGGAGAGTAAAATGGTGGTTCGAGAGGGAGAGAGAATGCAACGGAATGCAATCGTGGGGAGAAAGGGACGCTATGTGGGGAAGGGGTTCAGGGATAGAGGGGAATATCAGGGCCCCATAAGGCACTGGACCGTACCGGGGGATATAATGCTGGACCCACTGAATAGATCAATTTACAATGGCAGAAAATGAGCAGCTCCTCGCTTCTAACACCCCTTCTCTCTCGCTCGCTATTTGGCTTGCCCCCCTCATCTGTCCGAACGCGCGCGCGCACGTTGCTTCTCACGAATCACCAAAGAGGCCAACCTCGATCATCGCCTTATATATATATATATATATATATTGCTAAAATTCACAATTCATTGAAAATTCTTTCTTTCAGTTTTTTTTCTTTTTTTTTTTTAGGAAAAAGAAAGAGAAAGAAAATAATCTCCATAGTGAGCGTGCGGCCAGATCCTCCGGGCCCTATCTCGCTGGGACTATCGAGGGCAACGACGCCACGTCTCGACGTGGCTGGCCCAGGGGAGACGCGACGCACCTTGAAAATCGACACAAGAGGATTGTCACCTGCTTATCTGGCTTGTGCTCGGCCAGTCGTGCCTTCGTTCTGCTGTCGACAGATCGATTCATGGATGAGGCGCGAGTGGGCGAGACATACGGCCCAATATATCGCTTACGGAAGATTACAAGTTTCTCCAGAAAACAAGGCTTATCTCTTCTCGTGGGTAGATAAGCAAAGCTATGCAGAAAAATATCAGCAGCGATGAAAAGTGAAAATGCCAAATTCCTCTCTTGTTCGCCTATATACATATACATATAGAATCTACTCTGGGGACTTTCTTAAAATAAGCAATAAATGAGTATTGCATATAGACAGTAAAGTCATATAGGTATACAGATTACCAGCAGAAGATACGTTCCAGCTTGAGAAGCGTTCTTTGGATAAATCGCTGCTGCGAGGAATGAAAACATCTCGACTAACACCGCGAGAGAGAGAGAGAGAGAGAGAGAGAAGTAAGATCCGCTCTCTTGTACTCGACTCCGTGATAGAGCAACGTGAAACGCGCGCGTCATTTGATTTTTTCCTTTTCCAGAGGCCAATGCGTTTTGAAATTTACCTTATATCCTTCGCGCGGCTTATTAAGATGCAAATGTCATGTCAATTTCGCAATTCTAACGGTCCCTTCGTGAGAGCAAACCGCCGGAGAGACGCGAGTATCGGCAAAAGACGCGCGTTCCTTGTCTTCTCGGCGATAAATAATAGAAACTCCACGCGGACGAACAAAACGAGCCAATGATTAATCGTCGATCGTGAATAGGCTGACGGAAGACGATGGGAGAATACTTATTTATCCAATGATAATTGTTCGCGTATGACATTACGCGCGGCAATTACACGATCGATGGACGATGGTCGCCCGTGAAAAACTATATATATATGTATATATTCCTCCTGGAGAACAAGGATAAACGCGTAGTTCCACGTGCAACGTTCAAAACACGCCTTACGATAATTGGCAAACAAAATCAAGCATCTCTCGATATTCTTACAATGTAAAGCAAGATTCACGCAGAGATTCGTATATACGACCGCTTTATACCTTATCCTACCAGGCGTCAGGGCTTAACTCTTATCGTTATCTCGATATAACACTGTCAAACTCGTTGCTACTGTGTTATAGCCGCTCCACATTTATACACAAGAATTAACCACCTAAGACTCTAAAATAACGTTGGAAAAATATCCGACTGTGTAACCACTCTCGCCGAAACTGGCACGAATAAATTTCACGAAGAGATTAAGCTTTATCAAGGTCCGCGATATTGCATTGGAAATAATATATATATGCTATACATATATCAGACGTATCGCGATACATTTATATGTGCACAGTATTATATACTGTATCAACCAATTGGAGAAAAACTCAAACTCTTTTCCCACTGACCGGAAACTATTGGCGCATATACAGTCCGAAAATATTTATTAACCGTGCGAGATTTCAGAGGGTCGTAAAAATATTTTAAAGTCGGCGTGACTTCCGCGGAGGAGTTTGCGTTTTTCTGCGAGAAGAAGACGCGTGGTAGTATGTAGGCCATATGAGGAAATATCGCGGGGATATACCTGGCAGAGCAGCCGACCTACGGTGGCGAGGAATGTAGACGGCGAAATGGTATGTTTTAAAAGGCCCAAATCGTTTCGCGGCATGCGGCCCCGGGTTCTCGGGTTACCTACGCGTGTCCTTGGGGAGCTGCCTTAGCTGAATTACTAGGAGAAAACGTCGAGTGACGAGGAGCGAGGCACGCGAGGTACCGACGATGATGAGGGAGAGAGGCAGAGAAGGATGACGAGGAGGTATACGCGCAGGGAGGGATGGACTGCGCTCTTGCCTGTGAGAGCCAAGTATCCTCTTCTATATACATATATACGTATATATAGTATACAACTATATAGCTGCACTTTGCCTTGAGAAAATGCGTCCCTGTCGCTTCGCTGCGCGTCTTTTCGACGCACAGCCTAAAAATAAGTCCCACGCTGCGCCTTCTGCTCGTACGTGTTTTTCAAGCTCTTCGCGCGACTCTCGCTCGATGGGAAGATGTATATGCTCCGGTGTACGTGTATATATCGGAGGACCTCTCCACTCATTTGGAACGCTCGAAAATCACAGCGAAGAATTTCGAGAGCCTAACGTGTGCTCCGACACGAGAAACTCGAGGACGGATTGTCCAGCTTTTCGGAAATCGGCCAATGATCCCTTTTCGTCCACTGCCGAGATTCTAATTATACGTTGCACGGTATAACGAACCGAATCCTCTCGGCCGAAACATCAGCACGGACCAATCGCAGCGTACGATCGAGCAACTTGAAAAACTTGTCTCTTATTACTTTCTCTCTCTTTCTTTCTTTTTTTCCATCTCCCTCTCTCTCGATCATTACGCGCCAAAGATCAACATTCCAGGTATACGAGGGTATTTTACTTGTTGCAATTTCGAGAAAACTCTGTCTCGTCTAGCTATAGAAAATTGCTGGGGAACTAAAACGTTGCAACGTGTGACATTATTGAGATACTCTTTCTTATGTACTATACGATTAATCAGCGATGGTTTTCTTACCTGTTTGGAGAAAACGGCAATGTCCTCGTTGAAGCTCTCCGACGAGCAGACGTCGCCACCCGCTACTCCTGGCTCGCGGGGTGTACACGTTGCGAGCTCGCATTTCTCAAAGATGAGCGCGAGCAGCGGGAACAAGGGGTGTCTGTAAGTGAGAAGAAAAATCGTATGAATACAGATGGAATAGGAGGCTAGACGCGATAGACGAACGATGTTACAGAAAAATGGGACGAAAAGTTTCTGAAATGGACCATTCGACATAAGGGACTTATTATCTCGCCAAGCGTTTGCACTGGCCGCAACGAGCATGTTAATTAAGCGCACGATCTTTCGCTTCCAGATGTTCGATCGACTCTGACCACTTCTCTCCGAGAGCCGATAAAGTATCGTCCGTATACTCGTAATAATATAGCGCATTGCACATGATCGCCGCGTTGCAAAATAGTCGGCCGCTCTCGGGAAGAGCGAGAGATGGGATAATATTCCACTGAAATATACAATATGTGTTATACATTGAGTAAGACATCCACAACTCGTGATTTTCTTGCCCCCCTCTCCTCTTTTCCAAGGAGGAATACCTCGTCCCTTCCGACAACCGAACGTAACTCGATACTGCGCGGTATATATATATATATATATATATATAAGAAAAGTTGCTTCTTCTCGTGCCACTTTGATACAATTATCATATACAAGACACAAACGACTTTATTCGCTCGAATTTACAAAAGGGAGAAGTAAATCGATTGACCTCTGCGAGGAATGTTGCAGGAATGATTTATGCAGTGTTTTCAAAAGTGGGTACAAATGCGTTTGTAATAGGTGCTTTCGGGAAAAAAGTGTGAGTTCCATTAAAGAAACAAGGCACGCGCAAGGAAAGTAGCGATTGTCATCGGGAAGGAAGGATCTGGTTGTCCGTGTATAAGGTCTTTTTATCTGAGGTGGAGGCTGAAAGGCCGAGCCCAGTTAGTGCTACGAGGACGCAATTAACATTAGACAAGCGGGTCCGGGGCAAGAAAGGAAATTTGGCGTGAAGCCGCCAGCCGAAAACGGGTCTTTCGACTTTCGGGCCTTTTCGTGCCAGCGGCTTTTGCTTGCACACTTGATCACTCTCGCTGTCCGACGGTAAGCGTTCCTGCCTGCAGTTTCTTGCGAGCCCGGCCCCAGCCAGCCAGCCAACTTCACGGCTCTCCCCGGTGTATCCCATACCCACCGCTATATAACAACATTTATTTTACGTATATATATATATATATATATATATAAGTTACAAAAATATTTCACCGATAAATCGATTTGCGATTCTATATACAAAAATCTTTCATCATACGCTCTTCCATGTACAATAATGATTTATTCATGGAATTCTGTACGAACTTGTCACCTAGGCATCGACAGTTCCTGTATATAACGATATGTATATGTGTGTGTATTTTTTCGCACAGCGAAGATTAAAATCCGGGAAAAAGTCGCAGCGAAATAACGAGGAGAAAATTGGGCAGAATTAAGAGTGATTTATCAAAAGCTGGCACACGATATGGAAAATGATACTTTTCGAATCCGAAAATATATAGCAGCCTCAGTGCGAGCGCGGGCTTCGGCACACAAGGAGGATCAGCGGATAAGATAAGATTAAGCCGGCGCGATATAACCACTATGCAGCGGTAGCCTATACGCTTGAGAATCAAAGCAGGTATATGCGTACATATATGCTACTTCCCCAGCGGACTTTCATAATTTTCCGCATTGACCGTCACGACTCGGAGGCCGTTTCCGTTGGAGCGACCCTCCGGAGCTGCCATTTTTACCATTTCAACCATTTCGGCTCCGAATTCACCATGCTTTGCGTTTCGACCAATCCTATTAATAATACTGTATGCTGTATCCCTATGTTCGTTCCACGACCCATGAATTTTAAAGTACCAACCATTTTCAATTACTTTTGAACGTTTCGCTTTAAAAAAATCGATTGAAAGTTTCGTCAACAAACCAATAACCGTGTACGCAACTCCTTTCAACGCAGGTGCGTTGGTTTCTGCAGAAGGAATACAAGATTGCTTCATTGATGCGAAATAGATTGAGCGAGATTTTTTTTAGAGCTTATTTCGAGGGCAGAATAAGGTTATGTGGGTAGAAGGTATACAGCGGAGAGTTGGAAGGGCACGGGGATGTGTGCGCATGGTAGCGGGTCGCGTCTCGCAGCGTGGCGGACATAAAACGATTCGGAACGAATTTCGACAAATTGACGCAGCCGCCGCCAGCAACGACTCTGCGAACCGAACCGCAGTACCGCCGGCGAAAAAAACCTTCTGCTGCCCCCCCCCCCCTCCTCCTCCTATCCACCCTACCACTCTCCACTCTCCACGATGCAGTCACTCCTACGCTCGTAACATACATCTCTGACCTCTTCCTTGCCCTAATTTGTACCGTTCAAACGATCTCACTGCGGCAATAATTGGCGAAACTTTATGCGATTTAAACTTTTATTTCGGAGCGTGAAAGATATATACTTGGAATTTGGCGGGGGATGACTCGCAGAGTCCCCGAATCCCGTTTCTCTCGCAACGGTGCGAGGTACGACCGCGGGCTCCAGAGAAATGTGTAATAGGACTATACGGGGCAAATATCTGCATGCATATATCTTATATAGAGTTGCGTATTTATTGTATATACACAAGTGGATCCTGCGCGTGGCAGGCGGGCGGAGTTTTCGCGGTTGGCGTTTTATACGAGGAGGAAAACCACGAAACGCAAGGCGAGGTAACTTATTGGGGAGCGACGTAAGTACGCTTGAAATGCGGCCTTCCCGAGAGCGGCGGTGGTTGCGGCCTACAAAGTGCAACGTTGATGACAAATGACGTGTGCCGAAGCAGCGAGTCTCGGCGCAGCGCCGCGGGACCACAGAGGGTAATGATATGATTGGTCGATGGGGGATGCTTGCGGTTTTGCGGTTTCCGCCCTCGAACAACACACAGGCCCGTCGCGCGCCAAACACTTTTTCCATAAACGCGTCGCGTCGTCAACTTCACGCCGGTACCTGTGACGTCACGTGATTCACTACACTCGGCGCAGTACCCCCTCCCCCTCCTGACGCTAGCCCTTCTACCCACCGATCCGCACCCCCAACGCCACGGCTCGCGATATATCTCGAAACGTCTCTATAAAAATATTCTCCTGGCCAATTTCGTAAACACCTCGAGCCCCAAGTGTGTCAATTATACGCCCGCACATTATAAAAATCCATAAAAACACCTATTACGACGCCAGATGGTACAGTCCTCTCACCACGCGCGGTGACCTATGCTAGCTGCTGTGGAATTTTAGGAACCGTCATCGGTAGCGAATCTTAATAGCGAATATATATTTTTTGGCGAATAACATTAAGCGTCCGGATCGTCATTTACGAGGAACGTCGATCGTTTTAAAAGTGACGAAGAGATGCAGTGGACCTCGCGAAAGCCTCCGATTATTTATTATAATCAATTTCATTGCGCAAAACTGACTGCTCGCCTGTATATAGCTGGTATATCACTGTGTAAACCAGTATAGTGTATTCTGCGAATTAGCCTAGCAGCATTTTTGCCGAAGAATTTTCAGAGCCAACACCAACACGCGGAAAGAATAAGATAGCGAGGCAAAAAAGTCTCGTTTGCATATCGGTTTTTTATACTCATAGATTTTATCGCGCTTAAATTAAAACTAACGGGGTCCGTGTAGCGACGATAATAAGCGATAATGGTCGATAAAGATGGCTTCGATCGTCTCGAAACGAAATTTACTGGATCTCGCCATGGAGCTATACGCGGAGGGATCAGGCAGTTACGCCATACAATCGGTGAATTTGTCAATCGGTCCGACAACTTTTTGCCAGCTCCGCTAATTTACCATGCATGTAGAAAATCCAAAATGGCGAATGCACGAATTTGAATAAAAGAAAGCTATGGAATAATCGGTGCCATTAATCGTTGTTCGAAGGATTTTTGAAAGAGAACAAAGACGCAGGGGGTGGGTGGTGCTACATGGTGACTGAGGGTTGGGACGAGAGGGCGGAACAAGTGGAGAAAAAAATATATAAGCGCACAAGAGCGACAATTATGAACATCCATGAGACGATCCAACGAATAAATTGCATTTCACGGAGTTTTGCGTAAGACACGCGAGACGTCTAATCCACAAATGACTCGACCAATCGCGGTACTTGCATAAGGAGCAGAGTTTTCCGTGATTGGCAGATTTGTCCGTGCATTACGTCTCGCGCCTTACGTAAATCTCTTTTCCGTACAATTGATCGGTGTCCGTATCGCGAAGAATGGTGCACGGCGAGGGAATATAGGTATAACGGCGTGTGAAACTGGAATCGAGATTTCCTTCCAGACGCACGTATATATAATAATAATAATAATTCCGCTTGTAAATAAGAGCATAAATATTGATCGCGAAAGCCGAAGAATTCCGCTGGAGAGTCCATAATAATTTCGTTGGAAAATTCGACTGTTGGAATCGGGAAGAATGTTGGTGTTTTGTTGAACATCTCAATTGGAGGTAAGAGAGGGAGAGGGAGAGAGAGAGATAGAGATAGAGAGGAATCTGGGACGAGTTAAAGTTTTCGCGTGTTTCCGAGAAAGCGGGTTCCGAGGCACACGACGACTAGCGTGGACAAATTATAGGGTGCGGCAAATAATGAGCTCCCGTTCTAGGATGCAGCACCAGCAGCAACAGCAGCAGCAGCAGCAGCAGCAGCAGCAGAAATCGGGGCCATATCTCGCGTCTATAAATCACGAAGCAACGCGGTCATACAACTTCGTAAAACGGCCATTGACGGGCTCGGGTTCGGGTTCGTGTTCGAGACTCGCCGACTCGTATAACCCGTGGCACGAGCGCGCGCGGCGGCAAATTTTAACCACCGAACTGGATATCTCCTCCCCCCTCATCCCTTCCAACAAACAGCACCCCACTCCCACCCTTTGCTCAACGTTTACACGAGCTTCCTCCTCTCGCAGAGATTTTTCATCGTTACGCGATACTTTCTAGACCGTACGTTGTACTACGACGTCGGATCCAACAACGCACGCACTAGGGATTATTTCCAGACTAGCCATTGTCACGCGACTACTTTGTATTTCAAATTAATTAATGGCACCGACGCCGAGTGCGAGGCGGCAATCTCGACGATTAATTAGTAATGAATCGCATTAATGCAAAGCAAGCTACTTCCTCGACTATAGCGCGTTCGTTTCAACCGCGAGACTTAAGGACTTTATATATATATATATATACACACACACTATACAGTGTATATATACGTGGATACAAAACGCGATTAGGGAATCCCGTCGGTGTCTCGACTGCAGAGGGAAACTCGGCGTTAAAAAATAACAAGCGTTATAAACATAAGTTCATTAACGGTAAAGAGAGTCTTGCTTCATAAATTTGTGCATAATCTCTTACTGAAACGTTAATGAGTTTATGGGTGGTGATCCGAGAGGGTGTTTATGGCTGGTCGAATCGTCGCGTCTCGAGATAATTATGGAAAGGGAGTAGAGATGGTTTTAATTATGATATAATAATTATATATATGTAGAGAGAGAGAGAGAGAGAGAGAGACTCACCCATAAATGGCATCTTTGTCACGCTTGTGAACATCGGGCACGGCGGACGCCGCGACAGCGGCTGCTGCTGCAAGGACGTGTTGGGGCGGTTGAGGCGGGGGTGGTGGGTACTGGGGATGAGCTGGCCCCATACCCCCTAGGTGTGGACTGTGGTGGAGGCCGGGAACACCCCGTGCGCTCCCGTGAGGATCGTACAGTCCTGCTCCACCACCTCCACCGCCACCCTCCAAATAACCCCCGTGCAGCCCGCCATCGTCGTACTGAAACAAGCAGAGAACCAATCGTCAAAACAAACGCTAAAAACACACAGCATCGAGCGATACCGATATAAACTTTCTTTCCAACTTTCTATAAACTAGAACACAGCACAGGTATTATCCCTTGTAGCAAAATAGCTTCGGCTCTCTCGCGCTATATACTCCGTGTACACAAACTTACTTATTTTTAGCCCGGCGCGTTTCGCGTACGCTATTTTTCTAGCTTTGCACCTTGCACGTTCGAGGCGTTCGCATCCAAAACCGATACATAAATGATGCACGACGACACATGTGTGCTGCATATGTTCCCTAATCGATGATGGGAAGGTGACGCGCGAGAAGCTACTCTGTAATGCCACATCTTTTTATAACCGATGATAGTGCTCTCGATAGATAGTAGGGCGACCAACGTAGCAGCGATAAAACAAGTTCGCGTTTAAGGTGCATATATATATATATATAGGTATATATAACGCGACAGCTGGACATCTCGGAAGGACAGTGTTCTAAAAACAGATGTAACCGCTGATTTTTTCCCATGGTGAAAATGGAAACAGGATCATTGATCGCTCGACGAATTTCAGGGAAATACCGGGAGGACTATTTAGGGATGAGGAACTTGAAGAGTACGAAAAGTCGGGCTGATCGATCAATCGCGTTTCCAACTTTTCACACTCGTCACGAAAGCCGCCAATTACTAATTGCTAATTAGTCAGAGAGAGAGAGAGAGAGAGAGAGAGAGAGAGAGAGAGCAGTGATTTGCAGGAAAGGACGAGTCGAGCTATCGACGCGAATGCCAGGTACGAGCGAGCAAGGCCTCTGGGGATTGTTGAAAAAAGAAGAAAATATATGTTATAATTAATAAGAGCTTGACTGAAAGGACGAGCAGCACGGCATCGGTAGTTGAACGTATACTCGGTATTATTTATAGTTTCGATCGCGAGATAAGTGATTTTCTCATTGATTTTCATTAAGGCGAATGTCCGAGCGGAAAATCCTTTGGAGGAATCGAGCGAGAGGGCGCGAGAGACAACGGTGAAAATAAATCTTGGTAAGTATCGGTGAGTTGGCGCCTGAAACAAGATCCCGCATAAAGATAGAAAAAGTTTGAGCGCGAGCGTCGGTATAGGTTCCTCGCTCGCGCTCGCGGCTTATTCTCTCCTTCTAAACGCGAGGAAGTGGAGGAGGAGGAGGAGGAGGAGGAGGAGAGCGCGCAAAAATAAACCCTTCCTTTTTCTTGCCTGAGAAAATGCGACATCTCCAGTCGGAAAGGTGAATTCCTACGCGATACTGAAAAAGCCTCGGCTAATAATTCACGAGACCAGCTATGAAGATATCACTCGCGGTGACTGAGCTGGATATCTGAGAGGGAGAGATCCAAAGATATAAGAGAGTATAAGAGGAAACCGGGCTCGCGAGGCTCCTCGTGCGCCTTGTAAAACCCACCAATACCCTCCGTGCTTTATACACTTGGCGAATCGCTGTCTCGAAAACCCGCGAAACACGCCCCTTCCGATCCCCTTCGCGCTGTATAGCTCTCGCTCGAAAATAATTATATTCCATAAAAACCGCGGGTTAAAATATGTCGCTTAAAATCTAATTACAATGGATAACAACGATCTCGCGTATATAATTGAGTTACAACTTATTATCTTTGCACGAGAGACTTATCGATTGATAAGAACTACATTTTTCGCGAGTAGCTGAAAAAATGTGTTATATATATAAATTATTAATTTTCAATCGAGCGAACATGTTGAAAATTCTATCTGTCAAATTGATCAAGCAGCGATATTATCGCGTTATAATGACCAAGTAGGGATTCAGAATCAAACGTCACTCCCAGATAGATGGGTCAAGGCAGATACTATACGATCAAGTGGAATTTAAAAAAAAGCAAGAGGGAGAGAGAGAGGGGGAGAAGAAAACACACAGAAAGGAAAACATTCTCGATGATGCATATACAAGCGCTTTATATTTCGATGCACAAATACGAATCTGTATACAGTCACCCAACTTTTTTGCCAACAAACTTTTCGTGAGATATCCGTTGAAAAAGTGAAAAATTGCTAGGAGATGGAAAAGTGTGCGCATGAGCAACACACGATAAGTCTGACAAGTGAGGTAGTAGCAGCGCAGCAGCAGTATGGCTGACATTCCTGAATGAAGAAGGAGGGAAAGACGAAGAGGAGGAGGAGGAAGAGAGGAGAGAATTACCCGACCGTTCGTTACTCCCTGATTGATGTCGACATTTGGAAAACATTGCGATCAACACGAACGTATCGAGAGCGCACCATGTGCTCGGTCTATCTTGGGGACACGATGCTATTCCTGGAGATGTTTCACTCGCAAAATCATTCGAAAATCTCCGAGACCCCGTTAACCGACGGAAAAAATATATATATATATGTATGTATCTCGAGCGACAAGAGATGTCGAAAAACAAACACTGTCGTCTTTGGACGGAATCTTTGTCGCTTTGTCATTCGACTCGATGCGGTGAGAGAGAGAGAGAGAGAGAGAGAGAGAGAGAGAGAGAGAGAGAGAGAGAGACCGAGAAAATTGTGCAGAAATTCAATAATAATAATGATAATAATAAAGTTTTGCCGTCGTTGCTCCCGCGATAAACGTATTTCGAGTGCGAGGACGAGCGATGGGAGTACGGGAGGTTCCTATATAGGGAATTTCCAAATTGCATCAAACTATTCGGGTAGCATGGGTAATCGGCGCGGCGGATCGATACAAGTGACATTTGACGGGTGTTTGCGAGCTTTGTGCAAAACGGGTTTGCTGGGGAGGAAGAGTTTGCGTTGCGGATATTTGCGACGGGAGGATATCGCGGCGAGCACGCGAAAAAGGGCTCAGCTGTGCACGCACGCACGTTTTGGCAATTTGGCGGAGGCAGCATGGCTGCGGGAGACGCAATTGAGTGGTAAAACGACCGAAGCCACGGTGCAGCCGCGCGCCATGAGAAAGATTGAGACGCGTGGATGCTACCGTATTATTTGCACCGCCATTATTCCTCTGCCAATCGAGTTCAATTAAATATGCCCACTATCGATGAAACTTAACCCCCTTATAGCCACGATAGAGCATTCCTTTGACCCTCCGACTCTTCGTCTTCGATTCGAAGGAGCATCGAAGATGAAGAGTCGCTATAATTTCCAGCTGGAAGGCGCGCGCGCGGTGGCGACCCTTCCTCTCGCTCGCTTCTCCTTCTTCCAGAGGAACAACTCGAATCGATCGGAGACAGTGAGAATATAGAAAATTGTGAAAGCCGAGAGGAACGATAAGCAGCGCGTCAACGAGTCGTCGCAAAGTTAGCGGAAACGTTTTGTCGCCATGTGACAGACGGAGGATAATATCGTCGGTAAATATTCTATCGCTCTTCTGATTTTGTTATAATCTGCACGCGCGCGTGACGTCACAGAAAACGCGCAAACACGCAGGTGACTGTTGTTATCGATGATCGCGCTAATGTAGCTTCGCGTACAGTTCGTTATCACTATCGAAATCGCTTTTTCAACTCTGACAGTCCCGGTAATCGAAGTGTCAACGTTGTTCAGCTCGAGTGGATGCTCCAATTCAGGATAACGATTACTTTGGAAAACAGTAAAATCGAAAAAAAAAGCCAAACAAATACGAGACGCGTGTAATTATAAGAGAGAGAGAGAGAGAGAGTGTTGATAGGAGAGAGTAGAAGAATTAATTATCTTTGTATAGTTATTGTGTAGAACACACAGATACCGTATAGCAGCGCGAGTGCGAGTAGCCGTCGGATAGAACAGCAGAGAGAACCGAAAAATATTACCATCGAAAATTTATGGATCGTCGGAATTAGTATCTAAAATTTAAATAGGCGAGCACTATAATCGTTACTACCAATTTCTACTACCATTTACTCGGCATTATCGAAAAATAAGTGTTGTGCTAAACAGTATAGATATACGGAGCCCCCCACACCTCTCTCTCTCTCTCTCTCTCTCTCTCTCTCCATCCTCCTGTCTCTCCGTGTCCCGGTAATTTAAATTAGCATCGCCAAGAGTGTAGAATGAGCGATTTCTGTTTACAGCCATTCTCCGAACCGAAATATATCCCTGGGTGTTCGATAACTCCCGCTCGCGTGTAATAATTTCGCTTCGTTGTACAACTTCAATGGCGCGCTAATATTCAGCCGACGACAATATTAGTGTTTTACAATGCTTCATTGATTTATCGGTGGCCGATAGGATCAGCCGTGGGAGATATATCGGTGGAAGAGCATAAAAAATGTATGGAATTAGCGGAAAATGACTAATTATGGCTGGTCGCGAGGCAAAATTAGAATGAGATTGATTGGTTTAGGAGTAAGTGGCGGAGTACTCCGCGAACTCGCTCTTGTTCGAAAACTGATTGAATGCAAGCTATCGGGCCACTATGTTTATGTACATTCGCTCGTTGGTATCAATCGAATTTGTCAACAGCTTTTCAAACTTGACCGTCGTCTACGTTATTGTTTCGATTCCAATCGTTACGGTCGTCATCATTATGGAGTATATAGTGAGGCTTGATCAATTACAAGAGGCTGTTAACGTAAACAGTAAAGTCCTTGGGAACTCCCCTTTCCCGGTGATTTAAAAGTAAATTCTCTCTTCCACCACTATACTCCTCCACCGCACTCACATCGCTATAAATCCCATCGCGTACGCGCAATTCACTTCCGATGCTAGTTTCAAAAGTCACGTCTGCCGTCTCGAGAGCGACTTGCTCAAGTTTGTTGTTTCAAACACGAAGCGGAGCTCCAACGACACCACGACGTTCGTTTGTCATACGCCGTCATCGCGGAAAGTCAATTTATGAATTTCGCGCGAAAACCTATTCTTCCGCCAAGAGATATCTCGTCGTTAATTTGTAAGAGACTTCAACACCCCGCACGCTTTATATATATATATATATAGCGCCTCGCACTCGGGAATCCTATCCCCGAGCACAAAGCTCCTCTTCAGCTCATTGATGCGCATGTAAATTTTTCGGGACACGACCATCGGGACCTCGAGATCCCTCCGACGATGGCCGAGCTTAGCTCGCGTAATCCCCGTGCAATATACTCTTTATCCCTCTCTTTCACTACGAGCCACGATTGACCGAATTTTCTTCCAACACTTTGCACAATAACCATCGATTTCCCTATATAAATTTCTCATTTATAGGCTCGGCAGAGTCCCGTACACACGCGCACACACCGACCCTGACCATTCCTATCGAAAGCCTCCTACATCTCATTGACGTTCTCAAAGGAAACTTGCAATCCGACACACGCGTTAATTTTTCATCGGCACTAATCACAGTGTCGCGAGAAGCTTTTACGGGAGTGGAAAGAAGGTTAGGAGGAGGGGGAGGGATGTGGGGAAGCAGAGAAAGAATGTATAGGGAAGAAGCAGAGAATAAGAATAAGTTGAAAATAGAGCACACGTACCCTTGGCTGCGCCATGAACGCCCTGGCCGCGCCGGGGAACTCTGCGTGCTGAGCCACCGTAGCGGCTGTATTTTCCCACAGTACCGAGAAGCAAGCCTCGACACTTCTATCTCACTAGTACCGCTTCACTCGAGTCGCCCTAACACGCGGCGCGAGCTCTTGGCCAAATATTTTCTCTCCTCCTGGTGAAAGCTTATTCGGCAGAAAGATTGCGTTCGGTCCGAAATGTTTCTCGCAGGAGCGGGGTCGCGCAGTGGTTGTCTGCCGTCGGCAGGTCTGGGCACCTGCCCTGAAACGTGGAACCGTCGTCGAGGCCCTCGGGAACTGCCACTTGCAGCGAGCCAATGGCCGACGGTCCGTCAAGGTCGTCGATGTGAGTATTCCCCGGGTCCGAGCTCACCGGTCCGCGCGTACCGATGATCCTTTCGTCCTCGGGATCAGTCAGGATCACTGCGAGCGTCAGCAGTGCCCCTCGAACGTTGCGTCTATGGCATTGAGGACGGCAATAGCCGGATACACGTGTTTCCTCGTCATTGCTGATACAACTACGCAACTTGTTCCTCAATCTTGCCACATATCCCACCACGTGCTCGGCGGCCGTTCGACCCTCTCTCTCTCTTTCTCTTTCTTTCTCCGCTCTGTACTCCTTCGCTCCTTCTTCCTTCCTTCCTTCCACCCGACGACCTTGAAACTATCCAATATCTCGGGATGACGACGCGCGGGAAAATAATTCACTTTTCTTCTCTCGCAAATATACGTATATATAATATGTATATATACATGTGGGTGTTGGTGTGTGTATATATATATATATAAGCTCGCAAAACGTTTCTCCCTCGGAGCGACAGAGGAAAACCTAGTACGAATATATCGATGAACTCTCTTTTATTTCTCTTATTATGTCACAGGTATATAGAGCTTCACTGAATCACACGAATGAGACACGCGTATACCATCACCTATGTCACTGACAAGCACATATTAGATCCTTCACTGGTAAGAGTCGCGCGTTACTCTCGATCATCACCTATTGCGATAGACAGCTGCTGGACGGTAACCGTCGATGAACGCGCGCGTGTGGCTATTCCTCAGCTGCTACCACCAAACAACAATCGGGAAAAGGTACGTACGAGTCCTCGTAATTCACACGCGTAACTAGCACCAATGCGCGCGCGGACTTTCGATGAAACGAGGAAAGGGAGCAAAGCGCGCGCGCGCGCTCGCTCGTCTTTATTTGTGTACGCGTGTGTATATCGCGTTGCCTCTTGTGCAAGAGCGCGTACGCGGGAACCACAGAACTGAACGAGAATCGAGCTCTCTTACAGAAACAACAAGCCGAAGAATGGTGGTGGTGATGGTGGTGGTGGTAATGGCGGTAGGTGGTGGTTGTGGTGGGGGTGGCGGTAGTAGTAGTAATAGTAATAGCAATAACAGAAGAAGATGAAGAAGAAGAAGAAGAAGAGTCGGAGCGAGAGTGAAAAAAGTAATGCGAGATTGACAAGAGTGATATATATATATATATATATATATATTTAAATTATATATATATATGTATATATGTATACAGAGAGTGTGTGTGAGAGAGAGAGAGAGAGAGAGAGAGAGAGGAAGGAAGGAAGGGAGGAAAAGGCAGGAGAAGAAGAAGAGGAGAAGGAAAGAAGACAGCTCTCGTGCTGTCCGCGGCGGCGACGAGCGACGGCGGCGACGAGTCTCCTCCCGTGGTGTTAAACTGCGTGGTGCACACCACCGTGAGAGAGCTCCGGCAAATGCGGCGTGTATATGGTGCGCGCGAGTTTAGCCGGCGACAGACAGAGCGCGCCGATTACGTTCAGTCCTCCACGAAAAAGCCACGTACGGAGAGCGACGAGCGTGAGCGTGAGCAGCGCCTAGCGCGTTTAGATCCTGCGCCGTCCGCAGTCGTTCGCCAACTGTCAATCAGCGCGGTGCTTCCCCGAGGAGTGGGAGGTGCGAGCACACGCCCACAGGACCCGGCCAATGCGCCCTGGTCCCGCCTATCGAAGCCTCTTTCGGATCCCTCTTTCTCTCTCTCTCTCTCTCTCCCTCCCTCCCTCCCTCTCTCTCTATCTCTCCCTCCTTCTCGCGCACGCAACGATCCCCACTATTCCCACAGCCTCTATCTCTCCCTCCTTCTCCCACCACCAGGCTCGCCCCTCGGACCTTTCTCCCCTCTCTCGCTCACTCTCTCTCTCTCTCTCTCTCTCGACGTCGAACACAACCTCTCCCACGGCACCCACTCCTCTACTCTACTCGACGACAGCGCCCCTATCCGCCGACACCCCGAACCCCTAGCTCCTCCGCCATCGCGACCACCACTACCAACGCACAGACGCTGCCCTCCTGCCGACGAACGAAGACGACCACGACGACCACGACGACGACGACCTAGACGACCTAGACGACCAGCACCCGGGTATCTCTACTACTTACTCCGTACCTATCCGACTTGCAGCTTTCACATCCAACTCTCTTCCTCTCAAATATTCTCCTCTCATCTTTACCTTTACTCTGGCCGGATTTCCATTTGGCGCGAGATAGCGCGCCCCTTGCCATTCGTCCCCGCGGTATTCCCTGTGAAAGAGAAAAGTGACGGGATAAAGGCCGGGAATCGGGGTACACGCTATATACTCTATATACACCATACACTCTGCCTAATGCTATTTCATTCCCCACTTGATTTTATTTCACGCTTAAACTTGCCAACGCTCATGCATCGCATTAAAGCTAATTAATATAGCGTATTAACACGCTGGAATAATAAAGTAGCTTTAGCGGACTTAACGGCGGTCTGCTAAAGTCATGAGATCGTTACTCCAAAGTTTCTTACACGTTGTTAAAGGCAGCAGCAGTGTTGTCGGGGGTAATGGCAGTTTCCATGAGTATACGTCTTGATAATTCAGCGAGTAACGAGACGGGACAAGAGTGGGGAGCGGGGGTGGGTTTTTCGCTAAAACAGCCAGGTGGATGAGAAATGGAGCTTGTTCATGTACATTTGGACCGAATGGTCGATGCAATAAGGTGCGCGGGAGGTTTTGTTAAAACTGGCCAAGACGAGGAGCGTGCGTCCGTAGCGGCCGCCGGCAGGTGATCTGCCTTTCGATGAATCGAACAGCTGATTCCGCGGAGGAATTGGGTCGCGAACGTGCGGTTTCGAACTTTGAATGGTATTCGCCGTTCGGTGAGTAATAGCGCGAGGAGAGGTACAGAAGAGCGAGAGTCGGCTGTCACCGGCATCACTCAGTGTCTCCCTCCTGGCGTTCACTTTGCCCGATTTTATGACTCTCTCTCTCTCTCTCTCTCTCTCTTCCCACAACCCCTACGCCGCTCTCTCCTTCCCCCTATTCCACCCGATCATTCTCTCTTCCCCTTCCCCACACCCCCTATACTTGACACGAAGCTTATCCACATTCGGTCCCGCGCGCTATATCGCAAATTAGTACACTCGATTTTAAGCATCGATCCGCGCCCGCGACGGTTGCGCGTCGCTCTCATTTCCTCCGCCGTGCAAAAGCATCGACACTGACAAAAGTCACACATAGGGCATTGACTTGCCAAATCCCATAGGGAGTAAATTTTTCTCTTGGCGGACCATTGCTACGTCATTAATAAGAAACACTTATGTAACGAGACAAATGCTGGCATTAAATGCAAATCTCTGGTGGTTCGGTTAATTAGTTTCCGTCGTAGAGTGGTCATTGATTGGATCGAGCGTAGAATGCCAATGAACGCCTTGGGCTTTTTTCTGCTCGACTCGCAAGTGTAGCATAAGCGCGTTTCGAGCTGGCAAACTCCGAGCGTCGAGCCCCAGCAGCATGCACAGCTATATACTGACCCATTCTTTGCCAGCGGGTGTACGAAACTCCATTATTCAGCTAATTCGTATACGCGAGCCGAACGCTGCAGGGATTTACTCGCTATGAGACATTTCAGGCCTGTTATTTTGCAATAAATCACACAGAGCCCAGCCGGCCAATCAGTTACGTTTCACGAACATCTCCGAGTTAGCAATAAGGAATCCCCGTCCATCTCTCGTGCTCTGAAATCTCTAATTAATATTTAACGCTCTGTTATACATGCGTTATATTAATCGAAGATCCGCCTGAAATAAACACTCCATTTGCAAGTCAATAATCCTGACGCTTTCACCGTTCATCGGTGATATAATAAATATAAATTTTTCTCTCCTCGCCCCCCCCCCCCCACCCCTCTCTCCCGTCTCCCGTCTCTTTCCACGCGATGCATAACACTGGCAGGATTTATGCGCGATTGTTTCAGACAGATGTTTTTACAGGTCAGCCTTATCTACTTGAGTGACGCGAGTGCAACAATGTTACCGGCCAGTATGAATATCTAACTAGCCCATTTACCACTTAAGTTAGTTAGTTATAAACTTTCACCAACATCTCTATACCATAACCGTGGGCCAGGAATCCCTGTTGCGTAAGTTACGGTGTAACAAGCTCAGAATTTATGAAAACCAGGTTAAATTAGTAGGAGAGTCGGAAAGAGAGGTTAGGGAGGGGGCAGGGGGTGGTAGCGCGACAAGCCCGAACGATATATACATACACTGTGTAAACCGGCTAAAATACATACAAATGTCTCGCACAATAGCCTGCGAATTAACCCGTTCGTAATTCTGAGAAACGACCTGGCTGTCTTTTCTATTGTGACCGAGGTACAACAATGTCGAGATCTGTATTACCGTTAAGCCGGTAGAGGAACGAGAGAAAGCCTATCGATAGAATTTTCCTTACGACCAATGCCGATCATTTTCCAAGTACAGAATTATACCGGTTGCCTCGAGAGGTCGGGAAAACCTAAGACGGGATAATCGAGCAGTGTGACATATATATATAATTAAACAAAATCCAGTATAGCTCGTAGTCGATCGTATTGTTTAGGATGCGCTGGAAACAGCTGATCCCCGGATAAACGAGGCCAGGAGGATTGTGCAGGGACAAGAGAGCACACGGGCGATCGAGGCAAAGCAGGGATGGGACCTTGTGCAACACGAGTTTCAGATGTGCAGAACCACCGTCTCCTGATTTGTCAGCGTCTCGAAATCTAACACCGATCCGATTAAGCGTCTAGAATTACCGGATTCCCAGTCTTTCTCAGTCAGCCACAGAGGCTTTTTTTCCAGCACGAGAGCAAGCGAGTCTCCGCGCGCGCTGTGTGTACACACTCGACAGTCCGATCCCGAGCTCGACTCGGGCCCCCCGTGTGTTTATAGTTTTTCATACGCGCCGCCAATTCCGTGTTTATAACACCGAGGATCTCGCTCCGAGCTGAATGGACACTCTATGTATTATTCTACTCTCGCACGTATATATATATATATATATATATATATATATATGTATACAAACGACGCGCGTCGTCGTGAGAAAGAAAGCTTCGTTTGTGTTCCTCCGCTGCTCTTCAAGGTCACTGGAGTTTGCCGAAAATTCAGACAGCATACAACACCGCAACGCGACGCGTTCTTTATTACGCCTCGAAATATAAACGATTTCTCTCTCTCTCTCTCTCTCTCTCTCTCTCTTTTTTCTTCTCCAGAGAAATATAAAGTGCATGCACGCTACTTTGCTGATTGAATGTATAGAGAGTGAAATGGTCGATGGAGGCAGTAGAGGGGAGTGTCGGGAGGAAGGAAGCTCGGGTACTTGTAGAAGGATAGATGCGTGTATGCGTATATTACGGGCTGGTATATTATAACAGACTAAGGGTGGATAGACCGTGATCGATCACCCTGGTGAATGCGACACCCCTGCGAGCACATATCCGCGCCCCATTAAACCGCTAGCCCTTGCGAACCAACGTTCGCCGGCTTGCTTCTCTCTCTCTCTCTCTCTCTCTCTCTCTCTCTCGTGCATGTATATGTACATAGTATACATACGTTGTATATCTATATAGCATCGTGTACATGCAGGAGGAAAAGGAAGGGAGGCCGAGGAACAACTATCGCCTAGGAAAAATCTCGCGATTTTCGTCCCAACTAATAAGTCGACGCGATAGAATTTATTTAATAGCAATCGCACCCTCGGTACCCTCACCGGCCAGTCCGTCCATTCTCCCGCAGCGCGCTAACTGGATTATTGTCACGATTCCTCGCGCAAGCGGCTAAAAACGAGCGTGTTTATCAGGAATTTTATTGGGCAGATATGCCGGCGAAGATTAAACGCTTAGTTTGCCGGCGGCTCGCGTGCGAGGAATCGCCCAGGAGAGGACTAATAGTCCGTCCAAACATAAATTCGATCCTGAGATATCGATCGGTCCTTTACCACCGGGCTAAAACCGATATTTCCTTCTTCCGATCTTTCCATGCGGCTTGCCTCTCTCTCTCTCTCTCTCTCTCTCTCTCTCTTAACTTCTCCGCAGCTCTTTCCCGCGCGGATTTTTCTTCGCGTCCGCGTGTACGTGGTAATCGTGATAGACAGGTAACCGAGTTACGTGGGCGTCCCAACGACGTGCTAGCACTGTGTATTCGGCATAAATTATCATCCCAAATGAACCTGGAAATCTGATCCTGTCATTAATGCCACGCTCCCGCTCGGCTCGACTAAAATTCTCATTACGCCGACGCACTTGCACCGGGCAACGTTCAAAGCGGAATTCTAATTTATCGCGATCACTGCCGATACTACCACGTGTTTCACACCCTCTCCCGTGTCTTTCCAGGAATAATAACCTGGCCAAGAAAACACTGATTGCAACGTCAATCTTCCACAATTTTATAAATATCTTTAAGTATATGTGTATACGTATAGTTAAGGAAGTAGATTTACAGTAGCAAGAGTGAGAAAAATTATAATATTCTTTATATATTTCTTTAATTATGTTATAGTTTCATTTATTTAGTATATAATACCTATGTAGCTGTAATACACTTTATTTTAAGTATTATTTTTCTCTTCGTAAATTTCAACTGTAAGAAAAACGTAGTCTGGACGAAGTTATCTCTCTGGCCCGATTGTAAAAGTACTTCCGAGTGATTTACTTAAAGTCAAGGGAAGAAGAAGAAAAGAACTATTAGTTTATACTCGTTTTTTTCTTCGTCCCAATCGAAGCTCGTTTTTTATATTGAAATTTCACCAAGGTACTCGATCTCTCTCCCTGGATCTTTTAATGCAATAAAAGAACAATTAAATAGGCTCTTAACTCTATATATATAGTAGTTGGATCATACATCCAAGTCTTTTTAACAGTGACATACCGAAGGGTATATAATGAAAAGACTGGTAGATGATTAACCGTATTAGGAATGAGGCTAGACAAGAATCTAGCTACGTACGTTTCTGATCAGCGAGGAATAAAAAAAAAAAGATACAAGAGAATGTAAAACGTTAGGAGATTCTTGCACATGCGGCAAACATGAGCTTTAATTTTCAGTCGGCTTTAATTAAGGTTCGAACGTGGTAAACATTGGAGATGTATGCGAGCGATTAAATCTCGCTAAATACTTTTGGTCAGAGAATTTACGGAGGATCGTCGACAGATGCCTAATCAAGATTTGACCTCGCATTCTTTCCGTCCTTTACGACGCAAAGTTTCAAAAATCCGAGAATGATGAGTATAACTCCCATGCAGCAGAAATCAACGAGAAATTCCTGTATATGTGCGAGCGAAGAATAGTTACGAGTGATCGGCTCGGAGTGACGAAGGGAATCTCGATTATTCTTCGCTAGTTTAAAAAAGCTTCCAAGCGGAAAACCAAAGCGAGGGAGAGAGAGAGACGCAGGACGATCGATTCGATTAATTTTCTCGTCAAGCGAATCAAGAAATTGCCCAAGGTGGAATTAAATAGGTGTAAAAGTGATCGATCGGTGAATATTCGCAGTTTGGAAGCGAGACGTGCATGGTTCGGGACAGCTGTCACACCGTGTGTATTACAATGACGCGCGTGTAGGAATATCGCATGAAGAAAATCTTAGCCGGCTGGAAAATGCAAATGAGTCGGTGCGCGAGCTATGCAAATCGCATTATCGCTTCTTGGGCGTAATTGACGGATGTTCGCTTCGAACGCGCCGACCTTTGCTACGATTACACCAGCGCATCCTATGAAATTACGATATGGAAACGTACAGGCTCCTACAAAAAACTCTCCTCGATACCGTTTAATTTACGATCCCTGCGCGCGGAATAATTGACGAGCGAACAAACGCACCGTTATTTTTAATATCGAACGCGTTCTAATTTACAAGAGATAATCGATTAGGCCTCCGAGGGCACGCACGTTACTCTTGTATTACGTAAGACGGAAAATTTATCGGCACGAGTGCGCGCAAGGCCCGATTGGGTATTCGAGGAGTGCTCTCGTCGTTCGAGTCTCGAAACTCTGTAGGAAAGAGTCGGCGAAGGAGATCGAGCGTGAGCGTCTTCTTTAGCGGTGGCCATTCTCCGTTTCTGGTGACGGTAATGTTCCTTCGCGCGCGGGGGCTACTTTATCTGCGGTGGTTCCAACTCGCAGAGACTCTCGGAGGCCTGTGTTGCGGATGCATCTCGTGTAAGGTCGAGCCATAAGTTCTCTAAAAAGACCGAATTACCTGCCCACTTGTGTCTGTGTTCGCCCACCGGTGCTCGTTTTCACCCGTTTACCCCACCCCACCACCTCCCCCTCGCATCTTCCCTCGCCCTCATACCAGACGCTAGAAATACGCCTGGGAAAGAGAACAGAAACGAACCGTCAATCTTCCACGTCAGCTTCGATACTGCCTGATCGTTCGATCCAACGACCACTGAGTTTTCGATAATAGGCCGATTATACCATAATCGACAACTTTTACGACCCCTCGAATTAACCCCCCCCCGCCCGACTCTTCCCCACCAGAGAGAATTGAAATGCAAAACGAAACTTGCACCGTCACTTGCGAATGCATAGAATTTTCGGCGACAGCAGCGACTATATCCACTAGCTGCGCAGCATTATAGTCTCTAACGGGAAATTGATTAGAACTCTTACACAGCAGCGAGCTAAATTTTATTCCAAGCTCATCCACATTGCAATCTCTCGTCCTTAGCACTATACTAGAATCAACTATATTCATTAGGAATTAACGCTATATAGTCGAGGGTCTTTATCGATATATATATATATATATACTGTATAGTTGAAGATTCCCAAGACTTTCCAACTAACTGTACCCTTCTCTCCCGATCGGAAGATGCTTGACCTGGTCCCGACACCACCACTTAGTCTTTCGAAAGATGCAAACTCATCCTGACCAACGCACTGTCATAAGGAATAAGCTGGCCCGTCGCTAGACAATCCGGCGCGGCACTTTATACAGATCCATCGATCTGACAGAGTCGTTTGTCCGAAGATCGACCATCCGATCAAGCACGATATAGCTCGGCCTCCAAAACGTTTCAATCTTCCAGCGGCTACTCCCTCCTTCGCAGCATTATTGATTATCCAATCGTCGATCCATATACACTATATATATATATATATATAGACTCCTTCCTTCCTTCCTATTTCTTATATACATATATATATATATATATATATATATGCAGGCGCGCAGCTCATCGATAAACAATTAAAGCTTTCGTGGCCGGAAAATTTTAATTGAGATTATATTCGGACTTTGCTTATATTTACGAGATGCCCGGAGACAGGTGACACGCGCCCTATACCTGGCGCTGCTTTGGCAGCCATGGCGAATAGGCGGTCGTTCGAGCCCCGAAGGACAGACCCAACGAAGAACACCCCGTAATTATGCGAGGGTGAGTTATGGCGGCAACGCTATCGATATTACGACGAGGCACAACCGTCCAGTCTAATGGTACACAAAATTGCAGCGAAAAATATTCTTTTATTACTTTTTCAATCTCATTCTGCTGAAATCTAAATTAAACTTGTATTCTTCTGCATGGGAATTACTGGAAAATTTAAATGCAGATTTGTGTAGAATTTATATAAATCTCATTCTTTTGGACGTTGTTGCGCGGAGTTGTTCAGCGCGCTAGAGCTTAGGCTCCTCCAGGACATGCGGGAACGCGTCGAGGAAGTCTTCTGGAATAAGATCCAGCGACCGGTGTAAACACGCTCGATAAAAGGACGACGAGTCCGAAGCGGACCACGCGGACTGCGCTCGGAAGAGTGATGCGTCGCGGGAAACCATTCTTTAAAATCCAGCTTCTCGCAGAGCACGGGACCAGCAGTTTCAGCCGCAAAAACTCTGTCCTGCGGGAGTAGCAACTATGTGCGCGGGGCATATACGCCGTAGCCTGGCTGTTTTTTTGAGGCGAGGGGTGGGGGGTGTCCTGACGAATCGGCGAGCGAGAAGCAGTCGAGCCAAGACGTTCGGTCACACTCGACGGGACATTATCGCATTAAATATCGACAGGCAGCTTTCAGCAATGTGCCAAGTCTCGGCAAAATCGGGAGAAAAATGCCTGAATCTGTTCGCGAGCGACCCTCTCTCTTCGATTCCACCCACGCCTGCCGCGCTCATAATAGGCTCCGAGAGGCTAAGTCCCTCTAATTCGACTATCTCTTCTCTCCGCTATATCTCCTCGCCATCGGTCGCACCAGCGATTCATTCTCCCCCCCTCCTATACAGAGACCCTTGGCTCGGCTACCCATCTCACTTCGACTTTGACCGTTCTGCGTGCCTTCCAGCTCCTTCTCGATTCTCATAGATTATTATTAGAATGAGCATCCGTGCCCGGCCAGGTAGATGGACACTGCTGCTCCGCCCCAAAAAATCTATGCAGCCTGCACTCGCAATCCCTTTCTCTCCTTTCCCTCTATACCTGAAAACATTCCTCGACTCGAAATCGAGAAGTCTCCCACACCCGGACTCGGACGAACGATGACGGAATTATTCCTGGGCAAAAGCATTTTTCGCATACAGGGAATGTATCATCGTCTTCGCGTGTATAACAATATCTCGAGTCTCTCGTAGAGGATCCTGAAGACGCGCGCGCTCGCACTCGTGAAATTCATGAATCGCGTGGCCCTTATTCCCGCTGAAATTAGTAGACGATATTTCCTTGGGTCGTGAAACCTACGGTGAAGTCGATTTCCTATAATACTTTGCTGCGCAGTGTGGAACGAGGCACGATCATTCTTACGGCCGTGGGACGTATCGCGCTCACTGGAACAGGAGAGTTACCATTAATTATTATCGTTTTTCGCATCTGGTAAGAGAGGCGAGCTCGTATAAATAACGCGTTTTCCCGTAACTTTATTTGCCACGAAGCGGCGCGGCGCATCGGCCCGCTCCCCGCGCACCACGCGCAACGCGGCCCCAACTTTTCTCAATAATGGCCATTTTACGGGCGTGATAATGAAATTCCAAAACTATCGGTAATCGGGACATTGATTGGTGGCAGTCACGCCTGCAGCGTAAGTTATGCGTCCGAGAAACTGCCTGAAACGCCGTTGCCGCTGCGCGGTTTCGTGTCAATTTCGAATAGTCCGAATTCCGCCCGACGAAATCAGAATTTCGTGCCATCCATCAACTCACCGAGCCAAGCTGCCGGAACCGTTCCAACAGTTCCTCCCTCTGTCTCGCGCGTTCCACCCCGAGAAGAAGAAGAACCTATATAGCGATTGCGCCCACGAATTATCCCAATGTGCTCTATATATATATATATATATAGGCTGCACATAGACGTACGCTATCGAAACTCGTACGAAACAGAAATTATAGTTGAGAATTGAAAAGGCCGAGGGAAAGAAAAAATAATAGTGTGCATATCTCTGCGAACCAACGATCCATCAATTTTTTATATCCCAAGGTAGCGGATAGCGCGTGTCGCGTGAGTGAATAAAAAAAAGTCGGTGCTTAAAAGTGTCGCACCGTCGAGTGTATAATTATTGATTTATTTACGGGCCTCGTTGCTCGGGGGAAACATTTTGCGTTCATCTCGAAGCTCTGCTCGGCAAGGTGGAAAAGGAAACCTCAGTGTCATCTCGCGGTTCTCACCGGAGTTACATGGAAGCTCGAGACCCGTCGGTATATTTTCAGTCCCTACGTATAGTCTTATCGTTGGTCGCGTGATAACTGATCGGGGCCATCTGATTGGTCGTCGGCACATTACTTCCACACGGAACTCATTGACGAAAAATATAAAGAACCCAGTTTCGTTTTAGCCTCTCACAACCGGATTAAGAAGAAGCGACGCGTCGCGAGGAGCGAGATTTTTTTAACGAGGCTGGACGATTACTCATCTTAATGGGAGACCTTATTGGTAAAAATATTTAAACATTCCAACAGTGATCATTATAAGTTCCAGGCTAGTCGTTAGTTATGATCGAGCAGTGGCATGAAATCATAATACCGCGGGTCTTGGTAAATGCATAGAGTCGCCAGCAGTTTTCAGGAGAGAGAGAGAGAGAGAGAACGGGCTCGGTAAAATATTCATAACTTTTAGAAATCCCGTCAATATGCAAATGAAAATGCTAATCGCGCCTACGACTATAAGGCTGCGATCCGGACAAGGAGATTCTTCCCAAAAGCATTTTTCTCCTTCTCCCGTGTACGGCCCTCTAACGCGACAATCCGCTAAATAATCTTCGATTCGTCGTTGCGGACGGTTAATTATATTTCATCGATAATAGGATTTCGAGCACAGCCGGGGAGAAAGAGAGAGATATGTATATATATATATATATATATAAAAGCTGAAATTAAGGCCAGGCAGGAAACACGGTATACAAATGCGCAAGGACGTCCGTAAGTGCACTGTTGCTTCTTGAAAAATTTCTGGCGTTGCAAGGAAGAGAGAGAGAGAAAGGGAGAGTGAGAGCAAGCCCAGAGCGATATATTTATCGCGTCTGACGCACAGAAATTGCCGGAGTCGTAGTACAGTCAAAACTCGAAACAAGTAACGAACGTTAAGCTGGGACTTACCGAGTCGGCGAGTACAAAGGGTAGGTACGGTCAAATTAAATCCCGATTAAAAATAAGGCACGCCTCGTGTATCGCAATTTATGGCCTCCCGCGCTTCAAACAAGAACGTCCCTTGTTATTGTCCCTGCTCCATTTTCCACATGCGAATATCAAAAGAGGTCCGCCGCGCTACAGCGTTATCTGCATATCGGTCCATGGTAATTGCTAGCGTTAAACGAGCCCAATAAAGATGAGCAATAACCGTGAAGTACAAGATCACTATTGAAATCGTCAGTCCATAAACTTCGCAGCTATAGTCTCTCTCTCTCTCTCTCTCTCTCTCTCTCTCTGTAAGTACACTTGCATGTCATTCCAAAGTGCTCCCGATGTTTCTCCTCTCTCGCTGCTGCTGTATTTCTGCCCAAGTGTGGGCGTTTGCTGCATCTGCCTACTTCATCTCTCAATGCACTTTGATTTCGAACTCTAATCTTTGGGATCCTGCATGAAATTTTGTATTTCGTGGCCTTTCTTTACTTTGTTGACTTCCTAACCTCACTCTGCGTGGAATAGCACATTCACAGTTTCGACTTTTGCGACACTGTACCAGTCGTATCAGATTTCAGCATTTCCAACCATTCTCCAGCAAAAAGACGAGTGGAAGAAGATATATATATATATATATACGCACTATAAACGCACATCTACATGAAATTGTGATTGTGTTATGCTGGAAAACGGCTGAAATCCAGTATTACTGAACTGCACCGACCTCATCGATCATGCATCGGACTATACACCTCATTATTGATTAGGATATCATACTATTCATAGCAGTTATCACCGGTCTCATCGGCCTCAACGTCATCTAGCTGTGGCTCCAAACACCTTTACATATATGTTGCTTGTATCATTACGATGGCTACTCATCATAATTCTACGCCCTGTATATTTAAATTAAGTTGTGTTGCGGAGTCTGCAATTGTCTTGTGGACAGATATGATTGAATTACTAATTGCTCGAAACCAAGTCACAGGTTTCATAAAAATTGTTTCCTGGTTAAAGTTGGATAGCCTGTGGGCTATGATCTTACTCGGGTTACATGTCTGTTATATGGCTCCTCAGTCGATCCTCCTGGATCCATCTCCAATGGGGAACGAAAGTGCATATAGTATAGCTGCTATTGTGTTCTCCAACAACTCTATAATCTATATCTATGATATATTCTCGCAATTCTATATCACGCAATGAAATTTTAACCATTCTCAAAATGACAATATTATCCACTGAAAGTTCACTAACTGATCTTCCGGTAATTGGATGCCAGGCTTCTGACCTTAAATCTATTAAGTGCAATCTTAAGAAACTTGACACACTCAATACTATGTGAAAAGTTGTATAGTAAAACTAGAAGAGTTATCGAATCGTATCACCGGTGCCGAAGAATCAATTGCAAACTTCCAATCTAAACTGATAAGCTATAATCTATATATATATATATATATATATATACTACTGATAAGTTACAATTGCGCATCGATGCACTTGAAAATCAACTAGCATCCGATCAATTTGTTCATGAATCCAGAGAACCTGCCACTTAATTCTTTGCTCGCTCGTATGTTTAAACTTAAATTTGAAAAAATTTGCATCTGGCTTATTGTTTTCTCCAGTCACCATCAATTAGATATATGTCATTGATATAGGAACAACGTGCTGCCTAGAAAGATTGGTCTCTTAAATTTCTTGTCCACCGAGAACATTTCGGATATTAAGGACCAAACGAAAGCTACATTTATATCTATAAAACTTTATAAATAGACACTTTTCTTTCAAGCCAGCAATATCCGCGTCACTCAAAATATTCCAACCAATACATGTGTGTATGAAATAATATGAAAATAATCTGAAACTATCTTTGTTTTGAAAAAATCCCTCTGCTCATTTAAGTTTGGACATTATTCCGTTCAAAGTACGTCCGCCTTGCACAGCAACACATACACGCGTTTATAATTAATCCTTGAAGATCTTTTCAATGTTTTGTTTCTATATATGCCAATTAACGATCTTCTAAATTAGGATTTAATCCGTGGTTTAGAGTCGTCGGCAAGGTTGAATCGCCATCGTATTATTTCCTCGCGTGGAAGCAGGGAGAGCGGCCACTGTAAGGGGTGGTAAAAAATGTTTCGCATAAATATCGCGTGCGGCTTTAAAACTTTTAATCCCGGACATTTGTATCGGGCGTGCAGCGAAATCGGATGGGGGTGGTGCTGGTCGAGGTCCCAAAAGGTGGAGAAAATAAAGAAATCCGTATATGGTTGCGTGGCGGGAAAACGTGCGAGGGCGGTGTCTACAGGGCTGGACCCCCCCGTTAGTCTCGCTTTAATCGCGCCGCGAATAATTAGCGGACGGCGGCGATTAGGGTGATTAAGGACGAGGGACCGAGTCAGCGAGACGATGCAATTAGCCGAATCACTTAACGTCTGCTCGACTAGCGCAAGCCTTGTCGCCTTACCTCGGACATCCCTGCGAATTTCATCTCCGAGACTCGTCCTCCTGTCCGGTCCGAAACTTAATCGAATCTCGCTATTCAAAATATATATTCTCTCGAAGCAACGCGAGAGCGTCGTAAAATTTTATTACGATTCGGTGGATGAATTCCAATTCGATCGAAGAGACCATCACAGGTAGGAGGACTGAGGGATTTTGGATCGAGCACCGTTTATCACGAAAATACAAGGGGAAGAAAGCAAAAAATCCAAGAAATCGAGAGAAGAACGTTGGCTGGCGAGTGATGGCCATAAATAGAAAGGATCATTTCTAATCTGACGTCATCCTCCTCGTCATTATAGCATTGTAATAAGCTGCTAAGTGTCTCGTGACTATTTAGGAGGACTATTTACGTCACTCGATCGAGCATTTTTCTCTGTATAAGGACGAGATAATAATGTCTGACACTGATATTTCATTATCCGAGAAATCTAAGATATAAGGTCTATTTTCATTGCGGGTGTGTAGGGGCGATATTTATGCGAGGCGCATGGCAGGTTCTGTTGTTTCTCAGGGGAGAGCGCCGAGGCTTTATCTCCTCGTCTTTGGTGTGGCGACGGTGGCGGCGGCGGAACTCCTGGATCCTCGTCGTCGTGGACGGCTCGGTGTTGCTCGCTCATCTACATAAACATCTCTCGGTAGCTGGTAGGTAGGCGGGGGGGGGGGGAGGGGGGGGGGGGGAATCCAGAGGGAGAAAGACAAGCGGCAGCCGAGTCCCCCTGGCTCGCTCCGCGTACTCCCGATACCAAAGCTCGTTCTTATGCCCATCTACATAAACCTGGATGCGATGTTCCTACAGTCGGGAAGCCGCACACATTCTTCACCGGGACGCGCAAAAGGTCATTAAGTTCGAGTCCGAGCACGACGTACACTTCCTTTTTTTCACCTCGTCTGTATACCATGCCCCTCTCTTATTCTTCCATCCTCACGGCAGTGCAGTACATGTATGCTATATACACACTCGAATCGGTATATACGTCCCTCGATCCACTCCTCAAACTCAATGGCATTCTACACCGATCGGTATAATACGACAGGCAACTGTAAATTAATGATGCGTTCCCAAAATTGAGCTACTAATCCTTAATTATGATGATAATTTCTACCTTCCCATCCGCACGATTCACCAGAGTTATACGACCATGTTTTGTTTTATTCCTCTTTTTAATCTTGATTCATAGTTATTTCCCAACGAGCAGCACAGAATCTGATTCCCTCAGCTTGTGTCAGCTGATTAAGCGCTCGGTATAAATTACCATTAGACTGGCCATACCGCTTGGAATGCAAATCGAGCTGAATCAAAGATTAGTTATATTGAGGAAAGATGACTGCGTGAGAGGAGAGCCGCGCTCGGGCGCTCGGCAAACTAGTACACGCGCGCCGGCCTGGCACGCGAAAATCCTCCGCGATATCCAACCAAAGTCTCAGTCAGAAGTGTAAACAAAACGAGAGAAGATAGTGTGGTGTGGCACGGTAGCCGAGAGATTAAGTTTGTTTTACAGCGCGTGGTAAAACTGTCTTGCCTTCCGCAGCCGTATTTAAACGCGCGACGGAATTCGCAGTTTTCGCACACTGCAGCGCAGCTAGGGCGAAACTCGGGCGCACCAGCTATACTGCAAACGGAATGTTTTATGTTTCGACTTTATATAGCGTCGTATCGGGTAGCCGGGCCAGCTGCCATTGTCGCGTAGCTCGCGCGATAGCGACTCGAAAAAAATATCATTAAACGACTACGGGTCAGAGATAAGGAGGGGGAGAAAGGAAGAATAGAGAGGAAGGCCTCTCTGCAGTGTGTATTATTTCTCCTTACCGAATATACGACATTCGTATATATATATACGTACGTACGTACATACGTCATACTGACAAATGAGACTTCTGAGCCCGCGCGGCTAAAAGATGACGCGATTAAAGCGCGCAGCCCTAACAACCTGCCACCTTGTACGAGAGACCAGCCGAAAACTTACAAAAGTCTCCTGTCCCGATCGTGTACTAGATTATAATATACCTCCACTGGCTCCACTCTCCTTACGTTAATATGAAATGAGTTTATCAGTGAATTATAACGGTACCCTCGAACACCTCGAGTCGACCAGAAGCAGCCAGTCACGAAATTTTCTTTCGAGAGATTCAAAAGTTTCGCGCGAAATTTCATCCAGATAGTGTCATAGCCACGAGCGCTGCTTGATGAAATTATTTGTAAGCGTCGAGATAAGGAGGGTCAGAAGGGTTGACGTTTTCTTTATAGAAATTTATCGTGCCCGATCGCGCGGCGGTGGGAGGAGCAAAAAAGTGTGGAGGGTCATGGAAGGTATATGTAGTATATGTATATATATATATATGCTAGCTAGGCGAAGAGGATAAGAGGCTTACCTCGCTAAGGACGAAAGCTTGGCGAACGACACCCGTCAGGATTGTCATCCATGAAAACGCGTACCCGCACCCACGCCTTATATTCGTGCGAGTCGAGCCAACTTCTTCCTCGAATATTTCCAAGTTTTTTCTCAGAACGTGTATATATATATATATATATATATATATATATATATATATACATGTACCATTTGAGATTTTTGTATATTTGGTTCGATCTAGCTGTGACCGGGATATATTCTCTTCGGAGACTCTCCACATACGAAATGGAGATTACTTTTCTCCTCATTGTATACTTTCGTAGCGCACGCTCTGTATCTGCATTGTAATAGCTGCAGCATCGACTTGGTCCGTTTGCATTCCGAAACGGAGTTCTATGCAGAGGCCCCGCTGAAGGAACCCTTTTCGAGAGTAATATATATCTGCTGGAGGGAAGTCTCGCGGGATAATTCTGAATTATGTGCGTCCTCGTCTCCTGCCGTTTCTCTCCCCTTTCTTCCTCTTCCTCTCCTCCTCGCGTTTCACCTTTATCAAAAGGCATACGCACGGAACTCCGCGGGTCACCGTATATATATTCCGCATACATCCATTTATGCTTTCTATTCCTAAATATTCTCGACTCACCCTTCGATCAGCTACTAAGCACGCGTGCATCTTGCATCTCGATACACGTGGGAGATGCAGCTTGTCGAAAAATTATATAATGAAAATGAAAAGACGTTCTTCTTGTCTCTGGAAATTTGGTAATTAAGAAAATTTCCGAGAGATGCAAGAGATTTGTTTAATGTTGCGCGCATTCACTAGGATCATTCTATGCCTTTCATACAAACTTGCAGAGGGACGGTACACAGGTGCGGACGAGTAGCACGCATGGTACGCGGTCGAGTAGACAGCATGGGATTCTCTTGGATGTTGCAAACTGGCGTTTCTGTGCTGACGTTATTGGTGGAAGGAGAAAAGGGGGTGGAGGGAGTGGAGGGGACCAATGCATCTCGGATCTCGATTCGATCGGCGGCCACGTCTTCCGCGGAACGGACAATTATTTAAAGGAGAGGCCGAAATCCAAAGCGAGCGAACGACTGGCCGACGGGCCCGGACAAAACGAGGAGTTGGAGTCTCTGAGTGGCACCGGCCAGGGGAGCCTGGCTCCCTTCGAAGGAATAGTAGTCGATGGAAGACACACGAACGCGCGCTCACACACACACACACACACACACGCAAGCACCACCCGCTGTGTTAACCAACTCGGATCGTCTCTTCTCTTCTCTTAGCTCTATCTACTCTAATTTTCACGTACAAAGTTTCGTCTCGTCTCGATATCATATCCATACACTATCTTCGTTTTTCTTACGTCACTTTCTCGATTGTTTCAAATATATTCGCCATACGGCCCAATTTCTCGCATTCCCGATACGCAATAATGAATTCCCATGCAGATCTATGAATTTGCGAGTCTCCATGGAATTCCACGGACAGCTCGGCAACCCGTGACCCAAACCCTAAAGACCGAATCGAAATAGAGATCAGGGTAGAAAGTTTCTGTACAACCGTTATTGACCCTCTCCCCGTTTCTTGCCTTCATCTTTCTCTACCTTCCGTGCCTTCTATTTATCTCAGAGTATTATTATTTCTCCGTCTCGTGTTGTTTTTTTGCCCCAGTGACGCCCGAAATGCCAAACGATCGGTGCGCTTGTCAATTGAATTTACAGCCGATTATATTCAGAATTCTCTCGTTAAAACTCATTTTAATTGTGCAACGTTAAGCAGGTGGCATAAGAAATGGTCGAACGTGGTGTCTTGATATTTATCCTGGTGTCTTATGATCACGTGGTAAAACTTTTTATTCACCACCTCTGTTAAACACACATTGAACAGCTGCACTTTTATTCCGAGCATCAAACACCAGTTCATTCAAGCGTAAGATTGCCAATTAACGACAAAATAAAATGTAATTCAACATCAGATATAACCTCTGACGACTCAAATGCAATGTTCAATTATACGAAAAAAAAAAAATTCTATCAACTATATCAATTCGATTTATTGCTTCATTTGTTGCCTTGAAAGGTTGGGAATATTTTCTGCGAAATATGTAAGTGTATTTAACTGTAATAATAAATCGGTGAACTATATACATCCAAGAGTGCGATTATGTAGCTGTGTGATTTGCAGATTTGATCATCGCGTATAAATCTTATTCATTGCCGAGGCAGATTTTATGGGAAGTTAAAAATTGTTGCAACAGTTTTTACACGTGTTTCCGTTTTGACCAAAGAAGCTGCTGTGCTGTATGGAGAAGCAAGCGTGATAATTTACGAGGCACCTATCATGGTGACTAATTTTGTATGCAAACAATGTAAGAAGCAATTGGAGAAAAACAGTGCCAACTCGGGTGGGTGCTTCGCCACTATACACACTATACTGCTATAAAACCCAGTGGCCATGTTCCCTCGACTGCACGAGTTGCTGTTTTGCACTCCCTTGTCCCGTCCGCTCCTACAAAGCCATAAAGTCAAAGAAACGCAACGTTAAAAACCCAAAAACCGAATCTTCCGTCACCCTGACCGTAAACACGACACTTTTTTGTCGAGAGTTGGCTGCTTTCACCAGGATGGTAGTACCATCGATAGAAAAATATCATCCGTTTCCTTCCTTAAACTTTAACGCAGCTAGAAATTCCAGCTGGGAGGTAAAATAAGGCATGGGAAATCCTTCGATGACGATTAATTCCATAATTTCTCCAATTTGCAAAGATTTTTTCAAACCAATGGATAAGCTTGATCAAACTGCATTAATTCAGATTATATTCAAATAAAAAAATGGATAATGGAGAGTATTTATAAATTCTGCATATTGTAATTTTATTAGACAGATTCGCGATTGTGGCTATTAAAACTAATTAAATCCAGCAAGCAGTCCTTACGTTGAAGGGCAGCAAATGGATAATTAAGTACTGCCAATCTTAAAAATTCAATGGCACTATATAGCTTGGCGTTGCTAGGAAATATTAGCAAAGTCAAAGTGATACTTGACAGAATGAAATTGGTCGAGCAAGAAAGTAGCTAGTCATAAAAGCGAAATATAGTCTCCTGAGTAGTGAGAAGTCGAAAGAAGAACGAGAGAGGGTTAGGATATGCTGCTGGGCGGCTATTGAATTATTTATAGATTGCACTACATCGTTATGCACTTGCATGCCCATTCCGTTTTATTATCCTGCTAGGAAATAAAAAGACTATCGATGTCGCGCCATCGAGCCTAATTATTATCTTACCCGAGTGTACCTGGGTACACCTGTAACTCAGGAGACATTATACAGAGTCTCGCCTCCTCTCTGCTTGAACACCACAACGCTTCCACCAGTGATATACAACCGTCAAAAATTTATGACATTGTGGCTACTCTTTACTCTACCTAAACATAATCAAAACCATTTCGCTTGATGCTGAAATATGCTCGTATTATATTGTAAGATACTACTTGAGTACTTTTCCTTGAACAAACTTTCTCTATAGACAGGTAATAATGAGTAGGTAACAATCTTTTAAGAATTTCAATCAATTGGCCAATTATGCTTTTATTAATATCTTAAACCAAATTATTCAAGTATGGTCAATGAGTTACAACTTTACACATAACGTATATTTTTCATAAGACGCTTAGTCCTAAAGAAAAAAAGAGAGCAAGATGTAGAATTGTTGGAGCTTTAGCAATATTTTTTATAAATGATCGATTAATTAATATGTGGAGCTGTGAATAGATTGGCGATTTAATTAGCAATAGCAACAATGCAGTCGTACCACCCGTGGCGTATCACCATAATCAGGAGGACAATTCATTATTTAGGCTTTACAATAAAATCCATGTTTTTCTTATTCTTAATGATAAAGAAATGTCGAAAAGTTATACGTTGGGTCACTCTTGCTCTATAAATTTGAATAAACATGCGATAAATTACTTTACGTGATCGTAGATATAATTATGAAATTTCGTCTGTTGCAAAGCTTTCACGAAACGATCATCGACTGGTAAGGAGTAATCAGTTTGGGCAGGAATTTGAAGAATTTTGATAATGGTTGGCCTATAAATCAGAATTTAATGCTGGAAAATCGGTTTTGATGGAGAGCCTAGCATCGGCAATCATCGACGAAGGACGGTGAGCTTTGTGGAAAGGACAGGTCAGAACGATTCGGGCCTTCTACATATTCATGCGGGATTAAAGTCGGTCCTTGGAAGGTGGAGGGAAGAAAAAAGCGAGCAGAAAGGAATATAAACAGAGTCCCGATTATTCATGATGCCGAGAGGTATAAGGCGATACACACCAGGCAATTCTGGTTTGTTTGCAGTTTGCACGACCAGGACAAACGTACCTTGAACGCCTCCGTTGTTTACGGTCCTCCTCTCAACCACGTGGATTTCCGTCACCGAGATTTATCGCTCAAACTTTCCACCGTACCGAGTCAGTATGGCTACGACCATTTCAATTGCATGTTCCTAATTAAACGATTCTTTCTATTTCGCTGCAACAATTTTTACGCCATATACATATATACTAATCTTTTATCTTAATTGGAAATAATGAAAGCTCCGATCGAATTAGGAGGGATTTTATTGGAGACTGTGCAAAAAGTGGGAATGAAGTAAAACGCAGGGTGGAAGTTGAGGGACTTCCGGTACGAGGATAGGTAGGCCCGTATCGTATTTCTCACGAACGTTCCTCCCGTGCATCCTTTGATTAATTGTTCTGGAATATCTGGGGTTCGTACAAACAGTCAGAGCACATAACACCGCCTCTATCCCTCTCATCCCGGTCTACTTGTCCTAGGGGTTCGCACTCTCTTTCTTTCTCTCACTCTCTATTTTTTTTTTTTTTTTTTTTTTTTTTTTTTTTTATAGGTGACAAACCCCTCGGCGAGCTCTCTTCCGCGTCCTCTACAGGGCCTTCAATTCGGTCCATATTTCACGCGCACGCTATTTTTAAACCGAACGAAGAATGAGTAATGGCGGAGTGCTTCTAGCGGCGACCCCTTAAGCACGACCATCCAAATATAGCGACGTGTGCAAACCCAGAGACGAATTTTCCATGCGTGTCGAATAACGGTATTGACTTTTCAAACACATTCCAATGAAAGGCCCTTCTTCCTGCCTACAGACATCAACGAAATATCCTGCTCCAATCACCAGCTGGAATATTAGCCATAGCTTATGCCATTGGTTATCCCCGATATTCGATCCCGAGGCTGAAAACCAAAATATCGCGTGAAATCATCCAAATTCGATTCAAGGCCATTTGTCAGAGAGTGTTTTGACTCTCGACGAGGAAAACATGGGGAATTTGGCGAATGTATGTTAATATAATAAAATATGGTAGCTTGTTTTGGAACGCGTAACGGTTAATGGAAGTCTGAACACACCATTCGCTCGTGGATTAAACATCAAATTGTGTAAATTTATATATATATATATATAAACACGATATGTACTTGGAGTTACAGTGCGTCTAATCCCCCTAGAAAGTCGCGGTTTTCAAGAGAGCGCGTCCATATAGTGGCATTGGTTCGGAGGTAATAGACTGACCATGCAGAGACCACTAAGCTATAAGCTCACCGAGCTTAGTTCAATTCGCGTATTTCTATATGGAAAATCCCAAACCCTTCAAAACATTCCTAATTTTCAATACAAAATTTTTTTTTACTCCACAGGATCGGATCGTTTGGAGCGATTAAATTTCGCGAACGACGCAATTACCCCGATAATCGAAGCTCTCTTACGTAATTCCGCGACTGGTTGCTTTTGCGTAATTCGTTACGCAAGAGTGGAAGTATAATTGTGCGCAAAAAGAATTATAGCATCTAGGATATCGAGTGGCTAAAAGCCTGTCAGCGACTGATGCGGCGCATCGAAAGAAACGCTTATGATAGTCATTGTTGCGGATGAGTCAGCGCGCGGCTATAATATAATACGGCCTCGTGCAGCTAGAAAGGAGAGAAGAGAGGCGAGAGAGGCTCGAGAGGGTCCTGGGGGCGAAAGAGTCGCGGGGAGAATTCTCAACAGGTGTTCGCCTGCGGAAATTACGAAGCATCGGCCGAATAATCGGTAATGACGGTAATTACCAGTTTCTTTAAACCGAGGAGAAGATTTCGGGTTGCAAACGGACCTGAAATTATCTCATTTCATTCAAATTGTCTCGCAGACCATCTCTCACGCCTCGTTATGTCCGACAGTCGGAGTTTAGTCCGAGAAAATGGACCATAACGCGCGTCCTTATGTGCGACTGTCGCTGCGGAGGAGATTACGATCGAATTAGCATGAGTCGATCTGTGGAATTTCGGAGATATATACGCAGCAGCAGCAGCAGCGGTGAGACGGGCCTGGATGCCGTACTGCAGGATGAAGAAACAAAAAGTGAAAGATGGTGGAGCCTAGAGTCCGAGGGGAGAGAAAGGAAAGCTGTGGAGGGATCACCCGCAGGGCTGAATAATGCCCGGCAAAATGCGCCGGGCCAGTGGGCCCCGTGGGCCACCCCTTGCCACGCTTTTTAGAACTATGCGGAGCCGAGAGGGCCATAGGCACCTCCGCGCAGCCGGGTGGGGCTAGATGGCAAAATGGAAGTCAGGATTTTAGTTTAAGTGGCCAGAGGTAACCCGCAGCCGTCAAATGTGGGCGGACGATGCACGCTTCACCTGCTGTCAGATATATATATATATATATATATATATAATACTCGCCTTTTGATTTTCTCCATAATTCTTTAAACGAGCCATCGCCCTACCACCGCGTCTGCAGAATGCGGAACCGATTCTTCCATCGAATTTTCCCTTTCAATATTTTACCGCCATCCCGAGCACTAATTCCCTATTCCAATAACACTCGCTCAAACCTCGCACTCTTCAGCCTCAATTTTTCAATGTTTCTCTATATATATAATACTCATACATTTAATGAATATCCTAGTTTTTTTATCGAAATGCAAATTATACCCGAGAACAATTTTTCTCCGGCGAGGAATTGAGTTGGTTGTCGACGAGTATATCAACGGGAAGAAAAACCAGTGGAAATCCTGCTGGGCTCCGCTCGAAGCCGATGCATTGGCGTAATCGATGCCAAACGAAACGGCAGTGTCGTAGCTGTCGACCGTGCTTAACTTTTCCCTGTGGATGACTAATGATCGCGAACCTCTCCGAGGATCCGTGTCATCGAATTTTCGATGATCCTACAAACAGCTCTATTCGGCAGGTTTGACGAGATCAAAACAATCTTTGTACTTTTCTCCAAGCGAGAAATGAGATTTCCAGTGACGATAAAGAGAGAAGAAACGAGCCATTGCTATATATCTGCAAAAAGGCCAAAAAGAGGAGAGAAAATAAGAAACATTTTAGCCGATAAAGGGGAGAAGACTCCGAGAGAGAGAGAGAGAGAGAGAGAAAGAGGTGATTTTACATCTCTCATTCTCGAGTACTTATACTCGGCCGCACACGGATTCGATTGCTGCCTCCGCCACGCGGATATTTTCCATTTATGCAAATGAGCTTGGTCTGAGGACGCTATCGCAATTAGAGTCGCAGCCGTAGGATCGCGCGAGCGCAAAAGGGTGTCGTAACTTGGGTGAAGAGGCTTTCTCGTGTAACCAGAGACGATACTACAGCCCCTTACTGACCCTAAACGAGCACATTTCGCACCCCCTCCCCACTTTCCCTAATGTGTTAAGTGGTATGCGCTGTAACCTCCCGCTCCTCTCTCCCACGCAACTGGAATTTCTTTCGTGTTTGCGAAATCCTTTATTTGATCGGTGACTTTTAATTTCCACCTTTCTTCCCCCTCCACCTTCGCTTTAATCGCGCCACCTGGAGCGACCGACTATCCCAGTAGTGATTCCGGGAATTAGAAGTGTGTGAAATTCTGCAATGCTGCTCGATTAAACGGAGCTGTATATAAATTTTAATTTTCACCGACGCTCCAAGCACGGGTCTTATTCCGATGTAAGGATATCGATCACATTGGACTCGATCCTTGAGAAATCGGTCATCCGACGATAGCTTAGTCCCGGCGATGATTCCTCGTGGAGGATTAAGAAAAAGAGCTGGTCGGCGCGCGTATCGAAGAAACTGCGCAAGATTACAAATGATCGATATCGTCCCGACAATAATTTTCTAGTAATCGCGTTAACCTATTGACCCTGTCTGCGAGTATATAGAACCGGTGAGGGCGGGAGGAGTGAAGCTAGTTTGAGAAGGCACGAGAGGAGTGGGGTGGGAGGGGGGGGGAGAATTCTCTTTATGATAGGTATACACACGGGGTACCGTGCTCATTTGCACCGGTACCCTCAGGAGAGCCTACCGCCACGCCGTTTCTCCGTATTATTATGATAAAATATTTTTTCGGCCATAAATACACGTCGGGGATGCGAGACCCCCGTGGAGTCCGGCTCCCCGACACACGTTGCCCTCTTCGCGATAAACGCGTACCGCACGAGTTGCACGTGCGCTTTTACCCCTCTCCCTTTACCTCTGGCATCACGAAGAACGTCGTATCGTCGTGGCGCGGGGCGGCAGCGATGAGACGCAGCGGTGCAATCCGCCCGTTGCAAAAACGCGAAAATGAGACGCGTCACGAGGAAGACCCGCCGCGCCATGCCGAGTGTTATGGACGTTCCAAGGATCACCGGAACGCACACGTCGCGACGTGTTCCATTAAACGACCCCTCGTAACCCCTCCTAAGCGATATTTTCCCGACATTTTATTCAGCTACAATATTGCCAGACACGTTTGCTGCTGTCCCTGCCATTACTTATTCGTTACCGAAAACCCTTGCACACCCCCCCCCCCCCCGTTTCTTTTAATAAACAGCTCTCCGCGCGTACACGCAAAAGGCATAAATTACCGCTCGCCGGCAATTGCACTGGGATCAGCAATAGTACTAATTCCAAATGTTTACGCGGAAAAATATACCTCGTGAAAACTAGGAGAGAAAAAAACTTCAACGTTCCTATGGAGTATGAGGAAGAGCTATAGGAGAAGGATGGTTTATTTTCCCTCTAATTCTATATCTATAATAATTTAGTACATGTGTGTATCGGTGTTCGTGTGACCTAAGAAAATATACAAATCTAGCTGGAAGTAGATAGTAATTTGTTTTCTCTACTGTTGGAGATTTTATTTCAGTAGCTATAGCTGGCCCGCACGCCTGAAAATAAACATTTTTCTGCCCGAGTCTTTCCACGGTTGTCACGGAGCATAGTCTATAAATAGAGAGATCTTTCTCTTGTTATATTTATGTATATTAATTTTTATCCGAATTTTGTGTTTCGGCAACCCGTTGACTCGTTCTATATTGTATATACCCGGTACAAATGCACCGATCAATTAAGCCTCGAGATGCAGTATCACCCAAGGCTGAAAAATCCTAGACTCGGCTAATTGTCATAATTACGGGTTTCAGGGACCAAAACATCAATCGAAATCTCTGGAATTAAGGCAGATATAAATTAGTCGAGGAACCTCATTTTATGCAAATGCCGATGCTCTTCTTCGAAGCGAGGCGCACGGTTGAAAGATTCGGGCGGGCCGTCTCGAGACATTTCGTTTTCGGGTACCGAGTTTCGAGTGTTGTGGGTCAGGAGGGAGGAGGGGGGGGGGGGGGAGATCGCACAGAAGGATGCCTCGAATTCCGAAAAGCCTGGTACTCTTGTGGGCGGATCGTAGGCCATAAATACTCACGGTGTAAACACGATTCGGTGATATTTGGCACAGGGAGAAGCCTCCTGCATACTTACCGCGTATCAATAATCGTCCCATGGAAAAGTTCAGCAGCATCCGCTGTCCCACCAAGCGAAATCGTGTCGCGGCATCAAAATAATTGCAACGCGACGGTATATTATATATATATATATATATACATTGGTGGATCAGAGTAATACCTTTATTTTCCTGCCGCACAATGGCATAAATTCATTGATGGAGAATAAATGCTGCGACGCGCGATGCACGAGTGAATAACTTTACTGAATTCGTAAGGATTCTCGCAAAGAATTCCATTCATTAAAGATACCTGATTCTCGTTGCAGAAGAAGCAGTTGCATTATTTATACAAGGCGAAGATTGTATTTTCCACGGGGGCTCCCTCGATTCTTTCAATAAGGTGAAAATATTTTATCCGTTTGCGCGAACCAACCTAACTCACTGTCTCGAAAAGTCGGATTTTTTCGGCGACGCGTTATTAAACGCCGCACGAAACGCCGAAGAGACTCTCGACGGAGGAGAAAAGGCGATCGTATCTCACGTCGATTACGCGTTAAATAGAGTTTTGCCAGTGGAAATTATTGCAGACGCTCGGGATATTTTCGCATTTAAGTGGCATATGGCGCGACCATAAGCACAGATACGATCGTTACCTGCCATTCTGACAAAGTGAAGTCATTGCCATCCGCCAGTAATTTTCTTGCTTTTCTTACGCGAGCCTTCGCGATCGCAAGCACATGGCAATCACTATATACCGCGCAGGCCATTTTCTTTGGCATACTAAGTAGGGAGATCACCTTCGAACGCGTGACACCGCAAAACTTTGAGCTTCCTTCGCCGCTAAACTGTTAATTAACCATAATTGTTCATCCGTACGAATCGCAACTACGATGCGATTCATCCTTATGTGTCTTCTATATACTATATATAGAAACCATATATTAAACATGGATCGTCGAAATATATACGAAATTACAGGGTGGACATTGATAGATATCAAGCTCAAGTAATCTATGCAGTGCAATTCTTGATTATGCGTTCGTATAACAGCGTCAATTCATTCGTTCTTTGTGCCTGAGTATAAGGATGACCGTGTGTAGTAAAGCCGAAGAAGGAACGTGATTGAAAGTATCCGTTATTGTCACAACAAAGTCCTCATCAGTTTAATATAATTTTCCAGAACTATTATAGGACACGTCGAATCGATCGAGTCTCTCACGCGTGATCGTTTTGTTCTCCACGCAAGTTGTTTCGTTTGTCTGCGGAGGACGAGAGGGGACGCTCGACGCGTTCGCGCGACTATATAAAATTACCACCTGCAAAGCTGCTCGAGACGAAACAGCGATTACGCGTGCCTGCCTTCTCGCTCGCGACCATACAACTAGCCTGATCAGCCGAGGTTGTACGAAACAATTAACGCCCGCTATAAATCAGTCGCCGGCAAAACTAACCGGGATAGAAAGCTAGGGCGTAAATTGCGCATCTTCATAATTGCGCAAATTATAGTACACTCGAGTACACTGGTCGTTTCTATACTTCCGTGTAATTACCGGTTGTCTCGAGCAAATTTCTTCTACTTCTCCTCGGTTCGCGTTCTCGCGCCACGCCTCTGCTCAAGTGTATCGTACTTGTAGAATCTTGTAATGTGGCGAAAGAATCGTAATGAGAGGGATCTATCGAATAAAGTTCGCAGGTTAATTAGTATATAATTCGTACATTGTACTGTGGAATGTGTGTGTGTGTACGGGCACAGTGGAGCGAGACAGAGTGCGTAGGACGGTGCGAGAGAAGACGCGCGGCAGAGTGGCAGAATGCAGAAGACGAGTATAGAGAGAAGTGAGAACTGGGAAGGTTGGAGAGGAGCAGTTAGTCGCGAGTAGTAGGAAGAAAGGCTAACATAACGCAACGTCGACTGCCTCAACTGGCAAGGCTGCTCGCTAGCGGAAGAGAGTGAACGCGCTCCGCCCCGGTGCCACGGCAACATGGCCGCTGAGGGACGGATTGGCGGAGACCAGCCACGACGCCGACGTCGCCGTGACGCCCGCGCTTCACTCACTTCGATTCAAACTTGGCGGCCCCTACGGCACTCCTCCTTGCCTGGCCAGGTCGCCGCCCATCCTGACATTCCCCAGCTCCCCACTCGCTCTCTGCCACGGCGCCCCGCAACCAACACCAACCTCTATACTTACCACCTCGTTCACCAGTGCCCCCCTGCACCCCATCGCGCTACTCTCTTACTCTCCTACGCGATAAGAGAGAGATCCATCAACATTTTCTGCTCCCCCGAAGAAATCCCTACGCTTCGACAAATATCATCGATGATATTATCGACTTTTTTACTTATGTAACATTATTAATTTCGACGTGTGTATTACGAAATATTTTTGCTTTGAACAGATGGCTGTCGAGGGTCGACTGACGTCAATTTTTAGTCAAATCCTTCATTTGTATGATTCATGTTTAGTGGAGGTTAAATAGCTGATGGTAAGAAGTGTGATTGCGAGTTTTTATAATAATTGGGCGATCTTTCATTACCTAATTTTGTATCTTTTATTATAAGTATCACGCTTTTCTCTAAAAGAGGAATTTAAAAAATTCTGGTTTTGAAGATAGTCGTCGAGGGCAGCACTTTATTAACGATACATGTAACGCCATCTATCCATGGTCTTCGCAATTTTTTGTGTATGCTGATGATATAAAGTTAAAATAGAACAACTACTAAATACCTCGTAAGCTAAATTTGTTTAGAAATTAATTTGTTAAACAATTTTCGGCACTTTGTGAAAAATCTCTCGGATAGTTATAGTGAGTTAATCTTGGTTTGATAAATAATTAATTTTATTGTTAATGTTAAAAAGCGCTAGTTTCATAATGGACTACAACACTTAGTGTTTTATTACATATCTTGGCAGTAGAAAATTCAAAATCTGTCACGAATCATATTTTTACCGCGTGTTGACTCAATTATTAACTGCAGTCAATAAGGTACCTTACTTTACCTGCTACCGGTATCTTGCCAGAAGAAACGTCGTCCTTGTGGAAATAACAACCTTTCATCGGTTAGATTAGAGTGGATACCATATAAGTATCCGTCGAGTTCAAGCTAGTTAATAGCTTACATTCTACGTTTTAGACGTCGCTACGTACTAGGGGCGAACGAAAACATCAACCAAGTGCAATATTTATTTATACTTTGCCTCACTAGCGCCTCTCGCAAAGTTTGTATCAAACATAATCAGCTGACTCTATCTTTAAAGCGTATTTATAAATACGCTACAGAGAGAGAGAGAGAATAAGTTGTTTAATTTAAGATTTAGTTAATAATCTGAAAATGGATATAAAATCCGCAGTAAATTTTGCATGCCAACGATGCTTACAACCAATTACGTTGGATTCAAGTTTTAATCATCTAGGAGAACACACGCTAGCTGAGTTATCGTGTAAGTAATAACTATTTCATCAGAAACAACAATTAGCTTGAATTCATTAATTACTTAGCGCGTATATTGTATAAACGTCACTACACTTTTAATTATTGTCGTCACCAAAGTAATATTAATTTGCTTAATAGTTACTAAATTCTTGGAATAGTTTAGAATAAAATTTATCATTATTAAGATTAATAAATTATTATTCTTGATAATAATACATTGTTGAACATAGAAGTAGCAAATCAATGATAGTCTGTAACAATTACAATAATGTCTTTTCATCATAACAGTACCTATACAGCAACAAATTGTTGGAGAAATTGAACCTCACAGCGCCAGCTTAGAACACTTAGTACCTCCATTTAGATTAACCGATTCGGCAAATGGAACCAATGGCTTTATGCTTGTTGGGGATACTGGAGAATCTGAAAGTCTGGGTCATCATTTAAAAGTAAGTTATATCACACTTTTAGGAAGGAAAAATACTGATAAGTTTCTATTTTTGATAAAGGTACGTGCTGCGCTATTTGACATTCTCAGCAGTAGTAGCGCAGCAGATCATCCATTATGCGATGAATGTACAGATAGTCTTCTATTATTAATGGATCAACAATTGAAATTGACAGAAGGTGAATGGTCGGATTACAACGAATATTTGAAAAAATTAGAGATTGAACAGCAACAACAGGGTAACGAGGATACTGAGATGGAAAATCTTACCAAGGAGTTACAAGATGTTAAGGCCGAAGAACAAAGATTGATATTAGAATTAGAGGCTTTAAGGAAGGAAGAAAAAGCTATACAAAATGCAATAAGTGAACAACAAGAGGAGAGAAGAAGACTACAACAAGAAGAACATAGATATTGGAGGGAATATTCTAAGCATAAGAGAGATCTGTTGTTAGCAGAAGATGAATGCAGAAGGTAATAATTATTATATTTATATATATAATATAGAAGATATTTACAATAATTGCTTAATAACATTTCTTTTAGTTTGGAGTGTCAACAAGCTTATGCAACCAGTCAATTGGAAAGACTGAAAAAAACAAACGTATTTAACGCTACTTTTCACATATGGCATTCTGGTCACTTTGGAACTATAAATTCATTCCGCTTAGGACGTTTACCTAGCGCACCGGTGGATTGGAGTGAAATTAACGCAGCCTGGGGACAAACTACACTTTTATTGAATGCCCTAGCTCAAAAACTGAATCTTACATTCAAACGATATCGATTGGTACCGTTTGGTAATCACAGTTACATAGAAGTATTAGGTCAACAGAAAGAACTTCCATTGTATGGCAGTGGAGGATTTAAGTTTCTTTGGGATACTAAATTCGATGCTGGTATGGTGGCATTCCTAGACTGTTTACAGCAATTTAAAGAAGAAGTTGAGGATGGAGGCAGTGGATTTTGCTTGCCATATAAAATGGAGCGTGGCAAAATTGAAGATTCTGCAACAGGAAATTCCTATTCTATAAAGTAATTTCATGCTTTAGCATATATTGATAATAATAAATTTTTTTCCAGTTCTTGTTAATATTTTAGTAATTATCTTTTCTAGAATTCAATTTAATTCCGAAGAGCAATGGACCAAGGCTTTAAAGTTTGTATTAACTAATTTAAAATGGGGCCTGGCATGGGTTAGCTCACAATTTACAAACGACATGGAGCATTGAATTTGTTGGTCCTTCATCTATGGCTGTCTTACACTTGCTTATGTACATACAACTTATTTTTTAAATAAACATGTCAAGTGGTATTATTTTATTGGAAAGTTAACCTACTTAATATTACGAGGCTAATAGATTAATTACTTAAAACAACTTAATTTATTAGTTAGAAACCAGGAGACACCATTAAGGAAACATGGTGGGCTTTGCACTTCTTCAGAATTTATATAGTCCTTTACTTCCTGAATGCTCATCTCCACAACTTCGATCAGTTCACCTTCTGATTCAGCACCCCCTCCTTCAAAACGAATGATTTATTTGAAAAAGATATACGATACACTCATGTACCACAAACAAATTATTATTATATGTAAAAAAGACTTAGTTAGATTAGCCTCTATATTTTATAACATTAAAATCCTATTGCGAAAATTAAAAGAGCCATGCATTAAGCTTACCTGGATGAATGCGCATCTCATCCGTTACTTCAACGTAGAAAAGAGTTTGTTTTGAAGCTGACGAGGACACGTATCTATAATATTGTCAAAATATTAGAATTTTATAGATTACTGGAATTGTTGCTACTGTAATTACACATTAGAAGAATATATTGACAGTTGATAGCACTATCGTGAAAATGTAAATACCTCAATAATTAAGTAGCTATGGTATATAAATTATTTATCTCTACAAACCTGTAAGTGATAATTTTCCTAAAGGCTGATGTGGGTGCCTCGTATCCACATTCTTCGCGTAATTCATCTTTAGCTATTTCAAGGATTGACTTTTCCTTGTCAACTATACCGGCGCATAGTTCCAAAGTCAATCCTAGAGTCGGTGGATACTTCTCTAGGTCAACCGACTCTTGAGATTCCGGCAAGCAAGAATAATAGCTGGCAGGTCGAAATTGCCTGACGAATACAAGCTTCTTCCGACTTGTGTTGAAGACGATTATACTGACGCTATCATGCGATCGCATGACATCCCAAACTTTTTGTCTGCCGTCTTGCAAATAATGTACTCGCACTGGCCTTAGCCACGGTGAATCTTTTGGAAACGGACCAACTCGGATTTCTTTAATATCCAGCATTCTTTTACGCACAATTTCATTTCGCTCTGTTTGTTTATCGACACTCATTTTCGTATTTAAAATTGGCCAAACCCAACGGTAAGGCACTGGGCAACTCTTGGACGAATAACACATCAGCAGAAGGGGGTCAGTCAGTCCGCAGTCGTCAGTGGCGGTGCAGTCTGCGTCGGCTGCTGGGCCTTGTGCGCATGGGCCGAATATGGCGCGATTATTCAAAATTACGAATCGACGAGCTATTGGTTAAATGGGACGAAAAGAAATTGGCATTGAACGAAAAGGAGTTGCTGCTAACAAGAATATTTTATTCAGGTAGTTTAATATAGACAATTCTGTTAAATTTATCGACATGGAAAGGTATCCTTTTTCTTCTTTTTCTTTTCTCTGGAGACTCCCATGGCTTCGAGAATATCTTGGTACCTGACTTGCGTACACGTGTGAACTACATCCGGCCTTTTGCGCTGTCTCTGAATTGCAGCAGGTGGCGAAAACTCAATCTCCATGTCGGAAGCAGTCGAACTTGACTCGCTGTCGTCATCCTTATTCTTTACTATTTTAAAGTGTAAGGGTTTTATGGGTTCTGGTAGATGCGTCTCATCCTCGGGTTCCTGCCTAATCGGGTACATAGTCACGTAGTATGTGCCATCCTTCCTTTGAATATGCAATGTTGGTGGCTGTTCGCTTTCTTTCCTCGAAGTTTCGGGTTTTTTGATAGCTATGTTCGTCCCAGACTTACTTCCCTTTTTACTCTTCGACGTCGGCTTACCTTTGCTATCGGATGACGTCGATTTTACTTTGGAGGAGCCTCCCTCCAAACGCGGGACTTTTGATGTTGGCTGACGAGACTCACCACCGCCACCCCCGAGTCTATCGTCGATACATTCCAGCTTAAAACTGTCGGATTCCACAACGTCCTCTAATTTGGAAGATTGCGATAGATCTACCGGGGCAGCTCCAGCTCCACCTCCACCTCCGCCTTCCCCTCCCCCACCCCCTCCTAATCTACCAGTCTTGCCTACAAAGCTACCACACTTATTCGATCTCTTTTCATCCTTCCTCGTCAATTGCTGACCTTTCGCACTTGCTTGCTTGGATGACCTTGAGATATTGTCGCCATCGTGCTGAATCGATTTGAACATAGCGTCGAAATAGCATCCTCCACCACCTTGCCTAGTAGATCTGGTCGATCTAGTCGGTCTAACACCCTCGCTCGTTCGAAGATCAAAGGCGGCCTTGGCTTCCAACATCTTCTCGTACAAAGCCCGAGGAATAGCACCGGGCTTCCAGCCAAGTCTCGGTTTCAGTTTACCGGGTATCGTCGAAGTGTTCCACCTCCAGCCCATATTGGCGGGAACGGGTAAGAAAGGATCGATGCAATCTCGATGACCATAATTAATTCCAGGATAATAATCGCCTACCGTATAAACGAAGCGCAAAACTTGTTTGCTGAGTTTTATCGGATATTGGCTAAAATCAATGCTAAAATCACCGCCAGCCCATGGCCTTGGCGGTGGACCCAGGGGCCTGCCGGATTTCGATAATGCAAAACGATCACCCTCGCCAAAGCCTCTGCCACCGCGTCCAGCGCCTCTCCTTCTTCCCTTGGACGTTGATTTATCCTTCTTCAGGCCTTTCCGTTGACCCAATAATCCATCCTGCGACAAATCCTGGCCGTAACCGACGGGCCTCGATCTGCAAGTTGGTTCACCGCAAGGTCCCGTCTCGATCTGCATCGGGACGGACGGAGTCAACTCTATATCGTCCTTTCGATCGAACCTCGCTCGTGACTTTCCAGGAAGCACGTATCCAGGTTTACTGGGATCTGGTAGCGTCGGCAAGCCTTCTCTAACTACGCCGGTTCGTCCTGGCAACACAGTCGCGGCCGATGCCACCGGGAAGCCAATGCTGTTTCCAAATGGCGTGCCTAACGGCGTGCGAGTCATCATTCCCGGATTGCAAGGAGCCGTGCACTGAGGATTTATCGAACGGTCGAGTCCAGGAGACTTGGGTCCTTCGTAGCTGGAAACTCTGCCGAAGAAGGGACTGTCGGACGGATCCATCAAACCGAGACCAACCAGGCCCGGTACCTTACCCAGCGAGTCCACGAAATCCTGGGCCTCTCGATAAGCTCGCAGCAGACAATCGACACCGGCGCACGGCTTCTTCGAGCAGGCCGGCGTTCCTCTTCGCGAGAGCGAAACTTCCTTCCCGGTGCAAGTGCACCCGGGCATTTTGATCTCCGGCGGTCTGCTGCCGGGTCTACAGGAGTTGGAAATCTCGGTTCTCGGTCGGGGAGTCCCGACATCGGCGGTGCAGACGCATCCCTCTCCCCCTCCACCTTCCAATCGCAGATAACTCTTTAGATTATCAGGATACAACTTGTAATCAAACTTGCAGGTCCCGCTGGTCCAGCTCTCCCTGCTGCTATGTCGTATCAGAGTCGCGGCTAAGTCCTCTCCAGCTCCCTCCCCCCCTCCTCTCATTCTTAACACATCATTGCAATTTTTCAAACGCATCGAACCAAATTGCGCCTGTTTCGGGCAATAGCCACCGGATGATCTATCAGCCTCTATCTCGGTCTTCTCGAGCAGCTTGGCCGGCTTTCTCAGCATCATGCAGCAGGATCTCATGCAGCCGGATTGGCAAATCATTGGGTTCATCGATTGGCACCGCGGTAGACAGGAACAAGTAGGTTCATCCGGATAAGATCGATAAACAAGATCTCGATAGCTGCTATCGTTCAGCTTTTCAGCACTCGTGAGATTCTCGAAACCAGGCTGATCTATGGAGATGCGCGGCGATGAATCTGGCCACGTTAGGGGGGTTCTCCCCTCCCCCTGCTGATCCGTGTACCGTTCTGCTAGTTTCTTGTCGGCCAACCGAGCAAACGGCATACAATTACCGGATACGCTTCGGGGATCTTCAGCTTCCTTCTGGTCACTCGCAAACACCTGCCTCTTCGCGTCGTCATTAGTCACGTTTACGTAGGAAAATTCCTCGCTGCTCGGGGAGTTGTTAAAAACCAAGGATTTCTTCATCATCGACTTCTCCGACACGCACGTGTTACCAAAATTCATCAGTTGAACGGCCGTTGATATCGAGCCAGAGAGCTCTTCGCGTTTGTCGAAGAGGCGATATTTCGTCTGGATGGTGGATGCCATTGGCAGACCGTCCGCTCCGTAGGAAACGCTGTGTATCTGATCGTGAAAACTGCAGGGTAGAGGAACCTTGGTCTTGCAGAGTAACGCACAGGGCTTCTCCTCGTCTTCCCCGTCCAACTTGAAAATCTCAAACTCCAGGAGCAAACACCTTATCGATGTCTGTAGGCTCCTCGGTGTCTTGGCGATCAAAAAAGTTTTACCACTCTTAACGTCGATGGTCCTAGTGGAGAATACACGATTCTCCTTGTCCTCGGATATTGGCCTCTTCCGATCTTCCTCGATTCTAACCTTACTCGTGCTAATTTCAAACGGTGGCAAGTCCAGCAGTTTAATACAAATCACTATATTATCGTCACCGGTTTCCGATAATTTCTCAGCACTTATCTCGAGTTGATGTATAAAAATCTCCAACATGTATATTTGCTCGCTTCTCGACGAGTCTCCTTCGAGATTCATGTTTGACAGTTTCCGACTGGCAAAGCTGCTATTAGCTCACAAGCTCACGCCACAAAACAAGAATTTAGATCAACGCGCAACATGCACAAAAAATATAGTCCGCTGTTGAGCGTGAATTAATTACGCCATTGATTTTGTTGCCATATGACGGCTCGAACGGAGCTGCCCGATGACATTCTAGCGCCTGTCAAGCAAATTGTCGACTGTTGTCGTGGTAATTTATTCGAGATAATGTAATCGTCGAATAATCGATATCAAAGTCAGACTCTCTTGCAATGGTAAGTATACAGTGTGTACACACGCGCGTATCATGGTTAGCGATCAATTGAAATAATCCTGCGGAAGCTGATAATAATAATACACGTTTCATCACGATTGACACGAATAATTGCATATAAATAAAGTTTGCGTAAATGTACATTAAGGGATCATTTCTTCTTTTTCCCACCTTTCCCACCTTTCCCACCTTTCCCACCCTTTCCACCCTTTCCACCCTTCTTGCCCTTCCCTTTCTTCTTCGGTGGTGGCTCCTCCACTTTCGGAGGCTCCTCGACAACCGGCATGACTCTCTCCACGACGAATTCACGCTCCTTATCTCCATTTCTAAATACAAACGTCTTAGGCCTCTTCTCATAGTGCGTGACGAATAAGCGCCCGAAGCAAGTCAGGCGTAACTCCATGTCCAATTGGCCGGCAGGATTGTCACCAGGATCCTTCAGATGGAAACCACCCTTTACGGAGAATGGCTTTGGCAAGTTATCCTGATCGTTGGAGGACATTGCGATTTGATCGCAGAGACAACCTGGAAGACTGAGCTCGGCTTCTGCAATGGGATAAGTGTCGCCCACGCGATATACCCCAACAAAGACCGGTTTTGTTCGCAAATCGTGCACCAGATACTGCGGTTGCTTGATGAAGATGCAGCTTCTGCCTATGAAGAACTCCATGGAATTATCGTGCTCGTTTATGGGCGCTGGTTTAATAAAGGCGAAATCCTCGCGGGTGATCTCGAACGTTGGGAACTCCAGAAAGGTAACCTTCACGACAACACTGTGACCACCGACATCCTTCAGCTTGGCGGGAGTCAATATCAATTTTTCGATCATAACCTCGAACAGATAGATCTGTTCCTCGTGACCACCGAAGCAGGAAGCCATTCCGCGTTGCTTTCACCTTCTTAGATTTAGAAACCAAAGGAAATGAGAGGAAAAAATGCCAAAGTTGCATATACTTGAAATTTGGAGGTTACGAAGAATTTTGACGAGAGGCCGAAGAACTGGTCGAGAAGTTGAGACGAGCGATGCTCGATTGGTGGAGGAAATTGGTGACGTGGCGTTCGGTGCGGGCGATTTTAGAGCTAATATCATTCCGTACGACAACCTGTATCGCTTATAAGGTTTCAAGTACGCGGTGTTAGGAGATAAGTAACTATCTGAAATTAGTATCAGAGACAGGTACAGGCATTCTTACAGCGGTACCTCGTTAAATTTAGCAAAAAGCTTCGCCGCGCGAGACGTATGTTTAACCTATGATTAACGTTGGAAGTCGGCTGATAAGATAGGCTTTGATGGCGCCTAATCAATAATCACAGCATTGACTTTCCGAACTCGTGGTAAGTTATACCGAAGACAACTAAATACCGCATGCGCGCAGCCTCTTTCCCATCGCGAGGCGCGCGGGAGGCCGTCTCCATGGACTCGAGGAGAAATGAAAAAATTTGCCAGATACACAAGCACGTAGGGCTCATCGATCCTACTATATATATATATATATGTATACTATAATATGTACGCGATTCTCGCAGTATTCTCTCTCTCTCTCTCTCTCTCTCTCTCTACTTCAGCACCATTGCTGGTTATTACACAGCTCCCAGTGGTATGTGCTTAATCCTACAGTGCGAAACAAGCAGCTAGCACCGTTATAACGTACAACGGCGCAGCGGACTATTCATCGATTTCCAGTGGATGATCCGAGCAGAAAAACTGAAGAATCCAAAAATCTTACCAAGTAAAACATATAAATATATATATACGCCGGATATATCCTCGCCTGCCGAATTAATTAATCCGATAAGATCTCCGAAAAAGACGTGTTTTTCCTTCAATTTAATCACTCGTAACGTTTCAATCTCCCGTGGAACTCTTGGCTCGTTTCTGTCCCCTCGTTCATTAGTTATCTCACACGTTGATAATTAATAGCGTGTGTAGGCAGAATGATGGCATTAGCTGGCCTAGCGCGATTTCGCGTCCCGTCACGTATACATGCACTTATCGGAGGATATATACTTAAAGGTATTGTTGAATCGGTGAATTAATGTTATTGCGAGGATTGCCGTGTGCGCACTTAATTTTGCCAGTATAGAGTGTGTTCGCTCCGCGCGTCTTTGTGCGAGGGAGAGGTAGGGCCCCGTGTGCGCCGTTACATCGAGAGGGCAGCGTGTGTACGGCCGATGGAATCCTTGGACAGATCGCCACCACTATACGGAGGATCCTTTCGGCCATACCGGAGAAATCGTTGGACGATTTCGGAATTAAATATGCTAAACCGGTCACCTTGAGACTTGGCCGCCCGGGTTCGCGGTTTCTCCCTCTCTCTCTCTCTCTCTCTCTCTCTCTCTAGAGAGAGAGAGAGAGAGCGAGAGAGAAAAAAGGTCCTCTCGGGATCCATCGTGCAGAGTTCCCAACACCGAGTCCAAGTATGCACTAATTGGTACGGGCGGTCGCACAGAGCACGCACGCACACACACAAACACGTGCTCACGTATTCAGAGAACTACAAAACCCGAATAAAAGGAAAGGAGATAGAATCCAAAGTGAGAAAGAATCGGTCGGAAAGGAGAGAAGGATGGACGCGGAATCAGCCAAATCGAAAAGAAAAAGAGAGAAAGAAAGGTCGTCAGGTATATGTAAGATGGACGAAGAAGAGGAGAAAGAAGAAGAAGAAGTAGAAGGAGGAGGAGAGAAGAAGAAGAGGACGAAGAAGAATAATAAGGATGCCGTGAAACACCAAGGGGTCCAGATCGGGGAAGCTGGCCAGCCCAAGTGAAATTCCGGCCCAAGCGACACGGCGGCTCGTTAAAATGCTTCTGGGAGTTTCGGCCGCGGGACGCCCGGGTAATTGGTGATTAGCGATTAAAACGAAGGTATCCCTTCCTCCTGGAGGGCCTGCCGCGCGAGAGCCAGCTCGCTGCACGAATCTTCACGTGACAAAGCCCATACTGCCCCGATCCATTTAGTCTCTCTCGACTCTTCCTCTCCACTTTTCCATTCCATCTATATCTCTCCTTTCGCAAAACGATTCATTTCGTATCGTCCCCGTGATTGGTGGACGACCGCTCTCTACGTTTTTTCTTCGGCACACCGCTCGAAAAAGCCTGGATTTTTTAAGCCCTCCCGTTCCTCCGATCTGGCTCTCCTTGCTTTCCTGCCAGCCAGTGATTTCTTCGGGGGATGCCTGGGAATCCGATGCGGACCCGTCGACCCCGCCCCCCCCCCCCTCCCTCCCTCCTTCTCACTCTTTCCTCCCCCATCTCTCCGGTCCACCGAGTACCCGGCCGGAAATCAACGCCGGAATCGTCGGACGTTAATTGGCGCCCGTTTCGTTCCGCTCGACGATACTTTGTCGGAACAAGTTCGCCTTCAAAGCTCCGGCTCTCCGTTCAGGAATGCAACGCGATGCTTTTTCGCCACGAAAAATCCCTTGCTGCTCAAGCTCCTCCCTTATATACACTTGCCTTATATGCGTGCCAAACCCGACAAATTTACGTGAACCAATAATGCCTTAAAACTGTGTATATATACCGTGAAAAAACGTCTGAATTATTCAAGCACCGTCTCTCGCGAGAATAGCCCACTAAGCTTTCGTATAATCGGATATACTCTCACCTTCTTCGTATATCTCACTTAATAAAGTACCTCGCGTGTAGTGTAATTATATACTTATTAATTAATACGATGAGTGGAACGCGTCTTTCCCACATATACAGGCTCTTCTCCAAAATTAAACAATTAAGTTAAATGTCTTGCAAGGTAATGATAACTGTTGTTATACGAGGTTTTTAAACGAATAAACCTTTAAAGTGCAACGAGACGCTTAACCTTCTTTCGAACCCTCTTATCTGCAAGATACGGTCCTCGTGGATCTGAGGTGAAGGTGCATCTATTCACCGATATTAAACGACTGGTCCTCGCCACTGAGCTATATCTACGATACACATGTGCTCGCGGCTATTCTGACCCAAATATTCTTCCCTAGCGCTTCAGATCTATTTTCTCCCGCAGAGTGGTTTACAATCATTCGAGAGAAACCTTGATCGTGTGCATCCAACGGTCCCACGACATTATTTCCCTTACTCTGTGCTTCGCTTCGATCTTGTACCTCGACTCCTACTACTCTTACATAGTATTCGGATCAACTTGCCGCAAATTCACAGAGAGCCGCGGCAATTTGAATAATCTCTCCCTCGAAGAACGATTTCTACTCCTAAATTCACCTGTCATTCGATACTGCATCCGATCTCAACCTCGATCGATTAATCCACAATGAATACCGATCGATAATAGAATACACGATATATTCCATAAAGCAATCGTCTCGAATTCCCTTCTTGAGATCTCGGGGATAGCAATAACGAGTAAAAAGAGTGGAGATATATAGTTTTATCGATATGGATGCATGATCGATCGATCGATAAAGTTCAACGAGGAAAACGTCGCACGCAGGGACTTTTACTTTCACGATTGGAGGAAGGTTGCTCGGAAAATGGACCAATTAGCGGGGAGCCGTGTGACGCGAACGTCGATGATTCGCTGGAATCCCGTTAGAAGGTGGCGAATCGGGTAGATCGCATCCGTGTCGGAGCGTGCACTCGTGGGGTTCCCGCGGATTTTCGATGATCCAGATCTGGGTAGCACCAGGAAGCCGGGACCGAAGGGAAAATTACCGGTATAGCGCGCGGAGGAAGGAGGCCTTCGAGGTTCGTTCGCTGGTTCTGTCTGCTCGCTCGCTCGACTGGAGAGGTCAGAGGGCGATAGCGGTACCTTCTTCTGGAAAGCCTCGCGCAGCATCCTCGTCCTACCACACATATCCCGAGCGCGCACGTTCACGTTCAGCAGCGCTCACGAATAAGAGCTGGACGATTCCGTGAAGGAGAGAACGTCGTCAAGTCCCGCGAGTGTTCGTGTAACGAATAGCCGAGTATGGCCTCCGGCTAGGCTCGGCCAAGCAGAAACACAAAGAAGAGGGCCGTTGGTTGGAGCACTCCAAAGGGACTGAACGCCGCCGCTCCGCGCCACGCCGCACCGCGCGCGCGATACACGGAATTTGTCAAACATCCGATAGATCCCGATTTGTCGCTCTTGCACGCCTTCCCCCCTCGAGCGCTAGCTATACCACTCGATCCTTCCCGTTTTCCTCAGCGTTCGCTCCATTCTAATTGGCCTACCAATCATGTCCACCGACGACCATTCTCCTCATCCTCATCCTTACATCCAACATCCTCGGACTTTTATCACTCGTCGTTAACAACTTTACGAGCTAATGATTGAATCGAACCATATGCCAGTACTTATGATAATTTCACGACTCCATCAGAAATGCTCAAACTGCCCGAATCGGCCAGAGACGAGGTGAAACATTATTTATTTGACGATTCTGTTTACCGGGTACGCCAACTCTAAGATCATTGTCAGCGCCTTAATCTTAATTAGGGATCTCTCGAGAGTTGAGAGAAAAAAGAGGAGGGAAAAAATGTGAAAAAATTACTTTTTCGGGATAGGATGTAAGAGACGTAGGACAAGAGTAGAAAAAGTGATTCGTATCACTGCGGCTTAATTGCCATTCGCTCGAAATAGTACAGCACCTGTGTGTATGTATAATAATGGAGCCTATGTATATATAGCGTTTTCTGGTCCCGTCGATTACGGTAGACGTTTGAAATCCACGTGGAAAGTTTGGACTTGCGGAATGATATTATTTTTAGAAACTTGAACAAGCCGATTGTTGCTGTGAGAAATCGTGGCGTAAATCGCGTGGGTATACATAATATTATATGTATAGAGGCTTGTAAAAATTAATTAGCATCTCATCGTGAAAAAATTTGGAAATTTGCGAAAGCTCCGTGAGGTATAGAGCGATGACACTGCTGATTGAAGAAGAGTGTACTTATATATCGGTGCAGATTATTCAGGAGCACGCGAATGCTTATATACCTTTCCCATAAAAGGCAGATGGTCGACGAAAGGACCAAGTGAATCGTCTCGCTGCGTTAACGTTGACATATGCCACAAGCAAGGAAAATTAATTATCAACCACATACCGTTGCCATTATTGCATTAACGCACCACACGGTAATTACCCACGAACATCTTTATACTATATATATCTATAAACAATCTGCATATATCCCCCTGACCGCGGCAGGTGGCTGTTAAATATTAATACATTCAAATGAGCGGTGATTTATCTTTCCGGAAGAACCAGGAAGTCAAGGGGCAAAATTATTGATAAAAAGATATTTTGGAAATGTGTCCGAGAGTTTGGGTGACTGGAAATATTCAACGAATTCGTTCTACGCGTCGCTTTATTTGGGACGTTTACAACACAAAGCAACATTTTCAGGTTCTCACTCGGAGGTGTGCCACAAATTAAGAAAATTAATGACCTCTGGCGTAGTCAGTGACGACAGCGACTCGCCAGTCAACGGCGGCGGCCCGCACGGTCACCAGGTAATTGCGTTAGACTTGACATTCATTTTACGACGTTCTTCCCCGGCGGTTGTGTCTCCTACACGTAACAATCGTACCCAAGAATCCCAAACGGTCCGAATAAATGAAAACTTTGCAGTTCAAGGACTATGGCTGCCATCGCTAAATCCTTATCGCGCACTCAACTCCTAGAGATCCATGATAAAATCTTTCACGCTCAAACACCTATAACTCACTATGGTCCACTTTGGAGAACGTCCAACGATCGATATATTCACAGCGCTGTAAAATTATCCGGATAAACGCCGGCGAAATTATGTTCATAACGCAATCCACTCTTCCATAATATCTTTTGCGTTTTCTGTTCACGTCCGCTTGGACAGTCGGTTAAAACGGCCTCATTCGTTGCGTCACGCATCTCGAAAAATTGATCGATAAGGTATAGGTTATCGGGTAAAAATCTCTGGAGAACTCGGCTCTTTTGCCAACTTCGATTGAGCAACAAGATATACATGTTAATAATAATATAGTCGGGTGGGGCTTATTAGTAGACTCTATATATATATATATATATATATATAATATACGTGATCGCAATGATGCATCTTATGTGATGCTTGATAAATTTCGTGTCGACTACGATATGTTTTAATGGAGATCGACGAACTCGACAGGAACGAGTTCAGGGACATGTTCGAATTATTCAATAATGCTTACACAGAAGCTGCGACGACTCATGCGGCGTCGTGAGCTCCCTTTTAACGAGGTAATGACGCTACGTCGACGCTCTTTATGTATACATATCATCGTGCATTTCAAACGGTTCGTGGAACATCGCTAGCAGCAGCTACCATCATTACCGCATTTTTTCTCCAATCCTCTCATAGACCTCTATCCTTTTTTCCCCGTGAAAAGCCGAAGGCAGCTGCCTCTATATTTATTATGCCGATGACGACTGTAACGGCGTTGATAGAGACACTCCTCATAAAACATGACACCCAGCAAATTAACATTTTCAGATTCTTAAGAGTCCCCACTCCCTGTCTTATATTCCTACCGAAAAAAGGAATCTTCTGATTTATCACCATGAAGAAACCAGTTTCCTCCTATGTAGGTGCTTCGGACGCGCTAAGCGATCCTCGGTGGAAAACTTTCGAAACTGGAACGAAGTCGTAGAGTACGTATAATCCGTAATTATAGCATAGAGATTTAGCTAATTAAGTTGGCGCAAATTCGCGAATCCTCTTATAATAAACTCCTGTAGTCGCGTCTCTCCAGAGATCCGATATTTCGCTCGGCAGCCGCAGGATCTCATAAGTTGGCGTAGATTTTTATCGAGATTTATGGGAGGTTGGAGGAAATTTATCGTAGCGGGAAAAATGGAAACTGGTACGAATCAACGAGGGTATATTTTATAATTAAAGGTAAAAGTCCAATTAGATCGGGATAAATTGGTTTAGCTGATAATATTCAGGGAGTGTTGGGAATGAGAAGAGGGAGAGGGAGAGGGGGAGGGGAGTAACGAATCGGAGTCCGATCGCACGCATCGGATCAAGGGTCTTTTATATTACTGCCGGAGGCGGCGTTCGCGTCGTGCAGTTCAAAGCGTCTTTCAGCAATTCGCGTATGACGAAACGTGATTAGGCGCGGGCTTAGAATCGCCGAAACGTCGTTGATTTGAGACTCTTAATGACTTGAAAGCCTATTTCGTCCTATACAATGGTCTTTACTCGATTCTGGAAGCACGCGTGACTTTCTCCGTAACGATTTCGCGCTACCAGGTCGACCTGTGGGAGTACAGGTGTCTGTATCTGTGTATGTGTATTTGTGTCGAGTACACTGGGTTACCTACGACCAAAACGTGATTCGTGAGACTCGTGCGAGAGAAACCCGCATCTTAACCGATAGTTTCCAGCAGCTTAGAAACGTGCACGGTTTTAATCTGAAATTTGCAAACTGTAATGCGGTCTAATGGTAGCAATGAAGAAAAATGAGCGTTATACCCGATCCAGAAATTCCAGAAATAATGGCAGCTAGCAAGAAAGATTTTTCCGAGAAGCATGAAAGAGGCGAAGGAATAAGCCTGAAACGAGAAAAGGTAATTTTGGTCGTTATTTATAAAATTTCATTAGCGCTGCTTTTACGAGAACGTTGAATTATCAAAGTTGAGTTATTACTTGGTTTTCATTGATACTTTTGATTGGTACATTTGTCGAACGTTCCTTTGCCACGACCATGCATTGTATAGTGTATCCTATAGAGTGTTGTAAAACGAGCATTGGCTTAAGTTTATGGCACGTTATATCAGTAATAGCGCTGTCAACCAGCCCGTAGTATTTTCCTCCTTTCCATATATTAGTTATACTCTAGTTGTAATGCAAATCAATATTCATGAAGTTTTACGGCTTTCGTTTAATCTAATAAATTACACGAGCCAAGATATTTGCAGATTTTAATTATCGAAGGCCTTTGGAAGAAGAGTGATGGTTTTCCAAAAGATCTCGAACATTCGTGGGAGCAAAGCGACGAGGCTTTTATTTGGAATGGAGCTGATGGAGTCTCTCGTTGCAGAAGTTGGGGTGCTTCGGGTGGAGGGAGACGGGGAGGGGGAGGAAGAGGCAGTTCTATAGCAGCGGAGCTGGAGAGAAAACGAGCGTTTGCTCGCTTCTAGATGCTTTGCAACACTTTAGCGGAGATTGAAAGCAGTCGTAAGGAATATGGACTATCGTCGTGTCATAACTGTACGAGTTGCAACACGGCCAAATGCCTCCTAGGTGGAATATTTTCGCAGGGAGCCGATCGCGTGTCTTGGCTCTCGGGGCTCTCGGCTCTCTGTTCTCTCTTCTCTCTTCGCAAAGAGAAATTCTACGGGCCAAGCGAGACAGCGTTGGATTTACGCGTAACCGGCACATTACTTTTTACGATCGAGAATCTATGTAAACATTCGTCGAGGGCTTTAATAGAAAATCCGATTTCAGCCGGTGCTTTACGAGCTTTAATAAATCTCGTTGTAATCGAAACACAAAGTGGACGCGTGTATAAAATACGGAGTAAACGTATAATTCGAAGGTAGCCCTTTTATTTGCTCGTTTTCCTTTCCGAGCTCGAGATTGGCTATTCCTTACCTATTCCGATATCTTTCCTAAAGTCGCGATCCAACAACAAAGTGGTACAGAACCCTCCCCCCCCCCCCCCTCCCACCCCTTCTCTCTCTCTCTCTCTCTCTCTCTATCTCTATATCTTTCTCTCGTTTAAGCTTACCCCCACGTGTAGGCCTGAATAATGTGACGTAGCCAAGAGTCTTAAGTACTTACCATGTAGTGCATATATGCCTATAAACACAGTGCATAAGTTGTAAACGCGTGTCTACTTGAAGCACGCGTACGGTATATGTATATATGTACCTACTCGGAGAATTATGTCACTTTTCCAAAAAATACGAAACAAAAGCGTGGCGTGATGTACGCTACGACGCAGGAACAGGACAGTTGAATGAATAGGCATATTTTTATTTCGCCACTTTCTTCGAGCACGGCTGGACAACTTCTCCAAGGATATAGAGACTTTGCATATGACTGGGGACGTTTTTTCATACCGAAATACTCGTTCGTACCATAGAGAGAGCCAATCAAGAAGCTGTCTCGTCTGAAATTTGTACCACCTCTCGTCAAATTGTTATTCGTCTTATAAGCGAATCAATAACAGCTTTATAATGATGCTTCATCGAAAGTGAATACATTACAAACACTTTTCAAACACACTCTTTTCTCCTTGGAATTTTAAACGAGAGCCCGTATGTAATTTTACGTGCTATAAATGCTTTGTAGGAGTGCTAACGAGAATTATAATAACTGAGAAGTAATTACCGAGACAAGCCACGAGGCTAAGTAACTGTTTTAATTTTATTTCGAGGTCTGGATGCGAGCAGCGAGCCCGTTCCACGCAGCATAGGGGAGAACCGTTTTGTATATATACGAAGAAGGATGTTGGCAGCACGTGCTAGATGAGTCTCCTCCGCGTGTGTGGGATCGGCGTTCGCACACACTCGTAGCACCACCGCGAGTCCTACCGATCCCAAAGGTCATGATCACGAAGTACACCGTGTGGTATGTGCAGCATCTTTGAAAACCGGGTCAACTGCATATCTTCTCTCCTCGCTTGAGAAGACCGTGTGCAACTAGACCATCTGAAAATCCCAACTCTCCAACTCTTGTGTCTATATATATATATATATGCTTCTTTGGAGAAACTTGCTGGAGAATATATACGTATATATTAGAAGAGCTATGTGTTGCTGGCTCCTTTGTGAGTTCCTCTCTCGTATAATGAAAGTGTATAATTGCATGGCTGAGCGTTAGTGGTAATTTTTCGAGGGATCGGGTGCAATAACTCGAGCGATCGAGCGAAAAGGTGATCGAGAGCGATGTTGCAAATCCCGTGGATCCTGGGGTCAGAGCGGGTGAAGCGCCATAGTCGGCGGCGGTGGCGGTGGCGGTGGGGCTCATTGCGCCTTAGCGTAACGAGAATCTCGAGAGGTAGGATGTAAAGGGGGGAGGTGAGCTCCGGTGGTTCGCCGCTGTTCGGGGCGTTGGATGCGAGTTAGACGAGGCACAAAGGGAGAGAGGAAGGGAAAAATGTTTGGTTAAAATGAAAGGGAGGAGGCGGGCGAGGGGGAGTGGACCGCGCAGAGGTCGCGACCCGGGGCCCGCAGGCTCCAGTGAAAGGCCCGACGGCGATCCGCATCCGCGGAGAGTGAGAGAAAGAGAGAAAGAGATGGAGATTGTGTGTGTGTGTGTGTAAGAGAGGAACTGTAGTTGGCCGCGAGAGGGAGCGCCCCGAGCGAGCCGAGTGGCGAGTCTGCAGAGCCGCCGCTCACCGCTGCTGGCCGCCGGTGCCCGGAGCCCAGTGCCCGGACTGCCCGTGAGTCCTTTCTTAACTTCGCGTTCTTCTTACGCTCTGCGCGCTGCTCGCTTCTCCAGTCCCATGATGGCGCACACTTAAAGTGCCTATCGCGTGGAAGCCCCGGCGTAACAGCGCCAGTTGCGCAACCTCTCTGACCCCACCCTCGGACCCCTGTGCGTCCACTGCAACAACCTCGTGCAACAGATTTCCAGATTAAATGCCTCGCGAATGCCTAATTAATCGACCGTGCGCAAACAGTCCAGAATTATTTCATAATTAGTAGGTGTTGCGCTGTGTCCTACCTCCCCCCCCCCTGCACTCTTCCTTCTCCAATAAGAAGCTTCCGTTGGCCCCCGCTTTACACAAGCTTCCCGAGTCCACTCGAAAATTTATGTCTGGAACCACGCAAGAATTCTCATCTCCGTTTCCTGTCAAGGTATCTCTTCCACAACCTGGACTACATTATCAGGCCAACGACTTGGCCACGGACGTGGACCATGCTCTCCGTTTCATAGAAAATTTCTTCACTCCCCCCTCCCCCCATCCTTCTACCTCGATTCACGAGTAAAACGCATCACGACTCTAACTTGATATTCCTCGAATGAATCCTACGACGACCTGCTGCATTTACGATGCACTCGTACAACCATAAGTTTCACACGAGCGGCTTTTACGTTTGCGCTCTTTCGGCGAGTAAACGTTATGCGATACGAGAATGTGCTAGAAATTGGGGAGAAATAACGATGATCGTTCATCCTCCGTATAAAAGCTAGAATTTGCAGCCGTGTAATATACACGTTGAGGCACTCTGATATCGCGTCCTACCGCTTGGCAGACGGCGTGTGTGCAAGACTGAAAAGTCCTGTGAACCTGGGGCAGGGAGGCACGGGGCCGGCGATGCCGATCACGCGATCGCATAAGAAATTCAGAGCGTGCGCCGCGATGGGAATGAAGATGCGCGTCGTTGCTTGGAAAAATGGGGCCGCTAACGGAGCGGATTCATGCAGCAGGACATCGCTAGCGTCCGCGGGCGAGCTGCAGCGAGCGGGCAGCAGGTAGCGCGCATAATACTGCCGGAGAATCGTCCGCTGGCTAACCGAGGACTGGCGGTCGACAAAAAAAGTCGATTAACGTCAATCGGACAGTAATAAAGCGACCGGTTTGTCGACACAAGCGTTAATTTTAATTACGCACTATCGCCATCGAGTCGAGCCATTAAACTGCGCGTAATACCAGCGACAATAATAATGATTATCCAGCATGCTCGCGGTCTAATTGGTTCGCTCTTAATAACCGATCAGAGATCCGTATCGATGCGGGACGGAAGACGAGAAGCTCGATTAATGCCTCTTGATAGCAATGATGATTGACGCGATCGCGCCGATTCGCCGCTTTTTTCAGCGGAATCGCCGAGGAAAAACGGCAAAAAGGAGGACAGCTGGATGAAAAGAACGAGTCCTGCCGAGAGACTCTCGCTGGGATCTCTCGTGCGGACTGTGGGAAAATGATCTGTCGACCAAAGAACCTAGGAGACGCGATAAAAAGCGTTAAACTCGTGATTAGACGCGGATTCGCGCATGCCGTTGCACTCTCCTCTCTTTATTCTCTTTGTTTTTGCACTCCCGGCAGATCCTGTCGACAGAGCAATCGTCTCGCCAACACCTTAGCAGCCGCTAAATCCAGCGTGATGCTCGTGCGACGAACGAGAAAAGCGATTAACCGACTGCCAGCCGAGAGAACCGCGTCCATTTCCGCCTTGGATATTCTCCCGGCATTCCAAGGAAACCTGCAAAATCGTTAATGACGCGTCGGCTAAATCCCCACTGCGATCTTCCACTCGACGGCGACCGTCCTCCTCGCAGCATCTCATTCCTGCTAAATTCATATGTACGAATCTGCTTCTTCCAATCGGAATTAAAGTTGCGCCACGGATGGAATTAAACTTATTACATATACTCTTTCTACCTCTGCTGGATCGAAATTGCTGTGCGCTACGATCGAGCTTATCCCACGGCGCGAGGCTAACCTTTTTCCTGTGTCGACGTGGCTATTATAAAAGGAGGCAAAAAGTCCTATCAGAATCTATGAGGAATATACATATAAATATACAGTATATACTCTATCGCAGCATTATTCATTCTCGAGTCGCGATAAAAATAGTCGCGATCATTCTGAACTTTAAGGGAAGAAGGTGGGAGGGGGGGGGGGGGGTGCGAAACAGGACGCGGTTAGCATAGGGATAAATTGAAATTTATAATGGGGAGCGAGCATGCATCAAGGTCACGGTACCGAAGATCTTGTTAAGCACACTATCCAGATCTACACGGTTGCTCGGGAGCAATGTCGCGGTAGGAACGACGATGGCAGTATTTCCCTGTTGCTTTCAGTTGGCGAAATTTATTGCGGAAGACCGACGATCACGGCGTAGTTAACGGCAAGGTGGGAGTGACGCGGATGAGAGAGGGAGAGAGGGGAGGGGTTAAAGTTGCCTCGGGGCTCGGGAGGTCAGACGAGGTATTGGGAGGAGAAGCGAGCTCTTGGGAGCAATTTGCAATGCGTGTATGTAAGGCGACTCAATCGCGTGACAAATTCATCGTGTCGCGAAGACTGGATGGCGCATCTGCTTTAAGGACGAGAGACCACCTCCCGCGAGTAGAGCTCTGTATATATATATATATATAGGCCCTTTGGCACAAGCTTGCGGAGGCTTTATCGATAAATTAAAACTAGGAGAAACCTCAAGCTATTAGCCTGCCATTAGCGAACCTGACCATGCGTGACTCTCGAGCTTCGGATTTCAAACTGTGTTTCGAGCCGCTGAACGCACAATCTTTCTCTCACCCTCTCCCCTATTTTTTCTCCCTTTTCTCTCTTTCAACTCTCGCTCGACTCTCCTCCTCTCGTATTATATATAGTATTGCACGCTTTCTTCAGGGCTCTCAATGCCTCCGGCGTGTACGATACGTATAGGTATATATACCGCATATATAGCCTCTCGCTTACCGATTCTTCCGCAGCTACTATATACCTACCTTCAAAGCCCCTGAATGTCGATCTCCCGATGCCACAACACCGTCAGCTGGACAATTGAATCGAGCAAGGCTGCCTTATTGCTTTTACGACTCGTATTAAACTTCCATTTTCATGCCCGGTGAAACATTGCCTTGAGCGCAGGCGCTGATTTTCATTAAAAGATATTTATTGCACCGACGAAATGACCCGTGATGGATGAGTATTAATCCTCGCTGCTGCTACCATACGCGTTGTGCTGTATATACAGTGCTGTTATGCAGGACGCGCGAAAAAATCTCAGGCTGTCTCGCTGCCGCGCCAATCGGTGATTTCACGATCGAAATTATTTGCCGCTAATCACCGCGATTCGATATTAATCTCCATTCTAATCGAGTGCAGCTGACGCTGCAGAGGAGGAGGAGGCAGAATCAGGGGGAAAACCTCTGGAATTGCGGGCTTGGTCGATATCGCGATATCCAATAAGTTGCACGGGTATTCGGAATGGTCGAAGGGAATTTTTAGCATGATCCTTCTGACGGGTTTTCGCAAGAGGCACCTTTGGTGTTGGTATCGCTGTTTTACCAAGTACTGCAGCGTGCAGGTATTAAGCAAGGAGAGGAGGTTTCAGGTAGGCAGGCAGGCGGGCAGAGAGGCGCAAGCAAGCGAGCAAGCAGACTCGGACAAGAGAGCAAGAAAGCTGGCACAGGCTGGCTGGCTGGCAGGCGGCAGGAAGGAGAGAGGTTGGTGGAAGTTGGGCCGTGCGAGGGGTTGAGCGCGGTGAGCAGCCAGGGGCGTACAGGATCGATACATCATGGGTCCCAGCGGGGGGCCCAGATACCATCTTAGTTAGTATCCTCGAATAGACGTGTACGTAGCTCGCTCCAACGAGCCAGCCTCGTCATTATACCCCTATCTGCCTATCTGTATCGGTCCAATATTCACGGGCATGAGACCCGTCTCGAAACACGCTCCTGCGGGGACCCTTCTCTCCTATATGTATATATATATATACGAAACTTCTCAACTCCCCTTTTCTCTTGAACGTAGCCGATTGCACCATGCGTGCACCACCACCACCACCACCAACACCGCAAGCCAGCTTAATTTCAAGCTTCGATTCGCCTCCGCCGTGTCACACGCTGCATTCGCGTAATTATCCTTTCTCGGCGGTCACCGTGACTCACCGGAAGCGACTTTGCAGTTGGCGAAAATCCGTGGCATCGACCAATTTGGCCAACCGTACCGCGCTGCACTTAAAATTAACACGTTGCAGACTTGTAAATGGCACAGGAGGATCTTTAGATAGGCCAATGGTATTTATCGTAATTAAGTGTAATTTTTCGAGAGAATGAAAGTAGCGAGTATCAAAATAACCGGTTTTGCAGGCGCTACGTCAATGCACCGATTGCACCACCCGCGCTAATTTCTTCGAGGAAACTGTGTGAGTACATCCTGTGGGACGTACCGGTACTATTGTTAGCGAGCTCGATTCCCGAGACTCGTTTCGACATTACCTGCCAAAGACTCGGTGAATGCCTCATCGTACAACGTACAGCTCGCGAAGCCTTCCTTTGACGTTTTGCCAGGGATCCTTTCAATTAAGCGAGAAATTACGTAAGACCGGCAATGCACTCCCAACGCCTCATTATTCAACCATCAGCTTTTTCACCATCCCGAGACTCTACTATGTACCTATATATATATATATATATATATATATATATAGTGTATTTGTTATCGATTTCGCGCGAAATTGGATCTAATTTGACAAAGGATCGGACAGATCTGCGATCGGTAGTTGAGATTGTGGAAATTGGTAGCAAACGTGATCTACATTGAAAAAAATCTAACCCTCGATGCTGGAGATAGGTTATACGGCTGAAAATAACGCTCGGAGGAGTTATGGCTTTATGGTCTTATATCAATTTCATCATGGCAAGAGGCTGGTCAGCGTGGCACGGCGCAGCGGTGCAGCGGCGGAGCGACGGAGCGGCGGTGCAACATCAAAACTTGCAATAATCGCGTCAGTGTGGAGCATTTCGCGGCCCGCCAGACAATAACGGAGATCGGGACGTGGTCACGCCTACGGTCTGTCTCGTTACAAAATCGTCGATCCCAGGGATTAAGAGGTTAAAAAGCATCAGCGGTGCGCTCTCGATCCGGCCACGAATATCAATGGCTGGCTGGCTGCTTGGCTGTCTTCCCATCGCTCGATAAAAAACTCCACTTACGGAGAGAGCAAAATGGAATAATAATAAAACGAGCCGTCGTACGGCTCCGGCTCCATCCGCGCCAGCGCAATTTCATTATCATACGAATTACGCGTTTATAATACTTTTTCCCTTGCGCGCGCGCGCGCGCGCACGGTCGTACCTGGACAATCTTAATTATCCCTGACGTATCAAGGTCAGTGCGATTGGCCGAAATTTATCGAGAAGCGGAAGCGAGCGCTCAGCCTCGTATCGATGGCTTAATGATGCTGCAGCCAGGCTTTTCTTTAGCCGCGCCTCTCTGATATGCCGCTCATGTGCGCTCGTGTGTTCGACAAGTGCAGTATACATATTCGCGACACCCGAGAGACCGTTTTCATTGTTCCACTCGTGACGTTTGGTCCGGGTAGGCTGCTTCTTCCCCCTCCCCCCGCATTTCCCCTCGTTTAACCTCCTCATCGAGGTCGGAGCCCTAAGACGTGGCTCATTACGCGCCCAGCAGCTCGCCTTATTGTTCATTACTTTAATGAGCGGTGCTTTCGCATTTTGGATTAGCGGCGATCAATTATCGCACGCGATTGGTCGCTTGGAAATGCGAAACGCGATAAGGGAGGGGTAAGGGTGCAGGAATTGTCGTGGCTCAAGCAACGGGGTGGTGCTATGGGAAGTCGGGTTTAATCGACACCGAATTCGAGAGAATGCGAGACACGTGTATTAATTTCACGGGACGGCTCGTAAAACTCGTAATTTTACGATTCTAGCGCAGATACGGCATTGCCAGCCCGACAGCGCTGGGTAGTCGGCTGAGGAGAGAGCGAGCGCGAGCCAACGGCTAGTCGATCGAGCCAGACGCAGGTAGGTATACTATACAGGTTGGTATATGGTGCGCAGGGCCGTACTAACCACACCTGCGGGGGGTCCCCGATATCCCTCCCCCCTCCTGCCCCTCTCCCTACACATCTTCCTCCAAATCTCTTGGCGCAACGAACAAATATCACGAATTCGCATCGATTAATTTAATTCCCTTCGACCCGATGCTCGTAATCTTCCCGTAAGGCAATGATCTATACACATATATTGAAATTTGTATCTCTATACATCTTGAAACTTCTCGAGAATCCCGTACACAACAACGGTCGGTCGTAAGAATCGCTGAAAATTGATTTTGAAAATTTGTTGCACTGATTATGTCAGGTTTTATATGCTCGTGGCCGGGCCAATTTGCATAGGGGCATAAATGTTTGGGAAGCTTTCACGAAGTGAATAACCACCGCGAGCTTTTAGCTTGGGAGCTATAGTATTACGGTTACCGCGATCTTAGATTTACAACGGGCACTAATTCACGGACTGACATACGCTCGCGCTACCCCCTTCGAGTTAATTCTCTCCCGTTGCACGAGTCTGTTGGACGAGGCAAGAGAGCTATAGCTATAGCCAATCGAGGCCTGGCTGCAGGATGGCTCGAGATAAATGAAAACGCAATGGCGCCGTACCGATCGTGCTCGAGACGCGTGTACTTATGATTTCTAGTCTTCCATAGCAAGGATCAAAGTTCGCAGGTCGAATATTCCTGCGCAGCGCGCTCGCTCTCTCAACTATCTTATCCGCTGGCCGCGCAGCTACAAGCAGGAAACGCGATGTGTTTAGCGAGCCCTGCGCGTTTCCCTCGCGAAGAATGTCAGCCACACACGCATTAGCAGCTTTGTGTATCACGGGAGGTTCGCTCAGCTACGCCTCTGCCACAAAGGACGAGAGAAACTCCTGCACGCATATATATGCACACATGCACAACTATGGGATATTCCAACGTCGGCGGAGAGACGCCCGAGCTGTGCGCGGTACTTGTGTACATACAAACTCCGCGAGTAGTGGCTGTAAGGACGAGGCAGAAGCAACCGAGACGTGTATATATGCATGTATAGTATATATAGCAAGCAAGAAGGTACAACGACATCAAGATATTCCTCTTTTGCTACCCCTTAAACTCTCAACGCGAATAAAACTCGTTAAAACCACAAAAATAATGCTCAGCCACATTATTTCTTCTTTTAATAACTCCATCCACCAATATTTTCTTTCGTCCCTCCCTGCAGCAGCCTCGACAATCCGCTTATACCGAAGCCCCCAGTCGTAATACAGGGATTCTCGCGCCAAATTTGCAAAACGCTGCTTTTCTTAATTAAAATGAACGACTTGGCATGCTCCGAGAATTTCTCCTCGCCTGCACAGACCAGTCTCCATCCGACGAAATTATTGTACAATATTAGCAGCGTGTTTTATTGCTGATGACGCAGCGATTTTTCGAGACAGAGATTCATTTTCAAGATAAATCCTGACTCTTTTGCTATAAAATGTATCTGGTTTTATCAGGCAGCTGGACGGATACATTGTTGTTCCTTTTGGCGTTTCAAATATTTATTCATAATCCGAAGACGGTAATTCGAGATAGCTATATATATATATACAGTTTTGCTGGACTAATTTACGATGATTATGAGATTTCAGATGGTGGACAACAACGCGTGTCTCGTTTCACAGAAGCTCCGGATCTCTGCTGCATGGTTCTTACGATTTGAATTTATGCTATTGTGTGTGCGAATACCGAGCTCGCTGAAAGTGGCTACTTTACGACACAGCGATTACCCGTCGAGTTATGGATGCTTACGGAGCATTTGGCGAGCAGTTCCGTTATTCGATGCAACGATCTTCCATGCAGCATCGATTTGCCATGAAAATCTCCAAGTGCTGCCAGGGCATCGATATAAACGTGATCGCTTCTCTTTGTGGAAGCACCTGGCAAACTCGCCATAATGGCTCGAGCCTTCGGATTGGAACTACGAAATTGATGGAATAACTTTATTTAAGATTGTACGACGTCGAAATATCCCGATAGATATCGAATAATAATAACATATATATATATATATATATATATATGGGATATATACAGAAGCTTATATCGCATAATTAATTGATAATAAGAAGAATTAGGGGAGAATCGTTTGAAGGCAGTGTCCGCGTTATTGACTTTAAATAAACACATTTTATCTTGTCTGGAGGCAATATCTAATTTATTCCGATGATCGTGTAGACACCGTCTCCAATACTACCTGTGAACACGTCGGGTGGGTTATATCTGGCATTGGCAGCTATATAGGTGTGTATATACTATAGGTGCGGGGCTCTCTATATATAAAATGGCCTACTAATAATGCGCCGATGAGACTCGTAAAAGCGCTGCCGGATGAAATCCGGCCGACCGGAGTGGAGTCGAGGCGAGTCGACTCGCTTGCCGATCGCTCTCTTGAGAAAGGATTTTTTCTTTTTTTCATCGCACAAGTCCAGAGTGTACACGCGGACCTCCCTGGGCGTCGTCGTCGTTTCGCCAGTCAACCTAACAGCGCCATCGATACCTCTTCAATTATCGCCCTCAATAAATGCAATTAACGATCGTCAGCAGGCTCTCAAGGACTTCATGAAGCAGGCAATTATTTTCAACGGCATGTTTCTCCACGATTAAGACGATATCCCACGACTAATTTAGCAATCATTTAGCGAGATATATATTATCGCAATGACGAATCAGCCAGTTTCTAGGTACATGCTTTCGATTCATTAATTTTCATGGAATAGTTTTCTCGGATCAGCGACAAGGACTCGCCGCGCGCCGAACGGTTTGTCCTTTTAAGAGTTTATGATAATTTATGGGCTAATGAAAAATTATGTCGAAATTAGATTCCGTGGCGATAGTTGGGACAGTGTCGTAAATCGTGTTTAAAATAGCACTGATTATTTTTGCAAGGGGGAAAACATTCCAGCATCCTGTTTCGTCTGGAAGGAATCGTCACTGAGCCCACTGAGGATGCTCCTCTCGCATGCTTTGGCCGCTGCGCTGGGTCCGACCGATTCCGATCTAATCATCGCCTCATTAACGATCCACCAATGTAGCAGCATGCGGTGCAATATTATGAGCCAGTGCTTTTCCTCCCTGTCCATTACCGGACGATCAAGATCTTCCGGCGTTGATCGAGTAGATCACCTCGCCGGATGTTCAGCCTCGAAATCGTGAGATCCGGTTGCTGCTTCGAATTGATGAATAATTAATGCATATCACCTCCTGGCTAACCCTGAAAACTTATATATATATATACCTCTTGCTACACATCTCTCCCCTCCCCTCTCTCTCTCTCTCTCTCTCTCTCTCTCTCTCTCTCTCTCTCTCTCCCTCTCATTAAACTGCCAAATTAACGATAAATTATAATAACCTAGAAGACGCGACAGAAACCAATCGAATTCTTTAATTGGAATGAGGCAAATTTTCTCAACGGAGCTAAAATGTTAGGAAGCCATTCTTGCGTCGGTCAAATTTACTGGAGGTTTAACGTCTCCATAAATAAGAAGTGAGACAGTGGAGATTTATTGGTTTTTAACAGTCGGACTTTCTAGTGGACAGTCGAGGGGACAATGAGGTGATTCCAAGTGTATATAAGAAACGGGTAAATTTTGCTAGTAACACACGCTTACCTATATATGTATCTATATTAGACACACACGCGCGGTGGAAAGAAATTCCGGATGAAGGTATAGGAATAATAGTGCGCAGGCAGGAACCATCGAGCTATGTAGCAGCTAACATCAGTGCGAAAGGTTGAGTGAAACGCGAACGAGTTGGGAAGCTGAAGAGAAAAGGCTGAGGATCGATCGGCGAGTAATTACGAGTCCTGCGTGAAGGAGCCGTGATCTTGGAGGAGCTCGTGCCGACAGGCGTGACCCTCCTCTGCGAGAGCTCTACCTCCTTGCTTCCCTTTGTTCCTTCGTTCTCGTCGTGATCTTATTCTTCTTTTTCTGCCTTTTCTTAGCCCCCGCCGCGCACCAACTATCCCCGGCACCTACCTCGACGAATTCCAAACTTGCTCGGACGCGTCTGTCACGAGGAGCTTGCCTCCCAATCCTTCTTCTTGCCTCTTCTCCCTCTTTTTTGCCCCATCTAAAAAACTCATCAGCATTATTACTAATCGTCTTAATAACTCCGCAATCATTTTCTACCACATATTTCTCTCGTTATTATTATTATTATTATATCATTTCATTTATTCTTTCGTCCAGGCTACGCTCCGTTTCACGCCTGATGCGCATGAACGATCTGGAAATCCATGTTTTTTAAAGAACCCTGCATCTTATAGACTTTCATTTCGTCTATGCGCATCATGAATATAATATAGAATTCCTCTCGACATCCGCAACTTTAATATTTTTCTTGCAGATCAGCATCGGCAGGGTCATAAACTGTTTTTCTAAAGATTGCAGGGCGTTCTAACTGTAATAATAGTTTGAATTCTCTAACACAACTCTATTTTTATGATTTTAATTTTCCAGTTATGTTTTACACTTACGAGAACTCTACGCTATTTTACCATTTCCATATATCTTTCGATATCCATCTGAACGGAGCAAACTGTTATATTCGCCAAAAGGGACGAAGAGCTTTTATCTATAGTTGTGTTATTATTTTTCAACATTATGGTAATAAATAGTTTGAATTGAATTCCAGTTTAGAGTGCGATAAGAACGGTGTGTCAAGGAAGCTTTTTCAGTTGAAATAATGAATAATACCTGCATTGTTGGAGGTTACAACGTTTTACTCAGATTTCGATACTAATCTCCGTGGCTTCAGGTATCGTGGACGCAGAAACACGCTTACCTTTCTGTCCTTCGACGAGTATAAACGCGCAGGCACCTCTACGAGATGATTCATGCTCCTGCCTAGCCTATCCACGTGGAAACGGAGGATACAGATTCTTCGCGATCACACGGCTAGGCATATACCCATACAAGATACGTATTCATGCCACCAAGAATTTTAAGCCCCCCTACCCTCTCTCCCACCCTTTTTACTACCTCGTGTCGCAATTAATAATAATAATCGCATTAATCGTTGTCCTTCCTGCTGCAAGGACGATCTTTCTCGATAAACGATAGTCTCAAAACGAATTTAGCTCAAGTATCGCCAATTGAATCTTCTTTTTGATTAACAACATTCCTGCTTCTGTTTTATACATATAGTACTGATAATATAAGGTGGATATATCGAACAGTGGTCTTAACACACATATTAATATTAAACCTTGTACACATGAATCTCTGCTATTTTTAGAAACACCTGCGAAAAATCACCAAATTTTGTGATTTCATTTCAACCACGAAATTCATCCGCGTTGGATCGTTCCATTCTCGCCAATAACATTAATCGGCCACTGCGGAGAGGAGAACCGAGCAACATAGATCATCGCGGAGATCAAGAGACACGGTAGTGTCTCGACGGCTCAAGTACATATATGTATGGCTGCATCGAGGTACTACCATACATTTTCAGCAATTTTGACTGTTCTAACCTAAAACTAAATTTCGATAACATTTCATAATACATATTTAAATTGACATCATTTGGCTCTAGTCTTCTTTGAATACGTTTTAAAAATGCTTTCAAATGAGACCATAAATGTAGAAACAGACCATGCATTCCCGAGATCTCATTCTTTATTTTTTCGTCATATAAAAAAAAACAGTCGTCTTCAAATCTTCTTCTTCAGCATTTCGCCGATATCTTCGCCCTGAAGTTGATTATTATATAATGTTAATGTATGTATTCAGGGTCACTCAGCGCTGGCTAAGCGCTGCAACAAAATGCCTGAAATGACCAGTCGTGTCATTACATACAATGGGCCCCCAGCAAGTTGCTTTTTGTACCTATTTCTTTTTCTTTTAAATAAAATTTGAAATATATCTCTATTGAAGAAAATGAAATTGCACTTTATCTATTTTTTTTTTACTTTTTAAATAATTGTTATACAGATCAAGTTAATTATTTGTCGAATCTATCTAATTTCATTTCAATCCTTTTTGTTGTTAAGAATTATCTTAATTACTTGCCGTCCTTTTCCTACACGTAAGTGTTTTTTGTGGGATTTTATTGACCGTAAGATAACGTGACTGTGCAGTAATTATTACCGATTGTTGCACCGTGCCCCTTAAATCGGGTCGAGGATAAAGTTGTCGATGATCGATATTTTCTTCTCTCCAGCAATTGCGCGATCCCGGGATTCTACAGATTCATTGAATCGAATTCCCGGACTCGCAAATTCGCGCGCCAGGCGGAATTTTCTAACGAGAACGTGCACTGATCGAATGCGATAGCTCATGTTTTCCACTGCTTAGCGAATCGATAGATTGAAATAGTTTTAGCTGAAAGTATTTTAATAGTACATTTAACGAGCCTCTTTACTTTTACTTTATAGCACAGTCTGGTTGACGTTCACATGGAGCAGTGCTTCGTATCTTAATCCTCCTTGTATATATAGGAACCTTTGAGGAATTTTTCGGATAATTATAGAAACGTTGAGATATACATATATATATATATATATATATATATATATATATATATATACAGCTGAAGAAGAGAGCAGAAGATTTCTCGACGTGGTTGTGGTGGCAGAGCAGGATGCATCGACTGCACGATCATCGGTTTTATCAATCAAAAGGGATCTATGGCGAGAGAGTAGGGACTCGTTATCGCGCTATCGGCTGTCCCCTCGTAGTCGGCCACACGGGTGATCCGCGCCGCGCGTCTGGTCGAGTCTGGTCCCATCAGGCCCCGTCGCACCGAAGTCAGTGCCAGCGGGGCGCGGTGGGTCAGTGTCTATATACGAGGTAACGAACCAACAGGGTCAACCTGGGCCAGCCGGTGGCTCCGATCGGCCGCGAACACCGCGGGAAAACAGGCGAGAGAAATGCAGCGTACGCGCCACGACGACGTGTTATACACGATTTATATATAAAGAGGAGAAATTTCCCGCACTGGAGAATAAAGGTTAAAAACGATACTTATACCGTAGAATAGAGGGGGAAGAGAAAAAAGAAAGGTCGGAAGCGGGGGCGGAAGACCCTCCCGGAGATGCCGAGATTCGATCGGTGTCCGAGTGTTCGCCGACTGTTGTAAAACCGAACTGGACCCTCGCAAAACGACCTACTGTAAACTCGATCTGAATCATCCTGAAAAAAAGGAAGAAAACCTCCCAATAGGCGAACCTGTTATTTCTTACACATATATCCTGACTAAAAGCTCTCATGGGGGCAAAAAATTCCTTACGCACGATTGGATAGGCGAGGTTGGACAGAAGCGAGATTTTAATTTGAACGTATATATGCTGGAGGTTTTCGGTATAGAGAAAAAGTTTATAGATACGTTGGTTTCACGAAAGAGGTGCTGTGTTGCGGGGGAAAGAGGGAGGAGGGGAGAGATGCAAACTGGTAAGGCTCGATGGACCACCTACCGTCCCTGATTCGATCTCGGCAACTCGGTCCATACGTCCATCTGTCCGTCGTGTCTTTTGCCGTTCACTCGTCCAGCGACCCTACCTTATACTACCCTACCCACCCTGCCCCGCTGTCCTCCATCAATAATCCTTACAATATCTAATTAATCACAAATTATCTAGATCCTCGCAAAAACTGCCAAGACCCAATAAGTGTCGGCGTTCCGATACCTTTGCTGCAACCTCCTCGCGCTTTCATCGGTGACCACAAATTTCCTCTTCCCTCTCGTTATAAGCGTCACCCCCCGCGCTACGTACCTATTATCTAAATTTTATTCCTACCACTTTTTCAAACTAATGAGAATCTCGTCATTAGGAGAGACACGTCTTTTTTTCCCTAAATTAATTATCGGGATACCGCGCGCTTATAGTCTCGAGGTATCGAACGAGCCTCTTCCGTTACTTTCTACTTTATATGTTTAATGACGGTGAATTCGATTAACCGATTGCGCGTGGGAGTAAACACGAATTATAAAATAGTAAAGAATATCAACGCGTTTCTTCGATCGTCGCGGTGACCCGTTTTTCGGTTTCTCGAGGGGCCAGTCGCAATTGGATTTCCGGTTGTTATATATACATATATATATATATATACGTTTATTATAATATGCGCGTAACTCTCGCTCGATTGCTTTGCGATAAATTCACAATAAGCGCCACCGTGGTGGTGTGTGACGATTTACGTAGTGCGGCCTCCCATGTTCCCTGCAGGACACGCGGCCAACGGATTATAAAACGTAGGAGGTCGCCCACACGATTTACAAGGATTATTTATTGGATCGAAGTTACAACGGCGCCGCGTGCGGCGATATCGGAACTGCTCTTACAGCAATTAGAATTCACCGGAAAAGCACCGTTACCGATAAGTCCTCATCCTCGTTACGAGCCAGAGATTTGCCCATGGACCTGAAAAGAGAAAAACAAGGATGATCAATTAACCACGCAAACCGAGATGTTTCACACTAATATCACTATAAGCAATTGTCGAAAAAGGAATTTAATTCAGGCCGTGGTCGTTTAACGAAAATTACAGTTTGGAGAACATCAATCTGCTCGACGAGACAATAATATTCGGTGACGTATATTTACCTTAATTCTCTTCAAGTTTCTCTTAACGTGACAGAGCTGTTTGTGGGGATACTGAAGTGGATTGAAACGCAGAAGAGTATAGATATTAAGAAATCATTTAACTGGTCGGGCTTTAACGCGTGTTTACGTGTGTTGCGCGAGTGTGTGTGTGTGCGTCGGAAACGCGAAGTGGCTGCGTGACGAATGGGACAAGATCGGGCGCAGGTGCGGTAGGAGAGACAAAACGCACGGAAGTTCCCAGGATTCTCCGCATTGGATCGTCGTGTAGTTGCATGGAGATCGATGAAATAGAATATCGAAGACATCATGGGTATATCCGGGGGAGAGCCATTAAATCCGGAGCATGTACCGTGGATATAGAACGGTGGTTTTTTGCCAACTGTTGGAGCACAGTGGGCGGGCTGAAAGGCTGTTCCCGTGCCTAAAGCTCTGGAACCGATATAACGCCTCGCCATGAAGGAACACGACTCTTCTCCGGGGCCTCTTCTCTCTTTTCACCTCGACAGTCGATCTCCTTCCGAACACTCGACAGAGTCTTCGTAAAGAATGGGAAAAAAAGCGACGCCACGGTGAAATAAGAACGAGCTGTTAATCGAATAAATGACACGCCTGTGGTGGCTATCTAAGCCAGGATTGGAGGCAAGCGTGCCAAATTGTTGCTCTAAGAACTCGAATCGTGCCTGGGCCTCCCCCCTCCCTCACACCTTCTCGCTTCTCAACACACCTTCGCGCCCCTTTTAACGTTTTTCCACTTACCAAGGTCTTCTCTCTTAGACCCATTTTATCCCTCGTGTACGCGTCTCGTTCTAATTCCACCGAAAGCACTCCGATTCGATCGGATAAATCTTTAGGAAAGCAACAAATTCAATTTTAATGCTTCGAGTTTTTTTTTGGCACTTTTTTTGTATTTCAATTTTTTTTTTAATCAATCGCTACAGTCGATTATATAGGGACGGTGAGTGACGTTATGTTAACGACTAGGTTTTCCGTACAGCTTGGAGATTATAAACGGCAGCCGATACGATGTTTGTACTACACACTAATAAATCCGAAGCACCGTCTAACACCTAGGCCATTATAAAAGTTTTCGTCATAAAGTCTGTTCTTGCGCCTAACCTGTCTGCCATTATTATTTAATAGGCCCATTATTGTAATTGATAAGTACTTAGCCCCCGCGCGTCGGAGGAAAAGCAACAGCTACACACGTTTTATTGCGTCGAGCGGAGCAAAAGTGCAGCGCTTCTTGCATCCTGTAACGAACAGGACTCTTTGATAAGAAATCGAATTATCTACTTAACTCTACCGAACCTCCTGCGATCCTTCGTGTAACATTTATCAAGCAACTATATCGCAAATAATATGTACAAGCAACGCGCGAATGATTTATAATACAATGTATATATATGTATATATACATATATATTTTTATTTCGTTAAATTGCCCGGCAAAAAGCAGCCGACTGGAAATTGAAAAGCTCTACCACCGGTTTGAGAAAGGATAAGAGAGATAATGATCGCTAAAGTGCAAACACAAGCGAAGAAGCACAGTGTGATCCTTCGGAGGGAATTTATTTCGCAAGGTCGCGCAAAAACGGAAGCTAGTTTGGCGCGCGGAGGATGGTGCTTCATAACGTGAGAAGAAAAGGAGATTCGCAGGAATGCGAGGCGAGAGGAGACAAGCGCAGCGCGCGAGCAAGTGGAGCTCCGGAGAGTGCGTAGCGCTAGGTCTAAAAGGTATAATGCCGAGTGAGTTTACTGTCGCGTCCGTTGGAAATATTGCCGGAAATTTACTCGAGCGATGCTCGCGAGCCGACACGATGGGAGCGGCGAAGACGAGGGCCTTTTGCGCTTGTATATACTAGCGTAATGATGGTTTATGGCCAGGCAGCCGGCTCAGGCCCCGCAGCGATCGTGTTGGACATGCGGTAAACCGCAGAACGCAGCGCGGCAAAACCTACGGCGAAACACCGTGCCGTGGTCCGTCCGTGGACGAGAATGACGAGAATCGTCGGTCGGTCCGTCCGTCCGTCGGTGGCTGGATGCAGGCTGCCTCGCGAGTCGATCCGCGTTAAGCTTAATTACCTCTCATCCCCCCTCCCCTCCTCACCTTATACTCTCTCAGCCACCATTCCCTGCATCCACATCTTTTTTCCCTCATTTCCTTTTCTCCTCCTGCACAACTCTCCCCCATTCCTTTTACGCGCAACCTCGACTAACCTATACACGAACCGTGTCGCCGCAAAACCGAATATTTCACTTTACTTTCGATCAACCGTCTTGTACCGCTCGATACACCGCCTGAAATTTACGCTCAGCGCCCATTATGGACCCTTCGGCTCTCGCCACACCGTAATCCACTCGATTCGCCTTTTTACAAGATTATTTCGGAAACTCATCCGGTCCCAGAGCCCTCCTTCTCTCCTCCCCCTCCCACCGATCTCTTCGCTCCATCATTCCGTACTCTCTTCGATCGAGCTAACATTTCCTGTCGATAATGTTACTGTATATAGCAGCTCGCGGAGAGTTGGTTTTCTCGGGAGAGCGAGGTCACTGGGATATAATTTATTCATCCGTGCTGGATCACTGGGATCCTCTGGCATTGATCGACCTATGATTCCTCGTGCGGAGAGAACTACTCTCATTGGCGATTCGTTAGCGACTGGATTGATTGGAAAGTTTGTCAGGAAACGTTAAGTACTTGGCGGGGGCGAGGAGAAGGGGGGAGGGAGGAAGATATCGGAGAGTTAGCTGGATCGATTCGTTCATTTATCGTAAGGCAGACATCATCGTGTATACGTCGTACTTAAGGCGAGGTTCAGGGTCCGGTCGTTTGATCGAATGCCGCAATGATTGCCTCGACTGATATCTGCTCCCGCATCTCCGGCTAATGATTATTAGCCGTAAGCCCTCCCTTGCTTCTCTGCTACCCCCACTCCCACCCCCGCGATCTTATACCAGAAGATGAATCGCCAATGGCCACTATCCACGTATAAATATGCAAGCGTCGGTTACACTCTCGTATCCTTACGGTACTTCATCGTAAGGATACGGATCCCAATATCCTATACTTCCATCTATATAGACACACTTCGACTCTATATGTGTGTATATATATATATATATATATATATATATATACCTGCGATGGCGATTCTAGTCATCCCACCAGCCAGGCCGGTACATCTTGCACTCGTATATCCGAGATCCGATCATGACTTTCGGTTTCCCGGTGCAAATCAACCGATGTAATGAACTACGATTGCGAAATGCTCCTCTCGCAAATTATTCCCCCGCACCGATATCCCAGCTGCTCTCGACCATGATGAGCCTACCTCCACCGAAAATCATTCGTTTTTCCTTGCTTCTTTAATTCTTTATATATATACGTGATTTCCGCGCTCACCTTGTTTTCCCCAACGTTAACAAACTGTTAACGAGTTACGCAAGAGGACTCGAGTTTCCTCGACAGCCAATGGGATTGAGAAATATATTAGATAAATCTCCTACCATATATCCAATCGGGAAACAGGTAGGTGTATGTATATATAGTACGTAGCTGGGTGCCTCGAGTAATTTGATTGATAGAACTCGAAATTTAATAGTAATACACGCTAATGCGAATTATCGATCATTAATATTATTATTACTCGGACGTGAATCCGTCTCAGCGTAATTTATTATAATCATCGACTGTGAATAATCGACGATCGACCGGTCAAAGAGTCCTGCTCCGGCCGAGATATCCACAGTTTACTCCTCTCGAAAAGTACAGCTCGGTAATCTACAGACGCCGCGCATATAGCAGAGGCAAAAGGATAAGTGAGCTTATTTATATTAAGAGGTAGGCTAAATCAATAAGTATACCAAATGTTATTTCGTACGTCACCCAAGACGAATCAATGTCCTTATCATCAATCACTACCTATTTATCAACTCGATGAAATAAATCTTCTTTTTTACACACTCGTCCAGTCTAGCTCGCGTGTATAGCTCTCCTCGACTGCGAATCGAATCGGCTGTTAAATACCAACTATTTGTTCTTTTCGACGAAATATCACAGATGGTTAAAGCTGATTTCCCTGCAGCAGCAAAGTGCAATAATTTATAGCTTATAGGATTCGTGCGCTGCCAGGATCAGCAGCTTAATGAAACTGTATTCAAGGATTTTACGGTTTATTTCGAATCTCGTTTAAGACGGATGCCGGTAGACGGGGCTTGCGATAATTAATAACTCGATAGTCCGATAGGGACGTTCGCACCGATCGTACCAGCGATTCTAATCGTACATGCGTCCAGCTGTGGAAAATTATCATCATTATTATTAGGGCCGTTTATTGCGCATACGTCCCTGTCGCAGGGTCAGCATCGTTAACCGGCCGGTCTTAAGCCGCGGATTTGACCGGCAAAGCGAGTGATAGATTCCGGCTTACCAGTAGGAAGCTGCGAGATCCATAGAAATTAATGATCCTGAAGATCGCTGCCCGAGAATGATCGAGCTGGCGCGATCTGTCCGTAACTCGTTGGTACACTTTGCGAAATGTCTCTTTCGACAGATCCTCCTTTAAAACCGACGAGAAAAAAGCCTTATAAGCTCGAACCACCTATGTTTCTCGTTCTATCATCGATCAGAAAAAACAGCCTGAATCTCCCGAGCAGTGCGAGATAACGCTAAGCGACAAACAGAGGATTACACGAGTGGACAAGCGTTGCATGACTGTGTAATATACGAGGCGTGGATGTAACTCAATATTCTCGATTAAACTCGTCGAAGAAAGTGTCGCTCGGCTTTATATAGAATTGTGTATTGAGAAAAGGACTGGGATGTTCAGTGTAAAAATGGAGATCGCATTACGAAGATGAGTAATGGATTCCTGGTTTACGAGATGGGTATTAATGGGTCTAAATCTCTCTCTTTCTCTCAGGTTGAGTGGTATATAGAATGAAGGTAGTTTGATTGGCGATGTGCCGTTAGACTTGGGAAAATGCCTTTCCATCAGCTGAACGCGGGGAAGCCGCGTCGTCGTTACACTTTGCCATTCGGCAAACCGATCGAGCCCGCAGCCAGATCTTTCGCAGATGCCGGTTACGCTGCTTGGAGGTGAGCACTGCGGAAGCAAGGTGCGATATTTCTTCGCCTCGCGCATCGGCGCAATTTTTTTAGGACACACTTCACTGGCGCCACATCACTGCCAACGATCATTCGTAATTTTCCAGCGCCAGAACTCGCGAGAGAATCACCACTCGAATGGATTCACTCCCTTGGAACGACGTTCTCAGCTTCGGACTTGTTTCTTGCATGTAAAATAAACACCGGATGCAGGACTCTGCATAAATATTTCAGTAGGTATAAGGCTTAAAAAATAAAATAGCAACAATTTAGAGATTATGCGGATACAATTTATTAATACAGCAGGGAGAGGGGAGGGAATGGGGAGCGAGTTGCGGAAATATATCAAGGTTCGTTGAGGAGATATATATATATATATATATATATATATATATTGGCAGAGAATTTGATATGCTGGCTGCTCAGCTGTCATCGAATTTCACGCTATTCGATAACGCAGTTTAGGCACTTTCGGGATCGAGGACGTACTTGACAAACGTTATGTGGCAGGATGCGAAAAAGGACCGTCTGTCGCTTATGGGAAAAGGACAAGTGTCCTTGTGGCTCCCTTTGCTCGACACACCCCAAGTGCATCCTGGCTGAAGCTACCCCATCATCGAGATGCTCCACGACCCACATTAATTCTAGCTGAGCCAGCTTATCTAGTCAGCATCGTTGTAACCAAGTCGTATTATATCTCTAATAAAATCTATCACTTTCACAGATATACGCCGGATAAAATTACTTTGTTTCCTAAACGTTCCATACTTGGTCCTACACTATTCGAAATCTGATCCTATATACCTATCGTAGTATCACAATATGCAGTATGTCACTTTTAAGTAAAAATTAAAAAAATAATGTAAAACATGTATTCATACTATTTTAATTTAATTACTTATTTTTTAATTCTGTCAATAAATTTGCCAACAATTTATTTTGATACTTTTGTATTATATTTATGTTCATCTAATAATTTTTTTCTGAAGGTTATTAATATAGCTTCCATATGCTTATCTTCTACTTCTAAAAGTTTATTTCTTACAGTGTACTAAACTTTACTTCTTACTGCAGAATTTTTCCAACTCAGCGTATCTTTTTGAACATTAATTCCAGTAGAGCCTAATTCGGAGTTATCAATATTTTCCGAAAATTCTTTAAAATCCGTAGTATTTGTATCTTTAATGAGTGAAATATTTGAAGATTGCCAATTCCTAGGCTGAAAATCTGTAGCAAGTGGGTTTTCTCAGCGGTGAATTTGTTGGAGGCTGAGAATTTTCTAACAGTCTGTATTCATTTAGCACTAGATCATTATTCGCTAATACAATATCAATGGATAATGTAGTTTTATATGTGTTTGCTTCTGGTAATATATTGTTAGGTTCAGCTATATTTCTATTTAAATCTTTGCACAGAAAGATTATTATTGTCAGTTGGGTTAAATGGCTGAGATATTGAACTAATTGTCATACTATAATTAATTGTACAATCTTCAACAAATAAACTCTCAAAGGCATCGTAACCAGAAATTTGTGAGAGATTTGATCCGGTATTGCTTCCGGAGTAGAATATAAGTCAAAATAGGAATTAGGAAAAGGAGAGGAAGAAGATTATGCATATTCCAAAGTGAAGTGACGTACATGGGTTTTTTAAAAAAGTTAAAGGAACAGGATCCCGGAGTCGTATGGTATATACATACGAGAGGGCTACGAGCACTGTATGTACGTGTAGGAAAGAAATAAATATGAACACAGGGTCCTAGCTTCGAATAGGTTCGAGAGCGCGACCTGGCGCGGCTCATGAGCTTAAGTAAATTTCGAGCAACATTTGACCAGTGAGAAACGCTTCGCGAGACGGCCATCTGGCGACGTTGTGCCAAAGTGGGGAGTGTGGAACAGAGACGGAGAGCGCACCGGAGCGAGGCGACCCGAGAATCCCGGACCGCTCACACCAACACACCTCAGATCTCCAACGCAATCGTTAGAAATCCAAGTCGGTTTTGATTTTCCAAATTTCCACGAATTAATGACAAAAATGTTCAAAGCCTCGAATACTTTAGGTGCATGGGTGGGTTATCGCACGGTGACATCAATTTAACAATATTGTAAGCACAGTGTCCACGTCTCTTAATTTGATCTGTCAGTTTTGAAGATTCCCGGATAACGCGATTGTTTATAGCGGCCTGCACACATGTCTAATGGAAAAGAGGACACGTGTCAGTTTACTATAGTCGTAAAGCTAGTCTAATGACGGATATAAAACTGCGTGGAAGAAATAAAAGTTGTAGGTATAGTATAACACGTATACATATATTTCGAAAACTGAAATAACCTGAGATGTAAGGGATATTGAAGGATTGAAACTTTTAAAAGGCTATAAATTTGATAGTAAAAGGATAGAAGTGTAAAATGGATAAGAGTGTATCGAGGAGACGCGAGGAACAATGGTATATGAGGGGGAAAAAGCGTGGTAGTTTAAAGCGCGCCCCCGCTCGTGTGGACAATAGCTGTGTGATTGCGACAGATGGACGTAGGCACGTGTCCCTTTAAAAGGAGATTTCGCACCCCTCGACAGTCGGGGGTATTCGGTTCACGCCCCCTGCGGGGCTCTCATTCACCGTTTGGAAACGTACAGGTGCGTAGCTTGGGGTCCCATTGACCGGGCGCCACTCCAGGCAAAGCTTGCCACGCAGAGTCCAGATGCGTCCCCGTGATTCTCTCTCCCTCTCTGCCGCAAGAATAAGCAAACATGCACCGCACGCCTTGCATCTGGCCAAACACCTTCCATTCGTAATCCGACCTCGAGCAGAAGCAAGTGTACCTCGATCGGCTCACATGGCGCAATTATGTACAACAGGAAAATCGATCAACTCGAAACCACAATGATCCGCCCGAGTCTTGTCTTCCCCGATGAAAATACACTTTTTTGCTCATCTCATCTTTACGCTTCCTTTCTCGCGCGCCGTCACCCATATCTCACCCGTTTTTTAGTAGCTCCATTATAAAGAATCACGCGATTAACAACTCAGGAAACTCGCAAACCTATGCTTCTACTAAGTTTATTTATATTGTTACATGTTCCCAACCCACGCTCGAATAAGAACACTGATTTCAGCAACAATCACTAGAAACGTTTAATGAAATTTTCTCGATTGTCGGATTACAGAATTTTCCTTCGATAGCAGTTTTGGATCCAAAAACGTGTCTTGATATATCGTTCAAATGCTTTTTGTACAACGCGCAACATAGAACAATGGCTGTATCTAGAAATTTCCAGAAACTTCTAGATGCTTACAAAACATTTGAGGATCCTGAAATCAATAAGATGAAATACACCCGCATGCTGCAGCCTAGAAATTGCAATGATATACATCTATATATGTATATATACTATAGAGACAAATAGAAAAGAGGATGATGAGGATCGTGTGATCGAGGAAGACCGCGGATAGAAAAAGTAATGAGAAAAACCGTGGCGCGAAGAGCAAATATATTCTGCGGTTTGAGCAATCGCGCTACAACGCTTTGGATAATAGAAGCGTTTCATTGGTGCTCCACTGTATTACGCGTAATAACATCGTAATGGTGCAGGAGAGAAGGTATTCGACTCTGCGGTGAGAGAGGCAAGTGACTCCCGCGGGCTGTTTTCGCTCATTATCGGGCTCGCCCCGGAATCGACCAGGTGCGTCGGTGAATCACGGAGGCGCATAAACGAGTCCCGCGGGCTACGATCGTGCGAGCTACCGCGCATCTGTTAAACGAGAGGGAGACGGTGGTAACCCGATCGAAGCACATTGCCCGCTAGCCAGGAAACGCTGAGCTGCCCCCGTAATATCTGGCGACTCCATCTGCGATCCTATCGAAACTCGAACAACCATCGAGCAAACAGGAGCCGCGATATCACACCGCAAAACACTCTCTAAGCACACTTGCCTTTATCATTGCGATTCTCGGAAGCTGCAATTTAAAGTCGCTGTTTAAATTCAACCTTCAACGCTTCTCACTATGTTATGTATATATATATATATATATATATATATATATATATATATATATAGCAGGGGGAGATAGCCGAATTTGGACCACCCAAGCAATTCATGGTAAATAGGGGAATAGAAATAATTTCAATAAGAACAAAGTAGGGGTTGTTATTTATCGATGCGGTAATAAATGAAAGCTATGGAACTCCTTTCTTTAGAAGTTTGGAGGTCCTGGGGGAATTTAAGAAATTGGTCTTCTAATTTGGACCGATAGCATTCTAAAATGCATGATCAATGATAAAAAGTATAATTTGTGTAATAATATTTGTTTCTTTTGGAGGTCACTTTTCTCTGAGACTATGTACTATATTTAAGCATTTCCATGACTGTTTATAAAACTACGAGTATCTTAACACCAATGAAGTCACATCGTTGATCGAATTAAAGCAACGGTCCAAATTACACTCCTTTATATATAGTAAACGGAAGAACGATAGAGGGATGATGGGAGATGAAAAGGTCCTTGGTCGGATACGAGGTTAATAAGCTATTGACGAAACGATCTGTATATATAAAGGAGCCTTGGTAATGTTATAGGATTGGTATATAGTAACACTATATCTATAGATATAGACTTATAGAAGCAAGTATTTAACAGAGTCTCACACAGGAACGTTGAATTCGCAGCATAGAGACGACTTGGCAAGAACGTGTACTTATATACGACTGTAGGAAGGTGCGTTGCCGAGTAAACCGATAATCGGCATATCCACGAAGGGCCTGTGCACCTATTAAGGACTAATAAATACACGTAATAGCTCGCCGCTCTGGAGAGAAGGCATCGTCTTTCCAGACTGTGTTACAGCACGTACGTAATATACGTACGAGGAGGGAGAAAAAGAGAAGGCGTGGATATTTATGTGCTGGAGCGTGTGAGAACGAGCGAGAAATGGACTCATTGCGAAGCGTGACTAAGCCTGGACGAACTGACGGGAAGGACCTTCGGAGGCTCTCTTGTGTGTATCTGACAGGTAGCCGGAATTCCAGGGAATTTCGGGGTTCCGGGCACGTCGCGCCGTCGTCGGTGTTGGACCGGGCCACCCTGGAATTATTGCCGTGTCGCCCGATTAAAGAGCGTGACCGGCATTGCTAGCAAGACGCGCTTCGACTATAATTCCCCCATCTCGCCTCTACTCCCCTCCCCTCCCTTAATTATGAATATTTACCAAATTATCACCGACGGAACAAATCCTGCTACGGAAATTTCTAGCATTCTTTCGTCATCCAGACTACCGATTCCCCGAATAGTTTCCTGTTCTTTTAATTATACCGTCGTGTTTCAGCGTGTACTAACTGTCTCGAGGAGAAACATGGAATGCCTGCATATCTCTGGCATCTGTGATGGTGCGTTTCATAGAAGCAGAAGTAATTAGATTGGTTTTTACGGATCCGGTGGCTCTTAATCGGACGATTTTCTTTTCTCAGAGACCGTCGAGTCTCTTGCGAGGATAGTATTATAAATCGGTATGGGACAAGGATGAGAAGGGTCGTCGTCGTCGGTGTAGAGTGTATTATAGGCTGCAGCGGGCACAACACACGTATACACACTACTCGCGGCTGGGATATATAGTGGAGGGTATTAGAGGGCTTGGTTTTCCCGGCATGATCCGCATTTTTCAGTCCGTGCCCTGTGGGAGGAAAATTAAGAGATCGCCGACTATAATCCGGCTTCTTTCCCCGAGGCTCACGAAGCCGGAAGGTGGTTATAACGAGGTCCTCCGAGGACGGCCCGAGGGTTCCTTATCAAGACCCTGCCTATCCCGTTATTATTGTTCCTGCTCTCTTGCGGAACGTGCAAGTTTCTTTCGTATCGGTGTTTACGGCGACTCTCTATATAAATATAGAACCACAGCAGCAGCAAGGGAGGAGCTCTTTCTCACGTTTTAATTAGCACGATCTTTCTTCCACCCATCAGCCATCTCCTTCCATTTATATTTAGCGAACCTCGATTGTATATACCGTATATATACATATATCTGTATATACACTGCGCGCAGCATATCCACTTGACTGATCCTAGACAAGAGCATTGTTGAACCCTGATGGCGCATAATCGAGAAGGGGCTTCCTCGTTCCTGCATTGGCGGGAAAACTCGTAGAAAATTAGCACGCCTCGGTTCACGCTGGATATATACACCAGCATTCCGCGCTTAGCCTTCATTCTCCGTGAGTAGCCAGTTAGGTATTTTGCCGCACGTAGACCACGCTGGAGCAGCTTCTTTGGTTTGTCCCGCAATTTCACTTGGCAACGAAATGGAACCCTGCCTCGCGATACTTATTGCACCGCTTCGTGGTAAAATAATAATGCGACTAATACACAGTTACGTTACGTAGTCTTCTCACCCTGATATTTTTACTCTCCTCTTCGCGAGATCAACGAGAACCGTATCACGCACGCTGTCGGATAGGAAGAATGCTGCTAGTTACCGGCTCACCACGCGAGAGAACAACAAGAATGCATTATGAATAGTAAAATTTCTTTAAAGTATTTAATACCGCAATACTATATAAGAGGAAGGAACTTTCGCACGCTCATTACCATGTTTTGCGATTCCGAGGAAATGCCTCAAAACAGTATAATAGTTTCTTCGGTGATTTAACTTTAACTCCCTATTTTTCACCATAGATCACCTCTCGACCCTGCAAGCAACGACCTTCCGACATTCATTTCATTTTTAGTGTCTTCTATACACAAAGGAATCGAGCACGGCAAGCAGGGATATTATACCGAGTTCAAAAGGGCCGAATTAAATACGTGTGCACGGTTCTAAACTTCGTCCCCCCCCCCCTTCTTCCCCTCATATCAGCTGAGTGAACCGCATTAAGTCGTGTCTCGCACACTATATATATATATATATATATAATACTGCAAGCTCTTATAAGCTTTGATCCGAAATAAAAAACACAGACCGCGAATGAAACTGGCAAGAAAATTTTTTCCGCGTGTCAAGCGTATGGCAATCCAATTTGTTTCTTCAAACAGCATATCAAGCTTGTTCACGGTGCGTTTCTTAACTGAGAGAAGTGCAGCGTTCCTGGAGACTACAATCCGTCCAGCTCTCGCGTACTAATTGCTGGATGCGATGCGCGAATAAGTTATCCTGCGGGAAGTTTCTATCTCACACCCTCCTCCCCTTTACCACTGAAAAGACCATCCAGCATATGAAAATACACTTACATGTGTATACATACATACTATTATAAAGTGGACGGGAGGCAGGTGTTAAAAATAACTTAATTAATGCACGCTCGGGGCGGATGCGATAATTGGGCGGGGACCGGCACAGGTTGCTTAGGCAGATACTAATGATTAACTCCAAGTCCAATTAACTCCTATTAGGCTATTGCATTAACGCTCTCGCTAATTTAAACTATAAGACTCGCCCTCGAATGTCTCTTTCGCTCATCAAAATTTCATGCTCTTATACCGTTCCATTATGTGACTCGAACTCTTGCTGCTAATCTAGATAATTAATCTTGCAGCAGAATATCCGCAAAATTATACTTTCAGAGCAACCCGAGAGAATATCACGAATGCGGATTGAAGAAAATCTTTGCTGACTGTTTGGTTTAATTGTATGCTTATTTATTTAACTTCAGCTTCCATGCGCAGTTCGTGCAGGAGATCTGTAATTTAATTTTATGTAGGAAAGTATCGCTCGATGAGCGATAATTAGGGTTGTAATTGTGAATTTTTCATAGGTTTTCTTGCATCGAAATGGTCCGTTCATAATCGATGGAGCAGTTCTCGTTATCGTTCGGCTTGCGGTCGAACCACTTTTTTTTATTCAATAGCAATAGTTGTCTTTTTGTTTTTTCGGACTTTTCGAAAGTGATCCGGATCAATTGGCAAACGCGGATGCACGCGCTCACGGACGAGTGCGTTACGCACGATATTATTACAGTGGAAAGCCGATTAAATGTTGCTAAGCACCCTCCACTGGATCGCCCGTAATTGTGCAATAAATTGTTACTTTAATTGAGCGCCTAAGTCGGTCGATTTACATCGAGCTTTCACTACTTTCGTAAATAGTATAGTAGTGTATGTAACGGTGATGTTATAGCAGCTCCTTAAAGGAAGAAGAAGAGTCGTTGGTTAACACGAGTATTCGTATATATGAACAAACGAGTGCTTTTACTAATTTTTATGGAGTGGAACCGTTCGAGTATGCAATATACAGGGTAACCGTCCAATTAATACTAATCCTACAAATTTGTAAGTAATATTAATAATTGTATAAAAAGTTTCTATTTCATTTTTAAATGTAGCCCTTCATTAAGAAGATATTGGAAATTAACAATTGTTTAGCTGAGCAAAACAAACGATTTTCTTCTATTGATCAAACTTTGAAATACTCCTAAGATGAATCTGAAGCCTCAAATTATATCAGTAATTTTAATTGATTGATAACTATGTAGAATAAGATTTCGATTTAAAAATGGCACATATATATATATATATAGAGAGAGAGAGAGAGATATTTGTTCCTAAAATTACTCGCACTATCTAAAATTATATAAGATTAATCACAAAGTTAAACAGCCACCCGGTATACATACTAGAGAGTTTTGAAGCCGACACTATTTGCGTTAATTGCTCGTCATTGGAGGAGGTCTTCTGACATCTGAGCCGTCTCCCGGAGCCAAGGGGATTCCTCGGCTACTTCCGCGATGTTGAAGCTTAGGAGGAAGAGTTCCCAATAATCGAGCAGCGAGCTACTTCGTCATTGGCTGGCGAGCACGCTCGGTACGGCGGTCTCGACATCGCGAGCGACAAGCATTTCACGATCGCTTCATCGTGCTGCAATCTTGTCCCCCATAAACAATACACGAGCGAATCTCCTTGAGATCGGCAATAAGTAATAACCCTGGCGGCTAAGGCCGAGCCAGTCCGGTGAACAACATTCTTATAGGGGTCAGCAGCGTGTCACGGGAAGAAAAAGTCCAGAGACTTGTCCGCGGAAAGTATACTATATATATATATATATATATATATATGTGTGTGTGTGTGTGTGTTTGTTGTACCAATGTACACCAGTACTCTAGGGACTTTCCAGATGTGTGCGAGTTGCCGATACCGATCCTCTCCGTCTTTATTATATCGAGAATATCCTGGTGGTCGCCGCAGATAAGCATTCCCCACTTTTCCGATCGCTATCTCTCCTCAGTCCCTCTTTCACGCGTCACCTTGCCAACCATTCGCCTTCTTCTTTATATATATATATATATATATATAAGTCTCGATTCCTTCTCACTCATTTCCCAACGACCCTTTTTGCCCCCTGTATGTACATGGTATATATATAGGCACGCACACTCTTTAATCACGTAATTTGTTAACCTACAACAGCAGGATTTTTATCGCACGTTGAAAATCGTTCTTTCTTTCTTGCCTGGCATTCGACACTTTTTTACAGAGATTATTCTTCGTATCTCGCGTCGCAGCTTGCACTTTCTTCGTCACCGGTAAATCATTCATCCCTTATTGGAAGGAGGTTTAATTGAGTAACTACTCAATTACTCGATGTTGCAAGAATTTCCTTGGCACCTTTTACGGCAGTCAGCCAAATCTCGCCGACTGACTCGTGCTGTCCTTTGGGGGTTCAGCGACTTCCCGTACCACTTACTTTTTCTTCAAATTAACCACACTCGCTTGAAAGAAATACGAGCACAATACACTCGTTTGAAAACCTCGATACGCTTTGTCCATCAGTCAGTAGTTTTCTTACCGGTAAGAGAATTCCAACCTGAAAGATATACCTCAAGGTTGAAATTGTAATTCTGTAAGAGCCAAGAAGCCAAGAAGCCAAGTGTGGTATAATAATGGACAGAGGGACCAAGAAGCAACTGGAGGAAAAAGCGTAATCTAATTACTCCGGCAAGTGGATGATGAGGTATACACGTGGGGTATATAATAGAAATCTTTTTAATGGCGTCGGATCGAATCGCCGACGAATCTATCCCATATAACGGGCTATAGTCGAGCGTTCGGTATAATTTACATTTTACGGCGCGTTAAGCCAATGCAATAAACGGTCTACTTCCGCCATTTATGCCCATACTATAAGCGATCATAGTAAATCTATTCACGTTGCTCGATACACTCGTAAAATTTATCAGGCGCTAAAATGTCTAGCAACTTCCGTCGCTCGCCTTACCTTGGTGCCTGCCTGCGCGCTTACATTCAATCAGCTTTATCGTCTTCGTGGTTCCATCAAATTAAGCGAGAACGGTGAGCCACTACTGTTATACCTGTCGAGATGATACGTTCCACGAACGAGACCCGAGGCGACCGATGTCTCAGCTCCCCAATCCTCAATGAATCTGACCACTTTCCGTCGTTTAACGGCTTCCCCAGCCAAGAATTTCCGTTTCCAAAGCATCGACGTATCAATCTAGCAGACCCGAAACGCAATCTTCGAAAACTAACAAGAAAAAGCCGATTATCTCGAGAGAAGTCTCGAAAGTATTTCGGAGACTAACCACAATCGGATGTCGATCGTTTACCTAATAAAGTAGCTAATCGCGTCTCCTCTATCGACATTCCCACGAACACTCTGCAGTGTATACAGCCTTCGCGATAAATTTCTCGACCTTGCATACTAATTACCAGTCTTATACTCCGACCGAAGAAAGTAGCCATGCAGCATCTCGCATTATGATTTTTCCCGATCCATCGTGCTGAATCGCGTTGATCATTAACCGAGCTAATTACGTCGATGAGTCGTGGAATGAGTAATCAGCAGAGCAGCAACAGCGTGTTTCGATGCTTGCCTCGCGGTATTAGGTTGGTACAGTTACTCAATGTTAATGCGGTGCCATTGATACTTTCACGGAGAGGCGTAGGTTGAAACACAACAGATTCCACGCAACGGTGCAGTATTTTCAGCGTGGTAGCTGTAAGATGGTGGTGGTGCTTAGGGACTGCGATACGTGCAGCCGATGGTGTGAGTATAGTGGTGCTGGTGGTTCATGGTGGTGGCTGAAACTGCTGGAAGAAGCCGACTCTGGAATGCTACGAGTCGATCTACTCTATAGTCCGAATCGTTCCAACCTGTCCGGCATGTACCACCGGAGTAACTCTCGACGAAGAATAAAAAAAGAGCGGAGGATGAGCCAGGAGAGACGGAGCGGGAATCAGCCTGCAGCTCGAGGAAGGAAGGAGAGAGTGAGGCGTAGAGGGAAAGAGGGGGAGAGAGAGAGAGAGAGAGAGAGAAGAAATCGCTTTATTGCACCACGGAACCCATGGCCCTTTGTGATGATCAAGGCAAACACGTATACGTACGTGTAAAGGTCTATCGAGACTAACTTCGCCCGTAAGAAAAAATGATGGAAAGAAAAATTGCCACATGATAGTCCCTCAGACAAAGTTGTCACTTTTCTTTTCTCCATAAATATCACCCAAGTTATTTTACTAATTGCCATCCTTCGTTAATTAGCGCCTTAATTAACCATTGTTGACAACTCTCGCTTTGCACACGCGTGGATCTTACTCCGGTGCTCCTTCGTGTTTACATATATACGCACGTATACATTATGTATTCCTATTCTCCTCCACCTTTAAATTTCATCCTGAGAATGAGAAATTGTTTTATTATGTGGCAGCGGGTTGTCTATTATTGGCTCGAATTTGTTCGTTCTTCTTTCATCCTCAGCTTATTCGTTCTCGATCTTTCACAGCTGCAAAGGGTTTTATTTACTAGAATGAAATGTTTTGGGAGGGTTAAAGGAGGTGGTGAAGGAGGAGGAGGAGGATGGAGGGTGGAATCGGGACGAGAAAGATGGCCGACCTCGCCGGAAGAAATTTTTACGAGTCCCGTGGTTGGTGCGGTGCCAGCCAACGAGAACGCGTGGAATTTTTAGATCCATTCTCACTCGTAAAACTGCGCGCCGTAATTAAAAGCCCGAAGATCATCAGATCTTAAGTTGGAGCGTTCCTCTTATTGCTGGAGTTTGTGCACTGTCGATCTCACAAGCTCGAACCAGCGACTTGTAGAGAGAAAGAGGTTGAAAGGGAGGGGGGGGGGGGGGGGGGAGTGGCAAGAGCTTTTACGAAAAATACTGCGAATGTCGACGGTGCTATAATCCGATGAAGAAGCGAAAACTTGGGCTGAAATAAATCGACGCTGACACTAACGAATTATGCGCATAAAATTAAGAATTATACGGAAGGATGACACCACCAACTAGGTTTACAGCACGATTTTAAAGGAATACGGCTGTTCAAATGGTAATTTAAATATCGCGATTACATCAAACACACGCCTAGCGCTCTCCGGTATTACTCTATACGCGTGTGTGTATATATATAGGCAAATACCATATACTTAAATATCACGCGAGTATATAAATATACCGATTAATGAGCAACCCTATCGATAAGTCAGCAAGAGTAGACCTCCCACCAATGACCCCGCATATACAGTTTCGTTCACGAATTAGAATTTGGCTCGCTTGAAAATAATTGCGTGCTGTATGACGTCGCGAAGGAGTAGCGAGCCGAGTGAAACAAGAATAAAACTGTAGCTAGGTAGAGGGATCAAGAGTTGGAAGGAAGAGGAATAATCGAATAGAGTGAAGGAAGAAAAGGATGAAAGAGAGAGAGAGAGAGAGAGGAGTCGAGTTATAGAGGTGGGGGGAGGAGAAGGAGTAGAGGGCCGTGCAGGGAAAAGCAAAAGAAAAAAAAAGTCGAAGAAGGATGGACTACCGAAGACTCTCGAAGGATGGAACTATGGAAGCAAAAACAGAAACCAGTCTCACTGGCTCAAGGCTGCCTGCCTGGCTTCTCTTTCTCCCTCTCTCTCTCTCTCTCTCTCTCTCTCTCTCTCTCTTTCTTTCTCTTTCTCTCTGGATGGGCTACCTGGGCTCTGGTCAAGCCGTGAGGGCCGTGAGGTGAGTACCTGTCCGTCTCTGGCGGCAGCGATTTCTCGCGAGCCCGAGAGAGCCACCTTCCCAACTCGACTGCTACCAGCTTTATCCTCGACCATGGCGACCACCAATACGATCCTTTCACGCAAATTTACCAAAACCTCTTCAATAGCCGCGCTACGAAACAACAAAACCGCATCACCCCGCCCCACTATCCTCTTCCTTTTTTTCAAGTACTCGGAGCACCATGACTTATCATTTTTTCAGGAATACTCGAAGCAAAACATTGAAAGTTATCCTCGTGCACTAGTTTTTGTCATGGCACCTTTTGAGAGAGAGAGAGATAGAGGCTCTCTAATTGCTACCAAGTTTATCCGGGGGACCACCAATATGAGTGGTCGTTTCACGCAAATTCAGGAGGGAACGCCTTGCGGAGCATGGCCAGACTCGCTCAGCCTGCTTAAAACCGTGACGTTCAGTCCTACGGCGTACGATCCTCTTTGAAGGCAGCAGCTATATTCCTCCAGCCGGACTCGAAGAGGAGGGGGCGTTCGATTCTTTCCACGTAATTAAACGTGTTCATTCCGAGACGCGGCTTCGGCCAGTAGGGAACTTTCCCGCGTGCTTTATGGACACTCAAATGCATAGCTCGATGCCAGGGAAAATCATGGAACGACGAAATCCCCCCCACCTTTTTTCTCGAGATTCCTCGGAATATTAGAATTCCTTGAGAAATTGAAAGTATATTTAGAAATGGTGGAATGTGCAATGAATCTAGCCGTATAGGTACGTCATATCTCGGAATCCTTTCGCTCTGGCGTATAAATGCAACGTCGAGAAGGAGAAAAGCGTATGAAACACGTTCGATTCATTCTAGGTAATTACGTGACTCTCCTCGCACTCTGGGACTTCTGGCCGTGACGAGACCGTGACGGACGTTGTGACTCGTTTTACGATCATTCATGCGCAAGTTCAGGGTGGGTCAATTCGCACGACAATTATTGAAAACGAGCACTCTTCTGCGAAAAGATTATTCCAACCACCGAGCGACACGCATAATTTTACGTTCCAAAATTTCGTTCCCCCGATTATCAATGCATACAACAAATTACCCCTCTCTAGCTGCTCGAACAATTAAATTTTCTCCTTATATGTATATACATGTACGAACTCGAGCCATCGCGATAATAATTGCTGAGTTTATCTAAACAGGGTCATCGTGGCTCTAATTAAATTAATCTTCCAAAAAGTTGCAAGGCGGAGAGATGAATCTAGAGAGGTCCAGCGTAATTAATTGATAAGTTTGGAGCGAAGGGGGAGCTATGGCCGAGCGTAAAAACTGGTTCCTAAAATTGGTTTTTGCGGGTGTTCCGGGCAATTGCGCGAATTGCGTCCAATCGAGCTAATTCCAGCTGATGCGGGAGACGTTTCTCGACGCGAAACTACTAAAAAGGACGGTGGATCGATTTCCATGCGTGGGAGAGCCATTTTCAGGCTTATCAGATTTGCTCGGAGTTTATCGCTGTGACTGACGGGTCTCGTACTCGAGGTGAAACGACATTGCGATAGTTTCAAGGTACGCTACGACTGTACCTTCGTGATTAAAGCCTGGAATATTGCCTGCTCGATACAAACACGAAGCCGATCGTCTTACATGCAGGCGAGATAATCGTTACGCTGACTACCATTGCAAACTGCGTGAGGTACTAAATAGCTGGCAAATGTGCTGCTGATACTTATTCTCTCCAAGTAAAACCAACGAACAAACAACAAGAGTACTATACTATATACATTATCGGGATTCGTACAATAGAGGGAGAGACTCTGGAAAATTCACGTATATATATAGCACTCACTGTTCTAATGTTTATCAACATTACAATCTCGGCTCTGGTCCTTCTACTCGTGTAGAGTTCCACACCACCGAGACACCATACAGCCTTCGTAGCTTGTTTCTCATGCTGCTTGGCATAGAAGAGTTTTTGAGTGGCATAAATTAAATTGGCCTCATGTCGAGGAAGGAAAATTACGCGTAACCTCTTGCTACCAGTAGCTATGCTACATAATAGCCATAAGAAGGAGCAGGGAGCCGTGTAAAATGGGTAGATCATCCGGTGTTCATCATCTGCTTATAGTCCCCCTCCCCCTGTCCAGTTCGAGAGATCTTCGCCGTTTATCAAGCACATTATGTTCTGACGACAGTGAAGAAATACGAAGGGGCACCGAGCGTTGCAGGCTATCGACGGAGGCAGGTAGCGTTGTAATCGCAGAATAATTGAATCCGCGTTCACCACGCACTCCATACACTCTCTCGTGGTATAGCCCTCCAGGCCTGGGGACCACCTCCACTCTCTATCCACTGCCCCCCCCCTCCCCTCTCTTGGAACAGGGTCCTTTATTTACAAGCGCCTGCAGCTACCAAGAGCTAAACGCACCGAGGACCGCATTCATAAAGCCGCTCCGGCAGTCCGGCGCTTTCCTGGCCTAGGAAGCTGCGTCGCGTCGTTGGTTGCAGGCAGCGGTACTGTGCAAGCAACGACCCCGTTTACATCAAGCGCAGGGCCCCGGGGCACGCTACTTTGCTTACACGAAGCCCAAGACGAGTCCCCCGGCCTTTTCCACCGACACCTTCGCCACTGTAGTCCCGAACCGGCTTCTCCCGAAACTCCACCTATCCCCCCCCCCCTCCTCCCCGTCTTCCGGGAATCACTTCCGGCGCAAAAGCAATTGATACCATCTTCTCAGATTTTTCCTTTTACCCCGGGATATTTACGGTGCATATCGTGTATCAAGTATTGTTTCGGATATGGCTTGTCTACCTACATCACCGAATAAACCTCCAAACCGATCGACTTTACCGATAATATCCCATTCTTGTGGGATACCATTCTCGCGAATCGATCCCCACGACACCGTTGTATATATATATATACAAGTGTATATTTAATTCATTAATACTCCAACGTTTCAATTTATCCGAGGAATAAATTATCGAGTCGGCGCTGCTAATTCGTATGATTTGCTTAATTAAATATCCCGGCGTCTATTTGTCTCTCTTTTTTCAGTGATTAACGAGCGGCAAGCTTTTTCTACCTGAGAAAAAGGTGGAGGCTTTTCCGTGAAGAGCAAAAAGGAGTCGCGTGTCTGCGAGGACGGTTGTATCGGGGCGTCCACATCCGTTTAGCGAAAAGTGGAGAAGCGTCGAGTGGGTGAAAGGAGCCATCAATTCTTCGGCTGGGCCAGTTAGGAGTCCAGGAAGCCATCGAGTCGTTGTACGTCCTGATGGTCGTGTATATGTATATACAGATGTATTATTATTTCAATAATAATAAGATGGTGTCGATGGCTCGATCTGCTATCGCTTTTGCACTTAATTTCCAGGCGTGCTACATATACTGGAATAAGTCATTAGGAGACGAGATGAGTAAAGCGTGTGGCGTATGCCTCAGAGAGAAACGGTAACGCTTAACGAGTTCCGTGGCTCGCTGGATCGGTAAGGCAGATCAATAAAGATGAGACGTGCGCATATAACGGTGACCTGAATAAACGAATTTAATATCCCGTCGATGCAGGTGGAATACAAATTGGCGATACACACTCTCGGGACTCGGAGCGATACGCATAAAAGCGCTTAATGCAAATCTTGCCATGATTGCCAGCATCGTTGCGACATAACAAAGTCATTACACTTATTCGCGACCTTCTTATGAAAACGTGAGAGAAAAAACTCTCGTTCATCGATCGAGTTGTACATGCTGTGTGTGTGTGTGTCTTCGATCGCAATAGCACGTACGAATAATCAGCCAATTAACGAATCCATCATCTGCCATTTGTGCATCCTATTGTCCTTATATATCGGTCCGTTCGAAAGCAACTTTGAAAGTATCTAGACATACATATACCGAGCAAATTGCAGCGGACCGAACAATAGAGAAGGTATAAAGTGACTTGTGGGGTTCGATATATGTATATAGGAGCGCTACCACGATGAGATATCAGGCTGTTTATGAGAACGCGCTGAGATCGAGGGCTGTAGAGTTTGATCGGTGTGGCAGAAGAATGATGGAAATGTATTATGATTTTCATTGTTGGAGCGGAAGGGGGAGGTGGATAGAAGGGACGTTCCTGGCACGCAGGAGTGGTTTAACGCAACCGTGCACAAGTCAAAGTGGCGTAAAGAGGATAGAAGTTAGGTATCCTTGAATGTAGAAGGCTATTCCCTGGCCTTGGTTGTCTGTTCGTTAGAGACGCAATATGTGCAAACGGTTCGCTCGTTATTTTCCCCCATGCAATTCAACGAGACTCGTGTAATGAAATTCTTTTTTTTTTACTCTCTCCTTTTTTTTCAACTTTTGCAGAAAACTTGTAATTTTTGATCCAACCGGATTTACCGGCGCATTACGAAACTTATCCATAACTGCATTTAGCGCGCGCACAGGACTCGATGAAACGACGCCGTAGTTTTTCCGAGTCATTAATGCGCACTTTGCGACTCTCTGTGACTGACATAAAATTCCACTTGTAGAATGCGCGGGTCGCGGCAGCTCGCTCCTTCGATGGGATCCTGCTCGCCGTGCAATTAATATCGTGTTATTACGGGGTAATAAGGATGGGGAATGGCGCTGACGAAAATATCAACGATTAAACTATTAATAGATCGCCAGAGGGATGAAGTTGGCCGAGGATCGGAGAAAGAAGAATAATGGAGCTTTGGCAGCAACCTATACATATAGGATGTGGCCAAGTGCGCTCCTCTGATCGGATAAATATGTATATATATATATATATATATATATGTAATAAAGCCCGAGGCGGCCGGCTCTTTTTCGTCTAGCCATAAGCGATCCGCCTTTGGCTGCAGATCTCCGATCCGTAACGAAATATTAATTGACAGAAAAAGTGGTAGCCTTGCTATTCGCTCCATCATTCTACAAAACTGCCCTCACGCTTACACACGACATTTCTAAAGATCTCGCTTATATCCTCCGCTACATACTCATTAATCAGCTCGATTTACCAGCAAGATTTTCAGCTCGGTCATTATATTTCGGAGTCATGATTATATCCGTCGGAATGCTATAAGTGATACTAGATCCTCGAGACGAATTTCACGCAACGCGGCCCCCCGATCGAACGGACTACGATACAAATTGGTCATTTCATTGGCGATAATTGCGTCAATTATACGCGTATCGTCCAAAGAGTCCAATCTCAGGTAGCAATAATCATGAATCCACGAATATAGACGTCTTTATGACGTATCTATTAGTTTCAAGGTGCAGTTTTGCGGCCCGGCTTTTTTACTAGCAAAAGGTTCACGGGTCTTTACGACTGTGAATAAAAGCCGGCGATTTACGAGGAACCACCCTCAGCCATAAAAAAAGCATGGATTTCGTACGAGGACAAAGGAAGATGCCATATAATTTTACAGTTCGCGCCCCCGTTTTCCTCATAGTTTCGCATTTGCACACATACGGCGGCTTAGCCATGGCTAATTTTCTTTTCCCCAATATGCTTCCTCGTTAAATATTTTTTTCCAATGCGATAAGCGCATACTCCAAAATTCTCTAACTGTATTCAATTCGAAAAGCACGAGTACATGTATATATATATATATATATATATATATATAGTTATTAGGCATCCTGGAAAATTGCCGCTATATTTCAGCGATTCTCGGCACTCCTGCCTACGGAATTAGCCGCGACAAGCTAATCTTGAAATACGATAACTCGCTCGCTATTTACATCGAACGCCATCCGTAAATCATACCAGATAATCTTACGGCAGTTTCGGGTTTCCATCCCGTTCGATGGAAAATTGCCAGTTGGCGAGGGGAGATCGCACTTGTCACACGATATCGCTCACTGGGCAAATGGCGCTCGTTTTCCCTCTAATAAGACCAACAAGCTCTACGAGAGTAAACGCAATTTTATGCGTCTTAAATACCTGTGAAATCGCGCACCTGGTTATTTATGAAACACTCGCCAGTCGCAAGTGTCCTTTAGAGCAACGATTTATGAAATCTGAACTAACGAGGAGAATAATTATTATCGCACATTTTTCAACATATTTCTAATATAATCACGGAGAATGCTTATGAGGCTGCGCAAACACAGCGATTAACCTTACTCGCTGGGATCCGCGAATCAAACCGAGGGCTCGTCACGAGAAAAGAGAAATAATGATAAGAGTCTGGAGGGTAAAATCGCGAGGGCGTTGCAGTCGAGGGAAAACGGAGACCGTGTAATTTTATATTTTATTCGCAAATTAGCTCCTTCGTTATATCAAAGTTTTATTTCTATTTTTGGGAAATGCGCAAAGAGTATAGAATGCTCAAACTTGCTTATAAATATATATATGATTGTAATTGTCGAAGATGAATGCGCGGTGGTGTATGGTAATTCGAGGACCAAGGCTGAGACTATACGCCTCACACGATTCGACGGATACCAATCGCAGAATCCTGGCCGAGGATCTTCGTCGACGAGAATGTTAATTAGTTAATTAAAACGTTTTGGCTCGTTTCCACACCGAGATAAATTTAGATAAGGCGACTGTCCGATATCGTAGCCCTTTCAACTGGAACCTGCCGTGATTACATTCTGACCCGGTACACTCGGCTCGGAGATAAATCGAGGCTGGCCTGGCCGTGCCGATCCATCTCTCTTGCAGAGGAGTCCTCCGATCGCGCATTTAGAAATTCGAATAATTCCATTATCTCCCTTTCTTGCATTCGATCGGTGCTATATATATATATATATATACACACACAAGTTTTACCATAATAATTCATACTCGCGTACCTATATATTTACATTCATAGTTTATAAGGCGAGGATTTAACGATTTTCTCCCAAAGATCGAATTTCAATAGTCCACACCCTGAATAAACAGTAAAACATGCTTATACAAGAGTACACTCCGTTAAATGACGTAATATCGTCATTCACATTAACCACCGTAGCGTGTCATTATTGAAAAGCACGAGGATAGAATGATTATAATCTTGACATTGATTCTTCAGATAAGTCATCGTAACATCACTGCCAATGATCGATCATTGATTTCTATTGACTCGCAGGATTTCCGGAGACATTCCAATCATTGAAAAGCAGCGTTGATAAGATTCTTGAAAGGATAGATATTTCCTCGAGTTCCTATACAAGACACGCGGACGGTAAATCTATCTACAATAAAAATTGAAAAAAGCACGAACAGAGAGAAATCAGCGCACGCGTTGAAGAAGGATTTCACTACGATGGGCGGTCTTTCCACGCTATTAATACAGATAATGGCAGAGAGCAGTTGTTACCGTACATTGCAATGTTGATGAAGACGTCACTCTGGTGGAATTCGACGAATGCAAATTGGTGCGAAGGTATATACATATATATATATATATATATATATATATAGAGAGAAAGAGAGAGAGAGAGGAGTCGTGCTGCTGAAGAGAGGAGCGAGTTGCACAGGTAGAAAAAAATGAGCTTGTCGATACGTCTTTATTTATTTATACGGCGTGCTTATGCACGGAGCGTGCATGAAGTGGAGCAAATTTATTCGGCAGAGCACGCGATGTCCGGCAGCAATAAGTTGTCGTCGAGGGAGCCGCTCGCGGAGGAAAAGAATTCGGGGACGGATGGTTGCGAAATGGTTGAAATCGTTCGAGGGGGGAGTGCAGGAGTACGATGTCCTCTGGAGCGATGCGAGCTCGGTATATACGGAGGAGGACAAAGAGGAGATTTGCGTGGGCCAATGCACCGAGGTCCGGGGGCCGTGGCAACGAAGCAATTACTCGTCGATGCTGTTGCGCGCGCGGACCAGGGAGGCTCGTTGGAGAACACGGCTGCGGGAATCTTCATCGGTCATCGACGATACGGATGCCCGTCACGTGGCGGCGTTTTGTGCGAGCACCTCCGCAGCAAGACCCCCGAGCGAGCGAGCGAGCGGGTCCCATTGAATGGTGGGGAAGAGGGGGGTGGGGTGGCGGTGGCGGTGGCGGTGCTGCCAGCCAAGCACCGAGACGAGAGAAAAGGCAAGTAGGCTCCCCGTGGTCCCCCCGCGGTTCCCCCGCGGAGCCGCGTCAGCGTCAGCGTCCGCCAAACCTGACGAGTCTCGCTTCTTCTTGCGTATATACTATACATATACCCCATGCAAACGCGCGTCCTCTACCTCCTCTACCTCCTCCTCCTCCTCCTCCGCTCTCATCTCAAACAATGTGCCATTCCAACCGTGCTCCTTTCCCATTATCATCCCTCCTCATTATTATTATCGTTATGTGCACCTGCGGGACACGCACCAAACGCATTGCGGCATATTCTGGGAAGCGTAATACTTTCGGTTGAACACTTTGAAAATTAAGCTCCTTGGGAATTAACTGCGAGAGGAGGTTGCAATAGCCAGATATAAACGGAAAGATTCGCTGCACGAAGAGGGGGGGGGGCGGTCTCGAGCGAGGGCCGGTTAGCAAGAAATTCCTGCAATTTAATGGGATTCTTTGATTGGTACTTGATGCTCGATCGCTATGCGACTCACGTATTCCGAGAGACTTTTGCAAAAATCCCAGTGTTCGTCCGTGCCAAAGATTTAGGCATCACGGGGTGTATCCTTCCATGTTAAACTTCCGCTACAATCTTATCGCGCGACAGCCTCCGCAACTCGCTTCACCGCAAAACACCTGTCCAAGAGAAATCGACTTTGAAAACACGTTCCTCTACCATCGGGAGAATTGCTATTTCGCGCAACACGAAACCACAAATATTCTTTCGCTATATCTACTGTACGTATATTCACACATATAAATATATATATATATATATAAGATTTGCGTGAAACGCGCTTTACGTATTAATCATCGACGTATATCGATTCACGTCCCATTAGGATGGTGACAGCGATTCGTCCGCGCTGATGGGAACGGCAGCTCGAATGCTTAGTTCTGTAACGAAGCACGAAACAGAAGTCGTTAATAACGAATCGTGCCACCTAAACTGGCCGTTGTCGCGCACTGTCCCTCGAGTTTTCACGGTGAAACAGACCGATATACACTGAACGCTCAATTTCCTGCGCGGATAACGATCAGTCCCGGTATACAAGGGAGTTTAGGAGCCCGTCCGTAATTGACAGGTGACTTCTTCGATTGCGTAGACCTAGCGGCTCGGGCGCCTTTAAATCTGGAAACCGTCGCGTCGCGTCGCGTCCTACGGACCCTAATAACTATGGGAGCCGATTCACTCTCTTTTTTTTCTCCTTCTTCCCCCTCATCCCTCTCTTCCTCTTCCTCCTTTTACCCTTCCACTTATTTCTGTCTATATACACATATATATATATATATATATATATATATATATATATATATATACACGGAGGTACAGCACACACTACTCATTTTCAGCTTTTTCTCGTCACTTTGCTTTTTCGCTTCTATGTATATATATATATATATATATATATATATATACAGGTATCTCGTGATTCTTTCAACCTTTCTTTCTCTCTCTCTCTCTCTCTCTCTCTCTGCCGTAGAACCGTCGAAACGTTTAAAAAGTGTGCTTCGTACGAACGCTTCTCTCCTAATCCTATTGACCGTCCACGTTTGTTCTCGAAGGCGCTAAACGGATTTCAATAAGTTTCTAAACGCTCGGGAGACGCCAACACACGGACACCAGGTATAGAGGACAACACCTGTTCGAGTGTTGACTCTGCACGGCCACATCGAAAACGGTCCCTAACGCTCCTCGAGGGACGACACTCGCCTCGTTAAAAAGCCACCTTGCTCGCTCCCAATATATCACACCCGTGGCATCTACACGCTGACATCTCGAACGATCCTCCAGAAAACCGGACTCCTCGCTAATGGGATTTTAACTAACGATCGGACTCTCCGCGCCTCCTCTGGGATAGCCGGGGACACTGCAAACTACTCGTCTCGTCCCCTTTTTTTATCGATCGATCGATGGCCAGTGAAATTACATCGATTCGTGTCTCGAACTACGGTTAAATTAGGGCTTAAAATCCAGTATGTATGGAACGAGTGGTGAGAGGCTCGCTGCATTATTGACATGCCGATCAGAGCTTACGTGCATGGGTCCTACGGAGCCCGCGAAGGACTTTATCCAATCAATTGGCGAAGAAAGCACAAGCTGGTCACTCGCATCGCAGGCCAGTCCCAAAGTATCTTATATACAGGCCGATATCTGAATTTGATCGAATCCTCGTGCAGAGATACATTGGATTCGCATAAACGGAATATAAAGTATACGAAAAACCGGGGAGAAGACTGCGGGATGCCTGACGGAGAGAATAAGGGAACCGGAATGGTGCTCAACCTTTCTCTCTCTCTCTCTCTCATAACGCTGCAACTCCTCCTATACTAATGATTCCTCTCGCGAGGCATTCTCGTCCAGATTAGATAAGAGGGACCCTGCAGCCGAACCCTTGCTTCGATCCTCGCGCGATTGTTTCATTTAACGAGTTTCATATGCATATGCCGCACTCGGCAATCGCGGTAATTTTGATGAAGCTCCGTTGTACCCCGCAGCAGCTAACAAACCTTTTATCCTTATCTCGCCTTCTTTTAACATTAATTAACTCTGCTGCGAATCATCTCGCGCACCGGCCAACCGATTCGCATGCACGAATGGCGAACGCTGCGATCTCGTATCTCCCACAGCAGCGTTAAAATATATACATATATAATATAATATATATAACACGTTGTGTATGCTCGACTTTCATTTTTCTCGTTCCATTGCTTCGACCTATTTTCCTCGGTTGCTCGCCAATTCACGATAAAACTTCGAACCACTACAAGCATATATAATAATGATTCATCGAGGCTTGGTCGTTACGCGCTTGCATACCTAGAGGAATTTGACGCGCCGCTATATATATATAAGAGTTCTGTTTGCCGGCAGAGGAGGAACGGAAGGAACGGTGGCTCCTTCATCCCAATGTCGAGCGCGTAGCGATTTTTCTCGCGTTGCTCGACTCTCAACAGTCGATGCGCTGTAAATGGCCAGGCACGTCTCACGGATCGATAAATCTTTCTTATCTGGCTACCCATCTACTTCACCATTTGTCCGATCATACGTCTAATCGTTATTGACAGCAGCGTCACTGAATTAACGGTACGAGACGGACCCTTGCGTTTTTCCTGCCACGAGAGGGCAAGACCTTTATTGAAAGAACCAATCGGACGAAGAATGATCTTTCGGGCTCGCACATGTGATCCAACGTCGTCTCCTTGAGCGATATTTCAAACGTCGTCGTTCCGGCCTCCTTAGCTTCCCCCGAGCTGCCCCGAACAAGCCCGACAATGACCCTGGCCCCATCGGTACCAGTCCTCTCCGAAAAATAGTCTCCGCAACAATGTACTTTGAAATACTTTCTACCGATCGATGATACGTCCCATCGATCCAAACTCGTTTCACCCCGCGAATCCTACCGGGCCTCGCTTGCATAATTTTACTCGCGCTATTTCATTCGGGAATCCAGCCAAGCGCCGCTAATTATTCCTTTTCGCTAATTTGCCTAACGAAGACGTGTACGAGAGAGCCTATCGAAAAGAGGATCATCGGAAGCGATTTCTAATAGAAAATCTACACTATATATTCGCGCGTATAATCAAAATTTTTCTCTCTCTCTCTCTCTCTTATTTAGCTTTTCTAACAGTTTTTTTATCCACCCAACTCGCGTGCACTCGATTCCCAAGTCCAGCGAAGCGCCGCTAATTACCTCGATTTAAATATCGACTCGGCCGAGGTAGTCCGAATTCGTGCGAATCGTGGAAAGCAATTTCGTACGGATTCGCCATGCCGATGTAACGGCCAACGGATTTTCAGCCTGGCAATTAGTCAGGTGTCGAAAGAACACCTGACGAGCATTCGCGAATAACGGACTTGGCCAGACGCGCCAAGCTGTCTTTTTAATCCGGTAAAGCTCTTCGACTGCGCAAGAAAATTTCTTCAACGCGCGCTCCACCGAGCAAGAATTATGCCCGAAAAGTTTAGCCGCTGGCTACCACAGCGAGGAAACACGCTAAAACTCCGATCTTTCCAGAAGGATGCAAAGCTGCGAGAAAATTTATCGTCCTTCCCAGTTCCCAAGCAAATGAGCAAATTGTAGAAAATTATTCGCTAATAAAGTATCGATGACTGGTTTTCCGAGCCCGTTTAAGCGGGACAGAGCTAGGGGGGGAGAGGGGAGGAGGGGTCAGAAAAGAAGGAAAAGGATGGAAACGAGTTTATTGATGAGGCTAAAAAGAATATACTATATATACATATAGGCAATGTCGCAGCAGCCATTAAGTGTAACTGTATGGATGTGAGAATTATTGCGTACTTTCTATTAAATACACGTGTATAATTAACGCGTGGAACAATAGGGGCAATAGCGGGCAACAAGGATGAACACGAGTGCGCGAGGATGCTTGGAGGGGCCAGTAGGAGCAGGAGCCGCAGGAGCGGTACAGGTGGAATCTGGTATCTGACTCTCTCTCTCTCTCGAACAGCGTTCGGTTCGAGAGAGGTGCACCTAAATACCCTTGCGTGTACACTGGCGCGTTTTCTGCATCGTGCAGAGGTGCGTTTGGACCGAAGACTCTCCCCTGACCCTCCCCCTCGGAAAGCCCATCTTTTGCGCCTGTAATAATGTGCTCACATATTGGAGTAGCCCCGTGGTGGGGATGAAGTTGCTGTGTGGCCTGCGAGTCTCGCGAGTGTGTGCGTCCGTGTGCGTCCGTGTGCGTCTGTACACGTATACGTATAATGCACGAGTATGTAAACGTGTGCAGCAGCGTGGCCACATGCTCACGGCGGTAATAAGAGAAAATAAGTAAAACCCTAAGGTACGGACCGTAGGGGGTATAGGGCGGTGGGCGGGCGGGAGGAGCTGAACCTGTTCCCGAGGGAGTTCCTTGACCCTCGGGGGCCCTGTTCTGCTGCGTGGCTCCTCTCGAGAGTCAGCGAGTAGCCACCATGATGCCCGGCGGGCCCGCCAGGCTGCGCCAGAGGAGGGAAGCAGCGCGAGAGATCAACAGAAGGAGAGACTCGCCAACGGGGAGCTGCTTGCTGCTCGTGCGAGATGGAGGGAGATGCTGACTCAGCCGACACTGCACACTCCGATACAGAAACCAAGATTCAACCAGGGAAGGTACCAGTTACCACCACTCTGGGCTCTTTGGCCCATCCATCCATCCGTCCGTCCGTCTATTCTCTCTCTCTCTCTCTCATTCCTATTATATACACATATTTAATACTTATACACACCTATATATACGTCAGTTTGCAACAATATACACACGAGTTAGCTCCTGTTACACGAGCCGTGACCTCGAAGCACGGGAAGCAGCTCGAAAAATCGAATTTTAACCAATAGCGCTAATCCTAGCTGGCGGCCAAACTTTTGCCAAAGCGGACGTGCGCAACAAAAAGAAGAAGAAGCGCGCTTCGATCCGAAACATTTTCGCGCTATTCATTCTCGGTAGCGAGGTGACACTGACGAGACCATTATAAATCACTGTTTATCTCTCAAAGCCGGCTCTCGCTCTTTCGTAGGCCCCCACGCCACGTGGGTGCGCAGAAAGGACCGTCGCTCTATATATATGTATAATACCGGCGTAGAGGCCTTCTAGAAAAAAGAAGCCGCGAATGACACCGTTAATTTCATTTACATTTTTGTCGGCTAGCTTCTTCCCGAGGCGGTAAAAAGTCTCCTGACTCATCCCGATCATCGCAGGTTTGTCGCGTGACATTGTTATAGCTGGGTATTAGCGATAATGCCATGCGCTATCCTCGTTAGGATTTACAGCCGGCGCATCGCGAGTCCTCCGGTCATCGATGATGATGCGTCTTGCACGCGAATTACGTTGAAAATGACGAGGCTCGATCGCCGCTGCGGCCAAATAGGAAATTCAGTGACGAGATCCTCGCCGCCGCGCCGATGCATTGTTATAATGACGATGGACACGCGACAGGACTTATCCATTATTCATCGGGCCAAATCGTTCTCGAAGAATGTACATAATTTGGTCGTAGCAGCGGTTGATCCTATCCGGGTCTTACGATCTAAGTGGTGAGACTGGGTTATCAACCGCCCGAGGCATGGGAATCTTCGACCTGGACCGAGGATCAGCACCTGTTAGCTCTCTTTAGCTTCGATCCTGCTGCGCATCTGCTATGTATACTATATATATATATATATATATATATACAGAGGCGAAATTGGCCAACGACCCGACTCGAGAAAGGGAGATGATGCTCTTGGAACAAGGGCAACCTGTACACAACAGTATGGCCAAAAGCTTACATGCGCGTGTCTTACGCGAAAATACTCTATTTGTATAATATATATAAACACACAGCGAGTAATCCGAGGTGACAATACACCCCTGCGATAGCTCTTACGGACGCCCGTGATGAAACCGATGGTGAGAGTGTATGGGTGACAGAGCGGTGGGGGCATCGGTGTCGTGCAACGCCTCGTAGAAAGGATCGGAAGAAAGAGCGTGTGGGTATATCTCGGTACCAATACATCCTCGCTCATTGCAAACACTTACCGCTCCTTAGTGATCTCAGGTACGTAAGTCTGGACGATCGTGCCCGGTTCAGCAGCGTACGTGTGTACGAATACAGAGTAGTTGGCCAGTGTGACGAGGGAAGATGGTAGCGAGGCAAAAGGGGGAGGGGGGGGGGATAGGTGCACGGGAGTGGGGGAAGAGGATAGAAAGAGAAGTTGGCGTAGTTATAGAAGCTTGCGCGCGCGTTGAGCCTGCACGACTCGGTGGAGTCGAAAGAGCACGAGAGAGGGCAGTAACGTGTGTAAAGAGCGGAGGATTCACGGTTCTGGAGAGAGGGAGAGAGAGAGGTTAGCGGGGATAGAGACCGTGGCGTCCCGACCGGGTGGGGAACGAAAAGGGGGGAGGCCCGCAGGCCGGCCTGCGGCTCCAACTCAGTATCCCCGGAGCAACCGTCTAGTGTACCCCGTACCGGTACCCTCCGTTCTTCCGCTCGAATCTTCGCAACGTGCGCGCACGCACACATACGCGCGAACGCACGCACGCATCTCGGCAATAAACACAGCCTCCCCCCACGCGCACATATGCACACCGTACACAGTTATAGAAACGTGCACCCTCGCGCTCGACTAGTCGCCCTGTGCACACCTGTTTCGCGGGACCGCGAGTGCCTCGAGGGAGACTGCGCCGTTTGCGCGATCGCCCGAGTTCCTCGAGTAGTCTCTCGAGGCTACGTTGTTTGAAAGCTTCTCCTACGGTCGCGCGGGAGAGTGCCAGTGCAAGTGCTTCGCGGAGAGAGACTGGGATTGTGTGCAGCGGTGGGAGCGTTAAACTCATCGGCGGCGAAAGGATATTCTTCGGAGATCGCAGCGAGAACAAAGCGCGACGACGAAGAGGACGTCGAGGACGCTGCGGGATAGCCACAGCGGTTTCGATTACCCCCTCCGCGGGTGAGAGAGTCCAGGAGATCTATAGCAGCAGCAGTGTGGCAGCGTACGTACGCGTCGAGCGTGGAGTGGCAAGCGCTAAGTGGAGCGCGGGTCGTGGGAGCCGGTGATTTTCCCTGCACGTGCGCCTCTCCAATTCGTATCTCTCGCCAGGAGCCGACAGACGAGCTTGTCAATTTGGAGATTCCTGCAGGAGCTACCCACGAACCTCGAGGATTCGACACGCAACGCGTTAAAGTGGTCCACGGTGCTGTGCACATGCATGCGCAATGTTATAGAGATAAAAACGAAATAAACGTACGAGAATAAGAATCGTGGCAGAATTCGGTCGTTGCGAAAGCTCACTGCAACTCGAGTATCCGCGTGACATTAGTGGTAGTTCTCGCGAGCGACTCGTCGACTCGCAGGAGAGAGAGATTGTGGATGGGAAGGTAGCGGTAGCAGCAGTAGAACAGCAGAAGGATCATCGGGCCAGATTCAGCTGAAAGTAGTTTCGCAAACCGAAAGGTGATGTCGTGACTCGACGGAGAGGCAGCGGTATGTAGTAAACTTCATGTGTCTGACACACACGGCTAAAAGTGGCTTTCCTGCATCCAACGGGAGAGTCGAGATTCCTCTCGTTTACTCTAGTCGAGAAGGAGCACAGTGCCACAACTTCCGGGGTCTCTCTCTCTCTCTCTCTCTCTCTCTCTCTCTCTCTCTTCCCCTCTTTCCCTCCCTCTCTCCTTACCTATCTCAGTTCAACGTGAAGATAAAGCATTCGGAATTGAAGTGTGATTAAGTGGTGGTCAGTGTGTTGCAGTGACACCTTCTTCGACTGGATGATCGTTGTTGACGAAAAAAGTGTGGAACCAGTAGTGATCTCTGTTTTCGATCGAAGGAAATCGGCAAGGGTAGAGAGATACAGAGCTATATCGTGTACGACGAATGGATCAGAGGGATCCGTGGTACCGGTTTATCGGAGTGAATGTGTAGATCGTTGGAAAGGAAAAATAGAGTTTGGCGGCGTCGTATCTGTGGATCATTTGGAAGGATTGGAGAGGAGGAGAGAGCGGCCGTGAGCGGTGCCGGTACCCACGGGGAATGGTGATGCGGTAGTCGAGGGATTCCCCAGGGAAGACATGAGGGCGGCCGCCGCCTACGTCCTGTTCCTTGCCCACCTCATACAGGTACGTACGTACGACGAGGAAGTTGCAAGATAAGGTCCATTAACGTGGAAAAAAGGTGGCAAAAAGCTTTCTTCGCACAGTTAACGAAGGGAATAATGAATCGAAATCTCAGGCTGATTCCTCCAGCTACACACATATATATATATATATATATGTATATATAGCTGCAAGGATTCCCGGGGTGGAATTCGTGAATAACAATCTGTAACGAGCTAGACCGCTTGTTAAATTGAGGACGCGAGCATGTGAGAATTGTTGGAGGAGCTTTGCCATGCTAGTTAATCCTGATGTGCTTGGAGTAACATTTTCCTCGTGCACTCCAAGCGGCGCAGAGTTGTAGCTCGTCTATCTACCCTATCGCGCGCCCGCTGAATTCTCTTCCGTATTCGACTCATACGGGCATGCACGGTATCACGCGATTAACGTATCCACCGCGGTGGGGTGTGACCGCGATTCTCTGTCTCTTTCTCTCTCTCTCCCTCTGTGCAGTCAGCACAGCTGCGCGCGCGAGCATGTGAATGAAGTAGCCTTTAGAAAACTCGTCCACTCGGACGACAAACCCCGCGCACGTTTGACGCTTCTTCATCCGTTCATAAGCGCCCCGCTCGCACTGCGCGCCGTCATTATTTATCCATTCGAGCGTAAAATTAAACTACCTATACGAAGCGTGAGAGAAGATTAATTAATTGTAACTATCGTTAATTACCGTTGCGTGGAATTCTTGCTAGTAGAGTATATATATATATATATATATATATACACTGAGAAAAATGTTTTCATCCAATTAACAGTTATTCGTGATATCAATAACTAAATTTATTGATATTATGAATGAATTGACAATCAATTATTTTTTCGTAATATTAATAAAATTAATTTATTAATATCACGAATAATTGTTAATTGGATGAAAATTAATGGAGAATTTTTCTCAGTGTATATATATATAACATTACTCGAGAGATATTTTAATTCAGTATTGGTAGTTTCCATGGAACAAGTTTCCGCAGGACTCTCTCACAATGTTTCATATATTTCCCAATCCCTATCTATTTCTACAGTTACACAAGGATGGAAGACATCCCCCCCCCCCCCTCCTCCCCACACCATCCTCCTACCCCCACCCTCCACCTACTCCTTATTCGCATCTGCAAGATGTATATACTTATTCATGGTGTAACTACGGCTTTTTTACGGAAGTCCCCGTGACACCCACACTTATCATCTGCTCGCAACTATTCCACGCATTTTACAAAGACGAGAAGAATGACTATAGTTGAACATTCAATGGAAATGGTTACGACGAGTTGCATCAACTTACACGGGCTCGTTTCAACTAATATTCGCGCACAGCTCCCAAGTACCAATTACCCCAACGGTGTGTAACATAATTTCGCTATTTGTTGTTAAGAGTTTTACCGTTTGCGATGCAAATTAACTCGTATTTGGCCGGCTCTCGCGCGAGAAAGGCGCAACGCGCCGCGCGATTATATCCAAAGGCTGATTCTCCGCTGAAGGACATGGGAATGTGCGACTCGAGAGAGACTGAGTTACTAAATATAAACAATTACGTGGACACTGATTCACAATATATATATACGCATCGTTGCGTTTATATCGCGTTGCATTATATACATCCAGCAAAAGAGCATAGCACATATACATGTATATATGATTGCGAGGTTACACGAGCAGAGATTTGGCGAAGAGAGTCGAGCGAGAGAATCAGGCGTCTACCATAATCCGTAGTTTGGTTTTAATGGCTCGCGCTTATGGTCTCGTCGTCGTGGTCCTGCCAGGACGAGGATTAAGAAGCAGTCGGAGCGGCGAGAATCTTCCCTTCCACTCTTCTGGATAAATATATAGCTCGGGCGAGACTGGACCCAAGAGAGTCGTTGCTTCTGCGCGAGTATATATCTACGATTTGGCCTACCCGCTGCGGAATAATGGGAGCTTAGGAGGCGAAATGTTGCTGGCGATGCTGCTGCCGGTGCTGCTTGGTCGGTTAGTTATGAGGAGCCCCCTCCTTATAAATGACTTTCGAAGAAAGGCTGCTCGGGTGCTCGCTCGGCGCTCTCGAGACCATGGAACGAAGGGTTCCCGCGTTCGCTCGATAATTTCGCCCGTGTGTAATTAAGCGCGTTGCTGCGCTGCTGCTCCCTTTCAGCTCGCTCGGCGCGCTCGCTCCACTCCATTCGGAATTACCGTTATAACGCTCCTCGGCGTTCGCTCGCTCGCTCGCTGCCGAAAAACACATCCTTTTCGAAAGTCTTCTAGGAAACGCTGCGCGGACTTTTGCTTATTGCCACGCCGCACACGTAGTCGACGCTGCACGTTGCTGTCGATCGTGATGACAATAACGATCGTTTCTAGATAAAAACCACCCAGTGTGCGCTCGCTCGCTCGCCACTCTCGTTTCCACACTCGTATATAAACTCGCTCTACTCCAAGTGGAACAATCGCGCAAGCAAGAACAGGAAATTCCTGGTCGCGCGTCGTCTTCGTATTCCCGATGGATATAAACGAGAGAGAGAGAGAGAGAGGAGACCGAAAATATTGAATTCCTTCCATGTGGCTCGTAACTGTTTTAGACCTGGGAGTAGACGGAGGTGTTATTGGCACTATATATATATACACAAGCGTTAAAGGCGATATCCAGTCGCAGCGGAAGAAACGCAATTGACAAGTTTTTCCGCGAGTCTCCCGATCGGGCCCACCACGGTCCCCTCGGTGCGTGGACTCCATTAAGCCTTGAAATTGCAGGATGCTTCAAGCGATTATCGTAAAGCTCCGTTACGAAGCCGATCGATCTGCGCTTCCGCGAGAAATGCAAGGTTTATCTGCTCCCCCACACACGTTCGATCGATAATAATTCATCGTCTCCCAGCATCGGCCTGGCTTAATTACCCGCTGCGAAACGTGGCCGCGATGAATCGTGTGTGCCAGCAGCATCGGACCCATCAAGAACGCCTACCGCTTAATTCGCCGATCGGTCATCCAGCCACTGAAAATCATTCGCAAAAAATTCACCTCTCTATGCGACTCGCTAGAATTAAACCTCTCCAACGACACAGCCTCCACCAATCCCTGACTATACATATATATACATATACTGGCAATAATAATAACATTACCAAGAGAGTTTCAATCCTTTTCATCGTCCATCCATATATACACCGATCGTCGTCGCAGTTGCAAAATATATTTGCGTGAGAAAACCTCGAAGCGAAACGATTATCGCGTGTATAGCGAATACAGGAGACACCGAACGTTTCAGCTGCATGGCTTTGGCTATTCGAGAAATGCAGCAGAAGCCTCCTCGATCTCGAATGCTGATATCTTATCGAGGGATCTCGAGGGACTCGACTGTTCTCCCAAGTTATACACGCGCGCGCACGCATCTACGTACAAAGTTTATGATAGGACGAAATTAGCGTGACAAGTGTTTCTATAATAAGAGCCGCGCGCGTACGAGGAATTTCTCAAGTTGAGAGACACCAGGATTTTCAAGGGTTTTATCCCGGCTGATCTGATGAAATAAGGAAAACCGGTGCTGCAGTCGTATCTCGGGAGCTTAAAATATAAATATGGGGAAGGATCAGTCCCTCGATAGGGGGACACGCTGCTGCCTTTTAATCGCGCGCGTTCTCTCGTTGTTTTACGCCTTCTCCCTTGTGAACGCGGTCAATTCTCGTGCAGCATCAGGTGGTTGGAGGTTGTTAGCCCCGAGGCGATAGCGAAAACGGAGGCCCAACTGTGGGAGCCGGGAACGAATCGAAGGAGTGATGAGGGGGGGGGGGGGGGAGGTGGATGGGGAGGATCGAGGGGAAAATGAGGAAAGGCTCGGCTGGAAGATAAGGAAACGAGGGGTCGGGGGTTCAGGTCCACAGAAGTAGCGAGGAGAAATCGCTGCAGCGGAGTAATGGTAGCTGGACGAGAGTGGTGCGCGATGATGGAGCGAGAGAGGACTAGCGTGTATATAGCGAGATGGTATAAGAGGCAGAGAGAGAGAGAGAGAGAGAGAGAGAGAGAGAAGAAAGATGGCAGGAGAAGCTGGGCGGGTTAAAGCGAAGCGTTTAGCTGGCGGTCACGCGAACCACGTATAAAAATCAGCTTGGAGCTGGAGAGAAGCCAGCAGGCTCGCCGGATGCCTCGCAGATAGACAGATAATGTGGTCCCGCGCGCGGTGTGCTACCCTATGGGCTATGTGCCACAGGTGCGTGCCTCCCAGTCCTTTTTCCCGCCGCGGCCGGCGCGGCGTCTCCACTCGCAGCCAGCACTCTCGCACCAATCACCTCCGGGAAGCCGCTGAACTTTTACGGCAGTTCCGGGAAACCCGCTGCGAATCTCTACCCCCCTCCGCACTAAACACTCTGCCCAAACCTCTATTTTCTTATGAAACTTTCGAAGCCTTCATCCTCTTTTCTTGCCTCGCATCACCCCTCACCCCACCTCTCACTCCCTCCTTCTTTCGTCATGTTTTTTTCCATGCCCCTGCGCAGTAGTTGATTATGTGCATCTAATTATACGGCGCCCCTCACGTAAATCATCTATTAATCTCAACCTGCCGCCCTGCTTTGCTATAGGTATATATATATATATATATATATATATAGGTATAGACGAACGCTTTTTCACCTATAGTGCCGCAAATATTACTCGCGACTCGAGCCTAAATTAAACTCGACTCCGCAGCCACGAGCTTTATCTTTTCGGGCCGAGAAATGCGGGTGCATGACGATAATGTCAAACTCTCCGTATATATCGACTAGCTACCATAATAGAGCATTTTCAATTTTAACCATTTCCATGATAGTAATACACCTACTTTACGAGATACGAGAAATGCTTTCGAGTGGAGAAGCAATTATCCTATCCGCTAAATTTTCTTTTTTCCCGACAAGGAGGCTAAAATCGGCAGGAAGATAATTGGCAATAAAAAGCGTTCGCCGCGTCGATGGTGGCACATCGGTTTTCTCGGCAATATTTTCCTTTATTGGCAGTCGCTCATTGGGCGCAAACCTCACGACAAAGGCACGACGATTTCATGGCCGTCAACAAGCGCCGGCAGGTGTGACCGGTACGAGTTTATGGCAGTCGATTAGCTCTCGCTTTATTTCGCGGTAATCCCTCGAAAGTCCCGAAAAGAAACCATCTCGAGATCCATGAATTTTGTTTTGCATTTACCCGATTAATGCGTCTACCTGTGTGCGGTCTTATCATTATCACCGGTTTATTGCTACAAACATCTGCCGATTTTTCTCTAATTAAAGTTATTACATAAGCACAAAGTGGAGTATAATTATATTTTTACAATAATTCGACGCCTCGTTCTTCTTTGACCTATACTGTGTAACAATTTTGTATATCTATATATGTATACACCGCAGAACACATTCCTATCGGAATATTTCAACCTTCTTCCACCTCCATCAACGTTGAATCGAGATAAGGTGTTGTTATATATTTATAACGTCAGAGTTGGCTTATGCAAATGGTGCTCGTCATTCTTGGCTCACTCTTGTCCCGACGCTAATCGTTTTATAAAGAACACTCCATAAAACCTATATTAGATATAGCTATAAATTGTCGTCTATCCTCTCGCTTTGTTCTTATCAAGCACACGGCACAAAATTGCTACTGAAAATTTATTCAGCGATCCTCCGCTACAGGACCGCTGAAAAAATTCAAAGCCGCTCGACGCGTTGGTCATTTTCGTGTTCAGTGAACTCGAGCAACGTGCCGTCGTCGATTATGATTAAGCGAAGCACGTTTACGCTTAATCGCCATCAATCGTTTCCTTTTTCCTTTTCATTTATTAAAGACCAACGCGCCACTAGATTTACCGATGTAATCGCTCAGCCACTGTCACGCTTACTTACACAACGTGTAATCGTGAATGTATAATAACCAGTGCAATCTATAGCTCGACGATTAGACACCGAGATCACAGCTATACAGCATCGTTGTACGACCAAATAACCCCCGAAGCCTGATCAAGCTCTTTCTAAATCCGTCTATATACAGCATTACATATATATAACATATCAAGAGTTTTTTATTTTCGTCTATAGAGATGAGTATATAGGAGATATAGCTATAGAATATATATATATATAAGCATGGTTCGTGGAGGCATAATTCGATAGTTGACGGTTCGCGAGGACGACGAAGCTGCGAAATGAAAAGCAATCTGAACTATATCGCAAGGAGCGGAAGATGCAGGTATTAAAGGATGGGCTGCGGGTTATCTTGTTGTTCTCATTGGCGAACGGGGAGGGGCCGGGTGAGCTTCCCACGCGAAATAAGAGTTTTTAATTATTTCGGTAATTTGTGGTCGATCTACGGTTAGAGGTCTGGCAGCCTTGCCGATGGGGTCGAGCGGGTAGCAAATAATATTAAGTATAGGTCTTCGTCCAAGAGAGAGATATATGGGCTGAAGGCTAGTCCCTACCCGCATACAGACGTAAACGTAAACGTCGCGCACACGGATTTGCGAGGCACGCATACAGCTAGCGCGTAAATGCCCGGCACTGGCGAAACGTCCGTGCAGATCCTACGGTATAAAATTAAATGGTGTTCGGCAGGTCTGTTTCACTCGGGCAGGTAGCGGCCACTGGTAATTACTACCTACGACTTAGGAGCTCAAAGATAAAACCAAAAGTCCAGCCGATTTTCGATTTCGAAAATCGTTGCAGTTGCGATTTCGTTGCTTATTTTCCGTACATCTTGTCGCGCGATGTTTCGTGTTTGTGCGGGATCTACGAGGATTGCGATATTATGCATTTATAGCTTATATTAGAGCACCAGTTTTGAAAAACAGAGGAGATACTTGTAAAAGTATCGGTACCAGCTTTGACTCTGAACACGCCTTAATTGTTTAAAGGCGCGTTTATTCTATACGAATTGAACATAGACGTTTTTGATTGCCTAGATGAATACTTTATTATAAAAAGGAAGTGAAGCTTCACTTCTGATTGATCCTTTGAGTTAAAAAGAGTGTAACAATTTTGAATTAATTGCTCATAATTTACATTAAATAAAAATAAAGACGAGAAGGAAGAAAGAAACTTATTATTGTTCCTGATTATATTTAAATAAACTTCTTCACGAACCAATACTTTGAAGTCATAAATTAAATTACGAAATATAATTACCACGATTTAATTTTCGTGGTGATGCAATGTTACTTATTGCCCAGACTCTCGTCATCCGATCGAAGAGCATCGATCTGTAAATTCAGTTCTGTTTATATAACCATTTCTGTGAATCGCAGTCCCTTGTACAGTCTACTCCACAATCCGTGCTAAAGTGACTTAATAGAATCAACGATAAGAATCAAAAACTTTCGTAATGAGCTACTTCCGTCAACGTATATATAAAGCTACCACTCTATACATAATAGGCATTTTAGTTGATCTCTATTATAACTGAAGGCTGGAAGTAAATGATCAAGAATCAATAAGCTATAATTGCCTTTTTAAAATGATAATATCGCCGATAAATAATTGTCATATATGTTAAACGGTTCGAAATCTCGAGGAATCCGCACACCCAGTAGCTTCGGTTTTGCTCTTACGAAAGCATGCAAATTTAATGCAAACTACTCATGCGCGAACTCGATCGTCGTGAAATCGTCCATTCCTATATACATATATATATATATATATATATATATGTATATAATGTATCTTTCTTATAAACGAAGAGGGCAGGTTATACGTATTACTATAACTCTCCGTTAATTGATCCCACGTATAAAGATAGTCGGTCACTGTACGCAACTCGTCTTTGGTCATTTTACTCGTGGCTCGTTCACTTACCGAGGCAGGCAGGCAAGCAAGCAAGTAAGCAAGCAAGCAAGCTGAAGGAAGGTGAGAAACAAGAGCGAAATTCTAAAGGTTAATACTCTCTGGCTTTCTTTAAACAGAACAGCGAGGCTCTCGGGTTTCGCAAAACGAGCAACGAGCACTCTGTACATCCTTTCATTCGCTTTTACTTATCAACGCTTGGTATATACCTACCCTCGGTATAAAATTAAAATTAAAGATCGTGTTTAATGACTATTACCTGGTGGATTATAGCTCTGAGGAATATTATTATTTAACAAGGTTAATGATTAACATTGGGAAACAGGTTTAACGCATTACCAAGTTCACGCATGAAAAGTTTTATGGTGCGACAACGTTATAATATTCTGGACAAAAATCAAACGTAAAGAGGAATGAGGATTGAGGTGTATTTGAAGACGTTGTTGTATCTCGCCCACTCCTCTCTCTCTCTCTTTCTCTCGCGGTTATGCCAAACTCATCAAAGAAACAGCTCGTTCCATAGAGCGAGCTCGCCACTTTTTCGATGGGATAAATTATTCATGCCAATTTCTGTCGACATGCGAAACGGAAGAGTCATATACACACTTGTATTGACGTTTCACAGGATCGCTCGCTATTTAACCGTTCCCATCGTCATTGACAAGATAGTCACCCAGATAGGAGAGTGCTACCGGTCTCTCTCTCTCTCTCTCTCTCTCTCTCTCTCTCTCGGGGATGATCGGTAAGACTCGGAAGAAACGGAGGAAGGAAGAAAAGAGAGGAGGACACGCTACAGTCGTTTCACAGTATGCGTCTGGCTTTTTCAGCCGTACAAATTATTCGTATTAGCTGCCGCAACTTCCACGTACCTGCAATATAAAACGAAGCGCCAAGGTATGGCTGGCTGCACCTTGACTATGCGGAAAGGAGAGCCTCTCTATATACATTGCACCACCACCACCAACACACTGCTCGAGCACTAACTTAACCGATGCGCCTCTTTTGCCCGCTGCTGCTCTCAGCAACCGCTCAACCTCAACCCACTGTAGTAAGTAGATCCGTACTAAGTATGTACCGCGCGATTCTGCTGCTGCTGCTTCTGCCGCTGCTGTTGTTGTTGGAAGAAGCATACGTGTGTGAGCGCATGTATGCAACATGTTATCGAAATGCGTCCGCAAAACCAAGAAACACTAAACTGCCAGCTACTCCCTTTAACTTCCATCGGCGTTTAGAAATCAATCCACCGAAAGTGATCCATACTAGGTGTTTGCATATATAGATTAAACATCCGTCCATGCTCGCCTTCAATATGGGAAAAGAGATTTTCCACGATAACTCGCAATGGAAATATTCAAAGTATTTTTGCCAGAGAGCGCTGGAAAAATTCCTCTCGCGTTCCACGTTAGAGCCGTAACCAATCCGCGTCCAACTCGCTATCAGTCCACTGTTTGTCCAGTTTTCGCCGAGTTTCGCGTCGACCGCTCAAACTTCTCCCATAGCAATTTCGCGATGGCACGTGAGTCGACTTTGCAAACCTGAATCGTGCAAATGTTCGCGTTTACCGACCATTCGGACCCGTTTCTTAACTCCCGTTGTCTCCTCCTTCGTCTTCTCTCCTCTTTTTTCCTCCCGCAGTATTTTTCTTTCGTCCAGGGGACTTGCACCTTTTTTCTTTCACGATGAGTTAAAACGCCGACGAAAGAGCATCCAAGAGAGAGACTTTGTCAAAGGGAGATAGAAATCAAGCGCTACTTCTCGAAACAATGAAGATTTACGAGCACCACAACCGAAAACTTTATTTCCTAGATGCAGTTGAAAGACATTCCGTTGCATGCTCGCTCTAGCAGCATGGGAACCTCTCGCTGCTCGCGTCATTTACATAAGAGCTTATTCGGGTTATCGCTGTATATATATATATATATATATATATATTTTATGCAAAAACCTATCGTCGAATATTACGGACAAGTGGCGAAAAAAATGCTTTCTCGCTCCTCAATCCTTTTTCGGTAATGGATTATCGCTTATCGGGAGTCGTTGTAAATTATACTGCTCCGAGCTATGGCTAATTTAAAACGTTCGCACGTTTTTAACCGCGCTTTTTTTTTGCTATTAAGTAGCCACCTTTTGCTAGTTTATTACTTAATTTGTAGATATCTCGGCTATGCAAATGCGTGCCATAAAATGTAACGGCACGTGCGATGGATTCGATTACGTCCGAAGAATTCACTCGGAGAGTTTTGCGTTCCCCCTACTGCGTCGATGACTCGAAACGCCACACACACACACAATCGGCCTCGTCCAATCGTTTCACGATGATGACACGCGAGGGGCAATTGCCAAACATCGAAGAAGCAATGTTTATACCACACCTCGCCTGCAGCCTAACCGCGCGTATATAAATATAATACCCCGCAACCACCGCGTTAAATCTCTTCTTTTTCTCGCCTTTTCAGAGGCAGGAAGTCAGCACCGAAAACCACCGTGAACGTGTGCAATACACGCCAGCCTATAAACCCACCACCTACAATCGATAACGCGCCGTTCACTTTCCAAAGACGCTCGCACATAGCTTCGCGCGGTACTTGGGAGGATTTTAGTACTGGCACTTTGCCGTGGAATCCCACCATAAATATTTGAAGTAACAGCGAGTCAGTCGCTGTAAAGCAAACTTGAATTTCTAAACTCCAACTCGGCTTTTCAATATAAGATCTTCCACGCGACTGCTCGGCGCCGTTTCTCTCTCTCTCTCTCTCTCGCTCTCTCTATCGATCGATAGATCTCGATAGAGAGAGAGAGAGAGAGAGAGAGAGAGAGAGAGAGAGATCTAAATTATCATTCTTAATTTATAATATACATTACTGTAGCTACGGGCAAAAATTATGCCGCTCGTTAGAAACGGAATCAGAAATCGGACGAGATTTTCCATGGCGATTTTCGCAATCCTCCAATCACGTAACCCCGTTTCTCTCGCGGACGCCAATCACGCGGCACGTGACAAGAAGCGTAAGTTCTTGTAAGCTAAGGATATCGATCCTTCGATTTAGCAGCGTGAAACTGTTCATTGAAAGGAGAGCGCGCGCGCGCTCACGCTGGTGCACGTTCGTGTTGCATGCTGGTTAGCAGAGTTGGTGAAAATGTCATTCGCCAGGAATCCTTATGTAACGCAGAAGGAAGCGCGTTATATGGAAAGCAAAGGCCAGCAGACGATCCTCTGCGCTTTCTACCTTCGATCTTACTCCCGGTAATTACGTATAGGCTTGTGTATACTCTGTGCTAGCTCTCCTCCTCGCGCGCACCGACACACGCACATACACAAGCGCACACGCGCACGCTCACCAAACGCGGACGAGCCCAAGCAATTCAGTGCCTTTGTGCTGCAGACTCTCGCGTGGATCCGCAGAAACTGCAGAGAAACATCTCTCGCGCGATAGCCATCAGAAATATCCCATCTCATATTTGTGTCAATATTAGCATACAATTTCGTGCCGGCGGAGAAATTATGAGCCATTGCACGGATTGGACCGTTGTTGGTGCAGTGCGCAACATCCGAGGAACCTTGCTTAATTGGAAAAGCTCCTTTGAGTAATTGCAATATTATCGTCATGTATATTTATATGTGTACATGTACGCCCGAAGACTTTGGAAAATGTTCAGTTTTGCACGATCATTTGGATTTGGTCGAATAAATGGTGTGGTGCGAAATTGCACGAGGACTCTGTAGCAATATATATGTGTATATATATATATACACGCTATACGCGTATCGCTTATACATAGAGGGGGGCTGCGAAGGATCGGTACGACCCACTCGAAAATTGCCTTTCGAAAGCGATTTCATCGCCGAGATTGCTCTCGACTACCGCGTAAACGCTTCGCGAACTGTATACTCCAGTGCGGCGTAACACGCGCACTTCGAAAGACCTCCGGCCTTTCGCTATATATATATATATATATACGCTTTTCAATACTCAGCGACGATGAGCCTCTACAGTTGCAATTGTAATCCTAGTCGATCAGCTTTTCTTTCCAAGACCTGTTGATAAAGCATTTTTCGGAAAGAAATTTTTCTTATATTTTATAGATACTATATATATATATATATATACATGACTAAACATATATAAATGCATTAATGAACATTCCGTTTCAGGCGACCACCGGGAGTGGATTCTTCGAGGTACAGATCCTCTCGTTGACGAACAACAGAGGCACCCTGGTGGATGGAAGGTGTTGCGGCGGAGGAGGCGAGGGTGGTGGTAGTTTTCTACCCTGCACGAAACCTTGCTCGACGGCATTCTGGCTCTGCCTCAAGGAATACCAGTCGAACGTCACTGCCATTGGCTCCTGCAGCTTCGGCAATGTATCTAGTCACGCCCTCGGCCAGAACACCTTTACCCTGACGGAACCCGTCACTCTTCAGCTACACTTCACTTTCCGATGGACGGTAAGTCAGTCAGTCACTCAGTCAGCCAGCTTCGAAACGTATCACCTGCGGTATACGTATACGGGAAGATACACCTGTAGCTCGAACGATCCGATCCATTAATCATGCTACACCCACGACGCGGCATCGATGAGAAGAGAGAAAAAATAGGGCTGAATGGAGTGATTAATATTTCGGGACGAGGCAACAATTGGATTCACGGTGCAGCGAGAAAATGGTAATAGGATCAAGCTCCTGACGAATCACAGTGGGCATATTCATTCATCACTTATACCGTTACGCCATGTTCTCATTAGCGATACCGCCCCCGGTGTAGCGAACACTCGCCGTTTAATCGGCGAAAGCCGCCAGGCCTCGGTATTCTTTTCGCCGACAATGCAACAATAAGATGGAAAAAGCTGGCTCGGCTAGCGAATTTCTAGCCTGATTCCTTTGTCGATCCGGCCGTGCGAGAGTTATCGAATCAAAGGGATTTCCGGTCTGTTGATCTTCCACCCGTGAGGAGTCGTTACGTAGAATTCCAGTTTGGTTCCAGTCGCTTGGCAACCCCTCCTTCGCCGGCCACCGCGCTGTATTCTTTCCTCGGATACACGCCGCCGTGCTATATACTGTGTATATATATATATATATATATATAATTCGTACAATGACTCGCCCTCGTAAAACAACGTGCTTGGAAAATCGTTGGATCCATCCCAGCCACTATACCATATCGATTATTTCTAGCCTGAAATCTCATCGCGCGATATGCCTGAAATCGGAAGACGCTATTTATAGAGAAAAGCCTATCGATGAAAGTTCCACCGGCTTACGGCTTTATCGAGAAACTCCAAAGCTTTCTCATCCTTATTTATCGCTCGGCCATTCATTTAACAATTTTCCATATTTCACCGAGAGAATTTATCGTCGAATAGAGCTTTGCCCCGGAATTTTTCTAACGTTATATCAAAACGATTATCGAAGTACATAATTTATAGCTTTGCGTTTGCTAACAAACACACCTGAGATGTTTGCCGAACTCCGGAGAGGAGAGAAAAGAGACGTAGTTAAGGGAACGAAGGTTGACGAGTATAGTGTATATGTGTGTATATACAACTTTCTCTCTTTCTGCTTATTGAACTAAATAAAAAGAGAGGAGCGCGCGCGTTACGGGGATATGAAATCGAGGTTGAAGGAACGCTTTCGTGCAGGTCCTCGGAGTTTCGTGGATGACGAGCTTCCTGGAGTGGTGGCGGTGCGGAGGAGGATGAGGAGGACCTGGAAGAGTAGCATAGTGCAGCCTGTCGTCAAGGGCCCTCGTTAAGGGACGACGGTCCCGTCGAGCAAACTCGCACGTGTATGTGTGTGTCTCCTCGCGGATGCATTAAAACCCATTCCGATCCCGACCAACTTGAAGCAGCCCTCTAACACACAAAGCCACACACGTACGAATTATTTGGAGAGCCCTCGTGTTTGTATATTTCATAACTCGTGAGAGGTCCCACCGCACACACTGCACACAGTACTGTACACCAAGTCTCCCATACATACCAGTGACAATGGACTCTCCAGCACCATCAGCAGCCATCGACCACGGATTTTCGCTGGCTCACAGGCATAAACAGGCCAAATTGCTTCCTCCTGCCTGAGTTTTCGGCTTCCCTTATCCCCCCACCCCCTTCTACACTCGTCGCTCATCCTCTGTCAGCCATTTAGCGCTCGCCCCGAGCTAATTCAATTATAATGCTCGTGGGTGTGCAATAAAAAATATGGAAAGCAAATAGTGCTTCTACGCGGCCCTAGCCTGGGCCCGCATTCCCTCCGCGGCTTTGTTCTCCAACGTGTAAATTTATCCATATACGCAGAAGGAGAAAAGAGAAAAAATATATTACAACGCCACATGGAAATATTATATGGTATACCTGCGTGTTACCACAGACCCGTTAATTGGCCGGCAATAATTGAAAAGTTTGTACGCTCGGATGTAGTGCAGCCTCTTTTTACAAAGTATTAATGAGAGATATACTGTACGAAGGTGCTTGGTTTGGGCTCGCTCGGTTGCGCGAAGAAAAAAAGCTGCGAGCTGCGAGAGAAACCAAAAAGGAGAGCGAAGGTTCGACTCTGAGGAAGGAATTGAGGCAGGCAGGAAGGAAGGAAGGGTTTTTTTTTTGCTGGATGTAAAGTCGTTTCGCGAAATATAATATGTATTTGGCCAGAGTACCTATGCTGGGTAGGTAATAACTAAGAAGTATAAAACCGCTCGGCGCGGCACCTACCTCGAACGGTACAAGCCTGACTTTCATCACTTGCGGATAATTTCGTCATTACGTCCCTGATGATTGAATACAGCGGTATGCAATCTCTTTGGGCGAATGGGTCTCTCTCTCTCTCTCTCTCTCTCTCTCTCGAATCCTCCCGAGGCACTCTAAACTTTGCCACGGTCTGCACGCGCAGTATACTTATTACTTATTGGCATCATCCGGGAATCGCGCAAGTTCTGCTGCAAAAGCCTATATAAGCTTATTTTCTCCCTGGCGATGGCTCAGCTTGACCGTTAACAGTTAAGTCATTAAAGACGAAGAAGATACGCGTTAAGTATCACCCGTCCGTCTGACTCATTACTATATTACTGTTATAACTCAATTTAAGCTTTATATCCAAATGGCACGCGTGCGACAGAGAGAATAACAGAGGTTATACCTCGCGCGTCTAATCTTAATCCACGGCGTTAATTTATCATTATTATTCAGGCTGGTTCCGAGACCTCGAAGGAGGACCAGTTCGAAGAAATTGTATTTAAAAATCCTGTCAGCTCCTGTCAGACGAGGGTCTGTTGCCGGACGAGAATATAGCTTGCGTCTTTGCACAACTTCTCTTGGTCCGTAATAATAATCTATGCTTATATTATACTGTATACAGCAAGAGTATGCGTTGTACACACACACATATATATATATATATATGCAGCTCTTTGGTTCTTCGGAACTTAAGAAGCGTGTCCTTTCTCTTCGCCCTATCTCGCTTTTCTTCACGGAGTCTCTCCATCCCTGTGTCCTTGTCCCCTATATTGCCTCGGTCTATCCTCGTCTCGCGGGCGCTCGCGATCCTTTTCATTCGCCAATCGCGTACCTACCCCACCCCCCTCCTCTTCCCTCTATAACCGAGAACGATCGAGCGTATCGTATCGCCAATGCACTGGACGCTCCCGAGACCGTCTATATATACCATAATTCATGCACCGCCACTTCTTAACTCACACACGCACGACCCACGCTCTCCCTCCGTAAGAGCGCACACACACGCGCGTGGGCGCCTCTATCAATGATATGACGTCACAACCGGAGACCTCCTCACGTGGATACCGCGTCCCGCTCCTCTCCGCTCTCCACACTCGCTATCGAAATCGCTCGCGCGTGCTCCAATTGTCATGGGAAAGCACCGAGCGTAAAATCACCGCAGCGGACTGATCGCGATGTCGCACTTAACGACAATGGACGCAAACGCTCGCTCCTTTCATTCTTCTTCGATCGATCGTTCATGAAAATTTGTATGCAGACTGTATAACGAAGTTAGGGACTGGCGTGACTCAGGCAGAAAGAAAGAGAGAGGTGTATTTTCTCACAGGTGACTCGACGTCGATAATCAATCGCGAGTTTCACCCATGTAAATCACTCTCGAAAATCAAGAGGATTACCCTCGGGCTGCAAATGTATACGCGATTATACCGAGTTAATTGAAGAGAGGGGATCTGGAGTATCACGGAGAAAAATGTCGGTCGTTTGGGGAGGAGGGCCAAACGCACGGAAGCTTTTAGGATTGGTGCTTTTGGGAGAAATCTGAAGGTGTCTTTGCACGGGCTTCATCGGCGAGGACAGAGATTTACGCTGCCGTTACAACGTGCTTATTACCGAAGAGCTTCCGCGCGTGTGTGTGTGTTTTTTGGAGGGAGACGTAGGTTCGATACACAGGTGTACAATAGCGTATGTAAATAAGGCATAGCAGGGTTTGGTCGAGAGTAAGGCAGAGGGAGAAGAGAGAAGGTTTCGTGCATGTCCGAGTCCAACGTACGTCAGATCTCTCCGCTTCGGGCTCGTCTGTGTGTGAACCCGCTGCGCGTACCGCATACCAACCTCCTCTCTCTCTCTCTCTCTCTCTCTCTCTCTCACTCCGATGCTCACGCTCTCACTCATCGCCGGTTAACCCGCCGCCGCACAAGCTGCCGCGTCTCGGATCCCCGTTTTCTCAAAGCTATACACGTGCACCTGTGTCCCTCGACTCGTAAGTGTACGTAAAGTGCGCGTGTATTGGCGCAGTTGGCCGGAGTTGGTGTCTGTGGGCATTTAATACGAGGAATGCCGCGAGACCTCGCTTTATGCGCTACCACCACCACCACCACCACACCAATACTGGTATCGGACATTTCGGTCACTATATAGCAATATACATATATGCGTATATGCTAGCTCGTAGGAACGTTCGCGAAAGACTGTTGGGTCTCCTTCTTCCATCCGACTTTTCATCGCAACCTCTCCTCCCCCCCCCCCCCCCTCTTCCCCCAAATCTTCCCTTTCTTCATTCTTGTACACCACGCACAACTGATAAATTCTTCTCTTTAGTCTCTTCCCCTCTTCCTCATTCGCCTTGAATTTCTTCCTCCTCCCGTTTTATTCAGCACGTATATATATTCTCTCTCGTACTTCCCGTCTCTTTCCCCACGGCAGGAGATTTATTAGCTGCACGGCTAATTGGGAAGCGAGGATGAGCAGAGGATTCCTGGAGAACGGAGATTTCCGGCCCGTGCATGGCCTTCCGCGGGGAATGCGCTTGCATCGAGAGGCCCCACTGGAATTTGCAGAGCTTACAGGAACTCCGGGCGCACTGCTATCCGCGCTGATCCTCTCTCAGCCACCAACGCCAATCGGCCGTCCCGATTTATCGGCTCCAATTGCGTTTTCCTATACAGCCGCGCGCCAATTACACCCGACTTCTCTTCATTTGCAACCGGCGGAGCTCCGATTAATTCATTGCTATCGCGATATGCCCGATATAGCGACCACGCGAACCCTTTATTTCTAACGGATTCCATCATCGTCAGAAACAAAAAAAACCGTCCTTTATCTCAATCAACTCGTACCGCTACTACGCGCAGCCCTTATCTAATTGTATTTATATAGAGTTCGCGCGAGATACGCGCTGCGATCCCAGCCTATCGAAATTACAGTTGAGTTTAATTTACGAGGCAGGTCGATATGGAAATTTCCCGTTGACCGATCGTGGGACTCGATTGAAATTCGACCAACGATTCTCTTCGATCAACGGTGCGTACTAGGTAAATCCACGCGAGGGTATAAAGGAATTTGGCAGTTTTTCGTGTTTCCTTTATCGCTTCGTGGCCGTGAGAATAGTTTGGTCATAATGGATGTATATACCGGTGAAAAGGATGGTGGACTTTTCAAGCGAGCAGTACCGGCGCCTTGACCGCGAGCAGTTTTGTACGCGTCCTCACGTACGGCTCGTTCGATCTTTTCCGCGAAACCGAAGACACGTCGACTGACGAGAAAGGGGGGGAGAGAGAGAGAGAGAGAGAGAGAGGTGGGTTCTATTCGGCGTACATAAGTAACTACCTACGTGGCAGACACTGCCTGTAACACATTCATACCGATGACTCGATTGCCGTAAGCATCCCTGAATATCTATTGTCGTCGTCGTCGAATTCAAGAAAGCTTCCAGCGATTATTCACTTTGACGGAGAAAACCATACTTTATTCTCACGCTTCGAGTGCATGGATAGGAAGCTGTCGAATTTCTCCAAAGGTTGTACTATAAATAATTATTTTATGTCGTGGAATCTCTCGCGTGTAATACCGCATGTACTTTGTGTATTATATATGTATATGTTGAGAAGGATAAAAAGAGAAAGAGGGAAGGTGGGAGGGAGGGAGACGTCCAGTCGAAATGACAGGCGCTACGCGTACGTTTCACTTCCGACGAGCATTCGGACTACAAATCGACCGTAGTCTCAGAGACTGTTGCGCCGGATAGGTGCGTGTGAAAAAGTGCACTTCCCATTGGACGACTGCTGGTCGGTCGACCGGTGGAAATCTCGCGTACTTTTGCTCTATTGCGAAAGGAGAGGCTCGCTCGGCTCGCCCGGCTCTCCGATCCGGCGAGTCTAGCGCAGCTCCGTTAATGGACGCACGCACGTATGCGGCGTATGCACGTACGGCAAAGACAGCTCGACGGGCACAGGAAATTAATTAATTGCTCGTCGCACGGAAATGGTAGGCCGTCAGGCTTTCTTAAGAATATCTTTCGGATTAATTCGCTACGCCCACCGCAACGATCCCAGCGACCCTTGCCAATTATCGATCCGTGGTAGGGATCGATCGAGCAATTGTTTTCGACGATTCCTCATCTCCTCTTCACTCGGCACTCTCGATTCGTGAGCGAGCTGGGACCTTTGACGAGGCGAGCACGCCAAACAAAGAGTAGAGTTCACCGATATACACAGAGACCGCTTTCAATTTCCCCCTCGGTATTAACGGTGAAAGGTGAAATTCGTGTATATGCTCCTCGCTCGCGCTAGTAACAACCCAGCAGTTTCCAGCTTCCAACTGCCCACGCGAATTCCTAGTTTCGCGTTTCGCTCATCACCGCCTGCACAGATGCGCCGCCCATTATATATATATATATATATATATATGTATATATACATGTACAGCATTTCTTTTTGCGTCCTTAAGGATGCGCGTGACGCACGCTTGACCTCGGACAGCTCATGCATCCAGCTTGTGTGCAATCAAATCTTCTATGCGCCTTCCTCGCCTGTATATATACCATATAAATATGTGTGTGTGTGTGTGTGCAACACACAGGCCGCAATTTTTATTCCATCAGACGTACGCTAAAACCAACGACTTTCGCCTATATAGCGCGCTCGCGCTTAATTGAATTCCAAGAGATTGGGATTAATTGGGATTTATAGCGTTTTCTGCAATCGTCAAGATTTTCGAGCGGCTCATTAGAGTGGATTAGATTGGAGCTGGCCCCGAAGGATGACGTGGCTGGTACCGCGTCGTTTGGGAATAGATCGCTGCGACAAAGGGTCAACGTTTGGCCCGACGATCAGCGCGCCAGTGGCACAAAGAGCGTCCTTTTCACCAGGCTAGTCGCTCGCGCGCTCCATGGACACACGAATTAGAATATATATACGAGGTGTAAAAAAAAGGCGAGCATGAAAGTCGCGGGCGTGGGAAAGCCGGACCCTCGGCGAACCACCAATTAACACCAATTAGCGCTCATCTGCTCTAGGTACTACCAACGAGACGAGAACTGACTTTGCGTTTAGCGAAAGACCGCTCCGACTACCTACTCTCCGATTGGCTACAACGTTCCCTTTGTACTCGACACTGCCCCGCCAAATATCCTTCAAGATTCACCTTCGACGCTGACATCCAGCTACGCACCATCTATATGTATACACTGCACGTTAAGAGACATACCGAATATAAACACCAGCGCGTCAATCAGAGTCCTAAAACTCGGCCCATTTAATCCCGACTCTCCAGCAGTAAACCTTCGTGCATCTTCGTTCTTGCCGTGCTGCTTTCTATACTGTTCAAACGTCATTAGCCGTCATTTCATTAGGCAATCGACTATATTTCCGAGAGCAGAGAATCAGCCGTTATTTACTATAATGACGCCTGAATCTCTCTTCCATATCGAACCTTTGACAATTTACCACAGCATCGTCATCGTCATCACGAGAGTCTGTTTCTCATCTTTGTTGTCAGCTCTTGGACAGCTGCGATATTGCGATATTTCGAGAAAGAGATACCTTTAATCCGCCTCGCTTCATTGTCTACCGTCTATCGGCTATCTTCTCGCTCATTATGCGCCAGTATATATATATATATATATGTATATACATACTTACACAGAGTCTCGAGCAAGTGCGTGACACCGATGTGCGCGCGGGGCTAGTTGTTGTTTTTTTTTTCTCCGAGCGAGACCGGTTTAGGCACACGAGGAACACTTGCAGCGCTCAGCTTTCGCTATAAGCGATAGGCCGCTCTCCGGAGCTCCTCTGGTTCTCGCAGCCAACGGTAGAGATAGCGTCTTCCGCGCGCGGGCGCGAGCGCCAACGACCGATTGGAATTTATTTATTGCATTAGCCGTCCATCACTCGAGGCCCTTGATTGGTGGTACCAATCAGGTTCACCGAGAACCACCGAGCCTCCTCGCGAACCTTCGAATCTCTCACGAGCTCCTTCCGAGCTCCGTAATTACCCTGATTAACGCTCGGTTAATTCCGCACCGAACGCTCATCCTATCAGTGTCCCAACTCGCGACGTACATACGACGGCCGTGGAATCTCGTCGGACAAAAATCCTCCCCATTGTCCGTCAAATCCGGCGGAGATTCTCCAACAGGTTTCGTATACATATATATGTAGCGGATAAATCGTGGAGCTACTCGAGGAGGAGCGACTGCTCGTTTTTAGCAGAAATTAACATCTAATTTACGCAATCGGCGCTTCGACCAATCGCCTTCTTCTTCTTCCTCTTCTTGGTAGCGCGAGGTCTCCGGTCACTCTCGCGGGGTTCGCAGTGCCAAGTGCTCGAGCGACTCGTTGCTCAGGAGTCTCATCATCCCGAGGTCTTCGTACGAACCATGCAGGAACTCGTGTATGTATAAATTTGCAAAAGCGCGCGTACGTCGAAAGGTCCCACTACTTAGGCCCTCGGTCGACGAGAATTATTCAAACTGGCCAAGGGTTAATTGCTAACCTCGTCACGGGAACCCCTCTGCTCCCTGCTGGCGCTGAACGCCGCTGGAGAGACGTGTACGCGATGTGACATCACGTTCCGCATTCGATTCTCCGGCGCGAGTCGCTACATCGAGCCGAGTTGCGAGAAACCGCAAACTTTCGTCAAAACGCAAGAAATATGTGTGCGTGCATCTCCGTGTAACCGAATTCATCCATTATCATTAGCACAGTACGCGCTCGTTAATAGAACCTCTCGAATAAATCACTCTAATTAGATTCAGGAAGTGCGTTTATCTCGACAGCATGTACCATTTTGTAGCAGCTTCATTCCTCTCGCTGTTCGCTTTCCATTTACATCGGGAGTAACACCGCGTTCCTTTTAAAAGCGAAAATCCTGATCGGCTGGGAGGTTTCTTGGAAGCGGGTGAGAGGGAGGGAGGGGAATGGGGGAGGGGGGGGGGGGGTGGGATAAGAGAGAAATTTTTGTCGCCAGCTAGTAAAAGCTTAGACTGATTGGAACACGTCGATCGATCGCGTGGCTGGCGCAAAAAAGCGAGATCGCCTTGTTGGCAAAGCGGTCTCGCCAAACCGAGCTAACGACAAGTGTTGCGTTGTTGTTTTTCAGAGGCAATTCACGCTGATCCTGCAGGCGAGGGACGAGTCGAGCAGCGGAGTGATCGAGGAGGCGAGCTACAGTGGAATCGTCTTGCCGGGACCCACGTGGCACACCCTCAACCATCAGGGCAAAAACGCGCATTTGACCTACAGGCTGAGGGTCCAATGCGCCGATCATTATTACAACGCGACGTGCACAAAGTTCTGCAGACCGCGGAACGACATATTCGGACATTACACCTGTGACGAGAATGGCAACAAAGTCTGCATCCAGGGTTGGAAGGGCGCGGACTGCGAGACAGGTGAGTGAAAGTTTATAACCGTTAACTTTTTTTCGCCTTTCCCTTATAAACCACCGATTGCACAAGTCGCGCCACCGTTAATAACACATCGAGATCTCGCGTTTCGACGTGTCCACCATCGTAAATTATACCTCATTAATTATCGCCATTATTGCCGTTCTACGCGCTGCGACTAATATTTATCTATATACGCTAAACGGCCTGCGTATAGCTACCCATACACGCGCGACTAACGGTAAACGGACGCCGACGAAATCGCTTTTGCGAGAAAAATTCCCCTTTGTACCGTTACGCACTATAGATTCCTCCTCCTCGATCCGCGCGCGCGCGCGCGACAAAAAAGGTGAAAAATCAGAGTTTGCGCAATCGGCGATTCCTCTATCCAAGGGTGACTAATAACCGTCGATTAATTCATTCGATCGTCCAGCCGATGATCTTCACAAGCTCGCGTATATTATAACGTTCCTCGGATCTTCGATCTTTTAATCCCAGTGCACACCTTGACGAATAACCGTCGATTAATTTTACATTTTTGTCAATCACTCTTGACGATGACAGAAACCCGGTGACGGTGTAAATTCATCCGTCGGTTTCTCTCGTACACCACTACACACTTTGTTCCCGTAAACTCGTTACGTATGCGACGTGTAGCATCGCGAGAGACCTTCGACTATCATCGCGGTAGACGCCATTTTTTTCTCTCTTTTTTGCCTTCGAGGGAATAATTAATCGGTCCCTCGAGCGTGAACGGAGCAGCTCCCTGCATATCGGGCCGATCGATGCCCGTTTCTTCGCTTTCTCACGGATCAACGCACAAGGACTCCTAACGAGACTCTATAGCGTTGTTCGATTAACGGCTAGTCATAACTACCAGTGATCACCACGAAATTCAACTCGATCCGGACTCTCTCTCTCTCTCTCTCTCTCTCTCTCTCTCTCTCTCTCTCTCTCTCGCAGAGCCACCGTGCATCAGTGTCCTCCGAATGCCTCTGATTTCATGAATATTCCAGTCACTCGAGTTCTTACGCTCCGGCGATCCAAGTTTCTTAGGATCGGAGAGGGCAACTCTCTTTTGTTTTGGTTTTTTCGCGCGGAGTTGTCGTATACATGCCGCAGTTGGCAGTCAGCGATGAGTCTTATCGTCATCGGGGCAGGAAGATGGGGTCGAGATCAAGAGGCACGTCCCTTGTGGGATCGTAAAACATTATACGAATTATCTCGAAGCGTGCCTGAATGGGCGGACGTAAGGCGCACATGTCGTACGATCGCACAAAGGTAGCGACATCACGCCAGCCCCCTCCCCCACCCACCCCCCTCCTGACCTTATATACAATGCTCCACTCCGACTAATATAACAGCTCTTTCTTCACTGCTTAATCGTTACTTCCGTCTCTCCGTAAATGCAACTCACCCGCTTTTAATATCGCCTCCTCTGCTACGCTACGTCCTATAGTGTGCTGCGGTACCGTTTCTCAAAAGACCTCGCGCGATCATCATCTCTCCGCAGCAGCTTCTCTTTCTCTAGCTTCTCTCCTCGGCCACTATATAGGCAAACGGGTTCTCCACACTTATCCAACAGCGTGAGATTTATTCAGCTTCACCGTCATTTTATAAATTTCCCATCGATGACATCCACGTAAACAAGTTCTTCGTATATTATCGCTGACTGGCTCGGCGAATGATGCACTCGCGGAATTGACCTTCTTTGCTCTTTCCTCTCTTCTACATCTTCTTCTTCTTGTTCTTCTTCTTATGCGTCCTCCTCTCGTGCTTTTTCTCGTTTATTCCCGACAAAGACCTTTGCCAGCATTCGTTGACAATCGTATGAAAACTTTACTTGTTCCAACCGATTCGTCGAAACACATCGTTGCAGTTCGCTTTTAATTATAAGAAATTATGAGCGTTTTTAGAGAGTAAAAGTGAATTCTAGGCTTATCAGTTTTTAGGAGCTTCTCGTGTAGAATATTTAAAGTGAATACCGTGTGCTCATTTAATTCCTGCGATGAGCCAAGTATGGGGATGGATGAATAGATAGATAGATAGATAGATAGATAGAGAAAGAGAGAGAACTGGCTGTAGAGGATTTTTGTCGCACTACACGAAAGGTCAATAGGAGAATTTCACTCGTGCATCGTCTTCGCACGAACTCTGCAGCCTAACGTGACCGTGTAATACTGTGCCACGGGAGAAAGGTACTATACTCTCTCGCTGGATTTAACGCTAAATTTATTTAAACCAAAAGTAACACAGCTTTATTAAGAATTTTCTATAAATAACACAGAAAGAGAATATAATTGACAAATTCGCTTTAAATATATAGATACGTTTCGTACTTTTGGTCGTTTCGGAAGATATATGTCACAAAGAGACGAAAAACTCCTCTTTGTGCAGTTTCCGTTCGTTGCAATTAGCCGCGCGCGAAGTTTTTTCAGACGTTTACAGTACCAAAGATATAAATTCGTATAACGAACATCTGCATAATTCATGCGAATCATGGGATAGTATTTCGCCGGTGATGCAAAAAGTTTTACTATGTGTTCCGTCATGAGAGGCTCTGCGCGAGGGGATATCGAAGTTCTCTCTCTCTCTCTCTCCGCAGCTAGAATCCTCTCAAGCAGCTGTTACGGGGCAGGAAAATCGGGCTATTCTAAATCAGCGTGACAGAAGCATGAATTGTAATTTGCGTACTACCGGCGTATCAATCAAGTTCTTGCTGAAGCAATCAGCAAGCGGACAATCTTCCACTCGTCTAGGTAGGAAAAGTACGCGCGAGAATGAATGTCAAGCTTGACGGGAATAAGCCGGCGGATTCTAATTTCGACGAAACTCTCTGTAAACGTACATGTATACTCGTGAGTGCGGTGTGTGTGTGTGTGTGTGTGGGGTGTGCCTATATATGCATTTTGTCATCCGCATAGAACGCTTTTGAGAAAAGTATACAGCATTCGGTGCGCGAGTATTGGTGGAACGATAAAGGGGGAAGCAAGACTATTAATCATTAAGGATGCTGCAGGCGGTATGCGTGATGTAACGGTAAATCCTCATACCGGTAAACTGTCGAAGGATACGCGTTGTCGCGCGGTGTGAGTTTTCGTTTCACGGTCGGGGGGATAATCCTTCTCTCTGTCACTTCTCATCTGTCTTTCTGTCCCTCGCCTAATTGAGTTGCTCGCTAGCTCGCTCGCAGCTCGCTCGGGATCGTCACCGCGATTACTTTTTATCCGACTCAACCGAATCATCCTTCCCCAAAATCTTTTCCGAAACGCGCTGCCTACTTATCCCACAAATTCTCATTTCGAAATCGAGACGTACACCTTCCTCGCATCACTGGCTTCCACCTCGGCAGCCAACAAATAAGTCGCGCACGTATCTCGCCACTAATTCCTCCGTCTTAACTAGCCTCCTCGCGCGACACGTCCCTATTATACTGTATAATGACTTTACACTAATTCACGGAGAATTTCGTCAGGCCAAGAAACCTTCCTACGTCGCTCGCAAGGAAATATCAATTTTAAATCAGCCTTTAATACGGATTTGTAAAGAACGTATAGGAAAAAAACCTTTCAAAATCTCCATGCACTGAATTTTTTCTCCTCCATGGAAAAGCACCTTACACATCAGCTGTGCGACTAAGAGAGAACGCGCTCGAATCATTGTGTCCATCTCTATAGTTATTACTTTTAATATACCGCCTCCGTTCTCCGACTCTATACAGAGTTTCTGGTGTGTGTTTTCAGCCGTTTGCAAGGAGGGCTGCCACCCCGTGCACGGACACTGCAACGTGAGCGGCGAGTGCAAATGCAGACACGGCTGGCGCGGTGAGTTCTGCGATCAGTGCACGCCTTATCCGGGATGCAAGCACGGATATTGCAACGGTTCGAGCTGGCAGTGCATATGCGACACGAATTGGGGCGGGATCCTCTGCGACCAGGATCTAAATTACTGCGGAACCCACGAGCCTTGCCAAAATGGTGGCACCTGCGAGAACACCGCGCCTGATCAGTATCGCTGTACCTGTCCCGAGGGCTTCTCCGGAGCAACGTGCGAGAAAGTCGACAACCCCTGCGCCTCGAACCCCTGCATAAACGGCGCCACTTGCATGGAGTTCGGCGAGACGGCCGAGTGCAACTGCGCCCCTGGATTCACGGGTCAATTCTGCGCCATCGACATGGACGAGTGCGCCAGCCAGCCCTGTCAAAACGGTGGAACCTGCGTCGACGGTAAGAACGAGTTTATCTGCGAGTGTCCGCCATCTTGGCAAGGGGAGCTCTGCCAGTTCGACGTGAACGAGTGCGCCCTGAAGGAGACGCCATGCAAGAACTACCTCAGCTGCATCAACCTCGCTGGTGACTACAGGTGAGTACTCCGCAAAGAGACCCGTGCAACAATATCGCCCATTCAAAAGAACCACTCGATCCCGCGATGACGTGCGCGCGCTATATTAATATTTGCGACACATTCCAGGTGCAGCTGTAGAAGCGGCTTCATGGGCAAGAACTGCACGCAGAACATAAACGACTGCGTGGGCCAGTGTCAACACGGGGCTCTCTGCATCGACTTGGTCAACGACTACCATTGCTCCTGCACGGCCGGATACACGGGCAAGGACTGCGACATCGACATCGACGAGTGTGCCTCGAAACCGTGCCAAAATGGCGGCGAGTGCCGCGACCTGGTCAACGCCTACGAGTGCGTCTGTCCGGTCGGCTTCACGGGCTACCAGTGCCAGATCGACCGGGACCACTGCAATCCCAATCCCTGCAGGAACTCCGCACCCTGTTACAACACGCAAATGGATTATTATTGCCACTGTCCCGAGCAGTGGCAGGGGAAGAACTGTTCGGAAGCATCCTCGGGGAACAACGTGTTTGGACTGACGGGGGAGTTTGGTTGCAGCAGCGACGGCACTCCTTGCAGCGGTAGAGGACGCTGCAGCGACGGCAAGTGCATCTGCAACCCTGGATACACGGGTCTGCACTGCCACGAGAATATCAACGATTGTCGCGGGAATCCCTGCTTGAACGGTGGTACCTGCGTCGACCTGGTCAACTCCTTCCAGTGCATCTGCAGGGAGGGATGGAGCGGGGAGCTGTGTGACGAAGGTAAGACTCGGTGCATCCGCCAGCACAACTAATAATAATATAAGGTGTGTAACGATTGAATTTACTACTTCGCAGACGTGGACGAGTGTATGACGAATCCCTGCCGAAACAACGGGACCTGCGTCGACGGCGTGGCCGACTTCACGTGTATCTGCCGCGGTGGCTGGAAAGGGAAGACCTGCGCCCTCCGGGGCAGCCACTGCGAGCCCGGCACCTGTCGCCACGGAGGAACCTGTCAAGATCGAGGGAACGGGTTCACGTGTCACTGTCCTCCAGGATGGGAAGGCGCCGCTTGTCACATAGCGTCGCCCGCGTGTGCCAGCAGCCCCTGCGAGAACGGGGCGACCTGCGTGAACACTGCCGACGGTGGCTACCGATGCGTCTGCAGGGAAGGCTTCGAGGGACCCAACTGTCTTCGAGACGTGGACGATTGTCAGCCGTTACCCTGCCTGAACGGCGGCAAATGCGTGGACGGTGTGAATTGGTTCCGTTGCGAGTGCGCTCCAGGCTTCACCGGTCCCGACTGCAGGATCAACGTGAACGAGTGCGCCAGTGATCCTTGCATGTCGGGAGCCACCTGCGTCGACGGCATCGCCAGCTACGCCTGCATCTGTCCAATCGGACGCACCGGACCCCACTGCGAGCTACCGATGGCCGGTGGACCAGGCTGCGTTGCGGCCAATTGGGACGAGGAGTGCAACGCCTGCGAGTGTCGCAACGGGAAGAGTCAGTGCAGCAACGTTTGGTGCGGTCCTGGCAATTGTCTGAACGGTACCTCCTGCCTGGCGCACGAGGTATGCGTGCCGAGTCCAGGTGAGAGCTGTCTGTCGGCCGTCTGTCCGGCCTGGGGCGAGTGTCGACCTATAGAGACCGGAAGGAGAGTCGGACCACCGGCACTTCCGGCGCCGCTGTCCTGCTGGCCCGGACAGGCGACGCCTGGACCAACCTGTTCTCGCCTCACCATACTCCTGAGGCGCGACACCCTGGCGGCAGGTACGTCGGTGGAGCTGCTCTGTCGAAGATTGCGTCGTCTCCTGGCCGACCCGAGGAGACCCCAGCTCGTCGTGCTTCTCTGCGATCTTAAGCCCGGTGACAACGACACCGTCGAGGTCACCATCTTCTCCGAAGCAGCCGCCGACGCTGCCAGGGACCTCGGCGAGGCCCTCAGTCGACCACTCAGCAGACCTCTCGCTCTGGCCTCCGTCCTAGAGGTCAAGGTCGAGACGGCCTTGCTCAGCGATCCAAACGCCACCACTGCCACCGGTGCAACCGGATACGTCGCCGTCCTAGGTGGTACTCTCGCGATAGTCCTCATCTTGACCCTCTTCACCGGCCTCTGGTACATTCGTTCGGTCAGGCAGAGGTCCAGTCTGACCGCAACGACCACCAGCGAAACCTCCTTGCATCGACATCGCAGTGACCTCGACGAGAAATCCAATAATCTGCAGAACGAGGAGAACCTCAGGAGGTACGCGAATCCTCTGAAGGATCAGGATATGGGAGAGCCGAGGGTGTCCGTGGTGAGACCGTTGTCCGGACCGTCCTTGGGTGGCCTTGGTACCGCCGAGGAGAGCCTGGAAATGGTATCGGAGGAGGGTAGGCACCGTTTGCCACCGCTTTACAAACCACCCAGTGCCGAGACCAGAAATAACACTGCCAGCTTCAGCTACGAGGAAGGACCTCACAAACCCTACAGCAAACCCCGTTTGCAGGAACCATCGTTCTCGCATCAGCAGCAAGCTGGTACCAGCCAGACTTGCACGCCACATCAGGTGCTCACCGTACATGTTTAAAAGAAGAAAATATATATATGCGACTCTTCAGTGATTATCCACATTATGGTATTATCACTTCTTTCATCACACTCTTTCTACAGACTTTTACTCATGCCAATAGCGTTAGTGCGTTCTACGGTAAGAGAGAATTTTCTACACAACGGAAATGCGATTGCTTGCACGATGCGTGATAGTTCAGATGTATTTTCTATTGTATAACGATTGTATTTCTCTATAATATATGTAAGCGATTGCAAATTCTCAGATATCGCGTGTGCGTTTCCTTCTTATTCGAGAGCGACGTAAAGACTTGGAGGATCGAACGAGAAAGAGTACTGAATTTTCATTAAATTTTAGGATGATTCAAAATCATCCGACAAGACCGGAATTTCCATTGATATAAATGTTACGTCTCTCGCATAACGATATGCGATTTTTTTCTCATTCGTCTTCTTTGATCTTTCTTGAAACCGCGCCAAGACAATAAGCGACATGACGACTACAAGTAATAATAATGATAATACAAAAGTTATTATCCTTGTACATATGTATATAGCCTGTACTTATTAATTTGGCTAAGTCTGTATTGTCCTTAAGCGCCATCGCCCTTCTTAGTTTCTTACTACGTACGGTTAAGTTAATATCGGCGAATCTTTCGACGAATATTGCCCTTTGGAGCGCTCACCGTCGTCGTTAGAAATATCTGATATGTTTACTGCGAGGTCTGTGGGTATCAGTAGGCGATAATGCATCTCGTATACACACTATTGTATTTGCGTTTTAGAAAATAGCGAGCCCTAAATACGAATGCAGGCTTCAGACGTTCCTTCAGACGCTACATTGTGATACTCATAGAACGAAAGATGCCTGGTAGATGAAATCGTAAAGGCATTTCTTTTCGGTCCCAGTGTCCGTCGTTTTCTTTCCAAACAGTAGCTATTACTCGTCATTCAACGATGACCAAGTACCCCAAGAATTCTCGAATTGTATAAGGATGTAAACGAAGATTGCAGGACTGATGCTAAGAATACGTCGTTCAAAAGTTTTCTCAGTGATTAATGCTTAACTCGAATCTCGTTTTGCGTCAAAATGACAATATAGTTTGAGCAAACCCTCTCTAGGTGCATATGCATATAATCATAGAGCAGCTCCGCGTAAGACGCTACTTACGTTTTACCCTCCATAGGAAAAATTCACCTATCCAACGAATTTCGATCCATTCGATCATCATACGCTCCCTCCTTTATACTGTGATCACGTATTCCCTGCGTCCTCACCCCCCCCCCCCCTCCCTCCAAATCCCTCTCTCCAGATGTGCAATTTCTTCATTTTCGTTTCAACGACGCACGGGGCGAAGTGCCTACATCAATGCGCGTTCATTAATTCTTAGCGATGACATATAGCTCGCGATAAATCTATAAGTTACGGAAGGAAACAGATTTATGTAAGAAGAATTCCTTTATTTTATAAAGAAAAATTATATTATTACTAAAATAAATAGAAGCGATTATATATATATATATAAATATATAAATATTATATTATATTTTATTTTATTGTCTTCTATTAATTATTTCTAGACCATGGGCAATAGTTCCTTAACAGCTTGGACCTGCGCTAAAAAGTTTACAGCTTCTTTATCTGGGTTTTCAAGTACCGGAAATTTACTATTTGCCTGCAAATGAGGAAAATATTAGCGTGCCTGTCGAACTAATGCCTCTGGTCAAATATAGATAGTTAAAGGATACCTACGCGTTGTGATCACTTTTGTTTGATTCGATTATTAAATGAACGAGTGCGTGTATATAAGCTCCTTACAACTCCTTCCTATATATTTATATATATGTTCATAAACATATATATATATATAAAGTTATGATGATAAAAAGTTTCAATAAAAAGTACAATCCTTACAAGAAAAATAGACTCTTGTTTCTTCATTTCAATATTTACCTTGTCCAAATTAAACGTTCGTCCTGCAGAGCTTTCCAACCACAGCAAAAACGTAGAGGTAAAAAAGCCAGAATAATAAGAGGATAATTGCTAATACGCATGTATCTTTTTATCGTTATTAATTTTTTATTTCAATTATCGGAGATAAATCAAGGATCAATATAGTATAATGCTCTCTCTCTCTCTCTCTCTCTCTCTCTCTCTCTCTCTCTCTCTGTATAAATAATTATAAACCTATACATAGTTACATAAAACGCTAGACCCGACAGTGAATAATTTCAATGGAAATAATAAAGTTTGAAAATTGAAAGCTGAATGAGCATAGTTGTGACGATTACATTAAAAATACCTTTCGTTATTATAAGAAGATGTTAGTAATGAACAAAGAGTCTGATCAGAGTTAATTTCGTGCAGCCAGACGACCAGTGGCACTTCACTAAGCGTACAACCGATTGACCATTGAATGAATGACCTGCCGAAATTACAATACAATGGCTGAGAAGAGCCACTTGGTGAATACTCGGTAAGTGAATCACCCAGCTGAAACCGAATACGGTCCGTGTGAACTTTTCTTAGTCCGTCCAACTTTCTAATCGATCGTTCTATAATAGCCGATCCTTCAATGTTCTCCACGAGATGTTTAAGTTTTCCGTTTTCTTGCAACAATCGAAAAGGATACTGCAGAAAATCTGCTCCCACGGCTCCATCATGTAAAGACAAAACACCAATGAATATCGAAAGTATAAATATTGTAAATATCTTATTACGACCATTTTTATTATTGACAGCGGGGTTTTACGACGTTTCTCCGTCGACGATTAAAGGAGGACTAACGAAAGTTAGCAGAAATGCCGTTTCATCGTTCGGAGAACAAGAAGCAATTATTCCTTACACCTGAAAGGGGAATTCAGCTTACTCTGAATAAAGAACATGTTCGTTCTAACCAAAAGTAGGTAACCAGATATTTAGCTTCTCTTGTATAATATACTCGTCGTGTACTTACTTGTCCTCCTCGTTCGATACTTAAACAAAAGAAAGAAATAATGGCTCATTGAAAAGTTCTTCTATCGATATTTAAAGCTTCCTAAATTTACCATGATTAAATTATTATTAATAATCAATTTTTTTTAAATTTTGTGAAAATTCATGAATTTTCTATTAATTTAATAATCAACCAAAATGTCGGTAACATTATCCGAGGTATTTACACATGATTTCTACTCACTGGAGGAAGTATTTATACCTAACCGTGAAAATCAACATTTGCTTGAAATAATGTCAGATTTTTGGTGATGACTATGGTAGCTACTGGCCGGAATCATGTGAATACGAAGAGAACGTATTAGATGAGCTTGAGGTTGAAAAATGGGATGAAGGTGAAAACGAGGCGTTTGAGTCATTCGATGCGTTACAACAGTTCAATATATTTATTGGAGATAAGAGAAGCGAAGAATTGGCTGCGAGACAAGAAGCAAAAAAGGAACAATTAAGAAGATTGCTAGGTGTAAGCTAAGAGACTCTGTCGCGATCGATTGCTCTATTGAGTGAGTTATTTTGTGGATCCTCTAGATAAAAGCAGTGAAAGAGGAAGATGAAGCTTCGGAAGAAACAATAATTACCCCTGAAGAAACGGTCGCTGAAGAACGAGAGCCCAGTGACTCTAGCGTCTCTCAGATTTGTTTAAAGGAAATCGAAATCAGTGACTCGCAACTGAAACTCTTTAATCTTTACAACACTTATCCTATTCCCGAAGATCCAGGTAATTCAGAAGCGTTTCGAATTATCGAAGAAAATCTCATAGCTTATAAAAATGACGGGGCTAATAAATTTCTGGATATAACACAAAAATTGAAGCTACCACAAATTAACATTTTAATCGATATGTTTGAAACTGATACTATCAATTTGAAATACTATGGAGTAGATTCTAAAGTTGCACAAGTAATATGTGAATCATTGACAAATAATACATCGGTTCAAACGATAGACCTTACGGTAATATTAAACATTACTAGATTTCGGTGAAATACAATTGTAAAGAATTCTTTTGGTCTAGGGTAATTGGTTAACAGAAGAGACTTGCTCCTACCTCGGTAAACTACTAATGGAGAACAATGTTATAATAAATTTAATCTTATCTGGTTGTCACATTGGGTACGAAGGAGCCAAATGCCTTCAAGCAGGATTGGAAGATGCTCTAAATCTAGTTAATCTTGATTTAAGCTATTGTGACTTGGACTATAAAGGATTGAGCTGCATTGCTGAAGGCATAATTAATAATAATAGTGGGATACTTGAATTTATCAATTTAGAAGATAATAATTTAGATGAAGCATCTATAACTTACCTCTGTAACTTGATCACAAGCTGTCCAAATCTGGTGACTCTAAATTTAAGCTGGAACTTGCTATACAGCGAATATGCATGGAAAAATTTATCAAAAGCGTTGAGTAAAACTATAATAATTGTAAATTTATCTTGGAACGGCCTCGGGCAAGAATGTATTCCATATTTAGTGAATTTACTTCAATCCCAGAATTTGAAAGTATTAAATCTCAATGGTAAATTTAAATTCTATTAAAGATTAATGAAAACATTTGCTATGTTCAATCTCTTTGAAGCTATCACAATGAAATTTATTGCAACAGGCAACAGATTTGGTTCAGCTGATATAAAAATATTAACAACTGCTTTATTGAAAAATAAGGTGCTTGAAGAATTGTTCTTGGGAAATAATCCAATAAGGCCTGAAGGAGTGCTCGAAATTGTTTCAATTTATGCATCAGACAAAACTTACTATAGTCCTTTACAATTGCTCGATTTGGAAAATATCTGGGCACAAACTACTATTTTACCGTTATTAGAAAAAATAAAGATTATGAAGCCAACGTTAAAAATAAATTTAGGTGGTACATATAGTAATTACAAAACTACTGGTCCTGATGTGAAGCAAATACTTTTGAACAGAGCAAATTTTGAAGTCTCGAAATCCAAGAAGAAGCAACGTGGAAATTTTGGAAACTTCATTGAATCTTTAGAAGATAGATTTATATCACGAGGTACATAAAATTAAAAAAATATACATAATATAGTCTTTAATGATACCCTTTGTAATAAATTTTAATATTATTAAGAACTGCTTTTACCTTTTTTAGTCGATTTCATGTTGCTTATAAAGAAGTCAAAATTAAAACTGTCTGAAACATTGGTTAATGAAATTATGAATGTGTTCAGTGGTCCTAAAAACACTGTTAATCAAACTGAATTAAAAACTTTTTATATGAGTAAATATCCCATAAAGAAAAGCAACGTTCAGGTTTCAATCAAAGAGCCTAAAGTAAAGAAGAAGGCTGTTAAAGTAATATAAATATAACATAAATATATATAAAAAAAAAACGTGCTACAAACATTTTATTAATACTGCTAGTATACATAATTTTATATTTATTTGTGTAATAAATAAAATTAAATATTTGATATTACTTAATTATAAAAAAACAGTTACATTATTATATCATTTAATGCAATTTTAGTATCCAGAATTTAATAGAATTTTATTCATAATAAAATATTCTTGAAGATATGTCATCAACAATCCAATTTACACCATCGATCAAATTTTCAGCTGTCACAGCTGAACATTTGTATATCTGCCAATGATGTGTCTTTATGTTAGGTAACTCCAAAATTTCAGCGATGTCCGTTGCTGACATTGCCCCAGGCAAATCTTGCTTATTTGCTAATATAAGTAAACTTGCACCTAGCAGTCTTTCTTCTTGCAACAGTTTATATAATTCTGTTTTACAATCTTCTAATCTTATTCTATCAGCACTATCAATTACCCAAATAAGGCCATCTGTTGACTCAAAATAGTTACGCCAATAAGAGCGTAAGCTTTTTTGTCCACCAACATCCCATATGTTAAGCTTAAATCCTTTATGCTCAAGAGTTTTAATATTAAATCCAAGGGTAGGTGAAATGGTATTGATTGGTTCCCCATTGATTCTTTTCAATATTGTGGTTTTACCCGCATTGTCCAAGCCTCTAGAAAATTAACAAAATAATGTAATTCATTTTTACGCACAATAAGATATATTAAAAAAAAACAAAATTTCATAGAATGTATGCTTTAGAAGTTAAATAAAAATATGAAGATGAATAAACATAATAATTATATTTTATAATATTCTAACCTCTTTACTCCAAACGAAATATTTATCTAATTACTTACAACATTAAAATTCTCATCTCCTTTTCCTTCTGCTTAAGTTTTTTTAAAATAGTTAATAAACCCATTATTAATTACAAATATTACAATGATCATACAATCATTTTCATAACTATTGACATGGGACTTATTTGCAGAATGCAGAAGTACATACATATGTAGATTGTGACAGACGATTGTGTTCGTTTATTGTGTACTATCACAGCCAATCACAGACCATTACTGCTAGGACTGAATTGACTGAAAACCTATATTTTACGTGACATACATTATAGAGTATTTGAACTTCTATTTGCAGTTAATAAACGAACGTAAAGTGGTAAGCCATTACGTAAAGTTTCTTCAAGTATTCTTGAAGGTTCCTGAAAAAATGAAATTACGGATAAAACTTTTAGATTAGAATTAAACAAAAGATTTCTAATTCAACCAGCGTTGCCAACTCCGCTATTTTAAACTATCCTACGCTGTATAGTAAGTGGCTATCGATTCACGATTGGCTGTTTACAAACGCATAACCGCTGCCTCAGCGATTGCTGCAATTTGTAGCGGGTTGGATTTTCAGCGGCTCTCATCATTTGTTGAACAACATGCAGCGAAGTTACGCGCTAGCTGAAGTCAATGTGGCGCCAATTATGATTGATTTTAAAATGCACAGGATCATAATTAACTGTATAATTTAAAAATATACCTTTAATTTGTTATAGATTATAATATATGCAGATGTGTGTGTGTGTGTGTGTGTGTAAATTATTAAACAGACCTACGTATATATTTCTTTTTAAAATCGATTTATAAATTTAATATTTCACCTAAATAAGAGTGTGTGAAGTCTAGTTATTATAAATGTTATTCAGAGCGTCTCTTTTTAAAAGTTGCAGGCAAATATGTCAATTGTAAAGTATATTAATAAGGCCTGAGAGAAAATTTTGAGATAAAGATTGTATGGATTAAAGGGGCACAGATAAAACAAATATGGAATTTGCGTTGCATGTATTATAGTTATTGATATTTCTTTTTTTAATGGAAGTTCCAATAATTTTTATTTTATTTACTTTTATATTTTTGTAATTTATTTGAAGAATTTTTATACAAAATAATATATATATATATATATATATATATATATGTTATAAAGGGTATCGCAAAAGTCGTGGAAAATGCGGAAATTCTAACCAGAAAAAAATTATTTACGAATGCTGCTATTTTAAAGAAATTGATTATATAAATTGAATAAAAAATTGTTCCGTATAATTCAAGAGTTTCTTTATCAAATTCCAAAAACATCACAGTAATATTTATTATTATAGGGCCGTTTCAAAAATGTTTAAATTTAAAGTCGCTTAATTTTCGGGCATGTATAGTGGAGAGTAAAAGCAATAAGAATCGTAAAGAGAGGAGGAGAAAAAGAGAGGCGCAGCAATTATCTAAATAGTTTGTCCTTATGTGTATAGTCATTAACCAAACATATACACTTATCCCCGTTTTTGTTTTGAACCATTGTAGATATTTAACTCTGGTATAGACCTGCGTATAGAGGACACACATTAGTCCTTCAAATATTTTCAAAGAGTTTATTTGTGCTCGAAGTTGAAGCCACGATATTTATTTTAAATTACAAGCGCGCATTTTTATTCAAAATTTAAAAATGAGTGAGAATTTACATAATATAATTCTTAATGAATTATTAGATGAGGATTCTGATGTTAATGAAGACGAAGAAATTTTCGAACCTATCGTACAGCAGAGCGTTCAATTTAATGAAAGTGAGGATATATATATAAAATAATTGCATAATTTCTATCGTGAACCGAGTTAAAATCATTGCAGCTTATCAAATAGTAGGGCGTTATCAATTTTAACGTCAAAATAAAATAATAATCATATAACAAACAGTGTAGTGTAATCATATCTGTTGGTTAAACATCCTTTGAAACCACTTTAAAAAAAAGATGTGAAGGTGGTGAACGCGAAGTGATGTAGTGTACAAATTTCGAGTCTTATTGTTCAAACAGGGTCTGTATTAAATCTCAGTAGGTGAAATCATTCTTTTATTTTTTTTTTTACACGATATAATTAAATTTTTCCCTTAAATCAATTGTTTCGAAATATTTAGTTGTTTGGGGATTTTTATACATGTGCAATAAATTTTATCACTCCATATTTTAATTTGGGTTAATAAAATCAATAAAACTAGGATATCTGTTATTTCTTTAACACTAATGAAGTCATATTATAACGGGTTAATGTTCATGACAATTGTTATCAAGATGTTCTTATAGCGTTATTTCTTAACGCGATATAGTTAAAAGCTAACTATAATAATTGCATGATGTTGAAATGACGGTGACTGCTACTGAATGTTAATTATAATAACAGAAAAATGGGGATGACAGAATTTATGCAATTATGTAATATATATTTAAATGCTGCATGTTGTTATATTGAGAGCGATAAACTTCTATAAAAATTATTAATTATATAGGACAACAAGCGGCCGGAAAAACTATTATACAAGAAGCGGGCCATTCATCGTGCAACGAAAACATATTGATACGCTTCAGAAAGCATAATAAAGAGTATGATCAGCATTTCTTTAACCAAAACATACCACGGTATTCAGATCGGCAATTCTTTTACAATTTCAGAATGGATAAAGAAACATACAGTGTAAGAATATACTTAAAGTAAGGATAGCGTCACATAAAAAATTAAAACAATTTGATTCATATGAAATATTGGTTAAAAGCCATTAAGATATAGATTAACGAATGTAATAAAAGTTAATTACTTATTTTCGTAAAATTGCTTAGCTTTTGAAAATATATCCCATATTTCCATGTCAGCTTTTTTGAAATCCTGTATACGTGGTACAAATATTTTCTGTACAACTATTTTTTATTTTAGATATTGGAAACTTTGTTACGCTCACATGTCGTAGGAGTTCCAATTAATATTTTAAGGAAAAGAATTCTTTTAACTTTATGGTTATTAGCAACTCCAGAAAGTTTTCGATCCGTCAGTGACAGATTTGGATTGTGCATAAGTAGTTGCCATTTCTCATTTAAACAAATAGTTTGGGCACTCAGAAACTTAATGTTTAAATTCATAAGGTGGCCTACTCCTGTAGAATGTGAAGAGAATGAACGAGTAAGCTATTCATTTAAATGTTCATATTGACAGTTTAAAAATATGTCAATTATACTACAATATCAATTGCAGGTATTTCAGAGAAGGTGTGCAGGATTTGAAGGTATTATTGGAGCAATAGACGGATGCCACATTCCTATTAAACAACCACCAAATAATGCCAATGATTATTATAATAGAAAAGATTTTCATTCTATTATTTTACAAGGTAAAGAAATAAATTTTCTAACTTTCTCGGTTTTAATAGTTTTTTAAACATATTTTATAACAGCTAGCCAAGATTGAAGTAACATTACCTCATTAATTTATAAATTTTTTTTTTGCAAAGGGACTTGCGATTACAATGGAAAGTTTATTCATTGCTTAATAGGTCGGCCAGGACGAGCGCATGATGCTGCAGTATTCAAAAGTAGTCAAATTTATTATAAATTAATAAATGCAGAAAATCCTCTTTTACCGCCGATGCAGCATATTTTAGGAGATTCTGCTTACCCATTGCTTCTAAATGTTATGACACCATTTAAAGATAATGGAACTTTAACAGCACAACAAATAAATTATAACACGAAACATGCGTCCTTACGTTCAATTATAGAAAGAGCATTTTGTCTTTTGAAAGGAAAGTGGCGTAGATTGAAGTATTTAGATGTGAATTCTGTACATATGGCTAATCACATTATAGCTGCTGCATGTACTCTACATAATTTTCTTTTGATTAATAAGCAAGCACAAATTTCTGAAATTGAAAATAGAAATAATGAGAATGATAGTGCATATGATACAAATGGCATTGCTGACAATGAGGATCAATTACAGAATGAAGATGCCAGGACGAAAAGAAGCGCTATTATGAATTATTTATTATAATATTTATTTACTAATGACTACACGACATGTATAAAGACTAAGTTTTCTCTGCATGACATATAAAAACAGGCAGTGGCCGAGAGAGAGAGAGATTTTTAGCTTAATTATTTATTACAGTCTTTGAATATGACGAGGTCACTCTACAGCCGATTTTTTAAGTTATTTTATTTATTACAGTCTTTGAATATGACGAGGTCACTCTACAGCCGATTTTTTAAGTTATTTTATTTATTACAGTCTTTGAATATGACGAGGCCACTCTACAGCCGATTTTTTAAATTATTTTATTTATTATAGTCTTTGAATATAATAAGTGCAATTTATAGACGAATTTTTAAATTATCTTATTTCTTACTTTTTGCAAGCGACGCGGCCAATCTACTGCCGAGTTTTAAATTATTTTTATATGATTGTTTGTAAACGAGCAAACTATATAGAAATTATTATTTTTTAAATTGCATGTCAATTAACTTTGATAGTAACTCATTTTTTTTTTCTAAAATTTCATTTCTTCTTCTTATATGAGACATTTGTTGCTTTTGATTTTCTATTAATATATCAAACTTCTTTTCTATTTTATCAGAAGTAATTATTTTATTTTCCAAATTTTTTAATACTCCCAATTTTTCTTTTTCTATTTCAATTGCTTTACTTCGCTGATTGTATAATTTTCTATTAACTTCTCTTCTTCTGCTTGTATCATTATCTATATTTTCATTATTTGAAGAATCACATAGTCCCCCATTTGAAGAAGTACTATCTGACGGATCATCTGGATTATTTTCAAACTCACTATAATCAAATCATTTAGAAAAATCTTATTCTTAAATTTTATAACAAAAATTATAATCATAACAGCAAAAGTAGGAAATAGGTTTCTACCTGTGCATTCTGAAATCAATGGGCTTATTGATTAACTCTGTCATGCTGCATAGTCCTCCTGCAAAATTAACTGATCTATCGGGAGAAAATATTTTGTCCATTAAATCAAACCATTCCCAGGTAGGTCGACCTCTTCCTGTTTTCCTTTTATCATTTTTGATCGCTTTATAAGTTCCTTTCAAATTACGTAATTTACGATCAAGAGCTTCAGCTTTAATATTTGCCAGTTCTGAATCTTTGAAAGCTAATTCAATTTCCTTCCATAAATTTTTATTTTTGAGTTTAGGATTTCTGAATTTCTCTATTCTTTCGGCATACTTCTCAATCAAGAATTTTATTTCTCTGTCATTCCAAACAGATTTAGGATCTGAAACATACGTTAAAACATGAAAACATTTATTAAAAACAAGTTAAGTTCATTGGAACCAAGATTTTTTAATTAAAAATTTTTTAACAACTAAGACAACTAAGGTCTACTATTTGGTTAAACTATTATAACAAATTATTATTTAATATATGTAGGGTCAGCTAGTAAAATGTCCTTAAACATGAAGATACAAAAACATGCATATACGCAGTTCTCTCTAAATGTTATAGACTCATCAACATTTTGAATAAAAGTTTTCTGAGTTCAAATAATAATATATTTTGAAAGGGTTGTGTGCAAAATTTTATATCTCTTACATTTATATTGAGAGAGAGAGACATTTCTTTTTGCTTCTATGCTTCAAAGTGTTTTATAACTACCACGCTCTTAACAGTACTTACTACTACTTACCATTCCTTTCTCCATTCACACTCCTATTGAAAGAATTATCTACATATTCCAAATTATTAAGACTTTCTTCATCTATGCCGTTATTAAAAACATTGTCTACGTAACTAACATTTTCTTCATTCGTATTGTCATTAAAATTGTTTTCAACAGACTGCATGCTGCTGAAATTTTCATTATCTATGTGTTCATCAAATACATCCAAATTATCATTGGATACATTTTCAAAATATTCTTGACAAAATTTAGGATCTGAAATATAAGTTTTCTTTTCATTTCACAAAGTCACACACACACACATACACATAAAAGTTGTACATTTTATAAACTTAATACATTACTGTTTTGCAATTTTAAATGGAAATTATTGTTTCCCTTTATTTTAAAAATTTGTCCATTATACTCGTAGGTAAGATATTCATTATTTTCTCTTGCCATTTTACTCTCCTGCAATTAAATTTAAAATTAAAGCTTATAAACTATAAGTTATAATCGCACATTAGCTAGTATTAATTTAGTACAATGGCTAAAGAGAAAATGACATTGCGTATTTATTAAAACTAAAACTATAGAATATAGTGTGCTCTTTTCACACATTAACTCACCGTAAAAGGGATCGCAAAAAATATTTTTTAAATAAAAACATGTGATTTTAAAAACTACTTTAATTATTCGATTCGGAGTAAATTTGCATAGACTAGGAGGAATATTCAAGAATTAACAGTCAGTAGCCCAGAAGTTTTAAAACTAAGATGGCGGAGTCTTGCTAAAACGTTACTACATTTAAGCAGCAGCTGTCGTTGTGTTCAACAGAAAACAGACAGCGCTTAATCTACGCTTCCTCAGCGCTTAGGCAGCGTTTATGCGTTTGTAAACACCCATTGTTTCAAGCGACAAGGGATTGGGCCTAAAGTGGAACACGCCCTGAGTGGTGATGGACGATGGTGGGTGAACAAACAGAAAAGCTATACACATCATAGTACTTGTCCTAGTTGTCCTGGTTGTCCACACTGATCCACACTGTCGTCTGTCACAAGGCAAGGCAAGGCACAGCTGCTAACTGTTTGCCACTGTCTGCTATTGTCTGCTAACTGCTTGTCTGTTTGCACCAGTTTGCACGGTTTACTGGCCCTTCTTGATTTTACAGCATTAATTGATCTGATATGAAGTAATTCATTATTGTAACTTTAAAGTTTGTACCATTCTCTGACTTCAGTACAATAGTTATGGCTGAGTTATTACTCGATTCAAACATTCGTGGATGGGTGTTTCTACCGATTGTGGTTATAACGTTTCTTGTAGGTATAATCAGACATTATGTATCAATTTTATTAGCATCGCAGAAAAAAGTTGAAGTACATCAAGTTCAAGACAGGTATACCAATTATTTTTACCTATGTCATTTTATCTACTGTATTAAATAAAATTTTCTTATTTAACCACAGTCAGGTTATGATAAGATCAAGACTACTTAGAGAAAATGGTCAGTATATTCCTAAAATAGCCTTTATGACTAGAAGGCATTTTTTTAATAACGAGGAAACAGGGTACTTTAAAACACAAAAGCGTGCTCCTGTGTCACAAAATCCAATGACAGATCCCAATATGATGACTGATATGTTAAAAGGAAATGTTACAAATGTATTACCTATGGTGTTAATTGGAGGCTGGATTAACTGGATGTTTTCTGGTTTTGTTACTAGTAAGATATCATTTTGCTTCCACAAATGCCATTACTTTTTCATATATTGTTTCTCCAATCTTCAACTCGTGTTAAATTATTCTTCTATTTCAATTTTAGCAAAAGTACCATTCCCATTAACATTACGCTTCAAGCCAATGTTGCAACGAGGAATAGAATTAGTTACTTTGGATGCTGCATGGGTGTCGTCAGCTTCATGGTATTTTCTCAATGTCTTTGGACTACGTTCCATTTATACACTTGTATTGGGAGAAAACAATGCTGCTGATACTTCTAGAGTATTGCAGGATCAAGTGTCTGGTGCAGCTATGTCTATGCCTCCTGATCCAAAAGCAGCCTTTAAATCTGAATGGGAAGCATTGGAGATCTGTGAGCATAATTGGGCATTAAATGGTGTTGAGGCAGATTTTATTGGTCAGTTAAATAAAGCAGATGCTGTTGAAAGTATATATCATCAAAATAAAACAAATAAATTCTCATAGGATGCAATTAGCTCTGATCTTTTTCTTATCCTTTTCTCATAGGATTAATTTATAAAGAAATTTAATTGAAACATTGTTGAAATTTCATATATAGTTTTACATATCAAAGATTTATTCTATACCATAATTAAATGCTATTGGTAAAATAACAACAAATGTTTTGTACATTAGGAAAAATAAAGTCACTTTTTAAAATTGTTCTCTATATTTATTTTTAATAACATTAAGGTTCTAACTTAGGTAGAAGATAGAAAGACTTCATAAGGTATTATCTTATGAATCTTCCATACTTTTGTAACATACAGAAATCTTTGAAAATTTGTTTTGAAACTCATGCTCTACCGAACAATGTTTTTTCAGCACGAAATGAGGATAATCCACATACGCGGAATATACCAATTCCTGCGTCCTCTTATTATACCTATTTAGGGTGCAAAATGAAAAATTCTTTAATGGATTAATTATATATTTTAAAACTAGTCAACATATACCTATGTATGTTTGAGCTCCTAAAAGATAATTATAAAGTTTTAAAATATCAAAAATGCTAAACATTTCTCAGTTTCTATAAATTCGAGCTTTTATTCGCATTCGACCTCCTAACAGGTAGGTATAATAAACATATTAAACATTAAAAAGTATAAAATAAGATGATTTTTCTTTAATATATATGTAAATAAACACAGCTTGAATCGCATATTTTTACCACAATTAAGCATCGCTTCGCTGCATTACCATAAAGCCAGAGTTTAAGACCCTCTTGTTCTACAATCCTAATTCTCCTTTGTTAAAATATAAGAGTCGTCTAATATCTACTGGATAAATTACATGCACTGAAGAATTACATTACACAAAATTTCTTCGTGCGAATAAAATTAATGTCAGTCAGTAGATAGATCTAAAAATTAAATTTTTTCAAGTATAAAAGTTATTTTAAATAAAAAACGTTTAGTTAATAAACTTACGATACTTGGCAAATCTCACACACTATATGTGCACAAACACACATTTTGATAATAAAGATGAATAATAATATTTATCCAAACTAGAAGAGTATGCACATCGTTTCATTCATGCAATGATCGAAATAATAATTCATTAAAAGAAATGTTTTGACTATTCCAGCAGTCGTTTTTATTGATATTATCAGTTACTGTTACCCTTACTTTTTTCTTGTTATCATTATTAATATTGTTGATATCATTACTATTATTATTTTTATTATGACTGTCAATGACATCTAAAAAACGGAAGGATTTGCGTTATAGAGCGGAGCTTTATTTACCCTTTATGGCGCGAATGGCCTTGCAAATTTTGGTCCATGGATGGCCATAAGAGCTACATATGTCACAGACACTAGAGGAGCTTGACGACGACTGACTAGCTACGTGGCCTGGTGTATTTGGCGAAGACGAACCTTCCTTCTCAAGTGTTCGCGAGGTTGATGAGAGCTGAATAAGATCGATGGCGCAAGGTGGCGAAGCTAAGCTACGAATTTTATGAGACGACGGCAGCGTTGCGGAGTTGTACGACAAACTGGACGATCGTAGAATTGGGAGAGAACGGTCGAGCGATGGCATGGCTTCCATTGAGAAGCCGGAAGGTGAAGAAGGGCGCACACACCGCAATAGGTCGAGTCAATCATTAAGCAGGCCTTGGGATACGGTTATCAGCTGTTCCTTTAGCACGCGAAAAGAAGGCCGCACCTCGGGACAGTGAGCCCAGCATTTTTTCATTACCTTTAAATTAGAATAAAATACCAGATGCACACCGTTGCTGCATTTCCTATAAATAACTATACATGTTACGTTAATTTCAAGCTTACCTCGTAAACCTCCTTGAAGCAAGTTTTGGGTCTTTCCAAAATAATACCACGTTGAACTCTTTCGACGACTTCGGTATTTTTTAGACGACCGTATGGCATTTTTCCACAAGTAAAAACCTCCCACATAAGTACTCCATAAGCCCAAACATCAGACTTTGAGCTAAATCGAGTATAATTCAATACTTCCGGCGGTGCCCATTTGATTGGAAATTTCGTCCCACCGCTGCTTGTGTATTGATCGTCCAAAACGTACCTAAGAGAATATCGTTCATTTGTACAACTGTATCATTCTTTTCTCAAATCTATGAAAAGTTACCTAGCCAATCCAAAATCGGCAACTTTGACAACATTCTCTGAGCCCACTAAACAGTTGCGAGCTGCAAGATCCCTATGAATGTAATTGTGCCTTTCCAAATATGCCATTCCTTTGCAAATCTAAAACACGAAACAATGAAAAATAAACGAGAGAAAGAGGAAAGATAGCTGGATTTAATTAAATTATGATAGGAAAAAGGTAAATGCACGTGTTTGTATTTTAAATTTTACCTGTATACACATGTCCAGCAAAAGACCTACATTCGCACCCAAAGAATTTTCATGTCGGCGCAAGTAATTAAGAAGGGATCCGTGTCGCATATATTCCGTGACAATATAAATTGGTCTATCTTTGCTGCATACACCGTACAATTGGACTAGGTTTTGATGCTGAAGCTTTGTCATAACCTTTGCCTCTTCGATAAAATCATCCTCCGACATAGTACCTTCCTTCATCATTTTTACAGCTACATCGATGGATCCATGCCATTTGCCACGTCGGACTACTCCAAATTGACCGGAACCTAGCTCTTCCAAAAGGTGAATTTCAGCTGGATCTATTTCCCATTTATCTGAAATGGAAAAAGTATATAGATAAGCTCTGTTAACTTAAATAATGTTAATTTAAATATTTATTTGTCGAGCGATAAATCTGTGCTACACTGAAATACTACCATGACTAAGACCAGCAGTAGCTGGTACTGGGCGATCACAGGGACTTGCTTTTAATCTACTGGCCAAGCCACCGCTGTTGTGCCTGTGGTAATTGACAAGATCCGGAATTGTATCACAGCAATGCTTCTCCGAAAGATAAAAATCTCCGCGTGTATTCTGTTTAATGTGATAATGCTTCACATGAGGATGAGGGCTAAAAATGGGCAAAAGTTGAAAGAAAATAAGAAAATATTGTTATTTCAGTCATTATCACAAATAAAAAACTGTTAATCGCTTACACTTTCGTGTATAAGGATAGAGTATATAATCCCTTGGTGGAAGAATTTCGGACGACAAAACAGCCTTCTTTATCCTCTTGTTTGAGCAAAGATTCTGCACGTTGTCTCGACATATCACCAACGTACCATCTGTCGCATGACAAAACTCTTGTTGATTACGCCTTACACTTGCGATACTGTTCAAAGAAAATTTACTCACTCATATTTTTGGAGCCCCAAGTGTTCTTTTTCTTTTACGTAATTGCTTGGAATATAGCCGATGGATCTGAAATATGGTTCAAGATCTCCGTTGAATCGAGGTAATAAGAAATGTACAAAGTATTGCTTTAGAGCCATGCCCAAGTATAATACTTACCCATGCTCATCCTTGACTTTCCACCAATGCTCTTGAGAGTCATCCAAAACCTCGTATTCTGCACCCTAAAAATAAGATGAAATAGTAAAGCTTTGCAAAACAATGTAATTTTGGATCAATGATTGAAGTGTCTTTCATAAAGATCTAACTTTTTCAAGCGACAAGTCTCCGCCTTCGATAGCTCGAAACGGGTACAATGCAACCACCACTTTAGCCCTCATCATTATTTTATCCTGGAACAGAATTAATCACATTAAAGAATAACGTTATTATTATTAGCAATTACGTTACTCAAAAATGGTATACTTTTGCTTTCGATGATGGAGTACCAGGTGTGTTTCCTGGAGTTGCCACTGGTGTTGAGGGATTTCCTGTAACAGAGTAAAATTAATATCTTAGATGAATTTGTTTAAATTACCAAAATTGCAAAGTGTCCCATAAGCTCAATAATCTAAAGGAGACATGTATCTGGATGAGTGCACAGATAAATCTATATCTTCATTCCCTTTACGCGTCGGTTAGTGTCTCCACCCTGTCTAGACAAAATCAATGCGAGCTTATCCCCCAACATCCCCTCTCTGTCAGGCCTCACTATAGGACGTATAACGCATTAACGCCTTTGAATATTCCCGAGAAGTGGTTTGGCAATTGAACCTTTGAATCGTTTAAAAAAGAAAAAGTCTAAACGTTAAACGATAAAGAAGAATTATTATAAAGCTAATACAGAGAATATAGCTTTCTGCGGGCAGAATTAAGAACAACGGGTCACGTGTTTTCCCTGACCAAGTATCACCAAGAAGCAAAGGAGATTGTAGTCAATGGCCTCGCTGCAAGTCTATATAGATATTTAAATCTTTTTACTCGAGCTTTGCTTAACTTGTACATACTAAAAGAATTCCATAATCATTCGATGCAACTAAATACATTATTTGTCGAAAAATATACAAGTGTTGATGTATCAGTTTATGTGTTTCTTTGATTATGAAATCTGTCCAGCAGGAATTTTGTGAAACTGTATTACATTTTTAATTGTTTTTACATCTACGGTTGATCGAAATACAGCTATCGCCATCCAAAAGATGGGAGACGGGCTCGCAATGAATTTTTTACGCTCCATCGTGATGGCTCTTTTTCTTAAGGCCCTTCAGCGATTATTCAAGTCATACCTTGTCCAACTTCAGTGCTCGGCTGAATCCGCTGTCGCTTGAGACGGTGCAATATGCACTATCCTCGAGTCCTCGAGTATGAATTTAAATATTTCACATAGTCTCTTTGCGCACGCGCATGTGCGCGCAAACGACGAATGAACCACGTTCTATAGTCAAAGGCTTAGGTATTCAAGCAACTGGAAGAAAGCGTTTTTCTTTCAATGCACGAGCTCGTTCACCAGTTTGTCAAGGCAAAAGTGTACAACGAGTGAGAGCCACCCGTTAGATATTTGGCTTTGGCACATATAACTTTACCAAAGCTCGAAAGCTTTTCAACTCGGCTGTACAAAGATAAACTATGTAAAGAAGAGTATATAGAGTAACAGGTATAATTATTGCTGAAATGCCTTAATATCTTTGAAAGGCTATAACAATCGAAGAGGTGGGTTTGGAGTATTTGCAATAATGAAAATAAAAAATGGAAGGTGGGTGACGGGGTATAAAAGGTAGGAGCGAGTTGTAGTGGGAGGTAAGAGCACCGTTCGTTGACCTCGCTAGTGAGAGAGGAGAATCATTAAAGAATTTTCACCGATAACGTGGAAAGCCTTTGGGACATCTCGAGCAGCTGTATTCTAAAACGAATGGTAAACCGTTCTAAAAATTAGATAAACTTTTCTCTCTCCCCCTAACTCCTCCACCTAGAAAGGTAAAGCTGTGTATAATTGAAAGGGAAAGAACCGAGTGGAATGGCGAAGCATCGTTTGCCTTTAACATAAAAGGTTACGCGAAGTTATCGAGCAGACAGATGGGCCAGGTGAGCAGCTAATCAGAAAGAAGAATAGAAAGATTGATCAATTGTAGGGATTCCTCGGGATGATCGTGCTCGTGAATGTCGGTTAAAAAATTGACGAAGAAAGGAAGGAAGCTGAAGGTATTTCGTACCAGACGTGACGTGGCCATGACCGGTGGTGCTTCCACTGCTTCCAGTGGCCGAATGGACAGCATTGCTGGCAGCATTGGCAACTTGTTTCAATGCGCTTATTACCATCATACCTCCTACAATTATTTTTCTAACGTACACGATGCAAGTCACAAGAAGCACTATTTGTCGCAATAAAATTGTCTAGCCTTCGTAGCAAGGTCATTGGTCGTCCCTCGATCAAAGCCAGCGCAGGATTACAATTGGGCAAAGAAAGAGATTGGTTCCCACGTAGCTGATCCTTCCATAGCAATAGTTCTGCTTCGACTAAATCAACGATCACCACTACCAGTCACCGGACGAATGAAACCGAAACGTTCTCGGTTCGCGATGCCCCTTCTCCTGGTCTCTCTAGGCCCCTCACTACCATCGCTCCACCTGTCCTTCTCTATCCTCAAGCTCGCTCCGCCAAGCCCCAGTTTCACGGGTTTCACCTTGGCGTGCAAGCCAAAGCCTTTGCAACGATCTGCGATAATCGAGCCTGCATGTAGAGGACCATTTATACCTTCGTCAAATGTATAATGCTTCGAGCGATAAGAGAATTCACGTGGCGCGCGAATCATCGGAGATTCGAAAGAGAGCGTACGCCGTACGGCGCATGGTGCAACTCTTTCAACCTCCTATTGTTCTTAATGTCAGAGGCAGTACGTGCACTATCTACTGCATTACAATGTTGTAGCGTACAAATTTCAGCTTGGACGAAGAACGGAGAGCGAGCATCGCAGTTGTTAATGACCCGTGAAAGTGGAAGAATGGAAGACGACTGTGGGCCAAGTTGCGTCGAGCTTTTACATAGAAGAGGAGGAAGAGGAGAAGGAGGAGGAGCTGCAGTCAACGTACAATCATTAACCCCAATTAAGCGCGCCCACTATGAGTCTCAACCTCGTACTCTGGGGACCGTAATGAGGTATTTGTACACTTGCTCTTGTCAAATTATGCAGTACCTATATGATAAACAAAACTCATCATTTAAGATAATATGAATAAGGAAGGACGAAACACTAGGACCTCTTTCAATTCTGTCCTTATTATCGAGCGACGAAAGCTTTTGGTTACTGGTTGCGTTAGCTTAATTACTGATACGCCGAGGTTCGATTTGATTAATTATTTGTTTTCCCAAAAATTTTTCTAAAATAGCTCTGCGAAAGGAGAAAGAGGGTAGAATTTACAAGAATTAAAAAAATGCGGAATAAAGGTAGATCCGTAGATGAGTAAAGGCCAAGTGCTCGAACAGACATGGTAAGGTGGGATACGGCTCGTTCGTAACGCAGCATGCACTTTTATTTCTTCAACGAGTTGAATTTAACGTCTTTATTATTGCGAAATGTTTTTCATCGATAAATTTCTCTGCCTTATCAATACACATACGTCCTCTCTTATCTCTCCTCTGAAGTTTCCTTTTGCGTTCCAGTTTTATCAAAGACAGGCAACTATTACTAGCTAGCCCACCAAAAATGTAACCGACTCATTTTCGGGTACCACGAGTGTATTGGAAAACTGTGTCTTTTTTATTACATTTCATGAGCTAATTTTAAAAGCATTTCGAAAAACACTCTATTAATATACTCTTCAAATTCATACATAAACGTACACAATGTAAGGTAGTTTTCATGACAGATGCTTGTATCGAAATAAATATTAATACAGTGTTTTTATCCGTTTAAAGCGTAAGGTCCAAAGGCGAGAAAATAATAATCTCACCACCAGTCGTGTAGGATGCTGCTGTTACAGCAGACGAGGAACCATTAGTGGTATTCCCCGTGGTTGAAGAGGTCAACGTTAAAGTCGATGTGGTTGTCGAGCTTTGATTCGAGCTTGGCAATGGTATTTTCGAGGACCAGAAGCTGCAAGTGTCGCAACCATCCGCAGAGCGGGTTGAAAGTCGACAGCAGGACCAACGTTTTCCACTCCACAATCCGGCGTGATAGCGGCTGCTCAATCCTGGATTCTCACTACAAACTGCAGCGAAAGTATGATTAATTGTTGTTACTGTATATATATATATATATATATATATATACATATGTAGAAAGAAAGAGAGAGAGTATGGATTTTCCTATAATTGAAACAAATGATTTTTACCGGCTCGAATGGCTCGTATCCAATCAGTACGGTCCTGTTCTCTGGTAGCAAGAAGGTAGAGGGTGTATTCCTGCCCGGCTTCCCGGTATCCCACTTGGAAAGGGAGTCCAGCTGGTATTCCGCTACCCCCGCTGCCAGCCTCGTTGATGACCACTTCGCCAGTGTTGCTAGTGCCTCCTCCTCCACCAGCTCCTCCTCCTCCTCCTCCTCCTCCACAATTTGCAACGTTATTATTACCTTTGCACCCGCCACCACCTCCTCCTCCCCCTCCCCCTCCTACGCTATTGCCTGCGAGGCTCGCCGTTTCTACCACGTGTACGGTCTCGATTGCGATCCTTCCCCGCTCCTTGCGACGCTATGAAAGAAAAAATCCTGAATACTTTTCATATAGAGGAAACTCTCAAAGAGAAACTTCCATCGAAACGCGTGAGATATTCAATCAACTTGCCAACTTGCTTCCTACACATACAGTACTACTATATGTGTATATGTATATGATATACATGCAAGTACTTGCATTACCTGCGCCTTGTCCGGTTGATAAATAATTCAGTTTTTCACTAAAATCTTGTATTAAAATTCGTCCGTTCGTTTGCCTCGGGGCAATCACAGAATTTGAGAATCGTTCAAAGTAGCTCTAATTGAATCTTGGAACAATATCTTGTGAAAATTCCACTTTACTCCACTGATCACTCCATTTCAGTCCACTCCCAGGAAAATCTCCAAGTACATGGGAGAGTTTGCGTAGACGGTAGATATTGTCAATGAAAATTTCCGAGTAGCTAGTTTACGTTGGATTGGAAAAATTCGATCGACCGTCGTTAGTTTTTGGCTGAAGGATGCACAACGAAAACTAAAGAGGAGATATGGATAGAGAGATTTTAGCGAGAGTCTAGTGATAGCAGCGATTCCTAGCCCCGACCGATCCCGACCCGTCTCAACGGGCTCAGCGTGCAGAATGGTACAGGAGAGAAGCAGGAAACAGTTGAAACGGGGACGGGACGAGCAAGGAACGAGGAACGAGAATTAGCAAGAGGCGCTTGCGCTAATAATATTGCACATGGGCTAAGGGCTACGAACAGAAACCCCCACGTTATACGTTATCCATCCTCCCTCGAAGACCCCGACCACCTCATTGTATCATAGCTCACCCTCGGCCACCCCTACTTTGCGACCAGGCTTCGATTTTTTTTCATCCACATGGCCCGGCAATAATTGCTAACGCTGAACATAGCTACCAGTTCCAACCCCAACAGTTAATACGGGAGCTAATTGAGAACTACTGCTAATAAATCATTTTCGCATAAAACACAGTTTTTCTTATTGAAAATATGAAACAGAGAATACTCTTAATTTGGTCGATCAACAATACATTGATGTGATTTTAAGTAAAAATATCAACTACCTTGCCTATTTATAATAATAATTACAAAAGAAACTTCTATTGTGACTAATTTGCGGCATGTATCACATAGCGGAAAACCTCTTTGATTTGTTCGATTTCACAGTCTTGTTGTTAATAAGATTTTAAAAACAGTACGTAGTATCAATTTCGTAAGGACCGCAATCCTCTTAATACGTTAGTTTATTACCAAAAAAGAAAACTTCCAAGAGAAAAATACGCTTTTTAAACTTCTAATAAATTATTCCAATAATAAGAAGGAAGTCGTGATCTACAAATAATTTTGATATCACGCCGTCTTCAAAAGGACCACGAACAAATCTTATGAATTTGAGGTCTCGACTTATGTTCTTAATTTTGAAAAAGTATTCTTTGCGTCTCAATCATCAAAACGTGTCAACTTGCGTTAAACTTATTTAAGCACTAAGAACACTCAAAGTTTGATTTTTCATTGATTCAAATTCAATTAATTCATAACCAGCAGAATTAAATGATAAATTGTTATATAGTGATATATAAGAAGCTCTTAAATTGAGATACCAAAACATGTAACAAAAAATCAGTAGTTCCATTTCAGAAAATTAAAACGACCTTCCCGTGACCTTCAACAAATCACCCTAGATGAAATCAGTGGCACTATTTAATTGATTTTAAATAATACTGTTTAAAAGTTCATTATACAGAATGTTGTATAAAATGCTCAGTTTTCGGCTTATTCGGTCGCTTTCTTTGATCTCCTTCTTGTTTTTTATTTCATTCATAGATATCGTTTGCCTTATCGGTTTCCTGCTCCTGAATTTCTATTCTAAAAATATAAAGCGAGAGTGATTAGTGTGTTTAATTATTGGTTGCTGAATCCAGCAAAGGATTTGTGAGAGGTCTTAATGCCGGTGGAGCGAGTTCTTAAATATGTATTTGAAATTTATTCAACTTTATTTTAATATTACAGGATTATGTATATACAGAGTGCTAATAAGGTTGCAGCTGTAACCAATTTTGAAAAATATTTCTAAAAAATAATATGTTAGAAAGAATCTGCATTATACTTAAAGTTTTTTTAAAAATCATGCATACAGTTAATCCTATAGTTGAAGTTTTGAAGACCATATGAAGGTCACTTACACTTTTTTGAATGGAACCCATGTTTTTTATTACATTTTTTATTCTAATCTGTTTTAGGAGATTAGAATAATGCTGTATTAATTTACTGTTTAATATAATAATTTACGAGATAATTTGATTTGAAATAATGGTTTATCCTCAATTTAATATACCAGAAGGTTAACCTTAATTTTAACGAGTTATTGTCATAAGAATATTTAATTAGTAAGAGACAAAGAAGCTTTCAAGAATTATGGACAAATCCACCGAAACTCCTGTTCTTCCATAAGGTTTGTGCGGATTGCTTTAATCGGCTACACAACAGTGTAAGTTTAATTTTTTTTTAATTCTGCTATCGGAAAACTTTAACTCAAAGTTAGATAACATAAATTCGCTGCTGTGTGTTTCTGCTTATTCTGTTCAAAAATCATATAAATGAGGTCACGATCCCCAATGGCATTGATACCAATGTTTACAGAATCTTATGGCTACAAAACTGTATAATTTAAACAAAATTTAAATTTCTTGCTATCTGATGCTAAGCCGAAAATTAGTGAATAGAAGCTTCTCTTAATTAGATTTAAAATATATAACCAAGTCAATATTTTTAATGAAAATCACATCAGTGCATTATTGCTCTACCAAGCTTGTCCTATGCTTCAATTTTAGTACAAAAACAAATTTTCGTGAAAATTGTGGATTAGCAGTGGTTCTCAACTACTTTCCATAACTATCGGTTGAAACTATCGGCTATCTTCAGCATCATGCCACTGTTTAGTCACTACTGTAGTTACTACTACGATACATTGTGCAGTAGTAGTAAATGTTTCCTGGACACTTAACCACATTTATTCTCATTTTTTTGCGTATACAATTATAATTAACTATACATGTAATATTATTTCGATTTATGCCATATCCTTTATAGTTTCGTCCTACTTATCCTACCCACCTCGCCATCACTGTCGTAATATACGAGATGTCGCCGAGTCAGCACGAACCAGCGTTGTTTATAGTTAACAGGAGTGAAGCGTTTCTTGTTCTGCGACCGCTTTACCATAAATCCTTGTCTGACTACATCAGAGCCCTTTGGCTCCACCTTCCTATCTTTCCCCGCCATGCCATCCGGAGGCCCGCCCTTCAACATATAAACATACACACGTACTGTTAACCTTCCTTATATTATTCTTAATTTTAACCAGATTCAGATTTCGAATCCAGGCAAATAGTCTGTGCTATGTTCTTGATGTTTTGCATCTCGATTTACATTATATTATATGCTATATGACAGTGAACATTGTTGAACATACATAAAATACAAATTTGCTGGTGTAATTGTTTAATATTTACTATTGATACAATTTTCTTAGATCAGAACATGATCAGCGTTAAGATAACACCTATTTTCAATTAGTGTTTTCTTTCTCTCCTTTTTCTTTTCCTATTGTGATTGATTTTATAAAAAATAGATTTAGCGTTTCTTAAAAATTATTATTATTACTGTGCAATATGATAAAGATGCGAATGATATCACCTATCACGGGATGAAAGACCATATAAAACAACTACAGTAGTACAACTTCTTAATAAAGCATGATGTTAATGTTATAGTTTTCATTTTGTGGTTATATTAACGGAGTATATGATTCCTTAATGATTTGTCCAGTATTTTAAAGAAGTACATATTATCCATATGACAAATGAAAGAATCACTTACCATGCAATGTTATTTGCTACTATCTGAAGCATTAACAGTTGTCAAAAACATAACTACATTAAAAACAAAAAATTCACGTGGAACCGTGGAACGAACTTATACATTCACATCTGTCAAACGACCGACCCACCGACTGACGAATGGCGATGTTGGATGCTGGCTGCCCTGGCTAGACGTTACCGACATGAACAATAACGCCGCCAGATCACATCGGCAACAACGTGCGTTACTCCCCTTCCACCCGAGACGAATCGAATGAAAATAGACTGGTGGACAGGACAGGACACAGTGGTGGATCCGAAAAACTATCATTCTCATTGGTTGCGGGCTGCGGCTTTCGGAGTCCGGCGGACTGGTCCGGACGGTCGGTCCGGATCGGATCAGTCCGGATACTGTAATAAATGTATGGTCACGCAGAGAGTGTGTGAAAGTGCTGTAGTTGTATGTATGTATACATACTGTACTGTACTGCAATGTAAAAAAGAACGCGACATAGAGACCGTGCACACTAACACAATGACAGTGAGATAAGAATGTATATTGGTGTATATGCATACTATCAGCGCAAACTATCGGTCAATAATCGCAGTTTTTGAGTGTAATTTATTTATACGTATACAGTTATACATTAACACTTCGCTATCATTGTGTTGGTGTGCACGGTCTCTATCTCTATTGGGCGCGTTCACGGAGACGCTATCAACGCTACTGCGCACACACATTTCAATCATTTTTTTATGCGCAGTAGCGTTGGCAGTGCTAAAAGCGTGTTCCGTGAACGCGCCTATTATATGCCTACTGATAGTACTGTTGCCCAGGGGGGTTGGAAGTGTTGGAACTTGGATCTGCATTCTGGACACTCAGCTATCCCCACTCTTTCTTATTTGTCCGGAATTTGTCCCACGAGAATCGAAGGTACTAAGGCCGGTATTCATAGTCGTTGCTTATATTTAAGTCTGACTTAAAGTATCGATTGTCCTTTTTCACCTAACAATAATAGAAAAAGATAACCTATGCTTAAGTCGGTCTTAAATATAAGTAACGACTATGAATACCGGCCTAAAATGGACTGCACTGCAGTAACACGACAGTAACTATAACTAATCAGCGGGGATTACTCCGCTTGGTAGCCACCTGGTGGCGATTCGTAAAAGTAGGGAAAGAAAAAAGAGAGACGGAGTGAGTGACGACGAGAGACATGAGAGTGCGCGCCAGCGGCCAGAGCCGCTAAAGCGTGGTTTAGACCAATTTAGAGTTTAGAGTTTAGACAGTTTGAGTCTGTGGCCCTACGGCCTACCGCGGTCCGCGGCCCTACCTAAGTGGCTGCTACTGGCTACTAGCCCTGTGTGGCCCTTCTACCTACACTACACCCACTACACGTATAGTACGCCGTATACGCGGACTGCGGAGCTTTGGTCGGTATAGGCTTTCCCGTTAATAAAATTTATTGAAAAAATGGCAGCACCTGAATCAATTCAAGTTAGTTCATTGCCATTACCTCCTGTTCAATATATTAATTTACATACCGATGACAATGTACGTCGTGGACGCGCACCAAGACCACCTCCACCTATTCATGACACTTACTCAATGTTTGGAAATGTGTTCAATGCGGATGACACAATTATTAGACCATTGGAAGCTCAAGGAATTAAAAGACTGTACCCACAACATTTCGATAGACGACGAGAACTAAAAAAACTGAACCATTCTTTACTAGTAAATTTTTTGGATTTAATTGATTTGCTAGTGCAATGTCCTGACAGTCCTCGAAGAGCTGAGAAGGTATTTATTCATCTTTAAAACAATTTTTATCTGAAGATAAGCTAATTATTTTTATTTTAGGTGGAAGATTTAAGTTTGCTATTTATACATATACACCATTTGTTAAATGAATTCAGACCTCATCAAGCAAGAGAAACATTACGTGTCATGATGGAGCTACAACGTAGACAGCGAATTGAGACTGCTCTTAGATTTCAAAAACATCTTGAAAAGGTTTTTTCACTTACCCTTTCTCCTCTATAGTAGGTTCATATTATTATAATCTCTCTTACATAATTCCAGGTTCAAGAAATATTACAACATGCTTTGCAAATGTTACCAGATACTTCAGAATTAGATTCAAAATTAGCAATTAATACAGATGCTATGGAATCCATGGAATCATCTAGTTCTGAACAACAAGCGACAGATCCATGTAATCCAAGTGACCGCATCATGTGTAAGGTGATAGATGATATGATCTCATCCAATAGCTTTTTTTAAAGATCATCGTAATATTATATATTTTGTATAATAAAACAATTCTACATATATTAATAAAGAATTACTATTTATTAAGATAATAATAATGTGTTTGCATATTTTTTTACATATAATTTTATTGATCAGTTATGGTAGAAAAAGAATAATTAGTATTATTCCTATCAGCTTATTTTACAAACTGATGAAAATATAACTTTTATGAGATATTTGTATTATTAATTTTCTAAGAAGAAACTGGTTAATTACTTTTGCAATACTAATAGTGTTCATTTGTTTCCAAAATTCTGTAACAAATAAAAAAGTTCATATTTTGTATCTGCATTTGCCATCATTACTTCATGGATCAGCATCTGGAAAAAGAATGTTTTAAAATATAGTAAGCTTAAAGTAATTTTTGTCTTTATTTAGTGCAATTGATGAAATAAAAACTATAATTTAACTATAAATGATTTAAGCAACTTAATTTATAATTATTAAAAAAGTTAGGGATCTACAAAAAAAAAATTAATATTTATGCAAAATTAAATTATGAATAAAATGATCCAGTAACAAAGAGTTATGAGTGAGGGATGAGAAGAATTTGCTAAACATACCTAAGTTAGATATGAATCTGATTTGGATTTGTCCTCCATATCTTGTTTAAGAAAAAGAGTTTATGAAGATATTCAATCACATATTTTCTAACATTCAAAAGTTGCTATTTAAAGCTTAAGTATTTATTTTTCTTGTTATTTTTCTCGAAATAAACTATCACAATTTTTAATTTATTAATAATTTTACCGACTTTACTTTCTAAGAAAGAGTGTATCAGTGACACATATTGGAATTTTAAAAGGTTGTAAGGAAATTAATTTTGAGCAACTTTTTTTAATAACCAATAAATCGCTGAAATAATATAAATTATTAATGGAAACTTTAAAATTCTACGTTTTCAGCGTGGCGCAACTATAATCAGCATTGTTTGTGCATAGAAAATAAAATAGCTGTTAATTCAAAAGACAAGAGTTTATGCGTATGTAGTACTGATTAGAGTTTTGCCATATCGAAAATCACAGAATTTTCTAATTTGTATACTATATTTTTGTTAGTTTAGCGACTCATTATTCATTGACAAAAATCCTTCAAAATTACCCCCCGCCCTCTACAATCCTTTAAAGTTTTGACCATTTATCATCAAAACACTTTGTATGTCTGTACTTGATTAAAGCTGCTTTTTGTTACGCCGGCTAAAGAATATTCTTACAAGTCGCTGTAAAATTTCATGCAAGGAAGTGTGTTCACGCCCCCCACCACTCGAACAGGTCACAGAGCTAAACATTTAGCGCTAGACATTTTCAAAATACTCAAACTCAATCCCATTCGGCAAAAAGGCAGCACCGGGCTGTGTTGGTGCTGTCGGTAGACGTATAGTCCGCCAACATTATACACACACATGCATTGCTTATGAAATTGTATTGTACATTTCATCAGTCAGCGCTTGGACGTACCGAGCTGTTACGCGATAAATAGGTGTGCAATAAGCTTTATTTAAAATTATAATCAATAATTGTTTTTTGCTTTGTTTATTATAAATCATTGTAATTATTATGAGCGAATTTCGTTTCACTCTAGTCGATTTCTCTCAAATACAATCCATTATAGTTAAACAATGACACTGGATTTTTTTTATCATTGTTTTTGCCGTCACTTTCTTCGTACTAATTTCGCACTTGCTCATGATTGAGCATTAGATCATTAAATGTTTGAGATACATTATATTTAATTTACGTTGATTATTTTTCATAAAAGAAAGAAGCTCACTATTATTCTCTTCTTTTTTTTAATCACAAACATATTAGTAAGTTGTTCGAACAACCACAGCTGCAAACAAAAGTCGATTCATAAATTAATAAAAATTTTTCCTCCATGTACCGCGTCCTCTTGGTCGGTAACCTCCACGTCCGCTTGACTTGTTACCTCTGAATCGTCCTCTTCCTGTATAAAATCAAGTACAAAAGAACTATTATTACAAAGAAACAAATACACATCCACATGTATATATAAGAAATCATAAGTATCGTAGAAAAAACTTTTAAAGATCATAGATAATGTAATTTTAGATAGATGTTATTAACATGACGTCAGAAACGTCACATTTAATTTAACCAAAAAAAACGATTAATGTCTAATATTCGCGCGCGTTAATTTTAATTTTCTTACATTAAATTATTTTATAAGGTGAATGCAACCTTCATAAGAAACCAGTGCAGAATAAAAAAAATTATATGTAATAATTAGTTTCGACACATGGATAATTCACTATACTTTAATATTTTCAAGTTCACATTTATTAAAAAAAAGTTATTTTAAATAAAATGCTTATGACCTTTCACATTATAATCTAAGCCCCTATGATACCTTGTATAATTGTGCGAACAATCATATTATAAATAAACTCACCATATGCAGGAGAGATATTAGAGCTGTATTTTCCACTTGGTGGAGTATAAATTTCTCTCTTGGTATTTTTATCTTCCTTACCACGTTTGGTAGGACTATGGTCATTTCCAAATGTAATTGGTGTATGGCGTTTTTGACCTGATGTAGTTTTATCTTTCTATAAGTTAAAACAATGAGAATAATTTACATTTAATTCTGAATTTTAAATATCTCTTATAATAAGAAATTACCTTCTTCTCATTAATTGATGTTTTCCATGACAGGTGAATGACACTTTTGAAACTCGGTGGTGAATGAAATAAATCTTTTATCAAAGTATTTATATTACTTGTAGTTTTTAAAGCAATGACTTTTAATTGATTTTCTTCTGACTTTAGCTCTTCTTCTGATTTTCCACATATTGCTTCTCTTAATTTTTTTATGTATCCTTGAATTCCACGTGCAAAATATTGTAGCCTAAGTCTGAATTCCTTAAGTTGTTCTGGATCTTTCATTAAATATTCAGGGACATATTTGCATATTTTATGAAAAGTATACATTAAACATTCAACGTGACTAAACTGTAATATTGGTACCTCTGCCACTTCTGCGGCTGGTGGCAGTGGCATGTAAGTCTAAAATATAAATGGTATTAATATATACATTATATACATTAAATAATTTGTATGTTGTTTCACTTACAATTAAAGTGTTATAAAGTTGTTGTACTTTTTCTTCAGGTTTTTCAATGGTACCGCAAAATACTGCAAGCTCAGCAAGAAGTTTTAGTAATTCTAATTGTACATCTCTTCCATCAGGTGATGTAATTAAAGATAGATGTGGTAAAACTTGCATACAAATGTATGACACATATTTCGAAGAATCTACTTGAGACTTTAAAATGGATAATATAAACAATTACATTTAAATATTAAAAAGTTAAATATTAAAAAGTTAAATAATAAAAGTACATACTGCACAAAGAAACTTACACTAAAAAATGGAAGAGCATGTTTAATGCATTGTACAAGTCTGCTCCACTGTTCTGCATTAGTATGTTTAAATGGAACAGATAGTTCAGCTTGCTCTACTGTAATATCTACTAGTTCTTGCTGACCAGTAACAGTCGATCCTAATCTAGTCCAAGCTAAGATCTCCATAATGCTATGAAATTCATCAGATGTTACATCCTATAAATCGAATAATTAGAAATCACAGTTGAAATAAGAATTTATTAACTTAAGTTCAAGAAAAAAGCAAAATAGTAGTGAAAGATTTTATATTTTACATAAATCTAACCTGCAATACTTTCTTGCATTCTGCAATTAATAATTCTTCTGGTTCTTTAGTAATAACATCATGACCTATTGCTTTTAATTTTGCAGCTAAAAATTTAATACATCTTTCTCTTGTTCCATCGTCTCCATTAATTATTTGACTAAAAAATCCACTAATGGTTCCTTAAATATAACAAAAGAAAAAAATATATATTAATATAAGCTTTGTTAAATTTAAGTAGAAATTACCTTTAGGATCACTTTTCATTAATGACATGATACTATTTTGTACTACAGCTAACTCTGAAGAATCTTGTGCTTGTAGTAACTGGGCCAATATATCTGCAATTCTTGCAGTATGCTCCTTATTGTCCTTGCATAAGGTAGGTAAATCTTTGATGGCTTGTTTCCGTATCTATATTAACCACATTATATCAAGTAATAAATCAATCAAATAAATCTTATAATAAACTTAATTATAAATTAAATAAGTTAACAAGCTTACTGCCATATCTTCATCTTCGCATAAATCCAGATGAGCATCAATAGCTTGATCAGCTAATTTTGGGAAATGTTTAAAAAATCTTGCTATAAACTGTGATGCGAGCCTTTTCTCTTTTGCAGTTCCCTTGACAGCAGTAAGTATCTCCAAATATTCTTTTTCATGCTAAATATCATTTATGAAAGAATTAACTGTCAGTTATTGATATATATATATATATATAAACACAAATATATATATCTCTTCTACTTATATTATTGTAACTTATGCTTCTCATAAATTTAAATTTAAATGCACGAATAATTTTAAATTAATGGATTAGAAGAAATTTACGAATATTATAGCTTAAAAGAAAAAAACTCAAAGCAAGTTAAACAAGCCTATCTAACCAAATAGAAACATACCTCTGCTAGTTTATCTTTTGCATCCGCTAAAATCCCAAAATTTTTGTACAATTTCTCTATACGATCAGTACTCATCTTGCAAAACTTTACTTATTACAAATTAAAGAATAGAATTCATAAATGCAAGCATTTAATTGAACAGAATCTTGCCGGCTATGCACCACGCCAAAGAACGACAAAGATGGTAGCTGTTTCGGAGTTTGGTTTGATTCGGTCAGATTCTCTAGCCTCTATTAATACCTGTCTGCGTTCGTTTATGTACTGCCAGTATTGAAAACCTATAGTTTACGTGACATGAATTGTAGAATTTTAGTACTCGCAGTTAATAAACGAACGCAAACTCTAAACAGAGATGAAACGGGAGATTGCTCATGCGAGGCAAGGTTGCCAAGTCCGCCATCTTGAATAGTACTACGCTCTATAGTAAGTGAATTTTGATATAAGGAATGCAGACTGCACAAAGTATACTGCCAGCGGAAATACATCAGTAGCCATCTTAAATGCAGAACGTAATATATCAAAAATTATATATAGTATATTCACAGCCTGTCACCGTGAACGGCGTGAACGAAGACAAATGTTAGTATACGGAAAAATAAAGTGTAATAAAGAAATAAGGAGTAGTGACAGCTTTGATCTATCTGACAGCTGATGTACTTATGGTATAAGTGAATAAATAAAATAAAAATGCTTTTCCTAAATTGATTTTTAATTTTGATAAAATGGTCAAATGTAGCCATTAATTAATTAGATTTGGTAATAAATACAAAAAATGCGTTTTATTATAACAAATGAGTTGAGGTAAAATAAACTCAATGTTTTTATATTAATCTGTTAACAAATGCATTTTTTTATTTATTATTGAGTCCAATAAATTAATGGTTATTAAAAAAAAAATTCCTTGTAATGAAAAAAAAATGAAAAAATTTTAAACTTCACCAAGACTCGAACACGAGCCCACCGCATGACAAACGGCAACCTTACCGCCTGCGCTACAGCGCTCACCTGATGTACCAAGAGCAAAACAGCCTTTTAAAGACTGACTACAATTCTTTCACTAACTCGTCATAAACGATCAAGAATTAGCTGTAATAATAAATACATTTATCTACATAGCATTATTGTACTAAATTTATTGTTTTTAATTTGAAGCATACATTTTGCATGAAGATATGATAATTTAAGGGTAACCATTCAGTACTCTATATACAAAACTATTCATATGCTCAACTATCATAAATTAATTAATATTATAATATTTGTTATATGTAGTCGAATAACTATGATAAACCAGCATATGAATAGTTTTGTATTTAGAGTATTGCATGAACACCCTTAAAGTATCGTATCTTCATGTAAAATGTATGCTTCAAATTAAAAACATAATAAATTTAGTGCAATAATGCTGTGGAGATAAATGTATTTATTATTGCAGCTAATTTTTGATCGTTTATGACGAGTTAGTGAAAGAATTGTAGTCAGTCTTTAAAAGGCTGTTTTGCTCTTGGTACATCAGGTGAGCGCTGTAGCGCAGGCGGTAAGGTTGCCGTTTGTCATTCGGTGGGCTCGTGTTCGAGTCTTGGTGAAGTTTAAAATTTTTTCATTTTTTTTTCAATACAAGTAATTTTTTTTTTAATAACCATTAATTTATTGGACTCAATAATAAATAAAAAAATGCATTTGTTAACAGATTAATATAAAAACATTGAGTTTATTTTACCTCAACTCATTTGTTATAATAAAACGCATTTTCTGTATTTATTACCAAATCTAATTAATTAATGGCTACATTTGACCATTTTATCGATATTAAAAATCAATTTAGGAAAAGCATTTTTATTTGCTTTGAGTTTTTAGGTAAACGCAGCACCACTTCACTCGGATGACACGTAAAAATGTCACGGTTACCGGTAGTCGCTCTTCTTCTGACGCCAATGTTGCCTGAAGTCCAAATCACACCTATGCTCTCCAGGCATAGTTGTGTTTGTACCGCTTCCCTTTAAATTTTCTATACTGCTGCTGGCTAGCGCTTATCTTCATTTTTGTTGCTAAAAGCTTGATTCTGGCATCACTGCCGTGTGGAACTATTAGTTTGATAATAAAAGCAGAGGCTTAATTTTAAGAGATTGCAACATATAGTAATTAATATAGATACAATTGTAAAAAGAAAACAAAAATTTTATTTTACATATATTAACTTTAAATAAAATCCCACAAAGTACTGTAAAATATCTAACATGTTATATTATATATCTAATCTGTCAGCTTCTTTATTTTAATATTCATCTCAATTATCACAGTTTGATCCTCAGCGATGACACAGTAACCACATTATGGTGAATCTATTCTTTTTTTTTAATGTTCGATCCACATAGCTTCATCCTCAGCAGTGATACAGTAAACACACGTACATTACTATAATTTAATCTGAAACAAAATCCCACAAAGTACTATAAAACATCTTACATTTTATATTATATATCTATTCTGTCATTTTCTTTATTTATTATTGCATTTACCTAAATTGCTGACTCATTTATTTTAATATCTGTCTCAATTAACACAGTTTGATCCTCATCAGCGATGACACAGAAATAACAGTATGGTGAATCTATTCTTTTTGTTTTAATGTTCAATCCACATAGCTCCATTCTCAGCATTGACATAGTAAACACTTTACAATAATTTAATCTGAAACAAAATCCCAAAAAGTACTATATAAAATCTTACATTTGAAATTACAAATGTAATCTGTCAGCTTCTTTATTTGTATCGTATTTACCCAATGTGTTGACTTGTTTATTTTAATATTCATCTCAATTAACACAGTTTGATCCTCAGCGATGACACAGTAACCATAATATGGTGAATCTATTCCTTTCATTTTAATGTTCAATCCACATAGCTCCATCCTCAGTAGTGACATAGTAAACACATTACTATAATTTAATCTGAAATAAAATCCCAGAAAGTACTATAAAATATCTTACATTTATATTATATATCTAATTTGTTAGCTTCTTTATTTATTATTGTATTTACCCAGTTTTTTCACTCATTTATTTTATTATCCGTCTCAATTAACATAGTTTGAATCTCAACGATGACACAATAACCACATTATGTTTAGTCTATTCCTTTATTTTAATTTTGAAAATCCGCACAGCTCCATCCTCAGCACAGTGACATAGTAAACACATTACTATAATTTAATCTGAAATAAAATCCCACAAAGTACCACAAAATATTTATATCTTACATTTTATATTATAAACTTTATTGTTATACTTATCTAAAATGTTCAGTCCTTTATATACTTTTAAAAATTATTTTTTTGTACATTTTACAAATTTCGTCACTTTATTTATTCACTTATACCATCAGTATATCAGCTGTCAGTAAGATTAAAACTGTCACTTTATTTCTTTATATTACTTTATAACTTGCGGTATGTATATTGTATGTACGATACAATAATACTAACATTTGTCTTGGCTCACGGACCATGCATTATGTATTTTGAAATTAGTAATTAGAAATATCTATATTGCGGTCCCTCTACAGTCTCTACCCTCTGACGTATTTCCGCCGACCAGTAGTATCAGCAGCGACTATAGCGTAGTACCCAAAATAGTACTACGCTATAGGATATGTCGCTTTTGGGTACTACGGTAGTACCGAAAGTACTACACTTGGCAACCTTGATGCGAGGTCCCGAGGCAATCCCTACCGGTAGGCGGCGCTGGTGTTGGCAAACGCGTGTCTCAGGTCCATCTAACCCCTAACGCCATCTATCGGAAGAGACCACGAAGCACGAGCGTTAAGCTTAGAATAGGGTAAAACATATATGCATTGTTGCCAGAAAGAGGAATAAAGAGAGAGCGGAGATATTTTCTCGGACCTCTCTGTCTTTCTCGCTGTTAGCTTCTAGCAGAAGAGTCGAGGCAAAATCTTTCCGTTTCGCTTTGCCGAAAATCTACCAATATTCGATGTCATTTATATTTGCAGGCCAATGCCTTTATACATGATTTTTTCAGCATATTTATTTATCAGCATTGACTTATTTAAATCAATAATAAATTAAGGAAATGCGTATTTGATATATAATAATTATTTTAACTATAATTTCATCGTTATATTTCGCTTATTTCCGTAAAATCTGAATTTCTTTAGTTTATTATTGATTATTGTAAGTCAATGGCCATTAAAAAAAATTTAATCTTAAAAAAAAAAAGAAAAGTACCGTTCAGGAATCGAACCCGGACCCACAAATCGCCACGCTATTACCTTACTGCCTAGACCACGAGGCTTCTTCAGTGCACCGTAAACAGATAGTCTTTTTAAGGGCTTGAAATCTTCTTTTAAACCATATAAATAAACGAAGAACCGACATCTTTATTCATTATTATTCTATCATAATGGTACACAAATTAAAGAATAATTATATAATGTAGATTTTCAAAATCTTTTCCAATAACCAAGAACGGAAACTGCGAGCGTTGATTATTTATCTTCGTTCTTGGCTATTGGAAAAGCTTTTGAAAACTATTCAAAATATAATTATTCCTTAATTTGTGTACCATTATGACAGAATAATAATGAATAAAGCTGTCGGTTGCTCGTTTATTTATATGGTTTAAAAGAAGATTTCAAGCCCTTAAAAAGACTATCTGTTTACGGTGCACTGAAGAAGCCTCGTGGTCTAGGCGGTAAGGTAATAGCGTGGCGATTTGTGGGTCCGGGTTCGATTCCTGAACGGTACTTTTCTTTTTTTTTTTAAGATTAAATTTTTTTTAATGGCCATTGACTTACAATAATCAATAATAAACTAAAGAAATTCAGATTTTACGGAAATAAGCGAAATATAACGATGAAATTATAGTTAAAATAATTATTATATATCAAATACGCATTTCCTTAATTTATTATTGATTTAAATAAGTCAATGCTGATAAATAAATATGCTGAAAAAATCATGTATAAAGGCATTGGCCTGCAAATATAAATGACATCGAATATTGGTAGATTTTCGGCAAAGCGAAACGGAAAGATTTTGCCTCGACTCTTCTGCTAGAAGCTAACAGCGAGAAAGACAGAGAGGTCCGAGAAAATATCTCCGCTCTCTCTTTATTCCGCTTTCTGGCAACAATGCATATATGTTTTACCCTATTCTAAGCTTAACGCTCGTGCTTCGTGGTCTCTTCCGATAGATGGCGTTAGGGGTTAGATGGACCTGAGACACGCGTTTGCCAACACCAGCGCCGCCTACCGGTAGGGATTGCCTCGGGACCTCGCATGAGCAATCTCCCGTTTCATCTCTGCTCTAAATAGCTTTGTTAAAATTATAGTGTAGACGACAATTTCAGGTAATGGAATTTTTACGTTAGCTTGTTTGTGTTGTCTGGAACTTTCTGCACCATTCGTTAACATGTATACTTCGTGTGACGTATTATATACATTTTTAATGAAAAGTGCAAAAAGTGCAAGCAATACTACGAACAAACCATGGAGGTATGCATGTACATATGTATGTATGTATGTACATACACTGTTCAAAACTGAATCATGTACAGGTATAGTTTCTGCTTCCCTATACTATCTTGTAGCAAAAATGCTTCTCGCAAAATTGATTCATGTCCATCTCAACTCCTCTATACTATCTTATAGCAAAAATTTAAAGACAACAGTGTCAACACTGTCAACAGCAGACGAAACGCGACATCGACAAATATGAAGATGACGTTTTAGACGTAGTAAAAGTATTATCCAGAAAGCATATTATTTATGTTGGAAACGTAGGGATGTCGAAAAATGGAATGGAAAATAATGCAAATATGGTGCATATATATAATATTATTTATCAAGTATAAAAAGGAAGAGATCGGATGTAATTTTCAGCCTATAAAGAGGAAAAAGCATTAGATAAGCATCGGGAGCAGTAAATCAAAAGAAAGATTAAAGAATATTTTGCTTTGTTAAATTAATCTTTCTTCTGACTTGCTGCTCCCGATACTTATCTGATGCTTTTTCCTCTTTATAGGCTGAAAATTGCATCCGATCTCTTCCCTTTTATACTTGATAAATAATATTATATATATGCACCATATTTGCATTATTTTCCATTCCATTTTTCGACATCCCTACATTTCCAACATAAATAATATGCTTTCTGGATAATACTTTTACTACGTCCAAAACGTCATCTTCATATTTGTCGATGTCGCGTTTCGTCTGCTGTTGTCTTTAAATTTTTGCTATAAGATAGTATAGAGGAGTTGAGAATTGAGATGGACATGAATCAATTTTGCTAGAAGCATTTTTGCTACAAGATAGTATAGGGAAGCAGAAACTATACCTGTACATGATTCAGATTTGAACAGTATACAGTAATCGCCAGGCATGGCTTTCCCATAATTTTTCGATGCTTTTAGGAATCGCATTAAAAAGACCAGCGCTTTTACTTCGCGCACCTAAAGCCTACGGCACACTATGCTGGATTTCGTGCTAGAATGATTGCTAGATTTATGAGAACCAATGAGATTATTATATTTAATTCACAACTGAATCATCATTGGTCTTCACAATTCTAGCAAGCATTCTAGCACGAAATCCAGCATAGTGTGCCGTAGGCTTTAACTCACTCGCTTGCTTCGTTCGTGTGTATATACTACAACTATAAATTGAATCGTGTGTGCTTTCAGCTATAGTGTATAGTAATCATTTTCCATGTTAAATTACAGAGTGAAGCTAGCTGAACCACACACGATTCAATTTTCCACTGATTTCCCACTGTGCACTACATACACCATAGGAAATTGATTCGGCGACCTTTCAGTTAACTTCACTTCGTACTTTCTCTACGAATTTCAAAGACGGCGATCAATTTTCCACAGTGTCTATACACTATTAAAAAAACTTATAAAAAACTTCGCCTGAGCTCGGTAAATTTCGTTATACACGTCAGATGTAAGCGGGAACTATAAATAGTATAAATGCAGACATTTGTTTAACAGAACATCATTTATTATAACATGCAGATGTTTTAAAATATTTATTAACAACATTTTTTATTGTAAATTAATTGCAAAACAGCATATATAATGACGATATTCACTTACAAAAGAATTATTTTTAAACGGCACTACGCGACACGAATTTTTTAAATGTCACTACACGGCGTGGAATTTTTAAACGCGCATTCATTTTAGAATAAGACCGTCTAGTGTATAACAAATATTATTTTATTAAACTGTAGTAAGTTCATTTTATAGTTCATTTAACTTCAAAATAAAATAATGAGAATTATGGGTTAAGAGAGTCCTTGAGTCTTCTACTTTTAATCGTGCAAGCACTAAACACGCACACGCGTGTGCTGCACACTGACAGTTTTTACGAGTTTTCTAATTATTACACTTCTTTTACAAATGAAAGCTTTTATTTTCATCACATACAGTATTCCATTAAATTATTGTATTATATAAAATCAATAATAATGAATGAAAATTTACTTAAAATTAATTAAACTGTAACAAAATAATTTATTTTAATTAAATTTACATAGATTTATTAAAGAGCGGTAAAATTTTATTAACATAATAATAAAATAGCACGTATTTGATGAAAATAAAACACTACATTATTTTTAATCGCAACTAATGCGAAATAAATGTCAGTGATTATAAAAGAAACAGCGCGATTTACTGACAACTCATACGCGGAAATTTGATAGATAAACTGAAACTCGCGCTTCAAAAAAATACCATCCGGGACAGGTACTACTCGTTAAGATTCTTTTTCACTGGCTTTTAAAACGTTAAATTTGCCATATGATATAAAATTGTTAACATTGCAATGTATTAGCATAAGTATTTTCGAAAAAATGGTCAATCCGTACTTGGCAAAATAATCATTTTAAAAGTTGGTGAAAGAGATCCTACTCATACCGATAGCAGTCGCAACTGATTTGCGGAATATGTCAAATTGCAACCAATCAGGTGCGATTGCTAATTAACCCGCCCACAATAAGCGATACCTGTTCCGCATAGCCCACTCGCGTAGCGGGTACATATCAACTCAGTTATCAATTATCCGCGTACCGGTCGTCAGTGGATCCCGCGTTGGGGTTTTTCGTAACCACTGAGTACTGACATTTAGTTTAAATTAGTCGCGATTAAAAATAATTAAATGTTTTATTTTCATCACATATGAGCTATTTATTTTATAATATTAATAAAATTGTGCCGCGTTTTATAAAATTTAATTAGCTTTTATTATTTTTATACAAACAATTTAAATTTATTTAAGATTTTATTAATTATTGTTAATTTCTGAATAAATTTAAAATTCTGGTTAAAATTTTTTAATAGTGTTGTGCAATTATAAGTATTCGGCATTGGTGACAATAAATTGTTTAAAAATTAAACTTAACTTTTCTATATAATTTCCGCATATTTAATTATGTCAAGAGGGAAATTTAAGTAATGCAGTTGGGATATTTTAATAGAATATATAGTAATGAATGCAGTGTGTGATGAAAATAAAAGCTTTTATCTGTGTGTAATTCGCGTAATAAATAGAAAATTTGTGACTACAGTCAGTGCGGAGCGTGTCTATTGTATATGTGTGTGTGAGTGCTGCAGCGAATAAAGACAGAAGCCTCAAAGACTGTTAAAGCCTGCCAGTTTTACATTAATTATATTAAAGTTAAATAAATTAAAATTAACTCTATAAAATTACATGCAATAATTTATTTCTGTTACGGTTAGCGACTTCACTAAAGAGTGAGAGAGCGCGTTTAAAAATTTCACGTCGAGGAGTGTCGTTTGTAAAATCCGAGTCTCGTAGTGTCAGTCGATAAGTGCACGTCGTGGAGTGCGGTTTTCCAGAGTAGTATACCTTAAAATAAAACTCGCGTCACGAAATGCCGTTTGAAAAATCCGAGTTTCGAAGTGTCAATCGATAAGTGTTCGTCGCGCAGTGCGGTTGTTCCGCGTAGTATACGTTGAAATAAAATTCGCGTCGCGCAGTGCCGTTTGAAAAATCCGAGTTTCGAAGTATCAGTCGATAAGAGTTCGTCGCGGAATGCGTTTGTCCCGCGTATTATACGTTGAAATAAAAATCGCGCCGAGCAGTGCTGTTTGAAAAATCCGAGTTTCGTAGTGTCAGTCGATAATTGTACGTCGCGGGGTGCGGTTGTCCCGCGTGGTATACGTTGAAATAAAATTCGCGTCGCGCATACCGTTTGTAAAATTCTAGTTTCGTAGTGTCATTCGATAAGTGCTCGTCGCGGAATGCGGTTGTCCCGTGTAGTATACGTTGAAATAAAATTCGCGTCGCGCATACTGTTTGTAAAATCCTAGTTACGTAGTGTCAGTCGATAAGTGTTCGTCGCGGAATGTGGTTGTCCCGCGTAGAATACGTTGAAATAAAAATCGCGCCGAGCAGTGCCGTTTGAAAAATCCGAGTTTCGTAGTGTCAGCCGATAAGTGTTCGTCGCGGAGTGCGGTTGTCCCGCGTAGTATACGTTAAAAAAAATCGCGTCGCGCACTGCTGATTTAAAAATCAAAATCTGTAGTGACAGTCGTGAACTGTTCGTCGCGTAGTGCGGTTCTCCCGCGTAGTGTACGTTTAAAACAAATCGCGTACCGCACTGCTGATTTAAAAATCAGAATCTGTAGTGACAGTCGTAAACTGCTCGTCGCGTAGTGCGGTTCTCCCGGTAGTGTACGTTAAAAAGAAATCGCGTCGCGTAGTGCCTTTTGAATAATCCGAGTCTCGTAGTGTCAGTCGTGAAGTGCTCGTCGCGTAGTGCGGTTGTTCCGCCTAGTGCACGTTAAAGACAAATCGCGTCGCGCACTGCTGATTTAAAAATCAGAATCTGTAGTGACAGTCATGAACTGCTCGTCGCGTAGTGCGGTTCTCCCGCGTAGTGTACGTTTAAAAGAAATCACGTAGCGCACTGCTACTTTAAAAATCCGAGTCTGTGGTGTCAGTCGTGAACTACTTGTCGCGTAGGGCGGTTCTCCTGCATAGTGTACGTTAAAAAGAAATCGCGTAGCGCACTTCTGAATTAAAAATCAGAATTTGTAATGACAGTTGTGAAGTGCTCGTCGCGTAGTGCGGTTCTCCTGCGTAGTGTACGTTAAAAAGAAATCGCGTAGCGCACTGCTACTTTAAAAATCCGAGTCTGTGGTGTCAGTCGTGAACTACTTGTCGCGTAGGGCGGTTCTCCTGCATAGTGTACGTTAAAAAGAAATCGCGTAGCGCACTTCTGAATTAAAAATCAGAATTTGTAATGACAGTTGTGAAGTGCTCGTCGCGTAGTGCGGTTCTCCTGCGTAGTGTACGTTAAAAAGAAATCGCGTAGCGCACAGCTGCTTTAAAAATCCGAGTCTGTAGTGTCAGTCGTGAACTGCTCCTAGCGTAGTACGGTTGTCCCGGTAATGTACGTTTAAAAGAAATCGCGTAGCTCACTGCTACTTTAAAAATCCGAGTCTGTAGTGTCAGTCGTGAACTGCTCATCGGGTAGTGCGGTTGTCCCGAGTGTACGTTAAAAAGAAATCGCGTAGCGCGCTGATATTTTAAAAATCCAAGTCTCGAAGTGTCAGTTGTGAAGTGCTCGTCGCGTAGTGCGGTTCTCCTGCGTAGTGTACGTTAAAAAGAAATCGCGTAGCGCACAGCTGCTTTAAAAATCCGAGTCTGTGGTGTCAGTCGTGAGCTGCTCGTCGCGTAGTGCGGTCCTCCCGCGTAGTGTACGTTTAAAAGAAATCGCGTACCGCAATGCTGATTTCAAAATCAGAATCTGTAGTGACAGTCGTGAACTGCTCGTCGCGTAGTGCGGTTCTCCCGGTAGTGTACGTTAAAAAGAAGTCGCGTCGCGTAGTGCCTTTTGAATAATCCGAGTCTCGTAGTGTCAGTCGTGAAGTGCTCGTCGCGTAGTGCGGTTGTCCCGCCTAGTGCACGTTAAAGACAAATCGCGTCGCGCATGCAGTTTGAAAAATCCGAGTCTTTTAGTGTCAGTCGTGAATTGCTCGTCGCGTAGTGCGGTTCTCCCGCGTAGTGTACGTTTAAAAGAAATCGCGTAGCGCACTGCTGATTTAAAAATCAGAATCTGTAGTGACAGTCGTGAACTGCTCGTCGCGTAGTGCGGTTCTCCCGCGTAGTGTACGTTTAAAAGAAATCGCGTAGCGCACTGCTACTTTAAAAATCCGAGTCTGTGGTGTCAGTCGTGAACTACTTGTCGCGTAGGGCGGTTCTCCTGCATAGTGTACGTTAAAAAGAAATCGCGTAGCGCACTTCTGAATTAAAAATCAGAATTTGTAATGACAGTTGTGAAGTGCTCGTCGCGTAGTGCGGTTCTCCTGCGTAGTGTACGTTAAAAAGAAATCGCGTAGCGCACAGCTGCTTTAAAAATCCGAGTCTGTAGTGTCAGTCGTGAACTGCTCCTAGCGTAGTACGGTTGTCCCGGTAATGTACGTTTAAAAGAAATCGCGTAGCTCACTGCTACTTTAAAAATCCGAGTCTGTAGTGTCAGTCGTGAACTGCTCATCGGGTAGTGCGGTTGTCCCGAGTGTACGTTAAAAAGAAATCGCGTAGCGCGCTGATATTTTAAAAATCCAAGTCTCGAAGTGTCAGTTGTGAAGTGCTCGTCGCGTAGTGCGGTTCTCCTGCGTAGTGTACGTTAAAAAGAAATCGCGTAGCGCACAGCTGCTTTAAAAATCCGAGTCTGTGGTGTCAGTCGTGAGCTGCTCGTCGCGTAGTGCGGTCCTCCCGCGTAGTGTACGTTTAAAAGAAATCGCGTACCGCACTGCTGATTTCAAAATCAGAATCTGTAGTGACAGTCGTGAACTGCTCGTCGCGTAGTGCGGTTCTCCCGGTAGTGTACGTTAAAAAGAAGTCGCGTCGCGTAGTGCCTTTTGAATAATCCGAGTCTCGTAGTGTCAGTCGTGAAGTGCTCGTCGCGTAGTGCGGTTGTCCCGCCTAGTGCACGTTAAAGACAAATCGCGTCGCGCATGCAGTTTGAAAAATCCGAGTCTTTTAGTGTCAGTCGTGAATTGCTCGTCGCGTAGTGCGGTTCTCCCGCGTAGTGTACGTTTAAAAGAAATCGTGTAGCGCATTGCTGATTTAAAAATCAGAATCTGTAGTGACAGTCGTAAACTGCTCATCGCGTAGTGCGGTTCTCCCGGTAGTGTACGTTAAAAAGAAATCGCGTCGCGTAGTGCCTTTTGAATAATCCGAGTCTGTGTAGTGTCAGTCGTGAGCTGCTCGTCGCGTAGTGCGGTCCTCCCGCGTAGTGTACGTTTAAAAGAAATCGTGTAGCGCACTGCTGATTTAAAAATCAGAATCTGTAGTGACAGTCGTGAACTGCTCGTCGCGTAGTACGGTTCTCCTGCGTAGTGTACGTTAAAAAGAAATCGCGTAGCGCATTACTGATTTAAAAATTAGAATTTGTAGTGACAGTCGTGAACTGCTCGTCACGTAGTACGGTTGTCCCGGTAGTGTACGTTAAAAAGAAATCGCGTCGCGTAGTACCTTTTGAATAATCCGAGTCTCGTAGTGTCAGTAGTGAAGTGCTCGTCGCGTAGTGCGGTTGTCGCAAGAAGTGTACCTTAAAAAGAATTCGCGCAGTGCCGTTTAAAAATCATTTTTTCGCGAGTGCATAACGTCAGCGTCCTCATCTCCATCGTCATCATAAACGCCATTATCATCGCCATTAACATCATTATTCCCATCATCGGTATTATCGCAGAATATGTATGAATTATGGCTGGGAATTCGCTGAATGAGTGAGTCCCACGGGTAAAACCGTAGAAATTTTTTTTATTAACTAAAGAATGACCAAAAACCTATCGGTAGGTTACAGTTGGCCATTCTTCGGTTAAAATCATTTCTTGTTTTGTTTTTAATGTTTTCAGATCCTCCGTATCGTCTATTTCTATTATGCGCGTATTTTCTGTTTTTCATTAGGTTTAGATTGGCGTTATATGTAGGCTCTTTAGCTTTGTGAATTAGATAGTCATTATAGTTTTCGGTATTAGGTAGGGTATCATTTACAGGTTTCTTAATTCCTTTTAAAATAAAGGGAATCACCTCAACTTCATTTTCCATGGAGATTCTATCTTCCCACATGTCCAGTTCAACTAATAAAGGCACATCTTAATTGAATTAACGTTCAATCTCTCGAGAGAAAGATGCATCTCAATTAATAACTAGAATCAAATACCATTTTCCCTTTTTTTTATAATCGTATGTTTTTGGTAGAATCTTCGTATTAAATATCATTTTTGCCAGTTCTTGAAATTCCAAATTATAAAATGAAATATGGAAATATTTTTTTTGAAAAACCTTTCATATTTCAGGTTAAATACTCGTTTTTTCAAATTTTATTAACATTTCTTATTTTCAGGTGGAGTGGAAGAGGACTATTCCTGGTGGCAAAACTGTCCAATATCGATATATATTCGATATGGAATTCATACCAACCCTGTACCCTTTTCTGCATCAGTTGGAGAAAGACAAACCATTATTTGGAGTCAAACCGTCATCAGAGGAGGACGTACTGACAAATATCCTAATTATTTTTCTACTTTTCATACTTGCTTAATTTTTTTAAGTTTTAAGAGGGACAAGTATAGGACAAGGATGTAAACCAGTAAGGCTTAATTACCTGTCCGTTTACTTAAGTCCACATTTATTTAAATAATTTCAATGATTGGCAAATTTACTTTTATTACTTTCATTCATTGTTAATTCAAGTACAGGTGTTTATTGAGAAGTGGACTCTCGAGTGTCAACTGGCTCGGGCTGATCCTCCTTCAGCGACTATCAACCCTTACTTACTTTATCCTTGTGGACTCTCGATGTTGGCTCATTAAGTTCACCTAATAGGGGTCCATCTTTAATGATGTGTAAATCGTTTCCTCGACGTAGTAGTTCTTCGTGTGACAACTCGGATCCACACCAAGGGACAAAGAATGTAAGGGTAATTAGTCACTGAGGAGAGTATCAGTCATGATCTGGTTGACCTTTGTGTGAATTAACATTCACGCTCGAGAGGAGGAAGCTTTTCAATTAACCGCTGGAAAGAAGTAACAATTTCGTTAGCTTCTGTTTTCATTCACTTTTTCTAGCATGCTTTATTAATTTATATCTTTGTCTGTCCTTGAAATTTCTAATTAGAATCTGAAATGTGGGAATGTTTTCCTTGAAAATCCTTCCACATTTCGGGTAGAATTCTCGTTTTTTCCAAATTTATTCTAATTTTTTTGTTTGTTTCAGGTCGAGTGCTAGAGGACCATGGTTAGTGACCCCGTATCCAATAACGATATAAACCCTATAACGAATCGACAACAATCATGCGCCATTGTCACCCTGGGTTTGAGTGAGTGAAACCATCATTCGGAATCGAGCCGTCGTTGGAGGAAGACGTACAGGCAAATACATTCTTTTCTTATTTCTCATACTTGTTTAATTTATTTTATGTTTTAGGAAGGACGCTTATAGGACAAGGCTACCAAGGAGTAGGAAGTAAACACTCTCCGTTTACTTAAGTCCACATTTATTTAAATAATTTCAAGGATAGATAAATTTAATCTTATTATTTTAATTCATTGTTAATTCAAGTACAGGTGTTTATTGAGAAGTGGACTCTCGAGTGTCAACTGGCTCGGGCTGATCCTCCTTCAGCGACTATCAACCCTTACTTACTTTGTCCTTGTGGACTCTCGACGTTGGCTCATTAAGTTCACCTAATAGGGGTCCATCTTTAATGATGTGTAAATCGTTTCCTCGACGTAGTAGTTCTTCGTGTGACAACTCGGATCCACACCAAGGGACAAAGAATGTAAGGGTAATTAGTCACTGAGGAGAGTATCAGTCATGATCTGGTTGACCTTTGTGTGAATTAACATTCACGCTCGAGAGGAGGAAGCTTTTCAATTAACCGCTGGAAAGAAGTAACAATTTTGTTAGCTTCTCTGTTCATTCACTTTTTGTAGCATGCTTCATTAATTTATATCTTTGTCTGTCCTTGAAATTCCCAATTAGAATCTGAAATGTGGAAATATTTTCCTTGAAAATCCTTCCACATTTCGGGTTGAATACTCGTTTTTTCAATTTTATTTTTGTTTTCTTTCTGTTTCAGTTGGAGCGGGAGAGAGCCATGGATAGTGACCGCATTTTCCCAATATCGACATAAATCCAACACTAATCATGCGCCATTGCCATCCTGGGTTGGACCAAGTCAAACCCTCACTCGGAATCGGGACATCATCGGGAGAGGACGTACTGGCAAATAATTTATTTTTTTATTTCTCATACTTGTTTAATTTATTTTATGTTTTAGGAAGGACTCTTGTAGGACAAGGCTGTCAACGAGTACGGCTTAATTACCAGTCCGTTTACTTAAGTCCACATTTATTTAAATAATTTCAAGGATAGATAAATTTAATCTTATTAATTTCATTCATTGTTAATTCAAGTACAGGTGTTTATTGAGAAGTGGACTCTCGAGTGTCAACTGGCTCGGGCTGATACTCCTTCAGCGACTATTAACCCTTACTTACTTTGTCCTTGTGGACTCTCGACGTTGGCTCATTAAGTTCACCTAATAGGGGTCCATCTTTATTGATGTGTAAATCGTTTCCTCGACGTAGTAGTTCTTCGTGTGACAACTCGGATCCACACCAAGGGACAAAGAATGTAAGGGTAATTAGTCACTGAGGAGAGTATCAGTCATGATCTGGTTGACCTTTGTGTGAATTAACATTCACGCTCGAGAGGAGGAAGCTTTTCAATTAACCGCTGGAAAGAAGTAACAATTTCGTTAGCTTCTGTTTTCATTCACTTTTTCTAGCATGCTTTATTAATTTATATCTTTGTCTGTCCTTGAAATTTCTAATTAGAATCTGAAATGTGGGAATGTTTTCCTTGAAAATCCTTCCACATTCCGGGTAGAATTCTCGTTTTTTCCAAATTTATTCTAATTTTTTTGTTTGTTTCAGGTCGAGTGCTAGAGGACCATGGTTAGTGACCCCGTATCCAATAACGATATAAACCCTATAACGAATCGACACCAATCATGCGCCATTGTCACCCTGGGTTTGAGTGAGTGAAACCATCATTCGGAATCGAGCCGTCGTTGGAGGAAGACGTACAGGCAAATACATTCGTTTCTTATTTCTCATACTTGTTTAATTTATTTTAAGTTTTAGGAAGGACGCTTATAGGACAAGGCTACCAAGGAGTAGGAAGTAAACACTCTCCGTTTACTTAAGTCCACATTTATTTAAATAATTTCAAGGATAGATAAATTTAATCTTATTATTTTAATTCATTGTTAATTCAAGTACAGGTGTTTATTGAGAAGTGGACTCTCGAGTGTCAACTGGCTCGGGCTGATCCTCCTTCAGCGACTATCAACCCTTACTTACTTTGTCCTTGTGGACTCTCGACGTTGGCTCATTAAGTTCACCTAATAGGGGTCCATCTTTAATGATGTGTAAATCGTTTCCTCGACGTAGTAGTTCTTCGTGTGACAACTCGGATCCACACCAAGGGACAAAGAATGTAAGGGTAATTAGTCACTGAGGAGAGTATCAGTCATGATCTGGTTGACCTTTGTGTGAATTAACATTCACGCTCGAGAGGAGGAAGCTTTTCAATTAACCGCTGGAAAGAAGTAACAATTTTGTTAGCTTCTCTGTTCATTCACTTTTTGTAGCATGCTTCATTAATTTATATCTTTGTCTGTCCTTGAAATTCCCAATTAGAATCTGAAATGTGGAAATATTTTCCTTGAAAATCCTTCCACATTTCGGGTTGAATACTCGTTTTTTCAATTTTATTTTTGTTTTCTTTCTGTTTCAGTTGGAGCGGGAGAGAGCCATGGATAGTGACCGCATTTTCCCAATATCGACATAAATCCAACACTAATCATGCGCCATTGCCATCCTGGGTTGGACCAAGTCAAACCCTCACTCGGAATCGGGACATCATCGGGAGAGGACGTACTGGCAAATAATTTATTTTTTTATTTCTCATACTTGTTTAATTTATATTATGTTTTAGGAAGGACTCTTGTAGGACAAGGCTGTCAACGAGTACGGCTTAATTACCAGTCCGTTTACTTAAGTCCACATTTATTTAAATAATTTCAAGGATAGATAAATTTAATCTTATTAATTTCATTCATTGTTAATTCAAGTACAGGTGTTTATTGAGAAGTGGACTCTCGAGTGTCAACTGGCTCGGGCTGATCCTCCTTCAGCGACTATTAACCCTTACTTACTTTGTCCTTGTGGACTCTCGACGTTGGCTCATTAAGTTCACCTAATAGGGGTCCATCTTTATTGATGTGTAAATCGTTTCCTCGACGTAGTAGTTCTTCGTGTGACAACTCGGATCCACACCAAGGGACAAAGAATGTAAGGGTAATTAGTCACTGAGGAGAGTATCAGTCATGATCTGGTTGACCTTTGTGTGAATTAACATTCACGCTCGAGAGGAGGAAGCTTTTCAATTAACAGCTAGAAAGAAGTAACAATTTAGTTAGTTTCTCTATTCATTCACTTTTTGTAGCATGCTTTATTAATTTATATCTTTGTCTGTCCTTGAAATTCCCAATTAGAATCTGAAATGTGGAAATATTTTCCTTGAAAATCCTTCCACATTTCGGGTTGAATACTCGTTTTTTCAGTTTTATTTTTGTTTTCTTTCTGTTTCAGTTGGAGCGGGAGAGAGCCATGGATAGTGACCGCATTTTCCCAATATCGACATAAATCCAACACTAATCTTGCGCCATTGCCATCCTGGGTTGGACCAAGTCAAACCCTCACTCGGAATCGGGACATCATCGGGAGAGGACGTACTGGCAAATAATTTATTTTTTTATTTCTCATACTTGTTTAATTTATTTTATGTTTTAGGAAGGACTCTTGTAGGACAAGGCTGTCAACGAGTACGGCTTAATTACCAGTCCGTTTACTTAAGTCCACATTTATTTAAATAATTTCAAGGATAGATAAATTTAATCTTATTAATTTCATTCATTGTTAATTCAAGTACAGGTGTTTATTGAGAAGTGGACTCTCGAGTGTCAACTGGCTCGGGCTGATCCTCCTTCAGCGACTATCAACCCTTACTTACTTTGTCCTTGTGGACTCTCGACGTTGGCTCATTAAGTTCACCTAATAGGGGTCCATCTTTATTGATGTGTAAATCGTTTCCTCGACGTAGTAGTTCTTCGTGTGACAACTCGGATCCACACCAAGGGACAAAGAATGTAAGGGTAATTAGTCACTGAGGAGAGTATCAGTCATGATCTGGTTGACCTTTGTGTGAATTAACATTCACGCTCGAGAGGAGGAAGCTTTTCAATTAACAGCTAGAAAGAAGTAACAATTTAGTTAGTTTCTCTATTCATTCACTTTTTGTAGCATGCTTTATTAATTTATATCTTTGTCTGTCTTTGAAATTCCTAATTAGAATCTGAAATGTGGAAATATTTTCTTTGAAAATCCTTCCACATTTCGGGTTTAATACTCGTTTTTTCAAGTATATTTTTGTTTTCTTTTTGTTTCAGGTGAGGCGGCGCCGCCTCCCTCCCCGACGGTGTGCCACCTTGTCGTGGTGGGGGGGCTCACTTCTACAAGATCCCTTCCGATTAGTAAATGATTCGAATTAATTTTCTGATCTTTGGGAATTTTGTAGAAGTGCCAAGAGCACACCACACCTTAACGGGAATCCGTATACCGACATTACAGGGCGAAAACTATTTCGCATGCAGCGTCGTCATTTGTTGACGGATTGTAAAGTTATTACAGGTTTTTGGAAATGCCAGAAGCTTATCTACTAAGTTACGTTAGGAAAATTAACAAAAAATGAAAAAAAATTTTTGTTTAAATAAATATATTAACATTATTGAGAAAGAACAATTAAATCGCAAAATCCCCCAACGTACTTTACTAGATAAATTTCATACGTTTCCAAAAAGTCCACAAAAATGCAAATCTTTCAAGAAATGACGATGCTGCATGCAAAATAAATAATGGAAGAATTTCGTGTTGGCGACTTCCCGAACACGAAATTCTTCCATTATTTATTTTGCATGCAGCATCGTCATTTCTTGACAGATTTGCATTTTTGTGAACTTTTTGGAAACGTATGAAATTTATCTAGTAAAGTACGTTGGGGGATTTTGCGATTTAATTGTTCTTTCTCAATAATGTTAATATATTTATTTAAACACAAATTTTTTTTCATTTTTTGTTAATTTTCCTAACGTAACTTAGTAGATAAGCTTCTGGCATTTCCAAAAACCTGAAATAACTTTACAATCCGTCAACAAATGACGACGTTGCATGCGAAATAGTTTTCGCTATGTAATGTCGGTATACGGATTCCCGTTAATTATACTATAGTTTTCTTTCCCGGGTTGAATTATATTATTTAATTCATTACTACACTATCTGATGCCTGAGCTACATATGATTTAATTTCCCATTGTGTATATACGAGATAAGCGAGGATGAGTTATACATAGGCGCGCGTATTAGTACTACATAGTAAGAGCGCTGGTGTCTTTTTAAAGCAGTTCCTAAATGCATCGAAACATTAGAAAAAGCCATACCTGGCATAGGTTGTACATATGTGTGTAGTGGTGTTGTGAAGTTTCATTTCCGCTTAAAAACGTTTGTAAATATTATTTGTAATTGGCTAAAATACCTTTTATAATAATTTCACTGAAGTTTTTAATGTTAAGATTAATCATAAGATAAAATCTTTCTTCTGTGTTGGTTATTTCAAAACATACTTTTTAATAACATTAGCATTTAAAGATTCATACCATGCCTTTTTTGGTTTTCATGTAGTACATATAATCCATTATAATGTATATTTTTTTATCGCAAACATCATGTATTTAAAATTTAACTTAGAACGCATAAAATAAATAGATGCATATCCAAATAAATTAACCAAATCAATATAATGTAATATTTACTTACAATGTTAATTTGTGTTACTTAACTCTACAAGATCATAAATAAAATACTTGCATTTTTACAATGAATTAATGTATCATATTGAAAGTAAATGTAATGGCACAATCATCAATGTCGTCCTCTCAGAAAGCATAAGACAGCTGTGCTGACGCTTTTAACAGATTTTTATAAAAAATATCGACGAGCGATTCTCTTGTGCTCAGCGGGTGCGACATTCACGATGGTGTCTATATGTTCATATATCAGTCATTCTTTTTAAATGAAATTATTGATATGTGTGGTGTCAGTAAAAAGGAAAATCGATCAAGAGTGCTGCTGATTGTAATGTCTTCAACAAAATTTACTTTTATAATTTTTTTGAAAAAAATATATATACATATTCAGAATTTAGGGCCTTAGCTGCCATAATCTAATCAACCATTTTAAACCTCTGGATAGCAATTAGATTTAAGCATACTACATTTATTCTCTAAATTTCATTTGAAAATTTAAGCTGTCATTGCACCATAATTTAATTATCTTTACCATAAAAAATATTTTCTTATTTGACCAAATCTTAGGACAACATTGTAGACTCTATATCTTCCCATGTTGGATGCTTAGCATATGTATACGAACGTTCCATATTTGTAGCATAAATAGTATGATTGTCAATAAGGTTTTTATGAACCTGTATTAAACAAAATATTTTCAGATTTCTATAAATGAAGGAGGCATTTTTTCTAACTGTTGCATAACATACCTTTAAAGTATGCTGTAGATCAACTGCACTTACAGGCTTTAAAGATAAAGGACTATTTTGTACGGAACAAGCTAACATAAAAGCTTTTGCCTGCTCTGCATCTTCAATATGTAGTTTTGATACAGGTATTTGTCCACCTGGCTCCATTATATTAATTAAGCTATTAAAAATATAAAAATAATTTATTAGTTCTAGAAATATTTATATGATTAGATTTTAAAATTTGGACCTACTTGTAATTATAGCACTGTGGTATAAACATAGTATTCCTTTTCCAAGAGCTTGGTACAGGTTCACCAATATTATAAACAAATGATTGATCCTGAACGTTAAATCCTTTTCTTCTGGTAAATATTGCAGTAAGTATATTTTTAATAAATATTTGAGTAGCAGCAATCACAATGTGTGCAGTATTTTCTTCAGCTCCATCCATATTATTTTCCCATGCTGCTAACATTAATCTAGCTAAAACAAAGGTACGGTCTGGCAACACTAGCTCTTGAGCACAGGAACGATTAGCACCAATGGGTTCATCTCCTACTGGTAATGATACTTGACTTAAAACTTCCACAAAAACATCCGCTGGCTTTAATATAAAAATTAATTATTACTATTTTACATTATCACACACATTATACTTTTACAAATACTGCATAGCTCAAAATTAGATCTGTCAGTCTTATATTTTCGTTTTAACTTCAAACGCTTTTCTTTTATAGATTTTTCTCTTTCAGAGTACATACATGTATTATTTGTTTTACTAGTACAAATTGGAGCAGTGATAGCTAGCCCTTGTACTTTATTAAATAGACATAAAAGAAATTCATTATGAAGACGTACTTGCTCTTCTGTTATCATGTTACGTACTTCGCAGTCAAACTCTTCTTTCGTGGTCTAAAAACCTATATTTGATTATATCCTTCGAAAGGCTACTATCATCAAAACATACCTTCATTTGAAACTATAATTTCATTTTTTCCAAATAAATTTTGGCATTATTACCCAAAGAAGTTATTAGACTTTTTCTAGCTACGCTGAGATCCTTCGATATTGTCATTTTAATAAAGTTTTAGTTTAATATCCGAGTAAACCGAGTAATAACGATAAATCCGTCTGTTGGAGATCGTAAGTGATCGTGTGTCGGACCGGTCGGACGGCCGGCAGGTAAGCAAGGAAGGACCATCATCAAACGGGGCATCCCCTCCTCCTACCAAGCACTTCCTTTTCTTCCTTCCTTGCACAGCTACCAGCTTGACGTTTTATTTATGTTTTACTGGATTACTTGTGCAAAATTCATTTGGTTACAAATATTAAAATTTCTCGCATCTTTTTGAAGATCCTAAATAATAAGTTCAAATTTTTTTATTAATTTCTTTAGATTTTTAAAACATATCATATCAATTGTGTTTGACCGCGTCCTACAGTAAACAGTAATCGCCAGTAGGGCAATTCGGCAATTCTGTAATTTTTACCGACAAATTTCGGTATCCTTAAACAGAAGTTAACGATAAATATCGGTATGTGTACATACACTTGTGTATTACACATACACTGCAAAACTGACGCCGGCCTGAGCTACATATACAAGAAACTTAGTAATCGGCAAGAGCTTTGAAGTTAAATATTAACGAAATATGGTCGGCATAAAATATAAAAAAAAATCAGGATTATTCGAATACATACATATGTACTATATTAAAATAGCATTTTTTCCTTATGCCCGATTTTAGTATCTTGAACTTTTAATCAAAAATTGAAAAATTGAAAGTCGGTTAACCAACTTCACAGAGCTTCAGAGAAGTATGGATATGGAACGATTCGAACTGGTGACATATGTACATATGCTTATTTACATTTTTATGTACACTTAAAAAAATAAATTTGTTAAATGCATTCTTTTAGGATAGCCAATTATTATTTAGTTCAAACCCAAGCTTTATTTATTTTAAGTTGAGGCTTGATAATATTACGATTATTGTATAAATATACAAAGTCTGTATAAATGTCAGACAGCGTCATAAAAAGGATATGAGTCGACATAATATATTGGACTCGAGATCAAAGCTCAATGTAAGTAAATATTTAAAAGAAAAGGAATTTATGTAATAGGAACTTCAAAGGCTTCATATTCCACAGTAAAACACAGAAAATGTATTAATGCCTGTTTTTCGATTGTATTACTCGTTAATAGTTTTGAAATAAGTAGAATAGACTTACATAGAGTATTGTGGTAATGCACCAATCATATTAAGTGGTATTAATTAGCAAAACATACAGTATCAAGTTCATCGTTTAATAAACTTGCTCTTTTTTAGGACTTTAAGGTTAGATTTTCTACTATCTAACATAAGTATGATACTACTCAATTCTTTCCTATATATGTACTGTGCTTTATGAATGTTAGGAAAGATTAAAGTGGGTAAAGTACTGAAGTGTTAAACATGTCAAATACAGGCTTATTGATCTTGACAAATCCTTCAAAGGTAACAAGATTGCTACCAATGATTAAAAAAAGTGTTTTAAAAACACTGTATATTCAATATTTACCTGAGAAGTCTATTTCCATAGTTGAGAATCATACAATTGGATGCATGGCACAAAACATGTTTAAATATGCTGCAACTGTTGCCAATATTTACACAATAGCATCGAATGTTTTAATGCCGCTTGATGTGCGTATTTTACTTACCAATTTAAGAAATCCTCATATTACTACCATAAATACAAAAAAGCCTGTTGAAATAGTAATTTTTGATCGAACATATAGTAAAAATGAAATGGATGCAATTATTCAAAATTGTATTTTAAATACTTCCTTCAGCTGTGGATTTGTTACATGTGACGATGAAAAAGTTGAGGATGAAAATACAACAAACGAAAATATTGATAGCTTGCAAGCATGGAAATTATACAAAAATGTTGTATTGGGAGGTACATTTGATAGATTGCATAATGGTCATAAAATTTTTCTAACCGAAGCAATTATACATTGTTCACAGAAATTGACTGTTGGAGTAACTGATACTAATATGCTAAGTAGTAAGAATCATTTTTATGTTGGAAGTATATTAACAATATATTTTAATTTATATCATTATTTAAAAAAATTTAAGGTAAATTATTGTGGGAACTAATTGAACCCTGTTCAAATAGAATAATGAATGTAAAAGACTTTCTGGAAGATGTGGATTCATCACTTATATATGATATTCTACCAATTGATGATATGTATGGACCAACAAAATCAGATCCTAATCTTGATATGATTGTAGTTAGTGAAGAAACTGAAAGGGGTGGAGAAAAAGTAAATGAATATCGTGCAAAGCTTAGTATGAATATATTGGACATACATATTGTAAAACTTTTATCGGACCAAAAGTCCAAGCCCTATGAGGAAAAGAAGATTAGTTCAAGCAATCAAAGAATCCGTCTATTAGGTAGAAGATTGAAAAATCCTGATTTTTGTAGAAGACATCAAAGGCCTTATATAATTGGTTTAACTGGGGGGATAGCAAGTGGTAAATCATCAGTAGCTACAAAATTAAAAGGATTAGGTGCTGGCCTAGTTAATTGTGATGAAATAGCCCATGACCTGTACTTACCTGGAAAGAAATGTTTTGATTTAATACGGACAACTTTTGGACAGACAATATTGAACAAAGAGGGTTTTATAGACAGAGCAATTCTTGGCAATATAGTTTTTAACAATAAGGTGATTTGTGTAAAGTCTATGTACTTATGAAATTATTGAATAATTTTTATGTGCTGTTTTAGGAAAAATTAACTGAATTAAATAGATTAGTATGGCCAATAATTTTGGAAGAAGCTATGTCTATGGTGAATAAACTATATGCCGAAGGTTTTGAAATTATTGTTATGGAAGCAGCAGTTTTAATACAGGCTAATTGGGGACATAGGTGTCATGAAATTTGGACTTGCATCATACCTGCAAAAGAGGTGAGTAGTAGATTAATATAATTTTTATAAATATATATGACAAAAACATTTTTAGGCAATTCAAAGAGTGATGAAAAGAAATGCATTGACAGAAGGAGAAATAGAGAAAAGAATAAAGATTCAGCCAAGTAACTTGGACCAAGTGAGAGCGGCTAATGTCGTCTTCTGTACACTATGGAGCCATGAAGTTACATATGAACAGGTTGAAAGAGCATGGAATGATCTTCAAAAATATCTTAAACATGGCGCTCAAAGTTAGTACTGAATGTATTTTTATAATTGAACTGATGTATATTTAAAGGCAATAAAAAATGTTGTTTTCTTCATAAAAATTAACTTTACCAAAAGATATTGCAGTGATATACTTTATTATACTGGACAATATTACAATAACAATGATATATTTCACTGTAAAGCAGCATCGTTAAATGTACTAGTTTACAGTCACACATTACTAACGATAAAATAGCATCAATTACATTTTCAAAAGGAATATATATAGTTATGATGTTTTAAATAATATAAGGTTTTGCGAAACCTTTTATTCCGAGTTACAGTCATAATGATTAAATTTGTTGTGTTTACACAATATTAAAGTTGATTCACTTAAACTCGATATTAATTATTACTCATCTGATCTTCTGCATTTTAATTCATTTGTACATCTTCTGTTTGATCAGAAGGGTCTGCTGGATAACTTAGATCAAATAAGCTTTGAAGCGCGTGTTTAGCTGCTACCTTTTTCGCATCTTTTTTGTTTTTTGCTGCAATAAAAAAGTAGGTCATTTCCAATACACATTTATAGATCAATAGCTTTCTTACCTGAGCCCGTATATTGAACACCATCAATTTCCACAGCCAAAGTAAACATGATGTTAGGTGGGTTGCCTACACGATTCACCTCTGTGTAAGTTAAACCCGGTTTCATTTGATTGAGTAACATAACTGGGTGAATGCTAGTGGCGTTTGAAGGAAGCTCCTTTTGCACAGAACTTTTAGCAGCTTGTGTTTCCTTTTTTAATCCTTTGGGAGACGGTGGAATACCGGGTCGTGGAATAGGAACCGATGTTCCCTGATTATGCCACTCAAGGAAAAGCTTGTACAGAGCAAAACTAGCTAGTGAGCTCCATGGAATTTCATCGTTTTCATCCGTATTGGTATCCATTGGAGTGGATTCATCGCTGTTTTCAGTTTTCACTGAGGGTCCATCGTTTGATTGATTGCCGTCTGTTTCAGCATCAATACGAGCTTTCATAGAGGCTGCTGTCATTTTTTCCAATAGCAGAGACTTTAAAGCATTTTCAGCAGCATTCTGGCGAGCCAGTGGCTTTGATAAGCCTTGACCGATATAAGTTTTTCCGTCGAGCTACGTATTTCAAAAATTAATTATTAAGTCGATAAATATAATATAAATAATACTAGGATAAACTTACCTCAGCGTGAACAACGTAAAGCGAGCTTGGCAAATTTCCTTGAGATTCAGGAAAAGTAAATTGAACTCCTGCTTTCATTTCATTTAAAACCATAATTGCGTTTTTGGGTTGAAGAGTTTTTCTTAAACGCTGATTCAGCCGAAGTCGTTTCAATTTTTTGTTGACCTTGACTAGAAAAAGTAGAAAATAGAGAAGTAAAAGTATAGGTAGAGTAAAAAATGGAATAAAATTAAGGACAGAAATAATGAAGAAAAGAAAGGAAATAATATAGCTGAGAAAGCATATAATGAATCTTGATTTTAACTAATAGTAAGAATACAGTATCAGAGCACTTGTTCACATAGATTAATTATTTTCAAGAGCTCACAGTTTACACTGGAACATCTAAAAAAATATCATCTTCAAATTTGCGCAGTGAATAGTCATCATTTGTGAATACTAATATAAAGAAACAAATAAAATGTTATGTATTTAGCATAAAACTTAATATTACTTACAGCCAGGTACTTTCTTTCTCCATTTGTGTTGATCTTGTTGTTCATTATCTGTACTTTCCATTGATAAATTGTTACCATTATCTTCAGAAGCAGAAGTCACTGAAGAAGGTAAGGATGTATTGGGTGCATGCGTTGGAGCTGGTATAGATGAAACTGCTGAGTTAGTAGCTTGACCTGGTGCAGCATGAGTTGTATTCTGTTTCAGAATAGGCTTTAAACGGGGTGGCTGAGGAGATATGGTTGCAGTTGATTGAGATTGTTGCTGCTGTGGGGCTGAATTTTGAGACATCATCTGCATTGATCTTGATGGGGATTGTTGTGTTTGTCCTTGATTTGGCTGCTGTTGTTGCTGTCTAAACGCCTGTGAATTTTGTACATTTCCTTGTTTGTAATTGCCTTGTTGGGTCGGTCGTTGTTGATAATTTCCTTGTTGGTTGTTCTGCAAAATATAGGGTGGTGGGTCGCCGCTACACAAGGAACCTCTACGGTTGTGCTGTCCCACCAGTATCTAGTATCGCATATACACTTACGAGCGATCTAATGCTACCCATGTAGCACAAGCCATCGACTAAGTCGTATTTAACAATGGCTAACGTTTCTTTACTCATGACTTCACTTCAAGTTCTATTAAATTACATCGGGAAGATTCAAAAGACCAAATACCGAAATATTAGGAAAGGAAGAGAAACGCGATAAATTACAAAAATGAATTTGCAAACTTAAAATTTATTGATGTCTTAAAATAAAATATTACAAGAATAAGACAAAACGATATGTGAGATTAAATGCAGAGTCCAATTATAGCTCTATAATGATTACATATCTTAAAAACCATGCATTTCAAGAAATCTTTAATAAACTTCCAAAGAGTTCGGTGATTTTAAAAATCTATTAAATCGTGTCTTTGATTTAAATTCGGGTACGGTATTGACAGTTAACATGAATTTTTAAAATGGGAAGTCCTGTTTTTTATTAAGTAATTTTGTATAACTCAACTCAAGGGCTTTCTAAATTTCTATATAATTTGAATAAACCATTCAATATAAACATTTTCTTGGTGTCATGATTTAAAACAGCATAAAGTGTGAATTTAATTGGAGAGGTGTATGTGGCTGTTAAACATCACATGTTTATTCGCCTACTTTCCTGTATTTATAAATCCAAACCACTTGTAAATACCTGGATTACATGATAAATTCAAGGTATGTTTGAAAACTCTTCAAGTAATCTACAGGAATGTGATAAAAAATAAGGATTTCTATTAAAAAAGTTCAAGGTAACTTTTATATGACTTAAAATATTACAGCCAACGTTGATCAGAGACATTTCATAGATTTATAAAAGTACCTTTTAGAAGTATATTCCCACTTCTAAAATGCATAGTTTACAAAATTTTCTAACAATCTTAAAACTTCAGCTGAACCCTGTACAGTAGGGCAAGTAATTTCATCATCTCACACAATATCTCAAAAGACATGAAATATTTAAAAAAATGTTTGAAATATAAGCCATTTGACTTTGAAGGGAATAAGATTGATTGTAAGCACAGATTACTTCACTTATTTATTTATAATTAATCTTGGTAATATTTTAAAACATTATTTTAATGTATGTACCACATAGTTCTGTTACTTTTATGGCATGAAATGTCAAAATTATATATACATTTGAGTTTTTTTGAAACAGTGTGCATAAATATTTGACATGAATGGTAAATTAATTTAGTGTTTTTGAGATAATTTAAGAGGAGCAACTAAAATACGTTAAAATGTATAAGGCTCTCCATTTAGAAAAGAAGTCAGACAATTTGTATCTGAAACATATTTTATATATTTCATATCTTTCAAGACATTTATTTGATATAATTGAAATGTCTTATCCTATATAGTTCATTCCCCTTTAATTGTCTATTAATAAACTTGCTTAGACAAGAGTCAGACACGAATTACCAAGCAACGACTTAAACGGGTTATGCTATGTGGGCAACCAGCGACCTAGTGCCTGGCTGAATGCACCTCCTCGGTATTGTTGTATAGCTACTAGTACCTGCTTTGCAGGGAAGGGGAATTGGAAACCACTAATTAGTACATGCAAATTAGAAAGAAATAAAAATTTGGAAAATGGAGAAATTTTTGTTTCATTTTTTCCACTAACAATTGTTTTAGTGTAATACCAGTTCTGTCGGTATTTCTCTTGAACTAAAATTTAGAAACTTTAAATGATCTAGGTTGCGTTTTGCTATTAACTATCAGTATTGAAAATATTTTGTTTTTACATAACATATTTTGTTGTTTCAATACTGGTACTTAATATCAAAATGCAGTTATAAATCAAATAAAATAATTAATTAACTTTAAATTGAAATCTATAAATATCATTTAAAAATTTACATTTAAAAGAAAATGAGAAAAAACAAGATATTGGGAAAATGGTGTGAAGGGAAGTGAAATGCAGAATAGAATTTCTTAAAGGCATAGTAAATGTCGTTTTTATCACCCTTTTTTCTTCAAAATTGTAAACTTATTTTCTCGAAGAAACATTTGTTATAAAAATAAACACAATGGCTCCTAAATAGAAATAGTTTCTATTCTTGTAATTTATTGGGTCTGTTCTTTTTCACTGCACTATAGGACTTGGCGTAATTAGTTGAAATAATCGCGAATTCGGGTAACTGCACATGTGTACACTGAGTATATCTCTATCCTCTATTTTCACATTAATAAAGAAATAGAGACACTCCTGCCTTGTTTGTGTTACTTGCATTTTCTACGCTTTTCATTAAAAGTATATATTATATGTCACACAAAGTATACACTTTTAATGAAAAGTGCAGAAAGTGAAAATTACACGAAGAAAGCTTTAGTGTGCGCTAGTGTAGGACTTCAAATTTAGGATAAGACAGGTATTTGTTTTCTATCTCTAGGGTCAGTGCGAAACAAAAAAATTCAGGGCTAGAAACCTCAGAATTTGAAGTCAAAACAGCAGTAATAATTCCAAGTAGACGCCAATTCCATATGAAGGTGATAAATTATCGTATAATTTATCTAGTTTTACTTCACAGAGTCTTCATTTCGAGCTCCAGAACATAAAAACTGCTTTTTCGTCTTCAAATTTCGAGATTTCTAGCCCTGAACTTTTCCACTTTACACCGGCCCTTACACCGGTCGTAACTTATTGCACTAGTGCAGCAATGCAGTGAAAAAAAATAGATCTATTATATAAGGTGAGATAGTTAAAACGTCCAGGGTGTAAATGTAAGGAAACGTTTATCTTCGTAAGTATAATAAATATAAACTTTGTGGTATATAGGACCTTTAGAAAAATTTGTATTTACGTGCAGAAAGGTTTTATAAAGAAAACTAATATTTCTCATAGTTACGGAAATAAATGAATTTTAATATTTTAATTCTGGAGCGTCATAAACATTTCACACTATATAAATATATTTCTTACTGATACTTCTTTCGATCGAGTTTAACAAAAAAATAATAGGAAACTTAAATTAGATTTAAAAAACAGTACTTACAGCAGGTGAATTTTGGAACGTGCCTGCATTCGATTGATTTGGACCTAAAAATAGAGAAATTATATGACAGCTTTGGACGCCATTTTTATAAATTAGTACGGCCAACGCCGACGAAGTATTGATTACTTTAGTGTAAGCTTAAACAAGTTACGCCATTTGTATTAGTTAGACACATGCTCATCTTATTCGTTAGATATTAAAATACCATTACTGTTAATAAATTTTTACGATGATAACCTTGACTTTGCCTACTTCTCGTATACATTTTGATGCTTTCTCGTTCTCCAAACTACGTAGCTTGTAGTTATGAATTCTCAGCCCACCTAAGTTGAGTGAAAATACACAGGTAGCGTGGCTGGTGTGATTTAAATAAAAAATGTTTCGGAAGAAATTTAATCACTTATTTGTGGTATTTATGTAGTATAACTACCAGATACAATTCTTTATTAACATTACCAAAAGTTGAAGAAATGGAACAATGATTGGACGCTCACGCTCACTTCTCAGTGATTACCGCTCAGTGGCCTCACTATCACGACGCTCCACGCTTCGGCTCACCACAGACAAGGTGCTACCGGCTACGCTACGCTGTACATACACCACTGTACAGTGTACACTTGTGTCGCTATACCCATACACTGGCATACACAGATCGAGCCATAATGGCATATATAATGCGGCATTCGGCAATGCCTACATACATGTATAGAGCGACACGAATAGACATCCGGTCTATCCGGATAGAGCGTCACAAATACGTTCTATCCAATCAGAAATATTTGCCGCATGCGCAGAATGGAATACACCATCGTCATAGCCAATCGTGGCTTTCAGTAGAGGAGAATATTGTTGAGAGAGCAAATGGAGCGATGTTCTTATTGGCTGTTACCCATAGATCCCACAGTTTTATCCAATAAATTTGTTCATTTTAGTTGCACTTTTTACACTTTCTACACTTTTTGTATTTCTGTCTTTATCCACAAGTTGATACCGTGTAGAAAGTGCACAAAATACAAAAAATGTAGCAACTTTCTGCTAAAACGAACAGACCTAGTGATAGAACGATTTAAAAAAAATCACTCAACAATTATACATTTACAGCTGTTGTCCCGGCTGAACTCAGTTGAACTCACCCTTGCTATCAATCCTGCCGATGCATAAGTGGGTACTGGGTATTAAGGGGATAGGATTTATATTATAACCACATTATTTGTAAACCAAAAAAGACTTGAGTATTAAATCCGACAAATATCTATTTGAAATAAAATATGCTATGTTATTTATATAAAAAGGAGTAGGACCTTTTTTCCAGACTTACACGTTAAAAATTTGCTACAAATTGATTATAATTAAAGTTGAAGATATATTATCATTACCATTATATTGTACACGACTTTATTTTTTATAAATTTAAAATAAAAGCTGTATGTAACGTTAACTATAGTTTTCATTAAAGTAATCCCTCCATTTCTTGCATAAATTGCATATAAGCATCATCTTTTGTTTTCGGCTGAATAGTTCGGATAGGTTGAACTTCCGGTATCCGTTCCATTAATCGAGATAAACCACTAACTTTCTTTTTATCATCACGTTTTACTCGAAGAGAAGTTGGCAAAAATCTAGTGACATCCGCAGCCAAATTTCTAATTTGTGGTTTAGCTTCAATGGTGGTCATACTTTTGCCATCTTTGTCCTTTCTATTAATCAATTGTGGGGCTGCTGAAAGAACATTTGGTGTTTTTTGTTGCGAGCCTGATACTGTTTGAGGCTGCATCGTAGGATTTGTTATGCCAGGTATATTAGAAAGATTAGACATCTGCATTGGTGGCGGTGGCATTCTAGGCATACTAGGAGGACCGGGACGAAGCATTCTTGGCATACCAGGCGGAGGACCTAAAGGTACGTAAATATTAGATTCTCTTCTTAATTATTTTTGTTCGTTGCAAACAGTTTATGGATATGTTACCTGGCGGTAGTCGTAAGCCGATACGTGGCGGTGGTGGTGGAGGCATTCTCAAATGCATGGGTGGAGGAGGTGGTCTATGCAACAGAAAAGGTGGTGCAAGATTCATAGGAGGCATCGATTGTGATTGAGAATGATGGGAGTGAGTATGAGAAGGTGTGTGCTGATTATTTCCAGATGAATGATCTATAGTAACGGCAGCCGTAGTAGCTGTTGTTACAGATCCAGACGTTTCAATTTTGTCTTCCTCCCCTTTTGAATGGGTTTTGTTGGATTTAATGTTTGCATCATTTTCCGCTTCGAGCAATGATAGCCTATTATTTAAATCTTGGGCTCGTTCAGTTTCTCGCTTCTTGTGGACCACTTCCATTTCTCGCATAAACTGATCAATATCTTGACCTGCCATTGCCAGCATCTTTTGCTGCAGAGTAGTTGGCTTTACTTTTGAAAGTTCTCTCTCCCTCTCCTTATTATCCTTTTCTAACTCTTTCTCTTTATTTTCCGATTCTTGTATTTCATCTTTATCATCCGCAAATCGAATCGTTCTTGTTTTTTGTGGAAAATCTTTAGACTGTAAAATAAATATTGAAAATACTTCATTAACATTAAGAGTTAAAAGGCATGCAGTTATTTTTTAATCGAACAATACCTTCTCGCTTGTTTCTTCTTCGTCACTTGATAGATCTGGTGGTGGATAAGGCGGAACACCAGGAGGCTCTTTATTTGGAGCCAACGTCGGTATTGTTGACATCGCTGCGTACGCACTTGTCTTTTTTAAAATACTAGGTGGTATGGGTATATTCATGAGTGGATGATGTTGAGGGATATAATGGGGATGAGGTGGATACATGTGTGCAGGAGGTTGAGGTATATCTGGCAGTGGAATTTGAGAAGTCAAAGAGCCTAAACATAAATGCTTGTATTAAAACAGAACATATACAGGGTGAGGCACTTAAGCCGCCCCAGAATATGGATGCAGAAAGGCGCGTATCTCCTCACCTATAAAAGATATTCAATTTTTGCATAGAACCTTTCTGAAAGCAAATAACAAGAGGCTTCGAAAATGTCCTATGGAAAAATTGAATATCTGTTATAGTTAATGAGATACACCTCTTTCGGCATTTGTATTCTGGGGCGGCTTAAGTGCCTCACCCTGTATAATAACCAATTCACAAATAAAAGAATATTTTTCTATTATACCTGGATACATTCTTGAAACATCATTAACTGCAGATGGTAATGGAATTTCATCTATTTGTACCTGCTGTGCATGCCTCACAGCTTCAAAATAAGAAACTAAATCGATTCTTCTTCTTTCATATTGAATTAATTGCTCTTTAAGTTCTATCCATTTTTCTTGGTCATCTTTTGCCTAATTATAAAAATATTTTAATATATATTTATTCCTTACTAAAACTATTATTATAATTATTTTCATTGCTCCTACGACTTTAACAAATAATTACCTAAAAATAGTAAAAAAATTGTTGTTTTAAATGATCAAATACTTACATACATCTTTAAAACACGATCTAAAGTTTCCTTAAGTTTTTTCCTTTTATCTTTAAGAACTTTTTCATTTAATGGAGGTGGCTGCATTACATTATATTCTAAAAATAATGAAATAGTTATAAATCATTTTTTGATAAATAATTATACCTTTACTCTTACCCATTTGATCAATTTTTTCCATTTCCTCAATAATTTGGGATGGATCTTTTCCTTTTAGAACAGCAGCCCTAACCAATTGTCTTTGTTTCTTATTTTTCTTTAGCTCCTTTTTTCGTGCTTCTTTTCCTATAGTAATAATGCAATTTATAATAAAAAACTTATATATATATACTATAAAAAATCATCAAAATTCTTACTAACTCGCTTGATCTGTAGGATTCATGTATTTTCCACTTTTTGTGGTATTTATTGAACGACGTCCCATTTTGTTAATTTCCAAATTACTACTATCCTTTTAATCTATAAAAAGTAATAATTCTACTTTAAATATAACTGCTTAAGACAGAATTAAGGACAACATGCCCAACATATAGACAGTTTAGCATTTTGTTGTATATCAGAGCTGCACATTTAAAACATAATATCTTTTTATAAAAACAAATGACAAAATTGAATAAAATAAATTAAACACTCAAATAAAAAATAATTCAATCCATTAGATATAATTCAAAATAGATTATAACAAACAAAACTGTCAAATAACCAAAACTAACAATAAATGAACGATTCGATCAGTAGTAAATATTAAAAATCAGATCAAATTTAAAAGATGATCAATATGTATTAATAGCTAAAAATATTGTTTAAATTAAAAAAACTGAGACAGTATTTATTTCGATAAAATTTATATGATAATAATTATTTTACTAGTGAATTGTCTATATATTGATCATCGTCTATCTATTGGGCATGTATCCTCACAAGAGTCAAGATGCAGATTGCTTGCAATAAATTGTTTACACAGTGAAAAATCTCTGAAGTATATGGACCTGGCGCAGTCTCTACCAGTCTCTACTTTAGGCCAATTGATATTGCTTACCAGAGAGGTTAGAATAGAATTGACTGGAATTGACGCTGTTCCAGAACTAGTATATATGTACTATAGTTTTGTCTCTCCTAACCTAACCTATCTATATTACGTTGTTGCTAATACATGTTTCTGCCATTATTCAGACAGTTCGGACCCGGTAGTTTAAATTGGAGAAAAATAATACTAAAAAAAACAATATTGCGTTATATTCTTAACAAATGTAAAAAGCATTAATATATTTTTTTACTTCCACAAATTAGTAAAATATTATAGATCTCTGCGCTATTTAATTGAAGCTAATGTTAAGTCCATTTAATTTAAACCACCCTTTATAGAAAATTAACAATAAACATGGCACATAATTTTGATGCAAAAGAACGCACTAATGACGTCAAAATTTTGGAAGATGTTACATTTTATCAAATGGGTATTTCACAAAAGATTTTAGATGGTCTCTCCAATAATGGTTTCTTTAAACCATCGCCTATACAGTTGCAAGCAGTACCCTTAGGTCGATGTGGATGTGGTTAGTATTAGACAGAAATATTTTGTTAAAAAGGTGATAGTTAATATTCTCTTTTACAGATTTAATTGTGCGAGCAAAATCTGGAACTGGAAAAACACTAGTATTTGGAATAATAGCTTTAGAAATGCTTGATATAGAAATATCATCTGTGCAAGTATTAATATTAGCACCAACAAGAGAAATAGCATTACAAATCTGTAAAGTTTTGCAAACAATTGGATCAGAGATTGAAGGTATTGGGTATTATTTATAAGGATTCTATTGGAATAAGATCAATTATTCAGATCCTTTGTAAACTGCTTTCAGGATTGAAGATTGAAACATTTGTAGGTGGATTTAAAATTGATGATAATAAAAGGAAACTAAATGGTTGTCATATAGTGGTGGGTGCACCTGGTCGAATAATGCATTTAATAGAGAAAGGGTATCTTCAACTTAAAAATGTTAGATTGCTGGTACTTGATGAAGCAGACAAACTAATGGAAAGCAGTTTTCAAAAAAATATCAAGTAAGTGCATAATAAAATTTTACTTCTATATAATTAAGACAATAAAATAATTTATTTTTTTATATTCAGCTACATATTTTCTAAGTTACCATCAAATAAGCAAATACTAGCATCAAGTGCAACATATCCAGGAGATTTAGAAAATTTTCTTAAAACATTTATGCAGACTCCAATGTTAGTATCCCCAAATCATGATGGTCCCATTTTAATTGGGTTAAGGCAATTTGTTACAATTGTACCAGCTCATCCAAATACCATGAAACAAATTCAAATAAAAATAGATGAGCTTGTAAAAATTTTGAGCAACATTCCATTTCAACAAAGCCTGGTTTTTTCAAATTATCAATCAAGGTTTGTAATAAAATGTATTCAATTAAAGTTATATATTTGTGACCATTAATTATTGTTTACTTTCACAGAGCTCAATCCGTAAGTAATAAACTAAATTCTTTAGGCTTTCCTGCAACATATATTGTTGGCAGTCAAGTAATGGAGAAAAGAATAGAAGCAATTGAAAAACTGAAAACTTTTAAATGTAGAATAATGCTCACAACAGATTTAACTGCAAGAGGGATAGATGCAGAAAATGTAAATTTAGTAATTAATCTTGATATACCCAATGATCCAGCCACATATCTGCATAGAATTGGTAGGGCTGGGCGTTATGGATCTCGTGGAATATGCATTACAATTGTAGCGGAAACTGAAGTGCAAAACTTCAAAGAACTGCTGGTCAAAATAGGTGGTTGTGATTTTAGTGTAGCTAAGTTACCAGTATATAATCTAGCTGATATCTGGTCAATGAAAGAGACTGATCTTGACAGACTGTATGCTAATGATAGCAATAATAAATGTACAAAAGCACTAACAGCAAAAAGTAATGACAATCAAGATTTACAATTTCTTACAGAATTACCTCGAACGAACGATAATAATTGTGGAGATAGTAAGGCTAATGAAGATGCGAATAGATCTTTATGTGATAGAATTGAACAGTTTTTAAGCAAAATCAATCCTTACCAATATTTAAGTGAAAATAATGATAGTACAATTTTTCCTCCTAAAACTGTATCCAAGCAAATATATTTAGAAGGAGTACATAAATTTAAGTTAAACATTATTTCAGATAATCCAAACAATTTGCAAACCTTTAACATGGAAAATGAATTCACAGTTGATTTATCAGATATTCAAGACTATAAATTATTTGAAAAAGACATTGAAACAAGCTTAGGATACATAACATTTGAAACAAATGAAAATAAATCATTAGCATGTATAAATGATTCAATTGGAATAAGTCAAGAGCCAGTATTCAATTATAGAGGTCATATTTCGAAAGAAAGAACTGTAATTGATGAGACTCAATTATTAAAAGAAGCCACAAAGTGGAGAAAAAGACTTGAATTTGAGATCAATTTTTTGAATCTGATATTAACATCATTGGTTAATTTTAATGAAAAAATGGTGTATGAAGAATATTTTTCAGCATTTGTGACTTACCTTAAGATACAAAAGCAGGCCTTTCTTAGCATTTATCCTGAGATTCGCAGTGACAAAGAAGTAAATGACACTTACCTTTACTCGATTTCTAATCAAGATAGTTTACTGGAGATGTACAAAGAAATAGAGACTTTCAAGAATATTCACAGAAGACAAGGAAGAAATTCTTTATCATTCTTCCCTTATCCTATTGAGAAGCCTTACCCAAATCTAATGATCAGTGAAACAGAGAAACGTAATTATTGTTCTGCTTTAAAATATTTACAATTTAATGTTACAGAATTTGGTGAAAAAATAAAAGAAATAATAAATTCTAGAACTAGTGCCGAGAATAAAAACAGGCAGCAATTATTTATTGACTTGAAAGCAGAAGAATTGTCACTCAAAGACTCAGAAATCATTATACAAAAGAAAAATAATGAAAGTAAAACAAACTATAGTGTTACTAAGGAAAAATATAGTTTAAAAAATAATATTACACAGTTAAAAGGAAATGAAAAGCAGAGGAATGACTTCAAGGTCACAAGCCAACTTAATAATAATCCACATTGTGTGGATGATAATAAAACTTACAGTGTGCTTGGGGCTACTAATAAATTAATAAAATCAAACTGCACAGAAAAAGTGGAGGAATTGCATTCAGTAGAATGCTTGACAGCAAAAGAAGAGCCATGCAAGGAGTGTTTACGTGAAAATGATATAAATAAATTTTTAGCTTCTTTAGCAGTACAGACAGACCAGATATATAATCAGTTTTATCAGATGGAAATGTTAGGTGCTTATATTTAACTCCAGTTTCATTGAATTTGCATGTAATATATGTAACAAATAATCTTTTTATATCTGTTTCTATGTAATTAAACTTTAAAAGGATAAAATTGAAATGTATTTTATTAATATGGACTGCTTTGATGTGTTTTTAAATGAGATAGATAAAAAAGAAAAATCTTAATTTTTTGTTTGTATTATTCAAAATAGGGCTGTATTGTCTGATGGTATGATATCAATGCATGTCAGTTTACAAGAGCACGTGCTTTTGCGTCATTTCTATACATCCGTTTTTAACACCAGGCAGACAAGCAGTAGTATAGCCAGTATAGATAGGGTAGTAGAGAGTATATAGTTCCGTGTTCCGTTTTCCATTTCATGTTTGTATGTGAGACCGGTGACACCCCTCGTGACTCGTCAACAACCGTATAAATGGTCCAACCAACAACCAATTCCATCAGTGAAGTTCAGTGGCGAGGTCGTCCAGATTCCAGTGCTTGAGAGTTTGACTGCGACAACTGTAACAACTGAGATTAATAGCCTCGTAATTATAGAAGTGAACGAATAAACTTATTTCATTATTTGCCATTATTAACGTAACGAAGAAGAATGGCTTTATCTCGTAAGCGTTTTAAGCAGGTGCCAATTTATGTTGTTGAAAGTCATGACGAGGTAGGTTACCTACAAGTAATTTCATTCTTGCCATTTCCGATTCTCTATCTACCGGTGTTTGGTTGGCATGTTTTTCCGTGTGTTCCGGCAAATGCACATGTGTCAAACACGCACACACTAATAAATGTTATATGTGTATTCTAAATGTTTCCTAAAGCTCCTCGTTCGAGGCGCCACTTGTACAGTTGTGTAACTCTCTCTTTGTTTCTTTCTTGTTCTCTCTCATACGTTTGAAATGTTTGAAATTTCGATAGGTAAAAATTAAAGGATTTCTTTCAATTATGGGAAAATCAATAACAGCTTTCCAAAATACTACGTTTACTATAAAAACAAAACTAACTAACCTTATTAAATAATCCTTCAAACATTGAGTATGAAACCATAGAGCAGTGAGCTCGACTGGCCCGTTCCCGCTCTCCACTCTTCTAAATTAGTATCTTTCGCCTTATCATCCACTTCTTCCTTCTTCAGTAAATTTGCTTTTTCACTATTTTAATTTCTAATTTCCTAACTTAATAAACTATATTATTTATTCAAGTATACCTTTTTCTGTAGGTTTTACCATTTATTTATCGTTGTTTGGGATCGAAGCATTTGCCGTTTGAAGGTAATGTTTTCGTACATTTGGATTCCCATCCCGATATGCTTCTACCAAAGTCAATGTTAGCGGATACGGTATGGAATAAAGATAAGTTATTCAGGTAATTTATTTATTATATTACACGTAATTGTACATGAATAGTTATATATATAATGGAGTTTTCAATAATATTGTCGTAATGATTCAAGCGAGGTGAGCATTGAAAATTGGATTCTCCCAGCCGCTTACGCAGGCCATTTGAAAACTCTAATTTGGGTAAAACCTCCTTGGGCGACTCAAATGTCAGATGGAATATCAAACTTTTTTATTGGCAAGCACAAAGACACCCATCTGATAAGGTAAGAAATTTATTTAAAGTTGATTACTACTTTTATCTTGTAAAGTATTATACCTATTTTAATCGAACTTGCAAGGAAATTATCAGTTAAATGCGTTCGGCAAAGTGTATATATTTTGATGTTTTGAAAAAAAAATTTCGTGTTTTTTTCAAAATTTACTAATTATTCAAGCATTTTTTTTTAAAGAAAATATTTTTTCAAGCAATATCTAAGACATATGCTCTATAACAATATAACTTTTTTTATATTTAATTCTATGGATTATTTATGCACTTTTAAATGAAATAAAGGGATGAACAAAATAAATGTCATTTAGACATAGCTATACTGTATACCTATAAGTGTACAATAGAGTTAACTATATTTTTGCCTTTTTGATTAAATATACACGTATTGAAATAGATATTGTTTTGCACAATGGGCGTAGATTATAATACAATAAGGGTTGTTAAAGCATCTAGAATGTCAAAATGTTATCCCTATTCCAATAAATCTGGCCTAATTTTGCTACCTGCACTTTTTGCAGAAGCTACGTCCATCTTGAGGGTTCGTCGCTCGAAACGCTCCAGAGAATCAATGAAAAAAGACGCATATCTTCGTAATTATAAGAGATATTACATTTTTGCATAAGACCATTTTTCGAAGCTTTTGACCATTTGCATTCAGAGAAGTTTTATGCAAATTTCTGATATCTTTAACAGTTATAGAGATAAACAATCATTTCGTTACGTGCATACTTTAGGGCGTTTTGAGTGACGGACCTTATACAGAGTGTCCCGTATAACAGGGGAATAATTTAAACTACTTATTCCTGAAGTTATTTAATATATAAGAGTCCTCTAAATCATTTTTCTCTAAAGCCTGTAATTACAAAGATATTCAAATAATTAATAACGTTATATCTGGAGCGGGCATAGATTATATACGAGTGAATAATTTCTCGCGTCCATTTATAAAAGGAACGTAAAAAGTATAAACACGATATTAGAAATTAAACATTTATTAAGTTAAAGTTTAATTCTAACGTAGTTAACGTGATCGTTGTACCATTTTGAGCAGATTTTCTAACCGTTCCGAAATACAGGATCGGAAGCCAAAACTGTTCCCTTTACAAACATTTGCAAGAATAACGAAAGAAACAAAAACTGATGGTAGCCGCACATTCAAGTCTAGAGCTAATAATAAAAAGAAATAAGTGATGCAATGTCCGGGTTTGAGAAATACAAATAAATCGTCGGGTTATGCATAATTTTTAAAAATAGCTCCAAGCTTCTGTTTTCTGCAAGTTTGCACTCATTCGCCATATGATGAGCTTTAATTTGTTGAAGTATTTCTTTTTATAATCAAATGTATAACGGCTAAAGAGGAAATGTGAGATCTTGGTAGAACGTAATACTTCACTTAAGAAATAATATTGAAATATCTTTCAACAAGGTTTTATTCGATCAGTGTTTTTTAGAGTTTTCCCAATTTATCCTTAACGAGCTTCTACTTTTGGGTTATCTTAAACATGTGAAATCACAACATAACAGAATTTGCCTTCCTGAAAGCAACAACCGTACGATTCCATGCTTTAATTTGCGAATATTACAGAGCAAATAGTAGGGATAATTTAAACGAATTAACTACAAAGACGTCGTGCGTGTATATAGCTGTATGGGAGACAAAGAGTTTAAAAAATATTTAAAAATTATGCTATATAACAAAAACTTAGTTTAATAATTATTTAATTTCTAAAAGGCACATGTGATATATAACATACTATCATATATAAAATTAGTCTTAATCATTTTTATTTATTTTATCTACATGCTTTTTGTACTCTCGGTATAGTATTTTATTTTTCGTTCGCGAAAAGATTTTTGTAATAAATATTGCTGTGAAAATTGTGTAGTAACCACGAGGCACGTCGTCAATTATTTGATTATTTATTGGTTTATAATGAGATTTTATCATGGAAATAAAGAAAAACAATATTCTTTGAAAAATCCAACTGCCAGCTGATAAATATTTAAAAAATTGACGGTATTTCTTTTAAATAGTAAAAATTCACGGTAATTATTACCGGAAGATTCTTTCCGTGTATAGGTCGATACCATAAATGATGCAGCTAGAAAGAATAAATCCAATATGTTCTACAGAAATTCAACTCTTCGAGTTAATTCCTTTAATAATTGTCGTGCTTATGCTCGAGTATCAAGTTTCTTATTGTGGTATCATATTAGGCATAATACACAATAAAGTGACGTTCCACTATTTTGTTGTACGCCTCTACGCAGCTTTACGAGGTACACCCTTTGGTGCTTGGTGCTAAAGGTTCGTTGAGAAATGTAACGGAAGAGCATAACGTAACTTGGTAGCGTCTAGTCGAGTAAACAAGCTTTTCGTTATAATTATGTTATCGAGTGTCGAAGAATCGCCTTCCACACCGAGCATATAATACGCAATAGCATCGTTACATTATGCTGTTCGGTTACATACTCTTACACGGCTGGACTCACCTTAATGTTCACGGTAAGTGCACGTGTGTGTCCGTATACGAGCGAGAGAGATTTACACCGACGACTTGCCTAATAAACTGACAAGTGAAAGATGTTCGTAAATCATAGGAGACTGTGGAATTTTCTACGACGAAAGAGCAGAGAGCAGTTCTGTTTATTGACAGTCAGCCACAACAATGCCTAAATGGCAGACATATCCAAGAAATATCGAACACGATATGTACATACATCCAACGTTGGAACGTCTTCGTTGACAAAGAAGAACCGAAATATCAAGGATTCATTGTGCATTGTTTCAGCATGTTATAATTACAGACTGGAAAGACACTTTGCAAGGAATTTCTCATCTGCCATCTTTATCAGAGAAGCTGGTCGTGGTCTTTTCTTGTTTCGTCTCGCCTTCGCGCTTTATCAGCTAATCAGTTTTAGCTGCGGAGCCGTCTGAAACGTGTCCTAAGGAAGTCATATTTTTGCGAAGCTTCTCGGCAAGTGGCGACGGGACTGAAGGCGGCTTTCCTTCTATCCGCCTGTGAATCTGAGAGGCTTAAATTATTAGTCCTACCTCCCATCTACTGCGGCTCTACTACTCCTCCTACATAAAGATGATCAAAAGAACGAAAAGAATTCTTAAGCGACTGCCTCTCATTAAGCAAGGAGAAGCCGCGATACGGAATCAAATATTTGCATCCGCTTCGTCAGGCAGAAACAATAGAGTTAGTTATGACTTCCAAAACCGTTGAATTCTCCTTTGCTTTCTTCTTTTTTTACCTCTTCCTTTCTCTTTTATTCTCCTAGTCTCATCGATCGATAGCATATACTCTCGCGACCTGCACGCATAATCCAATTAATTTGCGAAAAGCAACGAGTACGAAGGTTCGATTCATATTTGGTTAGGAGAGTATACTATATCGTTATGCCAGGTTAGTTATACCGGTTACTGTCGTAACTCGATTCAAAAACCAAAACCGGTTTTTCACCATTGAGAAAATGTTTGCTTGTTAGTCAGTCCAACAATTCCTAAGAGAAAATAAGCGTAACTAACAATACGAGTCAAGAAAGTTTTATTTTTAACCGGTCCTCGCTTCATTCTCTAGTTTCCATCGACGATGTAATCAACCGGTACGTTCCGTCGTCGAAAGACGCGGTGCAGCGTCTCGACCGCATCTATACGCGAAAACATAATAATTGGTACTTACGGTTAATATGGCCTCTTTAAGGTTTTAGACTGGTTTTTCCATCACTTGGGCGATAAGTTGTAAAAATTGTATATTTCCATAATTAATTCAATCATGCTCAATCGTTTGAGAAAAGCAAAAATAAAATTTAATTATACATATATATATATATATATATATATATATGAAAATGTAGCGGTTATTGGAAAAAATTGTAATTAACTATATCGCCAGTATATACAGCGTGTGTCGTCGGTATAACCATAATTATAGCAACGTGTGTTTTTTAACTCGTTTAAAATTTTATAATAGAATTTTACCTCGAAACTAGAGTTTCTATTCTAATTGTGATCTCATTTATGGTTAAAGAAAGCATTCCTCTATCGTACGATTAATTTTCTCGTTGGTTTTTCAATCCTTCGGAATAAAATAATGGAGTGAGATGTGAACAAGTTTTAGAATAAATAGGTATGAGAAAGGTATATCTGATAAATGAATCTTATCAAGATTTCTATGCTGAAATTACAAAGTGAAAGAGGAAGGAAGGAAGAATTGAGAAATTGTTGGATAATAGGGGGATTGGGCCTGGGAGAGCAAGATGGTAATATTACCGGTTTGGAGGGATATGTGCAGGTGCTCCTCAAACAGGTATACGTATATAGATGTATTATATTAATTATACGGAATACAGCATGGCAATGTAGAAAGTAAAGTACTAGGTATCAACGTCTCTTCTTATCCTTGGCAAGGTATTATCCTACGTTTTTGTTTACATGCTGTAAAATAAAACTGAAAGTGAAGATTGTTTACGTTAGCAGAGCAGAGCAACAGCAAAACAAGAGAAGCAGCAGGCTGTATTCGTAGAAAGCGACCATTCGGTAGGTATATATATATATACGCGCATTTAAAACGTTCTTTCAACCACTCGAAAGCAGTGCGACGTCAGAAATCCTTAACGAGAATCCTCGAGCACCGACACTGGTCTACGTTATATAGGCGTTCGCTCCCTCGACAAAGACCTCTTCTTTTTTTTTTCATTCTTTACAAATATGCTTCGTGGTGAACTCTCCTCTACATGGTATATCGGTTAAAATTTTCGTATCGCGCAATTATGTTCAACTTTTTGATACTTCTGGTGGTAGAATAATGGAAAATGGTATACTGGATGATAAATAAATGGGGGGAAAAGGTAGAAAGAGGGAAAGAGAGAGAGAGAGAGAGAGAGAGAGAGAGAAAATGCATCGGTCGGTAGAATTCTTCGAGTGTAAGAAACTCGAGAGGGTTCGGCGAAATTGGGGAGTCTCGAGAAGTGGTACTTGTAGAGTTTGGATGTGAATGAGCGAGGGGTAGCATGGCGCGCGCAAAAGCTCACCATGCTCATGTGCAATAGTCATGGGGAGCCGTTCACCGTCCGCTCCCATGTTGGTATTTTCAGCCCTGACTCTTGTTGCCGAGTGCACGTCAGCCATGTTGTCGGGGGTGTGTCGGAGGGTGTAACCAGAGTACCAGTTGCCATGGTCACGTGGCTACTGGCAATCAGCCCTAGCGAGATGGAACGTAAGCACAAAGAATGGCTCCGACTCCCGAGTCCCGACGGCCACGGAAAAGCTCCGGCCGAAAGCTTCTTCAAAGATGCGTTATACGAGTGCGCAGTCCAGTTCTGCACGGATTTTGCGTTGATTTCAGCGACGGCCAGTCAGCCGACGAAGTTTTACGACGCGAGGGCTGAAGGAATAAGGTGTGGGCTCGGTCTACTCTGGTGCCGCAGTTCTGCCGGCTGCACATGCTCCCGTGTATCGCTGATGCCGCAATCGCTGTGGCAGCAACGTCGAAAAGAGGAGAGGGAGAGGGTACCAGGCCCGATCAATCCTGAACAACCTATATGCATATAGTTCTAATCATTTGTAAAATGTCTGCATTCCAGATATACTTGAACAGTTAGAGTAGCCATGTTGTGTATTAGACGGCAGAGAGTAGTGAAACGAATATTTTCAATCAGTCGAGTAATCTCATCGAGCGTAGCCGTCTCGGATGACCGACCAAGGAATTTTCCGGCCGTGCGTAATCGCCTCTCGTGAATGTCTCCGCTCTCCGCTAATTCTCAACTGCCTTAAGATAGTTGTCGCGCTAGATTATCTACTCTACTGATCAAACATGTTTTAAATTTGAAATAAACAAAATCCTGTTTTATACTTAAATAATTAACGCTAAATTATCGCAGAGCAGCTGACAAACTGTATTAAATAGAAATATTCCTTTTTTATATGTTGCATTTGATGTCGGTTTATGTAATATCTGTATTTTTCCTTATTATCTTCATGCATAGTTCTACTTTTTTTTTTTACTAGTTATTTTTGTCGTTAAAATTTTTCTTCCAATTTACGATTTTCATTTTTTATTTGTTTTATAGATGTACAAATCAAACATTAATTCTTCTCTCGTTTAAATGGTTACGTTTTTAATTAAAGAAAATAAATTTGTAAGTATACGTCAAACGTTTTTTTAAACATTGGAATGGTGAATTTTTCGAGTAGGTATGTATTTTAGTGATCAGAATTTGTCCTTAAAAAAGAAAATTGAACACAAAATGAGAATTTCTTACAGAAATGACTCGAGACCAATGGGAATATTGAAAGAATGTAGGTATTAAAATGGTATGTGATAACAGTATAAAAAAAATTGTTTTATATTGTTCTCCCAATATTTTTCGGTATTGCAGTCTCAACTATTTCATTATAAAAGAGGAATTTTTTTATTTTTGAAATTTGAAATATGTCTGACTAGTATAGTAGATAAAGCACCTTAAGGAGCTTTCTGATACATACAATAGGTAAATTTTAAGAGTTAGTAAACAAAAAATAATATTATTTATACAGTTTACAATTTATTAATAGAATCTTTAGCTAAACATAAGTATATTTTAATCATTAAGTTTTAGATATTTTATATAGTTTGTTTTTCGATCAGAGAAGAGGCCTAAAAAAACGCGGAATGGTTGTGGTGACGGTACTTGCGTCTCTTCTATTAGTCTGAAGCAAAAAGTTTTGATAGATTATTGTTCTGGAGGATTGTTACTGTATCCTGGATATAGTGGAGTCATTTATTTGAATATGTAATTTTTCTTTTTGTTTTATATATTCAACAGAAACATGAATTTTTATTAAAGATCCTAAAGTAATAATGTAAAGACGTACGATAAAAAATGTTTTGTATCTACTATTAAAGAAAACAAAATTGATATGAATTCAAGGGGAGAAGAGTTCATAATGGATTTGTTTTTAGCTCTGAAAATGAAAATATTAAATTGATCACGCTCATGAAATTTTTGCATGTAATTATTGTGGAACGTGCATATTTTAAGTTTCCCTTAATTCTTTCATATTATTCTAATCATAATTGTATGTTCCCCGAGGGCCCAACAATTCACAATTTCGCATTTTTGGCAAAAATTCTCTAATTTTTTATATTTGGCTTTATTTATATGAGCGCAAGATCGCAGCACCTTGTAATAAAAATTTATTATAAATTATACTATGACAGACAAATCGTACATAAAGATAAGTATTGCGACATTGTGTGTGCCTTCATATAAAACAGTAAGTAAAAACTAAAAAGATTAATAGTATTTGCGACCATGCGTAATTGTGAATCTTGAAACCCTTAGGGTATATACAATTACTAAAGACAGTATAAATAATGATGATGTGAACTTGAAATACATGTTTTAAAATAATTAAACGCGGAGACTTTACATGCGTCATCAAAATAATACATTTTTCATCATTTCTAGGCGAAAAGAACCTTTTTTGATCTTCATTTTTTTGCTCATTCCACCAGGAAAAAAAACATCCCTTAATAAACCACAATGTGCGACGCGACGACCACGCATCCATTTCCTCCCTGATTGCACGCTGTTCAATCACAGGTTTCCTTTATTACCATTGGTTAAATAACAAAAAAATAGAAAAAACTAGAGAAAAATTACAATATTTTTTATAGAGTTAAGCAACGAATCTATAAAAATTGTTCATTGTTAACAAGTGTAGTTTTCAGTCGGATGGTTGGTCCCCTTGATTGAATGCGTATTGTGATTGAATAATTTTTCTTAGTAAAAGGAAGAATGGAGTGGGGGGGGACTGGCTAGAGAATCGCTCATTGTGCCGCGAACCGGCAAAAATGATCACGTGAATGACTGTAGGAGGGTGGGTGGAAGGCTGGACAATGAAGGAGAGCAGGCCACGTCAGCGGACACTTGCGCTTTGCAGAGATCGTTTCCAGTAGATCCAATGTCCGCTTCTCAATGTTGTTCCTCGTGCCTCTCGTATAAATAATCTTTCTCCAAACCACGTCAATGAAGAAATCGTTGTGAAAATTGCTCATTATTTTGCAACATTGTGTCTCCCAGGAAATACACGTTTCATTAATAATTCCTCTGGTTTATGCAATTTGTACAATATCCCATTCGTGTAAATAAGTGTCTGCAAAGGAGGAGCGTTTCTTGAAAAATCTTTTAGAAGGAAGAAAGAGCACTCACATTTCTTTTCCTTTCGTCTACAGAGAGAAAAGCATCAGCTGTGATGATTGATAACAGTTCCGATGGTCGTTTCTTCACGCGTTTATATTTCTTGGCTTCCCTCTCTCTAAGAGTAGAAAATTGGCTTGTGGACGATTGACAATAGGGAGTCAATCACGTCTAAACTCGTGTCAGCAGCAGCAGAGTAATATTCAACGTGCTTGAAACGAATGCTACATTGTTAGCTCTGCTGGTATGCTTACATGGCCTCGTGAGCGGGCAAAGATAAGGCAATCTGCCGAGTTGAAAGCATATGCGGGCAATTTTCGTAAATCACCAAAGGCTTTCCATCATTGCTAACCTGCTGAAGCTTCAGCATGACGCGCCTGTATCCTTAAGTTGTCGAGAATGTGACAAATAATTAAGTCTCGGGTTTCGTTATCTGACGCTAATGTATTTTTCATATTTCTCCCGTAAAACAACCGCCGCAAGTGCATTTTATTACGCATCGGTGCGTAAAATACATCATTAATCAAATGTGTGAATTGTTAAAATCCTTAAATCTTAAAGTCTTGTTATTTACTCGTAACTTGAGCTTAGTTGTAGCTCGTTTAGATCGAAGATATATTACACTACTCGTACACCGTGTATATCTGTGTATCTGCTATATAGTTTATATAACCATAGATTCCTGAGATAATTGTAAATAAAATATGATATAAAAATTGTTTCTTTTACCCCTCATTACCGAAATATTCAATTTTTAAATCAACTTGCAGCACGCCACGTAAAACTAGAAGCATATAGTTTTTGTTTTCCAATCATAAATCTTTCATAAATAAAATTGAATTGAAATTCATCGAATGCCAAATTTTCATTAATATTATTTATCGCATCTGTTATATTTGAATGAGGAATAATTTTAATAAATAAAAAGAATCAAATAACGTTTGAGGAAAGCTATTTTTCCAACGTCATTTTATTCACGTTGATAGTATTAAATAAGTTTTCATTCAACCATCTTTATTAGGATGATTTATAGTTGGAAAACAAAAATTGGACGAGTAATTGTACAGTGCGGTAATAGAGGCTTACTGAGAGACTAAGAGGGAAGGCTGTTATTATAGCTTAGATATTTCTCTATTTAACACGATAAGCTACTTAGCGGATTTAAAAAATGAAAAATGTTAGAAATAAAATTTGCAATATTTTTTTGCTTACGATTAATTCAGAAATCTATGATTCTAAACTATGGGGGGGGGCATATTATAGCTTTATTCCATTGCTGAGAGAATTTGTGTGCCGTTTTATCTTCAGAGAGCACAAAGAATTATTATTATTTAAATATTTTTCTTATCTTCTATTGAACGTTCCCTAGTCTCTCTTTACTCTTTTATCTATCTTTGCTTATCCTCTATCAGTCTTTTGTTTATTTATTTATTCATTCATCTCTTTTCTATTATCATCAACATTGAACGTCGTGTTTCCTCGTGAAAGGAAAATAAAGATGAGAGTACGTACCTAATCAGCTTGAAAAATATTGAAATTGGTAAAGGTCGTTGTTATTTTGTCTGACTGCTGCATTATCATCGGAGAGCGAGTTCCTTCAAAATACTTCTCTGCTTATTCACCGCTCTGAATTCAATACTTGGTAAGTGGCTCCCTCTGTGTGAAAATGATGTACTCGAAGCGTGTCCTGCAGCCAAATCCTTGATAGTCCTGCGACTATCTATTTTATCTAAATCTCGACATTTTAATAGTTCCAGAAAATACATCATATGCTTTATCCAAAAATAAGATGGGTACATTTTATTCTGACTAAGAGTGAAAATAGAAAATTGCAAAATATAATAAAGATTAATTCAGCGGATCACGGTAGTCCCACACTAAACTATCGATATTGTCCTGCCAAGATAGAAATCTGCTTTTCCATCGGAATGTGTTTGCTTTTCTGATCGCCGGTAAATACACAGAGTCTCGCGAAAAGTCCGCGTATAATTGTTGGAACGAATTGATGATTAGGCGCAACGCGACAGGCATGATTGGCGACTAGCTTTAGCGGAGAGAATTTGTCTTTGCTTGAAAAATAAGGCACGTTAGGTAAATAGAAAGGAAACTGGTTGAGGGGAGGGGGAATGGGGATAGGGGTTGAGCGAAGCAGCGATACACGCGGTGTGAAAAGAGCTTTGGAGATGCGGAACGTCAACGGTTGCAGCCTACGAGCGTTCCTCCTTTGTTTAATTACAATACGAGCGCTCATGGAGCATGTAGACAGGGTAATTATTGGTTACAATGAATGGGAGCGGGCTTATTCAGCATTTTTTGTTCTAGACCTCAGTAACATTTGGCATCCGGGGCTTATGGAGGAGTTGGAAATCGGTCCGTTATACACGTATACCTATATACGCTTAGATTGCTGCTGCTACTATTGTGCACTCTTTATTACGTAGCCATCAATGCTCCTTCACGATGTAATTTATAAATTCTTCATCCAAAGGTCCTTCTGTCGCATCAGCCAGGACTCTCAAATTTTTCACGTTCGTGTGCGCGTCCAAATTTATTCCTCCGTAGGTTTATTTATTGGCAGAAGAATCCCTCTCTCCCTCTTAAATATCTGTTTGACCTGGCAATGAAATATTTGCGAAGGGAGGAGGGGGGACAGGGATGTATCTCGATACGGTGATCACAGTGGCAATGGTTAGTGAGTTATATAGTGGGATATTGCGGGAACCTTGTCGGGGTCCTTGTCGCGCTATAGAGTTTGAGGGAATCAAAAGGGTTTAACTCGAGCAGGTCCCACTTTTGCGGGACCTTGTTAACCCTTTGGGGTTGTCTCGACTCCCGAGTCAGCCCGGCCCAGAGCCCAGCCCAGACCAGACCGAGCTAGTCGTCCTCGTGTCGACTCTGTGGATTCAAAGGGTTCCTCGTTGCATCCAAGGATCAGTCGATCGCTGCAGTCACTGCTATCCAGGACTCGTAGCACCAGTGACACAGCGAATCTATGGTGAATTATTTTTGGTTGGTTAATCGAGTACCATTGTGACGTCACGACTCTCGAAGTCGGTTGAAACTTCACGCGTCCTCCCTTTGAAAATCTATTATTATATTATTCGAGAGTCTATTATAACGTGTAATTAGAGGGTAAGTATAATGTAGTAATCGATACAATGTTTGGGGTAAGTATACTGTGTATTTTTGAGTCCAGAGAGAGAGAGAGAATTGTGTCGACATTGTCGAATACAAATTCAAAGGGTTCTTCGTCGAAGGATCGGTCGATCGTTGCAGTCCCTCCTATCCAGGACTCGTACCAACGATATAGCAAATCTGTAGTGAATAATTTTTAGTTCGTTAATCGAGTACCCTTGTGACGTCACGATTTTAAAAGACGGTTGAAATTTTGCAGGCCTCGTTTGTAAATCTATCGCTACGTAGTTTGAAAGAGTATTATAATATACTCTTATACAATCGTGTTGTTGATTTTCTACCGTATCTCGTTTATCTTCAATTTTCTTAGCAGAACAAAAAACCCAAGATTGAAATAGGGTGTCATCCCCATATTATTCTTGGAGTCGTATCCATATTTCACGAGTGATTCGATTCCTTCGTGAATAGAAATATAATAATCGTTCACTTTTTTTCACTTCTGGCTGTCACTAAAAACAAAATAAATATATATAAATACTCGCCAACTGTACCGATCACCTTCATAAATACTATGCAACCACCCTATGAGAGTTTCTCGAAACCGGAGTTTGACCAAGGCGCAGAAATAAAAATTCTGCTTTATATATATGTTGAATCTCATAAGTTAAGAGGATAAATATAGTAGTAATCGAGACGAGGTTGGGGGTAAGTATACTATATTCGAAGCTCGAACCCGCGCGCGCGAGAGAGAGAGAGAGAGAGAGAACTGTGGCGACAGTGGCGACACCGCGCCGTTGGTTGAAGGGGATTGAAATAGAGAACGGGGGAGGCAAATTAATACGGGCGGGCAAAGAGGGCTTGGCTAACGAACGAGCCGACGCCACGGCCAACGCAGAAGGCAGCCAAGTCTAGTGCCGACCAGCGCCGCGACGCCTCACCCTCAAAAGCTCTCTCCTTCCTCGCTGGACGCTCGAGTGTCAGTCGGTCATTCGCATAACGCACCACAATCTTCTCTGCCCATGATTTTTAACACCGTCCTCTATATATTAATACCATAGCTGCTAAACGGTCCAATTGTGTCAAGTGCAAAGTTCATAGTTTGGTGAGGATGGGCAATCGAGCGAATGCAGCAGCAGCGCTCTGTCGTGCATACACTGTGAAATTCATTAAACTTCGTTTCCCTCTGTCACCTGTCCTGGCTGTAACCCGATCGTTGCTTTTTCATACGAAAATGCAGATTCTACCCTTTTCCCAGGAAAATATACGTAGGATGGGGGGGGGGGGAGGGAGGGGTGTAACGGCGGGTGGCACAACTGGAAAGGAGAGGGAAAGCAACGCGAGAGAGGAAACCGAGGAAAGAATACGCTTTTCCAGCGGAGAGGGTGGGAAATGCGCAAGGATCGATAAAGGGAGTCTCGCGGTTACTTAGAATGGACCAGCACACTCTCCTACTATATATATATACATATAACAGAGTACCACGCTTCGTTACGATTCTTTTCCAAAAACTGTAGAGCAATATTTATAAAAATATAACGAGCGTTGGGGAGAGTTCTTCCGCCATGCACATATACACGTTTACATTCTTTGTTTCTCTTCTTCGGGTCCTCCAGTTCGAATACAACGGTTCGTAGTTATAGATGCGTGTTTGCAAACGAGAGAAGAAAAGCTGCAGCACAGAGTGTGTCGGGTGTTGGTCGAGGAATGGGAATAAGGATGTAAGGGGAGGCATTGCTAGTTGTGCGGTATATATATATATATATATATATGTATATATATATATATAGCATAACTCGCATACACGGCTTCTTCCCGATAGGTATCGAATGCTAACGAAGCCGATAGGGCTGGACGCGCGGGCTGTTTCTGCGCTCGGACAGGACAATAACCGGTAAACGTATGTCCGTCCATCGAACGAACGCCTGCTGTCTGGGGGAGCAGGTGCGACCGTGACTTGCTTGCACGCGTAACTCTTTGCCTCGCTGTCTCTACACCAAACTGCAACCTTCTCGCGAAACTGACCGTTTTGAATATTGATGCTCCGTAATCGAGCCAAGAGTGCAAAATGCGAGTACAGCGAGCATCGTGCAAGATAAAGACACGCACGTGCAATCTACGCGTCCGTCGATACACATTTCCATAAACGCACGTGTGTTGGTATATGTATGTATATGACTGTTATGGGCAGCTTGATGAAAGGACAACGGGAACGCACGCAACAAATGCCACGCTAATTTATGCACACGCATTTACCTTATCTTTAATAATCTATCATATATGTTTTTATCTCGTCGGGTGTGTATACATATATATATATATATATATATATTCGCATATAGCGATTGTATCGAGAGGATCGTTTAATTGAATTATTATGCGCGAAGAGGAGGAGGAACACGGTGTGGCAGTTGTAGTGGCTTAAGTAGCAGTGGCAAGAGCTATAGTAGAACCGTGACTAAGCGTTTGTACTTTTTCCAGACTCACCCCGCCATCTCCTGCATAATGTCCAAGCTCGATTGCTGTTTATCGATGATTATTGGCGGCAAATTGGAAGGAATCGTCTCTGGTGCTACTATTTGCTTTTGTAACTGTGGCAGGGAGAGGTATATATATATATATAGAAGGATAAATGTGACAGAGGGACGAAGAAGAAGAAGAAATTAAAGAGAGAGTAAGGAATCGAAGATTCATAGCGATGACTCGCGATGATCCCCCAATATAAATAAGCCAGCTTCCTCGACTGTGGATGAATCCGCAGTGGGAGAAAGGGTGGAGAGGCAGGGAGTAAAATACGTAGCAAGGATGATGGGAAAGGGAAAGATCTATATGGAGGATCTACAGCGAGTTGCATAACAATGCAGGCGATGTTGCCTTCATGCATAAGTATCTATGCAAACCCAATAGCGATTCTGAAGAGGCACGACGCGCGGCGAGATAATATTTTCATATGAATACAAATGGCCCTCTTTCTCTCTTCCTTCGTTACACGGTAGAAAATAGGATTCTTCCTTTTGCTCGTTTCGCATACGGATAGCAAATCTTTATATATATGTATATATGCCAGACTATACTTTATTATACCATACTGTAGATTTCGTCAGAGTGAGAAATCTGCCAGGCGAATCGCGCGCTTGCGACTTTTCCATTCCCTCCAGTTATTTGCGTTATCGCAACGCTCGAGACTCTCCTCAGCACCGCTATATATATATATATATATATATATATATATAGCGTATACAGTGCCACAGCGCATATATCGCCAATGCGTTATACCTTTTGCAATTTACCTCGAATTACCTAGCAGCAGCTTAATTGCTAGACAACGATCGTTGTTGCTCCAATCTGTTGGCGTAGGCGTTTTATAGTTTTGCTCGGAGTGTTGGCCGAGAGTGGTGGGTAAACGGAGAGTGCGAAGGAGACTTTCCGAGAACTCGGTGGAGAGCGAGAGAGGCCGGAGATAAGGAGAGTAAATAAATATTCTTTGAGGTATGGTAAGTATGGTGGTAGTGGTATATGGTAGTAATACACGTATAACGAGATGTAAACGAAATCCATAGAGTGAAGGGTACGAGATAAATCTATAAGGAAAGAAATTACAAGTTGTGCTATAATATAACACTGAGTATGGAAACTGGGTCCGCTCGTTAGTTGCGTGAGACCTTTTAATAAGCGATCATTGAGCATTCTAATAACTCTCTATTCCGTGTGTGTGTGTGTGTTGAGATTGTATATAGCTATATATGAATATATATAGGAATGTTAAAATTTGCGAGAAGAGAGAAGAAGGTAAATATGCTGTTGGTCGAGCAATCTAAATACTCGAATGTAAATCGTATTCCATGTAGCAAAGAGCAAGTTCAGAGTTCTTGTAAATGCTTTCTTCGTGCGGTAGACGTCGCTCTTGGCAATATTGACGGATAAAAGCGAGAACGTGAACGAGCTCTCGAGGGATCCAAGGAAGCTCGAGTAATAAGAGCGGCCTAAACTCCGCGAATCCTTTTATTAATCCGCGTGCTCCAGGATTGGATTTAAAATCCCGAGTCGACGGCTTCCTCTTTTCTCATCCGCTTTGCACTTTCTCGCATCTTTCTCTCAACCTTGGCGCGATCGAATCAAATACAGACGCGATGTTCTTTCGGAACTCGCAGTTTCGAGATATATATATATATATATATATATACGTGTTATATGATAAATATATCCATTATAAGTATATGTGTCTATGTATATGTATATATATATAATATAGAGGACCGCGACGTCGGTGCTACGTGCTCGAAGCAGTTAGCTTTATTGCAGAGCGCGCGGGACTTTTTAATATTGCTTTGGCGCGAGCACGCCTGCCAACTGACAAAAAGAAGAAAGAGGGAAGGAGGCGCTAATGGAGAACGTTTTTGCCCTAACGACCGTGGAAAAGGGACGGAAAGGGAGACACCCGAGATTACGAATCGGAACGGGGGCGGTTTTCCGTCAATGCCATTGTTGCTTAGACTCCACTTTTCGCACTCTTTTTTTTTCTTTTTTTTTTTTTATTCACATCGCTAGCTCGTCATTGTTTTCTCGCGCTGGATAATCGACGTTCGACTTTCTTAACTCTATATGTATATATATACACCATGTATACTATACTCGGTATACTGGAGAATAATACACGACGAGAGATGGAAATATATTCGAACGACAGCCCTCCTGAAAGGGAATTAATTTGACATATTTTAAAAGTTTGAATATCGCTGGTGGTTGCAAAGCCGTTTGAGCGCGGATAGCGGGATATGGTAGGATGGAAAGAGTCGAGCAAGTCGAAACGAGGTAAGGTATAAGAGGGAGGAGAGAGAGGGAGAGAGACGAGGTGGCAGGAGGCGTCAAGCAAGCGAGCACCAGCACCACCAACATCAGCACCAGCATCAGTACCAGCAGCAGCGGCCTACCTTTGGGGAGAGTCGAGTAATTTTAAAGCGATTTTTAGCGAAATAAGTTTACGTTGATGTCGGGAGCGAAAGCTTTAGCGTAGATTTCTATGATCGAATCGGGAATGAGAATTGGTTTGATCGGTGATTTTCGCTGGGATCGATAGAGCTGGAATCGCGCGAGGGCTGAAATGAAAATTTTGAAGAGGAGAGAGGGTCGAAGTCGAGCTGCGAAAAGAGGCAAAGGAGAGCTTTATCCCTGTTCTGCGGAGAATAGCGTAAAAATAACGAATTGTGTCTACCTCTTTGGTAAAGTGGGGGGGTTAGGGTGGTTGAGAGGAGAAAGGGAGATGGGTGGATGGTACACTTCGGGCTATGGGAATCGTGTACGCGGCCTGGCATGAATATTGCCAATTTACGGCTGCTGGAACGTACGGCTTTCTCGTCTATCGTCTCTCTCTCTCTCACGCATACACACACACACACACACACACACACTGTTCCGCTTTGCCCATACCACCGTGCAGCCCCCCCTGAAGCAGCCAGCAGCCCGCCTTGGGAGGAGAAAACGCGAGGAAAAACGATAGAATCCATCGTATCGAGAAAGAAAATTTGCGTTGTGCGGGAGAAAGGGGAGTCGGAGAAAGAGAGGTAGCTTGACGCGATATTGGAAAATGGCGTCGATGTGTGCGAACGCGGAAGGTGGAGGGAGGGTGGGTGGCTTTACCCTCGGGAGTGGGGAAAAATAAAATAAATTGCTCAACATATCCAATAAGGTGGCAGAGCCGTTGCCCGGGCGACGCCGACTCACTACTACCTACTCTCCTCTATGCTTTTCCAACCGGAGAACTCTTCTCCTCCACTTTTTTCCCCTCCCCCTCCCCTTCCCCTCTTCTCGTACACCTCTTAGCCAGCTACGACGAGGTAGCTCGAGATACCTGCGAACAATAGGACCAAGAGGAACATCGTGTGCGCCGGTATATATATATATATATAGTATATCCGCGCCTTCCTCAATTGTCTTTTTCTACTCTCGATTGGCAACGTCACCGAACACGTACATATATACGGACAGCGACTTTACGCTTATATATGTATATATATATATATACATATAGAAGTGTATGTATAAGGTAGGACGCTGAAAGATGAAGCACGAAGAAGATAGACGTGCGCGGAAAAGAAAATCGAGGGTGGTTGGGGTGGCCCCAAACCACGCCTCGTACGTGAGGCATGCGTTTGAGATACGCTGCGAGGAATAAAGAAAGCTTCCTTCCGATTGGTCCTCCCTGTGTTACCACGTTATACACTCGTTCGTGCGTTTGCAGCTCATATATATGTATATATATATATATAGGTTCGCCGTGTGCGTTGGCTACCATCTTAGAAAATCGGCCAACTCCCATGAAAGGGGAAAAAAGAAACGCGCGGTCGAAAAGAAGCGAAGCTCCTTGAACGCGCGAGCAAAGTCTCTGCTTTGGCCAATGTGTGTGCGCCACATGTGCACAATTGTGCGCAAGCTCGCTCTCTCTCGCTACGCTAGACTCCACCCTGCTAATCAATCAACTCGCCTGCTTCGCTACATGCATGTATATGTATGTGCTTTATATACGTATATTATATATGTATCAGAGTCACGCATTCAATTCTCCGGCTGTACGAGCCATAGCCTTGATTTTTTATTTTAACCCCCCTCTTCTCTCCTCTCTCCTATTTCCTATTCCAAATTTACTTTTCGTTCCAAAAGTCCGCGATGCTCGAGCTGCTTCCTCCGAGATACGATATAACACGATCGCCAATGTTTAAGCACTTTAAAAGGCAACGCGATGGTGCAGACAAGGCACAAGTTTCGCCTAACAACGGTTTGCTCGAGAGAGAGAGAGAGAGAGAGAGAGGGAATGTAATGTGTTCCAGGGGATGAGAGCTCCCCCGCCCTTCTTACTCTCTCTCTCTACAGTCAAGCTCTTTCAGGGGTAGCTTTAACCCTTTCCTTTTTTATTGATTTTTAGCCCGAGACGAGCGAGAAAGCTCCCGAGCTGGCCCACGTGCCTCACTCTCTACTTTATTCTATTCTCTACTCTACTCCACTTCACACCACTTCACTCTACTCCCTAGACTTTGTTCTACCACCCACTTCATATCACTCTCCATCCAATCCTCTCTCTCACGCACACACACACTCAGTCTCCTCTTTGACTTTTCTCACCTGAAAAGCTTTAGCCAGCACGTGACTCTCCGGCAAACTTCTGTATCAAGTGAATTAGCGATCGTCTCGACGTTCCTCTTTCTCTCTCTCTCTCTCTCTCTCTCTCTTCTCCTTGGAAAGCATTAAATTTATCTATTGTACAATAACGCTGCAGATTACAAAATGTTGAGCGAGAGCTGTTGGAAGTTGGCGGAAAATTGAAAAATAATAAATTGCCAAACTACTTTAAAGAAATTAGCGTGGCTCGCCCGAGATGCTCCTTGCTGGATCCTTTTTTTTCTCTGCCTGGCCGCTCTCGCCTATCCCACGCAAACTTTACGATATTGATTAATTCGTTTAAAAAGTTTCCTCCTGTCTGCATCCTTTCGCATTCCACGTGGAGCTATCGCTGTTAGGTATATATACAGAAACACGTGTGTACATAAACACACACACACATATATATATATATATATATATATATATATATATATATATACAATTCTAAAAAAGGAATAAACCAAGCAGAAGGAATTCCAAGAGTTTAAAACGAATGGGAATAAGGATCGAGAAGGACGGACGTAGATTCGTATTTGGATGTTCGCAGAGTGATTGGCGAAGATGTTGCGTATTATTGGTCAGGATAGCGACGGGGTCGATGCGAGCGAGAGGTTGCTCGCTGCATGGGAATGAAGAATAGCGAACGAAATGGAAAAGCTTGAAAAGTTTGCGTTCGCGCTCGCGCCCCGTCACGACGACGACGACGACGACGACGAGAAAGCTTGGCTGCACCGGCTGCACGAGCCAGCCCTTTTCCATCCTCCTTCCCATTCCGGGGATAAAGGTCTGAGAAAGAAAGTACATTGGAGATGGAGTATAGAGTTGTGCGCGTAGCTTTGGAGTGCAAGCGTGGCGATGTGTGGGTGTATGTCGAGAGAAAGGAAAAGAGAAGATATCTGGAGAGTCGCGCATGCGCCTGGCTCTGCGTCAATACGCTCTGCACACGCTACCCTTTCTCTATCCTGTCCCCTGTACTCCCCCCCCCCTTCCACCTCCTCTCCCCGTTGCCGGCCTTTGTCGCACTTAAACGGAAGAAGATCGACACTTGTAAATGGAAAGGAGTGGAGGAGCAGGGTGAGGGCTCGGAGTGTGAGGAATAAAGGCTAGGCTCGCGACTCTCCTTCATCCACTCGTACATAACTCGCGTCGTCCTTGCGCGCTCATAATTATATCTATATACATACTGAAGAGCTTACAGCGATCGCGAGTAATTATCGTTAACGGGAATTTTTCTGAGGGTGAAAGGGCGCGAGCTACTTTTCTCTACTTTTCTCGCTGGATGATCGCTGAGGTGTTGCTCGCTTGAAAAAGAGTCGGGAAGGAAAGGGCGGAAGGGCGACTCGTCGAGGTGCAGGAGAAACGTTCAAAGGGAAAGGTGGTACAGTACAGAAGCGACCTGAGCAAAGCAATTTTGTCTCGTCTCGAGTGCGTTTACAACACAGTGCGTCTCTCTCTCTCTCTCTCTCTCTCTGCCTCTTTTTCTTCGTTTCCCCTCCGCTGCTTCCCTAGCTGGATCGTGCAAAGCTATTATTTTCCATTGGTATATACCGTCGGAGAGGAGGAAGAAGAAGGACATCGAAAGAAGAGTGATGAATGAGAGAGGTGGACAAGACGAAGACGTTCGCGCTATATCTCTTCGCGTCTGGGGGAGTGGGTAATAATAAAGGTCTGGGCAACTGAAGGGTTGCGCGTCTGGACGGCTAACATTGATCTGTACCCTTCTCAGTCAGCGACCCACCCCCCCACCCGTTTCTTTTGGAATTTCCTCCACTATACCTCGCCGGAAAACTCTCGCGGCGAACAGTTTGTCAGTTTGGCAATAATAATGCTGAGAAAAAATTGTAATTGTCATGCGTGAATTTCAAAAGAATATATATATATATATATATATACGCTGCGCGATAAAACGATCTTGCACCATGAAGCACGAGACTCATCAAGGTAGGTATAGTTGAAGAGTGAGAGTGAGAGTGGCTCGGTATCTCGATGGAATTCGCGAAGATGAGAAAGGTTTCAAAGATAAAAGAGTTGCTTTCTCGAGCATGCGAATAAATATGAAAGTAGATTGGATCCTGTCTACAGTTGGATGTTGGCATTGTTAATGGGAAGATTACATTGGAGAAAGAACTTGTAAAATTAGCGCCTGCGAGCGTTAGTGTTAGAGTCGCGTACTGGAGGAGGGTGGAGAGAGATAATCTTACAAATTGAACTGTTGGCATTGGGTGCGGTCGAGGGTGCATGGTAAAAGGAGCAAGAGTGCAGCGTATTGAGAGGAAAGGAGAAGGAGAAGGAGAATCGCGCGGAATCCTCTGTAACGTGTCCAACAGCCACATATCCGTGCAACGGTTACGTATGCACGCGCGTACGCTCGTCCAGGAAGTATAAACCTACCATCTATGGGAAACTAATATATTGGCAGCAGAAAAGCAGCGATCGAAGCACAGAGTAGAGAGAATATGTTCCAACGACTCTCTCACCACGCTCTTGCGTGCTTTCACTTTATTTCGCGTTTGTATTCGAAACTTTAAGTGGCCGAGTAAATTTGTTTTGGACGAGGTAGGATTGGCATCGGGCTCTGCTTCGTGTGTATACCTTGTCACGTTCTCCAGCGACGACGTTACCTCACATGTAAACGGGCCTTTGGCAAACAAGAGCGGCAAACAGTCGCAATACGGCACGAAACTGCTGTTAAACTTGAAGCAATCACGATAATCGTCGGTCTCATCGATTAATTCACTGCTCCGTCAGCTGACTGACCAGTTTTAGTTGTTCGAGCTGAGAGAGAGGGAGACTAGAGCAAAAAGGACACACGTGGCATGACTGGAAATTTTCAAGCAAATAGACTACTGGAGAGTCTCCCTGCGCACTTCCCACGCGTATATCTTATATAACCCTTTGCTTCCCTTTCGGCCCTTCCAATCTCCCTCGGGCATTATGTTGAATCTACATACGAAAAGGAGGAGTGCTTTCCCATGTCCCTATCCTAACGACACGGTGTTTTCCACACGCCAACCTATCCATCCAAGGAAACCCAATCTCGCTTCACCCTCGGATTCAGCAGAGATGCCAAAGATGTTTCTTACCGCTCTCTGCTAGCTGATTATTACTTGGATCGATGCTTCCCTTTTAATGACATTCCTGATGCATCGCGACGGTTTAGGAACAGTGGCTTCGTCTCGAGAAATTCGACGGCAGATGCATCCCTGGGACTGTATGAATTATCTCTCTCTCTCTCTCTCTCTCTCTCTCTCTCTCTCTCTCTCTCTCTCTCTCTCTCTCTCTCTCTCTCTCTCTCTCTCGATCTTTGTCCTCGTTCTCACGTTACTCCATCGACGATGCTGACTCTTGGAATAAATTATCAGAGTACCCGAAACATACGTTGCGTATTCGCCGAAGATAATGCATCTACCTGGATATATGCGCGCGAGGACCCTAATGCCGAGGGACCCACTTTATGCTCTATGCATGCAATATATATATATATATATATATATACATATGCAACATTGGCAGAGGATCGATTCGCGTGTCAAATCTCTCCGGCTTTATATAATAGCGAGAAGAATTTGATCGTTGAATTTTTTGCAAGGTTCCAACGGATTTTCAACGTTTCGCGAGTGCAGTGGAATTTTCGATCTTCATTATGCTGATTATATTGAGAAACGCTGAGGTATGCCAAAGTTGGCAGGACAGTCGAGGAAGAAGAGACGAGGACACGAAGATTCCATTAAGGGGCAACTGGCGGTAATGAATGGAGAATACCCTTCGCCTCCCGGTCGCTGGCCCGCTCTAGCCAGACCCTCGCCAGCTTCCAGACGTCTCGTTCAGTTTCTTCCCTCCTCGTCCAACGCTCTGCTCATTGTGCTCGCTACGGCGCGAGAGAGAAGGCTACCGTAATTTTCCTCTCGATAAAAAATACTCTCGTTTAACTTTTCCTCGCTCATTATTCCCTGCCGCCCTGACCTAACTCGCTCTGACCCCGAAGGCTGCTTCCTTTAATAACCCACTAAGAAATAAGGCACGCGGCAAACTGAATGAGAGATTATATATATAGCAAGAGGGACGAACGAAGAGGGTAACTTTCTTCGATACTACTAATTTCATCAATTTTCGCTCGAGTATTCGCATTCCTCGCACACGTGTCAATAATTTTTATACGCTGCTTATGCTAATATATGGCGTGTTAAAGTTGTAGTGCTCTCACTATATATATATATATATACTTCCGGTGAAGTATCTTTCAGGGTCAAGGATATAATTTCTCATGGATAACCAATTAAGCTTTTTCGAGCTGTATATGCTTCTCTGTCCGTTATATATACATACATATATATATAGTTATCAAGCCAACCCAGCTTAGTCGAGACCAGACTAGACCAGACCAGACCAACCTAACTTAACTCGACTCGACTCAACCCAATCCAACCCCACATCCACGGCATTTAATTACCTTGCCAACCCCAGCAGACTGCTCAGCCTCGGGGCCAAGGTCACGAACCATTCAACTCTCAGTCAGCGTATTTCTTAGCCATGGGGCACACTGACCGAATTTACCCTCTCTCTCTCTCTCTCTCTCTATCTCTCTCTCTCCCTCTCTCTAATATGCGGCATATACTTTCACGTGTAAAGGAAGAAGATTCGTATATATAGATTATTGGTAGAAAAGGATTTGGAAAAAAGGGAATCGAAGCGAACGAGTCCTCTTTAGCTTGCATATCCTCGCGTGCTCGAGAGTCATAATCCATAAATCACCGAAGGCTCCGATTCTTTGTGGATTACGACAGAGAACCGAGCCACCCATGCACCCCCGGTTCCCCGTTTCGCGTTTTATTTATTTCCGTCGAGTTAACGAACGAGACGCTGCCCATTGTACGCCACCCCCGCGCGACGTCCTTTTTACGATCGATTTGCAGAGACGCCATTTTCGCTTATACCAGCAATCCCATAAATCAGCCACCACCTCTCCTACTCGTTTTGATTCTTACCCATCCCTCTCCCTCTCCCCCTTCCCAACCATCTCTCTCATTTTTTTTCTAATTCCGCCAATGTACAAAACGATATTTGCCAGGATAAGGAATATCCTCGTGACGATAACTATGAATCCTGTTGGCTATGCGCGTGGGTGGAGGAGGCGGAAAAGGCCGGTGCTATGGGAGGGATCCAGATGGGTTTGGGCATACGTGTTTGAAAGGAGGCTGGTGACTCGGTGGGCGTGTGTGGACCGTCTAGACGTGGGGTAAGGGAGATAGGCGCGCACACACACACATATATGTAAGAGAGTCTCGCGTACCAAGAGAGAGGGTGCACACCCCGGACGGCCCAGAACTGCGCAGAACTTCCTTCCTTCCGCTTGATCGACATCGATTCCAAGATGGTGGCGCCAACCGGTGTACTCGCCTCTATATACTCCAGCATCCCCCTCTGCCTCCAAGAGAGGAGAGAAGAAAAAGGGGATGGGGGTGGGGAATAGACGCGCGAGATGCCCTGCCCGATATCGGAATCGCATTAGAACCCATCCTGAAGACTCCGGAGCACACCGAGCCATATCTCTTTTATATATATATATATATATATATATATATACATATTCTCTCTCTCCGCTATGTTTTTCCCTCTTCAACCCTGAAATAATGCCGTGCTGCACCGCTGCTACCCCGAAGAGTCGAGACGGAGCAGCCTCCGCACAAGCACGCGTGCGTATTACGAATGTGAGATTGCACGAGGTGAAGTAGCTGACGGAGACGTGGCAAAAGAAGAGTCGGGGTGGAAGAGGAGGAAAGATTGATCTGACGCGCGCGCACGTGCGAATCTCGATACGCGCTTTATTCTCAGCCCTCTTTCCGGTACCTGCCACTCTCGCGGGATCAGCCCAGGAGAGGGGAGGATATTTCATCAGGGGACTATAGGGATAATCGTGTAAACCGACGCACCTGCCGGATCTCTTGCCACAAACATATTTGTAGCTGTTCCGGAATTGTACTGTGAAACCTCTTCATCCCCCCCCCCTATTTTTTCTCTTTCTCCCTCCAAGAAGAAGAAGAAGACTGGTGCAAGAAATGAACCACTACCTCCTCCGCCCCCCCCCCCCCCTCGCCGGTGACAATTTCAGGGACTGCGAAATGTTGGCGATAATCCTTGAATGGATCCGCCGCACGCATCATTACCGTGCGATCTAGCCGCGATTATTCAAACGACATCGCTAACAAGATTCCCCGATTCGCCAATCAGCTTCCCTAATCACTCTACCCTCGCAATTGCAATGGATAAAAGTTCTCTTCTCCGCTTTTACACAAGAACCTCTTATTCACCTTCAAACGGACAATAATCTAGTTTCGCTGCGATTTTATCATCAGAGGTGAACAAATGCTGCAGCGCTCTTATAGGAACTTGAACTTTAACTTGGCCGAGTTTTAATACTTTACGACGTTTCGACCGTTTGACGACGAGAGGCTCTTTCCGGGATATTAAGACGAGAATTGTTAGGAAATTGTCCAACAGCTAGCGTTTTCTTTGACGAACATAAAGGCGAGTACCAGCTAGGCGACATAAATTTGGACTCTACTTTATAATACATTAAGAGGGAAAAATTCTCACTTCTCTCTCTCTCTCTCTCTCTCTCTCTCTCTCTCTCTCTCTCTCTCTCTCTCTCTCTCTCTCTCTCTCTCTGCCTTTCCCTCCAAGGCTCGCTATTCTTTCATCCGCCGCGCGCACGCTTACCCTTGACTGGGCCGCCTAAGTAAAAATCAATAATTCCTTTATCGTACAAATTAACGTTAAGCATATTCCACCCTCGTGCACGGAGGTCCGTGTCGGCATTACACCGTTTCCTGTGCCTCCTCCCTGCCCTGCATAATGTCTGTTTCCCTTTTACGATCCCCAGGCCTACTTTGAACATTTTCACCGTGCTTCTTCATGGCACGCGTACTATATATACTGTAGCAGTCATCGGTCAATTCGAGTCACGGCAAGAGGTTGAAACGATGGCTGAAGAGGTGCAAGAAAAAAAGGAGTGGAACTTTGGAGAAAAAGGAGGAAGAAATACAGGAGAGACGCTTGTATAATTGGTCGAGTATAATGAGTTAAAGGGGATCGAGCGCGATGTTGAAAACGGCAGCTGAAAATGAAATAGTTCTAGGTCATGACGACGCAGAGGAGAAAGTACTGAACTGAGCTGAACTGAGCTGAACTTGGGTAGGTAGTTTCCCTTGCCATTCCTGGTCCGCCCCCGACACTCCCAACGTGGCACACAGGGATCGTTGATTGTAAATTAGTTAAAGGAGATGCTTCATTAAGGTCAGCTGGCTTGATTCCGAGCCTTCTCCTCTATCCCTCGAGATGAGAGCGTCCCGTGCTCATCAGAGATGCATCATTTTCTTGAAATTGCGGAAACCTTATGCATCAGGTTTTTCAATTTGCAACGAAATGAAGTGGCGAGTCTCTATTGACTTTGAAAGTAGATAATGCTCCTCCCCCCCCCCACTCCCCCCCCCCCTCGTAGTTGAACACTCGAGCAGGGAATATCTTACCGAAGAAAATCTGCTTTTAAAACTCGACTCTGGATTGCAGGCGGTTTTGCCGCACAGCCAATCCTCGCGCGTATCTTTTTGACTTTGATTTTTTGACATTTTCCGTTTTCCACCCCTGACGATGATCTCCGAACGCAACAGCTCTCGCGATGAAATTAAAAATTGAAGCTAAAGCGAGTGAACGAGCAAGGAGGAAGAGGAGAGATAAATGGGAAAAGAATATACGGGAGGGAGAGGGAGAGAGAGAGAGAGAGGAACTAGAGGAGTCTCCGGGGAAATTATTGACAGTCGGCAAGAAAATCACATCGTAAATACCACGTCAGAGTTTACCCGTGTACGTAATCTTTGTCTTTTGTCCCTCCTCGCGCTGTACTGCTATACTCTATCTATGTATATATATATATATATATCATAGAGGAGCGTCGAGCAGGTTGGAATAAGCAAGAAAATGGGAGGAAGCTGGAACGCTCACAGTCATAATTTTCTCTATCGCTGACCTGAAAATGTTTGCGCATTAAATTAAGAGAGAAACGAGGAAGCCGCGGAAGATTTTTCGCCAGAGAAATTCTGCGAGGCAGACGGTGCATCCGGCAGGGGACGCGGACATAAATTTTTCATGGAGAAAGCAAGCGCATCGCGGCAATATTTGCAGCGAGCACCTTGCAACCAGCCGATGCTTCTTTTCTCATTTTCCCTTATCCCGAGTTTCCTCGCCACATGGAGAGAGGAGAAACTGCATATTATTCGCGAAAATTCTCCCTCTCTCTCTCTCTCTCTCTCTAGCTTTATGGAAAAAGGAATAATGGAAGAGAGCAGGAGCTAGGGAGAGGCAGAAGTTTGTCGAGGAGTGAAAAGCGAAAAGAACGCGAGACTGGGAGTGGAGGAGGAGAAGTAGGAGGAGGAGGAGGGGGGGGGGGGTGGCATGAGGGAATGGGTCTCAACGGCTAAGGGTAGTTATTATAATAAATTTGTCGGGGGTTTAAGAAGCGGAAACAATTGAGAACTGCGAGCGACTCTAAGGATGTGCTTATCGTTGCTTTTATTCAAATTGGAATGAAAGGCGACGAGCTGCGCCGGATGCGAGAGCTGCATCTTTCCTCTCTTCTTGTATCGGTCCAAGTGAGCGCGATGCCAATCGGATGTGGCAAAAGAGGGCCGTCAATTTTACCGACCAAGAATCCTACTATTTTTCTCTCTCTTCTTTTTTTCTTTTCCCTTTTTTTTCTTATATATTCAAGCTGTCGTCCTCTCTGCTCCGCATAAGTCGATGATCCGCGCTTGCGGCTTATGCCATACATGTATTATATATATATATATATAGTTGTGTAACCCGCGAGTGGATTTTTTCGCAATGAAACTGAATCTTCGAGCCAAGATGCGAGTTTAGCCCGGAGCGTTTTGTCGCGCGGGGAGAGTATAAAGGTGCAGGGATCGGAAGAAAAAGTTTTTGAGAGACGAGACGAAACACAATGGCTCGGCGACGAGCGAACTTTTCTCATCGGAGGGGTCGAGGAGCGCCTTGGCGAGAGACCTTTTATCGATTCTAATGATATCGTGATATTGACGCATCTCGCTCTTCGCAATTCACATATATCATACCCGCCAACCGCGTCTTCATATTTTATTGTATATGTAAATAGGATGTACGTGATATGATAATAAAATATATATATAGCTAATATTTTTTATCAATGAAAAGAACGAGAGGTGTTAAGGAATTTAGCACTGAAAATTACCCAAAACTCAAAATCTTTTATTTTTAATCTTGCTCTATTTGAAATTATATCTTATATCAATTTAACATTTATTTAAAGAAAGTCTATTGCAAAATACTTATCTAAAATTTTATTTTTTTTACTTTCTTCAATTGTAGTACATACTTTGTAAGATTATCTTTTGTATACAGAAAAAATTCCTATTACACAATTTTACAGAGGAATTGATTTGATAAAAGTATTTCCTTATACCGTTAAGACTATACTATATATATATTTCTGTGCTAGGATCTTTATATATTGTCTTACCGACTGAACATTTACATATATAAAATCGCTATTGCGAACTTCCTGCGTGGCAGTGTTGCGCGGTTTCCCGCGAGAAAACCGCGAGCGACGTGAAAGCTAAAGCCTCCTAAACGTGTGCTTACGTAAAATACACAAAATAAAAGCTACTGCTGCCGCCGCTGCGTCAGGTGGCCACGGCGCTTCTTTCCCACGGACATCGCACAGCCTTTATTATTATACATCGTTCGATCACAATGCGAACCGAATAAAGTCTGAAGATCGAGCGTGGAGAACCGATGCACCTGCAGCTTCAGTCTGCGATATAACTATCGTGCAACGCCAGGCAGTTCCTGTTGTGCAAGGTAAAACCATTTGGAATGACACAGTCTCGATATCCTTGGAATTTTGCACGAAAGCAAAATTTCATTTGTCTCTGGTCCCCAACCCTAATCTATATATATATATATACATACAGCGAACGCACGGAATCTAATACGAGCTTCTACATTTTCACCCGATATAGTTTCGTCGTCTCGAATATTATTTTACCTGGGAGGGTGAGCTGCGAGAATTAGATGCCCCGGGCATCTGGCCGTGCATGGTTTCTCCTTACGTTAGGACCTCCTAAGCGAGTCGTCGGGGCAAACGATCAGGAAGCTGATAAAATTATTTCATTGCTTATATTTTCATCGAAGGATGCCAGGCTCGTGTTGCGTTACCCTCGGGGTAATGCTCCATTGTCCATTGTCTTGAAAAGGGACCGGTGAAGAGTCCTCGCGCTCTGCAGGTTCTGCAGCCAGCAGGTTGCATATATATACTATGTATATATATAGATATACATGTATATAGACACGTTGACTCGTCTTCCTCGTGTCTGGCTGGCCGCTTCAGTACCGATCGCGACAGGATAAACGAGAGTGAGCGTCCGATGGACCAGCGGCGAACCTGCACCGTTCTCCCAATTATGTGGCCTCGATGGAGACCCCACTGTCCATCTGTCAACAGGCACCGAATGATCGATGGACCACACGCGCCAGCAGAACGCTTTTACTCCACCGGAACGATAAATTTCCATCCTCCGTTCTCTTGGTTCACTCGCTTTTATCGAGTCGTCACGATCCAGCCGATATAACCGATATATGCCAGTGATCCATGTCAAAGGTGAATAATACAATCGATGTGTTTTCCAATATCCCTATTGACGAGGGAGCAGAGAGAGGTCTCGTTCGTATCTCTGACTTTTCTTAATAAATACAACCTTGCTCTCTTCTTCCTTTTTTTCACTACCCCTCTCCCATTGATCCAATAAATCGCTGCTAGTCTATTTCAATCGTTGCCAAGATCCTCTTAAGGCACAAAGCAAGCAACTTTATATGGACTGAGCCAAGGAAGGAAGGAAGGAAGGAAGGAAGGAAGGAAGGAAGGATGGATGGAAGGATGGATGGATAGATGGATGGAATTTGATAGCGAGGGGAAAGCAGGTATCTCGTGTGACAGATCGATTGCTCCCTGACAAGGATTGATACGATTGGAGTCGGATTGTAGAGGGCCATTTCGGCCCATTGCCGACCAGCATTGTGGTGGCAATTCTCCACCAGCGGGAGCCCCTTTCCCATTTCGCGACGCGCACGGTACGCGAATTCTGACAAATAATGCTTCGCAAAGCCGCGAGACAAAGCTCGATCGGCCGGCTAAAAACGAAGGAAGTGAGAGTGAATGGGAGGAACCGGTATTCAATAGGAGCTATTGTACTATTTTCAAGTGGCTTAGAAGGACGAGTATAGGTTCAGTCGCTTATTGTAGTCGGCCTACAGGATACCAAGAGTTTCATTTGGACACTTGACTTTGGTCAATCAATTCGAAACAATCGTCTCTTCAAACATACGTATATATACCTACCCTTCCGGCCTTGTAATTTTATCTCTCACTCGTGTATATATATCCTTTCTCTGTATCCTCGAAATGGGAATTTTTCTCAAGCTATATATATATATATATATATAGAATGGAATCTAACGAGAGAAAAATAAGAGTACAAGAATAAGAAGAGGAAGACACGTATTCTCGGAGTGAGTATCGGAGAGGAGAGGCAGCATTGTCAGACGAAATGGACGGTCGTGCTTTCAAGGACTCTCAGCTTTTCTCATCCTTCAAGATCTTTTTCGTTTGTTCGTCGAGTGTACAGTCCTGTTGTTTCCCTTTATACGAAAATGCTTCCCCTCTTTTGGGCTATATATATATATATATATATATATATATATATGTATAGAGATCTTAGCAATATATACGCCGCGTGACGTACGATAGTCAACGCGAATACCATCGGCGGACTTTAAGGTAATTCATTTGTCTTTAACGCGTCAGCTCGCGTCACGTTTAGACGGCCACAAACGCGGCAAACTTTCTACCTTGGATTCCAGGAGTTTCATTTATCGAGAATAACAGGCTTAGGCTCCAGTTTGGCGCCGCTTTAGTCCAGGATCGTCAACAGTCCGGTTTTTAACCCGTTCGGCAAGTTTTCATGACATTAGCCGCTTACCGGTTTCATAATATATGCCGCCCCTTCTCTCCCTCTCGCTCGCACGCACGCACGAGAGCACGCATGCACGCACACGGAAGATGATAATGATAAACAGATTGAGGAACGACTACGCGTACGCTGCGAGAAAATTCCTACGAATAACATAGAGCTTTTCATTTGGTTTGGTTTTAAGAGATAAGGGAGTAATAAGGAGAGCGACGAAACGCGGAGACGACGCTGAGATGCTGAAGAGAGACGGAGGATTCAACCTGTTCAGGTTTGGTTTGGGCGTGGGACTTGTTCTGGATCGTTAATTACGAAACGCCACGGGTTACGTTTCAATGGATGATTGATGAACGCACCGCTATGCTCATCACGAGTCAGCCTGCGAGGGGAGGAAGTGCCGTATAGCTGAAGAAGATGGCGTCGCCGATTTCTTTTTAATCACTTCGCACCGTCCGCTAACATTGGCCGGACCGATTTGTAATTGCAAATTAAGATCAACAGGTGCTATCGAAAATCATCGTTGCTCGGTCGTATTCAAAGACGAAGAGGAATTTTGTTGGTGGTGGTGGTGGTGGTGGTGCTAGAGCGAGAGGAGGATAACTGGTCCAGTGAGTTTTAGCGGCTTCGGATGAATCCGATGTCGGTACGGAGAAAAGCTCCGGATGGACGCCGCTCGCTTAATTCGCCTCTCCAAAGCTCCGAAGGCGAAACGTCAAAAATACTCTCCTACGGTGCTTCCAATATAATCAGAAATTATGTTGAAACGAGCGTAAAACTCCTGTGGATAGATAGGGTGACGTCGACTCTCTTCTCAGAGATTTATATAATTGCTAATTAAGATTAATATTATACGAGTAACTAAAATCATTGATTTTTCGTGCCAATAAAGAAGTATGTAATAGTGGTTGGTGATAATTTTAGTGGTGTTCGGAAAAGGAAGAGCAAGAGAATAGGGTAAAAGCTGGTAAATTGCGAGTCACTTAAGCGAGAATTCAAATAAAAGTTTATTTCCAAATAAAATCTTTATTGCTACCCTCTAATAACAAAATTTACTTACTCGGCTATCAATCGAGATCAATTTCAATCGCTTTAGCAATCAATTTTGAAATTGATAACTACCTATAGGTAAAAAAAAAACAGATTTGATCCTCGTTACTCCGAGATGAGGGCATATGCTGGTCACCCTGTAAGTATTCAGAGCCAATCAAAATTTAACGCGCAGTACTTGACTGATTCTCGGCCAAGGCATTCGACGTAAGCCCAGATAGTCCACGCTAAGCATCTTCGTACTACGTCTCGTTGTTTCTTACGAATTTACTACATATTATGTATCTATATGTATCTTACGTCACGAAGCTACGCATCTTTTTCCATAATATCAAAATATCAAGTAACCTTTCAATATTTCTATAAAATATCAGTATCTATAAATTATTAAAGTAATTAACTCTGTAAGCACGTTAATTTCCAGGCTCACCTGACTCTCGTTTCCCACAACTGCACTAATGAGTGAAGAGTTAAAAATAAGAAAAAAATAGTAATTATCATCGTAATCAAAATTGCACGTCACATTTTGAATATCAGACTAAACACACACGAAACGCTTATTCACGTACATTATGAAATTCGACGCTTTCCATTCATTTGTTTCGATACAAATTTGCATGGACGAGGCACGAAACTAAAACACAGCTGTAAATTGGAAAAGCGCACAGTGGCTATCGATGCGAGTCATTCGCAACAGTGTTCGTGGGTTGAGAGCGGGACGAAGAGGTTGAATAGAGCGAATGGACGACTCTCGGATGCGTGGTTTTGTAGATGTATGGGTGACCACCATTACCCGATGAGTCCCATTGGCCACTGTTCCACTAATTGATCCAGAGAGTTTTGGCAGCTTCGGGTGTCGGAGGAAAGCTCGAGATTGACGTTGTTGAGGTCCCGAAAGCTCCGAAGGCGAAAGGTTAAAAATACTCGTGTTAAGGTTGCTCCTGAAAAAAGTTTGAAATTTTGATCAAACGAGGGTAAAACTGGTGCAGATAGGTATGATGAAGTGGAGTTTTGTCAAAGATTTATATAATTGCAAATTAAGATTAATATTACCGGAGTGACTTAAAATCATCGTCTTCCGAGGTCAAAGAGATGTAGGTAATAGCGGTTGGTTATATTTGTAATAGTAGTGCGTGAAGGATGGTGGTAAGAGAATAAATGGTCCAGCAAGTTTTAGCAGCTTTAAATGAATCGGATGTCAGAGAAAAGCTCGGGATGGAGGCTGTTCGGGCCTCGAAAGCTCGGAAAGAGAAACGTCACAAAAATACTCGTATATACGATGGCTCCATAATATAATTAGAAATTTGATCAAACGAGTGTAAAACTAGGGTAGATGGATGTACGGTGACGTCAGGGTTTCTCAAAGATTTATATAATTGCAAATTAAGATTAATATTGCGAACAACTAAAATGGTCGTTTGTCATAGTCAAGGAGGTATAACTGCGCCTGATGACGATCGTGCAGCGAAGTATCGAAGAAACGAGGAGCGCGAGAGAAGAATTGGTTCGGAGAATTTCAGCAGTTTCGGATGAATCCGATGTCGAAGAGAAGCTCGTTAAGACTCCGGATGGTCGCTGTTAAAGTCTCGGAGCTCGTAAGGAGTGAAACGATGAAAATACTCGTATAATAAAGTTCTAACTAAACGGAAAAACAATGGACGATCATAAAAATGACGTTCTCGCGTATATAAGAAGTAAATCTGAGACTCTGGGCTATTTTTGCCAGCAGCGAGCATAAATACCTATATATACTCGCTTTGAATAAAATCGCGCCTTCTTCTTGCGCGTTGGCCGATCGACGCAACAATTTCGCTCGTTCTTAAACGCGGAGGACACTTGTTGGAAAAAAAAGAAGAAGAAGAAGATAAGAAAAATAGTGGAGTTGGTAGTCGGAGCACGCTTAGCAGCGCCTGGCTTTCTTGTTTCTCGAGACACGCAATAGGAATGCGCGAAAACACGTAGGTGGATCTGTCGGAGATTATCGAGACCATGCATCTAGCGATGCGCCCTCTCATGAATATCAAACACTTTGGAATTTCTTCTTGTATACTTCCTATGGCGCGTCTCTGTCGCTCGCTGGGGAGCAGAAAGGAAGCGAGAGAAAAAAAGGATAATAGCGCAGTTATAGCAGGCAGTTGGCACTCTCCTTAAAGATTTTGTCTGTCTCTCGTCACAGTAATATGGCATATTAGTCACGGCCTAATGATGAAAATAAAAGGCGTTCTACGATTTAGTCGGCAGTGCCGGCTTAACGGTAATCGTCGCCATAAAATCACAAGATTCCTCATGCACGTAATTTTGCCAGTTCTATTCTGGTACACGTAATGTTTCTCGGTGAGTAGTGGAATAAGAGACAGGAGAAGGATTTTCACGATTAAGGCTGCGATGCGCTTTTCGCCATAATCGTAAATTTCATCACTGACCATTAACGCTCGCTCGCAGCCTGAGAGGTACCGTATGGTTGTTGGCTGGGTTGCATGGGTTGGGCTGGGCTGGGTCGAGCTGGCTCCAATAGTAAATAGCCACACGGTGTTAGTTAGGCGCGAGCGATAGAGGCTGCCGAGGCTCGCGCGATAATAATTCAATTGGCCTATTTCTCAAACATTTCGATTGGTTGCCGCAGCGTGTATAGGATCGTGCGATCCGGAAGAGACAATGAGGTTGCTCCTGATTTTCTTCTTAGCCACTATATAGATCAACGCGAGCAGCATTATAGCAGCAGCAGCAGCAACAACCTCCTGGTGGCTGCTCGTGATATTTTTGGACCGGCTATTTATATTGAATGCGAGAGAAGAGAGTCTTCTCGAGTCTCTCCGTGGTGAATGCAGGCGGATCGGGTCAGAGGACACACGGTCCAGCCATGCTACGCGTGTTCCTCGGATATAAAACCTCCCAACACTTAAGCGATGAATTATTATTGAAGAAAATTTCTCTCCACCAGCCATTCCTAGCCTTTTTTCCTCTCGCGAGGACGAGACTCGAGGCAGTCGACGCTGGCGGAATAAGGATTGTTCTGGGTCCGGTTTGGCGCGTTCGAAGCTTTTCACGCGCGTAAAACGAGAGAGAGAGAGAGAGAGAGAGAGAGAGAGAGAGAGAGATTCGCGAAGAAACCGGCCAAGACGACCGACCCCTCGTAACTCTATCGCGAAAAGGCAAGACTTGGCGAGAGCGTTCATGGACTTACTTTCCTAACTACTGGACTCCCCCTCCCTACCCCCTACCCCCTCCTCCCACCGCTTGAAAATCAGCAAAACTTTGGTCCCTTTATCTAGAAGAAATCTGGATATCTTAGCGCGGTTCAACAACTTCATAAAACTTTCGGAATATCAGGATCGAGAACGGAAGCAAACCGATAATGGACTTGGATAACAAGAATAGGCCTGATTTACTACTGTTTCACGAAATTTTCCTACCAACTTTCTTTCGTCCAGGGAAAATTCCTTCCTTCGTCCGGTCGCTCGTACCTGTTGAGACGAGCGAGACGACCGTCGGCTTCCGTTCGGGCGGATATTGCAATAGCAATGGCCATAATTTCAGCCGCTAACGAGACGGTCCGACGTAAGAATTTCCACGAGTATTTTCATCCTTTCGATGAGCGTGTCTGTCCTGCCTTTATGACGCATCGGATGCGACTAACGAAGCGAAGCGGAGTCTAGGCGCTGCGCGCGCTAGAGAGAGAGAGAGAGAGAGAGAGGAGAGTGGAGACTATAGGGACGTCACAAACCACCCCCCCCCCCCCCCACCCATAGGTCCGGCGCGCTTTTAATTAACGGCCCTTTAGAGCGCGTTGATCGCACGTTTAGATTGAACAAACGAGCTTATTCAGTAAGGCTCTCTGCAAACACTTGCATGGTAAAAGTGATACCGCATGCGTATGTATATATATATATATAGTACCAATACGCCACAGTATGCGCAGCACGAGAATTTACAAGGTTTTCGCGAAAACTCTCGACTCTCGATGTTTGACTTACGGCGAAGGTGTTGTTGATGCGAGCATCAGCCAACACCAATTAAAACTCTTAGTAGTGTACTGGAAGAGCGTAGCATGTGTATATGTACATGCTCGAGTTGAATAGGCAACGTTTGTCGAGTCGAAGAAGAAGAGATCCATTATGTTTCGCTTTGATGGAAGGTACGAGATTGGTCGAATGAAATATGAGTTACGAATAAGGGTAATGAGGAAACGAGGGCCGAGATTCGCATTAGTTTTACAGCTATGACCCAGAGATTCTTTCGTTATCCGATTAATCCACAAAAATCTTTCCACATTGCACGCTCCTCCTCCCCCTTTCTTCATCCCCTATACTATAGGAACACGAGTTTCTCCTGGTAAATCCTTCGAATTTCGTCAACAACCTCACCGGACCACCCCCCCTTCTCAATTCCATCGGCATTTTTTCTCGCGAACAATGACGCGATAAATCAAGCTCGTATCTTTCATTTATTCCATTCTTTCTCCCATTCTTTTCTTTATTAGTTTTTTCACTTTGCAAGTTTCTACATCAAAGAAGATTCTCCAACTTCCCGCCCCTCCTGATACCTTCAACGCTGCACTTTATTGCAACGAAAGCAATTAGCCTTATGCGCGGCCTCCTTTTTCACAAATAAACTCAACAAAATTGCTTCCTGCAAGTAGCTTCTCAGTCCAGAGGAGAGGCGGTGCTAAGTATTCACATCGAGAATTGGACGACTGTGGAAGTTCCCTCTATTACCATGCTACTGCTGCTGCTGTTGGTGCTGGTGCCTCTTCCCCTTTTTGCTGCTTCTCATCCCGTCCGCGTTGGTCCACCTTTTTCCGTCGTTCGAGCAAGCCGCGTGTACCGTGCATAAACTCGTTTCTCGATATGCTCTTCATCTATACATATATATATATATATACACACACAATGTCGACATAACTCTGTAGGAAGGTTTCGAGAAAAGTGGAAGGTAACGATTTTGAGGATGGACGATGGGGGCGCAGAGTCTATCGAATCAAAGATTAACAGACTTTCGTCTTTTCCACGGATTCGCAGCTGTTGTACCACCTGCTGTATCCGCCCTTTTCGCGCCATTTAACACCACCTACCTACGCTACGTGACTACGTGACGTAGCAGTCGTATAACACCACCACCTCCACCTATGTCTTCATGCCGTTTTCTTCCGCCTCGTGCTAATTGCCGCTCCTTCCTTCGAAACTTTTCTCGCTCGATCCTCGACCATAAATTATATACACACGCGCGAACGCATCGAGATTCAACACAGAAATATTCTATCTTCTCGCTGCGGATACACGATGACGCCGTGTTCTCTGTAGGAAACGACGCAGTTGTAGCGGCGACTCGGGAAGGTCAAATTTTTAACCGGCTGCATCATTCCAATGCGGATAAACATTACAACCTATATCGTGAAAATAACATTTGTTTTGGGATTTCATGGCTGCACTCTGTACCAACGCCTCTTCAACCTTCGATACGACTCTCACCGAATATTTTTATTGCTGTATTAATGAGAAAAATCGGTATTTATACATTAATGCTGAACATTAAACGATATTTATCCAAAGAAAAATTTGTACCAAACGACAAATAGCGATTATTTTAAACTCCTCGATTTTCTTCGTTATATCCCTCGTTAGTTAAAATCGACTGGATTTCGTCAGATACCGGATGTTGAAAATACATTAGTCGTATGGTTTATATTAGAATACAGAGAGAAATAATACCGTGATATAAATTGCTTGGAAGAACGAGCGTGCATGGCCCCCGGAGCGATCGGGAGAAGACGATGAAAGATTTTGAAAACTGAAGATATTGACGCCTACGCGGGAGAGGACGTTATGTTTCGCGAGAAGAGCGAAGAGACGTGTGCGCGCGCGGCGCGAACGTGCTGTAATCACCGATGATTGCCCTTTATTACAGGAACGGTCAAAGCACGGACCGGAATCCGGTATAGCCGCCTGGCTTGGGTTCGGCTCGCCTCGGCTCGGTTCGGCTTCGCTCGGTTCTAACCACACACACACACACACTGTACCATACTGTTTATACGATGCTTAAGGGGCCCCGACGACATATCCAACACATCCCAATCCAGTCCCGAATCTCTCCTGCAGAGGATCAACGAAAAGCAAAAGGCAGAAAAGACGCGTAGCGTTTTTTACGGCAAAGCGATATCACGGTCGTTGCACGAGAACGGCCTGGAGAGCTGCCAGACGATTCATCCGTGCTTTTGCCCTGGCTGCTGCGCTTCCTGCACTTGTTGCAACGGCCATCGACGCGATTCCTGAAAGCTTATTTGTTAGGAAGGCAATTGGACGTGGATGATTTTTAGCGATAATCTCTCGGGTCTAGCAGGGATGATGCTAAGCGCGCGCGCGAGAGAGAGAGAGAGAGAGAGAGAGAGAGACGGGCGACGAAGAGAAGAAGCAGCTCAGCGTTGCGCGAGAGAGGAGAGAGAGAGAGAGAGAGAGAGAGAGGGCATCGCATGGTATGGCCCGGCCCGCCTCGCTACACGCTATATACTCTCCAGTAGAGCCCAGGTTCAACGACACGCCTCGCCTTCTTCGTTCGTAGTAAACAACCTGGCGGCGCAGACTCACCCGGCGCACTCGCGCGAGTCCAGTGGTTCTCATTCCCTCCGCGTCTCTCCAGCCCGTTTAATTAGACATTTTTCTCTGCCCCCTCCCCCCTCTCCCCCTCTACCACTACTTATGCTCTCCAGCCTTCGCGAGAGACAGTTTCTTTGAAATCTCTCTCAACTCTATATATATATATATATATATATATATACGTGTATACTATATTTATATACATTATGCTGGATATACGCGCCGTCGAAAATTTTGGTAGCTGGCTGCTCGCTGGGCCTAGAAGAGCCGGGAGACCGGCGCTGATCAGGCAGGTCGATTGTACTACCAACTTAATTAGAATTTATGAAGAGCACGAGACCGAAGCGCGTGCGCGCGCGATTGCCGTTGAGACCGTCTCGGCTCCACTGTTACCGCTATAAATACAACGATATCATTTATTCAGGGGGTGCGACGTACCGCGGGGCGCAATTAATATAAATGATGGATTATTGCTCCGCTCTCGACAACGCCGGATGCGTACACGCATATCGTCCGGGACGAGCGCGTATATATGCTGTATTATACACGAACAAACCGACCGAACGCTTCTATTTAGGAGGTACAATCACGCCAAAAAGTTATTCCAATGTACACAGCGCGTATAATATTTCTATACGCTTTCTCTCTGTTTTCTTTTACAGCGTGAAACATTGATATTTCGGTATTTCTCCGCTCGCTTCTCCGTTTCGAGCGTGTTTATTAAAGGGAGGATGAAAAGTGACTGCGCTTATTATCTTTCCGCACCTGCAGGTACGAGAGCATTGCGCTTTATCGACGCTTCAGTCCAAATGAAATCTCTTTTACATCTATCTGAAACGCGGCAGCTTAAGCTTGACTCGACTGAAACTCGACTTTGCTCAGTTGGCTGCGGAACGCTTTATGGCGTGCCTTACCGAGATAGCGTGAATTTAGAACGCCCCTACCTACTACTTCGTAAACTTCATTTCCCACGAGCGTAAGAAAACCACTCTTGTTACTCTCTTATTTAACCGAAATATCACTCTTTCCCTCGCTATACTTCTTTCTTTTGCGGAAGAAGCTTTTGGCCGGGGCTATATTATTACAATTATTCATTTGCGATCGACACGGAAAATTGCATATGTCATATACATATATATATATATATATGCTGCGTTGTATAACGGGACGAGGCAAACTTTTCACGCGCGCATTTGTCGGTGTTTTTTGTCTTTTCATCCAGAGCCGAAGAGAGAGAGAGAGAGAGAGGCAAGGCAGCCTTTGAACTTTTCCTATTTCGAAACCCCGTCGTCTCCTCCTCCCCCAGATCGTAAAGAGATTGAAAATAATAACGGAGGCAAAAAACTGGCAAAAAAAGCTCTCCTCTTTTTAATCCAGTGCAATCGTAGCCGTGATATGCAGATTTTTGCCAAGGACTTTTTACCCCACGGTGCCCTTTTTGTTCCCGCTTTTTTTTTCTCTCCTCTTTTTTGTCGGGCCTTTCCCTGCGAGCGAGCGAGAGAGAGAGAGAAGAAAGGGAAAAAACCCCCTTTGCACCGGTAAATCAATCGAGCGTTGTCCCAGGGTCCGGATCGACTCGGCCAGAGAGAACGTGGTTGAGTTTTGCATGGACCGATCATTATAATCATCGTCAATTATTTTCTAAATAAACGATGGAATATCGATGAAAAACGTGCACTTATGGCCACAGTTGAAACGTCGCGGAGATGCAGGCGCATGAAATGTAGCACAGTCAGGGAGTATCGCAAACAATGATGGGCTTTGAAAAAGGGTCTGAGCGTTCGTTGACTCGGTTGATTCCATTACGAGTAAATGATCGGGAACAGACGTCTTTACTAGGTAGCAGAACGCGAACCGGACGATCTCTCGCCTTACTGAAATTAATGCCTTCCCATTGATTGTTTTTATCATAGCGCCTTAACGACGGAGCCCGAGAGTAGTAAACCCTTTGAAAGCCTTTATAGCATAGTTGCATTAGAGACTTTCCGAGGCGCCACTTGAGCGTCATTTTAACATCCTGTAGAATTAGGCTTAATTGTCTTTTCTCAAAGATTGAAAGTGCGGAGAAAGAACGGAGAGAATTAACCGGATGGAACTGGCGCTCGCTGGAAACGTTCCTCGACCCCCTCCCCCCACTACCTTACCCTTCGACCTCGCTTCGACTCCGACCTTCTTTCTCATTTAACGCTCGGTGCCAGGATCGTTTCTCTTAATAAAAGGACCTCGCGTTCTTCGCGCTTTAAAACCAACGGATTCTCACGAGTTTATAATTAATACGCGTAAGGAACTCGGTGCTTGGTAATAATAATAATAATCAAAGTAATAACAATAATAAAATATTGTATCGCTTATTACGAGAGGACGGTGGAGAGAGGTCTCGCGTGGCGGGCACAGAGCTGCAGGTTGAAGGGGCTCTTGTAGAGGCCCAGTTGGGAGATGGGATTGTGGGACGTCTTGTCCATACACTGCGGAGACCGAGCATCGTGTACTCTTGAGCACGATTCGCTCTTGTCTCGCGCAGCGTATAAGTTTCACGTGGGCCCTTTCAAGGGCTACTCGCGCGATACGCCATTGTCGCACACCAGCCAGCAGCATCCCTCTGCAGCCCTTCTGCCTGCATGATCTTACCAAGCAGTCTTCTCTACGTGCATATACATGTATAGTGGGAGGTGGTAGCGCGATGGATAGAGATGGGCATAAAAAGTGCGCTATGCTATTTACATATTGAATTTAGCGATATAGTTTATATTACTTGAAAAGAAAAGCCATCGGCAAGTTTTACGGCTATGGTAATCTCCGGATGAGATCTCGCGCGCGAGGGGCCGCCACGACGCGGCGGGCGCGGTGGCGAGGCATGGAAATAAGTTCTCTCTCTCTCTCTCTCTCTCTCTCTCTCTCTCTCTCGCTGTATGCTCGTGTAGCCGTGTATACACGGCTAATTAGCATTTCGTCAACGTGGCGGCGCGGTCGCGGCTGTCGTTAGGCAGATGCCAGCACAAATTGGGCTCTCTGGCCTTCTCCGCTAACGTCACCTGCTCGCTGCCTGCAATTACGACCAATTTGATCATACTTCGAAAAGTGTCGCGTGCGTTCATATATACATTGTCCATCGGAGAAAGAAAGGAAAAGGAAAGAGTCGTTTCTTATCTGGCCCCTGCATCGATCATCCACATTATAACCTTATCGGGCATAAACAGCAGACGCAGCGCAGCACGTGGAGTTCTCAACGTTTCAAAAGCTTTTCTTCCTCGGTCTCCGGTTTCTCGGTGACCGAAGTCGTATTTACAAACTATTCGCAGTACGATGGGCGTGGCTCTAGCTGGTTCTTGCCACGTAGTATTAACGCGCAAGAAACAAGCACGCAGCGCAGTCGCCAGTATGTTTACACGCTACGCTTGTGCGGTTGGAACGTCGAGAAAAGAAAGCAATGTATATATATATAGTATACGAGAGAGAGAGAGAGAGAGAGAGAGAGGCTGGAGATGTCTTTTTCCCGGTCTTTTCTGGAAAAAGCACGCGCCTCTTATTGGGAAAAAATATCAACACGCTTGTCGAGTGAAATTTTCTCTCCGAGCTACGGCTCCTCCTAACGACTTTCATCCGAGCGCGTTATTGTTGTTTCCGCTGTCGTATCCATCCATTCGAAGGTCAGAGTTCAGGCCGCACCCTCTCTTACACGCACAAACACGTATAATCGTTAGATTAACGCTCCGGCAGGAGAATCGTTAAAAGATTGGACAGTTTTTCGTGAGAAAGATTAGATAGAGAGTGTACAGAGCGAGTAAGAGCGTTGTGAGCTAGGAGAGAAAAGAATGTTATGCAGACCGCGCGGGAGCAAAGAGGTACATTGAGAAACGAGATTTGTCAATAATTACAGGTTAGCGCGCGTTTTATTCCGTCGTAATTCATAAGCGGTATTCTATTAAGGTTGCAAGGAGATTATAGACCGTGCCGAGTCATGCGTGAGGCCCCCGAGGCTCTTCTGCTCTTCCTCCGCACGGGGATCGCTACACCGGGCAAGGTCAATCCACGAGCGAGATACTCTCGCGGTCGACGCACCTCTTTCCATCGAGAAAAATTTCTTCATTCGCTGATAGCAATACCAGTATACAGCTAATTTACCTTATTTACCATTTAGCAGCCGGCATGTCAGCCGGATATCCTGACGAGATCGGCACATCCGGTGCTCGTAGGATATCAAAAACAACAACGTAACATCCAATAATCTGATTAAACGGGGTCCAGCAGCGGTAGCAGCAGTCGGAGCAGCAGAGGTGGCGTGACTGTCGTAATAGGAGTGATACATCAATATAGGGAATATATATATATATGTATATGTATATATATATATATATAGATAAATGGATAGAGGTAGAACTGTGCGTTGTTGGCTTTTTTTATTTAGTAATGCTTCACGTTCACTCCTTCTAATGGCGATGATCACACAGCGGGCGTCCATTCGTACATCGCATACGGCAAAGCCGAAAAGTCACTCAGGAGGGTTGGCTAACCAAGCAAGCACAGACCCTTTGAGCCTCTCAGCGGGCAACCTGTATTCAGCGGCTAAGAATGAATCGTCCAACATTTGTCAAACATCGCAAAAAACTACAATTCTCACATACTAACTCCTTCCAACTCTCGAATGCGCATAAGGCTCGCATTCTTATGGCTCTGTTGTAGAATTGAAAGGGAGGGGGAGGGGGAACGAGCAGCACGCCTACGTATTACCCACAATACATATCAATAGCGAGCTCTTAATTGAGAGAGAATGCATAAAGTTATTTATCTTTGAGAACCACCGATCCTACAGCCAGCTGCTGGTCTTGGTGTATCATCGTCGTCGTCGTCGTTGTCGAGAGATCCTTCCCGCCAGAGACATTAATAATTCACGACCGAGCGACACTCTAGGCATCTGCTTGTACGATATTTTTAGTTCGCCTCGGAAATTTGGAAGGGGCAAAAAATTCAACTGTTACGCAAGCATAATCGCGACACCATGGATAAATCAAACAAACGGAGAGACAGGAAGGCAAAACAGAAAAGTCAAGAGAGAGGGTGATAGAGAGAGAGAGAGAGAGAGAGAGAGAGAGAGAGAGAGGGGGGGGGGGGGGGAGGGTATTACCCAATGAACCCGAAGCTACCAATACACCCTACTAAATTTATGGCCTCGACCCTATCAAATTCGTCCGGTATCTCTCAACATTTCGGTATACACGCGATAGATAAATTTCTGACGAAGCTTTTTACTTTACTTTACATTATTCTCTGATGAATATAAATCCCGCAGGTTTCCTCGGCGAGGGACGGCGAAAGGAAGAAAAACCTTTGCGAGAGATTCCGTTCGACAGGAGGTTTTCACGTAGACGCAACGTCGCTTGATGCTGACAAATGACCCTGTTTTTTCGAGTTCCGCTGTTTCTTCGTCTTATTAGTATCAGAAACAGTGCGAGAGTCTCCGGACCGGACGTATACGTTGTGCATGTTTATATATATATATATATAGACTAGCTTCTTCACTTTCCTTTATCGAGTTTTACAATGAAAGAGATTAGTCGACGAATAAATATATAGGAGGGGCGCCGAGAACAGAAGGCTTCCTCCAAGAGCGCGATTCTCCCGCAGAAGGTCTTCTTGGCATTTCCCACGACGGCAAACCACGCCACATCACGCCAGAACACATCGCGGCGCGCCGCGACTTTGGCCCGGACATTTGGTCCAATAATAATACTAATTTTGTCTACCGGGGAAACCTATTGTCCAGTCGATGCGTATACAGCGGACGCAGTCTTTTATTGTACTCGCTCGTACATACCACCTAGCCTCTCTTCCCGCAGACACGAGGATCCTTCCATCCTGCCACACACGCACGCACAACCTACGTATAGATGTTAATTTGTTGATAAATTTTAGAAAGGAAACGTGCGTGCAATATATGAGAGAGATGAGAGAGAGAGAGAGAGAGACGACAGGAAGTGGGCGTTCGATGGAATTCGCCTGGAAGCTGACAACTTTACGTTTATACACAATTTCGTGAGAAATTGCATTCACAACTCTTGCAAAATAGGATCTTCCTCGTGACACGATCCATTTTTCTGCCGACTGAAGACTGTCGGCACACTCGCGCTGCGCTACGTCCCTACACAGGGAGAAAAACGGATGTACAGGGTCTAACAAAATAATTGCGATTTCTTCCATATTATCAATCTTTACAACCGTCCAAATGCAACGCTTCGACCCGCATCAAAATCGGTGCAACGGTTATCGAGTTATCGACTCCCAAAGATTACCGATTTTCACCATCCGCCAAGATAAAAAAAAACGAATGTCCTCGGAAAATCCTTAGAACGTTCCGGGAATATCCTCACGTCCGTCGGACATGTCCAGCATGTCCGCTGAACGTCGTGCGATGTCCGAACATTTTTTCATCATTTGCGTTAATTGTGACGTCATAGAAATAGGGCAGCAACGCCCGGCTCTGTTCCACTCGGGTTTAAACGGCTCGCAACGACGAAGAATTCGGAAAGAGAGGTTACCTTGAATAGTTGCGGTTATTTCGCTACACCCTGTATCTATATAGATTGCAAAGTTACTCCGGCGCGCAGCACGAGCGTGAATTTGCCGCTACCGAGTACCGAGTTGCACAGCACCAATGCACAAGCAGATATTATTACTAATGACAGTGGAGAGGAGAGAGAGATGGGCTCTATGCCTCGCGCTCGTACTTTCACTCTCGGCCTATAGATGTAGTTTTTTCTAGAACACGCGTAGCCCACATTCCTCTCTTCCACAATACAGGAGAACCGCTCGAAAGTGATTGTTCTCCGGTTGTACAAATAGCTCTGTGACCTTGGTAGTGCTAGCTGCCAAGTTGCAGCCACGTGGGTGTCTACATCCACATGGCGAAAAGTCTTGATTGCTACAGCCTTATCTCGTCCAATTGAAGCGGCCATAGCCGGAGCGTAGGTAGTCCCCGGTTTATCGGCATCTCGCGCACCTGGTTCCACGTAATTCTCGCTCACGGATGGGATAAATCTGCGCTATTTATCGGTACACATTTAACCACGGGCGACCTCTGAATGCCGAATGAGAAACTCGTAGAGGTCTATATAGAATGATTTTTCAACTTTGCTATATATATATATATATATATATATATATATATACTCGCGTTTCTCCTGTTCCGGCAAAACGGTCGACCGTGCTGGTCTTGCCGCGTTAATTGACCATATTATGGAAAATAGGAGGGTCAAGTATCCAGTCGGCCTATGATGTCATCGTCACGTACACGCGTACAATGCGAGAATTGGCACGAGCGTATGTACATGTACAGTTGTATAACGCGCGAAAGAGACGCTCCGCTCCCTCTTTACGTTTGCTCGCTTTTAACGCTCGTCGTCGCGTAGGCTCGCACATGCGCGGCCAGGCAAAAACCTCGAGCTAATATGCGCGTTCACAAAGTAAAGCTCATCAACGATACACCACCAACACGTGGACGTTCAATCTACGAACGAAACGGCAGAGGCTGGTCAGGAAACTTGGAAATGGCCATTGTTCCTACGTAAAACGAGAAACAACGTCGGCTTTAAGACGCCTGAATTGGATGGAAGGCCTTCTTGGGTAAGACTGCCACCATTGTTTCTCGCCCCTTTATCCCTCCTTTATAAAAACCCGGAAAAAGAAGGAGAAGAGACGAGATGAAAAGAGAGCGCGCGCGGGACGGTAGCTAGAGAAAAGAAAGTGGAGAAAATAAAGTGAGAGAGAGGAAAATGTCGTGACAAGTATGTTAGGAATAATGAAAATTAGCGCGTATAAGACGCTCGTAAGCCTTGACGTTATTGGGGAGAGATAAGTTTCTCGGTAAAGTATCGAGAGAGTTGCGAGTTAAGTATAGAGACGATAGCATCTGTGGCCTCGGAAAGGCATAAATTCATGCTACTATCTTAATCTGCGTTCATTAGGCCATCGGTGCCGATAGAGTCATTAGGGGACACTTAATAAATAGGCGAAATGCGTCCGATAATTTAGGCGCTTCGACGAGCCTTCTTCCTCTCCCTCTCGCGCTCACTCGAGCGGGAGTCTCGCGAGTATTTTGAACGCGCGTCAATCGAGTCGCCGAGCGATCACTTTTTTTTTCAACGCGTCACCCATAAACCTATTAACGCGGACCCCGTCTCTCTAATTTTATTTTCTTGTGTTTCGCTATAACTCGTTGTAACGTTATCGCTATCGTTATCTGTATCGATATCGGTATCGGTATCGGTATTCCGGACATCTGCAGTTGGCACACGTGTGCATTATACACGCGCGTGACGGGGCTTAAGGTGGAATAGCAGGAGAAGAGTCGTTCGTATATATCTCGAGTTGCTGCACCTCCCATCCCCTCCACGCGAGATATCGTCGGCCTCATACATTTTCATTCGGTCTTAGCGCTTACGGAAAAGGAGGAAGAAGACGTGGAAGAGCGGGAAGGGGGAAGAAGCGGGGGGGGGGGTGGAGGGGTACGACCGGACGACGTGCCATGCAGGTTTGATCGGCCGAGGGTACTGCCGCCGAGTGCCGCGCACTCTGCAAACGGCAGAGCCTCGACACGACCACGCTATATCCTAATATGGTGCTCTCAGTTATCGTAACAGTTTACAGTCAATGGCCCTCTCTCTCTCTCTCTCTGTCCGTCTCAAAAATTTTACATCTTTATCGAAAATATTTCTACAAATATACATATATTGATGCCTTTTTCCGTATACATGATAATTGATGCAGAAAAAAAGTCACCACGCCGTTCGCGCGTTTGTTCGTTGTTTTGTCTCAAAGCGATTTCTACACGCTTTTAGAAGACAGACTGGCTGACTGGCTCTGGCTTAACTTAGCAGCTGGCTGGCTATATCTGTGTTGTTGCAAAACACAGCTGGATTTTGCAATTCCCTCGAGCCTTGCTTTTGCACGTGCACGTGCGATTATAGCAACGGAGAGAGATAGAGGGAGAGAGGGAGAGAGAGAGAGAGAGAGAGAGAGAGACTAACAGGGACTTCAAATAGCATTCGTACAGTGCTTACAGGAATAATGCACGCCATTGGCCAGTGCCGAGCGACACGCGCTCGACCGCTAATGAACGCTCTCTGGTTTAACTAACCCTCTCCGTGTCCTGTCCAGCCGTTAATATCTTTACAACCGAGAGATAGCGAGGAAAAACTTTAGCGATTTTTCTGACTTTAAATAATAAGCATGAGAAACGAGCTGTATGTACAGTCTCTTCTTTGAATTTACGTATGATTTTATAAGATAGTATAATAATACTATATGTCCCACGGCTATGCGAGAATTATGCCGAGGCTCGGCGAAACCATTCGTGGAACTGCATCGCTATCTATCCTCCTTTCGCAAAAACTCGATGGAAGGGAACAGTCGCCAGACCAATAATTATGCTATTTAACAATATATTCATGACCAATTTTTTCCTGCAAATTTATAATTTAGAAATTATCTCTCAACAGTTGCAATCTTCCGTCTTGTTTTCTCCTTGAGAGTTTCGAGCTAACGTGTTTCGGTACGTCTCGTTGTGCGGCCGTTCCTCGAATCGTGGGCTTGGATTTTGTTGGTAAACACAGCGAGAGATCGACGGTGTAATATTTTGATGGTATTTATGCGGTATTGGTATAGAGAGCGTATAGTCTGACGAAATATACACGAGAAAGTTCCGGTAGCGTGACCTTAAGCCGAGGGGTCAGTAGCAGTAGCGAAAACGCGTCCCTATCTGCACAGCTACATCGGTGCAGCCTCGTAAAGTCTCGTGGCGGATGGTGCACTCGTGATATTCAATGATTCGAGAGCTATAAGCTTTACCATTAACATCCGTCGGGATAGTCATCGTGGTCTTCCTCGTAAAACTGGACTGTCCCTCTTTGCTAAAATCACGGGGAAGAGAGTGTATGATTTTTTGCAGGTCCAAGTGTCTCGATAGGTGTGTAAAATTGTCGTGGTAGGATGCGGAAGTATGGGTTACCGTACGTACGGGAGTTACCGCATCATTGCCGCTCCCCCCTCCCCCTCCCCCTCTTTCCCTACAAGAAACCGAGTGGCATTGTTCTCCCCTCGTACATACTGTGACATACGTCCACCTCTACTCGTTATGTCTCCACCCCCCCCCCCCCATCTTTATATCTATCTTTATCGTCTCTCTTTCATCACTGGGTTTGGTTCGCTCTCCCATTCTCCGCTCTCCTCCCGTTCTCTCCGATTCTCCGAGCTCTCCCGCGTTCCCCTATACAGGCAGCGCGCAGCGCAGCTCCTTGCAGTCAACCCGCCAGAGCCTTGACCGGTGACCCGGAAGCCGCTGCCAATGCTTGCACGCGGTGTACGAGTCTCTCTCCTGACACTTGAAATTTTTAACTTTCGTACGACCGACGGATCATCGTATGCCGTACGCCGTTTCCAATGAACGCTCGATGGGAGGAGCTGATGACGCGTGCTTTTAACGAAATTAGAAAGGAAAATGAATAGGAGCGGAAGAAAAAATTGCGGGGACAATGTCTGGTGATTGGTAGTAGAGTCGCTCCCCGGATCCTTGGCATTCTCACGAAGCGGTAAAAGCTGCTATGCACGCTCGTGTCTGTATGGGTGCGCGAGTTGCTCGGTGGTAGGAGCCCTGCAGTAGCAACAGCCACAGGTTCTGGACTCTCCAGAGTCAACTAATGAACACAAAACATGTCAACAGCCGTGGGAAGCTGGTAGAGTGAGCAGTGAGCGTTCCTTTTTGCCAGTGTACATGGCCTCGCTATATACTTACCTTACTTACACCGTTTTACCAGAATTCAGTCCAATGCTAATAGCTATCACATATATGTGCAGCCTATGTATATATGAATATAGTATACACATGTGTCCGAAAACCATTATTTCTTACACTTCCTCGCTTCCTGTTTCATCTTAAAAAAATTTCAAATGGTAAGCGGGGGGAGAGAGAGAGAGAGAGAGAGAGAGCAAGGCTATCTTTACCGGTTGCTCAAAGTGTACTGTTGTCAATCATTGGCTACCTGATAGCGTGACGTTGCGTATAACACGCATTTTTCTCCAGAAAGTCAAGAGCAATGACTCGGTAACATTGCGCGATAGTAGAGAGGAAAGAGTAGAGATCGGTTGGTAAAAATCTAATGTCCTCATAGAGAATGATAAAAAAGAGGGAATTTTCTAATGGCAGGGTCCAAGTCAATTTGAAAGTCGGGTTGAGGCTTGCCGCCACACGACGACGAGAGCTATCCTAATAATACGTTTTCAGGCGAAACTGCAAGTGCGCCTGGTAAACGTCCCAGCCATAACGACTGTTTGCTCGAAATGACCATTTAATGGTAGTGCCGCTAGGGTATTTTAGCTTAACCGTCCTTCCCATTTCCTGAGGATGGCGCTTCCCGAAGGATAACACGCGATACGAAAGTCCAGAGCTTCCAACCCCCTACTTACTACCACCCCTACCATCGTAAAGATATTACACAGAAAACCATTTCTTCTTAGATATTTTACGAGCCATTGCCAGACTTTCGTCAGACTAACCAGCAGAGCCGCGCTAATCGATCAGATGCTGCGAGAAATCGACTCTCCTCTCTCAATAATCTCTTTCTCCGAGCATAGCTTCCTTCTTCCAGAATGGCCGCTGCCGCGCGCCAGAGACGCTTCGAAAGATTTTCCGCGAATTCGTTTGTATACAATCTCCACGCTCCGTCGCGACCAAACACGTCGTGACACGACTCGAAGCAAAACACAACATTGACCGTTTCAAGAATCAACCAGCTAATCCCTGAGAGTCGACTGTTTCTCTTGTTTACATATAGGCTCGCGCGAGTTTAGGCTACCACGAAATACCGTGCACATCAACACAATGACAGTGAGATGAGAATGTGTATTGGTGTATATGCATACTATCAGCACAAACTATCGGTCAATTTTCGCAGTTTTTGAGTGTAATTTATTTATACGTATATAGTTACACATTGACACTTTTCTATCATTGTGTTGATGTGCACGGTCCCTATATAGCGGTTGAGCAGAAGCAGGTTGCACGGTAGTCGTCGAGAGGTCGTCGCGTCGAACGGATGTCCGAGAAGAGTTTGTTTTTCTTTTTACAATCACAAATCCCATGCAGACTATACGGAATCGAGTGTTGGAGGGAGCGTGAACGATGATGAACGAGCGCACACGAGTACTCGTGGTTAACGGTAATTATTTAATTCCCGATCGTACAGGAGATATCGGTGTGTGTGACGTAAGGTTTTTATGAAAAATCTCGGATGATTCATGTAGCACGTGTGGTGCGCGCGCGCGCGCGCGGATACTCCTGTGCGTTCTCGCGTGCTTCCTAAGCCTTCTCTCGCTTTCCCGGAATACTCCCCATTGTCGGCCATTTCTACCTCTTGCTGGAATCCCGTTAACCTAGCTCTCCGTTTAAGGAGGAGCGAGACAGCGATCAGGGAGACTGCGATGTAGATACACACACACACGCGTGCACACACTTTCACGTGCGCGCGCACAGACCTTTTATCATTATTACGTCCTTTTCTCGCGCGAACACGTGACAAGAGAAGCCACTCCGTCGACAACGATTACCATATTGCGTGTGGCTTTGCGAAAAAGAGAAAAGTCACAATGGCGAGGTTATTCCTTCTTTCCGGAAGCACCGGCTTAATTAGATAATCCGATGAAAAATTAGATTTCAATTAATAAGATGAGCAGGGGTATACATGTATGTATAGTTTTTACCGCAGCTGTACTTTTATACCGAATACAGGCAGCTAATTTGAACCCTAACCTTATGTAAGGTTTTTCTCTGGCTGCAGTTATATCAAGGAGGAAGACCTATCGATACCAAGAAGATGGCGCAAGAAGAAGATTCTCGGTAAACTGCTCATACCGGAGGCATGTTCTAGTCGGCCGGCAGGCCAGGTTACCTGGATTTTCGCTAATTGACCATGGCGAATAAGAATTCTCCTCGCTCGAGCGCCTTATGGCCTGCTCTCCCTATCTCTCTGATTGAAAAACACTTAATGGCCTAGTCTCGAAAAACAAGAAGGATTTAACGATAAACTATATATGAAACTCGAGTAATTTCGAGCTGGCTTGTTTGCACACGAGTCATCGCATGCGTGAAATTCGAGGAGTGGCCATCACCCTCTCTGCCACTACTTTTTTTCCCTTTCCTCTTAACCATTTAGCAAATTGATTCCATAATGTCGACACGGCTACGCTGCTACACGTCGGCTTACCCCGTCGCGCGGCGCGGCGCGACGCGGTGGTTGCAATCCGCAGCCACGCTTCTCCCAGTTATCAGATCAATTTCGAACTCTCTCGATTGACGCGAGCTTTCTTTCATTGGAAATATTTTATTAATGGCAATCAATTGGATATCCGATAAAGACCAATGGTTAATCAATGTATAATGTCGATAAAAAAGCACTTTTGCCTTAGACTGCGGTACAACAGTCGGAAAGAAAAGCCTGTTGAGTATTTTCTTTAAGATACGATGAATCACCTTGTTCATTTTTTTCCTTTGCAGATTGACTAGCACTGAATCTTATTTTGTGAGCGAGGGTCTTTACGCTCCTCTGGAGGAGCTGGAAAATACTCGCAAAGTCACTCTTCACGTAATAACCATCGGCTCCTTCGTCGAAGGCGCGTCAGGGGTAAGTATGGAAAGGCGAGAGAACCGAAATCAAAGCTTTCTCCTATTTTGGTCAAATATTCCCCGTGCGTTTCCTCGTTTAAAAAGGGGTTTTCCCTTGTTCGCTGAAGGATTAACGAGTGAGGGGTAGAGGGGGAGGGGGAGGGGCAGGAGGAGGAGGAGGAGGAGGAGGAGGAGGAGGTTGGGAGAACTGGTTCGCATCCCAGCTCTCGTACGCCTCATTACCTGACCAAGGGGTCCTCTCAGCATTTTATTTATTCGTCTATTCCGGAGGATGGTTATTATAATTGCTTGTCGCTTCCCGTGATTTATTGCCCAGCGACTAAATGCTCGCTCTTTAACGACTAATTCCTCCATCTAATAAGAAGCTACCGGTCTCTCTCACTCTTCGCAAAACCAACAAAACTGTATCCCCGTGACAAACTTTAGTCGCGACCATTCAAAACGCAATTTTCTCTCGGGGATAAACCTAGCGGTGTATCGTTTAACAATAAATTATTGCCAGAGCGTTGAAAGTGGGAAGAATCTCTCGGAAAGTGCCTCATCGGAAGAGGGGAAGGGACTGGCGCGAGGTAAAAATGCGTTTTGAAAGGACGAGCCTCTATACTCGCGATTGATCCAGTTGCCGGCTGTCGGAGGGCCATAGAGCTTCGCGAGAAAGCACGGATCTTTGGAAGCTCGCGTTGAAGCATGTTGCGTCTCGGGTATATCGCATTGTTGTCCGGCTCTAAAAGATACAAGACGGAAGCACCTGCCAATTGGTACGTCGTCGCGCGTACCGTCGACAGTTTTACGATTGCGACGATTCGTGCGCGAGTACTGGTATATATGTATATATAGGATAAGAATGATATTGGTCGATGGTAAAGCTCTTTTCGAGTAAAAACGTGTAAGGTATAATGGCCCTTGACGAGGAATGGCATCGTAGAACGCGCTACGGTGAAAAGCAAAGCGTACGACGACGCGGTTAATACCGACGAGCCATATCCGGGACGTCGTTCAATAAAATTAATCGCTTTTGCTACGTTGCCTGAATAATTTATACCTCTTGCTTGACGTGTCCAAGAATCAGCCAATAATCGCCTACGCGCGTCTTGTCAAGAGAAGCAAGGCGTGCTCGCAATACTCTTACTCTCGCTCGTTGCTGCTGCTCGATGCAAAAGCTGCAACGAGCGCTTATCCTTCGGCACGAGGATTGTCTAGTTTGACGATCGATGTAGGGAAGTATATATATATATATATATATATATTCTCTGACTGCACAATGCGAGCGCGCGCGCGTGTGTGTGTGTGTGGTAAAACCTAAAGCACTCCTGAAAACTGGATCCGATTCTTAGTTCCCCTCCATCGCTGCACCGTCTCGACGAAAAAGCATCCAAGACGGACTTTCTGCAACTATACGCACTGGTATCTCCATACAAAGCCAAAAGCTGATTCTTAGTAGCCGCGAGGTCAACACTTACATCGGGACATGTTTGGTCGAGGAGAGAAGAACCTGCCAGGCTAAAAAACTTGGCTGCGTATGATCTCGGGAGCATCCGGTGTTTCTCGTCTCTTGAACGCTCAATCTTGTCGAGAGATACCATAAAATAAACTGTATGATAAAAGTGCAAAACTCTTCTGACTCCTGCATTGTTTTTTCCTCCCGCTCATTTCGCTGTTCGCTCGTAAAACTATATTATCGTTGCTTATTCTTCCCTCCAATTTGCATAATTTATTTTAGTTCCTCGTTAGAGCGTGAAACGATGCCATTTTAGCACCAGCCGAAGCAAAACTTTGTCCGACGCCGCTACGATTCGGCCGGATGTAATAATATTTATTAGGCTAGTGTTTGCGATTTGCACAGGGGAGAAACAATAGGCGGATTGTGCAAATTGGCTATAGCATGCGCGGATGTAACACTTTGTCTCGGTATGCGGCTCTCGAGCTTTCGCGACCAAAGAAATTTGTCCTATACCAATAACGCCGTTCGCTCTCGGTGCGCGGGATTCTTTGTCCCGATCGAGCCGAGAAGGTATAGATAGCTATATACCTACATATATATATATATATATATATACGTAGCTCGATCTTGTTGCTCTTGACTCGCTCTATCATAATAATAACCGAGTGGATCGAAAATTGTGTAGACGCTCGTAATCTCGGTGCGTGCTTTTAGTGCTTAACGCGAGCAAGATAATCGCCATATTTATTGCATGGAGATTTCGTGCGAACCCTGCACGAGTTATCGCGTTTTTTCACTTATCGCCACTCGCATAACGAAAGCTCAGCATCTCTCTGGTAAGAATAATTATTGAAAGAATCACAGGGGTATTCCTCGATATAGGATCTAACGATGAATGGGGCAAAAAGAGTTTGCGCGTACACACTCTATATACGTATATATATATATATATATATAAAGAGGGATAGAGAAACTATCGCGTAGCGTAGAACGCGCAACGGCGACGATTTATCGCGACGTCATTGCTGTTATCTTGTTCGGTTGGATTTCACCTCTGACCCGAGCGAAGAAACATGCACGGAACCCAAAAGCACTTTCTGCGCCGTTATTAGTCTACATGAAAACCGACAATGACAATGTACAATTCGCTTGCACGGTCCCAGCTCTCGACCTGAACAAATTCATTTCAATCGAGCGATTCAATTCTCTCACGTCGAACGCACGTCTGATTGGTCGGACGGCCGCTCTCGGCCAACTATCCGACTGACCGAAGATTGACCGAGGACTGAACGTTGGAGCATCGATCGATGCCAGCGAGAGTGCGTCCATTGCCGAAGAGAGCATCGGATTCCATCCAGTTATATCGTTGTTCCGCGTCCAAATCGCGGAAATCGTTTCATTATCCGATCTCAGAGCCGTAATCGGGTATTGTGTGCTAAACACCTTGAAATACGCGCGAGAGGGGGTGACCCCTTTACCTTCCTCCTCCAAAGAGTGGTCGTTCTTTTGAGGTGTTTGCCGCGTCAACTCGGCGCCAGCTTCGTAAATAAGACTCGAGATGAAGTTTAGCGCAGGCTCGTGTTCGAGGCAAACGGAAAAATTCTATGCGTTGTACAATCCTAACGTTTCTCTATTGGATTTCGTAAGATAATGGGAGACGGATAGAATTGGCTAGTTATAGTTGGGCTAATACCACGATATATCGAGTCTTACTGCTCCAGTCATGTGGAAGTGGAAGGTGGCGCAATGTAGCATACATATCTGTAGTTCTGACCCACTTGTGTAGTTCTGCTGCTTGTCGAGCGCAATGCGTGTTGCCTTGTATACTACTTACTTTTGTATATCGCTGAAGAAACGCCGGAATGCTGCAGCGACTTTCACTCGCGCGCTGCTCGGTTCGATTCGGCTCGATTCGGCTCTACTCGTGTCAAGTCGCGTCAAGTCGCGTCGCGTCTCGGCTCTCGTCTCGGCTCTCGTCTCGATTATGCCAGGAGGAACCGAATCTCCATTACTTTACGCGGAGTAGTAAAGTTTTTTCTTCTCAAGGTGAAATGTTAAAAAATGTAAAATTATAACTGATTAGAAGCTTTATTATCGAGCTTGGCGCGTTGGACGACGCAAAGCGATAATCATCGATAATTTCTCTTCCGCATACCGATTTGGCGGCTGGACGCGACCCTGTGGGCAGAAACTGTGACGTTCGGGACATTAATCTCTCTCTCTCTCTCTCTCTCTCTCTATATATATATATATATAATGTGCCAAGCTTCTCCGTATACCTAGCGCACGATCTCTTGCCAACTCTTTGCTTCGGAAGCGCGCGAGGGTCGATCGACCGCCAAAAATTTCAAGTGTCGTAAATTCGTTCATCGACGTTTGCCGTTTAAGGAACGGTGTCAATATTGACACGACTCTCGGGGTACGGACACTACAGAGGATGCAGCCTCGCGTACAGAGCTAGAGTCCTCGAAGGACCCTGAATCTCGAGTGGGTTCGTTTCACCAAGATCCTAGACGAGAGCGAGCAAAGTGCTGGGCAAACAAAAAGCGGGCGTCGTGCACTCGAACGGTAGCGTCCCGACGCGCGTATACCCAGAGGATCATGTCCGTATCGTTCATCGTCATCATTTTTCTGCATCTATACCCTTTCGAAGCCAAGAGAATGCTTCGTTTGTCAAAAGTGTCGAGGAAAGATGAATAATACAAAAACTACATTGGAGAAGAAGAAGAAGACGAAGAAGAAGAAGAAGAGGAACGGTTAACGGGTAGCTCGACCGACGACGTGGTTACACGTACAGCGTTCTTCCAAGTAAGCCTCGACGACAAAGTAGCATGCGAATGAGTCTTCGTTGACCAAAAAGGGATACCAAGGAAACCAGCCCTGGATATATATATATTATGCTACCCTCAATAATATTCCATCTGTTTTTTATAGGATACCTCTTGAAATATCGTGCGGTACCATCCAGCGAAGAGTTTTTTTTCTGGATAACGAGAAACGTTCAAAGTATTGCAGAGGTCGAACGAATAAAAATGGAAAATTTTCGAAGCAACTCTATATGATCCTAACAGAGCACCGAATCTTTCGTTCACCGTTTCACGATGGCACACACCTGGCTCCTCGATGGTACTACTGGAGAAGTAGGACTGTGTGATACGTAGGAGTAGGAGCAGGAAACGTAGCTGGGCGTATGGAGGTGGCATCGAAGGTGGAAAACCCTCCGGGAATCTCTAATAAACACCACCATTGTATGCTAATTTCAAAATGTATACTTTGGCACGTTGCAAGCTTATTACGCGTGCGCCAGCCTCGATGCACTTACATACCCTCTAACTTTTTCTCTAACCCACGGTGAACCATCAAATTAACCAACGCTTCTTCTCACTTGTCGACTTAATTCTATAAAACTGAGACTTTCATTGAAAATTCCTTTGATAATCGTTGTTGAGCGTTGGCAAGAAACTGTGCGTTATTTAAGAGGAAGAAAGCCTGATTTAGATCACTACTTTAATTGGATCTAATGGTGTAACTTCAAAGATACATGATATTTGTAGGTTTAAACAGTGATGAAGCAAAATGTTTAATTGTAGTAGCCCAAGGATTCAGTTGTTTCATTAAGCGTTGTGTTGTTATTGCGATAAACAGAATTTAGTATTTTTCAAATCGATTATAGAAATATTGAATAGAAGTCCTATCGTTTGAAGCTAATAATTAGTTTTTATGATTGTAACTTGAGAAGGGGAAAATCTATTGAAATAGGATTAACTTTGATATATTTTTAAAGCAAAGTTTAAAATGTTTTTCTTTTTTTATTGTTTTTAAATTTTTTAAAAAAGTAGCCGAATCTTCAACACCTTGTATTTTCCTAAATTGAACAATGCCATATCACGTTCAGTAATAATACATTTAAAACTTTTTTAGTTAATTTTTCGAAATAAATACAGTAAATCCGAGTTTATTCGGTTTTATTTAATACATGTGAAGAAATAAAGCAAGGGGGAATGATCCAGGATTTAAATATGATAGTCTCATATAAAAATGATTTTCGAAAGAAGCAGTCATTGTTACATCAACTTTGCTTCTTACAATTGATGGTCCAATTGAAAATGACATCGGTTCAAATTAGGACACCAGTTTCTTCAATTCAACCAAAATCTATAATATTTGAAATAATAATTTAAAATGTCTCATTTACTACCTTGGAGAAATAACTGTTTATTTTCTATATTTAAATAGAATGATTAATGACTCCTACCTCGCGCATAATTAAATTATTCCTATTTCTCTGTTTTCTATAAATTACTTGGACGATCCAAACACGATTGCGTTTCCTTATTTATTTTTTGTTACATTCAGGATATTCCGTATAGAGTTTAGGTTTATTAGTAGGGACACAGATAGTGCTATTTAATCATGCTATCTTGGCGCACGAGTGGGAGTGATTGTTTTTCGATAATCCGATTGGAAGCGAGAGCAGTGGGTGAGGATATTATTGCAGGAGAACGCGCGCGCAGAAGAGTCATCTCTCGGTCAACTCTCATAACGCTTCGCAGTGGTAAACAAACACAGCTGTGCGCGAGACTCTAGCACACAGGCGCGTTTTCATCGGCCTATCGCACTAGTATGCGTGCATTGCAAATACGCCGGTGCTAATTGCAATTTATGTCTCATTGCAGCGTTGGCTGGTTCGCCGCGGGCAGCCTCAGCATCAACCGCCTTTCTGCCTTCTAAGCCGTTTCGAAAGTTGCCTCTCAATATGCTTTACGTTTTACCAGTAGTGCATACATACACAATACTATACGTATCTCCAATCTTTTTCTCTTTATTTCTTTATTTTTTCCATCGTTTCATTTTTTACCAAGCCGCCCACACGCGATGACTGCTACTTCGTCGAGGAATTTCAATGTATCCTATACATGCACGCCACGCAAACACATGTCTACAAACATCGACCAATAAAGCGAATGACATTGGCTGGCAAATCAACGTAAAGCTGACGTTTTAATCCTCATTGTGGGGGATGAGAGCCTCTGTGGATTCGACTGGAATGGAAAACAATGAAAAGGAAGTAACTGCCGTGGGGAGATCTGGTTAGGGCGAAGCTGTTATTAGCGTTAATTAAATAGCGCCTTTGCTAGAAAAACCACGATCACTTTGTACATATACTATATACATATATATAAATATATGTAATGTAAACAGAGAGAATCCCTCTCTCTCTCTCTCTCTCTCTCTCTTTGTACATGAATATTTAAAACTCTGCTTACGTTTGATGAGCGAGAAAAGCATGTGTAAAAGAAATAAGAGGAGGAGAAAGCAAGGGAGAGATGGTAGAGATAAGGCGTATAAAAGCTGTATCTACATTTAGCTCGGACAGACACACCACTTTATTCGCTCGGTGAGCGTTAACAAGTGTTTCCATCGGTTTAAACGCGGTATTTTAGGGGGCCTTGGTACAACGATCGCGCTTACCCAGCCAGCAGCCACGCAACAACAACAACAGCAACAACAACAACAACAACGGTGAACCGGTCTACCAAGAAGCTCTCTTTTCTTCTCTTCCCCCTCTCATTCGAAACAGGCCACAGCCGGTTTTCGTGTTATATACATATATATACACACAGCGTTACGGTCTTATACAGTGTTCGTCAGGCAGTTGACAACGAGCCGGCAGGCGGCAACTTGGGGTAATTGGGATGTTCGTTCCACTGAGCGCTTTTACCCTCCTGCCACGAAAGAATAAAAAAAGCTTTTCTTTACTCTTCTTCATTCATTCATCATCATCATCATCATCATCATCATCCTCATCCTCACCGTCTTTAGTCATATATGTATATATATAGCGCACGTGATAATATTGATACACTCGTTGGTCCGTTTTCCCAATCGATCAAGAACGTTAAAACTTTGATTCCTTGAGCAAACAGTTGTTTGAATATTATATAGCAATTTAGGATGTTGCTGGAACGCTCGGGAAGCTACCTACCTGCCTTATGTACATTATGGAAACGGCAGTACCGGTTTGCGAGCGTAATTGTTGAACAGCAATTACCGAGCGCTGACGTGTTTAGTCGCATGCGAAAAGAGCTCGGCATTGTTTGCCAGACTCGCATTAGTGCCTAATTATTATTATATACCCCCAGCTTTGTAAACCAGACCTGCCTGCCATTGTTTTCGCCAAGATTCTTGCGTTTAGCTGGATGTCTTATAATTCGAGCGGATCCACCATATTGCAGTATCGCACATTGTGTGTGTGCACGGATGACGAGATCTTTTCGGTTTTTGTCGATTCTTCTTGCCCGAGTAATGATAAAATTCCGTGGCTTCTACTTCGCCCAGAATGGCTCGAACATTCTTGCGTTTCCTGTTGCGGTAATACCACTTCTCCCGGCGCACACAGTATGGTATACATAGTATCGCGGAACGCATTCACGCAGGCTAATTGCGCGTAATCATACCTTATACAGCGAGGAAGGATAAGAGACGCGTGCAGCATACTGCGCTATACGTACACACACACACACACACACAAGGACAACAATGGCCAGAAGCGATCGACAATAAGCACGATCGAAATCTTATCGTATGTGCCGATGTCTGTTGCTATTTTTTTTGCTAAATGTATATAGTCTTCTTCTTGCATAGTTTCTCCCCTCTTTTCAAATTAAATATATTCTCTACTATACTATATTTATAGGGCTGAAATTTCGACGGACCTTATTAGAGCTCGCTCGCGCGCGCGCGATTCTCGTCGAATTTGCATTTCTCCTCGTGGCATTGAACACTCCATTTGGCTCTGCCTTTATTCGACGCCGTTTTTCCAACGTAGCTTCACGGTTCTTTGTGTCGTAGCTGGATAAGAACAAATAATTCTGTGCACGCTCGAGAGACGATGGCGCGCATTTGTTCGATGACACATCAGATGGCAATTGAGATCAATGCTTTGTTCTCGCGCAAGGCGATTTAACTCTCTGTGAATGGGACAACAACGGAACACCACACGGTGCGTGTTAATTAAAACAATAGTGCCGGCTGCGTCGTGGATTCCTATTTCGTGCCAGTGCCTCTTCTTCTCCGCTCTTACTCTGGACCCCCCCTCCCCCCCCCCCCCCACCTAATTTTATCTCGACGAGACTCTCGGGATTCTGTAACAGAGTACACAACTGGATGGAGGAAAAATTGCAGGAAATTAATAATAATATCGCGCAGTATAAGCACGGTAGATTCTCTTCAGCTGCAAAACTATAATGGAACAATTGACGTGACTTCGGTATTCAAACTCGCTGTGGGTGCATCCGGTACCAAGGACTCGAGCTCCTGCTAAACTCACCTTCTGCATTATGTATTCGACTCTCTCTCTCTCTCTCCCACTTTATACATTGTCTGAGAAATTCTCTGCAGTGCGTATATATATACAACGATAGCGAAAAAGTGTCTAATTTGTTTTCTTCGTCGACAAATTGCAGCTATTTGCGATTATCTCAGTTAATACCAAGGAATAATGACTCATTGAAAAGTTGAGTAATGCTAAATTGTTAACGCGTTGCACAGTCGTGTATCCCATCCCATCTCGTCACAGACAAAGATAGTTTCTAACTGCGAATCTCTCAAAGCGCTAGCTCTTACCACTTTAGAACCTCTTTCATAGCGTATATAGCAGAGAGAAAAAAGCCCATCTTCTCTTCCTCTCTCGCAGTTCTCGTCGTATCAGCAAGGAAAATCAATTTTATTCGATATTGGCTTCTTTATCGCGTCATTCTCTCCTCGCGTTGGGGTCTCTCAAGGCTCCATTCGCGTTTCTAATAATACATTTATATATATGTGTGTGTGTGTGCGTGTGTAGAGAGAGAGAGAGAGAGAGAGAGAGAGAGAGAGAGAAAATTGTTAGGTGGCTGAGAGCCCCTGGTACTCTCCAAGCACTCGAGTCCTTGCACTCTCGCTCTCCACAATAACGCGTACTACGCGCTTCCCAGTGCTCGCTCTGCGCGGACCCATGCAAATTGCCAAGCGGTGCGATGGTGCGGTGCCACGATGCCTGCTGGATTGCCTCGCTTCCCTGGCCGAGTATCAATTCTAAAAGGATTAATTCGAGTGTATCCATTGTTTTTCGCGCCAACTAAAAAGCACCGAGGGGATCTGAAAATTATAGCGGAATAGGAACAATGTCGCTCGGCCATGGGAAGCGGAGTGCGTTCCTGCTGATAGCGCGCCGATATAAGCGCCTAATGCTCAATAAAGGTCGATACACTTTTTTTTTTCCTTTTCATCCACCTGTATTATAACAGATGCGTCAAGATTGATACAGCACCCGCTCTCTCTCTCTCTCTCTCTCTCTCTCTCTCTCTCTCTCTCACACTGCTTTCGTTGTTTCAGAGAGACGATTTTCCAGCGATCACCTCGGCTTTGCGTCAATATTTGCCCGAGAACGATACTCCCTATTGTCTCGACGTAGATCTCGACTTTTTCAGCACAAGGAACCCCTTCAGGAACCTCTACGACCGCGCTAATCTCTACGACAGACTGGCTACGCTTTACTCTTTTCACGTTCCTCAATCCACTAATCCAGAGGTAAGCGATTTTATTTGCAAATTCATTATTGTGTTTTTATTGGTACTGTATTGCGAGCTATTTCATGATTATTGGGGAGAGTTTGCCTGATACAGGATAATACTATACGTACTAGCAGTATTTTTGTGTTAATCGGTAAATGGTAATGCATGTGAAGGGGGTAAAGGAGAGGAGGATTCGAACGATTTGTCTTAATTTTGCACTTTTAATATTGCGTTTAGTTTTGTTTATTTTGATACTGGTGAGATGACGTTGCACGATCTAATTTTGATTTTCTTGAGTAATTAAATATAAATGGTAAAGTATCAATCGTTTAGAGAAAGAAAAAAAATTACTCAAAGGTCGTTCGGTTCCCTATCGGAAAAGATTATTTCGAGTCTTTGAACAATCTCGCGATAGTATACGACAAACTTGTTTTTAAACTAAATATTTGCTATGAATAAAAATCTATATTATGGACTAAAAGAAATAGAAAACTATACAGATTAACTATTGCAGTTTTTTGAAGCAAGATTTGTAAGCATTTTAGTATTAAAACATTTTCCATTTCATTCAAATCTCCAGGGTATTTATTTGAGATATTTTACATTATGTCTGTATATTTGGGCAAATATATATCTTTTGGTAACGTATGCAAAAATGTATAAATTGAATTATTTTTAACATGATTTTTTTATTCATTAGATATATCTCTATATATAGGGTTTATCAGCAATGATGCTTTTAATTTTAACCACATATTCTTGAGCACAAACTAAGTCGAAAAATTCTATACAAAAACGAAGCATTCCATAGTGAAAGTTTTCACGTTATTGATATTGATATAAGATACGGATTTTCTAAAATAATTTTCTGATGCTTATCTCGTTAAATGAATTGATTTTTGGCATTTATTTTGGGAAATGGATTAACGCTTTTTATACTCTCATAAAAAAATCAGTTTGGAAGATTTTGGATTATTCATATGTTGTCGCTATGGAGATTATTGGCAGCTTTTTAAAAATTTTTTAAATTAAGCATTACTTAATTAATCAAAATTCTTTGTAAATATTTTTTTGCTACTATTAACGCTTCTCGCTCCAGTACTATTTAACTATGACAAAGAGTAAAAAGGCAGCGTGTTGTAACTTTGTATCTAGCGCTCTTATTGCGTAACTGTAAATTGTGCTATTGGGCAAAACGGATGACTATTGACTTAAGCTTTATATCAAAGTGTTTGAATAACTCGTAGATGGTGAATAAATACACGAGAAAACTAACCAAGCGTCTTAGGGAAGGGTGTCATGAAAGTGGCGACATTGATTTCATTTAAAACTCATTTAATCAAATAGTTGAATAGACAATATTTATTAAAATATGATCATCCATTAGAGTAATTAAGAAATTATAAAAAATATATAAGCAAATTATTAAATTTTTTATTTATTATTCTTTTTATAAAGTTTAATCATAATATCCTAGTTCATAGTTAAATTTTCCGAAAGTTGATATTTTTCGCATCCACTAAGGATATATCTCGCACAAAATATTGCTTTATCTAATTTTATTTTCAAATTCAACAAGCACCTTCTCGAATGATATAAAAATTTAACAAAATTTGCAATCTTGTTCGTTTTGCAAGAGATACATATAGAATTACATAGTTATACCTATGACGTAAATATACATAAACTATGGTATAGATCGAGCCTCGAGTCTGCCAGGATTCTTTTCTCAGGATCTGGCTTCGCGATGTCCCACTGGGATCTGGGATCCCTCGAAAGGAGAAATGACACGAGCGGGGGGTCCAGTATGCAAAGTGACGCCCGTTTTCCGGCTTGCCTGAATATTGATGTGTACCCGGCTATGCGGATGAGCGTGAGAATGCAACTCGTGCCTCGCCTCGCCTCGCCTCGCCTCGCCTTCTCTCTTCTTGCCGCACCTCGTCGCCGGATACTGGCGCGAATGGCCCAACCAAACCGGAAGTCCCCTTCTCTATATCACATCATTAAGAACAAGCTCGATTCGATCCTTTCCTTGCTTTAATTGGATCCATTTATGACTCGGTCGATCGACTGAAACGTAAACATAAACTCATAAGATGATCGAGACTCGAACGTTGAAGAGTCTCACGGTGAGATTCGAGTTGGGAAGAAGAGGAATGGGCGCAAACATAGGCATCGGTATTATGCAAATAAAGTTGGTCCCAATTGAAAGTATATAGGATTAGAATGTTGAAATCTCGATGGAGATCTCGTAGAAAAGTGCAATGAATCCGAGAGGAAGTTAAAAGTATGCTAAACCGCAGGCTACTACCTGTCTTAGGGCCAGAATTCACAGTGCATTGTGATTGTAATCGTCGGCTTCGGGTCACCCGGTGGCCTAACCGGGGTCAGGGTCAATTCATCTGAATTATTTAAATTACACGAGCCGACTTCCTCTCATTGGTTAGTCGACTACCCGTTGCAATGCGAAAATACTTGAAAGAAGGGGGCAAATCCTAATGAAATATTGATCGGAAGCTCTGGGAAATTTCTCTGCACCGTACCGCAGCCCATTGTGTGTGTGTGTGTGTGTGTGCAATATACATATACGCACCACCGCATATGACGTGAACGTTAAACCGAAAGGACAGCTTAGAAACCACTCTCTCGAAATTTATGACAAATTTCTCCAATTTTGTCATTTTCTTCGTCTTCCAGTACTCCTGCAAAATTTATATATACAATATACATGTACACACACATATTCGCTATACGCGCCTGAAAATGTTATAGAAGAGGAGGAAGAGAAGAATACCTTGAGTTACCGCCACGATTGCGAATCACCCGACATTCCAGAAGGAAAACGTCCCTGGTAAAACACAGCGAAGGTATGCCGGCACGCAATAACGGCAACTCGAAGATTTTTTTCTTCCTCTCATTTTGCCGCGAGTTAAATAAAGATGCCGAGATACGAGCGGCTTGAAATTGAAAAGTGGCTCGCAAAGAAGCTATTGAAAATATAAGAGAAGGGAATTGGGTAAAAGGAAAAATTGGTCGTTGACTGGAGGTTGACAATAAGGAAAAAGAGGGGGAGAGATGGAACAGAGAGTGGGAGAAAAGAGAGTAAAAAGAGGATGTCTCGTTGAGGCAGGTCACTGTCGTAATTACCTCCTCTCACGGAAGTCCCAAAGTGCTCGAACTTTGGTCTCAGCCAGTTTGCCAAGGTCGCGCTGCTTCTCTCATTCCCTACAATTAGGTAAGCCGACAATTGGATCGATAAACGCAACAAGCCGATGTTTAGTGGTCGAACTGGGTAATCTTCCCCTTCGTCTACCGCGCGCGCCTTCTCTCTCAACCGCTCAATCCACCTTGGTGCGAGACAACGTTGCAGAATTGACCAGACTCGACTCGACTCGACTCGACGTCCGTTACAACACAAAGGGACGAAGAAATGAATAAATTTGCTGGGATCATCGCGTTGTCTCGCTGTAAACCGGATAAGAACTTTTATCGCCATCTGGCGGGCTTGATAAGAAGGAGAATTTCCTAGGCAGTTTCCGGATAAGCCGCAGCCCTCGGGGGGACGTGACGAGCGACATAGGCGCCGACGCCATGCATCCAAGATGGCCACGGATCGTTAAATTGTCACGCGCAAGCTCCCTGAAACTCCGCGGGGTGGGGGTATATATTTACCATCGAGCCTTGCTCTTGGGTGCCCTTTGTCATCCCTCGCGCGTTCCACGTCTTCTTCCGGGCGAACAGTCTGCGAGGAGGAGGAGGAGGAGAAGGAGGAGGAAGAAGAAGAAGAAGAATAAATAGAAGAGAGGAGCATCACACATCGAACATGTGGCATCTTTGAGGAAAAGATCAGTGAACTCTGCGTCGACCGAGGGCAAATGATGAATGAAACTAAGCATTACCCCGCAAAAGGGTAAACGGCCGCGTAAACTAGCCGGCTGGGGCAGACGGCGATGACGTGTGTGTTTGCGCTTGAACGCGAGACTCTTTCACGGGGCAATGAAAGAGGTATGTAATATGCGAATTTTCAACTGCAATTGCAGCTTACTCGCACATGTCGAATAACGTTATGTGCCAAATCGACACGTGCGCGTGCCATATGATGTTTTTCCTCCCAAAAGATCCCCCGACTCTCACTCCCATCGTGCAGTGAAAAGCATCAGCCTCTCACTTGTATAAACTTGCGAGCACGCACGCACCCCGGTACTCCTCCCCCTTTTGGGATAAATAAAGTTTTTGGTCATTGCCCACAATCTCCCCCCTCTCTTGTTTTATCGCCCATTTCAATTACAAAGCTCTCGATAATTATCGCAGCTGTTTTGATTTATCGATATCTCGCAAGGCAACGTTAACACAGCGCCATACCTCTCCGTGGGCTGCGCAGGGTAATCCTGATCGATTGAAATTAATTCGATCGAGCGAATTCCTAGCTATCCTATAATTTGTCCCATTATTTAAGGTTGCAGCGCAGTTCCACCTGTCATGGATAATAAATAATCTCGGTGCTGCTCGCGAGTACGCGTGCACGCTATAATCGACTAGGAATTCCTATTACGCGACTCTTAATGGCCTTATATCTTCTAGATGGCAACGAAGACGGAGCTACTCGATTGCGTTGCTTCTCGAGCTAAGTACGCACTCGCCAGTCCATTATGGGAACCGAAGGTTTTCCTAGCCTCGCGCTCCTATCTCTCCTATAGTTGTACAAACTTGGTAAAGCGTGTATAATGCGGACTGCTGAAGCATTGTTTGATGGCCGATCCGTATATATATGTATATAGTCGGAAGAAGAGAAGAGGGTTGACTCGGTGCGAACTGTGCTGCTTCGTCAGGCCGGAGGGACCAGTGTTGTGGGGTCAACGACCTCGGAAAATCCGGTCCCCTCTTTAAGAGGCAGATAGAGAGAGAGAGAGAGAGAAAGTATGTTCATACCACCTGTAGGGAGGTCGTGCGCGCACTTATGCATCGAGCATGTCGCGTGAAGCCATGTGCTTGCGAAAATTGACGGTGTTCTCGCGCCACGAGCATGAATTACCTGACTGCCGCGAGGGCGGGGTCATCGTTCACAAATAACACGTCGACATACGGTCCGGCCCGCAAAGTCAACGACACCGCCGATTCGCAATGACCCGATCAATCTTTCTACGTATATATATATGTCTGTGTGCAGAGGATACTCCAAACGTAGCCATGTTTGTTTTTTTATTTGCATTTGGTTCAATTGCACGATTGCCTGTAACGAGTGGGTGCAGTTATTCTCTTTTAATGCTCCAACACACCCTCTCCTCTCTCCCTCTGGCCATTGGAACAAGAGGCGAGAAGTCACCTGCGGGAATCTGCATACTCGTCTGGGAGCGGTGCACACCTTTTCTAGCCTTCTCTAGCCGAGAGACACTATTATATAGACAGAGGCGTCACGCAACCTATAAGGCGTTTAAAAGCTTTACGACGACGCGAGGGTAGGAGAAGCGAGATGAGGCCACACGCGCCTACTCGTTCTCGACGATCCTCCACACGTACACACGGACCCATCCATACTTTCCAACCGATGACCTTGCTTTCACGCTATACGCGTCAGTTTCTATACGAAATATCCGTGAAATCGAATTAACATATTTCAAAACACACTCGACATTCCTCGTTACGAGATTATCCTAGTGATTTGTATATATACTGTATATAGGAAAAGTGCAAAAGAGTCATTTGTTCGATGGTTATAAATATAGATGTGGGAGAATCAGAGTGATAGAGGGAGAGAGAGAGAGAGAGAGAGAGAGAGAGAGAGAGAGAGAGAGAGATCGGAAGGTGGTGCTGGCTACTATCCGCTGAGTCTGATCAGCTCGGCTTGGTTCGGCTCGACTCGGCTCGTATCGAGGCTCGGTCCGGTTCGACAGGAAGCAGTTGGCTGGAGGGCGTCGACAACGATAGCTGCTTATCGAACCGAGCGACCAGTGCAATCGAGATAAAAAGCCAGATCCGAGTATATATATATATATATATATATGCAGCATGTATCTTTAGCTACTCGTAATATTCTGTAAAAGGGATCCTGAAGAAGTAGTAGTAGAAGATGAAGAAGAAGAAGAAGAAGAATGAAAGAAATAAGAAAAGGGACCACGAGGCACGGAGACCACCATGAAATAGAGTGGAGTTTATGTTCCGCGCGTTACGGCAATCGCTCGTAAAGAGTTTGCTGCATCGACGTTGCTCGCTCGCGCGAAACGTCCAAAGTTCCTGTTTTCTCCTCTTTCTGCATTTGCCTCTTTCTGCCTCCGCTATATCTTAGCCCCTGCTTCCGCTGGTGCTGCCGCTGCTGCTGCTCCACCTCGATAATCGCCCACTCGCGCCTCTTTCCGCTTTCTCGACTCGCTTTCAATTTGCCAATTTTTTTCCACTTTTCACGCGCGGGCCCATTTTCTCGTAATCCAAGCTAGATACCGCACAGTTTTCTACTCCTCCAGGCAATCTCACGCGTGACAGAGATTTGGGTCACGCGGAAAAATGGCGGGAGAGAGAGAGAGAGAGAGAGAGAGAGAGAGAGAGTGAGTGAGTGGTGTGCATGAAACGCGAGTGTAAACGCGTTCGAAAATCGGGGGATGGATTTTTTCACTCGTCCAATCGGCACGTCACGAAACGAACATGGCGCGGTTGCTATAATTTATGCACCCCACCAAGGTGTAGTACGTGATTTTTGCCTGGCTCTTGTCCACAATGCGGGAAGAAGGGGGGTGACGAAAGAGGGAAAGGAGGGAAGAACGCGCGCGCGCGCGCGCGCGCCTATTTGCGCGTACATAGAGAAAGAGGAGTTTAGAGGGAGGGGGGAGGGTCAAGGGGAAGGGATGAGACAGATGCTGCAGTTGAAATTTCGACGAGGCAACGTGTAACATTTTCCCTCCTTTAATTCTTGTTCGCGCGTCTATAATAGATAACAAATCTGTACAAATTGTAATTGATTTTCGGAGGAAGAGCGGAGGGTATATACGAGATAATCCGTTCAACTTCGTTCGCCAATAAGGAATTCTTAATTGGATTTCTGAGGACAAACAAGAGGAGGAAGGGCATCGGCAAAGGGATCCATTCTCCACTTGATCCTCACTCCTCTTAAATCTACAACGCGTTTAGAGTTCTATTTAATCTCGAGGTGACAAATGGCACAGGCACTGATTCGCTGACTCAAACATAATCCTGTCACCACATGCAAACATCGATCGGTACCAATATCACAGACCGAGCTGTCGTCGAGCCCCACGGAGCAGCCCCCGAACGAAGATATATGAGCCTGACAACGGGAGAGTAGCGTTGAGAGAGAGAGAGAGAGAGAGAGAGAGAGAGAGATTCGCATCTTGGAAGAAACTAATCGATCCAATTGTCATCCCATCCGAACACTCCAAAGGTCCGATCGCCTTTTTCATTGGACTCTTCTGTGCCTGTCATCCGCAGCCTCTCCCTCTCACTACTCTCTGTCTCTCTACCCATCTTCGTCTCTGTAATTAATTGCTATACCTATATATATATATATATATATACATGTACAAAAGACCTATATAATTATAATCAAAAATTTATAAGTTGAAGAGTTTGAATTTGTCGAACCCACCACGTTACGCGTCGTCCATTTCCCCCCTATTCTTCGGTCACTATAAATTTATTTTCGAGACGCACACACACACACACACACACAGAGTAACGTAATTGTTTCTTCTTGCTTTCCGGTGAATTTGAAGATATTTCGGCAAGTCCAAGAGCACGGTATGAAGTTCCTACTTTCAAAACACTACGTAGGAACTCTATACCTCGCTACTGGATCTCTACCATATTCAAATATAATTCCTCGTTTTTTTTCTTCTTCAACTCCTCGCTCATCTGGTCCTGCTGAAGTTTCTCGGAAATTATCTCTCACTGGGGCTGCAATCGTTCACTAGACTGTACGCAGGCAGACTTTTTCCACTCGCTCACACTCTTTCGCCGCCTCCTTCTCCATCTCTCTCTCTCTCTCTAGCTCTCTTCTTCTTTCTTCCGCTCCTCTCACTTTCTTTCTCCCTCACTCTCGTAGAGCCTCGTGCGCGCTCGCTGCAATTACCGTGTCCTTGGTGAAAGAAAAAAGGCTTAGGGTGACGGCACCAAAACCCGTGGGACCTGTCTGCTCACTCGCTGCCCCCACCTCCCTCACTCTTTTTAACTCTTTCTCTCTCTCTCTCTCTCACACACACATACACTCTTCCTCGTTTAACGAAGAATCTCGTTGAAACGAGGAGGCGAAATGGGAGAAAACGAGCGATAAGAACGGGAAGAAACATGCAAAGATTATCATTATTATTATTAAAAATTAAAAATATTAAATTTGAGAGACTGAGATAGGCACAGTTTGTTAGAGAGAAAATATATAAGAGCATGCACACACTAAATTATCGTAATTAACGTATCACGAGAAAGACGGAGAACAGCACCAGAGAATATATAATAATTGATAGAACGTTCATCACTGTACGGTTGCTGCGCGGTCACCCGAACGCTCGGCACAAATATTACATTTAAAGCCGATTCTCTTGTGTGGAAGAACGTCGACGAAGGTAGAACGGGCAAACCATCCGGCGCGAATGCTCACGAAGTACTGAAGAGACTTTTGCTCGTGGGGGTATCAGAAACTCACACTGTCTCACACATGCCGAAGACACATACGTTCCTACCGACTTCCCCTCCATCGTTTCCTCCTCCGCCTTCTTCTCCCTCCTACTCCTCTTCTTAACGACAGTGACGCCCCTGGCGGAAAAGAATGACACGAATTTACCAAGGAAAGAAAAAGAAGAGGAAGAAGTAGGGAAGGATTGCAAGAGGAGATGCTGAAAAAGGTTTCTTGCTTCTCAGATTAGAATGCATCCTTCGAGTTACTCACGTATTTTCCCTCGAAACCTGTTTTTCGGAATTTTCCAACGGGTCTTTCTCAGTCATTGCCTCGAAATCTCCTCTACGTGCCTCTTTTTCGAACCGGCCCGAATTCTTAGGCTTCGACGTGTAACAAAACTCGTCTCTCTGCGGAGAACATTTTCGGACGCACCATCGCTTCATTAGTTCAAGAATTTTTCAACGTTTGTCCACATAGTTATATATATATGTGTGTGTTATTATATGGTATATACCGTGCGTTCCTCTCGACAGATGTTTGACAAGCGTATCGCGCGCGAGTAACGATTCTCACCGCCCGATGTATTCGTATATAGAGTCTAAATTAAGGAACCGCCGCGATGCGAAAAGGGGACACGTGAACCACGCGGCCGCGTCGCGTCGGCGTGCCATGTGTGAAGAATCGTCTTTTTCACAGAATCCCTCTTACCAATTCTCTCTACACGTGGCTTTCTCAGCTGCCTCCCTCTGCTTCTCCAACATTCCACTGCATATCGAGTATCACCTATACTATATATATATATATATATATATATATATATATATACGAGAAAAAGTTATTTTCAAGCAAAATAAAATAATCGATAAAAAATAATAATAAAAGAAAGGAAAAGATTTTGTTGTGCGAGTGTCTAGCGAGTTAACCGAGTGTTTCTTGCAACGTCGGTGTGTAATTTAGACGCGATTAAGCTAAGAGTCGTTTAAGACCTTATTAAAGTGGCTCGGCGGTAGAAACAGGTGGAACTCGAGGAGGACGGCGCGGCGAGAACCGTCTTCTTCGCTCTTGGACGCTCTCCGTTCCCCGGAGGTCGGCGCTCGGCGCTACACTCGCAAACACGCGTGACGAAACCAACGACAGCAATGGTTTTTGCTGTTTATATTAAATGTACACTTGCGCCGGAGTGCCACGACTGCTGCTAAACGCTCGCGCGAGTTATTCGAACGCGAGGAACGCGCATGCGTCACGATAAAGCGAATCGCGGAATTTCTCGTTGGTCGCGGCGACCGATCCGTCTCGTTTAGCGACTCGAAGAAATTAGTTTCACCGCGTGGCTAATTACGCGTTACGGCGGAGTGCGGAATAAAAAAAGCACTGGGAGGATGCAGTGGGAAAAAGACAAGGACGAGAATTTCATATTCATAGATGACGACATAACTCGAGTATGATGTCAGTTGGGTAGGTCGAGCGCTCGCGCGCGCGCGCGGCGCGAAACTGCAAAGTGGTAGCCGTGCAACAGTTTTTATAGTCGAAGCGGGAAAGAGCATCATTGGAGAGAGATCAAGCTTGCAAAATAACTCGGATGACGCAATTGGCTGCAGCTGCATCCGGCGACATCTAATTGCTCGCGCTTCGTCATGCCAACTTGTATTCCCTCGCGTCCTTCTCCATCGATCCTACACACTCTTCGTTATTTTACCAATAGTAAATCATTCGCGAGAAAATGTGGGAAGAGTTATTCAGCCGATGACTTGGCAGGTAAAGAGAGGCCGCCGTGAATCATTCCCGCATATCCACTCGCACGCACACGCGTCTCCTTGGCTAGACCGAAGAACTTGTTTCTGCCTGCTACGAGATCAGATCTGGAGATTCCATTCGATCAACTCTCCTCCTCTCCCACTGGATCTTCGGCGGAACGGGAGGAGCACTGAAAAGACCGGTTATTCCGACGCGCGAATAGCGAGCATCGCGTTCCACGCTTTATTATACGTACGCTACGATTTCTAGTCGGGGTAAACGCGTTTATTTCCGCGCCACTACGGAGATAAACTCGAGACTGGAGACTCGTTAAAAATCCCAGAGATTGAAGTTTCTAATCATCTCGGACGAGCTATTCCAGCATGCAACCGAGCTGCGCAGGGCTCGTGGGGGCTTGCGTAGCGAGACCTCGCGCGCGCGGCTAATCCACCATCCACCTCTTCCTCCTCCGCTACAACGTACATACACTCTATGCCACTCGCGCGCAATCGACTCAGCCAATCATGCACGCGCTCTGTCTTCTTGCGCGAGGGCAATTTTCAATATCCACCTTATTAGCTTGGAATATTATCTCGTCCCACGAGACTGCGCCTTCTTCCGGATTATATCCCGTGTTGCGCATGCTGGAGAGTTTCAGGCCTGCCACACTTTTTTTTCTTCTCTTCTGTCAATAATAAGGGAACCGGAGTTGTAGAAGACTCAAAACTGACGAATTTCCAATTTGGGCTTGCGTGTATGTATAGCGACGTGGCTTTTCCAAAACTCGTGTGGATGCTATTGGGAGGGGGGGTTACAAACGGCGAAGGAGTAATGGCAGCGCAAATCCCACCAGGCTTCGGAACACCCTTGTAGACGAGCGTCGAACTCTCGCCAAGTTTGATTGGTTCAGCCGGGCCTCGGCATATCGGCTCGCCAGAGACAAACGATGCCAGCTTAGAAACTGATTTACCAAAAATATTACCCCTTCGGAGATATCGATCTTCCTCCGTGTGTGCTTCTTTCTTCCGTATTTATGATAATAATAATAATAATAACGGAGGAGAGGAAAACCTCGTTCGTCTCCCAGCTACGAAGGATTTCTTACGACTGATCTGTAGTTTTTTTTGCAGTAACGCGCATATAGCGTAGTACCTTGTACTTTTTTTTCAAAGCCTCTGTGTACACGTCTATATATATATATATATATATAAAGTATAAAAACTGTGTGCTACGGTATATTCGGCTCCCACTCCCATTTCTATCACGAGCACCCTCCGTTCCCCCACTCTCCAATGTTCTCCCTTTTATCCTAACCTTTAGGAAAAACGGTAGTAGGAGGTGACTCGTGGAGACTAGGGGAGATACGGAACTCGGGGATTGGGATACACTGGATGACCCTAAAGCCGGGATCTGCCATAGACGCGAAGCAACGAGAGAGTGGGATGAAAACCCCTCGAAATCAAATCAATTAAGCCACGTGTGGTAGTGAGCCCACCCCTACCTGCGCTTATGATTGGATCCGATTGGATCGGTCAGGGAAGACCTTTTCTCTCTCTCTCCTAAAATGGTGGGTGCTCTACCGTCACCCTGTATCGCACTTTTTCAACCTATTCCCGCGCAAAATGTCACTACCGTGTATGGGGAAGAGGGTAGTGGGAGGGGAAGGGGGGATGGCCAAAGCACAATCAATAATTAAATAAGCATCGAAGGTCATCCCGAAGCCCGTGCGACGCCAATGGTGCTCTTTACCCGATAGCCAAAGACTTTATGGGGTTTCGTTGTTAGTCGTCACGCCGAAACACCAATTAAACCTATAACTTTAACAATTGATCGAAATTATTGCGCGTACGTCACGAGTGAGGCTTAATATAATTTGGTTGTATGAAATGTTGAGATGGGAGTGGTACAGTAGGATAGGAACGAGATATATAGCTTGGTATGTACAGGTGGAGAAAGGGAGATAAAAAGAGAGAGAGAGAGAGAGGGGGGGGGGGGCAGAGGGCAATATGCAATCGCGAATTCACTGCAGTCAGTCAGCCACGTTTCGAGTAGACGGAAGCTACCGGATACATAGAGTATAATGGGCGCGTACGCATCGGCGATAGTTATTGCTTTGTTATTGAGTCGATCGTCCTCCACTCCAACGCTAGATTTCACTTTATTGGAAATATCCCTTGCATCACAGCTCGTACTTGCATTATCGACGAAACTAAAATTTTGCCTCCTCGTTTTTATTTTTCTTGTGGTAAGGGATTGACTCGCAAGGGTGCTACCACTCGACATTTATACGAATAAAAAGAACAGGACCACCCTCCTCTGCTACGCCATTTTTATCGTTTTCCCCATGCTCGTGACTCACTTTCTCTCAAGCGTCAAATAAACGGGACGCTCTTCGTTTGATTGTTTCTTCTATTTTGCTAGACAATATATTTATATATACACTGAGTTTCTCAACGAAACTTAAATACTTTTTATTATTAATTAGTTCCTATAGTATAATACCACGTAATAATATTGAAATAATGTTAAAATATTGAATGTCAACGGATATGCTAAGTCTATGGCTAATTTTCTCTAAATGATGGATGGTGGAACGTTTTGTGAGAGAGAGTGAGAGAGAGAGAAGAGGGGTGATAGGCTCATAAACATAAGCCGTGGAGGATCCGACATATTTACATGGGAAAGGGCCCTCTCTTCATTAACATATTATACGTAGCAAGAGACCAGCACACTGAGCATAGAACACGATAATAATCGTTATTAATGACGCGACTTGCGGTATAATTGTAATCGAAAACCTCTGAAAAAACTTCATCTTGACGATCTATCATAATTTACCTTTGTTCCTCTTGTTCTACTTTATTCTCACTCTCTCTCCAATGTTTCACGCGTAAACTCGAGTTATCGCAAGCCTGCGGACACTCGCGGTTCACCGACGTATTTCCATCGAGTGCTACGGGACCAGTTCTATACTACTTCCTAGTAAGATGCGAGAGTTGCATGAAATGACGTGGCGTGGCGTGGCGTTGCGTAGCGTCATTATGAAAGAGGAAAGAGCGACGGCCATCTTGGTTGATGTCAAACCGCGCGAAGCTAATATACACCGCGCAGCCACGAACCTTCCATCTTCCTTATACGATATAATAAAGCAGACGACAAAGTAACCGATCGTTTAATGAAAAATTAACGACGATGCAATATATATATATATATATATATATACGGCTCGAGGACGAGACGTTGCGTTAGTGACCCATAAACCGAAGAGAAAATTGAAGGGCTTGCTCGAAACGATATATAAGGGAGAACAGAGGAGAGAAACAAAAGGGAGGAGGATAGGCAGAGGGTAGAGCGAAGTGCGCCACCCTTTCGCATGCAAATCTTGGAACACCTGGAGTAAAAGGTCGCATGCAAATCGATCCTGAAGGCCATCTGATCCTGCTTCCCAAACTAGGATCGCATGGACCACCCTTTCTCACCGTCCGCGTCGTAGACCCTGCCGCTTACTTGGTTCGGTATCGAAACCAAGCAATTTCGGAGAAAGTACGCGAGAGAATGTTATTCGTTTTATCAGGGCGCAATGCCATTACCTCGCGCGAAATTACAAATATATATTAACGACGAATGTATAACGCTATAATAATCCGTCATCAAGGACCCCTTACTCTGCATTATTCATTTATACGCAATTTTGCAAATCAATGCTCGCTACACTCTCAAACACACCGCCCGATATAATGAAAAATGTAACCATATCAGTCGAGTCAAAGTTATCGAGGTAATGGTATAATTTTGAAATAAAAAGCCATGTTCTTTAAATGAATTTTCATAATTGGGGTATTTCGCTGAAACGCTCAGCGAAACTAGTGACATTGTGAAAAATGTAAATATAACGGGACATATATACTATAAATTCGATTATCGATCGCGAACATGCCGGACTAATGAACCATCTTTCCATCGTACTCATCATTTCCCTCCTTCAGCTTCTCTTAATTATTTTCCTCGTTAACGAAGTGGAGACTTTAATTAGTCGACTTGATGAACCTATCAGCCTCTCTCTCTCTCTACACGATATACTATATCTACCGGCGCTATCTTAACTTTTCTCCTTTCGGTTCTTCTTCAGCGTTATCTTCGTTGCAATTAAAAATATGCTTTAAATATAATTTCAATGAATGTATATATAACAGTAGCGGTCTTTTTTCTCGCGAAATTCATTTTACTAAAAAGAATGACGGAGGAATGAAAAATAATAAAATTCAGGTAAGAGAGTAACGAAGTGTGTTTCTACAATGGGACGTCATTAAAAAATTCCTGAGGCCCGAGTCGCACGAGCCACGCACGCCATGCCACGTCATGCCACGCCGTGCAATGGTGATAAACGCCGTCGAGGGGAGCAAAGACCAAAAGCAGCAAGAGGGCTAGAGAGCGAAAGCCTCGGAGGTCGCACGCGACTTGGAAAAAACCATTATGATCCGCTATAAATATGTCCACACGATAGACATAGTTAACCGCGACGTTTCAATAATGCACCGGATGCTTCATTGTCCTTGCGCATCTGTTTTTCAATTTATCCTTATAGAAAATGTGTCTTGTATATCCTTCTACCTCCCCCCCCCCCCCTCGCTCTATTTATATTTACCAATCCGCTCGAGAATCGTGCGCTACTCTATATAGGTACCAGCGAAGAACGCTTTCGCCGAGTCATTCGTCCTAAGCGATAAAATTAAGCATTAAATCACTCGGTCACCTTTCACTTCCCACGCGCCGATCCCTCTGTATATTTAGTCACACACGTTCCTTATCACCGCGATGTGTAAGCCCTACTGCTGCAGCGGAATTCTTTTCGTACACACAGTCATTGATCTTTCTTGCACGAAAACTCTCCGAAGAAATTGGCGAATTCGTGTTTTACGACACGCAACTAGAGGGCCATTCGTGTCAGAAGCCCGAGAACCGTCAATAATTAATGATGATTGTTCAACTAGCTCGATTACTTTAATTGGAGGCGGCTTCGTAATTCTACTCTCTTTGGACGATATCGCCTCCCCCCTCCCCTTTCTGCTAACCTAACCCGACCCAACCCAGAACAACTCGTCTTTCGCTCGGTTTATTTGTAGCCTCCGCCCCGCTCTGTTTTAATCCTCTCTTCTCTCCTTCTTCATTCACGGCCCTTGCGTAGTATCATTAACATTTCATTGCTGGAAATTATTATCGTGCGGAATGATCCGAGTTGACATAGAGAGAGAGAGAGAGAGAGAGAGAGGGGGGGGGGGGAGGGGGGCAATAAGAGAGAAAACTGGTATTGTCTCCGGTCAGTCTAATATTTCGTGCCACACACAAGGAGGTCCTTAATCTATTTAATTAAAGTACGAGCGCGCCATAAAATTGCGGATTTTTCGATGAACGATAAGCACACGTGAGACCGTCTAATTACGCTCATGAAAAATTCATAATTGGATTATGGAACGTGGCTGCATGCTCTTTGGCAGGAGGATCGAGGAACGGAGAGAACGCAGTCGATCCGATTAATGCGATTGGACGAGTTGGAAAATTACTCGCTCGACGATTATTTTCTAGAGTGCCGCTTGCTGCAGGAAGCTACAATCGCAATATGCTCCGTGCGTCGCCATGTGTTTCCAATGAATTTACATACCGCGCGTCTCTCATCCTTCTCTCGTTTCTCGTGCGCGCGCGTGCGCGTGCGCGTTTTCGACGTCAACATGTGGGCAGAGATTCCCTGCAGCGGCAGATGTTGGACCATCTTCGTTGAGATAAGAGTGGGGGGGGGGGGGGGGTGGGGGGGAGTTGGCCACATCATGATTATACATATCCCTTCGTGCCGTCAGAAACAACAACTCGTTTCTCTCATAATTGAAAAATACCGGAGAAATTCTTATACTATTCTCTACTATTCTTATAACCGTTCAACGAGAGTTTTGCTATAATATTTTCCATTGGATTTCGCCTAAAGGAGAAGAGGAGGAGTATACGCGGTACGCGCGAGAGGCCAATGACTCGGCGGCCGAAAGAACGGAATTAGTTAATACCCCCGACTTGATTTAAACTGCAGTTGACAGTTGGATTCTTTTCACTTTTTACGTCGCATAATTTTGCGACTTCGCAGAGGAGAGTTTATCGAGCGAAGAAAGGTCCATGACCAAAATTTAATTTCAGCCCTTGGGAAGAGGTATGCGCGAGAGGACCTCTAGGTCCCTGATGCATTACTTATCCCCGACCGAACCGCCTCCCCTTATTATTGTTGCACGGCGCGCGCTTTTTGTTTTTAGCCTTCTCGCGCGCACATCTTAGAGGTTAGGTTATCGAGCCCCACGTTAACCCGAGCATTCATTATAATCGCATCAAGTCTCGAAGAGTATGGGCAGAACGCAATACCAAGGAGAATGATGAGCAAGGATGGAGGAGAGAGAGAGAGAGAGAGAGAGAGAGGCCACTGGCCACAAATTATTCCACGTAATTCCTTTTTCGGGCCAATGACCCCCAATTCGAATTTCGACTCTGGCTCCTTCGATTCTTGAAAGTCACTCCCTCCAGCCTGGAATTCTCACGTGTTTAACGATCTTGCTACTTTCGATCGTAAACCATTCGTCACTTTTTTTCCAACATACATAGAGAATAATTCGAGGAAAGAATTTTCTACGTTATATATATATGGTACACAACGGCCATTGGAGAAAAAAGGTTACATAGTTTACATAAATATTGATAGAATGGAAATACTCGTCGCTCATTGTAGTGTTTAATGTGTCGGAGATAGTCCAACGCCAAGTTCACGAGAGCATTGCTAGACTCGTACAACAGCTGTTTCCCTTAACCCTTCCGACAGACATATATATTCACTGGGCCTTTCGTCGATGGAAAACGGATCGAGCTGCCTATTAATATTCCTTAAGCTGAGCGAGCTACCTACCACCCCATGAGAGAGTAACCCAACCGGGGCTCTTTCTTCCTCCATTAGCATAAAGTGACAAACTTTGAGGTTTTTTTCTCCTTTCTCTTTTAGATTTTTGTTTTTACCGCCCCTATCCTTCTCTCCCTCGTGAGAATCACACGCGAGCCGTTCTCGAAAATATTGGATAATTTTTAATCCGCCGTTTAGGTCAAGAAGGAAAAGAAAACACTCGAACGGAGGAAGGACTCGCGGTAGCTGTTCGATCGAAACGGTTATTCCAGAGAGGGAGAGACATTTTATTGGATCTTTGACGAGGCCCCAGCAGCGCACAAGATTTTCATAAATCTCTCATAAATAAGAAGGTACGGATCCGTGCGAGCCTTATTTATATACAATATTTATACGCCACGCATGACCTGAGCAAAGTTTCGCGTCCCTTTTCGACCGTATTCTCCGCCAAGGGTATAAAAAAGCGCAGAGGCAGACACGCACACACCTGCACAAACTGTTGGTAAATGGCACTTTTTTTTCTCGGAAATTTAAAAGTATCAGCCGCAAGTACGTTTGAATGACGTATAATACCGAAAAGCGCTACTCTCTGCGAAAATTCCGAGATAAGCTCGAGTAACAGCTGCCACGTTATAGATAATGTATCGAGTCGCGAAACAAGAGCCGTTTGTGGTCGAAGCTTGTTGGCATCTTTATCTTAAAACGGAAGGGAGGCAAAACCGGAAACACCTTTCAACGTCAGCTAAATTCTTTTCTTACACACGGCTAATTTGCAGACTCGCTCGAATAATTCGCAAACAGTTGATCTTGTTGGATTGATAAATTTTTGGAGAGTCTAGAAGAGCCGCGTCGAGGGGACGTACTCGGGGGCAAAATCGACGAGCAAATACTTAAGGTGGAGTAACCTCGTTACGGCGAGAGCCAGAGCAGTGAGAAAAATCTTCGGCAGAGGGAAATCTTTAAAGCGAAGCCGCCTGCAGCGTTAGCGTCGTCGACGCAGAAGAACTCTTCCGGTCGCTCGACCGATCGGAGCTTCGAGATCCGATGAAAATGCCAAAGCTACTCTGCTCCACACACCGTCCTACCTCCTACTTGGGACTCTGCGTTTGAGCCATTTTTTTCTTCGCTTGCTCGCTCTTCCGAGCAAGCACACCAATGCCATAAAAGCAGTCGGTGGTGATTGGAATAAAGGAAGACAGGATCGAGAGAGAGAGAGAGAGAGGGCGGAAAAACGCGGCGTTCATCAACGCCACGCACACACTGTTTCTTTTATATAAACCCTTGACAATTGCAATTCCCCTCCCCCCTCCACGTGTGCGAATACACCGAGATATTCCGAGGAAGAAAAAAAGCAGCTTTCATCGTTTATCCGCGTCTCTTCCTCCCTCTTTTCCATCCCCACGAGTCACGTAATTATCTAATTTGGCAAGTACGTAATTGCGAACGATTAAATTGTCGCTTTCACGGCCGGTACCACGCCGAGTATATCCGGAACAGCTGCGGCTAAGATAAGTCTGCTGATAAGGCGTGTGTATGTCATTAAGTAGATGCATGGTGAAAAAATGTTATTCTCCGGCTTATCTCTACTTTGCAAACGGAGACCAGCGAAAAATGAACATTTTATTCCAATTAAAGCTTCTCCGCACAGAGTCTCATCCTCCTTGTCTATCCCTTTTTCTCGCCGAACGGAACCAAGTCGCGTGATGAGGGCATAAGGCAAGGGTTCGTCGGGATAAATCAAGTGTAAGGGTTGGAAAGGCGCGGCAGACCGGCCCGAGTCTGGAAATATTCTGGGGGGCTTTGTAAGGGGCCGTTGAGAAAAAAAATGTTTGAAGACAGAGGGGTAGAGGGGTAGGGGCGAGACGACCACTAGGATGCTGGATAAAACTCGACTGAGCCGAGCAGTAAAACGACTGAAGATATCAATCAACGGGCGCATTGTGCTCCACGATAATTTGACGCGTGGCTGAAAGGACCAAATCTCAAATTCCATGATCGGATAATAGTCCTATTGGGCCCGGAGAAAGCCTCCAGTATATTCAGCGGGCCCGCAACTTTTCTCATTTGGACCGCAAGAACGCCTCGAAGCCACCAAATTTACTCCGCAGTCTACGGCTTCTCTCCTGAAATTCTTCACTTCCCAACGATGGTGTTTTATAAGTTATCGGAGCTAACCTTATACACAGAGTTTTTATTTAAATAAAAAAAAAAACAAAAATTCAATCGTGTGCGATCAATCCGTTGGGCAATTCGCAAAAGAAAGGTTATTCGAGTTTGGTAATTGCTTAGGAGTCATTGAGCATGACGTCTAATCGAATCACTTTGGATTGCAAAACGAGCTGCTACCACCGACCGTCGGCACCGAGCAAGCTAGCTACTCTCTCGTAATGACTCTCGCCTTTCAAATCCCAGCGTCAATTTAATACTGTAATTTCTCGTGTCGTATAGGGACTCGCATCAAAATCCTCCTTCGGATGAATCTAAATTAAAGAATCACGATGTATAAATATAGTAACATCTTGACCTCTTTAAGCGTGACTTCAAATATAGCATTTATTAATATTCATGGTCATCGAAACCTCCGACTCTCACCGCTATTTTATGGGGTTTCGAAATAAATAAACGAATGTTAGTTTAGGGCACGGAAATCCTCCTTTCAAAACACAATCTAGCTATAGATATTTTGCTATTTCGATTGTCTAGGAACTGCCTCGAAACTCGGAAAGAAACAAGCAAGTATAATTAAGTTGGTCTAATGTGCGGCTTATTAATTCCGCTCTTTTCTCTACTTTGCCTCTCCTGTTTTGAAAGAGACTCGTGCTTCGTAATATATTTCACGAAACGCAAACCATCCAGTGTTTAGTAATTTCACTTGTTTCTCTTTTTTGCTCCCTCCTCAAAGGTATCCTTTAATAATTCCCGGTAAATTTCTCTACGACAAAGAACACAATATATCCAGATCTGAATAGAAAAAAATTGCGCAAGACTAACCTTTCTGAGGCGTTCACCATTAACGGGGTCTAATGAGGCAATTCTTTCGCTGCACTCGATCTCTCCCGCCTTTCTCCCTCTATATACTGCGACGCGATATTTTTCCTATATATATATATATATATATATATATATATATCGCATTGCTCTTAACTATATATGCTCGAAGCGTCGTAACTCTCCCGAAAGACTTTTATCTTAAAACTTACCTGGTGTTTCAACAAATGACGAACGAGGGAAACGACTGCCGTCGGAAGATAACACGTTCAAACATTTCCATCGATTATTAATCTGCCATTTATTACGTTTACCGAATGATGCTTGTGCAGTTTGCCTTCTCACTTTTAGAACACATTTTCATTACACACTTTCCACACTCGCAATTTGTACAAGTTGAGGAAACTAGCTCTTACGCGAATAGACATACCTTCCTTGGAAATTGCCGCTTCCATCGTAAACACCGGTACTACTACTTTACCTATCGAATAGCCCTTTTTCGTCTGAAAAGACTACCTCCCCCTCCCCCCCCCCCTATTTCCTATTATCTTGCGTAAAGTATCTCCAAGAGGATACCGCTTCGCGGAAGAACATCGACATTATCGATGAATCTTGTTCTAGCCCGATTATATGTTTCGCGTAGAAATCAGATTTGGATAGTGAAACCTCTTATCTTCAATCCGGGTAGATGGTTGTTTCTCGCGTAGCAGAAGCGAATAACGGAAGTAGATACTCTTGAAGCGCGGAAACGTCCAAATGTAGATTGAAATGGGAATGGAGTATTGTAGAGAGTCCGCACTGTGTGTCTGGTCAATGGTACACGTAGCGTTTCACCGTGTAGCAATGATAGCGTATACCTCGTCTTCCTGTCCAAGCTTTCGCTATTCCGTGTTTAACGCGTTCACTCTTTTTCTCGCTGAGCCCCATGGCCGTGCGGACGATTTTGCCTTTCGCTTTGCTCGTACGATGAAGGATAGCGTAGTATATAATCGTGGTAGTGGTTGTTAGATCGCGCGCAGAAGAGAAAGAGGTGGCCGCACTCGCCGACCAACTCTGACGTTCTGTACGGTCTGCTCTGAAGTCTGAACGCAGTATGCTATGCCCGAGCTGCTGGAGCGTAGCTGTAGCTGTTGCTGTAGCTGTAGCTCTAGCTGTTCCAATTCCCCCGCCAACTTCTCTTCTCTCGAGTCAGCCTCCCCTCTACCCTCGTCTCGCCTCGCCCTCGCCTGGCATACAGATTCTCCCCACTACCGGTAACTGCCTCTCATCCTCTTTTCCCCTCCGGAGACAGAGAGCAGTGTAGAGCCCCCTCCAGCCCAACCGGAAGCTTCGAGGAGCTGCCGTTCCGTGGCGGCACTCTCCAACCTGCAAGAATTTCCAGATCCAGTTGCAGTCAGCAAGGAGACTTCTTTCTCTCGTCTTGACTCTTAGGAGAAGGTACTTCTTTTCCTCGGTGGAGGGGAAGCTTGGTGGTGGTAGTGGTGGTGGTGGTCGTGATGATATTCCAAAGGGTGACTTCCCCTCCTTTCATTACATTCAACACACTGTTTCACTTGACGCTCTTTAAACATTCTTTCCTACTGCTACTAATCCTTCCTTGATAGTAGAAAATAATATAGAGACTATCGCGACACTTTAAAAAGCGTGTATTTACAGCTGCCTTGGAGCAAATCCCACATATCTATCGATTATACCATTGTAGAAAAATCGTAATATTTCTTTCCCGACAGGCTCGATTTTCTTCTCTTCTCAGAATATCACAGTTTTATTATCAACGACATACGCAGATTGGTCTTATCACGGTAACTTAAGAAGACTGTCGAGCAAAACTCACTTTCGGTATCCGCAAACTATCTTATCGCGACAAACCGATAAAAGCTTTTAATGTTTACCACGCGGTTTACTTATCATTGATAACCCTTATACCTTATCACTCGTGTAGTATATATATATATATATATATACCATATTAAATGTTGGAATGGCTCGAGGATTGAGCACGAAAAGAGGCGCGCTCGAATGGAAAATATTTCTTGAGCGTTTAAAGTGGTAGCAATGTAGTGGTAGTAGTAGCAGTATTAATAGTAATAATACGTTTCACCTGACACTGTACGAAGTATTCATCACACATATCTGTTTCACTGATGAATGGAGAATGTAGGGAGCGGAGGAGAGAGAGAGGAATGGAGAAAATAGGAGGTAAAATTTCGAGAGAAAGGTGGTAACTGACAGTGATGAGACGATGCCCTTACTGTAATGGGTTCGTACCGTGACTGGCTAGTAGCTAGTAGTGGCTGGCTCGACTCGGTCCGACCAAAGCGAGCAATTTCCCCTTCGCCGTTTTCCCTTCGAACCACCGTCCATCGTCCCCACTACAGTCGAATTGCGCGTCTAGCTCCACCCCACCCTTCGCTCGCTGGTCTGGCGAAAGCTTTTTTTTCTAAACCCCGCCTAGAGCTGTGCGGAGATGCGAAGAAAAAAACGGCTACCGCGCGCACCTCTGGACTTTTTCTTGCTCGATGCACGAATGAAACTCCGCCTACACCCGATCCGAGCGACTCCCTACCCACCCGCCGCCTGCCTGCCAGCTAGATCATCTTCTTCCCCTCTTTACCCTCTTACCGCACAGTCGAAGAAAAGAACGGGGCATTGCACGCACGAGACACCTGCCAGTTTAGCCGCTGGGAGGCGCTGCGACCGACAATCCCACACGTATAAATATACATATACGAAAGACTGTATAGCAGCGCGCGCATTGGTAGCGGCAGTTTCCCCCCTTGCTCGCAGCTTCCCGTCATGATAAAGACGGAATCTACATTATTCTCGGTGCGACCGAGCTTGGGCGCTAGCGACATCTTTCGACGAATTCATGCTTCGTTCTCTTGCTGATACGTAACAACATTGTGCTTTGGAAAAATAAGAGTAAAATTTATATAATGTAGAAATAAGAATAAAAGTGAATAATTCTTGCAACATTGAATCTTTTTACTCCAAATGTTGGTGCGAACTTTCGATACACGATCACAAGGTAAGAGTCGGTAATACCGTCAGTTACCTTTCTTACCCTATCCCCACCGAATAATCGGGGAGATAAGGTAGATTCCTACCAATGTACGAATATCTCTGCGTCGTATAGAGGGAGACGAGAAGCAAAATTTGGAACCTTTCGAAAGCCTCTCTGTTCCTCGGTGCAAAGCAAAGTATAATATTTTAATAAATGTACGAGGAAGGCGTGTACAAACGCAGGCTGTACAAGCGATCACAATAATTATGACGCTACCGGCGATAAACATCTTTCCCTTCTCCCCCTATGTTGGTTTCTTGTAATTATGCTGCGGCAGCCATCGCTACATGCTGCATGGCTTATTTCCGGTTTACCGCCAGTACACTGCAGTGTCTCCAGCCAATCGCATTACACGATCAATGAGACTGACGTTGCCTGACTGTTGATTGGCCGGTCGATAATTAACAAGGCAACAGCGCGAGGACGCTTCGCATGGAAAATGAGTCTGCGGTCGAACGGACAGCTTCTCGGACCTCGATCGATCGATTAACGATCTTCTCGGTGAATGGAGGAGGGGTAAGGGGTTGAGAAGGGGTGGGGGGGGGGGGAGGCGTCAATTAGATCATGCGAAATGCGGTGTCTCGATAAAACTATTAAACGAATCGATGCCCCTTCTATAGTTATATTTAAACGAAATCAATTACTACAGCTGTTGCGGGATTCTCGACGGACCTGTGTTGGATTCGTCGGTGTAATCCATCCGTCGGCACTTACGCGCCAGGGCGTCGTTCTCAATGAGTCTTGGGCTATTGCGAAACGCCGTTGGCGTTCAATCAGATCACCTTAAAGCTCCCGTCATTAAGGCGAATTAGCCCTTCTGGCTAGGGGATCCCGGTGCTGCACAACGGATTACCCATAATACCTATCAAAAAAGCAAGTCATTGCCCACTATTGCGTTTTTTCATGATCCTCCTCTGCTTCCACCCTCTAATCGAGTCACGTTGATTCTCTAACGAGCACAAATCCTAATTTGAAACATTGACAATTTATAGTGCGTACATGCAAGTATATATATATCGAGTAAGAGAGAAAGAGAAATTAAAACAGCCGGAATCATCATAATAAACACCTGTAGAATCCAATGAGGCAAGTTCACGAGGGGATCGGAAGCAGCCGTACGTAACCGAGATCGTTAACAATACAATGATCCCCAGGTATCGTTGACCGAGGTTAGATAGTCGCCTAGATCCAAGGTATTCGAAATATACGGCCCTTGACTGAGGAAAACACTTGGCAACTGATACACAGAGAAGTAGCAGGTGCTACGGGGATCTATTATATCGTAATACCGTATACTATACATTTTCTACACAATGATACTAGGAGCTCGAGGGGGAAAGAGAAAGAAGCTGGCTTTTCCAGGTATAATGGGAACCAAAAGGGCATGATCGGTTTTTCTTTGCTAAATCGACTTTTCCAACAATAGTCTCGGGGAAGGAAAAAAGATGATTCTTCTGGTTGAACCTGTTCGTCGCACAATTTGCTTGTTATTTTTTGCCAGTTTTTGCATCACTGGCAGGAATATTAACCTTTCGTTAGAAGGGAGGATAAATTGTATCGAGTAGCATTATTACCATTTCCATAGAAAAACCCACGCGAGGAACAGTCGGAAAGAACTTACCGCTCTGTCAAATTTATCCAGGATGCGGGAATATTGCGAGGAAAAGTTTGGCGTTTCTCGAGAAATGCATCTGCATCGTGCACGACCAATCCGACGTCTATTCTACCCTTGAGAGTCAAGTCACTCTCAGCTGCATAACGCACTAGCACGATTTCAGAACTATAACCGGCTTTGATCCTCGATAGGCTGCAGGACTAGCTTGATGCAATGCTCGTTCACCGTCCACCACGCGCGTATAACATGCCAGTTAGACGCACTGCTACAGCCTGCCAGGCCTACCTGCATACCTGCCTACCTATTCTACCTTCCGGCCTACCTGCCTTCCATCCAACCACCTACCTACGTTGTCGTATTATAGATAGCACCCTACATATATATATGCTACAACCAGAATCTATTCGAGTGACGTCAGCCATTAGTTACTCGCTTTTCTTTTTCACAATTATTTCCAATTAATCCTCCCATGCACCAACACTGCGAAGACTCGTTACGACGAGTAATCTTCATCCGCAAGAGACAACAAGGTATTTGGGGGGGGAGAGAATTTCCTTAGAAAAAGAAGCAAAGGCTTGCGTCTCGTTAGCGAGTAGATCGAAAGAAACGCGGTGTATTTATGGTGAAAAAACTTACTGACAAAAGACAAGGAGAAAGGGATAAATGTATGTCGAGGGGGGAGAATGGTGAAACACACATAACGGAAATGCGAAGGAGTCGTTACCGTATACGAGCTGCTATCGCGAATGGCATACAAACAACGCTACGGAAATGTCCCCTTACCTACCTTATTCCCGCTATTCGTATCCTTTCATTCCTTCTCCCTCTCCTTCGACGCTCTCCTTCCTATGCCGTTCTGCTTAAAATCGTAAAAGTCTGGTTAAATCGACGATTCTCAAACGCCGGAAGAACCTCTCAACGACCGGAAAACGATCCAACACTTTATCGGCTTCGACTGCTTTCTCTACCATTCTTCCTCCTTCTCTTTTGTACACCAACGCCATCTACCTCTTAACCGTCCACTAGAAAACTTTCGCGCGATTATTATATTCCCTCGGTTTTGTCTTATTGGCCGTGGATAATTTTCATTATCTTCCTCTTCTTCTTCTTTTCCTCATCTATTAGTCGAGACTCGCTCTCGCTTTGCTTGGGAAGGGGGTGCTTCCCACGCGCGCCTATAGGACAGGCGGTATCCATCTGCTGCTGGCCTTAGACCAATAACCCTGATTCTCCTATATCTAGAATCTACTAGCCTCTCTAGATGACCGAACGCTCTCCAATTTCTGACTCTGGTCCCCTCGCAAAAACTCTCCACTCACGAGAGCCAGCTTCGGTATCCTCCAAGAATATTTTTCCAACCTTCGATCTTCTTCCAAATTTTATCATTCCTTTTTCTCTCGCCTCCGGAATGTGTCTTTTCTCGTGGTTCTCCCTCGGAAGCATAACGGAGAACAGATTTAATCGGATTGGAGAACGACTGGTTTACACGGAAATTTTCTTTAGTTGAAAAGTTTACTTTGGCGACCAACTTAATTGCTTGGCAAAGTTATAATTTATGGTCCCGTACACGTGAGAATATTGACACAGTCGAGTCGATATTATAGGCAAGGATTGCAGGACCCTCGAGAGTTCCTTCGTCACAGCCGCCAGCGTCCAGGAAATTTCGCCACGTTCTTCGAGCGCGCGCGCTCGCGCGCATATTAGTACTGGTCTCGTAAACTCGCCCATCTCCCCTTCTCATTTTTATTCTCTCCCGCGCATATATATATATATATATATATATGTGTGTGTATATATACACACTTAACGTGTTTCGCGCGCTCGAGCTTTGTGTGGCGCAAGCACTTCCCACTTAAGGAAACCGCTGTAATTGAACGATTTAATGGGCCCACGATATGGATCAGTCTGTGCATGATCGCGAGCTTCGATTACGCTTATAATATCATGTAAATCGGTAAACGAGATTATTACAAGAAGGTTGGAAAAAATTTGAATAAAAAAAGATCTCTCGCGCAAGAACGCTGCGGCCGCGGCCGCGGGCCCTGAGAAATAATGAAAAAGTCGATCAAGCTATTAACGCTGCCTTATACTATATATAGCAATGATACGCGTTGCTCCAATGCTTTTCTTTCCCTTTCGTAATTCTCACGTCGACTCCGCATAATAAGAATAAATTTACGTTCATTTTAGTCCTGACCGTGCAAGCCTATTTTATCATAAACCGATAGAATTTGAATTATTCGCACTGCCGTGTTATACGTACAAGTTCTCAGTTCGCGAATAACATGGTCGTCGTATATATACCTACAAGACTGACCACTCACATGTACCGGGTGTAGTGTGACTCGTGTCAACTGGAAAATTACACGCGGAGGGGTAGAAACTTGTAAGATATTTTTATGTAAAATTCTGTAACTCGTGGCATCCCATCGATTGTGGGCAACGAATTAAAAAATTGCTCGGCTCTAACAATTTTCTACCAGAATCTTCGCATTCGCACGAATTAATGTGCACCCGGTATATGCGTACACTTTCATACTATATTTACCGCATTAAATTTTATCGAAGCATAAATCGCCGCGTGACGATGCACGCGCACAAATAACTCTTGCCCATAGGATCGATTTTTTCTTCCTCTCCTCCTCCCATTCTTCTTGCCTCAAAAATGTGATAAAGAGTGTGGATTTATCTGCTTATTAGCTGCGCGACAGTGATCGATTATCATCTACGCGAGGATGCTACAAAGCGGTTCGCATCGATCTGTTTGTCACGAGGTGTCATCTGAAAAATCAAAAAGTCTTTTGCAAAAATTCACCACGATGCCTTTTTTCCCTGGAATAAATTTTCGGCTGATATTTTATCAATCGGTGAGCGCGCGCGAGTACGGCCAATCGGTGTGCGCACGGATCCCACCAATTAGGCTCGGTTCTCAGAGGTGTTTTATTACCGATCTTGTGTAACATTACGCCAACTTAAAGGCGAAATCCTACCCTCCGCGATCAAACACCACCGGCATTGATTTACCAAGCAGTGCAGTAATTGTCCAAATTGACGGCAACCCTTATCGATAATAAATTTTAATTGGTGTGCGATTCCATTGAAATTAACAGCTTCTCCAACCGTGTCTCGCGTTCGCAGTGGATTTCATGCTGGATCAACGGTGCTTCGTTCAAATTGGCTATAAAACTTCATTTCTTCCCGATAAATTATTTGCATTGAATTTTTGCACAGTCTTGCAAAAGTTGAGGGAAAAAAATATTCCTGCGACTATCAGAGAAGGGTTAAAGGGCATATTTCTTGTTAACCATTTCGGTACCACTACTCTGCGTTTACGATTATCGTTACACATGGTAATTTGACTCGGGCATTAGGTGCGGTTATAATAGGTACAGTCATTAGCATAATCTGATTGCATTGCGAGCGAGTGGATATATAGTTCTCCTGGTTGTGCGTAGGTCGCGATCATGAGTGGGTGGGTGAGAGAAACGTGCGCGGGACGGTAATTCTTTAACACTTCTGTTGATGGGGGACGCGAGAACGAAGGTTCGGTATCGTAAGAAAATTGCAACGTCCCTTGGGACACTTGTCGATATTGCAAATTATTTCATTAGACTCGCGTGCTTTCGTATATATTATTTTTAATTCTCGACGATTTTATAAGGTTTATTGCAGGATTAGCGCCAGCCGTCGTTTACGCCGCTCGTTAGAGCGTGTACGATACTACACATATATATTTATTACTTACAGCACATGTTTACATACTGATACGTTTCTGAGAAAGTAAACATCTGCTTGTAAGAGTAACGCTATCGTATATATATAGCAATTTAGTTGGATGTTTGTTCACTCGTGATTTCTCCACTGTAGGACAAAAACTCGAATTTCGCAGAGTTTTTAAATAATATAAAAGGCATCGAATAATAAATAGGCTCTGTAAGAAAATCTGAAAATCCGTTCTCACGTCCGATCCAATATCGAAGGATATTGCGACTCTGTCGATGCTTGAACGATCGAGCGATTATGTAAGAACGACAAATGATAAATTCTTTTTAGCTTTATTGGCTCATGGTTTTTGCAAAACGAGCGAGAAAACTATGATGTACATCAATGATTCTTTTCCCACACGTATTTCGATATTACGAAATATCGCTTGGCAGTTCTGCAACGGTCAGCATTAAACTGACTTCCACTTGCTTGGTTAGGCGTGCAAATCGTTGTCTCTTGCGGTATAATTTGACACGTGGGAAGAAACCTACGTTCAAATAAACCGGCGTGACCGCGTGTTACCTAATTTCAACATTTTGTCATTGCATGCGAAATCACACACACACACACCAAGCATACACGGCAAATGTTGCGTGCTATCAGGCGTGTGTATATGCGTGCACTATCTCTAATAGAGAGGGCAAGTGAAAAAGTAAAAAGGGAAAGGCTTTACGCGCATCACCGAGCACACATGACGCGCAGCTCGACGGGCGTTCCATGAGACGGTCGAGAAAAAAGGAAGAAAAGCGCCGGGGGGGGGGGGGGGGAGGAGGAAGAAAGGAAGAAAACTTGTCAACTTGTTTACAATTTAGAGGTGGGAGAAAATCTCGTTTCTCCTTCACGTACGTAACCTGCAAGTATTCGAGAAATTTCCACATTGACAGAGTGGCTGATGTATATATAGTAATGAAAATTGAACTTACGTGAGTGTAGGGAGATTCTTGGCGAATTGGCAGTGGGGCAGCGTTTCTCGCGTGACCTGCGGAAAAAAAGATCCCTTTAAATGGTGTTTCCACGATATTCTTTTTAAGGAGTTGCATGACTATATATATATAGCGGTGCTCTCAGAAGCCATCAACAATAGGGGATTATTTGTATTGGCTGAACCGACTGTGCGACGTGATACGTGCACGCCGCTATCGGTCTCTCCAATCCCAACATATTGCAATCGCAGTACATGTATATATGTATACATATATATATATATATATAGTATTGTCGAGCGATGCAACCCCTTCCTTATACTCTCTGTCTTTCTACTCGCGATCAATGCCTCCCCCACCCCCTTATTCTCCCGATAACTCGATAATATTACACGCCAAAACCGCTTCCGACGTGCTCGCCCAGTCAGCGAGCCACTTTTGCGAGCAAATAAGCAGTTATCGGAAAACCGATTTTATTTTCGAGATGGAGGCCTTCACCCTTTTTTGCCTTATTTTACTTGGACGCGGAGAAAAAGAGGAAATTTCGACTCTATTCTTCTCTTGGTGCTCTCGTTTAGATTCTATGATAATATAATACGTTAAGCGAGGGGGATAGTAACGCGTGGTTGGAGGAGTAGGGTTGGAGAATCCAGAAAGCTGCTCGAGAATTATCGTGGAGAACAAAATGCTTCTGATGGTACGAATGCCGCACAGCGAGGAGCACCCTGTGGAACGTGACGTATGGGAGTCTAGCCAGTGGTGGTAGTTAGTAGTAGTAGTAGTAGCTACAAGCTGGCTGTGCTATAGGGGTTACGCTCGAATAGCTTCCACGAACGCCATTACCGTGCCTCCTCGTGGTGCATGGATACATTAAGCCCTAGATTTCTCGTGCCCCTCCCCCTCCCCTCCCTCTCCTCAAAATGACTCGAAAAACTATTTTAATAAAGCTGGAATTGTGCGCAGATTTTAAAAGAGGCGACGCAATCGAGGAACGAGCAACTGGAGGAGTTGGAGGGACTGTTCGATCATCTGGAGGAGCATCGGAGTCTTCGGGATTACGAGGGAGCTCGATCGGCACGGTGAGTCGAAACATTGAGGAATCTTATTGTCAAAGGTTTTTTCGTTGTTGTCGTCGACGTCTCCGTTGTCGCCACAGCCGTCGTTACGTCGCTCGTTCGTTCTTCTCGAACGCGCGCATAAATCCCTTTATGAGCCTTGTGTGTCACGAATTCGCTGCTCGTCGACGATTTTATTGCCAGAACGAATTGCTCGTGTTGCGAGAAAGCTTTGAGCATCGAGACTTTCGATATTCCGTCTGTCGAAGGAATAAGTGGAACTGTCTGAGGCAGTTCGTTAAACGAACGCTGCTGTGTCAGGATTGTAGGAGTAGAGAGCAGAGAGTGCAATTCGCCAGCTGACACGATATGCGCTCGCTCGATGCACGTTGTGCAGCCTGTGCATCAGCCGTGCCTCGATCGGGGTTGGATGCACGTGTGTATACACCTCCGTATAGCGAAATAGAGCTAGATAGTTGGAAAGGGGGAACCTGCACCGCTGTTGAAATTTTTATTTTTCTAATTATCGCCTAATTCCATTCCCGATAAAGTCGTCCATCGACTCTTTAGTTATGGGTTACGATAATTGCCAATTTCCATGCCCTCTCTCCTCTCCTCCTACTCTCCTCCTCCTTTCCTCCTCCTTCCACCGCTTAATTCTCTTCCTCCTCTGTTCCTAAATGTAGACTCACGTGCAACGCATATGGCGTTACGCAGAGTTATACATTTAACGCGTACGGGAGCCTGTAATAGTTGTGCTGGATAAAAATCCTGTCGAGAGAGAGAGAGAGAGAGAGAGAGGGAGAGTATCGAAATAACTATGACTCGTGTGCAATTGTCAGAAATCCTTGGCGCGCGAGACACGTTGTAATTAGTTCCGCACACTTGTTCATTACGATAGGAACGATAGACACATGGGTCTTATTATCTGCCACGTATTATACACTGTAGACGCACGTGCCGACGTATTAAATCAGAATTACTACGGTCGCGAGAAGGAAGCATTTTGCTTTGCCTAGTCCCGCATCTATTTTCAGAATTATTCGCAAGAATATAGCCACCATAACTCACCGTTTAAAGATAAAACGACATACCCCGCTGCTTCACGATTGCGAGAACACTCCCTGCTGCAGTAATCGAGAAAACTGTGGCGAGAAGATCTATTTCAAATGCGGAGAGCACATTTGGTCGTTAATGTAAGACAGATATTTGCTGGCCCTTGATCTTCTTAAAACCAATAAAATATCTTTATAGGCGCTCTCTCGCGATAATGGACATGATGAAATTACGCAAGTATGCGTCTTGATTGCCCGAGGGAGGGAAGAGTCTCGCGGATTCGAGTGGTTTTTATGTGTGTGTGTGTGTGTCTACGCGTGTAAGCAATTTAATGTCCCTGGACGACCTCGAGCGACTTCCGGTACAAGCGGAATATGCTTAAGCTATCGCCTTTCTTAGATTTCTCTGCATTCCAGGATAAAAGTGTACAGTGTAGTATGCATGTATATATAGTGCATGCGGTATCATGAGAAACAGTAGGATGGAGAGAGATGGCGACTCAGTGACGAACGACGGAAGAGAAGAATGGGAAAATATCTTAGAAATTATCAAAGTATCGTCGTAAATATTTATTATTGTCGAAAGCAATCTCCTAATGCGTGTCTCTTTTTTCTTAGGAATTTAGTTCGATATCGAATGACTTCTGGTACAAAGAATGCAATGAGTTATCACCTTTCTTGAATCTCTTTGCATTCCACGATAAGAATATAGTACAGTGTAATTAGAAATATTGTTTTGGTAGGAGAAAGGATTTGAAAGGCAAAAAAGGAATTATCGAGTCGTTGGATTGTAAATGATTAATACTATACTGTCCGATACAATATATTCCAAACTATAAAACGCACGACTTTTCTTCAGGGTTGCTTCAATTTCAGTGATTTCCGGTATAAATGTATAAATTATCACCTTTCCAAAGAATCTCTGTATTTCAGAGAGTGAAAAATTAGTATTACAGTGTAACGAGGAGCATGTAAGTTGGAAGAAGGACGAAGAAGCTAGGGAATAATAATGGAGCGAAAAACTATCGAAGAAACGATCAAGGTATCGTCGTAAATAATTATTACTATCGAACACAATCTCCTAATGCACATCTCTTTTTCACGCCACACTTTCTTATTATATACATATTTCTCTTACAAATCTCCTCTCCAGACAAATTTAGTAATGGAAAACTATGCTATTACATCCTCGAAATTCGCAAGAGTGCGTGCATGATCGAGAGGCCATCGTTTATCGAGCAGCAATGGTGACAAGGGGTGGGTTGGGGCTTGAGTAAAATATCGTTAATATTCATCGATTTCTTTCGTTACGTTTTTCGAGTTTTCCTTCAGCCATATTTTCTACAACATCTCGAGGAGGAAAAAATAAGAGGACGAGGGAGGTTTGAGATGTATAGGAGGAAAACTAACGTTAATATAATACCGTGTGTTTGAAAAAAACTATATAAACTAGTCTAAGTGTAGGTGGAGAAAAATTATAGTCTGTCTATATTGAAATAAAAAAAGCAGTTATAGGAAGGTGGTGGGACGATGGTGGTAGGAAGCGGAAAAGCTGGTCTGGAGTAAAGGTTTCTTTAAGACGAAAAGAGGAATAGGCGAGAGGGAGAGACGGGAAAGCATCCTCCAGGATATCGACGGGGCAGATGAGCTACCAATAACTCAATGTGCGCTTATAAACTGATCAGACTTCTACCCCTGACCCTGCTCCTCCTCTTGCCACCCCTTGCCTCCCCTCTCGACCTCGTTCAAATACTTCTTCTCCCCCTCCGCCATCAGTCCCATCCTCAAACCACTCCCGACGACGTATTACTCGAAACTCCTTCGTCGGAGAGTGAAATGCAAGCGAATTTACCGCACGATTTAACATCCGTTCTCCACGATCCATGGCTATTCATATACGACCTCTCCTTTCCTCCCACTCTGACGTATGCATCATTCTTATTTTTATTTATACCAATTCCTAATTACCCTTTACGCTATCTCTATATGGATAACTCTATTCGCAACCTCCAGCTGTTTTCAAGTTTCGTGAAAAGGAGAAAGGGAGTGTTACTCTCGCTTACCAATTAATTTTCCTATTAAATGGATAATTTGAGTAAAATCAGCAGCTTGCTTCATTCATCCCTCGACATATTGTTTGTCCTGTTCCGGCCGTTATTCGCAATAACCTTTCTTCGAGAACCGTTATTGGACGAGCGAGGCTCTCTCTCTCCACAACGGTGAGATTTGCATAGGGGAATGTCGTTCATTATTCAAATCGAATTATGCCGACCGATTGACACGTCACAGGTGGTAGCTTTTCAAATTCTTATGCTAGGAGAGAATGAAGAAAAGAGGGGAGGGGGTCCTGCGTTGTCACGAGAGGGGTGAATTTGCATACGGAATTTCTCCCTCTCCTCTTTCGAGTCTATATACCTGAAAGAAATTAAGAGTACACGTGTAAAGAAGGAAAAACGGGGAAAACAGCTTGAAAAAGAAATTAACGAGTTGGATATATATGCACCGAATCTGGGGGATGCGTGTGTATATAGTACGTGTGTCGCGTGGCGTTGGTCGATCCCTGCATGTATGTACGCGAGACTATAGTTTACTTTTGAATTTCTCCGATAGGTGAAGGGAGAGAGAGAGAGAGAGAGAGAAGTAAAGATGGGGTGGTGATGTCGGCGGCAGTGGCGACGATGCAAAATACTTTCTCGCGTGTAGCTAAAGGAGGCGTAGCATCACAATGGCGTCTGATGAATGCCAGTATACATTTACATGGCAAATGCCGTTGCTTCGTGCCAAAGAGACACGAATGTCGTGGCGCGCGTCATGGGAAAAAGTTTATTTTAATATCTCAACCGCATAGAGAGGTAGCGTGCCATAAGGAACATTAATTATTGATTAACGAGTGGAATGAATGAAAAGTGGAATAACCATCAGAGATTGGACAATAGTTGTTTGCGGGGGCTTTTAAAGCAGAAGTCCTTGAGTAAGTCGTAAGATTTAATTGAAGCAATGCTTAAACGCTTCCGACCGAGTCCCTTTAAATTGTAAGGGATGGAATGGAGAATGGGGAATGGGGAATGGGGATGGAGATAGAGATGGAGATGGAGATGGGGCAGAGGGAGAGTGCTGGCTGGCACAGTTTAAGCGTGACCTTGATAATAGTTTATGAAGCTTCCTGTGCAGTGGCCGTGAGAGAAACTCCAACTCTCATAGCCAGAATTAATTAACCTACAACCCTATCTCTTAGTTTCCTTGCTTTTCCACCATCACTCGCACCATTATATATATATATATATATGTATATGTATGTGTATAATTTGAAAACTGTAATTTTCTTCTTGATTTATGCACGCGTTAGACTTATCTCCAAGAGAAATTTTACAAAGAATTTTATTGCATTTTGGGAGAAAGTGAGAACCACTGTGCATCACGCGCTTGAGTAATTTACAAAGTTTTCTTTTCTTTGGGGCATTGGTGGTTAACAGGCTGCCTCATAGATGATACACAAAAGTGGAAGGACTCTGTTCGCCAGGGAGAGAAGACACTTTTGCTATTTTTTATTTTACCTTCCTTCGCATCTATTATCGTATTTCACGCGAGAGACTCGAAAACAGCCAGATTTATGAACGGACTTCCGGCCAAATAAACACGCGCTGCCTTCGGCGGCATCCTTGGAACTCGAGAGAGTGACAGCATGCGAAATGATCCTACGTAAGGACGAAAGGTCGGCTTGGTGTAACCAGAGGAGCACGGCTACTCGAAAGGACCTATTCCACTAGACTATAATGTTACATTCAACTCCTTATATATATATATATAAGAATAGACGAAATATAAACAATAAATAAATCTATAATAATTACACAACATTCCTTCCACACTCTCAGCTCTCAAGAAATAACCCTATCGAACACTAAAGTGATCCTCCAATTTGTATAAAATCACGAGTCGTTTGCCCTCGAATATTCCTGCAGTGATCACTTTTGTAAACACGCGTCATCCTTCACGGTATTTTGTAATCCGGATGTGACGTCACTGATTTTTGGATTTTTCCTTACAGTCCTTCGTTTATATGGATAAAACAAACAAAACTTACCTTACATAGCAACACTCGAACCGAACGAATATATACGATTCATCGATTGGATATAATAATCACGCGATTGTTTGCTACAGGAGAATATCGAGGATGAAGAAATGGAGAGAAGTTTCGCGAAAGAGCGCAGCAATCGAACTAGAGGCACGCGTGTCGCGAAAGAATTGCTTTACCCTCTCGGGTCTCGAGACCACCCACCTACACACTGGCACGCACGCAACAAGGAAGACTGCTTGTTCACCCTTATCGAAAAAATAGCGTCCAATCAGAAACGTAGAACGCGTGCGAGTAGGCACCCCCGCCTCCTAACCAGGGGTTACGCGTGTCTATGGAATTCGACCAAGTCGCCATGACAACCCCATACTTCCTTTCAGAGATGGCCATACGTGGGATCGTTTCTTTTTTCTGTCCGACGGTATCTCGCAATTGGTTGCGTATTACGTAGCTATGCGTAACGCATTTGGATGAGATTCGACAGGGACGTTTCTGGAAAGGACGATCAGCCAAGGGATGTGTATATATATATATATATATATATATATAGAGAGAGAGAGAGAGAGAGAGAGAGAATTGTATCAGACAAATGAAATTATTAAACGTAACGCGTATAGTATATGATATACTATATATACCACGTATAGACGCGCACGACTCTGAAAAATGCAGCTGGAATGGAATTAAATAGGATTCCGTAGGCATGATACCGCATGCAGACGCATCCCCGAGCATTCCTAGAATTTGTCGAAAATTGTCCACGAACTGAGATTAAATGAAATCACCATACGCAGGAATGGGCTTTGGGGGAGTGAGAAAAGAGTTGATCTAAGACGTGATATTGTTTCGTTGTTTGGGTTAAAAAAAAACAATAAAGAGAGATTCGAGTTCTTGAGACGAATCAACAATAATAATAAACGTGAAAATAGGTCATTTATCAATGCGATAGATTTCTCTTTCTCGTTTGCACTTTTGCAAAAATTGTTGATCCAAAAGGTGATATTTTTTTTACTTGAGATAGAGAAAATAATAAAGAGATATTAGATTTCTTGAAACTAACTAGCAACAACAATAATATCAAAGTAGTTCATTTTTTAACTCGATAGGTTTCTCTTTCTCGTCTGCATCTCTCGCAAAAATTATTGATCCAAAATATCACATTGTTTCGTTATTGGAGTTGGAAAACAATAAAGAGAAATTCGAGTTCTCGAGACGCGAATCAGGAAGAACAATGACGCGAAGGTAGACCATTTATTAATGCGATAGGTTGATATTTCTTGTCTGCATTTTCCGCAAAAATGTTATATTGTATGTCACACTGATATATACGTGGTGGAGTATCAAGGAATGAGGTTTGGGAGAGCGAGAGAAAGAGTTGTCGCAAGAGCGTGATATTGCTTGGGCCTGGCACGAATCAAAAGAGATCCGAGAGCAAGAGGAGGAACTCTCGAGACAAATCAGCAACAGCACCGACGCTCGAGCAGTTGGAGGATGGCTGGCTGGCTTTTAGGGGGATGCCAGCCCTCTCCGCAGAGAATTGATAGAGTAAAGAATGTTGCCTCGTTTACAAGGCAGCGGCAGCCTTGGCTCTGTATGTTCCATTGCTGCGTATCCTGCGGGATTGGCAGGATGAACTGAAGAGAGAGAGAGAGAGAGAGAGGGAAGAAGAAGAACGGAGGCGAGGTTGTGTCCTTTGCTTTCCTTTTCCCCTATCGTCTATATATATATACATACTATACCTATATGGAAATCGATCATATACGATGCAAGTTGCTCGTCTCTTATTGGCAGAATGTATCACTCATCTTCCACTGCTTCCTCTCCCTTTAATTAAACTCCACATTATTCCCAAAGCATTAAAAAGAAATATCGAGTCTCATTTGAACATCCAACGATCCCAATCCTCCATATGGATGTAGGTTTGAAATTCGCACGAGGATTTCTCCACCTCGAATTGCAATTTCATCTTATCTCGTGACTGTCAGAGGATTTTGTGAAAAGAATTCAGATAGTTTGGTCTAAATAGGTAAATATTTGTGCAAAATAAATATAATGTACTATATATGTATACGTGTGCATATAGTATATGTGCGTATATATGTAGTTTGATATAATTTCCCAATGGCGCAGCTCAACGACATAATAATTTTCCGTCTGTGGGTTCAGGCTACATGCGTATAAAATACATGTATACTAGTGCAACGTGCTTGTATGGAGAAAAAGCGTCCTTTATACATCCCGTGAAAACTCGTGTGCTTGGCCTCCCTAACCAACACTCGTGTGAAGCCAGGAGCACACACTTGCCTTCACGTATTGATTCCATTCTCGTTCTGGGCTCTCTCTTCTCTTCTCCACTCTTCTCTTCTCTTCTCATCTCATCTCATCCTCCTCCACCTCCTCCTACTCCTTTTCCTCGAGTCTCACTCCGTTGCAGAACCAACCCTGACGCTCACTCCCCCCCCCCCCCCACTCACCCCCTTTCACCTACCATCTCGTGATCTGAATTCTTCCTATTTTCAAGCCCTCCACACTCTCCTGCCCTGCCACCCTCGCAACCTCCAACCAGCTTTATTCCTTATCCGACATTGTTACCAACTTGCATCCCGCCCCAACCCCTCCCCCAACCCCGGGAACGAGGAGCCTCAGGCCACCACCACGAGGATCCTCTTCCCGATGAACGAAAAGTCGCCTTCAGTCGTCAAGTTCTTCGTTCACGATGCTTCCAGTCGACAACAAATCATTTACTCGGTGTCTTTGTACCTGCGATAGCTCTTCCGGAATGTCCCTTAATCGATGGCAGTAATTTAAAGGAGGTAGAGCAGATTCCTCGGCATGAAAGAAGCAACCCCTGCTCCAGAGAGTCAGCTGATGTAATTTAATTCCCTTTGGAATCACAACGTACTTCGTGCCCGCGACCTACCCTAACACATTAATTATAGGTAGGGGGAAGAGAAAGCCCGTTTCTCTCTCCTTAATAATACCGCAATGCTATATCACATTGTATTAGGCGCCTTGATAACATGATTCCAAATTGTTTATTGCAAAGAGATTTTCGGCCATTATATATTGATATTTGGATCTGTGTGTGTATGCGTGTGTGTGTATACGTACTTTAGGCTCTTGAGAGGGGTGGGGAGAGAGGGAGAGAGAGAAAGAGAGTCTGGGACATATCTACAATATTGGATGTAGAAGCATGGCTTATGGGGGAGTGGGAGGAGTAGGAGCGAGGGCAGGAGGAGAAGGAGAAAGAAAAAGGAAATGGAAAAGGAAAGGGAGAATGAGAGAAGGTGGAGTGATACGGTGGTGTGGTGGGGTGGTTCTGGATGTTGGAACGTCAGTGTCGGAGCTCTAGGATACGAAGGGAGGAATAGCAGCAGTCCCGCTAGCTCCCAGGGGGTGGTGAGCTCGGTGGAATGAGTGAGTGGAATCGCGGAATAGGATGGAGTCTAGAGGTGTACGCGCTAGTGACGCGAGACTCGCGAGCTCCCCCCTCTCAGCACACACACACACACACGTACACTAATACTTCCCCACACCCTTATAATACTTACTCATTCTCGAAACTCTACGCATTGTTTGAACGTGCGTGCAAGAAATGGAGCAATCGCTTTTCTTGCAGTATAGGAAAATTAGCAGAAAGGGAATTTTAGCAGAATCTCGGCAATTGAATACTGCCAATGACGTTGGCTCGAGCTGCTTCTATTACGTTTCTCTCGTCCCTACACTACTATCGGGTTTTTAGTCGGTGCACCGTCTCTCTGCCAAGCTACGTGTCCCCCCCTCCGAGACTCCAGCCGCACGAGCTGTGATGCACCCTCCGGCTTAAAGCTACGCGACGGACAGACAGACGTACGAAATCTCGTATACCCCTAGCAATTTATCCTCTCTTTTCCAGCACTCGCTCTCTCATTCCGAAAGACGTCGAGTCAGCTTTCAGAGTCGGCCGTCCATGTCTATCTATCTCTTCGAGTCCTACGCGCACCGTATATAAGGAATTTGATTTCGATCCGATGTGGTCCAAGGAATTCCAGTGGAACGATATCGACCAGCAGCCGATATTTCCAACCCTATATACATATATATATATATATATATATATATAGTATATTTCCATCGCTTTTATATATACATATATAACCTATTTGCGATAAGCTTTTTCATCATCCGTGCGTTCCGCTTATTTCGGATCCGAGCGCACGCTTGTTAAAAGCAAAAACGTCGCCATTATGACGTGACTGTCGAGAAAGACGTTAAATAGGATAGGCAAACGCTATCTAACTAAGCAAGTCTGGAAATACTCGTTGCGCGCTTGCTTCCTACGTGTCTTTCGAATCTCTGCTCCTAACTGAATTTTCCTCGTGAAATATTCAGCTCGCATACTCGTGTACTCGCGTTCGTACATATCATTCCAGTTTCACCTGTCCCTACCGCTCCACCTCCAGTTCCTGATCCTTCGCGAAATTATAAATATGAAAGAGAGGAGCTTACGCTTTTATGGCCAAAGCATATACATATATGGCATAGTTTTATGGGCTACGAGAGAGATGCAACGATGTGGGTGGTAGTTGAATAGGGGAGGGGGAGGGGGGAGTGACTGATCGACGTTCTCACTTATTTCATCATCGATTGTCATGCTAAAGCCCGCAAACACTTCCCCATTGATTGAACCTCCTACTTCCTGGTGTGCTCGAGTCCTGAAAGACGAGAGAAGAAAATAGGACGAGCCGAAGAATGCCAGGACGACAAATTTAGGGACCGTTCCAATGGAGCGATGCTACTTCGATTTTATACTGACATTTGCATCCTGACTTTTGATACTAGTACGCGTCCTTTGTCCCTGCTGATACTTCTTTTATATCGATGTACATACGTATATGTATATAAGTTATATTAGTTTCAACAAAAACAATAGTACCGATCGAATCTTTCCCGTTCGCGAAATAGCACGATGAATAATGAGAAAATTTGAGGTTCGGGCGTGTTACGCGTGTCTTCGGAACGGTAGAATAGGATGATTGGATGGCTGGTCGGTTTACAAAAGGCTTCCTTCATATTCCCACCGAAGAACCTTTTCCTGTTTCCCCGATGCCCGATTGTTTGTATTCGATCAAAATTCTATTATTCCTAACGTCCGCGGGATAAGAGGTAAGGTGGAGCGAGGCTGAAAGTTCTCGCGAATCTTCTGCCATGTCTCTCCGCTTCTCTATTATTTTACTGACTCACATCGGAGATCGACTCCTCTGCCTGTGAGAGAATATCTTATGTGCTTTTTATCCAATATCGACGCTACAATTTCGACGGATGAGAATTAAAGCAATCGTTGTATTCTACTCGTACGTGGCTTCTTGCAATTTTTTAAGACTCGCGATCTTGCCCATGCGGATCGTGACAGGAATATACGAATGTCGGTAATAATCGAAAAGGATTTTGAAATTAACCACGAGTAGAAAAATCCATATTAACAAAGGCAACTGTTTAGAAAAAGTCGGCCATATTTTATCCTAATATCGCAGCTACAATTTCGACGGATGAGAATTAAAACTATCGTTGTATTACTTTATTTATGGTTTCTCGCAGTCTTTGTCATCCAAGAAGCTCGTCCGTGCGGACCGTGAGAGGAATCTAGGAATGCCAATAACCGAAAACGCTTATGAAATTACCGCGAGTAGGAAAATCCTTGCTAGCGGAGTCAGCCTTTTGGAAAATCGGCGATATGAAACACTGGCTTCTTTGGAGGCGTGCCATGAAATGAAAGGAAAATGGCAAACGTCTGGGAGGGCTAAGCTTTCCGACTTTGTACAAAAATATTAAAATCACTCGAGCGAAAAGCCATAGTGTTGCGCCTCCAAAAAATTCCTCGCAGCTTATACGAGAAAGGTTGCTTCATTCGCGCAGGATTAACACTGAGAAACCTATCGATGCCTCGCCTTCCACCACGTGGACCATCCGCAGGATTTGCAAAAGTCGAGCTTATAGTTGCAATAATAATAATAATATACGCGTATAAGGATACAGGATGGAAGCGCTCTTATGAAAAAAGTGGATCGAGGAAGTACTTTTAGGGAAGGAGGGGGGGGGGGGATTCGACGTAGGAGCTACGAGGGGAGGAGACTCCATTACGTATCAGTTTACTCAAAGAATCAATTTCAACTGGAAAAAGCCGTTCGTAAATTCCAACTGTAGCTAGACGATCTTCGATTTTCCTCATTTTCTATCCGAATTTTTCTTCGCGACACAAGAAATGACTCGCGCTCAATTAGGAAAAGTATCCAATCATCCCCATATTATATGGTACACGTGGAATGGGATAAAAGGAGTTTTACGAAAGGAGAGGAATAAATCTGAAGGGAGGAGACTCCATTACGTATCAGTTTACTCGGAGAATCAATTTCAACTGGTATAAAAGCCGTTCATAAATTCCAACTGTTAGACGATCCTCGAGATTTCGCTGATTCGTCAGTTTTTCGCGTTATCCGAATTTTTGCTGTCGACTCAGCAGCTCGACTGCATCGCAACATATAAAGGGATGGCACTCGCTTCATTACGCAAAGTAGCCAATCAGCGTATCAGGGATTTTTGCACCGAAGGATGCCGCGAGGAGTTGGCGTGGAGTAGAGGCAAGACTTTGGACTTGGAAAAGCTGGTGGGAGGGGGAGGGAGGAGTAGGACAGGGGTTGGTTTGCGCCAAGGGAAAAATAGCGTGGAAAAATAAAGTTTACCGCGGGATCGGTGCTAGCTACGTTTAGGGAGAGAGGGGGAGGAATATGGGGGGGAGACGCGCGGTGGCGGTTATAGGGGTGGTTCTGGGGAACGAAAAAGAAGAGGCAAGGCGGAACTCGGTAGCTGAAGGGAGAAGAAGCGCGAAGGAAGGAGGAAGGAGGGAAGGGAGGGGGGGGGGGGGGTAGGCAAGCTCCAAGAGTGATAGATTGCCTCCTCGCAAGGACGAGGCAAGCTCTCCTCCAGCCAGAGGTGATCTCTCTCGAGAAAGCTCAAGCTTTCCTCGGGATCTGGTTTTGAGAACGATGGAACGATAGAATGTATCATCCTATGATTTATTATCAGTGACTGTCTTCGAGCGACCATTTTGCATTTTCCGCGGAGAAGCCCGGCTGCTTTTGGCCCATCACTCGGGGAGGAGGAAGCCGCGCTATATTTGGCCGAAGAGAAAAATCTGCGTGGATGAAGAAATATACCTCGTGGAATCTATACGTTAATTTTCAATGCCACGAGAGATTATAAACGCGTAGGTACTTTTAGCGAGGAAACATTTTTCTTCCTTTTCGTGTTGATCTACGATACGCAGGGTGTGAGAGGCACGGTATACAAGGGCCAATGGACGTGTAATCTACGGGCTGTTTATGTGCCAACGAAGCGTTTACACCTCCGCCGATAGGGGCTCTTTAGCATTTGCACGTACACAGGGCCATCTTTCTATGTGTACTGCACGATATAGACGGGTGTGTATATTTCACAAAGATAGGAGTCTGGATATTGATAATCTTCGTAGGACCTCTCCTCGCGTTCAGCTTCTCTCGCCCAACCTCCTTCTTCTTCGATGTCGCCTGGCCTTTCAGTGATAAGCTACTACACAAGGGTGCAAACGACCAGAAGACTCTCTCTCTCTCTCTTTTACTTACAAACACACACACACACACATATACAGAGCGAAAGATTCGAAGACCCTGCGATATCTACTGCTATCTCTGAAAGATTCGGCTATCCAACAATCCACAGTACAAACACCTATCGCTCTCTGGGAATTCAATTTGGCCGGATTGAATTTTTTCCAGTGTTTTATTATTGTCCCTGATTTGTCTATGACGTAGGAGCGAGAGATTGCGGAAAAACAAGTCTCTGGCATGGTAGGAAGAGGGAAGAAAAACGACGGGCGCGTCTTACTGTTGCGCGTTATGTCAAACGACCCAGCGTTTCCTCAGGAGTGCATGGGGCGCGATCGAAGATTGCGGAAGTCTGAAAATTCGTTTTCGCAAAGTGCCATTTCGGGAACGAAGCAGCCATGTTTCATCCAACAACCCCGACGCAACGTGGATGTAGATAGAGCAGGAACAAATGACTCTCCTCGACGCACTTATAGTGCGTCTTCCTCTTTTTTCTCCTCCTCCTCATCCTCTTGCTTCACCCTTTCCTCCCCAGTCACTTTTCAAACAAGCTGGTTGCACAATTTTTCAAAGAATTCTTCGCTCAGTTTTTGTACAGTCCACTCGTTACGGGGTTCAAGTTGGTTGTTGCTGACAAGATTCAACGGAGCTTCCTTATCACGACGCCACTCGTATAAGGATGGTCGAAAGTTTGGCCATTGCAGCGATTCTGAATTTTTATGGGGCCGTTACCGCCGGTGCACGTGATATAAGCCGATGAGTCGAAGCTGCTTGCCAGGATGCCTCTCCTCTCCTCTCCTCTCCCTCTCTTACCAAACTTTTACGATACCCCGGTGGCACGGCGTTTATGTCGCGTGTAAATCTCACTAATTCTCCCGACGCCAAGACTCCTTCATATTTGCTCACTCAATATTTAGATTTCTTTTTATTATGCCCATATAAGCGATTCTATATAATCTATTCAATGTTTCCTTCGAGCGATAAATTACCGGAATCTTGATTTTTCTCAAAACCCTTTTGCCGCTCGAATAACCGACGCTGGCGATACTAAACTATATATATATATATATATATATATATATAACGAGAAATTCCCTATACGAGTTGATATAGCATAGGGGTTGCTGCGGGCAACGCCTTCTTTAGAAAGACACACATATTTCTATTTACATTGCCATCAGTATTGTATTTGTATTTGTGCGAGCACTGGCTTCCGCCTCAAGGAGGTATGTAGAGGAATAGCGAAGAAAAACGCCAGTCGTGTCAGCCGTTGGCTGAACTTGACAGATTCGTGAAAAGTTTCGCAGGAGAATGCTTTGGCACTCTTGCGAACGGATCTATCGCCAAATCTTGCGAAATTTCGACCTGGAGTTAAGTAATGTGCCACCAATCACGCGTCTATTAGCGACAATCTTATATAAGAACGTGTATATATATATATATATATGTATAAATATAGATAGATACGGGAGGATATTTTAACGAGACAGCTATCAGAGCGTTGGAAATTAATTTCATAACAAATTGGCTTCTCCGATGCGATGCTTCCATGGTTCTTCGCTCACCACCAATCAATGGAATCAATAAGCTGAGCAACATTGAGGCAAGCATCGACGAGAGGAGAAAGAAAGTGAGAAGAAAAAAGTTGTTAAATAAAAATTGAAAAGATTTCAAGTAACGCTCGACCTTAACCTCCAGCAGTAATCGTGGGACAGGTGGTTGATTACAGTTTGCCGCGAAGTCTGCAAAAATGGGCTGGCTGGGAGAACCAGGCGGTTCTAGTGTTCAATAATTAAGTGGAACCTGTTGCGCTTCTCACCCCCACCAGAGTTTCTCGGCTAACGCGACCAACCACCCCTAACCTATCCTTCTCCTCTCATTTTCATTTTCACTCTCACTCTCGCTCTCACTCTCACTCTCATGCTCATCCTCGATCTTCCATTTCTTCTCTATTGCTACCGATGTTTCCTCATAAATAAATATATATAGATATAATAATTTTATTCATTCTTAATCTCTCTTGAAAAGTATTTCAAAGTAACGAATTATTTATATAGAAAAGTTTAATTTGTCAAGAATACAATTAAAAGTGATTGGAATTGGCCAAGCTTGGTTGACCCTTGACGAAAAGGGAGGAATAAGGTGGAGCCAGTCATTCGAATAGAGTTTCGTGGGTGTTTCCATTTTGGAGCGAAGCTTATTCGTTTGTCGAATAAAGGAGCAGCTTCGCGAAGCGAGAGAGAGAGAGAGAGAGAGAGAGAGAGAGAACGAGCTTTATCTTTTGCTTGTATAATATATTGGTCTCGGTAGACAGAGAGAATTTCAGTATATCCGTTCACCCACCACCCTTCACTCTAGCGACGCAAGATCAGCTCACCCTCAGCCCACGACCCAATTCTGGGCGCCTTTCAAGTTTTACTATCAGTCAGCAGGATTCTGCTCTCCCCGCCTTCTTCAAAATCCATCTACCCCCTTGGTCTGGCACACATGCTGTTGACGGGGACTCAATACGATCATCATTCGTCCTTCTCCCTCTCTCTCCACCTGCATCAGCTTGCCATATACCTAATTTTAGATTAAACCAGAATTTCCATCGCGTTTATTTTCAAAAATCAAAACCACATTATTTATGGTACGACTCAATAGAGGCTTAGGATTTTCCTTCAATTTCTTTTTTCTTTACTTCTTCGTTTATTCTCTTCCGTACGTTCTACCTGCCAGTAATGGTCCTGACGTCTACCGGAATACGCAAAATCCTATTTCGAGACTGAGGCTCCATTTCTGCACTTGTGCAATGCTTCCCCGGATCCTCTTCAACCGTCACGAGGATCGAGGCTGAGGGGTTGGGTGCTTGGGAGGGGGCAGAGTCAGAAACATGAGAAAGAGAGAGAGAGAGAGGGTGCAGGACCAATGCTTATTCGACTTGACAAAATAATTTCGTCTGTTTCTAGGCGACGCATAATATGAAAAAAAGAAAAATATCTTCGGAGAAAAGGAGTATTCGTGGTTTGACGCAGGAAAGATATTTTCAGCGTAGAATTACCGTCTCGAGTCGTCGCACTTATGTAATATGTTTATTAATGCTCGGTGCTCGAGCGCCCTTGGAGGATTCTGATCCTGGCAGGAGGATTCCGGCGTCTCATTGACATCGGGTAGAGACCATAAAGCGACGATAATACGTGCATAATAACCGACTTGATATGAAAAAGACGGCTGAGAAAAGAGGTGAACGTAAAAAGGGATTCGCCCGGAGTAATATTATACGGGAGATCGGGGAATTGGGGACTCGGCGAGGCGAGGCGAGGTTAGGCGAGGCGACGAAGAAAGGACGATGTGGATGGTTATGAGAAACGAGTCATTGCTCCGATAATGTCTAATTGATCGAAGAATCGAGGAGGTTATTTGCAATTTGCACGTTTCATCATGAATCCCCCCTCGGAAATGGCATGTACAGGTTATAGTCTTGCCTCTGAAAAGAGTACTCTAGATTTTAGAAGCCCCATCTCCAACGCGCTTCCCTCCTGGGATAAAGGATCAAGGATGCTGGATGCGATGCACACGTATATCCTTATCCTATATCCCTGCCTGCCAAGTCAACCCAGCCTCGCCACCCCCGACTTTCTTTCCTCTACTCTCTTCACTCCCCCCTCTCGCTGCCTCCGCACACCCCCTCTCGTCCGGACTGGCATCGACCGCGAGGACTCTGCTCATGGTTCATGGCTCACGGCTCACGACTCACGAGTCTCCCTGGATTTCGTACAGGACCGTGCCAAAGGCATCCTACGTATTATGTACTATATATATATATATATATACACATTATATAGCTATGCCTAATATCAGGCATCATTCCCTCCTCATCTTTCTCTTTTCCAATCTTCATCTCCTCGTTTCCGCTCTGCATGGCTCGTCACTCCAAAGACCGGTGGTGGACCTTGCAACTTGTAAAACAACAAAGACACCAAAAATAATTTCCACGTGCAAGGCAGAACATCACAGCCTTCTGGAGTGTATCGACATTATTGATTTTGCGTTTCCAGCAATTTTACGTTTCCAAGGAGAGACGGGGCTGGATAAGAGGACGCGAGCGTGCATGTGCAGATACATACGACATATATACTATATATACGAGTATGTAACGCGTCGCGTCGCTTCGACTAAAGGGGGATGACGTCCCAGCGCCATGACAGATGTGTAGCCGAAAAAAGATGGAGGCTGATGCCAGTTACAGCTTCACCGTATATTCCACGCATATTTGGAAAATTGTACACGAGGAGGAAAAATTTCCTACAACGGATGTAATTTATATTAAAAGCCTACGGAATGAATTATATTGTTTGGGTTATTCTCCACGAGAGACTGTATAGTGTTTCATTCCTATATATATATATATATATATATATATATATATATATATATATATATATATATATATACATGTGTATGTCTGTATGTATATATAGCTGTGTGGGTGCTAACTCAAGCCAAGTTCATTCGTGGAGAGTGAAAGTTACAGCGAAGCACTTTGCAAAACTTCGTAAGGTGGGTCAGGACTTTTCCGAAGGAGATATTTCTTCCTGTGTGTATATATAGGAGCGAGGAAACTCCACTCGAGAGCAACGGGTGTGAGAGTCTCTAATTAAGAGAGTGACAACGAGCAGAGGAATAGAATCTTAGCTACTATTTCAACCCTTGAAACTTCGACTCTCCCGGAGGATCGTAGGAAGCATCCTGTTTGCTTGCCTATCTTTCGAGGCGTCTCCCAGGGGATCTTGTCCTCGTAACATCACATCACATCACGTCACATCGCTTCGCCTCACCTCAATCATTCCCCGCCTCACCCCCAAAACCACCCTCCAAATGCAGAAGGAGGGTCGGTATAAATGGTATATGTATATATATATATGCATATATATAAATACGTAGACCGTCCAAACTACAGATAAGTGTAGGATGAAAACCACGAAATAACGTAATCTTGCAGAGATGTTTTACTCTCGATGGAATTTGGTAACCGGAAGTTGGACGATACGGGGACGCGTTATATCCAGGATAGAGTCTGACTTAAAGCACCAAGACACACTGTCTAGCTGCGAAATTGTTTGTCACTTTTTTCCTTCTGGATACATTTTTATCCCGACTGCACCACTCTCCACCCTCCATTTCACCGTGGTATAATTTTCCTCGGGGAAAAAAAAGAACAAGATTTTATTCACTTCACGAGCTCGACTGCCGTGCAATTTTGGCTGCAGGGGATGAAGCTGTTATTTTATAATAATAAAGAAGCTCCGTGAAAAGTACAATTTACCACTGTAATATCATGTCTTGTCTTTTACGGCTTATTTCGATCGATTTTCGCAACTGGAGTTTATCCTTGCCCATTATAAAGTTTATTTAGTTTATTTCTCTTTTTTTTCAATATAGGAATATGACTTGCTGGGATAGAGATCGATCGTAAGAGTGTATGTATATATATGCGGGAAGTATTGAAATTGCTGAGGAAGAGGAATTTGTGGTTAAAACGGACGAAGGAGCATTTTTCAGGAGCATCGTACGAAAATATAAGGACTGGGTTGGAGGAGAGGTTAAAGGGGTAAAGTTAACGATGCGAGATGAGGGAAGGCGAGAGTAGTCTCGGCCGGGGACAGGGGATACGTTGCGGACCAGGGGCTATAGGGATGTCGGAGCGGAGCACCATGGCGTAAAGAGAGACGTTCCCTGGAGCGTCGCAGCCACGAGAAATCAAGTATGGAGGAGATTTGCATGCGAGTCGAATATAAGCTTGCTGAATATCCTTTGGTATATATAAGTATTTCATATAAGAGAGGTACGTTCTCCGCTTCTGCTGCTGCTGCTGCATCAACTCGAGTCTGTCTGACTCTCGACATTCTGAATAACAAAACGTATAAGCACTAGGCAGGCATTATCTTTGAACTCGTAAATGACAATCGGATGAATGAAAAATAAAGAGAAGACTCGTTCTAATATATATATATATATATATTTAAGATGAAAGAAGAAAGATAAGAGGCTGGTGGATTTATCAGTCCATTGTCTATATCTGAAAAATAAAGATTTCTAAAGGTATCCTGCTCGACTTCTCAGGGGTGGCATCGAGATATAAAAATTTCTGACGTCCTATATATTCCAGAGGAACCAGTCTATCTCCTCTTTTCCCGTCAGCACCCCTGGGGCCTTCGCACTGATAGGCTTGCCACTGGCTTTCCATATCCAGCAACTTCACACAGATACGCAGCAAGCCATCCTTATCATATATTTTTGCATATCATACCGCGCTGCTCCTAGGAGTGGCGACGCGCGCGCGCGAACGCCTTTATTTCCTCTTACGGATTTCCACGAAAATGCTAAGAGAAACCAAAGTTCCTCTAATAAGTAGATCTTATAGGTATAACGAAGAAGAGATAAGAATGAAAGAAAGGGTGAAAGAGAGAGAGAGAGAGAGAGAGAGAGAGAGAGAGAGAGAGAGCGAATACCGAGAGAATCCTGGATGAGAATAGGTAATAATTTTTGGTGAGAACGCTGCACGAAGGAGCTCCAAGCTGGTATGTATATATATATGTATATGGAGAGAAGGTTATAGAGTGGGGGGAAGTGTGAAAAGCAGGGGGAGAAGATTTTGCAAGGTGGAATTGTCAATTTCATATAGTCGAAGGAGAAGGTCGTCGTATTCGGCTCACGGGGCACGTTTGGTAAGCCCACACGAGCCAACTCACCACGCGCCTTTTGGCTCGCTCATATTTATATTATTATCAAACATTGCAATGCAACGCGGCTCATGCATACATTCTCATATTCCATATATTCCACTCCTTCGTACGTACTCACTCGAGGAACTCGAGAGATTCTCCACCTCCTCAAGCTCGATCACTCGCATATATATATATATGTATATACGCATACAAACTACATCTATAATACTCCAACTTCCCACTCGTATACAATAGCAGCAGGCACTTTCACTTTACGTTAATTCGGATTAACTTTTATTTATCGCGATACTTATACATATGTACATATATATATATATATATATATATATATATAGTGTACCAAACACGCGTACGTCAAGTACAAGCGAATAAATCACACTAACGGATCGCATGCGAGACTCGAGAATTTAACGCAAGGCGACTAATCTGCTGGTGGGCAGAGATGAGAAAGTACGGTTTTTTTCGTTGCACGTAGAGCTCTGGTCGATATAAATCACGCAGCGAGAGGGACGAGAGAGAGAGAGAGAGAGAGAGAGAGATTCGAAAATTTGTAAAATACTTTGCTCCTTTTTCTTCTTAATTCTTTTTTGCTTCTTTTCCACCCCCCCCCCCTCACTCCTCCTTCAGGATAAAGGTGTTAGGGACGCAGGCTGCGAGTGACAGCTACATTTATACGTTTCACGGATTTTCCATATCGAGATTTGTCGAGTGCACACGCCGCCCGCACGGGGTTAACGCCGCGGCACTGCAAATAACGCCGGGGAGGATTTGTATCTGTCACAAGCTGCGAAACTGCTTCGTACGTGAGGCGAGAATCATCAAGTGTTTGGATTTTTCGCCAGGATTTTAACTACGCGCTCTTTTATCGCAAATGCACGCAGCGTGCTCCTAATATACTATTTAAAGTATGAAATCTCGACAGAAACTTTAAATCACCGATAAAAACTGGGCGTGATGTATGCGCGGAGGATCGAAAATGCGAACCAATCGTGGAATTAGATCGTGCTGGTCTGTTCGATATTAAATCTGAAATGAAACTGAGCCGTCCCTGGGAGCCGGAACGTACGGGGACCCGGAAACTTTGGGATCAGGACTAACCCCTTCCTTCTTACCATTCACATCGAGAGTATATACCTGAACCCTTTTCGCCATTGGCCGTTCTCTCATTTAAAAAGCACATCTCATTTTCCTCCGCGATATTATTCGGTTTGTACCGTCACGATCGGGATGTATATAATGCTGTTTGTATATATATATATATATATATATATAGCTGACCAATATCGTGGTGAATTTCGGTAATCCTATAACTCGTTCTTTTCCAATTGTTTTTTAATTCTATAAATACACGTGTGTGTAAGCGATATTTACAAATGTTAATTATCAGTTTGACTCGTAATTCGCAGAGACGATGAAATTTATATCACGGCGTGGAGCAAACGAATTTCTCATTTTTTCGCCTCTTGACTCGCGCGAGCTTTCGAAACGGGCTAAAAATATTTGCAAATATGTACACACGTATCTGCAGTGCGATCCCACCTACCTCCCCCCTCTTGCCGAAATCCCCTGCTAAACCCCAGCGCTTCAAACGGATAATCAGGTAGATGCTGAGACGAGAGCTACTCTCTACCGTGTAAGGAAGCCAGGATGGGTGAAAGGGAGGGGGGGGGGGGGGGGGGTGAGAGTGAAAGAGAGAGAGAGAGAGAGAGAGAAAGCGAATATGTAAATCACGACTGCCTCTCGCATCCCTGTAAATCGCATTTCAACGTGTGACACGCATCGTACGCATACATGAACAAAACTTTCCAGGTATACATTTGCATGACAATATTATTCCACTCGTATATAGCATCGCGTTTAATTTTTCTCCTCTACCGAAGAACAATCCAAGACTTGCATATATATATATATATGAATAAGAGTAAATTTGCGAAAAATATTGTCGCTACAAGCTTTATCCGTAATTACTACATCAATTAAAGTATATCGATCGTGAGATGGATTCTCTGGTATTTCTTTCTCTCTGTCTGTCAGTCTGTCTGCATTCTCTTTGCTTTCTTTTCAGTTTTGCTTTGTCTCTTTCAGAGACGGTTTGATTTATTCGTGCTTTCAGGCAGGGCAAAGTTTGAAATCCGGGCAGGCCATTTGAAAAACAACCCCTAAGAGTGTTTTTGAAAGGGTCTATAGGTAACTCGTATGCAAATTGGTCGATATTGTCGTGCGTTACGTGGCAGGTATACATTGGTGGATGCGTACGTGAGTAAAAAGGTAACTCGCGGCCTCGGTGAGCGACGCGGGGAGGGGGGAGGTAACTAAGAGTAGAAGGCTAGAAGCAAGGGGTGTATGTGTATTTTTGTATGTGTGTGTGCGTGTGTGTGTGTGTCAGTCAATTCAACCGATGCAAATTCGCCAACTAAAACGGAGTGCATAAAGCCGAAAGCTCAGCCGGCTCGAGGCACGATTTGCATAAGTGTCCTGGCAGCTGCGAGAGCGCTGCACCGCGAAACACGTGCCCCGACATCCGATTAAAGGACTTGCGACTTGCTCTCTGATTCTTCTTCCCTCTTCCTGTGCGCCATTCACGCTCCTCACTGCTTCCGGAAAAGGGATAGCCAGCATCTTTCAAGAAAATCTTCGAAACTTTTTCTCTCCTTCTGTTTCTTCGTCCCCTCCACCCCCACTACCCACACTCTCAAATTATTTGCCTTTAATATTGCCAAATCTGCACTTTTCAATTCTACGAGGAAGGATAAAAATGAAATGGATCCATTTGCAGTTTGACTGGCGTGGGATCGGTCCTACATAAGATTATCAAGAGAGAAGAAAGCGCGCTTGTTAGCGGTATGATGTTGCAGTGGAGGATCGAAAGGAGACAGCAACGTAACAGGGGAGTAAATAAAATGGATAAAGGGGGTGAGAGAGAGAGAGAGAGAGAGAGAGAGAAAGGTGGAGTGGGGTGGGGGCAAATAAGAGATAGGATGAAAAGAAGGCAAAGCAGCGAAGGAGGGTTTTCTCTGGCAAGAGGGTTTTGGGGGTTGGTCGAGGGTGGTGTGAGTATGTGGGGTTTGAAAAGCGTTGCCTGGCAACCACCCCCGGCTCTTCGTAATGGCCGCCACACACGTCACACACATACTCCCCCTACACCTACCCATACCCCCTGTATCCTTTCCCCTTGCCTTTGCACAAGCCCCTTCAACGTCTCGCATAATACATATCCTGCGCCCTACGCCATCCGCGTGCGGGGTAAATTCTTAAATTTTGCCCGAATTGAAAATTTCCATATCTTATTCCCCAGTGCTGCGAGAGGAGCGCCGGAGCTCTCTTCTCTCCGTTGCAACCAGTCGACGAGTCTCGTACACTGCAATCGAATCGAAAACTCTTCCCCTCCCCCTTCCCTCTCTTTCTCTCCTCTCCTCAGTAAGTCATATAACGTCACCTTTTTTCCTTATCAAAAAATATTTAATCTCTCGATCCACTAACTCGAAAATTTCCTATTAATTTATTAGTTCTAGGACTGCAGACTTTGCTCTGCAGATTAAAGTATGGAGTATATACGTGTATAGGTAGGTATATTACTGCGTTACGTACGAGGATCAAGGAGATTAGGATTATTCTCCGTCACTGTAAGATTATGCGTCTCGACGGCGAATTATTAAAAATATTTCATTGCAAGCTTCGTGAAAGAGAGAAAGAGTGTGCGAAATGAAATTGTTAATAGATCTTCCAGGCTGCAGGAAACGGCAGGTGATTTGGCCAAGAGGTGCCATTTTTCTATATTCTATTCTATATACACGCGTGCACTATATATGGACTAGAACCGAAATGGTTGAAACTCGACATTTCGACTTTTAATGCGCATCAAGCACTCGCATGAGCATACAGGCGGCCTTAAATTGGGTGTAACATTCGGCTGTTGACTTCGGTCCTTGTGCATAGACAGACGCGTCTCGCACCTATAGACGCGCGTCTGTATAAGCGAGGCTTTTCTTTTGCTTGTGTAGAAGCGTGAAGAGTATCGATGATGGGTCGATAAACATCGGCGTATTGTGCAATCAACCGCCTATTTGGTGTCATTGTACCGATAGCTTCATGGGTAGCTTCCTCATCCTCATCGTACCAGCCGCATTTTCATCCTGGCTCCTTTTCATTGTGTGTTTGTACAGACCTGGCTTACATAACCCCTTCACCATGCAAGTATGGATGACGATGGCCTAGCCCGTTTTCTATCTACCTGGCCTCTCACGAATATACCTGCCAGACAGCATCCATCAAATCCAAAAAGCCAATCGAAGACTTCAATGCTGCTCTCTCTCTCTCTCTCTCTCTCTCTCTCTCTCTCTCTCTCTTTGTCCTCTCACTCTCTTTTGTTCTTGCTGCAATTTTAACAGATCTCTCATAATATTTCAAAGCTATTTAAAGCCTTGCTTTTAAAGTAGTTGCCTCCGGAAGAAGAGAGGGGTGATAAAGGGAAACAGAGGGGCCCCAAAACGTCATAGTATTATATGAAAGCTAGTTATTAATGAACGTAGTTTTCTGCACCCTTACCGCTAAACCAAAATCACACGCCAGGCCCGTCATCATTCTTTAATGATTCTTTTCATTATTTATTCTCGACCAAGAGCGTAACAAACATTTATCACGCATTGCGGAGATTTCGATTAAAACTATTAGTTGTGGGTTGATTCCTACGTGTTTATAACGTTTAGAGGTGTTCTCTGTGCAACTTTTAAACTGTTGAATGACGAGTATCAGGTTACTAGAACGTTAATTCCAGTTATTTGATAAGTGGTGAATTGTAGTCACTCTCCCCTCCCTCCTCCCTTTGAAACCAGCGGATATTTAATAACGAGTTGCATCGCGATCGAATAAATCGTTGTCGTTCGTATATTCGGTGAAGAGCCAAAGTCAGCTATATTTGGCAAGAGAGACGAGAGAGAGAGAGAGAGAGAGAGATGCGCGCAAGAGTTTTCCAATTTGTCTTGGCGCAGAAAGTAGCGCGCCGATGTTTCCCAAGAATAAGGGAAAAAGAGGGGAGGAGGGAGTTGGTGAGAGTAGAAAGAAAAGGATAGAGTTACACATAGGGTGGGATAGAGTCGAGGGTGGTGGACGCTTTCGCTAGATAAGGATGGGATAAAGCAAGGAAGAAGAAAAGGAGAGAAGAAACGGCTGGGTAATGGTGGAAAATCCGTTGGCTGAATTGAAGCGAGACATCGTGAAATTGAACAACGTATGTAACGCACACGCTTACAGATATTCGCGACAGACAGGAGTATGACAGGGCAGGCTGAGGAGCGGGGATAAAAGGGGTGGGAGAGAACGGGACCCCATCATACCATTATATCCACGCTAGGAGACTGCGAAAATTTCCATACAACTACTACTATTTTGTCATATATTATTACGTTAAAAAAAGTGTTGGAGATGCTTGTTTCTCCTCACCCATGCACCCCCCTTCTCACGCTCCGTCTTTTTTCTCGTAAAAATCTTACGCGCTACACCCTAAGATAGCTTTTCCCTTCTCCTCTCACCAGAATTTCTCTCGATCGAACATCCATCAGGCCAATTCTCTCAGCTTGATAAAATGTTTTTATAATAATTGATAAATTAAGTATTTTTCTGTATTATTATCTTTGATACTTTTATAATTATGAACGGATTCAGTGGATTTTATTTGGAGTGAAACGAATAAATTAGTCAATGTTTGCACGAAGATTTAATGTTACGTTCGAAAGTGTGGTTGATCCTCGATTCAGCAATGTTTGATTAGTGTACATGGATGAGACGTAGCGATGGATAAAAGGTCAATGGGGAAAGCTAGCTGCTTCTGATTTATGGAGAAATTTATCGGGCGATCAAACCCTTTAATAACAATAGGTATAGGACAGATCCTCGAGGGTAATCGTATGCATTTTACGCGTTTTTCAGCTGCCCTGTATTATTTTGCAACGGTTAAAGAGCGCAACGCGTGTAAAACTTGGCAATAAATTTCGATTATCTCCTTCTCTCTCTATCTCACACACCACTCTGTACTTGCCAGAAATACAAGGGCTAGCTGTCACGTGTGAGAAAGGGATGGAGAGCGCTTCGCAGGGGCTGGCAAGATCGTACCGGGGAGCATTTCTAAGGATCCTGCTTATTTCTAGATAGAAAAAAATAGGCTGGCTTAGTGGCAGAGAGTCGTTTACCCACTATCTTCTCAAGTGGTGCAAATATTTAATAAATACGTCAAGCACCGTCTCTTTGTATTCTTTCCTACGCAAAGAAAGCAATGTTCTATCAAAAATAGAATAAAACTATAGAATTTTTAATTTGAATTGCTGGGAGAACATAGAAGTTTGATCCGTTTCGCTGACAAGCGATACAAATCCTGAAAGGTTTTGTGAAAGTGATAGCTAAGCTGTGAAAATATGAAAGGAGGAATCACTTGAATATTGAGTAATAATTGACGAGTAATGCTTATTATAGAACTATATAAAGAAGAAGGGTGGGAGAAAGTAGCAAGCAACTTGTTGCATAATGATGCAGGATGAGGCGACATCGGAGAGACCTGAATAGGTTCGTTGGTTTGGCGCGATAGTAACGCTTGCGTGCTCTCTCGTCAAGGCAGGTCCTTTTCAATCGGAGAAGCATGAATCGACACTGCACTGTGAAGGAAAAGGACAGAAAAGGCTTCTAAAATCTCTCTTTCCTTTCATTCTACTCATTTACACCGTCTCTTATTTTAATATTTCGACGGTACATCACAATTTTTATCCTTACGCGTTATCTCTCACCTCGCAGGTGTACTTTTGATCAGTAGTACGAGTCGACTGTTTTTTCAATAAAACGCATATAGGTCAGGGTGAAAAAAATATTCTTCTCGTTTTTCTTTAGATTTATTTTTTGCGTTCAATTTTACTATACGTAGAGGAATAGTATCTCAATATTTTTTCAGATACTTGTAACTTCCTTCTCGATATATTCTCACTTTAATAAAATATTTTCTCAAATATGAAACATCACCGAATCGCAATATCTGAATGGGTAACGATATTGTATGTGCGATCATTTGTTTCTTATGTTTATCGTTTTATTGGAGTTGGAGTATATCAAGAGCGAATATTCATAGTATGAATCGAACGTTATTGTCCTTGTTGTCGAAAAACCGCCGTGTATCTTGATAGGTTCGGCGGATCAGAGCGCGATAGTAGCGCTTGCGCACTCGCTCCTCCTACCTCGGCAGGTCCTTGTAATTCGTAGGGTAAAACGGCTGTGCTGGGGAAAAGGGGATAGAGGAGATCGATGAAAATCTGTATTTCTCTCAAGCTGCGTTTTTATTCCTTTCTTTATTTTATTATATATAGTTTGTTTCTACTCTACATAATGATAGTGCTTGAGAGGACTCAGTATCATCTCATCGAGTTCTTTCGTTTCATAGACCGAAACAATTACACTTGAAAAAAGGACAAAATGGGCCTATAAAAATTCGTATCTCCCTTATTTTTATTATATTATTGGTAGTTGGTTTCTATTCTACATAAATAATAGCGCTTGAGCACTCTATCATCTTGTCGAGTTCTTTCATTTCATAGACCAAAATAATTAGACTTGAAAAAAAGGACAAGGTAGATCCATAAAAATCCGTATTTCTCACGTTTATATTAGTTTCTTTATTTTATTATATATATATTTAGCTTCCACTCAACATAATAGTAGCACTTGCGCTCTCTTTCACCTCATGGACAGATCTTTCAATTGACGAATAGAACATAAAAGAATTCCGCTTAAAGAAAGAGGAATAATATAGATCGATAAAAATCGCTCCATCTCTCAGCTCGTCTTTTGATTTATAGGACTAATTTGGTTCTCCGACTTTAATATGCGACGGCGTGAGAGCGTAATAGTAGCGCTTGCGCAGTCTCTCACCTCGGCAGGTCCTTTCAATCAGTCGTATGAATCGAGTGCACTTTGAAAGAGGATAGGAAAGATCGAGGGTGAGGGCGAGGGCGAGGGCGGTAAAATCCCTCTTTCCCTCATAGCTCGTCTTTTTATTTATTTTCTATCTTTCGGTTTAATAGGTTCGCTCGGTAAAAGTCCGCTCCACACATGGCGCGCGCAACACTCCGAACCCCTTTTGCCTCTCGGTATTTCGGTCTCCGTCTGCGGCAGGTCGGCCGCCAATCTTTTAGATCTTATCCCCGAAATTATACGTCTGTCTGCTTGTCTGTTCCAACTCTAAACCCTTGGGACGTTGGCACGCGGTATCAAACGTTAATCGCATACCATCCATTCTCTTCTCATCTGATTGCCTAATGGCATATACGACTCTTTGATTGTTGCGCGTTAGCTGAAGAGGATGGCGCGCGAGGACGCGAATAAGCGGGGTGTACGCGCTCACGTTCGCCCACCACCCCGTGCACTTTTCCAAGCATCGGTATATATATAGAAAAACGCGTTGCACGGGTATTTATTTCGGTGGAAGGAAAACGGGATATCAGCGGGTCATTAAACACAGATAGGTACAACCCACCGCATATGTCGGTTTATTCGCTCTCGCTCGCTCGGCGCGCGTCGTCGGTTGGCAGGCGATGCCAGGAGTTAGTTAGCGTATATGCAAAGCCTTCCCAGGTAGCCCTGATTATTTATGTGCCGATCGAACCCCTTTTTTCCTTTACCTGTACGAACCTTCTCGCCTGGTATACGCTAGATAAAAAAGGATGGGTGATCTCTAGGGTACTACAACGGCTTCTCACCGCTTTTTATAGATAGTAAAAAATATTATAATCTATGCTTGGCTGGAAAAGAAAAATATAATTCATTATTCGACCTGGCATACAAAGAGGGCGACAGGGGGCGCCCCACAGGATGTATCTCGTGTATCCCGCCCGCCAGCAGCCCGTCCATCCAACCGCGCTCGCTCGCTCTTCCTCTCTCATCCTGCAGTTGAAAAAGGGTTCGAGCTTGGCACTGCCTGGGAGCGACAGAGCGAGAGAGAGAGAGAGAGAGAGAGAGAGAGAGAGAAACTTTGCGGTATTTAAACCTATATTTACGAGCGCAAACCAGCTTTTCCAATAATATTAGCTCGGATTTAACTGCAGATTTTTAATGCAGTATTTAAACGTGTACAAGATCCGTGGAGTTTTACGTTGAGGCAAGATTGTCGAGGCCTGGAGGGGGCATAATTACGTATGCAGAAAAGGGGCTTTGGGCCTTGCTACGGCAGTGAAAGGATGAGAGGGGCGTTGGGAGAGGGTTGAGGGGAAACGAAGCCAGAGTGAATGAGCAGAGAGAAGAAAAAGAGAAAGTGTAGTAGCGTAGCGGGAGAAGGGCTGATGAGTGCAACCGGTGTCTTCCCCTCCCCACCTACCGGTAGCCGGTAGCGACATACGGCAAAACAGCCTCGCGGATTCCTCTCACCGGAAACGTTCTGCCAGTTTAGCACGAAATCCCGATTGAGGAAGACTAACGACCAACGCGTCAAAGTCCTTTAACTTTTTCGTCAGCCTTATAACCACAGTCCAACGAATCTCGTGTGCGGTACAACGGTATATATAGTAGTATGCGATGCTCTTTGCTAATTTTCGCATTGACACTCGCTGGTTACGTACGACTCGATCTTGCGAAATAAAATTAATTGCGCTATGTCGATGCCGAACGGTGTTTTGCATTTTAATTCTTGTGTTTTTAAACCAGCGAAATTTTTTCTTTTTGCCGTTATTCTTCCGATACGGTCATAGTAATTGGGTTATGATAGTTCAACTGGCAATTTGTTGTTTACGTTCTTCTTCAACCGGTTAATAGTCTAGAATTTTTATAACGCTCCAACAACATGCATAGTACTCACTTTTACGTAGTTTGAATAATTGCTTTTCTTTCCAATTCCCATGCCGGTCGAAACAGTCTTCTTTGGCGAAAAACTCGGCGGTGAAAACCAAATTTAAACGCGAGAAGAACCGAGGTGGTTGTAGAAAGGGGGTGGGTGGAGTATGAGAGTTGGGACGGGGGTGATTGAAGTGGCAGGGAGAGCTTTCGAGTAGCGAAACGGGCTGGGATATAACTGTGACATAATTAGCTCGGAGATCGAACGTTCCGTCGTCCCTCATCAGCAATCAGCTGGTCGTTTTCTCAATGAACGCATCTGTATATACGGAAGAAATAGTACATTTAAGAAAATGGACATTTTTGTTAAACTACTTCGTTTTGCATTTCACAATCAGTAATTATTATTAAGGAATAGTAGAAAATTATTAAAACCGCGTTTAGCTTTGATATATATATATATATATATATATATATATTGAATTAAAAACAGAGAGAGATAGAGAATAGCTAATGCAAAGTTGAAAGTAACGCACTTTTTCTACGACTCACTAAAATTCATTCACTGCTACGTTGTTCTCCGATAATATTATTGTAAACGAGAAAGGATCGTGAGAAGAAGGACACAGGGATGGACGGAGAAGGATCGCATCGAGAAAGGAGAGAATCAGGATCTGATCCTTCCATCTCGAAGGACCGTCCGACGGGAACTGTACCATTGAACGTCGCGACGCTAGCGTCTGCGTTCAATCTGCCTACACACGCGTACCCACACACAAACACGCCCGCGCCCGCGCTCCCGTACACTCGATATACGTACGTGCATGCTCCATCCACTAAAATAATTTCAAATAAATCCCTCAAGTGTCCCCAAAAGTCTCTACGGGCGTTTTTAGAACGCGATCTTGAAAAGAAGAAAAAACTACCGGTGAAAAACTTGCACTCGGTCGCTTCTTCAAGGTCTCCGTTTTGTTAGTGAGAAAGTTACGAGCGAGGGAGAAAATTAGTTTACATGCTTGGTTGATATTCAAACCCGTGCAGTTGGAAGCGAAAGAAATAAGCTTATATAGGTAGAATGGTATAATCCTTAATATTTTCTCGGTCAATACATTTCCAAAAAGAAGAAGCCACCCTTCGATTTGAGCCCACCCTCTTTCACCCCCAATCTACGCCCCGAGTCTAGAAGTGCAGCCTAGTACGCAAGCGTCAACATGGCTGCCACTTCTAGACTCCATCCACCTAAAGAGTCCCTCTCATTCATTTAACTCGCAGTAATTAATAAAACGTCGCTAAGTGCTTCCCTGTTTCGATAGACTGCTTCGCGCCAATCGTCATCCACCATCTGAAATCACGCAGCTAATTTATAATCGTGTAATAATCGCATTGAGCCTGAAAAATTCTTGCGGTTCGTTGTACAGTGCAATTATTAATCTTGTCGTGATCAAGTGATTAGAGGGCGTGCGCCACTGCTAATAAGAAAACACACAAACGTTCTAAAATATATTAATCCGAATTTCCACTGTTGATGAAAATAAAACGTCTCGTGTATACATCTAGTAGAAGAATGGTAAGAAAGCAAAGGTTACGAGGAGAGACGAGGACAAAGAAATAGTGACGAAGAAAGAGAAAAAAGCGGAGAGAAATAAATACATAAATAAAGCAACGTTTCGTCGAATTCGCTGTGTGGCCTGCGATGTTTTGCTTTCTCAGTCTCGAGAAGCCATTCGATCGATATACATATACACAGTTCTTTGTAGTCTGTTTCGCGTATAGTGAATCTTTTCCTTCTGCCGCTACGATGCACGCGATTCTCTCGAGATCAAATTTCTCTGTATGGTTTTGGTCGTTGGTCTTGTTTACATGGAGGAACGAGACACAGTGTTTAGCCAATCGATCGGATTAATTGTTCAATATTTACAAATATTCATGCTATATGTATAAAATCGAGTGCTGGTCGTAATGTCGTTTGGACGCATATGCAAATAATTCGCGTAGGGTACGACGTTTCGCTTGGTTATCCTCTCTCTTTCCAAGGTACACATACGCACGCACACACACTTGCTCCATTTTATTATAACCCCACACGAAGAAATGGTTGAGCTACTAGAGGGAGTAGGTAGAGGGGTCCAACGAGGAAATCCATTATTTTTTGTCTCTCTCTCTATGGGGGCACTGGGTCCCGGCAGCCATCATGAATCGCCCCCACTACTCGCCATTCTACTTTGTTTATATATAAGGACACTTGCTTTCGGACCATACCGAGCGATGGCTGCTGTGTCTGGCTACTGGCCACTTATATTCGGCCTGATAAACTGATAGTGCCAAGTAGTGCTAATCTTGAAGTGACCAGTCGTGAATGGTGCGACGCGATCAGTCATTTGAGAACAACGCTGTTCATTCGTGAAAACAGTAAACGATTGTCATTCATAAGGAAAATTACTCATCGACACACTTTCATTCTTTAAAGTTTTTTATTTATCCTCCTGTTGATCCTCTTCCTCGATTAAGTGATATTTTTCAGGTTGCAGTGTACAAATCTGCCATTTCAAAGATAACTTCTCCAGCTCCGAGGATGTGACAAACCTGCTGAAATATTTCAGTTACATTAATAAAATATTCAAGAGATAGATATATGTTTCAGCAATATTCTTGATACATCAATAGTAAATTTTTATAACAATACTCACCATCTCGAGATATTGTACCGTGTCTTTTTTAATTATACCAGAAAAAGAAATATTTTAAAACAGTCGTGCAGCTTATTTTATATACGTAACAAAACACAATTATTTTCGCTTCAAAACTTTAAGAATTCTGAAGAGATTTTTTGGTACCGTGTGTTAAAAAAAAAACTAATTTCTCGCGTCATAAAATGTGAAACTCTAAAAGCATTCCTCTCGCTACAGCAGGGACGACTTCAAAATTCTGTCGTTGGTTTGTCATCGAAATCCGTGGCATTTCGACCTTCCATTTTAATTTGTTAATATATGCATGCACGTAGGGCACGACGCACACGCGAGAGGAGAGGACTCGGTCGATAAATCAAATCAGAGAGTCATTGTACTCCTCAGGTAGCTCGCCGGGATCACTGAAAATCACGCAGCAGCAACTGAGCGAGAGAGAGAGAAAGGGAGACGGCTCGTGAGAATGAAAAGCGGCGAAGAATATTCAAATTTCGAACCCTCGTTAGGTCTGAAATTTTCAATGTGAAATAATTTATCATCGGATCCTGCTGAGGTGATCGAACGTACAATGCCTCTGCTACCTGCATTCATATAATTTCATCAGCCAATGATTTTCAATGAAGAGGGAAGAATTTTTTCAGACAAATTTCTACTTTTTCATACACAAAAGGATGCACATGTGGGAGAGGAAGTAATAGCAAAAATTTTATTGGAATCTGTGTATAAGGACAGAAGTGGAGATCGAGTGGTGGGGGTAGAAATAAAAAATTATAATAGTACAATCACACACGTGGTATAAAATTTCAATTTCTCCCAGAATCCTTTTGTCATTGAGCGTGTATGGTCGTTTACCAGTGGTCGTCGTCATCGTCGTCGTCGAATTCTGCATAGCTGAAGCAACACGACATCGAGGAAGAAGGAAGAGTGTAGAGCAGAGCAGAGCAGCCCTTAACCCTTTTCCCTCGCCGAAGGAGAGCTCTTTTTATACGATGATGGTAAAAGGTGTTGCGCCCCTGCTGCTGTTCCTGGTCCCATCCTGCTTTTTCACGTTGAAAAGGCGTCCGATGGGGCCGATTCAATGCTCTTCTAATTATATGCAAAGACTTCCCTATATGTGCTTCTTGCGAACTTACATAAACCCCCGGAAGCTTGCGTAATGTAAAACAGCTCTCGGAAATACCTCAAGAGCCGGGCTCGAATAATATCCCTTTGTATATACCGGCACAGATTAGATTAAGGCTACCGGCAAGCAGGGAGGAAAGAAATTCGTAGTCTGCCTAAAAAATAATGTTTTCCGATATGTCCGTCAGGAATTGCGTGTCTCTGCTTCCCTGCTCCACCTCTCAATCCGTTCACGCGTACGTGTGTAGCAGTATACGCACACGTGTACACACGCACGAATAACGGTGTAGCACTATCGATGCACGTATGAGTTATCGCCGGAGCCCAAATTGCTTGCCAAGCGGTGATATAGAGCCCACGGTCGAAGATTTATTTCCGCCAGGAGTGGGGGATACTCCGCAGGACCCTCTCCAAGACCTCTTCCCCTCACCCTCGCTCCTTCCGCATTATCTGACCCAACGCCGACCGCGCCGGCGACGTCGAATCGCTTCGCAAACCGCACCACGTTGCGCTGGCAAGGCTAATTTCACCACCCAGTCACACTGCACATTATTATTTTATACGTGTGTGTGTACAGTGGATAGATGCATACCGGGTTGAATGGATTGATTCGTGACAATCGAGAACTGCCACCATGGAAACAATCGTTCCTTTTAATTATTCGTTAAAAAGTTACTACAGGGACTCTAAAGCTTTTATTTGGTCAAAATCTATTGTTCTACATCCACCCCTGGGCGATAAAACGAATTATACGACCAGTAGAAAGGATTAGTGCACCTTTACGAGTGCTCTCCTTATTGGTACGAATTATTCTCACACCCGGTATAGCGTTATATCGACAGGATTCTGCAGAACGTATATTGTCCTATTCAATAACGAAGGCTGTTTTTCATTATCATTTCGCCAGCTTAACTACAAGGGTCGGAGAACTGGGATCGATCCTGTCCCTGCTAATAATATACGCCTGATAATCGCCCGTTATCTTACGGCCCTATCGAAAATATGATACCATATGCTAATAACTCACGCATCGCTCGGCATAAAAAATAAGGAGCGCTACCCGAATCTAACCGCGCTTACCCGGCAGTCCCGGTACGCATTATTCTCGAGATAGGGAGTGGGGAGGGGAGAGGCAAGGGTTTCCTGGGACGTATGTACGTATAATATAATACATACCTACGTATTATGTATAATAGATAATACCTGCATTGCCGTCCGATCGCATCAAGCACTGCCTCGTTTCACTGGATTTTTCGCGTAGAAAAACAAACATTACTATATATATATATATATATATAGCACAGTGTAAAGTCGAGCAGATCAGAATACTATATCGGTTACCGGTTGCACTCTACATATTTTTATCCGACAAACTGTTTTCCTCGAATTGGCTCTGCACGCTTCGTGTCATTGCGTTGCTAAGGGTGGTATAATTTTTACACACCAATTCGTACACATAAATGTGCTATGAATCATTGGCGCAAATTGGACGTGAATTTACGGTAAATAAGGCCTGACTAAAACACAAGCTTGGAAAAGTGGAATTGTCGTTGGTGAACGTAAGTCAAGTTGCTGTAATTTCATGGCAAAGCTGCGCCATCGGAGAAATAAGCGTTTGGCGCCGCGTGCAGTTGATTGTGACGTATGATACTCGTACATTATGCACCTCGCGCTTCGTCCCGGTTTCGAGTTTCGACATTTTTCTTGCTGCTTTATTACACGCTCGAGATATTTCGGCCTCTCGCGATACGTCGGCCTGTCGAGCTTGGCGGAAAAGCACAGAGCGGATCGGAATTATGAAACTGAAATATGTACGACGATAACAATTAGCCGAAAGAAACAGCGTTAATTTCGATCAATCGGGCTCTGATTGATCGAAGAAGAAATCGCACCAGAATGAACTCACCGAATCAGAGATAGAGTAGTACAGAACAGTCTGGTGGCCAACTTGCAAAGCTCGATAATGTACATTGGGCTCGGTGCTAGTCGATAAAACAGAGCAGCTCCCTTCCCTTGACGCCATTATTTCAGACATGAGGTGGCAGGGGGCGAAGCCAGCGCACGGCACGACCCATGGCAAAAATTTGAACCCTGAAAAAAGTTAACGTGAAATACCACTCGTGTCGCGGCGCCACCGTCGATTCTGCTTCTTCTGCACTACAATTTCAGAGATTCCTTTAAAACAAAAGTACAGGATTTCTAGTAATTCCTGTGAAAATTCATCAAAATTGGAGAGAACGATCACTGCATTACAGACTTTAATTGCAAAAGACTCCAAAAGAAAACAATTTGAGGAAATAACCATTGTTGATACGATCCTCGAATTATTAGTGCTTCGTATTTGAAAAACAGTTTGAAGTATTTGTTATTGAAAAATTCAGGTTTCAAGAATGATTGGAAATATAATATTATTAGTGTCCATCTCAGAGCGTAATAAGAGGGTGCAATAATTGAAGATTGCGGAGCTACAAGAATGAGATAGGCGATTGTTGATAAGAGGCAGTGGCGTCGGGTGGGATTTATAATTGATGAGGGCTTTGGAACGACTCTGAGGTCTCGTTATCCAACCTGACAAGATAATACTCGTGATTCGCGAAGCCGAGAGTTCTCCCGGCACTTGCCTACAATTTTTCTCGTTTGCAGCGAGTCAAACTAGAGTACATAACCTATACTCGCTGCGTGCCAGAAAAAATACCTAATGATACATTAGCGTTTTCCAGTTGGTGTACGTATATATAGGTGGCTATTGTGCAGAGATATTCAGAGAAGGGCTCTCTTATCGCTTTCTCATTTCCCGCTCGGGATTTCAGCTTGGAAAATCGCAAGGGAGACGATACTTGAGCAGAGCCAGAAGGCTCCATAGTGGGGGGGAATACCGACTGATGCGCAAGTATTTCGGTATACCAGTATATAGGGAGGAGGAGCTCGCTCGTTACCTCTCGCGGAGGGTGAATGTGGATAGAGACTCACCTTTCTCGCACCCCGTCTCAACGCACCGTGTCCCAACACTGTGCTGCTGGTCCGATAAGGAATTTGATTTAAAAATTCCGACGACTCGACCTTTTATGTAAATGACGCGTAGACGAACAAGACTGTCTCTCGTTTCTCCCGCTCGTTACTCCACTCTGCTCCGTGTATATCTGCGCTATATACGTACATCTCCGCTATAGCAATAATAAAACCATCCGTCGTCTCATAGTAATGACACGCCGATGGATTGTGCTAATCATCCGGCCACGTCGATAAGAATCGACGTAAACGGAATTAAGGGAGGAAAAGGGAAATTGTGAAACATAACGATTGGTATCGATATGGAAGGCCCGGTGCGATCATGCCGCAGGCGTGAGGCGACATGTGGACACGCGGAGCGAGCAGGTGATCCTGACGAGCTCACGATCCTCTCTGTCTGCGTACATGTACACATGCTGTACGTATATACATATACATCAGTTATACATGAACTACGCCCACGTGTCGTCCACCGGCCCGGTGCTCGCATATCGATCTCCAATTTTAAAGAGGCCAAAAAAGGAATGCGACGATGAACCGTATCTTCGTGAAAGATCCCAAAACTGTGTAACGTTTTGAGCTCGATGACCGCAGACCTTCTTCCGAAGGAGAAGAATCTCTCGGTAGGTTTACTCGCTACGGTATAACGATGATGGTGGACGTTCTTCGGAGCCATCCTCGCTTCACGCTTGATCGTCTTGTCACAGAGAATTTATTCTCGTCAAAGTGCCAAAGACTTTGTCTCAGGCCACACCGTCCCTTCTTTTGACCAGAAAATTCAAATAGTCCCCGTGCACAAAGCTTCCTCTCCACCTATCGTCGCCATCTTGGACACAGACACACACGCGTGTGACATGTGATGTATCTACCTGGGGACAAAGTAATTACCGAGGAGAAGCGTGCAGGAAGATAGCCTATTTCGATAATAATTGGGCCTAAGCCTGGGCTGTTTACTCTGGCCCGATGGAAGCGACGTTAATTAGGCTTGCTGGTATCGATATCACCAAATTCGCGATTCTATCTCGTCTCTAATCGCAGAAGGACTTCCTGCGTTCGATTTCCTCCCTCTCGTGGCTCGGCATTTAATCAGGAAACGCATCCGCGTTCAACTCTCCTCCCTTGTTTCCCTCTTTCAACAAAATAATTATATTGGTATTTTCAACGTTCCTAAAACTCATTTAAACTTACCGTCTTATTTGCCTTCCGATAGTTTTATTCGTTCGCTCTTCCAACAGCGGCTGCATCAGAATAATGTAACCCGATCCGATGGAGCAGCAAAAAATTATGATGATATACTATACGTTTGGATATCATCGTGGTATTCCATTCGCTAACCATCCTAATTGTCCCCGGAGAATCACTCCATATTAAGGCTAACCCCAATTTTCTCATCCCTTTCGCGTGTACACAAAATTAATTTCAGATCTACCGTTAAAGCTGCCAGAGTAAATATGCATACTGTAAATATACATTCTCTCTTGTAAGCAGGGTTAAAAAAATATCCGTCGTCTCATCGTGGTTTTTCTTCCTTTAAATGATCACCGCAAACGCAGATATACTTTTTTCTCGTAGTTTTTGTTAAAATACGGAAGGAGAAGAAGAAGCAAAAACTGGATGGAAAATAATTGTCGCATTCTAGCCGTGAAGCGAACCGGACAGCCTTAATTGGATACCAATTGTCTCCGATTATCGGTATTAGGCTTTTACGCGCCATTTCGCCTGTTTTCGCGATTACGACCGATAATTCGATCCTGCCAGCTTTTACTTAATCATCGAGCGAAAAAAAAAACAGGAACAAACAACACGATTTTTTGTCTCCATATTTCTCGCTGTATACAAAATTGCACGAGGAAAATAAACGTGATCTTTGTTTATCGTTTAACGTCATTCAGGTTCAATTTGAATTTTTACGCCTCAATGTCTCCCCAAATGGAGCGAGTACCGTAAGCAGAATGGGGCAGTTTAGTGTAAGAAAAGAAATCTACCCTCGATTATTTGGATTTAGCTGAGAGAATTTTTTGGTACGGTTTAACGAGCCGTTATTAGCAAATGAGCAGGCTCGAAATTTGAGGCGAAGATGAGGCAAGTTGACTGGGAATCACGAGCAATTGGCCAGCGCCATTTTTTGCCATCGACCATCCCCCTCCTGGGGCTTTTTCTGTTCCCTTCTCTGTCACGAGGGTGGGTCGATTGCTACGGGCGTAAATCCCGCCAGCAAAGCTTCAACGAGAAATATTTATTAAATAATTGATGCACCTTTGCAATTTTTTTCTTACTGATTATCCTCCCGGTGGTGTTTTGCCTTTGAGAAATCTCGCCCTAAAGAAATAAACATTGACGTTGAAAGTAAAGTCAGAATCAGAATGCGATGATGACGGTGGTGGTGGTGGTGAAGCTGGGTGGTATAGAGGGATTGCATCGAGATAAAGAGAGAGAGAGAGAGAGAGAGAGAGGGGGGGGGGGGTGGGAGGTTGGAGTTGGAGACAGAAAAGAGGAGGGCTCGCTCGGATAGTTGGGTACTCAGAAACTCGCGGAGACCCCCTAACGAGCTCTTTTCTTCCCTTCCTATTTATTTCTGTTCCTTATTTAACCGACCTCCCGGTCCTTTCCGTCCCTCAACCTCCGCCTCTTTTCGTACTCCTACTCCTCTTGGTCTTTCGGTTCTCAGAGTAACAGCAAAACTTCCCTTAGGCTGAACCTTCACTACCACCACAACCACACCACTACTAACATCATCTCGACTGGAATAAAAGTGTCGAAGCTCAAGGAGTTTGGTAGCACTGAAGCGATAATGGCAGTTGGAATGGAAGAGGGAAGGGGGAATGCGCGTATAACACGTCGTTCTGTATAATAATACAAAATACCATGCAGTATGTCTATATACCTAATGATTCATGACGGTTTGGTATATGAGAAGAAACTGGGCTAAAAGCGTAGAATCTGGATGAGTCATATGAGTCTATTTGAATATTTATGGTAATTTCTCTTTTCTTCGTTAAAATCATTACTTTCTCATTCGTCTTTCCATCTTTTGATTAGTCGAATCGATCGGACTGCAATGCGCTAGTTGGGAGGCATATTTTTACCGTTTCGCCTCATCGCCACGCTCCTCGGATCCGTTTTTGCATTGGATTTAAAAGCACTAGACTCTGACAAGCTGAAGAAACGAAAACATTTATCAATCCAACAACTTTGCTGATTGTTTGCTTATCCAAAAGTCTCGTGCACGACGCTTCTAAAGCGAGATTTTAAAGCGTATATATTTGTTGTTTTTTTCTGTTTGTATTATACTATATTATACGAAGAAGAAATGTGCAAGAAACATGACTCGAATGCAAATGATAAGCTCTTAAATGAGATTGGTTTGCTCAGGAACAGCTGGCGTGGTCTAAATTCTCGTCATCGATCACGGGGCCAGCTCCCTTGTTTTAAAATGGCCTATATATTTACCTATCGCGAGGAGAACCAATAAAGCGAGAAGCTATCAAGTTTTTGCGCCGTCCGAGGTGAAAAGCCTTTAAAGCAGATAAGGAATCATTTTCTCCTCCAGTGAAAGGAGCAATATTAAACAATTGCGATTAAATAGATTCTGCCTTGTAAAATTGCAAAAAAAGTCTCTATTTATAATATATATTCAGTATTTTCCTTACTTGGCTTCGCAAAGTACCGTGATGCCTCCCCCCTCCCCTCCTTATTACTATAGTACGCATGCAATAATCATAATATTAAGAACAAGAAGAAGAATCCTTCCAAGTCAAGTGAAATGCAAGATCTCCCTAAAAAGCTTCTCACAATTTTTAGCTCGTAATTAGGTACAAGAAAATTCTCCCAAGCTTTTCCCACTATTTTTCTTCAAGCCCGGTGAGTTAATCGAAAGATTTTTAATCTAACAAAAATGGTTATTAAAAATTGAACGTTCCTGGCGATGGTAAAAGTTTTCTTGCACGATCGTAGTAACAGATTTACACGGGCAAATGTCATAAAAAATAAAAGGTTAAATCTCTTACAAGTTCGTAAAAAAGATTGGACGAAGGGAGGGGTGGAAGGGGAAAGGGGGGGTGGGCGAGGCACGAAGGAAGAAAAAGAAGACATCCCAGATGCGGTGTTAAAAGTAATCTGAAAACGACTCTTTATGGCGTAGCTGTGGCAGTGCAGAGAAGTTAATTTACGCTTTAAAGACTTTCTTTCCCTGGACTTTGGCGGATAGCACCGCCCGCGCCGTCGGGATGGCGGGGTGAAGCCACATGGAGTTGTGGCAAGAGGGTGGTTGGCGGACGGAAAGCCAATTACGTAATCAAGTAATTAAACCCTGACCTCTGTTAACAAGCCCCTTTATACCAGACTGTATTTCCATTTCTTTGCTCGCTCGCTCGCTCTCTCCGATTTCTCTCGATTCCTTCCATTGCCGATCCAGTTTGCAAAATTATTGCCATCGACCGTTTATTATCATTATTTTTCGTATTATTAACCAGTCAGCTACGAGAAGTTACGTCGCACGCGATGAAAAACTTTAATAAGGGGGGAAGAAAGAAATTCAGGCATTTTCAAATAGCGAACATGGACGTAAAACGTTTTTCAAGCCCGATAACGAATGGCAGCGGTCGAAAATCCGCACGGAGGCAGGCATCAGCAACATAAGGGGATACGTTTATGTAATACGCGCACGCGTGTGTGTGCGTGTACGTATTATAGTATATAAGTAACTTTCTACGGGTTTGTCGTTGCAAAAGGGGAAAGTGGGGGAGGCAAGGGGTTGCATTGCCCTATCTGACGTCGCTCATGGAGCTCGTTAGCGTTGCCCTTGGCAACCCCCTTAGTTCGTTCAATCCCCCCTCCCCCTCTCCCCCAGTCCTCCCTATCGACGGCTACCATTGCCAAGCCACCCTCGTCTTCGAGGGGTAGGGGGCGGGTGCAAAAAGAAAGGAAAAATTGCGCGCGCATGCGTACGCCCCCGAATGTTCGCCATAACGTCGTGTGTGCTTCGCTCTTTGCGTCACAAAAGAAAATATTTCGTCCAGTGGCTAGTCGATCTGGATTAGAACCATGCACACCTATATATAAATATATATACGCCAAACCAATCGATTCGACTTGATTCAACCGAGTCACCGTAAGACAATTAAATTTTTCAATCTCAACAAAGAAGGGAAGAAAGACAATAAAATTAATTTCACTGCTATACGTTTTCTGATTCAGCAGCAATTCAAGATTACTTCTCCATTATCGTTTATTATTTTCCTTCATGTATATCATTTTAATCAACGTCCTCGAAGCTTGATGACCAACGATTATAAAACAGATGATATAATTGGCTTCGTACCTATACGTATACACCTGTATGTGTGTGCTATAGGTATACTAATACTATTGTAAATAGAAGCTATCTCGCGCGAAAGTCGATTTGATTGGGGGGGGGGGGGGGGTGGCTTTATCGACGAGAAAAAAATGGAGGAGGAAATCGTTAGTCGAGCGACATGCAAATTCGTTGAAAACTTTGCCAGTGCCCTTCGGCAAGAAAAGCTGAAAGCTTTCCTCTCCAGTTCTCTCCTACTCTCACTCCCTTCCCTCTGTTTACCCTCCGAAAGGGAAAGAAGCTCTAGGGGAATGGGGGTAGGACAGAGCAGAACGAAATGGAAGAAAGGAAAGCGCGAGAATGTTTTCTGTTCTTGGCTTCTGGCGATTTATGCGCCCAAAATCGTGCCACCCCTGGAAATGAAAAGTCGCGTCGGGGGTGGAGGCTTTGATGGTGGTCCAATTGGGGGTAGGTAGCTTTCCTACGTGAGGTGCTTTCGCACGACCTCGTTGTTCTCGGCAAAATCGAGGATCTCGCGTAAATTCCTGTTCGACCAATAACGCACGTTTCATAAATTCAAACGACGATTCTTCGATACCAGCGCTCTACTGCAATGTGTACGTGTTTATGCTATATAGATATAAATTGGCAAAGAGCATTTTCCCAATTTTTGCAACAAATGCCATCGGAAAATAAATATAGGGAGGAATCCGTGGACCGATCGACACAATTTCCTTCCACCACTACTCCTCGTCTTCTCGATCATCGCTTCTTCCCGCAAAACATTGTTTTCCCACGTTCTCTCCGCTTTGCATTCTTCGCTTACCGTCGTCAGACGCAGACAATATGCGAATCCGCGCCCATTTAATATCGCGGATCGAGGGACCCGATGAATATTCATTAAACACATTTTTTTCGTCTTAATTACATCCCCTAAGCGGATCTGGCTCGGCTTACGTAGCGCGATTCCGCGTCTCTCCTTTCTCCTATTCCTCTGCATTTGTTCACTCTTAACCACCCCTCTGCACGTTTGATGATAATGAAATCCCGGAACGCGCCATTATTAATATCATCGGTCTTTCGAGGCAATAAGAAATTGTTCCTACTTATTATCCATCTAGTCCCTCCCTCCCTCGTTCTTCTTTATTATTAGCGAAAAGACCGAGAGGATTTGTCGGAAAGGAACGCAAGGACGAACGTAATGGATGAAATTGGCAAATGGTTGTGGGGCTTGAAATATATATATATATACACGAGAGAGCTACGATCGACGGTGGTTCACGCGTGGAAGGAAAAATGGAATTTCGTTATCGGGTTTTAGGCAACTCGACGTCTGCCATTCCTGTGTGCCGTTTCGTTTTCTGTCCGCGTCCCCCCTCTCTCTCTCTCTCTCTCTCCATAGGCGGTGCGTTTATCTTCTTCCATAGCCTATTGATCCGTAAGTGATGGTGTGCTCCAGCGAGATGCAAAGGTGGAGGGTGTCGCTGACTGAGGGGTACATCGGGGGTGGATACCGTATAGAGCCAGAGGGATACCGGGGCTCTGGAGCCTCACTCGCACGATTAGCTTGAAAAGGTGGGCTGCCGAGGGAGAGCCCTAAAAAACGCTCTCGTAGAATGAAATAATAATATTAAGATGGATAGAGGGAGGAGGCTGTGAATTCTCGTTCTCTCTCTCTCTCTCTCTCTCTATCTATGCCCCTCCCTCCACCCCCTCACTTTTTACTGGATAAGCTAAAGTAGCGCGGACACGAACGCGAGGCTGACAGTGACGCAAGGAGCTTTTTCATCATTTTTAAACCACCCCAGCCTCACCCTCCACCGCCATTGGCAAATCCATACGATCTCCTTCTCCTCTCTCCCTCGACTCGCGCTCTCCTCTCCTTCTTCCGTATCTTTATCTCCCTTCGATGCTACCTCTCGCGTCTGCTCCAGCCCCACTCGTATATACATTTTTTTTCTACCAACATCCACCATGGATTTCGCCAAATTTCAATCGACGCATCATTCGTTATCTTTATTGATCCACTAGCGGATAGACAGTGTTTGTCTTGTTCACTGACGAGTGATGATTCGGAGCCTCCAATGGAAGACGAAGTTAAATCTCTTTATACCAAAATTTTGGTTTAATTTAGCAAAAATCCAATGAGAATCGTGCATTTTTATTTTTCTGCTCAAAGTGACCCAGTTCTCTAAATATTCCTGAGATTCGTGTATACACAAGGAATAATCCTTTACAATCCAGACAGAGATCGAGAGACTATTCGAGATAACCAATTATCCAGGCAGAATTATCCAATCACTGGTAGAATCTCGCACGAATCCGATGCTTCGAATTTCAGCCATCTCATCTCCTACCATAAACAAACAGTCACTGATTCACCAGGATCACGAGTTTCGGGAAATTATGGAGCTGTTTATAGAGGAGCGGTGAAAGAGATCCTCGCGCGAGCTTTTAAACGAGGCAACGAGCCAATGTTGTTAACGAGCGAATACCACGTGGATGACTGAGACGGTGGCAAGTTCCGAGGAAGAGAGAAAGAAGGGAGGGGGTTGGGCCAAGTTCGCATGCCAAGAACTCGGGACCCAGATTCATGCCCAGTTTTTATCGCGTTGCTTTGTTCTAGTCCCGTGGCCCCTTTCCTATATACATCGCATCACAATGTGTCGTTTTTTTCCCTTCCGGGGTTGGCTCGCCAGAGAAGTAATGGGCCCTCTGTGTGCTAGATCACCTTGGGGGCCAGGATTGAATGTCTAACCCACTAGTATAGGTTAGGTACTGCTTTTTCTCTCGAACCTCCTTCAGGAACAATCGAAACCAGTTTTAAATTTAACTATATGCTCCAACTCGCTCTCTCCTTCGGCAGCGCGCTCCTTTCTATTGCTACACGTATGCGCAATAAGCTATAAAAAGTCGGAGATGACACGACTTCCGGAGGAAAATGACGCAGTCTCTGCGTTATTTCATTTACATACTTAGTTACTCGCGGCGTGCCGGAGAATTTAAACGGGCCGCATAACGACGACAGCGCGAATAAAGAAGGAAGATGAGACGACCCTTCTCTCCGAAAGAATATCGTACGCTCTCAATTTTTCACACGCACTCCCTCCCTCCCCCTCCCATATAGCTATCCTTCTATGCTCAAATTCGTATGCGGGCACGTTAATTCTTGCGAGATCACGTAAAGCGCTCCTACGATCCTTACACACACGGAGCAAAGAAATCGACTGCACCGACAATGTATACTTCCGAGGAGAACAATTTTCACCGAGTTGAGGAAAATTGCACGAGCATTTCTTCGATTAAATTATACACATGATCGAGAATTTTTCAAGTAAGCTGGAATAAAGCTTGTTCGGCGAAAAGCTTCCTTGGGCAGAAATTTGAAATTGCATTATTAACCTTCTCGTCACTCTCTACGAAAGGATTACACGATTCCCTTGATTTCGGCGAATCGTCCCCTGATAAGGCCTCTTGGAATAATTATTCACCGCAAATTGTCGAAAACCATTGGATATTATACCGAGAGGGGTTGAAACTCGCTCCGGCAAAGATCGTTCTCACTGCGAGCTATGCGAACGGTTAGATGTACGAGTAATTAGATTTAATACGGGAAATCTCCTTAAGAGCATTCAATTGTCGATTCGACGGCCCCAAATTGCTCCTGATTCCATTAGCAACTTCGTTCCAAACGATTCCTCTTACTGTTGTTGCATATACGTGGCATTTGACTGATGCTCCTATTTATATATATATATATCGAATAGCGTGTGAATCTTTTCGCCGGAAGATCGTAATTTGTTCGCGTAATTAAAATCACAGGGTGGGACGAAAAAGATTGGACGATTGGCCTGGCTGACTGACTGAGCGAGCTCAAAGAAAAGACGCGAGATGTATGAGAATAGCAGCGAACAGCCCTACGGAATTTCTAATGAACCGTGTGAACTTCAACCCGTTTCTGCACAACGTAACCTAATTAAGTCTGGAGCGCGCATGCAAATTTTCTCTCAGCTGGAAACGTCAGGGTAGGCCAGTCTCCCCATTTGCAGCTTTTACCTCTCTTCCTTGGGTCCTATACTAGACCCCGTTTAACCATTTAATTAATTGATATTAATAATGCGACGGAGGAAAACAGGAACTGCCTGGAGGCAAATTCGCGACATCCGGTTTAAACTCGTGCTTTGATTTTTCATTTATCGATTTTCCGTACCATGCGTGTACTTTCTAAGTGGAGTATTGAAAAGGATATCGATAGGAGAGAGCGTGGTAAATTAGTAGAGTAAAATACGGTGAAATGTACCTGTCGAAATGGCACGTGGCACTGAAAACATGACAGTTTAGCGCGTAAAGGGGCAGGTAGTGCAGCGGATGTGTTTGGGGTCGCAGGTATGTGCTATATCTCCTCTCTCTCTCTCTCTCACTCCAAGAGGGGTTGGTCGTGTCAATCAATAGATATTCATCCCCATCGAAACGCCGAACCATTGTCGATATATACACACGATGCAGTCAGCTAAACCACGGATGCAGGCAGGTACCACTGTATTCTAGTTACCTATTACTCTACGTTACACTGCTTCCCTATATTCTTCGATATATTCGAACCACACCAACACCAATTATATCGGATTTTTTCATTTCTTTTATTTCAATCAACCTGCTCACCCTTTACAATTTTTATATAGGGTCTAATTTTCTACATCAACTCCCAGTTTAATAGCCATCTTATTATCTATTCTTACTCTCTCTACACTATCGTTAACTAAATTTTCTCATTATAATACGATTAATGAAATATGCGATTTTGCACAAAGAAAGAAAATTGTTTTATTCAAATAATTCTTATTGTAAATACGTTTATTGATATATGTACTTGGTTTCAACGAAAGATTGATTGAATCAAAATTAAATTTAATCAATACAATTAAACTGATCATTAAGATCAAGTACACATCTCGATGGATATATTCACCGCAAAATTTATTTACGTAAAGCAATGTTTTCTGGTGTACCACGAGCAAAAAAATGAAAGTTTTATTTTTCTGATAAGAGAGGAAAAATGAAAAGAAGTTTTAAAATTTCAGATGAAAGTAAGAGCATTGGTTGGTGATAAAAACTGAATTGGATTTTTCTACTGGGGTTTGTGGAAGTTTTTCCCACATTATATAGTTTTCAATTTTTCTTACCCCTCTCACAGCTTTTCTCGTATATATATATATATATATATATATATATATATATATAGCATGTACATATAGGAGCGAAAAGGAGAATGGCAAAATACGAGGTCGGTTACATCCGGAAATCCACGCTTCCCTGTCAGTCGTATGTCAACCCTCGTTGTTTTTTTGCCGTGCTCTTAATAATTGATCATCTGATTACGATACATTATACCCCCTTTCGGATAGTCCTTCCTTCTCCCGATGTCAGAGACTATTATTCCTGCACCGTGAGACATAAAAAGAAGGAAGATAGACAGAGAGAGAAAGAGGAGGGAGAGAAAGAAAGAAAACGGAGACTTTTCTTGCACCGAGGGACGCCATTTGCATATAGCCCCCTTATCGACAAATAAGGGGCTCCCCTCGTAATGAGGGCTCCCTTCTTGCTATTTTTTTAACGTGGACCGCCATTGTCCGTCAACTCATTCTCCTTTCCAATGACGAGAGAGAGAGAGAGAGAGAGGGAGGGAGAGAGCATGAGCCACAGATGAACAAAAAAAAACGACAAAAAAAACAAAAGAGAAACGACCAAACCAAACCGGTTCTACGGCGAAAAATATGAATCATAGAGATAGCGAGAATGCTCCACGCTCTGCTCTCCTATAATACTTTGCTATAGGGCGGGAGATAGTGACAGTTGCATTTGCAGATAAGCGTAAAAAAAAGGAAAACTAAAACGTGAAAGAAAAAAAGTCATACGCTCTCTTCGGGGAGAATTATTAATGATGAATTTCATCGCATGATCTTGAAAGCTCATAAATGGAAAAAGTTTATTAGGAATCGCTTGATAAATTAACATTTTCTAATTTACAAAACCGTTACGCAATGAAGTAATTACAAGAGTATAAAATTAAATGTTTAAAGCTCAATGTCAAAGAATAATAATGGTTCGCGTGTCAGATTCAACTTACAATTAGATATCTGTCGCGGTTTGAATCGTATTCTAAGTTAATACTTCTTTAAACAAATGAAACTATACTTAGTAACATGCCTGCAATCGCTTATGTCACGAGTTTGATTCTTATCAGTATAGTCCCACGATATATACTTATACTACTATTTAATTACGCTTATGCTACAAAATTCATTCAATTAGATACAGGTATCCGACGAATAATAATAGCTCTCCTTTGTACCGACATATTTTGTAAGATTGATTAAAGAGCAGTGGCTAAAAGCATTGTTAATACAAGTGTTCAGATAATCTTAAGTATAGGAACAGCGAGCCTTGTGATGCACGTTGGATAATTTGATAAATGCACGAATGCCGAACCCAAGAGCTTGGCAGGTGCATCTATCCACCGAAAGAATAATTAATAATCAGTAAAAAGGGGTCGAGAAGTTGACGATAGCCTCCTCCTTATGCAAACAATTATATATGTCCAACAGCAGCTGGCTCATTTTACAAAATAACCAGTTTTCGTTGAATTACTAATTGCTCGTTACTATATCCAATTACTCAATTGGCTATACGTATATCGATGTACCGGTGTTGCGAAACTCTCTTCTTTTTTTTCCTCTTCCCGTCATTAACACACATTTTACAAAACTGAAGGTATTTTCTCAATACACGTGATCAGAAAATTTATACCAGTACCTGTTGTGATATCAATTTTTCATGCTCCAAATTTGTACTTCGCACATTTTATCTTGCTGTGTAATAATAGGTTTGTTTTGCCTGGCTTATCAACAGGTACGAAGCTGTGGAGCTAATTTATCGAGAGGTTACCAGTGTCTACAAGCAGTCCGAAATTAATTGGAAGCTCGTACACGATGCTGGCTGCACAAGGGATGATTCTGACCTTCCGGAACACATAACCAACGATAGGGATTTGGATCGTTTAATCACTGGAACGTTCAGATCATTTCTGGCAGCCTTACCCCTACCTCCAACCATCGTTACTATCGCCAGGTTAGTGCACGACTAATACAGAAATGAATAATCGAGCATAGAACGAGCCAGAGAAAAGTCAACGAATACTGTATAACCTCGACGAAAATAATTTAAAAATAAAATCTCATTGTAACACTGGTAAATATTACTAAAAAATTATTTTAGCTGTATCTGCCCAGGTTTCTCGTTAATTTATCTGTCTGGTAATAATTAATATTACTATAGGAGATTCAATTGAAATCATATCTTCATCAATTACAGATGTATATACCCTGTGCAATATGTTCAACAAAGCATGATACACGATCGCATTGGCATAGAAACTTGATAGACTATGAAAATTTTATAGCAAATTTTCGCGTCTGGCATCAATGTTTACGTAGCTTTTTCGCATAGAAAATTATTATATCAGATACCGTCTTTATACACTGTACGATACGATAGGTAAGTTGAATTGAAAAAAAGTTCAAAGCACGGTTAGCAGATGGCGCGAAGATAGACACTGGGAGGGTTGGAAATGAAAGAAGGGGGAGGGACGTGAAGTTTGTAGTAGAATAGGGGTGTTCTTGGTCGAAGTAGGGTGGGTTTGCCATAGTCAGTGGGGACTGCACTAGGTACTGTACCAAGATCAAGCCCCACCTCCTCTGCGGATTGACGGGAGCCGGCTCCTATAATATGTATGCGTTACTACTATGTATATAAATACTATGTAGACCATGCACAGGGTCGTGAAAAGCTAAAACTTTATTAAGCTTTCATATTTTTTCGTATAGATGTCGCTTTCGACTACCTCTTATTTTTTAATATAAATTTTTTTTTCTCGTCGAAACATCTCCGTGAATGACGTAACGCAAAACGATAGCTGTAATTCGTATCACAATTCGCGTATACTGAGAAAAACCAATGAAAGTTGTAAAATACAAGGAGGAGAGAGTCAAACGGTGCCATCTGGCGTCGCAGATGGAGAAATGCTCGAAAGATACGTCAAAGTAAAAAAAATCGATTTACTCCGTCATGCACCCGTTTGGGATACATCCCTCCGCAACTCGGCGCTGGCAGTGGAGGTGCTTCCAAGGGAGATGCTAAACATCGTGCGTCGTTCCACTCCCTCCACCCTAACCCACCCCCACGTCTGAAAGTAAGATTTCGAGACTCGACTGTTATATACCACCTACATTGGCGAATAAAATTGGCTGATCAGACTTTTCTTATTTTTCATCCTACATTGTTATTATTATTAATCTATCATTTTTATCAACAGATCCAGCGAGGACGAGTACTGCCCATTGGAAAGCGTCGATCAAATTCAAACTGGAGTTTTGGACGAGCTTCGTCAGCATCTGGGTCCAGAAATCGACATTCGTTTGGTTTATCAAGAGGAGGAGCTCGATTGATACAGTTTTCAATGAAATTTTTGTAATTCCCTAATAAAGAAGTGAAATAAATAAATGACAAATGTAAAATGAAATAATGCACAGATACGTACAGCGAGTTGTTCACGACCGACGGAGAAGAGAAAGAGATACGAGCTGGCTAGTCTTTGATCTTGCTCGCATTTACATAAGATCGGTGCTACTGGTCCATTATGGACCAGCTACCTTGGCTCGCGATGCGAGCGTCAACATGCGACGGCGCTTTTTGTTGCCGCTCCTGGTCGGATTTACATAGCCAATCTCTATCTCTCTCTCTCTCTCTCTCTCTCTCCTATCTCATTCATTCTACATACGATCCGTGCAATTTGTTATTTGTCTCGTTTGCATTTTGCTGCGTAACCGCGTTCCTTGCAAAACTTTGTATTTCAACGAAAAATCGACCAAAATGTAGGTTTAATTTATTATATTGTGCAAGAACCAGAGACCCTGATTCCATGAACGAAATATAAGCGAACGTTCGGGATACGTGAAGAATTAACTACCAAATGACAAATTTAGGCTAACAGAGCGAAACATTGACAGAACTGTGCAGTTATATAGTACGTCGAATAAAGTGCAAATAAAAGCTATAATGGTTGAGACGAACGCGGAAGAGGTATGTTTAAAACGGCCGCAAGGAAAGTTTACGAGCTGCTGTCGGATTCTCCTAATGACAGTCGTTAGCCATCGAGCTTTGTATGCTAATGACAGGGTAAGAAATCTTAGGGGTCAGGGCAGGCATCGTTCGGCCGAGTTTTAAGTCTCCCTCGAGGACCATTGACCTCGAATTAAACCGTGGTTGGTCCTAGTCCGCCAACTTAACTGCTAGGGACTTTCCCCAACCCTTTAAAGCAGGACGTACGAAGGAAGCGAACGGTGAAATTCGACGTCTCTAAAATTTCTCAAATTTCCCCATAATTCAACCATGAGAAGATCCAGGGGAAACAAAGATTTTCCTACAGTCTTTGTTTTTCTTACAAATACAATTTTTTCTGGCCTTTATAATCTTCCACTCTTTTATGCAGATCGGATACGGGTATGGGATTACAGATAGAGAGCGTGAGAGAGACAGAGATAAAAAAAGGGCGGCTGCACTTTTGCCAGCCAGAGCTGGTTCTGAATAATTCCCTTGGAACCCACCACACTGGCGCGTTGTCACCTGGACGCGGAATAAAATTTCAACAGTCGAGAGACCGTGAGACAAAAAACAATCGAGCAGTCCATCGCAAAGTTTCTCCTCTTCCCTCTCCATGGACGATCTTCGAGGTATTTTTTGTTTTTAGCTCCCATCCATCGGGGCCATGGCACGTGGAAAAAAACTTTAAGAGGAGAACGAACCAACCACGGTTTAACCACCGACGAAATTCTCAACTGCGATTGGCTCGTGCTAGCTTCAATTATTGCCAGTGTGTGCCATGGGCCTGAGGAGTGTGAACGTCGATGCGCAACTTGGTTGATTATGCGTGTGGTGAAAGAGATCTTGGAGCTACGGTATATATGGACGCGGCAGGGGTAAAATAAAATATACACAGGAGGGTCAAAGCCAATTATAGCGCGAAGCAGTAGGCACCTTTGGGCCCTACGAATTTTCTTTGCCGCACACGCATACACGTACAACGATCACGAGAAATCAGTTTGGAATGAAATAACTGGGAAGGATGCAGGAGGGGGGTGAGGGGTTGGAATAGACAACGCCATAGGCGGAGAGGCGAAAAAGAGGCCTTTGTTCAAGAGTGCTATTTGTATTTATTCGGGATCCTTTGTTGAAATTGCGTCTCGTGGGTCAGGGGGTGGGGCGACTCGGGGAAGACCGAACAACATTATTCAGCAACGAAGTAAAGGGGTGACAAGTTCGCTAGTCGTTAGGACGCTCTTCTCAGCATCGGTCGGAAGCAATCCAGAAAATCTCCGGTCGACTAGATTTTCCTCCACTGATTCGTCCAGAAAATATTAAAGCGCACCATCGAATAAAAATCCTCGGCAAAATATCGCAGAGCTCCGCTAAATCTGGATCTGCTCCCCACCATGCGAGTCCTCCCTCACTGCTACGTGACGAGATTGAGTGTGTGCTCGCGTACGTGTCTGCGTAAATGCATCCCGTGCAGTGGATGCAACTGCGAGTGGTCAGTTGCTCGCAAAACGACTGACCGATCGCTACCCCTATGAAGAAACCCTGTACGTTGCTCGCCTCTTGTAGAAAAGTTTCAGTGATAAACGCAGCTATTTACAGTGACTATTGGCAGTTTGAGCTAGATACTGCTCAGTGTGACACTGTGCCCCCCGCGATTAAGCGATATCGAGGATGAATTGAAAAAGCTGGGAAATCTCGTGCACTTTATTTCTATATAAGACATATATGTAAGACAGAACTGTCTGTCGTGGACGTAGGACAGGACAAGAGTTTGTCTAGAAAATTGCATTCTGGTGTGAAAAATCGTTCAATTTACGAAAGCGAGATAGGCGAGGAAGCTTTTTGCGAGAGGATAGAAGAGAAGCGAGGGTTTTAGGGAGTGGTGTGGCGTCTAATATGCGCGGGGGTGCGTGTAATTCCGAGGCCGCGCCATATTTTAACATCGTTCCGAGTTACATTATGTTTGAGGAAAATGGTCGGCGCACACGTGACAGTAGACGGGGAGGGGTGGGGGTGGTTTATCCCGAATACACAATCCCAGCCCCGTTGGAGAAGAGGAAAAAGCGAGTGGATGAAGGGGTGGTGGAGGGGGTGAGGGGTTTGTAGTTAGGTGGGGTCGAGACGAGGGGTGGCTGATACTGGGGTGAGTGTAAGTGGGAGGTTGGGAGCCAGGAAGCTGGGGCTGAGGACTGAAAGCTCGAGGGGAGATGAGAAGCTCGACGACGATCCTCGCCAACGCCCACCCCCTCCCCAGAGCCACCCCCTTTAGTTTTCGCGACGTCTATAGGGGGCTCCAGCCTCGCGGAAGGAAAGAAACCTAGCAGGGCTACCACCTCCAACTTTTCCTCCTCCGCACCAGCACCGACGCCGCGCTTTCTCTCCATCCACAACCGAGCTAACGACCCTCTTCCCCCTTCTCGCGGATTCACGAAAAAATGAAGAGCCCTCTCCCGCCTATAGAACCAAAGACGCAGCAGCCGGTAACGATGCACCGCGCGCTAAATTTCTTGCGAAAGAAATAGCCCGTCCAATTTGCCTGCTTTCTCTCTCTCTCTCTCTCTCTCTCAATCAAATTTCACCCGGAATCCTTTCATCGGTTTAACGCTTACGGATCCATCAAGAACAACCCAAGTTTCTTAAGAAGCACGACACGACGCGACGCGCCGTAACGCTTTAAAACGAAAACGTCGACTCGAAAGGAAGACCTTTAAATTCCTCTTAAGAGGGTTGCACAATGCCAAACGCAAGCCGAAACTTCTTACAGGAATCGAGAATCGCTTTTCTACGATTGGAAAGTTTTAATTTGAGTTTGAGGACTCATTAGGGACATTAAACTTTCCTTACTGCCACTTGTTTGCCAATAGCTTCTTCTATTCGTGGCAAAAGCACGAAACTCTTTTTTTTCTTTTTTTTTACAGGTCTGAAGATTTCCGAAAAAAGAAATTCTCTCTAGAATTGTTCGCACAACGGCTATATATGGAAAGCATAATATATATATGGTGAATCGATATATACACGAGGTTCTTCGGATGCAAGGGTGCTGAATCCTGTGGGGGAGGATTGCTTTTTGAGGGAGATGTTTCGCTCGCGGTAGGTTTTTCCCCCTCTCTCAGAGTCTCGTAGGATAATCTCCATTCGTATAGCGTCTCTTTTCTCTTCCCCCGCTCGAAGAGCGTGAGCGTGAGCCACGTTCTAGTACATGTACGATATAGCAACGCGCAAAGGGGCTGCCATAGCCGCACCGTAACTCGTAACCCGTGAAGAGTAAATGCCGGAGAAATGGGCTGAAGAGAGAGCTGGAAGCCGGAGGGGCCAGTGACGCGTGTGCACGCAGAAAAACTCTTCTTATTTATATGCTTCGCCTTCTCTTCTCTCTCTCTCTCTCTCTCTCTCTCTCTCTCTCTCTCTCTCTCTCTCTCTCTCTCTCTCTCTCTGCCACGGAGAATCGATATTTTGCGTGAATTCTCGTGGAAAAAGTACCCTGCCTAGCTTCTTCCGCTTCAGGACCTTCGAGATTGCTGACTTTTCCTTTTACGTCAGGAATATCCAACGTCGTTATGCGTAAACTTATGTTCTTCTAGTTAGGACGTAATCGCTCCTTGTAACTGACTTTTCATTCTCCAGCGAGTAATATCCACGTCACAATTCGTAACGTTACGCTATGCTGCTCATGACGTAAGCACTCTTTGCAACTGAATTTTCCTTCTGCAGTAATAAGTAATATCTCACGTCACTATGCGTGACGTTACGTTATACTGTATTTAACATGTAATCTCTCGTGGCAACTATATTTTCGATATACAGAGTGTAATATCCGAAACGTGGCTATGTGTAACGTTATGTACTATTTTAGACGTAGTTAGTAGTTGCAACTGTCTTTTCAATTTACAGCAAAACTTAGTATATATTTGACGTAGCAAGGTAAAATGACGAATATCGTTTGGATGTACTAATTAAGAGCTTATATCACTCGTTGCGACTATCTTTTCGATATAAAGAAAGTAATATTTGACGTCACTATACGCGTAAAGTAAAGTTGTACTTGTTAAGACGTACAAGTACTGGTTGCAATATTGAAAGGAAGAAGTGATTAGGTGGAGGACGATGAGATTGAAATGGTTTTCCGAAGGCAAAGGAAACAGGCAGAGGTAGCCTCTGAAGTATTGCGGATAGGTAAATAGGTAGGAAGAAAGGTGAAAGCAGTGGAGGATGGAACGAGTAGAGGGTACATTTTATATACCGTACGCTTTTGCTGGAAAGCTCAGCAAAGATTAAAACGCGATCGAATGGAGAGTCGAAAGAAACTTTGCTCACTGCTTGGCCTCCGCCGATTTGCAGGATCCGCGGTTTTCCTGTATTGTCAAACTTTGCCTCGCTCCTGTGGATTGGAAAGCGAGCTGTTTCGTTTGAAAAACCTCTCCCCCTCTCCCCCTCTCTCTCTCTCTCTCTCTCTATAGATATATATATATACATCCACCATGCTCCCAGCAAACTCCTATACTGGAGATGGTAGAAATGACAGAAGAAAAAGAATAAAAGTTTGCCACTGTCTTCGTTTTTTTTTGCTTGAAAATAAAGTCTCAGCCTTGAGCGCGTGGCGGTGTGAAATGGAATTAATTATGAGGACGTCTCAACAGGTGGGTGTAGGCGTCTTTAAATTCTCCCACACCAAGGAGAATTTGCTGAGGCTGTCCCTCCGCACCTTTCCAGTCCCCCGTACCATACCGCGTCACCGTGTCCTCCAGTAATTTACTAAGAAAATAAATAGAGGGCTGGGTGGCGAGTCCCTGCAAAAATGGAAGGTTAAACGAGCGCGTCGAGTCCGTCTTGTTCCTTAATTGAGACAGAGACGGAACGAGCGGAGGAGCGCCAAAGTACCGAAGGGAGGAACGAAAGGGGGGGGGGGGACACTACTACAGCTCAAAATAAGAGATCGTCCCATTAGGCCAACGAGAGCACGTCCATAAAATATTTCCCAGTCGATCATTATTATTAATCCGAATCAGCGGTCTATCGTTACTTGCCGATTTATCCAATAGATTCGAGACCGATTGCTCCCAGCCACCTCATTCCATCAACTCTGTTTCTACGTCACCTCGGATTCCCATTAATCGCTTATCAATAATCAATAATCTAAAGAAATCTCGTTAGAACCTTCAATTTAATGTAGTTTGTGACTTTCAAAATATTGCTTTTTGCTACTTTGAATTTACATTACATCTATATATATGCACGATTGAGAACACAACAGAGTTTTACGACACTGTAAATTGGTTTGCTCTTTCGGATGTCAGAAGATACTCGACCTTTGAACCTCCCTCTTATATTGGAACTCGAGATTGATTAATTGAACTTTAAAGCACCTATATATATTTGTATCGATGCTATTATTGCGAACCGCCATTGTGTCAGCGGCAGTCCATTGTGCGTGGCAACCGAGACCCAACGAAGACCCAAACCGATCGACGATTCGTTTCATCTTCGTATACCAATACCCTTTTGCGTGCGTGTCACGTGACCAAAAAACAAATAATAAATTTTCCCTTATTTCAACATATCTCGGTCGCTATTCTTTTGCAGCTTGCGATCGAAAAAACTAGTCTGGGTAGACTGGATTTAAACTCCCTCCCTCTCTCTCTCTCTCTCTCTCTCTCTCTCTTTCTCTCCTGAAAAGGGAGGCTCTCGTAGAAATGGAAATCAGATAGGAAAGTTTTCCAGCCTAGAGACGAGTAAATCTTTCTCGCATTGGAATGGAAGCACCGATGAGAAAAAGTAAGAAAGAAAAACGTGACGCAAACATTTCTTTCTTCCTCAAGAAGCCAGGAGCAGTAGTGAAAGAGGGGGAGGAAAGAAACTAGACAGAGACAGAGAGAGAGAGAGAGAGAGGGAAAGAGAGGAGGGGGGGGGGGGGATAAACAGGACGTGAAAATTTATCCCTTGGTCTTTTTCAGCCAGGGTGGGGAGAGAGATATCGGGATCCCTTTTTTGCCCCAGCAGGTCCTCGAAAGTTCTTCTAGAAAGAAAGCAGCCCTCGCGTCAAAGTTTTAACCTCGACGAATGCATGTATGCAGATTTATGCGATCTTCCCAGATGTGGAGAATGTGCTTTGGGAAGGGTGCAGCGCTGTGATGATCGGCAAAGGGATCGCTACGTATAGGAGCCTCGACGTTTCCCACGTCACGTTGAGACTCGCGAAAAAGCTTACCTGCACACACACATACGCAGGTGTGCCAGAAAGCGCTACTGCTGTATCGAGATGTATGCCTATTAAATGTCACAAAAGACTCGGAATGTATCGTAACAGACATCCGTTTAATATTGCATGATGTACCTTTTTACTGGCAATAGTATTTCACGCTGTTCCACACGTATATAAATCATCTATATATATATATATAGTATGTACAATATATACGTGCTTTTCTCTAATTTTATTTTGGATACTAAAACTTATAGGCACGCGTATATTAGTTGAATTTGTACACCCGTGGATCAAGTTTAAACAAGAAATTATAGTGATAATTACACAATTTAAATTTAATGTAAAAGAGTAAGGGTCTGCTTAACACTCTAAAAGAAATGTATTACAGTTAATTTTAGTAAATTAAAAACTGTTATTAGATTAGGATTGTGTAAATACATGATTTTGTACAGATGTATATAAATATTCGAGAACATTGTGATTGAGAACTTTGAGAAATTTCTTTGATAATAGCTTAAACAAGTAGTCCTAAAAGGTAAATAATAATAACGAATTGCACGTAGAAATTAATAGAATCTGACGTAGGTGTAAGAAAAATGTAAAAGGGAAATAAAATATTAACAATTTTATTAAACAGCAAGAGTCTGCAAGATGATCGATCAAAACTACAAATAACATAACAATTACTTTTAAGAATTCGCCAGTTATTAACAAATTTTTAATAGATACAGAATAAATTGTAAAAGAGGTCGTTTGAAGGAACAAAAATGTCGAGGAATAAATTGTGAAACAGGCACACGTGTACGAGGCACGTATAAAAGAGGAGAAAAAAGAGAGAAGAAAGCGTTGGTTAGGCAGGCGTCGCGGCGCGTCGCGTCACGTCGCGTCTGTACGCTTGCAGATCGATGCCCGTCGGACTGCGCGCTCACGCTCACCCTCACCCTCATCCTGGACCAACATGGAAGCGGATTAAGACTCTGCTCGCCAAATATACATCGCTTAAACCTTACGTTTTAACGAAAAAAAAACCTGTGAAAATTTGCAAAGCGTTATATTCTTAAGAATCAACTCGATAGAAGAATTTAATTGTAGTTTGTTAAACTTTTCGGAAGCGAGAATCGTAAATTCCTCAAGTCTGCTCATATTTCTACAGCACCGCTCCATTTTGGCCAAGCTCCAAAAACTAGTATCCCAACGCAATTGTAATAGTGCAGAGAGGATGAGGGAATAAAAGGATTTTAATAAAGTCCCTCTGGGTGAGACGGGAAGCTGGTATTATTACAAGGGGAAAACTTGGCCGAACTATCGCTCCTTTTTTGCTTTTTACGCGAGCCTCTGGAAAATCACTGAATTATCCGTTCATTTGTAATTCGTAAATTTGCATTAAACGCAAACAGCTCTTGGTAGCGGCGGAGAATCACACAGCGGATATAACAATTACCATGGATAATGCTGAGAAAGTTGGCGACACTCTAATGAAGTTAAGCTGGCTGCTTCGGAACTTTCCTCTTCCTCCTTTCTCGTTTTACCTACTCTTATCAGTGGACCGTGCAGCTGCTAATTATTCCTATACTGCTACCATCAACCGTCCGGTGGGCCAAGGATCTCGATAAATCGTCCATTTTCATCATCGCCACGTGAAAAATAACGGCGACGAAAAGATCGAGCGTTTTAAAAGGCGGAATGCTTTCTCGTATTTCCTGCCTTCCTCGCATCCACCCGCGATCAATAGCGTGTATTCTTCACGCGCGCACATTGTATCCTAAGAGGATACTGTACTATACGTGCGCAGAACACACGTACACGCATCTACACACACCACGCTCTCTTCGTGTTTTTCGTAGAAATTTTAATCCCTTAGCAAGAGTATGCGCTTTTTAACTAGAATTATAATTACTGTGAAGAAAATTACAGAAAGTAGAGTACACAGTTATATAGAAAGAGACGTGTATTGGTACTGGCAAAAAATTACATTCTGATGAATTTTTAGTCGATCAATTTTAAATCAATTATGCTTCTAAGCAAGCTTTTCCAATGATAAAATTTATCAGCACGAGAGACCGAAAACGTGTCTCTTGTAATTACCGTTACGCTTGATCGCTTCGCTGGATCGACGATCCAGATAGTTTTTGTCTTGTTTACTCAGATTTTTCTTTTCCCCTCTTTTCAATGCATCGGATAGCTTCTTCTCCACTCTCTTGGCTCGATAATCTTTATATAGGATACGTATCCTCGCTTCAGGAGGAATTAAGGAGAAATGTGTTGAAAATCTTTGTAAACGCGAAGAATTGAAAGGAACGATAGTACAATTGGTGTTGTAAAAATGAGATGAAAGCTTACACTTGGAATGTTGGGCAAAGCCGTTGGCCACGAAACCCGTTTCGATTTAATTTATACATCGCGTTTCCCACCCCGTTCTTAAAGTCTCTTTTGTACAGTTATTAATGCCCTGGGCCACTTCATTTTCACCGAATGCAGCCATCGCTACCTGCCGTCCTTCCTCATCCAGCGATTCGTTCCCGTGTATGCAAATTGCTCGACTCTGACTAAGAGAAAAAGAAAAGGGAGAGTAAGGGAGGAGGGAAACCATTCAGCGGACATCTGCTTGCCGAGCAGTCGACGGAAAAATAATAACTGTTTTTACAGCAGAGAATACATAAAACCAGCCCCTTCTATCATCGACTTTTATCAGTTTTTGCTTACCGAACTAACTCGCTCGTGCACTTACTTGGCATTGCTAGAACAAATTTCATGTATATTTCACAATATTTCCATCGAGTATAACTTCCCATAGAGCACCAAAATACTTAAAGATATCTTTTAGTCAATTGGATGACTAAAAGATGTCTTTAGGACAATTCTTAGTCAATTGTGCTGTATGGGTTGTATTCTTTGATCACGTTAATTTCTGGTTCAATGGAAAATTATAGCTGTAATTTCATAAAAGAGAAAATTAATTTCTGCAGTCATTCACTTCGATTGTCTTTGGTGAAATAATGGAACGAAAAACTGCGATGCGATACGTGAGATATTTTTCAATGTAATTTTAGGCTGGTGAAAGAATTGTTTTGAGAACCTCTGGAGCTGCTGGAGTAGTCGTGTAATATATAAGTAGTGTGAGTAAGAAGAAGATTGCGGATATAATTGCTGTTGGTAAGGTAGAAATCGTCTCAAATGAGAAACAGCTAATTAAAACGTTGCTTCCTCCTCTTAATATATTATTATTTAAATTTATTCATTGTATAAAATGAGAATTAAATTTATACAAACGGGTGAGAGATAATGTTACTTCAAAAGTGAATTTTTTTAAGGCAGTCGGTAATGTCAATCGCTGTATAAGGTCGGTAAATTGCATTCATCCCCCTGGTGGAAATCGACGGTAACTTCTCAATTTAACCCCGCAGGTAATTTATAAGTAGCGTGATCTCTTCTCTCGGATTTATATTAAAATAATTTTTGTTGTCATTAATTATAAATAGTTTCTTTTAAATTGTTTAAAAAAAATATTCTTTACAAATACCAGTATTTATATTTAGTATTCAATTCATTTTACGTGCCTCCCTTCCCAGTTCATGAAATAACTTGAAAAATTGAATAATTAAGCAATCGTAATTGATTAAATAAAAACTGGAATAAAAACGAAAAGAAGCAATATATTTTCAGAACTTTTATGTATTTTATTAACAAGTACAGGTTTTAAAGAGAAGAGTGTACTAGGAAACTGACGAAGGCAGCTAAAGTGTAAAGCTATTTCCATCCTACAGATTGCATTCGGAAAATTGTGTTGCACACATTGCAGTCTACATGACATTTTGACAAAAAGAAAAGGTCACAGATCGACTTGTCTCGTTAAATTAGATTTAAAGGTATTTCTCGAAAAATGTAGTTCTATTTTTGAAGAAATGTAGCTACGTGCAAAAAAAACCCTTGCCAATTCCCATAAAAAAAAACAATTAATTCGTACAAACAGATTAATGTTTCAAAAAAGTGAATTCAGTTTCGTTTTTATAAATTTTCAAAAATTGAAAGAACATTTGGGACTCCTTTTTATATCAAAGCATATCCAATCGAACATTTCATATTACTGAAAGAGTTTGATCAGACTTGAAATGATTGGCTATGTTACTGGAGGAAAATGCAAAAGTCGGCTCAGGTAACAAATCGGACTGCCAGCAACAGGTATCGGTACCCTCCTTTATATTCGCACCGTCGATTCAATATACACTCACATTCAATAGAACCAATATATAGCCTGAACCATGCGTGCGACAGGTGAGTGGCACGCGTTCAGGTACAAAGAAAAAAACCACAGGTGAAGATGAATCTCTTACCATGATGAGTTTTGCTGTTTACAAAACGTGTAATGTTTTCCATCGTTCACACTGGATCTAATTTTAAACAGATTTTTCAAGTCTTCTACAGGTTCGTCCAATCTCTCTGCCTTTATCGTCTTCCAAGAACCGAATTGCAAATATTTAACGAAAGAAACATAAAAAAATGTACGAGGAAGCTTTGTACCATGGATGAGCAAATGAAAACTTGAGGGACGCCATTGCACAAGGGGTAAGCACCGAATTACATGGTCGTCGTTGAACGAGGGCCGACCCCTTACTCCCACCATTGGAGCCACCCCTATTTACTCTCCAATACGCTGTACTATAAAAATACACCAATAATACTCTCGTCGATTTCCATACAAATATCTGTTTAAATAAAGTGTTACTTTTTTATTGCAATTGCACTTGAAATATTTACAGTTATATTAAACATGAAAATAAATTTAAGGATAAAATAAGAAAATAAAAATAAGTAGGAGACGCGTGGAACAAAGAAAATGATCGTAATGGTGCTTGAAACATTTGCAATTACACATATATGTTAAGTAAAGAAACAAGTAGTAGGAGTCGAGAGAGATAAATAGATTATGAAAAATATGAAAAGTAAGAATTAAATGAGAAATTAAAAATAAGTGGAGATGAGTGGAATAAAAAAGATTATTACTGTGTGCGATGCTTGAAATATTTACAATTATATACATAAAGCAAGTGGAAAAAGTATTAGAGGGCAAGGAAGAGAGAGCAGAAAATTTATGAGAAATATGAAAAAAGAAATAAGAATTAAATAAGAAAATAAATACAAGTGGGAGATGCATGGGATAAAGAAGGGGAGTTAGAGGAGTAGGAAAAGTAGAGAGAACGAAGGAGAAATCGCTCGGGCGCAATAAGTCAAATCTTGTTTGCGAGTACCTAGTTAGGGCCGGCTGGCCGGGCTACGCGGGAGTTGTAGAGGGCTCGGAGGGTTGGAAACGCGAACGTCGGCGAGGGAGACGAGGAGGGATGGAAGGATGGCGAAAGAGCACCATCGACCGTATAATTAAACCGGGCGCTGATTAAAAAAGTTACCGCGGTCGTAAGATCATTACAGAGCCCTCCTGAACTAGCTGCACCCTCTTTTTCCTCTTCCCACCCTTTACGCGATCGCTACCCTCAAATTCTTTCGTCAAATCACTAATTTCGCTAAATTCTCTCTCGCGTTCAGTCGTGAACACGTAAAAAAGAAATCAATCATTTTGTAACGCGCACAATATGGAACAGGTTATTCTTGGCAACGTAAAAATACACGTGCTATTTATAGACCTATACGCTAAATTATAATAACTCGCCCGGACAGCGTACGTGTCCCTCAGCGAACTAATTTATGTCATGGTAAATTTTGTCTTTTTGCGCATGTCTTCTGCTTTCGTGCTCATTTTCCTTGCTCAACCCTTTCAACGAAACGAGACTATTAACAATTGAATAATTGCGACTCTTTCATTGGTGAACAAATTTTTATTCGAGGAATTATGGTCAATGAAAAGTTATGAAATGTTTTATTCACTATCTTACTCTGTTCAATTATATTCAGCATCTGTTTTAATCTCTATGAATTAATTTATATTGTGATAATGTTGAATTTTTTAATTTTTATTTTTTCTACTCTCGTACTCCTCTTTTCTCACTCGACCCTTCCAATCATACAAGAGAGTATCGAACGTTATTCAACACAGTCGAACGAAATATTGTATCAAACGATTAGAGACTATTTAATTCGTAAAAAAAATGTTTTTTCTAGAGATTATCACCATTCAACAAGCTTTTTATCATTGATATTACTTTCCGTCGCATCTGCAGAGTTCTATACGTCTCCTAAAGAATTAATTTATGTCGAGACAATATCGAAATTTTTGTCTTTTTGTTTCTTCTACCTCCATGAATTAACCCCCCCCCCCCCTCCGTTAAGGACAAAGATTTTCAACCCTTTCAATGGAACGACATTATTGAACGTTGCGCGCACCCTTTATTTTTATGCCGACCCATTCCCTCTTGGGAACTGTCACTGAAACAAGCCTCGTGAAGTTTATGAGACTCTTTCCGAAGGAGATGTTTTCTTCAATTGGAATGAAGACTGAAAAAAAAGGAATAACAGACATTGAACATTCTTTCATACATGTCGCTTCATTGCACAATATGCACCCAGACTTTTTCTCAACGTTTAAGAATCACATCAAATGCTTTACATTATATTATATATTTTACAACGGAAAATAAATCATTAATACACGTGTTAGTTTATGCTGCTACCAAAGACGTTATAAAAAAGAAACCATCAGCTTTGATATTTTTGAATATTATGCATATCTTAAAAAAGTAAAGACAAGCAGAATTAGAAAGTATTCTAATAACTCCAAATAATGTAGATTGAAAATAATTTCCATATATACCCGTAAAAAAATTGACAAAGAAACGACGAATCGGTAAGAGAAATTTGTGAAAATGATGAGGGTGGCGAAGAAGCGAAAAAGGGGAAGGAAAAATAATGAAGTATATTCAGCAGGGTAAGTATTCTTTTGGTCGCAGTGGGAAAGTTTCTTAAAATTCAATACAAGGCGGCGGAGTGAGATGAAAAAAGGAGAAGGAAGCAGTCTGCATCCACCCTCCTCGAAAAAGGTCCGACGATGGCGACGCAACGAGACGAGAGCGGACCAGAGCAGATCAGTCTAGACGCGAGGCGAAGGGGGTGGTTGGTTTCCATGGCGATTCTTTTGCTTGACAGGTGGCTACGGCTCCCAAACCCCTGACATTCCCCCACCAACGACGAACCAATCGGGCACAACGAAAAAATATTCAATCACGTGTCAAGAACTCGAGGGTGGAGGAGAACAGGCTCACCCTCCTTTCCTTTCCTGCAACTGAATTCATTCCCATCCCCCTCCTACAAACGAGGGTTGATGGAGGCGGTTCGACCTCCACCACCACCACTACCATCGCCATCAACATCACCACACCTCCCTTTGCTGAGAAAGTACGATGGAATAATAAAATGCCTGGGATTACATATTCAAAATCAATGGCTCCTTGCGCCCCCTGCCATCGATGGACAAAAGGGTAGGTGGACTCTCTCCCTCTATTCCCAATTTCATCCCTTTTCCACCTCGCTTTCTCTCGCTCTTACTTCGTCCGTCTGACGAAAATCCGACATTTTAACTTACCACACCCTAATTTCAATTTATTCGCTTCTTCGAATTCCTTCAACTTTATCGTAATGACCAGCAGCTTTCATTTTCTTATTTTATACACTTTTATTTGTATATATATATATATATATATGCTATAGATTATAATACGAAATTATTTTACGGATAATTACTCCACTTCTCTTTCCCGGTCTGCTTCTTCTCCGAAACTCGAGTGTTTTCGAAAATGGCTGCTCTGGACGAGGATCTAATATCAAAGAGAGCTTACTTGAAATCTTTTGCTAATTAAGGGCAATTACGAGGCAAATAAAGGATGGTCTGCAACCTTTTAAAAGTCGAAGACAAACGAGCTCACGATCATTATGAAGGCTGAATTACGCGTGATAATTTCACAGACAATCAGAGAGGTAATGGTCGAGAGGATTCCTTGTCAGCATTATGCACTGCCTAATTGATCCCTCCGAGATTAAGGCTATTAATTTTTTAAACTCAACCAACACGAATGATTATTTTATCAAGATTTTCTGCTTCTCTGCACTTACCTTTTCTAACCCTTATTCCCTCTACCTCTCTCTCTCTCTCTCTCTCTCTCTCCCTCTTTAAAACAAAATACTAAATGACAAATAACACTTTTATCAAACAACCTCGCAAATTTACATTCCGTTTATCTTCTCACTACCTCTTCTGTGTTTTTATATCGTTAATAACTTCTTAAAAGCTTATCGACTCTCGCATAATCTCCCTTTTGAAGGAAGATTTATGGTGTATAGACTTCTCATGAAAACGGATAAGACGAAGATTCTAGTGGTAGTTCACCGTTGGGGAAAGTAATTGCCTTATGATTTATAGCTCCGATACCGTAAATATGCGATTATTATGAATTATTATCCGTTCCTCAAACCAAATCAATTATATGAATAAAAACGCATCCCATTAGTTCAACTTGTAACTTGACACTTCTCTTTTTTTTTAAGTCTCCCACCCTCCCCCCTCTTACTCTCTCTCTCCCACTCCCAGCACTAAAACTCAATTGTACAATAAAACAAACAAAAACGCTGAAATAATTATCGAAACTCAGAACACGTTAAGCAGAAAAATAACGTAGATATTTGTCGGCCGGTCGTTATGTAACTGGCCTCTCTCCTGCATTTTATATGAACGAGACGAGACGGGTTCCTCTGCACCGAAAGGGCCACCCTTTCGTTGACCATACTATACGGTGGTGGGGCAAACCTGTGGACCCTGTTAGAATTCGCGCGATACTTTGAAAATAAAATATTCATGAGATTATTATTTATCCATCGACCACTTTTATAAAAACTCCTCTTATTTATTCAAAATCTAAAAAGAAACCCAAAAAAATAGAAACGCGATTCAACCGGTTTTCTCACTGACACCTAAAGTTACCAAGCAGCATAAGAAATCGTTATTTTCAATTTATTTTATGAAATATTAAATTATCAATCTAACAAGAAATGTCTTAAAATAGTCTAAAATTAAACTATAACAATATACACGTAAAGAATATTGCAGTATAAAATTTATGTCTGATCCAGAAGGTTTATAATAACAGACATTTATATTTCAAGAAAAATTAATAATTTGATTAGAAAATAATTGTTACTATAATTAATTATTTCCATCTGTAGAATAATATTAAAATAAAAGGATATTCGCGGTTGATGGTTGGAACGCAACGGTATCACGTAGGATGGATGGCTCCCCGTCGCGTCGGCTAGCATCAATTATTGTAGAGAGTCGCCGGCCGTTACACGAAAGCGTTCAGGCAGTCGATAGACAAAAGGTAACAGTGCATTCTTTTTTTTCTCTTTTTTCCCTTCTTCATCTTTTTGCATGGGCAGCTGGGGAGCATGCGAAGAGGGGACATTACTTAATAAACGTGCGCATCCGGGGTGCGGTCCGGCTCGCATTGTTTCAGCATCGTCAAATGGGCGCCTGCCGCCGGAAGGCCAAAGGGTTAAGGATTAAGGGTTAAGGGCTAAGGATCGCGGCCTCGGACCAACAATGGACACCTGGGAGCACAAAAGTACTAAAAAAAAGCTTTTTTCTCGTAGCTCCTGGACATCTGCCATCAATGGCCATCGCGTACAATTGGCAAATGTGGAACAAACGTTCTCTCTCTCTCTCTTTCTCTCTCTCTCCGAATATTCCACGTGGAATTAAAAAATACATCAAGAAGAGATGAGAGAATATTTTTAAGCCGACGCGTTTCATAGTGAGACAACAATAGCCAAAGCTCTCGTTCTTGCTCATGAAAATTAAAGTTGAGAAACTGACAAGGATGAACTTGTTTTCTTGGAGGGTAGGAAAACAATAAGTTGCATAATAAGCAGAGTGAACCTGTTCGATTGGAGAGGGGCAAAGGCGAAACGAGGGGAGGAGAAAGGTACAGCCACCTCCACGAGGTTGATCGTTAAGAGAAAGAACGAAGAATATTTTAAAAGAAAGGACCGAACTAATAACGTATGCACCGCGCAGCTGGTATACTTTTGTTCTTCTTTTCGCTACAGGTTCTTGAATTTCACACACGTCTCTCTCTCTCTCTCTCTCTCTCTCTTTCGATAGGGTAGTCTCCTCCGGTCCTCCCTTCGGCTTACCTATTGTTTTACCTAGTAAGACCAGTTTCTCTCACACACATACACACACACATTCGCTTGCTTATAATATATATATATATGCGCTTTCCAGCGATTGTTCGTCTGGACCAGAATCGCGCCTGCAGAACTTTGCAGGGAACTGAATCTGCCAGAGTCAGGATCAGGAGCTTTACAGAATCCGGTCAAACGACGAGCGAAAAAACCGAACAATGAAGGGATTAAAATTGACAGAATAAAGTTACGTGATGAATTATTGTGAGAATGACGTAAGAGAAAATCGAAGTGCTGGAACAACTATCTCTCGTCGTTACGAGAATTCGCAGCAGTAGTCTGGGGGAGAAAAAAATAATAATGTAGTTAAAATTGATAGAGAATTGAGAAAAGATTTATACTACGTAATGATTATTGATATAAGAGAAGGAGAATTGCAGAAGCAAACATTTTTCTAACATTAAAAAAGTTGCAAGCAGTCTTAATAGTTCTCTATACTTTTAGTGAAAGGCGCGTCGATAAATTTAATAGATTTCTAATATTTGTTATTTCAAAAAACATAACGCTAAGAAGTCTTTAATTATCCTTGACATTTGATATATACATACAATCATCGCAGTCGCTATAATTTACACTTTTTAAACAGTACGCACATACTGAGGAAAATTTTCAGTCAAGGAACAATTTTTTCTTCACTGTTATAACGAAAAATTGTTCGTTGGCTGAAAAATTTTTTTCAGTGCACACTGTAACTGCTCTTACGTCATTTTTGTACAGTCTCTTCCCCAACGTCCACAAAATACAGAGAGTTTTTTTAACTACAAAATAAACTGTAGTAACGAACTGTGCCTTCTTTACGACAGCCGTAAGCTGTTCTCTATTTACATCCTCTAGCACATTGATAAATTTAATCGATTTCTTATTTTTTAATTAAACGCCAAGAAGTCTCCGCTCGTTTAAAAACCATTGCGTTAATACACATGCAGAAAGGAACACTCGTAACGATAATAGTCGATGAGAAGGATCTGCGGGGGTGTGTATTCGTCAGCACGTCTAACGAATCGGTTTGCGCGCATAAATTGAAACGTTAAAAGCGAAATTGGGTAGGAATTAGGAAAAACGGCGCGAAATGGGACGGTGATTACGACGAGACAGGGGTGAACGAGGGGGAAGTAAAAGTGAGCGGAAGAGAGGAGGCGGGGTGGCCACTTTTCACCGCACCCCGCCCATCACTGTGGGGGGTTGGTGGCTGCTGATTCGGAGAAGGGGGCGGAGAGCGTGGAGTCGTGGGGGTAGTTCCGAGTACCGCGTAAATAACTTCCATCTTCCAGGGTGCAGCCACCCCCATGAGGACGGGCCAAGAGGATGGAAAAGGGAGACGTGAAAAAGGGGCGAAAAAGGGATGAAAACGAAAGGCAGGTCTAGAGGGGAGGGGGTGCTTATATCGTCCCTCTTGCCGCGAGCTTTCGTGCAGCTTGCCCGTGTTTTGCTGCTCCGATGATAATGATGATGATGATGGCGAAGTCGATTCTGCTGTTGCTACCGTGCTATTGCATGCTGATGGTGACGATGAAGCCAGACGTAAAATATTCTTAACGAGCAAAGACTTGAATTATATTGAATCAAAATGGCGGACATCCTTTCAAGTCGGCTTGTTAAGCATTCCTCTCACTCCTCTTGCAATTCTCCACGAGAATTTTTCTCTTTTCTGCTCTACAGTGTCTACACAAGGCTAAGCTACACTCCTCCTCTTCACCATTCAATCATTACCGAAATCTCCGTACTCTCTACACAGTATATGTATATATAGTGCGTCGTTTCCCTCTCTCAGATTCTCCTTCCTTTTTTCCATCAGATATATAATATAATACCTGTTTCAATAAACTATAGAATATATATTAGAATCACTGATTGATCGCGTTTCGACAAAAATTAGTAACGAACGTATTTACACGACCACTGAAACTTCATATAGGAATAGCTTTGTTTTATATATTTTTAAAGTTTAACTATTTGTACGACGTCATCTTGATAGACCATTGAAATAAGACTTGACAATTTTTATTGCAAGTTAATTTGATAGGTGATGAAAGAGAGGAAGAGAGAAACGAATTGGAGAGTTTTGAGAGTAAAAGTGATAGCGAATGAGAGAAAGAGATGCGGACGCCTTGAAAGAAAAAAGAAAAGACAGAATGCGAGATGGAGAGAAGTTTCATTATTGATCAAAGAAACTGAGTGTCATTTCCCACCCTAAAAGCTCCGTCTATTCAACTCGCCTTCGGCTTCCCATTAAAAATACCGGCATCATTCCCCTTTTCTCGTTGTAGGCACGACTTCGCTACGATTTTCTGTACTTCTTTATCACTCCTTTTGTAACAGCCCCTTAGATCTTACAGCATTCAACTACAACCGTGTATTCTCTACTCGCCTGTTAGTCTATAAATCGTTAAAGAAAAATTTCCGCTTTTCATCACTTTCTCTTTTACATTAATTACTCGTGCGTCTAAATTACGCTGTCACTATATTATTAATTTTCCTTTTAACGCTTCTGTAGTAATAATTAGTGTTTCTTATTATGATTTGAAACTACGAGTTTGGCGCCTGCTGCCAATAGGGAACATTACTACTAGAGTCAAGTCAGTCGAGTCCGTCGAGTCAGTAGTCAGTCAAGGTCAATCATAGAAATAGAATACATAGAACTGATATGGAACGTGCCGAATAGCCGAACGTGGTAGAGCAGAGAGGAGTCTTTGTCGACTTAATTATTTTCTTACGAATTTATTAGGAACAGAATATATAACTTCTTTTGATATTTTCCTGATCTAGGTAGGAAAGACATTTTTATATTACTAAGGACCCTAAGGACACGTGTAATATGTAAATTTAATATGTATAGTTTATAGATACAGGTTAAGTCGTTACCGTCAGTCTTCTGTCAGCGGTTATTTGCAGGCCAATGATCACTGTTAATATTATTATTACCTGAATAAACCGTTATAGGAAATATATAACATTGAACTAATAGGGCAAATAGAATATATACGACACTACTATGCAAGTGTCATTGCTAAAGTACGATCAAGAGTTTTATCAATTTTTTTCCAAGTGCTCGGCCTCATGACAAACGAATTATCCGTTTGGGAAGATCTTTCAGGGATATCGGCAGATCCTCCCCAAACTAGAGATAAATGTTCTCAGTGCAAGTAAGTGGAAAATTGAGGATACCATTGAAAGGTTATGTTTTGTATATATACAAATTTATGGAATTTGAATAATTTTAATTTTAAATATATTATATTGTAGAAGACCAGTTGCAGTATGTTGGTGTCCAGGTTTACCAAAGCAACCAATATCTACAGCTTCAAAAATCATTATTCTACAGCATCCAGCAGAAGTAAAGCGTTGTTTACGAACTGCACCTATGCTGACCTTGGCACTTGAACCAGATAAATGTCTAACATTTAGGTAATTAGTGTAATTACTTATATTATATTTTAAATCTCAGTAGTGATTAATGGATCCATTGCTCACATTTTCAGAGGTAAAAAGTTTCCATCGCCCAAACATGAACAGCTTCTAGATATTTTAAATGATAAAAATACCATTTTATTATATCCTTCATCCAATGCTGTTAGTCTTCACAAATTACCACGAGTTGGTCTAAATGGACAGAAACCATATAATTTAGTTTTACTAGATGGAACTTGGCCCCAAGCAAAAGTATTCTAATATCTTCTATTTCATTTTAAACATTTGCTAAAATCCTTTCACCATCTCATTTTTTGTTATTAAATCTCTAGGCTATATATCATTCAAGCCCTTTACTGTCAACTTTAAGAGCTTGTAAACTAGTGGATTGTCCTGCTAGCGAATATGTCATAAGAACTCAACCAGCAGAAGGTTGTCTGTCAACATTAGAAACAGGAGCCATTGCACTTTCTTTACTCGAGGGAGATTCCCAAATCAAAGAAAGAATGTTGGGCCCACTTCACTACCTGTGCAAGTTTCAGTTAGAAAATGGGGCAGTCACTCATCAGAGCAAGGAATTCCTAATCAAGCAAAATGCGTATCCTAAATTAATTGGTAAAAGACTGGCAAAACAGTTACGTACTTTACCTGAGTATTCACTATAATATTGCTAAGGATAGAGTTAAGGTAACCTTTTTAAATAAACTAAGCTTAACTAAAAACTTTACAATTCATTTAGACACCATTATTTATCAATTTTTGCTTAGGAGTATATTAAATTCAAATTCCATAGTTCCATGCTGTGGTACAAAATTAAAACTCCATGATACATGACTCTCATTTGTAACATTTAAAATGTTTTTAAACAAGTGTACCCCTTGCCTAGTATATGGATCCCAAGATATTCTAAAACCAGGAACTATCTCTTCTATTGGACCAGAGGTTACAGTTATATCTTTATTTAGATGCCAGTCGATCCAAAGAGCTATCCCATTGCAAGATCCGCTATTTAAAATATGTATAGTGTCGGATAACGTTATTCTTTTTTGATCCATTACATTCGCGGTCAAATCCAACGTTATAACATCAAAAGGTAAACTCAGGGCTGTGCATGGATACTCCCATAGAGGATGAACCTCTACAGGGTTATCACTCTTTTCGCTCGATGCCTGCAATTATTAATCATGAAAAATTTATTTATCCCAGAAAAAAGTTATGCAAAATAGTTAAGCTAACCTGTACAAGCTTATCAAAGCTAGTTAAATCAAATCCTTCACACTTTCCCAAGGGGGCTCGAATTTTATGCAGATCTTTAAATTCTACCGCAACTCCTTTGATGGTGGCAGCAATTGGAATTCTCTGAATATTCCTTGGGTATCTTGCAATAGTATACCAGAATCGTAAATTCTCCCATGGAACTATGGAGCTGATGAAATACGGCTCTCCAAAAATTAAATCAATTTCATCTGCTTCTGGTAATTTTTCTAGAGAGTCTATAATTCGGACTTTTTCTGTAAGCCCATTAGCCTTTATAAACATCTCTGTCGTTTTTTTCGATAAATAGTTTGTCTCTAAAACATAAATTAACTTTGCTCCAAGTTTAGCAGATGCTAAACTCAACAAAGATCCATCTGACAGGCATAGGCACACGGAATCCTTTGTAATTTTTCCTTTCAGGGCTTTTATGTATTTATCATTTCTTTTTACATCATTTAGTTGTCCGATTCTCGTTCGGGAATAAGCAACGTGAATGCAGCAATTGCACACCGGTCTTTCGCAATTTGGTGCTTCGTCTCTAAAAAAAAGCAAATAAGGGAAATAGAACACTGACAGTCAAATCTCTGCCAAAGCAACTGATTTGAAATAATTAATAAAAATTCTTACACGTATTTATTATCGACCTGGAACCAAAAAGAATATTCATCATGATAACCAACTAGACTTATTATACTCCCAGCAGTGATAGGTAGTTCTACTGGAAGATAATACACTGCTTGCATCCAATGATCTCTCCAAGGAATTGTATCAGCGATTTTCTCCATTGGAAAATTAGCTAATTTGGGCTCTTTGGCATCTGGGTGCTCCCATACAGGTGCACAACTTAGTATTACATCCCCATACTCATCCATATTTAAATGCCACCACATAAAAATTACATTTGCATTACCACTGGCAATAGCTTCATCAGTCATTAGAGCCTTTTCTTTAAATATTAATGGTTTTTTACCAGACCAATCAAATCTAGAATTTATGTAATGGATCACTTATATGATCAATCAAGTGTACCTTATAAATATGAATACCTAAAGATCTGTTGTGGTCGCATCAATGGAGTGAAAAGATGATGCGGAAGACGAGTAAGTTGCATATCATGAACCGCGGCTGCACCAGAACATAACTGAACATCAAGAGGGGGATCTATTAACACGCTTTGACTTTCAGCATCTCTTATTGGTTTTATTCTGTTCCAAAGAGAAACTGTCTGACTATCCACTACTTGAGCCCAAATCGTTCCAGCGCTTGGCACAACAATACTGTTTTCCTAAAATTGAAATTTATGCTTTAGAGCTTATTGAAACCAGGATAGCAAATCTAAAATGTAAAAGGAAGTAATGCCTCGATATGGTTGTTTTGTGTCTTTGTACATGCCGTCGAGACACTGCCGAATTTCTCAAACTATTACCTCTAATAAACATTCATGTGCGTGACGAAACGTCGAAAGTGCTCCTTCTCCAATTAATTCAGTATCAAATACCTCAGTAACTAATATATTCGCTTTTTTTGCCATATCACAATCCTTTCCAACTGTCATTTTAGTAGAACGTTTGAACACTAATTTTATTCTATCCGAGTAATCATTTTCTTCTAAAATTTTTATAGCACATTTTGCCATGGGTTTGAAAGCCTTAGGGAAAAATTAAAAGATTTGTTTATTGTACGTAAAAGAAATAATAGTTCGTATAAACCAACTAAAATAATTACTTCGCAAGCAGTGATAGAATCTGCACCACATTTGGCAGCCATCATTGACAACAAACCAGTTCCTGTTCCTATATCAAGCACATTAGCCTCTTCTCCATTTCTGAGCTTCTTGTCGATTGCAGCTTTAAGAGCAATATAATACTTTTCATTCTAAAACAAAATTAAACATTTCTAAATTTTAGTAAATTAATATTTAATACTTTCCACTTACCCTTTCATGATCATGAAGCATATCAGCAAAAGCTGACCTTGCTACTTCTTGGTGATAATCATAATTTTGATCTTTTTCTTCCCAAGAGGCAGTGCCGGTAAGTGGATTCAAACATTGTGTAAATATACTCATTTCTCGAATAGATGATGTTAGTGTAGTCAAAGATCTTGAACATATAAGTAAGCTCGTTTTGGTTTTCTGTTACCTTAACAATTGGCATGCCAAGAAACAAATAATAAATAATAAACTGTGTAGCTGTCAAACTTTTATATAGGTTAAAAAGTAATTATTAAAAAGACTATATTAAAGGAGTGGAAAAAATGTATTGTTTGTTTTCCTGTTGTATTATAATTTGTTATAACTTTAAAAGAAAAGTGGTCCGTAAAGACTTATGAGTCAGTTTAATATTAATTGTAAATAATTGTAGTCCACAGGAATAGTCCTAACCTAAAATATCTACGTGGTGCTAACGCAAAGCATGTGATACGAGCAGACATGCCCACCTGTGCCCACCACACCAAGCTAGCTGGTAAACTTGCTAACTGCCTAATTATGATTGGTCGGCTTGTGGTCATGTAAAGACGCAGGCGCAGAACCTCGTTTCATAAACTATGTACGCACGTGCGGGCAGCGGGACTAGGACTACTACTAGGACCTCTGTGTGACCAATGAACCGGGTGTTTGAATGTCCTTTAAAAATTCTACTTGACGAACTCTGGAAATATAAAACAAAAAAATCAGGACTCTCACCACACTTCGTTTACAAAAATTAAAATAATCTTTATTGTGAATTATATATAATTAAGCACGCAATACGCCCCTACCCTTTCTTTAAAATTATTTTAAAAAATTGAATTAATAGTAAAATAAATAAGCTTTATTAAAAACAATAATTTAATTTTATAAAAATCATATCGAAAATAGTGGAATGTGAATACTAAAATCGCATGAGCGAAAGTTTGTAAGTAAAATAATTCACAAAAATTAGTTTATTATTGTTTAAAATTGTTCACGTATAAAAATATCTTACATTCTATATTTTAACGAAAATTTTCTTAACATGTTCACGCCTGCGTATATCTACGGTAATTTACGGCAAATTCAAGTCATAAAAATTTTAGGATGTAAGCGTGTTAATAAAAATAGAATTCACAAAACGTTTCCTAATAGCAAAAATATAAGAGAATAGCCCAATTTCAATCGAATTGATTAAAAAAAAAAAAAAAAATCAAGAAAAGGAGCGATTTGTCGGGAACTCGTGAAATGGCACAAACTCCAGTCGGAGACTAATTGCTCGAAGCACTACTTTGCTTTTTAATAAGCAAATAAAAATGGTATAATTATAACAATAGTAGAAATCCATTTATGGCATTTATTTTTAACATTCAACTGACAACAATGTATATTTACATTAATATCATTGTGTGTATAATGTATATAGTATATGCACATAATGTGTGTATATTTGTATTTATGCTTATTTATTTTAATGTTCATCATAATTGCAACAATTAATACTATAACCATTCACCTCTTGATCGTATTTGTTATTGCGCAAGCTATACCTATCAACCCTCGAATATGTTGCCATTACGAAAAATCTCGATCAATAATACATATAAATTATTTAGTATCTCTGAAAGCTAATTAACAACTTTTTTGGCCTTATGAGTCTATTCCTTTCGTATTACTATTTCTTACCAATTGAGACGTTCATTATAATAGATATGCTTACTAATAGCGATATGATAATAGTAAAAACGTTTCCACGATATATTGTCAATGATATAGTATATTTGTACGCTCTGTGTGCAGAAACGCTTTTAATTTAATTAGATTGATTGAATAAACCCACGAATTCATATAACACTTATAATATATTATAACATTTAACAAGGATAAAGAATTATTTTCATAATGAAAATAAATAATTCTTCATTGGCCAGTAGAGTTATTGTCAATATGTATCAGTGTATCACGTACTATTCTTATAATTATATACAAGATTTTTATCATTTAACCAATTGATAAAAATCCTCTAATTATATTATCAAACAAAATAATTATTATTGTCTTTAAAAGAGTTTTGTTGATAGTTGATATTAGGATATTAGATTTTTTAAAGATTTACGCAGGCAATATGTAGGATTATAGCACCTTTTTGAGAAAGAAACAAGTAGTGAGCTATTGGATTAAAAAAAATATGTATAGGTACATTGTTTAACTCGTGTAGCCTTGGTAGAGTTGATTTGGAAATGCTTCGAGTTTGGCTGAACAACGAAGCATATAGAAAAGTGTGGCTGTCGACATATTCTACTAATATGTGTGTGCAGCGTCATTACATTTTTAATGCAATCGAACTCATCTTAAGGACGATAACTCTCTACTTGAGCTACAAAATTAACACAAAAAAAATGGCTTGTCTCTCTCTCTCTCTCTCTCTCGCTTCGACTGCGCAACTGTAAACCCTATATTCTATAACATTATAAATCAAATATCCCCATTTACGTACTACATATATATGGTATATGAAAGGATCTTCGAAATAGAAATAGATTCAAAGAGAGCTTTCATTCTCTGCTCTAATCTCATTCTCAACAAGTCCTAGTCGACAAACCGAAGCTATATTTAAACGTTAACAATTTCATTTTATTCATTATCAGTCATTAGAAAATTCCTTAACAATTCATGTAGCATAGTAAAGGGACGTCCAAAATTGTTTTCTCTGATAAATAAGGCTTACGAATTTGAAAATTATTCTCCGACTATTGAAAGAAAAGCTTTTTGTGCTTCCCTCAGCAATTGTACATTACAAATGATTATTTACTAAAAGTATATTCTTTACAAGTATAGTATATATTTCTCTCTCACTCTCTCTCTCTCTCTCTCTCTCTTTACACATATATGTATGCACGTATACATATATATAAAAGGTAAAAAAATAAATCAACTAATGCACTTCATGAAACAAAATGGCTCGATTTTCTCGACTAGGTCAAAGCAATTCACGTCAGTAGGCCTCTGTGAAATATATGCGAACGATGTCTCATCTGGCCGATTGTTTTAAGCCCTTTACACGCGCTTTGCATTATTGTCATATTCCCATCGTAGAATAAAGTCATCGGGCCTGTGATATTCGCAAATTGACGAATGCCAGCTGAAGAGGTTTTATCACGCTAATTTGAGAGTCGTTTAACTTTTCGTGACATTCGACAGGCAATTAACAGCAGGGTTGAACATTTTACCGATCGCGAGAGAAAAGAATGAATTTGAGGAACGCTCCGTACAAGCCCACTGGACGGCTTCTACTCTAATCGTAAAACTTACGCGTTAATAGCTAGGCTATAATGCTTCTCTTGCTATAATATTGTAGCGTTATAAATATCATCATTTTTCTATATAGATTTTACTATTATCGTCGATATGCCACAGCTTTTCAGAATGTCGCGTTAATCGCTCAACCATAAAGCGACGGGTCATCAATTATGTTCCTTCATCTCTTTTCATTTATCCGCTAAGTATGTTTTTTGTTCTTTCACCTTTTCATTTTTCTCCCGTTACTCACTAAGTATGTTTTTTCTCTGATATTTCATAGTTTTTCAGTTTCAAACGTTACGCATGGTTTTTGAAAGCCAGGGCGTATCATTTCGCAACTAACGTACTACGTATATATACTTTATGAAAATTCCAAGGCAGGTCGCTGAAGGAAGTTAATGTTTGAAAAGAGCGAAAAATTCTCGCCCGCGTGCGATGTCGAGCGTTCGGAGCGAGACACCGAGAGTGCATGCCTTCGAAGCACGAGAAAGATCAAGAGTCGGAGGAATTTGGATATGACGATCCTATACGTGATTGTAGCAAGAGTATACGTGGTGAGAGAATTTGGACGAGTCCAGCTCGGGATATTTGATGGATTTTGGAATAATTGACACGACCGAGCATCCTGCAGGATAAATTTCTATGTATAGATATGTTTTTACGTGTGTTGTTCGAGGGTAAAATTTCTCGCACCAGGAAGCACCACTGGATCGCGCGCAGTTAATCCGGCAAGAATATCAAGAGCTGTTGTACGTTCTCCTAGGTGAGGTCCTCGTCGTCATCGCTCGGCCCTCCCGTGGGACAGCAAAAGCCTTCGGAGCCATCGCTCCTTATGCAGAAAAGCAAGGTTTCCGCAGCCGTCACTTCGTGCGGAACAATTCCATGGAACTCTTTGAGATCAGCCGCTGGGAACCAAGCTTTCTCATTGTCGTCGATAATCAGGATCCCGAAATATCTGCAATTCGTTTCAATTCCGTTTCGTTCTATTGTGTAAATGATAAAATAAACTTCAAAACACATTTTTTATCAAACCATTTTGAACCTTTGATTACTTAATCATGTTTTACTGCACTATTTGCATAATTTTTTCTACATAACACTGATTGTTGAAATACTCAATGAACAGTTTAGGTGGGACGGTTATCTTATAATGTGAGGTTAATAATAAAATGTGTTTTACAACAGGGGAGTTTTTTAATTTTATCGTTGGCAAACCTGCAAATCGCAATGGCTGGGATCCACAGCACAGAGGCTAGAATTAAGATAGCGATGAGGACAAGAGCCCAATAAGGCCACTCGTGTTTTTCCGTGGTTCCCTTGCTAGGAACCCAAGCAGCGTATCCACTACCATCGACGATAATCTCGACAAAGGACGCTACAAGAATACTCAGCATTGCCAGTGGGCTCAAATATTTCCAGCAAATAAGCCAGTATAGGCCTGGACGGTTCCCCGTCATTAATTCAATATCATCGGCAAATCTGGAGACAATGATGCATTAGAGTGTTAGTGGACAGGCGAGGCTTGTTATAAAATGAGCTTACCTTTTCAAACCATAGACGTAAGAGACTCCGATGCATTCGAAAAAAGCAATAATCAATAAAGGAAAGTTACCGCTGAAATTATCGAACAGAACGAAAACGTAACTCCCCGCACCATGTGCAAAGGCCATTGAGATCGTGCAGCACACTAAGCATATCCCACCTATTACACGAGAGTTCCAACATTAATTCTACAAATTGGCTTCACACTTGGATAATCGATGAAAATGAATCATTTATATTTTACCAGTTAAAATTTCTTTTCTCAAGTTTGGAAATAATTTCATATCCACGATGCTGGTAACCACACCTTCCAGAGTACCGAACTGCGAATCGATTCCAAGAGTGAATAACATCAGGAAGAAAAGTACAGACCAGAACTGAGCACCAGGAAATTGATTGATAGCTTCCGTGAAAATGATAAATGCCAGACCAGTTCCCGATGCCGACTAAAAGTAATTTAACATTATCGATAATTCTCCTGATGATTTTTTATCAATTTGGAAGAAACCAAGGGTCGTTCTAGAATATTTAATTAGCTTCTTTTAAACCGAGCAATCCGAAATGGTGAAAACTGACGTAATACAATATCTTTCCAAGTATACATTTAGTCTTACGTCCCTCAGTTTTCCAAACACATACATCCATCACTCACATTGTCCAGTTCTTTCTGAAGGTCACACTTTGGTAATTCCGGCATAATTAAGTTACCCAGTGATCCATTTCCGTTTGTGACGTTAAGTAAAACTCCGACTGCCGGTATTTCCGTTGGTATCTTATCCGACTGACCAAAGATATTGATGAGCGTGGCGTTTCGTTCTAAGAGACATTGCTCGTATACCATAGTTGCTTTGAATCCTGTAATTCAATTATTAACAATCAAACTGTTTCCCAATACAGTGACAGTATCAAGGTATACCTTATTACCTATAATGGAGAAGACGACGATTCCAGCAAACATCGATGTAAAACAATTCGTCAAGCTGACCATGATGGCATCGCGATAACAATTGTTGTTAACTGGATTGTACGATGAGAATGCTATCAATCCACCGAAAGCCAGACCAAGGGAAAAGAAAATCTGGGTGCCTGCTTCCAGCCAAACCACAGGATCCGTCAATGTATACCACTGATGCAAAAGAGGAGGATGTGCATTAGCAGCATTATAACCTTGAAAATAGTCTGCAACAGCAGCACACTTACCTTAGGTGTGAACAAATGGCGAAGTCCATCGGACATGCCAGGCAAGGTGACTCCACGAAAGAAGAAAATAATGAGTACAATGTAAGGGAAAGTAGCTGTCACGTAAACCACTTTGCCTGAAGAGGCGATTCCTTTGATCATGCACATATAGACTAGGATCCAAGCTATTACAAGGGCAAGTGCGATTTTCCAGTTGAAAGCTTCCGGCGTGTTTATATCTTTGGAAATCATCAGGGTTGTCCTGTACCAGAAATATTGGGTTGGACTACTCTCCTGTGAAGAACGTACCCTTTTATCACTCTGATAACTCTTCTTTTAATTCAATTATCTCACCAAGCATTCCGGCTCCGGTGCGTATGATCCATTCGGAAAATATCTGTTGGGACATTCGGCCCAAGGCAGCTGCGATTGGAAACTCTGAAAAAAGAGCCTTTGTTATAATTGTGTTAATAGCAGTACTAAGCCTTGAATATAAAATAATCTCACTTGAACAAAGTAAAAGAGGCACCAAGCTATGATGGTGTTGTAATAGAGTGCGACGTTGAAAGAAACAACTGCGCTGCTTACACCGATACCACCCATGTAAGGTGACACCTGAAACAAAAGTTTTTTAATATAACTTTTGTTCGATATTACAGAAATTGTGCAATTTCGATAGAAAAAGTGAATGAGTGAAAATACCTGATTCCACACACCAATCGCTCCTTTTCTCAGTCTTTGACCAATCGCCAATTCAAGATAAAATATTGGTATTCCCTCGATAGCCAGCATGACAAAATATGGAATCAAGAATGCGCCTGAAAAGATAAAAAAAATGTATACTCTGGTGTAAAAAAGCCAGATTCTACTCTGTCGCGGCTATTTAAGTTTGTACTACTGATAAATACTCCATCTACGTGTTCGTTCGAAAACAACAAGTGTCTGAATTTTTCAATGGCAAAAACGTACCTCCGCCGTTTTTCTGGGCTAAATACGGAAACCTCCAGACGTTCCCCAATCCAACTGCATAGCCAACAGTAGCCAACAAGAAAGTTAATTTACTGTCCCAATTCTCTCGCTCGTCCTCGCCAGCTTCCGGTCGAAAAGTTCCTTTTCCCTCGTTGCTTCCAAGTTTACTGCTCCTTCCTTCGCTATCCCCTTTCTTTTAAAAGTAATTACGTATATATTTATTAGTTGTTGTTATTATTGTTATGTTCCTCAGCTATCGCATTTGACGAAAGTCACGACAACGTTTGCTCTACTGCAGCTTACCTTAGTGTTAGGACTGGTGTCCTCAAAGGCTGCGTTCGTGGCCCCGTAATTGGCAGTGGTAATGGTCTTGCGATTATCCACCACTAATCTCCCTTTCATCTCTTTCATTTCGAGTTTGTCGATGCTCTTCTGAGGCTTCAAATCGCGAGAGCTTTGCCGACGGACGAGGTGGGCCGTGTTCGCCATTCCTTTTGAGTTTTTCTTCCCTCAAATATTTAAATTCCTGCTCTTTCCTCTCTCTCTCTCTCTCTCTCTCTCTCTCTCTCTCTCTCTCTCTCTCTCTCTCTCTCTCTCACTTATACTCTTACACTTTTTCTCCACTTTGATTTTTTTTTATGTTTTTTCGTTTCAGGGGGAGGATATAGAATCAGGGGTGGTGGAACGGTTCCTTACGAAGACCAGATGGATCTGTCAAGCGCGCCCGTAGACTCCATCCTTCCTGCAATATGGTAACTTGCATACGAATACATCCTTTATATATTTATGATATATCCAATATTTAGTTACAATTCCAAAACGCTGATAAGAAAATATTCCAATAGGGAACCAATAAAAATCCATGTATTTTCCTATTCATACCACTATACTTTACGTGTATATTTACTTATGCGTATGAAAATCTTTTATTTTAAATTGGTTGAATAAAACTGGTTCAAAGAACACAAAATTTCAAATCGTCAAGCGATTTTGGCAATTAAAACTTTACCCTATTATTCGCTAAAAATCTACGTATTTATGCATGTATACATTAATACAAATCTGCACGATTATTATAAATGCATATTTTGTTTAGAAAATTTGATAAAGTATATAGTATTTACCCATTTTCCTAAAATCGATGTAGCCTAATTATTACGAGTAATAAAATTTAATTTATGATCTTTTTTTTTCAACAGGAAGTAAGAAAATAGTACCTATACAGTAAATTTAAGAGGAAATAGGGGAAACGTAGTTTTCTTTCGTCACTGTATTATAAACATAATAAGATTCATGAGGTTTTTTTTGTAAATTTTCGTATAGATATATATCCGAAAATGTGATAATCGGTTGTTTGTTCATCACTGACCTGGTGGGGTGAGGCGAAGAAACGCGCGAGGATCTCCTTCGGGTACGAGGAACAATTCGCTACTGTGGCACCCTCTACTATCACGTTAACTTTTGAAATCACCATATCACACGAAATCAATAGCAAGCGCCGGCGCCTCAACGCTTTCACGGTCCAGAAGAAACCCATGCAACATTCAATTGCATCTACACACTTTTAAAATCAGTTCTCGCGAGTAGAGAGTCTTGTACGCACGGAGAGAAGATTGAAGAATAAAACTCTCATTTGTTCTCTTTTGACAAGGAAGCACGGCTAGGTAAACGAGATAAAGAGAGAGAGAAAATATAACACTTATATTATTCTACATGATTGGACGACGTTGATCATATCTATCAATATAGTAGTGTTCTACTCTTATTAAGGTTTCGTAGAGTATTTTCATGAATGTGAAATTTTTAATTGAATAAAATACAGAAAAATAATTTATTTGTATAGTTTCTTAATACATTTTGGATAGATAAGGCTAAACAGCTTCTTTTGATAGAAATTGAGTAAAGGCTAGTATACCTAGAACAGAATAAAACGATTCTCATTATTTTATATGGGTAAATAAAACGAAATGTGTTTTACCTACAGAGCTATACTTACGATCTATTTTGTCCCTCTTAAATCGATCCTCTTTGAAAGATTCTCTTAAATTTTCAATTGTATCTTGCTTCGTGTAATCTAGATTTTTTAAACTATTGCTGATTTGCAGATACAACTGATGATAATAATTGTAACCATCGATCGCCCATTCCAAAAGTAAATTTAACTGTGGTCTAAATGTTGTGCTCTTCATTATTTCCGTCATACTTGAATTCTCTGTGAAACATTTATTTCTCGTTCTTTCCAAGTTGTACAGTCGGTTTTTTAAATTTTGGTTGGCGTTGTTAAATTTATTTAGAATTTCCAAAATCAAGCTCATCTCATCTTCCAATCCCATAAGAATTTTAAAAATTAATTTTTCCCGCAAATTCTCAATTTGACAGATCTCTGTTTTATCATTTTCTTCCCTGTAATAAAACGACATCTATAGTCAGTGTTACAGAACTCTGTTAATCGACCTCCCCCTCCCCTTCTTATCCAGCATTTCGCCGCACAGTAGTTCGCTCTAGTGCGCTATACTATTTTGAAAGAGAAAATAGAATAAGATTTATCTTACTTTGTCACATGACACAGTTGTTCCGATTGATTAGCCAAAGCTTGAAGTGGTCGTTCAGCTTCATTCGCCAGCGCCTTCCAACTTTCATCTAATTTTTGTAGATTGGAAAAATAACTTGTGAGGATTTTCAGCAATTCTTTTTCCATTTTGAGGTTATAGCAACCAAGAGCGCGTTTTAAGTGTATAGATGGCGCATGAAGTAACATTCCAAATTTAAGCGGTATTGCCAAAGTTTGAAAGCAGTCCAATTTTTCAAATTACATAGTCTGATTAATTGCTAATAAAAAATGAAAGTATGTTATAAATGATTTTGCCAAATGTAAAACTACTAATATATAGTGGAGGAGAATTGAAAAACTAACGAAACGTCAATTCCAAATTTCTTTAACTATCTACCTTTACATTTCTCCTAAAAGCAAATGATAGTTGTTTAAACATTTTCTAAACGGTAAATAAGAATAAAAACGATATTATTGAGCTACAATGTTCAATTTAAAATTAAGCATTGGCACATACGGTTTCTCTTATTTAATTACCGTACCCTTTTATTGTTAATTGGTAAATCTTTTATTGCTTTTCTACGAATTACACACTGTAAAAAATTAATTCAACTTGAAACGTTATCAAATAAATTTACCAAAACATGTATAACAACGAATGAAACTGCCTATATAGAGAAAACCAACCATTTATTTTGATAAAACAATTAAAATGTATATATAAATAGCATTGAAGACTGTTAAATGGAAATAATGGTTGGCCATGAATAATTGGAACATGAACTGGCGCACACGTGCAGAAACAATCGCTAATCACACAGAATAATATGTATAACTTTTTAATCTTCGATCATTATATATTCGATAACTTACAATTCGTTCTCACAGAGCTAAATTACGCGTTAAACGAAAGTTTCTGAAATACCTTTCTCGATAATTCAGTGGTTAACTTTTCATTTTAAAAAAGTTTAATGTCAGAAAAACATTTATGCAAAGTTCGAACAATTTCTATATGTTTATAAAAAAGCCACTAAAGTCTCTTTAAGCGAAAAAGACCTCGCACAAAATAATTACATATTAGCAAAATTAGTTTTACAATAAAATCATTTAAAAATCAAGTGAGATAGTAAAGTTCCTACATATACCATAATACACGGTAATAAAGACGAAATGCGAGGATCCTTTCACCGACATACTGACTAGAGAAACTTTCTACGCGAGAAGAAATATTTTTAATGGTTCTCGGACTTTTTATAGAATATCATTTTATGATATCACATCTCGCTTCGCGCATATAAAAATATAATTCCTGTCACTTGAATTAGAACGAAGCGTACACATATATATATAGATCATCAAAGAAAAAGGTAAAAATGCTGCAATCCGACCACATATAGGTAAGAAAATTTTACGAAGCGGATTAACTAGCGGGAAATGCGTCGTTCAGACCTCGGGGGTGTCGTTGAGATATTGGGGGAAAAAATGCGCGCGCAATAACGCTATATGTATATAGGAGCACGGGTCTGCTGGTGGTGTTGGAAGGGAAAGGAAACGTCGATTGGTCAAGCCACAGTAAGCCAGTCCATTCCAGGTGTTCAGCCGGCCAGTTCCAACGAAGGCTGAAGAGAACGAAGGGAAAGAAGTGAACTCAGAGAAGAGAAGTGGTACTCTGTATCGTCTGCACTCTGCTGCAGTGGTCTTTGCTGCTGCACGCTGCTGCAGTCGTCGTTGGTTGGTCGTCGTGGCTCGTCGGTCGTATTGTTGATGCACGTGCGCGCGCGCGCGCGCAATTCATGAACCCTTCTCTGTTCGCTGGCGCACAGAGGCCACCCGGCCGGACGGACCTGTCCGTGTGATCCGCGTCGTCGCTCAGTCGGCTCGGTTAGTTTCGCTCTACTGCTCGACCAGTAGAAACCACCAGAGTTCTAAGGATTTCCTTCGAACCCCTCGAGAGCTTTTTGACAAGAATGTTTCGCTGACTGTCACTCGGAACGCGCTTATCAGCTTTCCTCTTGCCGCATTCTAGTTGTCTCGCTGGAAAGTTCACCGGAAGTGCACGGATTAAACATGGACGAGGTGAACGGGAGACTGCCTAAAAGAGATATGGAGACGCAGAGTCTCAAAGCAGACATTCTAAATCCTTTCGTTCATCGTCTCGAACTAGACACGACCTACGACAAGCTCAAGGTCAGTTACGTCGCCCGAAATGCACCCCAATCGATTCCGCTGAGAAATTTCACCCTACCTAATGGGGAATGTCTCTGCATGTTTCCACCCCCACCTCTATCTCTGTCTCTCTCTTTCTACTTCTGTTTATAACGCGCGCGCGCGCGCGTGCGGCTTAAGCCACCCTCGTCCCCTCTTTCACACTAGATCTACCTGCGGTAAATGTATAATTCTTTTAACTTGTTAAATCTGACTTTCAATTATGTAAACGTATTACGAAAGTTTCGTTATTCCTTTAATTAGCATATATTTGAAATAGGAATCAGTGAATCATTTCAATAGTGTTTTTTATGCTGGTTAGCAGTTTAATGGTCGAAAAGTTTCCGCTGGAGTAATTAAAAACTGTATGTTTCGGTAGCTCTAGTGTTAAATTCATTTTTTTAATTCATCGTTTTAATTATATTTTTTCAGTTTGATATATACGCTTATCGTTTAAACTTTATACTTGAAAAACTTGCAGCCTTTCTGCTCAGAATAGACACAATTAAAATGAGTAATTAGGTGTATCGGTATTTGCGTGCATATTTTATAATTGCAAATCGTTTTCCAGCCTGCATTCGAAAGTGTGACGTACAATTTGTATGCCGTGAAATTAGTGACTGCGCCGTCACGATTAGTAGCCTTACTAGTCTAACGCATATAAAACTACTCATTCGTTTTTGGACAAATACTCATCGATGGCTGGATTATTGTGCAACCGGTTGGATTTCGGTCGAAGCAAAATAAATAGCAGTAAAAATGTTGTATATATTTTATACTGATGCAAATTATTATGGAAAAAAAGAAAGTTATCGCCATATTTAAATATGTCTTACAGGTCAACTGATTGACATTATTGCTATACGATATCAGGAGGAATAGTTTCTTTGATTTTACGAAAAGTACATAGCACACCGAACGTTGGTAATAACTTTCACAATTTCTAGTCGTAATACAGCCTGAACAAGCGGTATACATCCTTACCTGTCCACATATGTTTTTTACAAGAGTCAAGTATACCATAGTACGCTGTATGCTCCCCTGACTATTCCTAGATTTAATTGTCAATGGACGTTACGTATCCGCTGGCTAGAAATCACTTCCTCGCCGGTCGTGCGTGTTGATCCAAGACAGGTAGGCTATAGGACATAAGACTATAAGTAGGGTGACCATATTTATTCTCAGAAAATAAATGAAAAAAACTAATATGACGGAAAGTAGACGATTTACTAGTTTTCTTAATAGTAGGTGTAATCTTAAAAACGTTAAACTTTATAACTAGAAGTATTAGAATTTATTACTGTCATTATTATTTTTTAATAGAATATGCAAAACGAGTAGTATAACCACAACTTCACGAGCACAGTACACTTTTTTATTGACGTTTTAATAAATAAAACAATTTTGATAATTTACTCAAAATAGCACGCTTTAAAGATTTATAATTACGATTTTATTTTTGAACGTCGAATTTTGAAAGAATTGCAGATTGGTCATATTTGTAAGGAAAGTACAGTCCAAACATAAAATTAGTACACATGGTCACCTACAGTGGACAGATGACGAGGCAACGCAGAATCGAACAATGGCTAAACGAACGGTCGTGTCACACCAGTTGCACGTGGCGCACCTAAAAAAGATTCGGTAAACTTGTCAATGTCAGTTAGGGCACGCCCGCACGAACGAAATTGTACGATCATCGTGATACTGCATGGCATAAACTTACTTAGGGCACAACATTCCACAGTCCACGAACCAAGTTTCAAGAATCCGGCTTAATCGCATAAACCTGCTACCAACACACTTGAGTCTTCAACGTACGAGGATTTCTCTCCTCAACACATCATATTTAGAGTAAATTTTAATGAAAACGGTGCTAAAATTTACGACTTCATTTCTCTGTTTTTAACGCACAAATTAGTAGAGTTCTTGTACGCTTTGAGCCACTCGTCGTGAACTCGACTTACAATTCTCGCTACTTTCACTCTTCAATATATATAGCTATACAACCGTGTGGAATTAGTGCTTTTCTCATAGGCTATCATAGTTTACAGTCTGTACATCCATTGACTTATGAATTCAATGAAATTGGACAAAATGACGATTTTTCCTTTACACCACATGTGCACAGTGTATATAGTATATGATCCGGGAGTCGAGCTGACATTCACGACCCACATCTGTCCAAGCATAGCGGAAAGCTATTCTACCTAGTCAGAGAAAACGATAGAATTATTTCCACAAGTGTATTTTCTCTTCGGTTGCAACTTGACTGATGTTGCTTAACGTTTGAGATTAATTTGTGTCAACCTGAAAAATTTAGAAACAGGAGAAGGAATTTTAAGAAAAACAACTCTTGTAACACTTTCCTGTCTGAAAAATAATTGAGAAATAATTAGAAGTTTAAATATACTGGTTAAAATATTAGAATTTGCGTTCACCGGATTTATGATTGCCTAAGTTCGATGTAAACCAGTTTGTCTTTAGTGCCATGAAATTTTAATAACTTCTATGACTTAAAACCTAAAATACTTGTAATGTATATGTATACGTTGACAAAGATCACGCGTTGCCTTTGTTGCTTACAATTGAACCGTGGAAATTTTATTTTCTTCGTCAGAGTTTTGGAACTCGTGTGCATGTAAATTAAATTCATTCAACTCTGTACTATATCTAGCAACTTTTGCAATGCTTAAAAGCAAAGAAATTATAAAATCACTGTGAAAGCGACGCATACGTAAATTTCAACTTTGCTTAGATTTCCAACATCTGAATATAATTAGGTATATTATTTGAAGTGATTTTCACAGCTGTTTAAAACATAAAAAAATAGTATACATATAAAACGAGAACGATGCAACAACTGTTGCTTGGCTTCGAAATTCAATATTTCTTCGTGAGAGTTCTGTTATGCCAGTAAAAGGAACGGAATAGAATGGATTGGAACCAAATAAAACGGAACGGAATGGACCCATGCTACTTGTCGCTGCATTGCATCCTAAATTCCTAGCGTACCCTTTCCCTTCGATACTAGGAGGCCCACTTTTCTCTCCAGTATTGCGATATCCTGGCACGAATTCAAATGCTAGTAACGAAAGGTCGTTAACTCGTTATGCAATAAGTCTTCGGCGTATACAGAGAGTTTGTGTATTCATTAGCGTCGCAAAACTAACCTCGAAAATCTTTGCGAGTTTGACTTGCCAAACTTGTGAGCCATCCGACCACTGACCTGTTATTATAATAAAATATACAAATGCTTCGAGTAATTTTTGAGGACATCTAAAAATAGGTCATGGTACTTTGGTTGGCATCTTGTTTGCATAACTATATAAGAGGTTCATTGTCTTTTTGGTAAACTTTCTTCAATCACTGTGCAATCTGTTCACTTATAAAGTTGCGTTTACATGTGCAATATTCGCCAATCCAGAACATTATCTCCTAAGGGGGTGGAACCAGACTAAAAACCATTTGTATAAGCGAGCAACCACCCTAGTATTCTTTTACATTTAATGCATAAAAATTCAACACTATTATCCTAGTCCCTCTATAGGTATTCAATGCTTAAAACATTAAAGAATCTTTCAGTATTAGTGCGTAAATAGCGTTCATGCACGCACAAACACATTAGCCTGGATCCACCCTTATGCGCCAGTGCTCTGCACGGATGAATGTTGCAAGTGGAAACGCACCTTAACACGGACAGACCAAGGTTTGAAACTTCGTCGGAGACCACACGTCCTACTTTCTCGGCTGAGCTGTGAGCAAAGAGTATACAAAAATGGGACAGCGCAAGTGAAGGAATACGAGACCAATTAAAATATTCGTGGCAATGAACTTTGTTCGAAAATCCTTTCGATCAAAAGAAATATTCAATGTCCGAAACGGTAAAGCTGTTCGTTTCTCTATATAGCTTCCTAAAGTCTCTGATCTCAATCCACATGGTGGAAACATTTCATGAACGTTTTTAACGCTATATTTACTATACGAGTTTTTATATAAATATTTTATAAACGTTAGATCTTCATTATTCGAGTTAAATTCAAAATCGGAGTCGAAAGAGAAGGTGGGCTAGAGCGTGAAGAGAGAAGCGAACAGCCTTTTGATTAAACTTTCTTTTTCGATCTGGCCCGTGGCTGATGGCATGGTCAAGGTTGTATCGATAATCTGTCGGATTTACGAAGCAAAACGAAGAAGAGCTGTGAGGAGCAAGTACCGTTGGTCCGTTCCGTTAGCCACTCTATTACACACTACGACTATGCCGCACTACCGTTGCACGCGTACACCAACACATGCACGTTCAAGATTCGTAACGTCCTATGGAAGTACTAGTACTCGCGCGGTTGTGTTGCCGTGTATTGATAAATTAAGCTGAGCTCGTGCGTCAGCCTTGTAAATACTCTCCACATTGTGTCAAGAAGGTTCCTAAAATGTTTCTGGACTCAATTTGACACGTGGAATGTTTCAGGAATGTTTTAGACACTATTTATGACAGAGATAGAGCTATCCATACATCAGGCATGTATAAAAAACGTGCCAAAGTGTCAAGTAGGGTCCGAAAACGTTTCAGGAACATTTCTGACAATATTTTCAGATAGAATACTTATAGCAGTCTATTGAAGGCTAAAGTGAGACAAATTGAGCTATAGATTCGACCCTTAATGTTGCGTTTCGCTGAAGGTTTCAGCGGAAATCGTCTACCTTCTCCTGACTACTCTTATACCCGCAATTTGTAGGTACGCGGCTTACCCTGCGCGCATAAGACCATTAATATTGTATAGATAAGTTATAATCGATTATTAGGGACACTCAAGTTCGAGGCTACGCATTCGCTATATGTACTAAACTAATGTATACGATTTATTGTGTTCTCCCTTTCATTTATCTTTTCCTCTGATTTTTTTTCTATTAAATTGTAAAGTTTAATGTGTGTATAAACACGGACTAACCACGATCTTGTTTTTTATGTTTGTTTCAGACGGCATTTCTTACCGTAGTCCTTTTGCCATTTAGATTAGCAGCTATCACAGCTTTGGTAATAATGGCATGGTTATTGGCCTGTTTGGGTCTTCACGGACTTACGGAAGAGGACCTACGAAGGGCACCACTTCAAGGATGGAGGCGGTAAATCCGCTTGATAATAAAAGCTCATTTTCTTTTTGCACGAGAACTCTAATGTTATTCCCATTGTCTATCACAATTCATAGCACGAATTTGCACTGGCCAAGACTCTAATATCCCTTTTCCATGATTAGAAATTGCATATTAACGCATTTAACTTTATTTATGTGTACATGCAGTCACCGCGGGGCCATGAAACGTTTAAAAGATATTATAATCGTTGTACGCATCTTTCGATTGATGGAGTCACCTTTGGAAGTTTCAATTATTGCATTTAAAAACTCTTAGAAGGTCGAGTACTATTGTAATTGAAAAGAAAAAACAAAGTATGTAAAGGGATAGTAAGACAAAAACAATGTTAAAATCCCGGTAATAATTGATTTGTTCGATGTATGCCCTCTAAATTTAGTATTTTGTATGTCACCGCATGATGGATAGAGGTAGATAGTACAGCATATAGTATATTAGTATATGTGTGTGTGTATGTATGTATGACCTATATGGTGGTGTAGTGGCTATGGATAGAGAAAGGAAGTAGTAGGTTAATGAGACGTATGCTAGAATGTGTACTGTATAGAAATAACACAGCGGAACTAAACAAACATATGCAGAGACATGCGAATCGTGATCTGCTGGATGATGAGGGCGTTGTTCGTCTGCGGAGGGTTCCATCAGTTGAAGGTCAAGGGTCGGAAAGCACCAACGAAGGATGCCCCGGTGCTGGCGCTTGCGCCCCACTCCAGCTTCTTCGACGCACTTCCGGTTGTTTACCTCGGAGGCCCTAGCATCGTGGCCAAAGCGGAAACCGGACGTATACCCTTCTTCGGAAGTACGTCTTCCACAGGTTCTTCTCCTCCCTCTTCTCCCCGAGGCCCTCACTCCCACAACCACTCCTCTCCCACGCAAATACCGTCCATTTATACGAACGCTAATTTGCGCCTTCAATCAATTTTCTCTTTCCTTTGTTTCTTTTTCTTTTAATTTTTTTTTATTACTAATACACTACCAATAGCATTATGTTCAAATTAATCATCGATTTGCGCTGCAATAGCATAGTGGGACACGGTTATGTGGTGGATGGGACCATTCAACGCGCATTAAAACTTTTCTTACTAACCCGCCAAAAATCATCTCATTATTTCTATGCATTGTTTTGAGCTAACTATATAAAAAACGGGTATTGGGAGCCTTTGTGCTAACAATTCGGTTGAACGAGAAGCGACAGGCAATTGATAATTAGATGGATAACGAGCGTACGTCGAGAGAGCGAGAGAGAAAAAAAGCAACAATAGAGGAACTTAAGGAATCTTGCGATGTTAAATAAAGATAATTCGTAATTGTGATAATAGAACGAAGCGAGTCAACTGATGTGTTATTGTTGATTGAAACCTGCAGAAAAATAGTGCCCTGGTTGTGCTTTCTGGGCCGACTGACGTACCAAGCAGGAGGGATGAGAATCGTGGTGCGTGGAAAACAAGCTTCGCGAGTCGAGGCACCAATCCTGGTCGTTGCACCGCATTCCACATTCATGGATGGAGGAATTGTCTACGTCACTGGATTTCCTTCGATCATCGTCAGGCGCGAATCGGGCCTCAATCCATTTATCGGAAGTACGTCTAACAAGGGCAGGCCTGCATTTTTCACCATCTCAATTTATCTGTATATTCATCATTTATTCGCATTTTCCCTTTTTTTTCCTTCTTTCTTTTTTTTTAATATTTCACTTTCATTACGACTCGCTAGCATCCGAATCAAAATTTCAAATAATCTGTCCCATTCACCACTGGTGCCGGGAGGGGAATAAGTAACGATGGCTAGATATTGCGGTAGAGCATATAATTTTGCGGTTAAATTGTAGAAATTTTGAACGGTACGATTATTAAGAACGAATAATAACGAAGGATCGAGATTAAACGATGCTTAATGAGATCCGAGTGAGAACGGTAGCAGCGTGTAGATAATGTGCTCGCGTGAATTAAAATTCCTGGGTAAAGGGGGGAGGCTCCTTTAAATTTGAAATTTACGCCCTTTAAACAAAACTTTTTGATTCTAATATTCCATCAAAATCTGCACAGAACTGATAAACTACACGCAGCCGGTCTATGTGTGGCGGGATGATCCTAATTCCAGGCAAAATACGATCAAGGAAATTATCGAACGAGCCACTTCCAAAGAAGACTGGCCGCAAGTAAGTTTGTTGCCCGGTAGACTACAAATTCTGCACTAATCACTACTTTTCTTTTTTTCGAGATATAACAATTATAAAAATTAATTATTATCATAGGTGATGATTTTCCCCGAGGGAACGTGTACAAATAGGTCCTGCCTAATCACATTCAAGTCAGGTGCTTTTTATCCTGGTGTTCCAGTGCAGCCAGTTTGCATCAGATATCCCAACAAGTTGGACACCGTCACCTGGACGTGGGAAGGTCCGGGAGCGTAAGCAACTTAATTTTTATATTACATAAATATCATTCGTGCCAATTTTAATCAGTCGAAATCAATCATTCTCCTTTGTAGATTAAAATTACTTTGGTTAACTTTAACCCAATTAAACAGCAGCTGCGAAATTGAGTTTCTTCCGGTTTACAAGCCAAACGAGGCTGAAAAAACTGATCCTAAATTATATGCGAATAACGTTCGACGTCTCATGGCTGAGTGAGTATCGTCTATAAATCTCTGTCGTTCGACATAACTCATTCCATCTTAGTATAACAGGTTCGTCACTTTTGCAATCATTTTTTATTTTAGAGCATTGAAGATTCCAGTATCAGATTATACATACGACGATTGCAGAATTATCAGTAAGGCTCATCAGTTGCATATACCTCACGCCCCTACTATCGTGGAAGCTCACAAGCTTAGATCAAAGCTTGGGTAAGTTAGTGCAACGTTTTATTAGCGGGCCTTTTCGATTTTATTTCTTTAATACATTATGAATAATTTGCTCTAGTTTGGTGACTGCTAAAACGGAAGAAGAGTTAGTACAGAAAAAAACCAAGAGATTTGGTGATGAAGTGGATTTACACGAATTCGCTAGAATACTCAGGTTGGACGAGAGGGAACCAACTGTGCAGCAACTCTTTAAAGTTCATGATCGAGTAAATATAACACATATTGTTTTTTTCTCTTATACTCTTTTAAATTATTTTATTAAGCTTCGCACGATCTTGATATCTTGGATTTTCTTATTTCAGCATGATCGAGGCAAGATAGATCTCGAGGAATATTTGTTTACAGTATTAGCGACAGCAAATGCGACTTCCGAGCTCGATTTGATCTCGATCGCATTCGATGTAAGTAAAATAATAGATTAAGAATATATACATAGCTTTGTGAAAATCTATAAATTATTCTATTAATCTATTTATCGGGTCAGGTTATCGATACGAAGGGAGCTAAAAGTTTAACGCTGCCAGCTTTGAGAAAAGCTTTGAGGTTGTCTATGCACATGCCCGAGGACGAGATTGAAGAAACATTCCATCAAATCAGTAGAGACGATAGTAACGGGACAGTATGCTTTGGTAAGGACTTCATTGATTGAATTTTCTTTTAAGTTTATAGTTTTTCGATATTCCTGATGAGGCTACGTAACGACGTATTTAATTTTCCAGAGGACGTTATCGAAGTTTTAAGCGCCAAGGCGGAGTATACCCACTTGTGTACCGGGGGTATCGAGGGTAAAAGGAAAAAGACCATTTGAGAGTGTCTTTGCCAGTCTCCAATGAGTCCATACAAACCCAAGGAGTATCAGGATTCAAAACCACTGTTGGCAAGAATCTGCTCCAATCCCGTATAGAGTAGGTCGGGATCTCGATATTTTTCTCCTTTCTTCTTCTTCTTCAACGTATTCCATCAAATGCGACTGGAGTTTATAATCCTTATAGTTGGAATTATCCAAGCAGAAAAGATTTACGTTACAAGTTTCGTGCTACAAAGTCCTATGTGCAAATAGCTTAGATAAATGCACAGGCTTGATTGTGCGGGACTGATCAACTAGGACGTATCGTCCATTTCAAAAACCATATACATAATATATTATAGTTTTAGAATTTAGATCACTCAGGGTTTCAGATAGAAACGATCGTCCAAACTGGTGCTTCGAGTGAGCACTTAAAATTTCGACGTGGTACATTTAGTTTTAGATTATTATAGCGTTAATAATAATATATTCACGAGAGTATTATATTATTTATTACAACCAATGAAGATAAACACGCAACACACACACACACATACACGCATACGCAAGGACGCCTGACACTTGATCCTAAAATACAATAATGATGATTATTGTATAGTATAATATTTATATACATATAAGAGAAACGAGAAAAATATTCTTACATAAATAAAATAGGTGAATAAAAATGTTGAAGATATTTTCTCCCTTTTTGTTTTTTTGCAAATATTTTATCAATAAGTACAAACGTGGAATAAAACAAATCTACAATATCACGTTTAATTCAAATATATTATAAAAATAAACTGAATTAATTCGTTATTGCACTTTTATCGTATTATCTAAAAATTATGTAAAGTATAATGCATAGGTTTATTAATATTACTATTATTGAATTGTTATTACTATTATACTGCAAGAGACTAAATATTCTCGTAAAATCAATACTGCATATGCTTTTAATTTTTGCCTTTCAATGTCTTATTTAACTTATCATTTTCATTTTTATCACTTTTCATGTAAATTAATGCGTTATTTATAAAAAGGCACGTCTTCCACTAAACGATGACAGAAGAGTACGCTTTTATTTTTTGGACATTTGTGTAAAAATGCTGAACATACCAGAGGAATTAGTCTTTTGTTGAAACATTTTGCTCATTCTTTGTCTCATATCTTCGACGCCTTGACCTACATTTACGGAAGGTAGAGTCAATCCAGAGCTGACGGACGTGGATCTAATTAAAAATAAATGACCATTAACATTGAAACAAATGATATTATCGCGACGATAAAAGAAAGAAAGTTATACCTTTCGATTGATTTACTGGCGTCCTGCCGGGATTCAGCTTCGCGTATAAATGAACGAACAGTTTCCTTCAGTTGAGGCGAATTCTGATTAACCAATATCTCAAGATATTTCAATCCTGGTAATAAAACTTGAGATATACATCTACCACGGAGAGGGCAGTATACCAATATCGAGTAAGCATCTACTAAAGTATTTACAAGCTCACTTTTACGACTTTGCTGAAGGGCTGAAGCAGTTATCCCGGTCAATTGGGTTGCTATTACTGCAAAGTTTAATGATCAGTCGGTTGATAAGAAAATTGAGAATTAATTTATTTTATGATTATGCACATACCATCCTCTATATAGTTTTGGGGACAGTTGGGTGCTATTGACGCTAATGTAGATACTAAAGTAGAAGCCAAAGCCGAAGGAACCCCTTGAGGCTCCCGTGTTATCGTTTCCAAAGTCATTCTAGCTTTATCCCGGACATTCCTTAATTTACATTCAGTAATGACTCTTCCTAGCGCGACTATTGCTGCTCCTCGAACTGATCTAAAATACTTTGGCGGATAAGACTACTGAAATGACAAATTAGCGAAAACATAGTAAGTATGATTGATTGTTTACATATCAGGATCGCTAGCAAGGGTAGTAATGGCCGGTAATATCCTGTTATCAACCAGTTGATCAGAGACATGGATTATCACAGATCCGAAAAGCTCGGCGGTTGTACATCTGACACTACATTCTGGATGCGAAACGCCTAGGTTTGGAATGCAAAATTAAATCCGTCGGTCGATTAATTTAAGTACCGCGATTAGCTTACCTTCCCACAAACCACTTAAAACATGCTCTTCCATGGATGACTGTGCGCATAACGCGATAGTTGCTACACGAAGGCTACTAATGTCGACTCTAGCCACGGATAGCATGACGTGTAATTGTTTGAAATATTTAGCAACATCTGGGGCATTCCACGTCGATTGCACAATTAAATAAGCTGGTATCAGAGTTAAATTTCCAATATTTTTATCGGTCGAAAAAGACGTAAATTCTCTCTCAAGTTTAGCCATTTCTGAGACGAAGATTGGCTGTATCTGAAAAAGACAATTTATTTATTAGAATCTTTTCGTGTAATTCGAAACATTCGTCGCTTCAGACCCATTAGTGTCACCTTTGTACAAAAAATATTATGTCCAAATCCTAAACACAAAGAACGAATAAACGTGTTAAGTGCATTTAGAACACCATCTTGTCCCATCTCAACAGATTTGATAATTTCGAGAACATCCGGTAATCTAGAAAGGAAAATAATTCGTACTCAAGAAATTTAAGGCTATCACGCAAGAGAATAGATGCACGGCAACCTACAATTTATTCGTTACCCAATCAATTTCCGGCCATGAATCTTTTTCATGCCATGAATTGGAGAAGAAGGATTGCAACAGTGTACTAATATCTACATCTCCCTCGTAAAAAAAACTCGGATCGTTAAGCTCCGAATGACATATATCAAGAAATTCTTTAGCTGTTGGAAAAAAGCATCCATCAAATTTAATTAAATTTGATCTTTAGCAAAAAAAGAAACTTACGTATTTCTGCATCGATGACATGTCGAATATACTGTTTAACATAGTCAGCTTGAGCAACACACACAATGGTATACGGCAATAAATATTGCAAAACTTTGATAGATGGAACGATTCTCGTCTCGTCGATGTAATCTTTATGGACAAAATGTTGCGTAGGCTTCAAGTGGCTCTTTAAATTAGATATCACTCTTGGAAGTAGATGAGACTGCAATCTTCCCAACGACAGTGCCCATTGCGCTAAGATTGGCAAAAGAATGTCTGTAGTAGTTTGAACTACTTCTGGTGAAGGATCACGAAGCGCCGTCAACGATAATTCTTCACACTGAATGATGTAATATTGAATTATAAAAACGCTTTAACGAAATTTAGAATGGTTGTTTTGTAATATAATCAGTAAATACCTGGAAGTATTTGTCAGAATCGTTCATTAATAGTACCTGCAACGCAATACTCTTAACGACAGCTATTCTGACATTGGAGTCTTTGTCTTCTAATAATATTTGTTGTAGCATGGAAAGCATTAAAGAATTACGAATGTTGGCAGGCGCGTATGGTGCTAAGGCCGAACAGCATTCGACAGCTAGTAATCTTTTTTCTGGATATTTGTGCTGGCTTTGTTCCCAGCAAACTGTCATAATCTCCTCTACATCTAGCGATACGTCTTCCTGTCTCGACAATGCGATCAATCCTGTAAAAAAAGAAAATCTTCAGGTTGGATATAATATCTATAGGTGACTGGAAAAAAAAGAATAAGACGATTTACCAGCTAATACTATTTTTCTCTCTTGCTCGGAAGGTCTTTTTTTACAAGAGAACAAGAGTTGCAAAAGGCTTTCCTTTTCTGCAGGATCCGAGTGAAAGCGTACCGCAGTCAAAATCAAGAGTATAATGTCTTCTCGATTACTGGATAGATTCGGTACTATTTTTAGCAAGCTCTTAGTCAAAATTCGAAGGAGCGCATCTCCAGAATCTTCTTTACGAATCATTCGTTCCTCAGCATTACTAATAATCGAATCTGAAACATTTACCGAACAGCGCGCCATTGCTTCAGTTTTAAATTTGGACGGTAAGTATCTGAAATGAAGTAATTTATTCATTAGTAACAAGATGAATGCAATAAAATATACATGGAATAGTAACGTACAAATATACTACCTTGATGATGATGAATTTATAAAAATCGCAGAAGAGCTATCTGAGGTGTCGATACATCGTATTTGAGGTATTTGCAGTTGAGTCCATTCTTTATCTCCAGGATCAGTTTCGCCCAAACTAAAGGCAATGGAAGCACAATTCTCATCATCATCATCATCATCATCATTATCATCATGATTCCCTTGAGGATTACTTTTAGTTTCTCGTGAAGGAGATTCAACAAAATCAAACTTTTCCGACGTGGTTGAATTCGAATCAGCAGCGGTGAATTCAGCGTTGTTTTTCTAGGTGATAAAGCAGAAAGGTTAAGAATGAACTAATAATTTTAAAGAAAAAAACAAAATTTTCTTAAGACAAACCATTTGTAAGTTTTCAGACGCAGCTGTTAATAATTCTCTAAGATTCGTTTTTTCTTTATCTAGAGTTAAAATTTTACTCTCCAGCTGAGAGATCTCTTCAATCTTTTGGGCATATTGTTCCTTCGTGATTTCATTACAGATACCAAAAGAATCAGTTTGTATAGCACAGGTAGTAGAAGGAGGCTTTTCATATCCATAAGATTTCATATACTCTCTATAAATTTGGAGGAGGGCTGCAGGTTTAGGGATGTTTAATCCTACATCGTCCCAATCTTCAAAGTCTTGATTATCATTTTCATCACTGAATGTAATGGAAGTTAATTTATAAGAGCGAGCTAGCAAGTATTCATTAACAAGAAAATTCAAAGCTCTCTGCTCATGAGGTTTAATTGGTGAGTCATCATCAAATTGCTTATCACTTGGTTTATCCTGTTTTCTTCCCTCAGATTCTAAAAATATAGGTTTAGCTAGAGAACGATATTTTGTAACAGTAGCTGAAAATAATATTTACCTGTGACCAAAGTCAGATTAGCCCTAAGAGCAGATATATTTTCTCTAGCCTTTCTTAATTCAAATTCAAGGATGGCAACTCTGTCATCCGTAGTTGCACCATCTTCAGAATATCTGGTCATATCCAGCGAATCTAAGGTAGCTTGACTGGATGACCTTGCTACAAGGATGATATACAGGACAAACAATTAGCAAGAAATAGTGATCAAACATATGAAGAAAAGAAATAAAGTTTTAGTGCTACTTACCCATAGAGGTGACTGATTCGGGCTTTGTAATAATTGCAGTAGGTCTGTTAATTTCAGCATTACTGGGAGTTGTAAAATATTCTTTAAAGGACGGAATTTCTTTAGCAGCTTCACCAAGTTCTGTATAAAGTTCATTGGCTGTTGAGAGAAGTTTGTCACTGAATAATTTAGCTGCGATATCATCATAAGTAACATGTGTTCGAGGAGTGATGTTGATACCTGTAACAGATGTATTGTGTAAGGTAAATAGAAAAAGGATTTAAAAGGCTTTAGTAATGTTACCTTTATTATAGCTGGAGGGAGGCTCTTTAAAAGGATCCGTCAAACTTGCCATATTTAATTTATCACCAAAAAGGTTTATGTGATATAGAATTTATTAAAGGATGTACAGACCATCTAAAGTTGAGTTGCAACATAATTACACACAGAAAAGTGTAAATTTTGCAAAGATCGTTGGATCAAAGATTGTACGTAAAATTTAGTTTCTTTGCAAAGATTCGATTTTTAAAATTGATCCTTACTATTATTCAACAAATTCTTCTGCGTTATTGTTTATCGACTGACAAGAGTGCAAGCAATACTAGTTTACACGATGATGGTACTGACTGTGACGGTACTTGACGCTTGGCGGTACTAACGTGCTGAGTGACTACTAAGTAGTTGAGTACAGTGTGAGTATTCAGAGTATTAACAGTGACAGCTGACGTTGACAGTGTTGACACTTGTAGTAGCAACGCAGGCACGCAGCTTGATCGAGGTTTAGAGCTTGGAGAAAAACAGGCCGATGGGCGATGTAACGAACATGAACAAATAATAGCAGTTTAGTTTCAATTTCTCTCGAAGGATAGCGCCAGCTGCCAAAGCCAAGCTCTCCAATGCTCGATAGTGCTGCGATTTGCTTTCTTCACCTCATGCCGACACATGCGATGCAATCAGATGCAATGCGATACCTCTTCCAAAAAGACCTAACAAATGATAGATAACAACATCTTGTGGACCAATAGGATTATAAGATTCTAAACTTATGAACGTTAAATAAGAAAACGGGCCTAAATGCGCTAAAATATCCAAATATGACAATCTAAGGGTGGTATTCGCCTTACCCCAAATCATTTTAAAAATTGTCACCCTACGACCTTACCTAAAAAAGATTGGAAAACGTAAAAATATAAAAAGGTATAAAGTTATTTTCAAGGATTTTTATATAAATTTATTCATTTTTAACTATGTTTAATGTAAAAATGTTGATAGTCTTCTGTAAATTCATAAGGTATGTTTTTATTACTATACACTGTTTTTCTGAAAATTTTATCGTCTTGAAGAATATAAAAGCTTATTCTTAGATTATAGAAAATAAATTTTCGATTAAAATTTCAATGGCAACAATAAGGGCACCAGCATGGGTGGATTATATTATATATTACAGTTTTAAGATAAAATGCACTGCGGGTTTTTGATGCGTTTATATAAAAACGTAATCACATTTGAATATCCAGTGCAAACTGCATGACCGTTGGCTTAACCGGAAGCATGTTAATAATAATTATTTGCGTTTTGTTAGCTTCACTGTCAAGCGTTCACGGGTACCGCGAAGAAGATGACGTTGATGTAATTCTCCTGCCAGTATGGAATTCAACCGAATTACCGGAGGTGAATCACATCAATCAATATATAATATATACATTGTCTTTTATTAATAAAATTATAAACCGCAATAATATATTTGCAGATTAAATTAAAATTTGTGGCTTTCGGTCAAATAGTAGAGTTGATACTCGAGAGAAACGATAAAATAACATCGTCCTCGTTCGAAGTTTGGAGACACAATGAAGACGGTTCTCAGGAGCAATTGGAATACCTGAAGAATCCAGAATCTTGCCATTATCTCCATCGAAACACTTTGAGCACGGCGGCTATAAGTCTTTGCTACCAGAGTGGAGTAGTAAGTATAAAATTAAAATAAAAAGCACTAACGAATTAGGGATTTAAATAATGATGTAAATTTTCCTTTACTAGCATGGTTTTGTATTCCTAAACAACGTTACCCTAGAAATAACACCATTGAGAAATGTCAAATATTCGGGGAGAGATAAAAAATCGCAAATTTATTCTGATTTGCCTCACGTGATAAAGCGAGCCGTGAATTTTCCAAATTTTCTCGATGATTACGAGACTATCGAGAAAAGAAACTTCCGATTCGATAGAGGAAGAGAGAAGAAGAGTATTTACAACGATTTTATCCATCAAAGTATGAGAAAGAGGGAGCTCAACGAAAGATTAACGCTAGAGCTTGCAATTTTCTTCGACGAGGCTGCTTATGAATTGTACTCACCATTTATGAATAGAAAGGACGAGGAGATCCGCGATATGCTGTTGGCTTATGTAAATGGTGTGCAAGCGCTGTATCACCATCCAAGTTTAGGAGCTAGAATCGATATATCTTTAGTACGTTTGGACATAATGCACAAGCAGCCGGGTGATCTTCCACATTTCAACGGGGAAAGAGGAAGTCTGCTGGATTCATTTTGCAATTATGCAAAGATCCACAATGCACCAAAGGACGAGGAACCGGGACACTGGGACATGGCTCTGTACGTTTCCGGTTTGGACTTTTACGCTTGGGAAAATGGTAGGAAAAATCCTTCAACGATGGGCCTCGCTATTGTCTCTGGAGTTTGCGTCACGGAATATTCCTGCGTTATTGCTGAATTGGGCACGACTAACGTTTATGGGAAGCCTTATCCTTCCGCAGGATTTAACAGCGTCTACATCGCCGCCCATGAAATTGGACACAAGTATGAACACTATATAGAATTTAAAATATCGTACAGTTATTGATTCAAGGTCATTTATTTGCTCTTTAACAGCTTAGGAATGCTACACGATTCCACTGGGAATGCTTGTCCCAGGGATGGATACATAATGTCACCAAGCAGAGGAGTCAGTGGTGAGACAATATGGTCTAGCTGCAGCAAAGAAGTAGCAATGGACCTTGGCCGAACAAAACCATGCCTTTTGGATGGAACGTTACTGGATTACGAAGTGGACGACTCCTTGGACCACACGCAATTTCTCGAATTACCCGGAAGAAAATGGCACGCTAAGCGTCAATGCGAGTTCTTGCTCCGGGATAGAGACGCGACTTTCGTCAGTTTAACAGGAGCTTGCGAATCCTTGCAATGCAAGAGTCCTCACAGAACTGGCTTTTATTACTCCGGACCGGCGTTGGATGGGACTTTTTGCGATACTGGAAAGGAATGTCGTGCAGGAGTCTGCCTTCCAGCTTTATTTTTTCCTACTGATATGCCAGACATCTCCGGTTGGTCTTCCTGGAAGGAAGAACCGTGTAACAGTGGTTGCCTTCAAAAAAGTAAGGGAGCATTTTCTAGGCACAGGATTTGCAAGGGGAGCAACTGCAAAGGTTCGTAAATTTAAGTCGAATAAAATAAACGAGTCATGAGCAGATGTGTAATAATATACTATGTGTGGCTTTACAGGTGTTCATTATGACGTCCAATTGTGCAAGGACGAGATTTTGTGTAATAAGAGGAAGATGAAAAAGAAGAGACGACAAACGGCGGAAGAATTTGCTACAGAACGTTGTAGAGTGTTCAGCGAAAAATTGGACGAATTGGATGAAGAAGGAAATGGACTGCAAGCGCCTCATGAATCCGAGAGACCATGGATGGCTTGTGCTATATTCTGCCGACGCAAAGACATTGCTTCCTATTATACTCCACGATTGGAGCTGAACGACCTTGGCTTAGACCCGTACTTTCCAGACGGAACCTGGTGTCACAACGAGGATGACCAGGACTATTTCTGTCGCCAGCACCATTGTCTTCCGGAAAGCTTCCGCTTCGGCAAGGGTCTCTTCGAACACTTTGACCTCGACGACCTTGATTTTGGACCGCAAAATGCACAACCTTCTGGCGGTCTTCGACTTCCAGATCAACTAATAAAGTACCTCAGTCTTGGGATGGACGGCCGTCCTCTGTTGACCACTTTGTCTACGGACGTCCTGCCACCCGACGACCAGAACGACTGGCTCGATAACGACTACGTAGAGATACCCCATGACCTTGACTGAAAATAACAATTTTTTCTATCCGAAGAAAACATACAGTCGAAGAAACTGATTTGTTCCAAAACAAAAACAAATGTTTTAAAGGGCCGCACTTCGGTAGGGGGGATGGCTTCTCTCATCAAACGGCTTATACCTGGACTAACTTCGATTTCTTGGGAATAAACCCAATGAAAAGGTAACAATAAATTGAACGAAAATGAGAAAGTCTTACGAATGACTGTTATTTTAATCGCTGATAAAAAATTATGGTTTTTATATTTTATTCAAATAATCTTGAAATTATCATTAATACAGTGTTTGAGCTTCTGATATATAGAAAAAGAGTAAAAGCATGACTATTCGCATAATTATTTCTAATATTATCAAAACATAACTGATAAAGAAATAATTGTTCATCCATCGAAGTAAGGCCCTTTAACATGTTTGTTTTGAAACGAATTAATTTTCCCATGTGTACGGCGAGAGATGTACGCGCGAATCGTATCTGTTGCTACACACTCGCAGAATAAATACTTGAACGTTTGATCGACTATTTTTGTAGATTTAACCGCTATTATTATCCACAGTCTCGTATTGCTCCAGATCAAAAAGTCCCCTCGGACGTTTTTTTTGTTTTCGGCTCACGCAACGTGTCAAGGACGTGGGGAATAATTGAATTATCTATAGCCTCTGAAACCACCCTGAAATTTGTAACAAAGCCAAGTTACGCAAGACTAAAAAGAGATTTTAGACGGATAGAGAAGTGTAAAGGTGCTAATGAGGCTTGCTTTTAATTTTAAACATTTGCTCTAGAACAATTCTAGAATTATCTGTATCGATATGCGCGTGATGTGAATGACACAGCGCTAATCGTTTTTTATACTATATGTATTCGTTTGAGGTATATATCAGGTTAGTGACGTCATTGAGTCCGCTGACTATTTTAGGAGTGTCTCCCGAGTGTCCAACAAAGTAGTAGGGGTCAAAATCTCGATGGAATCGACAATAATAAAAAAGAAAAAGAAACTCCGTATTCTAAAACTTAATCTTTCAATTATATATTTTGTGTACAAATAATTAACCAACCATTAAAATTAGGAAGATATTGTGTTTGTGTGTAATAAAACAACCTTTATTACAAACGATTGTTTATTTTATGTTTTGCGGCAGTACAGCAAAAAGTACCACTAATCTATTTAAATTAAATACGAAATGGTTTTGTTCGAAAAACACTTAATAAGTGATATTCCTTAGACAGTATTTTATTCTTTGTCAACGAGTGAACACAGCTGTCGGTGGTACGTTTCGTTATACTAGCGCAAAATCATTAAATATCAATACGTACGCTGGATTTTAACGAGTTTGCTCGAGAAACAAAAGCTAAGGCTACGAATGCTAAATAAAAACAATGGTCTAAAAATTATTTTTTTCTCTCAAACGTACCCGGCTTCAGTTTTTCGAAAAAAAAAAACTCGCGCAATCACAGTTTAGACTGAACGCACCTCAATTCACCAAAATGGCGATTATAATTGCAATAGTTTATCATACACTCGTAACATTTACAGTTTGTTTCTTCAGCTACGCATCACGAATAAACTTCGATACAATCATTTTCATACGTACATGTATTTGATGTATCTTAGATTTAAACACACATACAAGCACACCTTAGATCATTTACACATAATCAAACATTGTACAAGCATACATAGAAATAGGTTCGCGTAAATGGTGCACCGAGATTATCGCGAATAATCACATAACTTAAAATAAATTCATTCATTCGGCTTAGTCTTTATTTAGGATTTGTCCCACTTGCAGAAGTAAAGGGGAGTCTGATAAATAATAAAGAATAGTCCAAACCATTTATCTAGTTTTCTTTCAAAAGAAAATTTCCTAGTCTTTTCCTAATTTTCTATAAAGTGTGAAACTTTGCTATACTTCACTTCGGCAAGTTTTACTGGTTAATCTAATCATTCGCTTTTTTATATGTACTAGAACGTACATGAATCTTTTAGTCTCATCGATCGAATGGAGAGAAATCTGTAAAGATTACGTTCGTCCACCTAATTTAATTAAAATTCTCTTCTAATTCCTCTTTTAGTTCGGTAACGTATCATACAAAATGTCCTTAGCGCTTTGCGACAAGATTTCTGGGAATTTAATGTCGAATGAAACCAGAAGATCGCCTTTCCGCGATGGTTCTTTGGGGTAAGGTAGACCGTGTCCTTGAATCCTCTTAACGGTGGCAGGTTTGACGATTTCTCGCGAGAGATTCAGAGTGATCTTCTCACCAGTGAGCGTAGGAATTTCAATAACAGCACCACACAGTGCTTGTTTCAAGCTTAACTTGCAAGCGTACCTGATGTCGCTTCCTTCTCGTCTAAAATCTTTGTGAGGTTTATCTCGAATGATAAACACAATGTCAGCTGGAACTTTTCCTCGTGCCTGGTCACCTTCCTTCTGGAAAGTAATCTTTGTGCCAGCCTTCCAACCAGGTTTAACATTTATCGTAAGAAATTTATCTTCCTTTTTGGTACTACCATCCGCTTGCACGACTCTCCTAGAAATCTTCATTTTCTTGGTGCAGCCCTTCAATATTTCTTCTAGGGAGATGTAAAGATCATGTTCTATTGGAGGATCTTGAACACGGTCTTTACCACCCATTCCTCTGCCTGATGTTGGTCCAGCAAAATTAAATGAATGAGATCTGAAAGCACCACCCTGTCCTTGCCTTGTAAATCCAAATCCAAATGGATCATCCATATCCATTTCATCATCATGGAAAGCAAAGACTGTGCTACCACCACCTCCTGGAAAGAATGACTGGAACGGCGATGTGGAACCAAAGAATTGAGCAAAGGTAGCTTTTCCATCTCCATGGAATCTGTATCCTCCACCACTGTCTGCTCCACCAGCAGATGCTCCACCCTTCAATCCTTCCTCTCCATATTTATCATAGATCTCCTTCTTCTTTGCATCCGATAAAACCTCATAGGCTTCTGCTATTTCTTTAAATTTTTCCTCTGCACCTGCGCTCCTATTTTTATCTGGATGATATTTCAGTGCCAATTTCCTATAGGCCTTTTTAATCTCATCATCGCTAGCACCCTTTGCAATGTTGAGTATCTTGTAATAATCTTTCCCCATGGCTTAATTGACCACCTGTAAAAAGAATAAATATCAGTCTACATTCCAAACAAAACAATTTCTTTACTTCCAGTCAAATAACACCAATTATTAAGTTTAATATAAGCTTTCTTGAAATTCTAATTATTTTTAGTCTTTCTTCTACACAGAATTTTAAAATAAAATTGAAAGAAATGGACAGTTGTGTTTTTTTAATACATATCACGTTAATCCATAAGGAAGAAAACAATAAAAAATTAAAAACAAAGCAATTAAATGACCTCGAACTCTTGTTTCCCCAATTAAGGATGTCTCTCAGTATGGCTCAGACTGGGAGTCTTGAAAGTTTTCATGGTTTCCGCGATCGCGCGCCAGTCTTATTTCCTCAATATCTTATCGAATCTCACGTATAGAACAGCAAAAATGTACCAAGGAGGGCACACAAGTATCTTTCTTTAGGAAAGCCCTCCGAGGTGATTTGATATTCCAACACACCCACGTACATATCGCCCATCTATTTCTGGCAGTGATGAATATGGATACGCGGACTATTCTCTTATTTTGGATATGAATGGAATTCAGCCAATGCAAAAATAAATCCTCTCTTTTCCCTTGAAACGAAAAGATCAAGAAATTTTCTTGAAAAACCGACCATGAATATGGAACATACGGAAATGTTTCACGTATGCATTGATCTACGCGACCTTTCTTATAGCTACCATTCAGCAATTGTATAATTTTTACTTACGATTATCAAATCTCGAAAATTAATAAATGTCAGAAAACAAAATATCCGATTGGCACAAATTCACTTGATGAATAAATTGATGGAAAGTTCTTGATAGAAATATTACTGTATTAGCAATAAAAATGAAACTACTACGAAAGCTTCTTGTCACGTACTGAAATGTGCGTAGGTTGCAGCACCCATATATACAAACTTCGTTTCTAGTACTTTCTGGAGCCTTCGACGAGGAGGACGTCCCAACGACGCCAGTTCCGTGCTGATGGTGGCGACCTCTTTATGACGTCATAGCGATCTCTTTACGTCATACAGGGACCTGGGATAAAATCGATTTATCGAAAGCCCCACGAGATAACGGTTGGGATTCAAATATTGTACAATATTAAATACAATAAACAAGACTTTAGAAGTGGAAAAGCTGAAGACGCATCTGGTTTTCTTTTACCTTATGTCTTACACGCTACATAAAAGCTGATATTCTCAGTAGCTTATAAAATAAAAATGGAGATAAGATCATTTATTCGAATTTTTATTAGAAGAATCCAGTAACGCTATTTTTAGCATTGATTGCATTAATTAAAATTATCTGCTTAATCGCAGAAAAAGCGCATGCCTGCAATCTTTGGAATTGGGCGGTATATATTTGTCATAAAAATCTTGAACAAATTCTTCAATTTTAAAACCGAATTTTTGATATAGAATTAGTGCAGGATTTGTTGCTGATACGTGTAGAGTTACGTCTTTTCCCATGCAAGTTTGAATTAGATGATACAACATAAATGTACCGATGCCAGCCTTACGCCATTCCGGACGAGTTAGTATAAATGAAATGTAAGCCTCGTTGTATCCTACATCGGGAACTAAAATAGCGAAACCTATGACTAACTTTTTATATAGAACTACGCAACTAAAGTCTGGATATTGCAGGCATTCAGTAACTGAAATAACAAAAATGAATAATTAGTATAAGCAGGAAGAGAAATATAAACGTATTTTATAAACTTTGAAGAACAAATTAAAAGTATGGATGAACTCACGATCAATTCCCGGCCAAAAGAATTGGCTGCATAAGCTGTTTATAGCTGGAATATGCTGTGGTCTAATATAAGAGTAGTCAACAGATGCCCTTGTTGGCAGTTTCCATTCAGGTTTTGCCTTATTAGCTTTTGATAAAAGCTCTGATGTTAATTGTAGCCACAGAGGTTGACACTCTACATCTCTTCTGATAAAGGGCTTAAGAAGCCTGTTTGTGTAAGGACTGTGAACAGCAACTGGTTCTGTGTAGCCTTGTAATCTTTGCTCGAATATGGAATCCAAATCTTCCCCGAAAAACCTATCTAGGACTCTACTGGTTCCTTCAAAGCTTTTTTTAATTTCTGATCTAGACTTAAACTGATCGATGTCTAACAATGGTAAGCTATATTCTCTTTTTAGTTTTCGTACTGCTAATTTTCTGTAAAACCGCCTGATGACTGGCGTAGCGAACTTTAAATTAGACTTGTTAAATTTTTGCAGAAGATAGAGCTCCTCCTGATTAGTCATTCGTACAGTGTTCTCTCCTAAAACAAATGAAAAAATATATACCTATTTTTTTATCAAATTTAGAAAAAAATGTGGAATAAATTGATTCGTACTTTTAGCTACAGGTTTATGCCATGGCGGGGAACGTTTTATCGTAGAATGGAATAGAGACTTTACTGGCTGTTCCCGTATAGAGACTGTACTATCGTCGCTGTTTTCATCGTAATTATTAACCTCTTCTTGTATCAATTCATTTTTTATTACATTATCTAAAGATTCGTCCATATTATATGCCCAGTCAGTTGTGAAATTCTCCAACAATTGCGGGATATGAGAATTATTGTTATGCTGCTGAAAATCTTTCATAAGATCTGCTAAAGAAGAATTGTAACTTTGGCTAGTTAGATCTATATCATCTTCTATATCCAGCATATTAATATCTGTAAAAAGAATTGTCAGTGTAGGAGCATGCTAATCATTATTTTATTCATTTTTACACAAATTAAATATACCATTTAATTCATCCTCCTCGAGTAAAAGCTCAGATAATGTTTCTGTTGGTTGTACATAGGCCTGTGAGTACATGGATGGTCCTAGATTTTTTGTGTCTATTCCACAACTGCTGTCATCACCAATGGATAGACTAGAGTCTGATGGTGTTGGACTGTTATATGTCTTACTAGATACCTTTAACTGGCTGCCAGTCTGTTTCTTTCGATCCATAATCATTTTACTATCTACACAAAAGCAATATTTACAATTTATATATCACTCAATATAAACCAGTAATTAAATTTGATTTACTTTTTGCAATAAGAATTTCAGGTGGATCATTATCAATTAATCTCCACCATCCACTTTCTCCCAGCTCCATAGTGCCTGACATAAAAAAGATTCCACTATAGTGGGACAATGTTCCTGATATTGTGCCTATCCAATTTTTTTTCCTCTTCCTAAAAAAAATCTAATCAATCCAGGAAATAATTTTTAGCAAATGAAATAAAAAAATAACATACACAGTTTTTTTAAATAAATAGTCCCAGTTCTTATCAACAAACGTAGTAATATCTGATTTCCAATGGAAATATCCTCGCTTGCTTATACCACTAGACTTTTCACGTAAATTATACAATGTTAATATAATAACAGTGAGCCAGGGCATCTTATCACGACTGACATTATCCTCTTCAAAAGAGTTACATTCGGCACAATCCAATTCAAAGAATATATCTCCAATAAATGAGGTAGGCAATGAGCCTCGGTTTAAACATTCAACATGAATTTTACTATGGCAGTTTCCTTGACAAAGTAAAGCTGGCTTTAAGTATGGATCACAAGTAAGTCCACATCTTTTACAAATATTTCCAGTATCACCATTCCGTTCTACGTCTAAAATTTCTAAATCCTTGTCTGACATCTTTCAGTCATAAAATGAGGTTATGATTAAATGACATTAAATAAACGATATAAAGGTTTCACTGAGTGTATTGTAAAGATGAATACGGCTTTTAACAGAAATTAAATTTGTAACTTTTTATAATTTTATGTTGAAAAAGCAGAGAATTATTTAATCCCTCTGTTTTTCCTTGGACCACGTGTGCCATGGTGTCGTCCATGTGTAAATGCTAATGCTGGCTAATGCAATGCAATGCAATGTAAATGCGTGCTATATACATATATATATATATATATATATATATGTATATGCTGCAGTATGTATGACATTGTATGTATACAAACATGTATGATGCTTGTATTATTGCATGACTTTTACACCACCTCAACTGCATAAAACTATTACCAAATATTATAAGATAATAGAAAATAAGAAATTAATCAGTTTGTATAATAAATAAGTTTTAAAATTAAACAAAACTATAATTACTTTTACTGTAGTTTAATTAACAAACTATGATATTTTGGTTGCTATAGAGATGAGATTGAAACCAATGTCAGACTCAGAAATAATCACAGAGTTTGTAATTCTGTAATATACACATATAATGAGCAGTTAGATTTATTTGAATAGTAAAATTTGGAGCCCATTGTTTAAATAATGCAGACTCCTTCTTTACAGTCTAAAGTCATTTATGGACTTCGACCAGAAATTATTGGGAATGTGCATTATATATCGGATTCAGAGATAATTTACCCTGTAGGAAATGTGCTGGCAATTCACAATATTCCTGAGCAGAGACAGAAATTAATTCATTTGTCTAATAAGATTAAAGTAAATATTATGTGTCTTGCACCTAATAAGTAAGTGTTAATAATTGGGTATTTGCTAATATTGAAATATCTATATATTCTACATATTCTTTTAAAGGAGATACATAGCTTTGGCCGAAGAGGGAGAGAAGCCTCTAATATCAATCTATGATCTTCAAACCCTAAAACGAAAGAGAGCTCTGGGTATACCGTATGAAACTTCCAATGTACATAAGTTCAACTGTTTGGATTTTACATTTGATAGCACATACTTGGCAGCTGTAACAGGGGGAGAAGATCAAACAATGCTTTTCTACCATTGGGACAAAGGAAAAGTGGAGTCGAGTATAAAAGTGGGCAATCCTCACAATGTTTTAATAAAAGTGGATTTAATTACATGTAACTCAGGGGATGCAGGAGTTCTTGCAGTGGGTGGTATTTACAACTTTAAATTTCTGACAGTAGCTGATACTGTTTGGCGTCCTTATGGTTTTTCCAAAGCAGATAATCTTTTAATCTGCTCAATGGCTTGGATCAGTCTTGACAGACTTTTAGCAGGGACTAAAGATGGTAGAATTCTTTATCTAGAAAACGGGGATTTGAAAAATATTTATAAAATGTCTGAAACTTTGTCGATGAGCTTAAAAATCCGGGAGGAGTACGTTATGCAGACAGGAAGTACCAAAATTCCTCTTGATCACGTCGACTCTATGAATTGGGAGTATGAGATTAAAAGCTTAATGGCATGTTCGAAAGGCTTCGCTTTTGGATTTGGAGCAAGAACAATCGTCTTCTTTGAAAAAGAAGAGGTTCATAAATATTCGAAGAGGAACATTTACATAATACCCCAGCAACCTATAAAAGATGAAAAGCCTGAACTTTATGTAATAAATACAATAAATTTTAGCCCGAATTACGATCGGTTGATAATCACAACTGGATGGACCCAGATATTTTACACGTTTCTTTGGGGGGCTGATATAAGGGTGCAACCCGAAGGTCAATATCTCGAGGTCATACTTCAAAATTTACATTATGGACCTATAAGTGGACTAACCATAAGTGCATGGAAACCAATTTTTATGACTTGCGGAGAGGCTGATCGTACGGTTCGCTTGTGGAACTACGAAACGGGAAATTTAATTCTGATGAAACATTATGCAGATGACATATATTCCATTGCCTTGCATCCAATAGGATTCTTTTGCCTGATAGGATTCAGCGATAAGCTAAGAATCATGAGTATCCTCATAGACGATTTAATGCAAATGTGCGAATTTCCAATAAGAAACTGTAGAACGGTGGAATTCAGTCATGGCGCTCATCAATTTGCTGCTGTTAATGGAAATATAGTACAAATCTACAATACAATTAACTTCTGTCATGAATTTGTGTTGAAAGGCCATACCGGAAAGGTAAAGGCCCTCGTCTGGTCTCAGAATGATTTAAAATTGTTGACCATAGGTAGTGAAGGCTCTGTTTATGAATGGGATATGACTACCGGTTATAGACTTATCGAAATTGTTTTTAAGAAAGTTCAGCTAAATGACGCTGCCTTTATTTCCGATGCATCTAGTTTATATTGCATTTCAAATGACCAGACTATAAGCGAATTCAAAGATGGTTTGGTGAGTCACTTTAACTCGTATATCTTGTCTCACTTAAAAACAGTTATGATTAAGTAAAATCAATTACAGAATATGTTTGAGTACAGTTTACCTGATACAAAAATACGCGGTATGGTTTTGGGAAAGGATGATTCATGTTTTTTCATTAATTGTTCTGGGGGCGCTATTTTGTCCTTAAAATGTCCTTTGCAAGACCCAATAGAAGTTAGTAGCGTGCATTTACACTGTGCCGACGTGACCAAGGTATATTATAAGATATACAAACATATTAGTGCATAAATTTGTACATATAAATTGAAACCAAGATATTTTACAGATAATACTTTCTTACAACGAAGATTGTTTGATATCCACCGGGATTGATGGGAGTTTGAGTATATGGAAAGTGCATAATCCAGATACGAAAGTTGTGAGAATTGATGACAAAATGATAATGAATAGAGTACTGGTCTACAAAGGGGACATGGAAGAGAAGAAAAATAAGATAATCGATTTAAGCTTTAGATTGAAAGAGCTGGAGTCCGAGTATACTTACAAAATGAGACAAACGGAAGTGAAGCATAACGATGTGCTTCGCGAGCTCCATCAGAATTACACGCAAACTATAGAGGAGTTAAAGGACAAGATAGATACCTTACACGAAGAACGGAGTAACGAGCTGAACAGTATAAATGTAGAAATAACAAGGATGAAACTGGCTCACGAGGAAAAGATGAAACAAATGGAGAGCAACTACGAGGCAAAATTGATCGTGGAATATGACAAGTATTCAACATTTGAAGAAAGAAATGATCAAATGAGGAGAGATTACGAAAATCGTTTGGCAGAACTGAATAAATCAACTATGGAGGAGCTAGATAAGACTATTGCAAAGTTTGAGGCTCGTTTAGAGGAGAAAAATTTGCAGTTGCGGGAGATTCAAGAGGAAATGGCACATCAGGCCAGAATATACGAGAAGATCACTGTGCAAATAGAGGAGGATGCCGACAAGGAAATTTTAGAGCTTCGAACGAATTACGAGACGCTTCTGTACGAGGAAAAACAGACAAACTTGAAATTGAAGGGGGAGGCTGGTGTAATGAGAAATAAATTTTTGGCTGGTCAGAAAGACATAGAGGAGCTGAAAAGACAGATTCTCAATGTGCAGTCTCAGTACGATGAATATAGAAAAACTATATTTGACTTGGAGAAGGATGTGGGCGATTTGAAAAGGGAAATAAACGAGAGAGACTTGACGATTAATGGGAAAGAGCAACAAATTTACGATCTTAACCGAACCAACAAGGAGCTGGAAAAGTTTAAATTTGTTCTGAACTACAAAATCGAGGAGCTAAAGAGCCAGATTGATCCAAGGGACCAAGAGATTAGGGCACTGAAGAGCAAGGTTCGCGATATGGAGGAAGAGTTGGTTAATCTTCACAAAACAAATATGAATTTGGAACTGGAGCTTGGTAAGTTTAGAGAAAAATTGAATGCGGCGAAACGAGAAGTAAAGAAAGAGCTGGAGCATGAGAGAAGGTGCCAGTTACTTCTGAGGAAGATTCGGATGGATCTGCTCGATGCTGTGAGATTAATTCAAGAGCCGCAAGCTTTGAAAACCGCAGTATCTAATCTGTATAAAAAATACACGTCTAGCGACGAATTTCTTCGCAGTCGTAAAGTTGATCTGGAAGCACAATGTGAGTTTGCCAAACAAAGGAATCATTTGGAGAGGACGGTGGAATCCCTGAAGAAACAGACTTACCATAAAAAACCTAGCAAGCCCAAAGATGATAAAATATTGACGGAGAACGTGGAGCTAATCGCTGAAGTAAACGTTTTACGCGAAGGTCTGCTGGAAGCACGAAAATATACCACGGAATTAGAGCGTATCTTGGGATTGGCAGTTGAGGAAACCCCTGCAACAGCAAAAATAAAGCTGAAAAAATTATGCGAAGATCATGAAAAATTATACAATGAATATTCTGAAAGAATGGAGCAGTGCGAGCGGGTTATTCAAACTTTTAAAGACGAGCTGCAGAGGTATTTGAATAAACATCAGTCTACTGAGCAAAAAGAGTAAGAAGAATTTATCTCAGAAAGTTTTATAATATAAAGAATTTATTAATAATGTAAAAGAAACAAAAACAATATTTATCAACAGTTAATCACATTGCGCAATTTTAATAAAGTTTACCAATGAAATTAGTAAAAAAAGATATACAATTATTTAAAGTACAAATGGAATGATAGCTTTTCTCCCTTTAGGGTATTGAGGAAATTCTTTTTTGTACGCTTTATGTTTTCCCAGTGCCCAAATAGCCATTTGATAAGCACCAGCCAAGGTAAAGAAACCAGCTGTAATAGAAAATTATTTCAATTTTATGGACAACAATTTATTTTTAAGTATATAATTAATTAAATACCTGGAAGACATGTTGTCATTATGGAAAATCCTATCCAACTTCCTATTTCATATGTGTAATTGGGACAAGATACAAAATTGAATAAAATTGTGAATGGATTACCCGTTGGTATAGGAATTTTTCGCACTGTAGTTCCTGGAGGTCTCAAATTCCTCAGGGCTATATGAATGCTAAGATTACCAAGTTCACACAGTATAAACAGGAAAGATCCCAAACTAAATTGAAATTGGCTTGGTGGTGTGTAGAGAGGATGATTTACATGATAAGCTACATACATAGTAAATAGCCAGTAATAAGAACAATTTTTGTATAGATTACGTAATGGCATAGTTGCATGACTGAAGCGATGTACAAATATTGTTTCTAGAATACGTTTTGCATAGTGTATCGACCAGAATAGTGCTGCCCAGCTAAAAAGAAGAATATTCTTATTAAATTTTATAATTTTACAAATTTTCTAACAGTAAAACAAATACATACTGAACAGTAGAATCTGTTTTGGCATTTTCTAAAGTACCATAAAATATCCATGGCCTGTAATAAACCCATAAATATACAAATAGTGGTCCAGCATATTCCGCAAGAAAAACAGTTTTCCAGCCAATCTGAGGTCCCAAATCCTTATAATATAATTTGCTTCCAGTTTTCAAAGACAATGACTTAACAGTTTCTGAATCAGACAGGGCTTTTCCTTTCACTTCTAACCTAAGACTTTGCCTCTGAACATAAGGTGCTTTCTTGAGTTTGAATAATTGCTGTTTAATTTCACTAATAGTCGTGGTTGGTGTTACCTAAAATTAATTCATAAATATATTTTAATTATCCAAATCAATAATTTTAATGTCTTTTAATCATGAAATGAGAATGACTGTAAATAATTAAATTTCAAATATCACTTAGTTATTTTTTATCTGATATAAATTAATTTGTTTTTTTTTACTTACATTTACACTAGCTATGGACTTGCTTGATTTAGCAGAGACTACTTCGATCTGGAAATGTGTGAACGATTAAGTCATTTATTATCTGTGAAAGTAAAATAATAAATTACAAAGTAAGAACCGGCTTTTACCTCCATAGTGATGTGATGATTACAAATTTTTTCGTTTTTCAGTAATAAAACGGCAAACTATTACTCCCACGCTCCAGTGTCTATGGAAAACTGAGGGAGGGCAGTGAGGACATTAAAAACCGCGATGATTTCTATTAGCGACACAACGTGGCGCTGAAATCGAGAGCGTTCATCACTTCCTGCGCGGTCATCTTCTTTTTTGATGAGCCGTGACATTCCACTAAAACTTTTCAAAAGAAAATCAAAAGGAATTTGCAATAACAAAAAATTATTCCTTATCCTTGATCTTCTATCCTATTAATTTCTATAAGAAAAACCAAAAATGCACGATAGAATTATAAATTATGAAAGAAAATGGATCCGCAGGTACATTTGAAATTCAAAGAAACATAAGCGAGCTGTTTTCTTAATTATGCAGTGAGAAAATGTAGTCAAAAGAGGACCTTCGACCCGGTAGTAATGATGCGAGTGTAAATTTGTGTAAGCTTTGACGAAGCATTCAAGGTAAACTGGTTTTTAGACCATTTTCATAGAGATATCATAAGTATAAAATATATTATTTGCGCGACTATATGTCGCATAGAAATCCTTAATACCTATGTATTCCGTTATTATAAAGCAATAATTTAATCTAAAATTTCTTGAACACAAAAATAAATTTTAATAAATGCTTGCAAATATATACTGTGTGTATGCATATGATTATAATAATAATAGTATATTAAATTTTTATTTGTTTTCCCTTTTATTTCTAGCATAGCGAAAATTAGAGAAGATACTTTTTAGTTATTAGCGTATGTGCAGTTTCATCTTCTTATAAATATTCAAAGTATAACAAAGGCACAATAGATTTACGACTGACAGTTATTGCAAGCAATACACGCTGGAAGAAGACCTGTAATTTTCAATGACAGTGGGTTCAATGAACGGCAAGAATATCTCAAATTTAGGCCTGCCGACATCCTTATAAGATTGTATCTTTCAGTTTTTATAGAACATGTGAGCAGCGGGTCGATTAGAAACATGATGGCTATTTTATAAATGTCTTTAATCGTAAATCATACAAAATCAGTCATGATTCTTAACAATTTTTTCCAGAATTTACCATCCTTTCCATAACTATAGAATAAGAAAAGCGAGAGAATTGCTCAACCATGATCTTGATTATGCTTGGTCGGTAAAAACGTTTCTACCTTGCGACTTCACAGATGGCGTTTGCTTAAGATTAAACTAAAAAGTATACATCTTTTCTTCGATTTTATTAAAACAGGTATACACAACGTCAGTGTTTATTATATTACTCCCGTAGCTTTCCTGTATTGTCCAAAATGTTCCAAATACTGTTGTATAGTGTCCATAGGTTGATAAATATCGTTCATTCGATTCTGCGAAGGAAATAATCAAAATTACTGATAACCCTTTATATGATAAGTTGATAATTGCAGTAGACTTGCCTGTAAATACTGAGGAGCTTGATTGGACACCGCAGAGCCCAGGAAACCTTGCAGAAATTCGCGAATTAATTCCCAAGCACTTCCAGGAACCACGCAGGGTCTATACTCGACCTAAAATTAAAATAAATCTGTATATTATAGACAATGGAATGATAGTGAGAAAAGTTGATGAAAAAAGGACAATTTCAACCGAAGCATTTTAGCTTCCGTTTTTTCGGAGAATCCGTGAAAAATTTAGGAAAATGGGAAATGTGTCGTAGTGTTTTCCACTAAAAAAAAAGGAGGCTGTTCACAGTGGATTTTGGCTTTCATCTGTACCAACCGTGTATTCTCGTTACACATACACTTTGTTCGTCCTTGCAGAACTCCCATCGCTAAAATCGCATTCGAAAACAACCTCTTTTTTTCCAAACGATTTTACAAAGAAAAGAACCTTTCGTGGCTTATCAAAATTTTAGAAAGTTTGTATCTAAATAAAGATTTTCCACAGTCCCTTAATACTCGATTCTTTAAGCGAGGGTATTGTAAGAAATGGTATTTGTAGTGGTTTCTAGTTGAGATAAAATTTTGCGAGACTGTTTAATGTTTCCAGAAACGCGATATAAATGAGAATAAATGTTTAAGGATACGCGGTAGTGGAGCGGTAGGTCGTGAATACTTGTCAGCTATTTGTATCACTTCGCAGTCGCGATAAAGTCCGGTTCTTCCATTAATTTCAATGAGCGCCTTAGTTTCCACGAGCGAGACTACTTCAGTAGCTCCTTTTTGCCCTCTTCGACCCCCTTTTCCTTACCGTGTTTATCCCCTAACCTCGTTTTTCCCCTCCCACTGGAGACTCTCTATTCTTTCCACCAGTTTCATCCCCCTCCCTCCTTTCTCCCTCTCTCTCTCTTTCTCTCTCTCTCTCTCTCTCCCTCTCTCGAGTACTCCGCTTTAAAATCGAGAGCCGTGTGCGTTATTCATCAAAATTTCAGAAATATTTCACCTCTGGCCTTCCTTCCTCGCCACGCATCTTTCATCGTAAGAAATTTATTTATTCCTGATACTTCGTTATTCTCTCGCCAACCTTTCCTTTTCCCATCCGTTTAACCTACCAATTTCCCACCGCTACGATATTAAACTTTCCTCGGCCGCTCTCCTTAACGACCCCGTCAAATCATGTTGAATGAAAAACTGAAAAAAGGAAGGTACTTTTCTCCACGGCGGATCGGACTACGTTTTTCCTCTCCGCAATTAAATTAGCGAGATTCTATACTATTTTCGAAATGGTATATGTTATGACGAGAGATATGAAAGCTGCACGGTAGCGTATAGCGAATATTTTTTCAGAGAGAATGTTGATACAGAGAAAGCGTGCGCGCGAGAGAAAGAGAGATAGAGAGAGTCGGTCTGTCAATCGATAACGCACCGCAGTCACGTGATTAGCGAGAGACTCTCGCGAGTGAAGAGACAGGGAGAGAGAGAGAGAGAGAGAGAGAGAGAGAGAGAGAGAGAGAGAGAGAGAGAGAGAGAGAGAGAGAGAGAGAGAGAGAGAGAGAGAGAGAGAGAGAGAGAGAGAGAGGTGCGCTTTGGAGATTCCCAAGTTTAATTGGGCCTTAATTAGATCGGAAGAGCGGGGATTCCAGGGATTATTCGTTTATCGCTGGCCTGACTAAGGAGTTTCGCGAAAGGGCAAGAACGTCACCTGCCAAATTATTAATTTAACCAATTACTGCAGCAGCCGAAACTTTCCACGAAACTACAACGAGCAAGTTCCTCCTTTCTATAGAGTACTCGCGTAAATCTCCATATCTGAAATGCGGATGCTGCTCGAATGCAGAAGCTACTGCTGAGGAGAAGCTGTTATACCGCAGGAGGAGGGGGGGGGGGGATTGTTTCACGAAACGTATCAAGCAAACGCGATCGAGGCGGAATATATAATAAGGAGAATGGACGTTGGGATTGATTGAAAATAATTAAAGAGAGCAGATTGGAGGATTGCGAAAGGGACAACGTTCGCAGACACACCTCGACGAGAACTCCTTTAAAGTTTTGGCTCATAGTGACGCTGCCCAGTTTCACGCAGAAGTCGCCAATTTCGAATCGTGGTCCCTTCGACTCGATCTTGGTCTGCTTCTTGCTGGAGTAGAAGCTGGTCATTTTGAGCATCAGCAAGTCAAAGAGGCCATCTGCTATCAGAGGGACCACTTTGTTCCCAGACTCCAACACTGCAAAGACAGAAGCTGGCTGCTCGGAATTGTGAAGGACGTGCACGGTTCTCTGAACACCTGTGGGCACAAATAAGCAACGAGTTAAATTACTGCAATTTTTTTTTTTTTTTTATTAACTTATCATGTTTATGAATTTTTTCTCCACGCATATCGCAAACGCGTGGAAAACATCGATTATGCAAGTTGATAGGATTCGATTGAAGCAGAGCTTATAGTTGTAGTAGGTTAAAGCGCATCGGACTCTCCTCTGGCCTTAAACTGACGCGATTCCTCGTGATATACGATCTGCGAATTCATTGAATATTCATAATTCGAGCCCTCCACCTTCGTAACGCTGGGGTATCGTCGTGTGTGGGTAGCTCCCGCGGTCGTATGAATTATTTATACGTTAAATTATAACGCACTCTCTAATCGTATACGTCAAATGACAAATCCTTCATTACTCGCGTAATTCCAAGGCCGGTCACTAGTGAGTTATGTGCCAACCAATAATAAACGTTGCGATGAACCGATCGACGAGTTCATTGATAAGCCAGATTAATTAAGTCGATGAGTCATTATTTGTCGATGGATCCACTGATTAATTCGTAAACAATTTTTCTCTCGTCCATTCTGACCCCAATTTCTCGAAAGTCTCGTGACGGACATGAAGAGCGTTTCTTTCTTCGAGTAGCTTTCTAGCATACCAAAGTTTATGTTAACCAATGGGGTTGCTACGAGCTTCGGTTGTTATATCAATTAATCTCAACATACACTCGAGTGTTAAATATCAAGAGGGAAATAAATGTGAAATAAATCACAGAGTATTTCTTCGATGTATTGGTTTGGACTAGACTATAGTTAATTGGAGATGAAATCAGGTATAAAGTTTGAAAATTTTATAAAATATAGCTATAGCGAGTTTCATCCCGACTCGAAGACACTGTTAATGTTTAATTGCCGGCGAATGCCGCAGTTCCTAGCCTCTCTTTCTCTCCTATCGCCTCCCCCCCCCCCTCTCTCCATCTTTCGCGACACAAGTGTATCCATGTAACGGCACATATGCGCCATGCAGACGATGCGGTATGCGGTATGCGGCGAGTCAGAATTTCCCTGCAAACCGTAAAACTTCGCTCCGTTGCGTAAAAAATTGATCCAATTCACGAATGAAAAAATCGTCAAACCAATGAAGAGGTTTTCCTCGTTGGATTGGTTCGAGCTGAAAAAACTGAGTTTCTCCGGTGAAAAGCTCGCGGCTCGCTCAATATTCCTGGCAGAGGCTGATTTCTCGAGTGCCGATTTATGATCCACGCGGGAGAATCGAGGATTGTGACAGAAGAGGGGAGGGGGAGGGGGGGGGATTGCGAGTTCCGAGATTTTATAGTCGCGATGGACGGCTATACAGCGGCCATTAATTACTTTCATTGAGCGATCTGGCCATCGTAGTCGCACCTGTCTTTGTTCGTGCCGTTTCAGCTGATCTAATTTCGCCGACCAACGAAACATCGACGACTCTTTGCCAGAAACATTATTGATGTGTCGTTGTTGTACAAAGAGCCCTATTAATCTTCCGCAGACTGAAAGCCAACCCTCTCTTTTCCAGGTTTATCGTGAAATTTATTGTAAAATTAAAGAGAGCGAAGAATCCGTTTGCGTTACGTGGAAATTACCAGTTCCGGGTGGTTTTAAACGATCAATTGAAAGAAGGCGATGACGTAAGATTTTTTCGTAAAATTTTTTCGGATGATTGTAGAAAGAGGAAAATGAGAGAAAGAGAGGCGAGTCGGTAAAGAAGCTTTTAACCCCTTTCGGAGCAAACTCTTCTTTTTCCAAGGCTTCTTTGATTCTCCCTCTCCCTTTCTCTTACGAACTATTTGAGAAGATTTGCGATCACTTTATTAAAAGTTCCAGCTGCTACCAGCCGATCAACGATCCTCCTTGCCAAAGTTTATAAAGCCATCGTCGTTCTGTGCTGCTCCAGGATAAAAGGACTCGACTAATTTGGCTCTCTCTCTCTCTTTCTCTCTCTCCTGGTAGTCACGCCAAGAATTCGTTAAACCGGCAAAATATTGCAGGTTCCATCCTAGGAACTTGATCGAATACTCGACGACGAGCTTATATCTCGCACGGATTGAAAAAAAATCGCGTGGAAAAAGTGGGGAAAAAGAAGAAGAAGGAATTATAAAGGAGGATGATTTAATTATACGGGATTCTCTGGAATATCGGGCTATTTGGAAGATGAACGAGTTTTAATTAAAGAGAGACTTTACTATTTAGCCATTACGGTTCGATCGCAACATCGAAGAATCCTCGGCGTGAAATGGAATTCGTTCCACCAAATCGAAATGCATAATCCATTTGACGCGCGTGAACATCAGAACGGTGGGGGAATACCGATCGAAATCTCGTATAATCACTTTAGTCACTCTTCTCGATTGATGATATTTCTAGCATATATAGCGGAGTGTATATTGTATAACAACAACTGGATGATCCAAAGCCAAACGGTGCCCGTTCCTGGTTCCTTTGTGGATGGACCCCACGACTCACCGGTAACCCTATTTGCCAACCGTGGAACTTTTATTGTCCGGCAATTTATTCCCCATTCATGACTCGATCCCTTCGGCGATTGGTCATTGGGAGCGTATGCCCACGGTGTTTCATTACGAGCAACATCTGTACACGCAACTATCCGGAATCCTTCGGCGATATATCTATATGCGATAATAGAAAATATAAAAGAGGAATTAAGTCGTCGAATGCGGAAAAGAACGACCAGGTTAATCCGACGTAAAATGCGTAAGCTCGGGAAGTAGGGTAATCGGGGAAAAGCAACAGCTGATGATGCTTTGGTTTCCTTTAGCTTGGCCGTTCGCCAGATACAGTAGACTTCCTCCGGGCTAAAAATTCAAGGGATCTCCGAACAGACGAGACGTCGACTGCCTAAAATAGGGAATCATCTCTAGTTTCCACGAGCAATCATCAATCTCGTCAAAAGGTGTGGACTAAATCGCGTAAAGAGACTCTGGATAATTTGATAAATATTTTCTGTACCATTGTATCAAGAAACGAATAATCATCAGGGATGAATGGGGCAGACATTTTCTGGACTAAGAACTCAAGGAATCCCTGAATCTTCCATAATGGGGAATCGACTGGTTTCCGTGTCGAGTATATCTTACGGAGAGAGGGATAGTGAAATTGATGATAAATATTTAGCGTGACTGTGTGTATAATGTACTATATGCGACGAATTTACAGCGATGAATATCGATATAACGTGGAGGGAGGTAAGGCTCGAAAGGTGCGGCGGGGGATGCAGGCTGCTGTTGCCAGTGGCGCTGGATTCGTGTGGTGGGGGTAGTTGCGCAGGGGGTTCTATGCGCGGAGCCGAGGACGTAGCATCGAGGGGGTTGTTTATCCCTCTCAGTTGGCCGCGATTCAGCGCCGGGTTTATACCCCGATCGGGCCCCCCGTGACACTCGCGTACCATCTCCCTTGGCTCACGTACACTGACAACGGCAACCCTAATCATCCCCCGGACCCACCGCCATTCTCACCCCCGACTCACCCAAGCTATTATTTTCCACCTTCGTCGTTCATCGAGTGTTCACACGGAAAATTTATATAAGAAAGTCCTTTCTGCCCGTTCGATCGAGTGCTTTTTAACGAGGGATGAAGAACCCGAGCTTCCGCTTAATTTTCCGTCTTGCCCGACTGATCGACCCGAAGAGCGTTCATCCGACTAGTCGAAAAGTAGATGAGTCGAAAATTCCACTCTTTCTGGTCCATGGTACGCGTTGAAGCTTTTCAAGAATATGCTTTGGCCTCCCCTGCAATCTCGAGTGCTCCGAGCGGACAGCTAAAAATTGGATTCCTTCTGCTTCGTGGTATACGCGCTCGAGTTTTTCCTCCTTTTTTCAAGATATGCTTTAGCCTCCCGCTTCGAGTGTTCTCTAACAGAGAATGAATTCAGTGCCGGACTCTGCGAAGTTTACGCTGGGCAAATCACGTTCTACGATGTTTATCCAAGTGTTCCGAATGGGGGATGAATCCTGAGTCGAGTTGGATTCTTTCGAGGCTCGCAGCTCGGTATTGAACTTTCAAGTTTCCACAGGTTCGAGTGTCTGGGAAACGCCAAGTGAGCGCAGTGCGTCCATCGAGGCTCTTCCTCGGTCTGCCTTGTTTATTGGAAATGAAAAATGGGCTGCGCTACCAAAGGATGAAGCCAGCGATCCTCTCTGGGTCTGTACCCAACACCGAAGCTTCGATCTCGTTGCCACGTAGATCCATGCGAGACTCGGCCACTTCCGGAAGTCATCAATGACGCTCTCTACGCGATTTGAGATTTTGGTATATTGAAAGATCGACGATAAAACTGGTGATCGTAATGGGCTTTGGCAGAGTGCGGTATATATTGGGGCTGTAGGAATTATGGTATAACGACGAAGGGATTACAATAAGGAGGGAGGAAGATTGTTGCATAAATTGTGGAGGATCGAGGAGTAGTCTGGTGGTAGGAAGTACCTACTCGAGTAACACGATGAGTCTAGGAGTTTTAGGGTGGACGAAGAAGAGTAGTGGTACGAGAAGAATCCATCATACTCGTGGCAAGACTGAGAGAGCGATTATCAGAGAGGCTGGGACGATGCGGAAGGTGATTGTAGAAAGTCTGCTGGCGTACGGTCGATGGAGGGGGTAGCTGCATTGGTGGAAATAACTCGAGCGAACGAGTGATAATAATTGTTGAAATTTCGTGCATATCGGCCTCTCGAGTCTTAATGACGCTTAATGACGTGTAATAACTTCTCGCAGCCACCTTTTAATCCTGTCTCTCCGAGTGTTTCTCGCTCTAATAATACCTCTCGAGCAAACAGGCTGTACTCTTTCTTTCCAGACAATAAAGAAGGAGAGACTCTCGGGAGAAAAAAATCTTTGCACGATGCGAACAAAGGTAGAACTCGCTTGCTTAAATTATGTCATCCTTGGGATACCTTTGGCTGAGGCGATCGTTTCGACTGATAAATAACGTATACATATATATAATAATAATAATAATAAAACGGTAAATGATGATCGTAGGTATACGGAAAAATAAACAGAATTCTCACGTTATTCTATATTTCATTATCGATCTCTCTTCTAGAAATCGAGATAGCGTGCTGACAGATGCGTCCTTCGTCACGCAATGCGTTCGAGCGAAAAACACAAACACAGAGCGACCCCTTCGGTTTTGAGGGCTTTCACAAATAAAAGGGAGAGAATGTGGCTTTGGGCGAGTTTGAGAAAACTTCGTAACTATACTCCACAATTAATCGATATATGTATGTATATATATATGATCCGGTTAAACAACTCTCAGCTTTGCAAATAGCCTCCATAAATAATCCAAACTCGCTGCTTTTTTGTTCATTCGTGAAACAACGCAGGATTATGATAATGGGGCAAAAGTGTGTGGAGAAATTGTATAACGCGAATAGAAATTATAATCTATCCGCAGCAACATTTCTTTTTCGTCCACCTTCTCGGAGAGTTCTATACTCGCTTGTCGATAATTTCGTACCTGCGACAGACCGAAAAGAAGCGTTTTATATATATTAACGGACGTATCCGAAGTCGATATCGTGCGTCTACGCTAAAGAATTTTTATGCTCTTTCGGATTAACTTTATCCCGGCGAAAAATTTCATTATAGCTATAAAGCTGATGGAAGCTTCGCGGCAGAATGGGAATCGAACGAATCGTGGCGTTTCGTTGTGATAAATATTATAGGGATTGGAATTTCTTAGCCGGGGTATACACGCATACCTGTGTACAGGATCGAGGAAGACGGGGAGGAAGAAGAAATTGATTCGATTGGAACGATTGAATAATTGATATTATTTCGTAGGTTGAACAGAGCTGATTTAATGGGCAGTTTAATCTAACAGTGACACGATCGGTCAGCAGCGAGTTGCGATGAGTTACGGTAATTCACGCGCAAGACAGGATCCATTTACAATGGAGACATTACGGGGACGGAGTAGGTGTATATACAAGTCGAGCGTGGGTGTGCTCTATGATGTACGGCAGATTTCATGCACCTATACGACACATTGTTATAGTTATGGACCAACTGGAAAACTTTCTGTTTCAACGTCTCAACTTAATTATTCGATTATACCCATTCCCTCTGCCCCCTAATGAATATGTTCCTTTTACGATGCGATGCCTCTTCATCACTCGTCCCATTACCCGAGAAACGACGTTGACCACGCAAATCACTCGATAAACGCGCGAAGATGTACGTTGAAGAGGCGCCGACTCGAAGCTGCGATTGCGTTAAATTCGATTGAATCAATGATCCAACACGTGGTCGTACGAGTTATCTTTGTCTGCCACACACACACATACATAGGTACAGTCCGGAACCCATGCACTTTGGGATAACCGATATTCGCAGCTGTATCATCGCGGGACGCGGAAAGAGTTAATTTTCCCGGAAGTGAGATTAAAATGGATAATATTGTACGTTTATACGCATATATATATAGAATTGGTTATTGACAGTAAACTCGGGGTTTTTACGGTACGCGACGGCCAAGTCATCCAGGTAGGAGGCTGCAGGCGATAAGGAGGAACGAGGGAATCGCCGAGCTCATCGGGACTTTCACGCGGATCGGGTTGGTCGATCGTTGTTGCGCAAGCGACAAATAAAAACAAGGCATCTAGCAATAAAAATGACGCAATGCCCGATGCTATCGGATGTTTACGATGCAATTTATAAGGCATTATTCGCGAGGATTATTTACAGCTGGCTCGATACCGCGCGGTGTTGACTCGCCGCGGAAGACTGACAGGAAAACCTGTGCGATAAAGATAGGAAAATGGTGGTGGTCTTGCACGGTGAGAGATGGAGAAGAGGAGGGGGGAAGGGGGTTGAAGAGAAAAGTTGCGAATTTTTGCTTGCAAAGAGGCAAAGTGACGTCGTCGGTATCGCCGGGACAGCTAATGGACCGCGACGTTTTTACAGGCGGAGGCTAAAAGCTCCGGACTATAAAACTGACGTTTCGCATGCACGCTATTTATTCTCGCGCACTATTAGCCCGTCTCGATAAGACCGAACGGACGCACTCGTAGAAATTATTTGACGATCCAACGATTTCCCCCCTGTACCAGATTATCCCATTAGGATCAAGAACAACGCGTCCCCTTCGGAGACGATCCAATCAAAATCCATATAGACGTTTTAACGTCCCTTTCTCTAACACAATGAAGACGTACATTCGCAATTTCATAACTTATCGCGATATAACACATATTACAGCGAGGCTCTTCAAGCACGAGCAGAATTTCTAAGCATCGACGATCGCCTCGCCGAGGGTACCACGTGCAATTGGTTATTTATGAAGAGGACCTTTATTTCTCGTATACAGGGTAGGGAGAACAGTGATCAGCGAGGAACAGAATATTTTATCGAAAGTGTTGAAGGAGTCAAGGAGGAACGACAATAATAATACCATTAGAGATAAGTGGAAGCTCGACAATAAATTGAAGAGTCCCACAGTCGGAGAAAGGGGATAAAAAGACTTATAGCTGTGTCCTGCGGTATCCCGTGGTGCACTGTCAAGGTGCATGGATCCTGGTGCAAGGATCCCCCTGCAGAGAGATGTCCGATGGAATTCGTCGCAGAAATTCTCGCGAGGGATAAACTCGCGTAGGAAGAAAGCAGCTGTCCTTGAAGAGAAATAGGGCCACTGGAGCTCGCGTAAAAAATGTTCTCGTGTGTGTGCGTTCTCGATAGGATTACCGGAAGATCCTGTGGAAGCTTCTAGTCCTGTGCCTCGAAGAGATGTCACTGAATCAGAGATATTACGTGAGTATCAACGCTACTCTCTTTTCTTCCCCCCCCCCCTCCCCCCCCCCCTAGTTTTCCAATTTTCCTCCAGGAATGAGCGGAGGAAAACTGCAGAGCGAATATTGGTTTAGATATAGAGAAATATACATGCAAAAAGGAGACACGACGCGTTGCAGCATTTGTATGTATATATAAGGGAGCAATAGAGTTTCGTGACAAATATTGTTGCAGCGTTTTATCGCTGCTATATATTCCAAAGCCATTTGAAGAAGCTTCTCGGCCACAACGAGTTATGGATTACCCAAGGTGCTACTACGGCGTGCAGCAATTAATCCATCAGGAGAGCGAGCGAGAAATAGCAACGATTAATAACTTGGCGAATAATATTTTTCCTGCAGCGATCTATTTACCGGCTCTGACAAGACGAGCTGGCAACTGATAAAGGTAGCGACGCGACGCTGCAGCAAACTACTTTTTCTTCGAACTCGGTTAGTGGGTTGAATTTGGTCGAAGGTGAAGATAAGGGAGTCGGAGAATTTTTGCTGAAAAATCAGTGAAATTTGGGGGATCGTTCGGGATGAGTTCGGGTATGGTTGGATCGGCCCGTCCGGTTATTGTTGGCAAGAAGCGTGGACGGAGCATGATAGATAAGAGAACTGGCATCCTGCTGCTGCTGCTGTTGGATATCGATCGATGGAGGTCATGATTTCAACGGGGTTCACGCTCTCCTCGCGGCCAACCTGGATCCAAGCTGTTAAAGGGGAGCTGCCAGCTCCGTTTCCAGGAGAAAGCCCGCTTCTCCTCCTCCTCCTTCTCCTCCTCTCCCTACCATTCCCCTGGGACTCTCTATATATCGACTGCTCTTATAGTTCCGTCGTTAAAATTTACCCCACCATCGATCCAACTCCAACCCCATTGATCAGTTGCATGCCAACCGAGCGAATCTGCATTTTCCATGGATACTATATATCATTAAGCTCCTTGCCTCCATCCCCAACCATACCAAACCTTCTCATCCCTCAAATGGATCCATATACTCTATACTGTATAAGCACATTGCGACACGGATTAAAATTTTAACGTCAATCTCAACGACGAATTTGCAGCTTGCTATAGATTTCGTTTAAGTTGCTTTGTTTTGAAACACCAAAATTTTCATACTTTTCGCACATCGTTAAAATTTACCTCACCACTAACCCAGAAACAAACACCATTGATCAGTCGCACGTCAGCCGAGCTAATATTCATTTTCCAGAAATAGGTATATTGCTGTATTTTTAAGGTTTTTTCTTCCTTTTTCCTATACATATACCATTATACTTTCATTCCTATATCCATACCAAACATTATCATCCCTCGAATGAGTCTATATACTGTGCACTGGTATAAGCAGATTATGGCGTGGATTAACATTTTTACGTCACTGTCAACGATGAATTTGCAGCTTTGTAGATTTTAAACAAATAGCTTTTTTCAACACTGAATTTTCATATTTTCGTATACTCTTCGGTTGGATGATGGACGTGCAAAATTTGTTTATCGGCGTGCGAGGATAGTTTTCTTCCGTTCTACGCTGTCAAAGAATTGGCAAAAGTATATATACATCTGTACTTTCCAACAGCGTTAAGCGGCCCTACTCCGTGACGGACAGTTTCGCCACAAAAATAGACCAAAGCTCGATTGGAAAAGTTCTTGAAAAATTTTGTCTGTGAGAGTAAAGACGAAAATCTCGCAGAGTTCGCGGCATGTATTTTCAGACGAGAGGAAAACCATTCGTATCCATTGGGAAGATTGAAAGTAGCAAAATTCAGCGAGAGGGTGAAACGTTGCAAGCTTGGATGCACTGAAAAAACTAATTTAAGCTTGATGTTTCAATGGGGAGAGGGAAAAAGAGGGGGAAAAAACACGGTTGTTTTAAAGAGGAGGTCGCGAGGTGTACGTAAGATTGGCATAGCATAGTAATCGAAAGCTGTACGAGTTCCTCGGTGTTTGTGAGTTTCATGATGGAATAGGAGGGGGGGGGGGGGGGGGGAGCTTTGGAGAAGCTTTTCCACGGGACAAACGAGTGAGGTTATCATCGTCCAACTGGTATTGGGGAAATATCCTTTAACAAGATTTCTCTTTCTTAGAATTCTTCGAAAAAGAATTTTTCCTCCCTCTCCCTCTTTCGCTCTATCTATACATCTATCTCTTTCACTCCCTTTCCTTGTCCATTCATCCCCCTCCCCTGGCTGGTCTCGTTCTATTCGCAAACTAGAATGGTCCGGGAATAGTTGGCGAAATTTCTTCGGGCCCTCCCTCCTCGCTCTCCTTCCATCCATTGCTGAATTCCCGGCCACGCTCGTCACGATTTATCTTCCTCCTGTAACGCAAGGCGAAGTGCTGAAAAAGCTGGAAAAAATTTATGCGTCGGCAGTGACGCTCTCTCTCTCTCTCTCTCTTATTTCCCCTTGACTCTCCTTGACTCGTTTAATTTGCGATTCCACGCTCGAAATATACTTGCGAAACTGTAAAAGCCCACAGTTTTTTTCAAGACAAAGTATAGTTCCGGTCCGGTGAGAGTTTCTTGAGAGATTAGCAGAAAAGTTGGTACCAAAATGGCGTCGGAGGGTTGAAAAAGTTTTGGCGATGGGAAAATAAAGATGCGGGAGGGAGAAGATCGCGAGAGGTAGAAACGAGGTGCGTTAGCGAATACTTGAACGTGGTCTTGTATGGGCTGGTCGTCGTCGAGGGTAAAGGGATGGAAAAGAAAGCTCTGGATGTCCCGTTATCGCCATTGTGTACCCGGCGGCCATCAAAGGGTATTACGGCTGAGTGGTTAAGTTCTAATAGGATTAAGTCGCACCGCAATAGGGTAGATTATCAAAGTCTCCTACGTAGCGTTTGCAAAACTCGGTCAGGATCCGCTAAAATCTCTGATACGGATCCTTGCTCATCGTGAAAACACGGTATCCAATGGTTCTTCCGGTTGAATTGTTACGGGGAATTCCGGATTAACGTTGCAAACATGCACGTGTACGTGTGCGAATGTATATATGGAATAATATCGGATGGATCTCAAAGGCGTTAAAGTGCTTTTGGAGGAAAACGCAGGGAGATAAAACAAGGGAAAGCTTGCGATAAAGCTTAGCAAACACATAGACCGAGTTACCGAAGAGAGGGGATGGGCTTGGGGGTGGGTGAGTTCGGTGGGAGGGAGGTCTTTCAGGTGTGGCAGCATAATGAAACATCTTCCACGAGGCTCTTTAAATATGCACAAAGCGCGCCTAAAACTACATGCTTAAGAATGCAGTGCGATGGGACCGTGAAAGAATGAGAGAGAGAGAGAGAGAGAGAGAGAGCTTGCAAGTTACGCAGCTGCGCCTCGTTACGAGGGACGCATAACCAACGAAGATTCGTCTCACATCTACATACGAGACTCGCCACATATACACGCGCGTTACAATTCTGCCGAAGGAGCTTGCGGCTTCTGGTGGTTTAAGCACAGGCGCATTTACGAGGGTCTCTCTCTGTAATTTATGCACGCCTACCAATGTAATATACGCATAGGCTCGAATAAGTTTTCCAACCTGCTGCGAAACAGAGATGCGTATATACCTTTTATGACAATATATATACGGATTTAAGATGGTATATATATATACCAGTGTGGAAAGAGTGGGAGTGCACGGTCACCATGCAAAGAGAGGCGTACACACGGAAATAAATTCAGTATTGCTGCGAATGTAAGGGATGCAGGGGGAAAGGGATGAGAATTCACTTTAACGCAGAAAGGAATATAAAGAAGGAAGGGAGGGGAGCGTGGGTAGCAGGTTCGGAGAGGTAGGCCGATACTGCGAGCAGCAGGAAAGGGATAGAGACTTAAAGGGGTGGAAGCACTGTAACACGGAAAGGGTGAGTTTCTCCCTCCTACCCCCTCTCCTCCGACACTATGCAGGTCCTGCTGTGTGTGGCGTGTGCCTGCCATCGGGTCGATCGGTATCTGGGTCACGGGTTTCGGCAGTAACCAACCCCTTCTTCCATGATCCACTTCACCGTTCCAACCCCCACCCCCTCCTTTCCTTAACTTCTCTCGTCACTACTCTCACGCCCAATCCACCCCCTTCCGATCCTCGCCCCTTCCCTCGTGATTTAATCGACATCCACCACTTTGTTTCCCATTCTCTCTGACAATTTTTATACTCCCCACCCCCTCCCACCATATAAGAGTATACTGCACAAGACAGCACACCCCCTCGCTCGATCATTGCGCTATCAAAGATTATTCATAGGCGCATCCGCGATTGATACGCCAAGGAGATCGATCGGCAAACTACCCGTAAACGATTAATCAGCCGTCGTGGTAAACTTAACCCTTACAAGTTTGTGGGACAATCCGTTTATGCATATTACTGCTCGAAATGTGCAAGTGGGTTATAGGACTTCGTATCTCATAAAATTTAATACCGTTACGACAAAGTTCAAGATTAAGTCCCGCAGAGCGACCTCCGCCTACGCGGGTAAGAGCATTATCGACATCGGCGCGGATTTCAGGAAAAAAGATGAGACAAGAGAGCCGCGTCCTCCTCCACTGATTAATATCTCCAGCGTGAGGAATATTTTCCTAATGCAGCCGTCCCTATCGCCAGCAAGTGTTTCTGGCATGGCGTCGATCACTGTTTACTCAAAACTGATATGGAACGGTCGCTGCGGACTCGACGCGACAAAATCCATCAACGCGAGAAACGCTGACGCGATTGGCCATGCACCGCCGAATTCTTCGATTCCACCATCCTCGTTACTCCGATCATCTCCGTGCATAGATGCGAAAACAACATTTTCTCCAGAGGACTCGCGTTCACGGTTGCAGGATTTAGTTGGTTGGTGAACAAATCTATTAAATTCCGCAGACATTCGAGGGAGATAACCGGAGGGGATGACGTCGATGATTGCTCCATGCTGGGAGGATTGTAGAAAAAAGATTGATTTACCGAGCAACCTATCGCGAGCAGTGATTCTCAACCAGATCTATATATACTTGAGATTCTGTCAGATTTAAAATGGTGGAGTATCCGGAAAGCGAATTCTACAGACAAGGGTGAAAAGCCAGAGGGGTTGGGACTATCGGACTACTATATAGTATAGACGATCCTGGAGGCTCGCGTTTAGAAAGTAAAGCTTTTTCAGCGATTCGACGGTGATAGGCCCGAAAGGTTTGTATTAAATGGCGAATATACTTGTCGCAGGGGAGGGACTGAAAGCTGGGTCAGGTCGTCGAGAGGGTTGCTCCCATTTAGCGATACAAGACAGCAGGATCGAGAGTGTGCGGCGCCTTGTCGTTTTCTACGTGACATCGGTGTGCTCATAATTTTCCCAAGTTCGACTAGGAAAAGAGAATGAAAGGGCTGGAGAGACGTGCCAAGAGAATATCTGGCACAGCCAGCTGGGTTAAGCGGCCAAGTATGAGCGCCTCTTCTTAATTCATTTGGCAGCAACTTCTCTCACTCTGCCCCTCCCCCGACGGCACGAGACACCACAAAAATGATGGAGATTTTTTTCATTGGGAATAAGCCTCTGAAAAATTCCTTATCAAATGCAGCAGCTACGTTTCAATAAAGCGCGGGAACGAGCGTGATTTCCTTCGCGGTGTGAAATAATTGAAAAAGCGAGAGATAGCGCGTATCGTGTCTAATTAAGACTAATGGCCTTACCCAAGACGCTAGATAAAACGCGTATCGGCTTGTATCTCCCATAAGCAGGCCTGGTTCGTTAATAATTTTCGAAAAACGACCGGATAGACCTCGGGTCAGACGCATAAATCTGCACTTCGTTAACCGCAGCTTCCACCATTCATTCGATATACATATACATAGATATATTTTCTTTCGCATTAATAAATCCACTCGAGTTCCTCCAGCCAACGCAAGGTGAAAGTACCCAGTGATTTTTCTCAATTAGTTACGCGTTTCTCGCGGAAGCTGGTCGGTACCGTTTTAATTCCTCCACATCGGAATTATCCTCCATCCGTGAACTCGATCTCTCCAGGAAAAATTGATAAAATTCGAGTAAATTTGACAAGGAACGACGGAAATGGATTCTCGTTAGCGAGGGGTCTCTGGCTTTGGCTATTCGATTAAAGTTTCGCGAGGGAAACGGGAACGTGGCAGCTACTTGTTATCGCCTGCCCAACTCGACTCGAGCAAAGTTTCGAGATCGTTTCTGCTGCTTCAATTAAATCTAGACAATGTCCAGATTACTGTGGTGTAGGCTCGAGAATGAAATGTCGCGCGAGAAGCATTTTCAGGTCGATCGAGCGAGATAATGCCGGGATCGGCTATTGGGAAAAATATTGGGGAAAATAATCTGTATGAAATACTAATGGCTGGAAAAATATTCAATAAAATCCGACTCGTTTGTTGGATAATTCTGGCGTGAACGAAAGAGTAGTTGAAATTTGCATGGGCGAATTTATAGGAGTGGAAGAGAAACTGGTTGATCGAAGAAACAGCACAGGTATAATATAGCTATATAGTACAATAAATTTCAATGTGAAACTTTTCGAAAAATATTTTTTCACACAGAGTTAATTATTCTTTGTTGAATATAATAATAATACCACCTTTTCTTAAATTACGAAACATACTGAAAGAACAATAACGAGTGAAATATCCATGTCTAGAAAATTTTTCAATTGAGATTCATTAAAATTGAATTTTTTTTTTGCTGGAGAATTCTAGCGTGAAGCAGAGAATAGTCATTGCAGGTTGTATGCACGAATTGTTGGTAGTAGAATAGAGAGTTGGCTGAGCGAAGTAACGGCAAAGGGGTAGGTGCAAGTCTCGCTACAGAACGTTAATCGAAAAATCCTTTTTACCATGGGGGGTTGGTTCTGCATGAATATAATAATGCCAGCTCTCGTTAAATAACGGAGTAACGTCTGGCACGTGTTGGGAACCGCTAAACGTGCCTCGCGCTGGATAACTTTAAAGCTAAAAATTGAGCCTCCAAGGATACGGGAAATTGTTTCATAAATCACGTCTAGCCTCCCCCCCCTTCCTCCCCCAACTACCCCCACCACCTTCTCTCATCCTCCACCTTTCCCTTCGGCTCGTTATTCGACGAGCAATATTGTTGCTATATGCAGTTCGACAGCTCGCAATTTTCACAATGCGAATAAATGGATCAATTCTTTTAGAAGATAAATAAATATACAATACACGTACAATGTAACATTATTACGTGGAGCATATCGAAGTATGGTTCAATTTATTTGATCAAGAGAAGAGCGGAAATTAAAATCGATCATTGGCCATCGTATCTCGGTGGAGAGAGTTTTCTTCATTTTCTCTTATTCTCGAGTTTGATAAATAAATAATAACGCTCGAATTCAATCCATACTATATATATATATATATATATATATACAGGAGGATCATATAAGGTTGGAAACGTGTACGCTTCTTCGTAACGACAATTCTGCTCTTTATTTTTATTTATTTGTTTCGTTAGAGTTGTTCAAAAATATCTCATTTCTTCAGCTTCCCTCAACGTTCCAGATTGATGGCTTGGTTTCTTTGCTCGAGTGCAGTTTAATGATTTTTCATCAACACCCTTCAACAAGGATAATTTGTATACGAATGGATAAGTGGGAAGAAACGCGGGATAGAGTCCTGTGCAGACACTCGCGTACCAACCCCCAAGTTTAATTTCTCTCAGGAAACAGCTTTGAGATGTCACGTCCCAATAGCATCCGGTGACGTGTGGTGCGTCATGCAACCAACCAACTGCATCGGGCAAAACGTGATGGAGAGGCCGCGGAGGGCATATCGTAGCGGAAATTCCCCGCTAAATTCGATCAGCTCCTCATCCCCCTCCTCTTATCGAATACCAGTATAATGGCGTCAACCCCTTGTCCAAGACAATTTCTGCCTGCTGTCGATCAACTCGATTAATTTCTCAAAACAAACGCTTTCAACGCACTACCAGTGTTTATTACACACACACACATTTTGACTGTAAAAAATTCCCCACAAAATTCGATTAGTTTCCGAAAAGCCTCCCTTATCGAATAACAGTGACGTCAACCACTCGTCCAAGACAATTTTTCCCCGGTATCGATTAATTTTTCTCGAGAGAAACGTTTTCAACGCATAAGCACCAGTGTTTGTATCATTTTCGCAATGTAGAGAAACTGCGAGAGCTCACGTGCAGAATTATACCTTAATGCGGAAAACTCGAGTGAAATTACGTAAATTGCCAGTGCATATGCTCTGAATAATCCGAGTGTCAGCGACAGAAATATTTCTAAAGCTCGCGAGGGACTATTCACCGGTGAGTTTTATTTTTAAACGAATTATCGTTTAATCTGGAGGAATCGAAATTCTGCGGATTCGATCAAAGAATGTCTGTTTTATTCGGGTTTCGTACAGAATTTCCTGGACAAAACGAGCTACACGGTGGATAGGAAGGGGTCGGGGGGGGGGGGGGGGGGGGAGGGGGTTATATTTCATTGTTTGTAGATTTCCGGCCGAATTCGAGGCTTTTTGCTTCGGTTGCGGTGAAATGAAAATTTGCCGCGCTCCTTTATGGCCCCTTCGCTTTACCGCAGTGCTATAAAATTTCGTGCCGTTGCGTGGGGTTGGTTGGTGGATGCGAGGGGTGAGGGGGTGAGGTGAGGGTTGTAATCTCGTATTTGATAGCATGACCCAGATGCACTCTGCCGAATAACCGGCTTCGTTAAAACGCAGTGCAGGAGGTTACAAGCGGAAATAGCAGTAGTTCTCCGGTAAAAAAAATCCCCCCCCCCCACTCCCCACCATTATCATCCGTCATTGCCAGGACAATTTTTCACCACTCGATATTTGTTCCAGTTTAAACCAAAGTTGATCGTCGCATTAGTCCAATTAATCATCCGAGGTCGGAGAGGAGCAAAACTCCAGCAGTGCTCGTAATTTCATCGCGAGCAATTGAACACAATGGCCTTCGAAATGAGCAATCCTAATGCAAAAAAAGCGTGCATCAGTTTCCGTTGCAATTAAGTTAACAAGCAGCTTTATTCCACTGGAACATATATAATGGACCGCGAAAAACTGGGCGGTCGCCATATGTTTTGCCGTTTGAATTTTCATCCGGATTTATAGAGGGCTATCGGCGTGTCGGAGTATATATACAGCGGTGTTTGGGTTTTTTCCCAGCGAAACCGGAAGTGGAAAAAAATGAGGAAATAATTTCAGCAGCTCACAGCAGAGAGTTTGGCGTCGGACGGGACAAAGTATGATGATAAGTGGACGGCGAGCGCGAGTGTGGCGAGGAACGGAGTGCGGTAGGTATCAAAGAGAATAATAACGAGTTAATATAGATCGATGGTAGGAAAAGGATATAAGACGTATCTCTCGATTTTCCGTTCAAGGCAAACGGGCCTCTAAATCACTCGGGGGCCCGAGCGCGAGCTATTATCATCGGGTGGGGCCTTACGGGATGCAATGGAAGCGCACGGTTGCATCGCTGCGTATTTTCGTCCCAAAATAGAGCAACGCGGTGGTCGTGGTGGCTGAAGGGTGAATTAATTGCAAAGCCGCTATGGGTGGGGCTGACGTAACGGCGCGTTATAATCTGCAGCTCAGCTTCTTATTCGCATCGACGAAAAACCACTACTCGATTAACTATTAAACTATTAACGCGCGCGGCACGCTTACTTTGTAACGCAAATGGGAAACATTGCGAGACTGTCCATTATACGCTACACATGTACACCTTGAGAGAAATTCCTACCACCACAGATTGCCTCTTAATCGATTGCTCCTCAAGATCTACCATTTATCTCCCCGAGACTCGAAATTATTCATTTGAAGCGCGTAAGAGCAGAATTTTACAAGCATTTGCCTTTAATTATTTTCAGTCCAAACGATTTATCAGCAATATCGCCTGGATTCTATGTAGATTTGTACGATTTCGATGGATAATAGTCGGATGTGTTGCTCGATCGGAAAGAGGGGAAACGGTAAATCATTGCGTAAAATGGGAATCTCGTTAACAAGGAGAGCCGGTAGCTACACTGTTACCGGTTTAGCTGCCTCGGGATCTGGCAAGTCACCAAGTCACGAACGATACACCTTGAAATTCCAACGCGTCCCTCGTTCGATTCATCGAAATTTCGCGACTTTTCGGAACTAGCGCCCACCACCTTCCTTTCTTCTTTATATATATATATATATATATATATCTTATTCCCCGCGAGTTATTTCGTCATTTTTCTGCAATTTTTCTTTACGAAGCTCGTAAGTCTTCCCGATAGCCTTGTCAGTGGTCATCGTAAATAAGTCTTCTTGGGATTGAGCATAAATCTGTAAAGTCCGCAAGGAGCTTAGCTCCGAACGATAAATTCGATCGAGTTCCGACTGCATACTTCGATGACCTCAAAGTAGCAACCACCGAAACGCGCATCGATTGATCAACGCGGGTTACAACCGCGTCTCGCAATTTTCCGTTGTTAATTGGAAAATTCGCTGTATTTGCGAAAATTTAATTCTGGATCGAGCGATAGAGTCGAAAATAGTTTGGTCAGAAGACTCGGCTGAAAAAGTGGAGAGGGCTAGAAGGGGGTTGACAAAGGGACGAGGGGAATATAAATATGGAGATAATGCGATAATTGGGACGGAGGGTTAGAGAGAAAAGGGCAGAGAGGAAGAGGCTCGCGATTGGTCAATTTGTCGGAATGGCCAAAACGATTGGCTCTTCCCACACACATGCACGGTTTCTCATTTCGGAGCCCGAAGGAGCTACGGAATAGCGGCAATTAGAATTGTCGGACCCTTTTCTAAGAACCCTCGCGTATATACCCTGTAGGCCTACAGCACTTGGGCACAATGATCGAGAGGGCACGGTCATTTGTGGGGATTTAGGAAAAGTACGGGGGAGGAAACGGTACCGCCCTATTCCTGCGGAGCCAACAAAAAGAAAACGCAAGGACCAACGTCCCTCTTCCGGGCTACCACCCAATGCGTAACCGCAGCGGGCGACTTCCTTATAAACGAGCTAAAAAATTCCTCGATCCTGCGCAATTATGAAATCTTCGGAGGAAGGAGAAACGAAGAGCAGACGAGAGATAAAGAGCGATATCTGCGCGGACAGCGCTCTCTTACGAAAGCCTGTTTTTCTAAATCTCCCAGGAGGTAACCGGGACGGACAGATTTAGCTGGTGCGTGCACGCTACCACCAGAGATATCTTTGATATTTATTTAAGCTGCGAGTTCCCGGCAGCTAATAAATTCCGCACTATAGCTGGTTTATTCCGGGCCTTTCAGATAAGGGAGCATAACTCGACAGACTCGTGGAAAGAAGAAGCTAGCAGCCCTTTGCCACGCGAGAATCAAAGGTTAAGGATTGCCTGGAAACTCGCTTTCGAGATTATAACTTGGCTTTTTTTCTCCACCTAATTTATAGATTCTTTGATTTATTTCCATCTGCTTTCAGGAATTATCGAAATTATAAACTCTGCTTCGAGAGTCTCGCAAGTTTCTTATCCATCTCCGTAGCGAGCGTTTGTTCCAGGCAAGAAACGTCCTGGGAACATCCGTGGAATATCACCGGCCAGAAGCCAACCTGAATCACCGTTGCCATGCCGACGTCATTGTTCAACTTCACGCCCAGCTGGATCCCTGGCCAAATCGCGAGAAGAGGCACATTCCAAAATCCCATTCTAATTAGTTCCGCTGCGAAGCTTTTCATCGATGCCCCAGTCTCTCGCTGGATTCGCGCCGGCCACGCTGAAACAGGTCACTCGCCAATGAAATTTCACGACGATGAAGATAATTCCGAGTAGATAAACGTTTGCACTGCTTTAACGAAATAAACCACTGGAGTGTTTTTTCGATGAAATAATTACGGCTACCGCGCGTTTACGTTAAGTGGATAGGATTATTTTGTTGGTCCGCTTGGTAGGAACAGCAGTTTGGCCGCAGGGTGGTCCGTTGGTTGGGTATCTTTCGAGGCGCCAGGTCCTGCAGTAAGGACAAAGATACATTTTTTCTAGTCATTTCAAGAGACCCCTAACAATTCCCTCGTAGACCATTCGTGACTGTCCCAATTTCCAATTTTTCTCCATCATCCCCAGTCAAATCATAAAATACGGAGCTTGTAAAAAAAAACTGGTTAAACGTTTTCACCATATATTTGCTGCATTTTCCAACTATTTTTTAATCCTTGAATATTAAAGTCAACGTTTGTGTGTGTGAAATTTTGAAAATTTGTATATATATAATTTGAATAACGCCTTTGATGGTCCATCGTGAGGACGTTTCGTAATAACTGTAACACGTCATTATATAATACTGGTCTCTCCAGGTTTTTTCAGGCCATTTCGGAAACCACTACAGAATTCCCTTGCAGTCTATTCGAGTGTCCCATTTACAAATTTTCCTCCGTATCATCCTTATCCAAACCATAAAACACAGAGCCTGTAAAACGACACTAGTTAGACGCTAAACATTATATATAAATTTTATTTTTTTATCTATCTATTTTTAATAGTTAAATATTGAAATTAGAGTATTTGTAAATGTTGAAAATTCGTAGCATAAGAATGATACTTTTGGTGGTGCCTGAAGAGCACGTTTCGTAATAACTGTAACACGTTATTATATAATACTGATCTCTCGAGATTTTTTCAACTCATTTCGAGAGCCCTTACACAATTACCTTGCAATCTATTCGAGTGTCCCTTTTACACACTTCCTCCATTATCCTTACCCAAATCACAAAACACTAAACCCCACGTAAAACGACACTATGGTTAGACACTCCACCATACTTATACCGGACTGTCTCACCTACTTTTCAGTCACCAAACATCTAAATCAGTGTAAAAGTTACAAACTCGTAGAAGCCTCAAATGCGACGCTTTTGGTGGTCTCTGATGAGGACGTTTCACGATAACTGTAACGCGTTATTAATACTGGTGTCCCGAGATTTTTTCTGGAATAGGCCGGTGGTCCTAGATCCGCGAGCGGATATCACGTGGCATTAATAACTCTGGGAGCGTAGTAGCTTGACGCGATAATAATAGTTAAGCGTGAGAAATAGACACGCCTGTTTCGTGTGTGCACTCGTCGACTATCCTTTTCGCTGTAAAGCAAATTGCGAGTCTCTCCCCCGCTTCGCGTACCAATTAAGTCATTATTGCAGCCTCCCCAAATCCTTTTAATCAATTCACCCCTTTTTCCCCATCAATAATTAAATCCCTCCTGCATTCGAATACTCTCGTATTCCCATTATTATATCCGCATTACGTGTCTGCAGTATAATCGACCGATTTTAAACAGTAAAGACAGGCTGATTATATCGCCAACAATGAGATTTCCTTGGCGAGATTTATTAGCCGATTTAATCAAACGCGAATATTGAATAATTAGCGCGTTTCATTGACAAGCCAGTCGTGTTCCCTCTCTTTTGCTGCTTCCCTGGTTAATAATTGCTCTTTCATAGCGAGTTGATGATGGTAACAAAAGCTCGCACTCTCCGCGCGTGAGATGGAACAATATCGTGATATTTTTCATTCGGCTCTGTCGACTCTTTTTCTTGTTGTTTTTCGCGCCCAGCATCGTTATTTGTTTTAGCCGGGCGAAAAATTCGAATTAATATTGACCTATGTGCGATTTTCCCATAGTCGATATATATAGGCATATATGCCTGTGCGGTATATAGACTACATATACACGTAAGAGAACGTGCGAGTGTTTGCGAGCTCGCACAGAGGGTGGAAAAGCGAAATCGGAAATCCGTGCAGTGTTATTACTGCGGATTACCGAGCTAACGAACATTTTCCATTCCGGTTGGACGGCTGATCGATTAATGAAAACTTATTGGGCACCGTGTTTTTAAAAGTATTCCATGCAATTTGCCTATATATATATATAGTTTACGAAACGAGCGAATGATGATATATTATTGGAATTGTGGGAGCTTGGATACAAATTCTTATCGCCGTGCAAATATAAAAGAAAACTAAAGTAGATTAAAATGTAGCGTGAAATGGAAGTGGGGGAGGGAGAGTGAGAGGCGTATTTTAGTCGGGGCAAAGAATAAAAATTGCAGGATAGCTGTGATTACCAGCGACCTCCCAAGTGTTGCCGAATAAGTGGCATAAAAAATGAGAAAAAAAAAAGAAAACGAAAACAGGTCGATCCTCGTCAAAGTCACGCATGCAGCCCTTAAACTACGCTTAATGGAAACGTTAGCGTCCAGGAGAAGCCGCGAGACGTTGCGTGGCGTGGCGTGGCCCGGAGTGTTGCAAGTTCACGCGCAGACGGAATTCAGATAATTCACCAAAGCTTTATTAAGTCTCAACATCCATAACCCTTTTTAAAGACTCCATTATTTCATCCTGTTCCTATAGGTATCTCAATTTTCTCAACTTAATAGCTAGTCTCTAGAAAGAGAGAGAGAGAGAGGGAGAGAGAGTAAGAATTTAGAAAGAAGAAATTCACTAAAATTTTTAATTAGAGATTTTCTCCACACATCGAGAGACATATTATATACCTATATATATATATATATATATATAATGTATGCGATATCCCTTCTCCGATTTCTTAACCTTTATTTATTCGCCGATAAAAAATGTCCCGTTTATTTATCAAGGAGAGTTTCCAGAGCAGGTTTTACCGGCGAGCTCTCGGATTTCTCAAATTAACGATTTAACGGCCGGCGAGCAATGGCGGCTCGTTTTAAGCGGCTCCGGTTTATTTGTTTATCAAAGATAATGAGAATATTCGAAGCGTGCCTCGATCGGCTAGTGTGGACATAGTTTGCGACAGATTCAAAGCCGTTGTTCGATATTAAAAAATGGCGCGACTATCGAGTTAAACGAGCGAATGATGAGATGGGTGCAGCGTAAATATCGGTCGAAGCGTATTACGCTGTTTTGCCGACATCAAGTTGCTCTCTAACGAGATCCTTTCGACAATTACGATTAACGGTCGTTTTAATGGTATAGCATTTCTAGTCGCAACTCCCACATGTCCTCGCCTCCCACGTCAATCCGTGTGTGCAGACGTATACCTGCTCTACCTTTCTCCAGACCTGCAAACTTGCCCAACCATGCAGCAAATATGAAATTATAGGCGGAAAAAAACTCGCTAAATGCTATTTTTCCTGCGAGCGGTCCAGCGGTCCTAAGTATATGCTCGGGACGTTCTAGGAACGTTGTATTTCGAGTTTGTCTCCTGCCTCAATTTTATAGAGTTAGTTTCATGGACTCGCCGCTATATTATATATACCTATACACGCTCAGCAATAACTTTGAGCTTGGATTTTAATTTGATTTCAAGACGAAGCGGAGTTCTCGATATGCGCAAACGGTGCCACGTCTCGTAAAAGCGTCGTTTCAACACAATTTCGTCAATACCAGCGCCTCTCCGAAGGATCATACGAGCTGACATTTGTTTTGCCAGCGGATACTTCTCCACGCAGTGTCGTCTCTATAATTAAACTGGCTAGCGGCAAAACTTCCTCCTTCACCGTTCCAGCCGTAAAAACTTGATGGGAAAGATTGGCGTGCCTCGTAAAGTGGCTGATTGAGCGATTCTCTATATGTGCTTTGCGATAAACATTTGAACAATTTTAATCCGTGGAAAAAAGCTTTCCGAGAGATTCGAGTGTCAGGTGAGAGAATTTGGTTAGAAATTTCATGGATCAATCGCAAAGCGATTCATGGATGATGATGAATCTCGAGCATGATTCTGCGACAGTTTTCGTATATTATCGTGGAAATAAATAAACCAATTGAACAATTTTAATCGATATAAAAGAGCTTTCGAGAGTCACGCAAGAAAGTTTCTTTTGAAATTCCTTCGATCGATCCTAACACCACTCGTGGATAATAGATCGCGAGCCTCTGATCCTGCCAGAGTTTTGTCCTTGTTAAAAAAAAAAAAACAGTTGAACAATTTTAATCGATATAAAAAAGCTTTCGAGAGAATCAAGGATCAGCGAAGAAAGTTTGTTGCAAAATTCCTTCGATCGTAACGTGACTCGTGGATATAATGGATCACGAGTTTTCGATCTTATCAGAATTGTACTCTTGTTAAGAAAAAAGGTCATTGTGCAAATTTCTGCTAGCTAGACTATACACGGAGAAGATCGAGGGTGAAAGCTCGCAAAGTTTTCAGGTATCCCATTATTAGCAGCGGAAGTGTTCGATATCGGCGACTATCGGGTTGTTCGGGTTATCGCAGGTGGTTCTTCATCAGTTTCCGTAATACACCGTGACTCGTTAGGATAGCCTTTCCACATCATTAACAGCTCGTCGATTGATCGGTGAGCGACGAGGTCATCCGAAAACTAGTTCCTCTCCCATTACCGTTGAACTTTTAATTGAATCCCTCCAGATTTCGTAGAGCTACGCGCAACTTTATCCCTGCACCACCACTCTTTCCCCATTTTCCCATAGAGACGTAGCAGAAAAGAAAAGTTTACAGCAACCATTGGAAAATCCACATCTCTCTCGCACAGGTAGAAAAGGTGGATAATTTGTAGAAAAGCTCGCAGAGTTTTCGCCAAGCTCGGATGAGTGTCTCGCTCGACCACAAATCTCGACGGAGAAATCTTCCCTCGGTATAATGAATTCGTGGTCGCGACTCCATCACGGTATTTATGTCTCGGTTCGGGCGTAATTTTACGTGTGTGCGCGCGCGAGCGCTTCTTCTTTCTTTTCCCATCGTCCCGTCGACCGCCTAAGGATGATTAAGCACCGCGGAGATTATATTCGCGATCGAAATGAGAGCCCTTGTCGTGTGCGAGACACGCTCGATCATCCAGCGCGCGGCTCTCTCAATTTCTTTTCGCTGCTGCGATTTGCATAGGCGGTTTCACGAGCAATAACTCCAAGGACCGCGTGCTCGCGCGACATTTTTCCTCGCATATATAGAGGCTGGCCGAAAGTACCAGGCTGCACACACAGCGGCCGTTAAAATGGCAGTAAAATAAAATCACCAGACTCCCCGAGAGGGATGTTGATCGATGACCGAGTGGAACAAAGAGTCATACTGCACACCTCGTCGAGGTACCACGACTTTTCAGCATCGACACTTATAACCTACCTTACGGTCCCGCTGGTCCAACCTTGTTTGTATCCAAATACGTCCGAACATGATCGATCGCTCTCCCTTAAAACTTTGTTATTTCGCCAGCGTCCACTCTCCTTCTCCTTATCAGCCCCCCCCCCCCCCTCCCTCCCTTATTATTTCTCATTACTCTTTTTCTTTCTTCTCTTTAGCCAGCTATATATACTCGACATACGTATATAGCAAGAAGCGAAGGATGCTTTTTGCGAAAATATAACGAGAGAAACTTGCTGCAATCGCAGAGAACAATATACGAGACTTTTCTATAGTTATACGAATCGAGCTGCTCGTTCGCTCGCGGAAGGCTTAAAATGGCTGTAAATTACGTTGGTAAGTGCAGCGAGGTAAGTGGCTCTCTTGGTGCAAAAGCGGGTCTTGGGAGTTGTATGTTGGGGCTTTTTGATGGCACTTGCAGAAGTGCAGGATCATCCGTTTGGCTGGCAGGTACTACTATGCTTTTAGCCGGCACGCGGCTCAACAATCAACACTACTGGAAACCAAGTGGATGCTGCATCAATCACTTTCATATACCCGGAACAGTCTCCCTCTCTTCATTTTTCTCACTTTTCTCCAAATGAGCAAATTTCAGCCACCAGCGGCGGAAGATCTAATTGGATGACTTTGATTTATCTGCATGCTTGCACGTGGAAAATGTTCACTATTTTTCTCCACGAATCTTGTGAATTTGTAGCAAGCGCCGAGACAAGCGAGTTTAAACGATCAGACAGAGTCTAGCAATGTGAAACACAGGCTGATGCCCGGACATATTTATAGATAGGCGGAGCTTGGCCAGCCAGGTGGCCGAACTGGGTCGATTATTATTTACCGTTCGGCTTCTTCTTCGTCGTCGTCTTCTTCTTCTTCTTTTTCTTTTTCCTCGTGTTTGAACAATTGGAAAACTTTGAACCACACTCTTCCTCTCGACAATTTTTCTCAGAGACGACCATTTTCTTGATTTCTAAAGATCGCGTTTCGAAACGATAGTTGCTTCGGTGGAGTGCCTCGTCACGGAGTCTTCTTTCCCGAGTCGGAAAATCAAATCAAACACAGCGTTTGAGGCGCTGAAAGCGTCTCGCGGACGACGCTGAAGAGCAGAGGGCGTCGAGGGTCCTCGCGGATGCGTAAAGCATAGCTTCGAGATGTTATTACTACAAATATTACGGCTGAAGGACGGTCCCTTAAACTTTTCCCTCTTTGACCAAAACTCTCTCGGCTCTTCTTCCTCCATTTTTTCAGCGAACCTTCCGGTCCTCCACTTCCTATTCCGGGGCTCTTGGTTATATTCCTTCGGCCTACCAGAATCGCGGATGTGAATCGCACTATACGAATTGTAAACACGCTGTATATATTGGTAAATTAGCATCAACAAGGAAGTAAACTCAGCCTCATAAATATATCACGCACGTTGGCCCAGACATTTAAGTCCTCGTCTGTGTTCGGCTCAATTTTATCTGTGATCTCTATTTCAGTCTCATATAATATCCAGCCAAGTCCAACTACTCTGTGTGCACGAATCCCTATTTACGCGTATCACCTTACACACTGGCGCGCAAATATTATCCTAATAAATTACCGATAGATACTTATTTATTCGCTCGTACAATACTTACGGTACGCACGCGCGTTCCTATCGCGAGCTGACCGAGCCTCCGACAGCTGGAACTCGATACGAATTGCAATGTTTCCATATCGAAAATCTGGCCGAAAAAAAAAAAAGAACACGAACAAACGGAACAATTCAGCAACGCTGCGCTAACGCAATGTAGTCACACGATTCTTCTGGCGGATTAAAAAATACCACGACGAGGTTTTCTCCGAAAGGATTAAAATAAGAATTTATGTAAATGAGAAGATGGGGGAAAGGATTAGCCTAAAATGGATCAGGTTCCTCCTTCGCTCTTTCCCTCCTCGGATTTTTCTAGCGGAATAACAATTTTCTCGTAGATAATTTTGCCTGTTTCCGAGGCACAGCTAGGTTTAGGATATTTTTTATCTAGCCCGGAAATGGATCGAGCCATACAATTTTCACATGGTAAACACGTGTCGAAAAATGTTCAGGCCGTTTCTCTATTGTCCGGACGTGTCGTATCTTTCCAGATTCGCACGTGCAGTTTACCGCGAGCGGAGCTTCGAAGCAGGAGCCGTAAAACGGAGAAAAATTCAAGGAAAAGCGTCGGAGCTAATGCGATCCCACTTTACGCACGGTCAGTTCTCAGGCCATGCCTGTCCAAGTATCTCATCGAAGCCGGTACTATTTCTTCAAGTTCGACGTAGCGTGATATTAAAAGCCGATTCGCCAATGAATCTAAAGCGCGCGCAGCTGTTTAATGAGTGAAAGCATCGATTAAAATGCTTGAATTTTTCAAGGGAAATTTTTCCTTAAACAATTCAGCACGACCAGCAATAATGGCCGCTGAAAGCGCCTATATCACGGGTTTCGTATTTGCATTTTAATTCGTCGACCGCTCGTTGCTCCAGTCGTATTTTCATCTGGAATGATCGCGCGCTCTCGACAGCCAGCGATTTCCTTCATGCATTATAAGATCGAGCCGGAAAAGCGTGTGGTGCGACCGTGAAAAGAAAGAGAAAAATGTCGAATCGAGCGTTTTCCCTTCATTATAGTATCCGAGGTCAGGGTTCCTTCCGAATGCACGAAATATACTTATTGTTCCCGATGGTACCATCCAGTGTACCAGCAGCACGCCCGATAAAAGGAGAGTGGCCGGTGTAGTCTTGGGGGAAAAAAAAGAAAGTCCAACGAATGCCAGAGCGACGGCTTAATCCTCTATTTACCGACACTCGGAAGACTTTCAATCCATTTTAACCGGACCCACTGTCCAAATAGCACTCGACTGAAAAATTTCTGTAGTTTAAACACCGGTGACACTTGTGCCGTCGCGTCGCGTCGCGTCGCAGAGGCGACTCACTTCGATCGGTATATTTATCGATCGCTCGCATCAATATTATTCTGACGTTTTGGACCGATCTCGGAAGGTTTTGGGTTGCGGCAGAGGGTGTGCGTGGCTGAAGCCACGTGTCCACGCACGTGGACCGGCTCTCGGTGGGAAAGAGAGAGCCGACTAGTGGATTGGATGGCCGTGCAGGGCCACGGGGAGAGATAGTATAGCTCTGTGTGTAAGCTGGTCGTCGCGCGTGCGACTCAGAATCAACTTGAACCGCGGCCCTATGCGCTTCTGAAAGAGAGAACCGAGCTCAGTGCTACGATGCTCACCAGACTGACTAGTCGCAGTTACGCTGTACGCACCGGCTCTTCAAATAGTTGGAACTCGTCGCCCCGTCCAATTGGCGACACTCGCTCGATCGAGTCCGCAACGACGAGGCTGGATTCTCGCGAAAATATCGCCAATTTAGTTACCGATCATCAATCATGGAGTATTCCGATCGGTAGATCGTTGGACTGTGAGAAATCGGTGTCTGAGTGTGTGTCCGGGCTCGGAGTGAGATAGGGGAAAATCGGTGACTGACGATCGACACGAGATAGTTTATGATCGTTACTGGATGAATTGACAACCGGCCGGATTGCTTTCATGGATCGATGCGAGATCGATTGCTCTGTCAGTGATCGGATCTACCGATCTTCGTACATTTGTTTGTATACACGCGAGTGTCGATCGGTGGGATCGATATAGGAGCTGTGTATATCCATACCGATCTCCGAGGAGCCGCGTTTCATAATTGAGATCCAATCCCGCAGTTTTTTGTTAATTTTGTCAAGTAACGATCGGCGGATCGGTATACTCGAAGACTGTTCGAGACTCGTTGCGATTTTCGAGCGATTTATAACTGACAGACACAGGTGGTCGGATCGGTATCGCATGACGGTGGGATCGGTAGGAGGATTTTTGCGATCTTTGGATAAATCATTACGGGGAAAGCGTAAAATCGTGTCAAGCGATTCGCGGATATTAACGACGGGCGCGACAGTTATCAACGGAGAGAATAACAACCGGTTTCGGGCGCAGTCGTCGGATGATGGACGATCGTCTTTGGCGGAAATCAAATTGGCGGGGCGCGTGAAAAGCCTTGGTTAAAAAGTACGCTTGGCGTGGGTGTGCACACAGTTCGCGTCTCGGAGATCCCACCGATATCGTCGATCTTATCGATCGCTCCTGATACCGATTTCTTGTGGACCGGTTGCTCATTTTTCGTGGGAATCCCGGAACTATAAATTATCGCGCGATTCTACCCTCGATGAATCCTCATGGGATATCCACGTGACTGCTTCAACATTTTTTCTTCATCGAGTAAGTTGTATATTTTCATTTCTCCACTTTCTTACACTTTCTTTTTTCAAACAACAATCTGATTGTCTTGGGAAAAGTTGTCCAAATATTTGTCAGGGCAATACGAAACTCGAGAAGCGACACTTTGCTTTTACGGAGAATTATTTTTGAAAGATTTGTTTGTGCGTAGGCGGGTGGTAAGGTCAACGTTGAGAAGGAGAAGAGCGTGAAAGAGGACAGAAGGATGAAAACAAAAATAAATCACAAAGTGGTGTGGTTATGGGTAAAATGGCTATTAGGGTGAAATCTTTCAGCGTCAATTTAGAGGTCGTGCCGATGAAAAGTGGAGGTTTTAAAGTGCGATCTGCATATTGGAGGAAGCCGACACGTTGCGGATGGCCCGGGGCGGAGCTGCATTCGTTATCTTTGGGCCCGTAGTAGTACGCATAATTTCTGGGCCGCACGTAAATCAACGCACTTGTCTTACCAACCATCCCTCCTTTCTTGCCTCTCTTTTTCTCAATATTATACATTTTATACATATATATACATGTATTCCGCTATATCTCTTCCCTTCTGTCACTACTTTACAACTCACTTGATTTTCTCGTAGCACGCGAAACGCACTCTTTCAGCTATTTCCACCCATACTATGACACCATAATAAATATTTTACACACACATATATATATATATACAAGCAAAGACATCCGGAAGCGACCACAATCTTTCTTTGTATCTATCACCGAACAACTTTATATCTCGACAATGCTATGCGCAATTTCTCCTCCCCCGGATTAAATATATATATAGTTTTACTACCACTGCAATATATATATATATATATATATAATGGTCGAACGTATAAGTATCGCCGTTGCAGTTAACAGGAAGTAAACATTAGTTTCTTGGATAGACACACATGTGTCACATCAAGATGTTTATTGAACGTTAAATGTAAAGCATTCGCTGGCATCGCAGTTGTTACTATATCGCAGTTTTTCTGTATTTTTCCGAACGGATAAATTCCTCGAAGCGAAATTCTAAAGACTTCAGAGAAGCCGTCTTGTATAGTTTAGCAGATGTAGGAAGGCTAAAAAGTCGTTAAAAAATAATCAGTTCATCTCCACGGGTTAAGCCCATGACACGTTTAGCCAGTATGATTAATCTTCGCGAAACAAGTGATTATCAGCGAAAAAAACTTTCTGTTTGCTCAGCGCCATGGTTGTACAGCTGCGCTTGACTTTTGAAATTTCATACCGATCTATTTCATTCTCCCTTTGTTTCGTCCTTATTTTTCCACGGAATTCCTTTATTCTTACTCTCGCGTGTATTATTTTTCAGCGGGAAAGGGTGATGAGCGAATCGATCCTACGGTATACTTTCTCCGTTGATCGATCAGGGAGGAGAGATCCGAGTGGTCTCGATCGCTGACGAAGTCGAAGGAGAGCGAGGATCGGAATGAAAAATTCTCGGGTGTCGAAGGACCGCCGGAGGCGGAAAATGCAGGAGCGTGAGTGGTCGCGTGCTGGGATCTTTCGTCTATTTGTGTGTGGGATCTCTTGTCGGAAGCGTCGCTCGACAACTTCCCATCGACGAGGGATGTATCAGAATATGCAAATTTGCTCGACAGATCGTTCTGCTAATTGCTCGCCATGTTCGAGGAGCGGATAACAAAGAGAAAAAAACAATTTTACTGTTGCACGGCTCATCCGTAGGTGGGTCGTCGTCGACTTGTCGGAAGTGTCTACTGGTTCGCGCCCCGAACATTAAAATTCTACAGTCGATTAATCGAACGTCTTCCTCGAGGTCTTCCTGATCGTCTCTAATTAGAAGACGCTCGATAGCCATCGTGACCTTTCAATCGGAAAATAACAAGCTCCGACTGGTTTTGCAGGCCCGAAAAAAATCTCTTTTTTCCAAATTTCCATTGTTCGCGTTCCGCGAGAACAATGCTGTACTGGTTTGGCGAACAGGGGATGGCGATTTTTTGTTTCTTCTGTGTTATCGTTGCGAGTCTCTCTTCCAGGGAGAGAAAGAGAGAGAAAGGCCAATTTGTCCTGTTGAAAAATGGAGCACGCGCCAGTCCTTCCGGAAGGATTCGCATTCGCGTGTTTTTGAGAGGCTGTCCGGTCGAAAAGTTGCAAAATTTCTCAGCTGCACATTTATTTTTTCTCTCCGGTCTCTTTTTCTCGGAACTGGATCACCGCTGGCTGCAAAGTGGATAAAAAATGAGATAGGACGTACCATGAAGTAAATTCGGAGCTCACTTGTATTTATTTGTCCGTAATTTTTGATAAAAAGTAAGAGGGACGGCCAAGGGGTGACGTTGGTCTTGGCTGGGGACGCGAAAATACATGACTTTTCCATGGGGATAAGGAATTGACCAATTTTTATACACAATTCGCGAATAATGATCGAAACTGGAACACGTGACCGCGACTGGCATTGTTCGTGAATCGACAATGGGTCGGATGTTTTGTCGAGTATAATAGAGCGCGTGGCATACACTCTAATGAAAGGGTTGCACCTTTGAACACATCGAATGCGTGAATGTATATACTACCACACATGCGTGTATCAAGACCTCGGTGGTACTTAAACTTCTCACCGTTTCTGCGAAATCACCGGCTCATCCTCTTCCTCTTTTTTTCTCTCATCAAAAAATGTATCGTTATATACTTATCCCTTTGAGGTGGAAGTATCTTGAAAATGTTCTTCAGGATCAAAGAAAACTTTTATTAATACTGCAAAGATTTTCCACCGGTCCAGCACAACGAGTTACGTTTAATCTCTCATGGATGAATAATTAAAAATTCAGCAAATTCTATTTTCTTACGCGAAGAAGTTTCGAAAATGTTCTTTCCAAAGCAAACTTTTATCGATACGTGAGGTTTCCAACGGTAGAGAATATTAAGCTAAATCTGTTTTCTCATGGGATTAAGGAGAGAACGGGCGTCACTGTGCTACCCCCTTAAGGGCGAACGCCAGTGAGTGGCAGAGGGATAAATTTTGAAAGGTCCTACTGTTGGAACAATGTCCGGGGAGAGTCCAGTCTTGAAGCTATACTAGCGCCTTGAACGACTTTGAAACGCGTTTAGGGGTGAGTAACCGATGATATCTAGTGTACAAGTGGTGAGAGCAATGCGACCAACAACAGCGGGATTACTATTGAAACGCTGCCAGTTAAAAGCCAGTTGCACTTTTGCTCGCTTACTCTCCCTCCCTCAAATTGGCATTGTAATTTTATCGACAGAAATCCAAAGGCCCCGGGGCTATTTTCACCTATGGCGAGAGGAATTCTCAAGATTTTACGATCCCTCCCTCGGAGTCTCCCCCTCCCCCTCTTCATCGTTGGAGCGGAGTGAAAGAAAAATGAGGCTTGCGAGGTGTAAAACGAACCAGAGAGAGATAGAATTGCACTGAATGAGTTATGCCGAGCGCCGCGAGTGGGGAATATTTATTTAGTCTGCAAATTTCTTTTCCTCGAGCATCTCTCGCTGCTTCTGTCGGCACTCCGCTTTTAGCTTGTCCCGTCTACGCCGGCTACTGAATGACTTCCGTTTGAGTTTGCGCCTTTCGACGGATCATCTCTCGCTCTTTATCGGATTCACCAATCGGGCCATCGATGACTCCCACCTCCATTAATTCCTCCTCGTGCTCCTAAGAACCTCTCGCGACCGGAAATTCCGAAAACTCGATGGACTATTTCGCTGGATGTAGCAGCGATAAACCTTTGCTTAAAAATATCAATTTACTGGCACTTGGGTCGAGTAAATACTCGACGATTCTCGTAGAAACCGAGGGTGACTCGAGTCGTGGGCGAAAATTCGCAGGCGAGCGTTAAATATATATATAAACGCATGGATATAAATCTATGTATAGGCATAAGGATTCGATCGTGTCTGATTGTCGGACACAATGCTAATCGTATACATGTTTTTGCTCTCTTTCTAGCGCGCAGTGGCACGTACGCGAGCGCAGGGGCCCTCCTTCCTTCTCTATTTCCGTCACGCGAGGAAATGCCTTTTCAAGTTTGTCGCGCGCGTGTCGCTCCGGCCGGTCGGCGACTTGTCTGCAATCTCGAATTCCACATTTCTCATCGCCCTCGTTAGTCCTACAAATTCATCTCTCGGATCAGCGAATGATTATTTTGTGGAAACGCCGATGGAGAGGAGGAGGAGGGGGGGGGGGGGTGCGAAAGGAAGTTGCGGGGCCTGGCGAGTTCGCTCCTTGGGATGACCGGGGCTCTCTTTGCGGTCGAGCGAGGAGAACCAACGGGCGATAAGTAATCTCGCGGAACGAGTAGGCAACGCAACGGAGCGACGTGTAGCACGTTCTCCAGTGGTAATGCTGGAGATACGAGTATCTCGTTCGGTACACGCCATTATATACGGCCACCTTTACGTATCTCGTTGCCATCTATCCTGCTTTTGACACCAAGTGTACCCACGTGAAGTCTCTATTCACCGCTATAACCCATTCCAACGCAATCGCTCCTCTCTTATCGTCTCTTTCTCACCTACTCCCCCCCCCCCCTCCCTTTAAACACAGTCACGGGCTACCCTCAGCTGCGGTTTGCTACCTTTCCGCAGCCTGCATTTCTAGGGCTGTGCTATATCAATTTCGGCTGCAGCCTGCGTGCTACCATGTACGGATTCGAGCTTTGACCTTGACACGTACACTTTTTCTCTTCAACTTTCCTCTTCTTGTCGCATTTATTTTTCGATATACGCTTTTTATCTTGGTCGCTGCAATTAGAATCGGAGAGTTTGCGGAAAGTGTTGTTGTTGTATTGCTGGAGTGTTGTAATAATAAGGTATTGTAACGAGATTGACGGGAGGATGGGGTACAGTCTGAGGCGAGTAATAGCGATTACCGGTTAGAGCTGTCTAGAGTGAGAATAGCGTGGGGAGAGGGGGGGGGGGGGGGAGTGTGCTCCGCCAGTCGCTCGACTGGCTCGGCTATTCTTGGATCGCTCGGCTCGGAGTGGACGGCGCTACCTGCGCTTCGTTTTGCACGTCCAACAAAAGCTTAGCTGCTGCGTTCGCTGCAAAGAAGGGGAGAGGAACCCCGACACAATGCGTTTATTTACTCGTCCAGACACACCCAACAGCTTACACTCGGATCTGCCCAATTAGCTTTGCTCGACGAAAATCCACAAATCTGCGAGAACCAAATCGATCCTCGCCGCGATTGATCTCTCAGCGGAGAATATTTTTCCGTCTCTCTCTCTCTCTCTCTCTCTCTCTCTTTGTCGTGCTTGGCTAAGGAAAATATTTGCGAAACATCGGAGAAGCACCGAACGAGTTGTTTCGCCTTGGTTGCCTATGCACTGGGTACGGGGAAAGGTTATTGCTTCTCGGATCAGAGTCACACGAGTTTCAATGGAAATAAAGGAGGGGAGAAATAATGGGGATTGGGTTGAGGACAAATTTGTGGCTTGGTCTGGAAAAAATATTTTCATTTCGAAGGCAGCCACGATACTCGACGATACAACGTGCCAGCTTCGTGACACTCGGAGCGACTTGTAAGAAATGGAGAAGGAGGGGAGGGGGGGGGGTGAAGGTCTGAAAAGAGCAAAGCAGCTAGCAGAAATGCTCGATCGTGACTTACGTCGAGTTTTGATCATTATCCGACCAACGCCGGGTCCAACTGCTTCTGGATTAGCTCGTAATGCACAATATCCCTCTGATTCTACGGTCTTATAGTCCCGACTCCAACGTTAACGCGTTCATTCCCCATTCCTCCCGAATTTATATCACGATCATTATCCGGAAAAGCCTCTTTTTTCTCCAGTGACCTTGAATCTTTCTTCCCACCATTAGACACCTGACGAGATAATACCTCCATTGGGTGGAGCGTGAACGAGATAGAAAATTTCAATCGAGCTGGGAAAACTTTTTGCGAGCGTTTACGAGTGGAGGAAAATTTGAAATCTCTGAGGAATCCTGGTATAATGGAGGAGGGTTCGGTGGGTAAGCTGTCAATTTATCCGAAGATAAAAACATGGGAAATAAGGTTATTCGTTGGGACTGAAGTTTTAGAATTGCAAATAAATCAACGGTAATCCAGGAACTTGGCGGAACCAGCGATAGATCAGTGTTATATAAAGCGTACCGTTTCAAGTTCTAATGGGAAAAACGATTAGCGCCAGCTGACGTCATTAGAATCAAATGGATTCCAGCATGAAGTTTCGTGGGATTTCGCGTATACCCGTCTCGCGTGTATGTACTACGTTGTATTTAGAGTCCGGAATCCAGCCCAGGAAGAACGCGTCTAGCGCGGTAATATTGATTGGCTCTCGAGAGTTGGTATAGATTTATTTCTGGTTTGACCTTGACAGGATTACCATCGGAATTTATTAATAATTCGAGAGGACGCAATGACTGGGGCTCTTGCGATCCGTTTCTCCTTTTTCCGCTCCTTCGTCGCACACACTACATATATATACACAATAAAATTTATACATCGGTATCGAGAGAGGAGAGACGTCTGGCCGGTTAACGCGAAAGCTTCGCGAGGAGATAAATGAGTGATGTGCGCGGCGGACGTGGAGACATCGAGTTCATTAACGCGATTATAAAGACAGATTGGGTGAGCGCGTCTACTTGACCTCGGCCAACAATTGAAACTCGCTGAACTCGCTCACCGATAAGTCCCGGTCGGCCGGCACCCAATTAGCGATTGACGTAATCCAGCTTACGACTCGTTCCAATTCCTCATTGAACAACAAATGCTCCACTCCCCCCCCCCCCCTCCCTCCCCCACCGACTAACCTCCGTGAAATCTCATCGAATTATCTACGTACAGATAGTTTCGCCGTTCGTTTCGACAGCATTTCGATTAATTGGAATAAATCACGAGGAACGATAAACGCGTAAATCTCTCGACGTACCTAATACACATAATATATATGGAAGAATAATTTTCCCCAACTCGTTTCCATTTTATTCCGTTCCTTTTGCAAATCGAGTTTCGCCGCGCTGTTGGGCCGACGAGTGCAAAGTGTGCAGGAGGCCTGTCATAATTTTATGCGAGCATCGCGATCGGATTAGTCACGAGAGTATCTCGCATTTACATTGTGCCTGTTATATCTAGGCGCGGCTGGACACGGTCGTTCACACTGGGAAAACTCGGAACGCTGCGAGATGCTAGAAGGCGCGTTGCCGACGCGGACGATGGAAAACACGTTTTATCCGATAAATTATTTCATAGATTTTTGTTCTAATGGGGAAAGGAAAAAAGGAGAAAGAAGAGAGCAATGAGAGAGAGAGAGAGAGAGAGAGAGAGAGAGAGGTTATAAGCGGTCGGTCGTCACGTGGGGGGGTTGGAGCATCTATATAGATTTTATCTGAAAATCTGTGCAGCAAAGGTCTGGTTAAAAGCGTCGGATGTGAAAAGCGAGCGAGCCCCTTTTCAGCGACAGGCGCAGCCATTCGGTTGGCCCGGAGAGACGACCGGGATCTCTTATTAAATCTCGCCACGAAATTATTAAGCGTGCACTATCGTTTCGTCGTCCGAACGCGGTCGTGCTTAATACCACCTCGTTTACTCAGGGATAAATTTGTTCGGGGAGCCCGGCTCTGGGAGAGCTATGTAGTACTATAGCTATATAGGCAAACTTGTATCCCTCGGGAATCTCGTTGGTACGGGCCAACACCCCTCTACCTGCTCTCCTTTCCTCTTATCCATGTTTAATCCCCCCCAGCTCCCACTCGCAGTGTCGAGAATGGAACTGAAGTTTTCACAATGCCGATTGGCCCGTTATTAATGAACGCCTCGAACTTTCCCCGCCTCAAAGTAGCTCCATACTATTTTCTATCGCGTCTCCTTCTCTTAATTAATGTGTGCTGTTGAATGTTGGATAAATTGACGAGAGATAAGAAAAATCCTGCGGAGAAAAAAGGAAGGATTTCTACGAGAGTCGTTGCAACGGATATATAGCGTGAGAGGAGGCGGAGCGATATGCGTGTTGCTGCTTTATTTATCATCCAGTATACGTTTTACGGTTATAATTGATAAGAGCCGAGATTAAACGACGCTGAGTGCTCGTTAACGAATCGCGTGGAGAAAATTCGACCGAATCCGATAGAACAAATATCGCTTTGTTAAAGCGTTATCTGCCAAATGAATGATTCTTCAGGGGTGCGAGAGAGATTTTCTCGTGAAATTATGCTCTTTTTGGGCTTTTCAGTTTTGTACAGTGTAGTTTGTTACTGGGAGTATTGCATGCTCGTGCATGTACGAGTTTGCGAAGATTCAATTTTCTTGCGTATAGGAATACTAAGATCTTAAGAGCTGTGGTATTGGTTTAGCCATCGGAAGTAATCGCGTGACCGGTTTTATGATGATTTCGATGGAAACCTCTGCAACCTCTCGCAGGATATTGATTTTGCTACGATTTGCCAGGCTAGCGAAGCCCAATACCGGCGAAAGACAAATCCAAAGGAAAAATCTTTCGAATAGAAAACGCGAGAGAAATGGCATCTGTCAGATTTTGAAAACTTATCCATCATCCAGTCGTTTGGCTTAAAAATCATTATGCAAAAGCACCGGTAGATATATATAGTGTTTCCTTTTCGAGGACCTGCCGCACTTGTAATTTTCACTGATTTTATCTTATTGAGTGTTTTTCAATCCGGAGCATTGAAAATTTGCACAAATAAATTGCTAATTATCTTGAAAAGTAGTCTGTCATTTTTTTAATTTTGTAACCCTAATAGTAAGTATAATTCCTTAAATGTGCAGCTATTCAAATATGTATACATGGGAACTACTAACAGTAAAATGAATATTTTACAATTACAAGAAGTCCCTGTATGTAATTAATTTTTATCAATGAAAAATCCATCCTGAAAACTCGTCCATTTGCACATCGAGTGAAATTAGTCTTAACTAACAACCGAACTTGAACTATTTTATAAAAAAAAAAAACCCCTCTGTATACACAGCACCAGAGTGATAATCGATCACCAATACCAAACTTATCCAATAATAATTAATCATCGAATCGAGATCGTAGTTTAAAACGGAAAATACACGCATAGTACTCAGAGCGTGGTGAATATTTTTACGAAATTTTACAGTGTAGTTTGCCGATTGAAAAATCGCTATAGCGATCTGGCCAGACTTCCTAGTCGGGGAAAATGTACGGTCGAGCGAGCAGTAAAATTTCGTGAGCAAGGGAACCAGTTCTCCATAAATCACGAGAGGCGACAACGGGTGGTGTGTAAAGTGGAGAGGGTTAAACGTAGGATGGAGGGAGAAAGAGCGATGGCGTAATTCACAGGATCAAACGATATTAGATTAAAGCAAGTGCACAAAGGCTTTTGCGATCGGGCCAATGACAGTTTTGTGGCTGCCGGTTAGCGACAGTTTTGCATTAGCCGGATCTATTAAAGTATATAACGAGGCGTTATCCAAAGGCACGAGATCGAGTAGACATTAGCTCGCTCCACGCGAAACGTCGTTGCGTTGTTAGATTAGGCGAAAAAGACTTTATCGATCTGTATATATATATATATATATATATACGGAACGCGACTGCCCCTCGCAGCTCGCGCTAATCGCATGGCGCTGACAGTCTCTTGGATCTCTCCTGCAATGATCTGCGGCGAATGACGCTTTTCGTTTAACGCGAACCGGCTTGTCCGGACTGGCAGGTGGATGGAAATAAAATGGCGCTCAATCACCTTGGCGAGACACTGCTCGCGATGATTTAGATAAAAGCGATTTAGACTGACGTATTGACTCCCAGAATGTTTATGCTCGCCGCTGTTAAAGTATACTTTAGCGACTGGCTGGATTAGTGTTTTCGTTACGCTTCGCAAAGTATCATTGATTTATCACTCACTCCCCTTTAACATGATTATATATATATACTTTTATTGGGAATTCCGCCTCTCTTCGGCAATCACCGATCCCTACGACTCAATTGTAAAAGCGGAGAATCGCTCGTTCCGTGCATCGGTCCAGATTATTTAGTTGTATCTCACTTTTTAAGTATAGTCATTTCTCGATTCGACGCTCGTTCATCGATTTAATCGAGTTGTCTCGCTTGCTCTTTTTCAGGTTACCAGTGTACCTCGCGAAGCCGAGCACAGCTTTAAAATGCCGAGAGCTTCCGTGATACACGTGACGTCCACTGCCACCAGGCCCCAACACATGTCTCAGGTAAGAGAGAGAAAAGTCGAGTTTTATGAAGCAAGAATAAATAAGTCGGAGTGATCTGCTCGCCATGACTGATGGGCTAATTAATCGCGTCGGATAATGTCTCGATCTTATTGCCTCGTTACTGCACATATCTCTCTCTCTCTCTCTCTCTCTCTCGGTAACTGCTCTCGCGATCAGAAACACACTGACAGGTTGGAGAACGTGTTTATCTTTCAAACGAGATCTCACCCTTATCGGTTGCACGTAGCTTGCACCCGTAACGGAACGAAGACGCTTGTGAAAGCTTGCTAATTGCGTATTAATCAATATTATTATTAATTACACGAGGAAAACAATTTGCCAGACTAATTGGTACGTAGGAATTTTTGTAACTCGCTGGAAATGTTTCTTTCGCCATGGGAGGCTTGGCGGGAAGTAAATAGACGTTGTCATCGAGTTATTATGCGGTGCGAGGCGGCGGGATAATTGCGACGCGTCGGGCGCCTACGTGCAATTGTTCTGCTGGCCGCTGCGCTGATGAATGCCCGTTAAACCGAGGCTCTCTACGAGGATCGGTCAGTCGAACGAGTGCACGGATATAATGCCAGTCAAATTGCCACTGGAAGCTTTCTTGGGATTCATTCTTTCGACCAGAAAAACCCCGACACGAGCGGAGTATCGACATTTTCCACGGCAGGTGCAACCAATCCTGGCTAAGTTTTCTCCATCCGTCCGTCCGGACGGCAGTGTTCCTCCCTCGGCGAAAAATAAACCAGAATAACAATCATCCTGTCTGGATCAATCCTCGAGGCCTGGGAATTCCGCGAATATATCCAATAATCGATTGTTGAGCATTTATGGTCGAGACGTTCGTATATATATATATATACCTTAAACGGAAGCTCGTAGCTCAGAATTGACAGAGTAAGAGATTGGTGATTATTCAAGAACCGTGGCGCCGTAAATTTATATTCAAGCGAGAGGTTTACGAGTGAATTGTCTCGCGACTCCTGCGCAACTGATCATAAGGGTCACGAAGAGACGTTGTTGCTCTTGCTGCTGCTGCTGCTGCTGCTGCTCTCTCACCAGTAGAATTATTGTCCAGAATAATGCGATTCCGCAGGCTGATATTCCATAGCGAGATCTTGTAGCAGGGACTCCGAGGAACACCAATTCTCCATCTTTTCTTCGGAAACAGCTGGCTCTACACAAATATACGATCGATCATTAATAGACGTTATTGCTGGGTCTTGGTGCTGTTCTCTTCCATCGTAGAATTATTGTCCATAATAATATGATTCCTCGAGATGACATTCCGCGGTGAGATCTTGAAGAGATTGAATGGAGAACGCTAATTGTTTCTTATTTCTTCGGAAAGAGCTACCTCGATACAAATTAAAATACGTATCATCATCGAGGATGCGGGATCATCATGGACGATTGGCCTTCGAAGGAGGAATGAGAGAAGAGAGTCGTGGAGTCGAAGGAACCTCCGGAACACGTAGTCCATTGTTGTGTCCATGGAGAATATATACGTATAGAGACGCGCGCAGATGTGGAAACTCTGGCGAGAGGACGTGTGCAGCTACACGAGAATGCTTAGTATTCCTCGCGAGAATCGTGGCTCGGCTTACAATTTGCAAGGAGCAATTTGTCGCCTGCTATATCCAAGCCAATACGAACTCGCTGCGGGAACATGCAGATACGCGTTACAGTTGAACTCGTCTCACGCTGGACCTTCGTAAAAAAACTTTGTCCCAAACGAACTTAACCAGCAGAGACACTCGACCAGACACATCCTCTTAATTCTCGCAATTTTTTAACCCTTTCTTCTCGAAGAGATTCTTCATCCCGAGAACCACAGGACGCATCACAGACCCGGAAAATATGATTGGGCCAAGTTTCGACCACCGGAGAACAAAGAAAAAATTCCTCGAGGTTCCGAAGAGCAGCGCGAGACTCGCGAGCGAGGCGTCTGTTCATCGGCTCGCTCCCCGATTCTAAAATAACAAGAAACCGAGCGAGGGAGCGATCTGTTTTTTGCTCGTAAAGTCTCTTTCGCTCGCGATGTAAATTTAAGTCATGTCCGACGCGAACGAGCTACAACCGCCCCTGGGCGAGCAGTGAAAGGCTTAATTTACTTTTTGCGCTCGCGAGCCGCCACTGTTTGGCGGGAATTAAAAGGGCGGCGAGTTAACGCGTGTGCTCTCTTCATCGATTACTCGCAGGTCCTGGCGACCCTGGCCCTCTCCATGGGTACTCTGTCCTCGGGGCTGGCCAAGGGCTACACCTCGCCAGCGCTGGACTCCATCCTGGACAACCAACCGCCGCATCTTTATCACTCGAACAATGAGACCTGGTGAGCGTGCACACACGGCAACTATATGGACAGAATTGCAGCTGATCAACGGGAGAAGCAGTCGCTAATGAGATTTTTGCACACAGGTCCGGATTTTCCGTGACGCAACAGGAGGCTTCATGGGTGGCTTCGCTGTCGATGCTCGGCGCCTGGTTCGGCGCCATGATCGGCGATTGGATAATGAGGAGAGGTCGTCGTTTGGCACTGAGAGTGACATCCTTGCCACTGGCAGCGGCTTGGGTCATAACTGGCGTCGCACCTTGCGTCGAGCTTGTTTACGTGACGAGCTTCATCGGTGGTCTTTGTTGCTCGGTCATCACCATGGTTGCCCAAGTGAGTCAATGATTAATGTGAATTCGTCGTCGTTTGGACACGCATTTACGTCTGGCATTCTACTACTCCCACCACCTTTTACGTCTCCATTGTCCCGCAAGTGGTTCTCGATGATTAATATCGAGCTTATGGACGTTCATCAACGCCGCTTATCAAGACTAATGTATAAGAGACGTTGCGGTTCGCCGTGTGTCCTCCAGACCACGTTCTCCTCCACCTTTCTTTCCCCGTTCTCCTTTCCACCTTCTGCTCGCCCACCTAGCCTCCACTGTCCGTCATTAGTTCATATATACACCGGATCATTTATAATTCGCTCGCAGCAGCACAGGACCATTCCTTCAAAGTCACCTCTTTTTTTCCAGGTCTACATATCCGAGATCTCGATGCCGGGGATCAGGGGCTGTCTGTCGGCGGTACTTAAGGTCCTCGGGCACGTGGGTGTCTTGCTCTCTTACATAGCTGGTACGTACCTTAATTGGCGACAGAGTGCACTCCTTGTTGCCATTGCACCGTCTATGCTCTTTCTCGGGACCCTCTTCATCCCCGAGACACCCTCGTATCTCGTCCTCAACGGCAAGGACGACGAGGCTGCCAGTAGCTTGCAATGGCTCCGCGGTGATCAGGTCGACATAAGGACCGAGTTACAGGTTAGTCTTTGATACAGTTATTTTCTACCAAGTTGGCTCCCTTTACGGACACTCGAGTTCTCCACTGAATCCATCCAAATTCCTTTTACAGGTGATCAAGACGAATATTCTTGCTTCGAGGGCGAAGCAGTACGAGTTGACCTTCAGGAACAGCGTGTTCACACCGAGACTCTACAAGCCAATAGCGATTACGTGTGGTCTGATGTTCTTCCAGAGGTTCTCAGGTGCTAACGCGTTTAATTATTACGCTGTGATTATATTCAGGCAAACGTTAGGTGGGATGAATCCTCATGGGGCCACCATCGCAATTGGATTCGTTCAGCTGTTGGCATCTCTGCTGTCCGGTATATGTCGTCTCACCACTGTGAAATTTTCCTTGGATCATCGAATTTTTTGGTCATAACGAATTTCTGCCATTTCTTCAGGATTCCTCATCGACATCGTGGGAAGACTTCCACTTTTGATAGCCAGCACAGTCTTCATGTCGTTGGCTTTGGCTGGTTTCGGTAGCTACGCGTACTACATGTCCCAGACGCAGAATCTTGGTTATCCGGACTCGGAGATGATCGGCCAGCACGACTGGATCCCTCTGCTATGCGTGCTCGTTTTCACCACCGCTCTGGCTCTGGGCGTATCACCAATTTCCTGGTTATTGATTGGCGAACTCTTCCCCCTGGAGTACCGTGGTCTAGGTTCCAGCATCAGTACCAGTTTCAGTTACTTTTGCGCTTTTATCGGGATCAAACTCTTCATGGACTTTCAACAGGTAAGGGAAAAGCGTCTAACGATCGATGGACACTTAAGTACTTTAGAGGACAAAATATGTAGCTAATAATTAGAAAATGTGTTTTCCCTTATTAACTATTGATCAAAGAACTTAAAAACTCAATCGAATGAAAAATTTCATGTTCGATATAAAGCAACTATTGTGGGAAATGTAAATTAAGCATTTTGCAACGTGATTATCAGTATCAATTTAAATAACACTGGGTAGTTGGTCATGTTGAAGAGGACAAAATTGAAGCATGTCGCTACATGCTTCTTCCGTTAGTTGTTAATCTCCTCCTTCGCCCCTTCCATGCACTCGTTTTTACTTATTTGTACGGAGATACCGCTTGTATCCAGTGTTATGTAGGTGCTGTCCAGCGTTGTAAAAACACTTTTATGGATATAAGAACGTGTAATGAACTCTCGCGAAGCTCTGCTTGATGCTTATTCTTTTAGATGGCCAATCTCTCGGTAGACCCAGTTGTTCGGTAGAATCAGATATACATACATATATATATATATATATATATATATATATAGAGGGAAAGATATTTGTCGTGTCCAGAAATAGCTGCAGTTTGATTACTATCTGAACATTCTGATCTGTCGTAGACGTTCGGGTTGCACGGAGCCTTCTGGTTCTACGCTGCCGTTGCTGTATGCGGCTTGTGCTTCGTCGTGTGCTGCGTGCCAGAGACCAAAGGGAAACAGCTGGACGAGATGAATCCGGATTACGCCCAGGCGCGGTAGTATAAGGCCTCATTGACGGGAGGTCTGTCGAATTTGGAAAAGGCCAACAAGCTATTGCCTGGCGGTGCTTATCCGAACCAACACGATCCACGAAACGTCTACGGAACCCAACTGGCTTCCGTGGCCAACTTCAGCACGCTCTCCCGTCAAAACACCGGCAATCACCGTAAGCTTTCGGATTATTGCGGTATATTCGCGGAGAAGACCAATCGGATCGGTAGGAACGTTGGAAGTTTCATGCAGTCCAAGGGTTTTCTGCCGGGCAGACGATTGGAGAACGACAGAAATCAGGAGAATCAGGGTAATTACGCGGGGCAGACGAGGATCAACGAGCATCATCGAGGAAACAACAGACGAATCTCCGAAGAGAGCGACAACTACGAGAGATCCATCAGGATCCATCAGGATCATCGGAGAAACGGGAGTGGCAGAGTTACGGGTCAGGCCGATCGGTACGAGAGGGAACCTCGTAGATCGAGGAGGAGCGATTTCTGGGCCGAGTACGAGGAAAGGAGCAGATTTGGAGAATCCTCCAAGTGTGCAAGGTCGACCAGACCAATCCTCAGGAACGGAATGTCGAGTTATGACAGGATGGGCAGATCTTGTTACTCCACCTTACCATGCAGACGTAGCAAAACCATCAATTTCAACGATCAAGATTATTACGATCCTTTGGAGAAACGGCGCAGCTACCCTAAGAGTCTTCAGGATCTCACGGGATTGGACAGGATGCAAAATCCGTGCGAGTCCAGTCGTTATCCGTGCAGGGACGAGCGTTGCAGCGAGAATCATCGTTATCGCAGGAGAAAGGAGAAGAAGTCCTTGGAGGAGGACTACCTGAGGATCTACAGCAATCTTCACAGATTGAACAAGTATCCTTCGGGAAAGAAATACGAGCCTGGCGAGGTTCACTACGAGAGGGAATGCAGGACTTTCGGCAAGGATACCGTCGCTTTCATTTACTACAAAACCTGCTACTTGTGATGGCCGAATATCCCCTGCGACAAGCAAAATCCCAAAATCTTTTTATACCGTATGCTTCGTGCAATAATTTCCCTTCCTTCGCTCTTGACTTGCGTCCTGCTCGAGATGCTCGTGCCAATCTACATTGTTTATGGCTTTAAGACTTTTTTAGCTATAGCTTTGCTTCGTTACCCTGCGCTAAATCAGGGGAAGATAGAAGGAAAGAGAGAATTTCGCTGACAGCGAAAGGCAGAACTTCCATACATCGTGCCTTCCTCGAAAACACGACAATATTCGCATATAACGTAACTTAATAAGCCAGTATGTACATTGTTAAGAAGAGAAGCTAAAAATTAACTAGGCGACAATTAATTTAGAGAGATTAAAGATCGTGCCACGATCAGCAGCAGCAAGCCCGAAACGTGGTCGCGTTTTATCGTTAAAATATATTGTGCTGAGTGTCGTTCGAATCAAAGCTGATATTAACCGAGGGAATGTCGTAACACGATTGTACAGCTTTTTGTTTTTATTCTTTAAAGCGAGCGGAAGGTTTATTATACGCTTAACTTTGTTCGGACGACACCCTGTATAAATAGTACGGTCCAAATAAATCCACAAGCAGATAATTATCAAAAAAAACTTATCTCTAAAGGTTCACTATTTTTTCTCTCCTATAAAAAGAGTACTATATCGAGCTATGGACAAAAGTTCTGGCTCCAACGAGCTAAAACGACTTAATCACCGACAATATGAGCCGTAGTTTTAAGAATGGTCTTTACAAAGTATATATACATATACATATGTATACACATCTCGTTTTTTCTTACAAGGTACCTACTCGAATGTACTCCATCTATTCGATATTAAACGACAATACACCGCGGCGCGTTGCCAAAAACGCGCGAGTACGCTAATTATGTACGATATATATATATATATATATATATATTGAATTCCGTAAATTTAGATGAAAGAGATTTGTATAATATAGAAGCATTTATTCATTCTAGATTGATTCAGCCGATAAGGTTATTCGTACGATGCGCAAATCAGTCGAGACTCTTTTGCCATATTACTGCGCTTTAGGAGACTATTTATCTCAACCATTTTCTAAATATATGGATTTGCTCTCGAGCAGATTACTATTTGTGAGAGAACCGCGTGAATTCACGGTGCATTTTGTAGTTTTATATAGTGAATAGGTGTTTATACATATATAGCATATGTACGTTACGCGGATCCGTGGAAATTCCAGCGAATTCCTCGCGGATAAGTTCTCCCAAACAAAAGCCGTTATTTGCAATCATCGAGGACTTAGTCTTCGCTATTGATCTGCGTAACAATGATACTCTAATGACAATACTTCTTCATGACGAAATATGCCATGTAACTACTGTACTAGCGACAATATTTTTCTCCATTCAGCTTCAGGTCCGACTGCATAGGGTTTAACGTACAATCAAAGAATCATATCCCTGCCATATCCGGTATATTGCACCAATTAATTTTGTAAATAAGCAAATGAAAAAAAAACGTACGTGTACTTAAGCCCTTTTTGAGATTCAGGCAATTTTTGTAGACAATGGGTCGAGTTGGCTGATGTGGTCGGGAAGAAAACCTCGTTTGAGAATTATATTGATATTTATATCGAGTGTGAAGATTTTTTTGTATAAAATCTAAATATCGTTACTTACAGCGAAAAGGCACATATCCTGTGAAAATATCATTTTTTATACTTATTGTCTACAGAAATTCCATATCTTGAGGAAAAAATCGACATTTATCTGTATATCCTGTTATATGCTCAAGAGATCTCGAACGCCTCGTCGTCGTATAATTGCGTTAATCTATGATAGAAAAGTGCAATATACTCGTGAAGCGAGCGCACGTATAGCTTGTTAAGAAAAGTCTTCTTGGATATATTACGCAACAGCTGTGTATGTATGTAAAGGAGAAGATCCTAGGACTCGTTTGTCAACTGCTCTTATAAAGCCTACGGCCAAAGGTCCAGCGAAAGATTTTTCGTGCAACTACGCGCCTACGTATAGGGCATTTCTTAATCACACTTTTTCCCAGTAGTGCGTTCACCACGAAACAAAAACAAACCCGAAGAAATCTGCATTGTGCACTTTCGTGAATTGAAGGTTTACTTTATAGTATTCCGCGCGGTAATCGTTGAATTCGAGAGACAAAAATGCCGACTTCACATTACTGCACATGTAGATAGTGTGTATACAGATTTAGAAAGTAATCTAAACTTTAACGAATATAGGTATACTTGTATCTCTTGGACACGCGTGCGTGTGCATCTTACAAAGAAAAGAAAACTGAGCGAGCTGCAGAAGTTTACGTATCAGCCACGTTTATATAGAATGGCCTATTATCTTTCCTATAAAGTGCAACAGTCGATCGAGTCCGAAAAACATTTTGAGCGAAGAGGAAAAGATAATAATTATATATATACACCTCGGCACTACTACTATTGCAATGATTTTCATGTAAGTAACTCTTTTTTTTTGTCTTTTTTTATCATACGGCTGCTTTAACTCGCGAACACTAGATTAACCGACAATAAGCTTCGAAAAAAGCGCTGGACGTGAAGAATAAGAAAAACGAAAACGTGAAATTAAAACGATAAAAAAGTGCTCGTTTTTCATGAAAAATAAACACGAGGATCTCGCGCAATTATAGCTTCGCTTGCTAGATTTAATATTTTTGTAATGACGCCTATAGGTATAGCTTGTTTGTACCTTCATAGAGTAAATATTTACACTGTATCGCGTTAAAGTTAAAATCTCAACGAAATCGGAGGTCTGAAATGGGGAAATTGCGAAGTGACTGACCCGGAAACTGTAGCATTCAATCGAACAATATCGTCATTGCTGACGAGAAGAATAAAGACTGCTCGTGTATAATGAGTCAGTGGGGGGAGAGGGGAATGATGAACTATATACGTTTTCCTATGTCGGTTTATGCAGATCTTAATTTCGATAGCCGTTTGTGAATCTTATCCTGACCACAGGACGGGGGAGGAGGGGGGGGGGGGGTGAATCTCTATTGTGTGGTATATCTTCAATGGTAATCAAAATAAAGGAGGTCAGAAAATCTATAGTCTTTGGTGATTTCTATCGATCAATATAAAAAAAACATTTTCGATTGCTCAGTTGTTACATGAAAGTAGATGAGAGTGCATTGACACTGCGTACACACAAGCGACGATTGGCTATTATCAATAAAATCCAATAATTATTGTCAAATACAGAAGGACACGACACTCGTAGCACAAAGCTATCCTGCCCATGTAAACTTCTAACATTCGCAGGAATGATACGTGCACCTTCGAACAGTGCAATAGATAATTATAAAAATTATATCGATATATAAATACACGTAAAAATAAATATATAATATATATTATATATATATATATATATATACACAAATATTTGTGTTAAATATAAGTACTTACTTAAGAAACAGACTTTCTTAGATTGCTTGAGTTTGTATACCATTCTATAAGAGCGATAAATAATTTAACCTTTAAAGAGGACGGGACTGGTGGCGATAGTAGCCAGCCATAAGTATTTATTTTATCTTCATCTTTTTTTAGATATTGTTTACTGATATGTAAAGTAACAAATAAACATAGAAATGTTTTGTAGAAAGAGGGGAGTAAATGTTGTTACATTCTCTGGCTGCTGAGGCTGAGAGCAGTCTTGGTTATTTTAAAGGGGTTCAAAGGTTTAGTCTGGGGGAGCGTGGAACGGGGCGTCCCCTCTTACCCCGCATCATCTCGCGCAGCCCAATGTTACCAGGTCAACAAGTTAAAAATCACTAATCAGTAGTCGGAAATGTTATTAGATTGGAAAAAAATTATTCAATTATTTTTATTTCAAAATAATACGATAATCGACAAATATAAAACAAAATTTTTATTGTTTAGTAATACTTCTATTTTTAGAAATAAAAACTATTTTTACGAAAGTTGATAAATTTAGCGATGTTTCGTTAAACCTGGCAATATTGGCGCAGCCAATAAACTTGACGTTTTGTTACGGTTTACTGGATTACTTGGAAATTCATTTGGTTACACAAACTGGAATTTCGCGTACGGCTTCTGAAAATTCTAAATAATAAGTTTAGCAGTATTTTAATAATCTCTTTGCGTTTTTGGAATATCGCACTCTGTGTGAATCGATTGTTTCATCGCGTTCCAAACGAGCTCGTATATAATCTGCAAACTTTCAAGTCGAATATCATCGAGACATGATTGGTAAAAAATATCAGATAAAATTAAACTCGTTGTAGTACACTAGAACAACATATTCTCTTAGTTTTGCTTAATTTTCTGCATTTTTGTATAACACCTGAACCTTCTTAATTTTTTAAAGCAATTTATGTGTGGGGAAGCTAGCAGTAAGTTGAAACAATTTTTAAAAATATGTGTATGATTTTAAATGTAATTGTAATTCATTCATGATAGCTATTGTTTCTTAAAGCATGTTTATATATTCGTTCAGAATATATACAAAGAAATATTTAAAAACTTTGCTGATATTAGCAAAAGAAATATTTTTTAAAAACTAGTCGACTGCTACAATTTGTCCCGTATCTGGGGCATTTTTCATAAGTGATTGATCAGTATTATAATAAAAATGACAACATTAAGAGATTTTTTTTTTAACATTTTTTTATGGAACAATAATAAAAAGATTGGTCGAAATCCTCTTCACTCGTTAAAGCTCTGTCGGATTTTATTTTACAATTTTTTATGCTAAAGAAAATATAAGAATAGAATAAAGTAATTTGTACATTCACATTTAAAGCGGATTCTCTAAGTATACAGTGTTATAAACTTTTATAACTTCTCCCGAGGTTTTGTTACAAATTACCCCAACCTACAATTTCAGACATTTTTGTTTATTCGTAAAATTGTTTTGTCAGTAGTAAAAAAATTAAAGCAACATATAAAATCTCAATGCATAGTTAAAACACATAGGTACTTTTTTTTTAATGATATTAAACTTATCTTATAAATCAAGATTTATGAAATCTTTTTTTTAGAATTTAGTGGCTCGAAGGAAGCACGTCGAGATATAAACTGTTAAATTCCATTTTGAAAAGATACTATTTGTGCTTTCGTCATAAGGATAGCTCTATTAATAAAATCAAATGAAAATTTTATTAAAAAATTTCAAAAGCCGTTGCGAATCGAGCTTGTTGTAACTTACCCTTTTAAAAACTAGCCCCTAGCTCCTATATTCAAATCAGAAGAATAGCTTTTCCATAACATATGAGATGAAATTACAGCTTTTCATGCTTGTTTTGAGGGATGAAAATGACGTTTTACTGACATTTGGGGGGAAAGTAAGTCCAGCGGAAGGAAAAGAGCGGTCTATTGACAGAGGGGGGAGGGGTAAATCTTTTTCATTCAGCCTAAACATACATGGGAAACTATATTTTCTCACATTTGTTATGAAAAATAGAATGCTAAATATGGGGAGAGGTAAATTTCGACGAAATACGAAGTTTGAGTGCACTCAGCTAAAATAATATCGCTCGCCTTAAGGCTCGGATATCACAATCTCACCTTGTGCATTGCAACTTCGCACCTCGTCGGAAATTGCTCGCTTTCTCCCCTAGGCTAACAATGTACTATTCTTAACATTGCACATGTGAAAAGTATTTAAAGTTTTAAAAAGAATATGTTTGAACTTTTCCTTCGGTACACGTCCGGATATTGTACATATCATCAACAAAATTAATGACTTTATGCGAGATGTACATATTCAACATATAAACATATCTTCTGTTAAAGAAAAGTTTGATTTGCTTGAAATAATTCCCGTTCTCTAGAGGTTAAATAGATGGATTTTCTGCTAAAGAAACTACTTTGAAATAAGGAACGCGCAATGTTCAATGTTCTGTATAGAAATTCGTATTAATAATGTAAAGCGCCAAAAGTGATATTTTCCTCTTTTCTTACTCCTACCTAATTTTGTCTTAATAGGACTTTTTTATGTCTACTAAAATTATAATTTCATGTAAAAAGAAACGAGCTAATAAAATTTACTACATCCCAAAACCAATTATCTAATGTGTACAGAAATTTTGGACAAGCTTCGAAAAGCTTCGTTCAAGGCCATCTGTCTTACTCTTTAGGAACTACTTATAAGAACGCTCATGTACGAAACAAGAGCGGGAATTATTAAACAATAGTTATTACTTTAAACTTACCTAGTTCTGGAACAGACATGTAAGTTTCACAATCGACGAGAAATTGCCCTGATTGAACTGCACCAAGGGCGACTATCCTTTTCGTAAGGAACTCGATGGTTTGAGGTCCAGTACGATTTTCAATCATAGGAAATTGCTGCAGACTGTAAAGAAATCCATTTTTCTTTGAATAATTTACGAAAAGTAATTATTATTTCTATTGCATATGATATATTTGATTAAACCATTTAAAATATTAACGTAAACAATTTCACTCTCTTTCTAACCTCAAAATTGTATAAAACTTAGATTATACGAATAGTACGAATATTCGAGTATATCTAACCAATCGGTGAGAAACAGAATTAAATAATAAGAATTTTGAGAATGTATGTATGTGTGTGAAAAGCTTCTTACACTGTTACACCCATTATGTGAATAATAATTCCTAAATGAAGAAGATACCCGGCGTCGTCGACTGTCACAACACAGAAAACCAATAACACAGGATCTGTTATATGAGAGTTTGTACTTATTGTAGGAAAGGTTAGGTACAGTAGCTTAACCTAAAACTTCTCAACTTCTCTAACAGATGGCGTTGCATGTAACTAAGCGCGTAAAATGCAATAGAGAAAAGAAGATAAGTGATTCTATCCACCACCGATAATATTTCTAGTAGACACCGGAAATTACAACAGGAAGATCAACAGTGCGTGATGAAAATGATAAAAGCTTCCTATCAATTCCAATGGAACACGTGAATAGTTAAATATTCCATCGATATATCACCACTGTGTCTGGATACGTATCCCATAAATTTTAAAACCATCACTCCCAGCTCTATCTCCCCTCTTCTCTATCTATTCCTAAATAAAGAGATTGATGAAAAGCGACAGAAAAATTCTCTTCAATTATACAAAATCACTCACACAGCTTTTAAACTTTTACATTTTTCCAAATCCGTTTATTATTCTCCATGCAATTTCTTTTTCCAATCAGGCTTACTTTAAAAATAAAACCACCCGGTTTTGAATAAGAAAATCTCTTTAATTAGAAATTTATAGGAATTTATCAGTGATGTCATTGCAGACTCATCGCCTGGCCTATGAATAGGCTGTCTGTAACGGTTGATCTATAATAATGCTCTCTGTTAATAAGAAAAAATATAATATGGAATCTTATTGCACAGGGGATTTGAATTTTGATTCAATTCATATAAAAGCCGTTCAGAATGTATGATCGTGTAGCCATTATGCATGGAAACTTGAATGGAAGCCAATGAAGCTCGTTGGGCAGCGTTTTACAAAGTTGTATCTCGTTTATCTGGTTGACTTCAAGTGCAGGATCACTCGGTTGTTTATAATTAGCGAGTATCTTTCTCTCATAAATAACTTATAAATCTTGTCTCTCGCGACGTATTTTTATGAAATGCTGATGCGTGCAACTGGATGCTCGCCTACTTTCTTCGAGTGGATATACGTATAATATTATACGAAGCCATCTCGTAGATCTTGCAACCTACGCGACTAGTCTTTCGCGCTCAATTTTTTCTCATACCCATTGACAAACTGAGCTTCCGCGAACGATCTGCTTTCTCTATTCCGAATCGAGAGAATCTTTAATCCCCTAGAGAGGATCAAAGGGGCTGGAGTAGAATTAATATATATATATACCCAAGGATGGGAGAAGAGGGAAGAAAAAAAAAGACAAAGGAATAAAGAGAGAGAGAGAGAGAGAGAGAGAGAGAAACTCAACTATGAAAAACAAGAGACAAGGACCAAAAAGAAAGGATCATCCTTTCCTCTCAGTCTCTTCTTATTCCTTCCTCCATTTGCATTCCGTATTTGGTGCACGGTGCGTCCATTTTGGTACCAGAGGGGGGAATACGCTTCAATGGAATTAACCGAATAATACCCAGCATTTGGATACCGCTCACTTAAAAAGCTAACGCAGAAAAGGATTAAGTCTTCTCTCGTCTCTCTTCCTCAAGATCCTACAGAGAGCGAGGATGCTCGATTATGAAGCCGAGGAGACTTTTGTCCGGCCCCTAAACATCAAGGAGCGAGAGAGGGACGTTGAAGATTGGCGAAAGTTTTGGCAAAGCTGCTGCTTTTCGCCAAGCGAGCACGTTTCCTCGTTTCGGAGGCGTAGGAGAAGGGACGGGTCATTGTGAAACTTTGAAACACGAGTTGAGAGGGAGCGAGGGTATCATGGATCGTATATTGGATGCCCACGCGAATAGTTTTAAGGCTGCTCGTTCTCCGATTCTATACGAGAAAAGCAACTGGGATTTGGACGCCGTTGTCTGAAGCACGAACGTGGGGGAGTTTGCCAGCCACGTCTACCGATGTTGTCTGGAAATTAGCCACGAACGACACTTGCACTCCGGAGTCTTCGCTAATAATACGCATAGTATTATATATATATATATATATATATATATATATATATATACTGCAATGGAACGAGATTAAACTAGTAAAAATAAAAAAAGAAACAAGAGAACTGAAAGCTCCAATCTTTCGTCTCTGTTGTTCTGCTCGTTGTCAATGGATCCTTTTATCCGTCCGGGATCGTGTTGGATTAATAAGACTGTGAAGGGTCCATTCATCTTTGGCGGAGATGCAGCGCGAGGCGAGTTTTTCGGGTAGAAACCAGGAGCGTATCTATATAGAAAAACATTGATGTGCCAGTGGCATATCTAGTTGGGTGTAATTGGTACATCTGGAACGTTTGCATAAATGCTCTTCGAAGCAATATACATATAGAGAGGCTTCGGAGGGTATCGTGGAGAGCTTGAAAAAGCTTTGTTATACTAATAATGGGGAGGAGGAGGAGGAGAGGGGGGAGGGGGTGAAGAAAATTGTTCAATAACACTTATTTATGTTGCGCTCGAGTCTCTCCAGTTGAACCAATTCTCACCCAGTGGCGTCAGCGTTCCGGTGAACCCTGAACCGACTAATGAATCATCCAATATTTGTAGAAACCACAAATAATTATGATACGTATAGGTTTAACCGTGCATCGACGCGATCGAGTAAAATTTTTAACTCGATATTTCCACGAAGGAATTATTTTAGCATTAGATAAGAAAAGGTGAAAGGATGGAAGATAAATAATATATATCTCGTGTTCTAGGCTCATTATAAACGGATTATAACCACTATAAAATAAACTCCTGTAAATTTAGGGGTCCTCCGTTTTAAGCATCCGACACTGATATCGTGAAATCTGAATGAAGAAACCAGTGGTCTCAGTTGGTATTCAAATTAACGTCACGGAAACGTTTAAGAATCCCTGAAGACATTTACCTTAAGGTTCTATTATCGTAAAACCCGACAAAATGTCTATATATAAGAATTTGCAGGGAGAAATTTCAGCAGTTTTTCTCAATTAATTGATAAAAGCTTAATCATGATATATTATGTTTCCTGGGGGCTTGGAATTGGAGGAGGGGGGCACGGATCGATCGAGGAATCTTCAAAGGGGTTCGAATATACTTTCTCGCGTGAAACGCGATCGTTTAATCGTGTCGGCAGCTTCCACGAGGCAGTTGGATTCGCCGTGAACAGTGCAAAGGCTCGTTTCTGCTTCCTTAACTTGCCTTATATGGTTAAGAGGCTGCAGCGGGAATTTCTACTCGGCACTGTGGCTACCACGAGCGACGGATGACACTGACCTTCTTTCCCCGAGCCCCAGGCTAATAGGGAACGCACTTCTCGCAAATTCTTATTACGAAACTTATTTATTCTCTGCTTCGCTTAATCGAGAAGATTATTATATCAGTATACGATTCTAAATTGACTGGAAAATTTGTTATATACGTGAAAAACTTGTGTATAACGGTATATATAGATGGATGGTAGAACATTCTTCATGTATTTTCGTAGTACGATCCTGGGGGGATCCGTATTTAGTGAATAATACTTCGAATATCATCCCCCCTTAATTTCCTTCCACTCTCGATATTGTAACATGGAGATATCCAACCAAGCATTCAGCGTTAAATTAGACAAAGCCTCGAAACATAATTCTACATTTTCAACATTTTTCATACTTTTCGATATTCGATTCGAGAAATTTGTAAAATTATGGCTTATAGTTATTTTTTCATTCAATGCCTTGTATGGAAATGAGAAATTACTTTGGGTACAGTGCAGAAATGAAGTTGGGTCTTGCGAATTTCTTGAGATACTAAAACTTATATATATATATATATATATATATATATACCTATTAAGGTTTATTTTCGAGGTCAGGCAAAATCTCTCGTACATCGAGCTTAACGAGACTCGAATTTTTCGCGACGTATATAGACATAATTTATGTTTGCGCTTTACGCCCCACGTGATTCTCAACCTCCTCTTCTGTCTGCTTCCAATCTACTGGTGAATGGCAGAGGATTTTTTCAAGTATCACAATGTCCCCTACCATAATGTTATATTCACTTATCCCTCGTGCTAATCAATTGAAAAAGCGAGTAGCTTTTTCGGTATAAGATTTTGATGGGTGAGATGAGAATAAATCGGCGATGAACCGCTGTCTGCTTAGCCTGGGCAAATAGGTATGCAGTTATTCTGAGACTGCCGGGGTGAATGGCCAGTTGTGCAGTTTCGCTTTGCAGACACTTGGTTTACGAAAGCTCCAATCAAATATCGCAGGCTGACCGGGGACTACCACATATCCGACGAATGCAATAACGCATTTCGCCATTTTGCCATTTTCCCAGCATTTTTCACATTCCAAAATAATGTCAAATTTCCAAAGACCAGCGAATAATATTCGAGGAATGTGGTTTAAAATCTCTGAAGCTGGGTCTATTTAGAGTTCCCAGCATCGAATTCGGATTGTAATTTATCCGCAGCAAGCGGATATATTGGGTATATTGAATAATGCAATTGTCAAATAATCCCGGGAGATAGTACAGAAGCATTTTATTGATATTGGAAAGCCCCGGTGGCTGAAACCTGCAAATTGGGTTATCAAACACGAGCTACCAGTACTGTACGTCGTCGGTGCGTCTCTTACACAGCTTTGGGAGCTTTGCAAATCAGAATAAAACTTGACGAGAGTCTTATAATGGAACGTCATGGCCAAGCAAGCAACGCCACTGAATCGAGCTAATCGAGAGTTTGCTCAGCAATTTTCAAGTCTGCCCAGAATCGACCGAATACGCTCAACTGCGTTCTCGTTTTAGTACCGTTTAAATCTTTTTCTTTTTTCACTTTTCCCATTACCATAATTTCCTTTTCGCCGCCTCCAAAGATTTATCGAGAGAAAAAATGAGTTTTTGGGTTTTCAAAGTAATAGTAGCGTATTTTTCATGTTTTTATAACGCAAAATTATACATTTGCTGTAGGGAATTGTTTATATTGTTGGAGTATGGAATTTCGAGAGGAAAATTGGATAACGGGACAATGGACGAGCTATAGTGGAAATTCACGGCTATTCGTAATTCATGGAATGAAGGAGTGCACGAATCGTTATCTGAGCTATTTTGGCACATGACTAACACAACTCTCGAAACAGACGCGGAGAAATTTGACTCAAAGAGTTTTCCTCGTTGTGCAAACACTAGGCTCGATAAAGCGTTCCTATACAGCTTATATTATAACACATATACATACATGGGTTACTCGTTTCATCGACCGATGGTTCAAATTCGAATAGTTTGTTTATCCATTCGCTTGTACAATCTGATCGACCGTGACTTTTAGCGATCTAAGATCCAAAAACAAATCGGCGTCAATCTCGTATTAGAATTAGAGCTTCGAAAGATGTAAAGGAAAAGGTTTGAAAAATCAATGGGAATGACAATGAAATGGTACAACTATTCTTTTATCGCTATTTCTATTCATAATTACAGTTTCAGTACTTCGTGTAATACATATATAAAAAAATATAGTTTTTCTGAAGGCACACGAGAGCATAAAAGTATGTAAGAAATCACTTATCTTCATGACACTATAGGGGATATCAATGTTTTCACAGGAACGTTCTTAAGCCTTAACATATTTGTATTTCGATTGGTCATAAGCAAAATATTGATATCTTTCATATAATTTTATTGCAATGTACATGAGTTTTATATCTGTTTTGGTGTGTTTTTAACGGTACACTCTGTATATATAGGAAGATCTTGAATGGTCAATTGTAAGCAAGGACTTTGATATAAAATACACTTATTTACACAAGTAGATTCCCAAGGATGCTTCAGCAAGCCAATGGGTTTAACAGAGGAATAAAACTCTCGCGTTATACTGGTCACTCGCCATGCTACAGGAGTGCAATGGTACGTGTAATATCTTGGCTGACACAGTTGCGTTGGCTGGTTGGCATGACGCAAGCCAAAAATGGACAATTAGTGTCAGATGCTATCGCCTCGATGCTTTTTACACATGGCATTTAGTGCTTGACCAGTGCCGACCAACCGAGCATTAACGGAAACGGAAGCACGTATTGCACGGAAGGCGCACGAGTTAATCAAAACGGCACACGCTGACCGGTTTTTCTGTTGACCTTGCGCGCTAACCCTAACTCTCCCGATTATTTTTCACCAGTTAAGATTCGAAGAGAATTACCTTGCAGTAATGTTCACCTTGCATAAAAATATGGGAGGATTCTGATAATATTGTTAACAACACGTGAGACATTAAGTGCATAAGTAGATTTAACCTATAAATCTAGAGTTGTCTTCAATTGAATTATCAAATATCAAATATATCAAAAATATTTAAATATTTATAAATTATGTTTTGAGCGTTATCCAGCTTTTCCCTAAATGCTTCATATTGAGCTATTGTATTATTTTGGAAACTCTTGGTAGGAAACCTCTTTACTACCTATTGGTTAATCCCCCTACCACGTAGCAAAGTTTCCACGATCCCTGAGGGATCATGAAGACTAAGGACTTTGGGAGATTTATTATTTAATATGCAAGGGAGCGTATATAGGAAAAATGTGCTTATCTGACGTGATTACGTGGTCCACGAGAGTCCGGGTATTATTAATTCACGCTGGGGAAGCTTATTGTTAGAAAGGGCAAATGGCATGTTCAACAGTGGGCACGTGGGCACACGATGTAGGTGAAGCGAACGTTTTCAGGCTTTGCCTCTGTTTTTCTGTGGATGCACTTAAACACCGGATGTATCCGACACACGCAATTGATTTCGTAAACGCATTTGGAGAAGAGGTGATATCCGCGTGACTCACGTTTGGATTCTGAACTGCTGCTACCTCCCCCCTCTTACATCGATTTTACAAACGATGCTACGTATAAAATCTATTTCATGCGATTATGGAAGCAAACCAAACTCTCTCCTTGTTAGCAATCTCAAAAAGCAGTGTTTCCAATTCCACGATTTGCAGTGAAATATAGTAAGAATAATTAAAGAATCGGCATAGAAATTGGCAGTTGGTACTGTAACGACAAACTCTGTGCGACGTTAGCATGCAAATTGTCGAGTACGCGTGGTTAGTTCGACAGTTCTCTCGAAGTTATGCGGACCCCTCGAAACATTCTCGAACCGCAATCCTCTACTACCAGTATAGTTTCCACATTTGTTTTTATTCTCCAGTAACTTTACAGTAAAACAAACTAATTTATGCTTCAACTAATTTATATAAAACAGAAGATTCTAAAATGATACGAGTATCGGTGCACTGGAAAAAATTTAGTCTAGTCGTGCAGACTAAACGCTGCGACATAATTGTGGAATTGTTGGTTAGGTCCCTGGAGCAGAATTAGTCAGAGTTTTCGAGTTTCGCGTATTAGACACCGCGTGTCGCTTTAGGCACAATGGAGATGTGTATGTACATATATAGTTGAGGCTTATCGACGCTTCAAATAATATAAAGACACTGCAGTTTTGGTTAATTATATACTAGCAAGAAATTCTATTCGTGAGAATCGAGTCAAGCTCGGTTATTCGCTGTTTAGTTTAATGGGATATGCACTATATAGAGTTTCCAGTGAAACGTTTAGATCTGCGTTTGACACAACCATCAGAGTATACAGGGCTGAAACTCAGGTGTCAGACGCTGTATTTTCCATGTCGCCTTTGAGGTTATGTTCGTTTCATGATGACAAGCATGTATTATATTGTTAATAACGTTGATATTGTGCGGTGACCATTAGAGGAGTTATAGTACTAACAATGGAACAGCTGAGGCGTTATTGTTTCGTGGCAGGCAAGACGAGTGTATTTGGCTTACTATTTCCCATGAACAATCGAGAGTAGGCGCAGCGGTTAATAGGACCGGTGCTGCCACATTGACCGTGCCCACTGGCCCCACTGTGCCCAGCTCTATCCCACCTTTTTCGACCTCGTCATCTCTCTATCATGACTGTATAAACTGATCAAAGCATCGTATCATCAGAATTTATTTTCTATTGGATTTAGAGTCTGAAAAATTTCAAATCTTGAAAATCCTAGATTTTGTACATCTGCTAAAGTTTCGCCCAACCGTGTCTGCATTGGCCACTCTCGGCCAATTAGAGCATGGAACTTAATTGGTTGAATAAATTGTTTTCATAATAACTCAAAGAATTCTCTTTAATATATTGAATCAGGGATGATATAATGGTGAGTTTAAAATTTGAGAAGATGTTGCAAATGAGCGTTGACCATCAGTTTGAGAGCAGCTGAAGATGCGCGGGGTAAGGGAGATAAAAATTGTGTTAAAGAGGAGGAAGTCTGGAGCGTGAAGGGGTCAACGAGCCACAGCTGCTTCTTCGGATGCTACGTGGTATCGCGTGCCTTCGTCCATTAACCCGGTTAATCGCACGCTCGTTAATTCCCATTTCACGCGGCCCTTCTGATCCATTCTCGACTGGCGTTCGCGATTCAACAACGTTGTATCAAATACGGTCTCTGTTAGCGTGCCTAGTGCAAATTTACAGGACTTTCTCATCGACGAAAATTCAATATGTTATAATCGTCCTGTGCATATAAACATAGTGACATTAAGCGAGTTCTCTATAGATATTAGATATAACTATCAGATTTTTATGAAGCTCGATGTACCGCTTAATAAAAATGTTATACAGTTAAATGTTCCTGAATTTTCGGAAAGTAGATGATTAAATTTTTAATCAGGTTACAATTACGTTTACTTACATAATCATGGAAAAAGACGTTCGTGACTTCCATTTAAATATGAACTATCAATTTTCTAAAATCTTACAAAAATTGAACTTATCAATAATACAATTTTTACTTATAACAATACACTAAGTTTTATAATAAAATCCGATCGTCAAGACTAATATTTATAGAAATCTCTTAAGACGATATTATGTACTAGTGTACACACGTTCAACGATGAACTATCGATACCCTTTGTCGTTTTGAACAAACTTATTTCGTCTATATACACATGAGTTACACGTTCTCATTTAATTTTATTTGTATTCGTGTGCACGGAGCAAATACTGCGCGTGCCGGATATAGAACGAGATAAATAGTTGCAATTGCAAGGATTTTTCTCAACACTTTCTCGCAGTCCACGGGGTACCTGGCAATGTCTTAATTGTTGAGTTACGAGGCCACGCAGAGTATAGTATAAACATATATATATAATACTTAGGAAGATCGTATATGGCAAAGCTCGAAGAATCAGCTTTCGAGTCCTTTCTAAGCGTAAGTCGGTTAGCTCGGATTCGCTGGCTGGCGGCCAGGATTAGTCACCAAGCAAAGTCTGCACGAATATCGCGCTCCTCCTGCAGTTAAAACACGTCCCAGCCAAAACAGAATGTTTGTACCGCGAGAATAGCTTCCTGGTAGCTGTGGAACCATCAGAAATTCTCTCGAGCTACGACCTTTGTGAAAAAATATGCCAAACGCACAACATTCTCCATTGATGGGTCTGGTTTGAAATAAAAGAAGAGAAGAAGGAGGCGGAGGAGGAGGGGGGAGGGAAATGGACTCGAGGGGCTGTAAAGAGATAAGCGGGGCTGTGCATGATATCTTTTGCCATGTTATACCCAGTAGACACGAGGATAATTGGTGGATATTAGCTGTTCGCTTCGTTAGCGAAACGATCGATCTTCCGCGCGCAGCGTTCTTTAATGAACACTCCGAAGATAGCAGTTTGATAGGAGCCACTGGGGGATGGCGGAGGGAGGGTGTACCGAGAAACTGCCAAACGTGGCCGAAGAAAGTAGCGGAAGCGTATTAGATATTCCGATAAGGAACCTCCTGCATAAAGAAGCCTCGAGACTCCCAACAAATAATCTCCCGCAACTTCAATTTTCGAGCTTCCTACTTCCTTAATCCCTTTCTCCCCTTCACCCCTCCCCCCTCCCGTTTCCGCTGACAAATCAAAGCTCGTCCATTGAATTTTGACGAAGGATCCGCGACCGATTGAATTTCTTTGAAGCGGCTACATCGCAGGCACGCTCGGCATTTATAATTTACAAGATGTTCAAGGCTAGAAATTCACGTCTCTCGGTGGAAGGGCCATTCAAAGTGTAGTGCAGAGGCTTTCCTCCAGCACAAGGCATAACGAGCATAACGACTACCTCGTTAAAATTTTCTCGTCCCTCCCTCTTTTTCTCTCTTCCCTCAAATTTTCTCCGCACTCTTATTCTCTCTCTCTCTCTCTCTCTCTCTCTCCGACACTCGTTCTCGATATTCGCCCATTGCTATTTCGATAGCATCTATACTCAGGGTTTTAACACTCTTCGGTTTACAAGAGAAAGAATTTCATAGATATTTTTATTTTCTCTTCGTATAAATATCATCTTCATCTCTCGCTGAGCTTCTTGCTCTCAAGGAGAAATATTTAAATGATTCCTTGTGTGTATACGCGCAAGGTACTGTAATAGTATCAAAGATTTTACAAGAGGATAAAAATGAGATATTTTTGAGAGAGGAGTGCACGTCTCTTTATTCTTTCCGAGAAAGACATCGCACCGGAGCGAAACATAATAGTGGCACAACTCATAAACCCAGTTACTCGTGCTTTACATCCTTGCAACCGCGAATATAAACGTTTCTCTCTTCAGGTACTATCTTCGCTTATAACAAATTTAATTAGCCATTGCAGCCAACTTCCAACCTCTATACACGTAGGTATTTTTTTCCTTCCCCTGCAATCTACACTACCGTTCCAACCACTGCACTGGCGTTCAATTTTCACCAACTATTCGCAAAGAATCCCTCTATCGACCAACTTCAACGCATTCTCATCCCTCGTCGAGCTTATTCATTTATTAGCGGAAATTCGAGCTTGCTAAAAACACGAGAATCATTTTGATGGAATATCTCAGCTCCCCCTTCCATTTGCAAAGAAAATTGATATAACAACTGTTTATATATATATATATATAAGAGTCCATAAAGTCGATGAGAATTAATTTTGCTGCTGGGAAAGTAATTTACTTTCCCATCGAGGATTATTGGTCCTGCTTCGGGCATTTATCGTTTGGCAAGGAAACCATATTTACGAGGTTCATCACGCTCGTTAGTCCATAGAAACGGCTATTCAATTCCGTTGGATTTCCTGCGATGCTTTCTGATCGAATCCCGCCCACGCGGAATTTCCATTTCAATTGGAATATTGGCGTCCAGTAGCCATTGACCAAAGGGCTAGCTTTGAAATTGTTCAAGGTGTTAATTCTTTCGAAGGTGTGGAAGGAAGCTTGGAGGAATAAAAAATGTTTTCCTATGGGTAAACCTGGCTCGCGTGGGTTGGGAACGAAAGGAAACCCATTTTCGTATAGGAAAATCGACGAAGAAATGAGTGAAAACTGCGCGTAAACGTGCGGGATTAAATGGGAGAAAAAGCTTTGCGTAAAAATGAAATGGCTGGTAGTCTGGCTATAAAGTATATATATCTGGAAGCCGTTGATATTTGCAGACACGTTTTTGCTATTGACACGAGAGAACACATGCACCGATCGCAGATATCGTACCACGTTCCCCTGTGATATAACGTAGCTCCACTCTACCGAACGAACGATTAATTAAACGGCTCTGCGGCAATCTGTAAACACGCCTGTTCGATATTACGCAATCTCTAAAAAAACGTCAGAACTTTTAGACAACTGGGTCAAAGATTTATTTTTACGATTCGCGAGAGACGATTCTGCATTTTAATCCGCTTTATTTCGTCAAATTTGTTTCGTTCAAGTATTCATTCGCTGCTTTCAACCCCAGAACAGTCTTAAAGCTTTTTAATCGGATCAAGGTGTTAAAGAGTTGAATAATATAACCTTATTACTATTATTATAGTTTATTATATAGTGTAAGCTTTCAGTCCTTTCTTACTATAAATTTAATTGTATTTATTTTTTGTTTCTCCATAGCTTATCAGGAAAGAGTGCTTGTAGTTTACTGGAATGTTTATATGTTTGTTCCAGTGAAATATTCCTGAAGAAGAGTCGATCGTCATGGAAAGTATTACCACTATATCCAGCTAGAATTTTTCTCTCTCCATTTTTGAAAATTCCAAAGAATTTTACAACTACTCGCGTATTATTTTGCTGCTATATACACCCGAAAAGCTGGTAGTTTGATTGGCTGTACACAATTTCACAAGGTGTCTCAATACAGCCCTATATTTCACCTTTATCCCCCTCCAACTTTTTCCTCCTCAATTTTCTCCCTCTGCTCTCCCCTCGTACACTGCATTCGACGTTTCTATCAAAACTCTTATCCAATTGCAACCTGCTAGTTCCCATTTTGTCATTTCTCCTTTTCGGGAAGAAAAACTGGCGGAAATTACAGGAGGGGGATTTGGAAGGCGAGAAAAAGAGGAGGACAAAAGTAGGAGCTTATGTAAACTCTCAGGAACGAGGAAAGACACCTGTATAGCGATTTTCACAAGAACAAAGGAGAAAAACGAGTGCTGAGTTTGCTTAGCTAATATATTCTGGGCTACGTACACGGCAACTTTTCACGCGTCTACGTGTCCGTGAAAACTCTCCTTGCACTCTGCAAATGTGTAAATTCTATGGAATAAAAGTTGGAGTAGTCGAGTTATGGGAGATACTTCCTCGTTCCTTGTATTTTGGAACTAATGACAAATTCTATAGAATTAGTTTCTTCAAATTGGTTAAAAATGAGAAATTTGTGCCATGTTCGTTCCATGAGGTCACATATATATCTTGCACGAACGATAAATTGGTCAGAAGTGTTTACCGGTCCAAGTGCTTTAAGTCTCTGATAGAGTCGATAAAAGCTCTTCGTTCTTTTACCGAAGATCTCGCGCATTGATTGCTCGGCTCCTCGTTCAGGAGTAATCTTCCGCGAGTGCGCTTTTAAGCACGGTTAAGAAAAGAGAAAGCGGATCTTCTCGTACGGACCGTATATATACATATATAGATATACCGTGGAGGATTCTATATTTAAAAAATCAAGGTGACCTTCGTATGACCTTCAAATTATTTTTCAAGGTCAAATTAGATGCCACCCTATAATTTCCTTCCTTTCAAAACTGTAAAACTTTTGTTTGAAACATTTTTTTCAAATTACATTTGTTTCTAAGCAGATGAGAAATTTTCCAATGTAAACACACTTTATTATGCTTTTTGCTTCGCGTTTCTTTTACGAATCGCTCCACTTTTTCGATCACCCATTCTTATATATATGGCCTTTTCGCACGCTTTCAATGTCAAGTTGAAAACTATTTCTTGGAATCTTCTGATCGATTGATTAGCACGCGCGATAAGACGAAAGGTATATAGAGTAAAAAGGATATAGAGTTTATTTTTAAAGGTAAATTCAAGAACACAGTAGTTACTGTTCGATGGCTGCCGTAGGTGAAGCGATTTAGCTTTGACACAGAAATTGTTTTACTTTAATTAGAATGAGACTTGCAGTTGTAGCACGCACCGTCGTTAGGTGAATAAACCTGATGTATTATGAATGAGCGTCGACCTTGACGAATATAGCCTGACTGCAAAATATCGATGGTGACTACGACTAGTAGAAAATCCACAATTTCTTTCATCCACAAATAAAATAATTGAATTACTCGTAACACAACGCATCCAGTTTTTTAATAAGAGAAAAAGTTTGAGAGCGAGAAAAACTTTAGCGGCTCGGCTGGAGAAAATTTCTCGGCATTCTTCCCGCGAGTTAAAGTTGCCAAAAAACGAAGGGACTAAGGATATTTTTAATGGAGCTGCATAATTCAACGTGAAATGCACTCAAAGGATGAGAAAGCGTTCTTACAGCGTGTTCCAGCCGCTCCATTTCATCCATTTATGCAGAATCGCATGTCCCAGCCATTCTTCGTAGCTTTGGTGAAATAAATGCCGGTGTTATGCAAATACCGTCCACAGCCTTTCCTTACTGCACTATATATACCTACACTCCCAAACGCAACCTGAAATACCGGCGAGAAATTAAGAGATCTCCTGCCGAGCCATCCTCCTTGCATTTAACCATTTCCGTCAATTGCAGGAAAATTTCAGTTGCTGCAATTGTCAACCGCGATATAACGCAAAAATGAGTCCTGATTATTGCGAAACAGTCGTCGAAAATCTCGCGGTAAACCGATATCGTTTCCTGCTTTTCGCAAAATTCCCGATTAATCAGAAGGATTGAAACGGCACGCGTTATCCTCATCATTTTGAGCAGTCTCGTTTGAAAGTTCGCAAAATCTCCTTCGATCTAATTTATTCTCGCTTATTATAATTGCTGCACTCACCATCGGTAATAATCGGCAGGTCGCGCGCTCTTTGGGAAGTTTTCGACAGGGGATGCGCGCGCGCGTTCTTGACGCTTCTTCGTCGCTGGAAGGCAAAGAGAGAGAGAGAGAGAGAGAGAGAGAGAGCTCAGGTTATTTGCTGCTGGTTCGGGTCGAGAGTGATCGAGTGCGCCACGCCTGACAAGCGATGGCCAGGTGAAAAGCGTGTGCCAAGCTACGATGTCGAGAGCGATGGCTAGAGAAAGAACCTATCAGAGTCATGCTGAAAAAATGGCGAAAAATGATTCTGTCTTGTGGGAGACGAAGGAATAGGCCGGAAATGAAATTTCCATGCTTGAACTGGGAGTTTGAATGGCTGGAACTAGATAGTTTCTTGCTACCAAACTGGGAGAGCAGGAGGGCGTGAATGATGCATAAACTGGAGGGTGGAGGGGGTGAGTCCTAGAAGGCGCAGCTGATGCGCCCGGCTTAGCTCAAGTGGGAGAAAGAGAGAAGATGGGCGACAGAAATGGCAGTCGGTAATGTAGGTTTCGCTCGGCAGTGTAGGACGAAGTACCGGCGGGGCGCAACTGGTGTTGGAGGAACGAAAAGGGGAACAGTGTTACGAAAGGTGTGAGACAAGGAGGAAACTCTAGTCTGAGTATTGCGTAAGGAAGATGGACAGTTCCGGGGTACAGTTGAACGAACTAGACTCTAGTGAGTCTAGTCGTGCGATAAGGATGCTTGTTTCGCAGAGGGAAAGGGAATGAACGTTCGAAATGGAGGGAGGGAGAGAGAGAGATGGAAGCGCACGCAGCCACGGCAAATCAGCCAATTCTCAAGAGAGAAAGAGAGAGCGAGTGAGTAGGATGGTTAGCGGTTGCTGCAGAGAGAAAAGGACAGGCGTTTGCGGAGCAACTGGAACGAAACGAGCGCTCGCGGTGAAGAGTGGTGGCGAGCGGATAAAACGGGAGGGGGGAGAGGACACGAAGAAAGCCGCCGGGCGCCATACTGGCAGCGGGCGCTGCGGCTGCTCTGCTGAGCTGACTCCTCCGGCCTCCGCTCGGCACGGCTGCACGGTATACAATACACTCGCATGAGTCGCTAGTACAGTACGCGCCCAACCAGCGTTCCCAGTCGTCGTCGCGTTTCACGCGTCCTCCACCCAGCTCGGTTAGTGTTAGTCGTGCAAAACTCCTCGACTCCCTTCAAGGATTTACGCGTAACACCTCGTCCATCGTACTCTGGGACCTCGAAAACTCAGGCCGACGACTCGCTGGGAAAGGAAGCGACTGACGCGCGAATCTCCACGAGAATTTTTATTCTTCGTTGTCGACGCCGTTGGTTGGCTCCTGTGACTGCACACTGCCTATACACGGTGAGTGAGCGTGCAACTCAAGTTTAGGTTAGGTCACGCCTCCGTCGCCGCCGCCGGTTTCCGACTCCTAGCCGGAACCCACATCGAGAATCTCGCGTGTCCACCAAATTTCATCCTTCAGCAAAACCACCCTAACCTAACTTCCACCCTACCGGGCCCCTCCACCAATTTCCGGACCTTACGCCTTTGCACATTACTACCTCCCCGTTCCATCCATACCTGTGCCCGAGCTTTGTCGAATCTTCCGCTAAATATCCCTCTCTCTCTCTCTCTCTCTCTCTCTCTCTCTCTCTCTCTCTCTCTCTCTCTCTCTCCCTCCCCCCCCCCCTCCCCCTCCCTCTGCTTTAACTATTTCACTAGAACTATTTTGCTTCTTTGTGTACTTCTACCAAAGTGATCAAGAAATTGAAGAGAAGAAGAATACTCCGATATACGTTTTATGTTTCCATGCATTTGTCATTCAAAAATTTTTAGATAATAAAATATTCACTTTATTATCGGTGAAACTGTGACACATTGCTCAATAAGCAGCACGTTTTAAGAGATGGATAGCAGGTGTTAATTTTGAGCGACGGAATCTCTTCGAAACGGCAGAACCGCGATCGAACGCTTCAGGGATTTCGCAGAATGGAGGGATGAAAGCAGGATCCGTGTACGATTAGGTGTCTTCTTCAGTCTTGGGATAGGCATTAATGTTCCATGACGGGGATAAGGGCAGGGGAGAGAACGAAAATTAGCAAAGACCACGTGCGAATTCGAATGTTTACTTCTTGAAATTTTAACGTAGTTTTTTATTTGGATGTCATACAAAATATTCGAGTGCCGTTTCAAAAACACTATTATTCTGGAACGTGTCAATTATTTTCGCTGAATTATCCCTCAGTGATATAATGCACTTTTGGGAGAATGTCGATCGGGGGGAAAAATAGCATTTGATCAGCGAATAAATGACACAGATTCGATTCTGTCCTTCCCATCGATGGACTTTTTCCACGGTTAAACAAGTTTAGTTGTGGCAGAGGATTTTCTGAATCATCGAAGCTGCGTTTGAGCGAACATCTGAAAGATTTGTTAGAACGGCGAGGGTGGCAGATGTTCGCCTCATGCACGACAAGCAACGGAGGAGACCGAGTTGCGGGACTGTTTACTCTTTTTCTCTCGCTCCCGTTGCGAGTATCAATTTCTGGCCCGTATATTATTCCCGCAGCAGGACGGAGCTCGTAGAAAATTCCAGGACCCATGGATATCGGTTTTGATTCGCCGGAAGTGGTAGTTTCGTAATCCTGGGATGCAACGGAGTGGAATTCATGGGGAACTCGACTGGTTTTTCCTTTTGTCTTCCGGTGCAATCGTTACGTAGACCGGCGCAGCGGGAAGGGATTCCTGGAAGGAGTAAAAGGCCAGGAAGGCTCCTCTTCTTCGTAGAAACCAAAAGGAAGAACCAAGAGGGAGAGAGGAGATGAAAGGACTATGCGAGCAGCATGCCAAGCAGCTGATGTCATTTTTTTTTTTTGACAATCGCGTGAAATCCAAGTCTTTGTTTGCGACGCCAAGATCCTCCAATTGCCAACTGTCAAAGTCCTTGCTCCAAAAGTTCCATTAACTATCCCGGAATAAGAATTTACGTCGAAGAATCTACAGTAACGAAGAATAGCTGGGTCCGTCATGGTGCGACAAAGAAACTTGAACGATGCGTGGGTGAACAAAGGAAGAATCGATTAGTTTCTTGTAAAAGCTGAATAATTAAAGTCCGGGAAGCATTGAAATTCAAAGCTAACGAGTGAATAATTCTTCTATTTATGGAAAATGGAAACCAACGATTATGGGTACGTGATCCAATGACGTTGGTGGTGCGAGGGATACTTTGCGTGGTTCGATAACAAGAAAAAAACAGGAAAAAAAACAAATAAACGCGTTTGAACAAGTTGTGGATGACCCGCATGAGTCGTTTCGGGTGGTCTTATCTCCTGGCTCGACAGAGTTCACATCGCGATGGCCTGGAATCCTCACGGGACAATCGATGTTAATGAAAAGTCTTCGATGATTCGTGCGTTCAGTCAGCCTCGTTAAAACTCGTCGGAGAACTCTCCTATTACTGCACGCACGCTGACTTAGAACTTGCTGACCAAGAGTCAACGCACACCATCTTCTCTGCATTGCTGAAGAATTAAGTTTCTATCAAATTTTTTCCATTCGTTGAAGAAAAATTCTCTCGCAAAAATCTCACCGGTAATTGACGAATTCCTCTCCTGTATCAAGTGACACGATGGCGTTTCAACGACGAGTAATCAAGAAAAGAACGCGTTTTCATTTTTTACAGAAAAATTTAACCGAATTAACCTAGTTTTCTTTATGATGGATACATTTTGAGATTGGTTCTTTTACACAAGTACATCTTCTATGTAACAAAATTGCTGTAGCAGATATTTTCTATTAGGAAAGCGTTGGATTTAGCAAATATGTGTATGGGAATTACACGAGTATTTCAGACTGGACTTTATCCCGTATGGACGGATAAGGTAAAGGTGGGGGAGGGGTGATCTATCTATAAAAGTATATACTCATGCATAATCCTGTACGTGTACATCTTCCTGGCTCTCTTGTCAGCATAATTCAGTACACGCACTCCTTCGAAACATACCATATCTTCAGCTTATATTCTCCACGTGTAAGGCTACACTATACCGCACAATACGTACCGATGTTATACGCGCAAATACTGAACGGAACACTTGGTGCCAGCAGCATCAGGGAATAACCAATTGTAATTTGGAATATAGTGGCGCGAAATGCATTCAGCTCGTTTATTAGATTTCTCGCGTCATTCTGCAGTCCGATTGTCTCGAACAAACTTGGCTGAACGCTCGACGATGTTGACTGTGCTCTTGCTCGGAGTTCGGACTTGCTGGATTATTTCAGGCCTGCCATCTTATATTTTACCTTCCAATCTTTCGAAAAATTTCTTGATTCTCTTTTGAGAAGAACCGTGGTTGTTCGAACCGGAAGTGGGTCAGTTTTGATGAAGTTGGAAGTATTTCTCAACGACTGCGGAGCGTTAAAACTTTTGTCGCAGTTCCGTGCAGCTCTGGATGCGGGGTAATGGTATTTGCGAGGCATTTCCGACGGAAGGGTTTCTAGTCGATATATATATATATATATATATATATATGTTGTAACAAAGGAGAACGCGTTACGAGAATCTTTTCTCGTGAACTCCCCCCCCCCCCCCGACCTCCAGCCAGTGCCACGTTAACTCGGTACAGGTGACTCAAAGTGATCAACCCCCTGTGAGTCGATAATCCATTTTTTTTTCTCACAAAGAATAATGTCATAATTGCTGCTTACAGGAGAAAAATAAATGGCTTATATAGGATCGGGAATGATCGTGTGCGATATTTTGGCTATTAGTTATTTAAATGGACACTCCCTTTTGTATATTCTCTATCCCGTATAACCTTCCCGACCACCCATTATTTCTATTTCCCATACCCCATCACTCTGCGCGGCATTCAAAACTAGTAATCACAATGCATCGGGATAACCAGAAACGTAACAAATGATTCTCTGAAAATTTCTTTCACGAAACGCAATAATCACCACCAGAGTATTCGATTATGGATAAATTCGTAAATTTCATAGAAGGAAAACTAGGATCAAGGATCGATATGAATCGATATGCCACCGATCGTAATACATTGTATACATAGCACACATAATGCAGTATAAAGCTTACGTACTTCGAAGTGGACTTTTCGCGTGGGCCCAAATGCAATGCCATGGAAAATTTTCAACCAATAAGAAAACTTTCACGGCTATCATTAGCAACTTTGGCCTGATAAACTTTTGTATCGATTTGTCGCCTATGCTTCCATCTGGAGGAAATCAAATTTTCTCGCTTTAACACAGCGTTAACATCTGTTACTATTGGATATTGGTCTAAAAGCTTTACGGAAGGTATTGGCGTTTTGCGAGATATATATATAATATAGAGAGGATGTAACGTTTCATTTGTCGAGTACTGGCTTTGGAAGTTCCAGGATATCCATTGATGGAGTGATATATTCCTGGAATATCTTTTCCTTTTCACTTTCAAAGATGGATATCCGTGGAATATTTCTCTTCCACGTAAACAGTCGGTTCCCTCCCTCCAAGTTGAGCACCAGAAAACGTTGGGTGTGACAAATGATTGCCACTGTCACATTGAGTGGTAAATTATTTTCTCAGCTATACAATCTAATAACTCTCGAACGAATGTGTTTCTGAGTGTAATGTAGGAGAGGACTTGGAGCATGAAATTATTCTAATGCTAATATATATATATATATATATATATATACTTTATCTCTCGTACCGAATTAAAAGTCGTTTTTGCTCTCCCTCAAATGATAGTTACGGTTTAAAAAAAAGAATATTTTCCACGTTTCAGCCGCATTCCGGCCACGATTAATTAACCGACAGGCGAGCGCGTCTGAGTTTACCGAGTTTAATGGAAAATGGTCCACACCCAACCCCCTTTACGTCCTACAGTCAGTCGAAAATCGACCATCGAGAGACCAAACGGGCGACGGATTAAACGCTGCTAATTCGACTATTCCTGTTTTTCTCGCCAATCGATCGATTTTTATCAAAACACCGTCGACCTTTATCGACTCCCTCGTGAAACACAAATTTTTCCTCGCGCTGTGCAAAATAATTTAACGCATTAAAAGCCGAATAAGTGGATAAATTTGATGTCGCTTCGTTTCATTGGCGGTCAATCTTTTTCCGCTACCACCCTCTCCCCTACTTTCTAATTATATATGGAACTATCTTTCAAAGGAGCAAAGTTTATCGTGCATCCCGTAATAGAGTACACGTTTTAGTAGGGAAAGAGGGGGGAGGGTATCATCGCGATAATGACGAATCGAGCTGTGCGAACTCTTTTCCTTCTATATATCTCGAATAACCGACTTTAAATCGAGTTAATTAAACCGAAGGAGTGTAAAGCTGATAGAATTTGCGAAAAATCTTGCGAGATTGCAGGAGGATTTACTGGAGGAATAGAAGCAAACGGAATAGTTTTGACCGAAATTCGAGATTGAGGACTTCCGGTGGTACAAAGGCTGGTCTTGTCTCGGGGAGTCTGTACGGAATAGGAATAAAAGCCGATTAAGCCGAGAAGACCAGAGGAATTTCATTGATCTTTTTCTAAATGAAAAGCGTCCCGATTGAGTCTATAGCTATAGTGATCAATTATCCGTCATCCTCCCCGAGGTTTATGGGAAACGTTGAGGCGTCCTGGCGATAATTCAAGTGCGAAGATCGATAATTCGATGGGCTTGGGAGCCAGTGCTAGGAGAGTCTAGGTAATATCGCAGTCGTAACTCTTTTTATCGAGAAAAATATTAGCGTAAGCTTGGTAAAACGGTGCGCGCCTTAGGATCGATAGTGGTCGTTTAACTTTGACAGTGAACTCTGTTGACTAACGAGTCGTTAACCTCTTCCGCTCTAAGCATCCAGACCATTTTCTAATCCATGGTGTTATCGATCCTTCACGCTTCTTTAACTTTCACCCAGCTAGACAATGGACCCGTTATATATATATATATATATCTTCGATGGGAATAAACTGTTCCAAGACTCGGATACGATCATTGAGAAAAATCACGAGAAACTGTTGTTCCCCAAAATACCCATTGTGGGACTCTCTTCTAAGACCCACCTGAAAGGAAAATCTTTGAAAGAGGACTGTAGCTAATCCGGTTCTCCAATTATCCGAGTAACGAAGCTTAAACCATGCAGATAATGATAAGACGTAATCTTAGCGATACAGTGGCAAGTTTAAACATGGAGGAATATCCGCGATTGAAAATCCATCAATGAGATCGGTCCAACTCACTCTCTTTACGTGTCCTCCTCTTTCTTATTATTTACCACTTTGCGTTATATGAATTCAAGCTATATTTATAGGAACTGATAAGAAAACTACCTTGAAGAAGCAACAGGAACCTGAGGAACAAAGTCCGCATTGATATTTTATCTCGTCGGATAACGAGGCATCTCATTGTATAGTGTAAGAACGCTGGAAAAAGTAGAATAAATTAATTATTTAGGCCTTCTGTAACGCAATGTATATATAGCTACTACCCATATGAATTATCATCCATTATTCCCTGGATGCCAGAGTGCTCCTCAATTTCAAGATATGAAGTGAACGCGAAAAAGATAAGAGAAAACGCTGTATGACAAAAAACTTGTTCTCTTGTAATTTATATTTTTAATTTAAATTTTGTAGATGATAAAACCTTATTCAAACAAGTATGTACATGTACTATATTTAAAAATGTACATGAGCAAAAGAAATGGAGTTTTTATACTCGGCAAGTTTTTCTATTAGCGACATTTTCAGTCTAATGCTCTGAGCGTTCTAACCTTTACTTACTATATTAATCTTTGATTTTATTCGTGCGATCATCATATCATAATTTCTTTTTTCGCTAATAGTTGCTCCTGTATGCCGTCTGAGTCATTTCTCAGGCATCTTGGTAGCAAGCCAAAAGGAAAGCTAAGGGTTAAGTCGTTAAAAGTGCCCTGTAAAAATTTAGCTACCGCTGCCGCCGTTGCCTGTTTAAACGTTCGGCTTTTACAGCTCTGGACGGCGGGTTTGCAAGCTGAGCAGCCGGTAAACTTTCGTCCGCTTTTCTCCAAAGACTTGATTTATTCGTCGCTGGGATTCGTGATTACGTCAGCGTTCCGAGATATCACAGATAAAACTTTATATATATATATATATATTTTATTTATATTTACAGCAGGTCCCTGAGATTACACGACGCGATACACTCGTCACTGACTCAAATAAACTCGACTCCTGTACACTCACCAAACAAACACCAACTTTCGATTCACCTTCATTATCTGGACCATGCACAGGTAGAGCGTCTAAGAATAAAATTTTTGGAAAACGTCTGTACTTTCTGGAAGACAGTGACCTTTTACTTTTTTATCAGGACAGATAAGATAGATCGAGCAGGAGTGACAAAAAACAGCAGCATTAAATATAAAGTGAGATAACCAAAGCGGAAACTAGCTCATATATATAAATATATATATATATGTAACTGAGAAAAGAGGATATATTGTTTCTCGGTCAGGAAACTTCCGTGGCTAAGCCAAAGAAGGCTTTATATCAAAAATCTCGTGTAGTATATCCTGTATTATAATCTTATCTTGGATAATTTGATCGAGCGGAAAGAGATTTTTCAAATGCCATGTGGGTATTAGGAAATTATGAGCAGCGGCCATTGCAAATTCGCTGCTCTTCGTATTCAGCGAGGATTTTCGAGTCCGTCGATCGGGGCTATATCGGGCGAACTGTCCGAGGCGAATATGAAAGTGCAGAACGCGTTAACCGAGTTAGACCCAATTTGCTTGGCCCCTGCTAATCCAAGCTATACGTGCCTGGAATCCTCTTCTTTTCAGCCCCGAGACTCCCGATTTTCCAAAGGCTCTCCTCTCAATTTTTACCTCCGCATATTTACACCCGAAAACGATAATTTTGCCCTTGGAAAAAATCCTCGCCCGAGCGCGCGATCCTCGAGCTATCGATGGAAAATGCAACTCCATCGGTTATACCGCTGTCATGGAACGAAAGTTATTTGCATTCATGCATATTCGATTATTTAATCGGATTGAAAAATAGTCGTGTTACACTCGGTTCTCGAGGAAGACAATGCGATGCTAGTCCGAGGCGCTATTATTGTTATTATTATTATTTTATCGACGGATACCCGGAATCCCTCCACTGCAATCGATTCCTCGTTTGTTAAATCATCCATCGCGCAGCGATCTGAAAATAAAACGTGATCGAGTAACACGAACGTGTCCAATTAAAAATATATAATTTATAAGCGTCGAACGTAGAAATTTCTTCGCACGGTGGAAAGAATCGATGAATAAAACCGTCGGCTGTTTGATTTATCGGTGAAATTTTCAGGTGCGTGGGAGTTGATGGGAAAATCAGGAACGTCGCGTGGTCAGTAACGACGAAGCGGGGGCACCGTTCAGGGGGTCATTGTCTTGGGAGATAAAACATAAAATGGAAGGTACATACGCACAAACAGAAAGCAGCGTCGCCAATGACTCACGTGCCGTGGCTATTCACGTTTATCGTTGGATAACAGTTTAAACGATTATTGTTCGTCGACCTAGCTGTAAATATTATGGCAGACGCAATTATTTACCAGGATCGATGGTTCAATCCTCTCTGACAATAAGGAACATGGATATTTTCCTCCAATTTTAAAAAGCACGAGTATCGATTTCTATTGGATACACGAGTATACTCTGAATCTAGTTGGAAACTGCAGTGTTTCGAGAAAATAGGGCATTCACTGAGAAAGATTCTACATTATTTTTCAGCCTATTAACGGTTATTCGTGATTTCAGTAAATTAATTTTGTTAATATTATGAATAAATTATTATTTACGTAGTTATTCATAATATGGATAAATTAAATTTATTTACATCACGAATATCTGTTAATAAGCTGAAAAATAATGCAGAATTTTCAGAGGTTTTGGGAATTATTTGTATTTTACGTAATACTAAGTCACTAGACCATATTCAACACCAGAATTCTTGGCTTCTGCCAGAAGCCCATTTTTTAAGGCCAAGAGTGTCGTTTTCTACAGATACAAGTGTTTAAAATATTACTGAGAGCCTTCTATACTTTTGTCAGTGTTAACTCGGAGACGCCTCGCTCGCGACGATGAAAACTGAAATTGCTTCAACTACCTCTTTTTTATCAATGTATTATATCTATCAAGAGCCTTGGTGAAAAGCTCGAGTAGGTGTTATGACATCGGTTATTCTAGGCATTCGATTAATAACGACCATCCAATTAAAGATTTGCCACGAAAAATGCAATTCCTTGGAGTTTTAAAGACTCGGTGAAGAAATTTAGTCGAAAGAGTTTTGAAAGTCGCGAAAGTGCCAAAGCGAGTCCTCCGTATTATTGACCCTGCCTCGATCCATTAAGCTGTACGTCGAACGTAGGATAAAAAAAGCCACTCGAGATTTTTTTCTCCTACGAACGAACGGCTCACTCTCGAATCTCCCGATGTTGCCAATCTTCCAAGAAATTCAATTACTCGTCCGGGAAGATCGAAACGAGCCACAGCAATTATTCCGATATACCAGGCTATAGATAAGCAAAAGGATCTTGTTTTGTTTTCTTTCTTTTCACAACGAAAACAATGGAACGAGTTACGAAAGTGAAGCGAATTCGTGTTTCACGAAGCGAGCCTTCCTTTTTCGTTCCAAACGTTGTTGTGTTTTGCTTTTTTTCATCTCGCGAGCATTATAACAGACTGAATATAGACGCACGTCGACGAACTTGTTGCTGGGTAGTTTTTTGACGGGCCATCGATTCTTCATGGACAGCAACGCCACGCTGGGCAAACCGCGAATTCCCTTCAGAGGAGAGCACTGTGCGCGGAGCATGAGCGTTAATTCGTGCTGGATGGGTGATTATGGCCGGCAATAATTAAGCTGATTAAGCCACGAGTTCATAGAGTACAAGGCGTTTTTCATTGCTCTCCCTAAATTAATGGTGGCTGGCTGGAATCTCCGATGACGCGAGGGACGTCATTTTCGAGTGGACGCTTCAGTGGCCCTAATTGCGTTGATTTCTACGGCTAAATAAACGCGCTCTGCTCCGGCAACAATTCAACTCTCCACTCGAGCATTTAATTCCTTAAGAAAAATAAAGCCTCGATACTCGCTGAGTTACGAATGCTCGTGCGCTGAGAGTCGCTCTTGGAAAGCTCGTGATCGGATTTTCCAATCCAAATAGTGTCATTCGATCATTCAATATATATATATATATATATAGTTAAGATCTATTATATAGGATTTCGACATGGCTTCAATGTCCGCGCACCCACTCGTCCATACAACGAAAGAAAAATTCGCTTGATTAATCCATTAAGCGTGCGAAGGCACGATTAAATTGAAAGTGTGAACGGAGTGCAATTGGGCCGAAGTTAATGATTTCAAGGTCTTTTCATGACAGTCATTAGCCCAGTTGACCAGTTTAGTAGTTGGTTTCGCGCATGTTGCCATTGCAGGGGCCACCGACCGAACGTGTAAGCCGATTAAAGTTGGACCTTGTTACCTAATTATAGAAGACAAGTCTAATTAGTCGGGCCCGAATTAATTAGCGATGCAGGCGCAATTTTCCTCAGGCCGAAACTTTAGCGGGGTGCACTGGAGAGGCGAGGAAGAAACACGGGACCAAGTTCTCGTGTCTTCTTCACGTGGGACGAGGGAATTTCTTTAACCTGATTTCTAAGTCAGCTTAGATCTCTCGCGGTCGCTCGACAAAGAAATTCCTGAATGCCTTCCTTCGGGAACGGGCAAACTCGGAGAGTCGTTGGAGCGCGGGATAAATCGAGTCTGCGTCTGTCAACTGGAAAGCTAAGAAGATCTTAGAATATATTTCCTCGTAATAAATTCGTATTGTGCCTGTTGGACCGGTCGCGGCTGCATTCACGCTTTAAGCTCGAGTATCTCATATAGGGGAGCTCTGACGTCATCGAATTTCCTCGCACCTCCCGAGAGAGTCATCGTATTTTCACACTATCAATCTTAAAACTTTGGCTTTCGTGAAAGTAATTAAATCGTCAGAAGCTGTTGATGATGGCCAGAACATTTTTCTAATTATTTTATTGGTTCCTGCTGGATCGATGTTCGTCACGTTCGTAATTTAACTTTGATTTTCGGAAGAATCGTGACGTCATTGTATATTCCAATTTACTCGCTTCTCAGGAGAGAATTATGATATTTCCAGAGTATTAACCTAAAATCCTCAGCTTCCGTGAAATTAATTAAGCATCGGAAACTATTTACGGTCGCCAGCAAATTTTCCTCATTATCTTTCATGCACTTCATCGTAATAAATTTATATCGATCTTGTTATTGGATCTGCACTTTTGAATGCATTTGCACTTTAAGTTCGAGTTTACTAGTTTCTTACGAAAGAAATATATAATATTTCTACGTTATTAACCTATAAGAACCTCGGTTAAGGTGAAATAATTAAATCAACAGAAACCATTAATGATCGCCAGCAGATTTTCCTCGTTTCCTCGGATACACATCATCGCAATAAATTTATGTCGATCTTGTTGTTGGACGGACCTCGAATACATTTACACTTTAATCTTGAATTTCAGAAGAATCGTGACCTCGGTGTATATTCAAATTTACTCGCTTCTCAGGAGAGGATCGTGCTATTTCTACAGTATTAACCTAAAAACCTCAGTTTCCGTGAAATTAATTAAATCGTCAGGAACCATATACTAACGATCGCCAACAGATTTTCCTCATTACCTTATAGATACACTTCACCGTAATAAATTTATATAGATCATGCCTTCATTTTCACTTAAATCTCGAGTTTCGGAAGAATCGTGACGTCATTGCACATTAGAATTGACTCGGTCCTCAGGAGAGAATCGTGATATTTCCAGAGGGTTTATCCGAAAAGCCGAGCTTTGGAGGAAGCGACGAAATCAAGCGAAACTATTGGTGATCGCCGGCAGATTTTTCTCATTAAGTGGAAAGCTTTGGATTCTCCAGTCGCCCGAAGACGGTTGGTTATTTCTGGTAGCTCATCGGATGCAGCCCGGCTGGGCGCGCAATTGCGATCCGCCCCGGGATTGCCAAGCGAAACTAGTGAATCAGCCACGCGCGCGATAATTTTAGAAAACATTTATGTCGAGGGAAACAAACCAGTTTTCACCGATCGATTTTCACCCCTACCTTATATATTATATATACGCCACCGCTGGAGAAAAACCTTAAACGATATTTCTGCTCGACGATTATAAATATCAAGCGCCCATACTGACAAAAAATAAACATACCACGGTATAGGTATAGACTATGCGAGTGCAAGCTTGGTAACAGAGTATTCTAATCTGACTCATGGACCATAATTGGATTTATTTGATAAATAAACAATCACAAACGCCTATTTTTTACCCAAGAGTTTATCTATTTTTTTCCTCTTTTTTTCCTCGTGATAAATGCTTTTTACTGATTTATTCCCCTATTCCGTTATTTCATTCTTAGCGACAAGTTTCGGAATCGTTAAGAAGTAAATTATATATATAGATATATATACAATTTTAAGTACACTTTAAGGTATATTTATTGTCAAATACGTTTGAATAATACTAAAAATCATATTGGTACGCGAATAATTTCAACTGATTTTTCACTACTATATACACAGTTGACAGATTTTTATTGAAATAGACAGAGTCGATTTGTTAACCAAACTGACAAATGAGAGTTTCATCAGTATTTCTGTCCAACTGTTCTGAAATTGCTCGTGCAAAGACGAGATTCGAATTGAAAGTGACCTGTCCTTAATTATTGATTTGTTTCACTTTGACTGCTCGATTTTCGAGTTGCAAATGAAATTTACGGCGAGCTACTTTTGGTCAAAAGCGAAATACCTTTTTTTCTGAGTTTGATCGGTGGGATTTTCATTTGATAGCTCGTCGGTATTCGCTCACACATTCAATTCACGAGTTAGCTCGACTAAGAGAGCTCGACCTGGAAACAAGACCACCGGTGATTATGAGAAAACACGCGATCGCTTTATTAACGCCGCTCGCCAGCTGAAAATTTACGCTTGGCCGAGTAACAAATTAAATGGCGAAAAGCAGAAAAATCTCCGAAACGAATGAGAAATTGCTAGATTTTTACGTCCATTCGAACCTCGCGTTTCCCAACGATTAATCGTGAGTACGCCACAGCTGATTTTTGCTTTTCAAGATGACCGTGCTCCGTGCTTCGTGGCGGGAAAATTATTCGAATTTGGCGCCAATAGAAATGGAGAAATTATTACCGCGCGTGGGAGAGAAATGTGGCAATAAGAGGGGAGAAAAAATGGCCAGCAATTAGACATAATTAAGCGACGCAGCAAGGAGGCCGGGTGGTGGAAAAAATTGTCTTGGCGAAGAGTGCGAGGGAAGATGGCTGAGGTTCGGTCCGTTGTCTGCAGCCTGAAGCCTCCTTCGTTTGGTACGTCACTGCTCAGTCAACTTTGGTGGTTAGGTACCATTGTTTGGATGGACGACACCGCTGAATCCTCCGGCGGTCTTTCGTGCTTAACGAGTTGAAGATGTACGAGAGCTTTCTGCCCTCAAGGATACGTGGGATTTTCAGGCTTACCAGCCAAACCCACCCGGACTTTATTAAATTTGCTCGTGATTCAATTTTCTCCCCAGTGATATCGCCAGAAATGGACCTGGAAAACACTCTCATTTTAGAAATTAATATGACAAATTCCAATTTTCCACTAGTGTGATTGAATAATTGATAAAGCTGAATGAATTAACATAGAATTTTGAAAGGGACTTTGAAGGATGTAAATTAATCGGTGTAGACTCGTATAACAAATTATTGTCGATGAATACGTAGACCTACGTAGATACATACTCTACATTATTATTGGAAAGCAGCTAGGTTAGTTAAGCTGAACGAGTCCGTGCATTAATGACGTTCGAGGATTTTAACCTCGCTGGTATCGGTTACAGCCTCGTCGGTCTTGGTTGAAAAGGGAAGAGTATAGAAATTCAGCTTCAACATTTTAATCAGAGAGTCTGGGGGAGAACAGCCAAGCAAGAAAATGAGGAAAATTCGTCATCTCGAATATTACTATTAAATGTAGTCGAGGCAGATGCACTGTAATTTTCCTTTTAAAATCCAAAGAATGCATTTATCGAAATGAGAATGACACAAAATAAAAGTAGCAAGTTGGTAATGCTGAAACGTAAACACAGATGAGCTGAAAGCATCCGGACATCAAGGCGGGACAGGATACGCTGGAATCAAAGGAAAATATATTTGCCCTAGCCAAGCTATACGGACACACACGTGCAGCCAGAAACTTGAGTAAACCTCGCGCGATGCATTTCTACTTCAATATCGTTTACTTAATTTGGAAATTATGCAAAGATCTCTCTCCCTCCCTCTCTTTAATAATATTTTCTACATTGAAAGTAAAATCATCTCTTGGAAGATGTAAGCTCTCAGCTTTTAGTTTTTCCAAATTATCCAATAAATTGGTTCTCTTATTTTTGGAAGCAAAGTATAATTTTTAGTTTAATATAAAGTAGAGAAAAATCTGTAGAATTTGGATTTGGCAGTTCTACAGGTTGTCCACGAAATGGCAGGCTCGCGCAAAGGAGGAGCCGGCCTTTTCGCGTATCCTAGAGTAGCAAGGGTGCCAGGAGCGGCGGCAGCGATCAATATCAAAGGGCGTCAGGTTGCCAGAAACATATCGAGGGGCTATATTGCATTTTGCTTTGAACCTCCGGCTAAAAAAACATTATCATAGTCCAGCTTTTCGTCGCTATATCCATTCGTATATATATACTTAGAAGACTGTCCATTTGGAAAAACTAATAATTTCACCTTCACAATTATTATTTTTTAAAAAATAAAAACTCGAGTCAATATATATATATATATATATATATACAGCTAAATTTAATTCAGCGTTAAATTACGTAAAATAATTTTCGTTGTTACTTAATTCGTCCATTTGTATTATTTTCTGAAAAATAAAAGCTTTGATAAATCTGCAGCATATCGTTAATATTGATTCATCGTTATTTAACGTAAAATAATATTCATTATTACTCAGTTCTGATGAAGCTGCTCCCATCTCAATTATCATCAGTGTTTGGCAAAAATGACCAAACCAGTGCCATGGTTAAAAATGTCAATTTTAAGAAGCTTCGTACAATTGCGATATTTTTTGTATCGTGTTAAATCGGTTGAGTTTTGCATCTGGCTAGAAGATCTTTCGGTAGGAAATTCAACACAGCCAACGGAGATGGGGTCGTTTTAAATTTAGATCACGAGAGGTCTGCGCTGCTTGTTCCTCCGTCTTACACGTTCTTTTTCCGTTAAACTTTCATTCGGTGTTGGTAGCTTTGAATTTTATCGAAGCCTGCGGCCTCTATTTAAAATTTCACGCGTAGCCACGATCATGGCTCGTTCACTGGCGAGAAAATATATATCGAGCCGCGCGGAATTTATGAATCCAAATAGCGGGGAATTATTTTTAGGGGGATTTTATCATGGAAAATGGAAAAACTCGGTATAATCAGTATATATACATAGGACGATGAGCGTTCGGAAATAGAGTGAGTATAGCGAGGCCTGAAATGGACTGGGTATTTAAATATCTATATACATAAAGAACTTCCCGTTCCAAGAAGAAGAATCGATGGCCTCCTCCTCGCGGGACGATCCAAGAATACCTGCACGAGTCAGCCAACCTTCGTATCGCGAGTCATGATAACGGATGTTAAAATTCGCCATTTTATGATTCCACGAGAAAAATCAAACTTTTGTAATCTCGCTGAAATGTAAATCTTATCTAAATCTCGTTTAGCAGCGCAATCAAAAGTTTCGCAAATGTCGTTTGTAAGTTTCTTTACACGACCGATATGCTGCGCACGCGATATGTAACAATTTCATAGCTGCCCGTTGGTATACAGAGCTCTATGGATTATTCTTCGTCGTGACACACATACATTGGTTTATATCCAACGTGGAACAGCTGACTGTTCCTGTAATTCGCCCGCAACCACCGTTCCAGTAGCACCTGCCTCGCATTTATATACATTCTGCCCAGCCACGATAAGATAAGCGGGTGTCGATGACCATGATTAAACTTTATTACAGTATCTATAATTTTTCATCCCTCAAATATACATCACACACACTATTCCGAGTTGCAATAATAAATAAAGATGTTATCAATGAAAAATTGTTGAATAAATAAACTCAGCAATGATTAAGCATATTTGTACAATATTATTTTAATCTGCCATGTATCAAGGATCATGCCAACGATGATTCGTGAAACTATATTATAAATACAAACATACGAGATGGCAAACTTTTCAAGCACAAGTATAAATATTGCATAGGCGAGGATTGTAACGATGACGTTTACTTAGCAGGGATTTATGTCGATCGCACGAGGGAGTAGTGCGAACTAATTATGAAAGTTTTGCACACTTTGATGTGCGGTGAATTTAATCGTTGACACCCACGTGTTAGCCTTCGCGGACCAGCGGGCATCCATCCACTTATTCTCTTGTATAGCAACAGAAACCAAGTCGTGATGTCCTCGTTTCGTTAAGCCGAGATTCGTGACTCAATCGTCTTGCATCAGCCAGTCTAGCATCTCGCGTGCGAGAGCTAAAATCATTTCCCAGAGTCCAGCCGAAGAACAAAAACCACTTAGTTGTATATATAGCTTAATGGCAGGGAGAGATGAAAATTAAATTGGAAAATTGATGATTATTGGCTGTCGATTCGATGAGAGAGCGGCCGTGCCCACACCGAGGAAATGTTCCATTGTTTTTTTCCTGTGTGGGACTGGACGAACTGCAAAGAGTCAGATGTATCTACGATCAATTGGCCTTTGATATCCACACCCATCCGAAAGAATAAATTGCATTTTCGGATCAATGACTCAGTGTCTGCGATCTCGCGTTTAGCCAAGCTCCCCCCCCCCCCCCCTCGTCCTTTCGTTTCGCTCTTTCAAAGTCATCGGATCATTCGCTTTTGAATCCACAAACTTTGACCGTCAGCCCGTTAGCCCTTTCAAACTGTTGACACACTGGCCAAATGTGTTTGACACGTGTTGGACGCGTAAAAAAAGTTACGTCCATCCTGGAATCCGCCAGGTTTTTGCAATGTTTCAATTAAAACTACGGATCCCCTCGACTGTTTGTCTTTTAACAAAGATAAACAGTGGAATGGAAAAAAGCGTTGGAATTTTTTTAATTAATCATTTAATTACCACGATGGCTTATATATAATCTGTTTTTTGATGTTCCAGGTTTAATCAGCATGGTATGATATCGCGAGGTTGAGTTCGGTAACAATGAAGGCCTGGGTGCTGTTGCTAGTCCTGGGGGTAGCTTTGCCAGTGGCACTGGGCTTAACCTTGCAGGAGGACGACTTGGTATTCGATGACTTAGGGGAGGATAGTGGGCCAGTGCCAATCAACACTCAGCAACACGAGGACGAGGTTGGTACGGATCACCGGAAGGAGCACCAAACCAGAGAAAATAACAAAGGCTTGGAAAGGTTATGGGGCTTGCCTAACTCGGTTATCGCTGTTGGGCACATTTACAAGCTGAGGATACCGAAGAACGCCTTCTCCAGTAGCGTGGATCGTTACGAGGTCAGTATTTCACGCTTAAATCTCCACTCCCCTCATCATCACCCCCTTTAATGAATCCTCCGAACCGTCCTCGAGAATCCACCCTACTTATATGTATATATATATATATTCCTACCACTGTTCTCGCTTCTCACAACCCACACTTCATAATTCCTCTTCATCTCCTCTTTTTCAATATCGTCCATTCTCCACATATGCAAATAGCAATCTCCCTTTCAAAATCCCATTTGGCTCAATCTATCGAATGAGCCAGACTGCCGGATGACAGCGACGTTGATATTTTTACTTAGATCTTCGTGGCTTCCAAGTTCCAAGTTAAACATCGTAACATAAACGTTGCGAGCTCTTATTTCAATGGACTCTCCTATGACCCCTCGGTGCTTTTCCTTCATTGGTCCTATATAGTGTTGCTGTAACATTGGTTACTTGCCAGCTTAAGGTCATCGACCCGCAGTATCTGACTCTCGCAGCTTCCTCCACATTCTGGAAAACGATGAAGGATTTGATGTATATTAAGTTTGAGAATTTCTTGGTACAGGTACATGGTGCTGGAGCCAGTCACCTTCTGCCACGCTGGCTCTATTGGGACGAGCCTGCGGCTACTTTATCCGGAGTTCCATCGAAGAAGGACATTGGTAGTCATCGCGTGACAGTGAAGGCATTTGGGAAACACGGTGGTACAGCCAAAGATACCCTGACTATCCAGGTTCTGGGGGAGAAGAACGAAGAAGTGAAGCACAAGGATGGCAAGGTAAATTGACCGGGTGCCTGAAAAATTTTAAGATCCTTGCCAAGCAAGGCTCGAGTTTCGATGGAAATATTCGCCTGGCACCGAGTCAAAAGCGAACAACAGGTAGATCCCACTCGGTCTTTTTTATCGTACGCTTTTCGACCAGTGAATAAATTCCTGCAGAATGCTCCGGATGAGCTTAATGGGAGCCGTAAGCTTTTTTGCAGTCGCACTGTGTGCAGATGTGCGCTGGTATATTAAGGATACCACGCAAAACATGGTCGCGCTGCGCGTTTAAATCTCGTAAAAGAAATTGGTCCCGTGCGTATAGAGTCTCGTTGATTGACGCCAATTGATAAGGTATTCCGTGTCAGCAATTTGTTCCCTTTGCGTTTTCTCACCAATCAACGCTCTTGTCTCTTGAGAAAAATTATTCTTATCACGCGTTCTTTTCTGTTCCTTCCAGACGCACTGCGGGGATGGGCAGGAACAGACGATCCTCACTGTCGTCCTTGATGCTAAATATGAGAACTTGGCGCCAACTGTTAAAGTCAACGCCATTGAGAATCTCGCTGGATTTTTGGGAATGCACGCGGTAAGATATTTCTTGATTTTAGTGTTGTTCTCTTGTGGTATATTAATTTACATTAACGTCATTTTCATTATGGTTTAACGTTAAATTTACAGAGTGCATTTTCGCTTCACCCTTACGGAGTCAAGGACATGACCAATCCAGACGTGTCGATTATTCTGAAAGGACCAGGAAATGTGAAACGTCGCAAGGAGAAACACTGGTCGGCTATACAGTGGCAGGTTAGATGATTCGTTAAAGATATAGAAATAACGTTAGCAAAGGATAATAATGTAATCGAGGAATGGTTTTTAGGTGGGCTGCGATGGAACATTCTGGCATCACCAAACGGAACTGGTGAAACAACTGCGCGAGCAGGCCAAGGATGGCACTTTGGCTGAAGTCTTGCAACTTCCGGTTCTGCTGTGGCGCGTAAAGACTGACGAGAATTCCTTTTTGAGGAATAGAAGGGAGGCTGGTTCTGGCGATTTTGCGGATGATTACGAGGATGCTTACGATGATAATTATGATGACAATTACGGAGACGACGATTTGGACGAAGGACCGGTAGAAGATGACGAGGAAGATGTGACGTCGAAGCCTCCTGTTTCACCGTCCTTCGTTCCCAATGGTAACGAGGGCAGAGACAATAACGAGGCTAGAGAAAATAACGAAGCTGAACATCGTCATCGACATCGTCATGGACAGGGTAGCCTGGACTGGAATGTACGAAATTCTCCCATTTGTTTCTTCCTTTTAGTATGATCAATTCTTTACTGTACGTTCGACGTTATTTTCAGATGGAGATCGATGAAAAGGATATTATACCTATAGATCAGGTTGTTTTAGAAAACAGTCTGAACGCTACGACAATTAGAGCTCCAGTAACCGTAAGTTTTTCGAGCAATATCGCTATTCTAAGGAACACAGTGATTGTCCAAGTCTACGCTGTAAGCGGCTTTCGTTTTCGTTTCTCTCATTCGTAACACTACTGCTTAAAGGGATCATGCTTAAAATATACCAACGTGCCTATAGAATAGTCGCAAAGCTGGCTCTCGCTTCCCTCAATGGTCTCCACAGAAACATAGCCAGTGCTGTACAAAGTTTGCGCCTTAATCTTTGTATATCAAAACGAAAGCCCAAATTTCTAGCGTCTGTAACTAACCAATTTTCTTGTGCCGTACATCGCATCTACTAACAATTTCACAGACAACCACGTCAACTGCCACAACAGCTCCTACAACAGCTCCCACAATAGCAGCATCAACAATTAGTACTGCAATGCCCACAACGTCTACGACAACAGCTGTACCAGTCGATACAAGCAACACTTATACAGCAAAACCATCAGAAACAACAGACGACGTTACCAGTGTTGCACCAACAACCCTGCAACCAAAATGGGATACAACGCTGGATCAGACGGATAAAACGAGAATCCTCGAGGGTCAGACAGAAACCACTATAACTAGTTTTACAACGGAATTCACTACTCTCCCTCCATCCGAAACTGTTACAAATTACTCTAGCACTTCTGGAATCATTGTCACCACTGAAAAGTCAGAAACCGAACTCAACACGACTAGCGTAAATTTCACAGATGACGAGGTAATGCTTACGTGCTTTATGCTTCTATCTCACTCATCTGTACAATAGTCATGCCAAAAGTTAGTCTCTTGCTTATCCTTCGAGCTTCTGATTTTACGTTCAGTCTCAGTCCATGAAAATATCCATCGTTTCTCGCTTTCTTCTTTAGTCTATATCCTAGCAATTTTTTTTCATAATTTAGCCAACCGAACAGCCGACAACTACATGGAAAGTATCAACAACAACTACAACCGAGAATTCTGGTTTACCTGTGAACGAAACAAAAGCCACGACTACGACTGCTTCTTATCGACCTTATACAATGCCTCCTTACGTGCATAACACGAGTACCATTCCACCGTACACGAGACCCTCGACAACAACCAAGATGACTACAACCACTTCTTATCGACCTTATACAATGCCTCCTTACGTGTATAATATGACAACCCGTCAGCCGGACACGACGACACCCTGGACAACACCCACAGAACAACCAAACGCAACGACCACTGCTCCAACCACGTTTACAACGTTCTATCCAACCACATCAACGACGACCAGGACGACAACAACATCCACTACAACTCAAAGTACCACGAAGAGCACAACAACTGAAAGGGTACCGCCAACGACGCCACCGACTACAACAACGACAACAGCGACCACCACCACAAGAAGAATACCCACGACAACCACACCACGTCCTACAGTGCCCACAACCACCGAGATTACGGACTACGGTATAAGAAACAGCCCTCCGAGGCAGGACAGGAGGCTGAAGAAGCTACAAGTGACCGCTGGTAAACCATTGAGTTACGTCATTCCTCCGGACACCTTCAGTGATTTCGAGGATGGAGATACCAGAAAGCTGAAGCTCAGTCTTTACTGGCAAGGTGCTCCCATCAAGACCAATCATTGGCTGCAGTTCAACAGCCACTCGCAGGAAGTCTACGGACTGTAAGTACCGTTGGCAAACATTCCTTTCCTTACCAGACTCTCCTATACATGCACCTACTCATTTCTGTTTATCGACGACAGGCCTCTCGAGAGCGATGTATCTGCTTGGAACTACGAACTGATAGCTGCGGACAGCGAAGGTCTTAACGTCACGGATAGGTTGGACATTCACGTGCAGCAGCACAAATTAAGCAGAAGCGTCAATCACGAATTCAGCGTTTATCTGAAGGTAGACAAGTGGAGTGCATTTGGTAACGACGTTGAGTGGGAATTGAAGGTTGTCAGAAGCTTGGCTGACCTCTACGGTGATTTCGATGATAGACACATCACCGTTAGATCCGTCGATATCGATAGGGATAACAAAACTAATACCCAGGCCATCTTCACTTGGTCCAACGACAGTTTGCCAAGAAGCAACGAGTGTCCTACTCATCACATCAATAGACTGTTACGCGTAAGCAGCTTTAAGATCGTTGTGGAATATTTTGATAATAATGTAGTGGTACTTTATTAATACGAGGCATGGCTTTGTTCTTCAGGTCCTCGTATCTGACAAGAGCGGGGATCCTAGTCAATCCTTGATAAGAGCTTTGGAGCCGGAAATCCGAGTAAAACGAGTGGTTTATCAAGGAATTGGACAGTGCGAGGGTCAGCTCCGACCGGTAGCACCGGAAGTCCATCAAGTTCCGACGCAGGAGCCTAGGCAGAATTTCCCTCCTGTACCCAGAAACCAAGTAGACCGTGTCAACGCCACTGTAGGCCAGCTTCTCGTCTACAAAGTACCTGAAGTGAGTCTGAGCAGACCATCTTCTTATCGACAGAAACGTATTGAGCCGAATTAACTGAGAAAGAAAATTTTTTCAGGACACCTTCTTCGATGCTGAAGACGGCTCTTCTAGAAACATGAAAATGTCTCTACTCACTGTCGACAGACTGCCAATTCCAAGCGAAGAGTGGCTGCAGTTTGACAGCAAGAATCAGGAATTCTATGGGATTCCACTTAGCGGAGACGCAGGTCGTAAGGAGTACCAACTGGTTGTCACGGACAAAGATGGTAACAGTCTGCTGGGTTCTCAGGTTTGACATCGGAACATCCTTATCAATTTTCTAATTTTCCACGTAATTACAGGTGCTACCGCGACTGATGGTTTAGTGGTGGTAGTCCACCCGACGCTTCCGATGCAGCACACGGTGGAATTCTCAATGACCTTGGATATCCCGTACGAATCCTTCGCCAATTCCGCCTTCCAGAAGCGAAACTTCATCGAGAAGCTCCGTCTATTATACGGAGACCGAGACACGAGTGCGATTTCCCTCGAGAGTATATCCGAGGGGTCGACCGTGATCACGTGGTACAATCGGACATTGCCCACAGCATATTGCGCCAACGAGGAGATAAATCGACTACGCTCCGTGCTGGTCAAGAGCGACAACGACCAACGATCGGTCACGGACAGAGTTGGAGAAGTTATGGGACCCAGTTTCCCCGTGAAAATGATTACCGTCATTCCCATGGGAATTTGTCTCGGCGAGTTGACCGGGGTTCACTCTCCGGACCACTACGTGCCACCGATAGACGACTCCACTTCGATCGGCACCTTCCACGACGATTATCTGCTGACCTTCGTTCTGCCTGCGATCATCATAGCCGCCATGTTGATTCTGGCTGGAATCATCGCCTGCGTCTTGTACAGGAGAAGGAGGGTCGGCAAGATGAGCGTGAGTGAACAGGACGACGAGAGACAGAGCTTCCGTAGCAAAGGAATTCCTGTCATCTTCCAGGATGAGCTGGAGGAGAAACCAGACCCAGGTTACAGTCTCTCATACTCACTCTTCTTTCTCGCTATTGCCACTGCGTCTTCTTCGAGCGATTCGACGTTACAGGAGGTCGTTTGTTCCAGGTGACAAAGCTCCGGTGATACTGAAGGAAGAAAAACCACCGCTACCACCCCCGGAGTACCAGAAGATCGAGGACGGAGCGGACGTTCCGATGTTGTCCAAGGCCAACTCCGAAGAGCCTTATCAGCCTCCACCGCCTTTCGCCACGAATCGAGAGTCCAATCGGCAGAATCGACCAAAGCCCACCCCGACGTACAGAAAACCTCCCCCATACGTGCCTCCCTAACAAAACACGGTCCACTCGCCCACGCGCAAGTATATGCTAGCTATGCTCGGGGACTCGCCAATACACGCGCAAAATCACACTTACAATCGCAAGATCGACAAATGCGTCGCCCTCGGCGTCTACCATTATCGTTAATCGTTAATCCCCGTTAGCCAAAATCATCTCTTGTCCAGATTTCAGCGTTTCATTGGCGAGCTCCCCCCCCCCCCCCCTCCTCTTTCTCTCTTACCGTCTCTTTATCATCGTTCTTTCGCAACTCCTTGCGCGCTAATCGATAAAATCAAACTTATACATATACCTTCAGGATCATTTGCGTTCGCGTACGACTTTCGAAGAGGATGTAAAAATAGAAACGAGAAAGAAGAACTGAAAAAAATAATAATCAATGGACTACAAATCACGCGTTGCCTTTCGTAACGAATTGATGCTTGAGGGAGGACTAAGCTGTTCCCAGCGCAAATAATATACTAGCTTACATTAGAGGAGCCGTTCGTGGAAACTGGACGCATATTCACGTGTCAGCAGCAACGAGATTCGTGAGATTTCAGCTATCAGTGCCATTTTCTTGAGCAATAAGGGTATCGAATTTCACGGGGATGATAGACAATTTTTAACGTGACTCGAGCGACAGGAGTATCGATGCACACGGTATATAATGGATGGAGCGACCAGTGTTTTCTTACCCTATGAAAAATGATCGACTTAATGGAGAGAGATGCGAATTTTCCATCTTTCTAATATTTTCACCATTTGCACCGTCTTTCCTACCACGAGGAGGATCGTATATTATAATAGTCATATCCGATTATGATAACGAAACCATTCGACACTGCCACGAAATGATTGTAACCGTAGGTAGTAGGCTCTTTTTCAACTTAAACAAATGTATTCGAATCTTTTTTAATCCTGGATGATTCGTCGTTGATGAGAATTTTCTACGAGACGAAATACGAATCTTAGAAAGATCGTGGATGCGAGGTTTCTAACACTTAACATTAGCTTAAAACAATAAGGTTGAATGCCATTGAGACGTTTCATGGCAAATGCTTCCATTGGCGCCGTAGGCCATGCAGAGTAACCAGAGAAGTGATGATAACATTATACGAATATATAAATATGTATATTACTTGATAATTGTCGTTCGATAGATCTTGAGTACCGCCGGCTCAGGGTCGGAGCATTTAATTAGCGAAAATTAAGAAATTGATACGTCTAAGAATTTCTAATGGTTTTCCACGCACAAAATTCATCCAGTCTCATTTGCTTTCCGAATTGCTTCGCCGAATCACGCAATCGCAGCTTCCTCGTTCGGGTCAGCGTTAAATTTTTAACTCTGACGCGAACGACATTCCAGAGTGATGCTATTTAATTTAGATTTTACGAAGTTACCAAGCCAAAAATAATGATTAATATTTAACGAACGAGCGGGTAGGTAGGGCACACAGACTTCTCTCGAGATCGGCGCTCTCCCCGTGCGGCTCTATATCACACTACTTTGTAAGGATGATGATTTTTGTAATTTTTTAGCCATTGCTACGTCGTACGATCGTTTCACTCGAGCTTTCACGGCGGGGACAGTGCCGGACTCGTGTCGTTTCGCGAGTTCAACTCGGCAGTTTCCTATTATTTTTCAAAGGAAATGCGAGAATTGTGTTATTAAAACTTACATACACATTATACATACATATATATATATATACACACAAACTGAGAGCGAGGGAGACACAGAGCGCTGGTGAATCATCGTTCAACGGTTCCGAGAAAATTTGCACCTTTTCTCGAAATCGTCGAGATGGGTCATCGAGTTCGAGTATCGAGTGAATGAACAACGGGATGAAACTTGTATGCAAGATAAGTCCTTTTCTTATGCAAACTGAAGTACGATAATGCATTACTATTAGTTTACGTCTTTGTATTTGTAGAGAATTAAAGTGTAGGGAAATAACGTACGAGAGACATACTTTCATCGAGTCTTATTCGTCGCAGATTTCAATCGCCAAATTGTTGCGTTACTTATACCAGTTCTTAAGCGAACGTCAAAGTTCTTAAATATCGTATAAAATACTTAAAGTCGAGTGACTAAAAATCACTGTTATACCGTCTGGCGAAATTATAATCTGCGATCGATAAGCCAACATTTCATATCACGCTTCTAATTCATATCGTCGCTCTACTACTTAAAGTTAAGCTGCATCTACTCTGAAAGGACTATGTCTATCGAAATAGAGCCGAAGGGAATCCTAAAGACAGTTGAGCGCGCGTGAGAAAACGTAAGAAAGAACAAAAACTATAGATAGGGATGCAGAGAGGGACGCGGTTGGGTGGAGAGAGAGAAAATGAGAATTGAAGAATCTGATCCGGGATTTGCCAGAGGATGGTCAAAAAATATTTTCTAAATGTATAAAAAATTTTAGGATTAAGGCAAATGTTTATACTGGCTGCTTCCTGGAGAAAGTTGCAAAGTTCCACTGATGAAAGCAGAAATGGGGGAACTCGCATACGAACACACGTGTATACAGAAAAAATTTCATACGTCTGCGCGATTTTCATTCTTTTCTCTTTTTGTCGACGTGTGTTCCTCGTTTACCGACGAAACAATCAGAGTCTTGATCGAGAGATGGGCGGATTTCTTTTTTGTGGAAGCTCCACGAATTCGCGACCATGTGTAGCGCGTATCGATAATAAATGAAGAATTATTGAATATAATACCTATTTACCGGTATGATAAGTACTACTTATTCGAAACGTGTAAAGTTAAGAGTTAATAAAGCCATTTTAGGGTAATTATCGAAACGCTAATTATTTGCACCAAACCTCTCCTTCCAATATTTCTATCGATCCATTCATCCTTTCTAATTTTAGCCATTTTTTCAGCACACTCACACGCAAGAAGAAACGTTCATGGTTGCAGCTATTATTTTTGGAACCCGAGAAAATTATTGCAAACAATCCTTGAGCCATTTTAATATTGGAACGATCAGAGTGTCAACACTCTTATTTTCACCAACGTCATATTTCCACACGAATTGCTGAAATTTCATGCAAATAAATGTCTAAGCCCGAGCACGTGCTATCAACTTGTGCAGTCTTTGTTAAGATGTTTTCTTTAGCAATCTTATCCGGATATTCCGAGATCCAGCAAGACGATAATGAGGGAATCTCGATGAAGCAGATGTATATCGCTCGCTGATCGCGACCCTACTCGTCTCGTATTTGCTATATCATTTCTTTGTTTTTCTGCTGAATACACGCGTTCCTTATCTCTCTTCGAGTTCTCTCTATTGCAGCATCGGATGAACAATTGAATCCCCATCGTCTCTTTTTGCTTCTACTGTGACGTACCTATTTCAATATTATAAATATACATGATCCGTCACTCGATAAAATATACAAAACACAGAGTTTACATTTATTTCTCTCTTTCTCTCTATCTCACTCTCTCCATCGCTATGTTAAAGATATCAACATTTCAGACAAGACCTAATTCAACGTAAGCCTTATAAAATTTCGAAAGGGTCACAAGGAAAAATGTAATAGCAACATATTTTTTTAATCTTTATTTAAAGTCGAATTAAGAGCTAGTTTTTGATCGACCAAACATATATTCTTATGTATCTATGTCTCGGACGTTTTAAATTTACAGACTACATCGCTGTATCACGTAACTAATTCTCTGTTAAAATTGTGGCTATTGTTTAATTTAATTACTGTAAATCACATCGTTTATGTTGATTTTCAAAATGATTGTTTTGTTATTGGAACAAATAACAAAAGGAGAGGTGGGAAAAAGAGAGATTGGATGACCATGCAGGAAGTACGCGACGATTCCAATCCAGGTATTTGAATCGATCCGGTGGGGCGATAAGAGAACGTTGACGAGACTCGAAGACACGAAGAGTTTCTCGTGTCACGTCAGGCCCATCATCAACACGTGTCCGGGTAGTATTAGAGGTTGGTGGGGGGACTGCACGTGTAAATATTTACTCGCGCATGCGCGATTTACGGTTCACGTGAGTCACGTGACTCTGCGAGGTTATAAGCGGGACCGATGCGCCGGCCGGTGCTGTAATCGCGGAAATTCTCACGAGTACAACATCAGTATCAGTCCAAAGCCGAGCGTGCTAGCACGATCGTCAACAAACAAAGGCCCGAGAGACACGTTCGCGACACTGGCCGATTCACTTTCGGCACAAACCCAGTAGTTTTCACTTTTACGATACACGTACAACGAGCGGGACGCTCGTCGCTCACCGATTTTCTACGACCTTCTGTGCAAACGACCACTTAGCGTCGCCTACTCTGACTAAAACGAGAAACGCGCATTCGGTTGGAAAAAATAGTCGTAGAAACTAACAAAACGAACGGGAGCAAGCTCTACTCGGATCTCAATTTTTCGGACCTCAACTTCCGGTAAAGAAGATGGAAGGAAAGAACGACTGGGATTATCATGGGAATGGTAAGATCTTTTTTATTGCTGTACAAAGCTTTACAAACAAATTACAGATAGGATATTGGATAAAAGGATTTTTTTCATGTAATTATTGCATTTATGATTCATGACGCGTTTAGATGATAGATATGAAAACTATAAATCAGATAAATCGTCAGATTTCGCATTCCGATCGACCCAAGTTTTCCGGAGATTCTAAAAGCGTCGATGAATTTCACATGTTGTCGGTTAAAAGTTAAAAGTGTGACTTTTACAATGCACTTGAATTTGATAAAAGCTTGCATCGTGCTTGTCTTTGCAATCAGTGCGTAGCGCGAGTTAACGAGAAGGAAAGTTTAACGATGGGACGGAAAGATGCGGAAGCGCTGTTTTCGAAGAAATTCACTTTGAAAAGACCATAAAAGAAACATCTGTTGCTGCGCTCAGTGCTTTTCTACCTTCGGTGAAGTTACATATTATATATAATAGAGGCATTTAAAATTCCGGGTTAATTTATAGTTATATAGGAGAAAAGATCGATATAATTGAGGAAGAAAATTTTGGTTTGCGGCGGGAAATCGTGGCAAAAATTGAATGAAATGTGGTGACTCGCGGCAAAGAAGTTAAAGTGAATTAATTGGGGGAAGGTAGGTCAGTGATCGATAATCATTGGTTAATAGTGTTAAGGTTAGTGTGGCTAGGCGCGTTCAGAGATTTAACGAGTTTTGGTAAAAGTTTTGAGGTTGGAAATAGACAGGGAGTTATTGATGCATGGTCTCTTGTGACATGGCCCTTGGAGGAATCACCTTCTTCGAGGAAAAATCAGTTAATTATAGTTTAGTAAAATCTTCACGTAAAAGATGGTGTAGTGTTTCCGTTTTTCTAAAATTACTCATTGCCGAGTTATTACCGAGTATCTTCATCTTTGCAGATTGGTGACTTTTGCGTTATACCGACTTCCGGTTTCATCTCCCTGTGCGATTTGTAAAGATATCCGCGTCAGTGAGGCTTAAGGTCACACTCTTCTCGATTCTTGCACCTGAAAATAATCTACCTTGAGGAAAAATCAATTCTAAAGAAATGTGACAATTTTTTGCGCTTGTATATATACTTCCTCACCATGCGATTTCTAATGATATCTGCTGGACTCAGTGACCTAAGTCCACGTTCTTCTTGATTTCTGCATCTGGAAATGAGCTACTTGGAGGAGGAATGAATCCTCGGGAAATCTCTAATGATTTTTGTCACTGGTACCTAAGTACTTGTGGCCCACGCGATCTGTAATAGCATCTGGCTCAGTGACCTAAGGTCATTGTCTCCGAATGCAGGGCGTGCTGGCCGTGCCAAGCATTCTCGGTTCAAAGCATTCCGTAGCTAAATGAAAATCAATAGTTTTCCTTCGTGCGGAGGCCGATGTACCTGCTGCATGTGCAGCAAACAGACTCACGCAACGTTTCGCTCCCACCTCCAATCCAACATCCCCCAATGGGTCGCAGACCCACTTTCTCCCCAGAGCTTTCCGTGCATGTCCCCGAAACGCCCTTAATCCCCGACCAATTTGTCAGCGCTATCTTACAAAAACTGCAATCGCAATTGCCAATTTCATCCATTTTCCTTCATTTCGCATGCTAGATCGTTAAACTAGCCGATTAAACTGTTCCGCAGCAGCGGAGCTCACGCGATATTCCCCTATGTATCTTTTCCTCCCAATATCTTCCTTCATCCTAATTTCTAACCTACTTCCTTCTCCTCCTCCTCCTCCTTCAACGATCTCTGCAAGTTTCACTCTGATCAACCCGAAAACCTTTCAAGACCTGTGCGGATTGTCTTGTACAACTTCCGTTTCTTTATTCCATAAAATACACCTTGTGTGTGCGAACTTCTTCCAAATCACAGCTGAAAGATTAATGGGCTCTATACTTCAGGCACACACACACGCTTTACAGTTGAACTCGAAGAGGTGAAATCGAGTCTAGCGCAGCTTAAATCCCATCGATCCAGGTTGAAGTAGTATCAAGTATATCATGCATGCGTTCGCGTTTATTATTCATCGACAAACCTGTCGCCCGTATCCACAATTGCTCGCTTCGAGATCACAATAGCATCGTTTTTTCCTCATTTTTATTCTTATTATTATTATAGTGTGCAAAAATACACGCAGTACGGAGAAACGGTCCTCGAGCGCTTCGACGATAACTTTGGAGATAAGTGTGACCAAACGATTCTATAACTATATAGTCGGAATATCGAGGACAATACGGTGTTTATATTCAGCTTAACCTTCCTATAGCAGTATGTATTTCCTAGTGCGAGCCACACCGTGAAAGGCTTCCCACTCCACAAGCAGGAATTGATTTTTAATCCTCCGATCCGATTACGTTCTCCCACGTCTCGCTCTTCCTATATCCAGATTCTTGCAAAAAATGTCCTGATATTATATATATATATATAGAAATAAGAAAAATTAGCTCTAGTTTCAAGGCCGTTTTCCTTTAACGATTGGCTACTCGGGCAACTTTCACGTCGAGTTTAACAGAACTCTCACGCGACTATTAATCCAGCGAACGATTTCCAGCTTAAAAAGCTTTAACGGGAAGCACGTGATCTGTGGCGAAAGGGGACACTCGGCCATTAGAGAAGCAGTCGACGTTCAATTGCATGTTGATTTGGCGCTCTCTTGAAAATATTACATTAACTCTGTGCCCCTCAACGGGAGCGCACTGCGCACGTGATCCCTTACAGAAGAGTGTTTTACTGCTCTGCTGGAATAAGGTCATTTCGCTATTACGGTCATCACCATCAACTCATTGTCCAAATCATCAAATAGAATTAGCATCAGTTTAGCATCCGATGCGATGAAATTTTCGTTATTCACGCGTTTTACTTGAACGGTAGTCCCGAGATAATACGTACGTTACGTCGCTTCTCGTGTATTTCCAATCGCCGTGTTTATATTGCCTGCACGCGTTGAACGTTGCGACAAAAATGGAGATATGGCGCGATTGCGTTTTCTCTGCATCGATAAGCCATTGAGAAGAGAGAACCGATCTGCAGCTTTTATTTGGCTGATTAAACCGAACGTTACGCAATCAAACCGGCGACGTAGTTTAGGAGGTCTCCCGTGGAATAATTTATGACGCTACGCGAGAATGTGTTTCTAATGGATCGAGCTCTTTGTGTTAGCGAGAGAGTCTGGCCCGTCTCCCTCGAGTTTGTCCTCAACGACTGCGAAACACGTGCTTCCTGCACACTTCTTCTCTCCGTAGTACGACAAAATGAAGCTTCGTCACTGCAAATTTATTCTCTTATCTATTTTTTTCTCTGTTTTTTATTTATATATCCATTGTAATGTTTCGTTATTAGCTCTGATAACGAGTTTACAGCAGTTGAGTCCACAAAGGGAAGACGGTACAAGAAGAGGACCCGCGTCACGTGTGGTATTTGGACGGTTCATTTGCATATTTTTTTGGCACTTGCAGTTTTTCCCTAGACTCGACGATTTCTTCGTGGTTGATTCATCGTCCGCAAGGTTGAACGAACCTTCTTTGAAGGATCCTGTCGGCTGTTGTGGTCGATACTCGCAGCAAGGTTAAAGCGTTTCTTGTCGACGCTCGCCTTCTGGTCAAGTGGACTCTTCAAAGTTTAAATATAATATACTTTGCTAATTTTTATGAACGGATTTTTCCTCCTCTCCAACGTCCAATTATAAACTGATGACTATCGTACGATCGATATGGCATCCACCAATGATTTTTTAAATAATATCTTGCACGATTCGTTATCAAATCCTTATCGTTCTTTTCGCTGTATTGTGTATATATATATATATATATATATATATATATATATGTATGTAATCATTGTCAACCACATTTCCGTCAATGAGTTTTCGCGTAAAGCACAAACGAAGGTCAAAAGAAATTTTCCAAGCAAGGAGAAAACCTACTCGATAACATCTTAAAATAAAATCCATTGGCACTTCTCGTATCGACTTGTCAAATGGCACAAAAGCGTGTAAATTCGTAATAGACCGAAGATGCGATTAAACTTTGATTAGTAATAACGGTTTGTCGGTAACTAGTGGACGAGGATACGAGGAGGTGAAGTTGCGCTAACCGGTTGGACAATACGAGGCATTTATGAGGAAAATTAATGACGCGCGAAGTGCTCGTTAACGACTGCACTGGATTCGTGTCACAATACATTATATTATGTGGCATGAGCGACCACCGAGCTCAATAATGATAAATAAACATACGAATAACTTCCGAGACGAAAATTTCGAGAAAAATTTGCTTTCATCGCAAACTGTAAATATTGTATTAATAAAAATTGAATAGTTACGACTTTCGGTGTACTAATCGATGATTTTTATAAAGTTTACGTGATAAGACCAGTTATCGTAAATACTGTGTCGTAGGCATAACTGATAAGGGAATACGAGAAAGATAAAGAGAGAGAAAATAAAACCACGTGACAGAGCGTGAAGCACGCGACACGTGAGAGCGTCACTGATAACCAGCAAAATCAATTTCACTAATCAAATAGCACTCGCTGGTTATTACGCTTCCAAATGCTGGCTTTTATTCTCATTTCGATAACTGCAGAGTACATGACACAACCATTGCGTTTTTTATTCGCGAGATTGATGGGAAAGAAAAAATCTGGCCACACGAATACCGCATGGCTTATCTATACTTTTCTTACGTAAGATTAATTGGTCGATGCAGCTAACGCATTAAGCATGAAGTTTTATAGGTCGACGCGTAGCCTTTAATCCCTGTCTTTTTGCGGTTAAACACTGAGATAATGATAGATTATTCCGACAGAATTCTCCGTTAATGTAGCTACACGGTTTATCTAGCTGCGTTAAGTCCGTATTGAGTCGATGGCAGATAAAGCGCGAATACCTGCACAGTACTGAAAATTATTCTTATCGTCGTTCCAACCTTTAACCAAATAATCTCTCGCTAAATGCCAAACAAAAACGACGCGCGATACCGATCAAGGTTGCTGCCTCCGATATGTACGAGGACAAAATTTCTACCTATACCTTTCTCGATCAAACCTTTCGAAAATCAAATCGACCTTCGAGGAAGATTAACGATAAATCGATCTTCCGATAAAATCGTCGACATAAATATTCTGGAATATTTTCATTCCGCTTGTTGACAGAAGTTTGTTTTTTAAAATTGTAGAGATTGTTCGTGCGGGATGTTGAACGAAGGTTTTGCGCTTTTCTCGTTGCAGGACCAAACACCTGGGTGGAGAAATTCCCGATGGCAGCTGGCTCCAGGCAGAGTCCGGTGAATATCGAGACCGATCGTGCGGAATCGGACCACGAGGCTCTCAGCAGCAAACCGCTCCGTTGGAAGTATCCGGCTACGGCCTCCCGGAAGCTGGTTAATCCGGGTTATTGCTGGCGCGTCGACACCGATGGCGATGGAACATGTGAGTCGCCTTATTCTATCTTCTCTTATTTTATCTAATTTAGCACCACGAATAAGACGAACCGTATATATACTATGTATACATTATACAGTCCACGTGACCTTCGACCTGGAAACTTTTTCAAACTCCACCAATAAGTAGCTTCTCACGAGCCGAAGCTAGGAGGCTCCTATATGCTTTTTATTTTTGGGAAACGAGAGCATGCCATGTCGTGTTGTGCCGTGTTATGCCGTGACGTGACGTGACGCATTATGCGTTTTCATTACGTGCCGTCCGAAATACATTCTAATATCGGGTCACGCCACTTGAATATGCAAATTCAGCCTGTTCAAAGAGACAAACTGCAAAAACTGACAAATAAAACGTTTACATTTTTCCCCTATCTCGTTTCACTATCCTAGTACACTCCTCTCGGTTAACTATCAGAGCTGACATAACTGGTCGATCCGAAAGGTGGACGAACTGCTGGGTGAATCGTTGCAGGAATTGGAAGGAACTTTGTAGTTTTGCGAATCTCGTCGTGAAAATCGCGAGAGAACGAGGCCTGTAGTTGAGACCGATAATCACAAGCGTGTCCTGTAATAAAGTTTTAACGATTCCTTTTATCTATGCGTATTGTATATAATAAAGATTCGAAAGGAGCAAAAATAGAACACGCGTATATAAAGTAGTGATCATCTTTTATTATTCCAACGCCTCATCGTTTTGTGTTTATACCTTCAACTTTATACAGCGTTACGTGCTTCTTCAATAACAATGACGATTTCGACTGATTTGCAGTTTTGAGCGGGGGCCCTCTGATGGATGACGTGTACAAATTGGAGCAGTACCATTGTCACTGGGGTTGCAGCGATTCGAGAGGCTCCGAGCACACCGTCGATGGCCAAGCGTTCGCAGGCGAGGTAACTCATTCTTATATATAGCACACCACAGTATAAACCCTGCATTATCATCGATTTTTTCCCTCATTTTTCAGTAACTTCCAAAGTTTTTGCATCGTTAAAAGTGGCTAAAACAAGTCGAGCGAATAAACCTTATTATTCCTACACCGTAACGTTTGACATTCTTGCTGTTCGTTTAATTATTTATAAGTCCAGGTTCATCTTAATTCCTCATATTGCGCATCATCATCGTCATCGACGACGCGTCTCATCACGGCTCGCCATTTGTGCCATGCCTCGGATGAATCACCTGGACGCTTATTATCATGCTAATCTTCCAACCCCTCCCCACCTGCTCGTCCTAGAAAAGAAAAAATACAATTTATTCGTATTGAACTCGAGAGGAAGGCGGAGAAAAACACGATTTGTTCCGGACGTGGAACTCATAGGAATTTCACAGCTGATGGAGAATAATCGAGGATTTCGATAGTTAATTCGAAGTTTGGTAATTGCGAGAGGTTGAAATACCAATTGACTTATCGCGACTGCAGCTGCCATTGGAAGCGTAATGCTAATTACTATTATTGCGCAATAAGATCATTCACGTATGGTTAATTAGCTGTCAAGGTCCTATTAAGGCAGCTGTACTTTTCTAATAGAACAGACACGACCAATTCCATCGACCCAATGCAATTGCCATATTGCATAATGCACAAGAAAACTTCCATTGTTGATTTTTCTCCACGTATATATATATACGATGGCTCCATCTCACTCGAGTAATATATTACCAATGATGACTCACACATCCACGAAATATCTTTGGTTCTATAATTTACGTTTGCACAATGAAAAAATGCATTTCATAAATAACAGAGTGTGTGTATATGCTAGCTGTGAAAAGGAATTGCTGCTTTGTGCGAAAAGACAATTTAGAGTTGTTTGTTTGAAGGATGATAAAGAGGCTTCTTGCTTGATCAATAATTCAATGGATATTACGTACATACATGATCCATATAAGAAATGAGGATTTCGAGGAAGATGGAGTATTTACTACGCGAAGTCCATTCCTGATATATCAGTCCGACTGCTATTGAATAAAACTGTGGATGTTAATTAATTTTTCCAGTTAATCCTCAACCCATTATCGAGTCAATTGGCACGTCGCTGTGGCTTCCAGCTGATTCACGTTTCACATACTCGATTAGTTTCGGTTTCTAGTTTTTTTCCTCGCTCCCCCTCCCCACGATTTATTACCCCTTGTTTGACACTCGACTAAAAAAACATATCCTTTTTTCTCAGGCAATTTTTAGTTTCCGACAGGCCAGTAAATTGTTTTTCCTCATTTACAATGGTAATTCAATCTCAATTAATCTTATTAACGAGACAATTGGCAGTTGCAATAGGCTCGCAGCAACCCGCGCAAGCTTCGTTTCAGCCTTTTAACTTTTCTGTAAGGTTTCCCTCCGCAACTTCCTTATTACCAATAACGCAGCTAAGTCATTCGTTAAAATTTATTCGATTTCTCTCGCAAATTTGCCACGACAGACCAGTCATTTTTTTTTTGCCCCTCTATCCTTCGCGGTCAGTTAGTACGACTGATTTAGCTACTTTTAGGAATCCTTGCGAAACGACATTAAATCATTGCCACTTAATGCGCACTTCTTAACGCCAGCTTCCGTATTTCTGCGTTTCAGCTTCACCTGGTCCACTGGAATACTTCCAAATACTCGACTTTCGCGGAAGCTGCGAAAGCATCCGACGGTCTCGCCGTCCTCGGTGTCTTCCTCAAGGTCAGTCTCTCATTTTAATTTAACGCCAAGTATTTTCAACTATCGAAAACAAAATTCTTACGGTTAAATAAACAATCTTATAATTCAAAATTCTCGACACACGTTGCGCAAAGACCATTATATAGAGGACGGGAACTGATTTTTGCTCAACGTCTCGCTTGCGAGAAGGATCCGAATGAAGTGGAGGGATGATCGATTGCGTAACATTTTCAAAATGATTCGTAAACAAAATTCTTACTGCGCGTTAAACAAACAATAAAAGTATATAACTCAAAATTCTCCAAAGACTTTGCCCAAGAATATCATACAGTAAAACTGATTTTTTTAAAAATGTCCTTAAAAATATTGTTAAAAATCTCGCCTGCAAGAAGGATCCGAATAAAATAGAGGAATGGTCAATCCCGTAGCAACATCGCAAACAAAATTCCTACCGTTGAATAAACAATATCGTATAACTCAATATTCCCGAGAGACATTGCTCAAGATTACAACACAGCATGGAAACTGATTTTTTTCAAAATTCCTTAAAAATATTATTAAAAAATCTCGCTCGCAAGAAGGATCCGAATAAAGTGGAGGAATGATCGATCGCCTGACATTTTCAATATTGTTCATAAGCGTGTCGCGTTAGGAAGCCCCGTTTAAACCGCCAACTATAGTTGTAACTTATTTATAGAGAATATAGCCTGCACTGGAAGTCCATGTATGCCTCGCACCCTAGTATAACTTAGTTAAGCTTTTTACATAAGCGTTATAAGCTCCGTAAGCAGAATCCCTAATAGTGAAGGCGTCATCGCAATTGTCGTACGATCCTTCTCCCTTACGTAACTTCCGCAAGGACGCGAATAAATTCGATGCAATTCAAGTGGTAAGTTCGATCCTAAAGGGGTAGATGTATCCCTGTCGATCCTGTAATGGAGCTTCAACGCTGTTGTAACTTCCACAAGGACGCGAGTACATTCGAAGCAATTGAATTAAGTTGTAAGTTTTTCACCCTACAGATTATACGTGTATCTCTAGATCTACATGTATTATAGATAAGAGCTTTCGTGGTTTCCGACGAAAATTTTCCGTTTAGTATATTTACAGAGAAATTTCCTAGAATTTGTAAAATCGTATGTGTATAGATTTGGATTATCGCTGTTGGTCTTCTAATAATGAAATTGCAGTGGTGTTGTAACTTCCATCAGGCGAATAAATTCGATACAATTGAAATTGTAAACTCGATTCTTCAGGGTATACGTGTATCTTTATAGATCCACATGTATAGGTATGAGTTTTCGTGGTCTACGAAGAAAATTTTCCGTTTAACGTGTACAGAGAATCTTCCTGGAATTTGCAAAAATACACGTAGACTTGAATTATCGTTCCGTTGGTCTTGTAGTGGAGTTGCAGTGGAGATCAAGGACGCGAATAAATTTAATGCATTTGAATTAAATTGTAAGCTCGACTCTCCCGGGTATATATGAATCTCTAGACCCACGCGCACGAGTTTTCATTGGGTTCCGCGGACGATTTTCCACTTAGATTATATACTAAAAGGTAATTTTGCTCTAATTTGCAAAAACTCATATTTGTACACTCGGAATATCGTTATTGATGTACAAATATTTGCAATATTAATCAAGAATGCAAATAAATTCGATGCACTTGAAGTTATAAACTAAACCCTTCGGGGTACATAGCTGTTGATGTTGCAATGAAGATGGAGAACCATGATCGATGTATACGTTGCAATTATGACCTTGAGAATAAGAGCGTTACGATTGGCTAGACAAATCCCTTGGCTGCACGTACGTTGCGCAATTCTTCTGCAAATAAATCTTTGCAGAGAATTATTATTATTGAAAATTTATGAAAATCGCGAATCCTCGGTAGATGTCTCGAGCGAAACTTCGCGTAATACAAAGAGTGCGTTGCACAATAGTTGCGATCGTTTTAAAAGCTGCATGCCTCGTGAATAAATACCTCTCCAGATTTTTGAAAGATTTGCCAGAATCGCGTGCGAGTCCTCGCACACTTGTCATTCTTAACCTAGTTTACTCGAGACAAAGAAATATATATATATATATATACTATATAGCAATATAGCCAAGCGGAACTTGGGTATATATATGTTTGTTGGCCCAGCCAGGAATTCCAAGGCGAATTGCGCGATTCGCGCCTTGTCATCCGATAAGCAATGCGGTGGAACCGTAAGATAACAAGAAAACAAACGATGAACAGTCGCATTTCAATATTAGTCATTCTTCTTTTGCAAATGACGATACGCGACAATCTACACAGGCATGCGATGATTCGATGACTTTCTTTCGATTAAATTTCAAAGCGATCTGAATATTTATGTGTATTTGCCAAGGAAAACGGTCAAAATGGAGAAAATCGCTCGATTATTGTTGCGCATAACTTGCAATAGTTATGATTTTCTTCTTTTTTTTCAATTTTAGAGCGATTCGGATATTTATGTATATTTACAAGTAGGAAAAAAACAGATGGAGAAAAATCACTCGTGTCTGTTGATGTAAACTAAGAAGAAACATTTCTTTGATTCAAATAATTTTTACTATGAATACGTCTATTGAGATATGTACTTGATTTTAATAAACAATTGATTGAATAAAAATTAATTTATTTCATAGCATTAAACTCATGAATATCGAGTAAATGACTGTTTACTTCGAATAAATATTCATTAAAATCAAATTTATATCTCAATGGACTTATTCATAGCAAAATTTATTTATTTAAATCGAACAATTGTTTTTCTCAGCGACACATAAGTATATGCAATAATTCAATGTGACTTTATTTGGAATAAATATTAAAGCGATTCGAATATTTGTGTTTATTCGCAGGTGGGGAAAACACACGAGGAGATGGAGAAAATCGCCCGTCTCTTGCCGTACGTTTCTCACAAGGACGAGGTCGTAGAAATCGTTGATCCTGTTGATCCAGGAAAACTTCTGCCTGGTAAGTGTCTTCTTTCTACGTATATTGCGTCAGAATTTTCTCTTCCAGACATTTCGAACTAACAATTTATATTAATCGAATTTTCTAATGAATACATTCACCTCTGACTGATTGAGATTTGTAGTTATAACTAACAGTATAATAATTGCTCATATAAAGCGATGTTTTTTTTTCTCCAAACGTTTCATCCGTTTATCAATTGAAGCTATATAATTGCTAGCTTCCATGATTCCTCTTAATTAAATCGATTAATTCACCTGTCCTCGACTACAGTTCGTAGTGGACGCGCCGAAAATCAAAGGTGTATTAATCCCTGCATGCGCTGGGCTGACAGAATAATTCGACACGAGAGCAAACTCAACCTCCACGGTTCGTATTTGACCTCGCTCCGTTTTTGAGAAAAAAAAAACAAAAATAAAAGAACTCGTTGTGGTCTCGCACGCTTTCACGCACGACTTAGGAGAATGACAAAGATTTGCTTTACGTAAGCACTATATTAAATAAAATAGCAAGCAGTGTGTTTTGCTTTATAATTTCATTGGAACTCTCCTAAAGAGTACGATAGAATTTTTTTACAGTGATTGTTATCCCATCCAATTGATTTTACTTATGTAGATGTTTGGCATCCGCTGTTTCACGCACGACTTAGAAGATTGACAAAATTTTCCTTCATACATTAGCACAAAATAATATTTTACTTTGCAATTTCGTTAAAGCTTTCCTATAGAACACGATTAAATTTTTCTATGATGATTATTATGTTCCAATTGATTTTAATGATATGGCTGTTTGACATCCGCTGTTTCACGCACGACTTAGAAGATTGACAAAAATTTTACATTATACATTAGCACAAAAACAAGTTTTTTATTTTAAAATTTCCTTGGAGCTTTAATTCCTATGGAGCACGATATAATTTTTGGACAATGATTGTTATGTTTCACTCGATTTTGGTCATATAGGTATTTGGGACTCGTTTTTTCACGCACAATCTAAAAGAATATAATAATAATAATGTTTCTTTATATACATCAACACAAAGTAATAAAAAACAGTGTTTTGCTTCATAATTTCATCAAAGCTTTCCTATACAGCACAATCGAATTAATAGACTGTTATATGTGTGGTAATTGATTTTGGTGATATAGCTATTTGGGACTGGTTGGTGCGTGACCCATCTGGCGAAATCAACTATCAGGTTATCAGGGAATCAAGACCAAAGCTCGTAGAGTCCATTACCCATTAATTCTGACAAGTCCATTAATTTCTTTCTGTTCCACGCCGATGATTCGTCACATACTACTATATTAGAGTATCCAGGTGATACACGTGTGCAAATCAGCAGACTTTTAGGGTAATGGACGTAGGGTGTCTCTTGATACAACGATACGCGTCAAGGACACCCTCCCCCCTCCTACACAGCTATAATCGACCGCATTTTCATATTCGTTCATTTCATCAATTGATTCCTCGAAGGTGTTCAATCCACTTTTTCTAATTGAGATCAGAATCTACAATAATTGCCCAATTTTCCACAATATAAAAATACGTTCGCGTCATCCATATACATTATTATTATTCCTTGAGCACTGGACTCGTATATACTAGCATGTGTATAATAATTGTTCCTAATTATGCTCTTTCCTTGAAATTTATTACGTAGACGACAATGGATACTGGACTTATCTGGGATCACTGACGACTCCACCTTGCAACGAGAGTGTAACTTGGATTCTCTTCAAGAAATATATCGAGGTTTCTCATCATCAACTCAACATCTTCCGCAATCTTAGAAAATTCCCTCGGGGAGAGGAGTGTCCTTGCCACGAGAATCACGGAGCGGTAAGTTGATAGAGTCTTAACAGATTGCTCAGTCCATTCAAGGATTGATAAAAATAGAACAAAGAGAGATAATGGACTCTTAGCCCTCCCTCACTTGGCAATTTTTTATCTTGCCCCTTGGTACTATGCACCTCGCTGTAATTATTCCTGGAGGACGAAACTTTGATCCAAGTTACTCACACAAAAACGTATATTTGACTTTGCGTTGCAGGTGATCAACAACTTCCGGCCACCGTTGCCCCTCGGAAATCGGGTCCTCCGCGAGTGTGGCAGTTTTTAATTTTTTCGCTATGACGAACATGGAGCAGATACAAAAGGCATTTATTCACAGAAGGCAATCGAAAGGTTTTCCAGCTGGGTTTTCGTATTTCTCGAGTCTCCAAAACGCAATTTTTTTCATGACAAAGGGACGCATTGCGAGTGATCAAGAGTGTACCGAAGTGAGTTACATGGATGATGGAAAAGTTTTATAAATGCGGATACTGCTGGACACAGGATCCGAGAGAGTCTTGGAACGGACTTCGGCATTAAAAATTGTACGAAACGGAGCGAAGGTCGGGTCAAATTCATGAGGCAGTGCAGTAAAAAGGAGCAAAAACAAGTCAACCGATTAATATGCGGTTGCGTTACGCAACAATTGGAATGGACGAATAAAAATCGTATGGATATATATTGACAATGTATAGCGTCCGGAGAAGGAAAACGAGCGTTGATGATGAAGAGTGACTTGCAGGATTCCAATTGAATATTACCAGCCCTTTTTTCTATCAAAGTCGATTATACCACTGGAGGATGACGATCCTTCAAAGGGACGCTGATCAGGACTACTTCAAAAAGTGCATGGATTCTTTAGGATGTCACACGTGCCTATGCTAATTCTTGAGCGAACAGCAATGATTTCGTGCCTTATCGATCGAGAAGCTCGACGAACGAAAACTCGAAAAAGTTTGAACGAGGGAGAGAAATATACAAAAGATTTGAAATTTTGTTATATAATAAAAAAGCTGGAAGGAGGAAAATGTTCTACGCGTATATATATATATATATATATAATGTTTTATAATAATCATATATGTACACAGTGTGTTGTCTTTAGCTTTTACGTCTATTGCAGTTTTCATTTGTAATTCTAGTCTCAACGATTCTAGATTCGAAAAGGTTTTTCAAGGCTTTCTCGAGTTTCGACCATTTTTGATAAAATAAATTATTTATGGTAATACGCGTACTGGTGCTACGAATGCAATCTTGCACACTCTATATACAGTATATGCTTGATACTTTTAGCAATTTGACGAACAACCAGAAAACGAACGAAAGAATAATATATATAGCGTTAGACCTATTTATTAACGAATCGCGAATGTGTTAGACTATAAATGCATGGAGTTTTTAGCAATGTTTTACGCGAGCGAGATTTTAGCGTGCGGTTGTTCTTTTCACGAGATTTGTGTCTGGAATTCTCCGTCCGACTATCGGAGAATTTGAGACGCGAATGGGACTATATACGATAGTTGATATACTAGCGATTAGCCAGTGTCCTTTCTTGCATATTGCAATTTTTTACGCGACGCAACCGATTGATGCTTGCGTCGCAGTCGCCGAATCGTTCCCAGGAACTAACGTCGATTAGGTTTATTTGTATTATATAAAGATAAACCTATATACATATATATCTATATATATAAATATATTTTATAAAAATCATTTAACTTTGTTCTAGAAGCGTAGACAAAGCTAAGGCGCTAATGTGTTTTCTGCAGTGATAATAATTTATACATTGTACGAGTTTTCTCGAGATAATAAGAAAAATTTACCTGTCAAACGTAAATACATAACTGCACACACAACAAATTTCACGCGTGAATTTGTGCCGACGCGCAGAAGAAAATTGTGTGCTATTTAACTTGTTATTATACAAAGTAGAGAAATAAAAAATATTGCATATATATATGACAGTTTTATTCTTATTTATGAGACCTTGGAATGAATAAAAATGTTCCTCTGATGAATTATCGTTTATTTAGATGGGTCTTGGATTTCTCTCTATGGTTTTGTGCGAGGCATTTCGAGCTGTAATATCGTGTTACGTTAAACAGCACACCCTAGTCAGTCTCTCCTGTGGTGTATTAATAGCATTAAGCTTTTTCCTTTAATAAGTACCAACATTCCCCCCTCTCCCTTATATATATATATATAATCTATTTATCAAGCTTAAATCATTCTTCAGATGCAATTGACTCATTCCTTTTGGTTCAAAAATATCCCATATTACAGTTTAGTCGAGTGGAGGAACAGACTAAGAGAGAGAGAGAGAGAGAGAATCACCTACCTTTGATATTCATGACCTGTCTGGAGTTCTCCAAGGTCATTCAAGAGGAAACTGGACGAAAGCATTATTTCAAGTAATACAAGCGCGTGATGCGAACATCAATTCCTTTGCCAAGTATCCTAATAGAAATTCGTACATCTAAACTCTAATCCTGAAGAATTTCAGCAAAGGAACAGGTTTTTCTTGCTCAGCAAACTATTTTTACTAACAAAAAAAAAATCTGTCATACTTAATCACGAGACTAAATAATTCATTATTGATAATAATAGAGTAACAATAACCAGCATAAAATAATAAGCAATGTATATTATTAAAATATTGTCACGTGAAACCTGATTGTGTCGAATCGGACGAAAGTTTACAGCCTGGAGAATGCATTGTGCGGTTGCTGGCGCTGAGTCGGAGCCAAGCTTATCTTTAAAACCGGTCGGTGACGATTGATACCTGTCCTGGGGTTACCACACACGCCACGATACGCCATTTCAAAATCTCTCGCCCAAGGCGTCTCTCGTATTTCCCCAAACATCTCGGTGTAGACATATAAATGGTGTGTCTAATAACGGTTTGTTTACAAATAATTTATTAATCAAACAAAAACCGACTCTCCCTAGGAATTTTCACCTTAACAAGCCACGCCCAACGGTAAAAGTCGGATAAAGCGTAGGACGTCGAGCTAACTGTGCAAGTGGCATCAATTACCTGTCATTAAACGTATGCTGAGTTAGGAATTTTTAAACGCTACCTAGCGTTTCTAATACCTTTCTTCATCCTTCAGACGCACCATCCGAGAATTTTCCATGTATAAATGTGATCTGCTGGTTTACCTAGAGACTCGAAAGCTGAGCATTCTTATTCGTATAAAAATAAGAAGGTTAACAGAAGAATTTCGAAAAAGCTCAAATCTGTTTCTTTTATACATTGAATGAAATTATTGGTTCTCCGTGATAAAGTAAATGTACGTTTTGACTATATATGGAAATGTATCGAGTGAACTTAGTTTTATTCAAGATTATAAAACTTTTCATTACCAATTTAAAACGAAAGATCAAATAACTGAATTCTTGGAATAGAAAAATATGTAAATTTTTATGGTAAAAAAGCAGACTTCCGTTTTAAAATCCTGTTTTATACTCATTCACTGACTTGTTTTTTTTGCTTCGGACATTATACTGGACGTTTAAACGTGAGTTTAAACAATGGCTCCCTCTAGAATACATTTTATTCAGTTTGTCGGTAAAGGCGAATTTCAAGATACCAGCCACTTCTAACAACAACAATAATATACTTTACAACTGTTGATAATGAAAACGTTCAACTTGCTTACCACGTTTTAGAACGGAGCGGCGTTGACAACTATTTGCACTCCGTTTTCACTTCGGAAGGAATGTTATGTCCCCTCTGAGGGGACCGCAGAGTGCAAAGTGTTATTAATTTAAATACATATTATTAACTATGTACAAACTTTTCAAATAGTATTAAAATGCCTCTGATTTCTTTAATCCATCCTTTTAAATTATTTTGGTTGATTTTATTTCCATAACATTTTAAATGTTATCATCAATAAAGAATTTTAAGACCACTCCATGATACATTAATATTTCGCTAAATACTTTATAAGTTACTTAAGAATAAGCTCCCACTAATATTGCATAAATTAACAATCACTTAACTGTGTACCAGTTGCATTATTATGACGCTGCTCTAAATCGGATTTATGAGAGATTATGAATGGAAGAATATTAGTTGTATACTGTATATATTTATAGCGATTACGTGGTGCATTTATCCAGTATCTGAATTTGCTGAATTTTCATTTGTTCACGAATATCGAGGAGAGTGAGTCACTGCTTAATTATCATTTAGCAATAAAATTACTGTCAATTGTATTAGTCGATGAGTTTCTGCGACGTCGTGGCAATTACTGCGCAAGCGCATCCTTTGCCAACTTCTTACAACGTCAAATTCTGGCGCGGAGTAGTTGGTGCAAAGCAGCAAAGTACTAGTTCTCGCTCGCAGTTCCAGTTGGACAATCGTGAGACTAACTTCTGCACCACTCAACTTTCAAACCAAGAATCTCAAAATGGCAATCTGTGAGTACAAACACTATACACAGACTGTCCTAGAACGATTTTAATTCTATAAAACCCAAAAACTAATACAGATCAAATTTTTGTCCCAATTTCTTGCATTGCGAAATTAAAGTAGACTGTATTCCAGTCGACCTTGATATTGACATTAGGAAGCTTCATCAAAACTCGATCTATGCCAGCTGTGTTTACGTAATAGCACCATAATACATAACAATAATACAAACAACACATATTCATTTACTATATAATGTTGCATAACAAACGATACACAACGGGAATGGAAATTACTGTTTTTCTTTTATCGATGACCAAGAGTGGTAGTAATAGGCTCGTCGATGTGGGCCAAGTATTCGGATAGAGAAAAATCAGGTAGTTGCTAAAAGCTGCAGCATTCACTTGGCTAAATATAGATAGAAGAAGGGGCGAGGTTGCCGGTTTGACAAGCCGGCCGGCGTTTGATAGTTCGCGTTACACTCTGTGAAATACGTATCTTGTTTCGGTTTCAATGTACAAACTATTTTGAAAATAAATACTTGAACATTTGTGAGAAACAGAAATTTATAATACCTAGAATAGTATTTTTTAAAAGGGCTCTATATATACGGGTGAATTTCTCCCAAGGAAATTTTCAACTGTATTACGTTCTAGTACAGTGCACGTAGGTGGGTACGAGAATCGTGAATGGGACGCAGCGAATAGTTATTCTATTCTAGAACCGCGTCATCCTCAAATGCGAAGATTGTCCTTGTGCGAAAGACTTACAGATTGAGTTTCGTAATACTAGTGGCTGCCCTCGAGATTTTTCTCTGTCGTGTCATTTTGATATTGTCACTGCTATGGGAAAATTCAGTTTTTGTGCAAATTTAAACTAATTTTTCTCCAGGCTATTGTATTTTGCTATGGTATAAACTCTTCAAGAGGATCCAACGAGAGAATTAGCACATTACAATGTAAATTTCATAATACCAGTGGCTGCCCTCAAGATTTATCTCTATCCTCTCGATACTGTTGCTTTTAAGAGAAAATTCAATTTGTACACAAATGAAACTCTAATTTTCCTACAAACCATTGTGTTTGCTATACCGTAAACTCTTCGAGAGGATTCAACGAGAGAACACGTTGCCATGGGAGGTCAATGGCAGCGACCGGTACGACTGCGTCGCATGCCAATCGCCTCTCTATGCTTACGGTGGTCGGTGACTAGAATCCCCATGATTCTGCAGTTTGCATCACAGTCACATCACAATACATCACCAGACACGCGTCTAGCTTCCTCTCGACACCACAAACGTTTTTAACCTTCCCGATCATCACTAAGTACAACTATGAATAATCATAAGAGATCATAATCGAAAATAATTGGTCAAAACATGACGTAATTGGTCACTTTTTTTGTTGGTGATTCACATAGCGTGACTTCGTACGATATAACGAACGTGGAATCCGTCGGATTGCGTTAACCTGATTCGTTGAACGGTTCTCGCTGTTTATGGCCATCGGGAGTTTTTCGTGACCGACGCCGAAGAATCTCGACGTGCAGACGACTCGGATGATTCATTCCAACTTCCTTTCGCGTGTCTCGATCCATTTCGATCCGCTATCGAGCATCGGCTGTATATCATCGATGTAGTTGCACTTCCGCACAAAGTTCTAAAAGTAAACTATATATATATAGTATGTATAAGAGCATATATTCGTTCCTCGAGTTTACAGATCACCGACGACTTCCTACAACTGTAATTAGGTCTACGATGAATTATGTTGTAGGATTCGCCAGTTGTGCAATACAAATTGCCTCTAATTCTCGCATTGTTATGTTAATTGCTGGCACAGTTCAGTCCGGTTCGTAAAGACCAATCAATCCATCCTGCAAAAAATTTCTTCCGTGGTCACAAAGGCTCTCGTGAAATTCGCAAACTTGGTCAACTTAGATTGCTACTTATCCTATTCGCGTGTTTGCACGTATGTAAAAGTTAAAAAAATGCGATTGAACACGTGTAGATTACTGCAGATTTTAAAGGTTCTCATTAACCAATTAGAGGCGACAAAATACCATCGCGTAGCTCCATGTGATTAATAAAGATTATGGAGAGTGAATGTTTACTGGACAGTGACCTTTGACCTCTTCCGCAACGATACACTTTATGATTGATACTTAATTTCTAATTTCTACTGTTCCTCGTTAATCCAACTTGCATTAACACTGCATATTGGGTGATACGTTTGACCTTCACTAGTGATACAATGTATAATAATAAAAAGCGAGTTTGTAACTCGATGCTTCCCCATGTGCTAAAAACACGTGATTCAAAAGTTTTAAAAAGACGATTGAACACGTGTAAATTACTACAGATTTTAGAAGCTCTCATTAGCCAATTAGAAACGACAAAATATCATCGCGTAATTCCAAATAATTAATGCAGATTATTGAAAGTGAATGGTTACAGGGCAGTGACCTTTGACCTCTCCCACAATGTTACAATTTACATTTGATATACTTTATTTCTAAATTTTACTATTTCTCATTAATCCAATGTCTTGAATCGACTGCACACATTGGGCGGTGTCATTTGACCTTGTTCAGTGATACAAAGTATAATAATACGAAGCGACTTTGTAATTCAATGTTTTCCCATGTGCTTTGACACATGATATCATTGGTTTATCATTCGCTCAGTCTATTTATAAATATTACGCCTAGAGTATCGGACTCTTCGTCCAATGGTACATTCACGTAAACATTTACTACCCAATTCTCGCGATCTCCATGATAAATTTGCAAATGGCTCGTGTTAAATTTACCGCAAGGAGTTCCACCTACAATTTGCATCGATACGCGAAATACTGTAATAGTCAGATGCGAGCAGCTCGAACAATCTCAACAGCAACCAATGAAATTATCGATCCATTCACACTGCGAGATTTTATTTTAGTTTTCGAACCAGTGATAAATCGCTTGAAGGAAAATTATTATTCTCGGGTATAATGAATCGTTGCACGCGAAAATAGATAAAGTTATTTTATACTATCTCGTAAAAGAATTTTTTAGATTAGGCAAACGACTGTGCTAATGCACGAGCTTTTGTTGAAAAAGACGCGTTTTGTTCAGCGAGAAGCTCGAAACTAAGCTGAAGTCGCGTGTTACATCAGTATGCGACCTTCGCGAGAAATGGACTCGAAGTGTTGATCGAGGGATTTTAACCTTCGTTGCATTCCTACTTTGTTATTGATCTATGGAGGTCCTGCTACGTCCTAGATTTTCTTCGTAATAAACCAGGACGTATCTGGCGTCTGGACGTCTCGGCGTCAACCCACTTAATTTTCAGTGATCGATACAACACATTTTACACGATTCCTATTCCGTTCTTCGATTACTTTTCATGATTTACTTTATAAATTTTTGTTTAAAATTTATAACGATTTACAATTTTCAGCATTATCCACCGAGGACAAGTTGCAGTACAACTTTTATCCGACAAACAGTGGTCAAATTCAGTTCCGCGTTAAAGCACCCAACGATGCTCATATTGCTCTCACCAACGGTCCTCAGGAAGCAGAACCGATATACGAGGTAAAAATAAGATAGTTTATTCAAGGACTTTTGTTTCGCTGCCTCGATTTACTTAAAATCGCATTTTAATGCGTTCGTCTATAGAGTTTTGCCACGAATAGTATATCCTTGAAAGTTGATGATTTATCTTGATAGGTTTTCATCGGTGGATGGGGCAACAGCAAGTCCGTTATTCGCAAAAATAAAACGAAGCCCGAGGTCGCTGAAGTCGACACTCCTGGAATCCTGAGTGGCGATGAGTTTCGTGGATTTTGGATTAGGTATATATAAATAAATACATAGGAATAATAATGAAATATTTTAATTATTTATTGGTAAAGTGTTGATTTATTTTTGCAATTATTACAGGTGGAGCGATGGAGCTATCACGGTGGGTAAAGAAGGGGAAAGCAGTTCATTTATGTCCTACGCTGATCCGGCGCTATTTAGAGTTTCCTATTTCGGAATCTGTACCGGCTGGGGAGCTTCCGGAGAATGGCTGATCGAAGGTAAACTCTTCGTTCCATAATTCGAAAGGATAATACACTCAATCAACTAGTAATTTACGATATATCGAAGGATTTTATTAAACTGATGAAATTATACTTTTTCCATTATCCTTACATTCTTGGGTGTCGGATGAACATTTTATACTAACGCCTCGTCCACACAGCCATTTGTGTCGGCGGCTACGGTGGTAGTTGTACGTAAAGTATACGAAAGTCTTTGCTAGGCTTGCGTTATTTATAAACGTAGTGTAAACCCTCTCGACGCTTTCACCGCAATTATTTTCATTCACAATTTTTTTAAACACATATTTCTTTCACGCACAAAGATTATATACTCTTTATTCACATACGCTACACGGTATTATTATAGAATAGATTTTTGCTTTTAACAGAAATTGTTTTAAAATTATTAATGGAATGTGCATGTATCTATATATATATATATATATATATATATTATGTTTGGTCAAGAATTTTGTAAGTGGTGAAAAATAAATAATAATGTGCGAATACTGTTAGATCCGAATGTGGCTCCATCTGCACCGTTGGAGGTTCAAGGTCTGCAAACCGGAAGCTATTGTTGGTGCGACGCTAGCGGAGGTATGGTACCTCCGGGTGCAGTGGAGGGTGGCCGGGACGACGAGCCTTTGTTCGTAGGAAGAGCCCATCACGAAGGTGCTCTCCTTCCTGGCAAGGTTAAGCCAGGCCATTGTGTTTGTTACGTGTCATGGGGAGGTGCCGAACACGGAAAAACAGACTACCAGGTAAACCAAGTTTTTTTTAATATATAGCGACGAAGAAATAAGAACTTAACCTACAAAAGTAAATTATGATTCAGGTGTTGTGCGGTTGTAATCCTGCTTGGATCCCAGTAGAAGGTGGAAACATTCCACCCAACGCTATTCCAGCTGGTGAGTCCGAAGACGGAGAGACCCTCTTCGTTGGTCGTGTCAACCACGAGGGAACCCTGACCATTGGAAAGGTCCAGCCTTCCCATCAAGTCCTCTACATCCCATTCGCTGGAGAAGAAATCCCCATTGCATCTTATGAAATCATGGTCTCGCAATAATAAGGAACAATGTTTCCTACTTAAAGGAAAAAACGCTTGCGTACACTTCCGGCTGGATGCTATTTATCCCAACGCGGTTTAACTAAATTTATTTTGACCACCAAGCGTGGACTCAAATCTCCTCCTAAATACTGACGCATACTTTGCACTTTATGTTTCTTATGTACTATGATTTATAGTATTCCGTTATTTAAAACCATTGTCCGTGCTTATGAAGTAATATATTTTTCCTCTTTCTTCTTTTATTATTTATTAATAACATTCTAAGCTGGTAATTTCGTTCACGCATCAAGCGGGACAGCTGCTTCTTGCACGAATATATATGTATAGGCGTAATAGTGAATTCCATTATCATACTAAGGGAGAAAAGCATCGTCGTGAATCGTTGACTAGTTAGAGAGGAAGGTACAGACAGTTACTATGTCCAGTAATTAATCTATAAGCAACAAATATATTTGTTATCTCAGTTTCAGAGAATTTGTAATGCGCACAAAACTTCCTCGCTTATCAGAAAATATATTTTATAATTCTGTATTATTACAAAGCAAAATAAATATTTGGAAAAAAAAAACAAAAGATTAAAATATCGTATATTTTATTCTCCCACGTACATAGTTTAAATTCTATGCTAATAATTATTAGGTCTGTTCTGTTTCGTTGCACTATCGAGCAAACATATGTTTTCTCAACTCTAGTGCAGCAATCAGCGAAAAAGAACACATGTTGGTTTATTTCCGTTCCAGCAATTGGCATTATTGAAACACCAGTATAGTATCTAGATCTAGAGGAAAAAACGATGGCGGACAATTTATCTGTTTTTGCTTGGAGGTTCTCTTGCTGCTGTTAACCGATAAATGTCAATTGGAAAGGGAAACCTAAAAGTGTTGGCGAACTTCGGTATTTTCGCTGATAGACATGGCTGAAAAAGAACCGTGCATTGTCGAGGATGGAATTGTCGAGTCCGGAATTGAACCAGGAGCGTCTGGAGAGACGTTATTGGTTACCACGGACAGTTTTGAAGAGTACGAGCAAGAGATGAACAGCAGTGTCAACGACAGACAAATGAAAGGCAGTAAGAATAATAGAACGTCAGATACTGGAGAAGAAAGTTTAGATACTTCCTGTAGGAAAACAAATTCGACGACACCCAATGTACCCGATTTACGAGATTTTGAAAACTCCTCCTTAGACGACCCTGAAGTGGTATAGTCATATCAAATAATTTGATGATAATGACCCTATAAAATTGACTTTAATGTATAAATGTGATCTAGGATGACGTTGCGCAAAGATTAGGCAATAGCCGATTAGATACAAATCCATTGAGGTGCAAAGAATGGCTGGCACACAAGAAGCATATTTTTATTTTGAGCCAAGCTGGAAAACCTATCTATTCTCGCTATAGCTCAGAGGACAAGCTAGTCACAGTAATGGGTGTTATGCAAGCTCTTGTATCTTTTGTTCAAGTAGGAAACGACATGATCAAATCAGTACATGCTGGAGATACAAACTTTGTTTTCTTTGTTAATGGTCCACTAATATTAGTTGCAGTATCTAAGACACAAGAGAGCGTATCCCAGTTAACTCTGCAGCTAATGTAAGTCAAATTTTAAAATTAAAACATTTGACCTTATTGACAGTTGAAGAAATTTATACTTTCAGGTATGTGTATAATCAGATAGTGTCTGTCTTAACCCAGTCACAATTAAATAAAGTTTATGAACAAAGAAGAAGTTTTGATTTAAGACGACTATTAACTGGTAGTGAAAGACTGATAGACCATTTATTAAATTTCATGGATAGGGAACCAGCTTTTTTTCTAGGAGCGATTAAATGTTTACCTTTAGCTCCAGCAATGAGAAGCTCCATCACACAAACCATAATACAAACTTGTGGGAAAATCAAGGTTTAAAAAATTGTTTATGCTTTTTCTAGAAACTTTCAAAAACAATTTTTAAAAAATTTATTTCATTGTTCCAGAATTTAGTTTTTGCAATACTTCTAGCCAATAATCAGCTGGTAACATTAGTCAGAATGAACAAATTTTGTTTGCATTCTGTGGATTTGCATTTAATCCAAAACTTAGTTGATGGCTCAGAATCTCTTAAAACAGCAGAGAGCTGGACCCCGATCTGTTTACCAAGGTTCAATCAAAATGGATATATGCACAGCCATGTTTCCTATTTAGCAGAAGACTGTCAAGCTTGTTTGCTATTACTTACTGTAGATAGGGATGTCTTTTTTATTCTTTCCGAAGCTAAACAAGTAAATCATTATTAACCAAGTTTTATGTAATTATACTTTTGATTATAATCTAAACAAAGATATTTTTAGAAAATTGTGGAGAAATTACGACGAACGAATTGTTTAGAAGCAATAAACGAATCTATGAATAAACCATCTATAACTACTGCTGACATTGGTTTATCAGAAATGAGGCATGTCTTATACAAGTGTAAAAGTACTGCCCAGTTCTGGAGCCCTGGCTTTCAACCACCCTACATTACTGAAGAGGAAATTGAAAGGTATTTTCTGTCCTCTCTTATCTACACCACTAAAAGGGAAATATAATAATAAGAAAAATCTTATCTAGATTATTAGGACTATATCAGGGCCTGCATCATAAATTACATAACACTAGTCGACCGCTGAAACTTATATTCCAGCAATTAGAAAAAGAAACAATGTTGGCATGGGTAAGGATAAAATATATTTAAAGTAAAATTAAGGTGTATTGTAAATACTAAAATTTTTATATAGGTAACAGCCTCATTCGAGCTCTATGTAACATTTGAGCCTTTGGTTACCAAACCTGATGCTATAGAAGCAATAAACAAGCTCATGAAATGGATTAAAAAAGAAGAGGAGAGGCTATTCATTCTAAACTCGCCTACATTTTAGAATATCAGTTAGCCACGAAAATATACGAATGAAATTATATTATACAACTCGTATCTATATGATAATTGAGATATATATCATAATGTACAAATCTTTAGGGATGGTAATATGACGGCGATTGAGAATAGAGATAAAAATCTGTCAGATTAAGGGGTTAAAGAGGGCGAACAAAGGGATCAGCTTTTTGATTGCAAAAGGTAATACATATTATATAATATATATTGCAAAATGTATATATTCTACATGGTAACCGATACAGTTGATAAATCGTACTCCTATGTAGGCTATGATGTTTTGAGTTTAACTCATATTTTGTTTACTTGAAAAATATCTCATTACATAATAATTACCTTAACATGACCAACTAATTTGGTGCTTAGTTTTTTCATTCATTGTGATGAGAACTTTTCTTGATTTCAATATAAGAATGTGTTATATTTATAGAAGTGGAAACTTGTATTTTGTTAGATAAAAGTAATTCCAGATGTAACAAAAGTATTTGATGACTAGTACAGATTTTATAAAATACATTCTGTATGGATATGCTACTATGTAGCACATATTTTGATGGATATGTAATTTTAATAGTACATGGTATGATAAATATTATTTATTACTCAATATCAGTCTAGGAAAAACGTGATATTAAAACTTCATTTATATTAATTGATTATTAGCTCTTTATTAATTTAAAATACAAGGTTAAAAATAATTTACGAAAAGATTCTTAAATTGGAATTATTTTATTAATTCAATGTCTAGTCCTATCGCGATCTCTTCTCCTGTCACGATCTCTGTCTCTCTCTCGGTCCCTATCCCGGTCTCTGTCTCTGTCTCTATCTCTGTCATCTCTTCTGTGTCTATCCTTCTCCCTTTCCTTATCCTTATGTGAAGAATGATTCTTTGGTGATTTGCTGCGTTTCCTCTCTCTCCTATCCCTATCCCTACTTCTTGATCTTTGTCTATCAATTTTCTCCCTTTCTGATTTTTTATCTGAACGAGAGTGCCTTTTATCCCTTTCTCTATGCCGATCCCTGTCTCTCTCATGATCATCCTGACGTTTTCTTGGCTCTTCTTTAACAGGTATAATTTCCTCATCTTCTGATGATTCAACCCCATCTTCCAAATCATCCTCTAATGCGGATACTTTTCCTTCTACAATATAACAAGACCAATTACTAGTTTAATTAAAACTATTTCAAACATGAGACCATTGTTTTAACAATGATTTACCTAGTTCATTATTCTCTTCCAATACATGTCGTTTTTGAATTCTGGGCAAAATTACATCACAAGATCTTTCGTCTCTGAGAAGCTCATCAATAAATTCATCCATGTGGACTAATTCAAACTGCCCTTGTTTATTTTGTCTACGAAGTTTTCTATTATCATTGAATAATGGTTCTAAATATTTATAGCAATCAATTGATGTTCCTGTCAAACGCATGTATAATGCTCCTAAAGCACGTACATATTTAAACTCCTCATTTTTTATAAACTCAACAATAATGTCTTTTTCTGGCTGAATTTGTAGCATTTTCAAAACAAGACATAAAAATGGTGTTGGCTTTACATTTCCACCAAACACACCACCAATAAACCTTAAAACAAAATATATATTAAAAGAAAAATTGAGTGTTAGTTAGAGCAACTTAATTCATGCTTTTAATAAATCGAGTTTTTCTTTTAATTAGTAATTTTTTTTGCATAAAAACATAAGAATTAATATTTTCCGGTACTTTGAGAATGATTTGTTTACGTACCTCAGCTCCATAGCTTTGTCTACTAAAAGTTCTGCAGTCAAAGCAAAACATTCTTCCTTCCAATATTTAGAATCATATACTCTAGATCTAATAATTTTCTCTACTAAATATTGTGGATTTGTGCCTCGAATTGATTTAGCATCTTTCACTGTACGATTCGCCATTTTTATCAAATAAACCTAACCTATAAATTGACAACAGCGACTTCTGAATTTTAGTCATGTAATGCACACTGGTGGATACGCATTCACTGGTCTCACTGTGTCACTGACGCTGGCGCACACCAGCGCATACCAAACACCAACACACACTGTTGTAGGACTTTACTTACTATAGCATTGTTCGAATATACGATGTCCTAAGCTTGGCTAGGGTAGTTAGTGCGATCCCAAAAGTAGTCTCACAATTATGACATAAAAAACGAGCAAAAAAAATCGATATTGCATTTTTAAAGTGATTTGAACGTTGAAAAAATTTCGTGGTTAAGAATAGAGACAATGCACATTAATAAACGACATTGAACTAATATGTAATTGCATAAAATCGAAAAATACGCTTCAAAAATTACAAAAGTTTAAGGATAAAAATTATTATATTTTTTTTAACATATAAATTTGTCTAGTCATTTGACCGTTTATAAACGATATTTGTCTATGCGTTAAATAGTGGAAAAATCGGAACAGGTTGACTATTAGATAAATAAATGTATACTGATCGAAAATGCATAACCCCTACTCTATCTTTTTGAAACGGATGGAAAGGAAGGGAAAAGAGGTGGAAAGGTTATACGGCTGTCCCGAAAGAAGTCCCATTCACAGTTCACACGTGCAGCAAGATATCCTCTCCCCTCTTTTCAACTTCTTCCTCCGTCCTTGTCTCCCTACCTTTCACTTCTTTCGCATTCCTCTTCCTTCTCAAGCCTAGGCCCTAGCCAAGCCACCTTGCTTGCTCAGCTTCAGGCCTTGCTTGCTCACCTCAGCTTGTCTCAGCTGCTCCGCCATCTTAAGCTCGCTAAGACGTCGCTGTTTGACCGTCGCGATTTATTTCTCATTTTCCACTTAAAAAGAATACCGAAGGCCTCGCGGTTCCAGTCCATTCAATCGCGATGGTTCCAGAATTTATATCACTGAACCAAAAAACGTTTAGCGAATGAAATTCGCGCAGAAATTCCACAGCTGTTACGTCAGACTCTCGCGCGCGATCTCTCCAACATATCATCCAATTAGGAGAGCTTTTTTCAAAATCGAATGTCAATCGCTTCAACTAACGCGAAATAAATTTTAATTTTTTGTTTTGATTGTGCAGTGCTTCTGTGTAAATCCACATCCTTTTTGTGAATCCATGAAGATTAATCGTCCGTGTGTCAAATATTGTGCGAGTGTCAAATTAATTTTATGTTTTGGGAAAGAAGAGATTGATCCATCACGGTCGCTTTGCTCACTTGGATCTAAAAGCTAAATGAAACACGGCGGCGCCTCTGCCGGTGCAACGTGAGAACCAGTGGTCCTTTGTTTTTCTTTTCCAAGAAGCGCTGCTGCCGGTTTTTTCTAGGTATACTATCAAATCAAACTCTTTATTTTTTAGCAAACCCGTCTTATGTTTGAAATAAAACGTTTATCTTTTACATCTACGCAGCTGTTTTATTACTGTGTATTATAAAAAAATACTATAATCATCGTTTAAAACGAAAGAAAATCATCGGGTTTTTCTGAATAATGAGTTTTTAAATTACGTCCTTCGGGAACAATCGTTTTCTCATTAATGCAGAGTAATCATCTAGCAAACCGAATTCTTTTAAAACTGTTCTGAAGCTCTTTTTATTAAACAAAAAAGGTATTCTCTCTAGAACTCTACAGAGATTTTCTGACACCACGAGAGTTCAAAAAGAATTTATACCTTTTCTTAGAATATAGAATTCCTGAAGGATTCTTTTTGCTACTTGGTCAATCAGAACTCATAAAATTAATCGCTATACACAAATGAACACGATTTGCTCATACTTTCAGGTATATCTTACTAATCAAGAAATGGGCTCGAAAATAGAATACGTAGAGTCTTCGCATATGTATGCCACCAATTACATACGGAATTCCAAAGCTATAGGGGTATTATGGGGTATTTTTACCATATGCTACGCCATAATCGGTGTCGTTGCCTTTGTCACACCCGAATGGTTGGGGGACCTGGAGCATGAAAATCCTGGAAGATTCGGATTGTGGACAAGATGCAGTTACGGCGGAAATGGTACATAACCAATTATTTTAATCGTAAAACACAGAAACAAGGCATTAACAAAAGCCAGATTTGGTCAATCTGATAAAATGTGGTGGTCGTTGTGTCCGAAGGACGAGCGAACTGAAATAACACTGAATCCTTAGGTGAACTGGGGGAAGAGTGCATCGGTCGATTGGATGACCTTTCCACGATTGCCAATGTGCCTTTTCGAGCCAGCACCATTCTAGTCGGTATTGCGGTATTAATCGCCCTTTTGGCAATTTGCGCAATGCTTCTTTTCTTCTTCTGCCAGAGTACCACCGTATTCTATCTCTGCGGATGGATGCAAGTAGTCTCAGGTAATACAACAACTTTTTCATTTGCATTTACTGGTAGGAAATGCCGTAATCGTTCCATTAAACAGCTCTATTGTTGCTTTTAACGCATATCAGATTCTCTGAATCGCGTCGGAAAACACCTTTTTAGTATTATATCGCTATAGTAGGGAATATTCTAGTAGTTTATAATTATTATTTCATCCAAATTTAACAAATTTCCTAATGCGAATGCAACTCGAGCTTACAATTGTTATGAAACACGACGCTGAGATGTTTTATTATGTGCACATCCAGGATTTTCACATATCCTGGATTGGCAAATCACATAATATACAGTACGATAAATCCGTTACAAAATGTACATTCCGGAAAGCGAACGTATTATTTTTGCGAGCTGTCGAATATATTCCGGGGGGCTGGGAATGTGCCTGGCATAATGAAACGTGGAGTGAACCGTTAGAGTGCATAAGGCATTCAAATGGTACCGTTGGCCAACGCCTCTGCCATTTACATAACCTTTGCGGCCCAAGGTTCCAGGTTATCATAAATTTTAATTATACACGACTAATTGCCAATATTATCTTAACAACGAAAAATACTTTTATAACCAAGTTTCTTGGGTCGTCATTCGCGTTCCAAAACAGTTTGAAGAAACGAATACGCTATGGGTACGAGGCTTCCGCCAAACTGGTCTTGCTCGTTGACTTGACACACTTTGGGCACATTGACACGATCGAGTACACAATAAACCTGTAAGATTAATTTTTGTCTTAAAAAAAAAAAAAAAAACAGATTAAATATGATTGTAATAATAAATAATAATAGCTACTCGTATCTTATAATATCGTAGAGTGCGAATAGTTGAAGATAATTTGTGAAATCGGTAAAGCTGTTTAATGGTGAAGATTAATGCAGCGTCGCATCCGGTGGAATTAAACTGAAGTTAGAGACGCGTTAGCGGACGGAAGTTTACGGAAGTAGTATGCGTAAGGAATAAACATTGGCTTGATCAAGAACACAGCGCGAGCACGGTTCATTTCTCGGAAATGGAAGCTTGTTATTATTCGTGATTCGACGGTGAAAGGTCTCGCGTCTCGTGTTCTGGCCAAGCATTTGTTTACTAAGCCGTGAAAAAAGAAAGAATCTACCGGAAACTGGAACATAGCTGGCAAATGAAAGCGCGATTTCTTTTCTTTCGTGAAGTCTCTTGTTTTATTCGTTTAGAATGAAATATGGACGAAAAGTTAAGAGCCACCCGTTACAGTAGTTGCATACCTAATTTCTCTTAAACTCCTTTCACTACCGCCTCCACTAACTTTAAGTAAGTTGACTCGGGCGCGCAATCCACATCCTTTCCATGTAATATCCAAACGCGGCAGCCGCCATAATAGTAGTGCAACCTAACCTTAATTTCTTGCTCTAATACCATGTTTTTTCTGTTTTTCTAATTCTGTAGCAATATGCATGGCTGTTGGAGTTTGCGTCTATCCACTTGGATGGGATTCGCCATTGATTCGTGCCGTCTGTGGAGCTTCTGCCTCTAGGTAAGGTATCGTTTGCTTTGAGAGTCTTCAAAAAACACACAGTAACAATAGACCATTTTTACTTCAGATATAATCCCGGCGCCTGCGCCGTAAGATGGGCCATTCCTCTGGCTGCAATCGCAGCTTTAGACGCTGTGACTTTGGCTGCTCTCGCTTTTATTTTAGCCTCGAGACACGTGAGGCTCCAAGCAGAGCCATTTAACAATGGATCCTTGTACAAAGGTTTGTATTGTTGGCTTAATCAAGTCTTCTAACGAGAATGAAACATTCTTCTGGAAATAATTATAATTAATTTGTGAATTTCCCTACGTTAGGTGAGGTAAATCCAGGATACGTGAATGAGGCTCAGAGCGTTGCTGGATCTAGAAAATCGTTGTCGTTGAGGCCGGTGTTGCTGGTGGCTCCACCGGAACAAGACCGCTACAGCGAACTCTCCAGAGCAAAATCCCATTCTCACCATAGTCTTTACTCACCTGCGCCTTCGCATCCGGCTCATACCATGTCTACCAACACACTAAATCATTCTCAACATAATTTCCAGCTCTGAATATGAAGGCTTAATACTGTTTAAAATTATCTCTACTCTTCCTAATATTATTCTATTTCTATTGTAAATAAGATAACGAGCTTTTTACGAGAATACCGATGCTTTTGTTAATCATGTATATTTTTACATGATACGAGATTAATATTACTATCATTCCTTTACTCTACTCCAGTATAGGAATCTCTACGAACATTGTTATGTTATTTTCCATAATCTATAGATCTTTATAATTAGTATTTAATGTTTTATTGACTAGGATCTCTCTGCTATTTCTTTTTTTAATTTTTTTTATAAAGAATAGACAAATTACCAGTAGAATTATGATGACAGTAGATCGGGGATGGCATAAACAATTGCTAATAATATATATATGCCATTTTTTTAAGGGAATTTCGAACGAAAAAGTATAAAAGTGTTTATATCGCGATTCATCGAAATAAGTGTTGTACGCAAAGTTCCGATCAAGCGCAGCCATAAAATATATCTTTAATTCCCAGTTGTTGCAATCTTGTTATTTCCTATTTTCTTATTTTAAGGTGGTTGTAGAATATTACAAGTTACACTGATTTTGTGCGTGTTAAAATTATATGGCTATGATAAGCAAACTAGTTTGTCAATATATAGCGAATGTCTGATTTTCGCACAGATTCAACATCAATCGCAGGATTAACACAGAATTCAGATGATTTTGACTAGTATATATTTAATGATATCATACAGGATAATTTCATAACGAGTATTATTTGTATAGTTTTGCATGATGGCTCACAATATTAATCATAGGAATCTATGATAAATCACAATTGTATTTACTGGCAGAACGAAAAGTTTGTCGTTTTAAGGTAATACTGAGAAAAGGAGATAGATAGATAGATAGATAGATAGATAGAGAGAGAGAGAGAGAAGATAGAAGATAGACAGTGACTTGTAAATAATATAATAGTGCAATCGAACCTTTCAGGTTACTCGTAATTCGCTATTTTACAAATCTATGTTAAACCTTAAACTAGCGAGCGTCTCATTATCCTCTACCCTCGGTCGTTCGCCACAACTATTAAACAAGTTGTAAATCTAAGATCCTCGCTCTATCGAAAGCTAAAAGTATCTCGTCGTGGATACAGAATAATCACGCCAATTTCACAGCTTCTAATTCTACAATAAATATTTCAACGAAAGTCGTTCGAGTAACTTAGGTTCGTTCGACATACACTTTATACATTCTTACGCCTCGTTATGGCAAAAGCAATGTTTTAAACGTTATGGCCGTGCAGGAAATAACGAGAAAAAGATCTCGCGCGAAAATTTGCCAATACCGGATGGGACAGGGGAAAAGCTGCGTCAACTGCTTGGAAATATTTACAGATTCATTGGAATTCAATGATTTTATGGGACGCACTAAAAGTCTTTCTGCTTGGGAATTGAGACGTATGGGATCCTGATGAAGCCTGCCGTGCTGCTGCGACAAAAAGACCGGCGCGTTCGACATTAAACCATGAGCATTTTATAGTGCATTAATTAGCCCGAGATGAGGAACGAGATAAAAAGGTTTTTATAACGCTGTAAATGCAAGGGAGGGGGGAGAGAGAGAGAGAGAGAGAGAGAGAGAGAGAGAGAGAGCCACGATGCCGTTTAATTCCCTTGTGCATCAACGACGTTTCGTCGTATTTCACGTGACGTATACACACGGCGTACACGGTGTTGGCGAGCGACACCCTCGAATCGTTTATGCTTTTACTGCCTCTTGCATATTCCGCCATATGCCCGCTCTTCCCTTTTACAATCATTTATTTATTATTTATCATCTCGTCGCCAATTTCAATGCTCGCTCCCATCACTGTACCTGGTACCATCCGTGCCTTAATTTCTCATTATCCAGAACGGTACTCCTCGCTTTCGGGGCTAATGCACTCTCTTCGCCGCGATTATTATCATCATCTCATTACGATTATCGTTATTATTCTTAATGTCATTTTCATTTTATTCTCCCCGCAGCTTTGCTGAATCAGTGAAAGTGTCGTTTTCTCGGTAACCTCGTAAAAATCGGCTAAAAACCGGGAAACGAGAGTTGGTTTTACACATTCGCGGAGATCTTTAAATTATATAAAGGGTGACACCGGGGAAACCTAGAGAGATAACAGACAGCACGCTAGAAATGACACACTGTATATATATAATATATATAGAAGATGAAAAGAATAAATTATAACGGCTATAGCGATCATGGATGAGTCGTTCGGTGAGTAGCGGACGGGGATCTATGCAGGGACATCGATCAACTATAGTGGATACAACGAGATCTACGCTTTGATTCTAGATCTCCTTGCTGAGGACGATCCCGCAAGGTTGAACGACACCCATGGCAGCCACTCTGGGCCTCTTCTGCGTGACCTTGGACTCGTCCTTCTTCAGGAGCTCCTCGATGGAGTAAGGATTGCGTTTTCTTTGCGGTTGTGGCGGTTGATTCTCCATGGACGCCTCGCTGCTGCTCGCGGCACGCTCCGACTCGCACCGGGAGTTCTCCTTATCGGCCATGGCGGACCTAGGACTCTGGCCGCTGGACGGGTTCGGCGTGCCGTGCCTCACGAAGGCGCTCCGGTCGCTTCCGATCTTCTGACCCAACTCCAGAATTATCGGCGAACTCTGGTACGACTTGTAATGATCCTGCGACTCCGTGTTCTCGTCAAGGTCACTCTTGTCGAGGGAGTCGTCACTACCGGCCATCGAACTCGAGCTCGACTTGAGCTCCACCTGATTCGTCGTGCCATTGGCTTGCTCCGACAGCCTCTCCGAGTCCAAAGACCTGATGTTTTCATTTCAGGATCCATTTTAATTATTAATTAAAACTTTGCAAATTATTATTATGGACCATTTACTCACGTGAACGACTGCATTCCATGATGCAAATGTAGCGTGGTCGCTTGGTAGAGGGACGAGTAGAAACTCGGGTTCCAGGAAGGCGTTCCGGTGTTACCGGAAGTGGTGGAAACGTGCAGAGGACCTAACGCTCCTGGATAAAACAGTTGGTAGTCCGTTCTCATCAGGGCTTCTGTAAATAAACAATAGGTTGTGGTTTCGTTATTCCATGCAAGTAGATTTTGTAAAGGATTGGGATGTACTATAATCTATATAGTATATAACGAGTTTACTATTGGATCCAGATTGGAGGAACCAGCAGCTGATACAGGATGTTCGCACGGTGTGGTCGATCGCTCAAAATCGATTTATTCCCGAAAGCCGGCGACCAATTCCTGTCAAGTTTTTCTTACGACCGCGAGCCGTTCTCCATCATCTGGCTCTCATTAAGGACGCGATCCAGTTTCGTTAGAAATTTATGAAGCCTCGGAAACGCATTAAATTCATGGCTGATCCTCGCGGAGCGAAGACGACAGAGTTGAGCGAAAAAACGGGCACGCGGCAAGGAAATTGCAAGAGTCACGTGATCGCAGGAGAAATCATTGAAATTTGGAGATTTCGTCGGGGTTGCGTGTTGCATCTCCCGATGCCTGACGAGTCAATCTCGGCCACGGGCCTTGCCAATTCTCCTCGCTTTTGTGGCGTGGCGTGGCGTGGCGTGGCATGGCGTGGCGTGGCTTGGCTTGGTGAGATATTTTTGGCCATCCGACGAAACACGATCGACCGGATATACTAGTATCCCCCCATCAGCCATAGAAGACTCCGGTGTTGCAAAAATCACGCAACAAGTACACGAGTGGTTGTCGAACGCCATAGGGACAGGTGCTTTGTGATCATTAGAGAAATAATGGCCACACTTTTGCGTTCTCCTTTTATTCTTTTTTGCACGATGGGTTTGTTTAGTGGATATAAACTATTGTATAAATTTATTTATTTATGTATTTCTACTGGTAACATTAGACGCTAATTAGGACGGATCACTGGATACACCGCGGTCTTCATGAAAGAATGATCGAAGAGCAGATCACCAGCTAATTATCCTATTCATTTGCGCAATATAAATATATATATTTATTAAAAAATACCTCTACTGGTAACATTAGATGCCAATTGGGAGGGATAAGTGCTGGATGCACCAGTCTCCATGGAGGGATGATCAGCGTGCAGACCACCGCCCCTGAGGATGCGATTGACCGACGATACCGACGGCAAGCTTTGCGGGTCGCATGCTCCCTGACGCGCCAGTTGCTCCCGGATCTCCCAGGCGAACATCGTAGGCTGTTCCTGCTTCATCCTCAGGATCTTCTTCACCACCGTAGGCGTGGCTACTTGCTGCAATCGAACCATCCTGTGTAATTATGTGAAATTTCTCCAGGTCTCGTGAAAGCATATATATATATATATATATAACGGAAAGCTCAACTGTCGCTGCCCTTGAGCAGGAGAAATAAAGGGGACCACTCGTGTCGCACGGGGTGTCCCGCTCGCGCACGAAGGTCCTGGAAAAAATTTAGGAAGCACATGCCGTTCACAGGTGAGAAGTTCCAGTTGCGACCATCTGATAAGCCATCGCGCGGTCAGATATCAAAAGTACTATGTAAGGGATGGGGACAAAATTTAATTTCACTCTTATATATATGCAGCGAAAGGCCCTCGAGGGCCTCATCTGCAGTGGTGCTCAAAATCTGGCCTTTGGGCTAATTTCACTTGCTGATGAATGCTAATGGGCGGACGATAATTTTATGTTAAACCGATGGAAATGTTATTCGTACTGACAGATTTTAAGATTGCCACATCGGTGTGATTCGATTGGTCGCCTCGAAGGGTCCAACTGGAACGAGATAGAGCTTGGTTGGATCTGGCGTTCTTCCTTGTTTTGCTTCTATTTCTTCCTTTGTGTATGTGCGAGAGAGAGAATCGCGTGAAAATCGGCTTGACCGGTGCGACCAGGTTAATTGGCTTTGTTCTGACAAAAAAGGGTGAGGCGATAGGTGAGAAAGGGAATAAGCGGATGTCACAGGGGGACTGGAGAACATTTATCAGCTGTGGCCTGTGAGCGCAGAACGTTCGTACTTGGCCGGTAATTACCAAGTTGGACGACAACCTGTTCGGGTAGTTTGGCTTATCCAACGTTTAACGCCAGATGTGTCCTGGTAATTTCCTCTTCGAACTTGCGCCACTTACGCGTCTCTGCAGTGCGCGAGGGTGGCACACCGGCTCTTCGTTCCGTTTGGAGCTCGCTTTCCTCGTACCTGTGCTTTCCTTGTGTGTGCGAGGGTGACTCTCCCCCTCCACCACTCTCACACTGATCGAACGAGGGTAATTGTGCCCACGACGACAACGGAAGTCTCAGATTAGAATCTGAGATGCTCCCCGGAGCACGCGATCCTCCACTAGCCCCCTCCCAAACTATTAGCCCTTAAGTATCTCCCCCTACCCCTCCCCTTTTTTTCAGTTTCACTCGCCCGGGCACAAAACACTGGTGCTACCACCGAAATTATCTCAATTGAATATGACATACAAAGTTTTTTTCAATGACACTACGATCAGTTATAAAGGGCATGAAAGATGTCAATAGAAAGAATTTTTTCGAGAAACCTTTTGTGTAAAACGAATGCTAACACTTGCTTTGCGTACTTGAAAGTTTTGTTTATCAACAGATTTAAGCATTTGTTTCGCGATTCGTATTGACAACTCGAAGATGCATATACTCCCAGTCCTCTTCCAATAGATTTCGTAGTTTTTATATACATATTATTACTTCACCTCCCCCTCCCTTACCATCGCGTGTATATGCTGCAAGAACATCAGCATCCATTTCAGAATAACAATTACGGTTATAATAAAAATTCTTTATTTTCATTTCCTTCTTGACCCCTTAAAACGCAGCCTATATATATTGTATAATTGGAAATGGATCATCAATTATTCAGAGATCCCGCGAGGTTGACGATGCACGTGTTCAACTGATGATCACGGAAGATCCTAATTGCCAGATAGGATAGGGAAAAGTGTCCGATCGACTGTATACAGCTTGTAAACTGTGAAAGCGAGTGTCCTTGGGCAAGGAGAATCGATCGAATCAGCAGGATCTTGAGATGTCACGCGTATATGATCAACAATCCGAACACAAGAGGAATCCGAATTGTTTTTTAAAGTGACAAAATATTTTAGCACCTCGTGAATATTCGTTTAGTCGGACAAGCATTTAACTCTGGCAAATTTGCATTTCTCATTCGAGTCCAGGTGTCTCGCTCACGTGTAAACGGTAGGGTTGACCCAACTTAAATTCTCCCCCCCCCCCCCTCCTCTCTATTTCCGAGATATAAGAAGGTTTCGGGAGTTTTCAATGCGTTCCACTTAGCGACCGCAGAGCCCCGGGCGTGCATTTTTCATGAGACCATTTTCTCTGTCGTGCTGTCAGGTGATTATCCGTCGCGTATCGTGGCTCTCCAAGCACAAAGATAACGAGGAAAGTACGGGACACGCCGCGAAAAAGTTACATACCGTACACGGAACACGTGTAGATCCGCGATAATTTGTCGATTGATGCGACAATCACTTACGAAATTCAACGCATCTCTTCCTATATACAACATATTTTATACTAGAAAACAATCGCTTTATAATTTTCAGCTTCGCCTATTTCCCCTATCAGTCACAAAATCCAACTAATTACCGCAATTAAACCGAGTGAATTATTTCGTTACTCCGGCAAATCGTGCGCATAAAGCGTTATAATTCAGCCTCGCTAAACGCTCAATTTGACGCGGACTTTTTGATTAAAGTGTGCAACGCGGAGAGTTCAGGGCGAATCTCGAAGTGGCTGTCGGTGCTACCTGACAATTATATCGTCGTTTGTATATCAGCTTTCTCCGTACGTGTGTGTGTGTGAGATAGAGAGGCAAGCTCATAACGGTGGACGTGAGTTTCCCGGATATCAAAATGAAGGAAAAAAGTACCAACCGTATCGAGTCTTTTACTCCAGGAATTTTCTTCCGCTCAACCGTGGAATGCGATAGTCTCTTACATGTGTGTGTGCATATATAGCGATCGTTGGGCAGTGTCGAGGAGAGTTTTGGCAGGATTCGGTGAATTCCGACGGATCGCTAGGGGCGAAATCGATGGGGGATCGAGCGCGGCAGTCTGAGCGATTTGATTAATTCGTCGCGGCGCCCCCGGGACCACGCAGGCCTCGCCACGCATCGACGAGAAACCGTGCGAAGCCATGAAATTATGCAAATTCCCGCTGCAAGGTGTTTGAATATAATTGCACGCACGGTCAACATACAAGCCTCACTTAAAATCGCATCAGGAATACCGTAGCTAGGGACTTTTTGTTAGAGGCTGTACGTGGCAGCTCGACCTCCCTGCGACTCGAAGCGCGAATCAAATTTTCTTCGATGCACGTAACGACCTCGATGAAATTGCAATTATACGAGTATAACCGTAATATTGTACCTTTGTCTTGCTTCCGCCGATGCTGCCAGGCCGGATGCTGCCAGTTTCGTAGAATCTCGTCAATATCTTCGAGACGCATCCATGGGAGACCAGAAGTTGTCTGGAGATATCACAGGGCCTCACTCCGACAAGGGCCAATTGGACTATGCGTTGCCTCACGCAATCCGGCAAAGGCCTGCCATTTACGAAAACGCCCCCGAGCTGATTTACTCCCGCTTGACCTAAAACTCCATCGAGTATAGAATAATGCATTTTTCGATAGATCGTGTAATTGTGCAATATATGAGAATATAAAATAGTTCATGATTTAAGAGAAATTTATGTAATAACAGTGTTTTCTTTTTTATCGTTTTTACAGAATACTGAAAACACGACTCAGAGTGCAGTGTGATGGATATATTAAAAAAGTTTATATATCGTTGGATAAATAAAAGAATTAATTTTTACATAGAATTATTGTCGAGTTTTATTTTTTTGCTTCGAATGAGTGTTGCGTGAAAATTTGATATTTCTTAATAGATTTATATATAGATAAATCAGTTTTTATAGGTTTTAGACTTTGCACCAGGTTCTTAGATCTGGTATAGTTGGCCAAGTGCCAAAGATGGCGTATCTCGCATTGTTCGAGTCTTGGCAGGTGTAGTTTCCTAATGACATCCCCCCCCCCTCTCTCACTCTAATTATCACCCGTATTCTAGTAAAAATTTGCGGCTAAAGGGATTAAAATTGCTTCCTTGGATGACGAAACGTCTCCTCATACTCCTAAGTCCAATCTCTTCGATATATAAGATCAATATTCGTTTGGATTTCACGGATAATTTTTACGATTTAACCCTTGGCATTCAATCGTTCCGCTTTCACCTGGAACGCATCCGGGTCGATAAGCCCGCGGTAACGGAAGACAATTAGCGCAGTTCGATTGCAGCTAGGAAAGTCGAAGATTCATCTCTATATACGCCTTCTCCAATATCACCGGTGAAACCTGATCCTCCTCGAGCGAAAAATTAGCCCCTATTTGCATATTCAACGAGATTCTCCGAATCTTAATATTATTTTGCAAACACGTACAATTTTTTGTGCGAGCTCGAGTAACGAGAGTATTGCATAACGAGTGCACGATGTGTTCGAAATTGGGAGAAAATCTATATTTCGCGTTCTACAAGAACAAAGAGCTGATATTCCATTGTCAGGATTCAAATTTTTATAAAATGAATTATACAAATTTATCTGTTTCTATATAGCAGAGTAATTTCCCCTTAAGAGAGCTAAAAATTAAAAGTCCCCTTGCAGTCACTCGAATTTCTAAAAGTGGACTTTGAGTCGATTCGAAGTAGCTTGCGCTAAAAGGGCCGGTAGCAGACGATAACTCAATGGCATAATTATATTATATTCCGAGATTTCAAGATCGGTTTAAACCACTGTATATAATATATACGACACTAACCGGTATTTTGAAAGATAGTTGCTGGAATTAGGAGAAGCGTTGAAAAGAAATAATATCGGGAGAATAGCGAGACACTCGGTGTGTGGATTCTAATATCTCCATAAATATATATAGATATACTATATGAGGTTAGGACTGTTTCAAGCATCAAATGGATGGTTGATAATTGAGACGAAATTAATACGGGTCGAAGAGAGAAATCCGAGGATTCCAGCCACGCGTCTTCACGTACCTTTGGCTGGATGATCGTTAATAATAATTATCTTCAGTGCTTAATTACGCGTCATTAACTCTCGATTACTCGCGCCGACGATGCTGCCCGAAATAATGATCGACCATTTTCGGAACGTCTCAGCGTTTTCACGCACTTGTTTTTTCATCCCCATCGTCATCCACTCCATCATCCATCGCTCCTTTTTCATTTTATTCGTCCAATTTCGTGTGTACATATATATACGTATATGAAAATCTTGGCAACACATTCGGCGATATATACCAATTACACAGTTGGTCGTATGGGAATGGCCCGAAATGAGATCACACACACATATACAGACACACACAAGTCGATTTTATTTTATTATCCATTGCAGAGGAATTAATTTCGTCGTTGCTTTTCACCAACGAGATAATTGCTTATTCTGCGCGTGACACGTCGACTGAAATTACACATTGGAAATGAAATTGCGCATTTCATTCGAGATACAATGTGTACAGGTAGTCCGGTTATCCGTGCGCGATTATTCGCGTGCAAGCGAGATCCAGGAGGAGTGGGAAGGACTTTTCGGATTCCATGAAGCATTTTTGCAATTACGCGTGACAAGCACACTAGCACCGGGACACGACGATATACCTGATAATCATACGATCCCAAATATATTGAGTAATTGAAGACCCGTTCGATAAGCGATCTACAAAAACTCGCTTACCACCAAAATTACATTTTTTTTTTATAAATGCCGTCAATCTCAAGTTCCAAAAAGCAATTCAGATTTTTCGCAAAATATTTAATTAAATTATCTCTCCCGACAATTTTCATTCCTTTTAAGAGAAATTCAATCGCGGTCACACACGCGAGATCGATTGGCAGATCGTACTGCAAGAATAATCAGATCATGAAGAGACTTAAATTGCTATATCAATCTTTCGCCGTTTTAATTTACCGAAAATATTCTACGAATATTTTGATAGAAAAAGTTGCAAAATTCGGTAAAGGGTTTTTTAACCGAAGGAAAAATTAATTGGTTGAAATTAATGAAATTAGAGGATGAGGGGGGGGGGGGGGGAATGGTTGAAAATAGCCCGTGCAAGGTGGGATGTGTCGCGTGCGCGACATTATTTGCCTCATTAGCCGTCCTCGCAGATTGAACAAAGAGACGAGGCGAGGAAATTGGATCCAAGCCTGGTGGATTCGCTTCGTAGAAATTCGTCCGAAAGTACGATTTTTTCCTCTCTCGAGTCTCGACGCTGCCACTGGCCTCCGGGAGCCTTGCGAAATTATACAAGGACCTCGCGCACGGCCCTAAATGATTATTACGGCAAAAAGCGTCGACATCCAGGAAGGGGACTTATCTACATAAAAATCTCCGTCGTCCTACGAAATAAATAACGTACGAGCGGCGCCTTCCAAAATTTCCAAGTCCGTGATGGATTAACCTGGGGAAGCGACCATCTCAACCATTAATATCAAATAATATCTTTTCATACACCTATGTGTATATACTATATATAGAAGTCACGTATTCGAATAGTTTTGTCGCTGGTTCCTTCTTCGATTAAATTATTCCGCAGAGCCTGGTGTATATTGTGGCCCATACCGTCGGAACTATTCAGCGCAATTTTTGAACGCAGAATTTCCATCACGGTCGACAGAATTGAAGAAAAAATTGAAAGTAGTTGGAAACTAAGTGTCACCTGGTCGAATAATCATTTTTGATAATTATATAGTTGTTCGATGATAAAACAGCGTTGGGTAAAACGAGCGTACGTTAATAATCCGTTGGTTCGAATCGTTATTTAGACGAGACCGGTCGAAGCTAACTATTCGAAGAGGTGGGTAGAGAATTGTTTGGAATATAGCTGCAAGTTTGAGCGAGAGAGAGAGAGATATTATCATTTTTATAGCCGAAAGGGCCGATGATTCTAAATCTCTGATCTCGCCGACGCGACGGTAGCCAACCTCGTGCTAAACGTCTCACTAAAAACCATATCTATATATTTCCATTAAAAGGATCAAAGCACCCCCACCCCTATAATTTCACTCGTCACTCTCCCCTGTTTCTAAGAAATCTGAATTATTCACCTTAAATTAATAAATACAATAATGATACTAGTTTACAAATACTAATAAAAGCCTCAAGACTCACCTGTATGAGGCATCTCTGCCAAGGATCTCGAACCACGTGTCTGAAACATAGAAAAAGCACAAAGATAAACTATAGTTTGCATTTTCAAAGTTTGTAACAAATAAAAACATAGAAAAAATCCAAAAGAGAACAATGGAATACATCGACGAGCACGCAGGTAATGATTTAATTTCTGGCTAAAATTATTTTTGACGTTACTGGATCGTATAGTTATAGGTGTATGTACATGCACATGTGTGTGTGTGTGTGTGTATGTGTGGGTCACGGCAAGGCGCGGAACGGCGTAGCTCGCGCCGGTAATGAATTTAAATGTATTCAAAGGGCGAGCTTGACGCTTGACATGGCAACCCTTAAATATGCAACCGCGACGATAAGGCAGAGCGCGGCAAAATATTGCTCGAGCCACACCGTGACTCTCATTCCCGGCTGATAACGTATATAGGCAAGATCGAGGACACGATCGAATCCACTCGAATTTTCTCAACTATTTTCCAGCCGCGCGGCTTTTTCCCGCTCGTTCCTCCGCAACTGTGCAGTGGGACATGGTAACTAGAAAAACCGATGGGGAAAATTGCGAAGAAAAAAAAATTTAGAGAAAGAGGCAACTCGCATAACGTGTGTAATGCTTATATCAGATCGCCGTTCGAGTGAGCGTGTAAGCAGTCTAATGCGGGGTTATAGGCATCGAAAGCCTCCTTTTCCGCGCGCACCGACACGCACAGGTTCGCGCCATTCGGAAGAACGAGAAACGCACAAATCTTGTAGATATATATATATATATATATAGTATATGAGTGACGAAAAAAAAGTTACACAAGTATATAATTGTATCGAACACGAATGTAGAGGGCTGATTAAATTTGTACTACATACAAGTTGACAAAGTTGTGTGCAAGAGTGATATAGAGAGCTGGACGAGAATTGCTGCTGCGTGAGTATAGCCGAACGAGGCACGAATAAGAGTGTACCTTTATACAAGACGGGGGTGTTTTCGGGTGGGCTTTGGTAATCGTGCATTAATTTGCATCTCAAAGTACACGCCACCCGCCACGCTACGCACGCATTCTTATTTTCCGCCTCCCCCCTTCTTTCTTAAGACTCTCACTACTCTACCTCTTATCCACGCGCTGCTATCCTGTATTTTCAAAGTGTACATGTATATATATATGTACATGCTTCTCGAAGAAAGGAAAAACTTTCCATTTTCTCCGAGCGATCGCCGACGAGACGAAAAAATTTGTAGATCGGATGACATATCCTGAGGATGGATCGAGGACACCTCGATCCTACCTTTAACGAGTACTGCCTGACACCTTGAAATCACTCCCAGGGCAATTTAGCAGTTGGCAACTCGCGTTGCTCGCGGAAACTGGTTTTTGTCCGCGTAACATCCGCTCGACTCGATCGATTTCCCAGATCCACGCTTCTTCCTCGATCCTTCCTTCTTTATCATTGAAAAATTCCCCGTTCTCTCGTGAAATCATGCAGCTTTCGCGAATCGCCATCGCTACCGATAATTATCGAAATTCCGTGAAAAATGAAACATTACGAAATTCCAGTTCTGCTTTCGACAGTCTACCAATAAGCTGCACGAAAACTCGTAATTCCTCGGAGACATCAATGCCGTGCGAGAGATGAGGACAGAACGTGTGATCAGTCAACAGACGTTGGAAATTTAAGAGAGATCGACTAGTGGAAATCTGGAGGGATTTTTTTTTTCACTCCTCCAGGAGACTTTGAGAACCGTCGCGTTAAATTGCCAGTAAGGTCACGCTTTTACGTGTAAGCCCTAAGCGAAATCTAGTTTTTGTTTATTCATTAGGCTGAGCAGGCTTTAAATGGTACGCGAAGGGGGTAGCTCCCGTATCTCCGATACGCCACCGGCTATAAAAATCTGAATATATTAGAGCTACATGCGCACGACATCTTGGCCGGATCATGAACACGTTAAAGTCGATAATCTTCGACCATTTCCCATCACGATTTATAAACTATACAGATTTCTGCTTCGAAAACTCTTTCGATTTCATTACGATTAATAATATGATAGGAGAGAGAAATGGAAATTAGAGTGTGTTATCATCGGTGAAAAGGAAGCATGTTATAGTAGAGCATCGAGAGCCGTGACTACCCACGTGGAATTGGTATTCAGATGTTTGGAGATATTTTCGGTGACCTAGGAGCGATAAATATTAAAGTTCCTTATAAAGCGCAAAGTTCCAGCGATTCTGCCGGTGCTGGCGGGACCCTGGCACGCCATCGCTTCATTTAAAATGCAAATTCGTTCGGGTGGCGTGAACCACGGCGGCTCGAATTATTCTAATTACCCCCGCTCCCTCCGCTCTCTTTCCCTCTCGCTCTCTCAAAGCAGCAACACATATAAGCTCGACTCTCCAGTCGATTGGAAGTCTTTTGCAAAATTGTCCTAAATTAGTTTAATTGATCGAAACCTCGAAACACTAATAATTAAGACATTAATTTATCACTGGCATATAAATTTATCAAAGTCTCCTATGGTATATCGATCAAAATTATCCTCTCGAGACTCTGTACCCTTGGGATCATTGGGACGAGTTTATCACTGATCGTCCAAACGAATCGAATCTTAAGAACGTATAACAATAAAACTTACCGCATGCTATATCTATGCTGCACATTTGGCGAGGATTAAGATGATTAATCGAAAGAGTCAAAATTACAGAGACGACCGAAGGCACGAGCTCATTTTACCGTCGAATGAAATTGCCAAGAGTGGACATTTTGACATTGATCAGGTGGCAGCCGGTCTTTAATTGGCAAGAAAACCAAAAGGGACACGTACCTGTTGATATTTTTGTATCCTCTTCGCTGCTGCAGCCTCCACTCGCCAAGTAGGAAATTAGCTCGTGTCGCCGAAGAGTTCAACCACTTGGACACACTCTCTCTCTCTCTTCGAGGTTTAGTCTCAAATCAATGCACTATTTATTCATTGTCCTTGACACAGATCGAACGTTCCAACTCGGGATGGAATATTCGTAAAATAGGAGGTTTTGCGGATTGGTCCTGTTCGTCCTGCGGTCTGCGTGACACTTTACGGACGGCGCGGCGGCACGCGGCGAGACGTTCGCTTTCACGGTCGCAGGAGGAGAGGAGGAGGAGGAGGAGGAGGAGGAGGAGGAGGAGGAGGATGGAAGAAGAGGAGGGGGGATGCCAATTGGCAAGGGACGAGTAGAACGAACGAAAGAAATGTGGCAAGGAAACGCGTAATGGCACACCTCCTCGGGGTCCGGGGACGTCGCCCTCGACCTGCGGTTTCTTCCCTCCCTTCGACTACCCCCGCCACTTTTGCCAATTATCACGTGCTCCCCATTCACTCCTCCGAAGACGAAAATAGAAGATGGTACCTCTTAAGGTTTACATATACATATACGATCACAATATTGTACCGAGCATAAAATCTATCGAGATCCACGTCTTCTCCAGGAAGAAGAAGAAGAAGAAGAATACGCAAATAACAGCAAGAACTACGAGCAACAGTAAAGAGAGAGAGCAAGTTGAATTGCTTCGGTTAGCGTTTATCCGACACACGTACGTTTTTCTGTCGTTCCCGGTAGCAGACTATAACTCTCATAAAATCTACAGTTCCACTCTCTTCCCCGAAGAAGAAGACAACACAGAGAGCGGCTACCGCGAAGAGTGGCCGTGGCCGGGGTGGAAGTCTGTTTACATCGATCAGTGTAGTATCTGACACACGCACGTTTAGTTTCTCCAGGGAGTAGACTGCAACTCGCATAAAATCTATAGAGACCCACTCTCTTCCCCGAAGAAGAAGACAACACAGATCCGCTATAGCGCGAAGAGTGACCGTGACCGGGGTGGAAGTTAGTTTACTTTGCGTTTAGCTGACACACGCGCGTTTCGCTGCTGTTCGAGAGAGTGGAGATCGCGACTCGCATAAAATCTGCGGAGATCCACTGTTTTCTTCGCGTGGGTGGAGGCCAGCGAAGACACGGGGAGAGCAGCGATGAGCGAGCGAGCGCGAGAAGCGACCGTGACCGGGGTGGAAGTCGGTTTGCTCTGCTTGGCGTTTGGCGGACGCACGCACGTTCTGCTGCTGCTCCAGGGAGCCGATTGTAACTCCAACCAACGGTGTGGTGTAAGTTCGAAGGCGAGCACGAGGCCGCGTGCGCGCGCGCGCTCTCCCGCGCTCGCTTGCTCCTCGACACGAACGCGTTTCGTTGCTGGGGAGGGAGGCGGCAGGCGAGAAGCTTGACCACTCTCGGAACGGAACCAATATGGAGAGAGCTAGGGGAGGGGGTGGGGGATATGCAAGGACGAGAAAAGGACCATCGAGTTTGCCGGGAGAGACGGACCAATCTATATACCGTACGTGTGTGTACAATCCACACACACACACACGTACGAGTATAATGAGAGCATCCGAGGTTTGGTCCCGGCCGAGATTAGGTCTGTGCGCGACCCGTTGGCCAATCGACTGTCACATTGGAAAAGGGGAGATAGTCGCACTCCATCCTACGATCATAAATACAGATTAGACATAGACATTTGATTTTCTCTCGAAACAACGCGGCGAAGGGAGAAAATACTGTGTGTGTTGCGTCGAGTCATATATAAACAAAAGTCGATCCGAACAGATACACTGTGCTGCTGACAACCCCTTCATCATCGAGACGAACCTGAAGTATCCTAGAACTATTATAACTGCAATGCTCCCTGGCATAGGAATTTTTTAGAAATTGGACGTTACGCAATTGTCTATATATGTATATATATATATATATATATATATACACACAGCAGAAACAGAGGATCACGTAACGAAAATTTGGTTATGCCTAGCAAATCCCGAGGGGAACACGCGAGTCATTCAGTTTCCACGAAGATCATACCGAAAGCGTGGGTTCCGGGCACCAGGTTCCTCCTTGCCAATGGGATATTTTGCGAAATCTTGCGCAAGAAAGTTGCCAGGCTTTCGACAATTATATAGGCAGCCCGGTCGTTTAAACTGGCAGACGGCGAAGATCGATCTTCACGGCTAAACGGTCGCCGAGCATCCGCGAAATCGATCATCACGAAGTTCCGCGCGCGCGCGCGTAGGCGCAAACTTGCCTCTTTTGCCATTCATAATTAGCAGGTAGCACTTGATTTTTCGACATTCGAGTCCAAGAGATTTGCGTGCCTGTAACTCGCGGCCTCTGCCCCGCCCCGTTCTCTTTCGTTCCGTCCTTATAGTCTGCTGACTTTCCTCTCGGAAGAACCAACCAAACAACATAGTTTTCGTTACTGCAATTATTACGTCCACCTATTCTCGGTATAAGCAAATTTCTGTCTGTCTGTCTCCCCCGCAGAAGCTCATCGACTAATTTTTCAAATACCTTTGAATTCTTCCTGGTCTCTTCTGGTTTTTTTTCTCAGTAAGCGTTACATCCGGTGGTGGTATTTCGAAAATAGTATTTTCTTCAGCTTCGCGGTTATGTCGTAGAGTATATAAAATTGTAATCGTTAAGAAACATAATGCACAAGTATTGTGGTAATTGAAAATTACTTGCTCCTGTAAATGAAGTTTAAAATAAACGATATCCTTTATTCTTTTCCTGTTTTAACGTCGATGACATTTTAGCGTCTTCAGGAAGAAGTATATACGTTTGGGCGAAAAAGGGGTCTGCAGAGCAATGCTCGGGTGATAGTTCGAGGTCGTCTAATGATTGCTGACACTCGTTGACAAATAAACAGAGCAACCACGAGCCCCAACGACCCCCCACGGGGCCATTATTTCCGTACAGCCGACCAACAACGCGTTACAAGTTGGACGATCCGTCCACAAAAGACACAGGTGGCACCTTTTCACGCATCATCGACCGTTTTCCCTGATCATCGAACTCGGCCAAATGTTCTTCCAACCGCAATCGGAGAGAAAAAAAACATACCGAACGAGATTCCAGGCTGAACCTGTAAACTTCGCGATGACGCGTCGCTGCTAAATCCCCAATGATAAATCGTCGAAACTTCCTGCACGACTAATCGATCGCGATTTATTCATTCTTGAATTCCCCAGATTCTTCGCTACCCGACGCTCGCGCGCTTAACGCTCATTTCAACATTTTATTGACTCATTAATCGCTTCTTTATTGCTTTATCAACTCATTTTACACGATTTTACACCGAAATTTCTCTTTCGGAAATCGTCGACATTTTCTCCAACACTAATTTTTCTGCAGCACACGAATATATATAGCACTCTATAGGAATCTTTTCGATCGAGTCCAAGGGAATATTGTCGAGCAGCTAATGGATTTGATGAGGGAAATTATTGGGAGTTTGCGGTAGCCAATGTGGAGGTTAAGAGCACGTACGCGAATTTTGTATGCTCAAGGGTGGAATTGGGCTAAAAATTAGGTTCGGTTAAGCGAGAAGGTGGGAGGGAGGGGGTTTATAACGAGGAAGGATCGGATAGTTAGATTAATTGATGGCCAGTTCGAGAGGGCAAAGCAGAGGGCAAGTGGGCAGACTTGCCCACGATAAAAGCGTGTCGTGCGTTTCGAAAGGACAGGTGAGCGATTTTCAACCCCTGTCATCCCCACGCGCGACTACCCCCACGCGTTTTACCTTTCTCCTTTGGCCTGCTGCCGCCTCTCTTTCCTCGAAAACCTTCCGCCATAATTACGGAATAACGTATTGGAATGCTGGGACCTTTGTTCCTTCTCGGGCCCAAACTCCGTGCCGTATCTTCCACCAAGCAGGAATGTAAAATACCTGTTACGGGTAATACTCGCTGCTGGAGTTTTCGTTAAACTGCTACCTAACCTTCCCCGCGCAACATCTCCAACACAACTATCACTTCCGCGAACACGTACCCTGCTCTACCGATCGTTCACGCTCTCGTTTCTCCGAGCATACGATGCAATCATATATATATATATATATATATATATATATAGGTATCAGTCGCGTATTATTATTATATACACGTAGAAACACGATTTTTTCACGATACCAAAAACAAACCCAAGCTAGGAAGAGAGTGAAGAGAAAGAGAATTAGGCTTAGGTGGCGCGCGCGAGTGCACGGGGCCCAACCGTAATTTCATCGGCAATTTGTGCAGCCTACAACGCCAAGCACCTGCCAGGATATTAAAATCCCGTTCTACTCCAACCACACCGAAATGTCGCGCGTTTCTCCTTTTTTACACACCGCCGATCAAATATTAATTTTTGCCCCGGTTAAATCGCAATTTCGCCCAATCGATATACGGCCCTGACTGATCTAGCGCCCGCGCGTCTTCACGCTCTTTTTTCTCTCTATAATTAAATTAAATGGAGTCTCGGATCGATATTTTCGAAGGATTTTATCACTCCTGCATGGGCAAGCTTCACACGGCTGAAGAGCAATTAAAGTTGCGGTGGATTTTAATTATCAGGCGATTCGAGAGCGTTGTTGATGCAGTTTCCTTAAGCCGACGACGACGTCGAACCGTCGAAGAATATAAGCGTCTGCAGGGGAGGAGGAGGAGGAGGGGGAGGGGGATAGAATCGATTGGAGAATTAAGGGAGGATCGATGACGAGTTGCCGCGATAGAATCTTGAGCTGCGACTGGTCGATGACAGCCCGGTTGATAGGCAGCAGTGTCGCCATTGGACAGGCGCTAGGGGTGCATTACCGGGGGCCGGCGCCCATTGGTGTATCTTCGGAAACGCCCAGGAAGGATGCGCAGGCAGCTGCCAGGACATGCGTAATCCGACCACTGATCGACGTTTAGGGTTGAAACTCACCACTTTATATATATGTATACACCTACAACGAACATTCAACCCATTTTCATCCCCTTACTCGCTAATTTATTCAAATCCAAGAGCGAACAATTTTCGCGACCGTTTTTCCAAGAACCTCGTGCAGCAAAGTTGCGTAGCACGTGCTAGTTTCGATAATTGCGTTGGATCGCTTCATTATAGCACGCGCGCGCGCGCGCGCGCGCGTGGGCAGGTGCGAGTAATGGCCACCGCTTAGAGGAGCAGCGCCGGATGTTGGGATCCTCGACACTCTACAAATATTTGTACTTAATCTGACCGGGTTCGGCCAAAATTCCCTCCAGAGCCTCCCTGCAGCTATTGGTACCCGTCAAGATTGCTTTATATATAGTATATATCCTCGTTAAAAAAACCTCAAGTAGCCCCTGCGAAACGAGAACCTTCCGGAGTGAGACTTGTTGAGAGGGGGTAGAAAAAAGGAGTTGGAGTCACTTAAGAAAATTTATCAGTTTCTGTTGGTGCCCCTCGAGGGATCAAATATTTCCAGTGAATTTCCTGGTTACTCGCCGATTGTTTTGGATGGTTGCGCAGTTTTCAGCATGTTTCGGGACATAGGCGTGGGACCAGGGGCCTTAATGGCAAAAAAGGGGGCTGGGCCCTCGCGCAGCCCCCGTAATTGCCAGCCGCGCGAGGGCCAGAAAAATCCGGTAAAAATTTCGACGAGGTCTGCTTAGGGTGACCCCGTCGTTAAGGCGTCGTTGCACGGACTAAAATTGGGCCCGGAACCCGATGAAACGGGGCCCGCCGTTTATCGCGCGAAATTACATCGTTCCGAACCGCGCGGGTGTGAAAATTGCCCGAAAATCGGCCGCCGCGAGTCACGAGAAGTAAAAATATAAAAGCTGCCTAAGAGTATAATGCCTTGTATTAAAAATCCACAGATAGTTACTTAACTTTTTCATACTGTTTATATATTACAGTATATATACGAACGATCAAGTACGAACTCATGAATATGACGAGAGTGAACGATATATCTCAGGACACTTTCAGAATAACCCTTTTAATCAATAAAACTTTTGATTCGACCTTCCAAAGTCCTTCGTTAACAGTCCATGACTCACGTAAAATAAATGTTTAAATTGTTTGATACCACGATACATATTAAAAAAAAAAAAAACGCACTTTCTATACCATATAACATTAAGATTTCTTCGTGGTCAACCTTCGAACTCGTCCGCCATCCTATCCGAACGAGATCTCGACTCAACCAGAGATTTGCTTTGATAATTTCTCTTTTGTTCGATCGGTATCTTAGCGGTTTACAGCGCTACGGAATCTTTCTCCACTTTTTCTCGATTCTTCTGCTACATTTTTTTTATACATCTTCCATGCAGGTGAACCGTCGGCATAGATCATTCGCAAGGCGCGTGTCCAATCGGAGATAATCTAGCGGAGCCATAATACACTTCTAATAGATTTTACCAAATCTCCTGTATAGACTTTCACCTGCGTTTCACGCCTTCGTAAAATTCTCCCTAAAATCCCCCTTCGTATGCTCTAAGCTAATATTTATAATTAATTACTCGTGCATTCCTTTGTACACAACTATAATACCTAATTCGTGATTACAGGTTACATTCAACACAGAGTTTTTCACTTAGCTCGCTTAACGGCTATATTAGTTTTCGGGATGTGATTGCGGGCAGATGTCGAATTAAGTTTTTAGAGAGATAAACGCGAAGAAAGTCTATAAATGAATATATATAGGTATATCTCGCATAAACGGAGCTGGGCGGACCTGTAGAATTTGATTCTTTGGCCACGCCCACCGCTATAGGTAGCCTCGCCTAGGTATTATATTCCGCTGGATGGCTGGAAAGTAAGCGCGAAACCGCAGTGAAATACTATATATATATATATATATATATAATATTAAGGCAAGAGGAATAAGTGGCAGTTTTATCATGCCAACTCAAAGTACAGGAGGAAGCATCGTGGAACGTGGGAAGATTTTGTGCCAGCTTCTGGATATGTCGGACATGGCGCGTATAATTGCGAAGGAAGAAAGTTCAGGTAGCTTATAAAAGTTTGTCTTCATGAATTTATAAAGGAATCGCTTGGAGCGATTGCGAGGTTGCTGGTCCGTCGTTCCAAAATTCATACGGTGGTTATATATACAGCGCATAAGCCAAATATTAAACAACATGCTTTTAATGAATGTGTATATAGCATTGCTCTCTTGTACCCAACCTCCGAACACGACGCTGACTTTTTCAATTATCGTCTCGGATTTGCCCATTGGAAGAACCCAGTTGCATATATATATATATATATATGTACACGACCAGGCCCTGTCATTACCGTCCCCTTAATTGGGCCCCGTAACACCCTTTTATCATAATTTCATTACTTATCCCCGTTGCGTTCACGTTTCATTGCATCGAGAGTCGTGTTGCACTGGTCCCACCCGACGGCCGACTGCATTTATGGATTTTCACTCGAACGCGGTCGCTCTTTGCCGGACCCCTCACCCCACACGCAGATAAATTCGTGCGTGTGTGCGTTGGCCGAAATAATCGATATACTGTGAATAATTGGACGAATCACTTTTACCACGCATCACCGCGATATCCGGGAGTCAGAATCGATTATGGGCGTTGCTATCTCACCTGCTGCACCGATATAATATATTACAAGTCGTATCGCTCGTTTATGAGGACAAGCGGACACTGATTTTCCCCCTCAATAATCGAGCATAAACCGAGCGTATTAAATCGGCGATTCAAGCTTATAAATAAGTCGCGTAAAGAGCATCGACGTAACTCGAAAACGGGACCGAAATGACGATTCCGGTGGATCGTTAACGGGATATTAAAATTCATTTATCGCGTACGGTGAAAAGTTCAGTGGTTGTGTAAGTGCACCGGGGAAGGATTATGCCTCCCCCCTCCCCATGGCGAATGAAGTTTTTAGCGCAGAAGCACCCGGTCCGTAATCTTCGACTTCGCCTCTCTGCCTATCTGGAAATTTATGTTTCCGGTGGTGAAGCTCGTAGGGGGGAGAGGGGGGGGGGGCAAGGTTTTTGCATGCGAGCAGGCAAAATTCGTGGCGAAATCAGGTTAGGAGCACGCAGGGTGCACACACACGGAGACGCGATTCGAAAAATGGAGGAAAAGGGGACCGTGCGGGGTTCGGTTCGTGCACTGCACGGGGACGTTCGTTAGACGTTCGATTAGACTCGTGTGTGCCTGGCTTCACCCTATAATCTCAACGGGGCCCTACGCGTTTGCTTCGCCTCACCCTCTTCCTCTTCCTCCTCTTCTTCTTCTTCTTGGTACACCTTGCTACACCTGTTGCAATGGAGGAAGGTCGCACGGCTAATTACTCCGCAATCAATTTGTTTATATTATAATATCCACTCCTCGTCGAAATCAATTGAAAATCCCCGGATTTAATATCGATCGAGGATAAACCTTGTGTTTATAGCTCCTAATTAATAGTATGCAATTTATCGACGATACTTACCTCTTTTACTTCCCATTTTTTACCCCACAGCCGCATCCGTTAATATTTTGGACGAGGGATCGATCGCGCTCGTAATTAGCTGTTTTCACAGCTGTTCGAGAGCAGATAGGTTTTTGTCACGGTTGCTTTATCGCGAGCCAATTATATTCCAGCACGATGAGTTTTTCTTTGTTAGGACCTCGCGTGAATTTCTTCGTCCATATATATATATATATATATATATACATACCTGTAATGCGAGGAGGTAGTTGGAGGGGGGATGTAGAGGCGGCGCGTGGAGAAAAATGAGGTAGTGGGTGAAGATAAAAAGAGCGAGAGTAAACAGGCTGTTGGAGTCTTATGGGCTTTGGTCTTATGGTACATTGCTAAGGGGGCACGCCGCACGCTATGCATGAGTAATGCAATAATCGAGTGAGTCGTCGTCGGCGTCGTCGTCGTCGTCGTCTTCGTCGTCCTCGTCGCCGTCATCCTTTCGCCGAGGTTCTCGCCTATAAAACGCGAGCCGGCCCCGTAATTACTGCGTGGAAGTGAGTGGTTATCGACTGTCTCTTCCTCTTCTGGTACTCTCTCTCTCTCTCCCTCGCGCACACTCGTTCAGTCACTCTCGCACCGCATCAGTATCCGATTGGTTGCCAGCTAACGCACCGACCTCTCACTGTAAATCGAGAGCCCATTACCCACCACGGCAAAAATGTAATGAGATATCGTACCCTTGCCACTATGACTCCCCTTTTCAGCGAGCCGCCTCGCCTTGCCGCGCCGCCTCCTTTTATCGCCTCTCTAAAATCCTGCGAACAATCATTCTTTGGCCGCTCGATATAATTCCTATTCTCTAGATATACAGATATATATAGTCTTAAACCGCAAAAAATTCTCATTGACAATATTTTTACTAGAACGTCTTCTATATACCATAATTAAAATCGATCTGTTTTATCCCGCATTCAATTAGCATAACTCATCATAGCAGAGATGCCATAACGAAGCGTTGCGAGCAGCAAAAAGCCCAAGGCCCGAGGGTGCACGCGCTGAAACACTGCGGACGCGGAATAGGCGCGGGAATATTACGAGCAACGAGGAAACAAGCGATAGAGATAAATAGAGAAGGGGGGGGGGGGATGAAGTTTGAAAATTTGCCAATTTCGTCCGCTGGAAAAAGCTCGGGAAAAAAGGCTTTTCGAGTGCTGCGCATCTCGTAAAGTGTCGACCGAGGATGGAATGGGAGGAAGAAATAAATGAGAGAGCGCGCGGACCCGTTTATGTCCCAGCGAGGCCTTTATGGACGAGCCAACGACGTTCGATCGTCCCACGCTGTGATGTCTTCCTCCGACCTAACCCAAACGTGCACCGCTAGAATACGCTATATTATATTGCACTCTGTGCACTTATATACTTTACTGTATATATACCATATATATATATATATATATATATATATATATATATATATGCGTTTCTCCGTTTCTTTATCGACCCAATCAGTTATTACGCTCCTCTTCATAATTATCGATCGCAGATTCGATATTAATGCTCGTGCATCGTTGTACGGACTCCTCCTGCCTGCCAGATTTTCATTAATAATTCATATGGACCAAAGTATCGATCGATTCTCAATACGAATCTCATGCTCCTTTTTCCGCTACATCGACCCTCGATCGTTCCATCGTCGCTTATACTTTCGAGAGTGAAGAGTAAAAAGCTGAGTTTATTTCAGGACATTCTCACCTGGTTGAGTATACGTACATCAATCGATGGTATATTGAAATTAATATGGGAGATTCATTATTGTTCATCGAATCATTCAAAGACACCAAAGAAATTATTTTTCAATTAAGATAAGCAGCTGGTATAAAAGAGAGACGAGGAGACGATTATAACGTCATAATTGGATTGAATTGGATTTTAGTCACTTGTCGGCGAGACGAGAGAAACGTGTTCTTGGACCACAGTTCTTTTCGTCTTAGCAGGGGCCGATCGAAAAATGATCCCTTCTTACTCCTCCTGCAGCGAATCCGGGGAAGGGGGTGGGGGTGAAATATATCTCGATGGAAATCATGCTTAAAGAGGAACGACTATCAAGCTTTTTGTCAACGTTGCTTTCAGAATATGCTGAAAACTGGTTGTGGATCTTGCGCCTTGATTGTTATTGGTTATTCGCGCAACGTGAGGTACTTGGGAAAACCAATTTAACAGCTAATAAAATCTCGTACATGCGCGATCAGCGTTCTCGAGGATTCGTCGGCATTCCAGCGAGTGTTATGAGGAAAAGACGAGATGTCTCTTGTACAAGCAACGCAACCGTTCGCTTAACGACGCCAGCTTTTTATAGTTGCACTAAATAATTTCCTAGCTGGCGCTCAAAGAACCCAATTGGCGCCACGGAATTATCGATACTCAAATTGCTGCGGAATTCCTTCGGGTACCATAGCCAAATTCAATCGGAGGGGGATTGGCACTTTGCGAGATTATTATCGAGCGAAGAATTTGGTGAAATAATTTTTTTCTTGTATTAAATAGAAGAATTATTTATAATTACGAATATCCCGAGTTGACGCGCGCCGGAGGGAGTGGCTCGAGGGAGCACGAGACTCGACAAGACTCAGTCGACTATGCGTGGCACGGGGCCAATAAATGCGTCGGTCACGGTTTGTTGCTCGAGTCTTCCCATGTTACCATTTGGGACATTTTTCCCGCCATGTTGCGTCCCGTTCACGGATCAAGCGAGCGATGTCCGCGGTGTCGTAAACACATCAGCTTTATGGCTCTTAATACATTATACCGCCGTGACACGTTAGTAATATAGCGCCGGGACTTGAGCAGATGCAGCAATGTCACAGTGCGTGCCTCGCTATGGGGTTCCCCGTCCCCCCTTGACTTGCCCTACGCCAAATAAGCTTCCTACTTCTGTTGATATATCAACCATAAAGCTATCTTAAGCGAAGTATAAATTTTTCCATCTCTCTCTTTCCTTAACTCATCTCTCTTCTGAGTTTTAGCATTCTTTATTTTTCATTTTTATACGTTATGAATCGCCGCAAGCCGATCAAACTCTGAACAAGAATTCTCATTGTGCGTGGCTTCTGCGAAAAATCTAATTGCGAATGTCGTTGCGGTGAAACTTTGATGAAACGTCGGTTTGCAAACTGCTCCTAAAACGCGAGAGAGAATAAGGAATTATTTAATTTGTCAAACGTATGGTTTCGTTATTAAGGATGATAATCTCTTTCCCGAGATAGCGAAAATCATTTTTTGCTCGTATCTTGATGGGAAAAGTGGAAGAGCTCGTTGTGCGTCACTGTAAGCAAGTCGCTTATTACGTGAAATAACAGTGATCGACTGACACGGGAAAAAGTCGTTCAACTACGTTTTATAGCCAGCATTCGAGTGTTCCGAATACGTAAGGATCTTACGCGCACGTGCGATTACGCGATGTACTTTTTTTGTGTGTGCTGCTTTTTTTTTTCTAGAACGTCCATAACGCACAATAGTCTTTTCATCCATTTTCACAACACCGACAAACAAATTACTGTACTTCCCCGCTCTGTTAGCTATAGTCCAACTTTATCTTACAGTGGTGCATTTTCATCGAGCGACACCTACCGACGGAATCCGTACTTTTCAACATGGCCGCTATTTGGCATGCCGCCTTCAATCAATAATGGAAAATGGAAATCGATGGAGAAACTTAAATACCGCTAAAGACCTTTCTAAATGAAATTTAATATGCCCCCCTTCATTAATTAGAAACAACGACAAGTGGAGCAAAAAGCACAGCTAAAACCCGACTCCTAACCTAACAAATTTTCTGTAAACACTGGAGTTTCTACGAGTTTCCAAGAATATTCCGCGTTTCTCTACGAAAAATCACTGTAATTCGCCTGTATATCAACTTCTTAGCTTAATAATTATTTTGTAAGAGGCAGTCCATAATTTTTAATTTTTTTTTATTAATGAATACAGGATATTTTAATGATACACGAGTATTCTCGGGCTTTTAAGTTAAAAGGTTAACCAATTAATGTAGAGTGTCATCCCAGGCAGCACTCAACTTAAAATCTACAAATATTGTTGTATATCCAAAAAAACATTATACGATGATATCTATTGAAAAATAAATCTGAATTGGTAAACATTTTATGTTAAGTAATAAAAAGTAACTGGAGTGTTCGTGGCACACACAACTATGTAAAAAAATCAGGCGCCTACATTGGTAGATTAAATAATAAAATTACGTAATAAACAAGTGTATTTTGTTTGTCTATAGCGCAACAAAGAAGAGTTCTGTTAAGGTTAACGTAATCACCAGACAGAATGAAATTATTTCTTTTCAACGTCATTACGAGCAGAAATTTTGTTATTTTCACATCATTGGGACCTATTTATATTACCAGGGACTACGTCGCTCAGCAGGAACAGAACTCGCTGGTCGGTACGCTAAAGCGTTTTGTAAACACACAATTTGTGAGATGAAATTTATTCCAGTCGATGGGACACTTGCAACGACAGGCCAGAGCGTGTCGTGAAACGCATTACGTGCGCAAACTCATTATCCCCACTCTCGAGTCACAGCGACACAACAATCTGATTACCAGCGGAGTTTCTCGGAATTTTCACAATAAAGCCACATTTTACAAACTCGCCAGATTTTACAGGAAGAATATTCTCCTTTTTTTTTTCATTATTAATTTTCACCCATTCGGTCGGTTCGGTTTTTACGGCTCTTTTTGCCGAGGATTATCGATCGAATTTGAACCGCAGAGTGGCGCAGAGCCGGGCTTTTGCGTGGAATGCACGACGGGGAGCAAACGATCGTTCAGCGATAATTATTCGCCGGGGACATTCTTGTCCAATTATTTGCCAATTCCTTGAAAGTCCCGCGTTCTTACCGGATGAGAACCGGCTTCGACACACTGGACAATTAAAATTACTGAACAACCGTAGCAATCGGCTACCAATCAAACTGTCCTCGTCTCACTAGCTTATGGCTCGCCAATTTGTTTCTCCGCAAAGTATGCAATCCTCCAATTAATTAGCCGCGCGCGTATTATCCAATTAACAGTCCTTCGCGCTCGCTCGGATCTCCTCTCCGGGTAACGTAGATCTCTATCTGCATTACCGTTCACACATTTCACCATCAAACTGCAACTCTCTCTCTCTTTCTCTTTAAAAATTTATTCAATATTTTACAAAAAATCTCCTAATTTATAAAATTATGATTTATTTAAAGTAATTCCTCGATACATTAACTATTCAGAATTTATACAGATCAGTTTATTTAGCACAAACTCGATATATGAAAATCGTTTTCATTTTGAGAGTGGGATTATTACAGGGATGAGTGTTTGGCAGCGAGATCGAGTAGCGAGACTGACTTTATCCGCGGTTTTATCGTTCGTTTTCAGCGCGCAGAGTCATTCCCCATGAAAATCATCCAATTACGATGAACGATATCGGTGATCTTCGGTAGAATTATTTGGGGAAAGGGAAGGGGGGAGGGGGGAGTCGGATGAGGAGGCTGTGAATGGCTGACAACTTACACTGTGTTATCTGGTACTAGCAGAATGTGCTAGTAATCCTCCGTTAAGCCTATGCTAAGTCCGGGATCACGCGCCACGCGACACACGCCACGCGACACACGACACACCTCCCAAAGCCTTCCCCTTAACACCAGCCGAAACACTTTCAATTCCCCCCTCAATGCCAACATCGCGCCACCAATTTCTTCGATACAAATTAAATCTCCCATCGCGAGTCACTCGCCCAATATTCCAGTCACGTTCTCATTCCTCCTTCGAGTCCTTTTTTTCCTCATCTTCCTCTTCACCTTTCTTCCACACTGCGGACTCTTCTTTCAGCGACCTGCAACTGTATCCGGATTCAATTATGCTAATTCGCAAACTTTCCATTGACTCCTATTAAAAAAAATTCAATGAAATTCTATTAGACCTAATTTACAACGCTTCGGGCAGATTCGACGCCGTAGGTCCGTTTAGCCAAACGGAGACCTTACTAGAGAATCGTCGAAGGAGTACGGATCTCGACTCGAACTGTGATCGGGTTAATTTTTAAATCACAGCTCGCTCTTAATAACCCGTCATTACACCGTTACTTAAGCGTTTCTCGCGGCGTCCTTGATTTTCATCAATGGACCACCATGGCGCGCAGGAATTGTTGTGCACGCGTCAGCTGTTTCGGCGTGATGAGCCTCCGAGAGTCGATTCTCACGCTTGAATAGATTCATCGTGGAGAAAAAAGGGGAAAAAGTCGAGAGAAATAGAGAAATATTTGTGGTTAGCTAAATTACGGGTGAGAGAAGTTTTGCACGTGGGGTGAGAGTGGGAGGTTATTATTCTCTGAACGGTCTAAACAAATAAGAGACCTATCGTGCAGTGTGCTATACAATGTATATATATATATATATATACAATAGTGATAGAAATGGCGGACAATCGACATGACCAAGGTGGTCGAGGAATCCCTCGAAAAAATGCGCTGAATTTCCGTTAAAATGATACTGTGGAGGGGGGGGGGGGGAGGGAGCACAGTGGTGGTCCTTGGAGATTTCATGGCCGCATGGGTGCAGTATATATCGGGGACGCGTAATTCGCAGCGTAATTGCGAGGCATTAGTTCCTCCCTCCGCGAGATGATCCCAGCACGAGAGAATCGTCTTGAAAAGGTCTTTAAGAGGAAGTTTCGCGTTGCGTGCGAAAAGCTGGCGCAAATCTCTCTTCCGTGGCAGTGTGCGGTGGCTCGCGTTATGCTGCGCTTATATATATATATATGTACGTAAAGGGAGACTGGAAACGAAAGTTGGCGGAACTCTTCAGCCTCTCCGCCGATGATGCTTTTCCCGAGCGACCCCCTCCGGGGACACCGTCAACCATGCACCACGATAAAGTCATTTTCGTCAGGCGAGCTGCACGGAAACATTGTACGTCGATCCGCCTGAAAACGATTTGCCACTTGGCCGCCCATCTCATTGAGAGTCTTGCTCCTTGAGAATTCGCACGCGACTGTATACCACCACCCCCCTCCCCCACTGCCCCTCATCAACCCACCCCCTCTTCCCCGTATTTCGAGAAAAATTTCGTTTGCACACCCAAAGAAACCTTTTTTCTTTTTTTCTTCTTTCTCCCAGCGGGCCGAGCCTCGTGCAATTAATTTTTTGCTCTGTACGCGTAACCGTTTCGTAAACGATTCGAGCTACGGATGTAACGTGTTAAGTGTGCGCGCACGGCCGCTATCGGGTGGCGTTACCTAAGCATATAAATTGACGAGATTAAAAGATATATTTATACTTTAGCAGCGCGCGCGCTCACTCTCACTTCCGTTCGATTCGCTGCTGGAGCTGAAAGTAAAAGTACCAAGACAAACTGCACGCACAGTTATATGCTATGTATATATATATATATACTGTCAGTTATAGTTATGGCGGCTCTCCTTTTACCAGCGAGAAATCAGATCGGCCATGCGATATCTTTCTCCAGTGTTCATAAGAAAAGTCCAAAATCCAAACCATTTCCGAGAATTATTTTGGCGCGAGTTTCGCTTATTCAGGAGAGAAGAATGCGCGATAAGGACGAATGGCATATGTGTGTACGAGAGTGTATGAGAGTTTGTATAAGCGTGCCATTAGGAGAGCAACCCGCCCTTTCCCGATTCTTCGCGCACAGGCAAATGCAATGGGACGATCCGGTCCACCACTCGAAACGTTCGAGTAAATCGTTTTGGCCCGGGGTGCCGCAAACACCCTGCAAATGACAAGACCGAAATTGCATGCTCTATATAGACAGTTTTTACATTTGCCAATGGAAACGAATTTCTAAGATATGCATGCGTGCGTTGGGAGTGTGGGTCTGAAATATCCAAGAGGAAAGAAATGTTTGGTGGATGTAGCGATGATTTATGGAATATCCGTGAGACATGTTGTTAATGTTTTTTATTATAGATGTTTTTAAATAATTGAGAATATGATTGATGAAGCTTTTTCATCGCGCTGAGGTTGGGTTTTTAACGCTTGAATGTATATCAGGATGAGATTCGAGAGGCAGGAGAAAGAATATATATATATATATATATATATGCATATACTATATAGAGAGTGAGAAATTATTGGAGAGTAACGGTGGTCCACTGCGGTAGGTTTTCATGCACGCGCGCCAAAAGCAGAATGGATGCTGCGAGCTCTTTCAGTGTTCCAGAAATCTGACAAAATTTGACGAGAGACTGCGGTAGGTCGCACGTGTCCATCACTTTTTTCTCTCGCTTTATTTTACGAAACCTTATGCACTTTCGGCACTTTCGCACCCCCTGAAGTATATTTACATACGTGCAACGTATGGGGAATTAAAGTGCCCCTACAGTATGGGCTATATATATATATGTATATATAAGGTAGAAATTTACAAAGAATTGGAATTCGTCGTGTGGTTATACCATGTCTGGAAATTCTGAAATAAGAAGAAAATGCAGTTGAAGGATTCGAGATTTATGCGTAACAGAAAATTGGGTAAAAATCTGAATAAAAAAATTGAAAGAAAATTTTTTATTTTTTCTATTTCTTCTTCAAGTTAATTGACAACGATTTTGGTGAAAATTATTCTACAATCTCTTCGAAGGTTCAGCTTTCCCATGATAACTGTAGAACTATTCATCGAAGAGAAAAAAATCGTGCGAGAATCGCAATGTTAGATTTGCACCTGCGCTTTAAAGTCAAATCTAAGCACGCGAAACCACGAATAGCTATTAACGATCGTTCGGATTCCAGTTAATAACAGGGCGAGTATCTCGTGACATCGATACAAAAACTGTCGCTACCAAAAACCTATTTTTTTAATTTTTACATCGGAGATGGATCAATAGATTTAAAACAAATTCTGAACAAGCATCCATTACACTGATTCCCATTTTACATTCTTCACTTTACATTTTCAGCATGCACAGGTAGGAACGTTGGAAAAAATATCTACGCGAGTATCCGAGTCATAATTCCCTTTGGTACTTCAACCTGTACTTATATATAGATGTGTAAGGTGTTTAGTCCAAGCTAATCACAGGTTAGCGACATTTAGGCAGATGCACCAGGTACTTTTTACTTTTGTCACCAGAATTTTGTCCCGCCCATTTGATCTTTTCTCAACCTTCCTCGATCCGCCTCTTCTCCATTCAGAAAAACTTTGCAGCTTCCCCTCTTTCTCACTTTCATCGACACATTAATAAATAAATTTTATATACTGCACTTTAATCTTAAACTCACTGTGAAAACCTTACGTAAAACGTCTTAACTGACACAAAAATAAAACTGCAAAATGGGACTTTCTAAGTAAACTACTTCATTTAGTTTAAATATATATATATATATATATAGACAAAATTTAAAGCGTTTATATAAACGTCGAATGTTACAACTCTATACAACAGTATAATCCAGGTGGATAAATAAACAAATATAAAATTACTGTTATTAGAAAAATTTGAGACTGAAAAAAGTGTAGTTAGGACGTTTTATGTAAGACAGCATCACACTCTGGTGGCTTCTGATTGGTCTTGTGCGGCAGCCACGCGACGCATCGAGGTTCGTGCGTGTGTTTCTATGCGGCACCTATGCAACCACGTATCCACTCGAGCGTTATAAACTGGGTTACTGCACTAACGCGAGTCTCGATTACAAGGCAGGATTGATTATCGGTCGGACGTCGCTGCAATTTGCAAGATTGTTCTCTTCACCCCCCCCCCCCCTCTATCTACATATATTAGGTATACCTGACTCAATAGCGAGGACCAAGGATTACCCATAACTCCTCGTATCTCTACTCCGACCAGACACCTAACGTGCCAGCAATCCACGCCTTCTCCCCATGCAGATTATCCACGACACGACGTGTCATTAAAATGTAAGCTGAATTTTTTGCTTTCATTTCTCTCGCAGGTTCCCACATATGATTCCCTTACATGGGATAACGACGACAGTGGAATCTGACGAATTCATCGAGACCTTGGCACGCACTGCACCTTGCACTTGTGCATCAGCAATTAACTACGACGTATACATATATTATTACTCGTAAAATTAGAATAACATTTTTTCCCCAAAATTTCCAGCTGGTCCAACTTGATTTCAAGGGACTAATGACGACAGTGGAATCTGACGAATTCATCGAGTCCTTGGCACTCGCTGCAGCTTGCACTTCAGCAATAACAGGCATCGTGTACATATTATTACTCGTAAAATTAGAATAACTTTTTTTTGGAAACTCTCCGGCTGTGCCTTAGCTTAATTTTAGAGGATACTTCGCTCTTGGCACCCGTAATTCCCCTAAAATTCGCTTTATGACGTCATAATTCATGATATATAATCGCGATAATTAGCATCGTGGTCCGATGTTAATCGAGTCCTGCAATTTTACTATTCGATGGTTTTCAACTCTTCGTCTTATTTGGTCGATAGAAAATTAACTAGAAAATTGTATTAAACTGCGAGAATTTTCTTCAGCGAGACAATGATGAAGAGATCCTTGGTGCTTTCTATCTTAATTATAAGGGTAAGCAAGCGCGCGCGTGCGTTTCTGGGAGTAGGTAACGAAGGCTCTGTCGACGGTAAAAATCTCAGCGTGGCTTAATCACCCTGTTAGTCCTCGTGGCAAAAGACTCCTTTGCTACCCAATAATCCCCCTTCTATTTTGATCCCTTCCCCCTAGGGAGGGGGAGGCCAGAACGTAAACGAAGGAATCCGTCCGCGCAACCCCTGATTTTCTCTGCCTCCCATTATTAAACGAATTCGGGCAAGAAACTGCTGGAATTTGCTGCATCGATCCTACTCTTGATTGTCTCCCGATTTTAATGGACACACATGAAGAGTATTTAGCCGCGAATCTTTATATTTATATTCCATTTTACGAAAAGCTTCAAATTTATTCTTTTGCTCTCTTTTTTACAACGATAGATAACATAGATGGATTTTTTGTCGTATATATGTGTATATAGGATCGGATGGCATAATCTGCAGATGTTTACTTAGGAGTCGACCTCAAGGTCAGTTCCGTTTTCGGATTTGTCCCGGCAGGTTCTTCCGCTCCCGATATATCCCTCCACCGTGCTTGCAGTGGTCAATAAGGATAAAGTTTCAAGGACTTCCATATACCCTGTTATTCTCGTTGATTTTATTTTAAAATTGCATAAATAAACTATCAAATTGAAGTTCAATTGAATGATTCTACAAAGTCATAAAATAAAAGTGTATTACCGTCGAATCGATCATTTCTTTTATATGTACTCTATATACAATATTCATCTTAGTGAGCACGCGCTAATCGAGGGAAACCATTTCAAGAGAAAAATAAAGAAAACATGAGATCTAAGATAATATTGGATTATACACTGAGAAAAGATTATCTGATTCGAATAAATTTTTATTTGAATAGTGCTAATCGTGTCTCTTGGCAATTAATTGGATGTTAAATTAAAACTTATTTAATTCGAATTAATTTAAATTTCATTAACATCAAATAGATATTCAATTGACCCTACTTAACAAAAAATTCAATGAAACGAAATGATTTCTTCTTAAGTGCATAGTTTTCAATAAAAAGCCTCGGTTTCGTTAAAGATGTCTGCTTTTCCTTTTTATTTGCTTTCATATGTACTATGCAGAATATTCATCTTGGATAGCACGTTCCAATCAAGCGAGACTGATTGAGCAAAAAGGAAGAAAAAAACAACCTCTTAGAGAGAATTAGAATATAAATATATATAGTACATATTTAATATGTCGCCGAGATGCGTATGTATAGCAGGTGAATAGTGCAAAAAAAAATATGTATCGACATTGCGCAAGGTCCAATTAGCTTCGTCTGAGTATATTAAATTTGTCGGCGAACCCGGAAAACTAGGCACGACTGCATAACTCGAGCCGGAGGAGTTGAGTGGAATCGTCGAAAACGCTTGGTTTCCCCCCGCGGAAAATGGACGAAGGAGAAATGTCCTAATTGCGCAATGAGGGAGTGTCGCAATTTCTGTGACAAGCGCGACGCATCCTGGCAATCGCACTGCACCGAGGAAGAAACGAGGCCTATTAGCCGGACCGTCCACGGGCATAAACTTCCTTCGCGTGACAGAGGGGAAGGGGGGAGGGGGGAGGAGTCGACGTTTTAACGTTATTGTCGAAGGAAATTGCGACAGATTTGTGGAAAATGCGCGTAAAAATAAAGCATGCAAGGATCGACCATTGAAGGCAGCTGCTGTGTGGACAAGATACATATATATATATATATATATATATAATTATACAGAGTGAGTCACTTAAGACATTACAGAACATGGAAAACTATAAATAAAAAGAAATCTAATTATCCTCAATAAGAAATATTTATTCGTGTCAAATTACCCTCTCCAAACTTCTTCTCATTTGAATTTAAAGATGTCTTGGGTTAAAAATTGATATCTCCCAGATTTTAGAAGATAAAAGAATTTTTAGGTCCCATCTCCATGATGCGAAAAGTGTCTCACCCTATATGCAGAGTCAAAGTAGGATGGGAAGGGAAAGGGACAGAGAATCAATTAGTTGGAGATGTTGGAGATTTATGAAATTTGTCTACGGTGCGTTAAATATGGCAAGTAGGGACGCACAATGCGTCGACTGTTGGCTCCTGGGATAGCAGAGACCGTTCTCCCAAGAGCAGGTACGACATTGGCCTCCTCGTGTTCTCGTTAATTGGCTATCGGATCGGCTGGTAGATCGCGATTGCAACTGCTTTACCGACCGAGCAACTACACACAACACGAGAGAGAGGAGAGAGGGTAAACAAACAACACATCACATTCTTATCGACGCAACAACGAAACCCGATCGATACTCCTCCCTCGACAAACGAACAAATACCCACTCTTCTCTAATTATCGCCTGCCAAATTACCCCGAAAATCACTCACAATTAAAACTCGAATTAAAACAACGAATGGAAATCGAATCGCACTGAGTTCGCTTTATTACACTTTCATTTACGTCCAGAGGCGAGCTGAAAGTGAAATCTCTGGCTCTCGTTTCCATGAAATAGAATATGGTACGATTGCGTATATACTATATATGTAGATACAGGAGGAGCAGAAATTACGAAAAGTCTGCACGTGTATATTTTATTCAAATGTTGCAGCACTATGTTGCTTTTATAGTAATTTTTATAGAACGCCAAAAATTCCTACAGGGAGACACGCCGAGACTGAGTTGTATTGTTTTCAGTGCAGGATCATAAATACATATATATAGGAGCTAGCTAGCAATAGCCGAAATATAGTTAATTTTTCGAAGGCTGTGCAGAAGCTAGCAGCTGTCGGAAATTTCGAAAAAGGCTCTCGTCACGTGAGCTTGGATGCACCTGCGCCTAGGTCGCGAGTGGCATCGTTTTTCTGTCGTGGCTAATGCATATAGCCGATGCATTAGTCTTTAACGAATCGGTATACGCAGGCCACTTTGAGGAGCCTCCGACGCACGGCCGTTGCAAACTTTAATTACCTCATGAGGAATGACAACGTTCGCAATGCCAACTGTCACGCATTTGCCCTCCACTGCTTTCCAAAAGAGCCAATATCGATCAAGACAGGTCTAACAATAAAAGACTACTGTATTTACTGGAAAAATGATTCAGGATGTATATAGTGTAATATTGTGCAAATTGTTACGGCGCGGGCGTTCCCGTTTTCAATGATGGAACTTTCGAGCAGCGTGGAATCATGGAGTTTTACGAGGCAGTAAAATCGGAACTATATCGACAGTTACTTAACTCTGACTATTATTTATTCAGTACTGCCGCGCGATTGTCTTCCCGAGCGACCTGCTGCCACTTCGTTTTTTACGCAACGAGAAACAGCCCCCTGCCTCCCTCCTTCTTCCACCTTAAATGAATATTTTTCTCGCTATTTGGCTTCAATTGACCGACGAGAATTAACGAGCCACTGTATATATATATATATATATATATATATATATATTATATGCGTATATACTTTCAACATAAACAACTGTAATTACGTGGGAAATATGAAAATTAACCTATATTAGGTGAGTTTCTTCACAGTGAATTTTCAAGTTGGTATATATGTATATATGTATAGTTGCAGAAGTTGCAGGTGGCAGAATTCTTTGAAAATTTCAATATTCCATGAATCAAATTCGATCGAACAGAGTCGACGATTGTACGTACTACAGTGGAGAGTGAAGACATTTGAAAGAAAGGGCAGGACTGAGCGACGTAACCGTAGGCTAAAGTATAAAATTTCGGCGAAAGGACTCCTTTCACTTTCAACGTTGGCGCAGGTCCTGTTATATCCTGAAAACTCATGCAAGAAAGTCTCTTCGATCGCTTTCAACATCCAACACCCTATTTTCATGAAGATAATGATGATGATGATGATGATGATGATGATATGATTGTTGTTTTTCCATTTGAGCGAGAAGCAGCTTCAGCTTTCACGCTGGAGTATCGACGCGTGCATATGCGAAATGGCGTGCATGCGAAGTTGTGCAGGAATAGCTGAAAAGTAACGTCGAGTTATGTTAAAATGCGATAGGTCGCATGTGCTAGTCCCATTTGGATCCCGAATCGTGATACGTGGTAATTTTTAAGGATTAATCGCTGCTCAAGCATCCCCACGGTCATACCTAAAAAGCATTACACCCTCGACTATCGCAAATTCCAAGCTGATCTGATTTTTCCCTGCTGTACAGAGGCGAATAACATATGGCAGACACGAAAGCTTCACGACCGAGTATATAATTGAAATAATCCGCTGGAAGCAGAAACCGCTCGTTCCAGAGGAGGTTCCTGGAGGATGAAATAAGAGCAGAGATTGAGAGAATTTTCGAAGGATTATTCGTACGAGTGATCGATCGACGAATAACATTTTCTTCAAACAACGTTCATAGTTTAGCATAAAACAAGAGAATCTTCAAAGAAATACCGTTAAATGTTAGCGGCTCGCTTTTGCTTTCGTGGCTTTAATTATAATTGGAAACTTTGATGTTGCGTGTACAGGCTCAGCCGAGCGTGAATCCGAAATCGTGCGCGGTTGTACATTTTTCATTTTTCTCCTTTCGGCGCGACAATTGGATCCGCAGCAGAATTTTTACGAAGAATCCTGTGCCGTTGGGAAAATGTATTATTCGACTGGGAAACTGACTGCAGAAACGGCTCGTATGCCGTATAAAGGCGCCGTACATTCGAGGGATTTCCCAGGTATATACTGTTATGCGATATCCGCCGAAATTGGGTATGTACGTACGATCGCCTCTCATTTCCCGTATACGCAGTCTCCCAGACTGACTGGCAGGCGTCGTTTTTGCAAATGCAAACCAAACGCTGCATATAATATAAGCGCGAGGAGGTGCAGGGAAAGTGGCCGGCTATTATAGCGCTGGGTATATAAGGCTCAGCCTAGAAAACCAAGCGGTTCAGTCAGTGGTTAAAGCCACGTGAAAACACACGCGAACTCAAGAATGAACATTAAGGTAAGTGATCTCGATTGTGTGTGGATTATATATATATATATATATATATATGTATGTGGAGAGAAAGAGAAAGAGCTATGAGCAATAAGGGAAAATTGTGTTCATCACAGATCACCGTAGCAGTAGCCCTAGTGGCATTGACCTGCACAGCAGTGAGATGCAGCGAAGAGGCCGCGCAAGAGTCATCCGAGTCAGAGTCGAAGCAGGATTCATCGGCGAAGGCCGCGGAAACCACCGAGAAGAAGACGGAGAAGCGAGGATTGTACCACAGCTACGGGGACCTGGGTAGCAGCTACGGGGGTGGATACGGGGGTGGATACGGGGGTGGATATGGAGGAGGAGGTCTGGAGAGCCACGGGGGGGAGGAACATCACCACGAGCACATTAAGACCGTGACCGTGGTGAAGAAGGTCCCGGTACCCTACGAAGTTACGAAGCACGTGCCTTATCTAGTGGAGAAGCACGTGCCCTACGAGGTGAAGGTCGGCGTGCCTCAACCGTACACTGTGGAGAAGCACGTGCCTTACCCGGTGAAGGTGTTCGTTAAGGTACCGGTGCACGTGCCTCAGCCTTACACCGTTGAGAAGAAAGTGCCCTACGAGGTCAAAGTGCCCGTGGACAAGCCCTACGAGGTCAAGGTCTTCGTTCCTCAGCCCTACACTGTGGAGAAGCACGTTCCGGTGCCCGTGAAGGTTCCGGTACCACAGCCCTACACAGTCGAGAAGCACGTGCCCTATCCGGTAAAAGTGAAGATACCGGTACCACAGCCATATCCGGTGGAGAAGCCCGTGCCCTACGAGGTCAAAGTCCCAGTGGACAAGCCCTACACAGTGCACGTACCCAAACCTTACCCGGTACCAGTAGACAAACCCTATCCCGTGCCCGTGGAGAAGCCGGTACCCTACGAGGTGAAGGTGCCCGTGGAAAAACCATATCCGGTCCCCGTGGAGAAGCCTTATCCGGTACCGGTGAAAGTGCTCGTGCCTCAGCCGTACACAGTCCACAAGCACGTTCCCTATCCCGTGGAGAAACCCGTGCCCTATCCCGTCAAGGTGTACGTTGACAAACCGTACGTCGTCGAGAAAGAGGTACCGGTACCGGTTGAGAAAGAGGTACCAGTGCCAGTAAAGGTACCGGTACCGGTACCGGTGCACGTTAAACACGAGGAGCAACACGAGTACGGTGGTGGTGGTGGTGGTGGAGGCTATGGAGCCGTCGAATACTCCGGTGGATACGAGCATTCGTCCTTCTCCGACGGTGGACACGGTTTCTCCGGTTATCATGGCTGAAGCGGTTTATCCCATTCCTCCTTCAAAACATCTCCACTCCATTCACTCGCGTGCTCGGCTCATTTTCGCACCGAGAGAATCAATTTCCAAATATGCTCGTCTCTATCCTCACCTCCCAACATAGATCTCACTCGTCATATATATAGATATATATGTACCATATCTATATGATCCCTTTTTAATTTCTCTCTCTCTCTCTCTTTAAGATAAAAGTAATCATTCGGTAAACATACCATATAGGAACGAGCAACTATGAAATTCTTGTTTTGCAATTCTTTCTTTCTCTTTCTTTTCTATTTTTTCACTTGGTCGAGAGGATAGCTGCGCGCTCATTCTATTTATTGTTCGGAATAAATTGCTGTGGTTACGCGCGGTAACTATGTATATCGAGCGAAATCTATCTTCATTACAGAGATTACTGTCTCGCTTCAACAATTCACCTTTCCTTTTTCTCCTCTGCGAAATGGCTCGGGCATAGATCAGCGCCGAGTGGCGTCTACAACAGTTTTCATCTCCAAAGATAAGGGCTGATCAGGTATGTACATGCCAGACATTTTTGTACAGACCCGAACGAAGCTGGCAGTACGCATCGCTGTGAAACATGGCGCAACGAAAATCTTGTACCTAAATAAGTTATCATGTACGAAAGTCGACGAATTTTTGTATCAAAGACTATAAATAAATACTCATCTCTATTACAACCAAATTTTTTCTCTTTACAAAATACCTTTTCTATATATATATTTATATTATTACCATACCTAGAGAAGGAGGAAGAAGAAGATTATACCAGTTAATTTTTGCAACTTCTTTGAAATAGAAAAAAAAGAAGAAAACACGTGAGATTCAAACTCTCGTCAAGCTTCGAATTCCGTCGATATATTTCCGCATATATAACGAATCGTCCATCTTTGTTTTTGCTCGACGGAGAGTGGACTGCCGAAGACAACCATTTTTTCTGTCGAATTTCACGTATGAAAAATGAAGAGAAGGCGTTGCTTTCTCGCGCGCATTAATCTGCGGGGAATCTTGCGATACTTTCTCCCGCGGAGTTTCTGCGTTTCGAACCACATTTTTCGCAGCGTTCTCTTCTTCGGAAAAAAAATCTCGTGCGTGAAGCAGGAAGTCAATCGTCGATCGAGAGTGATTCGCGGATTCCTGCATCTGGTTCCGCTCGCTATAAGGAGAGAGGAGATATCGGGCGGGGTTTCCGGTTCCGGAAGTGCGTCGAATACCGGCGGAGGTGCGGAAGGTAATTCGTCACGGTCCAATGGAACTTCCAGGAAGACTTTCGATCAGAAGCGAATCTTAATCGTTATGGCCACGGAGCCGTGCCGCGGTAATTATAACAGCTGGCCGGGGATCGAACTCCGAAAGCTCTTGTGTACTTTCTCCGTTGCCCTCCGCAGTCAATATGGACGCGCACGGCCCGGCGCGAACCATAATATAAACATAGCTATAACTATATGTATATACAACAACCTCGCAGAGCGTTACCGGTTATTCAACAGTCTGGAAATTTCGAGACTCGCGGTCACGGCAGATTTATTCCAGATCCAAACGCTATACTCCCCCCCCCCCCCCTCTCTCTAATTCCCGGCTCGATCAGCTGATCCCCCCCTCACGGCGAGTCGTTCGACTCGATGGAATTCGAGCAAACGATCGATTTCTTTGGAAAAGGATCAACGCGAGATTCGATCGGTGTGTTTTTATCGGAGGATTTCTGAAAGTCAATATGGCGCTGGGAAAGTTGCGCAAGCCGATAGTTCCAGGCTGTCGCTATATTACATCTTACAATGTTTACTAAATTGCGAGAATCGTCGCAAATTGCCTCCCTTTCAAAACTGTCGGGCACGCGGCTAAAATGCCCGAGTTACGTAAAGCTTTTGCCTTACGTTCGCAGAATGTGGAATGAGAATCTCATTAGTCGGTTAACGTAATCAAATGGCGGAGGCACACCGATTGTCCCGATGAGTAATATCAAGTCCGAACGTGTTGCAAGAGGAGCAACAAGTTTCGCTTCCTCGTTATTACCGAGGCACGGATAGAAAACCGGAAGCCTTAAAGATACTAACGTAGGAAGGCAGTTGTGATATTTATGTATAAGGAGCTATAATTCACGCACGGTAGAATCGTCGCGATTTTTTTCCACTTTCTCGAAAGCAGTCGCTCAACAGCCTCTCCGGCGAGATGACCAAAACACGACGCCGTGGGGAGCGCGTGCTGCTTAACCGGTACAGTTCTCGATGCTGATGTACGTCAGCATCTTCGACTCCTCAGCCTTCTCTTGGCTATTCACTGTGTAATTTCATTTAGCGCCGCGTCACGAAGAAAGTTGCGCTTGTTTTTACGCAAATTATTCGCCAGACTGCACTGAGAAAAAGCTCCGCTCCATGTCCGATCAACAACAGTTCCTACACTTATATATATATATATATATATATATATACACACACACACATGTGTATATCGATTCGTTTCGTCTGACTTTTTCAATCTCTTGCTAATTGGAACGTTTTCCTTGACAAACCAGCAATAACCCTTCTACTTATGCATGCATATATATCAGAAAATGTAACTTGGTAATCCAGGTGTTTTTGCGTGTTAAGAGCGTAACTATAGGTTTAAAAACTTAATTTTAATTTTTAAAAAATAAAGACGATTATAATCGATCAAGTTTTTATTATTTGTTTTTTAAATCTGGAAAATATCATCCGATTTTGCATTTGTTTTTGCGTAAACATTGGAAGTGGATCTATGCAACAATGATTTTTCCCATAAAATTAGTTCAAAATTAGACCTTATATTTTTACTCAGGTTTATAGTGCAAGCATAAGAAGCAAATTATCCAATTATCGCGTTTCGCGAAGGAATCAATGATTGCAATGGGATTCGATCGAGGAGTCCAGTTGAAGGCATCGTTCGCAAGGGTATTGCATAGTCTCTCAAGCTGATCCAAGTGAAAGTACATAAACAGCGATGATGGTCCGCTGACTATGATGTGGTATCATTGCTGTACGAACGTTTGCTGAAACTAACAACTATCCATAAATATAGATCCATAGATTAGCATCTAACCGACTATATTAATTAATTAACTTCTAGCGTATTTTAATGTTTGAAACTTACCGATCGATAATCTCCACAATTACAGGGAATAAATTAAATTATCACTCTTTTGAAAGCATAAATAAAGCATTGCATAAATATTTAATAAAATAACAAAAATAATAATAATGACGTTTATCAGCAAGGTTATTTATCAAGACTACAGCAGGGACTCTTTTGTGGAGGAATTTAAAAATTTTGTGAGAATCATCAGAGGGATATCACGTTACGTTGGATCTTCTTAGTTGTTGAATCGTATCGCCGTAGATGATACCATACCTCGCGTATACTACTACACTTACTACGCATGGTAGGAATTGGTTTGTTTGCCCTATAGAGGACGGAGAAGCCTCTTATCCATCGTTGCGGGTGTGTCGGGCGCAACTGTGAAGCGAAGGCAATTATCGTAGCAAAACTTGAACGTTCCTGTGATGCGAGCAAGAGAGGGAGAGAGAGAGAAGGAGAGAGAGCGAGCAGCGAGTGTTTGGCGCCTGATACGACGGGTCAGGTCCCTTGGGATTCTCAGGGACTCAAACGGGACTATCCCGCCTCTCATTGCAGTTAATTACAGAGTCCTTCTCGGTCCTCATCCCACCTCTCCTCCTGTTAGCCTCAGCTAGGAAACACTTCTCTCCTTGAACTCGTGTCGCCAAAACTCCGCAGCAACGCCGCGTCCTGGCTACAACTCCTTATTATTCAAAAATCGATCACACCCCGCTCAACGTTCCGTATATCCTTATCACGACTAATATATGCGGAAGGACGTTAAGTTATGACGATATTTAAAATGTAACAAGGAATATTCTTGTCGGAACTGATATCTTGTCGGCTGCGGGGCGGCCATCTTGAATTTTCTCATTTAAAAGAGAAAAACTCGTATATACCTTTTATTTTTTTGTATACACATAGCTTTGATTACGCTTCGGTTCGAGTGGTTTTTTAATTAAAAGCGTGATAATGGAGGAAGAAAGCGGCGAGGATGGTACGGTCATAGAGATGAGTTTGCGTTGAATGCGCGTATCCGAAATCAATAATTAATTTTGACGGGTTGCCTGGGACGTCGAAAGCTGCTGGCCTGCGAAAATAACTGCAGGATGACGTTCGGCACTGCGATGCTCCGATAAAACGTCCCTTTTTATCCCGTTCTCTCGGCTGCCAGATTATTGGATATTATTCCATTTCAAGCGTTCAATCCCGCTACGATTCGCTCGCTTGGATTCCCACGGGGGAATCCCCTTACTCTCGTTGATTGTGGGAGGAGCTTAAAATATACACCTATACTATATATATCCTATAGAATTACGTATACACGTTTGTAAGTGTATATATCTGTGTATATTTTAAACAGGAATTGACTGGATCGCTTCACCAACCGCTCACCACATTTTGCCAGTCAAAAGTTGCGTTCATGCATCCATAACTTTTTCAGTCGAATCCAATACCTACCTTAAATTATTCAAAAATAAACTTTTCTATTTTGTTTTTATAGGATTTATTATTGTTGCTTTAATGTTTATTTTATCTTCGTTATACTTTCATAAGCTTTTCCATATTAATCGTTATTACTCTTTACGGTGATATTTTGATTTTGAACATTTGTTTTTGAATTTGCGTCTCGATAATGCTTTTGTAGATTTCATGAGTGTTGTACAATTACTGCTAGTAGTTTGAAGAAAACTGCGTGATCTTTATTCGCGGTTTTTTTTAAATTCCCATTGTTATCTACGGTAGGAAGTGGCAAGTTAAAATTTCAACTAGAGGTAATATTATCACCTACCTTACCACCGGAGGTTTTTTTCCCACGGTACCTATTGAGTTTCGCGGTGGGTAGGAGAATGACCTTTAAAGGATAAAATGTCCTAACGATAAAATGACCTAAAAACGCTAACTTCACGTTGGTTAAAAGCCGGTATTGCAGATTACCGACCGGATCGTCCGAATTTCCTAAATTTGAGTAGCTGGCAACGCTGGACTGTCAAACGTCAGTAAATAGAGACAGAGGTTATGCACAGTAGGGAAAAATTCTGGATCTGTCAGATAAGTATTTTAAATGAATAAATGAAAATGAATGAATTACTTTGTGGGTATTTCTTACATTTTACAGAAGAGCTACGAGAGGAAACATTTAAAATATTATGATGTCATGGAAGATGAGGAGGTATTCATAGAATTTGCTAAGCAACATATTTTGAAATATTTAAGAGCCGAACCACAATAGGATTATTTGTTATCCACACTGACAGTCTTTGGATAAACGAGAGAGAGAAGGTTATGCTACTCGAATAATGTTAGGATATTAATACTGTGCCTGGATTGCATATTGCTGCCAAAGAGTTTTTGGTTTAGCAGCCTTCGTGTTGAATAATGCCTATAAAGAAGGCATGTTTTCAAGAGGTCTATTATATAGGGGAGATCGTTTTTCTCGTGTAATTTTGGTAGTGAGTATAAACTTAAAACTTTTCAATCTGGAACAAGCTTATGCAGAATTAATGCAAATTACTTGTATAGTTATTTGAGCAAATAAATTCTTTTTAGAAGCTCTATCAAACATATACCTTTTGCTTGGATATAATGTTATATGTTTTTTGTAGATTTGTTGAGAAGAAAAGATGTGAGATTACCTTTCGAACAGTCTTTGGAAACTGCAGAAGCTACCTGACAAATATGTTTGCAATCTCACTGAGGTAAAAGAATGAGATATCTTGGTGAATTTTGTAAAATACAATTCTATAGAAATGTCCCAGTTACTTTTGATAAGAAGAAAGACCAATTAATTTTATTGAAACAATCTGTGTGTGTGTGCTATAATATTTATTACTTTTCTTAGATACAATGATGAAATAAATTTCTGATTGCCTGGCCTCTATTGTGGAGAACCTGATTCAGAAATAACTACTACTAGACTCGAGGAATCGAATATAAACCTTACTAGAAGAAATTGGAATATTAATGTAAACCATTGCATGCTGTGCATTTCTCTCAAATAGAAATTATTCATTCTATCATGATAAATACTTCATAATTTTAACTGAACTTTGTTAAATGACTGTTTCAATTTTTCATATTATTCTGTAGATTTCACAATTTACCTGATGGAAGAAAAATATGATTAGAGGAATTCTAAACTACTAATAGAAGCATTATAAATTTCCAGTGCTATTATTACACGAATTTTCTGAAATAGCTGCCTATAATTGGGGATATACAGAGTGTCCACATTTTAAATGTTGAAAAATCAGGAATTTTTGGTTCGAAAGTAATGACTTAAAAAGACCCTCGATTAAAAAATACATTTTGTGCATTAAGTGGAACTTAGAAGAGTGTTTGCAGATTAAATTTAAAAAACGCATGTTCCAATATTTATAATTGCGGTGTGGCAAATTTATGGTCAGATATATAAGAACCTTTGTGTCTTTTACCTTCATATATATCTGACCATAAATTTGCCACACCGCAATTATAAATATTGGAACATGCGTTTTTTAAATTTAATCTGCAAACACTCTTCTAAGTTCCACTTAATGCACAAAATGTATTTTTTAATCGAGGGTCTTTTTAAGTCATTACTTTCGAACCAAAAATTCCTGATTTTTCAACATTTAAAATGTGGACACTCTGTATATCCCCAATTATAGGCAGCTATTTCAGAAAATTCGTGTAATAATAGCACTGGAAATTTATAATGCTTCTATTAGTAGTTTAGAATTCCTCTAATCATATTTTTCTTCCATCAGGTAAATTGTGAAATCTACAGAATAATATGAAAAATTGAAACAGTCATTTAACAAAGTTTAGTTAAAATTATGAAGTATTTATCATGATAGAATGAATAATTTCTATTTGAGAGAAATGCACAGCATGCAATGGTTTACATTAATATTCCAATTTCTTCTAGTAAGGTTTATATTCGATTCCTCGAGTCTAGTAGTAGTTATTTCTGAATCAGGTTCTCCACAATAGAGGCCAGGCAATCAGAAATTTATTTCATCATTGTATCTAAGAAAAGTAATAAATATTATAGCACACACACACAGATTGTTTCAATAAAATTAATTGGTCTTTCTTCTTATCAAAAGTAACTGGGACATTTCTATAGAATTGTATTTTACAAAATTCACCAAGATATCTCATTCTTTTACCTCAGTGAGATTGCAAACATATTTGTCAGGTAGCTTCTGCAGTTTCCAAAGACTGTTCGAAAGGTAATCTCACATCTTTTCTTCTCAACAAATCTACAAAAAACATATAACATTATATCCAAGCAAAAGGTATATGTTTGATAGAGCTTCTAAAAAGAATTTATTTGCTCAAATAACTATACAAGTAATTTGCATTAATTCTGCATAAGCTTGTTCCAGATTGAAAAGTTTTAAGTTTATACTCACTACCAAAATTACACGAGAAAAACGATCTCCCCTATATAATAGACCTCTTGAAAACATGCCTTCTTTATAGGCATTATTCAACACGAAGACTGCTAAAGCAAAAACTGTTTGGTAGCAATATGCAATCCAGGCACAGTATTAATATCCTAACATTATTCGAGCATCATAACCTTCTCTCTCTCGTTTATCCAAAGACTGTCAGTGTGGATAACAAATAATCCTATTGTGGTTCGGCTCTTAAATATTTCAAAATATGTTGTTTAGCAAATTCTATGAATACCTCCTCATCTTCCATGACATCATAATATTTTAAATGTTTCCTCTCGTAGCTCTTCTGTAAAATGTAAGAAATACCCACAAAGTAATTCATTCATTTTCATTTATTCATTTAAAATACTTATCTGACAGATCCAGAATTTTTCTCTACTGTGCATAACCTCTGACTCTATTTACTGACGTTTGACAGTCCAGCGTTGCCAGCTACTCAAATTTAGGAAATTCGGACGATTCGGTCGGTAATCTGCAATACCGGCTTTTAACCAATGTGAAGCTGGCGTTTTTAGGTCATTTTATCGTTAGGACATCTTTAGGTCATTCTCCTACCCACCGCACGCTTGAGAATTTTCACATCGTTGTTGATTTAACCGGGTTTTAATTTTTTTAAAGAAACTAACGTATTTTATAAAGTTTTCTCTTCTGACCATAGGCAGTTTTATATTTTTAATACTAATATGACGAAAGGTAAGTATTTCTTTTTTTAATTGGTATAAACGATTTTCAGTTTTTCTAGGTTATGTTTCAGCCGCGTTGTATAAACGATGCAAAAAGGTTATTTTTCGATGTTTTTAATTTTTAGACGAGAGTATTGGTATAGAAAAGCAGCCAACGGAATCTAATGACACAGATAAGAAAGCCTCATTAGAAGCAGGGCCTGATCCTACAGCCCCGATAACTCGGAAGGGAATTCTAACATCATTTTTGACTGGGAAGCCTATGGAAATACCGGAAGAAGACATTGTAATTAAACTCCACAACGATATTCATTAGTAATTTATTTGTTTTATTGAAAATTTCAAATAATCATTCTTTTCCAGCTTGGAAAGTGCCGGTTTGTGTCTGAATTTGAAAAATTAAATCGTATTGGAGAAGGTACTTATGGGATTGTATACCGAGCAAGAGACACTAAAAATGACAAAGTTGTAGCTTTGAAAAAAGTACGAATGGAGCATGAAAAAGATGGACTACCAGTCAGTGGGCTTAGAGAAATTTCAGTTTTACTATCTTGCCGACATGAAAATATCGTGCATTTAAAAGAAGTTGTAGTAGGCAGGAGTTTAGAGAGCATATTTTTAGCAATGGAATATTGTGAGCAGGATTTAGCTAGCTTATTGGATAATATGCAAACTCCATTTTCTGAAAGTCAGGTCAAATGCATTATGCTTCAAGTACTAAGAGGGCTTCGTTATTTACACCATAATTTCGTTGTTCATAGAGATTTAAAAGTATCTAATCTCTTAATGACTGATAAAGGCTGTGTAAAAATTGCTGACTTTGGATTAGCCAGATGGTTTGGATTACCTTTAAAACCAATGACACCTAGTGTCGTAACTTTATGGTATAGAGCCCCAGAATTATTATTACAAGCAAAAACACAAACCACTTCTGTTGACATGTGGGCAGCAGGCTGTATTTTAGGTAAAAGATCAATAATGCAGCATGTTATGTTATACTCATAAGATAAAGCAATGATTATACTTTTATAGGAGAACTACTGGGACATAGGCCACTTTTGCCAGGAAGATCAGAAATCCAGCAGCTAGAATTAATTGTAGACCTCCTCGGTACTCCAAGTGAGGCTATCTGGCCAGAATTTAATTCCCTTCCAGCCTTACAAAATTTCACATTGAAGCAACAACCATACAACAATTTAAAGCAAAGATTTCCATGGTTAAGTGCTGCTGGTTTAAGGCTGCTCAACTTTTTATTCATGTATGATCCAAAAAAGAGAGCCACTGCAGAAGAATGCTTGCAGAGTAGTTATTTCAAGGAAGCACCTTCGCGTATGTAGATAAATTTTTTCTCATAATGAGCATAACTCTTTTTTCAATGTTTTAATGATATTTTTTTGTAGCTTGTGATCCTAAACTGATGCCTACATTCCCCCAGCATAGAAATATGAAAAAAGTAAACCAAACCAAGGAAATTCGTGAACCCGAAGTAGCAGCTCCTGATCAAACTAATAACCTTCCTGCTATCTCAGATCTTGTAAGTTTAGATTCCTTTTAAGTATATATTGCCACATTTTTAATTTACACTGTATGATTTATTTAGCTTTCCGACTTTTTTCATTGATTTGTTTTAAAATTGCGTAAAAATTCGGATTGGCAAGCAAAATTTCAGAAATAAGTTTCGTCAGCTTTTTTAAATAAAGTGCACGTGTTTTATTTGGTTAAGTTATGTTTAACTGATTTCACGAGCTGTAAACATTGTTTATTGCTAAACAGCACGATTTTCTTTTCTAGCTGGGATCTCTAGTCAAAAAGATGCGTGCGGACTGATCAGAGGTTTCAGAACCACAAACATTTTCAGCGATTAACCCTTCTCCGACGCAATCCCAAATTTCGTGCTTAGACTTTAAAAGAGAAGATAATGTATAGTAGTTACATTTATGGATATAGGTTTATAAGTTTTAATAATGAGAGGCATGCCCAAGGATTACAAAAGAAATACCATCATTAATTTTCTACACGCGTTACACAATTTAATATGCATCGCTATCTTAACGCTGTCGCAGCGAATAATGTTTACGAAGAATGTCATTGATTCAGTTCATAAAATATTTCAATAACGTCCCTCGTGTATAAGGTTGGATAAATGCATTTTCAGTATTGATATAGCTATTATATATTAATAAATCACATTTGACCATGGACAATTCTGTCTATTCAATTATTATAAAGATGATGCTTAGTTAGGCTTTGATTTTTCAGAGTTTTATCATTAGAAATTCATTACGTTATAAGATTTTGGAGGATGATGATAGGAACGACGACCAATGCTGATTGAAAAATTTCTAGTGAGATTTTTCTCAAAGAATTCTCGAGGCTTATTAAATAAAATTTGCTAATATAATTTAAATATGAGATTTATTTGTAGGCCTTAATTCTAAGATATAAATACATTGCTTATTTCCTAAACTTTTTTAGCAGTCAAGCCCTCATAACGCTTTTTATATTCGCCTTGTGGGTCGTATTTTGCTACTAGCCGATCCCAGTCTCGAGGTCTCTTACTTCGAAGGTGATTAATTACTTTCTCCGCCGTTTGTTTTTGTTTTTCGTTACATTTCGAGCAGCCACTCTGGAGAGCATCAGGCAGCGTTTCTAGAAATGAAATCAATTAAATTAAAAATCACTTAATATATATTTGGTCTAGGGTAAAGTTTTTATTAATTACTTAAATTAAGGAAAATTTAATACAAAAATCTACTTTGCGTTAAAACATTCTTTTGTTATTTTTCTAATGAACGTTCCATTGGAGTTTTGGGCGATTTAATGGAAAGTGTTAGTATAACTGTAAAAAGAGAACTATTTGACTAAAGAGTGGTTGGGACGCGAGAAAGTTAAAGTCACTTCTTATGCAATCAAGAGAGTGTGTTGAACTCTGTTGCAATCACCAGCAGATGCATATACGAGCTTCTCAAATGAAGAAATTGTGCTAAATTGCATAATCTTCATAATTACTCCAAGCTCAACAAATGAATGTCTAAATAATGTCCCAGTTTGCCAGGTGAAATAACAAGAGCATCCTCGATTCAAGTTGTTGATTATTATTGATGAATAAAGGTGTGCTTACTTTTTAATTCTCGCCCCTCGGCAGTGCAGGAGCCTTCATCCAACATGCATTTAATATAGTTTGTTAAGACTCGTCCATTCTGCAGGATGTTATCAACGTTAACATCATCGTACTTGCTAGGATACTTTTCCGCTGCCAGTGTCACTGCCACGATAGCCAGGAAAATTATCATCACCTTCATAATGACTCTTATTTTTTTTTAATTATAAATAAAAAAACAAATTCGTTTTAACAGAGTAACGTTGACTGAAAGTAACTACGGATATACTTTTTTTAATGTTGCACGACAGAAGGTACGCGTTAAAATGACATCGAGGCGAGTTTGTCCTTTTATATTAGTCGAGGGAGCTGGGGGGGTCTCGACTTTTACGGGTGTCTGACTGGATACACGAAAAATACTCGGAATCCAGTAACCCGGAATTGTATCTTTATTTAAACAAGCTTTTCAATATATTGGACCGCCGTTATCTTGCGTCATCATTTTGTAACAGATCAATGGAAGGTTTTCTTCTGATAATTCCAATTTTCGTTTGCCATGAGATACGAGATTCTTTCTTGATTCTGGCATCGTTAGAATCGCTTAGTAATTGATATGTGAGGTGCATCAGGACTTTGACCTACTTTGTCTTACACTGTAGGAGAGTAGAAACTCTTCGTGAAAAACCTTATCAAAAATTACCTTGGATGTTCCTCTCGATCAAACCTGCTCGAATGTTATTTTTAAAATGTTTTGAGTGATAAATGTTACTCACGAGAAAATTCAGTAATTTCACTGAGAACATTAATAATCAGTTTTACATTTTTTTGATTTAATTGATGTAATCTTGAGACGATCATTACGCAACGGTCACTACTACTATTATAGTAAATAACGCAGAAAAATCTACACGGACTATTAATTACATGAAAATGAATTCCATGAATCAGTATAATTTGATTGCTGCAGAGATTAAGCTTGGCAATATTAGTATTTACAAGATTAATCAAAATCTCGCAAGCCTCTCTAACGATGTATGAGTGAAAGTGATTTCAGTTCTCCCAGCAAGAAAGTATAAGAATTTTTGGCGAGAATATTCGACATTTGATAGAAAAATTTCAAAATACGAAAGAATATAAATTAGAGAGGGGATTCTTACACAAGTAAAAGAGATATTATCTGACTCAAATAATTTATATTTTCTGTAAATACAATCATTTTTAGAGTTTATGAATTGTTGTCAAAACAATATATAAATTACATAAACTGCGGAAATTTTAATATCATCGTCTTGTTTTTCAGAGAATTTTCTTCGTCAATAATATTATGTTAAATAAATAGTTATTTTTTTTTCAATAATAACGACGAGGATTGGTATACATTTCTACTATTTGATTCCATTCGATGGGATGTTGACGCTGCATGAATTCAACTAATTTACGTGCATTTCTTGCCTGTCTTTGGGTGCAACGACGACAATCATTGTTCAATACTTCCGGCAGGAGTCCTGTAATTAATTCATTAAAGCCCGCGTAATTAAATATATAAAACAGCTGTTTATTTTTACTAGAAATGAATTTTTTTTATGTTATGAAATAAAAGGTCTTTATGAGACCTTTAATCAATTGTAATAAACCGTACGTTCTCTTTGTCAATTTATTTAATAATAATTTTATGATAGTAACTTTGCTAATGAAGACTGAACTTTCGCAGTTTATACTATGCTTTAATAACTTCAGTTTGTTTCTCTCACCTCTGATTTGCCTGCCAATTGCGTCACAGTGTCCTTGCTGGAGGACACATCTAATTTCCTTGGACACTAAGCGCTGGTCCATCAGTAAACCAGAAACATCCTGGGATTGGCAAAAGCCTGCCAGGCCGATAACGAGTAAAGCCACGAAAATCTTCACCTGCATGTCGATAATTTTAAAATTCTACTTTAACCTTGTAGCTTTGTGTGCCTACGAAGGACTGTGACTCGTATTGTTCCTCACCGTCCTTTTATACTTGATATACTTGTCAGTTAGTTATTATTGTAGCGTGTAAACACAAGTACGAAACGAACTTATTTAAATGATGATTTAATGCGACGGTTCCCTTTGGAAAGTGAATTCCTAAATTGTTTCAGGTGCTGCTAATATTGGTTTCAGTAATTTTACTAATCACTTTAATAACGGTATAGAAGCGCCTGGATATTATACTTAACATGTTGCCCTATACTAAAATACTTTAAAACATATTACGAAAATCAATTAACTTTTAGGAGCGTAAATGTAACGTATAAGGAGAATTAAAAGTAATAAACGGAAAATATATTAAAAATTATTTTTTTATTTTTGATTTATATAAAAATTCTTTTACCGAAGAAATCCAATAATTGGTCGTTTTGGACCAAGTTCTCTTTCCTTTTTCAATGCATTCATTAATCCTAAATTCAATTGTTTTCCTACTGCACTACCCATCTATTGAATCAATTAATTATGTTAATATTAGTAAGATCTTGTGTTCTTATACAGGCAATCTTATAAAATATCACTTACCTCGAATACTTTTTCTAAAGTAGATGGTTGTAAACTAGAGCTACCAACTTTAATTACCGATGTAACTTTGCCATTTGGCATAACTGACATGACGATACTAGCTGAACTACACATTTCCTCTTCTGTTGTTGGATCAACCACAAGATTATCTCCAATCTAGAAAATGTTGTGATATAGTCAAAAGTTTCTGTAATTCCTTTAGTAATTTTACTAATGATACCTACTTTACAAACAGTCACAATAGCTGGGAAATTAGTGTCATGAAGAGTTATGTTGTCATAAGGATCATCAGACAATTGAATATCTGCTTCACCACCATCTAATGTGGCTGCTGTTATTCTAGGAATCTCTGTACTGTAAAGACCACCTTTCACAGCTGCTCCAATAACATCATACAAATTACCACCACATTCTAAAATCTGAAATACATTTGAGAAATGAGTCCACCTGTGTCTCTTATGATAATTTCAACAAAGGTATCTACTTACTAATACATCAATATACATTTTCCAACATTTTTTATGTGATATTATGCTTAATGACTTTAAATCAAATGCATAAGGGGATTGATAAGCTGATACAAGAATATTACTTATCTCTGTCGCCAGATCATCTCCACCTTTTCCTTCAAATTGAGGAGTAGCATTAGCAGAGCTAAAATATATTACAAGAACTTTTTATAAATGGTTAGTTTAACGTTAAACCTACTGACAAATGTATTACATGTGTGTATTTACATTTAAAAAGGTTAATTTGAATGCTCAATGGTAGGTATATTGTTAAGTAGAAAATCGTTAAATAATTTTTTATTAAATTACCAATCAACAAAAAACTCTAATTTTCCTTCGTGAGGTCTCTCTGGTATTGGTGTATCAATCTCTAATTTGACGCTCACCAATACATCAGTATTTCCCATGCGTATCCTTGCAGAACCATTAGCTTGTGGTAATATTTTTGTTTCTATCTCCATTGATCTATACTCACAGCGTCGCCTGCCATCATTTCTAAAGTCAGCCTAAAATTTATAAAAATTATGTTGTAAGACATTTATAAAATAAATTGTAATATTTAATCCTTATACTTTACTCACATCTAAACCATGAAGAATAAATGTTTTTTCTGCTAAACTCAAGGGAATTTTCGCCATTTTAACATGTATCTATTTACATTTACTAAAAAGAGACATTTATCACATGATTAATGTAATAATAATTAAGTTTAAATTGAGATCTTCTCTGGTTATGTTTATAATTTAAAAACTCACGTGTGATACAGTGTTAACCTATAACTTGTTTATTTTGGTTTGTTGGGTTTGGTTAATCATAAGTAAGGGCTCCGCTAAGCAAAAGCTGTTTACAGAACGCTGCAGAACGCGCCGTGTATAATTTCAGTTTTTTGTCACGATGTTTGCCATGAGTGTCATGACAGACAAAGTGTAATTGCTTTTTGACAAAGGAAGTAAAGAGAGATGATAGATTTGACATGCATTCTGAAGGGCCGTTTTTAAATTCTTTATTAGAGGTGTTTAAAATCTGCCTATATATAGTTGAGTAAAATTTAGTTGCATGCAATTACAGCTAGTGATGCCGCAGTCCGCTAAATAATTTTCAAAATTTACTGAAATGGACCAATCATGACACGTATTTTACTAAGCAGCGCTTAATTTATTAAGCGCTGGGTCGAGTTGCTGATGCCCGCTGAACTCCGCTGAAGGTAGTCAGCGTAAGTAGTGCAAACAGACAACCAGTATGTGTGATGATGATTGTGATGTAAGATTATAAAAAATCTTTGATTACCAAAAGGTTAGTTGCTCAAAATATTAACAGCATTTAACATTAATTTATAAGTATAGATAATTTCTCTGTATGTATGAATTATGTTCAAGAAAAAAATACGTTCCACTTAAAAAATAGCAATTATAATCAGAAATGAAGGTTATTTTATGAGTTAAGTAATCGCAATTTATCATATAATTTAATTGTTTATATGATTATCTTTGTAGGAGTAGTTTTGTTAAATATTCAACTATGGGGGCAGATTCTTCAAAAGAGCTTACAACTAAGCAGGATGGCCCAAAATGGGTATCATCATCTAGTGGAGGTGTCGAACCAAGAGGCATTGAGGGTCGTGTGGCCCACCAAAGAGAAAGATCCTTTTATATGACAGATTTAGATCGTGCTTGGCGTAAGAAATGGCTGCAAGACCAAATATTGGATCCTGATGAGCCAAAAGTACCAGAAAATTATTATAAATTAAGGTACAACATAATTAGAAGGTTTTACAAATATCCAATGAACCAGTTTGAGACAGCATTAAGTAAAGTTATGGTAAGTCTTACATAAAAGTAGTATAAAGGCTTTGAGAAGATTATTTTTATTTTAAAAATATTTGTAGTCTGCTGATGCAGCAAAAGGAGTACGATATTGCACTTCTTCAGCCATTGGTACAATTTTCGCTGCATATGCTATTCTATACTATTATAAATATAATAAAAGGGTAATTATACTATTATTTTCTTAATTAAGATTTATTAATATGGCTTAATATTTTTTAACTGAAATCCAATTATCTGATATTTACAGACTTGGGACAATAATGGAGTTGGTTGGGCTATAACGATCTCACCTACAAGAATGTTTCCTGATGATCCGAATTATCCAAATGTGAAACCTGTAAAGCAATATGCTACATTTGGTTTTGAAAATTCTCCTATATAAATATGAAGCTTTTGTTTTACGTAGTTGTAAATATTAAATTAATAAATTATATGTTAAAAAATGAGCTCGACAGTAATATTATTAATAGAAATACATACCTACAGTAATATTTAAAAAAACATGGAATGCACTCGGAATTTCAAAATACTTTTGTTTGTAGATATATTATTTATTTATTTAACCACTTTTGCGTAGTTTTACTTTTTTTCGTTCATATACTTCATCTTTCTTAATAGACAATTACAAGTAATTCCTATTAACTAGAGGTGCATAGGTAGATAATTCATAGGTATTTCACAGTATTGACTCTATATTCTATTTTAGATGACTAAAGACTTTATCTACAAATATATTATTTTTATTTTTTATATATATGTATATTAGGGTGGCCATAAAAAAAGAAATTTTTTTCCGGTGCTTTTATTTTGTTAAGAATGATGCAAAAATAGGAACCGAATTTTATTAGATTTTTTTGAAGCCGTTAAATGGTGCCGATATCGTTTTTAAAGTTAAAAATCCGATGTTCTTCCACTTCTTCGAGGTTAGATGTAAACCAAAATTCCAATAAGCTTTTAATTTGTCAAAAATTATAAAAAAAAAGAGATCCTCGAATTTATAGAATTTTTAAAGCCGTTAAAATGTGCCAATATCGATTTTAAAATTAAAAATTTAGATTTATTGAAAACGATTTAACGAAATTATAAATTAATATTGTGTTTTGAAAAGTCCTTTAGTTAAATTACAAGAAAATGTAATAAAAAAAACATTAATCCAGCACAATATTAATTTATAATTTTGTTAAATCGTTTTCAATAAATCTAAATTTTTAATTTTAAAAACGATATCGGCACTATGTAACGGCTTCAAAAAAATCTAAAAAAATTTGATTCCTATTTTTTCATCATTCTTAACAAAATAAAAGCACCGGAAAAAATTTTCTTTTTTTATTGCCACCCTAATGTATATATAGTATATATATATAGTATATACGGAGTCCGCGCCACTTAAAAGACCTAAGAAAACGTATATCCCTGTAACCATAAGAAATGTTAAAGTTTTGCATAGGACCTTTCCGAAAAATTTTATTATTTGCATTCAAATAGGTCTTATGCAACATTATTATATCTTTAATAGTTCTACTTTAATAGATAAATCTAAATGTTTCCTTACGTGCATGCTTTGCGCCGTTTTAAGTGGTGAACCTTACATATGCTGAATGCAAATAGTAAAAAGTTTCAAAAAGGTTCGATGCAAAAATTTAATAACTGTTATTGTTACAGGGAGACATACATCTTTATGTATCTATGCTCTGGGGCTTTTTAAGTGACGGACCCTGTATATACATCTTTTTATTTATATATTTATATACTGGAGCGTCCAAGCAACTAGCCACCGGTTGTGCGCTAAACATTTATCGCATAAACGCTTTTTGCAAATGAATCTGTGGACTTAAAGACAGAAAGGAAAAATCCAGTTTAAAACTATAAGATAAAAGAGAAAAAAGAAAGCGCGTATAAAGATACAATTTTCTATTAATGATAACCCTTCAATTTTGTCCAATTTAAAACTTTAACGTTTTATAGTTTGAGAATTATTCTTGTGAATTGCAAAATTTACTTTGGTGAAAACAATAAGTCACTGAGAGAATACGCTACAAAATTCATCACAATATTTTGATATAAAATAAAGGGTTAAAGGGACAAAATTGGTAATACTCTAAGTAATGAGCGAGGAGAACTCGAATAAAATAAGTGCTTTTCAATGCGACAAATGCTACGCGCGCACTCGATGGCTATGATTTTTCTTAGACGCTCCCATATGTATACTTTATAATAACATCATTGTTTTTTTTACGCTAGAATCTCATTCCGTATGGGAATCATTAGATCATTCTTCTATCCGAAGTTAAAAGAAACCACTCGTTTCTGCAAGTGAATGCAATCTTGTTTTTTTTTTAATCTTTCTTATAAGAGGAGCTTTGGTAAAGTTTCGATTACAGACAAGTTAAAAGTATAGAATCTTCGCTTGATTTGACACATGAGATTTGAGGTTTTCGAGCAGAACTGGCGCTTAGCTCGCAATTCACAGCCTAGTGGTGATTTAATTTCGGGATGCTGCGCGTTTTGAACGAGCAACATTAAATGCCATATCTTGCGATCGCGCATCCACTGCACCGCCAAGCTCGCAGCTGTTTGTTATATATTACATTAATTTAATAGAACTTTCTCTTCTTTGTCTCTAATTTTTTTTCCTACACTGTTGGCCCAGACCAAGCGCAGCTTCCCTCTCTCATTCCCCTATGAAAAACACGATAATCTGATGAATTTTTATCTATCTATGTTTTTTTATATACAATATAGCAACTTATCTGCGGAATAGTGTCCTCGCAATAAATCTCTCATACCCAACATCCGTGGCATAAACTATCTCTAGTCAATGCCTATTAAATATTATATATATATAATATATATATAATATATATGTAATCACTAATCAGTAACATAGTCAAAATAATAAAGTAGATAATCGCAACATCGTAGACATTAGATGGTAATAAGTTTAAAAATCTATCGATTATTTCCTAATGCCAGCTCCGTATGAAATATATATGGTTGTGTGACGATGCAGCACAGTGTGAACGTTATTCGAGTCACGTATATTGCTTATATTTTTTCTTGTTTCTTCATCTCGCGTTATGTTCTCTCTCTTTTTTCCGCATCAAGGTTCGAGCTGGTCGATTATAAGTACTACGTTGGTGTTAAAAAGTTGTATAACAAAAGGTAAAAAAAAAATGGGTAAAACATCTTCGCTAATTGCAAGTCGCGTGTAAATAGTTCGTCGTGCTTAAAAGTATAGCGTGAAATCCTCTTTCCCCCCTTCTCTCCACCGTGCCATCTTTTCTATCCTACTTAATCCAGCTTTCCTTCGCACTCGTTATTCTTTCATTAATGTACAATGACGAGGAGGTAGATGAATGATAAAGACAGGTTCAGCTCGAAAAAGGTACTCGAATGCGACAGAATATCTCGTTTACGTAAAAGGATCTCGCTGCGGAAATAGATATAGAGGGGACATTGGGGAGCAATCGTCCCTGCAACGGACAAAGTGTTCCCCGAAACGATCCTTAAACTATCGTCGTGCAAGAGAAATCTTGCTTTAAGTATCCCTATGAAGGACCATGATCAGTCACGAAAAGTTCTTATAATTAATACACTTTCATGTCATATTTTAATGCTGCATAGTTCAACGTGTGCTTATCTATTTACTATTGCCGATAGAGAGAGAGAGAGTATGTGTTTGTATATTATATATAATACGTTTGTGTGTGTGTGTGTGGGTGTGTTTGCATACGCGCGTGAGCATGCATTTTGAAACTATCCTCAAAATTCGGGGGGTCCCAATTTTCCTCACCAATCACAACGATTCATCTGGAAAGTTTGCAGTAACGTTATTAATGTGATTATAGTGTATCTTTGTGTTTTTTTATTTCTTGGACACCGATTAAAGTAGTAATATACGCACAGATAAGATTAGACTTTCCTCTACGAGATTCTGTAATCATAGAATTATCATTCTTCCCATGTACAAACTATTATTTATTATTATTGTTGTTATTATTATTTTTTGTATCATTAGATAGTACCTAGCTAAAATGATGAAGCGTCAAAACATTGTCGTGTCAGATTTCACGCGTACGCAGTAATATGCCTTAATTATATAATAATTATAGTTTTATATAATCGCAGTATAGAAATCTCTTAGGTATATATAATGCAATTATATATAATATGTATATGTATGTATATATGTCGATCGAGTTACAAAGTGTGCCGGAATGGGAATGAAAATTTTAGCGTCAAACGATTCTGCACGGTCTCCTTTTATATCCAATTCCGAAACAAATTGTAATAATTGTAGCAATAAGATTCGATGAAAGCCGATGAGAGTTTGTAAAAGGCTTTAGACATATATTCTCTTCCTTCAAGACGCGTCAATATTGTACGATGTAACACTTGGTGTCATCAATTCGCAGTTAAGACTTGGTTTACGGACCAGTATAGGCCATGGACAGTAAAAAAACGCGAGCAAATTATTACATACTTTTTACTTTTCCCTTTCATCCCTCCCCCACCCCCCTTTTTATTTCATTTGAATTTCACCCACTCGCGAAAGTCAGTCAGAGGAATTCGCTAGAGACTCAGTCCCGAAAATCGTTTTGAGCTCTCAGATTTTGCTCCTATATCAAATACAGAGTGTATATCATTATCATCATAATGATAATAATAATAATGATTATAATTGTAATAATAAATCGGTGTACTCTAGCGGACTTTAATCTAGACTACTACTATAGTTCACCTAAAAGCGGTACAGGATCATCAGTACTAATTCTAGAGATCTAAACGACGAAGCATGTAGAAAAATGAGCCTCTCGCGTCTTTGGTTAAACGCGAAGCATTTAGAAAGTATTCTGGCAGTGGTTTCGTAGATGCTTCGACCTTAGCCGCAGACCAAAATTTTGATTTCAGCTTCCTTCTTTCCTCCCGACGAGATTGCCAGGGACCAGAATTTATACCAAAAGTTTGTTTGCTTGTGTGCCTATGTAAGAGACGAAAGGCGCTGTCCGGTACTATAAGTATACGAGTGTATATTGACACAGTGAGAGAGTGAGTGAGTTTTCTCCTGAATTTGGCGAGATCCCCGATCGACGCATTCGGCCAGTCCACTATATACAATTCGAGGAGCTCGAGTAGGTTCAACGGAAGAGGCCCGAACAGGGGCCCAAAGGTATGATCCACGGACCATGAGAAAATGCGTTGAATTTAATTTCTCTATAGGTGAAATGTTGCTCGACCCAATTTTCTATAGTATACTCGTTGCAATAGCTATAATATCGTACAGGATTCTCTCGAAATTCAATCAAAGTAAATTTATCCTTTGGCATGTCACTTTTGGCTTTAAATCGTTGCTGGCCTCATTCCCAAGGTAAGCAAACCTCCTAATGGACTACGCATCACGCAGGTTTCTGGGATTCTATCTTACATCGGACTCTCCGCTAACTTTCATCAAATCACTTGGTAAAATTGTGTTAGCTAATTCCCCCCACCACTCGAATCCCTGTCATCCTGAATTTTATAACGCGTAACGCAATTGATCGCGCAGAAAATGGCACAAAAGTAGCGTGTTCTTGAAAGTGAAGCCGTGCAGATCCTGAAGAAGTAAGGTAGATCTTCCGTGCTTCTCGGAAACGTCCTTGACTTCAAGCTTTCTCAGTTCAGTTCATGAGTAGATCGTGATTACCTCGCGTCCTCCTCCCTTCACCATTAATACCCTTTCCAATCCCTCGGTAAGCACCTCCAAGTACTCCATATCTGTGTATTGGTTTTCGTTAAGGAGCACTGCGATCGATTGGAAAGAATTCTTAAAAATTTCAAAAGGATACAGTTTGACTCGCGTTCCAGCTTCGTCTCTCGCGGGGGTCCTGGCAGGTTCAATATGACCAGCTGAGCGTCATGACTCTTATTGACAATCACCTGATTCAGTTTGACCGATGTGTTCATTCGTCTCACGACTCCTTCGTCTCTGTAAATTAATATTATTAGAAAATCCAAAAAATTTGAAAGGGAGATGGGAAGAGAGAGAGAGAGAGAGAATGAGAATGGGGAGGGAGGTAAAAAATTATTTAATTTTATTATGTTGAACGCACGGAGTGATCGCTGGCAGTTTCTTAGCTTGGGCACTCGGAGACTTGTTATCCGGTGGATCATCATTTTTCTCCGTAGTCTCCTTATCAGTAATCTCCTTGCTTTCCTCTTTTTTCTCCTCTTTTTCTTCCTCCTTGGCATCTCCAGAACTCTCGGATTTCTTCTTCTGCTCGTCGTCTTTAATGAGCTTTTCCTCCGCCTCGTCTCCCGCGCTCGGAGTCTCGCTTCCTGGCTCCTCGAATCTAACCTTGGTTGCGACCTTCACGTCGACGTTGTGATGATGATCCACGATCGCTTGTACCTGGTTCACAAATAATCCCTTTAGTTTACGAGCGTACTGACAGCGAAATCTTCTTCTTCAGCAGCAGCAGCAAAGAACAATTCAAGTCATATACGACCAGAAATATTAGCCGAAAGCATTAGGTCTGTCTAATTGAATAAAAAAAAAAATAAAATAAAAAAAGAATTCACATCTATAAAAGCATTCGAACGGAAGCTTCATGATGAACGTGCTAGTCAAGCCGAAACGGGGTGGAGTGGGAGTTCCACATTTAGTGAGAGAAATGAGATAATCGGTGAATATATCGAAACGAATATATATATATATATATATATACTATGTATATATGTATACATATTAATTTGTGAGGCATGAGAATGACGATGAAGTTTTGCTTTAATCGATTTGCAATGAGGTTACGATGGATGAGTATTACGACATGTTCATGAATGATTTTCGGATGCACATTGAAAGAACAATATGGGTATTGAACAATCAATTTTGAGAAGACATGGAACTCCGGGGTGATCTGACAAACCAGAGGTAATTTTTCTTCGCCAGGTACCTCGTTGAAGTCCGCCAATGTTTGTCCCTTATCCTTGACAAGCACGAAAAAACAGACACAAGACCAATCAGTAATCACCCAGGAAAAACTGTAGCTTACATTATTAATCTCAGACAGCGGTTAAGAATTTTGTCAACAAGTTTTTCCTTTTTCTATTATTATTTACAGCCAATTTTTGCAGAATATCAATAGAAGGGACTATTCGGGAGTGATCGGTACTAGAGCTTACCACGCCCAGGCTTTCCCTCTGGTTCAGTCGCAGCTCTCGAAGTATTTGGTTTCTCTGTTCCATTATGAGTGTACGTTCATACGTGTAAGCTGAAATATCCTTGTCCATCTTAAAACAGATAAATAAAACTTTAATATTTTAATAGAATTAAGGCGAATTATTGTAGGATATCTGCTAACCATTTCTACAACTTCGACTTCAGCTTCGATTCTCAAGTCGTAGAGGAATTTCTTCAGATCCTTCTTCATCTGAATAGAGTTGTCCTCCATCTGTGCCACGGTGAAAATCCTCATCTTGCAGTTCTTCCAGGTCCTGTGTTGCTTCAGCAAGAACGGTAGGAGCATGAGGAGCCCACCGTCGTGAACGATCCACCACACGTCAATATTGCCAACGACCTTCTCGGTGGAGTCGGGGAAGAAGTTGATGCCCTTGGGTACTAGAAGAGCCATTCTTGCAGCAGTCACGCTTCTCACCGTCTGCAAGAACACTCTCCAACTCCTTTCGTCCTGCGACTGTCTCCAACCATATGGCCAGCCCAGGATCACAGTGTTCGGTTTCATCCCACCCAATCCGGTGGTCTGTATTAGACAGCTCAATCCATCAGCGATATTTCTCGTGACCAGAACATCCACAAAGCCCTTGACTTTCTCTTCTGTAATGGTCTTCCGGAGATTTCTCTTGGCTGCCAGAGCTTCCCCTGAATTCTGAGCATAATCTCCACTGATGCAGCTTACAGATATCGTCAAACCCTTGCCTGCTTTAAGCTGACTGGCAAAAGCAAACTGTTTTCTATATTTCGGTACCAGATCGTCCGTTAGCTTGGCCAGGATGAGAATCTGAGGACGCCAGTTTTTGGTATGCGGTGGACCCTCTTCGAGTCTCAGGAGAGAGTATCTAGGAAGAATATAAAGATAAGTCATTGACTATTAAAGAAGAATATATTTAATAAATTACCTTGCTGCAGAAAGAGCGAGACCACTGATTCCATCTCCCCATTCTTTTTCAGCACCCCTGTACTCGATGTACTTGTAGATGAGACCAGCCATTCCCATGGCCAAGAGAGCGTAATACCAACTAGTCATGAACATAATGGCAATGCACAAGGATAGTCCCAAGACGGAGAGGCTCCAGTGGTAATATTTGAATCTGGGCCTCCAGTTGGGTGTTCTGAGAAGGGTTTGGACGGCACAGGCCAGATTGACAAATCCATAGCACATAAGGAAGAACATGGAGAGTAGCGGGGCCAGATAGTCGACATTGCCTAATAAAATACCACATTGGCAGATGATCAGAGTTAAGAGCAAGGCTCTCCTAGGTTCTCCGGAAGCTGAACTAGCAGCGAAAGGAGAGAGGAAGGGGATGATGCTATCCTTGGCTATAGCCTGGAGTAACCTTGGAGCTCCTGTCAAAGACTGTAGGCCAGCTCCTAGGGTCGAAAGGAAGGATCCTACCAGAATCACCCACTGATTTGGCCAAGCTATATTGGCCACCACCAGTTTACCACCGATACTCTGACCAAATTTATCACGCAGCAGAAGGTTATCCACGGTACCTGCGAATAGCATTACACTAGAGAGGTAAACTGTGGAGGTTGTCAGGATAGCACAAATTGTTCCTATCGGTATCGACTTCTGGGCATCCGCAAGGTCACCTGATCTATTCGATCCGGCCATGATTCCTGAAATAATTCAAATCATGTTCTCCAATCAATTTAAGAACTATGTTTTTATAAATAGATTAATTTACTGTTTTTTTATTGTCAATCTCACCTGTGACCGATGGGAAGAAAATACCAATGAGAATGGTGAATGTAGTGGTGAGGTCGACTTGAATCTGATTGAAGGAACTTCCAGACATCTTGTCAACGTCCTTAGGATTCTTACCATAGGCGATGAATTGGCCTTCTTCTTGGAAGTTGCTCCAGATGTTTTCTGTCATAAAGATTAATTAATACAAGGTTCTCGTCGTTAATTAGAGAATATGTACAAACGAGAATCCTTGTCTACGGACCAATGATTATTTATCCACGTAGACGAGTCATGTTTTGTATAGGATTGTTAGATGGCTTTAAACTGTTACCTTTGAACACTCCACTGGCGAGACCACGAATACCATTGATGATGGTCAAGTTGTTCTGAAGGTAGTAAGGGTCGCAGTTTCTGGAACTCGTCGTGTTTCCACAATAGAGTCGATGAAGATGGCCACTAACGTTCTTATTACAGTCGTTCGACACGTCCAGATCTTTCAGTAATTTGTTGCCCAAAATGCACATTCTGAGAAGGAAAGCGAGTAAGAATAAATATATTTTGAGATAGATATAGATAGATAAAGAGATAGAAACAATTTAAGAAAAAATTGTGTTCTCTTGATGATGAGAACGTACGAGAACTCACTTGAGGTTTTCGTTTCCATTGATATTGACGAAGAGACCAACGTATACGGCTATAATGGAGCATATCACGCAGCCTAAGGCAACCGTGGCGAATTTGTTGACGAATTTTACTCCTACGGAGACGATAACGCCCATGGTACATAGCAATATTGTACCATAAACTCGAAAATTGTTTTCCATTATATTTGCATCCTTGGTGAAGTCACCGAAGATACTCAACGATGGCGCCATATATGTCTGAATAGATTGAATAGAAATTCGTGAATTTTCCTATTGTCCCATATTATTTGAACAATGTTTTATCGATTGGTCCTTACCAATACTATTTCAACAGCTCCGATAATGTACATGGCTGCTGCCAGCGTGGTACCAGTGTAGAACAACATTCCCACTGCGCCACCAAATTCTGGTCCTAAACTTCTGGATATCATGAAGTAGGACCCTCCGGCAGGCACCACACCGTTCGTGGCAATGGCGCTCATACTAATTGCTGTCAGCATGGTCTGAAATAGTCGAGCAAAACTTGTCTCAATAGAAATTATATACGCCTGGTATTATATTTGCAAACTCAATTTAAAGGAAGTTCTGTAATAATAAAAGTTTGGATCGCGGGAACAATGAAATTATACACGAAAAGTCCAACGGTAAAAATTGCACTCATCTCGAGTAGAAATTAAACTTTTGAGATGATGACATTGTGGAGGAAATTGAGAGAAGGGTCGAGGGTCAAACTTTTTTTCTCTTTCTCTGTGTAAACTTACAACGCAGCAGCAGCAAAACACAATTAGGAAGCCTTGAATGGCACCAGCCGTGCCAACGACCCACGTGAGACGAATGAAGAGAATAACACCGAAAATATTCTGAATGCAAGGTAGGAAGACACCGATGAGGGTTCCCATCCTCGCTCCGCCGGACGCGGGAGCTCCAGGTTTGCTATCGGGATCAGTCGCAGCTGGAATCGTGTTGCTGTAGTTGGCCAAACTGTTGATGAAAGTTGAGATCCGTGGCCGATCCTCCAATTCCTCCTGAAAAGACAGAAAGTAACGTGGAGTTTCGTCAAAAGCTTCCTTCTCTATACTTTTGCGCCAAGTTTGCTTAATCGTCGACCTATACCACTCGTTAGCAACATTTTAACCGCAACTGCGCTATCGAAACTTACAAAACGCGATAAATTACTTAGAGCGTTGTTAAATCCCGCGGGATTTTCCAGAAAGGCTTTAATTTTTAATGGGCAAGATGCATAATGGTGATTGTGCGATATTTGGCATACGGCAAATTCGTGCATTAGCAATTATTAATGGATGACGCCCGTGCAAGGAGAAGGAGGGGGAAGGGTTCTGTGCGTTGAAATGGCAATGCCGTGCTGACGGTAATCCCACAAATCGGATTAACACGCTAGCCAGTTTCCGCCTGCCGTACTGTGGAATCCCCTATATATATATATATATATATATATATATGTATATGTAGTATTTATATATAGTATATACATATATCATTACACCTTTTTTCCTATACAACCAAGCGTAAAAAACTATTAACGCTGCGCGAATCCCTAAGCGAACCGGAGTATTCTCCACAAAACTCGGGGTTGGTACTTGGGGAAAATGACGTGGAATTCAAAACTCAAAATGTTCAATTCTGCGGAATAAACTCTTTTTGAAAGAGAGAGATTTCTATAGAAATCTTTAGAATCTCATCAACGAAATGGATTTTTCAAGGAAGAACCTTGCAAATTGATTTAAATTATATACATATACGCGAATAAAGTTGAATTTATCTAAGAAATTTTGATGGTTTGGATTCCGTGAAGACTAGTATCGTTATGCAAGAAATTTCACAAATTTTCTCTTCTTTATACAATAAGTAGAAAAGATGGTCTAGAAATATCGTAAGGATAATCATTTTATTCGGCAAGTTTAATTGAAAACGAGATTCGTTATCATCAGAGTTAAGTCTAAAAATACTCTTCGAGTTGTGGAGCCTTTTCAAAGGAGTACAGGTATACGGTAATAATGGGCCGAGAAACAAGATGCTGATTCGGAGAGGTGAAACCTCGATTTAGCTTTCTCTCCTCTTATCAGTGGTATTCCGTTCAGATTCGATTTCCTCGATACCTACAGTTCTCGAGTATCGTATATATACTAGATAAGAAAACTGGAACGCGAAAATCGGTCATTATCGACAGGAATAAAAAAAAAATCATTCTGTCATGATTCTTGGATCGGTATGATTAGAAAAATGGTCTATTGCAATTTTAATTGAGAAAATTGCGAAGATTGTCTTCCCTTAAGAGCATATTTTGTTATCTTACTTTCAAGCTCCCTTATCTGCTGCAAAATATATTTTAGGTACTTACGCTGTAAAGGTAGAGATTGGTCTCATATCCAGACTTTTTCTCCGAGTTCCCGCTACCCACGCTCCCGATTGGTTCGCCATCTCCTCCTGCACCCCCTCCATCACCTGCACAAAAAACACTTAAATTTATATAGACGTAAAAACAAGAGAACTATATACTACGTGATATAATAAATATGTCTGCAAGGAAAGGAGAGCAGTGAAATAAAGCAAGTAGAGAATTTTTTTATATATAATAGTATAATTTATAATATAAGGTTTCGTACTGGGAGATTAACAAATCAAATATCAATTTCGTTTTCTGGCATGGGGAGAGTATCGTTAATACCGAAGGGGAGAAATTGTTGATAAAAGTTTGGTGGAAGTGACTAACGAGCGTGTGTGCCAGTTGGATAAACGCCAGTACTGCACGTAAATTCTATCAAAAGTTAAAGGTCTATCCAGCGAGAGAACGTATAATGTCTTAAGTTTTCCCCAGTGAGATTTTCCTCGAGTAATAATTGCAGCTAGTTACAGCTACTAACAGAACGAATTTATTTCTTATTTTCGCCTTATCACTCGAGCGCCAGTTTGAAGAAAAACGTGTATAAAGAGTGGAAATTCTAAACGTTTTAAATGCCTTTTGCTACTTTTTTCAAGAAACCAATAAAACTGTATTATCAAGTATTGTAACGTTATATATTTGCGAATACTGCAGACAACCTTTGAACGAGCTTAATACTTAGAATGTTTTCAAGGTTATTGGCAATGGTAAAGTGAAATACATTTTAGAAAAAATGACATTTTTGAAGAAATTGGCACTTGGAAAGTTTGGCATTTCCACTCTTTATATATACATATATAGTTTTATAGAGACTATCATCCAGTTTTATACTATATGGTGGATACTACACACATTGTGGATTTTCCAATCAGTAGTTTGGAAGTGCGTATCGTAACTGGGGCAATTCTATTATAAATTCTTTTTGCGTTTAACGGGACAATTAACTCAAGTGGGCGTTTTATTAGTTCACGTCTATCAGACCGAGCGAATCTCTTGTAATAATATCAAATGCAGTTTACGCGAGTACCAGGAACTATAATTCTGCCGTCCTCAAAGGATGATCCTTGTTTGCGATAATCTCTAACAATAAAACTCATCTATTCATATACCACGGGCTAAATAGAAATTGCGAAATGTGGAGAACTGCGACGGTGGATTAGAAATTGGTTTTTATTCGTCAAGATTACAGAAGTTGTAAGAGATTTGATCTTGAAGCAGCGAAGAGTCGTATAATAAGGTATTCGTTGGGCGAGGTAAAATTTTTTTGCAACAGCCAGAATAAAACTGGATCAAGTGGAAAAAGACGAAGCAAAAAAAGGGATGAGAGGAGGGAAGAGTGAGACAGATGAGGGGGGGGGGGGGTATTCGGATGAAACTAAATAGTGTCAGTAAATATGGTATATAAAAGTGAGTCTTTTTAACGAAGCAAGTATCGCACGTGGTATCGTTTTTGTCTTTAATGGCGTCTCCATTAATTTTTAATGACCATGAGAGAAGAAAAACTGCATCGCGGCTCTACATGTAACTAAGCTGGTAGCTATCATAAATGTTATTACTGTGTGCCTCCAACTAAACGAGAGCACAGTCCGCCATTATTGGCCAAATAATCGGGTTAAATTCTTCTCACGCTCATTCACTCCTAATTGTTCTCATTCGCTAATTTTCATTTTCGTCAAAACCCTTGTCAATATTTAATCATCGTTTCCTCGATAACAATTTTTCACCGACTATAATGATTGATTTCGCACGAGCTACCAGGCTCGCGCCAAGATCGGACAATTAAAAACAATTGGTTCGGTATCATTCGCTCCTGATTGTTCTAGCTCGCTAATTTTCATTTTCCCAAAAATCATTGTCAATATTTAATCGTCCTTGCCTCCACAAAAGTTTTTCACGGACTGTACTGATTGATTTCGCACGAATTACCGAGCTCGAGCCACGATCGGACGATTAAAACAAACATATAGTTCAGTATCATTTACTTCCGATCGTTCTCATTCGCTAATTTTCATTCTCGTCTGCAAAATCCCTGTCAATATTTAATCGTCCTTGCCTCGATAACAATATTTCACAGAAAATTATATAACGATTGATTTCGCAAGAATTCTCCGGCCAAAAGCCGACAATTAAAAGCGAATGGTTCGGTATATCGATTTACGCTTGACACAAGTTTTCTTAAGTTATTTTCGAGGGTCAAATCGAGTAGAGGATAAAATTGAGAGAAATGAAAGTGTATTGAGAAAACTTATGAAACTTGATATTAGCTGTTGTCGTTTGGAGTCTGTCGGATGACATAACTTGCGCGTGTTTGAGGTAAGTTGTAGCGAATGTTCCGCAAAACGATATTATTCCGTGCCCGTGGCCGCTGCGGTACTCCGAGGATTGGCTGGGGAATGTCAATAGTGTAGCTGCAACTGCGAAGACATCCCCAATTCCTTTTTATCGCCGCACCTTCCACACACACATACATATAAACGTATCTCTATCGCATTTTCCACGATAAAATCTCTCCACTTTCGCTTTTCTCCCTTGAATCTCTTATGAATAAATTATATGGAATTCCTCCTCCTCGCAAATTGCCCCCACACTTTCCCTGGCTAAGAAAAAATCGTATTTCGTTGAATGAATTTAAGGTAAATTAAAAAAAAAGGTAATTTATTCCCATTTCGATATCGGGATGAACATCGGTAATTCACTAATTTCTTCAAGAGGTTTCTTTGCCAAGCAGCGAAAATTCGATTTGTCAAAGGGAAATTGGACGATACAATCGATCGAATCCTGGTTTATTTCCATCCCTATATTTCCCAATGGGGATCGTATACTTTCACTTTTTTTACGCTAATAGATTTCCTTTTTGTTCTCGTCGACTCGAGGCTGAATTATTTATAGACCATTCTCAAACGTCTTTTATCATCTCGCGCGAAAAATGCTGAGCGTGTATCAGTGGAATGTCACCGTTTCCACGAAGCACAAGATTTTCTAGTAATAATGATAATGTAATTATCATTTGAGTCAAATACATAAGAATAGGGAGGATTAACGATACGATTGAATCGGATGAAATGATGAAGATAAAAAATAGCAATTTCGGGAGACTACGCGGTTCGCTGCTTTCAGAAGGAAATGACGTTGGCTTATTATCAAGATAATAAAGCAGGAGCGTGTCAGGAATAACAAGAACGAATTATAACCTGGTAGATAAAATGAAATAAATTCAAATGAAAATGTCATTTCTCGTTGGATAACTAAATAGCATAATCGCATACATTCCCCCCTCACTCTTTCTCTCTCTCTCTCTCTCCCTCTCTCCCTTCCCCTCTTTCACACTTTTCTATTCATCTCGGCCTGAAAGCTCTTGTTTCCTCATATGGGTCAATATAGGTCGTGCACAGCCAGTGGTCTGGAAATGTGCATTTTCCCATAAACATTGGAGTTCATTTTTGCTTTTCATAAAATTCTGCAATGTTAAAGGAGGACTGAGATAAATTGAGGAAGATGGAGTAAAAGAAACGATATCTTTCAAGCTAGACTCCAGGATATTAATAACAGGAGGAGGCACCACACATCCTCGAAAAGTACGTGCGTGCGAAAAACCTCAGTTGCTCCCATATGGCATGTTCCACTTTTGTATTTAACGTTTTCCTATGTATACTGTAGAGTGTACTACTGAAGGCACATCGGAGCATGGACGTAAAAGAACTCACTTACCTCCGTAGCACTAAGAGATATCATTTATTTTCTTATGACGTTTTTGAAGACCCAATTTATTTGCATTTGGAAAGGTCTTAGAAAAAATTTATATATCTTTTGTAGTTTCGACAATAAGTGAACTTTTACGTTCGTATTCTGGTTGGTTTTTAGTGGTACACCCTGTACATAGTATATATACCACCGTGAATTACTTATTCTTCCGGATCAGCTTCCTACCCTGTGTTGCATTCATTTGTTCTTGGAAAATTAAACGTGTACTTTCTACGCTATACAAGTACTAAAACAAACACAATGTAGCGAAATTGTGTAGCTGTAATCGTATACGAAAAAGTCAACCTAAAAGTGATAAATATTGTCGATAGAGATAGCGCTGCTAATACACATATGTATATTAGTAAACATTCTCATTAAATTGTTTGAATTGTACTTTCGTAGCGTATACCCACTAAAAACAACTTTCAAAATACCTCATTAATTACAGCTAATTATTTTACGTGCTATCTCGAAGAGAGATGAATTTTTTAGAAAAAATGTACGGAAGCTTGATTGAACTCATTAATCAGATATATACGGTATTAGGAAACGATACTTCCTTTTAAAAATGTATCATCGATTATTTAAGGAGCATGGTCTGCAAACAAGATATATTTAGCCCTCCTTGAACTCGTTGTTTAGTCACGATAATTATAGGCGATACTTACCGAGTGAACCCACATTATGCTCACCCTCATATAACTCACCCTGCAAACATCCTGCATGATCGGTCATTCAATCGTAATTTCGTTTCGCAGAAAGAATTAATTCTTGCATATGAATAACTTCTAATCGATTTTATTATTTTAGTGGATCTGCTTACAAGTATTTGGTATTTTCTAGAAGTCATGGAGAGTAATCAATGGTTGAAGGAGAACCACTTTCGATTGGTAAGTTGATGGATTAATCGAGAATGACAAGTAGAAAAGTATTGTTGGTTTTCTTATACTATGTTGTATACTATATATGTATGTGGAAGGAGGGACTTTGTGCTTCTAGTTCGATAAATCAAAAAACGTAATGTGCATGTAACAAGTCCTTTCAAACACAGTGCATTCATCCCTTTAGCATGTGAAAAATGAAAAAGTCTTGCTTTATTCATGAATTCGACATTTGCCTGCATTGTTATATAAATAAACCGAATTTGTTCCAATTATTCGTCGAGACAGGTTGAAAAGTTGTCAGCTCATTCTTGATTAAAACTAATTTCTCGCACGATCACTGAATTGGAATGTTTAGTTTGCTTGGCTCAGCCAGAGTTTTCGGATGTTTAATTCCTGTCGCGTAGTCTTTAAAAGAGACGAACAGAATCAGCACAAGCCAATACTTGCCAAGTCCCATTTTCATTCAACCCAACTCCTACAGGATTCGCCGATCCTTTTTTTGCACTCACTTTTTCCACCCAGCCAATAAATTCCCTTTACAGCACGCTTATTACTTTTTTCTCTCTCGCTTACGTGTACATACACGTGGAATCCGAAGCTCGTCCAATTGTCTTATTACACAACTCTTTTGAAATAAATAAAAAAGCATTAACCTTTATTATTCGCACCACAATCGATATACTTATCACAATTATATTAAAAATAAACTCTGTACAATCACGATCGATTATAATCCCCGACCCACCTACGTACAGCACTTGATTTATTGAAATCTCTTTTCTACTTTTCATTATACTCTGTCTCTCAAATCAAAAGGAGATTAATCGTCACTGTGTCGTGTTAATTTGAAAATTATTATTGGAATAAATTTCTATATCATAAATTTAACCACGATTATACATTACAAGTGCAATAGGGGGGGGGGGGGGGAGGTTAAAATGAACCAAGGTAAATTTCATACTGATTTTTTTTCTTCTGATAAACGTAAAAGCAACATGGAAGATGTAAGAGGTAGATTTTGGGGCCAGGTAAAGAGAAAGAGAAGAGGGTAGCACTTTGTTGATTCGACCAAATTTGGCGTAGAGTGGATGGCCGAGTTGCAATAAGAACGTGTCGCGCGGACTGTGCTTAAACGAGATTAGGACAAGGGCAAGCGGAGGGTTAAGTAGTTTCCATTGTAAGGATGCTCTGCGCGCGATGTGACGAAGTCACCTCCTCCAATCCCCTGCCAACCCTCTGACTCGCATACAAGCACCCCCCTCCCCTTAGGTCTTACGTAAGATCGTCATTTAGTCGAGCCGCACTAAGCGAAAGCGGTTTAAAACTCCCAGAGCTTAATTTTTTCCTCGGCTTAGGACAGTTAAACGTTCAAAATAAATAGCTTAATGCAACGAACGAACACGTCCATGAACAATCGTCGTTGTTTTATCAATTGAAACAGCTGAATAATTTCTGGTAACGAGGTAATAAAATTCAGTTTACGATTTTATGAGATGTATACATATACTGTGTACATAGTATAAATATCGTGTAGTAAAAATTATGCTCTGTAATAATTGAGCTACCGATAGAATTGCTAATATACAGTTTACAAGGTTTGGGATTAATTCGAGCTAAACAGAAAGCAATATTTAGATATTGTAATTAGGAATGAAAAATTCTTGTATAATTTTTGAATATTGTTAATATTTATCGAGTTACATGACAATATGTTTAGACAAGGAGTCTATAGAATTATAATGAAGCTCGATAAATGTTAATAATATTAACAAAATTCACAAAAGTTTGTAGTATTTATTACCATATCTATACAAAATTATTTTCCCTATTTTCAAAACTGTTAATATTTAACGAGCTGCATAATTTATGTAGGCTATCGACCTAGGGCATTCAGATCTAGACAAATTTTTATGTACTTTGCTTGAAAAATGTTGGCAATATGAAAACAATTTATTAGAGTTTTCCATCGTTATTATCATATCCACAAAAAGCTCTCATATATTTTGTTAATGTTATTAGTGTTTACAGCGATGAGCTGCATAATAATTTATGTATACTCCTGACCTAAACATATTTCAATCTAACTTGGAATACATTAAAGATATTGAAAAATTATACAAGACTTTTTTTACTTATTATAAATTTCAGTATCTACACATTGATTTCCAGTTGACGCGAATTAACCTCAAACCTTGTACAGGTTACAAAAATGGCGAGATATTTGATGATTGACATTTTCCTGCTGGATGGAGACAAGTTCCAGCGAGTTTTACGCTTCAATCGTTTCCACAATTGTCCATTATTTAAATTTCATCTCCGCAGTAGCTTTTACCCTGGATATCTATCTTCGCGAGAACTTCCAATTTCCCTATCGCGTATACCGTAGGACGAGTAACGAGAAACTTTCGTACAGTTTCTTCGACTTGTTCGCGAGAAATCGACAAGTTTTGCTAAACTCTGCGGGCTCCAGAGTATTGGCCCTGTTAGCGTAGAGAACTTCGTTAGGCTCAACAATATCGGTTCTTTTCACTTATTTATGTAGTTAATCAAATAATTCTTCTATATTTTTCTTGCAAAGAATCTGGCAATGATCAAATCATTTAATTGCTGATGATCAAGAGACGTGGTATATGTATAGTTTCCAAGTTATTGCAAGCATATACACATACATATAGTTTGTATATAGCAGTTAAAAATAATTGTGTTGATTTATCTCATAACAATAAACTATTTATATTACATAATGCGGAGAATGTGGGTAGAATGTGGGCAATTCTATAAAAATATTCCCTTTCACATGGTAAATTATGTGCAGTGGAACAATAATCGGCACCTGACGCCACCGCAATAAACTTTAATGTCGAATAATACGGTGGAGGTTGTGTTGTGCGTTGGTAAGTGCGCGTTTCTCGGGAATTCGTCGTAATTTATGGACGACCAGCATCGAATTGGAACACCATTGTTGCCACTGTGCTCTTAAAAACCGCTGGACGTTCCAGCAGCGTATATATATAGACCACTTTTTATTCTGGACCCGCCATTTTTCCTTCCAGCAAATCTATCTGCTCGATTTCACCATAAGTCGCGCACTCTATTGCTATGTGTAAGAAAACCCAAGTCCATTTTTCAATCTCTTCTCATGACTTCGCTTTAAATTTCGATCTTTCTCTGACATCTCACTGATGATTAAAACTATGGTTTTTAGTTATAATGCAGTTTTTTGTATATAAACCTCGTTTTTCTATCAATATAATGTTTTTGCAAATATTGCAGAATGGTTCCAGAGATAAATCGATATGACAAAGCTGATGATTGGAATTCTGCTAGTAGGTTCTTTCTTCGTGTGTATTCAGAGTTGACTGGGGAGTTGATTTGATTATAGTTACACACATTGTGAATACCAACGTAATTTGGTTTGCAAAGTGGACGGGTTGATTTACACGTTTATTCCAACGACCCATTGGCCCAGTGTCCAGGCCACCGACAAGATTTACCGGCACGTCCATATTCCAAGTGCAGCTTGGACTCAGAATACAGAGGCCATTGTGTTCGTCAAACCAGTGAAAATCGTTGCAATAATAACCCCTCCCCCCCCCCCCCTCACCCTCTTATGTCATCAGAAAATTATCGAGAACAATTGAAATATCCAAACGAACGTTGCGTTTATCTTAATTATAAGTATGAAATTGTTCAGAGAAACTTGGAAGTCAATAATTTAGCGGCTATAAGAAAGCAATATAAATACTTGATAAATGTAGAATAATAATAGGAGCTGTCTGGTTGAACAAATTTTGCAGACTTTTTGCAAATGTTCTTCCGCATCCGAGTGCAATAAATTATCCTCGGTCTTTCCATTTTCGCGTGCAATCTCGCGAGAATTCATGCTGAAAGCCTGGCAGAATCCGAGGTCTAAAAATTTCCTGTGGGATTACTGTCCTCTTCCCGAACAAATCTCATCTGGAATAACAGGAGGTGCGTCCCTGTGTAAAGTGTCACCTATAGTGGTACAAAACTGGAACGACGATTTGCCTCATCTCTGAAAGTCATTTGAACTCTATATGAGATAACTAGAAACTTATGATTCATTCAGAATAATTTACTTAAAAACGAGAATACCTCTATTCTCTCGCTGAAATACTTTTTTCTGACTGAAAATGCTTGGACGTCTATTAATACAGGAAGATCGATTGAGTCGTACAAAATCGAGAAATTTGGAAAGGGATGGAAATACGAAGAAAAATATTCTAATAAATTTGTGTTTTAACACCACTAGTTCAAGAGTAATTAACGAGTAGATTTTACTAATTGCGTAGGAGTCTTATTGGTCGGGATCGGTAGGTCGATCTGATTAGTTTGGTTAGGTGATAAATTCAAGCCAAAAGTTCTTAAATCGAACTAAGATGTAGGTCTCGATTTTCCTAGTAAACGTAAGTAGAACGTGGAGAACTGTGTATAACAAAATTCTACGTTATAAAAATGAAGGGAAAAAACATGCCCAAAAAAACTGTAATAATAAAAGTTTAACTTTTATAAATTACGCTAAACGTTCTAGCAATTATTATTAATGGATTGTCTACATTTTTATGATGAAAATATGTCCAAACACGATACATACACGAATATTGTTGCACTGAATCCACAGAGCCAATTAAAAATTAATTACACTAAAAACAATCGTATTTATGTCATGTTTGGCCTCATTTTCGTTGTAAAAATGTGTGCTATCGACTAATAGTACGATTTTAAGTTCGTGTAATGAAAATTGTATAATTTAAAACTTTTATTATCAGTTTATCTGAACTTATTTGAGGTATCTTTTTTTATTTGTTCAGTTACGGAATTTAGGGTAGGAATAGCCAACTGACCAAAACGATCGGATTGACCTACCGATTACAGACAATGGGACCACCTTGCTATTAGGAAATTTTGATCTTTAATTACTCTTGAACCAGGAATATGCCTCGAAAAAGAAATATTCGGATTTTTTCCATTAAATTCCCTTTCCTAGTTGTGGTCCTCGATTTTTTTATCAGAATTTAACCAACCACCCTGTATGATTCATTTGAAATAACTTTTTTAAAAACGAGATTGTTCCTTTTTTCTCGCTGGAGCACTTTTCATTGATTGAAAAGGTTTGAACGTCTATTGATATATTGTGACAGAGTTTTATATATCGCAAGTAATGTTGGGATTTGGATGGCGGGTTGCGTGAAAAGCAACTTGAAGTGGCCAATGGACGGTGGGCGGGGTCTTGTCTATAAGGCACATCGAGTATTGCTTTTAAGGTCACAGAAGAATTGAATTTTTCAAAATAAACCAATCTTACATCAGAGGAATACTGATCTGTCCGATTATATCGAAGATTAAAATTGACTTTCCTAGCCGCAAACTCACTCCGACCTTCCTTCTCCGAATTCTTTATCGGAATTTGCCAGGGAGACCGGAAGTTGGCAACTTCTTCTCCCTGGAGAACTTGGTCTCTCCCTCTCTATCTTTCTGTCTCTCGCAAAGATCCAAATTCCCTTATAACGTTATTAAAGCCGTTCAACTTTGCACGAATCTTCCTCTTATAATTACACCAAAAATCATCCCCTAACAAGAAACCTGAAATATCCTCCGCAAGATCTACCGTAAAATAACCAGAAGTTTCGCCAGGGTGTAATTTCAAAAGCAAAGTAGACTCGTCCAAAAAATGGTCCCTCTTTCGAATTTCGAGGTTGTCGTATTATGTAACAAATTACAAAAAAAACTAGCATCCAAATAATTCAGCAATGCTGAATACGTTCTCCAGAGGAAAATATAAACTTCGGGAGGGAATTAAAATTTGATTGCGGGCTGGAATATAAATTGAAAAAAACATATCGTACCGGCCTCAAGACGAGCTGGCGAGCCACCGGAGGTAGCTTTGCCAGGTGATTTCTGCTGCGATTCGCTCATGGTGCCCCGTCGTCTGCACTACACCAGGACTTTTCCTGGTTTTTTCTGACAGTCTCTATTTGAGTAGTAGTGTAGAGGGGGGGGGGGAGGGAGTGAGCCTCGCCCTCCAACCGATCCTTTCACGGCTAAAGAAAGGTAGCACGTGCTATCACCTGGCAGCAAGCCTCTCTCATCGGCCACACTATGATCGAGGATCCACACTGCTGGCCTCACTGCCTCCTCACAACTACTTCTTAACTCAAAGTGTCCTGGACACGTTGAATTGCCACGGTTCTCATGATTCGCTCAGCCTCCTCCCCGAGGAATAACGAAAGTTGCTGTGTTGGGGGTTTCCCTGAGAGTGGTCCAGTTGTGTTTACTATTCGTAGTACGTCGACCGAGTGTACAAGCGATTGGGGGTGCTGACGAAACTGCGAGGTGTAGGTGGCCAAGGGGTGGCAAGGGGTGGACGACCGGCTGCGGCTGTAGGTCAGCGTCTCTTCCTCTACGCTCGAATTTTGCTGCGGAGAACCTGGAGTACCCAGCCCCTCTCTCTCTCTCTGTCTCTCCCTCTCTCACGAAACAGTGTGGTGGTTTCACTCCCTAACCTACCAAAACCAATCACGAATTGAGCCGAAGCTTTGCTCCTCTCGCGAGGAAGACCATCTCAGGCACGATTAAATCTCTCCTCCGATATGAACACTTGGTGGAGGACACTGGGGAGAGCGCGAGGCACCGTGTGCACCGAATTCGCTTGGCACGCGTGATAAGAGGGTAGTTTCCCTCGCGGAAAACGAGGAAAGGTCGACTGACACCGACTACGCCTGGGTTGGAAACGAGCACTCCCGGCTTTCCCAGGGCTCCCTCTCCCATGCCAGATACAGCGCGCCAGCGCGCAGCCTACTCTCTTCCCTCCTCTTTGGTCCTCCTCGTCGTTTCATCCCTCTCGATCCAAGCTTTGCATCCATCTCTCTTTCCTTTTAGTCCTCCTCTTCGTTTCTCCCTCTCCCCCCCTCTCTCTCTCTCTCTTTAGTCCTCATCATCGTTTCGTTCCTCTCGATCCAAGCTTTGCATCCATCCTCCTCCCTCCCCTACTCTTCATCTCTCTTCCGTCTAGCCGAACTTTCCTCCCCTCGAGCATCCTTTTCCCTCATCTTCGATCCCTTCTGCTTCCAGTTTCCTCTCCTTTTACAATATTCCATTCGGCGCCCTCTTTCTCCCCTCGCTTCTCGATCTCGCTTTTCACAAAAAAATTCTCTTGCTTCGAGTGGTGCATGAGTTTTCGTGCATGGCATATCAGCTACTTAATATTTCTCATTCAGCGAGCGGCGGGGGTGGGAGAAGGGGGTAGGTGGTGGTGTTGGTGGTGGTGGGGAAATTACTATGGGGCGTAGACCCTTTCTTTCTTATCACTAGCACGCGCGATAGCCTTCTTTGGTTTTTTCTTTTTCGATTTCTCTCCCCCTCCCCTAATGCCCTCGACTCGCCCCTCTTGGTGCTCGCTTCCTCCCAAGTCCCGGGAGCAGCTCGTCCGCTTTTCCCCCTTCGGTCGCGCCTGCGTCCTTCGCGCGTTCAACGCTTTTCTATGATATCGTGCTCTGCCTGAATTTCTACCCCCCCCCCCCTCTCTCTTTCTCCTTGCCGAATACTCCTAGCACGAGGTCACCCGGACTCGCAGAGATCTCGCCGTCGCACACCTCCCTTTTTAATCCCCTCGATCACCAGACATTCAAATGCAATAATCCATTAATCCCCTTGACTCGCATTCTCCGCGCACTAAAAAACCCTCTCCAACGTGTTTTGCCTGCTTGGACCACACTCGGTACTTCTCACATGCAACGAGTTTTCTCGCTCGCTGATTGGACCGTGGAATTTTTCAGTCGACGAAAATTTTAGTTTCCTCCTAGTCACGTACCATGGGGGCTATGAAGATAAATTTTATCGCGCTGCCGCCGTTGTGGCGGAGCGATTTTTCAGACTGCTGGAAAAACCTTCTCAGTGCTGCGTACGAAGAATGCTTGAAGGGAATAAAAGGCGGACGGGATAGGTATCCTTAGCAAAAGCCACTGTCGAGAGTCCCGGAGTCGTCTGACTGGACTTCCAGACGATACAAATCAACCGAGAGTCCGGAAATTATATAATACTGAGTGTCATCGGCTCATGCTCCATTGTGTAATCTATTCGATCGATTTATGTTGTATATATTTATATGTTTATGCAAGCGATAATAATTTGCAAAAAAATATCGAAATGAGACGATCAAGATCAGCCGAGAGTTTAGGAATTGTATAATACCAAGTGTCATCGGCTTATGCTGCACCACCATATAAGCGATCCGATCGATATATGTATATATATATTCTATATATGAGCGTGATAATAATATATGAGAAAATATACGGAAGCAATTAATAAGGTATTGTGAAGAAATTTTGTTCTTAATAGTAATAAAAGACTGATGAGTTTATTCTGTATCTTCTTGAAACTATCACTATCTTTTTAAACTGTTCTTAATTACAATAAATTATAATTAAATTAATGAATATTCATTGTTTTTAATCACACGTTTAATTAGTGCCAAAAGATTGTTGGATTTGATTAATTTATAATAACTCTCTAATAGATTAATATTAGGTAATATTTCTCGCTGTACATATTTTACAAAATTAGTAAAATATTTTCTACCTTCAATTTCCATCTCCGCTTCTCATTTTTTATCATGATTGTGTCGTAGGCTGTGACAAAAAATAACGCTCATTGAAAGGTTGACGACGGAAGAAAATGCGAGTCGAGGCAGCCTTGTGTACCTTTGACGCGAATGCGGTGTGAAATGGAAAAGCAAATACTTCTGGTACTTGCACAGAAAGCATATCTTTCTGTTTGGCCCACAAAATAAAAATCAAGGAATGATTTAAACAAATTATTAGGCTTTCTGTGAAATGCCAGAAATTCCACGAGGAGATTTCACGACTGAACAATTTGCTTTAAACACCCGTACGGATTTCGCAATTTGGCGCGAATTCTCAAATAAATTTAACAAAGTATCGCGCAACTAGTTGGGAATAATATTACGTAGTACGGCTTAAAGCTCGCGAACTATGAAGATCTGTTAACGTTGACAAATATTTTTTACCTTTGGTTAAAATAGTGCAGAAAAAACGAAACCTTCGCTTATATAATGTACGCGAGCTATGAATCCCTGTGGGATTTTACAGAGACTGCGGAAAGTTTGCGCCAGGCTATTTTTCGTCACAGGTTATGAGCGGATAGTGGTCCCTTTCGAAAGCTCGCGTGAGAGGAAACGATGTGGAAGGCCTATGGCGGTAGCTAATGATGAGCTTGAAAAGTTTGCCTAGCCGACTAATAAAGTTGTTACGCGGAGCACATGAAATTTTGCAAGGTAAAGAATCACGAGATATACATAGAATAAGTTTATGAAAAAAAATTAAATTATCAACTTAACAAGGTAGTAGCTATTAAAACTACAAGGAGAATTTACGTAATAAATTATTAATAGTCAAAAAGAATTGAGTGAAAGTTATTTCAACTATGATTTTTCTTTTGGTACAAGCGAGGTATGATATATTTTCATGAATTTTTTAGAGCTTGAATAAAGAATTTTCAGATGATTTCAGAGTAGTGAATGAAGTAGAGTGAGAGGGGAAGGAGGGGGAAGGTTAGGTGGATCATGCAGGGCAGGGCAGTCCAGGATAGAAGCCGGTAGCAGCAGCAGCGGTATAACGGCAGCAGGAGAGGAGCTTACGGATCGGTGGCGTCGCTATGACGTCACAACCACCCCCCTGTGACGTAAAACCCAGGCAGCGTTACGTTACGCAAGCGTCGGCAGGCAAGGGTGCGCCGTTATCACCCACTGCCCTACTTTACCACCCCAAGTCTCCTCCCTCCCCACTCAACCTCTTCTCAATCTCTTTCGAAGCTTCTCCTGCTGCGCGACGACCCTCCTCACCCCTTCCCTACCTTATTATGGTACCTACACCTTCTCCATTTTTAGCTCCGATACATCTTTTGCCCTTTGGATCATTAATAAATCTTCTTGATGTTAAGTAACAGTTATTTCTCTCCGCAATGATAAACATAATGAAAGTTACGCCGATTTTAATAATTCTTTCGCAGGTCGATGTACAGGCAAATGCTGTATATGATATTTATGAGTAAAAAATATCAGACACCATATAAGAACTGCTTTAAAAGTTTATTTTTTGAAGGAAATAGTATACTCCGGTTTTTCTTTGATGTTCTGTTAGTATAGGGACCATGCATACTACAGTACAATTATTTAAGGTGAGACTGTGTAACTGTATACATGTACGCAAAAAGTTTGTCAAAAATTACAGAATTGACCAATGGACAGTGCTGGCTGTATGCAGATTTGGTACTTTACATTCTGGTTTCATTGTTACTGTATGGTGTGCACGGTTTTTGTAAAGGCCACCGAGAATTCTCTTCTCCTAATATAGAATGGGCTCCCTAGTCTCAAGGTGGACTAGCTCTTTCGTGCTACTTCCTAAAAAATTCTTTTTCACATTTCTTTCTATTTTTCACCCCCCTTCCCCTCTTTAAATACCCGACGATTTTTATTCTTCTTAACCCCTTCCCTCATTTCATTTGCACGTTTTTGTAAATCTAAGTGTATACATAAACTACAATGTATAGTGCAGAAAAGTTTCAAGTGCTTTTTACAATGGAAACTAAAGCTAACAGCTTATTCGGGAACGCGTTCATTATACACCGGTACCTATAACATTTAACAAAGTATCATGAAAAGAAAACACGTCAAGCTTTTTTACAATGATATAGTTTAGTTGTATTTTTAGCTTCCAGAGATCAATGTTCATCATTCTGTACTCACCCAGACCACATACATCCATTCCAAGCACCAGAAACGAAATAGAGCGGAATTGTTCAAAAGGATTTAATGTTTAAATTGAATGTCTTGTTGTCTACTATATATATAGAATAAAGTAAGCTAAGGTTGGCTTAATAGGAAGTGATAACGCAGTCATAGGTCTGCGCTAATTTTAGCTGGCTAGATTGACAAAGTTTAAAGTTTAGTCGTTAAATATTTACACGTATGTACAGTGTATAATATACAGTATATGTATTCAATCCTTCGCTTATGACTGAAATTGTCAATAAATAAATGAGATAAGATTAATTAAAGCAAATCCAGGGAGTAAACTGAGCCAAATTGATGTAGTAATTGAAGTAACGTTAATTGGAGGGGAAAAGTGGGAAGAAAGAATTGATATCGACTTTTGTTATTTATTTATTTCGTCGTTGAAAAGGGACGAAAATGGAGAGGCTTGGCGATTGAGCATTTTGAGCAGGAAATTGATTTGTGTTTTCCAAGAGGTTGCCCAGAATGGTTGTCGATCCACCCTCGAAAGAATCAAGGAATTTCAGGGAGGACAGCCCCCCGAGCTTGCGCCCTCATCTTCAGCTATTCAAGCGCCATAAAGCACTAGCTGCACCCCCGGGCCATCCGGATTACGGGCTCGCCACATACAAAAACCCTTCGAATCCCACCCTTATCTGGGTCAAAGATATGCACGCTTACTACCTTCCTACATTCCAATTTTACGTTCTGCATCGTTTTCCTCGGCCAAACCATACGCTAAAATAAAACAAACACAACAACATTCTACACATGGCTGTACAGGGTGTGCCACTTAACTCAACCCAGAGCGGGGACGTAAAACTTGATTTATCTTCGTAAATATAAGAGATATCGATTTTTTTCATAAGACCCTTCTGAAAGTACTTTCTACCTTAATCAAAAAAGGTTATATGTAAAAAATTGATATCTTTTATAGTTACGAAGGTAAACGAAATTTTACGTCCAACCTATATGGAAAAAATTAACTGACACACCCTTTTTAGCAACCTTTGCTAAAGAAAAGTTTTTTTTTATTTTTGCTTCGTTGTTTCTTCTTAACTATACATATATTATGAGATGCTTCACGATTCGTGATTAAAGTGCAGAAGATATATGAAGCTTCTCGGAAAAGAAAATTATTTTAATAGCAAAGACTATAACTCTTTCCGTAATTTATTATGATTAAGAGATTTTTAATCGCAGTTTTTGGTGAGGGATGTGACAAAAATTAGGAACACGTTTAAGCAAATGATTCTCGTAGTTAAGAAAATGGCTGGTGGGAACACGATGCCCCATATTTCTCAGAGAAACACGAGCTGTCTGGAGGGAGGGAGTAAAACTTCCCTCCGATAATTTCAAAGGAAGGTCAATTGGGTTCACGTTTTGTCCTGTTATGCACATACAACGATGTACTCGATCAACTTTAGCCCCCTCCCCCAGTCCCTTTTTCTAAAAAAAAATTTCTTCAATCTCTCTTCAACACGTGACGTAATCACAAATTAGGGAAGAAGGAAGAGTTTATAAAGTAACACGAGCCCCTATCTTCGATCTTTTTAAATTGTTACATTCAAAAAGGCTGTCAGCTTGAATATTTACCAAGAGCACAGGATTCTATATTGGGTCTGACCAAGACGATCCGTTTCTACTGGGGATTTCGATAAATTGCAAGGAGAAAAAATGGAATAAATCAATGAAAGCATTTGCCAAGTTCGTTAACGTTGCAGCCTCGCGTATAATCATTGAGCATCGGAGCAATTAATCTACTAAATAAAATCAGATAATTTTAAAGAAGGGATAACTGGACGAGCTGGAAAAATTAATTGACGTGCATTAATTATTGACACGACGTGACTGCTTATAAAAATTTGAAGCTTAGGAAGCGAACCTGAATAAAGCGGACTGTGCAATGATGTAATATGGCCAAGCCGAGACGAATACTACCGTTTATATTAATTGATAATAATGGCCTTGTAATGGCACCACTATTAAGTCGGTATGTATTTCTAACGAACCAACGTATATAACTGTCATAAGTGTAATTAGTCGTTAAAAAATACATCTTTGCAGGGAGAATAAATCGTTCGTCTTTCCTTAAGCGAATCTCAAATAATTCCTCTTTATTGGATGTATAAGAATTATGTTGCTCCAGTTACTCCATTGTTTAAGATGATTTTGTTCCTTCGTCGGATGGTTCGGAAGTATCGAAGAAAAGCTTTTATTTCCTGATGTATTTTAGTGCAAGCTTGGTAATATCTCACGGAACAAATTCCGTTCCGAATTCCATCGTTAGACGTAACAGACTGGCTAAGATTGCTTAATACACAGAGCCACGAAACGAACTACCATTGCGATAGATTGCATTTTTCTTTCACGTCTTCTTAGTACACGTTATTCACTTATATTCTTTGGTACAACAATAACATTTATTGCTTTCGCGATATCTCGCTAAACGATTGATAACCATTCCCGCAATTTTCTTCAAAAACATTCTCTCTTAATAATAAAACGAGTGTATATATATACATATGTACACAGTAGTATCGCTGCAAGTGCGGAAGACGCGTACTCGAAATTTTCCACGATTTTCAGCTTGCCTATAAATTTTCCTCTCGACTAGGATCCTTCGTGTTGGGATCCTGGCTTCTCCGTAGTTCTCCATGTAGGATCTAACAACAGGACACATTTTATGCCCTCGTTACGTAGCTTGCTTGTCGGTGAAATAAAATTTCATGACATCAACCACCAACCCAATCCACCCTGAAATATTCAAATTCCTCTGTGAAAATAATAGTCATGAAACGTAATGAGTAGGAATGCCTAGGGAATTTCTCCTTTATTATTTTTAAATATTTTTTTTTCTGTAATTAAATAACGTTGCAATAAACAACACAATAAAGCTTGGAAAATTCGCTTGACACCTTGTAAAGTCCCTAGAGGTTATTATATTCCATTTTCATTCCGTTCCAATCTTGTATCTCGGCTCTTCATCCCTCAAAGGGTCCTCGCGTTACGAGTGCCGCTACTTTCAATGTCAATTTTCAATTCAAGTAATCTCCTTGAAACGCCAGCTCGCTTTGGAGCACCCTGTACACCTGGGGAATATACCGGGTGCATCGTGCGGTAATAAAGTGTATATACACTACACACGCGGATTGGAGACGCAGACTCCGCTCTATCGATCCAAACTGGAAAGAGAGAAGTAGTTAGGAAAGCTGCGAGCCTGACGAAGACGAAAATGTAGCCGGAGAGAAGAAAAACAAACAATATGAAATTCATCGAGAGGGAATAATTAATTTCATATAAATTTCTCTCTTTTTTATGTGCTCCAAACTCTCTCTCTCTCTCTCTCTCTCTCTCTCTCCGAGCCGTGGCTGAGCTCGTAAGTCCTTCGCAATTTCACTTCCGCAGGTTTACAATCACACAACGTAAGCCCTTTGGTTTTTACACATGTAAACACACCGAGGGTTATAACGTGGAGTGTTCGGGACACGTGGACGGACAGAATTCAGAGGAAAAGGGATTTCGAACATGATTGGGATAATCTGGAGGAGATGGTGTAGAAAAAAAAGAAAGAGGAGAAAAAAAAACAAGCGGATGGGGTAATAGTAATGTAAATAGCCTTGGCTCTCCCTTAAAGGCTCTCGACTGTAGTTCCTCTCTCCCTGGTACCCCAGTCCCATCATCTCTAATTACAAAACGCTCTTATAGTGTTATTATAGGTATACTCCTGTATACCAATCTGTCAAGACTGTACAAAAAATATACAAGCCTCAGAGTTACCCTCGCAAGAAGTCTGACGAGCAGTGGCAAGAGTTCGATAATGAAAAATCTTTGCAAATTGAAGAAATTTAAGGGAGGGGGGGGGGGGGGGGTTGATGAGATTGTAGAAACGGATCGGTGAACGCGTGCAAGACGGTTGATAAAAATTCATGAGGTTCTCTCCTATGAGACTATTACTTCCGGGTGTCTTGGGACAGGGTGGTGGAAATGACCTTTGGAATTAGATCTGGAGAGGTCATGGGTCATACCTGCAGGTAAGCTTTTGCTGGCGCCTGCACGCGATATCATAGAGCGGCAATTAAGTTTTCACGATAAACGTGAGAGATCGTGTAATTGGAACGTGGAATTTCATGGTGGCGGTGCGATCGGGCGTCGAGTTTATCGGATATCTAAACCCTATCCGGAAGGCTACGCTCCTCCGATTACACGTCAACGCGGATAGACCGGAACTTTAAAGCTGCCTGATCAATTTCTCTAATTAGAAAAGCAACGCTTCACACTTTATACGTACCATTGAATTTCTCCTGCTTTTTTTTTTAATATTATCAGTGGTTGGAGCTTGGTTGAAATGAAGAGAAAACACAAACGTTCGTTAATTCTACAAAAGGTATAGAAATTTATGTGGTGTATGTGTGTGTATAATGCGTAAATCTGACGTAATGCGAGCAGATCTGGAGTAACATACTGCAGGGAATGATCGTAAGCTAGCTGGTTTCGATTGAAACTCGAGGGAAGCTGCGTCGTGAATTTGACGCGGTAAGGTTGGAGAGAGGAAATATCGAAAGTGGCCCGTTCGACTGCACGCGATTATCACCGGGAAGGGAGAGAGCGAGGCAAATTGGATTTAAAGGAGGATCTTTCCAATTGCACGTAAACCCGAATCCGCTATTCTCTGCTCACTACACTTTTCCCGTTTTCAAATAAATTCCACACACACACACACATATAAAATTCGAATCCCAATTATTTACTCATTGTTCATCAGAACAATGCTTAATTAATTGTTTTTCGAGCAGTTTAATTAACGAATCCACAGGAAATTATAATCGTTCGACCGAACGAAACTTTAGGGATGGGAGGAATTTGAATATCGAGGAGGGAAGATAAGATTCAACTGGACAAATGGGGGAATGCGTGTGTGCGCAAGCGATGGACTTCCGGTTTGCTGTGTGTAAATCTGGCAGAGCTTACGAAGCTGCAATCAGAGAAACTGCTGGGCTTAATGCTCCACTACACTTTGGCCCCAGCTGACAGTGTGTTTAATGACGATCGTCCATCGATCGTCCACCATATCCATCCAACCAATCTCGAACGTAGTATATATAGTACAGACTGCATTCACAAAATATCCAGGCACCGGGATCCGTGCAGCTTTTTCGTATTAACGATGAACGAGTGAACGAGGCGAGTGAGAAATGTTAAATTTTACAGAAACATGGAAAAGTTTGAATCATTGGTCGAATAAATTGAATTTCGACTGGCGTGTGTATTATACCGCAGTTGAGAACTGTCGCTAGACTCGTGTCCACGGAAGAAAACTTTAGGGATCGAGAGAGATTTTCTCGCGAGACCAACAAGGAAATCCAAATGGCGGTAAGGCGGTGGAAAAGCCAGGGAATTTTCCCAACTTACCAAGACAAACGCGATTGTTCAAGTTCGCACGTACAAACTTCATACGCGAAGTGGCTTAGTCACATGATGTGCTCCACTTTCCGTTACACTAACATCTCTACATCTTCCACGTATACGTGCTTCCTATTATTACGTCCATTATTTTCACTCGCTATACTTTAGCTCTCTAAGAACACCTGTGTGACATTGCGAAAGCTATAACGATTAGATATAGTAAATATTTGTTGTGGCAGATTTCTTATACGTGTTATGTATGACGAGTAAATTGTACAACTCGGTGCAAATCTTTCGTTCTATGTATGTGTGTGTGGATTCACTTACCGGTGCATTACTGTGGCATAGAACAGCGTGGAATGTAGTATATGGATATATAGGGTGTACTTTTGTCGATAGTCAATATTTTAAACATAGATTTCTTGAATAAATTCGGGTCATTAAACCTAATTTAAGTTTTTATTCATTGTGTGTAATTTTGGAGTTATTTCAGTTTTTGGTTTAGTAAATAATGCTGCTTCATACACAAAGGTAAAAGTAATAAACAAAAGTGATGAGGCGAGAGAGAAAAGCAAATATACACCTGACCTATTTGTTTTTCACATTGAAGCAGTGTTATTGGTTAAAACTAAAATATTATTCAATTATAAAACATGGTATGTAATGGAAAAAAATTATATTGGACTGATTTGGCTGGAAATATTCAAAAAGTCCCTGTTTAATATATTGAACATCGAAAGGTGTACACCCTGTATAGTTTAACTGTACATATATAGGGATAGTCATAAATAAAATTTGCAACTTCTTATAATCTTCGGCTCCATTTAAGTTTCGGAAAAATGCTGAGTCAGGTCAATTTTAACTCGAAAAGGGACCAAATTTTATCTTAGTTTCAAAGTTATTTTCACATCCCTCTGGAACCTAGAGCGACCCCTTCAAAAAATTTTAACAGAAAGAAGGGTCGAGTGACGCGTTATTTTGAAGCTACTTTCATTATTTATGATGATCTATGTATTTTGTTTTAATTTTTAATAATTTCTTTTAAAGAATGACAAAATTGCTTCAAGCTCATTGAAAATTTAAAAACTGTCAATCCTGCATGCGAACACTCTTATTCAAATTTTAAAAAAACTTTTTAGCATGCATGAAGTTTAAAAAATGTCATCTTATTCCACTAATGTAATTATTTTTTAAAGTAACAAAATATTTTGTCTGAGAATGATAAAGCTACCATCTCATAGATGGTTGTATACAGAATGAAAACAGTTTCATAATAATATTTCCATGTTATTATTTCATTTTTTAAGTGGCTCTGTTTGCTAAAGGGATGCAGAGAGAACTTTGCAATCAAAATAAAATTCAGCCCTCCTTCGCATTAAACCCTACCAGTCTCAGAATTTTTTCAAAACATAAATAAATTTGGAGACTTTAAGAAAATCAAATTTTAATTGGGACACACTGTATATAACAGAGATCCATTCAGCTTTATGCGTTGTACGTTTCACTATTTAGCTTAGCTTATTAGACATTTCCATTACCCTTGCATCAGAGTGAACAGTGCCAGGTGGATTATTCCTTTGTAAGGAACTCTCATTACTGAATCCACTACTCACACTTCATGACATTTCCCAAATTTCATTGGCTACTGGCTCAGTAATTTGCAAACTTTGCAAGCTTGTCTGTGATTTAGCATTTCTCTTGAAAAAAAGATTGAGAAATGTTTAATTTGCGTTAATCAGGGCGTTTGGTTGGTAAAGCTGGACCGAAAGAGTGTCAACGGGCCAAGGGTGGTATGAGGGACCATTAGAGATTCTCACTGATTGAGAAAAAATTAATCGAGTGACGCGTCAAGCTTCCAATTATCGATGATCGATTGTCATTGCATAGCAACTTGTCGTTCTGTTTCCTTACCCACGAAAATATCAGAGTACACGCTCGTTCGACTTTCTATTTTCATAAAATATATATATATACCGAGTCGTACTACCGCTTGTCAATCCAATTCAATCCCGATTGAATGGAAAGAAGCAAAGCTTCGAGTAGATGAGCTTTTGAATTAAAAAATATAATTAAAGTCCCTGACGTTAATTGTAACAAATTTCAAGCTCTTCGAATATCGGTATTCCATGACGAGTCGCCGAGCTTTCAAAGTATCAGCATTTAATTTATAAGCAAGCCAGCAGCGATCCGAGAAAATTCCCTCAAGGGAAAATAATTAACGAAATATTGATGTGGAATGGAACGAGTAGAAAGAGAGGAGTTCTTATATACGGAGTAATAAAACGGATTTTTTACTCGAAGGAGCAATAGAGGAGGAGGGGGGAGAGTTTTTCAATTTTTAAAAGTCACGAGAGTGAGTATAGCAGGAGAGATAAAACAGGGGTGAAGTGCAGGCGCTTCTCTCGGTCTGGATATGTAAATAGTGGAAAACTGTGGCGGAAAAGTTTTGTGTAAACAGAGAGACGTCACTCTTTGGCAAACTAGAGAATTTCTCAGACCTCGCTCGATCCATTATTTTACCTCACACGACTAATTTTTTTCACTAATTCATTTCCCTCGACTATTCCCATATAATTTGTTGCCAAACTTTTCATTAAGGTCCGTTAGCCTCCTCGTCCAGTTTTCCTTGAAATTCCACATCAACATACCGGAAAACAAAAGGGAAAATTGCGAAACATCGTTTAATACAAGCTTTGTGACAATTTAGGTCGTACTTTTCAAGCTTTGTGCTCATTATTCCTCTTTATAGAATCCTGGGTAATTCAGTTTTATATGATATTTAATGTTTTCTCTTCCTATCTCTTTCTCTCTCTCTCTCTCTCTTTCCTTTGAAGATCCAACTACACAAATTTCCATGTTTTCGTGATTAGCTTAATAATCTTGCCTTCTGAAGATTGAGTTAAACAGATACTTTCTAAACGCTAGGGCAAGTTTTAGGTTATCGTTAAAGTTGTAAAAAGAAAGAATTTTTATACAAGCTGTTCTGAGAAAAAATGTTAATTTTAATTGTTTAAAAAAATTCAAAATACCATGACTTAAAATATTGTATAAATTTGATAATTACTGTATTGAAATGTATGGGTTTAATTCTGTTATCAAATCTGACAAACTTTACGAAACTACTATAGTTACGGAGCAATATATTAGTTTTATGTATACGATTCGTGGCAGAAGAAGACGTGACGCTAGTAGATCATGAATTGGCATGGCTATCGATTCGAAGAACAAAACACGGAGTTTGCGACGTGACAGTACGAGTCGAAACAAGTGTTTCGATCTATTTATAAATACACGTTTCCAATGTGTGTGGCTGAGAACGCGCAGCAGGAAGAAAATTAGCGTCGGTTTTAGACAAAAGCTCGATCAATAAAAATCCTCTTTTTTCCAGCTGCTTGTTTGAGTACAACCCCTTAAAATCCATTAAAGTATAAACGCAATTATTTACAAAAAAAGAACAAAATAATATCTCGTTAGTTTATTTGATAATGAAAGCAGAAGTTTTCAATGAATGAATAATTTGTTAATTTCACATTGGTAGGTCGGTTCTAGAATTGAAAGATTTTGCAATGAAAATTCGAAGAGGGTCTCCCATTACCCTGGCAATATCCGGACGACCAGTGCCTACGAGAATCGGATCGAGCGGGAAAAGCCTGTACCGAAGCTCCTCCGAGCATGTTCTCCCCAACAAATTGACAAATTGAAAGGCAATCAGATCCCAATAGAGTCCAATCGAGATAACTGGACGATTTTTTCCACCTGCATCCTTACGACCAAGCTATATACTATAACAATAAGTACGATATACTGCTATTAGAAAATCCAATAGACGCAGTTATCGTACGAAGGATACAAAAATTTATCGTTTATAAACAGTTTGACTTTTATGTATTTGTATAATACATATATATATATATATATCTTTCTTATCAGTGCGATGCTTGACCGACCAGTTTGAAAAGGGAATCAGCAGCTTTTTAAAGAGAGCTCCGAGGTAATTCGTGCCTTCGCCTTGGCACAAGGTCAGGAAAATCAATAGGAAAGCAGACAACGAGGTAACGATGCCATGCACTGATAGTATACGTATACCTATACCTACATATATTATGTATACATACACTACCTGCTCTGTGTACTGTATCACACACCGTAAACTTCTCCTCTCCACTTTGTGCGTATATATCGTTCTCTTTCCGCTTCCTTCCCATAAAATATTCCTGACACCCCTCACCAGCCAACTTTTACAAATGCCCCATAAACTTCATTTATGCATATTACCCCTACTAAATTTAATCTCGAAAAAAAAGAAAAAAAAAATTCCAATCGAATCAACTTTACGATTCAATGAACTTTATGAAGAAATTGATGGAGTAATTTGTTAGGAATTCGCATCGTTGCAGCGAATAGATAAATAAAGCGCATATGCATAGATGGAATCTGGAATAGATCCGACGAATTTTCGTTGCTCTTACTTACGTGATAAATATCAATCGTGGGAATCCCTGAAATTTCCAATGGAGAATCCGGCATATGCGAAACTATGTCGCTAATAAACTTGACCCACATCGTAGCAATACGATATAATGAGTCATCAAATGCCAAGGATAGCCAGTGTATATATAATATATATACCTATATAGAATGGATAACCCCCGGTCATAAAGTCTAATTCGAAGAGTAATTATTGAACTTATACTTGAAATTGTTCCCTTTACAACGACATTACGCTACAAAGGACGAATATATAAAATATATAGTGTATTAGGCTGTAAAATTTGCAAGGCTCTGTTTTAATCACACGTTTAATATAATGACATACTAAATAATATAATTAATCGTAAATTTTTATCATTTGCACAGTCTCAATTATAATTGAACTTAAAAATGTGAAATTATTCCCTGTACAATTGCATTATGTCATTAAGGACAAATACACACTCGTAAAATATACAATATTTTAAAGCAAATTTCAAAAGTCCTATTGTAATGGCATACTTCATACAGTGCAATAACCTGAAAATATACGTGCTCGTAAAATTTTATCAATTGCACAGTCTCAATTAAGAGGAAGCTTCCGTTATTACGCGAGGGAGGGCATAAAGAAATCCGATATACTCGTATTGAACTGATGATATTTGCAAATAATATTTCTCTATGTAATTTGCTCATCCAACCGCCCGTCAGATGGGAAAAACTTATCGAGAGGGAAGTTGAAATTAACGGAAAGGTCGATTTGCCTTCGATCAATAATCTAATCACCGAGCGAAGCTAAGCGAGTCAATTTCGCGAATCCCGCGATCGGTTTTATCAGACAATTACACGGCTTCGTTAAAACAACGACCAATGCGGCATTGGCCAAGTTTGCGATCAAAATTCGCGCGTAGGTAAATTGCTTGGATGATTACGTGACTCTCCTAAGAGGAATTATCCTTAATTTCTGTAAATAAAGCACCTAAACTGCAGAAAATTCTCTAAATTGGCCAGGATCAAAGATTATCTTGTCTAATTATCGAGCAGAATCGATTTGAACTATTTTTCATTATTCAAAAATGCAGGCAAGGTGAACATTTCACGCTCCAGGTCTTCGGAATACGAGAATTAAAAGGGTCATAATTGCAGTAATTAATTAGTGCAGACGATAATGAGATAGATGAGCTTGAACTTTCGTTGCTCGAAGAAGGGAGAAGAATTAGTGTTGGAAGCTGTGGCAGAAATTTCAGTATCCCTGATGCAGCTCATTACACTGAGAAAAAATTTCAACCATTTTTCAACCGATGAACAATTTGTCATTACAACAATAATGAAAATTTATCTATATAATGCATAATTCGTTATATCAATAATTATTCATTGTTATAATGAAAAATGGTGGGAGATTTTTTTTCGGTGAATAATTAGGGTAAAATTAAAGTTGTGTGAACCTGGTAAATTTTTGTTTTCTTTGATAAGAGTGATATGGATGGATACCTTGGCTTCTTGAGAGACCAAGAAACATGCATCATTCATGAAACGTGAATAATTCAACTTGGACAGTTTCCCTAGTTAACGCTCTGGTCGATTGCTGCACCCAGCAGGAAATTCGAAGGACGAAAGTAAAGTTTCCTCGCACGTGCGACATATAGCATACCATCTGCAGCTCATTGAGAATACTGGAAAATATTCAATTCGAACGCTATTCCATAAATTACTTACCAATAAGGATTTACAGAGAATAAATAAAAATCCTTAATGTCCTTAGGAGTGTGATAACGAAAATATGTAAAAAAAAAAAACAGCATCTTATTTTGAAATTTGGTTGTAGTAACACGTGAATTTCTTGTGGTAGTTTTAGCAAAAGGAAAGATGGTTGGTGGATGGTTTTAATGAAGAGGAATCCTTAGGTGGCTTGGTAAAGAGGATTCTGGGAGCACAGCTCCTCTGAGAAATTCATTAATCGGAGGAGCAATTAGCTTTATCCTCCACCCAGTCCTCCTCCCTACCAACAATCATCCATTTTCAATTCAATACATAGGTACTACATTCTATGGAGAAGTTTACCCTTTCGAAATTTAACTCCCAAAACTTTATCAAAGACGTTGAGAACAGTTTATATATATATATATATATAAACAACGCAAAGATTTTCTTAAACCTGTAATTATATTGTTCTCGCTGAGTAGTAAAATTGGAAAACTTTGGAGGATCGAAAACAGAACAAATCGATTTTTACACAAATGTGTTTGGATAGTAGTTATCAGTTAACTTATTTAAACAGATGATATACTTATTTGAGAGCAATTTTCTTCGACAAAATCGAATAATTTTAAATTTTATTATGCATTTTTTCCACAAATTTCATAATTCATATCACAGATATTTATTTTAATAAATTTATATTATAATACACATTTTGTCTTATATCAGATTATAAGATTAGACGAAAGATGTGACACATACATAGTATGGTATCTATCATCGAATTGTCATTAGCATTATTACTATATATCATTCATTCAGGAAGTTTGGCCTGAAACATAAATCATAATTGATATTGCAGTGTATTTATATATAGTTCCAGCAATATTCGTGTATGCGTTTAAAGCTGCTGTAGCAGAAACTGAGGTAAGGATTAAAGTTGGTCGCGGTCGAATGTGAATAATGAATAGAGAGGGTAGAGGGTAAGATTTACGAGGTTTTAGCGCAGCGAGAAACGATAATGCACAGATGCGTAATTGCATAGCTTTCATTTAGGCCCTTTAGGACTAGGGATGCAAAAAAGTTGTACTCATTAGCGAATGACACAATCAAATAATTTCGTTTCTTCGCTTCTCTAAAGCCTCACTACTGCTTTTCACACTCGACCTCGTTTTAACTAAGAATATGGTGCGACGATAGCAGTGGCCTTCTATCGCTTAAAGCCGATATATATATAACGTAATAAACACGTGCGAACTTATTGCAAAAAAATAATTGCAAAGCTCATACAAAGCATTGTGAATTTATTTCCACTAACGAACAAAACCCCCCGGCCTATTTGCAACGTCAAATGCAATTAATGTCTTAATGCAGCAATATGAATGAAAATTGTTTCCTGAGCAGCACGTCATTCGTATCTGAAAAATCAGAGTCGAGCGTCAATTAATTCGTCGAGCGTTTGAAGCATCGATAACCATTCCAATATCTAGTTACATTTACAATCAGTCACACATTTTTTTTACCTCACTGAAAGATTCAATTGGTTTACAAGTTGAAAAATTAGAAATTTAAAAGCGTGATTGATGAATTGTTATTTCGATTGTATTTCAAACGTTTTCCTTTTAAATATTGGCATTTCTTGAAAATATCAAACCCTCTCTTTTGTGATTAAATCATTAAATAATTTCAATGTTTCTTTACAAAAGAACAAAGTTTAGTTGTTAGTACACTATATAATAGTTATGTATATATCTTTATTGTGGTTTGGGAAAAGATAGAAAAGATGGAGTAAAGAAAGGAAAAAGTGAAGTGGATTTGTTTGGATGAGAAGAAAGAAAGATGTCTTCGAATGGCTTATCCGGAAGTGGAGGCTTTTCTCCCTTTCAATTCCCTTTCGCTTTTCTCCTTTTCTTCGACCGATTTCTCGCCTAGAGAATTAGGCATACTTCAGCCTCCCCCCCCCCCTTTCAATCCTCATTACACAAAGACGCAAATGGAAGGACCGGATATGGTGAATTCGTTAATGAAACCTTCGAGGACGCCACTCCCACTCGTTCTCCCTCACCACCCCCTCATTTCCTTAAGACAGAATTTTTAATTAACACTCGGTTATACAAAAACTCGCATTTCTTATGATAAAAAAAGCAGAAGAAAAGAACCCGTTCAATATCGCGTTATAAAAATAGAATGGAGCATTTTTGAGGTTATGCCACGTGGCTTTAAATTTGGTAGGAACAGCTGAAAAGGTTGAGGTCGACTATCGGAATTATTTTCTACGGTTGGCCGCTTAAGATTAACGATCGACCGATTTAACTGGCGCCTAGCCTCCCGTCACGCGCGGCTGGCTAAACATATATCTGCTCCACTCGATGCCCGAAAGCTCCGTAGCGCCATATCCCTGATTTTCCAGTTTACAATTTCAACCCCCTTTAACTTGCTTTAATTCACATTTCTACTACTGACACAGTATATTTTCAACTTTCATTTTTCATCACGATAATTTTCCAATTAAACTCATTAGCACTGATTGGTCGTTTCTGTCCAAAGTTTCACTATACACACTCGCATCCCCTGCCGTTCTTAATGTTTTCTTCCCTTAAAAGCAACGTAGCGTTGTATGTATCCCTGATTTGCCAACAATCTATAAACATTCTTTTTAAAATGCTAAAATTCACATTTCTAATACTGACACAGTACATTTTCAACTTTCATTTTTCATCATAATAATTTTCCAATTGAACCCATTAGCGCTGATTGGTCGTTTTTATACAAAGTTTCACTACACACGCATCCCCTGCAATTCTTAATATTTTCTTCCCTCAGAAACAACGTAGCGTTGTGTGTATCCTTGATTTTACAATACAATCTGAACTTTCTTTAACACGCTTAAATTCACATTTCTACTACTGATATAGTACATTTTCAACTTTCATCTCCCATCAGGATGATTTTCCAATTGAACACATTAGCCACCGATTTGTCATTTTCATCAAAAGTTTCGCTACACACTCGTATCACCTGCACAGTTCTTTTTTCTCACTTCGAAAGCTTCGTTTTTTTATGTCGATAATACGTCATTGAATTTCCTTAAAGAGCTAGCTCCTCGTTAATCAAAGCGATCATTAATATCGGGAAGATTGAAAGCACTCGCCAGGAAACTCCAAGTAGGCCACCGAGTATTTCCCAAGCTCGAGTTAAAACTTATCAAAATTTAATTCCCTATTGAAAAAGCTAAGCTCGAAAGCTCTAACAACGGAATTCCAAAGTTCATCTCACGTTCGCACTTTCGGCCAGAACTTTTCATTCGAGAAGTCATGCAAACTGGACGAGATCGTAACGGCCCTAATATATATTATATATCTGTACGTAACAGCAGAATATATAATATAAAAACTGTGATCTAAAAAAATACTTAAAACAATACGACATGAGCTTAAAAATATGAGCCAATCACTTTTGAGAATTTCAGAGATATTCGTTGAAATTTTTAATGTAATATAATTAGTTAATTTTTTTGTACTTTTTTTCCAAACTTTTACTACTTTAAATATTTTCGTGTGCCATATAACCATAACTAAATTTTAAATTTCACGATTATTGCCAAACGTCAACGATATAAAATAATTCTGATCGAGACCAAAAACTTTTCTTGCGCAACATATAAATCTCATCGATCCAATTTTCTCGAGAGGAAAAATTGCTAAAACGTGCTGAGATATACGAGTGATTTTTAATGTGTGTGTAGATGTTAGAAAGGTATAGATGTATCTCTCTCCTGTATCTTGTCGTATCGATAGAATTGTTCGAGGATAGGATTAAAAGTTAAAAGTAGTAAAAAGCTCGAGTCTGACCTCGCGATGGCGGCACGGTTGTTTCCAACATTTGAAAGCTCCGCAGAAGCGTTTGGAAGCTTTGCAGGGATGGACAAGAGCTGGAATATTTTCCTTTCACTCGGGGGGAGGAGGGAGGAGTGTATGAACAGTTGTAATCCACGGATTTCTTCTCGCAGAATTCCACCATTGTCCTTGGCTTTCCACGTTTGCACCCCCTCCCCCTCCCCCAGGCTAAATCGAAATCCACGATATTCTTTCATCCACCATATATATATATATATATATGCATGCCACACCCAACCAGACTGTTTAATTAAATCATATCAATCTTTTCCCCTTATCATGCTTCCGAAAATTAAGCGAAGCTGCGTATACAACATCCCCATTATTTATACCAAGTATATTACGTTAAGAATTAAGTAACAAAATTAAACTGATTAAAAGAATGATTATCGATTTCTAAATTTACCATAGATGAAAAGAAGATCTAGCCGAGTCGAAAAATAAAGTTTATCTTCGAATTAAAAACAGATGAGAGCCAGGTCAAAAACTGAATTTTTAGAACTGGTTTTGTCCTGATTTGGGACAAACCGACGGAAAATCAGGTTTTATTTTTCGACTCGAGTGAGAAATAAAATTATTAGAAGGATTGGTCTTGCAAGAGTTGTGGAGAAATTTGTTCGAGTGGCTATTTTCGTAAAGTGAGATTTGCTAGTGGGGTCGGGAGAATTTCATACATATATATATATATATATATTGTGGTTTATCTGGCGGCTCGCGCGATAATCGCTCGAATGGTTTTCAAGTAGAAAGCCGACTGCAGAAGCTGATGGAGGCTGCTGAAGCGAAAGAAAGTAAGGCGACACGGATTTAGTGCAGCGAGGAAACATTGAGATACGAAACCGTAAAAGCGACTATATCTCTCCCAACGGATATTTACGAGCGCCCTCGAGAACTCGACACTCCCAGCTTGCACGATTCTTTTCATTCTGCCTTCGTTACCTGATAATTCCCATAAACTCCATCGCGCCAACTGCTGGCTCACTCTAACTCCATAAGCATTTATTTGCTCTCTTTCAATCCGATCGATCCACCTTTATCAACTTGTCTCATAAATACATTCTCACAATTTATCTCACCAGTTACTCACCTTCGCCTGCAGTTTAACGGCTAATTTAACTTTGCCTCGCCAAAAAATCATCTTTGCAGAGTGCCATTATTTAATTTCCTTATAGATACAGGCATATACTTATAACACACACACACACACACACACAGCTTAAAATCGATTTTCATCCTTCCTGCCAAAAATGTTAATATAATTTATTTTAAGCTAGATTGACAAAGTTCACCCAGGGCGCTTTCTAGAGGGTGTCAAAAAGTTGGCATGGAATTCTACATTGTAACGTATAGGTCAAGTTATGGTGAATGCTCGCTAGCTGCAGCCGAATACGAGCGAAATGTACGTCATTTGGCACGAAATCAAAAAATCTCGTAGAGCGTGTCGAGCTTTCGTTTTGAGAGGGAGCAAAGTTAGCGAACGCGCTCGTTTCAGACCAGATTAAGGCGTAATTGGGAAAAAAGGTGGGAATATTCAAAGCACCGAGTGTCTTCCTCCCCTTCTCGTTTTCTCGTTCCATCCCTATTAAAGTTTCGAGAATTCCCCTCGCTGCGGATCTCGGCCTATCCTTCGAGAACAGCTCTCTATTTGCCAACCCCTTAAAAATTTTTTCTTCCCACCCAAGGCTCTCCTAAAATATATCCTATCGATTCAAAAAATTCTTCTCATTCTTTTATCATACAGACTCGTTAAATTATCTCGCTTGACTGGTTTGTAAAATCAATTGGCAGAACTGTTTCGTTGGGAAATTGTTTAATTCTAGGAGGGGGTGGGGGGAGTGAAGAGCACGAAGGTTAATCAAAGTTTAGATTTGTTCCTTATTTGCGATTTAATCTTCAACCTTGAGCTGAGCTGAATTATTCTGCTATACTATATATATACTGTCAGAAACATATGAAATATGCACTTGTTTTTGTCTCCATCGCGTATTATACAGGTGCTTTTTTTATTGCGCAACACACAGCTTGGCTATAAGAAAAACTGCCTCTGTGGTAGAAATTATATAATAATAATATTCGAAGAGAGCACACAGGCACTTTACGAGATTTTCATTATAATTCTAGAAAGGATTGCTCGAGCATTCCATACATTTATTTATCAAAATTCTATTCGCCTTAAACGATTTTTCCCATGCATGAATTTATGTACCCACTCGCTGCATTTCTTGTTCCTTCCATGCAACGAGCAGAATATAGAGATAAATAATCGGTCATTCCCTCTATTCCCTTATTTCTCTGGGTTTGATCCAATATGCGAGTAATAAAACATGAGTAATAATACAGATCCTTCATAACTTTTTCTCCAGCGTAATAAACGAATAATATACGTATGAATATACTTGCCTTCGAGGAGGTCCTCGTTCTTCACCAGGATCAACGGAATCGCACCGGAAACACTCATTTCCAACTCGCAAGATTTTCACCAGGAAATATCAAACGCAGGTACCAACATCCACAAAAAAGACTACCGATCGATTTGTAAATCCTCACTTTTTGCCACAATCACAGCAAAGTATCCTTGGAAAAACAGAAATATAATTCGCACAGGAAATATCCTCCTGAAATTTTTAGCACTCCGATATTCCTCGGGGGATCAATCAACGACTGATCATTTTTCGTTGAGACAAGGATACTGTGGTAATACTAAAAAAAAAGGTTTTTCCTTGGGGAGGTTTTTGCTATAGGAGCGAGCCTCTGGCAAAGAGGGAGAGGTATAATTATCTTTAATGGAAGAACAATTTTCTCGAAGCACCGAGAAACTTGATGATAAAGCACGGAGATTCAACCGATATCTGGCTAATTCTGAACGATTTCATTAGTTTCCTGCGAAACTTGTAATTTTCAATTTGTAATCGATCTGGTTTACCTCTGCCAACTGATATTTATCCTTTAATTTACACCCAGCTTTCCTGCACTCTACTCTAATACATATTTTTTACCAGACCTTATGAAAAAAGTTTCAGATGGTTGGAAAACTTGACGAGATTGGGTCAATCTGGCTCTCCCGGAATAATTTCATTCCAATCACTGCACGATATTGCATTCGATCCTCATCGAACTACGATCGGATCGATGCGGAAGAGAAAATTATCAAAGAAACGCAATGCTCCTGTGTACAGAGATATGAAAATTATTGCGAGTTGAGCGAATAAAAGAAAAGATGAAAGGGGATGTGGTAGAATTCAAGGTTCAACGAAACCGATCAGTCAGTTGGAAGTTCGATCGGTTGGGAAAAACTCGAAGAGCACAGGAGTCAGTGAGTATTCGGGTCAAACGTGACGCGCTACGTGTCGTCTTTTCTACGCACGATACGTTTCCTACTGATCGAAGGAAGCTATTCGATCTCCCACGCACTTGATCGATTTTTAATTCCCCCTTCCCCCTTTTCCACGTGTAAAAAGCCGTCGTGCACTAGAAATGCTGAGCCAACGCCATCAGGTATACATAATCGTCATATAATAAATAAATTAAACAAAAGGAACCAATGAAAATTGTAGTTGGAATTTTTTATCTCCCTCCTTTAATCTTATAACTAAATATATATATATATATATATCCAGTTCTCGCTGGGTAAGAAGAATAAACCTTTAGAGAATATATACGAGACACTTAAATATTTCTATAATAAGAGGAAGAAGATTAGCTTTTGCTTTCACGCTTGCCAAATTGAATTATTAATGGTTAGATAAGGCTAATATTAGTCACGAGAGTGCATTGGTGTTATCATCGCGTGCCGCGTATATATTTAGGCCGATCCTGCATCTTTTAATTTTCATCTTTCATTTTCCATTAGTAGGTACGCGAGTAATTTTCTAATTTAATATACCCCTGAGAAAATATAGGAAAACGGTTATAAATAAATTACAGAGATTCTCGAATGATCCAGAATGATTCAATGGAACTCGTTCCTTTTTAATCAGCGCGCTTTCATTCGTTGCCAAGCAATGCCACTTGAAGGAACTTAGTAAGCCGCGTAATTCAACTTTCAGCAGCAGCAGCAACAAGTTGATTAGTTTTGGCCACTTTATGCGCCCGGGCGAGCTGAATGCGCTCAATTCCGGCCGGGTTAAAATCATTTCTCCCTCGCACGCCGTTCCTCCAACGGCGACAAGAGAGAATATTAGCCGCGAGTCTAGCTCCCTAGGATCAAAATCGTCCCCATGCGCGACTACGTCTCTCTCTCTCTCTCTCTCTATCTCCGGTCGACGCGAGACTCCTTCCTCTTCAGCAAAGAATTTTATTAATAGAGCATAAATAGCAGCGAGAGAAAAATCAATGCCAAGTACACTGCACTGGATATTCGAGATCCTTGTGTGTATAATGCACTAACACTGCTGGAGATGTAGAGTGAAGAAAGATATGAATCACAGATAGAGAGAGAGAGAGAGAGAGAGAGAGAGAGTAATATAGTGCAGAGCTGCAGGAAATTAAATCAGACTGGAATGTAATTTTTTGGAAGAAATAAATGTGTAATGAAGAATGTCGAAAAATCACTGGTTATAGTAGAATTCGTTGTAAAGGGCCGAGGATGAAAGAAAATATTAGTCACGAGACGAGTTTTCTAGGATCAAAGTTTTCCTTACGCGTGACTGCGTCTCTTGAATCGACGAGTCTTTTCTTCTCAGGAAAGAATTAATAAAGCATAAATAGCAGCGAGATAAAAATCAACGCTGAGTACACTGCACTGGATATTCGAGATCCTTGTGTATATAATACACAAATACTGCTGGAGATATTGAGTGAAGATAGATATTAAAATCACAGGGTAAAATAGAGGAGTTATAGGAAACGAGAGAAGGTTGGAATATAAAAATTCAATTTTTTAGGGAAAATAAATATTTAATAGAGAATCGTGGAAAATAAACATAGAATAATCAATTGAAAAGTAAATATTAGAGGCGCGAGTTGAATTCTCTAGGATCGAAAATGTCCTTACTCGCGGCTACGCCTCTCGAATCGACAAGATTTCCTCGCCAGTAAAGAATTAATAAAGCATAAAAAACAACGAGATAACGATCAACGCGAAGTACACTGCACTGGACATCCGAGATCCTTGTGTATATAATACACAAACACTGTTGGAGATGTAGGGTGAGGAAAGATATTAATCACAGGGTGAAATAGTGGATCTATAGGAAAGGAGAGGAGGCTGGAATACAAAAATCCCCCTTTTGTTTCGTTTTTTTTTTGGAGGAAAGAAATATTTAATGAGGGTTTTAGCGTAGGGCTGAAATAACGAACGTGAAAGGATAAATGTCTCGTGACGTAATTGGGAGGGTGAAACGCGCGAAGAATGGGTCGAGAATTCAACGAGGAACCAGTGTAAATATTGAAAGGAATAATAATAAACCGGTTGGAAAGAAAAATAAGGAGGGAGTGTGTGTAAGGGGTGGGGGGTGGAAGTGCGGAAGGGGGTTGTTCGGGGCAATGATACCTCGGGTGAGCCGCGAAGGGTGAGAGGGATGAAATCAGGTGAGAGATTCTGTTGGCAGAGGCAAAGAACGGCAGACGAGCGGGCAGGCAGGCAGGAGACCGAAGCACGAGTGGTTTTCGCGTTTTACTCGGCAGGCCAGAGGGTTCTGCCCCACTCACCTGGTATCCGCGTAGGGTGCGCACCTACTACCACCTTCTCCAGCCTATCTATCTACCTAGCAGTGTAGCTACTCCGCCAGTGCCGCCCACTAAAAGCCACCCCACCAGCAGCTTCACCCTTCGTTCGCCCGTTAGACACACTTACAGCACCCCAACCCCCCCCCCCCCCCTCCCCCACTTTGCTCCGCCACCCCCGACCTCTTCGCCTGCGAACCTCTTCTCTTCTCTTCTCTTCTCTCTCTTCTTTCTGCATATCGACCACGCACGCTTCCAACTCTTCGATTACCAAGCCCCTCGTCAACCTTCATCCATATCCACCCCCTCCCTCGAGACTTTCTTAAAAAAGCAAATAAAGAAAGGCAAAATCGTACCATAGATATCCAAAAATAAAATTCCTATACACTCTCTCGAATCACTAGAGAATTCCTGTATCCCTCTCCTCTGTTCTTCTATCTGTAAATCGACCACGCACACTTCCAACTCTTGGATTACCAAGCTCCTCATAAACCCTCGCCATCCACCCCCTTCCTCCCAAGTTTGTTAAAAAAAAACAAATAAAGGGAAGAAAAATCATAGATATCCAAAAATAAATTTCCTGCACACTCTCTCGAATCACTAGAGAATTTTGATCCTACGTGCTGTGAATTTTTCACACGGTTCTCCCTCGCCTCTCCCTTGAACGCTCCAAGGTATCGAGGTCGCGACTAGTATATATCCAGGATTGCAGCTGATGTGTGTAAACGTGAGATTCATATACGTATAGCTGTACTTCGGGATGACATCACGTGTATCACGTGACTTCTGTCAGTACCTGCAAACTACACGAGCAGACCTGCCAGGAATATCGAATTCCAGTACATAGAACCGCGTGGAATAAAACACAAGCCCTGATATAGCATGCCCACCCCCCCCCCCTCTCCCTCAGTGAGAAACCTTGCTCCAAACGGATCTACCCTTTCCTTCGACCACTGATCCATAAATCATCGCAGTCATTACGCGTAGTTAGTATTGTCTCAACGAATCGATACAACAACGATGTTTCTAATGTCGTTATGAACGAACGGAGATCGAGATCTACAACGCGTGGGATTATTATTGAATCAAAAAGAAAAGCTTCGTCGTTATGGATAATTGTATTCGTCTTGTTTAGCATTTTACGATAATGCCTGCAGCGGTAATTTTCGATATTCAGAGGGTGATGAAATTAGTTTGGCAAAGTGACAAAAGGAGCAAATCGGGCGGGCGTAAAATCGTTTTGGTGCAGCTGCTCACGAGCATACACTCCCACATACACGTGCATGGTACGTACGGAGAAAAAAGCAAACGTGTAAATTTCGCCGCTGACTTAATTCAACGATCGATCCTGCCTGTGACGACTGATGTTTTCATCGTTGATCGCAGCTTTTAATTCATTCGACGATCGCCTTCAAGATCTTCCGCGGAATATAATAATAAGGCGAGGTAGAATTTTAAGGCCTGCATGATCGATCGCATAAAAATCCTGTATAATCTCGCAGCTTATATAGCTTGTCTTCGAGTTTATTTTTTAACCAATAGCCCCGTTCGTGCATTTTTCATAATTCCCATAAAATTTCATATTTTCGTTTCTCCTTTTTTTAAAGGTGATCCTGAAACGATGCGTATCATTGGCTGATATCGGAATTTCTGAAGAGTACGTCATGTAACCTATTCCCGCGCGACTATCGATCATATATTGCACACTAATGCAAATGATGATAAAATTCAGGTTAATTCTTTCCCACCTCCCGGCACCTCGGTCGATGAGAAAAATTACCAAATCCATTATTTTCGGGTGGAATTAATTTTTTCATAAAACGCGTTAAGATATTCAATTTTTATCAATTTTGTTGCAGGTGCAAGGATGCAGGCGTCTAGTACATATAGGTTTTGGCCATTGGTAGCTGTGCAGCCTCTTCGAGGGCAAAGGCTTTTCACGGCTCTCATCAATTCTCGGGAAAACGATTTTCAATCCTCGTTGGCTTCGTCGAAAGTGGATGTCACGGAATTTTCTGGTAATCCTTTTCACTTCGTTTTGCTTGGAAAATGAACCGTGTTTTGCGAATGGTTACTAATATGAAAACGAGGGGGGGGAGGAGGGTGTATCGAGAAATAAATAGAAATTTTTTGTAATTAATCATTTTTATCGTAACTCTATTTCTTGCATCGTCCTGCGCTCTGAAAGGAATCTATGAAATAAAATTCCTAAATCGCAATTAAAACGTTGATTGCACAAAATCAGAATAATCTTAAAAATACAATTCTTTATTATCATTATAAAATTAAAAGATTCTATAAAGCAATAGAATGATTTTCTTGATGGATTGAGTTAAGTATTAAAAATTATTTAAAAAATCAGCTGTCTTCATTTTTAGTCGGAAAGCTTCTATGGCCTAGTATAATCGATTTGTGAATATTCTAAATTCGTGTATTACTCTGCTTTTGCTGTCGGTGCCCCGATTACTCTGGTACGTTTGAAAAGGGAAATTTAGGCTAATACGAATTTAGAATTTTTTCAAGTTCTAGTCTAGTTTATAATACGAAACATGAAATTCCTCTTTGAAGCGGCTCTAGTCGCGTTAGACAGCTAACTATACACAATAAACACGAATAAACTGATGATGCATGTGAACAATAGAAGCCTTTGAGTCTATAATACGTTAAACACACATACAAGCACATAAAGAGAGAATATACAGAAATACTGTAAAGATCTGCAGGCAGGAAAATTCACTAATAATCATGAATCTGAAATTGTATAATCCTGTAGTTTTCCATTGGAGAATCATATAATAACCAGGTTATTATGGTCCCTTGCATCCCTGGGATATTAATAAATCAAGCTGACTGTTGATTTTCTAATAAATTTAACATGGAACAAATTTACGTAATTAGAGAAGAAATAATTATTTAATATAAAAGCTACCGCGAGTGTGTTGCTGCCAGAAATTTTTAATTTCCAACGAGTTAGCAGCGAATTATAATTTCCCAAAGTTTCCACCAGACTCTCGCGTGCGATAGTTTTTTATTACACAATTTATTACATTGGTTAAGAGGAAGAGAGGCCGGCCACCCGCCCACATCGAGCTGTTTTGTTTTTTCTGGCGTCGTGTCAGTCACGTGACACTGCAAGGCCCTGAACTGGGCCGAGGTTCATTGTCTGTGACCTTAGTGTGCAGCCTTATTCATAAATGCAGAGGCCTCGATTGTTAACTGGCCGGCAGCATGCAATCCACATCCCCACCGATATACCTTTCAACCCCCACTAGTCCCATTCGATCCCCAGTCATACCTGCACCTTCCAAGCCCCGCAATCGTTTATAAGCGTCACGCCACATGGAAAATGTCTCATCCCCCTTCCAGCAACCCTTCCAACTGGAATATCTTCAGAAATTCAACCTGCTGTATACCAGAGTTGCATGAAAAAATAATTATAGGACGAAAGGTTAAAATAGCACGAAAAATTCAATTTTAATGAAATATTTCAAGGGAGATTGTGGCGAGATAAGTCTTGAAGAAAAATGAATTTTCCGAAGCAAGAGAAACCCTTGATCGACCCTTGGATTTTAGAAGGTTACGGATGATCCGAAATTAGAAAGAGGATCGCACCCGCATATTTCATCAAGCGAAGATGAAAACGATAAAGACTGTCTTATAGCATAAGTGAAGCACGAAGGTCTAGGGTATTCGTTGCGTGCTCTACTCCTCTCCCTCCAATTCCCCCTACCCCCTCCTCTAACCTTAACTATGCTTAAAATCTGCATTCGCTCCGACCACCATTCTTCCCACATCTCAACCCCGTCACTTTAATCTCCTCCAAAAATTCACCGAGACAGTGAACTTTCCCCTCGACGAGTCACAGTTATCTTTGCCGCACGGTCTCCGTGAAATTTTAACGAGCAGCCCCAATTAGCCCCCTCCCCCCTCCTACTACACCCCGAGAATTATTTTCATTGCTTTGTCAACCCTCTCCAGCTTTAATAAACACGACCGTAGAAATTTATGCGGATGACATCTTTTTCTTTTTTCCTTGTTTCTCTACCAAGGTAATACTCAGTCGAGACGTGATTAAACACGACACGAATTTTCTCATAAATTAGTGATTAAATGAAAAATAATTACCAAGGTGAAATTAACGAAGGATGGGAGATGAATAATGCGAAAGTTGAAATTATTGGAGGATACGATTTAAATTTGTGAAAGGATGGAATTTGTGATTGGTAGATTTAATTTTGCTGCTTGGACTGGAGGCTTAATTTTGTTGGAGAAAATTTAATTCGGTGAGTGGTGTCGTGGTTCACTGCTCGAGGACAGAGGTTTCCTCGCTTTGTCTCTTTGTCTTTCTTCTCAGGCTAGACTTTCTTTCTCTTTCTCTTTCTGTCTCTAAAAAGAGAACATTCTCTCGAAACAAGCCTGGTAACGAATCAAGCTAATAAAATTTCAAGATTCATTCAACCTGTAACATATCCCCCGATCAAACGATAAATAATGCTTGATTAATTCAATTATTATAGCAATTATTCGATTAATTGTCAGATTTTATACTCCAACGATTAACGCGGGTTTCTACTCGATATGAAATTATCGCACTGGAACTAAGGATGGCTGTGCAGGACTGTTCCGCTCCATTTCACTGGGTCATTCATAGCCTCCATAAACGGTACATTTACGGTACATGTCGTTACTCGTAATTATGAATAATTATATATAACATGGCTGCAGAAAATTGGATCAGTATCTTTTGACGTCCTTATAAATTATTAACAACATTGTCCGGTGCATTCAGTATCTTTTATCAGCCTGATGAGCAAAGTCCTTGTAACGTAATTCAAAATTTACGAGGAAGTATTTTCCAACAAAGTTTTACCTCTTTCACTTTTTTATAGCTTAGAGAAAGCGATAAAAATTTCACGATTAACGTTGATGCAATTGGATGTTCGGTGGGCAGTCGATTACGCGATAAGCTTCGATGCAATTTATCAAAATGACGATGGAATCGGGGAAGAAGAGGAAGAGAAGAGGGCGAGCTGAAATGTCGCGCTATGCAAACAAACTTATACGTTGCTTTTATCGTGATGCTTGGTCGAAATGTCAAAGGACTTTTGGAAAGAGGCAAGAAAGCAGGAAGTCAGCCCCGCACGTATTATCCAACGGGGCATAAGAATGCACTTTGCTCCAATAAGTAAAATATCATAGCAAGAGAGGAATTTCTGATAAAAAAAAAACAAAGACTGCAGTTTTAAAATTATAATACGCCTTCGTAAAGGACCTATCGTTTTATCTATTTTTCATCGTCATATATATAGGTAACATGTATAAAATTATTAATAAACATTCGTAATTTCCTCCATCCAATTAACTAAAAATTGTTAAATTTTTGAGCTTTAAGTCTATCCGCGAGAGGGGGGTTAAAAATTGGAGGGAAGTTGATTTTAAAGAAGATAAAAAAGAAGAAGAAACTGGGTCGAGGGTACAAAACCGACGCGCGCCAATTTATCGTCAACGACGACTGAACAACAATCGGTGATTCGGGTCAGATGCGACTCATCGCCGGTGCAACCGGAAGTCACGTGGTCTCAAAGCCGTGATATTCGCAAAATTTCACTTCTCTCCCTGTAAGATATATATATATATATGTATATAACTATCAAAAGTTTTCTATTTAATTTCAGTTTCTTTATTTCCAAAAACAGAACGCTGCAAGAACTGTCGGACGCGCGACTGTGTGCGAATATAATAATTTTTCTTTCTTATCACTCACAAGATTTGGAAGCGACGAGAAGTTCCAGCTGAGTTCCATTGACTGCATCTGCAAGAAAGATATAGGTAGGATAATTAACAAATTAAAATTCACTGATATTATATACCGAATTATATTATCGCTATAAAATTTAATATTGATAATTTACTATAGCAAAATTATAAACGTTCTCTCACGTGGGTTTCTTTGCAATTATGCTTTTTTTATATAAGGGTTGAAAATCGAGGTGCGTATAGGGCAAGTGGCGATCTGTAGTGGATGAAGCAAGGCCTTGAAAGAGCCATGTAAAGAATGTGCACGTGTGTGTGTGTGGGGAGATGTGAGGTGGTAGGGGTGAATGTGGGTGAAACGCAGAAAAAGGCCTCGACAAGAGCGAAGAGCTGCTGACGCGCCCGTGTATAGCTTAACTTCTGCACCCCGATAGGTCGATGAAACCCTCCCAGTGAAATGTGCACTCATCGATGCGCCTTAAACCATCAACTATAAATATATACTAAGCAAATGCATATATAAATATATTATGCAATACACTTCATCAACAAACACTTTCCTAATTCTTAGCGAAGAAACTTGGAAAAACTACAACTTTTTACTTACCCAACTTTCTCACCTCCATGAAACATTCATTATGTTTCATATATATATGTATACATATGTCGTTTGTCGTACGTGTGTATATTGCCACAATGTTGCATAATTTTTTTGACACTCCAGCTGCAGTGACGAATATTGAAAATGCTTGACACTTGAGCTGCCAAATTTTTAGGGTACCTAGTTTTTCATCCCCCCACCCCTTGCTTCATAAACTAGTGCAGAATGTCCCACATAAGTCATCGAGAAATTTCCCTCCCCGAAACTATTTGGAAAATACAGTGGAGATCGATGGACAATCGGCTGGCACTGTGGGTGTTATAATTAAATTTGTGGATTTGTCCATTGAAATGAAACCGACCCAATTAAGGAATCACTCGATTTAATATAATAATGGCATTGCGATTATTTAATATAAACTGTCTAGTGGTGCAAGGTTCGTAAGAAAAATGGTATTCCAAATGAGAATTACAAATTGCTTTAAAATATCGATTTGTGACGAAGAGTTTTTAAAATTATTTTTCGAGAGGGAAATTAAACCGATCCAATTAAGAAACCACTCGATTTAATACAATATAATGACATTGAGATTATTTTATATAAACCATCCATTGGTGAAAAGTTTGCAAGATAAATGGGATATTCAGAATGAGAATTAAAAATTGCCTTAAAGTATCGATTTGTGAAGAGTTTGAAATATTATTTTTCGAGAATTCTACTATCAAGAAATTTCTCTTTTGTCAAGTGGGGACGATCGTGCGATGCATTGAACAGTAAATCTTGCCAGTGTCTTTTCTTGGTCGAGTGATCTGGAGCAGTCGTTATTCAACGTTCGGAAAACTGATAAGGATCCCTCCAGAGCCACGAAGTTTAATACAGTTTGCTGATGGTGAGCAAAAGCTGGGAATCAACGAATACTGTATTTTGCTTACCATCAATTTTTAAACTGATTATCTTACGTTTCCCTGCTCACCCTCTCTCTCTCTCTCTCTCTCTCTCTCTCTCTCTCTCCCGTTGACTACTGCACTACAGCCCCTCATAATTTTCATAATAATTTCTCCATTCCGAATGCATTAAGGAATTAGGAATAAAATTGAATGCATATTTATAAGCTTTGCAATCCTTGCAATCGCCAAGTGATACGAATAATCGATATTGCAAATTAGGACAAAGAAAAGAGAGCAAATGAAATTGGGATTTATAAACCGTCTTAGCCTTTGATATATAGTCTCTTTTAAGATATTTCTTCCCTTACATGAATAATCCAAGTGGATTAATAAAACTTGCACAAAACTTATGTACTGTATTATTGATTTATTTTACATTACTTATTTTGAATGTTTAACGTCAAATGAGATAATAATAAGAGCAGAGTTTCCAAGAAGATGACATGATCAAAATATACAAAGGAGAGGGGGTGGTATGGTTTTCAATCATCCCTTAATTATTTCGCAAGAGGGGAAATTTTACGAGAAAAATATGGCAAAATTATCGCAGAGTCGACAGTTTACTGCAGGCGAAGATAGAGATTGGCTGGTTAATTTAAGGATGAAGGATGTAGCGGTTTATGATGAAACTTGGAGTTCTGGTTCGTTGCTATTGCAGGGTTTTCTAACGAGAAGGAGGAGAGAAACGCGCGGTGCATCGAAAGGAGGCAAGTTTGTAATTTGCGAAATCAAAGGGCAGTGCGACATTGGGCAAATGAGAATGGCGGGAACGGCGCGTGCACGCTGGTAACTTTCAGAGAATCAAGCGGGACTCTAATTCGACACGGATCTCTCGCCAATTGTAAGTGGATGAAACCGGTACGTGACGCACCAATTTCTTCCAGGATTTTCTTTGCATCTTTCCTCGACAAGCCGCGAAATTTCCAACACTTAAAAATCTATCCTCTCTCAAATCAATTTTCTTAGCTCAATCGGATTTTAAAATTCTATTTTTACTATTATACAGGTTTTACAAGTGAAAGTACAGTAGAGCCTGGTCGTAAGAACTCGTTTTCTCGGATATTGTAACAGATAAACAATTTTTTATTTACAATATTTTAAAATACAAATAGAAAGGGCGCTTAAAAAAGTAACCAATGACAAATATAAATTATCACATCCATGCTTCATCATGCATTTAGTACGATACACCCTGTATAGCTGCATCATTTTTTCATTTTCAAGGTTACAGGAAGAAATAATTAATTTCGTGTTACACATTCACAGAACTCTGCAGAAATACCAAGGTTTAGAATTCAAGTTCATTCGAAGCTATATATTTTGATACATATAGCACACTCGTAAGGAAAGATCTGCTCCAATTTGATTGCTTTGCAGCTCGCCGATGTCTTCTTGATTCTCCAGATTACACGGTATACCTCTTCCTTCCAGCTGAACCCTATATACAGGCTGAATGCGCAAGGACGAGGAGAGAGTCTGCTGCTTTTACGCATCCAAGGTCCTTTTTCTAACTCTGAGAAATTCCGACCACTAATGCCAACTCGCATTAGCCAAGATTATGCTCAATTTGCTCGCATTCAGTCTTTCAATTTACTCCCCCCCAATCAGAGATTCTCCGTCTCATCATTTATCTTCAGCATCCCCCGATGCTCTCAGAAATATTACAAAAGGTGCTTTCACCAAAAAATCCTGCATGCTGCCATAATCCAAAGGATGTATTTTATCGATCGAACGAACGAACGACTATATCGACTTGGACCCAGCGTCTGTTCCAGAGGCTGACACGAATTCCACACTGATGCGTTCCTCTATAACTATTCGATTGAACGTGTCACCGCTCTCCAACTTTGTTCCAAACTTCCCTCTCCGACAATCGTACATCTCCCATCAGTGAGTGCCGAGCCGTCGTTTCCTTAGTAAAGTCATCGGACTCGTGAAAAGCGTGAAAGACAATTTCTAAAATGAAAACTCTTATTGGATTTTTGAAAATTTATTTATTGCCAAATGTTTATCGTGTTACAATTAATTTGCTTTGTTAAGTGGTAAAATTGATGTCTGGTTGCAGCTGTATCAGAACGATACCGGAGGAATTGACGGTAAAAAGATTAAAGTATAATAAGAGATGTTTGAAACGCCTGGCAACAGAAACGGTTTTATTATTGGTTCAATTACGACGCTGTTGTTTTCATTGACACTCCTGGAATGATCTGGTTAAAGTGGCTCGGATTGTAAATATTATTGGGATGATTCAACCGACTGGATTTTTGCGTCCAACGCTCTCTCGCCTTAGAGGCGACGTAACCGTTTGTAATCGTAGCACTCTAATCAGTTGTTTGTTCAAAAGTAACTCCTTCTATGAGATAATATTAACGCATTGCTCGCGTGTACACAATACCAACCCGTATGTATGTATATATATGTGTTTTACCGAATATTTTTATTCATTGATCTCATATAACAAAATTGACCATTCACGAACTCAGCCTGATTGATAAAGAGCGCTGTTATATAGACTTGACTGAAAATGGCAAGTAAAATTTGTATGTAAGGCTGTCAATGGTCTATAAGTTTCTGTCTCTGCCGAACAATCGTGAATTTGTCATTGGAGAATCGATAAACGTTGAATTTCTATTGTTAGTATAACTATATAGGGGAGAGGGGGCAATAATAGGTGAGGGAGAAAGAAATGCTTAAATAAAGCATCGAATAAAGGAGGAATAGCATTAGGCGAAGCAAATGATAAGACAAATTTTAATTACAGACCTTGCTGAGTCAATTATTATTATATATAACTACGAGAGAATTTTATAGAGAGGAAAATTGTCGGGATACTTTTGTGGAATTTCCAGTAAGAAATTCCTGATTAAAGTATGCCCGCAAATCTAAGTTCGAATCAGGAAAAGAGCATCAATATTTATGAGAGCCGTGTAGTTGTAGGAATATAGTATAATATTATTAACCCTCAATGCTGTAATGAAGAACAGCGGTAGAATTTTAATTAACGCTAAAACTCATTTTTACGTTTTGTCTATTAATTATTATTAAGGATTTTTTCATTTTCCAATAATCGCATGACGAACAAGAAGTGACTGACGATTTAAATGGAGCTCTGAATCATATTTTAAAATTCAGATAGGTGAGACTGCTGGTCTTTTATTTTCAGCCATTTGGAAATTGATGTCAAGTATTCGGTTCCACGGAGACTGTACAAATCAAGGTTGCCAATTTACATGACAATCGATATTCAATGTTCGTGTTCGAAACTACACGGTTTTCAGGAGTATTTGTAATTTGGTCCAATGATTTTTCTTAGGATTTTTTTGTAAGAAGAAATCCTAAAAATACTCTTAATGCTTCGTGCGTTGATAGTGCGTTGACGTAACTCTCTGTTGACAAACGTAGGCACCAGCTTGTTGGCGAACTGCCAGATAGTATAATCATGAAAGATCGCTAGTAGCTGGAAGCGAAAATGTGTAGGTTCAAACAACAATTTCGCCAGCAATTCTGGATGCAAAGAGATTCTGAAATCCGTCTCATTTACCTCGAGACCAGACTGTTAGAGGGCTCTTACCACAGGGATCTCTCGCATTTCCTCGGAATGCACCTCGAGTCTTGAACCAGATTTATCTTATGCCTCCACTTTTTTCCAACCTCTGCCTTCTGCAAAAAAGAAATAAAAACAAAAGAAAAATACTCAGATTTAAAGCTCGCTCAGTCACGAACAGGATGTAATTTATCGGACCACTTCGTTTGAAAGGTGTAATTCCATTGTTTTCATTGTAACACAACCAACATTACCACTCGGAGATCGAAGCTTGTGAAAAAGCTCGCCTCTTCCATCAAAAGGCTGTACTAATATATTGCGATAATCGTTTGGGCGAACGGTACGGTAATTCCGGCTGGAACATTTAATTGAAGTTAGGTGGAGTGATGAATATTAGCAGTAGCCCACGGGCCCTGGAATCGATGCGGAATCGAAGCAGCAATTTTATTCTAACCTAAAAAAAGAACGTTGAACAGACGAAGAGCAACAAAAATAATGGCTGCAACGTTTTTAATGATAGCTCGTTAGTTTTAAACGGGGAGAATGTTGTGCTCGAAGCGACGAGACTGAAACTTTTGAAATGAAAGAATGCGTTCGTCAATAAATTCCGCGAACAGTATCGTTCAGATGACACTGACAATACTGGCATTAATTATCGGCTGTACGTACGTTTCCGAATCGCAAACTCTCTGAAGGGACTGTAGGGGCTTTTGCAAACAGCTGATCGTGTAAGAAACATGCATTATACCAAAATACGGACCATCGCGATAAGAGCTGGCTAATTACGCTCTTTCAGTACCAACCCACTCTGAGCACTTAGCGCGAGACTTTCATCGCTTTTATTATGGGTCCCAGTCAGCCTGCTTAATTCTCGAACCAAGGACCAGTAGGCAATTTCCTAGACGGGTAAAAAAGGGCTTTTCTTGTTTATAGTTCGCCTGACGCGCGTCGATGGCGCCACCAATCTCGGATCCGTTTTCTTCCACCCATATGTATAATCTACGAACGCTTAGATTTTGCCAGATCAACAGAAGCTTATTAGGTTATGTATGTAGCAAATGGCAATCCGGACCAATCAGACCTTTGCTCGGCTCGTAACTTGAGTTACATGACGCGTTTAATGGCAGAGCTACCCAAATCGATTTCAGTCAACTCATGCATGCATTATCAAGCAAACAGCAGTGTTTGCTTATAAATGTATGTATGAATGTGTCGCCACTGATCAAGTCGCTTTCTCCCACATTTAGATACAATACTGCACGAAGTAAGGAGGAAGGAATGGGTATGTGTGCGTTTGCATTTTTATCAGTCGAAAGAGTGCTGGTTTGCTTACAGTGAACTGTGGTATGCATATCGTGGGACGTATCCAGACGTATCGGTAAAAGCGTCGCGCTACGCCACAGGTGAAGGAGAGGGGAAATTTCAAACCATTGGCAGTTGGCAGGGGGAAGCCTGGGGAAGAGCACAAGCTTAACGCGTGTACAGCGGGAGGGGACGAAAAGGGGTGCGATTATCGACCTCTGCCACACCGACCTTTGTAGCTACTGGGCTAGGATGCAGCTGCCCCCAAGTTAGCTTTCTCAAACTCCAGCTATAAAGGTCCTCATCAAGAATACAGTATATATACTCCATTACTACGTTTCTTTTACCATCTATGTTTACTTCCGTAAAATGACCAAGTTTTTGTTACCTCGCCAGATGCGCGACATCATCCATCTTATGGATGTAAAAACGAAATTTACGCAAAAAGGACGGTAGTCGAGAGTTTGCTTAATTCCACCCTTTGTTGAGAATTTTATTTCGGTCTAGTAAATCAGGATGTCTCGTTTCGTGAAACTTTCAGGTATAAAGCTGATAGAAGCCTTACAAGGAAACTTAGCTAATCCCAGCCAGTAATGTAGAGGAGCGAGAACTTGTATCCCCGCTTGAATTTCTAAGGGTAGACGAAGTAAAGTTTATTTTCTAGTGAAAATATTTCTTGGTTTCTCTAGCACCGTTGGCCGCGTAATCGAATGTTGTGGTTACAATCTGACCTGAGAGCCTCTACAGGCTTTTTTTGGAAAATGCGATAATAAAATCAATGCAGACTGAGAAATTTTATTGGGTAATTGAAGTAAGATGACGAGGAAAGCATCAATATGATATATGTATATATATGTATATATATATATATATATATATATATAATAATCGATGTGTACGTTGCGATCATTTTTTACGAATCCTTCAACAAACACAATTTATACTATGTAATCCGCATCTTAAAATAAGGTTCAAGGCTAATCATTAAATCCGGTTACAAGTTCATAGATCGGTCTCCATAATCCTGAATATCGGATAGATTTATAAATTATATATGAAAATAAAAATACTGGTAAAACTTGAAAAACCGAGGAAAATGAGTTGAGCTGCCGCGACGTCGTTTTGACATAAATTCAATACTTTTAAGAGCTGGTTGCATGGGCCTAAAAATATTGCATGAGTCAGTGGATGAAAAAACTGAACAGTTCGCAACCACGATATTGCGTTAGATTGAATCTACGCGCGACCAAGAAGCATTCGGTTTAGCATGTTCATCATTATTATGAACAGTTGTCATTGGCAGATGGATTCTAATGATGTATTGCTCTCTTGTATATCGGCAGTTTCAGGTTATTACAACTAGAGCAGTAAGCGGTTACTGTCAGCTACCCTGTTGCATCTTAAAGCCATTTGACAAGCTATTTACAAGCACGCGTTATGATCTTCATTGCATCCGAGCGAGCCCGTTTGCTTAGATTTATTTTTACATATGTCCTAAAGAAGTAAATAACCCTGTTTTATTTTTTACTTCAGGTGATTTATTTTGATTCAACTTAATTGTTTTTAAGCGATGCGAATGCAAATTGAATTTGCTACGACATATTCGACATATTTTACTGTCATCGACGAATGAAAAAAAATTCGATCATAGTTCACAAACTTTCCTGTGTCGCTTGAAATTATTGGAACCCAATAAATGCACATATGCATGATGTGTATGTGCGTCACGATTTATATCGCTTGGGATGCGACGCTGCCGAATTTTCACGTCAGTCGAATAATCGATTATTACGACCCTGAAGCTGAAACTGGTTATTACCAGCCAATCAACTTTAATCTTGATACTTCTTATTCAATTTTCTTGTCGTGCCACGACAAGAAGAGATTGGATCGAGTCAAAAATACCATTTCCATCTAAGATCGGTATGAAGCTCGATCAATAACCAATTAACCCTTTACCCTTTGCTTTCTCTCTTATCGATTACTTCAGTGCATAAATCGTATCATTCTCCGTTGAACGGAGCGCAGACTTTGCATATCATTAAATATTCTTAGCTAAATTACATTACTTACAGCTGAGAACGAATTTAGCGTGCTGAAGCCTCTTTTGAATGCTGTGTTATTCTGTCAATGTTGACAAATTGGTAACAGCTCATTAACTTAATTCTAATGAAATTACTGAAACTCGGTTAAAGCTAACGATTGTTAAGAGCGTTTAAATGTAAAATAAAGGCACGGAAGGAATTACGAAAGGAACTTCATGATTCGCTGGAATGAAACGTAAATGTTTACGGTTTAGGGTATTAGTGGTAGGATGAAAACAGTACCTCTCCCACTAATACTCACCGTAGTCATGCACCGGTGACTGTTGCTCTTGAAAATTTTGTTGTTCGTAGGGTGGTGACATTTTATTGGCAGGCGTGACTCTAAATCGTTCCATATTTGCGCACAAGTTTTGCCTGGCAAGTAGCAACGTTAAAAGCTATTAAACACCACCGGCAGCGACACCTTCACAAAAACACTGTACTTGTCAGCTCTCTCGAGGAAGCTTCGTTCAGTCTTTTAGTTCCAGGCCTAGCCACACGTCACAACACTGCACTTTCCAGTACTGCGATTGGCGAATACACGCTCCATTCGCCGGCACGGTATCAGAAGCGCGCCGACCAGCGTCGCAAACCGCTCTGAAAATCCTAAAGAAATAAAGATATAACTCGGCCGTGAACTATACGGGCTTCGCTTGCGATCCTTTCTTCTTGTATGTAAACAACAGAAGGAGTCTTCTAAAGTCTTTGTCCTTCGTGAGTCGCGAATGTTTCTTTCTCTACCGATTCACTTCTTTCACTATCACTCTGTTGAGTCACGTTGCATTTGTTTCTCTTTCTCCCCACTACTCTGATTTTCTTTCTCTTACTCTCCCAGTAGTCCTTTCTTTCTCTTGCTCTCTCTCTCTCTCCCTCTCTCTTCTATCTATCTTACTCGCACCATGTGATACTAGCGCTTTGTGGCTTTCGAATGTCACAAGCCGGCAAAGATTATTTCTCATTAAGCCAGTTATAGTTAAACGATACACGCCGAACGATCTGTCAACTCCTAGTAGAAGCGCCCTCGGAGGGAGTACGATGAATCAGAACACATCCCGCTCTTTCGACAAACCTTTTCAACGAATGACCACGTGTCTGCTAAATTGGCTTTAATTCTCTTTACTTTCTCAAATTTTCACCAAAAATTCCAAAGATTCCTGAGCTTCATTGAGAATAATGCGACTATCTAGACTTTCCACAACTTTATGAAAGAACAGATGAGCTTTGTATGCGTTTTATCTGTTTCTTTGTCTCTCTTTCTCTTTCTCTCCCTCTTCTTCCCATGGTGCACGCCCACTTGTCAGTCGGCCTCCTCGTGCACGCAAACTAAACCAGACCACGTGTGCGTGCATCGCTTCCACGAAACACATTCGTGTTTTTTGTTTAAATGAAATTTAAAAATCTAAATTCCAAGAAATTTAAATGTAACATAAAATTAAAAAATTCTTAGTCTTTCCAGCAAGCCATTTTTTTTAATTTATAGATAATTAGACGTGTTTGTATTGCTGGATAAAGATCAATTGTTCTAGAATTCTTTCAGTTAATGTAACGGAGCTCGACCAGCTGCTTGAACAGATACTGTTAATACACCGAAAGGTAGATATTGCCGAGAAGGTACAATAGGGTGTTTGCGAACTACAGCAATTATGCCTGATGCCAACTGACGGAGCTCCATCGGTCACCTGCAGTATCCTGACATAGAGGGCAGCAGGAAACGGAGCTTCCCTTGGTGAAATGGAGAGAAAACCCTTTTTTTAAAAGAATCAAATATTTTTGAGTTCTAAAACTATGTTTATCTATTAAGATAAAAACAAACAAAATACACTATTATTAACTGCTTGTAAATAATTTTCGTAATATGATAAATACCAATTTTTATACCTATTTTGCAATTCAAAAATTTCAAAATGTAATAAATAAAGCAATGCAAATTTTTTAATACTTTAGCTCTTTTTATTAAACGTCTCTGAGCTTTTTCCATCATTCTTCGAATTTCTAGCTTGTTGTATATGATACTGGAATTATTGACCATTTGGAGATAACTCCATATATGTACAAATATTGCTTCTTAGAAACGCATTACAGTATTTTCCATCAGTATATATATTTTAAAACATCTCCAAGATAAAATTTGGAGTATACCTGCAATAAGCAGAGAATATTCGTGATCTTGTGTGCAAATATGGCCGTGTGTGAGTATGCACTTCCTTTTTTTTTTAAGTCAGAAGAACGCATTTCTCTCGGCGTTTCGTTTCGTCCAAACAGCTGATCGACGCCCTGTTTTTAATTACACTTCGCTTCGGTTCATTGTTACTACCGAGGTAAGTTTCATAAGATCCAAAAAACTCCAGCAAAACCCCTGCAATCCTAAAATGCTTCGGTACATTAACTTGGTTCAGAAACTGCAACAGACGCTTCTTACAATTTCTTTCGAGTACCTCATCGTCCATTGCACATAGTCCCATTGGCATATCACGTACCTTTTGTAGGTTAGGTATTCCGGTACTCCTTTCCTGAAATCTTCAAAATATTTTACCAACTTTCATCATTTTTCCAAGCTTTTTTAAATCGTTAACTCAACATACTTTAGGCTAAATGCTTGCTTACGCTATTTAATTTTGTTTAACATTGGGTTTTTTCATTTGCATTAAAAATTTTCATACAAGGACGAAACCGAACATCGATATCATTGCGATTTGGTCTCCTAAAACCTTTCTTAAAATAACGGTCATAGCTTAGAGATCTTGGAGGCTGTATTAAAAAAGACAATTGGAGATTCTAGATCTAATCATTTTGAGAGCTTTGTATCGCGCGGTTTCTGAAGGACGCGCCGCCATTTTAACTTAGCATCTAAGGAGAAGAAGAGACAGAAATAATATGGGAGAGTGTATCCTGGGTAACGAAATCTTCAATGGCCGTTTTGCCAGACTAGAAAACAGATCACGGCATACTGATCAGCCTGAATTACAGCCACATTTTAGACAATTATTAGCGTGGAGACTAAGATTATTTCGATTTATTCAGTGATTTTAATCGTCAAGCTGTGGCCAAACGTGAATAACATGGGCTCCAAGAAGCACAAAAAACACAAACGTGAGAGGCATGAAGGTGAGAATCAAAAAATTAAACGAAGCAGCACGTAACTCATATTGCATTTATCGACAATATTCTGGATTTCGTAATAAAAACAAACGTGTGATACCTTTTCCTTCTCGTGATTGATACTGTTTCATTCTGCTGCTCTCATTTCTGCATTCCCTCATTTCATGGCGAATAACAACTTTCATATATTAAGTAAATAAAATATTTCACTCCATCAAAGCCAATAAATTATTTGTCATGGAGTTAACTCCACGTGAATTTATTCCCAAGAGATATTAAGCCAAGAAGGTCCAATTAACTATACTCATAGAATATTTCTATTTAATGCTGACATATATCACAATTCATTCGTTTTTGTTTCATTCTGGTTGTGTTGCTTTCTTGTATTTGGCTTATGTTATTTGATATCTTTAAATATCATTCTGACTACTTTAGGATTCAAATGAAAGTGCATTAATGTTTCTGCTTCTCACTTGCCTGTGATAGGCAATGATTTTAATAGAATAAAGTGCAAAAATTCTTTATTGTTTTCATTCGAATCCTTCTCATACTCATAGTTTATGCACAGGAATTTTGACTGCGTTTTCACCATGGACAAACTGAGAGTGAGGTTGGAGTAGAAGTGAGGTGGATTCTAAAGGTTCCACCAAGGAAGGTGCGACGTGGAAGTAAGTGACGTGTAACTACGGACCTAGACTGGTTGCACGACAGAGGCTAGCTGTGCTTCCATAATTATACATTAGTCCCAGCAAAATTCCATTTTTGTCTTATGAAGAATAAAATTGAAGTGCAACACGAAGGAAAAAATGCATGCTCCGTTTAAAAAATACCAGATGGGTAAAAATTCATTGAGGAAGTACATGTGGATAATGAAGATCTGTTGCGCTTCAAACATAAATTCCTGCCTGTTATATATAATGGCATACAGTTGCCATAAATGCTTTGCTTTACCTCTATACAAGGTATTTAAATTTCAATTTTTGCTCCCTCTTGATTACTGTGACAATAAAAGTTAATTTATTGCTGATTTCTATTAAGGTTTATTTAATTTAGTACGAGCTACTTCCATCTCGCTTCCAGTTTGTTGTATGTGAAAACAAGGTCACTGTCCTGAAATATTATCATATCTACATTATCATTCAAAGCATTCCTACCCTCTCTTTAATACCCAGTAGATTTCATTAATTTCTATTGCAGACAATCAAATACATTTGTGTTTCAATTATGCTGTATCCTGCACAGTACATCACTTGAGCAATTTTCTGTTTGCATGCAGCAACATTTACAGCTTAATGCTTCCGAATTAAAGTATATAAGAGGTCAAGCAAACCAATTAAGTAAGAAAAGACTAATGTAAGATTATCTTTAACAGAAGGACAATTTTCAACAACGGATCGGCCTCCGACGTTAAAGCTAATTTTGAAAGTAGGAGGAAGTAGTGGGACACCTGAATACGGTAACGAGTCGCCCAATCAAGCAACAATGTTGTCCCAGCATTATCAGCAGCAGCTAGGACTGAATTATTCAGTCACCCAAGGAGAATCTGAGTACGATAGATACATGGGCCACAAGAAATTGAAGAAGAAAAAGAAGAAGAAGGACAAGAGACACAAGCACCATCATAAGGATAAGAAGAGGAGAAGGGAAGAGTCCAGTCAGGAATCTGTTGGAGATGCCGATGAGAGTTTGGCCGAACCTCCCAAAAAAATTCCAAATCAGCTAATGACTGCCAGACCAGTCAGTGCTGAACACAGGACTCCTAGCCAGTTGAGCTCACTTTCACCACACCGAGAGCCAAGGACTTGCGTTCTAAGAAAAATAGCCGAACGAACTCCTCTGCAACGATTATTGGAGCATCTGCTGAGGTCCATGGAGAAACGAGACCCTCAGCAATTCTTTGCCTGGCCAGTGACAGACAATATTGCTCCTGGCTATTCTCAGATCATCACGAATCCCATGGACTTCAGTACGATCAAACAGAAAATAGACGACAACAATTATCAAAACTTAAATGAATTTGTGGACGATTTCAAATTAATGTGCGACAACGCTACTACATACAACCAGCCAGACACTATTTATTATAAAGCAGCTAAAAAGCTATTACACGTTGGTTTGAAAATGGTCACGCCAGAAAAATTGAGACAACTGAGGCCAGTTTTAACATACATGCATGATATATCCAAGGAAGAGCTGGGGTTCGAGTTGGGTGTGGAGGATCCGAACAATCCAGATTTGTTGATAACGGAAGAGCAAATAGAGAAGGAGCGAGAGCAGGAGGAGCGAAACGAGGAAGCTGAAGAGTTGAGGAAAGAGAACCAAAGGAAGATGAGATTGGCCAATTTGGGCAAATTCGAAGCGATACCTGACGACCTTACTCCGGAAGAAATTCTGAAGCAAGCTAGGAGCGCGGCTAAAGCAGCTGCGGAAAAACTCAGTTTGAAGAGACTCAACTCCAAAATGGGCTTCCTCAGACAGAAGAAAGATGGAACTACCAGTCTTCAGATTATCGTACCAGGGGACGGTGTTATTCCCGGAACGAATCAGAGGCCGGTGTCCCTAGGTCAGTTAATTGGAAAATTAAACCATGGAACTGGTGCCTTGGCAGGTTTTCGCGAGGATAGAAGAAACATGTCAAAGCCTGTTAAACCATTATATTACGGAGCCTTTGGCTCTTATGCACCTAGCTACGACTCTACATTCTCCAATTTAACAAAGGAGGAAACTGATCTGGTTTACCAAACTTATGGGGATGAGACAGCGGTTCAATACGCCGAATCCATTCTGGACTTTGCCAAGGACTGCGATTACACGTTAACGATGGTGGATGATTTGCTAGATATTTTAACTGGTGGGGACCATCGAAAGACGAAGAAATTATTGGAGGAAAAGAGAAGACTCAAGGAAGAGGAAGAGAAGATCAAACATCTTCTGGAGAAACCAATTCAAGATGTTAATAAAAACAATGCGCTACTAGACAAAGTTAAGGTTGATATCGATCAACTTAAGACTCTCACTGACCTCGGCATTGATGTAAACTTTTTGGAAAATTTAGGTAATGTTGAGAAAATATTTATTCTTAATATCTTTTACCATTTGTGACTAATTTATGTTTTTTTGTTTCTATATACTTTTAGAAGAAGAGATGAAATTCAGCGAAGAACGCACGGTCCTTCAAGGTCGTTTGGATGATACAGCAGATATGCTGGGAAGATTAAAGCAGATTCAGCACTCTCGTCTTTCGGCTCCGCCACCAGCACATTTGTCAAATGTTCCCAAAGCGCCTGAAGTGGAAACAGCTCTAGCGGATAAGATAACGGATAATTTGACGGAAATAGCGAAGAAGCTTCCTCCTTCCGCAATTGCTCCAGTAGATGGACTAAGAAGAGCGATGGGCATTGCGCCGTTAGGTGGTCCCGAGCCCATGGAAGTAGACCCTATCACTCATAACCCAACAATCGTCACAGAGAACAGTCTATTAACGCAAGACACGGCCAATCAAGTCCCTGGAAACTTACTCAGCGATCAGTCGGCATTGCAAGCCACAAATTTGCTGAGTCCGGCTACTCCGCAGACACAGATGGCTCTGAGCTCACAACTAAACCCTAATGAACCACCGATTCAAATCCAGATCGGTATGAATCAACCTCAGACGCTGTTAACTTCCACAGAACCTTCCGGCGTTCCTGATCTAGAATCCGAGCTTCGAGAATTCCTCGAGAGCGATCCTACATTAGGGCACTCTCCGCTTCATGATGACAAAACTCTGGAAGATATTTTGTCCGAATCGTAATCTTAGACTTGTATTATTTAGAGGAGTCCTATTTAAAGTAATAATTGCAAGCAATTGTACATTTTGCTACTGTTCAGTGTAATTTAAATCAATATTGTGTTTAGAATGATTAAATTAAATGTAAGGATTAAAAACTTTATAAAAATCCGTTGTAAATACATGAAACAAAAGCTATTAATATAAGTAGTCCTATCTTATTTATCGTCTTATTATTTAACCCTTAAGTGGCACACTATCTCGGTAAAACGTGAGTGGAATACTAAGACTACCACAGAGTTTAAGAAAAATAAGGCATTACCGAAGAAAAAGCACTACCTTGAGTTAATTACAAAAAATCTTGAGTGCTTTTCAAATCTGAAATTCGGTTAAGGAAACTTTTTAAAGTCAAAACTCAATTTTAAATACTCTCTTGCAAAAATTCAGAAAGAAAAGTTATTATTAATCATGTTAGTAATCACTAAATTAATGTTAGAATCATTTTGATCTCATATGCCATGACGGGTTAATCTCGTTGATAATTGGATTTCAATGCGAAATCATCGTTTCTCATTTTATCGGCAATCGAGAACCAAATTGAAGCTTTCCAATTTTCTCGCGGAATCTCACTAATTCGACTCATATTCTGAGTGCGCGGGTTCGATATCGGATAAACGAAGAGGCAAAAAAATAAATGGACAACTTTTTTCCATCTGGTAATGGAAGGCCACTCGTATCTGGAGCGTGTCGAGTTTTATTTATTGTTACTTAACCACAGTCAACCTTGACTTACCTACTGATGATAAATTAATCCAACCCCCCGGAGCCGGCGCAGTCTCCCTTGGATCAGTTTAGAAAACAAATTACTGTACGAATGACAAGAGACACGAGAATTTTCACGAGCCATAATTTATAACTCATAAAAAGATAGTGTTTTGTAATTTTCTTCAAGGCTTTTCCGAATTATTGTAGGTCTTATCTTTATGGGGTAAAAGTGGAGATGAATGTTGTAAAAGTTGCAGCAAGTTTCGTTTATGATGCTAGGAGGGTACGAGTTTAAATATTGAGATTATTTTATACAAATAATTTCCCTTGTATATTGCATATGGATACAAACATATATTCTACTGATTTATTATATTTTATTAATATTGCAAACTGATGTAAACTTTTAATCTTTTTAGGTAACGATAACTCATCATCCAATTAAGTTATACCTAAGAACAGGATGTCGTACAGATACCTCAAGATCATACCCATAAGAACCTGCCAATTGAGTGACGCCATTATGAAAAAATGAAAAAAAAAATGCGCATGCTGAGAATCAGTTTCATCTGCGGCAAAAAAGATAAAAATCCGCAAATCCTTTACCAGGGCTTCACCATGTTGATCTTTTTTGAACGTTACATAACGTGGAAATAAATGGACGGTCTTAATTAGAGCGCAAATCAGTAAAAATGATCCTTATCTCAAAGCGACTGGCACCCGACAACTTGATTTTCTGAAAAAATACCTGAAATTTAATGCTCAAAGTGACAGTGACGAGTTAATTAAATGAACGATGCTACACGCTCATTTTAAAAGTCTTTTTTTAATTTTTCTTTGAATTAAGAGAAAAAGGATAAAAGTTAGCAGATAATTGTATGCGTGAAATTCTCAAATTGAATTATTCGATACAACCTATTTACCGAAAGAGATTCTTCATCCGAGTGCATCGATTCTGTAAGCCCGCTGATGGAGGCTAACTTTATTGGATCGTGTATTTTCATTTGCGGTCTGGAAATTCTGCATCAGGCAGCATTGCGATTGCACAATTCAATTTAAGTATGGCAATTTCTTGAAAGATAATGGTAATATTTGTAATTTAAGAGGATGCTTAGTTAGAGAAATTTAAATCGAGTTTAATTTTCAGGACCAACGAGATGGGGGCTGTAGGATTTTGCAGCTAATATTCCACTTTCTGTGCAGACAGGCTCAATGAGGGAAAGAATGGTCCACAACGATAGAAAATGACTAGCAATTTCTCAATAGATTTGTTACAGTATACAAGAGCTTTTACTCTTAGGAAAAACACTTCCTCACATTTAAAAAGATTTCCTTCGCAATGTTCTGCTTTAACTCGAAACATCTCGATCAATCTCGTTGAAATATTTATCACGCTGAAAAAGATTAAAATATTATTTGTGAATGTTGCTGGATTCTTTTGTGGTAAGAGATCTGATTTGAGTTTCATCAAGTTCTTTTGAGTATTAATCCCTCTGGAGAGTGCAGATGGTATGTATCCTAAAAAATTTAGGAGCAACGCTCCGGTTGCCTGGAAACGTAGAATAGCTACTGCGAGATATTCCATGGTCACTCAGTATAAACCCGAGCGAACTCTAATTGGAGAATGATGTATATTGAGCATGTGGAATCGATCGCCGGTAAATTGCTTGCAGCTCACCTGGACTGGCCGAAAAAAGAGTTTTACCCTCCACATATATAATTATCTCCATCCGCTGCAAATTTGTCATCAACCATACTCCCACTTTCGACCCAACAGATCTCGCGATATTAACCCTAATGAAATTTCCACGATAAATTAATTCCGTAAAAATAAATCGTTTGACCTAAAAATTTCTTATTTGCAAATGACAATTCTGTAATTTTAGATTATTTTAAGAGGGCGCGAAGCTTGGGTAAATTATTCCAAGCTCCTTTCAAAGAAGCTGACTTTTCCATGCTTGTTAAAATACCCCCCTCCCCCCCCCCCTACACAAATTTTCTCCATCATTAACCACGTTTTTGCGTGTTTTTTCAGTTACTCCGTGGTTCGGCAATTAAAAAGTTTTACGTTACGTTTTAAAAGTTCAACGCTTAAAGAATGCGTCGTGTGAAAAAGGAAATTCTGATATGGCACCCAGCAGAATCTTGAAGAGGAGAAATACCGATTTTTTGAAGCAGAAGATATGACAAGAATGTTGAGGAAATTATGTCGAGATATAAACGATAACCTTATACAATTAGTTTAATTTCTTAACGAGGCTGCAATGCCTGATAAAGACAAACTTGAAGCTGCATCATTCGAGGGAAATTAATTAAAATTTTATACCCTGCCTTTGCCGATAAATAACATTGTCTTCGTAAATCGATCAAACGAATCGTTATCCTGCGAGACAAGAACCAAAGGAAGAATTAATTGTGAAGGAAATATGCGAAAAGACTGAATTGAATTGAATTTAATTCAATTCAATTGAACGGAGAAACCGAGATATTTGGAGGAGAAAAGAAAACAGAAAACAAACTCGCGATTTATTTGTAGCCATCGACGCACCGGTTGTATGGTAAGTTGAACTAATAATTATTAAAAAGTGCTCGGTAGCTGGCACATAAAGCGAGGCGTTGCTAATAATAGCGGATGTTTTGGATACTGCGAGAAACTAAGAGAAAGTGGAGCAGTAATAAAGCGTGTGCAGAAAATCTGAGCAAGTAGTAGAAGCAACCTGTCTGAGTCAGACGGAGAAGGTAGAGTATTTTCCCTTGCGTTCCTTTCTCATCGAATAAAAGCTGGGAACGAGGAAACTGTTCTCGAAATTGAATGCCACACGAGGAAATTTTTAACTTTCTCTTTCTCTGATCAAACTCGATCGAACTTTTTCACTTTTCTCACTACATTTACATCAATTTGACATTTCATCCGCAATTTGCCAGGCCGGTTAAATATAGCTGGCTCGATTTCAACAGCAGTGTTACGTCATTTATGGCCTGAGATTTTCTCATTAAAACAGGCGTTTTGTTTTTCCCGCAAAACCAGCGAAATTTAGTTGCGACCCAATTCATTTAAGCGCCAACTAAATTCTCCCTCGGGTATACATGTGTATATAGTATATATAAACTATATGTAAACCTCTTTCATTTAACATTACCCTCAAATCCACCGGATCAAATTAATCTAATTAATCCCCTAATCAGCTTTCTGGTGCATTTTCATGGTTTACCTGAGCAATTCGATTAGAAACGATTTCCGTTCGTCATTGTCGAAGGAAAAATGGCACTGTTGTTCGTGGTAAACATTGAATAAAGTGTACACGTGGGAGTGAATGTTGTGATAGCGAATAAATCGAAAGCTGGAAGATAAATAATTGACTCGCGCAGGTAGCAGGTGCGAATTGCGAAACTGATCATGGATTTGACAGTGTGGAAATAGTGAAGCAATGTGTGTGAGTATAAATGTCAAAAACTAGCCGATTTTTTTGGTTTACTCTAGCGATAAAAGCTGCAATTGAAATCATTTTTTTTAATATTGTTCAATTCCTTAAAACTATCGGTATTCTCAATCTCTCCCCCCCCTCTTTTTAACTAATTTCAAACTTGGACTATACTTTTCGATCCTTTATCTTTCGCTCTTTATCACAGCTACAATTTTGCTGAGAAAATTTAACGCTTCCCAGGGAAATACAGACTTCTTTAGCATAAGAGACAGTGTGGAAGGAATGGACCTATGTATATGTAACTAGTCGATTGTTTAGCTTCATCCTAGAAATAAAAAGTTGAAAAAATGTTTTTGTTAATTTCGATCAAATTCTTAAAACTATCGACCTTCTTCGACTACTTTGAAGTTTCGAGTACAAAACTCGGCCCTTTTTCTTCAGCTTCTCGCGAATTACAGTTTTGTCGAGAAAATTTATCGTTTCCCTGGGAGGTGTAGACTGGATTAGCAAGAAAGAAAATGTGAGAGAAGTAGACCTATATATATATATATATATATATATATATATCTAAGTATAACGCCAAAAACTAGCCAATTTTTTTCTTCGTCCCAGCGATGAAAACTATACTTCAAATTGATTTAGTTAAGTTTGTTCAAATTTCTGAAACTATCGTCTTTCTTCGACCCTCTCACCCTCCTTTCGACCACTTCCAAGCTTCAAGTATACAACTCGATCCTTTTTCTTCCGCTTCGCGACAGACACAATTCTGTCGCGAAAATTTAACGCTTTCTTGGGAGATGCAAGCTGGATTTAATATTAAAGCTGCTATTTCGTAGTCCAATGGTTCTCTTCAAATGTAAACACACGTTTATAAAAAATCCTCTATACATTTAGTGTTAATATGAGAGACTGTGAAAGCAGTAGACGTGTGAGTATAAAGCTAAAAATTAGAAAATTGTTTTATTTTATCCTAGATATGAAAGCTGTCCTCCAAATTGATTGTATTAATTTCACTTAAATTCGTAAAGTTATCGTCACTCCCCCCCCCTTCACCCCACTTTTCGACCACTTCCAAGCCTTCAATAAACAACTCGATCCTTTTCCTTTCGCCTTACACGAGACACAATTTTGTCGCGAGAATTTAACGCTTCCCAGGGAGATGCAGGCTGGATTTAGCAGGAAAGCATGACAGGCGTGCATAATTTCGGGAAATAATGCATGAAAGGGCTGCCAAGGTTCTTATCTAGCGAAGCACATGTAAATAGCTACAATGGAAGGTAATTTTTTCTCCTAGTTCCCATCAAGCCCCAAGGTAGTCCTGCTCGCTATTGTAAATCAATGCACGCCTTTGTTATCATCGGCTTTGCTCGTTCTCCTTTTGTTCAGGACCGCAGGATACGCCTTCTGCCTGAAGACAACGGTCATCAAGAAAAATTCTGAAAAAAAAAACAAAAGAGCTCACAAAAGGTAAGGAAAACAATATATTTACCGTCAGTTCTTCTTACTCGACAGTTATTGCTAATAAGACTTTATATAATAAATAAAAAATTCCCTTGCATTATTCTGATTCTCATTAAAAATGTTGTAGGTTTGTTTAACAGTATAATGAAGAGATGGAAAATTCAAGGTCCTCTCGTATCAAGAGACAGCTCCAACTATGATGCTATTCCTTTTCCTCTGTTATTCCTGCAGGACGACGTTAAATAAAATCGATAGCTATTCTCAATCGAGTGTGCATTCCCTTTTATTGCACGGCCACTGTGGAAATATACCTGATGAGCGACACAATTTGCCTTGATGAAACTCTCTACGTCACTCTGATTTCACTCGATAATTATTTTCTTATAACGGCAAACTTGGCAAATTCGAGTTATTCTCCGCGAATTCAAAATTTGCAAATATATTTTAACGAAAAAGAGGAGGGGGTAGTTTATGAAAAAAGAGGAAAGAGGAAATGTTTGTATTTGTGCTTTTGCCGATAGTTCGGGTTTATTTCAAAAAACAAAACTTCGGTTTTACACTATATATGTGTGTAATATATATATATATATATATATATACGTAGAGTAGTGTTATTAAAACCGCGAGTTGGAGGGATACGTACACACCGTCGCACCGTTTCAGTTTTTCACGATGAATATCGGTTTTTTTCACACATCGCGTATCTTTTCTCCAGGCGCAGAAAAATCGCGATTGCCGCAATAATACTGACCTTTAAACGAACTGAAATAGTCCGAGCATAAATATTCCTGGTGTAGGGGTTGGTATAACTCACTTCTATACTAAAACTATACATCCTTGCTCAAAAATAAGCTTCTCAATAAATTGACTAAAATCATAAAATGCAATGTTTTCTTAACAAAAAAAAGCCTTAACTCCAGTCTTTGTAATTTTCTTTTATTGTTGCACTGTATTAGACACATACAATTTTAATCCTTATTATCTTCTTAACTATTCAAGCGGTACCAATTTATTGAGTAAGACTTTTGTGGATGTGTATCGAAAGAAATTGCAAACTTCTTAATATCTTTTATGGAGTAATGAAAATAAACAGAATTTAACGACCATGGTCTAGGATAATTTTAAGTGGTACACCCTATATTATATCACGTTACGTGTAGAGCGCAGGTGTATTGTTAAGCAATGTCAAAGTTCGTGGTCCCTATATAAGAAAGGTTATTTGAAAAGAATTAGCATCTTTTTATCAAGATTTTTCGTGGTCTCGAGGAAAGGATACGGTATAGTAATATGGAGAATGGAGAATCATTGGAAGATAATGCATTAAGAACAAACTAGTATCGAATATGAGCAAGATTCTACAAGAGTCCATTCCCATTTCAACGTCTTACCTTAAAGGGGAGCCTTCTCTCCACTTTCCTGTACACTTCCCATTCCGGCGTTTAAAATCGTTTCTACCCTTCGAATGAATGACATAAAATTCACAAACGACATAAGCAATTTAAACCACAAAATGTACAAATTCGATTGGTTTTTAAGCAACCCTTAAACGCAGTTATACAATAAAAATTCAACGAGCAATAACAATCGCGAATAAAAATATCCGCTTGTCACAAACGATAATTGCATGTTCTCTCAATTGGTTTGAAAAAGTTGATAAAAAATATTTTTTCACGAACAAACCAATTTCTGACCAATATCTATTATTATTTTCTTGATGAAAATTGAGCAAACTGTTTCTCGAAGATGGATGGATATTCATAATGGGAAAGCGAGAGAATGAAGAGGAACGAGAAGAGCTGTGTACTTTTAAAAAGGAATTGGCTTGTTTATAAACAGTGCACGGTTTAACAGTTTCTACTTCGTTGTCCTTATTGCAATACAGCGAAGGTGTTCGTCGCGTCAGTGTAACCGCCTTGCACAGGGTGAGTTTTAAAAAATACAAGCAATAACAATCCTGAATATAAGCCTCACTTGCATCACAGTTGTTAATTGTCTACTGTCTACTCTCTTCAGCAGTTGCTTGGAAAAGTTGATAAAAGATATCTGCTCCCAAAAAAATAAATATTTTAACACACTTATATTTTTTTTATATTCTCACCAGCATTTGGTCCGAAAAAGTTGATAAAAAATATCTTCCCCTAAAAAAATCAATTTCTTAGCACACTTATTATTTTCTTCAGGAAAATTGAGCAAAATGGTTCTCCAAGATCGATGGTTATCCTTATTAGAAATGTGAGAGAAAGAAGCGTGATGGGGAAGGGGGGTGGGGGTTAAAAAGGAATTGGCTTGTTTATAAACAATGCAAGGTGCAACAGTTTCTAGTTGGTCGTCCTTGCAATGGAGCGAAGGTGTTCGTCGCATCGGTGTAATCGGTTGCAGGGGGTGAGTTTTACCTGGATGACGCCTGCGCGGTTGTAGGCAAAAGAGAAGGGGGAGCGAAGACCTGGCCGGGTCGAGGCGTCGGGACGCTGCCGGCCGTCAGAGTGGCGTCGCGTGGGTGCGTCGACGGAGCCTCGTCGACGCCAGTCGCGATCCTCCGCGCGCGCACCAGGTGTCCATCAGCTGGCACGTCTCAACACGAAACTTGTAAAATTCCTGAATCACAATAACACACTCTCCCCCCTCTAATCCTATACCAGTTTCACACGCCACAGAATTCAAACGAAATTTTCCAAGCACCAGTGAAACCTCCCAAAGAAGTCCGGGGAGCGAGTCCTGTGAAATTGGCAGTTGGCAACCCTTGCAGGATTCCCATTGTGAACTGAAATTCTCCAATATCCAAAACTACCATCAGGGATCATCCTCGTTCGCACGCTGTAAGATTTTTTCCGCACGGTTTTCGTACTTTCCCAGCTGCACATAGAACCTCGCAATATCCTGGAATAATAATGTCCTTGAACCGCGGTTGCTTCACCCCGAGACTCCAAAATCTCCAATTTATCGCGAAGGTTATTTCGCAGTATCTGCTGGCTGTGGTTCACGTAGGAGTTTCCTCAAGACATTTTCTGCGAAACTCACCCCCTCCACCCTTTAACGTACTGTATCGTAAACACCACAACGCGTTTAATTAGGAATATTTTCTCCAGTATAGTTGTATAATAACTGACAGAATTAATATATCGAGGGGAAAGAATATTCAGGAGGCGTTTGGTTCACCAGGTCAATAACCTCGATTGATTCGTATATTCTGAAATTCCTTGCGGAGGAATTCCAGGAGTCCGTAATTTTGCGTCGCTTGAGCGCCCCAAGGACTATTTACATATGAGTTTCGCAGGAGTCTCCTGGTCTTGGCAACGCGGGAAAGAACGCCGTGCGGTGGCGTAACAGGTATGTATAGGCTAACGCGCATCCACAGGAATCTACAGCGGTGTCCTGACATTATCGGATTACCTTGCCCCTGTAATCGCAACTGTAATGGGCTAAAACTAAGTCTAATCTTTGATTACATGAAAATTGTACTAATCCACTTCAAAACGCTTGACTCGTTGCTTTATACGTAATATATTGGACACGTTAATATATTGAAACAAAAAGCTCATTGTTTATTAATCGCTGGTAAACGCAAATTATTTAAGCCGACCAAAGCTAATTAATGGAAACAGGATTAAAGGGAATAGCATCGAGGAATTGTTTAATTGATTTGTATAAACAAGCAGAAAGGGTGCACGTACCTGACTGTGCATTAATTTCTAGGAAAAAGAACAATGGAGGAAATTGTTTCAGGAGAATTAGAGGATAAATAATCTCTGATTAGATACAAATTGCAATAAACTCTTTGATAACGTTTGACTCTTTGCTTTATATAATATATTCATATTTATTGAAACTAAAAGATAACCATTGATTACTCTCTCTGATAATCGAAAATTATTTTAACCGACCAAAATTAAATAATAATAAGATTAAAGAGAATAGTATCAAACAAATTAATCATTGACTGTTGTGAAAACAAGCAAAACGAGTGTACATATCTGTTTGTACATAAATTTGCAGGATGAAAAACGATTGACAGAGAATAGTTGTGGGAGGAGTAAGGGATGAAGAATGTTCGATTAATGTGGAATTGGTATATAAATCGGTATAAATAACGCAGAATTTATGCAGGGTATACATGCATACATATATATATATATATATATATATATATATAACGTCGATTGAAGCGAGGGTGTAATCTATCGGAGATTTGACTGTGAGCTTTGGCCAATGAGCTATTATCATATCGGGGCTTGTATACGATCATCTGCACGAATTATCTGGCGGTCCACAGATGTCAGATAAAACTACAAGACCCAAACTGCTTTTTTATGACCAACTGTAATCAAAGAAACGCAATTAATTTCCCAATTCACATTACCAGATATTTATGAAGGGCGTGTGTGTATATATATATATATATATATAACGTCAATTAAAGCAAAAGTGTAATTTATCAGTAATTTGACCATGAGCTGTGATCAATGAGCTTTTACCAATCGAAGTTTGTGTACGATCATCTGCACGAATTGTCTGGCAAGCCACAAATGTCAAATATAACTACCAGACCTAAATTGTTACTTTACGTCCAATTATAATAAAAAGTTATTCGATCAATTTCCCAATTAACCATTACAAACTAGCTGAATGCGATCGTTCCTCCCCCTCTTAAATCGATGCGTTATAAAAGCAACGTTCTTCGATAAACGTCGATTAGAATATTCAATGCTTCATCATACTGTCACCAAATTGCACCTCGTCGTCCAACTGTTTGATATCGAGAAAACTTTGACTAGTCTTCGAATAGAATAAAACTTTTTATCGCGCATTGCGTCATGAATTTCCCACGGTAAGCTAGGAATGATCGCCAGAGATTTTTATTATATACATATATAGCGACGAAGATCTGAATAAAAGCGTGCAAGCAGGTAGAGATCAAGCGAGCTTTTTATCTGCCAGATTGTAATAAATATATACCCTATTTTATAATGTTGTTTCGGCTGTTTACGACCGAGACGAGTCCAATGTATGATGCAAAAGTACTCGCATTTGTTTGCATTTAGGTCCGTGTAGATTTTATATCGAGATACTCCGTGACCAAGGCAATTCCATTGGCCACGGACTGGGATAAAGCACGCTATGTATATTAGCTCGACCAAAGCGTTACGACACTTTCGCACAATGAATGGATTCGCCACGAGTGATATTGTGCGATTTCTGCATGCTGAATAAATTTTGTCCAGACAGAAATCGTAGAGGCAAAGAACTGGAAAGTTTTAAAGCTGTGTACTTTTAAAGCGGCTACTTTGGAAAAATATGTTGGCGGTTTGGTTAAGCCCCGATATCGTAAAATAAAGGAAATCTTTTGAAAGGGTTACACGCGCGGTTGTAAAGGGGGGATGAATAATCTTGTATCGAAACTCAATATTTTACTTGCAAACGACAGGATAATCTGGGCTGAATTTGGAGTTTTTAATTATTGACGTATGCGACGTATGCAATAATGGTATGTGAGGTTAAAAATAGAGAACAGAGGAAAGTGGGTCGTTTGATAATCGAGTCAAGGTAGGCAAGCGGAGACCACAACAGGTTAAAATTGACAATTGTGGAGTATGAAAGTATTCGACGCGGTATCAGTCATGAAAAATCTTTGCAAGTGCCGCGCTGGGTCTTATGAGGGAGCAAATGACAGTGGACTAGGGTATTTCAGGACTTGATGGACGTGTGCAATGGCTTTAAGTGCTACTAAACTGGCGGAATACTTGTTGAATGGCGGAAACAGTGGCTCGGCTCGATAGGGTCTCCGCATACACTTTACAATGTCGAATAGCGAGCAACCTTTAGCTTAACTACGTGCCATGAATTTCTCACGCAACCCCACAACCTTTTTAAGTGTGTGAGTGTGTGTGTGTGTGTACCAGAGTCCGCAAACACCATTCCGAATTATAATAACGCACCCTATCTCACCGAAAATATGATTTATATCTCTCCTCTTACCCAGCGTGTCCCGCAAAATGTAATATTTATTTAGAGGACTTGCTTTATTTATTCTCAACATACATTTATTCATCCTTCTGGCAACGATCGTGAAAATTAATTATATGAAAGTAGAAAAAGAGACGTAACAATCCTCTTAAAAGAAAATTAAACGGTTTATTAAGAAATAATTTAATTAGTTCGCTATAGACTGATTTTTTTTAATTAATAAATTAGCTGCTTTCGTGTGACGAGTAATCCTTCGTTTCTCGAACAAGAAATAGGAGAATTTTGTAGCCGTTTCTCATGATCATGATTCTTTAGTATATCTTGAAATCGGACAATTACTATCTTTTGAAAGAGTGATTTTGGTTGAAATGGTTCGGATAAATTTTACGGTCAGTTCAGAGTTGGGCTTACACGTTTTATTTTATTCACGTGGCACTCCGTTCCAGAAACGATTTCGGGCCGTGGTGTAAGGCATTTTTCCGTGACTATTGATTTTTTAGGGGGGTACTACCGGAAGTGTAATGACTACGTAGTTTTATGTAGCTTGGCTTACGACTAGAGTTACTATCATCGTTACGGCCTATACAATACGTGTCCCTCAGTACATTATAATATCCTAGGCTTCTTACTTCAGCCGCAGCGTCCTTCGCCGTGGTTTTCTTTTTCTTTCGCGTTAGTATAGAGAGCGCGACATTAATTGGATACGATATTCCCTAAGGCCCCCCCCCCCCCCAGTCATCCCACCTAGCGTGGAGCCTCCCATAACAAGACATTTCCCTGGAAAATCCGCAATTTTCTCGTACTTTTAAAGAGCTGCTAAAATTTTTCTACGACATTTCTCCCCCCCCCCCCCCCCTCCCACTCTTTCTCTTGTTAACAAAAAGATAACCCCTTCATTCATGATATTCTCTGCAAAAATACTACTGCTGAAATCCTACGGCGAAAAAAATCTTTTCGCAGAGTCGAGATCGCGTATAGAAATTGTAAAAGTTCGTAGAAGAAAATTAAGGAAGAATTTTAGGATTGTTTGAGAAGCGGAAGAATTTTTTTATTGCCCGAGAAAAACATGGCAAATAAAAAGGGGAAAATAAATGTAATATAATACAAAGGATGCTGGGAAATGTTGGAGGAATTTCGTAGGTGTCGCGCAAGAATATGCAGGATCTCGTAGGAGTTTAAAAAATGGCGATAAGAAACGTGAAATGTCGAGGCGCTAGAAATTTAGCTTCTAAATTTACTTATGGAATTATGCGAGCCTGAATTTTTTCCTCTGGCGAGAGAGCTGCATATTTTATTATATTACACCAAGGAAAAGAAGTACTGCTAAAGTTTCTTCTTCCACCTCCTTTCTTTATCTCACTTCTTCGAGAATCTGTGGATGAAGGTTTTCTTTACTGCAAGAATTCGAATCTTTCATTCCGCGTATCGTTAAAGTTTTACTAAAAGACCTCAAATCTCTGAGGAAGCAATGAAAATTTGTTTAATCGATCTATATAATAGTTCTTGAGAAATGAATACGAAGCATATTCTTATAAGTAGACTTATACCGCTAAAGGTCTTTATTGGAAGAATTTGAATCTCTCTCTTATCTCGTATCGTTAAAGTTTTATTAAAAAAACCTGAAATCTGTGATGAGAATTTGTTTAATCCACCCATATAATAATTCTTGAGAAATGAATACGAAGCATATTCCTATAAGTAGACTTATAACACTAAAGGCCTTTATTGGAAGATTTTGAATCTTTCATTCCTCCCAATGTTAAAATGTTATAACTAAAAAGCCTCGAATTTCTGAGAAGCATTGAAAAATTGTTTAATCGATCTATATAACAGTTTTCGATAAAGATTTACGAAGCACATTCTTCGGAGTAGATTTATAACAGTATAAAAATGTCCTTTTATTGGTTACGAGATCGATTACAATTTCTCAGGGGCACCAGGGGGATTTGGTTTCTTATCCTATGACTGAGAAAGCGTATAGTATAGGATGAAAAAAGAAAGAAAGAAAGAAAGAAAGAAAGATCTCTTCGGGTCGTGCTGGCACGTGCCAGGAGTTGAAGTAGTATTGGCAGCGAGGTCCATGTCGAGATTTCTTGTTGAAAGTAGCCAGCCTTTGAGTTATCGTGCAGCATGCTAGCCCTCTGGTAGAATATACAAATCTCTACCAGTGTGCATCACCGATGGAGAAAAGTGGCTACCGTACGGAAGTGGAGGACCTGGTCAAAAGCTGGCTGTGATCTCAAAAGCGAGGGTAAAAAATCGGAGATAAGAGGAAGCCCAACGAGGGAGTAAAAGGGATGTAATAAAAACCCGAAAAAAAGCGAGAAAAAAGAAAGGGCACTGGAGTCGCGGAATGTACCGGAAGTGGTGGGTTGGAAAATGCAGCTTAGACAAAAACCTGGCCAACGAGGCTCGCCGGGAGAAAAGCAGACGAGTAATGGAAAATTCTCGCAATATGAAACTCGAAACAAGAGCAAAGGGCGCGAAAGCAGTGGTAAAATGCACCGGAACTTGAGGACTTCCGGTCTGAATAAGAGAAAACAAAAGAATCCTATGAAGTATGATTGTTTGTATATAGGAAGAAACTAGCTATGATTAAAATTCATAATGTGCCAGCGAATTATTTATTAAAAGAAAATGTTTATTCGGCGAGGAGATGCATGGGATTTGATCGTGAAAAATAAGAGGGCAGGGTCTTAATAATTTTTCACGAGATTTTCATCGAGATTATATATATAGGATACATATATAAAGATTTTTGTTCTTGAAGATATTACGCGTGGTTTTGAGTACTCATACATTTTACAGGGCACGTGGTCTACGTCAATTTCGAGCGTTCTCGCAACTCTCTTTCGTGAAGAACGTGACAGCCATTGTTAGAGGTTCTCAATGTGGCTAAATGCACGCCTAACTTTCCTCAGGCTTCCTTCAAAGAGCTCCCAACATATATCCGCCGCACCATTTTGCATTCGCCACGACTAACGATGCCCGCATTTCACAAAATACCTTTTACTATCCTAAACTATATGACGAGTTACAAACGTATCTCGGAACAACGCTCTCTTATTTATCAAATAAGATCTGTTCTCCCCTTTTAAAATTGTCCTTCTTGCTTTTTAGCTCCATCCACGTTTTATTCATTGCAAATGCATGGTTTCTGCTTACTCGATTTAACTACATTAATTAAATTACTAATTTTAATTGTAGTTGGTCGACAATTTCACAATTCGTGAGTGGAACTAACCACTATGTTTATGCGAAAACGTTAAAATTCCATTATTAATGGTCGCTGTTATTTATTAAATAAGATATCCCCCCCCCCCCCCTTTATAATTGTCCCTCCAATATTTTACCTCCATCTACGTTTTATTTATTGCAATTTCATGGTTTCTGCTTACCCAACTCGCCAACTTTAAATTACCAGTTTTAATACTATAAGGTATACGATTCCAAAATTCGCGTAAGTGGAACTATATTAAGTGTTTCCACGAAAGTTAAAAAATGTTGTTATCAAAGCATTCTATTATTTATTAAATAAGATATTCTCTAGTTTTATTATTGTTTTTCCACCGTTTTATCTCCACTTACATTTTATTCATCACATTTGCATAATTCCTGTTTACCCAACTCACCAACTTCAAATTACTAATTTTAATACGAGGTATACGATTTCAAAATTCGTGAGTGGAACTATTAAGCGTTTCTACGAAAGCTAAAAAATTTCTTTATCAAAGCCATCTATTATTTATTAAATAAAATAAACTTCATCTTTAAAATTGTCCTTCCTCCATTTTCCCTCCATTTACATTTTATTCCTTGCAATTGCATAGTTCCTGCTTACCCCGCAACTCACCCCAACTTCAAATTACTAATTTTAATACGAGGTATAGATTTCAAAATTCGTGAGTGGAACTATTTAGCTTTTCTGCGAAAGCTAGAAAACTTCGTTATCAAAGCTTTCTATTATTTATTAAATAAAATAAACTTCACCTTTAAAATTGTCCTTCCTCCATTTTACCTCCATTCACATTTTATTCATTGCAATTGCATAGTTCCTGCTTACCTAACTCGCCAACTTCAAACTACAAATTTTAGTACGAGGTATACGGTTCTAAAAGTCGTGAGTGGAACTATCAAGCGTACGCGAGAGCGCAAAAATTTCTTTATGATTGCAGAAGATCCTTCATTTCCGGTGAATAAACACAATTAATATGAGGGACGATACGATCCGATAAAGTTCGTGACCAACAAAGTGAGAGTTTATTTTGCTGCGGGAGCAAATATTTGCGAGAATTTCTCGAGGTTCGCAATATCGGTACCTTCATTCCTGATTCCACGGGGATTCCCCTTTCCCTCGTCCCTCGCCGCTCTGGTGGCGACGCTCCAACAATATACTTGCAAGACGAACCTCCAGGATCCTTCGGGAACGTCAGATGGCTATTAAAATCGAAAGCACGTGTCGCCAAAGGGACACGAACCCAGCAGCCGGATAAAGCGAGGAATTTTCTTCAATTCACCGTCAATACAGGAATTCAATTAAATTTCGACAAAAGTTTATTATCAACTAATTTAAAATATTATTCTTCTGATCCATTGAATATTATTCTTTCGATAAATTGATTGGTGTGTGTGTGTGTGTGTGATACATTATATGTATTTATATATATATATATATATGTAATGAGAAAATATAGCACTTATCTCATTATCTGAAAGGATGAAAAAGTACAAAGTCAGGAATTTTTCGATAAAACGCTTTGCCAGTCTCTCCCTTTGAGGTGGCTACCAAGTTTCGCCGATGAAAAACTGCTTTCCGCTTGTGCTAGTCGGATTAATTTTTCAGAATTTTTCCTCAATAAGTCTCTCGATCAATTTCCCTATCTGATAAAATTCTCTATAATAAATTCTCCCACCACCAACTTTCCTGCGCTTTGCCGATAAATCTCGTGAGTAATTATCGTTGCGAATTTCTCCGAAGAACTTGCTAGAATTTAATTAATTAATTTTCAGGTCGATTATTAATAAATATCCGAAAAATATATTTCGCCATATTAGACAGGACAAATTTATTTATGCTCGTGCATTGTAAAATTAACTTTTTTCCCCGACTAAACAACTTGAGAATCCTCACAATCACGTATATTAACAACTTTCTAGGGATAATTTATAAATGATATTTATAACATTTTCAATACGTTTTGTGTAATCTTGAAGAATTATTTCCAAACTCGTGATTGGAACGGAATGTTTAGGACTTGGCTGAAGTTTACAACAAGATGATCTCGGCGCAAGGCTGAAAATGCCATGAAGTCCTCGAAGTACTCATGCGGCAAACTTTGTCACTTGGTGATTGATAAGTGCCATTATGAAGCTTCTTATCGTCTATTACCAATCATTAGTGGCTGTAACAATGCTAAATTTCCACAACGTGGATCCAATCTAATCATGGATGCAAATTAATAAGCAAACACGTTATTGCAATAAAGTTCCACGTTGTCTTGAGGACCAAAGAATTATTCTTCTTAAAGAAAATAATCAGTTGAATTAAATTAAACTAATTCGCTGTACACTGAAATACTAATTGATAAAAAAATCAACATGAAGTTAATTAATCACTGGATATATACTTCGATAATACGCTCATGAATAACGATTTTAAAAGTAATATAAATCCCGTTTGAAATATTTCGAAAAAAAAGCTTCTTACCAGGTGCATTTGGTATATAAGATCTACGTAAAAAGGATTCCAGTCCGGCTGAATATCCTTGGGACACGAGACGCATATTTTCTTAGAAGAAAATCAGGTATCGATTACGCGAACCACCACCAGCGCTGCATTAGACGTGTGTGTATTGCATATTCAAGCCCTGTGCTCTGGAAGAGCATAAAATTGGCTACATCAGCCCGCAGTATTCGTAGAAAAATTGGTAGGACGATTTTAAAGCTGACCTAGCCAGACTATCATAGACGAAGAGGTAGAAGAAAAAAAATCATAATAACATATCTCGAGTCTCGTATCGTACTACTTGTATTTCTTCTTTATTAACCTCGTCTCCAATTGATTCGAGAAGTACATGGCTTTTATTCCGACTAAAATTGTTATTGTATAAATCGATCGAGAACAAATTTCTAAATTGTAGTTTGCTTCGAATAAAAGACGGGAAAGCTTACATACTGTTTTGTTATTAAAGTGGACAAAGCTTCGTATGATTTTTGTTTTAAATTGCTGAATAGTAAGGGAAATAAATTCGATTTCAATAATGTGACGTTACGGTGAAAACATCCACTGCTGGTGCGAGCACTAAAGTGCAATTGCAGTTGCAACAAAAAGCTACGATCTTCCAAGTTCTAGGAAGCAGAAATTGTCTTGGTAAAAATCCCATATGCCATATACGTATAATATATAAAAGAGAGTACATAAATTTTATTGAAAAAATGTATTTTGGTTTGTGACCAAATATATGTATTTGATTTTAGCTTCAAGAGAGAATGGTCTTATTTTGCACGCGAGATTGAATTTTGAATATAAATGGAAAAGCTTCGATTTGCAGGTTAAATTTCAATATTTATAGAAAAACTGTGATTTAAAATTAGAGACGCGAAATGTACAGGTGTTCCACATATTGGAATTTTGAGCGATTCTCTGACTTTATAGCGGTATCGTCGGCATAAGTGTCTGCTCTCGCGCAAGGTGCTATCACTTTTCGTTGAAAGTGTCAGGCAATTCGTAAGGAAATCATACTCTTAAACGTAGCAGTCGTTGGATAACCTAGGTAATCGTCCCCGAGCGTTTTCTTACACTATTGCAGCGTGAACTTCGACCTAGTTTACCTCCTGGAGATCCATTTTCTATTCATTCATGCCCTCTTACGACTCTCTTACATCCCTCTAGCAGTTTGCAAAAATTCCACCATCGATTCTTCAAAATCCTCCAACTTTTATCAGCAATAGCACTCTTTCCAAAGCATTGCCATTAAAATTTCCACGAAATTTTATTAAATAGCGAATATATAAATATGACAAAACTTTGAATTTTGTAGACTGCATGAACAGTAATGATCAACAATTTTCTATTATTTTCTCTTTTAACCAATTACAGTATATAGTGTATAAAATGAGAAAAAGCATAGTTTTAGAATGATGAATTCAGTATTTTATGCGTTTCAGGATTTTAGAACCAAAGACCTATTTTTTACGAAGCAATTCATAATATATATCTATTCTATGGAGAGTAGTTAACGGAGTATTTTTCAAAAGGTTCGTTTCAAATCGGTTGTATTTTTTAAAAGATATAAAAGTTTGAAGTTGTAGAAAAATAGCAGCATTTCACACGAGAAATGACTAAAATCTGTGAAAATCACTGTTTTTGCTAAACTTCAAACTGCCATATCTTCTAATATTTACAACTGGTGTTGACCGAACTTTTTGAAAAATACTCAGTTAATTACCCTTAAAAATGATATACCTTGCAGTGCATAAAAAAATTGTCCTTCATTTTTAAAAATGGCAATTTTTTAAGTCGTTATTTTTCTACTAAATCACTTCTTTTCAAAATGCTAATACACGTAAACTGGTAAATCGTTATTCTAAAATTACATTCTCCCATTTATTTTAAGCATTATTTGTGGGCGTTTGGTTGAGCTAAGGGTTGTCAAAAAAAAAGCGATCGATTACTGCGTAAATAAAACATTTTTCAACGTAGTATAATTTCTATTGTCAGTGCGATGGAAATCTATCGAATTTCAATATTTTCTGCACTTACTAACATTTTGCTTGAATTTTACGGTTGGAAAGCAATTATTACTATAGTGTTGCATGGTAGCACAGAAGCCACAGATATAGCCAATTCAGCCAGTTATCCGCAATGGATCTGTTAGAATGTTTCATTGTGGGGAGTATTTTGGCACGTGAGCTATGTAAACACAGGATCGAAACACTTGGAATCGCCCAGGGCAAATCCATTGTAGGAATCTCGGCAATCAGTCGCCAAATACCTAATAATCCCGCTCCGATTGATCGAAACCCTGCAAAAAATCTGCTATAAAACTTAACAGCTAAAAATTACTCACTTTCGATCGAATCAATTTCTTACGACCTTGTGCTAACTACCATAAATAGCAGAGAACTGAATAATTTTAAGATTAATTAATTAGGTATGAAATTATGCCGGATTTTTTTTACAAATTATAACAAAACCTGTAATGGATTGGATTAAGTCTGGAGAAATTCAGTAGATGGATAATTTATTTTAATTTAATTCGCCAATTTAAATTATCAACACATTCATGTGAATAATTGATTAGTGAATAGCTATATACTTCACACCAGTTACTATGTACATATATGTGTGTGTACATTTGATAAATAAATTATTTTAAATTCTAGCCCTTATAAAACGTTTACATTTTCTCGTTTCTATACTATTATTATTATTATGAAGTTTGAAAAGTCGTAAAAATAAGAAATAGTCGATTGAAATACGGTTTCAAAAGCTGGTTATTGAGACGTGTGAGAGGAATAATGAATTTTCATCATTGTATCGCATCGGAAGGTTAATGGGCCAAACATATTGGCCGATCGATATAAATTTTATGTTGGCTGTTTTATTGCCAGCCAAAATTCTTCTGATTAATGGGAAAACTCTTTATTACGTACGTCACACGCTTCAACCGATATTGGTAGAATGTGCTAATAACGCCTTCCTCCAACATTATTTTCAAATCGATGCATGTTTATAAAAATAAATAAAAACATGCGCTTTTTTGCTTTTCTTAATTTATAATATGGAAGTGTTTAATTGACCTTGAAAGGTCATACGAAGGTGAAAACGATTTTTCCAAACACAAACCCCTATATTTATTTAATGCATAATCTTGTAGCTTATTTCAAGAACTTTCCAAAACTCTTTCGAATTTATCATTCCATCCAGTCGTTTACGAGATATTACGATTTGACATAGCACATAGGTGTGGGGTTAGCTTAAGTAGTGTGGGTTATTGCTAAGCATACACGTATACTTATTCGATGATTCGCTCACCTACTTATAATTTCAAATCGAAATATCTCGTAAACGACTGGACGAAATGATAAATTCGAAAGTGTTTTTGAAAGCTCTTGAGATAAGCAACGAACGTGCAATAAAAATAAGAAATAGATTATATACATTAAAAGGAAATCGTTTTGACCTTTGCGTTATCTTTCCGTGATCTCCCAAGGTCCAATGGTTACTACCATAATACAAATAGTTTGGAAAAAACAAAAAAAAATACTTTTTGTAATATAACGTATTGTTTTTAAAATAACGTGGGTAGGGATTTTACAAAGATTCTTTTGTTCTCTTTTCACTGTACCATATCAACAGGTTAGATATATTTTATTGCGTGTTAGCCACATAAGCAGTAGAAAAAAAATCCGAGTTTTCAAAAGGGAAACTTGATAACCAAATTCTACAAAAATTATGTTTCAACCTTTATAACGAGGAACTTTGTATTTTACGTATATCGATTTACGATTCCTTTGTTTCCTTTGAAATTCATTTGAGATGTGTAGTATTTTCAAGGGCATCTCCAGTTGCCCTTTGCTTCGCGATACTCAGTGAAAATTCCGTCGCGTTTTTGCATGCGTTTTGATTACAACTGGAAATAACAATAAATTCCGGTTACAGAGCGAACGAATGTAAATACAATCGAACGTTGCACGAATCCTGTTTGATTCCGAGCTCTGGCATTTGCCAGCGGATAAACTTTGCGGAATGATTTTGTTTCGGCTTTCGATAAGAGATCAATTCCAGTATAATTCTTGTAAAAAACAAGATTGTAAAGTCAAACTCCCTTACTACGTCGTGTTTATTGGATGGAAGATCGACTCGGTATAGAAAAATATCGATAAACAAATTACTGCAGCAGCATAGAATACATATAAAAATGGAGAAATTATTATTATGGTTTTGTGGAGCAAAGTTGAAGAGAACTGAGAAAAGATATTATAAAGAGGAGAAGTCTGCAGGGGATATAAAAATGGAGAAAAATTACGAGAGAGGGGAAAACGTGGAAAAAGTTTGTCTGCAGAGAATCGAAAATCATGCTTGAACTGGTAAGCTTTTTCAGAGTAACAAGGCGTCGCGATTCGGCTTCGCTTCTCTCTCTCTCTCAGTACTAGTGTTATAACAACATCCAAGTGTCCGAGAGGAAACTATAGGAACCTGCGAAAAGTTGAAGAAAAACTTGCCGCTAACTCGATGACATGGTCAGCGATTTAGTCGAAACTCTCTGAGACGCGAAAATAAACGGCTCGTTTCATCTTTAACCCTTATGCTACTCGTTAGAAAAGCATTTTTATCCTTTGGCTTTCCTCACTCGCAGGAGAATCACATCGTATCTCGTAGAAAAATTTTAAAGGAAGATATATAACAAATATTTGTGCAGATAATTGAGCCACTGCTCGAAATTGAATGATTCGATAAGTTAAGCTCAATTTCTCACTGTAGTTTTGATAGAGAGCCACTGAAATTCGTGGTTTTTGCCAATCACTCGAGTGTGGCGTTTACCTTTTACCCTTATGCTCCTCGTTAGAAAAGCGTTTTTAACTTTTAGCCTTCGACTCTTAAAGAAGAATTATATCAGCTTTCGTATTAAAAACTTGGAAGCAGTTATTTAACAAATATTTATACAGATAATTGAACCATTACTGGAAATGAAATGATTCGATAAGTTAAGCTCAATTTATCGTAATAGTTTCGATCTGGAGATTGGACAGAGATACCGAAGTTTGCGGCTTCCACCAATCTTTGGAGTGTGACATTTATCTTTAACCCTTATGCTGCTCGTTCGAAAGCATTTTTGCTCTTCAGCCTTTGTCACTCGCAGGAGAATCACGTCAGCTTTTGAATGCAAATTTTAAAAGAAGAAGTTTAACAAATATTTGTACGGATAATTGAACCACTTCTCGCAATTAAATGATTCGATAAGTTAAGCTGAATTTGCTGCTGTAGTTTTGATAGAGAGCCACTGAAATTCGCGGTTTCTGCCAATTGCTGGAGTGTGACGTTTCTGGCTAAAGTGCTTGTACAAAGTTCGGTTCTGGAGCTAACGATGTTCTCGTCATACGTTAATGTGTTGTGTGTGTGTGTGTGGGCTTGGTTTTGGTTATTTATTATATTTATATTCTCACTATTTACGTTCTGCAAAAGTTATTACACTATTTGAATCAACATTGTAATACTTATATTTATATATATGTATATAGGATTTTTGTAAAAAATTCTATATATGACGTAGATTTTATTTTCAATTTGCTTTCGCCATGAATGAACGGTCCATTATCCGAGATAAAAATTAAATTTCAATTAAAAATCGCATGTCTATAACTATAATAGTTTCATCTCAAACGGCTGGAACAGTTAAAACGAAAAGTTTCAGGTTGCATGAGTTTAAACGGAAAGTCGAGAACAGGTGGTGTAAAATTAAGAAAGCTACGGAAGCGAATGAAATTTTACTCTTCTATGTGAAATTTTCACGCAGCTCTATTCAGAGTGTGGGGAATTTAAAAGAAATGCGGTTTTAAGGTGAGGAGAACTTTTGAAAGGGGAGGTGGGGGAACTATTAAGGGAATATGTATCCCTTTACTCACAAATGTTTCTCCTGTTCGTTTCCCCATCCGGTCTTCAAAGTCTGTTTACACGCCGGGTCACAAAGTGATATGAGATATATAACAGTCTACCTATCTCTCAGACACAGACCTATTTCGAAATTTGATCTCCTCTAAAAAATTAAATTTTTCCATATAGTCTCAAAGCTTATCATATCTCTAAAGACTCGACAATTTTCTTTCGACCAATTTGACAATTGGAAAGGATATTTCATGGTCTTCGATGATCAATTTGTTGTTGGGACAAGTGTATAGAGCTTTGAGATAAGATCGATCTTTCGGCTCACCTGGCCAATTTGATTCTAGCTTACCGCGTGTAAATCTCCCTAAGACTTTTTCGTTTCATTGCTTTCAATGGTCAAACTGGTCGAATAGCAGTTTTTCCAACAAAAGCTAAGGTAGCTTTGAAATATTCTTATCTTGGGAACTCATTTATCTTTGCGTTTGCTCGGGGGCTCTCAAATCTTTCTTACGCTTTTGTTTGTCTCTATAAGCTTTCGTTTTGATACTCCCCCTCGTCCCTCTTTGTGAGAATGGAAGAGGCTCGTGAAAGAAATAAATTCGATCAGCGATAATGTCGCACGAAAAGGACAAAGGATTCCAGTCTCGGAGGAAACTTCACACACAGGCGAGCTTCGAGCTTCACATATTATAGTTCTCCTCGAAAGTAAGCCCAGCTTGATCATCCTGAATTAACGAAAATCACATAGTACATATTTAACCTGTTTAGATAAATTATATAGTAAAATATATATTACTATAAATTATAGAACTTTTCATTCTAACTTCTTAAAACGGTTTAAAGTAGGGGTTTATATAGTACGTAATAGTGTTGGAGCTGTATAATGGGGAAGTCTAAAATCGATCAATAACCAATTCTCTTTCCACTAGAAATGCCTGTAACGAACGAAACAGTTCGTTAGGCCAGAATGGCGAGGCTTGCCTATTCGTGGTGGATTTAATCTGACAGAAAAAGGAGAAGAGGAAAAACGTGGAATCGCTTAATCCTATATATATATATATATATATATACAAACTTGACCTATACCAACATTGCTTATTTTTTTATCAATTTTAATTCAATTTCTCCATTCCCCTCCCCCCTAATTTCTTGCCAATTAATCGTCGTTGCTTTCTATAAACTTCACGTGTTATTTCATTATACGAATCGTTCCTAAGTAAAGTATAATGGGAACCAAGAAGGACTTCCCCAGGCTGATGGAAACTTGGAGAACGTATCCAGTTCTGTCTAAAGTTGACTTGTTTAGCTTGGAGACTTTGGTAACGTAACAAAGGGAATGAGTTATTTGTATTCGGTAGCATAATCGACCAGAATTCCTTTGTTTACGTGACAATCGACGATTTCCTCACATATACAGTTGAAACTCGCCATCAATGAACTCCGAGAATTTTCCAAGTTTACGAAGCTCATCAAAACTTATGACTACGCTAATTTCGTATAGAGTTTCCTAATCAAGTTGAAACCTGCGCCTCTTCCACTCCCTCCTATAGACACCGTACGAGAAACAAATAACGAGGTTCGTAGTCTTCAGTCCTGAATCGATTCATCAATTATTTCTTGAGTCTCGTTAAAGCGTGTACCTTGCACGCTTCGAGTGGAGGACTTTATATTTCATCCGCAACTAGCTACACCCCCCCCCCCTCCTTATCCCGCAACTTTAATATATTATTATCCGTATTACGGAATTTTCTAGCAGACTATTTTTTATTCCTTGTCCCACTACACAAAACGACTTTTTTACAGCAAAGCAACGAAGCTACCATTATTCGTGTTGAAAATTCGAGAAAATAAAAAGCATTTGTAGATCGCACTGTGAATATATAAGCGTTACGTACGACGTACCTCGAGTGCGCTCGAGACGGAAAACTTGGTTCTTGAAGAATAAGCAACTAAACCCCGGGCTAGAGTTCCCTCGGGAAACAAGCTGATGGGCGAGCCCGGAAAATGAATCGCTTCATCCTCGCAGTTTGGCTTGTTGGCTTTTGCCACGACGACTCGTCAACGACATTTTAGCGGGAAGATGGAAACGTGTCAAATTTTTCTTTCTCTCTCCCTGTAATTGTAATGATAATGTTTGGAGGTGGGGAACAAATTGTGCAAATGGATATGCGTTGACGCGATGGAAGAAACTAGAAAATAAATTGCTTCATCCTCGCATTTTGGCTCGTTGTCGTTTACCACGACTCGTCAACGACGATTTAGCGAGGAAGAGATAAAAGCGTTAAATGCTCCTTTTTATAGCGTAAAGATAATGACAATTTTTTATGATGGGAAAAGAATTCTCCTATCGGATATGCATTGATGCAATGGAAGAAACTGAAAAATAAATTGCTTCATCCTCGAAATTTAACTTTTATCATGATCCTTCATTCACGATTTAGCCAAGAAGAAATAAACGCGTTAAACATTTTTTTTATTGCTCTAATTATAATGATAATTGGTTCTGATGGGGGAAGAATTTTCCAATTGGATATGCGTTGACGCAGTGGAAAACTCGAGCGGTTACCGTATTACCTTCTGAAATTAGACTCTGCAGTGGCGACTCGTGACGTGTCAAGGTCGAGCGCGAGTGACCTCGGAGAAACTTGCGTAGGTATATACTCGCCAGTCAAGCTCAAGACTCCCTCCCTCCCTCTCTCTGTCTCTCTCTCTCTTTTGCTCAAAACTCTCTCTTTCTCGCCCTCCCTTTTTCATCCAGCAGCTTCGTTTCACTCCGCGGCTTAAGCCATAATCTTCGCGAGAAACCTCCGCGTATTCCAGATATCTGCAGTTGGATTACCGAGAAACTTTACCAATTCGCACCTGTAAACCTCAATTACAATCGCGCAGAATTAATCTTGATTGGTTAATCAAGAAAATATCGAGGAAATTGCTTTCAACGAAAATTGATATTTTTTCCTGAAATTAGAAATTGAATACTCTTCTTCGGGGTAGAATTACCTTATGAATTTTTTTCTCAATGCTCCTTCAAGATTATTCGCTCTATATATGTCCAGTCTTTACAATATCTGGTTCTAATGGAAGTACCAACGTGATACGTATTATCTACGATACACGTATATATATATATATATATATATATATATATATTCAGGTTCTCTTCACTCCAGTAGCCTTAAAAATGAACTATTGCGCTTGCGCGATACGTTTGATCCGTTATTATTATTTTTCTTTTCTATTTTTTACCCTTTCAACATTCTATGATGAATGACTTGCACAGTGGTGCATCTCTCTACGTCACTTTGATTCGAAGTAAATCACTTTCGGTGGACGTTACTTCCTCTGCGCTCACACAATGAAATTCCAAAATCTCTCCATCTCTCTCTCTCTTATTGTACCACTCTATCGTACACTCTCAATCTCCCGACCGGACGTGGCAAATAAATGATATGTTACGCGAAATGAATTATTCCGTGCGATATTCATTCACCTAAAGAGGCCATGAATCTTACATGACTCTTGCGAGGACGCCAAATGGATTGTACTAAAAACTTTAGCGAATTACGTGGAAAGCTAACGGAGTCGCAAGACTTGTAATTCAAAACGACGAAATCTATTCAATTTTTGTGCTTCTATAATTGTTTTTATATAGACTCTATTAACAAAATAGAAGAGAAGAAGGAAAATAATTAAATTCTTTCGCCAAGTATGATTTTTACGACGGAATAATAGCTATAGTGCAATGAGGTCGAAAGAGTGGGACTATATTAACACTTTTCAGGCTAATTGTGATACCGTCGAATAGTTTCCTAAAGTTTCTACTCTCTCGTTCGGTGGATGGTTGAAAAAGCTGAAGCGGCCGCCGGTTGCACAGCACACAGGCTTCGGCCAAAGAAAGGTGAGGGTAAAAATAGAGGGTGGGACGAAATTGCTCATGGAGAATCCTCAAAACTTGATAAAACGTTATTACCTGCTTGCGAAAGAAAGTAAAAATTTGCAATGATCTACCAGTGAAAATTCGCGAAGAATTTAAATTTCTTCTCTCTGTGTTGGGTCTCCATGGAGAAATAAAGGATGGAAATCAAGAGAATAAAGATAAAAAAACCTGGATGGATGGTGGAAAAAACTTTAAAATGAGTTTTATATTATTTTGGATTGGATATGGATGTAATTGGTGAGGGTGAATAGAAAAGAGTACAAAGATTAACTATAGTCTATATATATACAATAGAGGGTAGTGTGGTCTAGAATGGGAATATTTCGAGGACGAAATTATCTTTGGACAGGATGGAAATAGCATTGATCGCGCGAGTTCATCAGAGAACAGCGAAGTGGCGCGGAGTGCAACCAACTGGAACTGGGAGGTTAGCGTAAGGTGGTGGAGGCGGAGGGGGAGGAGGGGGGTAATACGAGTGGAATTGGTGGGAGGAGTTTAGGGGAAGTAGAGCTATGGCAGGATATGAAGAGGAACGGCTTGCTAGGCCAAGTGCAGAACCACGAAGAACGCGAGCCACGCATTGATCCTGCGGCCATCCCCCTTTCATCCCCCTTTCAACCCTTCCCACCACTCGCTGATTAAACGCTATTAATATCGCTGCTATATCAATTTTTCTCAGCCTCTATAACGATACACCGTCATCAGTCTTCCCATCATTTGTCACTCTTTCATTATTCCAGTGACACTCGACGAAATTTTTTCTAATCGAACAATCAATCTGCCTTATTTTTTTCTATCGACGAATTACGTCCTTTTAGGAGAGAGAGAGAGGGGGGGGGACCAATGAATCAGTAATGGAATTTTTGACAGCTATGACATTTTCACTGCGTTTTTTCCCTCGCATATAATACTGCAGGTATATTTTCGATGCGGGAAAAGCCTGCGTCACTAGAAAATTCGAGGTCAACGCGCATGTATAACGGGACAGTGTTATATGTATGTATATATATATATATAGGTACTATTTACCTGTGCAAATACGACGTGATTTCCTTATCAGTATTCAATTCGATCGATACACTTATAAATTTTATCATTCCCTTTAGATTCCTCGAGAATATTATAATTTTTTTGAGCACTTTTTTTCTCTTTTTTCTCTTGCTTTCCAGTTAATGAGATTTCTCAACAACCGTAGTCCTCGCGACAAGGAGCTTTATTTAACTCGTGGTAAATCAGGGATTTTCAAGAGCGCGCTGATTTATCTGGAAGAGTTTTCAATCATTCTCCAGGGAAAGTCGATTTCACCGGTGGAATGGGACAAATGAATATTGTGTTTATTAAAGGTTTGCCATGAATGTTAAGTCGGGACTTAACGCGAGCTTTCGAGCTTCCCAGTTGCAGATCCGACATCCATCTTCGGCTTAAAATCTGAGCTTCGAGCGGAAGCACTTCCATTGTGCAAATACCCTGGCTGCGCAGGCTAAACAACCTCACCGTGGAAACGCATTTGCATTCACTGTTGAAAAACCCTAATTCGATTCGAAAACAATCCTAAAGGATTTCGCCTTGAAAGCATCGAAACCGATCGATGTACAAGCGTTTTAAGATACCTATAGAGCATATACCGGGTGACCGGTTGGTTAAGACCAAAGGCAAAAATTAGGATGGCATAATTAATTGAAAAAAAAACTTTTTTTACAAATTTTAAATCTAGTGCCTGTCGAAGAAATTACTAGGGAATAAAAAATACTTAATGTAAGGCTTCGTATTAGTTGAATCATCATTCGTGAAAAATCTGACCAATGGGAGAAGGTCGTTGGTTTGTTCTATCAATAGAAACTGTCGAAATAAATAATGTTTGATCCTCGATAACTTTTTTACTAAGAGTTAGTTTTGAAATCATCCAAAAAAATTGTTTCTTATAATTATTCATATTACCTAAATTTACACGAATGACAATAGTTAGCCTCTCACCCTGTATATATATATATATTATTATGCTTTACCATATAGAATCGAGTACTAATTGCACGGGTAGCTCTCGATTTCGAACCAAGGGAGAAAGGGCTGATGGGAGAAAAAGAATTTGCTGCTGACGAAAGCAATTTTTCTATATCTTGCATCAATATCGCAGTTTCTCGGATTTCACTAGACCGTGTACGGAAGAGGGTGGCTCTGCAGGGGGGTTGAAAGCAATTTTCTCGTGCGGCGGCGTACGTAACGACTGGGCGACGCATCGCGGAATCGAACGAAAATGAGAATAAACGCGGAGTCCCCAAAGTGCATCCGGACGGAGATACGGACGGTATTTGGAAAAGTTGCGGGCTGGGAAAGGGTTGGTTGGGGGGGAACTTGTGTGTAGAGAAAGAAAGAAAGAGTCGAAGGGAGACGAAGGGAGAGAGCTTACAAAAGGTAAAGCTGAGCCGGAAGAAGCCTGCCTGGGAAAGAGGTATAAGAATTGGCCGTAGAGGGGGTTCAGGGGGTTTAGAAGTCTGGGCCGATGGGATGAAAGCGCATCTCAGAGACAACCCATTGGGCCAAGAAGGCAAAGCTGCCTGCTTGAAAGATGCTGGGACGCGCAGATCGATTATGGCCGATTCAACTATACAATTCTACATTATACCTCGAATCTCATCCGTCTTCCACAAAATTACCTACAACTACCTACAACCGATAACAATAACCACAATATAACTGCAATAATGCCAACTCGAACTATATTCCAGTATTTGCTCGATCAAAGCATTTCTATATATATATATGTAAACACGACCAATTTTTACAAGACCATTTTCCCCCCATCCTTGCGAAAACCTAATTTTTATGAACTCGTTTATTATTTCTAAAGGGAAATCAATTTTTATGCATTTTTTTCTATACCTAAAGGTAGTAAATAGAGTGCGAAGTACTGCATCTTTCGAATATGAAAATGGCGATAGAAATCGGTAGTTTTAGTCTGGAATTATAGTCAGTCGTAAAACCAGGTTAGTGTAGTGAGACAGCTACCGTTAAACGAGTAAACTAATGCATTTTATAGCACATGACTCGGTTATTTTGCATGGGATACCGTCAGAATTTAACGCGAGCTTTAATTAATTTTAAATTATCGCAGGAATTTCATTAGGATCGCGTTGAAGCAAACAATTTCAACAGGGACGGTAATAGAAATGATAATGGGACAATTGTAACCTAAATTAGCTATAGCGATTGCAAATAATGAGTACACGTGGCTGTGCGAAATTAGCGGATGCCGAAATATAGTGTGGCCTGTACCCCAGTCAAGTCCAGCGCGTGGTTGTTCGTGTTAGGGTTGATGATTATATCATTATATATCGTAGGAGGGCCCTTGACGGAAGCGCAACCCATGTTATTAACCTTAACTTCTGTAACGAGCAGGGAATTCTCTTATATTGGTGTAACTACCGTATAGGGTACGTGTCACCTACGCCTCACGAATTTTTATTGTTAATCAAGCGGAAATCGCGAAGAAAAGCATGCATAATATTTCGCGACGAATAATAAGCCGCAGAATTAATTGGGAGATGAGTAGCAACCCACAAGTCCGTGCCATTAATTTTTCCACGATTTAAATTGCATAGGAAAATATGAAAGTTTAGCAATTACATGACATGACCATGGATGAAGGGGCGGTAGTTTGATAAAATGGAGAGATATTCGACGAAGATAAATAAGGACTGAAAATTCATCAGAGGCCATGTTTGGAGTAGCCAGTCACGAGTAAACTGCATTGAGACAAAGAGAGTGGCCTGGGAGAAAGCACTCGCAAAATCTATATTTGCTCTTTACATAGGAAGCTGCGGTTTAGCTGTAAACCCGCTTTGATATATTTCTCCTATATAGCATCCGAAATTTGAAAAATAATTTTTAGCTTTTTTATCTTTGCTTTTTCATGTTATAAGCCTCTTCCTCTTTCTCGGATATTATAAAATAGACGATTGGCACGAAACTTCCGATAGTTGCGTTATTAATAATAAAGCTCAACTTAAGGGAATATCATCCCACCGAGTCTATCGAATATACAAGGTGTACCATAAAGGGTGCAGTTGAGTATGAACGTAGGAATCACAATTTATCCATAAGAAATACGTATTTGTTTTACAAGACACCTTTTAGAAACTCCTACGTATTTGCACTCCGAAAGGTCGTACAAGCAAAAATAGATATCTTTTATAGTGTCTCGAAGATAAGTAAATTTCTATGTAGGTGATTTCATAGACCTAGAGTGGTACACCCTGTATAGGTTGAATTTCCACGCCATAACTTTCCACCTTGCTGCCTGCATTAGCTCCAGAAATAAATCGTTCGAGTCAGAACCCAACGATATTGAGAAAATACTTTCTGTGCGAGTATTCCAATCAAATAATTGCACGAATCTCGAGATAACGGGCTTAATCTATTTGGTAGATCTCACGAAATCCACTTCTCATGATTTTAAGATCCAGCCTTTCTTCTTAAACGCAATTAATCGTTTCCGAGAGAAGCCACCGGATAGATAAAATGGCCAAATTTAATTGGGCCACACGTTCGCCTCAAATTACCAATATAATTGTATCGATTTATTTTAAATCGATGGACGACAAAACGAAGCACGCAAATTGGCATAAACCGCGTTGAAATTTACTTGGCATCTCGTTCCAACGCGAATCCACGCTGGATTTCCGCGGGGATATGCTGCATAATTGGAACGTACTATAATACGATCGACTCTACGCTATTGGATATTAATTGCAGGCTTCGTGAGAATTTTTTCCTCCAAAATTATTATTATGTGCATGGGATATTAATCGATAAAAAGCCAATCGATTTGTGCTGTTTAAATACGGATATCCGGGCCATCTGTTCTGATCGCCAGTCCGTCCTATATAATATCCATAAGTATCTCGGTAAACAATCCCGTTAATTCAGTCGTCGGATCGATAGTGACGACAATTGTCAGCGCTCTAGAGTCATCAAACATTCATCAATATTTATTACCCTCGCTAATCATCTATGCTAATGTAAGCGGGACTGCTAAAACGTTTGGATTATCACTTATTTTAATGGCTTTTCCTACGCTGCTGGATCCCTCGCGTCTCTTTCACTTAATCGTCATAATAAATTTTGAAAATCCCTCGAATCTTCAGCTCGAAACTCGTTCAAACGCAATTAATTCGTATAGAATTTCTTCTTAGAATCGAATTATTTCTAAAAGACATCTTTTAGACAGAAAATGTTATATATATGTGTAAAAGATATAAAGGGTACTAAATTGTAGGAAACTGCTGAGAGAGTTTTTACGAGTGGTTTTAAAGAGAACTTTCTCGCGAGAATTCTTTCAGAGGTGGAATAATTAACTTGTCAAATGCGCTTGGGCCATACGTTCTAGTTGAGAGGAGCATACCTCGAGGAATTTAAGCGACGCGACTGCTTCAAGATAAGGGCCCGTGCGAGAGGAGCGTTCTTGCATCACCTATATGTGTGTGGTGGGTACTTGCTTCCTCTAACAAGCTGAAGAATTTAATTTGTCTAATGGCAAAAGATCACCAGTCCTATATATATAATGTAATGAGCTCAAATTACTTCGAAGCATTATCCTTACTATTTGCTCAAACCTTATTACGACAAGTGTTTTTTCAAATGGACTATTTTCAAATTCTCAACAATTCATTTTGTTAGTAACAATAGACTCTAATTAAATCGCCTTTGATAAGTTTTTATTATATTTTGAGTGTAAAGAATTTAATATTTATAAAAAATTAAGAATTAAAACAAGCGTTCTTTATATTCCGAAAAGCGTTTTATAGTTGAAATTAGTATACTTTGAGAAAACATTTTTCAGAAATATTCAATGTTGCATTATTATACGTAGGTCAGTGGTTAAAAGTTTAAAAGTTTCGTAAGAACATGAATAATTCTTGGTTTGTATTTATTTTCCTATTATGCATGAAGGTATTTTCATTTACGAATATTAATGGAAAATGATTAATGTATTGATCATCGGGCGTTCAAACGCGTTAGGCTTGATTGAAAGGATTGAGGGGTCCGATTGAAATTTATCGATTAATTCGTTTGAAAATTGGAGCAATTTGGAATATAATTAGAGTGTCATCGTGCCCTCTGCGATGGTATAGGTTTAACTAAAAAAAATATCGTCATTAGTAGGGTAGTACCTACCATCAGCCAGTCATCATCAGTTTGCTCAGGCGTATTAACAGAAACGTTGCATTCGATGATAAGGGGATGAAATCATCATTAGTAATGTCATCTGTGGTAACCTCGTTAGCATATCTCGTCGGTTTAATTCCTTAATTTATTCCAGTATAAGCCAAACTTTCTTAGCGAGTCACGATTAGTCCAGCCGAAACTAATACTTCATGATGTATATATATATATATATATATATATATATATGTGTGTACAGAGAAATATAATATTTTAAAAAATTCTTTCCTGTAAATATTCTATAGAATTCGATTAGAGTTTAGAAATAATTCATTCGAAGGCAGCTTTTTGTATCAAAGTTGAAATTCACGAAATTTCTGTGAAAACATTGCAGACTATCGGCTTTGAGAAAGCGATGAATCCATCTTGTAAGGGAGGATTGATGATATTTCCACGGATTTGATTAACGAGGCCGGAAGTCATAGCAAATAGGAAGCGCTGAGTTGAAAACTTCTCATCGTCACAGACTCACCTGGTGCAAACCAGCAGCCTTGAGTTATCGATCCAAAGCTCGAATTACTTCTCACCCTCTCTCTCTCTCTCTCCCAAGTAATAATAATACAACGCACTCGTTTTAAGACTCACAGATATAGAAATGTGGCTTTAAATCAATATAACTGTGGAAATACATTATAACAGCTATATAACTTATATTACTCGAGAAATTTCACAGTTTCTACTTCATGAATCATGCCAATTTTAAAATCTGTTTTTTCAGAATTTTATATATCAAGACTACAAATTTACACGACAAACTTAGATAGTTCTAACCTTGAATTTTAAGCTATTTTTCTTGTATATTAATTGAAGTAACAGTGGAAGAATTATTACCATTCGTTGTAAGATTATCCTTAATTACTTGGACATTTTGAAGATTTACACTGGTGCCTTGACGATAATTCAAGGGGATGCTGAGTAGGGCAGATGATAATTTAAGCGCATTGCGCCACTAAACTGCTGTATACATATATATATATATATATATATCAAAATGGTTCATGATTCCCTTTTAACGTTTATTGCACTTTCGTTAGAGGTATATACAACTGCACTTTAAAAATTTCCTTTTAAAGCAAACTTTACACTTCTAATTCGTAAAAACCAGAATTATTAAATCGAATGCTCCTAACTCTAATTATCTTTAAATAATGATACTTCAGATCAATTACGAGTATTTTTTACACTATAAAAGTGTACTTTAAAAAATTATGAAATATTACACTTTGATTTTTATTAATTGTCTCTTCTTATAAACATTTATTGTAATTAACTCATTTGTTGCATTTTCTTTTTTTTTTTTTTTTAGAGAAAAGATGACAAATCAATCGTGTTCATGTGCACAAGTAGAAACTAGGACAGTGCTGGTAAACTGTTTCCTTTTATTCCGGAAAACTTTCATCCTTGATGTGTCACCCATTGACTCTATCAAAGCTAAACGCTAGAACGTGCAATCTCATGAAAATTTCATTAATCGAGCGGTAATATAATCTTCCAAGTTTCTAAAAAGTGAACCATACCTCGTCTATTTAACTGCAAAAAATGGAAGATCATGCTGCCCATTGACAAAAAGATCATTGGATTCTTTCATAATTTCTTACTTTTTGAAATTACGCTGCTGGCTTATTATGTTATGGATGGGAGCTTTTCATTAATTTCTTCTCAAACGAAATGCATCTTCGCTTTAATTAAATGATTTTAATCTTTTAAAGACCGAACCTGAGTAAAAAACTTGGACTAAAGTATTTTCCCTTCTATTTTCCCTTTTTTCAGAATTATAACCAGCGATGGAGCTTTCAGAGATTATGCACAGAGACTATAGTATAACGTTACACTTTGTGCCGATAAATTATCAACACAAGTAGGTAATTCGTACTACGAGCTTTCTACTTATTTATCGATTTGTCAACGTCTGGCTGCTATAAAATACAAGTGTACCAGCCTTTGGCTATTTTATAAAACTCAAGAAGAGAAAACTCTTCATATTGTGTGCTTCTGATTTATTCTCGAGCAAAAGTCACTTGGCTGGACACTCTCCAAGGCTGGGAAACTTTAACCCAGTCCCTATTTTGTCGATAGAAAATTGCTGTGTGTTCTTTATCCAATAGTCTCATTATAGTTTACGAAGTGGCTTTTATATCAAACATAAAGCAAACGTTTATCGAATAACGATCAAATTGAAAAGCAGTGTACGTGATAAAAGTATCATGAAGATTTCCGGAGTCTCGGATTGTTCGAGGCAAGCGTAAACCATGCAAAGCAGCTAAGACGATTTTTTAACGAGGGAATATTTTCTCTCAATGATATTTCTCGCACGTGAGACATTAGGGAATATGATTCTACGTTGACGGAGATTGCATTCAGGTGGCAGTTGGATGGGAATTTCCTCATATCCCGGAGGACACGACGCAAACTTTCTTTTTCGAAAGATTCGCAGACGGTCGACGCGTGGCAAAAATATATATATATATGTATAATAAACATGCAAAACGCGCACAACGCCATGCAGGGTTTTTACACAAGTTTTGCGAGACACTAAGGGCCTGTTCGTCCGGGCTAAAATGGCCAACACAGATATTCTCTCAAGCTCCCAGCACTCGCACCCTCTCCCCTATTTTGCCAATGACTTTTTGCTATTTAAGTTGCGAATAGTTTGACCTGCTTACCAATAAAAATTAAAGGGAAACATTTGGGGCAAACTGTGCATGTGGTTGTGAATAATTGAAAATTTTTATTGGGGAGTTTGCTGAAAGGAGTTGTGGATTATAGGTTGTTCCAAAATGGCGTCCAACTAGTGGACATGACGTTTGATCTTATAGATCCCAAAATAGTCCCAAAGGTCCATTCGATATAGCCTGTTGCTCCCCTCCTGGCAGCAGCAGCATTCGCTGCAACAGTTGGCTAGAATGAGACTCCTTCTGTGTGTCCTGTGCCAGTTAACACCCAACCAACTTTTCTTCTCTATTGTCTCGCGGCTATAAAATCTCCCCTCGTACCATCCCCTCCAAACTGTATTTTTACACTCGTTTCACTAATTTTCTTCCCTCCATTAAACACTGCATCCATCTTCTCTCGTTACACCCTCTCACACATAGAGACTGCTTTCTAAAAGCAAACGCTCGCTTTGGCTACACTCTCGCAACACTCTTTGAAAGCAGAATATCCAATTTTCCAAAATTTTCAAGAAATATTCTCGTATATTTTTCAGTCGAGTATAAAAAATTCTATTTTATACAGAATTTTATATATTACCATAAAATTTCTCAGTAAGCAATTTACACGACTAAGACGAAGCAAGTGCAGGACAGAGGAATATTGATCTGCAGGTTGTCAGAGAAGTTTCAAACGATAGAAGGTTGTAAAAAAGAAAAAAGGTATGGTCCCACCAAGTTTAATTCATGGCTTAATAAGCTGGAAGTAATGAAGAAGGATTTATTGCTGATGAACTTGACGAAACTCTGTATATTAATAAAAGAGTTTTAATCTAAAAACATCCAAGAATTCAATTTCGCTGCGCACTTATAGCTTAAAGCTCTGATTTGCGAAACGAGGATTATTGAACGTTTGAATTTTTACTCAACCATATTGCAGAATTTCACGAGGCAGCGTTAAGTATCTCGTATATGCATAATACCAAACGAATCTAATTAGACTCGAGTTACCATACGCCAGTATCAATTTTGCAATTTAACGTTGAAGGCGCCAGGAATTATCCACACGCAAACACTTAAACACGAAGGAAAGAAACAAAGAAACAAAAACAAAAAGAAAGAGTTGTATAAAACCTAACGTGTTACTTTGAGAGCCATGGAAAATTACACAGGCTTCATTAGCTTTCTACGTTTCTCTCAATGGGCTTAATTATATCGTAAAAAGCGTCGACGGCAGTTACAAGGTTGACACTTTGACACGAGCGAGGAGGGAAGATTTTGTTGACAAAGGGTGAATAAAATTTAGGGGGATTTTGGAGCTCCGAGGCACGTCATGAGCGAAGAGATTGGAAGTTTTAGGATCGTGGAGCTTTGAAAGCTGAAACACAGCACCCCGTTCGGAAGGTTTCGAGGTCAGCGTCGGCAGGACATCTGGCGCGCGGACCTGCTGGTTCGTTGATTCGTACGCTATTCGTCCCTGCACGCGCTGGCGATCAATACTCACCTGGCCGAGACCAGAGCACATGCTGCTACATTTACTCTCCTTTTTTCAATATCAATTCCTTCACTCATCTCATTCCCCATCTCCATACTGCACTGCGCTCGTAAATTAACGGGACTCTAATTCCAGTCTGAGAAATCGTAAATTTTCCTTCGAGAAGACGAATAACCTCAAAGCTAATGAATCCTTTTGAGATCGTACGGCAAATTTTTTGGAATTCTCGGAGGGAAAATATAAAACAGGTCGGAAGGCAATTTGCGGTGCTGCATCATTAAGTAGAAAAATCCGCAATGTCCCATAGGTAAAGAGTGGAATTTGAAAAAAGAATAGTTTAGTGGGAAAAGAAATGGATCCTGCACACAGCTTCGCGAAATATAGTAAATCCATCCTTCATTTATATATATATATATATACATATGTATGTACTGAGGGATGAAATGGCATTGGAAGTATTGTAATCTGCACTATCTGCAAGGTAAACTAACTGTGTTATACACGTGTGGAAAATGGGGACCACCTGCGGTCACCATTTCTTGTGCATCGTCCCTTATTGGCTGTACTGGTACGAGATAATCCGAGTTAAAAATATGGTGCTTTCTTATTTCCTGTACAGCCTGTTGGAAATTTTCATGCGCATTAAATTGACAATAATTTTCAAAATTAATAATACACTATTCAAAAAGTAGCTTGACTGTTTAAATATGCTATACTAGCACTGGAATAGGTAAATCAGTGGGTTTTTAATGAGATAAAACAATGACCTCCTATAGAGCCCTAATCAAAAAGTTTCGAGCTAGCATATATATAGTATACCAGTAATTTTGCAGTTGCAATGTTGAGTGAAATTTGCTACAGCTACATAAGATTCAAGGAGAAATACAAACGTGTTAATAATTGTACAGGGAGGTAGCAAGAAATGTTAGAAAAATAAATGCAGGAGTAGTTCTCTAGCTTAATGTTGATTGCACAAGTACAAATGGGCCTTTGGAAGGCAATAGGACTGCAAGTTGTAAGTAAGTATAGGCTCTAGTAGTTTCTGAACATTCAGCAATTCCAGAAAGGATTCCAGGCCTCGATTATCCGGAGATTGCTCGGGTACCATTTTCACCTGAGCACCCTCATCAACCAACCATTTGTTCTTACTAAACCAAATCTGAGGTTGTCGCTCATAATTAACTCTGATCACTTATCCATTGGTATAAGGAGAGGGGGGAGGGGCACCAGCAGCAGCAACCCTACGAGCAACATAAATTACAATATTCATCGTTGTGCAGGCTAAAGAAAACTCTCGAGGTCGTTGCAAAGTAATCCAAGTAGTTGTTCCTCATTTAATAATCAAATCGTGCAAAGTTAATGTAGAAAAATTCGACGATATTTTTGTGATATGAATTTTTAATTAAAAAACGTCGATCCTTTATTAATAACCATAGCCAACAATAAAATTTTAGCTGGAATGGATATTTAAAAAATTTTTGGGTCAAATCGATAAGCAAACTATTTAGCTTTACTATATTTATAAGCTAATCATTTATAATTCATTAACGCTTGTATTTTTTATTTATCGTAGAAACAAATCTTTTATTTTGAAGAGAGGGGGGGGGGGGGGAGAAAGAGAGAGAGAAAGACGTAAACATTGTGATATATATTTGATAAAATCTATGCGTGCGAGCTTTCTAGCCTTGCTCCAACACTTTACCTGAATCTACAATCAGATTTTTTACGATGGTGTTACGGTGCTATAATAGGCTGAAATTATTAATAAAACTGAATATAAAAATTGCTAGTTATCTGCACAGGGCGCGATACTGTAATATTGTTCTTCCCTGTAGAATTAGTGTAGGTAGGCGTACGCATATATTTTTATTGCTATTAAATAGCTAAAGTAATGATGATATTTGATGTGCTACTTGCAGTAAAAAACAAATGATTTTAATTATTATTGCAATATCTTTCTATCGTAAACTTTTTCACCTTTATATTTAAACTTTGGAGAGACGAATCATTTCTGACACTTTTTATATAATTTCATAAAATTTTTAAAACTGTTAGCAATAGTTTAATGTTACTTACACTACGATATACAAATAAGATAAGAGTACTTGGTACGTGAACAAAATTGATGCGTGCACTTTTGTCCACAAATAGAAAAATTTTAAAAACCGATGAATTTAATAGGATGTTAAAATTGAGAGTGTTTTTTAAGCTGAAATAAATATTAGAAAAGCCACAGAAAAGATATCCGTTATTGGCTGACCTATATTAAGTACAGCAAACTTTTCCTCGCAACGAAACTTGATGAACTACAGAGCCTTCGGTTATAATGTTTACATCAGGCTTCACCCCTCTCCCCCTCTTCACACTAAAACAATACAATATAACTATATATCGCGTAGTTCTAATAGCGAGAGATTCAATTTCTAATTAAAATCCGTAAAAATACGTTTAAATTCCCTCTCCCTGAACCGGGAACTCCACCACTGAAAATCTGACTATAAAAACCAGCTAAAAACTCCAAGTCCTGTAAAACTGTAATTTTCAGTAAATTATTGATGGTCGCATTTTGTCCTAAGTCCAATTAAATCCCGTATTTAAGTACGGAGGTAGAAGAACGAGACGAAAATTTATTAAGCGCATCGCAGTCCTTAGTATATAGATAAAGGAAATGTTTATTTTCCGAAGAAAAGCGTCCGACAAGTCTTTCTGCCTGCAAGCCTATTCCGCAGGCAATTTGACATAAAAAAACAGGCTATGCGAATCTCGTTTCGCCCGAGACTCCGCTTTAGCTTGGTTTACCGTAGCAGCTTGAGGAGTCCAGAAAACAGATGATAGGGAAAATACTTATGGGGGATGAAAGTATACGAGGGGTGGTTAGGTGGATGGGTCGAAGGTCGACAACGAAGTTGAGGTCAAGGGTGAATTATGCAAGTTGGGAGACATGCGTATCACACACTGCGGCAGATTTCCATGTTTTTTATTTTTTCTTAAATATCGTTACATCTTTATATGGTCTTTAAACCCGTCGAAGTTAGGAGAATTTTGCTTACAAAGAATACCATCATGCTTCATCCTATTTTACACCGATATTCGCTCTAAAATTCTCTTCGCTATTGCAAGATATATCCAAGACACCTTTTTCTTTCTTACATCTTTTCGGTTTATTTAATTTTCAAAATTTATCCATCCTCTCAATATATTTTATTTTTAGATATATCCTTTTTTAGAAAGACAAAATCAAAGCTATTAATAAAGTACTAATAATTAACTCTACAATTCTTTTTATTAGTGTTATCCAAAAGGACTTTTTTATCTTCATTCTTAAATCTTTTCAATTTATTAAATGAACTTATTAAGAATGTATCAAACTTCCCAATACAATTTATTTTTAGTTGTCCTTTTCTAAGAAGAAATAATAACAAGATTGATAAAGAAATCTTTGTCAATTGGTCTAGGGTTAGTTATATCTAACATGGAACAGAAAAAGATAAGGAATAACTGTCGTTGTGCTTCGAGAGGGTTCTACAGGACTCGTTGAAAGGATCAGCTTTGTGTGCTTAGAAGAAAAAGCACCACTTGAGAGGTTCAAGAGAAAAGACACGAGAATCTTTAAGGAAAAAGATAGGAACAATAGGCCATGTGTTATAGTATAACTGTGTCCTCGAACGACAAATTAGGACTGATGAAGGATCGAACTGCTAAAGGAGTATCCAACCAGCGAAGAATCCCTCGCGAGGATAATTAAAGGATGTATCAGAGCAAACTGTACAACAATTGAAAATTAAAGAGAATAATCGACGCGGGTTCGGTTTAAAAAAATACAAAAATATAAAAGTTCAATACACGAGGCTGAAAGTTATCGAAAATAACGAGGACAGCGTTGAAACTCGAGTGGGCTTCCACAAAATCGCGGAAAATTAGTTGAAAGGATTCGGCAAAAGTTTCGTTAGTCCAGTTCGCTCCATTTACGGCTAGGATCGATGTAACGAACAATCCTAGTAGCTTTATGTAACACATAGACGCGCAGGGAACTTGGCATAAATTTCTCTGCCAAACTTCCGTCCAGCGAAGCTCGGTTCCGCTGATACCAAGCGACTATAAAATGCAAATGACGACCACAGTGTATAAAAGTATTATCAAGCCAGAGTCTGGAGTTCTGACGAAGCTGAAAAAAGTGGCGAAGCATTTTGGGATTGCAGGTTCCATATTTGCTCAGCCATTTTATTCTCAATTTCCCTCTATTCCACATCCCTTTCGCAAAGCCCTTCGAATCAAAGACCACTAATCCCTATCGACTAGAATTTATATAGACACGAATGCGATTAAAATAAATAAAACGTGTATATATATATATATATATATATATATATTGTACAGTGTATATAGAATCGCGTGAAATGGATGTGAATGGTTGGCGAGAGTAATTCTCTTATTTATCGAAAACATCCCTTGTTATCTCTAAGCTCCTTAGCGTCCGCGATACTTTCGCCAATAAAGCTCGCAAGCTCGCACGCTTTGAACTTTTAAGTTACGACGTTCTTCGTTTTATGTCAATACACTGGATGCCAAGGGCTCTCCGTTGCGGATCTTTTCAATATATTTGCCACAAGAATGGCCACGAGAATAATGGAACTGACGTTAATACGCGCAGTTTTATTCAACGCGTCACGTCAACCACGCCATTAAATCCTTCATGCATCTTTTCTCCCCCTCGATAAAACCAACGATTTTCATATTTATTCCTCCACTCGATATTAAATGCAGCGTAGGTACTCATTGCTACATACTTTTCCTCGAATAATGTACAAAGTATACGTCTATATACCAACCCAACGCGAAAATTGATCGTTCACGAGTCGTCGGTCTTACGAGATTTATATCGAACAGGATATTGTGTCTTACATGACCAATGTGTAATACGACGAGGAATTTGTAATTCGTGTTTGAGGCAATTGTCCAATTTGTGCTTAATGTGTGGTGTAGCATTATACGCGTTATAACCTCAATTAAAATTGATCGTTTTAGTCTTATGTCCGTTATATTGTGTGTATCGTCGCTTGTCTCGCCGTATCTAAGTCGCTCGTAAATTAAGAGGGGCTTAAGAGAAATTGCACGTGTCAAGATATACGTAGAAAATTCCTTCGAGAAACCGTTACATTATCACGTCGTAATATCCCCGGATCATTTACCGAGGCCACTATTTTCTACAAAGTTATTTCAAACAATTTTAAGGGATCTTTATGCTTCGATGTACTTTATTCAATTTTTTCATGAAACATAAACAACGTATCTCTTGAAAGCTCGATGGACAGGAAAGGAGAGAATTTTTTCTTCCTTGGTAAAAAACGAAATAAATGTTTATTTTTTGCCACATTTTACTTGGATTATTACAATAAATTCATGGTATGGACTTTTCGATCAGACTGTTTTAAACGGTTTAATTGCCACGTACACTTGCCTCGCTGATTAATCGATGAAACAGGATCAGCAGTTGTAGTAGCTACTTGTCAATGAAATTAGTTGAAAACCCTATCGAGTCAATTTTGCATTTTAGTGAATTACCGCACGATAGAAACGTGTTAAACGCAAATGGAATTGACGGGGGTAGAGTTAAAAGCCACCGTAATGGAGTTAAACTATCGTAAGAATTTTTAATAAATCACCGAGTTAATCGGTGGCCTGTTGATATGGAAACACATTGCATAACAATGGGCTCAAGAAATAAAGTAGCAATATAATAAATTAAATTTGCTAGGTTTGTTCGATCAATAAACTTCGGACAAAATAAAATTAGTTTATTCATGAAAAATTTAATCATTCAATTATTATTTAAATATATGTATACCTACAAATTTATTATCGTTTAATGAAAGAAAATCAAACGAACCTCGAGTATTTTTCCATGAAAGCTTCTTCGTGTTTTTTCCTGCAGAATCTGTCTACGAGTGCTGGCCATTGTTAAGCTCTATCGGTCAGTGATGGTTGACTGAATATTCATTTTTATTCTTTAGCAGTGAATATCCAGACTACTATTTCTATATCCCTCACTCATCGTTTATCCTTTTCAAAGTTTCTTTCTCTATATATTATAAAATTCATCCTGCACAGGGTACTGTTTAATTTTTCGCACGACCTGGAATCAAAGATAAATCACAATTAGCAGCACTACCAGAGGAAGTTGAAAAAAAAGTGGACAAAGCGGGGGGGGGGGGGTGAGCAATAAGCTCCCTCGAGACTTTTAAGAGTTTAATTGATCTTTCGTGTTTTATCAATCGCCGTTTTATCAAACGTCAAATTCAATGCCTATCCAATAATGATATGGATCTCTTTTAATCGAATAATATATTATTAATCACAAACAATATTATAATCATATCACTCTTAAAAAGTACTAAATCGAATTTTCTCGAATGATTATAATTTTGACAAACGAATCGAGGGGACTTAGCTTCTCCGCATCGGTGATTCAGGGGTGACGATTCTACGTACAAGGAATGGGCGGTTTCAGCCTCGTACATTGTGCAATCTGCAACCGAATCAGGAACGAATTTCTCGTGACCAATGCAGGAGGACTTGGGAGCTCTAATTTCCTAGTGCACATTCAATTTCGACGCTCTAGCGGAGAATAATGATTTTTTCCTCGGGGAGAAGAGCGAGTTTTGCAAACTGACGAATAAATCGCGATCCTCTTGATGGATATTAGTGAAGGCTGCTTGCACGTTGGTTTGATCTTGGAGTGGCATTCAAAGCAATATAAAAACGGAATGAAGCAAATAATTTGTTTCTGTCCAGGAATAGATTACAAGTAAAGAGATATTTCTGAAAGAAATGTTTACTACTTTTTATTCTAATAACATTTAGTTATTCAAAATATGTAAAAATTCTAATCAGCTAAATACAAATCCAATAATATGTATATTTTTATAAATTGTTTCATATACTTGAAAATAACAATTAATATTCGCTCATTTCTAGTAATGTTTTTTATTTTCAAATAAATACAGGTTTAAATAAATGGATTTCTTTAATTTAAGTAAATTTTTTTTTCAGTGTATTAGAGTCGGAAATTATGTATGTCATATTAGTCGTGGAGCTTTTGAACGAATCCACGCTTGGCTTTTGTTCTAATTGGGCCTCCCTCGATAAACGTTCCTTATCGTCCTTGACCAAAGTCCAGGTTCTTCCTGTCTCCACGCCCGAGAGGTAGCCAGTGCATTCTGAAAATTGCAGATCCTCCATTACTAATGTCGATTTACCACCAGTCAATTTCACTTTACCCAGGTCACTTTCTTCTTTCCCACTCTCATCGTCCTCCGAATTGGATATTGGATCGTTCCAGTATTTCATGCTACCGTTGTAATCTAACATGGCCAAGGGCGGCTTCTTCGACGAGATAAAACTGCTCATTTTCTCACAGGTCCTCTCGAAATCATTCTTGTACTTAGAGATTAATGCAGGCAATGGCGAATCATCGCTGAAAATCCCCCTGGATTTTTTCCAAGACCTCCCTGTCGTGATGCTGGATTCTCCGCTCTCGTACAAATTTTCCAACGACTTTCCCTCGCCAAAAGTCCTCTTTTTCAAGAAATCAAGAACGTCTTTGGTCAAATCAGTGATGTATGTTAATTTTTCTTCGTCCCGTTCTTCCAGGGCTAGTTTAGCTGATATTTTCAAAGGCTCCACTGCTTCTCCTAATCTGTTTAGTTTGATTAAGCTCTGACCACGAAGAAGCTCCCCGTATATACTCCATTTTCTCGAAGAAGCTTCCTCCGCCATTTCCAAACATTGCTTTCCCATTTCCAAAGCTTTCCCATAATTTCCAATCTCAAAGTGGCATCTAATGGCAGAATTAATGAAAATTTTTTCCTTGTTTCGTTGAACTTAAAATATTTTCTTCGAACGATTAATGAAAGATCAAGAATATTTATATATATATAGCAACCTTCCAATATCATGCAAAACCCAAGCTTTGGGAAGTGGATGCGATAAGGTAGCGGCCATTTTATTCAGAACTATGGAAGTTGCATGAAAATGTCCAAAAGTTACATGAATTTTTCCTAACGTGACTATGGACAGGCAAATCAGAGCAGGATCTTTCGAAAGCTTAGCCATAAAGGCCATTTTGGCAGTGGAATTTACAGCTAGATCGTGTCTGGAAAGTGCCACGTGGGCCAAAGCCTGCAAGCGCAGAGCTTTCACGTGGAATTTCAGCTCCAGCAGTGTCGTTGATCGGGATAGAAAGTCCTTGGAGCTTTTCAAGACCTTCCACATATCCCCTGCCTCAAAGCTTGACTCCAGCTTCTTTAGTGCCAACGAGGCCTCGACTTTTCGTCTTTTGCCACGCGAAACTCGAGCTTTTACCGGTGGCCCCGAAGTTTTTGTCCTCCAATAGCTCTTGTGATCATCGAAATATCTGCAAAATAATCTGCTCTTAACAATTTTCTTTTCATTTTTAAAGCAAATCTTTGACGAACAATGCTATTTCAAATTCGTATATCACCATTGGCATTTCTCGTTTTTCAAATCAACTAATAGCATGTCGCGTGAAGTAGGGAAAGCATATTTAAATTATGATAACGACGTTCCCATTATCTGACTGTACTATTACTCGCACAGTTTTTCTTTTCCAACCTTCAATCTTTAATCAACATGATTGAATTAAAACTTGTTTAATGCTATCATGGCGGAGAGAAACTTTCTTTAAACGTTATTTAATCTTCTTTATTTATTGAAGCTCTTCATTTAAAATACCACGCAATAATTTAATAAAGCTAAGCTATAATATTGTGATAGAAGTTTAGGATTGAATAAGCTTTAATTCAGCTTTGCTTATTAAAGATTTATTTTTGGAACATAAAATTGCTGGGAAGGAGAGATTCAATTTAAAAAGCTCAATGTGAACTTCGCTTAGCCCTCAAATTACAGAATATTACGCGTTTCCTTTGTGAAAAAAAACTTTAATTTGAATAATATTTTCATAAAACTTAATTTCCAACAAATATTTCAAATTGTCGTTTAAATGAGATACCCTGTGTGTACACGAATATTATCACGAAAAAAACAACGCAAGATTTTCTAAAATAACTCCCATCGCAACGAGGAAGGAATTAAATTAATTGCAAAAGAGATAAGGATTTTTCTAAAAAATATTGTGTTATGAGAATAAAAAAGTTGGAGTTTTGATAGGCCCAATCGAGTTGATTGGATATTTTTACAATATTTCAACTTTTAATGGGGCAGGAGTTAAGCAGTGGCGCTACGGAGATAAAAGCCGGAGCTTTCGAGAATGAAAGTTCGACACAAAGAAATGTTTTTATTCGAGAGGATACCTGAGGACGTCGGAGACGGTGGACGGATTGGGAGATTGCTTCAGTCGATTCAGTGCTTTCAGAGCTGTCAATTCGGGCCGCGAGCTTTCAGCTTTCCCAATAGAACTTAGATCATTCCAGGAGCTTATTGCTGCCTCGGTTTTCCTCGCTGCCAAATTGTGACTGCCGTCACGCGGGTATACACTTCCTGCTCGATGATATAAAACCAGAGCACCTTCCAAATCTCCCCTACCACATGTCAACATTATTTTTCTTACGTTTAAACATTTTCTCACATTTATCACGAATCGACGAAATTCGATTTAGCCTCGAACGAAACATTTCGTAAATAAAAACTACCCTCTTCAAGATATTCCAATTGGAAGGATGGATGTCGAAATTATAAAAACTCCATAAAACTGCAAATCGCAGCTGCAGGTTAGAGTTTATTTTCCTGCAGTGGAATTTTTATGAGACTTGCTCGAGCTTTATTTGCTACGTCCACCCCCCACCCTCTACAATCCTATCATCTATTATCAGACCAGACCTTTACTTAATTAAAGTGTTTAACGACCCAATGGTGTCACGTTCCGAGAAAACTCGAGTGTTACAAAAACTATATATAGTGACGATTATATTGCCAGCCGTGTGTTTTAATTCGTTTCATCCTAAATAACTAACCTCTGATAAAGCTCGTCAGCCTCGCGATGGAGGGCTTTCGAAAATATTCGATCATTGGTGCTCCCACCTTTGAAGTTTTTATCCGTTTGGGCGTCTCTGGCACGAATTTCAGCGTTCTCGACTAGTTTTTTCATTTCTTCGATATCATCCAGCTCCTTTTGCAAAGCTTCGTTCATTTTGCCCATTTCTAATACTTTTCTGATTTCCCGACCTCCGCTGCAAAATAAACTACAAATCGATGTAAACTAAGTCTTTCTTTCAACGTTGACTTTTACCACTGCGAGTGAGAGAGAAAGAGAGAGATGGAGGTCTCTGTCAATTGTTTTCCAACCAATCGATACAAGTGAAGAACTCTATCAATGGAACACGTGTTAAAGTTTTCAGACAAATATGCTTTTTATTCAAATTAAATTCCACTGCCTTGTAGATTCATGTATTTTTAGGAGATTATTGGTGGAGGGGGGAGAGTTAATTTTAGGTTACACAGTTATATCGTTCGTATCGATCGATCTAGCAATGATTACAATCCTACTACTGTATTACACATTACACGTTACCAAGAACAGAAACTGATCAGCTTCTATGGTCTTATAGCTAAACAGAAATTGCAAGCTCGTGTCCTGTGGCACAAGGCCAAGGATGAACCTGTTATTCTAACTAGCCACTGTGTACCACTACTACACTACTACTACACAGTGTTGTGTGCATTACACCCCTGTTGTGTTCCACACAGAAATGGTTTGTTCGTATACAGCCCACTTGATCCACGCTCAGTCGAATTCACAAAAGCTCATCCACATAGGACAAAAGCAGCGATATGCAAATTTTAATAACAATATTATAAATTCATCAGAAACCTCTCCTCCTGCACTGCTCCTTCCATTTCATCAATTATTATAAAACACCTCTCGACTCGAACAAAAAACCAAATTTAAATCATTCATTCATAAATGATTCATAAGCATCACAATTCTCCACTTCCTATATACCATGCATATGCTGAATTATAATGAAAAATCAGACACACGTGTGCAAATAAAGCTCGCAACATACGTTTAGGACACACAATAACATATTTACATTAATATAAAATATAACCAATTATAAATAATTGACAGTTATTTGACAAACGTGTTGACTAATTCGTACGAGCTAGAATAATTAATACTTGTCGAAATCAATGTAACCGAGCTTTCTCTTTTTAAGAGAATCGAATTCTTTGAACAATGCTAATCGAGCTTTCATCTGTCGATCCTTGGGTGGTATCATTTTAATGGATTTTCTTTTACTGGGGAGCTTAGTTTCGTAAATTCGTGGTTCGTAGCCAGGCATGATCGACATCCTCCTTTCAGTGGGCATGGAGTTCATAGCTCGCAACAAAAAGTCCACTTCGGATTTCATGTCCTCCGGCATCAGACGTATAATCATTTGCTGCCTGACCGAAATTCCGTCGATTTCCAAAAATTTGTCAATCTTCGAGTCTTCGAGCATCTTCACTATTCTCTCGTAAAAATCGATCAGAAAATCGATCCCCAATTTTTGTGCACAGGAAAGAGCCAATAGCGCGTATTCCTTCGCCTCGTTTTTATTACGTTGATCCATCTCCATTTTCATCATCAGGTGGTGAGAGTTCAATGCCCACTTGACATTTTTTGCCAATACCGCTTTTTCCAGTGCTTTCTTTGCGTAGAATCTGGCTAGGTCGAAGCGTCGAATCTCAGTGAGGTACTTGGTGAACTCGTGGAAGAGCCAGGCTAGCTCCAGGGGTCGATACGCCATTGCTAATCTCCTGAAATTTTATTTATTATATTTATACGAATTTCTATATAGAAAATTAGATCTTGACTATTCGATGAGCTCTTGCCTTGTAATTTATTAATTATTTAGACGAGAGGAATAATTAGTGTAAATTTGTGTAGTCTTATATACCTTTTGAAGACTTTCATGGCCTTCTTCTTGTTCGCGGTTCGTACCCATGCAATATCGGTTTGTCTTGGCAATGACGTCACATGAATTCCCAGATGATGTTTGAGGAAGATATCCTTGGAAAGTTCATCCTCGAAACACGTGACGTTCCTCGTGTCAACGTACACCCGTGCGACCATTTTATACACTTCATCCAGGCATTTGTCTCGTTCAGGAAACATTCGTTTTGAATAGGAATCAAATTCATCTTTGATTCTGTCGACTAAACTGCAAGTTGGCAGAGAAATGACTGAAGATGATTAATAAATTCCAAGAAAAAAGATTGAACTCGTGACGAATGATGTGTATGTATGTGTGGGGAAAGGGAAAATCGGTGAGTGGTATGAATTGCTAATGGAAATCTGAAGAATCTGAAAGAGGAGTGATAGAGAATCTAATAGAAGTTTTCTGAGTGGTTCGCTATTTCAATTTCAGATTTTACCTGAAAAAACGAATGTAGTCCCTAGTCATTCTTGCCTTGAACAGCTTCCTCAATAAGAAATCAGCTTTTATCACGATGTTCTGTTTTCTAAGATTTTTATCATAGTTCATCCTGCATCTGTGGCCAAGGGGGATTTTTCTCTTTTCGAAAATCGACACGTAAAGTGGCATTCTCGTCCGCATAATATCTTGTCTGTAGCAAGATTTTTTATGCGTCCTGGCCACGTAATATATCATCCAATCCCCTGACTCTTTATTATGCGATTTCAGGAGATTTGGATTGTCCATCAAGTATTCTGCGAAAAACTTGTCCACTGCCAGTTCACCCAAAATTTTTGTGGCGAATAGATGATGTAATTTTTTCAAGTAAGCTTCACGCTGTGCTTCCTTGTCATTCACCTTAAATTTCGATTCGTCTTCTCCGATACCTGCGTCAAAGATTGCACTTTTCCCTCAATTGCTGCGATAATACATATGTACAGGCTCTACCAGGTAAAAGGTCCCAAACCATGAATTTAATATTCCTTTTATCTTTGAAACTAAAAGAGATATATGTTTATTGTATAAGACCTTTCCGAGTGCAAATCAAAAGACTCTTCAAAAAGGTCTTACACAAAAAATTGATATCTTTAAAGATAACAAAGTTCAACAAAATTTTATGTCCTGGCACAGGATCCTTTTATCCGGAGGCCCCTATATAGTGCACAAGAATCAGGAATAAAATTGGTTTGAACAGAAGCATTTATCGAGTTAATTTATACGTATATTTAACGTAAAAGTTTGTTCTTGTCAAACTCGCCATTATTTTCGTGGATACAGGGAACCGGAAGTTGGATGAAAATAGATGTGAAACTTGTCGTGTGAGAGGTAAGCAAAGGCTAATTACATCCGTAGGGGCTGAAGAACACAAAGTTCAATCCTGCTTTGGAAAGTGGATAAAGTTTCGCGATAGGAAAAGGATTTCTCATCCCAACGCCTACCACCGGAAGTTGTTTCGGTGGAAAATCGACCGATGACAAAAGTTGGCCCACCCACAAAGTCAATTTGCTAACAGGCTGACATTGTACTACACTTATTATCGGAGTGACTCCCTCGTTGATTAAAAATCAATTTGGATTAACGAGCGAAAGGTTCACCTTCGAATTCATCCTCCTCCTCGCCGAGCCTCGAAATCAGGTATTCCCGATGTTCCTCGAGTTTTTGGATCCAAGGATGAAGCAGCCAAAGTGCGACAGGGGATGTGTTTTTCCCCACGCAATTATTCACTGCTTCTATCGCCTGATAAACGCCCCATTCGAAGGGCATTTTACGTTTCCTCAGTCCATCGTGCGAATGTATCAAGCTATATCCAAATTCACCGATCTTGAACAACGTGTGGACTTTCAGGAATTTCACTTGATAGTTGTTTGGTGCTGAATACGAAATGATAATATATTTTATTATATTAAATCAGCTGATGTAATAAAATAATATGTTATACATATAATAACACAGTAGGTTTTTTGGCAATAGTACCAATATTTAAAGCCTTTGTTGCAATCTCATTCGCCTCGATGTACCTAGTAAATTCTGACAGAGCATTGCAATATCCCACAAGTGTTCTGACGTCATCTTGCTTGGCGAATTTCAACGATTTTTGGAAAACTCCGATTGCATCGCGATATTTCCCCAAGTGAGTGAGGCGAATCGCCCATTCCCTGTAAACATTGGCATCCTGGAAACCCTCCTCTGCCTCCACCTCTTGTTTCCCTCCTATCCTCAGCAGCAACATCCTTTAGCTGAGATACAATTATAAAGGAAACCAAAGCAAACCACTCCAATTTGCTGCTTTAACCTAAAGAACAGTGTACCAGCCTTGTAAAATCTAATTTAGCCACAAGCTTTTTGCAAATTCTTACCTGTACTACTTGTATTGTGATTTTGCGATGAATGATGATTGACTGAAAAATTTATAGCCGTGGGGAAAATAACGAATGGAGTATTGATCTAATTAGACTGAAAATTTACACTGATTCGATCACACGCCATTGCGAAATAATAAATAATAAGAGTAGGCAACTTCTCATTGTGAGTTGTAGAAATGTAGGTGGAAAGAGGGGGGGGGGGGGGAGTGTTGAGGGAGGGAGAAGCTTGCATAGAGGCGTATTTCAAAGTAAGTTGGAAAGCTCGCGCGCGCAAGAGAGAGAGGCTTTCGCTAAAAGCGAGTACCGATTAATGCCATAAAGGACAGGGTGCATCAAATATTTAGCACATCAAAGAGGATTATTATATAGTTCAGCTTAATAATTTCCACTGAATAATTATTTATGCATATTAAAAGAGATATATGCATATGCACATTCGCAGCAATTCTTTCACCAGAAAACTAAATTATTAGGGCCACAGCACAAAAAAAAACTTAAATAAACTTAAGCATTGAGATAAAAATGGACCACAACCACAATTTAGCCATTACTGAAATTCTCAACTATAATTTGCCCGTTTTCATCTCACTGTTTCAGTTTTGCTTAAGATTTTCTGTGTGCCATATGGTCCTTACTTGGCAAGTGCTATTCGGCTATTTGTTATACGTGTATATATAAGTATGCTAATACAATAGTATAAAGATAAGACTGTGTAGTTGTGTATATACATACTGTGTCAATACTATACCCACCATTTAATTTTGTTATATTTTCTTGGATGTTTATTCAGCTACACATTCTTACTTTAAATATTAAATTTGCATTGTTATTAACCGAGCGAAGCATACATTGTTAATTAAAGTAATTCGAATAAAACATAAACAGGATTTTGCAGTAAAATTTTATTTTTATACATATCGATTTGAGAAAAACGCTTCAGTGAAATCAAACTAACATAAATCATGTTTTTCTTTTACAGAAATTCTCTGGCCAGTATCCAAAGTATCACACTGTGAGGAAAATAATTAACTGTATTTACGGGATGCGGTGATGGCGCTGCTTTATAGATTCGCGCAGTTGCCAGACCGCGGTGGCACGCGAGTCTTTTCCTTCGTGGTTACGAGAAGCGTCGTCAGGGATCCCGAAAGGGACGTCACCAGTAAGGAGTTGGTCTGCGGTTTTCAGAGATGGGCTGTGGCGTTTTCCAGAGGCGACAAGGTAAACTATGATAATATTCTGTACATACAATGTCTTATACATACACTGCCGGTCAAAAGTTTAAGACCACTTGAGAAATTTGGCTCAAAAACAGTTACCTCTTTAAATGCCCATAACTTTTCAATGAGAAAAGATAGCAGAAAATTCAAAACACCATAAGAAAGGTGATGAAATTCTACATATGATGGAATTACTTTCATTCGCCAGAAGCTTATAATTTACGAATATCCATTAAATGAAATAGGTGTAAAATTTTTAATTTTTAATTTTTTGTTTCGCAAATTCAACTGCTTCTACCACTTACAAGAATTGTGGTACGTATCTGAAACTTTGGTGACATAAAGCTCAAAGTTTTAGCTTTAATTTGAGCCATCAAACGTAACGATATTCATCGTATTTCCTTATTTTCATAACGTTTTTCTGAGTAATGTCGAGAAAAATTGTTGACCGAAAAACAACTGCCCAAGCATTTAAGACAATTTCAGATCGAAGAATCCGTCGGTATTAACGACTTATTCTACTTATTCCATATTGCACTTTTATTCAATTAAAAGTAATATGATAATTGTAAATCTTCGAATTAATAAAATATATTTGGTTAATTATTACTCTACATTTGTTGATTTAATCTAAAATTGAATAGTGCTTTGTGTTAATTGAATAAAAGTGCAATATGGAATAAGTAGAATAAGTCGTTAATACCGACGGATTCTTCGATCTGAAATTGTCTTGAATGCTTGGGCAGTTGTTTTTCGGTCAACAATTTTTCTCGACATTACTCAGAAAAACGTTATGAAAATAAGGAAATACGATGAATATCGTTACGTTTGATGGCTCAAATTAAAGCTAAAACTTTGAGCTTTATGTCACCGAAGTTTCAGATACGTACCACAATTCTCGTAAGTGGTAGAAGCAGTTGAATTTGCGAAACAAAAAATTAAAAATTAAAAATTTTACACCTATTTCATTTAATGGATATTCGTAAATTATAAGCTTCTGGCGAATGAAAGTAATTCCATCATATGTAGAATTTCATCACCTTTCTTATGGTGTTTTGAATTTTCTGCTATCTTTTCTCATTGAAAAGTTATGGGCATTTAAAGAGGTAACTGTTTTTGAGCCAAATTTCTCAAGTGGTCTTAAACTTTTGACCGGCAGTGTACATATATATATATATCATACCATTATACATAATAAAACAGTATTTTTCTCCAAACCTCTTTTTCTTAATAATAAAATAAAAGAAAAACAAACTCTCTTCTCGAATTTCAGGTCCTCGGCGCTTATCTGGTTTGGCGAGGTGCATCCCGGGATCTTCGAGTATACGTGGACTTTACGTTCACTCTACTGAACCGGGAACACTTCTCCATGAACGAGGGCTTCTCCGGGAAGCGCGTGAAATTCACTTACGAAGCTCCTGCACAGGGCAACCGTAACTACATAGCAGTCTCCGATCTGTACAGCCGCAACTTTGCAGATCCCAATGGTGAATTCCAGCTGGAATTGTCGATGACGAATATCCGGACGGTCTATATGGCCGAGGTACGAATGCCGACTGGAGTTTTCACGGCTGGCCAATCGAAGCCCCAGAAACTCGAGACCGGATACTTTACCTTCGGGGGCTTCGACTGGCACTTGGTCATCTATCCCCATGGGAACGTGGAGTCCGAGGGATGTAGAGCCCAGGAGGGCAGACTCAGCGTTTATCTCATGAGGCTCACCGGCTTCGATCACCGTTGCAGGGTCAGGTTGGTACAGAAAATTGTCTGGACGGGGAAATAATCCAAGAAATTTCTTCGGCTATGTGGTTTCACACACAAACACACACGCAGGTACAGCGTGGCTCTTGGAGAGGGAGACAGAAGAATCGATTCCGGTCAGATAGACGAGTTGTCCGATGCGGAGGGTCGTGGTTACGGATGGCATCCTCGGGACAGGTGGTCGGACATCGCTCATAAAGGTGTCCTTCGAGTGTCCTTGGAGATGGTGGAGGCCCGCACGATATCGGAAGTCGCCGTGCAGACAATGGGCGGCTCCTCGCTGCTACCAACTGCTCCCTGCTACGACAGGGACAAACAGGCTTGGGCCATTCGTGCCGACCTTCACTCTGACACCGTCAGACTTCACCTGGTCTACAAGGACATCCACAACGTTCCACGAAATCACCTGAGGTCACTTGGAACTTTGCGCACAGTATATAATAGAGTGAAGTGGTTGAGACGTCGTGGAATTGAAACATTTAAATTCATTTGTTTATTTAATTATAGATACGTCAATTTATTGCAAGATCTCTTTGAAAGTAAATACAAAGGAGCTTTAAAAATTTTCTATAAAAGAACATTGATATCTATCATAGTCACAGAGATAAAAGTTCTTTTATATTTGTATATGTGCTCCGGAACGTCTCAAGTACTTCATTCATCCCTCGTAACAGTTATAGTGTCAGAAACCTTCCTGGACTCAATTTGACACGTTGGAACGTTTTAGAAAGGTTTTCGGTACATACACGTTATACGAGACATTATCGCTGTTCTTCAAGTTCTCCGAAATGGGAACACTAGTACGCAGGGATATGACAGCACAATGTGTGTTTATTATTTACAATTACCTATAGGTACGTGAGTTGGTCGGCTTACCTGATGCGAGGCGAGGAGCCCCACGTGGAGGCCATAGGGCTCCCCGGGGCACCGTTCAGTCGTTACTACGCCCAGGAATCCACCGATGAGGGGATCATCATGGAGACAAGTTTGGGAGTGAACGAGGTCAAGGACAACCAGTGTCCATTCCTCACGGACAAAGGTCAGCTTCGGATCCGTTTGGAGTGGAACGAGAGCCACTTGCTGTTCCAGGCGACTTACCACAAGTACGACGACGTTTGTCGAGTGCACAATCAGCAGATGCGTCGAGAAATAGCGTCCCTGCAGGCTGAGAATTACAGCTTGGAGCGGCAGCTCTTCAGCTACCAGAAGAGTCTCGCGTTTGCCCAAGCACAGCAACAGCAGCAGCAGCAGCAAGGTCAAACTACTCAAGGTCACGCAGCGGGTCAACTGGAAAGATCGGCGTCGACGGACACGGAATACGCCTGACAAGTGGATTATTACGCGGAATCCTTACCAACTGGTTACAGACGTCAACTTCCGGTGGTCCAGGAGAACGATAGCAGGGTTCACCTGAACCTCGCGAGGATCATGGACAGGAGGCTGAGCAACGTTCAGTTGCAGCAACAAATGGTCCAGAGGAGCGAGAACAGCTCGCCGAGGCACAGCATAGGTCAGGAGTCGAATAACGCGAAGAGCATCGTTCACCAGCCTAAGTCTTCAAGGTCGAGCAGGGCGGACAGCACGTATTCGGAGAGGGATAACTACGCCTACGCTCACTATTATTACCCGGCTTACCCGGGAGGTCCAGGGGTCCACAAACGACGCAGGACCACCTTCTGGGAAACCCTCACGGGGTTCGTTTGTTCCCTTGGTGCTCTCGCCACTAGGGCTGCCAAGATGGCCGCCAGAAAGGGCGACGCGCTTTGAGAACCGTTCACACGCCGATTTCTCTAAATCAATTCCACCTCCCCCCATTCACCCTTTTAGTACGTGTGCTACGACCGCACACACGTGACGCAATTTCCTCTTATCTCGAACCTCCTATCGACCATTATCGCGGAGTAGCCTGTTTCGCTCGCTCAGAAACTGGATAAAGAGCGAGTGCGAGCGATTTTGAAATTCATATGTAGATTATATATGCTGGTGAGGCTGTTATTTTTTTTATTTTTGATTACTAGATATACCTTATACACCTGTTTATGTATACAGTAGTTATGAGATAATCGTTCAAAGATTGATCCTTATACTACTTTTTGTTTTGTTTTTATGCTGTACCTATATAATTTTTAATTCGTAACTCAAAGTTCTGCGGTGGGTTTGACGAATTTATTTGTGGAATTTTTATCGTTATCCCGCGGAGAGTGCAACGCAATATGACCCGGAATCCCCGCGAATTGCCAAGCTGCTCAGGACGCGACGAGAGTTGATAATGCAAATAGCCAAGCTTAAACGGCTGGGTACATAACTTTACTTTCGTCTACTTGCTTCTTATATAGAACCAAAGCGGGATATAAGATTGGAGCATGGCATAACTAAAAATGAAAACTTGTGGGAACGTTATTTTTTATTTTGTTCTTTTGAGAAAAGTTGGAACTGGCGAGAGAATTGTGCTATATGTGCAGTGGAAAAGGCGAAACTTCTCTAGCAAAATTGTATTAGTATATTACAATTATATTATAAATATGGTAGAGACGAAAATAAAACGTTTCTCTCCTATTAAACTCTATAAGAGCACACCGATACACACGCGTACTACGACCAAATTGATTGAATTGATTTTTTCTCAGACGAGATGACATTTGTTCATTGAATTGTTTTAAATTTATTTTTAATTATTTTTTTCGTCCTGTGAGAGTATGGGAAAAGGTATATACACACCATTATACTGTTTCTATCTACTATCGTCAATCTATACCCTGAAGAATATTAATATTTTCGTTCAAAGTTTTTCTCACCTTCCTATTTTGCTTTGACTAAATAAAATAATCATAGGGATCGGTTTGTTATTCAGCATTGGGACGCAGTATATACTATATTATTCACGAGAAATATATGTAAATTTAACAATATTAGAGATACAGTTGTTATATATAGATAGACGATAGGAGAAAATAAAATTCTTTAGAGTGTGCGAGATAGTTTCGGCTAAATGACCAGGTAACACGAAACTATTATAAATTAATATTTTTGTTTTAAAAATTGCTCTTACCTTGCGTTGCTAATTTTATCGAACATAAGAACGCGTGGATACCCAAACAAATACTGTCTCCGACTATATCTTAAGCAATCGAATAAATAAATAATAGTATAAAATGATTATATATATATATATATAGATAATAAAGAATAATTAAAAATTATAAGCTTCGTGAAAGTACACAAATATCTTCTATGACATTATGTATTTAATTTAATTAATTAGTTAATAAGGCAATGGGAATGTGTGTCTGCGAAATATATTATGCAATAATGAGAACTCTCATAAATAATATGTAATCTTAGAATTGGATTAATGAGATTAATTTATCATTGATGCCGAATGACTTTCCTCCTAATCTCAACAGAACTAATACTATACGAAGTAAGCACTGACCTAGCCAAACAAAAAACATATCCTCGCTAGAAGTTCACAAAGATTCTGTATAACTTTGTATATATACGTGTACTTACAGAAGGAGAAGGGGAATCAACAAATTATAAGATGGTGAGTGAATTATAAAAATTTCAATTATGAATCTTTCTGCGAATTTCATCTGTGTACCTGTATATGAGGACAAAAGTGCTGTACCTACTATATTAGTGAGATATATAAGAAAAAAAAGACAAAAAAATTACATTTATCGCACGCATTAATATTATAATCTGCTTGTACAATCCACCTATCGCAATGAGAGCGCTTCTATATTTTCCAGGCTTGGACGCGCAATTCTATTAAATAGTGTTATAGCAAAGAATATTTGTATATAGCTCGTTGATTTTCAAGCAGTTCCGTATATAATTATATTACCATATAGTGCAGATATTTATAGCATCGTTACGTCGCTGTTAAATTATACATTTTAACAGGAATATATTTTGCAAGTCAAATAGCAAAAGTTATACACTTATATTATTAATTAATAGAAAGAAAAAATGTATTTCAGATAAGTGTCGTTAAATTTTTAAAAATATACCTAGATAAGATATCTTTTATGATTTTTAAGTCTGTTTTCACTCGCTACGATTTTTCAGGAGAGCCTTGTCCTAATTTGTCTTATATATGATGTTCACGATATTTACGATGATTCTTGTAAAGAGAGGTATTAAATGGAGAATTTTTTCAAAGAGGAAAAGAGAGATTTTATCATTTGTTTGCTAATATAAATTTCGCTGCTGTACAAAGCAAAAATTTTCTACTAATATCTACTGATTATTATGATATGTTTACCAGAAGTATTGGTAAATTAATACTGTTTCTTCATTATCGAGAAAAAAATCTGTGCGATTATGGTAGAAGCTGTGACAATCCTATAGCTCTCGCTATAAAATGAATGCGTATATATATATATATATATATATATATATATCAATGCGACTTCTTCGTTTAACCCAAAAAAAAAAAATAAAAGGAAATAAGAATCACACAACAAAAATAACTTTTCCTTTAACTGTGACACATTTTTCCTGATAATATTTCCAGGAACAGTGAATTCCCAATTTTCTTTTTCTTTAACCTTTGACTGTATACCGACGTGATAGTTCAGCGATGCACCTATGAATTTGTGTGTGGTCTGACATAAAACCATAAAACACACAATCCTGAAATGATAATTTTTTCTAATTATTTATTCTAAAATATATAGCATGTAATATCTTTTATACCACATCAGATTAATAAAATAGATCAAACTCCGATGAATAACTGAAAGGAAGAGAACAATGCGATCATAAGCAAAAATATAGAGACGTCATTTAAATAATCAAACAAAAAATCAATAAGTTGTTCCCAGCTGAGTCTATCGGACCACCGTGTCGATAGTTAAAGATTAATTAATGAACTACTGTTTGGGGCCTTGTGTCGATAAGGCAATGCGGAAGTTGCACTGATACATAGCAATATATAATAATTGCGAATTACGCAAAAAGTATTTTTTTTTTCTTATTTTCGTCCACTTGTCACTTTTATAGCGACGCAATGCTTGTTCGATATACGTATGTACTATATATATTAACAAAGCTTTTCCTTGATGTGTATGTACAGTGTAAACATCTGTACCAAAGTGCCATTGCTGTTCTCAAATTATACAAATATTTATAACTCGAAAGAAAAAGAATATTCTTATTCTCACAATCGTATAACGACGTATTGTACTATCATTCATTCGTAATCAAAACTTACAAACTGACTCAGCAATGGTTTTGTCGAGCTCGTCATTTAAATTGTCATCACGTATCAGATTTATTAGAGAATAGTTTTCTTGACTTTTGAGATACAGGCAAGACCGTACAGTAGTCAAAATCACATGCGAATTTGTAATTCATTAAATAAAACAGATTGCAATTTATTTTGCGGTTAAGGTGGCCAACTTTGCTGTAAATGTACACGACAGTATCTCGACGGAATATATATATATATATATTTATATATATATATATTTATATATATATATATATATGTATATATACTTGCCGTCGAGACACTCTACTGTGTCTCTTATCATAAACTACGATACAAGAACAGCAATGGCCCTCCGGTTAAGGAAATATAATAATAATGAAAACTATCAATAAAGAAGCATATATTAGATAGTTCAAGAATTAATATTTCTTGCCTATTAAATAGGGAACTCTTTTTCAATTAATGTACTTTCATACTTTCTAAGCACACATATGTAAACACCTTTGGCGACCCTTTTTCATCCGTGTGAATCCCTACAATATGTGAACATATAAACATTTCTCAACAATTTTGAGACACATGCTAATATAATGTACTTAAACCATCTGTGAGTCTGTCTCGTCTTTTATAAAGTTCTTGCTATATTCAATCTTTGTCTATATTTATTACTCTGTTTTTTATCTCTTATTAATTTGTATCCTCTCAACCAATTCTCATTAGTACCAAAGTTTGCAGCGTATCGCTTTCAATTTATCTCTTATTGGCATTTAAATAATAAAGATCACTCATTCACTCTGTCTGGATTCGCTCATTAACTGCACAAGACTGGCAGTATGAAAAAATCTATAAAATGTTATATAATATTAAATTAAAATTTCAAACCTATCAGTATACTCGCGTTGATAAACGAACGTGGTTTCTATGAATAGTAATATGATAATTATTATGACGTCATATAGCGTGTAAAAAATTTGTACTAACAATTCATTATTAAGGAGGTCTCGATCTTTTTTTCTTATATAAAAACTCTAATTATCCAATTTTACTCAAAACAATGTATCATATGTGTATATATCAATTTTATTGGTGTGTTTAGCTTTGGGAAAATTTTAAAATGATTCGTCATCTAGAATTAGAGATAATTGACCAAACCTCGGTATGTCTGGCGTCATAAGAGTTCATGTAAAAGTGCCTGAAAAATTGGACATTTTATAATCAATTATCTTTATTTCTGGCCAATCAATCATTTATAAATTTTTTCAGAGCTAAATACAAAATTAATATTGGTGTCTATTAAATTGTTTTGTGTAAAGTTTGCACATTAATTGTTAATTTTATAAACGAACGAATCTCCTTAATTAAAACAAGAGGCATACAGTATAGCTGCATGTGTTAATTGCCTCAACTGTCATACATGTAATTTTTCTTATCTTTAAAGATCTAATTTTATTGATAGTCACTGTCTGTAGATTATATAAATTGATCAATGAAACTGCAGATTAAATTTGATGTATTTGTGACTCTAATACATATAAACTGATATACTTGATTAACATAGCATCATAAGGGGGGGATTTCAATTGATAAGTGACACGTATGCCACTGTGCCAGCCATTGAGCCACTTGCATTTAGTAACTTCGTTTTAATATTTAGTTTAATTCGGCCAAGTGTACGGTGCGGAGGTAAATTATCATCTAGACAAATTGTCTATTTTTTCGAGAATTATATAATTGCAATGAGAATTTAAGATTCTTATCAGTGAGCAGATAAGCATTTTATATACTATATATATCATCACAAGAAGGTTCAACATAAAGTTGTTTGAATTTTTTTCGAGACCAAAATGTGAGAAACTATCAATTTTTGATAAGTGAAAAGTATTCTTCTGATGGATTATTAGTTTATAATTAATTTTCCTTAGGTACGTAATGATTTGACATCGCAATTGGAGCAATCGCTCATCATACGAGGAGGTTATGGTTAATCCATCAGTAAAAATTACTGAAATGATTAATCCAACACTAGTCTTTTCAGTTTTATGATTAAAATAACAAAATTTGGTTGGATTAGGGCAAATTAAGCAATCTTAATGTTTATTAAACCTTCCTATTTCACTTTTAATTTTTATTGCCAAAGACTTGATTACTAATTGCATTCCATGGTCATTTGCTTAGCCAAATTTATATAGTTATCATAAACAGAAACATACTAATACTTAATTGATAAATGTATGTAATTGATTGATTAATAAAAAAATGCTGAGCAAACGATTAAGCAATCGAAGATTGACCGTGGACGTTTTGGCACTAATGTTTGGACTCAGTGCCTGGATAGGAATCAATGGTATTTATGTTCAGTTACCATTAATAATTAATACTGCTCCAGAAGGATGGAGCCTACCTGCATACATGGTTATGCTAGTTCAATTTGCTAATTTAGGTCCAATATTATATACGCTTTATATAAAGTAAGTATTATAAAATTGTAGCATATTATATAAACATTGATCATTTGGAATTAATTGATTAAGTTCTCTTTGCAGGTATACCAATTGGGCTCATGATAATTTTATAATTTATGGGCTATTAGCAGCAGCTACAACAACAACGTTTATATTAGCATTTCTTTACACAAGAACATCAATAATATTTGGTGGTGAACATTCAACTGCTCTACTTTCTTTGATGTTCGTGACAGCCATTGTAGGATGCACAAGCTCAGTTTTGTTCATGCCATACATGAGAAATTATCGAGAAATATATTTAGTGTCTTATTTGGTAGGAGAAGGATTAAGTGGGTTTATTCCAAGCTTAGTAGCTTTGATTCAAGGAGTGGGAGGAAATGTTAAATGCAATGATATTACAAAACCAGGGTCAGATTTATTAGAATTTGAGTTACAGTATCCTGAACCTATGTTCTCAACCTTTGTATTTTTCATTTTCCTTGGATCCTTGCTATTCTTAAGTTTACTTTCTTTCGTGGGCTTAAACAAATTACCAGTTGCCTTGGGAGAACTTGTGAAATTACCTGGAAGTATGGAAACATTACCGACAGACACAAAAGCACCACCCAGCTATAAAACTAATGCTGGGTGGACAATGCCAAAACATACATATTGTTATTTATTAACTTTGATGGCAGGAGTTAGTTGCTTGGGCCATGGAACACTTCCAAGTATACAATCTTTTTCGTGCATGCCTTATGGGAATTTAGCATATCATTTGACAGTAACTTTGTCAGCAATAGCTAGTCCATTAGCCATGTCTTTAGGGTTCATTATAAAAAATCCTAAGATTAATATTTTAAATGGCCTCACATGCCTTATTTTAATATTCTCTGGATTTATTTATTATTTAGCGCTGAAGTCTCCCACCCCACCTTTGCAAGATAGCTGGCTTGGGCTATTAATTGTTGTGGTTTCTTGGATAACTGTTAGCGGTCTAATAGGATTTGTTAAAATGGGTATAACGACTCTTTTCCGGCCTGACCCTGGACGAGGTCTTTATTATACTGGTGTAGCCACTCAGGTTGGTTCCTTGATAGGCGCGGTTACAACTTTTGTTTTAGTCAATCATGTAAAACTATTTCAATCGTATTATCCTTGCCCACATTAATGGGCCAGTGATATTTAATGTTTTTCTGTACAGTTTAATTTCCTTGTATAAAACACAGCATACAGTTAAACTTATTGTGATAGAATAGATAATGGCTCATTAGTTTTATTACTTTTATTCCACGCAATCAGTTTTAATTATCTATAGAAAAGCCCATGAAACAAATCCTTTCAGGGATTTTTTTAATCTAATTTAGAATATTTTTTATTAAATAAAACACGATTGAGGCCTAATAAATACAGATGAATATAATGTATATATGGATAGAAGAGGTAACAGGAGATTTATATTTGTACATATTGGAAATGTTGTGTAAAGTTAGAATATGAAAATTTTATAAATATATAAATTGGAAATATGAATGCAGGTCATTCATATTTATCTATTTGCATTATGCAAAGTCTACTGGTTATAAACTGTTGTACTTAAACTATTGTATTATATGGGTTTTACTTATTGAATTAAACTTGTATTGTGGTTTCAACAAATCTGTTCAAATCGTTTGATTTATTGTTTGTAGCAAATTTAACTTTTACATATATATAATAATAAATTATATCGTTACTTTCAAGTTATAATTTAATTATGCAACAGTATTTTAATGAACTTTATTTATTAGCAAAGCAACTATTTTCGATGCAATATTTTTTTAAGGTAATCCTGACTGTTTTAATAGTTATAAATTGTACATTTGTTTTCAATAAAACAAAAGTAACGATAATTATTTTTGAACATAGTATTTATTGAGTTACTCATTAATTCTGGTATAATATTTTACAAATTCTTGCAATGAGTTGCAACCAAAATGGTGTATATTTATGACTATTTAATTTTCCATTTTAAGCCTTTTGGGATAGAGCATCTAAATCTTTAATACACTGCTGAAGATTAGCTTTCTCTTGATCAGGGGTAATAGCTTTTAAAACATTACTGATGACCCATTGGACCATATGCTTATGAGCAATTCTGCGTTCAATAGTTGCAAGTTGCAATTGGTAGTCCAATCGTTTCTTAACCTGTAAACACTTTTGTAAGTAAATACAGCAAAAACAAATTAGAAAAAGGTACTTAATTTTCACAGCACCTCACTGTACACTTTGTTCAATCTTTCTCTATAAGCAGCTTCCAATTGCATTTTAATATTTTCTCTCTTAATATCTAAAATCAAGAACTGTAAAGCACTCCTCTCTTTTTCCTTATTTTGTTCCTGAATAGAGTCTTCTAATGATTGAAGTTGAGCTGTTCTATTTCCAGTATAATGCTCCTCAACGTCTTTAACTTCCTTATCTAAATATTGTTTCAGTGATGGACCAAACTTTTTAATCATAACTACTGATATAAGCAACAATGACAATGAGTTAAAAAACTCATGCTCTAAAATGTAGATTTCCTTGGAAAGCAAATATGTGGCTAGACCACCCCCGAAAACATAAGGACCTAAAATATTATAAATTATACATATAAAAATATATCTCTGGTATTATAATCTTCACTGTGATATTTAAATTTAAATATAAATATGGTAAAAAGAAGTTTGAATTACCAGTTACACCAGTTTTTGGGTAAAAGAATGTAAACCATTCCTCCGGAATAAACCCATATCTAACTGGAGAGGGATCAATCAGGCGTTTTCGTCTTTGATATAAAGAGGAGGTGGCAGATGAACTGTTTTGAACCGCACAAGCCACCGTAGGCAGTGCTTGGGCTGAAAAAATGAAATACATTACATAAATGAACACATAACCTAACATCGTTCATAAAAATTATCTAATAAGCAACAAGTATCACAATATATTTAACTTAAATAATTATTTAAATAATGTATAAGGGTCAACTAATAAGTCCAGCATTTGCTGGTAATAATTATTACTTTTTAATTTACAAAATTTTATTACATAATAAAGAAAAAGGTTTGAAGAAACAGCACGATGACAGATACTTGCTACTAAAGTTTTTATTGTATGAGATTACCCAATGATTAAATTTTAACATTTGGAATGAAAGGTCAATACTCTTTACTTACTATTTCGCAGCGCTAATCTGGATAACATTTTTACTGCTCTTCAATTATCCAAAAGTTTCGTTAAATTTTCTCTTACTGTATATACCTAATGGCCACCACGGCGCAACGCAGCGCGCAAGCCATAAGGATTTTTATCGTCTTTTACTTTTAGGTTGGATTCAGTCGAAAAGTAATCCTATTGGTCCACTTTGTTCGTTGGTGTTATTGTCTGCCCTATTTTGCTAGTGTCGGCGGTAATTTTGAATTTAAAGTATTAAATGCTTCCTTTTGTACTCGAATTGTATTGTTCGTGAATTTTATTTTGGATACTGTTTTGCTTTCATTTTCCAGCGTGGCCAAAAAAATAGTTATATGAGAAAGCTATGCGTTTATTATTTTAGGAATCGAAGATTTTGTTTGTTAATAAATACAAGTTAAAAGAGCTCTATCTATTCGCTATGTGCACACCTACACATTGGTAGTCAGGTAAGAATGTGTAGTAATGCATATGCATAATATCAGCGCTGACTGTCGGTAAATTTTGTAATTTTTGCCGGACTTTTTTTGTTTATGTATATTGCTACACATTCTTACCTGACTGCCAACGTGTAGGTGTGCACATAGCGAATAATTTAGATGAGAGTTTATGTGTAATTATTTAGATTCGTCCGCATTTATTTTCGACATTTATTCTACCACTGATATAAAAATCTTGCCATTGAACAAAACACTTAAATTTTAAGCTTATAGGAAATCGGCACTATTTTTAATAATCTTTAAATCTAATAGTTCGCCTTTTAGTTTTAATGCCTTTTTTGTTTTTTCCATTTATGATATTTCCAGAAACAGCGATTACATCATTTTCAGACCCATCCACGAATTCGGGAGATATTCTCGTTTTTATATCGAGTTTTGTATTGCGAATACCTTAAAAAGTACGCGAAGAACGGAAAACTTGTTCAAACAAGTTTTTCGCATCTCATGTATCTTTGTAGATATTCGCCTGGAGTACTTTGTATAAAAATAGTCTAAATATTCCGCGAACCGTACCGCGGATAAATTTTGATATTCGAGGTATGGTCTTATGATGCAGCAATAATTTGAAAGCTCAGCTCTCTTAGTAAAGATTGCTGCACATGTTTGATTATATAGAACATTAAGATTATGAATTTCTCCAAAATTAATAAAAGTGCCAAATAACAAAAAGCAAATAATTTTATCCATATGCAATTAGTTTATTAGCTAAATAAGTATGGATTTAAAGAAATTACAGATTACAAGTTAGTGTGCTAACAAATGTATGTAATTGGTTAAAGATTATTTGATGAAGGCGGATTTCTTGGAATGGGATGGGGACATGCCAGAACTGAATCCTACTGGGGGTTCTTTCGATGGTTGGAGATGGTGGACAAGCTAAATTTATTGATTTCAGAATGTAAGTACAAGATTTATTATGAGTATCGACTGCATTACCTATTAATGCTAAACTATTTAATATTGTATTTCAATAAAAAGATGAAAATATTTAAAAAATATATAAAAAAATGTTTTATCAAAATTTTAAAGTTTTATTCAATATCCCATATACTAATCTTAATTTTGAAAATTTTACATTAAAAGTTAAGCAATATCTTTGATCACCTCTTGTAACTCAGCTTTTGTAAACATATGAAATAGTTGTCCAGGTGTCATTGTCATAACTTCAATATTTGTATCATTTAGCTTCTCTTCCATCACCTGCTTTAATATTGTAAGTGCTGCTTTAGTTGCTTCCTTTAGTGTCATAGACTGTTAACAAATTAAAATAAGATTATATATGATTAATACAAAAATATTCTCTCTTGTCACTCTCTGAATATATAAAAATTAAATTAAACTAGAAGCATTACTTTGTGATAAATTTCTTGAAGATTTTGTTGAGCACCTTCGCTTCCTGAACCAATAGCTTTAGCATCAAATTGAACAAATGTACCCGAAGGATCCATATGATAAAGTTGAGAACCCTTTTCATCAATACCAGCGAAAAGCATTGCAACACCAAATGGTCTTGACATGGCACTACCATCATCATCACTATCACCAAATTGGATAGCCAAATTTGATACTGCCTGTGCTGTAGATTCTACGCTCATTCTCTCATTGTAAACAAACCAATGATTTTGACATTCAACACGAGCTCGGTCAATCATTGTTCTTGAATCTGCCATTAGGCCAGAAGCTGCACAACCAATATGTTTGTCAATCTCTACAATTTTTTCAACAGTTGTAGGCTCCATCAAGGGTGAAGTTATACGCTTTTCTACTGCTAAAATTACACCTTCAGAGGTTGCAATTCCAATGGCAGTGGATCCAAGTTTAATAGCTTCTATAGCATATTCGACTTGAAATAACCTGCCTTCAGGTGAAAAAGTATTAACACCACGATCATATTCTGAACGAGTTAGAAACATCTGTAAATTAAAGACATTTGTGCTTATATAGTGCATAATATAAATTTTTTTATATATTTTTCATATTCAATGTGAAATGGTTAAATGTAAGTTATATTTATGGCTAAACATACAATAGCCTTTTATTTCTAAGATTTGTATTTCATTTTTAATAATATTTTAAAATAACAGTGAGCTACAAAGATATAAAGCAAACATTTCTTAAAATACGGAAATAAATCTGCTTGTAAGATCTAAGTTTTGTAATAAAAATTTGTATTTAAATATATTTAAATCATTTATTAAAGACTCTTATTTTAAAGTATTAAAAGAATCTTATAAACCACTACTGACTTAATTAACATAAACTCTACCAGTCTCATATATCCAACATCTTTAGCCAAAAAAGAAAGCAAATTAAATTATGTTATCAACTAGAATTTACAATTTCATGCTGAATGAAATCAATGATTAATGTGATTTATTCAATTTTTATTATAAATTATACTGTGATAATTACTACCAAAAAAATTTAACTGCAACCCTTTTTACTATATAGATTTCAAAATTAAACATAGTCTGGAGCATAAAACTTGTCAATCTGACCGGTTATAAAGTTCCTTAAACTGATTAATTATTAAGCTCAGAAAGATGAAGCAGGCAGGTATTGGTAAATTCATTATTACAAAAATACTAATTTAACTTGAAGTATCAGTTGCATTTATTTTCTTTAATTCTTTTAATGCAAAAATAATTTTTAAGTTTATTTGACTTACCTTTGAATTTTTTCTTACTTTTCAGATTCAGGGTAAATCTATACTTAAATGATGAATGTTTAGGTTAAACCAACGTTAATCATCAAAATGGTAAGTTGAATTGAGTTGAATCAGAGGTTAGGGTTGCATTCCGATTCCGAGCCGAGTCACGTCTAATGCACGTCATGTTTGCATGGTGGTGGGGGTACGATTCCTAAATGCATAAAAAAAAAGCAGGAAAGTATCCACTTTTCTCATATGTAATGTGTTATAAAAAAATAATGAATAAACAAAAAGTATTATCAAATCTGTGTATGTAAGCAACAAATTCAAAAATTGTTTAAAGAGGATGCAGGGATAATTCTTTCTACGTAAATGTATGATGGAATCTTAGAAGGAGAATGTGAACGTGTGTTTAAAACAGAGAATATAGAAAATATTTCTCCAGTGAATAGTACTAAGAACAATAACGGAAATTTTTTATTTATGGATACAATATAGCGAAGGAAACATCTGAGTTTCCTTCAATTGATTTAGATGTTGTTAAAACTGACATGGAATCGTTTTTGTGCCAATGGGCTACATTGGCCGTGTTTCAAAATTCACTGGCAGTAGTACTGTCAGTACTGTCATTTCTATGTAGATATGTGATAAAATGTAGAAATTTCAGTGCCGGTAATACTAGCACTTGTCAGTGGATTTTTTTAAACACAGCTATTCTATGGAATACCACATAATGCATTAGATTTATTATTAAGAAAACTTAGAAACCACCAGTGCTTCGAGGATTCACCATTGGATGGGAAAATGTTATTAAATATACTATGTAGAAATCAATCGTATGTTATTTTATTATAAATAATTACAAAAGCTTATTAATTTATGTGTCTATTAATCAATACAAAATATTTTTAGGTTGTGTGGATCTTTGAGCGATATACCAGGAAGTTTAAGGCAAGATGAAGAGAAAAGTATATCTAGATCAACCATTCCTAGACCAAGTTAATATGGGCATTGATTAATTAAAATAATTATTTGCATTTAGATTTTAAAAGTTTTATGATTAGAAAAGTGATAGAGATGGATATTAGACTTAGGTCAGTAGAAAAATGTTTAAACAAAGTAATGAAAACTGAAATAATGATATACAACAACCTAGTCATGTAAATATTGTACATAATGCAGACTTTAAGAAGGAGTTTCCAATTGGGACTGAAGAGAGCAGTTGCAAATATTTGAAAAAAGATTAAAGGAGAGCCAACTATATAAGACTGCATTGGTAAATGTCTTATATTTTGTTATAACCTTTACAAGATGTTTGATCCATTATTTCAATTTGTTCAGGTTTTATACATATCAAGATTAATAACCAATAGTCTATCTTCATCAGTGACTGATATTTTAAGAACAATGTTTACCAATAATCTTGCTAAAAAATATTGTTGGTTTGTAAAAAAGCAAAAAGAGGCTTTGAAAGATCTGTATATTGGAGAAATAATATTAGGTTTGTATAGTCATAAATAATAGAGTTAAATTGTATTAATTGAATGGGGAGTTAGGTTTACTGAAGTATAAAATAGCTTTTGTTCTAGAATTTGAATTTTTTAAATAAATTATGATAATTGTTTTAGATATCCATTAGTTCATCTCACAGATTGTACTATGTATTAATTTACTTAAAATTAAATAATTTTTAATATCACATATTTTTTAGTTATACTGTTGGATAAATTTCAAAATACCATAGAAACTGAAATTTTAGCACCTATTAAATCTTGGTTGGTGCATGCTTCTGAAAGAAAAATTAAAGAAAGCAAATAGATTTACGTTTTTGTACTATGATCTGTAAGTATTTTCCTCATGTTATCTAGAATAAATGTAAAATGATTATATACTTAAAATATAATTTATACATTCTGAATTTAATAGTCATCAATATAGATTTTACGAGTATAACATCTTCCTTTTCTGTCATTTCGTGAACAAAATTGACGTCACATTATCGCTCTGTGCATGCGTGAATGATCATTTTAAAGCGCTGATTATTTAAATAAAAGAGTACAGAACGTGCTGGGACTGCTTTAGGTTAGGACGATGATATGCCACAGTTCCAGGTCAGTTCAGGGCCACTTAGCGCTGATGCAAATTAACTGAATTGACCAATAATGACGCGTACTCTATTGAACGCTGGGTTGCTTAAACTCGAAGATTACGTCAACAGAAATGGAATAGGCTGGACTCGGTTAAAAATTTGGCACCATTTCGCTGGCAAACTTTGTAGCTGGATTCTGGAACTTATTCTGCAATGTTTCTTTCTTATAGAATGTTTGTAGGATATTAAAAATTCAGGAAGAATAACATTTTTCTTTCATTGTAATTTTTATTGAAACACTTTTTAGAGTACATGCACTATCCTAAATAAGCATTAAAGAAAAGTATAAAAAATGAACAACTGCTTATAGAATCACAAAGTGGATGTGTTTACTCATAGTTCTTAAATATATCAACGTACGTTCGAAGGCACAACGATCCTCGACCCTTACGTATTGTGCATCTTGCCAAAAAACAATCGAACTGTTACAATTTTATAAAGTTAAATGAAGAAAGAAAACTCGTATTGTTAACGTTAATATTTAAAAATTCGTGGGAAAGTATAATTGAATTATTGATAGCTGAGTACTGTCAATTATTGCAGCTACCACCCGAATAAAATGAAACAGTTATGAAATGCAAATGAAGGAGATACCTTTAAAGGCTTAATTATAATGTCATGGCAAAATTGCACTGGTCAGAAGGTCTCTGTACGGAATAATTATTCAAATGGAATAATTACAAAGCATATAGAGTCCCATCGTAAAGGGGACCGAGTGTCTTCTTCAAATTCATTACACAATACGTTTATCATAGTAATAGAATGTATCAATCTGAATGTATAACAGCTAAAACTTATTTTACAGAGCTTATTTATAATTAGGGATTATTAATATAAACCGATTAGAAATTTTTTCAAGTGAACAATGCAGAAAAATAAGTAGTAGTAGTAGAGTAAGAAGAAGATGAAGAAGAAAGAGAAGAAGATGAAATTGAAAAACAGTTTTTAGCATTGATTTCGATAGGTACTCTTACGTGGTAATATTTTTAATAAACGGACGTCTGAGATAAGGCCACTTTTGAATGTGTAAATATTCGAAAAGTAATATGGGCACTGTATTAACCTACAGCTGACATTTGCTTATCGTTATCACTTTTCTATTTTCTCGTAAAAATAAAGCACATGTTTAAAAGGCCATAAAGTGTACTGAGCTGATGTAAAATTGTAAAATTTCTAGCCTATACTATTGCAATCTTAAAATGTACTTAAATAATAATCACAAAAATGAGACCTAGGTCCAAACGCGTCCTTTGGTTAGGATCATTATAGCCAAAAGGCGGTCTCGAACCTGACTTCTGATCAGAGTGTAAATGATAATATTTATAAGTAGAGCGCTGAAACACTGAGACCATTGAATATAAATGCAGCAAAGATACGTCTGTAAAGTACTTTTCAACATGCTTATAGCCTGGCATGAGTATTGAAACTTATAAATCGATAATCAACATTGGTGTAAGTATGACAAGCTCGATGACTGATTGGCACTGCAGCGTTTAAGCATGAAGAAAGAAGAATTACAAGAAGAAGAGGCGCTTATGCATTAACAACGAGCAAACGCGTCGATAAATCGTGCTTGCCCGAGCTGCAATGGATTATCGCATTGAACAATTTCATCATTCGCGCCTAAAATCACTCGAGTCATGAAAAATCTATTACACTATCATGATTCAGCCAATCATCGACTGGCCTACCGTAAAATCTCTTATTGCCTGCAGGCTTGAAACTCGCGAGACGCGTGCAACTTGAACGAAATTCGTTTGATTAAGACCTTTCCTTAATGAGATACAAAGTAACTTATATCACTAATTAATAAACTAATGCGTAAGGTATGACTTAAGTACAACGACAAAACTTGGTCATTATTATGGCATTTTTATCCTTAATTACAGCGCGATTTGCGGGATAAACAAAGAGAACGCGTCTGCCTTTAAACGTCTACTACTACTCCGCGAGACTTTAATATTTGATCCTGATGTTCGCACATCGCGAGATGGCCTATTATTATAATCATATCGTTATTTCTATCAATGTTAATCGTATTGTTATTATTCTTAAGATTATAGCATACGCAAGGAATAAAGAGAGATGAATGGCCGAAAGGCGCTGTCAGCATCGATCTTTAGCGCCGAATCGTTGGATTTTATCCGTTTGGTTGAGCAGGTGTTGGTGGTGGTGGTACGATAAAAGAATTCGTGCGCGAGTGTGTGTGCGTGTACGTGTTGCGTTCTTATCGAGCTTTCTCTCTCTCTCTCTCTCTCTCTCTCTCTCTCTCTCTCTCTCTCTCTCTCCTCGGGATGTTTCCACTCTCCCCCAGTTATCCAAACCATTCCGCGTAACGTATACAAGCGGAGCGCAACTTTTGGACTGCGCGTCATCGATTGATTATCCTCATTCTTATTATTCGTGCGAGTCAACGCGGCGCAGAGAGTGCAGCTTGCACAAACTCGTCGCGCGCACCCTCGGCGTGCATCCTCGTTGACCAATAGCGTGACTCACGCAGTCAAAAATGCGCCGTCAAAGAGAAACTTGCTCCCTCCTCCCCCCCCTCCTCCTCCACCTCCTCTTCCCCAACCCCCCCGAGAGTAACCTGGACCAACGTCCAATGTACACGCATGCACGCACGCACGCAGATCCAAGCAAGCACTCATCCAACGAGGCACGCGTCACCTTTTTTATTCCCCTTTTATATTTGCCTCAAATTACACCGGACGACTCTGCCAATTCAATTACCCAGGCTGAAACACCTATTAAGACGAGTCAAACAAGTTTTTCACAGCCCACTCTCCTGCACTCTTTTCTCTCTCTCTCTCTCTGCCCTGCAATTATATTTTCTACAACATAATTTTCATTCTCCTCGATTTCAGTTGAAATTCTATTGTTGCGCGCAGCGAAGGAAAATGGCGTTCACGGGGTTAATTAGCTTGGGAGTGATCGACCAACGAGTTCCTCGTCTTCCTCTCCTGCTTGAATTCTGCTGGCGAAATTTCATCGCTGGAAGATGCCCGATCCGGTCTCTTCTGCCCTTCGTCGCTCGGAATCTGAAAGCAAATTGATGTAATTTAATAATCGTCGATGTATTCGCGCAGGAGGTTGCCCGCAGTTGTTATTAGCTCGTTATATAGATATAGTTTCACCGTATCTCCTCGGTGCGTATAACGACGATACGCCTGATCGCCGACGACCATGCAAATTTTGTATATATATAGGTGTATGTAACGTGGGTGTGCGTGCCCCCTATACAGCGATATAAAAATATTTCCATGGCGAACAGTGAAAGATTTGAAAGAGCACTTTAAATATTCGAGCTTGTAATCAGCAAAATGCCTCGTAATTCTTTGATGCTGGCGCGCGGCTATTGCGAGGGTGACGTTAACCATAATTGCGCAATAGTCGTAACTTCGGCCCACTAAAGCGGCTAAGTAAGAGAGTCGCTAGAAATTTCCCGTAAATTTTATATTCAGTCTTTGATAAGCACTTGTGGAGAGCGCGTCCCTCGTGCAAAAGGACGATAAAGTACGATCGATATTTCGCCACAGGAATCGAGATAATCAATTCTCGACCGTTCGGCTTAGCTAAAATTAATAATCGGTCCGTGAAACGCTCGTAATTCTTTGTTCCTCCTTCGCGCTACGTGTAATATATATATATATATACAACGATATGTTGTATTATCCACACGGTATAATCACGATCTATTTACGGCCGCTTAAGTGGAAAAACAAATAAGTCGAGGCGGGACTCTAGCAATGGCTTCGTTAAATTGATCGAATGAAAAATGCGAGGCACATAGCTGGGCTCCGGGGACTCGTCGGGGTCAATGACCTTTCCGTACGTTCACGGCCGAAAACCGAAAAGACCCCCGAGCCACTCTCCAAACGCTCGCCAGGAGAAAAATACGTGCTGCGGCGTACAAACTCGCCGAGCGGGCCTATAAAGCGTACTTTATGCATGCATGGCCGCGCGGTTCCTTAAGCCGCGCAGGATCCTCGATGAAAGAGTGGAAAAAAAGAAGAGCTTGTGTAACGAAACAGGAATTGTATTAAATATTTTCTTCCGCGTCGCTGCCATGCAAATTTAATTATAACACTGAAAAACAGTGGGAAAGCAGTTGCGAGTTTGGGATTTGCAATTTTTTTTTATCTGGATAAGAGGTTGGGACATTCGGTGGAGTCTGGTGCAATGACCCGGAGTTTGCTTTATACTTAGCCCTTTGAGTTATTCGGTTGCGCTCTAAGTACGAGTGCAAACAGTTGCGAGTTGAATTTTAAAAAAATTATCAAAGCTTACATCATTTTACGGAGAGGAAGTGTTAAGAGTTTGTTTTATATTTAGCCCTTTATCTGATTGCACTCCTACATACGAATAGAAACAGTTGCGAGTCGAATTTTAAAAAAGTGATCAAAGGTTAAATCATTCTGTGGATGCTGGATGGGAACTATCAACAGTTTGATTTAAATTTAACCCTTTGAGTTATCTGGTCGCACTCTAATAAGGTCGGTACCAACAAAAAGAATTAAAACTCAGTACGGTCTTGGCTAAGATCAATTGTCTCACTTTAACCTTCGATACAACACTTGACTCGATCTTCACCTTAAGTATTTACTATGCTAAAATTCGATAGTTTAGTTTATCGAAACCCTTCTAAGTACGAACGTAAAAAAAGTCCCTAGACAAAATTTAAAAAAATGACCAAAGGTTAAATGATTCTACGCAGGAGAACTATCAAAGGTTTGTCTTCTTTCAGTGATCAGGTTGCACTGAAAGCGCTGGTATAAAAACAATTGCGAGTAAACCTGTAAAAAAGTGGGCAAAAGGTTAAATCATTCCGTATAAAAGGGGGGTTTGGTGCAACGACCCTGCAGAGTTTGCTTTATACTTGGCCCTTTACGTCCGGTTGCACTCTACGTGCGCGCTGATCTTTTCGAAAGCAGCACTTTCCTTTCTCTGAGCTACCTTCCTGCAGGACTAAGCTCCTTCTCTCCCACCGAGAGTTTCAATATAATGTTAACGCCACACTGAGCCCGAAGAATTTCACTTGATATTCTCGGCGCGTCCTCGTAAAACAGACCTCGACATAACATTATACTCGTGTAAAGCTGAATAGCTGCAGCAGACAAGTATGTACGAGGGACTCGTCTTAGTCTCTTTCTAAACGAAAATTTCAGAGAGGAAAGAAAAACTCGGTGGAGAATGGGCGGTGATGATTTCATGGTTGCGATAGTGCAGGTGCTTGTTGAACGAGTTATCGCGTCACACGCGTAACTATATGGCGTCTTTACAAAGTCAGCAGGCAGTGTGCGTTCGAACCAACGGAGAAACGAGTCCGTCCAGCATATGTTTTTTCTTTGATAGATCAAGACGAGTCGATCGAGAAATATCATAGGATTATGCGCCAATGATAAAATATTGGCAATTGCTTCTCCTCGAGGTAAACTCCAGTCTCTCGGAGAGATGAAGGAAAAAGTGGCTGGAAAAAAGGGGTAGTAATTTTGTTGCTATAATTCTTGAACAACTTATGACGTCACTCGTGTAGCTGTATACAGTCTTTGTACAAAGTTGGTAGGTAGTACAGTTTCGGCCATTAATCTTGCGTCAGGCGAGGGGAAGTAGAAATTAGAGGGGTGAAGGGATATCTAGGGAGTTTGTCCGTAGCTGTCAAATGGCGCGATTAACCCTTAATTTTGGATTGTAAACAAAAGTAATGTTTTCGGAAAACGATTGCGGAAAAGAAGGAAGAATTTTAATACATAACAGAGAAGAAGAAATATATCAGATGAGTATAAATTAATAAAAAAAATGAAAATTATTGTGAATTTTTAAGAAAATATACTTTGTGGTTTTTTTATTTTTGTTACAGGTGAAATCCTGTTATGATGGCTTTCTATTAAGGAAAAAAGTTCTTATAAACAAATAAGTGCAAAAGCATTAAGATATGAAGCATTTCTTTGTGGCCCAGTCATTTCGATAATTGTGACTTAATGTTATAATAGTGAATGTGTAAGCGATTAGTGTATATACAACAAACTCTTATTGTAAATTTAATAATCTTGTATGACAGTTTTAATTGCTATTATTTTAAATTAAAGCTAGTTTAATTAACATATTATTTTTATTTCATCCCTTTCTCAAAATTCTAAACACACATGGTAATTACCTATTCTTGTAGTAGTCATATATTCGTTAAAATACTTACAAAATTACAACTGTTTTATATTTGTAAAGCATAGCTTTTTGTTGCAATGATTTTTATTATTCAATGTGAGAAAAATTGCATTGGGTTTAGGTAAATGTCTTATTTATCCGCCACATCCTTCCATATCTTATGCGACATTTATTTGGCTCTGTTACACTATTTTCTTCTAGTCTACAACATATAACATTAATTTTTTATTCATTTATACATACACACAGATCTGACAATACTACTCCTGAGTTCATCTTGTTTTCAGCTTCAAATAGTTTTCCAACTACACGCATGGATATCCATTTTGAATATAGAATACTTATTTCATTTCATCTATTATGATATTGTTAAGATTGATAGAAAGATATCAATTCTTTGCAAATGATATTTTATATATCTAGTAACTGGATTAATTAAGGTTTTAGAACAGATAAATTTCACAAACAAATAGGACTAACAAAATATGTATTATATATTGAGGAAGGATATCCAAATGTGAATTATTTGAAGCTAAAAGCAAGATGATTTCAGCAGTATACTTAAATGTACTGGAGAACAACATCCTCTCAAATATAAATCCTATGGAAGAGATGCCAAACATTATAAGTAAAATAATTCAAGTGTTCATTCTTCAAATTTAATAGAACAATGGTTTACCAATCATCTTGACATTTATAAGATTAATTATTCAATAGAATAGCCATATCTGAGTGTATATAAAAATAGCAAAAAAATATTGGTATATTTTGAAAACTAAAAGAAAGAACTAACAAGGCAAATAAATATTACATAAGATATGGAAGGATGTGGCGGATCAATAAGACATTTGCCTAAACCCAATGCAATTTGTCTCACATTGAATAATAAAAATCATTGCAACAAACAGCTATGCTTTACAAATATAAACAGCTGTAATTCTGTAAGTAATTTAACGAATATATGACTACTACAAGAATAGGTAATTACCATGTGTGTTTAGAATTTTGTGAAAGGGATGAAATAAAAATAATATGTTAATTAAACTAGCTTTAATTTAAAATAATAGCAATTAAAACATTGTCATACAAGATTATTAAATTTACAATAAGAGTTTGTTGTATATACACTAATCGCTTACACATTCACTATCATAACATTAAGTCACAATTATCGAAATGACTGGGCCACACAGAAATACTTCATATCTTAATGCTTTTGCACTTATTTGTTTATAAGAACTTTTTTCCTTAATAGAAAGCCATCATAACAGGATTTCACCTGTAACAAAAATAAAATAGCCACAAAGTATATTTTCTTAAAAATTCACAATAATTTTCATTTTTTTTATTAATTTATACTCATTTGATATATTTCTTCTTCTCTGTTATGTATTAAAATTCTTCCTTCTTTTCCGCAATCGTTTTCCGAAAATATTACTTTTGTTTACAATCCATAATTGAGGGTTAATCGCGCCATTTGACAGCTACGGACAAACTCCCTAGATATCCCTTCACCCCTTTAATTTCTACTTCCCCTCGCCTGACGCAAGATTAATGGCCGAAACTGTATGCGTTAAGAATCTCTTCGGCAATTGTTTTTTCTTTGATAAATCAAGACGAATTTATATCTAGAAATATCATAGGATTACGTACCAATGATGAAATATTGGCAATTGTTGATTCTCGAGGTAAACTCGAGTCTCTCAGAGACGAAGGAAAAAGTGGCTGTAAAAAGGGGTGGTAATTTTGTTGCTACGATTCTTAAACAACTTATGACGTCACACACGTAATTATATACAGTCTTTGTGTGTGTGCACAAAATCAGTACACAGTACTCGTTACGAATCCAGAACCAAACCTCTTCAGCAACTGTGTTTTCTTTCATAAATCGATACGAATCGATCTATAAATAACGCAGGATTAAGAGGCAAATATTACAAACGAGCGATCGACAATTTCCAAACAAACAAATATCTGCCCAAAGACAAAAAACAAGTCCAGAGAAAAAAGGGGGTGGTAATTTTGTTGCTATGATTCTCAAACGAGTTATTACGTCACGCTACTATAAACCAGTGTCATTAGAAACTGACTACGCGATGCTGCGAGTTTGACTCGTTTAGCAGCTGTTTCGCTGTGACAGCCGATGAATTTTTGCTCGGAGATGAGAGAGTAGATGAACTGGTCGATCGAGTATGCTCGGATTATGAGAGAGTCAACGATCCATCGAGCGAATAATTCTTTGGAATAAAATGGGAAAATATTTAGCGATCGATTGTATCGGAGAGTAGGGGGCGCGAGGGACTTCCGGTACGACCTCTGCTCGGGAAACAAGGCCGTGGAGGTCGTTGCACGCGTGCAGCAAGTGTTCTACGTCGATCGCTCCTTCCGTAAAAGCGTTCGTACTCGTCCACGCACGGCATAGCATGGCCAACCTCCAGCCCAGCCCAGCCAACCAAGCAACTCCTCTGTGTCGGATAAACGCAGGCTAATGAGTACAGGAAAATCGACTATCGGTACGCTTGCGAGTCGAGTAGTCAGCATGGTACAGTCCATCCCAGCAAACTCTTGTTTTCCTTCGGTGAAAATCACCATTGAGCTATGACGAGTCGATAGGACTGAATAAATGTTAGGTGAAAAATGGAACAAGGAAATTCTGTAGTAATTAAACGACTGTGTGTGGAAATTTAACGTACAGAATACTGTTGCAGAGGCGAAGAGTGCGAAGAAATTATCTCGTTTCAGATAAAATCGACAGGGAGCGTCGAATAAGAAATAATTCAATAACGATATACTTAATTGATCGAGCTTTGGCAATAGCGATATATTTTGAATAAATTTATTGCTGCGAGCGAAGCATCGTAATTTTTGTCTTTCTCTATACTTTATATATATATATATATATAAAAAATGGAAAAAAGTGTGGAACTTGTTCGCGCATTCTCGTTAGGCGCAATAAATTAACAATATCACACGCTTGCACTCGGTGGTAATTAATTTAATCGGTATAATAACGACTTTTGCAGTGCTCGCAAGTTACATTATCCCTTGGATAGAGGTGTAGGGTGGTTGTGTAGCTGGCTGGATGGTACATACTACGCGAGGCGACCAATATAATTATTCCTATACGGTAAGTGTCAATAAAGGAGAGCTGCTCTTGTAATGGAGGTGACGCAAGTGAAGAACGTGCTTCGATCCAAGCGTTCGTTTAACTTTTGCTCGCATCAGGATCCTCCGGATAAAGCGAGATTCGCTACCAGAATAAAGAGAATTGCGATTGCATGCAGCAGCAGTCGATCACTCGAATGTAGATTAACATGGATCGTCACGACATTCGTATATATATATATACACTCCTATATCATTCTTATTTCCACACACAGCTGTAATTTATGTTTTCTTTTATCCTACATTTCATTTGTATAATCACGATAAACCTGCACGTTTCTCTTTCTCTCGCTTTTCCTCCGAGCTGCACGAACATTTCTAAATTGCTCGTGCGTGCGTTTTCAGGTCGTTACAAATTTCCTACGATTCGGTATATTAGTGTACTATATGTATGGATACAGGGGACAATTTTGTTATTGCAACTTTAAAATACATAGACAGTTTGTGTATATATATATATATATATATATAACGAAGGTCACATTTAATCATCCGGCAGTTATGGTCGCTCGACGGCGCGCCGGTAGACGAGAAAGAGATGTTTCGAATTAATTACGGGCTTCCATTTCCGCTCTAAACTAAAGCTTCGGACGCTAGCGCGCGTTTACGATGCATAAATTTGCGCTCGCTGAACCTTTCGGCACTTGGCCGTAACTCATTTTTACGACACTCTCTCCTCTTATCTTTCCAGAACGCGCCGCGATTAGATCTGGTATTATTGAGAGGAGAAACGCTAATGCGATCCGTGCTCCAGCGACCCATCGAAAACCAAGATTTACGGACTAATCTATATTTTCCCGAACAACGCCTTCTTATATTCCACTATTTCAAATCTATTTACACCTTTGCCATTTAGCCTTCTAACCTGATTTATTGGATACTCAAATTCTTCTTTAGAAAAATTATACGAGACAAATTCTCTTATTGTTGCATATATATAATATTATTCTGTGATAATAAATAACTATTAACAGCAATAATTGTCAATTTATTCTTTTGCAAACAACATTCGATATATATCTCCAAAAGAGAACAAAAATGATATATATATATATATCCTACACAATACAATAAATATCACAAGGATTGCCAATCTACCACCTAATATATACATCCTACCTACATAATACATTCTGTAAAAAGGACGATTCGCAAAGCGTCGTGTTCTCGGTAACTCGACGAGGTTACGTCAGTCAGGATACTCGTGACGTCACGTGACGCGGTGGAGCGTAATTTCACGTGGATCGTAGGTGGCTGCGCGACGCGAGTCGAGTCGAAGGGAAAGCGGGATCAAAGCGATCAAGTACGGAGCGGAGAGGAAAGGATATATATATATCTCTCTCTCTCTCTCTCTCTTTCAAGAGAGAGAGAGAGAGAGAGAGAGAGAGAGAGAGCGCGCGCGCGCGCATTGGTCCCATTCGGATAATAACCTGCACGGACGATTTGACTGAAATGGCAGAATCGAATTTTACGCTCGATATGCTGATTTCTCGAGTTACGTTCGATCTCCGAGCACGATACTGCGCCAGAGCGCTGAATCGGCTCGCTCGCTGTGCGGTTGAGCGGCCGAGCAGCTTTTCTCAGGGGAATCGACATTTGTGCCAGTAATTATTCTCGTGCCAGTGCGGCAGGGTTGCTCGAGGGCGTAGCGTAGCGCGGTGAGATCACGCGAATATCGCGTATCTCCAGCGCGCGGCGCGCGCGAGAGAGCAACGTCGCGAGGTCACGTCGATAAATAGAAAAGCGAGCGAGTCAAAAGATTGGCTAATAACAGTCATTTAGCTCGCTGAACGCCAGCAACTATGTTTCTTATTGCGATCGGACAAATGTTCATTAAAGGAACTCTCGCGGTTGACCGAGAGAGTATAAGAATCTCCAGAGGCCCCAGCAGCTTCGCTCGTCAATTTCTTTCATCCCTCTCTGCGCCAACCGTAAAATCTTCCACGCGCACAACCTATACTATAATTAGCCAAGCGTCGATGTATTATTCGGCTGTCAATAAATTATTTACTTCAATGCTCCTGTCCGTTCCTTATCTCCAAGGATGTTTCATTTAAAATATGGCAAATTCTATTGCGCTTCGCATTGCTCCAACCATTTCTCTCTCTCTCTCTCTCTCCCTTATCTTGCTTTATCACTCTTGTTGGTGCGTGGGAGTAGCTGCCTCGTATAATTATACATTTGTCAATGCGTCGTTTAACCTCTGATGTATGTTCGTGGTGGTCAGAATCGATTGGAGAACAATAAAAATTGTTGGTATATATATATATATATATATGTAAAAAGCTTTTAAATTTATCGATAATGATTTTAGTCTTATTAAGTTTTTTCGCGAGAAATTTGTTGCAATTTCTTCTTTTTCTCTATATAGATTTATAGAAATACCTAATTGCGTTTTGATGTCAATACTTTTCTTAAAAAAATAAAGTGTATTTTTGCGAGTATCATATTGAACAATTTCAATTAATTTCCCATCTCCCTCGCGTTATTTTCATAAAATATCTGCTTTTCTTCCTTATTTGTCTCTGCATAATTCGCGCTTCAGCTTTATTATCCGTAATTACGATTCTTCCAGATTCCGTATTGATTTTCTTTGACGGCGTTACGTCCCGTTAAGAATCTCTACTTTTTACCAGCGAAGAATCTTCGCCGGAGATTTCGGTTAATTTACTATGGCGGCTGCTGATTGGCACTTAATTATCGCTGATCGTTCGGTAAAGCGAGCGGGGTCGTTTCATAAAGGCGGTTTTGTCGATTTGCCACGAAATTCCGCAAGATCCGGAGTTCCACTAGTGGCTGTCGGGCTGACGAATCGGCGAATTCCACGCGGTATTGTTGCGCGCGGCACGCACGCATCTAACGGCATTTACAGATTCTTCCGGAGCTCCGAGCGTCGATGGATTCCCGTAAAAGGCAAATTTTCGCATACGCCCGTGCCCTTTTCCTTCCGTACAACCAGAAAATCTTCTTGGGATGCACGAAAAATTGTATTCCACTATGTACCGGGTGGCAGATTAACGCAGTACTCGAACCTATAAATTAGTATAACAATAGAATAAATAATTCAAAGAAGAAATAACTTTTCATACACCATTTTTAGAAAATTCTTTACTGAACGAATTATTGATATAATTAACAATTGATTACTTCGAGATTTACACTGATCAAATAACGAGCATTTTATCAAAATCTAACCAATAGGAGAGGATCACTAAACTCTACCAATAAATAAGCATTGCGAATTGAACAATTTTATCATCAACCAATTTCAAATTTGAACACGATATATATTTTAATTTATAAATTTAACTATATATAGTTAACCATCCACTCGGTGCAATTACGCGCAAAAAACCAGTTGCAAAATCTCCCGAATACGATAATATCAATTAATGGCGAGAGTCGAAAGATTTCTGCTCGGTGGAATCTTTCCTTTTACGTCGACGCGAAGGAAAATGCGCGATTTTGCTTTCCGGCGTGATCCGCGGCACCTCCCGTATGATTGCATTTATATAATAATATAGATTTATGGGAACGTTGGGATACCGAGCGGTTGAATAATGTATGGGCATCCGTCTCCCGAGGGCGCGGCTCGCGCGAAAAACCATCGAGGAGGAAGAATAAGACGAAGAGGAAGAGGAAGAGGGGGAGGTTGCAGTAGAAGACGAAGACGAAGAAGAAGAAGGAAACGTGAATTTTTTCACGAGGTAGAAATTCCGGCTATAGACCGATGCAATTCAAATGCAATTCGTGAGTTGCAGCAAAGTGATTTGGACCAACAGTACCTGTGCACCCGTATCTTTTTCACGACTCGTTATCCCTTTAAATCACTCTGCTGAATCTCGAGGAAGTCGAGAGAAAAGGGAGCTCCGTGTTCTCCTTGTTGGGTAGTTGCAGTTAGGACTTTATGAAAAATCGCTGCCTTACATCTCATCGGTTCTGTAGGCTTAGCGTATATATACAGTGTATATATATATATATATAGCAGTGCAAAATATCTGCAACCGAGCGCGGAAGCCGATGAACTTTGCACGATTCGCCGCGAGCCTCCATGATCATGCTCAATATTGATATAATTCCCAAAGATTAATATAACAAGATCTTTTGTTTCGGTATAACGACTCCGACTTCTCCCTCTTCATCTACGATAACCAGCGGAAAGAGGAGAATTTGATTCATTAAATTGAGATTTGCCTCTGCAGCTCGCTGCATGCACTCCGCGAGCTAATAAAGCGAGGAACATTGTTTCGCCCTCGCTTTTACAGATGAATCGATGATGCTGAGACTTCCTCGTGACTTTGTCGAGCTGTATTTACTCCGTGGGACGATTTATCCACGCCTCGACGCGAGATAGGAACACGTCCCGTTATGAAGAGGATATTACGTCCATTGCTGTATACCCGAGGCGTCGATTAACCGATTAGACTCTCGATTAATATCGATGAGCTCTGCTCTGCTACTATCGACGGTACGTTTCACTCGTCCAGTCGGTAGCGAAAAGTGTAATCTGCCTCGCGTCGTTTATCAAGCGAGGCCTAAACGTGTGTTTTAATACGGGAAGCTTTTGATTTTCTGTATTGTTTTTAAGGTAGTCGATGTTGAGTCATGGTTTTAATAAGTGAATTCAGTCTCTTCTGATAAAACTCTAAAAGGTTTTTCAGATTGCAATATATCGATTAATGCAAAATTTCTGGACAGAGTACAGTGGGTATTTTTTTTGTTTTTTTGGATTAGAGAGAGACAATAAATTTATTAATAAGATAAATGAAAAAGAAACGAGATATAGTGACGTAGAAAGACGTTGATCCTCCTCTTAATACTTTGACTTGTCGAATCAATATATATATAGTTATGAAACTGAAATCTATCTGACGTCGTTTATCGAAAAAAGCCTAAGGACACATTTCAACATAGAAACCTTTCGATTTTCAATACTGCAATGTTCTTATTCCCGATAAAACACAGCTGTAATAATTGAATTAAATCTCTGCTACCACAACGATAAGAGGTTTCCATGTGTGCAATCTTGATCAATGCAAAATCTCTAAAGCAAAGTACAATAGCTAAAGAGTAATTCTCGAGATTAAAGCGAGGCAACAAATTGATCAATTAGACCAATAAAAGTGGAAAGCGATACTATCGATACGTTTCACTCCTTGAATCTGCAGTTATAAAAATAAAATTTATTCGACGTTGCTTATAAAAAAAAACATCAATACACATTTCAATATTGTATTATTTCTATTAGCCACGAGACACACAGTTGTATATATATATAAATAATCGAACAAAACCTGTACTATTACAAGAATAAAAATTCAGTAAGTGTTCAATCTCGAGTAATGCAATATCTCTAGGCAAAGCACAATAGATATAGAGTAATTTTCAAGATTAAAGCGAGGCAATAAATTGATCAATTAGAGCGATGAAAGTGGAACGCGACAGTGACATAGGAAGGCGTTCCGGAGTGCGTATTGAGATTTATCGCTTTTATCGCAAGATCATCGTTACGAAAATAATGTGTGTCGCTCAGTGGATAGAAAAGGTATGCTTGGAATGTGGTAGTTGGTAGTTGTAGCTGCGTCTGAAGTACGCGTGGCGTTAAGATAGGTCAGTCAGCCGGACGTAGATCAACGTGGATGGCTACTTTATATATCTATATATGTACACGCATATAACACACTTTCTCCTATCCCCTTTAAATCCTTAATTTTAATTCTCGCAGATAAATTGAAATCAATGAAGAGTGGAGCTGTTGGCCAGGCATTTTCAAAGCTGATCGTCTCGTTATTTCACTCTCCTATATATATATATATATATGTAATAGTTAAGCGTGTCCTGAAAGTGACGATACCCTAATCATTCTACAGGATCATCAATCAGGATAATCGTTATCGATATAGGTATATCGTACTAGTAATTAATTCGTCGCCTGCTAAGAGAGGCTATACATAATATCGATGAATATATATAGTATGCTTAATCCTGAAATTTCCTCGTGTTTCGACGCTTCTGCTCGAGAGGAGTGCGGATGGTTATATATATAAGAATCATAATCAGAAAGACATTGTAATTACAGATTAATCATTTTGCGCGAGGTACCCATAGCGTGATTATCTTTATCGATACATATCAAAGAAGTCGTCCGTTGGGCTTTTTACTCGTGCAGCCTCACGAAGACGAATGGCTGCTTCTCAAACGGCAGTTTTAGCAGTTCTTTTTTTCAGCCGTCTTACCGGTTGCGGATCGCGCCAGCTGCAACATTGTAATTACCGAAGAATCATTCTGCACGAATCGGTCGGCGTAATCGCGGTAATCGTCCAACACTGAACTTCAGCAGCTACTGTGTACTCGCTCGAGTCACGTGATGCCTCGAGAAAGGGAGAGTGAGAGAGAGAGAGAGAGAGAGAGAGTAACTCGATAAGAGGGAAGACGCGTATGTCGAAGGGATCAGGACGTGCGGATTTTCTGAAGGATCCCGTCAACTTCGACGTAGGAAAGATTCAAACTTGAAGAAACGTCTCAAAGACAAGAAAAAGAGAGCCTGAATAGGAGGACGACACGTATGTTAAAGAAGTTGAAAACGTATTGATTATTTCTGGAACCCCGTCGACATCCGTTGAGCGACCGAACCTGAAGAATTCTCACGAATTCGGCAGTTACCGTATTCTCGCTAAAGTCACGTGACATCTGAAACGAGAATTAGAGAGAGAGAGAGAGAGAGAGAATCTGAATATTCGGAGGACGCGAATGTCGAAGGAGATGAAAACGTATGGATTTTCCGCGGGATCCCGTCGACGTCGACATTAGCCAGGCAGGGTTGAACCCGAGGAACCTCGACGGGTCTTCGACCCGGTGCTAGGCACCACGGACTCTGGCGTGCAGCCACTTTGCCACGACACAACCATAAACATCTTTGAATGGAGACCACCCACCAGTTCATGTATACTTCTCGGAACTGCTCTCCCTCTCGCGCCTTTCAAAACAACCCGCCGAGCTATTCTTCCCCAGCTTTCTTCTTAATATGCACCTACACGGAAACACACCAATAACACACGCAGCTTCGGTATAAGCGTTGAACGACGAAAATTCATTACCGCGATGGAATTCCATCGGGGATCTCTATCGCGTTAACGAGGGCGTCGCGCAAATACACGAGTGAAGCGAAGCGAAGTGAAGCAAACATCGCGAGCCGCTCGATTTCACGCTCATTGTCAGTCGTAAAACGCGCGCGGCCCTAACCGAGATGGAACCGAACCGGAAACTGCATCGACGGAGAGGAAAATATATAAGTGTGGAGCGAGAAGCTTTTTTCTTGGATCGTTATAAACTTGATATGTAATAGGGGACGTTTTTGTGTTTTTCTTCCATTTTTTTCTCTTCTTTTTAATATATATATATATATATAGACAGAGAGGTGTATCGCGTTGGAGAGAGCGGAGGGCCAGGATGAATATCGTCGTAAAAACGAAAAAAGAATTAAGGAGGCTATAGAGGCGCTTGCGGTAATCGCAGCACGGTGAGTTCCGAGTGGATTCCTTCGGCGAACGAGCGAGAGAGCGATTTTGCGCGATTTTACAAGTGGTACACGCGGGCTTCGAGGAAAAACAAAGCTTCGTGCGTCTCGTCTCGATTTCTCGTGGTCCGTCGATGTGTCACGGACCCTTTACTCGAGTTCTCTCGGAAAGGGGCTGCGAGGGGGTCAGGGTGGGAAAGAAAAGGGGGAAAATAAAAAAGAGAGAGAAAGAGAGAAGTTGATGGCTCGTAAAGCACGCCTGAACCGGAAAACCGTAATTTGGAACGATTAAATTTATGTAATTTCGACGCACACCAGCTGATTTACTATGTACTGCTCTCGTAATACGTATACTTGTGCAACGTTGCACCGCCGCCTGCTGCAATTGGCAATTGAAGAAAATGGGCAATTTCAATTAGCTCGAATACACAGTTGCGCGAAAACAAAGTTTTCTGCTATTCTTCTTTCTATTCCATTGCAGGAAACTAGACGCAGTTAATTTTCTGTCATCTCGGCGCAGTTTGCACTTCCCGGTCGCAAGGCGGCTTCCCAGCAAAGTACCGCGTAACGGTCGACGTATGCACAATTTCTTGTACGCCAGTGCAATAAATCCTGCCTGATAGTGTATAAATATCAAGCGTGCGCACTCGACGGCCCGACTCGGCCGCTCTCGCCTCGCGCCGAGCCACTGAAACTCCTCCAACAGACTCAAACTCCCCTGTCGCGACCCTCTGTGTCGCTCGCTCTGTCCCTCTAGCTGCGCTCCGACGCGCAGCCCTTGCCAAGAAACGCATTGCGATAAGTGCTTTGCGTATAGAAAATTTTGAATTACCGATAAGAGCATATTTCCGAATATGTGCACTAATTTTCTTTTATCCGTAATATAATAATAATAATGTAATGAGAAAGAAAATCTCAATTGTACGAACAGAATTCTCAAACTAGTGTAAAGCAACCTTTGGCAGAGAAAGCATTGCGATACGATGCGGTAAATACTACACCTATATATATATATACTGAAGTATAGAAAAACGTAAATTATAAATAAAAGCAATACATCCGAATATTGATTGATTCTACTTCACGCGTACAGCATAATAACAATGCAATAAGCGAGAAGAAGAAAATCAATTGTGCAGACCGAAGGAGTTTGCGGTCAAAGGGATGCTGTTGAACGTATATATATATAGATAGGTACTGGGCATAGCGGGCAAAGATATGCAGGATTTCATCAGTGAAAATGTAATAAAGGCTGCATGAGGAACGGTACGGTGGTTGCTCGAGCGTTCTCCGATAATGCATATGGGGTCCGGCGAGCTGCTAAGAGAGCTTAGGAAGTTTGTACGAAGCGCGCACTGGTAATAATAAAGTGGTAGTGGTTGCAGCACGTCACGGTCCAACAGGCCGACCAACCGGCCGTGCGGCTAGCCAGCTACTCAGCTACTGGTCTCTGTGGTCTCCCATCTCCGCCCACCTACAAAACTCTCCCTCTCTCTCTCTCACACAGAAACACTAGCTTCTTCCACACCACGTGCATACTTTTGCGCATACGGCAAAGTCGAAGGAACAACGAGGAAAGAGAAGCAATTTCGAGATATCCGAGGAAATTCGCCTGTGAGAAACGTAAACATGCAGCTTCAACTTCGATTAAGAATAAACAGTAAAGATAGAAATCATTTGACAAAAGAACGTTTATAAATCCTCGAGAAGGCAATCTTATTGAAGTGGGAGGAGGGTGGTAGTACTTTTATTTTTTGCAATTTCCCAAGAGATTCTTATAGCTGGCCTCGGGCTACGGAGGTAGTGGCGCGGAGATTCCGCGGATGATCCACGCGGAGGACCGATTAATCACGCACCGGCACTCTTGCGTCTTCTCTCTTTCTTACTCTTTTCCAGGTAGATATATATATATATATATATGTGTGTGTGCCAAACACTTACACACAGTTGTAAACCAATTACAAATTACACGCACCGATACAAAAATAGACTACCACTCGATAAATGAGGGGAAGGTGCGGCGAGTATACGGGTAATGTCGCGCGTTAAATAAATAATTAAAGCTTTGAAATATAGTATTCTCATCTTTTCACAGCTTTGGAATTATTAGCGCAACTCGGCCGTTGATTAATGGCAGCTCGCTATTGACTCTTGTGCACCTCGATGAAATAATAAATTGGAAAAATGAGAAACGCATCTATCATTGCATCCGGTATCGTGTTGGTCCCATCATCGTTTTCACTCCTATGTATATATACATATATATATATACTATGCCCGAAAGCATATACATATTTATCAGATTACTATTCGCATTACATGCAAATTGCAATGCTGGAAGAGACCGGCAGCTCGTCGTTGTCTGTGGCCTCCGCGTCCTATTGTCTGCCTACGTCCCATCCTTACCCCCTTCCCTTAACTTTCCATTCTCTTTTACACACCGTCCGCATACTATACATCTTTACACCGATTCTCTCTTTTTCTTTCTTTTTGACGATAATAAATATTGTATACTGCGTGCGAGATGAGATGTATAAAAATTAACGTGTCACGTGGTCCCGTATCTATCAGGAATAACATTTTATTGAGTAGAACGTGAAACGAAGAAACGTGTGCAAGGTACATACTTAAGGTGAGAAAAAATAATTGAAACAAATGATTTCTCTTTTCTCAGTGTATTCTTGATTCTGGAATGTTTGAGGTATATCGACGCTTAACGCGAGATATAAAAACTGTTCTATATGAATTATTTACAATGACACTATTATTAGTTAGCCGAGCGAGTAAACCAAAAAAAAAAGTAGCAGTTCACGTGGTCCCTATTCAGACACAAGCAATATTAACTCGAGTAGAACATGAAACATGTAAGGTACATATACTCTCGTTTCTCGAGCGTTTGAGCTATCGACGGTTAATGCGAGGCATAAAAGCTATTCTATTTGCATTATTTACAAGAACACTAATACAGCTCTACCGAGAAAGTTGCATGGCTCTAGATATTAATCATCCCTCGAGGACGATTCCGACACTCGCAGCAGAGATAACCGGTAATTTTCTGCATGATAATCGGGAACGTCCTTAGCACGGCTAATTGCCAGATATACGCAAGTTGCCACGGCGAGGATCGATAACGGCAATCGTAAAAGTCGCTTTCCATTTGTGGCCGGCCAGCGAATAACTCGCCTCGTTCCCGGTCCCTTGGGAAACCACTGTCAAGGACGCGTACTCTCACCGAACCATGTAATTAATTAGTGGCGAAGGGCGGTTACGACGCTGCTGCCTCGTAATTTGCCAGATCGCGTTTATAGTGCGTCGAGACACACGCGTAACAAAGAATTCCATGCGCCCCTCTCGACAATACCATTCTGCAAAAATGGCGGATCAATTTGTCAGATCGGGCAGGGTCGACCTTGTTTAGATATGCAGCAGTATAACTTGTTTGTAAGCTTAATAAGGTGATCGGTATAGCTATATATACTTTGTATAGCGTGCTCGAAGAGACTTCAAAAATGTAGAGAGAGAGTGAGTAACCTGGCATTGGACTTATTTTGCTTAATTCCACTGGTTCAGCAGCTTCGAACAACCAGCAGGCTTATTATAGATCGCGCGGCAATGGTGAAGATGACGTTGCGCACCTCAAGGCGTTACCAGCTGGACCATGCTAATTTAACCCCTCGCGAACCCTCGCTATCTTTCTTCGCCAGGCTGCAGAAAAATTATCACTCCATCTTTCGCCATAATCGGCCGAGAGAACCCCCCCCCCCCCCCCCCCCCACTCTCCTTTACCTTCTTCTTTCCGTCCACTCAACACGGGATCTCACGGATCAATAAATTATTCATACTCGCCGTGTGTTACTAATTTTCTTAAATCTGATAGAGCGACCAGGATCTCGGAGGATGATCATACGAGGAGATTATATAGTCTGGTTTTTAATGCAAATGGACAGATATTTTTCACAGTGATGCTTATGACGAGCAAAAGTATGGAATCGGCCAGAGTGATCGAGAGCTACGTTAATCCCGTGAAGCAGGTCGAAACTGGTTTGACCATGTGGATTAAATATCGACGGGCATGGGAGAGATCAGCTGTAAAAGATCAATGGAAAAACACATGGTTATGAATTTGATTGGAGAAGAGAGAATACTTACGACGAACGAGCTAGAGGTAGAGGGTGCCGACACGCCGAGGTGGTACCACAGTGACGGCTAAACGTGGTCCACACTTTGCGGATGGTAGCGGTGCAGCCGTGGCTGGTGGCGGCGTTTCCGGTCTCGTGCAACCGAGGCCACTTCCGGCCCGAAGTTCCCAGACTAAATTGGTGAGCGAGCGTGGTCTACTTAAACGGCGCGATCTGCGAGAATCGCGACGAGATTATTAGGATAACAAGCGTTATGTAATATTACAATTAACGCGATAGGAAAATAGACTGTACTACCTCTTCTCAGGCAGCTTAGCACCGGCGCCAGAATCACCGGAAGTGCGGCCCCCGGAATGACTGGAGTCCAAAGTACCATCGAGTTCCATAGCCTGCTGAAGATTCGTCAAACTCTTGTATCTGATGTTGAAGAGCGGCGAACCACCTTTGTAAGTTGGCGGGGCCTCCTTCAAGGGCGAGGCGCTCTTCTGCCTGAGGAGGGGCCGGCCCCGCTGGGTACCACTGTTCTTAACGTACAATTTAGCCAACGGCGGCTTATCAATTTTCAGGGCCGGTGTTGTTTCCTTGACCGCGCGTCTCGTTCTCTTCTCCGCCTGTATCTTCTTGGTCGGTATGGTCTCGATGGGCGGTGGTTCCGGTCTGTCGTCCAGCAGGGGGGATGCAATGGTCACCGTGACCGGGGTCAACGGTGGGCTTGCCGACTGAGCCTGTGAAAGCAAGGAAGAAACTCTTTAATGAAGCATCTCTGTGCTGAAAAAGAATTCTACTCGCCCGAAGAATAAGAGAGACCTGAGTTCCGGTTAGCTGAGAGAGTCCAGGAGCCTCGTAGGGGGACCTGGCGCTCCTGGGCAACGGTGCGAATCCTCGAACGTAATCGTAGATCTGATCGATCTCGTCGTACTCTTCCGTGTATGCCGATGGAGGGACACGATTCTCGTCCCGGTAGGCCTGATGATGGTTGCTACCATGGTGATAGTGATGACGATGATGATGATGATGGGACGTCGCTCCGTTCCGATGGTATCCACAGGTGGGTGGAGGTACCGGTACCGCGCTCTGGTCGGAGCTGGCCGAGGACCTCCTGAGGAATCCCGCGGCCCCGGCGCTTCTGCTGTGACGCGTCGAGGATGCTTTACTCTCGCCCAACCTGCCGTCCAGGACATGTGCCCTGTCCGCCACGTCGGCCACGAGACGCGAGGCTCGTTCAACGAGCCTCGTGAACTCCGGCATCGACTGCAGTGACTCCTCGTTCCTGGCCTTAACGAGTTTCAGAGGTGCGGCTAGGGGTAACGCGACGACTGGTCCCTCCCGCTGCAGAGGCAGGGCGAACACGTGCTCCTCCTCGAAGGTCGAGAGTAATCTGAGTTCCGGTACAAATTGCGAGGAGGACTTTAGTCCCCTCGGCGGCTGTCCGTGGACCAATCTAACGGTCAACGGCAGCCGTTTGCTGAGCAAGGCCTTCGCCGTGTGGACCCCACTGATGTTGTCCTCGCGAGCCAGGGCGCTGAAGCGTCCCCGTTGCTCCATCGAGAGGAGGACGCTCTCGCCACGAGAGTCCACGCAACGCAGGAAGCGCCCTCGTCCTGGCAGGGAGACCTCCCCGGCTGGCACTATCGTCTCTCCGGAGGCCAGAGTTCTGCTACCTTCCGGTACCACGATCCCCGACTCATCGTCGACCTTGCACGAGATGCCCCTGAGCGACTCGCGCACCAGGGCTCCCTCGTCGGGGCATCTTCGGGAGAGTTCGCCAACGGACTCGATGCCCCTCACCGCTCGACCCTCCTCGCTCAAAATCTCGAAATAGCCACCGTACGAATCCGGAATGGCCAATCGTGCTCCAATTCCGACCACTCGACGTCCCTCCTTGATCTTCACGGCTTGGGCCACGATTTTGCGTCTACGTCCGGCTGATATCAGCAAGGCCGTGCTTTGGAGACCCGGTGCTGGTAGCGTTGGTACCCCCAGCCCTCCGTACTGGCCCTTCGTGATCTTGATCACCGCTGGTAACCGGTGCTTCGTCACGAACTCCCGCAGGTAGGTTGGTTCCTCGGCCCAACGGGCCGCGGCGACCACGATCTGCCCGTCCGTTGCGGCCATAGCGGCCTACCCTTATCCTTTCTTATTCAGTGCCCTGACGACTCCTCTTGCTACCAGTGTCGTCCAAAGATCCATCTGCAAGCACGAAGAAGTAACAGAATTTGAATAATCGTCGCTGAATACATGAATAATGGAGAAAACAATTAAAAGGATGACTGTTGACATATATATATATATATATATATAAATGAAAGAATCGAGCGAAGAAGACTTCCGTTGAACGGCTTCTATCCGCCGCAGCGCGGCGGACCTCCCTGGAAGCGTGCCATTATAAAATCATTACGTTCAAATCCGAGAATTAATCGCTTTTCCTGTTCGGTAGGGCATATTTTCCAGCGAACGACCTCTCGATAAAACTCATCGGGCTTATTATAGCTTGGCAGGGAACGGCAAGGTGGATGATTAAAGCTTGTCGATTAGAGCGCGTTTTGTCGGAAGTTCCGCTACCGCGTGGAGGCTCATGCAAATATATGGATCGAGCCAAGTGGATGCGAGGACAATGGCGGTGGAAAAAACTGATTCGTCAGGTTCTCCCGAGGAGGGGGAGCAGGAAGTGCATGGGAGGAGGAGGTGTAAAAGGTGAAGAAACGAAGGCGTTGCGAAGCATCAGCCAGTATGCTCCGTGCATGCGAGTCTCGAGATGACTCGCGCGCGGACAGTCACGGATAAGAACGAGGTGACCACCAATGACCCGGGGCTTCGTGACAGGCGCGCCTCTAGGAAGTCGTACATGCACACAAACACACGCGTGATTCAAACGCGCGCTCCGAATACACGAGAGAGCCTACGTCCTATCTTAAAAGTAGCTCCACTTCTCTCTCTTATAATTACGCAAACCAATCACTCGAGCTAATTCGCAAAAATTACGCATTGCGGAGTTGCTCACTGTGGCCTAGAATGCATTTCTTTGTTTCTGCGATCTTGGCTGGTTCCACGTAAACCACTTGGAATCTCTTGGAAACTGAATCACCGTGGTGTATCGAAAATGATCGTTGCTGCATATAATTAAGCAATTATCCGTTCGCAAGGGGGAAGTATCGAAGAGATCTCTCGAGTCCTTGGATTCATCGTGCACGATCGTTGCAATTTCAGTAATAAGACGTTTATTGATATTTGCAAATTGGTACTGCAGCAGTACCGTGAAATTCCGCGAGGTACACCGGTCAGTAGCTCGCTGCAACGTTCCTGGTATGTACACGCGGTATAAGATTGAATCACTCTGCGCAGGAAAGTTGCGCTCTACTTTGGTTGGTCCCGTCGTCGTGAGACAATGCACGCGTCAAATGCGTACACTCTATATATACACACATATATATCACCTTAAAACACGTCGACAAACTAAAATGGTCGACCGTTAACGATGCGTCACGTTATTATTCTCTCACCTCGCAGAACCGATCTATCCCGGAGTAACATTTCTATCGTTGGAGAATTCTTTGTTGATGAAACTCGTGCAGGTTGCAATTAAAAATTGATTCGAGGCAGATATAGTGGCACGTTGAAGAAAAGGGAGAATGAGATTCGATAAGGCATGGAAGGTAAGATAAATTACTCGAGGCTGAGTAATATATCATCCCTATTGAGATAAATCAAGTTAGCAGCGGTATACTAATTCTAATCAATCATAGGTAAGTTTAATAGTGTTCGATGTTCGGGATGACCATGGAAGAAAGGCTGAAGGATTAAAGAGAAAAGGAGAAGAAATATTGGCGTTGACGAGGTCTAACAGGGTGGTCGAAAATTTCAAGCCAGAGATATCTCGGGGTCCGATGTGATCTTGGCGCTCGGTGACAACGGATTCACCGGTATAAATCAGCTATATATATATATATATATACACACAGAGACTGGCAGACCCGATCGGATCGTCGAGAACTTTTCTCCCGATTGTTCCACGAACTTATCAGTCGCGTTATAAACTTTAGAAAGCGCATTTTTCGTGTGGGCTAATAGCATACCTACGCGAGTGTGCGTATTATATATATATATACTCACATACATATCTTTTGATTAGGAGACAAGAGATCTGGTGTTGAAACTCGGTTGGTTAAGGTGGAGGTGAAAACAAAAGGCGCGCGTCTCGGTGAAAGCAAGTCGCGTTATGCCCGGTCCGTTGCTGCTACGGCATATAATTCGACGGCACGTCGATAAATCAGCGCGGCAAGCAGCTAGACGGAGAAGTCAAACTACCCGCTTAACAAAAGGACCAGATATATAGAGAGAGAGAGAGAGAGAGAGGGAGAAGCCCAATTGCAACACCGTCTACTCATACTCGTAGGCGGCGAGATATCGTCGTCAAGATTGACGAGTATCGATAATAACAGGGTCTCGCACACGCATCCGGTACCGACAATTGCCGCTTGACTGCCCTTTTACCTTTCACCTCGAATCACCGCTATATAAGCAACTATATAGAATTTACCTTCCTCCGAGCTAATAATACAGCGTAACCAGAAGGAGCGAGATATTCGTGGCTCATTTTTCGGTAGGAATAATATATAGTTGTGGGGAGTTCGCTGGTTGGATAGAGTAAACTGTCGATGGGTTTGGATATGCAGAGTTATCGTTAAGGGAGGAGAGTAATTGTCCTTTCGTGTTCTTTTTTTTTAACTTAAAAAATAGTTTATATATACGTGAGATTTTTGTTGCTCGAATATAAAAATATTGCCACGAAAAGTAGAAAATTTATTAATTATTTTTTGATAGGAATAACAAAATGGTGAATAGTACAAAATAGCAAACAATGGAAGTTTTTAAAAAATGTAGAGACCCTTGAGTGATACAAGTATATAATTGTCACTCCACGTCCTTTTTCATCTCACTTTATAAATCACCAAGCAACTGTAACATTTACACAAACTTCGAGTTTAAGGACAACGCGAATCAACAGAACATTTCACGAATTATATTTTTCGGTAGGAATAAAAGCATTAGGAAAGAATTCGGTGCTACAAAAGAGCAAACGACTGAAGCTTTCAGATACGCGAGGTCCATTGTGGGATGCAAGTTTTTCTTCCTCGAAATTCCGCGGTAATGTCCGAGACGTCTCAATAATTGCTAATTGGCAGGTGCAGCGCTTGTTTAAAAAGTGGTCGCGCGTTGTCCATCCCAATGCGAGCCGCACCGCGCACGCTCGGCTTGAAAGCGAGCATCTTCTCCTCCCCCCTCCTCTTACCCTCCCCCTTCTGTTTTTAACATCTCCAACCATGACGTTTTGCAGCTCCTCCTGCTAAGAATAAGCAAAAAATTGCACTCGTCTCATTGCTATTCCCTTCATATATATATATATATATATATATATATATATATGATATTTCCTAGAGGACGAGAAGCTCGCAGGGCCTCGCGTCGTAAGCAATGCGTTCCGCTGGTCGCGAAGCTCCGAGTGAAATTAAGTATGTTTCGAAGAAATTATTGCTATTATAGTCATTGGCGTTAATTGAAAGGTCAAATGTGAGCACGTTCGAGAATCGCCCGCTACTAATTTAACCGATCCAAGTATTAAGTTTCCTCTCTATGCCATGCTTATATAGATAAGACTCCGTAATAGGAAAGCACTTTCCATTAAACGGCTGGATATTTTTATACGTCTCTTATTGCACGATGATTACGTATATCAATGCGCAGGAGAAATGCGAGATCCTCGCGAAGATTTTTCCTCCAAAAATATATTATACAGGACTTTTAATTTATACCGCGTGTATCCTCGTAAAACTGCGGCGCTTTCGAAACTGAACGACTGTCCCAGTGACATCGATGCGCGAGCAGAAAAAGTCGATTGTGTCGTATGGCGTATATATACACGCGCATGCGTGGTCTCCGTGCCGACATCTCCTCTCGCAAATTCGTTTATGGGGAAAATAATCTCACCGAGCGTTCTCTTTCGCAAGAAATCCCGATGCTCTTGGGAACAACGCTAAGGCCAACTCGTCGAGTTTTTCTTGAGATTCCTAATAAAGAAACTCGAATTTGCTATTTATCGCAAACCCTTCAGCGATATACATATTGGATCCTCGAGGAATTTCGAGCGATCGAGGAGTCGCAGCTTTATTCTCTTCTTGGCAAACGCTCTACTCGTGCTTCGTTCGAGCCTCCATGCAAAACTCTTTGATTCCTCGAATACGTATCGCACCGCGGGTGTAAAAATGGCCCGTTTGCTTCCTGGATAAGCAGACGTGATATTTTCGAACGAGAGCCAGTCGTGTGCATCTGGTTAGTTTCTTGGCTCAGTTTAGTCGAGCCTCGTAAATCGATTATAGTGAATAAATTATATTGCATAACGGGTGGATCGTGATAGTGCCGAGAGACTCGGTGAATCTCGCTGGGGCTTGCGCCTGCATGCCTCGCTGACTGACTGACTCACTCTGCACTGACGAGTGAGAAGAGCCAACTTTTACTTCCTTCGATTCTGTCAAGTACACAGCGTTACGTATATAAATCGTGTACACGCTTCAAAGATATATTTGCGCTACGACTGACCGGTAAGATCATCGAAAACACAAACTAAAAACCTTTCCAATTGCGCAACCAAGTTTTCCAGATGCACACTCGAAGCTGCTACCATGCGGAGTCTGCAGCTGACACCTCGTCTACTCGTGCCTCTGAGTCAATCTCAACACTACTCACCCTCTTAACCAGAGAGAATCGTTTCCTCGTTTTCTCTCTTATTATGCTTAGTCTCCATGCACTATATATATATATATATATAAATATATTATATATATAGAGAGGAGTATTATATCCACACACAGCCATAAAGACAATTGCTTTTACCGCAGGGCGGAACTCACGATTAGGATTTTTCGTTCAATTAATTGCACAGTGAAAGAGTGTAATGGAGAAGGCTAGAGTTATAACGCTTAACAAAGAGAAATTATCTCTATTAGAATGAAATTAATGCTGCAGCAGGGGAAATATATACACGATGAAGCTTGCTACATTGTGCAAAGGCGGAAAAAAGCTGGACTGTTACGGATTGCCGTGCTTTCTATTTCAATATTTCTATGCCGAGCTGCACCGACCAACGGTTTAGCTCTGACCAGTGCACCAATCGTGAGTTACTTATTATTTTGACGCGCGAGTCTCGCGTTTCCAGTCGATCGCTTCCTCCATTTCATTTTAGTCAGCCAGACGATACTCGCGGATAAACCGATCCAATCGACACGATAAAGCACCGAGTGCCGCGCCTATCGAGTCCTACGAAAGTAAAAGCGAATTAGCAACGCGTTACTTTCTTTCTATTATACATACATATATATATATATGTATCATTATATATCTTTTAATTTCCATATCTATAATAACACGCCAGTCGTCTCAAAAATTTCATACTGTATAATATTCTAGATTTTTAGATCGTAATCCTGTACATATAAAGTGAGTGAATTACGAAATGGAAACTGGAAAGCTTATAAATATTATTTTAAGCGTACAGAATTATTAATTATTATCGTTGCTATACGTTTGAAGTAACGCCAATTACAGTGCAAACGAGTAGATTCGTATTTATAATTATTGTTAGCCAGCACAAGTCTGTTTCTATAAACTTGGTATTTATTGCCATTTGTTCCATGCTGATAATAATTATCACTGCGAGACACGCTATCAATGAACCTTCTTGTGTCTATAATGGAGACGCGTGCTCTCCCAAGGCTATTATACTATATAGATGCTTGGCTAATTATCAGTTGAGATCGGAAAATTCTGTTATGAAACAAACGTGTCGTATTGGTTGGAAAAATATACTTCGTGTTTCTTCGAGAGAAAGAATGTTATATATTAATGTTGCTGGATATTTTTATCTCAACTTTGCAAATCGCGAAACAAAACAACTCGTAAGTGTTTCAGATTCACCCTTTGTGGCTGGGAGTGGTTGATAAATATGCAAGTAGTAAAGGTAGCGAGTTTTCAGACAATGTTCCTTGTACATAAAATTAATTTCTTCAAAAAAAGTTAAATTTCAATGGAAAATTGTTTGGTCTTAAAGGTTTAAGACCAGCGTGCGTGCGATTCAAATCTGGTTCGTTTAAAAAATATCGAGATGCAATAATTTCATAATAATTAATTAGAGAACTCTAGACGATTGATCGTTCCACTTAAATGAGAGCTAATTATATTTTATTTGGTTAATTGTCAGCTCAAATTGAAAAACTTTAGTTGGAAAAATATATTTAAAATGTCTCCTCGATTGAAAGAATATTATATTAGCATTATGAATGGATCAGCTTGGACAGTTCTCGAAACAAGGCAATTGGCAATTGTTGATAATTAAAGGACCAGCTCACGTGTGGCTGAAATCTGTTTCCTTCAAAAAATATCGAGATACTCGATGGCCGTAACACCATAATAAATAATTAGAGGACTCTGGACGATTGATCGTTCCACTTAAAAGAGAGCTGGTTACATTGTGTAATTACCAAGGAGAGTGATTCCTGAGTCGTTTACTCGCGAAAAACGAGAAGCTCTTGTTAAAATATATGTGCACGATCAAGAATGACAAGGCGATACGACGGGGAATAAAATAATAATAAGTCATTGAGACGAAGCTTGTTCTCTCGTGAAAAAGAAAAAACTGGTTTGTAATGACAAAACCAGAAAAAGCGAATGAATCTCCATCAATCGAATTTAATACGGCAAAATATTTAATTTGAAGCGAAATTGTAAATCGATGTGTACAGGTAAGCTAAATTTTATTCCATTGCAGGATGACGTTGCATAAACGGAGCTTTCTCGATGGTTGCTTCCTCGAGAGCCGATGTCTCGCGATAAATCGTGCCTTCGAAGCTGCTCAGGACGCAATTAAGATCCCAGAAGAGCGAGCGATGTTCGCCCGAGTTCGCTAATTAACGTGGCGAATCTTCCGGAGCTTCGGCATAATCATCCCGTGGATTTTCCAGCGACGGAAAAGAAATTCCGTCGAAAACTCTATATATATTCCGCTGATTAGAAAACTGCGAACGAGGAAAATGCCTCGGATCATAAATTGCTCGTGCAATTATAAATACGCGATAGGTCGAAGACTGCGATTGAGACTTTGAATTGTGGTCAAGAAAAATTAGGGAAGAAAAAGTATAGCTCATCCCGTGAATTTTCGAGCGACGGAAAGAAATCCGTGGAAAACTCTATATACATATATTCCACCAATTAGAAAAGCGCGAATGATGAAAACACTCGGATCATAAAATGCTCGCAATTAAAAATACGCGATAGGTCGAAGACTGCGATTGAGACTTTGATTTGTGGTCGAGGGGAATTAGGGGGGAAAAAGTACAGGAAGAAAGAAGAGCGGTCAGGATATTTTCCGCAAGAATGAGATCCGGCGGGGCTGGCTCTTAATGTGTGACAAGAAGAAGGGGCGCGGCGGTCCCGGAGCGTCGGACCCATGAAGACCGGACCAGAAGACTCGACGAACGGCAGACCCATCCCCCGATGAGTCCCCGAGCCGTTCCTCTCGAGTAGAGGCTTAAACGGTGCAGCAATTGAGAACGAGCGAGAGTCGAACGGACAGTCTCGGTCCAATGATCGAAAGTAAATAGAATCTTCTTAGAAGTGGCCAATGCTGAAGAACGACAGCAAGTAGGTACGGACGAAGCTGAAGAGAGGAAGAAAAGCAAAGAGACAAATTCTTGCGACGAATCCTCGAGGCTTCTTCATCGCGGTTTGTTCTCTTCGGCAACGCGTGCTGAAGAAAAAGAGCGCGTGGCCGGACTATCGTTGTGACGTACAAGAAGAAGCCTCGTTCTTGCGGTATATATATAGTCGCGGGCTCTAAAGTTGGTCCGACAGAAGTGCATTCTTCGACACGCCTCTTCAGGGTTGGTCGCAGCAACATTGCGCGGAGCAATGATTCGCGTAATGAAAGTTTAAATGGAACGGGACACGCAACGGTTGTATTGATCGAACGCAATGGCATATCGGGGAAATAGGTGTACGTAATATAAATTTAATTCTCCGGTGGTCCGAGTTAATAACGTACCAATAGAGTAATCGACTGGCTTCTGCATGCATGACTCTGCCGCTTACGTCCTAATGGATTATTAATGTTAATGCTGCTCGCATCCCAATGAAAAGGAACACAGCAGTCCTAATGTCTACTCCTGCCAACAACTTACGCTGGGACCTTACAATTTTCATTCAATCTCTCCCAGTTGCAGGCCGTAGCTCATTCCCTTGACATTATTCGCCACGCCAGCAGCGATCTTTCAATGAGAATGAAAATGACCGACTTTCCAGACTAACGAGAAAGCACAAACGAATCACTGCCTCATTATGAAATCGGTCCGATTCTCCAGCTGCGATCTCTTCATCATTATCCTAATTACAGCTTGCTACGAGGCCTACTGCGCGCTAACAACGGACGCATCAACAAATGAGCCACTCGAATGATCATCGAACGAGGGCACCGATTTTCCTACCAAACGATTAGCAATCTTATGCATATAAAGAGGCTTGATAAGATTTTATTGATTCATTTTTTTTTATTTTAATTGCTACTTGCTGCGAGGTTTATTGAAGCCTAACAATGAAAGTATCGACAGATGGGAGATTTGAACGATCATTGAACGAAAGCACCGATTTCGCTACCAATTGATTTGCAACACTGTATATACAGAGGCTTAATAAGATTTTATGTTTTCAATTTTTTGTTATTTCAACTGCAACTTGCTATGAAGCCTATGCTGAACGTTAATAATAAAAGTATCAACAAATGGGACACTCCAATGATCATCGAGCGAAAGCACCGATTTCGCTACCAACCGATTTGCAACATTGTATATACAGAGACTTAATAAGATTTTATTCTTCAATTTTTTTTTTATACTAAGTACAAAAAGCTAATACGATGCCTACTGTGCGTTAATAATGGAAAAGTCAACAAATGAGCTACCGAAACGATCACGGAACGCAACCCTCGATTTCGCTACCAACCGATCTACCATTTCGTACGTACAGAGTCTTAATAGGACTTTATTCTTCAAACTTTTTTCTGCCGGCAGAATCAGCGTGATTTGCGGGAAAATTCCAGAGAATAGATATTGCGCCATAGTAACATTATCTACACTGTTCTCTGTATATATATATATATATATATATATATATCCACGATAAAGTTTATTGCACGTCAATCAAGCAATTCCACGAATCAGCTTACTGGCGAATGCAATATTTTACCCAGAAGAGAAAAATCCAAGTGATTTGGTAGCAGCAGCGCGTATTTCGTAGATTTTGCAAGAGAGATCTGATTCACGTGGAATGTGAGAAAGATTTGCGAAATTCTCTGTTAAATAGGCTCAATCACGAGGAATTAATTGCACACACTGTATCAACAAGGTTCTTTGATGATTTTCGTCGAAGGTGGTAACTGCATGCTTATATGTATATAATAAAGGTGGTGGTTGTCGAGAGGGTTAATGTTTTTCAGGGTACGTATATACATACAGTGAAATAGGAGGGGGGGGGGGGGGGAGTCTCGTCCATCGCCTTGGTAGCAGCTGTAAAATCACGTGTGGCGACGCTACTTAACGAGGCTGACATGGACCGAGGGGACGATCCTCATCTCGGCCCAATTGAGGCCGCTCCGTCGATCGCAGGGAATCCACGAGAGGTTCGGAAAAAAAACAAGGAAGTTCCTGATGCCTTGATCGGCCAATTAAGAGGCCTCTCTCGATCGTCGGCCGATCGGCCTCGATGCTCCTTGCTTGCTTTGTCACGCGTTTCCTCTTCTTTCCTTTAGAACTGATCAGAACTGCCTCACAACCATTCTCTCGCTTTCCATCCACCACAAATACCATTCGCTACAATTAGACTTCTTCTCTTCTTTTTATCCCTGCCCCCCCCCCCCTTCTATTTTCCTTATCCAAACGCATCTTGTCGAATCGCGATCACTGCCACTATACTTCCGGTCTTATCGTAACTTAAATTCCTTGCCGTCTCGTGAGAAACCACACACGTACACATCAATATATTTCTCGATGAGTCTGATTGTAATTTGGAACTAGTCAGACGAATTCTTCGTACTCTTCGACGTATATATTTAATATATATTTTACGCGAGGGAAGAAGCACCACGAATCTAAATATAAAGCAAGGACATGCTTGTCCCAGCAGTATATTTTTCACACACATATATATAGTTCGATCGAAGTTTAGCAACTCGAATAACAATAAGACGAAAGAAACGCTCTGGATCCAATTCGCTTGATGCCTCGTCTTCCTCCACCGCCAAGCGTAAGATATAGCGCATCTTACGATGCCAAGGTCCTTCGCGGATGAGAGCTGATCGTAGATTTAGTTAGCGGTCGTTGTCGTCCCTCGGCATTTGCGATTTGCGGTCTGGGCCCACTACTATCCATCAAGATGTATCTTCTCTCGCGGCAGATTGACTCTCAATGGACCTCTCCCATGTTTCAAATCCTTAACAACTGCCAAAGGCAATAAAAAAAAAGCACGTCGCGTCATTAAGATTGATAAAAAAAGCTCCTTTGTTAATTCGACCAGAGTGGAGGAACGAAGGAGGTACCCTAATAAAACATTGTGAAAGGGCAATCCATATGGAAAGGAGGAAAGTATTTGAGGAGATAAATGAGATGGTTCTTGGACACGATCCCTAAAAACGTTTCGCGTGTACTGTGTACTGCTACGACTAGTATACTATATATATATATATATATATATATAGTGTAGAAAAAAGAATAATAGGTGGCGAGTAGAATCTCGCATCCCGCAGGACTTCTCACGGACGCGGACAGCTCGTAATCGTAAAAATGAATAATCGTTCTCTCCGGAGGTGGACGATAGAGGCTTTTGTGTCGATGATGCTAGATCCTCCAGCTGATCGATTTCATCGTCCGTCTCCTAACGGCCGTTCGCCATTGAATAACGGCGAACCGATGCCAAATGTTTATAGTTCGGAAACATCCCTAATTGTTCTAGCGAGAAAAAAGCTCGCTTGGCTCTCGCACGCATAGCGAGACGCAGCTGCCAAAAATTATGACTTTTCTGCACGTACTTAAACGTCGTTACGGTACCTCGAATTTTATGCACTCGCCTATACGACTCATAAGTATACAGTCGATGCCGAGCGTTCATGGCCCAGCCAGGATGCCGACGCCCTTCAACAATAAACCGCATCTTTTTTTTCAATCTTTCTTGCCAGCCAGCAATATTGCCCCTATGGAAGCGGCCAGAGTGTGCGTGCCGGGGAAAAAAGCGCGGAGGAGAGGAGACTCGGCGGAAAAAACACTGCTGCCTGTTTCTTTGCCCAGGTGTTTCTGCGCGAGGATATGCTTGGCAAAAAAGGTGAAAAACTTTGCTCTTTTGCAACCACGCGCGAATAATAAAGCATATATATATATATAAATGTGTATTTAGTTTTTGTGTACAAGTGTGTAGATAAAAACGAGGACACTTTATGAACGAGAAGGAGGGGGGGGGGGATTTAGAACGTTCTATATCGACTCGTGTATATTGCGAGTCTTTTGGCAATCATAATTAAAAACATGTAAAATTTGTTCAAGACTACCACCACCACACTTTTCGTTATAGGAAGTGAATTAATATTATAAAATACACACATATATATATATATATATATATATAAACGAGAAAACTTTGAGAATAAGAAAAGGGGGGGGGGGGATTTTTAACATCCAATAGTACAGCTTATTACATCGACCCAAGTGTCCCCTGCGAGTCTCTCGGCAATCTTAATTAAAAATGTGTAAAATTTGTTCAAGACTACCACCACCACACTTTTCGTTATAGGAAGTGAATTAATATTATAAAATATACAGATATATATAAAAACGAGAAAACTGAGAATAAGAAAAGGGGGGGGGGGATTTTTAACATCCAATAGTACAGCGTACATCGACCCAAGTGTCCCCTGCGAGTCTCTCGGCAATCTTAATTACAGACGTCTAAAGTTTTTCCAAGACCGCCACCGCCGGTAGCAGCACCTCGCCCCGCCGCACTAGCAAACGAATTACAATCGCAAAAAAGTGGAGGGTTTCGCATCGTGACGGTAATTCGTGTGCGAATACGCGCGCGTTACATAGGTATATAGGTGCGCTCCGTGTCGCGGGTTGCTCGGAAAGACGCGGTGCATCAGAGGATATATAGCACAGAACGCGGACGGTCGAGCATACGCGTCACGAGTCACAATTAATTCGTCAGCTCGAGGGGCAGGAAACGGTCTAGGAATGACTTGCGCCAGCAGCGAGAGCGCCTCACTTCGTTCTTATTCGCTCGACTCCTGTTACTTTTAATTAATAGTCCGAACAATTATTTCTTATCGGCGAAACGGCGCGGTTCGACGGGATTCTTGTCCCCACTCGCATTCCCATCGTTTTTCTTCCTACCTCCTATATACCCTACAAAACTATCGCGATCATGTCGATTTTAATCATTAATCGCGACGCAGACTCGCTGAATCTGTATAATGCTTCTTCGACCATAAAAGGTATATATATATATATTTGATATAACAATTTGGTGTATGATTTAAAATAAAATCAATAGTTCATTCGTGTAATGAAAATTGCGATAAAACATAAACAAGTTTTTTTATTAGATAAACGTATATAGTAATGGCTGTAATACTAATCTTTTTATAGAATATACTCCTTTGATTATTTCTATCATAATATCTTTGTAATTGAAAGTGTCCATATGTTTGCATTACGCTGTTGTAACGCGTCAAAGTCGCAAGGGAAATTTGCTTTGGATCAGCTGCTTCGAGTCCTTTAACGGGACGCACGGCACACGCGTTTATATCTCAACGCTGCAAGAGAATAGTGTAAAGTGGTGGTTTGTGTACTATATATATATATACGATTATCGTTCCTCCTCTTATTTCTTTTCCTCATCATTCTCTTTCTCTTTCTCCAGCTCCGAAGCCGAAGGTGAATCGCGCCAAGCGATCTTGACGAGGCTCTTTGCGCATTACACACGAATTATTACCACGATTTTACTTTATCTTAACGCGCAACTCTAAATTTTGCCGGCGTATCAAGCGACGACCATAAGCGCGCGGCTGCTTCGCCGAAAGCTTTGAAAGAGCCCTCGCCAATTCGATGCAAATTCGCGGCACGCACGCATAATCGTAAAATAGCTAACTAAACTGTAATGAATGAATTGAAAAACGTTAATGCCGCGACTTATAACAGCTGGACAATAATTTCCCTCTTTCGCCGCGGAAGACCAGAGAGTTTCTGCAATGGGACACCGCCGCAACGCCGCGTACCTCCACGACGCTGATCGATATATACCTGCATTTGCTTGCGAATGCTAAATATTGCGAGAAAAATGAGAGCGTGCGAGTGGGAACGGGGTTACGAGAAGAATGCCCAAAGAAAACCTCCGCAAGAACAATGAGGAACGTGCGAAGGACGTGAAACCAGAGTTAAATGTTGTTCCCGTGGAAATTGCCGGGAAGTTGAAGTTTTTCCCGGGAAATACGTTGGAAAAGCACCGGACAACGCGATGAGAATGTTTAACTGCGATCATCCAACTATTTCAATGCCATTATGGATTTCTCTTCTTATTATAATATTATTATAGTCCTTTATAACGTGCAGCTCGATACTATTAGATTTCTCTTCTTATTCTATTATTGTAATATTATAGCCGAGTGACTTGGATAATAATAGAAAATACAAATTTAATGCTTTTTATCCAAGGTATGAGAGAGAATAAAGAGAGGTTTTCTAAGAAATGTGTACATGTGTGTGTGTAATATATATATATATATATATATATTTTCTGTGACAATGGTGGTATGGAGATTTAAGGGTCCAGCCAGACTCGTCAGGATATTTGATGCATTTATTTGGTATGACAGAGAATGCAGAGTGATTTTCCAAGAAACATCTACATGTGTGTGTACAATATATATTCTTGACGTGACAGTAGTGGTATGGAGATTTAAGGGTTCAGCCAGACTCATCAGGACTTTCGATGCGTTTATTCTAAATCTTGTTATGACAGAGAATGCAGAGTGATTTTCCAAGAAATGTATACCTGTGTGTGTGTGTGTGTATATATTTGAAACATATATTCCTGCTGTGACAATAGTGGTATGGAAATTTAAGGGTCCAGCCAGACTCGCGAGGACCCAGACTCCATCGAGCAGCTACTTACCAAGGTATACACGTGAACGACACTCAAGCGTCTCCTCCTCTGGACTCTGACTCTGCCATGCAGTTCCTTCTCGCAAGCACTAAAACACACGCTGACTGTATCGCACTAGCCACTCTACTGACTCTACTGTGGCACTTTTCGTCTTTCGATTCACGATCAGTGTCAGGACACCTGCGAATGCGTGCTGCGTGCGCCGACCGCACTATACACTTATATATACATATATATATAAGGTCACGTTCACACGAAACCGCAATACACTGGCTGGTATATCGAATCGCTAATTCAAATTAATATTATAAAGCTTTGCATCTATCCTCTCTACACACACACACACACATAAATTCCCTTGCAAAACCACCACAAAAAATGACAATCACTCGATTTACAATCACACAGCGAAACTTGAGTTTGGATCCGACGAAAGAAGCTTATTTTTCGAGTGATCGATTAGTATCGAGCATATATAGGTATAAGTGAGCAGCTTTTTGCGAAATTCTTACGAGTTCTTAGTAGGGCATTACCACGGGGCCTGTTGGGTCGGGGATAAATTTACTCGCAGTCGCGCGAGCACAGGCTCGTCCAGATATCTCTCGCTCGCAGCCTCGGCAGCACACCACCATCAGCCATTACTACGGGACGTACATTTATTTACGCAGGAATTCAAGAACGGTTCCGAGACATCGTCCTTGTCAGTATAGGTAGGGCTATTTATATATAGCGACACGTCGATCGCGCATCCTTGCCATTTGCGGTAGTCGTCGGAGGGTGCTTTCAAAGGAAACGTTCTCTTCTGCCGGCCGCCGCTCTACGGTCAGCAGCCCACAAACGAGAGCTGCCTTAAACTTTCCCCCCTCCCCCTCCTATTTATACTCGTCGATAATATCATCGTCCAATTGGCTATTTTCCTCTTTAATTTATCGCAACAGGAAGATAATAGTCGCTCGAATATTCCGTAATAAACGCGACGTTCTCTCTCTCTCTCTCTCTTGTAAATTAGTTTATCGTCGTCGTTGGAAGATTCTTATTATTGTATAACTATAAGTGGCTGTGCTTTACGAGGTGCTACGAGTACTCGCTTGTACGTGGCTCTCTTACCAATGCTTGCGATTCTTCCGAGGAACTTGTAACCATTCGGATGTCGGGTCCGTTATGCGGAACGACGAATGACCGGATGTCACACCGTGTCACTTCTTGTAATCTGTATATGTATGTATGTATGTATGCTTGCTGATGCAGGTAGCGTTGCCAAGCCCACTTCCCACATTTGGACTTTCGAACACGTAACAGCCATATACATTCTCGTATACCGGAACCTTCGTGGTACTTCCACCGGATCTAGTCCGATCAAAACGTTCGGCTTGATTTATGATTTTTATTATATCGCTCGCCCTGCTTTCTAATACAGCACGCGTATCGATGTGTTCTTTATTAGGGCTGAGAGATAAGCATACGTTTTCTATACTACAATAGTGATGGTATTGTAAAGAGAGATTCGAAGAATGAATGTATGGAATTATGTATAAGATATAGATCATAGAAAATATGTGTGGTTATAAATAAGTTCTAAAAATAGAACTAAATTAATTTATGGAAGTTATACTAAAAAAAAAAATGCAGTTTTGAAACTTTTAGTAACAAGATTAAGCAATGAAAGTATTGATAAAATTTGTTGATGATAGAAAAATCCAGATCAGGAATTTTCAAATCAATCAAAATATGATTTCGAAGCTTCCAAGAAATTATGATAATATAGTAAACATTTTCCAATGTGTCTATTCCAAAAGACGACGATCATGACCAGAGTTTCCACTCTCGCGACACGTCTGAGAGTATTGTCTCCTTAGACCATAATCGTAAAAAATAAGAACATACAAAAAATAGTGTTTGCAGAGTAAGGAGGAAAGTAAGATGGATCTTGCAGAGACAAAACGACGTGGCATAAGCTCACGGGTATAGGATGACACACTGGTTCGGTTCGGGGCGCTGATCGGACTCATTCCGGCTAGGAGGGGAGGGAAAAAGAAAACCGGAGAAGAAGACGAAGAAGAAGGGAAGGAAAGCGTTCGGCAAGTTTCGTAGGTAGTCGGATGATCCCGTCGACGCTCGAGCAACGCTCGAGTCGACCTTGGAGTCTTGGACGCCTCTATGGTATATGCCACTGACACGGACCAAGGACGGGGCCTCATGGTACCGGCCTGCTGTTGTCCCGAAACGCGGTCGTGGAACTCGCACTGGAAAGTGTTCGCCGATGGCAACTCTTTTTCGTGCTTCGTGCCTCCTCGCGTCGCCATTGGCGTAGGAACCAGCCTGCATCTTCGCTGCATCTACCATTTTCAGCGGTGCAACCAAACTGCTTATTTCTTCGAGCCAGAATTCCAATTTAATATTTCAACGTCCGAAAGCTTCCCTTTCTTGTACAAAATGTACTTTGAGTAGTCTTGGGTTATAAAATTTCGTAGGAAAACTTTGATAAATCCTCGTTAATTTTCCTATGTTATATATATATATTCCGTTTATTATACTATACATGATACGAATCAATTCTAATACACCCCACAAGTTTCTTCCTTCCTAACGTGCAAAATTATAGGAAATCCGGTTAGCGATAATAATTTTTTTTTTTTTTAATCGATCCAGCAAAATTTCTCCTTGACGTTGCAATCGAACGTGATAAGATTTATCGAGATAAGCGTTGGGGGTTATTATGCGTAAAAGAAGCGATGATTGGCAGAGGAGAGCGGTGTATTGTTGCTGCTGTTGCTTCTGCTTCCACTGCTGCTATTCTCTGATGGCGAAGCATGGCTTTGGCCACGAAGCTTATCTGCGGGGATGCGAAGGGGTCAGGGTTCGCGCACTGGGGCAAGAAACGCCACGTTGTCGGGATGTTTTCTCCAAGGGCCGTTGCATGCTGTTGTGTCAGTCGTGATGCATCGGTATATATATATATATATATATATAAAAGCCATAAGCGACGAGAAGTGTAGGGACAATGTTGCTCGTTATCTTATATATACATATACATATATATATATATATATATATATATATATATATATATTTATCGAAATATTTCCAAGGCGAAGAGAGTCGAGTGGAAGAAAATCAAGCCGTGTCGAAATTGAAAGTTTATTGGATTGCGCCAATGGGCGGCCTCGCCTCCGCATATGAAAAAAGGGCCAGGAGAAAATTGAGGAGGGCTGGGCGTTGGCCCTAAATCTAACGAAATATACACGAGCGAGCGAGTCGGGCAGCGCTCTCGGGGACTATAATGCATCTTGTGTCAGCATTTTTATTCTTCCTTTTCCCTATAGCACTCTATGCCCTTTTATAACTTTAATTTACACTTACAGTCGTGCGCAGGCGATTAATATATATCCCCTTGATATATTAGTTGCCACACGACTCTGAGAATGTTCAATTAATCCACGTGGCGATGCAACGTCCTTTTTTTCGCGTTCTTATTTCACGCAGAGAGGCACGAGGAAAATAAGGTATAACATTTACGTATATGCCAAATAAGCTTAGCGACCAGTTTAAAGAGCATACACGTTGCAGGATGCGTCGCTTTAATATTGATCATAAATCAACTGAAAATCTTTCGTAAGACGTTGCATCACAAACACGCACGCACACACCGGAACGCCAAACGTGTAGAAAACCCGACGAGTTTTATTTATATGTATATATATATATATATATAGTTACACAGGCTTTAATTCTCCTTTCGATATAGTGGATTAAAGTCGAACTCTACGAGAATTAGAAATGCTTATGGAAATGAGGAATCTCTTCTGCCTCGGTGGCTTTTTTATTGCGTTCAAAGTTGTTCCACGATGAGAGTAGGAGGAGGGGGGAGGGGGAGTCTCCGAAATCCCGTCGTTGATGAAATTGCTAAATTATTCATGGCCGAGGTTAAGAGAAGGGCAATGGCTGTTCCTGCTTCGACGTATTTGCTCGCGTGAGACGAGGATTGATGCGCGTCTTTGACGATTTTTCTCTTTTTTTTCCTCTCGTCCTCCTCCTCTTTTTTCCCCTTCTTTCCTCAGGACGATGCAACGAACTTCGTGCTAAAGTCATGCTGCTCCTTTTCAGCCTCTCGTCTTAGGATACCTGGGGAGAGCAGGATGGGACCAGTCTCGGATGAAATTTCGCTCGAATAAGCAGACCTAACAGGATCCCTTCCGGAGAGAGTGAGAGGGACGAGGAGGAGGAACAAGAAGAACAAGAAAATGATGATGAAGAAAAAGCACGACGCAATTTATCCTTTGTTCTTAAAGCTTCTACGAGGCTGCGAAAGATCCCTAAAACGATAGCGCGCGCGCACCTTCGATATCCAACACGAAAAATGATTTAGGCGCTGAATAAAAAGGTGCATCCGCTCGATTTCCGTGCCTCGATAAGACGCTTTGAATAATCGAACCACGCGCTCGTTTTTTCCCCAACTTTTGTTTCGTCGCTTTCAACCCCCCCCCCCCCCCCCCCCCACTCCTCATCCCTCGCCACGCTTCTTTCTCCCGGCGATCCTCCGACGAGCGATTCTCGCTCGTCGAGGAATGCCGAAGGTTATAGACCGGCGTGCGAGGGGAGAAACGGTGAATAAATATGGAATAGGAGAAAAAAGTGGAAATTTTGTGTATAAGTATATATACGGACGGATGAAATCACTGCGTGGTGCTGTGCTCTTGCTCTATGGACGGTGGAATCCTCTACGTGGGGATCGTATAGAGAGGGGGGGGGGGAGGGAGGGGGACCCTACTCATCACGAGCTAATGCAAGGGTATATACACCTGAGTAATAGCGAAACGCAACATTGTACGTTTCGTCGAACCACCAGATAGCAATCAAAATGGAAATGATGAGCCTTCAATTTGTCCTTCCACGCGAAAGAACTGCCCTGTTCGCTTCTATACGCGCTGGAAAAAATCCTTCTGCATTATTAATTAACGTACTCTCCGTATAACGTAACGCGCTGTGTCCGAGAAAGTTCTTTTTATCGAGTACGCGTGTGGTACTTGACGTCCATTTCTAATTCCTCGATGGACCATCCTCGTTTCGTCATCGAACTTGACTCGAAGAGCCAGTCGATTTTTCTCAACCCGAAGGAATAATCCGAGACAGGCGTCTAGACTCCATAAATTTCTTCAAGTTTCTCTTTTCCTTTAGGTATGTATATATATATATATGTAATTAGATCAATTTATATTTTCTCAATTAAGCAAAATTCATCGAACACCTGGTTTTCTAGTTAGTTTAACACAATTTAGTAATTTCCTTAATTACGTCACACCTCGGAGTCTTAGACTACATCGTGCGCGATTCGAGTTTGAATTATTAATAGGTCGCTGCTTAAAGAAACTCGAAGCAATTATCACAGAGATTTTCAAGGAATCCTACGGTACAATCTTTATTCCAGATCTATTATAATAAGCTCTGCAGACGGTAGCTGGTAATTAGGTAACTCGGGACAATATTAGAGAGACGTTCGCAAGGAAACAATGTGCTCGGTGAAATTGCATAAAAGATTCTTATAGCTTAATTGCACCCTGCCACGAGTCTCTTGGTGTACTCTGTACGTGTTTATATATTTGACAAGGAACCATCACGTGACTGGTGGAAACTTTGTTATTCGGTCCCTCTTGTCTCTCTGTAAATAGTTTTTTTTGTCGAGAGTTCGGTGAAATTCTCATTTGCCCATTATCCTTTCAGGCGATTGTTTGGGACCGTTCGTCGTAGCGTGACCGTGTACATAGAGGATACGCGGGTAAGTAAACAAGCTAGGAAGCGATTAGCATCCAATATCCGTGCACCGGTGTAGCCTCAATTTTCAGTTGTATTTTATTTTTTGTACACTCGCTATAAAAATCATTCCTAGATGCCGATTCTCTGCAGCAACCCATTGATATAGCTAGGAGGAGTAAGGAAGAGAAGAGCGAACGGTCGCCGGAAGTGGCGAGTTATGGAAGATGCAGACTGAAAGTGAAGATCGGTTCTTCAATCTTTCGCGTTGTCGATTTTCAGTCGAACTCTACTTCTCGCAATTACTATAAAATGTGTTCCTAGACGCCGATTTTGCAAACAGCAGGTGGAGGAAGAGCGGACGGTCACCGGAAGTGAGTTGTGGAAGATGCAGGTTAGGAACACAGATCAGTTTTTGAATTTTACGTTGTCAATCTTTATTATTCAATCTACTTTTCGCAATTGCTACAAAAATATTCGTGAACGCTGATTTTGTACAAGACAGAAGCCGAACGATGAGCACCAACGAAAGAAGAGGAAACGGTTACCGGAAGTAGCGAGTTTCGGAGGATGAAGGTTAGGAAGAGAGATCGGTTCTCGAACGTTACACTGTCAATGTTTACCTTGCAATTAGTATATAAAAATATTCGTGGATGTCGATCTTACAAGAACTCGTTGATGTAAGAAGGATGAGGAGCATGAAGAGGGAAGGATCACCGGAAGTAGCGAGTTATGGAAGGCGCAGGTTGCGGAGCAGAGCAGAAGAGAGGAGAGCAGATAGTTGGAGATCGGCTGTTGGATCGGTGGTTGTCGCTGCGAGAAAAGTAGCTACGCCACGGTAGCCGAGGCAAAGAGGCGACTGAAACTGAAACTGAAAGGATGACGCAGTCCCAGCAGCTGAGCAGCTGAGCAGCCCCGATCCATTCGATTGCCCCTGCAATTCTAACGAGCCATCTCCTCTCCTCCCGTACTGATACAGAGTACTACACTATAGAGCACCAATACCATCTCGCCATCTCTTCCGGCTCAATTAAAACTTTTTCATCGACCATCCGCATCGCTATTGACTTTTACACGATCCAGCAACGTCAGAACAACAAGAAAAAGCCATCTCCAATTATCCATCCTATCAAAATTAACAGGAATTTTCGCTTATCGGCCAACCAATATAACAAGATGATGCATTTCGCATGAGACGCTGTAATATTATCATATATCGATTAAATTTCATCATGTTAGCAGTTACGGTAGAATTTTATCAGTGAATTTCCGCTATTACCATAATTCTCCAATCTATCGAACGACCAATTAGATAGTCGTGAGAGAAATCCCCTCGCGTTTCTCTCTTTGGTCTCGTTGCGGAGAGGTAAATTCGATTTGTCCAGCAACCTTATGAAGAAGTCTCTTTCAATTACGCTCGGGGAGCCCTTCAATGATGATTTATCAAGTCTGGTGCATGGATTGCGGGAAGCCGCCAGTTATCGTCAGCGGTGCTTTTACCTTCTCGCTTTTCTCTCGTGCTCCAGTCATAAGGTGTCTCTGCTCGGGCTAATCAAGATTGGACGAACAACGGAAGAATGAAAAATGAGAGTGAAAATGGTGGTGACACACGTGTACTACCTTCTGATCTCTCGTGGTTCTCACAGATCGCGTGATCCAGATATTCCATTTCTTGTGACAATCTTTTCTTGTGCTATATATATATATATATATAATATACATGTATCCCGAGAGATCCAAGAATTCTCAATGCAAGGTTATTAAATTATTTGTGCTACCTTGTATACGCACCACGATTACTTTAATGAGCAGCTCACGTCCTCCAGAACGCATTCCGTTCCAGCAAGTGTTTGCATGGTACACGAAACCTACATATGTTTCGTGAAACACGCCTAATTTGATCGTTGCACATGTCGCTTTAAACTAGTTTACATTGTTCCGTAAAAAACATGACACTCGCTTTTAGATAACGTATCCTTTCTTCGATGCTAATTGCAGTCGATCTAAATGATGAGAATCTACAGTGACGCGTATGCGGTCTCTCTTCAACCTATTGGTTCCCTTGCATACTTTATACAGTAAGATCCAGGTGAGAATGTATAGTAGTGCATATGTGTCTTATCAACAACGCTACTTACCGGTAAATTTTGTAATTTTTCACTGACTTTTTTGTCTTATACATTTAGACATTTTCACGTCAATGTTGCTTTGCACGATCTCAACGCAAACAAATATAAAGTTGAAGGTTCAACATTATTTAGACCAAAATTATACTGTTTATATGCATAATGATTAAAACGTAAACAAAGTTTCTATGAACGATCCTTTGGGATTGGCACGTGTATTAAATAAAAATTCTGAAATAAAGAGAAAACGACGAATATCTGAAACAGTGGGTCGGTGCAAGATTCCTGGCGAAGAGGATTGGACAGTTTGACAAATTAAGCAGGCTTTTAGCCACGTTTCCCTCATACAGAGATAAACAAGCAGGTTTTGACCGTACGCGTGTAGTGGTGCATACTTCACGTACAACGGGTGCCACCATTTCCTGCTTCCTTCCTCGTCAGTTATCATCACGCTTGTCACCAACATTCGAGCGGAAAATCCACCAGCCTGCTCGAACCAAAACAGTATATCGTTCGTTCGATATCTCGACGTCGCGAGTTCGTGAACGTCCGCCGGGTGGCGCGAGAGTTGACACGGGGTCCACGGGGAAGCCCGAAGTCTGACGAAGCAGTACGGAAGCAGCCGATAAACTATTGTAAATTCGCATGTGGTCAAAGCGCTACAATTTGCCACTCTGCTAAGAAAACGTGATAAAGCCGGCATGCTAAACATTTGCAAAGCGTATTTCATGGGAAACGGCGAACCTCTGTTAAACGCTCCCTCACCGGAAGTACCCTCAGTGATCCTCATTTACGAGCTAGCTCTTTAAATTGCAATTAGATTAGATTTATCTTTCATCCGGCTTCATAAATACACCCCGTATATGTACATATTTCTTCTTTACAGTGTTGTTACCAAATTGGTTTGCCTCGGTAAAGTCATACGTCAGGTAGGTATCTCTTCTGAATATATTACGCGGACTCTATCCAATTATATTAGATGTATCGAAATATTGCTATAGTTTGCGATAAGAACTTTTTTCCCTTTCTTTTAAAGCCGGTTTCATTATTACTGGCTCATTCCAGCTGTCGAAAGACCGTGAAACAACCGGGAGATGACACGGCAGGACAAATGAACGAGCCCCAGTGACAAGGCATTTCAAAGTGGCAGCTACAGCAATCTCTCTCAGCGTACTTGCCCTGTAAACTTGAAAATTATTCAAATAGCCTTCGGTCAATCTTGAGAAACAGATCCTATATAGAAATTACTGAATTATTTCAACACTGGTGTATCCTTTTGCATTTAAACAGAATTTTTTCCTCAATATTTTACCTCGCCTTTCTCACTGTACACGCCACTGCTATGAATAATATATAATGCATAACTAAGAAAATAACATGAAATAACTAGAACATTATAAAGTCTCGTGAGCTTGTAAATTGCTTCAATTTGAACGTTTTATTCGGCTAACTGTAATTTTTTTTTTGGATTCTAGTAACAGGATCTTGCGGAATAACCGTCTAATTTCAGACGACTGCGTTATGATTGAGCGTGTTGAATATAAGCATAAACCTATCCATTCCCAATTACATATACGCGTAATCTTATTTATTTTAACTTGGAAATTTATAGGCATTAAATTGAGTTCCATCCGTAGCCTGTTGGTCGTTGAAACAGGGACGGTTGCTTCACCAGCGAATGTCGGAAAATTGGTTTGAATCGCACCTGCGGCATATCCCTCTGCTGCTTGCTCTCTCACATACATATTTATAGAGTATATGCAAGAGTGTAGGGTGCGTACAATCGTGTGTGTATCACTGCCTATCCACCTACGTGTGCACCCAGGAGAACCAGTATCTAATACTCTATTCTGGTTTCCACGCTTGCCTAACAATTGCCCAATAAAAATGCTCATCTCGACAGTATTCAATTATGGCACCAAACAAAAAAATAATAGCTTTATTTACCATGCAATCAACTGTTGAAATTCATATCTATCGCAACACAGAGTTTCGAAGAAATTAGTGCGATACCGAACAGTTTTGAAATGATTTCTGAGAAATAAGGGAGCACGGAGGACAATAGCGCGTATTTACAAGCGCATGTGCGTGTGCTGGAATATGGAGTGGGAAGTGGGGAGGGAGGGGGGGGGGGGAGCCATCCTGGCACCGGCGGCGTCGCGCTCGGTAAACTATGACGAAGGTTAGGTTATCTTCCACCGTGGATCTAAACGTTTTAACGTACACTACGTACTAACACACTAGCTTTGGTATACCGGAGGGGTGGTACATTGTACCATTTTTTTTTTCACCAACACAGACGAGCCACGTTACCTCGACAAGGTAGCTGGAAGGGGGTAGTGGGAGTACATTTATCACTCATGCATTTAATTGCAGCAATTCAGACAACAATTCTAAAGCACTCTATCCATCCAACGATCTATCTACAATTACGTTATACTTTCGGTTAATGTATCATTATTTTCACTCGAAACCATTCGTTGTAACTCAAGTGCAAATAATTAAGAAGTCTTGTCTAAATCTTATCCTTTTATATCTTTTCCCGTGGTCATTCATGCGGTATTAATAACAAAATAGATAGTTCGGTTTAACGGTAATTATCTCGGAAATTATCCTCTTCGGAGTGAATACGTTTGCGTGTTTTGCCTAGGATTATCTCTCCTAGTGTTTCAAAGCAGCCTTTTCAACATTGATATTGATAAGAGAAAATTCTTGCAGGTAAGAGGGGCATGCAGAAGAAGAGTGGTTCGGAAGTGAATATAAAGAGATTTTGCGAGGCAAGGAGGTGGATAATAGCAAAAGAGGAGGCCAAAGATAATCGTAAGTTTATACCAAGTGTATACGCTAATTGGTGAGTAAACTTTTCCCGGAGGGCTCGCGATGGTTATCATTCTGATGACAGAGCCGGATGTGCTTTGACAGAGAAGGCGAGGCAAAAGGCGAGATTTTGCACTTTGCCCGACGAACTGTCTTCTCTAATGGCGAGACATCCGAGCTTTTTTTTCCTTTCATATATATATATATACCAACAGAACTGTTGCCTTTTATGGGACCGTATCCCAGTGGAAAGATTCTGAACATTGGTAAGTGTTAAGATACATTTTTAGGTTAGGTTTATATAGACGCGTTCCTCTAATTTCATTATATACGCACACATGTGTTGAATTGAGCTATCGCATCTAAGCTGAAACTAATTTATCTCGTTCCATCGTTGAAACTTTATTAAGTGTTTTGAACTCGGTTAACGAGCGTGGTACTCCCGCCTGGCGGTGTAAGTAACGAGGAAGCCTGGGGTGTACCGAGGCAAGGAAAGAAAAAAGCCAAGACCAAAACCAAGACAATTCGTATTATTCTCCTTCCGTTCTGCTTCACGCACTCCCGCCGCACGAATTATTCGCTGGAAAAGACGCGGAGAAGGTCGCCAAATGTCGCTCGACCTTCAAGCTACCTATTTCGCTTGTTAAAAAAAGACAATTTCTAAGAGAGGTTGGCGACGTCTTACGTTCGGTTGCTTCTGATGTAAAAGTTGAGAAAAATTATCAAGCGGAAGATTAAATAAAATGTGATGAAGAAAATCATAGAAACTTGTCGAATAGCGATCGAAAGAAAAACGCGCAGGCGCCTATTACGTTTAATGGCCGCTCTAATAAGGGTCTGATCACAATTAGAAGGAATAAATGCAGGTAAAGAAAACAAACCTTTAGGGCAATTATGTAACTATATTATCGACAAATATCGGTACTTAATGGTAAATGTATGTCTATATAAATATACAAAAATTTTCGTTAAAGTTACAAGCTAACAAGAACCGGTATCTTATTAGCTCCACTTTGCTCTCCGCACGTGGCGTCCTCTATGTGTATTTTCAGCGTTCTCAGCTATCAAACAAAATAAATTTAAAAAACAAAATAACACAAAATTCTACTATTATCAATAAAGCCCATTCAGTTTTCTTCACTCAGCGACTATTCTATAGAATTCTCGACGCTAAAAACCCAAAATGAACTCTTCGATCTTTATTCTGAATCGTGGTAGAGGTTAGGTGCGTTCGAAGATGAAGACAGTTGGAGACACTGTGGATACGTATTGTTCGGGAAAGTAGGATCCATAAATATCGGTGGAGAGTGTAATCGTGTGTAAAGTTTTTGCGTAGGTAAGATTATGCGTTGAATCATACATCGTTCTTTCGCGGAATAACTTTGTTAGAAACCTCGGCTCTTCTTTGGCCAGAGGGATTCGCACCGCGCACAATTAATCATCATGAGTCATCTCAGCAAGGCTTCCTTAATATGCCTTTACACCTTTCACACCTTTCTCCCATTATACTCGTTTGGTAAGTCGTATTATGTTAAGTAGCGTTGAGAACGATTATCTCTGATCCGGATGATTACTGTTTAGCGTGCAGGCATATTTCCGGCTCACCATTAAAGCGGCAGAGAGCCGGCCAATTGAGTTGGCATGGGCGGAATATTTTCCGAGGAAGAAACGATTCTCGTAAACAGCAATCGGACGAGGGATCAAAGTCGTTTCGCCAAATGTCCCGTTCTAACGATCGATAAGCTTCCGTTTAAAACGAGTTTGCTTTAGAACGATGATTTGGCCTTCTTTCATATATATATAAATATGACTCTATCTCGCGATTAATTTTATTCCTCTCCGTAAATATTTTGGAAAGATAATTTAATTTTGTTATTTTTTAGCATTATTTTCGTTATACATTTATAACTAATTTTTCCTTTATACCTAACGTTTCAGTTTCATCGTGCTTGGCTTACATCATTGGTGTGTCACTGGCTTAGAAACTGCGAGGACTGTATTATCTAATATGCAAGAGAAAATCTGTACCAGTGTATAACCTACTAAACCAGAAGGGGCAGGCACGAGGACAATAAAGCCAGAGTATGCGGTATGACTTGTGACTTGCGAACATAAGCGAGTGCAAGGATGCATTGCGGAGAAAGCTACGCTCGCTCGACAACGGCCCAGTCCACACAGTTCTCGCTTACACGTCAACCATTATACTTCCACATTTTCTCTGCTGACGAAGAAAAATGCAAAACCTCTCGCATACTGGCGTATCTCTTTAAAAACAGTCGTCAAGATTTTTTCATGAAAAAAAAAGTGTTCTCTCTTGAACTCCTTAAGAATTCTAAAGACATTTTCTGACAACGTAAGATTTCGAAAAGGAAAAATTTTTTCATTCACCAAATAAAACTGTAAAAGGATTCTTCGTGCCAGCTGGAATTTCAAGTTTACACGAATTAACCTTACGTGATCCGTATTTTATACTAAATACACAATGTTATACGCTTCATTGTCTAATATCTGCAGAAACTGGTTCCACACAGTAATATAAGCAGTAAAACGGATTAGTTTGTCAATGTTATCGGCCAGATGTTTTATCTAAATACACGATGGTATTTTATGTAAATTGCATTATGAGATCAATGATTGAAAGAGAGAGAGAGAGAGAGAGAGAGAGAGAGAGAGAGAGAGAGAGAGAGATGGTGGGAGGAATACAGAGGGCCTGGTCGATTCAATGCAAACGTCTGCATTAGTTGACCAACATCCCAGAAGGAGCGAGATGTATTTTCAAGGCGCGCGCCGCCCGACTGTTGGCCGTTGTGCCCGTGACTGCATATAAGCGAGCCTCGTAGAAAACAGCGACACGTTACCGCATTGTCGTCTCGCGGTACGACATTTGCCGCGTGTTCCTATTATGCAGCGACAGACGGACGAAGAAGGCTCTACCTGATTGCGATTAATGTGGGAGCCTGTAAGAGTCTTGCGCGGTCCGAAGAGAAACATATTACGAGACTCTACGTCCTTCAACGTTACTGGATGGATCCTCCATGCGATAACGACATCTCCACACACTGTACGTAATCCTAAAAATCACTGCTGGTACCACACGAAAGCATTTGGAAGTTGTTCAAACATACTTAAAAATTCTGATGTCCCGAGAAAAGCATATTTGTGACTTTGCTAATGCTCGGTACACTTTTACAACTCGACGCAAGAATACGAGTCTCCTGATTATTGCCACACGTGTGCGTTGTTACCAAGCGTGCAAGAGTGTTGGTATGGAGAAAGGTGGAGGGAACAGCGTTGTGGACGTAGAAAGGATGACCGGTGGACTAAAAAGCAGAAAAAAATGGTACACGTGGAGGCCGAGGAGAGTTTAGAGTGATCTAATGATGTAGATCGCACGAGGAACAAGGAAACGAAGCTGATGCTAGATGAGAAACTATGTTTGACAAAGATAAATATCGCTGCTTGTTATCGAGACTCTAACAAGTGGCTTTGACCCGATTCGGCCTTATCCGCGGTGTAGGCTAGTCAGTTCCATGTCAATATTAGTCTTGGGATACGTTAGAGATACATAGGTGCACTATGCGGAGAGTGCATTATGTCGTGGAATGAGGCTGCTGTAACGGTACAGATAACGTTACGTTATACGTTGTCTCACCTTATGTAGAACACTCTTACTATATTCCTCGTGTTTCACGCTGACGTCCGGCAAATCTCTGCAGACCGCAGCGGAGCATTATATCTCGTTCGATCTGCCGATCAAACTGGAATTCAACCTCTAATTGGACAATGAAAAACACTGGTCGCTCGGAGCTTTTAGCAGACGGAGTAAAATATGGCTGTGTGGACTGGTTTCCAGCGGGTCTATGGAAAATTTATTGTCACCGTTGGAAATAATAACTATGATAATTACAGATCTGCTTTCACCGCGCGAAACGAGCCGACGATGTAGTCGGGACTCGTCCGTTGCCGAATAAATTGTTCGGAAATCAATACGATCGTTAGCATCGGCCGTTAATTCGATGATTTATCGCATGCCGCTCGAATAAGCAAAATACGTCTCTGTCTTTCTTTCTCTCTCGTCTCTACTTCCCCGCGCCAGTTCCTCTCGTTCCGTGGCGTAACGTCGTTCCTTCGCTCCCTGATTTCACGGACAGTAATTTAATTAGTAGGAAAGATAGTGTTTCTCTCTCTCGCATCGTTTCGAGTTTGTGGCATGAAAAGATAGCAATTAGTAGATTTTTTGAAGCAAGCGCCAAGGCGCCACTAGCGTGAAGATTGCACGATAATCTTGGAGGCCGACTACTTTTCACTCGTCTCTAAGTTGCTTATATATTGTGCCAAATCGATGGACATATCCGATGAAACGGCGCTGCTAAATTGCAATGAGATAAAGGGTAAAGAACTAGTGTATATAGATATATAGGATATATTTAATAAATTCGAGAGAATTGTCAACTGCGTTGTATTTCTGTATGAAACACGGAATGTACAGGGTGATTTTTTACGAGTATCCACATGAATATTGAATTTTCCAAAAATGCGTCAATTTTTGCGTAGAGAAGGACATTAAACAATTATATAAAAAATATTCTAGGCATAGAGGAACATTAAAGTGGTGAAGGTCTCACCTTGACTCTTTTAAATGGAACCCTACATTTTTTATTATTACATATTCTTGTCGCATATCTCGAGAGCTTTCCAAAACACTATATTAATTAATCATTTGAACGAACCGTTCACTAGATATTGCGAATCGAAATTATAATTAAGTGTAGATGAGTGACTAAGCGTGTGCGTGCGTAACGGTCACGCACACTACTTTCTTGAAACCAACACCAATACACAATTTCAAATCGAAATATCTAATGAATCACTGAATGGAATTATTAATTAATAAAGTCTTTTGTAAAACTCTCAAGATAATCTCTAATGATAAGTAATAAAATTTATGAAGTTCCATTTGAAAAACTCAATGTGACCTTCATAACTTGTACATTCCTCCACCTAAAACATTTTGTATCTGATAATTTAATATCCCCTCGAAGGAAAAATTTATATCTTTGGAAAATTCATTATTGCTAATTTCCATTTACTCGGAACAGATACTCGTAAATATAAACACACATATATAAAGAGTAAGCAATGCAGCAGTGAAGGAGAGAAAGCATCGATCTGAAAACCTTGAATGTTGACATCGAAGCTAGACGGTCTGTCACTGTTCCGTTGCAATCGAGGTTTTCCGCCTGCGGCTAATTACATCGCGTCAGTTTTCGTACCGTTATTCCTCTCGGCGAGGAACGACTGCGCCCGGCTATGAGAATAATTAAGAGAGCCAATCAAACGCTCATTAGCTGGAGTAAATAAGGGATAATTACTATAGCGATAGCATAAGACTAGAGACCGGTAGAGCCGAGTGGGGGTGTGCCGAGCAATATCGTGCGTGCTGCTAATAAAGGTCCTCTCCTCTCGAGGGCCCTGTGTACAGTATAAACCTGTATAATATGCAATGTACTACACGGAAAAGTCGCCTTAAACCTTGAATTACTTCACTGCTTTATAACTATGCCACATGTGTATAGCTTCTGCGTCCCGTTAATCAGAATTAGACGAGAGAAAAAATGAGTGGAGAGACACGCAACTTGTATATAAATAGAAGACAACTTTTATCGATATCAAGCCCACGCCTTCTCTTTCCCCAGAAAACCATCAGTTTTTTTCCAAGTAATCTCTATCGAGCGTATCTGTGTAATATAGAGTGAATTAGAGAAACAAGGTGAGTTATATATATATATATATACTAACATACTGTAAACAGTCTCTCCAGAGGATCAAATATAAAGTATATGGAATAATAGTAGGAGTGTGTGCCGGGCTAGAGAAGATAGCGCGTAAAAGGAGAATAAGTATGAGAAGGGATGCTGGCTGTGGGTAATGTGAAAAATGGGATGAAAAAGTGTACTGGAGAGAAAGCGGTTTACGGCGTACAGAGCGGTTGCAGCGATTGTGGTATGGCTGGGACTCGAATAAAAAGGGCCATGATAGAACAGCGTATTATACATCAAGTATCGACACTATACCAGGGACTGGGCATTACGGACCTTTTAAGGGGCCGAAGGTGTAGCTGCGGCTTGCTTCTTTCCTGCCCACGGCACGCCAGCCGATAAGAGCCCCTCCTCCCTCTTCTCGCTCTCGCCGTAGTGTAACAATGCAGGTAGCAGCCAGCCAGCCAGCCTCGGTAATGGAAAGCAGAATGCCTTCTCTCTGCCTGCCTGCCTGCCTTCTCCGCTCTTCTCTCTTCTTCTCAGTTCTCTCCTATTCTCCCCCCCCCCTCCCCCCTCCCTCCCTCTCCCACCGCACTATTCTATCGCACGCGCGAGCAACCAACGCTTTATACTCTACGGCCAGCCAGCTCTACGAGTGCTTCAACTCGCCCGTCAGCCTGCCCAACCAACCTGATTTGCTTCCACGTATGCCCTAGCTCCTCTGGATCGTTCGTGTACATCCTTCTACTTAACGTTGCTGAGGCTACCTTCACTTTCAATCGCATTTTGCGAAACCACTTTAATAGCTTTAAAAACCTCACTCCTAGTGGTGTTCTGGTTTGAGTATTTTAATACTGTTCTATATTAATTTTTTAATGTTCTATTTGTGTTTGTGATAAATGGTAATTTGTTGTATATATTGTTGTAATTAATTAATAAATTATTGAGAATGAATTGCTGAGAGTTTATTAAAATGATTGGTTTGAAAGGTGCGTTTGATCTTGCGGATTGTCGAAGGTTAATGGATTTCAGGGTTGGAATAGAGGGGTGTGATTACCGCGTGATCCCAAAGGACATAGGGGAATTATGTACGTGCAATCTGCTGTGAATGTACCAGCTTACTTCTAGATACCATTAAGGCTAATCATCCGTGACTTCACCTCGCGACAGAGATTTATGAAAAATACCTCATCGGACAGCTGGATCGTTCTATCGACGAATTTAGCAACGTCCTCAAAAAGTCAAACTGATCTCGCAAGTCGAGTTGAAAGAGTCGCGATGTCCGCGTGCAGCAGCAGCAGCAGCGGCGGACCCGCTCGTTGACATTTAACTTTCGAAATTGAACACTGCGGAGAACGGTCTTATACAGCTCGAGACCACGGTAAAATACCATCGCATCGGTCGGGCATCGGGCAGATAGAACTCTAGCATTTAAATGCCAGAATTGCGCTTTGTAGAGGACGCGTGCCACCGTCAGGATGCGAAAGGGCTCTGTCCCCTTTGTCTCCCGTTTTTTCTCCCCTATCGCGCAAGCATAATAAATTGTCCTCGCAACGGCAATGATCCGTCCACTTGGAAAAATATATTGCCATAAAATAATGCTTAACCTTTCTTTAGGCTCTCTTGTCTTTAATCCTCACGCTTGCAAAAGTTTCAATTTACAAATGTCGCGTAACCTTCGAACGGCTCGTAATTCAATTTGGGAAATTTAATTGTCTTTGTGAAAAAAGTATCCGTCGACTAAAATAAATGTATTCTGTATAAAATAATGCTTGGTTTTTCTATAGTTTCCCTTATCTTGCATTCCAACCTTTGTAAAAGTTTCAATTTAGAATTATCATATAACTTTGGAGCAGTTTAAATTTACTGACATATATATGGAAAATTTCACGCTCAACTATGAAAGTCCTGAGGGCGAAGTTAATCGACCGATAGATAATTGGGTATAAAGGAAAATTAGCCGTTCTATCGATATACAGTTACACATTACGCTAACAAGACTTACTTCCGATTATAGTGAAGACCTCCATTGTTCTACGGAGCCAGTAGTGTACACTTTAGAAGTCCCAGCCTCCTTCCATTCCCCGACGGTACTCATTTATCTATCTATTCAGTCGTCCTGTATAATACACGATAGATTCTATATAATCTGGCGATACAATAACCTCAAGGGTTGCAATTGCCTCTTGAAACTTTTACCCCGTTCTTTCGCCCCTAAATACCTCATTTGCTCTTCCCCAACCACTGATAACTCGCAATTTCCTCGTTGATTAATTCAGAAACAATCGCTCGAAAATTATAACCCAAATTCGCATCTATCCTCCTATATGTATAAAACTAACAACGTATGATCCTCACTACCACTAGCCCATCCAATAAAAATATAAATTTTACTTAACAAGAAAGAAAACAACTGAAGAATTACCTAACAGTATAATATCCAATCAACCCAATTCCATAGAACACAGTAATCTTGCACAAGTATAGAGTATAAAAAAAACACAGAAATTTGGAATTCTCTCTACTGGACCGCAAAGCTTTAAAACAATCTACGCTACATATATACTATATATATATATACAAACTCAGGGTTTAGGCCAATCGAAGAATAAACAAATATTTAGCAGCAGGGGTTAAAAGTCAGAGTGAATCAGCGAGAATTCCCGTTGCGCGAGAATCGATTAACGGCTCAATTAATTCAGCTGGTTTGGCATTGGCCGCTGGCGGTTTTAGCCGCGGAGGATTCCCAGGAGCCACGCGTTTCCTCGTGCGAGTGCTGTAACGGATAATAAATCCCGACGTGTCTCTGGATCTGAAAGCGTCCGGAAATGTTGGGAGGGCTCCTGGAAGCTGGAACTTGTCCCGGCTGGCTTTGAGACGCGTTTCCGCGTTGGCGCTCGGGTCGAAGGTCGAATATTCGATAGGCGAAGGCCTGCTTAACGGTATCCACGTGCCAGGGCGCCGCGCGCGCGCGCGTGCTTCTTTTGACAAACCACGTCGCTGGTAATCGCGTCTCGCAGCTTTTGCATACCGTGCGCGATCCCGGGGTCCCTCCTGCATTGCCCCGAGAGAGTCTCTCTTCTCTCTTCTTGCCTGCCGAGCGAGCGTTCGCCAGGAAAAAGACGGAGAACCGAGTCGAGGAGAGAGAACGGTCTGGCTACCCGGAGGTTAGAGGGTGGCGTCCGGTAATCGGGCCACGAGGTCCGCGTACATTCAGCGTGAAGGCGTCGACGGGCCACGGTAATTTAGCATCGATGTCGTGAGAAAACCCTCTCTGTCTCTCTCTCTCTCTCTCTCTCTCTCTCTCTACTACTACTACCTTTTCTTATTTCAAAGAATTATTTTAAACATTATCTGTATATAAATATATCTGATTTTAGAAATATAATTTTTATAATTATTATATATATAGAACATTACTTTGAAAATTAAATGAAAAAACCGTTGAGCTACAACTGTTGCAACAATAGTAGAGCGTGAAATGTGCAAGTAATTGCGAATAACGATCGAAGCTTCCGCAGCGATAGCAATGGGACCAAGAGGACAAGGGGTTCACGGTGAATCTTTCATCGTTATACGATATCTGTCTCGTGAGAAATTTGATCGAAGGTTCGATGGATAAGAGTGGGGGGAAGAGGAATCAATAAATATTACTCATTAATTTTCGTTGGAGAGTTACGAGGGTAATTTGCCGAAGACAATGAGCAATTACGGCGTAATTGCGGCTGCCGGGGAATAAGGAACCACTGGAGGAGCGTTCGCCAGGATAACGAGTGGTTTTCGCTAACGCAAGCTGAATGGGCGCAATTAAATAAGCCACCACCATCACCAGCCTGGTCTCCGCTTATAAATGCAACGAATCTATCATCGCGCGGAATTATTATGCTTATGATACGATAACGCACGAATGGCACGGGTCCTCGCTGCAGGATCTCGCGGTTTTGCAGTTAAGTCGCGGCTTTGAGAGCATCTTTAGACTCGGTTTCTTTCCGGTGATGCTCTGGGTTTATCCTTTCGCACGGTGATACGCGGACTGGTATTGGATATTCGGTGTGCACAAGAGGACTGGTCATTTTCATAGGCGTTGTGGCTGCGGGCGGGTAGACGAGGAGAATCGAGAGAAAGCATTATATATATATGCATTTGTATATATATAGCTGGAGGGTGGTTAGGCAGCGTCCGGACGTTTATTTTATCCAGGAAGACGAGAGATGGCCAGTGGGATGTACGAATAAATGAAATGGCTAATCATTGCTATTTATCGTTTCGCACGGTGACGTATATATGTGCGGATGTACAGAGTGTGCAGTTATATTAGTCCACTCGGGGAAATTACAAAGCTGCGTCTTCATTGCTTTTCTACGTCGACTACACGTTGCACGTTATATATATATATATATATATATAAGCACGTACATAGTGTGTATATAATAGTATAGGTTCGTGCGGACCACTCCTTGAAACAAGCCAGCGGGCAAAAGCCAAACGAGAGGGGAATGAGCAATTAACGAGAAAAGAACGAAACGAGAGGGGGGAAGGGACAAAGTTAAGAGAGAGAGAGAGAGAGAGAGAGAGAGAAATGTGGAAGAGGATGCGTGAAGGATGAAAGGAGAGAAGAGGACAGAGCAGGGGTAGGCGAGCAAAAGAAAAATGAAAAAGTTGCCGCGATGCCATGCGAACGACGTGACCCCTCGTCAATGACCCCGTACAAGCCGCTCGAGAAGGAGAATGCCACATCCATGCCACGTCCATGCCACGTTCATGCCATATCCTTGTCGTTAAACGCTGATATCCAGGAATACCTTGTCGAAAAAACCGGGCATCGATTTTCTTATCCGAAAATTCATTCCGCAATAAAATATATATATATATGTATATATATATGTTTTGATTAAAAGATTGGTGGGTTTATTAATTTAATTGTTTATAAAATTATTACACGGGCAACGTTAATTATATTCGCGTGTATCCCTGATGCAACTCTCTAGATGCTCACGATAATTGAAGGGGAGTACTCTGGGTCGATAGAGCAGAATCAGTCGACACGAATCTTTCCAATTCGTGTTCGTACTCTGCCGATGCCTTTTATGAGCCAAAGCTTGTTAGCGCCTTTCCAGATTAGGGAGAAAGTTGCGAAAATCCTGGTAAGATTAATGTCAAGCATATTCAAATGTGTATAGCGTATTGGCGAGCCGGATGAAGCATGTAGGATCAGGACGAAACGAGAAAAGTCTCAACAAACGAAAATAACGGAGTACTCGATCGTTGTCAAAGAATTCTATATATCATGCAATTAAAAATTTGTTAATCACTTAAGGAATTTATTATTCTCAACATATTCGAACCACATAATCATCAGATTAAACTTAAAATTTCCATAAGTCAAGGCAGGAAAATTCCAAGTATCAAACCGTTACGATTTGTCCTGGTCTCCTCTATAAATACTGCAAAAGTCGCAGGAACGCACAACCTGCACGAAAGAAAAAAAAAACGATTAAGAAGCATGTAAACTTCTTACAACGTTATTTCCATAGACGACCGTTAGAGTCTGCTGAATTCCAGCCGAGCATAATATATCGAGTTACAATATGTTTCCTGTCATTTTAATGAATTCCAAACATCGATAATCGGAATTGATTTAGCGCGGGAAAATATTCCGAGCTCTCGAGGAGAGTTTACCGGATAGGACGTTCGACCGTAGAATTGACCCTTGCGGTACCAGCGACTTTGGCTGCGACTGCGACGTCGATGCTTTAATTACGACGGTTACACGATCTCTCGCAAAAATCTCTTAGGTTATTGCGGCCATGCAGCGTGGCGTAGGTCAGTACAGTGCAAACTTCCCGCTATGGAACATCAGAACTGATCAGAGACCGCGTGTACCGTTTGTCTACACAGTAGCAAGACCCTCCCCCCTCCCCACCTCTTCTATCTTTTCCCCCTCTTTCTCGTTGCCTAAGAGCAACTAGCAATTAAACCACTAATTACCATTACACACCTCTTCAGCGATTACCTTTCCTCGACTCATTGAAATTCCTGACCAAATTTCGCCCTTCTTACACTTGACTCTCCCCACAAAATGATGAGTACGACCAAGAGACACATATGAGTATCAGGAGATATAAATTAGGAAATATACATCCGTGAACTCACTCAATAATAAGCTAAAGATCCTCTCCCCTTTATTTCTTGGTTTTTAAAATCAACCAGCAATTAAAACACTAATCACCATTGCACATCTCTTCGGACAATCATCTATCCTCAGCCAATTGAAATTGCTGATAAAATTTTATCGTTTTACACTTATATAATTCTGCCATAAACTGATGATTACAATCAAACACACATGTAAGTCTCAGGAGCTCAATTCAGAAATATTCATCCATGAACTCACTCGGCAATAAGAAAATTCTCTCTATTTCTCATTTTTTAAAACCAATCAGCAATTAAACCACGAATTACCATTACACATCTCTGCACACAATCACCTATTCTAAACCAATTGAAATTCTTGATAAAATTTCAACATCCTTACTCTTAACTCTATCACAACTTGATTAGTACAACCAAGAGACACATTTAAGTATCAAGACTTGATTCGGACAAATTTGCTAGTGACCTAACTCGACCTTCAAGCTTCTAGTAACTGTCCACTGTCCACATCCAAGAACATAACGCTGAATTGACCCTTGCGTTAATTCCAGCAGCTGCTTATGACCACAACGATACGATGCAACAATAATAGCGAGTCCTAGTGAGAAGAGAATATCATTCTCTTCATGTTGTATATATACTATATATATACTAATGTGAATCCAAGAAAGCTGTATATCGACTTCTCTCGCTAGGCAGTAAGATCGCTCAAGCATCTCTCTTATACCTATACATTAACTAAGTAAATGAACCTCGGAAGAGAATTACCGCGGCTAAAACCATGCGTGAAGTCGAGACCCACGTCGCTCCCCCGTGAACAGGCTCATCGTTTTACACGCTTCAACATGTACATATACTGTCCAACTGAATGAAGAAACTTCGCACCTCTTTATGGAAACGCCTCTATGGAGCCAAGACACGTTTCTTCCTTACAGAATATTCCTTTCGTATATAATATGTATAAACTGAGAAAAATCGTGAGAAATAGAAAAGCTTCTTTTCATTGAATGACTATATACATATATACAGCTGCTTCTTGACTATACCGATAAAAGTGAATTGGGGTGCCAGCTTCACATTCTATAAAATTCAAATGCTTATATCCTTTAAACTAAAAGTCCTATCGATAAAATCTATTAGACATAGTTATAGAACTCTTTAGGATGCCACATCAGAACTCTAGTTAAAAATCGAAAAATCAAAAAAGATTTTTTTTTTAATTAACGATTTTTAACTAGAGTTCTGATGGCACTCCAAAGAGTTCTATAAATTTGTCTAATACTTTTTACCTATAGGACTTTTAGTTTAAAGGATATTAGCGTTTGAATATTAGAGGATGTGAAGTTGGCACCCCAAATCATCCTTTTATAGTTTTTCGAGTTCAATCTGCAGAACTTGTCCGGACGCTACTAGAACTGTTTGGTTTTTTCCAGTTTTAAAAACCGGGGTCTTAACTTGACACAGGTCAACTCTCTTCGTAATATCCTTTAAAATTTACTATTACTACATATATACTATTCTTCTTGCCACTTTGTATTTGTACACATATACACAACATCCATCCAATCAAAGAATAAAAACTCTTCAAGTTCACGCTCGACTATTGGAATTTGAAATTTTCTTTGCTTCTCGACTATATATATAGTATATGCATGAATATATATCCAGAGTTGCCCAACTTGGAGATCGCGTGCATCAAGGGGAAAAAGTGGGAGTTCTCGCGGACGTTGATTGGTGATCGATGACTGGATGAAATCGAATTGGAAGATGTTGCAGGACTTACCGATATGGTTGCCGTCGTAGATGCTTGGGCGCCGCGGAGAGCCTCGTCTGAAACAGAAAGGGAAAAAGAGGATGAATTTGTGCTGGTTGGATCGATCGATCGATCGATCGATGGAACGATCGATGATGCGCGTAAGAAAAACGAGTGGACCGTTGTCGGGGAATAGATAGAAAACAACGTTAACCACCAGCGTCAAGCGCAATTGAGAAGCCATTTAGCCGTAGCGGTTAAATGGGACCAACGGCTCCAGCTCGCAGGCTTGCTCGCTTATCTTTCGACCAACTATCTGCTTCGTTTGAGGTCACCGATCCTCGCTCCACTACTACCGACACCCATCCACTCTCCCCGAACCTTGCGAAACTTTGCATATTATGTGATTCTACGAAATATTATCAATTAGTGCATGTGCACTGTGCTGTTTATGTGTAGATATATATATATATATATAGTACTACTTCATTTTTACGAGTTTGACCAACTTTCTTTCTTCCGACGCGGTAAAGTGACCGGATAACCGAGTGTGTCTGTGTGTAGGTACGTATGTGTGTTTATGTGGAGTAGAGCCACGTGCGTGCGTATGGAAAATTGCATTTGATACGGTTTCGGTTACCTAACCTAACCGAGAACTACTCAGCTTCGGTTTGCTACGTTGCATCGAAGCGACGCTCTGATTTTTAACTCCGTTTGCTCCTAAAACGACTGATCGTAAAACACTCTGGCTCTTGTAGAGGCGAATCATGTATATACGCGGTCTGGTAATTGCTCTCGCACGAAAAACAATTCTACTCGACGAAGGTTGTAACTGGAAAAATTTAACGTCGTAAATCGAAGTTGCGTGGTTTCTGTGTTGTTTTCGTGAATTTAATTAATTGTACTGTAGGTGCTGATTTTAATTATTTATATATAGAATATTATGACGAGACTGGATAATATTTTTTAACATCGTTAAAAGACAAGACACCACGAATGTTGTATCCTTAAAAATGACAAAATTACGCTATTTTTCTCGCAAGAATTAACCAATGAGAACAATACCAGCATTGACGTACAAGAACCAAACGCATCGCAATAATCCTACGATGTTAAAAAGCGTGATAAAAATATCATCCGTAATTAATTAAGGAATCTCATCAGATTTCGTAATGAGACATCGATCATTGTCATTATCGCAGCTACCGACTGCTAAACCGCAGGCTTAAGGTAAAGGATCTTCGCGCTTATTATCTATTAAGACGTACAGACTTGAATTTCTTACAACGGACGCAAAGTTTCTCCGATCAATAAGAGGGAACACGTTGCACGTGAAAGGTAATCATCTCTCGAAGACAGAAGAGAAATTGAAGGAATGATGGATCAGGCAATACGGGAGCTGATTAGTCTTTTCATAATGAAGCTCGTGCAGTCGTTAAGGTAATCTCATAGGGGAATTATGACTTTTATACAATTATCTTACTAATATATATATATATATATACCAACATAGACCCTCTTATACACTCTCCACTGATCAACTAACACACGAGTTACTCCAATTTAGCATTGGACGAAATATCGGACGAAAGGACTTGGTTTAATCGGTTCGAAGCAGCAAATGGATAAACACGTTTGTAATTACGGCATTAAGGTTTGCTCTGGCTAAATGCTGTATTACATACATATATATATATATATATTCTCCAGAGGTTGAAAAGAAGTGGAAAAGAATAAGAGGAAGTGGAAATTAGCTTAGAGGAGATTATGGTGTTGTCGGCTGGTAGGCCATAAAGATTGCACGCGCTGCGTCGGTTATCAGCCGAGAAAATCGGAGCAAGCCCAGACTAGTTCGCCCCTCGCTCGCACAGAGTCCCTTCTTTACGAGGCTTTGCAAACGCGCGTGCCTCTGACTCGGACTCGCAATAATCGCCACGAAATTGTCTCTGTTCACCCCTCCTCGCTTTATTCTCGCCTGCCTTTTAACTCGTCCTCTCTCTCTCTCTATCTTTACACATATATATAGTGTATGTATGTATATATCCACATGTTCACGCGTTCTATAGCGCCTTTCCCTTTCAGCATCGATTCCTATTCGGAGGAATTCGATTCAGTCAAGCCTATCGACACCTTATTGCGGAACCATTTCCGGATATTCAATAGCAGAACCAAGCGAGATACACTAATGCATTCTCCATTCGCCATTTTGGACTACCGGTCTAAAGTATTTATTATTAAAAACCTTACATTGCTGTTGAAAAATTTTATAAACGATAGAGAGAAATTATGATGGAAAAATTTAACATGCAAATATATATAGGATGTACAACTCGACTTTGTCTTTTACTTTCACTGTTTTCTACATAAGACAGTTGTTGGTATCATATATAGGTAAATTCAAATGGCTTCTTTATGTTCTACTAAAGATTACGTAGAGAGTCCGAGAGAGCGTCTACGACCCGGTTATCGTGGTGGAAAATCGGCCCATATAGGCCTATACGCGCCAACTATCGTCCTTCTTTATGAGCCGGTACCGTCCACCTGGACGTATACGACGATAGTGGCCTCCATCCAGGTAATTGCGGCCCATTGCCTCTCTCTTTCTTTAAATTTAACTTGACCACTTTTTAACTAGCGTGCGTATGCGTAAGTAGTATTACACTACCACTAGCCAGCTGTACAGCCCTTCGTGAGATCTTCCCTTGCCCCCCCCCCCCCCTCCCTCTCCTGGAATGCTAATTTATACTAACTGTTTAATTTTACTGTCTTCCTTTTGCAGACTCTCCTTTATACCGTATACGCTGCCACATATACATATATATATATACCGAGCAACTCTTACCTCGGTTCAACGGCCCATTGTAAACGCAACATTCTTCGTCCCTTCGCTAATGCCTTTTGCAAATTGTGCTTCGATTCGTAGTATATAATAACAATTAGAAATATAGCTGCAATCGAAGCTTATTTTCGTCCACGTGAATCACGAGGAATGTAACGCCTCGGTATTAACGTACGCGCGTATCCAACTCTATAATATAACTAAACGCTTCTCGCTATTTTCAGCACGGTGTAACTTACACTGCGTTAGTCGCGGTTCGATTTGCGATAAATGCCCGGGTAATTGCGCTCGAGTGCCTTACCGATCCTCGACTGCACGCCTCGCACCCTCGGTGTATTATTATTATGTTCGTGTATTTATGTGTGACTCGACTGCATTATTTGCATTATCGATCTTTCTGCTTGGCTTATATATTTGTTTACAGTCCGTTAAACCAGGCCCGACTCGCACGAGGGACGCCACCGTCGTAAGCAAATGCCCGGATTTCCTTTACCTTTCACCTCTCACAGTGCTAAATGTTTACTATATATATATACATATATATATATAACGATTATCGACGAGAGAACGAGCATGCCGACACTTTTATAACCAGTGTTCTTCAATGTCCGCTTTCCAATTTGCAGTTTCCTCATCCGTTATGCTTTACTATCCGCTCTATTGCTGCAATTAGAAACAGCATTGTCCAGCTGCTTATATATATATAGATGTATATTTAGAGCGAAAAAATTAAAGACCACCGTGACGTTTGCAAGCAAGATTTGTTTGTTAACCTGTAGGCGGCCGGCATTTTGGTGAGCGTGGATAAGTCATACTTTGAATTATTTTTCTATAGAAAAAGTTCTCAATGGACCTGACATAAAGGCTTAACCTTGAAGTGTGCCGATCGGCACTTTCCGGCCGCCTGCAGGTTAAAAAACTGAACCGAATATACATAAAAATTTAATTCCAATCCCATCCCTCTCGATTTCCTCTGGATATGATTGAAAAAACTTTTGACTTCTTATCGAACAAAGCTTCGTGACCCACTCGCGTTCCCAACATAGTCCCCAGGCCCGGTCCCAGAGTTTTTCGTGAAAGGAACTCGAAGAATTCGAGACTCGGGACTCTCCACCGAAGCAGACTAGTTTTTCTAAGCTAATCTCAGCGTTCCATTCGAGACTATTTAGGAATTGATTCTGTTGACGAGCAAAACGACCTAGGCATCCCCCCTCCTGATTTTTAGGTGGTTCTAAGATTTGGCGAACCGAGCAAGCACGAGGAGTGGAATAACGCTGAAAAAGTGAGTATAAGGATATAACTGTTGAGTGTACAGTGGCAGCTGAGTGCTTTTAGCGTGTAATCAGGAGGACTTGGGTGCGACGTGGCTCTTGGTTCTGTTTACGGTACGTCGCAAAGTGGTACGGTTGCGATGACAGTAGGGTGTGCCAAAGGGTGCGCCTGTCACCCTAATGAACACGATAGAGCGTAGGTCGGAAAACAAGTGGAATAAAAAGAAGCAAAGAAAACGAGTCTAGTGCTCCTCGTTATATTCCTCCCGCGGAAATTAGCGTGAAACCTTTCAAGGCTACGCATATATATATATGTATACATTTCACGTTACATTTAACATTTTGCAAACATCCTGTACGTATGTGCGCTGTTTGCATTCGCAACATTGTAAGTCTGAGCAAACACGTGTTTTATTGGAAACTATCCATCCTTCGAGAATATACACCTATTTACCACGTGTTTCTATGTATCAGTGTGTTATAGAAGGTACGCAGGAACAAGGATTTCTGGCGGTTGGGCAAATGGGCGAAACTCGTGTGTGTACGTGTATGAGGAATGATGGATTATATATATATATATATATATAGTATAGGAATAAAAAGGACCGTCGCAATTGACTGTATCGCGCACGACTGCCCCGTTCCAACCAGCGACCAAGCCACTATGATCGTCTATACCGTGCGGCATTTACGACTTTCCATTGGCTGATCGGTTTGAAATTTATGCCACGCTCGTATAACTTGAGACACGCGGGCGACGGGACCCGATTCAACGTTGGCTCATTAGGGATTAAACTGTTCGTTGAATAGTTAAGACAAATATCGCTTTCAAATGAGTTACTGCTCCCGTTGAGGAAAATCAACGAGTCAGATCGACTATCATAAATTAGCAGATCTATTGTGCAAATCATAATGGAACTGTGGAAGATGAGATCTTGTTTGATCTACGGCATGTTAACTTTATTTATGATCCATCCAACTCGAGTTTTTCTCAAGGTGCCGGTGGTGCAATTATTTATATAAGAGTTGCAAGTTATTAGATTATTATAGATGGGAATTTTCATTGGAAGGGATTATCGTTAAGTAAGACTTTTTTTAACGTAAAAAATATACATAAATTTTATCGTTCGACAGTAAAATCCGTTTGATGGATTCTCGAGTCGAGCAATCGTACGAAGCAACGATTCAGCTTTGGTGATGGAAGGGTCGAAGACTTTTCAGTCGGTTTCCAGTCATTTCACTCGACCACGTCCCAACGACGACGACGACGACGACGACGACGACGATGATTCTTTTCCCTTGAAAATACCATGCAACGAATGCCAATCCCACGTAGTACGTGTCCTGCTGCAGGACAAAAAGGTAGGAATGACTTTCTCGTCACGCACAAATAACGCGTGTCACTATGTCTTCCCAACTTCCTTCCAACTTTCTTTATGAAGATGCGGCGTGACTCTCTCATTTATTTACTCATAATTGCGCGGTACTATTAAAAGGAAAGATTAAAAAACCTATGGTCTCTTAGCTGCGCAAAATTTCCACGGAATCGGTTTTATCTTTCTGTGCCGTTCATAATATAGATTGTACTTAAATATGTACTAAGAATTATTCCGAATTACGTGATACCATTATAAGGAATGAAATAAAGCAATGTTTTTAGGTGTGCCAAATTTCAGAGAAATCGGTGGTATTTGTTACCGATCAAAAGAATTGCACGTAAATTCGTACAAAGGATTGTTCATGAACACATAATATCGTTAAAGAGAAAGAAAAAAAGCGACGATCTTAGAATGCGCAAAAAGATCGGTATATAGTACATAATGTTGACTGCACACGGAAATTTTTTCATTATATAAAAATAAAGAAAATTAATTGATACAACTAACAATATTGTCCACATTTATATTAAAAAATTGTATACATTGCCTAAAAGCTTTCTCCTCAGTGCATTACCGATCAAAGCGAATTCAACAGTGATACAAAGAATGAACTAAAAATCATGCGGTATACCCTTCAAAAGAAAACAAAGCGAATCTCTGAAATGCATAAAATTTCCACCAAATCATTGTCCATTGCTATACCGATCGCAATACCGATCAAAACGACTGAATATATATAAGAATTCCTTCACGCGGTTGGTTCGAATGTCGGTTTATTGGAAGGACGGATGATTCTCGGAAAAGGTCAGTCGGCGTTAAGAGCGTCGAGACGTGTGCATCAAATGCAAATCCCACACGCGTGACGAACAACGTAACAAAGGATCGAGTTGTCACGCGTGTGTTGCTGAGTACGACGCTACTTCCTCTTTCTTTCAATAGCTTATTGCATAGTACTATAGCGAAATAAAATGAAATACGTTAAAGATGATCGAAGCTACGCGTGTGCCGAGCAAAGATCGGTATGGTACACTACAATGTAGACGTTATTTTTCGTTGGCTCGAGAAGCTGGAAAAGTGTTTAGTCGGGTTAAAAACAATAAGGCGAGGTTAGATATATAGGGGCATAATTATGGTCGAGGAGGAAACGAACACTAGTGCACATCAGTGCGTGCGTACTGCGTTAGAGTCCGGCACAGCAAGCACACACCGAGCTAAGCGAGCAGCGAGCGCCGAGCGCACGTAGTATAGGAGACTCGACGGCGGCGTACCGCGCAGGACGAGCGCGTTGAACGATGAACTTGACACCGAGGCGAGGCGAGCCGAGCCGAGTCGAGCCGAGAGACGCTGCTCCGAAAGGGAAGGGGCACCGAAGAGGGACTACGACCTCTCTACCTACCGCCTACCCGTTTACGTTTCTTCTTCTTCTTCTTTTTCTCTTTTCACGAGACGAACAACTTCGTAAGTCCGCCCTTGCTTATTTCCCCTCCTTGCTCATCCTTCTCCATCTCCCTTCCTCCTAAATCTTACTCAAGCAGAAACACACTCCACGAGTACAGAAAGCAAAAAAATTGCATAATAATATTTTCCCATTTCTTTTTCCACTCGCTGAGAAATAATTCTGCTTAAATTTGTCTTTGTGTTCGATCTGCATCGTTTAAAGCGGAAAAATATTTAGATGGACGCAGTTTCCCATTCGGTAGTCGTCGTGTTCACAGTTTCGTCGAAAATCTTGCAGTGCTGTACAACGAAGTGTGATGAAGGAGAGGGCTCGACAGGCCGGTAAAGCGACCAACTACGGCATGTGAAACGGATGCTTGTGCACGTCCGCATAGCGTCGCACTGACATATTAAGATCGCGCAGTGCAGATAGAAGTGGTGCACTCGCGTCGAGTCATAAAGATACCGTGAGCTCCACACTTTCGTTCCAGATTTCCAGCGAGGAATTACAGCACCGCGCGCGCCTCACTTTTCTCCTCCATCGTAAGCACGAATTCTCTCTTATTCGCTTCTCCACACTTGCGCTCGTATCAATCTCTATCGTAAAGCTACACTCTTTAATTTTTCGTGAAACCTCGTGTGTGTTGCACGCAAACTTTAAGGATTTACTTGATTCTTTTGGCGTAAATTATTTCATACTAAGTGGAATTATATATTATTAAAGTTTTTATCGTATATATTTGGTATTTTTCTGCAAATAATTGAATGATTGTATATCAATGAGCGAAATAAATGCTGATGTCTTAATTCTGTCTTAATAACTTCTTTACATTTCTATTCGTAAGATTCTCTACTATAAAAGAAAGCCTTTATAAGTTTTACAGAAAAAAATTCAAAATTTCACTCGATTCTTTAGCCAGTACATCTATATAGTAAATACAACTATTTAAAACAATCTACCATTATTATTATTTATTTTAATTTTTTCCTAGTCAAACAATCGAGTGACGCGTATTGGTGGGCAAAATAAAATCAAATCTCTGTATAGCAAGACTCGTGAACGCATTGACGAATGTCGTAATGGCCAATTGTATGCACACGTAGAGTATAAGTTTACCGATGAACGATAAGTGCAGCAAGAATTGCTCGCTGTCCAGCACGAACTGTATAGTATGACATTCTAACCTAATAGAGTCTTTGGGGAAAAATGTAAATATAAGAAAGATTATCGCGATGTCCTTTGAATCATATTCGTTGCTAGAGTTAGAGATCCTCAACAATGGATAAGATTAAACCTGTTTCGCATCTTTAGACTGGCCTATATTCTATTATTAACCGAGATCTCTGCATGTTCCATGTAGAGGCATGGAAAAATTCTATAGAGCCGCCCCTCTAATATACATTACACACACATACACACACAGAAAATACTCCACTGTAACAGAATTTCGATCAATCAGCTTTATGCTAATGGAAAGGTGTAAATTGATGAAAAAGGATGGAGATGGTGTTATAGGGGGAGAGGGGGGGGGGGGGCTAGCTCGACGGTAACTGATTTTTATCGTTGAGACGTCACGAGGAGACTATATATATATAAATATACATATATAGTGATATGCGTGTGTGAAGCAGTCCATGAAAGAAGACAAGCATAAAAGTGCGATATGTCGAGAAGCAAAGAAAGCAGGTACGGGGGAGAAAAGAAGGAGCGAGTGGAGAAAAAAGGAAGGCCGGGATGCAAAAGAGGAAACGAGAAAAGAATGCATGGCTAAGTGGTATGCGCCGTCCGCGTCGTGGAGACCGGATGCGTTTTCTTGTCCGTTCTTTATACAGACACGAACGAGGGGGAAACAGTTTAATGAAAAGTATGAAAATGACGACGAACAATGCCTTCTTCGACGGGATAGAAACGGACGTGATTACTGCCCCTATGCGAGATCTCCTATGTTATTTGCAAAACTGCGAAATTGCAAATTCGCACTATGGACACGTCAGATTTCTCCCGTCACTCACATTTTAATCGTTTCATTGGAAAATCCACGATTAACAATCGAGATAACCAGACAGAACAAACATGGGTGGTGAGTTGCTTATCTAGGCCTCTTGTTATCCTTGGGCTTAATTCTCGTGTAATAATCGATGTCGTACTTTTCTTTCTAAATTAATTTTTATCGATAATAACGACTCGATTGGTATTTGTAATCTGGACTCTTATTGAAAAAGATCAAACATATAGAAAAATCATGAATGGAAGCAAATGTTCGTGATATTCGAGCGAACGTTTCGATGAATTCGCCTCATTTCGCGTTTATGCTGTAATGCTATCCCTTGATAGGTAAATTTGCAATAATAACAACTCCAATATTATTTACTCCAAATTTTTATTAAAAAAGAAGAAAAAAAAATTATAGACGCTAAAGTGTCAACGTCGACAACATTTTGGTGAACGGTTCGCTAAACTTTCCTCATTCTACATCCACACACTACACTCCCGTCATAATTATATACGTTTGTAGTAACAACAAGAACTCCAATATTATTCACTTTGAACTCTTATTAAAAAAAGAAGACAAAAAATGGATAAATCGTAGATGAAAGTCAATGTCGACGACATTCGAGCGAACGGTTCGACGAACTTTCCTCTTTCTGTGTCCATACTGTACAATCCCCCGGTAAGTTCTAGCGAGTACCTAAAGTTGGCTAAGCCAAGGTAAACGCGTTACCAGATACGTGCTGTGCTGCTCTCGCGATACCTAGAATTGTAACGAATGTACGCACACCCTCTGCAATCTTTTTACGAGCATTAAGAGAGTTTTAATCGCAGCCGTTATTTCGCGTACCTTATGCTCCTCGCGTCTGTTATAGCGTAATAGTGCGGGCTCTAGAAATAATTGGAGAAGAGAAAAATTCGCGCACACTATATATATATATATATATATATAATACAATATAATATATAGCGTATTATATTCAAGAGACTGACTAATCCACGAGGATCATCGGTGTTATATACAAGCAGTCTTATCAATTGGCCGGTCGTTCTCTCCTCGAGAGTTTTGCCAAGGAAAGTTTAATATTTCCGGCAATGCTTACGGGAAATCAATGTCATCGTCGCTGTTGGATCACGCGGTTCGTCGAACTTGATGGTCGGGTAAGAGGGAGTGTCATAGGACGACCTGCGGTGGTGGAAAAGGTGGGAAACGGGGGAGGGGGGGAGGGGGGGGGGGTAGGTGGAGAGAGAGAGAGAAGAGGACAAGGCCCAGGGCCCAGGGTGTACAAAGTATAAAGGTGTATAGCCTAGCTCGTACGTGATGTCACGTATTTATAAATAATTGTCAGTACGGGAAAGCGAGTATCATCACGTTCAATGCCATACGGGCGTTCGTTCGCCGTCTTGTAATTTTATTCTCGGCTGGCTGGAATGGTATTCCTGATGACGCCAACAGCGAGGCGTCCTTCAAGGATACGCATCCTTCGTTCTCTTCTACTCTTCTCTCCCATCCCATTTTATCCTATCCTCTTCTTCGTCTTGGTCTTCGCCTTCTTCTTCTTCTTCTTCTTTGCACTCGCGCTCTCCTTCGCTCTCTCATTGCCCGTGTAACAGTAATTCGCTTAAGCGTGTAATTTGTACACGTTGCTGTGGACGGGACAGCGATGAGGAAAACTCTATTTTTGCAATTAAAACGGAGAAGCATTCGCGTTGATTCTCATGGAATCAACGAAATTTTTTCTTCCATCTATACATGCAAGCTTTGTATATTTATGTAGCACGCGAATGTTATTTATATGTGTTTGTGTGTGTTTGAAGGTATTGTAACAGAAATACGACACTCGCCAATCGAAATCAGAATGATCGGCCTGCGAGATCGTCAATTACCCTCCGAGTCCTCCGTTTATAACGTATACTATATAGAGTATAAATTGGCACGCTGGAGTCCCGGACGACGACGTTTCCACGTTGAGCAATAGCGGACTGAAATAGGCGACCAGCGAAACTAGTTTTTACCGTAAATCGACGGGTAAAAGGTGGAGAGACTGGCCAAGTGGGCACTCCTTGTCCCGTAGCCAGCTCAGTCCCTTATTCCCGTGTGCGAATATACTCTTAATCAATTGTAAAATAACTCGGCCTTTTCCCTCCACCCGTTTCGCTGCTCGCTGTCCTTTTAAATTTCAAATAGTACCTAGAGTTATCTACAAGTGTCTGCTATACGAGAATTGTATTACTATTTTATAATTATTCGTGGTTTTTTAACGTGACTGAACGAGAGAAATTAGAAATATTGTAAAATAACCTTGAATTTTTGCACCAATAAATTCCTTATTTTTACTCTCCTTTTGAATGCTAAATAATATAAAAAGAATTATTCAAACATTCGCAATGCACTGTTGAAATTATGATTTAAAACAAAGTAACTACAAAGCCTTCCAAGGCGACGGAAGAAGGAACACTAGAGTCATCTCGAGTTCAATACTAAATCGTGTATTATTGCTATAAATAGTGGCAGTGAGAAAATTGTTGAAAGTTTGCAAGTGGCGGGGCTGTACAGAGGCAGCAGCTTGCACGGGAAGCGTGCAAAAAGGTAGAAAGCAATCACGGTAAGGCCCGAATATGGCGAGTAAGGTCAGGGTGCGAACACTGCGAACGTAGCCGAGAACGAAGAATGGCCATTACGCGCGTTTCGACGCCGCCGCGGCGCAGCGCCGCCGCGTCGCGTCACGTGGCCACGCCAGTTTACGACGAATGCCGAACGAGCGTCGTCCTGCTCTTTTCATTGGGATTTATGAGCAGTCGCGCGGTCAAACTACTCGATTTTCCATCTGCTATATCTATCAGCTGTGAATCCTCTCGAGCAGTTTCTTTGTTGGTGGGAAAAAAGTCATTACTGTTTTTCGATCGGTGAGCAACGGGTTAGGTTATAACGCGTGTGTATATATATACATACAGTATAAACCATGGGCCGTAGCGCGAGTGCAGACTGTGTTCTCGAGCGGCATGCATCGCGATGCAATGCAATGCAATCGAATGCGATGCAATGCAGCAGGCAGCATAAAACAAGCTGCCATACATGGGGCGACCGTCAGTCGACTCTGTAGAGTCTGTAGTCTACTATAGCAGCACGGAGGACGACGAGAGAGCAGCAGCACAGGACGCAGGAGAGGACCAGCTCTCTCACCACCACCGTGTGCCTTGGATCGACTCGGTTCAGCTCGGTTCATCTCGGCGCACCTCGGCCAACGCGGCCAAATAGACTATATATATATATATATATATATATATATAGTATATTTGAGAGCAGCACAACAAGAGAAAAAAACATCGCGAGGCGTACACATAAGAAGGGGAACGAGCAGAGGAGAGGCCTGTCCGCGCGATTCGTTCTTCAATTTTTTTCCTACAATTTGTCTTGTTTTTCTAAATCGCTGAATTAAACAATTTTCATTCCAATTGCAAAAGACTAAACAGACGGACGGAAAGTGCTCCGGAATCGATTAGAGCTAACAGAAAAGTTAATAGAGTAATTTCTTTAATGAGGCGAATTAGCAGAGATCAATTAATAGACGCGGAGAGATTTACTCGATTAGCACGGAGATAAAATTACGCGAGGAAATAATTAATATTGGATTGCTGTGTGATGTTGATTGCTATATATATGCATATACGTGTGTGCTGTAGGGGGTTTTCAATAGGAGGGAGAAAAGTAATGTTAGAGTTGGCTAAAGAGCGAGGGACAGACCGAATCCTTCCTGGCGATCGGTATACACCTTGACAGGAGAGATCGAATTCCCTTAACCTTGTAAAGCGCCGCTTACAAACCGTTATACACATCGTCCAAGGTGTCAAAGGAGCGTGGCTACACCTACGTGCAAATCGAGAAATGAAGACCGATAGATTATACTCCTCGTACACGTTTCTTCCTCCTTGCAAAATTATCAACGTCGCTTCAACGTTGCAAAATCCACTTTGCGATATGTATTATTATTTCATTAACGCTATCTCTCAGCTGTAATTTTTCAAAATACCTCGTTTTCCCCACTTTAAAATTATTTCAAACGCATTATCCACCCGGCATCTTGTTCCACTAGCTATATATATATATATATATATATATCAATTGCATTCTAACGATACCACTGCTCCACTGTGACCTTGACATTTTCTCTCCTAACGTATTTACCGTGTATATATACACAGTACGCTATATGATCTATCATTATTTAGCCATTGTGAACAAGCACCGCGAAATGTTTAACGTACCGACGCGTTATTACTGTGCAGTGTGTGGTAAGGTAAGTTTTCATTGAGAACAATTACGTGGTACTCTTATACGGTAGAATATGTACTGTCAAAGTCCACTGGCTTCTTAATTGCACGTAGTACAATACAATGGAAATTCCAAAACAACTTGCATTATCTCCTCTTCCTCATTCCTAGATCGGTCTCTTGTAAAAGCTTACACATTCTGCCAGCGGAGTAACGTTTGCTTTTGTAAGCCGAGGCGAATAATTGCGGGTGCAATCTGTAAATGAGCACGCTGGGAATTAATCAAAGTTGTGCCAATCTTATTCCACGTAGCGCTGTAAATCAAGCGGAGAGATAAAAAGAAAATCCGATTTGCAGCAGTTAACCGCGGATTTTCAAGTGAGAATAATGTAAGAACGCTCCGCACTTTGCAATCATTATCGATGCTTAATTACGAATAATTGCGCGGAGGTGAAAGTCTCTGCAGCGTTTTATATTTTGCAGTGTGGATGTGGATTTAGTCATTTTCGCGTAATCACGAGTGACGTGCTTTTATATACATATATATATATATATATATATACACGAACAAAGAGTTTGTCTCGATTCAGTGTTGCGTTGAGCAACGTTGCTTTCACTGTCGTCAACGCATTCATTAAACACTCCTATCGGGTTTTTCTCTTCGCGACTTACTTACCCATAAAATCGAGCATAAAACGTAACGAAGTTTCACGACTGTACACCACCTTTTTGCCACGATCCCGATCGAACCTTTTGTCTAAAATGGATGCTAAATTTCTTCCTGCGCAACTCTCCACACTCGAGAGATGTTTTTATCAATAGTCGCAGGCACGCTCGCTTTGCATTGTCGAGCGTTATCCTCCACCTTTCCTCAGCCTCCAATCCAATCCCTCGGATATACCTCGACTTTCGAGCGCGATTGGAGAACGCGCCGCGCGAACCACTTTAGCACCGGTTTTAGACAAAAGGCATAACTCCAGCGAGTCTCTCGATTATATCATACCAGAAAATTCCTGCGTTTCTTGTCGCCGGAAAAAACTGGGGATATTAAAAATCAGCGCCGAAAAGAACGATGATCGTTCTGCGGGAGAATGTCTCGGGGGCCGATTTTGAAATTAGTGAAAAAGTTGGAATAGTTGAGAAAATCACTGTATTTTTGTCGTTGATTGTACTCGTGTTCTCTATAGGAGGAGGGAGAAGAGGAGACGTCTAAATGCAAGCGGAGAACTATTAATTTGACGCAGAGGCATAAGTAGATGGCTTTCAGCTCCATCATCTCTAGCCCGAGCAGCAGTGAACGGCCTTCTCCCCGAGCATCCGCCTCCGTTACGTCACGAGTGCGTATCGTCCAATCGTTCCATTGTGGCGAGAAAAAAAGGAGCGAAGCGGATGATTCCGAGGGGCATGGAATTTCGTAGTCGCTGGATGCGTTTCATCATGGGATTTTGCAGCTCGACTCTATAACCGTTAATTTAATCTCGACCCATATCTGGATAAATATAGCATATCATACCGGACCGACGGTCTATTATTAATAAAATCTTCCAATCCTATATATATATATATATATACACATATATATCCACCACCAGTGTAACTCGGAATTATGTGAAAAATGATCGAATATCAAGATTCGCTTAAGTTCGTGGGACTGTACCCCTGTATCGAGGAAAGCATTGAGGTTAATTTAATAATAATTAAGGAGAGGAATCGTGGGTTTTTAGAGAGAGATGCTTGGCATTGCACGATGATATTACACATTGCGCGAGGGAGACAGGGAGGGGGGAGGGAGGGTTAGGTTGGGGAGAGGGAAAAAGAAAATAATAAGCACAGAGAGGATTCGCGGCTGTGCGAGCTCGACAATGGGTAACCTTGAATTTAGCAGAGCAGAAACGTTGCCTCTATTCTGCCCCCCCCCCCTCCTCCCCATTACCCTCCTCGCTCTACCTAACCGCGTCTTTCTCCATCTTTCTCTTACTCCCCCCTCCCCTTCCTCTAATTACTTTCTCCGTGACCGTCTATCGGCAGGATCTGTGAGAATGTATAAAGCGCGAAACTATATATATAGCAACACGTATGTGCGCTCTGCGCGTGACGTAACAGTAACCTACTTCCGCGAACACTCTTTCACGCACGAAAACGGCAGGAAAAAATAAGAATTATCTCTCCGTATAACGCTTCGTATATATACGTATACGTGTAAGAGACACGCATGAAACTCTCGGAATCCCTCGATCTGACCTAATTTTTCTTTGTTTACACCCCCCCCCCCCCCTATTTAAACACACAACAGTCCCACGCGATTCAACGAAACCGGAATAAAAGCCGACGAAAGTTGGGAGAATTTTGCAGCTCGAGTCGTCCGTTGCTGCACGCGCTTTGTGGTACATCGGAGAGGTTGTTAAACGCGCGAGCGGTCTGCTTGATGGAAATTGATTTACAGGAGCGGGAAAAAAGCTTGAGGTTTATAGTGAAAATAGATAAGGTCCGTGAATGCAAGTTCCCCGGAGGAATTTTATGATGAACGTCGGTCTTGGAGTTATTAGCGAAGAAAGGTAAAAGGATGAGGATGCAGAAGAGGGTATATGGAAGTGGCCGCGCAGAGAGCCTGCAGCAAATAACGACGGCTACGCCATAGAGTATTTGCGCAGATCGAGCGCACGATCGTTCTACGGTCAGCGCGTAAATCGTTTTGACTAACGATCGACACTAATAACGAAAGCTCTCTGGCTTTTCTCGCAACATTATACGCATAGCTTCTTTTATTTCTGACTAGACTCTGCAGCGAATAATAATAATATTAACATCCAACATTCTGCGATTGGTTTGATCGGTTTCTCCCGAACGAACCGTTAGCCAACACGATCGATCAATAATTTATTTATTATATATGTGTGTATACTTTTAATCCCCCCCCCCCCCCATACACATTCGCGCATTATTCCAAGCGCGCATGCGCGCGAGCATTTTTGCACACTGTCATTGTTGCGCTGAGAAAAAACTTTGCGCGAGATAAACTGCGTTGGCTGCGAAACATTGTGGCTAGTTACGATCGATTATCCGCACGCAACGCGTAACAAATCTTTGCTCCTTGCTCTGACACCTTTTACAACTATGAATCTGCAAGTATACGTCGAGAATATCCGCAGCAGAACGAACAATAGAGCGATATTACGTTCGTTGCGAAATACGGTTGACATTTCTTCGCACAATCAAATAGTTTCTCCCCGACGGAAAATATCGTTCCACTTTGTTGCAACGCCTCGTGTAAAATGCATGTTCCGATTAGAAACTGTGCTCAGCACGTGTTAATAGATATCGATAATGTTGCGTTTCTCGCGAGAGTGTTCGTGAATAATCCAATTCAAAATGTAGTACACATATCTCGTTACGAAACACGTTTGTTCAATGGCCAATTATTAATTGCACCTTTCGTCTGGTAGAAAGTATAGAGTGTTATCTCCGCGGTGTACCAAAGATCCGATCATTCCTCATCGTGGTAACGAATCCCACTGTTCTCCTCCGACAAAAAATCCAAAGCGCCCAAATCGTGTTCCTCCGTTAAGTAACGACTATAATAACAATGGTATAATGATAAAGAGAGATAATGGAGCTAATCAGCAAATCGATTTCGATAAATAATTCCAGCCAAGGATGAAAGGAGAGTATACGCGTCGTTATCGAAATTCGTTTAAAGAGACTCGCAGAAACGCTGGAATATTTCTTGCGCAACGCTTTAATTGCGGAGCTCGCGAAAAAAGGAGGAAAAGCAGCAAAAAATTCGCTTATTATTATCGCGGGGCTTTCTGGGACCGTCTCGATGATTTATGGACGTTGCAAAGCTCACTGGGACGATTAGCCAGCTAATGCACTATGACTGTCCGTGTAATAAGCACTGTATATATATACATGCGTATTTTATAGTTTCAGCGGGGAATAAATAATAATCTCTCGATCGACCCTGACCCTCCAGTCGGACCGTCTCTTTTTTTTCGTCCTCAGCACTCGTCTCTCCCAGAAGAAAGTGTGTCACCGCGCGCGCAAAGAAATCTGCGCCCGGAGAAGATGGAGCAAAACGGACCGTAACACTTTCGATATTGATGTTCTTCCGCGATCGCGCCATGTAAAGATGCTCGCATGCTTGATTGAGTCATCGAGTCGTGAGCAAGGGCTGCTATATAGCGTATACCGTGCTATATTCCAGTGATTCCGTTGGGTGACTCGATGGAATCTGCTAGGGCGTAATACGAACATTATTCTTAGCGGCTGAAAAAATATATGCCGTTGGCACGCCATAGGAGAATCGATGCCGATGCTTCAGCGCGCGAGCACAGGTGTTACAAGTGTAGCCTCATTCCGATTCCTCTTTGTGCTATAAATTAAATGATCGAAGGGATCCTCGAGATTCTTTTGGCCGATGCTCGATCGTTTCGTAGCTCGCCAAGGTCATAAGCTTACCTCGCTTCATAAATCAAAAGTATCTCCTGGAGAACTCTCGACTAGTCTCTATATATATATATATATATAGTTACTCTCTCTCCCTTTTCCGTTCCTCGGATTGCTCCCACAATCGACAAATCTCAACCGCACGGATACAGCAAACCTCCATCCTTAATTTAACCCACGATGTTGCTCCTTCTCACTTTTTCTCACTATCAATAAGCACTTTGGCTCTATATATATGTATATATATATATGTATGAGTTTGACCTTCCCAACTTTCGTGTCGGTCGCCTTTTAGATTGGCGACTCGTTTCTAGCTTCGACTACGCCCACCTGAGTAAAAAACGAAAGCGCAAATTATTGCTGTATATGTGTGTGTGTGTGTGTGTGTGTGTAACATGGGCGTTACCCATCTAACCCTGTTCACTGACTAGGTCAGACCATAACGCGGGATTCGTGAAAAACGACGAAACCGTGAATAATCCCGGCCTTCGAGTATCACACTCGTTCTCCATTTCGGTGTACTCCTGAGAACTCTTTGGGGTCAATGAACTCTCGATAAGAGATACACGCTGGAATTTCGACTGTCGCTCTCAAATTTATTATCCTACTACCTGTTACAAGGAGTCGCCAAATCTTATTCGAATTCTACGAGGTTTAATTTTAATTTATGTGTATATATATATACATCTACTGTGAGATTTGGTGCGTATCTTTGGTAATAGAAACTGACGAGATATTTGACGGGAGAATAATTCGTCGAACGAAGAGGAAGCACAGAGAAAAATTAAATTTTTTATTCGTACATTCAACGCACAACGATACGAATGCTCGTTGCTGCTAAAGAGAGTATTCTCTCAAGGTCGAGTGGCAAAAGAATCGCCAGCGGTGTGACAATGTGAAATCGAAACGAGGACACCGTAAATCAGACACGGTAGCTGCGCTTCCCTCGTGTAAAAAGTTTCAAACAGACCCTCGTGAAGAGATTCCGAAATGTAACGATTTTGTTCTGGATATTGCTTCGCGAGGGAGGCTCGCTAAATTCGAAGCCTCCTAAATGCCAGTTCTCGGTAAGGAGTGAAATAAAAAATGCGGTAAACTGTTTCTCGGATATAATGGTCGTAATGGGAAGGAGGAAAAGAAGAAGAAGAAGAAGAAGAGGAGGAGGAGGAGGAGGAGGAGGAAGAGGAAAAAAAAGAAAAGAGGATCGGAGGGTAGTTGAGCCGCTGTTGCATCGTTGCTTGTGAAATTTTTAGAACCATCCCGAAGAAATTCGTACCCCCACCCCTAGAAAAAAAAACAAATCAACGCTCAACCAGACTCTCCGAGTACTTGTTATTACGGAGCAGAGAATTTTCGAGTAAAAAACTATAACGAAAGCGGAAGTGCGGTGAGATTTTCATTTCGATATGGAAATAATTTATTGTCAATGCTCGAGTGGTGGTTAACGCAAGTCGAACGAAGAAACTGAGATAGAGAAAGGATCCAGTCAGCTCGCGCTGCTCGATTATACACGCGCGGCGAGGTAGACAAAAGAATAAGAAAAGCCCAGTCTGTCCCGGTCCCGGTCCCGGTCGGTCCCGACTACATAATACGCAAAGCGCATTTACATCTGGAAATATTCCAGGAATAAAAAACGAAGCTAGCGACCCAAACAAAAGATGGAAATCTCTCGTTTGAGAAAATCACCGTTTCCCGTATATAACGATCGCTGGAGAATACTCGAAATTAAAGCTCTCGCGCTTATACGTGCGAGAAACGCAGACTCGGACACAATTTCTTATATTCTCCTTTTTTACAGTAGCTAAAACTTTATTCAATCCACTACTCGTGCTATACTTCCTATCCCACCGGCTAAAAAGGGACGAGGAACCTGTTAGAGGGTATATAAAACACCAATAGTATAATAACGATCATGATTTCTTAGCGGTAAATGTATTACGGCCATCCACATAATAAGCAGAAAAACGCTTGGGTTACCGGTCGATAATGAGCTCGGCGAATGTGTGGAAATAACGCGAGAGGAAATGATAATTATTCGGTGAAAATGTATAAAAGAGAGAAACGTGTGCGTGGGGGAGAAAGGAGTGGACGGGGGACGACGACGATCGATTTGGCGATAAATTGATTTTCATCCGGACCGTTGCACGGAGGCTCTTAGGATATAGTTGCTTTCCGTCCCAAGATCCTCTCTTCTTGGAGAGTGAGCAGCTCGGCCGTACCGCAAGGAATTCGCGCATTATATCATTACGCACTATTACCTCGTTACACTGTCAGTGTACGTATATATACGTGTATATCAATGCAGTGCATTATCAAGGCAACTCCTGGACGACGAAAAAACTCGGATTTCTCTCTTTTAGCACTGATGAGCCGAGAGGAGAATCATTACCATAGTGCCGCGTGGTATATACGTTATAGCCATGTTCCTGCGCCATCTAATATAATTGTCGGCTAAATAAGCTCGGCGAATTACGCGTAGTATACGATGCTTAACGGCCCCGCTGATCGGGGACAATCTCGCGCAGTTTCGACACTTTGCGTTTTACGACGCGAGAGGGAAGAAGCTTCGGACCGAGCGTAATTATGCCGACTTCCGTCGTAATAAGCCTCGCGCTTCGGGATTATCGGAGAATAATTTTTATATATACTATATACATATATATGTATATAGTATATATATTATAGAAAAGTTAGCACTCGCGTTGCCGCGTCTAATTTCGATGCTAATCGATCCGTCTACGATGAAAGATGCATGAGAGAGGCGAGAGCGAAGAAGAAGAAGAAGAAGAAGAAGAGAATCGGTGTGTACCGGTTTCGATTTTACGATCGTCTCGCCGCGAACAAGTCGAGCTCCGGCTTGGATTCCATCGGGTTCGCTGCTTATCAAATTAACGATCGGAACAAACGTCTAGAAGCTCTCTTCTCCCATCTTCCTATAATTTCTCAAATCGGGCTTTTTCGCTTTTGCCTCGGAGAGTCCAAACTCCTGCCGAGTATATCCAAGGAGTCCGAGACTGCCTGTCGGAATGCAGGAGTTGTTCTCGCAGTGCAGGATCGAGGTCAACGAACGGCCGACACGCCACTCAAAAACGAGTCCTTTGCCTCTTTTCGCACTTTTCCTTCTCTACCACAGCTACATACCCTGGGGTTTTAGTGTATTCTCGCTTGATATTCACGCTGCTCACCTGAATTAAAACCTCCCTCTCTTTCTCCTTTTCTTTCCTTTCCTCTCTTTCTCACTCAATCTCCCTCTCGAGTAAACTCCTGAAACTTTTCTGACGCACAACACAAGCACTTGTTGTGGAATAGGGCGACAGAGAGACGAGTTTGACAGTTGGAAGAGCGCAGGACGAGTGGACGAGGACTAGGAGGAGGAGGGGGAGTAGGATGAGGAGCAGGAGGAGGAAGAGGAGGAGAGAAGAGGACGAAGAAAAAAACACAAACAACAAACGCAAAATGGTCCTGCTCCGATACAGACCACTGACCAATTTCAGTCGAGGACTGACGCGATACTGGCTCGGGCTGGCTGGCTCCGCCGCTGGTTACTCGGCCGCTTGGCGGCTGGCGCGGTCGGTACGTCGCTCGCAATCGTTCGGTTGCGGCTCGGGCGGCTCACGGCTGGCGTCGCCAGTCGCGGCGACCGGCCGAGGAGGCGAGGAGCGAGCCAGCGACAACCGGCTCCGACTCCCCTCGGCTATCCTCGGCTTCCCTCGGTCAGCCTCGCGCAACCACTCACGGAGCTGAGAACCTACCTATATACATAAGCACGTACTATCCCCGTGCAGAGTATAACACTATATATACTTAGCGAATACGGGTCGTGGGTGTGCGAATGCATCAACAGACACACGCTACGGAGTCACAAATGATCCTCGAGGACGAACAACGAACGATTGTTGACAAACAAGTCGAGTTTTCGGGAAATTTTCTTAGTCAAAAGCAGCTCCGTTGAGTACGGATTATGACTATTCTTGGTTTTTTGCCTCGGTTAATTTGTCTCGATATATTTCTTAGGATAGTTGGAAAATTGTTGCTTTATGGAAGTTGCTATAGGGCCATTCCACGTCAAAACAGACAGATTTCGGAGTACAACACCGATTTTTTTCTTAAAAATATGTGTTAATATATAAGAAAATACAAGACTTTTGGCGCTAGTTTGAGTCAAAAATCTTTTTTCGTTTCGGAGATACGAGCTGTCAAAGTTTGCAGTTTTACTGTTTTTGGTAAAAACACGTAATCTTTAAAAATTTATATCTCCTAAACGAATAAAGATAGAAGACTCTGGCTGGAACGAGTGTACTCAGAAAGAATCATACTTTATTAGAAAAATATAAAAAAAGACAGTTTGTTTTAATTGGTTAAAACTATTAACAATTAAAATAAACATTTGAATTAACAAATGTGTTGTCATGCTCTGACAATTATAAAAAAATATCAGGAATGTTCCTTGGAATGTCCTCTACAAAGAAAAAAATTAAAACGCGTATACTCTCTTGGTGTTCATAGTGAAAAAAAATATTTTATCACGACGCGCTCGGCCAGAAGCGTCGTTCGAGCGGCGTAAACCGGTGAAGCGCATGCGTAACTGAGCGCGACTAGTCTCTACATGTCGGAATCCATCAATCTATGAATAATGCGAGTTAATAACATGTTTTAATTGTTTGTTTATGTTTTTATAACTGTTATAAATTAACAATATATTTATTATTATTCTGCTTTATAAGCAGTCGTTATCTATTTACAAAATAATTAGCAATAAGACATTTGAACATGGCATTGAATATACAAATTATATACTAATTTATATTTACATATTTTATTAAATTATGGCAGAAGAAAATATTATGAATATGAAATTTCTGTACTGAAAATATTTAACAAACTTTAACAATTGTATTAATTATCTGATCGAGGAAAAGCTTTAGTTTGTAATTGTGTCTTTGAATCTATCGTTAAAAATGCACGATAATTTCAAGTTACTTTAACTATTTTCACTTTTCAAAAAAATCTCGTACGAAGTGTTTTAATAAGCATTAAAATAATTTAAACGAGATTTTTTTGAAAAGTAAAAATAGTTAAAGGAACTAGAAATTATCGTGCATTTTTAACGATAGATTCAAAGACACAATTACAAACTAAAGCTTTTCCTCAATCAGATAATTATACAATTGTTAAAGTTTGTTAAATATTTTCAGTACAGAAATTTCATATTCATAATATTTTCTTCTGCCATAATTTAATAAAATATGTAAATATAAATTAGTATATAATTTGTATATTCAATGCCATGTTCAAATGTCTTATTGCTAATTATTTTGTAAATAAATAACGACTGCTTATAAAGCAGAATAATAATAAATATATTGTTAATTTATAATAGTTATAAAAACATAAACAAACAATTAAAACATGTTATTAACTCGCATTATTCATAGATTGATGGATTCCGACATGTAGAGACTAGTCGCGCTCAGTTACGCATGCGCTTCACCGGTTTACGCCGCTCGAACGACGCTTCTGGCCGTGCGCGTCGTGATAAAATAATTTTTTTTACTATGAACACCAAGAGAGTATATGCGTTTTAATTTTTTTCTTTGTAGAGGACATTCCAAGGAACATTCCTGATATTTTTTTATAATTGTCAGAGCATGACAACACATTTGTTAATTCAAATGTTTATTTTAATTGTTAATAGTTTTAACCAATTAAAACAAACTGTCTTTTTTTATATTTTTCTAATAAAGTATGATTCTTTCTGAGTACACTCGTTCCAGCCAGAGTCTTCTATCTTTATTCGTTTAGGAGATATAAATTTTTAAAGATTACGTGTTTTTACCAAAAACAGTAAAACTGCAAACTTTGACAGCTCGTATCTCCGAAACGAAAAAAGATTTTTGACTCAAACTAGCGCCAAAAGTCTTGTATTTTCTTATATATTAACACATATTTTTAAGAAAAAAATCGGTGTTGTACTCCGAAATCTGTCTGTTTTGACGTGGAATGGCCCTATACTCCCTCTCGTCGCGTGGAAAGAGTCTCTCACGGCCCAGATTATACTCTCAGCACTCGACGGATAGGAATCCACCAGGTTTTCCTGAAACCGGCTTTGGTAACGAGAGCAACGTCGTTTTTGCAGCTTGCGCGCTTATTCTTCTATCGATCCTTCGATCGCTGCTTTAAAATACAATTAAGTTTTTAACCGGGCCCTTGATAAAGCAGCACGAAAATCTTTGGTTATATCGTTGCTTGGGCGTATCGAAGCGAAGACTCGCAACGGTACAGCGGTCCACGGTCGTGAGATAATTATGGAAATGAATTTCGATCGGTATGGGGGCGTGGGGGGATCGGCCCCTCGTACCACCGTCACACGACCTGGCCTCGGCCCTCGACACGAGCGAACATCATTTTCCCCACAATTTTCGTGTCTTCGTGCACTCGGCCAACGGTACGCTGCGAGACCTAGTATGCCCCCGCTCAACCACTGTATTTATACTGGCGATTCTCGATACTGCACTCCATACGCCACCACACGGAATCGCAAATTACACACGGGAGTCCCCCAGAGTCGAATCCTCCGAACACTCTATGACGCGCAGCCCTCCCTTATGACCTCGTTTAATCTCGCGTAGTCACCTGTCATAGGAGCATAACTGTCCACGACACGACGGAGAAACCTGTTTCTCGTGCATAACCTCTTTCTCCACAAATATATATTGTAACGACCTCTGCAATTATAGTTGTTCTAATAATAGCGATAGTAGTAGTTTGTCTTTCAAGTATTCAAACTCTCAAATATTTATTCGTATCGTCGAATGTTATGAAAAGTTTCTGGTAACTTAACTACCGGATGTAGGGATTATCATTTTTCATTCGTAGCATAACATCGACGTGTTTTTGCAAATAACCATACTTTCTGCAACGACTGAAATATCCAGGCTGGCACGTTTACAAATTGACATGCTGTATATATGCGTTTCTTCTGCGCGCAAACTGCAACTGGCGCTCCAAGGGGAACCCTGAAGAATCCGTAAAAAACGTTTGAAATTTGAAAAATAAGCGTGAATCGCGAGATGTGATAAACGGCGTACTCGCGAACGACTTTATCCATTGTCAGTAACGAGCTGTCGCGTTCGAGCTTCCAATTGGCTCTCTTGGAAGCTGCGCGCGACGCCAGCAGACGACATACGCCGAGCATGCGCCAGCAGATCCCTATCTGATATTTATTTATGTGAGTAGGCAGCCCCTCGCACAAATCAAACAAATACTGGCTCCTGAGGAGGCAACATAACCACCAACAGCACTCGTGTTCCTCCCCGCGTCATTTTTAACTCACCTTCTTCTCGCGCATTGTCCAACCCCTATTGATAACGCGCGTAGTGTCAGAAACGTTCCTAGAACGTTCCTAGAATCAACCTAGCACGTTTAAACGTTTCGAGAAGGCTTCCGACACACTCCTATGCAATATCAAGGCTCGCAAGAGGATTTCCTCTGCATGGAAAAACCTATTTTTTATCGTATTGTGCGTGTGCAACATTGTCTTGGATCTTCTCTACTCGGGTGAAGAGCTGATTACCAGAAGGCAGGGAAAGTTTCGGAAAGGCGGTGGGGTGCGGAGCTTATAAATAGAGAAATAATAGGCAAACTTATTTATGATACAAGCGGACAGCGGCAATAAACTCGTCAAGGCTTCAGCCGGAAGTGCAAACGAATCCGGGAAGCGAGTAAAATAGCATCTCGTAGAATATACACAAACGATTTCGCGGAAGTATTATCGAGACCCAAGTGACCAGTCTCACGCGAGCTGGGCCTTATATGTATAGGCGTCATGACCCGTGACCTTCGACCGTCGTCGATTACCCTGGCGAGGAGCGCACGCGAGTGACAGATTCACACGTCGAGCGCGTATCGATGCCTCGCAAAGATCCTCTCTAACTGTCTCTCTATAGCTAACTGAGCCGCGTGCCACCACCACTAATGCACTCTCTCTCTCTCTCTCTCTCTCTCTTGTTTTTCCTCTTCTCTTACAACACTCTCACGCACGCATCTTATCCTAATGCTCTCTGTCATTACGCGAAACCCTAATCACCAGGAGTTCGCTGCAACATAACAATTGAAAGTCCAATGTCAGAATTCCTTCAAGTTGTTTATTCCTCTCCACCGAGACGTTTACTTCATCAAAAATTCTTTCTTTTTTTCTTCTTTCTCTCTCTGCTTACCAAAAACGTTGGACCTTTACCATTCAGCCACGAAATCCGCATCCGCCAAAACCGATTAACCATTCGTTTAACAATGTGTGTGTATCGATGATGATACCAGCACCATGACCTTTTGGGTCAATGCCGAAGTTTTTTTCGCAATGCATAGACGGGGATCATCAATAGCGTCATCAGTCAAAATCAGGAGAAATACATCATTGATCATGTCAAATCACCTGTAATAAAGACGTAGCGATGTTTCTAAGACATATATATATATATATATATATGTATTGAGTTATTTCATCATTTTATCAAATGTACCGTAGCGAGTTCTGTGCGAATATCTAACTAAATTTTATATGTTGAAATACAGAGTGTCCCAACTAAACTTTGTTCCCCTAAAGTTTCTCGTTTCGTCCTAGTATAGAAAAATGATGAAGTGAATCAATTTCGTCGAAATTTGAATAAACTCGGAGATTTTTTGGAAAGTAAATCATTCTTTTGTGGATGTCATTGTTTCTACTTTCTATATATTCCTAATCTAATTATCTCGACAAGAAATAGATCCCATGCTAATTGTGTAATTAACAATCAATATCGAAAATATGATACATTTCCTTTAATGTTAACATTTAACAAATAAAAAAAAAAATAATAACAAAAACCAGTGCCAGAATTTCAAACCATATTCAAGCCAAGAGACCAGTCAGGAAACCTGATGCTTATCAAGGTCATCGAGACTCAGTATGCCTCTCTAATCAAATTTTGTAGCAACAACGTACACTAGATAGCACTGCAAGATAGAACTGTATTACAGTAAGTAGCACATATTGCACCTCGTTGCTGATGATACGCGGCTTTTATATAGGATTGCTTCTACCTAAACGGCGATCTAATGGTTGCTGATTCTCGACAACTGACCGCTTGTCAACGTCAGGCAGTCAAGGTTCGGAGATCGCTCCCAACCTTCTCACGTCGATTCCTATCGACATCGTTCCTTGTGCATCCTGCTAGACCGAAGAAATATCAAGAGACACGGTAGTGTCTCGACGACAAGTACATATAAAAGTAGATAATAACATGTCTATACCGCCAAGCACTACCATGTAACTTATACAGCAAGTTTAGCCGTCCCAATTTTCAAACCGATTTATTTCTATGAATGATCAATTGTCATGATTTAAGTAAAGCTTTACTTAAAATGGTTTTGAAAAACCTTTCATTTGAGCCCATAAACATTAAAATCGGTTCACGCAATCCAGAGATCTCATACTCTGTTAGCTATATATATGCCGAAGTTGAAATTCTTCTCCGTTCTTTCTTCCCGAGTTCTGCATGTCTCGGGCTGAAGCTGGTCGCTATGTATGTCCCGACTCCCGGGCTGATTCTGTATGTCTCGGGCTGAAGTTGGCCACTAAGGAAAGTGACGTCATTTTCACATCGCTTCCAACAAACTATACTCAACGACGAAACTATAGTTGTGAACTTGCAAATAAATCGAGAGACCGTGCACACCAACACAATGACAGCGAAGTGTCAATGTATAACTGTATACGTATAAATAAATTACACTCAAAAACTGCGAAAATTGACCGATAGTTTGCGCTGATAGTATGCATATACACCAATATACATTCTTATCTCACTGTCATTGTGTTAGTGTGCACGCTAATCCGGCGACTTGTTAACTGTCAATAGTAATGTAAGGTTATGTATATTTAATGCAGTGAGAATGTTCATTATCATGTTAGTGAATGAGTTTAATTTTTAAAATGGCAAATAAAATCGAATAATAATGACACAAGGAGTCGACAATTATTAGATAAGTATAACATTATATTTTACAATACAGGATGTTAGTATACTTTGTGGTACTTTGTGAAATTTCTTTTTCAGATAAATTAAAAAAGACCATTTCAATTTTCATTGCTGAGGATAGAGCTGACTAAATGAAGTAAGATTAACATTTACATATTTTCAACACTGCCAAGGAGAGAGTATACATTCAACGTTTATGTGCATCGGTGATTATCTGGAGCATATTAGTTGCAAGAAAGTATTAAGGTATTTGAAAATTATATGCTTAACTTCTAGGTATCAAAATCATTAACAAGATGAATGTTCAACTTTCTTTTATCTTTAAACTTATGTGGAATTTAACTGTCCGATAGGTTATATCATATATACAGTCAATTTTCCAGGAGACAATAAAACTCTTATTACTACGATTAAAGAAAAGTAGATGAATATTTGGTAATCGTTAAATAATATTCAATTATAATATAAAGAAGTATTAAAACCAAATATTTATCTACGCTTCCCACAATTCAGAGTAGAAAAAATTATTATTATCTCCAAAAAAATGATTCAAATTTAATTTTTTATAAGTATAACATTGAATTTTATAATATAGTATGTAATATATTTTTTGGTACTTAGTGAGATTTTATTTTAGATTGAATTATAATAATGTGTTTATTGTGTCACATTGTGCAGGCTTGAGCTGTAATATTAACTAAAAGAAGTCAGAAATGATACCAGTATGCCATAGAGTCATAATGCAAAATTAATGTTGAGAGTTAAACCTTAGGAAAAGGTGGAGAAATTAAAAAAATTGAAAGCCAATTCATGATAATGAAAGGCTTGTAGGTGATTTTGGGCATAAATTCTTTGAAATACATAAGTCAATTAAATAATAAATACAATGATAACATCATCTCGAAATGAAACAATGAAAAGAAATCAGCAATTTAATATTTTCCATGTGATAGAATATACAGTGAATAAATTTGGGAAACTGAAAGCAGTATATCTGAAAAAGAGAGGCTCCATTGCATTAATTTGTGTATTTTTCAGTTTATATTAATGAAAACAAAATACAAATGGCACTAGTTTGTTTGAAGAAGAGTCCTGATTCATAGTTGATATTGGGAGTAACAGTTAAGAAAACGGTAGATAAAGGGATGAATTTTCTAAGCAAATCCTTTGAAAGCGAAGGGCCTGTAGGTCATTTTGGGCATAAAATTATAGAAATATAAATCAAATAGTTAATGAAAACTATAACAATATCATATAGATCTGTAAATATGAAAAGAATTCATGATTGCAATATTTTACATGTGATGGGTCATACGGTGATTAAATTTAGGAAGCTGAAAGCTGTACATCTAAAAAGAGAGACTTCCATTGCATTAATTGGTGTATTTCCTAGTTTATATTAATGAAAGGGAAATATAAATGGCACTAGTGTGCTGGAGAAAGTGGCATAATGCAAAGTTGATATTAAGAGTGACAGCTAAGAAAAAAGTGGAAAAATGAGTCAAGTCATAAGAAAATCCTTGAGATTGAAGGGCTTGCAGGTGATTTTAGGTATACAATTATGGATTTAGAAATCATATAGTTGATGAAATTTATAATAAAATCATGTAGATGTGTAAATATGAAGAGATTTCATGATTTCAATATTTCACATGTAATAGAGTATACAGTGTGTAGATTCAGGAAACTAAAAGCAGTATACCTAAAAAACATAGGCTTCCATTGTATTAACTGATATATATTTTACAGTTTATATTAATCAAAAGAATATATAAATGGCACCAGTTTACCAAAGAAAGAGCCATAATAAAAAATAGATAGTGAGAGTAACACTTAAGAAAAAGGTGGATTTAGAGGTAAATTTAGAAGCAAATTTTTAAAAGCGAAGAGCTTTAAGGTGATTTTGGGTATAAAATGTTGGAAATATAATTCAAACAGTCATTGAATACTATGTTTAAAGCCTCTAAAAGTGTAATTATGATAAGAATCCATCATTGTAATATTTTGTATTTTATTTAATAGATTAATAAATTAATATTATGAACTAAAGCTTTACATTATGGATTTATGAGGACATTGGAAAATGTTTTGTTATATTGAATTAGTTAAAACAATTGTTTAGTTTTAATTCCTATATTCTTACAAAACGTTATAAGATCCCACAATAAACAAGCTTCGCTTGTAAAAAAAGGACGGCAAGTACATAAGTCGTCTCCAGCATGATTAATACAGTAATATAAAATAATTTAATTTAAAAAAATAATGAAATCCTAATGTTAGGCAAGTATAAATTTTTACCATGGCGAAAATTGAAATTTGGAAAAAAGTAAATAGTAACACAAAAATCACTTGCCCGGCCCGTTGTATGCAATCGTATTAAATAGCCGCATTTTTAACTTACGAGAAGCAACGCTTATATTGCAAGATAGCGACTTACACATGAATATTACGGGCCCGGCAAGTAATTTTTGTGCTACTATTTACTTTTTTCCAAATATCAATTTTCGCCATGGTAAAAATTTATACTTGCCTAACATTAGGATTTCACTATTTTTTTAAATTAAATTATTTTATATTACTGTATTAATCATGCTGGAGACGACTTAAGTACTTGCCGTCCTTTTTTTACAAGCGAAGCTTCTTTTTTGTGGGATTACACTTACACGAATCTATAATACGTATAATAGCTTAGCTCTATATTTATCGTTACTCTCTACCTCACTTACAGCATAAGCAAATTTCGTATTGTTAATTAAACAGTCTAAAATTCAATATCTTGCCACTAATAAACTTTTTTCGTTTTTAGTCTAAGTAAATAAACTACTTTATAAATATTGAACACCCTTTTTATCTATTTTTCCTTTTTACTATAAATGTAATTTTTATTTCTTTAAAATACATATTATTTGGAATCTGTATAGTGGATACTGCAACTTAACATAATACTAAAATTGTGCACTATTGCGAGATGATCGATACGGTCTAATTAATAAAAATAGCCTACTGGTTCAGCGATAGGTATATATATATATGAGCATGTAAGAAGTTTCAACAAGAACAGGAGCGATATAGCTTGTGGTTGGAGTTAATTTATCGTAGACAGTAATGCTTTATCGCTAATCCTATACCTTTTATAGGTGGACTTAGGATAGTAACGGTTAATTGAAAACAGCAAATTGTTTTAGGTCGCATTAGTAATTAATATTACTCGTACTAGGAAGTAAAAATAAATAAAAATAGTTTATTATTAAAAGTTGCACACGTCAGCTAATGTGGTTTAATATCCTTAAATAAATCCTACTTGTTCTCTTATAACTGTGATAAATATATAGTATAAGAAACTAGATATTAAGTAGTGTAAGTCTTGCTATGTATTTAACTCAAAATATATCATTATAAATTTGCTTATAAATATGCAGTATATATAATTTATAAAAAATTATTTTTCTTGTTTATGTCTTCCCGATCAAGAAACATTGTAAATAACAAAACCGGTTATCGGGAAAAATGGGCGTAGGAGGTCATGGAATAATTAGTTAGGAAGATGTGTGAGTTGAAAGGGCTGTAGTCTGTACTGCCTGTACCATAGGCAATGGACATCGGCATGGTCAAGTGGGCAGGCCCTTCTTGAATGGCTATCGACCGTATTTATAGTCATTACTCACACTCGTCTTAGGCTTGAGGAGCCTCGTGTCGAGTCTACTCAAATGTGAGAGATCCTTAATTATGTCGAGTCTAATGCTCAACTGTAAGAGAGCCTCTGTCAATAGTCATAAACCTGGATTTTTTCAGGTACCTGCTCGTTTTGATGGACGAATTAGAAAGCAGTGAGGATGAAAATCGTTGGCGGATGGATTTTTCAGGGTTATGTGGATCGTTAAATGGTTAGCGGTGAAGTTAGGTATTGATTATCGATGGTTATACTTTACGAGTGCAAATCATATGCAAAAGTGATTTTTACCCAATGTTAAATGCATACACTCTTTCATTTTCTATCGTTTATTCCTATCTGGTAACGCATTCGTAGCAAAGGTTTTTCAAATAGGAATTAAAGGGGACTCAAGAGGCAGACCATTTCCAAAAATGCATATTGCTCTCTTATCACACACGAAGAAAATGTGAAATTGATATAGATCAATCTTGCCATTTACCTGAAATTATACGCGATACTTTTTTCTGGATAAAAAACTTATTTGTAATGAAAACACTTTGTTTGATTACTAATAGAACAGGGATCAGCAGCGCCACTATTTTGGAACTAAAGTTTGTCTCTATTTTACCGCTAAATCAACAGAGATTATTGTATCTCTTATATTGTCGGTTCAAAAATCTTTTTCTCTCAAATTTATACAATTAATTATGCGTAAAATGTCAATTATTTCACTTCAAACAACAGATGTTTATTTTTGTCTCTATTGTTAAATCTTATTGTACGTGACTCTTTTTTAAATTTTAAACGTATAATACATTTTTAATAATGATAATGTAATCTTTTTTGAGGCTTTCGTTTTTGTCTTAAAATGAAAATTTGCAAATGGGCAGGTTTATACGCCAATTCACCTATTAAAGCCGTTTTATAATTTATGGCTTTTTCAAAGTTGTTATTACTTGTTATATCGTTTTAATTCGATAGATAAACCCAGATGGCGCCTTGTTTCAGTTATTTGATTTTATTAAATTGTTAACCCTGGTAGATAGTTATATTTGCTTTGCGCGAGTACCATGTTGGATAGCATGATTCGAACTGATGCAGTTTATCTTCCGGTTTCGATCGCTCTTTTAGCACAGCAAAATGGCTGATCAGGTATGTGCTCCTTATTATTAATGACAATACGTTGAGATTTTTCACTTTTAATAAACATATGATTCATAATTATGAAGATAATTAACTTTCCTATTTCGTGAATTAAATGTTCTACAAGTTTTATAAGCTTTTTCGTTGAAAAGAGCTTATAGGTTATGGTATTCTATACGCGTGGCACGTGGCTAATATTTGATTTTATTTGTTAAGTTTCGAAAAATATTTTCAAAAAATTATAATACTATGAACAATTGTTAATCAAACTGCTTATGTCGTTAACTTTATTTTTACAGACCGAGCGTTCGTTTCAAAAGCAGCCAACGATCTTTCTTAACAGAAAGAAGGGGCTTGGACCAAAGCGTAGGAAGCCTATGAGATATAGCCGCAATGTTGGCTTGGGCTTCAAGACACCACGTGATGTAATATATTTCTCTTTTATAATTTATCTTGACAAATATTCTATTTCCTTAATTATAAATTTTGAATACAATTTTAGGCTATTGAAGGGACCTACATTGACAAGAAGTGTCCATTCACTGGTAATGTGTCAATCAGAGGACGTATCCTTACTGGTGTTGTACAGAAGATGAAGATGCAAAGAACTATTGTCATTCGCAGGGATTATTTGCACTACATCCGAAAATATAACAGATTTGAAAAACGTCATCGTAACATGAGTGTCCATCTTAGCCCATGTTTCAGGTATAAGTTACACAGTGTTATTGAGCTTAATAATGTTTAATAATGGAAACTTAACATTAATGATGAGACTGACGACGGTCTTCTGAGTGTTATATGAAGTTAATCTATGCGTCTACTGATTCTTTATGAATAAGTAAAATTTTTTTACTTAATTAGTTTTCAAAAAATAACTAATGGTTTCTTATTACAGAGATGTCGAAATTGGAGATGTGGTAACTATTGGTGAATGCAGGCCACTCAGTAAAACAGTTAGATTCAATGTTCTCAAGGTTTCCAAGGGAACAGGATCAAAAAAGAGTTTCAAAAAGTTCTGAAAATTCTTTCATCACCTTTTATATGGTAATTTTCATTATTTCCAATTCTTAAATTAGGATGTTCGTGGATCTGTTTTAGCCTCAAAATTCATGTTAATATCACGTTATTTAAATTAATGATGATAACAACGACGGTCTTCTGATAAAGAATGAACGATATATTTTCTCACAATCTGAATGCTATAATGTTTCCAAAATATATGCCACTGACCAAAATTGTACGTTTACTAATTGTTCCTTGTAATTTCAGAACGATCATTAACTATCAATTAATAACAGCCAGGAAGAAAACAGTTATCATGGAGTAAACAGAAATCATCGTGATATAATCTGTTAAAACAAACTGAGAAAATAAAAGAATTTCTATGAAACTATTTTCCATTTGGTTGGTTTATTTTAATAACACAAAAATTAATAGGCATTATTCAAAAATAATTTTATTGTCATTTAGAAGGGAAGAATTTTTTAATTTACTGATAGGACATTATTAATCTATTTTACGAAATATGTATAAAAATTTACTTAAAAATAATTTATACTCAATAAATATCGGTAGTATGTCGCACGAATTATTTTTTTCAATATAAATAATATAAAAATGTATTTACTCTATAAGGCACTTGCTTGGTGATACTTTCATCTTCATTTGAACTAATGTTTAAACAATTATTTTTATGACATTAAATATCAGAAATATTATTTTATATTTATAAATTAGTTTAAATATTGTTAGCTTGCCATATATAATATGCTTAAAAACTCTACGTTTTAACATTTTGAATTAATAATGATTAAATTTATATATATATATATATGTATATATATACACTAATATCACATTAGTACCTGTAACACAGTATCGCTACAAGTGAGATTCTAGCTCTCGCAATTATTACGTTAAATTTCATTAAAAGTTATCAATGATTTATTATTCAGTTATATAAAAAATATAGTATAGAAGGGGTCCTCCAAACCCTAGAAGCAAGGAAAAAATCAAAAGGTGTACCCAAGATATGCCCCAGTTATCACCAGAGCATTTAAAAGTTCCTATTTCAGCTTCTGCATACACTGAATCTCTTTCTGCAGAAGTCAATAGCTGTTCAGATTCAGAGTTAGCCTCATCAACTATGTTGCTACTGCTGCTAAGTGAATTTATTGGTTCGCATAAAGAATTTAGTATTATTGTGTTAATTTCAGTATTTGGTTTTTCTGTTAAGGATGAGCCATGCATAAGATTATTATTTCCTTGGAGACTTAATTTACTTAAATGTTCTTGATGCGCTTCACAATCATTGCTTTCTAATGGATTAACATGAAGATTGGTTTGTTCTAAATTTTCTGTTAAAATTGAAAATGCTTTTACTGGTACTTTGATAGAGCGCAAAGCATATATTTCATTTTCTTTGTGAATTTTATTGATTCTCTTCAATTCAGATATCTATAAAAAAAAGCTGTATTCATTAATTATAATTTACAGATCTGTATTGTTTTACTACAGATTATATAGCATAATCTGTCATTAAAATACTTATTATCCACTATCTATACTATTTTTATTAACTTACAGTACAACTGTATCGAAGTGACAATGCTTGTAAGGTGTCTTCTGCTTTTATTAGAACTGTAATTACATCGACTTTTTCAGAAAGTGTTGCACTAGATTTATTTGTTTGCAATGGAATATGTTCCTCATCACCGCTATTTTCTCCATTTGAATATAGTATTTCATAATGTGGGGATCCTTCCCTTTGGCTGCCACGTTGATAAACCATTTGCCTGAAATGAATGATTAAAAAATAATATTCTTTTAACCAACAAAAATGTTATCTATTATAACCTAATTATTAAATATACCTTTTATTCTTTAGTTGATTATCCGAAATATATGTTGTTTTTTCTCGCATGCTGGGTATAGACAGGAAATTCGGTAAAAGTCATGTAATTTAGAGCAAATTTATGATAAATTAAGCCTTATAAGACTAAATATTAATTGTTTGGCTACTGTCATGTCTGCGCTATTTGTGACACTTTCAGAGCACTAGATTGTTGCGGATGTGGCAAGAGGAAGGGGATATATCAGCTGTGCTGAACGCTGAATGCTCTTCTACCAGTCTACCCCACTACTACCACCTCTATTTTAATGCAGTGATGGCAAATTGAAAATTGCAGTGTGCAATGCTTTAATTATTAACGGACTAGTGTTTTATGAAAAGTATAAATAATAGGATACATAACTTTATAGTTCGGTACAAGCTAAGTTTGGTTTCGGTTATTGTAATTTTTAGTCAGAAACTTGATTTATTAGCAAAATCAAATCTAGAACCAGTCGTCACAGACGTGCGGTGCGGGACGCGAGAGCACGAATCTTACTGTAATTAATTGCATGGTGTTTGTGTGTGTGATATTTACTTATTATTACCATTTATTACTCTCTTCCTTACTACTTGGCCTAACTATTTGCAATTAGAAAAAATTAATACGAGCTGTGCTTACAGAACATTTGATAAAAAGCCTTACAAAATAATGGAATTTTCGGAAGAAGGGGAAGTGTTAAAGGATAAATCAAGATGTGCAAATCTTCGAGCTAATTTAAAGATGTGTTTGCTTCGAACTGATTGCTGCAAAATAGTTAGCATTTTTAGATTTATAAATATTTTTAATTATTTTATTATATTAATTGTCTCTTTATAATACACATGATAACATTGTACTTTCTTTGACATAACCTCTTATGAGAACAGAAGGAAAGCCAAAAAGGTTCTAAAAAAAATAACTTTTAACTTGTCTCATTTAGAAAGTTCAATATTATTTAAAGAATCCTTCATATTATTTAAAATTATTTTAATAAATAAATTTAATGTGTTTTAGCATCATATTACACCCAGAGAATGCCTTGCAACAAGACACCCCTCAGTGCCAGAAGAATGTTTTGCTTTAAGGACCTCATTCTTTGAATGTAAACGATCTATCGTAAGTAAAATGGATTAATATTAGCAACAGCATATTTAAATAGCATAATGTTTATTTAAATTTATAAATGGTTGATTTAGATTGATGGAAGAAGAAGGTTTAGAGGAGTAAGGGGTTTAGAAACAACTTCAGCAGACGATATTGAGTAGATAATATATTTCTTGTAAATTGTTAATATAGTAATAATGAAATTCATATTTCTACTTACTATTAATAAAACAGAACTAGTATAAGAGAGGAGGATACTTTTAGATAAATAATCATAATAAAAAACATGTGATACGATTGTTAGAAGTGGTTTATTTTAATACTTTTATTCGTTGTACAGTATGTATTAAATAAAATGTTAAAGTTCAATAATCTACAAATCATTTCTTCAATGCATCTTATTGTAGCAATACCCTGGAAAGGCAAGCTCGTCAGAGCTAAAATATTTGATAATTAAATTGGCATAGGCAAAATGCATTCTATGCTTTTGTAGAGCTTAAGAAAGTTATGCATTATGTTATATTTCTTGAAACCGTCTCCAGCTTTAGAATCCTTACATAAGGTGCACACACAATACACGTGGAATCACAGTAAAATTTTATTTTTTGTCAACAATCATTGGAGTATGACCTGTACGACCCTCTTATATTGTATGATAATTTATAAATCATGATTTTATGTGTACTCACAGACACAAAACAAAGTACCACTAAATAATTTAAAAAAAAGGCGATAGTCTTATATTCTAATCGGTTCTGAATTTAGGAATTGCGACGATTATGATCAACTTTTTAAAATTTAATTAATATATATATTAACGAATTAATCTATTAAGATATTATAGGCGACGAAGATCGCGCCTGCGCAATCCTCCCAACTATTGTCTGTATGAAAAAAGCGTAGTATTGATAATACGTTGTTGTATGTACTACGATGCCATTATCTTGCAACTGTCTTTCCCCCTTTCTCTCTTTCTGCTAAAAAATTTCTACAGAAGGGATGTGGCACTTCAGAAGCTTTTATCATTTAGGTGACTGTATCACAAATTTTCCCGCAGGCGAATGGAAAACTGTGACATCGTCGTATTATCCAAAATTGGACATGCAATGTCAAATCTACGAATTGAGATAAAAGATTGGAGATAAGTTCTATTCTCGTACATAGTGTCTGCTTCAAGTTCTTTCGTCTATTGAACAACGTTTTAAGAAATCGCTTTATATTGTGTTATTGTATACGTTGTTTGCCGAATGGGATATCACAGTTCTTCAAGTACGATATGTGTTACGTTTATTTAATTAGCGTCGACCCATAGTCGTTGATATAATAAAAATGTAACAATGCGCATATCTATAATTATTTCGTATACCTTACATTATATCTCAAGCGACAGACGAAATAGACGACGATCGTTTGCTTATTAAAGGAGTTGTAAATTCAAAAATTAGAAATTATTATAGTCATAAGGTAACTATTATGCATAGCTTATCTACACTTGTATTAAAAACTGCGTTCCGAGTCATTCAGAAAGCACATGGCTCATGTTTAATTAAGCACTTACGGCTCGAAACGCAGATTCCCAAAAATTCCATAAGATTTGATATTTTTTATAAGGGCTTCAAATTAATCGTTCGTATCAATTTGATTTAAAATAATTCTTACCGATAAACGTTTGCATCTTTCAGAAAACACGTGCAATCTTCTCAATGGGATGAGATTTCAACTCTGCTATTTTTCGCTGCATTTTTGCACTAGCGCACACTAGTTCAATAAGTTAGAATGGGAGAAAACATATTTAAAATATGTTTGTCTTACTTCCACTAATTGCACCAGTTCAGCAGGGCAGTGAAAAAAAACATACTATTGATTTGTCTAGTCGATCAAATTGATGAGAAATCAGAAACATACGGACGGCCTGTAAAGACCTATGTAACCACACAGTCGAGCTCTGAGCGTAGGTAATAATATTGCCGCTGCGGACAAATCCTCTTGGAGCTGCGCGCATTCGCAAATTAGTAAATACATCTTATCACCTTGGGACATCGATTTGTGGAGAGTTATACGTCGCAATCCGACGGACTTTGGCAAATAACGATACATCATCCTAGCACCTAAAAATATTAACAGTGAATTGTTAACAAATGGTTTGACCGTGTACACGTCCAATAACCTAAAAATAGCGAGACTTTACCCGTCCAATAAAGCCAATTTTGCTCAAACTTGAGACGATCGTCGCCCTCGAATACTTTGAAGATTGACACTATGTAGCCGGTGGACGGAATCGGTGGCCTTCCACCTGGTGGTTCTAGAGGTGGTCTGGCTATGGTGGCGACCTCATTGAAAAGATCCAAAGTATGATTCGCTGCGTATCTCAAATCCCGTGGATCAAACTTTCTCAAAGCAGCGCATTGCACTTGATTATAAAATTCTACAGGGTCCGTGTTTTGTTTGTTTATCAAATAATACGTGATAAAGGGAAATTCGGCTGAAAGAAAGTTTCCATTTTTGTGTACATAACCTCAAAGAAAATCAAGAGAAAAATAGTATGCTCCTGTCATCTTACCATCTTTTTCCATATTCGTCAACAAAATACTTTGAGACGCAGATGGCGCTATTTCTGCCACCAATTCGGCTGCAGTATCGCGTTGCAAAACTAGTGGTCTGCAGACTGGAGATTCGACCAATGGATCCAGTGACTCCAGCGGCGTCATGAAATGTGCCAAAACGCATTGTTTCGGGTCTTCTACCTCCAAAACCGACAATGGACTGCTTGCCCGCTTTTTGTCAGCAATCGGCGCGTGCTTTGAACAAAAATCCCTAAATTATATCACAAGAAAGATAAAACAGGCAAATCTCTTAAAAGGAAAAAGAACGGTAATTCGTTATTTGCGTTTGTAAACACTCGTTTGGCGTGAATCCAAATCGCAAAATACGCGCGGTGGAACAAGTATATACGTTCAAGCCTGATTTTCATCATACGCACGTGCCAGTCTAGACCAACTTGGATCGAATGAGCTATAGCTAACGAACTTGCTTATTTTCGGGTATCTATATGACAAGGCTAAGAGCGTTACAAGATCCATGCCCAGCGTGTATAAATATTGCCCGCGCGATCCAGTTTGAGCAGGCATGAGCCTGCTTGCACGAGTTGCACGGTCATGTTTTTTTGGTTGTCAGAAAAAATTCCAAGAACTAGTATTCTCTGTTGTTAAATGCACAAATGGAAATGTACCGTACCGGGACACCAGCTGGTAGGAAGCGTTCGAGCGACGCGAGTGGGATGATAAAACAATCGCGATCCAAGGTAGCTAATGAGATTGGCTCCCCCCGTGGCGGACTATTTCCGGAAACCACTAGAGGCGTGTAGGTACCGGAAGTTCGATTTCCACTGAAGGATACCTGCGAACAATTGCTTTTAATCGATACATATCAAGCTAATGACACAGATAGCGTGAGAAACGTTTCTCAAACGTGTCAGGAAGCTTTCTGACGCCATGTGTGCTATACACGAGCTTTATATATATATATATACAAAATTAATTCTCTTTCTGTTCTTGCCTGCCTCGAAGCATTCGGAGTCGCCGGTTCGGACGGTTCTTTCGTTTGGCCAGGCTGATTCTGTTTTCTTCTCATTGGATTGTTCGATACTAGATTTGGTCCTAGTCCCGAATTTCCTCCCCATTTGATGACATGCGGTCCGGAATTTCTCCTCGGCGGTGGTCCCAATCGCTCCGATGGCTCTTCCGGTGGTGCGCCTAGTGCACCACCTATCATTAATTTTTTTATTATTATTATTACTGTTCTTCTCATCACTCCCCATGGATCCTCCCCAATAGACCAAATTACACACTCGACTTGATCCAATCATCCATCGATCATAGTTAATATTATTACTTGCAACGTATATATATATATATATATATATATATATTAGTTTATGATCAGCGGACAAGTTTGATTAGTGCTCAAATGAGACCGGTTAAGACTCGAAAACACATTGCAAAGAGAGTAGTTTATTATAATAAACATGTAGAGCTATAAAAAGGGAATTAATCGAGGTGAGACAAAGCGTGAGAGTACCTGTAGGTGGGGAGAAAAAAAGATGAGTTCGGTAGCCATGGTGTTCGTGGTCCGTCATCGAGGAGGATAAGAGTCCAAAGTCGCGACTACGTTTGATCGGGCCACGGCCCCCGCTCCCCTGACCAATCATACAGCGACCAGCGTTAAAACGTCCGCCGTGAGTTGTTCCCGTTGATGTTGTGCCCCCTGCACCCCCGTAGCTCCCACCGATCGTCAATCGACCCTCGATCCCCCCACCCCCAATGGACCCGCCAATTAGGCTCTTGTCAGCCGCGAAATTCTTTCGAAACATAAGATTCATGATTCCTATATTTTTTCGCGTTTCTTTCTAATCTAATGTACACTGGATGCTCTAATATCCACACACACACACATACACACACATAAACATACACAGAAAAATAGATTTCTATCTTGCAAGTCCACGTCGTCAAATTCTGGTCCTGCGCTCGCAGCTAAGGAGCATCCTCGGATAAACGACCCCCTCCTCCTCCTCACAGTTATATCGTTGAACACATTTTTTGTACCAATGAATTATTATCATTATGCCTTGATCCCCTTGTGCGTGTCTTTTGTATATTGTTGCATTATTTCGTGATTTTTGCTCTATATGTGTACATTAACGTATATATATATATCAGTGCGTATAGTTGTGTGCGTAACAGTCATAAAACTATTTCGCAGTTTTCCCGATGCACGTTTGTGTAAACACGCAGAATAAAACTCACTCTGGACGGACACACGAGCCATCTAAGTAACACACGGTATAGATAAGAATTTCATGCGCACAGAGTTGGTCGGTTGTCAACGATCACGTCATTCTGGTGACACGTGCGGTGCGCGCTACGAAGGCGTGTTTCTCCAGACGCAATAATGTTTTTCTTCGTGCATCATTGTCCGACGTCCACAGTGGACGATGCTCGAGCTCTGCACGTACATGACACGACCAGTCATGCAGCTAACGCGTATACGTACACTGTAATCGATCACGAGCAATGTGCATTGAGCAGTGCGCCTGCATTAGAAATAAAACGGAAAGTTTATGCGATCGCGAGCGAGCCGTCCCAGCTTGCTCATCCCCCCATCCCGTCTGAGCACCAACTGACTTCACTACTGTTCGCTTCCTCTGCTCCGTTCCGCTCCGTTCTACTGAATTCTACTCTGCTCGACTCGCCTCGGCCGACCACTCTCGATTGATCTACTGTCGCCAGAGCGCAAGGACTCCTCCGTCACGGTATTTGCACGCGCCACCCTCGGCTAATTAACATCCAACCACTACTTCAATCCGAACTTAATTCCCTATGACAATACACACACTACTCGCGAAGTCTACTCTACTTGAATTTCGAGTTTGTTATTGTTTCAATACTATACGAGTGTCGCAGCGCGTAATTTCAAAGTCTGCGTTATCCTTGGACGAATATAATATATCATTCAACACGCGTTGACTTTGTATATGCTAGTAGTACTGGTTGCGAATTGTGCGTACTCTCTATCGATACACAATTTATGCAGTAGAGTGCGTTGAGTGAACACAGAAAACTACGACTGAGTAAATTTAACGCGGGAGTTGTATAAAGTTTGCAATGTTTTCAATGAAAGAGAGAGAGAGAGAGAACTTACGAAAACGTTTCCTCGTAGATTTGTTAATGGTGTTGAACATTAAAGAGAGGGGGGCTGGAGGGGGGAAGATTAGCAGAGAGCAAAATGGAGTAAACCGTAGCAAAATGTGGCAGCGAGAGAGGAGAAAGGCGAGAATTTGAGCGAAAATTCGCCGGGGAGAGTCCGTGGCTGCGTGGCTCGTGCGAACGGATGGAAAAACGCGTGCTCGATTGGCGGTATTCGGTATTCGCGTACTCGCGCGCGAGACACGTGCTCGTTGGCGTCCGGCTCGATCGATACTTATTGAACTATTCACGAGGATAGTTGCAGCCTGCTGGCTAATGCGCGCTGCGGCACGATGTTACTCAAGGTCGCGAGCAAGGTCATTACTGTGTGTGGCCGCGCACCAGGTGCGTGTGTGTTGGTGCGATTATTTATTTCTCCATTTTTTCAACGCGTTTCCGCGTCCGACCGTGGCCGACGCTGTCTGTTTCCCCTTAAATTCCGGAGCTCGGGGGAATGCGAACGAACGCCTCGCTCGCGGCGGCTGCATGCAAGCTGCGTTGCAAGGTCGCGTCAGGGCTACACGTAAGTGGTACGAGTGGTGGTAAGTAGTACGTACGACGATAAATCAGCCTAACACCTGAACCTCCGAGGCCTGCGCGGTTCGCGCATCAAACCAGGCGCTTTTGGCGACGCTCGACAGTCAAGGACACGGACGGACGACAGCTAATAAACCTCTTACGTCAGCATTGAGTGCTTCCAATGAGTGTGCTCGGAGCTTTGCGCTATACAGAAGCGAGAGATTAATGGCTATTAACTGCTCCCTACATTACTCTTTTGACAATTCCTCGTTATTTTGATCGGTATATACTATATACATATATAGTATACTTGACGAAGATAAAGTTTATAGCTTCGATTCGGACGAGATCGCGAGTTAGCCAAGGTAGCTGGCGTGACTCACCTTGTCTAGCATTTGTATTATCTATATGCTATATACATAAATATTCTCATTTATCTTCAATCGAAAACTCGATCTCTCCTATATCATTTTTACGTTATCTTATCGTTCCCCATCTTTCACGCTAAACTAATATACTCTCGTGGTTCTCGTACGCGAAAACGTTCGTTTTATGTACTCGAGTCTCTTCGAACGAACTTTGCACATATACTCGTGAATGAATAATGTTTGTCATTTTTTTTTATTATGTGTATAATACTCGCGAGTCAAAAGCTGTCGTCGTATAGTGTTTTCTTGAAAAGTTGATCGTCGATCAAAAGGAATTGGTCGAAGGTGTCAAATACCGAGTCGAAACTTTATTTACACCCGTCAGAGAAATCCGGACATTTTGCCTTTGGCATCTGTTTGAAAGTTAAACTTAAGCTGGTTTATTAATAGCGTACTGGCGCGATACGATAGCTCTGCGAATACTTCAAGGTGTCTCGTGGTCGTCTCTGTCGCATCTTTCGAATAGTTCGCGAAAGCCTAAATTTTTACTCGTTGTGTGTGTGTGTTTTACGATAGCTTTAATCGCAATCATGCTCCTCTTAATCGATATAAGAGTTTTATTCGATATTTTATTAAAGCGGAGAGCTTTCTAATCGATTTACTTCGTGCAGCATTCGTCGTTGAAACTTTGTCATATATATGACGAATGGCATGTTTATACTTGAAATAAAGCTGCTTTCACAAAAGGATGACGATGAAGGGGATGCGAGCTTTTCAAATATATATATATGTATATATATGTGTGTGTGTGTGTGTGTGTGCTACTCTCATTCAGCTTTTCTCAAGCGTTCCTCCAAAGGCTTTTTCCGAATACAATGAAAATGACACGTTAGCAAGGCTAATATTTCTAATGGAAGCTTTGTCAGGTGTGAATGATTACTTTATATAGATATAGATCATTCTCGTCAATTATGTTTCCGAAGAATTAAAGTATATGCAAGGTCTAATAGTGCTAGCAACTTCTCACAATGCGATACAGTATAGCCAACGAGTTTTCTATTGTTATCCTGAAACTTCAAGTATAATTCTAAGTACAAGAAACTTCCATCGTATTAATGCTTGCCACCGAGTTTAAAATTATTATAGCTTTACAAGAGCTTTCACGGAGTTATGAAAAATATTTATGAAATTTTAATAAGGGTGAGAAATACGTTTAGCAAAATCGATTTTCTAATAACTTTATTTCCTACATTTTTCTCAATTGTAAATCTCTACTACTTTTTTTTTATTGCTTATTGCAATAATGGAATTGCATGTACGTGTGTGTGCGTGTGTTAAGTTATTTTCCTACGACCATCGATTAGGCTTTCCACTGGGCGACTTGAAATAATCCGCCATTGTGCTCTATTTCCGTTTTTGCGTGTCTAAAAGGGATAGCTAGAAAAAGATAGCATCACTGTGTATGTATTTTTCTACTTAAACCCACGCTATATTCACAGCGTGCATAAACATTGCTTTAAAGAGATTTGCGAAAGTACGGGTCGTCAATTTTCAAAGTTGAGCCGGCTGAATCACATGGATTTTTCTACTGTTAAATACGTTTGCAGTGATTCAATAAACATCCAAGTCAGACGCGAATATACTATACAGTCGTGTCTGGCGAAAAAAGAAGACATAGTATTATTTATTTTTGCGATAACAGCACTTCTTTTTATTTTCTCTTTTATAAGTTTTTCTTTTTTTTTTTTTTATTCAAAGCAATCATTATATTAATAAGGAAGGTGCAAAAAAATTGCAAAATATTTCAAGGATTGCTAAATTAAATTGAAAAATTATCCAAGCTTTGATCGTTTAATAATGATGCATTTTTGAAAAACTGATGAAAAAGTGCAGTTTTGTTTAATATAAATAAAAAAATTGCATTTGTGGAGGTTGATTTTTGCTAGTGTGATTTTTCAATAATTACGGTTTTATATTTAATTAATAAGGAACTTTGACAGTTTGTTATTGCGTACGGTGAACGGGTACACGCGATGCGACAGCATATGACAGATATCGAGCTCCTCTGGGAAATTCTCGTCCCCAGAACCAAAGTTTCGAGCCAAACCAAATGTTCCTATACAGATTCTGTGAATAAATTGAATAACTGTGCAAGTAATACGGCAGTTCGCTTATTACCACGATTACTAATTATTTAAAAAGTTTACAAAACACATCTTTTTTTAACGAGCTAACTGCTTAACATTATATAGAACTACTTTCTACTCCCCATTGTTGCAAGTAAAATTCGCATGCAAGGCCTGCGTTCGATATTGCAAATCTTCGGTGCTGCATCAAGGGTGTATAAAATCACGATTACTAGCCGGTTTCTACTCGAGTGAAACTTCATTTATTTTGTTGTTTCACATAACAACATAATTTCCATATTTATCTGAAAGCTTTGCAATATGTTAATGAGACAGCGGTTTTTCCTGGAGTTTATTTTTAAATTAATTTCACTTCCTTTAAAGCAGTGGTTACTGTAATACATATTTCAAATCTCGTGTACATTAAAATACCATTAATATTTCATTATTCCTTCGTGATTAGCTGGAAAAAGTATTAGAATTTTCACAACGCACCGATAGCAAATGCATTGTTTAACATTGATTGGACAACAAACAGTCGTTCGTGTAACAGAAAAAGTTACAACTGTTATTATTTCAGTTTGAGTTGACAATTGAAAGTAGCGTGTTGAATTTGCACTGTTTTGTATGTCAGCAGATCATTAAACTTAACGTTCACAGTATTAAAGAACGATATATACATATATATAAATATAAAGTTAAGTTGAAAATGTATTTAGACTATAAGGTAAGTTAAAGAGATTTAGGTCCAGTTCCACACTTGTAAGATTAGCCAACTTTAAGCATAAATATTATAGTTCATATAACATATATACACTATTTTTTAACTAGAGTTAAACTAATCAAATTTCAATTAAACAAAGTTGTGGAACCAGGCTTCAGAGTATATATACAATATTTAGTGCAAAATTATAAAATTTAATAAGAAAAAAAAACAGAATGTCAATGAACTCACCAGATTCATAAAGCGGACAGGGCATATATCCATATCGGTCCTCAGGGTACACCACCGATTTGTTCCTCTGGCCGCTGGTCATCGTAGCGAACTTTGTCACGTATTGCAGTAGTTTGTCATAGAAGAGGAGGATCGAAGTACGAATGATAGTAACCGGCTGGACCGGCGGCACGCTGCTGTCTGCCAGGATTCTCAAGAGTCAGGATGATTGCGCGATGTAAAATTAATCCCCCCCTCCCCCCTTCACCGTAGCTCCTGCGCCCGTTCTTCGTGGTGGTGCTGACCCCTCTTGACACGATAAGACACATCGAAATTTCAAAAGCGCCAATTAACCAATTAACGCCAACCGCTGCAACCAACCTGCCAATTATACCGCCGCGTGCTCCACTATTCTCAAAGGTTGTGCTTAATTAGAACCAAAATAGCCACGAGACTTCTCCCCGTCCACGACAATTCTTATCCCTATTTTATTCCTTATTAATTTACTGCCCAAAATTCCCCCCTTTTCTTACGTATATATACCAAATAAGGGACTTTTAAATTTGCCAGCTTAAAATTGCAATGTTCTCCTTAAAAAATGTATCAAATTGTGTATCGAGTAATTATGTAGTATAAGCGAAAGAAATACAAATATATATATATATATATATATATATATCATAAGTGCCTATAGCTATCTAGATCAGTTTCTCTTGCTGATGTAGTAATCGAGTGGCTCTTTGCGAGAATCCTTCTCTCGAGTGTTTTGGGTACGGTTCTATCAGTTTCCTGATACTTATCTATCTTTCAAGTCTATCCTTATAATGCTGCTGGAACGATGTACGAAAATTTATCATTTTTATTTACGACGCTCTTCAAAACCTCATGCAACTCCTCTCTCGCTATAATATTTATAAGAATAACATTTGCAATTTTTTAATTTAATTTTTTTTATTGGAAAACTAGAATTGACTGTTTAAAAATGTATACTCAGTATAAGCTATCAATTGTAAATAATTGCAAATACTAATTTCTATTCTTCGAGCATTTAAAACTAAGAGTTTTGAAAATTTCTTGAAAAATAATGAATAAACCGACTGCTACCTTTTCCTCCACGAGTGACATTGATTTCTCACAGGGAAATGCTCAAGCCAGTCTGTGTCAAAACAACTATTACTACTGCCGTTCTCTTTTTAGCATGATATTATAATGTCTCGTGTATAATTGCACAGAAAAGAGCAGAAATTTAGCAAAGCAACATTTTTCTCCGCTACTAGCGAGTGTAGAACAATTGTCCAAGCCACGTGGCGTTGATTTGGCACACGAAGTTGATATGATTGCGATTCGCAGGATCGAAGTAATTTTTACACGCGACCCACGAGTCCTACCATTGAGTAAACAGTGCTTGGATCGCACGATGCACTTCGACGCACTGGACTGTGAAACGAACGTAGAAAAACTGTCCAAGTCACGTGGTTAGGATTTAGCGTTGCGTAGGCGAGTGGCGTGTGGATTATGGGCCGACGATTCGCGATCCAGCATATATACATGTATATTTACAATATACATATATATACTATATAAATAAATCCTTGCACTGCTCCTCGCTGCACCGTGCTGCGCTCCGCGAGGCACCGCGAAATACTGGACCCTGCTAACAGAGCTACGAAAGGTAAAATGAACGGAGGGAAGTACCGTAAGGGATGCAGAGGGGAGGGAGGGGGGATGGAGGGGTGTAAATAATAAGAAAAAATTTGGTTCCACGTGTAGATCCGAGAAGAGGGGAAGATGATACCGAGTAAATGAAAGGAAGAATTAAAATAGGTAGTTTTGGTTGACGTGAGAAGGGTGGAAGAGGGAGAGGAGGGGTGAGAGACTGTAAAGGGGTGGGAGAAGCAGCGGGGTGAGGGATGCTGCGGATGTGGAGGAGAGGAGCGAGCGAGTCTCTCTTGCTCCGAGCTCGCCGCAACGCGTTTGCAAGCACCCCCTCTATCTGCCTCTTACCCACCACCAGCCACCGTCCCACGAAACCCCCTACACTAACCTGACTAACCCCCGCCTCTATGTCGCAATGTATCCGCAGTCGGAACTCCGAACATAGGCTCGCCACTTTCTTCCAAGATCGCTGTGCCTCTCACCTATTTCCTATTTTCTTGCTCTATTCCCTCCCCCCCCCCATCCCCCTTTCCCCTTCCCTTTATACCTTCACCCATCTCATTTCTTCGAGCTGGCCAAAACTTTCGTGGAGAGGCTATATATATATATATATTATATGTTCATTAATTATTACAAACCGCCGTTTCGAGAAGATTTTCTCAAAGAATGTAAATAAGATTATCTTTTATGTCCTTGGATCTTTTACAAAACGCCCAACGTTTCTTTGTAACGTGATATTATATTCCAACTGAAGAAACGAAGGCGCCAGAAATTTTTCGGTTTTCGTCCTAGATTTGCCGCAGTACAACCGCAGTCAGAAACAAGAGTTTTCTTTTAGGATGAGCTGAAAGAGAAAGGTCAGTGGATAAAACTGGCGTGTTTTTACCAACCCCTCGTGTTATTGATTCCCAAGCACATTTGCACAAATTTTCACCTGGAAATAACTCGAGATGTTTTCGCAAAGACTGCACGCTAATTATTTGCAAACTGTTAATTGTAATACTCCTCCTTCTTTGGCTGCATGAAAAGCTCGCAAGGCGAGAGTAGATTAAGGGGATCCATTGCGCGTCGAGAAAGTACTTCCAAATTATCTTCTACATATTTAAAAATTTGAATATATTCATAGGGACCAAATTGGCTCGTATTGATCTGCTTAATTAACGTAAAGACTTATTTTTTGGATTAAAAAAAAAATTTTTTAAATCGGATATTAATAATAATATTTTATTTCCCATCAATAATTTCGAAAAAGGGAGCCTTTACGACGCTGCGCCAAACTTCAACGAGTAATTTAAGACAAACAAGAAGCAAATATTCCCATAAATGTTGAAGATTTTTTGGAAATATTTGCTTCTTGTTTGTCTTAAATTACTCGTTGAAGTTTGGCGCAGCGTCGTAAAGGCTCCCTTTTTCGAAATTATTGATGGGAAATAAAATATTATTATTAATATCCGATTTAAAATTTTTTTTTTTAGTCCAGAAAATAAGCCTTTACGTTAATTAAGCAGATCAATACGAACCAATTTGGTCCCTATGAATATATTCAAATTTTTAAAATTCTAGAAGATAATTTGGAAGTACTTTCTCGACCCGCAATGGATCCCCTTAAGGATACAGCTTTATAGTATATAGTAGTAGTGGATACGTACCGTTATGGTCAGACAATTTTTGTATGATTGGATAATAAACGATGATAATTAAGAAGTTAAGAAACAAATAATAGAAAATAATATAATCTGTAACAAATATATTGACATTGATTTTTAGTTGTACTTTGAATATGTAATATATATAAAGGGTATTATAATTCTAAACATTTTTGTTTACATGTGTATACACTTGATAATTCTAATTTTGTTAAAAAAAATAATATCTATTGTAAACTTGAAGAGATAGGGAAGCTCATAATCGAAAGTTAATTCCAGAACGTTGAAATACACGCGAAAAGTGGTATGTGTATAGCGTATTTTGGTCTACTACACGTGTATTTAGCCGACAATTTGTGGTGGGAATGAGAAGACTTAGTTTTGTAGTCCTATAGTTACTAACTATTCTCAGGGACTTGCAAGAATTTTTAAAGAATCCAAGCTCAAATCCGAGCCCTTCCAGTATACTTATTTCTCTCTAATCTTGCACAATAATGACAAGACTGATTGAATAAATTCGTTTGATTTGATATTATAAAATATGATAATTCTTTCCTATATAATAAGAATACATCTATACACTAAAATGAACAAGTGTTCTCCATAATATAAAATCTTAATATGTAAGGTAATCTCGATATTCGGTATATTGGAATATCAAAGCTAATATCTCAATGCACTTAATAATAAATCCAGGATCTATTTACATTTGTAGCATGATATATATATATATATATATATATATATAATATATAATATAATAATAAAATAGTCAAATGCTCGCGATTTTGTGTAACAAAGCGAGCATCGAATTGTAAATACCATACGAAATATATGTAAAAATATTAGCTTCTAGAAGCACAGTAGGAACGAATTAACAATATATTGACATTGGCAGAAATATTGTTTTACATTGAAATTGTACGCATAGGAGTACATACGCCATTTGACTTTGATACGTGTTTACTCATTTTCGTATAGACATTATAATAATACGTCTATACATATTGTGCAAAGTGTAACAAGATAAAGATAAGATACTGTCAAGAAAATCTAAGACATACACGCTGTACTTGTGGCAGTTGACTTTTTAAAAGATTCAATTACAGCTAGCTAAAAATACACCTCTGCTTGAAAAACACTCGCCGTGTCAAATATACATACACATTTTTTCCATTTAATTTACATATGACATTCAATTGTTATCTAGGGGGATTTAAACAATAGCTCGCCGCTATTTGTTCAAATGGGAAGGCACTAGGAAAACACGCGATGTTTAATGATCTCGTTTAATGATGACGAATGTTGGCGCATCAGGCTTTAATTGAACTTCTTTCTCATTCTTAGTCTAAAAATTGCCCAGTATTCACATGCTCCATTGATTTTAATCCTCCTGTTCGCCAGATGAAAGCCCAACGTAAATGCTGATGACTTTTCAAAGCAAAAGAAACAGAAATATAGCTCACGGTGGAAACTAACCGACTCGTATTCCAAAGCCAATTAGACGTCAGTCGACCATTCGCTACAAAATCGCTTACGCGTTTCAATGACTAAGAAACGCGAGATATTTAATGACGAACAGAACTTCTCCTAAACGACCTTGAGCATTCAATTTTGATCAGGAATTTATCGTGGTCTGCATTTTACTTTCTTGACGTCTCTTCTCCCACTGATTGATTCTCTTCAGAGGATAACAGATCACAGCCGAAATAAGAATCAACGAACCCGAAAGATAAAAGGATGCATCGTAGCTTCCGGTTCTGTCCATAAAAGCTCCTGAAATTAAAAAAATAGATTCCTCAATTTTCCCTTCTAAATTTTTATATCGAGAGACTCTATAAACACTCTTTGTACAATTTAGTGAATATAATAACAGCATCTATACAAAGTATTTAGTGGCAAAAGTGACCAAAAGTAAAAGACATATATCATATTGAAAAATTTAATTGTCATGTAGTTGGGACGTAATGGTACTTGAGAAAAATTTTACTTGGTCATTCTTGGCACATAATACCCATACGATATATCACTAGAAAATAATTCAATACCCGCAAGAGGCGCTCCAACAGCTGCTGCGATGCCTTGGAACAGAAGCAGTAATCCAAAAGCATTCGTCAAATTCTCCAGCCCCACGAGATCCACTACGATGATCGACCTAAGCGAGGCAAATACCGCTGAAAAGAGTCGTTAAACGAATAATGGTTAGTTCAAGCATAGAAAGTAGCAGAAATAATGCAAGGGCGATAAATATAATACACAACGCACCCAGGGCAATTACAAATGATAGATACGAGAAGAATAATGAATAACCATGTGCTCTTATATATATATTATCTCATTGTTTTTCATTGTTCGATGCTGTCGGAACAAACGTTTAAGCACGTGCGATATATCTATATATGCTATACGAATGAAACTTTTCCTTCTTTGTTCTCGACCAATTCCACTTCTGCCCGTTTGACGTTCCGATAACTGTATCTTAAATAATGGTCAGCGTTCCTTATCCACTTCTACTTGGTTATCAAGCAATAACAAGTAATTGTGCTCTATCTTGTTTCTGTAAGTTTTGGTCTAACGATAACCCAATTCAACACGACCTGTTTTGATGAAATCTCAGCGACCGAAGAAAGATCGCCTTTCAATTTGGCAATAGATACCAGATCCCCAGCGAGATTTACGAAATTTATCGTTTACACTTACAAATGCTTAGGCCAAAACTAGCTGCATAAAAGAATTGGTATTCTTCGGTGAGCGAGATTCCAGAGAGAATCGTGGCCAATCCACCAATACTTATGAAAGTATTGTTGACTACAAGTGCATCCACTCCTGGTATACTGCTGGCTAAGCCACAAACAACACGACCAATCGTGTTGCCAATACCGATCACAGACACCAGGAACATTGCAGTGGATGGGTCGATTCCAGCCATTGTTGAACGATCTATTGTAAAGAAAAGAGGAGAACTTTTATTTTTCTTATTTTCTGCACTTTTACCAGATCTAAATCGCTCTAAGATACATGTATACGGCAGTTAGTATAATAATCACGCTAAATACCTGGAAGATACATAAAAGGTGTGTAAAATCCCATCATGGTAAGTCCACCGGAAATGGCCAGGATCACGAAGGATGGACTTTTGAGGAGGCTGAGATCGAGCATCGTAGTCAGAATTCTTCTCACGCTTTCGGGGCAGAGGTAGCAACTTCCGCTTTCCTCTTCAGCTACATCAGTTGCCGTTGGTAATCTTGTGACCGACATGTGATAGCCTACCGATGATTGCTACGGATCAACGGCATTAAAAAAACCTCCTTTTAATATGACGTTAATTAATATCACACAGCTATATACTTGTATCTATAAAATTCCCTTGTACCTGCGATCTATAATGAGGTAGTCTGTTCAACGAGCCACCATAGAAGATATCGTCTCTGTAGAAGGGCCTCTGATGATCCTTGTTAACAGGACTCTTCTTGTACGTGATTTTCAGGGATTTCTGACTGCAATCTGAATCAGCTCGCAATCTTCGACCACTGATCGTATGCCTACGGATCTGTACTCAACAATAATTTGAATCATTATATAAATCTCAATAACTCCTCAGGATCAAAACCAAGCAACGAAGAAGAAGAAGAAGAAGACCAGAGTTCTATTAGGAACTTACCGTTGGTACTTTTCCATTAAGCCTTTCCAAATCGCCACTGAGCAAATTGTTCTCCTCCTCGATCGATTTAATCTCTTCGTTGCTGACAATGTCCAGTTCCGGATAGATCGGTACCGATAATCTCTTCTCCGAGGTGCTCAGTTTTCTTTCCAACGTGGCTTGGTCCACGTACACCTTGTGCAACGAATGCAAAGACTTTGAGGCGCTGTAAATCGTTACTATCTTTAATCATAGACGCGAAAGCAGGGGAAGTACGTAAAGAGACGATGATCAGATTCATACTTGACTATATTGGGACTGCTGCCCAAGAGCTCAGCCGCAGTGGGGTATTCGGTATTGTTGTTCGTGCCAAAGATACCACTCCTACTGGGTTGCACGCAGTGCAGCGATGCAGTCGATACTCCTTTCGACATTAAGGATGCTTTAGCCTCAATAGCTGCATTCTCTTGGGTAGCTTTTACCTTGATGCGAGAGGGCTTTAATGGCCGGAACATTGCGCCGAAAATTGCACAGTTCAGCAACATACCTGAAGAGAGAATTAGGGATTATTCGGGAATGGAGCTATTAACGTGCTGAGGTCAATGACCTCGATGCGAACCTCCGTGAAAAAGCAGCGTTTCTCTCCATCCAAAGTTTTTTATTAACAGATCTGTGATCGGTGCCAGGACGAACGCTCCGATTCCTGAGCCACATACAGCAATACCAGTTGCCAAAGCTCGCCATCTTTCAAAGTAAAAGCCTGTCGTTATAACTGCTGGCACGTAAATTAAACCCACTCCAATGCCACCTGGATAAGAAAGAGAATTCATGGTTTTCAAGTTTTAAAATTCATTTCAACAGCTTGTGAATGCATATATATCTATCTATCTATATTTATATATAGAAGAAAAGCTTACCAAGAACACCGTAGGAGATGTAGAGGTACTCGATGGAGGTGCTGAAGTAAGACAATGCAAAGGCTGCACAGCTCAAGACGCTTCCTGAAATTGCCACCAGCCTAAATCCGTATCGATTCGCCAGGGCCGATACAAAAGGACCTGTAAGAGGAAAATGTCTTGTTTTTTCCATTTGCCATTAAAAATTAGGGTGAAACATGCATGACTGACCCGCCATTAAATAAAATCCTGTTTGAAGCGAGTTCACCAGAGCGACTCTCGCTTTGGAAACTTGAAAAGCTTCGGCGATGTTGTTTAAGAAAACTCCAAAGCTGAATATGATACCATCGACGAAAAGGTTGCACATGAAGGATGCTGCTACGATTACCCAACCCCAGCCACCGTCGGGGGGTACGACCATCTCCACTTCGATGGCCTGCAGAAATTATTTTATTAATGTATTAATTAATAATACATTCTTTAATTAATATCGAGTAAAATTGATGAGTCCTATAATATTTTTGGCTTATCCTAAAGTAATATTGTTTATAAAGCAAACTGTCACAATTACCCATTCATAAACATCTTCAGGAGGCTTCGACATCACGCAAAAGTCATCTTGTTAATTAATTTATCAACATACACATTAATTAACATCGAATAAAATTAACGAGCCCCTATAGTATTTTCTCATCATCCCAAAACAACACTTTATATATAACAGGATTACCAGGTCTTAACGACCTTCAAAAGGTACCACAGCACCTCTCCTCCAACGCCATACAAAGATCATCGTTAGTCGCTTGAAAAAACATTGCAAAAACCTTGAAACAGCTGATGAATCACGCGATATTTACGGATTTTTCCGTTGATTCACTAAATAGCGAATGAAAAATGAAATCGTTTGATTAGGACGATCAGCGATTGCAATACTATATATATGCACTGTGGGATAAGCGATAAAAGACGAAAGGGAAAAAAAGGGGCGCAAAACTTGGCAAAGTGAGCGATCTGCCCCTGACCCACAACGAGACAACGCGTTTATCTATAAATTATGTCGCAAATATAGCGATAACGCTCCCTCGTTACGTATTTTCGATTATTATTGCTTCAGTTTGCCCCTCGGTCCATTCTAAATTCACTCGCGATGCACTTTTATGCCGAATTTCCATGAACGAACCTCATTGTTATTGTCGTTGATATCCTGAAGAGGCAGATCCTCGCTTTTGTTGCAGACACCGTTTGGCTGCTGATTCCTGGAATCCCGTTCACTGGCTTTGCACTCCGCCGACGTCATGGTGACCGGACGACTGAAACAAGTAAAGTCGTTGCACGACATTTAAATAACACACGAAGAAACAGTCCCACCTCCAGCCGAATCCTCAGTCCCGAGTTTCGTTCAAAGTGGTTCGCGATATCTTATACTTTCGGTCTAATTGAACAAGGCTCGATCGAAGCTGATGTTGGACAGTGTCCCGATAACAGGCAGGAAGCACTTTTAACACTGTGGCTCAAACCGTACACTATATATCACAAAATTTGTCAAACCGTGATGGCTATAGACTCAACTATATATATATATATATATATATATATTAGAACCGTTTCCCAGCCCCATTTATTTTCACTGCATCCTCGCTCAGCGTCTGTTTATTGAAAACGAAAATATTTTTAAGAGCTCCTCTCGCTCGACAAACTTATCTGCGAGAAACGAGTGATAATGAATCTTGCATTGAGTTGCTTACAAAATATCGACGATTCGACGGAACAATATTAGCATCTATATATCGCGAATAATAGAAAATAATTATTATAGATGACACAAGTGCTGAATCAACCTACGTTGCGCGACGAAAAATCGCTACTTATCAAAAGCAGCACGATTTTCGAGGACGTATCTGTGAATGTGGGTTTATGATTTTCATACGAATGGTCCGTCGAAAATAGCATCCATCTGTATACACACGAGCGAGTGGTGTTAATTAATGAAATCAGTGTAGAAAAAAACAATCGATGGGCCCACCTCGTAAAAAGTTTATCTACGTAAATATAGTAAATAGATTTAGGTGTAGCTACCAGCAGACGCTAAATTCGATTGATAATCAGTACACGTGGATCAAGAGTTGGCTTTGAGCAATCTTGTTTTCCGCGTTAACGAATCCCCCCCCTGCGTCAAGAGTTACTTTCAGTCGAACGAAGCCAGTCAGTCACGAGTTTCGTTTTCAATGTAATAAGCAACGGTATTTTCCGCATTCGCCTCCCGAAAACACGTTCCCACAACATTTTCTCCACGGATCGCGCTCCAAACTCCCTATAAACTTTACAGCTCTACATCGCGCGAGGTTTTCGTAAAAATAACCAAATTCACAAACTCTCCAATTTCTTTCCAAGATTGTGCAACTGCGTCGGATCGTTAATCTGTTTTCTCGTACACGATACGTGATTTAATATTGGCTAATGGAATTAGCATAGTTTATTTAAGAACAGTATTAATTTTATCGCGAGGATGATGTACAAAGCTAAGATTGTTATGAAATGTATTTGTTATGTCTCGTTTAGTGACTTTTTCTAATATTACGTGCAAGATAGTATAATATTATTGTTCGGTCGACGGTACCAATGGAGCCATCGTTATAGAACATGTACAAACACGTTGATTTCGTGTATTATTTTTGAGGAATAAGTCGTGCGACGTTAAATAAATTTTTTAGTAAAAACCGGAGGTTCGAGGATGAAGGCCCTGCAGCACGCGTCGTTCCAGGCAAAGATTAGGCCAACCTTGACCTTTCGCAAGCATCCTCCCTGACCTCCGTTTATCCGTTACATTCACCTCTCGGATAACGTGGTCCTGGAAACCGGTTGACAGGAAATTTTTTCAATGACCGAATGAGCAACTGCAGTATATATAAATACGTGTTACTCATACTGTGAACGATATACTATATATAACTGCGTGCTAAATTATTAAGAAAAACACAAATGCATTTGAACAAAGTGCAAGAGGCGAGAGAGCGTCGAGCGACGATGAGGAAATGCAAAAAATAAATTTAGCAACGAATGCACGGTCGCTGTACTATATAGTCACGTGTTTATACATTCCGATTTATACTCTTGACCTTGGACAACGCCCTTTCCAACGAGATACTTTTGGATTGACAGTAGTTTGGAATTTGTCGCTCGCATTCTTTTCTTCGTCACCTTTGCATCCCTAGACACACGGATTCCTGAATTTCGAACCGTGCTCGCGCACTCCTTACGCGTATCTATACGCATGTGTATATATATACTACTTGTACCGACGCAATCTTATCTTATCTTAATTTAAAATACATATCTATGTATATCGAATCAATCGATGCTCTTATCGAAGGTTCGCGCTGTTGGCATTTCAATCAACTTATAAGCGCCCAAGGTAATTAAGGCAATAATGACTCTCGATATAAGCCTCGTATTAATTAACTTGTGTACTTTCAATACTCTCACGCATGCGACGAATTAGAAAAAGCGTTGTAATAACACTGAAATTCAAGTATGTGTACTATATACACACAGGAAGTATATACTAGACATATATATATATATATATTAAAATTCCTACACAGAAGAATCATTGTAGGATCATGAACGTTTCGACAGGTGTTAAACGAGCCACCAATGTTTCAACCGAATAATGAGAAATAGTATTTGTACAAGGAGAACTCTTCAGCATGTATAGCAACCAATGAAAATTGAGACGTTAACAGGTTGGAGAGTGAGTGACAGGAGGTTACCACCAGTTGATCTTATTTTCTTACTGCAGCAGCAGTTTTTAGTACGAGTGACCAGATGAAAGTTGTTAATTAACGAATGAGTAACCACGCAAGGAATTAATATTTTTATACTCCTACGTTGCTAGTAGGCCAATTGCAGCATTGCAAGATCTGCGCGGGACTTTGCTGCAATTTCAAATGCTCTCCTCTTCTAGGCCGTCCCCTCGCGACTGTTTCTGTCAGTTGTGTCAGCACCAACTGCTAAGTACATATAATAGCACGCACGAGCTGCCGTGAATAATGACATATAAGCGGAATTCTGTAAACTCTGTCAATTGATAACTGATTCGTCATTTATTTTTAGATCGCGTCACACCAGTTTGCTTCTGCTCGAAAATGATAAGATACGCAATATATGTGTTATACAGTATCTTTATCCCCTGTCCCTCTGCCAGCTGCAAAGTTTCAACTCCGAACAAAGCGAGATATCGCGAAATTTACCAAAAATGCCATCAGCCTAAAGCAATATTGAACTTGTCCCGAAGAATCGTTCGAGGGGTCGTAAATAACGTCGTAAATTGTATTACATACCTTGTACGATAAACGCCTCGAGCATTGAGGACTGACTGATAACTGTGGTACACTATATATATATATATATGTATAGATGAGAAGGAGTTATCTAATCGATCTAATTTACTCGTAATAAATCATAGTAACTTTGTTGCTGATTATCCGCGACCTAACACGTACAGTCATAGTTTTAAAGATTCATTCAAAGAAATATTATGAATGCTTGGAGGAATCCGAGCTGTATCCAAGCTTTCTTATCTCTAGATAAAGAGGAAGACGAAAAAAGCAAGAAATAACAGAAAGAGAAAGTTTATAATTACCAGTGTCATTACTGTATCTTCGAGATACAAATATTCTATAAAACACACAGCGAAATCATAAATATTCTTTTTATCTTTGACAGGACTCCTTGCGCCTGCTAAATATGTACCTATACGTGTAACACGTGTTGAAAGTTCAGTTTATTTGCCATTTTCACAATTTCGCCAATAAAAATCAGTCGTTTAATCGTGAACACAATATTAGTCTATGTATTTTACAAAAGTTAATTAACAATTTTTATTGCAAATAGCGATTATGCATGAATAGATAAGCGAGTCACAGTGGACGTAACGATAATCGTAAATAAAAGGATAAAATAAATTGTACTTTCACACTCATCGTTGCATCAGTGATAGATTGATGACTGGCTGCAAAATTCTATTGAAGTTTCAAAGTTAATGAAAAGGAAAAAAAAGACGCGAGAGGGAAGAATTTTCCATAGCAAAAAAGTATAAAAAGAACAAAATTAGCCTAATAAAAAAATATATTATAAATAATTATATGTAGTCAAAAGCAAATACGAGCCAGATACACCAGAGTCACGTTTGTGTGCGTGTGACGCGTGTAACTATCACACTATAAATATATACATACGAATTCTACTACCAATTGTTTACCAACGTGCGTCGAAATACGCAGCACGAAGTGTAATACTTACGCATTGATCGGTAACCCGAATGTAAGTGAGAATAGCACAGCTTGGCCCGCCGAATGACCACTTCACTGAAGGTCTATTAAAATCCCACGAGGGTCATTGCTCGGCGCCTAATCTTCACGCGGAAATAAATGGTGCTAACAACGAAACCGACAGTGGCTGAGCGTCCTCGATCGATCAAAACGAAAATAAAATGAAGGAAAAAGAATAAGGCGAAAAATTGGAAAGGCCTCCGGAGCAGCCGAAGGCACAGTGCCAGTGATGGTAATAATGGTGGTGGCAAACAAAAGCGACTGGGAGATAGCGGTGGAGGAGTATTGCTTATTATAAATGGAATAGGAGGCGTGGAAGAGGAAAACGACTTATCTTCTTAGGGAAAGAAAAAGCTATTAACGCAGCACTACGCTATTTACAAGAACAACTCGCACCGTCGTCGCTTTGCCATACTGCCACTCGCCGACGAGGCACCACTCCGCGACGTAACCCAAATTTCAGCCCACTGCGTCACACTTTACGCTTCCGCGGATTATTTACGTATCGCCATAACGTCACGACTGCCAAAGTTTCATCATCCCCCCTCCCCGCCGATCCTGATCGATCGTCGTCCAATAACAATCGAGACGCAACTCCGTTGCACGAACGCTTCGCCCGAAACCCGACAACATTGTGGCGTCACGACGAAAATCAGCCGCGAGTTGAACATAACCTAAATAGGTTTCGCCGAAAAAATCCACGCGAGGCTAATAAAAGTTGGATAATTTGGGACCAAGGTGAGCAAACTCGAGAGAGTATCGCACCCGTCGCAGAGTTTGTATCGCTTGCCAATGATTCTTCTCGGTGGTTTGTGATGGTGACGATGATAATACTGTATAGCAGGGCTCGTTTAATTGGACCATGCTAACCAATAAGTTGTAGAGCAAAACGTCCATTGATCGAGACAATTCGTTCTTCGAACGAAGATAATTGCTGTCCTACCGCGTAGTAATCGTTGTCCTGTTCAATTAAAGCATTCGTTCAATTGATCGATAGTATACAATTTGCAACGGACCAATATGCTTCGTTTATAGGCATTCTCTTTTAATTGATGAGAAATCGCTCTAAGCACGCTTCTGTCCCTACTCGAATTCGTCCTTCTGTATAAATCGTTCGTATTGGTATTTATATTTAATATATAGTCTAATAAAGATGTCGAGTTTTGCTTTAAATTTTTATTTAAAGCACGTGGATATTTACTACGGTGTACACTAATTATAAGGAAGTATTTCCCTTCCAAGGAAAAAAATATTATAATTCATTCTAATGAAATCTTATCGTACACACCACGCGCACTCACGTTCATACTAATTGCTACATTACACAAAAAATTTAGTAGATAAAACTTGTCTCGATTGATACAAACAGTCGTTTGCAGCTATAAACAATTCTTTATATATTTGCTATATATGAATCTATATTTATGAGCAGTCTTAACGTACATGATTCTCTCCTCATGGTCGTGACACGCCTATAACGTTCGTTCGTATACATTATAAAGTTGTGCTGATACTTTTAAGCATGGCGTTCAGATTTTCATTACGCCAACTGTTCGCCTAGCTCGCTTCTTTTTTTATGGCTTCCGTCTACTCGACGTATTCGCTTTGAATAAGTCGTCGATTGCAAAAGGAAGCAGAGTGATATAATTGAGAAACCGAATATCTTCTCAAATTGCAGCTATTTTTAACATTCTTACTTTCGTCTCTTTCAATCGAGAGAGATGCTATTGCTACGATGTAGATTAATAAAATTATGATGGGACTCGTCAAACGACTTAATTACCTGCTTTTTTCGAATAGTTCGGATTACGCAAGGAGCAGCCCGATCGAAGCTGCTTAAAAAAATTATAAGCAATAAAGACGATAATTCAGTTTCATTCAACGACTTTTCTCGCTAAATTAAAAATCTAGCAAATTTCTTATTGTTCATAGGAATTATGAAACAATGTAAAAAACGGTAAGGGTATCATTTTTCGCGAAAGAGAAGACAGGGAAACTGCAGTTTTTATACAAGGCAAAATTTGCAATGCTTCGTACAAAAGTATGTATTATTAAAGATTATAATAATTATGTAACGCGGAGTAAAGTTAAGAACGCTTTTATAAAATTTCGGCAACGTGTAATTCGATCCACCATTCAGCATAAATTGACTTTTTACAGTCTTGTCATTCGCATAATTTCTGCCGAAAGTCTACCATTTATTATTGCTATAGCTATATATATTGGTTATTTCTTGACATTGGGTCGAGTTAATAATAATACGTGTAAGACGGGTCAACCAGTGAACTCGTTAGTCTAATGACCGCATATACCCAGCCGTTACATACATTATATACTATATATATATATATATATATATATATATATATATAGCATACATTTTAAGGTAGGCCTCGGTCAAGAAACGACTGACGGAATACAAATGTTTCTGCAACGGAGCTTGCTATTTCACAACGATAAATCGTTATCGTGAATGAAACGTCAAAAACATTTTTCAATGTAATAGAAAAAAAAACTGATAATTCTTCAAATATCGCATGAAGAAGTTGAAGAAATTGAAAAAAAAATTGATTGCCAAGGACTGTACTTTATATACATAATAATAAAATATTATTTTACAAAATAAAATTCTTTAAGCACGATAGAGAAATTTGTATTTTCTTCTCTTGTTCATTACTCTTGTCCCTATGGAACGTGCGTACACGCTCGTTGAGGATCCCGGTCGGGCGATCTGTGCACAAAGAAAATTCGAGCGAATTTACAGGCTACTACGAACCCCATTGTGTGACTTTGTGGCATGAATGACGCGTATATACAGTCAAAGTTAGAAGCTTGAGAGACACGCGTCGCGAGGCAGCAACAATCGATGACCAAGGCTACTAACCACGTGCTAACTGTACAAAAGCCCAAAGTTCGTACTCGCGCTATCTCTTCTGGCGGCAGCCTGTATTTTTATTTACCTAAAAAGTCTTGGACGAGTATCACCGCGATGCGACCGCCGCACCGGTTCGATCGTGTTTCATCCCGTTCATATCCTTTCTCGCGAGCCTCCTTTGACCGTTCCGGCCAGGCAAAATTGTCGAAAGTGTAGCCGAGCACGGTTCTATCACGAGATCTTCGCGCGATAATCGCGTAACACGCGCTATGCAAATTTTCCATTAGCCGCGAGAAGCGAGCTTAATGTAGAATGGAACTTGTTTTGCAGTAAATAAAATAACATAAAGTGTGATTATGCTAAAAACATGTTGTTGACGGTTCTAATTCTGTACATTAGAAAACTTGCCATTTTGCATTTTACAATTCTGATATACGTTAGAAAACCTGCTATGCGATACGCTGAATTTGTTCTGGACGCACGACTCGTTGCAACACTTTGGAGTGAAACTGACGAACGCAAACATGCTCCATTATTGCAGAAATTTTCCATAGCTGCAGAAAAAAATTGTTTTTCGAGATCGCTGCGCCACTTTATCATCTCGCCAGCGGGTATACTAATGACGCGCGTTGTATCCCGTGACGAGTACAGGGAAGAAATGGAAAAAAATAGAGGAATGGTCGACGGCGCCGCTCGCGAAGCCCCAATTGACTTTTAAATATCCTCAACGTAATCGCAAAGTACGTACGCGCGTAAATGCTAATAAATATATGGTATACACGTATGTGTACCTCAAACCGAATGTTAATCCTAAGTATTTTTAATTACCTCGATCGAGCTCTAAATAAGAGATAGGTACGCTCTTGACATTATTATAAACACTATGAGATAAACATATTTGCACGTCCACAGGTATTTTCTCCTTTCAGCTATCTCTCGAGAGAAGCTCATCGATAAAGTATTGTCCCGTATTCACGCGTAGCAAGATAAATTTCACCAGTGGCAGGAAATTAAATTAAATGTTAACTCTTATCATCCCACAATTATCAGATTCGTCCCGCTGTTGAAAGGCGGAATTTCAAGTATCCGTCGTGATTAGATGCCCGTGCCAAGAGACAAGGAGGATTTCCTTGGAAAAATGAGGAGCTTCTTTGAAAAGGGCAGATTAGAAGGAAAGTCGGAAAGAACACAGACATGCGTTTAGTTATTGTCTCTCTGCACGACACGATGATGAAACGCGAAAGAAAAATGAACACGTGCTCACGGCCACGTGCAGAGAATTGATTAGTGCGCATGCGCGGTGGCTCCGGGGACCGGAGGAGCCGGGACCGGCGGCGGGACCACGCGGGAGCCTGGCTTACGTACACACGCACACACATTTCTACAGCGCTTGAATTAACGAAAGTGCGATGTTACCTGGTTGGTAAGAGTCACTGTCACCGACTATCGAAATTCCACAGCGACTATCGCAAGGAGTTGCTTGCCGAACGGTGGCGGCAACGGAACACGCGTGTTCATGCGTCGCTACGAGCGCGTGCACTGATGGCAGGCGGCGGCGCCCCGGCTGATCTGATGACCAACAACCAAACCAGCGGAGCCAGACAGACGGACGGACGGAGGGACGCAGAGACGCGCGAGCGAACTCTCTTTTTTCGTTACTTCACGACCCGCTCCACCCGACTCGGCCCATTTCAAACTCCAGACACACTCCTGCATGTTAGCCTCCAGCGTCCCCGGATCCACTGGACTCTTCTCCGGAGTTTAGCTCGCTTGTTTGTATATATATATATATATATATAGTTGAGTTTTAGAGCTTCCAATTCTGCTCGCTGGGACAAATTTACGCATTTGTGTTTACATATGAAACGTTTCGTATCGCGTGGAATCGAGTGACCTCCAACGGTCGATTCGACAATGGGGGTTACACTTTGTTATGCGTTATGTTGTGTATCGAGTGAGTATTATATTTATTATAGCGTTAGAGTCAACATAAGCGTACCGTGTGCGCGGTGAATTTGGTGCTCGATCGGTGATAACAGCTCGGAACTGCGGCGACTAGCCGATAACCCGTTTGCGGGGACGTGTCTTATGTATATATATATAGTATAAGTGCGAGCGCATATATACACTGGCCACGGCTTCCGGGACTTCGGTACAAATCGTACTGCGGCGAAACTTTCTGACGAGTCTCGAGCGACCGAAGAAACGTAATCTAACCGGTGCGGGGATATCGTCTATATACTAGCTATTAATTACTTTCGTCAGGCTTAATCGACGCTTATTTAATTAAGGTTATGAGAGATGATGCGCAGAATAGGATCTCTATGTATGGTAGTAATTTTTATAAGAAATTTATACTTTCGGGTCAGAGTTCAGGTCACGGGTATATATACGGCTTTAACGATTGTTTCTATAATTAATTAATAATTTGCATTTTTATATTAAAAAAATTAAAGTCTCGTGAATAAAGAGTAACGAGCACCGTTTATTTAGGTGCTCGAGATTAGTCTGTTTTGTACGTTTCGCTTCGTCGAACTCGTTGTTCGGCCTATTCAATGATGATGCGCTTCTTGGTACGCTTATACGTAATTACGCGTTCATTATTTCATTGTTCATGTACCCTTAAAGCGCAAACAGGTTTCTTATATTTTTTTATTAAATTGATATCACATTTTTGTACGTAATTTCTTAATTATTTTTTGTGCTGAAGAAAACGTTTAATTCGAGTTACTATTTTTTTTTTAATTTGAAGTTATGTTTGCACATTCAACTTTGAAAGGTATAACGCTTGAAGCGAAAGAAAAGATATTTAAAATTAGCGCGAACTGGTAGAATTAATTTCGATTCGCTTAACAGCCAGAGCGGGAAATACAAAATGAATCACCGCGGAACAGTTTAGCGCTGCGTGTTACTACTACTGGGAAAAGTTTGTGTAAGCGGCACTGTGTAGAGTCTTGCAATTGGTCATCCCTTGTAATTAAAAAATTAAGTAAAACCAGTGTTATTATTTATCTTGACAGCAGGCTGTCTCTTAAAAAATCTACTCCCCCTCCCCCCTAGACTGAAATTTTAATCCGTAGTTTCGTGGTGTTATTAAAATTTAATGAAAATACACTACCTTTTGGATTTTTCTTAAGCTTGTTAATAAATTACATTAATCCGACAAAACAGCGACCTAGTATAATCTTTCCTTAGATCCAGTTTCCTTGAATGAATGTTTTCCAAACTTGTTTGTCAATTATTCATATTAGCAAATTAGAAAGACCAGTCTTGGATTTTAAATGAACACTTTATGATACAGGAATAGAGTTAAACTAGTTAAGCTGTTAACCAGTGTATGTAGCACAAGCAAACTGCTAATGTTATTAAAACTGTTAATTATACTCTTTAAAGTTTTTATGAAATTTTAATTAATGACAAGTAAGTTTGTAATTCTTCGGAACTATTTTGAAATATTATATAAATGAAGAATCAGTTGCAAATCATCATCCAGAAAAATCCAAGTAGAAAAATTGATTATTCGATTAAAATCATTCATCATAATGGTCCTCTAGCAGCTTTATCCTCTGTAGGCAAACCGGAAGTCTATTGAATATAAAACGATGACAAGTTTTGAGACGTCGTTAAGTAGCTAAAGATATTGTAGCTTCAGAGCCCAGCCTTGCTAATCATTTATCTGCCTTCTACTTGTAGCACAAGCTTGCAAATTGGTAAAACATTTTTATATTATTTCGTTTCACATACAGAGTGTTTTTCTAACGATAGCGTATCGGAGATTTCGTGTTATTTTATTATACCACTCAGTACTACTATCTCCGTTTAGTTTAGCATTAAACATAATAAGCGAGACTAATTGAGAAAAAAATTATATTTATAATTTACATCTGAGGAAATTGTTAAATTAAGAAATCAACGTTCTAAAATTTTATTAAATTTAATAATGTGTACAGAAGTATAAAAGCGTTATCTACAAATAACGATTCTTTATATCACCGTTATGAAAAAACACCCTTTTTTTAATCGTATTGGAAAGCAAAAATCTCTCATAGAATTTAAGTCATTAAAAACGATAGATTTATCCTCTTTGTGAGGTATAAAAGCTTAAAATAAACAAATTATAGATATATTACATGAGGGATATGAATAAATAAACGTGAAATTTCAATAATAAAAATTCATAATTGCTCTTTAATTTTGACTAACGCCACTAATACATTTGTCCTTCTTTGTACCATATCTCATTTATTCATCATATGCACGTGACAGAAGGCGCACGTGTATATGCTTGTGTTTCAGTGTTTTGCAGGATGCACACACCGTAAACATAGTTTTTTTTTTATCTAAAATCTTGCCAGTCCAATATCATATATACATGGCACACACATGTACAGACGAAATGACACAGGAACACACGCGTCGTCAGTACTGCGCGAATATAATATAATCTAATTTAGTATATAGTATTCTAACTATGTTGTACAGCGCGCGTGCTCGTGCATGTACTTTAAGTGAGTAACATGTATATCGCAGTAAGTTAAGTTCATAAGAGATATTTCCCTGATACACAACGATCATCAGAATGAAAATGAATATTGTTGCAGTCGCTTTTACAATAATACGTTTTACCGTGTAAATGTGAAGATGTATATGATATTTTGTATTTGTATGTGAGAGAACAAAAGGGGATTGTAGAGAAAAGAAGCAAGCGAGATTTTAAATTGCAATAGCACTAGTTGGTTTTTAGCGATAGCAACAATTTTCTTAACTCAAGTTACACATCAGCATAGTAATTACAATAATCTTATATGTATATAGTATATATAATATACAATGTACATAGTGTAACGTTGGTGTGATTGATGTTTTCAACAAGACTTATAATAAACATTTCTCACATACACATATCTGTATATGTATGCAATTTTATAGAAATAGGCGTGTATACATTATTTGCAATATAGTATAATAATAATAATAATAATAATAACATATCACCAGGATCAAATAGATCAAATGATACTTCTGTAATATTTGACTGATTGCCAAAACTTATCGACGTTTTCTCCCAAACAACAGTAGTACTTTTTTTATATTCGTGCGCGTTGTGGCACAGTACTATAGTCACCATTGATCTTCAGCTTGTATCGATTTTGTGCTTTATCATAGATTTTTCGTCTTTTATACAACTTTTTTAATTGTATCAACTGAACAATTTAAACGATTAATTTACATAAACCAGCTTTAGCGCGGACCAGATATTTATACATTATTGAAACAATCTATTCAAGTAATTAATATATTAATTAGTCTCTATCTAACAATTGTTAATTATTTGTTAATTAACATACTATTATAGGAATCTTTAAAAAGTGATTCCAAAACCAAATTCATCATTCTTCTTTGTCTATATCTATATTTCATAATTTCTATTTTACAATAGTCTATGTTTTATTTACAATTCTTTCCGTAACAGCAATCTAGTTGTAGAATAATAATAAAGTCGTGTTCCGTCTTCCTCGTTTATGTACATTTGTCGTGTTTATGCAAGAAAAATATTTCTCGTATTCAAGTCAAGTTATATCTTTGGATACAACCAAATACAGCTTTAAATAACAAGTCAAAGGTGGGGGGATGTCTCTTTAAGTAAGAATGGTCAATTCTTTCAATGGTTAATTCAGTATAAGAATATCTTTATTTGCTATATTTAATGAAGTACTTTAATATTAGATAATTATAGTAAATTGCTGTTTTTTTTATTTTCTTTTTCTTTCTTATTACAATAATGCTTAAGTACTGTACGTATAATATATAATCAGTATTTTAATTGACCATTCTTAGCGGAGATATTATCTTTTAAATTATTCAGATTAGTCATTTAATAAACATTCGATATGCACGTGGGAAAGCGTGTTTTTATACGTATTTTCGTAGCTTTTTTCTCTTTTATACTGATTAATCGATACTGATTAAATTAATGAAATTTTTTATCAACTATTATTGACATAGGCAAAGAAATAGCTCCATGCTTGATGAAATTTTTGTACTGTTTATGTGGTCATTAAAAAAAGGTGAACTTGTAAAAAGCTGAGTAGACGAAAAATTCCATCAAGCATATTAGAATTTGTGCTTTTATTTATTATCAGCTTAACAAAGAAATACCTTTTTTGTTAACCTTTCCAAACTAATAGCCCTATCACAGTGTGGCTCGGAGAGAAGGCATTTTTCTGTTGAAAAAGATCAGAGCTTTTGCATGTTTATAAAACAGATTCTATTTGCTTTATCTCTTTCTCGGGCTGATCTTGGGGTGATGGGGCGGTTTCCAAAATTTCGGGAATATCCTCTTCGTTCTCTTCTTCGATATCTTCGTCAATTGGCGTCAAAGTATCTAATATCACAGGTTGAGTCTGAAAAATCAGTTTTTAATTTGGAAAAACTACTACTTTGAATTCTTCCTATGCACACATTTTTAAGTAATATAAGTGCATGACTCCTGTTAGAGGTTCTTACACACCTGTGGCGTAGTGCAACGCTTCATAGCCGGTGCCATAAAGCTAGTAATCGTGCTTATAAGAAAGAAGAATCCTGCCATGAAGAATGGAATACTGTAACTTTGAGTAGCGTCATAAACAGCTCCTGCTAAAGGAGATCCTACGATTGCTGCTGCTCCACGAAACAGAATAAGCAGACCAAACGCATTCGTCAGTTTATCGAGACCCAATAGATCCACCAAGATAATGGACGTTAGAGAGATATATCCAGCTAAAACAAGGAAACGGGCAAATTTTTTAGAGCATTGTTATCATATTCATGGGACCATTATCAAACTCCGATACATAATGCGAAAACGTGAACTTACAGATCGCTATTCCAAAGAAGATACTCATTGCTATGTAAGCTTCATATGAATGGCAGAATGGCGTGGCAGCTACTGCGATTGTGGATATAATTAGGCAGATATTATTTAATAGTAGAGAATCAACTTGTGGAAAGTCGGCAACGTAGCCACAAGCAACACGACCTACAGTGTTAGTGATACCGATTATAGACAATAAAAATGACGCAGAGTTTGTCTCAATTCCCTGTTAATGAGAACAAAATTAAAATTAGTAAATGTGCAAAAACTCATGTTTTTTTTTTCAATTGACAAGATATTTTATTGTCGATACTTACATCTAGGATAGCAGCATCTACTAAGTACACAAAAGGAACATATAATCCTGCCATACCGAAAACATTACTTATACCAATTAAAAGAAACACAGGATCTTTCAATAAAGACATATCCATCATCGTAGCCAAGGCTTCTTTAAACGATTCGGGTAACACCAAGCATGGACATAGTGGTTCTACAAATGATTAATCAATTATTTGTTAACTTATTAAACTTGTACTCTAAATAAATATCAAATTTTAAGGGCAATACTTACGTTGTGGTGCCTTTTCGATATCAGTATCCTTAATGTCTCCGCGCATTGATTTTGGCAGAGAAATAACACTTTGACGATAATTAGCGAGAGATTTCTGACTTTGATATTCGGGTAAATTGAGAAGACTACCGCTGTAAAATATATCCTTTCTCGATAATGGGCGAACGATTAATGGTTTTTCTTTTGGTAAATTTGGTTTGCTCGTTGTGAAAGTGATGCTTTCACCATCCTACACAAAAGAGCATAGAAATAAGAACGATTGAATTTTAACTAATGATAGTAATCTTCAAAGACATTTCTAACGCTTACATCATCTGCGTTATTGTTTCGTGATCCCAACACGCTGCTGGTAGAGAGTCTTAAATGCAAACTTTTTCGTATATCACCGTTAGAGTTTAGTGTCGTTCTTGAATTCTTGATGGCGCTCAAGCTGGGTTTGTAACGTTCACCAGTACTGGTCTTACGAATCCTGTCGAAAAATGGTACAGAGCCATTTTTAGGTAAGCCTTGCACGTGAGTAGTAAAGGCCGGCTGCGAAGCATTCCTTGGTATAACAGACTTGTTGAACTCGTTTTCAGACTTATCGGCTACTTCCTTGGTATCTTTGGTATCGTCTAAATTCTTCTTACTCTTCGTCGTGATGCTCTTTAAGTCCATGCTTCCACTGTTGCTGGTTGCCCCGCTTGACGAGTGCTCTTGCACCTTGACTTCCGAAATGGTGGGCAGGGTTGGCACAGTTGGAACTGATATTAAAGGAGTTCCATTAATATTATGTTTACACTTATACTACTATTATATCTACTAAATATTAAAACTTTACGCAAATAATCATATCGAAAGACCGGAGATTCTGATTATTTGCTCTCTTACCAGGCACTAATTGGTCTAAGTTAAAGCTTGAATGTACACCGGGATCAATATTAATTGGCATTTTCAATCTTTTTTCCATTGATCCGTCAGGCAGCTGTACCATAAAATAAGAGCCACCTATGCTCCCACGTTCCATTTGAAACCTTTTTTCTTCAGCCATTCTCTGCAAGAGAGGCTTAACCGAAGAAGCTTTGGGATATTCCAAAGGTCTCATCATTGCACCAAACACCTAAAATATCAAAAAATGATAAAACTCCTTTTAAATAATTTTTCCTCCTTAAATTTCCCACTAACTTACAGCACAGTTTAAAATAAGACCAGCAAGAATCAAATTTGCTCCTTTCCAGCTATATGTCTCTAGTAAAAATGTAGCTAATGGGGCGAATGCAAATGTACCGAATCCCGAGCCACAAACTGCTATACCAGTGGCCAAAGACCTTTTCGTTTCAAAATAATAACCAACGCAAACCACCGCAGGTAGATAAATTAAGCCAAAGCCAAGACCTGGAAAAGAGGGCGAGATAAAAGATTACAATGATCCGTATTACGAATAAAGTAGTACCGGGCAAACTGGAAACTTACCACCCATAATCCCGTAAGTCATCATCAGCATATTTACGCTCGTTGAGAAAGTTGAAAGCACGAACGCCGCAGCTCCAAGAAAACTACCCGCCATACACACAGCTCTACAGCCATATTTATTCGTTAAAGCACTAACAACCGGACCTATAATAATAATAATAATAATGATCAATACACACGCGCGCGCGTTTACTCAATAGAATAATTACAAGTGAATAAACTTGAATGAGATATAAAACTCATAGAAACTTACCAGCACTAAGATACATTCCAGAGAGCAAAGAACCAACCCATGCTGTTTTTCCCTTTCCCTCCCCAAAATAATTAACGAACGCCCCAATGAATATTCCAAAGGTATAGGCAATTCCATCTACTATCATATTACACATAAACGATGCAAACACCACCACCCATCCGTAGCCACCGTCCGGGGGTGGTGGCATATCATGGTATTCGCACAGCGAGCCTCCGTCATCGTCCGGAGATGCTTCGTCGACGACTCCATCGGTTCCAGTCAATCTCGCTTGCTCCTCCACAGAGTATTCACTCTCCGTCTGTAAAACATCATTATCATTATTAATTTTAGATTAACGAAACACATCATAGTGTTTACAATAATTCCAATGTAAATTGTTTTGTGGACACCGATTTAATAGTAATCGAGTTTAACATGATTTAATCTATCCTTTTTTATTTTTACAAAATATTAGTGTGCAAGAGGTAGTTGAAACTTTATAGCGACGCATTTTCAGCATTTCAAGCTGCTACTTCAGCATTTGTGGCTATCTTAAGTGAGATTGCAGTTCACCTTGACAGCTGCAGGAAAATACCTCCTTTCATTTGAGCACAACGCAATAAACACATCAGCGCTTGATTATTTGACATTATTTGTTAGAAAATTTCATTATCCTCTCGGTACACCGTTCCTTGGAAACTTAACAAACTAGTGCTAACGAACGTGTTATGGGTATTACGTTTGGCTTTATTCCAGTAATCGACTTAATCGAGTTCTCTTTGTTTAAAGTGGATAAAAAAATGTAAAGCAATTTTTTAAAGCTTGCGCAGCCGTTCGAATCAAGTAAGCCTGTAAATGAAATATCAACGTTGCATCAGTAATATGAGAACAGAAGACCGGCTTGTGCTTAGAGGTGATCTCATAGCACAAACGCTAGCAAATATTAAACGGCTACTGTGTGACTTAATCGATCCCTAAGGTCGTATTTAGTCAAGGTAAAATATAGCTTGTTTCGATACACAAGAAAATTCATGGGAAAACAGCATAATGACCGGTCATACAAAAAGAAAAACGCTTTGTTTTTGTTCTTTTTTTTCCTTTAATTCGATTCTCTTCTCTTCCGTCGTCCTGTTCAATCCACGCTTTGTGCAAGATTCATGGAATTTCTTGACATTAATAAATTCTGCCGCATATCTTGATTATTGACTTTGAAACTGAATGCACGGTTAAAACAGAGTTATTCTTTACGCTTTCAAACGTTTAATGTGGATCAATCATTTAAAAAATAGCGAGCGTGTTAACCTTTTAGAAATGAATCACGAGCTCGACTCGTGAACTGTTTTGTATTATTCATCGCGTTGTTTCGAGTTATTAATATGATAGTTCGTTTATTTGTCTCAAACAATACCTTGCTCATAAAACTCTTGAATGAGAGGCTGACGAATTAATTATGTATGTAAACTCGATCAATAACGCGCTAAATCACTTGAAGTAATTTCGTAGAAGGGTCCACTTGTATATATGAAAACACAGCGAAGCGTGTTTTGAAGCGTTGAGAGGGTACTCGAGTAATTCGGAATTTTATTGTTTAGTATTTTTGTTCGCTGGCACGTTTTACTCAGAATTTCATGAGAGCAGGGAGGTTGGGTGATGGGAGAGGGGGGGGGGGGGGGGAAGGATGGAAAAAGCGTGGATAAATTAAAATGTTATTCGTCATTCCGGTGCGCTCCACTGACCGCGTTGGTTCAAATGTTTATGGAAATTGGAGGTTGTTCAACGACCTCCCCAATAGGGAGAGTCATTCCGACGAAACAAAGTCGATTATCACTTGGCCGAATGGAAGGTTCAACAATCAGAAGAGGAAAACGATCAGCTGATTCGATGCAATTCGCACTGCCATAGGTGCTCATTGTGTCAGTAGGTGTTCCGACTGCGCGCCGCCAAACGGTTTGTTGCACGAAGCTTTCGAGTCTTGAGCCGTTTTCGACCTTGTTTCGTTGGACGACCGCGCTTTAGATTCTCGTGGCCACGCGAATCGCTCCGCGTACCTATACAAACACTCTCGTTTATACGCGCTCCACGGACAAATTGCACATACCATTGTAAACATTTGCGTGTGTGCATACGCACGCGCGCGCAAATCGTTTAACACCACTGGAAACATGTACGACGTAATCGCTGTAAAAGTGTGAGCGGTAGTGTATGGTCAAGGCTTACTTACGAGTACCAATATTTAGAACAGAAAAATAATTTAGGCAACAAGATATATTGCGTATAGGATATAGATGGTCGAGGAACGTAAGATTGTGTAGGAAAAACGATGGGATATTCCTTGTTTATTGTAGAAAAAAGCGTGTATAATGGTGAAAATTCTTAAGAGATGAGATAGGGCGAGAAACGTACCGTACTGATCTTCCGCACGCGACGCGAGCCATACTGGCTGTACTGCGACTTGTTGAGTGACACGCGCGACATTCTATGATCGTTTTAAAAACACTTTACCGGCACGAGCTCTTCTTATTCTTCCTTCACACAACTCTCCTCTCTTTTCTCTCACCCTTTCTCTTTCTTTACCCAAGGAAATGCTATTTTCGTAAAGCGCGCGCGGCTGCGCACACAATTCTTAATGGTTACTGTTCTGCGCGTTTTTCTTCGATCGGTTTTTCTAGTTCGGCAGTGCTCGGCACGACTCGGCTCTCTCTTCGAGATCACCAGTTGCTGCTGCACTCGTCGTAATCAGCTGCCATATCTCTCGTGTCCTGCGCGTCTCGTGCCAAAAACCTCCCTCCGACTAATTGACCGGTTAGGACTGTCATCGAACGCGTCACTCCCCTCTGTCTGTCTGTCTCTCTTTCTCTCTCTCTCTCTTACTCCCTCTCTTTCAACTCTGTTCTTCTTCTCCTTCTCCCAATGTCTCGGATTCAAGCGCGCACCGTATATCCCTCCGTGATAAGAGCTACGAGCCTCCAAATAAACTTGGCCGCGCTAAACTAACTAATGTAAAGCCAGTCGACCGAGCACGTTCTGTTCAACGCACTGAGAAAGAGTAGGGGAACGACAGCAACGGAGGTGTGCACAAGAGCTCAAGGGGAGAGTTGAGAGAGGTAGGAGAGAAGGAACGACTTGGCGTGAAAAAGAAAAAGAAACCGGAGCTGAGCTGGTGTGAGCCGAGAGCTGAGTTTTCTTCTTATCTCGCTGATCGTGACGCGTGTGCCAATTGTCAAATAAATTATAGTCGCGATATTTTATAAAAATAAACGCAAGTATGCGTGAAAAAATAATTTTCCGCTGTGTAAAAGTTAGCCGATTTCATGACAGCTCACCGTTTGAGACTGCCAGTTTCTTCGCGCTCCCCCCTCTCTCCCTCTCTTTTTCTCTTACTCCCTGCTTGTGCTAAACGGCACCAAACAAGAATCTATTTATATAAGCTGAAACGGTTAAACGTAGATGCGCGTTTATGCAGATACTAACAGTGCTGCTCTAAAAACCCCTTCGAATAACGTTGAACAAAGCAATGACTAAAAATTTGCTTAGCGAAAAAGGAATGTCTTTCTTGCTGCTGCCATGACGCACGGATAGATATCCCCACCAATTTACGGGATGGATATACGGGTTTGCTTGGTTGTTTGTTTGCTTTCTTGCTTGCTCGCCTTCTCTTTCTCTCGCGTCCTCTCTTTCTATCTCTCTCTCTCTCTCCAATCTCCTTCACTTGCCCAATGCTTACGTCTGTCAATCAGTCAAGATATGCAGTCTTGGCAGTACGCACTCAAGTGACAAGCAAAGCTTAAATTTCTTCGAGTTTGACACGTACGTAAAAATTGAGAAGCAATTATTGCGAATAGTGAAGGATTCCGCTGTTATTCTCAATCGCTATCTAAGTATACTTAAGGTTATGTTTTGAAGATTGCGTTCTACTTCTCACACGTTTTTGTTAGCAAAGTAAACTTGATCGAGCAGCACTGAAACATGTCCAGTACACGAATTATCGTTCGTGGATATTTATTCAACGCTTGTCAACGAGACGACGCGTAACCCACGTTGTGAAAGAGTACTGAAAGCGATCGCTGGTGATCGCCTGTGCACGAGAACTTAACCTATAAACGCAACGCGTCGTACAGTTGCACGCCTACCCCCACTCCTTAAAAATTATGTGGCGCTACTCTACTTCCTTTACTCTCATGACGTACTCTCAACTCAAATATACGATTTGCAATGATACATCAAAAGTATTATTGAAAGCTATCAATAACTAGGTAATATTTGGCAAAGTTTTGAACTCTCGTAATATCAGAAAGTGTTTTTAGAACTCTTCAGGAATTTATAAAGCATTCAAGAGAGAATACTTATCTTGCTTCATAAAAAGAGCTCCATGCTTGTTTTAAAAGAATTTTGTTTGCTAGCTGGAATAACGTTTGAAAGTTTTACCAATGCCCCTCTGACCTGACTCTGACAGTCTCTCTCGGTTCTCTCTCTCTCTCTCTCTCTCTCTTTCTCTTTCTCTCGGTCCTCTTTCTAACTGACTGAGCTGAAACTGATTCGAAATTTGAATTTGATTCTATTCACTAGGATGGGCCACAGAGGGCATTACTGGTAAAGCACAGTAGCGGACTCTGCAGTCGACACTGCGGTAAGCAGTTTCGTGCGTGTTGTGGCGGTTTCTTACACCTATTTCTACTATACCGTGTAATATTTTCTATCGAGTCACTCCTAACTTTTTTTCGATTAAACGCATTGAAATTAAATGATCTGACGTGAAAATGTATTCAGAGAGCCAGCTGCTGCTTTTGTTCGAACGGGCTTCGACTGGTTATACAAGGATAGAAAATAATGGGAGCACAGCAAAAACAACGAGTGCAATACCAGCCATTACCAGCTACCAATCGCTGAATGACTCAGCTTGCGCCTCGCACTTCAAAGATTCCAAACTGACTCCTTCTATACATACTTTGTAGTACTCATAATATTTGCAACATCAAATTAAACCTTACTCTGATAGCACACGATGTTCAGGGAGCTTCCTCAGTATGTCCACTGGACGTGTGGGTATATTTGGAGCATTCTAAGGGTATCCTGAGGGTATTTATGCTATTGGGGTAGGTAAGTCAGTAAATAAAATAATATTATGTGAAATTCGTTATTTTACACACAATTATCTTTTTAATTCGGATGTCAAATCTACAAGAATTAGAAACATTGTTGCTAATTACTTAATCTACAATTTTCTTATAAGCATGTAGAAGGAAAATTAAATAAAAAATAGAGCAATTGCTTGTACTTTCTAATAGCGAAAGTCGTGTTTAAGCTTCAAAGATTTTACCCCATTTGGAAATATGTGTAGCGACCCTCTTTAAAAATCAATGATATAAAATCAAATATTTTCTGTATCATGAACTTTCAGAGTAGAACGATGATAATTACATAAAAATTAATGAACTAAGAAATTATTCATGACAAATTGCGAGTTTAATTCATTCGATATGCGCGTAAATTAACCAACCCTTTCCGCCGCCTATCGTTTGAAGTAGAAGTATAAGAAGGAACTGACTATATAAACTTTTAATCAGTAGTAAATAATGTATCTGTATAGTATAGACTATAATGCGTTTCCGGGAAGCATGTAATAAAGAATACAATACATATATCTATATGTATAGAACAGATTCATTTCATTTTATCAAAGCTTTAAAATTATTTAAAGGTTAACCATTAACCGAGATCTTTAGAATTATATTATATTTATAACTTACAGCTGAAATTCTGGAGATATTGGAGTCGCGCCGCGAGGTTGTCATAGTATTTATATAAGGTGATAAAACACTTTCAATAATTCTTTGATAGGTTGATTAAGATATAGTGTCTAAAATTGTTCTCACAGTGGATTAAACTGTAGAAATTGTGATACGGATTTAATAAGATAATGAATAATTGATAATCTATCGTATAAATTTAAACATAACATAAAGATATATATTTAAGAAAATTTTTTATAGAAATTTAAAATTTAAATAAAAAATTGGAGAAAAGCAGAAATTTAATCAATTTATTATAGAAACCCGAGAATATTTATCCATTTACTCGAAGAATATCCTATAAATTCTTTCTTATTTAACACAAGACATTCTTCATACGTAGCACCGTGGCACTATAATAGAGTATAAGTAAAACAGAAAGTCTCACTAATTCCAAGAAAATGGAGCATGCGAAGAACACATTGAGGATAACGAAAAATAAATTTATACGGTGCAATGGGAGTCGTATGATATTGATTTTTCCGTAGGTTGTTTTTTGTCGCGAAAGGGCCAGGAATAAAAATGCTGCATCCGTAATTCTCGGTCACGCAAAGAACTGTGCGGTTAGAACGGCAATGTTCATGCAGTTGATGACGCTTATGAATTAATTAGATAATAACCAGCGACAATTAGACTGGTGGTATGGGCGCATGAAAACACCATCTGCTTCTCATCTCTAGAGAAAAATTGGTAGTAAAATATCACAATGATTCGCGAGTAGGAACAAACGTACGGGGTATTCATCGAGCAAACGATAATTGTCTGCTACTGGAATTGTTTACGTTCGACCGGGTCTCATCGCTCTAGTTTACTTAGGACCATTATACTTGGAAACGAGATAAGCTTTGCGTGCATTTTACGCCAAAAGGAAAAACAACATTCTCGACCAGCTTCGATGAATCACATCATCACCATTGTCAGCATACAAATTCCAATTGTCCTCATCTCAACTGAAATAAACGAGCTCTCGGTATAATATAGTCTTATTTATGTGTATATATATATGTATATATACAGAACACTCGCAGAATAAGAATCTCTCGAACCAATTGCAATTCGTGCGTACAAAGCGTCGCACAATTAATCGCTCTACATGTTATTTATATCTTAGTCGGTATTAATAATACGTGACTGTGGATTTTCTAGAAATGGGCAAAAAATTGAAGGCAGAAAAATTGAGCTTTAGCAAAGTTACCTGTCGGGATACATTTGTCGTTGATAGAGATTGATAACGGACCCAATAAACACTCAAGAGATAACGTCGAGCGCTCTCTAGCAACAGAAAAGTATATAGATCCTGATCTCGGGATCACGAGCTGCTTCTTCTGCCAGTCGTCACTTGTATCGAGCATGCAAGCGAGACATAATAAAGGGGGAAGGGGGGGGGGGGAGAACATTGACTAAAATTTCTGGTGAAAGCTACGGTGCTCACTGGCAGCACGCTCAAAATCAACATTCTTTCCCAATAATCTTCCGATATGCAATGAAAATTCTTCTGCTCGGTACTGTACGTACGATATAAACATGAAATGTGATGAATTTCCTTATTTACCGGCCCTGCACGTAACCCACTTTCACTCGTTCCTTCGGTGATTATCGAGTGTTTTATTATTCACCTTGAAATTCTCCATAGCTGGTACATTATCGTGCATCAGGCATTTTCTGGACACAGGAATCGCGAGGATTGCAGCTTCTCTGTGTTGTGTATGCGCGAGTGTTATGTCATTTTCCATGGCAATATAGTACGTGCATTGTATAGATCTCATGAATTTTGTAATATTCGAGTCGAGGTGGAAGATTCCAGCTGCGTTAGAAAAATGAAATTGCTACAATTGAAAATAAGGTTAGAATCGTACACGCCCACGGAGCAATCGGCTGGCGTCGTGCATTATCGGTTAATTTCGAATCTTCATGGCCTGCAGCGTACCAATAAGGCAAATCGAGAGATTTGTGACCACGCGCACAGTCACAATTACCACGTGGTGCGCATCCTTTAAAAGTAAATTGTTCAATCGACCTATACGCGCTATGAAAATAGCCTTCGCGACTGCAGTCGCAGCCCCCGTCGGCCCCGTCGGCTCCGCGTCTTTGCATCAGTTCTCCTTGTGATTACAGATCGGCCAGCCGTCTACATCTACATAAATGATTTATCAAACCGTATTATCTACTAATCGCGTAAGTACCAGACGCTATGGCAAATAAATGATACGCGCTGCACGGAGGAATTTTTTCACGCTTCGTCGATAGTTTTAACAAAAGTATTTAATAACGACGCGTCGTTGCACAACATACCTTATTTTTCGGTGGCATTTCGATGAAAAATTCCTGGCCGAATAGCACCCTCGCGCGTTTAAAAATGAGCGGCTGATGCGCACACGTGAAAAGGGAAAGAGGACAACAGTCTTTGCGGGGGAGGTGGGGGGGGGGGGTACTAGAAAAAGTTAAAAATGTAAAATTAAGCGGAGAAAGAGAGAGAGAGAGAGAGAGAGAGAGAGAGAGAGAGAGAGAAAATGGGGTGGTGGCCGGACAAAATAAGAGAGGAATGGAAAAGAGAGAGAAAGTGAATGTACAGAGCGTGCTGCACCAGCCGAGTGGACCGTAGCAGCGAGCAGCCGTCCGACCAGCTGGGACGCGCGAAACGAACAATATGAAAAGGCGGTAATCGCCAACCGTTTGACTTATCGCTTCCTGGACAAGCTCGACCCATCCGATTCCCCACTCTGTACAACTTCAATTCTGCTGCTGCGTCTCGCTTCTGTCTTGTCACCACTGTCTATCGTTTTCTCGCCTTTATGATGCTCGGCCCTCTCCACCGATGATGTGCCCAACGTTTCATAAGAGAGTGCGCATTACTCACTCTCCACCTATACCATACCCAGTCACGACAATCGTCAACAAAGCCCACCATAGCGGCCGACAACCCACGGTACAAAGTACCACTCGAAAAGATAAATATTTTAAAGGATATCGTGCGTATATTCCTTCTGCCTTCCGTCGAGAGCTTACCCTCCCCTGCACATTCACCAATACGCAAACCCATCCACGCATTCCACGCCAGTCGATAATCTCATCGACGTTCTTCCAAGAACCCCCTCGATTTTTTTCTCAATAATCATTCGCATATTCTGTATTTTGTTTTCTAATTAGACTTGTAGATTTTGCACATTGCACACATATCAGTTTCAGAAACGTTTCTGAAATCCTCCCGGAATCAACTTGACGCGTTTGCAACGTTTTACGAACGTTTTCGACACTATACGTGTGCTATGTGGCCTGTTTATGTTTTCACAAGGCGAACACGTAAGTGGACCGCTGGCTCGATTCAAAACTGAGTCCTCTGAGAATTACTTAGCATCGATTTATTGGAAACGATGGATATATGTATATTATACTCTGATACATCTTGGCTAATGCTTAAAGTGCTTAAAAAAGCTTTTATTAATTTGCCACAAAATATTAAACTCAGAAATAAGACAATGTATTAGTACAGACTCTTTTGAACTAATGAAAAATTCTTAAGGTCGCTGTATACTAATTGTTTTATTGTTGTTATCCGTGGGAGCATACGGGCTTATCGATAGATGTTGGGAAATATTGTATCAAGATGATAAATTAAGGCGAAGGTTAAGAGGAACGAAGGAAATTTTTTTAACAAAAATTAAACATTTTTGTCCTTTAGAGAGCCTGTTTAACCGATAATCTTTCAGAACAGAGCGTTTAATTTTGTTACACAGCTGAAAAGATACAATATCGTCAAAAGTTGTAATAAAACTTTAAAAAATTCTGGAAAAAAAATAAAAACAAACTTCCTGGAAAACAATCAGTGAAGCTTTGTTGAATAAAATTTAGACTTTAAATTATTTATCCCTTCGACTATGGAGAAATACATCAACCTGCAGTAAATGATCCTGTGCTTTGTTTATATCGTATGTTTTATTTGAAGAAAAGGATGCTTTTGGTAATTTTTTTACTCGGAAAGTGTACTTGGAATCTCGTGTAAAGCGAGAGTTTTCCAGTAAATACTTGTTACTGATTTGTAAAATGATAAGTATGCGTGACAGGACGCAAGGAAATGTCACAATACATACGTACATTCTGATATTACGGTGAGATTATGTGCAACGATACCAATTAATTAATTGCACGCTGTGCAAACTTAAAAAAGTGCTGTTATTATGCTTTTATTGTACAGCGTTGTCAACGACAATGTTTACAATAATGAGAGAGCATAATGATTGAATTTGACGAAAGCTTGAATGAAGCTATTCAAAGTAAAGCGGACTCACGATATTGTTAGCCGAGGTTTTGGGGTGTATCTGTAGGCCATCGTCGTCGATCTGCTCGCCGATTTGTTCTCGACTTGTGGCGGGGCCCATTTCAGCGTCGCGGCGCCTTCTTATCGGGCTAACCGATGACGCTTTTGATAAAGCAAGTCTTGGCGAGGGTTCGCGACGAGAGGATTATTGAGTAGAGGGCGCAACCAGGAACCGGTGCAAAGCCTGTTCAAGCGCGCCCTCGTCCTCTACAATTTCCACTGAATCAACTGCTGCTGCCACCTCATCAGCGTCATCGCTGTCCTGGATCACCAACTTACGGAACAGCAAAAAACAATTTTACCTTTGCTTTAACACATCGATCCGCGTAGATATATGTCAATCTACCCTCTTATCCTTCACCCTTCTATCCTTCCTCTCACTATTATCAATATTCTTTAACTTGACTGTCGGTAGCTGAACAACCAACGAAGATCGAACCAATAGGTTTTCAATATAGTAACAAGTCTTTCCTTTCCTCCTATGTGGCAGAATTGATCGAGGATTCAGTCTAAAGCTCGTGACACGAGATTCGTGCTGGTGTAGCGGCAACCCCGGATATCGTCGAAGCTCGCACTAAAGGATTGCACAGTGTTTCCGCTTTCGTGGGCTCTCCCAGGAGTGTGAAATTGGCGTATGAAGGTAAGTAAGTAATAGGAACCAGAAAATGCACTTTTATAGAGAGAGAGAAAGAGAGAGAGACTGGCGTCGTATGGAAATTCTTGGAGGCGATCCCGCCGCGGGTGGATAGCGCCGCGGCGCGGCTCCCCGGGATCAATAAACCGACCACCCGGCCGTCGCCACTCGCCTTCCCTGAGCCTGGCGTCCTGCTGCCTGCGGCTGCTGATGCCAGTGGTGCCTGCCTGCTGCCTGCGCTTGCCGCGACCTCCTTCCTCCCACTTCCGCTCCCTCTTCGCTGGCGCCGGACGTCGCAGCACGCCCGCGCCACCCTCCCCATCATCGACGAACTTTGCAACTTCGGCAGATGCACCACCAGCGCCACTTTCTACTCGCCACCGACGACGCACCGAACTTTTACACAGTCGTACACATTTATTCTTACCTGCGAATCAATGCTCCAACTTTCCGATCACGCCATTCTTCCCCTAACGACGGTTTAATTGTCCATATTATAGTACAAGCGAGATCTGCCAAGGTAAAGGAATAATTCATTGCGAGAAGCTTCAACGCCCGATTTTCCTACGCAAGCGTCGATGCAACGATTTGCCACGCGCGCAACCCTTCTTGGTTACGTTACGTCACTAGATATGGCCTACCACCACAACTAAATATATATAGGGAGTCTTATCCGCGCGTTATATCGCACTTCCTACAATGCTACAATTGCAATTCGATTTACGACGCTCGTCAGTTTTATGCTCTCTTGTCTGATGATTATTATAATTATAAGCTTCAGTTCTGTAACAATAATGCAGGGAATTATGACTTACAAATGATTATTAATCAAAGATCACGATAATATAATGACTGTGCAAGTAAGATAAAATTTCGCGAATCTTATCGCTCTTCCTTCCTATAGCTATACCACAGAGCTCTTTATGCATAAGTACTAATGCTTATTTGTATTTTCATGTTGGATAATACGATTGTCAAATTAATGAGGTTAAAATAAAATTTTGTGTGGTAAATGGTTGCATTATTTTTCATTTTAACTCTTCAAAATTTAAAGAATTTTTTCTTTTATGGATTAAATTTTTAACGTTGTTTTTTGTTAAGTAAACGTAAACGCCATGCAGATTAGATAAATAAAGCGATACGCTCCCACTGATTCTTCATATCTACCATATTTAAGATATCTTTTATACTTTATCAAATACATTCTTACGATAAGACTCTCAAAATGGTATTTATCGGGGCTAAACTAATTAGAAAATTATCCCGAAAGCAAATATTATAACTCGCTTGCAACAGCCCAGCTTGTATTGTGTGTACTTTGTTAAAGCGATTTAAAATTAATTATTTTACATCTTACGAGCTGCATATAAATCACTGCTGCATCTCTTATAAATTAATACAAGAGCTGCTGGTGAATCAAATTGACATCGAAACAATTCCATTACGGACGTTAACTTTTGGACAAGGGAGAGGGTCGTTGAACGAGCTCTAGCCATTATTCGAATCGTTTAACTGGTAATAAAAATTATACGAGTGACAAATGATAATGATCATAGTTTCATATATTTTATTTTATATATTCCTTTGATTTGACTTAAGAGGAGTTCCACCCTTGGGACCTAAAAATTTATCGAATTTATGGGGGTAAAATTAAAACTGATATTTAAAAACAAAATGGAGCATTTTACTATACATCTTTCTTAGATTTGTTTCATCCCACTCAAACCACAAAATGACAATCTCTAGGTCAATTACGGAAGCGCATTGCTAGACAGGCTTAATATGCATAGTTCCGGTTAAACGGTTCAACTATGTAGGTAAAATACAAATTCATTAGCACGCAATATGCAACGATGCGATAATTATAATAATTAATGAATTTGAAAATAATTTGTTACTCTTCTATAGTAATTTCATTCTACAAATTAATTCGGGATTTTATAAACAGAATTTAAATAATAAATTAATAAACTATAAAAATAACCCAAGTCGCCATCTGTATTTAATCAACCACAACGTAATCTACCTCCGTTTGATTCAATCAGAAGTGCTCACTACAACGTAAACTTAATGAGCTAAAAAAAAGCGAGATTATTTCTATTGTTATGAGATATACAATTTTTGTGTATAACGTACTAATATTGTGAGCTAATGGTGCTTTAAATTTAATATTTTCATGAGTTTTTTATTAGGACTAAAAGCTTATAGTTTTAAAAGTAACTTACGTGAATATAAAAAAAGCGCGGGGTTTTTTATTTTCGAAAGGTTTACTAATCATTGGAATCGTTAAACTTTTTTGATACATAACATGATTACAACCCTTCAGTACATGTAAGATATAAAGTTTTCGAAATTAGCTGGTGTGTGAATAAAATTGCTCTACTACTTTATACCTAAGTCCTAAAGCAAGGCGCATAGTATTGTCAGCACCCTCAGCACTGATAGCAGCAAAAGCGCGGGGAACGCAGCAAGTGTTCATATCAGTTCAAGTTGTTTCAAATAATGGTCAGCCCTTAATAATTCTTTCCACTTTAAATTATATTGCCTCGCAGTTATCGAAATTGATCCAAATTATTACCTTTCGTAACAATCAAAATTAAGCAAAAAATTTAAAAAGTGACGCGACTCTAGCGAGCATTCATAGTTACGTTACTGGCAGTTACTGGTTGGCTGCGCGTGGCCTCTCTTTCTCATATTTCAGAACACATAGTTTATATGGTGCATATCGCGCGTCGGTGTTATGATGCAAATAATTGCATTCAACTTAATTTTACGTGCAGTTTCAATGCTGAGTATAGTGCTTACTTTATAGTACAACGAACAACTACAAAATAAAAATATTGTAATTCTGGATTACTAGGAAACAGTTTATTAAGGTAATTAGAGTGAAATGTAACTAAAACAAGCGTTAGTTTGCCAGCGTTCCTTCGTGTTGTGTTACGCTTCAACGAATTTTTTCACTTTTAAATTAAACCTTCCTAGAATTTAAGTTTTAATGAATGTTTTAACTCAAGATTTGTCAATATGAAACTATTAATGAGTTTTATATTAAAATGTATCATATATTTTCAGTATAGAAGATAAAGATGTTCAGTGTAGGAGAGGATGTTTATGCAAAACCACCACAAAGCTCAGAATATCAGAAAGGAAAAATAATAACTTCAAAAGGAGATAAATATAAAATAAAATTTACAAATGGAGCTGAGCATACTGTTTTAGAATTAGACATTACGGTATGTAAAATACATCCTATTGCATAATCATTTTACTTTCAATAAATGATTTCCTGTATTAACACTATATAGAGAGGAAGGACATCAAGAAGCAGCACAAGAGCAAATTTAAGAAGTGGACGAAAGAGCCCTTCGCGTAACTCTCCAAGTAGAAGATCACCAAGTAGACGTTCTCCTGCTAGATCACCAAACACTCGCAGTAGAAAGCTGCCAATGCGTACAACTCGTGGTGGCAAACCCTCCCATCCAAATATTGAAAATCCTAATGGTAAGGATATCTTTCCACGTGTTTTCTTGAGTAAGTAATAAAAATAATAAAGTTTAAACAATCTGGATATTCATATTTTATATATTATTTTCATCATTATTGCATGTACTTTATTATTTTTGGATCAGCATTACTTTCATGTATATCAAATTGTATGATTGTATTAAAAATTTAATTCGTCTTAGTCTTAAAACTTATTTTTTTAGATAAAATTGACGACAATGAAAAGCCTGAACTCAAATTTGAGGCTGAAAAAGACAGCTCTTTTGAAAGTATTCCTTCACAGTTTCAAGTTAAAGATCAAGGAGGAGCAACAACTCGTAGATCAGCACGTATCATGGCTAGTACGTTAAAATCTGAACAAGAGCATAAGTTAAATATGTTAGCAAGAAATATTGATAGAGCTGTTTCTCTTCCAGTCGAACGTAAAAGTCCTTTGTACGATATTCCTCCTGAAGGAAAAGAGAGAGGATTTTCAGTTCAGAGGGATCAAGTAAACATTTTATTTTAAAGCTTATCTAAATTTCATTACTTGATATATTTTTAACCTTTACGTATTTAACTATTTTTTTCAGGATTTTATAAAAAAATATGAAGATAAATTAAATTCTGCTGCAGTGCAGGATGCGCATATTGTCAGTGAACCACAGGAGTGGGGTGGATGGCTCGGAGCATTTGTCCTTATATTTGTATTGCCACTATCCATCATTTTGCCACAAATTACATGCACAATTAATAATTGCAAAACCGTTATTCCTAAAGTATCAATGAACTGGCGATACTACTTAACTTTAAAATCATTATTAGCTTACACTGGATTTCTCTGTTTAGTAACCCTTGTTTCTATTCTGCCAATTGGTAAACTTGTCGACGGTCAACAAAACAAGAATGGACGACTACAATATCGTCTAAATGGTAAATCCTAATAACATTATTTTATCAATGAATAAAATTTAAAATATTATCAATTAAATATTTTTTTTTTCAGGAATTTTTTGTGCTATTATATGTTTATGCATTTTTGGCTTTTGCCAATACAGAGGGCTGGAAATTTGTGAATTTATTTTGCGAACCATACTCCAGTTATCAATTAGCGGATGGCTTCTTGGCACAATTTTATCAATTTCCCTTTATATAAAAGGAAGCAAAGCACCAGTAGCTGATCTAAATATATATGCATCAACAAATAGTAAAATTTATAATTTTTTTCAAGGGAAACAAATAAATCCAAGATTTGGTCCTATCGACTTTAAAATTGTATTGTGGCGTACATCGGTAATTGGAATGGTAGTTACATTTTTTTCTAATTATTATTGAACTGCTATATTTGTATCAAATTTATAAAGATTTTCATTCTTTCAGCTTATTATAAATGCCTCCATTTTAACTAAAGCTTTATCGGATCTTAAGGAATTCAATATTGGATCACTTAACTTAGCAATGATTACATCAACTTTGCAAATATTTTATGCTCTAGATATGTTAATTTTTGAATCCAATCTTTTAACTTCGTTCGAAGTGATGTATGAGGGGTCTGGATACTTGCTCTGTGTAGCACATTTATTATACCCATTTTTTTCAACCCTTGTAACACGTTTTCATCTATTTAACAAGTAAGAATTAGATTTTTAATATTATAATAAAACATTAACTGATTAAAAAGATTATAATCTTCTATTTTTTGTGTTAATACTTTTTTAGATTGCTAATTACATATCAATGCGGATTTTTTGTCCTAAGCTTTTTTGTGGGATATATTTTATATAGACATAGTAATTCATTAAAAAGTAAATTTCGTACTAATCCTTTTGGACCATCATTTACACGTGGGTATATTCATAATCTCTAAATAATGAATGACAATATTTTGGAAAGTAATAGTTATAAATGTTTTTTGCAGATTTGGAAACCATTTTAACATCTCGAGGGAAAAAGTTGATTGTTTCTGGCATTTGGGGCTATGTGAGACATCCAAATTATTTAGGAGATATAATTATGCAATTGTCTATAGCATATGCTGGCTTGACCATTTCCAGAATAAATGATTATATACCATTTTATACATCAGTATGTTGTATAATAGTACTAGTTTATCGTGCCATTAGGGACAATGCACGTTGTAAAAAACGTTATGGATACTCTTGGGAGCAGTATTGTTCTAGAGTAAAATATATGATTTTTAAGCATGTATTCTAAATTATATAAAATTTAGATGCTAAAATCGGACAAAAATGTACCTTTCATTAAAATAAGATGAATCTGCTCACTATTTTATCCAATCACGTAACTTCTACAGCACATCTATGATGTGTCCAATAATAATTACCATTTTATCACTTGCACCTAATTTATAGTAAATAAGTTAATAGTTTAGAGAGTAGAAATAGTAAAGATGAGATTACCTAAATTTTTTATATGAAAAATGAGGATAATTGTAACATTTTAAAATTGACCTGATGAATTATATGTATCATATAATTATTCATAAACATAGTATAGTGAGAGTTTTAATATGCTCGTACATTTAAAAAATTTAAATGTGTAGCATATTTGTTGATAAAGATATATATATATATATATATATATAAGTATAAATGTGTGTGTAGTGTAAAATGTTACACCATGACAAAATATATATAGTGCATAAAACTTTATACTTTTTTACTACAAAATTTAAATTTAAAATAGAAATAATAAATAAGTATTTTAAAAAAGAAATAATTGTTTAAATAGTTTTATTCATAGGTAATATCATAAAAACATAAAATACCTTTCAAATGTGTAATACTCTTTGGTAATACTATATTAAGATTCTATGTGTAGTACTCTCACTTCTATGCAAATATGTAAAATGTAAATATTGGTATCTGTGTAATATAAACTGTAATTATTAATAAAATATTTATTTTAATCACACTTTTATATAAAACTTGGTGTAATGTGTTAAGATTTGCCCTATTATAACAATTTATATTTAATTTTCTCTTATAAGCTTTGCAAATGTCATTTATTGATACTTTAACTAAATTTTAACAAATTTGAGAATATGTATACCAATTTATACAACTTATGATATTCATTGTACTTCAGAGCTGAGCTTCTCCCATATGTATTGACTACTGAGCATTAGTATAAAATTTTCATACCAAGTATATGTATGAATGGTACTACTGTAGCATACTTGAGCATACTTGTAGGACTAGCACCATTATACAAATGAATGTATTATTTTTAAATTTTCATAAAGCTTTTTCATTTATCTACCAATCACTTCTATTTCTGAGGTCTGACTGAACTCTATTAAACAATATTTTACTTGAATTTAATTCGGTAGTTTGATACAACTTTTAGACAAATGTAAGGACTGGTTAGAACCATAATAGCATAACCTGAATGACGTGCATTATTTTGTTGCATTAATTACCTTAACGTTGATCTATTCAAATAGCAATTGTCATCTGTAGTGATCGTGATACTGGTGTACAGGATACATTGGTAGAGTAATAGACTACAAAAAGGCAAGCTTAAATATAAGAAAGAAGTGCAAATTGCGATCGCGAAACGAAAATATATCTGTTATTAAACAAACTACCCGTGAAAAGGTTAAAAAGTATCTAGCTATATCAAATCTTATATTGTTTATATCAAATATATCAGTTTTAAGTATATCGACTAACCAAAATGGTTAGCCACTTTGGTGAAGTAGTTTATCCAGTTTCGCGAGCATTTTGGGGGGAAGAAGATGAATTGGAAGATTTACATTTAAAAACGTAAGTTGACAATCGACATAACCTTTTGATAAAATGTATTTACTAATATAAAAAATAAAAGGTATAATTAATGATTTTTGAAAAAATTCACAATAAGAAATTCTTTTATTTGTAGAAAAGTTACACCTCAGTGGTTGGACGATATACCAGAGAAAATAACAAGATTATTAATAGTTGAAGGCAGTATTGTAAATGGTACTAGTTATTAGTTTATAATAAATTTAGTATATAAGTATTTTTTAAATTTTCAGTATTTATTTAAATTTTTCAGAGTTTATTAATGAATCGTACTGTCGAACAGCAAAAACAGTATGCATAATTAATAATGAAAAAGCAATCAGCATCGCAACTTTGTATAAGTACAATGTAGACTTATATGTGCTTCTAATTTCTTCTGAATTTGATTTAAAATATACTGGGGCATTTATAAAAGAAGTATGACATTTATTATTGTCATAAAATATTTTATTTAAAATTTTATTAACTTTAATTTTTACTATTTAGATAGCTGATATATTGTCTAATACATACAATATAATTTTAATCAATTCGTATCATATATCACAATTTAAAGGCATTGATGCTTCAGAAAAATTATCATTTTTAAGAAGTTTAAGAACAAAAAATGCAGGGAAGGAAGATTACATTGAGATAAAATCATTAGAGCAACCAAATATTGTTCATGGGATTGCAGCGGGAGGTAAGACTCTATGATCAAAAAATACAATAATCATATTTACAAAAAATTTAACAAATTTTATCAAAACAAAACTCTTTTACACAAAGATTACCCACTATAAAATTGTTCCAAATTTTTAATATAATTTGTTTTAAATTCAATTATTATATAAAATATTGTTGCATTTATAAATATTATTTTTCTTTCAGTATTAACATATGCTGAGATAATGAACTTATCTGCAGTCCTATATATTTTATATGCAGATAGTTTTACTTTAGACTCTGTTAATGCTGAACCCTTAATAAGATTGTTTTCAAATTTAATGCCCTTTGCCAATACAGAGTTTAATTTTGGAAAGGATAAGTTTTTCAGTAAAGGAAATCTTTATATGTAGACTAAACGGTTTATCTATTCTGCTTAATTACTATGAATACAATTATGCATCAAATATCATAATAAATTTTATATATTTACAATATATACAATGTGGCAATCTTTAATGCAAACATAAATGGTTATAATTTAATACTTATATAAGTTCACTTACAAAATACCACATGCAGTTTGAAAATAATTTTTTGTTATACCTATGGCTGTGGAGGAGGATAATATGGACGTTGAGAATTTGCTGCTGGTACTGGTGGATTATTTTGAAAATAAGTAGCATTGGTTGGATATGGATATGGTTGAAATGGTGGTTGTGAATTAGTTGGAGGTGGTGGCGGCGGATTACGAATCGGTGCTGCAGCACCAAGATGATGTATTGTTGGTACTATATGGTTTAAAGTATTGACTGGTGGTGGTGGTACGGTTATATTAGCTGGTGGAAAAACTGGAGGGTATGATGCATTCCCTGGTGTAAAGTTAGTTGAATATGTTGGAAAATGTTGTACATCAACAGGTTTAGGGCCATCAGTAACTTCAGATGGTGGGCAACCATTGGCAGAAACTGGAGCTACTTCTACTTTCGTTGATTTTCCTGGTGTCACTGTGGCCAATAATTTAACTTATTAATATAAAATAATAATTGACAAAGAATAAAATTATGAGAAATCTAATTCCCAGCTACAGCATTGAGTTAGAGTAAAATAGTGTTTCTATGGAATTTAAAATCTGGAGATTTTTTGTTTAATTTTTTTTAAAATACCTTAGGTACCTATACAATTAGTGTTTTGGCCTATTCCTTCCTTTTGCCTATCATGTGACTTGCAAATTAAAAAAGGACTTCAAAAAATTCATGCATAACATCAATGGATATATGCTATTGAAAATAGTGGGTTAGTGTAATCTGTGCGCTGTAAAATCGTAACTCGAATACACTGCTACAGCTGATAATTAATAAAACCTACCATTTGGAGTATTTGATGATGACTCTGCAGTACTTGGTACAACAGACCTGTCTTTAACTGATTGGTTTAATGGTATGATTGGAGGAGAATCTGGGGGCTTTGTATTATTTGCTTGAGAATATAAATCAAGCACTTGATGACAAATATCTGTAAAAAGAAAAGGTAATGTTTATTGTTGAAGATTAAAATTATAATTTATATCAATCAATCAGCAGTATGAGAATTCATATATGATTCATGCAAAAGTTAATAATAATCAAAAAGTCAAAATATAAATAATTTACTTTAAAATTTTTTTCAGAAAAACCTATTAAATCTCTATATAAAAATAAGATTAACCTTCTAACAGATCCATAGTAACATTTTCAACAAACATATCCCACCAACGTAAGTGTTTTGGTTGTCGTCCATTCCAATCAACTACCTCAAATTTACTTAACTTTCCAGCTAAGTACATTAAAGCAACAGCAATAATTTCTGGCTCCCATTGCAAAGACAATGTAGTACATAAGCTAAAATAAATATTCGTTTTACCATATCCTTCATAATATTTCTTTTTATAAAAGTAGCACTAACTAGATACCTGTCATTAACAAATGTCCAAGCCATTTGCACCATCTTTTGCAATTTATTTTTATCTCCTTTAAGGCATTTGGCATACTTTAATAAATAACTATAAGGGTGCTCTACTTGTAAATCAAACTTAATAGTTTGTAATAATATTCTTTCTAAAGTCATTACTTCCTCCTAAAATTTATGTTAAGTAAACATTGCTAAATGGTATATAAAAAATTATTAATAAATTACCTTAGGATCTTCTCCAAATGTTAAAAACTTTTGATCACTTAACAAAGTTTTTGCTGTTCTTATAACATCTTTACATTTTTTCGGTGTTTCTTCAACTTTTCCTGCTAAGAATAAGCAGCAACAAGCTGTCACCTAAGATACATTTAAACTTTATGAGAATGGAACAACTGATTCTTATTTTATTTTTTTTAAGATATTTAGCATCAACAGAAATTTTTAAAAATTGCTATAAAATATACTTACGTAACGTGGAAAACTTTTGAAAGAGTGGAACATATAAAACCTATGAAAATATACAACGCCAGTTGCCATTGTATTATAACCCAAATCCATTTTTGTGCCAGTATCAATAATGAAGCGTGCACCTTCTTTTCGATATCGACATTCAGTTTCATAATCAATTCCATCTTGTATGGAAGGTGTATTTCTAAGTTCTTTCTTTTCATAATACCAGAACGGCATTTTAACTATTTTGCTAGTAAAATAATGAAAACTACTTCATTATTAGAAGTTTTAAAATATTTTTAGCTTATTGATTATAATTACCAGAGCAGAGATCAAGGCATATAGATGTTGACTCGGAGAGGTGATGAGTCCATCGAAGTCTATTTCAGGGGCCCCCTAGCGGTCGGTCGTATACACTTAGCGTTGTCAAATAGTGACCTCTAGAATAATTTTCTACACAGCGTATTTTTCGTTATTTATATAATTTATTAATATTCAACAAATTAAAATTACCATGGAATATTAATAAATTAAATCCTGAAAAGAACTTAATCTCCAGAAACTGCATGAACACTCACAAAGCAAAAAAAAAAGATGAGATCAATCAGAAGTAATACTTAAAATTCAGCTTCTTCACACTAGATGACGCCAATTCAAATCATCTCGAAACATCTCGACCAGTCGACTCTCGAATGGAAGATTTTGTCTGCGACTCATGCAAGGCGCCTGCGCACAAAGTAGAAACAAACACTATTACACTATAAATTACAGTATACAAACGATACAAACGTCCATGTCCGCTGATGTCCGTGTCCTCAGCGTCCTCAGTTAATAAGCAATCTCTCCTGTCATCTTTATTACTATGACTTATATAAATTCTTGGGAAGAATTTGAAAAAGGAGCTGAAAGGTTGTACCTTCAAGATCCAATGAGCGTAAGTTTTTGTTATAAACATAACATGACAATTTTCCATAAGCAATGTGTATTATCTCAGTAAAAGAAAAGCTTCAACTGCCTACCACGTAACATAACCTATGTTATTTTTAGGTTATATCTTAATATCATTTGGCTTCTTTAAACAATAATATAATATAAATTCTATTTATTGGTTGTAACAACCTCATAAATTAAATTATATCACGTGTTGTTAAACTTTATGCTTTTATGTCGAGCCTACTTGATAATAGATATATATTTTTTTCAGACTCGCTATAGTATGAAATATTGCCACAACAAAGGAATACTTTGTCTGAAACTTACAGATAACCGTACAGTAAGATCAACATATTGAAATAGAATTTTCTTGTATATGAACTTTATTCAACTTTTTATTGTTACATATATAATAATTATTTTCTTTGGTTACAGTGTTTACAGTATAAAACAGAGATAGCACAGGACCTTAAGAAAATGGAAAAGTTTATAGGAAACCTCATGAGGCACATGGCATCAAAAAGTAGTTAGATAGGACTGATTCATTATAGGCATTTATCCTAAATAAAACTACATTTTTATTTACCTCAGTAAAGTTTATGTTTTTATCTCATAAGATTCAGTGACTGGTGGGATTATAGATATTTAATATTATCGAGGTATAAAAATTTTCTTAAATATACATTATGTGCATGAAAGTTTGTGCCACAGAAGCTTAAAGCTTTATAATCATTTCAGACGGTTCCTTGGCCTCCTTGTTAAAGTTCTGAAACAATTTCAAAAGATTTTTGCACTCTCACACAAATAAAAGTTATTATAAAACTAATTACAAAATTTGGTTAAAAAAAGTGATTAAGATAGAATTATGCTTGCAGAGGTTTAAATGTATATCATACAAGTAGAATAATATTAGAAAAGCAAGAAGCAATGAAACAAAGCACTTACGATATAATTGGCTGAAGAACAGCATCCAGAGTAGTATCAACAGGAGGGTAGATGTCTCGATTTGAAGGCAGTTCATAGCGCCCCTCTCCCCCTATTTGCAAGTGCGTCTATACCAAAGAAAACTATTTTACTACTTGGGGATTCTCAGCTGATGAAAGCATTTCATTAAAAACAACAGTTTGAAAACTGCTACTGCTGTTCCGCAGTTCAAACGGAAGTTTCGGTAACGAAATGTTGACAGAAAAATAAGTGTGAAACCTTAAACCTTTTCTCACAAAGCCATAAGTGATTCTAACAGGCTGTAGGTGGAGATAAATAATCGAAGTTGTGCTAATATTTTAAAAGCAAAAGCTTTATCTACGAAAAAGCGAATAATGGTACCCTGTAGTTCTTACGTTATAAAAGTTGGATAAATATGCGCTCGATCGTGTATCGTAAGAAGTATCGGGTTCCATTTAAGAATAACAAACTGTTGCGAAGAGTAAGAAAAATGAGAAATGAAGTACGTACCAGACGAGGTGGTTTCGTACTATCGGCAGAGCTTGAACAGCAGCTGGAAAATTCTTGTGGCGTGCTTTCCCCAAGCCCACTGTCCACGTTACTTCCTATCAATATTCTGCTGTTACGAGTGTAATAAAAGTCTCTTCTGACATTGTACTCGTTATTCCTGGGCTCGGGATATTTAGTTTCGATTCTTGTTCTCGTTGGTGGCAAATTATAGCTCGCCTCGCGACAATGCTGTACCATTCTTCTGTCTCTCTTGCCAACCGATCCGTTAGCTCTGAAAGTTAATCCTTGACAATCTTGGAATCCTACATCGTCTTAGGATATTCCTTTCCAATTCCCTTCTTCTCAAGCAATACATTTTTAACATCGACATTCGATTCTCACTACATTAGAATCTGGTTAATGCAGACTACGTTCCATTTATGGGGGTGCAAACTGTTTTATTTACCAACAAACACATTTACATACAATAGTTTAAATACGAGCAGCATTCTCAGTTCTCCCCTTCCTCTTTCCCTCTCTTTCTCTTTCTCACACACATACGCACACGACAAACACATGCATAAACACACTCACTCTCTTTCTCTCTTCATTTGCTCCCTACTTTCAAAATGGCATTCACGCGTTAGAAAATAAGAGAACTTAAAGTGCTTGGAAAATTCATACCAGAGACACATATTGAGACTACGGAGCATATCTCGCTCGCAAAACAGGACAAACAAATAAAGAAAATTCCTACAGAGCACACACAAAAACTCTGGACACACACTACTTAAAAACTGGGTATCGATCATCATTCTTGAGAAAGCTTCAAAGAGAGTGCCAGCCAGGGAAACGATGAATAAACAGGTGCGTACAAGCTTGTTAATCTCAGTGATTTATTAAGGATAACTTCATGCTTTCAATAAATAAAAAAAGGTGTCTTCTGGGACCATGCTTAAAAAAAAGTAGATGATCTACATGCTGAGGAGAAATAAATAAACGGATGGTACATGCAAAAAAAATCACGTTCAAACAATGACTACGGAGCCAGTGTCATCCTCCATTTGAGGATGATGACTGTGGATGAGGTTTGCAGCGTTGACATCATCGTACCTATGCTGAGACGATGTCTCATCGTCCAATCTGGGATTGCTAGACTGTATGGGACATTGCTGTACAGATTGTGACTGAACCACCGTGTATGGGATTTCTCTGCGTTGCTGCTCGCTCATCCCTGTTGTATCGATTAGGCCAAACTCCAAGTGTCTGCAAAAGGTTGCGTGCGTTAAGCGTTAATTCGTCACTTCGAAAAGCCTAAACCAATTTGGTGGATAGGTCAGTGTTAGTCCGTCCAGTTATTCTCTTCGGTTTTATCTCATCCCCGAAATACCAATCGCGCGTATCGATGCATTTATTCCTGCGCTATACTAATCTCTCCACAATTCGCTTAAGAATATACCCTAAGGATCGTTTGTTCTTAAGAATAAATCGTTTCGATTCGTCAATTCTCCATCAGTCTGGACCGTTCGTCAATTTATCACACGTTCCTTCGTTCGTTTAATCGGCGATCGTTGCTTCGATGGAATTTTGCGTATGGAAAATCACACAAGGGTTATTAATCTAACGTACTTCCTAAGTTCGTCCGGTAAGTGCTGCTTTTGAGAAGGACTGCGGTGTCTACTCCTGTGTCTTCTTCTGGGTTCCGTGTGGCTCACCTGATAAAAGTATAGAAAGATCATTATTTTATCCCACTCGAGGCTTTTCCTCTCGACCATCAACAATCCAAGAAAACACTCACCACTGCTCTTTGTACTCCCTCGCCTTTGCGTTTTTGGGCTTCCCTCCACTGTGGCTCGGAGTCCACCAATTCGTGCCTGGAAAAAATGGGGATAAGTTTAAAAAGCTCGAGCTGTGCGAATGGTGGAGATACGCGCGAAGAATGGAGGAAGGTTCTTGCGCGAATGGGAGGAGAACGGTCTAGTCTTGGACGAAATGTGTATCATTTGTTTTGAAAAAAGAAATTTTTCCTTGCGCCGGAGGAGCATTGAGGTTTCGAAATCTCTCCGTTGTGCGTGGTCGTGGATATTCCCAGGCGCGTCGTCATTAAAATAATTATCTCCTTACGCATTTTATGTATCCAACCGTGAGAGTATAATGAATACGAGGGATCTTTTTTCTCCAGACGGGACGGGTCGATGAACTTGGCCAAGATGTTACGGCCAGTTGTATCTTTGCGCGCCATCCCATTAGGAGCTTTTCCCCATTGATACTTATGGTTGGAGAAGGGTGAGGGGGAGGGAAAGCGATACGGAAAGCTCCGTACTAGAACCCCACAAGCGTGTATTGCCAAGGAACCTTTAGTTATTGCCCCCTAACAATGCCAAATCTTCGCGATAAAATAACGTAGAAATTCGTCGATTGTAGGATTCGTAGGCTTGAAAATCGTATGATATTTCCAGCGATGAACCAATCGGATAAATCGATTAGTGTTAGGAGCTTTTCTGTATTGATACTAATGGTTGGAGGAGAATGCGCGAAAGAGAGAAATCTATATAGGAAGTTCCATTGTGGAAACCTATACATATACGTATTCCCAAGAAATCTTCGACTATTACTCCTTAACAATGCGAAAACTTGAGGATAAAATAACGAAAAAATTCGTCGATTGTAGGGTTGAAAATCGTATGATCTTTCCAACGATAAAGCAATTGGATAAATAGGTTAATATTGGGAGATTTTCTGTACCGATACTAATGGTTGAAGAAAGGTAAGAGAGGGAGAGAAAGCTGTAAAGGAAGCTTCATTCGAAACTTCCTTACACACGTATTATCAAGAAATCTTCGGCTAGTACACTTTAACTAAAGGAAATCTTGACGACAAAATAATGTAAAAATTTCCGAATTATAGCATTTGTCAGGTTAACTATTATTTCATATTATCAATGATAAAGTAATTGGTTAATATTGGGAGCTTTCCTGTATCGATACTAATGGTTGGATAAAGGTAAGAGAGAGAGAGAGAGAGAGAGAGAGAGAGAGAAAGCTATATAGGAATCTCTATTCGAAACTCCCTTACACACGTATTACCAAGAAATCTTCAATTAGTACCCTTTGATAAAGGGAGATCTTGACAACAAAATAACGTGAAAATTCGTGAATTATAGGATTTGTCAGGTTAACAATTGTTTCATGTTACGAATGACAAAACAATTTAGCAAAACGATCAGTACATTGATCACTCGCAAGGGATGAAGAAAGTGTGCAATAAACACCTGGAGGATCTAGAGCTTCTGTGCTTCCTCCGATGTTTCCTGTGACCGGATCTTGTTTCGGATCCTCTGGAGAGTTCCGATTCGCAATCCGAGTGTCTACTGTGCCTCCGGTGACTGTGACTGTGACTGTGGCTTCTTCTCCTGTGTCCACCACGACTGTGACTGTCCCCGGAACTCTGACTCTCCACGGAGCTGCTTCTACGTTGCAGTCTGTTCAGAAGCTGAAAAATGAAATGAGTTAAGTTTTTATTGTTATTTGGGAGTGGCGGAAGTTTTGCAGAAAAATTGATGAAAAATGTGTCCTTACAGGAGGGGCAGTTCCAGCAGATCGAACGGAACGAGGACTAGAAGAGGTATAGAGACCCCTAGGTTGGCTTTGAGTCCAGGGTGCACTCCGGATGCTCCTAGGACTGGAGGATGCGACTTGCCTGGTGTTTTGGATGCCGCACAAGAGTCCTCCGGGAGGATTGCTCGGCTGACTCGGGATATGATTGGCCGCTTCTACAAAGGGTCCAGCCATTTCCTGGCCCTCGACTACTCGTCTTTGGGCCCTCCGGCTTGGCGTCCGTTGGAAAACCGGCTGGGGATTGCGTCTTATCGTTGCCGAGTGCTTCTCGGAACCGGAAGTCGCCGGACTGTAGGAGCGGAAACGCGAATACGGCGATAAAGGCGGTGGACCGGCAGCCATTAAGCGGAAAAACGCTTGGTGCTCCTGGCAACATTTCCACAAATGCCTGCAGGCACCCTTCGACGGGGTCTCGAATCCGTGCGTTCGCTCCTCCGAATTTTTCTCGCTTACCCTCAGCATAAAGTATCTACCCTGAAATTGCGAATATTCTTGCGTCATTCGTGTTGGAATAAATTTTAATTGCAACAATATAGTTACATGTATATACATATATTTGTATACAGAATACAGCATTACCTTATAGTAAATCTTATTGATTCTCGGCCAGTAGTAATTTCCAACTTTGGTTTTATTGCGAAGTAGAATAATCCCGCTCGGTGTGAGGCCCAAAAAGTACTCGACGCCGTCCTCGCCCTGACGATAAGGATAATTCGATGATCGGGACGATTATGGTTAGAGACTTTGACAATTGGCTTCCTAAGCTAATGCGAATACTCACCAAGACGGGATGCAAATCGACTCCATACATTTCCAGCCACTTCACCTTATCCAGATAATTTAGTTCTGCTGCAGACGGCAATTGTCCCCTGGAAAGTGTACGTTTCCACTGTTTTAATTAAATTGCCAACAATGGATCTCTCTACCTACTAAAACCTTCCTGTCGTTTAGCATGTTATACGTATACTCCAGAGTCTCGATTGCTTCTTCGTATCCCCCCACAGACTCTTCTATTCCCTTTAATATTTCTTTTCGTTCCTCAAGAGAGACTCCGTAATACTTTCTAAACTTTTACCCCCTCGCACACAATTACCAGTAATTTTTTCCCCTCACTTACACCAAAGTCTTGTGCAGCTCGACGATTCTATTTTCCAACTCCATCGTTTGATTGGTGAGAAACCGGAACTCCGTCACGTAACCGATCGAATGCCTCCTTGGATCGTAGTCCCCGAGTTCCGCTGGAAAAATTCCAAAGAGAGTTGTTATTCGAGGGTCGAACGCGAATGCACGAATAAAGCATACGCGACGTTGGTGATTTTTGCACGTTGAGAATTACGAGATTGTCGTGTCATTTATTTACAGAATATTAAATTAATCGCTTTGAAGCGTTTACTCCGAGGGAATCCCGACCGGATGCTCGCCTATATTACCTCCCCTCCCGCGCTCAACCGACCAATCCAAGGGGAGAAAGAGGAAAATAGCTGCATCCTGCAATCTTCTTACGCTCACAATGTGAAACCTGATTTATACCTTTTTCAATCCCCTCCGCTCCTTTGCTCGACAACTAATTAACAATCTCACAATGGAAGCGTGCAATTAAGATTTGAACGATATGCAACAAATTAGTGTTTACAGTATTGATAATTTGCACGATGACTATATTTTTATTCGAGGGTAAGCAATTTATCACGAGGAATTGCGAAAATCCCTCCGAAAGATAATTACACAATTATTAATATTGATTCTGGACAGTCGATTTGAAGAACGTTCGAAGGACTATTATTATTTCTGCAGCATAAATTTCCTCAAGTGCCTGCTGTAACACTCGACAGGAGAGAAGCTGCGGTAGTTTATTGCAATAATTTGTTAAAAAGCCCGGCAGGCTAATTATTGAAATGTTAATATTGGTTCTGGGCAATCGAGCTGCTGAATTTTCCAAGAAATTTTCGAGGGTACAGCTTTAATTAAGCTTACCTACAATTAATCCAAGTGTAGTCGATGGTCACGTGGAGAGAACGAGCACCTCTCGTTTTCTCGTGGCATCGAGTATCGCCAATGGGTCAATGTAATTAGAAGTGCAATAACGAGCACGAAGTGTCAGAATGAATAAAAAAAAAAATTACCAGGCTAAATCAGACTGGCGAGGGAAAAAACCATCCCTATATATATACATATATATAGCGCAAGAAACTCAACCTGGATAACTCATTCGGCAAATCAAATTAATTTTTCCGCTGAAAAAGTGCTCGAAGAAACCTCGTTAAACTTATTATTTGCACAAATCAGCAAGGTCGCTGTGGGTAAATAGGGGTCAATGAACTTGTTCCTGGTGAGAGTGTGGGGGTCAGCAAAGTTCATTTATCCTTGAAAGTTGGCGTCCCGCGATTGTTCCATTGGCAATTAGTGGTATAGCTATACCTTGACCCATCAGTATCGGCGAGATGCTCGGGACCAAAATGGCCGACCCCACATGTTAATTAGCGAGCCAGCAAGTTTAATTGACTTGAATAAACTCGCACTTGTAAAGCTTCCGTTTCTACCTACAAACTGTAACTCCAAAGCGCTATATATATATATATATATATATATATATATTTACAACCGCGAATAGCCCGATGGTTGCAAGTTGCAGCGTTTCTAAGGTCGATGAGGCACGTGCGAAACTCACACGCGAATTACCTTCGACCCGCGCTATATGGTAGGATCGTGGCAGCAACGAGAAAAAGCGCAATAAAATAAACGAACCTCGCGCGGCTTCTTGGATTTCGCGAATTCTCTCGCGAGTAGAGTTCTCGGTCAATGACCCCAAGGTCGAGGAGGCGAAACGATCCACGCGTATACGCGGTGGATCTCTGTAGCAATTAGGAAATAATCCAATTAATCCCTTTATTAAAATTAATCCAGCGGGAGGATTTAATAGCGAGGCGGAATAGACTCGATTGGATTGAATCGCACGGTGAGTTTTGGGGCTGCAGGAATTCAGCAGGATCGAAGAGCGCCGGGGGAATTTTCTGGTGAATTTATGTCTGAAAGTGTAGCACGGCCTCTTGGTAATTCCGATCCTGTGTGTGCGAAGTTGCTTTTCCAAGGACCAATTAATTGGAGAGGCGATCGGTGAAGATACGACGCACGGTGCACAGAAGGGGGAGAGCGAGTGGGTGAAAAAAGAAGGTGCGTATAGCACGAGGAAGGAAGGATGAGGAGAGAATTCTGGGGGTGTGCGGCGGTGGTGGTAGCAGCAGCAGCGCTGCTGACGCTGTAATGGTGAGAAGGGGGGTTAAAGAGGACGTTAACGAGGAGCGTTCGCACTTGGCAGTTTCGTCTGGTATTTGCCTGGAGTGCGTACTTTCGTGCGTTCCAACCGATTTCTTACCAACGTCCCATCCTCAAAGGCCCATTCTGAAAATCGTCGCAGCACTTGCTTAATTGAATCGTTGACTTTGATGAATATCGGCCCAGGCCTTGCAGAGGGAAGCACTTTATTTCCCGGCTTCATCTCCTCTTTTCCATTCTGCCACAGTGCTAGGGAAAAAGCTGTAGGATAAAGGCGGGAGGTGCAGCCACTGCTGGAAGGACTGATAAATGAGCGTAGGAAGGACGAGAGGTGGGGGGGGGGGGGGGGAGGGAGAAAAAAGCCAAAGGATAAAAGCCCAGGGGTAAGGATTCATAAACGAGGAGAGGAAGCTAACGAGGGGAGGACGGAGAGAGAAAACCTCGCGAAGGATTCTAAATAAGTCAAGGTAAATGATGTAGGCTTGACAAATGTCTATAAGAAAGGTGGGGGAGTCTTGCTTGTATAATCGAGAAGAGGCTATTGATAAATAAATCAAAATCTTCCTATGCAAGAGATCGTTGATTATTATAAGTAAAAATAAAATTGCTGATAAGAATATTCGTATCTAAACAGTGATGATATAAGCAGAGCTTTACAAGTTTATTGTTAAATAAATTGGGTAAGAAAGGTGAGGGAGTCTTGTTTACAATCGAGTCGAGGCTACTGATATGTAAATGAAGACTCTTGATGAACGTCGATTAATAAATAAAAATAAAAATGCTGATAAGAATATTCGTAGCAACGCAGTGATAATACAAGCAGAGCCTTATAAGTTTGCTACAAAGAGGATTAAAAAGGGAGGGGGAGGGGGGGGGGGGCGAAGCTTGATAAAGGAGAAAGAGAAAGAATTAACTGGTAGGCAGATGATATCTTCAAAGGATTCGTGAGCCGGAAAAGGATGCGAGTAGAAACTAGGAATGAATAATAAATAAGCGAGTGAAAGCCTGCAGAGGTTAAACGCTGATAGATGATCGAGGGTTGAAGAGACTGCACTATAGTAAAAACTGTGTGGAAAAAGAAGATGGTAATCTGAGGAAGCGAAGGACCCTAGGATCATAGACGAAACGTACGCGAACCAAAGAGGAGGGGGGAGTGTTATAAATAAGAGAGATGGAGGATAACGAATGTGGGAGGATTCTCTCAAGAGGGAATTCTATTGATAATTGAAAGGAGCAGAGACAGGGCTGTGATAAGGGAGGGTCGATAATAAAAATGTTGAGGAAATAATAGAGAGGACGTGAAAAAATGTGGAAACAAATGGAAGAAAGGAACTAAATGAGACGGAGCAGGAAGGAGATGGAAGGAAGGAGTGTGGAAGGTAGAGAAATGACGTAGGAGGGGGGAGAAGTTGGAGTCGAAGGGGGGAATACTTGTCGTCGGAGCCTTCTCAAGTTTACTCGCTCGTGTAATTATATGGATGAGAAGCCGCGAGTCGGTCGGTGGGTCGCGAAACGACTGGTTATCGTTGTAGGCTTTTCACCTCCTTGTAAAAGTCATTTCCACCCTCTACCCCCTCCCCCCTCCCATCAACACCAAAAGAAATCATCGCTGCGTGCTGCTTTACAATTCAGCGTACCGGCGCATTAACCGTAAATAGCGAAGTTTAATACCATCTCAACTTTACCTACGAACCCTTGGAAAACCTTATCTCTGGAAGATAAAAAACGCTAGTATATATATATATATATATAGAACCCCATACAGCCCACTGCCATGTTTCGTTTTAACGAGAAACGCAGGAAAGTTTTCCAAGATTAACGAGTGGTTCTCGGTGAAAAATGGATTGTTGATTTTAACCAGTTAATTGGAGCAGTTTGCCCAGAATTTTTTTCTCCAATTTCGCGAGGTTTTCTTTCGGTTGGAAAACTCGAATCCGAGTCCGGTGCATTCTGGATCTTTTCTTGGGATGTTAGTTTGCCTCTACGAAAGAAGAAAGACCATTCATTTCATATCCCTTTTGACGCGCGATGAGACGCAAACATGGCCATATCTGACGCTCTCTTCCTCTATTTGCACGACTTTGAATCTCGCAAATAGATAACTAACGTGTGGACCGTCTCCCGCAGCCAGGCTAAGGGCGTATCCGCGTTTCACAGCGACTGATACCATCTTGGAAAAACCACTACTGCCCCACCCCCTCTATTCTCCTTTACTTTCTAAAAATCCACGGGAATAATTCCTCGCCCACCTAGAGAAAACTTTAATCTCTAACGTTGTACAGACGCCATTTGAAAATTTTCTAAGATTATAAATATAGATTCCGTTTGAAAATATTGCTCTCAACGCGATTTGTAAATCTTGAGAAACTGGAGTGACTTTTATTTTTTACGAATGATTTTAAAAATCTTCAAAAATAGTTTCTTAATAGTCGGAGAAAAATTTAATTTAAATTGTTATATACACTCCATTTGAAAAATCTTTGAGGTTATATACAGACTCCGATTGAAAACATTGTTCCTATCTCGAAATATCGAGCGGTTTGTAAATCTTGAGGGACTGGAGTAACATTTCTTTTTTACGAGTGACTCTAAAAATTGACGAGAATAGTTCCTCACTACTCCAAGAAAAATTTAATCTTAAATGTTATGTAGACTTCGTTTGAAAAATCTTTAAAATTATAAATATAGAATCCGTTAAAAAAATCTCTAAGGTTATAAAGACTTCGATTAAAAACTTTGTTCCTATCATGAAATGTGGAGCAGTTTGTAAATCTTGAGGGACCAGAGTGGCTTATGTTTTACGAGTGAGGGGAATTAAAGACGAGGTATTTCCACGAGTAGAAAATGCAGTGAAGTTGATTGTGATGCGTTAAAAGGGGAGGGATTGGATCGGAGTCGTGAATAGGCCAGCGAGTTCTTTTCGCAAACGTTGAGGCAGGAGCCGGTAGGCAGTGTGTTTCTTTCGCAAACGTGGATAAAATCTCGAATGAAAGCCCATATCCCGATGGGATCTGCCGCATAAAAAGTTGGCTTTTTGCGATTTTGACTAGGCTACTCTCTGGAATCTCCTAAACGAATCTCCTGTTCTCTCTCACACACGCACACTCCCCTCTCTCATTCCCTCTCGCATTTTCGCACCAACAGAACGAGAAACTCTGATGGGAGGCAAGTGCAAACTTTGGACTGCCATTTCTCTTCTTTCCACCCCCCCCCCCCCCCCCTCTGACCATACTCGCGAGATAACCGTCTGGAAAAAGCTGCGACTCGGAGTTTGCCTCGAGTATTCACCGCGCAAAGAAACAACGTCCATCCCGATAACGATCTATCACCTTGTTTCCTCGTACCTCGGCAAAATCCCAGCTAATTGGAAACACGAAAAATAATAGTCAAAATTAACATACGAAGGAATCAAAGGAATTGGAGGAATTAAAGAAATAAAAGTAATGAATGGGGAGTTTAAGGTAAATATTATTGGAAGAAAATCGATGGGATACGTATATAGCGTAGTCTGAGGTAAAGAAAATTGAGGATGTGGGGAGATTGATGAATGGTACCTATACTATATATGGGAACGAATGGATGTGTGGATGTGGGGGAAGATCGTGGGGTGGGCTTGCAAATACAGCGTTATGTAGTGGCACGGATGAGGGGGGAGTGGGAAGTGATACTAGTTTAGAATTGGAATGCAATGTTAGAGAGTGGGGGGGGGGGGGGGGATGAGAAAATTCTTCGGATAATGTAGCGAGTCCCGTTGGTAGAAACTGGCTAGAAGCAAAGTTAAGCCGAAACGTCTGTTGCACGTTTCGCCCCCCCCCCCCCTCTCATTAGATATGCTACCGTCATTCAAGAAAATGACATATAGCATCCCTTTGTTATTCGTCCGCGAATGCCAGCTATCCCTTTGCACCTCGGAGTTGCTCGGCCACGGCAGTAAAACGTCAGAACTCGTAATATATAATGATTGCCCGAAGAATATAGATCCCGCAAACCACCTTTATGACCACTACCCCCCCCCCCCCCCTTGTTTCACTGTTCACCGTTTCTCTTACCAGACCCCACTACACTCCACCCCCCCCCTTCTGCCTCAACGTATATACTCCACACACATAAAATTCCACCCCAATCCCTCCATACCGTCCAACATGATTTACCTCCCAATTCTCCACAGTTTTCAACTGGACGCTCCGATAATTAGCTCGTTACCCAAACGAAACGAACGACGTTGTTTCTGTCGAAAATATCTGTTTTCCTGTATTGCGAAATGATCTCTGCTGGTGGAATTAAGTTCCGGTGAGAGGGAGAGTGATTTAACGAGATTCGTTCGGAGCCAGATTTTTACAGGGTTTTTAATCAACTCCAAAGTGTCGATGATAATGTGTAATATATATATGTATGTACAGCAGATGCAAATGAAATACGTTGGAGAATATTCCAAGCTGGTGCGTTGCAATGCAATTTTCCGTAGATTCTTCGGGGAAATACCTTTTACCAGCATCCTTGCAGGGCGTTATCCGCACAATTTCCCAGAGTTTTCGTACGGACCGCTATCCGGAAAAATCGTTCCGCGCTAAGTACATTAGGCGACGACTCGATATGGCAATGGGATTCCATTGGATCGTCTTGCGACAGAAAAATAGTGGTCCCTTATCGCGAAAACACCCTCGTACTTTCTATCTTTCATGATCCGAGGTAGAGCGCGTTATATTTGATGAGGCGAAAAGAGAGATTTTCTTTTTATGCCTTATAAGTATAATAATAATAATGGACAAAGAGGAGGACTGAAATTATTAAATTTAATTAGAGTCGAGCGAACGACGTCGTTGCTCTTCTTCATCATTCAAGGGTTTATAGTTATGATTCTTGTTGCTGCTGAATTTGTTTCAATATCGTAAAAAGAGAGTGAAATTATTGAATTTCATTAGTTAAGCAGAGGACGTCAGCGGTTCTCGATCATTCAATGGTTTACCGTTGCGATTCTCGTTGTTGTCATTTGTTTCGATGACGGAAAGAAATGTGAAATTATTGAATTTCATTAGCGAAGCGCATTACGTCCGTGACTCTTAATCATTGAACGGTTAACCGTTGTAATTCTCGTTATTGTCATTTGTCTCGACGATGGCAGAAAAATGGAAATTATTGAATTTCATTAGTTAAGCACAGTGCGTCAGTGATTCTCAATTATTAAATGGTTTACCGTTGTAATTCTCGTTATTGTCATTTGTTTCGATGATGGGAGAAAAAGGGAAATTATTAAATTTCATTATTCAAGCACAGTGCGTCAGTGGTTCTCAATCATAGAACGGTTTACCGTTGCAATTCTTGCTGCCGGCATTTGTTTGAATAATATATATAGAGAAAAGAGTAAAATTATTGAATTTCATTGGTTACGGAGAGGACGCGAGTGGCTCTTAATCATTCACGGGTTTACCGTTGTAATTGTTGTTGCTGGCATTTGTTTCATAAAACTATCGCCATCTTGTTAGCGAAGTCTAGCGTGCTAGTGGCATATAATTAACGCGAGATATTATTACCGCTCACAATGGTCTCTACACGAAGTAGTATCCGTTGCGGTAGATCGAGTTCCGTGACCTTGAAGGGATTAATGTCTCAGTCTCTAATTACAGAGTCAGTTTTAATCAAGACGTTGATTAAAGAGCATAATACCCTGTCGTATTACCGGTGAGAAACGTGACGGAAGGGAATTTTTTTATCCACCGGTTGATCCAATCAGACCACTCAGCGTCAAATCAATTAAGAGAAAAAAATACCGTGGGCAGGGTAAAAAAATTGCAATTGAACGTGAAATCCCATGGAGCGAGCGAGGAAGAACGGAAATTTCTGCTTCAAGCGTTTCTCGTTTTAATTTGTTTATCGTGCAAGTTTCGCGGTACGAGGTTTCAGGTAAATTGGAGGATTTGGGGGGGTGGGTGAAATAGGAATTCCGCGCGTTGCTACGTCTCTATTCTAAAGCTAACAGGATTTCGGTAGCCGTTTACGAGAAGTTGACCCACGGAACTGCAGTTAAGTGAAACACCGATCGTGAGCATTTAATGTTTATGGAAGCCATTACTGAAATGCTGACACCGGATAATAGCAGCCGCGATAAAGCCAATGTACGCCGAGTACCACAAACTTTCAATGAAAATAATATGCTCGTACGGTATAATGGCGCGCCCTGGGATATTTCTATTTTATTTGCCATCCGTAAAAAGGAGTCGTGGCCATAAATATGAGCATTTATTTTTATTTTCACTTTTTATTTATGGTTCCAGGTTACGAGCGGCCTGGAAAAGAAGAGGAACGGAGAAAAAGTGTGCGTGTAGGAAGGAAACACGTGTTCCTGGCACAAGAGAAAAGAGAGAGGATAAAAAAGACGAGAGAAAAAGGGGGGAAGAGACACGTGAAAGACATAAGCATAATGACACTCTTACATTGAACGACGTAAGCGCCCAGCTCGGCAGCCAAGTCGAAGGACACGGGCAGCCTACCCTGCAGGATGTCCTGTTTCACTTGCAAGAAGAATTGGTACCTGCGAACAAAAACTCATTATCTGCATTTTCAAGCAAAACGACATACATCTTGCATTACTTCCACTTCCAACTAATTTATTCCTCAAAAAGCTCGCAACTTTCGACACTTTTTCCTACCGAGGAACGAGCCTCTATTAACAATTACATTATATTATATATACACACATATATATACAGGGTTGAAGAGATTCATTTTATTATCCAGCCATATCTCTCCTCTCCACGAATCCTGCTTTGGAAGGGTTATCCCTGCCTAAGCCTACTTGACCCTCCCTACATATACATATACATACACTTGCTCCTGGTATCCACCTGCCTATTCCTTACCACTTACGTTCATTGCCTTTAGCTCCTATTTTATTCCCCCCCTTCCATGCACGAGCATTCTCCCGCGAACACACGCCAGCCATTTATATAAAAGCCACTTCTCTACTTAACCCCCTCCCCTTTCCTTCTCATCAACCACTTTACCACCAGGCTAATTACCAGAGGTCCATTTCCAACACCTCTTCGTCCGGACGCTCGAAAAAATTGTCTTGGAAGCTCGTCGTTGGATGCAACAGCATCCTCGCGGTACCGATAGATGTTATCGTACGAGTTTGTCGAGCAAATGGAAGAAAAGGGAGGTAAGTTGGTAGATATAGAAGAGGTGGTAGAGGGGGGGGGGGGGGGGAGGTATGGAAAGGCGAATATGAGATCGTCGAGGAAGAAGATGGCAAAGCCGCTGGAGCGTTCCTCCGGAGGACTCGGAAAAACGGCGGTGGCGTCCACCGCAGGCTCGATAATGCGGGTAATTTTCGCGCGACGTCACGCTCTCGCATGCGAATGATCGTTTCTCCTGGCGGCCGTCCTGGAATTCCTCTCCCCGGCCAGGCTGACTCCTCGGCGTCGAGCGCGATCGAGGTTCGAGCTATCGGAATTCCGAGCGCATCGATATTGGCCGTGTCCCCGCGACACGCCGCGCGCTCGCGAGGGACAAAAAAACCTCGACGACTCCTCTGCGCGATATCCGCCGAGCGAGAGAAACGCGCGAGTCGATCGATCCAACGATCCAGACTCGATCGCCAAACTTCCGTCGATCGAGACACTCCCCGAAATATCTGCTTCGCTCTGTGCGTGTGTGTGTGTGTGTGTGTGTGATTCTCTCAATTTTTCCCCTGCGATATTCTCTGAATGTACGTGGAATTTACTGGCAGATAATGTAACGAAATATCGATCGATCGTTCGTGTATATATATATATATATATATATATATAATGAGACTCGGTATAGAGTTGCAGAGCCGCGATCTATAAAATTTATCGCTGCAGGGATAATTAGAGTCGAGATAAAAGTGGTATTGGGTGGTTTAATGGGGAGAAATTGGAGGAGAACTGCGCGCCCGTTTGGATTAATCGTAGCGATTTACGTCAATTATAAGGATCAAATTCTGCGGTGACCTCGGGAGTAACATGGCTGAATGGTGAAACGTACTCGGGGAACTATGTGGAAACGGCGCGCAGAACGGTCGGGGACAACGTCTTATCCCCCCTTCCCTTACCAACCCCTCCCCACCCCTCCCCTCACCGTCATCAGCAATCCCGAGCTCGAGTTTATGTCTCGCGGTCCACTCGCGCTGTCTGCATCTCGTATCCTGTTATATTGTGCCAGCAACAGCCGCGCTTTCCATCCTTTATGCGGCCCTCACACCGACTGTCAACGTTTCGAGATTTACTGCAATCCTCTGCTCCCCCCTCCCCCCTCCATCCTTCTTCCAACGACTCTCCCGCCATTTCCCACTTTGCAGCGCGTCCCGACAGATGGCGCGCTAACTTTATCTAACCTCAAATTTATACTTATTTTTGATGTGTCTGTGATATTACTGAACAAAAAATGCCGTTGAATTTTCATCGTCGATGCAATTGAATAAAAATTAAATTTTCTTGTAGCAAAATTATTGATTCTAATGGAGGGTCATTGAGAATTCATTGAATGTATTTGTTTGAGAATATATACAGTTTGAATAACTGCTACATGTAATTGGAAAGATTCTTAAGGAAAAATTATTGGAGCAGCTTCAAATTTAGTATATTCAACAGCAATTTTATTCACTGAATAAATTTATCGTTACTCTTGTCGCAAAATCGAGATTCGTGTAATTTTATAGTTTAGGTTAAGAATATAGGGTAGAATGAAACTTCTGGTTGGAGACATTAGATATTTGCTGTAATTGAATAATGCGGCTTTATTGTATCGTGTATCGTGGAAGTACTTCTGGTTGTTTTCCGAGGAGATAGCGTGGGTGGTAAATCAGATGTAGGAGTCCTAATAGGAAATTATCTATAACCACAAAATTAGTTATTTTCAAAACTACGTTTTTCCCAATTTTTCTGTCGAAAAATCGAAATTCGTGCAATTTTATAGCTCAACTTAAGAATATAGAATAGAGAATGAAACTTCTGGTTGAGACACGAGATATTTGCTGTAATTGAATAATACGGCTTATTGTATCGTGTATCGTGGAAGTACTTCTGGCTGTTTTCCGAGGAGATAGCGTGGGTGGTAGATCCGGTAGGCGATCTAGTCGAACAATAAAAGATCTGGGCGTACAAAATCGCGGCGTTAGTACGGACAGCCGGTAGTCGTGGAATGTCTTGATACCTCTGGCGTTCGTTTATGGTTACTAATGTCCACCCACACAAGGAAAAGATCGTAACTCGCATGGTCGGGGGCTCCGAGGGGCTCTCCTAGTGCCCGATAAAGTCCCACGTGCGGCTTTTGTTGCTCCTGCTTGTCCCGGTACAACTCGTATTCGAGCCTTCCCTCGCGCCATTATTGCTATTATTGCTGAGTTAAGCCAGCCACGTTGCTCCATAACGGAGCAGCGCGACTCCGGAAAAGCCGCTGCAGCTGAAAATCATTTCGCTGGCTAGAAGCTCCTTGTAAATCTGCTTAAGTGGAAACATCAAAACCCTTTCAATGTCTCGCGGATCCCCTTAATCCTGATATTTCTTCGGAACGTCTAAATTGAATACTCCGGTGCTAACGTTGAATATGATAAATTTCTAATTAAAATTTAATCTCCGGAACACTTATTACCCTATTTTAACAGTGTTGAAGGGAAATATTTTAAGGACTCCATTCTTTATCACGCGTGACGTTAAATCGAGGAGCATCGAAGGGTTATAGGATTTCGCTGGCAAGGTTGAAGCTTCTCGGAAGATTGTTGGGGATGAGTCATTGCGGAATGGTCCTGGATCGGATATTTTGTTTGGGATCGGTGTGAATGCAATTTGCGAAATTGTTTCGAGAGCGGGTTGGCGGCACAGGTCGAGATCGTAAATACCTTCGGTCTCTCGGAGCTTAATGTCTTGATGCTGTCCGTCTAATGTGGGCTTTACCGAACCGGTGGCTGCCAGACGGGAGTATCGGGCCTCTGTAATCGAAACAGAAACCACCCACCCCCTCCAGGGGTGGCTCAGCGTTGTTGGAGAGGCTCCTCCTTGCTCCCAACAAGTAACTTCCAACTCTCCTCTATAGATTATCCCGTGTTTGCCCCGAGGCACCGACTTCGACCCCGGGACCCTAGCAATTAAGCCCCGCGCACCAATTATCCCACCGAAAATGTAAATTATAGACCATCTTCTCCCCCCTCCCCCCTCCAACCAACTCATCCACCAATTTTTCTAGCCATCCAGATTCCAAATTTTATACCCACTTGCAAAAAAGAAGAAGCCTTATATATATAGTACCTACATCGAAAGAACGTATTCCTCCTTAGCATATATCATTCAATTCCCCGTTTTCAACGAGCTTCTCGAATTACGCTCGTCAGTATTTTCCGATTGAATTTCTCATCCCCCCTCCCCGACTGAAAGTCGACGTCTGTCTTAAACTTTGCTATAATTCCACACCATTGTACCGATGACTTACCGCCACAATCTCTCGTCGCCGTTCTCTCCTCGGGTACAACTCGAAGAGTAGCCGAATAAACTTTTGAATCTGCTTATGGTAATTTCGGGCGTTTCCGGATTTTCCGCTTTGCTTCGGCCGCCGTCTTCGGCTAAGTGGGTCCTTCAGGACTTTGCGAAAGTTTCGCGTCGTTGGTACTCGGTGACGACGCGAATGGTCGATTGCAGAGAGAAAATAGCGATAGTCGCTAAACGACTGTAGCGAATGAGTCGAGCTGGATGAGAGGGAGAGGTGAAAAAAATGGCGCGTCTAGAAACCAAGTCAATCTATATGCTAATGCGTCCATCTTTTATTCTGGGAATAAGCAATCGATGGACGTCCGTATATATATATATATATATATATATATATACGTACGCTCCTCATCAGAATGCCACTTCCAGCTTATTATAGCAGCGAGTTTCTGCGTTCCTAACAGCATCCGGCTACTGCGGCAACCCTCACCCCTATTCTTACCCCCCCCCCCCTCCAACCTGCTCATTACCAACCGTCGATAATGCCTCCAACTAATCCGAAATCGATGGAAAAATTGTTCAGCCGCGTTAAATTGGCCCACTTACGTTTGTCCGAACCTTCGAGGACTCGGGAACCGGTAAATTTCTGATTGGCTCTCCGTAATAAGCACTCGGGCACTTTTGAATCCGAAGAAATCCTTGAAAATGGCGGGAAAGGTCGGTTTTTCGCGTGGATCGGTGGGGATGGAGTTATAATTTTTTCCAATGACTGTGCATCGTACGGTTCCATTATGCTCGTTGGGGTCATTAAATTTGCCGCGAGCGAGGCGTTCGACGCGATTAGCCGGCTCCGAACGAACGGGAAGAGACTCGGAGGAAGGAACTGGTGGTGAGTCGTTCGAGCTGTGAATTGAACCAGTCAATTGAGAGTGCTGAGTAATAACAATAATAATAATAATGGTTAGAGGAGAGGGAAAGAAACAGTATATATCTACCGGTGCGATGGTTGGATGGAAAAATAGGAGCTTCTTTATGCTAGGGAGTATAAGAGAGGAGGGGGAGGGGGGGGGAGGTCTCCCGAAGTGGAGGCGAAAGAAATATGGAATTTTGCGGAAGAGCGAAGAAAAAATTGAGATATGAAGCTCGGCGTTCGTAGATCGTGCAACGCGCGAGTGATCAATATCCAAGACGAGGGAAAATGGCCCGAAGGAAAATTCTGCTTTATCTCGAGCGAGTGGCGAAGCTTAAAAAGGCTGACTTTTATGAATCCCATGGATATCGACGATTGGAGGAGATGAAAGGGATCCCGCAGGAACCTCACGAAGACGCGCTCCCTCAAGGGACAAGAAATCAATCGGTCTGGTTTATCGGTGACAAGCTCTCAATTTTCCTTGAACCCCTCGCTAAACGACCGTACCAACCCAATCGTATATTTAGGTGATTTCTCACCCAAGAATAAGGATCGAACACTGCGCGAATATCCTTCGTCGTCAAACGCCTTCCGATCCTTGCCCCGAAAATTCACGCAAATCAAATTTCTGTCGAAATGCACCAATTTCCGTTATTATTATTATAACTGTCCGTGTCTCTGATTATATTCGATTAAATTTAATCGTCTGTTTTCAATTTAGGAGTTTGGTGAAAAATCATGTTTTTGGCCTTGAAGTAATAATTTAAAAAATTCTTATGAAAATTTGGTAAATTTGCAGATAAATTTCTGGATATCGCGTAAGATCGAGCGAATAAGGCCTCGAAACGAGTAAGAGAGGGGAAAAACAAGAAGAATAATTTGGAAGTTTATTCACCACGCATATAAATGGAACGGAAGAAGATATCTCGTGGACGGATGAATGACTTAGGATGTGGAGTTTCTCGCCTTATTATTCAGTTCTCCGTATTTCCTTGTCCCTCCCAAATGTCTCGTTCGCTTTTCGCATTCCTAATGAGAGTTTTGAGTAAACGTATTTTTTATTTTCATCTCGACTCGAACTCACCCCTGTCCGTTCGCTGGGACCGTGAAATTTCTTATCGCGAATAGAAAAATGATCCTCTCCGGCAGAAATATTATACGAGATGCGAGATATTAAGAAGGAACTTCGATCATATTTAAAATCTAAATTGAGGAACGGAGGGATTAAAGGAGAAAAATGAAGCAAAGAGAAAATTAAAGTAAAATTAATATAGAGGAGAAAACAGGATAGCTGGAAATTATTCAGTCATTTTTAAAGTCAGGTGTCAAGAGGGGGGATCGGCACAATTGGTCCAATGAATTTAGCATAATTAAGGTGAATAAATTTGAAATTCCAGTGGGTTTCTTGTAGAGGAGCCGTAAGGATAAAAAGATTTCGTAGCGTGTGCATCGAGAATTTTAAGGCTGACTCATTAGGATAACGAGACAAGAATCCAGTGTCTGTGACTATTGCAACGTGTCTTTTATACACTTGTATACATTTCCCATGTGCACGTGTGTGGACTCGTGTCTGTTTCTCATTCCTCTTGGATAGAGAAAGAGGAGGGGGGGGGGGGCTACAAACGATATACTATGTACATACGTTACACCGTAGTATTCTTCGCTATTAACACCAAGGCTGATTGAAAGATTACGAAATTTATTTTGCAATCCCAACGAGCCACTCGCAGTTTCGCGATAACGAAAACAATACATCTCTCGATAGTTTTATCAGTTTGGAATTATTGACAAAATGAATATAAAATTGTTTTTTTATTCAAACTATTATATTTAATTATATACACGAGATTTTCATATAGAATTTTTAAATAATTCTTACCTAGTGATCTCCTCGATTAATTTGCAAGGATCAGCAGCGTAGAACTTCACCCCAAAGTACAATGTCCTCACATCGGCGTTCGGGTCCCCCTTTTGAATTTTCAACTGCTTGCCGATTTTCTTGCTTGGATCCAGCCATTGCTAGAAAAATATAGAAGGTTTATTTTCAGCATGATAAAAATTTCAAAACGTTAATCATTAGTTTTATATATATATATATATATATACATCCATAAGGAATATTGTGTTAAAAAAGTGGATCGAAGGTTTGTATAAATTAATCGGTTAACAGGTTACCAGTAGATTTTTCTTGTATCGCGAAGCGTTCGTTTTAAATTATAGGAACGTATTACTTGAAATTAATTAATCCCTGATAACCGGGCGTGACTGGAGCTGAGATGGAGGATCGCGCGAACCGGAAATTGCAGCAGCTCGACATTTCCCGTAGATAATAATCCTATCCATAGGTGCCCGGGGGCCAAGACACGAGAGGGACACCCTCCAGGCATCGTTTTATGAATTCTTAATAACGGGAATCTCGCTAACGATCGGCCAACTTGGCTAACTGATATAAACTTGTACTACAACCCAAAGACGCGTACTTTACATGAACCTTCCACTTCTCGAATCATCTCATCCACTATAGATAAAATAGATTAAATTCTTATTAAATTATTACCGTTTGATTCTCGTGGTCCAAGTATCTCAGTCCAAAATAGGCAGTTTCCACCAGATTCAGGTGCCTGAAGACCCTGTCCAGTAGTTCCTGGCCAAGATTCGAGCACTGCGATCAGAAAAGTTACATGTTAAATTAATCAGAATTAATTATAAAAATTTTCTATAATTTTTGTATTATGTTTCTGAGAGAGATTTATATTCAAATTCCAATTATGTATGAAAATTAGTAAATCATTCTGTCATTGTCCTATTTATGATAAATTAATAAAAATTAATTACAAAAATTTTCTACAATTTTTGTAAAATATTCTTTACGGACATTTATATTCAAATTCTACTCGAGTACACTAAGGAATCATCCTCTGTCATTATTCCATTCATCTTAAATTAATAAGAACCAATTAAAAAAATGTCTATAATTTTTACAGAATATTTCCGATCGAGATTCACATTGGAATTCCGCTGGGGCACTCGCGAATCATTCCGACATTGTCCTATCGATGACTCGTCACGCGTCAACGGATAAAGAAATACACTTACACAGACGCAAACACAAACAAAAGGGAATTACCAGTTGAGAGATATTTATCGAGAACGCGTTGCGTGGGTTCGCGATGGCCAGCGGAGCGTGGAGGAGCGATTTAAATCTGAATCCACACGCGTCATTGGCCAGGACGCTGCAAACAGGTCGAGCTTAAATGTTCAGTCAACAACACGACGACAATCGCAATTTTTTCACCTCATTTGCATAGTGCATATCCCGTAGGAGCAGCAGTTCATTCCCCGTAACGGTTATATCCCTATGGATCATCATTTAGATTAATATCAATTTTCCCACACATCGAAGGGAAAATAATTGACTCGCTGCTTCTTCTTACGCAAGACGATCATCATTTTTATCGCGCTCTCTTGCATTGTTACCGCGTTACACACGTATATATATATATATATATATATACGTTTCCGTTCTCCAGCCGCAAGAAGCTGCCTAATTATGGGGAAACTCATCGAGGGGACAGCCTTCCGTGCGAGTTTTCTTGTCGATTCCAAAGCTAAACGACGTATTTCTGGTAAGCCGAGCGAGCGAGCACCTTATATTCCGAAGAAGGTACAAACGATCGGGCACGAAAACACGCATCGCGGGCTCCGTTAGTCTACCCCGAGGGAAACAAACGAGCGTCACGGTTCGCTTGTGAGCACTGAGAACCGGAAACCACCGATTTCAATCTCAGTCAGCCGGCTCGAGACGAGAGCCCCAGCACCGCTCGATTCCAAGCTAAATCAACATAGCGACACCGAGCACTCACTTTCAGCCTTTTAACTCTCCTTCTGACAAATCTTGCCAACTTGACGAATTTTCCCCAAAAACGCCATCTACTCTCTTCTATGCGATCGACGAATCGGTAAAAATGGTGTATTTTTGTGGTTTTTGTAAGAACTCAAAGTAATTCAACAAAGTGACGTCCAGCACTCATTTTTGGCCTTTTAGCTTTAGTCGTGATAAATTTTGAGAACTTGAAGAATTTTTATGAAAAATGCGATCTACCATTTTCTATGTGATCGACGAAATATTAACAACTGAAGATTTTCTTTCTACAAAACTACCTGAGCTACATCAACATAAGAACCACGAGCACTCTTCGCGAGTTCCTTAAATGAATCGAAAACGCATTCTACGCAGTGTTCCGCTGAACGAATCATCAAAGATTGACAAATTTTCGTGCCTATAAGCTAGCCTCGTCGATTCTCGGTTGTTAACGAGTTCTCCGGAGGGGGGAGCGATTTTGGCGGATGATGTGTGGGTTTAGTCGGAGGAGGAATTGCGTGGGGAGGATCGCGGGGTCAACGGATTCGAAAGGAGAAGCGAAGAGACCGGCCCCCACGGCGGGTGTATCTGGATCGTAGCGTGAAATTTATTGTGGGTGCCGCGAACCTATCTGCTCCCGGCATCTATCCTCCCGTTGCACCTGCACTTTTACCCTTTAGAAACGACTCGCACCTTCTCAACCAACTTCCATCCACTCACAAAGTCATCCCTGATTCATCATTTTACCATCTTCCTCCTCCCCTTCCCATGAATCATCCGAGTCTTTTGTTATTATTTTTACGTACAATACTTTGTACCAACGCATCGAGTCACCTATATATATATATATATATATATATACAACGTTTTGTCATCCTTGAAAAAGCTAAGAACATTGTAGCACGTTGATGACTCTATCGATAATGACGGGTTGGTATAGGATTAAAGGGTAAATTGAGTTCTTTGAAAGAAACCAACCGAATCCCTTGACAAGATCAGGCTTGGGTTCGCGAAAGACACCAGCGTTGATGGCCGGGTTCTTGGGGGAAGATGTTCTGGTATCGGTCCCGGAACCCTCGAGTCTCCCGGCAACCATGTGTCCAGCGTGATCCGTCTATCCGCTGGAGGAACGTGCCCGCAGACCCTTACAACTCTATCCGTTTCTCGGTTCCTCCATCGAGATTCTCTCCCGTCTAATTATACACCGTGGCTGATAAGAAACCAAGGACGACTTGGGTTTTATTATACATATATATATACTCTTCAATATAAACAGAATAATTATCCAAATGCACGTATCACCGGTTCCAACGAACCTTCCTGCGACCTCATAGAAATTGGTCCCGCTTCGTAGTTCCGGAGGAATCGTGTGGGGTGCGAGGAAGAATGTTAGGGGTGCAGCGCAGCATTAATTGGAAGGTAGAAGTAGAGGGAATAGTTGACGTTGTTAGTTGGCAAGGTGTGGTTTGCGCGAGATCTCTTGCAGATATATACTGTTGGGGGCCCGATCCTGAAACCGGAACAGAGCGTTACGACTCGAGAGGATCTTGAAACAACGGAGGAGGTTTCTGCCAGGCGAGAGACAGAAAGGAAACAGGCGGAGAAAGAATGTTGAGAGAGAAGAGGAAGAAATGGCCAACGGCGATGGTTAAAGGTTTACTGCCCGACCGGTTACTCCCGCGAGTCCTCTTAAATCTCCGTAATCTTTGTGCCCGGCACGGAGAGATCGAAGCTTTTTCGAAAATACTCGAGAGTTAAAGCCCCTTCGACTATGGCCCACACACGCTTTCTTGTATATTCCATCAACGCCTGCTCCGTACTTTCCTCGCCTCCTCAAATTTCCTTCATCTAATTTTATCGTCCCACCCTTATATATTTTTCATCCTCCGCCTCCATTACCCCTCCTCCCCCCCCCTGCTCTTTAAAACTCCCACACTATTTTTGTTCAATTTTCAGCCTGAGATTTCTTCCGTTCTCCAATTGCGCCGCCATTGAATCATCTTCGATCGATCTCGTTCTTCTTAGGTCGATGCGTTCCTAGAGAGCATAAAGGGAGAGGGGGGGGGGGGGGTGGTGGTGGTGGAGTAAAAAAAATAATCCTTGATCTCTCCAACGGGAAAGCACTGGTAGCCAGTGGTCTCTGACGTCCCGGGGATCCGATGCATTCCTCGTACGTGGCCCTCGCGTAGCTTCCGTGCATCGCCAATTTCGGAGATTACTTGGGATTCCTGCTGAATCCCAAACGAGACGCGGAATAAAATTAAGCGTATTCCACGGAATAAATTGCATTCTATTGCCTCCCCCTCCGATTGCCGGTCGAAATTCAATCTGCCGTCAGGAATCGCCGTGATCATAAAGCCTTCGGGTCTCTGCGATTGAAAACAATCTTGGATAATTTCCGGGAAAATCAGCGAGAGCTGCTCGACCCTCTCCGGGGCAAAAAGCGTGTTGACAAAAACACGGTGTCCCGCGTAACTGGCGAGCGAACGACGGAGCAACGAGACGAGTGAATATTATACGTGTATAGAGAACGAAGAAAAAAACCAAAACATTGGATTAGGCGAAGAAAGCGGTGGGTCGAGTGGATCGGCAGAGCAACGGCGTGTTTATATACAAATGAACGAGGAGAGGGGATACTTGGAAGAAGTCGGATGGCAGTTTAGCGATCGGAGAATGGAATAGAAAGAAAGAGCCGGAGGGTTCAGCGCGCGATGAAAATAGAAACGCCGTGACAATTGTTGATTTTTTCCGGCACTTGATCGAGCCATCGTTCATTCTCTCGCCACGCCAGAGTTTTTCTCCTCGGTCGGGGCTGGTTGCATTGTTTTCAGGGTTTTTTTCCCTGTCGGGAGAGCTTTGGGTGTACGAGCAGGACGGTTTGGTATTGTCGGACGTGTACGCGTACATATAACGGAGCGGGGGTCTATGCCCTGATGCTCCCAGGGACACCCGGGGGGCAGGAGGTTCCGGCGGTGGTACCGGGGGGCACGGAGGACGCGAGAGAGTGGGAATACTCGATACAAACAGTGCAAGTGGGGGTACTCCGAGGGGCCTTTTTTCACCTTTTGCTTACATAATGTATTCTCAAACGTGTACATACGGTCCCCTCAATCTCTCGTCTCTTTCTCTCCCGTGGCACAGCGCTAAACATTTCTTCAACATTCTTGATACCTAATGCTTTCATCAAAACGAATATCGCTTCTCTCCACGTGACAACGCTTTCATCATTTTAGTCGGTTTCACCGTGTAAACATGTCTCACGAGCGTATATTTGCTTTCCTTCCACGCGACACTCGTCTTCGCAATAGCTACCATAGACTCACGCACGTGCACGCGCATGGTTCGTTCTCCCGTGCCCCGTCGACGCCGGCGTCGCCGTCGCCGAAGACGCAAACGTGACGCAGGCGTGTCACATCGGAATACAAAAGGTATTATGGCCACATACCGATGTCCCTAACTCATACCTAGCGGCGAATACCAATTCCTCCAGTTGTCGACTCTCCTCGTGGTTCTTCCTCGGCAACAAACTTCCATCTTTGTATATATATACCAACACCAAGCCAAACTCTTCGCGCGCGTTTATTTTTATCTCCATACACTGTGCAATATAACACGCGCAGCACACTTAACTCTTATAAGGTAATCATCGAAGCGAGGCGTTAAAATTCACAGTATAGGAATTAGCGATTATAAAAGGGACGAGGCAAATTGATAGTTTTTTTTTCTGTTTTTATTTTAGAGGAATGATGACGGTAGCCGGTCCTTAAGAGGCCTTATCTCTCATGCGACATGTCGTTCATCCTGGTTTACAGTAAACGTACAGTTCTACAAGTACGGAATAGCAATCTTCGCAGGCACATTTATATCTGGAGAACGTATCACGCGACTAGAGTCATGCTCGTGCAAGAAGATGGCCGTGTGTGCGAGTGCTCGAGCAGAGGTTGAAAATGAGTCGGAGCGAGGCTACGGCTGGGATGAAAAATGAGACTGATGGATTTTGCTGGTTATAATCGTTCATCGAAACGACTGCAGCTTGATGTTTACGGTAGCGAGTTACTCGAGATGCGTTGTCGTGGCTTAGGCCCCCGTCGGAGACCGTTTATCACTTTTTCCCAAGGTCCTCCAGCTCGGCAATAACGAGGAGTCGTGTAAAACAACGAGGTGCCTCGTAAAACAACGCGAGGCAAAGTTTATCTAGGTCGTGGCGTGTCCCTATCGCAAGCTCGGAGTCGCGGAATTACGGGGAGCCACCGGGAGCAACCGGGAGGATCCATATGCGAAACGAGGGGGAGCCGAGCGAGGTCCGTAAAATAACGCAAGGCCAATTTTATTCAGGCTTCGAGGAGTCTGCGAATTTTCAAATCGCCACGCGACACGCGGGTCGAGCCAATTTTCTCGAACCTTCGCAGTCCTCTCGAGGTATATATATATATAGATCCAAATAAAATGACGCAGTTGATCTATGATTTCCCGTGGCGAAAGTCGCGGTTCGGCGAGCCTCGGTCGCTTTATCGCTCCGCTGCCTCTTATTGTCTTGGCTGCCACTTAAAAAACGCTTATGGAACTATGTCGAGTACCCTTGAAGGTTAAACGCGATACAAGACAGTCATTCCGGAGGAGGAACTCGACTATGATCAACTAGCCATAACTATCAATTATCCGGAAACACTTTCTCCTACCGCAAATGAAGCAATGCTGGAAAAAAGTCTGTTGGAAAAAAGTGATAATTTCTAATAAGACGTTTCTAGTTTATTATTGCTTTATTGGTGTGAAAAACGAGTCGTTTCAGTTGAATAATAATAATAATTCTCGTTGGCGAGTGTATAATTAATTTATATAGAGTTTATTGAATATAACTAGGGCAGCGTCGAATTCTGATTAATTTTAGTATATTAAAAAGCGATATTCACGCGTGCAGCGGGGATTCAAGGAGTTTTCTCTCTCCGTTCATTTTCTCTCTTTAATTATTGCCCGTAGGAACCTCGTCAGTTTTGTATCCTGCAGCCATTAATTTTCGTAGCCCTTGACTCCCCTTGACTCGGTTAAACAGTACTTCAACTTCTTAACCGGCTTCGGTACCTCTCCATATCTCTCCTCTCTCTCTCTCGATTTTGCTCCGCAGTTCTTCTCTGCAGGCCGCACACACGCTCGTTTCATTATTTTTAAACGCTTCTCTCTCACTCTGGCTCTCTCTCTTCTACGCCCTCTCGTTTTCCAGACCTTAGGAGAGTTTTCCTCCAGCCCCTCTTTGCCATTCCAACGACATTGTTTTAATTTCTTGCTCCCCGTGGCGCTCCTCGAGGTCCCGGGTAAACGTGGGATGCCAAGAAAATCGAGAAAATTACGAGAAAAGGAAAAATAGGCGGTACAAAAATTGTCCACGAGAGCCACTTATCCTCGTTATATGAATTTTTCTCTTTCATCCCTATTATTCTCTCGGCCCGTTCCATCCCTTTCCCCGGCTACTCTTATCATTCTTTTTCGCGGGTCCAAAAAGAAAAATTGCCTCATCGATAATTCCCCTTTGAAAAGCGTAGTCTCATTTCCTCCCCCCCCCCCCCCCTCGCTCCCCGACCAATTTCCGCGTCAAAATTCGCCACACCGTTCTCCGATGCTTCACGGAGGATTGTTGAACGCGAACTGGTGGAGCGCGATGTGCATATATATATATATATATATATATATATACATATACATATATATACATCTGTAGAAAGAGGGGAGGGGGATTAAGCGAGGGAAAAAGATTGGAGCGAGGAATGCTTGATCGAGTATCGTGCAAGGGACAGGATTCTTGCAAAGGAAGGTACCGCAGAGCTGAAAACAAGAGCGAAGGTTGAAGTAATAAAAGTGCGTGGCTTCTAAGGAGCAAGAGGAGGGGAGGAGGGGACGAAGAGGGAGAAATGGTCTGACTAGCCCGGGGGGCCACTGGACCCGGATAGGTCCTGGAGGCGGGTAATCATCTTTAGCTTGCGTGCGCCCAACGATCTTTCTTACTCGCAGCTCCCCCCCCCCCCCCCCCACTCTTATACTCAGCATCCCAGATTTTCCCCTTTCATCCCCGCGCTTTATCACCCTCTAATACGCCTCGATCTCTTTTTGCAAAGTCCTCGAACGTTTCTTCTTTAATTTTTCATGCACGGCCAACCGTTTATTTAGGCATCGCTGCCTCCAGCGCGCTACCACCCCCCCCCCCCTCAGCAAAGGGCCACTCGGTTTGTCGTGAGAATCGGAAAGCCAGCAGCGAGAAGTCTCTCTCTCTCTCGCACATTTAACTACTCGTCTCTCGCGATCGACAGTTTCGTGGCAAAAAGTTGCATACGATAGGTGCCCTCGGGGGTGCAACATTCCCTAGCGGGGATCGTCAGGATCGCATTATCCCGGCCAATGATCCTGCCGGATCTTTACTTATGTTAGTAAGGTGCGTAATTGCGCGCGAGCCCGAGATGTCAGTGCTAATGATACGCCTGGCTCCCGATGAAAGATCGTCGTAGCATTGCAGAGGCCAGTGCGCGCAACCGATACTCTCTCTATCTCTCTCTCTCTCTTGAAAGAGAGAAGCGATCGTTCCTCAGTGATCTACGAAATTAAGACCCTTTGCCCTCCTTTATCCGGTTTTTTTCGTCGAGAGAAAAAGCTTCGTTTCGCGAGTTTGCAAGCTCCTCTCGGCACGGATTTTTACAAGGATGTATACAGCGATGATAATTATGGATAAACGCAGCGGCTCATTTCAGTGTGTACCAATTTTCGTCGATTATCTCGGGCGTTGGTAACGATAGAACGGGCGGTCGACCAAGTGGGATTCGCGCGCGGTTTGCGCCGGAGGTTTCTTTTTTTTCTCAGTTTTCTTCCTTTCTTTTTCATTAATTCCGTTGGACGATGACGAGCCCCGCGAACTCATAACTCGAATGAATGCCTGCGCGAACAATCGGGGCCGCTCCTCTTCCTCCCTTTTCTCGATCTCTCTCTCTCTCTCTCTCTTTCTCTCTCTTATTTTTAGCCTTAGGCACGGTTAACCAAGGTGGCCGTAATTGGTGTCAGGAAGAAATTACCGGGTCCGAACCTGCAAGAATTTCGTGGAAAGTACCGATCGGCTTCTGATTCTCTCCAATCTTCACATATATATATATATATATATATATACACAAAATATACGCATGCTATTTCAATCTGTTTAAAATTTTTTATTAGTCTCGTTGTTGAGAGACTCGATTACGAATCGAGGCTTCGGAAGTATATGAGATAACGTCGTAATTAAGATTGATACAAATATATAGTAGATTGATGTAAACTTATATCGAACTGACGGAGAATCGAGTCTAAAGATTGTCTTCAACACTGTTTTATACATATGCAGAAAATATTTTTTATGCTATAGTTTTATTATTGAGAGTCTCAGTTTCGAATCAAAACTTAATCAGAGTTATCTTAATTAGAATAATTAAGATAAAAAAAATCCGAGATTGATACAGAATTATCAAAATCAAACGATAGCATTTTCAACGTTTTTCTCCACAAAAAATGCTATCCCCACCATTATTTTTCTTGGCATATTAAATCCATAATTTATCACGCGTGTGTTGATGATTTTTTTCGAATAATACAGAAGTACGAGATGAACATGTTTTACCCGCAGAACCAGATTCCAGCAGATTGCACAGTTGCATTTTGCAAGTGCTGGCATTTGTCTGGATCTCCAATTGAATTAGCATATTATTTATGGATATCCCGCGGTGCTAGATACACAGTGCTGGTGGATCCTCCAGGAAAGTAAAACTGGAACGTGTCGCAAATCGAGATAACCCAACCTTGCTGCAGGGATGTTTAAATAAACAATAATAAACAGCGCTTTTAATTCGACGAGATTTATCTTAATGGAATTGGACGTGTACGAGTGATGCGCGAATAAAATTAATTAGCTGTTTAAGATAAACTAAGAAATTCGCTGGAAAATCTCTCGAGAGAAATGAACAATACGCGTGATTAAATTCAGTTTTTCGCGTTGAATTAATTTTTTAAATACCTTGAGAAAGAATTAAAAAGAGTAATTTTTTAACGAACAAAAACACGTATATTTTTCAACACAACAGGATGAAATTGTTTAAATTAGGAGTATAAAAAAAATTGCTGATTTACTTTAAAGATAAAAAAAATTCTCGAGAGAAAACTCTTTTTTTTTATCTTAATGGAATTACCCGTATTACGGATGATGCGCGAATAAAATTAATTAGCTATTTAAGATAAGCTAAGAAGTGCACTGGATAATCTCTCGAGAGAAATTGACAATACGCGTGATTCGGAATGTTACGTTCAATTGTTTTTACAATACTTTAAAAAAGAAGTGAAAAGAGTAATTTTAGGATGAACCGAAAGACTCGTATATTTTATAGAAGGCAGGATGAAATTGTTCGAGTTTGAAGTGTGGAAAGAAAATGGCCGATGAATTATAAAGATGGGAAAAAATTGTCGAGGGAGAACTCTCGTTTTCCTTCGAAGATCGCGACGTGCAAGAAAAGCCGGCCAAGCCGGGAGTTATTAAGGTTCTACCGGGTAGGAACGGAGTTGTCGTGGCAGCTATGCGATACTTAGGGGCCATTTCTCGCCACCGATACCCGCTGCTTTTCCATCGTCGTCAAACCAGTCCCGAGCATAGGAAGAATCGCAAAACACCAGATAACCAGGCCGGATAAGCTCGACCCTTTCCGGCATTAGCGCCTTATTTACGATTTTACTCGCAGAACACTCGCGTGACGCTAAAAGGTACCGTTGCTCAAAATAATCGTCCACGCTGTATAGTCTGATCAAAAGTGCACAGAAACCATGCAGACAAATTTTGTTTTACACACAAATTTCCTCATTTTATTATCTCAATGTATATAACAGTGAAAATATCCTATACTTTTTATGTACAGAAAGATCCAAAAATGAGTCTCGCAAGATTTCAAAGGCCTCGCTTCTTTATCGACCGATCCAAAGTGGCGATGGTGGATTTGATGAAATTACGAGGATGATTGAGTAAAAGCTGAGGTAAAACAGCTGCGTATATTACAGCATGCTTAATAGGTAAGTATGCGGAGGGAGAGGCTCGATGAAAACGAGATGATAGATGGAGGAACCTCCAGTGCTAGGATTTCCAACTGGGGAATTAAGGGGATCCTTAAGTGGCTCGGTCGGTAATCAGTAATAATCTGTAATTTAGCCTCGGCTTTCATGGAATACGAGCAAAATTAAAAGTACATTAATTTTCCTTCGCTCGTTCCATCCACACTATTGATATTTTTCTTACCTTAAGGCGATCTCTAATCTTCGCGTTAACCATTTTACGATCCCCTTAATCGCTCTTTGCTCGTTACCCGCAATTGAGATTTATACTCATTCCCATGGCCAAATCCCAAGTTTCCCAATAAGAGTCTCGGCAGTCATCGGGTATTTTTCAATATTCTCGCAAAGGAATTTGCGTCTCGCGTCGAGTATACTCATTTTATCTCCCGGGAGCAATTTCCCACACGCAGGAGGAGACGTGGGATAACCACTCGCATAATAATACATAAATTTTTTGGTAACGAGCGACAGCTCGGAAATGTTGCAGTCGAGTTTTGCGGAGTAAACTTTCGGTCGGCCTCTTCGAGGTCGGCCGTTAGATTTTTCGTGAGGGTATCGTTAATCGGTCAGCTCTCGGAGGATTCTAAGCAATGTAATTTCCTTGCTGCGTTCGGTATATTTGTTTGTGTTTGTGAACGCCCTTGGCCAAAAACTCATAGTAGAGTTTTGTATATATACTATATATATATATATATATAGGTATAGTGTGGCAGGAATCTGTGCAGGAGTTGCCAGAGGGGGTCCTACCGGGAGTCGAGGAGCGGAAAGGCTTAAAAGCCGCGCGAATTAGCGTGCCCTCCGGAGCAAAGGGAGGGGGAGGAGGTTCCCCGCCAATTTTGGTATATCGCCTAATAACAGAGCACGCCGTGCCCCGGGTACCACCGCGGGATACCTACGCCCCTTCTGCGTGCCCATAACACACCGCTCTCTGCCCCCACTGCAATTTCTCTCCAACCCTTCCGAATTTTCAGAGAAATTCGAACAAAAAATTATCTCCACATTTTTGAATCTTTTTAAAAGGCAAGTTCCTTGCATTTTGTTACAATTTTTTCTCTAGGATTTCTCTCATCATCCCTTTTAGATTTCGAATTAAATTTATCGAGAAAATATAGTCTTCAAGTTCTTGGATCTTTAGGAAAAACACACTCGTATTTTTCCTCTCAAATTTTTTTGAGACAAATTCCAAGAGAAATAAATTAACTTCAATTTTTGAAATCTTCATAAATGGCATGTTTTTTAAACAGTGTTCTATTCTTCTCTAGGATTTCTCTCATCAACCCTTTTAGATTGCGAGCCACATTACAGAAAATCATGTCGAAAACTTTGAATTCTCGGAAAAAGCAACTTTCATATTTCCACAAATTTCAACCAATCACAGAATTCTCTTGAAACGCGCTAATCACCTCGTTCGTCTATTTACACGTGTGCGAACTAGTGGCGTTATTAATCTTGAAAATATAACTACGGTCCCACACCGTCATGGAACACAGTGAAAAACAAAATTAGTCGGTGCAAAAGTTTAATTGGCTCGATACAGACAGGAATGGAATAATATTTGCCCGGGTTAAACCTGTTGGAAAGTGCAATAATCGATTGCGAATTTTCGAAAGGATCGCGGAATGTTTTCAGCAGCCCCACTGGTCGCTGCAAGCACGCGAAATTCCGCTAAAAATTTATATAAAACTTTTTTCCACCTCCTAATAAAACTCACTAGCCATACATATATATATATATATATATATATATATATATATATACATTGAAATACCATGGATATTGCAAATAAATAAATAAAATTGCAAAAAGAATCATGAAAAAAAAAATGCATTTCACCCTAGCTCCCCTAATTAATCGGCTCGATTAAAGTACGAGAACGAGGGTGATGTATGTTTGTGAGTGCTTCGATATTCATCGAGGGGTGGGGGTAGTGTTAATTCGACGTTAAAAGTCAGTGGGCAATGTGTTTCCGTTGGGGTGAAGGCTCGAGGATCGTCGAAACTTTGCGACGACCCGAGTTTTCGGATAGAAAAGTGAGGGGATGAAGCATAAGGGGGACACGAGGGAGAAAAGTGAGAAGAGGGGGGAGGGGGAGAAGGGTAAAGGACGAAAAGACAATAGAAACGTCGTTTTGCGACTCGCGACTGCAAACTTTGGAAGCGATTTTCCTCCTTTTCCGTTTCCGGAATAAATCGGCTCTGCCGAAAGTTTGCCCCGGCTGAAATTGAAACCAGTCTAATTATATTGCAAATCGCTGAGATCCATTCTCGTAGTTCTCTCCCCATTGGGTTTATCTCGCGTAGAGAGCCAGCTGCAATTATAGATAGTATTCCGAGTCCAGATAATTGAATTGTATCACGTTCGTACAGCCGAAATTGAGAGAGAGAGAGAGAGAGAGAGAGAGGGAACTGGAAACTTTTCGCATGCACAGAGGAGCAGCGCTCGACTTCCGGTTTGAAAGGTACCCGATTACATCCGGAGATTTAAATCTGCCACGAAGACGTTGATGTTGCACCGTATATACGCTGATCGCTTTGGAGATGGGATAAAGGAGAAAACAATTATGTACACTTTCCTCTCTTTTTTCCTCTTATCCTATCCATCGTCCCTCCTCTTTTCTTATCCCAAGAGCGAACCGCGTACGCCAATCGATTTACACCGATTTACTCGCTCCGAGCTATAATCGGCAGGTAAGATTTATTTATCATTAAAAGCTCGTAAAGTCAACGAGCGATTAAGCGAGCCTCGCGGGCTCCAATTGTGAGGCGAACTTTCGGTTGCGAAAATATCGCTCGGTCGGTAAAGTTTTGGCGCAGAGTTCGAGAGAAACCTCGTAAATCTCCGTGTGTTTGCGCGTGTGTGTGTAGGGGCCTTGGATGAGCGATGGCCAGGCGTAAATCAATCGAGAGGAAAATTCTGGTAGAATCTTGCGGTGAGAAGCGCGTAAACAAAATTTTTAGGACAGTTACCGACCGAGCGAGCTTCGCGATCGCCTTAAGGTTCGATCGGTCGATAAGGAAGAGCCTCTCCGCCAATTACCGTCTTTCGTTTGTGTGTTTTCGTCGTGGAGCGTTTCTTTTCCTCGAGTCGGAGTGGGCCTCGCAGAAATAAGCGTTGCGTGCAGTGGCGGTGCTGAGGAAGGATAAAGAAGAAGAAAGAAGAAGAGGAGGAGGAAGAAGAAGGAGCAGAAAGGATGAGCCGTAATAGATAGTAGGCACGGATCTTCGGGGCTGGGAGCGGCCGTAATTGGAATTAATTAGAGACGTTTTGCCTGCCGCGGGCTACGGTCCCTTTATACCGTACCAACCGCAAAGAATCCCCCGCCCTTTAAACCCCGTATTGACTCCTTCAACGATTTAATCTAATTTCTCCTCTCGTGTTCCACCGTTTATTCATTTCCCGCACGAAAATCACGCAGAAATTTCTCCCCGCGTCTCGAGAATAATGCCTCGTTTTCTTGGGATATTTTTTGGCCGGCGACTCCGTCGCCGCGTACCGGTTTGACCGATTTATCAAATTTATCGTCGAATTCGAGTGATTTAACCGCGTCTCCCTTTCCCCGGTGAATTCGAGCAGGCTCGATTTCCCCTTATCCCGAGAGCTCGGGAGTCGCGAGGATGTTGAAAAATGTTCGATCGGAGTCTCGAGTCCCGATTTGGAGCCCGGACGCCGGCGGAAATTTCCTGCGGGATATCGGGGATCGATCTCTCGCCAGGCTCCCTGTCAACGGCTCTCCCGCGCAGCATTAAATCCTCGATACTCCCAATACGTCCACCGAGTCCCACGGGAATCCCGAATAAAGGCTTGTACCTCCTCCAATTAATTTCAATGACAAATACCTTAAAGACAAAGAACTCTCTCTTATATACATATATATATATATACACAACAAACTTTTCAACAAAGTCTCGTTAGCCACGATGAGTTTCCATGTTTTTTCAAACAAAACATGAAATTAGACAAAAATACAGTAAAAAAAAACTTTTATCCCACAGTTTGTCAAGATTGATAATAAATCGGCGAATCGTTAATAAATCAAGACTATATTAGGGTAGCATTAAGCGTCCCATAACTCGGCGTTGATTTATAAACAAACGGCTATTAATTAATTTTCAGGCATAATACAGTATATATACTTCCGTGTCAAAAATTGCTATCTTATCGGAGTCTTAAGGAGCTTATTACAGAGTGCAAGCGTAATATCGGTGGAACGAGCGAGGTATAAATTTCGCAATTAAGTGTATTATGAAGTTTACTAATTACGCCGGAGCACGTGAGTGGTCGCGCGATTCCAAGGACAACGCGAGTTCACACACATTTGTTTGTCGCATTCTGCGCGCAATATAAAGATAAATCGGCTCGATTTACTATCGGCCCTAAGCCGCTATAGGCTCGAATAGTTTAATTAACGTTACGCCACAGCGATAATTTACAAAATCCCTGGGAGTAAAATATAATTAATCGCTCCTTTCATTATTCACCGTGTTTGCTCCTCGCCCAGCCTCCGCCATTCTATATCCATTTTCGCAAGTGCGTGTCGTTAGCGTTGTGATTTATAAGGTTTTTTCCTTCGCGATAAATAAATCCAAATAGGAATAACAACGCGAGCTAGCTTCCCTCGGTGGCCGGTGGAAAACTTGGGGAAAATGATGAAACGAGGGGGGAATAGGGGGGGGGGATAATAAAAATGATAAGGAGCGAGAAAAGCCAAAGGATCCTTTTAATTGGAAGGATAATCTTGTTCTCGCGCATTCCTACGAGACACGGTTTGCACGTTTAAGTCGTTTAACTTTGCGCGTCCTTCTTCATTTTTCCTTATTTTATTCGCCTCGTGGTGAACGGCCATGCCCGATCGGAAACGTAGAAATGTCCCGATAAAACCAACAGGATTGCTATTGGAAATTATTGAAATATCTGATACAACTTCGAGAGAGATTGCAAAACGGTATTTCAGAGGCTGCAGATGTACGAAGGAATCTAAAATAGAATACCACAAATTCTTTCAACTATAAACTATTCGCATTTCTCTTATCACGATAAGCTTCTCTCTACATCAACTATTTCTTTTCTTCTTCTGTGTATGTGTAGTCTCGATTCCTTTCAACTTTCGTCGATACGTATTTGTTCGATGAGCTAATTTCGATTTAACCATGTATTCTCTTGTTTATATATATATATATATATATATATATATCTAAGGTAAAACGTTAATATTTATTTAACAAATAATCTGAATTTCGATTCTCAAGTTTATCGCTCAAACTGGAATTCTTCTGATATGAGTCAGTCGAATGCAGTATATATATATGCACTTTATTAAAAAAATATTCAATCAGAACTCGTCGATGAATAAATCATTTCCTTCATAAAAAATTTATCTCGATTCGAATTAACGCTAAATTTGTCAGTTTTCGAATGTTTTTTCCTTCTTTTTACAAAGCGATAAAAAGCTGATGCAAATAAGTCGGCACGCCAGTCCTCGAAGAGTCTTTCGTTTGATTCTGAATAATGGTAATAGCAGGAGTGTACAAATTGAGAATCTGTCGGTGGCTGGATCATAATCCGGAATTAATCGGTCGTTCAACGAATTGTTTCTCTTAATTATTCACGCGAGGCAATAAAAGATGGCGCGCGGTTCTGCAGTTGCGATCCTCCAAAGATCTTTTGCCATAAAATAATGGTAATTGCGCGCGTTCCTTAATTTCCCCGGGACCTTCACGGTGGCTCATTGTTTTATGTGTTCGATGAATTAACGACCACTTACGGCCCCGGCGCGCAACCTGAAATTTATCGTCCGGTGACTTTTGGAGGTTTATGGCACGGCGATAAAGCAAAACGCGTCATTCTCTCACTCTCCCCCTGTATTTTTTATTCCCGATCCTCCGCGAACAAAGAACAACGCGAGATATAAACAGGACTTTAAACGACAATTTTTATGAATCGTTAAAATACAGCCCGCTACGAAAATCAACGCGAGCTTTAATCGAACGAGAAAAGTTCGCGAGGACAATCGATGGCTCGTGTTTAGAAATTCTGCGCATTTTTCGGCTGGAATCAAGAGGGAGAGAGATGAAATTATCGAGAGATTTATTGGAATGGCGCGAAGAGCTACAAGATCCTGAATTTATAGAGGGCAAACTTATCTTGTCCAATTTGTAACCCACTTTATCATTCGTGACCGGTGTTTAAGTGCTCTGCCATTAATAGATTAATTAATGATCTTCTTCTTCTTCCTCCTCGTCCTCCTCCTTCTCTTCTGTTCCTTACAACCGAACGGTAATCAATTTTCTATTAATAGCAGATATAAACTTTTTTCTTCCAACACCGAACCATTTGTTTCAAAATTATTCCAAAAAATTCACACTGGATTACAAATAGTCAATTCGTAATATTATCAATTTTAAAAAATCAATATTGCTTCAACAAAAAAAATAAAATCGAGGGAAAAATTTTGTTTCTCGAAATTTAACAGAGTTAGAAATAGCAATTTATCGGGATTGTTTCACACTAAACTATAAATATAGTCAACAAATAATGTCACAAGTTAAAAAAAAACAATCAACAAACAAATTAAAAGCGTGGGAAAAATTTGGTGTCTCGAAAATTGACAGAGTTAGAAGTAGCAATTGATCAGTATTCTTTAACACTAAACTATAAATATAGTTAATAAAAATAATATCACAAATTAAAAAAAAAAAACAATGTTCCTTCAACAAACGAATTAAAAACGTGGGAGAAATTTTGTTTCTGGAAAGTTGATCGAGTTAAGAGTGGCAATTTATCGGGATTGTTTCTCCATCAATGGACCAATTAATTGACCCGTCATCGGGGTCTCTATTGGGGGATTCCAGAAACGATCCGTGTGTACATAAAATTGATGGATTGGCCAAGTGAGATAAAAAGGTAGCGGATAAAAGCGAGAGAGTGGTGCATGGATGCGGAACGGTACCATTTGTAAGTTGTTCCCGAGATTGGGAGGAAGTGTCCGTTTGTCAAAGGAGGTCCTGGGAGGATGATTCCCGAGGGATAAGGGGACACGCGATGGCATCAGCACAGGGATAGCCTATACTACCGTCTTACACATCCTAGCACACGATTCTCGACCTTTCACGGTGTTCACGGTAGACAGTGGCTTTTATCCCCGTCCCAAGGTACTATTATTAAGCGCACGCGAAATTCCCTTCCATAACTACTTTCTCATCGCGATCACTCAAGGTCATTCATAGACTAGCCGCGAGACCCACGCTCGATCCTCTGTGTACCTAAGCTATAGCTGTGGATAATTATTCATCCACGCAGGAATCAATTTCTCTTCTATCGACGATGGATGCTCCACGCTCCGTTCTTGTACCGCGTGACCTTGAGAATAATCTTCTCGGACGAGAAGAGTGAAGCCGAAGATTCTCGGTTATTATTTCTTTTGTAATTTAATGTGGAATTATTATTTTTTTAAGGAAGTAAATAGATATAAAAAATACCATTATGAAGTTTTGAAAATTGTGCGAGAGACGTTGTTTGTGTAGAGGAAGGTTGGATTTTCTCAATGCTCTTATTTCGACAAAATTTCCTCGTGACGAGGATAACTCTCAAGGTCATTCATAGTTTATCCATGAATCCTAGACTATAACTGTGGATAATTATTCATCCACGCTCCATTCTTGTACCGTGTGACCTTGAGAATAATCTTGGACAAGAAGAGTAAAACCGAAGAATCTAGACAATTATATTTTTCTGTAATCACTTGAAATTAGTCTTGTAAAAAATAGTGTCGAAAATTATTGTGCGAGGAATTTTCTTGATGCTCCTTCGATAGGATTCATTCCTCGTGCAAAGGATATCTCAAGGTCATTCATAAACAATCCGCAAAACTCACAGACCAAATGTACACTCAAGCTCATTCTCGATTATTATTCATCCACGCAGAATCATTTTCTACCCCACCACAAGGATGGTTACCAAACACTCTGCAGACTTTTGTACCGCGTGATCTTGAGAATAATCTTTTTGAATAAGAAGAGTAAAAGCCGAAGATTCTCGATAATTATTCCTTTCGCAATGCGGCTGGAGAATCAATCTTTTTACAGCTGTAAAATAACCGTAAAAAGTACGATTATGGACTTTTGAAAGTTGTTGCGCGAGAGGCGTCGTTCGAGGGAGGTGAAATTTTCTCGGTGCACCTCGCGTAGGGTTTTCTCGTGACGAGGATGACTCAGGGTCGTTCGTGGTCGGTCGTAATCGGTGCTATGGACAGCCACGACCGGCTATTAACCCGCTACTGACTGACGTCCAAGGATAATTCGGGCCCCGGGCCACTCGTCCTTAGAAATGCAAAGTGCGGCTAGCTCAACCATTTTGGCCTCCGCCATATTTATGTATATAATTCACCTCAGCGACCCTGAAGACGCCTTCTTCTTCTTCTTCTTCTTCTTCTTCTTCGAAGTCTTCCTCTCTGTGTTTTCAAAACTTTTTTCTTTCTTTCCTTCTTTCTCTCTTTCGTCATCAAGAATCCATGGTAATATTTTACAATACTGAATATACTTGGAGGAATCGTGAAAATTTCTAAGAATTTTAATTTATTGAATTTTCAAAATAAAATTTTTAGGACTTTTCTGAAGGGAGAAGGAGTTTTGGTGAACAAGAAATTTGTAGGGATATGTTACGATAGTGAATACACTTCGAGTTATCGTTTAGAATATGAGAGAGATATTTAAGAAAAATTTTATTTATCAAATTAAAAAAAATCGTAAGGATTTTTTATGAAAGAGATGGAGGGGAGTTTTTGGTGGAACTTGGATTGGTCGTAACGAGTTTTTATTATAAGTGTTTGGATACATCGAGAGAGATGGGAGGCGGCCCCTAACTGGCTATGAGGCACCATTAATGCCTACGTCGGTGGGCAATTACGATCGGTAATTTCAGATTTTCCGTTCGTATCCTCGGTGGTCCAATCCAAAGGTAGCCGGGCTGACCCAATCGTTCTCCAGAAAGAACAAATCGATTCTCTCCGCACATTTCCATCTTCCAAAAATTCTTAACCGATTCTTATTATTCTATACAGTCAAATTTATCACAGAACCAAAGTAGACCACAAAAAAGGATAAACAAAACGAGATAAGATATTTTAAAACAAAACACGTAGGTTAATTAAAGCCATTAATTAAAATTTATCAATGTTTGATCGAGAATGATTTAGGTAAATGTAATAACGCACAACAGGTTCTAAACGATATTTCTAGTATCACGTAACGATAAGAAAAATTTTTACTATTATTTATACTCTGAAAACTCTCTCTCTCTCTCTCTCTCTCTCTCTCTCTCTCTCTCTCTCTTATCACAGGATGGAAACTGGACTAAAGAAAAAATAAACAAAGCGAGATAAGATTACATAACGATGAAATACGTAGGATAATTAGAGCTATTAATTAATATTTATCAATGTTTGATCAAGAATGATTTAGGTAAATGAAATGATGCATAACATCTGTACAATACTAACTGTAACCATACACAACGATAACAAAAATTATTAACCAATTCTAATAAAAATGATCACAGAATGAAAACTTTACGAAAAAAATAAAAAAAAACAGATAATATTACAAAACGAAACAAACATAAGTTAATCAAAACAATTAATTATAATTTATATCAAACTCGATCGAGAATGATGTGGATAAACGAAATGACGCATAACATCTGTAACTCACTGTAACAACAAAAATCTCAACCAATTCTAACACTAAATAAGATCACAGAATGAAAACTGGACGAAAGAAAAGATAAACAGAGCGAGATAATATTACAAAGCGAAGCAAGCATAGGTTAATTAAAACAATTAATTATAATTTATATCAATGCTCGATCGCGAATGATTTGGGTAAATGAAATAACGCATAACAGGTTCTGGAGATACTCCTAGTAACCACGTACGGTTATTACAAGTATCGGAGCGTAGAATGAAGAGTTTTGCTAGGGGGAATTGAGTGAAACGTTAATGCTTGCTAAATCATTCGGTTATCGCTGGCTGCTTGGGGGGGATTGGATAAGAAAAGCCAAGCTGAATCATCCAGCTGATAATTCAGGATAAGTTTAACGATCATTATGGGAGTGGATATAAGGCTTGTTGCGCCTCGTGGAATTGTGTTTAACGGTGGTCGTGCTTGTCAGTGTGTTTCCACCATGTGTTTGCTGGATGGAGTGGCTGAGTATGGAGAACGTTCGCCAATGCGAGTTGCCACTCGCTCGAATGAGCAATGTATCAGAGCCAGTCGGTGCTTCGAGAAATATTTTCCAGTCTCGATCTTTCCGTATGAAAATAATATCCCACTTACATATATATATATAGTTATATCTGTTAAACAGGAGGAGCAAAAATCTCTGGCCTGGATCACGGTGTTATTTTTCCGTCGAACGGTGCAGAATTCGCGTTGCTGAGCGAAGCGTGAAAATCGTCATAAATCGCACGTCCCCGAAAGCGAATGAGCGAGCGATCGTAAATTAGGAGGAGTTGATGTTGGAAATTTGGGGTTACGCGGTATCGAATGCTGCGATGGTCATTCCGTTAATTGGTACTGGCTGTCCGGTCACCTCCCCCCCCCCCTTCTTCTCGTTTCCTGCAACCCCTCGGTGGTTCACAGCATCATCGTGGAGGTCCGTACACGCCCGGCCGTTCTAGCCTGAGGAACTCCACGAAGAGAAACAAATCGCGTCCCATTCATCAAACACGAGACTCGACTGTGTTTTAACCAACCGGTACAGTGCAACGAAACGATTCGTAGCGAGCCTTAATTTCCTATTGTCTTTATAACTATATATATAAACCAGTTTCAACATTTTTTAATTCTAACGTAATAGCAGCAATGTTTTCAGATTTTTAATATTAGATCGAATAAAATTTCTTCGGATCGATAGATTTGCAAAGATTTTGATTTTGATAAATTTTTTTAAACATTCGATAAATTTGTTTAATTTTTTATGGTATTTATAAACAGGGTGTCCCACGAACGAAGGCCATGCCAATACCATCGGATAGGGGACAAAAATCTAAATAAAAAAGTTCTGAGAACTTTTTTGGTAGCACTATTGGTTAAAAAGCTATTTGCAATTAAAGATTATCGATTAAAGTAGCCTTCTTAAAGAGGAAGATTGTTTTGGTGGCCAAAAATGCTAAAATTCTGTGAATTAGAATACTAAGAAAAACATAAAGCCAAACATCCACTTGAGCCTGTGGTGTGTTTATGTTTTGATTGTTTTTATGGCACTCGCACAGCCGATCGGCCTTGAACCACTACAATAGTCTCAAGTGGATGTTTGGCTTTGTGTTTTTCTTAGTATTCTAATTCACAGAATCTTAGCATCCTTATAATGTGACCAAAACAAACTTCCTCTTAAAGAAGGCGTACTGTAATCGATGATCTTTAATTGCAAATTACTTTTTAACCAAGGGTGCTAGGAAAAAAGTTTTTACAACTTTTTTACTTAGATTTTTGTCCCCTATCCGATGGTATTGGCATGGCTATCGTTCGCGGGACACCCTGTATAACTATATATATAAACCAGTTTGAATATTTTTTAAAAATCATCAAGTAATCCTAATATAATACCTATAATCTCTTCAGATTTTTAATATTACATCAAATAAAGTTTTTCGGATTAATAGACTTGCAAGGAGCTTGGTTGAGCTCGGTGTTTGCCAAACTTTTCGTATATGGGATTTTTCAAGCAAGCTACATATACTTTTTGCTGCTATCATTAGCCAAGAGTCTGGCTGGATACTTGGCCAAAGCTTTTTATTCCTGTCCTTATAGCGAGGTTCTTGTTTTCCCAACTTTTTATCGAACCTCTTACCTGGGTACTTTGCTTCGCGATCTTGGCTCAGTCTTTTGTAAGGAGATTATTCTCTTTAGCTGTATATACACGCGTTGGTCTAGCTATATAGTATACAGTTGCACACTCCAGTGGTTTGCAACGCTCGGCTTCTTAACTCCCCCCCTCCCCCCCCCCCCTATTTACCTCTTTCCACCAAAGAGATTCATAAATGGATTCACTTGATCGAATACCTCTCTCTCTCTCTCTCTCTCTCTCTCTCTCTCTCTCTCTCTTTCTCCCTCTAAAACAACGAAAACAAACGCTCGAAGATTAAATGGAAGGCTATGTAAGAAAAATACTTGATAATCGAAATTCGTCTCATTTTCTGAATGGCGCGTTTCTTCGAGGTTGCTAGGGCGAGGCTCGTGAAAAGAACTGTGCCAAGGGTTCGCTGGAGCCGTCATTTGGCAAAATGTAGGTTTCTATGACGTTTCTTGGTCGCAGGGAGAGCCAGAGGGACTTATGAAACTTTAATATCGAGTATTAGTTGTATTGAGCTGCTTTCGTTAAAATGACGTGGTATTCTACGAGTCATCTCGTAATAGTAGGGAAGAGGTCCCTCTTCGGGGCGCTTTGAAAGCTTCTGAAGAAGAATGCACTGTTCGTGCTTGCGTTCGTCCCCCTCCTCCTCTCTCATTTTCTCTACTCCCCCCCCCCCCCCCCGCTCCGCTCCGCCGCCACCAGTATACCACCATCAGCACTCCTCCGCTACGTTCATTTCGTCGAGTGCTCGACTACTCCGGTCCGAACTGACTCGAAGCCAAGCAGCATCGGTGCTCGTGCTCCATCCAACCGCCAAACGACTCGTGAAAACTCAACAATCCATTCAAGTAAACGATCCTACCTCGCGAATCACCTGATACTAATTAACGAATAAACGCGACTCTTGGCGAATAATCCTTTGAATAAATCATCCACTCCGATGAAATTGCCCTAGAAAAATATCCACGCCGCTCGAGAGAATATCAGACTGCGCGTCTTGCATTGAAATTGGTCCGAGAGTAGATGGCTCGGATCGAGAGGATTTCCGAAAAATAGGAGAGATTCGTTTGGAAAATAAAAAGTGCGGAGTACGAGGTAATAAGATCGAAACTGAAATGTGTATGTATGCAAAAAGAGGCGGTGGCATTCCACGCTGTTTTTTCAGTCGTCTCTCTCCCAGTCGCTCGTATCGAGGCAGTGGCAATGCTTGGCATCACGGAAAAGGTAACGCGAGACGCTGCTTATCAGTGGCGAGATAATTCGAAACGCGCGACGAAATAAAAGCGTCCTTTCGCGAACGAGACAAAGATACTTCGCGTGTTGAAAAATTCCTCGCTGCGTTCGAGTTACGCGTTTGAGTTTTGTTTACTCTCCCCCCTCTCCCCTCATCAGATTTCAAGATGGCTCGGAGACTCCCCACTCCCCTCGCCATTCAACACGGCCAGTAGTCACGAGTGTTTCCAAAATAGGAAACCGACGCACGGAATTGGACAGATTACACGCTGTGATTGCAGGAAATTGCACCTGCGGTTTTACCATCCACTACACGCTATTTCTCCTACTCGCCATTTCCATAACGAAATTTTAGTGCCACGGTGAGTATTTCGTATCGCCTTGGAGAGCCTGTTGAGTTTTAATGGGTCTCTGGGATTTTTTAATCAACTCCCATTAATTTCAGGCAGTGGGGAACGAACGTGAGGAAAATTCGAGTTTCGAGTAAAAATCGTAGGATTAAAATCAGGCGGAAGAATTTTTTTACGGCCGATCGTTAACATCGCAGTGGTATGTGTGTGTGTGTGTGTGTGTCGTGTAGAGTTTGCGGGGACTTACCAGGACGTCTTGGAGGAGTTCGTGCTCGTCGAGGAGGATCACCTTGCAGTGGAGGAGACGGGGCCTTCGGCTTCCGGTGGGCCTCAGTCCGGGACACAGCCACTCGACCACCATGGCTTCTCCTTTGACCGGATCTTTTCTTTTTTCCCCTCCCTCGACCCCCTTTCGTGCCTTCCTCGACTCACTCCTTCATCCGCTATCACCTTCGCGCATCCTAAAACATGCGAGAAAAACTCCTCAGTATATGCACTCACACGTGCAAACGCGGATTTGGTTTCTCAAAGCAAACAACGCCGGATTAAGTTCACGTAGGACGATCCTTCTTCGGGAACTCCTCGAAAACCCATCCTGACTAATTTACCTCCCTCCCCCCCCCCTTTACCCTCATTTTTCATCCCACTCCGATTCAATCATCTCGCTCGAAGCATCCCTTTCATTCGCTCTTGTGTTCTTCGACCCTGAAGAACTCGGTTTCATGAACGATTACAGTCTCTGGATAACGATAGTTTGTCGTTTTTTACGATTCTTCGGAATTGCTTAATCCGAATTGCGATATGAAAACGATAATTGTAGGCAATTTAATAAACGTTTTGAGTTGAGATTTTATAATATATATAGGAATACAGGAAAGAACTTGACAGCGTCAAACTTTTTCCAGTCACGTGGATTCTCCATTTGGAATAAGAATGAATTGAGCGTTAGAGGGTAAAAGAAAATAGCAAAGGTGTCGTGAAAGAAATGTATGGTTGCGTCGTTGAACGTTCGCGTTATGGCAAGGTCAAAGGGACAATTCGATGAAATCGTTAATCGACTGAGTTTCTCTCGCGTGTCTCGCGATTGGACGCTTTAAGGTAGAGGAATATAAGATAAAAGTGAGGGGGAGGGGATCCAACAGGAGGAAGAAGAAGAAGAAGAAGAAGACGTGAAAGCAAGCTTGAATTATCTAGATCCGAGCGAGTCTCGTCAAGCTGGACAGGCAAGAAGAACACATCGATTGGTCCATTCTCGCAATTGATTTCATGATTTATGATCTCGAACAGCATCTAGTTCCACTTTGTTTTTGCCACGTTCCGCAGCAATACTCCTCCCCCCCCCCCCCCCTCCCTAATATCTTCCACTAAATATTTATTCCCACTCGAACTACTTGCATTCGAACAGCTCTCTTCTTCCCCACGCCAGACCAACAACACCGATCCTCAATCATAAACTCGATCGCCTCCTTTTTGTCTTTGTTTACTTTTCTCTTCCTAGTAAAACCATCGAGCACTCGCGTGGATCGTTTTCTTAACGCTCATAGGAGCCCTCAAAATGAAATTGTTTTTATCGCGTATGATGTTCTCTCATTTGGTTTTATCGCTCGCTTTTTTTTTCGCCAGAGTAGTCGTAAGAAGGTACAGTGGTTTTCCTTTACTCTCAATTTCAAGTTGCTCTCCGAGTCGATTGGATCCGGTAAATAATGGCGAATTTCTAGAAAGGAGCTTCATACAGTTGGTTGGATTAGCGAGGAGCAGGTTAGAGAGATTGCCTAGAGGGCGCTAGACTTCATTGTGGCATGAAGAATCTTACGATCTCTCGATATTACAGTCCCCCGGTGATCGGGCCACGTCCCGCTTGGTATATAGGTATATACCCACTATTCTATCCCAGAAATTTATAACGCCGGGAGGAAGTATCTTCATAAAGCGCGCGCTCGGCGAACGCGACTCGATCGCGAAACGAGTTTATGGCTCGATCTGTTTGCCCACGACTAGTCTTATTTCTCTCTCCCTTTTCAACCTTGACAATGATTCATCAGGCACGCGCAAACATTCGCGCACAAAACTCATCGCGAATCAAAAATAATATCGCTTTCCGACCGAAGACAAATCTTCTAACCTAACTTTACCAACGCGTTGTGGTCAAAATAATCTCGAAGGAAAAATCTTTGGCAATTTCTCGTACAACCTACACACTCTTCCATCGACATTTCCCAAACGATTCGGTTCTGGCAGATGGAGGAATTAGACTGTCGTAAAGATAAATTTCGTCGAGGGGGGAGGAGGAATTTTTTACGGATGAGTTTTGTACTGCTAGATCGCGGTGGTATTGCACGTGGCATCGGAATGTTTTACGACGTTTCTCGGTAGCCGCGATCCGAGTCCCGATGTTTCTAATGTAGCAAGCACCGTAACAGTTTTGTTGGTGCGACGGCGGTGAGGAGGAGGTGGTGGGGGGGGGGGGGGGGGGGGGGAGCGGAGTATATAGGAATAGTGAAAAGAAGAGAGGGGAGAACGGGACGATGGTAGTTCGGATGAAAGTATTTTAAGTGGCGAGTTCTTTACATGCGGGTGTTACTTCACGGGTTATCCCGTAGAGAATCACGCTTGGGAAGGGGTTTAACGGTAAACACAATGAGATGCGTTACGTTAATTGCGAGAGAGAGAGAGAGAGAGAGAGAGAGAAGAAAAGAAAAGAATGGCGATTTAAACATATACACATTGGCTATTTTATTCGCTATACGACTTTTGCTATATCGTAGCACCGTGGACTTGGCAGGAGTTTCCTTTGCAGATGGGGTTAACGGTACTCGACTCGGTTGCTCGACTATTGCCTCGAGGATGCTAAAAAGTGTCGTACGACCATATATCAGGGGTGGTAAAAGTTTCTACGCGGTCGATGAATCGTCGAGAGAATGAATGGCTCGTTCCTCGCATTCTCGGCAGAAGTTTTGAATACCGAATCAGAGAGGTTAAGAGAGAGAGAGAGAGGGAGAGTAGAAGGAGAGAAAGAGAGACTATAGCTAGCGCGCGTGTGCTTGATGGGCAACGGTGAGGAGGAGAGACGGAGAAAGAGAATTTAATTCTCGGTACACCAGAGCAAAGACCAATCGTCGCTATACTTTCGCGTTTTGTTTATCAACCGTTCCACGAATATACGGAAAATACGTAGTAATAGATCATTCGGGGAAAAGTGTGAGAAATTAATTCTCTCCACTACGAGGAAAAGTATAGGATATCGAACAAACTGTGAAAACGTTGAGAATCGTAACCATCGCGCGCTATAGATGATCCGACGCTAACGGTTCTCCTTCAAAACTCAACTGGCGGAATTGTAAGAGGAAGATGAAGAACGAGAATGCAATATCGCGGGAGAGATGTATGGAATGATGGAAATCGTTGATGAACAAGCGCGAATAATCGGGATTAACGCGACCAGATTACGCAATAATAATAATCAGCGATAAATCAAAGCCACGAATGAAACTTCACTTTAATTAATAAAACTATAAATTTTTATCGTTGTGTTATTATGATTATCTTGTGGAACGTATATAACGAGCGGAAGAAGGGTGAAAACGGAATGGAATCGAGTTTGACGGAGAATCGCGTGGTGGGTGTTTGACGCGAGCGAACGAGGGAAGCGATAGGGTGTCCTTGCTTTTGTTTAAAATTGTCCGCTGATTGTGCCGAACTGGCGCAAGTGGCATTGAACCCAAGTGCGCGAGAGAGTAAACGCGCTGTGAAAACAGGTTTCCAATCCAGAATCTCTGAATCTGTCTCCAGATAATAGAAACTGATGGACCTTAATAAATTACAACATTTAACTCACATAGCAGAACTAATTGCCGCGTCTTGCCTCTCCCACTTATAAATTAAGCCAACGCGCATTTTATATTCCTCCGCCACGCACGATGGATCTCTTTCTCTCGGAGGAAGAAAAAGTCTCGGCGATATTATGCCCCATCCGCGTCTTAAAACTTGGATTAAAAGCATCGCGTCTCGCTGCACAACGAATATCAAGGGGCTTCGTGCAATTTTTTAATTAAAACCATTTATCTCTGCTTTGTTTCCTTCGTCGTTGGTCCTCCTCCTGTCTTTTCAAAGACGCTCCGCTGTGATTCTTAGTCATCTCCTGCGTGTGAGATGCTCCTCGACGCTGGCCAAACACGATTTTTCTCGAATCGAGGAAAGATCGGCTCTAGAGGAGTATCAGGTATGACGGTTTTTGGAGAAGACGTGGATGGAACGCTCCTGCCACCTCTTTTTCTACAATAGACAATGGATGGAAGGTTGCAATTACGCGAGGCGAGCCATCGCTCCTTTACCGTGACGCTAAGGGCAAATGAAGAATCGTGCATCGGACGTACGCGCGACTTTTTGCGCGAACCGGATCAAATGAGAGCTCCCAGGACAGATGCGGATGAAACCGGAAACTGTCTCTACCTTATCAGAAAATCGCCTTGATCCTACTTCCAAGACTTCCAACCAACAGGCTCTCCCGTCGCTTTCAATTAAACTCGCTAATTTCTCAAATAAACATTCTCGTCGTGCCTGTCAATTTTAACGCAGCAGCTACAAAACAATATTGTGATTTTTAATAGGGATTCGAGTAGCCGCACGAGAGTCGAGATCGAGCGCGGTAAGAAAATTGATAAGAGTCGCGAGAAAAAGAAAAAGTTGCAACGAATCGGTATTACGTACCTCGGACGGTTCTGGATGAGCTATTGTGCGCGTTGTTGACTCTCGGGGATGGAGGAACCAATATCACATGACACTCTGTTTTCGTTCGCTGGCGAATCACCTGGCAGTGCGCACCTGCGAGGATTCACTGATCGCGAATGCTCCAAGTTAAACGCGCCAACTGACTCTCGGCCGGGCCTCGTGTTTCCTCGCTGACATGTCAGGTGGGTCACGTTTTCACCCCAGTCCGCTACAGCGCCACCGTCAACCTCTCACCTTACTCCATTGAAAATTCCAAAACGAAGACACTTCCGTCGCCAAGAATCGCCACTTTCGACCGATCGGTGCAAATTTCCATGCGAAACTGCAAGAATCAACCTTCCTTCTTTTAGTGCCCTCCTGCGTCAGCTGTATCTCCCTCTCTTCCTCTCGCTCTCCCCCTCAAATACACACACATACACACACCCTCTCGCTCTCTCAACCGTTCCACCCCAATCACTTCCGATTTTAACCCCTCTCGACCATAACGCTAACCGGTGAAGAGACCACGTGATACTGACCACCGAAGAGTACCAGCAACTTTTTACTAATAAAAGAAATCTCGCGATGACACTTTTAAGAGATTCTCGCCAACTCGATGATCCGAAAGTGATCTACTTTGTACGAGATGAGTGAAATTATAACTTGTCCCCGGTGAGATTTCATTAGTAAAAGTATCACTGCTCTCTACCAATTAGCGAGACGAAATAATTTTTTAATGAAGCACTCGAAGATTCGGAGAAACTGTGCCTCGTGTATTTTTTAATTATTGTTTTTCAAAGTAATATTATAGGTAGTGTCAATGTCACTGGGAGAGGTACGGGGGAAAAATTGTGAAAGGATGGAAAAATTGAGGTGAAAAAGAAAGTGATAAATTATTGTGTTTACGCGGAGTACGATCAGTAGCACTTGGTCTAAGGTAGAAGAAGAAAAATTGGAGAGTAAAAATTTACCATGGAAAAATGCGGGAAAATTCGAGTAAAAGTTGAGAGAGCGGAGCGCACGGGTCTAAATCGCAGCTTGGCTCGGATCAGACTGAGCCGAGTGAAGCGAAGGATTCAGATATGTCTTTACCTCGTCCGCCTTCCTTTCCTTTCTTTTCCTTTCCTTCGCCTTTCCTTCGTTCTCCGTCTCGCTCGCACGTCCGAACGCCTCATACTGTTCACTCTGTTAATCGTGATAGTATGGCCAGTGACGTAGAAACTACGCACAACCCTCAACCAAGTAACATCCAACAAAAATCACGTTTCCTAGCTCCACTCCCCCACTCTATTCCTCATTCATTTCTTCAATAATTTACGTCACTCGCTCCCACAACACAAATAAACATAGTCATTGACTGATTTTTTTTCTCGGTCTTTAGATGTAATAAATAAATATATGTATTACAATTGATATTAAGATAAATTTTGTAGAGTAATGTTAAAAATTAATAAAAATTATCAGAAGATTTAATTGAACAGGGCCCTGGTGAATTTTGTTACAGCATTGGTGATATCCCTCCCTCAGCTGCTATATACCTTCCTCTGTCGTGGACCTCCCTTTCGTGCCAGTCATGTTTCCTAATACTTTATAAGATGTAAATGAAAAACTGACACGATATAAATAGCATAATTCATCCCTATTGGTTTAACGACATTATTTACTTTTCTCTAGGGCTGCTCGGACAGTTGATAATTAGTTAAAAAAAACAACGTACTTCCGGATATAATTTACGATTTTCTTTTCATATTCTGTTTATGTATGCGCGATCTTTCATCCTAAAGGTAAATATTTATATCCTCTTTCACAATAGCCCATTGTTCAAAGGGAGATTTTTTTTATAACTATACCATTCATGAGCTCAAGAGTTTTATCGAGTAATGCAAATTACCTCATTTATTCGTAAAAGTAATATAGTATTCGTCATAAAAATGATGGAAATTAGTAATAATTCGGGATCGAATAATTTAATTTATAAAGTTCTTTTTTAATCGTTTTAAACTGAGACAGTAGCAATTATATTTGTAATCCCATTTGAATATATATCGAGAGCCCGCAGATTACTTGTGCGAATTACGATATTCTTTTGAGAAAATACTGTTCGCAGTCTCCATCTTCAGGACAACTTTGGAACTACGTTCGGTCGGTATCACAGATCCCGCGATAGAATCAATTAAACTTTTGTATATTTAATTTTCCGTAAGAAATACTAAATTGAAAGAATCGACAACACTGTGAAATATATTTGAAAATGATGAATTTTTAGATATACGCATAATTTTACGATTAATATCGTATACTAAAATAATGTTGACGTATTCATAAGTCTGGTATTTTCCCACGTGACGTTGTCAGCCATGTTCAACTGGATTTATGTGTATTATGCGAAGGTTACTACGTGGTTCTCTCAACTTTGTTTTCATAATTTTCTGCTCACAACTGTATTATGATTTTTAATGATATGTTATGTGCATAAACATAATCAAAAGTGCTCAATTGAGTTTTACAAGTCACGTTTATTTTGTAAGTGTTGACGTGTAATATGTCGTGGTTCGAGAAGAGGTTGCCCAGTTTATCGGATTTAAAAGATCAAATCTCTAATGTCACAAATGTTACGAAGGAAGGGCTAGCAGCATTGAGCGAAGGAATCGTCGAAGAAACTGGTAAAGTAATAATTAAATTGACTGGCTTAAAAATAAAAAAACACTATCATCTTTTACTTTCGTGAGAGGTTATTAACGACTGTCAAAATAAAGGTCTGTTTTATCGACCAAGCAGACAGTCGTTTTTCTTTATCCCGCCAAATTTAAATCTCATAACAATATCTTGTACCTAACAACTCTAGTCCAAACGATTCTTTTTTTCTCGTACAGATGAACGTTCCATTGCAGTGCGCGAAGCAACCGAAAAATGTGTTCAATTAGAAGAAGCTTTAAAGAGTAAAAATGCAGAGGTGAGTACCACTACAACTCTATTACAATAATTCTTAACCATAAAACGAACAAATTAATCCGACATATTGAAACACAATACCTTCGATCCTTTCAGTAAACAATTCCCACAGAATCCTTTTATCCCCACATATGTCCGTTCCATTGATAAGGAAGGATGCGATAGCAGAAAATTAGTTCAGCATATGCCGCTTTCCCTAATAATTATTATAGAGAGTAAAGTAAACACATAGCTTATATTTTCACACCACTAGGTCCTTTCAGCCCTTCTCCAAGGTTCTCATCGATCGACATAGACTAACATCAATCAAGGGGAATATTGAAAACTATTCCAGGGGATTTTTCAAGAAAATTAGAATCGATTAACGGATAAAATACAAAATTAATACTAACAAAGTCCTCAAAGATTGTACAAGTTCCAAGAGAAATGATTAAACTTAGGTCATTGAAATTCTCGCAACATAAATATTATTTCCGGTTTGTTATCGCAGATAATTCGTGAATGCGCAAGAGACCAAAAACAGTCCAACGGGTTTGTTGATGCTTTTGTCGTTAGCCTCGTTGCATACTCCCCGTTGTACGAAACGTTCCTAGATAGCGATATCAATAGCTATGGTCTGCACTAACAATACTACCCGTTCAACCTCTGTTTCCTTTTGAGATTCATACCTTTTCATACATTGACCGTACGTGTTTTGAAAGAAATGTGTCAGGCGGAAACCGATAGACCAGTAATTTAGTCGAATCGCTCGGTTTCTACAATTGCTACTTTTGCAACGATAATTTTCCCTCGAAGAGCTTGCTGCTTCTCAATGCATAAATCGAGAGAATAATCTCGAATATTTTTTCCCAATTCGAGCACCAGGTGCTAGAGAGTGCAGACGGTTGCATCGGGCAACTCGACGGGTTTCGGGGGTGCCAGGTACAGCGCAGAGATGACTTTGTGCCGTCGGAGCGTTGTGGGGGAGGGTAGAGGGGGGAGGGGGGAGGTTTGGGTTATCGCAAAGCAAACCTGAGATAAGAACAACAAACAGAAGCGTGCATCGCTTGGTTCCAACGAACCTACGACGCGAACCACCACCGGACTTCCTCTCCCGATTATGCCTACAATTTTTAAAGCCTGACACGAATTTTCTAACCAAAATTTCCAACCTCCCCCCTTCGCAAGATAAACAAAACGCTTTTACGACAATATCTGCATCCCCCTTGCTTACAAAACACGTAAAGTTTCCCCCTGCCACCTCGAAAACCACAAGGCAATAATTGATCCATAGCGAATAAAAAAACTTTTTGTCCTCAGATTTCTCTTCTTCAGCGGCAAAACGCGGAGCTGCAGAAAACAGTTATTGAACTTCATAAAAAATGTCAGGATCAGGTGAGTCTCAGGGTTTTTTTTCTACCTCGAACGATTAATTTTCTATCGAGATTTTTATGGCTCGTAATAATGGTAAGAGCGAAAAGTTTCTCGAGCCTGACGAAGCCGGCAAGAAGAAGGCTTACTTTCTTACTCAGCAGTGTTTATGTGCTGACTGGCAGACGACGTTATAGATATAACACAGCTAAACACTTCCCCTCCCTCCTTTCGCCTTTATCGCTTTCATCCTCCTGCTGCCAAGCGTAACTCGTCCACGTATGCATCTAAACGCGATTAATATTTAATTATAAACGAATTTGCCTCTCGCGAGCGTTCACCAGCCACACAGTCACGATAACTATTTGGAACTCCTTGCGAAACGAATACTGGCCTCTTCGTTCCATCATCCAGGCTCCTCCGCGGTGATTTTAATAGATTGCAGAGTTCCGGAATAAATCATAAAATATTCTGCAACGATCCAGCGGGGTATTATCACCTTTTCAGATGTAAGAGCAGGTTGTGGTCGCTCGGCCCACAAACCGAGCCTCGACTATCACAATCCCTCCCCCTCTCCTCCTTCTACACGTTTCTCACGAGCGTTCGGAAGACGCGATAAAAGTCATTGTTTAGTCCATCGCAATAATAACCCAAATGACTCTCATTATACGGACTTATGGAGTCTAAAGAAAGGTGACTCCCGCTTGTAATTAACTCTTTAATTATACTAATTATCCACAATATAATCCTTCGTTCTCTTCATATATTTTAAGCTTATTATTCAAACTGCTCATGCTATCCTCGTTTGATAATTTTCAAGGGATTTTAATAAATAGAAAATAAAGAAATGACTTTCTGTTTGTTTCTGAAATGGAAAATACTTGTTCGTTTCCTTTGGATGACTGAAAAATTATTTTCTGGCTCGAATAGCGCGTAGCGTGGTACGAACTCTTGCTAGGAATTTCAGATAAGCCAGTCAACATTACCGCATACTCTATTCCATATCTTGGACTAACAAAGGAACGGTCCTGTGTAGCTTTAAGCGACTCAGTTTCTCTCACATCCGTCAAGAAAAGCATTTATCCTCCGATATTTTATCATTCCACGAGCCCCAATTAAATACTCGATATTTATAAAATATTAAATTTCAGTTTAGAGAAAATTCTTCGCTTTTTAATTAATTGTTGAGTAGCCACGAGTTGGTTTACAGTGCGTTGTAAAGAAAGTGGGGAGTAGGTCCAACGAGACGTGATTATTATTAATTTTCAAAACAAATACGAAAATTGTTTCAAGTTTTTTCCATCTTTCATTTCGAAAGCATTCTCGATTACATGCTCGATATTTGTAAAATATTAAACTCCAATTGACAAAAGAACTCGTAATTGTTTAATTATCAAGTATTAACGCGAATGCACTCAGAGGTGCAATTATTAGTTTCTCAAAGGAATACGAAAATCATTATTTTTAATTACCATGAATTTTATTATAAATTTGTTAAATTCTTAAATAAATACTCTTTATTCGTACAATAGTGAATTTTCTATACAAAAATTCTTAGTTGTTCAATTAATTATCCAGTAATAACGATCGAGCTCATAGTTCGATGAAGAGAAATTCGGAAGAGGGTCTAACGAGATGCTTATTGTTATTGGTTCCCGAAAGGAATACGAAAATTTTTGTTTCCAGTTTCCTTTCTATTGTGCGTCTGAAAAGTGTCGTCAGCACCGGATGTGGTTCGCTCGACCTCCTGCACTCTGCTTTTACCAAGTAATAAAGTGTCGAAGTGTGACTCCATGGTACCGTTTACACGCGGGATAAAATGGCACTCTCTGACTCATCCAAACTCCAAATACGATCGATTCCACTCCCGTTTTCACCTATCGCGATAATCGCGCGAAAACTATTCGACCTCCTTCTTATCCTATCTTGACAATTATCACGTTTTTTTTTCAACATTTCTCCTTGGTAATATTAAAATTAAATACTCTTAATGACTCTCGTTAAGTAATTATTCCCCCACCACTTTCTAACAATTTATTTCTATCGTTCGCCAAAGTTTGCTTCGAGGCTGAAATTTAAACTGTGATAGTTGGGGCGGGGGGGGGGGGGGGGTGGAAATCGATGTATCACAGATGTTCGAGGATTTTAATTTCGTTGATAAGGAGCCGCCTGTCGATAGGCTGAAAATCTGGCACTTTCGAGGGTTGATAGTGACTATGACTACCCCTGCGCAGGGGGTATATATACTCAACCACATCGAGCTTTTCTTCCTTCGCGTTGATTCTTCTCCACCCCTGGCACACATTCTCAAAGTGATTTTCGCACAAGGTTGGTAACCAATCTCTTATTTTCCTAATCACTTCACTATAATTTTCTTGAGAAGAAGAAAATAAAATTCAACTGTTTTTTTCGTTAAAGTGTTTTTTATATAGCTACTGACTCGCTAAGATTTTTTCCAAAAGGATTTTGAGGGGGGAGGAGGGATTTAATTTTTTGAAAAAATTCTCAAAATTGGTTCCGGATACTCGGTATCAAATCTCTTCATCTTTGTTCAACTATAATTTTCTTGAAAAAAAAAGAAACTCAATCGTCTTTCGACCAAGTGATTTTTAGCTACCGACTCGTTAAAATTTATTCAAAAAGAACTTTAAGGAGGGGGCTCGTTTTTGGCAGAAAATGTCAAAATTGGTTCCGGATAGTGAGAGAAATGCGTGTATGGTTGAATACGAAAGTGTCCGGGTTCGATTTCAATGTAAAAAAGAGGAGTGGACTCGACCGAAAGGCGAGAAGCGTTTTAGCAGATTTCTTGGCGAAGCGCGCAAGGCCCAGACACGACAGGCAGTGCAGGCAGCCGATTCATGAATAATGTAATTAGGCTAGCTGCTACCTTTTCCGTTGCCACCGTAGCCGACTACGAATGTACAACGCGTCGCTGTTAAACGCCAGGACAATTTTTATCGGCCCCTATACGCGTGGCTGCTGCGGGCGCAGCTGAAAAAATTCGACAACACCAATTTTACCCGACTCGCCGCACCTCCATTTTCCTTCTTCTTCATTCCGATGTAATTCCTAATAACCCGGTATATCGCTCCTTCGAGAAATGCGCGAAATTGCAAAACTCCTATTCCCAATCGTCGCTTATTCTTCCTGGATCATCGTCATTCGATTTAACTTTTAATAACGCGCTACTATTTTTTTTCGGAATTGTAAAACATTTGCAAAATTTCTACTCCCAATCGTGACCTTTTCCGCGTCATGTCTTTCCGATATAACTTTTAATAGTTTGGTACTGTTTTTGCAGAAATGCAAAACATTGCTAAATTCCTATTTGGAATTGTGTCTTTTTCTGCATCATGGCCTTCCGATGTTACTTTTAATAATCCCCTACTCCTCCCTCGGGAAATATAAAATATTTGTCAAATTCGTATTTGAAATCGTTTTTTTTTTTTTTTCATAAAAAAAATTGTTTAACGAAGCGAGTGTGACATTTGTTAATCTAAAAGATAATATAAGCGTATATTCCGAGCGATCGTGCGCGGGAATTAGAGTGATCGAGTCGGAGCGTGGATGACCGCGGTACTAGCACTGGCGAACGTCAGGCGACATTTTATTGTGTATCGCGAGCACACCTGAGCAATGATCCTCTCGCGTTTATGGCTGCGCAAACACGCAACGTTGCACACGAACAACCAAATGATGGATCGCGATTCGTGAAAAGTGCACCGCGAAAAACAGAAAAATCAACTCTGCACTCTGCACTCTTCCACTCAAACTCACCAAAGGCGCGCATTTCTGTACGTAGAGAAAGGCAAAAACAACAAAATCCCACACCAAACGCGTATCGAGCTCCATTTACGACTCTTCAAAAAGAGGAAAAATCCACCAAAGATAAATTCCTAGAACAAATATTAATCCTCCGTGAAAATCGGTAAAAAAAAAATAATAAAGAAGAACTCTTAAGAAGGAGAAAACTATAATAATTGATATTAAGCCGAGGCAAGAAGAATAGAGTATTAAATTTCGTTCTTTATCCTCGAAAAAGGAAAGAGCTTGTTTGTAATGTTAATTCGGTCGAGGAGGCTTTTCCTGCTTTGGGAGATAATTTTCTCGGTTGGGACAAAGTTTGACCGGTTCGAGGTAAGGATGATCGGTGCGCAGGTGTGGGTTTTCACACGCGAGCATGGGCTCTTTGGGCGATAGGTTGGTGCGTCTGTGTGATCTGCGGCCTCCACGTGCGTGCTTCCTCCTCTTCCCCCTCCACCGCCAGGGATCGTTCGCTACGTGGTGTCGCGGTGCCCGTGGTCGGTGGTGGTAGGACCGAGAAACGTCGCAAACGCACAGTCGCCTGCCGACCGTCGCACGGCAGACTCGTCAGGACGATTTTCTAGTCATGCAACAACTTTTGCTCGTTGCTTTTGCTTTTGTGCAACCGCCAACAACCACCCACACTCCTGCGAGACGTCAAAAGTAAGCCAAACACTCTTCTCTCATTATCCTTCTTCTTGCATTCTCATCATAATTTTTATTCTCTCTCCGCCCACTCTCTCATTATAGTTCAATTTCTCTCTTCTTCTATTTCTTCTGATTATCGCTTCTTTCTCGCGTGCCACCGCAACGATAAACACTCGAATCGATTTTTAAGTCAATTGGAAGGTTCAAAGTTTTTATTATCATCTCTGGTCGTTTCTCCTAGACTGCCAGTGGAACTTTGCTATTCGTTACCAAGTTTCTTCTTGCAATAGTCCCCAGTAATCGCTAGTCGACAACGTGCAATTTCACTCTATAATTCGTGCTTGCAAAAAGTGGCCTGTAATTCCTAGTGAAAACAGACTTAGGGGGAGCCTCCTTTTGTTTATTACAAAACTTTGTGCAGAGACGTTGAATGTTTATTTCTTCTGTTTTTTTTTTTTTTTTTATACGGGAGTAAGTTTGAGTTTTCGTCGTGAGTATCATTAACCAGGGGGATGCGTTGTTTTTTAAGGTTAGGTTTGGTGGTTTAGAGGATCGAGTCTCGGGAGAAGAGAGCTTGGGGTTTCGTTTATCGGAAACCGTCGACGCGATATCCGGGGGGACTTTGAGAGAGTTCGGCGGTTCGTAGGGTTTTCAAGGGAAGAACTTTGCCTCGTGTATCAGAAGCCACTGTCGCGAAATAGCTTTGATGCTTTGGTGGTGGTTCAAAGGGTTTTCTCGAGAGAAGGGCTTGACCTCGTGCATTAGAAACCGTCGTCGCGACGCCCAATAGCTCGTCGAGACGACCTCGACGCGCTCTTTCGATTGTGCAAAGTGAAAATCCCACGACTATCCTCAACCCCGTTTTCCACCGCGGCTGGAAAAGGCGAAAAAAAAAAACATTTAATCCACTAGTCGATTGCACAATTTACAAAAAAACAATAATACTTGAAACTGAATTAACGAGAAGCCAACGCGACATCTCGATACGATCCATCACTCGCCACAATTAATCAGAGATAAAAGTAAACGATAACGGTCTGCCCGAACATTCCTTGCACCGCGATGAGAGACTGAGAAAATCAACAAAACAAACACGGGGCGAGGAGAATACGCGTTAAAACTTCGAGTTGGGCGAAAAATACGAAAACACTGAAAAAGTATATAAACTAAAACCTAATAGAAGAGAAGTAGTTTGTAAAGGTACTCGAGGTCTATTTCGAAACTCGATATTGAGAGTAGAAAAGAAGGAAAATATATAACGAGAAGATAGTGGCGAGTGACTGTAGTAGTTTGGGTTGGTTAAGTAAATATCTCGAGAAAAGCCTGTAAAATAAATAACGCGGGCAGATAGGACGATCGGTTTTCGTTGAAATAAAATTTGGTGTGTGAAAATAAGGGGATCGTTGCTGGTAGGTCCACATCGAAGCTGGTTAAATGGGAACAGTGTTTAGTCGTCGCGAGTTAATATCAAGCGTAGTGTTTATGGTGGGTTATAATGCGAGAGCTGCATACGCATAGATCGTTATGCAGCAGCTGATTGGCAGAATGTTATCGTGGCACGGAGGCAAATAGCCCGCGAGAATCGCTCGGGGGGCCCCTCGAATGGGCCGAGTATGGCGCGACATTCGGAATAAAACCCGAGAGAATCGACTGCGTCCAGAACGAAAGAAATTCCCTGTAGTCGCGACCAATCGGATTTATATAGCCGTTCTCGATTATCGCCCGCACGTACCGAGATTATATTGTTTAAATAATTTCAGTGGATCGTATTACGTCGCGACGCTGAGGAAAATTGAGATTTAAGCCTATCCAGAAGCTACTCGTTCGGTAATTCGAGACACTCGCTATTTTCTCACATTTTTCTCCCTCCCGGGGCGCCCTAATGGGCCATTTTAATTGGCGAACGTACGCGCTCGAGTTACGATAGCCGAGTAATCGACTGGATCTTAAAAGGATCTCGATGCGACTGTGCTCGGTCGGTAAAACGTTCTTTCCTTTTCTACTCTTGTTACTGTTATTGCGATTTTCGTCGTACGAAAAGATATGCGTTATATTGTTTTTTTTTTCTTATGCGGCTGTAACTATATTTTTAGCCTCTTTTTTATTATATACTTAATCGAAGAGAACGAGAACTGTTTAAATGCTGTATAAGCTTGTTCTACTTGCACAGGAAAGCAACTTATCGATAGATAGTGGATGAAGGACGAACTTACATATGATTACTAAACTAACATAGTGCGCTATTACCTGCACACGTACCGCTAGCTAATATCATTTTCGTTGTAAAAGTCAACATGTCAGTAAATGATAAAAGCTGTAAAGTCTCCTTATCTACCCGCAATAATGCTTGCGCGCATATCGATACGTTGCGCTAAACTTTTGCATTTCTTCGCGGTAGCCGCCTCGCTCGCGAAATATTCGTGTAGAAAAAAACCGAGCGGCGATCCGTTGGAAAATTAGACAATTTCTCGAAAATATCCTGCGCGATACGAAAGATAAACGGAGTAATATTTTTGTTCGCGAATCGGATTATCTATCGAATAATATGCTCGTATCCAATTTTTTAAACGGAAGATAGCAAAGTTGGAACGACTTTGTAGTACCGTGTATAAATTGTAGAGTGAACGAGTATGAAAAATCGCTCTTTGTTTGGTATCGCTCGAGATTACTGATCCTAAAGGCTGTAAATGGATTAAGAGCCTCTCTCTCTCTCTCTCTCTCTCTTCTCTCACGTGCAACTTTAGCGATAATGAGATATAGCATTACGAGCATTATAAACAGCCGCGATCGAATCTTTTTGTAAAATTGCAAAATTCTAATCTAATCGTTGTTATTGCAAAATTCACGTCGATCGTCGAATCACCTGCGGATCGTTGTGCAATTTTTAAAGAGCGATCGCGCAGGAAAAAAGGAAGGGGAGGGGGGAGAAAGAATGGCGAGAAGCGTTCGATTTTAGTCGAGCCGAAAAAAAATGAGGGAAAACAATTACATTACAATACACGTTGGCAATCTGCACATTGCGTAGCTCAAAGCTAATTAAACCAATCCTTGTACTTTAACCTCGGAATGATGGTTCTCATTCCGCACCGACGGTTACCAGCACATTCGCGCGACAATTATACGACTCTCCGCTTCACCTGGACGGATTTCACAATGAAGCACTAAATCCTGAAAATAGAGAGCTCGACTCGCGCCGAGTTTCATACGGATTAATCGAGAGGGTCATAAATTTTCCAAACGCTCCAATTCACCGTTTATCGACGTTTTCTACAGAAAAATCGATGAAACATCGATGAAAAATCAAACGAAGCAAATCGCGTGTTCCAAAAATTTGCTCAGTTTGACGATCGCTATCGAGTTTCGAGTCTCGATATGCGATTTCTCGAGTTTGGCCATCTAACGGACGAGACACGTGACCCACGCTAGAATTGCGCAATCCGATTGGCCGTCCTTGGCGGGATCCGCATTTCCGCCAATGAGCGTCGAGCGCCACCAGACGGAAGCACCGGCGCGCGCCGACCAATCAGCGCCCTCCTCCCTGAATCAACCTAACGTCAACAATCCTTGACAATTCGTCAAAATCCCCCCTTATTTATCCTCGGATTCCTCATTCCAATTCCACAATCTCCTCTCTCGAACCCAGCGAAACGAAATTTCCTCATTTGCAGAATTCCATCGGACGCCGCTATTCGGCGGCTTTTCCTCTCGTTTCCCTCGCAAGAATTTGGAGGTTAGGATATCGGACGATAGGTAACTTTCACCGATTATATAGCTACTTTATTATTATTTTTGACGCTATGGCATATAGGTGCTCGGTAAAAGATTCAGCTATCCAGGCAGCGATCGATTGCACCGTCGAGCACGGACAGAAGCTGACCGATATTGGCTACGAGCTTACGTGATGCATTGATAATTTCACTCAAAGTTCTCTCCGATACTACCGTGAAATGCTAAGAACGCCGCCGATCGATTTCTTTCCAACTTCGATTGGTTGTGTACGTGTGTACGTTGAGTCCAAACGAGACTCGAAGCCAGTGGCTGATTCCTCGCGTGCCACCGATGAAAATTATCCTGCACCCCCCCCCCCCCTCCCCCCTCCTCCTCTTTCAGTAAAACAATCCATTCCCAGCCGAGAGAAATTAAATTCAATTTAACTCGTACGATGAAATCGATATGATTCTATTCGAGCGAACAATTATACAAATCTATTCGATTAATTATTAGAATTTTTTATCTAATGCAGATCGCTGGATCATGAGGGTAAAAAATTTCGCATAAACTCTTTAGAATAGGTATCACTCGTTGCAACACATTCGCGGCTGGTTGATCGTTTACAACGAATCGTTTGCCAATCCGTACTTGGAACACCCGAGCGGAGATATCGAAAACAGAACAATTTTCAAACTAGATCCGTTTGCGCCATAATGTTTTTCTCGAAACTTGTTAATATCGTAGGTACAAATTGATTTTTAGCAGGAAATGTATAACGTGACCGGTGGGGTTGGAAAATAATAGATAGGACAGTTCTTTGGTTATTTCAAAGGCTGCTTTTTCTGCTATTTATATATATATATATATATATATATATATATATACAGGTGTAACATGGAAAAGAGGAACATGTCGTTTGTGGTTTCAAGTTGGATCTAGAAGTTGTCGAGTCACTCTTCTGGATGTTTTACTATATTACCAGAGTGAGAGGAGAGGGGAGGGTATCCATTAAAAACTATTGGAAACTCAAACAATATATGTAATAGATATAAGTATATGTTATATATACGCGGCTGGTGATCCTTGGCTTGCAACAGTTTATTTGTCGAGAGGTGACGAGCCCGTTTCGAAAGATCCTTGCGAAATATTGGCCAACGTTACGTAAATTTTTGCTGCACGTAAGAATTTATACTTTCAGATTTTTTTGCAAATCATATTTTATTTATGCGGCAGTATCTATGTTCCTCTCGCATTATTCTCCATTCAACGCAAAACACTTTGACGAATCGTCGCGACAGGCAAATTAAACTGCGAAAGGAACGTGGATGAGAAACGTTTCTGTCGAAAGGGCCGTTTAGAATGAGTTTGCTATTTGTTATTGTCATAATCCATTATATAAACGCATTTAACTCATTTATCGTTATTTCATACGCGACTTTATATTTACGTAATGCCGCATCATAATAGTATAAATATATATGCTATATATACTGAAAGTATATACATAGTGTCCGTAATGGCGATAAAATTTGTCCCAGTTGCGTGCAAAGAAACGTAACACTTATTACCTATGCCAAACCTATCGAGAGTTACAATAATTCTTTTGCGCAATAACTATTTGCGTCGCGTGTAATTATAATTTTCACGTAGTAACGTAGTTATCATTGACCGGCTAATTTCTTCTTCTCCTTTTTTTTAAACTAGATCGCCAAGCGTTTTAGATAACGATTGCCACCCGTTGTTTTCGCCACGAGGAATTGACGGATAATTATTGAAAAATTCAATAATTTCCATAATTTCAGATAAGCATTCGACAAATATAAGCCAACAGGCAAAGTCGCTTTGTCTGAAAACGGAACGACAACTAGGCAATTATTTCAGCAAGGACGAACAATCTTGCAAATTGATGGCAGCCGCTTCAAATCGACATGGAAAATAAAAACAAGACAACTCGATAAGAAAAATAGCTCTATATTATTTTCCACACTCTGGAAAGCCTTAGTTTTCTTCTATTTTTTTCCTCTCTATTTGCAGACATTTATCGCCCTTCGAAACCCAACGGATAGGCGCATTTAGACAAGAATAAACTTAGTTAGGATCCTTTTTTCAACCGCTAAGCTAGTTTCTTTGTAAGCAAACATAGATACCTCCTAAAAAGGTACTTAGGAATTCTCGTCAATGGGAAAATGCTCGGCCACTTTTGGGAATGAATTTTTTTGCCCTTGCTTGTGTGGTGAACGTGACAGAAATTTTTGCACAATTATATTATATATATATATATATATATATATATATTAATATCAGATTTTCAGCTGTCGCCTTGTGCCATTTATACTTTCTCGTGGAAGAGGAGATTTTCTTTTGGTTCGCCTCAGTAAGTTGACCAAAGATCAAGAACAACCGGTGACATGTACATAACACTCGTCCCATGCCTTCTGCAATACTTCACTCTATTTGCAATAGCCTCTTACTATTTTCAAACAAAAAAAATCCTCTACCCAACCTCGTGCCATTCTCCCCCTTGGTTACACAGCATAACACAGCGTACAACAATTTGCAACGTTGCGATAAATTATCGTCCAGATTCCAAAAATTGTCCAAATAAAATGGTGACTTTCGACGCGTGTATTTTCAAATGGGTCTCGAAAAAACCGCCTCCTCCTCAACTTTTTTTAGGTTCTTCACACATATATCCCTCCGTGTTTGTTTTCGGGTCCGTTGTTTGCCGAGGAATTACGAAAGGTGCACGCTCTTCGCTGGAAGAAATAATCTTCCTGTACTACCTCTCTCTCTCTCTCTCTCTCTCTCTCTCTCTCCTCCTGACCCACGTGTGCGTGCATGTGTACAGTGTGGCAAATAAAACGGGCCTAGCGAGAATTTGCATCGAGGAAGAACGATCGGTAAAAAGAGTCTACATTATTTTTGCGTTTTTCCTAATGGAACGGGGCGCGTCGCGAGATCGGCTCGTCATTGGTCACTGTGGCAATGGTACGCCGAGAAGAGCGGCCAATCGCAGTAGTACCTAACCTGTACATAAACAAGATGTGTTTACCGACTAAGAAAAACATTCTAGCGAGTTGCTGCACGGAAAATGTAGAATAGCGGTATAAACAATTCAATGAGGTGGAAGGTTCGTGAAAGTGTTTCCTTGCGATTTACAGAGAATCGATTATCCGAGATCTAAGCGAACGTTGATTAGTCAGCGTAGAAGCAGCTCTAGCGTCGAGTCAAGTAGGTACATTGACGCTCGCGCACGCGCGTTCGCGGATCTTTACGTTTTTCTTTCGGTCCAGCCATGCGTTATTAGCTTCTTCTCCTGTTTCGTTTTGCGCACTAAAAGACCTCGTGCACTCTCCTCTACAACAGGATATTAACCACGACCAGAACAGAAAGTTTACACCCTGTCTCGTGTTGGCTACTCGGAATTTAATGTTCAGCGCGTTCCTGCAGATAAGAGCTCGCTTCGGTTCTTTATTCGTGCGCTAGAAACCGCACGGGAACCAACTTAAATGCTTTCGTTTATTCTTATAGCGATGGGGGAGGGGGGGGGGGGGAGGTGGAGAGAGAAAAACTTAGTCGGCATATGCTCATTCGAGCGATTAATGCTGTTCATTGAATCGATTCGTTGGATATTGATCGATTTATTTGGTTGACTTAATTATTATCGCTGTTATTATTGATGAAAATGCCAATGTTTGATTTATTTACCGAGGCAAGCTTGTTCGTAGCGGTAGTCTCGTGAACTGGAAGGCTATCCCGGTCGGGGCGCGCAGGAAGAATCGAATCGAAGACTATGCATATTGCATGAAGTCAGAGCGATCGGATGCTTTTTTCAGAAAAAGTCGAACAATGTGTGACGTATCTGGCGTCAGTGGCACGTGAAAGGTTAAAAGATCGCGTTTTTGTATTGTTATCGGTTCCCCTGCACGCAGGAACGCACGAGGATTCCTCCATTTTCAACCAAAATGGCGGCCAGACCGGATGTTGTCCTCCAATCCAACGGCCGTTCTTTTCTGCGTACCGCAACTCTGCGTCTCTTGCTGAAACGGTCGATCTCTGCGTATCGTCAACTCGATTTATATAATGGATCGAGACCTTCTCGTCCCCCTCCCATTTCTTTCTATCTCTCATACCAGTCATTTAGATGTTTATATTTCATTTATACAGCCATATTGTAATTACTCGCTGAAGCCTGAATCGCCATTGTGAACTTACGCGTGTAACACGGCTGTATTACGTCACGGGCGTTATTACACACGAAGACACAGGTATATACTACCAAACTATAGTATATGTGCAATACAATGTGTCGTCCAGTGTGTATCAGCGAGTCCGCGTGCCGACCTGGAAAACGCACACACTCGAACGTCGGACGCGACGTTTCGTAACGATCAGCAAATTTCATCCACATAGGATCCTCGCAACAATAATCGTATAAATTCTTTCGAACCTCTCGTAAATTACAATTTTTATTACATTTCCCATTATAACGGCTATTCCAATTAGAATCTCTATTCTTCTAATTGTAATTAAAATGTAAATTCTGACTTTTAGTGCGCGCGGTGCTCGTATTTCTTCATTCAATTTGCTTTTCTTCAATTCGGTTCACAGTCTCTCTCGTCGCAATATTTTCTACGAATTGATCGAGAAACGAATTGATAGATGAGAAACGTTGACGGTAACACAGAGTGGAGCTGAATTTCATTGCAGGCTGTGTTGACACAGCTAGTCTTGTCTTAGGATATCGAGTGCCATCTGTGCGATATTAAGCCTGACCAAAACGCCACGAGACGCTCGCATAAGCTGTAAAACGAACTAAGCCATTGGATACTTCGTTATAATACCGTTGAAAGTTATTATTATATCTTCAAAAACTTCTATCCGTCTCCTCGGCTTCTCGAAAGAAATTCTATTGCTCTTTATTTAGGACGAAAATTAGTAGGAATTTGACGTTAAAAGAAACACTTTAGTCTCCGATCGAAAGCTCAAAAAAGCTTTCGTAGAACCGGCTAAGCAGGGAAAGGGAATAGTAAGAACGATTTGTCAACAGAGACGTGCCTGTGAATTCGTTTAAAATCTGCGGAATAATCGTCATACGAGAAAAACCGTTACACGCATACGAATATATAATACCACCTGAAGAGCTGTTATGCACTATAGCTACGTTATTTTCAATGACGGAGAAAATAGTAAAATTGAGCGTGGTTTCAGGTCACGGCGTCCGATAACAGCTAATTATTGTTGGCTGAACGCGCGCGTTACGCCAATATCTCTTCGAGCACGATATATAGCTACGACGGAAAATTATATTTTTTGAAAGACAACCCCCTTCCCCCCTCATTTCTTTGCAGCTTTTCAATATTTGCCAGATAGCCGATGTCCGTACGTACGTTCCACACTGGCCATTAGGTACTTTGTTTTAGCGATGTTTACACTGGCGATAAATAAAGTCAGGAGGTTTCCCGAGTTTTGCCATTTCTTGGAATAACCAGGGGGAGTGACGTAAGAACATGCGAAACCAAAGAAACTCGTCAAATGCCATTTTGCCAGGTAGAGATCGTACACGGACACGGCTGTGATAGCGAATAAAGTGAATAATGGAGATTGGTGATGAGCTTTGAAAGTCGTCAAGGGAAAGGTGTGCATAAACGCGTTTTACGAAATTGCTTTTCATTGCGATTCCAACGTCCCACTTCTTTTATCAACGTTAACGCGAGAAAGTTACGCGTCCAACGAAACTTTTCAGCCTTTATCGATCCCAGTGTCAAACGAAAGCATTTCGATTCTTGAAAATCCCTTTGAATATCGATATAACAGGCGCTAGGATTTTATCAGTAAAGAATATTTATATGACGGAGCTTGGATGGCCTGAAAATTTTTAGGTTAGGACTGTGTTGCAGCGAATGGTTGATCGAATCGGAAGTACGCGACGCGTAGTGAGGGACGTCAAATGTTTATTTTGAACACAATGTCCGGTGTGTCTCGATTCTCGCCCATGTATTCAACGCTTCTTATTTTTCTGATACTCCAGTGGAACGATGTATTTGTGCACAACACTCGACCTCTTAGCATCATAACCTTATTTGACCGTTGTTCCATACGTTCCTACATTCCTCGTTCCTTCGTTCAGCGACGCAATTAGGCAGCGCCCTCGCACGAAAACTGATCCAACTTCGTAATTGAATACTCGTTACGAATAACACGCCAGTTTTGCCGGACTTATCAGTGATTCGTGATAATCTTCGCTAATTCCGTTTCGTGGAAAGATTATAATGCCACTCAAATGTATTCGCGAGGCGTTCGATAGGAACTTCCTTTCCCACGTTCGCTATCATGACTAAACTACCTGCACACTCTTATCAACCGTTTGATAAGTCTAAAGGCAGTCACGTGACTCGTCCAGAAAGCGCGTGTATTGGTCTATACGGGAGTATTCGTGAATTATACTTTCATATATCGAACGGCGTATCGATCTGTTTATACCTACCGGCTCAACAGGCTGGCTTCCTAAACTTTCGATGTTACGGAGTTTCTGTCGGTAAACGATAAATAATTAATTATAGAAGAACTATTTTTAAGAAAGAACGAAGGTATGCAGGAAATACGTTTTTGTATATTAAAATTAAGGAGCAAGAATGTCATGCGGAACGGTTGGAACGTGTCAAGCTTTTCGTTGTGGTTCGTTTAGTTTCTTGGTCCAAAGCTGTAGCCCCATGATCCTAATGAATATGAAAGGGGAGTTGGTTGGGTCAGGTCAAGGAATAATGCATCGTTTGACTTGCATACGGACGGACGACAAAAGTAGTCACCCCCTCCTTCGACAATATCTCACTTTTCTGTTCGTCTACCTCACCTTGGGCGCTCCGCACTTTCTCACTGAATGGACATTTGTCCCACTTCAAGTTGACTCAACTCGTCCTCTGTGTGTTTACTCTTCTTCTCCTAGACCGTTCACGATTCACCATAAATGAATTTCAATTCCATAACGAGACTCTTCTATTTTCCAACTTTTCTATTCTATTTTATTCATTTTTTTTTCTACAGAAATTTTATAATACTTTTTATTCGACGATTAATCAAAAGTGACGTGTTTTATTAGATAGTCATTCGCGAGAGAATAGGTTATTACGCTTTTGTATGGAAAATTAGAAAAAAAGTTTTTATAAGAAATTATGGGGGTGTAACGAGGTTTTTACAACTCTTGCCAATGTATTCGCACAGAGGTCCTTGAAGCTTTCGCTCGCGAGCCCTCGTCTCTTGTATTTTTTTTTTCTCCTGAAATTTAATAATACTTTTTAGTCGACGGTTGATCAAAAGTGTCTTGTTTTATTAGATGATAATTCGTGAAAAAATAGGCTATTACGACTCTGCATGGAAAATTAAAAAAAAAATAATTCTTATCAGAAATTACGAGGGTGTAACGACATTTTGTACAACTCTTGTCAATATTCACGCAGATCCTTGGAGCTTTCGAGTCGTAGACTCTCCATGATCACTATCTCGAAGGATTCGTTGTGACGTCACGCGTGATCAGCCGAAGACTCGGGAAAAAAATCCAGCGGTAAATAAATGACCGTTTCGATGCATATCTATAGATGCAAGGCTTCGATTTGTTCTATTTATAATAGAAGAATAAAATTTTAGTGTCTCGTAATAAAATAGCCTAACTGGTATATGGTGGTCATTTATGTAAATTAAAAATTGTGGTATGTTCTGCAATTTAATGAGGTAGGACGGATATGGAAATTGAGGCAGGGATGAAATTAACATTGGGATCCAAGGGGAAATAATCAATTTTCTATATCTGGATGATGCGTGACGGGGTCGAATAGATTATGGCGATACAGGAAGTTGGAAACGGGACAGCTGAGCCCTCCGAGTTGGCGCAAGAAGATGACCCTTTGACTCCGCGGGCAGGACGCTTTATATTCCTCTTCTCCGAAGAACCAATTGACTTTCAGATAAAAGGATTTTGTATTTTTGGTCGGGTTAAATGTTACAAAAGGCCTGTCTCGGGGAATTCATTAATTATCGACTATTTCAGAATTTCATTTGCATCCACTAACCCCCCCCCCCCCCCCCCCCTTAACTACACATATAACGATTTTGAGGAATTTTCGAGTCACTCCGTAAACACTGAAAAATTCAGGGGAATTCTCGAGACTTCTCAAGAATCGGAGAAACAAGGGACTTCGCGTACGCACCATTGCTTTCGACATCCACCGGAGGCCAATTAACGCTAGTCCAGGCAAAGTTGAGGCAGGATGTATCCAGCGAGCAAGCGTATTATTAGTAACTCAGTATTGTTATGCGCGTTTACATAAGAATCTCGTGTCGTGAACAATGCACCTAGCATGGCGTTGTCCGGCTGCAGACTCGCGTAAAAAAAGGAAAAGACACTTATGCAATTGAAATTATGACTCTTTGCTCGCGAGACCCACTTCTCGAGAGGTCGACTCCTCGAACCATACGAGTTTTACCGAAATTCGAAAAATTAGAAAATTCGATGTGGTCTGGTGGAAGTATACAGGGTTTTCGGTGCAGGAAAAGAAATTTTGGCTTCGGTACGAGAAAAAATTCTAGATAATTTTGGATAGATCTAGAAATTGGTGAAAAAAAAGGAAGAGACACTTGTGCAATTGAAATTACGATTCTTTGCTCGCGAAACTCCTTTCTCGAGAGGTTGACTCCTCGGATCATACGGAATTTACCGAAATTCGACAAATTATGAAATTTTTGATAATTTTGGAAAAATCTAGTTGATGAAGAGAAAAGGGGAAAATATACTTATGCAATTAAAATTAAGACTCTTCCCTCGCGAGGCTCGGTTCTTGAGAGACTAGATCCTCAAATCATACCGCATTTACCGAAAGACGAAAAATAAGAAAATTGGACTTTTTTTTCCGGTGGAAGAACAAGATTTGGTGCAAGAAATAAATCCTGGATAATCTTGGATAATTTTAGACGAATCCTTGAAAATTCTGCAAAATTACGTAACCGCCTCTCGTGTCTTCTATCTGTATACGCGTTTTGTTACGGTTATTTCATTCGATATCACGGCCACTAAGCGAGCTAACCTTCAGCTTTCTACGTCAAAGCGTTCAAACTTATGCACTGATCGGTTTGCGCAAGAATTCATAATAATAGAAAAAAGTTTTTCTGTGACACGTAAGCAACACCTTTTTGCACCCTTTTTTCAGTACCGACGTCATCGTTTACTTCATATTTTCTCGTTACTCCTGTACTTACTGTTTGTAAAATTATCAGTAATCTGATTTACTGTATATATAGCAAAAAAGGATAAAAAAATAAGTTTTTAACTATTTTTTGTTTTATTGCAGAATGATTCGTGCCAGAACGATGAAGGGGGAGGGTTCTTTTGGGACCCACCGCTACATAATAAGAAAAGCAAAGTTCAGTTACTCCAGGATCAACTGGCTCAGGCCACCCTGAAAATTCGAGATCTAGAGATCGAGCTGAAACAAATGCATATGGTAATTCAAAATTTAAAATAAATGGTATTTAAAAGCAGGATGAATTTTTCTGATTTTTAATTTAATTTTAAGATTCACAGTACGAGTAAGAAAAATGAACTCCTGGAGAACCAGCAGGACGCTGAGATGTTAAGGGCGAAACAGGATATGGCGAATCGTATTATACAAATGGAAGAAAAGGTAAAGCATTTTTATAGCTTATAAAGCTTCGGTAATATATTGCTGTCTTCATATGCTTCTAAGATTCGATGAATTTTCTATAAATTAGAGAAATGCGAAGTACTCGTTGGACGAAAATGCCCTGGTCGACGAATTTCGATCTGTAATCTCGAAATTGGATTCGTCGGAGAAACGGGATCTGGTGAGAAGTGCCTTGAAGGCTATAGATGTGGAGAGTGGAAATCACACGGTAAATGGTCAGGAATGTGCCGAGGACGAGAAGTTGAAGAAGCAAAAGTTATTGAAAAAGATCGAAGAGCTTGAAGAGGAAAAGAAAACTTTGCAATTCAGTATGGAAGAGTTAGATGATATGCATAATAAGTCTACTGGTAATTGACTACAAAAATAGAAAGATAGATTTTATAATATATCAATCACCATTTCGTGCATCATAAACAATTCTTCTTTTGCAGAGAAAATACTTTCGATGATGGAGGAGACCAAATCTAAGCATGAGAAGCTTCAGCAGGCTTACGAAAAACTGTATGTGGAATACAACGAGGCGGAGAGTAAAGCTAGTGGACTGGAAAATTTAATTGCTTCTATGAAACTGAAGGATAATGGTGCCAAAGATAAAACTACGGTTTGTCAATCGTTACAAACAAACGAGGTTATCAGGGAAGAGAAGGATATTCAAACGGAAAGAGAGACGGAGAAACCAAATGATAATAAATTAATGGAGGACATGGCTGAAAGGTTGCATGAAATTTTGAGAAATTCCAATATAGAATTAGAACCTGACGAGACCATTTTCGAAGGCGTCGCGAAACGATACCTGGAAACAAAATGGAAGCTAGATGTTTTGGAAAAAAAATTAGTGGAAATTAGTAGAGAATTAAAGGATTCCAATAATTCCAAAGAATCTTTGCAAAACGAGTTGGACAATATGCAGGATCATCTCGACTCATTGGCTCAGGAAGTGGAGCACTCCTATCTGTATTTGCCATCTATCCCTGAAGCAAGCGACGAAAGGAGAGCCACTTTGGAAACTGAATTAGAATCCTTGCAGGAGCAGATCAAAAGTCTCGAGGTGGAAAAGAAAACTTTACTGGAACAGAATTCTAAACTCTGTGCTTCACCAAGTTCGACCGATGGATTGGAAGCTGAAATGAGGAATACGAAAGAGCAGTTGGAAATGGCGAAGAAAGAATTGGACGGGGTATCGAAAAATGTTGAGAGCAGTGAGAGTGCTGTGCATAATCTGACGATTAAATTGCAAGCAGCTTTGGATGAAAATAGCGAACTTAGAAGGAAAATAGAATTGATGGAGAGCAATGCGAGTCAGATGCAGGAACAATTGAGAATGTCCTTGGAGAAGTGCAAAGGGTTGGACGATAATATAGAACTAATAGAGGAGCTTAAACTTGACCTTGACAACGTGAAAGGTGAATTGAAAGGCTCGATAGCCAGCTCTAAGCAGTTGGAAAATTCCATGAAATCTCTACAAAGGGAAAAGGAGGATCTCGAATGTGAGAATGAGTATTTACATAAGAAATCTGAGAAATTGGAGGACGAGCTTCTAAAGTGGCGAGAGATGAGTGATAGAGAGGACAAGGAGTTGTTGAAAAAAATTCAGGAAGAACTTGAGTGTGCTAACCAGGAGAAAGCGGATCTCGAATATGATATTTTGAATATGAGAAAGGAGTTAGATAATGCCATGGGGCAAATTTCTCATCTGAATCAGGACAATGAAAATCTTATTGGAGAAAATGCTTCTTTAATGGAGCAATTAACGGCTGTTCAAAATGATTCTTCAGACAAAATTGAACTTTTGGATACTGAGAAATCCGTGCTTCAACAAGAATACACTGAAATAAAACAGGAATCTACAAAAATTAAGGAAGAACTTGAAGAAACGAATAAAGAGCTTCTGGATATGAGACAGAAATTCGAAGGAGAGAATGAACTGCTAAATAACAAAATACAGATGCTCCAAATGGAAAATAAGAAACATCAAACTGACGAGACTAAAGTCGATGAATTGGACAAGGTTTTGCGAGAGAATGAGGAGTTGAAAAAATTATCAATCTCGTTCCAACAATCTATGGATGAAAAATTACAGACTGCATTGGATAATTGCCGGCATTTGGAATCGGAAATCTTACGATTGCAGAACGAGAAACAAGATTTGACGAAACTTGTTTCAACTCTGAAGGAAAAGATTCAGGAAAACAAAGAGATTAATAATATTAATAGCCAATTGAAGACTGACGTAGTAGAGATGCAAAATAAATTGCAGATCGCACTTGATAATAACAAGGAGTCCACGAGTATGGCTAAGGAAACAATCGAAAGTCTGTCGAATCTTATTAAAGAGAAAGATAATGAAATTCGTAATTTAAGAGACTCAGCATTGTCAGAATCATCGGAATCACAGGACTTTATAACTTTGAAAAATGAAAGGAATGAACTGGTGAAATTGGTCCAGATCAAGCATAATGAGAGCTTGCAGTATCACGCGGAAATCCAGAGGATAAAAGTTCTGTTAGAGGAGCAGTATGCTCAAATTCAAGCATTAACGGCTGAACAGGAACAAAAATTGAATTTGATCAAAGAAAAAGATGAGATGCTTTTGTGGCTGCAAAACGAGTTACAGGTGGTTCGACAGCGTTTAAAAAATATGGAAGAGACTGGAAGTGGCGAAACTTGTGGCATTATGCAACATTCGACTTGGGGTGCGAATTTAACGATTATGACAGAGAAATGTAATGCGTTGGAGGCTGCCTTGATACAAGAGCAGACAAATTATAGGATTTTGCAGAACCAGTTGGTAGAGAGCCAGCAAAAGGAAATTACTGCTGCAAGAGAGTTGGATAGACTGAGAAGCCATTTGGTTGAGCAAGAATCAAACTATACCGAGGAAGCTTTAATAGCCGAAAAAATGAGGCAGGAATTAGAAATGAAGTTGATGCAGGCTGAGGAAAAACTAAAAAATAGCTCGACTATATATACGTCGGCCAACATTAGAGCTAATCAGCAAGTGGAGACTCTACAGCAACAAATGAATCTAATCATTCAACAGAGGGATGATATACAAAATAAGTTATCCAATGCCGAGGATAAAATTATGTCACAAACTGCAGCTTTGACCAATCTTCAAATAGTTTTAGAACAATTCCAGAGAGGTGAGAGCTTCTCGTTTTTATATAATCTTCATCATGAAAAATATTTTGTTATATAATAAATTGTTTTTTCCAGATAAAGAGAAGGATGTAATAGAAGCTACAGCCAAAATTCAGCAAAAATTGAATGACTCGTTCATGAAACAAAATGATTTATCTAACGAGATATCAAACCTGAAGGTTTGGAAAATCTTTATATTTGATCTTGGAAATTTTACGGATCTAATGGTATGTGTTTTTGCAGGAGCAATTATTGGAAGCTAAAGAATGTTTACAGGCAGCTTCAAGACTTAGCGAAGAGCTCGATAGAAAAACAGAAAGAATCGATCAATTGACTCAAGAAGGTATTTGCTACTACTTTAATTTATATTATTCAATATTTTCACATTTCTAATTTGGTTTGCATTTTGCATTTCGGCTCTTGCATGATCAATGTTTATCTAGCTCAATTTTTTATTAATAACAACAACAAAAAGCAAATTAAGCAGTTGTGAATCACATTTTGTACTATGATAGTATTTGAGATTGTACATGTAGCCCTTTCGATTATTAGGAGTATTTGATTTATTGAACAGTAAGTAAAACAATGAATGAAGAGAAATCCAGATATGGGTGAGGGGCACATGTATAAAATAGCGCAAACGGACAATCCTGATTTGCTAAGAATCATGCACACTCGAAATTGAGATCTATTTTTTACAATCATCAATTCAGTTGTGACCTGTGACTAATCTGCAAAAGCAAACACACGCAATCTGGTACGTGGTCAAATATCAACAGGTAATTCTGGGATTATAAAAGTACCCCGGGATTCTTGTTGGTATCAGGCCACGAGCCAGTCCATCGCATTTGCATACTAAATTACAAAATTGTTTGGCTCATGCATTGTCACCGGTGCTGGTTTTTTTTTCTCTATTTTATTGAATGACTTTTTTCCCGTATATTTTGGTGGTATGCCTAAGACATTAAAATTGTTATTAACACATTTTTTTTATCTATTTTATTATTAATCTTTTCCACAATATGTTATTCTTAAGACTATACACAGCTTCTTGATTTATACCACGAGCATTTAGAAAAATTATTAGTGCTTTTATCACGATATATGCCTTTTTAATTGCTAAGAATTCTGTTATTCTATATTGTTAAATTAAATTGATCTGTGTCCAATAGGGAAATATTAAGATGCTTTTTTATTACGATAATATTTTTGGTTTAAATGCTGAAGCTTATGCAATTGTGTCATTGATAAGCATGTATTATGGTAATGTATTATTGACTAGGTAATGCAAGGCTTTCATAGGAAGCCTTGAGAATTAAGCATCAGTTTTTCGTAGAGTCCTCGCAACTCACGTTAATTAAGTGGCAAATTATTCTTATTAAAAAAATACATGCCTCAGAGCACGATTGCATTTCTCAATTATTGCATTAGCAGGAGAATAACTCAAATAATTATGTATTGCCAATTATTTTTGCCTGTCAATTTTTAACAAAATCCAGAAAAAAGTGAATTTGGAGTGGATGTGCAATTTTAGTTAATTAGATAATGAGAACAGATTGATAATTTGGTAACTGCAGTGGGTAATCTCATGCGGTAACTGTGAGCGTGTAGTATGTAGAAGCTCATATTACCTCGTGGGGTTTCCCACCAGTTACCATTATCCTACAAAAAAAAAATTATGATGAACACGTGAAAACATTCGTATTCAAAACTTAGCTTAATTATAAATTTAATCTCATACTTTAAAAAGAAATGTAAAGGAAAAACATTCAGCATTTTGAAATTCTATATTTGCTAAACTAATTCTCCATATTGATAATTTTTTTTTATTTAATAGTTGATTGTTTTTCCTGTAAGATGACAATTTTTATGTGTACATATATTTTTTTTGTATTACATATATAACAAATATTTTATTTTTCTTCAGAATTTGAACAGTCGATGAGAGATATAACGTATACTTTTGTGGATATAGCTTTACCTAGATAAATAGTGGCATGTGAAAAGGTAGTTTGCTAGAACGGCATGATAAACGAAGAATGCAGCATGAGCAATTAAGACGTGGGTGAGAGTATTGCATCAGGTACTGGTGTATTGTGAAGGCGACCAGTACTTGTGTGATACTAGCACTCGTGCCTTTTCAGTCTGCAAAACTACGAATTTTACAACGCCGGGACACACTCATTAAATTTATACGTAATTTGTAATTTAATTGCATCTCTGGCAGCTTACCTAGAATTTCGTACCTAATTTTTATTGAGTTATAAAGATTCTTAAATATTAAATTAATTGTTTTTGTAAATTGCAGTTGACAAACTAAAAAAACTTGGAAGCACCGCAGATCAGAGGGTAGAAGAAGCAAGGCAAAGTGAGGAAGGGAAAGTAGATAAGTGAGTAGAGAAGAAATTTCTCTCAATTAAAGAAAATTAAACAATCTAATGTTCTTGGATTTTGTTTAGGGATCTAATAAAAAATCTGTTGCTGGGTTACTTATCCTCTTCAGCTGCTGATAAATCTTCAGTTCTCAGAGTATTCGCCACGATCTTAGATTTTAATGATGCAGAAAAGGATAAAGCTGGATTAAGCAACGCGAATGCTCATAATAGTTGGTTTTCGAGACTCAGTGGTGGTAATACTGCCCCATCAAAGGTAAGACAATTAATTTAAACAGTAGCCTTAATGCAACGATAAATATATCATTTATTTACATTTTTAGGAAATGGAAACTTCATTAGCCGCTGCATTCGTGAAATTCTTGGAAAATGCGTCCGAGCCTAAACCACAACTGCCAGCTCTGCCAATTTCAAACTCGGTATGCTAATGTTTTGTTTTATTCAAATATTGCATTAATTACTAATTGTAAAATTGTATTTTTGCAGCCTTTAACGAGACCAGGGCATAGTCGAACACATTCTTCCTCATCCACGCAATCAACCTTATTACTTTCAAACGTTAATCTTCCAACATTCCCTGATTTTATCCCTGCTAGAAATACAGGATCTATCCTAAAGGAAGTTCTGAAGGATAGTTGATATTAAACTAACTTTTATTTACAAATATCTCTTCTAACCGAAAATATTCCGTTAAAGCTTAATTTACTTCTACAATTTCTCTTTTATTAAAATTATTTTTCAAACAAGCAAAGAGATATTTTTCGATTTTTAGGTAAAAAAAATGGTATTGGTTGTAAAGGATAAAAACTGTTGATCAGTCTTAATTTATATCAATCGAGTAATGATTTCAACGAATATTGTTAATTATTGAAATTGTTGAAATTCGTGAATTCAGTTAAAAGTATACTATATCTCTTACATAATATATCTATTTCATATGTAATGTATAATTCAGATGTACAAATTTTATAAGATATTACTAAAATAATAACTTGCCTATTGTACAGAAACATGGTGGTAAGAAATAAAACTTCAACTAAAACTAGACTTATTAAATTCTCTTAACAATGGTACAGGAAATGAGGTTATGAAAAAATAAATAATAAGACAATCTATTTGGAACAGGAACTTTATTATTTAAAAAAAATACTTAAAATAATTCAGTACAAAGAAAAATAACAGTTAAGACAAAACTATCATGAACATAGTATATAATACTTTAAATGGAAGATAATTTTACAGGTCTTTTTACTTCTCCTCCTTTTCTTCCTTCTTCTTTTCTTCCTTCTTCTTTTCCTCTGGTTTCTCAGCAATAGCTGGTTTTCCAGTGTGTTCTATTTTGATGGATCTCTCGTTGGCCTTGGAAGGAGAATCTTTGCGAGGTGCCGTGATACTGAGGACTCCATCGGATGAAAGACTAGAATTGACCTGATCAATATCACATTGTTCAGGAATCATATATTTCCTAACGAATTGTCTGGAGATCCAACCATGTTCGTCGCGCTTCTCCTCGTGTTTTCCTTCGACCACCACACATCTATCCACCACCTTCACATTGATCTCTTCAGGCTTGAACTGTTGCACATCCAAGATCACTTGGAATTTATCCTTGTCAGCCTTCACCGTTGAGGTTCCACCTTGCTCAGATTTGCGAATTAGTTCACCCCATGGTCTGTAGTACATCACTGGGCATCTTGCTCTTCTCTCAAGTGGACGTATATAATCTTCCATGATGCTCGGACTTAATAACTGATCAGGACGCAGTCCAAGGCCGAAATTCTGATCCAAAATCTGATGTGGACTATCCAGATCCTCCCACCAGTTGGAAAACAATAGTGGCACCAGAGACATGTTTTATAACCAAACTTTTATAAACTTTAAATACTTTAATAATAATTCTTCGTTCACCAGGAACAAAACTCCCAAACTCTTTTTGGCTTCTCAGTAGTTTCTCTTATGAGTGCTTTCTGTTAACTGTGCTCCTGGCTGGCAACCGCCCGTATTTATAGTATGTACCAGCACTACCAGCTGGCAACCGTCTATTACAAAGAGTGGGGAGGGGAGAGTGATACGTCCAGAGCTTTCTAGGCGGCTAGAAATTTTCGAAAATTTTCGAACTATCTTCCTATAATTTAACATACCCTAGCTAACAAATAGCTCTAATTGACGAATATTGAATCTTCCTACTATGAATTAACCTTTCTACCATATCGCTAACCTAAAATAATATTTATTATTTTACAAAGCGACCTCGTCGAATTTTCGAGACATTTTTTCGAGTCTTGCAATTTCTTAACTGTATATATGTCTTAATTATATCGCTGATCTGGATGATTCTATTTTTTGATCTTGCAAGAATCTAAACATTTGACAGCTACTGGCTATATATATGCGCAACTTTGTTTATTTACTCATTCTAATCGTAACAGAATTATTAATTTATTTTGTTTCGTTCGTATGGTGTAGAATAAATGTTTATCTTATTATTATCTCGATATAAATTTTAATCTAAATTACATTTAATGATTAGTTGACGCAAATATTCGGTTTGCACAAATAAACCGTGAATTTTTTCTATGTTTAGAATTGATTCTCCTCGTTACTTCTCAGCGTTTTTTAATGTTTCAGATTGTTGGCTATAAGCCACACATATGTCTTACTTACCTAACAGTTCACTGCACTCCAGAACCTTCTTAATTTAATTCGCACCTAAATTAACGCACATTACAAAGTTCAACTGTCACATCTTTATATCTGTGTTTACATTTTTTAAAACTTTCAATTTTCGGAGTTTTTGGGTGGCAATAAAAATTGTGTTCTGATTACAATGCTAATCCAAAGATGCATTTTTAGAATTATCTAGAATGTTCTAAAGTTTTCTAGAATGTTCGAAAATATTGTAGAATGTTCTAAAATAATCTAGAATGTTCTGAAATCATCTAGAATGTTCTAGAAATTTCTGTAAAATATTGTATGATTTTGGTTTAATTCAGTGCATTTAAAAAAGATAATTTTAATATTTCACACACATTTCCTCTTATAAAATTATGTAACTCCTTTAATTTTTTTTAATCAGATTTTGATGAAATAAGATAAATCAAAAAAACAAGAGCAGAAATTTATGATAAAGGGTTTAAGAAAATAACACGTTGATTAATTATAAAAAGAGTAATAAATTTATTAATACTAATTATTCAATACAAGCGTATTGATTTCGTATGACTGAAATAAATTATTTATATTATAATACATTAAGGTAGGAACAAAATAAAAATACGTTATTTCACGAAAAAAAAAAAATTATTAATACGTTTATAACGACCAGTCTAAGTAAGAAAAAGAAGTCTTTTTAAGCTCTCCTTCTCCGTCCACCTTGCTCATGATGAACTTTTTGTTCTTGTTGACTTTTCCTCGGTGTATTGTCATGATTGTTAGTGCCATTGTAACTATTTGGAGCACTTTGAGAACTCTCGCTGGCCTGCTCGTTCTTGTCTTTTCCGTATCCAGAATTCTCCAAATTCGTGATGGCCGGCTGTCCAGTTAACTGGATTTTGATGTTCCTCTCGGTACCCTCTTGTGTCAACATCGGCTTCTTCGGGGCAGTTATGGTCAACACACCATCAGAAGATAGCGAGGACTCTAATTTGTCCACGTCGTATTCTTGCGGTAGCACATATTTTCTCACGAACTCCCTGGCAACCCATCCGTGTTCGTCCTCCTTCTCCTCGTGCTTTGCTTCAACGATGATTTGTTTGTCCACAACTTTGACCTTGATCTCATCCGGACTAAACTGCTGAACATCTAAAGTAGCCCGGAAACTATCCTTATCGATACCCACAGGTTTGGTATTCTTGCGGTTCTTGAGAGCGTATTGCAAAAATGGATGGAACCGATTCATCAGTTTCTTATTCCTTGGTCTGTAAACCAAAAGATTTCTTCTTGGTGAATCAATGATATCCAGTATATCCTCATCGTCCACAGATTGACCAAAATGTTGGTCAGTAAGATAATGGGGCCTGTCCAAATCCTCCCACCATTTGGAAAACAGTAATGAGCCCAAAGACATGTTGAAGATTAAATTTTAATGGGAATATTATCGAAAGAATTTCAATCAAAAATTGCAGTTAAAGATGGCTTGTAATACTCTAGCCTCTAGGTTGTTTTGGCTGGCGCTGTAACTCAGTAAGTCCGACTTGAGATGCGCAACGATATCTTTATATATATATATGCGTCGCGCCGGTACAGTGGTGGGGGTCGACTATTCTCGACCTGTCTGGAACGACCGAGAAATATATAACTGGCTTTGAATTCTACCATTTCTACGTTCTACCCCATGTACGCACTAGAATATTCCAGAACGGTTGCTTGGCGCATGCGCAAGTTGAAAGTGAAAATATGGATTATTTTAACGGCTCCCTGAACAACAACCTGAAAAACCGGCGTTTCTCCAACTAATGGAGGGGGTTAAAATCCTGTCTGGCGAATGTCTAGACTTCCAAATGAATTCACGCACCTTTTCCTCCTATATAGATTTGCTTACCATTAGTCGATCTACAATTATCAAATTTTCTCAAACAAAATAGACAAAAAACAGTATAACAAAACATGAATACACAATCAATAAGTTTCAGAAAAAAAATTCTTTTTATTCCTTCACATTACATTGACCTTGAGATGATAACCAAAGTTAAAAGATTTTTTTATGCGAATGACGATGATTTTTTTTCAACATGCACAAATGAACGATGTAACTTGAGTTTAGTTGGTGTCCATCTTGTTCTCTTTTTTGGCCTCGGCGCTCTCGCGAATTGCAGGTTTCCCAGTGTGCTCGATGTTGATAACCCTTTCGCCCTCGACAGCATCCTTTGGCTTCCTTGGCACGGTAATTGACAATACCCCGTCAGATGATAGTTTAGAAGCGACTTGATCAATATCACATTGCTCCGGGATCATATATTTTCTCGAGAATTGTCTGGATATCCAGCCGTGCTCGTCTTGCTTCTCCTCGTGTTTTCCCTCAACGATTACGAATCGATCGACGACCTTCACGTTGATTTCTTCCGGTGCAAACTGCTGAACGTCCAAGACCACTTGAAACTTGTCTTTTTCAGCCTTAACCGTTGATGATCCACTCTCGCCTTGTCGCATAACCTCACCCCAAGGTCTATAGTATCTGGATGTTTGCTTCTTATTCTTAGGCAAAAGCATCCCATAAACTTGCAAATTCTCCGGAGAAATTCCCATCCCGAAATCTTGGCCCAAAACATGGTGAGGGCGATCCAGATCCTCCCACCAGTTTGAGAAAAGCATTGGTAGTAAAGCCATCTTTGACCTACTTGATTTTCCGAAATTAATAAGTAAAAATAAGTTTTCACAAAAAATCTTTGAAAGAAACCTGACAAATACCTGATTTATCAGAAAATTAGCAGTTGCAAATTTTCACAATGAGAATACAGATGCGTTTGGCTGGGCGACTGTCACTTGTATGCAAGTATAATCGAGATATACTATACCGGCCGGCCGGCAAATAATCGAAACTCGAAGTATCTCGAAAATTCGCAAGTCTCGAATCATCGAGAAACATATCGATTTAACCTTTCAATTCGACCTGTTTTTAATCAAAATTATTACTTAAAACTTAAAATACATAAAACAAGATAGATTAAACTTTTAGGGATAATTTAAAAAAAAGCGACAATTTAATTTGTAACTATCAATTTATTGTTTGTGTATAAAAAACAACATTACAAACAATAGCTTATTTGTAACTCACGCATACATTAAATAGCATCATCATTGGCACAAAAATCAATTAATTAATTAAAGGAGATTGCAAATTCAGTCTTATTTAATTGGAGTGGTTGGAGTAGTTTCTTCTGTTTCAACGGTGACTTCTTCATCGACTTGGTTATTTTCGATCTTATCTTTACCCTTTTGCTTGGAATCATCACGAATGGCCGGTTTTCCAGTTCTCTCAATAGCAATAGTTCTCACATTTTCCGGTGGGACCTCTTTCAAAGGTGCGGTAATTGTGAGAATGCCATCTGAGGAGATGCTGGAAGTGACTTTATCAACGTCCACCTGATCTGGCAGTATGTATTTCCTAACAAATTGCCTGGACACTGTTCCATGTTCGTCCTTCTTCTCTTCGTGTTTTCCTTCGACCACTAATACCCTGTCTACCACCTTCACGGAAACCTCCTCCGGCTTGAACTGCTGTACGTCCAAGATAACCTTAAAAATATCCTTGTCCATGGAGATGGTCGACGTTCCACCACCATTCTTCCTCATCAACTCTGCCCATGGTCTGTAGTACAAGTCGCTGAATCCTGGTGGATAGTATCTCTCAAGAATACTTGGGAAAACCAACTGATCCTGATGTAAGCCGACTCCAAAATTTTGGTCGTTCAACCTATGAGGTTGGTCAAGATCTGCCAACCAGGCAGAAAACAATAAAGCTGGCAATAATGGAGACACCATCCTTGCTTGATTTTCTCTCTCTAAGTTTATTGACACTTGAAAATACTTCTTCTGTTTGATACTTGTCACTTGTGTTTTGAATTTTTGTGCGACTCAGCTTGGCGCTGCGGCTTATATGCGAAAGCTTACCGTGAGTGGTGGGGATGAACACCGGTCGCGAGTCTTCGAGAATTTACTGACAGATAATACTGCAACACGTTTATACGTTATTCTTTTTGGTCCACGTCAGCCATTACCATTATGATTTGAGCCACGTGTGGACCAATGAGAACGAGATACGATTACGATGTACCTTTTTTTTGAGCAGACGAATCACCTTCGTGCAGAAGTTACTTGAACCTAGCCCGAAATTGCATCATCCTAGAGGAACAAATAATAATGCTCTTTCTCCCTTATTCTCTCTCATTAGCATGCATCTATGATTCTATGCCAATATTTATATTGAAAAACATGTAATTATCTCATACACTTTAATTTAGAACATTTAAATATACTTTCATCGAAATTACACTCGATAATAGATTGTGAAGACTCGTATTTTTTTGTTTATATGATGACTAATAATGAGGAATAATAAAAAATATACATTCTTTACATCCTCAATATTTTTTCTATAGCTGCGTGAATCACATTTGGTGTTGAAGAGCATGATGCAAATTTTATCTTTTTAATTAATAGTAAACATTACAGTGTAACAAAAATAATATTATCACACTTACTGTCTTATCTGTCTATATTTATACAGTGAGTGATATCGTATCAAAGTTGTGAGCGCCGGAAACTTTGACCAGTTGCATTTAATTTTTTTTCTCGATCTTTCGATTATTTGGCATATGTTAACCACCTGGACTTATTCACAAAATTAACATTGACGAATGAGAAAAAATCTTTGTATCTAGAAAATTCTAGAACTTTCTACAAAATAAAAATTTTTAGGGGAAGCTTGTTATATATTCTAAAATTCAATTATCTTTTCATCCTTTAATTCCAATATACTCTGCCGATTTATTAATTTTACTATTTGTTAAAACGGTTTGTTTGAAAGAGGTCATCATCATGAAGAGCGACAGGCGTGCAATAAAAATTGAGATATTTGATCATTTTATCTGTTATTTTTTTTTTAATTTCTTGAAAGAGGGGGAAAAAGTGTTGATATAGAGATTGACAAGTATTTATTTTTATTAAATAATTTTTAGAAATTTCTAGAAGAGTCAAGTGCTTTCTCGAAAATTCGCTGCTCTTCTAACGTTTTCGGTTGGAGGATCGACGCGCGCATATAAAAGGTAGCCGGCCGGCGCGAGCGGCAGTACAAAATTACCAGGCAAATAGAACGCATCTAAGAAGACTTGCACTACCGGAAAACGGTTTCGAACTTATTCCCAACATTGAATATTTTGTTAAAGGCAAAGTATTAAGTATTTGTGAGTTCAAATGAGATCAAGAATGTCGATAGTTCCACGTTTGGTTTCTCACTGGTGGGAAACTTTGGATCGTCCACACCGACTGATCGACCAACATTTCGGCTCAGCAATGGACCCCGAGAGATTATTCAATCAAGTGGAAAGAAGGATAAACCAGCTCAATCAACCGTTCTACTCGATGTTTCCTTATCACAGACCATGGGCAGATCTCATGCGAGAGGAAGACAGTGGCTGGTCCGTTGTCAAAAACGAGGATGACAAATTTGTTGTCTCCCTTGATGTACAGCAATTCAAACCCGAAGAGGTCAACGTAAAGGTCGTCGACAATTACATCATCATCGAGGGTAAGTCTCAATTTCCTATTTTAAAATTAACAAATCCTAGCATAACGAAAAAGCTAACCTAACCTAACTTCGTTTTTGTTTTTTACAGGGAAACACGAGGAGAAGCAGGATGACCATGGAATAATATCTAGACACTTTGTGAGGAAATACTTAGTCCCAGAACAATGCAATCCTGAGATGGCCACGAGCACGTTGTCTTCGGATGGTGTTTTAACCATTAGTACACCTAGAAAACCAGAAGCTCTCGAGAACAAAAAGGAAAAACCCATTAAAATTGAACATACTGGAAAACCAGCGTTGGAGAACCAAGACGAGGAAAAGAAGAGGGCTGTGAATTAATTGATTTCCTTTTCTAATGGCTTAGATATTTTCTCATACATAGTTCATAATTTTTGTAATTTTCATTACTTGAAACGTGCATCGTATTATCGTCTTTAAGTGCCATTATATCTCGTCATGTTGATTAAAGATACTTACTGTGTAATTTGTTTTTGTTATTTTCTGGGTAGTATTAGAACCCATTTTGTACTTTGTAGAAGTATTGAATTTTTAGTAATAAAATAAATTCTAGTTGAAAATATATTTACTTTTTTCTTACTATCAATCCAAAGGTCATGGTACACGAAAATACTTAAAGCAATAAGGTTTGAGTAGATAAAAAAACTCTATAACAAAATCTTAGCCATTACCACTGAAATTTTCGACTGTCATTGGTTTATTTTCTTAGGCTTGTTATTGCTTTCAATAATTTCGTGAGTCATGGTCCTAGCTTTTATTCATTTGAAATTAAGTATTTCTATTTTGGAAATTGAATCATTCTATTCATTCCATGATTTAATAATTAATTTTGATTGGATTTTACAGTATACGTAAATTTAACTGAAATATTAACGAATCAAATTTTCGAAGTGTGTAACACACTCTAATCTAATAAAAGTTTTTGGAGTTTTTCTAATCGCGAGTTCAGGTACCTGTAATAGTATGCATAAAGTATATGTCAATCCTCTGCATTCACATTAATAATAAAAAATTAGAGATACTCAGTGCGTATCAGTGTAGATCTTCGGACTCAGGATTAATTTTAATCGAAGAAAAATATGAGATTCATTTTGTTAAGTAATTATCAATTATGTTACAAGAGCATGAGTTTCCTTTTTATATTTTCTACACTTAAAATTGAGATTGAAGATGCAAAATAATCTTAGTAAAAATATATCGATTTATTCATACTCCGTTAATCTTAAACTTATGGCTGCCTCGTCGTGCGTATCACGCGTATTAAATAATAAAATGACGATGAAAAATTATTTGGATGATCAAGTATAACTTAAAATGTAGCCTTTAATTTAGATAAATTGCTGTGAACCTATTTGGTCATATCTCAAATAAAAAACTATGATGCTACTCGAATTATTGTTTGACACAAAATGAATTATGATAATTAACTAACTTCGATACCAAATTATTTTATCCCCCGCGTAATTTAATTTTACACCTAAACGCGTATTAAATTAAATTTATTAAGAATGTATTTTACAATTTATCAAGCGCCTACCAGTATACACAAGGGCATAGAAAGAACACAAAACCGTCAAATTTATTATCACTTGAAGTTTATTTAGAACAAAGTTACTGAAATGTGCATAGTTCTTAGGAAACAAAACCATATAGTTTATAACTTACATCTACAACTTCAATACTTTAAAAGTTGAGTGAAACAGAAACTTACAACAAGTGTCTTAAGAAATAATTTGCAATAAAAAAAAATTACAATGAAATGAACAGAAAGAGTGTAAAAGGAATGAGATTGGTATTTGGAAAGATCACATGACTATTATATCAGTCTACTTCTACTTCTTCTTCTCCTTTTCCTTTTCCTTCTCGACTTCCTTGGTCTTCTGTGGCTTCTCCTGGATAGCTGGCTTTCCAGTATGCTCAATTTTGATGTTCCTCTCATTCTCTAACTTAGGTACGTCCTTCCTGGGAGCTGTGATAGTCAAAACTCCATCGGACGATAACTTCGACGAGACTTGCTCAATATCGCACTGCTCCGGGATCAAATATTTCCTGCTGAACTGACGGGAAATCCATCCATGTTCGTCCCGTTTTTCTTCATGTTTAGCGGTTACCACAATGCACCTGTCCACTGCTTTTACATCAATCTCGTTAGGCTCGAACTGTTGTACGTCCAAAACCACTTGGAACTTATCCTTATCAGCCTGAACAGTCGATGATCCTCTTTCCTCGACTTGTCTCAACAAATCCGCCCATGGTCTATAGTAAACCAATGGGTTATTTCTTCTTTCCCTTGGATAAGCATACATCTCCAGCCTGCTAGGTGTCAAGAGTTGGTCAGGTGTTAATCCTAACCCGAAATTCTGGTCCAATAAACGGTGTGGTCGATCCAAATCTTCCCACCAGTCAGAAAACAACAATGGTACAAGAGACATTTTCTTTTAATTCGACTTGTAACTATCAGACTTTAAAGAAATTACTCGAAGATTTTTCGCTTCTAGCGAGATAATAACTGTTCGGTTGCTTTACGAATACTAACCGTCTCGTCGGCAACCGGCTGTATTTGTAGCAACGCAGTTGCCTAGCGAATAATCTGGAATTTTCGCGACTGATGGCGCTGGATTCTTCCCGAATAAACCCGAATCAAATAACATTTATAACAATATCATCTCTTAATTTGGTTATATCTACATTGAAAAGTTAAAAAAAAAAAAAAAAAAAAATAGTTTCTGCCATTTTAGAGGCATTATACATCTTTTAGATAAACTTTAATTTTAATTTTGTTAATCGTATGAATTTGGCAGTTATGATTTCATATCGCTTATTTATTAATTGATGTATTAATGATAAGAATAATAACTCTTCTTTTTTTAATACTTTCCTTTTTGATAAATATTTTAAACCAAGATGAAATTATATATTCATCTTATAGATTTTTTTTTAATTTTGTTATTAACATCTATTCAATTTAATCCTTTATTGATAAATGTTTTATTTTTACAAGGAACTTGATTTATTAATTTCACAAATGATTTAATATTAAAATGTAGGAATTGTTAGTTATATTGATAAATAAATCTAGAATAATAAGTCCTGTGAGAATTTTCTATATTTTGTATGTTTGTTTCATTCATTTATATTCAGAAAATTTCAACAATACTGCCGGTTGCCGGTATTCCATCATAAATTAAACAAGGAAAACAAATGAATGTTAAATTAACTTTGTTTTCACAAGTGAATTGAAATAAATTAATGAATTAAAGCATTATTTCAGCACATATTGAAAGCATCGTTTTAAATTACTTAAAAAAAATAATATGTTCAAGATCGTCTCTGATAGAACATTCTGTTTCTGGATACTACGAAACTGTTCGAGAGTAATCGAGTGGTGCCAGAAAATTCTGGATTCACCGACTGTCATTTCGCCGTCCTACTCTATCCCCCACCATCCCCCACCACCACTCTATCCGGCAACCGGCATAGTATATAACCTCGTACAACAAGTTAACAAGTTATAATACAAGCGCACTAAGCTTATTGTCACATATCGAGCGCTATACAAGTAGAAAGAAGGTAAAAGATTGAGCCACGAAAATTCAGAGCAAGATTCCAGATGGTTTTTATAAACAACTGTCTGTTGAATGACTAAAGTCGAATTTAAAGTTTTGGAACAAGATTTAAGTAAAGTTACATAGTGAAGCCATTAGAAGCAAATCATCGAATTAACCACGGAAATATTGTCTGAATTGTTTTGTTAAAGAAACAAATAAATTGAATCATGTCTCTATTACCATTACTGTTTTCCAACTGGTGGGAGGATTTGGATCATCCTCATCGGCTTCTCGACCAACACTTTGGTTTGGCATTAAAACCTGAAGATCTTCTGTCTTCGCATGCACTGTCATCACCAGAAACTGAAGTTTTTGTGCTTAGACCTGGTAAAAGAAGCCTTCAGCGATATCAACCATACGAAAGGAGTCTGAGAAAATCTTCTGGAGCCTCTACTGTACAAGCTGATAAAAATAAATTTGAAGTCACACTTGATGTACAGCAATTTGAGCCAGAAGAAATTTCGATTAAAGTGGTTGACAAGAGTGTTGTGATAGAGGGCAAACATGAAGAGAAACAGGATGAACATGGATGGATCTCCAGACAATTTACTAGGAAATATTTGGTACCTGAGCAATGTGACATTGAGCAATTAAAGTCAACATTGTCTTCCGATGGAGTTTTGACTATCTATGCACCAAGGAAGGAGGTAGAAGCACAGAAGAAGGAACGGGTCATTCAAATCCAAACTACTGGACAACCAGCTTTAAAAGAAGCGTCAATAAAATCTGTTGAGCCCCAAGGTTCTCAGAATCAGAAGACTTCACAACTTTCTCAACAAAGCCAAGAGAAACGAGTCAAGGCGGCTTAAATTTAAAAAAATTTTATTATATCAGTACTTATAATTCACTTATTGTCATTTCACTGTAAACTTTCATCTCGTCTTCTACTTATAAGATTTAAATTTATTTAATTTTAATGGTCAAACCATTAATTTTTGTGTTCAAATGAAGTTCCTTTTTTTTGTATAAAAATTATTATTTGTTAATAAGTAAAAAGACTATTTGTAATAAATTACTTTTTTTACTTAACAATAATGTTTATTATTAGTACCCTCCTGTGTGTGTAATTTTTTTGTTTGAATATAAAAACATTGATGTAAAAGCTACTTAGCTTTATGTCACTTGTAATTCTCCCCAAAGCATGAACATAAAACTTTGTTTATCCCTGCAAATAAAAAACTTTCAATTTTTGTAAGATCTTCCTAAAAGTGATTTCTATCTAGATACCAAGAAGTAAAATATTAAATATTTATATCCCTTATTGTTACAAACTTAAATAAACTTTTATGTTCACTGTATGAGGTATAAATTAAGTGACATATTATTTAATAAAACAAATAATATATTAGCATATAGTTTTTTGAGCTATGATAAATAAAATATTTACTTATTACAATTAGAAATACAAAATCTACTGTTTTAAGTTTTGTCTTTCAAATATATAAATATATAACTAACCATCCTATTAAATGATATTCACATAACACTTGCTTTACTTTGATAGAGGCAATAGATGACACTTCTCTCTCTTTCATTATTGGGATGACCTTCAGTGGTATACTGAAGAAAAGGTAAAGATCACCTTGAAAATACTTTGAATTAGAACCCTTCATTTTTTTATTATGGATAATTGTAGCTGGCCTCAAGAGGTTTCCGAAATTTTTCTTTATTTCATCCATTTATTTACTTTACATGATATGGCAATTTCAAAGTGTAGGGATTATATACACAGCTAGAGATGACACAAAATCTATAAAAATAAATTTTTTTAAATTTTAGACGGATATTGTATATTAAATTCTTATGTGCTATAGTCCAATAATCTACAACCTGAGTTAGAGAAAATCCCTATTTCAAGTATATCATTATAACCGTATAATAAACAAGTTTCACAACTACATACATCATGATGATCATGATACATCCCGGTAAGACTGAAGGCAAACTCAGAAAACTTCAAGCAAAGTTCCAAACGAAGTTTTTACAAATGGTTATCTATTGAATTTTAAAATTCCAATTCAAAGTTTAGGGATAAGATTAATGTAAAACAAAACAGTTGAGGGTATTAACAAAAAATCACTTAATTGTTACAAAGTGCCTGTAACAATAATAAAGGGAATACATTATTGCAAGCTGCTGTTGCTAATAAGAATAAGAATATTACAGGTAAATTTTTCAAAATGCCAATAGAGCCAAAACAAATTCAATCACTGTTTAGCCCTGACTGTGAGTTGGATAAGCTTCAGGAGTTTAAAAGTGCTATAGAGAATTTTATTCAGGATACTAGAATTTACTATTCTATGTTAGTAGATTATGCAGTAACAAATATATCAGAGGAGAATATTTTTCCTTGGAAGACTCTTAAGGATGGTTCTTATTACCTAAGAGAAGTATATTACTTAGTTGAGTTGTGCAACCATATTATACCTGGTACGATAAAGAATAAAATCATACAATCAATAATTACTTTCCTAGAAGAATTAGAGTTTGAACCACATCACATATCAGAAGGGTATACACCGGAAGCTTATAATGGGATCATTAGAGACTTTGTTTCCAGTGGGAAAGATACCAATTATTATAAGCTCTTATATAGTCAGGACAAGAAAGATATAAGCTTGTTCATAATAATGATTTGCATTAAAATTGAAATTCCTATAAGAGAGTTTTTAATGTCAATAAATCAGTCATACCATGAGAAGATACTAAAGAAATCTTCTGGAGCTGCTACTGTACAAGCTGATAAAAATAAATTTGAAGTTATACTCAATGTACAGGATTTTGATTCAAAAGAAATTTTGATTAAAGTGGTTGACAAGAGTGTTGTGATAGAAGGCAAACATGAAGAAAAACAGGATGAACATGGATTGATCTCCAGACAATTTACCAGGAAATATTTGCTACCTGTACAATATGACATTGAACAGTTAAAGTCAACATTCTCTTCTGACGCAGTTTTGACTATCTGTGCACCAAGAAAAGAAGTAGAAGCACAGAAAGAAATGGTAATTCAAATCAAAGCTACTGGAGAACCAGCTTTAACAACAGCATTAGCACATTCGGCACAAGCTTCCCAACCCCAAGGAAATTCGAATTTACTTAATGATTCAGAAAACATCTACAGGGCTTTCTAAAAAATTTTATTATATCAGTATTTAATTCACTTATTGTCATTTCACTGTAAGCTTTCATCTTATGTCTGCATATAGAATATAGAAGCTCCAAACTTAATTTTGATGGTCATACCATTAATTTCTGTGTTCAAGTGAAATTATTTTTTCTTTATAATAATTATTATTTGTTACTAATAGGTAAAAAGATTGTTTGTAATAAATTACATTTTTTTATTTATCAATAATGCTTATCATTGTTACCCCCCTATGAAATCCTTTATAAATTTGTAATCAACATATTTTTATATAAAGGTTATAAAATAATTTAAATACTATGGATTTCTCAGTTGTAATAAATACAATATCTACATATCATAACTAGATATAAAATAATTTTATTGTTGAAGACTTCTGGTCAGAATGTTACTTAAACGGACAGAGTAAATTTACCATCATTTGTAGTACATATAAAGATGCTTTAATTAAACTTATGTACTTTTTATAGCTAAAAATAATTAAAGTTACATTAATATTTTTACAAAATTAAGAAATTTATCAGTTTAAAGATTAATATCAGCAGGTATTCAAATCATTACATTAAAGACAAAATGATGTGTGGAAGCAGACCTTTTTGATAAAGGAAAAATATTTATATTTGCCAATCGCAGTAGCCCTGTCCCCACTACCACCCTTTGCGGCTAATATTTCTATTATGATAAATCATTATAACCGTATAAGTTGTAATCTTGTAATCAGTTAACAAGCTTGAGAATTTCGTATACGAATAGAGCCAGTAGAAAACGCAATATATTCACGACTGAAATTCCAGGTGAAGTCTTTATAAATATATACAGTTACATACTAGAACTATGAAATTTTGATTCCAAGATTTGGAAAAAGGCTTAAGCTTTTAAACAATGTTAAACATTTAAAATCATCAAATATAAATAATAGAATAATTACAAATATCTGTAACAATTAAATAAAGAATATACATTATTGTTAATTGCTGTATAGTTATATACATGCACATAAGATTATTGTAGGTAAATTGTTAAAAATACTGACAGAACCAGATCAAGCTCAGTCACAATTTATCCTTGAATGCGACCTGTATAAGCTTCAGAAATTAAAAGAAGATGCAGAATATTTTATTCAGAGAACTGAAGTTTACCTTATTATGTTGCAAGGTTTTTCAGACCCACCAGGTTCTGAAAAAAAAACTTCTCCTTGGAAGACTCTTAAGGAAGGTTCTTATTTCCTAGGAAATGCACATAACTTAATTAAGCGTTACAAAAACCTTGTACCAGATCTAATAGATATAAATATAAAGACAGTAGATGATATACTGGTAAAGCTAGAATTTAGTTCAGATCACATATCAAGAGGGTATACACCTGAATGTTATAATGGTACAGTTGAAGTTTTTGTTTCCAAAGGGCAGGGTACCAAATATTATAAGTTACTGCATAGTGAGCTCAAACGAGATATAAGAATATTCATACTTATAGCAGAATTAAATATTATCAAGCCTATATAAATGTTTATAGAATCAATTAAAAATCAGTTAAAAACACTATAAGATAAGTCTTAAGAAATGCTCAGAAGCCTCTATTGTACAAACTGATAAAAATAAGTTTGAAGTTATGCTTGATGTAGAGCAATTTGAGCCAAAAGAATATAAATTTCGATTAAAGTGGTTGACAACAGTATTGTGATAGAGGGCAAACATGAAGAGAACAGGATGAATACGGATTGATCTCCAGACAATTTACTAGGAAGTATTTGGTACCTAAGCAATGTAATATTGATCAGTTAAAGTCAACATTGTCCTTTAATGGAATTTTGACTATGTACCAAAGAAGAAGGTAAAAGCACAGAAAATGGAACAGGTCATTCAAATCCAAACTACTGGAAAACCAGCTTTACAAGAAGCAACAACAAAACCTATTAATGTCTAAACCTCTCAGCCTCAGAAGTCTTTCAATAATGTGAACAGAGTTAAGAAATATGATTGAAGGTTGTTTAATTTCTAAAGGATTTCAGTTTATTAATATTTAATTCACATATTGTTATCTCACTATAAGAATAGTTATAATAACTGTTTCTAAGAACTTACTTTTCTACTCATCAATAAAATTTATCATTCATGTATGTTTTTCTGTAAATCTTTACAATTTTTTTTAATAAAAATATTTATTTATACAAAAATTATATAATACTACAAATAGTATAGTTTTCACAATTGTAATAAATACAATATGTACATATTATAACTAGATACAGAATAATTTCATGGTTTAGAGCATCTTCTGGACGGAATATGTTACTTTATATGTATGCACAATTTAAAATTATTTGGTATACCTATATAAAAATGCATTAAATCTACGAATTTTTATAGTTAAAAAATAATTAAAAATGCTTCAACATTTGTATAAATTTAAAAAATTGATGATAAAAAAAAATTTGACCACACCATCAAAAGCATTTAAAATCTATATTTGTTTATAAAAAACTAAGTTCTGATTAAGGCCACAAACAAAATAATTGTTCAAAACTGTATTAACAGACAATATGTCTCAACTGCATATAACTCTAAGGAAACTGAGAGATTACCATCTTTAGTAATATGTGACCAAACTATACCTAACATTATTTTTGATGGATATATTTTTACCAATAATATTAAATATTAAAACTCTCCTAAAGCACCAATTGATGCAATATTAAAAGTGATGTTAACAAAGCAATTGAAATTTTAATGCTAATGGCACCATTGCATCTATTATCAAAATAGCAAAAACACCATGTAACATTGTCGTAATGGTTACGATATATATCTAGCTCATCTATATTATTGAATACATAATTTGAGAGATGAGGATCTTTTGCAGCAGGCCTACAACCTTCATACCGATCAGCTGGAATGTCTGTTCGAAAGCCTCTCAAAGAGCTCAAACATTCTCTTGTAATTATAGTTTCAGCTGGAACAATATAAATTTAATAACACAAGATTACAGTTCAGTAATGTTTCACTGAAATATAATAATATTAAATCATACCTCCTTTCCTTTCAACGAGTTTTACACATTTATCATCATATTCTGGACACGTTTCTCCCCAATACCATAACCAATTGAAAGGAGTGCCACACCCTGGCTGATTACTATTACATCTGTAACAATATAAACTTTGTCCTGAAAAATAAAAGTTATTTTGCGATAAGTTTGCATTAAAAAATTCGAATAATATTTAAATCATTGGATAGTTTTAGTCAAACCCTGTAAATTAATACAAAATTATTAACCTTCCTTCATTATCAAACTAAGTACGAAAATCACACAAATCACTTTAAATGACATTTTCGTATATTTTGATAAACAATGTGAACAAAATTTTATTCTTTTTACTTCGATAAAGAATAAGCAAACAACAAAAACAATGTACGAATAGTGTTTAGCGTGGTTGTTGGGGTTTTGACTGTTTGTGACAACATTCGGTGATGGAACACACCTTACATACCACCCACAACACACCACCAAAGTTCCCAGCTCTACACCGACTACACCTATGTATATTGTATGTATACATACTACTTATAAAGTGTTTGTAAGTTGTACAGACTCAACTGAACTAACCTTAACTGAACCCTGAGAGTTTATGACAGAACGAAATTATTGTATATAAAGAAGCATTATCACTGGAAGATTCTTATCTTTTTAATCTTATCTAGTACTTTTATGATTCAACACAATTTATAATTATATTTCATATAGTTTTAAAAGTTACCATGGACAAGCCAGAAAAAGTAATAACACAATATCTGTTATTTATAATCGTAATAGTATTTTATTATTAAACAATTGAAATTTATATTATATTATTTAATTTTAGAGGGAACTGCCGTCCTTTTTAAAAAAGCTTCTAGTTACTGATGTCTATTTGACAAATGAACTTGTTGCTGCATCTGAAAAATGTTTATCTATTAAACAATTAAAAGTACATTACAAGGCTTTAGAGGTTTACAATCTATTTCTTAAATATTTAAAAGTTATAATTTTATGTTAATAATTATTTTAAGAAAATAACATTATTAATTTTAAACAGATATCATGCCATGGTATACCATGGATTGCTGGGTGGTTAGCATTAATTTGGATAATGAGCAACAGAGATCATTATCAAATGCAAGTCAACATGTTAATAGGTATTATACAAGTAACATATCTTATATTGTTATTATATTGATATTTTTCTCTTTTAGGATTATTATTTGACATAGTGGTTGTTGCTGTTTTAAAAGCTCTGACCAGGAGAAGACGTCCAGCAGATAACGATGATTGTTTTGCTATAGGTCCTGATAAATATTCTTTCCCATCTGGCCATGCATCACGGACTGTATTTATTGTATATTTCTTTTATTACCTTTGGCCAGTTTCTACTATATTTATACCGTCTCTTTTAGCATGGGCATTTTGTGTATGTTATTCTAGAATTTTAATGAAAAGACACCACATACTTGATATTTGTGGTGGAATAGTTTTAGGTATATTTGAAGGGCTCTTTATGAGTTGTATATATTTGGATAAATCAACCTGCATTAATTTAATTTCTTGGCTAACTGATGAAAAAGTGGATGGTCCAGAGTATGATGTATAAAATAGTATATGAAAATTTTATGATTTATTTTTTCTTCAAAGTAAATAGATAAAGGAAATTTTTGAAAAGATTGAAGTACAGTTTGTTCCCAGTTCCCAAATATTCCTAATTCCCATCCTATCCAATAAATTTCGTTAGCTTTCAAATGTAAGCACTAGATGGTGCATTACATGCCTGCGTTTTATAGGTTAAGAAAGCAGTTAATCAACAGTATAACAAAAATTAATAAAACTTTAATGTAATATAAAATACATTTTGCATAAAAAAAATATTGTATATACTTACGATATTTCTTTATTAATAGTGTAAAATGTCAACACGTTGGTAAGTAAAATGTTTAAATTAAGACTATAAAATAATTGTTATTTATTAAAGCTTTCTTGAAGTTGAATCAAATTTACATTAATATAATGGTAATTTTAGGTATCCCATTTACAACAGAGGAAATCCGCAATTACGCGTATTCCTACCAAATTTTTGGTTGAAACTAGTAAAACCTGAATTTAAACAGCCTAATAATGTGGTCACATTCCATTGCTGCATGCAGATGACAAAATATGATATTAAAAATTATTTAGAAAAAATTTATAAAATACCAGTGGTGACTGTTAGAACCAGAATTGCTATGGGTAAAACGTATAGACATTCTATCGTTAAATATGTTGTTAAAGATGATGATACTAAAATAGCTTATGTAGTTTTAGTAAGTAAAAATAGTTTTTCTAATTTTGCATACTTTTATAAGTAGTGATTTTTACAATTTGATTCTTGGTTTTTAGCCTAAAGATGTGAGTTTTGAATTTCCAAATCTTTTCCCTGAAAATAAAGAAGATGATCTTGAAAAGGAAGCAGAAAAAACATCCAAAGAGCAAAATAAATTGTTAGAAAGTAAAGTTCGAAATCCTGGTCTAATGCCTTGGTTTAATTAACATAGTATTGTAGTCAATTTAAAATTAATAAATACTGTATAATAAATGTAAACAATGTTATATTTATTATCTATTATTTATTACAATGAAATAGACTAGTCATAATAATACGAATATTTTTATAGTTCTGACATCATATATTCATAAGATTTACACTGCGGACATTGATTAATATCACAAAGAAACACCGTCTACAATAAGAATAGAAGCTTATAAATTGGTAATAATAATTAATATAACAAGAAAGATTATTTGTATATACAAACTTGAGGGTGTGCGGGACAAAAATAACGTAAACGGCCCCAAGCATAGAAACCACAAATATTACAAATTATATTAGTGTGCGGTCTTGTACAGAGGCATTGGTCCGTCAATTTTGTAATAGAGCCCCATGTTCCTCTTCCCCGTCCAGCTTGTTTGATAATCTTTTTATTCTCCATTTCTGAAGTTTGTTAGAAATGATTAGTCACATGCACTTTTTTATACAGTTTAATTACAAAATCCTGCTGTTTCTAATATATGATAATACGCACTTGCGATTACAAAAAGCATACACATGCGTATAAAGGAAAATGTGGAATAACAAAACACTTACTCGCTCAGGCATTTATTCCAATTATCGTCCTTGCCTCGACAAAAGCCTGTAATAAACTAAATTTTGTTGATAGTATGTACAAACTACAAGAGAGTTAGCTATGGTTTTTCAAAATTTTCTAGTGTTCTCATTGGTTGCAGTGTTTGTTATGATTCGTATTCCGCCACTGAAAGGTTGACGTTGATCTACTGCGACGCCAAAGCATATAATAATCAGAAAAAAACAACATGGCTAAAAGGTAAGTAAATATAAAATTCTAGGCGAAAAATCTAATACGAATTATCGATCAAACAAAGACCCCTTTTCTCATTTCGTAACTGCAACAAAAATGTCGACAAGCACAACTGTTATAGACAATAAACGTGCGGGTAATAATAATTTAATATATTCCATTCATGGCAGGTATGAAATAATAATAATAAAACGAGAATGTAAGAATTAAGAAAATATTATTATTTGGCCTATAATATACTGATTGTTTTTATGTTAGAATACCTGCAAGTGGAAATGACAAAAATAGAATAACTTTCTGCACTGATATGGAGAAATCCGTTATTGTTCATAATTTCGAGAAAAGAGGATGGTTGCAAGTGGGTCCTGATGACGATTGGAACTTTTATTGGTAATATTTCGAGAAACTTTGAAAAGTAAAAATGTGAAAAATGTTCCAGCGTTGTTCATAATGGTATATATGTACAGGGCTGTCACACAATCTTGCAGAAATATTTTTAGTGTTGAAACTGGATATAGAATGGGAGATCACCAGTGAGATTTATTTAACTTACAAAAAAAAGAGAGTAAACAAGTGCATATAATTGAATAATTATTATCGACCAATATTTCAGAACGATCAATCATTTTCCAAATCATTATGAGTTGACACGCAAAGATCTTCTCGTAAAAAATATCAAACGTTATCGGAAAGACTTGGAGAGAGAAGGAAATCCTCTTGCGGAACGGGCTGATGTACCAGGGAAATATTTACATCTTGACTTTATACCAGTTACTTTTGTTTTGCCTGCAGGTAAATTTAATGAAAAAACTTTCTCATTCATTCTCTCTCGTTAGATTATAATATGTTTGTCGAGGAATACCGAAAATCCCCCCAGAGTACGTGGATAATGAAACCCTGTGGGAAATCTCAAGGTGCAGGGATTTTTTTGATTAATAAATTGAGCAAATTAAAAAAATGGTCACGTGAAGCGAAAAATCCATTTAATCCTAACTTGACCAAAGAATCATATGTCATTTCTAGGTAAGAGCAAAAAAGCATGGAAAACTTATACCAAAAGAATGATACACGTATATTGTTTAACGCAGGTATATCGATAATCCTCTGTTGATCGGTGGAAAAAAATTCGACCTCCGCTTATACGTTCTTATTACATCGTTTCGTCCACTGAAAGCATATTTATTTAAATTAGGATTCTGTAGATTCTGTACAGTAAAATATGATACTAGTATCCAGGAACTTGATAATATGTACGTTCACTTGACAAATGTGTCTGTACAAAAGCACGGTGTAAGTAAACAGAAAATCAACTCGAATGATTTTTACTTAAAGCACTAAATTGTGAAATTTAGGACGAATACAATAGTATGCATGGTGGTAAATTGAGCGTGCAAAATTTACGTTTATATCTTGAAAGCACACGAGGGAAAATTGTGACAGAAAAATTATTTGATAACATCTCTTGGTGCATTGCTCATTCTTTAAAAGCGGTTGCACCGGTAATGGCAAATGATCGTCACTGTTTTGAGTGCTACGGTTATGATATAATAATAGATAATAAGTTAAAACCTTGGTTAGTTGAGGTTTGTGTACTTTGTAATATTAAATGATTTTAATGATATGTGAAATTTGTGTATGTTTATTGTTAATGTAATTGCGATTTTAGGTTAATGCATCTCCTTCCTTAACATCGACCACAGTAAATGATCGGATATTGAAATATAAACTGATCGACAATATAATTTCTGTAGTGTTACCACCGGACGGTGTACCTGAGTAAGTAAAACACTGTATTCTCTTTAACACATTTTGTACTAAATAAAACTCAAAACGTCCCTATTTAGCGTGAGGTGGAATAAGTGCCCATCAACAGAATCGCTGGGAAACTTTGAATTATTGTTGGACGAAGAATTGGCAAGCCAGGACGAGAAAGATAATCCTCAAAAATACCGTGGAGGATCTTGTAAATGGAAATAAAGTTAAACAATATTTAAAATACAGTAACAAAGGTCTCATTTTATTTTTACAAATATGTTACATATGAATGATTACATTGATGCAATTGTAAAAAAAATATAGACATTAATTTCAGTCTTCAAGGCTAAAAAAAAAATTTGCTAGTTTCCTCATTCAAGGCAGTTCACATTGGCAGTGTGAGATAAAAATATTTATACAATTTGCCTATTTGTACAAAACTTGACAAGTTTTAATATTGTTGTCTATTATTAACATTGAACTATAAATTTATGGCACAGTTGTTTTTAATTATTACGCAGCTAATCATGTTGTATGCATTTCTGTCATTACCATGTCATATAATTTTAAAAACAGTACAATTTATTCACAGCTGATGTATAAAATTTTGATTTAATTATTTTGCATAGCAACTTTAACGTGAATTTATATATCCATAAAGGAATAACGATATAACATTTTGTAGCGCGATGTTTAATTAATATTAATTCTCATATTATCAATAGACAAAAAGCTTAAACATAATTTGTTCCATAAGTTTCTAAAAATTATTAATAGTTACAATTAGTCTAAAAGATTTAAAAAATCTATACATGCAGTTAGCTCCAAAATTTTTTGCGCAAGTATTTGCTCTAATGTATCGAACAAATGATCCAATAAGACGACATAATTATAAACAGAGATCATATAAAAACGATTAATGAAATATTTGATGCAGCCTTTGGTTAAATGCCGCTTCAATTAAGGAACATAAAATATACATACGTTTAATAGCGATAACGATTATATATAATAATGTTATGATATACTTTATATCACAAGTAACAGAATGAAGAGAAAGGAAATAATGTTAATTTTGATTTAAATTAAAGTATGATGTACATATTTTACAAGAGTACGAATGGGGAATTCGCTCTATTAAAAATATTTCTCCTATCGTTTGTACATTAGCCTAATATTTACATTATTAAAATTTTTTTAAAATTTCCACAATCTGAAGTAAAATTAAACTATAAATATAAAATAGGCACAGTGGTGTGAGCTTTTTTACACGATTAAATCAGTTTTACACAAGACAACTGTTTGCATTTAAATGTTATATAAAATGTCAGTTATAAAATACCAATCTATAGATCCATATGGAGCTAATGATTTTAAGATAAAAATTTTTAGGCAATTTTTTAATCTAACCTTTGAGTAAAAATTCTTGCTTTCGAATTCCAATTAGTCTATGAATTGCCCAAACGATGTCTAACTAATAAAAGTAGGTCATCAAATAGTTCTACCAGTAGAGTGTCTCAAATTGAAGGGCTCTTAATCCATAACAATTTTTTAGTGGCTAAATAAAAAAAATTTAATTTTATCTTTGAAATAATTCATTTGGTTTGAAAATATTAGTGTAGCATAAGTTAACTAAAAACCTTATATAAATCCTTACCTTTTATTATTTATTCAGGTTTTTCAGTGATTGATTGTTTAAGGCAGTATTAATATCAATAAGTTTATGGTACCGGTGATGGTGGTGGTGGTAAAGGACTGAAATAAGTAGAAGATCGCGAACTTGGAGAAGGAGGACAGCTAATAGCTGCATCACTGTGATAGATAGACCTGGGCGTTGGTGGTGGAGGAAAGGGCTCAGTTTCATAACGATAGCGGACAGGATAGTTACTGTCAGACTCGTCACATACATCTGTGCTACAAGGAGTTGGTGGTGGGGGTTGATTTATACTCCTGTAATGTCTGTATGGCTTGTAACGAGAAGCATTGCTACTTGAGCATCTCGTCGAATTTGCTGTTGTTGCTGGACTAGGCGGAGGATTTAAAGTCTCTTGGGGATATCCACCAGCCGAACTTCCCCGCGTTGAACTTGACGCACCTAAATGTTTCATTTGAATTGTTTTAATATAAAAATTCTTATTGTTATATTTTCTTAAATTTTTATATTGTACAAATTTATATGACAAAGATATATAAGTTAAAAAAATGAAATAGAATACGAAGCTACCTGTTATATGACTGCGGTCATAACTGGATCCAATACTGCTACCGTTCAGCATTGACATTCTCATAGCCTCCATTCCAGCTTTCAGATCCTTTCTGCCGTTCTTTTGTGTAATCATTGGTTTTGCTAACCTGCCAGGTCTCGGGGACAAAGGATCACCGGCGGAATCATGAAGTATATCAGGTAGTTCCTCGTTATTGGCCAGTTTTCTTCGACAATAGTAAAAACCTAAAGCTATGATAATTATAATGGCTAACCCAACTAGCACTGCTACTATGTAAGTGCTCTTGCCCGTCTCCGAGCTTGGCCCAGAATCCTGTCGATGATTATTAGCTGACGCACAGACTGGAGCAGTTTCGTCACTTCCATCCGCACAGTCTTCCCAGCCATCACAGAGATTTGTACGGGAGATGCAAACTTCGCTCCTAATGCATTGAAATTCACCCGGCTGGCAGCAATTAGCTTCGTCGAAGCCATCATGACACTGTGGCGTGCCATCGCAAACCCAAGACATTTCTGTAAAAATAATCAAAAGATTAGTCGTTGATTCTTCAAAGTCAAGTGTATGAGTATGTATGAAAATTTTCATTACCAATACAATGGCCACTTTGACACTTAAACTGATCCCGTGTACAAGCGGGACATCCTAGTTCGTCGCTCCCATCTGGGCAATCTATTTGATCGTCACATTTCCAAGATGCAGGAATACAGTTTTTTTGCAGTCCTTTGCTAGGTGTACAGGTAAAGCGGTCATCACCACAAGCTGGAGCAGTTCTACAAGTATGCTCATCCTCGGACAAAACCAAATCCTTTGAGCACGAGCAAACAGAGGAAGTTGTTCCTATGCAGAAATGCGAACATCCGCCAAAATTGTGGAGTGGACTACAAACGTGGGACTCCATCACGCTGTCATCAGGTGTTCTGACGGTAATTAAATCAGTGAGAGAACGATTCATTAATGTTTTTCTGTAACTACCAGTGATTTTATCAACCCTCTCTATACTCGAGGTTTCTCGATCAAACCAGTAAAGATAGTCGAAAAGGATTGACAGATGAGCTACAGATCCATGCTCAGTGGAAACTAAAATTTTTCGATTACTTCCATTGAAACTTGAGAATTCGATAACTTTACTATGCGCCCAATAGACTACGTTCGACACTGTGTCAACTGTTAAACTTGTCGGTTGTTCTAAATTGGAGGCAATAGTAGTTCTATCCTTCCCATCCATTTTACTCATCATAACTCTCATCTTGATTCCAGCATCTATCCAAAACAATAATCTTCGCTCTGAATGAATAGCTATGTTTCTTGGTTTTTCGCCATCTTCTTTGACGACTACTCCTAAAATGGACATATTATCCAATCTGGTCACATTAATTACATTGTTTGTTGAGCACGACCAGAATAATAATCTGCCAAGTGGATCAAGCGCCAAATCAAATGGGTGCCCGTGTCCAGCGGGTATCACTACATCGGCGTGAGTTTTATTTTCCAGAGCCTTTTTAATTGATAAATTCCTTCCATCAATCCAATAAATATGTTGAGTTATTGGGTCGAATTCTATGGAGCGAACATTTTTCAATCCTTGTATTCTCAATACCGTGTCTGGACAGTCATCAATATCTGGTAATATTCGACCCATTGCATTTCGCAAGCTATAAATCATAAAATGACTTGGCGCTATGCAAGTTTTATTATCTGGTGCTAGATTGTAATGAGTCGGACAGGCACATTTGTGTGAAGTAGATCGGCCACCATCCTCACCAGGTAGCGCAATGCAGAGATGACTGCACTCTCCGTTATTATTGGCGCATGGATTCCAACCGGATTGTCTCGACTGATGACAGACTAATAAATCTGTAACTTCCTTCAGTTTATTGTGAATTTTTATCCTATCAGAGCCAGTAGTTTTATTCGCTCGCTCTACTTCGCCAGTATTCCAATCTGTCCAGTAAATATAATCTTTGTATTGCGTGATACTGAATGGATAAACTATCCCCTGAGATATGATCGTCACTTTCTTCTTCATTTGTAAATCATAGCTATCAATAGCAGGAGTAAAAAGATCTGCCCAGTATAATTTTCTTGCAGTATGATCTATCGTTAGACCATTGGCTTTACCGACAGACGATAAAATCACTTGACGTTGATATCCATCCAAACCGGCTCTTTCAATACTTCCACGATTTCCCCATTCAGTCCAATATATATGCCTAATAAAATTATTAAATGGTTGATAAAAATCTATAAATATTTCTATTTCACAATTGATAATTACCCTCTTTCCGGGTCAAGGGCCAAGCACGTAGGCTCGATAAGGTTTTGCCAAACAAGCACTCTTCTGCTGCATCCTTCCAGTCTGACCATTTCTATCCTACGAATTCCCGTATCGCTCCAATATAAATTGTGAGCGATCCAATCAATAGCCAGTCCACCTGGATTCTCCAAACCAAGATCAACTATTTTCTCCACAGCAGAACCATTCATGAATGCACGTGTAATAGCTTTCACGTTGTTATCCGTCCAATAAATTCGTTTGCTACCAATATCAAAGTCCAAGGCGCTAAAAATTAATTTTTATTAATAAAATTAACAAGTAAGAACATTTTGTATATAACACATAATTTAAGAGATCCTTACCTCGCATCTTTTATACCAGTAACAGGAATAATATTATCATGATTATGATGTTCTATACTAGCCCGACCAATACGATCCTTCCTGGCAAAAAGTAGAAAAGCCTCTGGTACCACGCACGTTTTATTATCGCTGACAAGCTCGTAGTCTATCTGGCAAGCACATACGTATTTATTTTCATGTCTGTTGAGACACAATTGACTGCATCCACCATTATTCCTAGCACAGGGAGTAGAGCTGTTATACTTCCCAAGACGAACAGCCTTCAGTCCCATGACGTTTGGTAGCTGATCAATGATAACTTCACGTTCACCACCAGTCAACTTATGAGCTCTGTCAATGCTGCGCCTCTGCCAATCAGTCCAGTACAAATAATCACCTAATAAGCTAAGACCAAAAAGATGAGGAAGATTGTCAGTGATGACCTCTCTCCGATCCGTTCCATCCATATTACAAACTTCAATTTTATCTGTCTTAGCGTCGCACCAATAAAGCTTCCTCTTCTCAGTATCCAAAGCTATTCCATTAGGCCAAATAATATCCTTTGTAATTAACACCACTCGAACGGTACCATCCAAATTGCTCCTTTCAATCTTTGGCTTCTTTTCGTTCCAGTCTGACCAGAACATCCAACCAAGGTCTGGTGCCAGAGCAATAGCTCTGGGCTCGATCAAATCCTCGTTAACCAGCACTCTTCTGTGAGTGCCATTCAGCCTAGCAACTTCAATTCTATCAGTCCCAGTATCAGTCCAGTAAAGATTCCTAGCAGCCCAATCAACAGCAATTCCATCAGGACTATGAATCTCAGTCGTAAAAATATCCTCCTGACCAGATCCATCCAGGTAAGCTCTTCTAATCACATGAACCGATTCATCAGTCCAATATAGCATCCCATCTATCGGATCAAAGTCAATAGCAATCGCATATTTGATTCCAGTCAAAGGTAAAACAAAATGCGTGTAATCCGGTGAGTCCAAGGACAACCTGCATATTTCGTTTCTCTGAGCGATCAGCAGGAGCTCCGTGGGACCATCGGCACAGGTAAAATTATCGATAAGTTTAACACCTGTGGGACAGGCACAGGTATAACCTGGCGGTTCAGTGCTCAGTAAACAAAGATGCGAACAGTTACCATTGAACCTTTTACATGGATGATCGCCCAATGGCTGCCTTCTAGCATCCCAAACTTCGATATCTCCTGGTATATACATTCCGTGATAGAGTTCTTTAGGCCGTGCTGGTACTTGGGTCTGCCTGACGTCGTGATAATGAATTCCCCAAGTATTCCAGTCCGTCCAATAAAGTCGGTGCTCGAAAAATGTGATGGCAAAGGGATACTCGAGACCTTGATTGATAACTCGACGTCTGTTCTTACCATTGTAATCCATAACAGCGATAAACTTGAGACGTCCATCAGACCAGTACACCAGCTCCTTGTCGTAATCTACGGTGAGACCATTGGGCCAGAATATGTCATCCGACACGATGACCACTCTCGTTTTAGGGTCACCGTTCATTGACGCTCTTTCGATTTTTGGAACGTCTCCCCAATCGGTCCAAAAGAGATAACTCCTCATGGGCACCAAGGCTATAGCTCGTGGTTGGTAAATGTCCGTCCAGAAAAGAACTTTTCTATAGAGGCCATCGATGCTTATCACCTCTATTCTATTCTTTTCTCCATCGGTCCAGTAGATTTTCCCGGTGTACCAGTCGCAGGCCAAACCATCGGCCGACATCAGACTGGAATTGACGATGGTCATCGTTTTGCCAGTGTAACTGCCATTCGACTGCATGCACAGGATCGTCTCGTTGTTGTTGTCTGACCAGCAAACTAAACCTCGCTCGTAGTAGAAATCCAAAGCTGCGTTCACTTCCAGCTCCCTGACGATCGTCACGATTTTGCTGGATCTGGACACGTTCGCCACACGGATGTCCTTGTTCGTGGCGAATAATAATAATGGTGATCCTGTATTCGAACAAAGACATAGTGTATTTATTGAGGAAAGTAATTATTTTTTTTTTCTTAATAGTTATGCTGTTTGTGTAATCTTTTACCAATTTAAGGGTACTCTAGTGTTTTTCACGAGGGTTTTGTTGAAACATCAGGTAATAGTTTCTAATTTCTTTGGGAATCATGATAATATGTTAAATAGGGATATAGTTTGATGGTAATTTTAGTGATAATTTTGTCGTATTTGAACTCGAAAATAAAAATAAAGAAATAAGAAGCAACAAATGTTGATGTTTGAATTTAAGAGTTTAACATTTTACACTTTTCGCAGTAGGGCTGTTGATAAAAAATATTAGACGATAGTATTCGATGTTTTGAAAGTAGTTCTAGTGGAATCGATTAGTTACTAATTGTGTAAAAAATATTTAATTGATTTCTTTAATTACATAAAGAAAAATAAATATTAAATATGTAGGATCCTAGTTTACTAACAAGGAGGACGAGACAAGTGCGCAGACAGACAGTTCAAGATACATAGTTGCTTTTTGTAATACTTTGATGAAGACAGTCCTTAAAATAAATACTAACTTTAAGTAAATATATCGTGAACATTTTTTGATTATCCTTATATTTCCTACAAATATATTTAATAAGGCTTGATCGACCCAACCGTAACTTCGTGGAGTTATCTTTGGAGCGTAGAATATTATCGACTGGTATTTTTTAGTAATTCTTCGAACTCTGGAAAATGGGAAATGCTACTTTTAATTTAAAGAATGAACTTTTGGCGGTAAATTCTTAAAAGCCAATTTCTAAACTCAAGCCCGATAGAATTAATTTTAAAAATAACCTAAAACTGTACAACAATTCGAGGTGCGTTCAGAACAGTAGTTTTTTTTAGGAAATGCTGTGATTTTTGGTATGAAATTAGCTACAGCTCATTTTTTAAATTCTTCATTCTTGCAAAATAAAGAGAATTATTGCTAAAAATAGCATAGAACAGAAGAACTACGGAGAATACTATAAGGACTCCCAAAACAATTGAAGATGCTAGTAAGTGAGATACCAGCTTTGCACTGGTCTTTTCTTTTGAACGTAGCTAGTTGAGATGCTGCTTCGAGTCTCTTGGAAATGTTTTAACGTGCTTAGAATAGTGTACACCTCGTCTAATTAGAGATTCGTCAACAAAGGCCCTCCTCTTCACTAATCGACGTTGAAAACGCATTTGCATTACTTGGAATTTCATTGTTTTGTTTTATCATTTCTTTCTTCGGCATGTAAACACTGGGGGATTTTTAGTTGCGACTGTGGAATCGAATTTGTTGCATTAGTAAGAATAGATGGGAGAAGAGAAACGCAGTGGGTTCGGTAGTGGATCCCGATTACTCACACTTAGATAGAAAGGCTATTGGTTGGGTACAGCACAACAACACTAGGGCAGCCTGAGGTTGTTAGAACGGCAAAGCAAGCGAAGGCCCCCTTCCCCCTCTCAAAGAACCGGTGACCTCCACACACCATCTTCCCCCTCCCCTTATTGGACCCTCCGACGTGATCTTTACAACCATGTACCTCTAACCATGTTTCTTTGACTCCCTCTTATATTCTCGTATACGCTCTCCTCTCCTACACTTTCTTGTGCCAGTGTCTTGTTAGCGTACGTTAGCCCGAACGCTCGAACCATCCAGCATCCTCCCAGGCCTATTTCGTATATCTGCATGGCCGACGCACGCAACCCCTCCCCCCTTCTCTCTTCTCACCACTCTTCCACTTACATTTTAGTCCTTTTTCATTTCAAATCCTGACATAAATTTGGTTTCAGTCCTTAAAATTATTCCAGCTCCACAAAGGAAAACTTACTTATCCAAGAGCGTGTTTATTTTTGGTAAAACCATCTAACGAGACTTATCAAGCTAAATGTTATTTTTGCATACAGGCAAATGTTCGATCCGTTAGTTTAGAATATATCAAAGCTAGCTGTCTTTTGATTTCTTGCAATCTTATGTTGTATTTCTTGGTAAACTGGCAATGTTCTGTTTACGAGGTTGCGATTGAATGGAGGCAAAGAAAGAGAGAGTGAGAGTGAAGGGAGAAGAAAAACCGCAGGAAAAGAAGAAAGCCAGCTAGCAAGCAAACAAGCAGGCAGTGGAGTAGAGTAGACCCAGCAAGCAGACTGGGCATTCGGGAAGGTAGCGAAAGAAGGATCTACATTCCTGAGGTTTAGTTTATGCTGCCTACGGTAGCGAAGCACAGAATTATGCATAATTTTTTTCCTTGTAAAACCCTGCACCAGCTCTCAGTGGATATAGAAATGCTTTGTTATACGTTTGTTGAGAAGTTAACAATCCGTTTTCGCATTGACGAACCAACAAATTGATAGGGTCTTGTAAATAATGTATATCAATAATGCAATGACAGTAAGAAATTTTATGACAGTAGCTATATTAGAGAATAGTATGTTTATAATATGTAATTGATTGTATTCTTATTTTTGTAAAGAAAAAAAAATTAAGGAAACGAAGTAAATCTTTATTGCACAAATAAAAGTAGTAGGGAGAATCAACATGCGTTGAGATAAACGATTTAAAAACATGTAAGAAGCCGACTGTTTATGGCGGTACATAAATTATGAAACCTATTGGAGTGATACAAAATTAAGTACTATTCTTCATCATAAGGCTTCTTATTGAAGTTTTCGACTCACCATTGCAAGTAGCAATGCTACCGCTAAGAAAGCAAACTGCCAGGATGATTGAAAGATTTTCCGAAGCCATCTCCTAGGACTTGGATGAAACGCTTGTCCTGCACATTTTGCTCACGAAAATTTCTTTATTAATTCTGCACATTGCACTTCGTCACTGCCGGGATTCATTACTTTTTTAAGCGTTGTTTTTTTCGTAATTACACATTTAGGCTTCAGTTTATCACGACTTGGGCTTCAACTGGGCTTCCCAACACACCACAAGTACTGCCCATTGCTGCCCATGCTTAATGAAATGAACTGGTCACATAGCACAACACACTACGACTACACTCTCTTTACCATCTTTACACACAACACCACGAATCAAATACTGACATAGAAGAACTTTCGGTGTTCCAAAGTTCCGGACAGTCCGGTCGCAATGCTTGCTGGTTGCGTTGGTTGCGTTGAATGCGTTGTTGTTTTTAGCGCGCGCTTTATGATGCGATGCGACGGATGCGACGCTAACGACATCGTGTGATTTTTGCTTCAATCCTTAAGAAATTTCAATGTTGTCCTCCCTCTATATATATATTTTTTTAATGCTTCAACGGTTTTAATTCAAACATTTAAGTTGAAATCGTAAACAAAAATGGTTTGAATAGTTTAAACTTATTTTGCAAATTTTTTCTTCTTAATGAATTAAGCTTTAAAAGATGTTATGCAAAAGTTAAAGGTAAATAGCTGTAGATACCTTAAAACTCTGTTACAAGCAAAAATCGTAAACTAATATAACTATTTTGTGTTGTGACAATGCTATGTTTACATATTTTGCATTCACTGAGGTATATATGTATTTTTTTTTTGTTTCCCCACAGATATAAAGTTGAAAGTCAAACTACTCAAACTCAGTACTCAATAGTTACTGTTCAAACTATTTCTACATTAGAACCATGAATGATCACAGTATGGATTTAGAATCAAAAATTGATTATTGGAAAAGCAGATCTTTAAGAGGTAAATCAAGTAATATTTTATCATTTCTTTTTTTGAGAAAAATATTAATATCTATTATTTTATAGATGTACAGTATTGTTTAAATTCTGACCATAACATCAGTGAAGACATTGATGTGCCTACATCCCAAGATGTTGTATTAAAGCTTTCCGATGATTCTATGGAAAATGATAGAGTTGATAATTTTATTACAAATACATATCATTATAGGCAAAGCAAAGAAGCTATAATAATTAGTGATTCTAGTCCAGAATGTGATAAATTTAACAATGTAGCCTCACTGAAAGTTACCAATGAAGATGAACTGTCTGTTCATCCAGCTATCACAGACGATTCTGCATTTGTTAGAAAAATAAAAAAATTTAATAGAATCATTAATGAGACAAGTTCTGAATCAGAACTAAATATTGATGAAACTTCCAAAGAAGAGTTATTAAATTACAAAAGTAAAATTATAAAAGATACCAATAAGGAATTGCTTGAAACTCCAAAATGTAATTTGTCTGAGAGAAAAAAAAAACAAATTTGTAAATGGCTGGATAATAATTCTGTAGGATCTTGTAGTGATGATTCTATAAGTTATATACCTCCGAGTCAGAAAAACAGTGGAAGTGGCAATAGTAGCTTAGAAAGACTAGAAAAGGACTATGAAACACCTAATAATAGAAACAAATTTTTTAAATATAAGACACCTTGTCAAACAATTGATAGGTTTCCAGAAAGAAGTAAGAAAATCAATCTTTCTACTCCTAAGAAAATTACTAGTTCAGGAAAGAAAAAGAATTTGACTAGTTACCATGCACCTCCACCAGCTAGTTCAGGAATTAAGAGTCATACGGATACTTCTGCTAAGGGAAATCCAACCAATCAATCTTCTCTGACTCAAAATTCACCAACTAATGTTGATGTTAAAGAATATACAGACATTTTAGATAAATTATATGGTAATGTTTGGAGAGAAAAGGCTAACTTAATATTCTCAGAAAAGAAAAAATTACCTGTTCGTACAATTGATAGAGCAGTTCAAACTGAAAAAAAATGTACAAGATCAAAGACATGTATTTCAGATTTGGAATCTGATACATTTTCGAATTGTATGTATTATTCTGTTAAGAAAATAGTATGATTTCATTATTCTTATATTATTGTGATTTTTTTTAGTTGCAAAGGGTTTGAAGCCACAATTAAATTCTACAAAACGTACTGACATAAGTAATCATAGAAGAAAAGATAGTTTTATCAATGACGATACGTTAAGCGGCGAAGAGACGACAAGTATTTATCACACTGCTTTAACAGACATAAAAGGTAGACGAAGCCCGGAGAAAAATACTCCTAGAGCATTACCGAATTCAGTTAGAAGGTATGGTATTATGAATTATTTTTATTTTTCCAATAAGAAGAAATGATTTTGATATTTGCATTGCAGAGTACTTGCAATCTGCGACTCTGACAGTGATTCTGACAATGAAAGAGTTCGTGTATACGACAAAAACTGTATACATGGACGAAGATTAAGCTTTGACGAGGATGAGACTAGCTCAACCACTAGTGAATATGACCCAGGGGATATTATTCCCCGGAAAGAAACTGACAATAAAGAGAAAATAAACACGGGACAAGCTAAGACGTATATCACTCCGAAAACTGTCAAATCAAAAAATAGGGATATAAACAACTATGATTTAAATAAACCTAAAACATTTTTAGAATCCTTGTCTAATAATGTGCCTATCGAAAAAGCTCATCCAGATGCTAAAAGATTTAGGATTGATTTTAAGAAAACTAGAGAGGAGCTTTGTAAATATTTATTTAAGCTGTTTAATGAAAAAGTTTTTGACAAAAAATTACCGTCCGATCTCCCAATGGAGTGGAGTGTTCGTATGACAGGAACAGCAGGATTCTGTTACAATAAAAAAATCGTTAAAACCTTAAGCGGGATTATAAGGTCGTCAAGAATAGTTTTGTCTACAAAGGTAATGTTTTAAACAATAATTATATAAGGTTTTTAATGTCTAAAATATTGAAAAAAATTCTTATTTAGGTTATAGATACGTCAGATAGATTAAGAGATACTTTAATACACGAAATGTGTCACGCTGCGGTTTGGCTATTAAATGGAACTAACGATAATCACGGACCTCTTTGGAGATCTTGGTAAGATCCTATTTTAATGATTTTTTATTATCTGTTCTACTTGTTTTATACTAATTGCATTTTTCTAGGGCTACCAAAGCTATGGAAGTATTTCCAGAACTTCCTCGTATAAAAGTATGCCACGACTATAAAATCAAGACAAAGTTTACTTATAAATGTACAGGCTGTGGATACAGGTATGTTTTTCAATAGATATGTGCAATATTAAATACCTGTTTACATATATGTTAAGCTAAAAATATTTTTTTAGTATTGGTCGACATTCCAAATCATTGGATACGGAGAGAAAAAGATGCGGCATTTGTTATGGAAAATTTGAATTATTAATAAATCGGACAACTAAGTCAGGAAGAGTAGAATTGAAAACACCCGGTACAAGAGGGCCGTCAAAGTTTGCTCTTTATGTTAAAGAGCATTATAGTACTGTGAAAAAAGAAAGAAATGTCAAGCATGCAGAAATCATGAAAATCCTAGGTCAGCAATTTTCCGCTTTAAAAGTAGTGCAGCGGAATGAATTAGAGAATCAATCAAATTCTTCCAACTGAATCTTTGAATAGCAGCGAGCTTACATACATTATTAAAGTTTTAACGTTAATTGTATATATGTATACACTTCAACAGTTCATGATGCTGGAAGATAATTATTAATCAATTATATTTCTGTTTTGTACATATAGAGTATTTCTTAAATATAATTTTCATATTTCAGGCTATTAGAATAAGAATAGTGCTACGATCTATGCTATACCAATTGCAGATTATACGATTATTTTAAGTCTAATTTTTTTAAATTGACCATCAGTCTTGTAATCAAATAAATAAAAGATTTCATGAAAACAAATGTGGATTTAAAAAAAATATAAGGAGAACCATATCTGAAGTAAAAGTGTACGTAGCGTAAAGGAATTCGGAGTCTTTTGAAACGAAAGGGACGGCTACTGTGTTGACTGCTGTGGAAAAAGTGCATTTTGAACAAACGAGGCTTGAGGACTGACGCGCCGGCGCAGAGCAGAGAACGCGGATAAAAGTTCGTAGTATGATAATGGCGGCGAGATAGCAGCGCGGCAGGCGACATAACGGGGATAACTGGTATTAAATCAGCAATCAGCAGTGTAGCAGCAGCTAGCAGCGCACTCTAAAAACAGTCGAGCCGAAGATGGCGACATGTGAGTGGCGGTGTGGAAGCGGTCTTTAGGAGAAAGGACCATGTTGCAGTGTCCGCAGTGTTTCAGTGATCCGTTTTGAGCCCGGTGCAAATGTAGGAATGTCAGAGGCAAAACGAATACCTCTGCAGACCCTGGAGTTTCCGGAATCCTTGGGCCACGCGGCCAAGAAGGAGAAAAAAGGGGAAAAGGGCAATCTCGCGCCCTCCTTCCGCTTTACACTCGCCCTACCGGAGTCCAACGAGAAGGCATGTCCCGAGTTCAACTATGCTCAACTTCTCAAGGCGGCCGAGGTCAGTTTCATTCAGCCATGACGCTTGAAAATCTGTCAGCCGAGGAGACAAGATCGCTTCGATTGCACGTAGCCGTCCGTTCCGTCGGACGGACGCGCACCGGTATCCCGATCCCGCTCCCGTTCCTAACGGCCTCATCACCATTTTCGTCAAGAATATCTAGGAATTCGCGATGAATTCCCCTCGCTCCCGAGACCCCTACCTAAAGCAGATTCGCCTGCATCGTCAACCACAATTGTCACGCGTCTCGTGCACATATTTTTTCTTTGTCGACTATTTCTCGACGCTGTCCTCGTCACAGTTATCTCCTTCAAAATTCAAGTACATCTCCTCAAGCCACATTTCTCTTTATATGTAATGAGTCTCCTTTCCAGCCTAATAATTCAGGATGTAGCGCGATGAAAAGGAACACGATCGATTTGTAGAAATTGACGCGTGATGCTTTCGACCGCGACCGACAGCTCTGCTCCTTGCTCGTTGTTCAATTTGCCACCACGTTGTCATCAAACTACATCGAAATTTTCCACAATTTTCCTTCAATTTTTTTCGAAATCCCTCTATTTCACGTTAGAGTCGCGTTACGTGCGAGTCTGCCATCGGGCTGTCAACATTTTTTCACGCATCAAAATATCCTCTGTACGTTTTTCTATCGTCTTATGCACCAAGCGTTGTTTACACTTCCAAAATTACTTCCATCACTGTGTTTACTTTCTATTTTTTCCTCCTTTTTTCTATTATTATTGGAAAATCGATATTATCGCGATCAAACGACTGTCCAGTTAGAACACGTTACGCGCGAGCTGTCCCAAGCATATGTCAGGCTTTCGCAGACATCTTTTCTCCTTACCGAAGCTTCGATATGCTAGTTTATACGTTTCATTGACTTTCGCTAATTACTCCATTCCCCTCCCCCTTTCATTATTTTATTTTATATTTTATTCGTTTATAGTGAGATTCACTGTTGTTTGATCAGTCGTTGTTATTGTTTTGACTTTTTTTTCAATAATTTTCTAGACGCGTATGTTAACAATCGCGCTCGTCGCGTGAAATGCGAATCGGACCTGCTGAACCAATAATTGGCACGATTGATTCTGAAAGATTAATGGAGAATTTTAACCGCGCTGAAACCGATATAGTCGCATTTTGGAAGTGCGCATTTTCATTCATCCGTTCACATAAAAGTGAAAGCGCGCATGAATTCTCTATATTCAATTGTTAGTTCTGCTTTAATAACCATTGGATAATTTTTGGCGCTGCGTGAACAATTTGAAAAGTATGTTATTTATACGAGACGGAAAGAAGTGTGAGTGATTGATGTGGAAAGGTAACATTTTTAATCGAGATAATTTGACGGTTATCGGTGAGATTGGAGATTGTTTAGCCATTAATAAATTTCTCGTTCTTGAGAACGGTCACTTCGTGCAGCGTCCCGGTATCAGGAGAGCAAGAGACATTAGAAGCATGCGCGTCTCAAACGGGATGAGCGGGAAACTACAAGGAGCGCTGCTTCTGTTCGACACATGCATTCCTAGTAACTACAAGCATTTCGCACACCCTTTTGACAGTTAGAGCGACATTTTTTCTCAACGCATGTTTATCGATCTCGCAGCTCCTAACGTACACTGACATTACAGTGTTTTTTACTTCCAGGAAAAATTCACCATCTTTATTCGTTTTCCTAACCTCACTTATTTTTTGTCGAACAGAAAAAACGCAAGAAGGAAAATAAGCGAGATGAGAATACCACGAATGGACTTGATCCTCTCGACGACGAAGAAGACGATGCCAAACTCAGGGATATGGCCAGACGATTCGAGGCGAAATATGTAAGTAATTATGATAAGAGAGAACATTAATTTATATCGAGTGCAGTGCAGCCATTGTAAGAGAAATATCGATTGATTTTATTAATTTACTTTTGTTTCAGGGAACGGCCTATAATAATAAAAAGAGGCATAAGAACGATGCTTACGTCGATGTTGGTGCTGGATACGATGAGAACGATTCTTTTATCGACAATACTGATTTTGTAGGTTGCAAATAATCATTCTTAGCGTGCATCGATATTTCTGTGTAAATGCACAAGAGAACACGATTAAAGTTTAATCAATGATTAATAAGTAATTATTAATACTGCGCTTTTGTGTTTCATTAGTACGATGAAATTGTCCCTGAGGACGTGACTACCGCCCATGGTGGATTCTACATCAATTGTGGAGCTTTGGAGTTCAAAGAAGCTGATGGACAGTCGTTGATCAATCTTAATGATAACAATAACGACGACGATGAGAGCAGCTTAATCAGCGAAAATGATACTGAAGGTGGAGATAGTCCCAAACGAAGGAATAAACGTATTTTGAGCTCTTCCGATGACGAAGATATGGAAGAGAACGCTAATGACCAACCCCGAAAAGTATAAAAAGAGCTTTGTAGTTTATAGAGATACCAATTGTTTTTTTAAACACGTACAAAAGAATTACACACAGACGCTGATCTTTTACTGTTACAGAAACCAAAATTGGATGAGAATGTTAAAAAGAAATCAGCTGATAATGTAGTAAAGAAGAAAAAATCACACCACCATCCACCCTCGGATCAACCAAGACAGAATTTGCAAAACGATCAGCAAAAAATTGAAGCGGCCAATGCAGAAGGTGGCGGCACGGGTATACACATATGTATATATTAAAAACCTAGATTTATTCTAAAGTCAAACAAACAAACAAACAAAATCACAAAAAAGATGAAGAATGATGATTTTTCTCAATGTCGATTTAGCACTGGAGGATCAGGAAGAGAGGAAGAAACTGGATAAGGAAAAGCTGAAAAGTAAAACTAACATGGAGAAAAAGTTCGATATTAAGAAGATTGAGAAAAAGTTCGATATTAAGAAATTGGAGAAAAAGTCGTCGTCCAGCAATACCAATGGGTTTGACGCAAAGAGGATCGAAATTAGAAAAGTTGTCGTAAAGGACAGTAATGTTGATAACGCAATTGAAAGAGTTGTTAATGCAGCAAGGAGAGTGGAGGATGAGTCGAGCAGGGATACTTTGGATTCTCCTATGTCCAATAGATGCGCTGGTTCTGAATCGGAAGCTGAGGAAATTGACAAGGAAGATGGTAATAAGGATCAGGCTCCCTTGCCCGATTCATTACCGGAAGATATTAAAGAAATCATTAATAAGTTAAAACTTTACGCGGAAACTTGCAAAGAGGGGAAGAATAAATTTATCAATCCTTCGGTTAATTCTTCCTTATTTAGGTATTTACATTGAACAATTTTGCTTTTTTTAAAATAATTAAATTATCGATTTAAAAGATGGAATTTTACAGTTTAGAGAAGAAGTTGAGGCTGCCGCATAATTTAAGCCTGAGAACACAAACCTACTGTCATCTTGCTTCTTTTCTACCTTATAGTAAAGCAACTTTGGCTAGTAAAGCTAAGAAGTTGTACCTACAAGATGCTGATCGTAGAGTCTTAAAACCTGTGCAAAGGTAACATAGTTTACTTTTCTTTTTCTAACCGATATGAGCCAATTAAAAAATAATACTGATAATTTAGGCTTGAAGCGCTTATCGAAAAGGCTGTGCCTTCTGTAATGGAGAAGTATCAGAAAGAAGTTCAAAAAGTCGCAGAGGAAAAGTGAGTATAAATATAAATTTTGATCATCGATATTGCATAGCTTTTTTTTTTTTTTTTTTTTTTACGATAAGAGCATTAAAGGTAGAATGAGCAAGTAATATAATATTTTTATTTTTAACTTACTGTAATTTTCTATTTCTCAGTCCTCAATTATACTGGGAGATATATCGGTACTGTTGGTAAGGTGGCCCTCGTAAGAGGAATCCCTATCTATTTTCGCCTTTCCATTTTTTCTTCGGTATCTTAGTATTCTTTTCATTACGGGGCTTTTTATCATCAGTATCAATGCTTAGTTCGTCACTAGAATCATTGTTTTTTTCTTATTTCATTAATCTATCAATTGTGATATCGATAAAGAAGCCTTTGCACCAAAAGCAAACCATTAGTTTCAATTCTAGTTGCAAGAGTTTCTTTCAACAATTCTAAGCATTGTTTATTTCCAGGGAGTCCGTTGAACCATCCGCAGTATCAGGAAGCTCGGACGAGGAAGAAACTTGTTCGAAAAATCCCGAGAAATCGAAGCTTCCGAAGAAGAGGTGGCCGTGGACGGAGGAGATGAAGTAAGCATTTTCAGTTGTCTTATTATTCATCATATCCCATTAAGGTAAAGAAAGGAGGAAAAAGCTTACTCTGTTTCTCTTATCTTCAATAGACAACTAGTCCACGAAATAGGTAGTGCGAGGAGGCAGTATTTCAAGATCTTGAGACCGAGAAAAGAGACAATAGATACCTTTGTGGCTAATTTTATGGATTTAAAAGTGAAACCTCTTTTCCCACCGGGATTTGTACGATTATCGACATTATTGAAATACGCTAATCTAGAACCAGTGTAAGTAGACAAATTTTTTCAAATTTCGCCAGTCATTCATACAATTATATTTATCTTTTTGTACTTTGCTTAGCGCATGGAAATGATCCTGTTATTTTCTAATTTTATCGCATGCATTATAGATAGATTAACTCCTAAATGGAGGCCTACGAATCACCTCATCATATCGATCCATTCGCATCAAAAATCCAACATCGAGAAAATGGCTACCTATTTCTATTTGGCCATTGTGTGTTTTAGGGAGGTGATTGAATTGGATTAATATCACGATTTCCTCTTCTTGGAAAAGATTCAGTAATGGGGCCTTGTATATTCCTAACGTACTATTGAGAGATAATTATTTCTACGCTTTTTTTTAATGTACAAAGCATATTAATTTAATGATTGAAACTTTCTGTACATTTTTTTATATTTTCACTATCTCTCTCTATCTATCTATGTATTTAACTTTTTTTTTTTGTTAGCTGAAGGTATTTATTTTGTAATTAATGTTCACTGTGGTTAAATTATTGCGTAATTGAATATATTTTTTTTTTAATTTACCCATCCTCTATCAAACGCTTTAACACTGGGTGATGCACTAGTTTTCTCCACAATGTATACACAGTACTTAGCATTTCATGTGTGCATACTGAATTTTGTAAATTTCGTAGTTTAGCGAGAAATGAAGATCATGTTTACTTTGTGATTCTAGTGCGAAAAAGAAGCCGAAGAAGCCAAAGGAAGCGTTAAGTAGTAATGATCAGGCGCCGTCTGGAAATTCAATGCAAAATTGTACAGTCAGACTGGAAAGTAGCACTGCCATTGAGAAGGATAAAGTGTTCAAGAGCTCCAAGAATGGTAGCACCGTAGGTGAAACTATAGGAAACAGTTCAGCTGTGGAGGTGATAAAAATACACGATGGCAATGAAAAGAAGCAGCAAGTTTCTAAATCTAAAGAGACGAGGATCAAAGAGAGTTATACCAGCCAGCACGAAAAGCAGCAGCAGCAGGAAAGTGCACAGCAAGCTTCTGCAAACAATTCGTCAGTAGGAAAGATTTCTTTGGTTCCAACGTCTCAGTTAATGGCGCAGAAACCCAAAGATCACGTGGACAAATTCAATTTAATGGACCTGACGAGTAGTTCCCTTTCGATAACTCGTGTCAGTGATTGTCACAAGATCTCCAAGATTCCTGAGCCGAAAAAGGATGTAGTGTCGATAACACCTTATTCCGAGTCGTTGCACATCTCATCTAAAAAAAACGAGATCGCCTCGAGTGGACACTTGCAGCATAGGCAAGATTTATCATCGTATTCCACTTCTTCGAGCTATCCATTATCCGAGGACAAGGCGACGCACAAGCAAGTTTCCTTGAAGCACAGGTTGCCACAAGAAGCCGACTCGATAGTGGAGAGGAGGAACGATGATAAAGATATTGACAAGCAGGAGAAGAGGGATAAAAAAAAGGATCGTGCCGGGGAAAATAAAAGTAAATTACAAGATATTAAGAAAAGGAAGAAGGATCACAAAGAGAGACTGGAGCAGACAGGAGGAGGAGGTAGTAGCTCGGAAGGAATAGTGCCTATACCACAGTCGGTGCCCTCATTATCGAAAGAGGAGCAAGAACAAAGGCAGATAGAGGAGACAGTGGCTGCCACGAACTTTTTGAGCCAGATAATAAATGACGACAGTTCGGCGAGACATATATCTGACAAGCGAAAAGATGGGGAGGCAATAATCGATGATAATATCGGACTGATGCAAGCTACCGAGCAGGAGAAGGACGTTCAGATGGTTATGAGATCGGTAAAGGAGCTTCAGGAATTGCAAGAGATGATGTATTCCCCTAGTAGCTCGCCGATTGGCGGGATCCAAAAGCCTAACAAATCTGCGAGTCAATATCTCAGCTATCAGGACGACTATCAACGATTGTACATCAAGAAAGAGGACAATGCTAGGTCTAAGGATGAATCGCATTGGTGAAATCAATCAAAGTTATCGTACTTCGGACACTGGCGTATTATTGCACTGAGCTCGGTACTTGAACAAAAAGACATTAATCAACTCTGTCGATTAGGGGAGAGAACTAGTATTGAATGAAAGCGCGTTACTCGAGAAAAGCGTTCTTCCAATATTACGAGTAAGATTATCTCTGTCGAGAATAGGTCGTTATAGAATGCTCTCCGTTGGGAGGAAAGTCGCGGGCATAAAGATAACAAAAGTATTTTAAATAATCGCCAAAACGTGTAAATACCATATAACAATAATTTGCTATATGCTAAATTCGAGCGTGTACAGAGTAAGTATAAATTATAAACAAAAATTACTTTAATTCAAGAAAACCTTGTACATAGGTTAGTATCCTATTGGTCTCTCTGACTGGGATGATCAAAGTTCTTTTATTAATAATAACCTCAAGATTGATCCGTCGCTTTATGTATTTCGCGCGTATATACGTTCTTAATTTCTATTATATCTTTTTATTACAAGAGCATGGTATATAAACGAAAAGTTGTTCGTTCTATTCTCTACCTTCGTGTAGGTAGAGTAAATCTTATAAAGTAACGTGCTTCTTTAACAGTATTTCCGACTATTAGTCTGTGCTCACAGATGCTTGTGCGAGAAATGAACTGTTTGCGAAAAAGTTGCTATAGTTATTCTTAAGATGAGAAATTGACGACTAAGAGTGCAAGTTTTAATTTGGAATATTCGATATTTATGCGATAATTACTTATGACTTTAAACAATATTCTATCTTCCATTGAACGCTGTTTGATACTGTATTTTAAGAGGGTTTCGTTGTATTATAATCCATTTTTTTTACTGTAAAATTTGTGTGACTCTTGTGTGTGATTCGACTGAATGGTAGTAGAAAGAAATTGTGCGAGTTTGGCATTTGTGGACACAAGTGAACTTTAAAAAATGTTAAGAATATTTTTGAGTGGGATGAATTGACACTAGTACAAGTAATCCACTTCTCCTAGTTTCATTTTTCGACACCGAGATACAAATACGATTGAGTATGTACACATTTACATCTTTAAGGATGATCAGTAAGAAGGCATAAAATATAGGTTGTCAATATTTTTCAAGTATATGATGTACACGCCTCTTTTTGTCCACTCCTTTAAATTGCGGTCTTAAATAATTTATTTCCAAGGCCCGTTCAACTAAGGTCGTATGACTGCTTTAAATTTTCCGTGCTTCCTAAAGAGAATCGTTGACATTAACACCATTGGAAATGCACAGTAACAATGGATGGGGAAGGGCGAGCTGCATACAGGATGCATTTCGTTTTGTCGCTTTGGCAAGGACATTGACTTTGTTATAAAAGTTTCCTATTGTAACTATTGTTCAGTATACTGTTCAACTTGCTAATGAAACACTCTTGTAGAATTATTGATCATTCGTTTTAAGGATGCTATTTATGATCAAGAGTATAGTTTTATTTTTAACGGTACAACAGTGTACCTCAGCAGTGCATCCAATTGTTTCGAGCACTCCTGATACATCGCACGAGTTTGCGCAAATAGTTTCCAAAGAAAATTCGGATGACGGAAAACAGGTTGCAGTGGACGCTGGTCAAACAAGTATGCACGAGAGTTCTGGTCATGAGAAGGGCGAGACTGAGTCCCACAAGCAGCAGAAAAATGTAGCAAATTACAAGGATGAAGATTTAACGCAGAAAGGATTTGACAAGTCCAGTCAGAGCGATGGTCAAATTGAATCGTCGAAGCAAGGAAAAACTGCTCACCAACAACATGAAAGTGCTAATTACAAAAAAGGATATCACAAAGAGGGATTTACTAACAATTATCATAAAGACGAGTCTGAAAATAAGTCTAGCTTTTACGAGGACAGCGATAATGTTAAGGGACATCAATCCTATAATACCGGAAATGATTATCACGGTGAGAAATCACAAAATTCTTACAACGATGATCTTCTGGATAAATCTCACATTGTGAAAGATAGATATGGTCAGGGTCTTTACGACAATGCCGAAAGGTAAAAACATAATTAATCTAATTTACCATATAAAGATGTGTTCGAATATTGTAATTTTTTTCTTTCAGGTACAACAGATACCAGGATCACTCTCTGGGTCACGATGATAATCGATATTACGATGATAGAAGAAAATATTACGATAGAAATAATAATCAAGCTTATTATTATAAAAGGGAGCCTGATTATCCTAATTATTCTGGGTACAAAGAGCGTTATTTTACACCATTTTATACCTATGATTATGTTTATCTAGCACCAAAAAACTCTCACGTTTATTATTATCCGGAAAATTATTACAGAGATCATTATAAATACTACCCTGAACGAGAAGATCTTTATTATCGACGAGATCACCATGGAGAGAGCTATCGCAGTTATTAAATGTACATACTATATACCATGTATATGAAAGTGACAAAAATAAAGTACATATTTTATATTTATAATTTATAGTGTATGTGTGTTTGAGAATCTCTGTTTTAATAATTTTTACAAACTAAGATATACCAGTAAATCCAAAAGAGTCATAAATATGGGATACGAGAGGAAATCTGAAATAAAATGAAAAGAAGGATTTAATTACATTAGGTTTTTTTGTGTATTTCACTTGACTTACGCTCATCGTCCAGCTCTATATTTACTACACTGTCATAAATCATTAGGTGTATCATAGTTAAATAAACATTGAAGCCATTCATTAGTGTTCTTACGATCCATTGATATTCCGGGTCAGGATGAGTTTCCTCTTCCATGATGAATTTACCATTGAGATTATAATTTTGACAGTTCGAAGGATCATTGAGGGATAGGGTAAGTAGCTCCAGGGGTCATGACGAAAGAAAGGATATTGAACACTGATCATACTAGGCTGAAGGACGTCAATAATCAATCATAAATTTGTTTGATTTCGATAGCGCGGGTAATTTTTGCGTAGCACACTTGGTAAATTTGAAATTCGAGCGGGAAAATAACTTGTGGAATTAACCGTTGATGTCGCTAAGAACAAGCGAAGAATGACGTAATTGCGATATTCACTTCCACGACTCGAGAGTAGATTGTAGATGGCTGGGGGGGCCTGCTGAGTGTAGTGTGACCTTGCAGTGTTTGTAAACAGACACACGTTGCCGTTGAGGAGTGCTGCAACAAAAGAACCAAGAAAATCGTGATATCAAAACAAGTCCAGGCTGCAATCCAGGTTAAAGAGCATTGCAAAAACATTCAGAAATCAGCGGCCGTGACAGAATTATGGAGGTTGAGCAGATGTGTATCGCGGAGAACGAAACGGTGAGTGATGATTTTGAGATGGCATAAGAGAAAATGACAATGTGTCCGTGTGATGCAAACCATTGCGGAAAATGGGCAATGTGTATATACTATGTATGTATTGATAAGAACAAGAAGACTGGATGACAGCGCATGTGGCGGAAAGAGGGCGCGCGATTAATCGAGAAATTATTAGTTTTATTTCATGCAAAAGTATACAAAGGGCGTTTCAAGGATTGGGGATGTGAGACACTGCGCGAATGTCAATGCAGAGCCAGAGAACGGGGGTGTTGTTTACTCGCGCATGGGTGTTTTCGTTCGGTGTATCCGTTTACCGTCTAGCTGGCGCCTGATGTGTCGCTCTTTTATCCCGTCAGTTTAAATTTTTCCGTCGAGATGTCGTTGAAAGCACGATCGGAACTTTTCGACCTCTCCGATAAGTGGCGCCACTTGTGCTCTTTACGTCACAGGCCACGTGACCCTAGTGACGACGATCTTAAATCCGAAAATTGTCTCTATTACATACGAAATTTGAGTAAAATTGGCGCGAAACGCACAAGTGAAGCATTCGGAGAGTAGGAATTGATGATGAATGTGCAAGTGTAGGTTTCAGCGAACTTGCTAGAAAGTCACTTGCGAGAAGTGCGATTAGCGATACTGTTATTACGCTTTAATGCCTATGGGCTGCATGTGCAAGGCGAGGGTTCCGCTCTCGGTCAGCTCGTTCCTGAGTCAGGTAGGCTTTTAGTCTGTGAACTGCGCAGTTGACGGAGCACGGACGACGCGTAGGACCGGTGAGTTCTTCTCTCTCTTCCATTATTCAGACACTTTTTGCGCGCGGCGGAATATTATACTTCTCTCACGATCCACATAACCCCAAATTCACGCACACAGACGCACGGAGCAGCTTTCCTACTAGCAAAAATTGTCACTTGCGCACTTTTACCGGCATTCTAGGTCGCAAAGGCTCGCCTTTTATCTGTCAACTGGTTAAACTCTGTATGCACTTTTTACCGGTACTTGGTGAAAGTATACCTCCCATCCGTAAGCCTCGTTACTTTGACCCGAAATTCTATCTCATAAATAAGTCGAGCAATCGCAGAGACCTCGTTCGTAGGTTATTATCTGTTGCTTCGCACACACTCGCTCAGCCGTTTACTGCGCAATTTCAACATTTTCAGCAGCAGTAGCAGCAGCAGCAGTGACAATAGCAGTAAGGTTTAAAGATCATGTTTCTCTCTTGCTCCTTTTAGCAGCTGCTCCACTGTGAATAGAGAGAAGACCAGGCCGGTAGGCTCCGCACACATTAGCAGTAATAATATTAATAGAGAGTGCGAGCGAGGAAGAAACGGGATTAGAGAGATTCGTGCCCGTTTCGCGAAGCCATTGAGAGCGACGACATGTGACGCTTGGTTACGCGCGAGTACCTGCACTAAAAACGCTTTTTAGTGCTAGTGGTGAAGCTCGGCGTAGGGCCTGACAATCTAAACGAAAACGCGTTCGACCAAAGAGATTTCACGAGAACGGCCATTTAATTCTCTTATTAGGTTATCTCTCACACATTCTCTTTCTCTCTCTCTCTCTCTCTCTCTCTCATCCCTCATCTCTCATCTCCTTGCAAAGCCACGATGGTCCCCAGTGCACGGAGAGACTAGATAATTGCTGTAGCTTTCCTCCTCGTAAATCTCTCGCAGCTGCCAACTGATACGTATAGATATATACGTTCAGAAGCTCCTACCCCTCCCCCGTCTGCCTTCCAAAGACTAGCAAAATGCTCTTTGTATATCCTTATCAATGTGCAAGCACCAAACGTTCTCCCAGGCTCTTATCTATCGCTGTATTTTTCATCCTATCAGTCCCGCTCGAGACCGTGCGATATTTCTCCTTGGCAAACGACAAACATTTCAGAGAAGAGACGAATGGAGGCAAAGTGCGTCAGTTTTTCGGTGGTTTTTTATTGACCAACGGGAGCCGAGCAGCAAATTCATAACGCAGCAGGCAAATTTATGCGTCGTTTTTTGTCGACGCTTCATGATTCTCGCGGCTCGGCCTATTGTTCGCTACGTTCGGCCTATCTCCCTCCACCCTCATTGTTATCTATAGCGCTGCTAGAGCGTCGCTGCAAAATTACCAGACGACTTTCTCTCTCACCCGCTCTCTCGCTAGTCCAGTTTTTTCCCAGATGTCACCACAGTGCCTGCCGCCCGATCGCTACTTCCGATTCCCGCTCTCTATTCTCTACATACACATATACATAAACAATTGAATTCCGATCTTTCACTTTCTCACCGTTTATCACGTATTCCGGATTAGAATATCGTTTTCATCCAACGATTCGCCTTACGTATCTGTCGCACGTAACGAAACGTGCTGCGAATAAATCAGCTTTGCTCTAACGAATTTTTACGCAAAACGAGAAAAGCCATATTGACAGTTTAATCCGATTGGAATTTATGCCGTTGCGTGCCACAGAACGATTATGGAAAGATTAAAAAGGTAGTAGTCTGTGTCATGGGGAAATTGTGTTATAGCTTTGCAAACTTTAAACCGTCGACATATTGGATTGTTTTGATTTGGTTTCGTGTAAATTGGCTTGTTTGTAAAAATTCTCTTTCGATGAAATTGGAATTGGAACGAGAGCTAGAGAGAGGTTAGGTAATTACGGCGAATATGGCGGATATTAGGAGAGCCTTCCATTTATTAAAGAGACACACATAGAGGGATGGAGAAACGTAGAGGTTAGAGTGGCGGGAAGAGTGGGAGGGGGGGGGGGGGTTACGCGTGTACATGACCTACGTCACTGCAAGCTTTCCGCAGGGCGCTTCCGGTGGGGGTTTGCGTCTAAAACGATGATGGACGATTTTCGGAAGTCGACGATCGTTTCTTGGACGAGCGGATGCGCGTCTATGGCCCCGGCTGCGTGGATCCCCTTACTCTGCAGCATCGAGAGGGATGCGAAACAGCCGGTTACGCCTGCCGGAAGTGTCGCTGTTAGCTTACTTGCCCGACAGCTTCGCTTCCGTTCAGCCTATAATACGACTATATATATATATGCACACATAGCGAGTCTGCGCGAATTCAACGCGCATCCATCCCATGAAAATATCATTTTAATTTTCTAACCTATCATACTATTCGTTTGCTCGAATTCGACATTAAAATGTATGGAATATTCGCAAGGAAGTTTAATTATGCCAAATGAATATTTTATGTCACTGGTGTACAAGTCTCGAGATTAGCATTCGCAGTTCCAATATTAGTTGCGGATTTTCGAGCATTCTGGGCTACGCAAAGGAAACGTATGATGGAAGAGAGATGGCAAGCAGGTTGCAAACACGCGTCAGTAAGCATTCTCGCACCTCTTTGCCCTCAGCAGCTACTCAGCTTGCAAAGATGGGAAAGGCCCGTTTGTCGTGGGAAATCAATTCCATTTTCCACGACAGCGTATTCGCAAAGGACCGACTATACAACATATATAGATATACATATATGTATATATATATATATATATATATGTATGAAAAGTGAGACGAAGCAGTGGAGGACGCTTGCTGCCGCAAAGCATCCGGAAGTGCACTGGCGATTTAATATCAGATAGGATTGAGAGGAAGAACAGCTCCGGGGTAAACAGTCCCGTGAAAGAGGAATTTGTATTTTCTCACCCTCGCAACGTATGCATACGTAAAACACTATACGACAATCTTCAGGGATCTGCAAGTTTTAACCGCAATCGCACAGAGACTCGAGGAAGACGACTTCCCGCGCAATTTTCACGTGCTGCAAGATTATTCCAAAATAAAGGACCAGTCTTCTCTTTTCCATCCATTCTACGCGGTTATTCGCTCAAAACTGTAAACAAACGCCGTTCCGTTTGTTTATTACGCAGCTAAGATTCGGGGTATATGTTTATATCGTAGTTCTCCGAAGCGATCCGAGTATCGCAAAGAATATTTTTGAAAGAGTTATAACGAGAATTTCTTTTATGTGCAGGAGGGATCACGGGGTGACAGGAAAGAGGGGGGTAAGCGTGGGCGCAAACCTGGAAGGAAAGCGTCCGATAAGGCGGACATGAAAGCCAAGCTCGGTAAGTTCGTAAAAGGTAAAAGCATCGCTCAATTTTATATTAATCTAATAGACTAAGTTCATTGTGCAACACGCACTCTCTTAACCGCCTCCTCCCCAAAGACATCCTTTTTTCCCCCCACGAAACTGCATCTCACCCCTTATAACGCTTTGTTCGGATCTCAGCTTCATGGAAGATAAATGCACAGTCTCGCTCTCTCTCTCTCTCTCTCGCTTCTTTATTGTTTATTTTCTTTCTTTCCCGCGTTTTTTCCACCTCTCAACGAGAACGATAGTGTTTTCCGCGAAGAAAGACGTTGGATCCGTTGAAAAATCGTTTCGCGGTGTTGTACGGTATTTTGTCCGTGTGTGTGAGTGAGTGTCCAAAACGCGCATTGGTGTTTGGGAAACTTGGCGGACCAAGCGCCATCATTATACGACCTGCGAAAGCTTCCTAAGCATGACTGTAGATTTTCTCATCGTTTCTTTTTATCACTGCTCCACTATCTTACCCCCCCCCCCCTCCTCCACCTTCCCCTCCTCCTTCTCTTATTTCCTCTTTTTGCACAGTTCATGTTTGCAACTCGAGGAATGTTTCGACGAACAGCTTAAAATTTGCTGTTTCGTAAACGCTCACGCTTCACTGCGCGCGTTCTGGAAATACCACGAAAGCGTACTTGGAAGAACCTTCGAGTCTTGTTTACGAGTGGCGAGCACATTGGACAGTGAGAGAGAACGACACCTTGGGTCCCCAACTGGTACAAACACGATGCTTCTTCTCCGGCTGGCAAATATGAGTCCATTTATCCCTTCCCGTGTCTCAATTCTGTTGTGGTTTACTCAATTATTTCCCGTTATTCTTGCATCGTTAACGTTATTTAAATTTGACTTTTTAGAACGGAGTCGACAGAGTGCGAGGGAGTGTCGTGCTCGCAAGAAGCTGCGATATCAGTACCTGGAAGAGCTCGTTGCGGATCGTGAAAAGGCTGTGTTGGCACTTCGCAAAGAACTCGATATGGTAACGTATGGATCAGTTTCTTTCGCGAAAAGCTCTCCCTCATGAAGGAGCTTTACCGCTTAACTGGGAGAGGAAAACGAAGGGTGATCCTGCGAACCAGAAGAGAACAATCCTATATCCCGTCCCACTGGATCCTATCCCGTTTCTCCTACGAGTTCCTGCTGGTAGTCTCGATTCGACAAGTATACACCTGCAAGATATTGCATGACCAGTTGCTTTGACCCGTGATGGAGCCTAAGCCCTTCTAACCGTATGTTCCTTTCCTTTCAGTATCGTCAGTGGGGACAGGAATTGGATGCTGGTCGAATACCCGACGGACTACAGGCGATGCTGGAAGAATTGGGCACGCTCAAGCGAGAGAACAACAACTGAACTATACGCCATCTCACCGAATACACCCCCATTCAACTTTTCCCAACTCCACGAACATTGAAGAATTTTTAAGAAGCCAAATCAAGCTCACTCTGCACTACCTCCGTCTTCTTCTACGCTATCACTCGGCAATTATCTCTCGTCTAGTCCTGGCCAGACTACTTCTTTGCCACTGGCAAAGTCCACGGAGCTGCCTGTGTTTCGTCGGACCCCTGGCTCTTACTACCCCCCCCCCCCCCCTCCCCTATTATTCCCCCTTGTGTCCTACTGTTGTTGAAGCGTCATTCGATCGGCCCACGTGGCCCGATTCGCGACAAATGTACCTTATTCATAGACGCTTATATAGTACTTTAGATGATAATATATTATATATCTTTGTTGAACGTCGAGACAGGAAGACTCTCGTTGTGTACCATAATATAGAGATCTATTCAGTATTTTTCTCGTACAGACGCGTAACTAAAAGAAAAGAATTCATAGTGAACGTTGCGAGAGCCAATCACTTTACGCGATTCGTCGCTTGAAGATGCTCCAGTTACCTTGCTTATATAAAAGCTCGTGGCACGCCTTCGGAACTACCAAGTACCTTCTGCAAAAAAGGGTATTTTTATCGAGAGAAGTCTATTATTTTGTACAGATTGCTACAACCGCTACGGATATATCTGTTCGTAAATACAAAAGAGAGACTCTATTATCTTAATAAAATGATTTTTGCAATAAAAACAGTGTTCTATTTTAACGAGCATTTTTACATAAAGTTACAGGTGACTTTGCCGCTCAATAATGGAGGAGCTGCGCAATTACATTTTTCACGAATAGCCTGGAATGGAGCAATTACGGTGGGAAGAAAAACAGTTTTACGATCGGACCGATCACAACTTTTTTCCTGGATTTCCCCCTTTTTTCCGCCAGTGCACTAGGCACGCAGAGCACGCACTCTACACGCCGCCGGCATTTCCAAATCGTATTTTTGACATGACGATTTTGCACCAGGCACTCTCGCGGAATGCGAATTTGCATATTTTCCCGTGAAATACGGACGACAACGGAATCCCAGCTGCGATTTAGCCAGATTGCACTGGCCCCACCCGTGATATTATCTCGTGGCTGGAAAATGTTTCGGCGCGAATGTGCAAAAGGAAAGAAGCTGCGAGGGGAAGGACCAATAATATAAAGAAGAAAAAGTGGGATTACCCAGTAGCTTTTAGCTGCTGGAAAGCTATCCGGAGGAGTTTAGCGTGTCACGCAGGGAAAGAGAGCGACGATAATTGTGCGAAGAAGCTGTGCGAACGCGTTCCCTCTGGAGGACACTGCGCTGGCACATGTTAAGCGAGTATCGACTCGATGAAATTTTCTCTTTTAATAGAAAATATTAGAGTCTGGGAAAAATCGATTGACCTGAATGACAAAAATAAGTTGGTTTCGCACAGAATAGGCTGCTGCTCTCTCGCGTTACAGCAGGCCGGGGGGTGTTGAGTCGCGAACTATGGGCTTTTCTAGCGAGAGATAACGACACGCGTTTCTTCGGGTCATAAAGCGCAGGGTCATTGAACTTTGTTTCCAGGAGGAAGTCTGCGTCGAGTGCGCGTAATAAAATACATTGAACGGTGATAAAAGGGGATGGGCTGGAAGATTAGGAAAGCCGCGTCACTCTGGATGGAAAATTGTTTTCTTTTGCAAATGAAACTCGAGTATTCTCCGCGTTCATTTGGCATGTAATAATCGCGTCTTTCGGTTTATCCGTATTCTTACCGTTTACGAGAGCCCATCTCTCATGATCAGACCCGAGGGAGTTCAGAAGGTGGGTGGATCATTCTTGGCGAATATTAATTTTTTCCCCAGCCTCGCACAGACCAGTTTCATCCTTCCTTCTCGTTATTCAACTCGCGCTTCGAACGAGTCTTTCGGGACAGCTTGTTGTTCAACAAAAGCTTAATGAGCCCCGTTACCCTAGCACAATACGCGCCGCTCATAAACTGCCGCGTACTACCAACTTCATGAAAATGTTATCTCATTAAACTGCGGTACAAAATCCCAATCAGCTACGCTTGAAAAAACTCCACTTCCGTTTCATGCATCGTTAATAAGGTCGATGCACTCGTTACTTCCTCTCCTGATTATATTTTCTATGATTGTGCTGTGTGTAGCGCGTGGAGTGGTGTGGTGTACGGTGAAATGAATTTTCGAGTGAAAGAATTCCAAGGTTATATATATATATATATATATTATTGAAATAAATAAACGGGTATACATACACGTGTACCTAAAAGGGAAGGATTAAATAAATTCAACTTTGGCTAATGACGCAAATGGAATTTTCAATTATTTATTTGTGGATATCGTTAATTCTCAGGGAAATTTCCGACCATAATCGTGTATTCCTCGCTACGTTTGATAAATGAAAATTTAGTATTGGCGAGTCGTCGAGTCGCCTGGAATAAGAAAAAAGTCGAGCCAAGTTGACGGCCTTTTTTACTGAAACTCCGTGGGGGATGGCAGGAAAATTATTGAAAAGATTTCTTTAATAATGCAGAATACCAGATTCTTTTTATCAATCTGCTAAAAGATTTTCCAATCGGCCGCCAATTTGCCCTGCGTTGTATCCACTCGTTAAAGTTTTCGTTAGTCTTAACGAAGACTCGCATGAAGCACGATCCTCGGGAGAGCCCCGAAGAAATTATAATCTCGCCAACGAATGAGCTTCCACTCGAAGAAAACACGGGGACACGTACCTGAAAGGAAGACTCGCAATACAACAACAACAAAAAAAGTATTATTTTCAACGAGAAATTCAACAAATTGATATGGGCCGATTTTTCTTTAACGCTTCGCTTCTTTAAATAATTATTCTTTTCTTCAGGTACCGCGTGAATACAGGCTTCGACTATTCACAATATTAAATCGTAGACTGTACCACCGCTCATCATTGCTTATACGAATTATACACGGTTAGGTAGAAGCATCGTAAAACTATCGACTACGACGACGACATTTTGGTTCCTGATTCGACGAAGATCGCTCGCGTATATAAACGAATGAATAAAACGTCCAAGATGCTCATAGCTATAAGATCGTTAAACACACATTTATACAAACATATTGTTGGTCTTCGAATCGCAGTGATTCTGGTATTTTTCCACTAGCTAGAGTGAGAGATGAAAGGAAATGGTATATGGACAACAATGATAGAGTCATGAACGCCTTAACGGAATGGGATAGCACCTTGTCCTATCTCTAAACGCGCGAATCTACGCAATTCGTCGGTGTTGTCCATATAGCAGTCGTGTGACTTAGATATTTTTATAAAGTATTTACAAAAACGCTGAATAGCGTATAACAATGACTCGAAGTTTCCAAGGCTGGAAATTGCTACACTCGGTGGCTGGAGAAAGAAGTCCCCTCGTTTTTATCGAGTCAAGCCTCCCTCGCGTCCTATCAGTGACGTCACAGCGTTGTTGCAGCGTTCCCATTCTGCGTCCACAGCCTCATTGTTCGGTTTGTTGTCTCAGCGTGGACCTCGACGACACGGAGTTCACCCCTAGAACTTTGCCAGTCACAGGCGTTTTCTGCTTATCGATGACGTCATTGAACGGTTTGGATGTGGTTGCGGCACTGTGTCCCATCTCAACACATATACATATCGAGTTTTGTCCGTATAGCAGTCGTGTGACTTATACATATTTTTATAAAGTATTTACAAAAACCTGAATAGCGTATAACAATGATTCGATTTGAAAATTTCTACACTCGGTGGCTGAAGAAAGGTGTCTGCTCGGTTTTATCGAGTCAAGTTTCCTCGCGTCCTATCAGTGACGTCACAGCGTTGTTGCAGCTTCCACTCTGCGCCCGTAGTCTCATTGTTCGCTCCGTAGTCAGCGTGGACCTCGATAACGCTAAGTTCGACCCTAGAACTTTGCCAGTGACGGGAGAAATGGAGTCAGCCAGTTACAGGCGTTTTCTCCTTATCAATGACGTCACGTATAGTTTTCTACAGCGTTGTTGCAGCTTCTACCCACCGCCATTGTTTCTTCGGTATCCATCGCGACCCCTGGTTCACCCCCTTGGTAACTTTAACCGCAGTGGGGACCCTCACGATCCTGCAGCAATTCTCTCTTGGACCGTTGAACTTTGACACAACGAATTCCAATATCCACGGTTTTTAAGGTTTCACCCTCTTCAGATTGTAGCAACATAATCACGATCGATTATATCCTCGTTTGGAATTCCCTTCTACAGTAGCCAATAAATTTCGTAACTGACACTGCTAGTGCCAATATCCACAGTTTTTGAGGAATCATCCTCTGCGGATCTCAACGACAATAATCATCAGAACCTATTATGTCCTCGTTCAGAATTTCCTCGTTCATTGGTTTCATCTCTTCAGCGGTATTAAATTTCGTAGCTGACTTGTCAATATCCACAGTCCTCGAGATACGATCCTCTTCAGGTTGTAGCAAGATAATCAGGACCAATTATGTCCTTATTTGGAATTTCTTGCTCCAGTGAGCATTAAACCTCGTACCTGACACAGCAAATGCCAAAATAGCCACAGACTTCGAGATATCATTCTCTTCATGCTGTAGCAACACAATCACGGCCAATTATGTCCTCATTTGGAATTTCCTCCTCCAGTGACCATAAAATTCCGTAGCTGACACAGCAAATGCCAATATCCACAGTTTTTAAGGAATCACCCTCTTGAGATTGTAACGACAATAATCACGGCCGATTATGTCCTCGTTCGGAATTTCCTCCTCCAATGGCTCCATCCCTTCAGCGGCCATCAAATCTCGTACCTGAAACAGATCAACGGAGCCCAAGTTAATACCTCTCGCAGTCACTCTATCACTGTAGTATAGTATAAGTCTTAAAAAAAGGACGGTTTTACGGGTAGCAATGAGAAACCGTTTTCAGGCCAATCTGCGATTGGTGGATTGAACGATCGCGGGTGGAAATCAGTCGAATCCTAGTATCGAGGGTAGACAGGGAGTCGCTGCTTGAGTTTCCACTCCATTTGCAACTGTAACGTTGTAAAGTGTCGCCGGCGTACTGGGATTTCCAATTAAACGAGTGTTTTACTGGTATAGGACAGGGTGGATTGGGGGATCTGTAACGCAACAGGAAAAGGAAATGAGTCTGCGACGTATAGCCGAGTAGTACCGGTTCTAATCAAATCCACCTTTATTGTCGCCTTCCTGGCCTGCCGCATTGTTCCACCAACGAGAAATGTCGCGCTAAAACATCGTCCACCTTTATTAAGCTCAACCATGGTATATATAACATCGCGCAAACGACTTTCCTGCAGGGATTTTCATCCTCAAAAAGTGCTCTCGTCCCTGGAGAAATTGAAAATTGCGAATAACCCGAAGCTTAGCTCGTTTGACGAATTCGTTAAAAACCTGGATTGTCGATCTTGCTGCAAGAGTTTTTCCAGGGTTTTTTTGCTCCTGACATTTGTACATCCATTTATAACTATTTATACAAATACATATAGAAGAACAATTGGATTTCGAAGGAGCACTGCATTTGTTGCAGCAGTTTGTTAGGAACGAGACAGATTCGGTCATTATTTCAGTAATTACCATGCCACTTTCCTCGTAACAAACAATCTGCCAGTGAAATTGCTCAAGCATTTAGCAGCCCTGCTCTCGACGATCCGTTTTACCATGGCTTGCACCTAGCTGTATATATATGTATATACAATAGAGAGAATCGAGAAACGCTAAGATTCGTGTCTTGCCACGCCAATGGGGGAAAGAGTTGGATATGTAAGTGTAGTTGCTAGAGTTGGGCAATATCGCGACTTGGGAGAAGAGGTAGTCGTCGTGCTGCACAGTTGGAGAAGCCAGCTGGTTTCGGGATTGGCAGGGATCCAAGCGAGCAAAAATCGTGGAAACTGCCAGTCTCCAACAGCAGTCTAGCCCCGTTTCTAGTGTGCAGTCGGATGCATGATTTGTGTGCTTTATTAAATCCGATATTGGTCGAGTCGGCTAACCGGCCATCGGTTATTCCATACCAGAGGGAGCGAGAGCTACCTAGGCCTTGTTAAAACCACCTTCAACCCCATACAGTAGTTCTGTGCATACCACAATAATTATATTTTTAACTACCTAAAAATCCTACAACTCACTTGCCTCGATAGTTCTGGAAACTCTGATCAAATACAGGCCAGCCAATTTCTTGAATTATTTCATTTTTATCTATCAAAAAATTCTAAAACTCACCTGTTCCACATTCCTGGAATCTGATCAAATTTAGACCAGTCTTTGTAAAGAATTTTACTTTTAACCCGATAAAATCCACGACTCACCTGTTCAACGGTCTTAAAAACTCTGATCAAATTCAGGCCAGCCAATTTTTGAATGTCGTTCTCGGACCAGCCACGAGCCAGCAGTTCCGCGAACAGCTCCGGATACTTGCTGACGTCCTCCAGGCCTGTAGGGGTTCTGGAACAATGGCAAGATTTCAATGATTATTTTCGAGGTACTTTGTAACGCAATTAAAACGTTCGTGTTGGGGAACGTCATTGTGGCACGCTGCGATTACAATCAATGCACGGTTCTCGTTACTTTAATTGCGCTGACGCGAGAGGGGATGACTGGCTGGATGGAGAAGCACGTCTGCCAGCTGAAAGCAACCCATGCACTGACAATGTTGGGCCAACAAGAGTGGTTACGAACTTATTCATAGCGTGTCGCGTCGTGTTTGAATCCTGGCTGGAACCGACGGTTATATCCAGCGCAGCACGCTGTACTGCCGGGGACTACTCGTTTGTCTCGCAAAAAGCGCTAGATTCTATCTGTGCAGGTGTGTATATGTATATATATGGAGAGATATATGTATATTGTCTCCCTTTTTCTCTGCGCTTAATGTATCAATCGTGCAAAATCCATCCCATGGTCTGTTATAGTGCATCGGACAGATTTATTCCTGACCAATTACAACTGAGATGGCAGTTGGGTCCAATCGTTCAGCCACGTCTGATGGCTGGTCGTTACTGGTGCGCGCACGGTCAGCATCCGCCCGCCAAATAGATTCCATCCGCCAGTAGCGTGTGATTTACACAAATTGATATCGCTCGAATTAGTGCAAAAACTGGCACGTCGCGACCATGAAATCGATGGAAAAGGAAAACTTTCCTCGTGGCTTTGGCTGATTATGTCGATTATGGCGAAGGAAAGTGGTTTAAGAATCGGTTTGGGAGTTTTAAGTAGTAAATACTGATATTGGTCAGACACGAACGTATCATCGAGGTGCGCGCGCGAATTACGCAGATTGATATTATTCGAATTAGTGTGAAACTAGCATGTCGAGTTGATGAAACTGATGGAAACGGAAAATTATCGCCACTATTTTCTTTGTAGTAAGAAAATATTTGGAAACATGACAGTGGTGAACTGTCATATTGGTCAGACACGAGCGTATCATCGATTTATGCGTGCGATTTACACAAATTGATATCGATCGAATTAGTTCGATGATTGGAACGTCGAACTGATGAAACCGATGGAAACGGAAACTTTTTTCCGCTATTTTCTCTATTGCAGGAATAGATTTGAAAATATGACAGTAGTAAACAGTGATATTGGTCAGACTTGAGCACACAAACGACTTATGCATGCAATTTATACAAGTTGATATCGTTGAAATTGGTGCAAAAATTAACACGTCTGGTTAATAAAACCGATGAAAATAGAAAATTTTCCACACTGGTTTCTCTATTATAAGAAAAGACTCGAAAATATGAGAGTAGTAAACAGTGATATTGGTCAGACATGAGCGTATCATCGATTTATGCGTGCTATTTATACAAATTGATATTGATCGAATTAATGCAAAAACTGGCACGCCGGGCTTATAAAATCGATGGAGCAGAAAACTTTTTCCACCACGATTTTTTGCTATAAGAAAAGATTTGAAATATGACAGTAGTAAACAGTGATATTGGTCCGACATGAACATATTATCGACTTATGCGTGCAATTTATACAAATTGATATCGATCGAATTAGTGCAAAAACTGCCACGTCGAGCTGCCAAATCGATGGGACAGAAAACTCTCCCCACTATAGTTTCTTTGCTGCAAAAGCAGATTTAAAAAAAACAGTAGTAAACAGTGTTATTGGTGCGACACGGACCCATGACTTATTCCACTTGAAATTATTCGTTGGCGAGACTGAAGACGTGACGAGGGAGTAAAGTGCAATCGTGGAAGGGAAACAATTAAAGGTAATTATCGCGTTGGGGGGAACGTGACGTTCGCCATAGTAACGGGCCAGCCCCCGTGAGAGACCCGCGCATTATGATAATACGAATTTTAATTCCGCTTGCGACTGTTTATCGAGCTTCTCGGTCGCCTTTCAAAGTATACTTCCGCGCACCGCCAACCAGGCCGACTAACGAATAACCCACTTTCAGAGCCAGAAATAATTACGTTTAACTCCTTCCACCCTTCCAGTGTCAGATTGTCCCCCCCCCCCCCCCCCATCTCCTCCCCACAAACGGTCCGTAGCACAAGCGAAGCTCGAAAATAGTTAATACGTTTTCACGAATTAGCGGCTGATTCGACGAAGACGTAAATGAATGAGTCGAGTACAGAACCAACGACTCGTCGTTATAAAGCGATGACGTCACAAGCCTCCAATCCAATGATAATGGGTCAGGGCACGTTTTCAGTGTTTCCAAGTGCTTCCAATCCAATGGTAAATGGCGAGGGCACGTTTTCACCGTTCCGATATAACACGAGGTTGGGAAAGGGATGAAGGGTGAGAGGGAGGGGGGGAGGGATGTAGAGAAGAGCTCGCGTTTTCTTCATACGTTTACAGGAATAATCGGGTGATTCGAGGAAGACGCAAATGAATGAGTCGAGTGGAATCTACTACTCATCTTTATAAAGCGATGACGTCATAAGCCTCCAATCCAATGACAAAGGGTCAAGACACGTTTTCATCGTTCGATATAACACATTTCATGGGAGGAGGATGAAGAGGGTCGGATCGTGGAAGGGATGGAAAATGAATGGATGCGATTCTGTGTACGAGGATGAACGAATGGGAGACGCGTAACGATCCACGATTCTCAAGAGCGGCGTAAAATTTAATCCAAGCATCGCGAGATTAGTTCTCCCTCCTCCCCCCTTATCCCAGGCTCTCCCAACAGAAAAGAGATGAGGAAAAATTGCTCGCAAAGACAACAAGTACGATTTTACGATTTAAACACGCGCGTGTTTATACTCGTTTTCATCGTACTGGTGACAAGCCTATATTCGTTCTAATGGTGAGCGTGTCTCATCGGCAAGTAGTAAATACCAGCGCCTAGGCAGACTGAAAAAGATCGAGCGTAATATTTTCGCAGCTGGAAATTGCCACGTCACGTCGATTTGCAGCTATTCTCTTCTGGAAATCTGTCTCGAATTTTTCCTGTATTTTTCCCTCTAGCACCCTTAATTCCACAGTGATGAAAATACAAGTGGCGCGGCGGCGTAAAGTTCGCTGTCTTGCGCGTACAGCTTTAAGCAGCGAGCTGTCACATCGGATATTAAAAGTTGCTCTTTTCCTCGTGCCCTGGCGTGGAAGAGAGAGAGAGAGAGAGAGAGAGAGAGAGAGACAGAGAGATAACTGCAGGAGGCATTGTTTTCCTTCGAAATCTTTTTCGCGATTTCTAGCTCGCGCCTGTCTGACTCTGTCAGCAGTATTTCCCTTAGACCTATTTTTCCTCGACAGTCGACGCCTTTCACTCGTCGAATCAAGCATCGAAATATAAATTAATATTCCGAGGGTTTTATAATTTTTTGCGAATACGCAATATCCCTGGTTACACAATTTTTCAATCCGCCTGACAAGTCTCGTCCGTTTCTACTGGCCGGACAAAGCAGAAATGCATTAGAGACGAAGGGAATATAAAAATGTGCAATATTGCGAGAGAGAAAAACAACAGTGGCAGTCGGTAGAACGGATTCGAGGGAAAATCTGGCTCGATCGTGAAATGTAAGCAAATTTCTAAAGGTGCGCGCGCGGTGCTGAGCGGAAAAATGAGGGAAAAAATAAAGAGAGGGGTGGGTGAGGGGGAGGGGGGAATCGTAGTCTACGCTTTATCGTTCAGCTTGCAAATCACTCGAGGTTCGCTCGTTTCTCTCTCTCTCTCTCTCTCTCTCTCTTTCAGTCCCAATACGGCGTGCCTTATTTTTGCCCGAACAGACTGCCACTGTATCTACTTAAAATGAGGCTGGTGAGGGACAAAATAAGAACAGACTTCGATGTAGAGGGGGGGAGGGGGGGGGGGGTGAGTTTTCAATCGCGCGACTGGGACATTTTTTGTCGGAACATACTGGCACACTGTATCTACTTAAAAATGAGGCTGGTAAAGGACGAAATAAGAACAAACGGGGAGACGGAGAGGGGGGTGGGTGGAGTTTTTAATCGCGAATGGCGTTCGTTTGAAATGTTCGAAGAGGGTCGTGTTTGGGGAGATTCTGGTCGTATGCGCGATACGTTGAGTATGGTAGGATGCGCGCAATTTGTTTTCCTGTCACGGAAGTTACGAGAAAACGACCTGCAACTTCCTGATATTCCCGATGCTCGGCAATCAGAGCCACGACCGTAGTAGAACGGGGAGGGGAGGAGGGAGGGGGAGCTTACTGACTGCCATGCACGTTCGCCTGACAAGCACACGCACACACACACACACACATACAAATTCTACACGAATTCCCCGAGATTCCGATCGTGCTCGTCCAGCCAGACGCAAATTCTTCCCTTCCAGCAAGAATTTCATCCCCTAAATTTCACCGAGCTGCAAAGCGGTCGAATCATCCACTTTTCTATATCCCGATGATCCCCAGCCAAGATAAATAAACTCACAGGTTAATTCCGTCGTAACCGGCGCCGATTCCAACGTGGTCCACACCGGCGATCATTCGTATGTGATTGATGTGAGCTGCAACAGTACAAGAAGAAGGGAGAATTTAACGTCGTAGAGAATTTTGTTTCTTCGAGAACTTTCATAACCGTGGTTTCCTTCGAAATTATATTTTTTTCTCCTCCACCGTATCCACCGAAGAGTTTTATTCGTTCTCAAAAGCACGAGAATTACAGAGGCTTGCAGGAGTGGGAGGGAGGAGGGGGGGGGGGGGTGGTGGTGCGCGAGGAAGATTCGCGCGATGTCGTAGGCCAGGCCAACGTACAATAAGGGATGAAAGAGGAAAAGGAGGAAAGAATGAAACTGGCTGCAATATCGTGAAAGAAATTGCAGACTCTCCTGAGAGACATTTGGGGGGATTTCTTCCATTTCCTCTGTTAGGTGCGCAAACGCGAGTACATCCTGTAAAATATTTGCTTGCTGGCGGCATATCTCGAGCTGGATGCCGTTCAGACTTAGCGAGAAAATCACGGTAGCTCCGAGGAGGAATCGCGAGAGCTTTCGTATCCAGCTCACGTTAGAATTCGAAAGCTACAATGCACTTCCAGTTTCGAAAGACTCCGATACGGAACTGACAATCGGCCGAAAATCGACTCTCTCGTCAAACTGGCTGCTCTTAAAACCTTGAAGAGAGTGGGTGATGAAGAGCAGTAGGAGTAGCGGGGGGGGGGGGTGTAGTAAATAACAGCGATCGATGCTGCTACTGCTTTCTATTCTCAATTAGAGTTTATCCTTCGGGATACGGGTTAATGGAAATGCCAGCAGGGGAAGAGAAGGACTATCAGAGAGTTAGATGCTTGATAAGATTTTCTTCCAGGATGAAAATCAGCGCTCACCTGCTACATCCTCCAGCGTTGATTTCTCTCCGCAGCTGATGAAGTGGGGATAAAAGGATACCATCACTATACCACCGGTTTCGGCCTGAAACGATAAGAGATAAAATAGTCTGGAGTGTCTTTTGTTTTCGATGGAATCTTGTTATATATATATATATATATATGCTTACCAGTAGTCTTAATGCATGGTCAGGCACGTTTCTAGAAGAATTGCAGAGGGCGTGAGCACTGCTGTGGCTGAAAATCACTGGAGCCCTCGACGAACTCATGGCATTCAGCATGGTAGGCACCGATACGTGAGACAGATCCACCATCATACCCAGTCGATTCATCTCTAGAACGATGCTCTGATTCCAATAGAAATTCATTCAGTGAAATTTATTGCTCCTTAAAAGCATTCGTTAAGTTTTTCTTTGCTTCTTCTAGTTTTTACGCATTATACAGTATATTGTGAGTTAAGGCTAGTATAACTAAGAGTTCACGACTCGTCTCGCGTTTTTCTTAACGTTCCGTGATAAATTTAACGTCTCTAGCGAAGTTTGGTGGATGAGCCACGTTTAGAGGCGGACTCGGGCAATATTTTTCAGCCGGTAAACATTTTTCATCGCAATAATGAGCGAATGTATTAATTGATATAATGCACGGTGAATAATTCCATTATGCGAATAAATTTTGTTCAATATTTAATACCAACTGTTTACCATAATTGAACACATTTTTGGAATATAGGTTAGAAATTTAAAAAATTAAAACAAATAAATTTTCTCTAAATATGCTAATTGGATATTTTGTGACTCTATTTTCCAGAACTCGAAAAAATCACGAAACATATGTTTACACAAACACCCGTTCGTTATTACAAGTGTGAAAGGAATCTACGTGCGAGAAAAGTTGGTTTCTGATTGGACAAGGGCATCGATCGTTGCTTCTTTTCCCCGATAACTTGAGATACACTGGCAGCGGTCTGAGACATTGTCGTCCGAAGCAACTGGAGTTTGCGAAACTAACAACGGAGCAGAGCCTCGCCTATTTAGAGGCAGCAACAACTTTTGCGAACAAGCCAGCAGATGGTCTCAAAGGGGTCTGGTCAGCCTGCGGAACGCTTTGGAAAACTTATCGACCAGCTGCGCCGCCATATTGCTAACTTGCTTCTTCCACCCTACACCTATACACACATGTATGTATATATATATATATATATATATATATATATAAAATATATACAAACACGTATACAAAGTTCCAAACTAAAGATTCCAAGAAGAAAAAAGTCAATGAAAAACGATGAAGCTATATTTACAAGAATCCAACACACACGCATTATCACTCCATCCATGGCAAGAAACCTTCCTCACCTCATTTTAACACTCGCTATAAACTATTAACGGTAATCGCTGGGAGCAAGCTGAAACAAGCAGATTTCTGCTTATTAAATTTACCATCTCTCTCTGCACGGTGCGAGCGCGAGTGCAAAATACCTCACGGTATTTATAATTAAATCTGCACGATTCAGGCATGCCACGTTTACACTATATATATAGCTACACAGAGACCAGCAGCTATACGTACACGTATCGCGACCGAATGAGGGAAATTGCCGTGGGATTATCATTATAGCGTTGGGGAAAAAGCGTTAATTAAACGCCGATACTCCGCAGGAATAAAGCGAGGTTGCTCGAGAGTGCGGGAGGATAGCTCGGTGGTGTGCTCGCCGTTATAAATCTTTCGGGAGGAATTTCGAATTTCTATCCTCTCCAAGGCTCGGAAGGCTGTTTATTGCTAGTCGTCTGAGAGATAGTCGGGATATTGCGAGGAAAGTATAAAAGAAAAGTGCGGGATCTTATATTAGATACTTGGCGGGCGACGGTGGCGGAAGAGACGAGAGTTGGAAAGTACCGAAGTAGTGACGGAACAAAGTATGGAGTATCTCTGCACGGAGAGACCCTACCTCCCCCCACCCCCCCCCCCCCACCCCCCTTAAAGTGTCCAACTTGCGGACTCTGCCGGGCTGACAATTATCATTGGGCGAAACTCGGATATTCGCCGGCCAAATTAACCACGAGAATTGAATTTATTACAGCTTGTACATTACTCGAAATTAATTCTCCTCGGGAGACCTTGAAACGTATAGAAATATGAGGAGGAATCTTCCATTCGCGGCCGTTGGATAATTTTTGCATATAGAAGAGTCTGGATAGCTCCGAGTGGCTTCCGGCGGAAACATCGGCAAATTAAATGGAAAAGCAGCGAAAGCACCGGCTGTAAATAGTTTAAACGGGCTCCCGCGCTTCTTCATGTTGGTCTCGAAACGCAACGATATTGACCTCGGTTGGTCTGCGTTAGATACATAATGGGATTATTCCGGAGTGCTCCTTCCAGCTCCTCCCGACTCGCACCGTGGGTGGATGTTAATCGAGTAGTGCGAGTGTAGCATCGATCCGGCAATGAGGAGCCGAGCGAAAAAGTAAGCTTATTAACGCGCGGGCGGATCGAGCAAGCCGCGGTTCCTCCAACGAGATTACACAGCTGATGCACGGCTACTTTTCGGGAGCTTACTCGTATAGGCCGAAGAGCGACGCCGAGTTTCCCCGGAATTAATCCAATATCGAAAGTTTGTTTGCGGAAAACTTGCAGCGTTGGTAGATCCTTTCGTGTCGCGTTTGCCGCGCGGCAAACACGCAGAGGGAAACACAGAGTTTCGAAACGTTTGCTAATCCTGAGAATGCCAGCTTGAAAACACGTTCCGTCCATTCCCGGTACTTTTGCAAAACCTACCGAGGACACTCTATAATTCTCCTGGAAATCTCAATTCTCTAATGTGATTATGTCCTCTCGTTTCACTTTTCTCCTCGCAATTATCAGCGTGACGCTTAATAAAATTCTCGAAACTCGATTTTAGCCCCGTGAAGCACGTTTTTATATACGGGTCCTTTGAAGCACCCTCGACCGGGCTGATATTGCGATAAGGTATATAAAAAGTAAGAGTTAAAAAAAAAATAGAGCCTCGCGGAGCTTAATTCTAACCTCAAGAAGGGGTTTTTATAGATTCTTTGAAGCATTCTCGACGGGGCTAATGTTACGGAGATAAAAAGTGAGGGGTTAAAAAAATAGTAAAGAAATTTATCATAGGGAAATGTAAACAGGCCATAAGCGTTGGGATAACGTCCGCTAACGCTTTATGCGTTTAGTCGCGTTATTAACGTCCATCCACCAATACTAAAAGCAGCTGTTACTTTTTACTCGTGTACCGCATCCACCTCCGTTGTCCCCACTACAGACTTTAATATCACTTTTGCGATAAACAAACGTAACAGTCCAATTTGTGCAATTGAATAGAGTAATAGAATATTTTTTTCAAAGCTTTTTACTCACCCTGCCAAAGTTGGAGAGGCCGCCGATGTGGGGTACTTGACCAGGTTCATCCGCCGTGCTGCAGTCTGCCCTAACGAACCAACAGGTCATTAACTCAGTAACCTAGATTCTCAGTTATTGCTCTAGAGAGAGAGAGAGAAAGAGAAAGAGAGGGAGAAAGAGAGAAATAATTGATCCTGACGATTGACGAGGTGAAAGAGAATCTCTAAAAAGTATATTCTCGGAAAATTCCGTATACTGCGATCGCGGTGCGTTTGATATCTCCAACGAGTCGCTATATAGGTGGGAAAATAAAAACTTGAATCTCTTTTCTCCCCTTGCCACGACAAGCGTGCCGTGGTACACACGGGCAAGATGGAAATATGTGAAAACTTTATTCATGGATAACGGGCCACTTGGCAAAACACGTTTGAGTTGGCGCGAGTTTTTATTGCGTCGCGCAGCCGGCGCACCGTAAACATTCTTCAGCGAATTCGTCCATTGTTTATCGGTGAATAATATTTGGTTGGCGCCAGCTGCGCGCCACCACTTTCTCACCATCCTGCTATATATATTTCTATTATATATATTAAATAATAATAATAGTCTTCGACTCAATGGTTAGCCTAAAACTGTGCTTCGAGGAACGATAAACGATAATTGTGAGAGTTATTGACATTTGCTAAGGTTTGTGGTACTTGTGGTTCGTTACCATGTATGTATATGTGTGAATAATAATAATAGTCTTGGACTTATTTGTTAGCCCACAACTGTAATTCGAAGAACAATAAACGATAAGTGAGAGCTATAGACGCCAAGTGTGATTCATTACCATGTACGTATGTGTAAATAATAATAATAATACTCTCGTCTTATTAGTTAACCTTAAACTGTAATCCAAATAATAATAACAACTCCTCGGATTTTATCAGCCAGCCTAAAATCGAGCTCGAAGAGCAATAAGAAGGAGCGAGTTGTAGACACTCACCAAGGTGTATTGCACGTGTGGGTTAGCGTTAGGTAGCGAGCTCCCAGCTCGTACAGCATCCTCAAAACTGGGAGGCTAGCACCTACAGCGTGGCCACCCTCGACCCCGATCAAACTGGCCAGTCGACCCTCCTTGTGAGCCTTCTCTATCCCTGTAATAACACAACTCAAACTTTTTCAAACTATCCTGAAGAATCCCAATCTCTCCTGCAGGAATTATATATATATATAAAAGTTCAATAACGATGGATTGAAAATTGAGCGGATTATTATCGGTCCGTTATGACTCGACGCATCTGAGCAGGTGAATCAGCGCGAGGATAGCGAACCGTGCGATAAAATCTGTAATTGGCGAAATATTCCAAGTGAGTAAACGCTATCCGTGGCGTATGCATAATAAACAGCGAGAGACGTCGAAATAATTGCATTACATATGCGCATAACTGATGGAGATTTTAATTAAATGAGATACGGAATAGCCGTATTGCTGCCGGATTGCAACTGACCGAGTCTGTTCGTTTAAACCTTGATTTTCGCACATCGATCGAGTAATCTTTTAAAATATCAAACTATCAACCTCCTTTCATCATTTTTCCTCCAATTTCTGCCGCTTGCTCGGTTTGTATCGTGCACTTTGGCTCGCGCTACGACCGCGTGCGAAGGTTCTATATATATATATTGGTGAGGTTAGGTCTCGGTTTCATTGGTATTCGATTAAAATGCCATGTAGAAACCGCCCGTTAAGAGAGCAACGCTATCGAGGGAATTCCCCTGATTGGGAAACACGTGGTGGTGGTATAAGGTTGGTACATATACATATATATATATATGTAGTATATACACATGTATATATATTAGTACTCCCGTGCGGTGGGCGCATTCGTCGTGGTATCCTTTTTCCAATAATCTACCGACGATTACCGAACGTTAATCCTTGATAAAAGCGCTAAAAAGCTTGTTATTGGTGCGTCTCTCATTTTTCGAGTTGTTGTATATGTGAGTGTGTGTGTGTGTGTGTGTGTGTGTGGTTGTGTTGGGTGTATAGAGGTTTTTCCATACAGAGGAGAAATATTGCGAGGAAGAAACTGATGAACCTTTGTACGAAAAGATAGTATGGCTTTATAAATGTATAGGGGTCCCGTGTATTATACCGATATTTACATATATGTATGCGAATAGAGACGTGCAGTCGCCGAGGTTATCGAACCAGCCACACCGAGCTGTGTGTATACAGGCGTGGAAGATTTTCCCATTTCTCCTGGAATTTCACAGCCGCTGCATCTCCGACAGCTTTCACCCTTTTTCGATCAAATTCATGTCCCATCCAAACATACCCGGCCCACCCACACCCTCGCACACACATACACCGATACGTGGCATACCTGCTGGCACTCTCTGTTAATGCAGCACGCAACAGTGACACATCTCTCGAAAATCCGAAAAGCCACGCCCGCTCCGCGATTTCGTATTCAGCTCGCGAGAAGTTGGCGAAAAAAAACAGAAGAAATAAACAAACGGTCCCTCGGGCAAAATTTTCTGCGCGTTGATGCTCAGGGAGTGAAACTTAAGAGGACGCGATTTGCTTCGGAAGAGGCTGGGTGCTCCAGTGGATCCTGTGTGTGTGTGTGTGTGTGTGTTAGAGTGGGAAAAGTGGGAATAAAATAGGTTACAGGGTGTTATACCTTCACGGGAGTATTGAGACACCCTGTATATCGAGGGAGGTCGGTGAAAAAAGGGGGAATAAACAAAATGGTCCCGGGGGCAAAATTTTCTATACGCGTTGGTGCTCGGCGAGTGAAACTCGAGAGGACGCAATTTGCTCGAGGAGTCTTAAGATATTCGAGTGGATCGTGCATGCGTGTGATTGGGGTGTATTAGTCCTAGAACAGGTTCCGGGGGTCCTCTTCGCAATGCGTTTCGTTGCTAAAGAAACACCCTGTATACTACGAAAATTCGCGCGTACCTTCCGCCGAGGTAACGAGGACCATGCTTTCCGGATGCTTGTTGACCAATCGACGAATCAGGTCAATCTGCTCCAGAGCCAGCTGCACCGAGTCCAGGTGTTGCGACGAGCACGGCACGTAAGCCGACCAGAACTGTAACACACACACACGTACACACACATATATATATATATATATATATATAAAAGATACGAAAAAATTTAATTCCGCATGATTTTCCTTAAACTTACAACTCGAATTTATTTAAGCTTCCTCCTGATGGAAGCTTAAGGGGGGAGGGGTTAAGAAGAGTGTACGTTGGGTAAGGGTGGGGGGAGAGTGATTTTCTCTGCTCTCAATTCACTCGACGCGAATTGTCGAGTTGCCGGAAGAGGTAAATCCAAGTACTTCCGGAAGTGGAGCCTTAAGGCTTGAGCGAAAATACGTGTCGATACGAAATCGCATGGTTCTTCGATGTCTACGTCTAACTGCTGCGCGAATCTCGCGAGGATCCACGGATTCCCCTGGAGGGCCTAAAACTTGTCGGCTGCCTCGAGACAACCCCCGTCGTCGCCATTAACTCAGCCAGCCGGCCCGAGAGTGGAGTGTGGAACGGAGTACTCCCAAATTGGAGAACGATTTTAACGTTTTATACCGATCGCTCGAGTATCCATTTGCCCTCGAGTTCTTCCCTCCGTCATATTCTTTTATTCCTCTCGCTGCCTTTCATGGAGAAAAAATAATAATAAAGGGTGCTTCGCACTACGAACACGTTTGTCGGATGAAATATCGCGAAAGGAAAATGAAACACAAAATTAGAAGGAGAACAAAGCAGAGTGGTCTGCGTGTAAAAGGGAGCGTGACTAAAGAGTCTTTGCTGAGGCTCACTGTGAGGAAAAATATAGAAAATTTAACGGTAGTGAATCAACTAATTGAAATTAGAGTTCCGAGCACTCTTACGTTGAAGGACGATTTTAACGCTTTGTAACGATTGTTCGACCCCCTCCCACTTATCATTCTTCTGCTTGAAAAAAATCTAACAAAGGGCCTTCGTGTACTGGGATGAAATAGCGACGATAAGATTAAAGATGAAATTAGAATTTACTGGTGAGGAGAGGGGGAGAGGGGGAAAGAAAGAAAGCGGAAGGTTAACCGAAAAATTTGTTTGTTTGTGTAAACGTATATAGCAGGGAGAGTACCACTGTGATGGGTCAGAAAGCAAAAGCAGGCAGCCAGGTCAGGACGAGCGTGAAATTCTAGGCACGCTGGTGCATACTTGGTATACGTATATACATAGAGTATAGTTTAATGAATTTTCCGGCCGGTTGGGAAGATAAAAATACAGCAAAGGTCTCTAAGACGAGGAAGGTGAAGAAATTTTTGCAAGAAGCGGAAATTCGGCACAGATGAGTGAACACTGTGCTGAGTAAATGTATAACGGAGGTAGTATACCGAGAAAAATAATTATTTGATTCAAATAAATCTTGAGTGAATATATATATATACTACCCCAATTAAATTATTTACTCCATTTCAATAATCCTTATTAAAATGGATTAAATTTGAGTCTAATTAAATAATTATTTTTATTCAATAAATTGTTTACTAGAGGCAAGTAGACTGAATAAATTATAGTTTATTTGGATTATTCGAGAGACGATTTATTTGAATGAAAAACAATTTTCTCTTTATTGTACTCCTGTGATGAGTCAGGAAGGAAAAGCCACGGAATCAAGACGAGCCTGAAATTCTAGGCACGCTGGTGCATACTCGGAATGTATATACGTAGAATATAGTTTAATGAATTTTCCGTCCGGTTGGAGTGATAAAAATACAACAAGAATCTCCAAGAAAATGAACGTAAAGAAATTTTAGTATACGAGGCTGAAATTTGAAATGAGTAGGATGAGTCTTGTGCTGGTCTGCTGGTAGAAGAAAAAATTGTTTCATTCAAATAAATTGTGTTTTGAACAGATCCAATTGAATTATTTACTTGTTATTAACAATTTTTATTTAAATCAATTCTTTCTTCAGCGTACGAATGTGATGGTTTAAAAAGAAAAAGCCGCAACACGAGGACGAGCCTCAAATTCTACACAGACCAATCGATGCTTACTCGGGCCAATACACAGACCCATAATTTATCAAATTTCCTGGCTGGTTGATGAAAGAAAAATCAAAGAAAATAAATGTAGAGAAATTTTAGCACGAGGCTGAAATTTGAAACTAGTAGGAGGATTCTTGTGATGGTTTGCTGGTATATAGATATAATACACTAAGAAAAACACTGTTTCCCTCAAATAATTCGTATTCTGAACAGATCCGATTGAATTATTTACTTGCTGTTAAAAATTTTCATTCGAATCAAAACCTTCTCCAACATACGATTATAATGAACCAAAAAGAAAAAGCCTCGAATACTACATATACCAACCGATGCATACTCGGACCAATACACAAACCCATAATTCAAAAAATTCCCCAACCATTTGAAGAAAGAAAAACCCAAGTAAGAAAATGAACATAAAGAAATTTGAGCAGGAGACGGAAATTTGGAACAATTGGTTGAACCCGGTACCGACACACAGCACAATTGCTTTGTCAAAACAAGCAATTTCGAATTCTGTGAAACTTCCGGTTTGAGTTTGGGCTCCTCGCGCGTAATTGCATCAGATTATGGAAGAAACTTGTGGAAAGAAGCGATTAAACTGTCGGTGAAATTTATGCTCGAGAAGAAAAATGAATTGGTAGATTTCATCTCCACTTTATAATTAACCGTCGTTGGCTCTTTGATGAGGGCTGGATGAGGATCTACGCGAGATACGGTTTCATCGTTGCTGGAAATTTCGCCCCGCGAATCTTTTATGCATTCTCGTAAAAGAATTATTCGTGATCGTTGACAAGGGAAGAAACGCCAATAGATTTGCCGGCAGTGGTGGTATATATATTTCTTCTGTTCTACATTTGCGAGCTTTCCGCCGTCGAAATTACACGGCTGCCATTTTTCGTCGGAGCGGCAATCAGTTTCCGGCTGCAGCAGGGAAAGGGGAACTACTACTAAAATGGCAGATTTTTTATAGTCCTGTTTTAGTTATTTAGGTTGTAACTTACTTGAGCGGCAACCATGCCTTCCTTTAATCTCCTGAGATCCGTGTGGCTCCAAGCGCTGTTCGACCAGGGATGGGCATCCCCGAGGTCATCAAACCTGAACTCCCTCAGCTGATTCTTCAGGAACTTCCGAATGTTCCAAGGCAGATCGTTGTGCCTGGAAAACCAAGCGGAACAAATTCTTAGTTCAATCCTAGCCTATATAATCTAATTAAACTTGCACTTCTACGATCCACTGAAAATTTCATTTTCCGACTTCCCAAGCTTATCTCGAGAGTCCCTCTTTGCCAGATGTTTCATAATCTTTTAAATATATAAGTCGTTGGGTATTTCAATCTTTGCTTCTTTTTTCTCGAGAAATCTATAGACTATGGTTACACACACACACACACACACCATATACACGGCTATAAAGTTGTAGAAATGAAAGGAGAGGTGTTTTTAAGGGTAAACGAGCTTGCGTAGCGTTGCGAGCATTCTCCCATGATACTTTGATAAGGAGAGGGGGGGGGGGGGGTAGGTGGGGTTGGAGAACGAGAGCAAAGTTTGCCTCTTGCGATAGAATTAGGGAGGCATTCAACTTCCTTCCCGCCCGTTAGTTGCTACTTCCTACTAATACTTATACCTGTGGGTGGTCCAACTTGTCTCGAGGTTAAGTAACTCTACGCGGCACACGCTCTTATTGGGTGTCAGCTGTATACCGCGTCTCTAATATCCCCCCTCCCCCCTCCCCTTTCCCATTCGAGCTTAAATATTAACCATTGCACGCCGGTACTCATCGAAGGCAAATGGTTCCTGCGTACTGGCGCACCTCAACATCAAGCATTTAGTGATTCATAAAAATATTAGTACCACCGTATAACTGGCTGACAGCCAAATCGCTCTTTTCCAGACATTCGTGGCAAATCGTCCATAAAAGTCCGAGTGTTTATTGCTCATTGTTACGAGGCCCCGGCAACCAATATGACGGTGGTTTGCGAATCAGCTTTGATCTACTAGCATCAATGCCACCGCACGCCTCTATAAATCACGCTAGATCCATGAATAGCGCACGATGCTTGACAAAGTATCGCTCGGTCAAAGTGGTTAAATCAAAAACATCTCGCTCAAACTCGTCCATCGCCCTTCGACCATCAATAATCTCAACGATATTCTTTCTACGAATGCGGACTGGAATTATACGAAAATGTAGATTTTTTTTTTTTTTTTGAGGTTTTTAATTGATGTTTAATGATGGTAGAGAGATATTTTTGATTAAGTTGGATTTAGAGTAATGAAGGTTTATTCTAATGGGATTGTAAGTGGAGATTGGGGAAGGGGTGAATCTCTCTTCTTACATATAAATTAATTTTTTGCTAAAACAATAATTAATCACTTCCATTAGAGTGATATATTGGATAAATTTAATTTAGACTCGTGAATTACTCTTTAATGCTGGCAGAGAGATATTTTGGATTAAGTTGAGTTTCGATGGTGAAGCTACCAGTGCGAAGTTAGCACCCCAAATTTTAAAAATGGAAAGAAACCAAAGAGTTCTAGTAGCACCCGGAAAAGTTCTATAGTTCCTTGCTATTTCTCAAATAAGTTCTGCAGATTGAACTCGAAAAACTATAAAAAGATGATTTGGGGTGCCAACTTCATGTTCTCCAATATTCAAACGCTTGTATCCTTTAAACTAAAAATCCTATCGATAAAAACTAATAGACATAGTTATAGAACTCTCTGGAGTGCCACAGGAACTCTAGTTGAACATCGAAAAGGTCAAAAAAAAAATTTTTAATTTAAAAAAAGATTGTCAAAAAATCTTTTGACAGTTCCGGGTAATCTCGTGGGAGTTCTTATGGCACCCCATCGAGTAGAAACGAAAAGTCTTATGGAACTTTTCGATTAAACCAGAAATGACCAAGCTACAGCTGTATTCAAAAGTCAATCCTCGAAAAACAGCTGCAGCTTGGTCATTTCTGGTTTAATCGAAAAGTTCCATAAGACTTTTCGATTCTACTCGATGGGGTGCCATAAGAACTCCCACGAGATTGCCTGGAACAGTAAAAAAAATGTTTTGATCATTTTTTTTAAATTAGAAAAACTTTTTGTTTTTGAAATTTTCGATTTTTAATTAGAGTTCCTCTGGCACCCCAAAGAGTTCTACAACTATGTCTATTAGTTTTTATCGATAATGGTTTTTGTTTAAAGCATATCAGCGTTTCAATATTAGAGAAAGTGAAGTTGGCACCCCAAATCATCTTTTTATAGTTTTTCGAGTTCAGTCTGCAGAACTTTATTGAAAAATAGCAAGGAACTGTAGAACTTGTTCGGGTGCTACAAGAACTCTTTGGTTTTTTTCCATTTTTAAAATTTGCGATGCTAACTTCACACTGGTGGCGAAGCTTCGGGCTAAAGGGGATGTTGTAAGTGGAAGTTGGGGAGGGAGGGAATTTTTTCTTATGTAAAATTTTTTTTTGCATATAAATTAATTTTTTGATAAAATATTAATTAATTTTTTATCTATTACAGTGATATGTGTTGGATTAAGCTGAGTTTCAGCTAGCGAAGATTTGGCTTAAAGGGGATGTATAAGTGGAAGTTTAAATGGGAAGTGAATCTTTTCTAGGAAAATTTTCTTTTACAAATAAATAAATTCATTTTCCAAAACGTAATAATTATTAATCTCTGCTATCAGTGCAAATGTAAAGGATTCAGCTAAATCTAGATTCGCGAAGCTAAAATCCTCTAAGGCAATAAAATTAGAGATTCAAGGGAAGGTGAATTCTCTCACGTGAAATTTTCTCTTAATAATAAATTAATTTTTTTCAAATTATAATAATTATTAATCATTACTACCACCGCAAATATAATGGATTAAGTTGAATCCAGACTCGTAAAGTTTTATCCTAAAGGGGATATAAGTGGAGATTTAAGTGAGGGTGAATTTTCTCACGTAAAATTTTCTCTTACAAGTAAATTTATTTTTATTCAAAATATAATAATTATTAATCATTACTATTACTGCGAGTATACAGGATTCCGTTAAATCCAGCCTCGTGAAGCTTTAACCTATCAGGGGGGTTATAAGTGAAGATTTAAATGGTAGTGAATTTTCTCGCGTAAAATTTTCCCTTACAAATAAATTAATTTTTATGAAAAATATAATAATTATTAATCATTACTACTACTTCGAGTATACCGGTTAAATCCAGTCTCGTGTAGCATTATCCTGTAAAGGGGATGAAATTAGAGATTCGTATATAAAAGAAGTGAATCTTCTCGCGTAAAATTTCCTCTCACAAATATAAATTACTTGTTTTTAAATTATAATAAATATTAACGATTACTGCCACAGCAAATATAACGGATTAAGTTGAATACAGACTCTTGAAGCTTTATCCTAAAAAGGATAGTAGTGGAGATTCAAATGATGGTGAATCTTACACAAAATTTTCTCTTGCAAATAAAAAATAGTTATCCAAAATATATTTATTACTATACTAATGCAAGTATACTGTTTTCGGTTAAATCCAGTCTCGTGAAACATTATGCTATAAACGGGATAAAATTAGAAACTCGTATATAAGAAAAGAGAATCTTGTCAGGTAAAATTTTCTCTTACAAATAAAGAAATTGTTATCCAAAATACATAATAACGATTAATCATTGCTAATACTGCAAGTATACTGAATTCGGTTAAATCCAGTCTCGTGAAGTATTATCCTGTAAGCGGGATGAAATTAGAGATTCGTATATAAGAGGAGAGAATCTTCTCACGTAAAATTTCCCCTTACCTATACATCCCGCTTTCATGCAGAAGCTTATATAAGAATGTTTATAGTCTGGACAGTTTTGCGGGGGTATATATATGTAGACGGTAAAGTTTCGGGTAGGAAATTCGCAATGGGACAGAAGCAACGGGGTATCCGGTGGTGGAAGTTTCGTGGTTCGTGAGTCACGTCCGTGTTAAGTAAGGGCCAAACGGAAGGGTTGAGATCCGATTTCGAGGAGGTCACCGCGACTACGCCTTCTCGGCGAACTCGTGAATCGAGTTATATACATGCACTACCACGATCTCATCCACTCGGTCCCGGCAGAAGTTAAAGCTCGCGTTGGAATAACCGCGCGCAAAAACAAATCAAGCACCGTAGAAAAACTTGCCACTCGAAGAAGACTCGTCTCGTGGAGAAGGAGCACCCGGTAGACGCGTGTAACGAGAACTTTTTCAAAGAGGACCGTGAGATTCTCAATCTCGCCTCGTTATAGCGCGGATTACCGTTTAGACTGTGTACGCGCTTCGGAAGTGTCGATCCTGGGAACGCCGAGTAGAAACAGCCTCAGTTTACTCAGCCTTGATCAAGCTTAACTCAAATTATTAGCCAAGTACAACATTTTCCCGCGATTATCCCATGTCAACGGATGTACCATGCTTGCCTAAATTAATTGCAGGATTTGTAGAGCGGTCTATGGGAGCGAGAGAACAGCAGCGTCGTGGAAGAAAGCGATTCGAGACGCGCTCTGGTGTTCGCTTCTTCGCTCCGTCCCCCCCTCCCTACCTCCCATACTATTCCCCCACCCTCGGAATCTTAAGGACTCCGCCCCACAGTAATGGATTTCACTGGACGCGAGGCGAGCGAGCCATCGACTTCTTTCTTTACTGGCCCCGCGCGTACAATAGCATCTAGGATTATGAACGTTGAAAAGTTGGATCGTTATCTCGAGCTCCCTTTTCCATATACATTAATATAACGAGAGTGTCCGTCATTTCATTTATAAAACTTTCCAAGTCCGCAGTCTTTCACGTTGACGAAGCTATTAGTGGATGTTGCACCCTGAAATGCATTAAACCGGTCATCGTTTATTGAAGAAGCTTTTAGCCGGAGAATTTTTAAGCTCTCATAATTGTACGTGTGCCGAATGAGTGTTTTCTCCAGGTTTTCACGGCTGCTCGCTATATGCTTGACCGAAGTTTCGATGCAGCTGCAGCGTAGCCTAATTGTTCCACGAGCGGTGTTGCCTTTAATGTATTTTCACGCTTGTGCCATGGTGGATGGAAACGTTTGGTTCAGCTTGACTAAACTAATTTGTCGCGTCGACCGTACTCCTACGTTATTATTGCATCAAAATTATCTCCTTTCACGTGCACCGGAAATACCTGCAAGAAACGCTCTTGTGCGCAACCCAAGCTATTATTAAATTGATTAACGCCGACTCTCTCTCTCTCTCTCTCTCTCGCACGCGCGCGAGTTTCTAAAATTTTAAATATAACCCAATCCTCTCTTTTTATTTTCCCTTAAAAGTCACAATTATGGAAGCTGAATAAGTGGCACTCGGACCGTTCTGGCGAAAGAGATTGAGAAGCGCTATCGCTTTATCGACTCCGAAGGATCACATCGAATAGAATGAAATTTCACGAGTTCTTCGTATTCCCGATACTTGACGGTTCGATCTCCTTTACCCAACATCGTTCTTCCATCATTTCTATTCGCCCTGTTAATCCCGTGTCTCGATGTCGAATAGAAATGAACTCCTTTGATCAAGCATCGGAATGAATGTTTCCGCGCGAATAATTTTCAATGTGCATCGATCGACGGGGCGAGTTGTTTTTTCTTGCCGTTGAAAAGGAGGCGGAGAAAAAAGGTTGGATTTTGGACGGGAAGCTCTCCTTTTCCACGTGGTCGATTCCTAAACCGAACGGTTCCGACCAGGCCCGTACAACGAGCGCGGTAATTTAATATTTCCAAGCGGGAATAAATGCCATCAGCGCTTGACGACGTAATTACGTGGAGTTTCCCTCGTCGGCTATTACCGCACCGGAAAGTGTTTCGCTAAAATAACGCAACAGAGTCAAGAAAACTCGCCAGTTAAATCGTCGTTAACATTTTTGCCACTGGCGTCCAAAGTAAATGAGGCACAAAGCCACACGGCCTTTCCGAATCTTTATTATCAAACTTTTATATATATATTATAAGCGCCTGATAAAATGCTTGGTTGGAAAATTGCTGGCAGCTTGCCGAAGAAAAATAATTTCGCGTGGTTCTACCGAGGGTGCTAAATGTCTGGAAAAGTTCTACCCGCTAATATAACAGTCGAGATAAATATTAAATGCGAGAATTGTCCAGAGTCGAATTTTAATAACAAAAATAGTAGTCCCCGTGTGGAGGGAAATAATCGTGTGTGGTTCGAAGAAGTTGGAAACATGACGCTGGCGGACGAATTAGTATGTATTTATACGCGGACGTTCCCGAGTAGCCAACGAACGAAAACATTCGATTCGGAGAACAAAACGTTTGGTGCTCGACACTGCGACTCGAGCAAAGTTCTTCGAATTATTGATAAATACGTCTCTCGAGTGTTTGGGGAATGTTACAAGAAGTGGTTTAGCATCCACTGTAAACAAAAGGTCGGTTAACACGAGTTCCTACTTCTGCCACTCTGCATTTAAAGCGTTCCTTTTCTCTTTTTATATATATATATATAACGACCTCGCAGTGATTTCAATTTTGCGAAGATCTTTTTGCGACGATTAATCCCTGCGGTGTTTGCTCCTTTGATAATATTAGGACTTTGATTAATTACATTTTTTGGTGTGTGGATGTTAAGAATTTTGGACCAACTTTTATCAATACTATTTTTCGCTGGTAAACATCATTAGTATTAGCATTGATTAAAAGTGCTTGCTCAAATATTGATTTTACTACTTCTTTAGTTGCAATATTTTGTTAAAAGAATTATTTTAATATTATTTGACCACGTTTAACAGGATAATACTGTTTTATACACGGATTTAATGATGCTGCTTTTAGTATGATATATTTTAGTAAGATTAAAATTGTTTTTTAGGTTGCGATACCTCTGGCACGCTGTGTGACCCCAAAAAAAAACCTATAAAGCGCTCTGTATATATTTATATAATCGATCCGTTGCTCATTGCTATTGATACTGCTGTCTGCTTTTATATTTGCCACGACTCAGCACGAAATCTATACCTTTTCTATCGAGTGAAAGCGCCTTACGTATAGCTTATTTTTTTCCGTCTGTTTACACTAGCTTTTTGCACAGTTCCGATCTGCTTCTGGCATATCGCCGTTATCCGAGTTCTCGGTAGAAAGAGAGGATGGGTGGGGATTGAATCGACAAAGCTATAGATGTTTGTACAGCTATAGCGGCCCATTTTCAAGAAAAGGCCCCCTCGAGCAATAACGTTGCAGGCAAGAGTCTCGAGTTAGCCTTCGTTATCCAGAATCGTATAACTCGTACGCCGGACCGTTGAGAACTGGCGGCTATTTGCCGCAGCAGCTATCCGGATCTGGATTGTTCGAGAGACCGTTCCAATTTGCAGCAAGAAAAGCTGAAACGCCAGAGAAGCGGCTTTCGTATCCGATAACCCATTTATCGAGAGATATTGCTGGGGCAAAGTCGATACAAGGAACGATCAAGGACCATTCCGCAGTGTCTTTGTTCGGCGAGGAATATATACAACGTCGAGTTTTTAGAAACAGACTGTAAACACGAGCAGGACTTACCCGTCGACGAGGGGCACATCCTTGAGAATGCGTCGCGCAGCGGCTAGCCGATCCCCAACGTGGGCCGCCAGCAGGATCCTCGTCAGGAACTGACCCAGGACCATCACACCCACCACCATCCTCATCCTCCTCCTCCTCGCTAGACTGGTCGTTCCCTCTTAGCACTCTCCTCATGCCATCACCGTCGACCAACTGGCTCGCTCGCAGGACCCTTTACGTCCTTCCTCTTTCAAAGTTTCCCTTTGCCAGCCACCCTCGTCGCAGAATCACTCACCCCCTCCCCCTCCTCCTTTAAAGCCAAAGCAACGATTTCACCGTCACGCGCAAAACCACCACCTTCTCCTTCACCAGCAGCAGCAGCGGCAGCACTTCTCCTCCTCCTCCTCCTCCTTCTTCTCCTTCTTCCTCTTCTTCTTCCTCTTCTTCCTCTACCACCTCTATACCCTACTATCCCTTTCATCGGCAGTCCACCAACTCTCCACACACACACTCTCTTTCTCTCTATTCACCACCTATATATAGCCATATGATCCTCCAACTACAACACTCTCTCTCTCCGTTCTCCTCGCCGATTTTACCTCGGACATTTCTTCCACCACTTCCACTCCCGAGTTATCGCCCCAGTTAACCAGGACTCCCTTCATGACCATTTATAATCGACTCCTGAAATCGAGACCACTTCTCACCTTTGGTCATCTATATAGATATATATTCCACGTTCTCGATCACTATAATCCCGCACGATCCAAACGAATCTCTCTGCCAGGATCTTTATCACCCACAACTTCCGGTCCCCACTGTGCGGAGTAACGGGTTCTCTCAAGGGTTCGCAAGATGGAGGAACATCCAAGTCTCTGGATTTTTATTTGGAAAAATTTGCATTATTATCGAGCTGCGTACATCATCGTTATCCACTGCACGCTCACGCCACGCTTTAACGAATCCGTTCGATGGAATATCCTGAAAGATTTTTCCGCGCAGGACGATCCTTATCTCACACACGTGACAGTTGGTTTCTTGCGGAATAACGAGGTTCACGGCTCGGACTGCCACGGTGCTCTCCTCTTATCTACCGGGTATTCGTCTTCACACATCTTCGAGAGCTCGCCAATTTTTCAACATGCCACAGATCGTTCCGGATCCAATCCCGCCGGTTATTCCACTTTAGCCTTGACCACTTTTTGTCGACTTCGCTCGACGGTCCTGTATAGGTTGTAGTACGTAATACGGTTAGCCGTGTACTTGATTAGTTTAATTAAGGTGGGTGGCCTAAATAGCGATGCGTTTTTCCTAGCAGAATCGAGGCATTTCCTGCCCGGTTACTCATTATTTCGAAGGTTCGAAGGCGCGCTATAAAAGGACAGGCTTTTAAAGCGAAATTCAGTCTTGCGCGATTGATCGCGTGCTCGTGCGTCCTGCTAGATCACTAGTGGCCCGATCACGTTTACGATTGCACGGATTGCACTCCCTGCCACACACGACACGTACCAGTGTCATTCGGCGCTAATGGATCGCCCCTTCCCAACGGACGGCCACTTTTCCGATCCTCTGAAAGGATTAAGCTCGTTAATGTCGCACGTCCAACATTCCCCACTGTGGAAATATTTCCCCCTCAAGCTTGCCTCACCCACTGTACTCACTCCCGTGCTATATACCTAATAATCAAGTTTCATCAATTTTTCTATCAACAAACGCGCCGGATTCGATATTCATCTACCGGTGATAATTAATTTGTGATTTAACGAATCGCCTCCCTCCCCCCTCACACATCATTTGTGATCTCTCGATTGTCGGCTCGCTTGTCGGAATTAACCTAAGCTTTACCACTGAATTTATCCGATTAATTTTTATTCGTTCTTTTTTTCATTGAAATTTGCGAAAATTCGACAGACTCGATATTCATCCACCGGTGATAATTAATTAGCGATTTAACGAATCTCCCTCCTCCGCTTACGAGCCCACCATTGTCGACTCGCTTGTTAGAATTGATAGGAATTTTCCGCTGGATTTACCTATTCAAGTCTCATCCATTTTTTATTGGCTCATTCTAAGATTCGACATTCATCTACCGACATTCATTAATTAAGGATATAACCTTTAGACTACTGGATGCTGCTATTCAAGAGCCGGGAGCCATATTTTCACGACTCTTCATCATAAATATATCGTTAATAGTCAAAATAGTCGTAGATCGTGTTTAAAAATTCACTCGGAAAAAGCACAAGCGGTCTAATGGTAAAGTTTAACCAATATTCCCTTCATTTATAACTTCTCCATCGTCAATTCACTTGTTGGAATTGACTCGAGCTCTACCACTGAATTTACTCGATCAAGAGAGTTTCATTAATTTTTCTGACAATAAATTCGAAAATTCGACAGATTCAATATTCATCAAGCAGGAATAATTAATTAACGTTTAAACGAATCTACCCCTCACTCACGACCCCCCAACGTCACAATTCGCTCGTTAGAAATGACCCAGGCTTTGCCACTGAATTTCTGTACGCAGGACCCTTCTTAGTTAGATACATCCCCATCACCATGATATTTCTTAGTCGTCCCTCCCATTTTTCACGCGTGCCACCTCCCGACGGCTTTTCCTGCTGAATTTTTCATCCTTCCACTGTCAAGCTTTTACGCGTATCCGCGCGTAAAAACTTCTCACGATCCACCTTGCACGATAAACAGAAAAGCTAGGGATCCACCCGAAGCGCTCTCGAGGCCGACGAACACTCACCGGTTAAACTATTTAATTCCTAGATACTCCCGACAACAATGCTGTCTATACACATTGTCAGCCCGATCCGAATTCAAAGCTACCGTATAACACATTGTAATATCTACATAGAAGCATTGTTAACGCGTCCATTAACCGCAGTCTCCAGAACTTGCAGGACGAATCCAGCGAACAATTTTCCCGTCGCTATTATACCCCCTCCGGCACATTCCGAAACTCGACAGAAATTGTCAAAGTTACCCTCGATCTCCTTATATTAATTTTCTCCCAGCTAATTCGACCGAGGTTGACTTCAGATGACCTTGAACTCTTGAGGAACCAAATCGGTGAAAGTTATTTCCACAGAGGAGATTGATGAATTTCGTGCAAGTTTCCGCTCGCGATAGGTGTGGTGTGCTTTGAATCGACACGCGCGGGAAACTTGTTGGCGGTTCAGAGTTGCAGGCCCGACTGTTTGCTGCTAATGGGGAAATGGGAAGGGAAGAGAGCGCGCAGAATACGCGGAGGGGTCGGGGGAGAGCGCACGCGCATTGCCAATTCTATACGGGGGATCTTCGTCGGTTCCCCGTTCGTTGTTCTCGTCGGTTTTCAGCCACGTCCCCGCCAGTCCCGCCACATCTGACTCTTAGTCCCTTCCCGGAATCACATAGTGTCGCCTCGCAAACCTTCCGGCTATGTATACCTTTTCACGCTCCACTGCATCCATCGACGAAGCTCCAATGTTATTCGCGGAGTACCATCCTGTAACGCTGTGCTTCCGATGAAAAATAATTATTCAACTTTATTTTCGAGTTTACTTTACATGGTAACTTTGTACCATCGCTTGGAAAAAAACATCAAGTACTTGGGAGATTCTCAGGCTTCCTACGTGCTTCGCTGGGTTCAACAGCGACGTCAAATGTTATTTTCGACATGCACCTGTATATATATATATATATATATATATATATATATATATATATATTAATAGTGTACTTGGAACAAAAATAATTATTAAACTTTATTACAAACTTTTCTTTATGTATGAACCCGCAGACTCCATACCATTAGAGAGTAGAAAATAAACTGTCGATCATTGGCAGCGATAACATTCCTTTTGATGGAACGATCGGAGGGGACTGGCTGATGGAAAAACTCTTAAAATGCAAAATCTTTCTTCTTTATCTTTCTACGTTTGTACACATCACCAAAAGGCGTTTTTTGATTTAATAATAATAATAATAACATGCAATACAGCGAGGAAAAGCTTTGCACCATTTAAATTTACATTATCGGCGTCCACCGAATTTCCAAAGTTTCTTCATACGTGCGAGAGGCGACAGGAGCGGAAAAGCTTTTGCGACGGGAGTTTCCGATATTTCGTCCAGCATAAAGAAGTGGTAAGAAGTTCCACACTCGGACTAGAAAAGGGATCTGTTTTGTAAATCCGTTCGTGGGACAAACATCCGGCGGCAAATAAACTTAGGAAATTGAATTTTTCTTTACCAAGCTAACGCGTGCGGCTGGACTCGGTTTAAGGGATTTGGACATTGGCGCAAAAACCCATACACATAGCCGCTACAGCCACAAACACACAAGCACGCGCGCGGGAACGCTCGACAAACTATTTTGCCTCGGGCTTCGTCAACATAAACCGATAAATTTTTTCCCCTACTATTTACCATCTTTCGGTTCATTTATCATCCTGGATGAAATTAGATCCGGCCTTTCAAATGATCCATTATCGCAGAGAGTATACCCAGTGGCAAATTAAAGCAGATAAGAACAAGCTCTCGGAATTATATTTTTAATTTTCTCTTTCACAATCACACACGAATTGAAGCAAAAGGGCTGATCGCTAACTTGTTTATCTCATCACGGGAAATTCCTCTCTCTCTTTCTCTCTTTCTTGTCCAGTTTTCTAACTGTACCATAAATCAAGTTAACGTTAGCCACGTTCGTCCGGCAGAAGCGTGTATTCCGCGTACTCCACGAACGTGTAACGTGTGCCAATGTGATTTTTCTTGCTTTTGTCCTGCCTCGCCATGTTCGATTCGTTCTATCAGTTGTATTTGCAATAATACAACATTACTCTTGAATTTTCTCCATATTCACACACACAAACACACATTAATTAAATTATATATACCAAGAAAAAGACGCGCGTAATTCGCATACTCCATAAAGGTGTAACGTGTAACAATGTAATTTTTCTTGCTTTTGTCCTACCTCGCCATGTTCGATTCGTTCTATCAGTTGTATTTGCGATAATACAAAATTACTCTTAAATCTTCTCCATATTCACACACACAAACATTAATCAAAATATATAAACCAAGAGAAAAAATACGTTACAGAGTTTCTTACACGCGCATGCCACCAAGACTATCGGTACCCGAAGAGAGTCGATTTAAAGGTGGAAGAAGTTTCTTCGGTTATTTCTCGATCCGAGTTTTTCGCTGCTCAATTTGGCAGAGAGTACCGCGTGTCCTACCACCAGTTGTACCTGGCCCCGTTCCAACAAACGTAGGCGCGTGCTCCGACAGAACTACCCTATTCGATTACCGAGAGGCCAGCCTGGAAAATATGAACAAATATCCGCTCGATATAATAAGAACAATGGTTCGGAACGGACAGCTTGCCACGGATATTGATAACTGTCGCGGTGTGTAATCGATGAGCATTCAAAGCGTAAACTTCAAAATATAGAGTAAACTATTGCAGGGAATGCGACGCGTTCGCCGCGTTTAAATTAACTTTGCACCCGGTGCAATTTTCATTGACGGTATACACGCATCGTGAATATGCAGAGGGAGAGCGCTAAAATTTGCAAGAGAATTAAGAGAAGCGCGTGCTTTTTGCACGTCGATAAATTAAAAATGGAGAAAAACCGTTCCCAGAGATGTTACACATATAAACATATACACACAAAAGGATAAAAAGTATGGAAAAGAAACTGTGATTTCCGATTGATCTTAATTTCCGGTAACGGTCACGTGGCTTTTGCGAAGTTTGTCCATCGACGCTGGGATGTAGACGTTTGTACCGGTGCCATGTGGGTGAGGCCTGGAAAGCTTTCTCTCTAAATTGCAGCAACGCCCAAAGTGGCGATCCGCAGCTAATAACGATATCAAGCCCGTTACGCGATACACACCATTAGCTACGCTCCATAGTATCGATTTGCTTGACCCTTTTCACCCATCCAGAGTCCAACCCCCCCCCCCCCTCTCCAATTTCCCCCTTCGACACACAACGGCTGAACAAAATTCTCCACCATCCATTATATTATTCCAGCACTCTATATTTATTCAGACTATTAGAGCTCTTCGAATGTATACGATTCCAGGTTCCTGTGTCGCTCCGAAGGATAAGGGTGCTCCTGCACTCGCAAACTAACGGTAGCGTACTCTTTGGTATTATCTGCCGAGGCATCCACGCTTTCCGCTGCCGGTGTACCTCGCGTAATTAAAGTATTTGCCGACTGAATTATTTATGAACGGGCGGAGAGAATAAAGCGCTCAAACTTAGCCAGCCCCGGCACGATGTTGCATTTCCTCCTTCACAGCCGTCCAGCCACGAGATCGTGCCTTCTCCTACCTGGATATCCCCCCCCCCCCCACCCCACCCTATTCTTTCTATTTCTCTTCATCCCTTACTTCTACAGAGCATCGACGCTCCGAAGCGTTTCCTCTACTTTCGACGAACTTTTGGCGAAATTAATTTTGCTTTCGTATATATATATATATATGTATGTATGAGAGTGGAGATTTTAATCCTAGAAATTTAATTAATTTTGTTAAGTAACCTGGCCCATTTCGATGATCGCTCGATTGTACCAGATATGGATCGCACGATTTACTTTCACCCCGTGAGCTGGATAAGAGATTGGGATGGTTTGAGACGTCCTTGTGTCTTTCGTAATTTTTAATAGAAACGACCTATCTGGGAACATGAATTATTTATAAACGAAGGAAAACAAAGATTCACGAGGAGTCGTTCCATGCTTCCCTGCAGTCTCCTTTATGATCGTTATAGCGACGAACCGTTTCTCTCATATTCTTCGTTCTTCTGGTATTCTTCCGATTCTTCGTGTTGACTCGACTGCTTTCCTATCCTTAGGCAGGAACATCCGATCAAATTAATTTTGCAATTCCAACGAGTCTTCTGTTTTTCACTCGAAGCACCACTCATAATACTATAGTATTCCACGATATCTCACTAGATAGTGTATAATAAGGTATATATTATTGTGTATCGGTGGCAATAGTTCTACTTTACTGATAAACTTGCTGAAAGAACTTTTATCAGTATTGACTAGCTTACCACTTATTGGTATCTTGTTAAATTGTCAGTAACTCTTTATAAGTTGATCCGATTGCTACTCTATTCAACCAAAAAGTTTTTTAAACAAATATAATTCTGTTTATTTTTATACTGGGAGAAGTGTTTATTAATGTAACAGCACGATGTATTTAGATTTAAATAACCATTGGACAGATTTTATCAAATATACTCAATGATATTGCGAAATCAATATATAATAAAGCACATATTATTTTATATTGAAAAAGTAATATCTCTATTTTAGTAAAAACTTGCACAAATAGAACGTTCATGAGTATTGAATGACTTACCACCCATTTGATATCGTGTTAAATTGTCAATAATTCCTCATAAGTAGCTTTGGTTGTTATTCTGTCGATCGAAAGAATTATCGTAACAAATCTAATTCTAATTGTCCTTGCACTGGGAGCAGAAGTTTTTACAAATGGATCAGCACGGAGTCCCTAAATTTAAATTACCATGGGACAGGTTTTATCAAGCATGCTACGTTTACGAATGAATTTACTCCCGAGAGAGGAGTCCCTGAGAGTAGTTTTCGTGAGTTTCTTCTCGTGAGAAAGATCGGATTCTCTGCTACGTGTCCTCTCTTACTCTCTCTCTCCCCCCCCCCTCTTCACCACCCCCTTCGATCTCGCTTTTTCCCTCTACCGGTCTCTTTTTGTCAGGTCTGCTGTGTTCTCGAGATTCTTGGCGAAAATTCTTAGCAGTGAAAATTCACTGTTGGCGTAAAACGTCGAATGCAGTTGCTCGAAATTAGATTGGACGATATCAGCGACAATCCCTTTATTCCACTAACTTTTCTTCCATTTCTATCCGAAACCGAAAGACAGAGAGAGATTCTTCTTGGGTTCGGAGTTTTTAGGACCGAGGGAGAAGAGTATCCGCAGAAAGCATGATCGAAGCGAAAATAATTTTCAGTGCAAAATTAGTTGGAGGAGTCAAAGTTTGTCTTGGACCATTCGATAAAGTTGTCGTGGAAAATAGAAAGCCAAAGTTTGTCCTTATAGTATTGTTTTCCCCGAAGAGTCGAGACAGAATTGCTTCATACTTTCCGGGCAAACTTACATTTTTTTATTGTCGTCCCCTAAACAATACAGCAGCAACAATATCTCAGATGTTAGTCTAGATCAAGAGACACGGTAGTGTCTCGACGGCAAGTACATAAAAGTAGGTATAGACGTGTCTATACCGCCGTCCAGGCACTACTGTATCTTATACAGCAAGATTGGCCGTCTCAATTTTTAAATCGATTTTTTTCCGTCAATGAAACACTGTCATGATTTCAGTAAAGCTTTTCTTGAAATGGATTAGAACAAGCTTTTATTTGAGCCCATAAACATCAAAATTGGTTCACGCAATCCAGAGATCTCATAATCTGTTAGCTATATATATAACGAATTTAATTTCTTTCCGTCATCTTCTTCTTCTCCAGCCAGAGTGTATGTCTCGGGCTGAAGTTGGTCGCTAAGAAAAATGACGTCATTTTCACAACGCTTCCAACATAATATACTCAACGATCAAACTATGTATGGTTGTGAACTGTCAATTCGGCGACTATATTGAACTGTGTAAATTGTAATGTGAGGTTATTTTTATTTTAATGCAGTGAGGTTATTCATCGTGTTGCGATATTGCATCTGTTAATTTCTACAATCACAAATAATTCAATTAACAGTGACTGAAGGATTCGCGAATTAGATAAGTATAATATTATATTTTACAATACAGGATGTAGTATATACTTTGTGGTACTTTGTGGTATTTCTTTTTGCAGATAAATTAAGACAGAATATTTTCATATTCATTGATGAGGATAGAGCTGACTGGATTAAATAAAATTAATATTTACAAGTCTGTGCCAATGAGAAATATACTTTCAACAGTAATGTGCATCGGTCATTATCAGGAGGATATTAATTGAAAGAAATTGTTAAGGTACTTAATAATCATATGCTAAACTTTCAGGTATTGAAATCATTAATCAAATGCATGTTTTGCTTTTTGTTTTCTTTAAACTGATATTGATTGTAATTATCCGATAGGTTATATCATATATATATAAACAAATATTTCAGATTAAATTATGGCAATGCTAATTTGAAAGATATGAAACATTCCAAAAAATCTTTATTTACGTAAAAAACAAGTTGACCAGTATTTGGATTTGAACAAATTATACGATAGTAGATGTTTACAAAAGATGCGAAGACAACCAAATATTACAGAAGTTAGGTCAACAAGCAATAAAGAAAATGGAGATGGGGCAAAATCAAATACTGGTAAGTAACTGAGATGTTTCATGTTCCTTCAAATATTTATTTTCTTTGAAGATTAAGATTGTTAAATGATGAATTTGATTTCAGGCTTACGCATAGTGTTATCATTTAGTATTTTACAGTCACTGTGCAAGTTTATTATAGCAAATAGTAATACTTGTGCTTTGACTTAAATACATTTGGTACAATTGAATTAGAAAACCAAGGAAGAAGGTTCGCTCACATACTGACTATTGGAGTTGAATCAAACATTGGGCTTTTCATTCCTGCATTCTGGTATTTGAAACAGGCAAGGATGAAAGCATTGAAAGATTGGCAAAGTAAGAATAAGCCAATATTCCGATAATCGTCATCCATTGCTCAGCCATAATTTAAGGATGAGATTCATTGGATGAAATTCTGTAAAATTGAGTTAATAACTGTTGATTGTTTTCCTCTGTTACCTATGCTAGTATTCTAGGCCAAAGGCAGTATACTAGTCATTGGTATGCATGAAAAAATGCACGTTTATTCTCAATTGAAACTCAGTCCAAAAATTAATGGTTTCCACTCCATTTTGCAGCACCAGAAATCCGACCAGTTTCAACAGTGTATAGAAATTAGCGAAACGAACATTTGAGGACTCTGGCACAGGAAATGTTATAAGGACGACTCGCTAATATATCTCCTATATCACCTTTGTCAAGAATTAGCAGCATAAATGTGATAGTAACTGGTGCTAAAAAGAAACGTGGTATGCAAAACGACATAGTCAGCTTTGAATATATGCTTGATTGTAGCTTATTCAAAGCTTTGCGAATTGCTTGTCTAGTCTTGCCCCAGTATCAACTCAAGTAGTTGATGAAACTAGTGAAGTCTGGCAAGGTCAGATGGTGGTAAAAGTCAAATGTTGATAAACAGAAAATGTAAATTAATTAAAACATACATTTTACTTAATTATTTTTATATGTTGAAAGTATGTTTATTGATTATGAAAAATTTAATCAAACTTTTATTATAGTGAAACTGAAAACATTAAACAAGTAGCCGGGGCATTAATTATGAAGTTCATTTATGCAGAATGCATTACAAATATCAATAAACTCAATGCGTTGACTGTGATATTTTTTCAATATTAATATATATTATTTTATTAGTTAAGCTCTGCTGTTTCAAAAAACGAGAAGTATGGAAATTTTCTTTAAATTCTGTAGAAAAATTAAAAGAATTATTTAATTTTTTAAATATTATACTCTTACAAAACGTTATGAAATCCCACAAAAAACAGACTTCGCCTGTATAAAAAGGCGGCAAGTACATAAACCATTTAGCATAAATAATATAGTAAAATTATCCAATTAAAAAAAGTAGTGAAATCCAAATATTAGGCAAGTTTATTTTTTCACCTTAGCAAAAGTTAAATTTTTGAAAAAAAAGGAACAACAAAGTTACTTGCCGGGCCCGTAATGTCCATGCACAGTGGGAAATTGAATCGTGTGTGAGATTCAGCTATAGCGTAGTATAGCAAATGTCATGTTAAAATACAGAGTGAAGTTAGCCGAAACACAGCGATTCTATTTCTCACTGTGCATGGACATTACGGGCCCGGCAAGTAACTTTGTTGTTCCTTTTTTTTCAAAAATTTAACTTTTGCTAAGGTGAAAAAATAAACTTGCCTAATATTTGGATTTCACTACTTTTTTTAATTGGATAATTTTACTATATTATTTATGCTAAATGGTTTATGTACTTGCCGCCTTTTTATACAGGCGAAGTCTGTTTTTTGTGGGTTCTGTATATAGGGCAGAAGGTGAGGAGCATGCGCGACATTTTTCGATGGTTTTTGAGATCATATTGGGAATCTTTTGATTTTCTTTGGCCGGCCGTTTCTTACGCTTGGACGAGAGATAATCCTCTGATGGAAGAACGCCGTTCGATCGTCCCCTTACCCTTTCTCCACTGATGTGCTATCTCTTCTTGCTACTTCAACTTGCTACTCTTCTTTCCCTTTGCCCTCCCCGTTGCTGGTATTGTCCTCCCTTGCCTCCATACTTGCAAACACCTAGGCTCTCGACTCGGTTCATTCACCAGCGCAAAACTTCCGAAGAAAGTTTCTCGAAACTTGCAACCCCCCCCCCCCCCTCCCCTTCCCTCCACTACCCCCTCCAAGGAAAGAGGATTAGTTGCACGATAAATTCTTGCTAAATCGCTGAGATATTGTCGCGAGTGGTATTCCTTGTATCGAGGTATTATCTTGTTTGCCAAAGAACTGTACCGCGTTTTCTCAATCTAACTTTTTTCCCATTTACTCGGAAGCCTCAATTAAAAAGATCGCCATTACCCTGGTCCGGAACAGCGGCATGGCTTGATAAGATAAAATTTTATTGTCCATTATTTGCGTTGGTGGTTTCCGGCTCGCGCAGTCAGCCTCGGCTCCGGAAGGAAGATACGAAAAACGAGGAGGAACAGTTACGAGACACACGGGGATAGGTGAAAAGACTTTATTTCTCGAGGGTGTTTAACAGGGATACATACAAGAGAGATACGTTTGAAAAAGAGTACTTATTGACGGCTGGGTCCGTTCGGCCTAGATCTGGATCTTCGTAGCGAGTTTAGGATTGGCTAAGAGCACTTCCGGTATCTTGGAAATCTTGCGCGAATCAGCTCTGACCTTGCGAATTTCCGATGTTCCCGTTGAGACTACGATGGGGGCTGTGGCTTCCGGAAGTGCGAACGTTTCGTGCTTTTGCGATGCGTCGAAATCGAACATCTTGTGATGATGCCCGTGATGATGATGTCCGTGATGATGATGGCCGTGATGATGGTGACTCTCGTGATGATGGTGCTCCCCTTTGTGATGATGCCCGTGCTTGTGATGGCCGTGATGATGATGCTTGTGGTCCTCGTGATGATGATGATGATGATCCTCGTGATGACCGTGATGATGTTCCTCTTTGTGGCCATGCTTATGCTCGTGATGATGCTTGTGACCGTGCTCCTCGTGATGCTTGTGATGGTGGTCCTCGTGATGATGATGATGATGGTCCTCGTGATGATGCTCCTTGTGGTCATGGCCGTGTTTCTCATGATGGTCCTCGTGATGCTTATGATGATGATGCTCGTCATGATGCTCCTTGTGCTCGTGGCCGTGCTTCTCGTGGTGCTCCTCGTGATGACCATGATGATGCTCCTCGTGGTGGTGTTCCTTGTGCTCGTGACCATGATGATGATGATGGTCACCCTTGTGTTCGTGCTTGTGATGCTCCTTGTGCTCGTGACCGTGATGATGGTGATGGGTCTCGGATTCCTTGTGGGAATGATGATGGTGGTGCTCGTTCACGTGATGATGCTCATGATGATGGTGATGCTCGTTATGATGATTGTGCTTATGATGGTGGTGGTGCTCGGCGTGATGCTTGTGCTCCTCGTGATGCTCGTGCTTGGAGTGATGATGGTGACCGTGATGGTGATGATGCTCGCCGTGATGTTTGTGCTCCTCGTGGTGCTTGTGCTTGTGGTCATGGCCGTGATGATGCTTGTGCTCGTGACCATGATGGTGCTTGTGTTCCTCGTGATGCTTGTGCCCGTGGTCCTCGTGATGTTCCTCGTGATGATGATGGCCATGATGATGTTTGTGGTCTTCGTGGTGCTTGTGCTCCTCGTGGTGGTCATGGTGATGCTTATGGCCGTGATGATGATGGTGCTTGTCGTGGTGGTCATGATGGGAGTGATGATCGTGATGGCCGTGGTGACCGTGATGATGATGGTGGTGGCCGTGATGATGCTTGTGATGGCCGTGCCTGGCCATATCGCTGTGGAACGAGGCGGAGAGTTGGCTGTCACCTACAAAACTACGTCTCTGCTGCGCCAGGCCAGGCGTCACGAATGCGACGTGGTTCGCTGATGACGCCACTGCCTCGTGGTTCGCCCTGTTCTCCAGAATCGGCTTTATCGCATGATTGCCGGAAACTGCCAAGTTACTCCTTAAGTTTGACCCGAACGTCGAAGCCTGCAGTAAGGACGGCAAGGGACTCTGGACTATCGGAGATAGTGTCTGGCCCAGTCCTTCGAAGGATATGCCTTCCGCATTGCCCAACTGACGTTTCTGCGGATTCTTCGTGGCCGGTATCGTCGGAACTTCCGGCACTACTTTCGTCGCCTTTGTAGCAGCTCCCTTGGACTGTCCGCCAGTCGAGGGCTTCGTCGTCGTCTCTATAGCATTTTTAGCCTCGGCCCTCGGGTCCTGACCGACCGCTAGCGACGACGTCGACGTCGCCACCAGGAGTAGGCCAGCCACCGATAACCACGCCTGTAAATTTGTCCACTTGACGTTATTCCCATAAATACACCAATACCCCTATAAACCAAACTTTCTACTCTCAATTCTCAACATCCCATCATCCACGCCTCTATAATTAATCTCAAACGTTACGCAGATCCAAACTTTTATTTCACACTGAGCAACGACATCCACTGACCGGTACACCCAACTTCCGTCGGAGTTTAATCTGCCTCGGTCGATTAACGTTTCACGCCGAAGAATCGCCAAATAGCGAACTGCTTCTCGAAGGTCTTAAAAGCTCGGCTTAATTAACGTTTTTAATTGGCTGCCACTCGACTAAATACCTCGACAAATTACAGTCACTCGGAATCTGATACGAACCTTTCTCTTGCTGGACATTTTCTCCTTTGCCCTTTCCGCGTCGATTCACTTATAAATTCTCGCTCTCCCTCTCTTTCACACACACACACACACACATACACACACTTTTACACCAAGCTTTCATTCTCTCACTCCCAAGGCTCATTACCGTTTCCCCAACCAAATTATTTATCCCAACTATATTCCTATTTGATTTTAGAGTAAAGTTTTGAAAATTGTCCTTCACGCACCGTATTTCCGTCGAGGTAAAATGGCAGAGTGCCTCCGCAGCGTCTTGACTCGTATTATACTTTATACACTCCTTGAAATTCAAACTAGAGTCCGCGTCGGCGTCCGCTTAATAGCTTGGAATTTAATCAAGGACAAAGCAATCTATACAAAAGAAGCTCCGGGAGCTTTTGTCGTCGGACGGGAGTCGCTGTGGCCGTCGACTCGTTTCGCTCTTTCGTCATCGTCATCCTCGTATTCGTCCTCGTCGAGGCTCTACGGCCAACCGGAAGTGACTGTTTGCGCGCTCCGTATCAGAGCCGCCGGCATCCATTAGTAAGTTCGAGCGCGTTTAAAGCTGCATTAATGCGGAGCGCGAACTAAATATACCGGGCGGGAAACTTGGCTAAAAGCGGAATCTCTGGATGGAGAAGAAGGACCAAGCGTCTTAATGGGATTCAACCGGTGCGCGAGTCTACCGGGACGCGAAGCTTTCCGATCTCTCCTCATCGGGATTATTAAAATAACGATCGTCCACTTACCCACGTAGCCATGTCCTCGCGATTTCGGCTGCAGCCACCAGTCGACTGGATGAGGGATTTTGCTCGTTGCCTACTTTTATAGAGAACATAATTCCTCCGGCTACTTTCTTCCGTGCTAAGCACCATTGTCGTTTACGACGAGACTAATGTTTTAATTGTTGTCATAATGTTCGGCCAAGCGTGACCAGGCCTAGATCCTTCCACTCGGAATTTGCGACAGTTATATCCCAATCTCGCACTCTCGCAATATCGATATTTCAGACTTGTATATATATATATATATATATTAGAAATATGACGGAGGATTGCAAGGAAGAATCCTGGTACCCCCACCCCAGATCTAGATTCCCTACTCATATATATATGCTACGTGACCTTATTCGCGTGGGTCCTCTTGCTTAGGACGTTTTATCGCACGTTTACGCACCCTTCGATGAAATTTATATCTTCCCCCCCCCCCCCCTTATTTACACCAGAAGGTCATCTATTTACTCCTGCGAGTATACCTGCGAATTCCCCAACGGGGACCAAGCAGAAGGGACTCTCCAATCGTCGTCTTCGTCGTCGGAAAATTTCGTATCGCGAATAAAGAATCGAGCGACGGAGTGAAATATTTGCGGAGATTTTCTAGGTTGGAAAAAACAACGTTGGATGACCTTGCATTAAGGGTAGAGCTTGTAACGAGTCGATTATTTATGATCGGCGCCCCGTACAATGCAGCGCATAAATAAGCTCGTGAAAAGAAGCCAGCTATACCATTTGCCTGTCGTTGGGAGCAACGTATTCACGGGATTTATCGAAGAATATCTAGTTTTAATGGAACGCTAAATAAATGGTGCTCGCTGATTTATGAAAGTCCGCGTATGTCCGACGAAATATCGTTTCCATTTCTGCGTCCGGTGAGTTGATAAAGCGTGGCCAATGAAATGACGGGATCATCATATTACCCGTTGCTCGGTCGACCATAAAATTCTAATGCATTCGTTGGACCAATGAGAGAGAGGCTATCGTACCTGTTACGTTTATTATTGTTATTAGTGTCGCGATTTAACGAGAAAGCTTGATGTTAAAGTTAATTAATCGGTTGGGATCGGTCCAATTGGTGTTTGCTTTTTGCTTTATAGTCACGCCGTATCTTCCAACCGCATCTCCATGTAGGTTTGGGCGCATATAGATAAATATAAGAATACAGAGGGCGCATACCGATTTTCCAGTAAATGTCTCCTAACTCGGTACACGCGTGGATAACACGGTAATCCTGGACTACAAAATTAATATTTGTTCGCTGATATGCGAGCTCCAGGGAATTTTAGGATTTTTAGTGCCGGCCATTGAAAAATATATTTTTCCCTTTATTGTTATTATTATTGTCATAATTTATGGAGAAAACTGTGTTAAATGTAATTGATTGTTCGTCATCGGCCTAATTGGAATTTGTTTTTTGTTTTATAGTCACGCTGTACCTTCCAATCGCATCTCGATGTATTTTGGGCGTATAAATAAATATAAGAATACAGAGAGTACATCAATTCGCCATTCAATTGTTTCCTAACTCGATACACGTGGATAGCACAGTACTCCTGAACTACGAAATTAATTTTTGTTCGTTAGCACATAAATCCTCTGGAATTTTAAGATTTTTAGTGCTGATCGATAAAAACGATAGTACTTTTACCATTATTATTATCAATGTCATAATTTAAGGAGAAATCTTTATATTCGATATGACGAATCGTTTATCATCATCCTAACTGGAATTTACTTTTTGCTTCAAAGTCGTCCTTCACCTTTCGATCGCATCTCCATGCATTTTTAATTATATACTATATATACCTACATACCTATATTTACACACACGTAAGAAAATAGAGCGTACCGATTCGCCAGTAAATGTCTCCTAACTCGATACACGTGGATAGCACGGTAGTCCTGGGCTGCAAAATTAATCCTTGTTCGCTAGCATGTAAGTTCTAGGGAACTTCCAAGGCTTTTAGTGCTCGGCTTTCCCCGATTACTGCTCGTAATATTTGTTTAATGCAAAGCCAGATAATGCAAGTTGTTGGAAGTGCAGCGATGGGAGGAACGGAAAATGAGAGACAAGATCCTTCGCAGCGACTACTTCCTTTGTCGTTTTCGTCGTCAAACATCTTCTGCCAATTCGAAAATAATAATAATAAATAACGATATTTCCTCGAATTTATAACGCGAGACAAAGCAACGAGTTGAGAACGTTGATCAATTTGGACATTTTACAACTGTACTTCCTATTGTTTTATTAGTGTATGTATGTATATATACGCGGTGCTTGCATTCCTTCGTCTTTACACCCTGAACATATATATGTATATTGTATATTATACAGCATCGCGTTATGGCAGTATATACGCTATGCTAGTTGCATCCACGGAAGCGTCTATCAATCACCGGAGCGCTTTCGTGGGTTAATAATGCCAGCTTTAACGATAGTTTCAAAATTGATTTTTCCGCTCTTGCGTCAACGCGTCACTGACCCCCGTAATTCTCTCTCTCTCTCTCTCTCTCTCTCTCTCTCTCTCTCTTGCACCAGCTAAATTCTATAGGATCCATATACACCTACACATAGACCCTGCCGACCGATATGCATCACGCGTTGCCTCGCAAAATTAATAAATATTGTATTTGCTGCTCGTCCTAATGAAATTATATTATAGAGGCTTGGTTCATTCATAAAACATGTTAACAACAATGGGGATCCAGGGAAATTAATCAATTTATCGATATCCGATTCTAATCAGACTATGATATCCTAGCGATATCGTGTTCTTCCTAAAAGATTAACGCTAATCCGATGCGCTAATTATAAAACTCTCTCGCAAAAGCATTTCTAGCATCGGTCATTATGTTAATTAAATCATACAGGCCATTGTTCATAAAAGATTAACGATTGGACCTAGTGAAAAATCAATATACTTGTACATATATACTTTGCACGTGCGTCGGTGTGCACCATTAGTTTAACGAAATCTATTTACGATTAAAAGCAGCGTTAAAAGTCAATTTACGAAGGATGCCGGTTTTTTAGAGGGTTGGGGTGGTGGGTGACGCGTGACAGGAGAATGAAAAATTCCCGTGCTTTCGCGGTTCCATTAATAAACGATACAAAGGTCCTCGATCCTATACAGTTATACACCGGAGCGTGGGTCAAGCAACTGCAATGGGATGCTTGAAAAAGTGCAAGTCTATTGATACTTGCGATGTGTACACGTTTCATGCTCTTCCAAGGAAGAATAAATTAATGCAAATGACTGTAAGATGCTTTCATCCTGGGACATTTCGTTTGCTCGTTCACTCAGACTCCTCGTGGATTTTGTAGCTTCTAGCTTTATCGATTTAAACATTAGCGTCCCGCTGTACGATAATAGAGAAGCCGTTTATGTACACACGGGTTATCTGCCTCGTCGCAGCATCGACTATTAAACGAGTTTACCTATACCACTTTTTTTTCTTATTTTTTACCCTTTAGCCCATTTTCGATACCCTCCTCCGAAAGCGTGGCGTCGCTGACCATTTCGAGTCTTCCGGAGGACTCTGAGGATAGACTTATATGGGAGATGATTGTGGTGGTTTGGGATTTTTGGAAATTGAGATGTAGTGTTAATTGTTGACTGTTGAATGAATTTTATTTAGTGTGTTTTTTTCTTTAGACTATTTTTCTTAGCATGCATGGTTGATCTTTTTGAGTCTTCCGGAAGACTCTGAAGATAGACTTATGTATAGGAATTGGTTGTGGTGGTTTAGGATTTTTATAACAAATCAAGATATAGTATAAACTATTGGTGTTGCTTCATGATTTTTATTTATTTTCTCTCTTTAAGATATTTTTAAATATTTTAAGCAATACATGGCTAACCATTTTGAGTCTTCCGAAGGACTTTGCGAAGACATGCTTATCAAAGAAATGATTTTTCTAGTTTAGAATTTTTATAAACTCGAGGTACAATGCAAACTATTAACTGTTAAACAAACTTTATCGATTTTCTCTCTTTAAACAACTGAAAAATATTGTTCGACAAAGCATGGCTGACCATTTCTAGTCCCCGCAAGAGCCCCTCAACCCACAAGAACTTGCCACGACTATAATCGCGAGGAAGTTTGGAATTTTTCCGCGGAAACCAAGAAGCACCGAGAATCGTCTGCGGTATAGCAGTTGATAGATCCAGTTTGGCTCTCGCGACTTTGAAATTTGCATGACAAAGCGAAGTACAGCATTCTCTTCCGGGTTCGAAGAATTGCTCGCTCCGGTGCATATACGCGCGGCCCTTTGAGGAGCTCTGCCAGCTGCTTTCTCATTTCCGTATCTCCGGAATGGAATTTCGGTGATTATAAGGCGGCAGCCGCAGCGAGCAATTACACGGGACAATCGCGAATTTTCTTTTTTCCATCGTTAGCCCGCACCAATATATATAACGATTAGAACTCCTGTTAAATAGGACTGCTACGCGCTAGACGTTCCTGCGGATTTATGCACTTTTTTTTCCCTCGCTCGAAACTATGAATTTGTCCAAGTCCAAAGCAGTCCGAAAGAAATTACGAACACTCGCGGCGGCGTTCTTTCATTCAGTCCGTTGAATAAAAAGAGGCAAAGCCAATGTTTAATGGGAATTGTGCTAACGGCGATTACGGAACACCTTAAAACCATTATAGTCCCTCGCGCCCGCTCCAAGGAATTCTTTTAGCCGCTTGGTGTTCCTGCGGTGGCGTGGCTTAGTCGCCGAGCGAGAAGAATCGTGAAGGATGGGCATTCCTTCCAGGAGAATGCGAAATTCCACGGAAGGAGCTTATTTGCGACAGCGGACAGTTGTAGTCGGTACACGTTCGCAAAGTCACGTGATCGTTATCGTTATCTCACCCACTTACGATAAAATGCGTTAAAAAATTCGCATCCTAATAGAATCCTCGGAACGGGAAAAATAAAACCATCATTTTTTTTAAATTTATACTGATTTTAGAAATTTTCATTCAATTTTAATATCGAGTCAATGCAGTTTTATTTCATATGGATCTGTGTGGAATAAGAGTATAGTATACACAGTGTCTACTTTAAGAAATTATCATTCTTGCCAAATCTTCATTTTTTATCGATTTAAGTATTCGTTTTATGATGTTCGGATGTTAAAAGTGCACTTTGGACGATTTACTAATGTTGATTTTTTCTTGTAACGATATAACTGTTTTTATATCTTTATAAACTATAATTACAATAATTCAAATTAGGAATTTTGAAAATAATGGAAAACATGGAAAATTTTTTAAAAATCACTAGAAATTTATTTGTACCAATTTTTATTGTTCTAGGATGAAGGATATTCAATGAGACAAAATCAATAAAAATTACAAGTACTGTATCAATTGTTTAACGTGGAAGCGTTGTAAATAAGGTGAGAGAAAAAATTGACGAGGAACCAAACCCCCCCCCCCCTCTCTCTCTCTCTCTCTTTAGGAAAGTGACTGCATCGTAGAATTCTTAACAGCGTTGATTTACAGCCCAGCAAAGTTTTATCGAGCCGTCCATCAGTCGACCCCGGGGATCCCCGAGGATATCCTGCCTCCCACTCTACTTCCTACCGGGAGATTCTACGATTCCGCAAGACCGGACGTAGAAGGAGAAGGATCCTCTCGCTCCCACTTAATCCCACAGGGGACAAATTTACCTTCGTCCCGTTTATTGCCTGTATCCAGGATCCACAACATTCGTGTCTCACGTCAAATGAGGCTGTCATCAATTTTTCTTCGATCCATTATTTCCCCCCCCCCCCCCCCCCTCTATATACTTCACGACTTTTTGTTTCCTAAAAATATGAAAGTCCTTCCAGCAGCAACAAGCAAAAGCTTTCTCGTTCCTCCTCTTCTTCTTCGATTGCCGCCTCTTGAAACAAGGTCCTCCTCCTCTGCACAGCGACGCGGAATAGCGCCTATAATAAGATGAAGATCGATATGCGCGCTGGGCATTGGAAATGGATAATAAAAGTTCCCATCGAGTCTCGCCTTCCTTATCAGAGGCCCGCGCAAGTCGAACCGAGCAACCAATAGCCAATTAAAGTTGTCATTTGTCGGGGAAACTCGAGGAAGATACTTTCTAATTGGTAATTGGTAATTTGGCGGAAAACTTTAGCAGTTTCTTCGGTAGCGTCGAAACGAGCGTTGCATTCGGGGTGCTCTTGGGTTTGCTTTTGCCTCTAAGACTCGCCGGCCTGGCATCGGGGTATACTGTACCACTCCTGCGGGAATAAAGAGGCAAAGTCGTTTCTCCTGGCTTCGAATTGACCCGGACCCCCATCTTCAACCTCCACCAACCTCATAAATATTTAAATCTAATGAACTTTGCAGACCGTGTAGATTCAAATCAGAACTTGCTGTAACGTTCCAGCGCCCTCCGACCGGCGAGATAATGCTGCCCGCGGATCTTAATTCCTTCAGCATCCGCAACATCTTTGGCCTCCCCCCCCCCCCACCCCTTCTTTCTACTTCTTCCCTTCCAACATCGCCAAACTTTATCCCGAGCGCTCAAAGAATTCTCTTCTTCTTCTTCTCCTTCCACCCCTGCTTCTTCATCCCCTTTTTTTTCATCCTTTCACCACCCAGCAAATTCCTCCAACCGAGCTCATCTCGTCAGATTCCCAATTCTCCCGTTTCTGCGCATGCTCACGATAAAACTCGCCAGCTGTTTCCCTTCGTGGCTGCCAACTGTTTTCCAGAGTTTTGAATTACGATTGGTCGCCATCCCTTTATATATATATATATATGTGTGTGTGTGTGTTATATATATGGGAGGAGGACGGGCTTCCCGAATAAAAGCCCTAAACATTTCCGCAAAGCGACGCCGAGCTGCTTTATCAGCCGAGGAATTATCGCTAAATTTTCACCAGGAATTTCCTTCTCGTTTCCAATATCACTGGTCCCCACGCTTCTTTATTCAAAATATTTATCGCTCTTTCGAAAATCTTCCGGCTAAAAACTGCAATGTACAATAAAGTTATATATCTATATAAAGGATGCTGAAATTCTACACTTTTCCAATATAGGAACGTTCGAGATAATCCTATACGTTATTTTCGCGCTGCACGCTTTGTTCCCCATTTTATCTCGCTTTTAAAACTGCGAAATTTTTGAAAAGGGATCTCGCTGGTCGAATCCTCGCGAGTATTTACGCACTCGGATAGTCGGGGAAAAGTTAGAAATTCTTATATACGCGTTTCTGGACCAACATCGCGGAGAAGGAGAGAGCAGCGTGACGAGAATGGCGCTACTTTGCAATATTAAACTACGTAGCTCCGGCTTGTAATTAAAGCACTGAATTATTTGCCAAGTTGTTAAAGACGGCGCGAACCTCGTTAGACGACTGGGAGCATACCGTAAACAAGTATCCACCATAAGTTATGCATGCCCCAACCACAACTCTTTGCAAAGCTCATCCGCTGTCTCACTATTCTCGCGTCAACATTTTTCTTCGACCCTCCACTAAATTCGCTCCTCAGGGTCGCGGTCTAATTATTCCCACCGAATACTGCATCATTTACCAAATTTACCTTACCTCGCTGCTGTCCTCAGGGAATATTGCCAAGGGTTATAAAAAATGTCCTATTAATTATTCCTCCAATGACTCGTCGATGAAATTACTTGAATTATTCGCAGAAATTGATTTCGCGTAGAGCGTTCGAGAATGTTATTTTCGTGCTGAAAGAGGGATGGGTGGGTATATATATACCGGTTTATTTTTTCACCGTCATCCGCGCAAACCACGAGCGACAGCCACGCCGGATTCTACGTAATATTGACATACGAGCGTGTGGTACCAAGCGTGCTACGTGTGTGTGTATATACTATACACGTATATATATTTAATGGAACACGTATGCACTCTACATCTCCATGTTCCTCCACCATACACTCGTCTCGCCTTTAATATACACGCGTGCTTCGCTAATAATCCTGCAAGCCCCCGAATCCTTGCAATATCCATTGTCACGGTTTCATTTGGCTCGTACTTACCGGCGTGTTCCTGGTGGCCTTTTCAGGGGCAAACTAAAATTGGGAAGGCGTATGGTAAACGCACGTGTGCTGCTTATCCATTAGTAAATTCGGTAGATTCGCTTGGGGCCAGGAGGCAGAATCACAATCCTCATAGTGTATTAAGGTGTATTAGTGTTGACGTAGGTAAACCAGGGCACAGGATTGAGGATCTCGTTGATAGGTGATTTGGCTTAGGCATGGTTAGCATTAATTTAGTTTAGATTAATCACGAGCGGATTAGCGAGCAAAACTAGATTCCTCCAGCTAGTTTGCTTGAATGACCTCGGGGCTGACTCCACTTATTATGTATACATAAGACGCTGCCCCAGCGGTCCCTCCGCAGACCTCGCAACGGAACGCGAAAAAGAAACACTCGACAAATTCCTCCCTTGTTTATAGTTTTTCTGGAAGATCCGCGCGCTCTATTCCGTCGAGCAAGGAATTATACAGCTTGTTTGTACACAAGAGGCTTCGTTGGCCAGTGATCCGTTGCTCGTTCCTGGAAAACGCTAACTCCGATGGTAATATCGTTCAGCGACACATTTCGACATTTTTCCGAGAAAGGAATGTAAACTTTGCAAAGGTTTGATTCCCCGTTAAATTTACTTAAGCACGCTCAACGCGTACACACGATAATGACGCGTTATTCGAACGAAAGGAAAATTATCACCAGGGATAAAATGTTTTAACCAGTAATTCCACGCAATTTGTGCATCTCGCCATGAAATGATTTTTACGGCCAGCCAGCCAAGTGCAATTGTTTGTGTTTGAACGACTAGCTGCGGCAATATCGCGCAATATCGTACACCGTAGTTAAAGGAAACGAGGTCACTATAGACTCCTCGTCCCATTCAATTTTAAGAAACAATATTCACTTTCGTTTCGTTGCGCCAGTCAATCGACTAGGAATTCCGAGTTAAACTCAACAGCCTCTCGAGCCGCGCTTTATTTACATACACTCTGGATATTGTGGAGAATTTCTCGGAGACTGATGGTTCTGAAATAATACGCGTTATGCATAGGACTGATGTAAATAAAGCGATGTAACTTGTAAACATTGAAAGATCAGAGGTTTTTATGCCAAAAACCGAGTTGAATATCTTCGCTAGTGGCCATTAACCAAGTCTTTCCACCTCCTCTCCGGTTTCCTCTGACAGCGGAGCCCCTCACTCGCAAATCAGGCCTCTTCAGGGTCTCGGTGACGCTCCCTTCGCGAATCCCTTTTCGTCCTCAACAACACTTTCCTGCAAGCCCTTTATATCCACTTCTTGCTCGTCGTGGTACTTCCTGTCAGTTCCTCGCATTTGCATAATCCACTTTTTCGCAGGCCAACGAATACACTCTTTTTCGACAAACTCGTTTGTCTCCCCCCCTCGCTCTGCCCAGTAACTTCCGTTTTCTTCTCTGATTCGCCTATACACACACACACACACACACACACACACACACAGAAGCTTCTCGATCGAGGAACTTGACAATTTCCAACGTAGTAATTTTTTATCTCGCAAATGAGTTTCGTCACTACTGGAGCCCCCATGGCGGAAGTGGACATATCATAATCGTTAAAGTACAATCCTACGCGTGTCTCGTGATGTTTAACGCTGCGGTACTAGAGTTTAATCGAGTTGAGTTGGACTGGATGGAAGTATACTAGGAGCAGAGAGGACGACGTGAATCTTTTGGAGCAGAAGCGTGTCGGGAACAGGACGCGAAGCTATAGCTGGCCAAGCAGGTAAAGTTTCCAGCAGAGATTTGTGTTTGCACGACGCAAACAGGTCGGCCCGTATTTAATCATTCTCGCTTCCATGTGCCAAAAGAGTCCCCGATAACCAGCGGCGGAGCCATCCAAGGACGAGTTGGCGAAATTCTCGGTGGTCTCTTCTATATATTATAATTGTATTTATAGTATAAACATATATATATATATACAGATTATTGGTTAGAAACCTATAAACGCTTATACCACCGATAAATACACACACACACACACACATATGTATATATACAGCACATCTAATTAGCAAACTACCATATCGTTCGACGTAAATGGGACGTCCCTCTGGAAACCGAAGTAAACACGCGTACGTCGCGCACCGTGCGAAGCTCGGATCAAGGCCGCTCAGGGATCGAGCTTACAGGAAATTTTAATGACGTCACCTATCAGCAAAGCGTCCCGCGTATCGACGAACTAGCTCAATTTCCACATCATTTAACGGTCACCACCGTCCACTTCCATCGATGAAAGTGCATTTCCGCTTAATTTCACTCGCATCCCCCCCCCCTATACTATACAGAGACTATACTATACTATATATATATATATATATATATATATATATACACACAGTCTCCTTTTTTTAATCGCCGGGAAATTCCAGTCTTTTCAGGGACCAAAGGTTTTACCCAATGTTTAACTCTGGACCATATAGGGGCGCTCGCATCGATTTTCGATGGCCTTTTCGTTCCGTGGCATACAAATGCACGAGGAGCGCCGGCAAATCGTGGCGCTAATCATCATCGCAATTTCAGCGAGAAAAACGCTCTGCTCCGGCCGATAACGGACTGCCGCGCCCCGTTCGGGGACCGAAGGCGTCGAAATTCGACCAAGTTTAATTGGCATGTTAGAAGAGGGAGGGGGGAGAACCGGCCTTCACCACCGCTGACGATCGCTTCTCCCCCTCCTACACACTCTTATTCCTCTCAAGCTTTTTGCCAGACTGAAAAAACTTGATAGAAACTGCCAGCTCTACACTCCGGTCGACCGCTAACCTCTTAAATCCCCCCCCCCCCTCCTCCCTCCACCAAACCAGGTGATTTTGCAAAAACAAAAATTATTTCCACCATTCCTCATCGGTTTTCTCGTTTATATCTTTTTTAGCCCCTCTCTCTCTCTCTCTCTCTCTCTCTCTCTCTCTCTCTCTCTCGATGTCGTTCTCGTTTCTTCCTTTCTTTGTGGAAAATATGAAAACGGAAATCAGAGATTTAGAATAGTCTTCAGTCAGCTGTTCCCTCGACGATTTTCCCGTCCAGTTGCTTCCGCGTTATACAGTTTTTCGATTTCGAGCTATCCTCCTTCCACGACCTATTAAAAGTCGATTGAAATATCCAGCAATTTCCGAAAAATATTGCAGCACCTGTAGAGCCGAACAGGTTTTTCCATCGGGTTTTTATTTGCCAGTTGCTCTCCGGAACTGGAGAAAAAGTTGGCGGTGAGCGAGCGCTACGAGGAATTGGCGCTGCTATCGTTCGATCGGAAGTAAATTCTTCCGCGACAGAAACTTACTTCTGGTATCGGCAACTTTGCTCGGAATTTCTTAGGAGCGAGAGCTTCGTCGTTCGCGTCAAATCTGACCGGCTTGCGCTTATTTTCCAGATTTCCTTTTATTCGACGCAAACTTTTTGCCAACTTCATTCTTCCTTAATGAAATATAATGTTGTCGTGTATGGAGGGGTTCTCGAGTTTTTATCCATGCAGTGAATTTTTAAGGGAAACGCTTTTCATATATCATTTAGGGGATGAATAATTTTTAATTGCAATGAGTGACTATATTTAGTGGTATAATGAATTATTCATTATATTAATACAATTTTTTAATTATTATAACGAAGGTTTTTCTCGCTTTTTATTTGGAATATAGTACGATTCGTGTCAAATTTGATCAGTTGGGCTTATTTTGCATTTTTTTTTTTTTTATTAATGCAGTGATTTTAACAGGGCAACCTTTTTCAAACATTATTTAACCGGTGAATAATTTTTAATTACAATGAGGGACTAAATTTAGTGATATGATGAATTATTCATTATATATTAATGCAATTTGTTAATTATTATAATGGAGTTTTCTTCTCTTTTTCTCCATGGAGCACATGTCAAATACCACCGGTTTGTGCTTATTTTTCAATCCTTCTTTTATGTGAAAAACCTTGAGCAAAGTTAATTCTTTCTTAATGAGAGAACGCGCTCGAGCCAGAGTCAATGAGAGATAATGTTGTAGTGAATGGAGTCTTTGACAATATCTTGTTTAATACAGTGTGAATTTGCCTGCAACAGGGTACAGTTTGCGTCAAAATCAACCATTTGCACATTTTTCAAAATTTTCTTTTATTCGGAAAACATTACAGAAATTGAATTCTTTCTTAAAGAGAGAACGACCAAGAGTCGATAATAGAATTTTTTTGGTGAATGGAGTCCTTGAAAATTTCTTGTCTAGTACAGTGAATTTACATGCAACAGGGTACAATTTGCATAAAAATCGATCAACTTGCGCTTATTTTCAAATTTTCTTTCATTCGCGAAAAACTTTGAACGAATTTAATTCTTTCTTAATGAGAAAACGCTCGCGACCCAGAGTCAATGGGAGATAATGTTCTGGTGAATGGGGTCTTTGACAATTTCTTGTCCAATGCAGAGAATTTACCTGAAACGGGGTACAGTTCGCGTCGATAAACTGCATCTCGAGTGTTTGATCGATCGTTCTCGGAGCAGACACGAGCGAGCTCGACATTGTTCTAGGTGAGTCAATGCTGTCGACTGATTCAATCAGACGAATTGATTGCCGTGTGTGCGGAGAGCCGGAGGATGGGCTTGGAATAGCGAGTAAAAGCTGCGCTATGAAAGAGTTAAAGAGAAATTCGAGGATTATGAGAAGACACCATATGCCAATCGGTTAATAAAAGATCTTTAATAATTAAAGCTGAGCTTTTTGAATGGCAAGAGAAATCTGTACTGCGAAAGACTCGAGCCAATTTCGAAGATTCCGAGGAAACACCATGTGCTGATAGGTTAATATAACAGTTAGTTAATAATTAAAGCTGAATTTTGAGTGGCAAGATAAATTTGTATTCCAAAAGAGTTAAAGATAAATTCAAAGATTATGAGAAGCCACCGTATCCTAATCGATTAATAACAGTTCCTTCGTAATCAAAATTACCTTATAAAATATTTAAAGACAAATTCAAGGATTATGAGGAGACACGACGTGTTAATCGGTTGATAAAAGTTTATTAATAATTAAAGCTGAACTTTGAATTGCAAGAAAAATCTGTATTTCGAAGACTTGAAGAAAAATTCAAAAATACACTATATATACCAATTGATTAATAACGATTCGTTAACAATTAAAGTTACGCAATAAAATAATTAAAAACAAATTGAAGAATTATGAGAATACATTGTGTACTAATCGTGTAATATACCAGTTGGTTAAAACTTAAATTTATGCGATAAAAGAATGAAAGACAAATTCTAGTGTTATAATAAGACATCATATGCCAATTGCTTTATAATGGCTCACGTTAATAATTGATACCGAGCTCGGAATGGCGAGAAAAATCAGTGCTGTAAAACACTTAAAGACAGCTTGGAAGATCATTAAGAGACACCCGTATGGCAATCGGTTAATAATGGCTCGTTAATAATTAATGTGCTTTTAAAATACATCCTTTACGATGCTTAGTATTTTTTACTACAAAGTCACGGTTACTCAGTTGTATACATCGTTTGAACGTCCAGGGCAGCGAATTAGCCACTATATACAGTATACACAGTGTAGAAAATACACAATTGCAATTGGATGACAAATGAAACCACCGGACAAAGAACTTTATTTCCTTCGTTAAGTGAAAACTTTCCTCGATTCTTCGCGAGTCATTTCGCCTGCATTTTTCCACTCTTAATGTTTCTCTTAAGTTAAATCGCACTCGGCTACTGAAGCATGAATGAGATAGGAACGGAAAACACGGAAGTTTATCTTTTATAGGTTTGCGGAAGTGCCGACCGGTGCTTTCCCCCTCCCCCTTTGTCTTCATTTTTATTCATCGAATCTTTACCACACAAATTTATTCCCCCCTTCTGGATTCTCATCGGTAAATATACTTCTATCGATTATTCCCATCTCCATTAATATAAATACTTTTGCTATATAAACATTCAATTTTTATTTTTCGTCCCTCGAAGATTTTTCCCGCTGCTTGGGAAAACATCGTCGCTCTGTATATATATATAGTCTCTAACGAGTCAAAGTCCAAACGGAGTACTATATATATATAGGTGATTTCGCGAACTTATAGGGGAAAAGTGCAATTTTGAAAATTGCGAAATTGCACGGTTTCATCATGGTATGGTGGTCATTATCGAAAGGCAATTGGAGCGTGGGATCGAATCTTCCGTTCTGCCAATGGGCTCGTTACCATCTTTTGCTATGACCATAAGCATCACTGCTGGCCTCTCTTTATTATACCCCGTTACGTGCCGTGCAATGCGATTGTATTATTAGCAGGGAAAAACACGGGACATTTAAGGACGCGAGAAATTCTAAATGGCGTTTGTACGTCTGGAATTTTTCGAAAGAAACTTCTGGGCAAATATATAGTGACAGTTCGCGTATACAGCTATTATAAAATTCTCCGAGGTGGAGTGCTAATGGCAGGGAGGAGTGTGGGGTATCTCGTTAGCTGGAAATTTGTCGAGAGTCCAAGATACGATGTGCTACATTTCTAGACACGTGTATAAGTGAACGCTATATGTATAGAGAAGTGATGTACTTTCCTATTTGTGCAAGGTTACTCAAGGTCGCTTCTGCTGGAGGTAATATCAGATTTATTGTTTTTAATTTTAGAGTTCGACTGAGAGATTTTAATTTCTCTGCTATGTTTAAATATTTTTATTGAAATTTCAACATTTTATTTAAACAATTGCTATTCGGATTTTTCACTTTTTTTTTTAATTGTTAAAAATTATAGTTGGATATATATCAGGAAGTTTCTATCAATTATCGAGAGTCCGAAAAACGATGCCATGATTATCTGTCGTTTTTCTGCTTAAGCAACGTTACGTCAGATCACATTTCCTGGGAATATATAATATTAGAATTGTTTTTCATTTTTATCGTGTACTGGCCAATTTCTTCCCCCCTCCCTCTGTTTAAAAGTTTTTCTTCGAGTCTCGAGACTTCACCCCATCACCTCGTACTCCGATTTTTACTTCCTTTAAGATTATTAAAAATTATAATTGGATACACATCAGGAAGTTTTTTTATTAATTGTGGAGTCCAAAAAACGATGCCGCGATATTCCGTCGTTTTTCTACTTAAACAGCGTTACGCAAGATCGCCTTAGCTGGGGATAAATAATATTAGATTTATTTTCACTTTTATCGTTTCATGGCCAGTTTTACACTCCCTCTTCCACTGTATTAGAAAATTCTTGTCAAAATCTCAACAATACCCTTTCACCTCTTATGTCGATTTTCAGTTCCTTTAAAATTATCCAAAATTACAGTTGGATACATATGAGGAAGTTTTTGTTTTCTTCTTAATTATCGAGAGTCCAAAAAACGATGCCACGATATTCCTTGGTTTTTCTACTTAAGCAACGTTACGCAAGATCGCCTTGGCTGGAGATAAATAATGTACGATCTGTATTTCACTTTTCCCGTTGGCTGGCCAGTTACTTCCCCCCCCCCCCCCCCTCCTACCCCCTGCTTAAAAGTTCTCCTTGAAATCTCAAGACTCCACCCCTCACCTCCTATTCCGATTTTCCGCCACTCTTAAGATTATTAGAAATTTCGGTTGGATGTATATTACGAAGCTTCTATCAATTTTTTATCTCGCACGACTCCCGTTACCGTATCTCGCTACTCGGATTTTGCAGCTTATTACGATCTGGCCTCCAGTTGAGATTTCAGGCTGCGTTATATCCGCCGTAGCAAGAAAACGTGCCGGAAATACTACAGACTGCAATCTGAAAATTATGGCCCGCTACTCGGGATAGACCAGCTAGGTAAATTCAACAGACACGGCTATCTCAAAGATATTAATGCCGATTACTCTGAATTTTCCATTTTTCCACTTTTTCATATTACATTAATAATAAAAAAACTACAATAAAACAAAAAAATTAATAAAAAATAGAAAATTCAATCGACACACACACGATTTGCACCAAACATTTCAGTATTCTCGATTTCTCCTCCAGCTGATTATAATTAAGCAATGCGTTAATTACATGCCAATTGGATGAAATCAATTAGTCTCTAGATCGTGAGTACATATAACGAACCAGGAATTTGTAAATGAATCGTGGACAATTCTAGACGCAGGTATTGATTTAAGGGGATCTTAGTTCTAGCTCCTTGGCCCCTCTGGATATATATACGCGACGTATATATAGAGGATATCGATTATTGATTTTGTCATGGAGAAATTGATGAGATCGATGATATTCGAGCGATCGAGCTGTCGAGGAAGGAATTTGGCGCGCATCGCACATTTTAAATTTACATTGGTGGAGGGCGCGAAGAGACCGTGTGCAGGAACTTCTGTAATTACTGGAATTGCTCGAATGAGACTGCAGCACTCTCGTTAATCGCCAACCCCACCCCCCTCCCCCCCCCCCCACCATTCCATCTAGGTCCGTTTTCTCTTTGCTTGTTGGTAATACGGTAACGAGATAATACTGTGTAACTCAATTATTACAGATTTATTGACATTGCGTTACAGGTGCATATTATATCGCGCATCGCAAAATGGATCCTGCGGTTATTCGGTGTTATTTATTTGGAATGCATGACGAAGCTGCATAATTTTCACTAATATCTCCTAGGCGTAATTGAATATCATTTGTGCCTCTGCTTATCATAATATTCCAAGCTTTTGCCGCTCAGCTTCGCGTTGCATAATGGTAGGGTCGAGTGTACTCTATATACTCTATATATATGTATATATATATATATATATGTACACAGGTACTATCATTAAAATTCACAAGGGGAGTCACTAGCCGTTTGTGGAAAATTAGAGTCACGAGGGGAAAAATCTGGATCTCCATTGTTTTACTTGAGATCCGTTAATAGGTTTTTGTTCCGCGTTCCCTTAATCAGGTTTTCAGTAGTGCGAGTCTGCTCTTTTCATTCCACCCCCTTTCAGCCGGTTCTCTTCCTACGATTGGAGAGTGTGGAGAAACACGAAAGGGTGGGATTCTCTTGTCGAGAAGCGCAGTGTGCAGATAAGCTCGCTAAAGAAAGTGCTGCGTTTCTGTGTTGTTACTGGGGTGACCTTGCTCGCGTGAATACGGTATATTTTACAGGCGGTTTTAGATTACTGTGTATTGTACAGAGTGTTTCAGAATTCCAACGTTGCAACAAAGTGCGTTTTAGAGAGAGGCAGGAGAGTATTTATTAATGTGCGAAGATCACACATACACACAGATTGTGGAAGAAAGTAATGCGTTTCTATTTTGTTACTAGGGTGACCTTGCTGGTGCATATATATTTTATAGGCGGTTTTGAATTATCATTATACAGGGTGTTTCAAAATTCGAACGTTTTCGGTAAGTGCGTTTTAGAGAAACGCGGAAAACTATTTGTTAATGTGTATATCGGTTTGTTGAAGAAAGTAATGCGTTTCTGTGTTGTTGCTAGGGTGATCTTGTTGGTGTATATATATGCATACACTACTATACAGGGAGTTTCAAACGGCAAGTACGACAGCAAAGCATTTCTTCCATCCCCCGAACCGATTTTATCCCATTACCACCGTGCATCCTTTAAATTCAGTGAATTAGAAATCTTGATAAGCAAAAGTTTAGGAATGTTCATAAGAGAATTCCCAGTGGGCGAGGCTTGGGTTCTTCTGCGTTAATATTGAAACGTCCTGTAGATCGCTAAACGCAGTGCGCTAGTAAGCTGGCCAAAGAAAATGCTGCTTCTCTTCACTGCAACTAGAGTGACCTTGCTATTATATATATATATATATAAGGTATTATACAGGGTGACTCAAAATTCTAGCACCAAAGCAAAGCTGCCCTTCCATCTCCTGAATCCATTTTATCCCATTACCGCTGTGCATCCTTTAAACTCAGTGAATTAGAAATCTTGATAAGCAAAAGTTTAGGAATATTCATAAGAGAATTTCCAGTGGGCGGGGCTTAGAGTCTCGCGCGTTAATATTGAAACGCCCTGTAGAATAGGGTACGAGACACGAGAGAGGATGAGAGTTGGCAGCAGCCAGTGTAGAGAGAGAGACTGCGTGCTCACAGATAAGAATAATTCGTCGGGTAACGTAATAATACGGCTTCTAAAAGCCTATACGGTTGCAGAGCTTTTAGAGATCCGCACCATCCTGGAATTCCAGCAGCTGGACGAGGGTTCAGCCTGTGACGCTCTACCCTGCGTCACGGGCTGCTCTTTTCTCCATGGATGACTGGTCAACCGGTGGAGCCATCCACTGGATTCGCTCGACGCAATTTATCGCTGATCAATTGTTTTTCCAATTGCTCGGATTACGTAAAGAGGTGGGGGGAGGGGGAGAGAGGGAGCACGAACGATTGGCTCGCGTGCAAAATTGCAATAGGGTTGCAAGCAAGCGAAACGGAGAGGCACCGAGCGCTCGCCATTGGATGAAATTGCTCCGAAGCGAAAAATATATTGTATATATATGTAGGTATATCTTGCAGAGGTCCGCGATGCCAATTGGAGGAATTTGTCCCGTTCACGCAAGCCAGCCGCCGTGTTTCGGCCTGCATCCAATGCCATTTGACAAATTGAATCTCTCTTGTCCTCTTTGAACATTTTCAAAATATCCATACAAAGTCTCGCTTTACCCATGCGAAAAACTCTTTTAGGCCGATTGTGTTATATCGCAGAGTGCAGTGTACCACTGGAAAATTCTACGATGCACTTTGGGTCTTCCTAGGTCGAGTAAAGAATATTCATGGACGTTGCCACTTAAGGGAGCCCTATTGCGGTGGGTTCTTGCCGCTCGTAACTCATTTGCTATTATGGCACGATAAAACATTTGTTCTGGCTCGCCGGAGGATAAGCCGAGATTTAGCGGATTGCCTTGTGTGGAGACTAATTTTTTTACGAGCAACTAAATTACTCCCATAAGTGAGCCTTAAAGCGAGCCTGGTATTTCAAAGAAAAATTTGCCCGACTGTTTAAGTCGTCGTCCAGGGTAGCGCGAAGCTAGGAGGGTAGAAAAGGTCGTATAAAGATACCCTGCAAGATTATGAGATTTCAGTTATAACGCGCTTACCCGAGTGACAGCGGGATACGTTTCGAGAAGGAAGGCCGTAATTATTCGAGCAGTCCTCCTATGCAGTAACCTTATAAATTGATAAGGGCTCTGCGATATTTTTTTCTCTCTGCTAAAATTTCGCCGGACTTATCCAGGGGTTTGGATCTGTCGACAATAAAATATTTATGGCGCCAGAACGTGGCTCGGTCTGCTCTGGCAAATGGGTATATACACTTTCGTTGATTCCTTTGATCCTGCTTGACCATTCCCGCCGATTCTACTTTCGACCTATTCTACTCGTTCCGTTCAGCTGCGTTTATTCCTATTCTATATTTGCCTTATACATACCCTGCTCTGTGTATATACTATATATATATATATATATATATATATATATATATATATATGTACGTACTATGTGTTCGCGAGGAGAAAGGAAGCTGGGAGAGAGAGAGAGAGAGAGAGAGTAGCTCGAAAACCCTTGGTTCTTCCCAAGGAATCCAGAGCATACCCCGCAACGATTCGAGTTACCAGATAAAGATTGTAGGTTTGCGACAGCCGAGCAAAAAAGCCACGAACAAAATCGACCGGTTTCTGATTTACAACCGGAGATTTGCTCCAGCTCGTTGTTTATTTCGCCCCGGCTGACCGTAATTTTTCCCCAACGACTTTGCCCCTCTTTCTCCTTCCATGGTTTCTTTACCTGATATACCGGGAAAGGGGGAGAGAGAAGCTGAAAGTAGCAGTCTGTATTTGCCCTTTCCATCCCCCCCCCCCCCCCCCACTCTTACTCTGCTTGTCGTACAAGCATGCTTTATCTGCGGAAACCTGCTAGAACGGTATCCCCTGTATTTACACACATTTCTATTTTCATGCTTCTCGCAGTCAACATAGCTGTATCAGCAGAAGGTAGAGAAACTGATATTCTCTCCCCAAACTGGTGATATTTTCGAAACTCGCTCTCGCAGCGTTGACCCATTTTGCCGTGCGAGAGCGACTAATAGTCGCCACTTTCTTCCCCTCGAAAACACACTCTAGCGACAGGATTTAAAAGCTTCCCTTCCCCGAGAACCAAAATAGAGAGAGAGAGAGAGAGACAGACAGAGTTAGGGGAATTGCATGCTAGCACGGATTCATTTACCATCGGCAAACAATGTGAGATGGTTTTCGAGACTAGCGATACACACAACTAACGAAATCCAATTGGACGTTGCAATGCACACGTAGAAATTACGACGGTGTGGCGAATGCCGTGCACGTGACGAGAGTGGCGTGAATGACGCGAGTGCCGCTAGGTGGCCGTGTGGGCCACACAGCGGCCCACACATTAACTATCTCCTCCACCTCCCGGCGAAACTTGGTTGGACCACTCGTTGTGTAATAATCGTAATTAGCGACGAACAGTTTTACCACCAATGTACCAGCGATTGTTCCAGCAGTCATTAGTCATATCTTCTCGCGTCGATTAATTCCTTTACCGAAAATAGCCAAGCAGACAAGCCATTGAGGTTAAGTCGCACGTGTGTCGTATGCGAATACGAGGATGAAGATTAACGCGTCTGCGCCAGAGAATCGTTGCGGAGAAACCGTGCAGGTTATAACGAAGTCATTTGCGTGTTCTGCCAAGTGAATCCATGTGAGTGGGCGAAGCCCGAAGGAGGACAAGGGAGTCGACTAATTTCACCCACCACTTCCCCTCTAGCAAATCACTGAGATTTCTTACTCCCCCCTTCCCCCCTACTTGTTTCTCGCTCGAAAATACTCTTGCGAACAGAAGAAACGCAAGAGAAAAATCTGCAGTGATCCCATATACAGTTTACCATACGTATATTATCGATTGGTGCGTTATCGCTCCCGCAGGCCTCGTTACTTGTAATTATTCGCCCGGTGTGATGGATTAATTTTAGATTAATCGCAGTAATTGCGGTCGTGTAGCGCATCACGCGTCACTCGAAAACCATACGCGTACGGATGACAGATTAGCGAAATTCGTTATTATTGCTGTACGCGTGGAATGATACATTTTGCTTTTGCGTGACTCGACGCTATAGTGTACCACATCTATTTTTTTTTGCTTCTGCTTTTGTGCTGTACCTTTTAGCTCGGTGCATCGATTTAAAGCTTATTTATAATCGAGACTGGAGCAATGATGAATGCAGCCGACGAGGTCTCGGAATACCTAAACAGGATCGATCGCTTTTCAGACAAGGCAAGGTAATTCCCATTAGCTTATTAAACACATTGAGATCGGGTTAAAGCCCAGGTTTGCATTGTGCTGCTCGAAGAAATAAAGACGAAGTGGGATAAGCATTTGTATATTTAAATAATGGATAGGTTATCGCGGTTACTGGAGATAAAGCTTGACTTTGATAGATACAGGTTAGATCGTTGGCAGTCGTGGAGTGGGCCAATTGGCAATGTGGATTTTGCGAGCAATCGCTTCTGCTGATGGGCAATTCCTTTGAATTATGCAAGGATATAATTGCGAAAGCGATCGGACGATCATTTTCGAGTCTGCTTGGCTATATTACGAGTAAATTCTGAGAGACAATGGCACGTCGGGCAAGGTTGGCTAGTCGGCCGGTAGATGGACCTCTCAAGAGTATCCATATAGCCTGGTCATATCGCGTCTGTAGGGTCCGGTGCTCACCGTAAGAGAAGAGTATAGTCTTCTCCAGTATTCTCCGCGGACTTCAGAGACCACAGCAAAGAATGCCTTCTCCATTTCGTATACTCGTTGCTTCGTACGATGTATACAGAGTGATACAATACTACTCACCGAACTGGTAAACAGAATTATTTTAAAACACTTTTGCAGCTTTTTTCATGAAACAAAAGAAGTATTCTCTCTCGAACTCTGTAAGGATTCTAAAGACATTTTCCGACACCATGACAGTTGAAAAAGAATGAATTTTTTATCACAGAAATTGAAATTCCATAAAGATTCTTCTTTTTATTATAGAATTCGACTCATTCTCCAGCTGAACTTGTACGAATATCTCGACTCCAAGCTTTCCCATCAAACACAAATCAATTACTATCTAACATAACCTAAAAATTTCGAACAAAGGGAGAAGCAGGGGAAAATAAATAACAAGCGTGGAGCAGTTGGGTAGTTGGCGCTAGTCACGCCAGATATAATAATGTAAAACGACGTAGGCCGATTATTATTATAGGATCTCTCGCGGAGCGTAGTACAGCACGAGACAGCATTGAAACTCGAGGATTGTAGCAGTCTCGCGCGCCTTATACACGCTTCGAGGAGTGGTAATGAAAAGGAGCGTGTGAAATATTATTCCACGCACCCTTAATTAACGAAGGACTATCGGATGGATTCTCGCGTCAAGTCAAGCTTCGCCATAGTAATTCTTGGAATTAATTGGACAAGTCTATGGTATAAATCGTGAAACGGACGCCGGCTGGGTTCGATATTGACGCTTTTTCTCCTCAGGCAAATTATCAGAATTAATTGGAACTCGTCTATATACGTATATACTACAGCATAATAGGAAAAAGCTGGAACTGCTTTTTGGAGGAGGGTCGATATTTTGTTTCGCGTGGGATCTCACGTGTTTCGCAAAAGCTCATTGTTTTTGCGATCTGGCGCGATAAGGCATTGGCGGCTCTCGAAAGATATTTGCAGTTTCGCTGCAAACTGCAAGCTGAATCCGAGGCTCCGTACGGACAATGGATACTAAATAACAAGCGGCTCCAACAATAAGCCGGATCGTATAGCTCGACAACTAGCTCTATACCCTCCGAGCTATCTCCACGACCAGGATTCCAGGGCAAATGCACCAAGTCGGAAAGCAACTTTCCACCCCATCCTCCATACTATAGCTTCGATTATTATTAGCTTAACCCATCGCTTTTGTTTATTCCAGATTGCAGTTAGACTCGAATCCAGAAGCGCTTGAATATTTCTGAGAGATCCTTCCGTAATGGGTGCAAGTGCATCAGGGAACTTGGTCAATGGTATTGGTAGACACGTACGTGTCAAATGGGTGCTTCCTTTGATATAAAGCCCCACACATTTGCACTTGATATCATTAAGGAGTGTACTCTCGTGTGTATATAGTATTAGTACATATATATATATATATATATATATATATACATGCATCCTATCAAGTAGATCGAAGGGTATTTTCTAGTTTCTATATCCTATTAATAATAGTTTATATTGCGATAATAATATTCATCACGATGTTATACCTAAGGACTTCGATAGAGTGCGCATGAAAAATCTGTCTGCATATATTATAATAAATTTGCTATGTCGCGTGTCGCTTCTAATTTGCTAATTGTGGCTTGTTTGCTGGTCTATTGGGAAGACCCGTGTTTGTACGTGCTAGCTACTAAGGTATATCCCATATAAGCAGCTGAATGTACGCTTGCTTAGATGCAATTATATGCTGCATATACCTGCTGTATGCAAATGGAGTTTGCGTTGGTCGTAGATGAAATTCAAATAGGACAAATGTAATGGGTCGATAAGTTTACACGATTCGCTCGATTATTTGCCTGTACTGAAAATTATATCTTCCAGGTACTAGTGAGAACAATTGATAAGGTGAGTGGATAGAAAATGGTCGTTTTTATACAGGATCTTTTCCTAACGGCGGGACATAGGAGATTTCGTGTTATTTGACTATAGTACTTTTTACTATAGTCAAAATACTATTTTCCGTTTAATTTAAGTATTAATCGAAGTCACCAAGATTAATTAAGTAAAATGATATTTATAATAAATAATAGAAGCAATTAAACTAAAGTAACCATTAAAACTTAACTATCTACGCTTTTATTAATTATATTAATGTATAGTAAGTGCTTAAATGCTATAGTCAAATAACACAATCCTATGTCCCGCCGTTAGGAAAAGACCCTGTATTGTTTTTTGGAAAATTAACTATATAGCTTACGTTTGAAGATCATTGGCTAGCTCTTGTCTGTCCAAGAACGACTGAAACTACTGAACTGTATTTTAAAAGATACGCAAGTTCTTTGAAGGTAAGTAATTTTAAAAAATCGATGGAACACTAATTATTTGTTACATTATTTAAATACTTATTGATTTAACCATATAGCTTATGAAGATCATCAGCCAATTTTTGTTCGTCCAACAACGACTTAAACTACTCAGTTGCATTCCAAAAGACAGAAAAGTGTTTCAAAGGTAAGTAATTTTAAATAATCGATAAGACACACATTATACTTTTTACGAGATATAAATTTTTATTAATTTACTTATACAGCCCAGTTACGAAGATCATCAGTCAATTTATGTCCGTCGAAAAACGACTGAAACCACTGGGATGAATTTCAGGAGACACGGAAGTTTCTCAGGAGGATGTAATTTTAAAAAATCGATGAAACATGCTACTTATTTTTTACGCAGTACAGATATTTAGTATTTCAACTTTATAACCTACTTATGAAGACCATCAGCCAATTTATGTCCGTCCAAGAAGGACGGAGACCGCTCGGCTGCATTATTAATCGCTGCAAGGCCGATAGTTTCGCCCCGGATGCTGTGGCTGACGCGTACAAATGTCCAGCAGTCGCGTCATTAGTCCACCGAAGTTGGCCGCACATCGCCGGCGTAACTTTTGTCAACCCTCCCTCTACGTCCCTCGCCCTGTCTACGGAGCCAGCCATCAGTGGAGAGCACCGAATCAAGCCAGACCAACGAGACCCGACCACTGCACTCCAATTATCACCCTTTGCTCTCTTCGATTAATTATCGAGCATGATCACACCTTAATTGCCTGCTTCATACGAACAGACTCGATTATAAAGCACTCGTGTCCAGTAAGATGTTAGCATTTCTTCATGACAAGAAAAAGAAAAAAAAAAGTGGTTTTATACCAGCACTCTTTTTTCTTTTTTTATAATATCTAATGGCTCGATCAAGAAGATTAAGCTAATCGTGTAACAACATTGTTACTGCTTGAATTAAAAAACTTTAATTTCTTACTTTGTACGAACAGACTAGATTATAAAGCACCCGTGTTCAGTAAGACGTTCGAATTTCTTCATGACACAAAAAAGAAGAAAAAGTAGATTTATATCGGAGCACTCTTTTTTCTTTTTTATAATATCTAATGGCTCGATCAAGAAGATTGAGCGAATCGTGTAACAAAGTTGTTATTCCTTAAATTAAGACTGTTTTGTACGAACAAACTCGACTGTAAAGCATTAGTGTTCGGTAAGACGTTCGAATTTCTTCGGTATACAAAAAAGAAGAAAGAGTAGATTTATATTAGTACTCTTTTTTCTTTCTTATAATATCTAATGGCTGGATTAAGAAAATTCACCAACTCGTGTAAGAAAGTTGCTATTTCTTAAATTAACTCTGTTTGTTTTATTAAAAAAAAACTTGACTTAAAGCACTCGTATCCACTAAGATATTAGAATTTCTTAATGATACAAGAAAAAAAAGTTTTAACCAGCACTCTTTTTCCTTTCGTGTAAAATTTAGTGGCTCGATCAAAGAAATTCAGCTAATCGTGTAACAATGTTGTTGCTTCTTAGATTAACAAACTTAAATTGCTTACTTGGTACCAAAGACTCAATTATGAAGCACTCGCGTTCACTGAAACGTTCAAATTTCTTCACGACACAAAGAAAGAGAAAAAAGTAGATTTATATCAGAACTCTTTTTTCTTTCGTACAATATCTAATAGCTCGATCAAAAAAATTGAGTGAATCGTGCAATAGTGGTGCTATTCCTAGAGACATAGTTCTTCGTTAGATTAATTTTGCAGTGATCCTTATCGGAGTTGGGATCACGCGAATCATTCCTTATTTCTCGTGGGAGGATGAAATGGTATAGGAGCTTCGATCGGACACTCGTTTCTTCTTGATTAAGTTGTGCCTGCACGCTGGCCTTTCTCCACGAGATATATGGATCCCTCATATACGTTTCTGACCGCAGGTAGCGCAAAACCTGCCAGTGGAAATTGTGCTCCTTCCAGCTCGCGAATAACCCTGTAACGCCTTTCCAACTCCCCTCCCCCCTCTTCGTCCGCACCAAGCATCCTGGATAGAGATGAGATATCGAAAGTTCACCGGAAATTCGAGCTCCGATCCGATCCGATCGGGAAAATTCCGTGACACATTTGCATACGTATGCCCTTTTCATTCGGTCTCTCATGAATTATGCAGCTACCCTATTAAAACTATCCGCAGCGATTGCTTCGCCCCTCGCGTGCAAGAAGAGACGAAAATGTGTGGGGAAAAACTACACGTATATTATTATTAGGGTTAAACGATATGTTGTTCTCTAGTCAGCACTTGTTTTTCCTTATACGTAACACAAATTTACAGGAGTGACTTAATATAGTTGTAATTTATTAAGTGGAAAGAAATTTAAAAGTTATCTGCAAAAATTCTTGTATTTCTGTTACAGATTAAACTGTATAGGCAACGTGTTACACAGTAAGTACTCTATTTCTGTCCCATATACAGAACACAAATTTACATGAATAACGCAATATAATTGTAATTTATTAAATAGTAAAGTTTAAAAATAATCTCGAAGCACTCTTTTTTGTCCTACACATAAAACATAAATTTTCACGAATAACTTAATATACCTGTAATTTATGAAACACCAAATTTAAAAATAATCTGCGAGCACTCTTTTTTGTCCCATACATAAAATAAAAATTTGTCCAAATAATTTCCTATAGTTACAACTTATTAAATAAGAAAATTTGAAAAACCTCCTGGAAAAATTCTCATATTTCTGCCACAGGCCGTACTTTGGGTCACGTGTTACAGAGACGAGTCCTTTTTTCTTCTTTCTTCGAGGGGACGTTCCTCGATAAACTTTTCTTCTCTTCGTTCCTTTTGTTGCTCCCTTGAGGTGCTCTCTTCCAGAAGAGATACATGAATCTTTCTTGCATGCTGCGTAAGAAGATATATAAACAGCCCATTAATAGTCCCCAGTGGCCATGGTGCTACGCTCCATTCACATAGAATTTCGATAAATCACGATAAAACTACTACTACCCCCCCCCCTCCCTCCTCCCCGTTACTTTCTTCGCGGATCGTCTCGTGGCGTTCGAATGTGTCTCTTTCGGTATAAAGTTTCTTCTGGAAATGCTTGGCTCACTCCTACATATATATACACAAACAATATAACATTACATTGTAAAAATATGAAGGTCCTTTGAAGATTACAGTATATATACAACGTTTCATAATTCAAACCGTCCATATAGAAAAGAAGAAAGGTCAGAAAAGGCAGAGGTCTTTTGACGATTAGGAGAAATTTCGAGGAAGTTTGCAGCGCGAAAGCAGCAAATGGGAATTGGTTTGAGGACATTCGTCGACGAATGAGGAAACCGAGTTGTCGAGACCGATGATGGGCTTAGGACGAGAAGCTTGCGACATTCCGCAAGGGACGCCGGGTGTCGCTTGTCGCCAGATTTCCCGTGGCGGTCGTACTTCATCCGAAATTACCTGCGAAGCACGTCCTCCTGGTTCATCCCTTCATTCTCTCTCTCTCTCTCCCTCTCCATCCTTCTTCGGCTTACCAGTACCAACCCCAACAACCCCCCACGCCTGCTGCATTCGAATTAGACGAATTAACCATTTACGCAATATAGCCACCAATTTGCACATGACCATCTTTCCTCTTTATTCTCGCGTGACGCAACTCTTCATAAATATATATGGAAAGGTGTGGAGAATTGACTGGGTCGTAGAGAGTGAGACAAAGGGTTGGGGGAGGGGGGAGGGAAAGTGTGTGTTAGAGAGAGAGAGAGAGAGAGAGAGAGAGAGACGTGCATGGGATATTTCTGGATCGACAGGATCGAGGAGGAAAAGAACCTATGGGAAAGGGAGGGTTAACGTCGACGATGGCCAGAGAATGGAGGAGTAGTAATTTATAAAAGTTTATCGGCCGCCAGGGCCATTTGGAAGGAAAGAAACGGCCTCGTGGTAGCCCGGCAGGTTCCTTCTTTGCGGCTAGCTGCACGTCCGTTTAAATCCAAAGAAAAAGCCACGCCCGTAGCGAAACTGTTTTGGAGAAATTGCACCTTCTCCGCCAGAAATGAAAATCCATTTGTCCTCCACGTTTTCCTCGGTCATCCATAGCGTTTTACGTTGCTTCCCGCACCGATCTATACGAAATCTCTCCGAGATATCGCTGGCATTAAAATTGCAGCGATTCGATGGATAACGCTGAAAATAATTGCCAGCAGATTTTTTTTATAACCTACCTATTGGTCGAAGCAAGAAACTTGAGTCGATAAAAATTTACGTTGCTTTTTAACGAACACTTCGTCTGCGGGATGTTGCTGGCATGAAAATTGCTACGATTATTTGAATAATACTGCGGAAATAATTGCCACGAGGTTTTTTTGTAACTTCGTTATTGGTTTGAGCAAGAAACTTGGAAAAGTAAAAATTTACATTACTGTTTGACAAAGTTTCGGCTCAGGGATATTGCTGGCACGAAAATTGCAGCGATTGATTGAATAATACTGGAAATAATTGCCACAAAATTATTTTGAGATATCGTCATTGGTTCAAGCAAGAAATTTGGGTCGATAAAAATTTGCATCACTGTTTGACGAAGTTTGCTCTTATTCGGAATATCGCTGACGTGAAAATTTCAACGATTAATTGAATAACGCTAGAAATAATTGCCACAATTTTTTTATAACCTCGTGACTATAGGTGAGGCAAGAAAATCAATTAAGCAAAAACGAACGTTGCTATTCAACGACGACTCTCATCCAGGTAACCCTGGCACGAAAATTGCAGCAATTAATAGCATAACTCTAAAAATAATTACACCATATTGTTTTATCCCCGCCATCGATTAAAGCAAGAAAATCAATTTTACAAAAACGAACGTTGCTACTCAACGATAACCCTGATCTAGATACCACTATCGCGAGAATTGCAACGATTGGTTGGATAAAACTGGAAATAATTGCCACTAGATTTTTTCGTATCCTCGCCGTGGCTTGAAACAGGAAAATCAGTTTTACAAAATTGGACGTAGCTGTTTCGCGATAAGTTTGATTAAGCGAGGAATTATGTAGAGACGGCAAAGGGACGGGAATATATATATATATATATATAGTATATATATATACATATATACTTTCCCCGTGCTTTATTCGTTAACAATGCACTCGGATCTGTGCAAAGCTCGCCTCACATTTCAGCGGAGCTTTGCCGTGTCTCTCGGCACAGCTTCCTTTGCAGAATGCAAGCTTCAATTTGGTCGAGTATATTATACAAGGTATGTAAGAGTAACATAGCGCGAGCTAGGTTTCATATCCACCCCCCCCCCCCCGTTCCCCCTTATCCCCACGGCTTATACCCAGGACCAAAGTCGAATTTCGACGAGAATGAGGTAAACGACAGGCTGGCATTGTCCTGGCACTGCAAAATACCCTTTGGAGTGGTCGATCATACGTGAATATATAGCCAGCAAATATTTGTGGCGTTTCTTTTTGCATCGTGCAACTTTTGTGTCGGGAGATGAAATTTTCGAATCCCTCGAGTGTTCCTTGAAAATCATCCCATATGTACATATATATATCGCACTGTATAGACGCAGCCACACATGCTCCCGAACGACGCAGGTGCTAAGTTGTTTTTGCACGTAGCGCGAATCGCGACTCAACGACACATATAGGAAAGCCATTTTACAACGTATATCGTATATATATGCAGGTGGAGACAGCAATGTTCGAACCGCCAACGCACAGTGGCGTTTCCTGTATTCCGCGTGCATTTCGTTGAATACCCATTTTCCACTCTCTTCCTCCCACTCTTTTTCTATGTATATATATATAGGTATATATAGTGTTTTCTCGTTGGATGGAAAAAAAACACGATGATCCCGAAAAATCGTCCGGTACATTCCAGGGAGCAGCCAGGGACCTCCTCAGCACGTTCCACTTTTTCAGGCTTGAATTTCTATTTGCCACGACGAGATCCAGTGCACGCGAACTTACCTTATAAACTTCGCCACTTCCATCAACTGTATTACACTGGATAACGCATTGGATTCTGTTCGCTACGGAACTTTCAGCAATTTCTCTTCCGCACTTGCAAAGCTTTATATATTTTATGCAAAAGCGCATCCAACCAAGGCCAAAGGGGACGACGCGACGCTACGGCGAGGGTAGTTGAGCATTCCGCGAAATATTCGTGAATGGCGAAAACTTTCTCGGGGGACGATTCCCCTCGAATCGAAACTTTCAATTTTTCCACGGTGGTTTCAATGAAATAAATGAAAAAAAAGAAAGAAAAAACAGTTGAAAGAAGGGTTGACGGATATATACGTATATAATCCCGATGCCAAGAGATTTAACTCAAACTCGCCTTGTACTAACTTGGGTGGAAAATCAAAGAACGCGTTCGATCGTCCCTTGCCATCCGAGAAACTGACTTTGCGAAACGATCGTTCCTATTGAAAAATAAAGTCCGATTCTCTGTTAAATTGCAAACGGTGCTATATCGTTTAAACAATATTAATGGTATGGGTTTATTAAAAATTCTTAATGTCAAACCTAGTGGACACGAGTATTTTTATTGTATAGTGAGAGAAAAATATTTTATTTAAATATATATACATTAATATGTATATTTTAATAGAGCAAATTGAATATTTATTTGAAATTCAAGAATTTTAATAAAACGAGTTATATTTAATTAAATTAAGTGTTTTATACGTATGATATTCAATCGACGATATTCGAACGTGAATTGATTCGAGAATAAAAAGATTATTTTCTCACCATACTATATATATTATCAAAAGTAATCTATATATAAGAGGTGGAAGGAGGGAAGACGAAGACCGTCTCGTTTCACGCCTGGCGAGCCGGTAAATATATAGAATGGAGTCCCGCATCGCGAGTCGCGAACATTATTATTCGTGGTACATCCAATCTATCCGTGTGTTGGAAAGATGAAGCGTGTGCAAATTTAACGGAGCACCTGTACTATATCTAAGAATGCCGGGGTAGCTCGCAGCACCGTAGACTGGAAGTGTTTCCATGTCGCGGAAATTTCACGTCGCCAACGGGACGAGAATATCGAGTGACCTCCAACCTCAAGGACATTGATGGATTCGCGCGAATGCCAAGTTTTCCGTGGGAAGAGCAAAAGGTGAAAAACATTAGGAGAGGAGGAGCCACGCCTAGCGCACGAACTGCAGAAACTCTCCCGACAGAATTGCGATTCCCCGCCGGCATAACTTCGTTTCTTTCGCTGTCAATTCAGCGGCTAATAAATCGCCCGGAGAACAGGTGCAACGTGCGATTTTCTCCTCTCCGTCTCTCTTTGTCTGGAAATTAATTGACAAAACGACCAACGCCTCGGTTGGAGAGAAGCTCCATCATCGGTAAAGCTCGAGAAGAAAATCTCTATCGGAAAAGGATTTGCTCCGTTGACGTTTCGCTTTAACAAATATTCCAGCCAGAAATTTCAGGTTAGACGCGTGAACGAACTCGACCAAGCGGGCTCCGGATTCGCTTTCCTCCGAGGCAGCCCGTGGCTCGTGTTATATAAAATATACACGCTCACACAGGTACGCGTGTACTCGTGTATTACGCTCGGATTAAACGCGATCTCGTCATTAAAGTTTTGCCCTTTGTTGCGTAGAGCGTAGCGTGTATTGTGTGTCTACCTCTGGTGGTAGCGAGCGCAACTGCAACTACAAAGTATAGCAGTGTTGTGTGGACGGACCATCCAACGACTCGCTGATTCGCCAGCAAAGTTCGAGTCTCGATTTACATGCCGCAACGCAACCTTCGTGATTCACCGAAGCCCCCATTAAAAGTCGAAGATCCAGTCGATTTTCTCGCAGCATCGCAGTCCCCCTTCCCCCTCTCTCGGAAGCCGTAAACTTGTAAACAGGCTCTGGTTACGCGTCGTTCAAGAATGACAAGTTTGCTCAGCGTTAACGCTGGTATAACAGGCTAGGCATTTGCATGTCCGAACTTGCCCGAGGCTAACGACCAATGCCAACCATAGCAGCTGCCTTCGATGCTAGTAGTACTTCGTATAAGAGAATAGTTTGGCTTAATTGGTGAACTCTGGCTAAACTCGTAATGCTCGGTATGTGCGCGTGGAAGTAAACATAAACAGAAGACGTCTCAATTACCGTAGGACGCAAAGTGGCTGGTCGATTCGACGACATTTTTTTCCAATGTTATTCGAGCTCCGCGAATTCTCCGGATTTAACGTAAACACGTGTATATATATATATACAAACTGGTGCTCGAGGGTAAAAGGTTTACAGTTTGCAGAGGGCCATCGCCAACGGTTTGACACTACATTTGCGCTAGCCGTCAACTGTTCTGGTCGTAATGGCCAGAGAATGGCACCGTTGCCGTTCGCCCGTTGCCTCCCCCCCCCCCCTCCCTCCCCCTCCTCTCATCACCCTCAGTAATTTATCTCGCGTATTCCGTGATTAGTCGTTACTGTCGTTATAACGCTACGCACTTCAGGTTCGCTATACTGCCTCGCAGTAGTACGCTGCTGATGCTACGCTCATAATTATCCCGATGTCACGACGCACGGTCCTCTGTCCTCCGCCTGTCTGTCCCTCTTCGAACGGAGGAGCAGCCACGTGTTTGCGCGCCGGAATATCAACCCTTCTCTGCAAATACTATAATTCTCATCTCCTCCTCGAAAATGGTGGGAATAAAACGATCATGCAATTTCAGACTGGAGCTTGTAGCATTAAAGAGATTTCAGTATGCATATTAGATGCATCCGGTACATGGGAAAGGAGGATGTTTGCTGGGACACATTCCTGCGATGTTCCGTGAATGTTCCGAGTGTCGCGTATGGCGTGGATGGCACGCAACGAGGGCTGTACAGCAATTTCGTCATCAAGTGCTCCTCCCCCCCCCCCCCTCTCTCTGCAACGTAGCAAACGCGTGTAGATTGGCAGTAAAGCTATTTCGCGTGCTGCAATGTTAACGAGCAAATCCACTTGTTAGACAGACACCTCTGACCTGGCCACCGATGAATAAAAGATTCAAGGACAAAGCGGCAAAGTTTTATCTCGCGGGCAAAGTTGAGGGAGGCAGCGTCACCGGAGCGTGAAGTCAATTATGGCGAGTCAATGCATACGGGAACTACTACGTACGATCTAAATTCTATTCGGACCGGCCTTTACGAGCAAATAGCTGGAACGGATTAAGCCCTTCGGGCCGAATGGCCCGGCCACAATGAACGGTTAATCTCTGCACTTGAAATGTTTAGTCGGCTCGAAATGATCGATTTGTTGCTGGCCACCCTAAGATACCCCGTTAGACGTCCATCTCCACCCACACCCTCCCCCCTCCCGTTCAATTTTTACAAACGTCGTTCAACCCCCCCACGGACCAAATCCGACCTCATCTAGCCCCGCAGCGAGAATATCGAATAAAAAATCACATATTTTACAGAATATTATTCTTCCGTACTTTATCTAACCGTTCACCGAAGCCAGCTAATTAAACTATAGCTTTTATCCATTACTCATCCGTATAAGTTGGATTAAATTTTGAGCTAGTCTCGCCTCGCTCCGTTTCCTCACTCAACCGCCAAGCCCCGAGATTTTTATCTCCGAGGATAGACGAGAGTAAATCGCTGGATGATGGAGGAGCATTAATTATTCCTGATGCAGGAAAATGACGGATTCGTCGGAATTCAGAGTTGTGCTCGTGACGGTGCACGGGGATAACAACCTTTTCCCTAAGATTCGGCTTTGCCTGTATAAACTCTACGTATACACACGCATACATTATATATATATATATATAGCAATAGCCAGCTAGGTGGCCATTGCCGAGGACTCCACCGGCGTAAATTGGATGGCAGTGACACTTCCTGTATGGCTGGGACACATTCCGTTGAGGCAGACCGACGTTCGACATTCTGGAGTGTCCCGGCCGTATAATTGATTCCCCGAACCGAACCAAAAGCGGAAATCGGCCAATGGAAAATTTACCAGGGGGGAATCAAAGCATCGAGACGTTGGAAAACTTTTCGATCGATAAGCTCTACAGTTTCGAGAGATCCCTCTTCTGCCGCGTGTACCAATGTTACATTCTTCTGTCAATACTTCTTTCTCTCTCTCGCTCCAGTACTCTCTCAATTTAGCAGTAACAATTGGAGCACTAGCTTCCTAGAGCTGCGAGTGCCACTGGCACGTGTAATGAAATTTTTCTCGCAGCTTTCAGTATATACCGAGAAAGAAGCATCTTTGTCATTTTATCTCCCCCCCCCCACCTACCCCCCACTCGATACTGGATACGTCAGGTTTCCAGTCTCGCGTTGCCCTCTCACCCCCCTTCGACATGGCTAGCGAGGAAAAAAATTGACCTCGACGCGCTACTGATCAATTCTGGCAGTCCCGACTCGAGTGTTTAATGCGATAAGCACCGGAGCGTGCTTTGCGCAATATTAACAGCGATATTGTATCATCGATATAATAAGAAAGCTCGTTGGACCACGTTTCCGTTTACCAGCGAGAGACCCTTTTTACGCGATGGAAAAATGTGAGACGGCGGCCCCTTTATGACCGCTGCAAGGTGATTCCCCCGGAACTGCCTCGTATCTCACTTATGCCGTTGCGCGATACCGGACTAAAAGTGGTAGAAAAAGAAGGCTGGTAAAAATTAATAGAAGGAGAAAGCGAGCACCGAGTCCATAGGGTTTTTACTCGTGTTTCTTCTTTTGCCAATTAACCAATGCCGAATGGATGCTATTTTATGGGGTTTTCGAGGCTCGGTGCGGCGGTTAGGGGTCGCAGGTTAGGCTAGGCGCTCGGTTGGTATAGATATCAGCACAATTGGAAGCAGAAGGTGGTGCTAGGCTAGAGCCAGGCGAGACTGCTCTTAAATTCCACTTAAATAAACGCGTATGTATGCCTTACTCCCGGGGAATTACGCTACTCGATCTTGCTGCCTACCTTGCTCCACCATGCACGCTTCAGATTTATGCCAAGGGACATCTGCTCCAAACTACCTCTTCCCAGGTAAACCTCAAACACACACACACACACCTGTGAAATTAAATCCTCACCTTTATCTTACTTAAAAGAGTTTTTTTTGCTATGGAAAAATGAGCTCTGCTTCGATACTACGTGAATATATCGAGATGAACGTTGTTGATACTGGAGGAAATTAGTAGATACAGTAAAAGGTTGTTGTTCAAAAAACATTTTTTTATTATTCTCTGCGAATTGCGAGTTTTCGTGTGCTTGCTGTGCGATATTTATTATCAATATAATTTTTCGCAAAAATAACGACGTGAACGTAGTTGATACCGAAGGACACTGGCGGATGGAGTGAAAGTTAGTAATAATTTTAAGTGTTTTATGTGTGTAAAGTGTAGATTTATTTGAGTTTTTATATAATATAATAATACTGTATAAACACACATAAATGAATGCAGTTGTTATACTAAAGGAAATTAGCAGGTGAAGTAAAAGTTAATTGTTCAAAATATTTTATATGATTTCCTGTGAATTGTAAATTCATCGTGTTTCCTATATATAATATTTATTAATAAAGCTCGGTAAACATAACAAGGTAAACTCTATTTATACCGAAAGAAATTAACAGGTGAAGTAAATGTTATTTAAAGTATTACACACATGTGTGACTTGCAGATTCATTTTATCTGCTATATAACGTTTATCAATAATGCTTCATGAATATAACGAGATGAACGCTGTTGATACTGAAGGAAATTAGCAATTGGAGTTAAAGTTATTTGTTGAAAATATTTCCTAAGTACGATTCTGTATATAAATAGCAAATTCACTATATTTTCTGTACAACACAACAATGCTTCGTAAGCACATCAAGATAAATACTGCGAGAACTGCAAGAAGCTAGAAACTGGAGTAAAATTAAATAGTTTAATTAAAATATTTTGTATCATTTACAAAATCGTTAGAAAACTTATTCCTAAAATAATACCACAATGCGAGGCACTGTCTTCGGTTGATTTTCTCGAATTTTTCGTCAAGTTTGCTGAAGCAAGGGAATATAGGGTGGGGGGGGGGGGTGTAGCAGGGATATTGGCGGGGTGATTACGAGGGAATTACCCGGGGCAGTATCAGAGAAGCTTCTCCAGCGATTTTCATCGGATTCCCAGCAATTTCAGATACGACCAATCTCCTTTTAATTGGTCCATTAGGCTTCCATTAAGATGGACACGCGTGCTTCCAGCTGTTTCCTCCTGGTACACGATGTCTACCTACTCTATATACCATATATATACACACACAGTTATTTTCTTACCCTTATCCCCCCTGCCCTCGTAATCAGTTTCCACTCGTATCAAAAAGTATAAGCTATATATAACAGTGATCGAAACGCGTGGCCTCAAACTACACCAGTCGCATCCATCATTGTGTCAGCAGCTCGCTCTTAACTCTCCAACAATACACCCTTCATCTTAGCATTACCAAAACGCGCGCGTTCTCCACCAAAAGGAAATTTCATCTTTCATTTTCCACCATTGGCAGAAAATATCTTCAGCTACTTCCCCATCCGTGCTGGCCATCAAATTTTCATGGAAAGCATATCCCTGCTAAAAGGAACAACCCAGCAAGGACTGGTGGAACGCGTGGAAGCACCAATGTTTTCGAATATTTCATTCCAATCCCAAAACACCATCGATTTCCCATAAAATTACCATAAGAATCGTGTCACCGGCGAACTCCCGTGTCTCGACGCCGCTGACGCCGGTCGCGTCTGTGACCCACTGCGAGGTTGCGGCCTGTTGCATAAAACCAACGAGCGACGCTCTGTTTCTATTTCAATGGAATATAATTTAATTGAAAGCTCGCGTTGGAAGAAGCGAATTTCTATGGTCAAAATCGATCCTCTTCTTGCACGTTCAATCGCAATGGTCTAATTATATCGGTATTCGTTAAATTTTGGTTAATTATCATATATCGAATGGTGATACGGAGTGTTTATATAGGTGATGGAGTGTACTTTGCTTTTATTATACGACAGAGGCGCGAAATCGATAGTGTTGGCTGGAGTGCCTCTAATACTGTTAATGATACATTCGATATAATTGCTATGGAGCTGAATCGAGCAGGGAGATGGGCCAAATTTCGGGGCTGCATTCGATCAGTCCTAAACAGGATCAGTGATTAACGGTGCTGAAACTTGAGATGTTACGTGTATATATTCCTGTATATATATATATATATAGAGAGAGAGAGAGAGAGGATTAGGAGATCCTCCCCATTCTTGAAACTTGTGGCCAAGTTGTTCAACTCGGTGATTCCCCTAAAATTTTATCAATATTGATTGTGCTCTTTGGCCCATCAAAATTTCACTGTAATTAAGGAGAAACGAAAATTATTCTCATTATATTGATATATATATATATATATATACGTTGATACAAATTTGGTTCAGAGGTTATAAAGGGTGTGTTAATAAATACTCAAAAGAGAGACACCCTTTTGCTTTTTGTTTTCATCGAAGAATAGGATTTCGTTGAATTAAATACGAATCAGCACGTATTCTTATGGCCACGAAGCATTAAATTTTTCAAATTGCACAGAATGGCAATTAGTTGGTGGATAACGAGGGAGGCTTAAATGGAAGCTTAAAAAGGAGAGAGTATCGACGATACCAAACCATTAAATATTCTCGTTAACGAAGTACAACGGAAAAAAGGATCCATGTAGCTGGTGATGCACGCACCACAAGAGCCATTGTTGCGTCATTTATTCTTACAAAACGAAATTCTATAGATTTCGATTCTCTTAATTGTTTTTCTATCATTTTTGTTATAAAAATTCGATTGCCAAATATTTTTTCGCACAATATCGCCCATCAGCCAAATTATCAAAATTGAACTCCAATTAGAAAAAAGGATCCATTTAACAAATGATGATTCACGCAACACAGGAGCCATTGTTGCGTCATTTAATTTTACTAAACAATGAAACTACAGTTTTCGATTCTCTTAATAATTTTTTTCAAACCAGCAAAATTATCAAAATTGCACTCCAGTTAGAAAAAAGGATGTATGTCAATGCAAGCACGAGTCATCGTTTCATAATCTAATTTCAGGCAATACAAGATAGTTTTTGACTTTTTAATAGTTTCTGTAGTATTTTTTTCAAACCAGCAAAATTATCAAACTCGTTCTCCAATTATAAACAAAAATTCACACAACTCCACACGAGTCATCGTTTCGTAATTTATTTTCAGATAATGCAAACAAGTATTTGACTTTTTGAAAATAGTTTCCCTATAATTTTGATCAAACCAGCAAAATAATAAAACTTGCCCTCGAATTATAAAAAATGATCCATATGTAGCTACTGATGCACGTCCCAGAGGAATCATCGGCACGTCATTTATTCTTACAAATGGCGAGTGTAGTTTTCGATTCCCTCAATTGTTTTTCTATAATTTTTGCTATAAATATTGGATGGGCAAATGATTTTTCGCACAATTTCGCACATCAGCAAAATGATCAAACTTGCGCTCCAATTATAAACCGAGCTGCGAAGCGTGTTGGTCTCTCGTGTGGTACGAGGGGATGTTGCATGTAACGACAATTGATCGGTTCAATGCGATTATTAATCATGCCTCGGTCTCCCGTATCATAAGCCCCTCGAGGCCATTCCCGCGCTTCAAACACGACGAGCCACGTTTGATCGGAATAACTTTTCACACAGTATTAGCCCAGATGTCAAAATTTATCGTAGTGTTCTTCACTGATACTGTGCTTTATCGTCGCACTTTTCAGTTCCCATGTAAATAGCTATACTGAAAAATCCTCTTTCAAGTATAAACTATATACAACTACACGTCAGTTTCATGTTCAAATCGTTCAACATATTTTTTCAAGTGTGTGCACTATATAGTCAATTTTATATTTAAATGGCATTTTTAATAATCGAAGGAACAATGGTTCAATATTTTTTCGATTAATTATCAATTCAGTTAATACGCCATATTTATTCTATTAGTCACTCGACTCGTTTTCAGCGATAATCTCCACTTAATGCAGCTCGGGGAACTATTAAAACACGAAGACCCACGTTTCATCGGAATAACTGTTCGCACGGTGTACGGGTATTGCCAGATATGGCATTCTGGTTTAGTACGCTTTTTATGCATACATATAACCTACATATAAGGTGTGCATGAAATATACCAATAAACTGGAATGTCATTTCTGCAGGTTGCTGTATGTATTTTTGCAGATGTTAAAAATTATATCGTGATACTCTTAAGTGATCCTCTGCTTTATCATTATATTTTTTAGTTGATATGTAAATTTACTTTATACTTGCACAGGAATCCTCCCTCAATTATACAGTATATGACTACACCTCTGTTTTTTTTAAATCCTTATGAATAATTAAAGCGATTGTTTACTGCTTTTTCCATTAATCGCGATCGGATCAGCGGGTTAATACGCGATATTTATTATATTTTCCCCTCGGCTCGTTTTCAGCGTTAACCTCCGCTTAACGCAGCTCTGGGAGCTATTAGAACACGAACATCTACGTTTCGTCGGAATAACTTTTCGCAGATGTTAAAATTTATCGAGATATTCTTAAATGTTATATTGCACTCCTTATCCTTACACTTTACATTACAGTTCACACGTACGTACACTATACCAAGAATCGTCTCTCAATTATGCGCTATATAATTACGCCTGAGTTTTTTACAAATTCTTATGAATAATTAAATCGATTGTTTATTGCTGTTTCGATTAATCGCGATCAGATCAGTGGGTTGATATGCGATAGATCCATATTTGTTCGGAATAATTTTTTAAAGAGTGTGCGTATTTTCTAATATGTTAAAATTTATCGTGATATTCTTAAACGTTATTTCTTGTGCCTTATATGTTTGTCTTACAGTTCACATACACAAATTTATTATACTCAAGAATCCCCTGTCAATTACACATTGTATAACTATAATTCAGTTTCATTTAAAAATCGCCTTGAATAATTAAAGCGATTGTTTACTGCTTCTTCGATTAATCGCGATCACATCAACGGGTTAATATGCGATATTTATTATATTTGCCCCTCTGCTCGTTTTCAGCACTAATCTCCGCTTAATGCAGCTCGGGGAACCATTAGCGAACTAACAAACTCGCCTTTTGGGAAAACGTTTAGCATTCATCTTAAGGAGATTTAACTGTTATCGCAATCATTAACGTCTTCGTGTATGCAAGAACGTCTCTCGTTTTGCCAAGGACGAAAAACCGATGGGTTAAACCTCGAAATTTGGCGACTCGAGGATATAATTGCAATTGTGAATCTTTTTATATATATATATATATATATATATATATAGAACAGTGCATGGAAAAACGAGGCTACAAGAGTGTAAAAAAAAAAAAAAGAGACGTGTTAGTGAAATAAAATCCATATCGAGTCTACGCATTTTCACGGTAAATTTTTACGATGAATCCGTGTGCGGCTAGGTGGCGGGGCCGTGGTAGGTAGAAGGGGGGGGGGGTGGAGGACTGTACATGGTTTTCCCAGGGGTAAGCTTTCACATTTCATGCGCCATGCGACAAAGCGTATGGCGCGTGAAAACTGCCGCGAAAATGCGTCACCTCGATCGTAAATTATGGCCTAAATAACGAAACGCGCGCGAAACCTCGTCCCGCTATATCCCCCCTCCCCCCTCTATTCTCGTTTTTACTTTTTTTCAGGAAATTGCTAAAAGCACCGGCGCCATTAAGTCCAGCTCCTATCATTTTTACATGCAATGACTTCCGACTCAAAACCCCAATTTTTTTTTCGTCCACGTCGCCGTTTTAAAAGACTTTAATCTTTATCGTAAACCATTATTGCCACTAAGAGTTTAAAATTCTTCCATAAAACGCTTATCCCTTTGGCGTCTTGCTTCAGGTATTTCTTTCGCAGTTATCTCAGCGCCGAGGAATCCACCAGCTCCAAATTCTTATATTTTATATAATATATATATAGAAGCTAAGAAATCTACATATATATCTACTTAAAAAAAAAAACAGCAAGAAAAATTATAATTCGCAGGAAAATTGCGCAATTTTTTAAGCACTGATGATAATCGAATTTTCCTTGCCGATGCTGATCCGTATCCTCGGCTTTTTTTGCTTCTATTCGGGGTTTGCATCAGCGGAGGCTCCCATCTATAGTCAGTGGGGGATGAAAAACGTACGCAGTCACACGCTGAGTCGAAGCAGTTAGAAATTTCGTTATCCACGATCGACGGTCGCACCGGCGATCGAGACAATTCCAGTATAAAGTTTTCGCTGGCCCGATTGTCGCTACGTTCGTTCGTTCGCTCGTTAAATCGTCGACGATTAATCGAATTACCAACCAGCGGCAGTCTGCTTCCCCCTATACTGTACTCCCCCCTCCCCCCCCCCCCTCCCCAGCCTCGACCCGTTTCCTCCTCGATTCCTTCGCGCGCGAACCCCAGCCAGCCGTGTTCCTCGACCTCTTTCAACGTTGAATTTCCCTGAAATCACCGTTGCGAAAACTTTGCTCATTTTTCGTGAAATTATCAAAGATATTATTCTGTCACTCTATAGCTCCGGATACGATAAAGTTCCGATCCCTTCGTAATTAAACATTTCCTTCTGCTCTCTGGATGTTTATAAGTAATAAATATGGAAAATCTGCTACTGTTAATTTTCGTGAAAAAAAAAGTTTTTTTTAGGTTTTGTAATGGTGCGAGCCAGTTGGCGCGAGGTCACGCGTCATTCTCATCACGATTCCTCAATCTTAAACACGATTTTACAAATAAATGGTTTTTGCTTGTTAATATTTAATGAAAAAATCCAATATTGTTATTTTCCACAAAAAGGCGAAAGTCTGTTTGATTTTTTCACACTTCCTAACGATACGAGCCAGTTGGCGCGAGGTCACGTTTCATCCTCGTCGCGATTCCCCAATCTTAAACATGATTATACCGATATTGTATCCCGACAGACCAGCAATGTTCAGTGTTCAAGCTTGCTGACCGTACCGGGATTAAAACCAATCAGTACTCGCATCACGTACATTCTATTCATTCAACGGATTATCGCGCCTTAAAATTCATCCTGCAAATGTCGTTATTTGCTTTACGATTCCCTCCGTACGACGCAGGAACAACGGATTTTCCTTTCGGCTCTCGGAAAATTCCTAGCCACTGTACTCCCATGGATAATAATAACACAGAGTCTCGCATATACATCTATATACATATATTTACCAAATCATGAGAGAAATCCGAAATTCACCGAGATGGAACGAGTCCGCGTTTGGACAGGAGAGTTTCGCATGTATAATTAAAATTAATACACTCTGAAATTGCAATAACTTTGCAGTCGTTTCACGAGAGAAATCCATCGATCGAAAAACGAACCTGGCTGGTTTATATACATGTGTGTATATATATATATATATATATATATATATATATATAGCACAGGAGTGTGCAGAAGGCATATCAGTCCATTCGAAGGAGACGAGCCTGATGGAAATTGCAGAGGGATCGTTGGTGCTTTGGAAATTTACGAGCTCGCACCTCGATTCCAGGAACGAGCTCGTAATTCTTGGACTCGCTGGGACGATGTCCGACAGGATGCTATAGAAAAATGGCGCGTTTCAACGCGTTACAGCGACTCTCCCATGTAAACTGCGTTGTTTAACCAATGGAGATCGCGTAATATGAACGATACGGGCCGGCAGGTGTTTTAGAGGGAGATCTCTCGTGCTAAAAAAATAAAAACATTATTATCGAGCAAGAGAACAGTTTTCCTGGAGTAAATGGGACAGGAAAAGGGGTTCGATCGGGAGCGAGCATCCTCGCTCGAACCTCGGCTCCAGAAACGAGCTCGTAATTCTTGAACTCGCTCGAACGACTTCCGGTTGAATATGCTATATAAAAATGAGTCTTATAACGAGTATCCAGTGTAAACTGATTTTTTTAACCAGTGGAAAAAGTGTAATGCACTCGGAGAGATTTTTGATGCTAAAAAAATAAAAACAAGATTGTCGAGGAGTAGAATTGTATTCCTGACGTAAATGGGACAGGAAGAAGGATTCGATCAGGGTAGGCATTGCGGGAACCAACTCGTATTTCTTGGACTTGCTAGGTGACGACGTTTAAATGAATTCTGTATAAAAATGCATGTCATAACGAGCCGGTGTAAACTGATTTTTTTTTATGCCAATGGGAAATTTGCAATATGAACGATATAGGACAGTGTGTGCTTTAGAGAAAGATTTTTTATATAAATAAAATAAACCGACGATTATCAAGCAGAAGAATTGTATTTTTGACGTAAATGGGACAGGAAGAAGGATTCGATCGAGAATAGGCATTGCAGGATCAGTTTTGTAATAATCGTAATTTTTGCACTCGCTAGAAGGACACTTAACAGGATGCTGTACAAAAATGCATGTTGTAACGAGCATCAAGTGTAATCTGATTTTTTTAACCAATGAAAAACGTGTAATGCACTCGAGAGGGATTTTTGATGGTAAAATAATAAAAACAGGATTACCACGCAACAGAATAGTATTTCTGACGTAAATGCGACAGGAAGAAGGATTCGATTGGGAGTAGGCATTGCGGGAACAAATTCGTAATTCTTGCACTCGCTAGGACGACACGTAACAGAATGCTGTATAAAAATGCATGTCATAACGAGCCTCCGGTGTTAACTGATTTTTTTAACCAATGAAAAACGTGTAATGTATTCGAGAGAGATTTTTGATGCTAAAAAAATAAAAACAGGATTATCACGTGACAGAATAGTATTTCTGACGTAAATGGGACAGGAAGAAGGATTTGATCGAGAGTAGGCATTGTAGGATCAATTTCGTGTAATAATCGTAATAATTCTTGCACACGCTAGGACGACACCTAACAAAATTCTATATAAAAATGCATGTCACAACGAGCTTCCTATGTAAACTGATTTTATTAACCAATGGAAAATATGTAATGTATTCGAGAAAGATTTTTGATGCTAAACAAATAAAAACAAGATTATCACGTGAAAGAATAGTATTTCTGACGTAAATGGGACAGGAAGAAGGATTTAATCAAAAATAAGGACTACAGGAACAAACTCTTAATTTTTGAACTCGCTACTAAAACATCAAAAAAATACTATATAAAAAATGACTCGTTACAACACGCTTCCATGTAAACTGATTCCTTCAACCAATAGAAAACACATAAAGCTATCGAGAGACACCTCTGTTGCTAAAAGAATAAAAACACGATTATCAAGCAAAAGAATAGTATTCCTGGCATAGATGGGACAGGAAGAAGGATTCAGGAGATAGATCGAGAGTAGGCATTGTCGGTAGAAATCTGTTCCTGACATAATTCCCCCTCCCCTCTCTCTCTCTCTCTCTCTTCTAATGCCACGATCCAATTCTCTCTCGTCGCTCGCTGGGTGTACTACAGTAAACAGCTGTAAACTCACAGCTGTTCCTTGTGTGCGTACGCGAGGATGTGTGTAGAGGTTTGGCTAAACGCGAGACGCATACCGAGTGTGGAATTCTGTATTGCAATTTATGCTGATTTATACGCGGTAGGGCTTGCCGATTCTCGCACATACAGCAGCCCTCATCCACTAGCATATCCCACTCTCTTCATATACTCGAGTCCTATCTTTCTCCTGTTAGAGTTAGCTGCCTCCATACCTATATCTATTTAACCGATGGACTGGTGCTTCAAGCGCGCGTTACACGCATTCTTCGACGCTAAAGGATTATATTCCACCACTGAGGTAAAAGCGGTTCATGCACGGGAGGATTCTCTCTCGTTATATTTCTGTGCCTTTGAAAAATCCTGTAGTTGTAGTGTAGCTAATGCTGGCAGATATTAATATATATATATATATATATGTATATATTGCATTGGATAATATATTTCTTGATGGACTGAAAATAGCGCATTGGCAGACTGCCTATTGGCTTGGGTTTACGATTCATCTCTAGAATAGCCAAACGTATATTAACATGCGACGTAGCGCCATCTATCAAGACTCGTGCAGGCGCTTGACAGGCTGCGAGCAGACATCCATTAAGCGGAGGGGATCTGAAAATCAAATGTTATTAGAATACATGTCGCATTTGTGTACATATTCGCGAATCAAGGATTTAAACTAGAGACACGAGTGGTAACTTGATAAGCTGTCTGAGAAGGGCGATTTCTTGGTTTCTGTTTTTTTAAGGTTAAGTAAAGATTTAATTTATTCTTTAGATTCTTTAATGTCGAGGATTGTTGATAATTTATTTATTGTTTTTTGAGTAATCGTTTCTGAAAGTAAATAAAAGTGTTTTTCTCACAGCTTGGAAAATCTGCCACTCGTGGCGCTGATTACAATAAGGAGCAATGTTCAGGGGAGTCCACTTGACGTTCGGATATACTAGGAACGTTCCAAGCACGTCTTGAGGATACATGTTTTATTTGTTGATTTAATCTTTGATTTTCGCGAATAACAGTGCATCGTGTATAATAGGTAAGTTAATCAGGGTTAAGAGAATTTCTCACTTGAGGAAACTTCAAAGTTCTCGCTGGGCAAAGTTGAAAATAATTTCGTGTGCGAGCAGCTACCAACAGTCACTAGCGCCACCACGGTAAATCAGCTTTCGCGACGCTGCAAAGTTGCTTGCCCCCTCGTGGACCCACCAAGGCCTTTGTCACATTTTCTCTTCGACCTATCACCTCTGACCTCTGACCTCTCCTTCCACCTCTGCTTTTACCTCGATTTTTACCTCCCTATCGTCACTCTTTTCCAAACTTTCCACGGCAAAAAAGTCTCAACTTTCAGATTTCTCCACAGAATTCCACTCTTCTCTCATTCCTCCTGGAGCCCTCTGTGAACACCCTCGCTCCACCATTTTCGTGCTTCCAATGGGCGCTCGCTAATACCACCGCGTGACCAACGCTTAAATTGGCTGAATCAAATTTTAACGAGGTTGCAACACGGACAAAAATCGCAGCAGCAACGAATTAGCGTGAAAACTTTTCGAGGCTCGTGAGTAGAACAGCTGCAACATCAAGCTTCTCAAACTAAGATTCTTATTGTTTAAAGTTTCCTGCCTTTGTGTACGTTTGGAGGAATAGAGGTAAAAGGAATAATTTGTGAAATCAACGTCGTAATAGTCGCAGAGCGATTTGTGTTACTTTTTCTACTTGCTCCCTGCGCTTTGTAAGGGGAAAATGATGGATTTGGTCAGACATCGTTTTTTTTCTATTGCAATTTTCCTTCACTTGCTAAACAGACGCTCACCAATATCATTACATGGCTAAAGCATAAATTAGCTTGAATAAAATTTTAACAAGGCTGCAACGTGGGAAAATATCGTAGCTGCGAAATAGCGCGAAAAGTTTTCGGCACTCGTAAATAGAACAGTTTCAACATCAACCTTCTCAAACTAAGGCTCTTATTGCTTACAAATGCATGCATTAACAAATATATGTATAGAAATGTAGATAAAAAAATAATTTGTAAAATAAACACCACAATAGTCGCAAAGCGATTTGTGTTACTTTTTCTACTCAGTCTCCGCGCTTTGTAAGGGAAAAATGATGGATTTGGTCAGACATTCTGTTTTTTTCTATTTTATCTTTCCTTCGCTTGCTAAATAGACGCTCACCAATATCATCACATGACCATAGCATAAATTAGTTTGAATGAAATTTTAACGAAGCTGCAACGCGGGCAAAAATCGTAGTCGCGAAATGGCATGAAAAGTTCTCGAGGCTCGCGAGTAGTACAGTTGCAGTATAAAGCTTCCCAAATTAAGATTCTTATTACTTACAAAATTGTGGCTATATCAACATGTATGTAGAAAAATATAAAGAAAAAAATAATTGGTGAAATCAACGCCATAATAGTCGTAAAGCGATTTGTATTATTTCTTATACTTGATCCACGTGCTTGGTGAGGGGAAAATGATGGATTTGGTTGTATATCGTGTTTTTTTTTTCTATTGCACCTTTACTTCACTTGCTAAAACCAGCGGCTATCCGGTGTAACCTAGCGGGATCCATCCATCAAGCATTCCTTTTTCCTTTAGTCCGCCATCTCCCTCGCACCTTTTCTTCCTCGCTCCTTCCTTTTTTCATAAGGAAACCACAACTGACAGCCACCATACGTGGAATTTTCTTGAAAGACCAAAATGAAATCGCGAAATCCATTGCTGAATAACGCCCTGAATATTTTTCCCTCGGAAAGAACAGTAGTTTAGTTGTTTCGCTGAAAAATTGTATTTCCTGGAGCGCTGGAGCAGAAACTTCCTGCTCAGCAAAATTCAGCGTTACACTCGCGCGCTCCTCTTCGTGATGGAAAATGTCGCGCCATTGAGATCCGCGAAAGCCCCGGTGGATTAATTAGTCGGTGCGAGGATAATAACGCCGTTTCGAGTGGCAGAGACGGGAAAGAAAGAGAAAACGCGTGTATGGTGGAAATAGTGTATAAGCTAAACACGCAACAGGAAGGAAGGCTCGTGTAAAGAGAGAATAAAATGACGAACAGTCCTTCCAATAATAAATCGTCAAGTTTTTCCTTATACATTTTTTGAGTTCATTTACCTTTATTCGTACGTGACAGACAAGTGTATAATTTGAACCGTCGCTAATAATAATAAGTATAATAAGAAAACGAGAAAAGACGAAAAAAATTAATACTTGCTGATCGTCATACTGCTAGTACATCACTGCAACGAAAAAATGTGTTCGATTCGGCACAGGATTCCTCACGCGCAAAGATCTCTGTCCTTAAGTTATAATGGCCGCAGCCTTAGTCTCGAGTAACGCTTCTGGAACGTTTCTTAACTCCTCGCCGTTCGACAGCGTTCTCTTTTAGAGAGTAACACAACAAGGGGGGATGGTGCTTTGAACGCTGGAAATAAGAGGGAGCCCCGGATAGCGCAAAAATGCATAAAATATTTTAAGAATATTTATAGAATATACAGTATGCTCTATACATATTCTTGGAATATTTCATGAACTTTGTGCTATCTTGTGAGGGATGGAGATAAAGTGCAAGAAAAAGAAAAAAAGTAGTAGTGGAAGAAGAAGAAGGGGAAAAAAGTTAAGTAAGCGTTCCTTGCGATCCACGTGTCGGCAAAAAGCACTCTGGCAATAGGCCCTCTGCTATATGTATATGTATAATAATGATTATTAAGATTATTATCTCACGTATAAGTGCGCCATGCATAAATCAATTCTCTCGCGAGTCTCTCTCTCTCTGTCTCTCTTTCTCTCTTTCACCCCTCCCATGACAAAAGAAACTTACTTTCCTCTATTTACTTTCCAAATATCCGATCGATCTCGTATACACACACCCACACACGCACGCAAACACACAGCCAAGTACACACAAACGTCGAAAAATCCAGCCACGCTCGGTTTCATATATGGCGCTCGAAGAACTTATGAAATTTCAAAAAGTAGCGAAGCGTTTCAGATCTGACGAATTTATCAAGGTGGATTTTCCTGTTTTCCCCCAAGGCCTGGTCGAGGGGTTGACCCAGCGCGCTTGAAAAATCATCCTAATGTTTTTCCCTCTCCCCCCCCCCCCCCCCTCCGTCCTCATACATCATCGTTAAACAGATAAGAAGAGGAAAAGAGCGACGAGAAGCATTATTAGCTCTAAGAGTGTTTGCTTATATGATACTCAACGATCAAACCATCCTGTCTAGTCTTATTAAGGGAAATAATTAGTAGCACTATTCTCCCTACCGATATAGTATAGAGAGACACGGAGCAAATATCTAATTATATTATAAGGCACGAGAGGTTGGCGAGACTGTGACAATTTATTACGTTCCCTACAGATGCCGGCAGGCACCAACGACTGAATACGTAATGAGAACCTGACAGTGCCTTCGTGTGTATTCGACGAATGATAATGAAAGCGGATGATGGCTTTACTGCTGTACCCTCTCCTTCACGCACGAGAAACACTTATAAATTTTTCATGCCGCGTCATTAGACGTCCCTCGGGTTACAAGGGGCCCATGACGAAAAAGAACGTGCCAGGGAAAAAATAACGTAAAAAGGAAACTCTCAATCGAGTTACAGTTACTCCAGAGTCAGATCGATCTCCTTCTCTTCACCGGAGAGGGTGCAGCGAGTAAGTATTGAGACATTGCTATGACGCAGAGTGGAAAATGCGTGAGATCTTCGATCTACTCGATGGCAGCTTCTTGGAGAGCGTGAAGATGAGCGTAGAGTCCATCAGCAGCGATGAGATCGTCGTGGGTGCCCATCTCTGCCACGGTTCCTTTTTCCAGCACGCATATAACATCGGCGTTTCTTATGGTGGCCAAACGGTGAGCTATGGTGATGCAGGTTCTTCCCTCCATGGCCTTGTCCAAGGCTGCTTGCACCACCTGAAAATTCACACTCTTTAGCCTTTCGTGTCATTTGGAAAGAATTACATTTTCTGGTTCATTCTGTAACCGTGTTTGTACGTGTGGACTATGTATACATCGTTGTGACTAACGATATTGCCGTGAGATTAACTCCAACTAGCCGTTTCACGATGGGACAACGTACCGAGGCACGGTGCTCGTAAACCCGAGTGTTTTCGACTGTTAGCAGCACCGATAATGACCACCTGCTGTTACACGCTGGATACAGACAGTAGACCGCGATTTCTACTTGCTAACCCACCCCTTTCACCCCCTAGACCAAACAGTGGTAACGCAACCGATTGTCCGACCAACATAACGATCCCTGTAATCCAAACCGATTTAAGTCCCCCTTTCTGTTATCCGAACCAACATCCCCCTGTCGATTCACTCGTGGCCCACGAAAATTCATTCAAACCTTTATCGACAACATTCCCCCTCTAAGCTTCCATTTTCTAGCATTCTGCGTATTTCATTAACAATATCCTCGCGCTGCGGAACGCGCGGTCCATTAATATTCATCACGCGTCACTCTCACGACTGGAGAGTTTTTTGTTTACGGACACACGTGGGAGGGGGCCCGGGAGTAAACTAATATTCAGGAAGCATCAAGTGTGAAATTGCTGGGATGCTTACGTGCCCTGTTTTTTTTTTATCCTTGGACGGATAGTTTGGCTACTTGAAAAGCCTCGCCAGGGACAATTCCCTAGCGCTGGTTAAAAAAGTGCGCTTCGCAAGCCCCATCACGCTTTTGTCATACGTTTATACGCGGTATAGTGTATAGTATAATATAACGACAGTGCAGCTTTCTTGTTTCCAAAGTATAGCTCCTTAACCCACTTTGTCGTTGTGAAAGTTTTACGGCCGGCCGCGAGCTTCCCGGAATTTTTCTTTTAAACTGGCACTATGGTTTTGCACGAAATTGCTTGGGAAATAACGATTTACATCGGTCCATCGATCCAGCCAACCGTTTGTAGTCAGAGGGTTGGGTAAATACGGTTAAGAGCCAAGAATTGTGTCTCCATTCATAGCCTGCAATACCTTTTCGCTCTGAGTGTCAAGGGCGGAGGTAGCCTCGTCCAGAAGTAGAATTCGTGGATTCCTCACGAGAGCACGTGCTATAGCTATACGTTGTTTCTGGCCCCCGGACAGTTGAGTTCCTTTTGATCCCAGTCTCGTGTCGTAACCCTGAGCGAAGGAATAGAAAGATTATATAGAGGGGGGATGAAGAAGCGTGTGTGCGGAGCATTAATGAGGAGAATTCGGAGCGATTATATGTATTATACCAGAGGTAGAGAGCTAACGAAAGCGTGAATGTTGGACTTTTTGGCTGCTTCTATGATCTCGTCCATGGGAACGTAACGAGTGTTGTCGCCGTAAGCAATGTTCTCGGCGATTGTACGGTCGAACAGCACCGGCTCCTGGCCGACGACGCCCAGCTGGGACCTCAAGGTTGCGAGGGAGACCGAGGAGATGTCACGCCTGTCGAGAGTCACCGCACCGGAAAGTGGATCGTACAAGCGTTGCAGCAACTGGATGCAAGTGGACTTTCCACAGCCACTCTGACCCACCAAAGCAACCATTTGTCCAGGCTTCACGATCAAATTCAATCCTCGCAAAATCTGCATCTCTGGTCGGGTTGGATAATGGAATTCCACTTTGGAGAATTGAATAAGGCCGTCTGCTTTCTGGGAAGAAAAACAATTTTATGTACATGTACAGCTGTGTAGAAGATTGGAGGGAATCAAAAGGAAATGCAAGTTACCCAATCAATTATTTGACCATGGGTTCCCGGTGGAGAAGTGATCTCAGGGACCCTGTCCAAGAGCCTGAAGATCCTACCAGCTGAGATTTTCGCTGTGTTAAAGTTTGGAGCGAAGGCGAGGGCTTGTCCAAGCATCCAAGAGCCGAAAATTAGAGCCTCGGATACTTTGATGACGTCTTGGTAGTTCAGGCCCTCCCTCGCGACCAGATATCCACCGTAGTAGAGACTGAGAGCATAGCCAAAGTAGGGTGTGGTTTGTCCGCAAGAGAACACGAGACCCCTGAGGCGGTTCCTGATCCTGGTGGCCTTGGCGACGTGCGCCAGTTCCGAGCAGTATCTGTCGAGGAAGGCCAGTTCCTTGCCTAGACTGGCGACGGTACGAATATTGGAGATTGCTTCGACCGCGATCCTCGTCGCGGCTTCCATCTTCTTCTTCTCCTGAAGACCCTGACCACTCATGATCCTAGCTTCGAAGAATACCGCTCCAAGCACCAACGGTATCGACACCACCGAGACCAAGGTCATTTTCCACGTGTAATACATGGACAACCCAATTCCCAAAACAAGGGTGGAGAGAGCCTGAAGAATAGCACCGATTCGAGTTCCGGTAGCTCCTTGAACAGCACCAGCGTCCGACGATAACCTTGCGCAAAGAGCACCAACGCTATTGCAGTCCTCGTCGTACCAGCCCATCTCTTGTTTTAGCATGGCGCTGAAGCTTATCTTCCTCAATCTTGTGGTCATTCGCACTCCGGCCAAACCGAACATGTACATCTGCAGGAAGGTACCGATACCAGTCACAATACCGACTATTATGAAGAGAATCGAAAAGTTGACGGTTTCTTTGCGGACTTCGTCGTCGTCCACCAAACCCAGTACGTAGTAGACTTCTCCGAAGAGAACGGCGAACGCTGGGAAGGAGGCACCAACGGTTGCTGCTGCTAGACATCCTGAGGAAGACAATATTTTATTTATTAATAAGATATGCAGTTTTATATACTATAATTATTCCTAAGCCTAAATTTTCGCTAACCGATCAAGTTGAAAGGCCACTCAGGTTTGTTCAATCCAAAGATCCTCATCATGGGTGCATCATAAGGTTTCTCGTGTTCCTCCAGTTGGTCCTCCGAGGTTTCGGAGCCACCGGCCAAGGACAAGCGATGCGAGTGCATCGACAGGGTGGAAAATTGTTTCTTCAATGGTGGTTTTTGTTTTGGTTTGGCTGCGGTGACGGTTTTGGCTGCTGATGCGGTTGCTTTTGCTGCAGAGGAATTTTAAGTTTAACAAATGAATACAAGTAAAAATATATAGTTGTGTAAGAGTGGTACCAGTACCTTTCGCAGTGGCACTAGCATCAGCTGCTACCAATCCATGATAATGATTGCCAAGAGCCAGCAGTTCCTCGTGAGTGCCTTGCTCCACCATTTGGCCATCCTTGATAAAAACTATACGGTCCGCATTGGTGATGGTGGACAATCTGTGAGTGACGATAATGGTCGTTCGTCCTTTGGACGCTGCGTCCAAGGCACGTTGCACCGTAGCCTCGCTGTGCAAATCCAGAGCCGAGGTTGCTTCGTCCAGCAGCAAAATGGCGGGTCTCCTAACTAGGGCTCGTGCTATTGCTATTCTCTGCTTTTGCCCCCCGGATAACTGCGAACCTCTCTCGCCTACTGGGCTGTCATAACCCTGAAAAAGAAGGTAAAAATTTCTTTTGTCAAATAGCTCTGAGAACTGTATAGAAAGAGGCTGGTCATGGTCTCTTTCATTCGAGTCTTGTAATACAATTTTAGTTGTAATTTCTTGCTTGAAACTTTTGGCGTACACTTCTAATACGGATTAATTAACATTATAACAATGTATATATATATATTATATATATAAGCGTCGCGATATAATTCGATAACGAACACCCTGCAACCTTGCGGATAATATTGTTTGCACTTGAGTGTTTGCACGCGGATTCTGCACTAGAGCAGGCCACCTGAGACTCTGCGTCGAGATTAACGTTTGGTCTGCACCAGCGTACGCGACTCTATAGGAGAGAATTTTAGAGATGGAATATAAAAGTGGAGAGTCTCCTGGAGGGCAGCGAGAGAGTGACACTGCAAGCGTTACCTCGGGCAGTTTGCTGATGAAGTCGTGAGCGTTGGCTTCCTTAGCCGCTTTGATCATCTCCTCCTCGGTAACGCTGTCATTTCCGTAGCGGATATTTTCACGAATGGTCGTGTCAAAGAGAACGGGTTCCTGGCCGACCAAACCAATGTGAGAACGCATCCATTGCACGTTCAACTTGGAGATGTCGACTCCATCCAGAAGAACCTGCGCACAAAAATTACCATAAAGAATCTCGGACTCGTGCAGCACTTCCAGCGTCGCCAGTTTAAATTTGCACGAGATTGCCTCCAAGTTGGCGAATATTTACGAGGTTAATATCGCAGGAAAGTTAGTCCGGAACAATTGGGAATATCGTGTGCCGAGACGCGCGTGAAAAGACCATTAATCCAGGACATTATATCAGGATAGATGAAAACGATACAGGGACCAGGCTGATCATAGTAGGAAGAACTGAGAACACGTGTACAATGCAAGCATTGTGACGCGTTCGATCCGATAAACCCCTTTATCCACGAGCAAGCCCTCCAACGTCAACGAGCGAGCCAATATCGTTAAGATTGATAAACGAGCGAGCATTGTCCTTCCAGAACGTTCTTCCTTGACGTTACTACTCACTTGACCTTGAAGAGGATCGTACAGTCGTTGGATCAACTGAAGACAGGTGGACTTTCCACATCCAGACCCACCGACCAAGGCCACGGTCTCGCCATGATTGATCTTCAAGTTGAGGCCCTGAAGAACCTTCACGTCCTTCCTGGCAGGGTACCGGAAGTGCACGTCCTTAAACTCGATCTCACCGTTCACGGCCTTGAGTTTGTGGCCTTCCTTGCTGAGGCTGTCGATGGTGGGTACACGGTCCAGGACTTGGAAGACCGCAGCTGCGGATCCTCTGGCCACCGCGAAGGCCTCCAAGTGGGGCGAGGTCAGTCCCATATTCTGGGCACCAGCCAGCACCCCGAAGAACACGATGACCAGCACAGCTGGCGTGTACTCCTTCGTCTCCTTGGGTCGATCGTCCAGGATCAACTGGACCCCGTACCAGAAGGCCAGTGCGTAGCTCATGTAAATGATGAACCACATGACACCACCCCCAACACCGGACCACATTCCTCTTCGAGTTCCGGTCTTGTCCGCTGGTACCAATTTTTGCGCGTACCTCTCAACCTCCTTGTCCTCCCCGTTGAAAGCGATCACTGTGCGTATGGCTCCGAGCACCTCTTCAGCAACGCTGCCAGCCTGACCGTAAGCAGCCAACTCCAGAGCGGTCAATGAACTTTGAACTTTGGCCACCACCGCCGTGGCTATAACTATTATCGGAGCACAGCTCAGTACCACCAACGTCAACTTCCATCCGTAAATGAACGAGATGATGATGGACGAGACGAACGAGACCATGAGGTACGTGAAAATGCCCAACTTCTCGCCTATTCCGTCCTTCATCTTGTCCAAATCCCTGTGAAAGGTAGTATAAAATTAATTTTTCAACCTGTTGATCGTCCTAGCTTTTTGTATACCATAGGTTTCTTCCACTTTGAATTTCGTACGTATTTGAAATTACACAATTTTAGCTTCTCAACTCACTCTGTGATTCTGCTGGCAAAATTCGTTGATGTGTTTGTATCGTACCAAGACATGTCCTGTCTGAGTACAGCCTGGAGAAACATTTTACGTAATCTGGCGATTTGTCTAAAAGCAGCCACATTTAGTAGATCGACTGTAAAAATGGCGAAGAAGAACTGTAAGGTGGACAGGGCTGCGCAGGATACACCAAAAGCTACCGAATCATCGTAGAGGGCGTCCATTCTCTCTTCGAACGTAGCGGTGGGTCCTCTGAGTGGTAACAGTAATGAAGAGATAAACTCCGGATAAATGTATACAGAACATAGATGAAGGGGTCGATTATTCGCATGAAAATTTGTAAATAAAATTTAACGAATCACTAATAAGTTATGTCATCTTAAATGTATATATAACAATTGGTTATTTTTAACAAAACTGAAAATGTTCGTTTAAACAGGTAATCGACCCCCAGGGTTGAAATTTTCTCGCTATATACATATATATATAGATATATATGCTGCATATACTAACAAGACCTTTCCACCACCAAACCACTCCATGATCAAAGTGGGAGTACTCGTCTGGTTCTCCATGTTACGGTCCACCAAGAGAGTGGTGAACTCACCATACTGTATCGTAGATATGGGAATACAAAGGCCAGTAAGCGTTCCCATTATCAAACCTCCGAAGACGAACATCAGCTCGCTGAATGTAGCAAATCGAAACTGAAAATTTCAAGGTCCACTTTTCAGAATATATTCTTATACAAATGGAAAGCAAAAAGTTAAAAATTTGCGCAATAAAGAATAATATGCATTTACCAGTCTGTAGTAAGGCACAGGGGGTAGAGTAGGCGCCTCTTGAGGTTTCTCATCCTCCTTGGTCTGTGGTGGTACAAATTCACTGTGGACAGAAAATGAAAATCTCAATCACGATTAGAGTCATCGACAGCAAAACTGGAAAAGTATTATCTGTGTAAAAATATCGAATCTTTGGTTGTGCATCTTGCCCCAAACCAGACTGTAAAGTTCAATGGATCTTCAATACGTTATACTATAGACAGTATATTTATGTGTTAAATAAGGTGTTACTCGTGTATCTCTATCGTTCGACATTCTGTAAGAATCACATTCGTACATTGGCAAGCCATTCTCCTGTAGCATATATTCAGCCTCCTGTTTATCCTTCTCCTTGTCTTGCAGTGTGTCTGAAATGAAATATATCAAAGGTACCATAGACCGCAAAATCGTGCAGCCTTTAAGTATGACACGTCCCGGTTGGACTAAAATTCTCGCTTAACGAACGAAGCTCTTTAAAAATCATTTTTAACGCTAAAGCTACGATGCTATTTTTTATAATTTAAAAAAAACAAACAAAAACGAAAATTGTTCAGTAATAATTCTACAATTGACAAAGTTATAAAACAGAGGAGAGTGTTCAAGGATATTGTTTAATTTGGCTGATATCACTCGTGCTTATTTATTTATATATATATATCACACATGATAAATCAACGTGCAGCATGGCTATACTTACACCTCGAGAGGATTTTTTCTCTTCGGTGAGAGTTTTGTTTTGGGGGCTCCATTTGGATATCCTGCGATGTCTCGCGAGGATTCGTGGACCACTGGTAGATTCGCTGCGTCATCGTGCATTCTCAATCAACAGACCTGCAATAAGAATACACGCTCGTGAATGCGTAATTTTGCAGCAGAGAGAGAGCAGCGATTGTATCGGATGCGCGTTTGTAAACAGCGTTGACCGATTAACACTGTGCAAAGATAACCGATACATCGATAACGGATTCCGCATTAATTCGCCCTGGTAATCCCTATATCGTATGTTTGTCGCCGCGATCAACCTGAATTCTATAGTAATCGTTTATACCCCATGCTAATTATTCCAATGTTCGCTAAATAGTATATACATGTATATAGGAGAGAGGCGAACAAAATGGTGTACTTAATGTTTAAAATGAAATTAAAAAAAACCTGAAATTTTGTGATTCTGGAAATAAGGATCATTGTTACATCATTAATTATTTATTAATGATACTTGAACTTATAAAAAAATAAACATTTTTCTTATATCGCAGAAAGAGCAAAGAAGTGCAACTTGTCCCGTTATGACTTTGCATAGGACAAAATGCGGTGATAATTTTAAGTCATATTTTTGTTACTAGATGCAATTTTTTCAACACACGACAAGAAAATTATTTACTAAACATCCACTTTTAATTGGTCATAATATTTTTCAATAATGATTTGACTTACTACAGCTTATACGTTGAAATTATTCTACGCTGATATTAAAACTGTGTGTACTTTAAACACACTTGTGCCAAGGTCATCGATTGTCTTACAACTGTCGATTTCTACCTTATTACAAAGGTTGTATGCGCGCGTTTGTACTATAATTTCGTAAACGTTGAGTAGATAAAGCTCTAATTGTGTAGAGAAAAAAGAGTACCCCGTTTTAATCTCGCCTATATACTCCGTGTTGCCCGTCTTTTCTCTATATGTACATATATACTAACAATTTTGATCATCGCGATGATAACTGGAACAATTTTATTCGAGGTCAATGAAAGGGCACAATTTTCGATGAATCTTTCCAATTTTATTATTTATTTGTAAATATGGTAATAGTTCACAGCCCTGTTAATGATTATACTGGTCGTAAAGTAGTACATATAAATGCATATAAATACACCTATAATTAGCTTATTACGATGATAAGAAATCTTTTTTAATCGAGATCAATGAAAAGGCACAATTTTCAATGAATCTTTCGAATTTTATTGTTTATTTACAAATATAGCAATCGTTCACAACCCTTTTAATTATTATATTATTCGTAAAGTAGTATATATAAATACACCAAGAATTAGCTTATCGCGATGATAAGTTGAATTGATTAAATTGAGATCAATGAAAAGGCACAATTTTCAGCGAAACTTCAATTTTTAATATTTATTTACAAAAGTTCCAAATTATTTCACCCTTGCTCCGTATATTCCATTTATCGTCACAATCAACCTGGTTGCTCTAATAATTGTTCATAGCCCTGCTAATTATTATACTGTTTGCAAACTAGTATATATATACACAAGTATAGCAAGAATTTCGATTATCCCAACGATAAGTTGGAAATTTGTTAATCGAGGTCAATGAAAGGGCAGAATTTTCAGCGAATCTCTCCGATTTTATTATTAATGTACAAAAAGCTTGTTGCAGTGTGTCATACACACACACACACACACACATAGTCGCAGCAGAAAAGCTTGCTTTTTCATTAAACAATTCAGTCTCCTCTCGCGATCGTTAATTTTACATTTTCAACGGCGATTCATTATTTGGCGAATGCCGGCCAGCAGCCGGAAACTCTGGTGGCTCCTTTCGCCCGAGTTCCTTCGCGCGAATTACGCCGCTCTGAAATTAGTTTTCGGCCTTAATGGAGTTGCTACCACGACGAGAGAGCCAAGTCGTCCACCAGCGACGAATGCCCCACGTTCGAGAACGCGTCCAACCAACTTTTGTAATTTTTACAATTAGCCGCGATTTTTCACCCCCTTCGTGCTGTTGCACATCGCGGGTAGGGGGGGGGGGAATTGCTGCGAAAGAAACTTTCTCCGAAACATCCCGCAGCAGCGTAGCGAATACGAAAAATCTGAGGAAAATAATAAACATACGTGCTTTCGCAGTGAGATTCTCAAGAAGAAACTAGTGGAAGTGCAAAACTGTATTAAGAGTAACTTAGGGAAAAGTGATTCACTGTAGGAAAATCGAGACTTAGACGTATATACATTAGGAATACAAATATAAAATTGATTAAAAATAGTTTTTATACACTCCGTTCGATGAAAGATCTTTTAAAATGATTTTGCGAGTGTGCAATAATTCCATTTAAAGTTGCGATATGAAAAATCTGAGGAAAATATTAACATACGTGCTTTCGCAGTGCGATTCTTAGGAACTAGTAGAAGAGCGCAAAACTGTATTAAGAGTGACTTTGGGAAATAGTGATTCACTGTAGGAAAATGGAGACTTAGAGATATATATACATTAGGAATACAAATATAAAATTGATTAAAAATAGTTTATGCACAATCCATTCGATGCAAGGTCTCTCAAAATGGTTTCGCAAGTGTGAAATAATTCCATCTATATAAAGCTGCGCTACGAGAAATCTGAAAAAACTAATAAACACATGTAGTTGCGGAACAAGATCCTCGTAGAAGAACGAGTAAAACTAAAAAACTGCGCAAGAATAAAAATTCAGAAAACAACGAAATACTATCGAAAAAAAATCGAAACACTCGTTTAAAAATCACGAGTACCCGTAAGAAAAGTTTATAGACAAGCTCGATCGACGGGGAATGAAAAAGGGTGTTTCACTGGTGTTTCTCGCAAGTGTGCAATTATGCCGCGCAAAGTTTCGATACAAGAAACCTTAGAAAAATAATACACTAGGAACAAGATTCCTTTGGAAGAACCAGTGAAATCAAAAACCTCGAAAAGAAAAAAACTGCCTAAAACCAACCACATTAACACCATAAAAAAAATCAAAAATCGCTCAAAAGAACCACGAAAACCCATAAGAAAACTTTACAGACAAAATCCGATGAACCAGCCGTCAAAAGTGTATATCGTGGTGTTTCTCACAAGTGTGCAATTATTCCGTGCAAAGTTGCGATACGAAGGGAACAAAGCGAGCGAGAGATTTTGCCAAATTCCTAGTATATATACATATACATATATATAGATACATATACGTAGGCGGTATATTTGGCGTTGATTCGACTAACAGCATTAAAGCTACATAGTTGGGGTGGTGACGGGGTGGGAGTGGGGGTTGGAGGGGGGTAGCGAGGGGGGAGCTCGCGTAACCGGATTTGATGGCCGACAAGTCGAGGATAGTTAGTTGGTGCGCTGTTGTGCCGTGGATTTTCAATCCTACTACTGACGAGAGCAGATAGCTGCGCGCTGCAAGATAATCCGCTTTGTTAAACGAATCTCCGTCGTGAGATAATCCGACAGGAGAGCCACGATAATAAAGTAACTCGCTGAAACCGATACGCCTTGCTATACTCTCTCTCTCTCTCTCTCTCTCTCTCTCCCTCGCATTCGAGCCTGCATTTTAATCCAGCGCGCAATCTACCATGTAGCTTCCGAAAATATTTCGCTATCTCTCATCGCGTCCGATTGCATTATCAGCCGTCGCCATGCCGCGCCGACGCTGGTCCTCGAGAGCAACACATTTTTTCGTAGATCCGATGTCTTAAGGTGACTCAAGCTCTTTGCATATTTCACTCTCCCCCCCCCCCCCCCCTCCCCTCTTCAGTCATCCATCAGATTCCTATCGCTCGATTATTCCACCGTATAAAAATTCTTCCGTCCGGACACCTTTTCCTTGTTGTTATGCGCTATATATATGTTTGTATATGGTTCGCCAGTGGAAAGTCATGGAGAAAGGTCAATGACCTCTTCAGCGGCCTCAGCGGATCAAACACAGGAATTTATCGAAAGCGCAAGACTCGGAGACTTTGCTGGGGTCTATTATCGATTGTCATCCTTCGTTATCGCGATCTTATCGGTAATTGCGCTTCTGGCGTCGATTCATAATGCGACAGGAAGCCGTTATTTCTGACCGCCTAATTCGACACTGCTCGGTCAAAATAAATACCAATTTTATCTCGTCGTGTATCCAAATATAGCCTAGACTAACCTCTTCGTCGTATATGTGTATGACTTAAGCTCGCTTTATAAGCTCGGTTCGAATTTTCGTGGAATTCCTTCTGATAAACGCTTTTTTGGGTTGATGATGCGGTTTCTTTTATTTTGTAGCATACATATAAATAGGTCAAAGAACACGCGAACTGTCCAGACTCGACGGTCCGTACAGTCGGTTGCTATTAGCGCGAGAAATGATATTTTTGGAGCGTTTATTGGCACGCTTTTGGAGGCTTATGCAAGAGCGGTCTAGGCTGACGAGATTCTCGCAAGATCTCGCTTATTTTGCAGCGACTTTTATTGATTTCTTTGGAGAGATTTATGGGACTGATAGTTCAGAGCTGATCTATATTGTTAATTAACATATATATATATATATATATCATTTCCAATTATAGCATACCCACACATATATATCGATGTAGTAATAAGAATAAAAAATAACGCCCAGGAAATTCGAACCAACAAAATCAATAATACCCGCAGTAATAAGAAAAAATTCCTCGAAGGATGAAGAATGAAGAAGACTCAAGGTAAAAAAAACTGGGAATGTGAGAAAAGCAGTCTTCCAATCGTTACCCACCTTGATCCTGTTACTGCTTCCAATCGATATCCCAAATATATTTGATCCGATAAACAGCGGGCTCCGGTAAAAAGACGGACCCCTTCATAAGTGTCCTTCGCACTTCACCAAATGTTCCGAATTACTTCACACACGAACGCCACGGGAGCCCGGTAACTCGTACCTAATATCGTGAATGATCAGCCTTGGAGGAAGGGGAGGTAGGGAAAAGAATGACGAGTGTTATATATATATGTGTGTGTGCGTGTGTGTGTGTGTGTGTTTATATATAGAGAGAATGAAAAGGAGCAATAAACGCGCCGTAAGAATTTTCGAGAAGGTAACCGTAGCGTGGGCCAATCGGAAGCCTGGAGAAGAATACCTTGCTTGGTCGATATACCAATTACTGAAGAGACCCGTCTCGACTTCACAGTCTTTTATACCGTGAAACAACTCCGCAAGATAAGAGGAATCCCCGTGTGTTAACAGCTTGCCTTTAACCCGCTAATGATGCGTCCCCTTCCTCTATCGTTGTAATCATTGTATAATATTCAAAATATTAACACGATAATCGTCTCTGGATCACCCCAGACGTGGTTATCTCGTTCCAAACACTAAAATCTTCCTCTTCATCGCGTGCTATATTAGTCCTTTCAAGTTATATATATATATGTATATGCGTACAATTTTAGCCGGCCTCTTCCGAATTTTCGTACAACACGAGTTAATCGCACTCGCGACCTTGCCACTCCGGTAAGCAGCTAGAAATCTCCACCACAATTAAGTTAAATACGAAAGCGGTGATAAGAATCAGCAGCACGCTCTCTTGCAAAACGTGTGTATTTTTCCATGCTTCCATAGGGTAAATAAACCCAACGTTGCGTATTATTGCGTCACTCCGGGGTCTTCGCTAGGGTTGACTCTTTGGGATGAGGAAGAGTAATTGTGAGACGATTGATGACACGCGATGGTAAGAATAGTTTTTGTTCTCATGGAAATCAGTCGGGCTTTGCGATTATGGTGGAAAGTGGGCGTTTGTGGTATGTGAGTAATTACGGTGGTAATGAGTGTGCAGAGGTGTAAATGGGTGGGTATGACTAATGGGAAAATGGGAGAGTTGTGACATCCGTGGAAAATTCTTTGGAACGTGGATGATGTTTACGTTTTGGTGCATGCGCGTTTCTAGAAACAGAAGCAACCGGGTCGTGGCCTTGGGACCGGGAGACAATTGGGCCAAGAGCGATTAACGACCTAGCGTCGTGTCTTCGTTCTGGCCGATGACCTCTGACACTGGCCTGCTAGCAGAATTGGTCATGAGTTTGAAGTGACCCAAAATTTGGTCACGCTCTTACTTGATTCAGTGATCAGTTTTGTTGCACTCTGGTTACTAGTCACTGGGGAGTCAAGGAGAAGATTGAAAAATGGAAAGAACGCGAGTGATGACCCAAAGTTGACCTTGGCCCCAGTCAATGACCTCTTGACACTGATTTGCTAGCAAAGCTGATCACACTGACGCAACAGTGACCACTTTTGCTAAACTCTGGTATTATTCACTGAAGAGCTCTATCTGTGAGATCAGGGTGGAAAAAGTGGTCACGCCGTGAACACTTCAAAATTACCAAATTTCCTTGCGAGAAACGATGCGGAAAGAAGTGAACGACGACCGAAAGTAGGACTTGGAAGGGGTCAATGACCCATTGACACTGACCTACCAGCAAAACTAATCACAATAACGTCAGTGTGACCCAAAAAGTGGTCACCTTGACAGAATTGCGACCACTCTTGCTACACTCCGGTACCAGTCACTGTCCGATCAACGAGACGATCGAGGGGAGCTCCGGTGATGACCCAGAGTCGACCCTGGTCCTGGTCAGTGACCCCTGAAACTGTTCGATAGGAAAATCAGTCATAACGACGTCACAGTGACCAGGAATTCGGTCACGATGACGTCATTGCTTTGGGTTTTCCTACTTCAGTGCCGGTCACTGTCGACGGACAACCTTGAGACGACCTTGACCTTGATCCACTCAAGAGGATATCGAGGTCAACGACCTTGTCGGGATTCCAGGAATGGTGCGAGTATGATAAAGAACCGGGCTTAAACGAGAGGCTGATTGTTTTTATGCGCGCAAGCACCGCGAGGCTTGGAGATTTGCGAGAGACTGACGCCGAGCGACGGCGGACGTCGAAGTTGCTTACGCAACGGCGTCGACGTCCACACAACCCCCCGGCCCCTGTCACGAGCCAAGGCGACCGTCCAACGAGACGTCCTTACGCCGAAAAACATCGACGAGAAACCAGTTAGGACCGGCGCTGTCCGGAACTCGCTCGCACTTCTTCACGATCATCCACCACGTCCACATCCACCAAAGTAGTGTACTCTTCCCTGACGTTCCACGTTCGACCCACATTTACTCCAGCTTCCGATCGTTACTCGACGAGCCTATTATTATTATTTACATCCCTCGTTCACTCTTCGACAAATCGAGAAGCCTTCACGGTTCTCGCTGAAACAAACCCCAAATGGAACCACATAGTTATCCTCGGTGAGGACCAGGAGTCCTCTTCTTGCACGTTTACTTCCGGGAAGCGCCTCGACGGACTCTATTACATCGATCGCCGTGAAATTTCGACTGAAACCTCGAGACAACGATGTATCGCAAGGTGGACCGATTAACATGGTCGAAAATAAAGCGCGCAGGCTTGGCAAGGTATAAATTTGGGTTGCCGAAGCAGTGTTAGTTTCATGTATAATATACTCTAACACTGGATGGTAAATAGGGCCTCGGGTGATTGTGGTAAGTGCACGTTTGGACGTAAAAGAAGAAGATTGGTTCTGATCCTCGATGATGAGGTTTATTTTATTAGCTCCAAAAGGTAATAATAAGGCTGGTATAAGAAAAAAAACGGAGCCGAAGAAGAGTAACGGAATTACAGTATGCTGGAGGGATGATGTTACAGAGGGTGAGATTTTCCGGTGAAAATCGATTCTTTCAATTAAGAAACGAGGCTGGACGGGGTTTCCCCGGTTGATTTAAAAACTAATTCGGGAATAAATCGGCTTTCGCCGCAGGGAAAGAAAGAAAGTGCAATATGGGGGTATCGATCTCCTCGGGGCTCAGCATAATTGCGTCCCTGACTATAAGGAGCTAGATTCTTAATCAGGATCGCTTATTCGGGTCACTCCGACTCATCGGAGCGTCCTGCTCCAATCAGACATCGGGCAAGGCCTTCGGAGCAGACTCGTCGAAAAGTCAATTTAAAGATAACGTTGCTTCTATTCCACCAGTGATATTTCTTTGATAGCTCGTAGTCGGGAAGGTGTGTGCTGGGTAGATTCCAGAGGACGATATAAGTTTCTTGATTCTCGGTGGATGATTCCGCTGATTCGACAAACAACGGGACTGGACTCGAGTGGTCGACAGGAATTTGCTGCAAGGTTGTAAATTAGTCGAGACTTGGTTGTTTGCCAGTAGCAGCCAGCAAGCGAGAGCTTTGGCAGTAGCAGTCGATTATTGCGGTAATTGAGCAAGGTGCGGGAACGCCAAGGTCCGGCAGCCTTGTCTGGAACTGAAACTGAAACTGTGGGATAAGGGTTGGTTGTATCCACCGGTGGTGGAGCGCTGGCCCTTCTCTCCCACTGATCACTGAATTCTAGAAATAGTTCAGTGAGATTTAATCGTCGCTACCAATTGTTGCTTATTAACAATTGTTGTGGCCAATGGCTTTGTCTTGCTCTACTACGTCTGGCTGCGTACTGAATATATATATAGAGATAATTGGTAGAAATTGTGAATTTAGAATTGCTCGAGTAACAGATCCAGAATTTCATTGTGGATGGAGTTAAACTTGTGTATGACATATATATAAGCCCATTAATGGAAAGAATAGAGGATTGTTTACGAGGAAAAGTCGGTTCGCAAATAACCAGGCTTTATGTCAGTTGGCAGCAACCCTTGGCTGAGCACTGATATCTCGGAGCGCCTGAAGCTCGAGTGCCAAGGTCAACAGACGACAAAAGTAATTCTTCTGCATCCTTATATATCTATACCCACATATGTGTATATGTATATATATATATATATATATACTCGCTTTTACTCGGCGTGAAAAAATTAAAGTTGGACATTGGAGGTCGAAGCGATAAAGCTAATAATAAATTTCATGAGTAATAATAAGTCTTTCGCTACTACAGAAGTATCATTTTTAGCAGGGCTATTCTGCGGCATATCCATTAGGCAGAAACCAGTTAGTGCCGGTTCGGATGGTATATCGCTGCTAATTATTCTTGCCGAACAAGCGCACCGCTTAATCGGTCGCAATGGAAAACACGAGGCTCACTCGAGATATGAGAAAACGCTGACCTATGTGAGTTTTCCACGTGGTTCAACTAAATTCTCACTAAAATCCCTCGTTATACGAGCTCCGCTCAAATCCAAATTACCTCGTAAATTTATCGATATACTATACCGTTCTCACCTACTTCCCCCCATTAAACCGACTGGAAAAAAAGGAAAATCTGCCGAACCGTTTAGAGAATTATATTTCTCCTTCTGGCAATCTTAAATTTCTCATAGGTTACAAGAGAGAAAATAGCGAGTACTTACCATGGTGAAGAATCACTGCCTTTACGGCACAGGATAGAAAGAAAATAAGTTTTCAATTGGGAGCACCGTTCACGGTGCTCCTTCAGGGCAAATCTTATACTTTATGGTATATTTTCTTCCACTACTTTTTTGTCCACTCTTTTTCTCTTATCTCTCTTCTTAATGGAGTCAATCGAAAAATGAATACTATGCTAAAATATCACTTGGCTAAACTTTGGTTTTTCGCCCTCTTTCCCTCTCATAAAAATCCTATAAATTGATCAACGTGTGTACCTAGAATCTGCAATACCATTATTCATGATAAAACGGTCATGGACCGAGTTTATAAAAGTCAATCGGCTGATGCATGGAAAATTACGGGAAATTGCTATGCGAAGGCAAAAAATGATACATTCAAGATTCTCTCAGAAGGCAATCTTTCTTTGACGATGGCTGCAAGCGTGCCAGAGTCATCCGGTGACTTTCACTGCATTTTGCAATTACGTCTCTCCGTGACAAGGACAAAGTACTATATGTTTAGTGCACTACAATGCTTTTAAATGAAGAAAATATTCACGATCGAGAGTACCGGCGTACTCTATGAATTATGCAAGCAAAATTACAATCAATTTGTTTTCTGAAAAGCGAAACTCGTAAATTTCCATCCACGCAGCCTGCTGGTTGCATAATACTTACATCAAAATATTAGAACAAAAAATGTGACAGACAAATAATGCCACTTTGGTCGAATTTTTCACAGAGGCGTTCCAAGCCCCTCTCTCTCTCTCTCTCTCTCTCTCTCTCTCTCTTACTCTCTTTCTCTTAAAATTCCTCAGAGTCGCGGAGGATCCGCATTCAAAGTTTCCGCTGAATTCCCCAACGAAACTCATAAATAAGCTAGAAATTTCTCCAAGTCTTTTCCTTTAGATTATCGTCCAAAATAATTACAAGTGTTCCCGTATGTTGATCATCTTGTTATTGGTATTACCGATAAACCTCCTCTGCTTCACCATATGACCTCCGGTTAATCTAACCTGAAAAACGATACGAACATTCCATTAAAATCAGTAAATGTAGAACAATCTAAAAACCTCTCTATTACCCATTACTCTATATGTATGTATAACATTACGACAATATTATTATAACGACGCGTAGGGATGAAAATACTAACAAAAAAATCTTAGAGTTCACGAGGAGAAAGGGATAAAGAAAACGATTAAAAAGTCCGCTGACGTAATCGGAATTTTCACTGGGTTTATGGATCCTCATTAATTTATATGGGACGTTAGTGCGCGAGGTTCCAAGTATACATACATATATATATATATATATATATATATAGGAGTGTCGAGAAAAGGAGGAGCGGAGAGTCGATTGGGTTTAATTCGCTGGAATCGTTTAACCCGATCGGGCTAACACGCGCCACGAGCATCAAAGAGACTTTTTCGTCGGAGCTTCGTTCGATTGGACGAATCTGCCGTGACTCATCCAACTGATAAAATTCAATGCTCTGCGGACGGTAAGATTGAATAACATAAAACTTGATACTCACACTCATCGGGTACGCTCTGTGTTTCTGCACTGGCAGCTTCACAAAACCTTTTTTTCCCGCCGATTCTTCCAGCTTACAGTATGCCCATTCACCGAGGTTCCACGAAATCTAGATAAACAAAGAAAGGAAAGAGCTATATATAATAAAGGCTGAAAACATGAAAAACTCATAAAGCGTCGAGACTCGTTACGCGATCGGATGTTTTCGGTTTGGCGTGACTCTGAGTTTGTGTTTCTTATAGGTTAGTCCTGCCTACTATACGTATGTTTACATTTCAATCGCGTGGTATTCGAGCCGCGGTGAGTACGGTGATGCGTCGCTCGCGACTCCTATGCATGAATTTTATTTCGCTTTCGCGTTTCGGTTCTACATGTACGCTTTACGCGCGTGTACGACGTTCGCTCGCTGCCATCAATCATCCACGACATCCCTAAGAAATCACCGTGCCATCCCTTATCTTTCCAAACGAGCAAAAAAAGCACGCTTAAAGACGGGAAAGCTTCGTGAGAGATGGAACGCTCCTTTAAAACAACTGCGCCCTCTGGGGAGAGTAATATATAGCGACGAAAGAAACAAAAATTAACAGCTAGGCGTCCGTTCGCTTAATTAATCGACGCGATTGAAATTAATGAAGGTTGGACTTTACAGTGTACAAGAATGATTAATTACTGTTGTTGTTGTTGTTGTTTTAGAAATATCTATTTTTGGTGATTTTGAAAAATTCTGAGTGGCAGGAAAGTCGGATCAACCGTCTAGGATGCCGTCACGTGTTCGTAGAGCGAGTTGAGAGAGCAAAGCTTAAATATCCAATTGAGTTGTGAGACACACGTTTGTTCGTTCGTCGAGCGACTCAACTACGTCCAACCGGCGCAAATCCATTTAGAGGCACAGCGTGTCGTAGTGTAGGCGCTCTCGTATAATCAGACGTATTGCATAAATTAAACAACAACAATGAAAACGACGGCGACATTAACAGTTACGATAAGCTCGCTCCATTGATTAAATTACATGCGTATAATGTAAACGTGGGTTAGGTTAGAGTGGAGAGGGAGTTGTAAAATTAAATTGGAGATGGCGCTCCATCATTAATTTCGCACAGTTTGCTTTTAAATCGAGATGGGATATGGATTAGTTTTATGGTAGTGACGGATGAGGAATGACGTTAGAAACTTTATGATCCGTCGCGAGGACGATTTCGCTGACAGAGATATATATATATAAAACTATGGCGCCGGGTGAAAAGTGATTTGGCGAAATTTGTACAAATACTATTGATCCGCAATCGATTACCGCTTGTCGGTATCAGCGTTTTTTCAATTTGTATGAGTAAAGTCGACGAGAGCACCCTCGATTGCTTCTTTGCGATAAATGGGTGTTTATCCAACCTCCCCTTTCTACTCCTTTTTTGGCGTATAGTTTGATTTTAGCAAACGATCGACCGCGATATGTCTGCGATAATGCATGATAAAAGAGCTCCGTTACTCCGAATATCGATCGATGCTTTGATATAGCGTTCTTATCACCGCGTCTGAAATTTATCTGAGCACACTGGTATAACGCTTAAACTCGTGTACATTCCGACCTCGTGCGATTCGTACTAACCGGTCGCAAGCACGCTTCGTTGAATTCGATACACAAAACCATAATATATACGAGTAGTTTATTATTCCAGGAAAAATTGTCGTAGCCAAGCATTGATCATCGATCGTGTACAGCGTCTACGCTATAAGTGTTTGTTTCGTAATAAACGGTGAACATTCCTTTGTTTACATTTGTTTTCAATAGGCATAGCGAGAATCGTGAAGTTGCTCCATCGTTCCATATCTATTGTACTAGTCAGACATGCGTTAAACGTGAAATAAACAAAGTTTTGTTTTCTGATCGGCTAAATAATGCTAAAACATCAAATAACAGTCGAAACACAATGCACGAAAAAAGTATTCCACTTTAACATTTGCTTCGAATGAAATTTTATTACCCGTACTTTTCCACTTTCTTTGTAACCTTAATACTTTTCATTAAAAACTGTTTTTTTGTATTCGGTTTTATTTCCTGAAAAGTCATTTTAATCGTTGAAATAATCGTGTTTCAGTGCTATTTGTTCAATTACAAAGGAAAACTTTATTTCATATTGAAAACACGTCTGACTAGTATAGTAGATACGGAACGACGGAGTCACCTTAAAACTACGGAGAGTGGCAGAGGTCGCCAGGCAGCGTTCTATTTTCGTCGATGGACGGGAAGAGCGAGAATATTGCGAGGGCTTCTGGAAATTTTCCAGGTCGCCTGATATTTCGTAAGAAACGCCCATCGAAATTTTTGCCACGCTACGCTATACCTATTGGAAGAGTTGGTGCGGTCGTCGCTTCGCAATTGCGAGATTTGCGCTGATTAAAATGCTCGATTTGCGATCGAGAGTGGCCAAGGCTAAGCGCGAAAAAAACGCACTATCATTGACCTCCTCGCGTTTGTGTTGAAACTCTATGCAATACTGTGAAATACGCAACGAAAGCGATTAGTAAATTCTACTGCTATCTAGCTTAGGAAAACCTCTCAGCTGCAGAGATCCGAAGGCACCTTGAGGGAATCGTGAACGAGAACGAGTTGATTCTCGAGAGAACGCGAAATTTCTAGAGAGACCGTCTTCTTTGTGTTTGTATACATATGTACATATATGGTATACTAAAACGCGTGCGCAATCACCGACACAACGTGCCAGCTAAAATCGCAATTCTATGAATCGTTCGCTATCATCGACTACGCGTGCGCACTGACAAATGCATGAGTCAAAATCGGAATTCCTTGAGTGGTTCAACACTTGACGCTTGCGTACGAGATATTCGTTGTTTCTTACATTGATTCTCGATCAGAAAAAATTCTATTTTTAAATAAATATATATACATACATGAGTTAAAATTGCAGTTATATGAGTATTGAGGATAATTAACGTTTGCCAACGAAAAATTTATAATTTCTCGCATTGATACTCGATCGAGCGAAATTTTTGTTAGATACTCGTGTGCATATATAGTATAACGCACTATATATACGTGAGTTAAAATCGGAGTTCTATGAGATAGTCGAGTATTATCGACGCTTACGCAGGAGAAATGAATAATTTGTGGCTTTCATTCTCGATCCGACAAAATTTCCGTTAGTGCACATGTATATTACATTAAGCTATATATATGTAGTTTAAAATCGGATTTCAATAAGCATTTGAACATAACCGACGTTTACACAGGAGAAATTAATATTTTCCCAGATTGATTCTTGATCAGGCAAAATTTTCGTTACTATACAAATATACATAAAATAAAACAAATTCTATGTACATGAGCTGGAATCAGACTTCTTTAAGTATAATGGAGTACGATGAACGCTTGTACGAAAGGAATACAGAATTTTTTACAGCATAATTCCCCATCAAAAGCTGGCTAAGAATCCTTGAAAGATGATTGTAGAGTGAATCTTCGGCATTGGTTGGTAGACTCGAAAAATGAGACATCTACCAGAGACTAGCTTTATTACGTATTACATAAGGAAGAATCCATGTGAATACGAAGGCACGTTCGAAAGCATAGCGATATGCAGGAAACAGCTGTTCCACGCGATAAAACTCATATACACATAAACACTTGAACACACACATAGAATCGCGTGTGTCACGGGCGTCGTACCACTGTTTCTTTTCCTCTTTCCAAAACTTTCCTATATACATTCTCCAGTACACTACATATATGTATATATATAATGTGTATATATATATATATATACTTACACGTACAGAGAGAAACATTTCCTAACAGTGCGTCGCGCTTATTACCTCTATTCCTTTGTCACGCCAGTTACCTCTTTAACTTTCCGTGCTAACGATCTCTCTTTAAATTCCACACCGTGCATATCTCTCTTCGTTCGCGTGTCATTTTACCTTCTATTCCCACGCTGATTCGGCTGCTTGACGCCAGAAGCAATTTCTGCAACGAAAGGGGGAATGAAGGATCGTTATGGGAGTTGCAGATGTACCGAGACTCCCGTGACGTCAGACGATAAAGCGTTGCAGGCACGTGGAGAAGAAGGCCGGTTTGGCAGAGGTTAGGTGCCCCTAATCCAGTCGAGTCCGTCTGTCTCGCAGGACGGCACGAGCGACGGTTTATCGTGTTCGACACGCCGCGGGCAAAAGGCAGTTTTACACTGGTCCCCCCTCGACACCGGCGCCTCTATGTATAGCAGAACGGAAGAGAACAGAAAACGTTTACCGTACCGTCTACCCGGTCTCTGCCTACCGTCTACGTCCTGCCACGGTTGCCACGTTGCTTACAGCGCTCGCTCGGCCTCTTACACGCGTGTGTACTGCGTGTTTACACGCTCATAAGTGGCCGTATCTGTGTGACCCCCACACGAACTCGAGTGTCTCCCCGGCTCAGCACGCTTCACACGAGCCCTACTCCCGTCCTGTTCCCTGCGTTTTTTTCCATTCTGTTGCTCCCTCAGACTCAGAATGGAGTAACCTTGAACAGCTGGCAGAATCGTGCATCTGCAGTGAACGCTGTAACAGTGACACCGAGCGTCCCTCTATCGATTAATCGATCGATCAAGAATCTTCCAGTCGGTACAAGTGTTTCTCTCCCTCTATATATATATACATGTATTGTTGGAAAGTTTCGAACGCTAGTCCACGCTAGTTGGCTGTTGGCTGCATGGCTTGGTCGTATCGCGTTCCGCGTGGCTTCAAATTGACGACGAATCCATTTGTGCAGCGATCGCTTTATTACCGAAACCGATGCTCGCTAACTCCGACTAATCGAATTTACGAAATATCGTGCAAACTATTCCCCGTCTATTTGCTCATTAATAGCAGTATACATCGCGACCGCTTTAATTCGATACTCGCGAATCAATCCGCAGCAAAGCTCTCTCCATTATCCACCAGAGATTTGATTTCAACCCTCTGGTGGCTACTGGTTGAATTAAAAATAGATGTCGCGTCGTTCTATTATTGTTTCCCTTTCTGATTCGCTTACGCGTGCCGTACAACGGCGTCATTTCGCTCATAGACACTTTTTGATCTTGGAATATTCGAGACGACAGTAACAAGTTATCTTTGAACAACTAGGAATCATTGATAGTAAAAAGGAAGAAAAAACGTTAGAAATACAGTCGTTGGGAAAAAGAATAACAATTGGTGTGTGAATGTATGCGGGGGACGTATATGAACCGCTTGCTCATACCTCTCGTTGGATCCAGTTATATCTGGTTTGGTTATCGAGTAAAAATACTAAAACAAAAAGTCACCAACTACTCGACTAACGAGAGAAACAGTTTCATTAAGAACGATTATACAATATACGCGTAGGATATAAGGAAGATGAATCGAGGTTTTTTAGTATTCTCTGAATGTCCATTAATTTGTTAATAGTGTAGAAAGAGATGGATAGATAAATATCGAGAGAGACACAGAGTTGTGTAGGGTGATTCCAGAACAAGACAGAGTACACACTACTAAAGGACCCGTGGTGGGGGGTAACAGTAACAGCAGCAGCAGCAGGTTTATTTGGTCACGTAATCGACCGAAGGATACCTAACGGAATACATTAAAACAGGATAAACGTCAATTTCCTACCTCTTTTCAATTTCCAATTTCTTGCACGATTTCTAGCAATGGATATCCTATGCAATCCCTGCGAGATCTTTCGTCTCGTAATTTGCATGCGATTAATCTTGATCAGTTTCTTCTCTCTCGAATAGTGCTTGGTCTCCGAAGCTCCTCTTGGCGAGAAGGAACTGGTTAAATGGCGAACACCTCTCCTGCACCCAAGCAAGCCTGCAGGATCGTTACGTATTCGCTACCTCCTCCCCCACCCTTCCTATCTATATATACTCTACTTTAACCTACAAGACGGATACCATCATTCAGATTGATCCAATTAGAGCAACGGCCGATCTATGAGTTCCATTCGTACTTACACATACAAACTACACGTCCCAGCGTGAAATTCGATGCTTTATCATTGAGAAATAAGAAAGCATTCTACAAACTTCTTATTAAAACTCGATTAGTAGCTTTGCAAACGATTATGAAACATCGTGCGTGGGCTAATGTGTTATTCAAGAGGAAACCAAGTTCCAGTGGCTCGAAAGTCGAAATTTTGCATTATTAACGAGTCACTATCACAGCACTTTCGTTCGGTTATCTTTGCTAGGACAGATAATCGCGGCTATCGAATTTTCCATATGATAAAGTCATTGGATATTTTCGAAGAGGTGTATATAATATATAAGTGGTAACGATATAGTGAGGAGTAAAGGTGTGTGAGTGGGGAAAGATGAATAAATTCGAGCCGTTTCAATTTCCGATGGTAATACCGTCGTCGTCGTCGTCGTCGTCGTCTACGTGCCTATATAAAACGACGGGGGCACGTTTATCCTCGTTTCGTTCCGTATGAATTATTCGTACGGACCAACGATCTCGCCACCATAATTTTCATTTAGTCCTGCCAAGCCACCTGCAAGGCCTGTAAGCGCCATTCCCTTCCTACATCGTCGAAAAACCCCATTTGCCCTTCCATTAACAAACTAGGAAATCCGTTTCAGCCAATCCTAACCTAGCAGAGATATTTACATTGCTATATATATATATATATATATATATATATATAAACATACGGGATCCAACTGTGACTGAGACTTATATCGCATCTCTCTATCTCTTTCCTTGCATCTCCACTCTCAAAGAAGAATGAAAAACGTTGCGTGTGCTTATTATATCGATCCGACAATCGCAGACTGGGCGACACGGGCTACTCTCTCCAGCCAACCTTACAAAAATCAATAGAGCGAATAGCTAGTTTCTTCCTGATGCGGTGATGGTAGTAGTACCTACGAACTATCGTATTCTCTGAAATGTATAAAAAAAACATGGTATTAAAAATACACTTGTAATATCACATGTGGAATAAGTAGAAAATATTCATTTCTAGACTCAACAAGTGTACATTACGGAGGTCCATTAAGAATCTCATTTGGAGGTTAACTCTCTCGATAGTTTCTTTCTAGTGCGGTAGAAGTACTACACATATACAGACTGTCGTACTCTGTAAACCATACAAAAATAAAAAGTAGAGAAAATGCACTTGTAAAATCACGCGTGGAAAATATTCGATTGTAATGCAACAAGTATATATTTATTGAGTGCATTAAAATACACATTCGAAGATTAATCCTTTCGATAATTTCTCCCTAATGCAGCAGTATGAAGAACACCCTTGTAATAAAACGTATGAAAAGAGCCGTGAAAAATATTCGTTTTTGATGCAACAAGTTTATATAATGAATGTGAATTAAAAAGCCCACTCAAAGATTAACCCTCTTGATTTATTCGCGAGATTCAAGCTTCACTCGTTTACTCGTACCTTCGAGGGATGTTGAAGCTTGATGGAGAATTCGCATTCGAGAGAATAATCTGTGGGAGGCTACAGGGAGAGGGGATATAGTATTATATATAGATTGTCGCATCCCGTAGGAGAGCAGAGCAGAACGGAGCTACGGGCGTGCCTAGCCATCCGGTGAAACTCAGGCAGACACCGTTTTCCGTTAAATTGTCACATGATCCAGCGAACGCGACATCTTGCAGGGAACCACCTCTTATCTGCAACGACCCAATTGCGAGTCTCTCGATGATTACGAGGAGAATAAAAGGCTGGATGCTGAAACACAGCGCGTCCTAATTCGATCGCTGTGTTGGGATGAATTTTCCCGAGTCCGTTTCGTGGGATTGCTTGGAAAAGCTCACCGAGGGAAAATAAAGGACGTAGCGTCGTATTGGAGCTTGGCGCACCTGCGAGTGACAACTGTTCTTCCCAACTTTCCCGCAAAGTAAAGAGCAAGCGCACCTGCGAGAAATTCCAACCTTCCCAGAGAGACGCGATAACCGCTATGATCTAATAATCCCACGATTCGGCATCGTGTGGCCGAGGGACGACGACGCAGCCATCCACGTGGATTTATGACGTAGATGAATTCGGGTTTGGATTGAAAATTTCTTTCGATAATAATAAACGGTTCGGCTGAGGTAGCGTATTCTATCAGCCTGCAGCAATCGATCCAAAGTTTTCAGTCTACGCTGCGGTGGTAAGCCGTTGCTCTTGTTTATAGTAACTAAGTTCTTTGTCTCCCTCTCACTCACACACGTAAGCACACACATGTATACACTGTGTTATCAAACAGGAACGCTCCGTCTCCGTGACAAGCAGGTCCCTCGCTGCTCGCATACCAGAAGGCCCGACCGCACGGAAATTGATGGTGCTGGATCGCTGTCATTATGGCACGCGACTCTCCCGCCTAATTGATCGATCGTCCATCTCGGCAACGTCGCTCAAGTTGTAGTTCCGGAAGAGGGAGCCAGAGGGAGGCAAGAAAGCAAGCTCGCAAACTCAAACTTGGCCTTTCCGAAGGGAAATTGCAGACATTCCTCAGACCGGAATCTCCTCGCGATGGCTTTGAAAAAACAATCGATGGGTCGTGAAACTTAAAGAGAAGGAAGGATTCATCCAATGTATGATTTTACAGTACGATGGGTGGTGCGAGATAACCCGATTGGCCCTAACCTCTCCGAATGGCTCGTTGAGGTTATAACGTGGAATTTCAAGATGCTTCTGGCATTTCTGGCGGGCATTAGCCGTTTCTGGCATAGTTGCAGCATCGTTCCTCCTGTACGCTAAACTAGGATCAGGTAAACTATAGTGTATGTATATGTATTTATATACATATACATGTATAGTACAAATGAAACTTCGCCTAACGTCCAAACTGCTCATCCCCCGATTTTACACGTATACAATATCTACTATGTGTACTATGCTGGTGAGAATATGTAATATATACGTGTATATCGCGGGGGAACACATCGAATACACGATAATGCTAGCACTGCAAAACACTCTGTAATTTAGGTGCAAACAGTCTCGCGCTATCGTACACTCGACAAATTACGATGAAAGATGCTTCTAGGCTGAATGATTTCATTGATAAATCGGTGGAAACCAGATTGCACCAAATTCCATGTGCTCGCTAGATTATATTTATATATTGCTGACCTTCCGCAAAATATCAGCAGCAGCACCGGAACATATATTTATACGGGAAAGTAGAACGTTTTGGGTAAACACGAACGACATTGCGATCTCGTACCGGCTAAAACCGACCTAAGCCGGAACAACGAGTGCTGTTTAGCTACGGTTAATCCGATTTCAAGTTTAACCTGAAGGCTTTCTAGATTCGCCACATTTTCACTTTGAACGCGTAAATGATCGGGCCTGACCAACTCAATAGTGTCGCAGCTTTACAAAAGTTTTTTTTTCTATACTGTGTATGTATATATATGTAGTATGTAGTGAAATTCTTTTCTCAGAAAGAAAAATATAAGATTGTCGATCGGCTTGTTGGGACTGGACGGCAACCTTATCGTGAATGCTCCCCTTTAGAATTTTATTCGTTTTCCTCGCTGCGAGGACATCGATCTTGCAGTCGTCGCCAACGATATCCAACGGATAACCGCGCGAAAGCCTGAAAAATTCCAGCTTAAATTCCTTCTCCATAAGTAGAGAAAAATCCTTTTATTCGCTAATTAAATATAAAATTGTGCACAATAGTTTCTTATTGTTCTTCGCTGTGACATTGAGCTATCTCCACCTACACTAACTCACAGCTAAGTTTAATTCTACATAATACTAGAGTGCTCGTTAAAAAGTACATTTTCGACAGAACCGTATAAAACACTGGTATTTGATGAGAAATTAAAGGGGTTAACATTTTAGGGCGAAAAAATCAAAGCATCTCGTGTTTCATTGCTATCAAACTGCATTTCTCGCAGATCGTTAAACGTGTAATTTTGTTAAAAGATATATAGAACCTATTCTCTCTAGTGAATTAAATTTTACAAAAAATAAAAATGGTTCTATACACATTTAATTAATAAAATGCAAATTTCTATAGATATACTTTAAGCGAAACTATTAGTTATTGTTTAAAGTTAAATATTAACAAAAATTGTTTAACGACCACCCTAACATATACTTATATCACTGGTACTATACTACATATACAAACTAGACTCGAGACTAACGGTATCGTACAGACTAATTTCGTAAAATCGCTAAAAGTTGGTTAAAGACGATAAAATCACATTCATTCGCGTAAAAATGCCTCTGAAACACTCCTCATATACTCGTAAAAGAAAAAATATAAAAAAATATAATAAAAACGATAAAATCACATTGATGCGCGATTGGAGCAATTTGAAGGTAGGATGAGACTCTTTTTGTGGGAATAACGTGCGATGGAGTTCAAGGGTGTCGATCGTACAAGTGGAAGTGTCTTCTTCGTGGTTTTTGCGGAGGGTAAACAATGAGAGATTGTTCGCCAGTGTATCATCGACTGGCTTCGATCCAAGACACGGGAGGTCTGAGCTGGGCTTTCACGTTCAGAAGGTTTCCAGATGAATCGTGTCCATGTTGGAGTACGCGTTTGGAAAATTGGCCAGGTTGCTTTGACCGTTCTTTTCCTGACTGCTCGGCGTTTCTTCCTCCAACTCTTCGGAAAAACTTACCAGCACCTGGAAGCACGGATTACCAATATAAAACATGATTTACACTTTCCAACAACGTACGTCTATAGCAGTGCTACATCTCATTTTACCAAGTATATATATATATATATATATACATAGTAATAATTAGAAACGCACAATCGTATAAAACTTTGAGAATCCAGTGTAGAGACAGTAAAAGAAATACGAGAGGGTGAGAGAGAGAGAGAGAGAGAGAAAGAGAGGAAGCATCCTTTTATTGCAAAGAAGCTCTGGAACATGATCCGGGAGAATACGAGAGGGGTAGTGAAATTTGTGTGAAATCGCGGGACTTCAACGAGGAACCATAAAACTCTCGAAACTTTTTCAACGAGTCCGCTTTACGTGCTCTCTCCCTCTGTATACATACATATACCGCTGAAAGAGCACGGAGGCTGCGGACTGCCAAATTTATCTCGTTTATGTTAGCCAAGCCTTAAATCATCCCACGGCTGCAGAGCCCCGAGTCGCGACGCTGCGACCGCGTTCCTCTCTCACCAGTCTCTCTCACCCCCAGCGAGCGAGCTTCGCGGCAAAATTACACTTTAAAGTCGAGCAGCGCGAACTCGCGGCATCGGATGAGCCACGAAACAGCTACTTACGATCCCGCAGCAGACTTTCAAGGGACTACTCCCGAGACAAACTGGCCGAGGAGCTGAGACTTTTCGAGAAAAGCACATCCTACGAGGGATGGAAGTAGCGCTCTTGGCGAAATGCGCTGTTGAAATACGTGACGTCATAGAGCTATACATTTTGGAGAAACGCTGAGGATAAAAGTGCTCCTGATGCGCGCCACTTTTAAAAAGTGCTCGCGGGACTCTCTGAGAGACTCTCTTCTATTTTCAATGAGTACATTTTCCTAATGATTTTCGACGTTTTAATTATTTATGGTGGATTTTATGTATGTATATTATCGGGTGGTTTTTTGAAACTCGAAAATTATAGGCTTTTTTTTAATATTGTTGTAGGAAATCTATCGTTGGAGTCTTCAAGTGGAAGAGTCGTCGATGTTATATGAACTGCATATGGTACACTTAATGATTTTATAGATTTTAATTATATATGGTGGATTCTATATATGTACGTATGGAGGGGGGGGGGGGTAATATTTTAAAACTGAGATATTATAGGTTTGATTATACACTGCTATAGAAAAGCCATCATCCGGAGTCTCCAATTAGAAGAGATCGTGGATATAATATAAACTGCAGAGGGCATAGGACATACCAATGAGGGGATGAACGGACGGTGACGGACATAATTACTCGGAAAGTTTGCTTTTTAAAGCGGGGTTAATTAAGTTTGAAACTGCCACGAGATCCGTTATAACCGACCAACGTATTTCAGCAGTAAAACTCGGGGCTAAACAATCTTAATTAATGACGTTTAATTAAGCTTCAAAGTGTCGGAGATTGGCTATTAAGTTAGGGTGGTACAAACGGATAAACCGGGAACGCTCTTAATCGTGAGAGAAGAAAAGGTTTGGTTTTGGGTGAAGGAATGTGTTTGATGCATCAGGAGGAAGAGAGAAATAAATTCGAGCCAGTCGATCTGGTGTGTATTGGAGAAGTTTGGTGAAAGCAGGGGGGGGGGGGGGGAGTTGTGCACTATAGAGAGTTTAAATACCGAGGCTATGTCAGGACCTTGAAGGATAAGTTTTCAGGTATTTACGAATCTTGAATTCCAATAGCAAAATTTTGGACTAAACAGTTTTAATTAATAAGAATAAATGAAATTTTCTAAGTATCAGCAATCGTCTATTGAGTTAAACTGGTAAATCCGGATAAACCGAGAATTCTCTTAATCGTGAGATGAGAAAAGGTTTGGTTTTGGGTGAAAGAATGTGTTTGTTGCTTCAGGAGGAAGAGAGAAATAAATTCGACCCAGTCGATCTGGTGTGTATTGGAGGAGTTTCCGGTCGGTGAAAGCAAGGGGGGAGGGTTGTTGTACACGGTGGTGAGTATAGATGCTGACGCCACGTCACGACGTCGAAGGGGAAGACGATAGGGGGTAGGGACTGCGGATCCATTAATATCCTTGAGAATGGGAGGGGCGAAAACGAGAACTGGCAGCAGTGCATCATCTGCGCCAGACAAGACCTTTGAATATCGTGGGTGAAAGGCACCGCATCGGGGCTTTCCCCGTCAATCCTACATCCACCGAAACCTCTGAACAAACAGTAAAACGTAAGCAATGATCCACTCGCTCGACACATGGGAAAAATCTCCTCCCTCCGTCATCGTTGCGTCAAAACCATCGATCAGTATTATATATATATATATATATATATATACTATAACGGCGCATTTATATATAATGGATGTGCAAATGGCTCGGCTAATTTGTGTATTATAATAATAACTGCTACGCTGGAAGGCTCGAATATACAGACGAGACCACGTCGAAGAAAAATCTGTTTCTGACAATTGAAGCTTTAAACATACCGGGTGTCTGGTAAATTATAACAAAATGTACAAAATTGAATAGTATGTATAATATGCAAAAAAAGTCTTCCTATACCATTTTTAAACAACCTTCGCTAAAGAAGTTTTGACGGATTAAAAATTACTTCATTCTAGGTTTTATATGGACCTGAGGAGAATTCTGGCGGAGTCTGACTAATGGAACAAGATCGAGGGATTGCTCTGCCAGTAAAAAGGGCTGAATTATCAGTTTTTAATCCTTTACAGTTTCTTCTCGTTGAGGATAAGATTAAAAACTAGTAGAGGAATACTATTTTCTCACATTTATCCATACTATCCAAATTTATAGTATGGAGCATTGCTAACAAGTCACCCGGTATATTACAGCATATATCCCAGTGTATCCCATTCAGGTTTCTCGAAACTTTAAAATATGATTGGATGTCGAACACGGTCTCTTTTCTCGCACGTGACTTTCTACTTGTTGTACAGAAATTATTCGACTCTCGAACCTGGTCGAGGGAGCTCTGAGTGAGGGTGAAATCTGTGACGTTGAGCTTGCTGGCAAGTTGTTTCACCCTCGCAAAGATAGTGCTCAGTTTGAGCGACCGATCTTCCCACGGGATCAGAATTCGAGCGGTTGACGCCTGTCTCGAGGATATCGTTGCATTTGGCAGCAGTTCAGTGACTGCTCTTCTCAAATCCTTGCCTGACACTGGCATCTCGAATCTCACGAATGCCACGTAACCCTCTCCAAACCTGAAAAAAAAGAACATGAATTTTCTGCATATTTTTATTTCTCAACTCCAAATGAAAACTATCCAACCCCAGCGAGTTGGTTGGTTTATCGATAGTACATTTAAATTCAAAGAGACATTTTCAAGCTAAAAGCTGTCAAGATTATGTTGAATCCGTAATAATTTATCGCAGTTCTTGCTGCGAGTGATACGCGCTGGCTCGTCTATCGCAGTCAGGTTTTACAGCAGACGCATCTCCCAGCCAAGAGCGTCGATAAATTACGACGTGGCAAAGGCTGGACAGCCGGTGAAGCTCTCTCGTAAATTTGCTCTCTCGATTACCGGGCGCGAAAGAGAAGCGAAAATACCAAATCTAACGGTCTTTCTGCTCCTATCTATGCACGAAACTTTAACTCTGCGAAACAGCGAAATTCAGCTAGAAATGAAACAGTCGTTTTCATCACAAACACATTTTTCATTTAATTTTATTCCCTGCACCCTGTACACGTTTCTACAACAATAATTTCCCTCCACGATCTCCCATTTCTACCGTAAAAATCAATTGTTTTATCCGACCAGAACTATATAAATACAATAATATACATAGCATATATTTTATTATCGTTTTTATTCAGGAATATCAATGGAAGTACTGTGCAGGGAACAAATTGCATGTTTTTTTAAAATTGTCCGTTTGTTATTCATGGTTGGATGAGGATAAAGAAAAGGATAGTAATTTTGGTAGCACGTAGGAAAGGCTAAAAATGGGTAGGGTGGGTAAAAAAAGCATAGGGCGGGGGGAGGGGGTGTAGAGGAAATTGGCGTAGGGTGAGTATGGAGTAGAAAAGTTTCGGGCAAGTTTTAGCGTTGAAAATGGAGAGGGCCTGAAAGTTAAATATTTATGGGGGAACTGTACGTTATTAGAAGAGTGTATCGGATGGGAAAGCGGCAAGTTAACGTTCCGTATCGCGTTTAATGTGTCTCAATTAGAGGAAATGGCTGATGTGAATTTAGCAGAAACGAGGCTTTTCGATGGCCACGGAGGAAACCGTGGAAATTTCGATGAAGGTCACTCGTCAATTTCGTTATTCCGACGATCGAATCGGGGCATGTAAAAACAAATCGTTATTCAATGGCGATAACAAGTAAGGATAAAACGCGGATTCAGGGTGATAAATGTTAAATGGATCGATCGTTCAAATTCCCATAAGCGATCGAGCCACCAATACAGAATTCATAAGTGCGCGAAAGCATTTAATATAATGACCGTTTGATGTAACGGCCATAACTATAAACCTGCAGCCCGTGACTGAAAGGAAAGAGCCAACTTTTAATACTCCGTTCTATGGTACGTTGTCGAATATATATATAAAAAAAAAGAAGAAGGTTTCTTAGCGTCCCCATTACTTCATTGCAGCGCCTGCAATCTGCATAAAGACCGAAGGAATAACGCCGAGATGAATTTATGGCCACTGAGCAGCATTAGAGAAATTTTTATAGCATTTCGTATAATTTGATAAGCAGGGGTGCAGGAAAAATATGTGTTTTTGCTGCTGGAACGTAAAGTTCTCGAGGAAAAGTTCTAATATGTCCGAGAAGGAGCGAGGAGGCGTGGGATGAGGCAGGATGAAGAGAGAGAGGAGACAAAATGGGAAATCCTTACTTGTGCTTTAAATGCTGAGGTGTTCCTATACACCTGAGACCAGCTTTGGCAAGTATACCGACCCTGCTGCAGATATTTTCGCACTCGGCCACACTGTGCGAGGTTAAAATGACGCAGCTCTGATTCTTCGTTACACCTTGGATCGCTTTGGCCACCAGAGCCTTCGTGGCTGGATCCATACCACTGATAAGTGAAGAAATTAACATTAGCTGGGTTATAGAGACTCTTTAGAGATTAATTAATAAATTACAAAAGAGAGGCTCGTGTACCCAGCAGGGAATAAAGTGTAATTAAAGTTAATGAAAATTTTTCATTATTCCTCCCTGGTAAATATTATTGTAATTCCCAGAGATTGCTGAAGAAAATAATCGTACCTCGTAGGCTCATCCATCAGGACAACCGAGACGGGGGCCATCATACTTATGGCCGCGCATAATTTTCTTTTATTTCCACCACTAAGACTGTCCACCCTCTGGTGAGCGTATTTCTGAAGGTCGAAGCACTTTAGCATGCTCGAGACAGCCTGGTGAATGAAGAGGAATTTGAGATAATTGCTCGATCGTGGAGTAAGCTTAATGGCGGAGCATTAGACAGTACACGGTACGCACCCTAGGAACATTATGAAGACCGGAAACCTCTGCGTGGATGGTGAGGCACTGGTGCGGTGTAAGGAAGCCGTCCAAGGCATCGGTCTGTGGACAATAACCAACGTCTCCGTTGCAAAGTGGACCCTTGCCAATCTCCGCGCCCCGCAGACTGATGCTACCAGCCGTAGGAATAACCTCCGTCGTGAGCATCTTGAAGGTGGTGCTCTTGCCAGCACCGTTCACCCCCAATAAGCCAAAGCATTTACCGGCCTGAACGCCAAAGCTGAGATTCTGCACGGCCACGTTAGTACCGTAAACGCTGCGGTACTCCTTCCTAAGCTTCAAGGTTTTCAACGGATCATTGCCCTGGCCACTCTCCACCCTCGCCCTCTCCTTAGCAACGTCGTCGTCTTCCTCTACCACCTCGTAAACCACTTTCCTCTTCCTCACTTCCGGCAGCAGTCTGCTCTCGATTATTAAATTAACCACGAACAAAATCCCACCGACCATCGCCAGGGACACGAAGTGCAAACCCAGCAGATCCCATCCTAGCGGAGATTGGTAGGTGTTCATGTGGAAGCGCGTCAAAAGCTCCGCCGTTATATCGTTCCTCGACAATTGGATTAAAGCGTCGCCCAGTGCGTATTGCGGTAGTATCATGAACATCTTGTGCAAAAACTCCCGTAGTTCCTGAGCCATTTCACTTTTACCTAGGATATCGATCACCAGAATCGTTGCTAAGCAGACTACTCCTATGAAGGTGTTCACGCAAAACAGCACCATGTTCGAGAGGCTCGAGTCGTCGAAGGTCTTCTCCGCTAGATGAGAGAAGGGTATCGCTGCCCACCTGTAAAACGGTATCATATATATAACATTGTTTTCTTCCCTTTAAAAGTATAACTGGTGAAGTGGACTCTTACGCGTAGAGGAATAGCAACAAACAAGTTCCAGCGAGATTTTCTCTTTCCACGTAGGCTGGGAGACCAAAAATCTCGAACACCATCACTGCTAGTGCAATGGATGCTAAGAACACCTGTGACGAAACGATAAGAATAACAAAAAATTATATAAAATAGGAGTTTTAGAATTTTGTGTATTGAATTTGTTCAGTGTATAGCATATAATACACACGATCATGTCCCAGATCAAAGCTGTTGTCCAGTAAGTTATTGGATGAACACCAGCTAGATACAGGATCCTCTTCTCCTCTGACAAACGTTCCCGGACCAATTCCTTTGCCCCTTGAGCACCGACCAAGCTGAATGCAATCAACAGCACCAAAGCCACTCCGACATCTGCCACGTGCTGCAGCCTAGGTCAAACAATGTTCCCTCCCGTCACCAAACGATCAATAAAATCATTTCAAAAGCCTCGTTCAATCGAGACAGATTGATAGATGGATAAATAGAGAGAGAGAGAGAGAGAGAGAGAGAGAGAGAGAGAGAGAGAGAGAGAGAGAGAGAGAGAAAAATGCCTACAAGGATGTTCGATTCAATTGATCGCTGGACAATTTTAGAGGATGATTGTAGGTATTGATACGTCCATCGAAACCGGAAGCCCGAAGTATAGCCTCGTTCATGGCGTTTAGATAGGATGGTAATGCATGATGTCCTTTATTATTGTACCAAACGACGAAAAGTGGATCTTCTTCGTGATGGGACAGCGTCCAGCCACCGTATCGTTTCTCTATGTAGTCCAAGTGGGTGGTAACTATCCAATCCAGTGTCTGACGACCAGGAAGGATTTGCAGCAATCCTTCCATTGCCTGGGAATTATCACGACAAGTTTGCTGACCTTCCGTACACTCGCAAACACCGGTATCCTGTGAAATCATTTGGTTCTATGGTTTTAAATACTATGGAATTATGCATCCTATTTATTTAGAATGGAAAATTTGATAATTACGTTTGGAGTCGTCTGCCAGGCACCGGAATAATCGTCTCCGAATTGATCGTGCAGTTGTATGGATACTTGCTGAAGGAATTGATCCTTGCTTTGATCGATGCTGCATAGTGGAGGATCGATATAAAAGAGATTGTTAAAAGAGGGTCAAGATAAGAGTTTAATAAATCGGATGTTATTAGGAGTATAATGGCATACTGTTGCCTGTTGAGAAATAAGTATACCTATAAAAGTAGGTCGGATGAATATCGTAAAGTTTAGGATTAAGATTTAGCGGAGGCTCATCCTCGGATGGCGGTCTTATCAAGGAGAATCCCATAGCAACAGCGACGAACATCGTAGGCAAAATAAGTGCGGATAATGGTGCCCTCCAATCCTTAGCAAAGTGCCATAGCCTCTTTTTCAGTAAAGCTTTTGCCTGTCTGAAAGCCGATGGACTCGAAGAAGTGTTTACTCGGTTGTTGATCAAGTCAATATCGTCTTCCGGTATCGACAATCCTGCGGAACAAACAAATCCCTTCATCTCTCTTCTTGCATCTTAAGAAATTTTATTAACACGCGATCGTCCCTCACCTATTTGATCCACACTGGCCACGCTATCCAAACTTGCTTTCATAAAGTTTGATCCACTATCCGCTTTACCGCAAAGATCCAGAAAGACCTTTTCCAAAGTGTCGCATTCCAAGGTCAGCCTGGTATATCCAAGAGTCTCCTGGTTACCTTCCAAAGACTTCAGAGCACGTTCAAGACTGAAAGTAAATTTGAAGGGATGAATGCTTCAATCCCTTGCCCATTGTTTTTTCGTTTTATAGCATATAAATGCAATTTACTCGTTGAGGTAGCCATGTTTGTCCTTGAAAGGGAGAGTAAGAACAACTTCTGATCCAGCGACACTTTTCACAACAGCATTGTCGACGGACTGCTTAGCAGTGCTTTGAATATTTTCCAAGTGTTTGTTTTGCAAGTGTCCAGGGGGGAAAGATACATGAAGGTCGTAACCTTGGCCATAGGTCATTTTCAAATATTGAGGAGAGCCACTGCAGAGGATTTTTCCCCTGTGCATGAATACCACCGTGTCGCTGAGCATATCAGCTTCGTCTAAGTGGTGAGTCGACAGAAGGACAGTCCTACCAATTCTGTTCTGGTCGATCAGCTTCCAGATTCTGCGACGAGCTGCAGGATCGACTCCTGCGCCTGGCTCATCCAAAATCACCAGTTTTGGTGAGCCAAGGAAAGCCAAGGCCACGCATAATCGACGTTTCGTTCCTCCTGATAATCGAGACACTGGCTCGTGTTCCTGACGACCCAATTCCAGAGATGTCATCATACTGAAATTGTTATTTTTATTATGATATACTGTTTAATAATTTTGTATACCCTCTTAAATAATATTAAAGACATTCATTCAAATTGTTTACTTGTCAACGCTCTTTGATAAACTTTCAGCATCCTTAGACCCTTTTAGTTTAGCGTAGAATATCATGTGCTCCCTTGGAGTTAAACTACCGATTAAAACGTTCTCCTGTGGACACACCCCAATATCCGGTTTACAGCCCTCCTCTCCATTCAGACTAATCTCACCAGTAGACGGCGTAACCATTCCAGTAAGCATCTTACTAAAGATCAATCATTTTCTATGTGTAGACAATTTGTATAATCGACCAGGTAAGTACGAATTAGAAGATACTTACATAATGGTAGTTTTGCCAGCACCATTTCTACCAAGAAGGCTCGTCACTTCACCCTCGCACAATTTCAGATTAAAATCATCCACAGCAACGATGTCACCATGACTGGTGTGATAAACTTTGCCAATTCCTTCAAAGCTGACTCCGATTTGCTTCTTGCTCACTGTTAAACTACTTACATCGCTATCGTCTTCTACATTAAAGGAAAAAGAAAAGAAATAAAATAAAATTTTCAAATAATCCTATTATTGGAACGAATTACAATATTGCAGGATTAAGCCAAACCAATCAGGAAGAATTTTAGTTGTGTCGTGTAATTAAGCGACAAACATTATCCAATGGCAATTATCAATTAGTGATAGGATACTGTTATACTGTTGGCATTAGCCACGACCATTTAGGGAAACATTGATTATCGCATTAATAATCATGCAAGGTGCAAGGTGTGCGTGACGAGGTGCGATACCTTTATAAGTGGTTGTGGGATGGAGGACGTCATTAGTGAAATAGAGGCTGTTGACGTAGCTGGAGTAGTTCGACTTCCCATAAAGGGAATGACTGTTGGACCACCATAAACTAGAGGATCTTAGCCCGCAAAAATCTTGGTCTGAAAATGATTGGTAATGCTCCCACTGTGGACACTTTCATGGATAAATCTTTCTTCTCTTTCTCTCACCCTCTCATAGTATTTCTTTCTCTACTTATATACCTACTGGAAATTCCCTAGTGCATTCGTGCAAATTAGAATAAAATCAACCTAGATCTAAAGTCTTATTTTTGTTAAATGTTTGATCGAAAATGATTGACCACGTTAATGAAGGTGTTACTACGCCAAGTCCCTACCACCTACGATACGAAATCCCTAAAGGATTAATATAATTTTACCTGAGTTCGTGTATTTAGTAGTTAGATAGCCAATTAGAGCATAGATAAGAGCATCGATGGTCATCATAATGAAGACTAGTCCCAGTGACATAGGATCACCTGGGCTGGACTCTTCCCACATGTTGCTCCACTGGAGGCCATCACCTTGAACTTCTTTGCGAGCAGCGTAGAGACAGCCGTAACAGAAACTGGTCGACATGCTCAAACACTAAAAACAACTTTCTTCTTATAAACTGACCACTAGCTAATTTTTAAGTTACAAGAAGAATTTATAGCCACTCACTATTATCAGCTTGTAGCCTAGACCCATTGCAGCCTCCATGGCAATAACGATGATGTATGGCATATATGTTAATAAAAACATGACAACTGCTGTTACAGCTGCTAAACTGGCTGAACTAAATATGGTGGATATCATGTAGCTAAAAAGAAAGATTTAATTCAGATTTATTTGATTCGTTCAATTATATACAGACACACACAGTACTTACCAGAATGTGGCAATGGAAAAAATATAATTTGCCAGTAGAAGCATAACAAGCAGTGGGTCGGATTTTGGCAGGATCTGGCCAACTAGAAGAATCAAGCCAATGGAGATCATAACTATAAGTAGCTCAATGTAGGACGTTATGAACCAAGCACAAGTATTTCTCCAGGGCTTCAAGCCCATAACACTCATGACCATGGAATTTCTGGATTCCCTCTCCCACACAATGTGCCTCACAGCCGACCCAACGACCATCATCAGGGCAAAGAAGAAACACATCTGAAGGCCCTGGGATTCATAAAGAGTTCGCTGAAATCTGTGGAAAAATACCAGGATAAGATTTTCAGCAAGACTTTTTGTTCCATCAGCTATACATATATATAGAAGACATCAAACTAACGGTACGAATTTCCAGCATGGATAAGGCATCTGATTTGTGACAGTGATCCATTTGTATTCCTTATCAGCCTTGACTTTAATGATCCCACGATCGACAGAGTCCTGGAGCTGAATGAATCCTCTCAAGTACCTGAGATCCTCGATAAAGCTGCTCTCCGGTCCGGGAAGCCAGAACTGAGTCTTCAGTCTCCTGGTGGAAGGTACGTAATCGACGTCCATGCGGATCTTATAAGACACCTCGTCCGGCAATTCTTGATCCGTGGATCTACGATCTCTCGATCCTACAGATTCGTCCTGAAGGAAGACGACACCAGCCAGAAACTCGTTGGTCTCTGTCAGCACCGCTGCTTCCGCTTCCAGTTCCTCCTCGCTCCCGAATCCTCTCACTCTATTCACCAGCACGCAATCGATCAGATCCGCCAACATTTCTACCATATTTATCATCTTCTTCGATTTTTTCAAACGCCATGAAATCTCGCTCAGATTCAGTTCCGAAAAATCACCTGGAACGAACGAATCCAATTATTGCAGGGAAATTTGACTGGTGATAAAAAAAGGAGCCAATGAAACACAGAACAACAGTATTGGAAAAAAGGAGGGGGAGGAAGCAATGTAGGATTTGCCCGATTGAAATCTGAACTTTGCAAAGGTGTACGTATACCTTCGAATTTGCCACCGGCGAGGGATTTAATCGCAATTTTCATCACGTCCGAAGACATCACGTCCTGCAACTCCCTCAGGCTGTCGCTCATCTCGGAAAGGTTCGCCAACGATGTCAGAGTGTTCACGAAGCTGTTCATGAGCTGTCCAAAGTGCTCCATCTGCACGAAAGTTTCGTTGGCCACCTTCATGACCTTACCAACCGCAACTGTATCCGGTGCATAGAGAATCTGGCCCCGTAGCAGCGGTTTCACGTACGACCAAACGATTTTCCCACCGGGCATTGCTTGTACACTCTTGTAGGTGTCTTTGCAAAATTTGGCTGTAATAAAAATCAGCCTTTAAAAACCCATCTACACATTTTAATTTCTAACAACTAACTTGGTAAGGAGTCTAGTTCCCTCTGATCAATCTGACTATTATCCTCAATACTAGAGATAATTTTGTAAAATTCCCCACTGTCTGACATCATGGTCCTACCGCAGAGCATTTCACTCGAGTCGTGAAGAAATTGCGAGCCTGAAATAAGAATAATGAGAATCTGGAAGAAATCGATCAATCAGGACTGAAATTTTAATGCAATATCTCACTGGAAACTGGCTCATCCGTTTCAGACTCCTCGGTTTCTGGAGCTGTCAAACTCGACGATAATCTGTCCTTGAAGAGAGGCAGCAACTCCGAAGCAACTCCAATATTGTCCATCACCTGTTTTCCCTCTGCTTCGGTCAAATTAGCATTTGATAAAATATTTTTTACGTTGGCACTCATCAGCTGGAATCATCGGAAAATAGCTGTTATCACAACTTTGCAATTCTCTTATAAAGGAAACTGAGTCGTTATTATCGCAGAATTTTAACTTACGTTCCTAAAAATGTAATCAAAATTGAGATTTTTGATCAGAGCAATTGAGATGTTTTGAGTCGTTGCATCGTCCAATTTGCAGAAGACTTGACTGACTTCCTCGGCAGTGATTTTCGTTTGTTCGAAGCTCAGCATATCGGCGAGTTTCTCTGGAGAGCAAACAGTGTCCTTGAGACTGACTGCTCGTCTCTCCTTGAGGAAGACTGAGATCATATCAACTTTGGCTTGACTCAAGGTCATGGAAACCTCCTTGGAGAACCCTAGCTTTTTGGACAAGTAAGTCCTGACCTGTTCCCAGTCATCAAACATATCCTTGACGAGATCTGAAGAATTATAGTGAAATATAGAAAAAAAGTACCTCAAAAGGATGAAGTATGAAAAGAGAATTTAGTAGGGGTTGGTGTATTACATCTCATATCTAGAAGACCCAGGTTCTTGAATATCTCCATGGATTCTAGGGCAGTGATCATGCTGTAAAGGTCCCTTATTACTTCAGGATCGCTTATGAAAGGTTCCACGTCCTCGACTAGTTCCTTCATTCTGCAAGAGATTGGCGAGAAATTAGTCGCAGCAATAATTCAATAGGATTCAATACTAATCTATGAGATATAAGGATATATATACCCGTCGAAGACCTTATCGACCGTCTTATCCTTCAAAATATTAACCACACCATCCGCCAGATCAGGCACGCCTAAGAGATTCGAGACATCCTCGAAATCTATTTTGCTCGCAACGTCCAGCAGATTGCCACTCTCCTCCAAAACAATGGACAGATGCTGCAAAATTTGCTTGAGCCAGTATAGCTCCCAGGAAGCATCCTGTCGCCACAAACTCAACTCCCAATCGATTCGTTCCAGATCCAAAGTTCGCGACAATCGATCGGCAATCTCCAGCACGCCCGGATATTTGGCTGCCTTCGCGTCGTAACGAAGCACCTTACCAGCTCGCTTGGAAACCAGATAATTGTACAGAACCGTGGAGTTTTGGCACTCCCTTTTCGTATGACACAGGGAGCGTTCCCTATCGTTTAGAATGGCGTTCACGTTGATCATCGCTTCGGGCAGGAACTCCTTCATGCTCGTCTGCTCCGCCTTCTTCGTCACTTCCGCCAACGGCTTCCAAATTGGCACACTCTTCTCCGCCAATCTCGTCAATTTTGTTATCTTCGCGTGAGTCGCTCTCGTATCCACTATATTGATATTTCTTTGCAGGGTGTCCAAAGCTGCGATCATCATCAGCACGTACCTTTTCCAGACAGAGAATAAAGAAGTCAAGAGCTTTAATATAAATTTATCTATACAAAATGCTGATAATAGTTTAGGCAAAATAAACAAACTCTTAACTAACAATCCAGGCCTGGGATTCGGTCTGCCCATAAATTTCTCGTAACACTCGGTGACCCTCTCTTTGTAAGTTTCATTCTGAAAGTCGACAATTATATCCGCCATGTATCGCAGACTATCCTCGATTTTATCCACAAACTCATCTAACGTCTTCCTCTTGTTCAAATACTTGTAGTCCTTGAGCTGCGAAAGAACGAACGACAGTTGAAGATCTTCAGGAATAAAGAATTCAGACTGAGCTATTCCCAGCTTAATCATTCTTACCATCGAGACTGTTTTATTCCAGTAAAAGTCTCGCAGGAGAATATCCTCCAATTCCGTGCTATTCAATCGTTTCATTTTGCACATCAAATCAGCATAGTGCGAATGCATTGATAACTGGGAATTGATAATCTCGATCATTAAAGTTGAACACCAACTGCAGTCCCTACGTAATTTAAAAATAGATTTGTCAAGTCTGGTGAAAAAGAAAAACATGAAGTATTACTCACTGGTTATTCGTAGTATTTTTAAGTAAATTCTTGATTAATCCTGTCGTCTTTTTAACAATCGAATGCGCCAACTCTCTCGAATCCTGAAATAAGGAAATCACAGAAATTGATTATGTTTTGTAGGATTATTTTTATCCTCTTTCGATCATTACTTTTAACGTTTCCCTACTTTGCTCTTATATAGCGCGTTAAAGTCCTTGAGGGTCCCTTCCTCGAAGGATGTCCACCAGAACGGGTACTTCGGAGTCCTGAAGCCCTCGAGGGATGCTCGGATCAAAGTCGATTCCAGCTGGTACAATTTCTCCAATAAGAAACTTTCATTGAAAACTCTCGTGCTACGACCATCGAGCTCAGATTTTCCCTCTATTATCATGTACCGTTCCTGAAATGAATTTTTTCAATCAGTCGTTCCTCGTCCCTCACCGAGATCAATGTGAGCAAAAATTTAAAAGGACAAAAAATAAGTAGAAGAAGAAGAAGGGAAACTACCTCAGATCTTAAATCAATAGGCATAAAATCAATTTTGCTCAAGCTGTTTGTTTTTAGGGCGATTTTTTTGCAGAAATTCGTGATAGTCGAGAGAAGTCCCTTTTTCCTCATGAAAGCTGGAACGTTGAGGTACTTATCGATGTCACAGGGATCAACCTGACCTTGAACGAGTTTCTCGATGAAATCGCCGAGTTTCTCGGACGAGAGGAAAGTGTCAGCAGTCGTGATGAGCAAATTCGGTATGTCTTCGATCAAGTTCAGCAGAGGTTTGATCTTTGAACCCTCGTACCTTGTTCTCAGCTTTTGCCAAAGATCACCACCGGTGAATATGTCGGCGAGAAAATCGAGAATCTGAAAGATCCTACTAGAATCTACCAGTCCACGCGTATTTTTAGAAATAAAATCAGCCTTGGAATCCAATTTGGAATAATCGAGGGCCTGGTTGGTCTTTGCGAGCACCCAATGAATCCAAGATTCTTCCGCTTTGCGAATTATCGACCAAGTCTCCTCTTTCAGCTTTTTCCAAGTTGTAGCATTTATCACATTGGATTTCATCATGAATTTCGATCCTCCTGATTCTATATTTAACCCTGCTTCCAGTAGTTTAATCATAGAGAAACTGATTGGCGTTGTTTTGTGCAAAATGCTAGTTTCGCCAAGTACAACGTCCTTGAAAAAACAATTAAAATAGTATCATACATTAGACGCTGAACTATTTAAATAACAATTTACGACTTACAGCTAGCTCGCTACTAGTCGCTGTCTCCATCAATTGATAAGGATCGAAAGAACAAATATCCTTGAGAAATTTAATCCTGTCTCGATGATTCCAGTAATCTGAAGAACCGAAGTGCGAGCCGCATATAGTTTTCCTAACTTCTCCTGGCGAAATTAATTTCCCAGTGGCTGGACTGATCGTGGCGAGACTAGCCATCAAAGCGATCGCCTCCTCGGGATGCGCTTCAACGATTTTTACCAACTGACGAACATCACTATTTCTAATCAAATCCCAAGTATGCCAAACTCCATCTTTTAGTTCTCTGTCGTTCAAAGCATCCGCCATTTTCAATAAAATTTCTGAAACTCCCTCAACAGATAGTTTATACGTCGATAAGATCGAATTCAAATTCATGTGCTGCAAAAATAATAAAACATTAGAAATAACAAAATAATTATAGCTCCCAATCCCTCAACTTACCTCAGATACAAATAAAACTCCAGTTTGGTTGCTCAAGCTCTCCAACATACTAGACGCAGTGAGATGAAAATATTCAACACTGTAAGGCATTTTCACTGTAACATTTCGTTCGGAGAGCCTCTTGACCGTTCTGAAAACATGGTAAAAATCCAGGAAAGCACTGGCTAAGCGAGATTTGTAGCTTTTCATAGGACTCCTCCAGATCGTCGACTCAGTGACGAAAAGATTGGTATACGCATTAAAATTTTCTGGATCCAAGTGACAAATAAAATTCATAAGCACATCGTAATCTGCGGAGCTGAGGCCAATACTGGAGTTACGCCACCAGTCGAAAATATTTTCGCAGGATATTGGCTTGTCGGTGTTAAGTCGTTGCCCGATCAGCTCGCTCACGGTAGGATCGGAGAGGCCGTTGAAAATTGTCGACAGAACGTAGGGGAATTGATTATAAAAAATAGAGACTACAGTGCCATTTGTGAAACCAGCCAATGACAGCAAGCTCAATTTGTCGGAATGTTCGTCGACGACGATGCTGAAGACGAGTCTACGAAGCTCGTGAAGTACGTGAGAGGTGAACTTGAGGACAGCCAGCAAGCGATCCGTAAGTGTAACTCGTGCCTTCCAGATATCCCTAAGACTCATTTCACTGCGGAAAATCTCTATGGATCTGTCTAGTTCAGAATCCAAATAATCAAGAACGGTACGCTCTTCGAATTTCTCAGGATCGTCCAAAGTCCTGACTTCCGTTACGGGGCTGCTACCATCAAGATCCGGATATTCTTGGAGAACGACCCGACGAGTGTCGTTGATGAGCAAATCGAATTTGTCGAGGAAACGGCGGAACTTTCCGTAACCGAGGGTCCAGTTGAAGGCCGGAAACTCGATGGTGGCGTCCTTCTGGAAGAGTTTCCGGGCCTTCGTTAAAATCGGTTGTTCCTTCCACTCTTTGATGAAGAGTCCAGGATTACAAGCGATCCTCTCGATCTCCCTTACGGCTTCCTGGCTCCCAAATCGTAAACCCAGGGCTTTACCCACACTGACGTTGTTTATACAAGGCCATTTTTCCTCCTGAGACCTGTACTCTTCGAGAACCGAGAACAGATCACCCGTCAGTCTGACCTTCACGAGGTCCACTGTGTCCAGGATGATGGGGGACAAATTCCTTAACAGTACATTCAAAAGGATCTCTGTTTGGGGTAACTCATACAGAAGATCCGTTGGCTGAAGCGAGTGTCCATTTTCCTGTATTTGGTCCACCACCCTTTCGATATTTTCGAATATCACCGAGGCAACCCAGGCAACGGCGTACATGTTTCTCCAATCTTCGTGGGCCTGGATCTTGAAGAGTGGCATTTCCATTACGTCAAACAGCTTGCATATCAGACCCACGCTGCAAAAATTCAGTATTTAATGAATGAAGAAACGAGTATCTTTATTAGAGATTTTAAGTTGATTCGTGTGACTAACCTTATCTCCCAAGCATCCTTCATGTTAAGATCCTTGGTCCAAGATTTTGCGAAATCTTTTCTGAGCACCTCCAACCTCGCCATATCGTAGCCTCCATTTGGCTTCTCCGAATGAACGATGCTATCGATGTAATAATAAATCTGCATGATTTTTTCATTAAAGTCCGTCCAGTTGAAGGATTTTTTTCTTCTATAAGTAGACTCTTCGAATTCAATATCCGTGACGTTTAATTCCAATGCTGCTTGGACCGATCTCGCGATTCGACAGGTCAGATTTTTCAATAATTGCTCGTTCGATCCTTTCGGGAAATTCAGTAAACTCGTTGGGGGATTCCTTAGGTCGCAATAGACTCGCGTGAAATTCGAGAATTCCAGGATTTTCAGGCTCTGTGGAAAATTGTCAATCAGTGCTGCATTAATTATCAAATAAATTCGACAAAAAATATCTCTCCACTGTTGGGACGCGAACGAAATTGATTTCTATATAGAAGGATTTTGATTAAAACTAATTGAATCCGTTCCGCACCTTCTCTTTGTCGGAAGCCGTGAGGTAGAAAGCTTCGATCAAATTATACTTTTCATCTCGAACTTCCTCGATCCAACTGCTGGAATTTGCTTGTAAATTCTGCAGAATCATTTCGCCGAGTACATCCATGTTTTCCAGATGAGGCTTGATGGTCATGTAGGACAGGCTACGATAGCCTATCGATTTAGCTATACTGAGATGTATCCCCAGACTGAAAAAAGCAAAAGTCATTGTAAAGATGAATGGGGATTCTGATAATTTCATTGCCAATAAACTGCACGTTTTCCCTCACATGTCTACTCTTCCCTGTACTTGGGTCTCCTTAAAAACTTTTCTCCAGTCGTCAGAAATTTCAAAGATCCTCGTCCATTCGGGATCGCTCGGTTTTGCTTCTTCCAGATAATTCATAAAAGACTTTATACTTCTCGCCACAGTAGTCAAGTTTGACCTTTCGATAGGTACTGAAGAACTCAAAGCTGTCATGACCAGAGTGGAGAGAGTGTTCGTTATCTGAAGAATTTTATTGGTTAAACTATGGATGCAATGAAATCTATGATCGAATAAATTTTATTTATATAGTATATAGTGTAATCTACAATTTCACCGAAGCCCTTGAAATTGAAGCTTTCATAGATGTCAGCGATGAATTTTTTCCCATCTTCGTTGCACAGCAAATCTTTAACTTTGTCGGATTCTCCTTCCAAGGTCTGAATAATGCCAAAAATTTCTATCAAAGTCGGATTTTCGCAGATGTAATCCTCAATCGGACCATTCTTCACAGCTTCGACCATTCTCTGCGCATGAAATAAATGAGTTTCATTTCGATGGTGAGTAAAAGCTATGATTTTCAAATTATTTTAATTTATGCATTGTTTATACTTCTAGAAAATCCAGTTTGGAGAATGATTGAATGACAGCTCGATAAGTGACAGGAGTGAAATTGATCAACATTTTTTTAACCAGAGCCTCGTGTCGTTTCGTTACTTGAAAAATATTTGACAATGTATTTTCGTGGACCACAGCCACATGATGAGTAATTTTCACAATATTATTTATCAGTGAAACTACGTATGTTATCGAATTGACTACATTCTCCGAGAAGAAACTTTTTAATGAATCCATAATTTCAGCAGCCCTACGAGAATTCGTTATATAAAAATAAAAAATATTACTATAAATTATTATACTTTAAAACTAAGATTATGAAGGAATTATCGATAATACTAATCATTACACTTCGATATCGCTCTCGTGTAAAGTCAGTAATTTATTCGTGAGCCTAATTCCATCCTGCAGGACCAAAAAGGAGGCGTCCAGGATTTTAGTGATATTCTCATCCATTAGCAGCGAGGATATTGAGTTTAAATTTCCCGATAGTTGATCAATCGTAGAGAAAAAATCACTTGGCTCGTCGTTGGATTCCCTCTTCACTGCTGCTTTCACAAGAACCAACAATTTATCCAAATTAGTCAAGCCTCGTCTAGCTATCGGCCATCCGCGCGTTTTTTCAAAAATAGGCTGGAGAACATCCAACGTTTTATTGATGCTAAATTGGAAAATAAACAAAAATAAAACTCTATGAGAATAAAAAATTTGTATTGCAAACGATGAACCGAAATATGATTGACGTACACAGTGAGATCGATTTCCTTAAAGGTGACATTCTTGAAGATCATGATGACCGAAGGAAGCCACTCTTGAATTTTCAAATAGTTCGGCACGTATTTCTTTGTGGTCTCTAAATTGAGAATAGTGAGAGCTGCTCGCTTTAGATCGTCAAAGAAATCATAGTCCCGAAACTTTGCCATGGCACGATCCACCATAGCCAACAAACCACTGAAATCCAAATGCTTCGAAAGGCTTTCGAGAATATCAGGAATATCATTGGGATCGATGTTGCAAAGTATGCTAGATATCTTTTCGTAGTCGTCCTCGTTAACGAGTATGAGATACTTCTTTAAGCTTTCCGGCGAGCAAACCACGCCATCCACATTGGACGATCCAAAAGTCTCGATGAGCTAAAATGAGAAACGTTATATATAATTGAGGAGGATATTAATTTTGTAGGATTAAATGTTGGATGGTAATGAAATCTCGTTGGGAGATCAGGGGTCGCTTAAAAGGACCACGCGATTATTCACGGATTTACGATGGCCCTACTCACGTATACTAGCTTTATGGATGAGTCGAAGAGACCATCGATCAGGTCCTCGCTCGCTTCCGGAAGCTGTGCCTTCAGCAAGTCCTTGATCATTAAGTGATTATTGAATAAGTCTCCCAATTGTATTCCTCGATCTGCAGAGTTAACAATTTCCTCCTTAATAATTATATTCATTATTTATACAAAACCATTGTATAACGTACCGAACAACGCCTTGACTTCCGGTTTCGTCAGAATCTGAGCCATGGATTTTAGCAGTTGTATACTTTTGGGCAAGGTCCCAATGGCCGAAAGGATCGTATCATTGGTCAACATTGGTTGAAGTTCCATGACCAAAGAACCTAGACTATATTAGAAAATGTAAAAAATATTGCATTAATAAAAATTTTCATAAAAATTGGAGATCTTTGCTAGAACTTCTCAGGATATGCATGGTTTTATTAAAGGTTTGATCAGGTTACAAAATAATACACCTTAAAAATTAATTCCCCATATATATATATATATATGCAAGCCTGATTTAGTCTTAACATTTATTCTAAAATTACCACCATAAAAATTTCCTAGGGCATTCCTAAAAAAATCTTTATCAAAACCGTAAGTAACGCTTGTTCAGGATTACCTAGCATTTTTATAAGAAGGAACATCTTCGTAGTCCTCGAGTGGATCGCAAGGGTTACCAATGCTACATATGAAACTCTGGACAAACGGGAGTAGGCCATCCTGTGGCATCGCCCTAGCCGGAAATTGGCAGGTTGGATTGTACTCCGGATCGATATTGTCACGGACCGTGAAGAGGATCAAGAAGACCACGACGGGCCAAGCAAAGATCAAAGTCAAAATACCCTGTGCAAAAGAAAAAAGTCTCTAAACCTCCCTTTCGTGCTTGGGCAGCTTTGACGAAAATTTTACTCACCGGTGATCGTTTCCGGACGATGTAATTCTTCCAGAGAAGAAGACCCAGCTGATCGACCTTCATTTTCTCGAATCTCCACTGAAATCAAGCAGTAAGATTTATTAAGAAAGGATATAAGGGCTGCCGGTGAAGCGTGAAACTCTTGTGAATTTTGTGGAAATAAATCCTCAAAAGAGAGAGAGAGAGAGAGAGAGAGAGAGGATTGCGACTTTGCGTGTCTCAGGATTGCATCGATTAGAGAAAGAAAGGTTAGGTGGAGATTCATCCTTTCTTTGTGTATACCTGCGCTGCGGTCGGTCCCATGCGGAGGAGAGTCGCGTGGCCTCGAAATAATCTCAAACGAAACATCCTGCGATCACGTGTCCCTTACAGCCTGCACGGATCATCAAGATCCTACTGATAATAATTGATTTGGAAACAACGTCCTGCTGTGCCATTAAGATGATTGTAGCCCTACGCCACTTACGAGCCAATCATAATACATGGTATACAAATTAGCGCTACTCGACGCCAAACACATAATACCAATATCTTACGAAATACCGAAAAAGAATTGCGCAATATTCCAACTGCGATATGAAATTACCAAATGCACGGGACGTCAGTTTGGTTTCACGTTTGATGGAAAGCTTATCAATGGCATCCGTATGTTGCGTAACGGAAATCGGATTTATAGAGGCGGTCCAAACGATGATAAAATTCAAACGAGTGTAATTGTGTAATTCATGTATATATAGCTTTCACCTTAATTCCGATCTTATTCGCTGAAGGATATTGCTTAGAAAAATACCTGGGTGGTTCAAGGTTAAGCGTTGAATGCCAGATGCATTTAGTAACCCCCCTCCCCCCACTCCATTATAATATCGAACATCGAGCCGGTTTGTTCTCTCTTTGTTGAACAGTCAGCAACAGAGTGAATTAGACGAGATTTGCTCGATTGATAGTCGTTTCTCACGTTCCCAGAGTGAAATTCCCATTGACTCCGCTAGCTTGTTTAGAATGTAAGCATATACAGCATTGGCGTATTGTAGACGGAATAATCGTGAGCATTGTTGCGCCATTGCGGCACTCCGACGACAATGTATCAACTATGTCATAACCTCGCTTTTCCGTATTTTGTTAGCACGGATCTTATTAAACGGAAGTTTGTTCACCTCTCCCTCACCGACGTAGGAAGTTCAGTGCGACGAGTGGAAAATAATATTATAATGCAGCTTTTGCAACTGTAGCGTTAAATTATCGTGCGCCATGTGATTTTCCAGCGAAAGCATCTCCCGCTCTTTCTCGCTATTCGCCGTTAAATAATCCCGTAATTTCTCGTTTCAGCAAAATAATTATTATGCGAAGCACCGCTGCAAAATGATCATTCAATTTCATCGCATACGTGTGTGTACACACGCGTGAAACTGTGCGAGAGCGATCCGACGACGACGTAGCCGCGAGCCTGTACCGATAAACTCCATTATTAATATTTTCAATTACTCGTCTCCTGTTTCTTTAGATTGGTGTACGCGAGAGAGCCGTGTCACGTGTGTTGATATTTATCAGTTGTACAGTTGAACTATAGAGGACAAATTTTTGCTCCAATTTTTAAATTACATTTCTATATGTATTCATATACATAGAAGAGAATTCGTATATGAGCCGGGAATGCGAGCATTTGAGGTTAACCTCGTTCTTTGTTTACGAAATTGGACGTTAATAGCCGCGCGATTGATCGTTGCCTCGATTCTGTAATTTTTCTCACAGGAAAAATATCGGAAAAACTATAGGTTACTGTACTTTGCATTCTCTAGACGGATATCGAACGAACGCGTATATTTATATACAATAGTTTTTATATAGTATACCGTATATATACTACAAGATGAAGGAAAATTTGATTAGGTCAAAGGTCGAGGAGATCCTGCGATGAAACCTTGCAGCTTCCTGGAACAATTCTCCGCCAAGTGCAACGCAACGATAAAGATTGTCGTCTTTAGTCGCTTTTTAAGTTATTCAATTACGCTCGACTGGCGTTTTTAATTATTCGATTAACGCGTGATTCCCCCTTCGATCATTTGCATAAAATGAGTTGCCGTGACTTATCAATGCGCGCAACTTGGAAAATTGACAACATATTACATAATAGATACATGGACTGAAAAAAAGGAAGAAGAAAGAAGAGTATGAAAGAGAGGTGAGGTTTAGTCGTTTAGTGCAGCGCAACGAATAATAGATGGAATGATATATAGGTTAGAAATTCAAAAGCATAGAAAGTGTAGGTTCAAGAGGGGGGAACTTACCTTCCGGCGGAAGCGAAATTTTCTCGATCCGATCCAAACGGTGGACTGGGATTTTAGCAGAAGCTTTTAATGGTTAACATTGATGAGAATGGAATAAAGCCATTGGAATGAACAATTAAATAAGTTGGATCCTTTGCGAGGCAGCACGAGTGTCACAAAACTACCGTGGTAGGTCCCCTGAACGTACACAGAGTTGAAGCATCGGATTGGATTCGAATGGACCAATGAGGCTCTCGTTGATCGCGCAACACAGTCGTAAAATAAAAACAAACCAAGCCTAATCTGCTTATGAAGTAGGAATTTAGAATTCGGAATTCCGTTTTCGTCGTTGAGTCGCCGTCGCCGTCGAGGAAGGAGGTGTGTGCGATTCGCGACTAGCACTGGCAACTTTACACCGTCGACTACTCTACCGGTCGTTTGACTTTTGCTAGTGTTGTATCGGTGTCGCTTGGTGCGGGACGACGGGAGAATCCACGTGGTGGATTCTTTGACTGGGGCTCAGTCAGCGTGTTCCGGGGGGCTCCTCCTGCAACACAACACCAGCCAGCCTCGCTCCTATGTTTATCGAAAGAGAGAGAGAAAAGAGAAAACTCGACAGAGAGAATTGAGAAAATGGACCTTTTCATAACTTAAGAATCGTTTGTTTATATGCGTAACGCGCGATTCTGATCGTGAACTGAATAGGAAAAGTTTCGGTGGTCGAAAAAACCATCGGGATCGGGACTTAGAATCGTTGGACTCGCGGGAATCGCAGATATCCGGCCTCGACGATTCCGATCACGCGCGTCTTGGAAATTCGTGCTCGTCTGACCCGATTTTTGAGCATGAAATTGTCCATTGCAACACTCGAGGAGGAAAACGCGTGTGGCATCTGCTTTTACTCTCGTAATACGATTATTAGATATATATATGTATATGTATATATATATATATATATATTGAAGTATAGTCGATGTGGTTTGGAGCTAAGAAAACAAAAGGGCTCTCTGTTAGTCCGCCAAGTTTGACAGGGAAATCGACCGAACACTAATCTGTTTACCAAATAAAGCTGGTCAACGTCAACAATTTTGGCTCGAACCGCTGACCTTTCCTGCGCGACCGTACGTATACGAAAGTCAGTCGATGCTCTTGTAAACCGTTGACGAAAATTTCCTCGCCAATTGCCGATTAATTGCCGCTTTTGAACGTGCTCCGTCCCTTTGTTAGCTTTCGACTCGACGATACGAATTTCAGTCTCTACCAACCAAACCTAATCATCGCAGGATGTTCGTTATCACTGCCACTGCCGGTCCAGGTCCATCAAAGTACGTACACACTTTAAGGTGCCTCCGTCGTTCCATATCTATTGTACCAGTCACAGACATGTTTTAAATGTAAAACAAATAAATTTTTTGCTTTTTAATTAAATAAATAATGCTGAAGCACCAAATAATAGTTGACACAACGTGAAAAAAAAATTCCACTTTTATATTTACTTCGCATGCAATTTTATATAACCTATACTGTTTCACTTTCTTTTTAAACTTAATTTGTTTTGATAAAAAATTGATATTTTTTAGTCAATTCTATTTTTTGACGAGTCATTTTAATTGTTAAGACGATAGTGTTTTAGCGTTGTTTGTTTAATTATAAAGTAAAACTTTGTTCAGTTGATATTTAAAACATGTCTGACTAGTATATCAAATACGGAACAACGGAGCCATCTTAGAAACCAATTAAACAAAATATACGAGTTTTTCAGTTCATTGCCATTCTTTCTGGAAAAACTCTAAAATGGCTTGATTATTATTGCGCATTAAAATGAAACTTTGTCCGAAGAGAAAGAGAGACACTTTAGAAAGTGACCTCAGTGTTATAAAATAATTTTAGGTTAGCCGACGTTACGAGACAATGCAGAGCACCCTCTACAAGCTAACCTCTCTTCCATAGTTGCACCGCGCTTCTTACAAGAAATAATTTTATTAATTTCTCTATAAATTTTCTAGTTTGCCTAATCCTGCTCCTTTTTTCAAGAGAGACGGAGACTGTTATCCCGATCACAACTCAGACTGCTCAAGAGGTAGGACACGACTGGAAGGTATTTAAAAAGGACTAAAAAGGCGAGGGATGTAAAAGGAGAAAAATAACATCGAGCAAACGAGCTGGAAGTTCGCAGAAGCCCAATCGAATGAGCTCTCCTTTGTGAGCGAATGAAAAAAAGTGCGAGTGAGAAGCGTGAAAGCTGAGATCTGTGACGTTACTAGGAATTATTACAGTGATGTTTGGGTTCCAATATAAAAGATGTATAAAAGAAGAGCATAACCAACTCGAACATCCCTCTTAGCACCGCATATATATATATATATATATGTGTGTGTATAATATATATAAGAGAAGATTCAAAGTTCAGTTTTTGCATTACAGAGCCGAAAATACGTTGCTGCGACAGGAGAGATAATTAGTTGTTACTGGCAAACGATTTTCGAAGAATCACGTATTGCGAATATTAGGCCTCACGGCTGTAATTAATCCGTGCTATCTTTCCCTCTGCCAAGGTCACCGTTCATACTCTTACACCGATATTACACTATAGTATATACCCCACTATTTCTGACTTGCAATATTTGCCAAACGCGGAAATTCACGAATGACGAAGATAAAATTTGCTAGTATCGAAAAACTTGCAAGAATCGAACCTCGGAGATAATTGCAAAGCGAGGACTGTTGCGCAATAAATCGACCATCTCCATTTTGTCATTGCGAGGAACGGAATCGAATATTTGAAATGCTGTCTCGACCCGATAAACTTGATCCCTTGAGACAATAGAGAGAGGGAACTGGATACTAAAAGCATTCGAGTGCATTATAATCCGCGCGATTAAAGGTTAGGAAAAAATATGAACGATTCGAGCTAATAAAAATATATATATATATATATGCGAGAAGAAAAATTCTCGAGAAAAGACAGAAGCTGTTAATTCGTGGAATTTGATATCGAAAATGGAACGGTGGTGGGATAATAGCAGTAACCGAAAGCGGAACGCGTCAAGACTCTCGCGGCTGCTTAAGATAAGCGGTGAAAAAGCATCGTGCGAATCCACGTAAGATTCAATGTCAATGGTTACGCGAGAATTACGTGGTCGGTTAGCTCTCTAATAATACCTTCAAGCAGCAGGACAGATCCTTACAAATTCTCAGTTTTCATAGCGAATAATTATAAATAACCATTTGTTTCCTCATTATGCCTTCCTTAGTAACGTTCGATCCAAATTACTATTATGAAATTCAAAAGAGAAATTCAAGATCTCCTGGCTAGGTACTCCATTGTGCAACCGTTTTCTTCTTTTTTTCTTATATTACCGCTCGCTGTGCCGCCTCGAGAGCGTAGAACGGAGGCTATCAGCAATTTTCCATTACTTTTTCCCCACGAAAATCCAATAAAAATAGGCGAACACCTGTTAGGGATGAAATAATCGTTATTCTCGATGAGTGACACTCTACTACCTAGTCTGGAGATTTTTCTGGAATAACAAGTCAGCCTGACTTGACGCTTGCTGTAATTGCGGATTAAGAGTCGCAACTCTGCACAGGCGTACATCGTCCCATGATATTTCGTTATTCTCTTATCGATAACAAAATATGCTTGGAAATGATCACCGAGCAAATTTTCCAGAATAATTTTCAGCTAATGCACGAAAATTGGATTACGCGAATTCGATACGAAGCGAACGATGAGCAAAGGTAACGAAAAATTGTTATGCTCGTTGAATGAAAAAAAAGGGAAAACATTTCACCAACCAAATCAAATTACCATGGCAGTGTAACATTACGCTATTAAAAGGAAAATATTTCGAAGGACGTTTTTTTTTATTCAGCTCAGCTGCAGCTAATAGTTAATTAAAGCTATTGGATAAAATTAATGAAAGCAGGGTTATCGCATCGGCTCTGCATTCTACATAATAATATTGATATTCGAGTTATAGGAATATAATATTAAATTAACGGAATAATGTCATGAGGCGATTTGGCAAAACTTGTATTATTTTTTCCCCATTTTTGTTATGTCGAGGTAGAAAGTTGCTGGCGAATTAATTCCTGCAACTGATTGCATCCTGGCGCGCCAAACTTCTCGTATTCCGGAAACTGCTCCTCGCATCTTTCCATCCAGGCGACTATATTCGGAAGTTCCTCCATGGACACAAAAGGCTGAAAAGACAGCGAAGAAAGAATAGGTTATTATATTCACACGTTTTTCCATTATTCCAACGAATCACGCTGGGTAGTGTCAAAAACGTTCTTGGAACGTTCCTCCAGCTCAATTTGTAAAATTCGACTTACAATGATACAGGTGATCGTATTGAAACAGGCAATATCCGCAATGGTGTAAGAGTCGCCAGTGAGAAATACTTTTCCATCCAGATATTCATCGAGATAAACGCAGGGTGTCTTCATAGCCTCCAACTGATCATCTGGCACGCTTGTAGTCCTCTTCATGACGATCGGTTTCTAGAAACAGGAATCAGAAAATCAGATGTAGAAAAGAAATATGGGAAAAGCAAAAAGTGAAGAGGATGCAAAGTGTTTTTCTGTCTTATGATAATTCGAAATTTAATAAAAACAGCATTTGATGATTGTGTAATATCGCGAGTTCTGCAGGGTCGGTGAGGAGGAAAAATTGTGAGTAGAAGCGGACCTGCCAGGCCATTACCGACAAGAATATGCAGTTAGCCAACTTTATTAAGCACTATAAAAGCACGTCGGCTGGTAGTAACTTCCTACCAGAATAGCATAATATTTCTCCCTAGCAAAGGTGAATTTCATTAAAACCCCATTGGTCGACTATCAAATAGTGCGCCGCTAAACCCTTCGATTTTTCCGAATTACTGAAAGAGGTGCGTAAACTGCTCGTGCAGACTGCTACGTTTACCTATGTCCTGCGACATAACCCACATTATCTACTACTCGCTACCCCCACCCCGAACCTTTTCCTCAACCCACTCGTTCACCGTAAACACACATCCCACAGTACTAAAGAAAATGTCCCACCGTTACCGACCGAGCGAGGACTGCACAGCCTTGGAAAACTATTGAATACGAAAATTATTCCTTAAAGTACTACAGAACTGGGCTTTATCGGCAACTTCCTGCCGAGCGTAAAGATAAAATTACCACCTTTACGAAGCTTTCCAGTACATTCCCCCATCTTTAATGGATAAAATTATAATTAAACTTTTTTACTATCCGAACGCCTTCGCTGCCTGCGAGAAATAATAAATAATACTCTTCAGAACCGTTGAAAGCTTCTCACCGATTAATCATTCAAGATTCGCTGGGCTAATGAAATTCATGGTGGTGGAATGCAATTGGTAAACAACAGCTGCGATTGTGTCTACACATGTATTGTGTATACCAGTTGGTACAGTATGACAGACACGTATACTCACGCAGGCTCTTTTCAACGGAGGGAAGAGCTCGCTCGCGTCGAAATACAGAAACTGATCAACCTTTGCTCTCCTATGAATGTCTTTTGGGTACAAACTATCGTCCTTGGCGTATTTAGAGACCAGATAACACATGATCGCATGGCTGAAAGAGACGAAAAGTTTTTCAATTTTGTTTACTCGCTTGAAAAGCAGCTTGACGAGCTTCTAACTTTTTTATGAAATATTCAGAAAGAGATTTCTCAAACTTTTTTAATTACTTTACGGTGTCTTTTATATCGATCGATTTTAATTGGTGATTAAAACGAGTGTTTCACCTGTCGGCCAGAATAAATCCATTGTCGTCCAGTGTAGGGATGGTGCGCGCAGGATTAATCTGTGGAAAGGTGAAAATAAATTAAGAACGGATAAAACGGGATTATAAAAGCGTTAACAGCCAAGAGTCTTTCGTCTTCTTATTATACTATATGTATATTTTCCGCACAGACGAGTATCCATTTTCACAGGCTTACCTTCACGAAATCCTCGCTAAGATGCTCGCTCTTGAAGATATCGATTTCTCGAATTTCAAAATCGACTCCAATGGCTGCACTAGTCAGGTACACTGATCGGCAACACGGACTCATGTCCAAGGTATAGAAAATCGGCTTTGACATTTTCCCTTGAAATTGTTTTATTGGAATCACTGATACAATCAAACCATTGAGATAAATATATAGCGATTATTTTTACTAGTTTATTATTATTTCATATTTTTCTTACCGTATTCTACAAGTTACTATATATAAATATATATCTATATTGACCACAGAGTCTGACAGGCTAACCGAGAGCACGACAAGTTCGACGACGGTCCAAACTGGATCTTCAATTATATGTAGCAGCTAGCAGCATTATTTACCAGCACCCACACTAATACACTTACCATAATTATGCCAATGTATCGTATCACACCCACTCTTCGAAGCAATATAGGCACTGTGCACACTAACACGAAGATTGATGATATTGAAGTGTGAATGTGTGGCTGTAATCTGTATACGTATACGAAAAATACACTCGAAAATTACAATAATTAACGATAGACAGCGCTGATAGTATGCATATTCACTACTACACATTGCGTTGGTGTATGTACGGTTCCTATACCGTGCAACCACTCCCACATTGTTATCTCTTTAAAGTATTTATAATACCAATTGATACCGGCGCATTACCGATCCAATATAAATCCTCCAATGCTAATGCTATACCGACGCTATGTATCAAGCGGCTTTAATCCATCAATAATACTCCTTGCTGCCGATACAGTTTTAATTTATAATTGCATATTAATCATAATTCCTCTCGTAATTACACGAAACACTCATTAGCGCTCTGTACCATAAATAACGCAAGCTGCATCTCGACGCTTTCCTTCTTCTTCCCGTCTAATAAGCTGATGCTAAACAACACTTTACACAATTTCCCGCTGGACAGGTAGCTACACCTAGTGGTAGTTTCTCAAGACTGATCGGATACTCGATCGATTTTACATTTTCACTCCACGCGCTCAAAATCTTTATTTATATCGTAAAAGCGCACTGGAGCATAAAATGCTGATACATGTATAACTATATTATACAATGTATGCTATATAAATAAAGAGGGAGAGAGAGAAAAAGTATATCTGGATGAATGTCAGCCAGCGCGCGGGAACCAGAGTGTTTTTTGAATGATAACGGTATTGGTTGCACGACTGCACGAGTGTAGTATAAACAAGAAAAAGAAAGAAAAATGTCTATTACTTGATACGTAATTCTCGGTTGACCAATATTGAATTTTTCTTGCCGGCGAGAGGTCGATCGGACCTCGCAATTCGCGTTACGAAAGACTGTTTACACGAGAACGTGTACGTACACATCAATGTTTTTAGTCGTGCTTGCGGTTTTGCTTGCACGAGGGATTGCCATGTCCTATCGGCAGCAGTATAGGCCACTCGCTAGTAGCTCTTTAGTTGCCCTCCAACCATCCTCCAGCTAACATGCATCAAGTCCCTTGCTTCGATCGACAATCTATCAGGTTAGTGCAGAAACCTTCTATTGTACATAACCTGTCACCCACTTGCACCGCCAAACCGCCAAAATCTGCAAGAAACAAGCAGACCGAAAATCTCACACATACCATCCACCGAATATATTTCATCCTTGTTGCAGTAATAAACAAGCCTGATAACGAGAAAAAGATTTTGTCGTTGGTGAAGAAAGGAAGCAGAGGGCTATAAACGACGGTATATCGACGAATAAAACGGAAATGGCGTGTCCTCTATCGGATATCTCGTAAGTACCATTCTCTCTCTCTTTCTCCCCCTCTTTATTTTCGTTCGTTCGTTTACCTTTTCACACACCCTCTCCACCCTCCAGAGGGAGTCCCAGAAGCATATAGCAGTTAATTTCGTCCAATATTAAATGTGATTTTCGCCTCGCGAGCTGATAATTCTGGGATTGCGACAATAACAAGTTTGGAGTATTTTTACACCAAGAAGAAGGCGATAAGCCCGCAGCATCTTGTTTGTACGTGATTACTCTGCTCGACTCACCAGAATTTTTTGCTCTTTTTTTGCGACCTGGTCCCGAAACGCGATAATAAATGCATTTGCTCGATTTAAACCACACAGAGAGAAAGTATAATATAGAATATAAAAATGAGAGGGAAAAATGGTTTATTTCAGGGAAGAGATGAGTCAAGAGGGTGAACACATGACGGATGGACCGGGTTTATTGTACGGCGAGTATCTTCGTTTGGACAAGATTCTTTCGGCTCAAAGATTGCTGAGCGTCGAGTACAACGCGAAAGTGCACGACGAACATCTTTTCATCGTCACGCATCAAGGTAATAAAGGGTCTAGACATATATATCAAGACACTCGGTAGAATCTCGCACAAAATAATAAAAGTAAGTTGAGCTAGTGGCAAACTATGCCGGCCATCATACTGGATCCCTTGCTAGATTTGTGAAGACTAATAACGATTCAGCCGTTAAAAAAAAGTAAAAATCTCATTGGTCCTAACAAGTCTAGCAAGTAAACTGGCATGAAATCCAGCCTAGTGTGCCACGAGCTTAACATGCGAACAGGGCACCGAGTATACTTTTCTTGAATTATCAAGTTTTTAAATTTGTTTAAAGAACACTTGGACACTTTTTAATATTTGCTAACTTTATTTTAAAGACATAATTAAAGTTTTAAATTAAAAAAATGAATTCTTTTAATTTGGTTATATATATGTAGTTTAATGTTGCTACACTTGAGCTTCACTCCCTGAAGTATATAATTAACATTAAAAACTTAATTAACATTAAAAACTTAATTAACATTGAGAACTCTCTCTCTTTCTTATGCTTCCTTGAAATGTTTGTACACAAAAATGCGAGAAGAGAATTTTAGTCTTACAACCAATGAACGATTGTTTTCAGCTTACGAGCTTTGGTTCAAGCAAATCATTTACGAGCTCGACTCTGTCCGTGAACTGTTCAGTTGCGAGAAAATTGGCTACGAGAGTACTACCAGGAATTCCAGCAGTGGCTCCTCGTCATCTAGAAATGGTTTACCGCGTTATCTCAACGAGACGAAAACACTGGAGATTCTCAAGAGGCTCAATCGCATTGTCCTGATCCTGAAAGTACGGCCCAAGCTCTATACTAATTGCAGTATTTTTTTTATAGCTACCCTTTCTGCAACTTTCTGTGTAAAATATTGATTCGAAATGGTAAACGCAGTGCGGAAAGTGCGGCTGAAGAGAGAATACGGAAACTAAAGCTTGGTCCGCTTGATCCCAGCCAATAGCAGACTGCAGTTCACCGTTTGTTCGTTCCGATTGGACGAGAAGAAAACTTGAGGAAGGAAGTGGGGTGTGGTGGATTTTTAGGTGGACTCGCGGGTGACAGTGACAGTGAAGGGTGAAGAACCCCCTTGGCGACAAGCCGATTATAGAGCCCCCAACGACTAATTTTATTAGTACCTACTGATCGATATCTAGGCGAGACAATGAATTTCAATTCTCGCGAGATTCGAAAGAGGTGCTGCTGCTAATCCGCTTCTTTATCGGATCCTATTCCGGTGCAAGAAATAGTTGGAAGTAATAGGATCATAGAATTGCGAAATTTTTGTAGCCATTGGCCAGGCTGTTTGTCGCAGAAATAGATAGATGAGAATGTGGGAACCTTACAAATAGCAATGGTGTTCTGGTAAGATAATACTGCTAGACGATATACGACACCTGCATTGGCTTGCGTGCGTGACTATGAATACAGAAATAAGTATATGTATTAAATATGCTACGTAGTACGTACGTACGCTATCCTGTTGACTCGACATCTTTCCGATACCGCAAGCTGGACTCCTGGTGTGGTTTACCTATCGAGGCTCGATCAATGTTCCATATTTGATTTGGTTGCTATTGATCGCCCCGAGAGGGAAACCTTCGAAATCGAGCAAAGTCGATCCTTAGCTTTACGAGTAATCCTTGTTATTGATGACTCTTCGACAGCTACTGGTGGACCAGGTCACGATCCTCGAGACGATGACTCCGTTGGATTTCATGGCATTTCGCGATTACCTTTGCCCAGCATCAGGATTTCAATCGTTGCAGTTTCGCCTCCTGGAGAACAAGCTGGGCGTCAAGCAAGAGCATCGAGTCAAGTACAATCAGAGTTACACTCGAGTGTTTGGCAGAGACCCTGACGCCATTGAGGCCATTCGTCGTTCGGAGGACGAGCCCAGTCTCAGCTGCCTCGTACAGGGTTGGCTCTCGAGGACACCAGGACTGGAACCAGAGGACTTCGACTTCTGGGGCAAATACAGAGTATCCGTGGAGGCTATGCTCACTCAACAGGAACAGGAAGCCCAAGTAACTATGATCGCTCATATTCAACAGATTCCTTACCCTATCCACCAGCCATACATTTCTCTCAAATTCTCTCTTCTCGCTTTTACCATTAGAAGGAGCCAAGCGAGCAACACCGGAAGTACCTGATGGCCAGTTTACGTTCGCGCCGAGCAGTCTTCGACACGATCTTCAACGAGAGTCTGCACAGTGCCCTCGTTTCAAGGGGCGAGAGAAGATTCAATCACGCTGCACTTCAGGGTGCAATTATGATAACGTTGTACAGGGATGAACCACGCTTTAGCCAACCTCATCAAATTCTCACTGCACTGATGGACATAGACTCTCTCATTACTAAATGGAGATGTTAGAAAGATTCTATCGACTATATAGAAACCCTAGTTTCACTTCAGCTGTATATTGATTTTTTAACTCGTATCTTGTCTTTCAGATAATCACGTCATCATGGTTCAAAGAATGATCGGCTCTCAACAGCTGGGAACCGGAGGATCGTCAGGATATCATTACCTAAAATCTACTCTGAGGTATTACGAGAGGCTAAATCAATTTTTACGCATCCATCTAATTGTCTCTTGAATCAGAATCATCGTAAAGGGATAAATTTGTTTTAGCGACAGATACAAAGTCTTCTTGGACTTGTTCAACCTGTCCACCTTTCTAATACCACGTCATCTGATCCCACCTTTATCAAAGAAGATGAAGACACAACTGTACATCGCGTGGAGCGCATGGCACACGAACTACAATCAAGACAACTCTGAGGATAATAATTATTGACGAGAGAGCATCATCGTTTAATCTGATATTTTTCATACACAAATTTTACACGATTAGCAAAAATATATAGGAAAATTCTTCGTAATTCAATAAGAGAGATGTATGAATAAATTGTCGGATAATATGGCGTAACTTTGGTTGTACTATAGCAGCACGTCTAAACTTGAAACCTGATGAGCGATGCCTGAAAAATTCGATTAGATTTTATCGAATCGAATAAATTGCAAATAAAGAAGGAATGATTTGCACGAATAGGTTAATTAGGCCTTACCGCACATATTCTTGCCAATGGCAATGTACGCATAGCCTTTGTCCCCGAACAAGGTACTCCAAGAGTTTTTGACGATGTAGTAAGGTATGCTGGCAGACTGGTCGTAGCCTATTATTTGGACAGCGTGATTCAAATTGGCAAAAGAGCCATCGCAGTGATACTGTATAATTCCTCCGAGATAATTCTGCCATGGCAAAGCGTTGACGGCCGCAGCGACCGGTCCATGCTGAGCCAACGTTGTCAAAAGTTCATCCTCGGCGTCCAGAAAACTTGCGCAAAGGGAAAGAGCCGTTCGCAACGCTCGTTTATCATTTCTCACGAAAATATTTTCTCCAAAATACGAGAAAATTCAATTCTTCTTACCTATCACAGGTGAAATCGCTTACTCGAATGCCTGATCTGTTCGTTGCGATACTGCAATGTTCGAGATTATATTATAGATTATATAGATTAGATGTAATATATATTATATTTATGACAAGATAACGCAGTAGAGTTCGCTCTCGTTCAGCCCAAGTTTTCTGTTTACTTACTCTTGTAACTTACAGCTTTCTGTTTTTCGGGTTAGCGGATAATTTACTTCAGGAAATACAGTGACTTTTGTAGCCACTAACCACGTCAATAAACTACAAATGTCACCGCCGTTGCAGCCAAAGTTACTGTTTCTTGCGCAGTCGATCATCTGGAAATTTCGTTCGCTTGATTAACAAGCAAAAGAAGCATTGATAAGCGATATACAATATGTGTATAGTATAGCGTTTGAATTATTTCTTCTTGTGTTGAAAGTTTGCAAGAAGCGTCGCGCTCTTCGCTTACTTCTTGTATACTGAAGAGACGAAGACTGCCATTTTGAATGGCAAACATGGATTCTATAACTTCGACCGTGCTAAAAGCCCAACAAGCACCGCACGAGCCTTGGCTTCTAACGGGAGAAATAACTCCTTTCGCTCGCCAATCGACCTTTGTCGGTATTGCACTGGCGGCGACTGCTCTTTTAAGCCGATTAGCCACTTCCGGTTTCCGATGCTCCCGATGGTGAGGACTACTTTTGTGCCTCGCTCCTGTTCAACGAAAATCAAGCAGTCGGATTAAAAGCTTTCTGAAACAACACTGCCACTGCAAATAACGAATTCCAAAAAGTTTTCACCTCTTTCGGATATATCCGGACGAAGAGTTTTCTGTAAAAATTCATCCTCCGCCAAATCAGAATATTCCGTCAGTCCGTAGTAAGCACTTTCCTCCGAAGTTCGCAAACTGTTCAATCTCTCAATTTCACGCAAAGATTTCTGTAAATAAATCTATATATGTATATACAATATACTTTCCCAGCTTAACACGCACTCATCCAACGAGAGATAATCACCTGAAATCTTTCGAACCTTCTGCCGTACTCCTCCGGATTATGCCTGTAAGTTTTGTTATAACGTGCGACATAACTTTCGAATAACTTAATTTCACCAGCGCCCGACTTGGAGTTTCGCCCGATTCTTATGGGAATTACCAAAAGACTTAAACTTATTATTAAGAATGCTTTTCCGAGTGTTTTCCACTCCATGCTAAGCGCAAGACATCGTTCCTCGACCGACGCCACCACCGGGATAAGCAACTTCTTCTCTGACTCAATGTAACATAAACGTCACACACATACATACACCTATACCCCGTATCTGATTACACCAGGGACGTATTGTACAAGCGTGTAGTGGCGTGTAGTACAGCCGTTGACGCAGCCTCCCCTATACATATATTTGCATCGCATAATGCATACAGAGGTCTACAGTATTCAATTTTGCCTCTACTAAGTTTCTATTAATATATAACTGTTACTATAATTTTTTGTCTTTCATTCCTCCTGTTTTCCTCTTAAATGCATTTCTCAGCAATTATTGTCATCTGAATATTTTTCCATATCTGTTGTGGAACTTTAAGAAAAATCTAAGTGAAAGTTCCTTTACTTCCTTTTTTCAAATATCCCGCCATAAAGTTGGGGAGGTCAATGGAAGTATTTTTTATTCGATCGTGATCTCAAATTTATTATGGAGAGAACATTTATTTATTGTTAAAATTAATCTAAGTATTTATTTATATATATCTTTTAACAATTTTTCTTTTTACATCACTTTTTTGACTAGGTATTCCGAGTGTAGTAAACGTATTTCCGCTTCCAGTACAGTTTTTTGGTCCTTTTGTTGTTCCAACGTCAAACATGGAGACTCGGTCGATCTCAAAGAAGAGGAAGGTTTGTGTTTTTAACCATTCTATAAGGAGTTTTCTAAGAAAATATTTATAAATATTCGACGATGAATATCCATGGATGAATATTTTTGTACTTGCATCTAAACTTATTCCATCCTAATGTGTGGCTGCCATGGATGCTTTAGGATGCTCGCTCATACGTTCCGTTCACATGCAAAGTTTTATTACTCCAATAAAATAATAATAATGAATAGTTCATAGTGTTTATAAATAAATGGAGTAAGTGTTAATATTTCTGCACGCTGTATTTCATTATAAAATCTAAAGTACTTTTATTTAAGTGAGGAGCAACAATTTATAGGTTATATTTATCCCAACATGGCAATATATGGTACATTTCATTTACAGTTCGTAGGAGACGGAGTTTTCAAGGCCGAGTTGAACGAGTTCCTGACTCGTGAACTGGCTGAGGATGGTTACTCTGGAGTTGAGGTACGCGTCACACCAAACCGTACCGAAATCATCCTATTAGCCACTCTTACCCAAAGTGTACTTGGAGAAAAGGGACGCAGGATCAGAGAGCTTACCTCTGTAGTAAAGAAGCGTTTTAACTTCAAAGACCAAGAAGTTGATTTATATGCAGAGAAAGTGGCCACTCGTGGACTCTGCGCTATTGCTCAGGCTGAATCCTTAAGATACAAATTGATTGGAGGCCTTGCAGTACGACGGTTTGTTTTTTGAAATTTTATTTATCTACTTATCAATTATATGTATCTTCATTCAATAAATTCTGTATACATCTTTAGGGCTTGCTATGGAGTACTTCGTTTTATTATGGAATCTGGGGCTCGAGGATGTGAAGTTGTAGTTAGTGGCAAGTTACGTGGACAGAGAGCAAAGTCCATGAAATTTGTTGATGGATTAATGATTCATTCGGGTGAACCGACAAATAAGTACGTGAATACGGCAACCCGTCACGTATTATTACGCCAGGGAGTTCTTGGTATTAAAGTGAAGATTATGCTTCCATGGGATCCTAATGGTAAGAATGGACCAACTAAACCATTGCCTGACAATGTTTCTGTCATTGAACCTAAGGATGAAGTTGCACCAACGCAACCGTCATCCGAGGTAAAAGTATCCAAGGATTTACCTCAACCTCCACAAATCAGCGTGTAATTAACGAATAAATAAAAATTTTAAAATGAAACTTCTGAATTTTTTTATTAACATTTTGCAGTCATAGCTGTAATAAGTTTTGAATTTATTTGGAAAGAATGACTTCAATTTTTTGCAGTAATTAAAATTTTATTTATGAAATATTTGTAATTTCTCTCAATTTCTCTTATGCAATATATTACTTTAATATTAATTTTCTACTTTGTAAAATTACAAAAGAAAACTTAATTTTAATGAGACAATGATTTAATGCCTCTAAGAATATAAGATTCAAATGAACACTAAAATTTATAATCTACCCACTAGACAAATTGAACATGCAACCAATTTTATAAATTTGGACAAAATTGAGAATCATTTAAATTGATTGAATAGAAATGATTGTAAGTTATCCTATCTAAGAGTAAATATAATTGAAACGGAAATTAGAAAAAAATTGTTAGAATTATTTATCTGAATAATTTTTGTAAAAATCTACCACCAAGGATAACACCGTGTATAAAATAATCAAACTCCACCACTCAGTTTAAATCAAAGTAGAAATTAAATGTCCTTCCGTCGATGGTAAACCTAACATCGGGAAGTTTAACAAGTACCTTAATTGACAATTAGAAGTAAAAAAATGTACAATTACACATTGAACAGTTTCTCTGCAGTGTAGCTTTGATTGTTCTCTCACAGACCTATAAATCATCTTAAAAGAATGAATGTTCTTTGTGATATTTTCACCATTTGTTTGCATACCATTGTATGAAAATGTCATTGAATGCATCCTATAACATTAGGATACGTGCCATACAAGAGTTCGGAAAATTTACACAAATTGATTTAAACATAAAATAGGCTTAAACATCTACTGGTGCACTGGGGCCATTTGTTGAGTGAGCATCAGTAGGCCGTTTATCAATTTTCTTAATATTTGTGGTATGGCTGTATTCATGGTCGCTTTGCTTAAGGCATTCCTAATCTCGATGAACACATTTCTGGTAAATGGGTTTCTACGTGACGCCAGGCGCAATTTAAGAAATTGATAATAAATAAACGGCGTCAGTAAACCAGCACGTCCCCTAAACAAAAACAATAATTATTGAAATTCAAGAGATTTAGAAATTAATTGATTAAAAACGAATATTCTCCTTACGTGAAAACTAATAGGACTGTGAATGGTAAAATAATTATTTCACAAAGAGCGCAAAGACGCAAAATATTCCGAGACTGGAACTCTACCAAGGAAATCATGAGTCTTGCTCCCCACCAACTGTTCTGTCCTAAACACTATAATATGAAAAGAAGATTGTAATGAATAACAGTGATGACTAAAAAAATTTTAATTAAGCTATTACACAATAAGCTGGAAATGTTAGGTAATAAATTAATACGTACGTCTAACAAGGTAAGGGAGTAGCTTGCCAGATGCATCAAAGCAAATAGAAATACAGGTATTAGTACCACTGTGCAAATATTAAGGAAACTAATAATTATTTTTACTGTTACTAACTATTAATATCAAACTTTTTGAAGGATACATGCGACTGGAGCAGCATATAAAAAGGTGAATGAATAAAATAAATAATGAGAAGAATCTTCCAGGTAGATGATTTCAAAAAATTCTCTGTTAAACCGAAATTGTGGCACTCTTTGGTGAAGACGCATTGCACTAGTAGCTGCATTGCAGATTAATACTTTATAGTATGCATTGTATGGATTCCTGAAAACAAAACATGTTTTATTAGATTTGCATGTGCAGAAAAGGTAATAGGTATAGATAGATAAAGATGCTTACCCAAATAATGGAATGAAATATGCAAAGCTATATATAATAGTTAGTGCTCTGGTAACCCATAACCAAGCTTTTGCCTTATTTTCTAAAATGTGCTGTTTCAAGCAATTCCATCCTCTCTCAGATTGTGGAGGTAAATTATCTGGATTTGCATCAACCATTCTGTGGATATAAACAGTTTAAATAAGAAACCTGTATAAATTATTTTATGAATGAGAGTAAAGTTCATTTGAAAAAAATTAACATTAAATCTGCTATCTTATGTAAGAATATTTTATTTCACTCTGGTTACAAAAAAGAGAATATCTTCATAAAATCATGTGTTACTCATTAGCCAGGGCAGTGAAAGTTCTAATAAAAGAATAAAAGAAAGATATGCAAAACATGCTTTCACTTTTGTTGACTATGCAAATCAGTAATTGGGAAAAAGAAGAAATCACAGTAAATGACGGCCAAACGAAGATAAACGAGATTTTTTAAGCTAATCCAATTGATATGTGGAGTGTAAAAGCTACAAATAATTTACAGTTACTCCAAATTGACAACTAAAGACATGACATGTCAAAGAACAGGGTGATCAATCAATGATGAGTTTAATAATACCGATGCAATTTTTACTTACTTGAGATTTACTACTAAGATATATATGCGCAATTATTCGTAGCAACAATCTATTCTCTTTGTGCCTCAGTAATATCCAACTTTACGAAGTCGTTTACACATAGAGCTTCTGATATCAGAAATATCCTACGTGTAATTTCACCAGAACCAGAAACCTTGTATAATTACCTGAGGTTTCGTTTTTTCATTTTATACATCCATCGAAAGATGTCGCTGAGAACTTCTAAAATTTGTTGCTCTGGTGGTGTCTCGTCGAACTATCATTTCATGATTTTTAAAGATCCCGCAGCCAGTAAGAGCTTAAAGTGTATCTCGTCGTCTCGTGGTAGTAGCTCTTTAAGTCACATCAATGCGAGAGAAAGTATTGTGTGTGCGTGCAGCGCAGTGCAGTGTCCGTCTTGGTTTGATGATGCACCACGTACAATGAAATTGGAGTGAGGCTTCTATTAATATAATAGACATACTCGTTAGTTGTTTACTGGCCTGGACGATTTTGCCAGTGCAATGAAGAAGCAAGCCAAAAATTCTCTTGATAGTATCAGATGATCTTCGGTGATCTAGAAAATAAAATGCAACTGGTGGTCCATGTACCTTCTGGAAACAAAGAATGACAGGTAAACACGACTGTTGGCTTGACAATAAGCTTCGCAAAACATTTTCATTCTCATTTTCATAATACATGTTGATTTTCCTCTTTGAAACAGCTTGAACAATCATTCAAAGAACTTGAATATTCTTTAATTTTTTTTTATATGTTAACATCTTCATTTCTGTGCTGTCTTACATTAGACTATTTTTAAAATTTCCTAGGCTTTATGCAAAATATATAATTAAGAGTCAACGAACCACGAAGCTTTTCCGTAATTTTTTAGCCAACTCGATATTATAACGTGTATATTGTGCTAACTCAATATTCCAGATTGCTCGATTGAATCAATTTGCATAAATTGAATATTAAATTGTCTACAATAAACCAATATTTACTTGTTTTATTGTCTTTGGGGATTATAAACCTTGCACTCTGCCCCTTTGTAAATCATGTGATGATTTTCTTCGGACCTACATTATAAAACGTTATCTTTTTTCTTTCCATTTCGAGGATCAAGCACACCCGTATCGTAAATAATGATACAAATTCATACTATCGGTTATCTTTTCTATTCTGGTAAAGCGATTTATGATATTTCCATACCTATATATATTTATGCAGGAATTGAAATCTATAGATAGTTACAAGAGATAGCAAGAATTTCGAACGTAATCAGCGGACGTCTAATCTTTTAGCTCATTAATTTTAGAGCAATATATATACATATATATATAAATAATATTACCAAAACGACCAATGGATTGGTGCAAAAAGCTTTGCAGCAAAAGGTAAGGAATGCTTATTAATTTACACTCTTTGAAATTCAATAATGATTACTTGCGAAACAAATAAGTATTAATTTGGAAAAGTTTTTGTAAGAACCTTTGTTGCAATTGTTTGTTTACATCTCCTTCTCTCACTGTTCAAACAAAGCGTGTGTTTACCATATTAGCTTTCTGAGTAATCGTTAAAAAAAGTGAGTCTTTGTCACTGACAGATATTAATCGATCAAGTTTTTCAGAGATGAAATTCCTATGGACGATGAACTGGAAACTGCGTCCGAGAGGAGACAAAGATGGAAGAGTATTTATATTATTTATTTTACGATGTTCTTGATGTCTCTTGGCTTCAGTATCATTCTAACCGGAGTCTGGCCATACTTAGATAAGGTATGCACGTGATAAGGCAAACTGTGAAGCAAAATAGGACAAAAAATAATTAAGCCATCATTCAGTCTTGAAACAACTTATTAATTTTAATATTATTCTATTTTGCTTTCAGCTTGATCCCACCGCGGGAAAAGAGTTTATGGGATATGTGGTGGCGGCGAATCCTTTGGCGCAAATGTTGTTCTCTCCATTATTAGGATGGTGGGGAAACAAAAGGGGTTCTGTTAGATTACCTCTATTAATTACATTGGCCCTTTTTACCTTGGCATCCGCTTTATATAGCATGTTAGAAATTTTGCCTGGTGATGGTAAAATTGTCATGGTAGCCGCCAGATTTCTCGTAGGAGCCAGTGCTGGTTAATAATTTTCTTTATTTAGTTCTTATGAAATTAGAAATAATATAGAGTGATTAATTACTAATTAATTTTTTTACAGCCAACATTGCTGTCGCTAGATCTTATTTATCAGCAGCGACAAAACTTGCCGAAAGAACAAAGGCTGTCTCGATGGTTTCTCTCGCACAGGTAAATAAAAAAATTTATAAAATCAAAACCTGAGTTAATTGGCTAACGATTTAATTATTTTTATAGGTACTAGGTTTCGTCGTTGGTCCAGGTTTGCAAGCTGCAGTAACACCGTTGGGAGACAAGGGTGTTACATTGTTCTTCTTACCAATTAATATGTACACCATGGCAGGTTGGATCAATGTATTCATGGGAATTCTTAATTTCATCATGTTTCTACCTGGAAACTTCACTGAATACAAAATTGCTATTCGTGAAGCTATGAGGGATGACGGGAAAGCTACAGGTTGAATATCTATAGTATTATATAATAGATTTTATAATTTCGATTATGATTTATTGGAATTAAAAAAGAACTTCTAAGTTTATTTATTTGTCCTTTTTATGTTATTATTATAGAAGAAGAAACGTGGAAAGCAATTAAACCTGATTATTTAGCATCTTGGACATTAATTTGCGCCTTTTTTGTTCTCGTTTTTAATTTTGTTCTTCTCGAGACGTGAGTGCGGATTTAATTTGTTTTTATTAATATATATAGAGGTTTGTATGTGTGTGAAGGGAAAATGACGAATTGTTTGTATTACAGATTAGGAACTTCTTTGACAATGGATCAGTTTGCTTGGTCGAAAATGGAAGCTTTATACTATATGGGCTTAATGATGAGCATCGGTGCCGTGGTGGCCTGTATCACCTTTGCTATGATCAATCCTCTTTGCAAGAAATTCTCCGAACGAAAAATTATGCTCTGGGGAGGATTCTTTGTAATGATCATTGGTAGGGTACTGTGTATTCCTTGGGGCCCAGATCCACCACAGATTGCTGAATTAGGACGTGAGTGTTGATATCGTAATTTAATTGTACGGAATTTTATATTATATTGGTAGATTAAATTAAATAAATATTTATTTTCTAGCTTATAATAATCTGACAGTGGATGCTAACGGCACAGAAATTCTAGGATGCCCTAGTTCCCAGGAGTGGTGTCGTTATACACCACAAATGACTGCATTGCAATTTATTATAGGATATGGTTTTACTACGGTTGGATATCCCATTGGAGTTACTTTGATCCAAACGATTTTTAGTAAAGTCCTTGGACCACGTCCACAGGGAGTTTGGATGGGTTTAATGACAGGAGCTGGCTGTGCTTCACGTGTCTTAGGCCCTGTTTTCGTTAGTGTAATATATACCAGATATGGTACTTATCACACCTTTGGTATCACTGGAGTAATGCTCATCGTTTCTATGATATGGCTCCAAATCGTAAATCAGCGTTTGATTCCTCCGAGAATCGAAGATAACAAACTGAAAGATAAAGAAGAAATCGGCACGGCACTTACACTAATTCAGGTAAAATTGAAAAATGAGCCTGTGGATGGAGAAAAGTCAAACAGAGAAATGGGCCAAGAAATTGACGATAATCACGAGTAGTTTAGAGGATTACTTGAGCCAAGCTTTATCAATTTGATTGGCATGATAAACGGACTGTAAGAATTTATACTATAAAAATCTGTTATTAGAAAATCGAATTGGTAGAGTCGGGCTTTGGTTAAACAACTGCCATTCACAGAGTATCTAGTTTCATAATGTTACCTTAAATACGGATAGAAAAAAGAAACATATTTTTATACAGATATTTACATTTTTACAAACTATAGGCAATTTATTTGTCGAACTTTCGAAAAGGTTTTTGTCAAGTACTTCAATCACAGTGTGATATCTTACAAACTTTTTCTCAATCTTAATAATTTAATAAGTTTATTTACTTAAATTTTAGTCAATTGTGATTGCAATTTTACTCTTTAAGGTAGTTCTTGCGATGGATTCAGGCCGTACTAGTCAAACATATTTTAAGCACAAATATAAAAGTGAAATATATTCTTTTAAATTCTATTTCAACTATTAGTTGATCATTTAGCATTAATTTTCCAATTATTAAAAAGTAGTTTATATAATTCGAAAGTAAATTATGTCTGACTAGTCCGGTCTGAATCATCTGAATCCACTGCAAAAACTACATTTTCTTATTTTTTACAATTAATATCTTTATATTCAGTTCGGCTACCACATTTTTTTTGTACCATTTAAAAGTACGAAAATCGTACTTTGATACCTTGGCTTTTTTTGTTTGGTCTAGTTTTTGTGAGATGCAATCTGAATATTACAACTTAGAATCGCGCCGTCTCCTATAAAGAGTAAATTAAGATCAGACTTTTCAAGTAAGTTTTTCTTTAGAATTTCTTCGGCAACCTATGTTACCTATGACGAAAAAAATGCATTACATTTTTTGAAGTTCGGAGAACAACATATATTTTTTAATAATTATTTGCAGTTTTTGCAAATAGACAAGAACCACCTTAATATTCGTAGATACGTACGATAATTATAGTGATATTTTTAGTGATACACTTGAACTTTAAATGATCCTAAGTATCGTTGATGTCGGTATGATATAATGCTCATAAAACAAACATGTCAATTTTAATATAAGCATGGAGTTACTTGTTGAATATTTTTTACCGAAACTTGAAAATGGTGAATCAATGCAATAATCGAAGTCCGGAAAAATAAGTAATACCATTAATTTACGTGCAATATAGAATAATTTATATATATTTTTTTCACTGGTGTCTAAGAATAAAATGTTTTTAATAAAAAATAATTGTTTCCTTGCTATTTTTGTTAGTATATAGTATATTTAAACAAGATCAAGCTAATATTAACCTGAAATTTATTTTTATCGATAAAAAAGATTCGTTTTACATAATGTCATTGTTATATTTGTTAAGAAACATGAGCTCTAATAAAAACAACATAAAAATCTTATAAGCACACGAGTAGCTGAATATCATATACACTTGTACAGATATTTAAATCTGAGTCATTACAAGTTAGAAAAATGATTAATGAAATAATTGATTATGAATGAAATTATACTTTTCATGTAAAATTAATCTTTTTTCTTTGGCTTCTTTGGATTACGCGATCGAGATTTAGCTTTGCATAAAGGACAAATTGGGGCATTTCTATGAATTTGTTGATGGCACGAAAGACAGGATTTCATAGGTGGTGGTTGTTGCCTACAAAAGAGCATAATTATAGTACAAGCTATAATTTTTTTTTGAACAAATAATGAATATAAATTTATAATGTACCAGTGGTACCTGAATGTTGGAGCAGGTGGCCCTGGCGCTGGGGGCAGTGGCCTTGCTTCTGGCTTACTAGGGCCCTGCAAAGGCTGTGGTGCTAAAAATGGTGCAGAACTTCCAGGATGTCCAGGATGATGAAGGCCAAGAGGTGGCAATAAATCTTCTCCTCTAACTTCTACCCTCCATTCAGCTTTCTGCATCGGTCGTTCAAAATAACTATGAACAAACCGTCTACACGATAAGTTAGGGTATAAATCTTAAGCTGTTAAAACCATTTATTTTTAAAAGATATTACTCACTCTGGAGAAATTAAATCTGATTCTGTCTCATATAATTCGGGTAATCTTTCCAAACCTAAAAATTCTCTACGCATTCTGTCTATATCGTGCTTTAATGGTTGGTAATCATTATTGTGAATTAATTTGGCAGTCTCCCTAGCTCTATTTCTAGCTTCTTCAGCCTGTTTTATTACGGATTCCATCTAAGATAAATGTATTAATCAATGTTAAGTTTTGCTGGATGGATAAATTGCTTACACAGTGAATAAAAATTACTTCTTACTGCATTAATGTCAGCATGTATTTGCCTTAGTTCTTCTACATGGGCCATTTTCTCCTGCATTAATAATTCCATTTCTTGTTTATATTCTAATAAACATTTATCTTCTTGTTCAGTTAGCTCTACTTCTTGCAGGATCCTTTGTTTCATTTTTTCCAACTGTAGAGTTTTTGATCTAAAAACAAAACGATATTCCATAGTCAACAAACAAACGCTGGGACGCCAAACGTCAAACAAAGGATAAAACGAGAAACAGTAAAATTTTTTACAAAAAATTGATTAAACTATCTCATAAACTCTAAAAAAGAAATTGCACGATTTATTTAATCACCTGATATCTTTTACAGCTTCCAATTTGGCAAAAATAACAGTGGTTTCTGTAGCGGCCATTGTTGAGGTTAATGGTTCTTTTATAAAACCGAAAAAATTTCTGAGCTTACTCATACATCCTGCAGAAAATATATCTTGTATATTCTTTAGATAATTGATACAATTTCATAAATTTTCATAAATCAATTGTTTCTTTTATAAAATAACTAAGGGACGCCGAGTATTTTTGACACTTTAGCTAATCGTTGAATGACCGTAGTAAGGAGAGGACCGTAAGCAACCGTAAGCGTAAGTAAACTTGCTATGCGCATATACCAAACCAATATCAATGAATAACAATCCCCTCTAATCTTAAAAACACTAACGTTACAATGTATGTCACGTAAACTATATACTTATTTGGTCGCACCAGAGGGTTAACTGCTAATTTTTAAATAATTGATTGTTGCTAACACTTTTAAGAACAATTTAATAATTGTAAAGAATAAATGAAAACTAGTTAATATCATCAGAATCTTTTTGTATTAATTGTATTACATTTATAAAATAGTGGTTTTTTGAAATTAGTTTTTTCTGTTCTATTTTTTGTAAAACTATTTGGTAAGGAATTAATTGTCAGAGTTTTAAATATTTTAGAATGATTAACAATTATCATTTATTGGTATTAATCACTTTGCATTTCAGGGTTCACCCGGGTTCACCATGGTGATACTAGTGATAAGTTATATTGATTATACATTCTGATTATTTTATGATTTTTATTATCTACCTACTATCTGAATATATCCATCAAAACAGTACTCCAAAGGCAAAGGCGCAACAGAAAAAACATTAAATATAATTGGTAATTTTCTTGGTATAACTTGTTTAAACTTAAATTACTTTATATCTATAAAATAGGCTCATTACCAATAATGCTAAAGGCTTACAATTTGATTACAGTCATCCTGATATATCCTTAATGGAACAATGGAACACCAAGGAACATCTTTTTGTCATTCTTGTGTGAAAGTTCCAGTGGATCCATTCAGTAGACAACCAACACCTTCCTATGAGCGGCCAAAATTTAAGGCTCATAAAAATGACTATTTAAGTAAAGAGCGCAAGATTAATTTTGCCACAGGGGGGAAGGATATACTAGAAACTTGTACTGATAGTCCTAGGGATAATATTGATGGATTTCTAAAATTTATTGAAAGTATACCTGATTATAAACAGATTAATCATTTGACAAATGAGCAATTTAAGCAGAAAGTAGAATATTTAAAGAGGAAACAAAGACTTTATATGAAGAGTTTGGGTATCTTCCATGAAAACAGTGAAAAAGAAAATTCTGCACTGTCCACATCAAGAACTGGATTAAGTACAAATATCAGAGATTCTTCCAATGACTGCGGTGACCTGAGATTAAATGGTAAAAAATGTTATATAGAAGAATCAAGAGTGAACAGTCCTGTGCTGTTTTCTGCTGGATCTTTTGCTAGGCTTGTAGATGATCAAGACTTATTAACATTCAGGTATTGTTTTTAATTATCCCAAAGAGGATCATAAATAATTTTAAAAATATTTGTCTTCAGACATAAAGGCATAGAAAAAGATAAAGAAGCCAAGTCTTTATATAATAAAGAAATACATTTAGCAAACAAAAGTTGGAGTACATGGAGTGGATCAAAAAGTGATGATTGTGGAAATAGTGACTTGGAAGATCTAGAAGTTGGCATAGAAACAAAAAGTTTACCTCCTTACAATTCCAAAGAATGGCATCCTACTGTGCCAAAGCCATTCAGCTTCACACTTAGGTAAATAGAAGATAGTAAATAACAAAGCACATATTTACCTTGCTTATCCTTTTTTCAGAGAGGATGCTGAAAAATATATGGATCTTGCAGAAATGGAAACTCGAGAAAACTTAGAAAGAAAAAATAAGAAGAAAGTAACGAAAAAACGACGTGTGAGAAAAATTCCAATCACTTCGAAAATTCCACTTTATGATAAATTAATCGCCGAAAAAGAAGAAAGGTTGGACTCTTGTAACAGAGAATCTTAAAAATTGAGCTTTGGTATAATTTATTTTTTGCCTTTTTTTTTTGCATTAATGCACTGCGAAGCATATACTAGAAGGTTAGCAATAATTTTATTACACACATAATTTTATCTGGAATATTTTTGATATAGTAAAAACAAAGGAACAATACACTTATTCAATTTTGTTAACAGGAGTCGCATAGTTAGGGAAGAAAGTGCTTTGAATCTGATGTCGCAAGTTCGGCCATTCAAGTTGGAGTGTGATCGACGTGCTTGGAGATTTTTATCAAGGTCAAGTCCAGATATTCGTACAAGTACAATTCCCACAAGTACCAAATTTAAAGCTAGACCAGTCCCAAGAAGCGTCCTTGCGACGGATATATACGATAGAATGTTGGAGGATGAATATTACAGGTTAATATTAAATTAAATGATTATTTGAAATGCGGCAAATTTTTATTTAATGATTATATGTTTCATTAACAAAAATTACCAGGCAATTGAGGAAGAGAGTAAGGGCTGCAGAACTGATGAAATCTTCGCGTCTTCCACCATCAATGGCCCGACGGGAGCAATTAGAATCATCGAGGGCTCATACGCCAAAAACACAAATTAATAAAACTACGGATAGCACAGAGTCTCTTTATCTGTCAAACGTTACACCAAATTCCTCTCAATCCAGATCTGCACTATCTACGCTTCCTGTGGGCGGAACTAACTTAGCTGCGATTTTAAGATGTCAGGCTTCTAGGTAAATCAGTAAATCATAAATACGATGGGAATAAAGATCTCAAAAGTCACACAATAATTTTTTTAAGGGAAAAACTAGAGAGGAAGCTACGGGAGCGCATGGACGAGGAAAGACGAGAACATCTGGTAAAGTACAGAGAATCTTTGATCGGTCAAAAACCTGCATGGAGAGCTTTGAGATCCTCAGCGAGGTAAATTCTCAAAAATCAATTGAATCAAACTTATCAGAAGGTATAAAAAATATCTGCAAATAATATAATTCTATGATGGTATTTGAAAGACACGAACCAAGTAGAGATATCGATATTCGTGCATCGATTCGTCGAGAAGAAGCTCGAGAGCAAGCAGAACGTCATCGTCTGCAAATGGAAATGATGCTGGATCGCGTGACTCGAATACCAACGCTATTCGAGCGTTATTCTCAGGTAAATAGATATCCTGAAGGAATGCTGTAGGATGATATAATTAGAATGCTTGCATAGAGTTTCCAGTCGTCTTTGAAGGATCCGAAGAAAAGTGAGTGTAAGAAAAAGATGAAGAAGAAAATGAAAAGGAGCAACGACAGCATAGATTCTTTCGACAGCAATGGAAACAATTCAAGACCCACTTCCGGCTCTTTAACCAGTTCCACTAGAACATTATCCTCAGAAAAATCTTCCCGCAAATCATCCAAGTCGTCTTCTGGATCGAGATGCTCGGAGGAATCGGTTTTGAAGCTGGAAGGATATTCGAAAAGAAAGAACGATCGAGGACCACTAAAAGTATCAATAAACGAGAAGGCTGAGCTTATCGAAGATAAGAGTAACGAATCATCCAGTAATGGTAAGAGTGTTGAGGATAATCAACGTAACAACAATGACTGCAATAGTTTCGAATAATAATTCAATCGCTTATACTTAAATTAATTTATTAAAAACTTGATGTTCATACAAAACGCGTATATTCTATGAAATATAATGCTACACATGTCACGTCCATTTCTAAGTATAAGAATAAAAATACAGTGCTACGATACAAATATTGCATTGCAATTGCACACTATTGAATTCTTAATAAAATTAGTCAATACAATTGATGGGGAAGGAGTCTGGATTTTTTAAATAGAAAATCACAAGGATGTTTAATCTTTTTTACGGCCTAATAGTGTCTAGAATCCAATCCAAGTAATAAGGAACTCTGGTGTAAACGCCAGGGAAACCTTCAGTCCCACAACTTCTCAGGCCAAAACTGACAATTCCATACTGAATATATCGAACACTCTTATTGTAGCTACCTGCGGCCTGGAGAGGTCCGCCACTGTCACCAAGACACGAGTCTTTACCACTCTTTCCACCAGCACACATTTGTTTGTACCAAATCTGAGAAACTCTCTTGTAAGACTCTGCACATTCTTCATTTGGTACAGGTTTCAGTAGGACATAGAGCAAAGCTTGACTTCTGGGTCCCAGCTCGGTAGCTCCCCAACCGGTTACCGTCACCTACAGAAATATATTGTAATCTCATGTTTAAAAGCTAGTTTTTACCGAGTTACCTTTTTTTGCGAAATGGTCGCGCCGGGACCAATTGGCATACAAATAGGTCTGGCGTTCTTTGGCCTAAAATCAGCTTCGGTTCGCAGTCGTATCAGAGCTATATCATTGTGAAGCCTGGTTCTCGTGTATCCTGGATGAAAATGAACAGTGTCCACTTCAAAGTCTTGGTATCTTTCAGCACATGTTACTTCAACATCATCGGCATCCCTGTCGCAATCACGCTCGGTGCCTAAATCATGATCCCCTATTCGAACCCCAGCAAGAGCCATACCTGTGTTTGCGTACATTCATCGTTAAGACACTTTAATTTTTTCCAGAGTAATTTTTAGTACAGTGAATCAAGTAAGTAACCTTCTGGTAATCCCGTGACGCAGTGCGCCGCGGTGAGAATGTATCTTTTATTAAGAATCGTCCCACCACATCTGAATTCTTTTTCAGGTTTACCGACGTTGTAAGCGATAAGCGCCATCCATGGATAATCAAAAACGCCAGTTTTATTACCACCGAAGATCTTCGGTTGTGTCAAAGGGCCGCAAATGTTATGATCCAGAAGGGCCAGGTTCGGATGATTCGTTACATCTGGTGGATCTGGATTTGACCCTGTGTCACTCTGGGTCATTGTAGATTCAGTCGTAGTAGTCGTCTGAAAAAGAAGCAAGAAAACCATATCGACCACGCTTCTTTTTTTATCATGAGTAAGAGTAGAGTTATGCGAGGGATTTTCCCATGGGGAAACCCCACGTGCTCGATGGAAGTAAACAATTTTTATCAGCGAATTTATACAAGATAGCTTACCCGTTCCTCGCAACACACTTTGGGATCGTTGCCTTCGAAGCCACAATGGGAGTTCCTAAGGAAATCAAGGTCTTCCTGGGGAAGAGGTCTTGGCTTCCTCAGTATATCAATCAATGCCTGGCAATTCCTTATGTTGACGCAATTGCCTATCTGACTACTTGGCGACAGACATCGGTCCTCTATTGATTCACACAAGTATACCATTAATTAAACCATTTCATTATTTCAATCAAGATCTACAAGAGAGATTACATTTAAAAAATGTCTAATCATAATGAATCAAGGTCACGCGCACTTGAACAGCTTAATCACCGAATCGCTACATTGTGAGGGACACAAAAAAAGAGAAACTGAAAAAAAAATTCTCAGAGGAGGTGAAATCTAACAGGAAAGATCTTTCTTTATTTGGTCTTGTAGGTTTTTGCGAAACACTTGCATTGACGTTACAAGAGGCAGGAAGAGCAAAATGGACTGACAACCCGTATAAGCTTCCATGATGTAAAAGTGAAGCGTGTATGAAAATAGGACATGCAATAAATGAGTGGATGTCATTAGAATGAAAAACTAATGGAGCAGTATCTTCTTGACAATGTGATTGATGAAATGATTACTCTAATAGAAACTTACGTGCGACAGCGGCCTGGATGAACAGGTGAGAGACGATTAAGAGAAGAAACATTTTGCGAGTGAAGAAGAGGATGTGTAATAGCGAAAAGTAGCGAAGAATCACTGACTCTAGCGTATTTACATGACGCTCCGCCAAACTATGAATACTTTTGATCTTTCCCTGATACGACCTCGACCGTGCCGAGGGTTATCTAGGAACGAGTACCTCTCGAATCGCAAGTTAAAAAGAACGATAATACAGGCTGCGCGGGACTGGACTGCTGTCAGTGTGGCCTGTGTGGCCGGTACTGCTGACAAACCAGTTTTCAATCTGTTTACTGACGGAATGACTAGAAATACCAATACCACGTCGCTCTTGCGATGAGAGGAATAACTCGCCAATGTCCTTACTAACACAAAGTCTGGAGCCGGCCTCATCGATGATTGGCCAAGATTTGATACCTGCTGTCACTCGCCGACTTGTACCATTGGTTCGCCATTTACAATCTCGCCAATCCTCTACCTTAAACCGAAAGCTCTTCTTTTCCTCTAATAATTCTCTTCATTCCTCAAACCATGCACTCCCCGTCTCCCAAGTTAATTTTGTCATTCACCGCACACTCCTTGCGAAAACTTTCCTCATTGACGCCATCACCGATTTACACCAATGCTCAATGCTCTTAATTTTCTGTGATGCTAGATAAACTTATGACCCGATTAACGATGCACCGTTAAAATCAACAAGAATCACTCCTTATCAGCGCAAACGCACAAGGAACTGAATAAAACATCAATGAAGACTCGTTTGTAACTTGTTTATGAAAAAAATAGAGAAAGTATGGTTTCTCTTAAATTGTTGTTTACAATCCAGTACCTTAACTTAGCTTAAAGTTTAAAGAGGAATTAAATAAATGGCAGGAGGTTTTCGAAGGGGGAGGTAATGATTAACAATTTTTTCAGGTTCTGATTTTGGTGAGAATCCAAGGAACAAAGTCGCTGACTTTGGTATAGACACCGGGCCATCCCTCCATTCCACAAGGAGAGGGTCCGAAGGATACAACGCCAATGGCCGCCCATTTATTATTACCCTCAATACCCATTAGTGGTCCGCCAGAGTCTCCTCTGAAAGTGGAAAAGGAAAGTCATTAGTAGTAGAGGAAAAAACAGTAGACATGAACAAAGGAAAAATTCGCCTGGACATTTAATTTTACCTGCAGGAATCCTTGCCAAGTTCTCCACCAGCACATATCTGACCAAAGCCTAAATTGACACCAGCACTACTGTAAGTGTTACGACAGCTTTGTCCATCAGCGATTGGGATGCTGAGCTTCAATTTAACATTGGAAACAGACGAAATTTCGGTTTTGCCCCAGCCAGCGACAAAGAGCTTGGTATCCGGTACAGTGGCATTGGCTGGCAAGCAAATTGGTTGAATGTAAGTGGTAAAACGCACGCTCTGAGTCAACCTTAACAAAGCAATGTCATATTTCTGATCTCTGGAGAGAGGTTTGTATTCTTCATGAGCGATTTGTTCTTCAACTCCGACTGTTACAGGGTCATCAGCACAGAATTGTGTCCCCTGTGCTTCCTGGATGCAGTCCCTGGTGGTATCCGTGTTGTATTCGCCAAGACGAACAGCAGTGAGTCTCCAGTTCTTCGGCAGATCTTTGCCCTTGACGCAGTGAGCAGCTGTCAGTACATAGCGACTATTGATTAGAACTCCTCCGCACGCCGTTATTCTACCATTTGCTGAAACATTTCATCGAACTTGTGTTACACAACGGAAAGAGGATGACGATAAGGCGTTTGACTTTTGACATACGTTTCTGATATTCTAACAAGGCCATCCAAGGAAACTCGTCGATTTCCGCAATTTCCCCACCAAGAATCCTTTTGCTGAGGTCTTGGCCACAATCGGTTGGAAGCAAAGGATTATTGGAATAGTCATATGTGGACGTTCCTGAACGATCTGGCGATCTGTTGTTTGGATCTTGAGGACTTCCGGTTGAAATGTAGTCTTGTGTAGGTGGTGGTGTACTCAGTCCACCACCCATATCGTGCGCTCCATAAATAGTGCAGCACACCAAGGGGTTTTTACCTTGGAAACCACACTGAGATTGCCTGAGGAAGTCGATGGCTCCTGGTCGAAGCGGTTGGGACCGGATAATGTTCAACAGAGGCTCGCATTGCCTAATCGAGATGCACCTACCAGGAAATTGATCGGGTGTCGTACAATCCGGCGTTGGTCTGGATAGTTCTGTAAAATTCTTTCATATTTGTAAGGATTTAAAAACGTTTTCCTCATTTTTACAAGTTTTCCAACGATAAAATCACTGCTCGGAAATTTCCCGTTAACGATGGCGCGTAATGACACGTGCAATTACTGTACCTAGCGGTTAATTTTATCCTCAGTAGTCGCGCTAATTGACAGGTATACTTTTACAGAAAAATTGAGTAAAGCGTATACAATGAGACATCAAAGAGTAAAAGTTGCAGGGAGAGATTCAGGGATAATAAAATAGTTTGGATGTGACGAAGCGATTTGACTCGAGAGAACAGGTTTCGAAGGAGGAAAACCCGTGCGAGAGGAAGCCACAATAAAGTTGTAAAAATGTGTGGTGCATCCTGAATAATTGAATTAAATTATCGATGCTTGAATTATTACTTACGTGCATTAGCCGGAATAGACAAGAGCGCCAGGCAGATTAACAAAGTTACGATTACTTTCATATTGTGGTTTTCTCACTCACTATCGTGAGGCTAGCTATTATCAGAATTCGATAAAAGGAAGTTTTGCTGTCGGCTTTATTGAATAATCCAGTAAGCCGGAGAGGCCGGAGATCTGAGTTCCGACTGATATTACGAATGACGGAGTTACCGAAGCCAGGGACGACTGGTCCCCACTTCTTACTATCAGCTGACGACCACCACTTATACCGATTCCCAGCAGTTTTGGCACTGAGAAAAAACTTCCCCTCCTCTACCCCAATTATAATTCTTCTTATTGTAGCAATGCTTCGACATTATACATTGACTGCTTACTATTGCTTAATGATTTTTTCATTAAGTAAACAAAACTTTGAGGAAAAAGCAATAATTTTTAACAGTGAATGTTTAATTAAAGGGCAAGAATGGGAGATTAGAAAAATCAACAAGGAAATAGCTAAAATCATAATTTATTATCAAGATATTGTGTGGTAATAATTACAAAGATATGGTAATAAGGAAGCAGATGTTGAAAGCAACACATTATTTTGTAGAGAAAATGGCTTGATTAAATATTGATTATTTGGACAAGAGACCACTAACGTAATATTTGGGTACCGTAATTATAATAATATATTATACTTCCACTGTAACCAGTTTACTAACTTTTGAATAATAAGCATCCCTGCTTATAATTATAGTTAAGAGTTTGAAAGTACTTATCATAATCGATCGACAAATTCAGGAAAATCCTTAAAGGTGAACCATGACTCATAGCTACTCACACGTAAACTAAAAGTATCAAGGTAACGAGAATGATAATTTTATTATCTTTGTAATCTATTCAAATGATTATATTACAAAATATTCCCGGTATCGCAAAAGGTAAGTTCTGCCGCAATTCCATAGCAAATTAGCCAGGACGTAAATTATTCAGTAATTTGTCCTCCAGCTTAAAATTGGTTAATAAATTTAGCATAGAGGTTTAATTAATTCATTCATATTATAAATATATTTTTACCAAGTAATTTACTTAAATTATTATTAATGTAATTAAAAAAACTAATTAAGCATACAAATTTTTTATTTTTTACTATCTTCGCTTATTTCAGTAACTGTTTCGTCCTGATTTCTTTCTATATCTTTTTTTGTACCAGTTTTTTTCTCTGTATTATCGCAAGAAGATTCCGAAAATTCGCTTTCAGCCATTTTTGAATTTTTATCAGTTTCATCACTAGAGTGCCCACTGTCTGAGACTTTTTCTACTTTTTTCATTTTAGAAGGAGGTTCCTCATCCCCACTGTCATCACTTGTATCTAGTTCATCAGAATCAATATCCAAATCCAAAATGGTCTTTCTTGCTGGTTTAACTGTTGCCTCAATTTTTACTTTCTCTGCAGCTTCGGAAGTAGCAGCTTTGAATCCTTCTTCAACAGCATCTCCTACTCTTTCTGTTAATACTGATCTTTCTTTCTCATAATTCTTATCCTTAAATTCATGTTTAGGTTCAGCACAAAGTCTTTCCAATTTTCTCTTCTTTCGCTCAGCTGCCTCCTCCTCCCTACTGGCCTGCTTTTCTATCCAAGCTTTTAATCGTTTTTCTTCATTTATATCTCTTAATCTTCGCCCACTTAGATCCCTGCAAGCTTCCCTGTTTGTAGTCTTTTCTATTTGAGCTCCAATTGCCCTTAACATAGAACCAAATCCTCCCTTTCCTCCCAGCAACCTCGGAATAATTATTACATTTCCATCCAAGGAAACATTTTCGTCATAAATTGGTCGACCATTACTTTCCAAATAAAAGTTCTCCTTCAACAAACCCTAAAAGCAATGATACGCTTATGAATATATTTGTGCAAAATAAGAAAAGTATGTAAAACTAATATTTTAGGTTATCTTTGATTACTTACGACATTTTCTTCTACAAAATTCCATATTTCTTTGGTCGTCAGCGAAAAATTATTTTTGAAAACTGGTCTGGTGGCAGTACCAGTATTTATTTCTACGTTCACCATTTCCAACAACTTAAATTAACAAGTATAAAGTAAATACAGGAGACGTACGCTAGTTAACGACAGTAAAACGCAGCATTAAAAACGTCAACAACTTTTAGGTTATGATAACGCTTCATAATGCGCATGTCTGATGACTATCGCGGGAAGATTCAAAAGAGAGGAATATTTGGAATAGAACTAAACGAGTAAACGTGGTGTAAAAAATGAATGATTAATTTAATTTATTATATAAGCCTTAAATATTAATTAAGTCAAGCGTCATTTCTGAGAGAAAGTGACATTAATAACTAAAAATTATGTTCTTAAGCTTTGTACAGTGCATAGGAACATTAATATATATATATTATATATATAGTATACATTAAAAAACTTCTAAAAAATAAGTTAAAAATATATAAATTTAATCGCCCTGAGAAATGGGAGATCCGCGATCGCGCTTCGATCCTTTTCCTTTCCCTTTGCTCTTTGTTTCTCTCTTTCTGCTCAAGGAAGACGTGGAATTAGTAGATGTGGAATCAGCAGGACTCGAATGACTTGACCCTTCTCTGTCCCACCCTGTCAGAGCCTCTCTCAAATTCTGTCCATCACCATCTTCAAAAGTGTCAACATCTACTTGAATACTGTCCTGATTCATTTGACTATTGCTGCTCATTTCTAAATTAGCACGCATCTCTTTCCTTTGATCATCTGTGTGTTGTGGACAACGCATGGATCTGGTACATAATTTTTTTGTGTGTTCAGATATTACACCACAGATTTGTGTTAAAAGCACTCTTTTATCTTCCAGAGACATATTCTCATAATTAGAAGGCGAGTTTTCATTACTACTGTGTAAATGCTCGCTAAGATTATCTCCATTTCTGTGACTGGATTTGTGCTGCTTAGATCTCTTCATTCCATTGCGGTCTTTTCTACGTTTACGCTTGTCATGATTCAAACTCCAGTCAACATCATCATCATCGTCACTGATTACTCCACTAAAGTTGCTCAGATCCTTGGAATTATTAGCTATTCTCCTAGATGCTATTCTTGAACTGTTACGTCCCATTCCCATACATTTTTCTAAATGTGTTGCAAATCTACATGCTGCCACACCTCTGTCACAATTGGGACAGTTACATTCTTGGGATTTCTTTACAGGATGTTGACCAAAAACGTCTAATCCAGGTGAGTCTGTAAAAATCCAATGTATCAATTAGACCCAAAATGCCAATGGAATCAGCAGCCTAAATAAACATAACCTGCATGGCGTTGCGGCCAAATGCTTTGTTAAAACAGCTAATTCTGCCAAAATCCGACTTACCAACAATAGCGTAAGATTCATCATCAGGAATCCCTTCCTCAACATCAGAGCTTCCGGTTTTTGTTGTTTTATGAATGTCAAAAACGAAGCCCATTAAAACCTCATCCAGTAGATCGTCATAAATCTCCTTCGTAGCATTTTCCACGTTTTCTGGCTTACTCACGAAATCCAAAAACTTCCTGTTCAATTCCTGGACTCTTTCACCGGTGACTGACATTTCGATCATGAAAAACTGATCTGGCAGTGATGATGACACTTCTTTGTTTTCGAAAGATGATGCTGAGATTGACAGTTCTAGCCGAGAACATGTGCCTTCGTTATATTCATAGCTTTGCTATTTAGATTTATCCTTCGAACCAAACACAACGTTATCTAATTCCACAGTAGTACATAGTTACTTTTGTGAATCAACACTTCAGTCAAGAAGTCTTCGTTAACAATTGGAAGATTCCTATCTGAGTCATTCAGATATTACTGTTTTGGCGTATGCGTGAGCGAAATAGCGAATGAATAGCGAGTTGAGTACACAGCAGCGCACTTCCTTGTTGTCTACCACGTACTGCCAGAATCAGAACTGCCACTGCCAGACGCAGGCAGAGCTTGGATGGGGTGACACGAGTGTCCTGTGTAATAAAGTAACTAAGTAAACTGTAAACGACGGAATGAACTAGCGCATTTCCTAGTAGTTGCATCTGGAATATCCTCTTAGGTGGCACATAACGAGCTAAACTGACATTTTTCAGTGGAATGGTTTTAACGTCCTGGCGTATCCTGACGGATGTAAATAATGCTGGTCAAACGGTTCATATGGGTCCCGTTAGAATTAGAGCCCCCTAAAAATCCTTTGTGGAATCAATAGAACCCTTATGGCAGGTATATGTATAGCCAATATTTTGGTGGTCAATATTGATCCGTTTATTCAAAAAGAATAAGGGAACTTTAATGAAATCGAATATGTTATAATATGACGAGTTTTTAAGCAAAAATGAATAAATCCATTTAAAAAAAAAACTTATACCAGTGACAATTATTAGTTAATTTATTATTCTGAGCAATTTTTAGGAAAATGAAACACTTAATTTTTGTTTATCCAGTTTTTGTAATAACCTTCTTGGCCTGTTTAATATATTTAAACAAAATTTACAATTACCACTTATCAATTTCTCAGAAAAATAAATTTATTCGATTTTGCTTCAAAGTACTTCAATTGTTATATTATTGATAGGAATAAAGTGAAGTATTTAAGTTTTTATTGTTAGTAGGAAAAAAATATTTATAACTGCTACATTATGATATAAGATTTCGTCGAACTTGGATAGCTGCCCAGTACATCAAGTGGCTGTTGTACATATGAAATATACATTAAACAATAAATTAATGTTGAAAATTCTATGATATTTTGAACAAATATAGCGAGCATATTGTTTAGGATGCTCAATAAGTTTGCGAGACTTCATCGAAATAAATTAAAAAATTGTTGAAAGGTTTCGGAGGTAATAAGAATAAAGTGTCCAAAGAAAATTGTCATATGTAACAACATTATGCTTTTGTTTTTCAGTTGAGCTTTCAATGCTTTCATTTCCAAGAATATCACATTGATGTTCTTCTTGGTATATGTAAAATATCCCATATATCGGAAGGTGACCCGCTTTTGCGACTCTGATTAAATACCATGACGTATTCTATATAAAAATAACCAGAGGAAAAATATAATTTAGCTTTTACGTCCATCCACAGTTCTATGTATAAACGGAGTTTCTTTTCCTCTCCTCCAGCAGCCCAGCAGGTGTATATCGATAATTTTAAAATGGCGGACAAGATTAAACCGGCAATATTCCAGTTGGCAAATTATCACTGAAGATACATCTCTTATCGCAATGGCTTATTCTTTATTAGGGGCAAATTCTTGTTCTAATCGAAGGAGAGAAATTGTAAAATAACCCTTGACCTTGTTTCGTCGGTAATCCCGATGAGATCGTAGCCTATTCTTATGGCATGGCGAAATTCCACAATTGAGGTCTGATGAGTTTGATCGTGTTACAAGGCTGGCAAAAGGAAAAGTAGTAAAAGTTTGGAGCATCTTACGCGTTCGACGAAAAAAAACATCATCGTTGACGCAGAAAGAGGGCGAAAGGAGATGAGGCAACCTTAACACAATTCTATTTCTTTCGATGCATCAAAACGTCGGAGAAATGACGCAATTCCGTAACGACGCAAGATGGCGCCTATAAGCGCGCCTATTTTTATAGGTTATGACACCGAAGACTGGCGCTGCAGTCGCTCAGGCTCCTATATGCATACGCCTCGTTTTATAATATACGTACAGACATATATACGACGAAAGGAAGCTGGAGAGAGAGAAGAAAACAGACGAAGGAAAGAAATAATTTGAATGATATTTGTACCGTTGGTGGCAAAGTGGCAATTGATGCATGCTGCGAATTGGCCGTGGCACGCGTTTGAAATATACGTGTGGGTGTGAAATTTTGGGGGTCGTGGCTTGGAAAGAAAAGAGGAGGGGTGAACTGAACAGGAGGGACGAATGAAGTAGCAGAGAGAGGAGAGCAGGAGAGAATACCAGAAGAGAATCTGTGAGGGCAACAGAACCGTACGAACTCCCATCGCGGCCGCATCAGCCGGTCTTTTCGCCAGTGGTGCCATCCGAAAATACACAAGCAGTTTCGCGAACCGAGAACCCTTACGACTTTGTCAATTCAACGCAGAGAAAAAAAAGCTACTGGCAAAAATGGTTTACGAGAGTGACTTCTACACAACCCGACGACCCTACTCGCGGCCGCTCGTCTCGTCTTACAGCATCTCGGTTAGTATACATAGTAGAGGCTTGTGACAAAACGCGAAATTCACTACATGTCTTAATATTAATGTTTTGCTAAATGGCACTAACGACCACAGTGTAAGAGCCCGTGTGACATGGAAACACCCTAGCACAACTTTGAATCCCAAAACACGAGTATCAACGTTTCGCTTACGTTTACCCTCTGTAAGTTGACCAATTAACTTTAAAAGGCATTGTGTACCGTACGTCATCTGGTTCCCGCGTTAACTGTCTGGTTAATTCCGTTGTATCTGAGCGAAACGTTGGTACCCATAGTTTTTTTTTTCGTGCAATTTAATCAGCAAGCCCTGATTCAGATAATCTTACGAACTCGATCAACGACAGAGCCAAAAGCGATCAGTGTGGTAAGAGTCCTTGGGAGCTTCCGGATATTTTTTGGTGGCTGTTGATAGATCGAATTCGATGAAAAAGTCTCTACTTCCACACTGTACTCGTCATTAAACTACTATTACTACTACTACCGCCACTACTACCTCTTTTTACTACTACCGCTACTACTACTACTACTACTACCACTGTCACTACCAGTTTCTTTATACTCTCTTGAACTTGGGGGAAAAGCCGTGCACTCGGTGTCTCAGTAAGGATATAGGTTATCCTAAAATTTCTTATCGAGGAAGATTCAGCCTCGAGCGATTCGCGAGGTACGCCGATTTTTCACGAAAGCCAAAATCGGTGTCCAGATTCCACACGAAACCGTCATTTTGTTTTTCTCTCTCCATCTGTACACGTACTGCCCCCTCCCCCCTTGTTTACCAGTATTTTTGTTTGTGAAATTTTGTTACACCAAATGTAAATAAAACGTATGGCATTGAGCAGCTGTTACACAATATTTACGTTCTGTTATGCCAGTGTCTATTTTCAAATGTAAATAAGAGAATTGTGTTTCAAAAATAAACCGTAGGTTTTGTTTAACAAAAACTCTGCATGCTAGCGATGGAACAATTTCTGTATTTCAACGAAACATCGACGCTGAGAAGGAACTTGGTTGGCTGCTTATCTAGGCCCGCTATAATTTGGAAACTTTATAAATACAGTGAGGATAGGACAACGGGGTCAGAAGGGAAAGCTATTAGTAGCGTTGCAAACAATTTTCCGGGAGTCGGAGTGTTAAACTTAGAAGCCATACGAGCCGAGGAATTTTGGATCTCGAGCCAGAAAAATGAATTTGCACGGATATTGCCGGACCAGTTTGGGCAGCAATGACTTCTGCGCGATTCTTTTCTCGCGCTATAGTACTACACCGAAAGTACACGGCGAGCAAGAAGAATCTCGAAGGTGGAGCTGCGAGCGAAGTTGAAGATTCTCGTGAGATTATCGAAGAAATCGAAGCGTTGGACGAGAAGGACCGTTGTTGAAATTCCAAGGGTTCCGGATGGAATCCATGATCCGGTTATCGATGAGAATTTCCTGCTGAAGTTGGCTAGAGGGAAGCCGAGGCCGCGGTGTTGCGTTACTCTGTCCTAATTTAGACCGCTGAAGCACCGGGACGGGACGACTCGCTCCCACCACCCGAAGAGTTTTCGTCGCTACGGAAATTCATACGGCGCAGATGCTGTAATTTGTGCCTCGCCGCCATGGCTGCTCGCCATCTTCGCTTTCGACATAACCTCCGCTCTCGCTTGAAAACCCCCCCTAATCTCCCCCCTAATTTTAACCAGACCTTTCACCCTGATCAGACTTTACATAGAAATTTATCATTTACTCTAGTTTAGATCAATGACTAATCACGATTCTAAGAATCGCTTTGGCAAAATCTCGAATACCAAACGTGTCGTCGGGAAGCTATAAATTCGCGTGTAAACACGTGCAGGTGCGAGATTGGAATGCGCGGGGGTGCCCCGCGACTCGCGCTGGCATTCCGTTTGGTATTTCCGTATAAGTGTAAGAGAGAAAGAGATGTTAAATTATTAATCCAAGCGTTTGACGAAATTGCACGATGATCTTCGTGACACGCAGACTTTGCTGGGATGGTTTATCTTAGCTCTGAGGTCTGAGGCAAGTTGGAAAGTAGGTAGAGTCGTTTAATGATGATACGTAGGAGACTCTGAATAGCATTTTAAGAGCAAAGAACGAAGATTGATTAATATATAATTAGCCGATGGAGGGTGCGAGCCGAAGAAGCGAGTAGTGCAGGTAGTACGAGTGATGTGGTGGAGGAGCAAGTGTGGAAGTGAGAATCTCTCATTGAGAAAGAGACACGCAGGAGGAGTACTTAGGGCAAATCCCGATAAGAGTGGATCGTTGCAGAAGCAAGAGACGTTCCCCTGGGAGAAAGTACCATTCGTGCCACGTCCATCCCTGGTCCCAGAGCCGTTCACCGTTTGGGGTCGTAAGCAGCAAGACCCTAGAAAAGAGTTCTATCAGTACGTCACTCTGAAGGACAAGGAGGGAGTGGTACGTGGGAAGAACGTCGCCAAAGAAGAGCACACTCGTAGGCTGATCGAGGGTGGTGCAGTTTCCAAGGTCAACCTGGATGCCTCGGCAGAATTGGCGGCCAGGGGCCACGTGTTCGAGAGGGGAGTCCTCGCGAGACAACCTGGTGCTCAGAGACACGCCTATGGACCAGCAACTGGCCGCACGAAAATCCTCTGGGCCCTCGAGAAGCCCTCCTGGTACAGGTTCTAACGACCTTCGAAGGCGAACCTGAAATACAACGAACCCCTTTATAATTATTACACTCGTATAAACATTATATACACTCTTTTACTCGAATCAATATACCATCTACCTTCTCTAATGTACAAAGACACTATTTGTAATATCTTGGAATATTCGCCTGGGAAACGACCTTGAGATGTGAACCTGGAAACGAAATAATCTCTTCACAATTGTCACACTTGTATCACATACATTTGTACTCGAATTAAATTACAACCTACCTTCTCCGTTGGACGAAGATACAATTTGTAAAATCTTGGAATATTCGCCTGGGAGTTTTTCTACATCCCGTATATAAATATAAATAAAGGAACTGTTGCGGTGCGGATCCCACACGAATATTCAAAGGTTAATAACGAACATTAATATAATCTTGGCAATCCCAGCGTTGGGAATAGTGTTGAAATAAAGTTTTGATAGATGCTGTACTGTGTATACGTGTTTTGGCACATCTTTCATCATCAAAGAACTCGAGGAAGAGCAAAGCACTCTGCGCACCCTTCCGCTTCTAGACCTCAGAGCACCCTACAATTTTTCATCCCTTATCGTGAGCATCTCGCTTCGTGTACAAATGGAGATTGAACAAAGCATGGTTATTTATATATATATATAGTAATCTCGCACGGAGTCCAGAGTGAGGTCCGCTAGCAGCGATCTTATGGGAATTTCTATATAGAATGAGACACCGAGAGTCTCCTCTCAAGGGGGAGATTTATCGGTACAAAACTAAGAGACGACTCTATACACGTGACTGGTGTTTCTTGGCAAGGGCAGCAAGAAAATTGCTCAATGTTGCGTTCCAAGTGTCCTGAATATCTCAGCAAGGAGACGTTATTAATGCATACGAAACTGCTTTACGTTTATAATTGGGTCGCACGTTGTGTGTCTAGAGATAGATCGATGCCGATCCCATTAGAGAATCCATCCAGCAAAATCCATGTCTCACCATAACGTAATATTTCTTCCCCAATGTACATGTATATATATATATATATATTCCATCCCACCGAGGCTAGCCTGAGAAATTATCACGCTCGTAGTTTATACGTTTGGTTCTTTATTTTCGTCACGGATTGATCGAGAATAAGTGGCGGGTACGGGGCACGCAGACTTGGCATTGAAAGGGTGGAAAACGCGGTCAGACGAGACGAAAATAGCGGCACGTCAGTGAAATGACGTTTGCAAGGCTGAAGGTGTGCGAAATAATTCCAGGCTCGTCGAGGCATCCCTCCCTCGCCATTGATTACGAATTTTCCAAAAATTCTAGTGCACGGGTCATTCTCCAAAACTCATTAATTTCTCGGAGGAGCATGCGAGCGAAGAGGCCCGATAAGTAGGTTTAAGCATGTTAATTAATCCAGTGATCTTAATGGCAAACACTCTCGCACTCTTTTGGATCCTCTGTATATTTTCCCTGCCCCTTCACCCTCTCTCTACATTTTTCCTCAACCCCCCTTCAAAACACTTTTCTTATACAAGACTGAAAATGTGTGAAATAATTCCAAACTCGTCCAGGAATTCCTCCCTTCAACATTAATTACAATTTTCCAAAATTTGTATACTACATAACTAATTGCCCAAAATTCATTAATTTCTTGGTGCAACGAAGAGCTCCTACAAGTAGGTTTAAGCATGATAATTAACCCAGTGATCTTAATGGCAAACACTCTCGCACTCTTTTAGATCCTCTTTCTCTATTTTTCCTACCCCCTCACCCTCTCTTTTCACCTTTCTCAACCTCCACTACCTTCATTTATAACTTGTAACAGCCTACGTGCTATAATCTATAATATATATACACATATAAATATATGTACACTAATGTGCTCAACCTGGATAGCCGCCAGCTCTTGTGAGTCTTTAGCACGACCATTTTTTTTTCGTCAAACTTTGTGCCAGCCAAAGCAGATCAAAGCATCGTTTCGTCGTTCGAGGCTCCAGGTTTCTCTATAAAAAATATATATTCATACAGTAATTTTCAATTCAAACATGACTAAAGTAGAAAGAAAAAAATGAAAGATACCGGAAACTCGTAGGAAGGATGGTTTGATCTGGTCGATCTTTGGGGAGATTCTCGAAAATGGTTGAAACGTTGTACAACCCCGAATCTAGACACCCCGGCACTACGTGGTGCGCGACTATCCGGATACGGGGATGAGATCGGCCCAGGAGCAGTACAGCTACTCGTACACGAATAGCAGCAGCACTAGCTCATCCTCGTTGGACCCGTACAGTCGGCGTCCACAGAGAACGAGCCACACCGAGGAGAGCGTCGTTAAAAGGGAGAGCGGCCCATACGGATCCTACTCCACCGAGAGATCCTCAAGATCGACATCCGGCGGCGGCCCCGGCGGTTATCGATCCTCCTACGAGACCCACACTTCCGGTCGTTTACCCGGTGGTACCAGTTATCGTCATTTCTCCTATCGCGTTTAATAAAAATACACCCACCCCTCCCCCTATCCCTCTTGCACTTTTGCTTCTAACCAATCTTACCCCTGCTCTATTAGCGTTTCTTCTTGGATAACAAAACGATCTTTCACTCCCCCCCCCCCCTCCCTCTATTATTAATACAATTGTGAGTGCTACGGATTTTTTCACGTTTTACTTATAGTAGATTAAGCTAGTATTTATCTCAACTGAACTGTCTTATTCTCCAAGACGCGGTTGCTTATAGTATATTTATATACATATATAGTTTCTTGGACGAATTTTCAAGTAGACAAGCTTTTTTATAATAGGACTTTGTGTTGCATTTAAACGTAGTAAAGCTTTGGATTATTTAAAGTGCGAGTGCTCCGGCGTATCTGGAGGCTTTTCAGTATGTAGAAGAATGCAGGAACCGAAGTGGGGAACGGCACGATTACAGTCTTAGACACACAACGTTCTGGATTAGTCTAGGGACACGTTTCTCTGTTTCCTTAAGCGGAAGTTTATTGTATGACTAAAGATTTGAGACATCGGAGCACTAACCGAGTGTTCTTATTCTTTCTATTCTATTCTGCCTCCCATGTGACTCCTCCCCCACCGCCGCCGGATCAATCTCTGCCAATCCAATACGATAATCAGGGCCCTGCCGTTATTCCATTATCAACGCTCATTCAGGTAAGCGAAATTAGAGTTCAATAGTGCTGTGTACAGACAAATTCGAGATGCTTCAAAAATTCTTGTAACGCTTTTGCTCGTTCATTCTGCTCTAACGATCGCTTTGCTGGTATAATAACAAACTTCACCACCATCATCATCATCATCATCAGCGGCATATCATTTTGGGGAACGCTCGTTTCTAACATCGGAGAGCTGTGCTGTTAATATCTACTGTAGCGAGCTTGGCTGCGCTTGGAAGACTCACGTGGGATTTCATGGATCATTAAATAATTCATGCGAAGAATCGCGAGTTTTTTTTGTGTTCGAGCAACAAAGAGTAAAGCACAGATTGCTCCCCAGTTGAGATCCTCGCCTTACATGCCATACGTGGCTCACAAGAGGCTCGTCACCATAGTCCATACACCCGTGCACAGCGTGCCGTACAGCGTTTATCACGCGGGCGAGCTGATACCGATAAGAGTTCGCTCGCGAGTCAGACCGTCGATTCTCGCAGCTGAACTCGCAAGGATACGTTCTCTGCCAAGGCCAACCTACGTCTCTCATCTCGAAAGGTTCCTTAACTCCAAGGACAACATCGTAAGTTTTTCGGTAAAATACACTTTCTATATTGCTCCTCTTCTTCTGCTTCGTCTTCATCTGCATTCCAATCATCTCACTCTTCGTTCTTCTCACGCCTTATCAACTCTAAAGGGAAACCAGCGATAATTACCTTGCTAAGTATCATTCATTTAATTACTTTTTACCACTACTACTACTTCTTCTTCTTCATCATCATCATCATCATCATCAAACGATCAATCGTTGCAAAATCGTAAAGAGAAATAATCAGCTGAGCCATAATCTCATCTTCGATCATCAAATTCTGACATCTATTTTTGTTCTTCATCCGAAAATCTTGATCTTTCAATAAAGTTGTATCGTGGAAGCGGAATTCAGAAGAAATTTTTGTAAGAATTTCTGTAATACTGAAAAACAACGAGAATGAATTACACGTTTATATAAATATATGTAAATTCTTGGAAATAAATAAAAACTTGGGTTGGTATATAAAATGTTACTTTTCGTATACTAAAAGTTGTCTCGTTCCTCACAGTATTTTGACGACGAGGCCAGGGAGATTCGTGCCAGGGTCGACTCCCTTCTTCGCAGAATCCACGTTTACGTACCTCGTGCTTCTCCCAGGTAATATCGAAGATTTTGGTTGGAGCGAAAAAATTCTTCAAGACTCTAACCGTAAAGATTTGTCTTCTGCTTCAGTGATTTTGCCGAGGAAATCGTACCGGAACGACTGCGGTGTGGCGATTACGTTCACCGGCTGCTTTCCGGAAGAAACAACACGAAAAAGGACCTCGATGCGCTTTCTTGGTACGAGGTGCCCGACAGGGCTGACTTCGGTAACCTGGCCTGTGTCAAGTACGTCGCTGGCAAGCCCCATTCGGTTAGAAGGCCTTATTACAAGGTCGCTGACCTTCGACCCTCTGACATTAAGAACGACGTCAATTTCCTCAGCTACTACAGCAAAAACCGCCAGGCTGCAGCCAACGCCTGTAAGTAGGAAAATCCATCCCCTCGATAGAACAAGAGAAATACCATCGTTTAATTAAGATAAATCTTGTGTATATTTCGGAGATGTGATTTTCTCGAAAATAAAAACAAACAACACAGACACGTAGCAGACACAACATACCACGTTTACCTTTACACGAAACACCTATGTAGATATATGTTTATGTACACTTGCAAGGAAAAATCGATATCCATGTTTATTTTGGTTTTTGCAAAGTAATTCCAACTGATTGTTATATGTTTTCCTTGCAAGAGACGAAGGGAGGAATCGAAAGAATTAGATCTGTAGGAGAAAAAACGGCCTCGCGACGCCGTAGTGTGCATCTTATTTTGGTTTTTGTCCCTGGCTCGTTTCACTGTCTATTTTGATTTTTTTCTGGATTTGACAACACTCTGTTCACACACACTGTCTGGGTATTTTTGTTGTGCGCAATCACGTGTGCTTATCTTATTTTTGCTGTTTTTTTTCCTCGTTCGTTGTAGTCTCCTCCTCTATTGTACCTGACTATCTTTTTTCTCTCTTTTTTGTGTCCTTTTTTCGTAAACAATTCTCTGTTGTTGCCTCTCTGTTTACTGTGCCTAATTACGTAGCGACGTCGGCCACTGGCGCAAAACGATCAAGATATAAATATGATAAAACGAAGCGAGATCGAGAAAGAGAAAGAAACAGAGAAAGAGGGTGGGGGAGTGAGAGAGTGAGAGAGAGAGAGAGAAAGAGAAAAAATAAGGATATAAGTGAAAAATAGAGGAACGAAGGAAAAAGAAAATTTTAATTTTTTATGTTTAATTATGTAAGAGATTGAGAAAGAGAGAAAAAAAGAGAAACCCGAGAGAGAAGCGAAATAAAGGGGACGAGCGAATGAAGGAAAAGCGAGAAATAAAGGGGAATGCGCGCGAGGCACAAGAGGTTTCGGTCGGAAGGACCAGGACGAACAGTGGACACGCACAAGTTTTTCGTCAAAAACGCGGGAATTTCGATGGGGAAAAAGAATGGCACGAGTCCTGGAACTTTTGTGAAAATTTGCAGGCAAGGGTTGGAGGGACCGGGTGCCGGAACTCTACGAGGATCCGACGAAAGCCAAGAAGGGAGACGACGAGGAGGAGGAGGGGGAAGAGTAGCACGGGGATTCACCGAACGAGTGGCGACATCTACGCACAATCGTCTCGGACTATCTACCACGCCAATCCATTCTCTGATTCGCGCGACCAATAGTACAAAACGATACATAAAACCATCCAAAAAACACCCTGCACCACGGATCAGATGAACTTTGCGCGTTCCCCAATATAAATACCACACAAACACACAGACACCAGTGCACCCATTGATTTCTCGCGAGGGACTGCTCTCGTGATTACAAAACTCGCAAACCCTTCTAATTCAATACGTAAATTTTCTTAGGACTTACTAAAAAGGACGAAACGGAATATTGATTTGCCCGAACAAACAAACATACGAAAAGAAAGAAAAACAAAACAAGAGTTGAAAATAAATAATGTCCGTTGTAGAAAGTTGGATGTTTCATTATCTCCTGCATAGACCATTAAGTCCACGGCCTAAAGCATAGGCTTTTCATTTATATGAGGTAAGCTTATTACTTGCGTGCTTTCTAATTCCATAATCAATCCCGTTCAAAACTCCGTTCTAATCCTACAAGAGCGAGAAGAACCGTTACGAGGATTTATCCCTTTTTGGATCACTCACATATATAAATCTTAACGATAATCTTGCCGTAACCACATAAGTCTTTGGTCAAATCAAGGACAGACTTCGCGACGAAGGAGCATCATCGAATCACGCACATTAATCCTCTGGTTTCTATTGGATGAGCAATAAACAAGAATAAGAGCAAATAAGACTCGAATCTGCATAAATCAATCAAGGGTGAATATTAACACTGTGCTTTCAAGTTTTGCTGCGTCCTTGTTCACATCTATCACGCCCCCCTGTATCTGCACTGGCTTCTAACCTTACTTTATTTTTTTCTCCGGTTAAAAGCACATAATGCCTGCGACTGAACTCGTAGTTCTCATGTTCTTCTTTCATGTTTTCCACAGCACCGGGTCAACCGATGACGGAAAGAGAGCTCAGGAAAGGTTAGGATCACAACTGGATTAGTCCTTTTAAAGACTCGATCAATCAGCTAGCTAGACACTATTAGAGAGCATTTTGTAAATCGCGTTGTTTACATTTTATAGTTAACCGGCAGCGGAGAATTGGTCGGTTAATAATAAAAATGTTAATCTAATTTTAGCCCGCGCTTTAGAAACCGAGTACAGTGCTGCCACGCCGAAGAAAGGTAAGATTCGCTAACTGGTCATGATGGATAGAGTATACAATATGGACTAATAAGTCTGGTTAACACGAGTAGTGGTCGATGTATATCTTCCATGTTCGCTTAGCTCCCGAAGCGAAACAGGAAGCGGTAGTGGAACCGGTGAAAGAGCCAGAACCGGTGAGAGAACCAGAACCGGAAGCTGAGCCAGAACCGGAAGTGCAGCCAGAACCAGAACCAGAACCGGAAACGGTTCAGGAGGCACCAGCCGAGAAAAAGAAAGAGAAGAAGTCGAAAAAGCACAAGGACAAGGAAGAGGATGGTATGTATCGACGGGATAATCATCGACCGTGAAAAAAGCTTCTATAGAAAAAGAGTGGTAAAATTGCGACAAGGAACCAATTCGCAAATGAGAGTAACGAAAGCTTCTGCACGATCATCTGATGGCCCGAGTCGTCTTCAATGTTGTTTCTTAACGATAACCCACCGTATTCCTCGATGTGTCTCTCGTTGGTAGATTTCGAAATTCGTTGTGTGTACTCGTATTGTAAAATAATAATAACAGTCTGTACAGTGTAATAAATTTATTAGAAGAACATATACAAACAAAATTATACATTTGATTGGTTAGCTGTTGGAGCAGCCGTAATTAAACGTTTGTTTTATCGATTTTAGTGAGGAAAGCGGATAAGGAAGAGGTTTTGAAAGCCGCTGGTCGAGCTCTCGCGAAGCAGGCAGCAGAGGCCTTGTAAGTACCATTAGAAAATTCTCTTTCTACAGAATCGAGAAGAGTTGTCGAAGATTAATTTCGGTTTGTTCGACAGGTATGAGGAAGAGAGGCAGAAGAAAGCGGATGAAGAGCGACTGGCGATGGAGTTGGAAGAGCAGAAAGCTTGGGAGGCGTTGAAGTTGGCTCAGGAAATGCGAGAACGCGCCGAGGAAATAAACGAGCAGGAACGGAGGGAGGCCGAGAGAAAAGCAGAGGAGGAAAAACTGGAAGAGGAGCACCGAGAAGCTGAAAGGATCGCGCGGGAAGAGAGGTACTTTACCTGATGGAATTGTAACGTCTATTTTGAAGAAATGAGAAATAAAAAAGAGGGTGGGAGGCTTGACGTGCGAGGTGCATTGGAAATAACAAGAAAAAGAAAACAAAGTGAATAATTGTTTGACGCGATGGATCTGACTCGAAGCATACAAAATTAGTTCATGAGTAATGGAGGAAACAGCTGGTGAAGCGGAGCGAGAGTAAATAATACGGAAGGCTCTTGGAATGTTCACTGAGAGTCTTTCTTGGGTAGAGGGGGGGGGGGGTGACATTAAGCTAATAAAGGCCACTGGAAGGAGTGATGCCATGAACGGTCAGAATAGGTTAGGTTAATTGACGAAGAGACGCACTCGTCTTCGAGAGGAGGGTCCGAGTGACACCGTAAATTATATTATTGCGAATAAAATCACCAATCGAATGCTACAGAGTGTGATTTATATTTCAGGGAGGCTGCAGAGGCTGCTGTGGCTGCAGCGGAGGCAGCTGAGGAGGAACGAATCGCAATCGAAAAATCGTTGGAGGAACAGAGCAAACGTCAGGAATTGGAGGCAACGAAATTAGCTGAAGTGGCTGCGGCAGCTGACGTTACTGAAGAGCCTAAAGTTTGCGAGGATGAACCAGCCGATGTCGAAGAGATAACTGATCAGGAGAGGGAGGAGAAACCATACGAGGTCATCACGCAGGAGGATACTAAGGTAAAGTGATGAAAAGGAGGAAATATTTTTAATTGGAGGGAATAAAATAAGAAAGAGATTTTATAATTTATAGGTGGAGGAGGAGAACGTTTGCGCTGAAGAAGAACCAAAGGATTGCTGCAACGAGCCGTTGATAGAGGAGCACGAGGGGATTCACTCGGTGGTTGTTGACGATAACGCGACGGTCGAAGATGAGCCACAAGTCGAGGAGGCTGTCGTGGTAACGGAAGAAAAGGAGGTAGTGGAGGAGGAGGAAAAGAAGGCCGTCGAGGAGGAAGTAGCGATCGAGGAGGAAGCAGCGATTGAGGAAGAAATAACGCAAGAAGAGGCTGCAGCTGCACCGGAAGTTGCTACGGATGCTGAAGAAGAGTCGGCTGCTGATGGAGGCGAGCAGTCAGTGACGATCGAGGTGACAGAGGAGCAGGAGGAACACATCGACGCTGCCCCCGTGGCCAACGATGAACCTGCAATGACCCTTGACGAACCGGAAGTCGAGGAAGAATTCAGCTGGGGCGACCAGGACTCGTAATTCATCCGACTCGTTCGTTCCCTCCTTCTCCCCCTCGTCATTTACGGTGACTTGGTATTTGTGAACGAGGAGGTGGGGGAGGAGGACGTAATGCACGAAGAAGTTGCATCGGCGGAGGAAGTTGCTGTTGATTATGAGGAAGAATCGGTTGTCGAAGATCGGCAACTTTTTCTCATTATACTTCGCTCGTTGTTATTGTTGTTATTATTGTTATTATTTTGCGTAAATGGGATAATCCCGGGTTTTTTGGTTCACCAAGGAGCTTTCTCCGGGGCTTTTACGTCAGCTTGAACAAACGATCGTTGCTTCAAGCGTGACCAGGTCCTCTGGATTTTCCACGATCGACCCTCATCGATCATTCAACGACCAATCGAGTTGTCTTTGTAACTGCGCGTGGCATGCGATGCTTCTCTTATTTAAACTTTACTGTGAATAAACAGTCCCTCATTTGGCAACCTTTTTATCGATGTACTTGCGATTCTTCAGGGTCTGCCGTTCTTCTTCTTCTTTCGTTTCACTGAACAGAGAAACCCAGGGAAGATTTATTTCTACTCTAATTTTGTGTATTTGTTATAAGCGCACACGCACACACACACATACATATATACATACTTTTTGATCGTAGTATTATTTATTGTAAACGAGCGTGAGAGAAAATGAATTTTAATAATGATTGTAATGATTCGTATAAGAATACTTATCGCCAGAATGGATTTAGCGTTATTTATAAGTCGATACGCGAAGCTACGAAAGAGCTCCGATAGCCGCAAACACTCGCACGTTGTATTATGTGATAAGCAAATCACCTAGATACAAAAAACGCATTGCACACACCCACGAATAAATGTTAATTCTACTCATCTTTCTATATTCTAGCACTATGCATATACGTAGCGTGCACTTTATTCACAAAACGCCTTCTTTTTATCTATTGTATAACAATAAATCAAATAGAACAAAAGTACAGGAATTGCGCACTTGATTAGTCGCTCCCATCAATTTTTTAAAAGTTAAACCGATCAACGTAGAAAAGATTAATGCGCCGGATTTACCACGTGTATACACAATGTGCTTCGTATTGAGAATTTCATCGGTGAACGTAACCGTTCTATTTTTAAGGGCTGCACGATGCATTTTATATTTCCGCAATTCGTGGCGAGCAATTTTCTACGGTTCGATGTAAACAGTCGATTAAGCACGCGATGAAAACCGCGATACGCGCTGAAACAATAATAAGTAGCTATAGCTCGAGAGCAATAAATATTTCCTCTCCTCAAGCTTAAGTGAACGCTGAGGTTGTTGAAAGTCGTCGAGAGTCGGTCTTGAATCACCGAGCGAATTTTCACCCTTGAAAATTGTTTCACTCTTATTACAAACCAATGGAAATGTTGATTATTAAATTTCTTCGCTCTCTGTGCACCTAATTTGACCTTGAGATCTATTACGCATAGGAGATGGAGATAATAGGTTCGAGAGGTCTGCTCCGGTAACTGTATAGTCGATAGGAAAAACTTGGGAATAATGACGCGAGCATAAAGGCCGAGGCAGCTATTGCGTCACAAGAAATCTGGCCAATCGAATTTCAGCCGCGGTTTGTGACGTATCGCAACTTCACCGTTTCGCTCGCACTAGTCACAATTTTCACCCATTCGGATCGATCTTCTATATTCATCATAAGCTTGAACAGAGCCTCGCTATACGCTAAATTCTCTCGACGGTGGATCATTTTTGAAACTGGAATTTAAGCCTGTCGAGGATTGACGTCAAGCGGACAATAAAAAGATCATTGCGCGTTTCACGTTGATTCGCAATAACTGTCATTAATCAATGAACAGCTGCGATGGATCAAAGTACACACGCTCGGTTTTCGAGTCGATCCCCGAAACCCGGAGCGTTGAAAAACAAGCGCGATATTTCACGTTTGGGAGTAGCTGAAAAGAACACGCGGATGAGGAGCTGAAGAGCTCTTGGGGGGGATCTGAAAGTTGGCAGGAAAGTTATTGGTAGATTGATCGATACTGTTGCTAATTATAGAGCAAAGAGCGAGAACCGCTGGAACAATGAAGAAATTGGCTGGAGTGGAAAAAGTTTCTCAGCCTTGGTTGAATTCGATTACGGATTGGTGGGGCGCAAAAACGAAGGGATCGGAAACTTTTGCCATCGCTGCAGAAATATCTAGCGTCATCCCATCGGCAACTTTTCATTTAAATCAAGCTAGAAGTGCGAGTGGCCTTATCGACGCTCGCAGACACCAGTTAAACTCCGCGTTGAGCTCGAAGGTTGATCACTGTCAATGATGCGTGCTTTTCCAAAATAGTCTAGACTGTGGACTCGGCGTGTTAACAGAAGTAAATCCAGCTCTCTGCGAGGGAGCCAAGAAGCTCCCGAGGATAAAATTCCAGTCGATCCACTCGGTCTTAGAGTTTTTCCCAGCAAACTCTATTTTCCAGGGGCGAAACTTTCAGACAGTCCGCATAATTATGCTTGTTTTTCCTTCTGGCGTAGATTTTCTTCAGAAGTCGTCCATGCGAGAGAGAAAGAAAAAGGGGGGGGGGGGGGTGATACAAGTTGGGGATGATCGGGCGCTTTCCAAGACTTCTTCCACCGGATTTGCACTCTCTCGCCATTGTGTAAATTTGCATCTGCTCAGCGGAATAGTTCTAACGTATATAGATATACGTGGGTAGGTCACGTATGAATAGCTATATATATATATAATAGTGGGAAGAAAATCATCATCGACGTTTTCGTCAACAGGGATAATCGATAAGACTCGTGGTCGTAGGTTGCAAGTTTCGCTGCAGCAGCACAGGGTGAGTTTTGAATTCTTGTGGGGCTATAGGCGGAGAGAGAGATAGATATAGGGAGAGGGGGGGTGGGTGGGGGAGAATGTAGTTGCTGACGTCAGTGCAGAGCTTGCGGCACCGCGACTGTGCCGTGCTATGACGTCATTGGGCTTATAGCTATGTGGCCGAGCAGCGACGAGGAACGAGCAGCAGAGTGGCTCCGGGGGTAGGCAGCAGCAGAGAAAGAGAGGCAATAGAGTGAGTCGAGCAACCACAGGCGTAGGCCCGAACGATAAATCTTCCAGACTAATCCACAATTTTTACACGTCCAGCCTTGAAGTTCACCCCTCTGGCCGGAGACTCGAGCCCATCAAGAAAACGCGTCAAGGACCCCTCGCTCTATTGCTTATTTTTCTTAGGCGTTTCTAATTTTTGTAGGTCATCCACGGAGACCCGTAATCCCGCGGCCGTCCATCTACTCGCACCCGGATGACCTTGAAACACCAGGGATCGGCTATTCTCGGAGAAGCTGCCGGCGGTGTAGGTGCGTGCCTGAAGCTGGCTTGAAATTTCGAGATAACCGGATTATGGATCGCACACGAGATGCGACCTTGAAGAGCGTTTAGGAGCTGACAATGAAGCATTCTGTCCTGTCGCGGGGAACGATAATTCATGTCACGGGGACTATAATCTCTCCAAGGCTTAACACGACACGATTATCCCTCGAGCAAACCTGGCTGTGGGGGAACTTTATTCTCTCTCTTCAGCTTTCTCGCAAATTTCCATGGTTGGATATACGAACTGGAACAGAAGGAGATTCTCGGGGAGAGAAAATTGGTGGAGAAAATGGAGAAAGTACGGAGCAGAGCGAGCTTGTTCGAGTTATAGTCCGTTACTCGAGAATTCAGGATCTTTCCAGGCCAAGCTCTTCGTTCGACTGGACGAGCATATTTGTCAGGGGATAATGGGCTTTGGCTAGCGAGGGACTAGAGAAACAAGTTGGTCTTAAGTAGAAACGGCCGTTACGCCACTGGCTTTGGCCTGTGAAACACGCGCCCTACCAACCCTCCGGGCCACCGCCATTTTGGTGACGAGCCGAGTTTAGACCATCCGCACTACCACCCACTACCACCACCCACCACCACCACCCACCTTCCTGTAATCTCATCTCTCCTTCGGCTCCCTCGTTCCTCCGTCTCTTTCAAACAATTGGCCGATCAATGAGCTCTTCTCCTCGACCAATCAAACCAACTCCCATCGTGTGTGTTACAAAAAAAATATTCTCCCTCGAACGAGGATACAGATTCTCAGTAATAATGGCCGAGCACGGTACTGCTGCAGCTTTATACACACAAGCTGAACGAATTTAACAAGTCTGATGGGGCAGAAGACGTGGGGGAAACGATTGAGCATCGTTAGGCCGGTACATCACGAGGCCATTTGCGCTTGAAAAACAATGGCTGATTGCCGAGCAGGGTCTTCTCGATAAATAATCAAACCTCCACTGGCGCACGCACGAGCAGAGAAAATTTCGCGCCAGAAATCTAAAAGCTCTGCTCTATGATCGAAGAAACATATGTACATATATATATATATATATATATATATATATATCGATGAAACGATCGCAACCGGAAGAGGACTTCCGTTCTCCAAACTCCAAACACCGCTGAACTTGAAGCGTATTCCCATCGGTATTCGAAAATGGTGCACGTTACAGCTCGCGCTATTTATTTATAGGCGAGAGAGTGTATACAGCTATGCTAATAAGTCTAAAGCAAGCGAGAGTAGCGGGTTCAGTGAGAGCCGCCATTGGCTTGGGATATTTTTGGCCAAGCGTTGCGGTCAAGTACCAGGGCGACTCCAAAATTCCTGGAGAAGCGACGAGCTTCCGGCGGAAGATACGTGGACAAAGGAGCAACAACGGCCGCGTTAATCGTCTTGACGATCGAGCGTGACGCATTGCGGTGAATCACCAGACGTCATTCCTATCGTCAGCAGCAGTCACGCGAACTTCTCCGTCGATCGGCTTATACTCCTCGTTGCACTTTACATCCGCCTCGTGCAGCTTTAAGGTCTCACGGCGTCGTCCCGTAATGCGATGTACCTAAAAGCGATGGATGAATAATTAGCAGGATATTTATATCGATCTCGACTTTGTACCGCTCGCTAGGTTACCTTAGTCCTTTATTAAAATCACCCTGAATAAGGTGATTATTAGCAAACCGGCCAAAGACTTCCGGTAGCACCCACCCCATCGTCCAAACTCGGGTGAGAAATAATAACAGATCGATCTTCCGGGATAGAGGTAGCTTCCAATTTTAGTGAGGCTGTTTACTCGTGGCAATGCGTGTTTACCTCGTGCGCTGTCGTTACGAAATAGTCGGGACTCTGAGCCGGGAGAGTAGCGCAGGCTGCTCGATTTCTAGTACGTCTGCTTTTACCAAGGAGCAACGGAGAAGGAACAAGAGTATATATGCAATCGATAACATCCACGGACAAAAATACCCTTCGGCAGCTTGTAGACTTTCCGTGCGACTTTGTCTGGCCAAGCCTTATCGACCATTCCTTTATGAACGAATCTCCCGAAATCGATACCAGCTCGCAAGACCACCACCACCCACTACCACCACCACCACGTGTGCGCATCGTCGCGAAAATTCATCAGATAATTTCTTCAATAATTCATCGACACCGGTTGACAGTCGAAATTTTACAATATTACACGTTAAGAGAGAAGCTAGGTTTCTCAATGGCTGATTTATCCGAATCTCGCTGACATGTGTTCTCTTTCAGCCAGGGAAAATCATTGATCGTCGAAAGCTCGATAGACAGTGAGAGGGGGTGATAGAATTTTGTTGAATTATCCAGGAAAAAAGCGAGTGGTTGTAAAATTCGTTGCACCCCCTGCACTTGAGCTTGAAGATCGCGACGCCATAGTTCGGAGGGAACGGTGTAAGTGTAAGAGAGCGAGAGGGGAAGGGGTGAGAGAGCAAGAGAGACAGAGAGTAGAGGGAGAGTGGACGACGTCTGGATCAGTCGGCGTAAGGCTCTCGTGGTGCGAGCACCTCCCGTTAAATTTTCCGTTCGTTACATTGCACTCTCTGCGATACGCGAATCCTGTACAGTGTGAAAGGCTCGCGTGCTCTGATCAATCGAATCGAGAATCAACCGTCGACAGTGCAGCGAGCTTACGTTCAACTGGATACAAATGGTCAGAGGTAAGAACGAAGGCGCGAGTTTGTCAATTGTGCCGGTGTCGAGGTTTGGCCGCTGAACCTCGCCAAGCCGGAAAGTCAGAAGCTCCGGAAATCCGATAACGCGATAAAGCATCCGAAACTGTCACTCGAACCTTATCAATACTGTACATTGACGTAGGCGACGTCGTTCGTTAGATTAAAATTCGTGATCGATCTAAAGTACGTGTGACATTTTGAAGAACGAATTATTCTTATCGATAAATAATATTCGTGTCTTACAATTTTTCGTAGCTCCTTCCACGAGAAACTTCGATTAATTTTACTTGTGTTTCTGTGGTAAAATAAATTTGGGTCACGGTGATCTCGTGGAAAGTGCCATTTGAGCGATACACTTTTTATTGACAGTCCGTCGATGGATAAAGATTCGAGTGGTTGATCAATGCTATTCCGGATGCAATGTCGCGCGATTTACGAGTCGCAGATGCGTGTTGGCCAGTAGTACAGACCGCTTTACAGTTTACGATGACGCACAATGATTCGCGATGGAATTTATCTATGTGTATAAAGAGGTCATACGGTTAATGTCAAGCTTCCTCTTTGCCTCTCTGGTTCTAGAGAACCTTGAAAGAGAACATACCCCTCTGTCTATCTATCTCTCTCCTTCAGCCAGGATAATTTTCAGTAGTTTAGCCAAATAACTAGAAACCCCAAGTGGCTAAAGCCAATTCGCAGTACAATTTTAGCTCGATTCTACTCGAATTAAAATAAATCTTAACACTTATACAAACACATAAATACAGAGGATAAAATAATTGATTCGCAGGGTCGCTGCCAGATATCGCGGTAACCATGGCATCTGGACGAGAGATTCACGGAGCATTCAGGTATGCATATGCAAGCTCCTGTTGACAATAGGGTTGATAATAACGAAGAAACTATCCTGTTGCAGCTTTATCGTAGATGACGTAGATTCGCATCCAACGCTGAGGCAGAGACACGATTTGGACGGTATGTCTAGCGAGAGCAGCTCGCAAACTCCTTCCTCGGAGACGCCGTTGGACAGTCCGGGTGGTCCCGGCGAGAGGATCAAGCAGATCCAAGTGGAAGCAGAAACGAGAAGAGGCGAATTCGCGCGTCTACTGGAAGAACACGCGCAGGTCGTGAGAAAGCTGAAGATGATGGAGGCCGAGGAACAGCTGTCCTCGCCAACCGGTGCGGGTGGCCCGGTTATTGGCTCGACGCAGGCGTGATTCCCGGAGGAACTCGTCCAGCGGTTCTTAGGCTTGGGACCAGTGCGCATCAACGCCGATGCTCTACGGGAATCCTCGGACCTCGTGATCCACTACGAGGCCGATGCTTCCTCGATCACGTAGCTCATCCGTTTGGTAATCCAAATCTCGTGGTCTTTTAAAAACCCACGAGATACAATGCTTGGCGCCGTTTCGAAAACACCTCTCGAATTCTGGCCAATCCCTTGCTGTAACTCTGATCCCTCTTTTCTCTCTTCTCTATCTGTATCTCCTCCAAGGACCCAATTTGCGCCACTCCTGGTGTTGTAAACCAGAGTCTTGTGACGAGTTGCTCTCTCTCTCTCTCTCTCTCTCTCTCTCTCTCTCTCTCTCTCTCTCTCTCTCTCTCTCTCTTGCTGTTTCTCTTTTTCTCACTCTCCCTCCGAGTTTATCCTAAAAAAAAAGAAAAATCTTGAACAATAAAGTCTGAGAACTTTCAAGACGTGACAATAACAATTGAACTTTGCGCTTGCGATAAGTTTAAAGCGAAAAATAAATAGCCAGGTATGCAAAGAGATAACTATGATCAGAGACTAAACTGATTAAAACTCTATTGGAAACACCTGGCCTAAGAATAGTACAAATTTTGCAAGTGAATTCGTTAACAGGCACTCGATTGATGAGAAGCGAAAGGTGGGTACGAGACGAGGGGGATTGGGCAAGGTAATTGAGGCGTAAAGATCGCTTAGGGATCGTACACGTGTAAGAGAAACGTAATAGGCAGATGTAATACATACATATATACCTTGCTTGGGAAATACAATGTTTAAGGCATGGATAGGATAGAGCTAAAGTCGATCTAGCGATGTTCGCGAGCTTCTACGTTCGTAGCCAAGTAGAATGGTGTGTTACAGAAACACAAGTTAGCATTGTATATCGAGATCTGTGTATTTTATATATTATAAATGAGCAAAAAAATATATAACGATCAGTATGGCTTCAGACCTGTCGTAATATGCAGCACTCATCATTGTAAATAAATTTCTTTCTACGTTTCTACGAGACACTGAACGCATAAATACATACATACAAAGAAACAAGGTATAAGCAAGTACAATTTTTCGCAATTTTAGTCGAAACCTTTTGTTAAGAGACTCTAGATTGACAATAAGTCATGATAATAATCTTATTGAACGCTTGCTAGCTATTCTCTATGTGCATCGCATCAGGTCTGATGATTGCCAGAGTAAAATCTAGATAAGCATTTCCCCGGTGTCTGTATCTATCTAGCGACTCAAACAGACTTCGATTGCGATTTGAAACGAAGTCTTGACGCACGGGAGAAAAAATAAGTAATCATTTATCGTCTATACTTAAAATTAGATGGTAGATTAGAGAATACGTAGCTAGAGAGGGGCTTAACACGAGTATAATTGGACAGTATACTGTTTAGAGTCGTAGAGATAAATTAAAATGAATAAGCAGTGGAAACAGGAAGCGATACGGTAAGGCAATAAATATTTTAGATGCATTGAGAAAGACTGTAAGACAAATTTAAATCATTTGTGTAAGCTGAGGGTCTTACTATCGCAATATTCCTATGATCATTATGATTATAAGTATTAGAAGGCAATGATACTGTTCATCATTACCGTTATAATTATCCTCAGATTAGATACGATTATAACTGCGATGTATTATGCAATTTATCAATTTTGTAATGGGATGTTTGTAAAAAGCAACAACAACCAAAAAAAAGCCAAAAAACAAAAAAATAAGTAACAACTGTAGTTATTTTCCAATGACGATCTCAGCAGTGAAGAACTACTTGAGACATCTTCGCAAAGTGTTATACTCTTTCATTTCTGAGCTCGATTGCTTCTGTAAAACTCAGCACAAGTTACTGTTAGTTCTGCATTATACTAGATACGTACATGTAATGTACTGTTATTTTTTATAAAGTCTAGTATTATATTACCATTAAGCATTGTTGAGTTTTAGGGCAAATCTTTGCTTTGTTAAATAAATTGTATGGTTTAGCATTTATATATGCATATAGGCTGTAAGAGATATGTATTGCGTAAAATAATGATCACTGGTGTAAATCGACAAAAATATACTTATATTTTATTGAGTTCACAAACCAGCTCTCTATCACAGAAAACTCCTAGAACTCTAAATTCCTTATTTATTTTTATTAACATTCTAATTCTATTAAAATGTTACGAGTCTTGCTTTTGGTAAATACGTCAAGACAATCTTATGATAGTTTAAAGTCACGCAGATTAAAAGAAAATCACTCCTATTATAAAATATTCCATTGGTTCAAACCAATAGCAGACAATTGAAAATACTCAGTTCATATGTATAATGCTAGGGGAAAATGTAGTTAGTACTACTGTTTACAAAATTACAATTAGTAAGATACAGGAAAGACTGCCCAATTAATATTTAATAATTGGCTCTCTTATTTAATCTCTTATAATAAAAAAAAAAATAAGCTTGCAACAAACCAGAAAAAACTTTCTTTCAAACATTCAACTAATCAGACTATTCATTAAGAAATATAAACAGAAAAATTGTGAACCATTTATTCACAATTTTGGTAACAATTCTCTTATTAGAAATTCAGCCTTTCGCTCAAAGACACATTGGTAGATATTGCAAACATTTCAATGTTACCAACTAAGCATACTCTTCTCAGTTCCATGATTCACTCATTGTAAAAAATTTTTTTTTTGTAAGTATTATCTCACCTTTGTTATCAAAAAGCAAAACTTGATCATAGAATTATAGGAGTAAAAAAAAATTCTTACATAACTGTACTTCATGTTCAATTATGTAGAATTATGTTATTATAAATCTTAAAGAATTAGCTCACCAATTATGCATCTGTACCTCTACTATGTTGTGTTGCAAGTACCATCATCCTATGACTTAACTTAACATTATGATCTCTTAAATATCTAATTAAATCCGCTTGTTTTTCCAGAAGTTCTTTCAAATTGGATCCTCTGCTCTGGAACCCAATCTCCCCAGTTCCAGCATAAGAATCCTGGGTAAAGGAAGTTAACCATTCTTCGCGCGTAACATCAGGCGGTGAGCGTAATCTGTTAAATTTTATCACTCTCTCTAGGAACAAAAATTACAATGAATGAATTTTAATTAATTAATGAAGCAGATCATAATACTTACTTATATAATTGATGTATACAGGCACTATTATTATGAGCTCTAAGGTGGTTAAAAAGTAGATATAGTTTAGAGGTGTAAACCACTCAGAAGATCTACAATATTGTTCATAGTCTTGTTTATGGGTATGATGCAGAATCACGGCCAATAGTAAATATGTTGTATTCCACAAGGAAGCTATGAAGAGAGGAGCCCTAATGTGTTGATAGGTCGATTGGTAGAAATCAAGGTAGCCACAAATGCGTAGATCATGGTGCTTAGACTTGATTATGTGATCTATTCCCATAACAACTAGCCAATATGCGCAATGAAGATACAAATATATGAAGTATGTATTGCATTTGCTTTCTTCTTCATGCCAAATTGATATGAATATGATCCCAATGACTTCCAAAGCTATCTGTAAAAACAAAAACGATTATAAAATGCCAACTTTCTTGACACACGACAAACTTACTCCAAGTATCATTGGTAATGCCACAATTGGAACCGTATTCAGCTTTTGAAAATTGTCTGGCTCTTGCGAAGTTAGAACAGGCTGAAGAGTTTCTTCCTCGTCCATGTTTAAAGAAGCATCAAAAAATACAGCACCCTGAACAAATGTCAGAAAAATTTAATTAAATCCAATGAATTTAATGCTCCAAATGACGATTTGGTAAGGTTATGTTTGATACATTCATGACTAACGTCACTAAAGAGATCAGAACCAAGTTAAGATTACATTAGTTTGATAATTAGTTTACTCACACTACCAGAAGTATTCAAATTCCTATTCAAACTGACCATTCCCTGAATGATCTCAGCTTGTAAGTGAAAGTTCAGCAGTCAAGGATAAGTTCTAATCACATATACATATTAGAGTTTTTTACTCCAAACGTTCCAAGTGTTTATAATAATTGTCATCGATGTTGACGTGCAAAGACTTGCATGAACTCGTACGATGACACATAATATCAGAATGAGCTTTCTGTTGCGCCTCACTCACTACTTGCTCGCCTCACTGTTGCTCACCACGCTCACCACATTCTCATTCGCTCTCGCCTCTCACTCTCACACAGTAATGCCAGAAATCTCACATCATAAAACACATATGGCATAACGGCACACACACTAAGAGCTCAAATTTCATAGTTATACGTATAGGACATAGGCTTCTACAATCGAAGCATTCTTTAGTATATCGGTAAATGTACAAATTATAATTTGAAGTTTTATACAAAAATATTTTAATTATACCCGAAGCTCAGTATGTTTTATTCTTTTAATCCACAGATTAAAGAATAGTTAAATAAAAAATGAAACTATATTAAACTTTACTACACAAAGCCCACACTCGTTCAGATCTATTATTTTATTTTACCAATAATAATTTCTAAGCATATAAAAATGAAGCGATGAAGAACGCGTGCGCAGATTTTGAACACGTGGTGAGCTTCTTCAAGGCGAAGCTTTCAAAGCTTCGAACAGTCTCGCAGGATTTCTCACGCCATGCGTTGTACGGTTGTATCGTCCAATTATTTTGATAAATATGAGGAGAGCTTAAAAAAATTATAATTTGATCAGAGACAAATATAATAAAGAATATGAGTAAGGAAGAAAGTGGTGGAGCGGGAGACGCGGCGAATACTCAAGATGGTGCTGCAGGTGCGGATGCAAAGAAAGAAAGCTTATTCGAAGGTCAAAAATCGAAAAAGCTTATCAGAATTGCCACAGTAATGGCATACATGTCGTCAGTGAGTTTTGTTGCGGTACTATTGAGCGCTTACTATTTATTCCTGTGGCACCCACCGAATCCCAGGCTGCTCCATCATAATTATTTGATAAACGAGCCTCACGCCGAGCATCTGATAGCCTCCCCACAAATAAATTATTCTCGACCTCATCTTCAGGAAATACTGAGGAATCTTTTGCTCCAGAATTTTTCCACAAATCATACACAAATGAGAAAAAATGTGGACGTTGAGAGTTTTTCGGCTATCGACGATAGTGGAAACGATGATCAAATTAACCAGTCTCTGGTATCCCTAAAGTACACCTTGACACAAATACTTCGTGGTCGAAAAAACCAATCAAAATCCCAAATAGGAAAGGAAGAAGGAAACTCGATGACTTCACAGCGAAGCACGAATTTTCTGCACAATCCGATCCCAACATTGCCAACGGCAAGCGATATTTCGGGAAAAAGAAATTTAACTGGGACTACTGATTACATTTGGAGGAATGATGGGAGACGCGTGAATGGTTCGCGCTTCTCTACTCGGAAATCAACCAAAACAACGACCTCTGTTACAGCGCGAAGTCAGAAATTTACAACGTTGCCAGTCATTCAAGCCTCGACAAACAAATCGAATGTCAATCAAACTACCGACGATAAATAATATTATCAATCAAGAGGTAAAGCAAAAGTTTCTTATATTTGTATATAGAAAATAGACTTATTTGAAAATATAAATTTTCTGTTTCATTTATATACAGCAAGAATTTTTGGTGAGATCAGGAAGGTTGGAAAAAGAGTGTAGAATTTAGGTTTGTTTGCTGATTTAGCGCTTCCGCGCTCAAGAGGAGTTGTTTGTTTCATCTCAGTGGAGCGCGCTTCGATTGAATCGAGTTTTCTTTTAATTGAGATAGGGTGGCGGTTCAGAGGGCTATGCAACGAGGCGCGATTATTAAAGCCGTAGAACTAATGAATAAGCTAAGATCTATCTATGGGCGATTATCCCTATTGCCTAGATTCTCGTAATGAGTGAAACAGGGTCACTCCGGTTCGTTATGGCTTCCTTCAGGTTACGTCAAGCTATGTCTACATATTATATGTATATAGTATACACAGATTCTCGACAATGATTCTTTTATTACTACGAAAAGAAATTGAAAAAAAAACTCTTGGTCTTGGGTCGGGCCCAAAAACAATAGGGAACTTCAAAACAGTCCATAAATAGTTGAATTATTTTTTGTTGATACACGAAGTTCAGCCGGAGCCACTTGCTCTCTCAGCTTACATTACTTATATATATATATATATATACATAAAGCATAAAACACATTCGAGAAATGTTAAACAATCGACTGACTTTGATGTTTACTGAACTGACGATCTAAAGCATCATAACTTGACGTTCTTTAAACAAAAGGGGTAAATTACATCTACCTATACTTTTTTTCACTCAAATAGCAAGTAAAAAACTAAATATTGAACTTTCAATCATTTAATTTCATACCACTCGCGTATATAATAAATCTTGAAACTGATAAAAGCTTGTCAATGTTTTCCTAATATTTGTACTTTTCTTTCAGAATTACGAAAAGAGGACATTGTTGAACGTACGTCTTTATGTGGAACAGGACAATACCAGACGATAAGCGATAAAAAAACTATAAAGTTTATCCATATGTAAACAAAACGACGAAATCTTTAAAGAAAATATTTCGTGTAGGTATATTATACACAGTTATTCCAGTTGTTTCATATAGCTACAGAGTTTATTAACATAATAGTTGAAGTAAAATGTTTATAACTATATAGGGGAGTTAATAAAAAAGACGCTTATATTATTTGTAGCCCGTAATTTAATTGACTATTACAATTAATAGTTACAAAAATAATCAAAGTGTAACGCAACAATATACTAACAATCTATACACGCAATGTAAAAAACTTTTAATTGCCAGTCATGACCATATGAAGAGATTTGTCAGAGTTTATCATATTGCTGGCCCTTTCAGTACCAGCTATAGCTGATAATTGCTGTATGTCGTACTTTGAATAAATAACGGTAACAGTCATATTGCTAGATGATCCTGAGCGTGGATTTTGATATCCTTCCTGCATCAAATTGCACATTTCGCTATAGAAATGCGGAAACGTAGGGGGAGCATAGAATATAATGTGCCTGATGCCTTTCACACGTATCCTCCGAAAGAAATGGAAGCGTTCGGAGTATAACAAAAAATGCGCATCATTGTGAAAAAATATATCTCTTGCTCTTGCAACCTTTGCATCTTTTGAATACTCGTAGATTTGTACAAAACGCAATTCTTCCTTCCTAAAGTAATTCCTCAACTTTACATAGTCAAAATAAGATGGTATAAAGATTAATGTATGATTCATAATACTGTCCTTATACTGTGGCAAAATTTTGTTGATAAAATATTTCAGCCTGGCTTCGATAGCTTCAGTATGGTTATTCACTGGGAACTTATGAAAAATTTGTGGTATCTGGGCTACCACTTGGCAAATCAATCCTAACATAGGATTTACAATTTTTGCTTTGCCAGCATAATTGTAGCATATTTTATTAAAGATTGCATGTATCTCAGGTAACTGAATACTGGAGAATATTAAAGTCTGCCTGTAATATTTTGCACAGCCATTGATGCACCAACTCCTTACCCCAGAAAAATCTGTACCATGAGGATTTTTAGGCTGTAAATGCAAATGATCAAACATGTGTATCAGGTGATCCCAGTTTTGCATGTGAAATAATTCTGTTTGATCCAAAATCAGCAATTCTATAGATGCTAGAAAATCATAATCTCTTTCTTCTTCACCCTCTGCACCTATTAACAATCTCAGACCCAAAACAGAAGATATTATAATGTCCGAAGAATAAAATTCTGAATATAATTTTAATGTCTTTTTTGTTACTGATATTCCAATTTTAAAAGTGTCATATGTATTTCCTTGAAATGTAAGTTCATAATCCTCAGGCTTAGGATTTCTTTTGGGCACTGCAATCTCGTTCCCACTAAAATCTTTCATAAATCTATTCTTGTTCATCACTGATCCTCCTTTGTCTTCTCCTATTAGAATTGCAATTAGCAGTTCTACAATTTTTAAACAAGAATGCTTGAATGGTACAATGATCAATACTTTTGGCCTAACCAGTCCCTGATCCCTGTACTCATCAGGGATATCAGACATATCTGAAAATTTGGATTTTAGAATTTTTGCATTATGATGCAACACTTTTGTCCTCATTTTTAATACATGATTGATAGCATGCAAGCAATAAACAAATCGAATCTCTTCAGAATTGGAAAATGTCCTTTCTGGATAAAACACATCTTGATAATTATTCATGATTGAAAATAATTCCTGCTGGAGATGTGTTAAAGGATTAGGGTTCTTATGTGGAGAAGCTTTAATAATTTTATAATTTGCTCTAGTGATATTATTCTGAATTTGTGATTTAACATGTAATTTATTCCAATCAAAGTTAGTGATTAAATTAGGTATACTGCCTTTTTTGGCAAATTCCTTCTTCTCCATAAGAGATGATATAGAATTCTGTTGACCATTGCTATTATTATTATTGCTTCTAATTGGGTTAGGTAATTGTACAACTATATTACCAAGAGTCGGCCAATTTAATTTATTGGTTTCCATAATTTGAGGTATACTTGAAACTGCTTCATAAAGGTTATCACTTAAATCATTTCTTAAGTGTAAAGAAAATGGATCACTCAGATGACCTGCATCTTCTTTCGCAGTTTCAGCATCTTCTTCGTCAACTTCTTTTGCTTCTATAACAATTTCTTCTGTTTTGTTCTCTTCTGAAATATCTTCTTTTTCATCTTCAGTTTTATTTTCAGGAGAAGATAGTTTATCTTTATTGTTCTTTTCTTCCTCAGATTCAAATTCTGACTCAGATTCTATAGCAGTTCTCCTAAAATCACTGGAATTGGAAAATGTACTTAACAAAATTTTTAAAGGATCAATTTCTTCCTCTTCTGAGCTCTCATTTCCTAATAATACCGGGTCAAATCTCTCATAAATATAATATTATTTAATTAATTTATGACAATGGAGCATATGAATAGAGTTTTGTATTTAAAGTACTGCATGAACACTATTAAACTATCGTATCTTCATGCAAAATATATGCTTCAAATTAAAAACATAATAAATTTAGTGCAATAATGCTGTATAAATAAATGTATTTTTTATTGCAGTTAATTCTTGATCGTTTATGACGAGTTAATGAAAGAATTGTAGTCAGTCTTAAAAGGCCGATTTGCTTTTAATCCATCAAGTGAGCGCTGTAGCGCAGACGATAAGGTTTCCGTTTCTCACGCGGCGAGCTCGGGTTCAGGTCTTGGCGAAGTTTAAAATTTTTTCATTTTTTTTTTAATTACAAGGATTTTTTTTTAATAACCATTAACTTATTGAACTCAATAATAAATATAAAAATTCATTTGTTAACAGATTAATACATAAACATTGAGTTTATTATACCTCAACTCATTTGATATTATAAGAACGCATTTTTTGTATTTATTATCAAATCTAGTAAGTTAATGGCTACATTCAGGGAGGTTCTCTAACGGCGGCATATAGGAGGTTCGTGTTAGTTGACTACAGCGCTCAGGATGATGGTTTCTGAGAACGCTGATTGGTCAATATCATGTAGTGCCAACATGAAATGGTCCGTTACCAATAGATGAATAAGAAAAATGAGACCCATCCGCCATTTTGGAGTGGAGAAGTGTTTACATACTAGTGTAGTAAGGCCTGTGTAGCTGTGTACACATACACGATCCGAGAAATGTGTCCAAGTTCTCGGACATAATTTCTTTCACTAGACTTTTATTCTCGGATGAATGCAGATGGTGCTGTAGAACATACTGTGATGTTAGCTTTACAATTTTTACGGAGTACCAACTCTCACTTTTAAATAAAGAAGATTCTTTTTATTCTGAGTTAACTGAAAGGTTATGTACCGATAAACATTTTCTAAAGTCATAAAAGAAAATTAATTTCGATATTATATACACATAGATCAAATTTTACTTTTGTATTAATATAAACTATGCAAAAAGGAATATCTTGGTTGAATATGTTAATTAGTTCTGTGGTGCTTATTAAATTTTAATTTCTAAATTATGTCAAGTGTCATCCAGTTTCACGGATATATCTAAATAATCAAACTCAATATGTTTGTATTTATTTATAATTGACTTTTTGTACACACATAATTTGCATATCTTTTTTATAATTTATATATTTATAAATTACAGATATCGTTAGAGTCAATTCTATTCAATTGAAAGTCTTATAAAACAAGTTATTATATTAATGGTATTAACAAGTGTAGATTAAAAGACCTGTAAGTATCATGGACATTTATAAGAGAAGAAAACTGAAGAAAATAATTTCCCTCATATTATTAGCTGAAATTGTAGAACATGAAGAAGAAATAGAAAGGTACATAAAGCAAAAGTGAAAACGATCAATCTGGACACGACAATGGATACTTCGAAGAAATATTGAACTACGAGGGACAATTAATTTAGCACACAAGGAATTACGATTTGAAGATGCTGATTCTTTTAAAATGTTTTTTAGGATGCAGATTGATTTGTTTGACCGACTTGTTCAAGTAGTAGAGCCATATGTAACACGTCAAAATACAAATATGAGGGAAAGTATCAGCCCAAGAGAGAGATTATCATTAACTTTACGATTTTTGGCAAGTGGTGAATCTTATAGAAGCCTTGAATATACAACCAGAATTGCAGCATGCACAATCTCTCGTATTATTCCAGAGACCTGCAGAATTCTATATGAATGTTTACGCAAGGACTATTTAAAGGTAAATATAATATAAGAATTTTTAAAATTACCAAAAATATTAAATATAAAACATTTTTTAGACACCAAATATTAAAGAAGAATGGATAGAAATTGCTGAATGTTATTTTAGACTGTGGAACGTACCGAATTGTATTGGCAGCATTGATGGTCAACATATAGAGTTTAAGGCACCAATAAAGGATGGGTCGTTATATTTTAACTACAAAGGATCGAACAGTATTGTTTTATTAGCAATAGTCAATGCTTTTCATCAATTCTTGTATATAAATGTTGGCATCAATGGTAGAGTGAGTGACGGGGGTGTTTTTCGCGACAGTGATTTTGCAAAATTATTAAATAATTCTGAAAATCCATTGAGTACACCAGATGATACTGCTTTACCTTGTATGCACGAATCAATGCCGTATGTTATATTGGGTGATAATGCCTTTCCACTACAGCGGCACATATTAAAGCCTTATTCATTGCGGAATATGTCATACCATGAATAAATATTTAACTATCGACTTAGTAGAGGAAGGCACGTTGTGGAAAATACTTTTGGCATACTTGCAAATCGATTCCGTGTTCTTCTATCGCCAATGTATTTACCAGTAGACAAGGTTCAAATTGTCACACTTGCATGTTGTGCCTTACACAATTTTCTTTGTCATGAAAATGCTGCTTATTTACATACAGAAATAGATGGTAGAGTCATTGGAAGATATTTCAGACAGAATTAATACTCAGTTGCGTAATTTGGATGTTATTAATGTTAGACCTACCAGAAATGCAATTTATATCCGTGATGAATTTAAGCGTTATTTTAACACACATGGAAGAGTTGAATGGCAGGAAGATATGAGTTAGCTTTTTCAAAAAATTCCGTATAATTCTGTTTCAAAACATTTATAAATTGCTTTTAACTTATATAAGTAACATCAAATTGTAGACATTGCATGTTTTAAAAATAAATATCTTTTATATAAATTGAACATATTTTTAATAACTATCTAATAACACAGTTCAGTAAAGCATGTACCTTCTATAATGAATATTAGTATATACTGAAACATTCAACGTAACGTAAACAAACACAAATATAATTAAGATATTTAATTTAGTTTTTCAAAAATGTTTATAAAGTTTTTAAACGTTTCAATTTTATCTTTAATTGTTTATAATGTACTTAAAGGCGACATAGTTATTCTTCATAAGAATATCTTTTAAAAAGGGCATACAAAGCTCTTTATTCGCTATCATCACTATCGATTAAACTCATAATTCTTACTTTTAAGTATTTCAATCGTTTTTTATCTTTTTTACGCAATTCGCTTTCTACATGTAGGATCCAAAAATGTAACCCATCTTGAATATTTTCTTTGTTATTTGATAAATTTTTTATTGCTTCAGATGCATTTTTCCAGAAATCTGATCGGTCACTGGACAATTCAAGTGAAGTACGTCTCTTTTTACTATTACGCTGTATCAGACTTGATTTACTAGAATTTGATGTTGCAGAAGAGCAATTATTATCACAGGCATCTAGAAAAAGTAATAAATTAATATATTTACTAGTATAAATAATTGCAAAATATTTGCTTATAATTATTTGTACTGACCATTGTTTTTATTATTTACAAGATTCTGCATATCTATGTATTCTAGCTTATCCATTGATGACTCTGTTATAATATCCATAATATTTGACGTTTGCTTTTCAACAGACTTATGTAGAAAATCAGAAGTCTAAAATCAAATAAAAAATCCAAATTAAATCCTCTCCTTTACACCAGTGTTATTTAAATGAATAAAATACTCAGTGACTTATACCTGCAATGAAGATTCACCACATCTACTTGCTATATGGCTGTTTAGAAATGACATGTCTTCGTATAACCACCATGTAGGCTTGTATACTTCATCAGCCGATGCTCCACTAATACGCGACTGTTTAATCTTATTGATTTGTTCAATATACTGAGACCTTAAGCTATTAATTTTTTTTTCACAATATCTACAGTAATTACTTCATTTGTTAATTCTTGGTAACTGTTACAAATTAATTTTAGTGCTTGATCACGTTTATTGCGATTATGATAATCAACAGATTTTGTAACATACAAGCAGGGATGTTGTTCATATAGTGTTAATAATATTTTTGTTTGTTCCTTATTGATTTTTATAACAAATTTTAATAACTTATGAACAGGTTTTTTCAGAATAATTTAAAAACCTATGAAAAGAAGTCATTAATATGAGACAATAACAATATAAACAGTAAATTAATAATTTAAACTTGCTTTTAGTAATCCTGAAAATAATTAAAATCCAAAATAGTTTATATAGATGATCCTATTACGTTTGTTACACATCTTAAAGAAAATGAACTATTTCAAACCTGCGGCACCCGCGCGAAGACATACTATAATAAATTATTTTGAAAAAGGTTGGCCTTCTGATTTTTATTAAGTATGAAGTTAGCAACTTTTATGGAAAAATGGTACCTGCAGCATTTTTCATCCAAAGATTCTGTCCGAGATGTTGATCCCATTTCGTCGTGTACACGATCCAAGTTCTAGTAACTTTTCCTGTGTCCGAGAACTCGGACACATTTCTCGGATCGTGTATGTAGTATGTAGTACACAGGCCTTAAGTCTTGTCTTCGCCGCTAATATCAAGTTGTCTCACTTTAACCTTTAATACTTGCCTTAGCTTGATCTTCATTTGAAAAATACTAAAGCTGAAGCTGAAATTCTAGCTTAGCTCTGTTTAATGGTTCGGACCATAGATGGTGCTGCTTGAGCGTGAGCCAGCCTTGAGCCAGCACGTAACATTTACAAACTATACACGTAACTTGTATTATATACTATATATACAAGCTTGGGCCTGCGGCCCTTGGCAAAGAGAAAAGTTGTCCTATTGAATTATGAACGAGTGAATGTAAATGGATTTGGACTCCAATAATGTATACACAGAAGAAAACACGCAAATCCCCTTAACTTATAGCCTTCTCACAATTTGAACTACTTCATTACAATATGTTTCTATTAAGTAATAATAGGAATCATGAGATTGTTGTTATTGTGTTTTAAACCGGAAAACAGCTATTTTGTATAAAATATGTTTGTTGAATATTTTTCAACGTAGCCGCGATTATCAAATAATGTATAATAGTTGTTATATCTACCGGCGAGGATGTCAATAGTTGCGTATGACAGAGCTACTACATAAGAGCGCGTGATATGGGGAGAAAGGGAAGACAGGAAGTAAGACCGAATGAGTGAGTAGGCAAAATTAATTAACCCTTTAGTCGGTTGTTTATAAAATATCCGGTTTATGACAGGGCTCGTAAGCAGACGAGCAGCGATGCGCACGCATCAAAAACAAGGCGCTCCCAGGACCGTCTCTAAAAATTTCGATAAGCATTCTTTCTTTTGAAATAAAATTTTCTTATTTCACTTACTTTTCCTTTATAAAAATACTGTTTCTACTTTACGTTAAATTAAGTTCAAAAATTTGTAAATAGAATTTGTATAGAATTAAAATTCAATGATAATAATTTATAAGAAATGGAGCGTTAATTATATAATTAATAGGATGACGTATAAATGAATTAGTTCTCCTATTAAGGTGCAGTATTAACACTAAACCTAGCGACATATTATATATACCTATTTCTACCGATGGCGGTCAAATGACCGCTTTTGAAATAAACATTATAGTCTTTTTCAGTTGATTGTAATTAATGCAGAATTTAGCATAAACAATAAACACAAAATAATTATCATATAATAATTAAAAAACATTTATTTTTCGGACCTCAAAAGCGGTCATTTGACCGCTCTGGTAGGTTCAGTGTTAAACAAATTTAAAGTACAAACCTAACATTTTTCTACTTTCTCATACTAAAAAGAGGTTCCGATTTGATAATTGAACAAAAAAAGAAAATGAACTGTGAACGTAGATGTAAAGAGAATTTTTATAAAGATAGGGTAAAGTAACAGGGTTTGTTGGTTTATGGTTACGTAGGTGAGAAAGCGCGCGTTGCGGCTAGTAAATGCAGTCACACGATACACACAGAGAAACAGAATCACGCAACACACACTACAAACTGACTCACTACTCACTAGTCACTCGCAGACAGTCGCAGTCACTCGTACAGAGAGAAAAAGAGAGAGGGAGAGAATAGTTTCGTGCGTTTCGTGTTGGGTTGGGAACTTGGGTTGGGAGTGTTGGGACTTGGGACTTGAGCAGTTGAACAGTGAGCTGAGCATTGAGTAGAAGGAGAAGGCAGAAGCGGCAAGCGCCCTTAGCTTAGCTGTGATAGCGCAGCGCAGAGACAGCGTAGAGGTGTAAAGAGCACCGGTGAAGAAGGAATTTCCGGAATCAGCTCGCTGTGGAAATTTCGAAGGAGAGTTGAGGAAAGAGCTAGAGAAGGGATTGCCGACTGAATTTCGCAGAGACGTGTAGTACAGCGGTTCTCGACGAAGCTTTTTCTCGTGTCTGATGAGCTCCTTCGTCGCACCGCTAGTGGTAAGATGGCTGTGCAGCTGGATGGTGGAGGGAAGGAGGACTTGAAAACACAATTTGTTACGCGGGAAGGAGCGTACAAACTGATGACTCTGTCGGAGTACTCCAGGTCGAACAGGGTCGGCTATACAAATAGCCAGGGTAGCGTGTCCGTCAGGGTATCCTTCGTTACTTTACCGGATCCAGCAGATCCCACGGGCTCCCAGGGTCTCGGCGATCGAATGTGCTTCAACTTTGGCAAGGAGCTTTACGTTTATGTTTATAGAGGTGTTAAAAAGGTAACTTTTTCCTCTGGCAATTCATTTATTTATCTTGTCAACCCTCCGCAATTATCGTAATTCATTTTCATGCCGTGACCTAACCTAAAAATTCCCCAATCAGACTCCATCTTTGCCAATAGTTACCACACCTTTCAAGATTGTCACAGTTTCTCATCTCTCTATGCTACATCTTTATTTATAATACGCACAAAGCGCCTTATTTGTTCTCCACTGCACAGAAATGATTTATTACCTCCTCCTGATTTTTCTTCCAAGTCTCTGGAAACATGGAAACTTTACTGACAACCTCTCTTGTATTCCTTCTGAATTTTACTGCTCTTGTATTCTTTTATAAAATATCTATGCTTCTACAGTGCAAATACTTGTAATTTTCAGTAACTTCAAAATTTTATTTTTCTAGGCTTTGGATTTGAATAAACCAGTAGACAAAAAATTATACAAGGGAGCTAATCCAACTTGCCACAATTTTAATCAAACGACAGCTACAGCTGACAGTGCACCATTGTTAGTTGGTTTTTCAACAGGGCAAATACAATTGATAGATCCAATAAAAAAGGAACTGAGCAAAGTGTACAACGAGGATGTATGTATAGTTACTCTTATATATTCTTGATAAAACTTTTTTCCTTTAATCTCTAACTATGATAATCATAATAGCTTACACAGTATTCCATATTACTTATAAGTTTCTCTATACTAAGATATTTCTGAGTAATGTGTACAAAAGCTGTCAGTACTTATCCAATCTTTTTGATATGAGTGTGTTATCTTGTTGGAGCATGATAAACAAGGCAATTCATAATAGTTCATTAGTTTAGAGCTCTAGACATTGCAGTTAGTTCTACATAACTTTAAATTAATCAACTAATACATTTTTTCATATTTAATGACTAATTGAAATTTTTTCATTTTCAGAGACTGATAGATAAAAGTAAAGTAACATGTATAAAGTGGGTTCCTGGATCAAACAATTTATTTTTGGTTTCTCATAGTTCGGGCCAATTGTATTTGTATAATGAGGAACTGCTTTGTGGTACAACAGCTCCACATTACCAATCTTTCAAAGCAGGAGATGGATTTGCCATATATACTTGTAAGACAAAGTCAACTAGGAATCCTCTGTATAGATGGGTGATAGGAGCTGAAGGATGTTGTATAAATGAATTTGCCTTTAGTCCATGTGGCACAAATTTAGCAGTGGTTTCCCAAGATGGCTTTTTAAGAGTATTCCAATATAATAGAATGGAGCTTGTAGGTGTTGCTAGGAGTTACTTTGGTGGATTTTTATGCGTCTGTTGGTCACCTGATGGGAGGTATGTAGTGGTTGGAGGAGAAGATGATCTTGTCACAATTTGGAGCTTCCACGAGAAACGTGTAGTAGCCAGAGGTCAAGGTCATCATAGCTGGGTGAGCGTGGTAGCTTTTGATCCTTACACAACATCTTATGGAGATCATGATCAGGATTTCAGTGGATCGGATGATGAAACTATGCCTCATAACAATCACGACCATTTTCATGAAAAAACTAATAGGCTGTCAACAACATCCCAAACAGTTCACTCGAATCGAAATTCCTGCAGCTCAGAATTGAGAATGTCAGGAGGAACATGCTATAGACTGGGTAGTGTGTCCCAAGACACTCAATTATGCCTTTGGGATATCACAGAAGATATTCTAAGGCAACCTGTATGTGCCAAGCAAAGGCCTTCAGTAGCAGGCAGTAGTAACTTTCCCCCTGTTGGTTCATTCGGCAGTGGCAATGGAGCGACATCGAATCACCATTTGAACAATTCTAAACACAATAATTCAAACAATATTAATATCAAAGAAAGTGTGAGTGGTAATAATGAAAGTAGTAATAATAGTACAGGTACGAACGCAGCAGTGTCTACTGTAAATTCATTGACACAGAGGCTAGGACTGGGCTTTGGTGAAAAAAAGGGTGATAATCATAAAAGGAACTTTAGCTTGACGATAAGGAGTAGTGGTGCATCCAATAGCACAATTATACAAAACAGTGTTGGAGATAAATCTAATACCAATTCGAATTCAAGCAGTAATATGAACAGTGTTAGTGGGAGTTTGGTTGGTGCAAACAAAAAAGTTAGTTCAACGATGGATGATCCTATGAGATTAATAGGAACAGCTTGGTGTCCCAGATTTGATGAGTGTCCAGTTCTTGAGCCATTAGTGTGCAAAAAACTGGCGCACGAAAGATTGACTGAATTAGTGTTTAGGAAAGATTGCTTTGTGACAGCATGCCAAGATGGATACGTATACACTTGGGCGAGACCCGATCCCATGGTAGGTCCTTATACCATAAGCAACTCTGTGCACAGGCCACACCATCACAGCATCCCCTACACCAATATCAATTCCCTACGCTCTAACGATCTCTGATGTAGCCTATCTTCAATTATTATTACAGCACTGTAAAGTAGATTTTAAGAGTTATGGATTCATTGACTGTATATATAATTAGAGATAGAACATAGAAAAATTATTAGGAGGAAATTGTGGAAGACTATGAAGCTTTGCTCCAATTGAGAAAATCGTACTTTTAAAAAATTAATTTTTATTTATAAGATCAAAAGAACTTTATCGGCGATGTTAAAATTTGTATTTATTCAATTGGCGTAGGAGAAAATCATTGCCAAAAATTCGTATGGCCGTAAAAATTTATTTTTATTGTTTTTGTTTTCTGTCTTTCATAGAAAGTATCATTGATAAGAGCATTAGAGGTCTTAGTAATTTTTGTTTAAAGTATGTATTTTATAGGGATTACAGAAAATTGAAAGAAGACCGATACTATGAATTGACTAACTTTTACTGTTCGATCATTCTATAATCTAAGCACTTTTATCTTATTAATAAATTTAATACTAGATTGAACCGCGCCATAAGCATGATCAAACGTTCATTTATCGCAGTATTAATAAAATTAGTTAATCAGCATATATTATTGTATATATACAATAGTAGACAATTTTTAAAGCCTTAGAAACCGAGCCTATTACTATTAGAAAATTTTTTTTACACACACTGTCGAGTTCCTGATAGAAAGTGACTAATGAGTTATGAGAATAGTAATCTATTGTGCATGTTATTTTGAGTGTGTTTGTGATACGTCCATTCATAGTATGGGTCTATAATCATATCTGTGCCTAATTATTATCTGGTCAAGATATATTCAGAATGGATATTGAAGAGATATGTTAGATTAACTATAAGTAAAGTATATTTATGTTTAATTTGGATCTTGGGAGTGACATTTACCCAGAGGATCTTGTAAAAGGGCAGGCCCCTCAATCCCTTTTTGCTCTCCCAGAAAAATGTTACTAGCTTAGCCAGTCAATATAGAGAGCTATCACGTTGCATAGCCAAACTATTGCCCTAGATTATCTTAATGTGACAGTAAATCCTTTGTTGAAAACAATAAGTTGCCTTGTTGTATAATAAAGCAAAAAGATGAATGAAAAATTACTGCTTGCTTCCTGCTTGTATTTTTTTCACAATTTTTATGCAGGGGATTAGCAGAATCATTTATATTTTTATATTTTTACGTCGATTCAGTTATAAGATTAAAAAAATATGAAGTTAATCCTCTGCATAAGGATCACATTTTTCGGAGATCCTATTGACTTGTATTACGATTTGCGCGAGCTCCTTATTTAGAATACGTTGCTTCTTACAACAAATAAATATATTTGTATTATAATTTAATTAACGAGAAGATGCTTGCGCTTATTTTTTTAAGCCAACGGGACATTAATTTTTTATTTCTATTGGAAAGATTAATGTTCTGTACCATGCTTTGGCTGATGCGAGAGAATCGTGGATAGAACTGTCCTGAGTTTTCGCATGGTACGTATGACTTATTGTTTCTTTTTATTTCTTTGTCGTTTCATAGATTGAATTAGTAGAATAGAACAAACGCTCGAATGATTTATTCTTAGCCTAAGCTTTTTGTCAATATGCTTCACAAGTTTGAGACGAGATATTATGCATTATTCAGGCATAAGTAATTTTTATTTTTTGTTTGTATGTTTATTTTTTAATTTCATAGAATGCAGAATAATATGATATTTAATTGCAGCCAGGCATCGGACAGATAGGAAATGCACTTCATGTTGTTACTCCAGCGGAAGGCGGTGGAACTATAGTATAGCCAGAAGCGGAAATCGCCGAAGAAGTTGAGGAGTACGTGGAGAGTCTGCACGATCTTGAGTCACCAGAAATGGAATTTCAGTCATGCACCAATCACCGTCACCTGTATTACGTTTGGCCGAGCGAGAATTATTCCAGTACCGTGTAAATTTTTTAAAACAATTCCCTCCCCTCTCTCATTAAAGCCAATAGACGACTTACTCTCCCCTTAAATTATTCGATAGGTCCAAGCGCATGAAATTTTTTCGTCTTTACGATTTCATTGTACAATAAAGGGGTTATTATATAAAAATTTATAAATCTGTTTCTTAAGAAAATTACAACTGAAAGTTTAAAAAAGAACTTATACAAATGCGAAGGTACCTATGTGTACAAAAATATTACCATCTAAGCATATTATACTTGTATTTAAACATGCGCAGCAGGACTAGTTGCATCATTCCAGTAAAACTGTATTAAATGAGTAAGTCATCGCACGAGTTTCAATTTGGAGGCGCGTGAAATTTTTTAAGCTATTAAATACTTTTACACTGTAGCAAAGTGGTCGAGAGAAAGGCGTGTGCGACAGAATACGGAGAGCTTTCATTTTTACGCGCGATAGATAAAATTAGAGATACATCATTACTGTAATCAGTCAGACATTGTAAATATTAAGTCAGTGGAACTGTATTTGATTTGCGTGACCAACCACCGTTGGTATACTTTAATCTAGCTCTAATAGAACAATGAATACTCGAAAATCTAATTATCAATGCCCACGTTAATTGTTTCACCCTTACTACTTTCTATGAAACTTTAATACTGTGGTAGTTGAACACCGCGAATCTTGTATTATTACCCTGTCTTCTCAACCCACCTCTATCTACAATCGTCTTTATTTTTTCTAATAATAACTATATCTAAATTTTAGAGCAACTTATTTATTAATTTAAATCTTTGTTAATATCTAAAGTAATATATTTAAACGTTTCATAAGTTTTTATATGGCAAAGTAGGTTAAAAAGATTCGTATTGCTTTATTCAAAATCTTTATAGGTACACCACTGGTGTACGACACGTTGGATGATAAATAAATACAAGAAAATAAAACTAATAATTCACGCCTGAGAGCTTCAAATATGTATAGAATTGATCGTTCCTCGCATAGCGAAAGACGATGAAAAGACACTACTTTTGTAATGATTTTTTATCAAGTGACAATTTCTTATCTCGTTTTAAAAATAATGTGAAAAGACTGAGCCAAATCCGAGCATGAGTAAAATCATAGCTCATAAATTAGGATAATTTAAATTAGTTACTGGTGAGGTACGAATAGATTTTTCTTACTTGTAAGGGGAAGCTTCACGCAGTCGCCTAATATATGATATTTATTCATTCATGATAGGTAAATTGTTTTTTATTGGCTCTCGGGTACACAGCGATATATTGTAAGATGAAGATTATGAATATTATTATCATTATATAAATGGATACTTACTAAATATTATAAGCATATACGCGGTATTCCAAGTAAAGCTATTCCACAAGGCAATACTATCTATTAATTTATGAGTAGTGGTTAAAATATTGAAAGTGAAATGTAACATTATTAGTCCATATAGTTATCAATAACCTTGAAGTAGCTTAAAATAGCGGCATTTATATGAACTCTTATCGTGGGCATTTACTGAAATATTGAAAATCAAGAAAAAAGAACTTAAAAGCGGAAAATCATTCATTGAATTGGCCAGAGTGCATTAGCATCTTTAAACAACGATGTATATATGTAAATGGAATTAATAAGCTTTTTCACTTTGCATTAGATTGTTATACAAATAATGCAAATATTTTGCAGTTTATTCGTCGTTGTCCTTTGAAGGATTACAGATTTTTCTAACGAAACTGGCACAACGAGATTACATTCCCAACAAATTTTTAATATTATATGAACTTTCTTTTTATATAATACATTTATACTAATTTCAGTGATCCTTGTGCTGTTGACTTTCACGATTGATTTTTCATTCGAGAATAAAAAACATATTAACGCTGTTAATATATCCGCTCTTATAAAATCATTTCTATGATGATCACTTTGTGTACATAACTGTGCATTATAATATCGTACATTTTAGTCGATCGGCCGAGATTCGTTTTTACGTTATAGTAGAAAAACTGAAATATCCTTCGTGCAATATCCCTAATAAAAGATATACTGTGATAAAAGCACTTGATCTATTGACTTTAAAAGTACTCAAATTTCGCAACTGAATGATTACGCAAATATTATTGTATCAGCTATTATAATAGCGTTTGGCGACATGCAACTCTTTATGTCTTTCATCTTGTAGTTTCTTTTTATTCTATCGATGTATATTGTATAATTAAAGTAATTTAAAAGTTTTATTTGAAAACGCAGCTTCGGATAAAGTTCCTATTTCTTCACATAATTTGGCGCGTTCATTTTCAGAACTTGATTTCATAATTATTTAAAACCTCACTTCTATACCTTGTTACGAGACGGGATTAAAACTAATCTTAAAATGTTGTATCAACATTAATTAATTAATTTCTGGCTGGTTACACCCTCATTAATAAAATAACTAATTCATCAATATATCATAAAGAATTTCTGGCGTCACGTGGACTTAATATATATATTATTGTATTTTACGCGCATGTCTCTCTTCGTTTGTTTATAAAACTGTACATTCTTTGTAACTGTAAATGAAGAAACATTACATTGTTAATTATATATACATGTATTAATTTCTTCATTCTTCCCTTGTTTCGTTCCTAAAGTTTTAGTTGAAGATGCTGGAAAAATTGCAAATAATGAAGATCGAGGATGATACGGTGGAAAAAATTGACTTGAATGTAGGGAACAACATTATTAATATTATCAGAAGAAGAAAAACTGCTCAAGTTTGTTTAAATTAACGTTTGAGGTAATAATATACTTTCAGTAGAAAATGGTAAACGGTAGCGCTCATTTTTTTGTAGGACGATGTGGAAAACATTAAGGGTGCTGTTACCATAAATTTATCTTCGCACGGAGAGACGACAATTAGTTCTGTATGTAAAATACTGTGTTTTTTCATAAACTCAAATATTATATTCTGTACTTTCTTTTTTCGTGTTGTACACATATCTCGTGTTGTTTGAATAGCTTGAACTTGAACGAGCCGGCTAATAACTACATATATCTGTATATAAACATGGCAGATTCTAACCTTAAGAAATGTGAGATAAATCATTGTTTTGCGGAGGTAATGCTTTTTAGTATTGCAGGTTTTACCATGTTATATCAAATCTGTGGGATGTGCAAGATGGAAATTTCTTAAGTTAGGAGAAACAATGCCAATTAAGTCTGGTGATATTTGCTCTCTGCTACCTATTACATGTTTACTTAAAGTTGCTTCTATATATGTCATGGAAACTAACAAGAGTAATTTGAAAAGAAAAGTAATTCATTCCTTTATACATATTGTACATTTCTTTATGCAATTATTTTATTTTTTTTTTCTTTTATAGGACATGGTTGATACTTCCGACTTAAATGAAGTACCTCCAGAAAAGAAACTATGTTCTGATAATGAATTCAGTCTGGAAAATGAAAATTCTTTTAACATTACTTCAACTGAAGATTCAAGCAAAGAAAGAAAGGAATTTTCCAGCAGTCAGCTATCTGAATTAATCAAAGATATTTATGCAGCAAGGTTTACTTTTAATCTAAAAAACAAATTAAATGCAAAACGTAGATCTTATTTTTATATTTTTTAAAGTTTGCCAGAGGAAGAGGAGCATTTACAGCCAATGGAACAAAATAATGAAGCCAATAAGCCTCAAGTACCTGATTCAGTGGCTAATATGCAGAGTAATGAAGTAACAGTTGTTGATAATTTTGTCAGTAATAGTGGAATTGAGCTGAATGAAGAACGAGCTATACAAGATACTTCAGTATCTATTGTAGATTTAAATGATTCATCAGAATCTAAACAACCATGTACTTCTTCAAATAAAAATCAAATAATTGCTTCTTGCTCAACAAGTGAATCTAAAGTTATACCAAGAGATAAATGCGCTTATGGCATAAAATGTTACAGGTACCAATATATAATTATTATATAGACATCAGCCTGGGTATAGATATGTAATTGAACATACTAACATAACTATGTCACTTATCAAGTTTGGACAATGTCAGGAATACCATAACTTTGCAATCTCACAGTTACTGTTGACAGTTTGTCATTACATAAAAGAGATGTGCGTTATTCTAGCATGGTTGGGCCAACTAAGAACACATCATAGTGTAACTTTTTCTGATATGTGACAAATTACTTTATAATGTTCAGATGTGTATAGTACATATGTGACTTAAAATTTCATCAATAATTTGAGTAATTACTGTTATAGAAAAAACCAATCTCACAAGGAAAAATTTAGTCATCCTGGTGACTCCGATTATGCAGTACCAGATAACAGGCCTGAGTGTTACTATGGTATAAAGTGTTATCGCAGAAGTGAAGAGCATAAGAAAACTTATAAGCACACAGAATTAAGACCAGATATTAGGCCTAGGGAAGAAGAATATTACACTACAGAAGAATCATCTGATGGTTTGTCAGAATCAATTGATGCTTCTGATTTAGAATTTATATTTGATTTTGATTCTTCAGATAGTTCAGATGATGATGAACTTTACATGTCAGATGACTGGAAATATGAAAGTGATGATTGGGAGACTGATTAAATGTTAAATTTAAGTGTAAGATAAATAAAAATATGTTTGTATTACACTATATATGTAAGTCATAGAAATATTTTACATGAAAATATATTTTTATAATAAATTATAAAAAGTTAACTAAAAAACAATTTTGTATTAATATTAAAAAATTTATCTTAATAATACTATATATTCAATCTTACATAGATATTCATAAGTATTTGAATGTAACATTTTGATGGTTCAGTAGCCTTGGTAACCTTCGTCATCTGCGTTATATTCCTCGGTGGCAACTATAGCAACATCTGCTAATCTATGTTTAGGTATTTCAGATCCCCTCACTTTTATTGTATAACAAACATTTTCCATTTTCGCTAAGCTCTGTTTAAGGGTATAAAGCTTTTTATAAACCTCTTTTCCAGCTGAGCTAGAGCATCCTAAGAAACCTTTATACATGTTTCTAACAAAATTGCAAGTTTGATAACAGCTAGCTATATCTCCAGTAGCTAAATTGTTTATACATTTTCTCATAAGCTCTCCAGTTAAATCAGCTATTCCTAAAATATATTCATTGGGAAAAATTAACATCTCTATGTTTTTCATTGGCACAGAATTATTATCGGAGATAGCTTTTGTCTTGTCTAAAACTGTATAAATTAATGATTTTTCCAATTCCATCCAGTCTTGCATATTCCCATTTTGTAGATACTGATAAAATGTAATTGCTTCTATGTATTCTTCCACACCAGCACGGTATGCTCTTTGGTATTGGTAAAAGTCCTCATTTTGTAACTCCAATGCAATACTTTTGAACAAAGTTTTTTCTAAATTTTCTAATCTAGCTTTTGCTTCAGCTAATACACTATCCTTCTTACTTTCCTTATCAATAGAATGAAGCAAAAAGATTATTCTCTTGCTCTCGATGGTTACATCACGACCAGTTTTAACCAGCCTCTCAAAGCGATCATGCTTTTCATCCAACTCTGATGCATATGACCTGAACTGCAGGATAACTGGATTATTCTCATCTATGTTTTCCAGAATTTCTCTTCCTTTATCTCCAACATTAATTTTATTCTTATTATAAAAATGTCCACGACTTCTCCTACCTGTTATTTAATGATAAGAGCACAAATACAATTTGAAAATTATTAACCTCACCTTTAAAATAAAAATCTATTTCATAATACAATTAAAAGATAAATTATTTTTACTTAGTTGTACTTTGGCAATTGTATTTTAAAATGAACGTACCTTTTCCTTGAGACATTATGATAAAAAAATAACTATGAACAATATATTAATAGTTTTTTAAGCTTTTATTTTTGTATATAAATTTTGCAACGTCTTCTGGTGTATTACCGTAAGTGAACCACGGAATTCAATTGTTCATATTGTACTGGACCATTATCTAAAAAATAACAATGACCTTGAAAATTTTAATAAATAAACATACATACTGCTAAATAACTTCATACCAAACTCATACACATTTTACATATACATGTGTATGTTATGTACTATGTAAGTTACGTATGTAAAACTAAATTATTGTTTAATTTTCTTGTATAAAAGTTCGCGGGTGTTCCTAAAGCGATGAGAAAATAGTTTAGCGGTCGTCTAAGGGACCGTCGAACACAATGACAGTGAGATGAGAATGTGTATTGGTGTATATGCATACTATCAGCGCAAACTATCGGTCAATTTTCGCAGTTTTTGAGTGTAATTTATATATAGTTACACATTGACACTTCTCTATCATTGTGTTGATGTGCACGGTCCCTATAGGCGCGTTCACGGAGCACGCTTTTAGCACTGCCAAGTTGGCAGTGCCAACGCTACTGCGCATAGAAAAATGATTGAAATGTGTGTGTGCGCAGAGTAGCGTTGATAGCGTCTCCGTGAACGCGCCCTATAGTGTTCGTAAAAACTGTTAATATTGGATCATATTGGATGCTTTCCAATTGGCCTTAAAAATCGACACATCGGACACAAATATACAGTTTGTGTGACCTGCAATGTACCATTTGTGTCAGATTGTGTTTATTGGAAAGTTTCAATTATTAAGGCGAATTTAAGATTAAAATATATAATTATATTCAATCTATAAAACATATCAATATAAATTTTACATTACGATAAAATAAAACAGAATTGAGAAAACAAAAATTACACAAAAATTTTTAATTCGAATAATACGCAAATCAAATATGTGCAATATTGGAGAAATTCTACATACGCAGAGCATTGTGAATTGTGATAGAGCTTAAGGTTTTTTTAGTTGGCAATTTCACCGCAAGGGCAGCGACACCAATTTGAAAATAGAGGAAAGGTGGACGAGCAGACGCGTAGGGGTGAGAGTTCTAGGTTCCTCTCAGAGAACGCGCTTCGTGTGGATCAAGGAAGCAGTGAGAACAACGACGGAAGTGGGGATCGTGCGCCATTTTCTATTTTTGCATAGCAGTGAATTAGTGTTGTATGTATACGTTTTGTGTGATAAATCGGGGTTTTAACGATAATCGAGAGAGAACGCACCGTATTACTGAGAGATGATTTTTGGTTGCACGTGGTCTAATCCATCGCACCAGCAATCCCATCCGAATTGTTCCTCGCATCACTCGGAGTAAGCTCGTTTCTGGATCATCACAAATAATTACATTTTCCTCGTTTTTTCCTTCCAAAAAACGAGAGAGGAAAACAAGACGATCGGTACGCAGAGAAACAACACGATCCCGCCTGATACAACCGATTTCTATAATATATTTATATATGTGTAATATATAGTGTACATATACATATATATACACGCATATATATACACATATATATACACATATATCTGCACATATATTCATCTCTCGCGAGAGAAACGAAACAAGATATATAGAAAAGCTAACCAGTCTGTGATACTAAACAGTAGTAAGGTATACATAGCTAGGTGTAAACTCTGTACAATAAGATTATACGTGTGTGTGCGTGTGTATGGCGAACCAGTCGTAGATAAGTCACATTAAAAGGATTTTAGTTAAAAAATTTCCAATTATATTTGTCGCGTTTTTTGTGCGTGTGTGTGTGTACGGGAGTGATTGCTGGTGCGTAAGTGTTATACAAAAATTTGGGAAGAGATCGAACTTTCGGAAAAGTCAGAAGGCAGTGAAGAATGTCAGTGGAATCTGTGTCAAGTGACAAGCAATTACCAGTTCCAAAGAATGAAGGTACACAATGGTCTTTTATATTTCACTAAACTACAGATAATATCCTTTATGTTTATTGTTTGTATAAATCGGACCCATATACTTATTTCTCATTGATGCCAAACGAAAAATTGATATAAGGAAGACAAAGTGTAAATTATTAATTTCATTCATATTGTTTTTCTCAACGCTTCATTTGTTACATGCATGACTTGTAAAAGCTGAAAACCTCTTTTTGATCTTACTTATTAAAATCTTCAAGTGTACCTTATGCTCGACACAATCTTTAAATCTGCTTAGGTTATTGACAATATTGTTTCGTATATATAACCGTATCCGGATCCAATCATATTTTTGACCAGATGTTTCGTCACATATGTTTGGAAAAACAAATTCGACTCGAGTAATATTATTAAAAGGAATCTATTTACCATTCTGCGTGAAAGTGCGACATTTTTTTTATTACATTAATAAAATTGGCGAAATCTCTTAATGATGAAGCTTAAACAAATTTTATGTTTGACGTCAAATGATTAAAAGCTTCTTAACTCGTTCGCTTACACTTAGCCTTGACTTATTCAGTCAGTTTGATTCTAGGGCTTTAAATTTTTTTGAATTTTGAAATTCGACCTATAGCAGGTTATCTCGCGCAGTAAAACGAATCTCGAGCGTTGATTGGATCAGGTCGGGCCAGAGCTTGACGGCCAGGTCGGGGAACTGTATCGGGTCGCATCGCGGGTATCACGCATTTGACTTTAACCATCCGAACTATCAGTAACTATCGGCAATTGTTACCTTTCACCAGTTAGGCGAAAATTGTGCAAATCTTATTAGAATATTTGTGAAAAACTAGTGTACAGCCAACACTCGGGTTCCAATCGAACCAATAGAAAACCGTCAACTACAAGATATACAAAGAAATTTTCACGAGAAGCAGTATTTTTTTATTATAATATTAAATTGACTCAAAAATCACTTGAGTTTCGAACGTATTCTTGGTGATGAAAAATCATCGATTCTCTCATTTATCATAGTGAATAATCCATCGACAATTTCTACGTTAATTCTGCATCTATAACGAGTTTTCGCTCGACCGCTTCGTCCTTTGTAGCGTAAATATTTTGGCCCGGACTGAGCCGAATCGGTTACTCGTACTACGACATAAAGAGAGTTGTTTTGGGCAGCGTAGATTCAAAAATTTTCCAAGTTTCGCTACTTCTTCGGTGCAATGAAATTGGAGACTTCTCAAAATTCCAGGGGCTCCAATTGGTATCGGCGACCGCGTAAGCGTCCACTGGTTGGACCTACTGGTTCTCCTTACTTGGATGCTACCCTTGTATCGCAAACAAGGGCCTGTAAATGGTTTCGAAAAAATAAATCTTCGAATCCCTGGAAAAAGCTAGCTTTTAGTAAGTAACGATAAACACTGCGATTTCTCAGAAGAATAATTTGAAACAATTTGGAAATTTTTGTAATTAAAGCGAGTTGAATTAATAGTTTTGTTTAAACACATTTGTCTTCCTTGTATCCATAGACTATTCTATAATCATTTGAAATTAAAATTGAAATTTTAAGGAAGTTTACTTATTTTCTTATTTTTTTAGGAGATGAAGCTATTATATCGATGTCGGTGGCGGGAGAGGTGACTGATACCTCCATCATGGAAGTAGGGCGTACGAGGCCGCAATTTCAGTATTCAAGGGTAATTATATCTCCATCGATATCCAAATATTCGTAAATTATAACGATGCTAACAGTTGAAATCTGATTGTAGGAGGAATTAATGGATATTAAAAATTTACCGTTATCGAGGCGCAGACCTGACTTGGATTTCTCCTGCAGTTGGTAAATACAAGAAAGAGATTTGATTTGCGTTTGAATTAACGTTCAAGAAGGAATAAATTTGGTATTGACTGGTCTTTTGCACTTTTCAGTATAAGAGAGATGCGAGATCCTGAGCGTTGGCATTCGGATAGAAAACGGAGTGAGACACCACCGAAGGATGAACGAGCAGGAAGGAACGATCAAGTGGCAGATAGTCATAATAAACGAAGGAGTGGGGATCCGCGAGAGAGGATACGTAAGGAGCAGGACGGGATTGTACTGAGTCCTCAGCGTAGGAGTTTCAATTCTGGCTGTTTTGTGAACGTTAGTCAGCCACCACCGAGACGCCCTGAAAGTCCCATAGGGAAGACTGAAGTAAACGTATGTATTAATTATACGAATGAAATTGTATTATGCTCGGGTTAACTATTGAAAGATATTTAAAATTATTGGATTTGCAGGTGAGCCATCGAGAACCTGTTCGTCGAATCGGTAGCGGAAGGATTTTGACTCGAGACATTTGGGACTTTAGATCGGAGAATGAGAAACTCGAGCCAGAGCGTACAGAGTTCAATTTCAGGTCTGGAGCAGGAAGTAACATTCGAGATAGGGATAGTAGGGACAACAGGGACCTGAAGGACAGGGATAATCTTCGAGACCGGGATAGAGAAAGAGAGAGGGAGAATGTACGAGGAGGAGATAGGGAAGATAGAGATAGATACGAGAGACGTTCATTTGGTAGAGATTTTGGCGACAGGGACAGGGGACTCGATAGGAATGAAAGAAATCATCTTGTTGACCGTGATAAGGATCGCGTACGTGATAGGAGATACAACAACGATCGCAGAAGGACTTATAGTGACAATCGTGACTTGGATGAGCCCGAATGGTTCAGCTCTGGACCTACCTCCCAGCACGACACCATAGAGCTTCGAGGATTCGAAGATATTCCCGAGGAAAAGGCTCTGAATATTAGCAATAAGAGTAAGAAGCAATCACCCGCTCAGAAAAAACGTGGAAAGAAAAATTCGGAGAAGGAAGAAGTCAAAAGCGATAACAATTCAGCAGCTCCCAAAGGTCGAAGCACTCCTACAGCTATGGATCAACCGCTTAACGTTGCTCCCGTTCCTCACTCGCCTATTTCTGAGAGAAAAGAGCCAGCCTCTCCATCTCCCAAGGAAACCTCTGATATTAACGAAAGCACGGTTGAGAACGTCGAGAATAATAATGTTAGCAAGAATGAAGAAGAGAATCATACTGATTTTAATCTCGACGAGTTCCTCAAATCTGATACGTTCCCTGGTGTTCCTGGCTTGCTTTCGGTGAGTATACTGAAGTCTCTTGCTTTTTTTATTGATTAATTTATCCTAATTTTAAAATTAATGTTTTTCTTGAAGAATGGAGTTGGTTCAAATGGTGGTTCCTGTTCACGATTCAGCCAATGGTTCAAGAGAGAAAGTCCAGTCCAACAGTTGGATAGTCGAAGAACCTCTATCCAGGACGAACTGCTAAATAATTTATTAAACGATATAACTGAGCCCAATATCCAAATTCCTTCTGTTTCTGAGTCAAACACGTACTTTGCGCCTATCTCACCCGCGACGACGACCACAAATAAAGCTACATCAGCTACTGGAGTGAAACTCTTGGAAATGCTGCAACGTGGAGGAAATAAACCTAATCAAAATGGACAAGGAGATTCCGTAGAGACAGTTGTGCCGATGATGAAAAATTCCAACATCAAGGATATGGGTAAAATTTATTTCTTATTTTTTCTATTCTTGTGTCTATATATCTTTACTTTATTTTGAATTTAATGACATTGTCGTTTCATTCAGAAGTAGGTGGTAAGGTTATTCATAGTTTGGAGGAATTGGAGGCTCGAATGAGAGGTGGTGTCCCTCCTCCCACAACCTCGACCGAGCCAACTCGTGTAAATAAGACTGAAGAAGATCTATCTGCATTTAAAAAACTGGTAACTATGTATTAGTGTTTATTTTCTTTATAATTATTAATACTTTATCGTTTGTTATATAAATTAATTTTTGTATTGTTTATAGCTCGCTCAAGTCACAGGTGGTCAAGCTGTTCCAGCAGCAAATGGACCTATTCCCCAGAAACAACAACCAATTAAACTTATGCAGGTAAATAATTGCCATGTACGGACATATCCATTTTTTATATATATTCGTATTATAAAATGCTTATTTGTTTAGTTGTTGAACTCGCAAATGAAACAAATGCCCCCAGTCACGACTCAGCAGCATATCGCGGATCATCCACCAGCATTTAATCACGTTGGTCCATTAGGTCCTACGCAACATCCACATCAAGCTCAAGTTCAACATGAGAATTTAATGAAAGTACTACAAATTCAACAGCAACAACAACAACAACAGCAGCAACAGCAGAAGCAGCGACAACACTCCGATATGTTCTCGATGATGATGGGAGGTCAAAGAATTATGGGAGTTAGCCCTGTTCCACCGGAAATGCAAATGGTGCTGAATAATGCTCCATCCAGCCATGAACTTTTACAAAGACCAGAAGCACAGGCGATAATTCAAGGTCTTCGACAAGGAGAGATAACTAAGCAACATCTCATGCAACAATTGCAGGTTCATTAGTAGACAATTATTTCTTTGTTCATTATTTTTACTCGGCAAATTAACTGTATCTTTCGCTACTATAGAATCCAGTAATGCAGCACCGCCATCGAGAAGTCTTGGTAAATATTTTAAAGATGTACGGGAGTACAACTCCACGTACAATTAGTCCACATCCTACAGCACCAACGCCACAAGACCACATTTTGCAGCAGATGCTTTTCCAGCAGCAGCAACAACAGCAACAGCAAAGAATTCCATCTCCTATGAACAATGGTAAGTGACTGTGTTTGATATCAATAGACTTTGGTTTGTTTCGATAGAATCTTATTATGAGAATCTGTATTATTCTTTTATTCATATTCCATTGGAGCTCTTAACAGTCTTTTCCGCATTCTCTCTGTAACTCTGTGTGTTATAATCAAATATGAGGCTTCTTGAAATTTTTTAGCGTAAATACTCAGTAGTTTTGATACATTTTAACGAGTTCTTGTGCTATTTGGAATGCAGCTTATTGTCCAGCACCAATCATATCACCAAACTTAGCAACTAGCTCGAATACATTAGGTGTGCAACATCCAGGTAACGTAGTAGCGAAAATGGTTGCAGCAGGATTAATGGGGGATGATGAACGATAGGTAGTCTTAAATTAGCTAGGGCCAGAAGAGAAAAGTCGTTTTGCAAGTACTTTTTTATTTGCCTTTTTTTATTATTAAAATAGATTCACTTCTCGAGGAACGTTTTAATTTCCTTTTAACTTGTGCTAGAAAATTTTAACATAAAAAAATTGCTACAGGATTTTTGGAAGTTTTACGATGTTTTTCACTTTGTACTTTTAACAGTGATACAGCACAGAGTGCCCTCGCCGCGCGAGCTAGTAATGCATACACAGTCAATAATGCAAAATGCTCTGATAAAAAAGAAGTTAGAAGAACAGAGAGAGAACTTCCGTAAGCGACAGGAGCAGCAGCAACAACAACATCAACAACAAGTGCAGCAGAGATCGTCTAGTCCTGTGATCTCGCCAGCTAAGCAAACCATGAGTCCAACGCCTCTTGCATTCACTCCGACATCGGTTCTACGGAAAATGACCGCTGAAAAAGATTCTGAGGGTGCGAATCAGTCCAATCGTCAAGTAGAAATCACTTCTTCTCCTCGGAAGCATTGCAAAATTAAAGTAGAAATAAAATATTCCGAAAAGCCTAAGGATGATCTTAAAATGCTTGAGAGAAATCGCTTTAATCAGCTTGTTCCATATGATCCTAAAGTTACTAATGATATATTATTTCAAACCGTAACTTCCAATAACACTAGCGTTGCTAAAGCATTTGAAATGTTGGGTGTCGTTGTACCCAATATAGATACTAACAATAACTCTCCTTTGAAAAAGGAGGTAAATGGTCTTACTTATAATAATATTAACGGTATCATGACTAACGCGAATGACAATAAAAATAGTTCGCGAATTATTTGCGATGTTCTACCGAGAAAGAATGAGGCAGATACAGTAGCAATAGAAAAAACTAGCCTTATAGAGTCGGTAATTCCAGAAGAAGATGAAACTGTTGATCCATAGAATGATATTAAGGGGTTTGCAACCACTTTGAACTAATACACAAAATCATTTGCCTCAATTAAAAAATCTTTCTCTTAACTCTCTTAATTTTCTGCATACTTAGAATACAAAAAGAAATAAACTAGATTTTTGTTTTTGCTTGATGTTAACATCAAATTTTTGCACTCTATGCGATAATTAACATTTTTTTATTTTTCACTAGTATTTTTACTATAATTTAACCATGGCTGTTAATCGCATGAATTTATTTCAATCAATGATTGTGTTGAAATAGATTTTATAATAAAAATCATTGTATATTCGTTTGCTTGAAACTTTTTCTACTCTGCTTTCCATTGTAATATAATATCTTTTTCTCTCTTATGATGTGCTTTGCTACATAAATTGCATGATCCTAGCACAAATAATAAAATTAATCCTTCAAATCCAACATCCAAATGCTTCTCATTACTTTTAAGCTGTTTTTCAAATACAACGATTTTTTAATCGTGCACGTTAGTAGCATGGCATGCTTAGCTTTATAATGATGTAATTTAGCAGATAAAAATGTGTAATAGTTTTTCGATGCTTCCATTGCCATGTATAGATTAACAATATTATTTTACATTATATTATTTTTTTATTTGACACACAATAAAATGTATGTCTAAATATGTTATATACAGGCAACAACGAGCCATCAAAAATGGTTAGCCAAAGTCAAGCTAGCCAAATTCAACAAATGCAGTCTGCTGTTCAATTGCTTACGCAACAGGGTTCTCTTTCTCGACAAAATGCAATTCGGCCTCAACAGCAACAACCCATGCAGCAGCCTCTGTGGAATACACCTACTGCAAAGCAACATCCTGGTATGACTGAGATGGTTTTATCTATACATATTACATTCAACTAGTAAGAGTTTAACCAAAAAAAAATATTTACATAAATGTGTTTATTTTAGGACGACCAATAGTAAAGGGGGGAAATGGTGGTGGAAGTGGAACTGGAACCGCCGGTAATCAATTTGACTACAGTGGTGGGAGTGCTGACTTTCAACAACAACACAGAAATCCTCCAAACGCTTATGGAAATCCAGCCCGTTCGAAACACACGATAGCAACCCCACCTTTATCACATCCTAATCTTCCTCAATATAACCTTGCTCTAAAGCTGATGATGAACCAGAAGCCAAACACTATTAATAGTCAAATGAAAATGCAGCAGGTTCAATCGCATCTTACTAATATGCAACAGCAACAACGAAACGTTAACTCACAGGCACAGCAACTTGTGATGAATCAAAACTTCAATTCTACTCGAACAGGTGAAAGATGAGTTGATTCTGTTGTGACTTAAAACACCCTAAAAATAACATTGATAGATATGCACCATATCATTGGAAAACTATCCTTCCAGTCCTTAATCTCTTACTAAAACAGACGTGATTTGCAGGTGTTTCCCTAGCTAATCAAAACATATGCAATGGTGTTCAAAAGTTGAATTAATCGCAACTTTAATTTTTCTTCTAATTGGCATGAACGTTGGATATAATATAAGCAGTAACAATCTAGCTTCTTTAACTATTGCCCCTGTTTCCTAATATTAAGAATGTAAAAAATAAGTGCGAGAAAGGAAGACAAAGAGAGCCCTTGCGCTTTAATCATTTATTACATCCTTTACTGGATCTTGATGTTAATTTTTGTATGGGCGTGTTTGCGTTTAGACCTTGATGTTAGACAATGTACGAATTGAATAAATAATTTTCACAGATGCACGAGTAATGCGCTCACAGCAGCTGAACATGACAGTTGGCCGACAAAACTCTTCGGCCATGGGATTCGTAGGCAGCAACGGTGGGGATCTTTCACCGACGTCCAATCAGTTAGCGAGATGGTTTAGTCCGGAGCTGCTTGCACAGGCTCGCGCTGGTAAATTGCCAGAGCTCGGCCAGACGAACGTTTTGTCTTTAGAGGAATTAGAAAGACTTCAACATGCCTCAACTACAGTGCACAATTAGGCTGAGATGTTGTAATTTTGATCGTAAGCACGAGGATCCTACATTTCTTGTATTTATTTCAATTTCTTCGTCGAAATTTCTTCTCGATATATTAGTCATTGATTCTCGAACGTTTACTCATGTGACAAAACTGACTGTCTCTTCGATTCTTACTGAGTAAGAAACAAAAAGAGTAGAGGAAAAGGAGGGAGACAGGATTCCTGAGGAGTTTCGTCTGTAACAAAGAAGGTCCATTTGGAATCGTAGCCTAATAATGTAAGCAGGAATGATAGATGACTGGGGAAGAGCGATACAAAATAAATGAGGAAAAAGTAGTCTTCACTTTGTTAGATATGTGACAAGAGCATCCGTTACTGCAAATAATTGCTTTCTTTCTAGATAATGTGTTGACGCATTAAACGGAGGTATTCAGGATGCCCATTGCGATTTACAGACATAAAAACTGTATTGTACTGTGTTCTTCGCGAATTGCATAAAGTACAGGATTAATAGAATCTTAGAATGACCATGAAAATATGAAAAAAAAGAGTATACCATTAAATATGCGAAGGTCAGGTTTCAAGCAGCTTTTAAGATTTATTGCCAACAAGACTGAGAAAAAATTCGAATTATATTAATTTCAGCCGTCACTGTCCTCGATTAAGTAAATCTATAAAAGAGCTTAATTTGGTTTAACATTAATTACACGTATACATATTTTCTACAGTTAAGAATTATTATTTTTGAAATGTTTTTGATCAAAGAAATCATATCGTAACAAAAGAAGTATATAAATATATACACGCAAATAAATATATTTATTGAATAGTGCCTGTTCACAGTTCAAGTTCAAATCGTATATGGTTCGAAGGGTAACAGGTGCTGATAGTTACTGGATCACTGAGATACTTTATAGACGTCTCATTGGATACTAAAAGGTTAAATAACGCGGAGCGTCTCGTCAACTTTCATTTGTTAACGGCTGTACTATAGTTATTGAAGCAACGTTATGTTGCTAAACTTCATGGACACATACGTATTTAATACTCCAAAACAGTTGTATTAGTGCAGACCATTCGTGATTTTGTTCTATGTACCGTATAGCTGCTTATTTATTGTGTATCCCGCAAGAGATCTTTTCAAACGTATAAAACATACGACTTTGATTGAAAATAAATCGTTAATATTTTACATTTGATTAAATACACTGAGTGAAGTGTTAAATATTATAATTGTATTCCACAGGAGCTTCGACTTCATTTACTAAATGGACAGGTGAAACAAATATGAGAATAAGTACTCGTCAGGTCACCATGCATATATTATACAAATAAATATATAATATATACTTTGTAGAAGTGTGAGAGTACAGTATCATTATCATGATCAAGAGTGGGGCTAGAATAAATTCTTTCCAAATGAACTTTGGAAAATTTCTAGATAAACCATTTTAATGAACTAAATAAGAAAATGACAGGACATTCCAGCTCTTACAAATGAATTAGTTAAACGAGATATCTTTAATGAAACATTATCTAGGTAGAGAAAAAAGAATCAAATTCTCTCGTTCAACAGTGTAGAAAAATGTAACATTAATTTGTTATATATTAATATACACTAATATTTAAATATCAACGGACATTGCTAATATTAGAACACTAGTCACAGAGTGAATATTTTAACAAAGAAATCTCGTTTTATCATTTATATAGAATGGATTTGTTCTAATTCCAATCAGAGAGCACTCCTAATCATATATTGTATTTCTGACTGATAAAATTCTTTGGTCGTAGATTGCAAATTTGCGCACGTAGATGTATCAAGTACATCTTTAGCGCGATTGAGAAAAACATAAAAAAATATATCAATAGCAAACAATATTCAAAACAAATGGCTCTTATAAAAATTACTTTGACAACATTGTTGCAGTCAGGGGCTTTGACTATAAGACATTAACGGAATTCATTAACCATTTCTCATTACCAGCATTTAAAATTGCATAATATCTTTGGAAAAGGAGAATTCTTTATGACGATGTATACAATTTTTGATTCTGAAGATTTTACAATTACTCAAAACAATTCTGCTTACGGTTAATTAAAAATGCTACACAAAGAAAATCGTGTTCCGAGTATTTGTGCACTAAAAGTTGTTTCATGAGATAAAGTTTTTGTAAATAGGCAGAGTCGTAAACGAATAAAGTTTATTAGTCCGTCGGACCGATAATATGTAAATAAAATTATTAGTTATAATGTCGTATTAAATCGAGAAAATTGTCACAAATAAAGGCAAAGGTGTAATTATATCATATCCAATTTATTTGCATGATAATATATATTCACATCTGCATTGTGACTGATTTTTAATAATTTATTAATAGATCTAGGATTTTTAGAATCGATTTGCTTTTATTTGAAACAAGTGAAGTGATAAAACGGTAAGTTCATATTTTTATTCGAAGTTTGAAGGTCGGTTATCTCCGTAGTAACCGAATGATTCACGAACCAAACCGAAGACTGCCGAGAGAGCCGAGCAAATTCAGCAAATAGAAACCGAACGGTTCAGTTCAGGTATTGCTAGGTAGGTGAACTGTAACGCGAGACGCTACAAGGAATTGGACGGGACGGTTTACCTACTGCCTACTACAGAGGAAAATCAGAAGAACATAAGCAAGCATAAGCAACGAAGGAGGAGAGCAGATGTGTATAACTGACTGTTATTCGAAAATAAATTTCTCTTTAAAAGTTGTGCAAATAGAGTTATTAAAAATTTGAGACTACACAAAGAAGTCACGCTATGGAACTTCAGTTTAATGGTTAATGCGTCATTTTCGAGAAAAAAAAATATAATAATCCCCAAACCATAGTAGCATTTGTCTTATAATAAAATGTGCAAACTAAAGTGTGATTTTTCTCTACCTCGTCCAGTCTCAATCTTAATAAATATCGTGTATAGAAAGTTTAGCTAAAGCTTTGATTAATAACGTATTGACGATGTCTTCCGCCATTACGATAGAACAGCTATTTATTCAACTCGTAATAGGCATGGCTTACGATGTCGTATAAAGGCAATATATTTTTGCAAGACAAAGCTTTGGTCCAACAAATTTACAAAATATTGGATTACCTCAGATTACCGAGAAGAAAAAAGTTACGATTGAGACCTAAACTATTCATAGTCATTTTCCAATCCTTTCGAAACTGTAGGCATTTTAGTCTGTGAAATGATCACTAGAAGGAGAAGTTTTAGTAAAGAATAATTTGTTAGATTGCATTGAATAAGCTGGATTGGCATCTCGTATGAGAGATTCCTTTTAGCCCGAACCATTAAAACAAATAGGAGCAGGGAAAACCTAAGCTACCTGCTTCCAACCTTTCAGGTTTTGTGGATGGTAAGAGGTACAGGAAGTATATCGACATATTCGTTGCTGCGAAATTATTTTACCAGGCGCCACAAGCGGTAGCCATTGTGGATAGGGCGCCCTTCGGGCCACCATTTCTTTGTCTGTGCCAGTCTGTGAGCTCGTAGCACGAAACTGCTATGGCTAGAGGAATTGTGTAGCTTCTGTGCATCTGAGAGACGCGATTGCTGGCCTTGCGGAAAGTTCAGTTCATGTAAGCTTTGCACGTATTACTACAACGTCTGTCCAAGCGTTCTTCGCTAGAGCTCTTGCTAACTTGTAAACTTTACGATGTGCTTAGATTCTCGTCTACATCTCGTGTGCTCTTAATTCGTAAATATCAAGTGGTCAAACGAACCTGGTAAAGCATTAATTATTAAGCGTATACGTAATCCTCTTTTCTTTCGTATGAGGCTAGGATGAAAATCATTTAACTTAAAGAAGTTAAGGTATTGCTATTCATGTGACAACTAAATTGCGTTTAATATAACGTGTCTATCCATGCGAGTTTTTAATTTCTCCGTATTAGAACGTCTAACGCATTACATAGTTATCTCCCGAATGTGAGATGTAGACAAAATTTTAGGAAAGCTGCATACATTTGGTGAAATTTGAGCCATTTACGTTATTAATTGGTTTTTTCTCCACATAATCGATTTCTTAATTTGTAATGAAAGTTATTGATAATTTAGTCATTTGGAATGGGTACTCGATTAAACAATAGTATTTGTAATCAATTTAAAAAGCGTGAGTATCCTATATATCGTATTCCGGCCATTTTTTTGTCAGTTGAGAAATGTAGAGTGCAAAAAGGGACGATGTAGGAAGTTGATATTCAGTTACGACCTGTAATTATAAGCAGGCCAAATAGTGAAACTAAGTGTGAGTGTTTGTAGACTCAAAAGATTGTTAGGTGACTAATATTATGAACAACATGTCACATCAAATTTGGGTTAAATCAAAAATCTGTGTTACAAATTTTTTTCTTCCGTGAAATGTCCATAACAAGTTCAAGATATCGTTGCAGCAATTTTATTGTGCTTAGGTAAGATCAAAATTTCGGCGAATTGTTTTGTGATTATGATATGTGGTGAAGAGTAAGGAAGAACGATATGCTACCACGTTAAGTTCGCTTGGTATATCGGTGTAGATGCGACGCCAGCTCTTTGTTCTACACGTGGCGGTATTACCCTTCCTCCATTTTGGAATTGTCCGATGTCACGTTCATCTTAAACTAAAGAAATCTTGGAAGTTTAAATGATTCAGTTATTACAAGTACACATAGCTCGGAAAGAGAATATTTTAATAAGAAGTCTACATAACTAGAAATACGGAGTTCAAAAAAATTATTAACTTAAAATAGGATAAAAATTATAACATTATCACTAGAGAAGGAAGGCTTATTTGTTTGTAATCTCGTGAACCTGCAGGCTTACAAAATTGTGTGATGCAAGTATTTTCAGCATTGCTCCAAATTGTTTCAGCTAAGTTTTGCTTTATGATAGTTATCTTTTCTGAGAAATAGACGCAAATCAGTGTAAAAGTCTTGAGGCGGTTAATTCCAGAGGAAAGAGGTAGGGTTCGTATTGGCCACTTTTCGGCCTGCCATCTATCGGCTTGACTTCGTTGCTATCGAGCATTATAGCATCATGGCTTATACAGGCTCATACAAGCCAAAGCTCTTGCTGCGAATTCAGTCGTGTCTGTTCTAACATATCCGGCATTGTGAACCCGCGCATGGAACTGCGCAGTAAAAAGTGATTAAGAATATTTAAGAGGGAATTTCCGTGTTTACTACGTAGTTTTTTGCTTTCCAGCCGCGAATTCCTATTATTTTATATACTTCAAGAATAACTCTTTTAATGTTAGGTACGTATCGTATGCTCAACGGCCATGAGCAATAGGGCTACCTTTCAACTTCTTACTGCCAAATTTTGGTATCGTTAGCCATAATTAACGACAAATATCTGTAAATGTACAGTTTTTATCTGTATAAGTCATTTTCGATCCTGTATGAGACTGACAATTGTTTGTAAAACTTATGGGTTTCCGGGTTATGCGTGTTTCGTGCAAAATGTTACATTTTATAAGTCCGTTATGTCGAGCGTCCATTTATATGTTTGGTGCTAGCCATAAAACAAATGCTTTTTGCATTTGATTTACAAGATATTTTTTCTTGTGACTATTCACGTGTAGTGTGCGTCCTAATTAAGTATACTTCTGTTTTACAAACAGAACAATGGGAACTATGTGGTACTATTTAGACCCTTTCCCATTATAAATAATATAAAGATAAATTACCAATCTAACGATGGAAAGTAATAATTCTCCACATGGAACATCAAAGTAAATTTTAGTCTTCCTTTGTGGAGGTTATGACGCTTTACCGGTTTCTCTCTGAAGTTACCGTTAGGCGGCCATTTTGTTTGGTACGAAATTCAAATTTCATCCATTAGTGAATTTTGAGTAATAAATTTGTTTTCATTTTAATTCAATCATAAAGTTTCAAGTAAGTTTTGCTTGGAAAATTAAAAAAAATATAATTATTAAAATTAACGAATGTTACTGAAGATATGATATTGTTTCGATGTGAAGTAATTTAAGCTATTGAAGCGAGTTTAAAATTTTTCAATTTACAAACCTTCATATTTTGAACTAATGAATGAGATATACTAATACATCTTGCATATTTTGAGATAATCGACATCACCTTAAAAATCTATAATACTTCATACCATTTTCTGATAAAAATAAATTATCACAATAATTCAAAGGGATACAGCGAGTTTATTTTAAACCTTAAAAGTACATGAGGAATAAACGAATAAACAGAGGCTTCCGTTAATTAAAAATTTGTTTACATATATATATATATATATATATATATATATATAATCTGTAATAAAAATAATTTCGTTCTCTATGCGCTTTCATTTCCCTTCTACCTAATCCTTCCTGCATTTGATTTAGACGAAATTTTATAGTTAAAACGCCAATATAAAAGTTTCGCTTTCTGTGTGGATGCAGGTGGACCAATCAAACCACTCATGGACATGGATGAATACGACAAGAAGTTTGCAGAAATGCAAAAATACATTCCGTTTCTGGAGGCAATGATTGATAGACTGCAAAATGTTAGGGACAGATCGCGGGAAACGCAATTGCAAAAAATGCAGAGCCTCCATGGAATTCTATCAAACAGCAGAAGAAAGTAAATGTCATTAATAAATAAGTATTTGCATGTAAATTACCTTTTTTGACTTTAAATAAATTTGTTGTCTTGTTACGATAAATATAGGTTGAGAATTGATACCTTGCAACGTTGCGAAGATGTCCTGCAGAAACTGCATACCAAAGTGGAACAGGTAAATATAATAATAAGTTTTATAATTTAGACTTTGGTTCATTTAATTTAACTCAAATTTGTTGAAGTTTTTCTGTTTGACACAATAGATGTTTAATACTAAAACTACCATTTAACGTTCAAATAAATCTTTTTAAATATATAAAAGCGTGTATACATAAAATCCATTGGTAGGTTTGGGCTATGTTTCAAAATTCACTTGCAGTACTGTCAGTACTGTCATTTCTATAAGATATGCGACATAAAATGTAGAAATTTGAGTACCGATATTATTGGCAGTGAATTTTTAAATACGGTCTTAGTGTTAAGCCTGAAATTAAATGAACCAATTATTAATATGATGTATTTGTTCCAATATCACGAAATAACTCGAAAAATCGTTCACGAAAAGGTCAATTTTCTGCGCCAGTATGCGGTTTCAAATTCTGCGCATGGATGTGACAATTCCACGAACGGTTTTGTTGATGTTGGAAAAAACCTATAATCATCCTACATATTGTATTTGCTAGTACGCACTTAATTTTGCAATGCAACGTTTCGACATCAGTGAAATGCGGTTGCGATTTTTTTTATTTTTGCTAAGATTCCTTTAATGCATTACGGGACAAATTAAATAGTATTCAGATTTAATGGATACATTTATGTCCAAGAAACTTATTATACTGCTTGATTACAAAAATTTGCTTGATAATTCTAATTAAGTGCAATAAAAAGAATTTTTCGATAAAACACTGGTATTTTTTTTATTAATATTGTAAATAAACTTGGTATATTGAGCGGCAGCTCTCTTTATGTATGTTATTGTCTTTCTGATTATTTTCATCTTTACAACAAATACGATAAATATTCTGCTCGAAATTCTATAAGCCAGCCGCAATTTTATGTTGTCATATGTATAATTAGAAAAATCTACTCTTTCAATCCATTTATTTTAACCTTTAGAGGGCCGGGAAACCTAATCATAGACGTTGACATAGATCAATTTATCATGTGTATCACTTTGTTTTGAGTTATGATATACAATTGCTAAATTAACATAAATAGAAGGATAATTCAAATAAAACATCACATAATAGATAACGCTGAGTGAGAATTGTATTTTAAATGGGACTAATTACCATAATTTCATGAATTATGAATATAAATGAAGAGTAGAAGTTCTAAACGTTGTATTTGTCTTTTGCCATTATTTTTTTTTTTATAAAAACAGGCACACTGTGTAAGTCAAGTGGTAACTCTAAAATTGTATTAACACCAAAGCTATCATTTGCCGGTCAAAATGATCTTTTTAAATGTAAACACGTGTGTATAAAAATCCTTGAAACATTTAATGTGTTAAATGCCCACACTTAGTATACTTTTTATGTAATTTTTTGAAAGTGTTTTATAATGGCCAAGAATGGCATATTTGCTTGCAATCTGTGTTATTATAAACGAACTTCTTGGTCCTTTGGTACACGACTTTTCTTTCATAAAATGCACGGTTTAATTTTTTTTAGTATACAGCTAATACCAATTGCAGAATAAAAAATTCTAATACCACTGGTATATAAAATAATATATTAGAATCATAAAAATGAAATTTAAAAAATAAATCTTGTAAGTAAAACGGTGGAATATAGAAAACCGCAAAAAAAGTGTTTCATGTATGCAACAACGTGTATCAAAGTATTAACAGTAAACAAACCAAGAAATTTTGTAGATATATGTATAATTTACAATTAAAAAGTTTAATTTTACCACCAAATGGTAGCTTAGATGTTAATAAATAAGAAATAGTTTTTAACACGTTGAGCGCCTCGTCAGCCATGGGTGGATGATACTAGAGTTTCCGTTTAGGTCGCGTCAACCACCGCTTGCTGATAGCGTGTAACATTAGGAATACTGGCCACGGATTCATTTCGATAAAATTCTATCTAACGGGACAAAGGGTAGAGAAAAGATAACAGACTTGGCGCGTATTGTGTTGCGTGAGTAATTTCAGGGATCATGTTCTAAAAGTAAACTATCTTCTACTGCGATAAGAAGCATTGGCTCTACAATTTCAGCACTTCTAAGCGACGCGCGTAACCTAACAAAGACTTCCTTACACTAAAGCTATTTTTTAGCGATCAAATGATCCTTTTTAAATATAAACATGCGTGTATAAAAAATCCTCTGTACGTTTAATGTTAAAAATCAACGTGGCGCTGTGTTAAGAAAAAATTATAGTTTTGAGGAAATGTGTACTTATAATGTTTAGAATTTCTATTCTTCAAATATCCCAAATTTAATCTTGTTAATATATATTTAAAATCTCAAGAACAGTTAAAAAACGATATGACACTTTTTTTATACAAAGTGACCAATTTCAATATTTCACCCCCCCCCCCCCCTAACTTTAAGAAGAAATCCACTGAAAGAAATATTTTAAACAAACGTTGTATATCTTGAAAGGGGAAAAGAAGGCATTATTAATTTAACAATGAAAGATTATTGGAAGGTTGCATGAATGTTATATTCAGTTTTTTAAGTGAAACCTTCCTCTTTTTTATTGCATATTCTTATAACTGATCTAAAAAGTTTCCAAACACGAATAAAGCTGGATTTATACTATACGGCACCGGACCAGCACGGCACGGCACGGCACATTAGTTAAAAGAGCATAAGCTTAATGAAAAGTATCAAGAGACACGGTAGTGTCTCGACGGCAAGTACATAAAAGTAGAAAAAGTCATGCCTATACCGCCGTCGAGGCACTACTCTCTTATACAGCTAGTTAGGGCGTCCTAATTTTCAAACCGATTTTTTTCCACGAATAATCCATTGCCATTATTTAAGTAAAGCTTTTTTAAAAATGGTTTTGAAAAAGCTTTCATTTGCGCCTAAGAACATCAAAATCGGTTCACACAATCCAGAGATCTCATACTCTGTTAGCTATATATATATCGAAAATAAAATTTTCCTTCATAATCTTCTTCTCCAGCCAGAGTGTGTCTCGGGCTGAAGTTGGTCGCTAAGGAAAATGATTTTCTATACTCCTTCAACCAATGTGTTGTGCCGTGCCGTGCTGGTCCGGTGCCATATAATAAAAATCGGCCTTAATAAGGAGAGAGCAAACACTAGATGTTTTAGAACCTAAACTTTAAAATCAATTAATATGGGAAATGATAAGGAATACAGCGATATCTGGGAGGAGTGGTACACTCCCCCCGAAATACTATTAAACTTTAACGTAATAGTATTGTAAATGAAGATATTTTGTTTTAATTTTGTTGAATGGTTGAGTTATATTTAAATAATGAGAGAAATAATCGCATGTCTTATCAAAATAGGTATTTTTAATACTTTCTGGTATCGCTTTTAATTCTGAAATCCCCTCACCCCCTCCCTCTCTTTGAAAATTTACTCTACATATACGGGCTTCGTTAGGTAGAGCGGAATAAAACCGAATTCTTGACTCTAAAAATTAAAATTTATAACATAAAACGATTTGAATAAAATGATAAATGAAATTATTTTTATTTAAAAAAAAAACTTTGATTTAACCCGTTCATTTGAAATTATATAAGAACCTTAAAATATATAATGTGTTTTTATTAAGAAAGTGAGAAATATGTTCCAATATAACCACTTTTACTATTAGTTTAATGTAAATATTTATTTTCTCTTCTTTTTTAGTCTATACTTGAAAAATTTACTTAGGGTTTAAGTCGGTAGGAGAATCATCTATTTTTACAACGTAACTATTTATTTCATGTACAGTATACTGTACACTTCAAGTGAACGGGTTAACTACTAATAAAAAATCATAAGACTACTTTAGAATTAAATAGATAAAGTCAAAAACAGAAAAATCTTTATAAAACCCTGTTTTTCCCCGATATCCTTTATATAATGAAACATTATTAGAATAAAAGTTTTCTATTTAGTCTATATATATATATATATATATGCCTGGTTTCTGAGATACAAAGCGTCTTACTCACAATTTCAGCAGGTAAAAGCATAAGAAATGTAGTAAATATGACAATGATAATATTAAACCAAAGGCTTCATGCTTTTTGAAAATATATACAGAAGTGTTACTGTATTAACATTCAGTACCTGTTTGAAGGTTACATGAAGAAACATGGTATTGGCTAGGTTTATTATTATTTCTTATTGTACATTACCGATTATTTCGAGTACTCGACGCTCTAATGCCAAAATGATTACCTGACTTAGGAAATATGCGTTTCAGTGGTACCAGAAATCCTAAATAGACAGCCTTTTATACAACCGGACGTATATATATACTTCATGGGAAACTCTTAATCTAATAAAACTTTATACGCTATAATTTAATTGAACTATCTACTTCAAAATTAAAGACTTAAAATCGATAAAAGAATCACGGAATTTAAGAATCCTCTTCATCCTTTCATCCAGTCCTTCGCTAGATATCTCGATTTAAAATTGCACAAAGTTGTAGGTTTGACTGAAGTAGTGCGTGGACTGTTACGCAGAATCGCTCACCTGTTTATGATAGAAGCAGCAGTTTACAGAGTCGCTTATATGTTCGGCTTAGTCGATATATAAACCAAAATGGCGATGGCTGCGACGATTAATAAATTTTGAAAATCAACAAAGTGAAAAAAAATTATATGATGCTGTAAAGAATTGAATTATTTTCTGAATCAGTTCAATATTATTATTTAACATTATTTAATTTAATATATTATCTGTAAACCAAGCGTCGAGGCACTCTTCAGCAATCGTCTGCCTCAATTTCAAATCGAAATATCCAGTGAGCCACTGGAAGAAATAATAAATTCATATAGTTTTTTGAAAAACTCGTGAGATCAGCTACAAGGACGTGGAATTAAAAATAGAGAATACCACTTAGGAAATTTAATGTGACCTTGAAATGACTCTCAAGGTCAAACCAGTAATATCAACTAAAATCGCTCATAAAAAATTATACAGCTTTTGTTTAAAATATCTTTATATGCACTGCCTATAACGTTACGTGAAGTAATGAATCAAAAATTAGGTACTCCGTATCGCGCTAGACCGAAAACGGTAAATATTTTGATTCTACTCAGGAGGGATCTATATATATACATATACATCTATGATTTATTAGGTACTTTCGGGTAATTCTTAATAGGGATTTAAAAAAGAATCATACCTTCTAAAGGTTAACAGCTTCTTCATTTCTTTTGCAAACTTGGTATCTTTTATTATGCATACACTTACAACAACCACAGGCACGATTACTCGGTGAGGTTTATCCAAAAGTATCACTCACTGCACTAAACAGAAAGACGTTTCACTATACTCGTTTTCCTCACTGGCTTTTTACGAATGCTCGTAGTCGCAGTTTTCCTCTTATACCTCGATCAATGTTATTTTGTTCATTTGGTTTCATTTTCAGGCTTTCGTAGTGCATGCTTTACTTAGTGCTTTAATTGTTCTAATCTTACACGAGTTTCAGGGAAACAATACCAGTGAGAACGATCGAAGAAGATCCAGAAATAATTCGTCCAATCACGCGAGGTAAGCTGCGACTGTTATCGTTAGCTTAACACTAGGTAGACACCTCAGTTTTGGACACTTACGAACTTACAAGAGTCGGACAAGACCTACAAATTTACAGACCAGTAACGTTCTACTGCACTTAAATTTCTAGACTATTTTTATACTACTTGAAAATCCCAAAAGGTAAGTAACACTGTGACGTAGTAAAATTTGCGGAGGATTGGAATAAAAAAGCAATTAGCAAATGAGAAACACGACTATAAAATTAATCAGTGTTCGGGTTTTTAAACAAAATCATTTGACTCTTCAAACTAATAAACGTCTACCTAGGGTTATTTTTATTTCGATTATGAACACGATGAAGAACACACAAATAAGGTTTACATACACAAAATAATGTACCATGAGTACGCTGCTACAAAATGAAATATGTCTTACAGCACTTCGAGGGCTGGACATAGTACTGAGGACGAGGAAGAGAGGGTAAACAACCTGGAGGAAACTCCAGCAAGCCCTAGTCCACCGGTCAGTCCTGATTCGGCCACGCAATGTGCACCGATCATAATTCCGACCGAGCGCAATGACGATTTTCCGGAAGATCGAGCTAATGACGACAAGTCTTTCGCTCCGGAAGAAACAGAAGTCCTGACCATCAGGGAGCCGATCATCATACCGACCGAACGCATGGAGGATAAATACAGCGACTTCAGGACTGATGAAGAGTTTACAGAATGGGACTTACTGGAAGAATCTGAGAAGGTTCTGGGCAATAGGTCAAGCTGGCCCAAATTCGACGTCGCGAGTGCCGTTAAATTAATTTGCGATAATTTACCGCAGAGATTGAACGATGTGTCGATCTCAGCGTCGCATTCTAGAAATATACCAACAGTGCCAATTCCCTCGCTAGGCTGTTCTAGGAGACTAACTTCGGTTCTGGAAAAGAACGGATTGTCAGGAATGAATGTAGATTATGGCGATGAATCTGACCTAGAATCCACCACGAACGTTCCTGACATGAGTCTGCAATCCCCGGATATCGAAGTCCTGTCTCCTAGAAAGCAAATGCCTTCGCCGAAACCAAAAGAGTTTCCCACTCCAAAAGAATTTCTTACTCCAAAAAGTAAGCCTCCGAAATCTCTGTTGGTGTCTCCGCCTCCAGTTCTAACTGAGCCGCCATTGTCGATGGAGGATTTGGCGGAGTTACTTCAGGATGAGGTGGGGGAGAAGGCGAGCGATAAGGATGGCGAGAAAAGAAGATCTAAAATGGACGAAGTGTTGAAATTGGCAAAGGATAGAGAGGCTAAGAAAGACCCAAAGTCGGCGAAGAATGTTTTATTCCCGCTTAATGATGCTGATAAGGAGTGCCGAAAACCAATACCGACATTGGTTCCTCCTGTAACGCAAATGGCAGCTTCCACTTCGAAAGCGGAATTGCGTTTTGCAGACAATTATGAGAAACATGGTAATCCTCTGTATCAACGGAGAGCTCAGGTAGCGAATAATATCGATTCGCACGCAGCAGGGAGAACCGAAGCAGATTTTAGAGTGGATACCAATGACTTTTATAAATGGCAACAAATGCCGCAGTCCAGTGTTACCACTGAGTTCACCAACTCCTGGCCTCCTGCTTATACGGTACCACCGAATCCTGCCATATCAAACGTGCCTATTCTTCCCGTGCCGCCTCCTATGCCGATGCACCAGGAGTTGTGGAACGTTACTGGACAAATACCCGAGAACCACTTGGCTCCCCGATTCCCAACTACTACCCCGGTAATCCCTCTGATTAGTCAGCCTCAGGAGTTCAATCAGCAAACCGCTAGTTTGACCTCTAATACTATTCCAACTCTTATAACTCCTCCGGTAATCTCTCCAACGCAATATCCTATTGGACCTCAGTTCAGGAATTTTCAAGAGAATATTCCTTACGAGGCAGGTTACGAGAGACAGGATTTTACCCATAACAGACAATTGTGGGATGCGTCTAATAGGATAAATGAGAATCCTAGTCGAGAAAGCGAGACAGCAAAAAATGTTGCAAGTTGCGATTCGTCCAGTGCACCTAGTTTGTGGGGTAGGCATTATGGTCAACAAAGAGCACCAACTTACGATAGAAATAGGATAGAGGTTGTTAGGACTGCTGCGAGCCAAGGTGCTCGCAGAGCCGAATGGTCTCGCGATACCTCAGATGTGAGGTTCATCAGGGAAGTACGAGCTTTGTCCGAAAGAGATCCACGACTTCGAGCTGATCACCCTCCCCCTGTTCCTGTGAAGCCTCCGGTTCAACCAAAGGATATTACTATTGTTAGAGATCCTCGGCTGGCCAAAGATAAACCAGTCCCTGTCAGTATTCCTAAAGAGGTTAAGGAGAAAGATCCTAGAGTTCCCAAAATTGTGAAGGATTTTAAGGTCTCTAGAGATATCAAGGAAATAAAAGTTGTCAAGAGTTCCAAAGATAAGCACGAAGTGGAGAAAGATCCTAGGAAACGTCCGCATATTAATGTGAAGAAGAAGGTTCCTAAGCCTAAGGAATCTCATAAACATGCTACTGAAAAGAGTAATAGAAAGGTGAAGGAGAGGGAGAGGGAGAAAGGTTTTGATGAAATGCGGTCCCCTCTGGAGAGTCTCTATGGTGTTATAGACACTAAAGCTAAGGCTCCTCAAGGGTCTGGGTTGCAAAGATTTAAGATTCCAAAGTTAAATAGGACTCCAGCACCGTCGATTGACACTGATAATTCCAGACACTCCTCTAAAAAGAGTAGTAGTAGTAAATCCAAGAGTAAATCGTCGCATTCGAGGAGTGATAAGGAAGAGGCCACTGCTGAAGTAACAAGTAGTAGCGATGGTAGAATTACTAAGCGAATGGGAAGCAGCGGCTTCCACGAACGATGGGAGTCCGAGGAGGAAATTGTTTCATCAGTGACTACTGAGGAAACTAATAAAACTATCGATGTTGAGGCTGATTCTATTTCTAATGTTTCTATGGAGGTAGAGAGTTCTTCTTCTGTTAAAAATGTAAGTGCTGGAGGAGCAAAGAAGGTGGAAGAGGTGACACAGGAATTAATAGAAGCTTTGATAAGAAAGTCACTGCAGTCTGGCGAAGGCAAGAAGCTATTCGAGCAGACACCGTTCTTCCAGACGTTGAGCAAAACTCTGAAACGTAAGACCCTGAAGAAAATTAAAAGGATTATCGAATCCGAGTCTGAGAGTAGTAGTTCTGATGAGGAAGGAGCAGTTGAGGCGAAGAAATCGAACCCGAAGAAAAAGAGAAGAGTCATCGTTTCTGACGATAGTTCTGAAGAAGAACCTTTGGCTAACAGAATTGGCAATCTAAGCTCGTTGGAAAAACCAGTTAAAAGTCATAAGAAAAGTAAGAAATCCTCCTCCAAAAGAAGTAATGCTATTTCTAAAAATAAAGACACTTTGCCATTACCTAATACTGACAATGTCATTAACATGTATGATAAGGAGGATGACGTGGTTATGGTAGGCTCTAAAACAGGAGGTTTGTACAATAAGAATGAAAAGGTTGTCGAGAAAGTTGGTGTTTCCAAAGAGATCGTGGACGATTATTCTCATGAAGATAAATCATTACAGTCTAGATCCAATAAATCTAGGATTAGGCGTAGAAATTCATTGGAAATGTTACAGGAAGATGTTCGAGAAATGTTTATTTGCGAAGATGTGGTAAATGCTACTGGACACAGGATGTGCAGGCAGGTAAAAGAAAATGGAAGCTCGTCTTCGAATGCTATAACCAATTCGCCACCTACGAAAAAGAAAGATTTGTACTATTCGGACAAGGTAGTTGAGAAAGTTTCTCAGCCTGAAGAACAAATAATAACTAACACAAAACAGAAGAATAAAGCTCCAAAAGCTGCAACTTCCGACAAGCCTAGAGGAAGAGGCAGGAAGAGTAACAAAGCTAAGTCTAAGGAAATCATTTCTTCGGATAGTGAGGAAGATCAGCCACTGGCTCTGAGATCAGAACTACTTATGGAGGATACTGATAGTCCTAATTCGGATGTTAACGTCTCAAAGAATAGTGTTGAAACGGGACGTCGCAAGGGTTCAGGAAAAGACGTGTCTAAGGAGCCAAAAGTTTTACTGGAAAAGGCAGATGCAGGCAAAGTGGACTCAAGAATGATGTTCGACAGCTCATCCGATGAAAGCTTCGGCATTGATGTATCTGAGCTGGCAGCTGCGGTCGACATTTCTCTGCACCCTGAAAAACAAGCCGAGTCTCTAAAGCAAACTGACCGACTCAAGAAGGCAACGACAAAATTAAATAAACAGAAGTCAAAGAGGGGTAGGAAGGCAGCATCTTTGTCCGAAGACAAGATGGACGATACAGCTTCCTTTACGGACGATACCAGCATGACCTCTGACATTTCCATGATCAGCAACGCCACGTTTAGCAAACGATCAACTAAAGCCACACCTGGTACCAACGAAGAATTGTTGAGTAATATTTTGGTAGGTTTGGTCGATAGACAGGATAAGAATTCTGTAGGAGAGAAGGGTAGTGATGTTGATGGCGATGATGACCTTAACGAGTCCCCTACGGCCAGTAGCAGTGCCAGAAAGCCTACCAGAAAGAAGAAGAAGAGGGGAAGCTGGCAATTGGGTATCGTGTCGAAGAAGAAGAGAAAGAAGGCTGCTACCCCTAATCAGGTGGAGTCTTCTCAGTCGGAAGCTGGAAAGGAGGGTGAACCTGATAAAACGAATGAAGTTAAAGAGGAAGTGGACACTTCTATTGTAAAACAAGATGACATTATAACGATGTTGCACACAACTACTATGAAAATGGAGGGTGCTACCGTTAAACCAGAGGATGCTGCTGTAAAAGCAGAAGACTCTACTGTAAAGGCAGAGGCCGAATCTACCGTAGATCCTGCTTCGCATCTTCTAGAGTCTACGATAGAGGTAGAAGAGTTTAAACTGAATGTGGAAGAGTCAGCTGAGAAACCTGCAGAAACAAACGAGCCCAACTCTACAGCTCCTGAACAATTGACTATTGAGAAATCAGAGATTCATATAGTTGACGAGGTGAAGCAAGAAGTTTCAAGTCCAACGAAATCTAATAATGGAAGCCCCAAGAAAACTAAGAGTTTTGAGGATATAGAAAAAGTGATCAGTACTCTTGGTCCAGAACAACTAATGGACTACACATGGTCGGGTCACCAAAAATATACCTGTTTACTGTGTCTGTTTGTTGGTAAAAATATCGTTCACCACTATAAAATGAGTCACTCTGGAAAAGAGATCATGATTTCTAGATTGACCAAAACTGATGCTGAAATTGCTTTAAATGTTACGGGTACTTTGAAGGAAGAAGAGTTGATAGATACAGATGTAATTAAGTTGTACTGTAGGTTCTGTACTTTTACAACAGATGGCAAAGCTAGGGAGGCTAAAGAAAGTTTGTACGAACATTTGACCACTCATACCGGGGAATATCGATTCAAATGTCTTAGTTGTAACTATGAATCCGTAGCAAGAAATTCAATGAAGACTCATTATTATAAAGTTTGTAGAAGACCTAATCAATCTTTTGCCGATTCAATCTACGAAGCCTCCATACCCAAAGAAAACGGGGTTTTTGGGTACTTGTGCTCTGCTTGTAATTTTGTACAGCTAAAGATGGATAATACGCAGTTGCACCTGAACAGGTGGCACGCTAACGATCCTAATGCGAAAATAGTGAAAATTAATATGTCGAAAATGACCGAAATAATTTCTAAGACTATTACTACTGAAAAACCATCGGAGACTTCCGATTTGAGCACGACTGAACATCCGGAAGTGAAAGTGGAAGCTGAAGAAGAGGTGGCGAGAGTGGATGGAGAAATAGAGGAGGATAAGATCGAAGAGACCGAGTACAAGTGGGATCCGACTAAGAGCGATAAACAGAAACAGGATAAACGACCTGGACCAAAGCGTCGCATGGCTGACAATGCGGGACCACTGATGCGTGAGAGGAACCAACCTAAGATCCCGCAGAAAATGATAAATATTGATAACGAGGCAGCGATTCCTACAGAGAACCTCAATGCATTTGTATGTCCTCCAGAATTGGAGCACACGGAAGTTGAGTTGCAGCTGGAACGCAAGAAGAAGATGCAAGAGATTATTGAAGATATTGGAATGAAATTTAGAAAGGATTCCAGCATCAGAGGCTTCTCTATAACTGACAAGTTGAAGGATATAATGCAGACGGATTTGAATGAGAGCGAAGAACCAGAGGAAAGTTCAGATCCTCCTCTGGCTTCAACATCGGTTCTTGAAACTTTTGAAGAGGAAAAAACAAGTGTGGCTACTACCGAGGTTAATGTTGAAAATTCGGTTGAATCAGTTCCTTCGTTGGATTCTGCGATTAAGATAGATACTACTGATGTTCCTAAGAAAGAAGAGGTGGAGACCTTTAAGGAATCAATGGATGTGGATAGCGAGCATGAGGCGAGTGACAATGAGAACACTGTAAGCTTGGTCCCGATGTATGATTCTGATTCGAGCAGCGAGCAATCCGAATCCGAATCGGCGGATGTGAATATGATTTTAAAGGAGACTTCCGGTATCAATGCATCATCGAAAGATCCGATGATGACGACTATACAGAGATTGGCGGCTCAATTGAAAAACGTAAAGCCACTGGAGACAGCATCGGAAAATCTTCCTTGTCCGCCTTGTCCTGCTGCGGTTAAAATCAAACAGGAGCCAGATTTCGATGCACCCTCTATTATACCAGAACCACCGAGTGTTGTACCAATTTCTACAGTAGAGAATCTTGAAAAATTGTTAGGTTCTGATCAGAAGCAAAAGGAAATCGATGATAAGAGCTCACCTAAGAATTTTATAAGGTTGAGACGCTTGAGTGGAGATATGCTTTCCATACCCACGTTACCAGAGCAAGAAGATGCTGGTTCTTCTAGCGTTGGTAAGCTTTATTAAAAATTTAATGAGAAAAGTTCAGATAGCTAATACATGATTTTTATACAGATGAAAGTAACTCCAGTACTACAGGAGGCGTACTACATACTGATACTGACGAAGAATGCTCGTTTCTTAAAATAGAAAATGTAGTCAGTTTAGCTCCCGCTGCTGGAACGAGTCCACTAAACACTCCGATTGTACGTATAGCTAGGATTACGATTAATAGTTTACAATAAGAATTTATAGTAATTAATTACTTATAATATTTAAATATTATCCTAGATTACTAACATACGGAAAGCGGTAGAGAAATCACCAGTAAAAAATATATCCATACTCAAAACGAATTCCAATCAGCTTTTCTTAAAGAGGATTAGTCCTAAAATGGTGAAAAACTTTTCAAATAAAAGCCTACAGCCAATCGCCACTACAGCAGAAGGAATAAAATTATATCCCGTGAAAATCCCCTCAGTGTCTCAAGCAACTACCAGTTACGTTCCAATAATTCCAAAACCCATTCACTTAGACAGCCAACAAACTACCATCGGTAAGATAACAGGATCTAAATCGCCCAAGATAAATCCGGCAAATTTGAATTATAAAATTGTAAAAGTCCTCAAAAAGGCTAATATTCTCAAGCCTAAGGAAAATGTTGATACGGTTTCAGCAAAGAAATTAAAGTCTTCGTGTGCTTATGCTGAAATGTTGAAGCCTTGGAAACTGTTGAAACTCTTCAAGTGTATGAGCAAAGATTGCAGCTTCAGTACAAACTTCTCAGTGAATTTTCATCAACATTATCTCAATCATGCTGTCGAATATCAGAAGAATAATATGCCTCCACCTTATGATTATCAGAAGTGTCCATATTGTTATGTGATTCATGAAAATTTACTACAGCTTACACAGCATATAGAGGAAAGTCATGGTCATTGTAGATATCAGTGTAATTATTGCTTTTACAGGGCCGTTGCTCAGTCTTATGTGACTGTTCATCAAGTACGAATCAGTTTTTGTTTCATATTTACATCAGTAATTATTTTTGCAATCATATAAAATTTTTTTTTTTTTTTTCAGAAATTAGCCCATCCGGGTAGTGTAATTTGTATTTTAACAGGAAAGAATGTAAAAACAGCACCAGTGATAGAAATCATTAAACGTCGCGATTTTGTGTTACCATTCATTTGCCATAATGGTTAGTATTTAAAAAAATAGAATTATCTATTTGATATATAATTTCTTTTTGTTATTCCAGTGGATTGCAGACGAGCTTTTTACGTAGCTGACACATTCGCTACTCATTTGAGATCTCATTACCCAAAATTAAATGCATATCAATGTCATATCTGTGAACTGTCTTTTCCAACTTATGAGCGACTGATTGGGGTATGTGATAAACAATGGAAACAAAAGAATACCATTTCCTGATAATATTTATATCTATAATGTCATTATGTTTTTGTAGCATTACAAGGTGCATGGTCTCGGCAGGTATCAGTGTTTGTATTGTTTGAATGGTACGGATAGTATTGATGACATACATAAACACTTGAGTTTGCTTCATCCCAATCGTCTACCTCAGATACTGGAACGTAATTTCACTTCTAAGGTAGTTATTTTAAAATAAGTTAAAATTTGTTACGATTTTGTTGCTTTGAATCTAAAGCATTTTTTTTTGTGCAGAAAATTTCGTTAACCGTAGATGTGCTTGATCAGTTAGCTGTTAAAAATTTGGAAGAGCACTATACTCCGGAAGCAGTGGTTGAAATTGATAGCGAGGTAGAGAAGGAAGAAAAAAGTACTGAAAAAAGAAAAGTTTTAGCTAAGGATGTAAAAATTGAAACCAATAATCCAGTAATGAGTAACCCCAGTGGCAGTAAAGCTATATTATCTCAAGGAAACAGGTTGAAGGCAAAAGGTGATTCTCCAGATAGTGCAAAAACAGACCAGAAATCTTCCCAAATTTTACCCGAGCCAGAATTGCAATTAGTTTCGTACAAGGAGACTGATGCGGTAGATCCTTTGGCGCCGGCGGATAATGTAAATTATTGTGATGAATTTGTGAGTATTAATGTTCTTGACAATCCTGGTTTCTTAAAAAATATCAATCGATTCTACGATCAATCTTTTTCAAAATCTTACGTCAATGACAAAAATTCCGACAGCGACATTGAGATCCTAGAAAATATTGAATCTCCAGTTAAGAATAAACTCGAAAAAAATAAAACCAAGGAAGATGTTAAGATAAAAATAAAAAGTGACGACGACAATAGTACGAATAAAGATTCGTTGCCGGATATAGACAAAAATGAAAGTGCACAGTCTATTAGCTGCAGTACAGAAAACTCTAATGCATCCAATGACGTCAGCAGCAATCCACCGGAAGCTGAGTCCACGTCGAAGAAGCCTTTAACTTTAGACGATATTAAAGGTACTGGATTCTTCGGAGAAGACTTGTATAAATGTGGGAATGAGAATTGTACGTTTAAAGCTTTGACTGCTGCATCATTAAAAGAACATCTTAAAGAATGTGCAAACAGCAATGCAAACAAAAGTGCCATTTGTGTGCATTGCGGCAAAAGTTTTCTCAAAATTGGGTTTTTATTGGAACACATAAAGATTCATGGATTGAGAAGATTTGGTTGCTCACTGTGCGTTACTAGATTTGCAATGGCTTATCAAGCAATATCCCATATTAAAACAAAACATAAATACAGCCTTCATAAAATGGTTCCGGCAGATCCCAAAAATCCTTCAGCCGACGGTCTATTTATTATTCAACCTGTCGTGAGTATATTTAATATATAAATTCGCATAAAATTTGTATAACCATCTAAGATGGATTATAATATTTCTTCATTTTATAACAGAATGATTCTGGGGATAAAAAGAAGAAGAAAAGAAAATCTAAGACGAGTGATAAGAACTCTGATAAGAAAGAAGATGTTGAAAAATTCACCTTTAATCCAGATGAAATAGATTTACTTCCAAGACAAGCGATATATAATCGTGAAGTTCAATGTGCCGTTTGTCCTTATACAACTAAGGTTCGAACAAACATTATTAGACATTTGCAGTTGCATGCTAAAGATGAAAGTGTGCCGGAGAGTGGTCCTGTGAATCCCGTGCCATGTTTAGATAAAAAAGAGAGGATGTTTGATAAAATGGTGAATCTAGCTAGTAGCTCACACCAGAATGGAAGGATGGGTGCAAAATTGAAAGAACCCGTTATCAATACCGAAGAGGATGCTGTACCGAAATTTGTGCCAGAACACAAAAGGTAACTTTGTTTCTTACATTTTTTTTAATAATTATATAATTCTAGTTTTTTGTGAAAACATTCATCTATTTATTAGATATGTATGCGGAGTCGCTGGATGCAATTATTTGACTGTGGATGAAGCAATGTTAAGGTACCATTTGAAAGCATTACACTCTGAAGAACCTTACTTTAGATGTCCACATTGTCCTCCACCGACACCGGGTCAAGAAGGCCAAAATATAGCAATTGATAAAATGGGTATTCACTTGAAAATGCACGACGCAAGGCTTTATAAGTGTTCTCACTGTAATCACCATCATTATCACAGGTTTATAACAATAATTCAATATATAACACACTTTCTTCCCTTGCTATGCATAAATCACTTGCATACATTCTCTACAAGCTCTGCGCTAATTATTTGAGTGTTCTATTTCCATTAATTGCTATTGTTGAGCCATAGCTCAATTAATTGACGTAGAACTTTAAAAAATCTTTAAGTGAAACTTAATATTATACTATTTGATATTAGCAAATTATTATCCAGGCACGTTGTGGAACGGCATCTTTCGGATAAGCACCCGGAAAACCGTCCTTTCGTTAAAGTAATTCGGGAAATGGAAAGTACGGACAACGTTCAACAAGTTTCAGAACGAGATGAAAACGAGGATGAGGTTCCTGATCCCGACGGGAATCATTGGAAATGTAACATGTGCGATTACAAATGCGTTTATAAGGCCGATATGATGTCGCATGCAACAAATACGCACGATGAAAAATGTCAATTCAAATGTACCCTGTGCAATTTTAAAAACGGTGGAAAAATCATATTTGATCAGCACATTAGTAGCAAGCATGCGGATAACCCCAACGCTGATTACATAATCGTCTATCAAAGAATAAAAGGTGTTAATAAAAAGTCTACTGAAGCAACTGAGCCAATAGTGCAAGACGAACCTTTCGATACGACTCCGCTTTGGCGCAGAGATATGCCAAGAATCAGACACATTCGTGGAATACTTCTAGAGGAGGAAGACGCAGAATCTTCTAAATCTAACAAAAGAAAAAGCGAGGAGCAGCTTTCTGGTAAACCAGCAAAAGTCAAGGCCAGTAAATCAGGTTCTCTAGAAGAAAATAAACAGTGTAAAGAAAAAATCAAAAGATCGTTGTCCTGCGAGAAAATTTCTGAAACAAGTAAAACAACTGAAAAGGAAAAAGCTAAAGCTAGTGACACTTCCGCAAATATTTCGAACTTGGCTGAATCCGATGTTGGATTATTTGGTCCTTATGGGAAACCTATTGGCAATATGTATGCGTGCACGTTGTGTAACCAGTTTAAAACTAAATATAAGCACGACATGAGAGACCACTTGTACAGAGAGTTAAATTATACTAGGTAAATATAGTCTTAAACAATTACAGTAACGTTGATGGTATTATAAATTATAATTTTGTAATTTATTTTACTTTTTTAGATGGCATTGCAACGAATGTGGATATTTGTCAGTGAGCAGAACTGCTTTATTAAAACATTTTGGCAAACGTCACGAAGGGCTAGCATTGAATCATAAACCTCTTTCCCCAGATAATGCAATTGAGCAATGGGTATAATTTTTGTGATTAAATTTCTCAGCTTTTATTTACAATATTATATTTTGAGTAATAATTGTATCATAATTTTTCAACAGGTTAATACATTATTAGTGAAACAAACCAGCCTGCTAAAATTACTGACGAGTCAACAGTCTCCTCAAAAAGCATCATCCACAAAGTCTTCCTTGATTAAATCCCCAACAAAAATACCGAAATCGAATGCAACAAGTCCTGATATTAAAGACACTAAAATTTTAAAAATAAAAACTGATTCGGATAATGATTATGACAGTAAAGATGAAGATGACCTTGTAATTGATTTGCCTGAAGATGACAAGGAATCATTTTCGAGTGCTGACGGAAGCATAAAGGCTGGTTCTTCGAAAGTAAAAGATAAGCTGGAAAAGCCATTGCAATGTAAACATTGTAACATGAAATTTACAAGATGGCGGGGATTTAAGTTACACGTTCAAATATTTCATTTAAAACGTTTAGGATATTTGTGTCCGTATTGTGATCGTAGCACGAATTCTGAGCACTTGATGAGCCAGCATATTAAATTTAGGCATCCAGGACAGCCAGAGACAATTATAGAGAATCCAGCAGCAGGAGGTCCAGAATTGACCGACGAATTTTGGGAAAAGGAATACGGTATCGTCTGTCCTAAACGTTCTAAAAAGCGCAAGCGTAAGCAGAGTATGAGCGATATCAGGGAGGATGATGGTGAGACCGAGGAAGGCTCTCAAAAATGCAAGATTTGTGGATTTTCTGCTTTGAGCTATGCAGGGCTGAAATCTCACATGCGCATACATGTAGCGAAAAATCTTAAATGTACCCAATGCACCTTCGCTACTTCTGAAAAAGCTGAATTATATGAGCACTGGGAGTTAAATCATCCTCATATGCTTTTAAAGGAAGAGATAATTGAGGGCTCAATAAAGAAACAACGTATCGAAGATTACAGTAATGATATCGAAGAGGAGCTTGTACAAACCACCAGTTCGTCGAACACTGAAAAAAAATTATTTTACAGCTGTATTTACTGTAATTTGCGAAGTGAGCATTTGAATATGTTGGAGCAGCACTGGCGAGTGATGCATCAAAAATCAGATTTGCCTTTCAAGTATAAAAAAGTGCAGGTACCTTTTGTTAAATTAGCTAAGTCAGAGAACAACGTTGAGTCTACATTAAAAGCTTATATTGAACAGAGCAGCGCTATAAATATAAAAAGTGATCCCGAACAAGAGGGCTGGATATGTCAGTGGTGTGAAGAGTTTTGTGATTCGGAGAGTAAAATGACGACCCATCAAAATATGTTCCATTCCCATTTGCCATCTAAATTTAAGAAAACGGGAAGCGTTAGTTCACAAGATCCGTTCACCTGTAAGTACTGTGAAAAGACGTTTAAAAAAGCCGGACTTTTAGTAGCTCACAGTACTAAGGAACATTCGGATCAAGAAATAAAAAAAAATACCCAGAAATTGGATGTTGAAGTGGAGAAAATCATGAAAGAAAGGACATCTTGTTCTTCTGGAGAGAGTTCTAAAGGAAAAGGCGAGATCAGGAGAGTAGCCCGTAAGTCTACAACTAAGTCGAGTTTGAAGCAAAGATGTAAAGCTGTCGCTCGTAAATCTACAAATTCATTTCCAAGATATTCGTCAGATACAAAATTCAATCTAGAAAATCAACATGATCCTGATAATAAGAACAAACAATTCAGCTACTACAAAACACCTATAGAACCGGTTAATTTAGCTAAAATAAATACGTATATGGTAGTTGGTGGACACAGAATGAAAGTGAATTGTACTACGCTTACTCAATTCATGAATATTAATCCTACATTAGGAATTACAGATCTGAAATATGATGTAAAGTATTCAGAAAAATTAAAGCAGCATTAGCATTTTCATAACAGAAAATAGTGGAGGGTAATGGATATTTGCATTGCGCGACGAGAATTTCACCTTAGGTTTTTGTGCGATTAATGGATGTTTACATTACAAAGTATACACTTAAGACAAAAATTTTTGGCGCATAATTATTTTCTCATTTGCTTTTAGAATTTCTACTGCAATTTTATTTTATTATATTTTAATCCGTCGTATAATCGCGAAGAAAATTAACAATTCAAACCGGAGCAGTATTTTCTCGTATTTGTTTGTATGTACGCTTAATTTATTTCTATCATTTGATAGAACAGGATATCATGTATATAAGTATATATATAGTGTTGTAAATATCATAAGGTGTACATGTGTAATAATTAATAATGATTAAATTTACTTGTTTTGCTTATTCCTTTTACATTTAAAATAATATAATACGCGTTATGCTTTCTCTAGTTTTTTAATGAAATGCAAGTTAAAATGTATTTTTCTTACAATTTTCTTTGTTTATTTGTTTCTATTCTTAGGCAAATGTATAAAAATGGATAAGAAACAAATGAAAAATGTAAGAAAATGGCATCTCAGCTTGCATTTTATTTTAAAACTTTGCAGTAATGTAATGTGTATTATAACACATTGAATGTAAAAAGTGTTACTAAAACGGAGAATTGTTTTATTAGTAAAAATATCAATATTGAGGAATTCGAATATAATTAAAAATTCTTACGCACAATCTTTTTTTTATTTTATTAGCAGATGCTGTTCAGTAAAGCTTATTTTATTTCTTTTAAATTAAGGATTTTATTTTAATTTGTCGAATTCGATTGTTTTTTTAATGCAACGAGTTTCTTAGTTTAGATAGTCAAATCTTGTATGAAAAGACTGATGAATACACTGAGGTTTGAATTCTAGGAGTGATATAAATCTGTATAAAAATGTAGTATACCATCAAATAAATATTTTTAATTTTTATAATCTGTAATGATTGATCATTCATCATTATTAGTTTTTAGTAATTTAATAAGTGACATTTACAACCGTAAAGAGATGTAAAAGAGGATGCAATAAATTTACTTGGTAAAATGGTAAAATCAAACTACCTCTAATTCATATTTCAGCAAACTTCACTCCATACTTTCGTAAGGTAGGGGGAAGCTTTCCCCTAGAATCTAGATTTCTTCCCTTTAGTTTTTACTAGACTAGGTAAAAGTAACTGAAGACATTTCCAAGTTTCAACACAAACAACACTAATTCGATAGTTTATTTACTACTTTTATCTGTTCTTATATTGGGTGTGCTTTTACCCAGTGTAATAATTTTTATATTAATATAAAAGAACAATAATTATTTTAAATTTATTTTCTAAATATGTATTTGTGGCATGGCTGAATTGCATATAATCGGACAAATTGCGTCTGCGAGGAATTTCAAACATTCGAGTCTGTCGTGCAAATGGAGTTTTCATGCTGGTATATAATTTGGTAATAAACATGTAATTAATGATAAATAATTTATTTTGAAAATTTTCCATAGGTAATGCATGGAAAGTTATCAGTGGTTCTGAAGAAGGACAAACTCAGGAAAGCTGTGACTTATATAAAAATATACCAGTGTGGGATCACCCTATAGATATACATTACACTACTCATTCGCTTCAGAATTCACCAAAGCTATTACTACAAATTTTTTCCAGAGATAATTATGGAAGATTGCTATTTCATGCTTATGGTGTATGTAGTATTCCTTTATCTCCAGGCTATCATTCTGTAAAATGTCACACTTGGAAGCCGATTGGTAAATATTTTTTAATCCTCTAGATTGAAAAGATTATTTTGATTTAAAATAATTTTCTGACTTAGGTAACTGGAAAGATAGGCTTCAAGATAAATTTTTGGGAATGACACTGCAGCTTAAGTCACCAAGTGTTTTAGTAAACACTTTAGATAGATTTGAACTACTTACAGAGAGTATGGGTATGGTTAATATAGAGATACATATAATTTCAAGAAGCTTTGATAAGTTTGGTTGCCAATTATAATTTATATCTCTAGTTATTAGAAAGTATTAAATAGTGATACAAAATGAGCACAAGGACAAAATGTTTACTATTTGTTATTTTTGGATTGACTGTAATAAAGTCAGTACAAGCAGTAAGATTGGAGGATGTTACAATATTTTCATGTATAAATGAAACTGATTGTGAGGAGTCATTTCCTTCAAGTACAAATATTGAGGTTACAACATTATTAAATGAGGATATGGCAACTGAAGATGCTATTAATTTAGCTAGTAATGTTACTAGTAATTTGGTTATTGAAGAAACAGTATCAGAGTCAACAACAATAGAAACTGCAGCTTCAGCTCCAATTTTATCAACAAAAATGTTTATTTTTAATAATTTAAGAAATAATCAAACTCTATCCAAAAGAAATAATGAGATCTGCGATTGTGATGTAAAAGTATCATCATGTGACATAAATTGCTGTTGTGATAATGATTGCAAACAATATCAGCTAGAGGCCTTTTCACACTGTAAAGACCATTATCCAGAACTGTATGACAGTCGGTATTGCTATAACAGAAATTTTATTGCAAGAAATAATACCCCATTCTTATTGGAAAAGCTAGCTAGTAATTTGTTTTGTATTTTATATGACAATCTTCCTCCAACTTATGCATCAAGCGATACTATGGTAAGATGTTTTATATATTATCTAATGTATAGGAAAATTTTCTAAAGATATTAAATTGTTTACAGGTAATAAAAGGCTACAAGGATCTACAAAACAAAGTTACATCAAGGGCACCTAGGTGGACAGCTGATGATTCAAATTTATATTCTGAATATAATATAAGTAATACTTATCATGATGGAGATATCATATGGAAATTACAAGAGAAAATATTAGAACCATTAGGTTATAGATTCTCAGATGACTGCTAATCTATATTATTTATTTTTACTGAATTTAATTCTCTTATTTACAGAAGTACCACAGTCTGGCTTCACAGGAATCTGTTCGCTAAACAAAAAGCTGCGGTATCTTAAAGATTGGAAAAGTTCATGTATGCAAACTGAATTGTCCAATGAGAATTTGGGATTGTTTCCTACCACATATAATAACTTTTCCATAATTTCAATGCCATTTTTATTGAATGAGACGTATCTTTGGCCTAATATGGTAAGTAATGATACAAAATAATAATATATTAAACAGCTTTCAATTACATTTTTAGTGATAATTCCATATTATTATTGCAGACGTGTCCTAAAACTATTTGTTTATTAATAGATAATTATTATTGCAAAGATTCATGGAATTTCTGTAAGAATACAAGTTTAGCTGGATTTTGTACTGTAAACAATATTTGTACAAATATTGTTAAAGGTGTACGTTACATTTTTCATCATAATGGTACAATGGGGATCAAGAATGTTACAGCTTACTTTGATATTGGTAATGTAACTCGCAGTTTTTATCAAAGATTTGAAGTTATTCATGAATGGATTGACAAGACTGAAGAAAATTCATTTGTCAGAAGTGGTAATCCTGGGTACACTCTAGGAAAACCAATACTTTTTGGCTGGTTTCAATTTAATAAAACTAAAAATATAGAGACTCGGCTGATTGTTTTTAATAAAACTAGTCATTATTTAACTTTGCCATTGGCTCAAGCAAATGGCGAGTGTGGGCAAACTAATAGGTACATTATTCGTTTTGGAGAAAATGTTAAACTGCAGTGCTCGCTTATTGCCATAGGTAATACTTTGACAACTAATTTTTGCCAGGAATTATACAATAAGACTCTTCATTATTGGTTCAGTGATAATTTACGTAACATTACTCAAATTAGTCAATCTAAGTTTTTTGTATCGAAATTCGGTAATATTACAGATAACAGTACATCAAATTGGATAGAAATTTTGTTAAATAAAATTCCTGAGACTGAAATAAAGGGATTAAATACTCATGAGGAGTTTCAGTGCACAGGATTATTAAAATCTATTAATATTGATGTGCTTTATTCAGTATTATTAGAGCCAGAATCATTAACCAATTACAAAATATTAGGCATAGGTATCACTTTTTCCGAAATATCTAGCTCATCTTGGTTAAAATGCAACAAGCACAACTGTACTAATATTTTGAACCATAAGATTTATAGTTATGTATCGTTCCACGATATATCAAAGCCGTCCAAATATTACTTTGTTGGGGGTCCTTATTTAGATATAAGTTTGCCTTATGACTTTTTCTACCCTTTTTTGGGTAGTTTCGGAACAGCTACTTCACCAGTAAAATTAATATATTTATTATTAATATATTATATGATTATTATAATTTACTAGTGCCTAAGAATAGTTTTAAGAGTTGAGTGCCTTCACGTGAAATGTTTGTCTCTGCACAATCAGTATTATTCAATTTTAGTCACAAAGCACAATTTTATGTTGTAAATTTTATTTTTACAACTGTTTTTTATATAATCGTGTGATTCTCGTGCATCAATTTGTACAAGTGAATAAAATGAATTTGTTAAACTCAGCAATCTAAGTATCTTGTAATGTTACAAATATATTTTTGAAATTTGAATGAAGTTTGTGGACAAGTTATTGGTGAGGTTTCTTGAAATTCAACCAATGGGAACTATGGGGAGGCTGAATAAGGAGAAAGTGGAAGCCGATTGGCATAATCCTGTTCCGGAATCTCTTTGCGTAGAGACGAATGGCCTAGTATCGTAGCCAATGGGAATGCTGACGAGAATGAAACCACCAATGTCCGGCCTCTCCTTTCTCTTTAGTTTTGTCAAATACTGAACTCGACAGCGACACAGCCGTCCCGATGCACTATGGGATTTGGGTTGTGCTTCGGCCTCGATACAAGATGGCTGACACTTGTTAGTAGTGTATTTTTGTTCAATCCAATGTGCATTTTGTAAGAAAAGTATCAGTGCCTTTGAACGGTCGTAGAATTTGTATGCTTTTTTATGGATAATGTATAAGTAAGCCTCCCTTTTTTATATTGACCTTTTTATATGATGTATTATCAGGCGTTACCAGAATGTGCTGTGAAAGTGCGAGAGGCAGAATAATTACCCGTCACCAGCTATGTTCATGTGTGTTCTTTTGTTATGACAATTGTGATATAATTCCTGTAAGACATAGTGCCAAGGTGAAGTGATATTGTGCTTTATTGCAATTTTACCTGCTCGATGATTTTCATCCAGCAAGTGTTTACCCTTAAAGTGGATTAAATGAAAGGTACGCATTTGCTTAACTTTTTTCTTCCTTATACCGCCGACTCCTTCAAGATTCTTAGAAACCTAACAATTTTTCTCGCTGTGTTTATTATCTCGTCGATTATCAGACATATCTTTATTCTCGATAGTAATCCCCTTAGTTCAAATCTTAATTAGTCAATGCTCAAACAACTTTTCTCCCACTTTTATCTTTCTAATACACCTATACATATATATGTATATACATATAACACTCTGTTTCTCATTCTGTCAATTTTTTTATTCTACCTCTTCGTTATTTATATAGCGAACAATTCTTGGAATCAGCGGAAATTTTTTTTCCAATCAAGATTAATTGGCGATTCTCTGGATATTAAATTAACGACAATTCTTGCGCTACAGACACAGCTTTTTCTATAAATAAAGCTGTAAAATGTTTCGTTATTAGAACAGATTGGAAGAAGCAATGCATGTCAAGTGCTCGCGTAAAATGATCTAGTCTTTCTTCTCTTTGAGATATCACTTTGAATAAATTTACAACAACACGAAAAAATGTAAGTTTAAGTTTTGAACGTTTGTTGGTCTTTTTATGGAGATTGAGATGTATACGAGATGAATTTGCATATTTGATTAAATTGACATTTGCAACATTCGTCAATAATGAGTTCGAGATATTGAGGTTAGGAGCATGAAAAATTCAAAGCAAATAGAATAAAAGAAGGCACCGGTTTTCTCTCAAAAGATTCGAAGCGACGCCGCCACACCTGTTAATTCTGTTTACTTTACAAAAGTATTATCATTTGAAATTCTTGAACTTTTCTAAAACTTGAGAAAAAACTAAATAAATACGAAAACTGTGGATAATGCAGGTTATATTTTGGAAGGAAGGCAAGCGAATTTTTCACTCGCGATAATACATTAACTGCACCGTATTAGATATTTGGCAACGATTCAAATGCTTCGCGTTACTGGATTAGTGCTACGATTTCTCTGCATAAACTGCAAAGCTATTTGCATTCGACTAATGCCGCAAGATGAGAGTTGGCCGCTTATCGTAGGAAACACCTGCTGATCTTGATAAGCCCCTGAAAGAAACAAGTGTTATTATTATTATAGACTATTACCGTACTTCATTCTTCTCTTATCTTAACCTTATCGAAACTATGCTTGTACCCGACGTACGTATTAATTTAATTATAATAGCCAAAAGAAAAAGAGAGAAGAAGCAGCTTTGCGTGATCGCGTCTACCAAAAATCCGAAGGTAAGACAGTTGACTAAGGTCGATTGAAACCAGTAAAAGACAAGTATCTTCCTGAAGTTGCATCTTACTCTTTATCTTGGATGATCGCATCGATTACGCGTCGACTAATATTAAACTGGCATAAACCCACTAGAATGATTAAAAATTAGAATTACTAGTTTTAGCGTAGGAGGGAGTCAGCAGTGCAATGCAATGCCTGACACTGCAGTAAAAAACGCACGATTTGATTGAAAAATTGTTGGATAGGTAATACGGTGGTTTGGGAGTATCAGAGGCAGAGGTGAGGCGCGGCTAGGAGGAGATCGAAGAAGGGATGAATGGAACGGCGGCGTTGCGACGCAGCGTCGGGGGTGGAGTCGCTGAGGCAGCACCCGTCGTCACCCTCGTCATCTATAAGGACGTTGCCGGCTACGGGATGAAGGTGTCTGGCGACAATCCCGTTTACGTCAATTCTGTCAAAGAAGGTACGCTCTATTATACTTACTACTACTGTATTCTTCTTTACCGACAACCAATTTCTTATTCTGCATATCTATCCAACCGAGTTTACACTCTAATAACCGATCAATAGTAGATACATATATGGAACCTCAAAACTGCCCCCTGATGTTCTTTCTTTCCAGCAATTATCCTTTACAGTCCTGTGATTCCTAAATATTCATTTCCGGCGTCCTCTGATGAATGAACGAGGCGCCAACGGCTTATACCGTAACTATTTGTAAAATAGTCTCTATTTTGTGTCCGCTATTAATTGTAGGCGGTGCAGCGGCGAGGGCTGGTCTTCACGCGGGCGACAAAATAATCAAGGTGAGTTCGTTTCGAATACACACGACAATAGAATATGTACTTAATATAGTATATATAGAAGACAGAGTTTATAAGCAGCATCGACCTTACAGGTTAACGGGGTGAACGTTATGCAATCCACGCACACGGATGTTGTCGAGCTCATAAAGTGTAAGTATTAGAAGCTTTAGCCGCGGACTGACTCCAGTGATGTAAGCACAGGAGTTTATAGCGGTGACTGTTTATATACGTACCGTTTCCACTCTTCGTCTGCTGCTGCTTTGTCTACTTCGATTCGAAACAGCAATACAGTAAACATTCCCTTGATAACGGTCAATTTGCAATTCTTAAAATCCATTTTATTGCATAGACCACTTGATCAACAAGGGGTTTGTTTATTTAATAAACAACTGATTGAATTGAATGAAAATTATTCTAGTTAAATCAATTTCCATGTATTTTATTCCATTAATATCAAGTAAATATTTCATTGGCAATTTTCGAACAATATTTATAAGAATCGCTTGATATATATTCTCAGTAATATATATATATATATAGATATATATAAAACACTCAAAGGTCGATGCATTCTTATTTATATTAGATGACACATTCTCAATCGTCATTAATATCCCTTCCCATGTAAACTTTCAGTTAAGCACTCTTTTCGTGTTTACATACAACTCTTTCACATTTATTTCTCCAGTGTTAGATCTCACTCGAGGATATCCTATCTTTGATCGATTGGCAATTATGTTAATCGAGAGGGGCGAAAAACGAGTATCCACATGGTCCGGTCACGTAGCATGGTAAGATAGTCGTCAGCGTTCTGTAAACACTGGACCTCGTCATTCATATTAATATACACCTGGGAGAGCGTTTCTCGCTACACGAATATCCCCCGTCTCGGGTCGCCAGAGAAATCTTTACCTTGCTTTGCGCATCACAATTTTACGCAGTTCCAACCAAGACTTTGAGCAGCGTTCGATGCTGCGTTCAGTTAAATCGATTAGTATTAGTAACGTGTCACAATAGATTTTTGTAGTCAGGCATTTGATGAGAACTCGAATAACTTACGACCTAAAAGAAACCTGGGAGCAAGAACCAGCGAAGCTTTATTTAGATAACGACTTGGTTATCCTTGCTTCGTAAACCACAACTTTATACAACAGTTTCAATCAAGACTCTGAAGAGCATTAATTACTGTGTTCGGTTGAATCCATTTATTTACAATAGATTTTTTTTAGTTAAGTATTCCATGAAAACTTGAAGGCTTACGACCTGAAAAAGTTGTGGAGCTTTATTTAGATAACGACTTGGCTATCCTTACTTTGTGAGCCATAATTTTACACAACAGTTTAAATCAAAATTCTGAGCTGTGTCATTGTGTTCATTTGAACTCAATGAGTTACAATACATTTTTTCAGTCATGTTCCATGAAAACTCGAACGACTTACGACCTGAAAAAAAACTGTGGAGCTTCATTTAGATAACGACTTGGTTATCCTTGTTTCGTGAACCACAATTTTATACAACAGTTCCAATTAATATTCTGAGCAGTGTTGTTGTATTCAGTTGAACTCAACGAGTTACAATAGATTTTTTCAGTGAAGTATTCTATGAAAACTCGAACGACCTACGACCTGAAAAAAGCTGTGGTGCTTTATTTAGATAACAACTTGGTTATCTTTGCTTCGTGAACTACAATTTTATACAGTTCCAATCAATTTTTAAGTAGTGTTCGATACTGTGCTAGGTTCAGTTGATTAGTATTAGTAACGTGTTATAACAGATTTTTTCATTCGATGAAAACCCGAACAGCTTACGACCTGAAAGAAGCCTGGGAGCAAGAACCAGTGGAGCTTTATTTAGGTAATGGCTTGATCATCCATGCTTTGTTCACCAAAATTGTATACAATTCCAATCAAAAGTTTACGCATTGTTTGACACTGCTCGATTCAATCAAATAGTATTATTAACCTTTAACAATATATTATATCATTCAACGAAATCCCGAACGACTCATGGCTCGAAAGAACCAGTAGAGCTTTATTTATACAAGAACATGATTATTAAACACCACTTCTTCGGAAAAACCTTGTATGTAAGAGTTTCAAATATTCCACAAACAATTTAGATTTATCTTGAAAGCACGAGTCATTCACAGGTGACTCACAGAATTGCATTTCATGAGAGATGAATTTTCGAGTATTTCTGTTCTACGGTGAGTGCAGTTGATAATTCTCTGTCGTGGATCGTTGCGTAAACGCAGGTATCTCGATCCAAGTACACACATACATACACACATAAGAATAATAAAATATCATCCCATTTCGTTCCAAGTTTTGAAAAGAAACATCAGACTGACTCGATTACAAAATTACCATTACCATTTGGAAGCAGACGCTGAGTGGAGCTCGTTTAATAAAGTGGACCGGTGGTTTATTATATACTGTACACTCGTATATACATAAAAACAAAAAAGTAGCACATTGTTATGGAGATAAATGAAGGAAAAGTTGAGCCGCAGCAGCGATGGCGGAGGGTTTACAGTTGTGGCTCGGGACAGGATGATTAATGGAGGATGAAGGTTTTTCAAGAGCGTATTAAGGATGGGATTGTTTGGCGAGTAAATGGGCGTCTGAGAAAATTGCGATGGGCCGGGCGTGAAAGGTGCGCTGAAAACGTGGCAAGCAAGTGACTAATCAAGGACCTTGAACTATTGTAGCCTCGACACAAGTGGTACTGACGGTGCAGCAGAAGCCAGTTGGGTCGAACAAGTCAGCAGCAGCCGCAGCAACGTCGTTACAGATTGGCATGGCGGCCGGTCAGCAGCAGCACCAGCGGCCGGCTAGCCTCTCAGCTGCAGCAGCTATGGTGGCGCCACCGTCGCCCCAAACAAGCAGCGCCACTTCCCTCCACAGAGCTTCCACAGCCCCCGCAGGTGGTGCGCTACCGTGCAACACTCGCATCACCGGCCCACAACCCGTCGACGTAAGTTTCTTATCGGCCAAAAATGTGTGATAATTATTAGTACATTACACTCCATAATTCTGCAATATTTACCTGGTTTTTAACCCCACCCAATTCGTCGACACCACTCTGTACTCTCAAATAACAAGAGTTTGCTTCGATTTTCTTGCAGCTCGCACTCACTCACCCGCTTACACGTTTATTATTTCATTTCTCTTTCTTTTCTTTTGTTTCTTACCGCAGACAACGCACAGGATGCCTCAAACCTCGACACCGAAGACGCGAAAAGTAAGAGCGAAGCCTTTAATCTCTTAGAATCTCCTTTCTGTCCCGCATTGATCTGTTCAAAAGCTATCTAACAGAGTGTTCATTTCACTACGTCGATGAACAGTCTTCCGAAGATACGCTCACAATTTCTTTTTCTTTATTCGGTGTATACACCAGACATATTCACATATTCAGTTCTCTATACACGCTAAAATTAATACTGTGTACTGTATATAGATATAAACATATTGAATGTATGTGTGTATGCTTGTATCTATAGAAATATATATATATATATATATATATATACATGTTGTTTTGTAAAATTTTGATGAGCATTGAATTTTTGTAGCACGAGAAGAAACGGCAACTGGAAACCCAACGGGTTCACACATTCCAGCTGATGTTGGAGAAAGAGCAGAGCTACGTGGACAAGTTGCGCAGTGATTTGGCCAAAGCCGGAGCTGGATATGCAAATAACATCACGGCGGTGCAAGCGGAATTAGCAAACGCAGAGAGAAGGGTTCGCACTTTGCAAGACCAACTCGCGGCCATTACGAACAGCGAGCAGGTCCGTTGTCTCCACGATCACAATTATGCTTCGAATCATAGATTAGTGGCTTCATGGTCGAGTACTGCCTCGTCTGATTTACCAGAATTCGCAACCAGCAAGAAATACCTCTTAGTACTCTTCATGTAATTTATAGACTGCCTGATGAAAGAATTTAGCCATAATTTTGTATACAATTGTATTTGTTCTACTTTTGTTTGCTCCAGTCGCTCAAGCTTCAGTTCAATTCTGTTTTTGATAACGTACCGATTTGTTCACGTTATATTTTATTGTCTCGGGTCCCCCAGTCGAGCATAACGAATACGTCAATGGTTCACGAAGAATAGATAATAGATTAAGCGCATAACATTATTAACAAACCAAAAGTGTAAAGTTTCAGCTGCGCAAGGGTGTTTTTAGGCTTTGGCTAACTGCGCCTAACCAGCTTTTGTTGTGTCTTACAGCTTAACTCGTTGGTAACAAGCACCTCGTGTTCCCCGGGTTATTATCCAGCTTCGGGTAATAGCAGCGGTGATGTACCGCCACCGCTACCCTCTCGTAAGTCCTTATCCATGCAAAGCCTATCTCCACCGCCGCTGCCTCCTAGACCTCCACCTACCGCAAACACGCACAACGTAGCCCAGTCGGAGCTGGAGCGACAACTGCTGACTCATTTAACGCCCTCAGCCACCAGTCATGGCATACCTAACTCTGTAAGTAGTCTAATCGCCCAATCTCTTTCTTCTTCTTTCTCGTTCTCCCTCTCTTACTACTCTCTATCTTCTGTCTCTCTTCGCGTTAGGTCATCCAATTCTTCAACATGTTCGCATTAGACCACAACATCTTTCAATGCGAACGTCTTTTAGAATCAAACCTCAGGAACACGTTACGTGTGCTCTAATACACGATAATACGCAATTGTATTAACATTATCAATTGATCTTCGTTATGCATAATCTGACTGGAAACTGTATCTACCTACCATTTTCGTTTATCCAGTTACTTTATTTCAGCTTTTTAGTTTATTTTCTTTATGCATAACGCATTTCGCCCACATTCGTAGAAACGCCTGTTTTGTATCAATATCTTTTCAGTTTCCATCTATTTAGTTATAAGTATACTGTATAGTATAATTGTTGATTAAATATGTTTAAGAATTTTTAGTATAATTGTAAATTGTTGAGTGGTTTGTATGTTTAAATTTTGTAAAAAGTTTTTTTTTAATAGTTTTCACAGGGCGCCAATTTGAGCTCAGCCAATTCTCTTAATAAGCATCAGAGAACAAAATCAAGCCCAGAGCAATTGGGGGCAACCATGATATCACCTGCTGAAGCCAGTAGACGTTTAATTGCAAGTGAATCAATGAGTGACCTTTCACCTCCTGGACACGTTATCAGTCACAATGATAATGATATGGACGAACGCTCTCACATCACGCCTCCAGGAACTCCACCTCCACCTTATCCAGCGCCTAGCCCAGGAAATGATTCCACTTCTCCAACTTTGAACGATGTAATCATCATTTTTTCAGTGATTGCATTTGGTTTCTATTCATTGCAATGTTTTAATTGTATTTTTCCACAGACTCATATGAATGAAAGCATTCCTGGTTTATTAACAATACAACAATCCATTATGTCGATGGAAGACGATGATATGAGTGATCAAGAAGTCGTGAGTCGATGTCTTTTTTTCTTAATTTGTAATATTTGATTATTGTCATAAAACTTATTATTTATGTCTTACAGGGACAGCTAGAGGATCATGGTCCATTTAAATCATTGACCAGGCTAAAGGAGCACCATGGACATCTCGCTGTATTTATTAATTATGTTTTATCAAACAGTGATCCTTCCAGTCTGGTAAGCTTTTTGCTTTTCGTAAGAGTAGCTTTTATTTTCGTGAATATTAATGTCTCATATTTTACAGTTATTCTATTTAATAACGGATTTATATAGAGATGGCAACGCCAAAGAGATGAGAAAGTGGGCTTATGAAATTCATTCTAGTTTTCTAGTACCTGGTGCAGTAAGTTATCAAAAATCATCTTAACGTTTTCTATGATTTATTTCGATAACAACAAATATTAATGAATCGGTTTCTTTCAGCCGTTACGTCTGCACAATGTAGATGAATGTGTTGTACGCGAAATAGACGACGTTCTTTCACACGAATCTGATAAAGAAGAAATTTTGCGTACAATATTTGTGAAAGCACGTACGCGTGCAAACAAAGAGCTGAACGAACAACTTGCTGATTTTCAGCAAAAGAGAACTGCAGGTTTAGGTACATTATTTGGCCCGTGCGATGCTCAATTAGACGAAAGTGTCAACGACAAGACAAGAGAGACCAAAATTATCGAAACGTTTCTCTTGCCTAAAATGGAGCCTTTTTTGTAAGTATTTGTTTATGTTTTATAAAAACTCAAGCATCCTCCAGTAAAGTGTATTAATGATATTAATTATACTTTCTTTAACAGAGAAGACATAGAGAAAGAAAATGTTGAGCTTCGACAATTTACAATAGCAGCGGGTTTAGCCACAATACTCACAAAAATTTTTCAAGTTCGACCAGTATCTCTCGAGCGAGTGCCGACGTTTGTTGCAAAAGATAAATCAAATATAAGAGCAAGACTGCTCACAGGAAAAACGAGGAAGATGACGATTAGGGGCCACCATTTTTTAGCTCAACAATATTTTACCGTAACATACTGTAATCATTGTCAATTGATTATTGGCGGCATTAGTCCTCAAGGATATCAATGCAGTGGTAAGTTTCGTAAGACATTTCAAAATTACTTACCAAGAGCTTTTGAAGCAAGAGAAATGCGATTTAGCCTCTTGGTGTATTCCGTACAGCAATACAATATTTATACTTTGTTTAATTCTCCAAATTTGTTACAGACTGTATTTTGAGTGTTCATCGCCAGTGTGTACGTGTAGTCGATGAAAATTGTCTAGGTCCATTGGTCAGGAAGGAAAAAGGGGATCGAATCAGCAAACTAATGGAGAAAATTCGGCCTGAGAGAAAGCCTCCATCATCGCATCATCATTCCCAGAATCATATGCATCATAGTAAGTTTAAGATTCAACAAGAAAATGTTCTCTATTGTTACAAAATAATTGTGTTACGATTCGAATGTTTCTAAAATGTGTTTCTTGTCATTTTAGTTGAAAGGATCAAACGAAGCGAGGAGGAAAGCGCTGTACTCACAGATGGAGAAAACGGTGAGTTTTTCTCGAGCCTCAAAATGCCAATTAAGTTACACGCGTTTGTGCAATTAAGAATGAACGAGGTTGATACGAGCCATACTTTTCTCGAGATGTTTCTTAAAAAGTGAGGAAGGGGCAAGTGTGGGTAGACAGAAGTACATGCTGTCTTACCTAACGTATGGCCTCATTTTAGCGTCTTATTTACCGGTGTTTATATCTCCCTGACATGGTCGGATACGTCTGATCTAACTGTTAAATCATTTTTGGTCCAGTGCCAACTTGTGATTACTTTCATGAGATACATCCGGACGTGTTAATGTACGTACGACCATGTTATAAAATTGTACGATTAATAAAGAAATGAGTCGCGAGGTGGCTCTCTCAAGACTTTTATTTCCAACTGTGATTTATAAACTTGAAGAAACACAGGAATCGCAGTTTTTTAGCTCTCCGCCAAGAAGATTACACGTCGCATCAATTCGCAAGATTTTACCATTAATAAAGCTGGACACCTTACGAATTTCACTCGCAGCAAGTTAAAAATTGTGAATGAGAACGAAGCTATTTTTAACGTACTAGTGAAATTTTGGTTGTTTACCAATCGTCGATAATCGAGATGTCAAGCTTCTCGAGCCTGCCAGTCTTTTAAGATTCACGTTTAATTCGTCCGGAAAAGGCCAGAAATTTGCTGTGAACGACTGAATTACCAACTCCGTTTCCAGTGTTTTCATCATTGTAAATTAGCTGACACTAATTTAATTAATCTAATTGACCATGGCAGGATTATTGTCAGCTGGCGTTACGCTCTATTATTCCTAGTTTATGTATCGTAGTACTTATGAAATATGTATATTCGAGTGTATCGCAAGGTTACTCCCTAGTGTAAATACTCAATTCCTAGTATAAGTTGGCCATTCATTTTCATTCCGTGCAACTAGAAATGTTCCGTTGGTCCCGTTAGGCCTGTAGTATATTAGAAATATTAATAATTCATCGCAAAGTTTCTATGACTCATCGTATTCAAATATTCTCTCGAGACTCTTCACTTGTCAAGCTCTCTTAGCTCGGTAAACATTTTTGCTTTCGAGTCAACAAAATTATTATTATCCTACAGATTATCGTGAAACTAATGGGAATATTCTTTATACAATTTTCAATGGAAATAAAAGGAGTGATAATAGAAAGGACCTTGGAAATCTACATATGTATCAAAACCAATGTTAAATAATCAAATTTTCACTGCGTAGGCAGAATGTGGTTTATCTCTGATCTCTTTCTAATTAAACATGCGCTGTTTGCTCTGACCACCAAATTTATCGTTACGGCCCTGACGCGTGTCCACGCACCGCCTAGCAATATCACCAATTGCAGCAGACTTTGCTCCGAGTAGCAGTTCAAACGAAACTCTCAATGTATATCAACAACGAATTTTCCTGAATAATTCTCTCTTTCCCTCCCTCTCTCTCTTCACTCTACTCTTCTACATTTAATTATTCTACTACAATCGAGCTATTCATCGATCACCACTGCAAAGATACTTGAAAAATTGATAATCAACTGAATTACCGTTACAGAAAGAAGAGTCTTCGTCAAGGAAATTCTAATCCTAACTATAGAATTATTTCACTGCAATCAAGCTACTCATCGATCATCGCAACAAAGACACACGAAAAATTCATAACCAACTAAACCACAATTGCACGGGAAAAGAGGAGTCTTCGTCCAGGGAATTCCAATACAAGGATAGTACAGATGTATCGTCGAGAGATTTTGGCAAGAGGAATCACCCAAGACTGTTTTTACCAGCGAAGATCGACGTGCAAAGAGATAACGTCATGAAACACGTCAATGCTTCGAGTGCTAATAGAAATATCATCGGGACAATTAAGGGAGTTTGCCTTCCGCGTCTTTCGCAACAGCTGGCGTCGTTCTCAGCAATGGTTACTCGATATTCTCTCTCATAATCCCTCGAACCTTTTAATTTCGATTCATGAATCTTCTTTCTAATAAAATTCCATTTCAGAAGATTCTACTCGCAATTGTACGCAGATCACGTTGGATTTTACATTGGAAGAGGAAGATGGATCAGTGCACACGAGGGCTTCAGCGATCAATTAGAGTAGATCCACTTAAAAATAGAGTGGTTAACGAAAATAAGTGTCTAGTTGGCTGCGGAGAGATGGGAGAGAAACGTGGAAGACGAGAAGGGAAAATGAGCACTCGGCACTCGTGAGTGATCGATCGTCGATGGCCAGCTTGGAGGACGCGCGTGTCGAGCGTGGGCATCTTTATCATTTTCGTGTCGTCGTAATCAGCGCAGAACCAGCGATAGTAAAACTTTGCACACGCGTTGGCAACAGTTGCGCCGCGTCCTTCCATCCGCCAGCATAGAAAAGAACGGAAGGAAATCAAGAAAAGTGTGACTGACCCCCTACGAAACACTGAACTCTCGACTCTTTTGATTTTTCTCCACTGCGACCTACCCTGTCTGATCGTAGCATTAGCGAAGCAGCTGCGAGAAAAATCATTATACATTCCTAATTAGTCTCTAATAGATATATCACACATGCATATAATTCTTATCAGAAGATTAAACGAGTTCTATATTCCAATAATCTATTTTTAAAAATTTCCTTTAAAACACGAACTTTGCCTTCGACAATGTTACACACTTTTTACAACTACCGAGAATTTGATATTGGTATAGACCTAATAACAATTTCCATCTTATCTACGCTTAACGTGTTCTAAAAATTCCCTTATCTCTGGCTTCAATTATTTTACGCAACACGACGTGTTTGCTTTCTTTCGATGTATTACGAGGGAATATTTAATAGAGGAAATTCATTATTCGCGAGCTTGCCTCTGCTTCCTTGATAAATTTCGAAAGTATATAGTGTACAAAATACAGTATCTACTAGCAAAAAATTAGGATAAAAAATGTGTGAGAGAAGGAATCTCATCCAGAGTGCGTGTGCGTTGAGTTGGTGGAGGTTGGGAGGGATCAGACCGGAAACTGATGAACGGAGTACATAGAGCAGTTCTGTTGGAGGGACTCGCGGTGGAGAAATTAGTGTCTAGCCGGCTGCTGTTGCAGAGCTGCCGGCGCATCTCGAGAGGGGACTGGAACAGAGAGAATATTCAAACGAAGGGACAACGATTATTTTGCAAGCCCCTGTAGTTTTAGAAAGTTAAAAAAAAAATGTGTGAAATGTCGTTGAGAGGATTAAGGTGAGGTGAGAGTGAAAATTGTGCTGGTTGGTTGATAATAGATTGTGAGGAGAGAGAACGTTTGGGGAGGGGGGATTTTAAAAAGAAGGGGGAGAAAGAAGGATCGCACATGGTCGAGGTGCAACAGTTGCTAGATCCCTTGGAGGGGGAAGCTGCTTCCTCCAGCTACCCCACCTCCAATAACCTTTCGCCCCTGATCAGCTTCGTCAACCTCAGACTGTCCTCCGATCGCTACAGGAACAGATTCAACCGGAAGTTCAAAAACGATGGTATAGAATTTACCATTTTTTTATCACTCGCAGAAATTTTTTACTATTTTTTCTCCTCTTAATATATATATATATATATATATATATATATATATATATATACACGGACCCTACTGGCTGGCCTTGGATAAGCTGCACTTGAAATTCGCTTGGACGATTCTCAATGGGGATTGGTGGACAGTATTGGAGTGTGGTGGAAGAGTTTTTGCTGTACTTGTATTTGCTCCTGTAAATGTGTTGGCCTTGAGGGCTCTTCAACAGGGTGCTTCTTCACTCCTGAACCCTACTTAGGTTTGCCCAAAACTCGTCGCTCTTTCACTGCTAATCCTTTTTATTTTTTTTTCTAATTGTATAATCGACTCGTGTCACTGGCTCGATAGGAAAGGATCGGACGGTTTTATGATCAATTAGTTTCGGCTACTTTAACTCGAATTGATGCAACAATTGTGGTCTTCGTAATAAGTACAGTGGGAATTATCGTGTGAAATGAATAATAGGGACGCCATTTATGTGCTGCGAACGTAACTCGTTGACCGCTATCCAGTAACCGGTGTTTCCTATCAGTGAATGTGTCACGTCAATGTGCGCGGGAACTAGATGAGTTATTAAGTACTGATTCTTTGCAGTAACTGTAATTAAAACATGATTTGAAATTTACTTTTCTACTCGTCAATTTTTTTCTTTGTGATTTCTCATTTTTTCTGATTTACTTATTTTCTGCAATTGAATATTACATGTTTAGAATTTATATATTATCTCTGTGCACACGTGAACTTGTCCAGTTATTTTTTAATTTTATCATGTATTTGTAATTCAAATAAGCTTTGATATTTACTCGTCAATTTTTTTTCTTTGTGCTCCTATACTTTTTATCTTTTTATAATAAAATATTAAATTAAATTTTAAGGAGGTCATAGTTGAAAAGATGAAAGATTTTATCTGATAACGAAAATTATTGAAGCTCTCGGAAGTTCAGTTTTACTAGTTTTCACTAGAACTTTTTCTCCAGAGAAAATTTAAGTGTATGGAGAATAGGTAAATGACTGGTTTGATCGTTGCTTCACGGTCTGCTTCCCACTCTTACTACTCTCTGAAACTATACGAGCTTTAGGCTCGACACGAAATCTCCATTTAGCAAGTGCAGCTTATCCAAATCGTAAAAAAGAAGGAGAATCCTTGATGGAATTAATGATTAGTGAAAAGTGTGGAAAATGTGAAAATTCAGGTCCACCTGTCCTGTTGGAGAAGGTGAGCAAGGACAAGGTCGCCAAGAAGGCTAAATCAAAAAGCACCAAAACCAGATCATCTGCACCAACTTCCAGTGTCTCGAAAGCATCTCTAGCAGGAAAAGTTTGGGAAAGCATAGTGGCAGTGAGAAAAAATCGGGAAAACGTTGATTCCGATTTAATCGTGCGTTTGGACAGGCTTGACGTTTCTGTTCCTAACGAGAATATCAAAACTCACGAAGAAGAAATCCCACAGAATGGAACAAGTGTAGCTGGTAAAATTCTATCATTATTGACCTAAATATCATCTCCACTCGTCCAATAAATATCATTATCGATCAATTGGACTCTTAAAAAATTATTCCTTCAACTACTTAATAATCAATTATTTGATTTATTTCTGTATTTACAAAACCCAATTTCCAACGATTTCACCAATCGATCAATCTATTGGTACACAAATATTTTCTTTGCTTTCATTTAATTCACTTTTGGAAAAAAACAAGTTTTTTCAGCGTAGGAACTCTTGGGAATATAATCTAACATTTTTTTTGTTAATTGTAGTTCAACAAATTGATCATCAATGTTAAAGTGCAAAAAAGGCTGATCTAGTTATATGACAAAATTTTCCTCACTGTTTAATTGCAGTTCTCGATTTAATTACGAGTATAACATGTAGTTTTCCATTATCATGTTTAGGTAAGGTAAAATGATGGTTGATCTGATAGTTGGATTGTGTAGGATTATTTTTATTTATTTCTTTATTGGTTATAGCTAAGATGGCTATCGAACATGATGTGATTATAGGAATATAATACATGTTCTCCACGTGGAAACAGTTGGATCAATCAATTATACATTTTATATTCCAAGAAATACTCTATCTCCAGTAAAATCTAAAATTTTCCTCTCTGTTTAATGCAATTTTCTTTTTAATAATACCTATGAAACGTAATTTTCCATTATCACATTTATGCAAAGCAAATGATGGTTGAATTGACAGTTGGATTGTAGGATTATAGTACGCGTTCTCCATATGTGGAAATAGTTGAGTCAATTCATTATCAATATTAAACTCGGAAAAAAGTTCAGTCAGTAAAATGCAAAATTTTCCTCCCTTCGTAATACAATATTCTCTTTAATAATACCCATGAAATGTAATTTTTCATAATCACATTAAGCAAACAAAATGATGGTTGAATTTATAGTTGGATTGTGGGATTATAATACGTGTTCTTCACGTGGAAATAATTTAATCAATCAATTTTACATTTTATAATCTAGAAATTATTCCATTCAGTCAAACGTAAAATTTTCCTTACATTTTAATGCAATTTTCTCCTTAATAATACTCATGAAATGTAATTTTCCATTATCACATTTATGCAAAGCAAATTATGGTTGAATTGATAGTTGGATTGTAGGATTACACTATGTGCGTTCCATACGGAAATAGTTGAGTCAATTAATTATCAATATTAAAGTTTGAAAAAAGTTCATTCAGTAAAATGCAAAATTTTCCTCGCTTTGCAATACAATTTTCCCTTTAATAACACCCATTCAGTGTAATTTTCCATTAGCACATTTATGCAAAGCAAATTATGGTTGGATTGATAGTTAGATTATGGGATTAAAATACGCGTTCTCCATATGTAAAAATAGTTGAGTCGATTAATAATTAACATTAAAGTTTAAAAAAAGAGTTCATTCAGTAAAACGCAAAATTTCCTTACTTTGTAATACAATTTTCTCTTTAATAATACCCATAAAATGTAACTTTCCATTATCACATTTATGCAAAGCAAATGATGGTTGAATTGATAGTTGGATTGTGGGATTATAATACGTGTTCTCCATGTGGAAATAGTTGACGCGTGGCCGCCAGTGCAGCACGCGTGCCTTTCGGTAGTAAAGCTCGAATTAGAACCGGAGTAGCTCGGACCAAGAGCCCAAGGTTCTGTTTACATGGAAAATTACGTTTAGATAGGTGTGTAAGGTGCATGCGCATCGCCCAATAATTATTCCAATATTCGCGATTTGCACGGCCGGATATTTTGTTCCCGAGACAATTTATGAATCCGTGTCTGGTAAGTAGCATATCCACCGGGTGGTCTATACTATAATAAACCGGTGGAAACTCGAATACTGTACGACTCGAACATCTGGCGAATAATTATTCCTTTCCGTAATGATAAATAATTCATTCGGAAAAAATTCCTATCATTCACATTTTTTAATTTAGTTTTTTCTGCCAATAAAATTTATGAATCCGTGTCTGGTAAGTAGCATATGCACCGGGTGGTCTGTACTATAATAAACCCATGGAAATTCGAAAACTGTAGCATATGAACACTTGGCGAACAATTATCTTTTTCAATAATAAAAAATATTTCTATTAAAAAGAAACTGTTTAGAATTTTTAATAATAATTTTGAAAATTCCTCGTTAACCAGAAATTAAACATTTTAGGTTTTTAAAAATTATTATTATTCTAGTAAGTTTAATTTAAAACGAGATTTGTTACAATTGATAAATTGGTAAGAAAGTAAGAAAGAATTTACATTTTTTTAATAATTGCTTTACTCGCACATAACTCGATACCTAGAGGTAATTTTAGTTGAGCGTAGTTCGAGATTTTTGTGGACCGACGAGTATACGTGAATTTTCCCGTTGCCCGGGGATCAGTCTGGAGTTTCTTATCAGAGAAGTGCGTTAGCGTAGTGGAAGTTGGCTAAAGGACGTTCTAACTATAGCCGGAGCATCACCTTAAGGTAGATTAACGTGGAGCGTGTCGTTGGAGTATGGCATAGCAGCAGACAGGGAGGGGATGCCGGTAGAGTTTTGGAGGGCGAGGGAACCAGACATAAGGGGAAGGAAAATAAAAAAAATTTCATGGCACGAGCCAGCAGAAGGAGAAGAGAAAACTCGCTAGGCAGTTTCCGGCCTGCGCGACACGCGCCTACACCGCATCGCGGCTAAAAATACTCCTCACTCTAGTCAACCCTCATCCCTCCTGCATTCCAACCCTCCAAATTTATCCCCGACCCCCCTCAGACTCATCCTAAATATTCCAATCAATCACACACACACACACACACACACAAATTCACTCTTGCTTATTTTTTCTCCCTTTTTTTTTAAATCTATTCCAAATATAGATTTTTTGTATCTATGTGCGAGGTTGAACGATCTATCGTTGGTGAAAGTGATTGTTACTCCCTTTAGATTCCTTTTAAAAATTCTTATAAATTTAAAATGTTTAATTATTTTTTCATCTAATTTTTAAAAATTTACTGAATAAACATGTTTTTTTAATTTAAGTGAGGTTGAAGGGTCCATTATTGGTGAAAGTGATCGTTACTCCCTTCAAGTTCTTCTTCAAAATTCTTATTAATTTAAAGTATTTAATTATTTTTCATTCAATTTTTCAAAATTTACACCATAAAAATGTTATTTGAATTTAAGCGAGGCTGAATGAACTACCGTTGGTGAAAGTGATTGTGTTACTCCCTTCAGATTCCACTTAAAACTCCTTATCAATTAAAAATATTTATTTATTTTTTCATCCAATTTTTCAAATTCTACTCCATAAAATGTTTCTTAAATTTAAGTAAGGTTCAATGATCTACCATCGATGATAGTGACACCGATACTCGTTCTACAACTCCGATTAATAAAAAATGGTTACTTTTTTCCCTATTTCTCACAATCTACTCCAAAGAAAAGTTTTCTAATTTTACACGAATTTGCATGATCGACTATTGGTATATTAAACCAAATAGCAATTACATTTGAATTCCCTAGCGTGGATACTAATACAATGGTACTTTCGAGATTCTCCAGGAATAACACTGTTAAAATAAGTGATAGCAAAAAAATCTCAGCAGTGAATTAAAACTTTTGTAAAAGTTTCGAAATCGATTAACGTTCCTTGCACACATAATTGCAGCGAATGCAAAGTCAAAACGCTCGATCATAAGCCAAACGAAGAAGCAGCAGCAGGCTGATGGTGTGCAGCCACTTAAATATCTAGAGCGAATCGCAGCTCTCGAACTGCATATACATAACGCGGCGAAAAATATTGGCTCGTGCACCACTCGAGATTTTCCTGGAATTCTTCTTTCGTGTATTCCCCTAATCAAATATGTCCTGTTTGCCAATCTCAATCTAAATAATTCTCATGCCCCAGTTCACTTGGATATTTCAAATATTTCTATAGCATTTTTCTTATATATATATATATATATATATATATACTGGCTCGTATCGATCATTCGTTTTTATTTATAAACCATTGAAAAATGTAATTTTTATATATTGGCAATATTTGCTCGTTATTCTTCAATTTTAGTTATATCGCGTAACTGACATTTTTCCTGGTTTTAGGAGACCATCGTGGAGGCGGCATAACCGGAAACTCTCGCAGCAACAGTGAAAGAGGTCGCATTTCCGCTTACGGTTCCGGCGATCACGCCGATAGTATGGACGATCCTTCCTCGAGAGAAGACATTTCCGAAATGCAAGTATTATTTATCCAAGCACTTTTCCTTCATTATTCTACTTCACAATATTCACCTTTAATTGGAGTATTATCGATCCACAGGGTACAACAAAATATTTCCAATAAGCCAAAGACGTCAAACATTAACAGATCTGAAAGTTACAAGGAGCGGATACATCATAAAGTAAGAGAACAATAGTTTTTGTTATTAAAGATATTCTTGATTTTTCCTTCATCGAACGTCTCACTCATGGGAATATTTCATTTTCAGCGGCAGCTACGAGAGAAACGAAAGACCAGCGATCCAAATCTCTCGAAAACAAAGTGAGTAGGATGTGCTGTTTTGGGCTGTTTGTGTTGTGTACCTGGTTGTGTTTGTTTCTTGACAAATCTGTGGGAAAACTCACGAGACAAATATTCTTGGTCCATTGCAATAGCACTTCAGTGCTTCTGCTTCATTGGATCCTAGAATAACATTTTCGCAGAACTAATATGAGCAATATTCACCTAAGATGCAGCACTAGGTACACGAATGGTCTCAGGCTGACAAATAAGAAAAAATAATTTTCCCACGAAGCTCCTTCGATAACTCGATGAAACTATCATACGAAAATTTGACGCAATCGTTTCTCAAATTAAATCATGATTAATACGACATTTGTTCTCTTACCTGAAACTGAACTGTTTTATTCAACGAGTATTTTTCGGTAAAACTATTGTATTTAAAAATGATCGAACGACCTTGGTTAAAAAATTGTCTTTTTTCGTCCAAGGGACTAAAATAGTAAACGACATTGCAGAGAAGGCAGCCAGAAGACTGTTCAATCTTACTAGGACCGTAATAATTCTCAATTATCATCCTGCTCGCAACGTTATAATACGATCTGATAATGGTCAGTTTTCTGGCAAGCGTCAAGCTGGTTGATTCACCCTTTTGATAAATTGGTACGACATTTAGCAGAAAGTTGCCGTTACATTATTTCAAGCGAGACTTGTTTATCTGCCACAACGAAATTAAATCAATCTGATTTATCGCTCCTGCTTTTTATTATTATTCTCGCAAAATGGCAAATTCATCGGTACGTTTGGAGGAGAGTTTTCAGGAGAAATTCCGTTTATTTTCGAGCGAAATTATTATGATTGTAGTCTGCAGGGAAATAAATGATCGTTCTCGAGCGAAAAATTGCGATGTTCGGCTTGCCGTTTGTAGTAGCGAATCTCGCTGATTCCGGTGACCTTGGTGCGTCATCGTCATCTGGCATGACAGTTACGACTGCCCGCGTACCGCGAAACTTGTACTTATAGATTTTTGGCATTGGTTTGGACGCGTTTGAAAGATTCCCGAACTTCTTCTGGGGTTTTTTGTCGCCACGCCACGCCGGAGAGAAGCACGTGCGAACGGCGCAAACTCGCCAGAATCCCTCGGTACTTGCTGTGTTTCGTAAAGGTGTGTATCGGAGCCAGCAGGCCTTCAGTGTGACGCTCAACGTTCAATTTCGCGGATGGCTATTGCGTCGCTTCATCGGTCTAAACGCCCACGCGACCAACTTCGATCCAAAATCCGTCCCACCATCTCTGAAACCTTCTTGCAACCCGCCAGAATCATTCCTAAACGAGACCGTTATCTTCCGGTTGTCGAGAACCTCCAACGACTGTTATCCTGTGGAAAAAGAAAAATTTCCTTCCAACCTTAATTTAGTCACTCTAGACAATTTTAGCCGAATATTTACCTACCTTGAAATTTCACTCTTTAAACCGTTCAACCGCGATAATTTGTAAACGTGATTCACGGTAATTAAATAATTACTATAAGTATAATCAATGAACGACCCGTGGCACGATAAGAAAAAACCATGAAGATACAAAAGTGTGTGGATTTCTCATTTTTCTGATTTTTCCTACGTCGAGTGTTGGTTCCTTGTGAGTCTTCTTATTTCAGTGTAGAGATAGCATAGGAATTTGATTTTGCCAAAGATCCATCAACGAGTTCTTCTCTCCGGAAGTTCATCGATAGCGTCACGTTTCCCGTATAAACAAAATAATATGCAAATTTCCGGTTCCCTGGGAGAGAAAAACGACTCTTCGTGCTTCCCTTCGATATTTTTATTATTCAAATTCCGTCGATCCTCTCCCAGAGCCAGGATATCCTCTCCAGCACCCTATCACTGTTTTTACAAAGATTTTTGTTCTTCAGGGTTATACTCCTGGATGTATCGAAAGGGAATGTGCGATATCGTTGAATTTTCTCTGCTTTCCTTCGTAGTCTCAGGGAAATCGATGATGCGTCTGGTTTTATTGGGAAGTTAATGTTAACACGGCGTAAACAATGTACAAGGAAGATATAAACAAAGTGCGAAGGCGTAGAATGTGTGGACGCTGTTTCCATCGCGAAATGGGTGACTCACACGAGTAGTCCCCCAATGATGAAAAAGTACCAACAGAGCGGATGGTTTATAGTGCACAGGACTAGTGTGACCGATCGATAAAAGCTTCAAAGTTTTCTATTCTCGTAAACTGAAAAAATTACCCAGTCGCAATTAAGACTTACCAAGAATTAATTAAATTCATTCGAGCTAATTTCTTTATATATAGGACTCACCAAGTGATTAATCCATAAGCTAATTGAACCTACGTACGTAAGTCGAACTTTCGATTTACCTCGAGTGTCTTTGAGATTATTGACCCTTTGTAAATTGGAGGCCCCAATGAAAACGCGTTGCTACGTAAAATATATTACAAGCTTCGTGCTTTAGACTCCTGACTTTCTTAAATAAACAAACCATTCTGTGCACGTTGGTCTAGCTTGTCGTGGGTTTCCTGCACTAGTAACTGTTGTATATTTAGTTTATTTTATGTAAAAACATAAGACACTAGTCTCTGGGTTAATTAGAAAAAAATTCGTGTCCCCTTCAATTTGATTGCAAAATTGTCTTTTTCGTGAATTGGAGATCCCTCAGGAAACGGATTGTCACGTAAAATATTACAAGCTTCATGCTTTAAATTCCTGCTTTTCTTAAATAAACAAACAAATCAGTGCACGTTAATTTAGCTTGTCATGAGTTTACTGCACCAATAACCCTTATATATTTACCTTATTTTATATAAGAACATAAAACACTAATGTCTCAATTAATTAAAGAAAAATTCATGTACCTCTCGATTTGATTGCAAAATTCTTTCTTTTATATCGTAAAGATTCCTCTGAAAAACATTGTCACGTAAAATATTACAAGCTTCAAGCTTTAGACTCCTAATTTTCTTAAAAAAACAAAATTCATTTCACGTTAATCCAGCTTGTCGTGGGTTGCCCGTACCAAAGAATCATTGCCCAGCTAACTCATCCTACAAAAAGAATCTAACAGAAACGCCTAGGTCGATTAAAAAAAAATTCGTTCCACTGCAAATACTCCCAATCTCTTCGTTCTCCACTTGACATCTCAGCGAGGGTTCTATGAAATATAACAAGATTTTCTTAGCCGCTCCTCGGGGACAATGACACATGGTCGAATTATTTGTCGTCGGTTCGAATGTCGGATCACCTTTGACCTTTCAAGTTCAAGCGCCCGTGCTGAGCCTGAGCCGGGTAATAATAGGTAAACTCGAGACACACGTGTTGTACAGCTATCCACGCGTCACATTCACGCATATTTGGCGCTGCTGTGTGTGGCACACGAGCCACGGCTTTGCGGTAAATGACGAATAACGGCTTAACTCTGCTTCGTTCTTCCCCACAATCGGATCGGACCCGATGGGTCTGAGAAAGATTGTCCAAATAAAAGAAAGAAAAAGCCAAAAATTTTTTTTCATCTCGCTGATTATTTACGTTTCTTTTGTTGAGTCTTGGAGAAATTTTTCTCGAGCTGCTGGTGAAAGTTGCTAGGGATTCAGACTTGGAAGAATACAGAGGTGAATCGAGCAGTTGCAATTGATTAATTTGGCGAAGGGAGACGGGTGTATACGTCATTCGCTTAATGGACTGGGATAGAAATGTTTCCACGAAGAAGTAGCGCTATACGGGTCATGTCGATTGCAATTAAATTCAATCAGCGATGATTGAAAAACCTAAGCTCCCATCCATCCTTCCTGGCTCTTCGATACTTCTCGCTCTTCTTTCTCCTTTTTCCGCACCTTCGAGGGACTCGCTGGTTGACTGACACGTACAAAAACCACATAATAATCGCTGCTCTATTTTTGGAGCCTGCGAGGAGAGCCCACATGTCCCTGACGCGTAGAGCTAGATTCTACGGCTGAACGTTTGCTCTTCAAGGAATACTAACCATATTTATTTCCACCATTGAGCAAACAAACTAAACCCACCGATAAATTACAAAACCTTCTCTAATTTTTTCCATCCCCCCTCTTTCTCTCTCTTTCAAGATTCCCTCCTCGAGAAAATCCAATCAGCTTGAAAATGAAGAATTATTTCAAAATTTAATGGTACTCGGCAGAGCTTGAGATAGTGGATATAAAATTCTTTGAGGAAAAGATTGACTCGTATCGATAGCTACGAGAGATAAATATTTAATTTAGTATCTTTTATTATTGTAAAAATTTATATCGTGTCTTTTGTATAATTATATAATTGGACCTGTAAAATTCTGTACAACGGATTACCTTATTTATCTTGCAGTGTATAAATGAAAAAATCGCCTCGGGTTTGGATACTCCGTACGGAATAAACTCCAGGAATTAAACTCCATCGATTATCGAATTTTTCGAATTCGAAGGGGAAACACTGTGTAGGATGATTTTTTTAATTAACTGGTTTTTTGCGAGGGTTTTGCAAAGGATATATATCAAGGTATATAGTGTATTAAAAATAGTCGACTTTTAGCTCCATTGCGATTCTAGGCAGGTCGCCCACGCAAGCTATGACTCTGGCGTTTTTAAAGCAGTATGGCTGTGTGCACAGGCGCGCGTACACCATAGTTGGACGCCGTGTCTATACCTAGGGTTGATTAAAGTGATGAAGGAGCGGCTTCGATAAGCTTCGGCTCGATCGACACCGATTAAGCCACGACACTCGCATTCCCTATCCAGTTCGTTTACTTCTCCAAGAAATATTTCACTCCCCAAACCGATCTACACGCGAATCACGAAACTTTCATTAACCGTGTAAGAACTTAACTCGTCGCAGACTCAATATTGCTTTATTAACATTGATGCCCTACAATCAAGAGTCTCACGATCCTTCCGGAATCACGATGAAATGACTGGAAAGAATTGAATGAAAATGTTCTTTTTTGTGCATTTGTTGTTAGAATTTATTCAAAATGTTCCAAAGTCGATTGTTATTTTTTGATGAAAATTTGTAATGAATCATTAATCGTGTAAGAATTTAATTTGTTGCAATCTCAATATTGGTTTATTAATATTGATGCCCCACAATTAAGAGTCTCGTGATTCTTCCGGATTAACGATGCAATGAATAGAAAAAAATAAATGAGAACGTTCTTTTGTATATTCATTGTTACAATTTCTTCAAAATACTCGAAAGTCAATTGTTATTCTGCGACGAAAGTCTGGCACGAATCACGTAACTTTCATTAATCGTGTAAGAATTAAATTCGTCGCAGACTCAATATTGCTTTATTAACATTGATGCCCCACGATCAAGAGTTTCACGATCCTTCAAGAATTACGATGGAATGAATGAAAAAATTTTTTCTTTGTGTATTTAATACGAAAAATTCCTTTAAAATGTTCAAAAGTCAATTATTATTCCGCGATAAATGTCAGTCGCGAAGAATCATTCGAACTGAATAATTTAATTGGGTGTAATGATTAATTCAATCTTTGAGAGTCATTCAAGGTTAATTAACAGCATAATCTTCGGTAATTATCGTGTAAAATACAGCTGGTAGATCATGAGAAATTGGAAAACAATTTATAAAGCGAGTAACAGTAATTGAATACTGCAATAACGACGATAGTAAAGGAGTGGCTTTGATTAAACAGTACCTTAATAGAAATCGATTTACGTAGACGCGATTCACGTGGTGTTGCACTCGAATTTTTCAGTTCTATTTCGGAAGAAAATGTCATTGATGAAACTCTGCGACAACCACCGCGTGAATGAATGATAAAATCAATATTTTAGGAACTTTTAACAAGGTCACTTATATATTCATAATATATTCCTGGTTGTGTATCGTTTGGAGTGAAAGTCAGGGTAGCTTGAAATGTCATTGGGTTGTTATTTCACTCCGAAAAATATTAACCTTTAGGTCTGAAATTTCCACCCGTTCGTACTGCTATAATCATTGTGTTGGAAAAAGTCAGGAAAATCATTGCGCAAACTTTTATCTACTCTCTGTTATACTTCATAATTAAAAAAGATGAGAACGGAGACCATAAGCGAATAATTCATTCTGTTAAATCCTTGAATAAGACACTGAAGGATCGTTTTACAACTTGGTCTATAAAGTTTCAGCCCTGAGAAACCTTATTCCAATAAATTTGATGGATGTTAATGGGAAAAACGTGTCTATTCTGTAGAAAATTGCGCAAGTGCATTACACAAGTATTTGAGACGTAACGGGTGAATATAATGCGAGTCGATTTCATCCCTTTCAACCCCCGGTAGAAGCCGTTCCGGCTAACAAGATACAAGAATGAGGCAACGAAGCTCTCGACGAATTCGACCTCGGCCCCATTCTCGCAATGACGAAAGCGTAACCAGCCCCGTTTCACACACGGAGTCCTCATCGCCCTTTGAATCATCCGACGGAATCCTTAAAACTTACTCCAATACCGATGATAACGTTCTGGATGTCCTAACCGATAGTGGGAATAATGACAGGCTTCTGGTTTCTGAACGACGCACTCGCTCGGAAAGGTACCATTCCTAATGAGAGTTTATTCTTTATTCAAACCAATTAGCTTCAAGTTCATCCCAGTTAAAAAAGTCAGCCTGAGATTATAAATCATTCGTGATATGAAAGTTTAAAGCTCTTGTTAGTAATACGTAGGAGGGTAATTGTCGTGAAGCGAGATGCAGAATTTTTAACTTTTTAATACCTTTTCCAGTGACTGTGGAGAGCCACCTGGTTCGTTCCCGGGTAATTCTGCTGGTAGTTCGTCAAACAGTAGTTTGTCCACGAGAAGTTTGGATAGTCCAAGTACGAGTCTGGAACAGGTTCATCCCACTGCAGGAGCCGCAAACGCTTCAACTTCTTGGGATAGCGACGTTGATGTGGAACCAGATCCTCCGGAATGGAGCGTTGGGGTTCCTGAGGAAGTTCTTGCGCGACTCAGTGTCGCTGAGAAGAAGAGGCAAGAAGTGATTAACGGTTGGTATTATTTTTAATAACGATAAGATTGTTGATGGAAAAGAATTAAATTGCAATTTTTTTTCTCAGAATTGTTCCATACTGAAAGATCTCACGTACGAGCTCTACGTGTCCTCTCCTACGTCTTCCATAAACCCCTATTGGAATCACAAGTACTTCCCCTAGACCAGATACAATTACTGTTCTCAAATTTGGACGAGATGGTGACAATCCACTCTCGATTCAATCAGGCGATGAAATGTAAGAAGAAGGAGAACCCTTGCGTTGGTGACGTGAGTGATCTGCTGCTGGAAATGTTCGATGGAGATACTGGCGAGGCATTTGAACGTGCAGCATCGATTTATTGCGCGAAGCAGCAAGTGGCTTTGGATGCTCTTCGAGAGAGACGAAAGAAGGACCCGAAGCTCAATGCGTTCCTCAATGACGTCGAGGCTAATCCCTTGTGCAGAAGACTGCAATTGAAAGACCATATTTTAACTGGAATGTTAAGGCTGACTAAATACCCCTTATTGTTCGAGAAACTAGTGAAGTATACGTCTGAGAACAATGAAAAGGAGAGGGCTGCTGTGCTGAGAAGTCTGGAACGTAGCAAAGAGATTGTTAGCAGGGTTAATCAGGCTGTCAGAGAAGCCGAAGACTATCAACGTCTTGCTGAGATCCAGAGAACCATTGATAGATCAGCCTTCGACAAGTTCGATCATCCAACGGTGCAAGAATTCAAGAATCTTGATATCACGAAGCGCAAGCTGATCTACGAAGGCCCCTTACAATGGCGAAGAACCGAGCAGAACAGAGCAAAGCCTGTGGATCTGCACGTTGTTCTGCTGGACGACACGATATTCCTTTTGCATCGCCAGGACGAGAAGTATCTTCTCAAGTTCATCAATACGAGTCAGGCAAATTCGGTCCTGAGCCCTATAGTTAAGGTGTCCACAGTTTTGGTTAGACATAACGCGGTCGATAAGAATTCGTTGTATTTGGTAAATACTTCCCAAAATCAAGCTCAGATTTACGATTTGGTGGCAGCTTCGCCTGCTGAGAGAATACTGTGGTGCAAGCACATTTCTGAGGCTGCCGAGGCCTATAAGTCTCGCGATAGGCATGGCAGAAGATCCACGCCTTCCACAACACTGCCAGAAGAGCCTATACCTACGATAGAAGAATCTTCTACCGAACCTGATCACATTTCTGAGAAAGCAGAGCAGGAGCCTGACAAAGATATCGTAGATGACTCTGCAAATATTGAAAACGAAGAGGCAGCTGCTGAAGCCTCTACGCCAGAATCTTCCGCTCCTGAACCTTCCGTTCCTCAGCAATCTTCCCCTCAGCAACGGTTACAGCAACAGCCAGCACAGGCGGAATCTCCAGGTGGAGGTGCAATGGCTGATTCTTTGCGTATAACTACTTGTACGCAATTTGTACTGGCAGATCCGGTGGAAGTTCATGCTGAAGTGCCTCCTGTACACATTGCTGAACCGATCCTCACACCAATGGGTAAATTAATTTTTGTTTTAAATAATTTCGTGATTTACAATGATATGTTGTATATTTGAAGAGATATTGACGTGCTCAAATACCTAATTTACAGAATGCTTAAGGCGAAAAGACGAAGTAATAAAGAAGGCATTGGAGGAAAAGCAATTATTGGTAGCAGATATTTTAAATATACCGAAAGAAGATTTTGAACAAGTCGCGGATATAGCAGCAGAACCATCGAGTGTAGAGAAAGAACCAGCAGAATTGATTCTTGCGGCTATTAATCAAGGTGCGAGGACACAAATTTATTTTAGAAACTAGTATGTTTGAGAGAACTATTAATAATGTCACTTTTTCAATATTTAGCAAATCAATTAGCTGCAATGTTAAACTCTGCACTGAATGTAACTGAGATAGAAAGCGTTCTTGTGTCACGTGGTTCATCGTCGACTCCAGTTTCACCGGCTTGCGAAGCTACAGGGTGTCCTGTACCACGAAGCCATTCTCTTCCCACGCAACCATTGGTACCAGTTGCTTCAATCCAACCAGTTTGTCATTCATTAACGTCTCAGCTTTCGCAACTTTTGGTTAATATTTAATGAAGCATTTGTATGTTTTATGAAAAGAAATAATTTATGTATTAATTATTTGGTATTGATATTTTTATACAGGAAGTAATAAAGAAAATAGAAGATGAACGAGACAAACTGAGGAAAGAGCTACGTAGAAGTAGAGAGCGCCTACACGCTTTGGATTCTGACGCACAACGTCGAGAATTTTCTGATGCACCTACTACCACGATGTATACTCAAACAGAACCCGGTTGGTTAATAAGTTTCAATTCATAATAAATTTATTTACTCAGATCATTCTGGATTCAGTGAAAAAATTCTTTATTATACAGGTGAAACTACACATAAGGAAAGTTGCACCGACGATCTTAATAATGAAGTAAGAATAGATCTTATTGTTGAATGTTTTTTAATTTATTTTTAGATTATTAATTTATCGGTGTAATTATTTGCTTATAGGAATTTGTTGACGCTCGTGGCGATACGGACATAGATAACATAGTGGAGCGCGTTCAAGTTGATGGTGAAATAGCAGTAATGGGCGATAGCGTTGGTTGAAGAAAGACATCGTATTAATTCATAATAATTTGATCTGGTGCATTTCAGGAGTGAATCCGCTTTTTTCGGATCGTCGTACATAAAGAAATCAAAATTGTGTAAAAAAATAATTACAGATGACTGGTAGCTGTTTACTGATTACAATAATGTTAGATATCTATTTACAAAAATCATGGGTCAATGATTAATAATGCCTTTACCAAAGATTTTATGTAAATAGACCTATGGACGCAAAAGGAAAGTAATAATTCTAATTATCACAATCTAATTCGGAGTGGAAAGTTAAATTTTTGACAATATTCCGGCAAAGGTACTTAAAGGATATATTTGGCAAAAATAGGAATAAAGAAATACCCTTAAACTATTCACTTTTGTGCTTATCGAAATACGTACTAACATCATCACATTGCAGAGAATTATATACTCGCCGCTTGGTGCTATTTAGACTAAATATATGAAAGAGTTCCTTATATTTCACATTTTTTTATATGCGCATATACTTTAAAACTGAACTTTTAATAAATGCTAGTTTTATTATAACGTATATTCATATTCAATAAAATGTGACACGACGCGAGGCAATTATTATCGGAATGTAATAAACAAGATACTGTCGCCTATCTATTATCTCCAAAATATATCATACATTTAAAAGCATCTTTGTATTTTTTAAGTCCTTCAGAGGAAAACTTGTCTACTTACATAAAATCTTGGCTACTATTGAACACTAATAATTCCCTACCTAATGATGAGCTACGAAACATTTATAAATACAGCATTATGTATATGTATAAAATATTTAATAACATTATAAGTTAATATTATTATATTATTATCATTATTGCATTAAAATACTTATTAAATTGTATATTCTGTTGCAATCATTTTTAAGCGTGTATATAATATTCGCATTATAAGAATCTATCTACTCACAAATCTCTATAACTAATGTTTCATTTAAGAAGTCATTTTATTTATTGATATCGTATATATTACATTTTTGAGGAATTTTAACTTTTATGGCACATTTTATATTCAAAATAGTCAGGATATATCTCACATATTGATTTTATACACATTTGATAAAAATATGGTTTAATTATTCATATCAATTTATAACAAGCAACAGCAATGAAATAATAAATAAATTTCGTAAAATTCAGTTTTTTCATGCAATACCATCATATTATCAAATTAACCGCATTCCATTATACAAAAGTTTGTGTGTGTGTAGAATATTATAAGATTATTTATTTTAATACATACAATGTTTTATAAATATTCTTTTAATATTCTACGAACTATTGAATTTACTGGGATATTTTCAAGAAGTAAATTGTATTGTATTTTATTTCATATTATATTATTATAATGGCGTTATACAATTTACGGTATGATCTTGTCCAATCTTTATAACCACGTGTTGATGAAAATGTGACTGAATGATTTGGATCGGCAATTTGCATGTTATTCGTTTCTCAGTCGATGTTTTGATAAGAAGTGAAAAGATCTTTTATTTCGTTCAAACGTTCATTCCAATATTAATAAGTAAAATGCGAAACATTGAAATAAAAGCCAAGGCTTATAATCCAGAGATAATTTTAAAGAAAGCAGAGGAATTAAGTAATAGCGAGGGCGTGATTATTCGTCAATGTGATACTTTTTTTAAAGTTGAACACGGTAGATTAAAGTTGCGTATATTTGAGGTAAGGATTTGTATAGAATTTATAAAATAGTATTTGAACTTCTTTGTTAATTTCATTAATGATTTTTTTTATACACATTATGTACATTATTAATAGCTTAACCTAAAACATTTCACTTTTCTTTATTTTCTTAAAAATATTAAATATTTATTAAGCAAAAAAGTTAAAAATATCTTAACTTCCAAACTGTTTATGTTTATTTATTTATTTTAATTTATTATAGAACGGCGATGGAGAACTTATTTGCTATAATAGGTCCAATATAGCAGGACCGAAATTGTGCGATTTTAAAAAGCTGTCATTAGATTCTAAAACGGCTGTAGAATTAAAAGAAATTTTAACTGTATCTAACGGAATAGTTGGCGTGGTTAAAAAAACTAGAAGATTATTTCTCGTTGGTCAAACTCGAATTCACGTTGACCAAGTTGAAGGCTTGGATGGAATTTTCATGGAACTAGAGGTTTTTTTCACTATTTTTAAATTAATAACAACAGTATATAATTGATAAAGTTAAGCTTATTAGATAAACCAAAACTGTTTAGGTTGTATTAAAAGATGACGAGACTCAAGAATATGGGCAACAAATTGCTGATGATCTAATGGTAAAATTAAACGTGAAAACCGAGGATTTAATTTCTGTTGCCTATATAGATTTATTATTGTCAGAATAAAAACTGGAAGACTAATCCCCTACTTGATATACTCTTTTATGAACATTTTATTATTTTTTTATAATAATAATATCTCAAATAAAATTTTTTGTATTATCTGGTTGTTTCTTAGGCTATTTACCTAACTTTCTGCTTGCATGATTGCATCATGCATGCCCGCTCGTGGTATGGCAGCTGATGGCAGCCTAGTACTGTCAAATGTCATATATCGAACTGACATTTCTACTTATAAACCTTTTACTTTTTAAATGGTATTGTTGAAATTTATGAACAATGGACACAAAGCCGAAAAGCGAACATTTATTAGCTTTAAAAGGTACTTGAAATAAAGCTTTTTTGAGATTCAATAGGTATTTATAGGTTAAAAAAGTCCAAACATATTAGGTTTCTTTATATTTAGTGAAACAATAATAAGTATTTCCTATATGTGTTGCTTGTTTAATATACGTTCTTTGATGTATTTTAGTTATGAGGCTAACCAGACCTACAATAGCAACTCCTATAATTGTCCCTTGCGAGTCAACAGATTTACCAGGTAATGCGTTAAATGATCATTTAAAAAATGATTGTACAGCCCTACAGGGTATGGAAACCCTAGCTGTTGGACAATTTATGGTATTACCACAAAGCTTTGGGTAAGAGCTGGTAAATATTAATTTTACAATTATTTTTTGCTTAATAGATAAATGCTTAATTTACATTGCAGTAATATTTACTTGGGAGAAATTTTTTCAAGTTATCTTTGTGTCCATAATGGTAGTAGTCAGATAGTAAAAAATGTATCAGTTACAGCTAATTTACAGACTGGCACACAAACCATCTCTTTGTCTAACAATAAAACTGAAGTAAAAGAGCTAGCACCTGATAATACAGTTGATGAAGTAATTCATCATGAGGTGAAAGAAACCGGAACTCATATGTGAGTTGCAACTTTAAATTTTTTGAGTTTTAGCAATTTAAGATAATTATTATAGAAATACTTTTATCAGTCTAGTATGTGAGGTTATTTATACCCCAACAAATCCATCTTCTACGCCACAATCATTTAGAAAATATTTCAAATTTCAAGTACTTAAACCATTAGATGTAAAAACAAAATTCTACAATGCAGAGGTAAATTATTTGATAATCCTCTTACAAGAGAGTAAATTATACATTAATAGCTGCTATTTTTTAAAATATAGTCAGACGAAGTATATCTTGAAGCTCAGATACAAAATTTAACTGCTGGTCCAATTTGTTTAGAAAAAGTATCCCTAGAGTCTTCGCACTTATTTAGCGGTAGGTTTTTACTTCTATATATCGTTCAGGTATAGCTTGCTTTTACTACTTGGCACAAGACCATTGTGTCTTTTTATATATAACTTGAAGTCTACCATTTATTTAATTTTTTTAGTATCTACATTAAATACCAATGATAAAAATGAATCAATTTATGGCTCAGTTAACCTGCTGGATAGTGGCTGCAGTCGACAATATTTATATTGTTTAACTCCACAAGCTACTTTATTAAAAGATTTAAAAATGATGCAAAATGCTACTAATGTCGGTAAATTAGATATTGTTTGGAGAAGTAATTTAGGAGAAAGAGGAAGGCTGCAAACAAGCCAATTACAGAGAATGGTTTGTCTTGTACAAAATAATAATTATATTTTATCTCTGCGACATTATTTCAATTTCGAAATGAAGTTTCTATCACAGAAATTAGTTTAAACAGTATAATTTTAGGCACCTGAATATGGAGACTTAAGGGTTACCATGAATGATATTCCTATGCACGTGTATCTCGAAAAACCCATCAATTTTAAATGCCATGTAATTAATACTTCGTGAGTATAAAAATATACCTCCGTCGTCTTGAACATGTATAAATATTGTAAGCTAATTTGTTTACAGGGAGCGCAATATGGATCTTGAATTAAGCTTACATTCAAATAGTTCTATAGCTTGGTGTGGAATATCAAATACGATGATAGGTACTTTAAAGCCCGGCTCTTCTATTGATATCCCGCTATGTTTAATATCAATGGTAGCTGGTATTATAGTAAGTAATTGAAGTAAATTTTGTTATTTAACATTGATTATACCTTTAAAACATATTATTTTTCAGACAATCTCGGGATTAAAATTGACGGACACATTTTTAAACAGAACATATGACTATGATGATTTAATTCAGATTTTTGTTAATCAGAATGCTTAGCCATTTCTTATTTCAATTAAAATATAAATTATATAAATGTTGACATAGTCGTAAGATTTTAAATTTTCTTTACCAAAATATATTTTATTTAAAAATAACTATCGATTGTTGACATTTTTTCTGTTTCACTTGTAGCACCAACTGCACATGCAAGCAAAGTTTGCACATCCTTTGGCTCATTTCCTCCAAAAATATATCCATTTGCTTTGTCTACTGCATTTTTTACTTTTAGTAGTAAAGCTTCATTGGATACATCCAATGGGATAAAACTCACTAAACTATAGTCTTCAATCAATGATACAAAAGCTGCATTAAGTTTTTTATATCTAAAATAATAATGGCCATTTTACAAAGTTATTAGTGATAATCTAAGGTGCAATAAGGGTCTTACTTTGCAGTTAATGGATGCTCATCCAGCTTTTCAAGTAAATACCTCAGGTCCAGTACTTCGGTGTAAAAATCTATATTGAAGTCCAAACGGTCTTTGAACTTTACCAGTTCATCCAACTTTGACATTACATTAATATGTGGTAGTCCTAATTGAAGCATGGAGGTGGTACATAGAATCAAAGAGGATAAATATTTTCCTGGAAAGTATCAAGGATTTTGTTAATATTATTTTAATTTACACTGAAGGAACATGCTTACCTGGATCACTACAGTGATGTGAATCTATTAGCTGTACACTACACAGTCTGACCAAATTCTGTCCTAATTTTTCAGCAATATTGCTCACAGCTTTATGATGAGTGTATAATTCTACCTATGAAGAAAGCATTGGTAACAATATTGTATGTAAAATTGTATAAAGATTAACTTACTTGTCCAGGACAATCAATTATAAGGTAGCAATCTTTGAAATCTAGAATTTTTGAAATTAGCCAATGTACATTAGTTTCTAGAAATTCCATACAATACATCAAAGCCCCATTTGGGCCAAGACCATAAACTGACATTACTTCTTCATGCTTAATTAATTCAGAAATATCAGCTTTTGGGATATATTCCATATTCTCATTAGCAGGATCTAAAAAAGGTAAATAGATAATTAACTATAATATACTTGAGCAACTTTACCAATACTTCTTAAAAGTTATAGGTATACCAATATTAATAATTGCAACTTTTCGCCCAATTTTCTCTAAGAATTTGGACATGGCATTGCAATAAGTAGTTTTTCCACTTCCTGGTGGCCCAATTACTAATTGCCCAAAAATTAAACTCATTTTTTAGCTAAATTAATTATCGTCAAATGCTTTCATTTCTTTTATAGCAGCAACAATGGCTTTCAAAGTTTTTGATTCATAGTCTTTTAGACCAATTGACATTAATAACGGTTTTTCAGTTTCAAAGTGGTCAGCAATAAATCTGGCAGCAGCATGAATTTCTAAAGATTCTTTTCCAAACAGAGTTCTAAAAAATACAAATTATGTTAAATCACAAAATCTAATATTAAGATATATGAAGAGATCTTTACTTTATTCTAAAAGTTGTGCCATTAAATTGATTAATCGCGGCTTCACGATTCACTGATAGCAATGTACCAAATTTCTTATATTGGGTTATGATTAAAAAAATGCGATTACTGTATTTTTGCACGACAATATCAGTGGAATTATCGTTTATAACAATTGAACAAGCATGCCTAACCATATTTTTTTATTAAAAATCCTTCAATTGTCTTACAAACATGTATAGAACTGTTTAAAAACGAATAAATATTGAGTCACTTTTTAGGTTAGAGACGCAAATTTGAAGTTCGTAAAACACGAAATTGCCGATTCATTGAGTCGATGATCGAACACTCACGCTTCTCGATATTTTTGGCACTAAAGAGTAGCGCCATTTAAAATTAAATAATACACTTTATTTATTTCTAATTTCTCTTTCTGGCAAAACACATATCTTATTAAAAATAGAAAAGCCTATAAAAACAAACGTTAAAACTAAGTGAGAAGAATATGCAATAGAATAGAGTAACCAGCAAAATATAAGAAAACGAAGTATAACTAAGACAAAAAATGGGAAAAAGGTGGTAATATTTATAAGAAGACCAGCTAAGATAACAAAGAAGTATAATAAGGGCGGAGTTGTGCGAGAGGTGAAAAGTTTTTTTCGCATGTATTAAAGTTATCCCACGTTGCTAGCATTGAAGCGTCTCCAGGGATACCTTGCCATGATATTATTCGCCGTTTGTCCCCCAGGAATGTAAGAGCGGAACAGTGCGCGTTGTTTCGGCCTACAAGTCTCTCACGCCATCCTAAAACTTAAGTTTATTCTATATATATGCGTCTACGAGGCTGCATAAATATAAATAACGTGAATCCACCGGACACAGTGAGAATTCATCCACCCAGACATTCACTTATTATTAATTTATTGTATAGGATTAATTATAAATAACTAAAATTGAGTCTTTCATCTTTATTAATAGTCCGATAATATTTATGAAAATTAAATAAAGGAAGTTCAATTATAATTCGCGTGAATTTTTCAGAAAGCTTTAGTTTTGATTTTGTCTCAAGGGTAAGATTTATTTTTCTAGTGGAGGGTATAGATTAAAGCCACTGAATCTCGCATAAATGTTGTATCGGATTTTTCTGCATTTTTCTTTCAGTTCGTATCAGTTGGAAATGCGGAACACACACGTGCCAAAAACTATTCCTTCTTCCTTGGAGGGTTGAGGGGAGGGGGGGGGGGGGAGACTCCTGAGTGATAATTCTGCAGACCACAGTGTGGTTTTTCAGTTCTACGAATAAGAATTCTCGGAAAGACGCTTTCTACGAGGAGGAAGAAGAATATTACATTTCCGGCATAGGAAAATCAGTGTAGACGTAAAAATGGCGGATTAAAGGGGTGTAGGTAAAAAGGGAAGCGTGTAGAGCGACGATAAACTTTTTCCCTTATACTATTTTCCTGCTTCTCACCACTTCGTTCCAACTGGTCTGTAATACGAATTACGAATTGGCCCCTCTTGTTGAATTCTTCACCGGAAGCCTTCGCGACGATCATGACGGAAAACCATTTCTTCTAAATTAATTTAACAGCCGCGGTGGAAAATGCAAGTGCTATTCTTTCACCTCGCATTTTTAACATATTAAAAAATTCATCAATTTTATCTTAGATTAATTTTGAGTGTCGATAGTAATTAAAAGAGTAATTTTATGTATTAAATTAATTATGAAAAAAATAAAAACTACCCTATCCAACTGATTCAATCGCTGCAGTGACAAAAGTAAACGTTGGCTTTTCATCGTGCATATAATTCATTAATTCAATTTTACATTGATTTCAAGTGTCGATTATATTTAAAAGAATTATATTACGCATTAAATTAGTTAGAACAGAATAAAAACTGCCCTATCCGACTGATTTAATCGCTGCAGCGACAAAAGTAAACGTTGGCTTTTCATCGTGCATATAATTCATTAATTCAATTTTACATTGATTCCAAGTGCCAATTATATTTAAAAGAATCGTATTATGCATTACATTAGTTAGAACAGAATAAAAACTGCCTAATCCGACTGATTTAATCGTCGCAGTGATAAAAATAGACGTGGTTTTTCATCGCGCCTATAATTCATCAAATGAATCTTACATTTATTTTGAATGTCGATAGTATTAAAAATAGTTGTATTACATATTATATTTGTCGTTAATAAATAAAAACCACCCCATCTGACTAATTTAATTAACTCAGCGACAAAAATAAACGTGGCTTTTCATGGCGGGTATAATTCATTAAATGAATCTTACATTTATTTTGAATGTCGATAGTATTAAAAATAGTTGTATTACATATTATATTTGTCGTTAATAAATAAAAACCACCCCATCTGACTAATTTAATTAACTCAGCGACAAAAATAAACGTGGCTTTTTATGGCGGGTATAATTCATTAAATGAATCTTTCATTTATTTTGAATGTCGATAGTATTAAAAATAGTTATTTACGTATTATATTTGTGATTAATAAATAAAACCCACTTCATCTCACTAATTTAATTAACTCAACGACAAAGATAAACGTGGCTTTTCATCTCGCATATAATTCATTATAACACAATCTCACATTGATTTTGAGTGTCGCGAGGGCCTAAATCAGTGACGTTTGGGGAAAATTGGCTAAAAGAAGATAAATGAAGGGACACGATAGCAGAGATCGAGCGAGATTCGAAAAGGGACTGGACCGATGAAAATAAAAGAAAATGAAGAATAAATTATCGACTGAGACGAAGTGAATGAATAACCAGTGGCAAGTGTATACGAATGATGATACCACGAAACTGAGGGAACACTTGAGAGAGCTTTCTATTTAATACACCAAGTGTTTAATAACTCGAAGCATTAAAGCTGCGCACTGTCGCGCCAGTTCGTAATCTTAAATTTTCCTGGCCAGTTTATTGGCTTGAAGTGTTACTGGCTCCCATTACGATGAGAGCAAAACGAGCTGTGAACGTGACTGGCAAGAAGCCCCTTGTAACTGTGCGATATTGCATTTACAAAAACGTGTCACTGAATTATCTTTGACATCCTTTCGATTTTTGTTAAAATAAAAATTTCAATATATTAATAATAATGTAAACGCTTTTAGGTTAAATTATTTATATAATAGCATATGTGTTTCATTGATCAGCAAGAATTAAATACAGGTATTGCACATAGAACAAATTATCGTTGAATTATTCTTGATATCCATTCACCTTTATCTTTGATATAAATTTAAGCATATAATTCTATTTATATATCAACTTTTATTAGCTGAATCGTTTCGATAATAGCATACGTGTCTCCATGATCAGCAATAATTAAGCACTGATATGGCATATACGAAACGTTTCACTGATTTATCCTCAACGTCCATTTACCTTTATATAGCTCAAATAAAAAATTCAATATAATTTTATTTATATATAAACATCTTTTGGTTAAATCCTTTAGATAACTAAATAACACACGTATTCACTGGTCAGCAAGAATTAAACACAGATGCACTTGGTATCGATGTCTGCAGAATTTCAGTAGGGTCAATTAAAGTCTTTGACGATGGGGCGTTTGTTTGAAATTTCGTTAGATTTGGTAAGCCGCTCATTACCGACCGGCTCATTACACGAAACTGTCTGTCCCTCTAGCCCAATCAGATTGCATCGTACAAAGAACCTCTACTTTGTCCCTTATTCGCTCCATAATAAAAGCACGTTCGTTTAAAGCCATTACGCTTTGAGAATTTGCCAGAGAGTCTCTCTTGCCCCTGCTCGTCTATTTATCGTTCAAGGACAACTGGATTTGCCTTGGTTGGTCCCTCTCTTCGTAAAAGAAACTCATTCTGAGAAATAAGCGATAAAGAAGCAATATTTTTTGCTTCTTTTTGCAAGTTGCACCGAATTCTTTAGTGTAATGCGATATTCTCATGGGGGGGGGGGGGGGGGGGTGGATTCGGCGAAAGTGATCAAATCGGAATGTCTTGTAGATCCCGTATCCTTTATCCCGCGATGGAAATGGGAAGAAACTGTTTCTTGGAAGTAAGGGAACCAGAGAGTGTTTTGGTTAGACGAGTCAGTAGTGGTTCGTTGATTAGCTGGATGAAGAGGGGTTGAGAGGGATGAAACTCGATGTATAGTCACTCCACTCAGACACTTATTACTACATTCTTATATTTAAATCCCTTATAACATTAATGGTACCACTGCTCTCTTTTTATCTTACTGTCATATTTTTATTTTGATGCTTTTCAGAAACATATCCAATCACTGCTCTTTTTACGTAAACTTGATTTGCACTCATTTTTTCGAATGCTTATTACCACATTTTTATTTGGTTGCTTCACAAAAAGAACCAATTACTCTTTTTTTAAATAAACTCAATGTATACTCATTTTACTTCAATAATTATTACCACATTTTTATTTGCATCATTTTTATAAATAAATCACCTACTGGTGTTTCTTTTTAATAGAATTTCGATTTTAACGATAATTATCAACCTGAAGTACAAATCAATTTGAAATTGGATATTTTACAATATATTGAATTTTTGGGAAATGGGAAGCAGGGCGCAGCGAGGGTGTTAAAAATTCAAACGGAGGGAAATTGACATCGGTAATGGCGAGTGGTAATATAGACTTGCTAATTTCAGGTGGCAGAGGCTGTTCGTTTTGAATTTGTTTGCACAGGTTGGCCCAGTAAACGCAAAAGTGGAAGACCTTGAGTGATTATGAGTTGGCTGGCGTAGCTTTTGATTTTCCTCTGTGCCATGCCGACAGCTTCAAAGTAATTCCGGGCCAAAAGGCCATTAGTCAGAATGTAGATGGCACCGCCTCTATCTCATGCTGTATACTACTGTAGTATACATTCCTTGAACCTGATTCTGGTATGTATACCCTGTACTGGTCGTCTAATTACAAACTTTTCATTGAAACAAAATTATGCTATACGTCAATGGAGAGCCAATTGTAAAAATAATTGATGGAGAAATAGCTACCGAGTGCTGAAGTAGATTGATTTTTGGAAAAATGTAGCTTTTAGTAGTACGAGTCGAAGAAAAATTATTGTGCTAAAAAAAACTAATAGTCACACACAGGATTTAAATGTCATCGTCTTTATCTCGTGCTGTATAAAATTTCTCAAATCTGTTCCTAGTGTATACCATGTACTGGCCGCCTAATTAAACACTCATCGGTATCATAACTCATTGAACTATACGCTCTTCGATGAACAGAGTGCCAATCTTGAAAATAATTGGTGAAGAAATGGCCATCGAGTGCTGGAGTGGATTGATTTTTGGAAAAAATGTAGCTTTTAGGAGCACGCGTCGAAGAAGGAATAATGGCACGTTGAAATCTTGCACGTGATAGATAATGGAACGTAGTTGAGACTTTTGCAGGGTAACCAGAGTGAGCCAGTCACGATCTCGTTGGCAAGAAGAAATACTCGGACGGGGGTAACGGACCGGCCTGGCCCGGTAATGGTACCGGAAACTACACTTACCTCCACTTCCGCCGCTTTGAGCCTTTCCACGCTTCCCCCCTACCACCTTCCCTCCACCAACACTCGACTTTCTTACAGTTCGGCAGCGACCATTTACTCTCAGCCATATCCGAAATCCATGAATCCACATTGCCAACTTTGCCCAACGAAAACTTACACCGGGCGTCGATCTATCTTTTTTTCAAAATATCTCGTGGAAACCCATGCACCTACCCCCTTTACCCGGATTAGCTTCCATTCTTTTCACCGGCACTTAACAGTTTCCTTATAGTCATCCTTACCTTTCTCATCGATCGTTTTTTTAAAGGTTGTGAAAAATAAAATAGAAATAATTTTGTATTTTTAATAATTATGTTAATTTGTTTGAGAAATTTTTCGGACAAATTTGAAACATTTTGTTGACAGTGAATGGAATAAAATCGTTGTGGAGGGGAAAGGGGGATTACGTTTTGTTAGAACAGAGAGATATATTATTGTGAAAATTATTTACATGCTCAATTCTACGCAATGACTGTTTATTCTCGACCATAAACAAAATTCATGAATCCACATTGTTGTATTTATCTGTAATGAAAAATTACACTTGTTGTTTTCCCTTTTCAAATAATTTTAAAGAGACACATTTATCGCTGACTCGGATTAGCTTCCGCTCTTTCACTATCATTTGACAGTTTCCATATTTATTCTTACTTTGTCCATCGATAGTTTCTTTAAAATTTATGAAAAATAAATTAGAAAAAATTGTAAATACTTAAATTTTTTCCTTTGGAAAATAACTGGAGAATAATTTTAAAATGTTGCATTGACAGGAAGTGAAATAGAGCTAGGGGGGGGGGGGGATTTATATATGGGGCCTTAAAAACCATATATACACTCGTACGTCCTGCTAGAGCAGAGGTAGATTGTAGAAATTATTTACACGCTCTGTTCTGCACAATAGCGTTCCCAATAATGGATCAAAGTGCATTAACGCTTTGCTCGTTTAAAGCCACCGAATCGAGGCAATATCACAGTGAACGAAACGCTCTCGCATGTCCAACTTCCATAGACTGACTTTGCGGCCTGCCTATAAATCTCTTGATTTGCAACCGAGAAAATTAAGAACCCATTAACCCAATGAAATCGAGTACAGCAATTCCTATGTTTTGTTCATTATGTTAAAAAATGCATAAATTATTTTCACTCAATATATTCCTATAAATTAACACATTATCATAAACTATAACTTTGTATTAATTTCTGTTTATCAAAAATAACCTATTTTGTCTTAGTTGAATTTTATTAAATATTTGTTTACACTTCACAGTTTAATACATAGAGTCGATGTACAAAAATAAGTTGACATTATTCTTACAGTCAGAACCTTCATACCAGCAAGGCAGGAAAATTATGCGAAAGAATTTAGTTTCGTGGATCATATCGAGGTCGGAGTATTTTTTGAAAAACGCAACAAGGTTGCATTTCGTATAAAAAGCACTTTTTATGACGAGTATTAAAATGTAAGTATACATATTTCTAGCAACAAGATATTCACACTGAGAACGAACGTTAAAGCTATTCGCGGTAAAAAGTAATGCAGAGCGGTACAGGTAATGGGCCAATTTAAATAATAAATATAAATGCGCGAGAAATTGCAGCATGAGTCAATTTACAAGTAGCCAAATGAACAGGTATTTTAGCGATGGCCAGTAATTGCGTTACGTCAAATAAAATCGAGAGCGCCATTCTGCCAGTAAATTAATTCGAAATCCCAGCAGCACTAGCAACATCGTTCAAATTTATAAAGCCACAAAGACTTTTGCGCTGTCACGATTAAATTTCCAATCGCACACATATATAGCACAACAATAATATTCTTTAACGAATACATTCGTCGATTATCCAATTGGGCTCACGATGCACCACGTCATCATTATCATTAATACAACATCATTGTCAAGAGTATTATTAACATTTGTGAGAAAAACAGGTCAATGAGGTAAAAGTGGAGAGAAGTTTGGTCGAGCTTCTCGATGCATTTTGTAATTTTGCTAGGAGAGCGAATTTACGTTGTCAGTAACATAAAGTCCTCGGTGCAAATTTATGGGCAGGTTCTCAAACGAGATCTAGCATAGAGGGCAGGACTCACGTCCGTTTCGGCGCGCTAGCAAAATTAATTAAGTAGTCGGGGACAAACTGTCTGGCTGGTTGGCTGCTGGTTGCTGCTTGCCGGCAGTCCAGGGATATCTCGCGCGAGGAGAAACTGCCTCCTGCTCGCTGGCCAATTTCAGGTCGAGACATACGTACCTACGCTAACCCCCCCCCCCCCTCCCTTCTACTCCCTAACCATCGCGCGTTATCCTGGCTACTCGTGATATTCAAATCTCATTTCATCCTGTTCTATACGCTCCCCAGGATATTTTAAGCGAAATTTTATGCCACGCAATGTTGCCATCTTTCCTTTAGTGCCATCTCCCCAAACCTGAAATCGCCTTTCGACTCTATTAAAAACTAATTTACGAGACCCTCGCTTCGTGCTATATTCAAAGCAGAGGACACCGACGAATTTGATCAAACGTTAAACTGAATTATTTAGTATCGCCAAAACTTATTCACTGTGAAAAAATTCTCTTTCACGGTTGCCTCTCGAAATCCTCGAAGGGACTCGTCAGTCAGGGGGATGATTCATACTTGGACTCTTGGGGAGGGGTGGTAATGTTGCTAAATGAAAATTGTCCACGCGAGACCATTGTTTTTTCAAATTACTTTTTATTTATGGCGATTTTTTATTTTATAACTTTTAAACTTATAATTATCAAGTGACACTCGATTTTCCTAAGACTACCTTTTTGTCTCCCACGATTTTCCTACATAAAATATACTTTTAATGTCTCATTTTACAAATTTCTAATCGCGCAGCCAAGTTTTTATAACTTGTTTTTAGATTTTCCCTCGAATTTTCTTCCGATATTTCTTATTGTCTCTGCTTATCGTTTTCCGTCTTTAAATTCTTTTCGTTAAACGGTGTTTCTCCTGAGGGGCTACACTGTTGCAGCGCGCGCGCAGCGGATATAATACGATTCGAAATTAAACTTCCGAGGCACGCCCGGCATCCGAATAACGCGAGCGGCTGCCTAAAACAGTAAAGATATTACGTATTATTACAGCATGGCACTACGGGCGTGGCGGCCCACCGGAAAACCCGCCAGCAGCCTCCTTATACTGATGATGCCTTCCTCTTGTTCTCAATTCCTTCTTCAACGTTACTCCATTCGATTTCATCCTCAGACTATTCGTTTCTCCCACGCTGCTTTAGGAAATCTACCGACCTCGAGAATCGTTTTCCTTTTTCCCACGTAATGTCAAATTACAGTATATAAAAGTCGATTGCATTTACAATAAGGATGTATATATATATATATAGGTTAGAAAAAAATATACATAGCGCTCTATATACAGGAGGATCCAGTGCAGCTTCAATTTGCATCGCATTAACGTTTGCTGGTCGGTCTACGAAAATTTCTTCTTGCTGCTCAGCTTTTCCTCATACTTCAAACTTAAATATATCATCGACTTGGTCGTCCTGGTCCCACACGCGCAGCTACAACTTTCCAAGATCAAAGTAATAGTATAGATCCTCCCTTATATCTCGTGGAATGCGAAGGGTACTTCAGGAAGTTTCCACGTTTTCCTTCGAGAGGCTCGGTCACAAACTTCCGGTCTCGTCCTTCAAAATTCTGCAAAAAAGAACGCTCGGCCATGTGGTGAAACACGCTGAAACCACGACACACGAATCCGAAGAAAGAATTTTAATGAAAATATAAAAAAACCTTGAATAAAAATCAATATATTTTTACTTTACGCTAGCTCGATGTAGCTGTTAGAAAATATTGAATCCTAATGAAAAAAAGATCAACGAATTAAATATTTTTACTCATAGCTCGATATACCTGCTAAAAAATATAAATCCCACTAAACAAAATTGCACGAATGAAAAATTTTTATTTAAAGCTCGATATATATCTGTTGAAAAATGTTGAATCTCTGATTTAGAAAAGTCTGTTATTTCAATGGAATAGGAGGGGATTTGCGAAATAGGGAAGGAATGGGCGTTGAAGACGGATTGATGACACGAGAGAGCTGCACTGGTAGATTAGATCGAGGATGAATCGAGTTGAAAGGAAGGAGGGATGGATATGGAGACGAAGAAAAGGTAAAGTGGAGAATCGGTCTGGGGTGATATGGTTGGAGACGGTGGAAGGGGATGAGGGTGGCGTAAAGGTACCCAGACTAGCATTCCAAGCAGACCCGTTGAACCGGGTTCATTATTTTCTCGTTATAAGTTTCTACAACTCTGGCTTGTTGTCGTAACGCTGTTAACGCGGACGCGCTACGAATTGTTAAAACGGCCGACGATCGGCGTACGCGTTTCCTTGAGTCGTCCGTCACGCGCCGCTTCCTACCCCCCCCCCCCCCCCCTCGGTTCTCTTCATTACGAAATTATTCGATGACCCATTTTTGAACATCCCTCTATATTTTTTTACGGAAGAGCACTCCACTCGCGTTTATCAACCCCTGAAGCGTTGAAAACGAGCACTCGCGTTCTTTACGATACACTGTGGGATTATTGGAAAGCTGGTCCTCGAAGAAGTATAGCTCAACTGCTCTCGCCTGATCTCCCTTGGACTTGAGACGTATTTTCGTTTCACGAACCATAAATCACTAATCGAAACGAAGTCGTGTTATTTATTTCTATTTTCTAGCGAGGATAACCTCTCTATTGTCTAGCGTGACGAATGTTTGTTTTTGGAAACTACGCTGACATGTTCGGGATGTTCTAGGAATGTCCACCGTAACTTTATATAGTATGATAGTTATCAAAGACATTTATTTCAATTTTTTCCAGCCAAGATAACCTTTATTATCTATCATGTCGAGCGTTTACTCCTGAAAATCACTCTGACATGCTCGGGATGTCCAACGTAGATTCGTAGCACGATAGTTATCAAATACATCTGTTTCAATTTTCCAGCCAAGATGTTACGTAGGATAGCAAAACAATAGTTGGGATACACCCATATAAAATTTGAATCTAGATATATAAATACAAAACAGGCTATACCTACACTAACATATCTCATGGCTATTCAATTCAACATACAAGTCGTGCACGACTCTACAATATAATATACAAATGGTCCGTTGACTTGGTGATCCTGATTGGCTGTCCGCGTCGTGTACACTTCGGGACTACGGAGATAACGCGTTCGGAACCAATAAGCATCTAGCTTTTGTATACCGTGGGGACGAGAAGGGTGGTCGCGTAAGCGGACAGTCAGTCGGTTTTCGCAAGGATACGAAAACGTTACATCACGTGCCAACACACGATAGAACACACACAAAGAAAAAAATTAACCTGGTGTTAGAGTAATTTCTACCCTATCAGAGTTCATACTCTAAACAAATTTGGTGCCTCCTGTGAGGTGTGGATCAGAAATTCAACGAGAAAACTCAGAAAGGCAGATCCAGATTCAGACGATAAAGGAAGGAAATCAAAAACGCCCCCAAGGAGTATTTGTGCCACACGCTGGTAAGTCATTTGGGTCAGTTCAAAATATACCAAATCATAGCAAAATGGTTGAAAGAGTCAAATTAATAATACAAAAGCGCACAGCGTTCAAGTCGCAACTAACAATAATAAGCAATCTTGTTGAAAAAGATAACATAGATTTAGGAACTATTAATTTACGCGTTAAAAGATTGTCAGAGTTATACAAAACACTAGAAGATTTGACGGACGAACTTATGATCTTAGATGCAAATGAAGATCATACCGTAGAATTTCAAACGATACAAGATCGTTATTTTGACGTTGTAAATAAGGCAGAAAAACTGCAGGGCGGTAGAGACAACACAAGTACGGCTTCGACATCAAATACATCACAACGTGATAGCGGAGTTATAAGTGAGAATAGCAATCAATTACCTAAAGTAAAATTGCCCAAAATATCTCTTCAAAGCTTTGACGGTAAATATGAGAATTGGCTCTCGTTTAAAAACATGTTTATTAACGTAATCGACGTGCGACCTGATTTAACAGACCTCGATAAGTTTCATTATTTGAAGTCAGTAGTTGTAGGGGAAGCTGCAAAGAAATTGGAAGTTTTTTCAGTTCATGCCGACAACTACAAAAGAGCCTGGGACTTATTGATACGGTCATACGAAGTAAAAAGGGTACTAGTCTCACAACACATCTCAATGATATTCGAATTACCTATATTAAGCAAAGTATCGTCAATAGGTTTAGCAAAACTCGCGGATGACATGCAACAACATATTGCATCATTAAATTCGTTAGGTGTCATATTTTCTCCGGAGATAGCTATTCACTTAATAGAGAATAAATTGCCAAAGGAATCATTGATGGAATGGGAATCGACATTAAGTAGAGACGAAATGCCATGTTTAGATAAATTGTATGAATTCTTATATAAAGCAGCAGTTTGTGCGTCGAGACAGGAGCGAATTCGACCTCCCGAGAACAGCTCGATTGTTAACCCTTCACCGACAAAGAAAAAACGACACAATTTCACGAATAAGGGATTCATGTTAACCGCGACAAATGAATGTCTTGTATGTCATAAAAACGCGCATCCATTATTTAAGTGCGAAACATTTAAGCAACTAACAATACCTAAACGTATCGAAGCGGTAAAAATGGCGAAGGTTTGTTACAATTGTTTGCGTTCACACCGCGGTAAACCTTGTAGATCGTCTGGGTGTGTAATCTGTCAGAAGCGTCATAACACGCTTATTCACTTCACTCACGAGATCCAAGAAACTAAACAAGAGAATGAAAGAGAACGGCAAGATAAAAGGGCGTTGAATAGTTGACCGACAAACTTATCGGCACACAGTATAGCTACGCTATATCCAATCGCCCCACAATTATTAACTACGGCAGTACTTCACGTGAAAAATTACAAGGGGATCCTAATCAAATGTCGCGCATTGCTTGATACGGGGGCAACGACAAATTTTGTGTCTGAGACTCTAATCCAGAAGCTGAATTTACCGATAACAACGAACTCAATGATTATCGGCACAATTAACAATCAGCGAACCCATACGAAAGGGATAACGAAAATAACGATTCAGTCAATTCATGAATGCTTTCAAAGAGAAATTACATGTCTAGTATTACCGTTGATAGCAGATTTAGTACCAGCAAATGTTTTTCCTCGCGATCATATAAATATTCCGCCGAATTTGAAGTTAGCCGACCCGGAATTTCATCGACCGCGAACAATCGATTTAATAATCGGGGCAGGCACGACAATGTCGCTTTTCGCATTAGGACAAATCGATTTATCAGTAGGCAAGGAAGACCTTTATTTACAAAAAACACGCCTAGGATGGTTAGTAGCTGGGAACATTAGTGAACAAAGGGATATAGGCCATGTTTGTAATCTGATGAATTTAGAAAAACTAATGAATCAATTTTGGGTTGTTGAAGAATTACCTGATCGTAAATCACGATCAGCTGGAGACATATTTTGCGAGAATCATTACACAATGACCACATCACGAGAAAGTGATGGTCGATATACAGTTCGACTACCGTTCAAGGACAATAACAATATCATACACGATTCTCGTACAATAGCTCTCAAACGTTTATTATTACTAGAACGTAAGTTTAGCAAAAATAAAATTTTACAGAACGAATACACACGTATCGTTGATGAATATATTAGCTTAGGTCATATGTCATTAACCAAAGTAAATAAAGGTTCAGAATATTTTATGCCTCATCATGCTGTCATAAAACAAAATAGTCAAACTACAAAAGTTAGAATCGTCTTCGACGCATCGGCCAAAGTGAGTGGAGGTAAATCCTTAAATGACTTATTGTTAACAGGGCCGACGATTCAGGAACCTCTAACAACCCATTTAATCAGATTCAGAACCTACGCTTATGTTATCACTGCAGACATAGAAAAAATGTACCGTCAGGTTAGGGTACATCAAGACGATAGGAAATATCAACGCATCTTATGGCGCCACAATGATGAAATAAAGTCATTCGATCTAAATACGTTGACATTTGGGGTAGCATCATCACCGTTTTTGGCAATTAGAACGCTACATCGGTTGGCGGATGATGAAAGGGGCAGTTATCCGCGGGCTGCTGAGGTTATAAAAACACACATGTACGTAGACGATTTGCTGACAGGCGCGGATTCTATAAGCGAATTAAGGGAAATAAGAGATGAAATTATTGCACTGTTAAAGTCAGGAGGATTTGAAATAAGACAATGGGCGTCTAACGACACCAATGTGATACACGATTTAGCGTCAAACGAAAATACAGCAGAATTTATCTTAAAAACCGAAACGACATCAAGAACATTAGGACTAACTTGGCGCACTATCGATGACGCGATTTGCTATAATCCATCTCCGATTTCCCAAAATGAAAGGTTTACGAAAAGGATGATACTATCTGATATTGCAAGGATCTTTGACCCATTGGGTTTACTTGGACCAATAATATTTTTCGCGAAAAGGTTAATGCAAGACATATGGAAATCAAACATTCACTGGGACCAAACTATACCACCGAGCATACATTTTAAGTGGTTAAATTTTGTAAAGCAATGGGAATCCTTAGGCGAAATAACAATTAAACGCAATATAATCGTATCTGAATGTACTGATTTCCAACTCCATGGTTTTTGCGATGCTAGTAATAGTGGATATGGTGCATGCGTTTATTTACGAACACAAAATAAATACGGAAAGGTTGTTTGTCATTTAGTCAGCGCAAAATCTCGAGTAGCTCCCATAAAACCTACGACTATACCTAGATTAGAACTCTGCGGTTCTCTATTATTGGCCAAATTATGTCACGAAATCACCAGGTCGCTCGGTATTAAATCTATCAGTAAAACAGTTCTTTGGAGCGATTCTACGATAGCACTTTGTTGGATTAGAACGCCGCCTCACCTCTTACAAACATATGTATCAAACCGTGTTGCGAGTATACAAGAAATGACTAGTAGACATAGTTGGAGACACGTGAGAACGGATGACAATCCAGCCGACGCCATATCACGAGGTCAACTTCCAGATGAATTCGTAAAAAATAAAATATGGTTCTCAGGTCCTTCATGGCTTCTAAGCGATGAAAAACAGTGGCCAAATCTTAGAATCGAAATAAAAGAGACTCCCGAAATAAAGCGAAATGTTTGTTTTAATGTTAGAATGGTTGACGCGGAAATTCTTAGTAGATATTCATCCTATACAAAATTAATTCGTATTATAGCGAATTGTCGCAGATGGTTGCCATCCAATAAATCGACGGGAGCTATATCGCCAAACGAGTTGAACATGGCAGAGATCTGTATATTAAGACTGTTACAAATCACATGTTTTAAAAGTGATCTGCATTCTTTGAAGAGCACCACACCGTATAAGGGAAAACTAGCAGGTCTGAACCCTTTCCTGGACGAAAACGATATTATTAGAGTCGGTGGTCGATTAACACAAGCAAATCTGAAGTTCTCACAAAAGCATCCAATCCTACTTCCCAATAAACATCCTTTAACCGATTGCATAATACGAGAAAGTCATCTTAAGCACTATCATACAAGCATACAAGCGACTTTATACAATATGCGCCAAAAATTTTGGTTGATAGATGGTAAAAATCAAATTCGAAGGATCATAAAGGGCTGCATGCGGTGCTTCAGATTTCGTTCTAATGTGACCCAATATAAAATGGCGAATTTACCAAGTTACCGGGTAAATCAAACAACACCTTTTACACACACCGGAATTGATTATTGCGGACCATTCCACATAAAAGAGAAAAAATTCCGCAATCGTAATAAACTAAAGGTTTATATATGTGTGTTTGTGTGTTTAGTAATCAAAGCAGTACACTTTGAAGTGGTAAGCGACTTAACTACCGAAGGTTTTCTAGCGGCGTTGCGACGTTTTATAGCTCGAAGGGGCATGCCTGAACATATTCATTCGGATAATGGGACAAATTTCATCGGGGCAAACAATCAGCTCAAGGAATTATATGTTTTGTTTAACTCTGATAATCATCGAAATGTTATAGAAAGGTTTGCAAGCGATCGTCGTATCACTTGGCACTTCATTCCACCTTTAGCTCCTCATTTTGGAGGGCTTTGGGAAGCAACAGTCAAAGTGTTTAAACATCACTTTAAAAGAGTGATCGGTGAGATGCTGGTTACCTTCGAAGAATTGAACACCTTTGCTATAGAAGTAGAAGGAATTCTAAATTCAAGGCCTATAGCATCTCTGTCCTCTGACCCAAATGACCTTCAAGCCATAACACCAGCACATTATTTAATAGGCAGAACATTTACTACCTTGCCAGAGGGAGATTTGTCTTCTATTCCAGATAATCGACTATCAACATGGCAACATTTGACGAAAATGAGACAAGACTTCTGGACACGCTGGAGGTTGGAATACCTCAATGAATTACAAGTTCGAAATAAATGGACAAAGGAAGAATCTAAAGTAAAACTTGGATCACTCGCACTTATCAAGGACAAAACATTGCCTTGTTCACAATGGGCTTTAGGTCGAGTGCATGAATTACATCCAGGCTCTGACGAAGTGATACGTGCTGTCACATTGAAAACCAATAGTGGGATGCTTAAGCGATCCACGAAATATATATGTATACTACCTGATTTATAGTCATATATTTGTATTTAGTACTAAGTTTTTTTTGGATTATTAACAAGTAACAACATTACATCACATATATTTAAAATTTGATTGTACTTGATATGAAAATTAATAAATAAAGCAACAAATATGTTCCTCAATAAACAGTGTGTCAAAGGGCAGTGATTGATCGTTCCTCTCAACGGGGGAGTCTGTTACGTAGGATAGCAAAACAATAGTTGGGATACACCCATATAAAATTTGAATCTAGATATATAAATACAAAACAGGCTATACCTACACTAACATATCTCATGGCTATTCAATTCAACATACAAGTCGTGCACGACTCTACAATATAATATACAAATGGTCCGTTGACTTGGTGATCCTGATTGGCTGTCCGCGTCGTGTACACTTCGGGACTACGGAGATAACGCGTTCGGAACCAATAAGCATCTAGCTTTTGTATACCGTGGGGACGAGAAGGGTGGTCGCGTAAGCGGACAGTCAGTCGGTTTTCGCAAGGATACGAAAACGTTACATCACGTGCCAACACACGATAGAACACACACAAAGAAAAAAATTAACCTGGTGTTAGAGTAATTTCTACCCTATCAGAGTTCATACTCTAAACACAAGATAACCTTTATTATCTAGCATGTCGAGCATTTAACTTCTGAGAATCACTTTGACATGCTCGGGATGTTCCAGGGATGTTCACCGTAGATTCGTATTACGATAATCATCAAATACATCTGTTTTAATTTTCCAGTCAGGATAACCTCTATTACCTAACATAACAAAGGTTTATTCCTGAGAATCATGCTAACATGTTCTGAATGTTCCAGAGATGTCCAACGTAGATTCGTAGTACGATAATTATCAAATACATCTGTTTCAATTTTCCAGCCAAGATAACCTTTATTATCTAGCATGTCGAGTGTTTATTTCTGAGAATCACTGACATGCTCGGGATGTTTCAGGGATGTTCACCGTAGATTCGTATTACGATAATCATCAAATACATCTATTTTAATTTTCTAGTCAGGATAACCTCTATTACCTAACATAACAAAGGTTTATTCCTGAGAATCATGCTAACATGTTCTGAATGTTCCTAGGATGTCCACCATAGGTTCGTAGTAAGACGATTACCAAAAACACTTCTCATCAGCGTAGAAGTAGCTTAGCGGTTTCGATTCTACGATAATGCGCGAACGTATGAATAAATTGATATATACATATAGTACAGTTTGGAAAGCACGGTTCACCGAGGGATTTGTACGACTATAAAGCGAGGATAGGGTAGAAACGCAGTGGAGTAATTATACTTTGGCGAAGAGTCGTAGGATCGTTCAATGGTGGAACGGTGATCAATGCCGGCTGGCAAAGCCATGATTAGCACATTCGTTGGCCCGAATTGGAACGGGAATCGATTTGACAATTCGCGGCCGATCGTTCGTGAGTGGTTACGTGTGTGCGTGGGTTGGTGTGTGAGTGTTATGTAAGCAAGGCCTAACCAGTTGTCAGACGTCAAGAGCAAAACACAATTATCAACAGAGGCCCTCTGTGTATCGCTAGTGTTGCGTTATATAAATGCATACTAAACTGTGTTCCTATATATATATATATATATGACTTTCAAGAATGCCAAACCCTTCTCAAATTTATATGTATATATGCATAAAATCTAAGTTTCGTAAAACTTGAGGAATTTCTCGAGTTTACCAACACGATATAATAATCGAGTGATTTCAAGGTCGTGAAATAGTAATTTGGGATATTCGAGTGTTTCACGCGGTCGTTTATCTGACTGAATTACTGGCTCACAAGCCGCAGCTGTGTACGGTTTAAACTTGTCAGGGGCAGATATTATTGCACTGTCACGAAAGACCACTCGCTAAATGAACTGCATGGGTGTTTAACCCTCTCGTATCTTACGTTACGTCAACATGAAAAATTCTTCGTTTTTTTTCTACTTTTTTTCTTTTTCCTATAAATCTCAATTTAATGTTAAATATTGCTTGCTTGTTAATGTCGAGGTGGGAATGGGGGGGGGGGGGGGGGAGCTTGCAAGGGGCAGATCCACGACGAAGAACGAGCGACTTAACTTTCGATGTGGAGCAATTTAAGTTTGTAACAAGCGTAGTGTACACTGAGATAGCTGAATGAGACAGACATGGCTAGGTAAAAGCTGCCTAGAGTTGTGGGAGCTTCGAATAGAAGGGGAGGGGGCCAATTGACCATGCAAAACTTTCCTTATGAATTCATCGTCGAGTGGAATCGCTTATAGCGCAGTGTACTTAGCTTCTAATTTATTAAACATATACGTATTCTTATGCCTGCACTTCAGTTTCTTTAAGTCTCATCCCATTTTTCTCCTCCTAATTCTTTCTCCTTCGGTTTATCACCTTGCAATTTTCATAAGGTCATATTTATCAGGAAGAGAATTTGAACAATTTTTAGAAATATTGTGTTTGCTGATTGTAATGCGTAGTTTGAAGAAAACGTGGCCTTATTTTCTTCCAGTATGGAAAAATTGAAATGCAAAATTATGGCAGATTGTTGTAGCAGGTTAGAATATAGATTTGGCAAATTTTAGAGGCCGCGTTTCCGGCACAGTTTTACCTCCCCCTGATAGGTTGCTTATTGCTTTTCCTTCCAAAGCTCCTCCCCTTCTTTCTACATCCTTTCATTTTACTGTACTTCCCATTCAATAAGTCCTACCAAGTTCTTCAAGGAAAATACTGCTAGCCTTATACGGGATCCTCTTTCCCTCTAATAGCCTGGAACGTTGCATTACAATTTTTCTCCTTAGAAATTCTGTTTGATAAGCACTGTTGGATCAATGATTTCTTTCTGTATTTTTGTAAAGAAATTATATATTATAGATCCTCTTTCAATGCTTTGTATTTTATTATATATAACTCGTCACAATATTACTACGTTTTATTTCCTCTACATTTGTCTACTAATTTCTCATCATCAACGTTTCCTCTACTTCCACTAATTTCTACTTTAATTTTCTAGAATTTGCCACTGTTTTTCCTCAACCTTTTTATTTACCAAGATTTCACAGTGTTCTTAGCTCGGCCTTTTACATTCGTCTCTTTGGGTGGTACTTCCTCCCGAGCGCAAGAGTCTTTTATTATACAATTATATATATACACAGACATATATAGCATAAGCATAAAGTATTATCTCCACGATTTGAAATAATTCTAGTGAAACTAAAGTGAGATCTAGTTAACATAAAAATAATCTGATGTATTTTGGAAGGAAACGAGAAATCGATGAGTTTCCTGTTCACTCGATCCAATCAGAATTACCTCGAGCACAGATTTCTTTGCAAACATAATTTTTCACACGTTTGTAGGTTGAGTTTAAAAATAGTTGGAGAGAAATAACGTAGAGACTGATTAAGGAAGGTGTTTATGCTCGTTACACGTTCCAGCCCAGAAAAGGTATTACTCAAGCAGGCAGCGCCTTCTTCATTTGCAAAGTATTCCGAGCCCTTGCACCCTTCACACCCGCTGTATACTCTCTCGACGCTAGTTTTCTCAGCAAGCTTTGTATTCTTTTTTCACTGCTACTTTTTCGAGACAAGTCGTTTCGCAGGTATAGCGACATCGTGCAAAGTGACAAGTGGCACGATAGTTTCTATAAATACAGCGTGTTGTTTCGCGTATTACAGTTGATTTCCGCATATGCCAACGACAGTATTCGAGTACGGTATAAAATTGTGCAATTTTTTGTTGGAAAAGACTTTAACGGCCTGATATCGTTGCTATATATATAGGGCTGTCCTCAGATCGTTCGTTTTTCGCATTTTCCAACGTTCCACGATTCAAGCCTGGTCCCGTTCGCACCCAGACTGTTACCCCCACCCAACACTCCCGGAGGGATATTTGAATTTCGAAGATTCCACCTTACCGACGCTTTTCGCGAGGGAAAATGCGACCTGGGGGATGGGATTGGATATAGGGAGGCCAGCGAGGGAGGAAGTATGGGAGGAGGACAGTATTTGTATTAGGCGAGAGAGCGAATCGAGTCAGGAATTTCTTCGAGGAATCTGCAGCAATGCCAAGCCGAAGACAGAGAAGACTGATGTCCCGTTCACACCCGGATGGTAACAAATAAACACTGGTAGAAGGGGAAGAGAGATAGAGGGGGGGGGAGTGAATGGAGAAATGAGAATCTTTCACAATAAACCGAGATAAAAAGACGGCGTTTCAAATGCACCTCTTCGAGTTTAACGAATGATTCGAGCAGGAGATGGAAAAATGATCGAGAAGAAATTTTTGAGATTCGAGGGTGTGAGGAGAGAATGGAAGGGGGAGGGGGGAGAATGGGGGGACCGGAAGGGGATGGGTTAGGTATCCCTTGGAATGGATTACAGAATCAGATGGGATGGCGGATCGAAAGCACTCTTTCTCTATACGATGCGACACCTCATCATTCCACCACGTTCACCGGGTATCCAACGTTTCCAACGCCTGGCGTAACGTGTGTCGATCCTTCCGGAGGCGTGCACGGTGATTTAAGCCCCTGTTTACGGTTTTGTGTTTTCACACACGGCGGGAGCCAAGTATCTCCGCTCCCATATCTAAAATCTAAATCTCTTTGAACGTATCTCATTGACTTCCGCTGCTTTCTTCGGAAGTTGTGCGAGCAGTCGAATAATACGGTTTTGAACTTTTCTTCGTCTGACTTATTTTGGATTTTTCTACTTATCGTATCGTTAGAACAACGTCTATTGATTTATCGTATCATTTATATTGATATACAGTTGTGAATCAGTTATTATTCCAAGAGTTTGAGGATCTGGACAAAAGTTTTCAATTTTATTCGATTTAGTAATTTTTTTTTGTTTTTTGGTGTTCTAAATATAGATACTCTTTCATACGTATACCAAATCACCGAATGTTTTTGCCACGTAGACAGGGGATCTATATTCGAATAATTATTTCGAATATGCTTGTTTCAATCTGGCGAAAGCCCCTGCAGCTGGCATCTCGCATTTCAATGTAATCTGGGCACCGAGTCACTCTCCCCATTTTCCAGCTCGATCTCCTCCACAGTTAGAGAGAAGCGAGTCGACTCTTGGCACGTCGCGTCGACACAGCTAGAACTTCAACTTTTCCAAGTTTTAATCCAACCTGCAGAGTGACCTAGCTAGGCCGGCAAGAAGGAGAAAACGAGAGATAGACAAGGCAAAGGAATTATTGCGAAAGCTGCGAGAAGAGTCAGCAGAGCGAAAGGGAAAAGTTCGGTTGCAAGTATCACTCTCTTCCCCCCCCCCCTTACATCTTATGCTTTGGAAAGTCGACCAGTTACACGGAGGTGAAAAATTCAAAGAGTGAATCAAGTGCCTGTAAGAAGTCGTATGTAAATGCTAAATAATAAAATTAACAAATCATTAATACAGCTGTTGGTAGCTTACCGGGTAAAGGTAATTTACTGATTTTCGTTATTGTCACGAAAAGTGACTTACTAAGGAGAAAACGAGAAATAGACAAGGCAAAGGAATTATTGCAAAAGCTGCAGCAAGGAGAGTCTGTAGAGAGAAAGGGAAAAGTTCAACTCGAAGTATCACTCTTCTTTTCTCCTTCAACCCCCCCCCCCCTCTTATACTTTTTGCTTTGGAGAATATATTAGTAACACCGAGGTAAAAAACTCAAAGAGCAAGCCAAGTGTCCATACGAATTTTTATTTAATCGTTAAATAATAAAATTAGCAGGCCGTTAATACCGCAGTGCGCACCGGACCGGTTAGAGATAATTTAATGACTTTCGTTATTGGCTCGAACACCGTAAAGCTATCCTCGCACATCTGTTGCCGCATCGATTTTAATATCGTTTCATTCGACGTTGCCCAGCCACTTGCCTGCCGTTTTGTTGCGCAAAGCCGCTTTTGGTCCGCGTCTGGCTATGTCGCGACTTTTCCACTGAATTTCCGAAATAATCATCAGTTTCGTCCAGGGAGCTTTTATGCGCCAAGTGACGCAAAGAGCTCTCCTGTGCTGGACTGTTATTAGAATAGGCAATATATAGTATGAATTTCCCCATTTGTCAGCAACTTCGTCGCCTGGGAAAGTTTGGGGAAAAAGGAAAACTGTGTGATTCTATATATAGCATAGCTTGGAGGGAAGTTTGGCCGCGTGATACCGGCGCGTTATAATGATTCTGACCGCTCCCCGGGGAGCTACTGGGTAAGGCTAGGTAGGTCAACTGTTCTCAAAACCAATCACATCCCCGCAGTACTCGCCGTTGCCTCCTCTAGGTGAGTTTCAAGAAACGGTAGCTCCGCGCTTGAGTTACTGAGATTGCCAAAGTTCAAGCCTCTGGCATCCCCATCACCCCCTAAATACCACTTTTCAATTTTATATTCGCCAATCCCATTCGCTACCTCTCTCAGTGTCACACTTTCTCCTTCGATTTTTTTTCATTCCTTTCATCCCCCCCCCTCCCCCCTTCTCACCACCATGTACTAAATCTCCCACGAACTAGAGATCCTGCAGCGAATTACCTACACGCGTAGGAAAACGTCGATATTAAATCAAAGTCTAAATTTTGCGAGGGATATAGTCCTCTAAGACTCTCCGCGATTCAGAACGTTCCTGCTCCCTTCTGAGTGAAACGTCCTGTGGGAATCGCGGGCCTTTTATTGCTCAAACTTTTTGAAAGATGTGCCAACGAACAAATCCACCGCGTGCCCTTTCGCACAATGGGTACTAAAAGGTCGATATGGCCATTTACTCCCAGGAAAGGTCGACTCTCGATACACGCACGATTCGTCTTCCACTTCCACTAAGCTCTCTCTACTTTACACTCCACTGTTTCAAAGTAAACTCACGAAATTTACTTTGACAATCCGTCTTCTCATCCGCTCGCTCTTCTATTTTTCCTTTATTTATTTCAAATTTTACGGCGGAGCTGAAAAATGCCAGTCGAGTCTGACTCGAATCCACTTGTTCTACTTAAAGAAGATCAGTAGTCCATCTCGTGCGTTGAGTCGTGGGATCTTTAGTTATGCGATGGTGTATAAACTTAGAGGAGAAACGATTCGTACCCAAAGTCGGTTAAAAGAACTTGTCAAACGGAATTTTCATCGTTCTACTGAACTTTTCCACAACACAAAGCCCCGCAACGTTTATATCAATATCGATTTACGATTCCACGAAAAAACAGGATTCGATCGATTAAGGGGGTGAGCTGTATTGAAATCTGAATAAGAAATTCAAAGTCTCTCGTTTAGGTAAGCTTTTCTTTCAGCTAACTCCAGTAGATTCGCGGCGATTGATCTTGAGAATTTTGGCGGGAAAGTTTTTCCGAAAATAATTAAATTTGCATGAAAATTTATGGGAGGGTTACGCAACGAAGGTTAAAACGCTGAAGAAGCGAAGCTAAATATATAAAACCAACTTGGCGTACCCATAGGTGGTTTCATTCTATCGAGCAAACGTTGGGAGAGCATTTTTCTAAAAGTCGCAGGGTATCGACACGGTGGCCCATTATCGGACAACGTGAGCAGTGGAAACAGCCTGGACGTTTTCGTGTGGTGAAGTCTGCTTGCTCTACGAGGAGGAGCTCCCCCCCCCCCCTGCCTCATCTCAAGCCCACCAAATAGAACGCACAGCATGTGCCGCATCCCTCACTTGGTAGCCAATATTGGTTTACACACCGACTCTCACAAATACCCCTCGTCTTTCTCTCTCTTACTCCATTTTCTTTATTTTCTTTCTTTTCTTCTTTTCATCCCCTATTCTTCTCCATTCCTATTTATTTCTTGGCCCTTTATTATATTTTCCTAGGCATTATCTCGTTTCACAACACTTTTAATACATTTTACTTGAACTCTGTATTCTCTCTTAGAAATGTGTGTGTGAGTTCACGACCACAAGCGATCGAAAAATACAGCAAATGTCAGTCTCGTATGCCGAAGCACGGGCTGGGAATCGGTCACAAGAAATTCTACCCATCTTCCTGGTGCTCGTGACGCTTTTCACTCGAAGTTTTGCACCCCCTTCCAACATACCTATACCCCCCCCCCCCGGACTAGCGAGCTCGCGACGCTATCGACTTTTCCCTCGTTTTTAATAAACTTTACGAGTCCCTCGATTTCTCCAACTTTCCCAGTTTGCAAATTGAACCTTGTTGCTTTTTATTTCAGCCACGTTTCTTTCACGATTATGCTAGGTCAAAATTGAATTTGGAGTGCAGTCGATGCGGACCCGTTATCATTTTGCTTTTAAGTTTTGTATGGCTGGAGAGAGGGTCCCCGTGTAGCGTTGGATAAATTATTCAAGCAAGATTCAATAAAGTTTGATACTTGTTGCTATATGTGTATGGCCACTAGATTAGTTCGTAAACCATGCCCTCCATGGATTTGCATAGTGGCCATTTAACAGGACACTCTGTATCCTATCGGATTGATTGTCGATGACGCGATGGAGATATGGGGGGAGGTTAGGGGGTGGAGGAGGGTAGCCAGGGGGCTGAAAGGGGATAGAAGGCGATTGGTACACTGACATACGCGAGAGCGTTCATCAATATTTCACTCGGCGTATGGCTCTGTATCTACTCTGTCACCATGAATGCATATCGATGATTATCCACCTATTGCTCGGAAGCGTATCGAATGGACCACAGTGAATTCTTCGTTAAACGTTACCGCTTCCAACACACCGGCATAATATTCCCAAAGTCTCTCATCTACTCCTCCCCCCTCCTCGTACCAACCCCTTCAATCCAGACTTCGCTGTGCCATGTAATTGCACGTTTCAATTATCCTTCGGGATCCCACGAAACACCGCCAATTATCCATCGCTATACCACGACTTAAAAATCTCTTTATCCAATTACACCCCCTCCTCTACTTTCATTTTATTCTCCTTTGGAACGCTACCAAAGCTGAATTTCCATTTGGTAATCTCGTTTTTTAAAATTCCACGTCCAGGCTCATTTATTTCTCGCTTATACTACTGAAAAATTTAAAAATTCGAAATCGGTATTATTAAACGAATGGAATCTCGATCGGGGCTGTACAGATTTTTATCTTCCGCAGGAAATAAGTAGTGTGAGTGGAATTTTAAAGGTATATATAGGAAACCATTGTACAGCATTAGGTGAGAAGCTTCCCTGGCTATAATCGAGTAAGCAACAGCAGCAATAATCTCATGCTAAACCATCGTGATAGTCCCATGGATAGGTAGGAGTCAGTGGCTTCGTTGGGAAATTCTGCCATGCTCATCTTCCCACGCCTCTCTTATCTTGCCGAGTAATGGCATTAAAGTAAAAAAGGAGCCAAAATAGAAGCCCTACCTCCCAACGGGGCCACCTAATCGCACGGTGAATTGCTCCGAACATATCTGCAAGGGGAAAAAGACACCCTGGTGAACGTTCCTCCATAATCGAAATTCATATTCACAATTGCATCATCCCCATTTCCCCTTCCTATTACCCCCTAAATTTTCTTATCATTCCCCTACTCGACCAGTGCTTATACCTATATTTTTCAATTTTGCAGAGGAACGAATTTGAGTGTTTTGGTTGATAAATAAATCTTTTATAAATTCTAATGGAGAAGGAGGGGGGAGTATTGTTTTTCTTCGGTTGTGGGGCCAACTGCGAAGGGAAAGAGATCCCAGTGGAAAGGAAGCGCTGTCGCAGCAAATATTCCTCGGTAATCGAAATGCATATATACATGAGTTTGAGTGGTGTTGATGCGCGTTGTACATTATGTGTGCGTTGATGAAAAAAAGTCAGCCGTAGGGCTGGCAGGAATTGGGAAGCTAGGCAGGATGATCAGGACAAGGACGAGCAGGGTGGAGATTGGGAGAGGAGGGGGGGGGGGGGGGTGGAAGAGGCGATATGTCATATGACACGACGTATGTTCGACGCTACGACGAACAAATTTCCATTACTGGTACCCCCCTCACCCTTTAACTTTCCACTGGGCGAACTGGGAAAACCAACTGACCTCTGCCAATCAGCGCACTTCTGTTTTTCAAAACTATTACTGTAGAAAAACGAAGATACCAACCTCTCATATTATTACCCCGAATGGCCTTGGGTATATAGTGGAAAATCTTCTGTGATTATTATTCATTTTCTGAATTAACGAAACGATGATTTTTTAACGCCAAGGGAATGAAGGGTCTGAAAATTAATATTACTGGTTATGTGGTAGTTGGTAAAATTGAAACACTGAAAACAACTTTCCACCAGTCGAACTGAGAAAACCAATGACCTCTGCCAATCAGCGTACTCCTGTTTTTCAAAACTATTACAGTAAAAAAAAAACGAAGGTACTAACCTCTCATCCTATTACTCTTAACGTTCTTGGGAAGTGGAAAATCCTCCATATTATTTTTATCATTTCTTCTATTAACGAAACGATGATTTTTCAAGGCCAAGGGAACGAGAGGGCTAGAAGTGTATTTTACTGGCTATGTTAGTTGGTAGAATTGAACTACTAAAAAAAAAAGAAAAATTAATAGTACTGTTCGTGCAATATTCTTTCTCGCTGATTGTCAATATGTATACCGTGCGCGTGGGACTAAGAAAAAGAGAAAGTTTTTAAAAGGAGAACGAGCAGGAGGATCGTTTTGCTTGTCCCATGCATTATCGATCCTTAAATGTACCATGCAAAAAGGCGAGTGCGCTGCAATTTTTATAGACGGTATCTCCCGGAACGAGCTACGCCAATTTTTTCTATTCGCTCCATTTATTTCATTCTTCCATTACCAATTTTCGCAGCTAAAGGGTGCTTTTTTTTAATTTCCTCTTTTCATCGTTCGCCCTATTCTCTTACTTCCTGTTTAAAAGAACGATAGCATTAAATAAAATTTTAATTCAATTTCGTCGCAAATCTCCCTGCACATTTTGAAAAATTTATTGCCCAAAAATTCAGGCATTTGTTTTTTTGTTTAATATTTATCGCAGACATCTTATAAAATTGGAGTCCTTTAACTCTGTAACATCACCAATACTGGTAAAATTGTTTTATGCGTTATCCCGCGAAAAGGGAAACATGCGTATGTGGAAACGATACATACTGCGGGATGGCCCAGAAAAATCTATTCATCCGGATAGAATAAACAACCTGGCAAAGCTAGCCGGAGGTAACCGCGAGAATTACAAAAATATCTCTAGCTATATTTTTTGTACTTGATGGCAGAATAGTATTTATAACATGATACGAAAACAGGAGGAAATTATATTGGGTAAACGTTAAAAGTAGCAAAGTATTATAAGTGAACTGATTGTTCTACTTTGAAACCAGCTACAACCGAACGTATAATAAAATATGGTGTTTTTTGGTTCTTTTTTAGGTACGAGAGGGATATGACACGGTGATGAGGGTTAAATTTATCCTCAAGCAACCCCTTTTAAACTTCTCACCTGTTCTGCACTGGCAAACGTGGTAGATATACTTTTTGATGCATACACCTACCGGCTCGTTTATGTTAATGTAATTTTGTGCCCTGACGACGGTGGTGCTGAAATAACGACTATCCGAGAGATAAATCGCTTCTGCATTCGCATTGCATGTGATATGCATGTTTTTCACAGTGGACTATTTTACCGGAAGTACTCGTCTTCCAATTGAATCTTCACCCAAATTTTTCCCTCCCTCCTACCACTTTTTTTCTTCAAAATTTTATAACGCCCGACCAGTGACTGATTTTTCTACTCGAGCGACTGCGAAGCTCTGTCATCATGGACAGAGTTGAACGGTTTTTGATTGTATGGGCACTAATGAGGATTGGATTGGATTGGTGCATCCCTGTGCTTGTTTCAAGCCTGTTGATACGTAATGTTGTAACCCGAATAATAGTATGCGAAATTTCGGTGCATTTAATACGGTTAGGCGGCCATATTGCAATTTGAAAAGCACGAGCGTGACACGGGGCGCGGGAGATTCATTGAACGCGTTGTAGAAATACGAACGATCTGCTGGCTCACGTGAAAAACTGGAGAGGGGCTGCTAGTGTACGGTATATACGTGTAAAGGGGGGAGGGGGTTAAAAAAACAACAATTGCATTATGCCCCCGGTATGGAGCTATACAGGGCAGTAAATAAAAAGCCGACGCTCGTATCTGCATTTCAACCACACCCGCGCCATTTGCATCTCATTCCGCAAGTTATATCACTTTCATTAACGAAGTGGAACAGTGGATTTCCATTCTGGCGATTTCACGTGTCCTGATGGCAACTCCCTCCTCCACTACAACCCCTCTATCCCATCCTTGTCCCGGCTCAGGATGACTATAAGCACACTACAAAAACTTTAAGCAGAGCCCCTTTGCCAAGTTTTGTTTTACTGCACCATTCGAGTAAATTGCGAATCAGCAGTGAAAGAAGTGCATTCAACATAAATGGATTACTCAGCCGCGTGTATGTATGTGTGTGTGTGTGTGTAAAACTGTTAATTTTTATTTACTCGTAGAATAATTGATACTTAATTATTATATTTTCAAAAATATATTGTATTTGGGCATTTTTTATTTGTTAATCAGTGTATAGATTGTCGTTGTTTTTGGATGATCGAAGTGATCTACTATTATGGTCATTTATGTTTTTGCTGGAAACTTGTTGAGAGGTTGAAGGGGCTTAGTCGAAGAGGGATAGCAGAGAGGATTGGTAAAGAGGGGGGATGGGTAGAACCTTGAAATAATCGAATGAGAATCACGGGTCGCGATAGAGGCTTCATTGATGGCGTCAGTGCCAATTGGAATTAGGTTTAAGGTGTTGTGGGTACACTTTAGGAATAGAGTTAACGTAGGTCGATCCAGCGGCATGGCAAAGTAAAGGAGGATTGAACGACGGATAATATTTGAGTTGTCGAAGGCCATCAGAAAATGGTAGATGAACTGTAAGCGAAGGGGGTGGTGGGTTAAGTAAGTGGTTAAGAGGATGGGCGTCTGTAGGTAATGGAATAAAAACACTCGACCTCGATGTCATCATGGACCTAAGCACTGCTTGTTACTTTTATCCTTTTGGCGTCTAAAGCTGCCAAGCGTCGAAAGTTTCGTCGAAAAACAGTGCTGATCTAAGACTGTATAAAATACAATCACATTAAACGACGAGAAAAGCTCGATGAGTCGATTTAATTTTTTTCATGTACTAAATAGTCTTGTATACCTCTTGCTATAATAGTGTGAGAGTAATTATTGTTTGGAGAATAAGAGAGAGAGAGAGAGAGAGGAAGAAAGCAAAATAAAATGGTTTAATTTTCACTCAAAGTTCTTAAATTAGAAGAATAGGAGAGATAAGATGTTTTAAGGTTGACATTTTATACGAGGTATGATCTGAGCTATTGATTTATTTCCTTTATTAAATAGTACTGTATTTCTCTCGTTATAACAAATCAATACTAATTATTGTTTCACGAAGAAAAATGTATGATTTAATCTTCAATGAAAAATCTTCTGAAATTAAAAGAATATGAGATATCTGGTGTTTTAAGGTTGACATTTCATACTGGGTACATGAGTTAAGTGATGTTAAAGTCTATAAGGGCTGACGACGAGGGGGTGAATAGTGCAGATAATCCACTTAATCCAGCAATGGCTGGATGGGGGTTGTTAGGAGGGGGTTGGGGTGCGTCTATTAATTACCAGGGACCAATTTCAGTCCTTGGCGGTCAGTAAACCGGATGCTACGCGACACCTGTAGACCTAAGATGCGTTTGGTGCCCTTTCAGCCCCTATTCCGATTCACAACCCCCAGAACAATGATTTTGTCAATGGAAGAACTTATAAAATAGCAGAATAATATTACACATCTAGTGTTTTAAGGTTGACTTTTCATACCAGATATATAAACTAAGTGATGCTTAAGTCCATAAGGGGTAGTGACGAGGGGTGTGAATGGTGGAGGTAATCCATTTAATCCAGCACCGGCCGGGGGTTGTTAGGAGGGGCTCGGGGTGCGTCTATCAATTATCAGGGGCCAATTTCCGTCGTCGGCGGTCAGCAAACCGGATGCTACGCGACACCTGCCGACTTAAGATGCGTTTGGTTCCCTTCCAACCCCTTCTAGGAATCGCATATCCCCCAAGAATAAAGCGAGAGAGCGAGGAGGGTTGGGGTTGGCTCGCACGTGGAGGCGGAGCGAAGTCGCGCGTCGTGTCCTGCTCGGGGGTGGCCAACCCTCTCGGTAAGGGGTGGGGAGCCACCAACTATTCAGTTCTCGACCGATCACCGTGGAAGGCATCACGCTCCTCCACGCCGTACAATTTCAACTTGCCACGTGACTCGCGCGACAACATGAAATATTACCTCTCATTTAACTTCCCCCACTCCATCCCACTCTCACTCAAATCCATCAACAGTATTCGCTAAAATTACAAAGAAATCGCAAATTTTTCCTAAGGATTGACATCATGAAATTTTATACAAATTTTTTGTAACTTTCTTCGAGTGATTTTGGAAAATTCTAATTGAGTGTTCTTGTCATTTCGCGTTATCAATTTTTTGTTTATTGCGGATTTCATACGCGTAAAGGAATTACCTGACTTTTTGGAGATTTCCAAGAATTTTTTATCATTTACTGACTTACGATTAACCGAGGGTAATAATCATTTTTAGAGAGTTTGAAGGAAAAAATATATTGAAAGTTAAAATTGATCGACTGTTTTATCGAATCATTGTTTCATCAGTGAACAGCTCCATAAATAATTTATCAGAATTTTCACGTGGGTCGATCCTATTATTAAACATAATTGTAAGAATCATTCATTATTCTCTTTTAATTTTACTCATACCATTATCCATATTTTTTCGAATTACAGTGAGGCTGGGAGTCTTTCTCGAACACAGATAATCCCTCGTGATAAAATAAACGATTAAAATTAATATTTTCTATTTTCGGTAGAAGAAAAGATAAACTGAGTGTTTGTACGGCAATGGTTTGAGCACGTGTATGTATTGTGAGGTGCTCGGCTTTTTTTATTTTATGTGCAACTTGTGTGAAGATATTTAATTCGCCAATGATTCTACCATGATGAATATCTGGAGAGGATTCCATGTGTAAGGATTATCCAAGGGTGCTTTTCCACTAGGTAAACAAAAATTGTATACGTCCTAGCGTAACCAACCTGTGAGTCTCAAAATAAATAAAAACTTATTTTTAATATTAAAATAGGCAGTAAAAATGGTAAAATTCTTAATAAAAAGCAGAGTGGTTGTAAAAAAAAGGAGATGAATTGGAGCAATAATGAAAATGTTTTTGGGGCAATTAGTTTGGCGTTATTGTTGCTCTGCCTTTACCGGTCTACTAATATATTAACGCCGCAATGCTTTTTTCTTTCGGCCAGCTCCGCTTTTACAAGCGGAACTGCATTTGTCACGGTGCTCCAATTTCCCGATTTTTCTTTTGCAAGGGAATAAAAGAGTGGGAGATGTAGAAAGGGAGAACAAGACTGAGAGAGACAGAATGCAGCGAGCATTAACGAATACAGTGGCAAGCCATTATTTTCGGTTTTCCCTTACTATGAATTCATTGTCCGTACACGCGACCTCCGATATTCTATCGAACAGAACAAATGTGCAATCAGTGATTTGATATCGATTGTTTACCTCCTCGTTAATTAGCCACATGACCAGGAATACACCGTTCAGCTGCTAAACTCTACAACTAACTTTTTCCTAATTAAAATGAATTCCTCTTTTGCCATTTGTTCCTTTCAAATGTCGAAAAAACAGTCTTCTATTTCAGGTATATGTATAAGTAGTATATTTAAGTTACATTATTATTTTGTTCCTTTTCCATTATTTCTTTATCAAGAGACCTGCGACTCGAGAATATCTAGTGGTGCATTCCTAGCTGATCCAATAAACACATTACATTATATTCTCACAAATAATTCTGCAATACACTTATACTCTGAAAAGTAAGAAAATAGAATTAGAAGCTCGAGAAATATTCAGTTGCTTAAATCGTACTTACCAGAGTTTCATAGAACGAGATTAACATTAATTAACTTACTCAACTTAAGATTGCACAAGTGTTTTACTCGTAACGTGGAAAGTTTCGACCAGACTAAAGTTTTACTGAATGAATTAATCGGTCAGCAGAGATCGTGCTGGCGATGGATCTTCGTTCTATAAAAAAAGACGAATTAAGAACAAGTAAAATATAGATTCTTCCGATAACTCTAGTGGACCTGAAATAAATCGATTAAGGATCGATAGTCCTTATCCTTTTAATCCTGTAACGAGAAACTTTCAGCTCATCAAATCTATATTCTTTCTTTGTAAAATTAATGTTATATTCTTTAAAATTTCCATAGAACCTAAATACTCGTAATTCCTATATTTCAGTCGAATAATTTACAAAATCAATTAATTGATTAGAACTGATTAACGCGAACCGCAAATATCGTTAAGCGATTCGCGTGGGAATCTTGCGTGGGGTAGAGTCGAGTGGTGGGGGTATAGATATAAATAATTTAGTAGGTATACATTTGCTCTCCATTTATTCGGATAAAATTCTATTCGAAGCACGAAGCACACAATGTAGCCGGGGCGCCGATATTTTAAGCATAGATAAGGAGCGTACTGTGCGAGAGACCGTAGACGGAAATATCATCGAGTTCTCCACTAGTGAAAGGAAAGCCGCATGCCGGAATGCAATCTGAGTAATTAATCGTGGTAAAACGCGTCTCGTCCCTACGCTCTATTAATTAGTACGCGCGATACTCGGAAACTTTGTGGCTAAAGCTCCATTCCAAAAGTCTCCGCGTTTATTTATCACGTACTTTAAAAGCTCTGATAATTCTCCAGCTATTTGCACCGCTAGCTTGCTCGCCATTTTTCAAGCTTTGTCCTTTTCTCCGTGCTTCAATCGCGTCGACCTTTTTTATTTGCATTTCCGGTGAAACTCTTTAAGAAAAGACTGCGGAGGAAAGAGGATGAATTCAGAAATCCTAACATGAAGCGAGTATTGGACAAAAGGAACAATCGTAGAAAAAGTTGAAACGAAATTCTGGAGGGGTGGATCGTTTTAAACTACCAGCCTCTCTTCACATTTCTGATTTCAGTTAGCCGCTTGCTTGTTTCCTTTTTCCGTTTCGAAGGAGCTTTATAGTCTCCCGCAGAATGCTATGCATCACGAAATGCAGGACGTGCAGGGAAAAGAATATCTTTTAGATAAATAGGACGAGATAAGATGGAGCTAGGAGATAATACTTCAGTCCCCTAGAAATATTCGATTATTTTCGTAATCTCTCGAAAAATGTATAAGAAATTTATTTTTAATTAGAGCAGTTTTATTGATACTTTTCCTTCACCCTATTTATATTTTATGTGTGATAAATATGTATATGTATATGTATAGTTACTGGTTTTTTATTTTAAAGTAGATATTTTGCGTCGTGGTAGCTGAAACGAGGCTTATCGCCACTTTTTTTATCCTATTTCGGCTAAAATAGCGCTATGCAGCAGTAAAATACAACGTTGCGGATATAAGGGAGATAGAAATAAATAGCGGATATGTAATACTGGCTTTTTATACTACTGTGTGAATCCCAAGGGCAATAGATTCCTATTTAAGTCTCGCAGAACCACCCTGTGGCTTACATTCTCGCGTTTCGACACGATTTGTTAGGCAGGATTTGGTATATCGTTGTCTTGAAAAGCAACTTTATTATTCGTAATGGAGAAGAAATAAGGAAAAATACTCTCTATGAATACAATTTATAAAATTTTCAACCGTTTTGCTTTGACACTAACTATTTTTGAATATTCTTTTATTATTTAGATAACAATGATCTACACAAAAATTACCTAACATATAGAGAGTAAAACAATTCTAATTAAAAAAAGGAATAAAATCAAAATTTTAGTCAAGTATTTTTAATCCTAGTAATAAACCATAGAGTTGTGCTTTAATAATAAAATAGATGAAATCAAGCAGAATGTAAGTTGAGAATAGAGAAATCACAAGTACGATCGTATTTCATGAATTTATAAACAACCTAACCGTACGTGTTAATGTGATACTGACGTTTCTTTCATATCCTTTTGATTTTATTTCAAAGAAAGATTTTTTCATTGTTTGAAGGATAATTACTCGTTTAACGATATTATTCGTCAAAAGATTTTACCTATTTTTTTTGTCCACTGCAAAGGATAGCCATAAAGCAATAATCGACAGTAAACAATGGCGTTTTACGCCATTGTATTAAAAAAAAGAAGAGCTAGGCATGTCATCTATTGAATCGAAGGGAGGACACATTAAAGTGATTTATGTTACCTCTCCTGCAGCTTACATTGTTCTTTCTTTATCCGTATAAATACCTCTACGCACACCACTGCGAGATCCGGGTCAGATATTTTAGCCCAGCAGATATCGTTGGATCTCTATCGAGATTTTGATTTATACACCCCTTGGCAAATGTAAAAATTCGGAAATTCCAGCGTGTCGATGCCGTGTCCCGTAATATAGAACGTTTAATTTACTTTCGTGTCATGACTACAAAATGGCCTGACGCAACAACTGCGGCTTTATTCTAAGCCAGACGTAGCAATAAATGATTCATGACTCGTGATGTAAAAGTGTTATTTTGCAAATTTTAACTATGGCAATAAAATTAATTTATTGTCAGAGCTTTTATTATTAGTTGTAAAACTTGTTTACGTCTATAGAGAAAGATGCCATAATTACAGCAAACGTTAAAACTAGATCTTCGAATGTAGCTGAAATTTCCATGAAAAATTATTTCGGAACTTTTAATTTACTTCCGCGTGTCATGACTGCAAAACGGTCTGACACAACGCAGCTATATGGCTTTATTCTAAGCTCTGTGTAATGATAAATAATTCATGACTCGTGATGTAAAAGGTTATTTTAATTTTTTTATAACAGTGGGAATAAAATTAATTTATAATCCGAGCTTTATTATTGTGCCTGTAACACTTGTTCACATTTGTAGCAAAAAGTGTCATAACTGTTACGGAAAGTAGAATTATATCTTCGAGTCCAGATGAAATTTCCATGAAGAATCATTTCGGACAGCTGACAGAATTGTTTTATTCCGATGCGTCGTCATATAGCAAGGCGCTTGTATATTTTCCATCCGTGAACTTGGAAAGTTCCCTTATTCGATTTCCCCTTCCCCTACTGGTCCCACAAACCACCCCCTCTTCGCCACGGTATAAGCTCATTTATACATTCGAATATTTCCCGAATGAAAATGTCTCGCTCTCGGGAAAACTTAATAAGAGAAAAAGTTTTAATTTTTTCAAAACTAATGGCTCAATCTCGTCCGAAGGAAAGTTTGTCACGTCGCTAGCAAATTACATTCGACGTTTGATCATTCGACCATTCGCTACTATCATCTTTCATTCCGTATATAAAAAGGAACAAACATTCGTTATTCCACGTTCTCCTTTCTCACATTTGCCTTTCGAAATTTCGCCTCTTTTCTTCACTCCCTTCCCGTTGCTTTAATTTCGCAATTTTCCACTTATTTTCTCTCCGTGTCAAACTTTACTCGAATTCATCGAAGGAAAGTTTCGTACGGAATTTCAGCTGGAAATTTTTGCCGTATAATCATTTTCCCTTACTGCGCTATCGGAATTCTCGGACTGAGATAACTCGAACGAGCGGCTAACAAGATTAAGCAGGCAGTGGCGTTAACGACGCGGCTAAATAAAGAACGGGATTCAAGATAATTATGCATTTTCAAGATAATTACCAAGCGCGTGCGAGCGACATTGGTAAAATAGTTTGTCAGGCACTATCAAGGCTCTTTGGACTCAACGGAATTATTTTCACCCCATTATTCTTTATCTCGTATAATTGATAGCTAAAAATAGCTCTGGCTCATTTAAGCTTGATACAAGAAATGATCGATGGTCGGGAAAACAGTGTCTGTAATAAGAGCATATTAATTACGATGGAAAATTTGGGAGAAACGAGCAAAAAGGCTTATAATTGCGTAAAATGATTAATCTCGGGTGACACTCGTCTAACGAAGTGGTCCATGTTTGTGAATTACCTGTAATTATGGGGGATGAATTTGGTCGATGGATAAAGAGCCAGGGAAATTCTTTGGTCGGGGTGCAGCAGTCCGCTTCTGACGAAATCACGCGATAATCAATTTATTCCAGCGAGATGCCGCAATGGAGAAGAGTGGACGGACGGACGGTGGGACGTACAGCTCGTGTTAACGATCCACCGATCAATTAGGGTTCGCGTGCGAATGCTAACGCCAGAGCTACGTCTCCCGAGAAGAGCACTTTCCGTGTGCGAACGCCTTCGTAATACCCGTGCCACGTCAGACAGTAAAGAAGAAGCCTGCGCTGCACTCACCCCTACAACCCTTGCTTCGAGTTACGAGAGGATCGCGTGCTAAACGATTTCCCTATATATCCACGTCTCTATATATACGTACATGGTTAAACGCGTATATGTGTGCGCCTATCTAAAATCTCGAATCCACCCTGAAACACCGCCTAACCACCCTCATTAACCTCGGACCTGCCCAAACGACCAATTTCCACGAAAACTTGTTGTTTCTTTGCAGATTTTATGCAATCGTTACCGGTACTAATTGCTGTTATGTTATGTATATACGTGAACGAGAGAATGTGTGCATCGAGATAAATGGACGAGTGTGGATGTAGATATAGAAATAAAGTTTTATTTAGAATAAGGAATGGAATTGCAAATTCAGCAGTTTTCCTCTTGTGAAAATTTGTAGATTTTGTCTTATGGTTATTGGTACTAATTGGTATTGTGTTATATAAATGAGCCAAAGTGTGAGTGGAGATAAACAGACGAAGCTTATAAATATAAATGAATTCTTACCTGGAAGGAGTTTGGGACTGCAATGTTGCAAACTCGGTAATTATTCTCCAATGAAAATTGGCAGGTTTTGTGCAATCGTTATCGGTACTAATTGGTATTGTACTGTATCGATGAGAGAGAGCACGGCAGTCGAGATGAATAAACGTGCGTAGATATATATATATATATATAAAGCCTTAGTTATAAGAGGAGAGGGGGTTGCAGACTCAGCATTTTCCCTCTTATGAAAATATATAGGAGACGACAAAAAGAGCGGAGGGGCATCCGTGGAACTTTCGGAGAAGCTTCCTGCACCTTCCTCGGTATTATGGAACGGCTGGAGTAGTTCGACAAGGTCGAAGTAGGGCGGAATCGTGGCATTTTAGAAAACTTGGCCGAGTTGCTTGGAGAACAATAAAAGCGAGCTTCCTCTATCTAGCAATGGCGGAGAAACGGGAGTCGTGCGTCAATTTTTGCGCAGAGTTCCGCTGCAATTTTCTCGGAATGTCTTTCGATCCTGGACTGTCACGAGACACACGTATCGCGTACTGCGTGTGTGAGAGAATATTACAATTCGCCACTGTACATGCGAGGGAGCGAGAATTCTCCAACATTATACAGCAATAATGTCCTATTCCGTTCTCTCCAATAATACGTTTACTCTTCGCGCGAAAAAGAGTTTTTCCCATGTCAGCTTTATTATAAATCACACTACTTTTCAGCTCCCTCTGCTTCGAGATTGCTTCGTATCAATTTTTTGGGAATGTCGTTTAGATTCTCTCGTGTGATAGCAGGGATCGTTGGCGCGTTAGGAAAGAAAGGAGCAGGAGATTCGAAGCATTGGCCAACAGCCGTTTCAGCAGAAGAACGTCTCTATAATTGCAAAAAGTCCGGCTGGCCAGTAGGGAGGTATTACTTTGCTTATGAGTGCCAGATGTTGCCCTTACTCGTAACTTTTCCGTCGGTTATATTCCCCAGTGTTGCTTGCTACTGTTATTCCCCCGTTAGATTTCCAGGTGACCCCCCCCCCTCCCCTACTTTATACCAAACAACTCGCGTAAGCTCCCAAACCATCCAGTGCATTTGCGCCCATTTCTCATGCTTAGCTGGCTCTCGCCAAGCTTTTTTAAATTCATGAGAAGCAAAAGTTCAATCTTTTAACCCATTAGTCCTTTAACCAACCAAATTATCCCTTCCTCTTGCAATCTTTAACCGTGTAATCAATTCCACTCCCTCGTCTGCACTCAACAAGTTTTTTCTACTTTACATTTCATTTTTTCTAATCTCCAAAATTTGCCCACCGATTTATCTCACTTTCACGAGAGAAAGAGAGAGAGAGAGAGAGAGAGAGAGAGAGAGAGAGGAAGAGAGCAAAGTTTATTTTTGGTCAGTTGACTCGTTTACGGGAACTTTGCCTTTAATTCCGATCGTCAAAGTCAAGCTGGGAATCCATCGGGCCATTAGCGCGACTTCCGGGATTCCCCGTAGAAGGTCCCAGGGCGAAGCTCCAATGGGATAAGTCTAATTAGAAGTGCCAGGAAAGTTTCAGTCGGAAAATTCGAAGGCAAAGCGGCGGCCAATTATTGTTCTTCTGCCACGGATTTAATTGAAGCTATGCTATATATATATATATATATATAGCTTTTTTATAAGGATCCTGCGGCTGTTTGTCTTGATTCTACTCGGTGTCGAATTCTTCGGAAAAAATTCAACATGTTTTTTATATCACGAGGCTTCTTCTGTAAATCGAAGCAAAACGCTGACTTCGAGGGATGTAAGTGCAAGGGATGGGTGCATGTAATAAATGAAGCTGCGCCAGACTTGATTCGAGAATCATGTAGCGTTGATAGAAAATCTTTAAAGGGTCTCATCCCTTCTTTGATCGGTAACGCTTTCCAGGATTATGCACACGCATGCACGAAGCATCCATCAGGTGGGTGTGATAAATTGGCACGTGACCTACCGTGATAAATGACAACGAAAAATTGAATCCGATCGATATAGCGCGCGGCTCAAAACTTTTTACGGAAACTTGTTTAACTTTACGAATTTCCAGGATTCTCGAGCTGGGGATCGCTTGGCTATACGGAAACTGAATTTTCAGTAGAAAAATCAATAATTTCCGGTACCGGATCTTCAAGATAGTTTGAGTTGGGCAGAAGAAGAGGCGGATGTTTGGACGGGTGATAGCATGATGGAAGTGGTGTGTGAGTGTCGTGTATATATATATATATATATATATAGCATGGTGACATGTGGTTGGGTCGAAAAAATTACGTAAATTAGTGTCAATTGCGGTGGAGGAGGAGGAGGGGGTGGGTGAGGGTGGTTCCTCGTGGCTGTGAGAGATGACATGGGCGGACTGCAGAATCGTGGAGGCTTTTCGAGGTTCGAAGGGATGAGGAAGGTGCAGGGGGTTAGTGGGACTGCGCGTGATTGATGAGGCAGTGATAGCGACGGGTCTGCACTCGACACCTCGCTACTGCCACCAAACAATGCATATTCATCGGACGTATAAATAATGCCTGTTTAATACATAAATATACATTAGTGCCGGACCCTTCGCAACTACTCATCCTTCTACGGCCTACGAAACTGGCACGGGATGCACCCAACCGTACACCACATCTACAAATTCCAACTATAAGCATTATCAAATTTTACCATTATGATTATTACACTTGAAATGTTACTAGGACATTATTATAAAACCAATTTTTCATCCCCTCGTGCTTACATACCGAAGATTACCCGCGCCAATTGTTTTTACATGGAAGGGTGGGAAAGGGGCTTGATCTCAACGCATTTGCACGTGAGAATTGGCTATCCAGAGAAATTAGCAGGGAGTACAGTCAGCCCCAACCACATCTACAAATTCCAATTAAGCGTTACTACATTTTACACATTATGATTATTTCACTGGTAATAATGTTATTATTATTCAACCAATTTTTAGCATCCTTGCACTTACATATCGAAGAATATTTACTCGCACCAGTTGTTTTTACAGGGAAGGGTGGGAAAGGGGCTCGAAACACGACGCATTTGCACGTGAGAATCGGCTATCGCAGAAATGCAGCAAATGGCAAACGAAGCTAATCTCCAAAGCAGCCTTTCGACATTCAGGCAGCTGTTCCGATTCGGTAACTAACGCCCGATGCGATTACACCAAGCGCTGTTAATGTAACAGTAGCAATTCGGCGTGAAATTACTACTGTATTGTGGTTACCAGATTAAATGTGTTTCAATATTACGACTGATGCTTCCACAAGCCACCGTAATGCAGCTTAGAACAATTTTTTGTTTTATTTTTCTTTTTTATTTCATCTGAATTATCCACGGTTATCGCAACGCTTTTTGCCGAACGATCGAGAATAGTTTTTCGGTATCTACCGCGGCAATTCATGCTAATTCGCTGAGTTTTTCCCCCCGTGGATCCGCATGTTGTCACCACGCTATACGCGCAGTCACGCCATTGAATTCGCGATATCCAAACCGCTTTCGAATTGTGTTATCGCTAAGGGGTGGTGGGGCTTAAAAGGGGAGTGCCACGTAGGTCAGCGTGACAATTCGCGAGAGAAGGGGTTGGCTATCGCTGATATTCAGAACGTTAATCGGACGAATCAATCAGGTCCAACGCCGCAAAATCGTTCGTTCGATGAATATATATCGTCCAATGCCAACATTTCACCCCCCCCCCCCCCCCAATCAGTAAATCAATGAACTTACGAAACCATAATTTACAGACGTCCGACATTTCATTGACTTATACTACTTGGTAAATATTTAATAATTCCCGATTCTAATTTCAAGGGAATTTCGTATTTTCTCTCGACTGCGACTATTTGTCGGAGCAAATTATCAAACGTTACCTAATATCCTCTTGTTCACGCTACGGTGATTTCAGTTGAAAACAGCAAACGATTCGCCGCGCTCGCGTTAAAATCATCCTCTCCTGGAACTGCGAATCTCATCGTTTTCATCGCCAATAAAAATCCGGTTCTACCCCGTTGATTTCCGGTATCGCTTTCCCATAGAATTCACAATTTTTCAAGCACCGATTTAAGCAGTCATTATCGAGCATACGGATAGGAATTGCATCGATCGTTTTTAAAATTTTAAATCGTACCGAATTGTTCGTAGTAGCTGTAATTTTCATTGGATTGTCCGGGTGAAGCACGTTTCGTACATTTTAAGCGATTCTCGAGAAGCGATCGAACGGTTAAAAGTTGGACGATTACTTGGGGGAAGTTTAAAATGTGCGTAGAAAATTCTCATACGTGGGGGTGGATCGCGAGGGGGTGCAGAGTTGCGAATAGAAAGGATATCGGTAATGACCAATTGAATCTGGCCAATTTCACGCTAGGATTCGTTTATCGTGAAAACTAATGAATACCTGCGAAAAGGGGTCCAGTTAGGAACAATTTTTCAAGCTTCGGTCGGTAAAATCGTCGCGGATAAAACGCTGGGTCATCGGCGGGGTGGAGGGGGTAGAACACGTTTTCAGTGCCCCCTGTGAAATGGCCGTGAGGAAAATTACGAGCGATTTGACGACAGACGAATTTGACGATGTGACAACGATCGACCATATCGCCGATCTCTGCTCGTTTTTCCGGATAACTTTTATCCTATTCCGAACAAACCTTTCAATACTACTCATTGCTAAAACAAATATCAACTATGCCTAATCCTCTTCCAGTGATATATACATATATATATATATATATATATATGAACGAGCTGCAGCTATCGATCCAGCTAGGATCCCAATCCGCGATGATGGAATTGCCAGGGATATACACGTACGTAAACGACGTTTATTTATACAAACCATAAATTGCTGGCAGTTTGTTCAAATAAATCCAGTATATTGTAGAGAATAAAAATGGTAGATTTGCATGCGAGCTTCGAGAGCTCCAGAACGTATTTGGATTTATTTGGTCTGTCTTGTCGTGGGATATATTCTTGTCTGACCAAATTCGGTTTATTCTCCTCGCACTCTGCTATGGGTACAATAATATAAAGAATAAATGATATTCAGATATTGTGGCTGATAAAATATTATATACGTAAATTGTAGCGGGGCCCAGATGACTATATTGTAGAGTTTTGCGGAAACGGATACGGTTGATCCGATCGATTAATTCTCTGGGATATCACTGGAAGCCGCAAAATCTCGGTGCGAGATACAATTCCGAGAACTATAGGATCTATTTTTAGTGCATTCGTCGTTAAATTCGATATTTTATCATTGAAATTTTTGAATGGTTTTTGAAAATTGTAAATTTAAAACTCGAATTAAAGATAGGCTAATCTCGCTTAGTCTGCTTTGAGAGATTCGTGAGTAGAAATATTCTTTAGCCAGTAGTCTACTGTATACTATAGTCAGACATTTATATCAGTGATAGCGACTAAATCTCAATGCGAGGTACAGTTTCGAGAGATATATTTATTTTCGGTACATTCATCGTTAAAGTTGATATTTTATGGTTAAAATATTGGGATGTTTTTTGATAATTATAAATTTATCAAGGCTCGAATTGCAGATAGATTAATTTCACCTGGTCTATTTTGAGAGTTTCGTGAGAAGAAATATTTTATTGCCAGTAGTCTACTCTATACTATAGTCAGACATTCATATCAGTGCAAGCGAGAAAATCTCGATGTGCCAGATAAAGATTCGACAGATATATTTCTTTCGAGTGGAATCATCGTTAAATTTGATATTATATATGGTTGAAATTTTGGGATGCTTTCTGAAAATTATAAACTTAGGGTTCGAATTGAAGATAGGTTAATCTCACTTGGTCTATTTTGAGAGTTTCGTGACAAGAAGCATTCATTCGCGAGTTTGCTGGTGTGTACTATAATCGGGCGTTCCGTAACCCAATTTATAGGTTTAAAGGTTTTCGGGGCGCGGCTTTGTCTCGTCTCACGTGATGTTTCGCGGCCACCGAAGTGGAGGAGTCGACGTCAGATCCGCCGGATACACCAATCCGCCGGCAGGCCAACATCAATTTGACCGATGGATTCTCCGGCGCAACGAAATGTTGCCTAGCGCAATTCTGCCTGCACGCTAGCTTAGCGAAAAGGGCTGTACCTTCTATATATATGTACCAAAGCTGGTATTTTCCTCGTAAAGCACACCAACACGATGCATGGACGACGGGTCACGATGAATGGACGAGCTTTCACTGTGACGATATAAACGAGAGATTAGATCCCCTGCATAGGCGCCGGAACCGTAGGAGCAATGGGTGCTGGGGTCCCTACAAACATTTATTATTAGTGCTGGGAGCACCTATAAGTAATTAAAATAATCAAAATTAAAACTATAATTTTAAACAATATATTTTCCGCTTTACGTTGCAGCTGTGGCACTAATATTTATTATTATTATGTATAAACATTTAGCTATATTAGCCCAGTATTATTATTCCCATAGAAAATTTCTTATTAACGCCGAGCACCTATATATAAGTCGCTAAAACTACTCAAAATTAAATATATCATCCCAAATAATAAACTTGCCGTTCCACGCCGCAGCTGGGACTCTAATTTGTAATATTATTATTTTTAAACACATACCTATACTAACCCATCACATTTTGCCCCCAGAGTTCCGGCGCTTATGATACCCCTTTACACCGCGAGGGTCCCAAATCCGTAAAATATTACACCCCTCCCTCCAGCTATTAAACAAGTTCGGCATGTTTCCGGAGAATTGATACGTTTGCAGTCTCATAATTGCAGATTTCCTCTAACAACAAATTAACCGGTTTGCAGAACTTCGGACGGATGATCATTTGCAGCAGAGATACGATTAATCAAACGCATTGCGCCGGTGTTCCCGCATACTAGTCTCCCGCACCGTTATAACGCATTGGAAGCGGCGGAATTATGCGGATTTACGGCGGGTTAGGTCAACTTTAAATTGCGTAATCTTGCAGCATCATTAAAATTCGCTCGACGCGGACGGGGCAAGAATTCATTTCGGCCAAATAGCACAGCAGGGAGTGCGTCACTGTAAAATGGCACACGTTACTGTGTAGAATGAATGGCCAAGGATTTCATTGGTCCTGCAGTCTTCTCTCTCTCACTTGAGTGCGAGCATATTGCGTACCACAGTATATACATATATATTATAAAGTAGAATCACTCAATGTCAAGAAACAACTCTCAAGCAGTCGCGTATATCGGTTATCGCTGTGCACATCCGATGTTTCTTCAGCTGTCGATGCAAATTCATCAACTAGTTCCGCAACGCCAACTAATTTCCAACCGAAATTACTAAGCTTCCCATTTGTCCAGTCATGAAACACTTCAAAGTTTGATTACGAGCTTTGCCGTGCCCGCATACGATTAATTTTACCCCCTGAATCTTTCTGCAAGCGTTAGGTTCTCGTGACTCTCATTCCGCTGAGAACTTTTCATAGCAGAGAACGTTTCGTGGAATCAGATATGAACGAGGGCTATCCCAGTTCTGGGTATAGCACTGTCATCCCCTACCGATGGAGCAGTTATCAAATTATTAAGTGAATATTCACGTTAGCTGTGGTGCTACGGTTGCATTAGTTCTGCCAGTGGAGTTGCCTGAAATGTTCGTAGCAACAACAGGAAACGAGAAACTCAGTGCAGAGTGGATGGTTAGGGGTGAGTGGGTAGATCGACTATGGGATCGAAGCTGCAGTCGATCGTGTCAACAGGAAACGTGGGGCCAAAGTCGTTGGGTTTACACGTGGCTTCATCGATGATACTCAAGTTTGGATGGGTATGAGAGGGAGAGATGGATGGGTAGAACAAATATAGAGGGGGTGGGTGGGGGATGACGAAGAGTCGTAAAAACGAGAGGGATGAAAGGTGAGGCGGTGGTTGATATTATGTGCTATAGGGTTGTAAGATGCATGTAAGGTATACGATGGACTTGGAGGGGTTTGGTAAAAAACAAATCTCCATCTACCCCCACCCCCAACCCCGTCCAACCACCTAACTCGGCAGTTTCAGATATTGCTGAACCCAACAAAACCATCGGGAAGTAGCTGGCGGGTCTATGGGACATTTTAAATAAGAGAGTTTCCGGCGGAAGTGGCCGAGGCATCGTAGAAATACTACATTCAATTATTCGTCGAGGACCTTCTCTCCTGAAGTATGAAGATTAAACGCGCAGCGTGCGTGCCAGGAGCCTTTATTGTTCCAGATAACAATAGTCCCTGCGTACAGATGCCCCGCGCTCGTAAAAAAACCCCTGGGACGACCCGTTCAAATTTTTTCTCGTTACGATCTTCACCCCCTCCCCCCTCTACTATTTTGTTTGTTTTCTTTCTTTTTCCCATCGTCTCTGCTTCTTTTTATTGACGTGGTCAAATGTTTGCTGCACTGTCTATACAGTTATGGCTTCCATACAACATCCTCTTTTTTCACCCTTATGAATCTCACCCCCGGAACGAGACAAGTACACGTGGGTTTACAGGAGGACTCTCGTAACGATATGGCACATGAACGAAACGAGCCCTCGCTACACGTTATTTTCGTGATCGAAAGATTTCCCCCTCTTCGCTCGGAAACGTTGTGTTCCGAACTCGTGTCGAGCCTCCCAGTGCGTTGCAAATTGGATTTTTAGCAACGCGTGACTAAGGTGGAAATTCAATCGACGTGTTCTAGCCAGGTAATTCCCAGTGGAATCGGGTAGTAGCGCGTGATTGCATTTCGGAGACGGACGCGAAGCATCGAATTATACGATGGTGTTTCGCACAGGGGCTTGTGAAACGTTGAGGGATGAATAGGGGATGGGAGAAACCTCGAAGGTTTCGGAGATCAAAGTTTAGCGGACCCAAGAGATCGCAACCCGGTTATTTCTCACCCCCTCCCCCTCCCCACTCTCCATTCAAGCTCCAGTGTTCCACACTTCTATTTATTTTACTCGTTCTTCAGTGGCTCTCATTAAAAGCCTTCCGAGAGTCATCTAGCAGGGGTGTAAATGTCAAACGAAACGACTTTGACCACGAGAATGCGGCTTAAGGATCGATTGCTGCTTTTTGGTAAGAATCCTGTGCTTTTGAGGAGAGGAGAAAATAAATACTGAAAATAAGCAGTTATCTGTTACCTCTCAGACCGATGCTTCTCATCAGTCTTCGATGGCTAAATTCCTGCAGCTTTGCATGTTGAAGAGTGTTGAAGTTTTCCACGCTGTACGCCTTTGGTTCTAACAATTGTCTGAAATTGGTCACTGAACAAATAGGCACGCTTTAATTTGCCAAGAGGGAACTTTGTCGTTTCATTGCTGGTGTTGGGTCAGCTGTGGATTTCTAGAATCTTGTGGTTTTTTTGTACCTTTCATGTGGAGTAGAATGGAGAGGGTCCTATTTTTTTCTCGTAAGCTATTTGTCTTTACATTCTTCTTATTACAAGGTTCCTGTCTCTTTTCACAGTCATCATTTAACCAGTTTCGACCCTCCCCACCCTCACCCTGCACGATCTTCCTATTACTCCAGCTATGTAAATGAATTTCGTATAATTATACAGGGGGGACGAAGCCAAGGCACAGTTATGTATATGTATATACATATATACACACTATACATACAGTTACGTAAGGGGTGGCATTCCCTCGGGAACCAAGGGGATTGGTCTACGTCGCTATAGTCAAAGACTGGCCGAGAATTCAGTGCTCGGCACTTGGGCAAGTCTGCACTCTCGTTTCTTCTCGCCTCCTTCAATTTCCTCCCCCACCCCCCTTTCCAACCCCCTCCCCGACAAAGTCTTTGTTTCTCCAGCGAATTCTCATTCCCAATTCCTTTTGCCACTGTTATCGTGGCGATTACACGAATCCTCTCCGATCTCTGGGCCCACGTTCCCCTCACAGACACATCAACGACGTGCTGATATCAGCGTCCGCCATTTTCTCGAGATTTCAACGCCATTCGTGCAGCACTTTTTAGATCCTTCCGGCAGAAAATCGTTTTAATCGCTATTCCCATCTGCGAGGAACGTTTCCTCAATTTAGTTAACTAAATCTTCTACAGAATTTCGTATTTTCCACTTTTAGGTTTTATCAGCTGGGCCCGGATGGCTATACTCATCCCCCCTTTCTCTGGGGTTATTTTATGGAGTAAGTCTGGGGAAATATTGCCTTCAACGCTTTGCTACTAGATGCAAAGGGCAGGAACGTATTTCGAGACGGGATAACTCGTAAACTATGCGGATATTAGCTTCTGACTTTCATTGCTCGATATGTCAGAAGTTGTGCGTTTTTCTTTCCTCCCCTACCCCCTCCCCAACCTCTCTATCCCGTCATCCCTCGACTTACCCCTTTTCATCCACCATTACTCCGCGAGGGGGTCCCAGTCTTCCACTCTAATAGGTTCAACGTGCTTGAATTTTCCTCGTCAATGTTAGTTAAGATTAAGTAGAAGTAGAACAAACTTGGGCGCGGAGCACGAAACTATGCGTAAGCGCTCATATTAAAGGGAGCTTTCTCGCTTTCTGCAATTACAATGTAAATTGCAAGCGTACGGATTTCGTCACATTCTCCCTATCATTTGCATTCTTCGTGGGAAGTTCTATCGAAAATCATCTGAAACCATTATCACCATCAGCTTGAAAGCTCGAAACACGAGAGAGGATTATATATATATATTTTGTAGGTATTATTTTACGATTGTACTACTTGAAACAAAACTTTTTTCTATATTTCTTTGTAAGCTTACGACGTATATTATCTTACGATTTAATTTAGCGATTGTGTGTATAAATTAATAAAAGTATCTTAGCTTTGAAGTTTACTACAAGCAAAGTTTTCCATCTTTCGATGAACTCCTGCCGTAATGAGGAGTTTAACTCCGCGTGAAATGAAAATTTACAGATTATTTTTCATCAATTTTTCTGAACTATAATAATCGTAAAACTTTGCAATGATATTTGTTAGTGTTATTTGAAGGTATTTACCGATGATATTTTTGAATTATATTTTACGACACTTATTACAAGCTTGGGTTTCCATTTTGGTGGAATAATCCGGATTATACGAGTTCGTAATCTTTGCTATGTAATACGAGGTAGTTTGAATATAGTGAAACATCGAAATTCCTTGCAGGTGGGCAAAGGATTTGGCTGGGGGACAAAAGGCAGACACCCAGCAATTCGCAATTCTCAAAAGGGGGTTTTGCGTATTTTTATTAAAAAATATTTACCAGGATTAGCAGCGCTGTGGCAAAAGCCTTGCTTTCATTATTCGCGGCTCAAAGTGTGCGAAAACCGCCATTTTGCTTCCTGTGGATTTCCTCGCGATTCTAAACCACGCATGGTCACGTGTTTGCATAACCTTTTTAACATGGCTGAATGAGAAATTCTTCTTTAATTAACACATTGAAAAACTTTTTGTTTTCCTCTCCGTTTTTTTACGTCCCAGTAATTCGTTCCACAGTGATATCGGGCTTGAGAGATTCATTTATCCATAAAAGGAAATTAGGCTAGATTTACGCCCTTTGTAGAGAGAGAGATGAATTTGAAATATTAATTTTTCCGAAAAAACAAAAAAAAACCAAATCCAACTAGAATTACGCGCTGTATAGAGAAAGGTGAATATTTTTCACAGAACAATGATTAAAGTTTACCGTCGAGCCGATATTTCGTTATCAGCATCCGTAACGTAGGTTCCGGTTACAGCTGGGTGAAAAAAAGCTTTTTTTGATGCGATAACGTTCCGCATATCGGGATAAACGTCGCGAAAAACAGCAGCCAGTAAACAGGAATCAAAGGATGTAGGATGGAAGAACGAGGGGGATGAAGCCAGGATAGAAATGAAAAGGGGGCGAGAGCGAGATGAAAGCAAAGGGGTTAGTGTGTCTAGGTGGCCTTTTACCAGAACTGATCTCGCTCCAGACACATTGGAATGGCGTAACTCACGTCAGCCTTTAGCGAATAGCAATTTCCTGAATCGAGCTCGCTGATTCTACGCTGCTGTTGGTATTTTCCAGAGGAATTCATTAAAAAGACCAAATAACTATCCGTACGAATAACACGGCCCTTTCATCCCTAATCCAAATCTAAGTCAACGTGATTCGGGAAGACTGTCGCTTCGTCAAACTTCCAATTAAATTCTTATCCAGACAATTATGATATGCAAGTATATATTAATATATATTTTTTTTTTAGATGGAAATTTAAGGATCGCGTTACCGAATAAAGAAACTCCGAATCTTTCCAGGAAGGAAAGATTGGAATTGGCAAAGTCAGCGTATATTTCGGATAATTCGTAGACGAATCTCGCGACCGGGTAATAGCGCGTGGCATATTTTTTCCTTTTTTTTTGCACGGGTTTTCCGAGATGTGTCTAGGTGTAATGCGAAGCCCCAGCATTTCCGGTCTAATATATGCGCTCGTCTCTTCGCTCCAGCGACCTTTTTCGTCTTCGGAAGGAAGGGACGTCGGGCTGGATAAGGAAAAAGAGGTGGCAGAGTGCAAGGGAGGCTGTGCAAATTTGTTGAATAAAAGTAGAAAAAGAGGGAGATGAAGAGAACGCACAGCGAAAAGAGAAGAAAATTTGAAAGACATTAAGAGAGGTTGGGATTGGGAAAAGAGGCAGAGAGAGAGAGAGAAAGAGAGGGATATTGAATTGGGGTAAAGGAGAAGAGAGAAGTCTAGCAGAGAGTGTAAAGAGGATAGCCCATCTCATACGCGTTCAGGGGACAAATTATTTCCCCATTTTATGGCCTGCTAAAATATAAATCAAGTTCTAAATTAAATTCCTCACCCCGCGAGTGCCAGTGCGAGCTATAACGAGCATTTTATAACGTGAACGTGTATGTGTGTGTGCGTTCGTGTGCGTAAAGAGGGACTACCACTCTGCAGTGGAAGGGAGAGAGAGGGAAAAAGTGAAAGAGAGGAGAGAGCGAGTTAGAAAGGGGGGGGGTGGAGGGGGGATTTCAAAATAGTATACGTCACGATGCACACGACTCATGCTTGATATCTTTTCGTCAGTTTTTCATAATCCCTTTTACAAGTGAAATAAAATATCCGGCAAAAAATTTCAATTTCGCTCGTCAAATAATAAAATGAGAGCCGATGGATTGTTTTGCGATGGTAGAATATATACGGCGAGCGACTATAGGGAAAGGTTTTAATAAGCAGCTTCGATGTTAAATTAACCGTAGCCAACCGCCTTGGTGTAATCGAGAGATTTTCGATGAGGAATAAAGTTCTGCTATTCCTCGATTTTCCAAACCAATGGCTGCATTCGCATAACCTTATACGTATTATAATGATACACTCAGCAGACACGAGCATGCCAGAAATACTCGCGAACGAACGAAATACGAGTTAATTTCTGGCAGTTTAGTAACGAGGTCCAGAAACTGTTTATTAGCGATTTAGAATTTAATTATAACTGAATGCAACTCTGCACGCGCGATATAATACGAAATATTGTTTATACCATGCAAAATCCTAAGATTTATGTTTACATCGTTAAACAGTTCTAATCAGTCCAGTAAAATATTTGTATAATTGCGATTACCTACATTTTCAATCGTTTTCCAATGGTAGAAAATCTGCAAGAGTTCTCGATGAGGTAGTAGGTGGCAGTGATTTATGGGGATGCAAACTCTGCTGGGGTGAGTTTTGGGAGCAATGGGGTGGGGGTGAAAAAGGACGAAGATGGAAACAATATCTCGCTGACGACATAATTAAAGGCAAGTGAAAGCCACGAGAACGAGTGAAATTTGCTGAAGACAACGATGTGGCTACAGTGCTGCACGAAGGGGAGGGGTGGATGTGAAGAGAGGGGGTGGGGGAGTCAAAGATATTTACGGGCCCGAGCACCGTAGCAGCTCAGGATCAGCGTGGCAAAGACAAGGAGAGAGCAGTGAGATCTCACCCCCCCCCCCCCTCCTCCCTTCTCTCTCTGTGCTTGTGCCAACCTAAACTGAGGGATTCATTAAGGTTGGATGGAGGTGTTAATATAGTGAACACTGCAGTCGGGAGTCCCACGCGCACACTTTGCTACTCGTAAGACAGGGATACGAGCTACTAGGGGAGAAAAGGAGGGAATTCAGGGGGTGAAAGAGGCTGAAGCTCAGTATAAAGGGACACGCCGAAGTAAGCGTCGGGATCCACGTAGAAGAGACTATGAAGCTAAATTACGCGAGTTTCCACGCTCTGGCAAGACGAAACTATTAGCCAAGATTTAGGTGCTTTCTCAGCTTCTTACATTTTGTATCTCTTTGCTTCCTCCGACTTTCAACTTTCTCTCCTCCCTCTACTCCTTTACACTCCATAACCCGACCCCCACTAACCCTCTCCCCCCTCCACCCACCCCTAAACTCGTTCCCCATTTATTACTTCCCATTATTCTCACTCGTTCTATTACCTATTTTCGTCTGACTCAATTTTTACTTATACTACTTTTTAATCTCTTCGTCTCCCATCGAGCTTTAATGGTCCCATCTTTTTTCTCTTTTGATGCACTATTCGGTTTCCTGTATACCTACCCTAATCCTTCGCCTTTTATCCTTTGCGCCAAAATAATAGTCTCGTTTCCAGCGAGTCTATCGACTTCCAATCGCTGTAGCAAGTATAAGCTTTATACATAGAGCAAGTAACAAGCATGCGCTATCTTTCATTTTTACCCATTAATGCTGGGATAATGGTCGTCGCACTCTCCGCTATGCATTGCGCAATCCATAATAAACAATCCTCTTGAAATTGAACAAAATTTCACGCTCTAGCTCCCCCACGAAAATATTCACGAAGCTTTTTGCTCCATCCATTGCCGATAAAGGTAAATTCAATTAATTAATTAGAAACTTCTGCAGGAGAGCGGTAGCAACAGCGTTGGTATTATAAATATTATTGCAAGCTTCGTTCAAATTTTCAACGTAGAGCAGTGTAGCCTTCCAATAAAACAGACGTAGTTGGATCGGTTAGTGGGGGAGTTGAAAAATCTATGGAGCTTTTGCGGTGGAGGAAGTCAGTAGAAAAGGGGAAGAATAGTCAGACGGAGGGAAGAGCCGATAATGATTAGCGGGCTTGTTACGAGAGGCATGAAAATTAAAGCGAGCATTGCGATTTCTCATTCGAGTCTCTTTTCCATTTTTCTCCGCACAATTGGAAGCCGATGACACGACAGGAACAAGATGGGGTGGAGCATCCAGCCTGTTCGACAAGGGTGAAAGTCACTGAAGCGTGTCAGATACACGTCTGAGTCTTGCTTCGTGGCATTCCCTTTAACTTGTATCTTGCACTAGCCAAATAATTAATTGAATAACGTTTTATCGTCCATTTTCCATAGTCTTTAAGATTTATGAGCTTCCTGAAAGAAACAGTTGAACTACGAGTTTATGAATTTATCGTACGGTTGTTAAGCAGGGCTATGTTCAATTACCAAGCGAAATGGTAAAACCAGTGTAATCGAGGCTCTATGGAAATTCATTCCCCTGTGATTTCTCTAATGCCATCGTAAAATATTGCAGGCAGATTCCCACGTGAGAGTTTCCTTGTGTCATAAAATTGTGAGAGCTCGATAAAATTTTCATACGACAAACGCTGTTTATTCTCCCCTTTCGGAGAATAACGAAAACTGAATGAGATATAAGAAATCCGATAAAATCGCAAATCGAGCGAGACGATCTGGGAGCAAATAACTCGCAGCTTTTCCGAAAACTTGGCGAATCTTCTGCCCTGGAATATAGAGCTGTGAATTTTTCTGAACGAGAATAGCCAATTCTCGTGTCTGCAACTTCTACTATCTGTAAAACTGGCCGTTTTTTCTGTAGGGGAAAATTGTGCGAATAAAAATTTATTTTCCCATTTTCTCCTTTTGGATGAATTTTAAATGAGTTCTACATACTGAAAAGCTGTCAGATGTTTTTAGATCCTCTTCCTGTATTAAGGTTGAATGTAACGCGAAACTTTTGTGCGACAAGTTTTCAATTTTTCACAATATAGTGAAATATTTTAATCAGCATTAGCAAAAAATGACAAAAAAAGGACGGAAGTAGCTTTCGGAAATAAGCTGAATCCGACGAGACTGTAATTTATCATGTACGTACTTTAACAACTGAATTTACTGGTCGGCCATTAAATTTTGACCAGTCGAACGGATATTGGAAGACTTAAATTTTATTACAACAGTTTTTTTTACTCAAATTAGCATTCGCATTTCGGTGCTTCGGTAAATCCTTTTGATTTATTCATAAAAAACGTCTACTTAAAATAAATGCCGGATATGAGAGATTAAAAGATTATTTCACTTATATATCCAGTATTATTATTTGACTTCCATATAACTAAAATTCCAATTGAAATTATTATTCCGAGAGAAACGCAATACTCACGACAATTGTTTGTGGAGCAAATAGTAGATTTGCATTGACTAGAAATGTTTTTCCTAGATCTCGATTTTGTCGTTGGTGTGATTGCATACATGACAAAGTTAAACATTAAGGATAGCTTTGAACTCACTGAAGGCACTCACATCCTAATCAAGGAAAGACGAGCTTCTGTACACAGTAGCACTGTGTTTGCATATGCATGTCGAGAATTCCAGTTGCTTTTAGTCTAATCGATGCTAATCCGACCCTCTCCGACTAAAAACAAAATCGCAACACAAAATGGCTCTCTTAGCTCGATCGATTCTGCGAAATTTCAAGATTCCAAGTAGTATAGCCTCGTGATAAATCAGACCAGATCAAAGTTACTCACACATCAATTGCAAGTGCAAATCTATCATTAACAAATATCTCGAGTAACTATTTATTTAGGTTCGCATTGGGATTTCGTCACACACACACACACACACTTCTAATTTAACGCAATTTCATACAGAGATGAAGAATGCGAGTTATGGTTAAGTGTTCAAGGAAACCAGATAATGTGTGAGAAGCACGGAACGAACCCTTAGACACAGACATCGTATAAGGGTGTAGTGTGTCACCGACGTGCAACAAGTTGCCTTCTACCCCTGTCCACCCCTCCAGCCGTCGCGGTCGAAGTCTGGCAGCCCTCTGAAGCCAAGCCAGCTCGTATTAAATCATTTTTAAACGTCCTCACGACCGCAGTCTGACTTTTATTCGACCGATACAACTCAGACCTTCGATCGTAATGAATCTCTTTCAGCCCCAGGATTTTACTCTAAAGGAAATCCACTCTTTGCTTTTTTTCTCCTTCAAATTTCAAACCTTCTCGAGCTAGGCAGTTTCTACTGTCTCCCACAATAATCCTAAAATTTATCCTTGGTATGGTCGAACCGTTCTAACAATAAACTCACTCGAATAATTTAATATTTATAATGTTTCAATAAACCGATATAGAACGAACGACAGGATTTCCTCGCTGATGAAATGACAATGAAATTTGTTGAACTAATTTCCTCGTGGGGTTAGCGTGTTTTTTGTATAGTTTCTCTTAGCGACCGATAGTGAATGGAAATCGTTTGGATTAAATCTGAATAGTACTGATGAGAGAGTAGAGGGTATCCTAAAATTACTTTGTATCGTTAATCAATTACAGGAAGCTTTGGCATTTGACCGATTCGTGATGGTGCGTCCGGGCTCGATCAGTAACGCAGACGGAACAATGTGGAGAATTCGAGAGAATTCAAGAGGGTCAGTCTCTCTCTCTCTCTCTTTAATCGCTCCACACCAGTCGCTGAGTATCTTTGCTATAATCGCGTGTACCCCAGCCTACAATCTACACAACGTTAGCTTTAATAATGGCCCAGCTTACTGTCCAATAGTCCGTTGCCTCGTTCACCCACCATCTATTTCCGGTATTAATTTTTACCCCCCTCCAGGATTTACCTTGATAACAAATGTCTCGAAATTTATTATGTACCTGCGTGTGACGACTAAGGAAAAATAAACAAAAAACAAGCATATTACCTGCTTACGTGACCCATTAAACTTCGCTTGTTACATTCCGTAGTAAAATGACACTTTGACAAAACAAATGTAGCGTGGTTAGCACACGCGAAATACTCGCACGACTCCTCTCTCCATTTATTTTATTTTATTTCATACCAAGTTCGCGTTTGCCTACTAAAAACTTTGTAATAAATAAAAACAAGCGCAAAGTTTCAATGTAATGAAATAAAGAAAATAGTGTTTTTTTATAATGGAATATTTAGTATATTTTATTGCAATGGGTGGAAAAAATGGTGCAGCAATTATATCGTTCAGTGAAATGTAAAAAAAAAGGAAAACGTTGCTGTTTGAACAAATTCTACTAGGAAAACATTGGATTTTTATAGACATGCAAGCAAAGGATGCTCTTCATCTTTTCGCGTAGTTCGTTTTGAGAAGGCTTTATTACCTCGGTTATTTCAGACAAGAGTCAAGTAACATTTCATGGCAACGCGACGGTCGTAATAAAAATAAGAAAAATGAACCCTTCGCGAGCCGATTACTCTGCTATTGCTGATCGTTAACCAGTAAAAAAAACTTTCCTCTTTGACACATTAAAAAGTGCAATTTTTGTAGCATTAAATTATTTCTAGTCTATAAATTAAATCCTTCGTTGATGAGGTGCCTGGGTGGTTTATATACAATGTTAGTCGATTTAATATAGAAATTTTATGTGTCGCTCATACTTGGCTCAAGATTTGGAAGAGATTAAGGGTTTTTTCTAAGATTTTGCAAACAAATTTAGGATATTTCGTGCAATCGCTTACGGTGTGGGGTTAATATCAGTGCCGGTCTAAACCCTGGCTATATCCCCTTGTACACAAGCTATAGTTTGATCGCTACCCTTTGAATTTCGTGACGTTATGGAATGCGACTGTGTTTGCATGGTGGATCGTGAGAGTGGCCCACTTGTGATAGTAATTTATTGCCGAACACAACGGCGCTTGACCACTTCTTTCCACCACTTCTTAAGCCAAATTTTATTACATATGAAAGAATGAAATATGAATATTGGAAAACGTTGTTAAGTCCATCACAATTATTTCCCATCAATTGATCCTAAATCCAGATATTTTCTATATATAATAAAGTAGCTAGGAATTAATATTTTTTCATAATAACATTTTATTATGCTTTGCAAATTTTTATGATTATAACTGGAAAGTTGTGAAAGTCGGTGAGTACAAAAGGACATATGCAATGACACTTTTTTATTCATTCAGTCAACCGGCTTATCCTGGAAATTCCTGCTGTTGCCATTTTCAGCATAATCGCATCATCCCCTACTAGTTTGGAAAGGGGGATGTGTTCGTCGAGTAACGCAAGCACGCAGAGGGTTAATGCATCAACATCAAAGTGGCTTGCCCGTACAATTATTGCACTCAGCGCTACTGCCCAGTGCACCAAGCACGATATTCCAGATTTCTTCACTCGATTTTATCACGTACGAATCACCATTCACCATCAGCACGAAATTTATTTTTATTAATTATGTTTCAATTATTAACTTACGAGTATTTAATATATCGCGCAAAATTCATTTAAACAGAAATTTTCTATAAGCTATAAAGGTACGTGTTATACATATATCGTTAAAACTCAATGGGAATTCGTCGAGTGGATAGGTGAGTGATTTTGAAGAGGAAAGCGAGAAATAATCAACGGGAAAATGACAAATCGTCGATACGCGTTTTGATATAAATGATTTTCCTCTTAATTAGACTGATTCGGAGTAAATCGTGCGTTGATATTTCCAATCTTTGTTCGTGTCATTAAATATCGGCTGATCGGGGACCATCAGCCTGCATCGGACGTCATTAAAACTGGGAGTGCACTCGGTCGTTGCACTGAAAATAATAAAATCCCATTGTTACAATTTCGTAAAATTAATTCGGTTGCTATTATCTCTCCATAAGAAAAATTATACTAACCCAGGCTATAAGAATAATAGGAATGGAGTATGAAAACAAGGAAGTAAGAAGGGTGATGAAAAAACACAATAATTTCAGACTGTATTTGGAGAAATATTTGGAGCGTAGAGTAAATTTTATTTAGTGGGTTAAAAAATATTTTTGCCATCCACTAGATGCATCGCATCAAAGTAGCTGGCCGGTACAATGATTGCACTTGACTTTTTTTGTCCGTGTGCGCTTGTTCAAGTACACGTACGCACGCACGGATACACAGACGGATGCACCCCGTATATTACATTCTTCCGCGCTTAACTGGCCAGACATTAATTTGAAAAAGTAGCTGCCCACCGAGACTACGACTCCGCGATTTAAAATCTCATATATATCCCAGCTACCAACCACCACATGCAAACATTAACGCTCTTTTTACGCAGTTTTGCTTCTCTTCTCTCACATTGCCTCGTTTTTACCTACACCCACGCTCACGATTGACATTTATAAAATCAAATTTCACCGAGAGATTTATTATACACCATTTTAGAAATTTTTAGCGTTTTACTGGATTAATTCACCGGATGAAAATTCACTTGAAATTCTCGAGGTGCGTCGAGGGGGTTGAAAGAAAGTTTCCGGGGGTGAGTAACACGTCGAATTGATGAATTTTCCTAAGCTGCACGAGTTTTAGATGGTGTAGTGTAAATATTGCACGCACATTGACGCGTGGCCCGAGAGCTTGCACGGTCCATAAAGCTCCGGTGTGGGCAATTTTCACGCTTTAACGTTTTCGGTGCAATTGCTTTTTCGAAATGACTATCCGACGAGCTCAGTGGAGAAGAATGTATCGCGTTTACGAAAGCATGCATCGCAATGAGGATCGTTGTCTGTTCTAGCGAATTATCGAGTGTGAAATATAGCGGTATAATAGCTTGCCAAATTTTCCGAGGTATAATCGAAAGAATATTTTTCTCTATTTTTACTCCATCCCCAAAAACTTCATAAATCTCTTTCAATACAACGAATTATATACAATACAGAAAATTCCTTCCCACTCGTAAGCAACGATTAGAAAATCTATCAAGATTTACAATAGATTATTAACGAAAAGCTGCGCTGGAAGCACGAACCAATTTTTAACGCTGGAAAAATCTTGAGAGGATTTCCACGCTGTAAGTTTATTTTTACACCACGAGAACATTGATTTTTTTTCTCCCAAGCCCATGCAGTCTGCGGAGAATTGCCGTTCTCTTGACGAGACTCTTTTTTCCACGTAATCTCGAAGATAATGTTTAGACTATATTTATAACAATATATCACGTTGGTGGATAGGTATTATTATGTAAAAAATTAATTTAGTATAACTTTTGTCCCACCATGTTCTAAATTTTACTATTTGGCAAAAATAATATAGTTGAATTAATTTTTAATTCTGATATTAGTTTCTAGCAAGTAGAACGCATTAGTATATAAGGAGTTCAAGCAGGGTGACAGAAGTTTTGAAAAATTGTTTATTTATAGTCAACCATGCAAGAGAGTGGATGACCTTTTTGTGTTTAGCCTTGCCAAGTGGAGGAGTATCCCCGTTAACAGGATTATCCGAATTCGCAAAGTTTCCCTAGATGGAATGACCATAGTGGAGACACGCTAAACGCTTACTATACTACTGGAGAAACTCGATATTTGGATTTACCTCTCGTTAAGCGATGTGCTCGTTTTCTGTATCTCAGAAATACGTGATTCGACCTCCCTGTGGCTCCCGCCCACCACCGAAAGCTGTGCAAGCAGAAATTCTTATTTTCTCGTACCGCCTTCTCGCTGATCTTCAGAATTTAATTTATCTTTCTCTACAAACATCTCCTCCACCAAAGTTCCTCGACTTTTATACCACCGAATAACGCTCCTCATTGAAAACCGTAGCGTTTTCAGTATACCATACGAATGATCTCTGCTTCTCAAGGAGAGTCTTATCCTTTATTTTACCTTCTTCAACTTTCAATTCTGCTGGAAAAATTCTAATTAAATGTACGACAAAGAATTTAAGCAAGTTGTTATAATTTTGCAATCAGCTTTGATAGATCAACGAAATTTACTGGTTCTTTCTTTGGTATTTGGAAAATTTGCAATTTAAATTTGCATGCCAGAGCTGGAAAACTCGGGCTGTCGGAGTAACACAGCGTGTGGTATTATAACATTTGACCTAGCTTGATAGTTTGTACTGTAATGTTACCACTTAGCTGCGTTTAGCTGGCGCTATTCAGCTTAATGCTCGTAAGTGCTTCTTGTCGGAGATGGTGTGCTGGTATACGGGCCGCGAGTTATATTCCATCGCGGCTGGTGGAAGAAGCGGTGAGACGCGGTAGAGAGCAGCTTCCGAAAAGCAATAAGCATTCTTGTGGTTGGTTAGCAACAAAACAAAAAGTGCGAACATTGCGCAGCAATTGCAAAGGCAAATATTGCCAAAGCTTCAAAAAATCTTTCCCGAACTCTAAGAATATATTGCAGATACTGAGAAAAAACTCTCCTCGTTCTGAGAATATTCTTGCAAATTCGCAGTAGTAAGTATATATAAATGGTCAGCCAGTTGAAATGCTTTAGAGATAAAAAACCGTTAATATCTCCGTAAGTATAAGAGATATGAATTTTTTCATTGCAACCTTTCTGAAAGCTCTTATTATTTACTTTAGGAAAAGTCTTATGCAAAATTTTCGTAACTTTAATAATTACGGAGATACAAGCCTTCTTGTATTTAAGTTCTGAGACTTAATAACTGATGGGCTCTGTATAAATAATTGATCAAAATCGCTTCTTTATCATCGCTAGAAAAACGATTTTTGTCGCTGGAAATAAACAATGGGATCGTTCTTAGAGCTGAATTAACTTTTCATTACCGCAATTCCGCAGTTCCTCGGTTGGACATCACATTCTCGAGAATCCATTCTCTCGCCCTTTTACGGTCGTTCGTGGAGTTTCTAACTTGACTAGGGTGACAGGGAGGGTGGCCAGGAAATATAAAAGAATTAAGCCGAGATTCCATTTACGCGACACGGTTCAATTACCATCAGTGTGACAGTATTTGGCGTGTGACGGAAGATCTGAGAGGACGAGTGGCCAAACGCGAAACGACGCGGAGATCCACTTGGAAACGGGCTGCGAATCGCAGGAAATTCTGTCCGGACGAGATTCTTCGGGAACTGGACGATTTCGTGCATGTGTATCCGTGTGCGTAGCTTGTGTTGTGATTGTTCGTGTCACTGTGAGCGTTCAAGCTTTGCAGTCTGCAGGGTATGGCCAGTTTCAGCTGGGTTGAGTGGCCGTTATATGGGCTCCTAAGCATTCTGATTCTGCTGACCATTGCGTCCCTTTTACCCGGACCTGGTTACGTGGACCGCCTTTAAACCATCCCTTTCCAGCTTGTCTTCCAATCCTTTCTCCTTGCTCCACAAACCATCCAGCTTTTTCTACTTCTTACCCCCATCTCGACACATCGATGACACGTATCTTGAATCTTGTACGACATTCTTGAATTTTCCAAATTTTTCCACTTCTTTAGACTCTTGGGTAATTCTACTCGTCTTTTCGTAAACTATACAGTTTTTACTAGTTCTAACCTTCATCTCGACTATTCGACGACACGTATCTTGAATCTTGTAAGACATTTTTGAATTTTCTAATATTGTCTATTTTTTTAAACTCTTGATCGACTCTACTTGTTTCTTTTTTATAATGGAAGTTATCTTGTATTTTTCTATAAACTACTTCCGTTGTTTGGTAAATGATACGTTGCTCTCGAGAGATCTTGTTTTCTTTCATGATCGAGTAAAACCGTTGATGTTTGTAAGCGTGCAAGTGGTTCATGAGATAGCAGGGAGAGGCAGGAGAAAGTTTACTCCTGTTTTCCAATATAAGCGGCGCGGTGGTTCCTTTGATGCATTGGCGTCTAGAAGTACCACTTATGGTCCCCGTTCTTTGGCTACTGCAAACGAGAAGCGGAATGAATTCTTGTGTATCTAGGGGTGTTGCTACCCCCTAGTCTATCTTTTGCTGGTTTTCACCAGAACAGATCCTTGAAACATCCTTTGAAAGTCAACCACGGCGTGCCAGGAAAAGTATCCAGTCTCATTGGTTCGAGTAGTCTGACAAAGTATCGATCTTTTCTACTTAAAAGTGCCGCTTTTGTTGCTGTAGTCTTTTAAATTCACAAGTTTACATTGTTGTTTGTAACAATTAAAATATAAAATTCATTAATATATATAAATATATAAAGAAAGAGAGAGCGAGAGAGAGGGGGAGAGAGATTTAATTTATTTTAAGGGTTGCAGTTTGTTGAAAACCGAAATTTAATTTTAGGCCAGCATAGCTAGAGATAGACAAGGCTATTTGTTGGTATAAGATTAAAAGGATGGGACGAGAGGGTAAAAATATGAGTTTTAAGAGGATTGGTGGCTGCTCATGGGCAATGAGGATCTCATTCGAAATTCCGCACGTGCGTTTGGAATCGCTCGGAGGCTGTGGACGACTGAGCGAAATTGCTTTAAACAAATGTTAACGTCGAGAAATGCTCAGCAAATAGTATTTGCAGTATATGAATGGCTCAGGTATCTGCACGATGCAAGAGCTATTCCGTCTCGAATACTCTTTCCTCAATTTCTTATTTTTCATATTTCACTTATTGAACGTTTAATTGAATTACTATCGATTTCAAATGGAAAGAACACCAAGGAAATGGGAAATGTCTCATGGGGAAAGTTAGGAGATTATGGGATTTATATTATAAGAGTATTGAATTTTTAAGTGATTACTGGGTCACCCTGTGCAAGATGCTTTCAGGGGAGACCGCGTTCTAGCCGGAAGAAAAAGGCACAGTGAAGGTTCTGAGTGGAAATGAATGTTTAGGTAAGGGTGGATCCAATAAAGATCAAACAGAGGACAGTATAATAAAATCAGTGCTTGCAAGATTCGAGGTATCGATAGAAGCTCGAGAGTTTGGAGAGAGTTTAAGTGTAACAAACCATAAGATTACCAATGACGAAGTATAAACTATAAACAAGACTTGTGAATATATCACGTGATTTCTAGCACAAAATGAAAAAAATCATAGAAAATGGAAGGAAAAACATGTATAATATAGTTGAGGAAATTCATGGGGAAGAGGGGGGAAGAGGGGGGGGGGGGGCAAAGCTAAAGATGGATAAAATCTGGCTGTTTCTTTGTCGATCGAAACAAAAGCCAAACTCGCGGCTTCTTTTCGCGAGAGCTTTGCGGGTGGAAATGACGTGGTTTTACAGAGGTCGGGGAATTTGCATCTTCGCATGGCTGGCCAGCCACGAGATTCTTATTTAAAATTCCTGCTGTGCGTTGGGGAGCGTTCTTACCCTCTCGCGACGACCTAGCAACCAAACGCAATCCCTTTTAACGAATCGTCAATGTGGAAATAATTCCACCCTACATTTTCTAGATCGAAAAATATTTCGCTTACGAACCACGCACGGTGCATCGCTATATTCGATCTACACGTTCACTTACGTCCGACAAATTATCGTTGGAATCCTTCAGTCTTCCCGTGGGAGTGTGTGAAGCCAGTAGGAAAGGAAAATAATATATGTATGAAAATATAAATATAATCTTTAGTTATATGTAAAATCATAAAGGAGTAAATAAACAATGGAAGAAATTAATTAAATTGTAAAGCAAACTACATTGTGTATATTAAAAGACATATGAATAATTAATATACGTAGTATGTAAATAAATATAACCTTTGTATCTGCATAAAATTATAAGAGAATAAATAGACAATAAAAGAAATTAATTGAATTGTAACGCAAACTACGTTGTGTGTAATTAGAGACATCGATAAGCAATATACCCAAATGACACCACACACACACACACACACACACATAAAAAGATTAATTTACCCGTAGTGATTGGACAAAATAATACATCAGTCCGAACACGGGGGATTTGTTTTCGGTCGAAATATCGTGTAATTTTATAAACCTAGCCCATAAATAAGTTCATCGTGCATTAAACAGATTCCTGTCAACTAGTAACAATAACATCATAAAATACCCTGACTGGTTTATCGAAATATTTGCTTGAAAATATCCCGGGCCATGTATGTAACGATAATAGGAGCAATGTTACAGGTATTGTTCTATAAATCCGTGAAATTACAAGGTTTATTTTACAGAGATGAGACAAATGCTATAATCCGAATATGCAATAACGCTGGGCTCCGAAATGGATGGTTGGAATGGAGTTCAATTTCGGAATAAAATTAGCCGCTTGAAATTACTCGAAATCGGTGTAACCATATTGCGATATTAGTGGATACGAGTTAGGTGATTTTATAGATCCCGATATCTCCCTTTCGAAAACTTTGAATTTCATACTACTTTAGCGTTGTAAGCGTATCGCGATATGCGTTCAGCTTACTAGTTCACTTCGCAAATAGGAAATATCTTTATTTTGCTCTGCAGGCAAATCGTAGCCAAGTTTTATAAAATTTGCATCTCGCTGATGTTAGTTTGCCAGAGAGAGAGAGAGAGAGAAAGAGAGAGAAAGAGAGAGAGAGAGGGGGAGGGAGGGCTTACGGTGTTAACTTTGTACAAATAGCGCGATATACGAGTGCGAAGTAAACTTTAATATCGCAAGTCATTTCAAGTTACGCGCGGAAAGCCCTTACAATTTCTCTCAGCACGCGCGCGCGCTCTAACTTTTGACGAGATTTTCATGCGATTCCATCGTGTTTACGCCGACCTTGGCCACCCCTCGCGACTCCGTCGTTAAGCCGATCTCCAACGTCACGCTCGATAATTTATGCCGCATTTTCCTCTGCGTAAAATGCAGAGTAAATAAAAATATGACTCAGCGAATGTGGATCGTAATACTCGAAACCCGATAGTTTCGATAATTTAAAGACTCCTGAGAGAAAGCTGGATGCTTTTGGAATGCCAAATCTCTCGTTGAATAAAAGGGATTAAAATCCGAGGATATTCATGGAAGAGAGATTGTGCCGGATGCTAATTAACGGAATCCTTTTGGAGTTAATTACGAATCCTCTGGCAAAGCGACGAAAGTATAATTACGTGTTATACCTAACGAGACTCCAGGGGGATCAGTGGAAAAAGCGGGTTTTGGTCAGGGTACATGCTTCTTCGCGTTGGACGACTTTGATCCTCGTGGTTTTTGCAGCATTCATAATGGGACGAATCTTGGATCTTCCGACATCCATCCTAGTGTGTGTAGAGATCGACTTCTTAGCGAAGTACATCGTGACTCGGAAGTTTCGAGTTTTGGGTCGATTGGCCAGACGTGTCGGGAGTCCCGCAGGATCTGTTTCCTACGACGAGTCTTGATGATATTGGCCCGAGTCTCCTTCGATTCTCGCATTTACCTTCTTTCTCCTTGCAGCTTCAACCCTCGTCTTCAGCTTTAGCACCACGCTCCTTGCATTCTGCTAGTTTATATTGCGATGTACACATTTTTCAGAGTGTATAACATAATTAATTATTAATTTTCGTTAGAATTGTACAAACCATCGCAATGACAGTGAAATGAGAAAGTGTAATAATTACATATATATATATATAAGTGTAATGGAAAGCTTTAGTTAAAAATGATGAAATATAACGATATAGTTATAGTGTTGATATTATACACATTTGCTTCACTATACGTTCTTATCTTAATTATATATACTATGTTATATATGTACACAGGGCAAATAAAGCTATCTAAAGAGCGAAGCGTTTCACTAGAACCCTAATTCCCCGTTAAATATTTCTATCCAAGAGTATTCGTCTTCGTGAAAAGCTGGCGGATCCGGCCAAATCGAATCAGAGCGAATCGAAGGCTGTGGGGAGAGAAAGAGGGGGGAGAGACGGAGGAGAGACACGAGGCCGCAAAACTTTGGGAGTTTCAGGCTTCTTGGTTTTATCCCCAGAAAATCTCTTATTCGTCCCTCGCTTCGCTGGCAAAAAGCCCGAAACGCGCGGACGTCAGGTGCAGGGCGACATCCTGGCTGCAACGTACGTGCGAGAAAAGAAGGAAAGTGAAAAAAAAAGAAAATAAAAAAGAAGTAGCTATATAGGAGGAACGAGAGTTTTCTTAGTGCTAACGGCCACCGGTCACACGTTGACCATCCATGGACGAGCCTCCTATATCGTAAGGCAGAAAAATAAGCATGGAAAGTTTCAAGCAAAACTTTCTCAACTTTCAGGCCCTGATATTCTCGCATAGGGGACTCTACTTAATTACTGTGTACAGGAAAGTAATTGTCAGCCTGGCAAATGCAAATGGTAAAAATGTTGAGTTAGAAAATTAATTGACGTTCCTGGACAGTTTCCATTTTTCGATTCTCTCTTCTTAGACCTAACGAACCTCAATCTCATATCGTCTATCCATGGACGAGCTCCCTATATTAAGACACAAAAATAATCATTAAAAATTTCAATAAAAAATCTAAACTTTTCAGTCCTGATTGTCCCGTGCATAGATTCGATTTACCCAGCAACAAAATTGCTCATTCATACACTATTATGTCCAGAGAAATCTATTACTAATGTTATCATCATTCGTACCAATTTTTCTACAGGGATTCCTACCTCTCTGAAAATAATTTCCCAGCTGGGTGACTGAGATGGAAAAAGTGGCGATTTAAAAAATAAATTGACACTCCTGGATGGTGTCCCCTCATCTGCTGTCTCTCAGTAGGTTGGGCTTGCAGAAAACGTGCTTAGTCTGTAGCAGCAGTGGGAGGGTGAAATTTGGTCGGTATCTCGCGATATAAACTGTCGCGTTGGAGGAGGGCTTGTTCCTGATACTATGTACCGAGCTGAGCGCGCTACGTGCGTACACTGCATAATAGTCTCCTTCGCAAACGTTCTCTAAGGAAGGATAAGGGGCGCTTTGGCTTGGGGCTTGCTACGTTTACAAGGCTTGGCAACCCCGCGAGATCGCCTCGGGACTCTCGGGACTTCGCGGCTCTGACGATGTCGATAGATACGCCTTGGACATGCTCCAGTATGTATACGCACCTGGAATTACTAAATTCTCTCGTATACCCTCTCCAATGTATATATGTATGTTGATCTTTGAAATGCAACCATAATTCATCCTACACTCTCATAAAAAATCGTTATTCGAAAGACTGAAAAGATTCGAAATTATCTCATTATGTTTATCCTTTCTTTCACGATCCTTGAATAATTGACATTAATTTAAGGACCGTCCATGCTTGTGTGTGTGTGTTTGGAAGCGGGAAATTTATCTCCCCCATTTCCGCGAAACACCGATGTACGTGTTTCTCCTTGGCTTTGGCCTACGATCCAATCGAACTTTAACGCGCTTCCTTAGAATTTCTCGAAATTGGTAATTGATAGGGCTATATAAAGGTCTGGATAAGATTTACGATTCTCGATGTATCCAGCTAAATGCACTCATGAGTTTTACAGGGACTGACTGATACAGAGTTTTTACGAGCGATTTAAGAGATCGGCCTATCTCTATGTTTAGCGATCTGCCTGTTTACGATCGTTTTAAGTAGTGTCGTAGTATAGGTATTCTGAAAGTCTCCAAAGTCATCCATTATGCATGGCCTTATTTCCAAATGTTGGTAATTTTTTAACATTAACAGTTGTAAAAACGTGTGATTTCTTTTCTTCTATATTTTTCTGGAAGTTGCTTGATGCAGAGAAAGGGAGTGTGTATGTGTTAGAGGGAAAGAGATAGGGCAAGTAAAAGTGAGTGAGTAAACCACCAAGGCAAAGGTAAAGTCACAAGGGAGTTGTTTAAGTCGACTACGATTATTGCGCGACTCTGTGTGATACGAATTTATAGACCCCCGACATTCTTGCTTTTCGTATATATATATATATATATATATATACACTAAAGGGGATTACTATCTCGACACCCGTGCCTTCACGAAGAAGCCAAGCTATCTATGCTGTCATCGCTACGTACGTGACACTATTTTACTTGCAAAAACTCCCAATTATCTTTAACTATACATTTCCGATATCCATTAGTCGATCACGATTGTCACTCGGCAACCGTTATATATGTGTATAGTAAAAATTCCAAACTCCCATTTGCATCACACACGATAACTATTATTTTATGTAACAAAAAAGAGTAATTAAAAGGATTAATATTACACATTAAACGTTACATTATAGAACTCTAAAAATGATATATAAATAGCTATAATAAATAGTAGGGTTAGCAATGAAATGGTTGAAATTTTCGTGTGTAAGAGATAGAAAATGATTATTAATTAACCATAGAAATTAAAGATACTCGAACATGATAGAGCTTGTAACGAGGAATGTTGAATCGTGTAAATGATGGAATTAGTTTAAATAGGAATTAATAGGTCTAGCATGAGCTTATTATTTCAATAATGGGCGATGCTGTTAGGCTTGAAGGGTAATTGCCAGATGATGCGCGTCGGTGGGCCAACACGCGAGATTGTTTTGACGTGGCTCGATAATCTTGATCCGTGATTCGCGTGCTACGAGCCATCCGTGCTAAGCAGCAGTCATTAGCAGCAACATCGGGCCGGACTTCCGCTACGCATAATTAATCTTCGCGAGCACCGAAAAGCGAGGAATAAATTTTCGTCAGTGGTATTAACTTTCCAATGTTGTATTTTTTGTCCCTTTATTCCTGCGTAAAGTATACAAATCAATTGTAATTTATTCCGCGGTTATCCTAGGACGCGTCGGGCTTGTCGTTGAGTGGGGGGGGGGGGGGATTCCATGCGGGACGGATCGATATATTTAATCCGTGATCCGTGTGTTAACGGCCTCGCTAAGGAGTAGTTATTAACAGCACTCTCCACAGTTGCCATCATGCATAATGCATACTGGCTAGAAAGTGAATCTGAGAAAGCGAGGAGATCAAGATGAATACATTGGATCTAACCCTCGGTATCCTCCTTTATCTTTTAACGAGGCGAATTTTCAATACCCACATACAGAGTGTAAGGTATTGATATATACAACCACGTTTTGCATTAAACTAGTTTGATTTTATTATGAAATCATATCTACGTGGGAAGTATCACGTATATATACATACTGTAGAAGGATTTATTTTAATTTAACGTGTACCATCGTGCAATGGAAAAGATTCGTGTCAGCAGTAAACATTTAATCGAAAAAATAGAATTTTAAATTATTATCAAAATTTATTACAATGCTGGTAACACTGACCTTCCATGAAAACGATATTAAAAATACAGGATTATTACTGGCAATTTAATAAATGTTAGTAGTAATTTAAATTTTGACTTTCTGGAGTTTTTACTGCTGATACAGCTTTCCTCCGTCGTACAGTAGTACAGGAGTTTATTTTTTTAGAATATTCTGCAGTTTTTCGTACATTCTCTTCTTCGTTCACTGCATTGGATCCCCAACTGTGCGTTTTCTTACCTCGCAGCTTCGAATCTGTATAGTTTTATTCACGAAAATACTTCGAAACTTTTAACGATCGATATCACCTAGTTCCTTGATGGGGATATTTGGAGGATTGACCACGAACCGCGTGTTTTTGAACCATTAAACAAACCGAGCATTTCCATTCCTGTCCGACATTTTGTGCCCATCCCATCCCCTCGTTCCCGTATTTCAAGCCAACTTCGTTTACCGTTTAACGAGGACAAACTTCCAAGTTGCAGGACTTTCTGGATAATTTATAGTTGGAGGATACGTATAGAGTCGATTTTTTCTACTCCTCTCCCTTTCTATCGATTTTTTTTACCACCCCCCCCCCTTCCTAGACTCTTTTACCGGATTGCCAGCACCAGCAACTACCACCAAGTGTCCGTTGGTTTTTCACGCTTATTGCCTTATCGAAGTTCGACGATCTTTAGCCCAGGAATGCAAATCGTCGTGACTCAAGTTAGATGAACCCGCGCGGCAGACGGGGACACCACGGATAAATCCAAAGTTTCAAATTACCGTGGGCTAAACTTATCCACTTCGCCGTCGTTATGGCCTTGTGTGCGTCGCTAAGTGTACGTGGAAGACACGAGCCATCACTTTCAATTACGCCGAGCTACGCTCGCTGACACATTTTGTTGGCTCAGCCAACGACATTTCCTATTTAAAGAATTAAAATTTTCCATTGCGATCATTAGAAGAGCGAGAAAGAGAGAAAGGAGGGGGGGTGGGATCTACTAAAAACATATCTAGGAAATTTCTTTATTTTTGGCAAGAAATTTCTACCTCGATACTCGTGCATTTCAATTATTTCTTAATTTACTCTTTTACCATATCGAGCGAGGGTAACGGATACTAGGTATTTGAATATTTATTTTCGTCCTTATACCTCCAATATTCAAGCCGGCGAATAATCAGGAAAATAATTTCAGTATTTGCGGCACCGCGAGTGCCGCGGCCCGGGCGTTTCGAGCCTCGAGGATTAATTATTTCTAAATATTTCATAATCAAAAACCATTTACGAGCTGGATAAGAGCATTGTACGCGGAGTATACTATTTTGAACTAATCGCTAATCTATTTTATCGGCACAATTGTTTTAATTATACTGCAATTTAAATGCCATTAACAAACCGGACTTTGAAAGGTGCAGAACGCGATATTCCACATTCTATCTGTTCGCAACATGCTCGTTTTAATTTTAATTACTCCTTTGAATAATCGTGCACCGCGATTGTGTTTTTCTACTCCTCCCCACCCAACCCTCGTCATCCGCCATTCGTTGTTATACTTTGTAATGCATCGTTCCGCATTTGGCCTCTTTCCGTCTTTTAATTAATTGCATTGTGGCTTTCCCCCTTTTTTTATTTGGCCTATGCCATACGTTTTACGATGGTTATGAAAGTTCAGAGATCTCGCGGTGACGAGAACAGTAAACGAGAGAGTGGAAGATCGAGGAGAGAGCGAGCGGTTCGTGTATCGCGTGCCATAAAATGTCCTTGGAGCTTACAGTTGCGGTGGCCGAGCTACGATTTTCCGTCAGGAGCTCCAAGGAGTTTGAAGGTTCCTCGCTTTTCTCGCCCGACAGCAGCCGTCCTGCATCACAATACTTCTCCAATTTCCTGGGCAAAACTTACGGGACACATTCCATCATGACGTCACGGGAACAAAGCTCTCCCCATCCTGGTCGCTTTCCTCCTAATGCCCTTGGGTGGACCACCCTCATCCTTCCTCACGCGCCTTTCTTCTTCTTCTTCTTCTTCTTCCAGTTCTTCCTCCCCTTCCCCTCCACCCGCTTGCCACCTACTCCTCACGACTGTAATAAATAACCACTCCGACTAAACTTACTTTGAGCCCCCCAACAAACCAGCCTTGGATCTTCTTGACTCGCGATGACTTCCCATCCGACCGTTCAATCATTAGTCCACCAGATCCCCTTTCATTGCGCCCAAACTTTTCACACAAATTTCCTCTGATTGGAAACATAAGCACCCATCGGAAATTCGTCTCAAGCTTCAGTCAACTAATTATTAAATTTCCTTCAACCTTAAACAATGAGGAATTTTGTCGATATTAAATCTGAATAATAGCGATTTGCACGTGTATCGATTTCGAGTTATCAAGCAGTGTATAGAGAAAGTTTTACGTTATATGTTACATTGATTTATTCTCTTTTGTATTTATCGCGTTTCTGAGTTGTTATTTACGTAAAGTTTTATGGATATTGATAAAGAACGAGTTAATTGGTTTCTTCCAGTAGAAGATTGAGGGAAGTGGAGGGTGGAAAATGCAACTATAAAAATAACGAAGCGTCCCCAGTGGCGCCAGTTCGCAGATAATATCCCATAAGTGTGTCGTGTGAAGTACAAAGGTGTAGCAAAGCTTTAATCACAAATATGAATTTTTTATTAACTCATGTTTTTTTCCAATTTTCTAAAGCGTCCCTTTCTATATACATATAGAATATTTTGTAAAGTAATTTCATACGTTTCGAACATTCTTTTAAAAACCCGCAATTAAATAAAGCAATAAACGAAAAATAAGTTACTTTTAAACTATGTCTGGTATTAAATAATTTTTACGTTTATTTTATGAGAATAAACGCAGCAGAATTCGAAAGTTAAAGCTTCGGTTAATGAAGCTACCTAATGCCAAGAAGCGAGTCACACACATTAGCAGGCAGAAAATTTATGTGTGATACAAGTTAATATATATTTTGATTATTCCTATAAACAACCGTAATTAAATAAAGTGATAGACGAAAATTAAATCAATTGTAAATAATGTCTAGTGTAGTTAAATAATTTATAGGCTTATTATATGAGAATAAACGCAGCAGTATTCGGAAGTTAAAGTTTCGGTTAATGAAGCTACGTAAAGCCAAGAAGCGGGCCACATATATTAGCACAGGCGGAAAATTTATTAATATTTAAACGTTACCCATCACAATGTCGCCATCCACATCCTGGCTTCCGGTTTTGAGCGATGACAACGACATTATTAATTTAACGCCGGCCTTATTGGCCGCGACACTTTCTCGCGTTTGAAATTTTCATTGCTTCGTATTTCATTAAGGTTCCCTCGACCGGGAACACCGCTAAAATTAAGGAAACTTCATAATTAGTTCTATCATTGGGGGGTAGCTAGTGCTTTAAAATCCTTGGGTCACGCGTTCCATTATGATACTTTTGGCGAAACGGTACGTGTTCACAGTACTACAAGTATCAGGAATCTGTCTTGATGGGTGCTGGAGGGGGGAGGGAGAGAGCTATATATATATAAAGAGAGAGATACCAGGAGAAAATTGAGTAAATGTATAGAAAGAGAGAAAGAGACGAGTAGAGCGTACAGTTTCACTCCCAAGTGGTGCTAAAATAGTTTATTATAGTTCTGTCTGAAGATTACTTCCTAGAACCAGACGAACTACAGTTTTTCTAAAACTAGCAGACAGATTAATCGTCCAGTCGTCGACAGAATTAAATTAATAATAAACATTTTAATCCCCAATGTGCCATGTGTAATATATGTAAGATTGAAATTACAATGCAAGAATTCATCTGATTTCAATTTATTAGTACAGTGTATATATTTAATATGTTCCATAGAGTATACACATCAAGTCGAAGCTAGCTTTTGATATTGGCGACTGTCTTTAGGGGTGGAGGTAAGCCATTTTGAGTGTTCGGGGCTGATTCCACTCGATCTTCGTGGCTGACGTGTAAATGCCGGGGGTTAATGCGACGCGCTCCATTAAAGTCGAGTCCCGACGCCCCGGAACATCGCTAATTACACGTAGCAGCGGCTCCCACACAGTTGGCTTCCCTTATTACCAAATGTAGCGACGTTGCGGCCCACCACCAACGTTTTAATATTAATAAATTCTGCACCCCCTAACGCGTGTCCTCACCACCTCAGGCCACTCTTCCATTCCCAACATTACGCGACTTCATTAACCGAAACCGTCCTCCTTTCGTCCAAGAACGACCTTATTCCTTCCGCTGAACCCTCCACCCCCTTCCCCCCTCTCCCGCAACCACCATCACCAAACCTATTCGGAGAATCGAGCCGATTGCTCCGTTTATCCCGACATTCTCCGATTAAGCCTCCGTTATCCTCCAGTAAGTTCCCATCTACGCTCTTTCGATTTACGAGCCGAAACCACCCTACACAATTATATATAGGTCGGTACTGTACTTGATTCTACTACTTACTTTTTACTGCTGCACTACTCAAGACACTTTATACCGTATTATTATTGGTTCGTACTACTGAATATAGAACATTCAATAATTTTGTCACGCAATCAGCGTATAATTTCGCAGTGATAACGCAGCAGAAAATGGAAATGCGTTGTACACCTGGCCACACGCATTCAATTTGCGCAGGTGTTTCCTCGCCAGTTTCTCAATATTCGTCCGGAGCGCGGGCGCTATTTCCCGAAGCCGTAAACTCAGTTTTATTATTGATAGTCCAGCTCCTTGCAAGGTCCTTTCGTGAAATGAGAAACTCAGCTATAGTCTCCCCAGCGAGACCGGCCTCACGCACACCACTGTATCGGCCGGGACAACCACGCTTTGCTTATTTATGGCCGAGGTCAACGTGTGCCACTATATATATATATATATATATATATATATATACCACACCTGTCTTGTCTTCTTAGGCCCCTAAAGTAACTTTTATTCTTAATAAATTCTCTCTAATCCGCCTTCCAAGATTTTCACCCCCCTAATCCAACCATTTTTAGACCCTTACAACTCTATATAATAATTATTTAACCATTTTTTTGATAAACATAAACCGATCATCGAGTAATCGTTGACATTTTATACTCCATCGCAACAGCGTGCTTCTAGAAGCAATATTTTCTGGGATAAATTTCCTCATGGCTGTATTTCGGGCTCTGCAAGGACTATAACGCATTTTAACGAGGGAATCCGGGAGTTTTTAATAAGTTCATGAAAGGAGCTTGGCGGATAGCAGTCACGAGAGATTATGGTCGTCTTATGGTGTTATGAAACGCGCGGGACCGAATGTGCAGAGTATTGCGGGTTTCTCCCTTTACCTGGGGCTGCAAGGACTTGTGGGAGGATCCTGGAGAGTCCAGCAGGACTTCTCGCAGGTCTTCCAGCAAGGATTTTTGGTAGCCAGGCAGGTTTCCGCAGGATTCCGCACGGATGCACCAAGCTGCGACGATTACACGCGGCCAAGTCCTAACAAAAGCGGAGCTGCTCAGTATTCAGGATACGATATCCTGCCAGCCTTACCACAAGGCTTATTATCACTCGCCTACATAGCTCGTGCGTGAACCTACTACGACCCTACGCCACTGTATACTCCCCTTCTCCCCATATTCGCCATTTGGCCACCATCCCCCTTCCCCAATGTAGAGAAGCACTCTGTGAATTGCAATTCTAATTGCTGCAAACTATACCAGCTTGCCGTGTCTCACTCAAATATAGAAGCCCTTTTAAAACCGAATTCTCTTGCAAGGATATCCATGCACAGTGTTATTACGAAGTTTTCAAAATTCTCACCCTGCTTAATTTCAACGTTTCACCTTGTATTTCTAAAAATATTCTCTTTTTGAGTCTCTTTTGGAAAGTTTGTGAATGGAATTTTCTCAATTTTATTCGCGAGAGCATCCACGTGGTGAAAACTCGCAAGGTAAAGCACAACTTGTCCTTATATATAAATAAATTTGGCCACACCATCCCCTTATATCTCAAAAGCAGAGAAGTACACCTTGAATTGCATTTCTAATTGCTGAAAACTATACCAGCTTGCTGTGTCTCACATTTATGGAAATCCTTTTAAAACCGAATTTTCTTATGAGAATACCCACGTATAGTCTGATTTAAAATTTTTTTAAATTCCAACGTTTCACCTTGTTTTTCCAAATGTGTCATAATTTCTAATTCTTTTGGAAACTTTGTCAATGGGATATTCGAGATTTTAATCAAGGGAGGGTCCACGTAGTGAAAACTCGCGAGGTATAGGGCAGCTTGTCCCTATAAGTAAAGGGTTGTTCCAAGAGGGAAAAGGGGCCAAAGCTTGCAAAGCTCGGCAGATATTTTAATGGAAGTTCAAACTTAAGATATTTCGCCGTGCGACATGGCGTAGCAGCGGCGTACCAGAGTGTTCATAATGAGATGTTAATGGAGTGGCCGGAAAAAGAGCACGGCTGTCACGTCAAGATATCGACAGGTCCTTTCTACGCTACCCATACTTCCTTACTCACCCCCTCTTTTTCCCTTAAGTTAACTTTCAGTGGCCCAGGGCATCCAAAGACAAGCCACTCCCCCACTAATCTATTTTGTCTTCGACAGACCTCGTATAACCTCCTCCCTAAATGGACTTTACTTAAAAACCACCCCCCCCCCTCTCTACCCTGAAAGGATGACCAAACTGATCATCGAACATACTCTCGATTTATCAGAAAATCTTCTAATTTTAACGAGACAGGACACCCATCGTCGTCATCTCGAAATTCAATTCAACGGAATTGATTTGCTCGCGATTTTATTGAAATAGTTTCACTTAATTTTGCATTAACGCAGAGACTCGTGGGATTTCCTCGGCGCACTCGATTCACCGGAAAAGAGGAAGCGATGGAGATGCTCTGGGGTGTACTTTCAATTTTTATGAGACTCGACGCACAGTCTCCGAAAGCCCCGCTCATCGGTTTCCCGATGATAACCGAGCTTAAGCCGAGCGGTTAAGAAACATTATTATTAAATACCTGAGCCAGTCTTACCATCCCAGGATGAATTACTCTAATCTCCAGAATTAGATCTTGTCTTTTAATAATGTCTTCCATTTTTTCAGCTTCATTTACTTTTAATTCTCTCATGTGTCATGCATTCTCGCATTCAAATTCACTCGTTCCATTTACCACTTGCGAGCCACCCCCCTTTTACCCTGCTGGATAGTTGCAGTCTTCTAGTTGGGTTCTCCAGGTTCGTTCGAGTAATTTCCAAGGACTACCTGCCAGTCCATTTCCGGGACTGCAAGAATTGCTCTGGTAACAACGGCAACGTCGCTCCGGCTGAAGACAAGATATTTCTTTAGCCTAAAAAATTCAGTTTGTATCCATAAGCGTTGTGAATTGAATTCTATAGTGTCCTCCCTGATGAAAAATTCAGGAGAGAAAACATAATCCCTGAGAAATTATTCGCGTCTCTGGATTTCCCCACTTTTGATTAAAGTCTGACTAAACCGCTACATTTCTACTACGTGAGTTCTCGAGTAGTAAAATATTTTAACGATTTAACGAAACTGTCGATGTGTTTGGTTTAATTATTTTCTCTCAGGAGGGACAGTTGTTTGCTCGTAGGGAGAAAAAGATTAAATTGAAGGGTGTAGGTTGAGCCATTGGGATAGTAGTCTTAGCATTCCAGGAGTTTTACAGAATCGGATCGCTGGCACGTGAGCGTGAATAAAAGCATTGAGATGCGTGTGGAATATAAGATGGCCACGTGACATATGCGACACTCGTGCGCAAAGTGTCTCCGTGAAATCGTGAATATTCACCGGGACCGATCTCCGGGCAGGTTTACGGCTCGTCCTGGCTCTTTTACGAGTTTGTCAAGATGAAACGACTCCGGCACCGAATTGGCTCCAGTCTTTCTTCCTTCCCCCTATTCCCTTTTCACTCCATTCCCCTCTTCCCCACCCCCTCTCACCATCCTGTACGAATTTCTTTTTCCATGGCCAACAGAAAACGAGATTCACAACAAACAGGATTCTTAGAAGATGCTGGATGAATATTCTATTACCATTATACTTTTCTCATCTCATAATTGTTAGAAACAAATCCCAACTTATTGAAATTGATATTAATTATACAAGCTGATGAATTTAACGTATCTTGGCTTATCAAATATTTATAATACTAAAATATGGTATAATCGTTTAAAAATAATGAATTAATTTATTGAATAATAATTTAAACATACAATTTTCATGTAAAATTTCGTCGAATTTTATTGCACGTAGAAACGTATAACTTTTTAATGATTTCACTGGTTATATTGACGAAATTCCTTTTTCACAATAAAATTCTTCAGCAGGAATGAGGAGAGGGGGCGATAGTTAATAAAATACGTTATCAAAACGAACCCGTGCTTTTTACGAAGGTCATTAGCTCGAAATATCAGTTGAATATCGCGCGAGAATGGAAAATATTTGATGGACTCAACGCCATGCCGGATTGATTACATCGCTGCTATTTTCTTTTTTTATTTCATCTAACGGAAAACCAATTTGCGCCATTAGCAAAAAACCTGGACAAGATCCACCAGGTTTTTTAACTGGATGTAAAAATTATCCTACGTGTACCTATATAAAAAAGAAAAAAATTTAGCTTCGTTCCGAGAGATGGAGAGGAGATTATGTGGAGAGCTTGAAATGTCGATGGCCGATTAAACGAACGAGCCTGGGTGAACGTAATCCTGGACTTATCTTCAAATTTTAATAAGCTTCGGACGCTTTAAATATTTCACCAATCGATTCGTCCACCGGACTATAAATGAGCCAATTATAAAAGTTGCGAAAGCTCGCGAAATTTTCCAGATTTTTTATCAACTCGTTATGTGATATTTACATCGCGTTAAACTTATTTCCCACGAAGAACGAATACATAAAGGGGAGGGGGCGTTTGGCGAAGATTGTGATGTAAAAAGCGCCGAATTTAATAGTCACCAACGCGTTGAATTATTCGTCGAGTGGAGCAAGCAGGGTAAATTGACTGTTCAGTCAAGTGTAGGGAAATAGGTAGACGATAAGTCGGGCAAAGTGAAAAGTGGAGTGTATCGGCGAGTTGGAGCTGATTTGGCATCAATTCTGAACAAGCTCGTTGTGTGTAAACGAGCGATAAAGTCGTCGACGACGAGTCGGTACCTAAAAACGAAATTTTCCCTCGAGAATTTTGCACTTTGGATGAATAATGACTCCTTGCTTTTATCGTTTGTAACATGCCTCGTATCGAATGACCGGAAACAGACGTCTGTTCCGGAGATGATATCCACCCTCCTGAAATGAAAATAAGCTACAAACTGTGTTGCTTCCTTTTAAGCAAAAGTTGAATTCCTTCTGTTTCAGGCATGACATGCACAAGAGGAATGGAAAAAGAGGTACGCCTGGAAGATGACGGGGTTAAGTAGATAAAGACAGCTGGTTCCATCGCCGGAACTACAACCTACGTCGGTTTTCACGCAGTGCACAATGCTCTGCCACCGCGCCCTAGTCATTCTCGTCGCTATTAACGTGCCAATCGGTGAGTTTTTAATCCAAAAAATAATAAATTATCTCATGGAAAATCTCTAAGCGGATTTTTTTATATATACCGCTGTTTCAAAAAAACTTAAGCTCAATAATAAGGCAGACATTGAATAAAAAGCGAGAATAACGACTAGTGGGGGTAGGACGAATACACCTGGGGCCTGGAGCGATTGTCAGTCGCAGGTTTCACGGTGAGGATGATACGGGGTGGGTGTGGGAGGGAGCAGGCGTTAAGATCGATTTGTGGGAAGTCGATTTGCGATCGGCAGCAGGCAATTCGGGCGATTGTAGGTTATCCGTTCAGTTGCAACGACGCAACGTCCGGGGCAGATGCGACCGAGGCGCGCTGCCAAATACGTTATATACGTCTCTCAGAAAATAGGGACGCGAATCTCAAGCTATTTTGAAGAGGAGGGAAGGAGTGAGAGACACGTGGGTTGGTCAACTTCTGGCCTTGATGTTTATTCGCTCTTCAGCGAATACGTCGACTGTGCTTGTCATTCGAATTAATTTACTACTGCTGCATTCTATCCGTTCTTGATCCTTCGGCTCCAATTCCACCCCTTCTTCTTTTTCTATTCGCTGCTAACGCGTCCATAAGCCTCGATCTCGTTTCATCCTCTACTTTTCAATAAATTATTTCCATTATTCGCACAGTATAGTATTCTCTGTTTATTTGTTATCATCCTAATTTTTGTCACTCTCGTTATTAGCTACGTATAGTATAATAACAAAGTAGTATTTCGATAATATTGTATAGCGATGGATATGCACACACAAAAATCAGAAATATTTATTTGTAAATTATGTCGTTTTTTTGTACACGTATATGATAGTTACATATTTTCATTTTATTGGCACTGTGTTAGTATGCACAGTGCTAATATTTGTTTCGCCAGGCAGGATTTTCACTTTCTTCGTTTGTACTGATTTTAGTTGTTCGTAGTGAAAACTCCCACCCACCCCCTCTTACCTCCTATTCCAAACGACAATACGACTCATCGTCCAATCCCTTCCTTCGATTGTCTCTGGTTTTTCACTATATAACACCACGATGGAATCCCGGAGGTTCGATTTCAACAGTCACGGAAATAGTATACTTACCGGATCTCCGTGAACAGGCAGGATCGATCGCATCCTGTTCCACGACGAGCAACATCGCGTAGCCACGTTCAATTTCCTCGCTACAAATTAAATCGCCACTGCGCACCTTACGTTTTACTCTTTTGACATGAAACTTAAACCAGGTATGACCGGAATTATTTCTCACCAAGTAACACTAGAATAATGATGAGTTATTTACTCAAATGTTATATGTAGGATGAAACACTTAAGACGTCTCAGAATTAGAATATAAAAATTCTTTCATCTCAATATCTATAAAAAATGTCAAGCTTTTTATCAAACTTTTTTAAATGCAAATAAATTATACAAGTGTTTATTCAAATAGTTCTATAATGATATTTACATTTATTATAGTTATAAAGATATAAACATTGTCTTATATGTATACTCTGAAGCGATTTAAATGTCTTACCTTATTTGAATTAATTATATATGCCCTTGAAAAAATGTCATATTTTTATGTAAATTTATAAATATCCCATATATATAGTTAATGAACAGATATTATCAAAATTTTATACTCTATCGATTCGACAATGTTATATATACTTCAATTACATAGCTTTATCGAATCATTCGACTGAACTTTAAATTGATAGATTATTCAGCTTTAAAATAAACTCAACGAGACTTACCTAGGGTACGAAAGTCCTTGAGACATTTGACTTTGGCCGCTACAAGTGCAGGAATACATAACACAAACACAACTTTCGCGTTTGCCACTGGCAACATTTACTAGTATTTCAATCATTACACGAATTCTTACGAAGATGAAATCTTTCACTTTCACCATACACTGCACTTCGTTATTTTATTGCTTTATAAAAGATTATTTAATTAATTAATTATATAATCTTTTAAAAAACTGTAATAAGTAAAAAGCTCCGAAATATCGTCAGTGCGTAATGTGTGTTGTTTTTACGTTGTGTATTCGTAATTTTCTTAATTAATAATTAAATATACTTTTATGAAACAATATAATATTAAAGTACAGTGTGTAATGAAAATAAAAGATTTTATCTAATAATTAAAATATTAATGAATTTGGACAGTGGCAAACGGATGTGTCGTGTTTGTGTTGCGTTGTGTCCTGTGCTTGTAGCAGTGAAAGTCAAATGTCTCAAGGACTTTCGTACCCTGGAAGTCTCTTTGATTTTATTTTAAAGCTAAATAAACTATAAAATTAAAGTTCAGTCGACTGATTCGATAAAGCCATATAATAAAAGTGTAGTATTATCGAATTTAACATTACAAAAATAATGAAATGTTGAAATATTGACCGTGTAGTTATTATTTCGATAATTTGTTGGTCGGCACTCTAAGAAGCAGGGGAGTGATTATCGTCACGGTTTTTCCGATTCGTCAGCACGTGAGGCAGATCTCTGCGGTCTCTTTGAGGCAAAAAGTTTCCGCGGCACGTTAGAGAACTTCGCTGAAAAGCCAAGCAGCCCCCTAACGAACGTACTTTCCTGATGCCCTTTCTTTTCGCTTTTCCCCGAAGCGGAGCTTACCCTTCGAGGAACTCAATTGAGTTCTGGACCGCAGTTATCCGATTATCACTGTATAGCGTAGCTGCTATATGTATCTAAAAAAAGGAATGGAAGTTGAAGGGAAAAGAAAAGGAGCCAAGAAGGTGTAGCGGAGCGATGAGGGGGGGGGGGGGGGGGGGTAGAGAAAGATACAAGCGTAGAGGAAGCGAGCGATTAATCACGTTTTACTCGGGCCAGCCAATTTGGTCGGAAAGGTCGTTGTTTTCAGATAAAAGAGAGATAGATAGGCCCGGAAAGAGAGAGCGAAAGGAAAAGAAAGAGAGAGATAGAAAGGCAGAGGCGAAAATCGGGATAAGAAAGGGAGGGGGGTGGGTAGTCTTGAACAATCGACAACTGCACGACAATCTATGGTATGGACAAACAAACTTATCTAGTAAGGGAGATACAGAATTCCCCTTTGCAGTCTTTCTTCTCATTCTTCCTCCTGTTTATCCCCCATCCCTTTTCTCTCCGACTGTACACTATCCCTGAAGCTAGCTTAGACGTCCATCTCGCTATGGTCCCTCTGCGGAAACGTCCTACCAACGGTAAGACTTTCCTCTCGCGATGAACAAGACTATTTCTCATTCAATTTTTCCAAACTCTGCCTGGTTTCTCCGCAGATAGTACATAATATTACAAGAATACTTCACTATGAAGAACACTGTTATACTTATATATACAATTAACTGTAGAAAATTGTAGAAAAGCAGTAGTATTGACCAATAATAAATGAACCATTAGAGCAAATTACAGGAGACTTGGAAAATAGTATAATGATTATTTTACGTCGGGAAGTAGGTCAGGCCCAGTAAATCATTTGAAATATTTAAGATAACCATCAACCGAACGAGATTAGTCGGTAGAATGATGTATAAAGTAATTGAATTTAAACTGCAGAGATATTGCTCTAATTCGTGGTGAGATATGTAATATTGAAGCTAATAGGTGGAAAGTGGGTAATAAGAAGAATCGAAATGCGAGAAAATTTCTCTATTGGATTTCCTAGGGCTATCGAGATAGTTGGGAAAGTGGAAAAATCCATTGGCAAAAACGTCTACTGGGTAGCCTTCTAAAAGGCGGAGAACGTCGGGTAAATAGCTGGCGGCACGAAGGTGGATGACGGGGTGGTCGGTAAGGGGGGGGGGAGGCAAAACTGCGTTGAAAAACGGCTCATCGATCTTGCGATCCCGCTGAATATGAAAAACACGGGTAGCATATTTTGCACCCCTTCCCAGCTCTCTATTGCTTCCTTTCATTCCAAGCTAGCTTAGTTGCACGCGTCGTTCAATTTGCTGGTAAATATTACCAAAGTAAATTTAGCCAGGAGAAACGTTCGTCACGCAAGTAAATTGACTGGCTTTCACGAATAATTGTTGGCTTCTCTCGTTAATAACGTAATTCTCACCCCGCCTGTAATGCACATTCTTCGCCCTCTCGGCCCGTTTGTTTTCTACTCAATGGCCCTTTAAGCCCGGCGGAACCCCCTTCAAACCCTCCACCACCTTCTCTATACCGACGTAAATTGGCATAACGCGTTTAATGCACTTCCTCGTTACATTCAAATTCGAATCTATTAGCCGTCCAAAGAGTTCCTATTTTTTTTTTTTTTTTACAAGGAATTATTATTATGTTTATATTGATCGGTATCGCACATAGACCGTTAATATTTATTGAATTTCACAGCGCGATGGCCATTACTGGCTTTTCAACGCTGGCTAATGGCTACAAAAGTAAATAGCGAATTAGATCTCATTTGTAAAGTTTACTCCTTAATTGGCTTTTCATTAAAATACCGTAATTGGCCGGTGACCGCCATCGCTTCTCATTTACATGTCATAAGTTATTAATATACACAACTTTTGTTGTAATAAAATAGCTGGAAAATCAACCATCACAATGAAACTCGTAAATTTAATACGCGCACGAGAAACATTAGTTTTCGATATTTTTACGTGAACAAAATAACGTATTTGTAATCTCGGTTTAATTCGAAATACGTGTTGTTTATTTTCAGTGATTTTTTTCACGTTGCTTTAATAAATAACGCGGTGTTGTCATGTAACATAAAAAAGGGGAAAACGAAATAAAACACGGACAATGAAGTAGAATAATGGATCGAACCTAACGGAATAGCATGCATCAGAATTGGGTTAGAATTGAAAAATAAATTTTTATGCCAATGGCGAAAGCCACTCGTACGCTTTGCGTTTCGCGGAGCGTTAGTTCAGTGGCTCCTCGAAGGGGTTGGAACGCGTATTTATATCCGAGTTCTTGTATGGTTAGCAGCGTGCACCAGAGAGCAGGGTGAAAAAAGCGAAAGGAGAAGGACGAAACGGGAGAAAGGGATAGGGGTTGAATAATAGTGAAGTAAGGAGAGGATATTGGTAAAGGAGGGATGAAGCTGGGGGGGGGGGGGAGTTGGGTATTCGAAGCCATGACAGGACGAAGGTTCGATTTGATCGCATTGCATCGCAAGTACAGGCTTGTATCGGTCGTGGCGAGATTCGAAAGTAGATTGGGAAGAAGCGGAGCAAGCGTGCGGCAGACAGGCGAGCTTATACATACAATCTACCTTGTTGTCTGCCACCACTCGTCGCGGAAGAAAAGGGGCGGAAGAGGACCTGCAACCAACACATACACACATAAACTTTTTCCTTATCCACATAAACATACACAAAGCTGTACAGAAGTCTTCACGCTACTTGCACGAGGCTGAAGAAAAAGGAGAAGGTAGGGGAAGCTTAACCGGGGAAAGCGAGAAGGAGAGATAGAAGGGGGGAGATCACAAGAGAGGGAGAGGTTGGAGAGTCTTGGAAAACTTGCATAAAACAAGGGTAGTTTTAGAAAGAGACGCGTAGAACTGAATCAACCTGGTGGACTAAGGGATGGAGAGAGACGAGGGATGAAAAATAGAAAGGTTAGTGAGGGTTGGATAAGGAGTGGGGATAAGGGAAACGAGAAGAGTGTTGGGGAAAGCGACAATTCCCAGGACAGAGGCAGGATGAGAAGTGTTTAAGGGAGGAGATAGTATTTAATACTAGGAAGGGAGTTGTGGGTAAGGGTTGAATTTCGGGAATGGGCTTGAATAGGTAATGTTGGGAGGAGGATGTGGAATAAGGAAGTAGAAGAAGATGATAAAGCTTTAAGGTGGAAGGGAATCAATGAGAGAGAGAGGGAGAGAGAGAGAGAGAGAACGGTGGGAGATGAGCTTTGTAAAGCATGGAAGGCACCGGAAGTCTTATAAACAATCCCAGGAGCGACGCGGATGGGTCCCTCTTTCTAAACTCTGTGCAAAGAGGATCAATGAAGAACGGAATACGTAGTATATGTGTATGTAGTATACAGCCACGTTGCCATGCGTCACTGTATATACTGCACGAGAAAACTTATATGTGGTCGCTATCTTTTTCTTTCCTTCTTCTTCTTCTTCTTCTGTAACCGACCCATCACGGATTCCATTCTACGTAGCTCTTAGTTAAGTCAGATTTAAAAATGGGCGTTACTGTAAATTATATGAGAAAGCTTATTACGAGGTAGATATCTTCTTCTTCCCATCTTGGGCTGTAATCATCTAATCTACTGATTTTATTCCACGTGGCTCTTAGCTCAGTTTCATTATTAAAACAGAACAGAAAGGATAATTAAAAAATAGAACAGGTTCCAATGTTAATTTAATTTGCTATAGAATACTTTTGTAATAAAATTTGGTTCGTGTCGTTTTGTTTGGCAGATTCGTCAATGTTTTTTGCAGATTTTCGTAGAATGCAACGTTTGCTCTTGGCGCTCTTTGTCGTTTTCGGTAACGAGAAGCAAAATTTCATTTTTGCACTGGAAGATTCATCCGTAGGCAAAAAGCCACGGACGGATCGCGTAACGTACGTGACGGGATTCGGAGATGAGTGAAATTTTGAAACGCGAGATTGAAAGCACGCAGAAAGCTCCACGTAGCGTCGATGTTCCAATATCCCTCGATGACCGTAAACTTGAAAAAAACCCTTGAAGATTTTTTTTTTAATTTTAATTAACTAAAATAATCAATTTTTGCCCAAAATTGAAAAAAGAGACAATATTTGAAAGAATTTCAGGAAATTTCACGTGTCTGAACCGAAAAAGAGAAATGAATGGATGATACTGGGCCAATCATGGTCCCTGAAAACTCCAGTTAATACGCTTCTTTGATCCAGCTCGCTTTATTCGCATCCACGTTGCATCCCGTTATCCTCTAGCAGCCAATAGGTGCAAAGGATCTTTTGTAAACTTTTTTAAACGCTTTCCTCACGGCACATTTACAACGAAGGACTCATTGAATATGCTATATGTAACACTTTTCGATTAAAAATTTTTTGTGCCCTTCTATAATCTAACAAAAAATGTAGAAATTTCCAAAAATCAAAATAAACATATTACTTTAAAAAAAATAAAAAGATTCAAAGACTTTGTTCGATAATTTTTTTATAATTTGCGTTTTATTGGATTTCTTGGTGTTGATTCGTCCGTTGAGGGTTTTCTTCAGGATTTTAATATGGTCACTTCCGGTAGGGGACAACAATAGTGGATAGCCAGCAACCTGTCGCATTTATGGATTATATCGTATGGTGCTTGCGAAGACGGACACGCGGGAAATCCTTTTTAGAATCTCATCCTTTCCCATTGCTATGTATGACGTACCAGCGCTCCGCTTGCATTATGCATCGCGTCATAATGCAACCCTCGGGGGTAAAGCGAGATTCGCGAATTCCTTTTGCCTGTTTTGCAATATCGCTGGATATGCTTCTACCCCCTTGAACCACCCCACCCCCAATCTCTTCTTTTTCGGCCTGCCAGTGCCACGCATACGTTTGCCAAATCTTTGACCTCTTTCACTCCTGAACTCCTGGAACTTACCCCCTCTCCCTCCTAGCCCAACTTACCCACCTCTTTCTATTCCTTTTTCGTCTTTTTCGTTTGATATTCGTTTTCCATAATCCATCGAATGATTTTCTTCTAAACTCCCTCCCTTCCCTCGCATTATCTACACACCCTTCTATTTTTACTCCCTTCACTTTTCTTTTTCCTCCCCGTTCTTTCAAGTCTCGTTATCAAAACTTTTACTACTTCCCTTTCCACGCTCCAACACCTCACACCGCCAGCTACATTGCCTACATTATATCTGCCTGCTCACTTGCCAACTCATTCACGTTGGATTGGCTTTACTGAGAAAATACGTGGGGAGGGGAGGGGGGGGGGGGTTCTGATTATGAAATTATATTGGGCCCCCGAGAATCGGCTTGGCGAGATTGTGCAATATCGATTCAATACGCGACTCCTACCTACGGGAATCTTTCATCAAAGTCACAGGCTTTATGCTGCTTGCATTTCTTATCGACTAATGCATTTCGATTGCTCGCATTTCGTGCAACGCGCTTACAACGCAGCAACCAGCTACAGGATCATAGGTACGTACTCTTGAAATATGGCAGCTCCCATCCCGACTCACGACTCAGATTTATAAACCTTGAAGAGATCAATGAGGGAAGGGAAAAAGGAGGAGTTTTGCGATATAAGAAAATTGAAAGCATTATTAGAAGTGGATTGAACATTTATTAGTAATTCTATAAAAAATTCTTGCAATAATAATAATATTTACACTGCGTTGTAAATTACTTCGTTATGTGTAATATATAGGAAATTGCGAATTAAGTATATTATATATAAAACGCTATGCAATACATGCCATGTCACCTATGCATTCCAGCTTGGCGGGGTCGCGCGACATCCCGCGGGATGGTCCGGGAATATCACGGGACTCCCACGGATCCCTAGCTGCGTCGGCGTTGATAACGGTTCGCCGCCGTTCATATTTTACGCGGAACTCATCAATAATTCATACCGTGAATAATGTAGCGCTGTTTCGCGTTACTTTATCCCCCCTTACCGAGAGCCAGCATCCCCCACACCGTCACTAACGCAACCCCCATTTACCCCCGCAACACCTCCCTACCCCTCAGCCAATTGAAACGCACCAACACGTGGCTCGTTAAGCCCACCTTACCTGCTTCCTTTCAAATTCCAGAAAATTCCCCAATGCTCTCTTTTTCCAGAATTTCCCAAATGATGGAACGTCGCTTTATATTTTCCCTATTTAACTCATCATAAAAATATGTAACTCTAATTATTTATGTTATACATAAAATGAACTCTACTCTCTAAGAGACCCAGCTGCTTCATTCATTGTCATTTTTTCTCATTTCTAGCGTAACATTAAAGTTCAGCTGCGCATATTGTCGCGAAACAGGCGAAGAAACTTTTCCCGTCACGAGTCATCGGGGACAGTGGGAGAAAATGTTGAAACTACTCGTGGTCCTCGTTTAAAAGGAGGGGGGATATCGCGAGTCTTACGGTTATTCAGCTTAACCAAACAAGGATTTATTTGACTTGGTGTTAAAAAAGTCAGTTTTTTAATTAGGTTCTTTTTATAGTTACGGTCTCCATTTCGATACAAAGTGTCCTTGTGAAACGTCAGTAGTAATTCGACGTGCAGGGTAGCCGCAAATGACCGGAGATTAAAAATATCCGATAGGACGTATCGAGCTTTCCATTCCTGTGGGAATTCTTGATCCAGGATATACTTGGTATCGTCTTTTACCTGAATTACCGGGGAAACGAGGGGAAGGAGGGGAAATAGGGTTGGGATGGGTCGTAGGAGGGACATCTTAAATCCAGCGTGTCCGTTACACGATTGCAGCGTGCTAGCCACGAGAAGCTCTCGTGGGACAAAACGCCACTAGTCTTTCGCTAATTTGACAAGAAACGTCGGATCGGCGAGATCCCACCTCGATATCTACCCTTGGACACCCGCACTCCTGTCGAGGGGATTCTCGCCGGAAACTGCTTACCCCCTCGAAATGTTGCAACGAAAACCGGAGACACCATGCCATACAGAAACGAAAAGAACGCGAGAGAGTAATCGAAATCCTCGCGTGGGAACTTAAAATCCTCTTATTTACTGAAAGTCTTATTTTACACGTAGTGGTACAGCTCAATTCTACAAAGATAATTCAAAAGGAGAAAAATTGTTTTTGGTATAAATGTAAGCAGCTTTTATCATCGAAGAGGAATGAATGAGTCGAAGTGGTTTCAAGGGTGGAATTTGGGACAACAGAGGGGGAGTAAGATTTAATGCTTGATATGAGAAGGGGTGAATCGAGAAGATCAGGAATGATGGGAGAAATAAACGAGAAAGGAGTTTCCAGTTAAAAGGGAGGAAGGGTGGGGGCATAGGAGGATCGTTTTCCGGAGTTATGGCATACGCGAGGTGCCGGATGTTGAAGAAAACTCCAACAGCATGAAAACCGGAAGCGACTAGAGGGCTTCCATCGAGTGTGTGTGTGTGTGTATAGGTGACGTGGAAGCTCGCCGGATGACACGTGGGATGATGTCAGTGCACGCTGTGAATTTGCCAACTGAGAACTTCTGTTTGCACACACCCAATCAACTCCGAGCTTTTTCCTCACCCCCACCCCCCTCTGAAATCTGAAACGTTTGTCTCACCCTTGTGCGTGGCCAGTCTTCTGACCTCGGAATTTTTCCTCTACCTTATTCTACCACACAGGACTCAGAAAATTTAAAACAGTTTAGAAAAATCTCGGCTTCTATACGTAGAAAGTTGAAGAGATTATTCTTGAAGAAATCTGGAGTATATCTAACGGTTTGGCAATCAAGGAGTAGATTAGTTGCTGGCACTTTCTCTCACGTCGAGTTCCGTTTATTTGGGACTGGCAGAATCGAATCAAAGAGAGGAGGGTTGGAAAATTCGCCACGTGCAAGTATGTCGGTATTCGACGGACTTCCGCTTTGGGATTGTATCCATCCGGTGTATCCACATACGTAGCAGACCTCCCCCTACCTCCTCTTTTAGCGATGCCACGAAGAAAAATAGCTTCAAGAACACTGACCACGTGCAAGTATGCCTGGTATCCACCCTGCTAAGCCAACTTCCTTCTAGTAAAGAATTTCGGATTTATCTAGCTGCTTCTTTAAACTCACCTCGACCTCTGATGCAAGAGCCTATTTAATGAGAATTTTAAAATATTATTTCTGACAATCGTCTTTGAAATGCTTTTCCATAGAAATATCCATGCAATAAATAGTTCTATTGTATACATATAGGATCGGTTCGGTTCTATCTGAAATTGTAAGAAAATTTAAGAGGCTGTGGCAACCGGAAGAAAACGTGTTTCCCGAGGAATTTCCGGTGAAATTGATTCCCTAGCGGACCGAGGTGTCCGGTTCGATATCCTCAAGAAGGGAATAGGCGTTCGGATATTTTCAATGACCGTTCCTCCAAGTCGGTCTCACTAATTTGAACGGCAGGAGGGATGTTTCTTGTGTGAAAACGATTCCCAAGAGGACTACGAGAACATTTATTCGATTGTCTCGGCGAAAAGATCCTCGCGAAAATGGAAATTAGATTTTTCGCTCGAATTTGAACAAAGACTTCAGGAAAACTATATATATATATTTATTTTTAGTGGAATATATTGCAAACGTTCGCTTACCACACCATGATTTGAAATAAAAAAGGACACGACCACTGTGTAATATGCGAATCGTGGTTAAAATTGAAGCGAGTGAGATATTGGCAATAAAACTACCTCGCCCATTAACCTGTAACGAAACAACACCGGCTGCCCAATAGTATCGAGTGGAGCAATTAACTTCCGCGCGTTGATACAGACCGTGCTCCCGCGGTTATTTTAGTAAATATAACTTGGAGTTGCCTGAGAAAATCAAATTAGAGACCCGCTATCGGCTATATTTCCACGAACCATGAGAAATGGTGCACGCTAAAACGAAGCGCGAAGTCTGTAAACGTTGCCAATTTATTTGTTCTTATCTTTCACCTTCGATAGTTTCCTATCAATTAGAATTTCAAATTCGTACATCGTTTGGAACGATATTTCATTATCGATTAATGTAAACATAGCAAAGTAATAAAATTCTTAAAATCAATAGTTGTCAGGAAGAGTTTTTTGTTGGTGAAATATCCACGCTTATAGGAAAGTAGAAACAAAAATATTAGCCGGAGTATTCTCCATTTTTCTTTCACGAGATCAAACACTTGTGTACGTGGAAGAAAAATATGTAGGTACCTCGTTTTTATGTCAAATATTTCGCCCAGTGTGGATTAGACCGAGTTCCATACAGGAGATAAAATTCTATTTTAATCGAACACAATTTCTCTTCCAGTACACAAGAATCTCACGAGGAAGATACATCGTATTCGAGTAGTGTGACTAAACGATATATCATCCAAGCGTAACACGAAAGAAAGGGAAGTGAAAATGAAAAAAGGAACTTTGATTGCGAGAATCATTTGTTTGAACGAGATCAGTAAACTGAGGGGTCAGAATATGGGTGATCAGTGAAAATATTTTTTTCTCGTTTGTAAGATTATTTTTAGAACAAGAAAGTAGTAAAGGTAAATATTAGTCAGACCAGAGTCAGGGATTGGCGAATGCTCGAGTGGCCTCACAAGGAAAACAAGGATAGGAGTTCCTGGACCTGAGCAGGAGGATGAATTCCGGATCCCTGAGGCACGTGGCAAAAATTTTCTAGCGAGTGGCCATAGTATATAGCAAAAAGGGAAGGAATCAGCTTGATGGGGACGAAGGGCATGGCATCGTCGTGGGTGCGAGGAGCTTGTGTTGCTTGAACCTTGTAGCAGCACTCGCGGGAGTAGAGTGTTCTCCTTCCCTCCCGGGATAAGAACAAGAAAACGCGAGAAACCTCGAGTGAAAGAATGGTCGATATTCTCCACATACGTACGTTATTCCACTTGCACTCGTGTTACATAGAAAACTAAACATTTCCATCGTGCAATAAAATTAAAAACTGCAAAGAAATTTATGCAGGAGTATTGGTGAATTACCAAATTTTCATTAATTAATCAGGGAATTCCGCAAGAGAAGCTACAACAGTCGATAGTCTCCCTATATTTACGTTACTCCACTTTCATTACGTTCCATACAAAATAAATCATTTCCCCTGCACAATAAATTTAAATATTACAGAGAAATTTACGCAGAGGTATTGGATAAATGGCAGAAATTCGTCGATTAATCAGAGAATTACGTAGGAGGAGTTAGGTTGATGAAAAAAATAGTAATGAAGCAGGAGGACGAATGACACTCGTGGGAGAAAAGTGGCCGTCGAAGAAAAGATGAGTGAAGTACGTAAGCGTTTGAGAGAGGTAAGGTGGGTCGAAATAGTAATTCTGTATACGTCAATTTTCCTGCGTGTTGGTACACGTAGACCCAGCAACTCTGTAAGGGATGAAAGGGAAGGAGGTGCGGGGGGAGGGGGGGGGTGTTTCCCGAGGGAGACGTCGGATAGCACGTTATTCGCTACGGCTCCTTATACCGGGATGACCCTCTTGACCCACGACCCTCGAGTCTTCCCCGTTGACTCGGTTATACGACGGTCAGTCGATGGTCGTAAACGTTCCTCGTTTTTCCCTCCTGCCAAAGCTCTCTCGCTCCCAGCGACAATTATTGCTACGACTGGCCTGCTAAAATAAGCGCCACACTCGCCCTGAGCACGTCCCCACTTATACTTACCGCTGACCGAGCATGCCGAATAAATAACCCGACACTTGCAAACTTAATGCCCTTCTTCCTCATCATCCTGCATGTATCCCATATCGATCCCCCGATCTGTCGAAGGTCATAAATAATATTTATACCTGAGATAGTGTATTCGATTAAAATAGAAATTTGAATGGTCGATCGAGGTATGCAATATTGATAATCCAACGTACACTCTGCGGTTTATGTTTTACCGTTGACAATATCTGTACATCGATTGGAACTATTCTCCCTCGCTGCTATACCCTTTCTATCAACAGGAAAAGGGAAGAACTCGATGTTATTATTTTAGGAGGTTTCGTGGCTCTAAAATTGGCTCACAAACGTTTCCATATTTTCACTTTCCAGATACGTTTTAGTGTCAACCGCATTTCTCAATAAAGAAACATCCTCGGTTGATTGGTTGCTACGCTTGGAGAAACCAGAAATTGAGCTGCCTCCCAAACGTGCCAATTGATTTTTGCTATTTGTAAAACTTAAAAAAACGTGCGTGTACTTCTTTGTACTGTTCTCGTGAAAGCTTTTGTATATCAGTGATAACGTTGATTTGGAAAAATTGAGAGTTTGGATTTATTTTTTAAAATTAATTTCTGAAATTTTCAGTTGTCAAGAATCTTATATCGTGTCTCGATAATGAGAAGATTTATGGAATCGTTAGAGTTTAATGTGGTGAAGCGATGAGAGAGAGGCAGTATGAAAACAGATGTTCTTTTATAGTGTACGAGTGGGATAAGAAGAAAGCACTTGAAACAAACAGGAATATTGCCTCAGATATATAAATAAAGTGAGCAACGCTCTGCCATACACTGGCATTCCCATTTTTTCTCGTGTCAAGTATTTTTGTATTTCGTGGATCTCGTCCTAAAACGATTTCCTTGCTGTGCGCTATACGATGAAACGTCATCCAGTTAATTTCCGAGTGTCGTATGCAGCGCCAGGCATTTTTCGATATTTTTCAAGAGGCACAACTATATATAACATAGAATAATATTATTTAATCGGTGTAAGTAAATGGAACGAGCTCAATCAAGGAAATCCAGTTTCAAAGCCCGATAAAAAGATCAAATGGGCCGCTCGCTCGTTGCTAATATCCCGAAATTATCTATGCCGAGCTATTAAAGTGGCTCACGCTCTGAGTGAATGAATTTTAAACGAGATATAATCTCCGGTTATGGGTCGTAAATAAGGGACATTAAATAAGAGAGAGAGAAGCAGGCCAAAATAATGCAAGGCAAAAATTGAATGGATAAAGCACAAATATTCAAGCGATAATATTGAAAATAAATCAAATTTTGCAAACGAGAGATAAATCAGTAGCAATAAATAATATTAATACAGCTTTTGTTTTTTAATATTTAACAGGATAAATTATGTCTACGAGTTGGAGCTCGAGTTGCAATTATGTTTTAATAATATATCTTATTGAGCTTAATCGTATAAGAATCACGTAGCTAGTACAATCTATGCATCTTCATTTAGAGCTTTTGGCCAAGTGGGCCGGTAATGCGGATCGGGCTTAATTTAATAGTGCGGGTGCCAAGACAAACGAAGCCTCGATGCAATAACGTAAAGCAGCGCGTTCTAAGGCACGTCCGAGACGACGAAACAACCGTGGAATGAAGCGACCTAGTTACTTTGTCTTCTTCTGCTTCTACTACTACTAGTACCTCTTCTCTTCTTCTTCAGCTATCTCATCCAACCTCCAGACATAGCAAACGAATTTTCCAGCCAGCAAGATCAGCTAACCTGTTAACACGTAGCAAAATAAACCACCTGAAAACTTATACTGTCCCCCTTATTCCCTATCAGCTCGCCCATCTGCCCTCTTCCTCGCAATTACAGAAATTACTTATGTCTGACTAATCGTACATCTTACTACTTGCTGACAAATTTCTTTCGCCGGACGTTAGTTTTCTGGTGTTGTCCTCTTACATTCTCACTTTTTTTCGGGAGAAATTAGAGAATAGCGCCTAAGCGGGGTGATAGATGTGCAACTAGTCGAAAATGAACTTTACAATTAGATCAGGCAAGGAACGGAAGGAGTTCCGCTGTAATAAACGTGAAGGCGCATTCTTAGCTGTAACTCGTGACGTAGAACAGTCGTAGCTCAGCGGTAGAGAGCGAGTTACTTTGTCTTCTTCTTGGAGCTTGACGCCGGCCGGATGAGCTCGGTTGTCGCATCTCCCGACTTCTCTCTCTCTCCCTCCCCCCACCATCCCCAACCCTTGCCAAGTTTCTCCATGGTATTAGAGACGATGCAGGCATTGCATTTGGCTCTCTCTCTCTCTCTCTCTCTCTCTAGCTATTGTACTTCACCAAATCAAAGGTATCGCTCTCTCATTCTACCATTCTACTACCCTTAAACCTCTTTTATATACACGAGTCCACAGAAACATTAGCTTTTCCACCCTCGAACAAACTAATTTTTTATTTTTATATCGCGTTTCAAAGAAAGTCTCCATTTCACTGTTTTGCTACTTCCTACTTCTGCAATGAATACAGAAGTTTTGAAATTTGAGAAAATTGAGGGTTCGTCTGCATTTTAGGGGTAGTAAGGGAGAAAATTCTCATTCGCCCATTTTCGGCTTGGAAGATAATCGTGTTAACAATTATGTGTCCATTCTACTACGAGTTATCCAAATTGATTGCAGGAGTAATTGCATTCGCTCGTCTCCTCAGTCCCAGGGCCAAAGTTAAAGTGCCGTTGCTGCCTTGGCCGTTTTCGCGCTCTCGGGAGAAACGGCCATTCAGGATATTCTCATGAACTGTTTCCTCTCCTTTCCGCAACGTCCTTGTTCTTCAAAAGCTATTTCTCAGTGATTATTCTAATTTTTTACAACCATTCAACTTATGGTAGCAGTATATAGTATATATAGTCCTTATAATGAGTCATCGAAGAATCTACAAAAAGAATATAACCAGTCATTATTTTAGTAAACTTCTCTCTTCTACTCGCTACTGTAGGACAAATTCCATTTGGCTCATATACGAGTTGCAAATTTTCTAGATAATCTTTTTCTACAACCATTCCACTTATAGTACTAATAGTACCTAAACTGATCCATTGAAGAATCTGTAAAAAGTAGTTAGTCACTATTTCAACAAGCTTCTCGCTTCTACTCGCTACAACAAGGCGAATTCCATTTGGCTCATATACGAGTTGAGAAAAAGAGTGGTGGAGCTTCTGGGAGAACGAGGGAAAGCGAAATCGTGAGATAAAGGGATGGAAGATTCCAGCTGCAGATGGTCGAAAGAAAGGAGAGCGATTGCTGTGTAAAGAGTCAGTAGTGAGGACAAAACGTCGGGTAACGAGGCAAAACGCATAATAATTAAGCGACGAGAAACGATCAAATGAGTGAAATTATGCAATGGATCCAAACAAACGAAGAAATTGAATATGAAAAGTATATATATCTATCTTTTCTCGAACAAATATTTTGCTTCCCTTCGGCAGTCTCGTAATAAAGTATATTGCATAATCGCGTGCACTATGTTTGTTTAGCAGCTACCTGTTTATTTTCTTTTCCTGGTTACCTATTACGTGGTAAGTGAAAACTTGCCAGGGTAGTAAGAAATAAGAAAAAAGCAACTGCTGCTTTCTTGTCAAGAATAAGAGAGGAGCAGTCATCGACGATTTTTCCTCGATCGAAAAATGTGAATAGGCTATTTATATAATAGCTCGTGTATTCCGATGCCAGACACGCTGTGAAAGCAAAGCAGATGCAATAACACGTACTCCTGTTGATCTTACCGAACGCCTTAGAAATAAACAATAAATGCATTCCTCTTAAGAATGTTCCTCAAGCAAATTTTCACACACGAAAATCCAGGAACCAGTCGCTCCGGTGGTAATAATTCAGAGATTTGTTAAAAATATTTCAAGTGGAAGGGATCGATTTTAATCAGACATGAGTATTCCACCTAAGATAGTATTTGTTGGATGATCGTGGAGATTTGTTTATCGTTCGTCGGAATCTTTCCGCGATAGAACGAGGTTTGTGGATTTTCGCGAATGGTATTTGGGGGGGGGGGGGGGCGGAGGTCTGTGCCTGGCAGGTGTATCGAATACAAATTCTCATCCGTTTGGTGTCGATCCGGGATATCGACGAGTTCGGGGGCCGCCGGTGTGGCAACATTGCGAGGTGAATTTTACGAGGGTATTTACATGAGCGCAATATTTTATAGGCCACTTAATGCCAGGTCACGTTCTGTCCCACGCTAGCGGAGGCGGCCACCTATGAATCAAAGTGCGCTTTAAAGATTTCTTTCTCATCCTGCAGGAAAAGCTGCGAGTCGTCGGGAAATTCGCCATTGCGCCCGCGCAAAACCCAATGGAATATCTTACGAGCGCCATCTTTCTTCCTTCCTTCCTTTCTCTTTATCTCACGATTTCCCCCCTCCCTTTCGCTATCTTATACCGATACGTGCTTTATATTCTCTATGTATATTACATTTAAGCCATCTAACCACACCCTGAATTTTCCTCCCTGCAAATGTACTTTATATTCTTATGGCATTTCATCTCCACTGTCCTTCGAAATTTTCTCCATTCGACAATATTCCTAGTTTTTCTTTTTTTCAATTTTTAAAATTGCTCTCGTCTGCCATAGTTGCACCGAATATAGTCAAATTTCGATGTTTCGTTCATTGAAGCGTATTGGCTTTTTTTTCACAAGTAAATTTTATAATCCTATTGACTTACAGGCCGGAAACTAATACTATTGTACTTAAAAGTCTTCTCTTTTTTACTGCATGTGGTCACAGTAATCCTGGAGAACTTAATTAATTTCTAAAGCAGTTTTTAATTATTTTCTTAATTTGCCAGTTAGTGAATGAATTCTTTCAAGATACTCCTGACATTGAGGGATTTCCTGTGAATTATTCCTAACTAAGATTTGCAAATGGTTGAAGAAAAGAGAGTCGACTGCGGAGGCTTTTGGATACGGTGGTTTCGAGGGTAGTCGGGGTGGCTATTGAATGTTTCACGAGAGACACGCAGAACCGTGCGGGTGCCTTAATTTCATCACCGCGTCGCGACGAGGAAACGAGTTTTCTCGCTATACACCGAACACGGTGCATTTTATTGAAATGCACCTTAAAATACAGTTTACTTATATCTCCTTCTTAAAAATATTCGGCTCCGCGTGAACCTTGCAATTTTCATTAGAATTAACAGGTTAGATATTTGGTTGCAGTGACGAGGCTGGTACCAAATTCATTGCGCACGGTTCACTTTATTGAAATACACCTTAAAAGACAATTTACTTATATCTCCTTCTTAAAAATATCCAGCTCCACGTAAAACTTGTAATTTTCATTAAAATTATAACAAGTAAGATTTTTGGTTTCAGTGACGGGGCTGGTGCCAGACTTCCTTCACCCAATGAAGAACGTAACGATCCCGCAGGGTCGAGACGCAACTTTCACCTGCGTGGTGAACAACCTCGGTGGATACCGGGTGAGTCCTTCATCCTCCGCGAGCGGAGATCACTCTGGCAGCGCCAAGGCCCGGGTAACTATCTTACCATTAACCTGAGTCCGCCTGTAATGGACCTTCCTTATCTACTACTACTACTACTAAACTACTACCTACTACTACTACTGCACTACTGTATGCGCGTGCCTGCACTTACAGCACTGCATTAAATTGCACCACAGCCGCTATCAGAAAGAAACCAGCAGCCACCACCATCATCTTCATCTTATTCTTATCTTCACCTCTTCTCTTCTGCTTCTCCATTTTATTTCTCCCCCTTTTCTGTCATCCTGCCACTCCACCTCCTTCTTCGCAAAACGTCCATCAATCTATGGAGACAAAACTTTTCCATCCCCTTTTTTTTTATTTTTTTCTTTCCCCTTAGTCTTCCAAACCGAAAGTAACTCCCGGTGGCGAGTCGATTCGCTCCAGGGATCACGAAAAATATACATTTTACTCTTTCGTTTCCACATTTTCCCCCATTGTAATGGAGGTTATTAACGCGGTTTCTTTTTAAATTGTGTATTAGTATATTATACAACTGTATCCATCAATGTCTAATTATTTTTCCTGTTTTGATGCATTATGCAATTCGATGCAACACTATAGTGATACTTATAAATTTCCTATGACGTCATCAGAGTCTTAATTAGAGTTAATCCGATATCTCGCGGATGCGACGCTAATTGTTTTCTTCAAGAAGCGACGAATTTTCTATCTTCGCATAATTTATAAACCCCTCACCTATCGTTTTCCGATAAATCAATCCAAGCTCGCCACGGTGGTCCGTCTTATTTCGAACCTGTCAAATTACAGAAAAAATATCCTTGGCGCAAGATTAATTACCCAATTATAACGAGTTCGGTGTAAGGGGTGGAGAGGGGGGAGATGCACGTGGTTGATAAACTGAGAAAGAAGGGGAAAACGTACAAGAGAGGAAATCTGATAATTCTGGATGGATAAAAAATTTCACGTTTGCCCGGTAAATATTGAATGAGGCATGTCCGGGGTAATTAAAGTTTTTTAAAAGGAAAGACCCCCGGTAATTTGGACAGTACCCAAACTAGTCCGGGCCGTACGAAAAAATATTAATTAGAAAGCTGTGAGTCAGCCGACCATAAAATACCTTGTTAGCATTTTAAAAGAGTACCTCGCGTTAATAAGCATAATCGATCGCTCTAACGATGACGGGAACGTTAATGTGAATTTGCTGGAACAATAAAAAACTTGACATAATATTTTAACAATGTAGCGTTTATAATAATAAGCGATCGATTTTTCTGCATCTTAACTCGAAGTTTGCAGTGCATCGTACTATTGAAAATCGGTTTGTCCACGCAATAATTTTCATAGGATTTTCTAGATTTGCCATTTTTGGCGAGACTTAGGCTCATTTCGCGAAATATCTGCCGGTGAAAAGGGATTGATGTAGATAATTTAGGTTCCAAATTCATCAAATTCGAATCAATAAGCATAATCAAAGATGTCGGAAACATTTAATAACTTTTCTACAATAATAAAAAAAGTGACGTGTTTATGTTCAAATTTTAACATTTATGGTAAACAATGGGTCAATTTTTTTCGATCTTAACTCGAAGTTTGCATTCGTCCCATTGAAAATCGGTTTGTCCACGCGATAATTCTCATAGGATTCTCCGGACTTGTCATTTTCAATGGGATTGCGGCTCGTCTCGCGGGAGATTCGCCGGTGAAAAGGGATTGGTTTGGGTTCCAGATTCGTCAAGCGGGAAAAGTCGAGACTCTCCTTTAATATTCTTGCTTGGCGGCTTTCAACGTAGTCGCGGTTTCTGGTAGTTGGCAATGGAGAAAAAAGGAACTTGTGTAAACGGGACAGGACGGGAGGGCCCCCAGCGTGGATTCACGTGTCGCTGAATATTCACGGCAAATAAAAAGCGCGCTGCCCGAGAGATCTTCTCTCCTCACCCTCTTCTGCTTCTCTCTAACTCTTATTCTTTCTCTTTCTCTCCCCCCCCCCCCCTCTCCCTCAATCCCATTCCACTGGTACTCCCTTACTTTTCGTATTAATATCGTAAAAACGGTTGGCGTTTTTTCCCCTTTTCGCGAATATCGCACATAAATTACCGAGACACTTTTTTCCGTTAATATTTTCACAAAGTGTAGCCTAGACTAGATTAAACAAACACTTCTCTGTGTTATTAGGAAGAAAATTCATTGGCAGCTTAATAGAGTAGAATTGAGTATCTAGAGAAATTAGTAGAGTTCTTTTGAAAGTAAAGAATAACTTTTGCTCTTACAGGGAGAATTATTTAGACTGATTAGAGTAATTATTGTTATATAGTTAGAGAGGAGATAAATCGTTATACGAGAAGTAAGCACAAAGATGGTCAAACGAGTTTTTCATTAAACGTAATAGAAATTGCAGCACCATGCTGCAGGATCAAAGGGGTTGATGATTTTCATATTGTTTCTGGTAAAGGGAGGGGGGGGGGGGGGACTTTGGCTTTGCTAAGTTAATAAAATGCCCCAAGAACGACTCTCAACTACACTCAGTGAAAATCAAAAGCCTGATAGAATCTGGCTTTTTAGCTTGGTAGATGCTTAATGATGCATCCACGAAATATAAAGTGATTTGGTAAATTTACGATAATTTAAGGAATGCAATGGGAATGTTTTCTTCTGAAAGGAGGTTAAATCAGGATATAGAAATTGGCTCGTAATAGCCTGTTGCAAGATGTAACAATGGCTTATCAATACAGTTAATAAATTGACATGACAATCATATTTAAATAACCTTTCATCATATGCACTCCACGTCTTCGGTAAATCAGAGTGGAATAGTAAAATATTTATAACCACTTATTGTCATTCCAACTAAATCTTTCTTCAATACTGCAGTAATCTAATATCAAATGTCTCGAATACAGAATTATTTCGTAGAAGAATTTAAATTATTTTTTCTTAGAGTATACTCCAATGAATTAGTTGTTAATAAACTGTACGTTCCACAAGTGAGGAGATGGATAGTTGAAGTAACACATGATTCATTTGCAGCGATAAGTTAGTAATCACGAAACAATTCGTGAAAATAATTTGCTGAGAAATAAGAAAAGAGAGAGAGAGGAAGTAATCACTGCATTAGAAGGCTTGAGAACGCGAATGCACAATTTACCGCACATATGCCTGTTTCTAATGTATATATACACCCACTTGGGGTTGATTGTTCGTGAGATGAAATATTATTATGTACAAGTTGCATCGAGTCGAGATTAGGCACACGATATATTGAAATATCTGCTATGCGCCCTGATTAATTGACGAGTTGCAATATTCAAGCTGTATTCGATACATTGTTTGAGCATATCACGAAATTTCTATCTACAAAGTGAGATGCTCCAGAAGCAGTCATCCAAATTATTGTTTCGTTTATAAAAATAGATCGATATAAAGGTAATTTAATTTGCAAAGTTTTGTGTGTGTGTGTGTATATTTTTTTTATATCTTTTGAAGGAAAAGCGATTGTTTGAATTCGTTGGATTTTATTTTATTTATTTTTTGAGAGATTATTTTTAAAGATGAAAAGGTGATTTGGGGCTGCGGCTGCTTTGGACGTTTCACCTTGTAGATACGAGGCATGCCACGATGCATGAATTGATAATGACAGGAATTCCAGGTTGCATGAGCATGTTTTTGAATAAGCATTAACCTAGTTAAATAAGAAAAAAACTAATAACCTAATATTAGCATTTAGATTGGTTAGGGACATACTAGGTGCCAAATAGTTCCTGAAATGAATGACATGTTTAATCGATTATACGTAGACCCTTAGACTTAGAGCCTTAGAGAGACTCACCATCAAAATTCTATTCAAGCGAATAGATTTCTATTGAGTTATTTAAAAAATTAAACAAATTGATCTGTTTGAACCAATTAGATATGCAGCATTGCGACATTAACATTACAAAATAGTAAAAAGTAAAAACAAATTACATTTAAGGATAAAATGCTTAATTTTAATAAAATCTTATACATATTGAGACTTTAGGAAAAGTGGACAAACGAATAAAATCTTAAAAGAGCAGTAAAATTATTTCTAAGAGCTCAAAAGCTTTTTGTGCTGAAATTTTCCACTTCAATCTGGACAATTTCGTAAGAGGGTAATCGTGTAACGTTTTTAATGTTTTACATTTATTCCTCTTCGTATATCAGCCTATTTTATTCATCAACAACTTTTTTGCTAGGTTGAAATTAATTCGCTCTATCTAGACGTTTTTATCCACGAAACTCGTGAGATTACTTTCATCAGTGGTCGTGCGTGAAAAAAAGTGTAGAAAATTTTTCACTTGTACACGTGGCATAAGCTTTCCGTTATGTGCTCTTGTTACACTCAACGCATTGGGTTAATCGGGCCATCTGTAAATGTGTTGGAGTGAGTGCGTTTCTCTGTAGCTGGCCGCCATATTTTCCCACATTAAACTCTATCATAATTTCTAAGACAGGCATGAAAAAGCGTTTAAAACTTTTCATGAAATACATTATTAAAGCTACTAGACCAGAGTATCTTTATCGCCAAGGCTCAACAGTTGATTAATCAAGTTTATGACTTCGATTGGTTTATTAAATTTCTATATCTTTCTCCTAATCCACCGAACGCCTCACGAAGAATTCAGGCAAATATGTTGAGCTCAACGTGACTGTAGTAGTGAGCTCGTAAAGTAACGATTTGGTTGTGTAAAATTAGCTTACGTGATTCAAGCAGAGAAAAAGATGAGAATGCTAAGTACACCTTCAGAGAACCGTTGCTCTTATCAAAAGCCGAGTGCAAAAGGCCGAAGGGAGGGGGAAAATGGAGCAAAGGAAAATAGTGAAAAAGAGCAGTTTGCTAGTGTGGAAACACCTGGTGTCCAGGCCATAAAATCGTGGCGTAGAGCGAAAAGGAATTTCCTGGAAGGAGGTAAGGGGTGAATTCTCAGGAAACAAGAGGCCTCGTGGTGGGACCGAAACTTTTAATTAGCCAGTTTGTCCATTTAACTTTATCCGAAAAGCTTATAAAACTACAAAGTAGCTCCAAATTCAAAATAAAATATTGTTTTTCTCGTGCGCCTCGAAGGGAGGACAGCACGAGTTATCATCAAAGAATACATATATAGTGTGTACACCCTCCATATTTATTTAGCTCGCTTGACAAGAGAGCGTTTTTCTAACTTGTAATTTTGGAGCTTTACAAGCTGAGCTTTGCGATGAGATGAGGGTCTAGCTTTTAATTAGCAAGGTTATCCATTTACGTGAGAATTGTTGAAAGGAGCTTAACAACGTAAAGTCGAGAGATAAAAAGGAAAGGATGGTGTATAAATGCTAGGGTGCTTGGCGGTTGGATCGGAGGGGTTTGGTGAGAAATAAACGAGCTGTGGTAGACTGGACCGGCGAGGCACCTGATCTCACAATGCACCACAATGGAGCACCGCCGACGGTTTTGCATATGAAAGAGGCTCGAGAATGGAGCCGACGAGAGATAGCTGTGCCTAGTGTGATATTATATCTGACTAACCTCCCAACCACCCCTATTTACCCACCCAGTCACTCGGTCTTCCTCGCATCTCCTTACCTTTATCGTTTCCTTTACTTCTTTGCCGGTCCCCCCCCCCCCCTCCCCCTGCCCCCAACCACAGAAAAATCCTACAAGAGATACATAGGCCATATTTAAATTACTCCAAACCACACTGGACCAAATTTCTCATAAATTTTCCCACTCTAGCTTCCTCGATATTTCTTAAAACGTACACGTCAATTACCTCCCGATAATCCTGCTGAATTTCTTCGTGTATAATTCGATTCGAATGTGGCTACAAAAAATTTTATAAAAATCTGACCTGGCTGACTTGTACTACAGTTTTACTACTTGGCACGAAACTACCAAATCTACAATCGTGGATAAATATAGCACTTATTATATGAAATCTTCAGAGTTGTACCGAGAAATAAACAACGTGTTTGAAGGTTTTATTTATTATTATTAAAAATCGGTGACTTTCCTCTCGTCATTAGATGAAGTTTTCATCGCGATGAGCTTTGGCTCGATGACGAATGGACGAGATAAAGAAAGTTGATTATATAATGTCAATAACCAGATGTACGACGTCGGTAAATCCTGCATGAAAGGCGTCGTTGGGGCTGCCAGGCGACGAATGAAATCAAACCGTCCTCCTGCCATTGGACAGGGATCTTCATTGGGTCTCAAAGCGGAAAATGCGGTATACGACGCCCAGGAAATTCTGACGCTTCCAATATCAAGCGACAAGCGCCGAGTCTCGTGTGTGTTGGCAGCCGCGCAAATTTACAGCACAATGAGAGACCCCCGGCTTAAAGGGCACGCGATATCATCCTCCCGTTCCTCCCGCTCACAGGTCTACCCAAAACCTTCCTTAACCCCTTAAACGAAAATAAGGAAAAACTCGATCCGCAAGTCCCTTCTAAGACACTGGAAAATCAAAACCTTATTCAACCCCTAATTCTTTTAGAACGAAGGATAATCAGCTCAATAGAATCGTTGCTAAAAATATTATACGGATTTAAAGAATTTCCCAAGGCCGAATCGAAGAAAAAAAATCTGGAAAAATCAGTGGACACGGTGCTGATTTTTCAACAGCCACACATTTTTTCCATTCTTCTTTCTTTCGAAATTCAAAAGTCGCGAAATCATTAATTTAATTCTCAAGGGCTTCAATGCGATTGGGCAAATCGCGCTTGTCCCAGTCAAAGTGTTTTATGGGTAAGCAAGGGGATGCAATTAATCATTGCACAATGTATCGGGCTACGAAGTGGGTCGAGGGGTAACAGAGGGTGGTTTGAAAAAGCAAAGTGGAATAAATGTTTCAGAGTCGCAAGCATCTGTCGTGCTGAGTCTTTTTCGGTTCTCCGAGAGGTCGTTTCCGGTGGATGAAGAGGGTTGGGGCCGAGGGTGATAGAAAGGGGTTAGCATCCCCGTATAATGTATTATAAGTGGAGGCACTCAAAAAGCCGTCACTACCAAACACTTTCTTCTCCCTGTTCTGGCCCTTTTTCATCCACCTTCAGCTGTCTTTCTTCTTTCACTATCGTTTCGCTCTCTTCTCTCTATTTATTTCCTCTTCCCCATACACTCCTCGAGATATCGATAAGAAACGCATACCTCTTTTGTTGCTTGATAAATAGCCTTTCTCAGTGACGCGGGGTCAGATATTCGACATGCTCGAGGCTTCTATTTCGAGCCAATATTGTATACGTATGTGTATATGCATGTATATGCGAAACCGAGCTATCTAACCAGTGACGGTTCCATTCCAGCTTTTTCTCTTTCGCGCCACGATTTTTTCACTGGATAATGTAACAATAATAACATTGTGCACTTTAAAGCTACAGAAGGTATAAATAAGAAACCTCTCACGAGTTTAGAGCGTGTGCGTTCGTATTTGTGTCCTCCTGTTGACGTGGATCAACGAAAGGTAAGATGGAAATTGCGTAATGAACGAGGTGATGTTGCGCAACTGTCTCTTTCCGTGAATGGAGAGAAAAACCCTTAGAGTCGAGTGGTATAGTGGTAAAATTTATCAGACAAGTGAAATAATCGAGGAGATATCATACATCCTACAAAATTAATTATATATACATATCAGGTACTGCAATTCGTAGGATCGTGGTTTAGCTAATATAGGGATGTTTTGGGGTGGTATTTCTAGAAAGAGAGAGGTAAGATAGAGAACTGAGGGGGGGGGGGGAGGGAGCTGCAACAGATTCGCGAAATATTTTATAAGCGAGTTTGCTGATATTGCGATAAACTGAGAAATGGGTTTGTGAGGCCAGGTGGCGTGGATCAAGGCGGACACTAAAGCGATTCTGGCGATTCACGAGCACGTGATCACGAACCCCGGCCGCCTCTCAGTGACGCACAGCGACCAGAATACGTGGACGCTCAGCATTAAAGGGGCACAAAGGGAGGATCGAGGACTGTATATGTGCCAGATCAACACGGATCCTGTGAAGAGCCAAGTAAGTGATTGTCCACTCGCTGAAAAATCGTGGTGGAATGAAAGCCTCTTGAGAGCCAAAAGACTCGATAGTAAATATGCTCTATTATTAGGCTAAAATTTGTCTAATGGATACACTTTGGTGGATTAAACTGTTCAGTGCTCGTGCACCTGTGTGTCTCAATTACAAGCACGAATGCATTATGAATGCTGAGCTAGTTGGTCACGAAGAGTATTCAGATTCAATTTGTATGTGCTTTCGATCAATTATGCCTGCGCTTTGCAGAGTGCCTTCCTGGAAGTAGTGATACCACCGGACATAATGTCCGAGGAGACGACGAGCGATTTGATGGTACCCGAAGGTGGATCTGCAAAATTGGTCTGCAAAGCTCGAGGTTATCCCAAACCAAACATCGTCTGGCGAAGAGAAGATGGCAACGATATAATTGCTCGCAGTGGTAATTCTGGTGGCAAAACAAAACGTAAGGTTATACTACTGTAGATCACTCTTAAATTATTTAGCTACTCCACTTTCTTGAGCTAGATGTGTACTAACACACCGGCATAGATTTGCAATTTCTAAATATTTTTCTAACTTTACCTTTGTCTATCTTTTTTTATTATATTTTTTATCAATTTTAAACAATAATATTCTAACGATAATTGTTTTTCTAATTACCCAGTATCCAGCGTGGATGGGGAAGTCCTGAACCTGTCTCACATAACTAGGAGCGAGATGGGAACGTACCTGTGTATCGCTAGTAACGGAGTGCCTCCTACAGTTAGCAAAAGAATGATGCTGCATATCACCTGTGAGCATAAAATAGTATAAAAAATCCACTAACCTAATAACACCGAGTAAAGTGAATGGAAAGCCTCGAAGTATGCTTTGAACGAGCTATTAATTAATTTTTTCAATACAATCGACCCTCCAGTATCCTTTAGTCTAACCGCGATAAGCCACGAATCGTTTTCCATTATACAAGAACTCGCGCGTGGTTGTATAAAAAAAAAGCTTGTAGGAATCTTCTAATGGATTCGAGAGTTTCTCGTAGATTTATAAATCCACTCGAGTGATCGAGCGATTTCCGTAGGGTGAATTTGGGAAAAAAGGGAATATTTAATTAAGGAGAGAAGTTGGCAAAGTGGCCATGCCGGCAAGTTGGAAGGGTGAGTTTAGGTGGTAGGTTAGAGCTAATAAAGTGGCGTTGCCGAAAAGGCAAAGGGATCTTTGGTGTAAAGTGAAAACTCTATGCTATAAGGGTATTATCCAGGCGCAAGCAGGCTTAAAGGCCGGTTCGTTTCAATGGGATACACGGGGAGGGCTTGCCGAAGAAGGTGAGGCAACGCTATCCTGGAGATAGCCATCGTCTCCTTTGCATAATTTGGCCATGGTAAAAGAAAGCGCTCCACGCTTCTCAGGAGTTGCAAGAGAGAGAGAGAGAGAGAGAGAGAGAGAATGAGTTCGGGTGAAATACTGTTTAAATAACAACGTGAACTGCTGCGCTACTTCTTTCCAAGGATACGTGCTAACGGAGCAGAGCGAGAGGGGGGGAGGGAGAGAGAGAGAGAGGAATAAAATAAAAGTACACTTGGGCCTGATATACCTACCAAGCTTTGCAATCGTCATGCTTACTTTTAACTGTGGTTGCAATATTCTGAAAAAAATATTCGCTTTTTTTGTCAAGATACCAATTAAAGAAATACTAATTAATAATTAACAGATATTAATATTATGCTTGAAAGCAAAGTTCATGGGAAGAGAATTTAATGAAGCTATATATGAATTAAAGTGAGTGAAGATGAAGGATAGAGTTTGTGGTTTCATTTATATCGACGAGTTGAACCCTGATTGCAGGTTATTCTTCTTTGGAAATTTTATATATCTTGTGAGTCCTTATTCTGCTACTATAGTGTCAATGATCACAAGGAATCCTATACATTCGTGCTACTTGCTTCTCAAATTTAATCGTCATTTCAGCAGCATTTCTATTTGAATAATAATTGCTTTTAATAACTCACTGAGTCGAAACAGTTTAGAAGATAAACTTCAACAGATCGCGGGTCCAGAGTGATTTATGCAGCTGTTTCGGTATCCGAAGGGCAAATTGCTGTGAAACTTGGAGCAGCCGGAAGTTGTAGGTTTGTGAGATGAGGTTTATCAGATAGCAGGATCGTTCGGGATGAAAAGAGGACTCTTTAGAGAGGGGGGAGGGGGGAGGGGGGAAGCTTCAAATCGTAGGTTCTCCAGACGAAAAGGAGAAACGTATATATGCATCTTGAAACGTGTCCTGGCTCCTCTCGCAAGAACCACAGCGTCTTCACCCTGGTCAGTCTTGCCTCGTTTCTCACCATCTTCCCACACATTTACAGGATTATTTCATCTCGCCGCAATCGGATCGGATAGCTTTTTGCGGGATTCCGAGCTATTATCCAAGGATTTCTCTTTCCTCCAATTTAAATGATTTATTCGATACCTTCGGACCGTGTTCGCCAGATACCAACCAAGGAAACTCTTTATTTCTCCTTGAACCTCCCCCACCCCCCAACTACCCTCTCCCATTACACCTTAAACTGCTGAATTAGGAACACTCACCCTTCTAGATATTTAATTCAATCCTTTCATTCAACTCGATAATTGGATGTGAAAATGATTCATCGTTTTTGTTTCAACTTTCTGACCAGAACCAATCAGTCGGTTTGAATTGAAAATTTAGCAAATATTAGTCCCTCCTCTTTAAAATCTCCAAACAAAAGCTGTTTACCGTGCGATATTTGATAAATTAATTTTTAATTAAAAACTTGATCGATATAAATCGTTTCTCTACTATTTTTCGCATTTTATCAAAATAACGTGGGATTTTTATAAATAGAAATTTATAATGCGATGAGGAAACGTGCGAGAGAAAGATCGGAATCTGAGAAAAATAGTTAATGGAAGGAGGTCGTAATGGGCGAGGGGAGTATTCCAAGAAGTAGCTGCACGGGAGAGGATCAAGTGTTATCTTATCACAGCAGAAACATCAAGTCCTAGCCTTTGCTCCTGCAGGATTCACTTTTTCAACCCTTACCGAGGCCGAACCGCAGCTCACACCCCAGCGAGTTGACCCAAAAACCTATTACAGGATTTTCAATATTTCTCTCTTTCCCACAAAATCCTCTCCTGGATTCGTCCTAACTGATAAAAATTTCTAAGGAATTTTCTACGAGCCTCTAAAAAATTAAACATTTTCCACTTTCAATTATCGGTGTTAATTAACTTTCAGCACTTTTCACCTCTACTGCAAATGTTAGTTCTTTATTAACCGAGATTTCGAGTGAATATCAGTTTCGTCTCCTAACTCTGTGAATAATTTATGTACTTTATTAATTTATTATTAGAAAATCTGGAGACTAATTGCAATTCGAAATAATGAATGACAGTAAGAGGTTGTTGAGAGGAAGATGAAAGAATATAATAATTAGGCCAAAGCGATAATGTCAGAAGGGTTCTTCTTGAAACTTGAAGAGGCTTTCTTGAAAAGTTTCAAAAGATCATATACCAACTCTTTCCACAAAATTCTGCTATTCGTTGTTTAACAATTTCATTTCTATCTTCTCATCGGATTTCCCTCTTGTCATTTGAAGAGCGAGTTATAGGAGCTTTATATTTCCAGTCGCGTGTCAATAAAATTGCGTTATTGCTAAAAAGTTGATTGTTTTTCTTCTAAATGGAAAGGATAAAATAATGAACACACAAGAGAGACACATTTAAAAGTTTACTACTGACGCAGTAAAGCCGGACTTTTGGGTGGTCCAAATCTCAGTCAATAATAACGTCAATTATTAGAAATAACAATAACCTGGAAAAGTAATGAGAATCAACAAACCGGGATGAATGGCTTTTTTAATTAAAAATAGGAGAAAGCTATCTTTAATTTAGAAAAATATCGCCCGTTATAATATTGAATTTCGAATACTCGGTAGAATTGTTTAGAGTAATCAAAGTTGCTTAATTAGAACGGAGTAATTCTGCGATAAGACAAACTTTTTGTTGAAACGGCAATTTTCTCAGCATCTAAATTCACTCGAGTAGTTGCAAAACCAATCGACGCCAGAGCTCGCGTTCTGGCAAGGGACAGTACTGAAGCTTGGAAATCAGGAACAACCTCTTAACGACTTGAAAGATTTAATGGCTGGTTAAGAGTGGTATATAGGGGCTTTCCAACCCACACACACACATACATGTTTCATGTACATTTATTAATGCAATCGCTACTTGGTACTTTCTTAAGACAAGAAACAGCCAACGTTTCACTGGACTTTAACCACTTTATACTCTTCAACCCCCCAATCCATTAAAAAACTTTATCCAATTTTTCTTCCACCCTTCCAACTCACCCTCCAAAATAAATCATTGACACATTCCTATATACGTTATCCTTCCTACTTAAATAAAAATTTAATAGTAGGTAAAAAATGTACTATCTATAGGCTTAAAAACTATTATTAATTGATTATTTTTTAATAAATAAACCAAATCTTGGATAGCAACGCAGAAAATCTAGGCTAAGGTATTAAAAATTAATCGTTCCAGTCTTGGAGCATCGATTACATTTTTTTGTAAAACTATAAATGATAAAAGCAAATAAAAAAATTATGTTTTTTAATATTATTGGTTAAATGAAGCGAACAAATTTAATGCTGAAGTTGAGGACACTATATCTCTAGAAAAATGTTCGGAATACTTTTTACTGGGTGGTTTATTTCAGTAGAATTTCACCAAGTTTTTTGTGATCATCGAAACAGATTTATGGGTAGGCATGTGTCTATATATACCGTAGTTTAACGTAATAGAGGTTGATTTGTAGATTTTTCTACGACTCTTCATGGGTATTTGATTGTGAACTTCCATTGTTACCAGCATAACCTCAATTTGCTTCAGGCTTTGTTTCCTGTTACAAAAAAAATAAACTTTAGAATAGGAGAGAGAAATGTTGGTTTGGAAAAGAAAGAGTGATATATATTTTGTATGTATACAAGGTGTACAAAAAATCTGGAAAAGACAGAATATCTAAAAAAAACTAACGATTTTATAAGATATATAACCATCTTCAAAATTTTCCACACGCCCTGTATGTATACACCTAAGACATATACCTGCATATGTGTATGTATACATGATAGCAATTAATACTTTCAAGCTATCGTGTTAAAGCCATTGGGATGACCGTAAATCAATCCAACATGGCGATGTATCTCGTACCAGTGTGGCCAGACTGAATATTTATTTGGTGACGCGCGATTCTGGCCACGTTCTGCAATCTACGCTAGATGCTCAAATTAACGGGCCAAAAGTGTAATTGAATTTTGTAATTGTTTGGCTGGAATTGCCACGACGTCGAAAGTCTGCTGCTTGCAACTTTCCCATCTGACGAATGTATCTGAATAACAAGAACCCCCCTTTGTTCATATTTACAGATTTTGTAAATATTTTATACTCTTGTTTACCATTTTTAAACAATTTTAAACAATAATATTAAACAAAAATAATCTCCAAAGTCTATTATAGTTACAAAATTTGTATAATATTTGCTGAATATTTCGTAGTTCTTAGATTTAGGTCAAATCAAAAATAAAATTTGTGCAATTTGCTAGGAAAAATCGTAACCTGACATGGGAAATGGTAAACCATAAGCTGCTCAGGCAAAGCTGCTTACAATATTTGAAACGATGAACGACGAGTTTTCATTGAAGGACAGTTTGTCAGGTGTATCCTGTTTCATTAGCATTTAGCATTTAAACTACCCGCGAGCTAGTTAATTGCTCGTGCGAGACTCCGCGGAAATTCATGCGGCTTTACATAAGGCGATTGAAATTTATCATATGAAACTTAGCCCACATAATATTTTTCCATATTGTATTCAGGATCATTGACAGCATTGACCTACAAAATTTCTTCTAATAAATATCAAATCGATTTTACTGTACTAAACAAGGTTTATTTAAACAATAGAGATTTCTTGGTTCAAAGAAAAATTTTACTTTCCAAAACTACTACGCATTAATCAGTGGTGAAAAACTAGTAATTAATGGGTCAATTTAGATTTTTTGTGGACAAATTTTTGCTCGGTTTAATTCTGCAATTTTTAAAAGTAGAGAAAATTGGTTTATTCGTAGAGATGTGCGTTAAGGTGAAATATTACGTTGATTTACAGTTCACCCCATGATAGAAGTACCAAATCAACTAGTAGGTGCACCAACTGGAACTAACGTTACGTTACTCTGTAACGTGGAGGCATCGCCTAGGGCTATTAATTACTGGATTCGCGAATCAGGTAAGATTAAATCGACTTCATGGATATATGCCCTGGATATAATGCATGAAACATGCAACAAACAAACCTGCCACTTCTTCATCTAAGAATTAAAATCGTGAATTGCTTATAAATAAAATCAACCCGTGTACCGCTCATGACTACACGCATTAACATACCCCAAATCTACTAAGAATTAATTAAAAAAGAAATTAACAAAAAAAAGCAAAAAATATCTTAAACGAATAACCATCGTTTCAAGTAGCAAGTGTTTGACTTTCAGGGGGGATGATAATCAGCAACAGTAAGTATCACATGTCTGAGGAGACAACGTCGGTATACAGCATACAAATGAAGCTGGTGATCATGAACCTTCAAAAGCAGGATTTCGGAGGTTACAAGTGCATTTCGAAGAACTCCATCGGAGATGCAGAGAGCAACATTCGACTTTACGGTGAGTTGTGCACCCCTTTCCCACCCCTAGGCTGTTCCAGCCACACGAACCGGTTTGATAAGAGAAGAAACAGTTCTAAAGTCTACTACGGTAGGCTTTGCAAGTTCGCGACTTTGTCAGGCATCCCTATATATGTTTGGAGATGAATACAATTTCTCCTGGTGGCTGTGGGATAATAAAGACGGTACATGTTTGCCGAGAACGCCACTCTCAAAATGTGTCTCTTTTCTTATTTTATTTTTTACCTACATCCTTTTGCCACTTCACCCCTCCCTTATCGTCTATCGTTCGTCGCAGAGAAATAAAAACTGCATGTAAGCCTTGGTGATTCCCCCACAACTAAAAAGCTTTCTCGCCGGAGAAATCTTGCGTTACTCCACTGCAACCCTCTCCCCTGCTCTCTAAAATGAATTTCTTAGTTACATCAAAGTACAAATTTCCAATTATATTTAAACTTACGCGCAAAACGCACTAGGAATTTAAATTTGCGTGCAACAAAAATCAATTAATGATGCCCATCGATCCGCTTCGCGTTGATTAATCGATAACGTAGAATGCGCAATTTTATATATTCGGTAAACGTGTCTGTAAATTTATTATTATTTTTCGAATTTTAATCAAATGTGGCAGCATGAAAAATGGGGCGACCAATGGGCTTGCTACTGTATTCCGCGTTTGCAAAGCGAAAAATATAACCGAACGTATATTCTCTGCAATATTCCAGCATTGTAATGTAACAATTATATATGTTCTGATCCGATAAAAATCCATTCGCAATGCGTTTTATTTTATTCAATTTTTGCTCTGTTATTTTTAATATTTAATTCTCGGTATAAAAATAACGAGCTACGGGCTATGGAGGGGTAGGGGTGGAGATGAATCGAGAGAGAGAGAGAGAGAGAGAGAGAGAGAGACGAAAATATACTAGAGAGGGGTTAAATTATGCGTTGAAGTTCGAGCACGTAGGTAAACTTGTAAAAGCTGCATTTTTGCAGACATTTACAATAGGAACGATTACGATCTACAACCGCACAGACGCAATAATTTACAACCGACGACTTTAGTTTTTCACATGAATAACATATTGCTCGCGTATACGCGCGTTCCTTTTGACATTTTTCACTGATGAAAAACAAAGTTTGCCGGGGGCAAACCGTGCTCGTTTCTATAAAAAATTAAATTAGAATTGAAATTGAAAAATCGCACGGACTAAAAATTAACGCGCTTTAGGTTTATCTCGTTATATGCGCGATTAATAGGCGTCGTCGGATTAATCTTCAAAACTTTCGCATGGTTTTTTAGCGTGGCGAAAAGTTTGCTTAATAAAGGATCCTTTAATTAGCCACTTGATTGAAAAGCTAAATAATCTGTAGAGAGATACGAGCTGTGCGCTGCGTTCATTAATTAATCGCGTTAAAAGTAAGGGCGGTAAAACCGGAGGAGCTGGGTCGAGGCTCGCAAAAGGTGGCGGGGGATAGGGAAAGGGGGGGGGGGAGATTTGATCGATGCAGATTCGAGCTGCAATGGATTCACGTTGGTGCAGGAGAACGTCGAGGCGGTAGCGCGGCACGCTTTCTGCGGCTTAACGACGAGGCTTTACCACTGCATGACAAGCCCTTTCACCTCCTTGCACTCGAAAACTTGCCCCCGGCAGTCCCAAAGAGTCCCTTGTAGCCTCTTCCTTTCAGCTCATCCTAACAGCCCTATCTTCCTCCAGTTATCCGTGCAGACATACATCCGACTGCCTGGTCGCGCCGCGGCGTGCTCCAACTTCTCGTTAAAGTCACGCGATCGGATAAGCTCGGGGATTAACCGTTAAAACGACGCCATAAACGGAGAGGGCTCGAAAAGCCACGTCCCGAGTCGAAATCAGCCTGAAACATAACGACGTTTCACCCTTTCATTCGTTTTTCAAGCAAAACTGTATTAGTCTCTAAATTCTCACTAATCTTTCCCTTGTCTGATCATAGCCTTCTCTTTCTACTTGTCGACTCTTATCACTTATTATTTATCGTTTATTAGCTGATTCGTGGACAAAATGCTGATGAAAATTGATCGAGATCCAAAAAAAAAACCATATTTAAAATTCTCACTGCAAATTCTTTCGTACTTTTTCTACTTGTGTCCGACCATACCCTTCATTTTCCACTTCTCGACCCCCCCCCCCCCTCCTCGCTTATTAATTACCGTTTATTAGCTGATCCGTGGGCAAAATACTGCTAAAAAAATTGCTCCGGATCCTAAAATAAAGCTGTATTCATTTTAAAATTCTCACTGCAAATTCTTTCGTACTTTTTCTACTTGTGTCCGTCCATACCCTTCATTTTCCACTCCTCGTCCTCCCTCGCTTATCAGTTATCGTTTATTAGCTAACTCGTGGACAAAATGCTGCTGAAAATTGCTCGAGATCCACAAAAAAACTATATTCATCTCAAAATTCTCACTGCAAATTCTCTCGTACTTTTTCTACTTGTGTCCGTCCATACCCTTCATTTTCCACTCCTCGTCCCTCGTCGCTTATTAGTTATCGTTTATCAGCCGGTCTGCAGACAAAACGCTGCGGAAAATTGGTCCAGCCGCATCTGTTGCCAGGCATGATCGATAAAAGTCCACCACCGAGTATTATCAGTGCTAAACCGCTATTTCGACGAGCTGCTTTATGCCATGCTATTGGTACGCAACTTTCATCCTTTTCTCCTACACAGACTTCTGACCCCCCCATTCTACTTGAGTAGCAGATAGTTTCTTGCTTGTACTAGGAACATTTTTCATCCCCCCCACCCCTCTCACTCACACTTCGTCTCTTTCTTTATCTCGCATATTCTTTACTCACACGTATCCCCCCCCCCCTCTATTTCCTGGGGCCACTTTTAACAGCAATTCTCAGCTTGCGCGACATCTGGCTTGTTCCCCCTTTTTTTCGTTGTTGTGCGTTCTTATATGCATTATTATACATACGTTCGGCTCACTCCCACTTTTGAACGAGAAAAACGAAACCACACTGCACGAATCGTATAATGCAGACACGTTATTAATTTTCGCTTCTCTGTTTGGTCGTCCTTTTCGCAATATTCTCCACTATTTCTACGCTCTGACAACACAATTCTCGATATATTTTGTATCAAAGATACGTTTGTTTGCTCGTCCGTTCCATACGATCCTTTTATACTTTATTTTTCCGTCGACAAACGCGGTTAGAGATAAGCTACCCTAGCATCCCCCCTCCCCTTAAAAACGATAGAGTTACATGATTCAATTATACGAAATGGAGTTTTTCTCAGGCTCCACAAGCATTCGCCTATTTCCATTTTAATAAAGCGAGCGTAAATTCTTGAATTTTCGTTGATAATTGACGAGCAGCTATTATAAGGGGTGGATGTTAAAGGGGATGGTGCATTGATGTTTTCAGATATGGAATTGCCGAAGCACTCGAGGAACGTTGGTAATCACCGGGGCCACGAGGATATGAACGAGGCGATCGGTGACCGGGACAACGACCACAGGCTGATCTACGTTTATCAAGGATCCCTGAGGGAAGCTGGCTCCACCCACGAACCATCCCTGAACGGGGATGGCTATACCTCCGTGGCCAACCCTGCGCTACCCTCGCCAACCCTCTTAGCCATTTTCGTACTACTAGTCACCGCTAACTTGTCCCGTATGCTCATCTCTACGTAAAACACGCCAACTACTTCTAAAACCAACTCGCCCCCTTCCCAAAACAGCTGCTCGATATCTATTAGCGATCGATATCCTGCCAAATTTGCAACTCTCGCAAATCCCCCAAACCGTAACACTTGCTATATAGGAGCTTCCATGGAGTCATTTGCAAACCATAATGTCCCAGACCCCTGACAGTTGATCCTGCATGAAAATTTTGTTAAATTTGAGTATTAAATTTTTTCACTGTTTCATTCATAACTGCGAATATGTGGGAACATTTTTCAGTAGTTTTCCGCCATTTTTAATTGGCGTTTGAAATGAAATATTTTGAAGTATGATTTTTTTTCTTAGCAATTAAGGTATATAGAATTTAGTAGGGGATGTTTTTCTTGGGGCAATCTTATTATGTATTTATCTTTCGATCGTAATAAAGGAAACGTAAGCTATTGAAAGAATGGAAGCCACGAGCATTATAAATGAAACATCCGCGGTCTATAAATGTTTCCCGTGCACTCAGTGCTGCTACTTGGTCTTGCAATCCATTATTGAATAATATTATATATATTTAAAGCTGACTTTTAGTTCCCAAATGTTTAAAATGAAAGCAGATCTGGTTCACGTCTGTCGTAAAAACGTATAAAGTTTCATTTTATAAAAATAGCCTGAAGATTACTGATGTATACTGATTCTTTTAAGAGAATCAAAATCGACGAGTTTACATCTGTAGATGTTAATTTACGAGCTAAGCATTCTCGGTTAAATATAGGATACGTTTTAATGAAATGTACACAATTATACTCGATTGATCGTAGCATGTCCTCTTTAATCCCGGAGGTATTTTTCTGTCTGTGCAACCGATATGGATTAATATTCGAATATCGGTTAAACGTTAATGGAAGATTCTAGCGAATTTTGCGAACGAATATGAACGGATTTATTTTAGGATTGCTGGACAGGGCTTAACGAGATGTCTCGTTAGCACGTTCTGGATTCTTTCTCATTTTCTTTTTCGATTCTGTTCAATGTCCATCGCCAACTACGCTGATAGATTTATTAAATGACCGACTTTTTTACGTGGCTACACGAAATTTACCCAAGACCTACCACTTCCTACCGACACCTCACCACCACCCTGCTTTTACCTCAAATTCGTCCTAACAATGTTATTTTCGCTAATTCGCTATAACGTATGTACATTTTCAATCGAAGAGGTTTAAAATTAATTAACAATTTCGAGGATGTCGTTTTGCTGAGAATAAATGATGGATAGAACATTTTAGCGATTCACTTATCAATCATTTAACTGATAGAAAATGGCAGGTCGATTAAAATCCATAGCCACTTGGGGGGACAGCATTATCCTAATGATAGCTGCTTTCGTAAAAAATTATCGATAGTTTTTCAGATTAGAACTTCACGACGATCGACCAGGTATTGAAATCCTCACCGAGTAAAGTTTCCAATAAAAATTGATTATTTGCGACAGAGTCTGTATCAACGAAAGGGTTTCAATCATAATATCGGAAGTTATCGAGTATGATTTTCGGAATATTTTCTAAATTATATTTAAGGATGTGTTATAGAGGTACCTGATAAAGCTCCTATACGTTCTCCTTCATTATTCTTATCAACCCCCCCCCCCCCCATTCATATTCCTTTTTCTCTCAGCACTTTGAAGTCGCCGCGTGCACCAAGTCCACGACAAATGAGATGTAAATATATCTCGTGTGAAGAGCTGCAAATGGAAAAGTAGTTTAGGGCTCTTGAAAGATATCCTGAAGGATCTCGCGATGCTTTTTCTTACCGAATGTGGAAAGAATTTCGCGTGCAAATTCAAAAAGCCAGTGCGGAGCCTCTGCCGCACGAAAACTGCATTTCCTTTCAGTTCGAACAATTTGCCAAATAGTCGTGATAATTCATTTCAGTGTTAACATATATATACTGTAATTAATTTTGTATTAAACAATTTTTTTTTTATGAAAAATCATTTTCAACTAGGAAATGATTTTCTTAACTCTCGTGATAAGCAAATGTACTATATATACTAATGCTATAGAGAAGATAGTAGCTCGTAGCTTATTTTTTGAATTTTCTTTTAGTTCCAAAAATTTGTTAAATTATCATGTCAACGTTAAAACATATACTATGTTTGCTTATTTATTACAGTGATAATTTTATATAAAAATTAATTTTCAAACAGGGAACATTTTTCTCAACTCTCGTGGTAAGCAAATATACTGTACTAATGCTACAGAGAAGACAGTCAGCAGCTCGTAGCTTCTTTTTTGAATTATCTTTCAGTTGCAAAAATGTTTTAAATTGTCATGTTAACGTTAATACATGTACTATGTTTGCTTATTTATTATAGTGATAGTTTTTTTATAAAAAATAATTTTCAAGTAGGGAACAATTTTCTTAACTCTCGTGGTAAGAGAATATACTGTACTAAAGCTACAGAGGAGACGGCCAGCAGCTCGCAGCTTTTCTGTACATACGTCGTAATTTCTGGCCGTTGTTCCCTGGTGTATAATTTCCTACGTGAAAATTAAATCGCGCCGCACCCACTGCTCGCTCGCCTGAAACTTTTAGCCTCTCGGGGACGGAAATAATTCTAGCTTTACTCACAATGAAAACAAGTTCGTGTAAATTCTACTTTATTCGCGTCCGACCCCTTTGAAATCCTTATCGAGTTCTCGATTAAACAAAATAACAGATTTCACTTTGCTATACTTTTGCCAGATGTTTCGCTCGACATATTTACCTTGATCACCTTATTCTCTTTCGTGAGAAGAACTGAGAAAATTTTCATTTTAATCTCTCACAAAAGTTTATATTCTTCATCCAGGATACAATTACGGATATTATTATTATTATTATTTCAATAATAAATAAACTGAGCTTGAATTTTGAAAACTTGGATACGATATTGAGAGGGCTGATAGAAAATTTAAATATTTTTGGCTTCGAACACCTGTGAGGAGATTTAAAAAATTGTTATCCGGTCGAGAGAGAGTTAATTGATTTTCTGTTTTATCGGCTATAACGTGCCAAAAAATTGTATATTTATAAATATTTTATTTATCCGCTAACTATTTGTCTCTCATGCCCAATCTTTTTTCGTGGAAAATTCGAGTATTAGATTATCGTGACGCAGTGCAAGAAAACCAGGAATTTCCAGCAAGAAAATTAATAAAAAATTGTTGGAGTATAGCAAATATTGTGAATAAATTGAAATTATACGATAAGTTATATATATAGTATAGCAGTAATTTTTTAGTACGCTCACTACCAGTCTACGAGATATCTCGTAGTTTCTTACGAGTTATCTCGTAGACTGTATGGCAGAGAACGTGCAAAAACTGTTCTAATTCGGTGTCCGGGTTTTTCAGTGTTTTTCCTGTAAATTAACACTTATTTTATTATTTAAAATTTGCCTCGGCGACACATATCAGGCTACGTTATACAATGAATGTTTGATGCCTGTCGAACCGAATTTTTATACCTGTATATGTGGCATGTATGGCGGTGAAAACCAAAAAATTGCTAGAGAAAATTTACGAGAAATTATTAGAAACTGCTTACGAGTGATAAAACATGCCTGAAAGTTGTAAATTTATTGCTTCAACTATGTTTCTTTTACTAATGAATACGAAAGGGTGAATCGGTTAGTTACTTAGGCAAGGCTATTAAAATTTGTAACTAGAGCAAATATGTACGTGTGTGTGTGTGTGTGTGTGTGTGTGTGTGTGTAGTTATACATAGATTCTGTAAAATACGAATTTATAAAGCTTGCTGAAATTATATAAAAAAGTTATTCACTCGTTTTACGAGATTACGATAAATCGTTAAAGAATATAAGTTAAAAAATTAGTTTTATCGACAGCCGTTTTATCTTAAAATTTTGTAAAGTCTGTGGATTATTGCCAGATACTGCGATATCACTTGCCAATAAATAACGAAAGAATTGGCAAAAAATAACTGTAAAAAGACATTCTTCTTCATCATCATAAATTAAGCTGGGAATTTTGGGGGCGAGCGAGTTTATTTTGCATATTGAGAGAGTTTAAGGTGGAGGGAGATGGGGTGCATTTATCAGTGTCCACGAGTCAGTGCATCGTGCATATCAGATACAAGTCCGAGTTGCCAATAAAACTTTTGGTTAATTTATAATGTTAACAATGTACAGAGCGACGCATCGGGCGATTAGAGAGACCCTTAATATCTCATGAAACCGCATCGTTTATTTCTGTCCCGTAAGCGTCGTCTGATCTGGATATATTTTGCACCATATATAGATATACTTAAGCCAGTGGCGAGTATCGCAAATGTTCTTCGAACATTTTCAGAATCCACAGAAAAATTGTAAAATTCACTTTTTTAAAATATAAAGAAAAGATTATATAGTAAATACGAAATCTTGCGTTTGGCAATTGGATTTTGAGAATGGTCACACTTCAAGTCTGTAAATCTCGTCAATGTAAATTCATAAACGATTCTTTCGAATCGACTATCCTTTTGTTAATACGATCAACTGCCCTTCGAGCAAACGTGTAAAAACACCAATACGCACACTGTACAATAACCACACACCTACCTTATGTGTGTGTATGTACCTATACATATAATATAATATACAAATAATTCAAGGTATGTAAACGATTGGTGTGTTTAATTACAATCCCCTTGCAATATCGTTACAAAAACAAAGTGAATAATTCTAACTCTATAACCTACTGACCTTAAGCACCAACAAAACTATAGTATATATAACATATACTATTCCCACTTTTACCATTTAATTTGCACCATCCACGAAGAACAATTAATAAATTTAAGAAAGAATTTTATAATTATACCAATTATTCTCCAGTCAATAATGAACGTATTAATAGGTAAGTAAAATATTAACAATGTAAATAAATAATTAATGACTCGAAGTTTATCACTGGTAAGACCCTCTATGATTCATTTGGATTATTGATGAAGGATGGGATTTAATTTGACGCGTTTGAAGATGCAGAGAGGATGTTTTGGCAGCTTAATTCGGTGGACTGTCGGCGGATTAATTAAGATTGTTGCAATGGGCAAGGTCATTGGATAAATTGCAACTGTAACTCAAGTTGCGCGGGTGCACAGCCCTGGGGCTTTACGATGGATGCCACATCTCTGCATGTGTGAATGTATAAGTGTGTGCACGCGCGCAGGCTCGAGCTCGCAAATTTGATGTCTGTACAGAAATGGCAGAGCTGGGAGATGCGATTCCGGATAAGCGCGCCTTGCCGAAAGGCATTTCGCAACTAAATAGTTACGCTTCGCTAATTCTGCCACTAAGCATTCGTTCAACGAACGGCGGGCCTCGCGCGGGAAAGTTTCGCAGCTTTGTATCGACGCCCAGCCCTGTACACTGGGATCTTCAACAATTTACAAACTTGAAAATTGGTACACTGCGGGGGATCGAGGTTCGCCAGCCATCACTCTTCGTCTAATCCGATTTTAACCCACGAGGGACCAACACGATTTTTTCTTTTCTCTTCTAATCTTCTTTCAATCCACGAGAGACCAACACGATTTTTTATGTTTTTTCTACTCTTGTCTTAATCCTTGAGGGACCAACACGATTTTTTCTTTTTTTTCTAATCTACTTTTAATCCACGAGGAACCAACATGGTTTCTTTTCCTTTTTCTTGTTTCGATCCACGAGAAACCTGCAGAATGTTTCTTTCTAAGTGGAATTTACTTGACGCACGTTAAAATTTCATTGTGAAGTTCCGTGTATTAGTTTCTGTGAAAATGGATGAGGGACTGGAGAGAAAGAGGGGGGAGAGGGTTGGTACATATTTTGGTGAGTTTTGGCGCGTGAAGGGCATCGCGCGGTCTCGTTGAGCATGAACGGTCAGCGAGTACCGAATGCTCCGGGGGTTCTGCGCTGTGGGGGCTCGCCGCGTTGTGGTGTAAACGTCACGTTTCACGGCGCCCCGACAATGGCCCATTAAATTGAATAATCATCGAGATCATATTTCGGCCGCTTTCAGCTGACCTCCGCGTCCACCTGCAATTTACTTCAATGCTGTTATGGTCATAGGTAATGAGTTGCTTTATTCCTGCTACTCTCGACTTTAGCTGTACTAATTATTCGCCTTTGGAGTCGATGAATTTTTCTTGTTTTAAATCCGTTTAATCTTGATTAATGATAAATCACGTTTCCAGTTACAGACCAGATGGTTCTGAATAATCGCTAAGATTATAATTTGATCACTTTTGATAGACCTCTATGTTTAACTGCAATTTACTTCAATATTGTTATGACTATAGGTAATTAGTTGCTTTATAACTGCTATATTCTTGATTTTGTCAATACTGATTATTCACCTGTCTTTTCGAGTAGATAAATTTTTCTTTTTCTAAATCTATGTTTAATCTTGACCAATTATAAATCACGTTTCCAATTACAGAGCAGATGGTCCTGAATAATCACTAAGATTATATTTTCATCACTTTCAACAGAGACCTTTATATTTACCTGCAATTTACTTTTATATTGTTATAGTCAAAGGTAATGATTTGTGCTTTATTCCTGCTATTTTCAACTTTAGCATTACTAATTATTCGCTTTTTGGAACAAAATAAATTTGTCTTTTTTTAAATCAACATTTCATCCTGATGAATGATAAATCACGTTTCGAATCACAAGCCAGACAGTCCTGAATAATCATCGAGATTATATTTTGAACACTTGCAAGCGATCTCCAAGTTCTACAATTTATTACTTCAATGCGGTTGTGGTCATGGGTAACGAGTTGCTTTATTTCCACTACTCTCAACTTTAGCTATATATATACTAATAATTCTCCTTTTATAGTAAATTAATTTTTCTTTAAATCTAAGTTTAATCTCGATCAACGATGAATCACGTTTCGAATCTCAGACCAGATGGTCCTGAAACAAAAGCCCTTTCAAGGTCCCACCCTGAAGAGGCGAAACTGCAGGCGTGGAGTAAGAAGAATTTCACTGGATTTAATTGTTCGTACAGCCAAATATATTCCTCCAGAATTGGGTTGGAAATTCAATTACGAGAAACGAGAAACGATCGATGATTATACCAGTCAGCCTTGGTAAAATTAGTATAAATGGAAGTCCCACAGTCATTAATTAACCTTACTGTAAGTCACGTGATTCGTTTCGTGTCGATTAAAAGCTTTATTTTCTGTTGCGCTCCACATGAAATCTATTTTCTCGAATAAGGACACTGCCAGGAGGGGGGATGCAATATCACGATCATTTTCAAACGAGTCACGAACAGGCCGGATGGCCCGAGCTGGCCTTTCAAGTGGTCGGCAGAAAAAGGGTTGCCTCGTTAATCCAGATCGAGGAGAAAGCGCCGGAAAGGGCTGAGAACACTGCGGAGAGTGGCTTTTGGACGTCTTGCAGCGAGATCGACGAAGGAGAAAAATAAGGGAAAAAAGACAAAGAATAGCTGGCAGCGGAGGAGGATACAAGGGATATAAAACGAGCTGGCTCAGGATAAAATAAAAATATCACTTTATAAAGAGGGAAGTATATAACTTCTGGGTGGATATCGTAAAACAATATGTTGGGTGGGGGATGATAATCAGAGGGTAGAAGTAGGTTGTCATTGGGGATGAAAGCATGCAAGCTTGAGAGATAGGGGCAGGTCCCATGGGTTTTGCTTGGTAGGGGTGGGGGTGGAGCTGCTGATATTGTAAGTGGCTGCGAATCGTTTATAACTGAGAACTCCAGGCTGGAGGACGAGCTTGGAATTTTTGATGTAGTAGCAGCCAGATATGAATATCGGAAAATTTCCAAAGGAATTCCGAAGGATCGGGGGGGGGGGGGGGAGGTTGTTTTGTGTGACGCTGTCTAGACTCGGGGCTGGAAAGTAGCAAAGGGCCCCGGAACAAGAAGCTGTAGTCTCCTAGGAAGGACGTAGAAACTTTGAGATATCGCTGAAGAACCGATAAACTTCGCGTCAAACGAACAGCCGGATACTCGGATCCTCTTCTGCTTATGAATAAACTTTGACCTTCGTAAAACTGTAGCTTAATGAGGACGGCGAACAGAAATTATCCTTCAACCCTATCGAAATTCCTGGAACTTCGTTATTCTTCGATTAATTATTTCTTCAACATTCTGCAATAATTATTTCATCAAACTTTCAGCTTTAAGATTCTTGATTATGAGTTTCGAGTTATTTTCTTTATGAGAGGAAATAGGAGTTTGAAAAATGGATTTTTTTTGTTTATATGTGATAAATGTGCGATAATGTATGTGCGATCCTGCTTCAGGGGGTGGCTTCTGTGCGAAAGAGCAAAGAAGGGCTTCGCGCTCTATCGCAGATCTTAGTGCACGAGTAAACTCATAAAACGTCAGCCATGGTAACCTAGTCTAACCTGTGACACGTGTGGAGCATCCAGATACCCTCAACGCTAAACTAATCACGTGAAAATTACGCGAAAGTTTAAAAAAAAGCAAAAAATCAAAGTTATTACAACGAGTGATTTAAGTATTGATGAAAATAAGAGATAAACTTACTATTGGGATTTGACATTGTAGAGGGGGAGAGTCGATATGGCTGATATAATTTTCAAATTTCCTTAAGGGCAATAATACGTGAAAATTTAATGAGAAATTTTTATGAAAATTTATCTGAGATAAAATATATTAAAATATATAAAAGAATATATTGACAAAATGAGTATTTAACACTAGAAAATCAGGAAAGCAAGCAATTAAATTAGTAGGGGATTGTTTAATTCTTTTTTTCAGGCTTGGAGAACTGGAAATTACCATATTTTACTTTTTATCGATGTAATTTATGATAGTACGCGAATTGAACACGCCATATTGGTCCCCACTCTTCTCCCATGTCAGATCCCAATATTGTATAGATGAAATTACGAAATGGGATAACAAGTTCAAATAAATTTCTGAGCAAAATTTCAAGATTTTGTTGGATGTACATTGGAAAGTATTCGTAGTGTATTAACGATAAAACACGCTAGAATTATTACACAAATCAGCTAGAACATTTTATCGACTAACGAATTTAATTATTGCTTTCACTAGAAAAAGAAATTTCTATTTAGACTAAGTTACTGTAACTTGTAAACAGGAATTCGCATATTGATTATAAGTTCTCGAAGAGGTTTACTTGCCTGATTTAAATCCTGGATGAAAATAATTAAATGCAACTCGAATTTCTATTTATATTCAAAATGTTTTCAAACTGGAATTAAATTATTCCATTTAAATAATTGCATAATTTTACTGAACAAGAAAGGAGGCTGAAATTTAACATTAAAAAATAACATCATAAAGTAGATGTTGAATAATTTATAGCTGATACTAATTTTTGCTAAGATTTCAAGACGATTAATAATATAAAAGAAAAATAGGATAAATAATTGTGCAGACTAGTCGATAAGACGAAACAATCGAATTACGTTTATTGTATCATGGCTGGCAACGTATTAATCAATTTGATCTGAAAATTGATTTTGTCCAGCAGTAGGGGCTTGGTCTGCGTAAACCTGATCAAACGTGGTCCACGTGCGTCCAGCTTTCGTATTAGTAATTGGGGGCTGCATAACACAGCAATAACATTAGCGAAATAATATAATAACCCTATCGGAGCAAAGTGCTACAGTGGACTGAAAGTGGACAACAACAGAATTTCCCTTCGTTCAGCCACCAAATATTTCCATAATAAATATTTCAACCTCGACAAAACGTAAGTCGAGCCCGCAAGGCTGAAAATTACATTGAAAGATAACACAATGGCTTGTATACGTGGTGGACTGTATCATTCATATATCACAGGAAAACAATTGTTGTTCTTAAATTAACTGATTTTTTCTATCACAGTGACGTAGAATAAATAACTTATTTCTCAATTAAAAAAATAATCTCTCTCTCTCTAATCAACATTCTAATCAATAATATAAGTATGACGCACAGTGTAAAATAGTATAGGTAATAAAACTAGATAAGTGAGACTTAAAAATGTAGAAAAAATAAGCTTCAATCATTTAACGATCATTTTTATTAATAAGCTACGTAATAATTTAAGTGCAGTTAAACAAAAATATCTAAAACTGTAGAATATTATTCAAGGACAGCCAAAAAAAAGTTTAGAATAGATAAAACTATTCATAAGTAGAAAATGCACGTGTCAATGTTTTATGAACATGAATAAATTATTACATATATAGTGGTAGATCTACTAATTATCATTAGTGGTTTAATTAAATTAATGATTAAAACTAGTATAGATTGAAATTATATAATAATATTTACTACTTAATTGCAAATATTATTATCCGATTCTAAATGGCCCTTGTCGATCGTGAATAATCTCTGCAATGCAGGTACATCGTTTCTCTCGATCATGGGCGCATGGCTTTGTACCGTAGTATGCAACATCAGACTTGTGCATGTTTCCAGGCTGCAATAAAAAGATAGTTTCCACTAAATAAATCTTGCAGTAACTGACAGGTATAAACCGAGCTAACCGTTGCTCTCCAATTTTGATGAAACTTTACACACTTATAGTGCTCTGAAAAATATAATAGATGCGTCTTTTTTTATCACCGAGAATAAGCCGTAAAGTCTCATAAAAATCGAAGGGAGATGGTTGAGTAGGTTTACCTGTGAGCATCGGTTTTATTATGAAGATTAAAATAATTCAGAAATTTTATTTTATTTAAAAAAAATAAAAAGTTATATACTTACAACTACTGTGTTCAAATCCGGACGACATTCTGGATCTAGCACTCTAGCATTTACTGTAGAATAAGTATCTGACAGAAGCAATAACACTGCAGAAATAAAGCTAAGAAAAATGAACGATTTCATTTTGTCCTTTGGGTAACAAATTTGTACGACCAGCTGGTTAGCTTGGTGCAACCAGATAAATTCGTGTCGAGTTGAGGCGAGTTATATATAAATAGCGTAAAGAGACAAATGGCAGCACAGTCGAGTTATGATGTCAGAAATCAGACGACACTATCAAAACATATTCAACATTCATGTAAATGTGTTTGTAGTGCGCGTATGTAATCCCTACCTGCTTGCTCACGTTTGATTTCTGACATCACTGCTCTCGATTATTGAAGCTCAGTTAGTGACGATACAGCACGAAAGAAATTAAAATAATTCTGCCATATGTGTTTGATCAATCAGCATAATCGAAACAGCAGAACGTGCAATTTACGATTAGTAAATTATAATAATTAAATTACTTTTATCGAACGCTTACTAGAGGAAAGTGATCAAAAGCATTAAATTGATGAGACTAATATTTTTCCCTATTTTACTGCTAAACTAAAACCTTACAGAAAAAATATCTTCAGTTTAAATATTCTTTATTAAAATTTAAATTATACGACAACTTTTTAATATATTTTATTTCAAACCATCGGAGCCATTTTATATTTATTTTTCTTGTCTCGTTACATACAGTACATGACGATTTATTCTGTAAATGTGAAACCTATTTTTTGTAGCTATTTTTATATATGTATTTTTTTCAGCTTTATTTTTTTTCTAAAAAAGAGTCATAAATGGTCAGGTTTATGCTTTAAACCTCCTGTTAAAACAGTTTAACAATTACATCATTTTTGACGACGCAATTTGCTTTTTCTTACAACGTTTCTAAACGACTTCCGGTTATGCCTCGTCTTAATAAAAATACGTCTGTTTCTTATCTGCAAGGTCTGATGGGGGAGGAGATTCGCTAGGTTTCGCCTGAGTGGCGTCATTAGCGATTTTAATCAATAATTAATGGCTAATTTGAATATCACGCAATCCAGGTCAAACAAATCGATAATAAAATCGGTTTACGCACATTGTAGCCACTGCGGGTGTCCAAAGAATCGAATTGCACAGAAAAATGATTTGGAAACGTGATAATACATAATTCCAATTTTTGTTTTGGATGCACTCTTCTCTTTAATAAAATAACATAATAAAAACCATAAAGCATGTAATCTTGATATCTGAAATATTTTTAATTCCAGATAAAATTCCACCCTGCTGTGCGAGATTATCTTCTGTCGAGGGTGCTTTTAATTTCCAGATTAAAACAGTACGTTGCGGCAACAATTTGCTTCCTTTTTTTTTCAAGTTTCGTAAACTTCCACACCGAGGTTATTCATTTACAATGCAGCCAATTGACATGCAAATAACGCGACGACCGTAAAAAGCAAAAATAGCCAGGCGCAACGTCGGCTCTCCGTTTCGTGGCTACGGGATTCAATTAATTTGCCTTCGTTTGCGGATATGAATTTTTTTACTGCACGGTATTGTCGAACAAAACCGTGTATTTCATATAAGGAACAATTGTTTTTCCCTCGACTGAACGAGCGATGCTTAACGGAAGACTTGGGATGTTAAGTTCCCACGAAATTTCCCTAAACGATTTATTATTCAAATTGCTTTCTTTGTTTTTCTTGAGAACATCGATGGAAATCGAAAGCGAGCATTATTAATCCTTAACAGTCCGAAGGAGAAAATCCTACGCGTAGCCAGACCTGTTCTCCTAATGAATTGAATTCATTCTTGTCCACGCTGTACTTTCTATTCTGAATCTTGACAAGATGAATAATTATACTTGGCAAAAGCTTTCAGCTGTGCAAACCCTATCCCTCCAAAAAACCATTCGACCATTCTAAAAATATACATTGATTTCTGCACGATTGTAGCTACAAATTTGCAGATTTATTAAAGTACATATATTTCATATTCCAGAGTACAGTCACGTCTAGAAGCAGCTTAATAATTGTATTTCGCAATTAAAATTCCATCAACTCCATGGAGTAATACCGCGTCAATTTACATGACGATAATACAGTATACGAAATCAGCCTCGTAACGAAGCCAAAGTTAATGGCGACTATTTATTAACCAACGGAGATCCGGAGAGTCAGCCGATTCGCTATTGGTAGTTTCGGGCAGCCTGCAGTATATCCAATAAACTTTGGCTCCGCCAGTAATTTTCCAGCGATAAGTAGAAATATGCGTTTTGCGTCAGACGCAATGACGTAGATAAAACAACATTATCACTTTTACAAGCGCACCAGTGATGGAAAATAAAAAGCAACTGTGTTTCTCGGTGCAAGCACTTAATTAAACGCAAATCCCGGAAATAAATAATACAAACTTATTCTTAAATATTAAACGCGTGGATTATCGTTAATTCAGAGTTTCATCCATATTCCACGGGATTTACATTAATTATCGCGGTAAATCGCAATTGTGCCGGAGCACGGTTATACTTACGGATTTATCGAGGGCAAACCTAGGCAACAATAATTGGTTGGCCGCTGAGAAGCAATCAATAATTGTTATCACAAATGATGCAATAATTGAAATTTCCCGCTGAATTCTTGAATTATTTAACGTCCCCTTTACATGCCAGATTATCTTTGTTATAAACCGTAAATAACTGCTATAAAAATAAGAAAACCGTGAAATTTGACGATGTTTATCATTTGGAGATCAAACGTCGCTATCAATCGCTTATAGACCGAACGTTTCTTCGGATTTAATCAAGAGTGAATTATCCGTGTTTCTGGGTTGGAAGTCTGACGGCTGACAGCAGTCGATTATCTTTCCGGAATGTATATTAAATCTAATTACGCCAGCTCGTTCCTTTCGGGTTCGTTGCTCCAGTTAAAAAGTCAGGTGACTGTCGATTAAGCTTCTCCCTGACACCCCTGTTACGCCGTTTCCGCGGGTCCTTCGGATAAGTTACCAACCTTCCTCACCCTCCCCCAGCAAGCTCACGATCTCCGGTTCACCCCTTATCAGTTCCCCTGGGCGGGTCAAACCAACAGTCACTTTGGCGGACTGCAGGATCTATGAACGAGACTACTGGAATTTCATTAGCATCGAACTCCACGAGCCAACTGTCCAAGTCTGCGCCTCGTTCAAGTCCAAAGGTCGTTACTGCTTGGTCTCTTCTTTACTCCCTTAAGCCCCAACGACTATTTGTTAAACCTACGAATTACTAACTGCCAGACCAGACCTTGGGCTGCACCACTTACTGACAACCGTTCACTGATTAATTCTTATAGACCCACTCCCTTTATTATTCTGAGATAAAAAATCTTGGCTATATATGTAAAATTGAAAATTATTTTATTATGGATGTAATATTTAAATAAAAATTTTTCAAACACGTAGGTCGTTACTGTTTGTACTCTCCTTGAAAATTATTTGTTAAAGCTACGAATCAGGAATTGCCAGACTTTAATTAGTAACACTACTGATAACCATCTCCTGAATTATTCTTATACCTATTCCTTTATACTTCGGAACGAAGAGTCATGGCTATGCAAAATTACTAAATATTATTGCAGAAATTATATTTAAGCGAGTACTCTGTGCTCTCGTATAGAGAATATCAAACCAGATGCTTTTAACAATGGAAAAGACTTATGGCATATGAGGCAGGAAATGATATACGAACGTGTATAGAATAAAACTATTACAAAAGCAGATTTTACATATAACTCAGGCGGTTTTGTGGTGACGCGCTATAGAAACAAGCATAAAAATTATTGTTAAAACCTGGCAAGCGCGGAGACTGATAATAAATGCCTCGTTTATTATACGAGATTCGCTAGGAGTAGTATAATTTTAAACTGCACGACCAGCGAGATAACATTTTTAACATAGCGAAGACTGCAGAATTTTGTAAATGAGGGTGAAGTATTTTCTCAGGGATAAAACTGATTTTCCTGAGAATTAAAACAAGCGGACCTACATATAATAAATAAAACTCGTACAAATTGATTTTTAATTGCAAAACTGCTCCAATATAAATAAAACAATGATTTTCTTGAAACAGGAAAACACAAGAATTCGATGTATGACATTTTCAAGTGAATTTGATTGTCCCGAAGCTTTACCGAGTAATAAACTCCTCGGAGTTGGTCATCGAGCAGTCGACGAGTGTCTAATTTCCGTAGAAAGGGGGTAAGGGGCCAGTTGCCCATGGTAGTTGGCGCTCAACGTCCTACCCATTCCAAAGTCCATTACGGATTCCATGGAATTATGCCGATTAGCCGGGATCCTGGAATTTCCCCTGGACCAACGCTCAATACTAGCCTGCACGCACTAGTGAAATCTCATCTCCTGGAAATAATTAAAATCTACCCCTACTCCTTTACGCTCCTTCCGTGGCTACCTGTCGCTTCTTCGATTAACGATGCTACAAACTGGCTATAAAATCAACTCGGTGAGTAACTATTATAAATACTCTGTAGACGTATTTGCTGTTCGAATGGGGAGAAAGAGAAAGCGTTTCAGTGCACAAAGCAAGGGAGGCCTATTGTTGTTTTGGGGTAAAGAGGGGGGAGGGGGTAGAGAGAGAGAGAGAGAGAGAGAGAGAGAGAGAGAGAGAGAGAGAGAACGTCAAAGACACTCGTGGCCCTGTCCTGTCACTCCGACCTGTGTAACCGTGTAAATGTCTAATTGTATATGTATACGAGACCGTCACGCGCCCTCTGCCAGCCAGAGTTTAACGTGTCATAGGATACGATCACGCATAAAGGCCTTTGGGATTCGGTTGAGTAACTTCAAGATCGTTGCTTTCATGCGTATAGTATCCTGGTTAACCTCTACTACAAACTAATCCTATTCACTTAAGTTCCATCGATTATGCTCTTTATTATTATCTATGAGATACAATTATTTATAAAATAGAGTCCTTGAACAGATGAAGATAAAACAACTGTGGTGGGGAAAAATTAGTCTTGTGTTTATTTAAATTCAATCAATTGCTCTTTAATTATGTATTACGATTATTATCTATAATATACAATTATTTATAAACTAGAGTCCTTCGACAGGATAAAACAGCTGTATAGGGGAAAAATTCGACTGGATTATTTGAGCAATAATTTTCTTCTCGCTGCAGGGATGGTATCGAGTGGTAGGGGCATTGGGAAAGTGACGGATATGATATTGCCGGAAATAGGAAGGCGATTTCCTGCGCGATCCATGCGCGCGTAATACCGAATACAAATGGGATATGGATATGGGCGAAACTGTGCGGTGGTAAATTATACAAGCACACTCCCACGTTTGTAGCTGACTAGACTGAAATTGTTGCTTGTGTACAACTGCAAACAAATGTTACTCATTAAAACCACTAAGAACGGCAATAAGAATCACAGCAAAAATGATTTGAATCTCTAGTTCATTTATTTTATCAATCCTTCCGACCCGGCAGTTCTTAAAAAATATTTGCGCCCCGATAAATTGTCAATTAAAATGCTTTTTTTTTAAATTTCAACGATATTTACATGCTTTTTTTATCCGGATACATTTTTTTGTTGCTAAATATGCAAATTAAAAACGCGCGACAAAGGCTATAAATCAGTGGACCTTTTCCTTTCAGATTTTTGTTCACCATGAGCAATCGATTTTAATTAAACTTGTGAAAAACATGATGAGGAATATTTCCAGGGATTTGTATATCTTGCGCTAGTTTTATATCGCGACTCGTTATATATTGAACGTTCAAAGTTCGTCGATCGTTGGAATTATTCGTCGCTGCTTACAGTCACGGTAATTCTCAAAATAATTTTCCCTTGCGATCGCTAATTGACCGATAAAAAATTCATTGATCATGCTCATTTGCGTAAAGTGGATTTAATTATTCAAATTCTATCGTGTAAAACGCGCTACGCAAATCTGATATGTTGTGTTTCCTACCGGACCATGCAGATCGGTTTACATGAACTAATAGCATGATATATTTATATAATGGGTTGGCTCTATATACCTTCATTTACATTTCACTTTGTTCAAACGGGATCTCTCATTTCGTGCTAAATTTTAATAATTCTATTAATTCGTCATCTATTCATGCTTTATGTATCTTCTGGTCTGTTTCAACAAACTATTATATATTATTGCTGTTGTTTTGTTCTGGTCTATCTGGAGCATTTCGCGTTTATTTTCGCAGTGGCACTTTAGAATTCACGCGAATCGAGTGTCATCCTGGCCGGTTGGTATCATCAAGGCTAACCGAGCGTGTAACCGTAATTGCTTTCCGGTACTACGACAGATTTATGCTTGAATATTTTCGTAATTGCGATTCCCAGCCAGTATCGCTATATCGATATCTATCATATATTTGGACAAAAGTTGCTGGGGGATTATCGGGATTATAATATTGTAAACTCGCAAATCAAATTGGGAATTGTGATTTTTTAAAGTGGCTTTGTTGTACTGACACTATAAAAAAAGTTTAAAGGTCGATTCACACTATGAATCCAATCTTAATACGTTCTCATATTTGTACTCCGATACCAACAAACAATTTAAATTATTACTGTTTTACATGCAACAATATTGTATCGGAGTAAAACCATATCGAGGTTAGATTAATAATGTGAATCGGCCTTAAACCTGATAGGTATACCGCTGCGTGCTTGCAGTGTACGAGTATCAGGGAAACTGTAGGCTATGATTATTAGTTTATAGTATTGTAAATTCGCAAATCAAATTGGGAAGTCATGATTATTCAAAATTGTCGATATACTAAAACTATAAGAGAAATTCAAACCGAATGGGAATAGCTGTTTGCAGTTCACGAGTAATAGGGAAGTATACCTTGCAAGTTATAATATTACCAACTTATAATATAAATTCGCAAATAAAATTGACAATTCGCTATTTTTCAAAAACGTTTAAATTCTGAAACTATAATATCAAAGAAGTTTAAACCGAACGAGTATATACTTGCAGAGCACGGATATCGAGGAAGCTATAGGTCCTATACGAATGCATTTCAATTTCCGCAGATACATCCGCGTCCGTAATTACGCGCATCTGCATAGCCAGCTCGGAGTGCGTGGGCTTTTCGAACGCTGCATCTGCCACGTTCGATCAGACGCTTCTTCAAAGATCAAATCATTTTATGTATGAAAGATTCTTTCATAAAAAAGAAAAAAACATTGTAGGTGTAAATAATTAAAACTTTATTTATTTAATTAACAAATTCCAATGAAATACAGTTAATTAAAATGTCTTTTTTATGAAATGAAAATTGTTGCAATTTTTGAAAATCTCTCCTAGAAAATTCATATTTCTGTAAATTTATCCAACGAAATAACTGAGTATTGCAAAGTCTCTTGCTGATGGGATGCGAGTAATAAGCGTGGGTCAAGAATTGAAGTTGCAGAAAGTGGTACGAGCATAAACGGGCGTGCGCGGTGGATGGTTATATATATAATACAGTTGAAGTCAGTCGGCTAGCTGGCTTTGGGAATAGTGCTGGTAGCAATGGGGTGGATATGGGTACCTATAGGGTTTACGTGCGTACCTTGCACCCTCGTCCAATCTCCTTTATGTCCTCGGAGCTTTCCTTCAACTCTATCGACTTGTCAATCGATATCCATACGATCCCCAATACGTCTGCACCCTCTTATTCAAGACCCCTGACCTTACCCCCCCCCCCCCCCCTCCCCTCATTTTTCGCTTATTCCGAGTCCTCGCGAAACTGCCAGGCCAGGATCCTCGTGAAACCTTTACCATTCTCGCAACAACGTCACGTATCTCCTTCAGGATTTGCAGAGTAAAATTGGCGAATTATTCTTGCAATTTTTGCAACACCTATATGTATATTAAATATGTCTGTCAGAAGTTAAAAGTCAATTTGCAAAATGATAGTAAATGTATTGGATGGTGCATTTTGCAAGTGGAACGTTTCTATTTGTGCTGCTACTATGGAGTGAGAACTGAGAAGGGTACCAGGTCAGGTTAGAATTAGACCATGTAAGGAATGGTTGATGGGCGTCTACGCCAGTCGGAGAACTAGCCGTTTTATGGGACGATGGTTTTACGAGCCCATCTGGCTCGTCCACCGTCCTCTTTCATCCCCTTCCACTGCTCAACCCCTTGAGGAAGGCGTGCACTTGCTTGCGAGGTCCTCAAGAACGAGCTAGTCGAGGCCAAAACCTCCAGCTCCCTCAATTCTTCCTCCCTTTGCCTAAAATGTCCGCAAACTCTAGCAAGAGAGATGTTACGTTTAAATAAACTATTTTCAAATTGGTAGAAAAGGTCAATCGTCTGTTAGAATTGACACGGATTTCACATAAATTATTGTAGCATTTCGATGGAAAAAATAGAAACACTAAAATCAGGTTATAATTTGGTCAAAAATGTACCAAGAATTTTCGTTACAAATTTTAGTGGATCGAATAGGTTATCGTGTGCAATGTGCATAAAATTATTTATGAACGAAAGGAGAATTTAAAAAAAAAACGTTAATTTAGTTAAAAGATTGTAAAACAGTTTATTTGATTGACAGGATATTCTACGACATAGCAATTCACCAGAGAAATCATTGAGTAACCTCGAATGCAGAGCTCCTTCCTCTTTCTTCCTCCTTTATCTTCAAGGACGATTCATTCCACTATTGGAAGTAGTAACAGCCTTCAATCTCTCATAGCTACTCCTAGGTATATCCCAATAGAGCAATTCAATCTTAACTGCTTTTTCTTTTTTTTTCTTTTTTATTATTCAAAAGAAAGAAGAAGGAAGTAAGAGAGTGGCCATCAATGTTCTTGTGACCAAAATGAATTAAATCTCTCTTCCTTACCTGGACACTAGATCTTGATCGATCAACAAGAGGAGGGAATACCTTATCCAAGTAGGATCCTTGTAACATTATAGCATATACTTCAAGGGGACGAAATTGGACAGTAGTAAAACAACACGTGAACTGAATAACAAATTATTAGAGTCAATTGCGATAATAGCAAAACATTATTGGATCTACGTATAGTACCTCGGAAGGGCTTTTTTGAGGCATTTTCCTTTTATAGGAGGAAATTATATTTCTTCCTCTTGGCCAGTAGACTCGATCCCACTGGATCTACAAAAGCAGGAAATATCTTTAAGTAAGATCACTGTAAGATTATATTATACTCTTTAGCTGGACAAAATTGGAGAGTAATAATAAATTATGAATACCAATTGCGATAAAAGTGAAATATTGTTAAATCTAGCTGAATAGGAAAGAATTTTTGCAAAAAGTTAAATTTTTTAAAAGAAATTAGAGTTTAACGTGATTTGACAGGAAAATCCTTTGTTAAGGACGTGTTACCACGTCTGCTACATTTTCACTGCACTTCACTCCTGCAGTTTGCTATTAGCATGTCTTCGTATAGTGCACGTACATACTTCACTTTAATTGGTGGTTCGTTATGGTAGGTACACCATAGTGGCAGCTTCTGCCCAGTTAACATTTCTGCATTGAATGAAGGCGTCGAGCTCTGCCTGGCCACTGTACAGACTCACGGAGCTAATGACCAATATCCGATAATGAAGTATCAATGATGTCCTTGAATGTCAAGGACCATCTTATATACACAATTTCCCAAAGATATTAATTTGTCACAAAACATAAATATTAAATTGATTTTGAACTGATTTAGCAAGGAGTCCACTGACTTTTTAAAACTTTTCAACAGAATTATTGATTAAATTCTATTAGAGTAATGAAGAGGAGGAGGTAGATATCAGTGATATCCTTGAACACCAAAGACCACCTTACACAGTTTCCATAGGTACTAATCTGTCACAAATACAAACATTGAACCAATTTTGAGCTGAGTTAGCAGGAACGTTCATTGACTTTTTGAACTTTTCAACGTGATTGTCGATTAAATTCCTGTAGAGTAGTGAACAGAAAGAGAGAGAGAGAGAGAGAGAGGGGGGGAGACCAAATGAACAGAGAGGTACGACGTATAACACGAAAAGGGCGGCCAGCCACCCCCGCGAGTCTACAGCGTAGACAGTAACGCTACTAATATGCAAATCTTATGATTCGATTTATTCGTCAAGGCCTGATTACCATCCCTGAACTAAGCCAGTTGGTATGAATTTCAGTGAAACGAGTCAACCATATCGAGTCCATTGTATTTTTCTGGAAAACAAAGCAACGTGTGACGTAACTTAATTGTAGCTTGGGAAGGAATTAATTAGCAGATGTAAGATTAAGCGAAGAGAGATGATTGGTGAAAATTGTACGTGATATTAAGGTGCGATGGATAAAGTACGTTGATTAATAGCTGTCTGCTCGTCATTATCTACCGAAGAGCAATGTTATTCGGGCGTTAAAGGACTAAGGGTTTACACAGCTTATTAAACTGAATAAATGTCAAAACTATGAGGAATCATTTATCACGTTGAGTTGTTTGCTTATGCGATGTCCCAATTCTCACTGAATTCGAGCATTTCGTATCGCATTTTCTATAGATATATATATATATATATATATAATATTAATCTGAGATTTGTCTCGTCCGTTTATGAAGGAAACAACCACTGCACTTACCAATAAGGAATATTGTGTACACCGTCTCTCTCAAGACGTCCGCTCACGTTTCGGATAAATTAGATGACCCGAACTTCGTCTTTCACCGTTCCACTTTTATCCGTTGCGTCGCGTCGAGCAAAACGCATTTGCATGACAAACGTTTCCCCTGTTTCTCCGCTCCAATTTCCCGCTGTTCCTCCAAGGGAATTTTCGAAGCCGATAGCTTTATTCGTTATGCATCTTGTGGTAGAAATTATATAATACCTAGACCTACTCTGCCATGGATCGAAAATATACAGCTTTAAATATTTTAAAGAGTATACGAAACAGAAAATTGTTGGGATAACAAGTTGCACTCGTTATTTTTTTGTAGCATAATTATAATAATATTTTTACCTACCCTAACATGAATTTAAAATATATATGTAATGCTTTTAAAAGTTTAAATAATAAAAAATGTTTGGGATAATGAGGTGTATTCGCTATTCTTCTTTTAGCAGAAATTATAACAATACTTATACTATATACCATATACGGACATATCCTAAATATATAGACTTTCAAAAAGTTTAAAACAATATAAAAAATAGAAAATCATTGAGATAACGAGAGTTACTACACGTACAGCTTCGAGGAATGTTTCGCAGCTCGATTAATTCATATTCTTAGCGAATATCTCGTAGGAAACTTGTATCTATAGCATGGCCTCTTGGAATTCAGTAAGCTCCTTCGCGAGATTAATATTGACGGCTTCGATAGGGTAGGAAGGGTAGTCGATGGTATACAAGGAGGAGCAAATTTAATTTTCGTATCCCGAGGGGGTTCAGCCACTGGACCGCCTTTCTTATCTGCATTGGTTACGGACCAATGCGTATCTTCGGTCGGGAATATAATTAAAACTTTACTGCGGTATCTACACAACACCGATATAAATCAACATGGCCGACAAATAATTTAATTCACTGAAAATTATCGGCGTCTCTTCGAGGCTGAAAAATTGAAAGGGAAAGAGGTCAGTTATAACCAATCACAGCAGTTTCCATCCATATTTCATTTGCCCACACTCAAATTCCACCCTATGATTCTCTATAATTACATCTGGTTGGTCTCCAGTTACGAGATGCAATTTGCAGCTTTGCATTATTCGAGTATCCTTGTGTATCTCTTTTCACCACTATATTTAATTCAGCTGTATCTAATCGAGATTGTTTCTATGTGCTAGGTATACCAATACTAGAATTAACCAGATGATCGAGTATCCTTGTACATCCCTTTTCGCAATTACAATTAATGCAGAAATATATAATTATATTCTTTCGATGTGTTGGATATACTAATAAATTAACTAGATGATCGAGGATACTCTATACGATATAAAATTAGAGAAACTTTTTTCGATGTGGGAAGGGTCAATTTATTGATATTTCGAGTAGGTCTGGTGGTGTGTTGACCGATAGTCTGTGAAAAAGTTGGAAGATTTCTCTTTGGCCTGAAGTGACTCGTAAAGAGAAAGTCAATCGCCTAACTCTTTATGTAAAATTGGAAAGGACGAGAAAAGTCTCCAGCCACTCGATATTTGTATATTGCACGATTTGCTAGACGTATTGACATTCGAATGCCAAATTACCTATATATATATATATATATATATCGAACTATAGGAGTGGCCATTTAATTAAGTCAACGTAGATGGCCAGACTAGATTCTCTAATCGCCCCCAAGTACTCTTCCAAGTTTCCCTCGATACCGCACATCATTTCAGATACGGACCAACTATTAAACTACAGTCAAACCAGATGTTTCTCCAATCAATTCTGTTCAGTTTCAATATCTATCAGTTTCTAAGTATATAAACTAGAATTTTATGGAATAAGGATTTAACTGTAATTTTATGTAGTGTATTTATTATATTGCTCTGGGATTTAAAATTTATTTATTTATTTATCTATTTTTTATATTCTAGAACAATCCAGAAATCCGTACCAAGCATTTCTAAAGCACATAATTTCAGATATGGATGAACTATTAAACTAATACAGTCAAATTAGGTATTTCTCCAATCAGGCCTGTTTAATTTCCATATAAATCAATTAGTAAGTATGTAAACTAGAATTTTATGGAGTAAGGATTTAATTGTAATTGTACAAAGAGTATTAATTCTATTGCCAAGGATTTTTATTTGTTTACCTTTTATATTCCAGAATAATCCAGTGGACCGTATCGTCGTACATCGACGTAGCAACGCGAAGGGTTCTGTGAAATGAAGGAAATAGATGAACACTGTATATAGCCACTACCTGTTGCTAGCTTGGACAATACGTAGCGAAAGTTAGATGCCAAATTTAAAGCAACAGTTCACTACCTTTCTCTGTGATTCTAAGGGAAATAGGAGCTTTCATTTCAGGTGCACATGAAACCTCCTGTAAAACTCTTAATTTATTACAATGCTAAAGATAATTAAGTGTCCTTTGAGTATTACTTAAAAGTGAAATTAAATTTTTTTGCTCAGCTTTCCTTCTTCGTGCTATGATAATGATTTGTCAAAGAGTAAGAATGGCCAATGGGAAAGAAGTAGAGGAATAGTCAAAGTGTGATGGGGTAAGCCCCCAGTGTGCCTACGAAGAGAAAGAAACTTTCGAATTCCCCTGAGAGTTACGACTAACGAAACAGCCTTAGTTGTGGCCAGTTGCCATGCAAAAAGTTGTACGAAAAAGTTCCAGCCTTGCAAAAAACGCTGGACAAACTTGAAAATGTGGTCACAATCCTTTGGCGAGCTTTGTGATACGAGTTAAGGGATAGAGAATAGTTCTAACGAAACAACTGATTTTCCAGCAAATTTAATAATCTTTAAATTCTACTAATTATAATAAACATTTATATATAAAATATGGATTAATTTTCATAGAGATAAACAATTATTGGGGAATCTGTAGTATTTCGAGAGAAAATGTTAGGTTTGTGGAACCGCACGATTCTTGGTTGTTTCCACAAAGCGATCATTAGTCTAATGGTCCTTAATGATGCAGTGTGCAGGAAACTTTATAGGCTGGTCGAATATCAAATGTGATTAGTACACTGGGACCTTCTAACTAGGAGCAGATCGAACATTTTACATATCAGGTTCACCTTGAAACGGAGATTAAATAAAGCTGGTAGTGGGGAGAAGGTTGGAGAACCTTGATTATATCGACGAAATTACACAGTGTAATTTTTCCATCCCACCTGAATTCAAGAAAAATATCGACAGACCACTGGGAAAAGTTTATTGTAAAAATTGAATGTCTCCAAAGTTTGTAAATAAAATATTTCAACTAGTTGACACGTGTCGATTGAATTCGTTTTGTTCTCGAGGGCAATTAATAGTTACTACTCTTCGAAAGCAAGCAAATAGGATTTCCATTAAAATTCTATTCCACTAAAAAAGCCCATTAAAATTCCACGCTCCGCCAGGAGTGGAAAGTTTGCTTCTGGGTGATGCGATGCCACGTAAGAAGGTAAGTTACTTGATTTTCCGCTAGTTTTTCTCATTTATAAATTTTCCTCTAAATCTCTGCTCGTCCCTCTCAAAATTTGAAAAATATCCACAGCTATAATAGTTTCCATAACACGATTTTATTAATACTATAAATATCAAGTTTGCTGTATACAAATTTTATAAATTTGGAAGGACGATTAGTCTGGACTCATAGACTGTGCTATGCACCTGAAATGAAAAGCTTGAAAGCATCGTTTTGAATTGGATGTCGAGGACCGATTTTCTCTCCCTCTCTTTCCGTCTTTCTCTTTTTAGATCTAAATTTCTCTCTGCAGCACCGTATCGTTCTCTTCTCTTTCTCTATATAGACTTTACTAATATCGCTAAGTGCATCGTCAGCCGCTTGGAGTTTCAACTCAACTCTGATACGATGTACCTTGGGACTGACTGTTTCCAGCTCCCTCCTTTTTTCACTTTGATCCTCAATCCTTCTCTTCCTTTTAATCCTCCCTATCAACTCACCTATCGCACTTCTTTCACCCCCCCCCCCCCCCATTATTTCTTCAGTACCATGCAATTCACACTTTCCACTGTATTAAAAAAATTTCTAATTACTTCCTCATTCTTGTTATTCAGTTTTCCTAGAAATTATAATAATTTTTTCTGTACCTGTTCACTACCCCCCTCCCTAGAAAACATACACCCTTAAACCATCCTTTAAGTTCTGCCTTTCGCAGGCCTTAACGCACGTACTTTCCATGATTACTCTCGATTTTAGCCTAACATTGAAAAATCGCAGTAGCATAGGCGTGCCTCTCGCAAAGAATGGCAATATAAAATAGTGCATCTGTGGTTTTCGCAGGCAAGGGAAGAAATTTTGCCTGGAGGGAGAAAGGGAAGGTATAAAGGCAAAGTGAGAAGAGAAAAACAGGGGAATTCTCCCTAAATGCTGCAGAGAAGAGAGAAGGGTGAAAACGTGCACTAATGTGTACTCTTGTTTCTCGACCTACGGCCAAATGTGATGGAGGAGGGGGGGACTCGCCCCATTCATGTCCATGTCTTCCGGCGAAAGTCTGCAGGGTGAAAATTCCTGTCGCTCGCGACTTAGCGAACGTTAATAGTCCACTCCTTTCGCGACAAAGCTCGAATCGATCAAGCAAAGAGCTACTCGGCTCGCTGACTCTCGTGAAGGATTCCACTTTTTCCTTTTAAAAATTCGCTGAAGAAATCCTTGATGAAGTATCGATAATGCTCGTTGAAATTGACTGCGGATAATGAGAGAGATCTGGTATTCGTAAGACATCCGAAGGATATCTATATGTTGGTTTTTGCTGTCTGTAGCATTTAAGGATTAGCAGAGTTTACTATGATATTAGCGTATATATAGGGACACGAGAACAAGTTGGAATTGACCAAGTAAAGTGCTACTTAGCTCGCTAATTCTCGTGAAAGATTTTAATCTTTCCTTTTAAAAAATCTTGGAAGAAATTCTTAATTAATTATCGACGATGTTTATTGCAAAAACTGCAATTTGAAAGAAATAGCATTTTAATATATTCGAAATATGTCCACTGTTATCAGCAACTACGAGGATACGAGAATGGACTTGAATCAACTAAACAAAGGGCTACTTAGCTCGCTAATTCTCGTAAAGAACTCCATCGTTTCTTTTAAAAAAATCTCTGAAGAAATCCTTAATAAAGTATGGCCGAATCTCCTTGCAATAAACTGCAAATATGAAAGAGATAGCTTTCGCAAGAGGCTCAAACGGTGTCCATGCTGGTTGCTGCTGTCTGTGGCATTTAAGGATTAGCGAAGTTTAGCATAATATTAGCGAGTACAGGGACAAGAGAACAGCGTTGTTGGATGCGGGATACGAATGGCTCATGGTACGCGAGAGGGTTGCCTGGGTATTATTCATGGATTACCTCACTTGTCTCGGCCACAATCCTACCAAAGCCTCCATTAGAATAATTGCTTCTTCATCTTCGCGCTTACGCCCCCGCCTCACACCTGCAAGAAGCTTCCCCTGCTCCATGCTAAAGTCCAAACAAACTGTAAGCACTCGTGTGGTGCCTTGGTCGCGTCGCCCCAATCATACGCTTAAACCCCTAGAACTGCGTCTTAAGAGAAATTAAACAATAATAAACATTGTATTTTTCTTAGTTTTCTTCCTTTTCCTCGCTTATAGCTTTTGCCTTGGAAAATACGTTCTACCATTTTCCTAATACTCATACATCAAACGAGTTTTCTCGGCCTGGCGTTCATCAGTCTCTGGCACGTAATACGCGTGTGAGGATCTTTCTTCCTTCCCCAAACATCCCCTGTCACTGTAACTTCACGTCAGGCATAAAACCCGGCAACATTAGTTTACATTAGTCTAGCTTCGAATCGTTATTAATTGTTCCAGGAGAGTGACAAATGGTAGGGAGAGGCCATTGTTTCCGTTGCCAAGTAATTTGCTCCATTATACTATTCCGCTTCTGCCCGACTACTAATTATACATATTAATTTCATTTTTCAATAAATTCCAAACGAGCAACGTGGCGTTATTCGTCTCTCAACAGTGTTTCTATAAAACATGATTCAATGGAACATAGTTGAATAGAAGCATCGTGCAATCTTTATGTGTTTAAACGCAGTGTTAGAGTAATGATGCTGAAGGTTTTGTTGTGGGTATGCTTTCCGAGTTTCGTTATCTCTTGATGGAATGGTGAAATACGATAAATTCTCCTTGGAGCTCGTCAGTCCTGTAGGCGGGTTGTATGGAAATACAATCGAGCGTGAAATGCGATTCCAGTTGGCGGCTGCTTTTCATTCGATGATTCTCGTTAAACTCGTTATCCGCGCAGTGGTAAATTGTGCGCGAGCCCATGAGAATAAATTGTCTGAGTTGGATCGACGACGACCAACAAGTGGAGCGAGGCGAAAAAATAAGAGGATGGAGGAGCCAAGCTCCTTTTTCCAACGTGGCGCACGCGTCTTGGATATTTAGTTACCATTGCACTCATTACCGTTTCATCTCCTCGTACCGGAAACGTGCGAAGACTTCTCGAGTGCTTCTCTCGCCAGCCAGTTTTCGATCGTTTATCCTTTTAGCACGTGCCATGTGTAAAATGCAAATACTTTTTCTCTCGCCTTTTAATATATATCCACCAATCAATAATCACGAGAAGACACTTGTATGCTGGATAAAGCTACTGAAAATAAATTCAATCGTTAAAATTATATTTAAGAAATTGGATTATATATTGTTACTCTCATGGTGGAACAAAGCTGGGATCCCATGGATTTTTTTGATAATGTAAGTTTCCTGCTGTGTGTGTGTGTTAAGTGCATAAAAGCTTTCTCAAGCACATGACGCGTAGGCTCAAATTGCAGCAGGAACTTATTGTCAAGTGGATGAATATAAATGCTTCGCCCACTAGACGAAAATCAGACGCACCCTCTTTTCTAACCCTTTTACGGGCTCTTTGTAGCGACTGTATAGCATACTCTTGAGCCCTTGCCGCTTTGGTATTCTTCATAGTGCGTCGGTTCAACGATATTCAAACGATATTACATGAATAATTGATTGAATACGCGAACTTCTATTGAATGTCGCAGGAATCATCGGTGATTGATGCGTTTTAAAGAATCTTCACAGTAATAACTAAACCAAATATTTACTAATACTAATTAATTTACTAATGAAGAAAACTGAATAATTATAAATCGTATTTCCAATTTATATTTAACACTTTATCAGCTAGACATTCATATCACTTATTGATCAAGTCAACATCGTGCATTCACCTAGAGGGGATTCCTATAAATAATACATAAGTAAATCTGAATTGAGATATATAATCTACTCATTAAAATGTAATCACGGATTTTTTATATAAAGTTCAAAATGATCAGTGATTAAATCGACAGTTTATTTATTTAACTAATCCCATCTTTTTTGCTTCCACTTCGTAAATCAGTAACCTCCACATTTTAACAACAAAAACTTCGGCTTCTTCGTCCAATACCTAGAAATAATATTCATTAAGCATATATAGTAATATAATGCGAGTTACAAATTTGTATGATTCTCTTACCATTTGTACATCGTCTAGAATACCCTGAGGAGAGCTGCCAGCCATTACTTTACTACAGATAAAATCGACGAGAGTTGGCTCAGGTTCCCCAATATATTCGATAATTTTTTTATTAATCCATGGTCGTATTCGTTTTTCCATTAATGTCTATCAATAAATTAAATATCAACGGTATATCGTGTATATACTATATCATATAAATTTGAGTAGAACATAACTTACGTTATCTATTACAGCCCAATCGAGCTGGTATCCGAACAAAGCATTTTTGTCTGTAGGTATTTTATCAATAAGAGACTTAATATGCTTCCGTTTTTCTTCTTGACTTTTCGTGCTTTCTTCTTTTCCAGGTTTGGCTGCTTCCTCGGCTTTTTTCTTTTTATCATCTCCATAGTCTATAACAATAAGAATAAAAAAGTTGCAACTCTAGTTTTATCTGGACTAATTATGAGCTATTATACATACCAAGAGGAACCAACTTGCGCTTCTTAGAAAGATTAGTACCATCGTCATCGTCATCATTATTAAATACGTCTTTAACGTCTATACGATTTTTCTTCCTAGACTGATTGGCTTGCTGGTTAGAATTTACCGCACCTGGACTGGCAGGCGTCTTGTTACCAGCTCCGTGATCTGCACCACGAGAGCCTCCTCCGCCCATTGCGAAAGGAACAAAATTACCTAAATTGCAACCATTTTATGAATTGAGTGACGCGAATAAATGGCGCACTTAAAAATATTAACAAATGGTTCTTTCAGCTACTTACTGCCGCTAGTTTTTTCAGGTTCACTAACAAGAGACATTCGTGAATCTTCGTCCAAATTTGATGAAATGGGTTGGCCAGGTGTCATGGACGACTGGTGAGTGGGAGACGAGCGCGAATCCTTTAAACTATCCCTATCTCGTTCATTTTCAGGAGCTTGTTCGTTCTCCTCTACGTCCCGATGATGGTTTTGATGATGTCGATGATGCCTACGATGATGATGATGATGTCTAGGTGGCGTTCTCGACGGGACCTCGTGCTGAGAGGCATCGTCAAATTGCACCTCGTCGTCACTGTCGCTCTCTATTGGCTCGGTTTCTATAGGCGGCATAATTGCATTATCTTTTTTAACTACCTTCTCGTCCTCCTCGTCAATGATCGTTATCACTGGCTTGGGCTTGTACTGCTCCTCCCTCTCGGCTTTGAGCCTTTCAAACTCCGCAGCGGGGTCGGGATGCGAGGAATCTGCATAAAGCTTATCTCGGAGACGTTGAAGTTCCTGGCGCTCGGCGCAACGATCACGCAAATCAGCTTCAGCCTCCACGGCACGCTCTTTGAGTCTACGAAAGACCTCTTTGCCCTTGTAATACTTGGTGTCGTCACGATCATCGTCGTAATCCTCGAGGAACTCTTTGAGACGTTTTGCTTCCCTCTCTCTTGCTTCCCAATTGCCTCTTTTCTTCTCATTATCCTTCTCATACTCCTTCTGCTTCCTACGCTCCCTCGTCTCCCAAGCTCTTAAGCGTTCCTGATAAGCAGCCTCTTTCTCTCTCGCTCTCCTCTCGTTTTTCTTTCTCTCTTTCGCCTCCTCCTCCTCCTCCCTCTCCCGAAGAATTTCCCGTTCAGTTTTCCTCGCTTCCTCCCTCTCTCGCTCTCTTTCTCTCTCCCTATCTCGTTCCCTCTCTCTGTCCCTCTCACGCTCTCGTTCTCTCTCCCTCTCACGATCACGATCTCTCTCGCGATCGCGCTCTCTCTCCCTCTCATGATCCCTGTCCCTGTTGTCCCTGTCCCTCTCGCGATCTCTCTCGTTTCTCGAACGATCGCGCTCGCGCTCTCGCTCCTTGGACCTAAAAAGGAAAAATATTGATTAGCATAAATTTTGTTCTTCCAATTTTAGCAAACTCAGTCCCAGTCTCTCTCTCTCTCTCTCCCTCTCTTTGATATATAATACAATTATACCTTGACTTGGAGCGGCGCTTGTCCCTTCTACTGCTTCCCGTACTGCTACTCCTGGCTTTGTTAGAGATTGGACTATGAGGATCACCATCCTGATCATCCTTACCCGTCGAGTCGTCGTCTCTCCTATCCCTACGCTCTTTTTCACGTTTCTCCCGCTCTTCTTTCTCCACGGCTTCTTTTTTTCGTTTAACTTGGGCTTTCTCCTCTTCCTGCTTCTACAAAACACAAAAAGGAAGAGCCAAGTGAGACACGATTGGCGTAGCATATTTATCAGGCTGTGATAATAGAGAAACTGAAAAACTAGCAATCGTATCTTTCCCCGTCAAAGTAGGATTCGATTAACGTGTGAGGAGGGCGTCTCATAGCTTTTAATCGAAAGTGTTAAAAGAAATGGCAAGGTCGGTGAGAGCCTTGCAAAAATGAAGAGCGTACTGCTGAAGTGTGTTATTGAAAACTATACTGATATCTCATTGAGATCGAGTTGGAAGGAGCGCAATTAAAGCTTTGGTGATAAATGATCGATTACTAGTTGCACAATAATTGAATATTAGACATAAGTATAGATGTTCTTTTCAACGTTGTATACTCACTCCACTGGAACATGCTCGACACAGCAGCATCTTACACGTAATCTCGTAAACATATCAAGTACCTAAGTGCAGGTACAAATTTTGGAAACAAGTGTAAAAATGATTCTTATACCACTACTTAAAACTATTGTACCTTAACGCTAAAAGTCGCTTCGTAGAGGCCACCCAATGTACTTACAACATTGCAAATGTGCCTGTCAAATGAATTGTGGCTAAGACTAGTCTATCTATTTAATAAATCTTAAAAGAGTTATATGTATTATGATTATTTGAAATAAAAGGGGTATAAACATATAGAATTCTTGTCAGTTATGCAATAATTGATAGAAAATATTCATATACCAATCAGAAGCGGAGAGACCTCAGAAGAAGAAGGAAATCCAACGACAACATCTTTCATTTGTATTGCCAAGAAACTGTCACACGTCTGTCAACATTGTTTTCCTCTCTGGTAATACGCGGCAGCTGATGCAGCAAACTGTTGGATATCAAATGCACAATAGTTTGCCCACCCTTATCGTCTGATATTACTCACACGTCTTATAAATAAATTAGTATGATTCATCCTTATTGAATATAAATCAAGCTTGGGCTACCGCTTGGAGATTTAAGAATCTTCACCAATTTCCAGCATTTTCTTTTTCTATTGCAATCTCGGTATGAAGTTTGGACAATTCCTGAAATGCATCATTTTCAATCGATGTCCATGCAGTAGCCCAAAGCTTCAAGCTAATTAGGATAGAGTAATTGAGTGCATGTAAATGTAAATGCACATGTGAGGAGAAAAATAGACTGTTGCAACATGAAGTATCAGTGGTCAAGGGATTCAGGTGGGCAGATGTCTAGCAAAACTACAAGAACCGAATGGTTTTTGTTTGGCTCATGGTTGTGGAATTTACTCACGGTGTGAAGTTGACTTGGTCAGTCAGTGTGGTGGTACCAGAGAATGGAGGAGCGCGCACCTAGGTACTACGTACATGTCTGAGAGACGCTGACAGAAGCTGTTTACACAAAATAAAGACAACAACTGAACAGTCGCCATTGTGATGATATAATTTTTCGTTGTGTATAGCGAAAGTCTCGAACCTACTTAATCACTTTGCCTAAATCAAATGTCCATAGCTAATCTTATTTACACAAGCCAGCATCAAACGTTTCCTGCTCTAATCTCAATTACTTGCCCTTATACGTGCTACTCTCAACATTAATAATTACGATAATCACTGCACTTTATCCCGTAAATACTGCTAATTATAAGCCGTATATGAACATTAAAGGAAACGAGAAAAATAATGATAAACGTAAGATTCATCGATTTTTCTCTCACAAGCTCTATTCATTACCTCTCTGGCTCTAAACGAAGACTACCAGTTTTTTATTTCTTCTCTCAACACTTTTATTCATTTTCTTACTCTAATCTCGAGCAAATGCTACTAAGTAACGAGCAAATAACTATTGTCTGAACGAGACAAGAAAAATTTAGCCATAGAAAGAATAAACTAGTTGTGCCTTGAGATTTTTTTTTTCATTTTTGCAAGCTAAATGTTGAGCAAGAATTCGGATATAGATATACATGTAACTTTTTCTTAATTTGTTTTTTTTTTCATTTGATGTTTTTGTTGGTTGCATATACTCTGACTTACCATCGAGGCTGCAGCTGCCTGCGAAAATACGAGGGATGTGCTGTGATTGACTCCCTTCAGAGCCAATGAGTGAAAGGGTGGTCCCCACACACAGTATTCCTAGGCGTGTGCGTTTGCTGTGTGCGACGCACGTTGCCTGTTATTATAATTATAGCAACGAGTCACGGCTCCCATTGTTTACATCTAACATACCATACACGCACTCCACCAAAAAATTCTCTTAATAACTATCAATCTTTCACTACTACCAATTACCCTCTCTCGTATAATATTATGCATTCACCAGATTGTTAAGATTGTGTTCAAACGTTGAGATTTCCTTAGAACATGGTCCCAATGAAGTTTGACTTGTTCGGAGCTTCTTTACAGTTTGCTCCTGTTTTGATTTTAGCCACTCTTTCAATTTGACTTTTTATTAGGCATTTCTTTTGGTCCATGCTCCACGCAAGCTCAATCTTTGAACTATCCAGTCTTTCAAAACTTTAATTAATACTTTGACTTATTTGCTTTAGCTTCATCATAATCCTCAGCTGAATGTTTCAGAATATTTAAAGTTATAAACTTACTCCAAATCAAAGGATATTCTCTCAACATTTTAAAATGCATTCTGAGAAGTATATAATAATGCAATGAGAAATTTTAAATACTACATTTTTTTTACATCCTGAAAATTTCAGTGAACAAAATGTTTACGAACATGAAATACTTTTTGTGGGTTTAATCAAAAGAATGTCAAGAAATAAAAGTTAGAGGCAGTTATAAATGAATGAATTATAAAAAGCTATTTCGATCATGAATCCGACCGAATCAGATTCAACTTAAAAAATAGTATAAAATGAGTAGAAAAAACTGAAAGAGTACAAAAAACGAGAAAATAATTTGGTTGATTTGATTTCTCTAAAATTCGATCTGTTGCGGTTTTGAACTTATCTTAGAGTGAGTTTTACGATATCAGATTACAGACAGCAGAAAATTGAAAATAAAATAAATAAAAACAGAAGAAAATATTTATAGAAACAATTACCTTCATGACCTCTCTGAATTTGCCAATCTCTCGGGTAATCAAGTCTCGCTTACTCTCTTCGATTTCGGCATCATCCAAGTTTAAAGATTTCGCCACCATTTTCGTTTGATGCTCTTCTGCAAATTGATAAGAAAATTCATTAATTAAAACCACTGGCTTTTTTAAATAAATTATAAAGATATTTAATGAAATTTACCAGGAGGTGCTTGTGCCATTTCTAAATCAGCTGCATGCTCAGTAATAATTTGTTGAATACGAGTAAGGGCATCTGCATCTACAACCCTCATTCCTTCGTCCATATAATCTTCTCCATCATCTCCCTCCACATTTTCACTTGGTGCTTCATCCTGCAAAGGCGACTGGCCACCTTTCAGTTTTTTTCTTCTCTCCGCTTTATTACAAAAAATATATAATAAGTTTATTATAAAATATTGCATATCTAACATTCAATCAATAAATTATAAGTAGTTCACCTTTAAACTGATCCAAAACTACTTTTGCTTTTGCATCCACTTTAACCACCAGCTTTTTTGTACCAATTTCCATATCATGAAGCAATCGAACAGCTCTGAGACCTGCATCTGGACCAGCGTACTCACAGAAACCAAATGCTTGCACTCGTTTCCAGGAGAGAACGTGACCGCAGGCACCCAAAATATGACGTATCATAACATCGGGAGCTCTATCCATGATGTTACCAATAAAAACAGTAACAGAAGGACCAGTTTCTCGTTCTCTTCGACGATTATTGTCATTCCGAGCCTGATTTCTGGCATAGCGTACTGCTGGCGCTGAAGTCTGCATCGCAGATACGGGTGTTGGAATCATCTAAGTTTTATAAATGGTAGGATTCTTAATAATGTTCATGTCTACTCATGCATGCCATAAACTTCCCCTCCCCTTAATTAGGCTCTGATATGCACTCTGTGTTGCTGTATACTGTGAAGCAACAAAGTCACTTAAAGTCTTAACAGTGTGTATAAAGGGTGAGAGAACAAAAATGAATCACCTAAATATCTTAAAACTACAAATTTTAGAAATTAAATTAGTAAACATGTATTTTTAGAGCTTTTAAAAATCAGTGCAACAGCAATGTTGGTTCAACCACAGATAGTATGCTGAAAGGCAAATAAAGGTCACATTTATATCTTCAAATATAGGATACCTTATTTTTTAATAATGTACTCTTGAATGCATTATTTCAATAACTTTCTAAAATACTCTATAAATATACAATTTAATTCAGACATTTACAAGATACTTTCAATTTGATATCACAGATAAAGTAGGGCAAAATACTTTGGTGTATACATATTAATTTTACATATCATTTCAGATAAATTCAAACCTATGTATATTTCAAATTCAAATATCTTATAAATGTTGGTATTGAAGTATGCTTTTATATCATTTTTATGAAATCTTGTGACATAAGCTGAAAGAATACGTTAATAGAAAATTAAGCATCCTATTGAAAAAACTCTAAGTGACCTTGATATTTTTTTAGTCCTCCATCCAAGGTTTTAATAAAGTGAAATATATAAATAAATTAAAGAGCTTTGGAGTAAAACTTGTTAAACTGACCATAAATAAATTTTAGAAATATCAATGATCTTTTTATATATAGCATAGGAAATATAACTGTTTGAATTCTCTTGTCATAAAATATTCTTAAAAACACCACAATATCACTCTTCTTATGATATGAATTTGCAAAAATAATATTTATGAAATACACATTGGATTTATTTAAGTTTGCTCTAAAACTCATTAATTATTAGGGTTATTACTTGATTCAACCCTTTCAGACGTAGTATCCATTCAAGCAGACAAGAAGTTTAATAAATCTTACAAAATTATCTGGTTATCAAAGCATCTGATACCTGATTTAAGGTATTGATATATGTATAAGCTAATAATAAACAAATCAAGCATATTAAAATTGTTTTAAATAGTTTTCATTGCATAAAAAATAAATAAACAAAAATTTTCTGGATTAGAAAATTAAGTAGTTTAAATATTTGAAATAATAGCAATAAGAATCCTCCGAGAAGGATTGCTTACCATCGCCTATTTCAATTCTGGTCTGAAAGAGTTAACTGAAGATTAGAAGAAAATACAATGAATATTTGGAATAATAAACATGAAAACATTCATGCTATTCTTATAACATTTTAATATTTATTATTTACTCCAAATATGTTAAAACCTTTTTGGCTGGATCAAAATAACGAGTTGATAATTATAACTTAAAAGTGAATTTGAAATTTATCAATGTCTTAGAATTTTAAAGATAAACAATCATGCCTCATACAATAAAATGATTTTAATATACTTACATGTGCCATAGGCATTACTCCACCTATAATAGGTGGTGGAGCACCAACCATGTATGGCATGGGTATACCGGGTATCCCCATGGGTGGTTGCCCAGGATATGACATTTCTTATTGTATTGACTAAAATGGCAGTGGCAAACTGAAAATGAAAAAACCAAGTTTCTTAGCAAATAGTAAAATAAACATCTGCTAAACAGAATTAACAATAGTACATGTTATCCTTAATTATAATCTACATTCAAAAACCCAATAGTCCTATTACAATAACATACTTTAGTGTATGTTGTGAAAGATAATCAAGCTGCAAAATGAGACACAAAAATCTTAGTCATATTATTAAAAGTCTGCACTCTTTGCTTACACTGATAACAAAATAGTTTATAATCTTCCACAATGTTTCAATATTTCATGTTATCACTTATTAAAAGTATCTATAAGTAACACGAATTTAGCAAAAATCGTAAGATGGGTAAGATAGCATTAATCCAACGCGTATGAAACAGGGTTACAATCGGTTACTTATATTACAGGGAAGTCAGGGAACAGCCAACAGGAGCTATAAACTTCGTTGTTGTTTGCTGTCCCAGCGTTTGCAGCGTCCTCACGGCAATCCATGAGGTATATCAGAACTAAATTGTGTACGTGTACACAAGTATTAGTATGAAAGTAAAAACTAATAATCACGTCATTTTATGCATTATATTGAATTTTTTATTGCTTCCACTTTGATATATTAAATCGATTAAATGTCACTTTTGATTACTCATTCCCAATGTTTTCATCAGCTGTCACCTATACTCATGTTTGCATGGTCGAGATCGTCGAGATACCCGCCATTGCCCATAGTCCATTGTGCTGTCTATAGGGATTTTAAGTTTTATCCAAACCATAAATCCCCAGGACCAGGATTGTCTGATTGTGTCTGATTGGCTCCATAGATATTTCCGATAGACTAGAACCTGATTGGTCGGATTTATCGTTGTAACTGTCGAAATCGAATCTTCTCTGATGTTTTCTTACGTTTTTAGGAACGCAAAATTCAGCTGTTCGGCGTTTTACTTCATAAAATGGAAGTGTAGAGTTTAAAAGAGTAGGGTATGTTGAAATGCTTATAAAGCCGTTAAAAATACAAAAGGAAATTTGCAGTTTATCTGTACAAGCATTATTTTAAGTCTGTCTTGTGGAGAACAAGGTACATTAATTATAACAAAATTATATTCTTCAATCTTCAATATTATCTGCATTGCATGTCAACGCAAATATTTTAATTCAATTTTATTGCTTTTCTTGTTTTCCTATTTCAATGTCAGTAGCGATAATTAAACGTTCTTGTCTTAATAAATTTTTACAGCAATTCGCCTGTGTAATATACGAGAGCGATTTGTATAAAATTATTTGTTTAAAATAAATGAATTTGTATATTCATTAGGTAACCTTATGAAAATCTATTCAGATATCATAATATTATTTTTATTGACATCTTTCAACTAATGATTCAAGATATGGGATTTTAAAAAAATTTCAACTGTAACAAATATTTTTAGCAATGGTGAACAAATGTTATCAATAACTATAATGTTGCCTAAGTTTTTTTTGTTTTAACATATAAAATATATGCAATGGAGAAAAATAAATATTATGTATTCTATATAACACTAAAAAAATTTTATATTTCAAATGCTTATATATAATATTTAAGCATATATTTATCTACATATATATGTATACATACACAAATGCACATATTTTATGGATAAATAAATATTTTAAACAATTGTTAATTAATAAATATGTAGTGGGTGATAAAATACTGTATAAAAATGTGTAGTTTATATGAAAATAAAAGGCATTTCCAGATATAGTTACTAGATTCTATATTTTTTTAAGTGTGACATATGCAATTCTATATTTCATTGTTTTGCTATAGCTTGTTAGTCAATACTTTAAACAGATTTTATTTTTCATTAATAAATAGGATATTTGGATCCTCATGGATAGTTGAACAAGAAGATGGCACCAAGACGGGCAGAGGAAGTTCCTGTTAAAAGGGTAGCTGCATTAGGATGTAAATTGCCACAGCAGTTACCAGCAGGAGAGATATTGACTGACATTACACAAAAAAAATGGAAACTTGGAGGTGCGATTGGATATGGTGGTTTTGGTGACATATATTTAGGTATGAAATATTTATTGTAATAATAATTATAAATTTTACCTCGTTTGTAAAAACAATTAAATATAAATTAATTGCTTACAGCGTCAGATAATTTGAATACATCTGTTGGTCAAGATGCGAAATATGTGATAAAAATTGAGCCTCATAATAACGGACCATTATTCGTTGAAATGAATTTCTATATAAGGGCAGCTAGGAGAGATATGAGTAAGTTGTATTTATCAATCGATTGAATTTAAGATTTGTATATACATATATATATATATATTGTAATATATTGTTTCCATGTTATTCAGTTGACTCGTGGTGTAAATCACAAGATAAAAGAAGGGTGGGAGTACCCTCGTATGAAGGCTCTGGCTCTCATGTTTACCGAGACCAACGATTTAGGTTCTTGGTCATACCAAGATATGGTATAGACATTGGCAAATTTTTTTTATCGCAAAATAGAAAACTATCAACAAAGCTAGTTAACAATCTAGCCATTCAAATGGTATATTTTTTGTTCATAATTATTGTATTTGTAATAACGACAACAATTCTATTATTGATTTTCTACAGTTGGATGCATTGGAATATATACACAGTCGTGGATATGCTCATGCAGATGTTAAAGGATCAAATATTTTGTTGGCTCTCCAAGGACAGAATGGAGGTAAAGAAAATACAAAAGCTTATTTAGTTGATTACGGATTGGCTTATCGTTTTCGTACTGCATCTGGTATGCACAAGCCATTTGTTCATGATGAAAGAAGAGCCCATGAAGGGACATTAGAGTTTACCTCGCGCGACGCTCATCATGGAAGTAAGGGACTATTTGATTGTATAATTCTAACCCAAGAAATTTGTTATTCTGATTATTGAATTTTTTATAGCACATTCGCGAAGGGGAGATCTGGAAACCTTAGGATACAATATTTTACAATGGTTATGTGGGAGATTGCCATGGGAGAATGAAAATGGTGGAATGTCGTTGACTGCAAATCCCGATGATGTTCATTCACAAAAGGATTTACTGTTTTCAGATGTAACAGCCTTCATTAAAAGCTGTTTCCCTCATAAAAAAAATCCACCAAGTGAGTATAAATATAATTATTTAATTCTTCTCTTTAATAAATTATTAATTTTTTTCTTTTTCATATATTTGTAGCATCACTTGTAGATTACATGAAATACATCGCAGATTTAGGATTTGAGACAAAACCTAATTATTCCTATTTGCGAGGTCTTTTTCAAAATGTCTCTTATCAAGAGACTAATGTTCCTACATTTTTATTCAATATGGATGAATCCAATGAAAATATTTCATGTGCCAAGTCTTACAAACGACCGAATTTGAGAGAAAGAAGACCATGTAGGCCCGTAAACGGCGAAGTAGCTACCATAAAATTTTCAGATAAATTAACTGGGTGAAATTGAACTTTTAGAATAAAATTATTATGATTGCTTTTAGATACGAATTACAAGGAACACGCATCCTATAGTTCCGAAGAAAGAAAAATATTTTAGTTGGGAAGCAGTGCTAGCAAGGCATCCGGATAAACTTGCAAAAGTTAGCATACAGGCCCCACCTTCGCCACTTACACCACCACCTTCACCTCCACCACAATTTTTAGTTCCATCTCCACCATCTCAGCCTACTTATGCAATGCTACACGTACTTCGAAGAATAAAAGAAAAGCAGTCTGGAATGATTAAGCATAGATCAAGTAAATCTTCTGAGTAAGCATACAATTTCTGATTACCTTAAAAGCACTTTTATGAAAATTTAAAATGATTGTATAATTTTTTATGTAAGCAGTGAACTGAAGCCTAAGTGGATGACTCCTGCAATGGAGGAAATAGCTCAACTGAAGAAAAAAGCTCAAGAAGCTAACACAACTAATTCAAATACTACTAGACTTACTCGTTCTAGAGTAGCCTTCTTAAAACGTAAGCATTAGACAAAATTACATTAAGAATAATAATAATAACAAGCAATGAAAAATTTTCACATTTTTAGGAAAAGCTAATGAAAAATCCTTTCCGGAAGAAGAGACTAATTCGGCTTATAGCAGAAGTATTAAAAAAAGGAAATTGTTACCCTCGTAAGTGACATACTATCAATCTCAATCGATAATGTTATTCAAAAACAGTGAACCTGTTAATAGCTTAACAATTATCATTAAGTATTATCTTCCTTAATTTAGCTAGACTTAAAAGCTAATAAATCTTCGATATTCCTAATGAAAGGACAAAAATTTGTTTAAATAATGGTAATACGTAAACATTCATCTCTCGCCAATTTTTGTAAGACTGCTTAAATCATTATAATGTTTCCTTGAAACATTTACTGGAAAAGATATCCGACGAATTATCGTAATATTGGTAGGCTTTTATCTTGCTTTTTATGTAATTAATTTTATTTTTTGAAAGTAATTGATCTATTTTCATCATTAAATTCAGTTTGAAGATCTGAAGTATTATTGTTTTGTATATAGCGATTCGTCGCGCGTAAATATTACTCTCATTTCGTTCATTCAGTTTTTCCGTTAATTTTATAAGTATATCGCTGTAAATATATATAAGAATCTTCATCTTTAGTAGTAAACGTCATCATCAGTGGCACGTTTATTTTAATTTATTCTGCTTTTATTTGATAATTCGTTTAAGTACCTGTATAAGAGCAGTGTTGTTAACGAATTCAAAGATTGCCGTTTAGGTAATAATGATATCGCGTGATCTATAAACTAGAAATAATCCTAAAGGTATATTCACGCGATTCAGCTTGTAGTTAAAAATGTTCTTCACCATCTAACACAGATAGTTTCCAATAAGTAACGTAGGTAAAAGCTATAAGACTTCCATATATTATTATTGCTCCATCGTGTTTTTGTACTTTATCACGCTCGCTCCGCGTCAGACTTTTTTTAATAAACAATTTGTACAAGTGGGGGTCGTTCTAAACCGTCTTGACGTTGAAGAAGGAAGAGAGAGGGAAGTCCGACTAGTTACGTCTACTTTGTAATATCATTCAAAAATCAGCCGCAACGTAAGACTTGTATTTTACTAATATTTGCCAGTTTTTAATTTTTTAATTAAACAGTACAACACTGCACAAGACTTTAAAATAATGAAGTATTGTCAAGTTAGATATATCTTATAGCTAATTTTCAATATGTGATAAACTTACGTTATACGGCTTTTGTAAATACGAACAAAAGAAATGTAGCGAGTAAGATGTGCAATAGGTTTAGAGCATAATCTTGCGTTGGTATGTTACAGTAACTTTGTATATTATTGTTCATTATACAATGCATTATTCATAAAAACTGTAAAGTGAATATATACAATAAATTATTGACACTTTATTCCAGAATTGCTGCCAATCTCAATGTTTACATTAAACAAAAAAAATTATTGAGCCGTTTGAAGAATGCGGTTTAGATATCTACCTGTAAAATATATATATCGTGAAGAAAAGGGTTTCGGGAATAAACGTTGAGGGGTCTTGGACTTAATATTCCGAAATCGCTTTCCATTCATCTGGTGTTGGATGCAACGGGGAAGGCAGTGCCCTTCTAAGAATAGAACTCGGCGATTCCGTCGACGTATTATACGAGCGTATGGCCCCTAATATATGTATAAACTCGTGGATGTATAGGCGCGGTGCGTGTATAGTATACTTACCACGCTCACGAGAAAAAAATAAACTTCACGCGTGGGGTTTGAAGAAGAATGCAAAGTCGCTTATTCGTACTGCCCGCGCTCTCTTCGCGTTATAAGCCAGAAAAGTAAAGGTCAATTATTACCTTACATCGCTTTACCTTATTGTCATTTGCGTTTATATGTATATCCAGAAATGCAATTTGTATGTAACGCTAAACGTAAAAGCGTAATTTGTAAATTTTCCGATTAAACGAGTACTCTTAAAACAATTACAATTTCCTAATACGAACTACATAGTATTGAATAACTGAACAATATTTTCTTAGGTCGTTCGGTGAAAAGAAAAGAACCGAAGTTTAAATGTTGCAATTGGCTGTGCGTTATACGTTTTTCGGTGGACATAAACGAATATAGAGCTCTCGTAGAATCGGTCCAATGTAATTCACAGGCTGTCCGGTGTATGAAAGAGGGAGAAAGAGAAAGAGAGAAGGAGAGAGAAGTCGAAGACAGTCGGTGCATTCAGCCGACTAATACAAAGTGAGCCTGCAACTTAGTTCCCTCTGCGATCTCGTACTGTAATGTTAAATTACTTAGCGCTTCGAAGTAAAAGGAAAATACACTTCAATGCGAGAGAACGAGAATACAAGCTAATTTTATTACGCGGCGCAATTCCTGTACACACGTGCACTCCAACAAAGAAAGTTGTTGATTATTTGTACAAAATTGCGAGTGGAAATAGATGTAATAAAGACAAATTTTATTCTCACATATATTGAAAAGCTTTGTGTTATTGAAGGGCGAAGAAATGTTTAACGTTACGTATGATTAGACCAAACGGTTTGATTCAGCCGTGGGAGAGGAGGGGGGGGGGGGGGTGGGGGTGAGAAGCGTAGCAGGTCAATTCGGCTGGTGTTTCATCGGAAACTCGAACTTGGAGGAGGAGAATTCTTGTTGTATGGGCTAGTGAGAATCGGTGGAGCGTAGAGCCATGGAGCGGCAAACGGTGCACTGCGCGCTCAGTCCGCGTTGCGACCTCGTGCAGAGGGTACGTCGACGTCGCGCGCGTCGCTCTCCTGCCATACTGCTCTACCCCCACCCCCGACTCCACCATTCTAACGCGAACCAACCGCGTGTGATATGTGACGTTGCGTACTAGCTGCCAGCAACGTGCCAATTCTTACTCTCTGTTATCCCGTGTCAAGCTATACTCTACATCCAACTCAATGCAAACAGCGTAGCGTTCGACGTTAGCGTTTGGCGCGAATCATTGCAATAAGATCAACGCCCCAAAGGAGTATCTCAGAATCCGTCGATGGTCCCTCGCAGAAATATTTTGAATGCTGATATGAGGACCGGATCGTTGACTGCCAGTGACAAGGGGATCCTGAACCAATAAATAAACTATGGCTGGCGAAACTGAAACCGCCAATATCGACTCGGACGGATCCGTCAGCTGGGAAGAATTTTTTGGTGAGTTCTCTTTGAGATTTCTGCTGCTCGCGAGGCGTCACTGGTGGTGATATTGTAAAATAGAGCGAGCTGTCAGATGTGTTTAATAGTAATTATTACAAATCGTCTTGTCATTACTGCTGCATGCGGTGTAGTATTGCTAGTGTAATGTATGTAACGTAACCGTTTAAGCTTTATCGTTTTGAAAGAGAATTGCGTCACAAAAGCAAATCGCGTGGAGTATTAACCCTTTGAACTCGGTTGCCTGCCTGTGGGGCCGCATCGTCCTGCGTCCTTGGAGCAACCAAGTGCAAAGCTCGACAAAAAAGTCGATAATGGATTTTAATCTTGCACGAAATCTAGAATAGTAATTGCATGGGTGGAACAATGGCGTGTAGCGTGAATTGTTTGGATTTATTTTTAAATTTCTATTGTTATTCTCCTTTTCACTTTTTTTAAATTAAAGGTATAGAGATTGTAATTGTTGTTATTATTTTTTTTTACTATTTCATCTTTTTAACATCAAGCGTATCGATGATTTTTCTATATACGTTTTTCTTCATTTAAAAAAGGTCATTTGGCGCTAAATGGTAGCTTTAGTGTTAAATCCAGCACTTGGACTGTTACTCATTGTACGTCCTGGATCGTTTGTTAATGAAGTATAAAAATAAGTCTCTATTCAAGAATTCTTTGTATTTGTTTCCACATAATCCATGGTTTTCCTTTGCCAAGAAATACACTTTCAGTTCTCTAAAACTGGCATTCGTCAAGTTTTATTCGTTCAAATGTAAAAAAGCTCGCTAAGATTCTTGAAGTATTTACGTATGGAATGGTATCAAGTGGTAGTAAGGCAAAGAATATAGAAAGCGTTTTTAAGAGTGAATGAATGGTGAATATGTCCACACACTTGTGAAAGTGATGTTGTATCTCGAAACAGACTAGGATTGCAAGATTTTTTTGAGACTGCCATCATATATTATCCGAGGAATCTCGTCTTCTCGGAAAAGTTTGTTTAAAAAAAGAAAAATATATCCCATATCTATATCAGGTTGTTTTTTCCACTCTATCGAGATGAACCGCATTGCAAATGAAATCGTCAAAGCCGTCCCTGACGCACGTTCCAATAAAATTTACAGGCCATGCGGTGCAACGTGTGGCATCGGCCGCAACAAGTGGCCAGCTCGCTGAGACGACGCGGTACACATAACCTAACAAAAAACTGTGCCGGATATGCAGTCATATCGAAACTTGGAGAATATCGATCGCAGCGACAAATCAACGCACCGCAACATATTCGAATCGGTCGAGATCGAACTGTGAGAAAGCACATAAAATTAGCACTTTTTAGACTAGAAATAAAAGAGAGGACGAGAGGAGAGAAAAAATACTGGCTCTACCGGATGCAGCTTAGGTTAAGGAACGGAGTGAGAATACATGTGTGTGATAAATGTGATATGTATGTGTATTGGTGGAATTGGTCGTGTTGTACGAGTGTGTCACGTGCACTGCTCTTTTGTACACGCCCAAAAATCAGGCAGCCAACGCATTTAACTCGGCTCACGACTTTCGGGAACTGGATTTTTATACAACGGGGAGCATTCTTCGACCGTGGCCTCTAGAAAGTAGATTTCCACATATACAACAAATTATTCCACTTTCCAGGAAGCCTTAGAATCTTGTGAATACACACGTGGTTCCTTAATTAGCACACAATTCAATTTAGAATTATTGTATGTATGTATACGTAGCCTCTGAAGGTTTTAAATGAATTTAGGGGATAAGGAAGAGGTTCAGCGTGAGCGACAGCTGGATTTATCTTGATATTTTACTTTGAAATGGACATCTTTCCCGTTCAGCATTCCAACCGGCGAGTGGCACGACGGCTTTTACTATAGTATGCATATAACGTGGGCGTATTATTGGTCCTCCTTACTTATTTCTAATGTTTGACCAGATTTGTCAATATCGAACCTTGGTCGAAAAATCTTCCTCGCGTATTTAAAAAGTTCTCTTTGTGTACTCATTCTTACATACGTTTGTAATTGTACGACTGCATGAAGCTGTTGCTACAGATGCAAAAATTAAAATCATTTCTAACATTTGACCAGATTTACCAACATTGGACCTTAATCGAACATTTCCTTGATATTTACACCGACTTCCAGCTGCACTCGTTTTCACTTGCCTTATAATTTTATTGCGTGAAGCTGTCCCCAATAGTACAAATATCCTCAGGACATCCATAGAACGTTATAAAGATATCATCGTGTTTGGTGGATATGCTATGATGTCTCCTGAAGTTAGCAATTGCAAGAGATTAACATTATCTGTAACATTTGACCATATTTACCAATATCGGACCTTGATCGAACAATTTCTTCGCTATTTAAAACGACTTCCATCTGCATTCTCGTTCTCACTTGCGTTTATAATTTTATTGCGTGAGTGATCGAAATTGCCACCAATAGCACAAATATCCTCGGGACATCCTTAGAACGGTCTGAAGATATCTACGCGTCCAGTAGATATGCCAAAGATGTCTTCTGAAATTAATAGTTGCAAAACATTAATATTATTTCTAACATTTGACCAATTTGCCAATATTGGTCCATGATGGAAAATTCTTCCTCGCGTATTTCAAACAACCTCCCGATGCACTCATTCTTACTTACATTTATTATTGCGTGGGTGTATAGAGTTAACACTTGCAAAAAAAAGAAAATGTTCGAGATAAATTCTACTAAATAGCTATTATAAATCCTAATAAATTGCGCAACCAGCGATAAAACTGAAAATTTATCGATCGGCTTTCGCTAATTCTACAAAGTATGATTAATAACGGACATTTTGCACGAGGATCGAGATTTTGCGGAGATGCAAAGAAAATGGATTTATGTTAATAACTCGTTTGAAAGGTCTAGATAAGCTGGATGATTCTGTAACAATAAAAACCCTTTACATCTTAGAGAGAGCCTATTTGTCTTGGAAAGAAAGTTGTCTCTATATAAATACGTAAGTGCCTTACGTAAGATCTCTCTAACAGCAGATTAAACGATAGTAAAAAATCTAGTTCCAAGGCCTTGGAAGATCAATGAGACACGAGTGGAATGGAAAATGCAGTTTCGTCGGTTTAACTAATGATAAAGTTGAAAAAAGATTAATAAAGATTGGCGATAAAATTATCGTGTTATCGCGCGACGATACTTGTCATCGACATATATATATACATATAAAACGTGCAAAAAAACAGTTTACAGGCGACTATGAATTTTAAAAAACTACGAGCGTATTGTTGGCCGATTTTGAGAAAATATAAAAAGCACGCGCGAGCAATGTTTTGCTTGAAATCTCGCGTATTATCAGCGCGCGAGAGGGGGAAAGCGCGCAAACGTTGTTGAAATACGAAACGTTTGCATTTGCAGGTTAAAATCACGTTGCAGGCTGCAGCACGAAATCCCAATTGCGCAGTTTACATTTGAATGAAAATCAGCGCAGCAGTGAAAAATCAAATACCTCCTTGTATTATTTGTTACTGGCCGACGATTCGTTGACGGAAATTTGTTTTGATTATTGCTGAAATTTGCGCGGCGACGACAGTTTCAGGGAGGTACTCGCCCACGGTTAGGTTAGCATCCTGCTCTAGCGGTGCGTTATCTGGTGGATGAAAATTGTAACAAAGACGGAGTTTTGGGTAGGGGGGAGATACTCCAGCGACTTCTCTCGACACTCGACAGCACAATATTGACTCGACTCTGGTCTCTGGTCGCGTCGCGTGCAGCCAATATGGCCGATAAAACCGGATCCCCGGAGCGAGCTTAGAGTCCCGGGCTGCTGCCATCCCATGTATGCGATACCGATGCCTAATGTCGTTATACTCGTTACCTTACGCGATTCCCTTATAAGTTAGGTTATGGACGGAAACGTGTGTCTCTGGTCCAGGCCAGTCCAGGCTAGTGCCGGTGGCTCCCTCCTCCCTCCTTCGGCCACACTGCAAACCACATAGTGCAGGGCTCACGCAGATCGAGATTAAACTTCGTTTACACACTTTTCTTATTCTAGAAAAACTCAATATGAAATCTCCCGCAAAGGAAACTCGTCACTCTCGACGCGAGTATCACCCTGTACGTTATACGTTGACTTTAGTTTTACTACGCCTTTTTTCCCACTGCTCCATATCCGTCTCTTGTTCGCGAGTACCGGGATCCTCGAGATTCTTTGACGTCACGATCGTGTAAGATTCAGCTGGGGTTGAGTTATAATAGCTATAATTATATTCCTACTGGAAAGTCCACTAAAATAATCGGATGTATAATTGCTGAAAAATTCAGTGAATTAATCAGCGTAAATTACTTTTCTTTTATATAAGAATAATTGGTGTCGAAGGATTCGATATCATCAGAGTGTCGCGCCAAGTAGTAAAACTAATTACACACGAGCAAGACGTTGAATATATTTAACTCGAGATACTCCATTTTTAAATCCGTCTAAAGAACTTAGACGCTTTTTAATATCATAGCTTACATAGAAAATAATCGGTGATTATCGTGACTCGTAAAAGTGTTCAGATTTACATTTATATATATAATCTCTCAAGTACGTGCACAATAATGGAGCGAAGCATATTTAATTGTGAAACGGAGTCGGCTCGCCTGTAATTATAATCCTGGAGACAATGATCGGGGAAGGATTCGTTTGAAAAATGTATGAAGCGTGAATAATTTTTCGTTAAACGAGAGATTTGAGGCAGACTATAGGCAAATAAGACGGGATGCGAGCCGTGAATCACTCGGTCGAGACGAGACTCACAAAGGCCCTGCACGCGTAACGCACGCACAGGCTGTGTGCGGTGTGTGGTGGAGTGTGGAGATCGAAAGACGCACGGATAGGCACGCGTTTAGTTTGGGGTTGGCTCGGGAGGGGGCAGCAAAGAGAAATAAGAAAGGAGCGCCGGGGTATGGCATGGCATGCGCTTCTCCACAGTCCCGGTGTGAACGGACTCGCAAATCACTCGGCGTACTCCCCGCAGCGGTTTCTGCATCAACGAACCCTGGCCCTGCCTGAACTGCGTCGTCGCTACCTCCGTCGTAAATAAACAAACCTAACCAAAAATTTCCTCGAATCGTCCAGAATCGATACAAACTTTTTCAACACTCTCGGAAAGTCCCCACCGTTAAGTGTATTTTCCTGTAGCGTTTTGCAATCAACCAACACAATGTAGTTTACAATTAATTTCGCCGTGGGAGCAATAATTATTTGATCTAGCGATTCCTGCGATAGGAAAATAACGGTACAGTTGTTCAGGCTCGATTGGGAGATCATCGATCAAGCTAATACACGAGTGAGCTAATTTCTCTCCTTCTTTGCTTCCGTTGGATTTAATTCATGCGCGCGGATAAATTATTGGTTCGAACGCGGTTTAACTGTTATGTGCCCGGCCAAAATTTCAGCTTTCTCAGCCCTTTTAAATAGGCTCGCTGCTGCCTTCGACTCCTTTCTCTGTCCGTAGCGCATTGGCGCGCCTTTCCATTGGGCTAGTCGAGTCGGGCTCGGATGCAGCCGAGATCAGCTCAGTTCAGTCGAGTTCAGCTCGGCTCGCAGTTCTTCCCCGCGGCGACCAACGACAGGATCGTGACTCGTGTCGCGATAACTTGGCCATTTTACCGTCTCGACTCGACTCGACTCGACGAGTAGCTAGAAGCGCATTTTTCTCCTTCCGGCGAGTTAGAAGCACCACGCTGGAGTCATCGTGAATTCATCGATCTGTCATCGAGACTCCCGTGGAACTTGAACGACCGAGATTTACGATTCGCTTCGGGTGAGTTGGATAGAATTCAATTACCCAGTATGATCATGGTAATTTATTTAGTATAGCGTATTTATTATGCTCGAGAGTCTGAAATATCATGAAAAATTGTCAATCTTACGCCAGTGCAGGGCGGTATCCTATACGTTATAGCGTATTATACTGCTACCCACGCTTATACACCGAAGCTCAAAGCGATATAAATATAAGTCTCGTGCGTGTTCCTTATTTTCTAAGACACTGTTAACCGCGGTAATAAATTGTCAAATTGACTATATAGTACACAGCCAATCGAGTTTTCTTATATCGTATATTTAATATAGCGGGGTGAGATATAATTATCATGGCGCGTGTTGAGATCGCCATTTCCAAGCGGGGAATGCAGATGGATGAAAATGAGAGCGGCCTGTCGGGCGATATTCTTGGAGCGCGTGAACTTTATGCGATATGCGGCAGGAAAATGTGCGTAGGAGTGCAGGCCGCACGCGCCAGCAAGAGACAGAGTCTCTCCGACGCCTCGCTCGCGGCTAGTCTCGCGCGCGCGAGATCCGCTCAACGCGATAAGATAACACCCACCAATTATATGCACTACGATCAGACTCTTCTTTAATTATTTTTCAATCGTCTCTCTTTCGTGTGAATAAATAAATATTTTCTATTTCAAGCATGTGCAACTATTATATTACATTATTATTATATATATATATATATATATATATATATATATCAAAAAATAAACTAATTTGTAGAATATATAATTGCAAAAGCAATTATCTCAAAAAAATAATATTTTCTGCTATATTTTCACTATTTTGTATACGCAGCACGTCTCATTTTATAGTCCCATTAAAAAAACTATACTGCGTATATTCTGATTAAACATAATTTTCTACGGTAGATATTGAATGTTACAAGAAAACGCCATAAAAATAGTTTTGGAAAAAGTGAAGATGGACACTTTTCTTTCTAGTGCTTTATTCTCAACTTTGTTTCTTGGTGTATTACACTCGACATTTTGTGAACCACGCATATTGATCCATTATAAATATATAAATTGTATATAGTTATGAAATTTTACTTACTTTTCACTTTTGTCTTTTGGTCCATTGCACACTCTCGCTCGGAGGGTTATAAGCAGCCCACCTACTTTTCATGCAATTAGCGAATGCTGTTTATGGGAGGATTTCATGCTGGCCGACTGATCCACTTTTTGCAGCGGGATAAACGCGGGAGCGACGGGAGGACGCCTGGTCGGCCACTCAAACGAGACTCGATTTATCAGTGTCCATATCGCATCGCATCCTCAAAATTCCTGCCCTCCGAAGCCTTATCGTTGGAATTAAAATGTCAGACCTCACCTCGAGGCGAGAAGAAAATTTACGAATTTCTCAAACGCGCGCGTCAAAATAATATTTTAAGGTCCTCTTTATGGCCACGCCGCGGATTCTGCAATTACGATGTTTCGTTATCTCACCCGCACCGTGCGTTTCGTTTCGCTTATAAGGCGTGAAAGCGCAAATGAAACGAAGTTTACTATTTATTCTTATCGCTACAATCGAAATTAAATTATTATCGAGACAGAGATTAAATAATAGAAACGCACAAGTGCCGCCGAACCGTTAATAATACCGTTACGAATGAAAGTCAGAATTATTGAGAAAAAAACGTGTTTACCTCGATCGTTTTATCGTCTTCTTCAAATACACACATAAAGAGTTTCTTTTTAATCAACATTTAACGCGCGTTTTCGTATCAATTACACAATTGGCCGTTGCAAACGTGGGTGAAGCTCCAAGGTAGTCCTTGGTCAATACTTATGCAGCATCCAGATCAATATTAGGTTTATAAAGCGCAATAATCGCGTAATTGAGTTGTACCGGGCACCGATTTCGTATATACATAAATATGTTAATTAGTACTCGGGACTTTTACGAAGCAACGAGGCTTCGATTGCATCGAAGCAAAAGTTTGTCGAGCGAATCACCCTTCTTATCGTGATCGACCAATAGCAGCTTTGGCTTTATTGATCACGCGATAAGATTTTATCTCTCCAAGTTATTTTTAAATCCCATATCTTTCCAGATTCCTCCTAGATTATCTAGACACACGTTATACCGTTTCTCCAGTTTTATATCGATCCACTCAGGTAAGGCTTCCGTTGGGAACGGACAAGCGGGTCAGGAATATCAATGCACGCTAGGTACGCAAGGCCACGCGTGCGAACATTGAAAACTCGCTTGCTTGGCTTTGCGAGCGGTGCGATTATTAATAATTTACAGGAGGTAAGAAGGCTTATTTTTGGAAGGGAAATTAATTAAAGACCATGTCGGGTGCACTGCGTACATATATGGAGGTGAAACAGCTCGTTCACAAAGGACATTCCATTCCGTCTTACGCCGTTCGTTGTGGCTGGCTCGCCGCCACCACTCGCGTACACCACCACCACCGCAACTGGACGCTGGTGCCTGCCTGGTAGCTCCGAGAAACACAGAAGGGCGCTACTCCAAGACTTAAAATGTGACGCGGTCCGTTGCAGCGGTCTATGAGATCCAAGATTGCAGGGCCGTATTTTCGCGCTTAGTCACCCAAGACAGCGCACGGCTGCTTTCTGCATTTGTCACTTGAACCGCATTCACTCGAGCTGCGTGAAATATTCAGCTGTGCGATTTTCTTTTGCTAAAACCAATACGCGAACCTGTACGAGTGCTTGAAGATAAAATGGAGAAAGTAACTTGCGTTGGGAATTTATTTTTATATTTTTTGTGCTCATCGATACTTTATTTTATATTAAAAAAAATATCATTATACTAGGGTTCATTGAACTTGGTTAAAATTTAGATACGTCGAGGGTTTGTAGATTCTACTAAAAATGTTAAATCGAACGGAAGAGGGAAAGCTGTATTATTGTGCAGCGGCTGTGGGTGGCTTTGCAGAGTCAGGAAATACGCGTTTAATTCGCAAAGTATTGTTTATAACAGCGGTGAATTGAGCGAAGGCCGCTTCGTCAGCTTTATTTGTATAGTTTTCTTAAAAAGATTAAGACGCTATTACCGACTGCCACCATAACATTGTCATCGCCGCTGCGTTCAATGTCGAGACAATTACGTAAATTATATGCTTATACTCCATTTATTATTCACCGATCGCGCGCGGATCAGCGTTGGCGCAGCGCGGCATTCAAGTCTCCCGTTGAAATCACCTGCATAGGAAGGATCAAGAATAACATTTCTCGAAACGCTGCAGTGCAATAGTGTGTGTATGCTTAAAAATTATGCTGCTAATATTAAAAAGCGTTTAGCATTTCTTTGAATGAATTTAAATATCGGTTATCTCGTAGGATAAATATACCGGGTGTCTCGTTTATACATAGATTGATTCGAACTGCTTGATGCGAGACTCTACCGAGTTTTTTATATACCAGCATAATTCTCATGCACGTTTTTTCTTTCAAAGCGAATCGTTAGATATCGACACGGACCAATAATAGTTTTCGCGTCATATAGAAGCTATCTTAAGCGGAAAAAATTAAGTCTAGCAGCACTCGCCTGTCAAGATAAGAAGATGCCAGCTGAAGCCCAACTCGACATTTGACCCCGATCCCGAACTCAATCTCTTTTATTTATAAACCTGATCCGATCGTTAAAATCTCGAAGTTAAAAACTGTACTCTAAATATTATTTCTTATATAACACTATATATATATATATATATATATATATATATAATTGAAGCAGTATGTATTCTTTAATTCCAATTGAGTCGATCCGCAAAGGAGAACGGCAGCCAATTGGAGCAATTAGCGTCCGAAAGACAGTTCCACTACTCAAGTTTACTCTCATCATCAATTTGTCCTAGCGGAAGTATTCTGAATGAACGAATGGAATAATTAACGAAGCAGAAGAGAGATATAAAAATTGAGGAACGTCGAGTGCGAGATGACTCGGGCCATCTTCTTCGGGTTTAGATATACGAAATTGTCATGCGCTGTATTATTATAGATGCGTATACACCAGTGGATGACTCGTGTAAATAGACGAATGAGCATATAATTACCGGAACACTCGAAAGTAATTATATATATATAGACGAAGACAGATATTATCTTCACCGAAACGGGCACGACGGTTTAGGCTTCCCGAAGCGCTTCTGGGATCGGCGCAGCTCGCTTAATGAAACAAATTTCATTATCCGTATATATTTTCCTCTGGATTAGGATTGCAAATCCAACGCCGAAGCTAATTAAGGACTCGGTGCAGGGTTCACGCTAATGTCGGATTTTGCATACTTCGGCAGGATCTGTGCATGGGAAAAGATTGATCGAAATGCGACGTGCAGCTCATACCTAATTAACAGCCAGCCAACGATAGAGATATCACAACATACCTTTTCAAACGTCTAATTAAAGCACGAATAATCGTATATTGGGACATTGAAATTTTTAGGGGAATGCAGGGAGCATTCATAGGGTATATATGAGTAATCAGCAATCGCACGGTTCTACGTTAACTCGATAATGCATGTAACACTGCTATCTCGGATCTTGCACGACTGTCTTTCACGGTTTATTGTCTTGATTAAAACCGCTTAGTAGCCGGAGGTGGCTGGACACGCGAAGTAATAATAATTTAGACGATTGATTCATTCCACTGTAGGAAGTAAAATGTGTATATATATATATATTGAAGTTAATCTTATATGTTATATTATATATATATATATATATAGAGAGAGAGAGAGAAAGATTGATATATATAAATTGGTTCTAACTTTCGTAATAGTATTTAAAAATTGCCACTCGATCGTCTTTTTTTCAGACTTGTTTCACTTTCAATAATGCATCAATTAAATTTCACTAATCAGTTTGCGAGACTGCGTTCGTGCGAGGAACGATATGGTACACAGATATGGATTAAAACCAAAATGCGTTTCTATCGTTATTCCGTGAAACCCGTATGGACTCGAACGTGTTTAATTTATTAGCATAGCAGCAGCGATAAATTACGTAAATATCAATTTGTGTGGGTCGCCCTGCGTAATTCCAGCTTGTCAAAGCTTCGAGAAGGAAATTTGAGATTGCAGGTTAGAGCCAAACGTTTCTGTAGGATCCTGCGATTCTCTTCTTCTTCCGTGTGTTAAGATATGATAAGGGACTTATCGCAGAATTGCACTCCTCGATTGGTAAAGTCATTTCGACTGCTATGAAGCATGATTCTGCAAAGCTGAGCATGAAATATGATTTCGAATGGATAGAAAGCCGAATGAAAAATGAGTAATGATCCGCGCGGTGGGTTGATGCTGGCCGCATGGCAAAGCGAACGATGATAAATTTTCATTAACGAAACACGAAAGCTCGATCGATATGGCCATCCCGCGATTTGACTTCTTTTTAAATTTAATATTCAAGTTTCAAGTCATGGAACTATATATCTGTGCCAAACGCACGGCGTGGAAAATTAAATGGGAAATTGAGTCGTTATTTTCTTGGTAGAGAGTAGTATATATAAATATTGTTTGGAAAATAAAGAGTGGATTTAGTTAGAATTTAAAGGAATTTATTTCTTGCGCTGTATTCTAGTAGCACGGTCGATTTTTTAAGGTTTTTTGTAGCAATCCGGCGCGGTCAGATGTTGTTGTCAGTTCAAGTGAGTCGATGACTGCAACGGAAAAGATGAGAGGGGGGGGGGAGGCGTGGAGTAGTGGCGCCATCCATCGTATTTCATGTTCGTCCACTCTCGTGACTCGCCGTCAACGGCAACCGTAACCACGAGCCACTTTCTGCCCGCAGCACGTGCACTCTCACGCTCACTCCCGCGACACATCTCGATAAGCCAATTGAAAAAACCATGCAGGACCCTCGAATCACCATAAATGCGTAAATCGATTCGTTAAATTTGATGTGCAATTGATTTCATCGATAATATAGTGTAACCTTGAATTAATTGAATAATAGTCGGACGTGGTTCAGTGAACCCTGCACGAAATAAGTTTAAAGTTTTTCTCATAGAACTCTCAGATTATCGTTATTGTTAAGAAAACCAGCGTCGCATATTTCAATGTGGAATGGACTGTCTAAAACACTTAGCCAGAAAATTACCGAGAAGTCTTCTGGAACCGTGTGAGACCATTATGAGTGAAAAAAGCACTCGAGAGAAAATATAGTGTATACACAAGTTTCGTGAGTTTTTTCGAGCAAATACGGGTGAATCGAACCAATCCTAACCTGACTGGCCTAGATTCACGGGAAATCTTCCGTGTGTGCACGTATACTTGATGGTTAAAGGCGCCACAACGGATATTTAAAAATAGTCAAGATCAATTCCATGGGGTTTGTGATATAGGCGACCGACTAAAAATATATTACGTCGAGTAAATTTTAATCGCCAGGCCGCGTTCTTTTGGCTCGGTCTGAAAAAGAATTATAGCTTATGGACCCACTCGCGCTTAATCGCATCTAAACACGGAACGTTCCTTATTTACTCTCGAGTATCATATTTCTTCTTGTTTCCTACTGTTTTTCTAATATAGTCTAGATTGATTAAATACAGTAAACGTGCGACAGGGAGCAGTTGTAAATTTGTCTGTCTAGACGTAGGAATGACGGATTAGTTTAATTATACCAAATTGCAAGGAAACTTTATGAATGTTTAATAAGAGTGGTAGGAAGAGGTTCTATTAGTGCAATGTTTGAAATTCGTTTGTAGTGTACATACAAGTCGCGATGCCTGTCGAGAAATGTCTTATGTAGACAAGTGCAGTCTCATTCTGCCACTTGAGAAAGTTCTCGACACTTGACTCGCCTCATGCGTGAAAACCCCACGCCCTTTTTCGACTTTAAAGGCCAGCCAACGATCTTTCGACTACAGCCATCAGGAAAAGTGAAATCTTGCCCGCGCAGACCTTATTATAATAATCGACTGCTGAATTTTGTAGTAATGATTTAACGAAGCTGTAGGGTAGAGTCTTGTATATATATTGATAAATACACGGGGTCCCTATAAGAAAAAGAATAATAACAACTGTGTACCCTTCTTCTTCGAAACAGATTGAGAAGGAGAAAAAAAACCACAACAAAAATAATCTCCAGTATTTGAGAGCTGCCAATTCAATTCTTAGTATTTATATTGAAATTGAAGAGGGCTTAGGAGAATAACATCTGTGTATTCAATTCATCGCAGGATAAGAAGAAACGAAAAAAGAAGACTTCCAGAATTCGGGGACTACTAATTCCAAACTTATCGCATATATACATTGACATTGAAAAGGGCTAGGAGATTATTACAAACGCAAATGCTGCCTCTTTACCGTTGGTCGGATCGACTTTCTCGTTGCGGAATGAAAATGGCGTGTACAACGCGTCCACTTCCAGTCTATATATAGTAGCGAGACGCGCAATGCACAGGTATAATCCTCGACGGGTTCCAGGCAGCCTCCTTCGAAGAATAATGATGTGCATAAACCGGCCAGACAGTTTCCGACGTTTACTTGCACAACAGTGCCTGATGTGTATATGTGTTGCGTTGTGACGTGTTGCAGTGTCATCCAATGAAAACTCGCGAGGAGCCAAACATCGAAAAATTCATTTTCAGGCGAAATTCGTGAGCTTCGAAGGATTCGTGGCACGTAGCAGGAACGATTAAAAATTTGAGTGGTTAGTCGCGTTTTTATGGCAGTCGGGCCTTTGGTGAAAGGAATGCGTCGTCGCCGGCTCGCGCGTTGATCAGCTGCACTTCCGCGCGCGAGAAATAATCGCGCGGTGTGGCATGCAAACCCGGCCGAGGGCGTTGATCGATCTGCCAAGAGAATAGAAAACGGATAGACACCCGATGTCTATATTTATATATATGAAATCTTGTGTACAGCGAATTTAATTGTATATATATATATATTAACGATTGAATTCTTTGGAAACGGTGTGATTAATCGTTGTCCCGAGCAATTATAATATATAGCGATACGATCGAGATAATAAACGACAATTGGTTTGTCTTCGTTTCTTCTTCGGCCTCTGCAAAAGCGCTGTGGCTGCGGCTGCGGTTGCGGTAGTGCGTTTCTCCGATTATCGAATGACGAGCGAACGAAGCGAAGCGTTCACCGAGCCAGTCTATCCGCGAACTTTCACTGTCAAGCAGGTAGGAAGAAACGTCTTCCGATTATTACGCGCAAAGTTTCATCTAAAATTCGTCTAAAAACTGTCTAAACGCATATATAATAATAACACGGTCGTTATACGGGCAGGTCTGTCGAGTATAGAGTCGAATAATAATAAACACAGCTAGGTTATGACAGAGAAAGTGAGCAAAGCAGAGCAGAATTGAACCGAGAGGCCTGCACCATTACTGCGAAATTCTTTTCTCAGGCCGGATAAAACCGTTATTCGCATTACGAATGTTAGCTAGCCTACGAGTTGATTCATTGCGCGAGTATATAAAGAGCGGAATAGCCACGCCGAGCTTGCACTACGTCCAGTCTCTCAGCCAGGATGGAGTTGATCGATCCTTTCAGGTTTTATAGAAATGCGGGAGTCTAAAAGGATCCGCTTAAACGGTACTATCAATTTTCGTCCAATTCACTCGATGAAATTTATTACAAAAATGATTTTGAGTTTAGAGCGGTCAAACTTGCTGTATATGACAGAAGATGGCGCCTCGAGAGTTTTTTATGTGTGTGTGTATGAACTCGTTGAGACTACGGTGTAAATTGATCAGTGTGGAATTTTCAGAATTATTCTACATTGTGGTTTGTTGACACTTTAGGGCTGAATATTCGTTGAATTTTCGGAGAACCTGAAGAACGTCCGAAGGATCTATAAAACAATCTCCAATAGCACAAATATCCTCAGGACATCCTTAGAACGCTTCAAGGATATCTATACATCACACTTACACATACCAAGAACGTCCCTCGAACATCCTGTGCTATCAAGAATACCACTACTTTTAATCCAATTTACACACTGAAATTTATCATAAAAATTATTTCAAAATTAAACTTGCTTCATAAGAGAATGTAATTAGTGTCATACATATATATATATATATATATATATATATACACATACCATCGAGACTACAGGGTGTACCTCTCGATGGAGCTACGTGAATTTCCCACGCATATTTCAAAATAGTTTGTAGAGGCTCCAGGACTATACATCCCATGAACTTTTGGAGAAACGCGAGGTCGTGTCACTAAAACTTATATTACTGATCAGCTGTGTGGAATTTCCAGGCCTGTTTCAACGCGCTTTGCTGAGACTGTAGGACTATTGTGAGATCATATGCCATTCGCGTGGCGCCGTATAGTCGCGACGAGGATCGTGATGCACGCGAATTATGAATAGCCGGGAAAGGTTAAAATCACCAAAGATCCATTTGCTCACGGGAGTATAACGCGCGCGAGTAACGGTTTGCCTTGTATGAAAAAACACGCAGGAATATCTCTCTCTCTCTTGCTCTCGCCAAGCAAGCCACGGATTTAGTGGCACGCTTAATTTATTATGCGCTGATCAATTAGCGTTGCTCGTTTCTACAATCCGAGTGGGAGGTATAATGATACGTGATTATGAATTAATTTATGGCACGCCTGGCATTCGCCAGTCGATCTTTGCGTGGATTTAATCAAAAGCAGTATAAGTTCAAGTTCATCGTAGTGTGATGATTATGAACTTGTACATTATAAGTTATGATGATTACCAGCGCCAATCCTCGAACCTTATCGATATAATAATTGCACTTGGCTGGATTCTTATAGTCAGTTGATTAATTCTTTTTATTCGCTTCGTTATAGTTTCGATTCGATGTGTATAAATGCTGGAAGTTCGTCAGTCGTTCTTGTTTGATCGAAAATAAGTTCAAGTTCTTCGTAATGTGATGATTATATACCAATGCTGATGCTAGGAATTAATTTATATATAATAAAATCTGACTAGATCCTTGTAGTTGGTTAATTAAATCCTTTTAGTCACTTTATTATAATTTCGATTGGATTTGTGAATACTAGAAATTCGTCAGACAATTTTACTTGATTAAAAGCAGAATAAGCTTAGGCTCGTTTTAGTGTGATGATTGTAGAGCTGGTGTACGATAAGTTACGATGATTGCTCGTACCAATCCTTAAAATTAATCAATATAATTAAAATCGATCAGATCCTTGCAGCGAGTTAATTGAGTCTTTTTAGTCCATTTTTTATCATTTCAAATTAATATAAAAATACTACAAATTCGTCAGTGAATTTTACTTGATCATAATCAGTACAAGTTCAAGTTCATCTTAATGCGATGATTATGCAGACAGTATATTATAACTTACTACGATTATAAATACCAATCCTCAAAATCAATCAGTATAATTAAACCCAACCATATCCTTACAACGAGCTAATTAACTCCTTTTAGTCCTTTTTTATGTTTTTGAATCTAAATAAAAATACTAGAAATTCGTGAGTCAATTTTGCTTGATCATAATCAGTACAAGTTCAAGTTCATCTTAATGCGATGATTATGCATGCAGCTAGTATATTATAACTTATTATGATTATCAATACCAATGCTCAAAATTAATCAATATAATTAAAGCGAAGCTGATCCTTACAGCGAGCTAATCAACTCCTTTTAGTCCCTTCTTCATATTTTCGAATCGATATAAGAATAAGAATACTTGGAAATTCTATGAATAAACTGCTGCAGCTCTCGTCTCATGTCCAGTTTCCCGGAGGCTGGCCGAGGAATTCCTGTCTTACCGGTGTGTGGCTTTGCTCGGCTGTTATATAGGCTGGTCGAGCGAGTGACGTGCGGGATATCGCACTATCCAGCCAGGGAGCAACGTGAGTCACCGAGACGAGAGCCGAGAGTGACTGGGCTCAGGGCTGGCTGCCTTGTTGTAATTCATTGCGATGATTTAACCCCCACCGTGCCGCGCGTACCAGCCTTAAGGCTCGCTCACACCGAACCTGAAAAATGCACCTTTTCAAGGTAGAAAGCGAGCGAGCCTTCGAACATTATCTCGTGGAGATAAAACGAAAGAAAATTACTTTCCCTGCTATACAATCATCGCAGATCGCTGATTGGCGATTGTCAGTGCCTGTAAACGTCTCTTTAACAAACAAATCTCCAGCCTAGCATCGATAATTTATTACACTGCTGTAAATAGCGAATTATTAAAACCGATTTTCTCTTTCCGTCCGGAAACCACCTGGGGAACCATGCACGAGTATGGTCAAAGTCGCCGGAACAATGACTGAGAATTCGAGGAACGGAAGAATTTCGCCGAGTTTTTAATTGAATTTAACAAAAGAAGCCTCCCAAGTGTATCCCATTTTTGGTCAGTGAAAAACGTGGGAGGGTTCGAGGTAATAAAGAAGTGAGAGGAACAATGGGTGGCATTAAATTAGACTTTAATTTCGTGTAAATGAAAGCACACCACGTAGAGATCGAGAGAGAGAGAGAGAGAGAGAGAGAGAGAGAGAGAGACTGGAGCGTAGCTCGCACTAGCAGATACGGTGTGAACGAGGCAGGCGAGCAATTCCACTCCATCCCGTTCGGTTCCTGCCTGCCTCACTGGCTGACTGCCTCGCCTCGCCGCTGCATTCAGCGAGTGAGTCCGACTAGCCCGAGCGAGCTCAGTCAGTTTCAACGCAACTCGCGCCTCACTACTCTCATAGCTCTCCACTCTCGGTTCTGTTCTACCTGTTCCTCCGACGGACCAACCGTCAACTACCTGACACGCTCCTCGACAAATACCACGTGCCTGCTATTATATATATATATATATATATATATATATATACGCAAATTGGCCAACATTTCTTCAATCGTGGCCGACTCCACCTGCACCGGCCACGAAAATATCGAGAAAGAGTGTTAAAGTGATCGGATGGAAAATTTGAGTGATAAAAAGAGAGATTCAACTTTTCTACTTCTTGTCCTGGAATCGACGAGCCTTTGATCCAGTTTCAGTCTTCAGGTACAACCAATATTTTCATATATTTTCGTTTACAATCCTCGACTCGATCCAGATACCGATCAATCGAGATTTTTCCAAAGCCAAGGATGGCCGGTGTAGCCGAAGAGCAATTCGCGTGGCTGAATTCTTCGCGAGAATAATAATGGCGAAAGTTTAGCAACTGTGAGGAAAATGGTGCGGAAAGACTTTCTGATTTCACCTGGTAGGTTAATACGCGAATCGCTAATAGCGCAATTAATAAAGTGCAATTAAGAGTCGAGCGCGGACTGAAATGGCTTCACATTAGCCGAGAAGAAAAAACTTAGGAAGTGGGACACGGCGAGTCTCCTTGTTAGATTTACTAGTTACATTGTTTAAGATGACTCACTGCGCTTGCAATTTCTAATATCTCCGCATTCCCTTTTTCTGTATCCTCTCTCTCTCTCTCTCTCTCTCTCTCTCTCTCTTTCTGCACTGCTATATATATACAAAGCAATTTATATACAAAGCAATTACCGATTTCGTTGGAATTCTTTTGGAATTCGCGTCAAAGTTTCGGAGAAACGAGTAATTGGAGGTTTTTTCTCTTATTCATTGAGGATTTTCGAAGCGAGCGTTGCGCAACTTTATTGACGATCCGAGGTTATCGAACAGCGTAAATAACGAACGTACAGTCGCGAGCGCATTATGCGACTCGAGTGGAACGTTGCGCCTGGCATTGGTATGCGCGCCATATTTTTTGAGTGACGTGTTCCCGAGATCGAAGCCTATATAGATGCTAGCTTCCTAGAGCTAAATAATAGGCCACGATGTACACTGTGTTTCCGTGCGGAGAATCGTAAATCATTGTGTGACATTGAACCAGTTAAGAAACTGCGAAAAAAACAATAACGCTATAAAAGCTTCCGCTTACGAAAGGATCGGATCGGCGATTATACCGATCGAGCGATAATCGCGTTTCTTCGCCGGCAAGAATTTAATCAGTCGAATCGAAAGTGCACTGTAAATGCGGATTATTCACTTGTCCACAGTGTTTTTGCCTTTTTTCCAACTGGGGATAATATTATCAAGATAAGAATTCTACTTTTCTGCCATCTCTGCAATTCGTGGAACGAAAACACCAATAAAGCTTCTCCTCGATCGCATAACGCTAAGTTTTATCTGTTTGTCCATATAATCGTTACGTAAGTTCTTTAAGTGGAAAAAGTCAGGTTGATTACGGCACGTACCTACATAGTATTGTTGCTGGAGAGAATTGGTCCTCGATGGGGATAGTCCGCACCTGATGTTATTACCGTAGCAGCGATTCGATAAATTATTGCTGATTATTATCGCAAAGATCGTTACAGCTTTATTAACGAGGGGTTATTTGGAGCATGCGAGATAATTAGCGGTTCGGCCTCAAGCCAATTTGTCCGTGCTTGGACGAAAATATTTTCTTTCGTCTGCTTTCAGTCCGCGCCGTTCCACAGCCGTGTAATCGTTGGAATGCTGTCGGGTGCCAACGCATTTCCGGGTGCATCTCTGCGAGAGCAGATAAGAGATACAAAAGGCCAACTGGAATTTCGTGTACAATATACTGTTTCTTGTTCGAAGGGCATTTGTCCAAAGACTGGATATAAATATTTGGTGTAAAATAAATAATCTCTAAAAGAAAGGTTTTTCTTGGGTAAATAGTCCCAGTTGTATATATACATGAGGTATAATTAATTATATAATTTAGTTTAGATCATTGTCCAAGGTTTTAAATTAGCAAATTTCACTCGCGGAGTTGGGTGGGGGAGTCCCGCGTATCGTGAGTGCATTTCCGGATGCATCTTCGCGAGAATAGATAAGAGATAAAAGGGCGAACTGGAATTTCGTGTACAATGTACTGTTTCATGTTCAAAGGGGGTATTTTTCCAAAGAGCGGATGTAGATATGTGGTATAAAGTAATCTCAAAATGAGAGCTGTTTTCTTGCGTAAATATTCGCAGTTATATATATACATGAAGTATATCTAATTATATAAATTAGTTTAGATCATTGTCCAAAAATAAGCTAATTTGACTCGGGGAGTCGGGTGGGGAAGTCCTGTGAATCGTGAGTGCATTTCTGGATGCATCTTCGCGATAACAGACAAGAGATACAAATAGTGAACTGAAATTTTGTTTGCAAAATATTGTTTCACGTTCGAAGGACATTTTTTCAAATATTGTAGGGTATGAAAATAAGGTTTATAAAATAAATCTTAGAAAGAGAGTTGCTTTTCTCGCGCAGGTAGTCACTTATACACATGGTACAGGTAATTATAAATTCGTTTAGATCGTTGTCCAAGGTTATAAATAAGCAGATTTGACTTGCGGAGTCGGTCGAGAGACTCCCCCGTACCGCGAGTGCATTTCCGGGTGCATCGGGACGGTAGATAAGAAAAGGGAAGTCAGCGAAAGTCTCGTTGGACAGATCGCGTTCCCTTCTGCTCTCGCTGGCCGCCCTCGCGCGAGTTGAAACGAAATAATATCGAGGTCCGTTCGTGGCAGTTCCAGATGCGAACGCGCTGATAACGCGGATAGTTTATGCTCCACTGCGGCCACCGTCGCCATTGGCGCTGTAGTCACGTCTGCACGAGTATGCTGCGTTAGAATTCCTATACGAGGACTTTCGTGCACGATGGAACTGGGTTAATCGCGATTTCGGCGCCAACATCGCTCGATGGATCTTTTTCAGGTATTACTTGATTTATAGGTTAGGTGCGCGGATTTCTATGTTTCTACACGCTACCGGCTACCCCAGCGCCACTTCGTGTCTCACAGCGCCATCTTGTTGCATCGATACGGCATCATACGTCTCTCTTTATGGTGTAACCTCATCTGACCCGTAATCAGCGCAATCTCGTTATCTGTCAAAGCTACCATAAAAACGCGAGGCACTGCTTCCTTAAGTAGTAAAAAGAATTGTTTATAAACGGTTGTAGAACTTTGCTTATGAAAGAAAAGAAGTATACTCTCTCGAACGCTTTGTGAACTCTTGCAGAATTTTAATTACATCTTTTGATAGCATTGAGAATCCAAAACGAACTCATTTTTTGTCTCATTAAGTGGAACTCCAAAAAGATTTTTCTTGATATCTGGGCCTGCATCCTAATAGCGCAAATACCCATACGTCCATTGGACATGCTGAAAGTGTTCTTTGGATATCGTGTGCCATGAAACGAGGACCTAGGATAAAAGTATGCGAACGTATTTGGATACAGGAGTTTCGATTAAATCATTTCCCTTTTCTATTGACTTTTTTCTGAATTATTATGAAAATTTTGTACTTGTCAGTCTTTCGATATCAAGTGGATAACAGTGATAATTAAAAATATCACGTATATTAATAAACAGGGCCAAAGAAAATTGTGCTGTAGAGAAAACTAGTGAGAGTCAAGTGAGTGTGGACCGGCTCCAGAAGTGACTCGTTGAATTTTTACCAAAATTTGACCATAAATCTTTAGAGGTTCGGTAATGCGTGACGCAACAATCCCGGGTCAAAGCTTAACCCGTTTCAAGAAGCTCATCCGGAGCCGGTTTTTCCATTGCTCCTCCCACCCATCGCAATATCTACTCTCGCATCTTAAATATACACTCCGACTCTATTTCATTTCATGTGGAACATTTCTTTCTATACGATTTCATACAAGGTTTCGCATTAATTCATTGTCAAGCCACTTTCTAAATTACGTGACAATTATTTTGTAAACACGAAGACTGGAAACTGTTGATCAGCGATTGTAGTTTACGTCGCAATCGATTTGGGTCATCGGGGATGAGTAGTGCGTGCACTTGAAAGAAATTTTAGATATTCAATCCCGGCCTGAGTGACGATGATAAAAAGTAGTATAAATATATGTATATGTATATCAGTAAAGTGCTGTGTCGACAGAGTTCAGTGTACTTGAGCTACTCAAGCGCGCTGCATGTGTTCGACCTATCGAAACGATAATTTCGTCTCGATCGCAAGTGCAGTGGTATAAAATATCACAATAATAAAATCCAGTCTACCTTGACGAGTGATAATAGTGGATTATAACCTTTGAATTATTGATAGAGAGAAAATAAACAAAGAAGCCCCTTCTTTTCAACCACAGATTTTGAGGTTATGATACATGTTCGAAGCCCAAGTGAGTTAGTCGAGTGTTAAATCATTCGTCAGTATCAGTGACCGTAACTGTGGAATGTCCAGAATATATGTATATCCCCGGTGGAGATGGCACCGAGCCATTTTCCTCGGTCAGAGATTAAAATCGGCATATCTGGAACAGAATAATATTACCTTCGGTTATAGTCTGCCGGAACAATGGACAAAGCGGGGTATAATGTGCTGTGCATGACTGACTGCTCGTTGAGAAATCAGGCAAGTTTTATTAGGGGAATAAAGAAAAATGCTTACGTTCCCTATTAGGTCGATTGCAGTCAAGTGCAGAATGATGAAGAAAGGCTTAGCGCAGATGAAAGCGGTGCTTGATTGGCATCCGGTCGTTCCAATCCGGACGGGCCAAAATAGTTGCATGCAGTTATAATTATAGCTCATGCCTGCCCCATTCGAACGTAATATGCGTGCGCTAGAATAATTTCTCCAAGGCATATTAATCAAAGACTAACGCATTTTGCTTTGATCAGGTACAAGTACGGACCTGGTGCCTCAGCTGTTGGGGATGTTCGACGAGCTGGCACGCCGCAGCAACGTTTATGGGGAGCATGTAGTTCTGCCGAGTACCTGCAGCATACCAGCGGCCCTCCAGAAGCGGTTGAGCCTGGTCCCACTCCCGCATTCCCACAGGAGCTCCATATTCGGTCAGCAGCAGGTCTGCACCGAGGCAACTCGCCACCAACGCAAACACAACATCGACGAATCGACAAACTCGCAAATGCCCAAGGTCAAGGGGGATGGTGAGGAGCTGCACGAGAACCACGAGAAACTCCCGTACAGGAGGAACGACGACGAGGATGATGCTGATAATAACAACAGTCTTTCTCCGCTCAGGTTTGTATACGAAGATTGCTTATCACGACTGATTTCTTTTGGAATTATTGATTACATTTGTCGACCCACTCGTGCAGGTACAACAGGAGATGCAACAGAGCGAATAGCAGACCCCTCTCCGGAAGTTCTATCGCTTCCAGTACGTCATCCAGCGGTTGCAGTAATCAGGGGAATGCTACCACTGCCAATCCCTATTTGGCATCCGTCGAATCGCTGGCCGATACGTGCGCCAGTTCCCAAGGTACGTCACACGAGAGCTCCAGCTAGATGATAAAAACGCAATACATGCTCGAGAGATTTATATATACGATTATTTTTAAGGATCGGGAGACAGCGGAGTGGTAACGGTGAGCGAATCAAGCTGTAGGATCATAACCAATGGACCTAATGGACTGCTGCAAAGAAGGGATAGTATGGATGGGAATTTTTTGTGTCATAGACCACGTTACTGCGATCCCCATAGGAACCCTGTGGAAAGGGTCCTTCTGGAAATTGTCGATACAGAAGCCATCTACGTTGAGCACTTGCGTCAGGTTATTCAGGTAATCCTCGTGTGCTGAATTTGTTTCTCTCAATTTATTTTATCTGGTATAACTATATACAGTAATGTCTATTATAATCTCAGGGCTATCTGATCTTCTGGAGAGGTGACTCGAGTTTTATGCACCAATTGCAACTCGGAGATCTTTTTAGTAATATAGAAGATATTTTCCAATTCAATAGGTAACTTTTCATGTCAATGTAAAAATATCCTATTTGCTAAAAGTAGATTAATTGTGTGTTTATATGGTTTTAGAGAGTTCTTGAGCGAGCTTGATAATTGTGGCCTGGATCCTGTTTCCGTGGCAGACACTTTCATCAAGCATAATTCAGGATTTAAAGTGTACACCGAATATTGCACGAATTATCCAAAGACCGTATCTGTATTGACCGATTTAATGGGTCAAGAAAAAGCTGCCAGTGCTTTCAAGGAGCGACAAGCTGCCCTTGGACATACACTACCCCTTGGTTCTTTTCTCCTGAAACCCGTTCAAAGGATTCTCAAGTACCATTTGCTTCTCGAGGTATAAGAATCAATACCCCCCCCCCCTCCGTCTTTCTCTCTTATTTTTATACCATTACTTATTATTACTATTGTTTTGTTTAGAATTTATCGAAGGAGTATGTGGAAGCGGATTGCTGTTCTCGTGACAACCAATCGAAATCAGAGGGCAGGAGCGCTATCGAAGCTGCCCTGGCAGCGATGACAGGCATTGCACAACATATAAACGCGATGAAAAGGCGACACGAGCACGCGGTCAGAGTTCAGGAAATTCAATCGTTACTGTATGGTTGGCCAGGTCCGGATCTAACCACCAGTGGGGAGCTCGTAGCCGAAGGCAGATTTAGGCTGCGTGGAGCAAAAGCTCCTAGACACGCCTTCTTATTCGACAAGATGCTCCTCCTTACCAAGAAGAAAGAGGATGGACTGCTTGTCTACAAAGCTCACATTATGGTCAGTTATATATTTTCATAATTATAGTCTGGAAAGGGACGTTCGTTCTCATGAATCTCTTCATTCCCTTAGTGCTCTAACTTGATGCTGATAGAAAGTATACCAGGAGACCCTCAGAGCTTCCACGTCATACCTTTTGATAATCCACGCTGCCAGTATACCTTGCAGGTAAATAGCATCCAGCATAATTAATCATTTATTCCCCATCATCTTCTGTTCACCTTTGCTCATCATTGTCTCGCGTTACAGGCTCGTAATCTGGAACAGAAAAGAGAATGGACTTTGCAAATTAAGAGGGTCATGCTGGAAAATTATAACGCGGATATACCTTTGCACGCCAGACAATTAGTCTTGCAGATTGGACAAAGCCAACAAGAAGGTAAGAATAATTAAGGGAGGAAAAGAAAGTGTTTTTACCTAAAATTTTCTATTATTATAAATTTTCAGACGATCTTTCGATCGATCGGAGCTCGATAAAGAAACAACACTCATCCCCACCTGAATATCTGGAAAAACGTAAGCAGGAGAGAGAGAGGAGGAGGTCGGAAACTGGTCTCAGACAAAAATTGAGGAAGGGAGCTCGGAAATCCGACACCAGCACGGCCACCACCGAGGTATGGTAAAGAGAGTCACTGCAAACATTCTATAGCTCAACCCTATTATTATAAAAATTCTCACGCCTTTAGAACTCACCGGCTTCGTCCCGCAAAAGCCAAACCGAGGAATCCGACTGCAAGGAGCAGAATCTCAATAGGAGTTCCGATGGGCGTACTTTAAAAGTCAAGGTAACGTAGTGTACATTACTCGTTGATATAATAAAGATAAAGAAAAATAGAAAAAAACAATAATGGAGAACAGCGATTATTAGAATGATGGAAAATTTATTTGGCAGGATCGCTTTACGAGTTGGAGACGAAAATCTGAGCCAGGTTTTCAGTCTTACGTGTCCTTGAATCAATCGGACGAGGAGCGGGAGGAGGAAGAAGAGGAAGAGGAGGAGGAGGAGGATGAAGAGGAGAGGTTGAAGCCGCCTATGATCGAAGTGGAGAAGGAGAGCCCAACGGGTGGAGAGCTACAGGAAAACAAAGAAACCAATGAGAACGAGCTGGCTCCAACTCGTACCGTCGAGGAGATAGTGGGCCATATTCTGATGCAGAATCAAGAGTTCCAAAAATTGCTGGAGAAACAAAGGAACAATAGCAACTTGAACATCAGACAACAACAGCGTTTCAAGAAAAATAGAATTTCAGCAGACACTTCGGACGACAGCGATTCTGGATTCGTGGCAAACAATCGTTACGGCAGAACTCGAATAACCTGCAGTCGTGAGCAGAGATTGAACAAAGCGAACAATGCCTGGAACTCTTTAACGTCACCTGTTACGAGAGAAAATCACCAGCAAGAGTCATTGCGCTTGCTTTACGATAATTTAAAGAGTTCTTCAGGGAATAAACAGGTTGAGGATTCGAAAAAGGTGAATAGTAGTAGCAACAATAGGGTACACGAGAAACGAGCAATTTTTGAAGCGTTCAAAAGGCAGAGCATAGTAACCGACAGTAAAATAATTAAAACAGCTCTGAGAATCAGGGAGAACTCGAGTTCTGGTAACGAGGAAGCAGTTGAGATAACGTCGGTGGAGAATAATGAGAAGAATGAGGTGACAACAGCTGCGGTTGATGAATCTAAAGGGGACTTCGGTAATTATGATAATCTTCAGCATGTTTGGGATGGACTGCAGCATGGAAAGGAGGACGATGCTGATAGCCCAACTAGACCAGCTGTTTGGTTAACGAAACTTTGCGAGGGTCTGCCAACTCAGCCGCAAAAATGTGGCTCGTTACCCAGAAGCTTTCAGATCAATCCTGATTCTCAGCCTGGTAGCAATGCTCTGACTAAATCGAGATTTCTGCAAAGGGATGGAAAGCCAATGACCGAAAGACCTTTTACGATAGCATCCGACAAACCTGCCGAGATCAACTTGGAGGATATGGAAAGGTACGCCTCGAACTGTCAGCCGGAAGGGAGAATCGCCAAGTTTCCCACTTCCGGATCATCTTCGAGCTCTAATTTCCTCTATCCCCTGGACGACACTATCACGGATGCTCTGGCTGAGATCAGAATTACACCAACTACCACCAATATCCATCCAGATCACAAAATTTACAGCAGAGCTAATCTCTCTGCAGGTAACGCCATTTTTAAGAGCGTCCTTTCGAAAGCTGGTAGCAAACTGAACGGTTTGAGGAATACCATTAGTACGGAAACCCTGGAATGCTCCGAGGAACTTGAAAGAACCAAATATTTTCGGTCGTTGAGTAACGGAAAATTGAAACGAAGAAGCAAATTGAAACATTCCAGGGAATCCTCGGTTTCCGATATGGAAGAACTTTCTAATTGTGCCAATGGTGATCCGAGGAACTCCACTGTTTATTACAAGCAGGGAAGTTCTGGGCTGGGTGCTAGAATCGCTCAATCGGATTACGCTGATCCTTCTGTATTGTTCGGGGAAGCTACCAAGCGTTTGAGGAATCAAGCGAGTAACAAAAAGAGCGTGGAGGACGAGGATCCTTCGGATGCAGAGAGACGTGAGAGCGAAACTGACAGTTTCTATGAGAGGTCTTTCGAGACCATTGAAAATTATGCGGATGCGGACGTCGATGATGCATTCAGGGATTCAGCAATTTTTAGCGACGCGGATGACGTTTTGGTCATTCGAGCGCCGAATCCGAAGGATAGTCAGGTGAGGACAGCTCCTCCCGTAGCCAGAAAACCGGAACTATCAGCACGAATAACGCGAAATGGCAAATGCAAGCCGAGCGTTGCTCAAAAACCCAACCATCTCAAACTGAAATCCTTACGGGTCAATGACTTGCAGGGAAACTTTAAGGGAGAGACTTATCAATGCTCAAGTAATTTAATTCAGGCCGATCGGGAAGAGGAGAGGGACTTCTCGGCTGGCCAGAGTCAACCTGGTTGGGTTAGAAAAATTGTAGGCCAATTGCAGGGTAAAATTGAGTCGTAAGAGTAAAAACTCACCGCCATCTGCGCAGGTGATATTTTATCAGTCCTTCGTGAGAATTTTCCTCCTACTTACCATAATGGCTTTTTATCAATTGTACAAATATATTTTTAAGAGAACTTTTGTTCAACTGTTTTTTTTATAGTTCATACTTGATAAAATTATTTATACGAATAATACATTTTAAAATTTAAACTTTTAATCATCAAATGTATGTATCTTTGTAGCATAAATTGTATGGCTTAGTTCAGCTGGAGTTTAATACTTGTTTCTTGGTATTAAACCAGTCAATGTAATACTTAAAATCAATTTTTTTTTGTACATTCAACGTGTTTTTTTTGACAAAAGTGTATTCTATTTCATGTGTATCATACGATTAATTTTAATGATTTTATAAATTTGCCAATAAATCTCTTCTCAAATTATCTAAATAATTTCTCCTCCACTCATTTACACATTGGATTGAAAGAATGTTGTTTTATATTATATTTGACGTATGTTTTATTATGAGAATTTATATTTACATAAAGTTTGGCTAGTCGTGTTTACAGATACAAGTAAATTATACGTGAACATAAATTAATCTCCGCAATACTGTATTTATAAAAATACTTGAAATGAAGGATATCTTAAACTGATTAACGCATTAGTTATACACATTATATACAATTGCAATAATTCGTTCCATTATTATAACTGATATAATCGCTAGATCTACCAAAAATTTCCGTTATATTTCTTCTTTAGCTTTCAATGTATAATATATAAAGAATAAAATGATCATCTATTCAATCGATAAAGAGTTTCTGTGAGTGATGATGTACTGAATTATTGTAACACTATAGCTTCCCTCTGACTATGTGAGAAACGTACATAAACTTTATACCTGCGTTAAGCGTTAAAAAGAGGGTTTATGTAATATATAATATATCTATACATATATATGTACAGGGTATTTCAGTGATCCTAGATCCAAAGTTATGGATAAACATAAAGTTGAAAACATCAAATTAAAATGAAAAAGAAATTCTATTCAGGGCTAGAAGATTTTCCAATATTTAAATTTCTCTATTGATTTTAAAACGACACTTCCTACCACATGACTATTCCACCTATTATTTTTTAAAGCCTGATCATGAATCACTGAAGCACCATGTATGTATATATTACACAATATGCGTTTATACATTAAGAGATCATTGAATGAATCAGTGCTTTTTTCGTACAACATCTTCTACAGAAGCTCTTTAGGTCTTATTTGCTATTTATGCAACAACAAAGTTAGTCGATCTCTACTTCTCCATGTAAGAATAATATTCTTATCTAAAAATGTTTCTTCACTAAAGCTTTGGTTATTTAACGCGTTATTGACGTATTAAATAAATAGGTTCTTGAGTAACAGCCCAGCCTTTCATCCCTTTTTGTTTCGTCGCTAGAACCTAATAGAATCCTGAATTATCTTATTGACATGTTCAGCTCTCGAGAAGTAATAGTAAATATTTATAATATAATATATATTTATCTCTATATATCTTTCTGTTTTGTCAATGTCGCGCCTTTGCCTCGTTATAAATTTATACCCTTCGTTTTGTCCTAATATATTCTTTTTTCACTTGCAAAATTGAGAATCTCGTTTTACATCACCCCTCTGTTTCGTTAAACATTATATCTGCTGTTCCTGAATACTAACTACTCATCGCTTGTAATTTCTTTCTCACTCGATACAATATGAAGATTTCCATCGAATAGCTAGTATATGTTTAAAATCTAAGTTTGTTAATTTGAACTTTCTACTATTTTTTAGGTAGAGGCAAAGCCAACAATCTGGTCAATGTGGACAGGTACAATTTATCGGTGTACACTAATTGCCCTATTTCTATGAAAATCTAGGATTCTTTCTAACAACTACTGCTTTACCTAGCTTTTAAGTGAAAATTGCAGTAAATTTCGGAAATTTTGACATTTATGATCGTGAACGAAATACAGTAATGTGCCTAGAAGGAAAACATTTTAAATTACTCATAACTCTTTAAATTAATATCGTTTCTTTTCTGTTTTTTACAAGTATGGAATTTTACTTCGTCTAATGTATTTTTCTCTTATGCCTGCACAACTTAATTCTTTTGTTATTATTATATTTGTAATTATGTGAATACATACGTCCGTATTCTAATTAAAATTTGAATAACGCAAAGGAAATTATTTTCCTTACGGAACAAAAAAAAAGTCGTCAGGTAACAGAGTAATGGTTACTATTTATTATTTGAATAATTTATAATCGAATGTTTGTTAAAATCGTATCCAAAGAGAATCTTTACCTATTATAAATAAAGCTAATCGCGTGTCTTTTATCGATTTATCAATTTAATTTTTCTTCTAATCAAATCGATTAATTAATTAAAATTAAAATGTCTTTTTCTTTGAGATAAATTTTCAAAAGTTCAATTTCAATAAAATTTGTATAATTATTTCGTGTTCATTAAAATTTCATTAAAATAGACACCTACTTATATGTATATACATATATTTTTTAAAAATATACTAATAAAATGAATTCTTCGCGAAATTCTGATCTATTTTGAGTTAATCTTGGCTGCTATATTTTCCTACTGATATCATATGAATATTCTCTACCCGTAAATCGTAAATAATAATTATCCCAGGGCCAAACAGAATGTCACAAATGACGATGAAATCGCTAATTCAGCTAATTCTATTCAGTGAAATTTGAACAATTATTATTATTATAAAATCTGTTAACATTATATTAGTATAATGCTAGCATTTAAAACATCTATTGTTTTACGCTTAATAAAAGTACAGGGAAGACATGGCCTTTCTAAATATTTTAAATCTTTTTCTTGCTACGTCTATTTCATTTAAAGTAATTTAATATCAGCTTTTTATACAAGAAAAAACGTCAGTGGAATTTAAGATTAAATCACGACGAGATATTTGATTGAATGTTCCATTTGGTGTTTGATTGTGAGATTAACGATTGTTATTTGCAAACGCTTTCTCAGATTTTTATAAAATATACTTAAGAGTTTAATCTCATATGTGAGTCATTAGCAATTATTTATCTCGCTACAGTCTATTTTTCTAACAACTCGTGACAAAGCGAATTTATGCGAGTGCGCAGAAAATATTGCATAAGTTGGTAAATATTACTTTCTCTTTATAAGTCAGTAAAATGTATTGAAGTAATTTACGAGTATTTCGTTGCTAGTTATAAACTATTGAAGATAAATTATATGCTGAAAACTTTATAGTGTAAAATACATTTACATTACAAGGGAAAAAGCGTTATGCGATTTTCATCCATACCAAATATGTTTGGATTTAGCGTTTCAGTTTTAATTTAACAAAAGAAATTTCTATCGGTTCAATTTTATAACTGAATAATGGAATAAATGTTCATAATAATATAATACTTTCTTCAATTACCTATTCCATTAAAAGAAAAAGTCAATATACTGTAACAGAATCTTTCCAAACTTACGATATTCAATTTATTCTAACGATTATTATCGCTTCTTCTCAATTTGTATTAAAAATTATTATATTAGCTTTGGTTTAAAAGTTTTCAATTTTCCTAATGAAAGCAGGAAAGAGCCTGATTCTTATAGTTTTCTTAAATTAAATAAATATTATTGTTTCTGTGTATTTGTGTATATGAGCGCGCGTATGTGTGCGTGTGTTATTATGTGAGCATGATGAATATATCATGTACTAAAGATTACGATTATTCATAATAAAATACTTATAATGACGCATTAATCCATCGCCCTTTCCCTGTACAGAGTTTAATAAGAAAGTCTATTGCAAATGAGAAATTATTTCTCCCAGTCTTCAAAAACTGATCACATAATACACCCATAATCATTCTTATTCCCCTCGTTAGCTTACAATATTTTTTCACTCCTCGAGCTAATAAACTTATAGAATGTAATAATTTCTAAAAATAAAAATACGCGTTGTGTTGACAAATTCCGTTATTCATATAATGGAATAAACGTCAATTGTCTCATCACTCGCTTGATTAAAAGCAATATTCAAATAATTGATTATTATTTATATAAGAAAAGATTTGCATGACTCGGAAATAATTAAATTTCCCACAAACTTTGTCAAAAGCGAGTGTTTGATGCAAATTGGCTACATTAGGCACTAAAGTACCCTTCATCAAATATAGTGGCAATATTCACAATATAGTCTTTATACTACAATCTTCTATTTTACACATTCGAACAAAGTATTAAATTGCCGGATAAAATTTCTCTCATGAAAATAGCTGAAGTCTCGGTCCAACAACATCATTTCTCGTTTGCTGTTGAACTCTCCACGAATAAAAATACCCAGCTGGCCGACGAAGCAGTCTTGTATCAAATAACTGCTCGCGTGATATTCAACATATCACTAATCAATGAAAAATACATAAGAATTCCAAAGATGCTCAAACCGAATATTGAGAATCTGAATATTAATTTACAAGCAACTAATTTACAATAACTACACTGTATATACACATGTATTTTACTTTTCTCGACCAAATGGGGACGCATCAAGCACGGCTTCCTTTAATACTCCGTTTTATCCCTCCAATTTTCGTGGGAAAACTTGTTTATTTCAAAAATAATTTCGATTCCTCTTTAACAAATAAACAGTCCATTTAACATTGACTGTATTTATAACAATGATCAACATAGTATGAAAATGTGTTATGCGAATATTTACGAGGAAAATTAAATATTCTTTCTCTTTACAAACCTCGACCACTGCGTCCAATACTGCCATTTCTTTTTAGATACGATCGTAAGTCAATCGCATCTTTTGTGCAATACATGTTTTGTATTTACAAGCTAAAATGGGTCATGATATTTAATAGCTGGCTTCGTGACCAGCGAGTATATATAAATCTGCCCCCTCAGATTTTGTCAGTGTGCCAGTATGGACCAGATGACTTTCCAGCATCACAACTCTGATAAATCAAAAATATCATTAACAATAATTTCTGTAAAAATTTAGTATAACATGTACAATATAGATACATACTTATCTGAACCTAGCAGCCTGTAAGTTCTACTTGGATCACTAATTTCTTGCGTGACTTCGCCATTCTTCAAACTCCTACCCTGCATACCGTGTTTATGGAATGCAAGTACGCTATCCGGCAAGCAAACTATCAAAAGAAACGCAATTAATAACATGTAACCATTATATGTTTTTCTGTTTTTTTATAATAAAGCTTACTAATGGATTCAATTTGAAAATTGAACTGTAACTCGGATATTTGTTTTTTGCTTGTCCTTGGCTTCCCTTGTAATGTAACTACTTTTACTACATCTATAATGGGATAAAAAAGAGATGGATAATTAAAAATGGTTGAATACTTTAAAAAAAATAAAAAATAAGCTTACTTTCATAACACACGAGAAATGCATCCTTTTCAAGTTGAGTTACATTTATAACGTTAAGATTTTCTCGCCTTGGTATCACAGTAGCTACACAAAAAAGAAAACAGTTATATAATAAAAATACAAAGCCTTAATTATCAAGAATTGTAAATATTCCACTTTAAAATTACCTGAGCCGTCTATGTCCTCCAATTCGTCGCTGTGAAACCAGCTAGCCCCTGAATTCATATTGATTAGATCCAATTTCAATCTATTTTGCTGATATGGTTGTTTGACTGACACGCAGACTATTGGATATTCCATTTCCGGTGTGATAACCATCTCGAAAACATTCAAAGGCGACGGTAGAGCACATTCGAAATGCTTCAGTAACATAAATTTATTCAAAGGGTCGTACCACTGCATTAAAAATATTCCTGTTGGCATAGCACCACACAGGTATTTATACCTGCGAAAATAAGATTAAATAGATTAGCTATTAAATAATCTTTCACTGTATATTTTATTCTATTTGCTCACCCATTGTACGGATTTCTCCCGACACAGCATTTGGTACAGCCTTTAGTATCTGGTACTTTCGTAGTGAGCGCAAATTTTCTAGGTACCAATCGCTCCGGAATTTTATTCATGTGTAACGAAAATCGATGCGTTTGCTTACTTTGCATCGCCAATAAATCATGCCTATATAATTGAGGTGTTTTTCCCGAAAGAGACATCAGAACATCCTTTATAACATACATCCATATTGTACGTCTCGGGTATAATTGGTCTATCGCGGTTTCGTGAAGTTCATTCAAGTTCAAATTGTAAATGCCTTCTTCAGCAGCAATCAATAAATGCTGATCCCTTGTGTCAGGATGTATCCAACTTGCTGTACAATGTATTCTGAGTGGACAGCCATTGAAAACCTGTAAGAAAAACAAAATTATTACCTTTAACTTTAGAATCCTATAAATCGTAACTGAGCATAGACAAAATGTAACATACTTTGGAAAAACAGGCTCCCATGTGAACTTTTGGTGTGGGTGGTAAGCCGTTACTGATTGGTCTAGGGGGAGTGTGTCGTTTCCTGTCCCTTCTTCGTGGAGGTACTGGCGGTGTGTCCGTAAGTAAATCGGGACTAATATCTTCTCCATCTACGTCCCCTGAAACCTCATTGTCTCCTATAACGATGGCACATTAATTAAAATCACAATAGAAAATATGTCAGTCCATTATAAGTAAATATAGAATTGATTTAAATTAGATAAAACGGTGATGGGCTTCGAAAGAGATTTTTTCATTAATATTCAATATTCCATTCATTCTAACAGGAAGTGAATTATTCATCCATTCGTGTATTTGTTGCAGGATTTTCTTGCAGGTGCGAGGATATTTGAGCATGCTCTAAATTCAAGATGCGTGCTCCTACCATTAGCTTGAGAGGATTCATCTCTACGGCCACTATCTGAGTGCGAACGTTGACGCTGTCCATTGATAGCTGGCAATGACTGGGTACCGCTCACCAGACTGTACAACTCATCCACAGAGCTATGACGCCTGGGACTTGCTTGCGATCCTATATATATACACCCAATTCTACCTTTTACACTATGACCTCATCCTAATTATATAGATTACTTGCACGGTTTAAAAACCCCTATACGTTTTCCCTTACAGCAAATATCGTTAACCGTGAATAAATCTAATTCACTATCAGTGTACTTTACCAATATTAATTGCAAAATGTTTAAATAAACATTCCTACTTCAATTCTTAAGCTTCAATACATATCTTACATGCGAAAATTGTTGTTTTTTATATACACATTTCGAATGTACAATATAGAAAGTATGCATACCAGATAAATTGTTGAAGTATCCATGGTGAATCTCACAGTCGTTTGACGATTCTCCCAAAGGCAATGTAGATCTGTAAAATAAATCATTCGGAGTAATTAATTTAACTGAAAAGAGGCTTTCTGCTTCTAATAACATTGTGATTTACAATTATGAAAAAAAATTAAAAGTAAATAAACTCATTATTAGATTATTAAGCTCTTTTAAGCAATCGTTAATAGAAAAGGTATGCAATTTTCTTCTGACGCAAGAAAAAAGCACAATGCATAAATGCAATAAAGCTCATTTTGAAAGATTGAAATGAATGTTCTTGGGAATTATACCTTTCTGACATAATTAAAATTAAATTTATGTCAAAATAAAAATTAAGGTGTCTACAATATAAAGAAATCAATTTACATCAATTTTATATTTACTTACTGCAGGGAGTATAGCTGGTCGCAATGCCCATCAACCAACGACATTGCATTTCCCCTGCACACATGAAACTACAGTCATATACTGTCTATAAAAATGCTAATATAATCTGTGATAATTACAAATGATTTTTCGTTTTTATTAATGATGTTATTTTTGCTTTACACATTATTAATCTCTTAGTGACTTCGAGTTTTTAAACAACATATATGTGTATATTTTTCCAGAGGGTTAACATGGTTTTTCTTTACTGGAAATTGTAAGATTATAGGACAAGAATTGTATAATACATGGATTCTATGTAATAATATTCAATTTGACTATATGAATAATTCCACCACCAACACGTAATGCAACGCGATTAGCACATTCAATGACATTTCCATGCAAAAATTTGTTTTAATAAAGAAAAATTAATTAGATGCTCAAGGCTCATGTAAGCTAAACTAAACTCAGGCTTTATGTAGGAATTAAAACTATTGTTTTTTCCATAAAAGCAAGATGCAGCTTATGAGTGAAATTAATCATTTTATAAAAACTTGTGTAACTACAAAAAGGTTTTACTATAAATTGTTTAAAAAACAAAATTAACCGTTGTACACTATTAATTAGAACGTTTTATTAGGAATCGTTAAGGCAAGGTGCAAGGTGCAAGGGAAAAGGGTTACCTGCCAATACCTTAGCAACAACTCCTCATCAATGTACTGCAATAGACTCCTGTTGGGAGAAATTGTTACAATTACAAAATGATCGGAAAAAATTATGGTTACAAACAAAAAGTATGGTTACTAATAAATTAAGTTCTGGTTAAAATTATGAGGAGAATTGTTATAATGGCTATTTAATATTAAACTCTCCAAAAATACATTTCTTAGATAATTACTCGTTACTGAAATGAAAATAAAATTATACTTACTATGTTTAAAAAACAAAATTAATGTTTTAAAAACCTTTCCATATTTATTTGTAGTTCCTAACATGCAATTTTAACATATGTATACGAAAACGTAAATCCACCATGCATGTCATTTCTCTAGTTGTACCAAAGCTTTTCAGCATTGACTTTTACATTATTGTTATAATATATTTTTATAGGACAAAACACAACCAACCGACTATTATAACAGTGTGATAATATGAAAATAAGGTGCAAGAATTTCTAACACATATTACCATTTTTGTTAAGTGTTAAACAGAATTGCTTTAATTATTTTCTTATTTCGAAGTGACAATCTCACACGAAATGCTAGATGTTAGTTATTACCTTAAACTCATATGAAATATTTCTGTGCCTGTTTTGCTTCGACGTTTCTCTTTACTATTTGTAGTAAGCTTTGGTCCAAGAGTACTGACAGAAAAAAAAGTGATTCATGGCTGGGAAAAGCAATGTTTCTTTAAGAAATTCCTAAACATCATTACCACAATGTCTTATTTCAAAAAACCTAATTTTTATATTTATATGAGCGTGTAAACGATTTAAATATTCTGTGCAACTTTGGAGTGCAGATCCAAAGTCATGCCATTTGCTGGAATTTCGACATAATGCAAAGCAGAAGCGACATGCTATGTGCAATTTTGATATTATCATTAGTAACAGCTGAGACAATTCTTGTACTATATACCACGTCAGATTACTCCCATTAAGCTTTTTGAAAAACAACATATTTTCCTTGTAAAATAATAATCTTGTTCCCTTTCTTACGCTCTTTTGGTTAATTAAAGAAAAAAAGGAAAAAAAAAACAAACAACTTACTTTTCTTGAACATCTTCAAACGCAGTACCAATCCCACAGTCTGGATGTACGTCACAATTATGAACCACCTATTAACATTAAGAATGGTAATCAATGTATTCAATAGGTTGAACAACACATCTACACAAGAACCATTGAAAGTACCTTAACATTGTTCATAATATCCATGATATCCCAAGCTGGATTACTATCCACTGCAGGTGTTCCTCTCTGCAGTGTTCCTTCATCCAAATTGATTTGATCATCACTGTCTAGCTGCGATATTGAACTTGGTCTGGATCTTGCAGTATGACGCGATGCAATCCTCTGCGGAACGTTTGGTACTGCGCCATCCTCGTCTGGTTCTAAATCAGTAAACATATGACTAGGATTTGATACTTTTTGCAATAGCTCCAAGGCTAATCTCTTGCTCAAATCCCCTTGAAAAAATGCGTGCTGTAACAATGCATAAATTTATTATTATTTATCATATTACAAGAATTTGAGAATTATAAATGTAATACTTGTAGTAGTTTTTCTGCTGTAGGCCTCAGTTTTGGTTTCTTGGTAAGAGCTACTTTAACAAAATTATGAAATGTGGAGCTCCACTTGTCACGCTCCTTTAATGTAGGAGGCTTAAATCCAGGCTTGGTCATTAAGAATAAAGCTCTCATTGGATGCAAATCAAACATAGGAGGTTGTAATTCTGCTAATTCTATTGCTGTTATTCCACATGCCCAAATATCACATAATTGATTATAACCTCCCTTCTTTTCTACTGCTGCCACCTAAAATTTTGAAATACATTCATTTACACAATCAGATTATTATATAGTAAATCAATTATACCTCTGGAGCCATCCAATAAGGAGTACCAATAAAACTTTTTCTTTTATTAATAGTTGCAGTAATTTGCGCAGAAACTCCAAAATCAGCTAATTTAACATCTCCAGCTTCTGTTAATAATATATTGGCACCCTTGATATCTCTGTGCATTTTTCCCATACCATGTAAGTATGCTAGTCCAAGAAGCGTCTCCTTACACATATAAGCAATTTGTGGCTCCGACAATGGTCCAGTTACTAAAAATGAAATATTATGCAATGAGTATTCTCTCTCTGTCTATCAAAAGATATAAGAATAGCTCTGCTCACTATGATATATATCTTGTAAGGAGCCACCCCCGCAGTACTCCATGCAAATCCACAATTTGTCTCGCCTTAAATAGCTGCCATAGTAAGCTATGATATTAGGGTGCCTGCAGTCCTTCATCATTAAAATTTCCTGTTGAATGATGGCAAAATCGTCACCTAAAAGCAAGAGATATATAGTAAAAAGCAAGCAATTAACATTTATAAAAATACCCATGAAAGTGAGACTCACCAGGATCCAATTTGATAACCTTAATAGCAGCAAGGTCATTCATAGAAAGTCTTTTCGCCTGTGAAGATGATGGATTACATGAAAATTGAGGGATGGCAAATAATTAAATTTAAATTACATACTTTATAAACATCTCCATAGGTTCCACTGCCTATCCTTTGAATTAGCTCATACTCGTCCTGTGGATTTCTCCTGCTAATATCACTGGACAGAGCATTCGCGTTCACTGCCATACCGAGCTGCAGGTTATTTAACACTAAAACCTAAAAATATTAATTAATATCTATAAAATAACGGTAATGTCAAAGTGTTGGAACACATTTATCCATTATAATGTCAGTTTTGTGGAAACGTCGCCATTGTTCACAACACAATACTCCTGAAGTTGCAGCGAACAGTGGAAACGAGATATATCGATTCGAGGAATCGAGAGCTAACTGGGTTAATTCGATTTTTTAAGCGCTAATAAATATCTGTAATTGATTGATAGGCAGAAAGAAAGATTCTTTTATCAGCAACTACTTTGAACACTGCAGAGCTTTTTATATTAGGCTTGAGAAAGCGATGTTATTCGAGTCGAGGGGAATAATAAAATATACGATACACATTGTATCATAACAATTTTAATATATAGAACGAGTTGTGCGTATCTATCGTCATATGTATATGTATACTAAACGTACGAGCAACGAACTAAACGCTCTTAAAATAAAGGATGATCGAATAACGCATGAGTCATTCTATCTTTAAAGTTAAGAGCGAATGATGGCATACGCGGTCTGGTCTGATGCACATAGCTGCGAGAGGAGAGCGCCACACTACACAGTAAACACGAGCCTCCATTCATTATTTACAAAGAGATCAACAGACTCGTTGAGAGAGCCTCACATATCTTACTTCGAGTACTGTACGTATACGAATAAATAAACACGCAGCACGGAGATTGAATGACCCTAGCTCTTATTTACTTACTATTAGCATTCTTTTGGAACACGACTTGGAGAGTAATTGCGAGGGAAAAAAATAGATTTTCCTGCGTACTATCCCACACTCGCTCCCCTCGAATTTCGCATAAGCGCAGGGGAGTGAATTTTTTCTTGAGAAAAACTGTTGTCTCGTTGTGCGTAGGAAAGGAAAACTGCTATAAAATTGCATAGTGGCCTATAGAGAGGGGCTGGCCGGAGAAATGGATGAGAAAATATTAAAGGAGAAGGAGTCGTCCCTTCGGGTGGTGGAAAAGGGGAAATAATATACATATAGTGTAAAGAGCGTATATCGGAGAGCAAGAGCAGATGGGCGGGCAAAGCGGGCAAAGCTTGGCGTAGCGTGGCATAATGATAACACGCTCGAATAATAAGGAATAGCAGGCATAGCAGCGGAGGAGACAGGGTTGGATACGCACGCGTGGGTCCGGCCGCGTTTGGTTTGGTTTCGTTTGGGGCTCGTCTTCCGCTTACAGTCCTACGGTGGTCGGTGACTACGGTGAGCCGTGAGGCCGGTGACGGTGAGCGCCCACCGCGCAGCCAGCTCTGTGCTCAGTTGCCTACTTGCCTCGGTTCCACCGTGTGCCTCCAGTGGCCTCCACCATTCTGCTGCGGCTGCTACTCGACTATGTGCTATTAGTCGGTGAGCTAGCTTAGCTCGATAGTCCGCTGCTTCGAAAGGATAACTCTTTTGGAATTCTTATCGTTTTAAGAGGCATCGTAAAATATATAGTGGTGCCACTAATTTACCTGTATATATATATATATATATATATTCTTTACCAACGGTGGCGCCTCACGTGGGGGTGGACTTTACAACCTTTTCAAATCCACTACTTTTTGCTATATATATACACAGTTTTGCTCACAACAGTCACTTCCAGTGTTGTTTCATCCTAGAGAGTGCGTTTCGCTTGATTATATTACAACTACGAGCTATCAAAGTGAAAGTTTTCGTCGAACGAACGAACATTCCATTGAACCTCGCGATGACAGTGCGCGGAATTTAACGACTGCAGACGCGCGCGCGCGCGATATTACGTACGGAACACAAAAGAATTGTTGTCAGTGAGATATCGCGTGAAAGTCAGCTCCACTGTTTTTCTTTATGCTTTATTATTCCAGAATCTCGTCGAGGATATATAAACAGGAGAGAATAGGCAAAAACCACGTGTTTTGAGTTGAGTTTCAGGTTGAGTGTTTGTTGTGTGCGGGCACATGAGTGGCGTTGAAATCACCTGCAATGTCATGTCCTCTGCAGTAATAATTCGTGCAGGAATTTTTCAAAGGAAGGCGCAGCCTGTCTATCGATTATAATCGATCATGTTTGGAATAGTTTTGTGTATAATTTTGCTGGTGGTTGGAGGTGGGAGGGGGGAGCAGAGATTTTCGGAGACTCCTCCTGAGCACCAGGAGGTGTCTTCCGGGGACGACTTGCAGCTGCGTTGCAGGGTCCAAGATAAGAGAGGCCACTGTATTTGGCAGAAGGACCGGAAACCGGTGGGCATGCATCCGGATAAATATGAATGGGCGGCCAGTCATCGCGAGAATGACTGTACCTTGCTGATCAGGCGGGCCTCTCTAGATTTCGATGACGGTTTCTGGGAATGCCAGGTGACCCCTGGTGATTTCACCAGGCAGGACGCTCTTACTTCTCTTCCTTCACGATTACTGGTCAGGGGTAAGCGTATATACGTATTGCGAAAGAAAAATTAGCGTTAACGATCCTACTCGTGTCGCTTGCTTATCTCGAGTCATTACCAAATGCATTCTTAATTATGCTAATTCGTTTAAAAGGAATTCTTTCCTTTCTTACCACGTCTCTATCCACTATATATTTCGTAAATTCTATTCTGTACTATAAATCGCGGCTCGCGCGCGTTCTTGCCACAAAACAAACGTTCCGTTCTACTTTCTTCTGTGTAGCTATTATAGCTTCGCAATCGCAACACCTTCCTACTTGCCTTGGAATTTTTTCCTTCTGCTCCTCCCTTCCTTGGCCGTGTACTCAAACTTCCTAAGAGGTTTACTCCGTGGTTTCTAATCTACCTTTAATTTGTCCTAGATGATAATAATAATAATAATAATAAAGAGGAAACAGAGTATTTCTCTTTAATTCGAAAATTTGGTCTCTCTTTGCACGCCTGGGCAGCTTTGCATGTACGACACAGTCGCTTGGCTTAAGATTTTAGAAAGCATAGCGTATACACGTTTTGCTGGAAAAAATTGATTTTCAGTGAAGCCCAGGAAGCCACGCTTGGAGTTCGGGGGGACCATTTTAAATAGCGCCCTAACACTTAGGGAGGGACAGGAAGTGACCATTTCCTGCGTTTCGAGATATGGAAACCCACCCGCCGTCATAAAGTGGTAGGTGAATGATATAGGTGTATGTACACAACACACACATGTATGTATAACAAGTATTAGAAGAATTTAGAATTAGATTGAGATTCAGCGAACCGTGAAGCTAAAAAGACGATACTGCGCATTGGCAGGCAGGGCCCTTTGCTGCATAAACGCTCGTTACGGCCTCTTGACTCCCGCTCAGCTATACGATTTTCATGTTTTTAAATCACGTGCTGCAACTGCTTTTCCGCGAAACAAAAAGCAAAGCGAAGCAATTGGAATACGGGACGAAACAAAGGAATTTTATCCATTGGAGCAACAATGTTTATATTTTTAATCTTTTTTTTTGCTTATGAAGCGAGTAAACGTTTTTTCTTATTACAAGCCTGTTTGGTCTCCTTGTTTTTGAGCTGCAACTGTTTTCCTAGAAATTAACTAGAATGTAGAAGAAAATAAGAGATTTTTAATTTATCGGAGCAACAATACCAACATTTTTTATATTCTTGTGTAGCTAATATTTGTTTTTGGCCAAAGAGCTTTAATAGTTTTCATATATTTAACCTGCAATTATCTCTCTAGATAACAAATCTAATAAAAAACCAAATAAAGGTATTTATTTTATCGGAGCAACGATATCAACATTTTTAAATTTTCTTACATATAATTATTACCCATTTTTGGCCAAATAGCCTATATATAGTTATCATATTTTCAAACTACAACCGCTCTCTAAAAATCAACCAAACAATGGAGAAGAAAATAAATGAATTTAATCCATCGAAGAGCAGGGATATCGACCTTTTTTAATTTTCTTCCTTTCGCAACTGTAATAAGAAAAAGCAAAAGAGGAGAAAAGAAAGGAATTTGCTGTAGTGGAGCAAGGATACCCTGCACATTTTAAACGTTCTCCCCCACCCAGCTATATAAACGTCTATTTTTGCCAGCTAGCCAATGGCCGCTTTCTTATAGCAACGTTGCAGTAAACGCGATATAATGGAACTTGTCCGAGGAACGCAGAGATCTTATTAGTAGAAAACGTGGTCAAGATTCAAGCCTCGCTGTTTCTTTCTTATTATTATGCAGAACGTGCGCGCGCGCGCGCGCGCGCTGCTGAGAAGCACAAGATGTATATCTCTCGCGGGGGGTGCCGCAGCGCGCAGGCTCGTTGGAGCCTTTCGGTTTAGCCAGATATTTCGTACAGCCGGAAACGCCGTTCTCCAGGAATATCAATGAGGCGAGGCGAGGCGAGGCGAGCAAAGAATCAGCATTTCCAAGAAGCGGACTGCGATTGTTATGGAAGCTCGTAAAAAGGCAAATTTACTCTTACGAAAAAGAGTAATTTTTCGTGAAGTAGCTGCAGCGTCCTTGAACGGAATAATTCAGTGGAGGAGTGGAGTTTTCTATGGCTGGAAAAATTCATGGGGTTTAGCCCCCCGCGGTCAGTTGGCGCGCGATCCTCGACCAATGGGAAGGAATGAGAGAAAGAATGAGAAAAAGAGAATGCTGGCCATTCTTTTACGAGCAATAATGGGCGTGCGCGCTCCGATGATTCTTCGTTTCTCTCCTTCCGAAGCGCGTATACCCGTTCGCTCTCACCATGTAATTATGCAGATTATAGCTATGGAAGCGAAGAAACTAGCCGCGAGCATAATGGTCTCCTGCATGTGAATCACTCGAAGCGAGAGGAATTAGCGAATTCTAATCGATCTCTTGCGGAAAGTTATATATATATATGTACTATATATAGCTGTGCTGCTTTTATTTCATTTTATTCCAGTGGGAAAATGTGTAAAGCGGCGGCTAGTCGCTGCCGCATGCAATGGATTAGAAAGTCCTGCAGCTTTATACGTATATATATATATATATATATATATATATAGGTACCTAAATGAGCAATCGAATCCACGCCCCGTGCGACTGAATTTTTTCCCACGCGAGATACAATACGTAGTAATATGCCGACTATACAAACTATTATTGCAGCTTATTTACGCAATGTGCTTCAAGCAGAGTGCTTTTTCAGGTTTATCGGCGACAGGGAAACCGAGGCCATGAGAGAGCAAACCAACGCAACGGAAGTGGACAGTCCGAAAACCTGGGCGGCCTACAGTTTATTGCGGGTTCGTGGTCAGCGAGAGGACCATGGCAAACCAATACGGTGTTTAGCTTTGCATCCGTCTAATTCCGAACCTTCGACGGCCCAATCTCTTCTGGATATTCAGTGTAAGTGTATTTGTACACTGAGGAAATGGATTTTGGATTTTAAATGTATTTTGTGGTTAATGGTGTCGTTGAGATAGGTATTTGTAGTTTTTGTGAGGAATTGATGGAGTGGAAATTAATTATTTGAAATTAATCCAAGTTAATTAGTTTACTCATGCATAAACTCGTTAATAACGAGTCGACAGTTGTGATATTAATTAGGTTTTGTCGTGAATAGCGCTATTGAGATACTTGCTAAGTTTTAATTAGTGACTGCATGATTAATTAAGAAAAATTATTTTAATCTAATCATATTTCATTCATTAAATTTAAACTCATTAACCCTTTCGGTCCCGATGGGACAATACGTCCGAAACTAAGTTCAAAGGTCTCCACTGGGAAATGAGTACACGCAAGACAGCTTGCATTGTGATCCACAATGGGACGTTATATTTCAAACTCCTAAAATGATGTCAGTTGGTCAAAGTTTTCCAAAAGAGGAATGTTTCAAATACACTTGTGACAAATGTGTTAAAAATACTAATAATAACATTTTTAAAAATATAAAATAAATCAGATCCAAATTGGTTAATATTTAATATGAAATAACTGTTCATATCAAATAAATATCCATTACTATCTAGTATCTGGTAAATACTATATATAGTAATATTTATTTGAATAAAAAATTTTCTTTTTTACGCATCCACTTTAAAGTATTTACCTATATATAATTATTATATGTAACGTATATTATAATGATAAAAAATATGGTGAGAGAATTTCTCATTTTCTATGGCATCCAAAAAATGTATATATATAATTAGTACTGCGAGGTATATATACTATAATAACTGTAGCATTGGTGAAAACTTTTCAGATTCGCCGGAGGTGAGGATCGAAACGAGTCCTCGTCTGGACGCAAAGGGAACGCCAGCATTGGAGGACTCGTCGAGTTTCGTCAGCCTTAGGTGCCTCTCCGACGCGAATCCTCCGGCTACGATCAAGTGGTTCAAGGATTCCGTTCCCATAACGGCCAGCAGCAACGTCGCTCCTCTGGAGAACCGCGCTCAGCCGAATAACACTTTATCGGGATCGGAGCTCCGTTTCGAACCCGTGAAAAGGGAACACGTTGGACTTTACTCCTGCAAGGCGATCAACGTCATTGGCGAGAGTCCACCGGCAAACTACATCCTTGACGTACAATGTAAGTTATTTGAGTTTAGCCCCTGAAAGAATTTCAACTTGAGGTCAAAACAGTATCGGAATATTAAAAATCTTTGGCACTATAAAATTAATTAGAATAATATATTATATTACTAGTTAGATCGACACTAATTAAGTTAATAAAATTTGAATTTCATCTCGCAAAAGAAGCAATATATATTCTATTTCTCCATTGCAATTTTATTTTTACAAGGTAAGAATTCAGGAAATAGTGCATAAAATATGACCTTTGACCCCTATCAGTGCAAGAGTTAATTTTAGACTTTCACGCGAGAATTAGTATAACCACGTGTTTGTATCGATAATCGATTATGTTAAAGATGGTCCAGTGCAGCTCGTGCCGAGCAACAAGCGGGACCAGGAGAACGGAAGTGCGGTGCAGACGCAGCAGGTAGAGGAGACCGCGTTGCTGGGGACGGAGTTGGAGGCGTTCGTGTGCGAGGATTTCGAGGGTAACCCGGAGCCACAGTACCGATGGGTCCACATCCGTCCAGGCGGGGTGACGGAAATGATCGAGAACCGCGCGGTCAGGAGGAAAGAGGGGCGGGAGGGGGAGGGGGGACGGAGGCTCAGATTGGAGAACGTAATGTGGTCGGACGAGGGGGAATATCGATGCGTGGCATACAACGTGATCAATGGAGTGAGGAGGGAGCACCCGAGCGAGGCTCGCTACGTCCTTCACGTAACTGGACCACCGGAGATCCAGCTGAGACCATCCGCTGGAGAAAAAGGCTTCTACGAGTCGATCGGTTGGTCCGGCGAAGCTGTGCACCGGCTGAAATCTCGCTTCTGCTCGCGACCACCTCCGAGACTGGTCGCGTGGCAGTGGGGCAACACACATATAAGTGCCGGTGAGTTTATTGTGGTGTTTATAGCTATATATATATATATATATATATAATAGTATACGGTAGTTATATATATAAATATATAATACTCTGTTTACACTGGTGTAATTCAGGTGAAAGTATCGACTCGAAGTACGAGGCCCTACCGCTGGAACCCATAATCGAGAATAAGATGCTAACAAATTGCTACTGGGCGAAACTCGAGATCAAGGATCTCCTGAGGGAAGACGGCAGGATGTACACGTTGGTGGTGGAGAGCGAGAAGGGCAGGGATTCGACGAATATCAAATTGACCGTGCGAGATCCGACCGAGATGAGAGTGATCGCGGCCGCGGCGGCGGTTGGCATGCTTTTTCTACTGCTGCTCATCTCCATAGGCGTCTATTCTTTACTGAGGGTCAAGCACCGTAGGTACTTGACGGGGAGAGGGGGGGAGGAGGAGGAAGAGGAGGGCAGCATCGCCGCGGACGCTTTCTACAACAATCCGGCGATGGACCGTCAAAAATCGGCCAATCCCCCAGTCCACAAAAGTTTCGCGAGGAAATCGAATCCCGAGGGGGGCCTCGCTGCGGTAATGTACGATTACGACCGCATCACGAAACAGTCGAGGGCCATGAGCCCAGAAGCCTTGAAAGTCAGAAGAGCTCCAGCCGTGCTCCAGCCACCCACGATCGTCTGAGTCATCTCACGGATAATCGCTCGCTCGCTGCGCGGCGCGGCCACCCTAGCTGAGCTGCCTTCTTAACACACATAACGAGTCTGGATTCCTCAGATAGGCCAGCCGCAGCACCAACGAAAGACTGCCTTCATCGAAATCGACCTTAGTATATTTCAATGTCTAATTCTTTTCTCTATATTTATCTCCCTCACTCAAACTCACTTAAGGCGATTCCTCTGCTACTCCGTCGATAAGATTTTTTTTCTTCCATTAAAATAATAAGGGACCAGCACGATTCACCCTCCCACACACACACACACACACGGACGGGAGTCCCTCGACTGAACTGCTCCGTAATCACTTTAAAGTTTTCATTACCATCGATTTATTAATTCATGCCGTTGCGACAATTTATTTATTACTGTTTCCATTTGTTATGTATTGTGAATCATCACACTGCAAAAGACATTATCTCTTATTATAGTTTATAAGCAAATGCGCGAATTCTTCGCGCTAACGTCATCCAAAAATTATTTCTACCACTTATTGTTAGTCGATATATGTTATGTAATTTAATACAATTTATTAGCTTAATTATATGCGTTTTTTTTCGTATATATATATATATATATATATATATATAGTTAATAAAATTTTAACGAGTGTTTTTAATTTAAGTGTAAGTACTTTGCTATTTTAGGAAAATTTTTAATGAATTTAAGTTGTATAGTATGTAGTATATATTTTAATTATTGTACGTCGGGTTAAATACATTCTCATGATTAATTGTTGTATTTTGCTGTTCCTTTTTTTCTATTCGCTCTGATGGTATGTGACCAACGGTTACTAGGGCAGAAGCGCGAAATTTGAATTTTATGCCTGCCGCTTGTCTTCTGCTGCAGAGAGAATTTTCTTATTTGCGGAGCTGGTATATCTGTAGTCGATAAATATTACTTAAGCCAGTAACAGCATCATTTTATTAAATGTAATAGTGTTTGTTTTTTGACCATATGCAAAGTTTTTATTCAGTTGTAATCATAATTATTACACCTAGATAATATTTTATCCGCACACCAATAGTAGATTTTAAAATTTATCTACATCATAAATATTATACTATTTATTGCATACAAATTTCCTTTATTATATACATATTTTTACTTTTTCTTAATAATTGTGCATTGTTTGCACTCAAACGTAATGATAATAGAGTGAGAGAACGTGTGGCTGTTATACGAAAAATATAACTTCATAACTTACAAAAATCAAAGTTAGGCAGCGTTGATAATGAGCGATGATTGTAAATTGTAATGCAGTCGATACACGTTTATAGTTTACACATTCTTATTTCGTTATTAATTATTGCATTGGAGTGGTGTGCATGACGATTTTGATAATATGCTGTTTCTTTTCTTACACGACGTTTAAACAAATAGGCGGGAAAATGGGAAAATGGTGGGACCAATGAAATATAGGTGCACTTTCACCACGTGATTCTGCTCTAGCTTTTTCTCTTTTTCACGTACGCTCTTCCGAATTAAAGTTAGCTCTCTACATTAGAATATACAATTCACGGAAATAAGCGGTAAAACGAGTGACGTCCTACAGTCCACTGTACTGACTCCTACTCCGACCCGACTGCCGAAGAGAAAATTTGGCGATTGTAGCGACTGCGGTCTGCGACTGGCAAATGGCAATCGGCGAGAAAACAGTCGAATAAAAACGGGAGCCCTAGGGAAGAGCCATCGGGAAAAGTGACAGACGGAAGTGGAGTAACGAAAGTTTCAGGGAAGAAGGCATATCTCTTTTCTCTTGAAATTCACGAGAGAGTGCCACGAGCGCAACCAACGGGGAGATAAAAAAGCAAAGCACTGCGAGTGTGCGTGTGAGAGAGAGGGGACTGGTCAGGCCATCTTGAAAAAGATATGTCGTGTCTGGAGAAACGTCAACAAAATTCTGTTTATTATTTCACCCATGCCGTCTCTGTATTTTGAGCCTGTCTGATTCGTGTTTTTGTGAGAGAGATTGACAAATTATAAGAAAATAGGAGAACGTCAGTGAGCTGTCAGGATGAATCGCAGTGATGGGCTGGTACAGAGGCGCCGAGTGGTTAACAGCAGCAGCAGTGGTAGTGGATTTGGCCAGGACTCGACAGAGCTTAGCAGTCACGGTGACAAGGCTTCGGCACATGGACTAGACAGTGATGGTTCTTCACAGAAAGATCTTAATTGTAATCCCACCGTTGACGATGACTCCGACAAAGAAACTCGTCTTACACTTATGGAAGAAGTCCTTCTGCTTGGTTTAAAGGATAAAGAGGTTCGTGTTTTAACTTTTAATATCACCCGTATACATATCATAACTCACTGTATAAAATGTACCCATTGTCAGGGTTATACTTCCTTCTGGAATGACTGTATAAGCTCAGGTTTGCGTGGCTGTATATTAGCAGAGTTAGGATTCCGTGGAAGAGTAGAATTGGAGAAAGCAGGGATGCGTAAGAAAGGTCTTCTTTCAAGAAAGCTACTATTGAAGAACGATGCTCCTACTGGAGATGTGCTTTTAGATGAAGCTTTAAAACATTTAAAGGACACGGATCCTCCAGAAACTGTTCCAAGTTGGATTGAATATTTGAGTGGTATGTTTTTGTATAGGTGGACTGCTATTTCTCATTAATCTAATCTTATTTGCTTTTATAAATCTTAGGTGAAACATGGAACCCATTAAAAATACGTTATCAACTTAAAAATGTTAGAGAAAGATTAGCCAAAAATCTTGTCGAGAAGGGAGTTTTAACAACAGAAAAACAAAATTTTTTGTTGTTCGATATGACTACTCATCCTCTTACTGATAATGTGGCTAAAAGTCGTCTTGTTAAAAAGGTGATTTGTTTTTAATTACACATACAGAAGCTCATTTAAATGATTTCCCCTCATCCAATTTTTGAATAACACATGTCCTACAACGGTTTAATTTATACAAGTAATATCTTATCTCCACCCACATATATATATATGTATGTATGTATATCTTACATAGTCTATATAGATAAGATATATTTAGTAGTACTGAACATATATTTATTATGTGCCTAGTTGTACAAGTCCACAAGTGTTTGGCTAAAGACTGATAAAAAAAATTAATTTTTTCCACTCCAAATTTTTTTTTATAGATACAAGAAGCTGTATTAGGCCGCTGGGTTAATGACGCAGGCCGTATGGATAGGCGGATCCTTGCGCTAGTAATTTTAGCTCATGCAGCGGATGTACTGGAAAATGCATTTGCACCATTATCCGACGATGATTATGAAATAGCGATGAGACGAGTACGGACCCTTTTAGATCTTGACTTTGAAGCGGAAGCTGCCAAACCAAATGCAAACCCGGTACTTTGGGCAGTTTTTGCAGCATTCACCAAGTAACACTGTATCTATACATTATGAACTTTAAGAGAAACTATTAAGGGAGCATTACTGCAAGAGACAGGATGAGATATTCTATCAGTTTGCTGTAATCTCTAAAAACTAGTATTGTAACTACAATCATTGCATAATTGTTCAGATTAAATCTGTGAACAATCCAACATGTTTCAGAGAAGACATTAGACACTACCATTAATATGACTTTATTAAGCCATTTGAGTTATGAAAGGAAAGAAAAATGAAAAAGGTCTTGTGATACAGTGCCATGCTTGAGAAAGCTTTATGCATTATTACTCAACAGTGACAAACAATTTCAATTTCTGGCGACTATATTATGCATAGGTACCATGAAAAATCCTTAAAGTATCATTGTTTGATGCCAGTAAAGTACACTAAAACTTTACAAGAATACTGAATAGCGTAATATGTACTTTTCCTCTACCCTTTATACAGTATTTTAAATTTTTAAGAATTTTTCTTATAATCTTCAGCTGTATTAAATATACAACAGCGTTAGATTTTTTTACAACCACTATTCACTTTTACATCCCGTTAACAAATTTCGATGATTTTTGCGTGTCCTCTTTCAATTTAAATTCGAATTCTGAGCACTTACCGTTCGTTTAAAAAGGGATCAACTTACGATACTTTTGTAACTAAGAATGTGGACATCTCTGAGCTGGTTAGTATGTATATGAAAGTATCATTGGTAAAACATTACGACCGTTTTAATTATTGAATGATATTGTGTTATATTGTATATACATACATAATATATTAAATATTTTAGTTTTCAATTTTACTTTATTTTTTTGCATTATACAGCTAAAAGTGCAATTCTCTTCAGGAAAATTCTATGTTCCCTAATTTTTTATCTTATAACGAGATTATACGATTCTCTTGTAAAAAGAAAATCAATGTTTCTTTGCAAAAAGACTTGGTTTGAAATATTTTTATTTCTGTTGTACAATAAGTTTCCATTTGTAATAAGCGATATAGTCAATAAAAATTATAATTTTCTACTTAATCATTAATCTAAATGATCATTACGGTATATTAAAACTTGCTGGTCAAGTGTAATACGCATGTGTGGGCATTTATTATCGTAAATTTTAATTATACATAGGTACAAAAGGCAGAAGATTATTTCTTACATCTGAGGAATTGGCACAATTCGATCGGTATATTTAATGACTAAACATTGTATGCTGTACTGCCACTTTTTCTGTGATTGGTTTATTAAATTATACTACTTTTTCATGTTTTGAATAGGTCGAGAATCTTAAAGGAGACATAATTAAATTTTAATGGTTCTTATCTAGAATGTGAACACATAAATAATGTAGACTTTTTTATTGTAACGAACATTACAAAATGTAGAAATTTACTCCATACTTTTAAAATATAACTTGAGCTCCTGTTAGAATTTTCAGTTCTCACTTTTATAAAAAAAAATTGCATTACAATTTATGAATGGATAGTTGTGCACAAAACGGTTTTTCGTAGGACTGATGAAATTGTGTGCTAAAGTAAATAAAAGGAGAATGTGGAATAGTGTATAAAAATTAATAATGTAAACTTTATAAATGCTATCGGCAAGCTGTAAGTATTAGAAAATAGGAAATATAACTGACAAGTGATAAGTGGGTGAGAAATGAGGTTTCAATAAATTATCGTTTCGTATCGCTTAATATAGATTGTAGCCAATACTTGTACAAACATTTCTAGAGAAACAGAATATTACTCGGTATGTAATAATAATTAATGGTTAAAACTATAAGCTGATCTGTATTATTAAGTGTATAAAAATAAAAATTCAAGTTAGTACAATTTAAGGATCCTAAAGAATTCTTATTTATTTTTCACAAGAGAAGCTTACAGTAATATTCTTGTATAAAACTAAGATTTGTGCATACTGTGAATTTTACTGTAACATAGATGTTACAAAAAGATGCACACTGATATGTTGCAGAAATGGTTCATCTTATAAGACTTATTAATAAAGTTATAAGTCATATACTAAATCAATATGGCACAATGAAGATATGTACAATGACTCTTTTAAAAGTTTAATTTTTTATACATTAAATTTTATCTGACATTTATCGTTCTTTAGCATTGACAAGATTCATTAGTATTAAACTCAATTAGTCCGTACTGACCAGTAACCAGCCAATTTTCATCTTTGGCGCTTATTTCTTCAGCTAATCTCGGTCTTAATCCGGCAACAACATCAGACTTTATTGTTCTAAGACTTAAGATGTTTGTAGGATTGAAGTCCCTAAGTGCTTGGATAAAAGGCGTAGTGTATTCCCAGTTTATATCGCTTAATAATTTTCTATAATTTAAATCGCCTTTAAAAATAACTAGTTTTGCATCTGAGAGTTTAGCATATAACACCTTATCTTTTTCTTTCATTTCTGAAAAGTCATAAGGCTCTGTCCAATAAAGTTCCTCCTAAAATTATGAAACAACATTCAACAGAAATCGTATAAATTCGTTAAACAGTATTTAATACAAGTAAAATATTACCTCAATGGTCCATTTATTATCCCTCACATAATCTTTTATTAAATTACCAAACGATTGTAATTCGGGTACATCCGATGTGCATAAAGCGTCAATCGTCCAATGAATGTCACTTTTAGTGGCATCACTGACGTACCAAGGATACTTTTTCACGTAAAATCGGACTTTATCTGCCAAGTTATGTTTAATAATAAATGCTGCTAAAGAAAAATCAGTGAATAGTTCATAGCCTGCATTATCCAAAACTATATCAATAAAGTTATTATCAGCTGTAACTTCTTTGGTTAAGCATTTCCAGCCATAAACCGTATTATCTACTAATATATCTTTATCTAAAGATTTTAATAGATCTACTGGATCACCAGTTTGGTTGCTTGCAGCTCCTGCACTCAATGATAAGTCACACCTAAAGTAAAATGTATAATAATTTAAACAACATCCAAAAAGTATTACAAAATTTATTACATGTTAAAACATACTTGTTTCCCCATAAATTTAATTTCACTAATTTAATAAACGTATCCTTCATATTTGCTTCAGAGAGCTCATCAGAGTTTAATGTATTCATCACATATTTAGTAAGAGAAGTAATACTATCTAAAGAATTTGTAAATCCATCTTTCTTCTGCTCTTCAAATGGATCATATTGCTTTAGTGTTTTTCTGCCAAATCAAAACAAATCATAGCGTCTTTCAAGCTCGTATCACATTACTTTATTAAACACTTACGTTAAAAGAAAGAGTTGTGCCAATCTTCTGTACATATAACACTCACAATACAGCCAGATTGTATTAAACCAAGTTGGCGACCCACCCTCAATTTTGACCCTTTCCAGTAAATAAGAATTCCATACTTCAACATCATCATTAGGAACATCTACCGAGACTTGCAAAGGTTCTATGTTCTTATTAGTAGCAATTTCATTTTTTAATTTACTTATGGCTCCTATCACATCTTTAATTTCATTTGCAGCATCCTAAAATAAATTCTTTTGTAATACTTACTCTACTTGCAAAAATTAAATTACTAAGAAAGTATGTGAATTCTGAAGCATACCAATCCATAGGTAGCAACTATAGATTCCTTATTCCTACTCAAAGTATCAATAACTTTTGTCAAAATTATGGGTAGTCTGTCTTTAATGGTGACATAGGCGAAACTCCTGCAAACAGAATGTTAAATAACAGCAATCCTCATGGTTTTAGGTTACAAACTTTTTATAAATCCCGGAAAGTCGTTCTCCTACGGGAGTTGGGATATCCTGAAGATCCCGGATATCAACCGAAGAGGACTTTTGCTTCATTATTTGTCTTGTCATTAAAGCAATTGATACTCCTGATAGGATTCCAAAGCAAATGCTGGGACATCTGTAAGAAGCAAGAAAATCAGTGATCGCCATGATGATACTTTTCTATAATTATGCAATGCTTTGACGCAATTACTCAATATACTACTCGATTTCTTCATCTACTGATAGGCATATTATTGTGATATCCTGCAATGTTTTACTGCTCTTTGCTACTTCCAATCAAACACGAACTAACGTCACTCACCAATAATATCAACAGAAAAAGGTTAACAGCAGGCAAGCCAACACGGACAACATAACACTCAAGTCTCAACAGCTGATTATTGCCAGGGCACGTTCAGAATTACGCTATTTTGCACTGTATGTAATGTATGTCGCGGTCGCGTGGAGATCGGAGGTGTGCTGACTGCTGGTGTGAGCGCCGAGCGGTCTGGGACGATGACATTTTACTTTACCCACCCATTACCGCAATTTTTTGTCTACAGAGTTCACAGCACTGAGAGCACAAAGAGTGTTATTCAAGATAGGATCCATTCTATTGTATTTTAAAAGATTATTCAATTATAAATTAAGAAATGTTCAAATTCACAATATAAACACACCGCGCGCACTACGCACTGGCGTTTTTCACGAATTTTTCACTTATTTCGCTGTATTTTGATTGATCGTTGAATTAAAAACTATAAGAAAAGCACGAATATAGATCAGAAACACACTGCACGCACTGGGCACTGACGATATTCACGTTTTTTTTACTTATTACACTGTAATTTAAGACATTATTTGATGATAAATTGATAAAAGTTCGAATGTGGATCACAAACACACCGTGCGCACCACGCACTGACGTTTTTCACGAATTTTTCACTTACTTCGCTGTATTTTGGGAGATTCTTGGATTTAGAATGGAGAGGAGCACGAATTTCGCTGAATTTGTCGAAGAATAGCGTGGAGGGTGCAGCGGGGCGCGCGAGAAGTGAGAAAAGTGAAAAATGCCCGGTCGGCCCCGGTCGCCGTTGGAAAATTCGAAAGGCCGTCAAACGGCCGCCGCCGACGGCCTTTCGAATTTTCCAACGGCGACCGGGGCCGACCGGGCATTTTTCACTTTTCTCACTTCTCGCGCGCCCCGCTGCACCCTCCACGCTATTCTTCGACAAATTCAGCGAAATTCGTGCTCCTCTCCATTCTAAATCCAAGAATCTCCCAAAATACAGCGAAGTAAGTGAAAAATTCGTGAAAAACGTCAGTGCGTGGTGCGCACGGTGTGTTTATATTGTGAATTTGAACATTTCTTAATTTATAATTGAATAATCTTTTAAAATACAATAGAATGGATCCTATCTTGAATAATACTCTTTGTGCTCTCAGTGCTGTGAACTCTGTAGACAAAAAATTGCGGTAATGGGTGGGTAAAGTGTCGCCGTCCCGTATTCTCGAGCCGCCTCGCTTTAGCGCGCTTTCCGTAGTCTCGTGTTCCACATTTCTCACTTTGGCACAACGCCACCAGATGGCCGCCTTGCGGAGCGTTCTCGCTGGTGAAAAGTTGCCCGCATGGTATTTAAGTGCGCGAGCCGCGCGAAGTCAATGAATTCACTTGGAAAAAAATGAATATTCCCATGAAACCTTTATTTACCAGACCGTAAATTAGCCAGAGGCTATGTATAGAGAGAAAACAAAAAGCTAATAGCCGCTAAATCAAATATTTTGTTAGGAAAAGGGTTTGCATCAAGAAGTGGATTTTTTCGAATGACAGTGATTTGAAATTGCTGTACAGTTCTCGCGTCCATTTATCGCACACCGAAGACTTCCGAATTCATTCAAAGTACTTTACGTGCTATTGTAACAGCGTGTGTGAATCGTTCAGGATGGTCCACAATGCACACACGTTACATGGTCGAGGAATCTATCTGCGTAACTGTGCTATTTGCTCCTGTGCTCCAAGAGACATGCTGAAGATCTAAAATACCCACGAGTTCGCATCACTCCCTGACATGACTGTGCGCGCACACAACGGATATCACACCGACCAGGCGACCACCCTTTCGCCTTCAAGGTTCCAGCAATTCTCCAAAGATAGCGCACAATTGTCGCTCACAATTCACGTCCCAAGAAAAGCTGCAGATTTATTTGATAAATTGAATAAGAGATTTTTGTTCTACATCTGTATCAAGATTCATATCCTTTTTAAATTATACCGAATCTCTCAGTTATTCCAGCGGTCAGCAAAGACAGTAATTTCCTTGAGCCCTTGAATTTATTCGTACCATATCAGCTGAAATAAAGTAATAGAAAATTATAGCTCAAATTATCTCCCATCCTCGATCGACGCGATTAAATAAAATCACATTTTAACAGAAAAAGAAAACATTGCGAGCCCTGGTGGCATAAATACGAATTAATCGCTACCGAATTAAACCGAACATAACACACGCAAGTATCATATACATTACAAACTCATTCTGTCCAGTTACAAACAGTGGTCATTCGATAAAAAAAAATAGCACAATTCGCATAAAACACGAAGAAAACTGTTTTCGCATCCGCAATTAGAACGAGTTCGGTGCTTCTAAGTTGGGTTTAATTCGCTGGAATTGGAAGTGCGAAGAGGCGGCTTTTCTGGTTGGTGAAAGTCGTGGAAATTTTACGAGGGAGAAAAAGGGTAAGAGAGAAGTTGGAAAGACAAACGTTGAAGTTTGGAAGAATCGCCGGTACGACTCGGTCGTACCGAGAATATCTAGTTAGAACGACTTATAGGTTAGAGTATATCGTAGCGGCTACTTTGGGAGGAACGATGAGATTCCCGTAATCTCAGCTAGGCTGCAGCACTCTTGGTTCGTATTAATAAACAGAGTATCCTTGTATTTTCTTTCACCACGGGGGAATTAATTAAATTGTATAGGAACAGAGGCCTCGACTAACAAATTAATTATTGTGGCAGCAAGGGCGCCGGCGCCGGCGCGCCGAAGGGCAGGCTTTAATTAAAACAACAGCGTAAGGTGATGTAGCGGAATAATGTTGTTCCAGTAACGCACTGACAGCCCTAGAGTAATAGAGTAACACTGATTTGTTCGAGCATTATGCTGTATGTAGCTGGTACTCGCTGTGAATCGTTCCATCCATCCATCTCTCTCTCTCTCTCTCTCTCTCTCTCTCTCTCTCTCTTGCGTATATTCATTACAATTCCACCATGGTAGCTGAAAACTTTCGGCGTCCTATATATATATTTCGAACGGATCCTTGCGAAATCAAGTCAATGCAGGCAGACAATATGATATTAATTATAATTTACTGCTATTCAGAAAGTTTCCCTCTCGCTTTATTGAGCTCTTTCACAGTATAATCCTATATCATTTACATTCTTTGTATCTAGCGCGATAACACTGCGCCCGGCCATTCTTTTTCTTCGTATAATCTAATTTATCAACGTCAGCTGAGAATGTAATATTAGCCGAGCCGAAAGATTCTCGTTCAATGAAGATTTTACGGCGAGGCGGCGGGCATTAAATTATTTTTTAGCGGAATCGATCGAGCATGGTTCTTGATAGATTAATCTTTGCGTTCAGCGATATAGAGGTTATATAGGGGGCTATATGTGTGTGCGATGGAATTAACCGTAAGCGGTTTTAATAAATCGTAAAAAGGAGGGAAAACTGGATAACGGAGAGTCACCTGGCCGCACCTGCCCTGCTTACCGTCTCCTTCTTCATTTGGAAAATTGCTGCACCAGCCATGTGGTTCGCGTATTTACGACAGTGCTCCTCGCGTGTATCCTGCTCGTAAAGCAGTTGCACCATCGACCAAATGCTACATTTTCCCTCTACACGTATCTGCTGTGTACGTATGCTCTACTCGTCTATTATATATATATATATATGTACATGCACGAGAGAAGAAAATAAAGGGATTTGATAATCAGTTGGCACTTAATTGAATTGTTTTGTTGCAGGGTTTAATAAGTTCTGGCGAGGAAAAACCTTGAAAGTTGTGCCGCGCGGCGAGTCTTCAGCAGCGCAAAGTTTATTAAAGTCCCAGGCACCTGTAGCTGAATTATCGCCGTAGTTTGCTATTTTACACCAATGGGAAAAAGTGTCGTCGAGCGCCCGCAACGTATTATAAACTTACCGAGAGAAGTAATTCAGAGGTATACATATTATAAGGGGGTATGGCACTTTTTATCTTTTCCCCATAAGCCTAAATTGCAGGGCGCTCTGCCTGGGATTAGGAAAGTTAAGTTCGTTAAGTATGCCCTGGGCCGTGTCTTATCGGAGACGAGCGGCTCTGATCCTCCTCCATTTAGCGTGCCATGGCATAACAATTACCCTATTATTTCTGAGCCTACGCGTTGCGTCCTACCCGTCCACCGCAACCGTAAAACTCTACCTTTACGAATTTTATCCCAGGTAGAGATTTGCATTTTTCTTTCAAACTTTGCGATAGCTACGTTGTATTAATGTTTGATTTTCTGTAGGGAAGGAACTCGTCGACGTTTAACCTTTGTTTTAGGCAATTTGTTGCCAGCTGCTGCAATGGAGAAAAACTTGATGCTTTATTTAAAAAACGCAAGGATCTTGATTTTTGACAGCAAGTGTAAAGTCTATCTTTATACGAATTTTTTCCCAGGTAGAGATTTGCATTTTTTTTTAATTTTGCGATACTTACGTTGCACTATTAATGTTTGATTTTGTGTAGGGAAGGAATTCGTTAACTATTAACCTTTGCTATAGTGAACTTATTGCATAGAAAAAAAGTTGAATACTTCGTTATTTAAAAAAAGCAAGGGTCTTTGTACAATGGACAGTTTGATGTTGATTGAAATTCCAAACGTAATTTTTAACACCTGTGCCAATGGTTTTGATTCACGAACAATATTTCTGAGTATAAGCGATGTATCTTGATTTTTTTTTACCATGAGTGTAAACTCTACCTGTACGAGTATTATCTTAGATAGAGATTTGCATTTTTCTTAAAAATTTTACAGTAGATATCTTATATTAATCTGTGATTTCATGTAGTGGAAGATATCTTTGACGATTACCCTTTATTATAGCAACCTTATTGCAAGTTGCTAAAAATAGAGAAAAAGAATAAAATAATTTTTTATTTAAAATTCACAAGAGTCTCGTTACATGGGCAGGTTAAAGTGGCTACATTGATGTTAATTGAAATTCCAAACGTAATTTTCAACACCTGCACCAATGGTTTCGATTCACTAAAAAACATTTCCAAATCTGAGCGATGTATCTTAATTTTCAATCACGAATGTAAACCTTGCATTTCCCCTTTAAATTATACAAAAAATACATCATAATTCTTGATTTCCTAAAATGGAGAAATTTATCGACTGTATTAAGCTCGATCATAACTACCCTACTACAAACTTGAGCAAAAATACAAAAACTACTATATCTCTCTTTAATTATTCATACTGGAACACACTAAACGCAAGTTTCTTTTTTCAGGGACAGGTTAAATTGGCTGTTTGGTGCTAATTGGAATTCCAACCGTAATTTGTAACACCTGCAGCAGTGGTTTAGGTCGGTGAAAAATAATTCACAATCTCAACATGATTTCTAGTTGAGGTTATAATCACAAACAGTTTATATGCAAGACGGATTCCTCCCTGGTCGACCTGCATTAGCCTCGCGCAGCAGCCAGCACGCAACGGATGGACGTTTCAGCTTGGAGATACGTGAGATTCCAGCGCAGTTATAGACAATGCGTTTGGCTGGCCAGTGGCCATATCCGCCTGCAATAAGGCTAACTCATTATTGCGCCCCTCGCGAGCTTAACATAATTCCAGCCTAGAAATACGTCACAGCTGGGATTTATTATTCCGCCATATTGTATGCGATATTACAGCCTTTCTAACTTTGACATTTTATTTCTAGGACGAAGTTTTTGCTGGCGGCTACAAACTGGAGGACTGGACTCTCGTAATATTTTACGAGTTCGCGTAAGGACTGGCAGAGGACACTCTTTCGCTTCGTCAAACTTTCGATGTAATTTGACAAAGTAGTTGACCCCAATTGGCGATTATAACCTGCACATTAACGCACAATTACGTAACCGGATACACCGAATCCCTGATCGATTGGTTCGTTCGGGAGTCCAGCGCCAGCTTGAACCACCGAGGCCATCACCTGGGGATTCCGGACGCCCACGAGTGGATAACTTTTCCCCAGCTAACTGCATCGTGCCTCGCTAACTTTTGCCCTCGTCAAATCCCACGCTAAACGGAACTTTCGGCCATCTTGAAGATTTTTCCGCCTCTCGCCACACAATCAAGAGATAACGAATCTCTCTGAAGGGACTGTGAGATTATATCGGTATCGTTTCATTGCCACGTACCTCGTATATGATATACGAGGCTTCTGTTCCCTGTATAATCCTCTTTAGCTCTTATCTTATTGTACAGAGAGGAAGGTTTCTTTGCATCAATGCGAGGATTATTTTAAATAAATATATATATAGATTCCAATACAGAGATATAAACCTAATATTGTAATGAGAATAAGGTATTTTATTGAGGCAAATAATACCCTGATGGACAATTCATTTATTTTATTCAAATTATAGATCAATTATTTGATTTAATTGGTTTATATTATACTTTCCATTAGTTAATTACTTTTTATTAATTATGTAACAAGTTATGTTAATCTTGAAGAAAGAAGACTGATCAACGTAGGATTTGGTAATACCTATAATCATGTAAGGGAGCCTATAATAAAATTTGCCAATGGTTTGTCCAAACTGGAGGTTTTCTTTCAGATGGAAAAGGAAAAATGAGAAAGCCTGGTGCTCGGAGAAGCTTTATGTTACGAGGGAGTTTGGGGCTGAGCTTTGTCTATCCGCCTTTCCATTAAGCACCCTTAGCACAGGATCCTTCCGAGTTTAATACCGAGAAGCATCCACGTACCATGGCCCACGGTGCAGAGCTTGAAAGGGATGCTTGAATTAATAACGCCGTCGAACTCGCGAGAACTTCTCGCTGCAGTCGGTCGGTATGCTTATTCGTTTAAAGGAACGCGACTGGTAAGGGGACTGGTAACTGGCAGCTGGAAAACTTTATTCGCGTCGATGCGGTTAGGTATAGGATTGTATGTATGTGCTATATCTGTACTATTGCTTTTTTCAAAGATTTTGCGAAAATGTCGTTACAGGCTGAGAGGTGGCAACACTGTATTTTTTTTATTGTACAACGTAAATTTATATGTAATATATCATGGATGTAATGTAACATAGTATATAGTAAATATATACAGGATGTTTCAATTTAAACGCTTTAGGTTATTATCTGGGAAAGTATAGAAAATACGGAAATATATTTCGGATAAAAATTGTTTGACTTTGTGGAAGATACAAGATGGTTCCCTTGATTAGTCCTTGTAATGTTATTTGAACAAGTTGGAGTTCACCTTGACTTTTTTAAATGTAACACCAGTTATACTGATTTTTGTAGCTTATCTCCAGAACTTTTCAAAACATTATAATATTATTGTGTTACGTATTGATAACGTATAATGTTTCAACCCAAACAACATCGATAGGCAATTTTAAATTGAAGTATTTCGTAAAATACTGGATGAAATAAATTAATCTGGTATCTTAGAAAGCTAATAGATAAAATTACAAAGATAATCATAAATATATATAGAGTACTCCACTACAAAAATGAAAAGAGCGTCCGCATTCTGTTTAAATGACATTACAAGGTTAAACCATGAGAACCACATTACATTCCTCACAAAGTCAATCAAATTTTCTCCGAAGCATTTTTCTATACACACTGTTCAAGATAATCGCCTGGGGCTTTTAAAACGTGACACCCTGTATATATATATATATATATATATATATATATATAATATCGTAGAGAGAAGATCACTAGAAACGAAGAGAATAGAGAGTGTGAAATAGGGCTGAAACTCTAGAGGTGGATAGTGTGGCTAGTGAATGGCCACCGCGGGCTATGGACCGTATTATGAAGTAACGCAAAGGGAAGCAGCAAAACCGAGGCAAGCCAGCAGCCAGTAGCAGCACCATGGGCTGAATTTAATTCATAATCCGTTACAATGGCCGTCTGCTGCCTCATCAAGCTTCCACGAGTCCTTTTTCTTCGGCCCCGAGAGGATCTTGTAAAACAGCCTCGTGCTCTCCTCAGCTGCTCCTCCGCACCACTGCGCAACTTGCACCAAACTTGGATATTAAACAGAAAGTTCCTCCACAGGACCAATTCGTGTGGTCATCGAATAATTCATCGATCAGTCGATATATGACATTTTTGCAAAATTAAAAATCACTATTATTGTACCATCAAGACCGACCAAGTGCTCCGATCTACCGGATGAACGAATATTCCAGCAGCATATTCGGTGGAACGCGCGCAACAGGCTCCAAGATAATGAAATTAGTCGGCTGTTTCATTGGGATGAATCAACGTTGAAATAACAGCAGGTGTAATCAGTACTCGACTCGTAATTGGTCGACTTTTCATTAGCCAAGCGAAACTCCGCCGATTTCGCAGAATGCGAGAAACCGGATAATCGGCTATTCTCGCGTTGGTATATGTGTGTGTGTGTGTGTGTATGCTACATATATGTATATATATATATATATATATATATATAAGTCCTGCGTAGAGGAAACTCTAAATTAAAACAAAGAGAATAACAGAAATTACTCAATCGACGAATGTAAATTTTAATTTGATTCCTCCGGGTTTTCATGTTTCTCAAATTGAGTTCTCCAATTTATAATTCGCCTTTAGTAAATTCTCGCAGCACCGGCCGCGGATATGAATTCGCCGGATGAATTATTCGAGCGTCCCGTAAAATTTTCGTGCAGGCGCATTTGCCTACGTCAAAGGCGCTTAAATTCGATATAATATGCAGTCGTAAATTGTGTCATCGTAAAATGGCCGGCACTCATAAACTTGGACCATCGACGTGTTGCTGCAGCCGGCCGGGATATTCGCCTCTTCATTTTTTAACCTCCCATGCTCCCAATATTCTAACATAATACTGTATATACTCGGTATAATGGCACTTTGCGTGTGTGTGTGTAATAAGGAACATTTGGTTGTTTACCTAAGAAAAATCCGTACAAGTTCATTTGCGATCCTTTCAAGCGTATACGTATTGTAGGTGTGTGTGTGTGTGCGTGTGTCTGGAGGTTCCCGTGGTTTTGAACTTGTAACAGTGCGTCAATCAGCGTTAGTTAATGCCACATGCCAGGGAGAAAGCGTGTGCGGCTATTTAGACGATGGAAATGGTTATACGATCCGGCAAGTGGGTCGCTATCTCCGATCGGCGGATTAAACCGCAGACCGATGATATGCTTGCATACGGGTGAGATAGGTATACGCCAAGTTCAACAACGGATATCACCACAAAATATTTCGTTAGTTATTCACGCTAATACTGCAGCCAGGCTATTGCTGGGCCCGAGTTGCGCCGCGCGCGCCACCGCATGCTAAACGCTGGATTAATTTCGATCCAGCGTTGCAAGACGGGACTTCTTGATCTGTACATCCGGTTTCCGGTTGGCATCTTCGAGATACTCGTCTTTTAAATCGAAGCTTCGTTGTAATATTGGTTGTTTTGGAATTGACTCGAATCGACAATAATAGGCCCGTAATTAAGGTTAGTACAAGTGGCTCCCTCTTTTGTTGGAACGATATAATGCTCTGCGATAAAAAATATTGTACAACCGGAAGCTTTACGAAAGAACGATTTACGGCGCGATGATGACGGTGAGATTGGTCGCGATATATTTTTTTTATAGAATTTGCAAGAAATTGTAGATTAGTTATTTATGTTAATATTGCAGTTGAGGTTATTGCAGAGCCAGCGTTGTGCCGGGCCACCGCTTAAACGCTGGATTAATTTCGATGCCGAGTTGCAAGACGGGACTTCTCGATCTGTCCATCCGGTTTCCGGTTGGCGCCTTCTTCGAGGTACTCTTCTTGTAAATCGACGCTTAGCTGCAATAGTGCTCGTTTGGGAATAGCCTAGATTCGACAATACCAGGCCCGTAATTAATGTTAATCTAACTCTCTCTGGCTCCCCCTTTTGGCGAAGAGTTAACGCTGTGTGGTAAAAAATATTGTACACCTGGAAACCGGAGCACTGCGGAAGCTTTACGAGAGAACAATTTACGGCGCGATGATGCCGATGAGATTGGTCGCGATGATATTTTTTTTTGCAGAATTTGCAAGAACTGGTAGAGATATGGAAATTAAAGTTAGAGTCGTTGCTGTGTGTGTGTATGTGTGTATACCGTAATAATACGTTATACTTACCTTACTGCGTCGTCAGAATTTTAAGGTACAATCAGAAGACAATTTTATTACATATGTCGAGTTTACTCGTATGAATCCCTCATCTGGTTTCTTTTCTTGTAAATAACAACATTCAACTCAACGGCGCAAAGCATAATAGTATAATAATAATATATCATATAACATACAATATATATTTGTATATATATTTATATATAATGATATAGTATCATTACTCAATAGTCCCTCTTATTTCATATACATTATATTTATATATAATATATTTATATCTCGTGTTATGTATACATATATACCTTTCGCGTTAATTCGTTTCCTTATACGTTTAACGACTAGACGGCGAAATACGTCAATTCGTTATTAAACATATAGTGTAGGCTAAGGTCAAAATATCCTCGCTAAGGTTTTATTTTATTTTTTTTATTAGCCCTGTGTGTCTCTTTGCTCGTTATCGGAAAATAACCGGCCGGACGTGCGGTTGACTTCACACCGTTCCGCCATCTTCCTCGTCGAAACGAAAACTTCGCCACCTGAGCTTTTCGTTACTAAAATTGAGCGATAAAAAATTGTTCCTCGACGACAAGAAGTGACGGAACACCGTGAAAGAAAGGCAGCTTCCTGCCGGTAGCATTTTCCTACCTTATTCTATACGATCCGTACATCCTTACGCACTAATATATTTACAGTATACGCCCCACTTTTCCACAGGTCGATAATATAGATTCCTAGACTGCGTCGTGTCTCCTCCTCTCGTTTTTCAAGTACAAATTATTTGGCTTTTCTAAATATAATCTGCTTGAAGGATTAGCTCGTATTAATAATTCTGCGACTTATTATATGTATATTTAATGAGTGGCAAAATGCAGCTTTGAACACCTTCACGCTCGGGCTCCTAATTATGAATATCGTTCGTTTGATCTTTTTTTAGGTTAGGGTGGAGAGATTGAGATTTTGATTGAAGTGAGAATATGGAAGGAGAGGTTATCTATGTACAGAAAAGCGAGCTAGACTGAGCCCGAACTAAGAAAATCCTTCAGAGCTGCAAATTTTTGCTTCGATCGAGCTGCTTTATTTGCCTATTGCTCGAACGGTACACAGAAGCGTCTCGAGTGTTTCTTTTCGCAGGAACAGCGTTCTCTCGCTCCGAGTTGAACGCACGCGCACGCGCAGGAGTGCGCGCGCGTCGACTTTGTACAGGTTAGAATGAAGTGAGGTTATGTCTTGCTACTTTTTACAAGTTTTCAATTGAGACGCGCCGTTTCGTTTCAAGGACGAATGTCAGCATGAGCAATTGTCAGGGATTGGCGAAAAATAGACTCGAAATCATAGGCGATCGCTCTACAAGATCGTATAAAGAGAAATAGCGAGGTTAGGTAGCTATAGTTGGAGGATTTCAGTGACGTGACAATTTTGGCAGTCGTGGGATTTCGCAGGGTGGATTTGATAGATTTCAGGAGGCAATTAAAGCGGGCCTCTTGATAAGTCCGAATAATCCCTGAGCCGGTCGTTTCCGTTCTTTAATCCTTCGCGGGCATTAACCCCTTAGAGCGAGCGCCACAGCGGGTGGCGGCGGCGCGAACCTGTTGCTTTAAACAAGATGTACGCTGAATAATGGATATTCCTAAGTAGTTCGAAGTCCGCTTAAACCACGGCCCACTGTGTACGGATTCAGGGATAAATTTCAAAGCTGCTAATTAGCATGTGATTGAATTACTCCTGCCAGCTATTCCCACTTTCGTCCTTCTCCTTCCCATAATTAATCCAATCACTATAGTACCGAGATACGAAACTTTTAGAAAACACTCAGCCTTAGCATCGGTAAGAAGTTTAGATTACTTCTCTCTCTCGCGCGGTCCAATAATTATAATTAGTCCTTTAATCCTTTGTATATTTTAATAGAAAATAACGTTAGCCTCGAGAACGCTTCGATTTACCGTTTAAATTCGGTTTTTGCGCAATTAGTGATAGTGGATCCTCCCTGCTATATATATAGGTAAGCTAACGCTTGCTCGTTTCAAGTTGTTTGCACGCAGCATTTGCGATAAAATTGTAACTGCTGCGTGGTTAAATTTTAATCGCATTATCAACAAATAAATCATACGGGCGTGTTAAATACTGCGGGTCGTGAATAATTTTGATAATTACGTCACAAGTTTTGTGGCAAATCATAATATAACGAATGAATTAATAATACCAGGATTATGCAAATAACCTACGATCGTAAAAATATTTTCACGACAATGCGACTATAATCAGATTTTTGGTCGGGCAGAAAAATTCATTTTATCGTGCATGCTGCTATATATATAGTAGTGGCTTTTAGATAACCGTTCTTGAGCAAGTTTCGCCAAGACAATCATCGCCGTTGGAATTATAGCGCGATTTACGCGGTGTGTCTCGAGTGAATCGAACGGAACTAAGAAAGCAATGTAATTAAGGCTATAGGCTCTCGTCGGATTAATTAATAATCGTACAATCTAAAAATAAAAATGGTAACATTCTCATATATGACACAAGTGTACACTTAATATTTACCAGGATCATCTCGGGAAGCTTATAATACTTAATTAAAACGAATGAGAGTTGAATATAATTAATATTACGAAATTAGTATGCAGTTAGAGGAGACAGCGTTTAGTTAACGAGGATGCATTATTTTCGTGCGTGTTTATTATTTCGTAAAAGAAGGAAACGGGAGAATTTCTCGAGCAGAGCGGCGGCGTAGACTTTAAAGGCGAGTCGACTAAATGAGTGGTAAAATAGGAGTTACACGTGTTTCGAGGATGTCATCCAAGAGGGTAAAGTCCCTTCGCGCTCGTTAATGTGCCTCGCGGACCGTTTTTAATTACGTTTTACAAAGTCTCGGCTGATGCACGCCAGAATTAATCTTCATGCGCCTCTCTTCGCGCGAAAACCAGCATTAAATAATTTGCAAAACGCCGCACGGACTCTCCCGTGAATTCCATTTAGCTTCGCTCAAAATCAGCGAACCTAAATTTCTCCCAATTAATTAACGAATCGGAATCCACCGAAAAAACTCACCAGGAAGAATTTTTACGAGACGTTATCGTCTATCGACGATCGCGTCTCGCGTTGTAAGATTTAATTGACGAATCGTAGTAACTACATATATATATATATATATATATATATATATATGTAATATCTACACCAACTAACTCGCTGTGCAATTAATCACCGAAATTTCGTTAAATATTCGTTAAATAATTAGGGGCCGTTACAGCAATTACCTGTTCTTTCAGCGCGCTGAACACGAGGAATCTCGGCGAACAGAGTCGTCGAACGAGGGAGGTGAGAAAACGGATTGAAATAATGGTGCGAGGGAAGCTAGTGATAAAAACCGTCGCGTGGTCAGACGCTGATGTTGCGCAATAAAATTAAGGAAATAGGGAGGGGGGGAGGGCAGTCAAAAGATCCATACTCTCCAGTTTTTTGGCCAAGTATTCGGGGAGTGCGACTCGATGGGTTGTGGACTGCGGGACGCAAATAATAATAATAATATTCGACGCTTTAATATTCCTACCGAGCGAACGTAGTCAGAGACATTTTCCCCGGGACTGCGCACTTTTTTTCGCGAGCCTCTTCATGCGAGAGAGCGTCCTACCGGCGAATCTGACGTTTTAATCTCAAGTATCCAGATGGGATCTGCGATTTCGCATTTATAAGAAACCGTCGAGAGCTCGAGGAAAAAGCAGCTCGGAGGCTAAGGGAGGAGGAAAACCTCCCTAACCTCACCCTCCACCCCCCCTTTTCCTCATCACCCTTCCCAGAATCGATCGATCCTCCGCAGCCGATAATTTTAGGTACCCTGCACACACACACACACGCACACACACACACACCCCCTACATATCCTGAAAGAACGCAATTAAGAAATGAGTTTTCTTTGTATAAATAAACTGACGTGCAAACAACTTCGGTTCTGAACGGTATGTATCGAGGATCATCGACGCTGCAGCTCGCGGTATTATACAATGCCTCTTACAATATTTTACATCGAAAGCGATAGTCGTTGCACTTTGTGATTCTTTTCCCCCCAGCACAATTCACACAATATTTCAACTCTCGTCCCTCGCGTACATTGGCATGCTCAGTCTTTTAATAAGTTGTTGCTTTCTTGCTCCTGTCCGCCGCGTGTGGCACAAGCTCCGACATTTTTTTTTCTTTAATTAAGTCACATGGATCACTCCGGTTGGTTAATTCTTCCGCTTATCGAATTATCGTCGCCAGGATAAGGCTGAGCACCAGCAGGGCTTCCGTTGTTGGTATACTCGCGGCCAAAGCTGAAAGAGAAACAGAGAACTACCGTGAGTTGCATAGCATAATACAAACATCGATGTGGATCAATTAGCGTTCCGAGAGATAATTAATGGTTCAATAATCAGTGGGTATATTATTAAGTTATTCGGACAATGGGGCGTTGAGTGATATACCGATAAGATTGAGGGGAGAGGGATTGGGGGAGGGATGGGGTACATTTGTACAGTTTTGTATTTACTGAATATATATATATATATATATATATATATATATATATAACACACGTTAATTAACAAAGTCAGAAGTGGAGACGTAGAAATGCTGGTGGCTCCATGAATTGTGCACGAAGTTCTTGATTGCTATCGGAGCCGCTCGGTGGTTCGAGCATCGAAAGAATTCCAGTTAGGGGATGAAACTCACCCCCCACTTTCTTTTTAAAGGGGGAGGAAGTCGGTTTATTCTTCCGACTGGCCTGGCGGCGCGGCTATTACTCGCTTCGGGAGAAATGTATTCTTCGCGTTCTTCCTGTGGCCTCACTCATCTCTAATTACGAATCAGAAACAAGCCGGTCGACCTCGAATCTTCCACCCCCCTCCCCTCGCCTGCCCGACTCTTCACGAGAACCCTCTCTCTCGGTTCCTGCGTCTGGTCCTACTCCAGACCTCTCTGAATTCCCTCGGGAGTTCCTCGCTTCGCTACTTTTGTCTGATCCCCTTCCCCATCCCCGAAGCTCCACGCTTTTTTACTCCACGGTTTCTTTCTCGCAACTCGACTTTTCAACGAATAGATAATTTATGAAGCAACCCTCTGTTTTTAAAGAAATCCGTTTTGTTAGCTTTCGGAGAGCTTTTATTTTTTCCCTCCTCCCCCCTCCCTTCGCCGCTTGAAAAAACCCGCGCCTAGCAAAATATATATAGCGTATAGCTTAATTTTAATAAAGCCTATAGCTATATGCAGCATCTTGGATTTTGTCACCCTTGCTTCTCTCCGCCGTCAAATTACCTCGCGCCATTTCGAACTATCGCGAGATTTCGTCCCCGTCGCGCACCGCACCGCCGAGGAAACGGATTTTCGCACTTTGCCATTATGCAAATTCCTTTTAAAAGAAACCGATGGTGAGCGCGCTATCGGCGAGGGTGGTTGAAGGGGTTGGGAGAAAAAAGGAAAGCTGGAAGAGTCGAGATATCCGATAACGCTGGAGGCCTAACGGAAATTCTAAAAAGGTGCCTGCCCCTGGAACGAGTTGCGAGCGCCGCGCACCGTCGCCTCGTCATTTAAATAGCGTTTGTTCAAATACCCTGTATATATGTATATGCATGTATGGGATACACATACACACACGCGCAAAAATAAGCCTCGACTTTACGTTGATCCCCAGGGATTTGTTTTTTCTTCCGCCACTGATTTCACTCGAATTCACCGGAATCCCCCCCCCCCTCTCTCTTTTTTATTTCCTACTCCCCCCCAAATAACAATATTATAAAAAATCTGCCACGGATCATTTCAACACTAAGATCCTTTCTCGTGCACTCGATGAGATTTCGATGACAGCGACTAATACTCTTTATTCCCTCGTTAGCCGAGCAGTTTTTGAAATTACAGGAATTTATTCGGGCACAGCTGCGATAAATCGATGAGCGATCGATTCCCGCGGGGCTTCGCCCATGTAAATGACTCTCTCACGGAGGCGGCGGCGCTGGTGAATCGTTTTTATAACGAAATAATGACCAGCCTCGCTGGCAAATCTATGAATCGTCATTATTTCGTTCATTCGCTAACGCGTAACGTTAATTGCTTACCGTTATCCGCCGGCCAATTATTGTAGTTCCTCTTCCTGTCCACGTCGTTCGATTTCTGCTCCGATTTTCCAATCTCGTTGAGATTCGACTGGAATTTCGTTCCTGCAACAATTCAAGGGTCGTTGTATCAGACAAGGTTCCTATGTATGTAATTTTTTAATTCTTTTTTTCATAATTTCCGTCTTTCTCCTTGTTTTTTTTTTATCAGTTTCTCCGGGACCAGGTGCGAGGGAGACGCCTGATAGAGGGACGTATAGGGCTCTAGGAGGAGCAAAGTGGCTGGCAAAGGCGGTAACTAGTATGCAAACTCCGGGTAAACACAATTCCCTTATCCCGGATAGTCCCGTCCGTTGTGTTACGGGAAACAGCAAGCGGTGGCGGCGGCCAGTCAGTAACGATGGCATCCTGAAATTTCAGGAAAACCGTCCTAGGTCAACGAATTTCGTGCCAAGCAAATTTCCCGGTCAACTACTAGCCAGCCGTTTAATTCTCATATACCAACAGGAACTTAATACATACTATCTGTTGAGGAAAATGGGTCACCTGGTTTATTACGTAGGAAATTTTTGTAACGCTTCTGAACCAGTTAAGAAACATTTGTATATACATATATATAGTACATGGAAGGTACTGCATATACCGTGGAATTATCGCAGAATTATATATACACACACACACACACACATATATACATAGTACATCTTAGACCACGGTCGCATTGGATGAAGCTTGCAGCACAGTAATAGGATAGGCTTGTTGACAAAAGATGTTGACCAAGACCACCTAATACCTATATAGAGAGCCGTGAATATTGGCTGCCAGCTATTGAGAGTTTTGGTGCTCCTACAAGAAGACGGCCATTAGAGTGTTAAGCTGGCAGAGGCGCAAGGTCTCCCGGAGAACACGGTCTTGGCACAATAGCCCATTTCGACAAGGTAATGGTCGATCATCCTGGACTATACTGTACATATATACACCACACTATACGAAACTTACCACAGCTCTGCCATTTGGTTTGTGTGCATGCGTGTACATGTGCTATATAATGCAGAGCCAAACCTACTTGATATACAAGCCATGGGTGGAATGTATAGGCCAGACAGACGTATGCAAATCTTCGGCAAACATTAGCAGTGACAGTGTACTTGGTGCCTGTGTACCTATACACACACTGGGCGTCATTCAATGAGCGTGTGCTTGCTGTGTTTGGGTGAACAAACAGGTATGTACATTCACCCCCTCGATCTACAGCGACCTCTAACGAGAAGTAATTTCACACGCGGTGAGAGCATTCTCCCACATAGAGATTCATTGTATTTTTAATCCACTTGCCACGTTCTCTCATTCTCGTTTACTATTTTCTGTCTATGGAGCGTGTACGTAGTGTGTAAAGTGTTGATGGTGCTGGAATTAATTTTTTTCTTCGTCGTAAATTGCGAATATTATATATATGTATATAGTGGAGTATAAATATAGATTTTATTGAAATTAAGGTTATAGCAGGGAGGGGGGGGGGGGAGGAGGAGGAGGAGGAGGAGGAGGATAGATAGCCCAGTGTAATTCAGGTAGAGCGTTCCGAGATTGGTTTAAGCGCGTGCCTACATATGGTTAACAAGACTCGTATGCTATCGTGCGCGTACACGTGTGGTCCTTTATACCGAGGGGGTTGAAAAGCCCGGAGGAGTTGGGGCTTGAAGCTAAACTCGGCACAACAACGCTGGCCCTGTGGGATACAGACTGCCTTAGGTCTATCCAGGTGACTGTGTGCGCTTTCACGCGTATGCACAATCTCTTTAACACCCCCATCTCCCCACACACACGCACGCACACATCCCTTAAACGTTTCGTCAATCGCAATTTAATCAACGCCACTAATTTTCTTCTCGCTCTCTCATATTTTATAAATATATATATATATATATATAACATTGCACCTGTAATTTGACCGATTTTTTCATTGGACCAAAATTGCGATTATTACAGCATTGGATGAAAGCTCACTCGGAGTAAAATTGTTTTATAATAATAACGAACGTTATCACGATGTGATTGCTTCCGGAAGTTAATTAATTTGGCAAGTCGCGTTGTAGCTTTATTCGCAATCACCGAATGATTGCCAGTTCGCATTCAAGTAATTCGTATACGTACGCGTGTAACTCGCGCAATGGTATTTTCAGGCGGGGGTTGCTGCTGTTGGTTCCAAGTATTTAGCTAAATATAATTCGCGAGGAGCATTCCGCATTCTGTATCTTCCCTCTCCTCGATGTTGGAACAAGGGAATAAAAAGTTCAATTGCTCCACTGCAATATTATGCTGGCCAGCAGGGCATTTGTTTTGTTTCAAATATTTGCCACTGGCTTAAATACCGGAACAATATTATTCTGACGTATTAAAGCGGAATGATCGCTCGCCGCAGCGTTTAATTATTGTACGAACAAGATCCGACATAAAAGCGATTCTATTGTTTTTAATACTCTCGCATAATACGCTAATCATCGCGTTACGTATCGTTACAATGGAATATCGTTCTTTCTTGTACCTCGTTATTCGATCATTTGCAACATTTACTGCATATATATATATATATAATAAACAGTATTTCCAATTTGCCAGAGCTCTCCCAAAATAGTTATTCCGTCGCGTTCTCAATTCGGGTTATACGTAGCCTTATAATTTTCCTCGGATCTCGTTCCCGTCCGCTCTCCATCTTCCTTGTCCCAGTCGCACCCTCTTTCACTGATTTCATGCATTTACCGCGACGCTGCGACGACGACTCTTCCCCCACCCCCAGCCCCCCTCCTCCGCCCTCCTCATTCATCTTCCGTTCTTTTCGCTACTTCCGGCCACCCCTGACTCGACAAATGTATAGTACAACACGCCTGCGAAGTGCGAGTGTACCCAAACGTGCAGCAGGCGTAACTCGTAAGCGTGCATAAGTAATGTCTTGCTAAGCCAGCCGGGGTAAAGCGAACGCGTTATTCGAATGGCGGCGCCCCAATTCCTCCGCACAATTCGCCAGTTAAATCTCCGTTGCGGTGTAACGACTGGAAGCTTCTTCCCGCATTGTCCCACTGGATATACATTCTTTCGACTTTTTCCAGCGGCTAATTGTAAAGAAAACCCCCGTCGGGATTACGCCACGCGAGGGTTAAGCCGCCCTTTTTCAACGAGATGCTTATTAACCCGAGGCATCGGCGTTTTCGATCGCTTTCTTCGCTCTTATAATCCTATTAATAAACTGACGCAATCAGGCGGACCAGGAATTTCTTGATTCGGAGAAATTAATTTGGTGGAATAAGTGCGGGAGGGTGGAGGGAAATTAAAGGGTGGGTGGGGGTAAAATAGGGAAAGGTTTGGAGAAGAATGGATGAAAGGGGCGGGGGGTGAAGGAAACATTAATGCCACCCCGCAAACCGCAGATGTTGCGCCAATTACATGCCTTCTCCCCTCCAGCAGATTTCCAGATTCTCCGCACGCAGCCACCGGAGGGAAAGAGCGGGACATGACATACCATAAGCCGTATTCCGACTATAACGACCCTAACGCTCCCCTGCTGCAGTCGTGTTTCATCAAGCTACTCGATCTATCGTGCTAAATCTTCGCTCTTTGGATTTATTTTTATGGATCTTGAATTATCCTTCAAGAGTGGAATTTTATACCGGGGGGAGGGGTTGTTGGAGGGAAAAAGCGAGACACGACGAGCCACGAGCTGTATTATGATTGTAACGATACTGCAACTCTCCCCTGTTGCAATCGTGTTTCGCAAAGCTACTCGATTTATCCTGGCAAATCTTCAGGCTTTGGTCATGTTTTTATGTTACTTGAATTAATCCTGAAGAGCAGAGTTTTTATAAATATTCCATGCACTTTGGAGTACATATCGCAGAGGGTGAAAAGAACCAGAGGCGAAACACCATAATCTTTATTCTTACTGCGATGATTCCAACTCTGCCCCTTGATGCAATCGTGATTCATCAATCTACACTATTTATCGAGGCGAATGTACGCTCGTTTGGTGCGTCTTTGTGTAACTTGAATTAACCTTGAAGAATACAGTTTTTATGAATATTTTATAGAACTTTGTGAATGTAATAGAGGGTGGGAGGGTAAAAGGAGTGAGACACAACAAACCATAAGCCATATTTTGCTTGTAACAACCCACTACACTCCCCTTCTACAGTCGTGTTTCATAAAACTGCACGATCTATCGTGGCAAATGTTCAGTCTTTGGCCATATTTTTATGTAACTTGAATTAACCTTGAAGAGTGGAGTTTTTATAAATATTCTATGGGGTTTGGAGAATATCGTAGGGGGTTGGAAGAAGAAAGGATGGCTGAAGTAGCGTGGGAGTGAGGTGTGGTACAGGTTGTAGGAGTAGTGGAGACGAGAAGGGTTGGGGAGGAGAGGGAAGGGAAGAGAAGAGGGCAAAGACGGTGAACGTCGAGTGCGGCTGATATTATTCTTGGGTCTTCCTCGCCGCCGCGCCGGAGCATTATTAGTTCTAGCGTGTTAGCATACATGAAATATTGATGTTACACAGGGCCCCAACCTGGAATCTTCTCTTTCCCCTAACATAGCTACGCTCTGCGTGCTCTGTCTTGTACTACTACCTTGTACCTTTATGTATATATATATATATATATACTCGCTCCTTTTCTCATTTCGAGCAACTTTATTCCACCAAACTAGGAAGTTTATTGCAAAGACTCGATAATTCGTGGAATTCGCGAGCTTCGTGGTCCAAGAATTTCGGGAATGTCGCCCAGCTCATTTTTCTTGATTCAGCCACAGACTTTACCGCATTATTGCGTCTTAGCAATATTTTCGCAGCATTTCCGGCGTAGGTACTCATTCGCAACCCACGCCGCGCCACGCCACGTGACGTCTGAGTGATCGATGCGTTCCTCGAAAAAAGATCAAGATTGAAGAGAAACGCGCGCTGGATCCATAGAACTTTCTGTCATTTACATACATCTCCGTTGGAATGGAAATTCCGGCGCTTCCTCCAGGGCTAATTCCATCGCTGTTTTTGCGGGAATATTAAGGTAGAGGATATTAAAGTTCTGCTCGTACCACGAATCTCCACATGCGGTGCGTCTCGCTGATGAAATTATACCAAGAGTATTCATCGCGAAAATCCCAATCGAAAACTCCTTCCCCCACCTCATCTTTTTTTTGTTCCTTCTTCTTTTTCATCGGACCAATGAGTTTCAAGCTGTCGATTGGCAAACTTTACCGATCAATCACCTAATACCATAATGTGTAAGGTGTATACTACACGCGAGCCACGCCCAACCAATTGATTATTAACTATATATATATATATATATATATATATATATATATAAAGAGATAAACTTACCACTCTTGGCATTCTTCTCATTGTGGATCGTCAGAGAGCTGGGATTCCCGTAAACGGAATTATTCATCTCCGTCGCGGTATCCCAATCTGCAGAAAAAGAAGAGAAAAAATGTACTGGAGGCTACGTTCAAAATTATACCGTCAGCCATCGATATTATGGCGTTTAATCAAACGTAATATACTCGGTTAATTAAGTCGGCAAACACAGTATCGTTCTCCAGATGCATCGGAAATTTATGAAACAAATATAACCTACTCCATATCAGTCCCGTATAATGGCGTTACCATTGAAAATTGTAAACCAGTCAAAGTTCTGATATTAAAATCAATAAAATTCCCTCGCGGAGTTATTTTTGGCAGGATAATTGGAAAAACTGTGGATAGTCTACCGAAAAACGGCTGTACGTGACAATTTAATAGACTTGGTGGTTTTTTCCGGGGGAGTTCGGAGGTGGTTTTACGATCTTACCTTTTCTGGGCGGCTCGGTGGTGGGTGGACTGGGGCTGGTGCTCGGTGGAGGAGACACTGAAACGAAAGAAATAAGTTTTTATTTTTAATTAAAGTTTCTTCCTCGCTGTTAGGCGCGTGTGCGCAGCCAAGATGGGATAGAGCGGCTTCGGGATGAGAGGGCTGAAGGAGTGGGGGGGAGCGTTATGGATCGCGCCACCTGTTACTAACTTCACCCTCAAACGTATTAGCCACCGTGGTGGTCCCGGCCAGACTGGCCAAACTCTACATCATATTTTACCCTCATCCAACCCTCCCCCACCCCCCCCCTCCCTCTACCCTTTGCCCTCTTGCCCCAAAGGAAGAGCCGCTATACTTGAATAATTATTCCTAATTTCGTCATTCGTCCTGGCGGACCTGTCCGCGCCTGGATTTACTACTAGCCACAGCTGACTGCGATGATCCGTTAAACAGACTACTCCTACACAACTTCTGCAACCAAACTTAATTTACCATTCCGCTTTGACAAAGATACGATTGTAGCGGAAGAAACGGGAATGTTCCATGCTTATTCTTCGTCCACCGCAATATTGCTATTATTTTCTAGTTTATGCTAATAAAACAGTCCTTGAATCCTGGAAGAGATTTAATTTCGTGCCAGTGGCTTGAAAGAGCACAGATATTTCTCTTATTTATTTATTTCGCACATTTCGAGGATACGCTCTGGTATAGAGACGGATAGATTCGGAGGGACGTATGTGGTATCCGCACCGTATGTACTGCTCCATATCGCAAAGAATTCATTGTCATTCGTTGTGAAAGCTTGAGCGATTACTCGCAGGTGGGATAGAGGAGAGTAGGATGTATATCGGATAAAATAGAATGAAATGATAAAGTACGTGTCTGCGTGAATGTGTTTACACGCTCGGCCGGAGCAGAAATATGTAAATGCTGCTTTTATCGAGAAGCATCTGTAAGATTAAATGATCTGCAAATATGTATCCTGTTAGCTGTCATCCTTATTCCTATTATTTCCCTACTCCCCCCCCCCCCCCTCCCCTACTCTTATATATCAAGCAAATTCTTTTTTAATTTCTCAAGGCTGCAGCAGTCACGCGATATCCCGCGAAAGCTTCGTCATACTCCTGCGTTATTATCTCATTCGAGAAATGTTTATAAGTATACTTGCACTGGAAGAGTAAGCAATCAGTGTTTTTTCCTCCAAGATGGAAACTTGCCAAGGTTTCTCTTTTTCGATTTGTCGAATAAATTATAACGTCCGGAGTCTGTTTTCGCGAAATTCCGTAATTAGAATTGACATAGGGTGCAATATTTAATGTGCAAGACTGAAGTGGAGAACTTGGGACGGAGCGGTCCAGCGAAAGTAGGACGAGGCTATTAAACTAATTGAGGCATCCTAAGATTTTAACGGGTTCATTTACCATGTCATTTTCGACATTTCCAACTGGTACACCGTATAAGATTTATTCCAGTCTAGAAATCAATGTGCACTGCTGTCTTTCTCCTCTCGATATTCCTCCAGGCAAAATGCTGTTTGCATCGTGGGAGACTGACGCGTTAAAGACACGAGGCTTATTAATTGCTGCTAGCGAAAGACTCGATGCATCGAGAAGTCTGCTGGGCCAATCATCAATCAGCTCGGCCAAGTTAAATGAGCGGGACAACTGGCTTTAATATCTCCCGGGAGAAATAAAAGTTGGCTCGATAAATCAAAAGTGAAAAGTGGCCGTCCAACTCCCTCATGCCCCCTCCCCCCACCTCCATTTCACCCCCACCCCTCTTTACCACCCACTAGCAACGAATGCTAAACGAAAACCGACTGGTTTCCACGATTTTTCCTGGACAAATTTACAAACGTTCTCGAATCCTGCGCCCCTTCCTCGTTAAAGTCCTCTTCTTCCTGCTGTTATTATTATTATTATTTAATTACTAAATTCCCCTCCCCCCTTCCGATAGGTTGCTCCCACCACGACCTCCACGGAGCTCTGTCAGCATTATCTTCCCTCGCGCCTTGTTTTATTCCCCATCATTTTTTATCAAAGCGCCAACCAACTCTTCTCTTATTTTAATCTTGCAGCTTTCCATCTTTCTCAAAACTCGGGCCGCTAATGCCTCTGGCAGCGGCGACTTGCAAGAGTGATAAATGAATTTTCATCTCTCTCCTCACCCCCTCTCCTATTCATATCTATGAGGCGGAAGGACGAGCCGCGACGCGGCTGGAATTGGATAATCTTCCAGTAATAAGTATGGAGAACCTGCAAATTGGTCGATCGACTCTCGTACTTCGCGAATTCTTCAGGAATTTTCGTGCAAATTTTCTCCAAAAATAAGTAAATAAAATAAAGAAAACAAAAAACATACACAGATACACCCTTCGACAATCCCAGGTAGTTGTTTTGGTACCAAAAGGGGTTGGTTTTCGAATGATCTCTTCGCGTGGGTATCGGTCGAGTGGGGGGGGGGGGGGATGAATTGATAAGCGTCGCTTTACAGTCTCGAGGGGTAGAGCGAGAAAGATCTTGATGGAAGGTCGTCCGAGACAAGCGATACGTCAAGGAGTGTTTAGCAGAGTGGGGTTTGAGGCGTGAGGATGGCTCGAAATCAAAGAGCTAGGAAGTGGAAGGGGAATGAGGACCGGAGGTGAGACAACGAGAGAGCCCCAGGGCCATCGCCATGAGCCAGGGCCGCTGACGGCTCGTAAGATTGATTGGAGTTACGGGATGGAAAATTAACGGTCTGGCCCGGCTGGTCCGGGATGCTGGAAAGGTGCAGGAAGGCGACGAGGGCTGCGTGACAGCAGCCGCATACTAATTCTCCACCCTCACCCCCCCCCCCTTCTTCCGATGAATCTCTCGCAGAAGGACCCTCCTCCTCCCCCCCCCCCCCCTCCTTCCCCAAGTGTGCCCAGGAAATCGAGTCGAAGAGTTTTGCAACTTGATCTCGACGACGATTGGCGATAATCGAGCTTTTATGGGGACGTGGTGCAGGGGTCGTGTATTACGCAAGGTGGCCAACCCTTGATTGCACCAAACGTCCGCGAATATCTACGCATTGATACGTCAGCAGGTAGTCCGGCAGGAGTAATTACGTACGATGACTGCAGGGACACCGACAAAAGCTCCTCACCGGCCCATTGTTTCAAGAAATTGGGTTAGCGATCGAGGCTGCCCGCGAGGCTGCCAATTTCCTTCGGCCAAATTAGTTTCTGTCGACCCTGCATGTTAATCCCTCATTGCTTATAGAATTCCCCTCATTAATGGTTTTCACTCCCCTAAAAACCAGGATCATTGCACTTTTCCACATTTATCATCGTCCGCGCGAACCATCATTTCCCTGCTTCTATATATAGCAACGTGGGAAAAAGTTTTAATTAAATCTATTATAATAACCATTGTAGTAATTATTAATTTCTCTTGGAAAAGTGGAAGCTAGTCTCTGGACTCTTCAGAGACCTTCCTCGAGGACTAGCTTTCCTGGAATCATTGAATTATCGCGGAACAATTGATCGTCGGTTGTCTCTGCGCGAGGAGTAAACACTTTGGCGAGTAAAACTGAAATTTGAAGAACGGTGTATAGAAAAGTGTATAGGAAAGACAGCGTTGGGTGAAAGTTGCAGGAGGAATAAATCGATAGTTCGAAGGGGCATCGCAACGTTGATGGACGATGAATTTTGTTTGGATTAGTTTGAAGAAATATCATCAGGATGTTCGATGATATATCACGGCTATATTCGTTTCCACGATTGTCACTTCCGTTGCGTGATTTCGTCGCTTCTGTATAAATATACTCGCTGACGTTTTATCGTTTATCTTCTATGGCTCCGTCTGGCTATTACTAGGGTATATCTACTGACATCTATTAATATCACAGCGATACCAGGATTCGACCCACGAGTTAAATTCACCCGTGGAGAGAGAAAGGCACGACGACTCTGCCGGAAAAAGAATTTGGTCTGATGAATTATCGATTTTACTACTTAACACTGAACACAGAACAGCCAGCAGGCTGCAGGTATACTATTTATGATCGCGAAAAGTTTCCTTCCGTTCACAGTTACTTAGGAGCGCGACTTCCGGCTGTTCTCAAGCAAGTTTCTGCGGGCATTTCACGAACAGATAGCGTTAGGACATAGGTACAGGAATCATATAGCTTTTGGAAGAAGGGGTTCTTGTCGGGAGCAGATGACGTGGGTCGAAAGGTCGAGGAATTCAGGTAGATGGGATCTGTCGCTCAAACTCTTTATGCCTGGTTATTTTGAATCGTATCAGGACGATTTTTCGTCCCGGCTGACGTTCCATGACATCTCACGGGTCTACCAATTACAGGGGAATATTGCCCAGACCCGGACACTGCGTGGGACGAGCGCGAGATTCACTTATGGAAATCTCGAATCGTGCTAGATAACCCGTGGTCTTCGTACGTAGGGAGGGGATAGTTTTGCACGGTTCTAGACACTGTGCGAAAGGAGCACGAGATTCTCTCGTTTCACTCGTGGAAATCTCGAAACGTGCTAGAGATAACGCGTGGCGATTGGATTGAGGGGGGGGGGGGGAGTATTGTCTGCACTAGGATGATGCGTGAGACGCGCGTGTGATTTACTTGTTTCACTTGTAGAAAGCTTGAAACGCGCTATACGACTCTTGGCTATAAAATCGAAGAGGGGGGGAGTAGTATTTTTGTTTAGAAAAAATAATAGAATACAGGAGGGGTGACGTCACGTGTTATCGTCGATTCCGTCATCCGGAACAAATGACGCGTTCTGGAATATTTAGCACGCGTATCGAAACTGCACTAAAGACGACGAAGGATGTGACGTGACGATAAAATAACACACGAAGACACCGCGTGGAGTTTCCAACTTACCCCAGCCATTTTACAGAACACTAAAAAGTAATACTGTGTCATTAAAACTGAAACATGCTACAAGCGTAAAACTCGACGTTCTGATGCTTCGAGTAATATTATAAAGCAGCTGCTTCCTTAATAAATCATCTGCAAATGATTCAACGGTCACGGGAATTAATTCGTGCGGCTGAAAATGAGAGAGGAGATTTAAGGGTGAAAACACTTGATAGGGATGTAGGTCAATCACTGGGACGGCCAGGCGTTTTTATTTCCTCTTCTCTCCTGCTGCAGGTTTCACGAGATGGGATCGATGCTGCGAGAATGGAAAATTACTGCTTTACAAAGGGTGTATCGATTTATGATGAATTAGCTATGGCAAGTATGTGGATATCACACGATATCCATTCATCAGCCTCTCCTTCTAGTAACGAGAATGCATATTCAATTTGACAAACTTTCCGATTGGAAAACTTGCCGCGTGATTTATTATTGCAATTTTTTTTCTACTTGCTCGCTGATAAAAAAGATAGTGAAAGAGTGAGAGAGAGAGAGAGAGAGAGAGAGAGAGATTCCTCATTATCGGGAACCGTAACTTTTCCCTTATCGTCCTCCTCTCCAAGTAGAATACTGCAATTACAGCCATTACACGCTCCAGGAATTATTTGCGACCACAGATCGATATGCGATGCATTGATAAATATTTGCGATAATTAAAATTTGCCGAAAGTCATCGTTAATGTATACGCACGCACACATATGCATATATATGTTCATCTTCCCGCGAGAATAATTCAGTGCAGGAATTATTATTTCAGAAAACTCGTGTATTATGCGGAACATCAAGAGAGATAAAAGCGACTGCGAAGAATCGATACAAGTATATATATATATATATATATGTATACACACTATAGAGAGAGAGGCGAGGGGGTACGGAGAATATTCGCAGGAGTTTAGCGAGATTTTGTTTAGCGCGATTCGAAGCAACGAGTGATTCGCAAGCAAGAAGAGCGTCGAAAGTTTGTCCAATACAGGGAGAGTCCCCAGCGACGATTTTCACTGCAGGGCCGATAAGCTTTGTCGGATGTTCGTCTAATTAAAATACGAGGGAGGGGAAAGGGGTAGAGAGAGAGAGAGAGAGAGAGAGAGAAAGCACTATTTGCGGTATGGGGATGGATTTCTTTTCTCCAATTCAGAATCCAAACATGTTCCACCGGCTGATCGGCGACGTCTAATTAAAAGCGTCGGTCCGGCCGATTCCTGACGTTTATTGGCGCGAGTACTCAATCACAGGGGGAGGGAGGGGAGGAGGGTGTCGAGTTGGTAGAGGGTTGGAAGGATCGACTGGGGGGTGGATAAGTCGGCTTGGCACGCATCCTCCTCCCTCGGGACATTGGCGTACGTTTCACGGAGGTTTTGCTGGTCTGGGTAGGGAAGACTCGCTTGTATAATTCATGGTACCATCCACGCTGGTCGGTCGGTCAGGTCTTCACGTAGGGGAGACACCCTCCCCTCGAAATCCTCTTCTTTACCCCCGCAGCATCTCAATGCTGACCGACCACCGGATTAGACCCAGGAAATTGCCAAACTTCGACTCGACTCGACTCGACTCTCTGGAAAAGTCCAGCTTGGCTCAACCCTCGCGACTCCCCCCCCCCCAACTCCCTACTTTTTTTCTCTTTACTTCCTGAAACCGGATGCTCCTTAAACTAATACCGTGCAACTTGTGCCGTCCCCTCTCCTGCACGCGCTCGCTAATCTCGTTCTCTCTTCACAATGGCAGAAAAAAAACGATAACCGAAGGTATTTAAAGAGCCGAGGACAAATTTATTGCAAATTTAACTAAGATCTATTTAAAACTATTTCATTCAATTGCTGGTATTACCGAAATTCCGAACAAATTAAACCATTTGATGTCGATTAATCTTGGTTGCACGAATGAACAATGGGAAACTAATTATGCATTAACTGAGAGGGGGTGGGGAGGATATGGTCGCAGTAGAATTGGAAACCTTTGATTAGCTCATAATTAAGAAGCTATTGTAATTTTAATTGCATTAGCGCGAACGAGCAAAAAGTCATAATTGACTAGAAAGCCTTAATTAGTGGTTTCCCATTAAATAAATTCATTATTAATTGTAGAGACGCAAACGCGAATCGCCTATTACTGCTCATAGATATAATTAAATTTCCATCGTTGTATATATGCGATATGGGTAAAGCGTAGCTGTACCATTTGATATAACAATCCATTTTGATTTGTCCTCTTTTCCGCCTGTACAGAAATTAATACACGCTTTTTTCATTTTCTTGCTTTTACAGAGCGCAGGGGATATTGGAGTACTTCAAAGTAGTTGCTGGCTATTTATCGGGCAAACCGCCAAAAGAAAACACAAAGTCCCCGGTCGCGTCTAGAAAGTTGGTGCGAATGAATCTGGCGAGTTGCAAGCATAATAAAGCATTTTCGCGCATCCCTGCTGCTGACCTGGCAGCTGCGAGAAACTCGAAGCTTCTCGAAACGCGTTGCGCCATATAGGTACGTGCTACAAAGAAATGGACACAGAAGCGAGAACTGTCTTTCGCTCTTTCGTCTCTCTTTTCAGCGTCGTTGTCATTTCTTTTCCTGCTTCCTATCGGCGGGGCGCGGTGCGGCGGAAAAACCGATTTACCAGCAAAGCTACTCGCATGCAGACCAATCGTGAATGCGCGAAAGCGTGGGAGTTCCGTCGCGGAAGTCGTGAATTCCATCAATCCCCGCTACTGAGAAATTGCATCTGCCTTTTAGGGCACCTTCAATCTCTCTCGCAGATACTGCGCGAGTCAATCTCTCGATCCAGCGAGCCCGCGAAAGCCTTGCGGGTGTCACAATGTTTTGTTAAAGCTGACATATTCAGATACATCTGCTCAAACTACCGAATACCAAAAGTTTATGAAAAGTCTCATCTCTCGCTCCAAGGAAAACTTACGCCTTCCACAAATCCATTCCATTTCCCAACGGCTCAATTTCATTCCCTGTACCACTTTGTGCGTCAACTAGAAAACACATCATCCTGTTTAACGCTGAAATCTAATATCGATGTATTTACCGATCGAGCAGCTTCTCGCTATCCCCTTAAAGTTTCCTTATTTTTTTCTTTATGTACTTGGTCTTTCGTGATGCTTCGATAGAGGCTTTGAGTTTTTTACTTTGATTTTATTGTGGTATTTTTTGTTGTTACAGAGGACGGTTCATTGAATTAATATCATAATGGGAAATCAGAAGTGCGGGAGATGCTCGGTTGATAAATATAACATTTTTTCCAAATATAGTATAGAGAGGAAGCACATCCTTTCTTCGATTTATCATGGTCATCGATGCTTTCTTATTTCTTTCAAGATTTTTAATTATAATTATGGTATATTTACCGACAGAGCAGCTTTGCCCTATCCCCTTAAGGTTGCATATTTTATTTTTCTATACACTTGATATTTCGTGCGCTTTGATAGCAGAGATTGTCCGATTCACTTTGCTATGCTTTTAGTGTACTACATTACGTTATACTGAACACATTTCATTATATCAATAGTATAATAGGGTGAATCGTAAAACGAGAGCTCGATCGGTACATTCGAAATTCTCTCTGACTATAGTATATAGAGGAGAAACTCGCTCTTTCATCCATGCTCCTTTATATATTTTTCGATGTTTTTACCGACCGAGCAGCTTCGCTATCCCCTTAAGCCTCATTATTTCTCTCTCTATTTACTTGATTTCGTGAGTTGTCGATAGAGATTGTCCGATTTAACTTTGTTACGCTTGTACTGCTACATTACGTTACTGAGAACGTTTCATTATATCAATAGTATAATGGGGAATCAGAAAGGGAGCTCGGTCGGTACATTTGAATTTCTCTCTGGCTGTATGGAGAGGAGACACTCGCTCCCTCCGAGATATCTTGGGCATCGATGCTCTCTTATATTTTTCGACGTTTTTTGTTCGGAAGGTCCTCCGCTGCGGTAGGGAGTTTCCCATCCAAATACATATAAGCTCCTTATGCCACAACAATGCCCGGCTTATTGGTCTGCAGCTGCCAGTTGTTATAGCGAGCATAGTTTGCCTTTCAAACCGCAACTTCGATATCTTGACTAATGCACATTATACTCAATAGATTGCCCACATTTATAGCCGCATTTACCGAATTTCGAGCAAACTGGACTCCCGCTAATAAAGCCTGTTTTACCGACGGAGCCTATCTTTTTTTTTTCTCGTCGTTCATAAATATATATGTACAGTCAGAGGCAGATCAAAGCTCCGATTAAGTCACGCGAAATGCTTGCAAGGTCCTCGTGCAATGATCCTGACAAAATTCTCTTCTTATCAGTACGTTTCCTCGAGAGTATTCCTTTAAATGTTGCTCATGCGATAAAAAAAACTTGGGCTCGAAAGAGGATTCGGTGATAAAGATCGATATATTTGAGTTTTTTTCTCTCGCTCTGTAGAGATGCTTTTTACACTCGCCAGGAGATACTTGATATTCTCAATCCGCGACCAGACTGCCTGAATACTGAAAATACATTCAGCCTGTATCGACGTTCTTCCCCTGTGACGAACAAAAATTTCTGTCGAACGCGTCGTGAATTCTTACCCTGTTTTGGATTACAACGAATATTACATTTCCTTATCTCAGGAACAAGCCTTCCTTTATCATGCTTAATGGACGAGCTGCGACTGGAATAGCAAAATCCATCGCCCGATGGAAATAATCTTCGACCAATCATATTGCTTCCTTATACCTATATATACCAACGAAATAATATTTCTTTAAACAAATCGTCACTGTTTACGTCTCAACGTCTCATTGGCCATATTTGTTAATTATTTCAATCTCAAAAGCTTTTCTCCGCTGTACGAGAAAGTGAGTTTTTTTCTTTCTGACGAAATAATTCTCAACGAGGTGTGTTAGCACGGAGCTCCGGGAGCGGGAAGAATGGTAAAAGTGGAAGTCTGAGAAAAGTTCCCCTTTTTAATTCAACGGAAATCTTTCCAATTGCGACGAGTGTGCTCATTTCGGGGACGTTAGCCTTTAGCAGTAATGAATTGAAGCGTTTAGCGAACAGCATCCGGCAATGTAGCAGCTCCACCAAAAGGGATAGGAGAGGGGCAGAGGAAATAATGAACGTCACTCATTAACTTTTGTCCCCAGGCTTATCCCCTTACCATTTCCATTTGACAAACTAACGAGTTTTTCTTTTTCCCTCCGCCCCCCTCCTGTCTCTACTCTGATTTTCGCAAGAATTTCCAGCGACCCACACGCACTTGATTATCCCCCCCCCCCCCTCCCTTTTAAATTCTTAAGCACAAAAACAGCTGGAAGATAAAAAAGAAGCTACTACATGCACGGAACACGCGGTTGGAAATAATTGAAAACGATGCTAAATTAGCCATTAAACAGGGATTAATCCAACGATAACATATATATATATATCGTCCAAGGTTAAACCAATGGAGTTATTGGACTGGAGGAATCTCGGTTGATTTATATGTATTTTTCAAATTCCAGCCTGGGGGCGCATCGATAACAATTTCGCGAATTCCTTGGTCTCGCGGTATAAATAATTTATCGAAACGCGGATCACCAACGCGTAGAAGGAGGAAACTTTGAAAGAAACCTCGGGGGCTTTTCCACTCGCGAAACTTTTACGAGCGCCACGATGACGCCCAGGATTTTTGCGTCCGAGCTTGCGGCTGACCCGTTTCTTGTCCTCCAGCCTCCATATCGATTCATAATTAAATTGATCGTGGAGAACTTTGAGACGACTTCATATCACGCAGCTTCTTGAAACTTCCGGCCTGAAACATTCAAGAACCCTGAGCCGATTCGCTCATTTATCAACCAATTCAATGAATTGGAGAGAAAAAAAAATCAGCGACAAAAAGACAAAGAAAGAGCGAAACAAACAAAGAAAAAACAAAGGAAAAAAGGGAACAAGTCTGAGAGAAATTGAAGGAAGCGTAAAAAGTTACAAGAGAATCTTACAATACCGTGCTAAAAGAAAGCACGTTTAACCAATAAAAGCAGTGGAAAAGCACAATGCTGCTTTGTAAACGCTAACTAAGCTATGGAAGGATGCCAATTAAATCTTGAGTTTATTCAAGGCTGCTCTATATAAGTTGAAACTACTTTATCTCCAGCTATTGTACGTCTTTATGGGTTAAAAATAGCTGATCCTTGGTAAAATGCTTTAAGAAGCAATTAAATCTTATTATCTTATTATTTCTCTAAGCTCCACCCCCTCCCATATATATAGATATACACATCTATATATAGTCGGTTGTAGTAAACTCATTATCCGTACCGCACCTTGGACCCGTAATTTTATCCGGCGATAAACTTTCATCTCGCCATTACCAATCCCATCTAATTAACGCAATTGAATTTTGCTTATCTTCGGTAATAATGTTATTACTAGTGATATTATTGTTATTATTCTTGTAGCGACGCCGAGTGGTGCGATGAGTCGAAGATTTTCAGTGACACACAACTGTATATATATATATATATATAATAGCTAGCAGCTGGGTGGAAATTGTTCTTCGTGGGACTATACTTGCATAATTGAGAAAGCTTTATTGTAAAAGGTGAGCCGAGTGTCAATTACGCAGGGGACATTTGCATTGTCTTTAGAGTTTAGCGGCCAGCGTGGCATAGCTCTCTATATGTGTGTGTGTGTGTGTGTGTGTGTTGGGCTACCATGCGTAATTAACTCGGGCCCTCGTTCCATATATGTGCATCCATTATGATTCCAATGCCTAACGCGGCCTACGTAAGTGGAGCATAAGTGTTAAACCCAATGCCACGAAATTATAGGTAGTAAATTACGCTGCTGGAAATGGAGAATCATACAGAAATTAATTACAATTTCTCCGCTACGCTCGATATATCCCCCTTGATGCGCAAAGTCGAGTCATGTGTTGCAGAACGTTGAAATTTCTCCAATCAAGAAATTTGCATCGAGTTTTGCAGATTTTTCAAGCATGGTGGAATTTATTTTACGACTGCTGGACGGTTCCGACGATTTTCCAGCACTAGATTATAACAGTCTCGTTCGGGATGAGGATGTAATTTGGATTTTTCTTGGTGGAAAGTTTAGGTGACGTCAAATGCACGACTAGCGAGTTTGCGAAAGTCTGATCAATTCATAATTAAGGCGAACGAGCTGTGGTCGAGAAGTTCGATAGGGCGTGATGAGAAGCGTACAAGATTCTTGAAGGGTAGTGCTACAGAACTGTGCTTATCCTGGCTTATTTAAAAATTCATTAACGAAATTCAGTACAAGCGGGGAAAAATCTCGGCAAACTCCATTCTGTAACGAGACTTTAGGATGAATTTCTAAATCTCACGTAACCCTCCTCGGATAAAGATGCACGGGGAAATTGCCTCCTCGAGTGGGTATGGATAGCCAAGGGAAAAGTTGGATAGAATTGATTGTAATTGAGAATAATGGTAAATGTGATCGCGAGCCAGAAATGAAATTACAGCCCTTGGCAAATTACTGGCTGATAAATATCGATTAAAATATCTCTCGAAAAAAATTGTGAAAACTCCACGTAGACCTGACATTAGTAATTGAAATCGTATAGAGAGGGGGGCTTTCAGGATGAATCGAATGATGAAGGTGTTTCCTTGACAAATTACTGGGTAATAAACACCGGTGTGCACCTATCTCGATTTCCATGCATAATTGATATGCCCCATTCGACGAGGGTGCACCAAATTTGATTTAGGTGGAGTTTACACATGTCACCAAGACAACAGTGTAATTATTAACGATATAGTAGTACAGTGCACTGCTGTTTCATTAACCTGTACCATTATCCAGTCATTTGTATAGTGGTAATTAAACTAAATGCCCAAGAAATTCGTGGAATAAAAATAATTCCAGCAATCAAACTGAGAATTAACATTCTGGAAAACAGGTAGGTGTCATTGCAGCGCACCTGTACGAACGTCATCGTTGCGACAATATTTTAATAGAGAGAGAAAATAAGATCGAGATAAATCCAAGCGAGGAAACGAGAGAAGCGTGCCCCGTGGAGGGGATGAAATGAAATAACTTGAAGCACAGGAGAATGAATGAAGAAAATGATGAAAAATGGATAGAGAGGAGGGGTGGAGCGGAGGAAGTGGGTAAGCGAGGAGGGGTGGTTTCTTGGGGTTTGGGACTGGATATCAAGAAACAAGGGTACTTTTACCCTTAGGCTGTCCTTAATAATAAATTCATATCTCTACGACCTCCTGCTTGAAAGCACCCCAACCCACTTGGTACCGGGGTGGCCTCCTCCCCTTGGAAGAAAGAGGCACACGGAGGGGGGGGGGGGGGGGAAGTATCCTCAGTCAGACTACAAATCTCTTTTTTATGCCGCTTAATAAAACTCGCCTGACATATCTCTGACTGCTACCACTTAATTTTGGAAGCTTCTTCCATCGGCCTCCCCCTTTCCTATATAGCCTGTCCTGCGCAGCTTTTCCCACTATTTTTCTTCTTCTCCTTCCAGCTAAGGCCAATCACGTGCCGACTCGGACACCGACCAGGCTTATCCCGTCCCGTCCTACGGGACTCACGGGAATTTGAATTCCTCGCGAGCGTCGCTTCGGATTTGACTTTAGATCAGACGTGATCGAGACGATTAAATCGAGACTACTCTTTCCGAATTCTTATCCTGAATTTTATTCGTGAAAAATACAAATGTTTATCTCACCTTTTTTTTCTATACTGCTCCTCCTTTTTTTTATAATGAAATAAAACTATCCAGCCTGGTACGGATTGATTGGTTTCAAAAGAGCGCGGTTTAATTTTCTACTTAAATTTGATGGATAAATTGTAGCTTGTCGATGCCAAAAGTTGGATATAAAAGGATATGGAGGGTCTGCTCTTTGGATGGAATTAAGATGAAAAGTTTCCGTACCTATATCTTTCAGAGTCAATAGTATATATATATGTATACATATATATACCTAAGCGTTAATACAAGCATTTAATTTATAAGCCAATAGCGAATACACCGGGTCGAGAGTAAGAAATTAATTATTAGCAAAGAAAAGCGCATGAGCTATCGAGATAAAGCTTTGATGTTCCGAGACGTGAGCTTTTTAATAATCAATCTCACTCCCGGTGTAAACGGTGCTTGCCCGGTATTATTTTTCTAAGCAAATTACTGTATTTCGCGTGCAATAATAATTAGCAAATGGTCTGGACAGATCGATAAGATTGATCAGAAATAAAAGATAGATGGATTATTAACGAGCTTTTCCGATTCGCGTATCAGCGCGTTCACCGAGCTGTTTATTTATGATTAAACGTCACGAATTGGCCAACGAATACCAGCAGATTAAATTTATCAACGCGTTATTAACTGGGTTTTTGTTGGGATGGCTCGCGTACGCCATTTGATTTAGTGGATTTCACAGAGGAGAAAAGCCCGGGCTTATATAGCTCAATAAACAAGAGATTCCGGGCGTAACTCCGCCAAGTTTGCTCGGAGTAAAGCTCCCTTTTCTCCTTTTCAGTTTGCGACAGTGTCGTTTTCTGATCGACACGTTGCCTCACAATGAACAGCTCCGGCTGACAGTCACGTGCGCATCCCCCACCCCCCAACCCCTACACCACACTGTCTCCCCAAACATAATAGTAACTTTTTGCCAAAAAATCTTTAGTTGTCCCAGCGAGAAATCTTCTTGGACGAGAGATTTGCAGGGGAATAAATTCTCTTGGATTTTCAAAGACCAAATTTATCATTTATTATTACTGCCAAAATCTTGAACCTCTTGTACACACATATATGTATACGTATAGTCGAGGGGGAATCTTTGAAGCATTGGCTATACACAGTCGAGGAGCTTATTAATGGTCGTGAACAGTGTATTTGCCTCGGAGCTTTTACCTGGTGACTAATTGCGCGCGCACTAACAAACCACCCCCTACCCCTTCTACCCTCACGCGAATATACATAATTCAAAATTAGTGCCGGTGCAACGGTGCGGTGAATCATCCATTGGAAATATATCGAGCTGGTATCGATTATCCTTTTAAGGACTATAACAGCAATTTTGCCCTTCCGAGCTTGCAAGCTCTCAAAAATCAACTCGGCTATTCCACGAAATATACGCGTGCTATCAATCTCAGTTTCGCAGTGTTTGGTAATAATTAATTCTGTTCGCCTATATTGATCAGTTTCTCTGCTTTTTATTACGGTACAGCCTGATTTTCGTTTTATTCGCCAGACATCTGCATCTCGTCTTTCTTTTAGATTGGCCTCGATATCAAAACGCTTTTCCGATATTCTCCAAGTGGCTCGAATATTTTATAATCAATCCGAAGCAGTGTACGTTTCTAGCAAGAAACACGTCATCTTCCTTTGTCACTCCCCTCCCCTATACACACACACACACACACACACTCTGTATCAAAGGGAAAACTCGAGGCTAACAATTATTCATTGCGCGAGTTAGCCAATTTTTTTACCCACTCGTGGTAATCCGGTGGAATTTGATCCTTAATACAAGGCGTATTAGAAATCACGAGTACAGGAGGAACCCTTTTAAACCTCGGGGGCTTTTCCCTTATTGGAGAATAGCCGGGGGTGACGCTTCCCTTTTTCCGCGGTAGCCTTTTATGCTAAACGCCAGCTTCATTTGAATGTCGCTAATGCGAAAAACTGATGCATGCTAATGGAGAGACTCAGCCCGTCTCTTGGCGGCTCGAAGCTGTTACCATCCCCCTCCCCCCCAACTTCCCCTACCCTTCAACACTCGCATCCTACTCTTTCCAGAGTCCCACCCCCCCCCCCCCAACTCCTACCCCTCAAACACACACGAGATTCTTTCTCGTTCAAACTCTTTATTAACTCTCCTATCCCCTTTCTTTCTCCTTCATTCTTCTAAGCTATTTCTCTTTGCAGAAAAATCCTCCTCGCCTCTCATTTTATATCCTTTGTACATAGAAAAATCTTTCTCTCCGATGCTACTTCTCGTTTTTACGCTTCTTACATGCGAGTCTCTCCCTCTTGTGCTCTCTCTCCCTCTCTCTCCACTTCTCTCCTTTTTTTATTCCTTTCTTTCTTTCTCGCTTTCTCTTTCCACAAGCTAGCGTAGGTACACGTGACCTCTCCCTGAGTGTATACACTACGCCAAGCATCCCTCCATGTCATATGCATACGTTATGAGCGTGGAATCGTACCTTCTACCAGGTCTTATCTCCCACGTACTCGGTGTCTCCAAAATCTGATATAAAGATTTCTGATAAGGGGTAGCGTTGGAAAACATTCCTCTTAAATCTTACTATACATATACAAGCTACTCTAATATTCGTGTACTACGTTAGAAGTAATATTTTAAAAAATCCAAATTTACTTAATTTCTTTCAGCATTTCAACTCGTTCAGTGTTTGCTCAAATTTATTCTATCTGGTTTTTCTCGGGTCACCCGGTATGCAGTCTAGGCACGAATACGAGTGCACGCTCACACGTACAGTGAAACGCACAGGAAACAGGAAGGATCCGTCATTAGCTCGGCAAACGTACTTGCGGATGGTTTAAAGGGTAAATAAGGCTAAACTTACTATATAGTCGAATGGAGCCGTCGGTTTCCCCTCGTGGATTTTTCGCGACGCACTTGTAGCTGCCGTAATCCTCATTCTGAAAGGAGAAAATGAAGAAATGAACGATGGTGAGCGGAAGTTGAATCGAAAAAGCTGCCGATCGATCTTTCTTTGTTTCTATAACTGTGTGTACATATATAGTGTGCACGGTACAGTATACTTATTTTACGCAACCTTGGTGGGAATAAAGTTTTCGAGCCACACAATTCCAGGGTATCACCTGTTGACTCAGGCGGAGGCTAATGTTTACTGCTTAATTCTGGCTCGGAATGATGGAAAAGTATAGTTTCGGCCTCGGTAACTTTTCTAGGCAGTTTTAGCCCCCCCCCCTCCCCCCTCCCTTTCACCGTTATCCTCACGATAAAATTCCCATTCGTTTCTATGTATATACTATAGTTATATCCATGCAGTAGAAAATTCTACTCGGTGCGTTTTCCTCAGCCAAGTTTTATCAATCGAATTTTGTAGGTACTCAAGGTATTTGAAAATGACGAAGTAAAAGCATAAAGAGAAGGGGGGAGGGGGGGGATGCAATTCAGCATCGAATAATAAAAGTGAATTTTCTTGATAAATATTGACTCACCTGAATATCGTTGATGGTGAGACTCATGTGAGTTTTGTATGCTGGTTTTTCAGGGATGGACGTGGTCTTGTATTTGCTGTTCTCGTGAATCATCAGGCCATCCTCTCTGGTCCAGTAGTTCAAGGATGTCGGGTGAGCCTCGGTGTGGCACTCCAGCGTGACGGAATATCCTAGGGGAGAGCCGACCAATTGGTGGGGAATCCAGAGCATCGGAGGAACTGCAACACGAGTGATCGATTGGCTCATAAATGTTCCAATTACTGGCAGTGCATGCTCTCTTCCTGCCCTCCTCTATAAATCTCACCCCAAATCTCAACAAACCCTTGGTCTCTTTTAAATGACACGTGTTAAATGACAGCTGTGTCTTTCAGCTGTTACCTTATTGTACCATTGTTTTCTTGTAATATATGCTTGTGCATTATACACACATATACATATATAAATATACATATGGAGATTGTACAATTTTAGAAAAAGCAGCTCCGCTGTTTCACACGAGGAAAAAAAGCAAATTAGCCAAGTTTGACATATTCTCTCGTCGAGATAGCAAAAGTTGGCCTGGCATTCTATCGGGACAGGGGCTAAACATATTACGCTAAGAAAGGGAAGAGGAGGGAGAGGGGGTTTTGCTTCAATAAAAAAGTAATCCCATTTCGATGAACGGCCTCTCAAACTGGCGTCGTGGGTCGCGATAACGCAGGAGCACTTCAATTTAACTTAAACCTCGTAAGAATAAACCTAACCCACCTACTTGGCGGTTTGGAGTTTCGTACGAAGGGTAAGCAAGTGCGGGGTTGGGGGACTCTCGACCCACCACCAGAGACGTCTGGCCTTGCACAACGAGTCTTGAAATTTTAATAGAATCAAACCGAACGTGTTCGCAGCTCGCACCCAATTTAAGGCATCGAACTATATAGATTCCAATTGTTCTCGTCTGATATAATTATCGTGCTTGGCGAATGTTGCAAAATTTCTGGTTTCCAACGGATTGATTATTTTTCAAAGTTACCGAGAGTACTGCAACTACTAAATACTGAGTTTATTCAATACTGCGAGTACAAGATTATATCAATAGATTCCAATTGTTTTCTTCTTAAATTATTATTAATTTATAAGATAACGTTGAAAAATGTCAAGTTTCCAACGAATTGAATATTTTTCAAAGCAATGAGTGTATCACAGAAAACTAGGTTCGTTTCATACTGAACACAGCAAGTAAATTATTCTAGCGAGATTATACCAATTGACTCCAATTATTCTCATCTTAAATAATGATTAATTTTAGAAAAACGTTGAAAAATTTCAAGTTTCCACCAAAGTGAATATTTTTCAAAGTAATCAAGTGTACTACAGGCTGCTGAGTTTATTTGATACCGCGGTGTTTAAAGCGCAGCAAGTATATATGATTATTCGTGCGAGATACGTCAGTTTTCTTGGCGTCCCGCTTGAGCTATACTTGCGCATGCAGATCTAATTAGATACAGCGATAGGGTGGAAAGGCGGAATCCTCCTTTAACGCGATTCTAGACTAGAATTCTCCGCGGAGGTGCAAAGATGCGCGTTGACTCCTGGAGAAACCACCGGAAGGGACTTTCAGTCATTTACATCTACGTGCTTTAAAGTCAACCGAGTCGTCTTGAATGCAACATTAGCCACTCGTAAATCCAGCCAATCTCTCTTCCTTCCTTTCACTATACCTACTCCTTTTCTATCCTTCGTGAAATCCACTCTGACCTTTATATACTATATATATTTATCTTATTTCACTTGTCTCATTTACTATCCTGCAAAACATATTCCTCCCAAGCTTTAGAGCTCTGCGTTATACTATACTGCAAATCTCAATATAATTTTCCAGGAAACTCAATTTTATATTCCACTTCGATAAAGTCCATGTCACAGTAATTATAACCAAAGGAGTCTGTCATTATTATTAGACAGTCGGACCAAGAAATATTTTATCAAATCTCTCAATAATTCCTTCGAAACTTTAGAGTTCTACCTTATATACGTACCCCGAATCTCAATACAATTTTCAAGTATAAATGCAGTTTGATTCTCAACTTTGAACAAAGTTTATTGCACGATAATTATACAAAAAAATCTCTGTTGATTATTATTATTATAAGAATGTTACGAAATATTTTCTCAAATCTTTCAATAGTATAGGCTGGTCGCGTATTCTACTTCCAGATTTATTTGATTTATACGCAAGGACAGTATTTCCTTTTCCCATGAAAGTCCCATAGGTACGTGGTGCGGTGAGTAGAAATTGAAATATGCGAGCCTATACTGTAGCGTAGTATATATCTAGGAGCGTATAGGATTCGCCAAGTTAAACTATTGATGGCTTTTCCACGATCTGCCCGTATAATTTAAGGACGATTCGCGGCTGCAGGTTAAAAATTTATTCACCAGACGACATTCCTTTTGCAATATCAGAAATCGAATTGATAATCCAGTCTGCGCGCAGAGGCGTCCCCCCCCCCCCTTCCCTTCCCTTTCCCTAACTCACTCTGTCTCTCTCCCTCGACAGCGTGGTACTACGAGGGACGAGTTTTAGCAGTTTTACCAGCTCGCCTGACTCTTCATTCGAACGATCGAGATTGGTTTGTTCTCCTTTCTTTGAAGGGCTTTGGTAAACGGGGACTCGATTAAATTCGATTCTCCCCCCACCCCCTCGTCTAGTCCTACCAGATGACCATGGAGACTTCCGCTTAATTCCCCACCTTTTTCCCTCTTTTTCCTTTTCTTTATCTTTTTCTTCATTTTCACCTTTTCCTTCCCCCTTTCTTTCTCGTTTTCTCCCGCGCATTTCCGCGCCGTAATCCGTTAACGCCTTTGCTACGATGGATGCTGAGCGATGAGCAATTGGACTTTCTTTCGTATTCATTAAACTGTCCCATTCGGGAGAGGCTTCTGAAAAATTGATTAATTCCCTATGGCGTTTAATCCGAGTCAACATTAATTTCCACCAATCCCAACAACATAACGTTCAAATAGTGTTCCATGTAAAGCTCATCAATTATATCAGCAGTGCAGCGTATGATGGTTTCTAGAGAATCAGTTTTTTAACAATATTTCGTGTCAAGACAGCATATTCTAAATAATATTTCATGTAAAGCTCGATTATTATATATAAGCAGTACCTGCAAAACATATATCAGTTCTTGGAGAGCAATTTTGTTTCAATTGTGTGTCAAGACAGTGTATTCTAATTAATATTTCATGTAAAACTCGGTTGTCATATAAGCAGTGCAGCGTACACTAGTTCTTGGAGAACGACTTTGTTTTAATTTTTTGTCAAGACGGAATATTCCAAATAATATTTTACGTAAAGCTAGATTGTTATAACAGCAGTGCAGTGTACAATGGTTCTTGGAAAACGCGATTTTGTTTTATTTTTTGTCAAGACACAATATTCCAAATAATATTCTACGTAAAACTCATCAATTATATCAACAGTGCAGAATATACAGTGTCCTGATAAATGAATTTTTATTTTTGCAAATATTACTATAGGCAAGGTACCATATATATATATATTACGACGTGCATCGAACGCACTGCTGGTATATATAGGTACGGCTGGCTAGGACGAAAGCAAGCAAGAAGCCAGTCTTTGCAATAAGGATTTCCCCTCACTCTCAGCGACGGAATGTTTTGCATTTTAAGAAGGTGTCGGATATCCTTTGCGCCATCCGAGGACAGCCCCTTCGTCTCCAGGGTGAAGGGCCGACCCAGGACCGAAGAGAAAGTGCGAGGGAGACAAGATCCTTTCTCTGAAATCTAAAGTAATTCACGATCCTGTATTACGTGCTAGTAGAGAACCTCCTTCCCGTTGATCCAGGACACCTCCCCTGGCGCTTTTGCCAAATCGTGTCAAACTGGCCTAAAACTCACTCTCCTCTTTTCTTTACCCACCCCTATATACATATATATACCTGCGTATAACGCCATAATAAATCTCCTTCTAATTTTCATCCCACAGCCACTGCTCTGCAATTCTCCTCGCGCGGAGGAATGTACGTTTTATCGCGCTTGGTTTCGTTAATTTCAATTCGTTCTACTGAATTCTTTCGCGAAAGGAACTTTCCGCCGGAGATTCCATCTCGTCGCGAGGTATTCGATTGGGATAAATTTGATAAAAAAAAAGGGGGAAAAAATTAAAGAAAAAGGAAGAAGAGAAACCGGATAGAATTTGTAGTGGCATATATATATATATATATATATAGCGATGAGGGATTCGGACGGAGAGCGATTCGCCGCGAGCGACGAAAGGTTTAAATATTAACACGAACCTTGGTGAAATGTAAACGACAGCTGGTTAGATTGTGGAGAACAATGTACGAGCTGCGAGGCGAGACGCGGCGGAAGCTAATTCAGCTGGAAGTTAAACAGCGTTGAAGCTACGCCGTCGGCTCGACGAAGCACCCGGCCGAACGCTTGCTTGCTGCTGGTCTTATTAAATTCATCGCGCCCTGGCCCATGCACAACGCAAATGTGCTTTGTCTACAAAAAAGGATTTCTGCTTAGCACAACGTCCCTCCTGTGGATAATAAAGATGCAGCCTTGATAAAAAATTTTAAAAGCCAGGTCGACTTCAGGATTTAATAAATATTCCGCGTTGCAGAGGATTATTCGCCAAGTATGGATCATGCATCACGCAGCTTCTGTTGGAACTATCGCTGCGATCATATATATATATATATGTATATACCTGGCAAAAGCCATGTCGGCGCTGATCGATGCCTCGAGTCGAGATCGAAGTAACTCGCGGTAAGTTGCGCGGTATTACGACGTTACTGCCAGCTGTCGTTAGCCGAGATGCTTCCAACCAGTCAAGTTTCATCGCGTCGATAACTAAGTTCGCGAAAGCTTCCCAAGGAAAATCACTGCTATCGCATATTCATGCAAGATACACAGCAATTTCATCGACAAGTGTATATAATCATACTGTATATCGTTAATTACTAATTAATTTTCGACTAGCTGCGCGATACTTTACGTGTAACAGCTGCCAAAGGGTAGGAACCTGATGTATATATATATGTTTTTTTTACTAGACATATTTCGTATTTAGAATAATCATTGATAGAAGTAATCTTGAAATTTATATTTTACATATTACAGTAAGACAATCGAGAAGAAAATTGTAATTTAATTCATATCTCGTCTCTGTATGCTTGAGAAAATTTCTGGATCGTTCTCCAGTGACGTCACAGATCCAGTTCTAACGACGAGAATCATCGTATCGTGGCTAATAGGAGCATTGGCCACAGCAAACTTGAACAAATTTTATACTCACTGCACTTATATACTTCGAGCTGCTAACGTATATATAGTAGGTGTATAGTTATAATACCATAGTAGGTATATCCGGGTGAAATTGAGACAAGCCCAAGTTCTCCCGTTGATCCTCGTCAAATCGCTAACAAATAGGGATGGGACAGACGAGTCATCAATGCTCGGAACACAAAGGAGCCTAGTTTAGCTGTAATCGATACAAGCGGATCAGCTTTTCAAGGCGCATCTGAATTATATCCTGACGCGAGGCTTTGTAATCGACTCCCCACTAATTATCGACTTGTCGAACTTGTACAAGTTTATCGAATAGCTAAGTTAGCAATAGTAAACACACGTCTGCCGCACTCGACTCGATATCTCTCCCTAATCGAGTATTAGTTTCGCTGATAATAATAAGAATCGTCCTGCAATTTCATAATAGAGAAAGCCTCGTTATTTTCGTCATTTTCAAAGCTTCTTTTTGTATTATTATTCCTGTGTACCTATATATATATATAATACGTCTATGGGTTTCGGTCGGTGTCACCAGCCGCACTTCCGCTTTGTCAGCCAGTGGCGAATCTTCCTTTGCATGCTAGATCGTCCGTTTGACATTCGAGAGTACCGCGAATACCAGTGTGGAATTATCGTAAATCGAGCCACCTCGAACCAACACCTTCCACAGGATTCTCGCGGCGAGGGACATGGATCTATAGTCGATTCAACCGAATCTTTAACGTTGAAGTATTTTTTTTCAATTATTGTTAATCGAACTACGCAAGTCTCGAAAATTTCTTTTTTTTTCATTTATAATTCTGCTCATGATTATACATTTCTTTTTTCAAATCATGATAAATTAGATATAGTTGTTATTACAAACTTGATAAGATTTCTTTATCAATGACGATATATATTGCTTGATAACAAACAGTGTAGACCACCGAAAATATCTTTGCTTCCAAATTAATTATACTCAGCTCCCGATTATACATTTCTTTTATTCGATCGTGATAAGGTAGCTATAGGTATATAACTGCAGAGATATCGATTAGTATAATTACAAACGTGATAGGAGTTCTCGTGGCCAATTAACACGGGCTTTATTGGCCATGCCATAAATCGCAAGCGGAATTTATCGAAGAAAAGCAGCAGCGAGAGTGGGTATACCTATTTCCAAATCTTCATCGATCGTTTTAATATATAAGGCAGAGGAATCAACGTTGGCTGCTGGCTCGTTCGTTGGAAATTCCTCTCCTCGTATTAGATTTCCCGGTAACCGCATTGAGTAGCCTGGTCAACTCGCGTGAATTAACCTGAATATAAGGGTCAAATGCTTTAATCTCCACGGCCGAGCACTTGCTCAACTACGCTTCCCAGATATATAATGAATAAGCTTCCTGCTTTTATCGTCAATTACCATCAAAGGATCCTACTTGCTTAATTAAGCCATTTACATACAGGGAATTCTCTCGCTTCTCGGGACGAACTAACAATCCAATGCTATATATATATATATATATATATAATATAAATATATTATATGTATATAAAATGTAGATAATAGATAAATAAAGAGAAATTATCAACTATTTATTTATATATTCATTTATTTATAGTCGAATAAGCCATCTCGATCGCTTCTATGCAGAAATTCAGATCAAATCGATCGCAGAGCTCTACATACAGTAGTTTGAGGCTTTCGTGCAGGATTCTCTTTGGGGAGTGGGGAAAAGTTGGAAGGACAATCGAACCCATTTGGCGGGATGTGTTCGCAGGACTAACTTGGCGGAATCCTTGGAGGCTGGATCCTTTGATCCTGTCTTCGTAGAGGGCGCCGAGTACAAACCGAATCGGCGATGCGATTCCTTATCCCGAATACTTTGCCGCAGGATAGTATCGCGAAGTTGCGCGCGCGTTTCCCCCCCTGCAGTGTGAATCAGCATGAGAGGGCTTCAAGGGTGTGCAGGGCTTGTCACTTCGTGATCCGGAATGGCGAAAGTGCAGCCAACCGAACTTGGTCCTATTCAACTCCGTCCCCTCTTACGTAGGACCCTTTGCGAAATCCCATACATTGAGAGATACCTGCAGTATACTTCTACGACTACGACTTAACCACAGATGCTTTGAACCTTTATTATATGCAACAAATATGGAGGTTGTGAAATTACTCATTATTTTGGGGAAAGATTTTATTTATTTTCTTGCATGTGGTGGAGTTAAAAGAGGTCAATAATTCTTCATCTTGTAATTACAACCCTTTGCTAAATCGTGCATCGCGATAGCACCTGTAGTATGTGTCTACAACGATTTAATCATAAACGATTTGGTTCTTTTTTATATATAATAAATATGGAGGATATAAAATGACTAATTATTTTTATGAAAGTTTTTATTTTTTTTTTGTAGGTGGTAGGGAGTGAAGGAAGGTCAACTCTTCATCCCCTCTAATTACGACCCTTTGCTAAATTGTGCATGGTGAGAGACACCTGTAATACATGTCTGCAACGACAATCACAGATGTTTCGATTCTTTATTATATACATAACAAATATGGAGGATATAAAATGACTAATGATTTCGGTGAAAGTTTATAATTTACTTTCTTGCAGGTGGTGGAGCTAAGGGAAGTCAACTCCCTATCCTATAATTACGACCCTTTGCTAAATCGTGCATTATGAGAGATAACCTGCAGTATGTACTACAACGCCTTAACCACAGATGCTTCGATCCTTTATTACATACAATAAATAAGAAGGATATAAAATGACTAATTGTTTTAATAAAAGTTTTTATTTATTTTCTTGTCCGTAGTGTAGTTAAGAAGACAAGGTCAACATCATCCTCCCTTAAGAAAGATCCTTAGCAAAATCTCATGCCCTGTGAGATACATACAGGATACTTCAACAACGACTAAACCATAGAAGCTTTTATCCTTCATTAAACAACGAATATGAAGGATATAAAATGACCAATTATTTCAGTGAAAGTTCTTAATTTATTTTCTTACAGGTTGTGGTGGAGTGAAGGAAGGAAGGAAGGAAGGAAGGAAGGAAGGAAGGAAGGAAGGAAGGAAGGAGGAAGAAATTTGAGAGAGTCTGCTGGTTGAAATGGATGAAGGGGGGGGGGGCTTGTAACGAGATACACGGGTAGATAAAGCCGACAGAGAATGGTAAATTAAGTTAAGAGCTGAAACCGCCGTTGTGCCAAGTACATATGGAGGTCGGAGGAGGAGGAGGGGGGAGGGGGGAGGGGCTAGGGCAAAGGTGCTCCAAACATTAAACTCATCTGACCTAAACAAGTTTCGAAACGGTTTATTCATGGCTGCCAGTTGATCCATAGTAGTTCCCTCGCTCGGTCTTCCTCCCCCTATCGACCTCTCTCTCTCTCCCTCCGACTTTCACGATCACCAAAGGCATCTGTGCTCACCCTCGAGCAAGAAACGCTCGCCAAGAAATTTGGCAAAAAACCGATAAACGTTTCTTATCGCTCTATACCGACAATATGTATTAATATTACTGAAAAATTTCTGCAATTTTGCTCGACAAAGTTTTCTTCGCGCCATATATATGTATATATATATATATATAGAAGCGTGCCAATAAAGCGTAAAAGAAGCGGCAGCAGGACTAACGCGGAGACCGCTGGCAAAACTGTCGCGCGGCGCTGCGCGGGGCCGTTGCGGTGATAAATCGATTTCGCGTGAAACGAACCGTGAAAAATGCCGGGCAGTCGCACGTGGAAAATGTGTTTCGGCTGATAGCGTTCGTATGCGCGTACCACTCACCCCCATTCGGTCCTCGTTACCGCCACTTAATACAGTTAACCCTTGTACGATCGATTAATTCCACCATTTTTCCAAAATACCACTTCCTTCCACCACCCTTTATATATATATATATATATATACAATTTCTCGAATAATTCATTTATCCACTCGAAATCCTATTAACGACTCCAAAAACATTCAATAATTTCTGTCGATATAAATTTGCCATCTTCCTGCTATTTACTCGCTGACCCTGATTGGATCAGGGAGCGCTTGGATTGAATCAACGTGTCTGTAGGGTAAAAAAAAGGGGGAAAAAAAAGAAAAATTAATTTCGGGAAATAATTTATTTATCCGGTGCACGGGTACAGATGCCGTGTGGCAAATGGCTACGGGACTTTGCGCTGAGTGCCGGACGATCGATTAAAGACAAGAGAGACTTTTTCTCGTCTGCCGCGGGCGGAAAATCGAGTCAGGAGGTTTGAGGGGGGGGGGGGGGGAGTGTACCAGACGAGAGAGGGATGGATAGAAGAAGCCTCTAACGGAGTTAACGAAAAGGTACCTAAGGAGAAAATCCTCGAGGGATTCGAGGAGGCCGCAGGCAGAGAGGCAGAAGAGAAAGCTGGCAATGGGAGAAAGGAACGCTGAACCGGAAAGGGATGGTGGCAGAAAGGTAATGAGGGAGGGATAGCTTGCTGGCACGTTTCTAGCTCCTACCACTGGACTCTTGAACAGGTTAGAAGAACCAACGAACGCTGGATTTATAAAAGTTCCGAGCTACTGCAACTTTTACACCCTGCGCCAAAGCCAACTATGCTAGCTTGAAATCTATTCCAGTAGTAATATCAATGATAAGTCAGACGTAGGGTAAAATTTACGTTAAGCCAAACAAAGCTGATATCGAAGGGTCCAGCAATGTTCTCCGGTCGATTTTAAGGTTGAGGGGAAATATTGAAAGTATATATATATATATAGAAGAAATAGGAGGTTATCGGAGAGAGCAGTCAAAGCAAGGTTTTGGTATTTTCGCCAGTTCTGAGAAGAGGTGCAAGAGCAGAGGCATTGTCGCATTAACATTCCTTTCGTGTGAAGAGGGTGCAGAGCGGTTAGGGTGGGATTTGATTATGGAGGGTCGCTAGAGGTCCTTCGCATCGTGTCGAGAGGGTTTCACTCGCCAGGGGGTGGGATCTAAAAACGACAGGGATGCACGAATTAAAAGTACTTTTCTATAAATTCTACTGTAGTATTTCTGTTTATACTACTTCTTTTTTATTCCCTGTATCGCTTCAATGCTAAATTAGGAGGATATCGCTACGCGGATGCTGTGTTATGTTTATACGCCTTGGGAGGTGAGTATGTAGCACTGCGGAAGTTCGCCAAGCGTGCCACGAAAAGCGCATCCTTCAAGCCTGGCGTTATTATCGCCCTGCAAATTCTTAAGCATGAAAAGTAGGTAGTAGGTAAGGTATAAGAAGGAAGAAGGAAGGAAGTTGCCTATTTACAATCCTGGACAGGTGGAGCGCACGTTCGAGATCTCCATTGAGATGGGCAAGGGGCGACTTTCCGTTAATCATCGTGAAAATAACAGCCACACGAGTGGCTTTCGTCCTGTACTTTCTGCCTCTTGGCATTAGTATGCGGCCTGGGCAGAGATAGTGAGTCACGAAAAATGGCGCATTAATCTGTTACATTAGCTATGACAGTGAGAAAGCGAGACTTGAGTAGCCCCGAGCTCGAGCGAACGGCCAACTCGGCTATTTGTTACGTAGCAAAGCGGCCAAGCGACCTGAAAAATACACCAATCCACCGACGTACCGTCCTCAAGATTCCTCCGACAACCCATTCCGAAGACTTAAATCGAGCGATCTCGCAACAGCTGCTACTCTTTTCTCCAATAGCTATACTCCAGTGTATCGACGATTGTTCTAAGGAGACTGTATAGTGTCTTCGATTGGTTGTAGAAATTCTTGCAAATTTGAGTAATTTATACTCGTCAAGTTCGACGTTGCTAAATGTTCTCAATAACGACTTTTACAGGGTGAAAAATGTTGATAAAATTTCACTAAGCACGAGCACGAAGGGGATGGCAATTTATATAATATACCAAACGCTTTTGAAAGTTTTATGTTTGCGTTAATATATTTGAAGAATAAAAGCACGAATCGTTGGGAAGGTATATGGGAAACATTACGAGTATTATAATATTTATTTTATGTTCAAAAAATTGTTCATTGCGAAATAATCTCGATGATGACTTTTACAGCCCGGTGAAAAGTGTTAATAAAACGTCGATAAGCATGAGTAAGAAACGATCGCTTGTCTGGGGCTTGAAATTGGTAGGAGATGCTTCAGAGAAATGGTCGATGATCGTTCGGTTGGCTCTTTTGGTCGAACGGAAGGACAAATCGTTGGGGGAGTAGGTGGAATTCCACGCGGACTCCCCGCACCCCCTCCCCGTTGAAACGACGCAGGATCGAGTTACGCTCGCTGCTGCATCGAATTTCTAGCTCCAATGTCAACATTTAACTATGCTCGGTCTCATCACGTGATCCCCTACGAGATTCGCACACGTGCTTCACGCGTCCGGAACAAATCTCAGCGTCATCGCGTTTAATTTTATATTCATGAATTCCCTCTGGTCATGCTTGATTCCACAGGATTAAAACTCAATTTTTTCTCACTGAATTCGAAAAGAATACAGCTGTTATAGTATGCAAATATATGTGTGTGTGTGTGTGTGAAATATACAATTTTATTGAGATAGTACATAGGAGCCTATTTCTGGAATTCCTTAATTTGCTTGGAGCGGATGGTATACGTGTAGGTTCGAATGAAAGTGTCGATGGAGATAGAAAAGCTTTGTATAATCGAATATGTTGAACGTGTAGCAAGTTTGTTTTGTATTGGAAGCTTTCGTGCAGGAAATTGAGAGATAGACATCTGTCGTCGCGTCGGTGGCCATTATGCAAGTCGATTGAATTTTCAGTCTTAAAACGTACAGCTCGAATTAAAGCACTCGCCTGCTCCTGCAGATCTTTCCTACTTTTCAGATAAATTCCTTCCCCATAGTATTTACGTGCATCGGTTTATCCTTACAGCTGATCTTATAGCTCCTCCATTCTTGCCAAACACCTTCTCATTCTCGACTACCTCATACCCATTTATCAGACCCAGCCAGCTTATTCGTGACCAGGAAGCCATTTCACGATTTTCAGAGATCCACACGCGGTTATAATAAACCCAACTGCGCAGCAACCAAAATAATATAGGGAGCATCCGTATAGGTATATAGAGTGAAATATGCATATAATAAGGGAAACAAGAAAAATCAAATCTTGAAAATCGAACGTGATAAATTATTCGATAGAAGATATTTCTCGCCATTTTGGTCCATTTTGGTGAAGCTCCGAATGGGCCAATTGTTTTTAGTTTTGAGGCTATAAATTTTGGATATTCCACCGGGGAGGGAAATCCTACTCATAAAAACATTTCGCAAAGCGCTCCTTTTATTACCAGTCGTAGCATTCGAGGCTGGCAATCGCATTATGTTAAGGAGACCGCGTATGTTTACGAAATGTGGCATTTGTGTGGGTGGCTTGAACTTCGATCACGCATAATGGCGTCGTTGCAAAAATTTCTACTCACCGACGCGACGAATGAAAACGGTCGATCCTTGCGCAGGCCTCTCCTGCTATTTTCACTTTTGGCAAAAGTTTGGAAAAAAGTTGCAAGTAGTAAGTATAGCTGATATAACGTACAAGTATGCCAAATGTCTGTACGTTCTACTTAAATATATACTAAAAGCAATTAGCTCGTGAAATTTGATAAGAGTCGACATTGATGGTAATCAGATATCATTATTGGCTGACTGCAGAAGACGCATAATGAATTGCTGTATGATATCTGCAACATTGATAAATTCACGGATTTCGTTGCGCATAAAACTCACTCGTGACATAAATCATTGCTTGATTGGCAGATTTCAGTCAAGCTTATCGGACTATTTGAAATAATTAATATGCGTCCTGTTATAATACCAGGCCGAATTTACCCAATGAAACTGCACAAACAAAAACATTCTGCGAAGAATCGTATAATGGAACGAGCAGCATGTATGCAAGATTAGCTCTCCTTGTTTTTTTCTCCAGTATGAAAATAGCAAGTATTTAATTATATCAACGAGTCTGATTATAACTGCTTTATGCTACACAAATCCACGTAGGACAATACGTCTCTGGCATTACGAGGTTGGCTTTATTAAAAAGCTGAAAGAGTCGGATAATTTTTCGTTTGTAACGCGATATCGGGCACGGAATACGATACTGAATAACTTCTTGCATCCTCTGTGTTTTTTATAATAATTCTTCAGTAATATTTTACGTGGAAAAAGTTTGGACCGGATGATGTAGCGATTTTTCAAGATGCTCCGGAAGAATTAAAGAGGAAGTTTTGCGTAATATTAGTAATAATATACATATTGTACAATATGTATATATAGGTAAGGTACATACGCATATATACCCATAGATGGCTGTATACCTATAGGTTTCGTGTAAACACGATATTTCTGTACTTCCTGCTTCCACTTCCTCCGTTTCGTGCAGTTTTTTAAGCTGCTGAATTAATGCAGCTGCTATAAAGCGCACTCCTACAGCCGTTCGAGTTTACGTTCGCCCTCTCCGGGGCTACAAAACTGAACGCCGATACGTTTGGAGAATGGAAAAGTTTACTCGCGAGACAAGATAGCTATCTTAGCCCGTAAGAAAGGCTTAAAAGACCTTTCACGCCCACTTGTATTTTTCCCATCAAAAATTTCCCATCCAAAATCTCATGCAGGAATTTCCACAGATTTATTTGCAATTAACAGTATTTATAGAGTAAACATACCCGCGAATAAACAAGTAGGTATGTCGAGTGTGCGTTCGAACGAGGAATGAAAAATTGAATTAATTAGAGAAAATTGGGGAAATTAGTGCTTGGATTTGGGAGAGATTACATTCGAATGGTAAAAATTCGCGGCTGCACTCTATATGTATAGTGTGGGACACGACGAAACGAGAGCGCTAACGAAACAGCCTACTGAAAAGCCGAATTTCGTTTTTTTACACGGTGCACTCGATAATTTCGAGTCAGTGAAACGTTCGATCGTGAAAATCCGTTGACGTCCGACTAATATTATTCGTTTACCACTTGAAATATTTTCGATAAATTTCCGCGTCCACTCGTGGACCGGTACTGCAGGTTTATTTTTTACACTGGTTCGAATGCGATACTCTTGTATACTTTTTTTCCTGATCCGTATAATTCACGGTTGTACTACTAGTTTTTCGGTTAAATCTTCCTATACTGGAAATAGAATCTAGTGAATTTGCAAAAACGTACAAGTGCATTGGCCAGCAACATGGCTTATGTGGGTGGTAAAAATAATAATTAAATTAAGAGACGAGTGTGTAGAGAGGGATGAGTAAGTCAACCAGCCACTCTATTCGCTCTGTGCACTCGAACACTAATATAATGAAGCGAGAGTGTGTAATAGTGCATGTGAATGTTACTGGTGCTGCCTGTCGGTAGATTTTTTTATTTTTGATGGAAATGTTTCGTACACGTATACAGTTAGATATTCTCACTTGCATATCACAGTGTAGGTGTAGACGGATCGAATGGCTCCCAAGGAAAAATAGTCTTGTATACCTTATATTTTCTTGATTCATATATTTTACGGTTGTATTACTAGATTTTGATTAAATCTTTCTACTAGAAATAGAATCTAGTGAATTTGCAAAAACGTACAAGTGCATTGACCAGCAAGATGGCTCTTATGGGAGTGATAAAAATAATAATTAAATTAAGAGACGAGTGTGTAGAGAGAGATGAGTAAGTCAACCAGCCACTCTATTCGCTTTGTGCATTCGAACACTACTATAACAAAGCGATAGTGTGCAATAGTGCATGTGCATATTACTAGCGCTGTTTATCGGTAAATTTTTTCATTTTTGATGGAAATTGTTCGTATACTTATACAGTTATATATTCTCACTTGAATATCACAGTGTAGGTGTGCACGGATCGAACAGCTCCCAAGGAAAAATAGTCTTGTATACCTTTTCTTGACTCGTATATTTTATACGGTTGTACTACTTGTTTTTCGATTAAATCTTTCTACCCGAAATAAAATCAGTGAATTTTCAAGAGCATTTAACAACAATAACCAGCAAAGGAATGGCTTATATAGGGCTGGTAAAAATAATGACGAAATTAAGCGATGAGTGGGGAAGGGAGGGGGTAACCTAAGAAACCATCCTACAGCTCCCAAGGGAAAGATTCAGTACGAGAGCTTAAGTAGCTTTTATTTGAGAGGTTATGCGTGCTACGCAATATGCTTACGTAAAACGAAAAGGCCGGTGTAGCAGTATGCATATAAACAGTTATATCCCTGTCCCGTGACGTTATGCCAGAACCATCTTCGAATACAAAATCCAGGCCAACCCCCTCGCGAATCCCCATGGCCCATACGTATCTTGAAATTCTCGAATGGCCACCGCGTGTCACCACAAGAAAGAATGATCTCCTTTTGATATTCAGACAACACACTCTTTCCCGAAAACAATGAAATCGCCTAGTATATATATATATATATATATATATATACACACTCTCCTATGAAAATCTCAAAAAGCATATGGTATCAAAAATAAATTTGATTCCCAAGAGTCCTTAATCTCTATTTTTCCCCTGTAACTTGTAGGATGACTGGAATCGCGATGTTTTGAGAGAGAGAGTTAGAGTTAGAGCTAGAAAAAGAGAGAAAAGCTCCTCGTGCTTTCTCATTTATGCGGGAAGAAGGGCGGCTAGGAATGGTGCGAAGGGTGCCAGGCAGGATGCACGAACGAATCTGCAATCTTTGGTAGTGTTGGAGGAAGGATTTCGTATTCGAAGATCGTTCCGCTGAAATGGCACGTGAGCATGGGTGTCGCCGATATACGGCTTTAAATACGTGCAGCCAGGCAGCCGTGTGTTTCCCGCTGTGTGTTTACGCGACGGAACCGACCGGGGAAAAACTTGAAATTCCGCGTCACAGTCGGAAGTAATACCCGCTTACCTTTTTACGAAAGGAGACCTTTGACGAAAAAGCAATAGCGACCAAACGAATATGCATTGCCGAATGGCTGACGAAAAGCCCCGCGGAAACTCGCAACCTGCTAAATTCAACCAGAGAACCACCCCCTCCCCCATCCCCCTTACCGCAACTCTCCAACCCCTTTATCTGCCGCGATTGATATATTTATATTGAAATTAATCGGGCCAACAACCACGTTTTATATATAGCAAGAATTTTTCCATCCCCCCTCTCGTGGGAATATTAATCAGTACACTATATATCTATTGGCAATATCGTGCAATTTTAATGAGATATATTGCTGTTTTTAATCGTAGATCGCGTTTGATAAGTATCTGGGAACGAGATAAAGGTCAAATAGGTCGAGCGAGGTATTCTGATTCGGGTTATATAGGCGAGCAAATTAGGCTAGGTTTTATTATTTAGGTGTTCTAAGTTTGCTTCAAGAGGGAGAGAGAGGTGTTGGAAATATTTATGAGCCCTGGCAGGCTTCGTTCCGCGAAAACGACAGGGTGAGCTGGGAGAATAGCGTGGTAGTTGCGAGGAAGAAGTACGCAAGACTAGAACTCGATGATCTATGAAATTAGAAAAGGTGGCCGTCGAGCTATCAGTCATCGTATTATCGCAGGATTAGTGCAGGTCATGCAATAACAGTGATTTTTGGTTATTACTCGTTCCTGTATTTAAAATTTATATATATATATATATATCGTGTAATATACTTTCTTACCAACCAACCCCGGCCTCTGAAACTTTTCTTACGAGAAAATCGTAGTCGTGGCAAAAAGTGTGAAATAAAGTTATCGCATAGAATCGTTTATGACGTCACTTATCGTGATTTTCAACTGGATTTATCCGTTATTATATATCTGGATGTTCAGCTGCTGCAAGTGGCTAAGAGATTCTTAAATTGCCAGGGACTGGTCTTACCAAGCTTATTCACTCTTATTTCTACCCTCTCCCCATTATTTATTCATCGTACAGCACGCTACCTTTTTATTTCCGGTCGCCAGGATGGAAGTCAAGTGGCTGTAAGAGGTTTCTCAGACAGCATCATGCGGGAATTATCCGAGATGATCCAGCGAATGTCCCGACTCGTCTTGGAAAAATCGAGATGCTGCGGAAGAGAGGAAAAGAAAGAGCGAGCGCGTGGAAATCGTCTGATGTAATTTTATTCCGGCGACTTTCAGCTTTGCGGTTGGCCCCAGAAATTTGTAGCCGTCCCTCCCAAAGGAGATTTCATTAACCCTCTTTAATCTCCCGATCACGGAGGCAACATCAAAGCTCTCCTCGCGATAAATTAGTTTCCCGCCCCCCCCCCCCTCCACTCTCGGTTTCAGCTAGCACAATATTTCTCCGATTCCCGCTAAAATCATTATTTATATCGTCGAGCTGCAGCGTTCTCGCTGCTCCTCGCGAGAATCTTCCCAAATCTATCTGTTTTTTTTTGTTTTTTGCTTCTATGTTTTGGTTTCTATTTTTTTCCTCGTGAAATATACTTCATTTTAATCGGATTTCCCGGAATTTTATTTATTATAGACCAGCCCCCTATTTGCCTGTTAACGCGTTCTATCGGCTTCAAACCCGCAGGCTATTTTTAATCAAGTTTGCAATTTGGCTTTCGCTATATACGTGGATTTTTGTTAGCATTTGTAGAAATTGGCGAGAGTGCGACTTTGGCAATTAAGAGTTTCATGGCAGCTTAAATGTTTCCCCGCTGCGCGTTAAACGATCGTCTGGAAGAACTGTTACGCATATCTATCCTTCACGATTATTTAGAACGTAAATCTCCCTGACGATGCAGCTGAGACTTTACAAGGAAATGGTAATAAAGTTAAAAAAGTACTGTTTGGAGAGTTGCTTTTAGTTTACGGAAGGAGGGTTCAAATTTGGCAAATTACGTGGTAAGGAGAATCGAGGAATAGGTATATGAACACAAGATTTGGTGCTTGATTGGTCTCTCGTATAATATAGAATGGAGAAAAAACTATATTTATCTTCGTATAATTATAAAAGATATCGATCAGTCGCATAATAGCTTTACGAATCCAAATACAATGTACCTTCATAAAGACCTTGTGAAAAATTTCACATCTCTTATATACGTTCGCCAAAATAAATGCAGTATTTCCGCCACGTCCCAAAGTTTATTGAACAACACACACACACACTGTATTGTTTATTTATAATTCAGTCGACTCCTCGATGAGTCGTGAATCCAACAATCCTGACACGTAATCCTTTTTGCGATTAGGTTCGGTAAGTCCTGGTGCTACAAAATTTAAAAGGACTCGTGACACTCTGATCATTAAATTTAGTTTGAAACAGTCACTTTCAGGATACAGTCTTTTGCTAAATTTAACAGTACAGATTTTTGTCTATACATAATATATAAATGTGTACATACTTTTTATAAATGTAGGGAAAACAGAATTTGCGTTTATTTCGATTCTCTACAGGTTAGGCTAGGTCTGGTGAGATAGGGGGTAGTGGAAAATCTTCTCGCGACCTCTTATCAAATTTGCCGAGTTCTAAGACCGTCCAGGGGAAGGAAGGGGGATAGCGGGGTGCTCAAAGTCCAGGGCTGGCCTGGAAGAAACGCGGTCTGAGGGAACTTTTCACAGTCTTGTCACGTACTCGTTCTTGCAAGAACGTCCTGTCTACCTTCGCCAGGACGTGGACGAATGAATCAAAAGGTTACGCGACACTATAATTATCAGGCTACACGTGAACTTCGTTCCTCCCAAAGCAAATCAGCGAGAAGCAAAGGTTAGCCCGTTAATCAACCTCCACTCTTCCACTTGGTAATTATCACCGAACCTTTTTCTTCCTATCATCTAACGTCGGGAGTCGCCCAATAGATAAATAAACCGACCAAAAACTCTCCGCGTTTCTCACGAATCTACGAGCACTCGTAACAATATTAATTTTCTCTCGTATCGCACGATTATCAATCGCACGTGCATAATGTTCAAGACAAAAGCGAAATTACCTTGCAGATTCGTCGAATAGAGAAATAAATCTACCAAAAATTGTCTACGTGTCTGAAAAAATCTGCGAGTACACACCCTTAAGAATTTTCATTTTCCTTTGTATTACACAATTATCGATCAAGCGTATGCATATTTCTCGCGATAAAAATGAAATTACGTTGCAAACTGCGTTTGCGTCGTGATAAAAAGACGATTGCGAGTCGTTCCAGCCGGTTTTCCTGGACGTGGCCGTTGATTCATTCGAGCTGGCCCTCCGAGCAACCCTCCCCCCTCCCCCATTCCTCCCCCTCTCAACCCTCCAGGAAGATACAAGACATCGCCGCGAGAAAGCTACGTGAGTCGACTCCGAAAGGACTATTCGCAGCGGAGCTGGCTGCTTTTTACACGCGATGATAGCGAACACGCCATGCCGCCAAAGACTTTGAATTCACGCGTCATCCCATGGGGAAACGAAATTTCCCCTGCCTGGAGTTGCTATAAAAAATGCCGCTGCGACTCGTTACTGCCAAAACCGGCGTTATTCCCGTTAATTTCTCCATCAGACATGCATCGATATTTTTAACGAAACTGGGCAATATTCCATTGCTGTTTATAACGTTTATGTGAAATTATTATTATTATAATTATTATATTATATTATATTATGATTGTTGTATAATAGTACGGTAGCTTTTGTTTGCATCTGTATATATATATGTTACCGCAAGCCCCGAGCTGTACAATAGAGATTTCGATTATGTCTATCCAGGAGTGGATGTGGCTCTAGGCATGAGTTTAATTTAACAAATCAATTACGAGTTTCAATGGTCGATATCTTAATCGAGCTCTGCCCTAATGATGTTACATTGACAAACGCATGAAATTGTAATTATCGAAGCATTGAAAAAGAGAGCATTAAAAGCCTGCAGCAGCTCCATTTTCCGTCTGCATTTCCATTGGGCGAAAATAATTTTTCTCGTTACAGCCAGCAACCAGATTAATCCCATTCGAACCTGATTTTGTTATTCGGCATGAAAATAGCCACCGATGAAAATACAAGGCACGATCTTCCACTTTATACATCGTTTTTAAATTAATGACAATTGATTCAATAACGCTTAGCAATTATTATCATTCTCCATATTTCCCGTGCAGCTCATTCTCTATAAATTATTCCAATACAGCGCATTGCAATACGAATTTCTCATTTCACTCGAAGGCCTCGACAGATTTTTTCCTCGTATTTGCGTAAAAATGCAGCAATAACTATGTTTTTATTAAAAAAAATATGAATTTCCAGTCGCTACATAGTTGCGCCACTTATGATATACAAATATCGTTGTATTTACCGATGTATTTTTGAATGGCATCGTCAAATGGTACTTGCAGATTGGCTATAATACGTTTGCTCATCGAATATAATATAATAATAACAGAGAATTATTAATTTCCCTGATCAGCGATCGCGTTTTTCACTGACATTTATCGAATCAGTTCGTGCAATCGTGTAACTCGAATTATACAATCGACGCGAATGAACACTCAAGGATCATTTTATACGCGTTAATATGTGCAGCAAAATGAGAATTCCTGTTAGAAAAAAAAATCACGGGAAATGCTGTGTTTGATGGAATATTAATTAGAAAAAAGAAAGAGTTCAGAGTCGAATGATTAACGATCGAGTTTTTCACTGACGTTTATCGAATTAAAAAACTTTAGTTATCCGTGCTGGGTTGTCTCTCTCCCGCAGTCCGGCGAATGAACTATAACACGCTGTAATTGCATATGGAGTGGACATACGGGCTGACGTATTGCCGGAGAGTGTATTGCGACGATGTTGCTCCACGAGTGCGACTGTGCAGGGGTAGTCAGCTGACACGCACGGACACGCACACCACCTTGCTTCAGGGGACCACTGCGAATACACTGGAACGGATAGGGATACACGTACACGAGCTACAATAATCATGTGATAACGCAATCCGCACGTGCTTCCCGTCGTCGCTGGCCAACGACGTTTCTAATTATACCTGACTATATATATATATATATATATAGAAACCTGTACGAATTTAACTCGTTATAATCCCTTTACCACCACCCACCCCCTCTTTTTTCACTAATTTTAACGCATTTTTTTAATGTTATTATAATTTTAATTCCATCGAGCTTTTATCATTGAATTGATTTTAAAACAATTGCTGCTTTCGAACAAAGCCACGCAAGCTTTGTTGGTAGTGATTCTGCAGGATAATTTCGAGTAGGAAAGTGCGAATTGCACTAGTGACACGATTGTTATGGCTGGCCATTGGTCGACCAGTACTACTGGTGTTGCCAGTGCAAACTCTACAATGCGCTCTACGTGGCAATACGTCAAGCCACATGTCTGATCCACGCGTTCCCACATACTAGGGACACTTGGGAAGCCCACCATTGCGGGGAATTCAGAATCATTCGGGAATTAAGAGGCTTTGAGAAAGAGTGGAAATTTGAAGGTGGAAAAATTAAAGTGTGATTCAACAGTGTTTTTAATTAGCTGTACGAACGTTCTTTGGGATTTGGTGAAATTGAATTGAAAAGGACAACGTGCTAATTACTTATCCACGCGTTTTCACATAATAGGGACACTTGGGAATCCCATCACTGCAAGGAATTCAGCAGAGACTTTGAGAAAGTGTGGAAATTCGAAGATGGAAAAGTCAAAGAGTGATATAACAGTGTTTTAAATAAGCTGACAAACTTTCTTTGAGATTTAATAATACTACGTTAAAAACGAAAACGCGTCGATTACTTTCTCGAGCGTTTTTCTGCACATTAAGGACACTTGATAAACTCATCACTGCAGGGAATTCATATAATCATTCGGAAATTACTTTGAGAAATCTGGGAAATTCGAAGATAGAAATTCCAAGTCTGATTTGACAGGGGTTTGTTTAATTAGCTGTATAAACCTTGCGCGAGGTTTTGGTAATATCAAATTAAAAAGAAGAAAACGTGTCAACTATTTATTAGAACGATCGTTGCAGCCTCCGTTCTATCCGGCCGTGCACGGCAGTTTTATAACGCGTCCACGTGCTAATGAACAGTTATTTGACGCTGTAGTAACGCGGCCTACTTTCCCTGCGCGCGGTTAAAATAATTCTTATAGCTTTGCAAATAGGCAAGCATGGTGCATACAGTCCACAGCCGATTTTTCTTCATTCCACGCTGACATTCGTTTATATGAAACCTCGCGAATTCTCGGTTTCGCGCTAAGCACGACGAGTTGCCAGCAGCAACGAAATTTAAATCTTGCACAGCGTGGACATTAACGAGCCGCGAGTCAAAGCAAAGGCAGAAAGGTTTGGCAAGAAATGGAAAGGAATTGGATAAAGGGGAGCATACACACACACACACACACACACGAGGGAAGATCTTATTGCAATGGTTTCGTTAAATAGCCCCAGCTGTGGTTCTTTTTAAATGCTGGACCGGCGCGCATGAGTTCTGCGGGCGTTGAATTTTTATGAGCTTGCGTACTGAGAATTAACTATACATATATATATACACCCCCAGTTTCCTCGTTTATCCATTTACTCTTTCCGCAAAGTTAAACTTCCGCTGAATAACGTTTATCGACTGGCGTCTGATCAATATTAAAATTTATTACTCAATCCCTCCTCGATTATTGAGTCGTACTACTGGATGTTGGAAAATCTTACTGAAGATTTCTCATTAGGGCTGGAAATTCGGAAAATTCTCCGATTTTGCGGCATCACGCGGCGGCCAGATAGATATTACTAAAACCGAAATCCCATAATGAAAGTTGACGAGGTCACCTGGCACTTTGCCAAGATTGCCATAAGCTGCCAGTAAGTTCTTCGACATTCCACGAAAATGAGTGTTTCACGCCTTTTTCGCATTCTGGAAGCGCAGTTTTAATACTGCCTCATCACTATTTCGTGTATATACTATACACTGAGAATAATTTCTCGACCGTTGCTAAACCAATAAAAAATTTTTAATTACAATAACGTTGGGCATAATTTATCGATGCAACGAATAATTCATTGTATCAATAAATTTTATTCACTGTTATACAGCGAAAAATTGTTCATCGCTCGAACAGTGGCTGAAAAATTCCCTTCTGTGTAAAATCAATTTAATTATATGATAATAATGTTTTGTATATACACGAGGGCGCTGTGCTTTAATAATGTATTAAATGTGTATATGAATATAGTATTATTGCAGTGGTGAAAGGACGCATGCGCTCCACAGACCATCCTTTGCGGTGCGGTGGCGGGACGAGCGACGGACGGCTGGCAAAAAGGTGCAGAATAAATAAAAGAATAAATAAAAATGAGAAGACACGTGTCTCACAAATCACGGCTCCAGTCCTGACGAGTCCCGTGGGACATTCCAGCCATCTCATGTCGAGCTTTCGGGATTATTCTGCATGTGTTCAGGCAATGTGCACCTCGCACTCCATGTACCCAACCCCCATTTCAACCACGAGCTTTCCTCCATCCGTTTTCTCCCCGTCTCGTATTCTTTCATCCCACTGCGCCAGCACACGCTCACGCCCAGACTCTCTCCTTTTATCGCGCTCTCGAGCTTTTGCGTTTTTCACAGCTTTTTTTTCCCACGCTCCTCATTCTCGAGTAATTTTCACCACAAATTTCCCATTCGCACTCCCACACCGGTTATCGGTAAATCGTTCCATTTTTCATTATACAGTAGTATAATACGCACATAGCCAGCCGTTCATTATTAAGTGATCAAGCTCAATCATTCATACTCCGCCTAATTCTTCACTCTCTCTTTCTCACTCCCTCTCCCTCCGAGGGTTAACTTCTTTCGACTGGCAATTTTTTCTCAACGATACCAGGGGGATCCCGCTTGCTTGGCTTGCGAAAACTTCCAGCCAAGATTCAAACTTAGTCGTACGATTGAATAATAGAACGAACGAGAATTCCTCGCAAGAGATATTTGAGTGGATCGACTAATTTGCAACTGCGGTGGAGCTGCAGCTCTAATTGCTTATTCCCTGTGTTATGGCTATACATTGTACGGAGAAAAAAGAAGGAAGGGTAAAGAAAACATTTGTACAAAAATTCACTACTGGAAAATATTTTCCTTGTTTCGTTTCTTCTTTTTTTTTCTTTTCATACTGAAATCGCAGCACTAATTCTCTCAGGGAGATAGAATAGGGGGGCGGGGCGGGGGTGGGAAAGTAAAGAGAAGAAGCGCAGGAGGAAAGTTGGCAAAAGTAGAGATGATTCTTGTAATTTGGGGGAAAACTCGAGTTGAATCCGTATTGACAAATGAGCCGTGGCGCAATAACGCGAGCACCGAGTCGACAAATATTGGAGAATCTCGTGTTCCTTTTAATTAATTATGGCGACCGCGCTGTGGAGCCAGCCGGAAGTTGGCCACGCTGACAGATTAAACAGCCGAAGGAGAAAGGCAAAGAGGACAAAGAAATATTTTATTAGTGCTTTCGCCGTGAGAGAGCTTGCGTCTTGAGGGAGTCTCGCGGTTCGCGGGGAGCTACTGGGGATTATTAATTACCCACTTGCTCTTTTAATTACTCCGCGCTAAACTCGCCAATGCGAATAATAACTTTCTTAACGTCTCAATGCGGAAAAAGGCAGAAACCCCGAATTTTTCTCCATAACGATAATTCGTTAAAATTATATTTCACCAACGGTTCGTCCCATATAACGTACTGCGCACAATACTACACACATACATAAAAAATCTCGAGACATTATAAATTTTTACCAAGCTTCCAGCTCCTACATATTCCAGTTTTACTATGTTTCATTCTTAACTTGGGATATAAGATTCGGGATCGCGCGTTCCACCGCACAAATTTGACTTTGAAAGTTATATAATCATTCATGGGAGTGGCTCCTCGTGCAAGAGTAAGGAATGAATTTGTAATACGTTGAGTTGGCTCGGAATTACAATGCAGAGATATACCGGAAGGCTAATTAGGCACGAGTTTCTGCTGGATCTCGTTGAAAAGAAAGGAGAAAAGAAATGGGAGGGAAAAGGGGGAAACAATAAAACGACAAATTGTACATATATATATATATATATATACATAAATACATTCACAGACTGTAACAGAGAAAATAGGAAAGTGAAAGAAATCGAAAGTGGAATTTTTGCATTTGTTTGTCGCGAGGTGCAAAAGGGGGATGGTGGGAAATTTATTGGGTAAACAGGAGATTTATGGTAGAGTTTATGGTGACAGGCGATTTAAAAGGCTAGTAGCGAAACAAATACTAAGAAGAGCAGTGTGCATAAGAGTGATAACGGTGAACGTGAGGAGTATTCGCGCGAGTTTCCCCTGCAATTCTTCGCGCGATTCGCTCCATAGTGCGGCGAGACACGTTAATGAGTTTTTCGAGGGAGGCGACGACAGCGAGACGATCGACGTACGCGACGACAGCACTGAATTAGGCGTGAATCTCTAAAAAAAAAAAAAAAAAAAGAGAAAAAAAAGGGAAGAAAATAAGGATCGCAGGGATTGCTCAGCCATGCTAGATCGATGTTCTAGTTTTAAATTTAAATAAATGCCAGCTACTCGATAAGGGCTCCTCTCGATTTCCCGACCACCCCGCCCCTCAATCTTCGCAGCAATCCTTCTTCCTGCGAGCTTTCAGCTCTCCTTACTCGCTAAGCTGCGCACGAGACGAGCTTGCAAATACGCGAGATCCACATTGAAAAATCCCTGCTTGATTTCTCTTTCATTTTTTCGCAACCCGAGTATAAGTTTTTCAATTTTTTTGCGGCCAACTTATTATTTTCCACTCGAGCGACAAAGGTCGTCCGCTTCGACCGTGAGATGACCGGAGAGGTGCGAGCCGCTCTCTCATTATCATTTTATCGGATTTATCGCGTTCGAGCTTCGCGCGTCTGAGACTTATTTTTTTCTCGCGTGGCAGGGCTCGTTCTTATCGACCGTGAAACGAGCGTAAGAGTGAAACTGTTTGTTATTATTATTATTCTATTAGATATATAGCGCTCGATACGGAGAAAACGCTTTTGTTAATGCGCCGCTTTGAAATTCGTGATAAATTAGAGGCAGCTTGCGCGTTACCGCTAATTTGCGCGCGACCGGGGAAAACTTTTATTTCATCCCGTCGAGCTGCTGCTGCTGCTCTGTGTGTGTTTTCTTTTTCTTTTTTTTTTTGCCTTTTCTTTTTTGCCGCGCTCCGCAAAATTCTGTGCCGCGGGATAACATTCCGACGTGGTGCGAGAAACGTGTTTGCCCTGGCAGAGTGCGCGTGAGATACCCTGCGTGTGGTTTTCCACTTGTATATATTATTATCTGGGAAATATTCATCCTTTTCCAGATAATTCGAGACGCGTTAAAATACTCTTTTCCTTGTTTTTCTTTTCTTTTTTTTTCAGTCGTCCTCGCTTAAACGCAGCAATTTTCTTTTATATTCTGTGCTACCCCTTCATTACAATTTTCACCTTTATTCCTTTCCCTATCAAGCAAATACAATCTGTCTTTTTCCAATAATCCCAGTCTGTCCTGTATTCATGATTTTCAGGCACGATTAATAACGCAAACCTTTGGCGCTCTATTTGATTTAAAAACGACGTGTATACCGGAATGAATCGCCGCCGCTGCGGTAAAAGGGGAGTGCGAAAAAGTAGTTTTCACCCCTCGCGTCCCCACCCTTCATCAAGCCGGGAGGGTAGGTTCGGTGAAGCCGAAGGTGCCGTAGTCACGTATAAGCAGTGACTCAGGATCCTCCTGCCTCCTCTGGCATTCCCGGATCCACCGGCAATCTGTTATTAAAATCAGCAACGAGAAAAATCCGTGCCGTATCTTTCGGAGTCGTGAAAGAGAGAGAGAGAGAGAGAGAGAGAGAGAGAAGGAAAGAGTGTAGGAGGGGGGTGAAGGAAAAGCACGCTACACTGGACAGGCGTGTCACGGGAAAAATTAAGCCACCTGCAAACTCCAGTGTGAAATTAGCGGTCAGTCGTGTTTGCTGCCACCGAGTTTTCCTCTTTCACACCCCCCCCCCCCCCTTCCACATTATTTTCCGCAACCCGGAACACCCTTATACTCTTTTTAAACAATTTATCGCAACTCCCCTCTTAAGCTTCCTCTTGTTTTTCTAATTTTCTCTCCAATTTCCGCGAAACTTTTCTCCAAAGAATCGTGATTAATCATAAACTCTCGTATCAGCCAAAGGGACAGGCAGATTTTCCAGGTTTACCTCTGGATAAACCGAAATCAATGAATTCAAATGCCGTTGTAATATCGGCGCGCGAGCGGTGTACGTTCCGAGCTGAATTCCAATTTCCTCGGTGTCGGACGGACAATTAAATTACAATCGGCAAACACGATAAGCACGACTTGCTAAATGTGAATGGATGTGCCGCAAATTTGTCAAAAGTCAAAATCTCCGTTCGAGCGTTCACTCGAGCTTCAGAGTGCTGCTATAAAAATTTTCCTTGCGTCCTTGTACAAGGTGTGCGATTTAAGGTGGCCAAACAGGGAGATTTAGAGAGAGGAGGGGGTTTAAAGACCAAAATCTCAATAAAATGTTTTCCTATCGCCCTTGGATTAGGAGTAATTGATCGATGAAATCGTTTAACTGAGCGAGTCTCTGATTGGTCGAGATTGGAGGGGACCAATCATTGGGCCAATGGGACACTCATCTTCGGTTCGACTTGATTGTGTATGAACTGTATCAAGAGGAGCACTAAACGCAAGTAGTATGAAAAAAACAAGTCAAACATAAACACACCGGAGCGCTACATTGCGAAACATTTAAACTTGCACAAATTGTTCTCAATTATTTTACAATTATTATTAATGAATTGTAAATATTATTACGATGAAAATGAGTCCAAACATGACATGAATATGATTATTTTTGGTACATCGAATTTTTAATTAGCTTATTCAATTAATTACAAAAATAATCGTAATCATACCGTTTTTTGCCTCTTTTTATAATAATAAAGTAGTTTAACACAATTTGCGCAAGTTTAAATTTTTCTTAGCTGAAAGTTCAGGTGGTTTTACGTCTGGCTTGTTTTTTTTCGTTCGGCGTTCTACGTTCAGCGTACTCATCTATTAGTACAGAATATATGTATACAAGTTGAGACGAGGATGCGTGTCCCATTGGATCTGTTCGGGCCCAACGCGAGTGGTCCCCTCCAATCTGAGCCAATCAGAGACTCGCCCAGTAAAATGATTTCATCGATCAATTACTCCTAAATTAAGGGCGATAGAAAAAAAACTTATTAAGATTTTAGTCTTCAAACCTCCCCCTCTTTCTAAATTTTCCCACTTCTCCACCTTAAATCAAACACCCTGTATATATATATATATATATATATCCCGTGAAAATATCCGATTCTATTTCGCGTTACTAATATATCTATATACATATATAGGCTATAAGCACGTGTATAAAGATTAATTAAACTCCAGGACAGATTACACTCATCGTGACACCCCTCGACCCGATGACGTAACAAGTTTACGGGACGAAAAAACGGGCGAAGCTTTTCACACCGGTTATTCGTCGACGTGACGTCATAATAGTATAATAATAACCGAAAAAAAGGATTTCTATTTTTTCATTAAAGTCATAAAAATGTGAAAAATTTCAATGGATTCTCGTATATATACCGTAGGAAAATTCAGTGGAAAATTCATTTAATGGTGGATTAATTAGGGTGAATATTACATAAAAATATATATAGTATATATTCGAACATTATTCCACTCTGGCGCGAAACGGGATGGGTAATGGTAGTTTTTAGCGGAACGAAGAAACTGACCGGTTCGAATTGAAAAATCATGGACGTCGTATCAAAGTTCCATCATGAATCTTGATATTGCTCGGCCATGGTGGATTCGATAGGGTCTCAAAGGAAAAAAAAGATCCCCTTCCGGCCACATTTTGCGGATTCGGCCGCCGCTGCAGCTTTTTTGCTTCTCACCCGATCACGCGGCTAATGCACAGAGCGAGCGGAAATTCGTTCGATCGCATTTTCACTTCAAAGCTCGGCCGTTGACAAAAGGACCAGCTAGTCCCCCCTTCTATACCCCCTCGTCAACCAGTAATGAGATTAAAAGACGCGTAAAAGCCGGAGGAGAAGCGCTTTGAAAAAAATGGCCAATCCTATGGCTACCTCAAAATTCGCTCGATAATAATTGTAACGCGCTCCTCTAGCTATCGAAATATAATAAAGTGGGTGAAATGAAAAATTAAAGCGGCTATTCCGCGGCTAAATTCGAGCGTATAGAAATTGATCTAGGAATTAATGTGAAAAATTGCGAGATAAACGGGACGAGTAAATATTGAAGCAAAACACTGCATTGGGAGGGGATGGGGGTAAATATTGGGTTTAAAAATAGTCATAAAAAGGCCATTGAGCGAAATCGGCCGGGTTAATCATTTTGACAGTTGCGTTGATTGTTCGAGTGGGGAAGGGGGGAGAGTGAGGGTAAAAAATTTACGAGTGATAAATGGTAAACAGGTGATAAATTATTTCCGAGGATTGTGTCGATTATGTAGTGGGTTGAAGGGGGTAGGAAAATGATGACGTATATGTTTTATGGTAGGTTAAGGGAGCAAGGAGCTGGAGTGAGAGGGGTGGTAGAGGAAGAGGAAGGATATATGTATAAAAGCACGACACATACTAATACAAGTTTTCACCCCTAGCATTGGCCTATTGTCAAGTTACTTTTTTCACCATACGTCACCTTCATTCATACCCTCCCCTCTCTTTTACCGCATTTCTATATCTCTCAACCTCCTATTGTCTTCGAAACCTCGTCCAAAGGTTTCTCCCTGCTCTTCGAACAATTGAAGCAGCATTAAAGACTTTTATGCACCTCTTATTTGCAAATCTGTTATTATTTTAACAAAAAGAAAGTTGAGATTTTTTTTTATTCTTTTAATACGCGTCTTAATGCATTTGATTGGTTAGATTTATAATTAATGCAACTTTACTCACAGTCCACGGAGACTTTGATCTGTTTGCTGACAGTTGGTGGAACACCATTACTGGCGATGCACAAGTAAGCACCCATATCGAGCCTGGAAATTTTGGCCATTTCCAACGTCTCCCCCTCCCACTCCAGCACTGAAATTCCAAGGAAAATTCGTTGACAAGGAACGACACGAGAATTGTTATTTAATCCAACCGTGACGAGATTAGCAACTATATCGAACATCTTATCTCTGTTTATGAAAAGTTTTGGAGAAAATTCAGAAAGCGAGTTTGGCCAATTACGGGCAATCAGCGAGCACTGGCTGCCCCGGGTTGCACGGAACGGTGCGAGAAAGAAAACTCGAATTTGGTTACGTTAAAATTAGATTTAATCGTTCTCTGCATTTGGCAAGCTTACCTCGAGTCAAAGCTTTCAAAAATCAGCGGCATAATTAATGGGATTAGCCGTTCTATCTGTCTCGCGAAACTTTTTAACTAGTGGAATGTCAACGGTTCGATATATCAACGCGAAAAATTGTCAATCAATTGACGAAGCTCGACAAATTTACTCGTTTTATTTTCTGACGCCTCGCATTGTTCGCGTGCATGGTACACCGCTTGCAGGAACTTAGCGTGCAACATTGTGCCAACAATGCCAGCGAAACGCGAAGCTTGCACCAATTATATACATGCATAGAAAGAAACAAACAAAACACGAGACACGATTACTAATAGAGATAAAATTTAATTGAATCGATTATTAATTGTTAAAAAACTCGATGCAAAAGTATGGAATTCAATATTTATTTATTAAATAGAGAGCAATTTGCACATCGCGCTGGTCGAGAGAATTTATTGCAATATTCATTATTATACGAAGGGATGATCGAACTCACCGGTGAGGCTTTTGTTGATGGATATTTTGGATCCGTCGTCCCGTTTCCAGCGGATTGTCGGGGTTGGACTGCCGTTGGCTTTGCACGTGAGACTCACGTTGGCTCCTTCACGCACGATCGCATCTGACGAGCTTTGCGCGTCGTCGATATTTGGCGGCACTGAAACACGCGAGAGAGAAAACAATTTAATATAAAAGGACACTCTACTTCGTGCTCGTCCATATAGTATACAACGCACACACACACACACACACACACACATCTATATACGTTCATTCGGAGAGAAAAAGATAAGGGGCAAGTGTGGAGGGGATGAGAGAATGCAGCGTTGCAATTGGGAAATTTGCATGACAGAGAAAGTGGACCTTACGTGCAGGAGAGGAGAGGCAGGCCTCCATCGATAAGAAAAGCAGCTCGAAAGGACGTCTGAAAAGGATCGAGAGAATTCCCAATTGATATGCGTAGGCGTTAGCATTCTTTTCAATGTAAATTCACTTCCAACGAGAAGAATCGTAAAATTAGCTCCTACTCGGAAAAACATGGAAATTCATCTCATAGGAAATTGAAGTTTAGTGTTTACCAGCTGTGAAAAGTTTACCTCTCCTTGTACTACAAAATTACTTTGCTAATATTATAGTATCGTAGTCTAATTTATTACAACTACGTACTGCTGTATTTGTGTATGAGGGTGTGTATATATTTGTTACTCGTTACTTCTCCTCGGTATATACATATATATATATATATATATACATTTACGTGAAATTATGATTAGAGGGGCGTCAGCTAATAATTCCGCGATCCCCGAAATTAACGAAGAAATATTATGCTTGACAGTGGATAATCGAAACGGCATTAGTCGGAATTCAGAAGAGAAGCCAAAATGCCAGCAGAGAAGACAGGTCAAAAGAATGGAAGTCGATTTGACATTCGTAGCCGATCGCATTCCTTTTCATGCAAATCTAGCCCGGACAGAAAAAGCTCAATGCCAGAATTCATGAAATTGGACACGAAGATTTACTCCCTAAATAAATAATATCCCTGCAAAGTCAATTTCCAATAAGGCGTTCGACTAAATCAAAGATTTGATCCATGTAATATTTGTACAAAAGGGGAAAATGGAGTCATATATATGTATATATGTAAAACATTTAAACGTCCTCTAATTATTTATCACTTTCATTTTTCATTTTACGACGTAGCTCCTGTCGATAAAGGATTTGCCACTGAATAGTATCCCCTGCATATAATTCAATAACAGAAATTGATTTGCCATGTTTTCTTCAATGGCTTTATCGAATCGAAACACTAAAATTCATTTAACAATACCGCGACTACACACTGCTGCCTCTACGTGTATTATACTGTAGAGTTACGTGCGATTATTTCAACCAATGTTTAATTAATGTAACTCAAATCGACATGATCCGATTCAACATTTTATCTAATACGCGAATCATGGATTCTGTCCTTTCTGCTGAATGGAAAGCGATTTAGAATTAACAATATATATGCGAATAATTTAATTAACAACATGTATAGGTGTATGATTATTATTAATTAACGAGTCAACCCATTGATTTCTTGCGATATCGAGCCAATAATGATTAACGATAAAATTCAAAAGAGATCCTTTTTTACGTCACTCACTGTCAGATATTTCGAGGGATTTAAATGAGGAAATTAAGCTAGTTATACGGATACTCTGAATGAGAGCGGGAGAATGCGTGCGTGCGAGGGTATGTGTGTGTGTGTGTTATCGACATTTCGTCAAGCATTATCTAAATAGGTAATATGGACTTTGACCAAGCGGCACATAAGGACTGTACAGACGACTCACGTCACTTTTTCATCAGCGGATGAAAGTTAATATGGCAGACTCTGCCCATAAGCGATAGAATAATTAATCGCAAAGAAATATCAATGGAAGCTCAAGCTATAGACGTAATATGATTTTCCCTGATCATGATAAAAACCGTCTAGACAATATCTCATGAATTATTATCAATCATGAACACACACTTTTATTATTTTCTCCAATAAAACCAATTAAAAAAACAATACTACTATTATATTCGTAATCCTTAATGAATTTTTCCTCTCAAATTTTTGCTTCTCTCCCCCCCCCCCCCCCCTCCACCACCGCTGCAAAATGAAACACAGCGAGGGAATTTTTATTCTCTTTACCCGACTCCCATATCAGTTTTAATGGTGTAATCGATACCTTTACACCTTTGATTTGATGGCTAAGGGGTAGTTCTGTACGAAGAATAACGTGGGGCTTTGAAATATAGGAATAAAGGACTCGGTCAACAAATTTCTGCCTGGCAATACGATTTCTGCGAGAGAGTACTTTTGAGTAGGAAGAATTTAGCGACGAGGGAAGGTCGAGGGTTGTACGAAGGAATAAAAAATAGAATAAAGCTTATATATATATATATACAAAGGAATAAGACACGGCCAATGCCACCCACTGCATTGTAATCTCTCTCTTTTTTTTTCAACAGAGAGAATTTAAGGGTAAAATTTTATTCGCGCAGATTTTTTGCACTAGGTCTATATGCTTTTGTATAAAGGGGGTGGGTTGTGCGAATGGAACGAATGGCGGAGGTATGTCAATAATTGTGTTGAAATACCGTTGGCCAGTATTGGTCGAGGGAAACTCATCGGAGTTATCGGTGATATGCCGTCCGCGTCGAGGAGGTCCGATGCGATCCGATCGGGGGGATAAATCTCGCGGGTGATTCCGATTCGAGTGTGGAATGTGTTAAAGCACCCAACTCGACGCCATATCTCCGCAGCATTTCTCCGGAAATCCAACGGCGTCGTTGCGGTTTGCTCGAAAATTCGACGATTCGTCCTCCCCGGCTTACGACCCTCCCGCCCGATCTTTACCCGATGCATTTTACCACCCTCCACGCTTTTTTCACCCTCGATACCATCCGACCAACCACGTAAATCTCTCGCCAATTTTCCACTACCGCCAAAAATCCCCGTTAGCCACGGCAAACATTCCCATCCGGGACTGAGCGAAAGCTCGCAGTAGAAAAATAACGAACATTACAGACCATTTAGATAAGTAAAACGAATCGACTGATTTAAAAATATCAAATCAAACGAGCATTCTATTATTTTAGACAACTCGAACAATAAACCAGATTGCACCTGGATATAATAATGTGGAACATCATATTTTCGTCCATTCGTTTTTCAATTAATCCACTATGAAAATATAACATGGTATGTTATTTGAATTTTCTTATTTTCACTGTTTCTTCGTGAAACTTGTGGATTTATATATCGTCGAGACAATGTTAAGAATAGTAAATATATCTGGTTGCATTTAATAATTTATCTTCCGGTTCTTTTTGATTTGACACATTTCTTATTGACCATTTACATAAGGAAAACGAATCGACTGATTTGAAAATATCAAATGAGATCAACTTTTTATCATTTTAGACCATTCGCGCGGACGATGTGAACGAGTTGCACGTGGAGATAATAATAATATTCGAAATATCATATTCCGATCGATTCGTTTTTTAGTTCATTTAGTATACCAAAATGTAACCTCGAATTATTTTAATTTCAAAGTGAGAATAGTTATTTTCAGTGTTTCTTCGTAAAACTTGTAACTGTACTGTCGAGACACTGTTAAAGAAGGCAAATATATCTTCACACATTCGATAATTTATCTTCTCGTTCTTTCTGATTTGTCACAATTATGCATGGCAGATCATTTATATACATAAGTAACCCAAATCAACTGATTCAAAAATATCAAATGAAACAAACGTTCTATATTTTTAGAAAACTTGGACAATAAACGAATTGTACGAGTAGATAATAATAATGCGAAACATATTTCGATTGATTCATTTTTTCAATTAGTCGAGGGCAAAAATACAACGAGCATTTTTATCCATAACACATTGGACTATTTGACTTTCACAGTGAAATTTGTTATTTCCACTGTTTCTTCGTGAAATTTATTAGAAAGGTCAACTCTCCTGCGTGCGTTCAATAGTTTACCCACTGGCTCTTTTCGATTCGATGCAATTTCATCGTTGAGACGCCGCGTCGGTTTAGCAGTTTACCGGAAACTGACGAAACAGTCTCTGCTGCTGAAGTACGCAGTAACAGGGAAATTATTGTCGAGTCGAGAAAGAGCTTCTTGGGATGCTTGGAAGGGTCGATAGATTCCCCGCCGAGGCTGTAACATTTCTTTCGCGAGTCAGGCCTCTTATCAGCAGTGATTACGAGTTTTTAACGGGGATTTCCTTTTTCCTGTCCTATCTACCTGCTCTGTCCTTAAATCCATCTTCGAACGTTTACCCGGGTAACTGGATTCCCCTTTTTTCACCTCGCAAAGAAATCCCATCGATCGATTCCGTTCGATTCGAGTCATTCGATACTTTCGATTAAAAAACAAATACTTTCTCTCTCTCTCTTTTTATATATAGGCTTCTAAAACTCGACAAAACTACAAATCAATTCTAATGAATTAAAAGACGTTAATTTATCAACGATCAAACACGAAAAACTGAGAATAGCAGTGAAAAATAATAAATGATTAAAAACTGTCCTATGTGAACGCAGGAAGCACAGGTACACACCCACACATACATACGTGCGTATAAAATAACGTTGAAAAATACACGAAAAGAATGAATCAGATGCTGCTGGGGGAAAAAAGCCTTCTCTGATTTCAGATCGCAATATGAAAATAGTCTAGTGCGCTTGACAGCGGATATTCCAAACATGATTCGGAATGTTCAATTTTAATGGGTCGTGTCACGAACAGGCGAGACTTAACCAACTATTTGAATGAAAAAATTCAAGTAGAAAGAGAAGTTGGCGAATGCCTCTTGCTAAAAGAGTATCCGCGTACAATGCGCGAAGATGACGGAAACCGAAGGGTATTGAAAACTGGTGAAAGGGGAGAAAAGGGGTGAGCTGAGAAATCATGGAGGAAGATTCTGTAATGGAGAGCTACTTAGCAGGAATTTCAATTGGAGTGGCGGGTGGAGCTGGATTGGATTTGATGAAATTAATATATACTGTACACTATGTATTTATCAGGGAGTACAGGATAACGAGGCAATCGAAGCTTGATATTCCACAGCACCAAAGTCACGAGGGATGTTTCCATATATCGGCCAGCAGCAGTGGTAGAAGCACCAGCAGCAGCACCAGCAACACAGGCACGTTGGCATTGGGGATAATTTGCATATCCTATCGAGATAGGATTTCGTTTCGGACCAGCAGGCGAGACCCAGGGGACTCTGCGACGTTACATTTTTTCTCCCATTCGCGTACACACCAATGTGGATAATGGTATACCTATATGTATAATATATATATATATGTATATATGTTCAACAAAAAACTCACTGAATAAAAAGTATCTCCCTTCATGGTGGAAAGCAAGTCAGGATTAGAGGAGCGTCGGGTTAGTCGTGGCTTTGGAATTGGATTTTCAAAATTCTGTGGGATCTTCTAAGCACGTGTAGGGACATCGATGCGTGGAATAGAAGAGGGATTGCAGGATTGCAGTCGAAACAAGTATATGCGAAGGGGAAGAAAACGGTGTAGCTGCGAAACGGTCCAGGTTGGAGCTTTTGGTGGCAAGAAGCTCAGGTTTTTGTCGAAAGGCTCACAGCTCCATTACGTATATGCGTTGGGGTAACAGTGTTGGTGCTGCTTCTGCGGGTTGAGTGTGTGTGTGTGTGTGAAGGGGTTCGTTTTACATATTCATACACAGAGAGCTGCAGCCACGAATATCAAAACTTCTCCTTTACATTTCAGCAAATTCACACTCGATAGTATAGTGTATGTATATATATATATATATATATATATATATAGTTATGTGTATCCAATCTGGTAAGGAGTATTCGTTGGTTACGTTACGTAAATGGCCATCGGGGAGAAAATGGGTTTAATATGTGCTGGACTGTGGCTTGGCGAATGACGGCATTGTGACGTCAGTATTCAATCTACGCCCTACGAGCAATTTGGCATCGCCGCCTGTTACCCCCACCACGACGGGTGTCTATCCCGTTATAGTAACATTGCGGCCGGGGACGTGGAATGTCGGTAAACACCTGCGGTAATTCGTAGGATTACTGATGGTCGCTACAAGCTAACGCACTTGGCGTAATTGCCCTTAAACGGCCGCACCCCGAACTACCCCCACCCCTTTTCATCCCCTTCGCGATTATTTTAAGATGGAGAATGGTTATGGCAGAAACCACCTCGAATCCAATTCCCAGTTTTTCAAGGTCGGTTCTAGGTTTTTGGATATAGCGTATATATTTTATACTGTGTGACTGAGGATAAACCTATACCATTTCTCCTCCCCATAATTCCCTTCTTGTTTATTTTAAGACGGAGAACTGTTATCATACAGAAATAGCCTCGAATCTCGAGGCTCCTGTCCACTCAAGGTCGATCGTCGATCTTTAAATAGTACATACACACATGTACATATAGTATATACTACTACTGAAGATGCACATATTCTGTATGTAGTAATGCTAAAACGGTTACTTCAATTATATTATTCCCGGTTCATACTACTTGATTTTCATTACGGCGAAGCATCTCGAAATTGTCGTCTATTTATTTTATCCAGGGCTCGAGGCAAGACAATTAAGCCGAAGCTAATAATTACGATGTAAAGGGCCGTCGTGTCGACAGTGCCTGGTACATTAAAACACTCGACGAGTCTTCGTTTCCGGCACGTATGGAGCTGCACGAATAAGGTGTCTTTGCGTATAGGTGAGAGAGAGAGAGAGAGAGAGAGAGAGAGAGAGAGAGAGAGAGAGAGAGGTCTCTTGAAGCGCGCTACCTTCCAGCCTTATGTCAACAAAGGGCCAAGTTTGTAATTTTATTACAAGGCTCGTGCGCACGCCCCGAGCTTCACGACACGTGAAAAGCTCCCGCGCGAGATTAGCCCCGGAGCTTGGCTAAGCTGCTTTCCGTCGAAATTCAACTAAAACACTTGCCATTCGTGTCATTAAAGTCACCGAAACGCCACCAGTAGCTATAACGAACTCTCACTAGCGATTCTTCAAAGAGGAGAAAATTATTAGCGTCAAATTTGAGTATCGTTAGATTCTCCACAATTTCTAGCTTGATTGGTTCATTAATTATAGTTTATGAGTTATGTATAGCTATAGCTTGTTCCAGTACGAATGCTATATGTGGAGAAAAATAAGTAGTATGTAATAGCATAAATCAGACAAGTAGTTACTTCCAGGTAAAGTCAGACTTGGCTCGCGTAACTTAAATTCAGAATAAGTTAACGTACAACTATTGGCAAAAATTGGAATTTTGCTCAATATTCGGTGATTCTTCAAAGCAGAGAATATATTATTAGTGAGAATTTTCTGTACCGTAAGACTATCGCAAATATGTAACTTAATTAATTGATCTGATGTAGCATACATGAGCTGCTATATATATATATATATATATATTTAATCCGAGCCGATACTACATGTGGAAATAAAGAAGTAGTAGGTAATAATATAAACCCGGCAAGGGGTTACTCCCAGCTGGAGCCAGCCTTGGCTCGTGTAACTCGAGTTAAGGACAAGTTAACGCACAACAGCGGGCCAACACTGGCGTTCCGCTTGAATAATGCATCGACGGTCTGTACGCGACTGCTAAACCCCTTCCAAACCCAGCCAGGATGCAGGATTCTCCTACGCTGTTCAATCTGCGCTTGTTCAACAATTCGGTAACATCCCGCATTAGCATTAATACGGAATATCGCTCGACACCTGTGTAATTCATAGAAACTCGCTCGCCGCGCGATCTCCGGAACGGAATTTCTTGTTTCTCTGTGGAGATTTTCCATTTTCCTTTTCAAATAAGAATATTTACCTCCCGCAGGCTGGATAAAACGGCAATTCTCGCTAAAAGCGACGGATCTCCTTTCGATAGTCCGTGCTGCTGCGGCCAAATCTACATCCGCGCTCGGCGTCCTTCGTAATTGGCCAGTCTGGCGGGGTGGGGGAGCTATAGGGAACACTATAAGGGAAAAGAGAGGGGGATAAGGGAGAGAGTACAGGGGAAAAAGTAAATTCGAGACGCTCCCAGCCAGCCCATCCACTCCGGTGATTCGAGTAAATATGTAGCCACTCAAGAAAGTAGCGGCTCTTTATTCGACTTCCCTCTTCTTCTTCTTCTTTCTTCAACCACCTCCACCCCGCCCCTCCCCCCTACATCCCTCCTCTCATTTTCCATTTCTTTTTTTTCTGTGTAGGTACTGGCAACGGGGGCGGTGGCGCAATATTGCCATTAGAAAATCATAGCTGCGCTATGCAATTATGCGAATGCCAACGACAGAAAACTCCGATGGGATTACTATATATATATATATATATATATAATACAATGCTGGCTGGTTACACGTGCGAATAAGAGTACAACGATAATTTGTAGGAAATCTTTTCAGGACGAGACACCAAGGCCCTCGCGTGTGCACGCTTACAGTTTAAAGGAATGCCAGATTTATCGAGCAAATTGAGATTTGTTCACGAGCGTCGAAGAAAGCGCCTCTCAAACTTTATCATCGAATCGCCGAGGCGAATCATCCGAGCTTCCCGATTTCACGACCCTCGTAAACATCGCTGCTCCCTCTGAAAACCTACCCTAACACCTTATTTTTCCTCTAAGAAAACTTATTCCGAAGTTGTGCCTGAAAAATTTTCACGATTACTCCTATAAATAGGTGAACCCTGCAATGACCTGCAAAGTTGCACTCGACTCGTCTCGTGTAAAAGCGAAAGCTTCCGACGATTATACGCGGCTGAGGAATATTTCGTCCATCGACGCGCAGTGCTTTCTTCTCGTCCCTTTAATTTTGGATCCGAAAGTGTGAAATGCAAATTACTAATTAACCCTTCTCACCCCCACCACTTGGAGCCCGGTAATGCCGAGTGTCGTGAGAAACGACAACGCCGCCCCCAATAAACTACAATTAAAAGTTCTAACGGTATTATTCAATCAGTGAGACAAAGAGTGTGGGAGTGGGGGGAGGGGGAGGGGGGATTTCTTTACATTATTATTCGAAAGTGGAACTATATTTTTACCGCGCTTCGTTTCCGTTTTTACATCCCAACCCTTCTACGGAAACATATCAAAACATCATCGTAGGGCTTATAGAGCATTACTTCCACTCGAATATTTATTTTGCTTTACTTCAATTACCCTCAGCATTTATTCACGTTCGCGTTCAACAACTTCATCCAGCAGTGTTTTTACAAAGCTTTCAGCGGTAATAATAAAACAAAAAACAGCAAAAAAATACACAAATTGTTCCTTTGTATTACTCGCGAAATAATTTCTCTGTGCTCGACGACCAATTATTATCGCGAGTATATACTATATACGCTGTTGTTGGGTAATAGCGGAAGTGAGCCGCCATTTTTCAATACTCGTCATTGTTATTATACATACGCATTTCCACCTAATTCGATGTCGCGTTTATTTCCGCATTTTTACCATGGAAATGACGCTAGAGTCTCCTTTCAGGTTCATCTTTGATCGGTAACAAACAAAAATGTAAAATAATGGAAAGTTTAATAAAAATAAGCAACGACACTCTCAGAAATTTTTATATTTATCTCGCGGAAGTACGGGAATCGGGGTGAGATTCGGTATTGCGAACGAAGATGAAACTAAAAAAAAAGGTTTGCAAAGAGGGAGTTGGATCGGTGAGACAGAGTAATAATAATTTAATCTACAGAGTAATTTCAGGATTTTTGCTATGAGAATAACCTTCGACTTTTTTTTCCAACTTTATCTCTGATGAATAAAAAATATAATAAAATATTAGAACGTCTAATAAAAAATAATAGCACTGTAATACGAACGTCGGTGTTTATCCTACCAGAGTACGAGAATCAGGGTTAAATTCGGTACAGGCGACGAAGATGAAAGTGGAAGAGTAAGGTTTGGAAAGAGGGAATTGGTTCGACCAGACAGAAAATAACAATAATTTATTTCAGCCTCTCCACCACGACAAAATAACTTTGCAGCTTTTTTCGAGATTCATCTTTGATCGATAAGGAAAAAAAGAGGAAATATTAGGAAGTTTAATAAAAAATAATGGCACTGTTGGAAAGTTCGACGTTTATCTCAACGAAGTACGACGATAATCAGGGCGAGATTCCGTATTACGAACGGAAGATGAAAGTGAAAGAAGGGTTTGGAAAGAGGGAGTGTTGAATTGGCGAGAGAGACAGGGCAATAATAATTTAATCTGAAGAGAAAGGTATCTATTCTGGTTGTGGAGTGGTGGTAGTGGAGGGGGAGGATTCGCAGCATCCGAGAGAGAACATATTAATATCTGGAGTTTTGACGTCTCGACGGAGAACTGGAAAAGGGTGGGGGTTGATAAGTGGTGGGACGGGGTTGCGAGCAATGCAATGGGCGAGGGGTGCCAGGGGCTCAAAGGGACCGAAGGAGTAATCAGAGGGCTAGATTAATTGTTTCCATGGAACTCTTGCCCTCCGTTTCACAAATACACGCAAGACTTCTGCCGGTACTCTCGCGGCACTTGGTGATAATACCGACGCGACCCGACACAATGGCAACCTGCCATAACTCTCGGCTGAACCATCCAGAACCCCACACTCCTTTCACCATATATATATATATATATATATGTATATAGCTATAGGAACTCTATATACTCTGTCATCCTATAGATATATATCTCATTCACGCGCGAATCTCCACGCGGGCACGCGATCAGTTACATAATTTATATAGCAACAAACAAATTGTGCAACATTGTCGTATTAATTTTATTTCATTCCGAGGGTTTCTCGTAGAATGCATATTTATTTACAGTGGGGAGATATTTGTTCTATATAAATATGAAAACTCTATACACACACATTTCTCGTACACGTGAATCTCCAGGCAAACGCGATCAGTTACATAATTTAGCAATAAACAAGTTGCAGCATTTCGGTTCAAACGAAATCTTTCATCTAGTTTCAAGGATCTCTCGTAAAATTCAGTAATAATTTACAGTGCGATGATATCTATTCTGTGTAAATGTAAGAACTCTGTACACGCTACCACGATATAGATATATACATCGCACACACGTGAATCTCGAAGTAAGCACGATCAGTTGTATAATTAAGCAATAAACAATTAGTAAGGCTTTCGTTCAAACGCCAACTTTCACTTAATTTCAAGGATGTTTCGTAAAATTGACTCACCTACAACGTGAAGATATCCATACTGCGTTTTGGCAGTAGCTGTATTAATCTGGCACATGTATTTTCCCTTGTCGTCCTCGTGCACATCGTTGATATGTAGGTACCAGGTCCTATGCTTATCGTGCGACACCGATATCCTTGGATTCCTCGTAATCACGTGATTCTGCACAGTAAGAATGGCACTCTTCTCGTAGAGCATCCAAGCCACCTGCGAAGAAAAAATCATGCAAATTTATATTCCCATCCGTGTAAAATTGTGGTTTAAAAAGCTGTTGAGAATTACACGTGGCAAGGCGAATTTCCATGAAAGTGAAATCAATCATGGAAGGGTTGGAAGGGGTGCTGGAGCGAGTCAAGTCAGAATGCAATCGTGCAGGAGTTGCGGGAGAAGGAAAATGATGTATGGTATCTTCGAAGAACGAATGATATACAGTGGCGAAAGCTTATGGATATTCATAGATAGAATGGATCCTCGACATTTACGAAGAAAGGCTAAAAACAATAAAACACAATGGAGCACTCCCTAAACGAAGGATTTGCCATAAATTTGAAAAATAGAAATATCGCGGAGATTTAAGAAATATGAGATTTGGGAAATATTTGACAAGTTTTGCAAGATCGTGGAGAGACGAGAATAGTGCATAGGCAGGGTGTCTCGGAGCAGAGCAAAGAATGATATATTTATAGGAACGATATTGTGTGCTGGGGGCTTATGGATATTCATACACTATAAGAAGGATGGATCGTTCTGGTTTGTCGCGAAGGAACGTTGGCCCAGCTGATGAAAAACTAAGGTTCACCGACCCCCCCCCCCCCCCCCCTCTGTTTGCTAGTCCAGAAAATGAACCCTGAAATTAGCGCTCGCGCAGGATTAATTAAAAGCTGCGTGCGTTAAAGGTTCGCTCGGTTCTCCATGAAAGAGCCGGCTCTTTAGGGGGCATAAAAAAAGAGCTGGACTAATCGAGCGCGACTAATATTTGTATTGTGAAATCACAATATACCGGAGAACATGGTATAATGGATCGGACGAAAGAGGATTAAAGATATGTAATTCGGGACTGGCATAATAAAAACGCGGGGATCTTCAGCTCACAGAGGCTGATCCAATAATAATCCAAGGCCGAGTCGCAGGGTCCTGCTGGAAAATGACGGGAAATGCTGAAGAGCCGAGTCGCGTTCAGCTTCTTCGAGCTCTCGAAGGGAAATTTGAGAAAATTTTCTTCATCACGGAAATGTAGGAAAATAAAAGCTGATAATATTGTGCAATAAAAAGTTTATCAGATTTTTATGTCGAGATACAATAATAGAATTCCAAGAGTGTCCGTGCGAGTTATCGGGATGGTTTTCCCATCCCGTGCTTCTTTGCATGAGGACGGAGTCCTGGAAAGTCTCGGCGCATCCTGCGGGAACTGCATTGTGACCACATCGAGCGGAAGCAAAAGCTCCGCGCCTTATTTCTCCCGAGACTGCCCCACCCCCTCCATCCAAAGTGGTAGGGGAAATATCGCGTTTGTTTCTTTGTACCTCGTCTTCGTTTATCTTCTCCCATCGAATCGATCCTGCCTACTTTTTCTTTTTCACCCGGCTATTCAGCTGCTTTCCACGCTCTCTCGACCTGCAATTTTCCTTCTTTTTTCTTCCTTTTAGAATTCGAGAATAACGAAGGAACAGCTGAATGGGTTTATTAATCAGAATCGCGTGGTAATCGTTGAACAGTGTATATATATATATATATATATATATATATATATATATATAGTAACCTTGAAACAAAGTTCATCGCACCCTTTGCCTTTGGTTTTGGCAGGCTGTGTTGCCAAGTGTTCCACAGGTTCCCCTTCGACAATATTATTATCGTCATGGTCGATGTTGCACACACTCTGGTATCGAGTATAATAGTAAATGAGCAAAAATGTATAGTTTTTCTTACGAATATATTACCCACAATCGTTGTATTTAATTCGATAAATAAATACAACGATTGATAAACCACGAGTCAAGGTCATCCAGATTAATATTTATGAGAAAACACAAAGGAGAGCATTTCACATTACACGGTAGCAATTTCATCTCGGCGGATATATTCCAGTAACGAGCGATTGACCTTTGAGTAGCTTGCCAAGTACTCCACAGGTTTTCCCTTGATGATTTCACGCCAAGCTCGGGATACGGGAGCGTGCTCCCAGGGGAATTCGTGGCCGTTACACTAGAAAATCAGCGGCCTCTCTATCATTGGATAAGCGAGAGCGGACCGATGAAAATCCGAGATGGGAAAAAAGCAATTGGATGAATCAAAAGTGCCACGTATCTTCCGTACGAGATTCTCGGTGTTCCTCGATCGCACTGGTGTGCGAGGAGCCAAAACATATTTCGCGCGAAGCGAGGAAGAGGAGAGAAATGGGGGAATAAAATAAAATCAATACGAAGGGAAGAAGAAATAATTCAGGAGTAAATAAGGAAAAGTGAGGAAGACGCATACGGTTGTCTGTGAAAAGGCGATCGAAGGACGTGAAAACGTCTTGGCGCGATAAATAAGCAGCGCGGAGGATAATCCATTGGCAAAAGGAGTACTCGCTGTAAACATGTAATAGCCATTATTCGGATTTTATCGACAAACAAAACGGCCGCGAGAGCGGAAATAAGTTTCAGGGAGACACCCCGACCATTGGAGCTTTATCGACATACGGGAGGACCTAAGGTGGTGTGCTATATATAGTATATACTATCTGTATTGGAGTTGAAGTGTGTGTGTGTGTGTGTGAGAGAGAGAGAGAAAAGGGTACGAGGTGCCCTAAGAGTTTGCTGCCGACGAACGAAGCATTGATTCCTCGAGAGGAGAGTTACAGCTTTGTTTACTACGGGAGTAGCGCCGACCAGTCTGGCCTGGGCTCGACTCACCCCCACCCCCCTCCCCCCAAACGACGACTAACCCGACCCGCGAGACCTATGGCCGCGTCAAGATCAACCCCTTCCCAAATCCTTCGCCACGCAAACATATCTACCCCACCGACGTGTCCTCCTCCAAAGACCAGAAGTGCCTCCGACTTCAACCCCTCTATCAAGCCCAAATACACTCCTAAGCACAACCTTCTCCTCCAGAAAATTACATCGTGAAAAAAACCAATCTAAACAGCTGATTACTTTCTCGAGATATTTTACGAAAGAAAATCGATAATATGGAAATTCGTGCGATGTCTTTAGCGATTCCAATGTCGTTCCAAGGTCACTGGAAATGATCATTCCGGACAATCGATGCGTGGACGAAGAGAGAGAATTTTGGCGTTATATAGTTTTATAAATCGATAGGATCGTTTTACAATTGTTTGGAATACAGAAATTTGCGTTAATTTTTTTGGCCGTTTTAATGTCGTTTCAAGGTCACTGGAAATGATCATTAATCCGAACAATGGACGGATCCTGAAGCGAAACAAATTTTCGTATCACTTAGCTTTGATGTCGCCGCGTGTACGAGCGCCATAACCGGTTGTAATGGATTTAGCGCGAGCGAGCGAGTTACATCCTTTCGCATACACAAACACACACACAACCTAGACGCACACGGATACAGCGAAGAAGTTGGAAAGGGTAGGTTAGAAGGAAGTGCCGGGCTGGCGTGGCGGTACTACTACGAGCCTCCTCACTTCATAACACTCAGCTATAGTATAATCTTCCAGGGATAATCTGTACTCTCTATCAGACAATATCCTCTTACGCCAGTTGCACGGTTCACCTGATCCTTACAGGATCTTAAACTGGCGCCACCAATAAACTTTGAGACTCTCGGTGGAGACCCACAGTTTTCAGCCACACGATTGGTCCATCGGCGAGTCCTTTGAAAATCAGCCAAGTAAGGAGTAAATGACCTCTGTACAGAGTTATGGTCAAGGTCCATTAATTAATTATTGCACCAATGGCCCATGTATATCGAGCTATTCTAGAGGATTGATGTTGAGCCAAGTTAATCGGGATGATAAGCTTTGGGATTTTCATTAGCGAGCGATCATTCCGGTGCGGAGTTTGGATTTTCCGTTTGAGGATTTCGCTAATCGTGAGGATCTTCATCATGGAACTTGAAGTGAAGCCAAGCGTCACTTCGCCGCTCCCATCTTGGATGCTTCTCCATCGTGTGGGAAGTTGGAGAACAATCCAGCTAAACGTATTACAACCACTTAGCCCACAAGCTGTCGAGCCCTGTAGCCTAGACGTCCGCTTAATTGGCATACGACGACGCCTTCGCCTCCCCTAAGCGACTATATAGGCAAACCGGAAGTGAGCAACCCACGATGAGCTAAAAGCACGAGGAAACTTCCTGGCAAAGACACTTCCGGCGCGTATCGAGCCACACGCCAGCGTTGTTATTAACGCGTATTGTTCCTTCGTTAAAACGATTGTTCCAATTGTCGTACGTGTCGAATGTTAGATGTATATATATATATATATATATATATATATATATAAACTGTATAATTAATTTGTGTATTACGTGGGTGGATTTAGAGATACGTGAGAGTATAATTTGTGCCAGGTACCAGCAGTGTTTCTTTATGTATATATATATATATATATATATATGGTATACAATTAATTTGTACAGCACGTTGAGAGGTTTAGTGACACACAATGATTGTGGGAATATAATTCGTGGAGTTCTGTTTCACACAGGCCATATTTTTCCAGTCCGCGTCGAAAGAGGATTCATGGGAGGGAGCTGCGAACGGCCCTGGCGAGGATTCCGAGGATTAAAGCGCGAAATGAACGACGACGCGACGAAGGAACGAGCCTGTTTTCTCGACCAAAAAAGGACCAACCAGACGCGGAGCACTTAGCGGATGATTTTTAAATCCAATTAGTCCGGTTCGGGAAAGGGGTCGTCGAGGCTCTCCAGGGCTTCATAGGATTTTCTTCCTAAAAATATGAAGGATGCAGTTATCTCCTATAACATGCGTGTATGTGTCCAGAAAATACGGATCTGGTTGCAATTTTTGGCAGACATTGATTCTCTCCAAACACTGGACTCGACTCAACGGTCCAGAGTCGATCGCCAGATAACAATTTACCAAAAGACTCGAGTACGAACCTGAAGAGTGCAATTCTTGTTGCAAATTTGTGCAAAGTTGATTGATTCTTTGCAAATACCCTGCTTAAGCTCGTCTCCTTCCAACGTTAACCCAGAGTAAAACAGGTAGCATATCTGGAGGCAACGAACGTGACTCGTGCGACGTGTAGAAATGCGCAAGTGGAGGAGGTACGTGTTTGCCCCCCCCCCCCTCCTATCGTAGGTAGAGGATAGGACCGTGAATTTCTAATTGAAAGTGGCGTACATCGGTGTGTGCGGCGCAATTCCCACGCGTTGTGACAATGAAACGAGACGGTTGATTCGCCGGCGTGCGAGCGCCATGTGCATGCGTCCGCGTGTGCATCTAGCTTACAAATATTTAATAGAAACTTCGATATCGAAGGTATTATTATGTCCAACGCGCTACCGCCCCGCGAAACCTTGGAGAACGGGCAGGAGGACTCTCGTTCTATGCTTGATTAGAACGCGAAAGTTGGAAAGCTTGCCAAGCCCACCTCGTCATCATCTCTCTGTCGTTAATTGACAATGGTAATGAACATCTCACTTACTGCTATTGCCGTCGCGTCGACATTAAAGCCTCTGAATATTCATACGAATGCCCCAATTGCTTCGAGACTGCGTCAAGACAATTCCTGCACAATTACAGCTCCGGCTTATTTCGTCGTTCCTCGTTTTTACGAATTTGCAAAATATTCCTGTGATGATGAGTATGAAACGTGTGTGTGTGTGTGTGTGTGTGTGTGTGTGTAATTGAGTGATGTTTGGCTTTCCATGGAAGTTCATTGCTCGATGCTAATGAAATCGGATGAATTTTGTTCATGAAGGTGGATCACCGAGCCACGAACTGTTCGTAAATCCACTATTGCACTTGAAAAGCCCGTAACTCACGATCGGATCACACGAATGATACATTATGGCCCGGCATACTGATCCACCCACCTTCCAGCAACTCGACTGTCGATAAAGGATACACCCGCTTCACATCAAGGAAAATATGTGGACCACGGAGAAGAATATTCTACTTTGCCAGATAAACTTCAATTACCATCAAGTTTGCATTACGCTTTTATAGACGGCATCTTTCAGCAATCGATCTGTCCAATAGATCGCTTATTACGAGAAAATATCCATCATTCGATAACTCATAAAGATCTATATATATTTTGATGTGTGCAATACATGCATGGACTAAAATTGAAAAATACACTGTAGAATCAATAATTCTCTCATTATTCTTATATAAACAGATTGTACAGTTTAATATAATTAAAAAGCTAAATTCATCTTGATCGAGCTTATCAGGATGTATTTCACAATGAGTAGAAGAGATAAGTGGCTGTGATACATAGTGTACTATATCTACACAGTATATGAATTAAAATTACAAAAAATACTTTTTTATCATGTCATTTCGAAAATACTTCAAATGTATATTTCAATATAACCAAAAAGAGATATTTTATTTGATCAGACTATTCAGGACATTGTTGACAAGAAGCAAAAGAAGTAAGACACTTGTGATGCATATTGTACTGTATTTGGTATAAGAGCTAAAATTAGAAAACACACTACTGCAATCGATAATTTCTTCACCATCCTAATTTCAACCGAATATATATATATAGTTTAATATAATCAAAAAGAGCAATCCAACTTGGTCAAGCTTATCAAGACGTATATATATATATATATATAGTTTACAAGAGCGAGAGAGAGAGAGAGAGAAAGAGAGATAAGATACTCGCTGACGCACGTATACAGAGAGAAAGTTGGGGAAGAGCAACTCGCGAGAAATCAGGGTGATCTTTGGGGTGGAGGCACGAAGCCAATAAGGCTGGAATCGTCGGTTTCCGGACTGGCGCGTCTCGAGCGTTCGGGAGCACACGCAAGGAGTGCAACTCGCCCCATTACAATCCCGCCGGAGCAGCTGAGGATCCCTTGGAGAAAGGGGTTACCCGGGGGGAAGGGTGGGAAGGGGAAGCTTAGGGGGGGGGGGGGAACGTTTTGCTAAAGCTCGCGTTGTTTAGTTTAGTTCCGCAGCATCTGTTACGGCGAAGAACGTGGTCTGACGACGAGGGTTGAGGAGTTTCAGCTGTGGTAGCGGATGCTAGCCAGAAAGCAGGATGGGTCTGGCCCTGGGGGGTGTAAGGCAGGAACGAAGCGTCTGCTCGAGACAAGGAAGCAGGAGGACAGGGATACGGAAGAGTCACCATGGGATATCTTGATGGGATAAATAGAAATTCGCCCCTTTTATATCTCCTCCAATATGAAACTGGATCGTTACACGCTGTTGTAAGGGAGCATGAATTATTGCACTTGTAATTGTGTACTTACGGGGGAGGGTGGAGGGGATGAGGGAATAAAATTGGTGAAAATTTTCGTTGGAAAGCGAGCGTTATGGGTGGGGAGGAGTGACGAGGGTGTTTACAAGTTGGTCGGTGTCGTTAAAGGAGTGGTGCTGTCTGCAGTGATTAGGGTTTGACAAGAAGTCAAGAAGCTTGGTCCACGGCCCACCCCATCCCACCCCGATCCTGAGATGGATTTAATTTTCTATCGTTGGGAGAAGCTGGCGTGCATTGCTTTTATCACCTTGATGATCGGGGGATGATTTTATTGGCAATCTCGTATGCCATGTGAGTACGGGGGTGGTTTAATGAGCCAGTCGACCGCCCTATCCTGTTCCAAGGACCATCAACGACCTGGAAGCTTCCTGGCAACCCCTTTTCTCTCTCCTTGTCCTCCCTCGTCGTCCCTGCAGACTGGTATCTACCACCACCACCCCTGCAACCCCCCACTAACCACCTCAGCTACCGAACGGCGAACGGCTTCGGTTCTGCACTCTCCACCCTCACAATTACGTCGTGCGTGCCTCGACTGGGAGAACAAGCCGCAACCCCTCCTTCCTAACTTCACCCTTTACTCATCCTCTTTTCTTGCCCCAGCTTCTTTTCGACCTAACTAACCTCTTCTCTTCCTTCCACCTTCGTTTACTATCTTACTTTTCCACTTTTATCACATTGTTTCTTTAAATTCTTCCTCCCTTCCTCTCTTTTCTACATTTTCTTTTCACCACCCTTCCTCGTCCATAAACTTGGGCACACTCTTAACTCTGCAAATTCCCCGATCCCCCTCGATCTACGATACCTACTGTTATTATTCCTTTTAATTTTAATCCTTGTGCCTTCAGCCTTTGACATACGTATATATATATACACACACACAAGAACTTCGTCGCGAAGCAACGCTGAATAAACTTGCCGCATTTTAGGGCAGATAATAGCCGGGACTCTTATCAATTTACTTTGAAATTCTCGTTGAGAGCAGCAGAGCTTTGTGAACTTTTGGACGTATGGTTACTTACTCCGAGCAGCTACCTGCTTATAACACTTTACTACGTGTAATAAATTTTGCAAAATTGAGAAATTCCCTGTCTTATTTTGGGTGCTTGACTTTTTATTAAAAGCCTCGGAATACCTAATAAATCTAGCCAAGCCCGGGAGTAGTTAGGGATTTTAAATCTTCGCAGCGATCATCAACCATTGGCTCGCGTGTACGAACGCCGCGGCGGGAAAATGAAAAGGAATTAAAAGAGTGAAAACGATGATGAAATAGAAAATTTATATAATCGAGGCAAGTAGCGAGGGCGTCGTTTAAGATTGCAAGAGGAGTTATCTGAAAATCATCTAGAAGGGACGGGGTGATATTTCGAATCGAAGTTGCAATGGGAGAAAAAGCCTGGTGGGTAGAGGGAGTTCGGAACAAAAGTTTCCTTAATTCTGTCCGAGAGTTGGTAGGTGAGGGTGGTACGTGCTGAGTTATCCTATGGCGGAGGAGTCTTGCAGGACAGGACAGACATTTGCGGCTTCCTAGAAGAACACCAATTTTCTAAAACGTCAAAACTCCGTCTTTGACAACTGAGAAACGAGCGTCCGGAGGGTATACGCCTATAAGAATTGACGTGTTCCGCGAGGATTCGTGCGACGTTCCTACAAAGATATCGATATCTATTGGATTATAAATGAAGAATAATGTAAAAGATATAAAAATATAGCAAGACTGTTCTTGGAGTATGTGTGGGAGAGGGATAGTGGGATGGAGGGTGGGGGTGGCAGAAAAGAGAGAGAGAGTTAAAAAGTACAGAAATGCCTTAATTACTCGAAACCGGTGCTGCAGGTAGTTGTAAAATGAATTGGGGATGTGAAAAGTTTATGTCGGGAAACGAGGCAACAAACAGTTCGTTTCCTGGCCGAGACCTAACGAGTAGTGAGGGCGCTCGGCGTTTCTTACGATGAAAAACAAAGGGTTGCTCCAATGGTGGAAAACTTCGTTGCGGGGAGTTTCGAGAAATTTCGCGGTACGTGCCGAGATATATCCCGCGGGTTCTCCCAGGGAAGGACGCCAATTCCCGGGGACGTCGGCGTGACAGATGAAAAATGAGCGGCAAGGGGTTGCCACAGGCTTGATCCAGAAAGACTAGACGGAATATAAGGGGGTGCTGCACACGGAATAATTCAGCTGCTTCACCGCGTATGATTCTTTTCGACTCTGAGTGCTGCTGTGGGAAAAGAATCTTACATGGGGTACTCTACTTCTTTTTTTCAGGAGAGGGCCGATCCTAGGGGATGAAGATATCGACCGGCCGTTGCTGACTACTTCTAATCCCCGCTTTTATTTATGTAATAACTTTTATTAATAATTATAAACTAGAATAAACATTATTTTTAGGGTTATAGAGAGTATAGCGTTAGTTTTCTATTTCTGGAAAGGAGGACAATTTTGGGGGATGAAAACATAGATCGAATCTCTTTGTTTGGATCGTCTGATCTCCGCTTTTATTTATGTAATTAGGTTGTATTAATAATTACAAACTAGAATAAAACATTCTTTTCAGGCTTATAGAGGGTATAGTGCTAGTTTTCTTTTTCTGGAAAGGAGGACAATTTTAGGGGATGAAAATATAGCTCGAATCTTCCGTTCTGAGAATCGTCTGATTTCCACTTTTATCTACGTAATAATTTTTATCGATCATTATAAACTAGTGCAGAATATTATTTTCAAGGTTGCAAACGGTACCATATAGTTAATTTTAGAAAGAAGAGCATTCCTGAGGGATGAAAACCTCAACGGAACGCTCCTACCTCGTCTCAATCCGTTCCCCGATCTATAGAATAATTTTCACGAATGAGTACTTGCAAACTAGTGTATAGAATACTATTTTCAGGGATACAGGTATAGGATAAAACAAACGGGACCGACAGGTTAGAGCGGACAGGCCTAGCAATACTGCAAGTAAACCGGGCGAGGCGTTGAGGTATTTATATTGGCTTCTCACGGCGTGACAGTGATCTACTGGGAATTCGACCCTCTGTCCTCTCTCTACTTTTTTTTTCTTTTTTCTATTCCTACCCTAGTCCCTCCCTTCCCCTTTCTTCTTTATCGTTCTCAGTCCCACCCTCCTTTCACTTTCCTTCAACTCGGCAATACCGCCCTACCCATTGTTTTTCCCATACCCAGAACGAGCTTACTTTGACGTCGAACTAATAAAAGCTGATCCCACGCGGACATTAAGCCACCTTCACGGTCCGCAAAGAGAATTGGAGATGGCGTCACGTCCAATCTCTAATAATCCAATTATAAAAGTCTCTCCTTGCCGAAGAAATTCATCAGGGCTCCACCCCCTCCCCCCACTCATCCCCCTCTTTCCACTGTGCTCCAATATAGCTCCTCCTTTCAATGCCATCCATACAGCTATTTGCCAATCGAACCTATTTCTCACAGGAAGAATGTTTTGACATCGCGCCATGGAATATCCCGAATTAACGAGTATCCCGATGGACAATGCAACTTGTTTTCGCTGAAATGCTTCCTGCCCCGGATTTACAGCATTCCGAACTTTATTTATTAACGAATGCTTCGGTGGTTATAATGCTTGGCACGGATTAATCGATCAAGCCCTGCGCGAACATTCGATAGAATTCTCTTTAATTATTCGCTATATCTATATTTATATATGTGCAATAATTGTCCTAATTTTGCTCATTTCTCCTCGAGAGAAAAGGGCACGTTGATGGAGATTAAAAATTTATCTGAGCCATTCGATGAGTATAGATGAAAGGGGGAGGGGGTGGTTGTAAGGTATATATACTACGCTGTACTATATACTGTTTACCACGTGTTTTCGTACGGTCGAGCCAGACTATTCATTTAATTTGGCGCAGCGCGTGGCTCGAGCCAGCCGCGTGCCAGCTGCGAGAGAGGGAGGGGGAGGGGGAGGCAGAAGGGATTAAAACGGAGCTGTATAGCGAGGGCCGGAATATAGTCCACCATAAAAATGTCCGATGGAAACGCAATTAAAAAATTACTGGCGCGCTCGCCTGTTTTTCGGCTGGTCCAACTTTTTGTCGCGTCAGCCCTGGGGGACCACTCTCTCTCTCTCTCTCTCTCTCGCGCGCGCGCTCGCGCTCTACCCGTTTATCCCGATGATTGTCGTCGTGCCTTTTTTTACGTCAGCGCTCAAATAGGCGCCCAAAATGAACAGCGAGAGGCGCGATCACAATAAAAGCCGTACAGCTGTAAATGTTGTAGATCCGATAAAACGTAATTCGAGCAAAGCGCCAAATCCTGCTGCTTTATCGACGCCGACCCCAAGTTTATAGGGAGAGGATCAGGAAAAATCATCGAGAGGATAATGAAAAAATAGATTAATTTTGAATGGCGGGCGACATTTGTGATTTATGTGGGAGAAGAATAAAAAGAAGCTTTATTAAATCCATGAAAAAATTTAAAGCACTACGATGAATATGGGTGCTGGCTAGTGGAGTATCCGTGAATTTTATCAGACAATTTTTTGTAAGCAGTCCGAAGAGCGTGGCCTACGCCATTAGGATCGGCCAGCCGACCTATTTATTTGATTTTTCTCCACCGATTTTCTCGAAAGCTGCCGCGCGCTACTAGTGTATGCGGGGCTGGTCGAGAGTGGCTGGCAAGCGGAAAGCTTTGGCTGGGCATTTGGGTTAGTACTGGGGGGTTGTTCGGGTAGTACAGGATGTCGCGCACAACTTTACCAATATTCCAGGCAGCGTCGGCGGTCGAAGGACAAGCATAACGCCAGAACTTGGCCAGAAAGTTCAAAGAGGATGTTTCGAGAGGGGGAATGGGGGCGAAATAAATCAAAAATCATTTTTAGCATTCTCATATTATTGATTCGTACTACTGTGGATTACTCGAGAAGCGAGAGGATCGGCTATAACGACGGGTCTTGCTAAATTTTCGGCTTTCCCTCGTTCAGTGATGAATTTACGCGATCGGACAGATATGAAAAGACTCTGGCTTGCTGCTGTTGGGTTGTTTTCGTCCCGTAAACTTTCCATCCCCCCTCCCACAACTGGATAGGGATGCAAACAGCGTGTAGCTGTGTGCAACGAGATTTATGAAAAGATTACACAGTGGAAAGGAGTAGTGATTTATGCATGGCGAAATTCGTGTAGGCGCCACAGCAGACAATCAATAAAATAAATAAATAACGCGTTCGTGTATAAATACATACATATATATATATATATATATATATAAACAATGATCTAATGTAAGGATAAACTAGCACGAATATTAATTACGGTGAAAGAGAATTAAGAAGAGAAAGAAATATACATATACATATATGTGTGTGTGTGTGTAAGAGCTAGTGCATGTAACTTTGACTCGCGTTGTTTTTCAGCCTGGGATCGTCCTAATACGAGCGGAAGTTACCAGGATGAGAGATGTGCTCGGAATGAAAGTTAGCGGGGGGTGCGGGGTTGTCAGGGTCGGGAAAGGCCAGAATGTCGGCCGCAACTTTTCCAATATCCATCAGGAGAACGCAAAAATGCGGGAGAGCGAGAAGGACACGTGCGCCCACGGCGAATGCTAAATTTACACGTCCGACGTGATTGTCCCGGCGTTTATAGCTGCAAATGTTTATTCGATTTAATTCATGGGTGTCTCGAGCGAATCCCCTCGACTTTCTTTCCGCCGGCGTGCGGCGTGACCGGCAAAACAAATATGGCGCTTTTAATTTGCCCGGCTGCTGCTTTTTACGAGCGCCATGCGGTAAATTTTACACTCCCCACCCCCCTCCTACCGGCTCTTGCTCTACTCTTTTACCCCCTCCCTTACTTCCGCTCTATTTATCAGCCCCCCCCCCCCCCCCACCCCTCGAATCATCGCACTGCACCGATTCGTATACTCGTGATCGACAGTACCGCTGTTGACCATCTTTGCAATTTTTTATCCTCCTCTCTCAAAAAAGAAAATTGCAACCAAGGTAAATCTAGAACAGTCTCCAGGTATGGTGCCTCTGGTGACCTTTTAAATCCCCTCCCCCCCCCCCCCCCATCACCTTAAATCATCACACTGAACCGATTTGTACCCGTGACCGACATTAGCGTGGTCGACCAGCGATTTTGCAATTTTTCATCCTCTCCTCGAGGAAAATTGCGATCAAAGTGATACTAGGAAAGTCTTCGGGTTATCGTGACTGGCGAGCTTTTAAAGTTTAATCCCCCCTCCCTTACTTCCGCTCTATTTATCAACCGCCCCTCGAATCATCTCGCTGCAGCGATTCGTACTCGTGACCGAGAGCAGCGCTATTGGCCACCGATTTTGCCATTTTTTATCATCGCGTTGGGGTAAATTGCGATCAAGGTGATCGTAGAAAAGTCTGCAGGTTATCGTGCCCGGCGAGCTTTTAAATATTCATGCCGCGTTTTCCGGGTTTGGGTCGAGGACGCGCCATATCCGGCTTGCATGGGTCGTCGAACGAATATGGCCGAAACGTATAATGGCCATTAGGCGCTGGCCAGCCGCTATTTATTCGTCATTAAACCCCATCGTCCTGCATGGATAACAGGCGCGATTAAAACATTCTGCTCTGTGTGTTAAGGTAACGGGAACCCTCTGTAACTGACTCCGCGCAGCCTCGCAGCCAACGCGATGAAAAGCTCGCACAAGCATCAATTTTCCTTTCACTTTTACCCATCCCACTCGAATGAAATTAAAAATTACTCCGATCGAACAATCATTCCTTTTACAGTTTATAAATTAACAAACCGGTCATCGAAATTTTTTGCACCATTCATTATTACATAAACATCAAAAATATCAACCTTTCTACACAAGACTTTCCAAAAATTTATTTGTATTTGCGCTGAGAGAATTCTTGCAGAAAAATTGAAATTTATTACACTCACAGAATTAAATAAATTGCTGTACTCTAACCCTGAAGTGTCTTAAATACTTCGTGTATAAATAAATATCGTCCCTTTAAGGTATAAGTGTCGTCGAATATAACATATATATATACAGGACTAAAAGCTGGTGCGCGGACACAGTTTTGCTTGGACCAGATAAAGCACGTAGGAAAGAACAAAGTGAAAGCTAAGAGCGTACGTATTTAGGATCGATGGTACGCCACGGTCACAGTAATTTATCGCATCTCCAACCCCCTTGAAATCCGTCACAGTAGCGTACAGTACTGCTTTCTCCTACACGCGAATTTCGATTACTTTGGAGTAGGTACAGAGGAGACTGCAGCTTCCTTCGGCCATTCGACATGGCCCTGCGTCTTATATATACATACATTATATATATACTTACACGAAAGCTATAGTGGAAAATCCCGTGTCATCCCTTTCCATTATAGCAGTAGTTATACTCCTCCCTTTTCCACATTCTCTTTCATTTCGTCTCTTATTTACCTATATTTATCCACTCACCCCCTCCCCCCTCCTCCCCCACCTAGACCAATCGCTCATCTTCCATCTCTTTGCACAGACCCGACTCTCGAATCTTTCTTTGTTTATCCTAGCTCGCCGGGTCCCCCTCCCCTTTCTATCCCAACCAGCATCGTTTTCCTGTGTACCTTTTGGCTATTATCGATACGTCCGTTTTATACAGCACCTTTCCTATTAAAGCCAAATATCGGAAATCCCCAGGATTCGCATTCAAGCAAGACACGATCAGACAAATATTTTCGTGGTAAACAGCGCACGCTCGCCAATAGCCTTGAGATTTTTCATTATCAATGCCTTATCCGCATTGCATCCAGCTGAAACGTAAACAGCAGGAAATTACCTACGTTATAGGATCGAAATCGTATAGATGGAATGGTTGCGGGACGAGCGGAGAATAATAAGAGAGTGGGACGGAATATTGTATGGAAAGAGTGTGCTATATATAGATATATAATATTTTATATCTTGTATATATATATATATATATATATATATATAGTAGTACAGAGAGAATATTTTTGTTTCAAATGGACATTAGCATGAATCTTCGTGAAATTTTATCAATTGTAAAATCAGCATGGACGATATATCGGCAAGTGGAAAAAGCCCGTTCCGGCAATCCACCACGTACGCCATTCCACCCGACGCGACGTGATTGCACGCCATGCCACGCCGTTAAGGACAAAAAATTCCCCTTTCCGGCCATTCGCGGATTCGCGCAATTATCGCGCCGACCGGAAATTGAATCACGTGCCCAGCACCGAAGCTGGTGCTAAACGTCAACATTTCATGATAATTGGTACGAGTGAATTTTTAAGTCTATATATATATATATATATATATAAAGCAGGAGGAATTGTGTATATTTCGGGAACGAAGATCCTTCGAGAGACGAGTGAATTTTTAAGTCGATATGTATATATATATAGAGAGAGAGAGAGAAGCGAAAATATATATATTTCAGGAGCGAAGAGATTCTGCGAACATTCGCGTTTATCGACTGTTCGCCTTCTCGTGCAGCTCTCAACGCGTCGCATCGCGTCGAGCAAAACATACTAGCTTAGTTTGCCAAACTCCTGAGGCCACCGCAGAAACCGCCGAATCTCACTCGACCACCGAGGAGAGGACCCTCTGTATCAACACCGACCACCAACAATCAGGAACTCTGATTGACTTTTGCAAATGCTACAGCTATACCCTTATATTCAGACGTTGATTTCATTTCACTTCCTGCTGTATATTATTTCATCACGGTATATTTTATATATTATCTGCTATATGCAACGGTATAATATTTATTTGTTAATTTTGTGAAAATAAAAATTTGGGGTATATAACAATATAAGGATCAAATTCAGTCGCATATTTTGTTTTTAAAAATGAATCAATAAAACAATTGAGAATGGTAAAGGTATACTCTTGTATTTAGACGTTGACTTCATTTCACGTCTCGCTGTATATTATTTCTTCACGGCATATTTTATATATTGCGTGCTATGGCTATAGTATAATATAGTTATTTATTAATTTTAATTGATAAAAATAAGAATTTGAGGTATATAACAATAATTATTAATTTCACTCGCACATTTTGTTTTTAAAAATGATTGAATAAATTTACAATTGAAAATGGTACAGTTATACTATTGTATCCAGACTTTGATTCAATTTCACGTTGTGCAGTATATTATTTCATCAAGGCATATTTTATAAATTATGTATTATAATATAATAGCTATTTATTATTCTTAGTTGACGAAAAAAGAATTTCACAGTATACCACGTCCGAAGTATCAAATTCACTCGCAAACTTTGTTTTCAAAAATGATTCAATAAATTTTCAATTGCAAATAGTGTAGTTATATACCCTTGTATTCAGACGTTAATTCCATTTCACGTCGTGCTGTATGTTATTTCATCATGATATATTTTACAAATTACATGTTAATACAATAGTTATTTATTATTCTTAGTTGATAAAAAAAGAATTTCACAGTGTATCACTGAAGGGATTGAATTCACTCGCACACTTTGTCCTCAGCCATGATTGAACAAATTCACAAATGGAATTGAAAGAAAATTCGCAAATAAAGGGATTGCCACATAGTTTGGAAAAAGAAGCTTCAGCAAATTCCAATTAATTTTCCCACTGGTTGGTTTAGATGCACGAAATATTTCTCGTTGCTAATTCACCAGGGACGAAAATTCCAGGAGGTTTTCTTACGAGCAACGGATTCATATCGATAAGCTCGGATGTTCGGCGGAAAAAATGCAATAATTGCAAAAAGTTTTCCTCTCTATTTTTTGCAGAAAAATACTTAAAAGCTCTAGCGACGATCAATTTTTCAGACTAGTGAAAATTACCATTGCTAGATGTAATCTGGGATTTTCTACTCGGTCAAAATTGCACGAAGGAAGCTTCGAGCATTAAGCTTGCAAAAGGCAAAATTCATTAAACGTATCTTAATGAAAATTCAAGGATGAGCTTTTATTAATTGATTGAAGTTGTTAAACACGCTCAAAGTTTATTAAAGCAGCTTGTCAAACTGTTACGTGTTTACGATCCCTTATTCATTAGGGTTTGCGAGTGAAAGTTTCGTGAATTCATCAGGTACGAGGTGGAGGTGGTAAAGGGATACAGCGATGAGCGAAGCTTTTCAAGCTAGACGACAAAATCTTTCGAATGCAGAGCTAACAATAGCGGTCAAACGGTAAAAAAGCACGAGCTTTCGATCGGGGGCTCTTTTTAGCATTTTTTTTTTTTTTTTTTTTTGGCAGATCGAACGGAGGCTCGGCGGTCGTCGAAACATTTTTCCATGGGCGGAGATCCCGTAGGATGAGGACTGAAAGCTTTTTAATGACCGAGAAAAACGCTAGATCGAGCCTGTATCACGCGAATCGAGCTTTTTTCGCCTCAAGTTCGTTCCCGATCGACTTATAATCACCCGTGGCCACTGGGCAGCCATTGGCTTTGGGAAAGCCCGAAATTATTCGCAGGAAAAATACTGGTTTGGATATCCTGAGCAATTACTGGCAAAAAAAAGGATTTGATCCCAATTAAAGGTGGGAGTGGACGGTATAACAGTTTCCAATCGCGGAGAGCACACGAACACACTGACGAGGCCGCGGGCAGGCATTGGATGGGGAAGGTGGAAATTTAATGCGGGGTCATTTTGGGAGTGTGTGCATGTGGTGGGGAGGAATTGGAATGACTCGCCTAGGGCTAACGCAATCAGCATTCCCGGTTTAATGAGCCCAGTGTATCCCCCACCCCTCAATCTCTCACCTTATCACTCTCCAAAACTCACGGAGTAGCAGCTCCCATTTGGTATCTCTTTCGAAATTACCCCCGAATATTCGCCCCTTCTAATTATACCCCTAATCCCCCTCTGCATACCCGACTCTCCCTTTCTTCGCTTCCAAAAACTCTCTTTATCGTTTCACTCGTTTCACACTGCGGTACACGTCTCTCACCCCTCTCTCTCTCTCTCTCTCTCTCTTTTCGCTTTTTACCTTCACAACCACTTTTTTCACAGCTCCACAGCTTTCGACTAATTTGCTCTTCCTCTCGGTACAGAGATTGCTGTTATACGTATGCTTGTCCTTTTCAAAGAGACCCGGTAGTGTCTGCCTGTACAACCTGGACTGGTATGCTATATACATACACATATATATCCCAAAAAAATGTCAAAGTACTGCAAAGTGTATCCTTGTGTATATATCACAGCTAATCGAGCCAGGCAAGAGCAAAAAAGGCTTTTGAATGTCCCAGGTACATCCCACGTCGATCCGCTTAATCGTTTAACGCTGTAGCGTTGTCGCGACTACGAGATGGAGCACCCACCCTCGAGAGTATCGCAGTTCGGAGTTCTGGCCAGAAAATTTGATCCAACCAGGAGGGAGAGGGGGGGGGGGTTGGCTGTTAAAATACGATGATGGAGATCCTGTTGAGAGATCGCTGCTGAGAATTGCGGGGGGGGGGGAGGGGGGGGATGCGTGGATAGATTAGGAGGGGTAGTGTACCAGAGGAAAAGGGGTGGGTCGGAGGGGGGGGGGGGGTAAGAATTAAGGGACCCCAGGGGTATCCGAGAAAGCGTGGATTGACTGACGAGATAAAGGAAAAGGAAGGGCAAAGGGAGAAAAACAAGAAGAGAAGAGCAAACGCACGTGAGGTGGCACGGAGGAATTGCAGCCGTGGCGAGGGTAGTGAATTAAAGCGGTTCCGTTCCGTCCTGCCTAACGAAGTCAACACAACGGACGGATGAGGACCGCCGTAACAAGCGTAATCTTATATAAGACGAGAGGTCAATTGTAGGCAGCCATCACCGATCGAGACTGGGATGCTTCTTCCTGGCCTCTCTCAAACCTCGGAACAAGAATTATTCCTCCACTCTTTTTCCTATCCTCCTCTCGCCATTAAAATGATAAAATAATGTTTGCCAAGGTAAGTGCCACTAAAGTCTTACCTTCGGTCCACTCCCTCCTGTTACCTACCTTCTTTTAATTCCACTTTCTCCACTTTTCCTATTTCATACACTCTTCTCCATCCACTTCCTTATTCCTCTTCCTTCCACCCTCCTTTCGACGTTATATATATATATATATATATACTTTCATTCTTCGCTTCGAAAAACCAGAGGAAAAAATGTTTAACCTTACTCTCAGATTTGTCCTTCTTGTATCCTTTTTCCAGATTATTATCCCACGCGCTGGTCCCCCTCCATCCGCGCGACTTATGTCCCAGCTTACGAGCCAGCTTTTCAGAGACTCTTGTCTAACCACTCGGATGACGCTTCCTTCGACTCTCGCTAATTTGCGAAGCTTCCAATCGATTCACGACCACGAAGCTCGGTTTCTTCTCGAGGGTTCTCCATTGAAAATAGGTTATTATTTTTGCTATTATGCACTTATCGCTTTCCTTTGCAAACTGGAGGTATATATTTAAACAGTCCGATGAAAAATGTAGAGGATACTTGTGTATTTAGTGGTACACTCGACACGTACCTATATATATAGTCGTCATCAGGTTCTCGTGGCTTTTAATTTCAATTACTACTTTTTCATTGCAGCCCATCTTCTCTTCCCTATCGACACTTCTGCACCTACCCCACTCCCCGACCCTCCTCACCTGTCCGAGAAGCTCTCCTTTCTAGTCTGAAGAAATCCATCATCCTTCAGTAAGGATTTTTAATAAAACTTTCACGATCCCTTTTGCCTGCTCTCCGCGCCGGTGTGCTTAATATTTCATCCCATCTCTCGTGATCATCCACGGGTCCCGCTGATTTGCCTTCCCTTCCCACCCCGCCTCCCCCCCCCCCCTCTCCCTATCCAGCCTTGTATCAGTCTGCGCAACTTTCTCCCCCCACCACCCCCCCCCCCTCCCCCTCTTCAACCTTCCCAACCAAGCAACTCTCACCCTCGCAGACCTCCAAACGAATCGATTCTGTTCCACATTAATAACAAAAGTAACCCGAAGCAAACGCCAATTCCAATCCATGGCCGTTACAATTTTATAACAAGCCACTATCCTGTTATAATTAGCTGTGTACATGAAATTCAACTGGTATAATTAAAAAAGTATGTGTATAGCTCGAGATATATAAAATTATATAACAAACTACGCCGTTAATTTTCATCCAGCATACGCTGTTATGCATTTGATTAATATTTATTATAGAGGAAATCTTTAATATAATTAATGAGGAGATTTATTTATGAAGCAACGCTCAGCTCGATTTAATTGCACTATTGTGCAAATAATTTCAGCTCGCATGCCTCAAGCACGTGGTTGCGTGTATATGGATATATTAAAATCAGGATACGCTTGTTCCTGTGGGATGACTGTCGTTTGCCGGGTTTATCACGGACAGAAATCGTTTTATGACCAGCGTAAAAGCTATTGCTAGTGGCGTTTGCATTCAGTTTTTTGTTTTTATTATTTTTTCTTCGTCTCAATTCTACGTGGTGTCAGTTTCACCAATTTCCTTGACTTTGCGAATTCTCTGCACAGAGATTAAAATGGATATGCAAAATATAGATTTCGAATATATAGCTGCACAGTTATAATGTGTATTTAGTAGTCGGAGTTTCATTGGGTTTGCATTTTTTTCTAGCGAATCCAGTAATATCGAGAGTTCAAAAAGTGCTTTATTCAATTCTCGTCTATTCAGGGTTTCTGGCTTAGCTGAAAATTATGTATATATAGGTATATATTATATATGCACACATAGAGAGGAAGCATCGTACTGTATTTGTTGAAAGTCAAAGCTTCGCACTTTCGCGAATTCTTTTTGTCAATGAGCTTAGCCTGGCAATAAGGGCCAGCCTGAAGCCTTTCGGCCATTATCCCTCGTATTTCGAATAGCCTTTAAGCGGGCAATAGCTGGGCTTGAAAGCTATACGCGCTACCCCTTTCTCACTCTCCAGCAAACCGTTTTTATTTTCCAGATGTTATCCTGCCAATTGTCATCGCAGACTCCATTTTTTAATTGTAATCTCGACCTTTATCATTTTGTTTCCCGTCGAACGACGTAATAACCCTGCGAATCCTAATTTCTCATCCTCTATACTCGCTTCTGCAAGTGTGCAAAAAACCAACGAGAGAGGAACGAGCGAGGCTTTACGCGTCGATCGTGAATAAATCAACCAACTAGAGAAAATCTTCATTTTCTTTTCTATCTTGCTTGATTTTTTTCGTCCACTTTTTATGTGTCTTTTTTTTGTCAAAATCCTTGGAAAGGAATTAAAGGTTACTTGGATGCAAACTGGTAGGATTGCAGGACGCTACAAGCTTAGGAGGGAGCGAAATAATTTAAGGGAACGAGAGTTGGCAGAGCGCACTCTACGGATTAATTAAAAGCTCGCATAATTCAACGTTTCAGCACCGAAAGCATCATTCGATCTGGACAAATAAGTCATGAGAAAGCAAGGCTGGAATTGAATGATTTACGGTGGTGAAAAATAGCGTAGAAGAAAATATGCTTGGACCTGTAGTATTATGCATGAATGGAGAGCTTCTTCGACACTGGGGCGCATCAATATGCGACTTTATCACTTGCATTTTCATAATTAACAAAATCATCATTCTATCCAGACAAAAATAAGTTTCAAATTTAATGATCTACGGTGATGGAAAGTCTTGTAGAAGGAAATATGCTTGCGTTATACGCGGACGAAAAGCTTCTTGATCACTGCGGCGCTTCAATGATCGACTTTATCACTTGCAATTTCATAATCAACAAAATCATCATTCGACCTGGACAAAAATAAGTCACGAGAAAACGATAAGTCTCGAACTGAATGATCGAGAATGGTGAAAAATATGATAGAAGGAAATGTGCTTGCGTTATATACGCGGACGAAAAGCTTCTTGATCACTGAGGCGCTTCGTTACGCGACTTTATCACTCGCAATTTCGTAATTCGAGCATTTTGCTTGATTGCATTCGCGATTCAATTATCGTCGGTCCTCTCACGAACGGATCGATATCCGGACATGCAAACGAGGCAGATCGCTCGTCTGGAAAACAAATGGCGACCACGAGTAGTGGGAAGAGAACGAGGAGCTTCCCGCCTGCATACCCGAAAAAGACAATACGACTCGACCGGATGAAGATTCACCGGCCATTCTTTATCTTCATTTGTATCCTAGCGGTTTCATTTCCGTCCGCCGCAAGTGTCGCCCGCACGACAAACACCATTTCCTATTTCCAAATCTACAAATCTCAATCTAAATCTGACAATGTAATCATAATGGACACTTTGTACGCTATAGAAAAAATTACTAGTTGCGTTCTTGCCTCGGTATAGGTATATAGTCATTACGTAATATATATATATATATATATATATATATATATATATAATCGAATAGTCATATAAAGTGCTGGAATTTTTTTAACGCAACATTTCAGATAAATTTATTCTTGCAATTTCCAAAGCATTCTTCCAGAGTAATACATTATTTTAATTTTTACGATATTATTGTACAGAGCACCTTTAAACTATGTAATATATATATAATTCGAATAATAATAAATGGTTCCAGTTCTTTCAGCATTATTCAGGAGAAATTATTCTTAAAAATTCCAGAGCACAATTCTCCACCAGCAACACATCATTGAATTTTTCGAAAATAATTTTACAATTTACTGCTCACACTGCATGATATATAATTCAAAAAATGATCAAAGGTCCGGATTTTTTATAGCACCATTCGTGATAAATCTATTCTTAAAAATTCCAGAGCATTCTCCACGAGAAACGCACGATAATACAACGCGTCAAGCGCGTGACTGGTCCGCGCTTGGAGGCCGATTTGCTACGGCTCCGGGGGGAGGCTTTGCTTTATGGAGGGATATGTATAATCCCTTTTCTTTTCACGTTTTCAGAAGGTACAAATTAATTATTAGCCTGTATTTTTTACTTTGACTTTATTTAACAAATTTCTTATGTGTCTGCTTGAATAATGATTAATTGTGTGATCGACTGATGCTGGATCGATACTGATTTTTACTCAATATACCCCCTCTTCTCTCCTCCTTAAAGTGTCTCGTACAATGTCGTACGAGTCTCTAGGTCACATGATCGAATTGGCCCAAACATCGGGGAAGATAATGAGGAAAGATTTCGAATATTGAATTTAGTCTTCGTGACGGATTCAAATTTGTCTGAATTTAAGATCTTATTTACTCATTTGTACGATGGTTGGCCAAGTATTCTCGAGCATGTATTTTAGTTCGCAATACAATGCGTGATAAATAATAAAAAAAATGTTGAAGTTTCGGATTTTTTATAGCACCATTCGTGAGAAATCTATTCTTAAAAAATCCAGAGCATTCTCCACGAGAGAGGCGCGATAATACAAGGCGCGAAGCGCGTGACTGGTCCGCGCTCGGAGGCCGATTTTCCACGGTTCCGAGGGAAGGCTTTGCTTTATAGAGGGGTGGACTGTACCGAGAACGGGAAGTCGAGCGACAATCGCTCGAACGCGGATTACACGCGACGTTACAGAGAAATTTTCGCCGCACGAGAAAGCGCTGCGGGGTTGAAACAATTTGGGGATTCGCACCACTAAAATTTCACGAGCTCCAATTTCCGTTGATCGGGAGACGGGGGGTCATGGAGGGGGAGGGGGCCTCTCTCTCCAACACATAGGTGCAGGCAAAACGGAGGCGAGGGGTGGCGCGCTGCTTTTTCGGAGCCCATCCGAAATCAACGGCCGGGAAAATGAACGCCATCTCTTCAGGAAAACCTCCCGTCGACCTCCCCGAAGCAACGCGCAGCTTGCAAAAAGCTGCAAGCTCCTCGAGCGACGACGTCTCCGGTTTATCAGATTTTTGCTTCTTCCTTTACGAATTTCCAACAAATTTATCGCGTGATTAAAACCAATGGATTTTCCCAACGAGCTATAGCTATATAGATATGTCGGATCGATCAAACTCGTCCGAAGACAAATTTCACGATTTTCGTGTTTATATTTATTTCCCTTTTTTGGGTGGCACAAGAGGGGACCGGAAACGAACGGGATAAAATGTACGTTAAACTCGTGATTATTGTTTTATGATTATTGCGCGAATAATGCAAAGCTGACGGAGTAGGAAACGTCGGGAAATTCTCGCTTTTGTCCGGTTTTGCAACGTTAAAATCGCGCGGTGGGTGTAAAATTCATCGCGGACCGCTACCCACTCTGTCCCTGCGGATGTAAATTTTATACTCCCGGATGTTACGTTATCATCGGCTTTGAATTACCCGAGCTATTACGACGACGATAACACGCTGCCTGGCATTTTGTTTGTTTTTTTGCCTTTTCTTTATTGCTAACCCACTTTCCGAGTTTCGTTACTCCCCCTTGGAAATTTTCTCTGAAAAGCGAACGGAAAATTCTACAGAATTTTGGAAGGGGAGGGGGAAGTGGATCAGTAAAAAAAATTAAATCTATTTCTAATATTGAATTGGATTCGCGAGAAAGTAAATTGTGTTCTTAATATATACCAGTCATATTATATTCCTTTAAGGAGATAAATTTTCAAGCGAAAAGTAAAATTTGTAACGGACAACGCGTGGACCGGAAAACTCAGCCAAGAGAAGGATACGCGGCATGGAAAATTATCACCGGCAATAATAATAGCTCGAATTCTGTAGCGGGTCATGCATGCGAGATATTCCGATTGTTAACGTTTTCATTTTTAGAAATAAAGGTAGAACAAAATGGCGCTCGGTGGACAAGTCAGGGGGTAGGGAGAAATGATTAATCGAGCCGCGCTATTTGAAGCACGCGCAAGGCGAACAGGAATTTTCTAAAGTGCATCCTGCAAATGTATCGTTTGGAGATAGCATTAAATACACGTGTACGCGTAAAATTTCAACGAATTTCTTTTTGGTAAATATAGAAATCGGAGTAAGACGCAAAGTGGTACGGTACACATGCGCATATACACGTATATAGAGAGACACAAAAATTCATAGTATAGTATAGAAAGGGAGAAGCAGGATAGGGGCACTGGGGTGAAAGGGGATGTCTGGGGATAAAAGGTTGGGAGATTAACGCATCGATTAGTTCGAACACGACGAAACACTCTTCGGCACTTTGGCACCACGTGTGTGAAAGTCTGCTCGCTCTTTTTATTATTCTCTTATTCTCTCCAGCCCCTCTATCAATCTCTACCTTTCTCTCTCGTTTGCAGGGATGAGAAATTCACACAGGACACCGTGTTACTCCACTGAATTTTCTTGAAAAGGGATCTTCGTGGAGAAATAGAATCCCAATTTCGAACTGGCTTTGGATCGTTTGGGTTTAAGACAAAAGGTCGTTGTTGCAGTGAAACGACAGCAACAGTGTGAATGTAACAGTGTGTTGGTTATTAAAGGTGTGCAAAAGAAATCTCATTGACAAATATCGGTCGATACAATAATTTTATTCTGTATTACTCTCTTACAATATCTAACTTTTATATCAATTTCTATCTTTCTCTCTGGTTTACAATGATGAAAAATTGACAGAGGAGACCGTGTTACTCTACTGAATATTTTTTAAGAAAGCCTAAGACTAATAACTATACAGGATGCTTCGGAATGAATTTTGGAACACCCTGTATGTACAAGAGCCTTGAGTTATTCAGTTTTAAGAAAAAAGATCGTTCTCCAATCGAACATCAGGAAGAATGCAATGATAATCGTGCAGTGAATAGTGCGAGGGGTGGTAATGGCATTAGGGGTGCGTGGGAGGAAAGCTCATCGACACATCGGCCGATGCAATAATGTTACTGCACCGACCATTCAGCATGAGCTCCACGACGGAGGAAGTATTTATTTGGGTCAGTAAAAACAAAACCTCCCTCGAATCGCCATGATTGAAGTCCCGTGATTGATTCCCCCAAGCGCCCTCCTGTTTTTCCAGAGTGCCATTCCTGGTATGCCTACGTGCGGAGGGATACTACGCTTAATCGACTGTTAAACACACGAAAACTGACCATTAAAATCAATAAACTCGCCCGATTTATTAACGATTTAATCCCTACCTGCCAACGACTCTAACAGTAGCGAGAATTCATCTGATTTTATAGTTAACCCATTATCCTTGGAATGAAATTTTGGAACATTTCGAGAACCTTTTATTTATTTAACACGTGTATTTATATAAGTATAAAAAAATTCTGGATAAATATACCACGTTTGATCGACTGTTAAACGCACGAAAAGTAACCATTAACATCAGTAAAATTGTCCCATTTATTAATGATTCAATCTCTCTGTAAACGATTTTAATTGAAGCGAAAATTCGTCTGATTTTATATATAGTCGACTTGCATACCATATCCTTCGAATGAAAGTTAGGAAAATCAAGAGAATCGTTTATTTATTAAACAGATACAGATACATTTTTAAGTAAAGAAGATGAAAATTTTCTTGATATACATGAATGTGAAAGAAATGCTACGTTTAATCGACTATTCAACACACGAAAATTGACCACTAAAATCAATATATCCTTCTAATTTTATATATAGTTGATCTGTGTATACCATGATTATTAATCGAATGAAATTTCGGAAATCTGAAGAATCGTTTGTTTATTTAATACATATATCTATATATGTATAGAGGAAAAAAGGTAGAAGATGAAGAAGAAGGATTTATTATAGGATTTGCATGTTGGTTCGTGGGGGGTGGGAGGATCTGGCATCGAACTCTTATTCCCTCTCGAACAACGGATTCCATTACCATCTAGTTCCAAGTCGCGTTCGTTCTCTTCACGCCCTTTCATCTTCTCGACCGCAGCTCTGGCACATCGCGATTATACTATATATTCGAATCCAGCCTGAGTGTCGTAAAAGTCTCTCGAATCAATAAATGTTTTCTCAGGAGAGTATTTCTTGGTATGACTCGATCTGTAAAAAACCAAGTTAATTTAGCTATTAAAGAATTTTAAGCTTGTCCACGTGTATAGAGTGAAATTTCATTTTGCTCGCGAACGCTTAGGTAGAAGAAGAGTAGAGTAGAGTCGAGACACAAGAGGAAGAGAGAGAGAGGAGAAGAGAGGAATAGGACAGAGGGGGACGAGTAGCGATTACTCTTCAGAGAAAACTAAGTATTTGATCTTCTCTCGCGATGAGATCTTGGTTTTCCTACGTTATTCTCGCTTTAACACGCTGTTTACCTGCAGTTTCTTACGCTTTCTTTCCCTCATCACTGCAGCGCTTACTTATCATCTCACTTTCAAATATAGAAAATACTGTATAAAATATACTCGGTTTTTCAAGAGAATCTATATATATATATGTACATATAGCAATGAAAATAGAAACAAAATTATATATGTGAGAGAAATTGATCCGGTATGGTCCTCTTGAAATGTGTAAAAGTGGAAAGGTTGCTCTGAAGGGGAGAGGCGATTTAGAATATTAACAAAAATAATTTATTCAAGAAACAAAAAGATTAAAACAATATTGTTTAACAAAATGTTAGTAACAAAGATACGCTCGTAGCCCACAAGTGGAGTAACAAAACTAAACTTAAATGGAACGAACACGCCATACGTAGAGAAAAATACTCCGAAGAGCCAAAAAAAACGGTAGAAACTATAAAAATCACCGGGAGCAAAAAGAGAACAAAAGCTCATTGAGTTTCCCAAAAATGTGCCAAAGTACCAAAATACTATCCCAATTCTCAAAAATCCCAAGTCCCTATCGCAAAAGGAGCAAAGCTCGGGCCCCCAGGAATGAACGTTTCGCACCTGAGAGTCCCAGACAACGGCACTCGAAAGGCGCAGGGGGAAGGAACTCTTCCGGATTTAACAAGAGTCTCTTAGGGATGGGAATGATATAGGATAAGCGAACTAGGAATTCTACTGAGTCGTAGGTAGGTTGGAGGTGGAGGTTGTTATGCTGGTCTAGTATCACTAGGTTATCTAGAATAATCAAAATGTCAGGCACTGGGCCTGGTTTGAACAACCAAGTTGATACTTGATACTACTGGCGCTGGGCGCACTTAAAGGTGCGAGTATACGGCGCGTGATGCGTGTGAAACGGATTCATCATGCATGGCATGACTTGATTGCGCTTTCTGTACTTTTCGTTAAATGTGTATACTTCATGTGACGTATAATATATATTTTTGATGAAAAGCATAAGCAACACAAACAAACCTATAGTTTGCGTTATGCTTTTACTGCACTCTCTGCGCGTCCACTGCAAGTGCACGCCAAAAACTTTAATTTTATAATGCGTTAATGTCCGATGTCACAACTCACAAGCCTTATTTAAATTAAATCGAGCTATTTATACTATATTGTACGTGACATATAGTATAATTTCTCGGTTTAATTTCAAGAAGGCTTGTAACAGCAGGCCTAAACGTCCGCGATACGCCTGTGGCCTGTATTATTTTACGTGCTGTGTACCCGCACCTCAAGTACTACGCGGCAGCAACATTAGCAGCGAGAACGCTGCGCGCCGCAGCCACCTAGCGGCGATGAGTAGAGGTAGCGAGAGAAGAAAGAGATGGAGAGTGCGCCGGAGTGAGACGGCCCGAGAGTCTCCGACCGCACACTTCCACTCACCTCCGATCTCCAACAATATAAGCGTGAAAAAATTACTATTCCAGCTATAGTGGATGGGAATTCATGTGAAATTCATCGAGTTATAATTTGATTTTAGTCGGGACGAGGATCAAAAGACAATGATCAAAAGATTTCTCAATTGAGATTGAGGAAGATTCGACTTTTCTTATATCAGACTTTGCTATGTAGGGGAAAGGGGGGGGGTGGACCAACCATTAGATATTCGTTTTAACATTTCAGAGATGAAGTAGTTCCAACCTCATAGAATATACGTAGTTAAATTGAGAACTTGTCCAAGAGGTTCGTTAGCCAAATCTGCTTGCTGCTTCCTATATATATACATACATACATAGATATATATAACTGCTCTTTATCTTTTTTAGCGAAAAATTGCAGTTTCCCAGTGGCATACGAAATGCCCCGAGTTGTCAGTGAAACTGGCTTTGCAAGTCTGCTTTTTTCGCGTGGATTGAACCGGTAAAATAGATGACTCGACGATAAGCTTGAGAGTCTAGTCCGGTCTGGTTGTCCGGCCGCGTAGAATCTATCGTGGAATCGATCGTTCGTTCTCGAAACTGTCGTGACGACGAGGGTTTGTGAATCTCACCCTCCAAACTCCTCTCTATAGGTGCATCCTCGTCAGGCGAGTGTGTGCGCGAGCTGAACGCGTACACGTGTAGAAGGGAGTCTACTGGGAAGCAGCAAAACCGCAAACACGCGGTTTCCCGGGGCCAAACCTCAAACCAAAGCGCCAACACTATGGTTGCGAGGCTAAGTATAGAGCTTATGCATATAGCTAAGCTGTAAAGACTGGGAACCTAAAAGGAATCGCGTCGTCCTCTTCAAGATATCTTAAAAATATTAATTCTCTCTCTTACATATACACACAGGTATATATATATATATATTCTTATGATTGAAGTGGATTTAAGAGGATGGTAAAGGACAAATTATTTTCTTTCCTACGAAGTGAGAATACTTACTATGTATATATGAAACAATATGCTTAAATAAGCGTTATCACCAGAGCGCACTGTAATCTATGGTTGCTTGGTGAAGTTTCTTTTTTTATCAGCACGGTCGCAGGTTTATATTCGTCGATTCCGGAAATTTCCATATCCGGAATAAATCCCTTTACCAGGCTTCCACTATAGTAATATATATAGGTATGTATATACACACACAGGAGCGACTACGGACCGACCTAACCCAGGAAATCTGTAAAGGATACTGGAACATTGTGTACACATGCAGAAGCGTTAAGATTCTGTCGATTCGTCGATATTATTCGTCGGTTAACCGGAAATAGCAAGAGATGTCCGATAACAAAATGTAGTTCGATCACTCGTCCTTTTTCACGTGAGCCAAGCAGCTACGACTTCTGTTGGCAAAGATTCCCTTTGATTTTATTTCCTCGTGTCTCCCCCCCCCCCCCCTTCTGCCCCTATTTTCTTTTTTATTATGACCCTCTTCCCCACTGGATGCCTTCTCAAGGATATCGATGCGTTTTCTATATGGCTTGTCCCGCGGTTGGGCTTTCAAGTCCGACTGCTTCAACAAGAGAGAGCTTCTTTCTTCGAATTGAATGATATGTTGCAACCTCCGTTTTAATACACATATATTTGCCTAAATTATAAATACGCTTCTCTATTTTCTTGCTTTTTAAGATTTCCCTTGTCCGATGCCTCGTGAAGGATATCGATCCATCCACACGATTTTCTCTTTCTCAAGGACATCGATGCATCCATACGATTATCCAATAGTTGGACTTTCGAGCAAAACTACTCCTCAGCAAGAAAAAGCTCTTTTCCCAACCGCATCGACATGTTACAAGCTCCTTTTTAATAAATATATTCGCCTAAATTATAAACGCCCCACTCCCCATATTTTCTTTCCGTTTACGATCCTCTTCCCTACCGGATGTCTTCTCAAAGATATCGATGCGACCCTCGACCGTCCCTTAGTTGAACTTTCAAGTCGAACCATTCCTCTACAAAAGAAAATCCTTTCCTTCGAGCTGATTGATATATACTACAATTTTCTAACTATAAACCACACCTCGTTCATAATACATATATATTCGTCTGAAATATAAATAACGCCTGTGCCGATGGAAATCCAATATCCAATGGAAAGATTATAACTCTGGTAATTTTCACGAAGCGTCGATATAAGCGCGAATAGAAGGTATTTATTAAAGCTCGTCCTTCGCTTTGTCCAACTGAAGATTTTCTATATATATATATATATATATATACATCCATTTCTTGAAACGGTTGTCCGCAGTGATAATAGATAGCCCTTCCAAGTCATAATAGGGGTTATTTTCGTTAGAGATACACGGTAGGATTTAATCTTAGAGGATTATTACGTGGTAGAAGTGAGAAGAAAGGAGATGGGAGAAAAGGGACTGTCGGGCAAAGGTGTTGGGTGATTTTATATCGTTGTCGAAGCGTTGCCAAGCTTTCCTCTTACGAGACGCCCTTCTTCCAAGGTTAAAGCTGGTTAAAGCTACCCCTTGACGCCCCTTAACGCCCCTTAACACCGTTTAGTGCCCTTTCGACCCCAGAAAAAGCCGTTTAGTTCCTCGACATATCAAGAGAGCTACTTTACAAGCCCGTAAAGCAATGCTCGTATCTATATGTATACTGAATACAAATAAATCCTCCCTCCTCCTCTATATATCTACTATATACGCTATATAGAATATTACTTCACGCACCTAAATCTCAAATTTATCTTACACACTGTACAACCGGTCATGAAATTTTTCCTGAAAATTTCACTCGACTACGATTACAGGTTCTTCAATTTAAGATTCGTAAAAGGACGGAGGTGCTTTTGACGTGACTGTGAATTGGCGATTGACCAGAACTCCCCCCCCCCCCCTTCATATATATATATATATATATATATGTATACTCGCGTGTAAAATATCAGTCGGACCAGACTGATCACTGGAACCACTCGACTTCCGTTTCCTCATCAGGCAAAAATTTACCAAATCCTATACTATATACACACATATATATATAGTAAATTTATTATTGATTCCTCGATAAAAAGTTTACTAGAGATTTATTGGTAGACAAATTAATCTAGCGGAAAACTAAATTTGAAGGATAAATTTATCGGATTTCTAAGGTCGATTTCGTCGTAAGAACGGATTGAACGTGGTAGATTAGGCATAAGATAGCAGTGGCCTCAAATAGCTGAAGAGTTAAATTGGCATTTTCCGTTCGGTGGCTTTATATTGATTAGTCGATGCACGGGGCAAAATACAAACGTTAATATTCCGGGAGCAGCGTGGCATGGAGTCTTGGCAAATATAATTAGAGTGAAATAGCTGCTGCTGTTGGCTTCCACGAGTCATATGTGAATAAATATTTATCCATCGAGTGTTTACCGAGTGCGTACATAATAAATCAGCCAGGCAACAAGAACGCCGAGGGATGCACGCACACTCAAAGCGCAATTAAATTTATTCCGTTCGACGATGACAGCGGTACATATATGTATATATATAGCAGGTAGCACAACAGGAGGAGGAATTTCGCGAAAAGGGCTATCGAGATATGGGGGAGTGCCCGCTCAAGGTACACAATCAGCTGTTCGCGTGGCATTCGCCAATTTCCTTTGACATTTCGTACAATGGATACCACGAGTACTTATACGAAATATAGATAATAAAGTTGTTTGGTAAAGGAGGGGGGGGGAGAGCTTTCTGCACGATCGAAGCAAATGATTTATTAGCAGACTGCTATATATATTATATATATACATAATTATATATATATATAAATATATATCTCCACTTTCAAGATTCAGATTGGAAAGCCAAAGGCGGGGGGTTTCCGGCCGAGATTTCAGATTTAATGAGGTCCTCCATTGATGAATTGCATTCGTCAAAGGCCGGTAAGGGTAACGACGAGCCTCGCTGATCCAACGGGGTGGGCGTGCGGGCGCTTCCACTCACAAAGCTGCCGTGTGTGCAGCCGAGAGCTGCTTGCAAGCTTCCCAAGCATCCGCCACTTACTTCACAAACGACTCGAGTCCGCAGTGTTGCGCCCTGCACACAGCACCCCCCCCCCTACCTTCCATACCAAATGGAAGAGACGCGAAAGCTCCATTACGACAGGAAAAATTCCCTCCCGACAAACATAATACTGTAGCTATACCAAGCAAATACTCTACTACATGCATAAATTCACCGGCGCTCCCTTCGAACGGATTTGCTTCTCAACGATGATGAAGCAAGCGAGCGCTGTGTGCGATGCTTGATACACTTTTTAAGGCGAGACTCACCTTGAAGGATCCCAAATCCTTGACGCTGCACGCCAACTTCACGCTTCTCCCGGCAGGCACGGTGATATTTCCTATTTCGTCGAGAAATTCTGGATCGGGAATGCTAGTCACTGAAATCGAGAAGCAAAAGATAATACGTTTATTTCAATGTGTAATGTCGAAGTGCTTATAGATAGAAGCGTCAAGGGTTTATGCTTTATGTATATATATATATATAGTGTTTGATAAGTTAGTGTCAAGAGGAAAAAACTTAATGTCAGGACTGATTGGGAGTAGAGAAATTTTTAGAAAATTTTTCTACTTTAGTCAATATTTAGGAATTAAACTGTAGTAACTTTTTTAATAATTAAAAATTCAAGTTAAAAAAGTTACTAACTTCTCATAGTGTATATATAGTGTACCACTAGAGCACGTGGCTGTTTCCTACGAACGCGATTCCCGCGCGTTGATTTTGCAACGCTAATGCGATGCGTACTGGAAAATAGTATGATGTTGCAAGGACGAGAGGAGGGGTGTAGGATGGAATTCCCGAGGGAATTCGATCACGACTCGACTCGTCGCGTCGGGACGCTCGGTTACTTTCAGCACCGGCGTATGCGTCGCAGCGCCCGCGCCCCCAACGAGGGGCCGGAGGTGGATTTGAAAAATTGCATTTTGTATTCAATAACTAAGCTGTCACACCGACTGCTCCGCTCTGCTCTGCTCTGCTTCTATAACCCAAAGCGCATCCGCCGCGCCGCGCACGCATTTCTGGATCGATCGGTTCCCGAAGGAGCTAACACGAGACTACATCCAACCTATTCCACTTCCCTTCAGAGCTCACGAAACTCCCGAGTTCCCGTGTACTGTCACTGAAATATCTATTAGGTCTACAGCATTTTCCATATACATGTGTTGTCATAGTAATGCGATAGTATAGGCGAAGGTGATATTTATATTTTTATTAATTACTTGCTAATTTTATATTTTTTTCTTATATTGGTCAAGGTTACAAGAATTATCTTGATAAGTTTGATTTTGAAAATTTTCGAGCTCCTATGCACTGTCAGTGAAATATCTATTAAGTTTATATTAGTATTTTCCATATACATGTGTTGTCATAACAATGCGATAGTATAGGCGAATGTGATATTTATATTTTTATTAATTACTTGCTAATTTTATGTTTTTGTTATATTGGTCAAGGTTACAAGGATTATTTTGAAGTTTGATTTTGAAAATTTTCGAGTTCCTTTGTACTGTCACTGTCACTGAAGTATCTATTGACTGTCTAGCAAATTCCATGTGTGTTAAAATAGCAATTCGATAGTGAACAATAATGTAAAATTTACATTTTTATCAATATTACTCGCTAATTTTACATTTCTATTATATTTGTCAACGTTACAACTATTATCTCGAGGCATGATTCGATAAAAACTTTGATAATTCAATATCTGTCTTTCCGTTCGCCAACAGCTAATTTCTACGTTATCACCGTGTCTCCGTATTGCTTCTTATTTTCATATCGTGGAAAAAAAAATTCCTAGCAATTTGGTATTACAATCTCATTATGCCAGAGCCAATACGCATTTACACCCACTCATGCATATTTTACAATTACGAAAATACGAGAGAGCTGCTCGAAGAGGGAGAAAGAGAGTAAGGGTTCCTCTGTGTAAGCACCGTCATTAGCGGAATCGAATTTAAAGTTGAAAGTGGAAAAGGAAAATCACTGTCGCGTATCTTGGCGCAAAACCAATTATTATTACATCTTTCCTTTCTTCCTTCTCGTATACTTTTCTATTTTCAGATTAGATGCAAAAGTTTCTGTAATTTTAAATCTTATCCTTTGCGTCTTAAAGGTAACCACGCTATGCTGTGCACAATGTATATATATACACTTAAAATATATATTTAAATACATATACATGTGAGTATATGTGTGTATATATATATATATAGCTATGAGAGGAAAGTAGAAATATCCAACGATCCTTGATGCAACTAGTGTATCGTCTTAGGGAGTCACTTGAAATCCTTTCTTGGAAACTCGGGGAGGATCCTATATGCAGTGGCGAGTTTTAACGGTGATTCCAAGTGACTGGCAAGCGAACGCTGTGGCCCCTTTCCGTTACTAGCAAATTCTCTTTGGGACTCTGCCCATCGACTCCGCATAGACCAGCCAAGAGATCTGCCAGTAGCAGGAGAGACCGTATGTGCAGCCACATTTCCAGCTCGTCAACTAAACCAATTCTCCATCCCCTCTCCCTCTCCACCCTTAAAATCACCCTTATGAATTATTTTCAAAGCTATCCTCTCTCTGAATCATTTTTGTACATCTTACCAATTTGCAAAATTTCCCTCTATTTTATATATAAACTTGATATCAGATGTACTTTTATAAAACATATAAATATATATATATACCTACATGAAAAGAACAAATGAGATAAACTACCGATTAATTTTTAGGTAACTAGTACCAGCACGTGTATAATGACGTATTTTAATACATTCGAAATATTCTCGTTAATTGGAGAAAAGGTAGAATTATATATATCTTATTCACATTGAAAAATTCCCTTTTAATTAATGTAAGGTCTGCGTTTGTAAAATATATAGATAACCAGTCGAGTTCGAGTGAAATAAATTGTTGATTAATTTTTAGGCAGCTATTACCAGCGTGTATAATGATGGATTTTGAGATACTCATCGAAAAATGCTCGTTAATTGGAGAGCATGCGAGAAGAGTTGGCAGAAACATGAAAACCTGCACACCGCTGTCGGTGGTGTCTGGTAAAACGCGCGTTCCTCAGGCTTTATCGCACGCAGTTTTCCACAAGTACCTGCACGAAGAAGAAGAGGCTTTTGCACGAGGCTTTTGCAAAGTGATTAAAGAGTGCCGGATCTCTTCATTAAGGCCCGAGCAAAGTGCAATTTTTAATTGATACCTACCACAGGTCACCACTCGCGCGACATCCCGCTAAGAAATCCGATGCAATTATCGCTTTATGAGGTCAGCCAAAGAGCTTTCAGAGCTTTCGCTAAAAATCATCCCAGCTTTCCTATGTCGAAATCTTCTTCCAGCTTTTTTCTCCACTTTTACCCCTCCACGCCTTTCGAGCCTCGCACTTGTTACACTCGTTATCGTTACATCCTGCCACGAGGGTTCCTCAATTTATCAAATTATCGTTCGAGGGAAATGAATTACTTTTTACGTTGCTTTCCCACCAACGACGATTCGTTAATTTGTTTGATAAACATCTGGAATCTTCCCCCCCCCCTTTTTACTACTTTCTATATCGATGATTCTTTGCACTAAAAAAGTGAGGTTAACTATATTATTATTTCAGAGCTTGTGCAAAAAATGTTATCCTGGTTTAGATATGCAGTGATTTTCTGTCAGTTATTTTCTTCATCTTTCAAAAGCCTCGCACTTGTTACACTCGTTATTGTTACATCCTGCCTCGAGGATTTCTGAATTTATCAAATTATCAGTCGAGGAAAATGGACTACTTTTTACGTTGCTTTACCACTGGCGACGATTCGTTAATTCGTTTAAAAAACACGTGTAAGTCTCTCCCCCCTCCCCGCCCTTTACCACTTCCTACATCGATAATTCTCTTTACTAAAAAAAGCAGGATTAACCATATTATTATTTCAGGGTTTTAAAAATAATCCTAGATTAGTTGTGTCAAAATCCACTTTCAGCTTTTTTTCTCCACTTTTACTCCTCCACGCCTTTCAAATCTCGTATTTGTATACTCGTTATCGTTACATCTCGCAACAAGGATATTCCCCTATTTATGAAATTATCGTTCTACAGAGATGGATGACTTTTCGTATGGCTTTATCACTAGCAACCATTCGTTCATTTGTTTTATATACACATACAAACAGAGGGGGGAGGGGGGGGGGGGAGTATACTTCTTCTCTTTCCATTATAATGTGCTTGTAAACGTGCTGACCATCGAGGACTCGCACGAAAAAAATTGAACAATGACCATATTCTAATACCAATATAATGGATTCTAAAATACGTTTAGGAAAATTTTGGCTCGAGTAGAGGTTCTTGCGAGCATCGTGAGTAAATCTTCGGCTTATCTCGAGATTGTTTTACTGGCCGCAGCAAGCACTCTGGACGGGGGGCCAAACTGCAAAATAATGGATGATCGTCATTTTTTGCTCTATCGAAACGAAGAGAAAGAGGGGAGAAAAAAAACTGGTGATATAATTGAATGAGGGAAAAGTGCTGACAATTTTTTTCTACGCGATAACTTTAACGTTAACGGAGCAGGAGGAGGATGGAGAGGGTATTTTCGGCGTGGATGGTAAAAAGGATAACGAATGGTGCAGGCGACTCTGAGTGTCCTGAAAGTATCCAGGTATACCGTACTACGCTACAGCCGCGTGTACCGGAGAGTACGAGCTGTTCGCAGTGATATTTTCGCCAGGATACTTTTATTGGCTCGATACAGACGAAGCGGAAAATTGACATAAACTGTTGCTCTCGCCTGTACACCTACTTCGCACTTCCACCGGCTAAAAAGCTGCTCTGTCTCTAGCTTCGACACACACACACACACATATACACAGTTGCAGGAAGTAGGTGTGTTAGAGCCCCCCTTTGGCGAACCCACAACGACTAAGAGAAGCTCGCACTCGAGATAAGAGAGTCTTTGAGATTTACAGGATGGTCCCAGCACCTTGATGGCCCCTTGCTAGAACTCTTCACGTACCTTGGCTAAAACCTTTTGGCCAAGCTCAGCCAAGTCGAACGATCTGCATTATCTCTAAATCATCCCTGCCGAATCACTTGTTCCCCTGCCAAACTCCCCACGACACTTGACATGTGCTGATAAAATCGCCAACGATCCCAACCATTTAATGAAAATCCATCGATCCTCTTGAATTACCCACTGCAACAATTTCCGTAAATCATTCGTAACGAATGATAATACGCTTGTTATATATTCTCCCTTTGCAAATTTACGCGTAATTCTTCTTGACGATATTTTTACTTTTAAGTGTACATATATAGATATGTATTTTACCGATGCGATCAGTTTTAATGCTCTTTCGACGAAGACTCTTTTCGGTTTTAGAGTAGATTCGTAGAACGTTCTTAAATCGTTTTGAAATTGTATAAATTTATACGGAATGTGTACCTTTATAAACAAGAGTTACCAGCTTTAAAAAATATTACCACTAAATAACCCTTTCTAGAAAATTTGTCTCTAGGTTAATCGTCAGTTTTTCGAGAGAACATAACGTTTCCCGTAGAGGAACGGTATAAACTGAAGAGTTTTCGCAATGCAGAAGAGTTTTTAGTCCGCGGGAAGAAGAGATCTGATCGTGAATTTTGTGGTTTGCGTCGAGAGTGGGGGGCAGTGGTTTTACTAGTAAGGGGAAGGAGGTTGGGGGGGGGGGGTTGAGAAATGTCGAGAAGATCGAATCGGGACCGGTTAAAGGGGAGACAGTAAAAGATCCAAAGTGGCTCGTGGCAATAGGGCCGAATTGTTTTTGGATTATCGCATTTTCATTAAATGGAGAGATCGCAATCGGTCGATGCAGATTTAGCGTTCATCAGAAATGCATGAACTCCACGGACCATTGATGCAGCGAGCGGAAAAACCAGTCTTTCTTTCGCGAGGTGGCCAGCACCGCTGCAGGCACACACCACCACCTCGTCTCGCGTCCCGTCTCCCGGAGCGAGACCCACGCTGTACAGCTGTAAAGCCCGAGCTTAATCCCAAAGATAAGAAAACTTAGCATTGTGTGGGTTCCTTTATATACGAAAACCCATAACCCCCTTTCCTAGCGCAGCTCACCCACGACATACAGAATTTCATTTCCACTTAAAACAGCTCCAAATCTGTTTCTTAAGAAAGGCATAAAGAAAAAAGGGAATAAAAAAAAGCAAAGAAAATAATCCCCTGGCAAGCTAAAACAAGATAAAAAATAGTAGAAATTCAGAGTTTATGCGTTCTGTTTAGATATGCGCGCGGGGTGCGGGATGAAAGTTTATACGAAACAGAGCTTTCTACTTGTACGGATGTATGACTAGCACCTGGAAGCAGGCTTTATCTTGATTCCGGAGTGTATTTTCCGTCGATGCGTTTTTCTCTCCTTTTCCTCCCCCCCCCCCCCCCCCTCCCCAAGTACCCCTCTTTTACCATGCTACGGCCACGGAATGCGCTATTCGCCGCTTGAGAAAGTGTGCGTGCGTGGAAAGGAGCGACTATACTTTTCCTTCGATTTTTCAATACCTCTTTCTCCTTTTTGGTTCGGTCTCCCGGAGGCTCCCGAGGGATCCGGAGGGTTGCAACAACCCGCCCGGAATGCATACCGCGCTGGGTTTATGAGCGAAAAACTGCGCCCAGCCAAGGAGCCGCCGACGATTCTCGCGGCGGCGTCCGGAATTGAACTGCCGTTCTGCACTTAACTTTTTCATAGCCCGAGCGGGGAGATCCCCCCTCCGCTCCAACAAACCGAATGCCATTTTCGCCGAATCTCATGGAATCTTCGCTTTACCGCGCGCGCGGCTCGAATCTATTTTATTTTACCCCCCCCCCCCCTTACTATATATAGATTTATGCAAGACAGTCTAGCACGGTGCGTCCTTGCTTCCTCGACTTTTAAACTGTGCGCAGTCGAATTTTGTAGTTTCGTCACACGGTTCGCTGCGAACCTGCTAAGATTCGGTATCGACGAACGAGAGATAAGCGTGCAGTGTAGTTCTTTATTGAGTTCTAGTCGAGAAACTAGGGTCCTTCGGTAGCTTCGGAGGTACGATGAGAAAAAATGTTTTGCTACGAATAAATATAAATGCGTGCATTGAAAAATGAACTCGGTTTTAATGAGTTGTCGAATCGAGAAGAAATTTGTACGAATAGATTCAATTTGATCTATTAAACTCATCGATATTAAATATTGGTTATGATCAATTACATATCCAGTGTACTTGTTAATAAAAAATTTATTTGAAAATCAAATATTTTTTTTCTCAGTCTAATACCCAAGGGAAGAAAGTAAGCACGGTCACTCCCACCCCTCCTAGTGTACTATATATATATATATATATATAAATTTATACCAAGCGTTCTCCTAAAATATTCTCGCTTTCTAACCCTATAAAAATTGTAAAATCCATCACGGTTGACTAAAACTAGCTAAGATTAATTATTGACAAATGACAGAAGCAGCGCGTTCCATCGTCAAGTTCGAGCCCTTATCGAGAGTCCTGAAGCAGCTTAAGCGATAATACCGAAGAAGAGGGGGGGGAAGAAAGTAAGCATAGTCCTGCTGGTAGACCGATCATGGGAAAATAGTGGCTAGATAAAGCGTACAAGTTTTTCCAGGCCTCCGTCGATCTGTCGAACGACGACGACGACGACGACGACATTGACGACGTATGGTCAAGATTAAGTATATATATAGTTTGAAGAATGAAACGCTGTATTAGTATTGGTGCTCACAATCTTCTTGGGAAATTCTTCTACTCGGTGTCGGTAAGGTAGGTACCTATAACACTCGAGGCTTTATATATATATATATATATATACAGCAGCCCTGAACAGGTTGCGGCTGGAATAGGGCGATAAAGCGCAAATGGCGGCAATGTTTCTGGCTTAGGAGAGAAGAAGAAGCGGCCAGGCCGCCCGCAGCGCGCGAGCTTAATCTGACCTTGAAGTCCCGGTAATTCGTACCTCGGCCTCGCTCTGGGCTGATTCGCAGGTGAATACGGGGAATAACATTGGTTTATCGGAGCTTCAAAATCGCCCTCTTTTTTCTTCCCGCCATGGCGCGCCAGCGAGCCCTTATCCATGTATAGCCGAGCGTCAGGGGCTGCTTTTTTCATTTCTTTTTCTTCCTCCTAAATCCTAAATCGATTATCCGCTGCGCAGGCCTTGTTATTCCAGATAACGCTATTTATCAATCATAGCTGCTAGGTGTAGGTAGCAAAAAGAGGATGGACCCTCGTCTGTACGTTATATATATATATATATATGGTATAAGGAATTATAGTCTTATTATATCTATTTCCTGCTGCAGTTTTTAGGTCCATCGCATTACGGTATACATATATATATATATATATATATGCATATGGGAGAGAAAATTTTTGCTTCCAGTGCTGCAGGAGATAATTCGAGCAATCGCGAATCATCTTCGCAGACTGGTGTAGCTCTGCTCGAAGAATTTTATTATCCGGGGACGGCTTATAACTTGGCCTTATCTCCTTGAAAATCAGGAGCGTTCCGTCCGTGCGTTAAGCGAGGCCATTATAGTCGAACCGCGACCCTCCCCCCCTCGCCACGCTTTCTTTCCATCCGACATCTCGCAGACTTGCTCTTATTTTCTACCTTATCGGCTCGGATCTCTCATAAATTTCTCGGAAAACGCGATTAAGCGGGCCCGGCCCGGGACTACTACCAGGAGCCCCCTACAATCCCTTGCAACCCCCCCCCCCCCCCCCCACCCAGGAGCCGCGCGACCCTTCCAATCTAAGTATTCAAATGAGAGAACCGACTTTGCCCCCCCCCCCCTCCTCCCCCTCTCCCTACACCTTACCACCCCTATGGAACGCGTACAGTACAGCAGCTTTTTTACACCCAACGCGACTCGACATTCCAAGTCCACTGCACGATGCGGAAAAAGGGTAAGAGACGTTTATACAGTATCCCCAGGAACCAATACTACATTCCGTGCTGCGTTGCCATCTTTTACCAAGCATTCAGCAAAATCTGGATATTTTGCTTTACCATGTGTGACGTCATCGTTTTACAGAATAAATATTGTAATTAATTATTTCATACAGTTAAATATAATCGGCAAATTTTTTACGTTTAATGCTATTCGTCATTCCAAGGTCACTGCACTGTGCGGAAGAAGGGTAAGAGACGTTTGTACAGTATTCTGAAAAAGCGGTGTAATAAATTTCCTACTACGTTGCCATCTTTTACCAAGCATTAAGCAAAATCTAGGTATTGTACTCTACCATGTATGACGTCATCATTTTATAGGATAAATAGTCATTATTTACAAAGTTAATCATAATCGGCAAATTTCTTCGAACCAACACGATTCGACGTTCCAATCTCACAGTGCAATGCGAAACAAGTTTAAATGTCCTTCTTCGCTAAATTACAAACTTAAAAATATTTCTTTCTCACTGCACAGTATCTCCAAACACCAGTATAGAATTCTACGCTGTTAGAATTTTGTACAAAGCAAAATCAGGATACCGTCTATCACCACGTGTGACGTCATCGTTTTACCAGATAATTAGCAGTTAATTTTTTGTCGCAGTTATAATCTAGCGCAGCGACGTATTTCGTCGCGACGACTCCGGCAAAGTCCAATTATACCACTGTGCGAGGAACGGAGACATTTCTACCTCGTGCAAGTTCATTTAGATAAGATCCTGGTGGCATCGATTCCATCTATCGTATACGGCTGGCCAAAACAAACTTCTGTTTCTTTCTCCCTTTCTCCCGTCTCTCTGGAACTCGGTCGATAAAAACGAGTGCTGCTGCAATCGCGAACGCGTAATATTACGCGAGAAGGGCCCTCCGGCTTTATCTGCCGGAGAAATAAATGGCGTCTGGAAGCTGCGAGGACAAAAATAGAGAAATACTCCGCTTTAATCGTACGATGAAATTACGCTCGATCGGAGCTGCGCTCTCTGGAACTTCCTGAAAATCCCCCCCCCCCCCTGGGTTATCGACCGAGCGTAGTCGGAGAAAAAATCCCTCGCCTTATTCTCCCGTTGGATTCTTCCTATTTTTTTTTTCTGCGATATTATTGACGCCTCGCTGTGTCCCTTTTGATTCTCCTGCGTGAAAGGCTCGCGAGTATTTCCGATCGCGTTAAGATAATGCTGAGGCATGAAGTCGAGGGAGAAACGGACCGAGCAAACTTCTCGCTGCTATATACCTTCAAAGAAAATTTAATTCTTTGGGATGTCGTAGCGTAAATCCCCACGGGGATTCCCAAAGTCAGGCGGAGCAAAAGATCGAGCAAATGCGGAATGAGAATATCGGATTTACCTACTGGCTCCGCGCTCATACCTTTTCCTTTGCATCTCTCGATGCGTGCTTTCATGGACCAGTGTCCTCTACCACGTACATATATATATATATATATATGTATGTGTGTGTGTGAAAAACAGCCTTCCGCCCTTTACAGCACTCAGTCATAACCACCTTTATCGATGCGCCATTGTTCGTAGCAATGACTGAAAAAGAAAGGAGTGTGAGGGGATAGTAGGGGGGAGGAGGGGAGGGGTAGTGGTGAAAAGACGACGAATAACAAGCAAGCCCTAAAAAGATGATTTTCCGTAACTATAAGAGCGCAGAGTGATGTTTTAGATTTTTCAGGGGCTCGGAAAAATACGTGGACGTAAATTTTCCAGGGATATCCACTCCCCCCTCCCCAAACAGCTTGTCTCTCATGCATGTAAATTACGAGTCGGAGGAGAGTCGACAAGGGGTTATGGCGAATGCCATAAAGCAACCGCCGCCGCACCGTCTGGTGGCCAGACACACGTCCTACGTTCGTATAGCACATGCGCTATACGTATGTACATACGTGGTACATATATACGCCGGGAGGAAAATCCGAGTGAGAAAGAAACAATCGCCGGGGGCAAGTGACAATAACTCGTTTAAGTCAGACGGTAACTCTCGAACGTTACTACTTGTGCTCCTCCGCTCCTTTACGTGGAGCCAGCCACGCGTTTCTCGCCACGTCGAAGAGGATCGAGCTCTGCTGCACGTGGATAATAATAACTGTGACTATACATGTGTGTATATACATATATATATATACGCATACATAAAGGCGGACAGGAAATTAAAATCGATCAGCTGGCCGTGCGAATACGCAAAGCTTTCACTGCTTCTTCTTCGCGTAATTTCGATCCCATAACTGATCTAACTATAGAAATGTCTGCGAATATTCTCGGTAAAATTCTACTTTCCACACACACACACACACACACATGTATATATACTTTCGAATGCAGGCAGCAACCAATTTATCGAGTTGATCGACGCAATTTCAAGCGCATCGTATGAAAAAATGCTAAAAGACTTTTCTACTTGGAATTCCACGAAGAATACCCTGTATGATTTATCATCCCTCCTGGGACGGTTCGTATATATATAGCCCGAAACGTGCAGGACCTCGTTCTTGACTTTTCATTCGCTTCGCGTCTATGTAGTACCCTTTGAAGATTAGCTCATTCTAAATCACCTTTTCTCCATACAACTCTCGTCTAGGGCTTCATAACGTCTTTCTGCCATAGAGGACAGGTATATTCTTTTTTTTCCTTCTCCTTCTTCTTTTTTTTCATATATATATATATATATATATAAACCCGGTAGTAGAAATTTATGCGAGGGGAATCCCAGGGCAATAGAGCGGAGTGCAACCTACCAGGCTGGACAGAAATGAATAGGTGGGCTCGGTCCTGGGTACTTTACAAATATGTGACCAGAAAACACAGCAGTGAGATCTCTCCCCCAGACTCCGACCGAGCCAACTGGTCTTGTTACCAAGTTCCTAGGATGCTCCTTCACCCACGTCATCCGTCTTTGTCTCCTCCTTCCCTTTCCTTTTGCTTACCTTTCCCATATCTTTCCTCCCTTTCTTATAACCGGCCACCACTACCACCAGACTGCTCTACCCCCCCCCCCCCTCTCCTCTCACCAAACGATCACGTACGGTTCTCTTCCCTCGCGCGGTTTCCCTTTGCCACCTTAAATGTCTCCTTCTCGCTCCCCCCCACCCCCCCCCTCCACCCCACTCTTCTTGCACGACTGCCTCGTTTTCTCATTTTCCATCGTTCGCGCCTTAATTTCGCCGAGGGGACTGATCTCCGCTCATCCCATTCTACGTGGAATCAAATTTACCTCCCTCAACTGCTTCGCTTCCTGCAATTCTTCCGGATAAAAGAAATGCAGCTTCTCGTAATATATATATAGCTTTTTTCCTCCAGCTTGATTTCCTCTAATGTTATTTAAAGTTTCCTTTATTGTCAGCTGTAACAGCGAGAATCGAGGGGTTCGGGCCGATCGAGATAAAGCTCTCGAGGAATTCTTAAGTACCCACTCTCTCTCGTGTAGAGAGAAGAGAGCATTGCTCTATATCCTCTGGCGAATGCATGGTCGGTCGGTCGAGCTATCTCTCTGCTCTGTGCGCCGGGGAGAAGGCTATACGTAGGGAGAGAGATTGGTTTATGTGTGTGTGTGTGGGAGGGAAAAAGCTCGCCTCTTCTTCTCACATTCTCGTTCGATTGAATTTTTGTTCCTGCGCGATCCCGCAATTACAGTTACAGAACGAGAAATGTTTCCCTATGCACATTGTCACGATGATTCGGATGCCCTGCATTTTTTATCATCCCGTGAATTCGGTCATACTGCCAGCTATCCATCCAATATCGTCCAATTGCAGGGAATATCGAGCGCGGTTAACCGCACGCGAGCTTTCTAGGAATCGGTCAAATCGGCGTAAAGCTCCTCCCATCCCATGTCCATCCACGATTCGTCACTTGAAATTGATATGACCGATTATTTCGATCGTAAAAAAATAACATTTCCCGCACAAAACAGCGGCCGCCCCACTTTTTCTCAAATTTATAACCTAACCGCGTTTACGTGCCCGGAAAACAATTTTATTATTTTTTCACTCACCCCCTCTCCCCCTCGCTCCCCGCCCCGCACCTCCACCAACGTTCCATCGCCAACACGACGCGAAGCAATTTTACCTTCTGTATTTTTACACCTAAAATTTATTCCTCAATTGCATTTTTTCCTTCTAATTGAATTCTCCACGGAGGTACTATAGCGAATTAAATTTAGTTACTGCGACGAAATATACTATCCGCTGGATTCTAATTAACAAAACAAATGGAGGGGGGGGGGAGTGAAAGATATATATATATATATATAAGAGAAAAAGGGGGATACAACCAAAGGGGGGAGGGGGGAGGAAGAGAAATGGTATTTATCGGGGATCCTGTCGAATTCCATCGGTGTTCCAAAGCTATAATTCGGTGAGAAGCCGGTCGCGGAACGGAAAACCCTGAAAATTCTCTCTACTCCATAGCGTGGCTGTCAATCAGCTTGCTCTCGGACAGATCGGACGTGACGAAAGAATTTTTCCGTTTTTTTATTTCCTTTTTTTGGTTTCTTTTTGTTTTCGTTTGTTTGTTTTTTTTTTTTGCCAATCCGCGACGTTTCTCCAAAACAGTGCGTCGCTTGTTTTTGGCAGCCACTCGAAAGCGCGCGCGGGACAAAAACGGAAGTGGATTGGGTGGCGGACAAATTGTTACCGGATAGGAGTCCCGGGCTAGCGAAAAACAAACAACGTAATCGATAGAACACATTGCGAGTATTTTATTTCCATGTCTCTGAGCGAAGTATCGCGTGAAAAGATTATTATTTTAACTCGACGCGATTTCAGTGGTTAATGACGATCGGTTCGAGGGATGATGGGAGATACGGACGGAGTAAGGTTGTTTACATGTCTTTGCGAAGTACCGCGTGAAAAGATTGTAATTTTGATCAAACACGATTTGGGTACAATTATGATCGGTTCAAGGTCGTTGAGAATACACGGTTATCTCCGGAGTACTTGGAAGGTTATCGTATACGAAAATATTATTATTTCAATGAAACGTGATTTTATTGATGATGGGTTCAAGGTCGGAAAAAAGATGCTGTTACTCTTCCACGTCTACGATGAATCGTGCGAAAATACTCTTATCTTAATTAATAATGATTGGTTCAAGGTCGTTAAGAATATACGGTTATTTCCATATTTCTGAAGTATCGTGTGAAAATATTAATAATTATAATTAAACACGATTTTAATATCATAATGTGATCGGTTCGTAGCTAAAGAAGATGCGGATATAGGAAGATATAACGTATATAGATGCTTGTTCGCGCGTGCGCCTTATAACATCGCGTGGCGATCGGCTGCGCCAATTTGCGACAACTAATCTAAATTTAAATTGCCTCGAACAAAACTAATCTGGTGGTCAGCACAGCGCATCCCTCCTGTCCGTTCCTCCCATCATATACGATCCGCTCCCTGTAATAATCCATCCAGCCTCGTCATAAGCCTCCAAACGCAAGCGCAGCCGTTGAGAAAAATTAATACCCGGTGGCGCTTTATGCCAACTAAGAATCAAGGAATACAGCGATGTACAGATTATTTATGTATGTAAATATCGTTGCGGATAAATTCCAGGTATCTCGATCGTAACATACGTGTATTTTTGGTCATTTTAGGTCATTCAACACGAGTGTGGCCATTGAAAAAAAATTATATCGAAAATTTCATGCTAAGAATCGCGGAATACATCCACGTGTAATTTATTTATACAAACATTGTTGCGGATGAATTCCAATTGTCTTAGCCATAATAGACGTATATTTTCAGCCAATCAACCCGGGCCTCCGCAGCGCCACAGCAAACGTCGAGATTAATATTCGATGATTGAAGCCAATTAAGAATCGCGAAATACCTGAACGTTTAGTTTATTTACGTAAATATTGTAATGAATTTCAAATATGTCCGGCATAATAAACGTGTATTTCCGGTCTATCAAATTTCATTAACGCAACCGCGGATGTTGAGAAAAATTAATTTTTCATTTTTGGGCCACTGAGAATCATTAAAAATATCTCAATATTTTTAGTTTATTTAAGGAATTATTACAACGAACTTCGAGTCTCCTCTTGCTCGTAATAGCCGTGAATGTGGGGGGGGGGGGGGGGGCAATCGTCCTTTCGTAATTAAAACAGTTTTGAGAAAAATTAAAATCGAACATTTTGCGCCAACTAAAAAAGTCGTCGAAAAAAATAACTCAATACGTGCGGTTTATTTACACAGATATTGTGACGGATAAATTCCAGGTGCGATGATCATAATAGGCGTGTATTTTTGACCAATCGGCGCGATCGCATTTCTGACAATGGAGAAAATATTTTTCGCGCGAAATTCGCATTTCGGTTCGCGTGACGAAAATTCAGCTTCGCCGAGTGGATTATAATCGTTGCGTTGCCGGCATATTCCGCATACTTGGAAAAATTCCTTCGACAGGGGTCTGGCTGGCTTGACGCATGGCTTGCAAGCTTCTCCCAGTGTACCACCACCACCCTCGCGACTCCGTGGTGCAAGCTTTTATTCACTGCCATACAGCGTGCAGTCAAAAAAGAATCAGCCCGATCGATTCTCGATCAAGAAAAAGACTTGTTTAAAAAACCCAAATTTTCTAATAATTAACTAAAAAATTGTATTTCTTCGTATATAAGAGACATTAATACTCTATAATAATATACATACATATAATACAGTGAAAAAATAACCTTTGGATTCAAATCAATATTTGTCTGTAATATTGATGCCTATATGACATATATATATATATATATATATTGTTAGTTAAATATTTACGCGATATGAATGAAATTTAATTAAATGGACCAGAATTGGTTTAATTGAAATAATATTGATTTATAAATAAATCAATTAAAACTCATTTTAATCGACACAATTACAATAAATATTTATTGGAATCAAAAGATTTTTTCTCATTTTTATCAGAAGCGAGAAAAGAAGAAATTCTCGAGAGAGTATTGGTTTTAATCGAAAACTCGCAGGGTGATCGTAGTGTTTTAGGGGGCAAAGGACACCGCGCCTTCCCAAGAAACTTGTAAACCTGAGAAAGCAATATTGGTCGAACGAAAGTGGTGCAGCAGGGAATTGCTGAGCCGGCCACAATTCATTACGAAAATCGATGTGGCTGTGATTGCAGGAGATGAGATGGTCACCCATTGTCTCTATATGTGTGTCTCGGTTCGATGGTTACATCAACAAATTTGCCTTGACCTACCTAGAAAATTCACGAGCATTACACAATGCTAATAGATCCTTTCAATGTGAAAAGTAATGATTTTTCCTTATGTATGTGTGTGTTTCTGTTCAAAGTGACTTTGATAAATTTTGTATAATCTATAAAAATTTTAAGAGCTTTTAAAAATAAATCTTTTGAATAGAATAAATAATGATTCAGTGTCTTTATACAATATATATCTTAGTCCAACACTGACCTAGAAAAAAATTTGTTTTAACATATAATAATAATCCTAAACAATATACACTATTAAGCACTTTTAATAAAAAATTATTTCTTCTTCGATATTCCTCTCACTCCAACAATAATAACCTTAAAAAATTTGCCTCAATAAGAAAAAGTCCTGAACAATACACACTACTAATTTCGTTGAATAAAAAATGATTATTTCGTCTACGACATTTCTCCCAATCCAACAATAACAACCTCGGCAAATTATCCTTAAAATACAAAAAAAATCCTAAACAAACCACTACCAAAACCCTCGAATAAAAAATGATTATTTCGTCTTCGATATCTCTCCAATTGTCGCAATAATAACCTCGACAAATTTGCCTTGGCCCATCAGGAAAATTCGCAAGCATTCAACCAATAAATCCTTTAAATGGAAGAAATGATTATTTCGTGTCTCTGTGTGTGTTTACTCGTGGCAAAGGGGTGTATAAACAGGCGTGTTCGGTAGTATCGGGCTAGGTGACATAGCTCGTAAATCTCGCGCATCCGAGGCCAACGGTGGACGCGGCGGACGCTTATGTAGAGAGAGAGAGAGAGAGAGAGAGAGAGGGAGAGAGCGATACAACAGCAGCCACCAGCTGGGGGGGAATTTGAGTCGAGGGGGTTGGGCAACTCCATAGAATCGTGGATGAAACGTGCAGCTCGCAGGCCGACACAATGCGATCTCGTTCGGTGCCACGTTAAAAGCCCCCGCTGACATCGATTCTTACCTTTCAGCCAATTATCAGCGGCGTGTCGTCGCCAATGGCTTTTGTCTTCCGTTCCCCACCACTCCCCCTCCCCTCCCCCCCTCCTCCTCTCTTCCCACCGCAGAACACTTGCCCGAACCAATTCGATTTGTTAGATTTGTCTCCGCAAGCTTCCGAACACCCACGATAAATCCTCCCCGAAAATCCAACTCTCTGACAAATTTATATCTTTTTTCCACCCCCTCCCCCCTTACTATTTTTTCACTCCAGATACTGGAAAATGCAGATATCTCGACTTTAAACCCGATAGGCCGTCTTTTGACATTTCCTCGACACTTTTTTCGCCGCATTCGTGTATTGCATTTTTTATTAGCTGGCTGGAATCCAGAAAAAACTGCAGCTAGCTCGTATAGCTTTTTGAGAGCGCGTCGATCGGATGATGCAGTGGGGTAGGGGAGGGAGAAGAGAAGGAGGACGCGCGCAGTGTGTTGGTGAAAACGCCGGCACCGGGAACAATCTGTACTCTTATCGTCCGATGTTGGAGCGACTCAGTTCCAGGAAACAGATCACTGTAGTTTTGCAGTATTATTCTCGGAACGTTGGGATTTATCAGATTTCGCAAACTCTCTCGCGATAGCTCGCCCAGGATATTTCAATCCGAGCCTAAATTCTATTCGAGCGGAGCTGCGGTGGTGCGCGATGTAACGTGAGATTTCGAAGGAAACAAAAAATACCTTATATACATATATATATATATAGAAAGAGAGAACACGCCACAAATAATAATACAATAATTGTCCCTTCCCGAGTGCCACGTGACTCCAACCAGCAAACTTTCCCAATAAAGAATCCACTATACATATATGGTGGTCCAGCCGAAAGCTATCGGCCCGTGATATTGCGTGCTCGCACGACGTAAAATCAATATATTCCCGCGGAAAGGTATATGTATATGCAAAAATGCTCTTTTTACGAAATTCGCCGTAGACCGATGCAATAAAAATATGTAGATTCGCCAATTTTTCGCAAACATCAAAACGTATAAACGCTCGCGGATCTTCGTTATTCGCGCCAATGCTGTGGATTAACTAAAATCTCTTTACACACACGTAGAAAATATTTTTATACGTATATATAGGATTTTGTTTGCGGAAAGGGAGGGGATAAATAAGGTGTATACAGATGTATAGAAATAAGCGTAACGAGCGCCTTATTCTTTTTTAAGGGTGCGGGAACAGCAAAAGGGGAGCGCCGCCAGCTTTTCCATCTGGGGTGTCAGAAAGGGGAATTTACGTCAATTTGCAAAAACTCCTGCTGCGAGAGAGCCGTAATACTAGCTTATTATCCTCGTAAAGCGAGGCTTTCTCTCCCCACCGCTGTACCTTCTTGTTTTACACAGCGCGATACGTATATATACTAGGTGGAGGGGGAGGGGGGGGGGGGGAGGGAGTATTAGTAGTGGGACACGACAGGACGCGCGACGCCAGAAACAAACGCGCGACGTGGAAGCTGGGGGCTTTCGCCCTTTCGCCCATCCCCGTCGAGAATGTCCCAGTTCTGCAACGGGGAGTAATTCCAAAGCCATAATGCGACTGGCTGACCGACTAACAACTGTATACAGTACAACGAGCTATGGTAATATCCTTTGTGGGGGGGGGGGGGGACTTTAGGGGGACACCACTTGCCACGGGCCAATTTCACCCCAACAATATCGTTCGCGATATACACTCGCTGTGCGTGTCGTCGTTGCAATTCTTCCACGTGTAATTATGTATATATATATATATATATGTGTGTGTGTGTTCGCGACCTTCATCGACCAAGTCATCGAAATTTTCTATGGAACACCTGAAAATCACTCGGTATAATACCCATGCAAATGGTCATTTTATCATCGGTCGATCCAGCACTCGCGATTACAGCGAGGAAGAAAGTTTGGAACGACCCTCCCTCGGGATGAGTTATCGCGTTATTAAATATATAATAATAATAGTTGCAGATAAATCCGCTGTAAAAAGCGAGTGCTGCATGCACGAGTCGTTAATTAGGCGAGGATCATATCCTGTCGTATCACATCACACTGCACAGAGGTCCTGAAATACTTTTGTCTCACCTCCGGACCGACACAAAAACGCGTTTATGTAAGGATCAAGCGCGACACTTTTGCAGCCATCCACACGGAACTCTCGTAAAATGCAAATAATATTAGTATCCCTTTATGCGATCCCCCTTAAATTCGAGAAGCAAAATTTACGATCATCCGAAACTCTCCTACTTAACTGCCTTGAAAACAAAGTAATTAATCTGTGGAGATTTAACGCTATTGTTGTCATAGAGACGATTGGGTATTGGTGGTACGCGGGATTAATCGTTGGGTTTTTTTCGTTGTTTTTTTTTTTTTTTTTTCGATCGATCGCAGCAGGGAAGCAATGTAATTGGGTAAATTTTTGATTGGTTATAGCTTTTTAATTGGTGAGTCACACGCGTCAAGGAGATGAGATGAGAAAAGGGAAGAATCGGGCGCGGAGAAACATAAAGGACTTTGGCATTCCGCGGCTTTACGACCGAGTCTTCTTGTTACGACCGCGTAAAGATGCCGCCGTGCGTTTTTATTAAATTCTGTCCCGCAGTCCGAGTTATAAATGCTCCAACCCCTTCGGCGACATTTTTAAGTGTCGCCGCGCCACTTCCGATCCTCATCGCGACACTTGCTTTATTACCGACCGACGGACCTCGCTCGATCTTTGATCCTGCGATAAAAGATGACGAGAGAGTTGTTATTCTTTGGTGCTTGATTTTTTATTAATTAGTAGAAATATATATGATCCTGGAAAGCGTGGAATAATTTTGACAAGAGGTCTTTTAACTGTGGATGGACGTTCGTGGATTCCTGAGGAAAAGGAATGTTATCAACCGAAGGATTTAACTCGATCATTGATACTGATGAGAAAAGATGACGAGAGAGTTGTTGTTGTTTACTGCTTGAATTTTATTAATTAGTAGAAATATATGTGATCCTGGAAAGCGTGGAATAATTTTGACAAGAGGTCTTTTAACTGTGGATGGACGTTCGTGGATTCCTGAAGAAAAGGAATATTAACTCGATCTTTGATCCTGCAGACGATAAGGATCGTCAGATCTCGTTATCGTATGTTATTTAATTTTCATTTCAATACACGCATATATACCAAAAAATATAGACTAATTTCGACGAAGAAGGTCCTTCTTTCACGAATGGATGTGCATGGGATACCGAAGAAAAATAAAGCTGATATTAAACTAAAAAGCAGAGTTGTTCCTGAAGAAGGAATATTACCCCAACTGACCGATCAAACTATGTAATCCTGCAGACGAATCAAACCCTCAAAACTCATCATTGCCTGTTATTTAATTTTCATTTCAATACACACACATATACCACAAAGTATAGATTAATTTCGACGAAGAAGGTCCTTCTACCACAAATGGATATGCGCGGGATACCGAAGAAAAATGAAGCTGATATTAACCTGCAAGCAGAGTTCCTGAAGAAGGAAGCGACACGCCCTCGCCTCGCTTATAAATCATTTTATCTTCGTACGCGGCGCTGCTACAAGGAAAAATGTCTCGCACGGAGAAATGAAGGACATCCTACCTCGTTTTCATTTAGCGCGATCTCTGTGTTCTTTCCGGTGCCCATGCAATATCGCGTCTTCCAATATCCATTAAAACGACCGGCGAGCCTGCAATTAAGGCGATCCTTCAGCTTATACTCGACCGAAAACACAAAATACCGAATGGATATCTCTATGTGTGTGTGTGTGTGTGTGTATATATATATATATATATTCCTAAATTATTATTCCACTATAGAGATAAATTTACCAAAGAAGTGTTCACTCGTTCGATATAATACGAAAACCAATAAAATAGTATTATTATTATAAATTGGAACAGTGTCAATTAAATATTTACCTGACACGAATGAAATTTAATGAAACGAATTAAATTTGATTAATAGGTCATAAATCGTTTTTAATTGGAGCAGTAATTGTTAAAAACTAGATATATCGAGTTGAGAAATATTGCAATAAATGTTTACTCCAATCAAATAATTTCTTTCTCATTAAGAAGTTACTAAAATTCTCCAAATGATCGGATGCCCCTCCTTTTCCCAAACAACCTTGTGTGTTCGCAAAAATCTCATCAGCATTGTTGTTAAAGCTTTCTTATAAAGGTTTACACTAGAATTTCAGTATTCTCAAGCGTATAATAGTACTGCTATACATTCATTATTATAGCTATTTCGTTTTCGATAGCAAGCTTGGCGCAAGAGCACACGTGTACTACAGCCAATCAGCCGAACATAAAAGGACTCCTCTCCCCTCCCCCTCCATATACACGCAGACCTGCTAGACACCAACACGTTTTGCTCCAGTCACCACCACTAATGGGATTAGCGGCCCACAAAACCTATCGATACATCATTCGCTAGTGGTGTAGATTTCGAAATAATTGTCTGAAGCAAGCAGTTAAATATTTTCATTGAAACTCTATTAATACAAGGTGTTTCGAACCTTTCGATCACACTGGGATGCATTATAGAAGGACGTGCGAGTTATCAGAAGAATATTTGCGAAATAATTAATTGTTCAAAGAAACAAATTTCCTGAAAATTTTAAAAAACTCTACACACACCACACACTAAAATAATTTATGTATCAACGAGTATTATCAACACAAACGATCAATCCTCCAATATTCCTTTGCAAATCCCCAAAATGAAGCTCTCGCTCATTAATATAACACACATCATCAATCTACCATAAGAAAACTAGCTGGAGCGACTTTTTTCAAGACAAGTTACGCAAACTTTCCGGCAGAGCAGCGACACGTAGGAAATCCGTGCTATCATTAGTATTCTCCATCGGTAACAACACTCGGGGATGCATGAAATTTATGTCCGCGCGCGACTTACACGATTGCCGAGCGAACGCAGCAGCGCGCGCTCGGTGCCTGCTCTGCCCTGCCAATGATTTCCCCAGAGTCTCTAAGCAACACTTTTTTTCCAACGCCAAATTACAGAGTTTTACCGGTGTAACGTGAATTAAGAACTTTTAGTTTCCTTCATAACCGTCCAATCATGGGCCACTCTCGAGCCTCTCATAATCGCCATTTACCACGACACGCCCGCTCGTTCCATCCTTAATTCCACCGTTAAAAACTTTTACCGCGCGTTTCTCTCACTTGAGATTATTTCGATCGGTGATTGGTGCAAGAAATAATTTATCGCCTTTACGGCTAATATAACTCGAGCTCGCGATTCTCCCATTGTGCAATAACGAATAAAATAAACGTTGCAACGGGGCGGTACTGTATGGCAACTTTCAGAAATCACCGTAACTTTTCTTTCAACGCTGTCCAAAGTTGCGAAAGAGGGGGGAGGGGGGGGGGGGCAAAATACACGCCAAATGGAACGTTACCCTACACGTTCTTCTCTCTCATATAATGCACAGGGTGTTTCGCTTAATTCCACCTAAAAATTGTAAATAAAAATTCATGTAACCTTCGTAACCATAAAATGCAATTTTTTACACAAAATATTTATAAACTATAATAAAAATAACTATAGAGGAAAAATTCATGTCTTTTATATTTACGAAAATCAATAAACTTTTATATGTTCCCTGTATACATATACTAACAATTAATAATAAAATTTACTCGTAGCTATATATATATATATATATATATATATATCTACATACACTAGAGAGAGTTAAGGGGTGCTTGGCTTCACAGGTCATAATGTTATAGACGTGTATGGTGATCGGTTCGGGAGATCGGGGGAAATAGCCCTATAGAGGGTATTACGCTGATGCTGAGGGAAGAGGATGAGACAGGCAGATTACCTAATCACGGGTAACCCGTAAAGCAATCAAATTCTCCATGGTGTTCTATCCGTGTGCATCGTGGCTGTGTTCCGTGGGGGACGAGGGCCGTAAGCAGCGGACGCTGCCGTTAAATTCGATTTAAACCATTAATGCGGTATTGTCCCGAATAATAACCTATATCTTACCCCTGCTGCCTGGCTGCCTGCTGCAGGCCTCGATCGCTCTTTTTCCGCAATATCACCCTCCTAGAAACGAGCCAGAATTTTCGTCACGTCTCATGGAAAATCATTAATGAAACATTGTCAGCAAACTTTCATCTATACGGCCTTTTATCTTCTTTCGAGTGTGCTATTCTCCTACGAATGACCCCTTGCTGCCACCTAAGGAAATTTAACTGTGTACCTCTATATATATATATGTGTGTGTGTGTGTTATATATAGTACATGGTTTAGTCGCGATTTGCTTAATCCCATTGTACAGAGCTTCTTAAATTCGAGACTAATGACGCATTGTCATGCACCTTTATGCTGTATATAACGATCCTTTTCATTAGGGCTTGATTTTGCTGCTGAACGAGCTTTCGCGAGCAGCAGATGCTCAACAGACAGTTTTAACGAATCTCTGGAATAACAACGAGGAGAATCATCTTTGTAATTAATGGAAAGATAAAATTCTTGGGGTTTTCTTTATATTTTGTGAAGGGGATCACGTATGAATTGCTGTGCATTTGTGTTAGGAGATTTGGTACAGAGTCTGGTGAGACAAGTAGTAAAAGTATTTGTTAACTGATGAAAAATGTGAACTGTGAGATTCATATTATGTAATGTCATTGATATACATTTTTACTATTATAGCAAAGCAAAAATACGTTTTATTATTTACACGCTAATTTTGCCACTGAATAAGCTTTTGCAAGCATCTGTTGCGCAGCAGACAGTTTTAATGAATCTCGGAATTAACAAAGAGGCGAATCATCGTTGTAATTAATGAAAAGATAAGAATCTGGATTTCCCCTGTATATTATGTGAGGGGGATAACGTATAAATTGCTGTGCATTTGTATCAGAAGACTCGGTGTGGGGTCTGGAGACGAGTAGTAAAAGTAAATAATAATTAACAAAATATATAAACTGTCATCAATGTCATGTATAATATCATCGATATACATTACTATAATAAATCAATCATTTTTGTTATTTATTTACTGAATTTTCTTACTCGACATAATAAACAATTTCAACAAATCTCTAAAATAACATTCAATCGAATCATCTTTGCAATCAGTGAGAAGAAAGAAAAATCTAGGTTTCCTCTTATACTTTATAAGGCGAGTAACTCATAAAGTGTATTCTCTGTCGCAGCTTACTTTTAATCGGTCATTCAGGAGCAACGTGCAACGAAACTGCGAAACGTTAACGCGGCTTAAATACGGTCAAAGCTACTAATTCCACGACTTAATGGCCCAATAAAATGCTAACATTGTAAATCATATGTTAAGGGGGGGTATGTAACTTTCTCAGTCGTATTATACCTATGTATACACATATAGCTATACTAAATCAGAAAGCGCGTTTATGGTGAGATATAGCCGCAATAACTGCTACTTGCCACGAGATCCTTCATTTGTCATATCTACACGCAGGAATCGGTAAGCAATAGCAAACCGCATCCAACTGATAAAGCGACGTTTATGATCGCGTGCTCCAATCAGATACACTGTGTACGAGAGCGAGCCTATTAGAAATAGTATATTATCTTATCATCTTATACGGATGATCCAAGACTTACTTGACAAATGCATTAAGCTCCTAGGACGATTCACTAATTAATGCATTAAAGCACGAATTTTCGCAGGGAAGAAAATCTATGCGAGGTCGAGACAAGTTTTTCATTTTACAGAAATTACATGAAATGCTTGACAAAATTACCACTATTACTGCACACGGATTCATTAAACACGCACTGAATTTTCAGCACGTACCACTACATTTACCATAAGGTTTACAACCAAACATCCTGCACGTGCACTGTGACACCTGGCGAGACTGCAAGGTCATTTAATCGTTTCTAAACTGTTAAATTAATCGACATATGTAATTGTCTTTCCCTACATTCCGAAAGTCCGATTGTTTTCGCGGAAAAAAGAATTAATTAAACGAGCGACCGTGGTAAATTAAAACAATAAATAGTGTGTGTACCGTACGTAGTAGTATACCCATCCCATTCCATGTATCTATTATACTCTCGATGGCCTATAAATTTATCTCATCAACACTGTGGGATACTCGTGCATGTAAAGAATTGTGATACTTTTCTGAGATATTTTCCGTGTTGAGGATTTTGGGATAATATTGTTTGGTTAACTTGAATACTTATTTTCCTAGCTTCCCTTTTTGACTTAGGTATATTCACATGGTCATCAGAAAAAAATGTATACATCCCCAATTAATGATTTCTCCAAATGATTAATAGAAGATTTGACAAATTTTGTTATTCTTTTTAAAAAATTTCTACATTAATAACATTATGATAATTTTGTTTCGATAACTCGACTTATCTCCCTCCAGTTTCCTCCTTCACACGGTATACATACAAATATGCGCACAGCTATCAGAAAGAAAATGCATACAATTCCTATTATTAATTCCTCACGAGGATTACAAGAATATTGGAAAAATCGCGTTATTCTTCTAAGAAAATTTCTGCATTAACATCTTCATGATAATATTGTTTCGATGTTTCGATATAATTCAACTTATCTTCCCTCACACAGAGTATACATACAAATAACCACACAGTGATCAGAAAAAAATATATACATCTTAAATTATTAATTCCTCACGACGAATACAATAAGATTGGAAAAATCGTGTTATTCTCCTAAGAAAATTTCTACGTTATCATCACCATGATGATATTGTTTCCATGTTTCGATAACTCGACTTATCTCCCCTAACTTCCCCCCTTCACATACTATACATACAACTAACCACACAACGATCAGAAAAAAATACATACATCTTAAATAATTAATTCCTCATGAGAATTACAAGAAGATTGGAAAAATGTGTTATTCTTCTAGAAAAATTTCTACATCATCATCATCATCGCATGATAACACTGTCCCGATGTTCCGATAACTCGACTTATCTCCTCCAATCTCTCCCTTCACATACTGTACATACAAACAACCACACAGCGATCAGAAAAAAATACATACATCTTAAGTAATTAATTCCCCGCGAGAATTCCAGGAGGAAAGAAGGAGAGTCTCCGGGATGTTGAGATTTGAAGAAAATTGCGGAGAGAAGAAAAGGCATCGGGGGCGAGGGAATGATCGCGGGGATAGTTTGCGATTGGCGAAGGGTCAGCGCGGTGGTGCGGACCGGACGAATAACAATGGCCACATCCGTGTATGCATTTCCGGTCGGTGAGCACCTTCCGCGGTGGTGAATTACGCGCTTGAATAAATAGAGAGGGTAGGAAGCACACAGGCCGCCATTCCATTCCGAGGAGAATATTATGAAGCGGGACAAGACCGAGGATGGATGTACATATAAGCCGGACTAATGGAATTCAAATGTACCGCACGGTAAAGGAAGGAATAAGGATTAGCCTTTCCTGTAAAGTGTAACGAACGAAACCTACTGGTCCTATGTCGCGTCTGGAAACATTATTATCCTATCTTTTGTAGTACGTAGATATACAGAGTGGCTCGGGGCTACCCTCCGGACAAATCTAATGACGCCGCAAAGAAGAGACGAGGAAAAAAAAAACATAAATTTTCGTTCGCGTAAAAGAATTTTAATACTGTGTACACTGGGTATAATTAAAAGTGTCGCGCGTGGCTCAATGGACAAATGGCTCTATACTAATCATTCTAATGGGCTGGCTGGCTGGCTCTGGAAGGCGATGTTTGCGTGTTTGCCCCGTACACACGGGTCAATGTGGTGCGTTCAAAGAATCGGATCTGCTCTCCTCTTGTCTCTTCACCCTCCCCCCTCCTCCCTATACAGGATTCCTCGCTGAACACACTGTATAATGGTTTCTTGATTCTATCGGTGTCCTTGATAAAAATGCAAAGGTAAGTAAATTTATATATATATATATAGCTTGGAATATGTGTATGCGTATTTATAGTCGTGGATTGAGAAATTATTAAATGTGATAATGTGCAAAAATAAGTATTTAGTTTTCTATTTTCCACGCCTATGGTTTTGCCCTTTAACCCCTTTTTCATAAAACGACTCATAAGCCTATACTTCTCCAGCCTATCAGTGATACGAACAAAGATGCAAATCTAAATAAATAATTTCTCTCGAACAATATATAATCCTAGATATAATCCTATATGAAGAAATTATTAAATATGATAATGCAAAAATACGTGTTTATTTTTCTATTTTCCACGCCTATGAATTCACCCTTTCAACCCCTTTTTCATAAAACGACTCCCACTTCTTATCAGTGACACCGACAAAGATAAAAATGCAAAAAAGGAGTTCCTCTGAAACTATACACAATCACGCATTAAAAAGCTAATAAATATGATAATGCAAGAATAAGCGTTTATTTTCCCTTTGCCACGCGTGTGCGGTTTTGTCCCTCGGTTCGAGTAAAGCTTATCGAGTGCTGCCCCTTCCGGCGTCCCTGTTTGCTCGCGCGATATTGGAAATCCGAAAATGCGAATTAAAGTCAGCCGAGTGTCCCGCCAGCAGCATCCAGCTTGTCAATGGGATATAAGAAACGCGCAGAAATTGGACAGGGCTCGTGAATACATATATGTATAACCTAACCTCGATCCTTTCGCTGGGTAGGTAGTGGAGGAAAAGGGTATATACGTATATGTGTTATATAGCAGTGCAGTATACGTGCATAGTATAGACTAGAGTGAAGAGAGGTGCTTTTACTATTGGACACGTAGCACGTACCTCGCGCGGCACCACTTCAGTCCTGCAGATAGGAACGCTCTTCCACTTACTAATGGCCGACGCTTCCTCAAACTCAATGCAGGCAAATCCCCTGCAAAATCCCCCCCCCCCCCCTCCGGATTCACCAGACTCTCCCCTCCACTGCCAAACTTTGCTTTTGCCTCTCCTTCAACCTCCAATTATTTTTTCATCTATACCAGAATCCGGACCTTGCACCAACCACCACCCACCGTGGCTGCCCAGCTACTCGAAGCTATTTCGGCTGTTTCGAGAATTTCTCGGCTAATCCGAAACATTCGACTGGGCAGGCTGCAGCCTGCTGCTACTGGAGGTACACGCCAATTTCGAGATTCGCGGCTTATCGTTTTTTTTCCTCCACCATTCGACTCTATTGCTACGCGTCTTGTAATTGAAAAATATTTCCTGTAAAGTTAGGTGTAAGTATGATGTAAACTTGGGAGTTGGTTTTTGGGATATATATATATATAGCTATGTGCATTGAAGTGGGAGAGATTAGTAGGATTGTAGTTTGTAACGTGGTTCATTGTTCAGTTTTTGTCAATAATTTCTTTTTTAATTCGTGAAAGTAGCTTTTACGTAATGGATTAAAAACGTCTTGTTGGTAAAATATTTTCATTCGATTTGACTCTGTTGGTGTGTTGTAATTGAATAATACCGCGTGTAGAAAGGTGTAAGTGTGATGTAGAGTGGAGACGAAGTATGCAAATTGTGCTTTGTAGCGGATTATTGTTTAGTATTTGTCAACAAGGTATTTTGCAATTTTGAAAATAGCTTTTACGTAATTCGACAAAAACGTGTTGCTTTTACAGTTTTTGGGACAATATTTTTTTTAACTTTTCCATTCTAGGAGATAAGATGAGTCTTGTAATTGAAATATACTGTATTGTAAAAAATTGTTACGATGACATAAATTCAAAATATATTTTATAGCGAAGATAGCTACACACCCTGAGGTAAGAGATCAATCAAGCGGTGCTTTATAACAGATCATTATTTCGAGCTCGTCGATAACCAATTTTGCAATTAATGAAAAACTGTTACATAATTAGACAAGAAACGTCTTGTTTGAAAAATTCTTGAGAAAATATTTTTTTTTGCCTTCTTTATTCGACTAAATAAGGTACATCTTGTAATTGAGGAATAATGTATTATAAAAAGTATAACGATGTCATAAACTCAAGATGTATTTTATAGTGAAAACAGCTACAACCCCCAGATAAAAGATCAATCAAATGATACTTTACAGCAGATCATTATTTCGTACTCGTCGATAGTTAATGTTGCAATTAATGAAAAGCTGTTACATAATTAAACAAGAAACGTTTTGCCTGTAAAGTTCTTGGGAAAATATTTTTTTTGTCTCCTCCAATTCGACTAAATAAGGTACATCTTATACTTGAAGAGAATGGTGTATTACAAAAACTATTACGATGACGTACAAACTCAAGATATATTTTATAGCGAAAATAGTTATACAAACACCCCAAAATAAGAAATCAATCACAAACGATACTTTACAGCAGATCATTGTTTCGTACTGGTCGATAGCTAATTTTGCAATTAATGAAAAGCTGTTACGTAATTGGATAAGAAACGTCTTGCTTAAAGTATGTCGGAGAATACACAGTCTCGATGGGTAAAGTGGGCACTCGAGCGAATCTCCTCGCTGGGCGCAGCTTTGGATTTGGGTTAACGAGGGAGAGTTCTTGGTTAGGACCCTCCGATCGTTTTTAAAGCGCGATAATATCATACATCCCCCCCCCCCTACTTCTCTCAAGAATCAAAATGAAAATTCAAGAAAATCTTGATATCCAATTTACAGTTATTCTCATTCGCCTCTCTACATGTAATATTCATTAGAGTTTCCTTACGTTTTCACCAATAAATGTATTATTTATAAAACTGTCTCGTAGTTCCTCGTTGAATTTTACAATTTTCCACAATTTCCACTTATTGGAGTAAAATCAAGCATCGGTATATCGATATTTTTATTCGACGTGCACACTCGTAAGGTATAGAATAGCCAGGTTTATATACATTACGAGTCTTTCGAGTTTCGAGCATGGCACTTTTGCATAAGAATTTAATAAGAGCACCACCAAGTAACAAGCAATTATAAAAAATACATACGCTTGGTACATTATTACTCGAGGAGTTCCATAAAATTTTCATCCTTCCAATAGAAAATCCATAACCCCCACCGCATCAATTATTTACAACATAAAAATATAAATTTTGCAAAACAAAAATTTCAAGAAACACTCGCAGTACGAAAAATAATTCCCCAGCGTAAAACTGAAAAAGCACTTTCTCCATATATTACAAACCACATACCAAAGCTGACAAGAGCCATTAACGTTCGAATATGAAATAGCAAAAAATCGAAAGAAAACGCAATTGTTTCACAGCAGTATTATTATAATAGCTCGACGGAATAAAAGGTAAAGGAAGGAAGGAAGGAAGGAAGGAAGCAGGAAGGGAAGAAAAACAGCACAGAGCAGTTCGCTTTGATCCAGATTGTATAGTAGACTATTCTCGCGTTAACTACGTTACTCGCCATCCAGCGTAAACCGTGCAGCAATATAAGCAACAAATTTCTGCGCTACAGCCGACCTGCAATCGCAGATTTTCCCTCTCATCCGCGCATAATACAGATTGCACGACGGGGAAAAATTACCGCGTTGAAATACAGCACACACACACACACACACACACACACACGCGCGCGGTGATCGGCAATAGAGGAAGTAGAAGGGTGAAGGGGGAGAGGGGGGGGGGGGGGGGAGGAGAGCGGAGAATAAATGTTTGAAAGTTTTTTCTGCATTGCAGTCGCGCGGAGGAGACAAAGGAATATTTTCATCCGTTTAAATGATCGTAATTGGCTGGCGTACTTTTTTGCAGGTACGTATATGAAGCGTTTTCGAGTGTGTTAAAGCATTATCGTGTGTGAACTGCACTGTGCTCTTAACGGTATGTTATACACCCATATATATATATATATATATAGCCATGAAGAAGTATATAGAGAACACGAAGGGGGGATTTGGCAGCGTATACCCACGGGATTCCCTGCTCATGCATTTTATATTTCGTCGGACTTTGATTCGTAGACGGGCCACGTGAGCAACGAGAGTAATCCTTGATCTTTGATCGGGAATTATCTTTGATCATGCTGGCTCGGTAATCTTTCGCCTTCGTACATACCATGTATAGGTGCGTGCGCTATATATGTGTGTGTGTGTGTGTGAGATATGGGAGGAACGGAGCTCTCTCGCAAGTCTCGCCCGCGGCAAAGGGGGTAACGAGATTATATGCTAATGAGGATAAAAATATTGATGACAAAAGCAGGATACATCCCTTGGTACGGGATGCATATGTATGAGCATATTTTTCGGTCAGCGTCACGAGTCGCACGATGAGAGTATAGCCGGGTCATTATTGTCAGCCGCATGTCCATTTTGCGCGCGGCTTCATGCATAACGCAAAGACCTCTCTCTACGTGCTGATCAGCCCATGCGTCATGTCCGCGATTATTATTTTTCTCCTTCTCGCGCAAAAAATCACCTACGCCGTGAAAGAAAGAATTTTATTATCGCCAGCTATGTAACACGAGAACGAAAACTACAGAATTCCAGGAGTTATTTTGCTCGAGTGCACTCTCCTAAGGTATATATACCGTGGGGTATATATAGACGAGTGTATTTTAGGCGCGCAAGCTGCATCCAATTTGAGATGGCGAATCGGCCGCAAACGCACTGCTGTACTTCGATGTGGTGTGTACAAAGGTTTTTGTCCTGTTGAATTTGTAGAAATTATTGTTCTTTAATTGGCGGCTACTCGCGAGGAATGTTTTGCAACTTTTTTGGGGGGAATTTTGCACTTTGAATAATTTTGCAAATTGTAAATAGTTTTTTTTATTGTAACGAGAAACGTTTATGGTTGCGATTTTTGTTTAGGTTGGAGGAACTTGGTGTATCCTATTTAAGGAGGCGAATCGATTGCGAAAATTATTTGTTGATTGACGTAACTCGTAAGGGGTATTTTGGATCTTTTATAGTATTTTACACTGAATAATTTTGCGAACGGTAAACATTTGTATTTTTATTACTGTATAACAGAAAATGTTTATGGGTTGCAAAATTTTGCCCAGATTAAAGGAGCTTACTGCATCCTATATAAGGTGTCGAATCGACTGCAAAAATGTACAAATGTAATTTAACGAGGTTTAATAAATGTAATTATTGAGTAGAATTTGCAAAAATTATTCGCAAAACTCGCGAGTGATATTTTGAACTTTTATAGCGTTTGTTACACTTAGAATAATTTTGCAAACAGTAAACATTGTTTGTAATTATAACAAAAAATGTTTATCAGTTTGAAAAATTTTCTGAAATTAAAGCAGCAAACTGTATTCGATTGAAAGTGGCGAATCGGCTGCAAACGTATATACAAATATCGTTTAACGTCGTGTAATAAATGTATTTACCGATTAGAAATTGTAGAAATTATTCGTTAATTGGCATAACTCACGAGCGACGACGTTGGATATTAGATCATGTATTGGTACAGTATTATTAGATTTAGGCAGCCGCGCTTACAACTGTCGCTATAGTCGGTACAGATAATTAGGGTTGGGACCCCACGCGAAACAGATGGCAGCCCTTGGGCTACGAGATAATTCGGGGTAGGGCTATACAGATATTCCGATTCCTTCCTCTTCTTCAATAATTGCAGGCTGGAATTAGATAAGCGCTGAATTTTATTCCGGATGAATTATACACAGGGTGTTACAATATTCGCGCTCCGCTGTGAAAGGGGAGCATTCTTGGTCCTATTTTAAGAAAATTCTTCATCAGACACTTTTCTTGGAAATGGCAATTTTTTTTACTTTTTCACTTGTTAAGGGCGAGGCGTAAAATGACTCTTTGTTAAAGTTATGGGATTTATTTTTTGTACTATTAATAGTATACGCAGGGCTCTCGCTTATTTTGGAACTTGATTGTTTTGTTGTTTTCACACTATTTTACGTAGGTTTACATTTTCTTTGTTAAGAGTAAACGAAATTATTGTCGTACTTATTGCCACGCAATGTGTGCAAGGAATTAATAATAAACTGACATATTTTCATTCACGATAAAATTATAAAGTCGATGCATTTTAAGCTGTTAATTGTTTGGTCAACTAATTGATTGACAGAAATTGTTAGGAATTTTTCTTTGAAAGCAAATTAAATTCAAAGCATTTTTTTTTCAAGTTTACTTTCCTTTGTTGCATTTTAAACTGAAGAAACAAACCGAAGTTTCTTCTTAATAGATTAATTAGTCGAGTGATTAATAACTTAAATATAGCTACTTAACAGTTTTATCGTTGGTGAACCACATAGTCTTCCATGCATGGTTGCAGGATCCATTAAAAGATAATAATTGTTTTATTACTAATTTCAAGCAGAGTACGACCTTGTAAGTGTACTAGAAAATCGTTTATTCTTAGTAAAGAGGGTCGAAAGTACACACAAAGGGTGTGAGAAGAAGAAAATTATGATATTTAGCATTGAGTGGGAATCGTGCGTATGCTGTTAAAAATATGAAAATTAATCCCTGCATTTTCAAAAGCATCAGGAGAACGGGCACGACCAACCAAATGAACGCGTTGAAGGATATTTGCTGGTTTTAAAGTGAAATTATTGGACGAGTATCTGTTAATGTTTTTTATTACAAGGACGCATCGTTGTCAACGTCATATGCCGAGTGCGAGATGTCAAAGGCGCCTTTTTCCGTAACCCACTTAGTAAATTAAAAACCTTAATAACTAAAAAATTAACAATTTTTCAGAAAAGTACTGGAGGAAGTATAGTCTTAAAATAGGATCAGGAATTCATCTATTATCGTGATACAAAAAAGACTGTAGCACCCTGTATAAAGTATACACAATTGTGGACAATGCATGATTTTGCCAAGAATTGGAAATAACGAAATAATAAAGCGATATGCTCTAGCTGGCATGAATGCATATAGTTTATACATCCATATAATAGGCTTTGCTCTCAATTTTGGCAATCCAATTGTTTTTACGATCGGTCTTCTCGCGAAGCGGCAGGTCCGCGGAGGATACGACAGATAGAAAGATTATTATGATCCAGCGAATGCGAATTTTATACGTCACAGTCATTCGATTCGCGTAAGCAGATTAAGTACCTTAATAACTCAAAAATGATCTCGGTTAATTTAACTTTAAACTAAATTCGGAAGCCACGCCCCCTCCCTTTTATAATAATACAAAAACGACTGTAGCACCCTGTATACCGTGTATACACAATTACAGACTATGGATGATTTTGCCAAGAATTGGAATTAAATAACAAAACGATATGCTCTAGCTGGCACGAGTGCACACGGTATATATATAACAATATTATAGGCTTTGTCTCTCAATTTTGGCAATCCAATTGTTTTTACGATCGCTCTTCTCGAAGCGGCAGATCCACGGAGGATCCAGGATACGGAAAGAGAATCATAATCCAACGAATGTGAATTTTATACTTCGAAGTCACGCGTTTCGCGTAAACAAATTAAAAACCTTAAATAATAACACAAAAATTATCCCAATCAATTTATTCCTAATTCAAATTCATAGATACTCCCCCTTTTTACAATAGTACAAAAACCACAGTAGCACCCTGTACATAAGATACACACAATTACAGACTATGCACGATTTTGCCAAGAGTTGGAAATAACAGAGCGATATGCTCTAGCTGGCACGCATGCATATAGCACATATAACAACATTATAGGCTTTGCCTCTGAATTTTGGCAATCCAATTGTTTTTACGATCGGTCTTCTCGAAGCGGCAGGTCCGCGGAGGATCCGGGAGACGGAGAGAGAGCATTATCATCCGGTGAATGCGAATTTTATACGTCGCGGTCATTCAATTCGCGTGTTACTGCCCTACGCAATCTCTTAAGGGGATAGATGGATAGATAGGCAGACAGAGATAGCGAAACGTCCTGTGGGAGTACGAAGGATCCGCTATCTGATGGCATAGAATAAAATGGCTACCGCATATATACTCGTCGATTGGCCGGAGCAATGAATTATCGCAAAACGTTTTTCTACAATTTCCCACTTACTCGAATATAGCTATGGAATCTCACAGATCCCATATCCGCAACCGTGCACACTCGAAAATATTTATCGCCCCGGGGCTGCTTTATCGTCACGCGGACTCGATGAATTATGTATGTGACAAAGGAGTGAGCTGTATCATCGACGAAGCGTAATTTTGACGTTAATATCGCTGCGGCTATACTACTAGCATCCCTATATATAAACGTATATATATATATGTATATATAAATCCACACAGCATCGATGACCCTGGATATATACCGGAAGAATAAAATTCTTCGCTCGATGAAGCAAGCCCCGAATTTCATCAAATATCGATTTGGTGGATTCTATAATTATCATCGTTAATTAATTGCCAGGAAAAAAACGGTCCTTTCGATAAAGCTGGCCGCGCGAATAAAACCGATATATAATATAATGCGAAACGTGTGCGTTAAACTATAATTCCAACCTGTGGTGAAAGCCGCGTGGGCAGATCTGGCGTCCTGGATGAGAGCGAGATAGCCAAGTACCAGAGGAATGCCTATTCTTCGAAGGATTAGCAAGTTTTGGAAAATCCAGCTCGCCTTTCTCGGCGGCGGCCTCGATCGTCCTTCGACGACCTTTTCCTCGTAGCACTCGCAGAGAAACGCGGAATCATCCGCGGTCAGCCTCTCCGCTCGACCTTCCAACTGATTCTCCATTGACGTCAGGACGTTGACGCTGTCAACCGTTGTACTGCTATAAGACATTATACATATATATATACGAAGTTAACCAGAAACGTTAATAACACTCGCGATCGATCTCTACTTCACAATCGTAACCGTCCTACCACGCGTCATAGCTCCCAGAAAATATGTACCAACTTCTACATATATATATATATATATATATATATATATATATAGGAATTAAGAGAGTTTCATCACATTTTTGTGGATTTTTCAGCTTAGGAATTCTCGCGTTTTCGACGTATATCGGGAGTTTTGTTCGGTTCGTCGTACGAGAAGGTTTCTGCGACGGAATTACTCGAGGTGCGCGCTCGGCTAGCCCGGCGTCGACTGACGGCGTCGTCGGCACTCGACCGACACTCGGGCGGGCGGTGGGGCACTCGGGGCTTCGGCGGCGTGGCGACGCGAAGTGGCGAGACGAGTGGGCGACCGAGGGCCGAGGCGCGACTGACGGTGCAGTGTGCCTCCGCCTGACGCCTGTGTGTGCCCCGTGTGCATCTAGGCGCTAGCTAGCCCCGTCGTGAGGCCGGTGGGCCGCCGGTGGCGGCGCCGCCGCCAGTGCCGGCTCGCGTGAAACGCGCACGGCGCATCTCACCCCCTCCCCCCTCCTCTCACCCTCCTCCAGAGAAATCTTCACCCCCCTCGTGCCAGGCCAATCGGTGCTTACGAGTCGCCGCCCCGAGGACGAGATGGGCGGCGCCACTCCGAATTAAGATTTTCAACTTTTCTTATACTCGCGGCTCTCTTCTTCTGCTTCCTCCTCTGATTCTTCTTCTTCTTCTTCTTCTTCTTCCTCTTCTTCCTCTTCTTCCAGTCTTTTATTCTTCTTCGCCCCACTTCCTCCTCCCCCCCCCCCCCCTGCAAGTACGGCAAGCACGAAGCTTTCCGTTTCTTTTTTCCGCCTCGTTCTATCTTCCTTTCTTTTGTCTCATTAGTGGCCGCGATTTTATTTCAATAAAACACGTTTGCCAGGAAGTTTGCAGAGAAATTAGTTGCGGAAATAATTTGCGTTTATTCGAAAGTTAGCCGTTGTATTTTTGCGCTCGCGGGAATCCTTTTGTGGAACGGTCCTCCTTAAATATTTCACTGGGCTAAGAAAGTAGGTATCTCTTGCTTGGGGTTTATTGGAGAGGAACACCGGGGGGATGAAGAATGCACTCAGGAAGCTTTACGCAAGTTTCCAGCTTTCCTGATTTGACGGGCATCTCTCTGCTGGCCCAGGATAGCCCGGAAGGTCCTATTCGAATTTACAAGATCCGCGATGTTCATCCCGCAGGGCGCCATTCATACCGAATCCTTATTGGATAAGCCCCAGCAGCATTTCTGCTTATCAGGCTTAATTAAGGCTTTATTCCTCCATCGTTAACCGAAAACTCGCATCTCCATTCTTCCAAATCTGCACTAGTGGAGGTACTATACCATCTGCTATATCTTTTACTAAAACTTCCAGTGTCGTAATAAGTCGATGGTATATATATATATATATCAGCCTCACCTCGAAGCTCTCGATTAAAAAAATTCTTCTGATATTTATTTTACTTATACCCATATTCTCCATCTCGACCAATGTACAATAAGTCTTATACCATCCGCTGTGTCTGTTATTAAAAATTCCAGTGTCATAATAAGTCTACGTTATTCTAGGAAAAAATTATTTCACTGAAATAAATCATGCCTTGAACGATCTCATTTAAATTATTTGCTTGATATTAATGCACTTTGAATTAATAATGAGTTTATAATTTCATTTTAATCAAATGTTTGTGTTTTATTTCGATTAGTTATTTATCACAATTAAGTTAATTACTTCATTGGGAGTATCCAGTGCAAGATTCATCAAAATCAAGTAATTTTTTCTACGCAGTATCACACCGATACGCATACACGTAACAATTCTCGATGAAAAAACATCTTCTGACATCTATTTCAACTAAATTCATATACTCCATCTCAATAAGCGAATCGAAATTATTCGCTTGATATTGATAAACTTGAAGTTAAATTGATCAAATTTCACATAAATCAAATGTTTTTTTAATTCAACCAGCTATTTACTAAAATTAGGTTAATACTTTCATTAGAACTAATCGATACAAGATTGATTAAAATCAAGAAATTCTTTCTACGCAATATCACCCCTATTACACATCACAATTTTCCCAATGAAAAAACATCTTCCGACATTTATGCCCACCTAAATTCATATTCCACCTCGATAATTGAAATATGACATGTAGTACAGTAGAGAGACAATAAACGTTACTTTATTCCAGTGATAAGAGAAATTTAAAGTTTGAGGAGTACAGGCGCTAAGAAGATTTTCACAGGACAAAGAAGGCTGGGAATAAGTTGGAGATGGTGAATTGTCATTCTACGAGATCGGGTCGACGCAATTACATTGCGATTGTCTCCTCGCTTGAATAGTCAGTCGCTTGTATTGAATCTTAATTGGCTGAATAACCAAAGATTCCTGCGCGAATTGTTTGCCACTTGTCTACTCGAGATACTGCAGTCAGCCGAGGCATTTTGGCAAACTAGCCCGAGGAAATACTTATTATTACGTTGAAACAATATGAATTCAACATCCAACCAGACTATTTTCAAAGTTGCTGGGGAAAAGGCGAAAAGCCGCTAGCGTCGAATGCGTGCATTTGTCATGCTATTATTTTTTTTTTTTCACCTCCGAAATATCCTCTCCGAAAGACTACAATACTCCGCCGTGCGTGCTCTATCTCGCCGTTTCCGGTTCTCCGTCGTTTTCAGTTTCATCACATTCGTGGAAAACTGACGATAGGCATCGTCGATACTCCTGGCCAGGCCGCAGGAGCGCGAAGAGCCACCTTTTTCAGCTTTTATCCCATTGGCAAACAGATTTCATTCAATCTCTTTTTGCGTAGCGCTTATGCCCTTGCTACGGAAAAACAAATCCAGCTAGTCCCCTCGTAAATCTACCGCAGCAATTATTATTGCAGTACTACCATGTGTTTATAAGATAATCGAAATTTAGCAAAACGAATTTTGCTCGGTCTCTTTTTACGTGGTACTTATTATATATACGTATATAGATATGAAAAAATAAACCTGGCTGGTCCTTGAATGTATCCATGCAACAATTATTATTTGCAGTGGTATCATGTATTTTTACAACATAATCGAAATTTAGCAAACAAATTTTACTCATTTTTTTATTATTAGATAATATAGTTATTCCATAACTGTATTACGAGAAAATAAACCTTGACTAGTCTTCTCATAAATCTATGCTGCAATTATTATATTGTTGCAAAATAAAGAAATTACATGCAATTTATATACACATATATATATAACAAATGAATTTCATTGAAATTTTTTAAAAGTAAAACTTATGTGCCTTAGTTACAAAAAAACAATTCCAGCTCGTCCTCTCGTAAATCCACTGCAGTAATTATTATTCCAGTGGCACAAAGAAACGAATTACCATGCAAAAATTATTATTACAGTAAAACAAAAAAATGAACTATCATATGGTAATTATTATTGTAGTGTTACACAGAAATGTATATAAAATAATCGATATTTGACAAATAAATTTCACTTAATCCCCTTTTACGTAGCACTTATATGCCCTAGCTACGAAAAAACACACAATTTCAGTTGGTCCTCTCGTAAATCCACCGCTGTAATTATTATTACAGTAGTACAAAGAAATGAACTGCAATGTACATATATATATAAGATAATCGAGATTTATTGTTGTACGCATTTTAATCAGACGGAGATTGAAAAAACATTTGCAAAAATAGTGGAGTTGCAGATGAAAATACTATATGTATAGTATATGGTTAAAAAGGTATTCATTGCATTCAGACTGGTTTGTTTCCAATTTGCTTTCAGTTTTCACGTTATTTCTGCGAGGGCGAGCACATCGAGCAGCAATATCGTCGCGTTACTCGATCGCGTTGCATCGGTCCTGTAACCCCCGTCAGATGTTTTCTACAGTTTTATAAACGTTATGAATTTCTTGTTTATACAGACGCATTGAGTGCCATGTGCTGCTGGTAAAAATAAAAAAAATCCATTAGAGAAGTAAGTAAAAGTCTATTATCGAATTGTATTATAGTTTATTTGCATTGTCTATATACATTTTTGTCAAAATGTTTGGGATGGAAGATTTGGTTGGGTAGATTGAAGGATGCAGCTGGTAAATCGACACACTCGTGCAAAATATGTGTATACGTGTAAATTTGTTGTTCTATGGGAGTGGAGTAAATATTAGGTTTAGTGATTGATAGGCCTAAGTAACTTAGCAAACTTTATCATATAAACACATTAATTATATAAAAATGTATTATAGTTTATTTGCATACAATTATTTTATATTTTTAGGATACAAGAGCTTTATGGATAAATTGGTAGGTGTAGCAGGAAAATTGATACACTCGTGCAACATATCTGTTCATGTAAAGTTATCTTGCTATTAAAATAGGATGTATATTCAATTTAGTATTTAACAGAGCAAAGAAACATAATATACCAAAGTATACAAACACACTAATTATGCCAATTTATCGTATAATTTATTTTCATTATTTATTCAATTATTTTATCATTTTTTGAGGCTGGAAGAGTTTGATGGTTAAATTGGTATATAGGTGCAGCAGGTAAATTGGCACACTCGTGCAAAATGTGTATACGTGTAAAGTGTTCGTGCTATGGAGATAGGGTGTATGTTGAGTTTAGGTTTGGATGGGCCTAAGAAACGTGGTGTGCTATAGTACACTATATATATATATATATATATAGACATGATGGGATGCAGGCAGTGTCGTCAGCAGAATACCAAAGTCTACCCCAGCTCCATATGCGCGACGGAGCTTATTTTTCGCGCCAAGCTTTACCATCGCCTCGAATTCTATAGAGAATGTTCCTATACGGAAAAAATCGAGTTAATAGAGAGACGTGGTATAGTATAGCTGTGGTGCGGGTTAGTTTCCTGGTCGGATATTAGCTGTCACGCGGCTCAGTGGACGCGACACGACGCGACACGACACGACACGATACGACACTAGACGTATAGGAAGGTAACTCCGTATCTACGAGCATTGCCAAGATTCTCACGCACACGTTTCATATCTTATTATATATATATATATTTATATATACAGAAAACTCGAGGATCGTTTTTCTTGAACGAATCCTCCGCTTTCCTTAATTCTCGTCGACTCTTCGCGAACTGAGAGAAGAATCATTTGATTCGAAGAATATTTGTTTAATTGAATTAATTATTTGCATTTGAAACAAGAGTGGAAATAAGTGACGCTTTATGCAAGTAGATTTTTTTTTATTAGAGGAATTTTTATCGTAACGTTTTTACTCTCTTATCCAGTATTTTTTTTTTTTTTTTTCTGTATAGCAGCCAATTGCCACTCTTGACAAGCCTGAGACAACTTTGGTCCAAGCGATACCAAAACACTCTGTACTCTTATCTTAAAAGGGAATCTTGTGAAATTGACGATATATTGAATTTATTGACGGATGAAACGATTAAGAATTTTACTTAGTCTTGTAATTTTTCCATTAAAAGGTTTGAGAGTGAAAAAAATTGTAACATCAAATTTCTGTCATCCGTCCTTTAATTAATTTTCAACTGTTTATTGATTTTATAGGTTCATCCACGGATAAAATTTAGATATTTTATTAAACTGCTTCATATTTTATTTTTGTAAATAATTTATATCAATGCTGTAACGTTCGCAAATTTTATCCCACGTTTATCTTTCGTCAACAGGTTCAACAAACTTGTATGAAATTATTTTTTATTAAAACAATTCGTCTTATATACTTGCAAACTTGATAAATACTTGATAGGAGTTACGAGAGATTTATTCATTTCCTTATACACGAAAAGAAAAAAGAAACACTTTATTTTGGGTCCTTAGATGATTCCATTTCACACGAAACTTAGCACGCATCTCTTGGAGGATATATTTAGTATACCTACATGTCAATGCGAGTACCGAATCGCCTATATATATATATATATACGAGGGAGGAGTAAAACTTTGTCACACGGGCTTATGCATACAGTGGAAATTCGCAAAGGCTTAGCATAAGTACGATTACATAAGGTAAATGAAAACAGCTACTTAAGGCGAGTAGGTGCTTGTATTAGCATAAGATTCTGCGAGGCTTAAGACGCACCAGCCAAGGGATAGCGATGGGATTTAACCGAAGCTGCCTTGTGGTTTAAGCGTACGTATATACGACCACGAAGTATAGCAAGAAACGACATCCAAAGCCTAAATATGGCTCTTCAAGGTTGAAGAAAAAAGTCCCAACTCATCCTCGGACAAGAAGAAGAATTTTCCTGTCCCCCTCCCAATCGTATACAGAAAGTCTCCGCAAGACCAGCGATGAGGCAATCAAGCGCGCGGATATAAAAGATCACGTACAACTAGCTTGCTGCCTCTGTGTATCCTTGGACCATCCTGACCCCGACCACACGTACGCGCTAAAATCATACCTGAAGCCATTCCTGGCCAGCACACCACGAATTATCCCTATAGATAACCAGTATACAGCTGAGTCACCAGCAGGTGTCCGGAGCGGTTATCACCGAGTTGAGTCACGAAATCGTACCGCGGGCAAGGCAATTTTTGAAGGACGAGACGACGAGTTTGCAGACTCGACATTCTCCCGAAAACCCTGCAAATTTTTCCCTCTTTGTGTTCTCCACCTTTTCTCGGGGCAGGAGGGGGGGAGGGGGATTATTGGCTAGGCCAACACCGGTAAAGGCCTCCGCCACCCCGCAGCTTCTCGTCTTTCCTCCGCAGCTCGATTGGAACAGTCAATACAGTTTTAATCAGTACATCGGCCATCGCAACGTATCATTCACGGGCGAAGTAAGTTTGCCGCCGAATCCCAGCCGAAGATTCACGCCCCAATCAACGGGCAGTATTTACGAGAGGAGCCACGACTCCGCTCGTTTTTCACGGGGAAAGAGCCACTCGATCGCCTGCCATCCTCCGCGCAGAAAGGACCCGCGCTACCATTTTCAGACGCCTCCTCGATATTCTCCGGAATTGCCTGAATTTCTCCGCGCTGCCCTCGTGAAGAGCCGAAAAACTGGGGGAGATTAAAAAGGAGCCAACTATTCCAATAAAGCACACCGGTGCGTTATATAATTCTGTAAAGTGTAATTAAAATTTGTGCAGCAAGAAATATAATGAGGAAATCGATGAAAAAGCCGAAGAACGGATTCCTCGACAGCTATGGGAGAAGTTAAATGGGCCGGTAAAATTGTAGCTGCCTTCTCTTCGAACTAGCGCAATAAAGTAGCGTAAAAAGAACGCGTGGTATAAAGTATACCTGTGCCTGTAACCTCCCAGACTTCAAGATTAATCTATCCTTTAGCCGTTTGATACTTATATATATATATATATATAAAGTATACTGTATATGAGATTGTTTATCATCTTGTTCCCGCGAACTATCTTGGTCCAAGTTTTCCAGAAACGTTTCTCTTTATTTCTTAATTTGCGAAATAATATAATCCAGCGACAGAGTGATAAATCGGAATTTCAACACAAGTATATACATAAAAGTGCAAACGAGAAAAATAAGGATCTTTTATTACATAGAAAATTCGCATATACATACCACATTGTGCACGAGATTCTTTATTATCTTCTCCACGGGCTACCTCGGTCTGCAAGTTTTGAAGAAACGTTTCTCTTTGTTTCTTAATTCGCCGAATATGATATAATTCATCGACAAAGTGGTATAAATCAGAAATTTCATCCGTTCCAATATTTATTGCAACGCTTGTAATATCAGTGTTCAATGCAGTTATATATACATATAAACAAGAAAGAAGAATAATCATTCGTTATGTGGAATATACGTGGAAAATAGCTGATCAATTATCCCCTTCTATTTTACTTAGTTACAATCGCCAGCGATTCTTCACAGAGTTACGGTATTAGTTGGAAATTTGAGTGGACGTCATTGTTCCAGATTCCCTTTTGTTACTGCTGCATGGTGCTTGCATATCTATATCTATATATATATATATATATTATATATGTACCTACACGTGCGCCAATTGCCTCTTTATAGAGGGAATTGGTGAAGGGGGAAGGGGGGGGGGGGCGAAATAAGAGAGAGAGAGAGAGAAATTCTCTCTCGCAGAAGGGAGTCAGGGGGGGGGGGGGAGACCAGCCGAACAGCTTGCTCCTAGCAATCCTGGCTGTCGGGAGTAGTCAGTCGGGTCGGGAGTCATCTAGATGGGGATCGAGGTCCTGCCTGGCTCCGCTCGCTCTCTGCTCGCCTGTCTGCTTGCCTGCCTGCGCCTGACTCTTTCATATTTAAAGTGTATGTATTTTCGTCGATGGTTTAGTTATTGACAAGCCAGCGAGGGAATCGGTTGGCCCAGAAGGGACAATATCTTTCCCGGAACAGGCAAGGAAGCATCATTTCCGGTGGCTTCTTCGATGAAGAAATCTGCCAGTCAGACTAGCTTATGGCTTATACTTACGACTTGCTTCATGCCTCTCTACACCTGCCCGAGATCAATGTCTATAGTCATCGAATCGAATCCTCGCGAGTAGTAGCAGTAACACACTCACTTCTCCCCCCTTCCTCCCCCCACCCCTCCTACTCCTTCTTTACTATATGCATATCCAGTTTTGACAAGTGTATTTCCGCCTTTCGATGCTATTACAACAGCTCGCCTGCGCGAAACGTGGCTGACGAATAACAGCACCCTGGCCAATACCTTTTGTTGCTCGCATTTATTGCAAATTTCAAACTCTGTTGTATATATATATATATTTGTGTAAAGCATAAGATTTCGTCTCAACGTAACCGAAGCCTCTTCAAGAGTTCGATAATGATTCTAGTGGTTAGGTCGTGTTGTAAGACACTATATATATATATATATATATATATATTTGTATGCATCATGAGCTTTCCTCTCATTTTCTACAAGCAAAGACTCCACGGTTTTACCATACTTCCGGTTTTATCCACTAGATATTCTCGCTTGGTCCTTATATTATACTATGTATATATATATATAGCACTCAGCTGTAGCCCACGACTAGAAACTGCACTGTTTCGAGGCCACTCGAGAAAACGCTCGCAAATTGGATGCACTGTCTCCGAACCCAAGTATAATTGGCATTCATTCAGTTATTGCGCATAACGAAGCACCTTACGGCTGATTTTTAAACACCCAACCTGTGCATGCACGTGTAAGCGTTTCGGCCATTAAAACTTTCCTGTCAACAAAATAAACGCACCGAAAATGCATTCTCGACACGGAACTCTGCAATTTCCCAAAGAGGAAACGAGTGCGTTTCGCGATATTAACGAGGATAATCCTGTGCAAAACGCACGAGTATAGAAAGGATTCGAGCTGCAGGACGAAAAAACCTGTCGTTCTCCTTTATGTATCGAAATGAGTTGCAAGAAGATTCGCCTGAAATTCGAAGAATCTAATTTCTCGACTAGTCATTATTATTCATAAAGCCACATATTCATAGCCACAAGACTAATTACTTATTAATCCCTTACGTTTCCAGACGAATTGCATAATAGCTCTCGCCTTGGCTCATCTCACGTACGTTTCTTGTCAAATTGAAATTTTGCTATTTCATTTGACGGAATATAATTCGCTTCGGTTAACTTAATTTAACCACTGATTTCTCTTTATATATATATATATATATATATATATACATATTTATATATTAAGACAAATAGGCGTTTGTCAAACGATAATACTGGCGCGGTCAATTGTAATTTATGATCGGCACCTGGCGAGCATCGTAAATAAAGTTACGGCTCGATCATATAGTTTCGCTTGATTTTGCATATTGCCGCGATATTGCCTGATATTACCACTGGCAGGAGTACGAACACCCATCAAATTTTCCTGCATCATCTATTTAGGCTTCTATACGCGTGCAATAATATACGTACACACACAGTACGAAATTCTCCGCGTAAAAATATACGCAAATTCTTTCTATTTTCATCGCGAGCAACTTGTATAAATTAACGCAACTTCGACACGTAAAATCGATACCATTTAAATCCACCTGCTGATTGCAAATATTGCAGTTTAATCGATGACCCATTCGAGGGATTTTCGCGTACGTCCCGTGTTGCAAATTGCAATCAAACTTGATTATACAAAAGGTTTCGATCGTTCCTGCGCGATTCTCGTTTTAAGAAATCCTCGCAATCACAAATTTTCGCTTTTTTATTCTATAGCTATATATATATACATAAATACGTGATTTTAAAAGCAGCAAAGATCGTTAATTGAGATTCTGTTTTCTTAGAATAGTGGGGGAAAGAAATCATAATACACAGAGTAACGATTTATCTTCAATCTTTTCTCGTATTATATATATATATATAGATACAATATATAGAGAATTTTCAGGTGGAGAACAGCCAACCAGAAGAGCTTAGATTGATAAAAATTCCACCAACGTAAAACTGAAGGAAGCGAAAAAGAGTTGAATCCACAGGAAGAAAAGTTGCTTAGCAATTAAAGAAGATTTTAGGATTGACCTAAATCTCCAATGAGATAACTTTTAATATATCCTATAGTAAGGGAAGAGGGGGAGGAGGGAGAAGAGTATTAAGCATTTAGCAAATTGTTCGTTATTTTCGCTAAAATTTCTAAAATATACCTATAGTGAGAGCAGCAGAATGGTTGGATTTCCGGCTCTAATGGACTGCAGAGAGTACGTCGAGGCTTATCAATTAAAACTGTAACAACGCTACGAAATCCATGAAATCGGCTTATCCGACGCGACGGAACAGAAACGAGCAGCGATGAGTCTCTCTTTCCTCATTATACGTAATTCGCGCGCATAAATAGCAACAAGCGAAAGATTGACAAAAACGATTAAAAATACATTCATGCTTATATGTTTACAATATACATATATATCTATAGTGTAATACATATGTGGACAAGTGTGAAGTACGATCGATATAACTTTATTTACATTCTTGTAAAATACGTACACACATATAGAGTAAAGGCACCTAAGAGTACGCGGTCTTTAAGAATACGCAGTCATTATATATCAGTACCAAATCGAAATTATCGTATAGTTGACCTTGTATATAAATCTACGTATACATCTATATAATAAGTTGAATAGAAGTCTGCTTTATTTATTTACATTCTTCACGTACGTCTATACAACTTGAAAATGACCTGTGTGATTGTAAGTTTGAGCAGTTGCGGCATAAGGTTTTTAGCGATCAGTTTTGGTAATTTTCTGACAATTTTGGGTTCAGAATATTCCTGTAAAATTGTACGTCTTATGAAGGTGGACAATTTTCGTGCGATATTTGCTCACATTCTAGATAAATTTAAAATTGCGCACACTTAAAAGAACTTGTGCGTTCTCTTGTGTACATCGTATTATAAAAGTGCGCAAGTGCAGTAGGTTAGCAAATTTGTTTTCTCTGTTTACCGAATTTATTTGTATTGGCCGTATATTTAAAATATAAATGAATAAATATATTTATTTGGAAATATGTATTCGATTTAAACCTGTTCTTTATATATTCGAAAATACATACAAATATTCATTAAGTGCGCACTCTTGTACGTCATTCCCCTAATACATATGTATATATATATATATATATATATATATAGTACGATAGACTTAGTTTCGCGTTTCTCCACCTATAATCCAATAAAATCTCTATATTGTTTTAAAGAACACGCTCGAGTAGCTATATACGTATCTATTTCTTGAAATTATTAGAAAGAAAGATCACATCTCTCTGTACTATATGCTACACTACTCAACAGGATCAATACATATTATATTATATAGCTTATCGCGCATGGCCTTTTCCTCGTATTTCTTTTTTATTCTTATATTTCACCTGGATCGAGTCATCAAAGAATTATACTGGACTTGTCAATATGAAAATTGTATTTTTATTCTACAACTAATTGGCATATGCAATGGATTAGTGACGCGGAAGCAGATATAACGATGAATTATTATTAGACTCCAGATCTTTATAAAAATGTAGAACTCATTAAAAATTTATTTTTGAAAATTCACTCCACCGAAATAAATTAATTAAATATATATATTTTTTAAATAACCAATTGTTAATTGAGAACTACAAACCAGCATACATTTTTAAACAATTAAGAACAAATTTCGGCCCATAAACGGATAATTATCATATACATACTATCTATAATTTATCACGCATGGCCTTTGCCCCACATTCCTTCCGAAATCTTATATTTCACCTGGCGCGAGTCATCAAAGAATTAGACTGGACGCGCGAATAATGAAAATTGGACTTTCAGTCTATAACTAAACGGCATATGTAAAGGGTTTGGGCAACATGGAAACGGGTATAATGATTAATGGGGGAATAAATAGCCGTGGTCCAGAACTATCGGGTATTACGCTATAAATTAGCTATTGTTGCCCGATCGTATCCGGATGCTGGCTAAACTGACGAAGGATAATTTAGCCGCGGTGCTCGCAGAAATCAAGAGTCGCGCCGCGCCCATCAGCCGAGCCCAATGAGATGCCATTTCTAATTATACGAAAATATGGACGCGCGAGCGCAAATTATACTAATAAATCTACGTCAAATTATTATTCTTATTGTTTAATGCCGCGCCATTTCTTGCAAACCGTAAATTATTATTTAGTGCTACATATAGTATTTGTACACATATATGTATATATATGTATATAGGCAAAAGTGCAATTTGCCATCGATTAATTCGCAGCTTTGGCAAAAAGTTTTGCAAATAATCCGCTAAGTGTGTATTCGTGTCGGGCCAGCTGCATGCCAGGGGAACAGCAGTGATTTTAATGGCGTTTACTAATTTGGATTTATCCGCGCGAGGCTAAAAAGTGGAAAACTTTGAAAAGGGAGTCGATCGCTGTCCGTTGAGCCATGATAGAGGGAGAGGAGGGGGAGGGGGGCATCAAACAGGATTAGCGCGGTCAAATCTCCAGCTCCGCGCAGTGCAATCTCAAAATTACAATTGCCCCGCGTGTGCCACACTATATCGATCAAATTTCTCCAGTTAATTATGACAGAAAATCATACATGCAACTCGCTGAATTAAAAACTTCCAATGCTCATTTATCATTGGCCCCATGAAAATGAGAAATTACTTACGCGATATAATTGGCCGGTGAAGCTGCGCCAAAAATAATAAATAATTTCTTGACAAAACAATTTTTATCAATAATTCCACGAGGCTCGAACACGTGATTGCACTTTTGCCCAGTTATATTCCGCGCGATGTACTAAAGGAGTAACTATATAGCGGTTTATTTAAATTAGAAAGCACTAATGGTATATATATAGAGAGAGAGAGAGGCCGGTGGATATTTGATTTTTCACACAGATCGGAACGGGCGACAATCGACGTGACGTTCAATTTCCTCGGTTAGAGGGAGGGGGGGAGGGGGTAGCAGTAGGCTTCTTATCAGTTTATTCAGGTAAGGGGGTATGGTATAGCTTGCACACGGACGATATTGGCATGTCGCGGTCACTCTTCTTCTCCTTCTCCAACTCCCCCCCCCCCCCCCTAACACACCGAACGAACCAATCGCTCGTAAGCCAAATTCGCAAAAATTTCACTCGGACTCGTCGTCGATGATCGATCCACGCGCAAAGGCTCCAATTTTTCTAACAAAAGTTCCGTAACACTCGAAAGAGGCAACCGAGAATCTCATCGTCTGATCCGCAGACACGGGATATAATAATAAAATTATAGCGCATGCGAGAACATCGGAGATTCAACGGAGCACATCGTTCTCAAAGTAGCCAAGTTTAATTCAACGCCCCGGGTACAATTTTATTTTGTTCATATTTTAACTCGGCTTTCTTTAGCGCCTCTTGCATCGTCCGTAGAGATTTTTCAAATCGTGCGCATCCACGGTTGAGTGCAACAGAGATATATAGGGTGAAGCACTCGAGCCGAAAAGTTAAGATATAAATATTCGTTTGTTTTAGCGATTATAAAGAGGATCAATTTTTTGCAAGAGATTTCTGGATGGAAATACCGAGAATTTTCCAAAAGATCTTGTACGAAAAGTTGATATCTATTACAGTTACGCAGATAAACGCTCTTTTATGTTCGTGCGACGTGGTTCGTTTTAAATAGGTCACCCTGTATAGCATATATCGTATACAATGGAGAAAAATTCTCAATGGCACACGGACGATTCCGTACATCGCACAAACAAGTTTCAGGATTATATTATAATGTCGTAAAGCCATGGAGAACGTTCATTGCGGACTTAATTTCTTCCTCAAGTTCTCCGCGCTCTTTTAAAGTCCGCGCGCGAGATTGCACTTGGCATGATGCCTTCGGGCGGCGTCGACATTTTCCTTTTATTATATTGTCTTCGATAGTTTTTATCTGTTTTCGAAACGACCGCCTCCTCTCTCATGATACTCCTTGGTTCTCTCTGCTGAAGACAAGTACACTATATATATAAACGCTTTTGAAAACTCGCAAGTTTTTCTGTATCTGGTAAACAAGAGGGAGCGTCGGGTTAAACGCGTGTGTACACAGTGTTTATATTATTATAGTATATAATATAATTCTTGGAATTTCTTGCTATGGCCAAGAGATACGAGATGTTAATTATTCCCTGGAAAGAGGAAGGAAGGACGGATCTTTAACGAGGTAAACATTGGAGAAGCGTAAACGAAGAAAGGAGAGCGAGCTAGTGGAGAGCCAAGTGCAATATAAAGGATTTGTAAATAGAGACTTCGGGCGAAGAGTAGGTAAGCAAAAACAGGGTAGCGCCTTATCAAATCAGCGCCAGGGATTCTAGGATTAAGCGATTCCTTACTTGCACTGCGCAATTGTGTACAGGTGTATTATGTATGTAGGTGGGCAACGTTTGTTGGCCCCGACACAACTCCACCTCCCTCCCCCCCCCCCCCCCTCCACCCTCCATTACACTGTGCCACCACCGCGTCTTCAGCCGCGCCTTTATATTCCGAAGTTTGCGCGATACGATACCCAGTCGCGGAAAGCGACTGTTTGTCGAGAAAAGTCCGCGCGAGCTCCAGTGGGGCAGGAGAAATAAATTAAAAGGTGGGGGGAGGGTCCGGATAGTACGCAGTGACTTTGGCTTGGCAACCGGGAAAAGTGGCGAACTGCCCGAGGCTCCTAGTTACCCCCAACCCAACATCCCTCGCTCGCAGTACTCTTCGTTCTTCTGGTTCTTCGTTAGCGGTTTCGAGAGAGTAAAGTGCCGGGGAGTTAGCTAATTGGTTGAACGCCTCCGGCGGCTGCTCCCGGAATCCCTGAGATACCGTCCCTCTCCCCCCGCCCTTCCCCTCCCACTCTTCTCGTTACTCCACCACCAAACACACACCTTACTCCCCCCCCCCCCCCCTCCGTCCCTACACCTTTTCCTCTCTTCTCTATCGCTCCCTATATCTGCCAGCCCCATCTAGCCACATCTCTCCTCGCGCGTTATCTAAAATGGAACTCTGGCAGGGGATGGACTATACTTATATACTCCGGTATACTATAGTGTACCACTACACACAGCGCCCTTTTACCACAGATTGCAAAATCGCGTTTTCGGCATTCCCGAGAAAAAAACCGACACTCCTGCAAGTCCTGCTGAAAGTGCTGGAACTCGAGGAGTTTATCGGACAAGTTTCACCACTGTCCAGAAAGTCTAAGGACTATTCAGGTCCGAGCTGTGATAAGGATCGAGGATCTCTCACCCTCGGAATTTACGCTCGACTTACCGGAAATCGTGTTTTCTCCGGTAATTTTTTTGCATGCACTGGATAGTTCGATTCGTACCATGTTTATCGTTTTTAATTATTTACCATTTTAATCGATACGCGCTGCGAGTTTTATTTTTTGCGATCTTGACTTTTTATCGGAAATATTTTACTAAAATTATTGGCAATTCGTGGAGTTTTGTTTAATAATTAAAAGTTTCTTACTTAGGGGGATGAATGGATATTTTATTGGAAAACTTCTCGCGTTTTGTTTGCATATGGTTTTGAAAGCCCGCGCTTTTCAAATGAACCGCGGCTGACTTTACGCACCACACGCAACAGACCCTCTGCTGCCATCTGGCGTCAGTTTAGAGCTAACAGAGTAGGAGTCAGGACTCAGGAGACATGACACTCATGACAGGACAGATATTTGTTCTCCATCATACTTGCGCATGTGTCGCTCACTAATGCTTGATACTGCTTAAATTTCTGAAAATGAGCTGTAAAGTGAAAGAGCGACGACCAATGTCTAATATTGTGCTACAAAATTAATAACACTTTTACGCTAATTTTGCAGTACTCCCAGGTTTTATAATTAGCAAGAGAGTTTACCAAATTTAGTAAGGCGTCATCGACATTCGTACATCGTTTAAAATTTCATTGTTGAGAAGATTGTGATCGTACATTTAGTCACAATTGTTAAACAAACGGAACAGAACAGAGGTTCGATTATCTTGTCAAAGCAGCCTTAATCCTAACAAAATAAAATTCATCAAGGATAACCCCAGTATTGCAAAAGTGAATAACACAGAGAAGAAAATGCCAGCTATAATTGTAGGTCCTCCACAACGCAGTGAACAAATGTGGCAAGCGCTAAAAACTCACATAACGCGAGAAAGAAAGCGAAAAAAACAAGGTGGGTTAAAAGAGAGTATTGTAATTTGGTAGTGTTTACCATCGGCTCTCTCTTAAAGCGAAACCTGTTCATTTTTAGAACAAGAACAGGATGCTGAAGAAGAGCGACAGAGAAAGGAAAGGGAGCGTCAACAGAAGCAAGATGTTATGACACTTGGTGAAACACGGGAGCAGATATCTAATTTGGAAAAGGAATTGTCTCAATTGAAAGACGAGAAGCATCAGTTGTTCTTGCAGTTGAAAAAAGTATTGAACGAGGATGATAATAGAAGAAGGCTAATTAAAGATAACAGGTGTAGAGTACATCTAATTATATATAAGAATACATGTAAATGGACTTTCATTTTAATTTTATTTTAATTTGTGTACAGTGTTTGCTCTGATGTGTTAAGCTCAGTAGGAGGATATCCAACCACTGGACCTAGAGTCGTACATCCTCAACTATTCTTACCAATACCACGTAGCAGTAGTCCAATTTATAAAGTGACACTAGCTGCACCGACCCATCAGTTAATGCCTAATGTACATATTCATAGTATCTAAATACACATCCATCTATAAGATGCTTCCCATTATTTTATTTCATTATTTCAGTGTCCTGTAAAAAGGAGCCATAGTCCATCGCCACCACCAACAGCATCACCATATCACCCTGGATATGGCTATAAACCACCACCTACAATTCCAGCCTACAATCCACCACCACCTAGTAAGTCTAATTATACCAAATGAAAACTGAAATTCTTTATTACATAAAGTTAATCTTTCAAATAGACAAGGATTGAGTTAGCATTCTTATTTTAAAGAAAGGTTATTAAATGTTTTCATTTTTTACTTATTTAGAATCAGAAGATGCTGCTAGGAGATCTAGTGATTCTCGCGCCGTTCTTTGGAATAGTGAGTGAACAAGCTATCATTTTGGCTTCAAATATTTCGGTGTTGTGCTATTTTGTATTAATTCATCATATTATCTTATCAATTGTAATTATTTAAATTTCCTAGAAAATAGTCAGTATTCGGCATCGAATTTTTATTCGGCACCTCCAGCCCAAAGTGCGTACAGTTATCCAACTTCATCTTCTCAACCATCCAGAGAACCAGAGCCTTCGAAACCGACATACTTATCGAGCAGTAGAGGAGGATTATCCACACATCCAACAGGTGAACTTATTTAAATTTCTTGATTTATGATTAACAAATAATCGCTATTCTTTAATAGATATTAAATTTAGCATTCTGTATTGCAGCATATGTTACCAATCTTCACTCACTGGAGCACAAAGGCGCGTATGCGGAGGATAAATTTTATTTGAGACCCAGTAGTCATGTTACGGTTCACGGAGGAGCTATACCAATTCAGCAACCTCCACAGGTATATTTCTTTTTCTCTTAATTTGACAAAAGCTAAGATGATTCTTACTAAAAAAAATTTCAGGGAGCAAAGACTGGTGGAATCACTTCGGGATATCCAGTTAGGGCCCCTCAACCTCCGCCACCAGGTCCGTATCCTCCACCACCTCCTGGAACTTACGTTAATGCATCCACTGCAAACGTTCCTGGCCGTCTTTTATATACGCAACCTGGCGCACGTTATCTCCAAAGGGAAGCATGAACAAAGCTTATCAGGAAGTGTTAGAAGAACGCCAAAACTTTAGGATTGTCCATTTACAATAATTATTAGCGCAGATTAAAACCATGCTTAAAAATATACCGATTATTAATCATCTCAAATATTGTATTAAAAAATTATGCTAATCATACCATGTAACAAATGTAAATTTACAATCCAGCTCTAAGATATTATTGTTTTTGCATTTGGGTTTCTTGTAATATACGAAGCGTATGATGTATATATTTATAAAGAATTTTCTAAAATTCAATATTGACATACTTTTTTCGCAGTCCACTACACTTATAAACAAAATTTAAGCTTCACCTTTATTTTGTTAAGATTACAATTTTTTTTTTGTTACAGTAATTAAGAAAAAATTACTTCAACTTATATGAAAATGTCTTTATTATCAACGACATAAAATGTTTAAGACTTACAAAATCAGAATACTCTTTGGGTTCGTTGTCGTTATATTAAACATAATTATCACATTTTTATAGTAATAGTAAAAGATAAAATGTATAACAAAATGTAAGTTTTAATACTTGTAGGAATAATAATAAGGAACTTTTTACATCTTCAGGAGCTCCACCTTAGTTCTGTGGTCTTGACTAAATAAATGGGCTCGGAGTTGCATAAGACCAAATACAGAAGCATTGCACAATTTGCATTCAATTAAGTCGGGTACATCTCGATCACGTCTTCAAATAAAAAGACAAACTTATTATAAGTTTTCACAACACAATTTAAACTATTGTAAATATCGACTTACCCTCCTGCCAATTTTCGTAAATCTGCTAAATGGTCTTCCATCATTTCAGCTTTGTCGTCACGGTTTTCTAACTCTAAGGCATAGTGTAAATTATAAATATTATTTCTAACAGCATTTTCTTTTCCTGGAACCAAGAACAAAGACTCGTCATAAATGCCCCATTTCGAAAAATTATCGACTGTATCGAATTCTTGGCTTTTTCTTGTCTTATAAAGTAATTTTTCTAACACAGCCTTGACTCTGCTTTGACAGTTGATGATTTGCTCTGCGTGGTCAATTTCTGAATTACCATCATTTAACCGAATTCCCGTATTCATCCAATGTCTTAACTTATTAATCTGCATCAATCGAAACAATGTATTACGACGAATATAGCTTAAATGTTTCAAAACAGTTTAATAGATTAAACGTAAAACAATACACTTACATTTTCTAAATCTTCCATAGTAATTTCTGTATCGAATCTAACTTCCACATCGTGTTCTGGATAAAGACTCTCTTTGGTTCTAGGATCATACCCCAAGCCGCATAATGCGCCGATATAATTGGTTCCGCGAATGTTGCGTCGTAATTCTATGCACGGCGTGAATATTAAAGTTAAAATTGCTGGAAGACCCGGAAAATTGGGTAACAAGGACGTATTACGTAGAGACAGTTGAGCTCCAGTTATATTTTCGTTTACACAACTAGACACCAAAAGTCTATCATGTCGATCGGTTGGTTCTGGATCCAATATAACCGAATTTACAGATTCACTTTCAATTCTTACTTTTTTCCCTTGACTCATGATCGCCTGATGACGAAATTCTACCTCGAGTGGAGAAAATGGCCCCCGCAATTGTATTTTCTTTGTGCAATCTTCCAGTTTTGGCGGATTTGGATAATCAGTTATAAAATTTGTCTCATCATACTGAAATTTCTCGAGAGCATTACGTTCATCCTCTTTGAGCATTTCGTGTTGCAATCTCAGATTATGGTTATACCTGGACAAATATTCCTCCTCCTTCGCTAATGCATACCCCTTATCCACCAGAGTTTTATTAAAGCTGATTAGAGTATTATTATCTTTGGACTTATGCATTAGCTCTATTCGAATTACACCGTTAACCACAGAATAGATTTTTCCTATCAACGTTGCCGTCGGTTTTATTAAACTAGACAGCATTTCTAAAGCTTCTTCGCCCCAGTCATCTCTAAACATCCGGTCTATACCTGGCCTCACTAGTGCTAATTCGCATTTCATCGCCAACGCGGGGATTTCTCTTAATTTATTCGAGTTTGGGATTTTCACTAAACGTGAAATAGGTATGGTTTCATGATGGCCAGAGTCGATAAATTGCACACCAGCACTTGCCTGACCTTCATCCAAAGAATACCCTTCAATAGTTGCCCGATAATACTGAACTTTGTCCTTCGTGTTTCGCGGTGCCAGAACCAAAGTTTTTAGAGGCGGCGGATTTTCGAAATTTTCTTGTGATTCTATCAATTCGGCGATCCGTATATCAATCTCTTTCATTGTGTCATGATACCTCTTACTCTTTACTTGTACCCAAAAACTGCCAGGAGTAATTATCTGTAAAAAATGTTGGTAACGTAAATTATCATGAAGAATTAGTTGTTAAACGGGATCCTTCAAACCGATATTACTCAATGTTATTTGAAAACCTGTCAACGATACGGCATTATTGAACCATCGATTGCAAACTCATTATAGTATTTTAGTGACGTGACGAGCTGTACTTTCTAGTAAAATATTTAGGTTTAAAAAAAACCAGAACACAAATTTTTAATTACTTTTATAACTCGTCTTCTTTTTCTTGAAAATCTAAACATTTTATTAGAAAGAATAATTCCCTACATGACTAAAAAGCTATAATAAATTGGAATCAACCTTCAAATAAGACCGTATTGTTGATACACATTTTCTTCTTTAATGTCGGTATGAGGAATATCCTGTTAACTTAGAGAGATAAAACTTGAATATGAAAAGTACCCTTGTTATAATTATATCAATTATGGAAACGTTAAACGGCGGTAATCTTGGCAAAATATTGGACAAGGCCAAATTATTCACTTGCTGATTCGATGGTTGAAACAAGTCGTACTCCTTTATTAAACCTATTTCTTTCGCATATTTGTTCGCGGAGTATTCATCCAATACATCTATAATTATAGGCGTATTATTATGTCTTAATTTCAGAGCAAGATACATCGAATCAGATATTTTCGAGTTAGCGGAGTGAGAGTTGGGATAGCTTTCAATTTGGCTAAAGTGGACATATACCCTAGATTGATTAAATTTCAAAACGATTTTTTCTCTCAATGGGTCTATTAAATCCGAAAACATAGCTTGAATTCGCTTGGCGTATAGATAGCCTGGTTGATTCGATGGCCAACCTGTCAAATAGACTGTTTTCAACGGGTCTAAGCCGTATACTATTTTGGAAGAGCCATCCTCCTGTATCTCTGATGCTGCTTTCTTCAAAAAGTAATTAGGATAAAATGCTCCAGCAAAAACAACCTTCAGAATAAATTTGCGTTCTTCGTCATTCCAAACTACTTTATGCCTACCAAATGTTTCAGTAATACCTATCATTTCTAATCTCTTTGTCAAATCTTTTACAAGCTCTTCTACCTCCCGCAAGACTCTTATCTGTACAAAGTGCCTCCTGGCCCAGTTCTTCTCAGTTGTATGGTTTTTGAACCGGCTTTGTCCTTTTTCGTTTCTCCAAATTTTATATATATTTAGAAATGATACACCATCAGAACAGGATTTTTGAGCATACGAAAATTTAATTTTGTACGCCAATAGTTTCTTTTGAAACGGATTGTCAAACATGTTTCTCACGGCCATACTAGCACCAATAATAATCGAGTCCCTTAAAACGCTAAAAACGTGTCCCAATACTATCATCTTTGCCACTTTAATATCCAACGGCAAATTCGCCATTATTCTACCAAGATCAGTTAACTCTCCGTCATAATGGCCCATATCGTCGGTCCTATTCAAGAGAGCACCAGCTTCTTTCAATCTTAATATGGTACGTTTTAAATTTTTCAAACTTGGTGGATCAATTGCGAGAGCTAAAATCGCTTTCGGCGGTCCCATGTCCAGCATTTTAGCTTGAAGTACCAAGGTTTCCAATGGTGCTCTCAATATTTCTGGCTCTACATCCTCGGGTAATAAATTATCATAAAGATATTTTGGTATGAGCCTATAAACACGACCTTCCATCACACGACCAGCTCTTCCTGCACGTTGTACACAATTGGTCTTGCTCGCCCATGTGAGCTGCAGACTTTGAAAATTATTTATTGGATTTGTTACAAGCAGTTTTGTTAAACAAAAATCAATAACATATTTAACGTCAGGAACAGTTATACTGCTTTCGGCTATATTTGTTGACAAAATTAACCGCCGATATCCTGCAGGAGGTTTAAAAAAAATTTTTTGTTGATCCTCGTTTGTGATGGTGGAGTGCAGGGCAACAATATCCCAATTTAATTTCTCATTATCTGGTTGGACCAACAGCTCGTAAAATTCTTCAATTTCATGGATACCTGGTAAAAATATTAAGACAACGTGTCTTTCATAATTAGTAATGCATGCTTCCGGATCCGATCCCATCATTGTTTTCATATCAATTTCATCAAAAATTTTTATCAATTGCAAACAAAAGTTCATCAAATTACTGGATACTGTAGGCTTTTCTGGACAGACATCTGGTATCTTGCCTAAACTTGCTAATTGACATAAATAAAATGGCGTAGTGCTGAACCTGTTTTCTTTAGCTATATCCACAGTGGGAGCTGGTACAAGCTTGTTGCCCAATGGAGATGAGAAATAATTTGCAAATTTTTCTATATTAAATGTGGCAGACATAAGGATTACTTTGACTGCTCTAGAATTAGTTCTTAACAATCTTCTTACTACAATTAATAGAAAGTCCATCTCCTGATCACGTTCATGAACTTCATCTAATATGACATGAGTAAAGTCTAGCATGTTCTTCCTGTTTATAAGCTTATGTAAAAGGACACCTGTTGTGCAATAAGTCAGTCTTGTATCTCTTGAAGTCACGTTACTCATGCCCACTTGATATCCAACTAATGATCCACATGGCCAATTTCTTTCTTGAGATACACGTTTTGCGATACTTATAGCTGCGATTCTCCTTGGCTGGGTAACTAATTTAAAAAATGATAAAGGTAATGTTTGCTAGGACCAAACCTTTTTAAAAATTAAGTGAATAATAAACTATTACCTATAATGTTGCAGTGCTTTCTTTGTTGATAGCAATGATCCAATATGAATTGTGGTACCTGTGTGGTTTTACCACAACCGGTTCTTCCATCAATAATGACAACAGAATTTGTTTCTATCATAGAAACAATTTCTTCTCTCTTTGATGCAATAGTTAAATTATTTTGAGGCCTATGGTCAAATTTGTAAGTTTTATACAGTTTATTTAAATCCTCAGCATGAACATCATCAATTGGAGGTGCTGTTCCAACTGAAATTTCATCGAGTTTAAAATCAGCCATAGATTGGATGAATTGCCCTGACTACAAAAATCAATTAGCATTGAATACATGATACGATAACTGTAGAAATACTTCAAAATGAATAAAAGTACCTGTAGCAACATTTTTTCTTCATGCTCGATATATTCCTTTGCATAATTAGCATTTGTATCCTCTTCCGCTTTTGCTTGAGCAAGCAATTGTCGTTCCTTTTCCGCATTTTCATTATCATCGTTAATAATCACCCTTTTCCTGCTTGTACTTGGTATTATGATTTTTTCACTATTACCATTGAAGAAATCAAAAATATCCATTTTATAAATTTAGATAATCACGGTATTTTTTGCAAAATTATTTTAAATGCGCAAAATGTTAACTTGTACAACGTCGCAATAGTAAGAAAATACCGCCAAAACGCTAACCAAAAGATTAAGTAAAGATTGTTACTGTAGTGTAAGTTACTTGCGATTTCACTGTAACTTGATGCATTTGCTTCTTTGAACTGAACAAACGAGTCAAACGACCAATGAAAAACCCGCTCAGCGTACTGTTGCTTCTTTTTATATACACATTAGTACCCAACGCTCCACGACTCCACGAGTATTATTTGTATACAAACCATACTAAACACAAAGGCGGCGCACGCAACACATACAATTTATTGCAGCAACGGCAGCAGCAGATAAGATCAGATGGTAAGATGATCTACCTACCTAGCCGACTGCTCAACCGATTTTTCTCTCTCTTTCTCATTCCCTCTTGCTCGGGAGTCGGTAGGGGGGGGGGTCTATTTCGCCCATTTCACATTCCATTCTCTACATAATACTGATATACTGCATATACAAAAATACATATAAGAATTAAAAGAATCCAAACGATGGTGTGTGAGTGTGTAGCAGTGTGTGGCGTTGTGTTGAGCCGATACCGCTACTCACTGGCCATTGGTTTAGGTCGTTTAGGAGTTTAGAACCGCTATAAAATGTAGAAATTTGTTTATTATCCACACAGTTTCCTTAGGTAACACATTTTCACTTTATTCTCAAAATTTTGTAGTATAATTGGTGTAATTTAGTAATTTTTTTAATCACAAATATTGCAGCAGGTCTTCACTGTCACATTTATAAGAAAAAAAAAACAATAACATAAGAATGACAAGTACAATAAAGAAAGAGTTGAAAAACGTAAAACCGTCTGGAGAAAGTATTAAGATAAATGAAAAAAAATCGTTAGTATCATGATTTTATAATAATAACATTAAGGGTTGACAAGAGATAATATTTTCATTGATATTTATGTTTATACATGTATTTTAGGAATTGGTGGCTGGTCTTTGGAATAATAATTATTCTCACAATCGGTACGAGATTTTATAAGGTTACAGAGCCTAAACATATCTGGTAAAATTGATAATTCAATATTTAAAAACCATAGCTTTAATTTTACAATAAATAACTATTTTTATCTTTAGTTGGGATGAAACACATTTTGGTAAAATGGGAAGCTGGTACATCAATAGAACATTTTTCTTTGATGTGCATCCACCACTTGGGAAGGTAAATTTGTAGATTTTTTTAAATTAATGCTGTTAATTTACATATGTATATATATTGTATAGAAATTTTTAGATGCTGATTGCTCTATCCGGCTATTTGACTGGATATGATGGAACATTTCCTTTTGAAAAGCCTGGAGATAAATTTGAAAATGTTCCATATGAGGGAATGAGATTGGTAAGAAAAAAAACCTTTCTTTATTAAAAAAAAATTTATTGGTTATAATAATTGTGTTCAATTCATAGTTCTGTACATTTTTGGGAGCAACAATTGTTCCACTGTCTTACCTAATTGTATGGGATTTGACTAAATCTCTTAAATCGGCTGGTTTCGCTGCAATGTTTGTTTTATGTGGTATGTATTTTAATATTATTATTAAGCAACATTTTCTATACTCGTGTTACATTAGCTTCTATTATGGCTAATATTTTACAGATATTGGACTTCTGACGCTGAATCAGTATATATTGCTGGATCCTATACTTTTGTGCTTTATGATGTGTGCAACTTGGGGAATGACTCATGTCGAATCACTAAAGTATGAACCATTTTCCTTAAAATGGTGGGGTTGGTTATCATTTACAGGTGCTTCTTTAGCATGTACAATGAGTGTTAAATTTGTTGGACTCTTTGTTGTGCTTCTCGTAGGATTTTTTACAATTTATGAATTATGGAGGGAACTAGGAGACCTATCAAAACCTATTGTAAGTAATAGTACATTTGGTTAAAACTTCAAGCATTTTATTTAAGAAGTATATTATTTCAGTCTTATGTGGGAAAGCATCTACTTGCCAGATGCTTTTGCTTAATAATTCTGCCAATTTTGCTCTATATGACATTTTTTTATATACATCTGAGTGTTCTAAACAAAAGTGGAAGTGGAGATGGGTTTTATAGTTCTGAGTTTCAATCTCTCCTTGAAGGTAATTCTTTGTACAATGCGACTATGCCAAGGCAGTTATCTTATGGTGCTACAATTACATTAAAAAATCACCGTACTGGTGGTGGTTATTTACATTCTCATTGGCACATCTATCCAGAAGGTGTTGGTGCTAAGCAACAACAGGTGAATAATAATTTATTTTTTAAAGCTACCAATTATTTTGATTTGTTAGATAACAAGGTCCTCCCATGTTGTTTAGATTACAACATATTCACACAAGGATGACAATAATTTATGGTTGGTAAAAAAGTTTGACACTGATGAAATACCACCTGAGCCTGTATTAGTGAAGCATGGTGATTTAATTCGCTTGGAGCATGTTATCACACGAAGAAATTTACATTCTCACAAAGAAATTGCACCAATTTCCAAAAAACATTATCAAGTTACTGGCTATGGAGAGGTAGAACTATTTATCAATCTTTTTCAATATAAAAACAAGATCTTTTTATTATTATAAAAAAAATATAATTTTTTAGAACGGTACTGGCGACGCTAATGACGTTTGGAAAATTGTTATATCAAACGGAGGAGAAGGTGATGTAGTTGAGACAGTAACAAGTAAATTAAAATTTGTGCATTATTTGCATCATTGCGTATTAACGTGCAGCGGAAAGACTTTACCCAAATGGTTCGGTACATTAGTTTTTACTCACTGTAACTTGTCTTAAGAAGATATAAATAATTAATATTTACAGGGGATTCAATCAGCAAGAAGTTTCTTGTAATCCTAATATGAGAGATAAGAATGCTTTGTGGAATATAGAAGACAACAATTATGCTAAATGTAATTATGAAAAACTAATTAACCAATCAATTAGAATTTTGTACAATAATAGTATTTATTTTAGTGCCGAATGTTAGTTTTAAAATTTATGCTCCTGGATTTCTGGCAAGATTTTTGGAATCGCATGCTGTTATGGTGCAAGGAAATGCAGATTTGAAAGTTAAAGAGGGTGAAGTGTCTTCACGCCCATGGCAGTGGCCAATAAATTATAGAGTAAATAAATTACAATATGTTTTAATCACAAGAAAAACGAATAAACTAAAACAATCATTTAAATTAATTTTAGGGTCAATTCTTCTCTGGGAACAATGAAAGAATTTATTTACTCGGCAATCCTATAATATGGTGGGGAAATATTGTGTTTCTGGCAATATTCATATTTATTTACATTCATGCTTGTGTGCGAGAGAAACGAGGATGCACAGAGAGCCCTATAGTATTGAAACAACGAGAAAAAATCATGCATGCCGGAAAGTGGCTATTTGTCGGCTGGTTCTTGCACTATGCACCATTTTGGACAATGACAAGAATTTTATACTTCCATCATTATTTCCCAGCTTTAATTTATAGCTCAATGTTAACTGGAATCACACTAGACTTCATTCTTGATAGTATAATCACGTTGCTTCCTAACAGGATAGGAAATACTATTTATCATATGATAATTGGGACAGTCATATCTGTCACAGTTTACAGCTTCTACTTATTTTCTCCACTGTCTTATGGAATGAACGGACCTCTAGCCCTGGACCCAACAAGTCCACTTCATTCCCTCAGATGGATGGATTCCTGGGAGTTTTAGCTATTAATTACTATGAACAATTGGTCGTTAAACTTACTATAATTCATCGTGTCACAAATACAGCAATTTGTAATACTCTGTTAGTTTTTAGATTATTTATATAAATTATTTTTATAAATTATTTTTATATCGAAGAAAGACTTTTACGTAAATATAGTGAAACATGAAACTCAATGAGCATCATTATTACTACATATTATAATGATAAGTTGTTTAGGTAGATGAGCTTGATAAAGAGAATAATAGGGAAGAGGGAGAGTTGAGGGCGGAGGGGGGGGGGGGTAGTTATCAGTTCACAGCTGTCCGAGCCACGTGTTGGGAAGCGATTTGAACAAAGTGACGCCTTCCATGGATCATTGTTACGTCCGGTGGCGAAAATGACACTGTTCAGCATTACCCGACGGTTCTCGGTTGGGAAATCACTACAGAAATCTCAGTGAGCGTCGATGGCAGAGTCGGATACCACGAGACGACGGTTCAACATTGCGCAGTGCAATAGCTAATGCGATCAATAAGAAACTCAGCGAACGATGGTTAAAAATCAACGAAAGAAATGAGACAATCTTCATTAATACAGAAATTGAATAATTTCAATGGTGCGTATGCACACACGGCACACATACACGTATGAATCTCGCACTATTCTTTTTAAACATAATATTGTAATAACGTTCTCGTTAACTACATATTTTTCTCGTCGATTCCCATTCAAAATGTATGAATTATTTACTGGATCATTATCTATGTTCTACACTTTTTTAGAAACATCACTGTTAAGTTCCTTATCGATTATCACGACGTTATCATGTGTCAACGTTGATTCGTATTGAGATAATTCGATCGATCGGCTCTAGCTTACTAGGTTTTATTTTGCTTTTCAATTTTTTTCTTCTCAGAATAGAATTGGAGCTCGTACGAGAAAGATATGTAATTTGTGATTTTTGTATTCGAATGAAAAAATTGTACCATTATAAACGTCACTTTGTTGTAAGCTTATATCGCCCTGATGGTTTCTCAACTGGTGATGTACTAGTCGTGCTTGTGTCGTGAGATGCCAGTTAAGTGCCCACGTCGTTTTTCAACCAAAAATGTCGAGTATTATTTTGTAAACATAACAAGTTTTGCACCTTTGTCGTGTTTGTAGCGTACCGGAAGTAACGATCGCGCCAGAACATGGTATAAAATTGGACTTCATACACGAGAGAAAAGGCGTGAATGTGTATCTCGATTGAGCCGGCTCGGTCAATCTCAACTAGCCTTCTCAAAAACATTGCCCTTCCTCGTGCTATAAGAGCGCTTGTAGATTTTCCACACAAGCACAGGAAGCCTTACAGACAAAAAATACAAACTAACACTACTAGCTTTTCTATTTTGAAAATTATACGTTTTTATGATTAGTTTATATTGCTTCATTGTTACACATCATTGATTTTGTAATTTATTTTGTCGTAAGAGATATAATTCGCATAAGCGAAAAACCGGCTCTAATTATGTTAGATCCTTTAATCAATACAGCATGGTAGCTAAAGACTAGTGACTTGATAATTGGCTTGTGTAACATGAATGGGAGTTTGAAAAAATGATCAATCATGTTATACAACAAATTACGAATAAATGAGTTTTATTCTACACTAGCTATTGTAGCAGTCATTATTTTTAGTCTATTTTCAAATGAGGAGCAGCGCATAGTGTAGTTTATATGTATACCACTTATGGAAGAGCATCTTATAATGGCAGGAAGTGTGAATTAGTTGGAGAATCAGGGTCATTTGACCATCAGTTGCGTCACTCAGATCTTTCCGTGACCTCGTCGAGTTCATTGAAGCCAAGCTCTGTATAAATATCTATATCCGACAGATTGTTATTGAATAATATCACTTTTATATATTAGAGTAATAATGTAAATTTATTTTATAGATTTAACTTGAAAAGAGAGGCCTTTAAAAATCGCCAAGTTTCGCCTTATGCGAGTTTCACTGAAATATGCGAAGGAGTATTTTTCTGCTTTTGCTGATTTCAAATTGTCTTGTGCAATGGGTACTCTGCGAAAAACTGGTGAAAATTTCTCAGCATCCTACAAACGTTCTGCAAGATTTTCATGCTTATGGAGAAATTTCAATTGTACACTTCAACGTTCCGATATGCACCGCAGTTGCGGAATTCAAGTAAGAAAATGCAAATTAAAGAAAAATTTTCAAGGAAATTTCGATTGTGTGTAAAATTGAATATTTTTACAGGTTTACAGTGAAAGAGGAAAAAACTGGAGGAATAGGTAACTGTTCGCCGAGGGATGTTTCCGTATTTGTGAAATCTGGAAGTTTGCCCCTGGTTAATCCGGATGGATCAAAGGTCGGGGCAAAACTTATGAGAGGGAGGAGACAATATTTGAACTTAAGTATGGAGAGCAGTGGAGACAGTAATATTATACGAATTATTGCCCCGCCACCTGGTGATTGGTATGCTATTGCATTTCGTGCTTGGAAGGATCCTGATGCTGATAAAATCAAACAACAGGGTAAAATATAAATCAATACTTAAAAAAAATTATATACGTGAAACCAAGCTAAGGGGAAATAAATGTAAGGAATTAATTTATTTTAAAATAAATGGACAAATTTTTGCAGGTCTTGGGGCATCTTGTGACACAGTTTTAGAAGCAGAATTATCAGTTGAAAAATCCTCGAGAACAGTTTTAATGGACAATAACAGCAAATACTTGGCGCCGTTGAACAATACAGACAGATCTTTTGTATTGCAACTTTTACTCTCGAAGGATCACGAGCATCGAGAATTCACCGTAAAATCATCCTGCGAGGATTGCAAACTTTCTGTCCACATTACTGCCCAGGATAATCTCGCCAGTGAGATAATTAACTCCACACAGGACACAATTATACCGTTCAAACCTTACGCAGATACCTTTCACTATGTGATATTACGCTTAATCTCGGGAGAAGCCACCAATGTTACTATTCAATTATTGGATCCACCGAAACAGCAAAAGTAAAGCCTCATCATTAAATATTTTGAGCTTATCAAATGAGAAATTCTATCATTTTTTAGATCCGACGGAGACAACGTGGTAGTTACGAATCTGTTTAGAAGAGTATTGCCGGAATTTTTCACCGTTGACTTCGATTATTTGCCTGGCAACGAGACTGAACCACCGCCAATTAATTTAACTACCAACTCTCTCACCGTTCTCAGATTTGAGATAAACAGAATTTACGATGTTGGTGGAAGCATTACTGTCGGTTTAAAGTTAGCAGATGGCGAAGAGAAAAAAAATATCATAGTTATTGCTTGTACCTCTCTAGGTTGGTCCAACTCAAAGCAAAAAAAAAATACTCTGACTAATGCAATTTTAAATTTTTAGGCTACCACTCGAATATCTCTAAAACCGGAAGTTGCATCCGAGCGACAAATACAACTTTACCGGATGTTTACGTGAACAGCACGGATCCTACTTATGTACATATCCCCTATCCTGAACCAGGAACTTGGCATATCAGCCTGAGAGCTTTCAACATAGAGAAAGACTGCGAGTGTGTGGAGAAATGTCTGAACGAGACTGTATGTGAAAATTGCAGCTGCATGAATGCGACTTTCGGTCGAGTGGAGGCTATCGTAGCTTCCTGGCCGTGCATAGAAGGCCAATGTAACTCTTGGGGCAAGTGTGTTCACTACATGAGTGGAGGAATCGTGTTTTCTGCCTGTCATTGTAATGGGGGCTATCGAGGATTCGATTGTGCCGATGATACCTACGTACTCAACAAAGCTGCAATTATCGTCAGACTCTTCTTGCTCACTTTTAGCAATATTGCCTTCATAGGTATTGATGAGGAAACCTACCAGTGATATATATATGTTATGCTTTATCGATCTACATTCAAATTGTATTATATAAAAATTAATATTTTTTGCAGCTTCTATATACGTGGCATTTCGTCGTAAATATTACACAGAAGCGATTGTTTATGCCGCAGTGATGTTTTTCTCCACGTTTTACCACGCCTGCGAAGCTGGGGAGGACCTATACGGTGTCTGCATTATGAAATTGAGTGTTTTACAGTTTTGCGATTTTTTCAATGCACTTTTGTCAATCTGGGTGACCTTGGTAGCAATGGCGTCCTTCGGCCCAAGGCTCACCGCATTCTGCCAAATTGCCGGTGCTGTGATTTTGGCAATGGGAGCGGAAATGGACCGAACTGCTCTTTGGGTTTTTCTTCTACCGGCCATCACTGGCACGACTTTAATCGGATTATCTTGGGGAATGACCTGCAGGTCCAGAAGAACTCTTAATTATCCCTCCCATCCTTACAGGTAATCTTTTCTATTGTTTATATTGCTTTTTTGTCTACTTTTTCAAATAATTTAAACATAATCAATTTATCTTAATATAATTCATTTTTTCTTCAGAAACATCCGTTTACCAGCTGGTCTATTTTTGGTTTTCTTAGGCTTGATATGCTACGCTTTTCTGCAAACTCGCAGAAACTACTACATCATTCACAGTTTGTGGCACGTGTGTGTTGCAATTGGCGTTGTATTGTTATTACCCAAACGTCAGTACATGAAATAATGTCAACAGTGAAGGGCTTGAGTCTTTCTCCAGAAGTCTTCGTAGAAATTACTATTCTTTTAAATTGTACAAGTTGATAGATGTACACATGTTGCGGATTCAAGTTTGAGAATGTTTTCATTCTCCTCTCGCGATTGAATCATATTAAATTTCCTGTGTAAAAGAAAGTTGTCACTGCATGTGAAAGTGTAGAAGAACATTAGTCTTGTCATTTCACGCAACAGGAGATTCACTTTTACTTATGCCTCTGTGGCTCATCCCTCCCACCCTCGTTAAAAAGTGTAAAACTAAAGAATTTTGAGTACGAGCTTCTCTGAGAAACGTCCTAGATATTATCGATAAGTATTAGAAATAAGTCTGTAACAAAGAACTGCGTATCTCATAGAGAGGTCTCAAAGAATACAAGGCTGGCCCTTAATTATTACAGCGTTATAAATATTCACAAAACGCAGTAATAAAAACTTTGATCAACAGACATATCTCACTAATGTAAAGTGAGATTTAATTTTACAATGGCAATAAAAGCAGTTTTATCACATCCAATCTGTTTTTTTTTCCAAAGCACAACGATCTAGTCTCTAGTGATATACTATGTTTATGTGTAATAATTGAGTTAAAAAATTTAGTTTATATAGTACATATACAAGGTTAAAGGATATAAAGAAAATATGCAGGCCTCTTTAATATATGTATAACAAATATAATATATTTTTTTCTATGAAATTTTACAGGGCGGGCGAGGTTGTGAGTGTAGGTGCGCGAGTATTGGCGGAAGTAGTGGCAGATACGATATTGGAGATGAGAGTCAAAATGGTTTCCATAGAGAATCCACAATGTTGATAAGCTCTGGAACAATTTCTGCCTGCTCTGCCAGCCTCAACGGCTTCTTGGATAGCTGTTCCTTGCATCGCTGTACGGAAAACTTGATTATTCGTAATGGCGTCGACCATCCTATCAAAGGAAGTTGCTTTTTCCTCCTCTTTGGCATCGTCGGCGAGTCTGACAGCAGCTGCTGCCTGCTGGGAATAAGTGCAGACCGCTCTCTGCATACAGGATGTTGTGTCAATACCGTGACGAGCCAACGCATCGTCTAATTTCGTCATTGTCTGAGCAAATCCATTATCATCACCTAAAATTCGTCCATGAATACAATCACAATAGCAGCTACAACTCAACGCATTTAATAATTTAACAAATTAATCAATTTACTTCTCGCATATGCTCCGTAGGAACCAGAGAGCACGTAGAGTAACTTGGGAATTATGAGAATGGAACCGACACCGATGATAGCTCCAAGAAGAAGACCACCAAGGTCTATATTGGCTGGTTGATAGGGTGAGACACCGTAACCCTGTACACACCGTATTATATATATTTTTTGTATTAATAAAGTTTACATGTAAACAATATAATTAGATTTGCAATTTTCTTACAGATCCTGCAGCTCCAATATTAGTGAAGCCAAAGCGAGGCTCCTGGCTTCTATCGGTAATATCGTTCGTTTCCGTTTCCACTCTCCTTGCTGGTCCATTTTGCTCCACCTGAGACGCCATTGCAACCTGGTCCTCAGCTTTGGACGCCTTTGTCTTCTCCAAGTAAGTCAACGAGCTTGGCAGGAACCTGACGAAGGATCACCCAGACAAATATGTAAGCCAAAGCAACATGGAGGGACTTTTGTGCTTGCATTTTTACGTTTAAAGAGAACACACTATCACGGATGATGCTCTGTGCTAACTGTACAGGTCATAATTAAGCTTTTCGAAAACCACTCACCCTCCATCATCGTATTTAGGTCCGCAATGCGCCGACGCGATGAGGAAGAAGACGAGGCAGATTTGGAGATTCTTCGTTCTCCACATCTCGAAGGTCAAAGGTCACTGATGAAACGATGGAAGAAAACGTAGTCGACTTTGCTGAAGAGTCTCGATATTTCGTGGAGGAATTTCGCGAATAACTGAGCATGTGAAGATGCGAGTCCTGCATATATAGGCTTACCTACTCTGCTGATCTCGGGACAAACCATGGACATAATTGGACTCGGTGGTTTCGCTTTCATTGTTAGATTTCCATGGGACGTTTATCACGATGCGTGACGCTGCCCCTCCGGGCATACCGAACTCGTCCAGCATTGTCTCAAGCGCTTAGTATTGTCATCGTTTCGCGGTATTGCGGCCCCTGCCCGTGCCCTCCAAGAAGATGACCCATCCTGAAATAATTCCTCTATCCCTCCTTCTTCTCTTCTTCCTTTCTCTGCTTGTCGCAATCGCCCGCCCTCATCTCGAAACTTACCCCCCTGCTCCCATATCTTCGCTCCTTCTTGCCCAATCACTTCGCTATTCAACATTCCATTATTTTTCTTAGATATTTTCATTTACTTACTTGCTTCTACATATGATTAATTTTTTGATAAAGACGCAGTCAATTGTTCTTGCCGGGTGTCCTTAATGAAGTACTTGCTGCTGTAACATTGTTTGGACCGATTTAATGCTTACGGCTTATTAATAAAGTTAACGCGTGTGAAATCACATTGGCCAGGGCAGGGGAGAATTAAGCGCCGCAGCCAGGCGCAGATGGAACGCGTTAATTTGGTAAATTTCTCCACTTGTTCTCTCCGCGTTAACAGCCAGTTTTTTTGAACACTGAAATCTGCATCTCAGTTATTTTTAGTTTTATTTATAATTACGTCAAGGAAAGCAGTATCCGTATTAATACGAGTAACGAGGAAGCATGAAAAATTTCCTGAATTGACGAGAAGTCTTGAAAAATTGTCGATCAATCTTCGCTAGAACTGCAGGAACTCGTTCTGCACGCTGATCGAGAAAATTTTAGGAAAGTTCGCCGTGCACACTGAGCATCGTGCATCGCATCGCACTAATAAAGTAACAATTCGATAAATTAACATACATAGACCGCAACTACCTTCTATAAGTATCGAGAAAATGACGTCGATCATTTTTATGACGAATGAAAACAGCAAGAAATTTCAGCACAATTACAAAAATAGAGTGCTATAAATATACTATAAAAATACAGTGTAAGATCAGTAAATAAAACAATTATTTATACTAATATATAACATTCTGCGCATAAGTATATATAGTATAATTTAAATGTGCAATAATTTACAAATTTCTATGAATTTAAAAGAAAAATAGCTTAATGATTAGTATCTATTGTTGTTAAGTCTAATGAGACTCTTGGAGAGTTTCTCCTCCATCTTGAAAAATGCCGGTAGTTTCCGAGGGACAGGTGAAAATGCCACAGCGCAAAAATCTAATTAGTAGCTTAATCTATTTTGTCAGTAATTTACGGTAACTCGTTAATTCCGCATAAAAAACAGAATTTCCTATTTGGGAGGGTGGATAGAAGCATAGTATAATACATACACTATATATAATAGGCTAGTACCGGGGTAGCTCGGCTTCATTTTCTACCGTGCAAACATGGAGTTATCATCGAGCAAAGTTATTGTTGTTTCATTACTATTTTTTCTACAGTGTGCCTGGGCCGAATTTGGTTCGCCAAAACTTACATCGAAATCGAATCGAGTACCGCACCACGATAGACGCTCCGGACCCAGCATTATTGGGTTTGATTCGGAAAATGGAAACATAGAAGTGAGTTCTTCCAATATAAAATCGACTTAAGGTTTTTGCTGTAACAAGAAATACGATCCATCCTTATTTTTCGACACTTTTGTACTATATATGTATTCTCTTAGATCAACTGGGACGTAAGTGTTCCGTTCATCACCATTCCTATATCTCACAGCGAGCATTCATCCGGTGGTGTTCCTCCATTATTCAAAATAAATACAAAAGCATTGGGAGTCGCAGGACTAGTGACAACAGTCGCAGCCCTCACAGCTCCTCTTTTTGCAAACTCTTTGGAACCGCATTACCGTAAGTAAATCGAGTGAGAGAACACGATTTGTAGTACATATACTGCTTGATTATAGGTTCAAACCGCAAGGCAGATTGGACAGATTACGCTAGTGAAGCCTTTAGCAACATGATTCCGCACAGTTCCTTTATTGGTCCATGTATGCAATATGTGATCTGTTCGGCGATTTCCGCTTCAGCTCGATCCGAAAATCCATCGAGCACCGAAAAAATTTTAGATGGCTTGTCCAGGTAATTTTAACTAAATTTTAACAAATTTTCTTACATACTAGTACTTCTCGTGTTTATTTAATATAATATTTCGTTTGGATCATAAATATTTTGCTGTTTCAGCAACAAATGGTTTAGTCAAGCTATAAATGGCACGGCAGTGGAGGAAGCTGTACTTGTAGGACGTGACGGATCACGTGACTGTTCTGCGGTTTACAAGAATTGCTCCGTGAACCCGAGACTACTGCAGAACATAATGAGCCAGCTGGGCATTGCGTAACGCAGCCTTGGAACTTGTCAAATTTCGATAGTGGGCATTCTTAAAATGTGGACAGTGTTTCAATTAACTTGATCCGCGAGGTGTGTCTCGTACAATTGTCGTTTAATTATAGTATAAATAAAGACAGGTGACACTTTCACTTTTCTGGAATCAAATCTTATTTCATGACCACCATCGCATAAGAGAACCACAAAGCGCAACTTCTAAATCTCTACGCTTGTCCATTGTGGTACGCGGGAACAGATAAAAATTATCACAGCCACGATATATACTAGGTACAAAAAACTTATCGTTAGAATTATACTACCACGAGTGATTGTAATTTTATAAAATATTTCGTTGCTTCTGCGGTTCATTCGTAAGCTCGTAAATGCTCAAGAACCCGATTAGATTTCGTCATTACTGCTAGGTCGAATGGAGTGCAGTTCGTCTTGTCGGTTATGGAGGCATTCGCTCCATTTTCTAGCAAGAAAATCGCCACAGATAGTTTATCGTATATAGCAGCGAAATGCAGTGGTGTCATGCCTATTAAGTTAGTCACCGATAAATCTGCTCCTGCTATTTGAAATGATTTCAGCCTCCTCACACTTCCGGTTGCAGCAGCAACGCACATCTTTTCTCCTATCAAACATGCATATTCATGCAAGTGGGCACCGCACTGAAGCAGAATCTTGATAATCTACAAAAATAAAAATTTTACTTCTCAATGTCATTTCTTATATTACATTAACGGGATCCCTCACGCGAGCTTTACTGACAGTACAAGTCAATAAACATTTCGTTTAATAAAAGTCAAATGCGAAGCAAATTGCCAAAACGGGCTTCTTTATGACAAGGTGCCAATTCTAATGAGTCAAACGAGATTAAAAAAACTCAAATCGGATGAAGAATAACGCTGTACCACTGTCCCGCGTTCTTGAAGCGGAAATAACCAAAAGTAACCTCTCTTCAAGAACGCGGCCCAATGGTACAGCGTTATTTTTCAATTAATTTGAGTGTTTTTAAGTTCGTTTGACTCGTTAGGACTGGCACATTGTCCAACAAATGCCCGATTGGTCAATTTGCTTCGCATTTGAATTTTATTAAACTAATTGTTTATTGACTTGAACTGTCGATAAAGTAGGCGTGAGGGATCCCGTTAAAACTTAAATAAAGTATTTCTGTATGAGCATTCACCTCGTGATGGTCATTTTCGATCGCTTCCGTCAACGGAGTACGACCGAATCGATCCTGTATGTGCACACTGGCCCCCATTTTTAATAAGCTTTGCACGATTTTTAAATCCCCCTCTCGGCAAGCTATGTGCAACGCTGTACGGCCATCAGCATTTTGCTGAGAAATGTCGGCGCCCTAAAACATGATCTTTATAAACTACTGAAACAAGTATAGTATCATAATTGAATAATTGTAACAATCTTACAATATATTGCAAGATTACAAGATTGACTCACGCATCGTTTCAAAGATTCTAATTTCTTAACGTCTCGCCTAAGAACAGCAGCATTCAGCATGGCCGGAAATAGAATAGAACCAAGTTCTTGGAGCTCTTTGGCAGACGAAATCCTTAAAGAACTGGCTACTGCCTCTACCAGGTCCAAATCCTGGATTGTAGAAACCTTTCCATTCGAAAGCTCTCCTCTCAGGTTTATTTGTATGCTATCCTTTTTCATCTCGATACTCCAATCTTTCTTTGAAAGAACATAGGCTAGCTTGGTCAGAGCAGCTTCTGGTGTCAAGTCGAATCCCATTATTACACCTGGAGAAAAATAAGTTCACACAGGCTTGTTAATTCATTAGATATGATTATACATAATACAACAAAAATTGTCACCTGCATCCTCGAGCAGCTTCGCGGGTTCGTAGAGGCTAGAAACAGTTCCACTGTTACATTGGGTCACATTTACAATAATCACCCCACGTTCGGTGGCAGCTCGGAATTCATCCATGATATCTTTCCGGTTGGCGGGAACATTTCCCGCCCCGTAAGTCTGTAGCACCACCCCCTCTATCGGTGACTGAAAGAAAGCCTTGATGAGATCCGATGTGATGCCCGGAAACAGCCTAAGAAGACCAACGTTTCGATTAAGCGAAGAGTGCACGTTGAACTTCTCTATATTGCACGGCCGGAAGATCAATCGATAATTGACTGAAAAATATATTTATCTCTGTGATTCTCGCAACTTTAACACGACTTAGATAAGTGGTATGGTCAACAAATGAATACATAATACCCTCGATGTTAATCTCCGCTTTGGCAAGGGGTGGAAAATTGGGCGAATCGAAAGCCTCGAACGACGATGCGGCAGTCTTGATCGTTCGATTTCCTCTCATTAGTTTTTTATTGAAAAAAACGCAAACTTCCGGTATACTGTAGTTCGCAGCTATAATTAAAGACGTAAGGAAGTTATCCATCCCGTCGCTACGAGCTTCAAAGATGGGAACCTGCGATCCTGTGACAATCACGATTTTTCCCAGAGCCTCCAGCATGTACGACAAAGCGGAAGCTGTGTAGCTTAAAGTATCTGTGCCATGTAGAACGATGAAGCCATCAAAGTACTCATAAGATTGCTATAAACATTAGAAAAGAGATGAGAACTTTTGTAAGCAGTTATTTGTTCTTATCGTTGATTCAATAATTTAACATCTCTTACTTTGATGTCCTTGGCTATCCTAATCCAGTCATCCATAGTCATATTACTCGAATCACACAGTGGTGAATACTCGATGACGCTGTAAACAACACGTCGACTGTTGTTCTCCGAGACTCTGAGGAAGAAATAATTAATCCAGTTAGTATCAATGGATGCACTCTGAAAAACTTACATCAACTTGACCCTGGTATTGCAATTAATCTTATAGATACAGCTCGGGGACATTTTATTGCACGTCGATCCCGATTACCAATACAGATAAACTGTGTCATAAGTATATAAATATTGCGAAATATTACTATATTTGATGAGAAGAGGCTGGGGGACGTAAGAAAACAAACGGCCGGATTGTCAGTAACTTAGCTGCGTATACTTACTTTTCCATAGAATTTTACTTGAATAGGTACTTACGGTAGAACCAAGGGCCCCATTGGTCCGTACGTTTCTTCGGCGTATTCCCGGTCGTGCATGTGGGGATACAGCCTGAGTTTTTTCACAAAAACATTGGGAAAGGGTACCAGAGCTACAAAAGCCACGTTTCAAGATTTAATCAAATGTATACAATATTGAATAACAATACCAGACAATACAGTAATTGAAACCACAATTTGACTGAGTCATAACAATTCACATCTTTATCCTATTAATAATAATAATAACAATAAAAAGAAAACTACGCACTCGACTTCAATCGACACAGAAGTTCGAATTTAAATCAATGAATTATATTCTAATGTACAATTAATCTAGTGGTAAAATATGGAGGAATTTCTCTGTTGTTGACTCAACAGGTGTAAATAAGCGTGGTATAAGGTACGGAATGGGATAAATGAAGACAGCAGAGCTTCGGATAAGAATGTTGAGTGTTTGAAGTTGCTCGAATTATAGTTTACCTTGATTCTCGTTTCTAATCATCCCTATAGTACCTCCGGTGTAAAGAACGAGAACTTTGCCTTCCATGGATCTTCCGGCTGAGATTTCTTTACATGTGCCATTCACGCAGTTCGAATGTCGACGCTCTTTCACCTTGTCCCGAGTCGAATTCATCAGGTTGTTGGAAAGAGTCGAAAACTTGCAGCGTGTAAACAATTGTGAAAAAAACTGTCCTGCAGTGTCACGTTAGTTGTGTTTTCTTTCACCCGGTGTCTTGCAGCGAGAGAGGGGCACGAGAGCCTGCTGATCTGTTGACTGACGGACACGGCTGACCTGACTGACGAGAAACGGAGAAACGCTTCCAGTGTAGCTCTTAAAATCGATGATTTAAAGCCCAGTACTTTTATGACTTAGCCAATGTGACTCACTTGCCTACTTTTGCATTATAGTGTACTTCCAGCTAAAACATAGGTTTTTGCATTACCCGAGATTGTGAACTTCCGAATCTCGCAGATTCTACATTGCAGGATGATGTAATACAGGCACTATTGATACCGAGTCCTCACGCTTGAGCAGTTTTTATGGGTGCTCCGGTGGAGGTATCACGTTTTTCTAGCGTGGTTTTCTATTCCAAATTTTCGGCTAGATTTTTTGTCGCCGGCTCTAGCAGTGACACACCTTCAACACAATTATTCTGCGCCGATTCACCACTGCCGCGACTTTCAGCTATTTTAAGCCAAACTCATAGGCGTAAGAGTCAGTGGACCATAATTTCCCAAAGCAACCGAAAGCCAAGCTTCATTTTTCTCTACTTGTACAATAAAGTACTTGAATTTTTTTATAGTCTAAAAAGAAATATATTGATTTTTAAATTATACTGGTTTATCAATTATGACAAAAATAAAGATGGCGAATTTTCCAAGATTTTCTCTCTAAAGCCTTTTTAAAGGCAAATTCAATCAAGTTTTGTGAATATGGCGTAATTTGGCAAAAAATTCGAGAAATCTGTCGTCTTTTAGAAGAATCTGCTTGGTCAAAGGAGAAAGCAACAAAGATCGATTAATATAAGTTCGAGATTATTTTCATTCTATATATTCCACAATAAAGCAGATTTTATTAAATTTTGTTATTCTTTTCTCATCTTTGACCTTTCGTTTATTACACAGAGTGTAATGGAAACTTTGCAAGCAATTGAAATATTCTATAGTTTTGAATTCACTTTTTGCTATTTATATATTGATCATTTGCTAAAAATGTCAAAGGATTACGAGAAAGAAGGATATAATGCAATAATACCAATTGTACTTACTATGTTTACGAGCGATGAATAGAAGAAAATCTTAATACTGAGAAATCTGACTTCAATATACTTTAAATATAAATTCTTTTGAATTTGTTCTAAACAATTATTTATGTTGTTTTCTCATTAACCTTGACAAGAGTCTGATACATAGTAAAGGTTAAAGAAAGAAAGAAAAATTTATACTTTCGGATTGAGATTTCTTTGACAATATTGGCTTGAGAATAATTATAAAATTTTATAGCATACCAAACGAATCTCTGTTCCCGCGGAATTTGAAAGCATGTTCGAACGGTGTGTTTCAAACTTTTTCTTGTGTCGACTGCCTTCACTGTAAAGTCGTTGACTGCTAGATTCCTCTATTTCACGCATGCGCAGTATGCATTTCGTGGCCAGCTGCAGCGCTTTTTAAAACATGGAAATGTGCACTGCATATGCGCAAAATAGGAAAATCTGACAGAAGTCGTTATTGCCTCCTGCTGTGCATTGCATTTTGCGCAATAACAGTTGTTGTTAAAAAAGGTGTAAAAATTGAAAGTATCATCAGTTGATCAACATTGTCTGGGCCTTTCATCTTTCCAAGTATCGAAGTTTCACAACAGATGTCGCTTAGTTTGATTATTGAAAAGAGAAAACCGAGAAAGAACGAAACACTGCAAACAAACATACATTCAATATTTTGGGACATTGCTGCTTCTATTATATTCTACGAAAAATAAGATTAAGTTTAATACTTATTTATTAAAATATTCTATGCACAATTATAGTGTTGAACTTCGATAATATATTTCTTTAAGCCTGTATACTTCAATTTCATTCTATATATTATGTATTAGAGTGATTTAGTGAAAGATACACAGTGGGAAGTAATTTCAAAAGAAAATATAACCTCCAATTTAACGACAAACCTTTAAATTTTTCTCTCCAAATAATACTTATGATTGTATAATATGCTATCAATAAAAGATAATATTAAGTCAACGTTATTTTGTGGGCCTAAAGAATTGAGTAAATCGTTCGCTTTCGAGGTGAGTTGCGAAGAAGCGTCAAAAGTTGCCATACATTATCAAATATAGTACATATGTATACTGTACGCTATACTTTATATTATGATTGTATAGTATAAAAGAGGAGGGGGTTAAGCGCAGTTAAATTCGCTCCTGCCGCACATGACACAGCACACCAATGGCATCATAATAATAGACCGGCTCTCGGCTGTTTCCTCGCTTATAATTTAAAAGTTTTCTTTGCAGGCTGCAATTTATTGGGCTAACGAGGGACGCAACGTACTTTACGTTGCACCAACGTCGTTAGAATGTTTGCCGCCAAGCTGCCACGATAGAAGCAATCCGGCACCCGCAACTTTCAGACTCATGAGATTTATGTAAGGAAAAAATACATGTTGATAAGGAGCGAGCAAGCGCCGAGAAGTAAAATACGATTAAATTGCTTTGCACTATTTTTGTGATTTACTGTAAAGTTATATATAATTATTTCTGATTTATTCCACTACTGAAATAAGCCGTTTCCCCGAAAGTACCATTATATGTTAATATAGTATGTAGAAAAATAAACGTATAGACAAAATTATTTCTTAAAAAGAAATACACTAATCGTATGATCAGAATAAAAAATATATGTGAAAAACTTTAATAATAATTTCGATGTATATTTTAAGGTACCTAACGGATTACGAAGATCTGATCAAGCAGTTCAGCCAGCTACACACTTTTGCCACTCTGCCATCCATATTGATCATTGACGACCTAGATCATTACTTGCACAAGCAAAATGTCAAAGAAGAATTTAATATGCATGCTGCTAAAACCTGTGCCCTTATTTTCGATACGATGTCGTCAATTTCAAGAATTTTAAAAATCGACGTAAGTCAACTGAAATTCCATAAAGGTTCGGTTCCAAAATTTAGTTTAATCGAAGTTTAACTAATTAAACTCCAGTTAAAAAAATAGTATCCGGTATGAGAAGTATACTATTTTAACTTAAGGTTGGCGAAAATTATGAGTTTAGAACCGGGCCACAGTCGAACGTATTATTCTGTATCACAATTCATTATATTACTAAAATAATTTTTTTATAGGTACACATATGCGCCTGGTATTCCTCGGCTTTGGACAACACTATTCTTCACAATATGTATTTTCGCAATGTATTTACCATTAGCGAGGATGAAGAAGGGAAAAGTATTTTATTGCAGAAAGTTACAAATTTAAAAAACAAAAATGACTTTCCTTCCTATAAATATTCTAAGCTGCAAGACGGCACACGAGTCTTGAGGCAGATCTTGCGTGGAACAGAAGAATGATTTGTAATAATAAGACGGTTTGTTTTTTGTATCTGTTATTGCAAAGTAATAAAAGAGAAAAGTTAATGCTCCTATATCGACCTTTTCTGTTCTACAAAGTGGCGAAGGAAGATCGAACGGAGCTAACAGCGAAACACACGTGCAGCGTTGTATAATCGCAGGTGGATCGGTGGAGTTGGCGTCCTATTGTCTGCCTCTCTGGACCCTAGGGAGACCCCCTCTTGAAGAAAGTCTTGAGGAGGAATGGGAATACCCCCTACTGAACTGAACCGACCATTTGGTAGTATATGTACTAGTATACGTAGTACATACAAACGGTCCGAGACAATCCGACGCTGTCAGAAGTCCTCCCTCGGCCAGGCTCCTCTCAACCGAGCCTGCTGGTAATAAATCGAAGATGAAAAGAGCTTAGGATCCTCCATGGGAGAAAAGGAAGAATTAGAGGGGGAAAAGGCCAAGCTAAAAATGCGAAGATGGCATGAAACGATATTACCAAGAAATTCAGCGGAGAAATATTCTAAATGGAAGTAAATATATATAATTGATTAATGCAAGTAGAGAACTTAATAAAATGCCACAACTGCTGCAATTGGTAGTTTGAAAGTAACGGTAAATCACGAATATTATTATGTATGCTAGTATAGAATTTATGTTTATGTTTACGTATACTATATTACATTCGATGTGTGTATAGAGGAATGAGATAGATAGATAGATAGAGAGAGAGAGAGAGAGAGAGAGAGAGAGAGAGAGAGAGAGAGAGAGAGAGAGAGAGAGAGAGAGATTATATTCTGACAGGGGTACGCATACCTGAGTGAACAGGTGTGCCAGTCGTAGAGGTAGTGCAGTGTAGTGGAGGCTGTCTGGCTATAAGCCTGCTGCTGAGTAATAGTAACCATTCGAGTCCCTTCATACGGATAACCGGGACTCAATCGCAGTATCCCACCAAACAATTTAGTCATACGGTGCTGATTCTATTCGCACCAATTTCATTCCATTATACTTCATCGTTGTGATTTGACTCTCCCGTCATCACAAACACATCCATAAACGGATGTCTAGAGAGGAGAAACACCTGTTGGGAAGAAAGTAGTAGAACGAACGAGAAACAGCTGTTGCACAGCATCTACTACATATAGATGTAAATTTTACTTTCATGGTGCACATGCGGTTACCAACGAGTAGCTAAGAAATTAATGAATGTATGAGTATTTCAGGAATTCCACTTGTAAAAAGGAGTAAAAGGAGTCAAGTGCAAGCGTCGTCCATTCGTCTTACCTGTTCTTCAGCCAATCGCATCAAGCAAATGGACTTTTGGTCTTTGAAATATTACTGATTGTGATATGCTGGAAAAGCGCGTGTAGGCGATAGGTGGAGCAAGCGTACTTGCTTCTTCGAGTCAACTAGATATACATTATTTATGTACCACTGTGGTACCACACGCATTTGGCATACATACATACACCCAACTATGTAGTATGTAATTAGAGTTGGATTTGAAATTTAACGAGGTGCGTGCATGGATGTCCAGAGGTGTTGGACTTTTAAACAACGCGAGGCTAACGTTAAATGAATATAACCATTATAACCCTTGCCCCAAGCCCCACCTTCATCGATCGACCACTCTATACGAGTCTCCGCTGACTGCTCTGCTGGCTCGCTGTTAAAAGCTACATTCCATTGGCGATACAACCAGTTCTGGTTCTGAATCGATTTCGAATTCTCGATGACTCATGGATCCTCCTCGCCCGCATCTCGACTTCCCTTGCACTCTGGTGTTTTGAAAAAAGGAAAATCAAGTATTAATGAAGAGAGAGAGAGAGAGAGAGAGAAATACGGATCTTCGAATGATCGAATTGCGTCTTAATTGGAGAATTTCGCTGGTTGGATAAAAAAAGGCGCAAGGGTCGAGATTTTGGCTCGATATGAATTATTCCCAAGTCGAAACTTTAGACGGTAGATAGAGTGGAGTGAGGGAAAACGAGGAGGAGGGGGAGAAAAGAGTCCGAGAGACGAGGAGCAAAGCAAAGACAGACGGACGGACTCGTAAGTCGTAGCAGGAGCGCAGAGGGCGGCCTGTCTACTCGCAAGCTGCTTGCTGTTCCTTCCAGTTGCTTGAGTTGCTCCAATAGACGGCAAGTGGCAAGTGCCAAGCCAGTTGCCAGTTACTCGACGACAGTCGTGCCAGTTGCCACGCTTTCACGCTTCTTAACCAATCAACCATTTTACACACACCACGCACTCTCCACTCTCGTTAGCCCCCTGTTTACGGAACACCCTTGATACTTAATCCCCCCTCCCCCTTAATCACTCTCTTTTCTCATTTCTGCTTCATTTTTATTGTAGGAAAGCTCGTGGCTCAATTTTCAAGAAAGAGCCAATTTTTGAGAGTGTCAAATTTCTTCCCTTGAAGAAACTGACTGGCTAATACCGAAGGAGGGAGGAAACTGACAGGGGGACAGAAAGAAAGACGAGAGAAAGAGAGAGAGAGAGAGAGAGAGAGATCATGATACTAACGAGGAGGTCATGTGTCAGTAAAGCTGCAGCGTGTGAATGTGCGTGAGTGCATCGGAGTGCGTGCCGGTCCTTCGACCACCGACGACACGCGACGAGACACCGCTACTGAGGACAGGACAGGATGATGATGATGATGATGATGATTTTGATTATACGCCATGTCGCTATTCCACTCTTATTCCTCGTCACGCTTTCCACCGGCAGCAACTCCGTTGCCATGGCCAAGGTATGATATACGACATATATATATGAATTTTACTTATCGCACGTTTCCCCCTACAGAAAAAAGGAGACACGCGGAACGACGCTCCTGATAGTATAGTTCTTTATTTGCACCGCGCCAAGTAAAGCGGATAGGTAAATAGCGGTATCTATCTAATAACGGCCGATCAAAGACCTTCTCTTGCAAATATAGCATAGTCGTAGTATCACGTGGCTAACCAATTATCGTTCAAAGGAAAATAAAAGCTACGCATGGCGAAAGATCAACTCTATTCTGATGGGAGGATTTTTTGAGGAGGATGTTGTATTTACAATTTATTTGTACGCTGGATCCTTCATTCTTCTTCTTATCGCTCATCAATTGCTGTGGTTCGCTTCATTGAGCAGGAAAGAAAGAAGAAAATGCTACAAGCAAGGTTTCTTTAATTAGAAAATCGTGTGGATGGAATAATACTCTGCAGTAGAGTATCTACGTCTTCTTTCTCTGGCTGAATAGGAAGGATTCACCTGATTTTAAACTTCAGCTACAAGTTTAATCACCAATGCTACTCTTGCCAACTGTTGACGAACTCAGGATGGTTTCTGTGCACGTACGTCGATCAATCGAGCTGCTACACGAAGAAAATATTAAATAAACTTTTACTATGTGCCCTCAGTGTTGTATTATAATATCTTTTCATTCCTGGGAAAATGATTGATTTTCAGGTGCATCTTAATGATCACACAGTAACTTTAAGTCTAAATTCAATCATTTTTCTAAAAAATTAAAAGAAATTATAGTAATATTGAGGATGTACAGCAAAATTTACTTTAACATTTTCTCCATGTACACGTACCAGTGTAACGCTGGGTGTTCGTAGCTCGGAAAATTGTCATGGATTGTACCAAGCAATGGAAAAAAAAAGATTGGATCGAAGAACAGAGGACAAGGAAGCACAGCATGCGAGCACACGTGCTTACTGCATTGTGAAAACTTACTTACCAAATGGCTAAACGCTCTATTACGGAATTGATCCTTGCCACTAGCAAGGACAGTTTTAGAATACACAATACATTCTGTTTCAATGATTAGAACAATCGCACGATGCTTAATTGGCAATTGAATATTTTCTAATATGTCGGTGCAAACAGGTCAGGATGTCAGTCACTATGGTCTAACAGTGAAGAGAGACTACCAGTAAATATTTAACCTCGCACAATGTTATTGTTGTCCCATTGCGAGAGGGTTAATGGAACTCGTGCGCCGTAATTCGTTCCAGTTTAGTGTACAGTGGCTACAGAAGAAACTTGTATTGCGTACGATCGATCGTCGTATTATTAATTAAACGAGGGTCAATTGCTTCCTGGAGTCTTCCAGGCGAGTGGGGATTTGTATGTATACACACAATTATAAAGGATTAATCGAGTTTCACGAATGATGCTCGTTAACGCCACGTGTAATCCGTTTTCTCGTTGCTTTCAACGACAAATTGCTGGAATCGAGATAATTATTGCGTTTGAATTTTTCTCCAAGTTCCAAGCTATTCTATATTTATATATATAGCTGTTAGAAATAATTTTCCCCACTCGTACTGGAAACGGTATTTTCTTTTATTTATCCCATGAGGAAACGATACGTTACGACCGATTGCTCTACAAGCGTGTTGGTAAACCCGTTTTGTCTCGCACCAAATATCGCTCAGCCACGGCTGCTACACCGTGATTGGATCGTTTATTATCGCGACGAAGAAAGGTCGCTTATCAAAAGTGCTCGATTCGATCTCTCTATCGGATTTGAAGAAATTGCCCGAAGACATGGAGAAAAGCTATCGAGAATGTTCGGCGCGAAATTTCTCAGCCGAATCTCGGCGTCCCTGAGAGCAAGAGAGAGAAAGATAGAGAGTGGGGGAGGGGGGCTCGTCCTTCGAAAAGCCCCGTTCGTGCGCGTTCCTCGGATCAAGTGCGTAAAGTGGCTAATAAATAAGCTATGTACTATATATGTATATATAGTAGTATACACTGTATTAATCCATCGCTTTGCCACTTGTGTATCTTTTATCTTTTTCTCTCCTGTTCTCTTTCTTCCGATAGGGAAAAAAGTAGTTTTTTCCTCCGTCCAAGAGAGATCCGTTGAATGCTGCGAGTAGAAACAACACAAAGAGGCCATTATATTGCGTGTATATCAGCAACGATAGATCGATCTCTTTGCTCTTTATAAGTAGGAGTAGGCGCCACTCTCGTTACGAGAGGAAATCAACGTATCACACAGGTTTCCATACGGTAGTAATTGAGCATGTTGGCATGATTTGCAAAAGGAGAAGTGAACAAATTAAAATGAAAAAAGGAAGAATATGAGAGAGAGAGAAAGAGGAAATACTCGTTGTATTAGAATCGCAGACTACTACGCTACTGTTTCACCTTTGTCTCACATTCCTTGACAAAGCAATTATATTAATGTTATAATAGATTACCTCTCGCATACACATGTAATATTAAAGATATTATTGGTTTACAGGACGAGTGCAGGAAAAAGATAGCAGAATGTATTATGAACGGGGGCTCGAATACTCCAGTATGCGCCAGTGATGGTGTCACGTACCCGAACCAATGTCAGATGATTTCGAGGCAATGCCAAGGGGTATCCATCCTGATCAAGCACACGGGTCCTTGTCCAGGTTTGTGTCATATACTTTTCTCTATCCTAATAAACTAGAACTCTACATATATGAGAGAATGATTTTAGAGACTCCGGCATGCCTCTCGGCAAGGTTGACGGCTAGACCTGGTGCAAGACCAGTTTGTCGTCCCGATGGCACTTACGCACCAGTCCAGTGCCACACCGAGACCGGATATTGCTGGTGCGTCACTCCCCAAGGCAGACCATTGCCAGACACCTCGGTTAAACACCAGCGACCAAAGTGCACCAAGCCTGGCTCTAAGCTGGCTTCTGTTGCGTCCACCAGAAGCAGTAGCCAGAGAAGACGTTCATCTCCTAATTGGAAGCAGCGGAGACACCATCAATACAGCAGACAGGAGTACGCTGCTGGAGGTACCAGACACCGCAGCAATTCCTGCGACAGATCTGAAAAATCAAAGTTCAACAGCAATCTCATCGAGAATTTTAAGATTGAATACAGACGCACCAATATATCCGTTGACGGGGACAAGAATATCGAACGTGTTCTGTCCTGGAAATTTGTCACTCTGGACAAGGACGGCGATGGATACCTGGATAGAGCAGAGTACAAGGAACTCAGGAGATTGGCCAGAAAAGCGGTTCGTCCTAAGAAATGCGCCCGCACCTTTGCTCGCACTTGCGATCTCAATAGAGACCTAAAATTGTCTCGACAGGAATGGGGGGCTTGTCTAGCCAACGATTTTACTTGTGAGTGTCTTTTGGATAACCAGAAGAATCAATATTAGATCAGGCCTCTTTTATATAATCTTAAATAAGCGCTGTTGCAATTGCTTGTTTGTAATTTATCGACTTAACATGGATTGAAATTTTGTTTGAAATTTTTATACATGCTCGTATGCTTTGCTGCTTCTTGGCTTTTTGATGTAACGCTGGCTAAACACGAGGGGTAACATCTATCGAGACATTTCTCGTCGAGAGAGGAAAAGCGTGAATAGAGCGAATTAGGCTGTATTAATTGTAATGATTTTATAATGAGATTTTTGCTGGGGTAAACGTCGCAGCAAAGTGTCGTAATCCATTGAAGCGGAAGTACGTCGTCTAACCCTGCATGTGCATAGTACGAGTACTAATGCGAGCTCTCAGTATCTGCTTTCTGCATCTCCCCCTCCACGCCTTCTCTCAAAGCCCAACGTTCATTTTAACATTCGTGAATCTTACCGGAAGTTTGCCCACACATTGAACCAATTGACCTCGTGTCGTGGCTGATACTATGCATACCGCCTTCTTTTTTCTTGCCTCGTCCCTTCATCAAGTGACGCCCACGTACTACTTTTGCCATTAATGTAACCTCGTTCTGACTACTGAAATTTCGCCTTCTTCCCTTTCCTTTCCTTTCCTTTTTAGCCCTAGCATGACGCGAGATTCACTCAATTACCCCGCACTTTTGCTCCCTTAGTCATTTATACAATTTAGCACTCTAATAGTCGCTGCTGATGCGCTACGCTGCGATGCGCGCGAATGACACAAAACAAATTGTATACTACTATACTGTAGGTAAGGTCGGTCGGCTGAGTGACATCATTGTTATCATTTAGTACGTTTGTTCTTGTCGCTGAACCCCGCAGACGCACGCTCCGAGGTCCCAGATGCCCAGAGGACCAGGGCTACGGACCAAGGTGAGTGTCCTATCCTTAGAATTCCAAGAGCTGCCATTTCGATGTAAAATTGCCCTTGTTTTGCAGGCAGCTCTTCTTCAAATTCCTTACCTAATTAAATCGATTTCTCGATGAGGCATTTCCGTTACCACCCCTCCTCGTCTCTCAACCCTGTTCGCAGAGACTTCAATCTTATAAATAAATTCTTAATACGTGACGTTGCTGACTTCTCCCTAATCTACAGCATGCAACTCTTATCTTTGGTTCAATTTGGTGGGTGGTGACGGTTCTCTCTGCATTGTATCTTTGAGAATCACTGTTATTAACAATTACAGTGATTCGTGTTAATAGTTATCCAGCTGTAAATAAAAATGCTGAAAATAACTGAACTATATGCTAATACCATTAGTTCACTTTTTTTCTGTTTGTTTTTGTATTTGTATATATTTTTTTTCACGTTTGTAATGAGATCGGTAAGCTAAAACGATCTCGTGTATAGAAAGAGATATTTCTTGTAAATTTAGAGTACATTTTGTTTACAGTATTGAAAGGTAATACCGCAGCTATCCACTCGAGGCCCACGTTCAATGACGATCCTTCGGAAACGCAAGAAGAGAGCGACAGTAAGCTAATATTTTTCGTTAAATATACTAGAATGACATTGATGTAAGTATTTTTGATCTTGACCGTTGTTCTTTTTCTTTTCTAGCAAATGACTGCATTTCGGATAGAAGATCCGTACTTGAAGATCAAAAGCAAAATTCCCAGGAAAAGTTTTATATTCCTCAATGCACCCCAGATGGAAGATATCACAGAATACAATGCTATTCTGGATATTGTTGGTGTGTCTATCAGGATACCGGGAAACCCATTCCTGGCACGTCATCCAAGGATAGAGCACCTAATTGCAATCCTGTGCCAACCCCAAGTAGACCAATGAAAGGTAAATGAATAAAAAGGATAACGCTTATACATAACCTAAAGCTACATACGAAGGTGTTATGCTTACTGACCAATCACGTTCATTTCTTAGGTTGTCCAGAATCAAAGAAACAATTATTCCTGAGAGATCTGATGGATCTTATGCACAAGAAAATGAAAGCATCTACAACTGACTCCGATGAGACAACAGCCAATTGGCAAGCCTCGAATGAGGAGCGTGTGGCAACATGGCATTTTGTGATGCTTGATAAGAATAAAAATAAGGTTCTTGAAAGGAAGGAATGGAAGAGTTTTAGATCAATGGTGGCAAATAATAGACAATTGCGAAGGTGCGGCAAGAAATTACCAAGGTACTGTGATATCAATAACGATAGAAGAATCAGTATGACGGAATGGTTGAGCTGTTTGAACGCACATCGACCAGTTACGGGTGAGCATTTGTGAATTCCCTTTGACGTCTAACAATATAATATGCAGTTTATCGATTATCGAAGTAAACTCTTTATTTTCTTTCTTTTTAGCCGACAGTCCAGAAAAAGCATCAACCGCAAAACCTAAGAGAATGGGACCAAATCCTCTCGATCGGTTTTTAAATGATGACGATTAAGATAATTTTATGTAATTATGTGATTACACGCACATAGTATATTAGTATATATAAACACTTCATTGAAAATGGTCGTCGGTGGTACAAGCATTAATTGCATTTCAATTCAATGCATGTAATTATAGAACAGATCACCCATTACAGCCAGCTCTATATCTGTAACTTTTTATTTTGTGGATAAATATGCCGTAGTCATGCCGAAAAAAGTTTATTAACTTTTATTATATTTAACTTTAAATTTAGTGCAGCTGCTGCCTTATACTATGTATAATACATATAGCTATATAATATAATATAATATTATATTATACGTTTTAAAGCAACCATGTATTTTGTATATATATTTACATGAGTATGGCTAAATTTTGCTTCCATAATATTACTAATGTTAAGTTCCATAAACAGAGGCAAGTGTGTATATGATAAAAAAAATATCTCAAGGTTATAAACATGAATACGATAGTTTCGTAATTTGTCTTACTAAGAAATCCTGAGAAAAAACAACATTTTATGTAAATCTCATTGATGGAGAGATAAACGCACGAAATAAGTATTTTCTTTCTGGATATACTAAGGAAGAGGAAGTTTTGGGGAAGGAGGTGGGGACGATTGTTAATTATAAATATTAGTAAATCAGCATCTCATAAAACGCACCACGTATAATGGGCAATATGTATAAAATACTAGTTTTGAGATCACACGGTGTATTACAGTACGTATTATATACATACACCGACACTTTTTTATAGGTTATTTGTTGGTGGGATAAAATAGAGGAATAGAATTATAGCGAATTAGAACGATTATAATAGGACCATCATTCATCAGTATTACAGTGATTATGGTAACTATACTGCCTGATAGTCTTGTAAGTGCTTACTTGTGTACCTGCCCCGGTAAATGTCGTAAATGTGGTGAAAATGAGAAAAGAGAGGTTAGGTCATTATGGTAGAGCAGTTGTAGGAGTTGGTGTTCCGTGTTAGAAAGAGCAAGAGAAGGGGTGGTGAACGGGGAAATTGGCGATGACTGAAGAGGGAAACGAAGAGAAAAGAGGAATATCATTGGATGGAGGGAGATGCAGGATGTCGACGGTCCGCCATTTTGGCGGTGACGCGCAGCGCAGAGATCATGGGCTCAACCAGTGACGAAGCTACTGGAGTTTTGACGTGGCTGCTACGTACCTGCCTGTTTGCCCACTCCGATTGCAGCAAAGTTGGTGACGAGAAATACGTAACTGGTAAGTACCCAGCTGGAGAATAATAACAACCGGACATGGACCACTGCACTTATTCTATACTCCCAAAATGCTTCTCAGATCGTGTGTGTTTTATTTGACGGCTAAGCAGACAGAGTTTTATGTTTGCCAGAGAATATGCCCTGAAATATGGCGTCTTAAGAGAGATGTAGAAATTCTTGAAAAGAGAGGAGGAAGGGTTACGTCGTACTTTGAACGATATCTCTCGATGAAATCTGAAAGCTCCTCTATTAATATAATCACCAGCCAACGCACTCCAATAAATTTTTCTCAGTGATCCCATTCTACATTGCTGCAAACATCGTTCAAGTGTTTATTGTTCTCGTATTATTTTTAGATCTGCTTATGTAAATGACGCAGTAGCACTGCCGAGTGCTCACTGGCGGGAAATTTTAAAACTCGGCAGAATCGTACAATACTTACGGGTAATTCATTTATACAATTTCTCAACTATTTTATCAATGTAGTCTCTGCTGTATCTTTTTACGTACTAATTGCTTCCCAATTACATGATTTTTCATTTCCTAAGCTAATGGAAATATCTCTCTTTCAGGGCGTCTAGTCCCCAGGCTATGGAAAGTATGGTTGAAGAAAACGGATCAGCCATTGACCCGCTATCTCAAGGAACTCAAAGTGGTGATGCTGCTCCTGTTATTCCCACATCGGTACAGACATTCACTAGAACACATCAGCAGCAAACTCACCATCTGGTATCTTCTACCAGCATTGTGCAACTAACGCTACCTTCGTCAGGGATGACACAGGTATACAGGAGAGACTCCTGTGTATCTATGCCTGAGAAATCTTTCCTTCCCTTTTTTTTGTAATTTAAAAGCATGCGCACTAAATTAATTTATTTTATGATAATTGTTTTCCATTAAGCAAATACCACCGTGTATCTATTAAACTTTGCATAATGCTGGTTCTACCATACAATTAGAAACCAATAATAAAAAGATATACATCTTACTGTATCCATTCATCCATTGTAATATCATTTGCATGCCTTCATACAGATGGAATATGAAAATATCAGGAGTAAACAGGATTTTATAGTAAATTACATATAACTAATTGATTCTGCAGATGCAATCAGTAATCCAGCCAAATCAACAATCTGTAATCCAAACAGCGACAAATATCCAGCCTGTTGCCATATCGAAAGGAAATGTTATTCTTGTTAGCAAACCTAATTCTGTAATTCAAACAACACAAGGAAGTTTGCAAACTCTACAGGTAATTTTTGGCATAGATATAAATTATTCTTTAATAATAAGCAAGAAATTTATTTCTATTATTTTGTCAGGTAGTGGAGGCTAATAGTGATGATGAGAGTCTTACAGATGAAGAATCACCAAAAAAAAGGAAAGACATAACCAGACGGCCGTCTTATCGAAAAATATTAAATGAACTTGGAGGGGGGGAAATAGCAGGTAAGAAAACCCATTTTATTGTTAAATTAAGAAGAAAAACTGTAGGAAACATACTACATGCACTTATACAACTGGCAAAATATCTACAGCATGCGTATTGTTCGTTTCTTGCTTATTTTATGGAAACTAGAACAGTTTTTCTTTTGCTATTATTTAGCAGATATTATTTTGTGAAGTATAAAGTGCATGTCAGTTCATTCAAAAATGGGTAATTTTTTCATTTTGGCTAACTAGCTAACTAATGTAGATTGCAAGAAGATAGATTCAACCTAAAAATTTGTAAGCATATAAAATATGAAGTAACTAAGAAGGATGCCATGCCATGTTAAGCATCATACAACGATGAAGGTAACAGTAAACAATGTTTAATGTATGAACAACCTGCAAAGCAAGTACTAAAAATTCTCCTCTTTAATGTCAATCGGGAATCTTTAAAAATTTAGGCTTGCTTTACATCCAGTACTCCCAACAACTCAATCTGAATTACATAAAATTATGTTGTCTCATGTTTCCTTTTGTGTATATCGTCCTACAGTTTTTGTTAAATTAATTTTTTCCAATTCTTTTTTGTATGAGCTGACTGCATTGATTGTCTTTAACTGTTCTCAATACTGTAAACGCGAGTAAAAGATCAGGGTTAATCTTTGATCGATCTTGTAAAATCACGTTAAATTATTTGAGCATTTTTTATTGTACTGGGAGGGTTGAATTAATTCGGTGTTACAGACGGTCGTTTGCCTCCCCTAGAATCTTCTTCCGAGTGTGATTCTAATGTGGACAGTGAAGTGTCTTCCCACTCGCTTCATTATCAGACAGGTTGGTTCAATTTTCTTCTGTATATCATCGTGTTTATCATCGTATCCATTATCTCTTTATCCTACGTTTCCTTGATGAATTCTTGTTGGGAATGGTGACATACATGTGTAAAAGGAATATTGTTGTTAAAGCAAAAGCCCTAATCCTCCATGTACCGCCTAATGTTGTACTATGTGCCAAAATGTTTAATTGGTGTGGCATCCTGGCTTAAAGATGCAATTTGCTAAATGCAAATTATATTCAGCAGAAATAATGAATCATTAACTGTTAACGGCAATAATGAGAAAGGAGGCCACGTGGAACATTTGTTCAAACTGATCACTGTCTTTAACGATTTTTTGATACAGTTATTCCTGCTGGTGCTATTCAAATTGCAACCCAGGGAGAAGGAGTTCCAGGACTTCACACGTTAACTATGAGCAACGCGGCTACCGCCGGCGGAGCCATTGTACAGTACGCGCAAGGCCAGGATACGCAGTTCTTTGTACCAGGTGGAATTTTTTTGTTTAATAATTCATTATTCTTCACAAATTCTTTAGTCAATCCTTTTGTTAATGATTTCCAATTTTCGAAGGATTATTTATAACTGAATGTACAGTTTCTGGCAATGTTTCAGCTTACTCAGGACACGGCGTAATTGTCGAGGATGCTGCAAGGAAACGGGAATTAAGGTTGCTCAAAAATAGGTAGGTGTTTTTATTTAGAAAAAAAAGGAGACTAGAATTGAGAAAGTTTTCATCAAATCTTTGACTTTCGTGTTGCAGAGAAGCGGCGCGCGAATGTAGAAGAAAAAAGAAAGAATATATTAAGTGTTTAGAAAATAGAGTAGCGGTGCTGGAGAATAGAAATAAAACATTGATTGACGAACTTAAGTCGTTAAAAGAATTGTATCAGAAAAAATCTGACTGAGGTTGGTGTTTGAAGACATTGAGGAGTTGTATCAAAACTTTTAACCAACTAACAAATTTGTACATGTTTGTTCACATACATTGTTCTCTAAACTTATTCTCCTTTAGTCACAATGTATGTATATGATAAGTGTTTCTGTAATATACTGTATTTAAGTGCGAATATGAAGGCTTGTGAAACTTGCTATTACTAAAGCGAGAAGCCAAAGGCATATGCATTGCAAAGCAGTAAATACATAGGCAGATATGTAGGAAATCAATTATATTTTGGATAAAATTCAAAATGGTATATACCAGTTAAACAAAGTGACTTCATATAATTTATGCTGCATTATGAACATAATTATATTACTAAGGTTGTCTTGATTGTACAAATATTCGACTTTAATATTTTCCTCTATAACTTCCTATTAAATTATCAACCGCGAGAGTTGTAATGTTGCAATTTAGTCGGAAAACGATCATGTAATTGAAATTGGTCAAATTTGAACGAAAGGGATCAAATTAATTTTGTTCGTCTCTAAAAATTACCAGAAAGCCATAATTGTCTATTATGAAGACGATTAAAATGTGAAGCATGGATTATTCAAGCCTTTCATAGATTCATGTACAGTAATGAATTCTTCTGATTTCTGTACATGCATATCAATGAAAAAAACTTCTCCACTATAAATATGTCCTATTTATCATGCTGTTGCAACAAATACGAATGTAATATTTGTTCCAAAATAATATTTCCTTAAGAAATAGAATGCAGAGATATGAAACAGATATGTAATTTAAGATGCAAGTTACGAAAGACGAAGGTGCGAATAACCAGAAAATAATGTTATTTTATCGTATTGTCTACCGGGAATGCCCGAGACTCGAAAAGTTGATTTTGAACAACAGTTTGTAAAATATAATTGTAATATAAATCTGGAGTGCCTTGAAGAATTCGTGTACACATAGTATACGTATATCTCGGCGGCTTTTGAAACTTGCCGCCGAGACACCACTGCGTCTCTTTATGAATAAATGTAGACGCGTCTCATGTAGATGAACGTATACATAAAAGTATACGTACATAAACATAGAACATATAAAACTTATGTGTAGGTAAATATGGGTAGGCATAAAGTATTTTAAAATTTCACATTGCGTTTTTATGTATTCAACATAATTTATGAAAAAAAAAATTGTGTTAATATTTTAACCCTAATACACTGACATATTTTCATATTTTAAATCTAAAATATAAAGATTATAATGATATCATCTTACAGTGTCAGTTATAATTTCTTATGACTAATAAGCAAGTTCAAATAAGTGATAATAAGAATTACAGAAAGAATAAAAGCTTACTTTTTTCAAATTACAATTAGTAGTTTATTTTGTCAATTCTCCAAATACTTAGCCTGTAGCATTTGAAGAATAGTGGAGACAAATCATGTTTATACATTCCCTTGGAGAAATGAGCAGTCAGAATGAATATTTCTCTAGGTTAATTGTTCATTGAATGAAATAAGTTACTAAAATTTTCTTATCTTACAATAGGAAGAGAAAACTACCAAATAATTATATATTATATTTCATAAGTTTAGTTTTACAGGCATGTAGTTTGCACATAGTTCAATTTAGCAATTGCCCACATCTCAGTGTAAGAATGAATGTATATTTTAAAAATATGTATCATGTCATGTTGCTCATTTGAGAGAATGTGTACTTCCAAAATATCTTTTCTTTTTATGTAGAGGATTACAATACTGCAATGTATTAGTATTAAACTTCAGCTTATTATATGTTCTTTTATAAGCCATGATCTAAGTAAAATAAAATTCTATGTATACTTGTCTATAGAGTAACAGTAATCATGCATACAAATATATGTATATCTGGGTAACTTCACCATTAATATTATAACACATTGTACATAGATAATATATGTATTTTTGCATATCATTGGCCTTAAAAAATACAAAACTTGAATCTACATTAATGAGTTATTAAAAACATCGATTAAAACATAGATGCAAAATAATATGAAAAAGTATTTACTTTGTTTTAATTTTAATAAGTATAATCACAAAGAAAAAAATTTTTTCCATGGGGTTTGCTGTTTATTTACATTAATTATATTTTTATAATAATACATTCGTCATACAAAATCTGCTTGATTTATCACAAATACTTGCCTTAAAAGTAATAACTTCTATTGTTTTGTTTTTTATTTGAAGGAGAAATGAACAGGATTATGTATATCATATAGGCAAGAGTTATATTGGGCTCCTGATAATATAAACCTAGTACGCTGTGCCAAATTAATATGCAGGCATCTCAACTAATTTCAATTCATGCTTCTGTGGCCTAATTCTCTGCAGCAATTTCTCTTTCGTCTTTAGTATTGGCCATATAGGCCAAAAATGTATAGAATGTATTCAGTTGAAATCCTATGAATCAATTTGGCACAGTGTATACAGATTAAAACTGCTTATATAATTTCACAAAATAATTGAAATTAGTATAACCACATCCTCAAAAACAACAATGACTGAAAAGTGGATTTGAAAGATCTATTCTTTCTTGCTGCATTGCTGTACTAGTGTAGAATAGCTCAGTAAGTTAGAGAAAATATTTAATACATATTTGTCATATTTCAACTAATTGCACCAGTTCAGCATTGCAACAAAGAAAATCATACCAAAAGTGAATTATGTTGTTAGAGATGGATTTTCCTTTATTTTTCTTTTATCAATAAATAATACATTGTTAGCTTAGGTGAGAAAGTAAGTAATTTCCGACAAGGTGCGAAGTTGCAATACACGAGGCGAGATCGACATCTAAGCCGAAGGCGAAGGATATTAATAACGTAACCGAATGCATTCAAACTTCGTACGCCATCGAAATAATTTCCACCCTGTGGTTAACATACTTTTTTTTCGTAACAAGTGAGGAAAAGTATACTTTTCCATACATGTTCCGGCGGGATGAAAACGTTTTACTTTCCCCCCATTAGTGGGCAAAACATCATTTTCATTCCTCAAGACAGGCATGAAAATCTGTATTTTCACTTTAAGTATTACGAAAAAATTATAGATTTAATAAAATTGATAAGAATGAGCACATCTACATATTGGAAACCATTAAAAAATTATTAAAAGCCTTTTGAAAGTTAAGGGAGGACAGCATTCGATTGTCGACAAACCTGAAACAATGAACAAGAACCCATTATTAGTATAAATTTAATTAAACATTAAAAAAATGAATTAAATCATAATACTTCAGTTGGTAGTGCATGTAATAAGTAATCACAAAATCATTCGGGTGATTTTAAGTCATCATATGAATTTATCAAAATTATTTATTAAATTCTCGCCACGTGCTAACAGCACATGATGGAAATTAATGATTTACTTCAAATATTTAACGATTGAAAACAAATAATGATTTACTGGTAAATTATTTTACGTAAATTTTTGTTTAATATAGACGAGAATATTTATATAATTCAGTTTAATCGAAAACTTACATTGGCTCATTGGAAACAGCGCGTCTAACACGCTCGCACCGTCTCGTTCAGTCTCGATTAAGCATGGCAGACTTTTCTAACTGCTTCTTAACTCTGCTTAACTAACTCTAACTATAACAAGCTTTGGCTTTAACGGAAATAACGGTATGCAGCGCCATAGCGGAAGTGGGATCTGAGAATGCCCTAAAAAGCGCTAGTGCTGCTAGTGTGTGTAAACGCCAGGTATGGCTTTTCCTAACTTTTCGATGCATTTAGGAACCGCTTTAAAAAGACACCAGGGGCACGATTCTTGAAGGTAGTGGGTCAATTGTCCTACTTTTCTCTAGTGACAAGATGGCGTCGACGGTAACACTTTCCATGAGGTGAACACAATCTATGTTGTCAAATGAATTGCAGAAAATATAGGGCTTAAAGATCAGTCATGTGTTTCCGGTGGGTACAGTGTAGCGAAAAGAATATCATGAACTGTCAAAATTCGAAGATTTTGAAGACGATAATAATATTTATAAATATTTATGGAATGTTCATTTATTCAAATTAAGAGGAGAATTATAGGAAAAACACAATTTCAGATGAGTAACTCAATTCACATAAAAATAAAATAAAAGTTTACTCTAAATAAAGAATGTTTACTTTGCCTTAATTTTACTTTTTAAAGATAAAGCGCATGGAATAATTGGTTTTTATTCACATATTATGGGTCTGACTCTTTTATTGAGATTATATAAAGAAGCACTTTAGCTTATCGTACAAGGATAAAAGGACAGGTAACCTTGTTTTCAATTATAGTCATACAGTATAAATACCTTCACTTCTAAATAATTTACAGCGGATATAGAAGATAATTGTTGTTGCTCCTGTTCCCCCCAGCAGAGCATCAGTATATACAGAGCGGCTAAGCACAAATCATTAACTGATGTACCATAGTTTGCTTAATGGGATAATCCACCAACATTTTATAGAGCCATGATCGAAGTTGAAAAATATACAAAGTTAAAACTTTAAAAAAAGAATACATATGTTGAGCAATTATTCAGATGGCTTAACATTAGTGGTATGAAAATGGATACATTCATAAATTAGCTTTTTATAAAAATGTTAACTTTAAGATATAATTTTGAGACACATTACTCTAACAATGTCAGTAGGGAAGTGCTATTCAGTGGTCTAGGGATACATTATACATATGATAACTAAATATTTTGTTGATGTAGGGTGAAATATGAGAGTTTTCATACGTATTTCAAAAGTGTTGCAGAGGTTTTCTCTCTACTATAAATTTTATTTATTTTTTATAGAATTGAGGATGGAATTGCTGTAAATATATTGTCTATCATATTTTATGGAGCAAAGCTGTACGCAGCAAACCTATGTTAAAGTTATGGTATAATTGGAGAATACAGATTCTACAACAAAGGACATAGTAGTGGAGAAACTGCGTGAATTTATTCCTATTTGCTATAATCAATTAATTATTCCCTTCGCAGTACCCAGTATTTGAGTAGCGGTAAGTTATTGTAGTTAGAAAAGTATTATTCTTATTATTTCTTTTTTAATTCTCTTATTTTAGATACTATGAGCGCACAAGGTTAAAGCTGATAAGTTTGAAAATATTAAACGTGATTCACAAAAGATACCGGTATGTAATGATTCTATACAGAAATGAAACCTCCATTTTTGTCAATACTTCTTTTTTTATAGGTTTATATCTTAAATCTAGTTTGTGTAAACTATTCAATATATTGATACAGCTCATCAAGAAATAAGGTATTAAAATGAAAGGGAAGAATCAAAAAGATGTAAGGATAAGAAACAACAAAATTTATTTTATATCTTATACCTTAGAAGAGATATATATAAAAAAGAAAATAGTTAGAAATGAACACTGACAAAAGGGAGATTATAATATTTTTAAGGAAAAATGTATCTGGAGTTGAAGAGAAAAAGAGATCGACAGATTAAAGGAAAATATTAAAAAATGTAATAGGAAGAAATGAGAAGAGCAAATAAGAGATAGCTAGATACAGGGAGGGGGAGGGGGATATTATATAGAGCTTTATAGTTTACATGTTGCAACACGAAGAAGTACAAGAATGATGGAATGGAATAGAAAAGGATGGATCAGAAGGGAAGAAGGATTAGATGTAGATTGACGAAGCAACGGGTGGAATATGAAATTAAGGATACATTACTGTATTGAAAATAGAACGAAATAAATAGAATGACAAACGGTTGTAAGGTGTAGGCTACATAGTGAACGAAATATAAGAAAGTTGATGCTGTGTGCAGGGAAAGCAGGAATGAAAATTGAGAGAGCTCTTGGCAAAAATGTTGTTAGAAGGGAGGATTAGACTTAAAAATAAAAGTGAGGAAACTATTAAGAGAAGAGGAAAGAATTGATGGATAGAAAAATCATACATGTAATTAGTATAGTAGATACAATAATATAGAAAGAAACAGTTGTAGATGCAAGTATGAATGGAAAATATTGAATAAAAGATTATGTATAAGCGTAATGAAACAATTGGAAAATAAATACATCAGTAGATTGTATGTACATAAAGTATTAATTTATTTTTTTAGAAGGAGAATCTTTATAACTCTTTGTAGGAGCTAGTAGAATTTATATAAATGCAATTGAAACTTATGTTACAATGGAGTAAATCAAAGTTAAAAATAACTATATTGAATAGCCTGACGAAAAACTTCTTTACTATATTTATAAATGGAATTATTTTCATGCTAATTAAAATTTTATTTCAGATTGAATGAATCCTTGATTAAAATATCTCTAATTTTTTTCATTAAAAGTTTGTTCTGATATACTGATGTAGATAAAAACTCGTCAATTTGTCTAATTTTTGACTCATCGCTCATTGTTTGTAATCTATTTAATTTTTCCCAGCTTTCCTTTAACCATAAATCAAAATTTGTTGTACACTTCCGTCTGTTGGTGGTAGTAATAACCAAACCATTATTTAGTTGGCTTATTTGTATAACCGTTTTGATGATCAAGTCTTTTAATTTCACTGCAGATTTAAAAATATTTTAACTTTGTGTTTAATAATAGATGAAAAGATTACTTACATATAAATTTATAAAGTGTTGGCCTATGTCTCATCATCTCGTTTAAAGACTTATGATAGCGTTCTTGATTGTTGTTCGTTCGCCGTTCACATTGAAAAAAGCTAAGTACATTGGCATCGACTTTTTTCATCCAGAAATCCTCAATATATCTTATTAGCTTTATAAATTGAACGATTTCTTTTAAATCATTACTGGCGTTAATGTTATTTTTTATGATTTCAAATCCAGTTTTAATGTAGGATGAAGGCAGCAGTGGTAAATTAAACAATTTCCTTAATAGAAAAATTCCCTTTATGTGAACTTTTACTGATTTCCCTTTTAAAATACTGTAGATTTTTAATTTCTTTGCGTATTTCCTAACATTCTGAAAGCAAAAATATTAGTTCCGGTTGCTTAGGTTTAACACATAAAAGTTATACTTACATACACATAATGAAAATAACATCCCATTAATGTACAGTGTGGAAAAACAGTTTTTATTGCATTTTGGAGTGCAAATTCGTAATCAGAAATTATCTTGGAAACGTTTAAATCTTTAAGAACAGAATCCTTTAAATACCTAAATAACCGAATATATTCGATTTCAGTTCTTCCGCTCATTAAAACCCATATACACGGTAGAAACTTAAATATTTAAAATTCATTAATTAATTGAATTGAATTATAAAGTTGAAAAAGGGTCGGTATTGCATACAAAAATATAACATTACTTTATTATTTATTCTACCCATAATTGTCACCAATTGAGAAATTCCAATTAATTTGGGCATTGAATAAAATGTTCCATCAATGCTATATTCATCACTTTTCACAAACATTCTTATCAATTTAACGTCATATAAAATTACTTGACAAGATGCGTCTAATTGTACAACATCAATTGCGATGTAGTGATTTTCTTTATCAATATTAAATTGTAAGGCTTGCATCCATATTTCATTCATCTGAATGAGACCTATATCACTCAGTTTCTTTGGATTAAAAGGACAAGTTTGATGTCTTTTCCGTTTTAGAGTACTTCTTAAATATTTCAAACTTAGAAATTTGGATGCTTCGATATGTCTATATTTCAATTAATTGAGGAAAAAATGAACCATTGAAAAAAAATTTGAATGTACGTAGTGTTACAATTATATTTTATAGTTTATATTGTCAGCTTACTCTTTAGATTTATAGTCATAAGCCTCTTTAAGCGAAATAGGGACAGTTTTCACGCAATGGTATAGATCCTCACGAAACGAGGCGCTTTTTAAAAACTTTCTATCTTTATCGTGATTATGATTTTTAATGGGATAAAATTGATTTCGTACTAATTTCCCGCTTCCGCGGCATTCACGCAATTTGCATTTCAGGTAACTACCAAAAGAAAAATTATATTAAATATTTGCTTTCATTATTCTTAAAAACATAAGTATATACTTACGTTACTTCATTTCCAGCTTTGTCTATTTTCTTCACGTTTTTGTAATAACAAAAACCATCGTCATATATAATTTTTGTCGTTTTATAATGGTTCATTTTGGTAAAGATGAGAAATTGCGCTGACTATTCTAATAAGTTGACACATATTATGACAATTTCCAATGCGCTTATAAACAAATGATATGTGCGAAACTTGCAATTGTCATAATATGTGTCAACTTATTAGAATAATCAGCGCAATTTCTCATCTTTACCAAAATGAACCATTATAAAACGACAAAAATTATATATGACGATGGTTTTTGTTATTACAAAAACGTGAAGAAAATAGACAAAGCTGGAAATGAAGTAACGTAAGTATATACTTATGTTTTTAAGAATAATGAAAGCAAATATTTAATATAATTTTTCTTTTGGTAGTTACCTGAAATGCAAATTGCGTGAATGCCGCGGAAGCGGGAAATTAGTACGAAATCAATTTTATCCCATTAAAAATCATAATCACGATAAAGATAGAAAGTTTTTAAAAAGCGCCTCGTTTCGTGAGGATCTATACCATTGCGTGAAAACTGTCCCTATTTCGCTTAAAGAGGCTTATGACTATAAATCTAAAGAGTAAGCTGACAATATAAACTATAAAATATAATTGTAACACTACGTACATTCAAATTTTTTTTCAATGGTTCATTTTTTCCTCAATTAATTGAAATATAGACATATCGAAGCATCCAAATTTCTAAGTTTGAAATATTTAAGAAGTACTCTAAAACGGAAAAGACATCAAACTTGTCCTTTTAATCCAAAGAAACTGAGTGATATAGGTCTCATTCAGATGAATGAAATATGGATGCAAGCCTTACAATTTAATATTGATAAAGAAAATCACTACATCGCAATTGATGTTGTACAATTAGACGCATCTTGTCAAGTAATTTTATATGACGTTAAATTGATAAGAATGTTTGTGAAAAGTGATGAATATAGCATTGATGGAACATTTTATTCAATGCCCAAATTAATTGGAATTTCTCAATTGGTGACAATTATGGGTAGAATAAATAATAAAGTAATGTTATATTTTTGTATGCAATACCGACCCTTTTTCAACTTTATAATTCAATTCAATTAATTAATGAATTTTAAATATTTAAGTTTCTACCGTGTATATGGGTTTTAATGAGCGGAAGAACTGAAATCGAATATATTCGGTTATTTAGGTATTTAAAGGATTCTGTTCTTAAAGATTTAAACGTTTCCAAGATAATTTCTGATTACGAATTTGCACTCCAAAATGCAATAAAAACTGTTTTTCCACACTGTACATTAATGGGATGTTATTTTCATTATGTGTATGTAAGTATAACTTTTATGTGTTAAACCTAAGCAACCGGAACTAATATTTTTGCTTTCAGAATGTTAGGAAATACGCAAAGAAATTAAAAATCTACAGTATTTTAAAAGGGAAATCAGTAAAAGTTCACATAAAGGGAATTTTTCTATTAAGGAAATTGTTTAATTTACCACTGCTGCCTTCATCCTACATTAAAACTGGATTTGAAATCATAAAAAATAACATTAACGCCAGTAATGATTTAAAAGAAATCGTTCAATTTATAAAGCTAATAAGATATATTGAGGATTTCTGGATGAAAAAAGTCGATGCCAATGTACTTAGCGTTTTTCAATGTGAACGGCGAACGAACAACAATCAAGAACGCTATCATAAGTCTTTAAACGAGATGATGAGACATAGGCCAACACTTTATAAATTTATATGTAAGTAATCTTTTCATCTATTATTAAACACAAAGTTAAAATATTTTTAAATCTGCAGTGAAATTAAAAGACTTGATCATCAAAACGGTTATACAAATAAGCCAACTAAATAATGGTTTGGTTATTACTACCAACAACAGACGGAAGTGTACAACAAATTTTGATTTATGGTTAAAGGAAAGCTGGGAAAAATTAAATAGATTACAAACAATGAGCGATGAGTCAAAAATTAGACAAATTGACGAGTTTTTATCTACATCAGTATATCAGAACAAACTTTTAATGAAAAAAATTAGAGATATTTTAATCAAGGATTCATTCAATCTGAAATAAAATTTTAATTAGCATGAAAATAATTCCATTTATAAATATAGTAAAGAAGTTTTTCGTCAGGCTATTCAATATAGTTATTTTTAACTTTGATTTACTCCATTGTAACATAAGTTTCAATTGCATTTATATAAATTCTACTAGCTCCTGCAAAGAGTTATAAAGATTCTCCTTCTAAAAAAATAAATTAATACTTTATGTACATACAATCTACTGATGTATTTATTTTCCAATTGTTTCATTACGCTTATACATAATCTTTTATTCAATATTTTCCATTCATACTTGCATCTACAACTGTTTCTTTCTATATTATTGTATCTACTATACTAATTACATGTATGATTTTTCTATCCATCAATTCTTTCCTCTTCTCTTAATAGTTTCCTCACTTTTATTTTTAAGTCTAATCCTCCCTTCTAACAACATTTTTGCCAAGAGCTCTCTCAATTTTCATTCCTGCTTTCCCTGCACACAGCATCAACTTTCTTATATTTCGTTCACTATGTAGCCTACACCTTACAACCGTTTGTCATTCTATTTATTTCGTTCTATTTTCAATACAGTAATGTATCCTTAATTTCATATTCCACCCGTTGCTTCGTCAATCTACATCTAATCCTTCTTCCCTTCTGATCCATCCTTTTCTATTCCATTCCATCATTCTTGTACTTCTTCGTGTTGCAACATGTAAACTATAAAGCTCTATATAATATCCCCCTCCCCCTCCCTGTATCTAGCTATCTCTTATTTGCTCTTCTCATTTCTTCCTATTACATTTTTTAATATTTTCCTTTAATCTGTCGATCTCTTTTTCTCTTCAACTCCAGATACATTTTTCCTTAAAAATATTATAATCTCCCTTTTGTCAGTGTTCATTTCTAACTATTTTCTTTTTTATATATATCTCTTCTAAGGTATAAGATATAAAATAAATTTTGTTGTTTCTTATCCTTACATCTTTTTGATTCTTCCCTTTCATTTTAATACCTTATTTCTTGATGAGCTGTATCAATATATTGAATAGTTTACACAAACTAGATTTAAGATATAAACCTATAAAAAAAGAAGTATTGACAAAAATGGAGGTTTCATTTCTGTATAGAATCATTACATACCGGTATCTTTTGTGAATCACGTTTAATATTTTCAAACTTATCAGCTTTAACCTTGTGCGCTCATAGTATCTAAAATAAGAGAATTAAAAAAGAAATAATAAGAATAATACTTTTCTAACTACAATAACTTACCGCTACTCAAATACTGGGTACTGCGAAGGGAATAATTAATTGATTATAGCAAATAGGAATAAATTCACGCAGTTTCTCCACTACTATGTCCTTTGTTGTAGAATCTGTATTCTCCAATTATACCATAACTTTAACATAGGTTTGCTGCGTACAGCTTTGCTCCATAAAATATGATAGACAATATATTTACAGCAATTCCATCCTCAATTCTATAAAAAATAAATAAAATTTATAGTAGAGAGAAAACCTCTGCAACACTTTTGAAATACGTATGAAAACTCTCATATTTCACCCTACATCAACAAAATATTTAGTTATCATATGTATAATGTATCCCTAGACCACTGAATAGCACTTCCCTACTGACATTGTTAGAGTAATGTGTCTCAAAATTATATCTTAAAGTTAACATTTTTATAAAAAGCTAATTTATGAATGTATCCATTTTCATACCACTAATGTTAAGCCATCTGAATAATTGCTCAACATATGTATTCTTTTTTTAAAGTTTTAACTTTGTATATTTTTCAACTTCGATCATGGCTCTATAAAATGTTGGTGGATTATCCCATTAAGCAAACTATGGTACATCAGTTAATGATTTGTGCTTAGCCGCTCTGTATATACTGATGCTCTGCTGGGGGGAACAGGAGCAACAACAATTATCTTCTATATCCGCTGTAAATTATTTAGAAGTGAAGGTATTTATACTGTATGACTATAATTGAAAACAAGGTTACCTGTCCTTTTATCCTTGTACGATAAGCTAAAGTGCTTCTTTATATAATCTCAATAAAAGAGTCAGACCCATAATATGTGAATAAAAACCAATTATTCCATGCGCTTTATCTTTAAAAAGTAAAATTAAGGCAAAGTAAACATTCTTTATTTAGAGTAAACTTTTATTTTATTTTTATGTGAATTGAGTTACTCATCTGAAATTGTGTTTTTCCTATAATTCTCCTCTTAATTTGAATAAATGAACATTCCATAAATATTTATAAATATTATTATCGTCTTCAAAATCTTCGAATTTTGACAGTTCATGATATTCTTTTCGCTACACTGTACCCACCGGAAACACATGACTGATCTTTAAGCCCTATATTTTCTGCAATTCATTTGACAACATAGATTGTGTTCACCTCATGGAAAGTGTTACCGTCGACGCCATCTTGTCACTAGAGAAAAGTAGGACAATTGACCCACTACCTTCTTGAAACTGGGGACGGCGACACACTTTACCACCCTTTAGAGTAACTTTTCGTCTACAAGGTTGGCAGTACTGAGAGCACAAAGAGTTTTATTCAAGATAGGATCCCTATAGCCCTTTCTGCAACTACTAACACATACAAGGTACATACATATGTTTTTGACAGGATGAGATTAATGGGATCCCTCACGCTTGCTTTACCGACAGTACAAGTCAATAAACAATTAGTTTAATAAAATTCAAATGCGAAGCAAATTGAACAATCGGGCGTTTGTTGGAGAATGTGCCAGTCCTAACGAGTCAAACGAACTTAAAAACACTCAAATTAGTTGAAAAATAACGCTGTACCATTGTGCCGCGTTCTTGAAGAGAGGTTACTTTTGGTTATTTCCACTTCAAGAACGCGGGACAGTGGTACAGCGTTATTCTTCATCCGATTTGAGTTTTTTAAAGCTCGAATGACGCGTTAGAATTGGCACCTTTTCATAAAGAAGCCCGTTTTTCCAATTTGCTTCGCATTTGACTTAATTTATTAAACGAATTGTTTATTGACTTGTACTGTCAGTAAAGTAGGCGCGAGGGATCCCGTTAATCTCATCCTGTCAAAAACACATGTATGTACCTTGTACGTATTAGTAGTTGCAGAAAATGGCTATATAGTCCGTGCACACCAACACAATGACAGTGAGATAAGAATGTATATTGGTGTATATGCATACTATCAGCGCAAACTATCGGTCAATTTTCGCAGTTTTTGAGTGTAATTTATTTATACGTATATAGTTACACATTGACACTTCTCTATCATTGTGTTGATGTGCACGGTCCCTATAATGTAGTATATCATTTTTCATGTAAAGTACAGAGTAAAGTTAGCCAAATTGTAAAAGAACCAATTTCCCGCTGTGTATGTGTACAGAGTGGTACATACAGAGTGATCAGTGATGCTAGCCGAGCAACACACGCGCGTGATTCAATTTTCCATTATATACTCTCTCTATTTAGTTTAATGCCAATTAGGAAGCTTTAAAAGTTAAATGTTGTAGAAATAAAACTAAACTCAGATTTATTAAAGTAAGTACCTAGTATTATTAGATAATCCTAGTTAGACGTTTGGCTTCAATCTAGGGTTTTGTTTCTGGCGCTGAAAGTTTAAGATATAGTAAAGTAAATTAAAGCGCTAAGCTATTGAACAATATATACTAAAATCGAGTCTTATTAAGGGTGCAATTTTTATTATATTTTATTCATTTCATATTCCGATATTAATTTGAAAATTACAAAAACAGCACCAAAAATTGAAGTATCTAAATAAGAGTTTCCGTTGGTCAAACTCATAAAGCTGACTGAAAAGGGTATTGTCTCGACTTATCAGCTAGACTAAGCCGGTAATATAAGTGAATCATAATTTTATTATTTTAGATACTCAAACGCTCAAAAAATAAACAGAAATATATTCCTGCATGGATTAAATAATTTAATTTAACCCGGGAATGAAAACTATAGTATAGTTAAGTTGTGGTGTGCTCTTGGCACTTCTACAAGATTCCCAAAGACCAGGAAATGAATTCGAATCATTTACTAGTCGGAACGGATCTTGTAGAAGTGAGCCCCCCCACCACGACAAGGTGGCACACCGTCGGGGAGGGAGGCGGCTCCGCCCACCTGAAACAAAAAGAAAACAAAAATAAATTTGAAAAAGAGGGTGTTTAATCTGAAATGTGGAAAGATTTTCAAGGAAAATATTTCCACATTTCAGATTATAATAGAGAATTTCAAGGACAGACAAAAATATGAATTTAAAAATGATACTACTAAAAGTGAACGAATGAGGGGAAAAAATTGTTACTTCTTTCCAGCGTTTAGTTGAGAAGCTTCCTCCTCTCGAGTGTGAATGTTAATTCACACAAAGGTCAACCAGATCATGACTGATACTCTCCTCAGTGACTAATTACCCTTACTTTCTTTGTCCCTTGGTGTGGATCCGAGTTGTCACACGAAGAACTACTACGTCGAGGAAACGATTTACACATCAATAAAGATGGACCCCTATTAGGTGAACTTAATGAGCCAACGTCGAGAGTCCACAAGGACAAAGTAAGTAAGGGTTGATAGTCACTGAAGGAGGATCAGCCCGAGCCAGTTGACACTCGAGAGTCCACTAATCAATAAACATCTGTACTTGAATTAACAAAGAAAGGAAATAATAAAACTAAATTTGCCTATCCTTGAAATTATTTAAATAAATGGGGACTTAAGTAAACGGACAGTGTTTACTCCCTACTCCTTGGTAGCCTTGCCCTATAATTGTCCCACCTAAAACATAAAATAAATTAAAGAAGCATGAGAAATAGGAAAAGAAATTATTTGCCTGTACGTCCTCCTCCGACGATGTTCCGATTCCAAGTGACGGTTTGTCTTGGTCCAACCCAGGGTGGCAATGGCGCATGATTGGTGCCGACTCGTGTTGGATTTATGTCGATATTGGACAATGTGGTCAATATCCATGGCCTTTTCCCGCTCCAACTGAAATAGAAAGAAAACAAAAATAAATTTGAAAAAACGGGTATTCAACCCGAAATGTGGAAGGATTTTCAAGGAAAATATTTCCACATTACAGATTCTAATTGGGAATTTCAAGGACAGACAAAGATATAAATTAATAAAGCATGTTACAAAAGTGAATGAATAGAGATGCTAACGAAATTGTTACTTCTTTCCAGCGGTTAGTTGAGTAGCTTCCTCCTCTCGAGCGTGAATATTAATTCACACAAAGGTCAACCAAACCATAACTGATACTCTCCTCAGTGACTAATTACCCTTACTTTCTTTGTCCCTTGGTGTGGATCCGAGTTGTCACACGAAGAACTACTACGTCGAGGAAACGATTTACACATCAATAAAGATGGACCCCTATTAGGTGAACTTAATGAGCCAACATCGAGAGTCCACAAGGATAAAGTAAGTAGGGGTTGATAATCACTGAAGGAGGATCAGCCCGACCCAGTTGACACTCGAGAGTCCACTAATCAATAAACATCTGTACTTGAATTAACAACGAAAGGAAAAAATAAAACTCAATTTGCCTATCCTTGAAATTATTTAAATAAATGGGGACTTAAGTAAACGGACAGTGTTTACTCCCTACTCCTTGGTAGCCTTGCTCTATAATTGTCCCACCTAAAACATAAAATAAATTAAAGAAGCATGAGAAATAGGAAAAGAAATTATTTGCCTGTACGTGCTCCTCCGACGATGTCCCGATTCCAAGTGACGGTTTGTCTTGGTCCAACCCAGGGTGGCAATAGCGCATGATTGGTGCCGTCTCGTGTTGGATTTATGTCGATATTGGACAATGTGGTCAATATCCATGGCCCTCTCCCGCTCCAACTGAGACAGAAAGAAAACAAAAATAAATTTGAAAAAACGGGTATTCAATCCGAAATGTGGAAAGATTTTCAAGAAAAATATTTCCACATTTCAGATTATAATAGAGAATTTCAAGGACAGACAAAAATATGAATTTAAAAATGATACTACTAAAAGTGAACGAATGAGGGGAAAAAATTGTTACTTCTTTCCAGCGTTTAGTTGAGAAGCTTCCACCTCTCGAGTGTGAATGTTAATTCACACAAAGGTCAACCAGATCATGACTGATACTCTCCTCAGTGACTAATTACCCTTACTTTCTTTGTCCCTTGGTGTGGATCCGAGTTGTCACACGAAGAACTACTACGTCGAGGAAACGATTTACACATCAATAAAGATGGACCCCTATTAGGTGAACTTAATGAGCCAACGTCGAGAGTCCACAAGGACAAAGTAAGTAAGGGTTGATAGTCACTGAAGGAGGATCAGCCCGAGCCAGTTGACACTCGAGAGTCCACTAATCAATAAACATCTGTACTTGAATTAACAAAGAAAGGAAATAATAAAACTAAATTTGCCTATCCTTGAAATTATTTAAATAAATGGGGACTTAAGTAAACGGACAGTGTTTACTCCCTACTCCTTGGTAGCCTTGCCCTATAATTGTCCCACCTAAAACATAAAATAAATTAAAGAAGCATGAGAAATAGGAAAAGAAATTATTTGCCTGTACGTCCTCCTCCGACGATGTTCCGATTCCAAGTGACGGTTTGTCTTGGTCCAACCCAGGGTGGCAATGGCGCATGATTGGTGCCGACTCGTGTTGGATTTATGTCGATATTGGACAATGTGGTCAATATCCATGGCCTTCTCCCGCTCCAACTGAAATAGAAAGAAAACAAAAATAAATTTGAAAAAACGGGTATTCAACCCGAAATGTGAAAGGATTTTCAAGGAAAATATTTCCACATTTCAGATTCTAATTGGGAATTTCAAGGACAGACAAAGATATAAATTAATAAAGCAGGTTACAAAAATGAATGAACAGAGATGCTAATGAAATTGTTACTTCTTTCCAGCGGTTAGTTGAGTAGCTTCCTCCTCTCGAGCGTGAATATTAATTCACACAAAGGTCAACCAAATCATGACTGATACTCTCCTCAGTGACTAATTACCCTTACTTTCTTTGTCCCTTGGTGTGGATCCGAGTTGTCACACGAAGAACTACTACGTCGAGGAAACGATTTACACATCAATAAAGATGGACCCCTATTAGGTGAACTTAATGAGCCAACATCGAGAGTCCACAAGGACAAAGTAAGTAAGAGTTGATAGTCACTGAAGGAGGATCAGCCCGAGCCAGTTGACACTCGAGAGTCCACTAATCAATAAACATCTGTACTTGAATTAACAAAGAAAGGAAATAATAAAACTAAATTTGCCTATCCTTGAAATTATTTAAATAAATGGGGACTTAAGTAAACGGACAGTGTTTACTCCCTACTCCTTGGTAGCCTTGCCCTATAATTGTCCCACCTAAAACATAAAATAAATTAAAGAAGCATGAGAAATAGGAAAAGAAATTATTTGCCTGTACGTGCTCCTCCGACGATGTCCCGATTCCAAGTGACGGGTTGCCTTTCTCCAACCAAGGGAGAAAGTGGTACAGGGTTGGTTTCGATTCGTTATCGAATTTATATCGATATTGGACAATTTTGCCACTAGGAATAGTCCTCTTCCGCTCCACCTGAAAAAAATAAATGTTAGTACAATTTGAAAAAACGAGAATTTAACCTGAAATATGGAAGGATTTTCAAGGAAAATATTTCCGTATCTCAGTTTATAATTAGGAATTTTAAGAACTGGCAAAAATGGTATTTAATACAAAGATTCTACCAAAAATATATGAATAAAAAAAAGAGAAAATGGTATTTGATTCTAGTTATTGATTGAGAAACTTCTTTCTCTCGAGAGAGTGAACGTTAATTCAATTAAGATGTACTTTCATTAGTTGAACTGGAAATGTGAGAAGAGAGAATCTCCGTGGAGAATGATGTTGAGGTGATTCCCTTTATTTTAAAAGGAAATAAGAAATCTGAAAATGATAACCCGCCTAATACCGAAAACTATATTGCCTACCTAATTCGCTAAGCTAAAGAGCCTACATATGTACAACGCAAATCTAAACCTAAATGAAATACAGAATATACACGCAAAATAGAGATAGACGCAATAGAAGATCAGAAATAACATGAAAAAAAAAACAAGAAATGATTTTAACCGAAGAAGGACCAATTGCTATCTACCGGTAGATTTTCGGTCATTCATCAGTTAACAAAAAAAATTTCCACGGATTTACCCCGTGGGACTCACTCATTCGGTGAATTCCTAGCCATAATCCATACATATTCTGCGATAATACCGACGAAGGGGATATCGTTGTTGTTGGCGGTCATATTGAAGATGGAGATGACGACGCTGATGTTATTCACTCGCGAAAAACTGATATTTAAGCGATACTGCGCGACGCGATTTGTTTTTAACGTACACTACGTGGGAGAACCGCACTACGCGATGTGCCCTTAACTACTGACACTACGAGATTCGCATTTTTCTAACGGCACTGTGCGACGCGATTTGTTTAAAACGTTTACTACGCGGGACAACCGCACTACGCGACGTTCACTTAATAACTGACACTAGGAGATTCGAACTTTTGTAACTGCTCTGCGCGACGGGCACTTAACGACTGATACTACGAGACTCGGATTTTTCTAACGGCACTGCGCGACGCGATTGGTTTTTAATGTACACTACGCGGGACAACCGCACTCCGCGACGAACACTTCTCGACTGACACTACGAAACTCGGATTTTTCAAACGGCACTGCGCTACGCGATTTTTTTTAATATATACTACGCGGGACAACCGCACTCCGCGACGAACACTTCTCGACTGACACTACGAGACTCGGGTTTTTCAAACGGCACTGCGCTACGCTATTTTTTTTAATATATACTACGCGGGACAACCGCACTCCGCGACGAACACTTCTCGACTGACACTACGAGACTCGGGTTTTTCATACGGCACTGCGCGACGCGACTTGTTTTTAACGTACACTACGCGGGAGAACCTAACTCCGCAACGAGCCCTTAACTACTGACACTACGAGATTCGAACTTTTGTAACTGCACTACGCGACGCGATTTGTTTTTAACGTATACTACGCGGGACAACCGCACTACGCGACGTTCACTTAACGACTGACACTAGCAGATTCGCACTTTTGTAACTGCACTGCGCTACGCGATTTTTTTTAATATATACTACGCGGGACTACCGCACTCCGCGACGAACACTTCTCGAGTGACACTACGAGACTCGGGTTTTTCAAACGGCACTGCGCTACGCGATTTTTTTTAATATATACTACGCGGGACAACCGCACTCCGCGACGAACACTTCTCGACTGACACTACGAGACTCGGGTTTTTCAAACGGCACTGCGCTACGCGATTTTTTTTAATATATACTACGCGGGACAACCGCACTCCGCGACGAACACTTCTCGAATGACACTACGAGACTCGGGTTTTTCAAACGGCACTGCGCTAGGCGATTTTTTTTAATATATACTACGCGGGACTACCGCACTCCGCGACGAACACTTCTCGACTGACACTACGAGACTCGCATTTTTCATACGGCACTGCGCGACGCGACTTGTTTTTAACGTACACTACGCGGGAGAACCTAACTCCGCAACGAGCCCTTAACTACTGACACTACGAGATTCGAACTTTTGTAACTGCACTACGCGACGCGATTTGTTTTTAACGTATACTACGCGGGACAACCGCACTCCGCGACGAACACTTCTCGACTGACACTAGGAGACTCGGGTTTTTCAAACGGCACTGCGCTACGCGATTTTTTTTAATATATACTACGCGAGACAACCGCACTCCGCGACGAACAATTCTCGACTGACACTACGAGACTCGGGTTTTTCAAACGGCACTGCGCTACGCGATTTTTTTTAATATATACTACGCGGGACAACCGCACTCCGCGACGAACACTTCACGACTGACACTAGGAGACTCGGGTTTTTCAAACGGCACTGCGCTACGCGATTTTTTTTTAATATATACTACGCGGGACAACCGCACTCCGCGACGAACACTTCTCGACTGACACTACGAGACTCGGGTTTTTCAAACGGCACTGCGCTACGCGATTTTTTTTAATATATACTACGCGGGACAACCGCACTCCGCGACGAACACTTCTCGACTGACACTACGAGACTCGGGTTTTTCAAACGGCACTGCGCTACGCGATTTTTTTTAATATATACTACGCGGGACAACCGCACTCCGCGACGAACACTTCACGACTGACACTAGGAGACTCGGGTTTTTCAAACGGCACTGCGCTACGCGATTTTTTTTTAATATATACTACGCGGGACAACCGCACTCCGCGACGAACACTTCTCGACTGACACTACGAGACTCGGGTTTTTCAAACGGCACTGCGCTACGCGATTTTTTTTAATATATACTACGCGGGACAACCGCACTCCGCGACGAACACTTCTCGAATGACACTACGAGACTCGGGTTTTTCAAACGGCACTGCGCTAGGCGATTTTTTTTAATATATACTACGCGGGACTACCGCACTCCGCGACGAACACTTCTCGACTGACACTACGAGACTCGCATTTTTCATACGGCACTGCGCGACGCGACTTGTTTTTAACGTACACTACGCGGGAGAACCTAACTCCGCAACGAGCCCTTAACTACTGACACTACGAGATTCGAACTTTTGTAACTGCACTACGCGACGCGATTTGTTTTTAACGTATACTACGCGGGACAACCGCACTCCGCGACGAACACTTCTCGACTGACACTAGGAGACTCGGGTTTTTCAAACGGCACTGCGCTACGCGATTTTTTTTAATATATACTACGCGAGACAACCGCACTCCGCGACGAACAATTCTCGACTGACACTACGAGACTCGGGTTTTTCAAACGGCACTGCGCTACGCGATTTTTTTTAATATATACTACGCGGGACAACCGCACTCCGCGACGAACACTTCACGACTGACACTAGGAGACTCGGGTTTTTCAAACGGCACTGCGCTACGCGATTTTTTTTTAATATATACTACGCGGGACAACCGCACTCCGCGACGAACACTTCTCGACTGACACTACGAGACTCGGGTTTTTCAAACGGCACTGCGCTACGCGATTTTTTTTAATATATACTACGCGGGACAACCGCACTCCGCGACGAACACTTCTCGACTGACACTACGAGACTCGGGTTTTTCATACGGCACTGCGCGACGCGACTTGTTTTTAACGTACACTACGCGGGAGAACCTAACTCCGCAACGAGCCCTTAACTACTGACACTACGAGATTCGAACTTTTGTAACTGCACTACGCGACGCGATTTGTTTTTAACGTATACTACGCGGGACAACCGCACTCCGCGACGAACACTTCTCGACTGACACTAGGAGACTCGGGTTTTTCAAACGGCACTGCGCTACGCGATTTTTTTTAATATATACTACGCGAGACAACCGCACTCCGCGACGAACACTTCTCGACTGACACTACGAGACTCGGGTTTTTCAAACGGCACTGCGCTAGGCGATTTTTTTTAATATATACTACGCGGGACTACCGCACTCCGCGACGAACACTTCTCGACTGACACTACGAGACTCGCATTTTTCATACGGCACTGCGCGACGCGACCTGTTTTTAACGTGCACTACGCGACGCGATTTGTTTTTAACGTATACTACGCGGGACAACCGCACTACGCGACGTTCACTTAACGACTGACACTAGCAGATTCGCACTTTTGTAACTGCACTGCGCTACGCGATTTTTTTTAAAGTATACTACGCGGGACAACCGCACTCCGCGACGAACACTTCTCGACTGACACTACGAGACTCGGGTTTTTCAAACGGCACTGCGCTACGCGATTTTTTTTAATATATACTACGCGGGATAACCGCACTCCGCGACGAACACTTCTCGACTGACACTATGATACTCGGATCTTTCTTACGGCAGTGCGCGACGCGTTTGTTTTTAACGTACACTACGCGGGAGAACCGCACTACGCGACGGGCACTTAACGACTGACACTACAAGATTCGAACTTTTGTAACTGCACTACGCGACGCGATTTGTTTTTAACGTATACTACGCGGGAGAACTATACTCCGCAAGGAACACTTGTCGACTGACATTACGAAACTCTGGTTTTTCAAAACGGCACTGCGCTACGCGATTTTTTTTAAAGTACACTACGCGGGATAACCGCTCTCCGCGACGAACACTTCTCAACTAACACTATGATACTCGAATTTTTCTTACGGCAGTTCGCGACGCGATTTCTTTTTAGCGTACACTACACGCGAGAACTGCACTACGCGACGTGTATTTACCGACTGACTCTACGAGACTCGAAATTTTGAAACGGGGCACTTCGCGATGCGAATTATTTTTAACGTACACTACATACGAGCGACAACCGCACTACGCGACGAGGATTTATAGAATGACCCTATGAGATGCGGATTTCTCGAGCTGCGCTTTGTGACGCGAAATTTTTAAACGCGCACTCTCACACCATAGTGAGGTCGCCCACCGTAACGGAAATAAATTATTCACAGTTAATTTTATAGTATTAATTTGAATTTATATAACTTTAAAATAATACAAGAAAAACTAACAGGCTATAACAGTCCTTTATGCTTCTTTCTTTAATCGCTACAACACTCACACACACATACATAATAAACGCGCTACGCACTGACTGTAGTTACAAATTTTCTAATTATTACGCGAATCACAGACAGATAAAAGCTTTTATTTTCATCTTATACTGCATTTATTACTATATATTCTATTAAAATATCCCAACTGCATTACTTAAAGTTCCCTCTTGACATAATTAAATACGCGGAAACTATATAGAAAAGTTAAGTTTAATTTTTAAACAATTTGCTTGTCACCAATGCCGAATACTTATAATTTTTTTACAACACTAACTATTAAAAATAGGTACCAGAATTTTAATTTTATCTAGAAATTAATAATAATTATTAAAATCTTAATTAAATTTAAATAACTTGTAAAAAAATAATTAATGCTAATTAAACTTATTTAAATTTTATAAAACACGGCAATATTTGATTAATATTATAAAATAAATAGCACATATGTGACGAAAATAAAAAACTAAATTATTTTTTTTTTATGCTTTTAGGAACCGCTTTGAAAAGATACCAGCGGCACAAGCGCTTTTACTTCGCGCGCCTGAACTCATCCTTGCTTGCTTCGTACATTATGTATTATGTATGTATGTATGTATATTGCAATTATGGCTGTATTCCATTATTTACTGTGATTTACTGCCAGTACTGACAGCAGAATCTTCATCATTTCGAATATTCCGATCAATCCCTCTGTAGCCGCATTACGGAACGAAAAACGAGGGAAAATTATCCAGCGTTATTTTTCGTCCGATTTTAATGTTTATGGGCTTGTGTTGGAATCGTTATGTATGTGGCACCTTGTCGTAAATAAGGCCTAATTTTTTTATTTGTTTAGCGTTTAAATATTATTAATGCAAATTTTTAAACAATTTTATTTTTTTTCATTTTTTAGAAAATGCGGCTTTTTTATTGGAAGGTGCAAGTCCTAACGATTCCAATAATCCTATAAATATTGAAATCAGACCAAAATAACGCTGAACAATTCTCCCTCGTTTTTCGTTCCGTAATGTTGGCTATAGAGGGCTTAAGGGATCCCGTTCTGTTAAACCCTTATAATGGAGAAACAGTCACTGGCGTCACTGGCCGTAATTCAAGTCGTTCGTTATACTTATATTAAGGCCGGTATTCATAGTCGTTACTTATATTTAAGTCTGACTTTAGTCTCGATAGTCCTTTTTTATATAACAGTAACAGAAAATCTAATATTAAAAGTATGTCTGTATTTTTAAAATGACTCTTATCGGATTCAGAGTTTAATAAATTACAAATTTCATTAACACATTTTGCTACACAAATTTTATTGTCATGTCCATTTTTAACAACATCTTTTTCTTGCTTTTTAAAATTAAAATAGTATGTATTTTATGTATGTATGTATGTGCTACTTGAAAAGAGCGTTCCGTCGTTTTAGTTAATTGCATTAGACTCACAGCAATTCACGTCAGTTACATTGGCCGTGTTCCGTTATTGACTGTGAATACTAGTAATCTGTAGTTTGCGTGACATAAACTATAGATTTTCAGTACTCACAGTCAATAACGAAACACGGCCCATATCTCATCCAGTATGTAAAGTAAACTCTGTAAACTATGTACCCTGGTCCACCCTGGTCTTTTCAAAGCGATTCCTAAAAACATCGAAAAATTAAGGGAAAGGGAAAGCCATACTTGGCGATTACTGTATCTGTATTTAAACAGAAAAAGGCATCTAGTCGCCACCAGTCGCCACTCAGAGACTGTTGTTTAAAGGAACAAATGGAATCACTGGCATTGCAACCAATTAGAGATGAGCTTGTAAAAAACAGGTCAGCAAACCGGCTAGTTGGCCAATCCAATTTTAATATACTTAATAATCGACAATGGTGATGCAGGAGGAGGGAATTTAATTGTGCCGGCTATCGTCGCTACCGGTTCAAACTGATGAGCATTCACATCCGGACCGTGTCCAACCATTTCAACACAAGTTAGCGGCTTATTTAAAAACCGGGAGTACGTATTGATTTGCTTAATTACTTTAAATTACTCGATTGGGTATAAAAACTGGTAACACATGTATACATTTTTGAAACAGAATACTTTATCTCTGCAGCAGTATTATTCTGAGGCAATTCTGTTTTGTTATAAAAAATTACAAATAAAATGACAATGAAAATAAAAAACGTATAAAATTACTTATGCAAAAAATACAACAATTAAAAAATGCTGTAATAGAATTAATATACAATAATACATCTAAAAAAAGCTGCATTCGTTAATTTTGCGGGCATGGAGGAAAAGGGATGTCTTTGATTTCGAAATTTTACTTAAATTAAGATAATGGTAAAAGAGTACTAGATTTTTACTTTCATTCAATTTAATACAAAGTCACATTTATTAGCCTCAGCTCAGCTATGTCAGCATCATCAATAATTATGAACATGGTATACTATATCATACAAACTACCAATTTTTATTCTTCTTATTAAATCATAACAATGTTAATCAAAATGACAATGGTGGTGATTGCTATTATAATCATGACAATGACAATGATGATAACGGTGATGATGACGATATTAGCAATATCTTAAATGAGTAATCAAACTTTTTTTACTCTTTATGTCGTTGATATTTGTGCTAAAAAATTGGTATAAATGTAACCTACTGGGGAATTAAAAATATCGCACAAGTCGTTATGGCTTAGATAAAATTTGGGAGAACTGTAACGCCGCTTAATAATTATCGCTTTTTTCTCTACCAATGCCAACGGCGTCAATTATTAATTGATTTACTAGATTAGTTTAAATGAGAATTCTATGAAATCTGTGATTGTTTACCAAAATTATTTTTTTTAGTTTTTAAATTATCGTTTATATAAGATTCTAAGAATCTCAATTTAATTTATATAACGATTTAGCAACCAAATATATACTTAATTTCGGCTTGCAATTGTATTCCGTCTAATTTTCTACGATAAATGTTAGAATCAGATTGTTGTAATTACACTTAAAGAGGTTCGATACTAAAATGAAAATGGTTAAAAAATTTTGTAAAATATTTTAATCTAATACTAAACATGCAAAAAGCCTTCCTTAAAATTTTTATAGTAATTGTATATGTAGTTTTTCTAAAATTTGATGTTCAAACTTACATTTGAATATATAGACTCTTATTGCAGCCTAGCAAAATATTGTTATCGGAGTTCAATATTACTGTTAAAAATGGTTAGAATTTTATAAAACAAGTTATTATTGATATATTAAATATTAATAGAGAGACATTTCAAGACCAAAAAAATGCTCGTCTTCTACGTAATTATTAAAATAATTGAACGGATAGGTGGTATTGTCATGTAAAACGTAAAGCTTACTGGCTGCGCAAGGAGGTACGTGGTAAGGGGGGGAGCCGGTACGCGATGAAAGGGGACGCTCCTTACCTCACCCCGTTAGAAAGATATATATCGAACCTCCTTAATAAAGTATCAATGACAAAATAAATTTCATTATATCTAAATTATTACCTAATTTATTTGTTTGTTCAACTACTACCATCGATGCTACTCTGTTACAGTGTCGACGCGAGGAACAGTGTTCGACACTAATGAGCTAAGTTCATTATACTTATAACTAGATCACTACCGTTGATGAATCAACGATAACTTTTAATGAGTTTTTCCACTTTTCACGATGCTGATAGTCCTTCCATACGATTAACATATTCTATCGATTTGTAAAATGTACGATTTGTGGAAACTACCAACCAGAATGACAAGTGGAGCATAAAATTTATACAAAACGTTACAGGTCTTCCATAAATTTTCTAAGTTAATAATAATCCATAATATCTTCACTATTTAGTTACCACCTTCTCTAAACTTCGCTAAAATTTTCATTCCCTAAAGCCATTAAAGAGATGCGAGGCGGAGGTAATCTTTCATTTTATTTCTCCTTTCGTTTTGATTAGCATCAATATACATCTACTAATATTTGGACGAAGTGCGAGGATGGGTCGTGCGTGCATTTTTGCTTCCTAAGTGCAAAACTTGTAAAATTTACTCCATTCAGACACATTTTACTTTCCGATTTCCTTAGTTTCTCATCAATTCTTAAGAAAAAAAAAACAGCAAGAAATTTTGATAAATATGAAAGTGTGTTGTGGTTTTGTATTTTCCTTTTATTTAAATTTGTATATTTATATATATATATATATTTTTTTTAATTTATTAATCTGTTTTTATTTGTTAAGATTTGTGGAGCCCTGAGAGAGTAAGAGAGCGAACAGTCCACCTGTGAATAAATGAATGAACAGGAGAACTTGCTTGCAATGAAGATTCGATGAAAAGTGATTCGTGGAGCTCGTGATCTGGGCATTGATCGGAGATTTCCTCTTTTAAAAATTATTCATTTCTTTACAGATTTGGAAACTCGAGAATGATATTTACCTACGCACCTATTCCACAAATTTCTCTTTTGTGTTTTACAATGTAGACAATACAATTTATATCGCCGAAATCTCGCATGGGTTTTCACATAGTAATTTTACCTAATTTACTTTCAGGCTAAGTTGTTTCTATGCACGTACCAAATTGAAATTTTTCAAGACAATGATGATACGTGAAAAATATGATACTACACAATTGGATTAAATCAAATTAAAACAAAATTTATAAGGAGTCTCTTGCGAAAAACCTGCGAGAAACGGCGCGAAAAAATTTAATTGTCTAGAATAACTGGCTTAGATGACAGCCTTCAACGCTGAATATCGACACTTCTGAAAATAAAAAAGGAGATGGTAGACATTAGTTTTAGGGAATAGTTTTATCTATATATAGTGAAGAAAACAAAATGGAGATTTAAATAAAGAGCTCACCGTCAGGTAACTCGTACACTTTTTTAGGAAGCGAAGCAAAATACGGATGTCTGAGTGCTTGGTCGGCTCCTATCCGCTGCTCAGGGTTTAACTGGAGAAGGGACGTTGCCATGCTATCAGCCTCAGCAACATCGTACAGCCTAGGAAACGAAAGACCCAACTTTCGCGGTGCATGAAAAGCCAGTCTATGCAATTGGTACCCTGGTAAATGCGAAACACCTGGCCACGTTTCCTCGGTGGGGGTGCCAAGCACCCTGAAAATCTTATTAAGTTGGTCATATGTACATCGTACACCGGGGAATGTTGGTTCGCCAGTTAACATTTCTACAAATATGCAGCCCACACCCCACATATCGAGGGAGGTCGAATATTCTGTCGCACCTAAGAGTACGTCCGGTGGCCTGTACCACAATGTCACCACTTCGTGAGAATAAGTGTGCGACGGTACGGATTTAGCTCTTGCTAATCCAAAATCAGCTAATTTCAATTCACCAATTTGACTGATTAATAAATTCTGAGGCTTCACGTCTCTGTGAAGTACCATCCTGAAATTTATTTATTCATAGAAAACAAAGAATATTTTTCTAAAGAAAACTAATTACATCTAACAATAATAGGCTTACCTTCGGTGACAGTACGCTAGTCCTCGAAGTAATTGAAAAAGAAATAGCTTAACGTCGTGTGGAACTAATCCCCCATTTCCGTACCTTTCCATGTACTGGGACAAATCGGTATGGACATATTCGAAAACAAAGGTGAGAGTGTCGCGTGTATGGATGATATCGTGCAGAGTTACAATATTATTGTGTTTTAATTCTTTAAGAAGGCTTGCCTCGCGAATGGCAGTAAATGGAGCACCTTCCTCCTCTTGCAGTCTAATTTCTTTTAAAGCCACCACTCGTTTCGTCAGGTGACTATAGCCTTTGAACACTGTGGCGTATGATCCTTCTCCTAATTGTTCCAATTTCTTATATGCTTCCGATTTACCAAAAGGTGAGTCTCCCTATAAAATTTTTACAAAACGTATTAAATATCGTGTGAAAGTTTTGTTAAATAAATTAAGTGATTAATTATTAGTGACACGATACTTACTCCAAACGCGGAAAATCGTTTTGTTCTTCTAGGGGGTGGATCAGGACCGAGGAACACTTCGGATTTCGGTCGTGGTGGGCGCCGAGGTCGTAAAATAACTCTAGCTTCTTCCCTTATATCATCATCCAATAGCTTTGAATCACTTGAAACAGAAAGCTGACGGTGCACCCTATCGTGATCGCCTACTCCAGTCCATTCTATAATATTTCCAATTTATTCATGAATATCTGTACCTAATAATTAGCATAAAAGCCAAGCTATCTTAATGGAATGTACATACCATAACGACGATCTTTATCAGCAGGTATATTACCATTTGGTTCCAAACGATCCAGAAACTCTTCCGAATAACCATTATATGGCATTTGACTCCTATTTGCAGCATCATCTGCTTCTTCTTTTGATATCGCTGAAAGAGAAAACTGCTCCATATAGTTGCAAGACTTAACTTATAGTTTTAAAGAAAATACACATAAGAACTAAATTTAGTTATAGTTCCTTATTTTATCACCAATATCTTTCACCAGTCTATATGTACAGTATTGAAGATATAACATAGTAAATGAGCAACATCATAAATTTTTATGAGAGGCTTTCTTTCATATGAACTGATTAAATTTCACTAGATGGTTTTATACTTACAAAGCCTACCAAAACTATGACTAAGTCGTTTTTTCAACTTCTGTACTCTGCTAAGGGCACCACCTTTTTTCTCCCGCATTGTAACAGTCCCTGAAAAATAAAGAGTAATGAATTAATTCAATTGTCTGACATCAAGGGTATGTATTAATTGAAAATGATAATTAATGTTTTTAAATGCATTTATGTTAATGCTAATTTACAAAATTATTGACAAAAAATCCAGAAATATTGAATTTTGCAGTGCAATATACTCTGCGACTATAAAATGTTCACTACTTTAAAGGAATTTTAGCTATTGTTAGGAGAATATAATTGGACACAAGGAGCTTTGTTAACTGACAATTGCACTATACTGACATATTGCACTAATTGTTTGCTGACATAAGATGACATTTTCCTTAAGAATAAGATGCAATGAGCATACTGTGGATTAATTACCTATAATAATTACTACAGTATCTGCACTGAAATTAATGAACTGAAGTATTTCCCACTATATTCCAGAGACACATTCGACACTATTGTTTAAATAAAAAAGCATGCAGTTCGTTTTGAAGTGAGCGGGAGCCTAACCTACTGACTAAATAAATATAACCTCTTTGACCAGACAATAACTGTTGGCAATTAAAGTTTGGCGAAGCCGTTGCGCGCACTCCTATTATACATTTAGTATTATATTATTAGATATATTTGTGGTATACATGCTTTGACTTAAATACACAATCAATTGGTATCATTAAAAAAATACTCCACAATTATCTAAGCTCATCTTTAAAGTAGAAACTAATTATCCAGTTTTATTCGTTTATCACTGTTTATCAATTATGCATGAACTAAACAAAAATAAATTTTTCCCCAAAGACGCACCTTTGGCTGCCTAGAATTCGAACGACGAAACACACTAAACAGTTTGCTCTCCAAAGTGCTTCAGATTCTATTAAACTGAAAGTAGATAAATTTTTTTTTCATGTACCATGTTAAAAAGACACACTTATGCACACACCCACCCGTACACATCAAATCTTTCTTTTTCAAGAAAGAATACGTGTATAGCAGCTATAGCGCACTGGAAACCATTTAAAAAAATAGACGAAAAACAAAATACACGTAATTTTAGCTTGGTTTTCAACCGAACAAGTACTCCTTTTTCTAGTAATTCATGAATAGCAGAGTATCTTTTAGCTGTATTAATTTCACAGTTTGGAAAAACTTTTGAACCAATGAAATGATGAAATGTGCCGACAGTGATCTTTTCCCTACCTTCTCACTCGTATGACCAGAAAGAAACACACACACACACACACACACATACTCTCTCTCCCTCTCTCTCAGCGCAGCACATATCATCGGTCTGTCTATGTATACATCACTGGTAGCTGCTCCTTTTTCTTTAAGATGATTCGTATCCACTTGACAAGCCAATGCTCTAAGTAAGCAAAATAAGTTCAATCCAGTTCAGTCGTAAACAGTCGTAAAGGGCAACAAAATTCAAGGCGACGAAATAGAAGAAATGTTCGTAGATAATATATACACCCACAGCACACTAGCGGTGCATGTATTTTTATACGAATGTGATAGAATAAGTGAAATTGCAGAATTTACGAGGAATTTAATTCGGGTAAAATGGTGAATAAAATTAAAATGATTTTAAGAGAAAATCAAGAGAAATGATAAAACGAGGATCGTGCTCCGAAATGAGAGGGAACGTTAACTTACCGTCTTTGCTCTTGGAAGCGGTGGAGCTCTTGTCCTGACAGTACATGATTACTCATGCGTTCGGACGAAACACATCACATATGGGCGGTGACTATGTGTAAGTGCGTACGTGCGCGTGTCTTTCTTTCTGTATAACACTTCGTGCGTCTGTTTGTCTCTCGTCTGATATACCTCCTCCTGCTCCTCCTCCCCCCTCTCTCTCTCTCTCTCTCTCTCTCTCTCTCTCTCTCTCTCTCTCTCTCTCTCTCTCTCTCTCTCCTTCTCTCGGACAGGTCAGGTCTGCCAGTCTTCCGATTTCTCGTACCCTCCTACTAGCGCATTACATCCCTTGATCCTCTTGATAGCCATGAAAAACCACCCCTCCCCCCCTCCAAACCGATTAACGATTCCACTATTCACGATCCACACAATTTCAGGTGAGAAAAATAGCTTTCCCTCTCTCCTTTACTTAGAAAATCCTCATCAGCAGCAGGAAATGTTTTTTAGTAGCAGCCGTTAAAGAAATATCTTTCGATTGCTGACGGTGTTTGACAGTGGGTGCTCGCGCACACACACCATTACTCAGAAAGAAACATCCGGGGAAAAGTAGCTCTCTGCCCCTGTGACTGACAAGCAAGCACACCAACAAATATACTAAAGCACACGCTCAGTCTTGAGCACAGCAACTAGCAAGCAAACTGAACTGTCTGATCTGAACTGACTAAACTTCCCCTGTTTGGCTTCTCGACAATCTGGATTCTACCTCTACAGGGCGTTTTTCTAACGGCGGTATATGGGAAATTTATGTTATTTGACTATAGTACTCAATTTGATCGGATTCAAAAGCATTGATTGGTCAATTTCGTATAGTGCCAACCTAAAATTAGTCGTTGCCAACACAATAACAACATAGATAAGATACAGCTGCCATCTCGGTGTGTAATAATTTTACACACGTGTTTAGTAAATAGAAAGAAGATAGAATGAAGGAAATGTCAAAAATAGTGAGGTTAATGAAGCGATAAAAATTAAAAAGTGATAAAAGAATGAAAATAAAAATTGAGTGTAGTTAAATAACGATATTGATACATTGAATGTTATGCTCTTAATATTTATATTAGATTTATTGAATAAGGCAATAATAAATAAAGTATAGATTTTATGAAGAAGGTAGGTGAAAGTGGAAGATTTAAAAAATTTCAACATGTATAAAATAATAATTAACTATCATTAATAAATACCAAATTAGTTAAGTTTTTGTGCATTTTATATAAAATACCTCTTTTCTATTTAGATTATGAACCGCATAGGTAAACTGAGACAGTCACAGCTTCATAATGCTTGCTACATGTGATAGATAAGTCATTGTAAGTTTCAGCTATCTACATAATAAGTATAGCATATGCTTAGCTTTTTAATATACATAGATATCATTATAGATCCAAGAAAAATGGAAAAAGCTGCTAAAGACCTAAATTTTGTACTGGTTACAGACAGAGTAAATCGAATAAAAGTATTCAGATAAGTAATTTTTCAGTATGAAATAGATGTAAAATGCAAAGAAGTACGATTCTTTGTGGGTTATTTTTTATTAAAGGTACTTATAATATTAGAGGAACTTCAAAAAGGATACAAATAATGTACAACTGGGATTAATAAGATATACATGTATTACAGAAAATTAATCAGTGGAATATAAGAATACATTAGTATGAAAACTCTCTCTTGAAAATTGAGGAGCCAAATATGCTAATCACAATATTAATTATAAAGTAAAAGCATCTGAAAAACTGTATTTTAATTGATAATAATTTGATTAACGATGAGTCAATTAATGACCTTTTTCGTCAAATAAGCATAATTCAAAGTTTAATAGTTTGTTCTAAGCTTTCAGTAGCAGGTGAGATAATCACAATGTTTTTTTTTTGCAGATTCACCTAGCGAAGCCTATATGAATCTTGTAGATTTCAAAAGTTAAAAAGGAATGTATTTATCTTAATCAACAAGAGCTGTTAAAACTCTTCCTAAAGCTAATAAGAACAGATTGAAAGTCCTTGTATCCCTCACATTAAAATGAACAGCTCCTGACTTTTCAACAATTTTAATATCAGCCAAGTCTACTAAATTTACATAACTAACTTAAATAATGTGAACTATGATAGAGAAGACTATGTGATCTGCTACATTATGCATTCATCAATGTTGCAGATATCAGCTTTTTTTCAAATCTTTCCTGAAGGATATTAAAAGCTTTGCTTGTGTTATGCACAATTACTTCTTTCAAACCCCTCAATTAATTATTTTTTCCTTTATAATATCCTTGCACAATTTTACTTTAGAAGCATCGTCAGTTGAAGAAAGGAGATCAAAGAGTTTATCGTTGTACATTTCCAAAAATTCACTTCAAAAAAATTTCATCAGTTTCCAAAACTCTAAGTTTCTTGGTGGCCGAGGTTCACTGAGCAGCTGTGGTGATACATACTTGCGATCGCCAAGTTAAGGTAATAAAGAGTGAGCGGTTAAACCAAATTGGTTAACCGTTTGGGAACACCCAGGAACACTAAATTGACTAAGTGGAGTTAATTATTTGGTGGGCATGATCCACCCCCGAGTGTCGTAAAAAAATGTTCCCCATTCGAAAATGAAAAAAGAAACGTTTTACCCTTGTCAAGTAGACAAATACATGATTCAATTTCAGAGGAATTATACCTGTAGTGATGAGGCTCATTAGGGATATCATGGAGGTTTCGAAATCCTGGTTATTTTAATTTTTTCTTTGTTAAATTCGTTAACCTCAGATAATCTGCCAGTTTTTGACATTTCTCCTTTCATGTTTCATATTTTCACACACCAAGATGGCGAAAGTGTTTCTTTTTCATAATTCATCTATTGGTAATGGCTTATTTTAGGTTGGCACTACACCAAATTGATCAATCAGCGTTTTAGAATTTCATCATTTTGAGCGCTATAGTTAACTAATACGAATTTCCTATATGTGTTGTTAGAATTATTTTGATATATTGGTTACAGTGAATGAGTGAAAACAGTTTGTAGAATGGTGACTATTGGTGACAAATTTTGTTGACACTATCTATTGTTTGAAGGTATTACTTTTGATGGATGATTTTAAACATTTTTAAATTAGGAATTATTGAAAGTTTTCTAATAATAATGACAGAAATTTATTAAATTATTTTAATTAATAAATTGTCAAAATGGAAAATCAAATTCATACTGAGTTAATACTGAAAGAGGAGATTCCAGAAACTGAAGAGAATGAATGCTTAAGTCCAACTAAAGAGAATAAGGAAATAAAATCTGCTTCAACTGAAACAGCAATTGGCATTCGACCAAGACCACTAATTTGTAAACCAGATACTGTGCGTGTTAATTGTAAGTCAGAGCCAATTGAAACCAAATGGCATTGGGCACCAGGGGCATGGCAAGATGCTACAAGAACAAGTGCTTTTCAACCTTACAAGGTATTTCAGTAATTTAACAATGATCTTTTTGATATTAATTTCTAATTTAAAAAACTTCTTAAAGCCACCAACATTGTTAACAAATTTGCAAAGAGGCAATACACAAACAGAAATACCACAGTTATATGGTGGAAACGATATAACATTTCACGTGCTTGCTGGGCAAGGAGAACTTACACCAGATAATATTCATCAAGGTATATTTCTACTTCCAACAATGCTTCAAAACAGAATTATATGAATTCTTTAAACAAAATTTAGGCTCTGTAGATCAAACGGATGAAAAAGGACTCACTGGTTTAATGTGGGCTGCAGGATATGGACAACTGGGCTGTGCTAGACAGCTCCTTAAAGCAGGAGCTAATAAAAATTTTTGTGGCCCAAATAAAGAAACTGCTTTGCACTTAGCTGCAGCCTATGGTCACCATGATCTTGTGAAGTTGTTGTTAAATCATGGAGCTGATCCAAATGTTGCAGATGATGTAGGTATATGAATCTTGTATTAATTTATCTTAAATGAAAAATTGTATATGTCATCTTCAGGAAGGCAATACTCCTCTGATTTATGGAGCACATGGTGACCACCCTCATGTATGCTATGAATTATTAACGAAAAATGCAGATGTAACAATTCGTAATATACACAACATCAGTGCCTATCAAGCAGCAATTTTAAGCAATGCCTTCACTGGTGAGTAATTTTTTCAATGATGCATGTTAATAATAAATGAATAAAAGCTAATTAACAAATTTTTTAACAGCCAAAGCAGTTATTGAAAATTACCTTTTGCAGCAAGTGATTCATATGTATGCATAGTTGTAAGTGTTGTAAATACTTGTAAATAGAACCATATAGTACGTTTTATATAAAAGCTAGGAATGTTGTTTGTTAATTTAATTATTTATATGGTAGTATTTTATTAATATGAACTTTCCAGAACATACTAAAAACTAAAAATATTAAAGATTGTATAACTAGTTCTGTGCGCGATGTATATAATGACATTGATGCAGAATAGATTAATCCTTTTTATAATAAAAATGACAAAGGTACAGAAATGTATAGGTTGCTCATGAGAGTACAGTATACAAAATGAACCTAGCAAAATTATACGACATGATGCTTACAGTTTTGGTGTACAGATTCTTAGTTTAATATCATAATAAAATACTCTTAAGAAAAACAACGTTTCATATGATTTTTTTGTTTTAACAATTATGTGCTTTTTTAGTTATTAATTGCATGAAGTAATGCATGCAATCAATAATTCATTATTCTTCTGCAGGAATGAAAGAGATTTGTTATAATTTACAAGTATATATAACAGGAAACTCCCTCATTTAATTAGGCAAAGAAACTGTTTTTATTACCCCTAGAGTTTAAACTACTTCATAGTTGTCAGTGAAGAAAACAGTTTCTACAGAATGTTTAACAGGGCTTTCATCTTCCACTAAAAGAACTTCAATGACCTAAAACAATAATTAATATTATCATGTATAATTGTTATTAAAAGTTTCGACTTATTTTAATGAAGGAAAGCCTTTTATATTTACCTTGATCTTGGCATAAGAAGTTTTAGATGCAAAAGAGACATGTAGTGGGAAAAAATCTGATGGTGTGGACGAAGCAGCTGAAAATTCCATTGATCCAGATTTTGTAGAGGCATCAACGACTGGTAATGACCAGGTTAGTGCATTTCTTCGTGGTTCGTGGGTATATTGACCATCGCACTCACTCACCACCGGGCTGCACCCAATCGGCAATGGAATATTTATTTGCACATCTGTTAATTCTAGATCGACCTGCTCCAATTCATATTCGATATTCACATCGCAACCTCCTTCACCGTTTTCCGACGGCCAACAATTTACTGAGAAACAAAATTATTAACATCTGTAAATTTTAACACAGGCTACGGATAAAAAAGACTACGTACTGGAGAAGGGTAAAGCTGTTTCATCCTGTGCCTGCAAACGCCATTTCAGAACGCCAACGTCAGTGTTTAGGGGGAATGGTTTGGATGGTACTTTCAAACCTATTTGACCACGATTCCTAAATAACTCTTTGTCCACATTTGGATGAGTTTGTAATTGAATTCCTCGCGTATCCCTATTCTCCAATTGAACGCGAATTCTACCCCATTGTTCATCTGAAATGTGTAGTGTAACCAAACCATGCAATTCAAAGTGTTGTAAACCACCATCACGGCTAACTCGTACATTTAATCGCTCCTCTTGTCTTAAATGTACCCTGTATTAAAAAAAAATTATAATAACAAATATTAAAATAAGAAACGGCTGTAACATTAAATAACTAATTTCAGATACTAACGGTTCGGTATTCATAATCTGAGGTGCAACTGACACTGATTTTGTGCCAGGTGCAGCAAGTGGAGTAGACACAATATTTTCTCCTTCCTCCTTGAGCTGATCAACAAAAGAATCAACGTCGCGCGATTTTCCACCCAATTTCATTGCTCCTGCACCACTATTAGATGTTTTCCTTAAACAAAAAAAAATCAACTTCTTTTATCAGAGCTACCAATTTAAGAGTTATAAAAATACTTACAGTACTGGTGTATAAGAAGGTCTAATTGGTTCTGGTGTAAAATCAACTGAAGCTCCAACAGTTGAATTAGATTTGAAGCTACCACTACCATATCCAGTGTTACTGAATCCGCTGCCAGGATTTTTCAGTCCCGGTTTCTTATTTGCCTCCATCCTCTGCCTTTGCAATTCCTTTGCTTTTTCACGCATTTTATTTTTAGCCTCTCGTTCTTGAGTCATTCTCACTGCTTGATAAACCTTTTCTTCATGAGAGTCCATTTCAACAAAAGTTCGAATTTGAGGCAAGTTAACACTTTCTCTATAGCCAAGTGCTACTATCTCATCAAATGCAAATATTAAATTAAAAGCATTCTCAGCTATTTCTAGCTCATCCATTGAGCTGCAATACTCTGGAATCTATAATTATTCGTTTTTAATTGATAAGTCTTCAAAAATATTTGAAAATCAAATCAAAATTAACTTACAACTCTAGCAAAAAGTCTTAGAGTCTCCAGATCCTCCAAAATATTACTAGCTTTGGTAGTTATCAGCAACATATATACTTTTTCTAAAGGCTGATAGACATACCTTACAGATTCAGTTTCAACAAATGTGTGCTGCTTGCCAGAGCTCATCAATTTTGGAAATGCAGCAAGAAGACCTTCTATTCTTGCTTTTGTCATTTCCACAAATTGACGTGATATAATTGCTAAAATAAAAAAAGTAATTATTCAGTTGAGAAAACTATTTTTTTCATTTAAAGAGAATGTAGGCATTGTAAAACTAACTTATTATACTTACTTTTTCCTGCTTTGGTACATACTGCTGCAGCAATAAGAACCTTTAAGATAAAATAATGTAATGTGTCATTAAAATTACTATGAACAACTAGGTAAATATGGACAATACAAATCATTAATGTCAGTTGGAATTCAAGAGTTCAATCATAGATAAAAGAATCTTAGAATTTCCAGATAGTTTTATGTTACTACTGATGTGAAATTAAAGCTATAAAAGCTTACGTACCATTTTGCCGAATCTTGAATAATAACACGTTGCACTTAATATAATCTTCTATAAGCCAAACCTTCTCTCCACATCACAAATATAAGTCATTTACAGAGGAGGGCGCACTGACGCACTGTGCTGACGTGTGCCATGGATAAAAAGATAATTGAATGGAAACTCATACACGTTTCGCACCCTACCAGTTCTGCGAAAATACATATTCCAGTATTTCCATTTTCCAGTAACTGTAAAGTCAAAAGTGATTGTTTTCTGAACATCTTGACAATTTTTTTCTGGACAAGATAATTGTTTTCAAGACGGATAAACCTAACCTGTAAAGTTATTTAAAATAAGTATGTAAAGTATTTTAATGCAATAAAATTAAAATGACGAGTAATATAAGATATTTATTACATCAAAAGGTATTTATATTAAACTACAAATAAATGTACCAGATGAATTTACTGTTTTGCATTTAAGCGTTATTTATATTATTTTAGATACTTGATATTTTGCAACAAAAAAGCTTGAAGAATGGAAATATTGCATTTCCTCTTCATTTACAGTATGACAGGACCATTGGAAAGTTTGCTTATCTCCTTCCTACCAAAGCACAATCTTATAATATAGAAAATATAGTTTCTGATTTAATTAATGACAGATCAGAGGATATTATAGAGAACATAATGTTAAAATCTGATACTATATATTTTAATTTATACAAAGAAAAATTTATAAAACATATTTTAGAAAATAATTTTAGCTTTGTATCTCCACCTCACATAGGTAGTCCTAGAAATATTATAGTAGAGTTTAGTTCTCCTAACATTGCTAAACCATTTCACATGGGCCATCTGCGATCTACTATGCTAGGCAATTATGTTTCAAATATCAATTATTTCCTAAAAAATCAAGTAAAGCGAATTAATTACTTGGGAGATTGGGGAACACAATTTGGTTTAATTGACCTTGGAATAAATTTAGCAGAAATTAGTGAAAAAGAAATAGAAGATAATCCAATAGAAGCTTTGTATAAAGCATACATATCTGCTAATAAAAAAGCTGAATTAGACTCAAAAATATTAGACCAGGCAAGAGCTATTTTCCGCCAACTAGAAACAGGGAATGCAGTGGTATCTGACAAATGGCAAAGGTTCAGACATTATACCATTGAAGAATTGAGAAGAACATATAATAGATTGGGTGTAACATTTGATGAGTATCAGTGGGAATCAATGCACAAAGCAGAAAATATTCAAAAATTGTTACATGAAATGAGACAAATGAAAATCCTTAAGAAGGGTGAGGATAACAAAGAAATAGTAGATTTACATATCAAGCCTGTACCAATTCTTAAAAGTGATGGAACAACATTATATATTGCAAGAGATATTGCTGCTGCTATTGATAGATACAATAAAAATATATTTGATAAAATGTATTATGTAGTTGACCATTCTCAGGCAGAGCATTTTTGTAATCTAATAATGATATTGGAAAAGATGGGTATGCCTTGGTCAAACAAATTGGAACACATCAGTTTTGGAAGAGTAGTAGGAATGACGACAAGAAAAGGAAATGTTACATTTTTAAAAGATATTTTAGATAAAACTAGGGATAGTGTAAGAGAAATACAAAAAGCTAACTCTAGTAAGCTCAATATTTTCCTATTAAAGTTATATAAAAAGTTTTTACTGATTATTTTAAATTCTTTTAGCAACAAGAGCCTCATTAGATTCATCAGATACTACAGCAGACATATTAGGAGTTTCTGCCATAATAATTAATGACTTCAAATATAGGAGAGACAAAAATTATACATTTAATTGGAATTCAGTTTTCGATGTAAGATCGTAATTTCTTTTAAGAAAAAAAAATATATAAAATATTAGTAATTATTTATTTAAATACAGATTAAAGGAAACACGGGCATAAGGTTGCAATATAGTCATTGTAGATTAGTCAGCTTAGAACAAAATTCAGGAGCCACTTTAGTCACAGAATGCTTGCCATGTCTTTTAAACCAGCCAATAATTGATGATTTAATTTTTGTAATGGGCCAATTCGATGAAGCTGTTATTAAATCTTATGAAGAATTGGAACCCTGCATATTAACTAAATATTTATTTGATTTAAGGTAAAGTTACAAAGTCTACAAAAAATTATCAAAATTTAAAAGACTAATCCATTCTAAAATAAATTATTCTAGTCAAAGTATTAACAGAACGTGGAAAGCATTGCCAGTGAAAGGCGAACCTACTGATATTGCCAGTCAAAGACTTTTACTCTTTTATACTGCCAAAAATATTTTAGCCCAAGGAATGAAGCTTCTTGGTTTAACACCTTTAGATAAAATGTAGCTTCATGTAGTTCAATCATGTAAATTTATTTATATAATAATGTTATATTTATATACAAACATTTTTTTAAAGAAAATTAACGTTTGCACCATTGGAATTTCCTTCTAGCACCTTCCTGTCCGAATTTCTTTCTCTCGCGTTTCCTCCAGTCCCTCGTTAAAAGTCCAGCTATTAGACAATATTTAATTAGCCGTGATTCACAAACAAACATCATTTTTTTAACAAATGATATTAAACTTACTGACCTACTCTCATACTTTGTATCATATTTTGATCAACGAAATTTCTAAGTCCCCAAGAAATACCCCAGCGAATGGCACCGGACTGTCCAGTAGGTCCTCCACCAGTAACGTTGGCTTCTATATCTACTTTTTTGTGGAGGTTCGTGAATATTAGTGGGAATAATATCTGTAAATAAAGAATCATTTATAAAATGTTTGCCGACCTAGATAAAAGTTCTTATTATTATGAATTTTATAAGAGAAGGAGACATATTTTTAGACAATTATTTTTATTGAAGTGAATTTTCAAAAACTATAATGAATAGTTGGATTATATATACAAAAATGGGTTGGTGTGTCTGAAAAATATATAAATATATTTCTTAGGGAACATTAAATTGTGACTGTAGAGGGTTTGTTGAAATAACTCATAAAAAAAACAATTGTTTAACGAAAAACCATGTATCCATCAATACATTGTTCAAAAGTTTTGCAACAGCTTATAAATTAAATACAAACTGAATACTATTAAATAAAAATTGTCATGTATTATTTGCTTTATTTTTTGTTACAAATTATTGTTTATAGTAAAGTTTATCCGATGTGACTTTTTCTTTTGTTAATTTTTCCACGATGTCCTCAAGCAATTTGTTGGTGTTTTGTAGCTGATCCTTGAGCGTTCGGATTACATCTTCGTTGGTTCTCATTTTTACAGTCAGCTTCTCTATCACTGATTGCAGATTAGCTTCGTTCATTTCCTCGCTCTGCTGTCTCATGAGCATATGTTCACTGAGACTTACATTATCATCGCTGGCGAAAGGAATATTTTTCTGAGCAATTTCATAAGCAGCTTTGAGAATATCTTTAGGTAGCCTCTTTTCTAAAGGATTCAGTGGCTTTACAACAAGGACTCTTTTCCTGTTCTCCACATCAATTTTATGATCCGACATCCATTTTCTAAAAGTGTAAGGAATTGATCCATTGTGCAGCACCATTTCAGTAAAAAGAATGAGCTTCGTTTGCCTGACGAGTTTAGTAAGACCAGCGTGGTTTCTGAGGCCTTGAATATCATGAACAGCTATACCAACTAAGAGATTCATTAATATTACCGTGACAAAGACGATGAAGAGGGTAAAAATGATCTGAGAGCACACAGACAGTGGATGATAAATCACAAAAGGTCCATCGGTTGTTGGATCGGCTTGATTGATAAGTCCTTCAAAGTCTAACTCACCAGCCATCATCGCTAGAACCTTGATGAGTCCTGTGAAAGGGTTACCAAACGAAGGCTCGCCCACAAATATCACGCAAAAGCTTATTGTAAATCCTATAAGTAATCCGGAATAAGCCAGTAATAATTTAGCAAACTCGAACTGGATGTGAGTGAACATAGCAACGTAAGTGCCAAATGCTGGTAATTGTCCAACCATCAGCATCAGATTCGTCCATGCACAAAGAATGGCAAAGGCACCGATATAATTTTGCCAGTCGTATGTACGGCCTGTGTAAACGAAGGATGTCACGAAAACACTAACGATGACTATGCCATCCAGCACATTGTCTATATTGGAAAAGTACTGCTTCGCAGATTTGTATACCATGAAGCCAAAAATTTTTCTGGGTATGGTAATGCAAGTTAGTACCAACGAGAGGTACCATTCAATCTCAATAACTGGCCGTCTGAACAAAAAGCCTGAGATCCTTTTATTACTGCAGATCTTGGAGCTTGCAGCATCGCTCGTGTTATAACATTTATAGGCCAAAGCAGTCAATACATAAGTGGTCATACAGATGACGGTCATGGCATACAGCAAGATCCTCATGAGATAGAATTTTCTAATCTTCTCCCACTTAAGATGCAAGAATGCCATTACCAATGGATGCGATAACAAATCCTTTCTGCGTTCTTGTACAAAAGTATTGATGAAGCTGGTTTCACACTGATTATTGCAGGGGAAAAGTAGATCAAAATGAAAGCGCATTTCAAACTCTCTGTTGTGTGGAACTGGTCTCCTTAATGTGATGGATGCATCCAGCCTTTGTCTGAACACTTGAAGAGATTCTGGGATTTTTCTGAGGATAACGTTCAGGGCTGACAATCCAGTGTTGGTAGTAGCACTAACATCAGCCCCAGCCCATATCAGAGCTTCCACACAACGCGATTGCTCATTCAAAGCTGCAATATGCAAAGGAGTGAATCCAATTCTATCAATAGCGTTCACCAAGGCTCCGTTCTTCAGCAGTAGCTCCACCAGATCCGGAGAAGAGTTGGTGCTCATCACAGCAAAGTGCAGAGGAGTCCTGTGGCCTCTGTCCACAGCATTAATATTGGTACCTGGACTATTAAGCAGAATATCCGCAGATTCTATCGACTGCACGAAGCAGGATACGTGCAGAGGTGTCTCTCCAAGGTGATTCTTCTCAGCTACACTGGCTCCTCGATCCAACAATAGCTTCACCACTTCGGTAGCTTTTGTCCTCACCGCGCAATGCAGAACTGGTTCCACAACTTCTTGACACTCGTGGTTCCTCAATTTTGCTCCAGTATCTAGTAAAACAATCGCAGCTTCCTTAGAATCGCCAAAAGCTGCAAAATGCAAGGGAGTATAGTGGTTTATGGTATTGGCAGAGTTAACGTCAGCCCCTTTCTTAACGAGCAGCCTGATGCAAGCTACATTCCCAGCCAGGCAAGCAGCTAGCAAAGGAGTCACTCCTGTTTTTGGTTCTATGTATTCAATTTTAGCACCAAAGGCTTCTAGAATTGGCATAAGATGAACCAGACCTCTATAACAGGCCCATATAAACGCAATATTGCGCAGACGTGGATTCGATGAGATTTCAGGAATGATAAATCCTTTTTCCATATCAAGAAGGAGTCTCATTTCCGGTGCACCAACTATGGACCACATAGCTGACTTCAGGCTAGCTCCATTGATGCGTTGGGCCTCCCTCAAAGCTTCAAGGTTATCGAAGAAGAGGGACTCATCGGCTGGTGGGGGTTGGCCAGCGTCTATCTCCACATTTTCCACGGGACTTTCACAGTCCGGATAGTTGTTCTTTTCGTGTTTTGGATTGAAACACCTGACGGATCTATAGGTCGGTGCCATTCGAACCGAGAGAGGGTCCTTACGACCTCTGCGCTCATCCAGGCCAGTCAGGGAACAGTGCCGTAGTCTTCCTGGAGTCTCGCAAGTTGGGGTCCTTGGCGTCAGATCCTGGTTAACCACTGCTGCCTTCTCTTCAGGTATTTTGAATAGCGTCGATGGTCTTCGTGGCTGCATCGAAACTGAATTCATTTTTCTCGTCGATTTCTCCTTGGTCCCCGATCCTAATGGATCGCTCACGTCACTCTTCAATTCCTTTATCTTCCTAGTCATTTTCTCTTTTAGTTCTTTTTCAGCAATTAACTCAGTCCTATTGGAACAGTCTACTGGAGGTTTAGCGTCATCAGAAATTTCGAGACCTTTCACTGGCTCCTCATTGGAAACTGTTAGCTCCAAACTCGAAGCTTTTTTATCAGCCTCCAGCTCAGTCTGATCGTTCCGCTCGTCCTCGTGCATTTTCAACCAATTATCTCCAACACTGGAGGAACTTATCTTGCAGCTACGTAGAACTCGTCTAGCTACGTACTGGCAGCGTGCGTTCTCCTTTGGAGGGCATCCGAATCATCTCGCCCCTCCTCAAACTCGAGGCTATTTAGTTATCAAGTTAAGAGGCTCTTTCAATGATGCACGATTGATTGTCAGAGTATTGCTGCATTTCTCGCCTGCAAAAATCCAAATTTCAAAACTCACCACAGCTATACATCCAGTACTCACCTCTTCGACTAACGGGACTATTATATTTCTCTCTTTCTACGTCCATTAACGTCTCTACGAATTAGCCAACCACTCCCACATTTATCCATCCTGGCATCTTCTCGAGACTCCTTCGTTACTCTTGGATCGCAGACTCGAGAGCTGAAATTGATCCACGAGTATTAATTATTACTATCAACCTTTACGCAAATACAAGATAGATACTCCAAATGTTATTCTTCGATCTTACATGTTAACTTTGAAAATTCCAAGAAAATTCCTTGCATTAATTTCCCAATAATTCTGCAAGGACTTGAGAAACGGGATTTCTAAGAATCGAAGGATTCACTCGTCAATGTTCTTTATCAGTCCCCATCCATCATCCCACGTGCACTACACGAGACGTTTCGACTTTGCTACAGTTTCTTCATTGAAGTTTATCTCAGAATCCGCAGGTTTGCTCTTGAGAAATTTGACAATTGAGTCCGAGTGTTTCTCGGGATCGTTTCTTCATTGCATAATGGGCACACTAGCACTAATTTCCTGGCGGCTTCCGGTTCGAATTGAAGTCGCGTTGCGCCTGGTCAAGATCACCAAGCGGCACTTTCAGGACTCGGAGCACCACACTGAAGAGCTTCCGTGGGTCGGAAGGATTCGGGGATTTACGGAGCGAGTTTAGAAGCGACCGTTACGAACGAGTGTCGCCTTCTCACTAAACCAAGTTTGCTGCTGGCGAGCGACCACGAAAACCTATCAATTCGAGATTGAACTAATTTCGTGCAGTCGACCTCCTCGCTAGAGTAAAATGAAAATCTCTCGATGGTATCTTCCTCTGTCTTATCTTGGTACTTTGATTATTTTCTTTTTGTTTTTTATATAATTTCACTAAATTAAATTTGCTGGTGTTCAGAGACTACGAAAACCCATAGATTCAAGATTAAACTAATTTCGTGCAGTCCAGCTCCTCGCTAGATTAAAATGAAAATCTCTCGATAGTATCTTCCTCTGCCTTATCTCGGTACTTTGATTATTATTTTCATTTTGTTTTTCAGATAGCAAGTTTCAATTTCTCTCGAACCACGATGTAGCAACGTGGACGGATTTCATCTTTCTTCTATCGATGTGCGATGAAATATGGATCCAAGATACACGTGTGTGTATACATATATATACACACAAACAGATGAAAAATCTTGAATTTCACTCCTTTCAGCGTGATGGCAACGAGCCAGTTGAAAATGGTGTGAGATTTCACGCAAAACGTTCGTGCTTTAGTACCGAAAAACCAGAAGACATTTGTAATTTCCGAATAAAAGCGTCCTTGTCCGTAGAGCCGACGTGAGTTAATTACATGCGAGAAACTCGAAACCGGTTCCATCCGTAACTTGGCTATTTCTCAAATATGATTTATTATAATTTCAATAAAAATATTCAGTTTTGGATGGAAAAAAATTATGACTTTTTATCGCGTCTACGAATTTTTTTATAGAATTAAAAAGAATAGGGATATAGAGTGTTCAGAAATTAGAATAATATTCGGAGCACGATTCAAGGGCTCGATAGTAATGCTCGCCTTGGAGTAAAAAAATTACGTTGATTGAGCAACAAAGCACTGTTTGAACTTGCCACGCAACGAGGACTAGCACACCCGAGATTTTTACCTTAGTTTCCTTTTTAGAAGTGCGACTAGCATAATAATCCTCGCCTCCAACCCTTACACCACTGGAATATCAATTGCGCCTCTGTGATGCACGGAAATCAAAGTTATTTCGTGACAAGATAATTTAATGCTCGAGTCAACCTTTTAAAAATCAATCAAATCTAATCGTCAATCTTTCGACCAACTCAAAGATAACTCGTTGTTTCGCAAATAACAATATTATTATCGATATTGTACAAATCAATCCAATTAATAAAAAAGAATTACTTATTTCAACGTTTATTCAATAAAATCCTTAGTTCCATCAATCATTCATATTTACAGTTTTTTTCTAAACGAAATATAAAAAATAAATATTGTTCATGCTGTGTAATATACAATGATACAAGTCTGCACGGATGTTAATCAGAAATTAACTGATAATTTGCTGATACTATGAACAACTCTTAGCTTATTTGGACGGAACACGATACGTTATGGCACTGGACACAAGAATACAAAGTTTCGAATGACGATCAGCTCGAATTTTGGAAGCAGCGAGCTTTTACATGTAATTTCCAAGAATTTTAATTTGATGCACTTCATTTGTTTACTTGCTAATCTGACTCGACGTGCAGAATCAGCTTGGCACGAATTGAATGGAGCAGTGATGAATTCGTTGAAGGAAGATGTAGATTTAAATTAGAAATTCCACCTGACAGTGGAATCTTCTAGCTGGTCGACGCCTATATCAGAACACAAAGTTTCTAACAACGATCAAGTCGATTTTCAGAAGCAATGAGCTTTTACACGTAATTTCCAAGAATCTTTAACTTGATTTTCATCTCCCAACTAGCTAATCTGTCTCGATGTGCAGAATCAGCTTGGTACGAATTGGATGGAGCAGTGTCGAATTCGTTGTAGGAAGATATGAACTTAAATTAGAAATTCCATCCACAGGTGGAATCTTCTAGCTGGAGTCACTGTCGATATCTATTTCTGGATTGAACCTCTTATCTATCGCCAGAGTCATAACAAGATCCTGGATGAGCTTGTGATTCTTCTCACAGAGTTTCTTCAGCTCTGCGATCTCGTCCTTGACCTTATTGTTGTCCTCGGTGAAGACATCGTCGTCGGTTTTTCGTCTAAAGGTGGAGTAATCACTTTTTAGAATTGTGTAGGCGGTGCTGTTGCTTCGTTTGCTGGAAACAGTGCCCGTGGCCGATTTCCTGTCTCTGGCAACCTTGTAGGCCGAGGAAAGCACGTCACGTGGTAGCCTAGCCTCACGTGGATTGAGAGGTCGTACGGTTAAGACCGCGCGCAATGGGGAGGGTAACACCAGAGCGGTCCACCTTAAGAATTTCAGTAGCTTCTTGGGAAGGAGGCCGAGAAAGAGAGCAGACTCGACATCGCAGATGAGTTTTGTCTGGCGTACCAATTTGGCCAGGCCGGCTGTCTTCTGCAATCCTTTGATATCATGGACAGCGATGCCTACCAAAAGGTTCATCAAAACTATTGTGACGAACAATAGAAAGAGGACGAAGGACAATTGAGCAGAAACTTGCAGAAGAATCCAGGAGGTACCTCCTACGTCCACCGGTCTTACACCATCTTCCTCGCCTGGAAAGAATAGATCCTCAAAGTCCAGTTCACCAGTCATCATGACCAGTACCTTGATGAGACCAGTGTGTGGGCTGCTGAAGGATTTGGATCGAGGAAAGATGACGCAGAAACTGGCGGTGAATCCCACTAGAAGGCAGGCATAAGCCAGAAGAAGCTTGAAGACTTGGGCCTGAACACTGGTGAACATGGCCACGTAGGCTCCAAACATTGGCAACTGGCCTATCATCAGCATCAAGTTGCTCCAGCCACAGAGAACTGCGAAGGCTCCTACGTGACTCTGCCAGGTGTAAGTTCGTCCAGTGTACACAAACGAGGTGGCGAAGACACTGAAGATCACGCACCATTCAACCATATTCTCGGCTTGTGTGAAGAATTGTCTAACAGAGAGGTACGTGAGAATTCCTGTGAGCTTTCGAAGAGCTTCTAGAACGGTCAAAACTACCAGGGCGTACCATTCTATTTCAAGGACCACTGGGTGCCTGTAGAGAAACCCGTTCAGACCTGTGGTGTTGGCGCAAAGTGGCATTCTTGGGTTATCCACCTGGCCATGAGATTCGTTGTAACAATTGTGGGCCAGAGCTGTGATTACCCAGGCAGTCAGTACCAAAACGAAAACCAGATAAAAAACTAGTCTACCAACGTAATATTTTCTAATTTTCTGCCATTTCAGATGTAGAAACGATTGGCACAGAGGATGTTCTAATATCTCCTTGTAACCTTCTTTGACAAAAGTGCCCAGGTAGCCTATTTCACCTTGTTGCTGATGCTGCAGCAGTGGATGAAAGTCTAGTCTGAGCTCGACCTCGCCTGCAGCAGATCCATGCTGTTGCAGAGTTATGGAAGCATCGAGTCTTTGTTTAAAAATATTTAACGAGGTTGGAGTCTTCCTCAGGATAATCGACAGGGCACTGGTACCACCTTTTGTAGTGGCAGTAAGGTCAGCTCCATGTTGAATCAGAACATCCACGCATTGGGAGAGTTCGTTCAAAGCAGCTACGTGGAGGGGTGTGTACCCATATTTATCAACTTTGTTAACGTTTGCTTTCCAGGTTATGAGGAATTCAGTGACGTCATAAGCCAATAAAGACCTGCCCAAGGCAAGATGCAGAGGTGCCCTGCCGTCGTTGTCCTCTACATTGGGGTCGCAGCCTCCTTTTCTCAGCAAGATTTCCACGCACTCCAAGGAGTGAGCACGAGCTGCCATGTGCAGGGCAGTTTGACCTCTGTGGTTCTTCAGATTCACGCTGGCTCCTCTATCCAGAAGAAGATCCACGTTATCAGCGCAGCCTGCTTCTGCAGCGAGGTGCAAGGCAGTTTCTCCTTTTTTGCTAAGCAAATCAACTTGGCAACCAGCCTGGAGGAGAGCTGCCAAGCATGCAGGGTCTCCTCTATCTGCCACGTGATGAATGGGACCCAGCCCATTGCAATCCAGCCTATTCAGGTGGAGGCTCCCATTGACCAGTATCCTTAGCACGTCCAGTGCATTGCTTCTCGCTGCAGAATGCAGTACTGTTTCTTCAGCGAAAGGAGAACCTGCAGCCTCCTGAGTGATCCCTTGCTGCAAAAAGTATTGGGCAACGTTCAACGAGTTCCCAAAGGCTGCATAGTGAAATGGAGTATAGTTTCTTTTACCGTTGATCGTTGCTCCATTATTAATCAGGTATCTCACTCCTGACAGACAATTGCTAAAGGCACACAGGTGCAGAGCAGTCAAACCCTGCTCCTGTTCGGAATGATTCAAATCAGCTCCAGCTTTGTGCAAGCTTGCTATTAGATCACTGCGGCCCAAGAAGCTTGCATGGAGCAACAGTACATTAATTTCCTGTGGTTTACAGGTGTCCAGGAACCTCTTCAGGCTCTCATCCGTCCATTTGGGAGTATCAAGGTCCTCGAACAAATGGACACGTCCACCGACGAAGCGCATATGCTCTATCAACAAGTTTTTCACAATATCCTTGTTAACTTGCAAGGCACAACTACTCTCATCAGCGTAAGAACTCTCGCTAATGCACAGGGAGTAACAATGTGGCTCCTCGATAGGAGGTGGGGTACCAAAATCCATAGAACGATCTTCCGATGGTGTTACCAGACTCTCTGGCTCTGGACTTTGTCTGTTTCTCGATGCCAGCCATCGTGTCAACAATAAAGACGTCGTCGTTTTCCCTCTTGGGGTATCCGGGGATGAAAAACTGTGCATGTTGAACGATTTTTCCAAAGGAGTTTTCTTTCTGGTGTTGGAGAACGTTGACGCACTTTGGCGACTCATGCCTATCACTGTTCATACATTCCTGGCATCACCTAAAAGTGAATTTTCAATTATTTGATTTTGCATCATAATTTTCTAAATCTTAGATACTACAGTCTTGTTCAATATTGAATTATTTTCAACATATCGCTTGTTATATCTCTATTGATCAAGAAAATCCTGACAATTCAGATTCTATCATGCTTAACCGGTTTTATATTCCTGACATCACCTAAAAGTAGATTTTTAATTATTTAATTTCGCACAATAATTTTCTAAATACTAGACACCAGAGTTTTGTTCAATACTGAATTCTTTTCAATATATCGCTTAATACATCTCTATTGATTAACAAATTCCTGACAATTCTGATTCTATCATGATTAATCGATATTCTTATCTAACAAAAATACGAAGCATGTACGAGATACACAATACTTTAAACTGTACATACATTCAAGGAAAGGAATCGTCATTAATTATAGAAAATTACTACTTGCGCCAGTAAATAGAGAAATTTAAATTTAAAATTAAATATCCGAGAAACAGCGTGGAGGATCTGGATGCGACCAGTTTTTGCTCGAGAATCGCGAGTTTCTTCTCATTGCTTTTGTCGCGCTACGATCATTCATGCCACGCGCTCGTGTATGACCATGTTGATGACGCTGAAATCTGGCGCGCGAATGTCAATTGGAAAATCGGGTGATAGATTGATAAGACGACGTATACCGTAGAATTGGCATTATTTATATCGTGCGAGTCCTTCGGGAATTAAGAACGTCAGAAATCTGAAATTATTATGAGTATTTGGTCATTGCGTCGCTAATAAAATCTGACTCTTCCAGAATGAATTTTCAGAGGAACCTGTTTCTTCTTCTACCTAATCTGACACACTACACTCGAATTATTTGTCTACACGTTGGTCACCTTCGACAATTGGTGACAATAAGACTACAGGAGGGATCTGAACGAAAGCTATTTATAGTTCCAGCCCCTTGAGAGAATTTTTCAATGAATTAAGTAATTGAGAATAACGATCAAAAATGTTTATCATTGAGAGTATTATCAAAAAAGTTTTGCTCTTCTCGCAAAATCTATGAATTTTACAAAAAACTCTGGATCATTCAATAAAATTAAGATTTAATTTAAATCAAGAATTAAAAATCAATCATGTCCTTTTATATCTTGAAGGAACGGTATTTAACTTCCATACTTGTATCATTGCGACATTAGTGATGCATAACGATTATTTTAATATAACAAATTCGTTAACGAGTGACACTCACCATCTCGAGAGATTATTGTTTCACGTCGTTTATCGTGTTAGGCAATAGTTATCCTATGACCTTTACGATCCTAGCTATCGTTCATTACGACGTTGCAGATTCATAGCTTTTCAAACGTCCGAACTTCCGGATTGCCGATGAGTTAGCTCATCCAATAATCGCGTACTTTCACACAAGAGTTACTTATGCAAGAACTAAATTATTTCACCGACTAATTCTATCCTCAATCTAATGATGGACTCATTACAATTAATTCGATTAAAATTATTGCTTCATCCTCTGGATAAACTTTGGCTTGAACCGTATTTGGCTAATGTAGAATTCCCCGTGCACCTTTGTGTACAGACAGTCTTGATAGTACCTTGATTGAAAAATTAAAGAGAGTGTGTGAGAGAGAGAGAGAGAGAGAGAGAGAGAGAGAGCAAGACTATGAAAGAAAAACTCTGACAATTATATATATATATATATATATATATATATATATATATGTATATATAAGTGTTATGTTTACACTATTAGGAACACTAAACTAAGAGATATGATTGTGATTTGTACTTTTGTAGTAATGATAAACTCAAGTACCGGCGTTGAGAGACAACGAATTGCTGACTTCATCGAGGTAGATGATCGGATGGCCCGATTGACACTGAACAAGCTGGCTTGTCACCCTTTCTTACCGCTACTACTTGCTTGCTTGCTTGCCATTGGATTCTCACCGGTCTTCCCGCTGATCACGTGTGCTACAAGGAAATGCAGCTCGCCATTGATTCACGCTTAATTAGCACATATTCCTCCTCGCTTCTCGACTCTTGCTCCAAGAATTTTTCCAGCAATCCCCAACTCGTCCTTCTCTTGCCTAATCACTCGTAGATATTTGCAGTTCTTTTCAGTGATTTCTCAGTAACATAATGTGTCATCTCTTACATTCTACAGATTCTTCTCTACTCTTCATGAAATTTCATATATTTATATTCTTATATCATACCACATTAGTTTGTTGTAATTCAATTTTCATTCCTGCAATTGTTTCTCTTCCATCATTTTATGTGAAGTTGAAAACTGATTTTTGATGATTCCTTAGTCGAATAACAGTGTCCAAAATTAATGCCAGTTCCACTTCTTTATCGTCCAAAGAATTCATGACGATCTTGAAAATTAACGAAACTTTGTGATTGTTTGTAAAATAAGCTTCAATTGTGATTTATAAGGTATGTCATTTGCGATTTTTTTGACCTAGATAATATATAATCACTAACTGAATATTAATTTCGAAAAGGTAGACCTCTTTTTTATGTATAAATTCAATTTACTCTTTTCAGTATAAATTAGTTTCAGAAAAGAAGAAAACAATTATTTTTGTTAAGACTTGTGGTATGACTCTTTCGCCAATCTTCCAGGTTCTCTTGAATTCTGAACTGGTTGAAAGGAATTGAATTTTAAATTACTTCGAATGGAGAATAAATCGTTTATGTGATAAATAAAATAAATATAGCTTTAAATACTGGTACCGAAGTGCTTCTCCTTAGCAGCTTGATAAAATATTTTTACAGCTAATAAATAATTAATTGCAGCGTTAGATTTGTAATTACCGATGCAGTCTTATTAATCTTAAAGTTATGATACTTCTCAAAATTTCTCTTGATTTATAAATAATCCCATTATTTTACATCATAATAAAATCGACACTTTCACGAGCTATAAAATTTACGACAATCATTCTGTATAAATGTAAATATTGTTTAAAATTTAAACTTTTTTTTTACTGACTAATCGAGCGAACGGTTCGTAAATATAATTATTATATTCCCCTTATATAATTCCTTTTCTTTATATACAACACAGAAACTAGCGTTCAATATTTGAACAAGACATCAGCTTAAGTAATAATAATAATTATAAAAAAAAGCTACACTTACTTACCATCAATTTCGAATATAAAATATTATACTTACTCATTGTTACAATTAAGGATTTCTTTCTACACCAAAAATAATTCATGATAAAAAAGATAATAGAATAACTGTTTATAATAATGCTGAGGTAATTGAATTTTTAATCTTAAGTAGCGGTAAAAATATTATTACGATATTGCAATATTTGTTAAATTTGCAACAAAACTTACCTGTCGCCGCAGTATTATTTCATTAAAGTACGTAAGATCCTGTCCATTGATAGTTACTTTTCCACTTCCTCCACCAAAAACAGTTACAGAAGCCTTGGCACTTTTCCTTTGACAAACTGTAAGAAATATTCAAATGTTTTAAGACTACTATTCAAATGAAATCTTATGTATTTTTTATTATAACAGAATTAATACATACGCGGTACATGGACAAACGGCCTACCATCTTCAGTATATTGCGTCTAAAAAATAAAATTAAAATAAATCATAAACCGGCATCTTTATCTATTATCGTGATTGCTCTTTACTTACAGGTAAGAGCTGAATACTCTCTGTGTAATTAACAAGTTCAGCAGTATATTTGCGAATAAACTCAGACACATGGTTGGAGTAAGGGTGATTGGCTAGTGTTTCTAGAGATTTTGTCAAATATGAATACTGAAAAAAAAACAAAAATTAATGTTAATATAAAAGTCTTGTACAGAGTTTTCTCTAATGATGAAACATAAGCTCTGAGTTGCCTGCCTATAGCACTTATGACTATAAAGTTAAATGATATCTTAAAAGCACTAATTCGCTAACATTTTAGTTCAATAACCTTCATTCTTCATTGAAAGTATAATTTTCCCTTAATTAATCACAATAACTTTATTTAATATTAAATTAAATAAAATATAAAATATTGAGGTGCTATAGTTAAATAACAAAGTTATTTATAACTACTATCTTTTTCTTTTAGAAAAAAATTCTGTGTTAAATGTGTGTAAGATATTGCTAGAGTTTTTGCTTACATTATTATCAGATAATTTTTCTTGAAACAAATTTTCAATTTCTTCTTTGTGTAACCATCTTGTAGAAAGCAAATTTCTAAAAAAAGTGAATAATATCATAGACATGAAATATTTTCAGTTATAATAATCATATAAAATTCTTCCAATTCACATACATTTTGTCAGTTTCTACTGGTAAAACACCTTTTTCCATTCTTTCAGTTTCTAAAGTCAATAGCTTACTGTAATTATCCATGATGTCCTTAAAAAAGAAATAACAAAATTTTTGAAAATGGTTATTGTACACATAACTTACTTTACTGTATACTTACATATAATGTTCTATAGAAATGGGGCTGAATTGTATAAAACAGTGAGTGCTGTGGCCTTCCATTTATATCAAATTCAGCTTCTTTTTTATTAGGAAAAATTTCATCAGGTGAGTTCATTAAAGGCCGTGCCTTAGGCTCAAACAATCCAGATGGAAACAAATATTCAATACTTCTCTGCAATGATAAATAACTTATTGGTGGAAGAATATACATACTATTAAAATTTTATTCATAAATTTAAATTCACTTTAACGTCTTCTTTGGTAAAATTATTTGGATCTTCTCCCATAATATTAGCTAAGTGTCTTTTGCCAATTTCATATTCAGCAATTTGATTTTTCATAAAAGCCTCTGAAAAGTATTAATGAAGATTATTATAGATTTATGATTATCATAAGTAAACAAATACATACGATATGCTTTATTTTTTTCTATGTATGCCTTTGCAGCAATATTAGTTTTTTTCACAGGTATAGGTTCTATAATTTCGGGATTATCCTCAGGTTTATCTATTACAGATATTCGAACCATTGATGACATACTCTAAAAAGCAAACAATTTTGAAGATAATTTTATTTTAAATAAATTTAAAATTCAATCTTCTAATCAGTTAAAATGAACTTTTGTAATGATTTCTAATCAAACGAATTACATATATTATTAACTTACAAAAAGTCGATTTAGATTTGACCAAATTTGAGAATTAACATTATAAACATAATTTAATCTCTGTAATTTATTAAAACGTGTAGATAAAGAGACAGCCATAATTTCGTGAGCTCCGTCTTAACGTCTTAGTCTTAACCGTTTAACCTATGTATCTTAAGAAGAGACATGCATGTCCTGATGTCCTATCCTATGCAGCAGCGACATACATAGGTTGCGAATGTGGTTATTTGATAGTATAGGTATAGACGGTTATCGCTCGTCGGTATATACATACGGTATTAACGGTAAGTATAAGCCAGCATATACATATAAACGTTGAATAGTGACATGTGTGTGTGTGTGTGTGTGTTGTGTGAGATACAAAGTATACCCCTTCTCCTTACAATTGTTGTCGCTATAGCGTCAGACTTCAGGCCCAAAACTCAACTGTACCGTCTGTACATGACACCTGACACACCATCTGGCAGTAATTTAATTTAACTTTCAAAATAGTGAAAGTTATTGAAATCAGAAGCTAAACATATTTGTTAATATTAGAAGGTTTTATAAGTCCAAATTATTTATATTTTATAAATTGTTATTTTATTTTTGTCCAATGACAAAAAATATTTCAATGATGAAAATTTATAAACATATTATAAGATTAATTTATTATTTTTTTTTCAGTTTTTTTTAAATGGCCTTATCAAGAAAATTTATAAGAAATGCTTCTATTGGGACCATTGGATTAGGAGGCTGGTTGTATTTGAAGACCAATAACTATGATCCTGCATCATTTGGATTATTAAGATTGTTTCGTGCAGCAGTAACTGTATTTCAGATAGGTAGCCATTATAAAAATTCTTTGTATAAATGCAATTTAGACAAGAAGTCTCCAGAATACTTGAATTTAAAATCAAAAGTTCATAAGCACAGTGCTGAAAAACTCTTGGAACTTTGCTGTGTTAACAAAGGTGTTTATATAAAAGTAGGTCAACATATTGGTGCATTAGATTATCTACTACCTCAAGAATATGTCAGTACAATGAAGGTATTGCACAATTCAGCACCTCAATCTTCTTTTGAAGATGTGCTTACAGTTATTAAGGAAGATTTCAAAAAAGATCCTTATGAAATATTTGAATCCATAGATCAAGTACCCCTTGGTACTGCTAGTCTTGCTCAAGTCCATAAAGCAGTATTAAAAGATGGAAGAGTAGTTGCTGTTAAAGTTCAACATCATTCTGTTAAAAAGAATTTTTATGTAGATATGAAAACAATGGAAACTTTAGTTAAATTGACTTCAATCATTTTTCCAGATTTTAATTTTGATTGGCTAGTTAATGAAACCAAAACTAATGTACCTAAAGAATTAGATTTTACTAAAGAGGGTGAAAATGCTGAAAAACTTCAAAAATATTTTGCTCATTGCCATTGGCTAAAAATACCAAAGATTTATTGGGATTTTTGCTCATCCCGTGTCCTTACAATGGAATATTTAGATGGTGGACAAATTAATGATTTAAAGTACATATGTAAAAATAATATATCTGCTGAGGAGATTTGTAATAAACTTGGATACTTGTATAGCCATATGATTTTCACAACAGGATTTGTACATTCTGATCCACATCCAGGAAACATTTTAGTTAAACAAAAAGGTGCTGAAGCTGAAATAATACTTTTAGATCATGGGCTATATGCTAGTCTATCAAATGATTTTAGACTGGAATATTCCAAATTATGGTTGGCTATAATGAATGGAGATAAAACAGCTATGAAAATCCATTGTAAAAATTTAGGCGTCACTGACTTTTATGGAATTTTAGTCTGTATGGTTTCTGGTAGAAGTTGGAATACAATTATAAATGGTGTACAGAAGACACAGTATACAAAAAGTGAGAATCAATTTCTTCAAAACGAAATACAGAATATTTTGCCACAAATTAGTTCCATATTACAAAATATTGATCGACAAATGTTGCTTTTGTTCAAAACAAATGATTTAATACGTGGAATTGAGCATTCCTTGAAAGTTGAAACTAAAATGTCTGGATTTTTAGAAATGTCAAGATGTTGTATAAATTCAATTTATGGAGAGAAAATAAAGCAATCAAATAGTAAATGGTCAACAATTAAATTCAGTATTATGAAGCAATGGGCTCTCATTAAACTCTCTATGTATTATACATATTTAAGTCTGATAAATTTTGATTTGAATAAGCAAATTGAATCTGTGTGGTCAAGTGACCTTTATCTTTAATTAACTATAACAGTTAAATTTTAAGGACAAAACAAATTTTTAACAGCACTGCTGCCAATCAATAATTTTTTATTGTTACAAGAAAAAAGCCTAGATTTACATGTATGAGTTAAATTAGTTGCTTGACATTCCATCCCAGTAATATTTTTACAATTTACACGTTTTTATATTAATGTTTTTTTGATATATGCATATTGTTTTTAAAAATGTACTTAAAAATTGAAAATTAATTTTTTAATAAATTTTATATTTGTTTACTTTAGTGTTTGCTTTAAACATAAACATCACCATCAGTTTTGCGAAATACGAATAATATGTTTAGTGCGGAACATGCGTGATAACATATATGTAAATCCTACATCTTGACGGCAGCTGGCAGCATATAACTGAAGAAATAGTTAATTTTAAATGTCGGACTATGTTCGGAGCTTTTATCTAAACCGCTAATGAAATTCGGATTTTATTCTGCAGAGTATAACTTTAACGCTTTTACATTTCAGCTGATTGCCGGCTGCCGCTAGGAATGCTAATTGCTAGGATATGACTATAGATATGAGATTACTGGGATTTAACTCAAATGACTCAAATCAAATGTTCTGTTGCTTCCCGCCCCAGGCTTTCAGTTTGGGCCGGTGGGTGATACCAGCACCAGGTGATACAATACAATCACTAGATGAAGTAAATAGGGAATCCTAGGGAAAACTCAGTCGAAGCAAAAAGAATTCATTGCCAAACTCAACTTTATACGCGAAGTGCGGTCTACATGAAAACGTTCCTTCACAATTCCATTTTAAAAATGAAAGCTATAATACAACGGGTGACAAGTGCCACGGTTTCAGGTATCAAAGTATTTAAATTAAAAGAATTTAATTTGTTTTAATAATATTTATAAATTGTTGTAATATTACACTGTTCATAAAATTATTCCAGACTACAGCGAGTAGCCTGGTAATAATAATAATGTACATACAACAAGCATAACCTCTTTTCTAATGTAAAGTATATTTCGACATTATTTTAATAATAATAAATTTCAGTTGATGGCACAGTTATTAGTAGTATTGGAAATGGTTTGTGTGTTTTGGTTGGTGTTAAAAGGGATGATTCGTTATCAGATATACAATACATGTAATAATTTATATTTTTACTCTAAGCATAAGAAAATATTCTAATTCTGACTAAGAATAGTTTTTTAACAGTGTAAGGAAAATTTTAAATACTAGAATATTTGATGATAACAATGGTAGAAGATGGAGCGCTAGTGTTAAGGATAAGCAATACGAAATACTTTGTATAAGCCAATTTACACTATATCATGCTCTAAAAGGAAATAAATTAGATTTTCATAATGCAATGCCTGGTCCACAGGCTGAGCCATTCTATAATAATTTTTTAGAAGAATTACGTAAAAATTACAAATCTGAATTTGTAAAAGGTAACATAAACCCACAATAAATGATATATAATATCAGTTAATTTTATAGAATAAAATTTCGCATTTGGTAATAATATTATAAACTTTTTCTACAGATGGTAAATTTGGAGCAATGATGGAAGTTAATATAAAAAATAGTGGACCTGTCACACTGCAAATAGAATCCTCATCCAAACTCGTATCTGATTTAAGGGAAAATTGTAGCTCATAAAAGAATGAAACCTAATATAATACTTTTAAAGGAATAAATTATTTATTTGATAGCATTGAATGTCTTTAAATTAATTATACTCTGACCAAAACCAATATTCTAAATGTATTTGTCAAAAAGATAAAGTTTTAATGAAATTATTTAAAAAACTGTTATTAAAATCTAGATTTTTTAAAAGAGTAGCAAGGCTTGAAAAATTCAGTTGCATAGTTGTATTTTCATTATTATTATATTAAAATAATTATATTTTAATTTATGTTTTCAATAAATTTAATAGTGAAAAATAGTTTTATATGTGCAAAGTTTTTGATGCCTCACAAGTACTAAATTTATGCTCCATTTTATTCCTTAGATACTGTTTTATGCTGCTGAAAGAAATGTACTGCCATTTTATTATTTAAGTTTTAAATAATTATACACAAAATGGATCCAGATGAAAATAATTTGGAGACTGTGATTAAAAAGGATGATGATCTTCAAAAAGGTAAATGGATAATTTATTTTTTGACTCAGCATAATCATTTATATGTCCACAGATGATGCCCAAGATGATAGATCTAGGCATTCACAGGTTGATGATAGTACTTGTCAGTTCCAAAGTACGCCAAATGAAACCTATACTATTGTGTCAACTAATAAATTAGTGGTAAAGATCTGCAAGAGTTTTTAATTAATTATCCATATTTATTTATTCTTGGAGATGTGTGAAATGAATCGAATAATAATATATATTGTAATATTTTAGACAAAGGAATCTCAAACAGATTTAGATAATAAAGAGACAGTTGAGGAGCTGAAAAACCAGCTGGAAACTATAATGAACTCTTTGGCAACTTTATCAGCAGAAAAATCTAAAATGGAAGCAAATTTTCAATTGGACAGAAAGCTCTTTAGAGCTGAGAGAGAAGAATGTGAGAAAGTAATTAAAGACTTGAAAGAAAAGTTAAAGAAAAATCAAGCGAATAATCATACAGAAATAGAACATATTAAATGTAAACTTATAATGGAAAGGCACGAAAGAGAAAAAGAGAGAAACGAGCATACGGCAACGCTGAAAGAATTGCAAAAGATTTTATCGGAAGAGCGGCGTGCCAAAGAACAGTTGGAAGTACAAGCAAAGAGTCAATTTGCCAATAAGACACAATGCAAGATTTTGGAGGCTGAATTGGAAATAACTAAGAATAAGTTAAAGCAAGCTGAAGAAGCTTCTAAAGAAACTCCACCACTTTTGACGTCGCTGCAGGCGGAAATGACAGCTATGAGGAAACAACACAGGAATGCCATTTTAGAAGAGCAAAAGCGAGCTGCGGCTGCTGAGCAACGTGCTCGTGGTTTAGCAATTACACATGAATCTAGAGTAGCTGGTTTGGAAGCCAGATTGGCAGAACTTTCCGATATAGTAGGTAATTATGACCGACTTAGACAGCAGGATCAGCAAGCTATTCAAACATTAAAGGAACAGTTGATGAAATTGCAAAACAACGAACAGAGGGACATTTCTTTCTCCAGCAGTGATCCTGAAGAGCTAGTTGCCAAAATAAAAACAATGTACAATAATTTATTAGACTTAGATAACAAGAAGAATGATTCGATTCACGTGAAATCTCTTTTAAATAGTTTAGAGCTTTATCACGCGGATAAAATAGCCGAATACAAAGATAAATATGAAAACGTTCTACAAGAGCTCGAAGATTATAAGCAGTATGTTTTGTCCACGAATAAAAGTGCTTCGAATATGACCAAAAAAGTCTATTTTTCTAATCAGAGTTCGGACTCCCACGATACTGGCTTTAGTAAAGCGCAAATACATCTGCTTAAAACGCATAACAGTAACTTAGAAGAAAGAATTCGTATCTTAAATATGGAATTAACAAATAAAGAAAAGAACATGGAAGTTAAATTAGACGAGGTACGCAAGTTATCCCATGAAGAGCGCACGAAACTGGAGCACGCATTTCTTCAAAAAGAGAATGAATTGCGTGGGAAGGTTTGTACTCTCGAGCAGCAGTTGCTGAATCAAAGAGAACGTTCAATGGCCTTAATAGAGGAGAAAAATAAAGAGATCATAACTTTAAAATCTTCTTTTCAAGCTTTATTACCGAAACGAGAGAATTCCACTGTACCACAACCACTTGAAGCTAAGTACAATTTAGCTAAATATGAAAACTCCGTAGAGCCCAGTGGAGATCTGGTTACAGGATTGTTGACAGCTGATAGTCCACCAATTTTATATTATACTCAAGAGCTGGCTAGGAGAGAGGTGCATATGTCAACGTTGAGAAAACAGATATTGGAACTTGAAGCTGCATTAAGAGAAAAACAACGTGAGGTAGTTCATGAAAAAGAAAAACTAAAAGAGGAGACGAATGCTCTGCAGAAAGATATAACTAGGTATTTAACTTTTTTATGGTTTATCTATAACTGGTTGTTTATAAATGTACTCCCACCTATCCTATTATTTCGAAAACGATGAATTTTGAGAAAAAAGGTGTCTGTTTACTTACCTTTTTCGGAATATATTGCGATGGTAAACCGATTTTTTAAAGTACGATTCCATATTTTTGTACTATATATTACTGTAGTTTGTCTAAAAGCTTTTTGAAACATATTTGAAATTATCAGTTCATCCATTCATTTATCAAATATTTCAATTTAGTAAAATTCGTAAGTAATATGCGTAACACTGTTGTTACGCATATCATTTCAGCTAAATCTATACTTATGTCTAATTTAAAATTGAAAAGTCGTAAAATTGGACGAAATGACAATATAAAAGTATTTCGGAAAGCTGTTGAGATACGTTCCAAGAATATGCAATAAAAAATAGTGGGTTAAATTTAGAAAAAGCTTCTCTGACCTTTGTATTAACTTCGTGTGACCTTTAAAGGTTAGATAAGTACTACAGCAATATAGATTCGGAAAAATAAAAGAACATTTTCTTTACGTGCGTATCGTTTTCGAAATAAAAGGAGTAGAAGGGGGAATTTATGAAAACCTCATATATTCTGTTACTAAAATTATTATCTTTTTTTATTAACGTTTTAGATTGCAAGCATGTAAATCGAGAGAAGGAGCCAATCTCGAATATTTGAAAAATGTTTTTGTAAACTTTTTAACAACCAACGATTTATCTAGCAAACGTCATATGTTAAATGCGATTTCTACAATATTACGATTCACACAAGATGAATCGGATAGAATAAAATACTTTAAATGACATTAGTCAACAAAACTGGATTTAACAGAGATGAAAATTATTTCAAAGACATTCATTTTAAATACGAAACAGTGTAATTTCTATCTCTGTTATAATTGTAGATAGCTGTTCTAAAATATTAAGACCGTGATAAGAAAATATCTTGAGCCTAAAAAAATAAATATTTTTAATCACTTGTTATATTTATTTATTTCATTTTGTATTACCTGTGTTATGTACAAAAAAAAGAATGACTAAAAGTGAGTATGCCTGGGTTTGTAGATAATTCATTACTGATAAATGAGATGTCTAGAGAACTTATCAATAATATTTTTTATAATAAATTATAACCATGATTGATAATGTGGTACAGAATTCCATGATATTCATCAAAAGATGCCATCGGAGTACAACCCTCTCTAATATTTTAACAGCATTTCTACACAACTCTTTTCTGTTCGATTCTTATTGATTCAACAAAGAGAAAATCAGGGAGGGGAACATAGTTGTATACTCCGTAATAAAATATGCTGTAAAAATGCTGATTTCAAATTTCTAATCGTGAGCTTTACTCTTCATCAATATCGTGACTTTCAAATGAAATTATATTAAATTTGGTATAATTCCAATATTTCTAAATCATGTATGTTTAATGTACATGGTACGTAAAACGATTAGAAATCTGAAGATCTTGAAGGCATAAAACGTCTATTATCGGTTTACTTCAAGCTCAGAACATCGGCGATTGTCAACACAGATTACAACATTTTATTCGATAACACTTGTTCAATATTTCATAATGAGACATCGGTATATAATATATATGATTCTGTAATATACATCTGATGAAGAATATTTTTCTTCCATATAATATTTCATATTTATCTGCTTCTTGATAATTCGTAATCATTAATGTGCTAAGATCCTTTTTTACAGCAGTTAATATAATTAATACTAACGTACAGAGGCCTTTAAAAATGTTTCCCCGAGAATGATGCGTTCCAAGGTATACAGATCTTATATAGCTTATCGCATTTTGCAATCGATTTTGAGATTTTTCGTGTGAAACAATTTTTATGTTAACAAGATTTACTCGAGGTAAGGCTTACATAGTTAGGAGAACAGTATATTTTTTCCAGTTTTCCAGAGAAGTGATAGACACTTTTTAAGATGCTGGTGGTGGTTACTTCTGTCCAGGTATAAGATACGTATTACCTTTTTATTTTATATTAAATAAGTTTTAGTTAATAAGATTTTAAACATATTTCAAAACTATTTAAGAGATCGACAGTTTTGGAGGTGCATTTTACAGTTTCAAATGAAGGAATACAGCTGATGACAGTACATCATAATCAACCTATAGCTATTCAATAAAAGATTTGAATAATCGATTTTTCTTCAGTTTAATCTTTAACACTAGCTCCAAATTTATTTAGGAGAAACAGAAAGAATTATCAAACCGGGTTTTACTTTCTATTCAAATATTTTAATCACAGGTTTAATTATACCATCATAATGCTGTTCTTTTTGCTTATCACTGGACAGACTCGATTTCAGTAAACAATTAAAACAAAGGATAAATTTATATAAAGCGTTGGAAATAATTAAATACATGAATTATATACTGTATGCTAGAGCATCGCACGGAAGATTTCCAAAATACAAAGTATATGACATTCGACAAATATTAATTTGTTCATTTTTTGAAAATCTATGAAAATCTAAAATCTCATTTAAAGATGTTAATGAAATAATGCGAAAATATCATTCAAATTGCATTTCGTATCTACACACTTAGATCAGTTAGAACCCCCTAAAACAAATAAATGCCACACTACTACTTGAGCGATTGAAGAACATCTTTTCCTTAACTCGTCACTATTTCGAGCTCTTGTTTAGAAAAGCTCAACGCTTTTGTTGAGATGGCCACAATGGCAATTTGGTCCAACAGCTGGTATATTGACCTCTGGAATCAAATCTACCAATCCAAAAGGACCAGGGAACGAGAAATTACAATTGACAAACTAATAACAAGTAAACATTGACAATGATATGTGATATCTTACTGAAAATTACCGAAACGATTAGATTTCGATAAAAGAAAAACTAAAATTTAAATTAAAGTATCAATCGGATAGATTAATTGATAAATTGATTGATTAAATGATTTACGTAAGTAACGACGATAGCATTGATCAGTGTTGGATTGATAGAAACTGGATGATCCCATCAGCCGGATATTTCTTTTTGTCTACAAATTGTGTATTTATATAATATTAACTTGTTATTCGGCTGCTTCATATAACTCTAATATATTTGTAATTTATTACCCACGCATACTTCTCTATACTTCGCACGCTGAGCTATTTGTCGAATACCGGACAATTTTTCATAAACATTCAGCGCACCGGGTAAAACGCGTTCGCTGCATAAATGTGTATGTAAAGTCACTTCATCACATGTGTGGTATAAGTGTGTATTTTTATAACATTATTTCTTGACTGATATATAATTATATAACAATTTTAAAAATATTTCAAAAGTAAACAAGAGATAATAGAATAATGATTATAATAATAGATGAATAATAATAACTAAATGTATATTAAAAGATACACATTAACGTAAATAAAAAAAGTGCGGGGACTTTTTGGGAGAGGGTATTAAACGATGGGGCTAAGAGTCTTAAGGTTTAGGGAGGTATAATTGAGTGCAGAAATTTTCTTTATACATAGAGAGGAAGGAATAGAAGGAAGATAAGTAGAATGAGAAGAGAATCCTATGGTGAAGAAACTTCCAATGGAGTAGCCGCCACTTTACTTTACTTCTGTTTTTCTAGATCACAGTCAACATTCATGGCTGCTAAATCACGGAATTCCCGTTTCATTCACCATTTGCACACATATATATTTGTATATATTTGCATATATATGCATATCTTCAATTTTTTAATAAATGAATAAAAAAAGAAGAAAATGTGAAAGCATTCTCGTAAATCTTATCAATACTGGAAAGTAGTTTGCTAATTTATACAAGTACAAAATATACTATATAGTATTGTTGAAAATTCTTTGAGCGGAGGCAAGCGCGAGAGACGCTCGATTCCCTTGACACTTTTACTATCCAAATTTTCAAAATATTTCCAATACTTTTACAAATCCCTTTTGTACTTCTACTTAACCAATGTTCCTCCTTTTTTGATATAACTCGTTGTTCAAAAAAACTAAGATAAAACGATTCGCATTATACTTTAAAATCTGCATTACATGCTATCTTTATTGTATACTTATTTCTCCCAAAATTTGAAAAAAAAAAAAAACAAAAAAAAATCTACCAATCGATTGAGGATATACCTCGACCTATAAAACAGGTGTACTAAAGATTTTCAGTATAACAAGAAAACACCAAAAAGTAAAATTAAATTTCGCAATGATTCGTAACATTTGAATATAACACAGTTATTACGTGTAATGACATCCAATAAATATTTATTGGATAAGTGTACTCGCTATGCTTATACAACGTATAAGATTAATCGCTATGCAAGAGGAAGTTCGGTGAAACATTGTATAATATGTATAGATAAGCTTAATATTTCTTGAAGAAACAATTGAATGCTTTTTAAAATTACAGGAATACCAAACACCAGTTAGTAAAAGTTTCTTAGTAAAAGCGTGTGCAGCTTTACAATGCAAAAAGTAAGCAGAAATAAAATAATCCAATTGCAAGAACAACTTTAGAGTTAAACAGATGTACTTTTCTCTATGTTTTTCAATATTATATATACTCGCAAACTCCTGAAAACGTCATCGGTGATATAACGATAATAAATATATTCAATAAGGTAGTTTACCAAAGAATCGAGTGTTGTTAAAAGAGAAAGAGAAACAGTTTGGTCCGAGTTCCAAGCGTCTCTCTTACTTGAAAAAGTGTCACTTGCCAACAGCGCGTTAAAAACGCTCGATACAAAATAATAATAGTCGCTCATAATCGGTGAAAAAATAATATTACAATAATATTATATATATATATATATATATATAGATATATACAAATAATGGTATCCTACAATTTTATGAGAAGGATTAAGCTTTGGAAAAAGATGATAGGACCGTCCCAAGCGCAGAGTCCACAAAGTATAAAGGCCCATAATATCTATACTTATTCTCTAGACTAATCCTGCTTGCGCTTTAAATTTAATTTTTTCTTTCTCTCTATTATTTTCTTCTGTTTCTTCAGCTTCGTCTTCATTTCCATCATTGTCATCGTCAATGTAATCGTCGTCGTCCTCCTCGTCATCATCTCATCACCATTATTATTTCCATCTTCTTCATATCCTTATTTTTATTCTTCGCTTAAATTTACTCTACAAATTACATTGCTACCATCTACAATTTCAATTTGTATACTAGTTTCATAATATATATATGTATATATACTTATATGTGTGTATATATAAATATTACATTTTCAGTTTATATAGTTCATCATGTATATGCTATTTACAAAGTATATAATAGACATTGCTCCTAGCCTAACTACAATATGCGTGCCGTGGCGCGAGACTTTTAAACCGTTCAGAGTGCGTTTTTATAAACGTATCACTAATTACATTATCTATTTTACAGCCAAATTCAACAATCTCCGCTAAAATCCAACTCATTCCAAAAAATATTTATTTGTATATAATGATATAGGGGGGAGGGGGGGGGGGGGGGGAGGGGCGATAGGGTAGGGAGAGAATAAGAGAGAAAGTAAGATTGAGTTAGAGATATATATATATATATACTATACATAAAATCTCTTGTAGACTATCGAATAAAAGGCAATTCTCCGACGGATATAAAAGGCAAATGCGTATATCAACAATATATAATTTATCATGCAATAAATCAGTTTAAAAACCTTTCAACAAAAAATCTAATAATTGTCAAGGGCCAAAAAAAAAAAAAAAATGCGGCCTATGTAAAATCCCGTACGTGTGCCAAGCATGTATAAATTGAAACCAAAAAGAAAAAAAGATGATTTTTAAAATATCTTTGTAATAAAAAAAAATTGGAATGTGTTGGATTTCGTGCCAAGCCCTTTAAAACAGTCGATAAGTACTTCAGAAAATTATTCTGGAGAAACGCATCACACATTATCTACATCATTTTTACCTAACAATTAATTCATTACTTACAAGGGAATAATAACGAATTCGTTCCCCGCTCGTCGCCGCACAATGGCACGATTTTTATTTTCAGTATTGGTTTCTGTTTCTTCTTCTTTCTTTTTCCTTCCTTTCCTTTGTTACGATATACAAATCCTAACGAAAAGTCGGAAAATATTTCAGATTTCCTTTTATCTCGAGATATCCAGCTAATTATTATTTACAAGTAAAACAGACTGCTGACTTCATTTCGTCAATTCTGTGCAATATTGTTCTCCCAGAATCTCACTCTTTAAAGTATCTTTGCTTTGCTTATCACCATCTACTCCCTCGTTCCTTTACTCTCGCAAACCTACTTTTATTTTTCATAGTCTCAGTCTATCTCCTTTCTTTTAATTTTACAATATCTTCGTCAACCTTCAATAATACTACATTTTTGTTGCATTGTTAAAAACGCATCGACTCGTGATTATCAGAAATTTCTTTTAACATCTACTTCAACGGTACATTACTAAATACCGTAAAACTAGTAAATAACTTTGACAATTTTTATCAGTGAATGAAGTTAATCCTGATATTATTGAACGAACACATTTCATTAAAGTTTTGCACGAGGAAGATCCAAGTAATATTGTTTATTATTATGCAAAGAAAGAAGAAGACACAATTGACCGATAAACTATGAATCAATGCGCTTTTTGTCTGGTTAAATCGTGAGAGCAGAAGTGAACGAGTGTGGAGAAGAATCATTGAAAGAAAATGAAAGAGTAAGAGAGAAGAAGAATGATTAATAATTGCTATTAAGTAAATTGAATCGAATTGCACTAAAGCCTTGCAGCACTTTACACATTGCGAAGAAACTGTACATGAAGTAAGCACACTTTGCTGTTCAAAGTATAATGATGTACTCGTGTTGTGGAGTAAGGGGATGCATAGTATCACAGTTGGCACGTGGGCGCTAGCTACCACTACTGCTGACGGGCAGTGACAGTGGAGCTCCCATGGATGTAGGAGGAGCAGTCAATGGTCCTAAAAAGGATACCACTCTTTTCACCAAACGTCCCATTATCAATTTACTTTTTGTATTCTCTTTTTTACTCTAATGCTTATTTCAACATCCAAAATACGTTACCGAATAATCATCCTTTACACTTGGCCCTTCGCATCAAAAACCATCAATTATTGCACGTACTAACAATACGGTTGATTTAGAATATTTAAAAAAGTTGATTAAAAAGATCGATTATTCAATTATTTGAAACAAAGCTGATGCTGCGATAGTTCATTGATCGTTATTGATGTTAGGCAAAGGGTTGAAAGGAAACTCTAATAATCGATCATTATTAAATAAAATACCGTAAAAATATCGCTATAATTTGTGGTAATCACAAATATAAACATGATTTAAGTCGCACGAGATTTAAAAGATTTGTGAAAATAAATTAAATAAATAAGAGCACAGATCTTTGTGGTAATTCACTGCCAATGAAAGTACTGCCGGAAGTCAATTGATAGAAAGTTACCTGTTACATTGGGTGAAGATTCGGAAACTGGCAGCGGGCTAACTAGATTGTTAGCTGACATAGGTGTGTAATTGGCCTTTAATTTCTGTCTAACCTCCCTAATTTTTAATTGAAGACTGGTTTTATTAGGAAAGATGTCGCAGTGTTTAGCTTGAAAGGACGAGGTTGCTTGGGTCGATGGGAAGTAGCCCTGTTCTTGAAACAACTGCATCACCAAATTACGACGTTGTTCCAATACTTTTCTATGTCCACGCTCGTTGTCGGTCCTGCCGATACCAGCGACGTTGCCTGTTCCTACTCCACCTCCCGGGGTCTTCGGTGTCCTCGGTGAACTCGCGTCCACGTCCCCCACCAACTCCGAATTTGCCCGATACGCCTCAACGTTAAAATCAGGCCCGAAAAACGTATTTCCGGTTAGCTTTACACTCGATGCCGATTTTGGTGTTGCTGTTACGGATACGTCCGATTCACCCTCATCGTCATTCACTGAAAAATTCCAAACGAACCTTTAAATAACACTGGCGATTTTAATGATTGCAACGTCGATTTGTCTTCGATGACTTACTTCCTGATCTATGAAGACCCTGATTGGACTTTTTCCGATAAGCTTGCATGGAAGATTGTAGATTTGCTGAATGTAAAACAGGAGGAACTGCACTGTGAGAGGCTGAGCCCGGAGTGTTTGTACTAATTGCACTTGGGCTCTGAGTATCATCCGGCTTGAATTCCGGTAAAGACGAGAATTTCTCTTGGAAGTTTACTTGCTCCAGAACCCTACGAGACGATCCGAAATTTCAGTTTTAATAAAACGAGTTACTGAATTTTCTTCACTTGGTAAATTAATACTCGATCGAACGATTGAAATGTAATTGCAAAGCCAGGCAATTAATTAATTCGTATTTTTACCTATCCATGCCATCCTCCACATTCTTCTTGAAGAATGATCCTCTTTTGGTAGACGGGGAAGGAGACGCATGAACATCAGACAAGTTTTGTTGTGACACTGTTTCAGAATTTTGCAAAGGATTTGCTTGTGTTCTATTATCAGAGTGCTGAGAAGATAAAGCGCTATGATCTCCCGCATTTGATGTGGGAGGCATTGCTGTAAAAGAAATAATTATATTCATAAATGAATGAAAGTTTTGGTCGTACCAAAATTGACACTGTAACATTCCAGCGATAACATTACCCATTGACTGTCTCCTCTGCAAAGGTGCTCTACCGAGCTGTGCTGGTGTAGGTGCTAGCATGAAAGGACCTTTACTCGGACCAATATCATTATTTGAGCATTCTTCCATGGCATAAGGTTTACTAGGTGGATGTTCACTGTTACCAAGATTGCTGTGAGGCGTGTGGGGTGTATGAGGGGTAGATGGCTGCTTGTGTTTATCGCCTGAACCGACTAACAAATTCGACGCATCTTTCCTTTCTTGTTCGCCCTTCACGTTACTCACTAAATAAATTGATAAATATAAATTATTGAGATTCAAAAAGTTACACCGAATACAAAGTCTGAATCGGGGCTCAATCGTGTATCGCTATACTCTTACCGTAAAATTGTGCATGATTCGTTGAAATTTGATTGTCGGTTTTCTCAGATTCAGCTAGACGGGCGATTGAATGGCCAATTCCATGATAAGTCGGCGTATTGGCATTTGTTGAGACTGGATATGGCTTGCTCACGATAACACTTTGGGCCTCCACTTTATTACTCGGTATCAAATTCTGTACAGATATATTGCGGTTTCCGGCATCTGCAAAGAATATTATTCACAATTATTAAGGGTAACTACGCATAAACGTTGCTTTCCATTACAAATAGATATTATATGCTTTTAAATAAAACTAATAAATTCTTCATCTCCAATTTCCAATTGAAGAAAACAGTATTTCGTGAAAAACGCGAAATCAATGTAAGTTTTAGGTTACTAAATTAATTTGTAAAGTAAAAAACTTACCAGCACTAGGTATCTGGAAGCCAGAAAACATCCTAGCATGCGGTGGAGTTGGGCCAAGGTATACTTGCGATCCCTGCTGCGGTTTGGAAACAGCCACCAATTCGTTATCGAGCAAAGTTAGAGTGAATGGTGGTTGTTGGTAAGGGGCGGCTGAAGTAAGGGGGCGAAGAGTAGTGCCTAAATACTGCAACGGCTGCTGTTGTTTCAACAGAGCCATCATAGGTTTCGATCCAATCTGTGTTAGTGTTTTCAAACATATTACTAAATCCCTATTTCCCAACGCCTTGCGTTGGCTGTGACACTATTTGACAGAAATCCAAGCACTACTGCTTCAACGTGTTATATAAAAACCCAATACTATCCTTCTATTTAATCTATTAAATCAGCAATTTTCACTCATAAATTTAGCTGACAAAATAAGGTGAAAAAACCAACGCAAAACTAATGAAAAAAGGGATTTACGTAATTGCATCGATACATGAAGAAATCAAATCTAACGCACGATCAAAATTGTTAATTCAACAAAATAAAGAAAAATTCAGCAGCAGTGTTGATTTTAAGTATCGGATAAAGTGAAGGAATTGATCACTTTGACTGACGATAATATTGCGAATAACATGCAAAACCCAATAAGCTATAATTACGCAAATTCAGATTTCTTTCAAATTTCAAAGTTTTTAATTAGAGAAACTGACAACTGACTAATATGACGATAACATTTACAGGAATAAAGAAACTCCATAGCTGATATGATCAATATGCAAAACTTTTGAAAGTAGAGTGAGCCGTTTTCTTGTAAATGGTAAGAGTGTGTGACTTGTAAGGTTTTGCATATGCAGGAAGGGGTTGTAAACAGTATCATCGATGCTGTTAACTTACAGTAGGTATAACTGGGTTGGTGAATTTAGGTAGGTTTCTGCCATTTTCTGTATGGATGCTGACCAAACTGCTCATACTGTACTGCGTGCTGTATTGCTGATCGTTTTTAACGGCTTCCGGCTTGATAACTTTTGGAGATGTCGTTATAAAGGCCCCGCCGGTTGGTTGGAAGCCTGAAACCCCCGTTGGATTTACCGGACTGAGGTATGGATAAGAGCTGGAGAGAACTGAGACAGTGCCACCCTTCTCCATGGAAGTATGATGATATTTCGTAGTTGTCTCCATACCGGTAGATGGTACTCGAGCTGTGAAAAAAATTCTTTGTTCAATAATCAACACCTGAATACGTTGTTCGTTAAACGATTCAATTGGAAATAACATTCAAACTTGTCATTCAAAACTAATTCTACCGCGAAGTAGTTTTATTCGAAATATTTAATCTTTATAGAAACAGAGGACAGATAACTGATCAACGAAGAAAGTAAAAGAACTGTAATATGAAGTAATACTAAAATATACTCATAACTATATTGTTGGAATTATACGTGGAGTACCTTTAATAGGTTTCGGTCTGCAAGTAATTTCCTGCTTGTTGCTTGGTGCATCCCTCTTTTGTCCACTGACAGGGGAGAATTGAGGCTGATTAAAATTTTTCTTCTCCATGTCTTCGTCCTGTGCTGCTTCATTATCGCTATCCGTCAATTTATCCTTACACTTGAGATCTATCTCAGACTGTGGATCCTCACAAATGACCATTTGCTGATCATCATCCGAGGCGTTTGCGTCTTCCTCCTGTTTGAACTCAGTATCTGTGTACTCCGTTGTCGGAGGCACTTCTAACGCACGATGCGACGTATTATGCGGCTGACTAATAATCTACGTTTCAAATTAATGCAAGATCATTAGCTGGTGTTTAAATTAATAAATTTATTAGACATTTCCGATGGCGAAAATGGCAATCGAGACATTAGAGGGTGGTCTGATATAATTTGAAGTTTACCTCAATGCTAGGTGGTTCGTTAAAGACGGTAGTAACAGGAGCGGACGAATCATCAGTGGCTCTGGGAGTGAGTGGAACGTCATCTGTCGGAGGACCCATATCAGTCTCTTCTCCAGTACTATTCAATTTACCCCTAGGTTCGCCACCCTTAAAGCTCGTTGTCGACGATTTTCGCCTGTCCTTGCTGCACCACTTCCAGTCTGGATGTGCCCTAAAATGTGCCTCTTTCACTTCCGAAGCGAGGTCGTGATACTTTTGCTTCTCCTCTGGACCCAAAGCGTACCACCATTCCCCTAGTATCTTTGAAACAGTTCTGTTATCCTGATTGGGATGCCTCTGATGCACCACTGCCCGGTGGCGTTTGGAAAATATCATAAATGCATTCATGGGTCGGCGTATTCTATCTTTTGTCTGCAAGTAATACAAATTTCTTAATAAAACAAATCTAATTAATTGATGCAACGAGACTAATAAAATCCTCCAACTTTTATACCAATGAAAAGTATTTTTATCACGATCAAATCTCTCATATCACGAGATGTACACGTACAATAATTTTATACCACGTGCAAGCATCAATGGATATAAAAGGAAGTAGTTTCTTTTTTAACAAATAAAACTGAAGTGTAGGATTGAAGAGAGAAGGAGGGGAGGAATCTCTCTTTAGTGCTTACTTTCAACGGACTCTGTGGATCTTTGGAATGCAAAGCACTGAGGGACTGGCTTCGCCTTTTATTAGCATTTGCCTCGATTTCCGCAGGTGTGGTTGGTTCGGTTTCAAAGACATCGTCATCTTCCTCCTCAGCCGGCGTGATTGGATCTGGACCAGGCCCTTGATCCTCAGGAGCGTTGCTCATGCTGATCGGAATAGGCGGGGCGCTCAATGGCGGGCTCAAGGCTGAAGGAGGTGGACTCACTTCCGGTTGGTCCATAACTGTCTGCCACGAAAAAGCTGCAATGAAATTTGTGGGTTAGTCGAGATGAATGTTGTTAGTAAACTGTGCGGGAATAGCAGCTCTGATCGAACGATTTACAGCTTGATAGATGTCGAAGATGTCAAAAGTGCTGCTATGTCCCTGAAGGAGAAATGAGTTAATGCGCTGGTATTAATTGAATTGGTCTAACAGATCAATGAACAAGCATGAAACGACTGCACCTTGTCGAATGTACAAGCGAAACTGCAAAGAGTGATAATGAATGGCATAAAGATGGCAGACCTTATGCTCCATTGGAACCCAGAAAAAAATAACAAAAAGTGAGACAACATTCCATGACCCAAGGAAATAGTTCACTGATGTGTTATACGTCATCGTAGCTTAAAAGTAATTGGTTAATCGGTTAGTGAGTGATCCTTCCCAAAGACTAGACTACTATAAAGCTGATATGCTCAGTGAAATTTGTAGAATGAGTGAGAAGTTGGTTAGTAGCATCCTTTCACAAATGACAGTGGTTTTGATACACTGGTGATGAACATTAATCAAAGACATCTTACTTACAGCAGTGTAATTAGAATCATCAGTTACACCAATATACCACTGTCAAGATTACAATGAAGGAGATAGAGAGCATTTAGGTGTCTTGTTTGTCATAATAGGGACTCAAACCTTTTTTCCAGTTGCGAACTGCATTGTTCAGTAATGTTGGGGGGTGGGGCTGGTATGCAGGAGAAACTTCGTGGCTGCCATCTGTGAAAGCCTTACCGTTTAGTTTAATTCATCGGCGTTTATAGGACTGTGTAAAAACTATACTTTTTCTCCTGATCATACTCTATCTGTCTTCGTCAAGTTTGAAACATACAGAAGAATCTTGTCCATTACACTACCAATCTAGCAATTCTACTAATTAGTCTGAACAGTCTAAGCTAAAGTTCTAAAAAATCTCATTGATAACATTGATCACAAACGAGTAACCGTCTTACCTTGATGGAGAATTTACGTAAAATTACATAAATAAATGTAAACATAAACCTTACAAATAGAATTTCGAATGGACCAAAGAGGAGAAAAAGAAAGTATCGAACAAAGAGATATATACAAAATAATAGTCTTGATACAATGGTAACTTACATAAAACACCATTGTTTTTTGCAGTATCTTCCCTGGGTGGCTGGGGTTTTGGAATTTGCACTACGTGCGGGGGTTGGACTATGACGTGCTGGAAGACACTTGTTGGAGTAGATGAGTTTGTTACTTCGGTAGTAGATGACATGACGACACTGGTTGGCGGTGCTTGATTTCGTTGCATCTCTAAATGCGGGGCTGCGTGCATTCCTACTTTATTTCCCTGCAAGTGACGCAATTAAATATTTTTATTTAGAAAGACTCGATTTTGTGGAAAAAGAAGGATTCTTGGTAGGATACGCTATCGAAAGTATTCAGAGTTGATATTGTGAAAAAAAGGGGGAAGAATGAGCAAAATGTGTAGAGAATAGAAATCAGAAGTACTGACTTGTGGCAAAGTTGACATTCTGTCGATGTGGACGGATGAAACGATAGACGGTTGAGGCGGTTGTTGACATTGAGGCTGGTGCATCGACACTGGTAGCTGTCCCAAGTGATTCATCACCCCTTGCCTGTATTTGTCATCTTGGACGCTCAAATGACCAGGTTGAGAGGCCTGAGGAGGAGGAAGAGAAGGTTCCACGTTGCTGTTTTTAATTACAAGGTACTTTTTTTCATGCTGATGGGGCATCAAGTAAATAGACTGAGTCTGTGGCGGCTGCTGAGCTTGACTTTGTGGCTGTGCATAGTCCACAGGCTGTTCCTGAGGTTTATGAAGAAGACTGAGGTTTTGCGGAGGTGCGGATAGCTGCATATGAGGCGAGTGTGGTGGTTTTGTCAACTGTTGACTCTGCTCTTGGATATCCGAGTGATTGGGGAAGCCGTTATTCGACGTGAGGGCTTGCTGCAATATTATGCGTTGCTGTTGATTCGAGATGAACGTCACCACTGATGGATGCCTCGGTGGCGGACTCTGATCCGTACAAGGGAGGCCCATATTCTGCCCGGCCATACCACCGCGACCAACCGGTGAGATTCTTATGACGCTAGTTCCTATACTCGCAGGAACTGGAGCTGATGGCGCGGGCCGGTTCGGTCTCACCATTCGGTTTGGCTCGGGCTTTATGACTTGCTGCTGATACTGTGCCGAAAAGTTCGGCTGCGTTGGCGAATGCTTCCACTTCGCACCAGGCGAAATCAGTGGAGCCGCGTGCTGCTGAACTGGACTCGAAATCGGCATGAAAAGGTTGTTCTGATTTAGACCCAACGGTGGCACTGGAGATTGATTGATGCACGGCGATATCGAGGACTGGCCCGTTGGCGAGGAGAACGCTGGCGTAGCTGATCGCGAGCTACCCAAGGACACTGCAAACACACAAATCAAATTAGATGCATATCCAATGGATAATTTCAGGAACGCTACTGTACGATTACAAAACTTAGACAGCTGAAAGCTATCAAGTAAATAATTAAAAGCTCGTGGGATCCTCTGCTTACCGAGCATATTGGCAGCTTCAGTTTCGTCCTGATCGAATCGACCCGCTATTCTTCTATCGCCGTAATTCGGCGATGTATCGGAATCCCTCGATGTCTCCTCTCCATCAATCTTGCCACTATTGTGGAGAGATTATTCATTTTTATTATTAAGTAAAAAAAGAGGAAAGGCTGACAATTGTGCAAATAGCATTAGAGATGATATACAGCGATAAGCTAGATATTTACCCTTGGAAAGTATTGGTAGGACCCCTCAAACCGTACCCTTTTAAGCTAAGGTGCCTCGAACAATAGCCTCTCCTTTGACTCTCCTTTTTGCAACCTTCGCTGCACAATCTGCGCCATTGCTTACCATTGAATTTCTTCATAATTCCGCTTGACGTCACTACTACATCACCCTTTTTATACTTATGTGGCGTTGCCGCCTGAGATCTGCCGAAGGAATCAGAGAAAATTATTATCTGTTGCAAGAAAATAATATCGAAGAATCATTAGAATCAATGGGACAATCGAAGGTATCGCATTTAGAATTAATTGAGACCAATGAATGTACCATTGAGTTCACTCGGTCGATTAAGCAATTTTCTTCGTGTTTACCTGGGTGTTGCTGCCTGAGAACGTGGAGTTATGCTACGTTGTTCAACTAGGCTACTGTTACTCCCTCGACTCTGCATACTGCTACGTTTACTGCTCCCTGATAATTTTGCATCTGTCAGTCGAATATACTTGCATTACTATGCTACAGTTATGATATCCTACAGTATCCTGTACTCATCATAACGATTTTCCTTCCCTCTCCCATGATAATCCAAAGTATTACTCGTTTCTCCTTCTTCTTGTTTACAATCAAATGTAATCAAACTATATTCACAATTTCCAGCATTATCCAATGCTACATATTCATGAATTTCGTTAGTCAATAAAAGTGTAATTTACGAGCAAATGATAAATAAATTTGAAGAACAAAGACCAATGAATTTCTTGGTACGCGTGATATTCTTATCATTGAATAGTGCTATCATAAAAAAAGCATGAGACTTCATTGTTCTATATAGTGAATATTGGTGGAAGATAAGAGATTGCACGTGTAAATCATTAACCGTTAGACAATTGTAATTAAAAAGAATGTGTTTTTGAATATTTTCATAAAAAAATTTGAAACAACGAGCAGATGAATATATACTTTGAATCAATCAACCAGAGAAGATATATACATTTAATTTAGTATATATGTACTCTGCGAATAATTTTTGTATCATAGGAGCTGAGTCAGTATAGCGTATTATTAGATTGGAATAAGACATTTAACCTGCATCGGAGGGAAAGGTAATATCTTCCCTGTCCAAATCATCCTCTGATTCTAAATCATCGTACGGCCTATTCCCGTTAGTTAATGCCGTAGTGGCAGAATGCGCCGGGGTCCCTAATGTCATGAGAGGACTGGTACCAGTCGTTCTGTAATAACCGCTCGTATCACTGTGGCTTGCTATATGAGGTGCGTGATGAGATGGATGGTGCAGCTGTAATATTGGCCCTGCGGTCGGACCTTCCAAAGAATTTCGATATCCTTGGTCTGAAATGCAGAATATACACACCTTCAGTAAATATAAACTTTGAATAACCATTCAGTGCTTGCAATATCACATCGCAAAATAAACTACGAATAAAATAATAGATCTAGTTAAAAGACAGCTCTTTGGATGTAAAAATAATAATAACTAAATATTAAGAAATGATACGAAGAAGGAAAGCAAAGCTTGAATTGATTAAAATAGTCGTCCTCGCTACTTGTATGGAGCGGACTAATCGAAGATAAATAAACGATTTATCAGATATCATTTGTGGAAGGATCGTAAACGTAAATAAGGAGTATTAGAAGAGATATAAATTAATGAGCATTACAGAATAAGGAGGATGGTCAATCTACCATTGAAAAGCTATTAATTGAAATAAACGTTAAAGTCAGCTAGTATGCGACCAAAAGAAGGTTTATATAACAAAACGAGGATAAAACTTGATTAGTTGAATGATACTGAGACAGCACCGTTAGTTTATAAATAAAAGCATGAGACGAGGTATAGGAGACACAGAAAGAAACCCAGAGAGCGTCTTACCGGAGGCTTCGGTCCGCATGGGGTCGCCATCTTCGAGACCCTCTTCAAGTTCGTCGGACCAAGGCGGTTGTACCAGCCGCATTTCCGCGCGCTTCACAACAATGGTATCACTCTGATCATCGTCCCTCGCTATCTTAACGGCGAAACGATTGGGTTTCGTGTATATCTTGCAGACAGTCCCTTTCACAAAGACTTTCGTTGCGTCGCTGAGTCTGATGCAAACTTTAGTATCTAAGGAGACCTGTCCGATGGACGGGCTAGCGTCACTTATCACATCGTACTTTCCCGCACCCAGCACGTCACTGTAGCGCACCAATTTGCTATCACCGTCGAATTGCACGACAACCTCGCCGTGAATCACATTTCGTATCACGCCAGGATAATAACAAGAATCCCTTAAAGCTAAAACTCTGTGGTCGCGCCAGTCACTGAGATCAATGGTAACGGCGGCAGGCCTTGGACGAGAGCGCAACGGTTCCTCTCGAAGAGAATAATCAACCGCTGTGCTTTGCGGTGGTATGACGACCACGGATCGTCCCGACGACACCTACAAATCAAAACAATCCCGTCAACATTTGTTCAAAGTCTGAATACGCAAAGAAAGACCAACGATATTATACAGGGTCCGTCATTTAAAAAATGCTTTGGAGCATATTTACAAAAAGACCTGTATCTCCATAACTATCACAGTTATAAAAATTATCATTAAGACCTTTTTGAATGCAAATGGTAAGAGGCTTCGAAAAGCTGCTATAAAATTTTTTTAACAGTCGGACCCTGTATATACAGGGTCCACCAGTGAAAATGCCTCAGAGCATATTTTCAAGAAGAAATGTACCTACATAACTATTATAGTTGTAAAAAATATCTGTAAGAGCTTTCCGAATGAAAATAGTACAAAATTTCAAAAAGGTCTCGTAAATATTCTAATATCTCTCACAGTTATTTCAATAGACCTTTCATCTATGTTTTGAGGTATTATAATTATCGGACCCTGTATATATATAAGGTTTTAAACCTGGTAGCATTCAGTCTCCTGCTGCTGTTGCTGAGGAGATTGGTGAGGCAAGCTGGTCGGTCCGTATTGCGAGTTGCCTGTGCTTCTTTGAACGCCTATCATATTGCCAAGGTTGCTAGTCACGTTGCTCGTCTTGTCCATCTCCTCTAGCTCCGACGGATCGAATTTTCGCTTCTTCGGTAGCTTCTTAGCACTGATGCTCGGGTCCGAGGGATCCCGTTGCGCTGGAGCTGCTGGAGGCGGGGGTGGTTGTTCCGTAATAGATTTCTCTTCGATCGAAGTGCCACCACCCCCGCCGCCTGATCCATACTGTCCACCGCCCAGTGGATCTCGTTTCTCGTGCATTTCTGGATGAGCAGTCAGCATTTTGCCCGCCTCACGCTGCTCTGCAACAACGGCAAAACCAAAATCAATGCAAATCCCACTCTTTACCCCAAATACACACTATTTTCAATTTTTATTTCATAGAAACATATCCCACTGCACCATTCACTCGAGAGACCAGTATTCCCTCTCAAAACTACAGCAAACACACTAGACCTGGAAGGACTGTCGAGAGTCACGTGGGAAGCCTACACGAGTACAAATACATGTATATTCATTCTCTGAGAAGATAAATAACTACACGGATGAACTTGCTTCGTTCAGTCCTTCCAAATGCAATGAAAAGCTCTTGAAGAGAAATTTGTGTACCTTCGATAGTGTCTCAGCGGTCAAACTGGTTTAACAAAGTATATGTATAAATATATATATATATGAAATATATTAGAGATTGTCTATGGGAATTTATGTTTGATTTGATGCAACTAGGATAAGTTGTTTTCCTCTCTAAATTTGTCAAAGTATGAATCACTGTGTTGGATGTTAGTGGGAATAGGAAAAAAATTGTTATCAGTGAGGGGATCTAATCACAAGCTGTACAAACTCTCAACAAAGTATATAAAATTATAAATAACTATATATGAAAGATTAAAAAGAGTCTAAAGAAATTATGTGTGATTTGGTGCAACTAGGATTAGTTTTGTCCTCTCTAGATTTCACAAAGAATGAAAATGAATCACGATGTTGGATGGTGGCAGTGAAAAAACGGTTATTTTTTGAAGAGGGGGATTTATTAACAAGCTACACAGTCGTTGAACAAAGTAACCAAAATTATAGACAAATACATATGAAAGATTAGAAAGAGTCTAAGAGGATTATGCGTGATTTGGTGCAACTAGGATTCGTTTTTGTCCTCTCTAGATTTGGCAAAGCACGAATATATGAATCATGATGCTGGATGGTGGTGGGGAGAGAGATAGGGATGGAAGGGGAAGGGGGAGGGGGATAGGAAAAAAGTGGTTATCAGTGGGGGGATCTACTCACAGGCTATACAGTCGAGAGGAGGCTGCGTGTTGAAATGTGGCGAGTCGAAGCTGGGGGGGTGGTGACACCGGCTGGGTGCATACCTTAGCACCCGACTGTCGGGGACGGGATGCGTCGAGTCTGGGCTTTCTCTTTCGCTGTCTCGCAACAGGGTAGCGCTCGTTGTTCTTCTAGTCGTCGTCGTCCTCGTCGTCGACTTGCTCTTCCTCTTCTTCTTTCCCTCTCCCAACTCCAATTCTGCTTCCCAGCGCCAACTGCCGAGCATCCTCCTCCGACAAATTCTCTCCTCGCTTTAATTGTCCCGCTCTCCTTCCTCTCGCTCTCTCTCGCTCTCTCCCTCAATGTTCTGCAAAAAACAACAGAGTTTCAATCACCTTTGCCAAACCAAACTCTCTCGTTCACTCTCTTAATGTTTTGCTAAACCACACACACACACACACACACACACGAGCTTTCTCTCTCTCTCAAACGCTCTCTGTCTTTCACTGTTTTGTAAAAAAGAACAAAATCTCAATCACTTTTGCCAAAGCAAACCCTCCCTCTCACACACACACACACACACACACACGCACTCTTTTTTTTTTCAATATCGATCGACGCGAGTGTTGAACTTGCTTTTTTCACTTTCGTCGACGCGCTGCGAGGTAAACAAAGGGCCGAGCCAAGGTCGAGCAGGATGGCCACATTTTATTTACCATTTCATTATGTAATTAGGACGAAGGCGCTAAGCTTCTGCGTTTTCCACGTAATTTCGATGGAGCCAATATTTCGCCCGGCAGTTTCTCAATGTCTCAGAGGGGGGGGGGGGGGGGAAGGTATAGTGTATCCCAGGGGGGACCCTTGTTCGTTTCAGGGACAGTGACTGGGACCCCCCGTAATTCACCCGTGCACCTGTAACTGCGCTATTGACCTTCGAGGGTCCATTTCAGCCCCACCTACGAGCTACAAATCGCAGGCTGATTGGACACTTCAATTATCCATATTATTCGAGAAAATATCCCATTCATCGTCCTAAGCCTTGCACGCTATTCTCTATTTCAAAAACATGAGAATTCGCAGTGCGAAGAAAGAGTAGACACGGTACTATAACATTACGAGTTGACGAATTTTATTACATAAAAACTTGCACTAATATTTATTTCAAAAAGGAGAAGAGAGGAAATATCTATATATTATTCTTCCAAGTTTTGCCGTTAAATCGATTCTCTTTCACTTGAATAATCTCATATAAAACCGTACAAGATTAGGCGTTGTTTGTTATTCCTGCCTCATCGACACTTATATATATATGTACGTCTGTTTCGCTCCACGCAGCAGGGTAGGTACGCAGAGGCTTCGGATAATAGGCTAGACGAGAAAAGTATGAAAATAAAAAGCAAAACAAGATGTGGCAGGGTCAGTTGAACGGGATTGAAATCGATAGTGGGTAGGATGAAACGCGGATCGGAGCGCGTCACACATCATCTAGAAAAACCTCTGAAACATTAATCCGGCACTATACATTTCGTACAAGTAGGTGATGCCGGTAAAAGTTTCTTCGCCAAGAGTTACAACACAAGTGTATTCCATGATACGTATATACACACTTTTGCCGAAAAATCGAAGAATTATAGTGAATCGAGAAAAACACAATGTAAACTCGCTTGGTGGTTCGATATAATCGAGTCATTAATAAGGTCCGCGTTGATCGAGTACACGCGCATGGAATGGGGAACGAGAGAGGGGGAAGGGGGTTCAGAGATAAACACACCGAGATTAGAGGTTTGGAGGAGAAATCACATAGAAGAAATTTTGTGTATCACGAATGGCACTGTTTGTAAGATTGGCAAGGAAGAAACTTGCCTGTCAAGCTGTCACGTAGCACGTTACCGGCATGACCGTACAAATCCTTCACGGTGATCTATCGAAAACACCTCCCACTTTCCACCTGTCTGCGCTGCAGCCGAGAGACACAAAAAACTCGCAGAATTCCGAGCTAAGAACGCTTCTACTGGAAGGAGCAAGCGTGGTTATGATTATACGGGGCAGAAGCGAATGTTTTTCGGGACGCACCGAGTCACACGCGCGCACTACACAGATACGTAACAATAAAGAGTATATGGCTTGATGAAAACTCACCGGTCATTGGTTATAGGGAGACGAGCGAAGATCCATGGGAAAAACCGCCGGGTTCTCGCGTGTGTATCGCGCACGAATTTCACGCGGCAGCACCTTCGCGTGGTCGAATGCTCGGTGAGTCTCGCGGCAAGGCAGCATAGACGTCGCCACGATCACGGTTGCTCTCTGCCGCTGGTGCTGCTGCACGCACGCACATTAGCGGAGCGGAACGGAACGAAGCATAGCCATAGCAGAATAAAGCAGCGAGGCAGAAGCGAGTAACTATCGTGGCGAGCAAGGTGAAGCAAGGCAAGTGTAGCCCGATCTTCGCGCAACAACGACACGTCGAGTACTCGAGCGGGGCAAGCGAAAGAGAGAGCGAATGGCGGCAACTCGTCGGGAAGGGGCAAAAGAACGAGAGAGGAGACGGCGATGGAGAGGGAAGAGACGAGCGAGATAGGTTAGAGGAGCGAAGGAGAAAGAGAAGAGGCCAGGAGGGGTGGGGTGAGGCAAGGTCGATCCGGTGTATCGATTGGAAATCACTGCCACGAACCAGTAAGCGTTACCTAGTGCGTCCACCTCGGCGGTTAGGCCAGATCTACTTGAGTGTATTCGTGAACGAGACTGATGGGAGGGGTTAGGGGGAGAAAGGGAGAAGTTGCACGCGTGACGTTCTTATCTCACGTTCGAGCGACTCGTGATGCGTTGGTGAGGGTAAAGTGACGGAGGGGAGAGGGGGAAGTGGAAGTCGAAGGAGGAGAAAAAAAGAGAGGTTATGTGTGGGCTTGGTGCGTTGCACGATGCGATCGCTGGCATCACTGCACTCAGCACTGACGCTAAAACAACTCGATGGACTGAACTGAACTGAGAGTGGCCCCGGATCTTTTCTCTTTCTCTTTCTCTCTTTGGATGCTACGTTTATCTCCTTTTAGAAAAGAGAAGGAGCTGTGCGGCCAGTCTCGTGGTGTGTACGGTGTGTACTATGGTATAGGTAAAGGACCACCAACTACTCCCTCCTCCAACAATCTCCTCTCTGACTCACAACTCGAGCCTCTTCTCCACTACCATTGTGTCGTGCTTCTACTTGTGAGAAGTTCACTCCCCCCACTCCTCTCCTCTTCTTCTTATCCCCCAGCAATCCCCACTCCATCCCTCCTCGCGGAGCGCCCCTTGCTCCTTCTCTCTTTACACGACTCCTCATCAAGTCTATTCATCTCTTTCGTTGTTGCCCCATGGGATTTCTTCCTTCTCTTTCTCTTTGTAGGTTTTGTTTCTTCAGGCCCACAGTCGTAGCTACGTCTACGTGGCTTTGGTTCGCCTTTAACTGGGGGAGGGGGGGGGGGTGGTGCACAGGTACCCCGAGTAACTCGGACGAGCCTCCTACAACCTCACGATCCTAAACTCCGAAACCTGCTAGGCCGCATAAAAATATCCCCCGGAGCATTGCTCATCTCGAGCGAACGCACGCATTCGTGGATCTTTAAACCCATGCGCCTCGCAAGCTTGCCTGGCGCTCTCTTGCTTGAAAAATATGAGCTTGCATTGGAAAAATCTTTGTTTGTACGAAATAATTTTTGTAACTTTGGAATGAATAAATATGTAAACCTTTCTCTCTCTTGACTATGTGTTCCTTAAAAATAATCTTTTACCGGTTCCCTCTTGGCATCCCATTCTAAAAAGGTATGCACTCAACAAGAGAGAACGTATCGGGTATCAGATTTTGATCTTTGGCCTGCCTGAAAGAATGTAGCCCGTACAAGAATGGAAGCTGATTTGTATCCCTTATCCAATAACCACAAACTCAGCCGAGTTTTGACACGAATAAACACGAATCAGTATCGATTCATCCCAGACCAAAACTTCATTGATAAAATAGCAGTCTTACCAGTCGGGATTGCGTGTACGATCGATACAGCTGGATCAAAAATTTGTATAGAATTAATTTCCAGGCATAAAACGAAGCTTTTTGCAAGTTTAATATCTCGAACGATGAAACGAAATTGAGTTATTAAGCGAATATCGCAGTTTCGATAAAAGTAAAAATGTTTAATCTCCAAATTACTCCATCTATATATACATATATACCAACGAGAGAATTGTCTCTGACGGAAAAATCGACGGACCCCATTTGATACTCGCGTATCGAGCAATCACCGTAAATATCGCGTTCTAATGGGAACAAGGAAAGAGAGAGAAATGTTTATTTCTCTCTGATTCGTGGAGCGATCGATTGTGGAAAGGCGGCTAACGATTTTATGAAAGATTTCAATCATCGCGTCGCTTTCCACTTTTGCAAATCAGATATAGGATTGCAGGGCTATCTAAAAATGAGTAATGGTCATTAGAGTAATTATCGGTCTGGAAGGAGATAAAACGTAACTATAGAAATTATCAGGACGGAAGAGCGAAATATACGTAATTATTACCCACTGGAGGTGTCGTTAATTCTGTTTAAACGATATCGGCCGAGTATCGCTTTACTTGCCGCGTTACTTGATATTGTCGAAGCACGAGACTTGTTTCGTAACATTGTCCGCGCCGAGGGTAAACGACGGGCCCTGTCCTATCCCTTTTCCTTATAACCTCTCGTGCAACCCGCTCCACTAATTCAATTAAGCCGAATAAACTCGTCAAATATTTGAACGAGCGGACTCTGCTCCCTTCAACAGAGCATTTTCACGTCAGAAATCGAGCCACCTGCGCGCGCGGCGGCTTATACCTTCCACGCTAAACACTCGAGCGTTGCAGCACAATTGAAATCTCGTTGTGCGGCGCGAGAAGAAAAAATGAATAACTTGCCGTGAGTTATTATGAAGTTTGCAGAAGGTAAACAAAAGAAAAGAGAAATATCGTAAGGAATAGCGGAGAAGCATAGCTTGATTTATCGTACTTCTATATCAAATTACGAAAGAGATTTACAACGTTACTAAAGAGAGTAATGAAACACGTGCGAAATACTAGATTACCAGCGTACATCGCACACGCGATATTCTCTCATGCAAAAAGTCCTTTGCATAACTTTGCTTTATTAACAATTCACTTTCTCAACGCGTCGCTCTTTTTCTTTTGAGAATCTCGCCCCCGTCTAATTCCTTGCATTCGATACACTGGCCTAGATTGGCGAACGACCGGAACCACTGATTTTTTTTTTTAAAGTGCTTAAATTTCAGCTTTAAAACAGAGCGAGTTATATCGACGCGTTTGCTTTAAATTTAATGCGAGGTATGCGTTGGAATTTGTTGACATTATGGAATGACGTAAGACGGCTCGAAACAATAAATAAATTTCCATTCTGACAAAAGTCACTCGGATTATTGCTTATCCAATATTTTGATAAATATATATATATATATATATATATACATATATGTCTTTTTGTCAATAGAATCTTTAATTCATTCTCACTATACAGTTTACCCCAAAGTTACATCGATGTAAGAGACTCTGTAAGGGAGTAACGAAAATTAAAGTAAAACAAATTTTCAACAGCAATTATTCCAACCGACGTCAAGAAAAAAAAACGATTTGTAAGTTTTCTGACTAAGCACGCCAATGATTAAAAACAATAAACAACACACGATTATACACTATGAAGGAACGAATATTGAATTTCCCATAAACAGCTCTAATTGATCTGCTTTTCTATAGAAATGTCCGAACGAAAGACGACGAGTACCGAGAAACACCAATCGAGGAGCGTCGGTAAAAAATTGTTTGTTATTTTAAAATTCCAAGAAATAGAACGTCGCTGCTGAATATTCATGGGAGTCGAAATCTTGAAAACAATATACGCGTTCATTCATAAATAGAGTTGAAAAAAGGACTGTGAACGTTGCTATTAAATATTCAATAGTAATTCTAAACGACTTGAAAAGTTGTTCTGTGTACGGTAACATAAACAAGTGAGTAACGCACACACACACTAAATACCATCCACGTCTCTGTTTACCTCACTGCACCGAGTCAAAGCATAAGAGAAGGAAACGGGGGATAGAAACAATTAAAACTGAAATCCGAAAGCAAGAAAATTGCAGAATGGTCTAACACGCGTGCACGTAGCGGGAAAAAATTAATTGGTAGCGCAGTGTGAGTACGTTATATACGATATAAATAAATATTTATGATAAAGTAACTTGAGTTAATTGGGTGTAACGAGGAAGAAGAGAATACAAGTGGTACACACTGGGGGGAAAAGTATAGAGGGACGCCTACTGATGTCACTATTTGTACACTGTTGTTAAAAGGGGAGGGGGTAAAGGTTGGCACGTGATACCGGGAGAATAAGAAGGAACGGAATAACAACAGAGAGAGAGAGAGAGAGAGTGGTGTATAAAAAAGAGAAAGAGAGAGAGAGAGAGAGAGAGAGAGAGGAAGGTACATAGAAGAGGAGAGAATTGGCTTTATTGTTGAGGAATGGTATGATCGGCCTGGGTCGGTACTCGGTACTCGGTTGGTTGTGTCTATGACTCTGGGGCTCTCGGGGAACAAGTGGATGATACTTATACCGTGTCAGTGTAGAGTATAGAGCGGTCGCACCACCCGTGGGGCCTCTTCCGAGTGGCTCGCCGAGACTCGGAACGCTGCGGTGGTCACGGAGCGTCTCGCTAGTTTGCTACACAACGCGAGGCGTCGCCAGTGAGCCTAGTGAGAGAGAGAGAGAGAGAGAGAGAGAGAGAGAGAGCCCAACCAAGAGAGTCGCGCGGCCGTTCACAGTTTCCAGCTCGCTGCGAGAGTCGAGCTTTCGTTCCTTTTAACGGGCTTTAACAACTTGTAACCGATACCTGTCCCCCTCGAGACGAGGGCCTTCAATGAAGGGTCCAAAATCGTCGCGCGAATATTCTATACGAGCTCAATGGGGGGCTCTCTTGCTATAATACTTGCCCCCCTCCTATTTTACCCTCAAGAGCATAAATCAGATACACCGGCGGCGATACTACCGCGCGTTACGGCAGGTAAAAGGGCGGGAATCCTCATCCCTATTGTATTTTGCTATGCGATCCTCGCTTCAATAGCTATCCTATGCACTCTCTGCGCGCGGCAAATCGTCTCTTCTTATACCCGTAAAATGTTTTGTCTCCGAGATGTTTCTTTCACGGAAAATGCTCAAGAAATTAGTTAGGAATTTATGGCTGCTTTTCTCCCTCCCTCCCCCCCCCTTTTCTCTCTCTCTCTCGTATTTTCGGTAAAGCGATACTAGCGGCTTTGCGACGGGCGTGGATTTTATTCAACTTGATAAAATCGTAAACATCCCCGCATTTTGGTGTATACCGAGTGGAAGGTGCGAATTGTTTATTTAGATTTAATGTTTGTAAGTTGCTTTAGCGTAACACGCGTAAAAGAGAGATTGTGCGAAACCAATTTCGTAATTGTAACGGTAAACGGTGAAAGGCAAAGGTACGTTTTAATTAATATATAAATAAGCTCGTGCGGTGTGGATTTGGAAAGAATGGAAAAACGAGGTTTCAATCGCTTGATTGTTATTGTCTGCATAGATTGTGCTATATTATTTATAAATTGCTCGAGACGTAGTATTGCGAAAACAATGTTTATATAACTGGAATGGTGTGGGTAGATAAACAATTTATTTTTACTTTGTTAGAGACTTTACAAAAAAAAGAAAATAACATAATATAATCCGTATCTTCGATCCACGTATACGTCATACATCCAAAGATATGCTATAGGATCTCTTGTTACTATTGATTTTTTTTATAAATAGTATAATCCTTCTACAAAAAAGATTTTTCGCAACAAAGTTTGGAGTGTCCAAGGGACGTTAAATATATTTTATAAACAATTAAAGTAATAAATTTTATATGAAAAACTAGTGATTAAAAAAAGGAAAATTGTTGGAAAATTCTTGCAGAATAGAATTTTTATTTTTTCTTAATTTCAATCTTCCCTCTCCTTTCTCGTGAGTATTCCGTAGTAATCCGAAAAACGAGTGTAAAAAAATGAAGAAAATGAGAGAAAGGAGGGAAACTGGTGGAGAAAATAGCCGTATATCCGAATTTTCTTCTTTTAGTCACAATCTTCTCTCTCTTCTTCGGAGTCTCGGGTTAGCGAGTAAGCCGACGTTGGTAATGCCACTGGAAACACCTGCCTCGTCGCTTTCGGCGATGGCTGCTTTCGGTTCCGCGTCGTTTAACTCAGGATTGTCTTAGCAGTGGGCTGAATTTTCCGAGCACCGTATACAAATTGCGCAAGAGCAAACTCGACCGGGAATCTCGAGAATTCGGCTGGCTAAGAATTTGCCGGAAAAATCGAACGTTCGACCTGATGGATTTTCCCGATAAAAAAGCCATAAGCGAGCGGGTAAAATGTTTATATCCGAAAGCGAGCGTTAAGAATTTTTCAAACGAACCTCTTAATATCATTAATTATCGCAGAATGAACGAGTAGACGAGTACCCCGGTCAAATGGAAAGAGATTTTTTACATGTAATCATTAAACGTTCGTCAAGATCCACGTTAAGCATATTTCATGACTTAATAACTCGTTTAAGGCAGAAAAAGCATTGGCAGTTATGCGCTCTTGGCAATATAATTAGTTAATTACCCACTATATTTCTTTACCACAGCCTCCTAAAAAACAGTAAACCGTTTCCATTTCGCGTACAATATCTCTACGCTATTCTTTCAGGCCTGTTTTTCGTATTGATAAATATAGTTACATAATGTTTTGTTTTTTAATATTATACACAAAACGCCCATAACATTTATCGAAACTTCCATTAACGTTACTTATCCGTTCTCGTAAAATTGACGGTGCTCAGTGTTAAAAACCGTGAGTGATACGAATAGAAACGATAAATGAACTGTTTTTTATCCAACTACACACACATACATATTCTGTAACATAAAAATGACGAAACTCCTCGCATATCCCCCACCCTGAAGAACTCTTACAATTTCGAGTACATTTAACTCTGTATAACGTATCTCTCGCATTTACCATTGTAATGGATCCAATAAAAATCGTCAATAATAAAAAGATTGCTCGTCTTTGGAGATTCTATAATTTAGACACTAAGGGATCGCTGATTAATTCTGATTTTTTGCAGATTGACAGTGATTCTGGCATGAATATTGCAGCGTGCATTATACCGAGCAGAAGTGATTTTTAGAAGCGTCGTGGATTTTCTGGATAAATTCTATAAGTGATTTTATTTCTATCCAATTACTGAATGATCGCACCGATGGACTGGAGGAGGGAGGGGGGGGGGGGGGAGCGCTTCAGTATCGTTCTATTATTACTGGCGTGACATTCCGCGTATCGTTTATATTTAATCCGTCTGTGTTTAACGTTTCATCTCGAGACTCTACACACACACACATTAAAGAGATATTTGCTCTCGAGACTTATACATCATAACGAGCATCGCAGGAGGATAAATGATAGGTGGAATATTAAAGGCGGAACGAAAATAATAATAATTTTTGAGTGTAGCTCTTGTTAGACCCATACGGTATATATATATATATATATATACACACAAGAGAGAGTTTAAGATTCCTCGCGCAAGTTTCGACTGACAAAGGCCACAAGTTTTCTGCTTAGAACGATCAGTTAGGTTGTCAATCAGCCAGGAAACAGATAAGAAGAAATCACACGACTCGCGAGTTCAATTGCCAGTGGTTCGTTCCCCTCTTGCCTGCACTGCTCTCTCAATTATGCCAACTTTGTTTCGCTTCGTTTTTCCAAGCACTGATCGTTCCTATATATATGTATATAGAAATAACCCTTTTCGTTGTTCTAAATTTCTCGTTTTTTTAAACATGCTATATATATATATCTATAGGGACAATCGCATTTTCCACAAATCATTAAGGAACTTTATTCCGGCCTAAATACACCGGTTAATCGCGTCCCTCTATAATTATGCGATTGATTACGATTATAAAAGCGTGGCAACGGGCGGTTTTACAGCTTCCGAGAAAAGTTCAAGCGCGGGTTTCGAATCATTAATGCTTAATCAACTGCGAATGGGAGTGTACACACTGGTTGGAACGAGATCACCGGCGGAAACAGCAGGTGATTTTAGCTCTCCGTTTCGCGTTGGCCTCTGTTTTCAGCACGAGGGAAGAGAATTTTTTAGTTTTTCGCGTAACGAGCGTTGCGTGCGACGAGTTTATGTACGATTCGGGTCGCTCTTATTTCTTGTCGAGTTAAGATTCGACGGGAAGCGATCCCTCGTGAATCGTGGTTAGTTTCCTGTAAATAAAAGCCAGTAACGTAACGCACGATACGTTTGGAGATAAGTGACGCGAGTCTCGAGGAGTTTCGATTAAAGATTCGTGTACGTTCGCTTCGGTGATTGGAATTTTTGTGGGAGGAAAAAAATTAAGTAGTGAGATATAATGGAGGGGGGGGGGGGGTACACTGATCAAGTATATTTATGGATTTGAAATATTTCTCTTATTACTTTCTCTCTCTCTCTCTTTTAATTCGGTCGCCTTTACTCCTTAATGAATTAATATACCAATCAAAAATAATACCTGTGTGAAGTTAGCACCCCAAATGTTCAAAATGTAAAAAAATTTAAACAACTCTAGTAACACCTGGACAAGTTCTACAGTCCCTTGCAATTTTTCAAAAAAGTTCTGCAGTTTGAACTCGAAAAACTATAAGAAGATGATTCAGGGTGCCAACTTCACGTTCTCTAATATTCAAGCGCTAATATACTTTAAACTAAAAGTTCTATCGATAAAATCTATTAGACATATAGTTATAGAACTTTTTGGGGTGCCATCAGAACTCTAGTTAAATATCAAAAATTTAAAAAAAATTTTGTTTTTATTTTTTTAGTTAAATTTTTTTTTAATTTTCGATTTTTAACTAGAGTTCTGATGGCACCCTAAAGAGTTCTATAACTATATGTCTAATAAATTTTATCGATAGGACTTTTAGTTTAAAGGATACAAGCGTTTGAAGATTAGAGAACGTGAAGTTGGCACCCCAAATCATTTTTTATAGTTTTTCAAGTTGAATCTGCAGAACTTTTTTGAAAAATAGGAAAGAACTGTAAAACTTGTCGGGGTGCTACTAGAACTGTTTACTTTTTTCCATTTTAAAAATTTGGGTTGCTAACTTGACACTGGTAAAAATAATCCATAACGAATCGTTTATTTTCTTGCAAATAAAAAGTAGCAAAGTAACGCACGTTACGATTGGAGATAAATGACATGGGTCGAAAATTCTTACAAAGATTTTTAGTGCGTGTTTGGAAATTTTACAAAGGAAGAAGAAAAGGTTAGTTTTTTTAAGAAAAAAAAGGGGGGGGAAGAGATCAATTGGATTTGTAATTCTCTCTCCCTCTCTCTCCCAGTTACCCGACGTAAACTCGACGTTGTCTCGTTTCCTGCTGCACAACTCGCCAGATAATAGTATCGCACGGGAGCTTGAAAAAATGTCTACCAACCAACGCGATTGTGCTAGCTGCGCACTGTCCGTTGCAGATTCCAGCAAGGTTAAGCTCGTTCCAAAACAAATCGTTAAAAATAGTCGTACATCGCTCCGTTCCAATTCGGCGAAATTTCAATAAACAGAAACTCGAACGGGGAACGCCCAGTGTTTTCTTCTTAGATTCGGTGAAGATTCGTGCGAAACAACACAATGGAGGATCGCTCTACGTTGTATGTATACATTTCGTCGAAGATACAAGCTCGAGTACGACAAAAAAATGCCTTCGATTGGTTGTGTAATTTTCCAGCAAGAGTTATAAATTTGCGTGGATTCGATCGTGAAAACAATTGAAGACAGTGCCCTCTGACTCGCGTTCTCAGCCAATCGGAAGTCGAATATCGACGGACCAATCAGATGCACGACCAATCAGCGTCGAGCATTATCGCGGTCGTAGCACGTGCTCGAAACAATCGAAACTCGTACGCACGCTATTTGCACACTTATCAATCGCGTGGCGGTGAAAGTGCGTTATTTACCAAAATAATCGTGTTATTTACCAACGCTCTTGAAATTGGTCGAATTTGCTTGTACACGCGAAATTCCCGATGAGAAACGCGAGTGGAAGAATTGCGTAAGCGAAGGTGGTGTCTGTCGAGCGAGTTTTTATCGCTGGCTGAAAACTCTATTTCTTAACCGGTCCTCCCATATAAGTACACGCTAACGCTGCTCTTTAATTCAATCTGCTTAATGAGAATCCTAATCCCCCCCCCTCCTCCTCCTCAGAATCTTCTCTCACACTAAACTTATTCCAATCGGAAAATTCTCATCTAAGAAATTCTATTCTCGCGTGAATCGATTAAGAGGCATTCTTTTTAGTCGCTTAACGTTTCTCGTAAAGTGTTTTGCGTTAACGAATCTTTAAATTTCTACGAATGTCCAGAGTCGAGTCTCTGAAGTATTTTTATATCCAGGTTTCTTTGAATCGAGATTACGAGATTTTTCTGTGTAACGTGGGTATAGAAGAGATTTCGTGTTATTTGACTACAGCACTGTTGAATATAACAAGATTGTATATATATATCGTTTAACTTAAGCATTAAAAGTAAACGAGATTCATTGAGAAAAATGAGGTTTATAACGGTTAATTGAAGTGTAATTATTGCAATAAAGGGAAAACGACTTTTAACGCGCTACGTCGTTATGTGTGTGAACCCACCTTAATGCTGTTCTACATGTGTGTTCATACTTTGCAGAAGACTCCTGCATGTGGTATAAACTTAGCTGTGGTTATGCTCTGGTGAAATTAAAATTCTATTTGGCGAATGTTGGTCCGAGGATAATTTGGGACTGCTGCTGCGGGGAATCCCCCACCGAATAATTCAGACAGAGTGTGTCTGAAACTAGCGATGGAGTTACGAGTACCAATTCTACAATTTTCGACCGAAAAAAATGCAAACTTTCCTTTAATTTGAACTTTAAACAAGACGACACACTGAAGACACTGTGGAACATAAATATAAAAGTAGGAAACTAATTATTTCATTAATTTTATTATAAAAGTATCAATTTTAAAAAAAAAATCACCTTAAAAATTCTTTACTAAATAATTCAAATCAAACATTTCAAACTATTGTAAGAGTTACGAGCTCCAATCCTACAATACTCGCGCAAGAAAAAAAAGCAACCTTCCCTTCACTCCGAACTTTAGCCAAGACCTCACTCTAAAAACACTACAGAACATATAAACAAACCCAAGAAATGATCAATCTCCACAACTACGCAAGATATATAAATATTTCACACGAAACCTTTTCATACTTCCTTTCCATTAACACTAAAAAAAAAGCATAACAAAAACATTACTATCCCCATACATTTACCAAGAGAAACAAATTTTAACGTTCCACGACTCTCGTCCCTGGGGTTTCAAGCAAACCCCACCCGTACGAATAATGAAGTAACGCTCGATAAAAAAAACAACGACTAGTATCCACAGGTTTTTGTCACTTAAACTCGGTCATAAAGCAAATGAACAGCGTCGTAAATAAAAAGAAAGAAAGAAAAAAAAGGAGGTAGAAGGGTTAGCCTCGGGGCACACGGATCAATTGGTGCTTGGAAGCAGAAGAATGAAGAAGCATTAATGAGTAGCGAAGAAGCAGCAGCGGAACGAGACGAGACGAGACGAGACGAGTCAGACGGACTCGAATCGAGTTTGTTTCACGCGTTTCCACACACACGCGCGCGCTGCTGCGGGTCTCGGCTTGTGGCGGTTATATACGACGCCACGCGAGGACTCGCGGACGGCCTGTGACGCGCCTCGAGTACAACTGATGACGTCACAGGCGTAAACAGCGGCTCTCGGAGTCTACGTCTACGGGAGAGCTCGTGGAACAACGCGGGCGCGCGCGCGCGTGTGTGTGTGGAGCGAGTCGCGTGCACGCACGGCCGTGATGCGCCTAATGACGTAATTCGATCGTGGAATTAGCTTCATGAGAACGGAACTGCTCCCGAGAGAGAAGCACAACCTCTAACGATTCACAAATAATAAATCATTAGAGCGTTTGAAAATTGCTATAATTTAGAGCGCGGTGATCCACTATCATTCGATCTCCACTGAAATTTCTGGCGAATTTACATTTCCTCTCTTGCTTTTTCCGCTTGTTTTACTTTTGCTTCATTTGCGTTAAATCATTCTACATATATATATATATGTATGTCGGATAAATGTAAGTAGTTAAACTAGGTACGTCAGAGACCGCGTTAAAGGTCCTAATGAATCTTGGTCGTGTCCCTGGAGAGATATTACACGTGTGGTAGTGAATTTACATCGAGTATTACATAAAACGTTTGTGCATCGGTCTCTGCAAATATAGCCTACCTACGTTTACTTTACGCGTGGGTCAGAGCCTCGAACCAGCACTTATGGAGAGAAACAAACTTTGTCGTATATATATAGGATATTGTCTATGTGCTTTAAAAGCTCATCAGGGATTGGTTTACTCTTTATTCAAGCAAAATATTGGATCCCCACCATTAATATTTTAAATATATGTTATGACTATCAATGATTAGTTTGTAAAATTGTAACAATAATCAGCCTATTGTTCATTGAAGCAAAATATTAGTTCGCTACTAATAATATTGTAAATATATATATATATATATATATATATTATTAAAAATTGTCAACGTTTGTGTAATAAAAATTGAATTAGATTTGTTCTATCAGTAATTAGTTTGTAATAGCCGTAACAATGATTCTATAAATGATTAATTAGTTTGTAATAATTGTGACAATAATGAACCTGCTGTTTATTAAAACGGAATATTGTAATTCGTTACTAATAATATTGTAAACACACACATTCTTAAAAAATGTTCAGCATCTCTATTTGTAATAGATGATGCACGAGACTCGTTCCATCAGCGATTAGTTTGTAATAGCTGTGACAATAATGTTACGGATGTTGTTTGGTCGTCGGTGGAAAGAGTGTTGAGAGATAGCGAGGTAAGCGAAGCAAAAGTTGCGAGGCCATAATTGGAAGAAGCAGGTAGGTACCTACCATTTATATTGCACCTTGTGCAGTTAAAGGCGTTTTCTAATCGCACCGGTTCATCTTGCTCCCCAGTGTAAAACTCGTTCCATAACTTGCTGTGACAAGTATTGTACAAGAGTGAAGACAGAGTCCTGTGTAAATTATACACTATGTGTGTGTGCGAACTAATGCTAGTTACATTGACAACTCATTACTATTGCTAATTACGTTAATCAGAAAACTTTTGTTCCCACTACGGAGTAATGCAAGGAAAAGCTTGTTGCAATCTTTCGTAAATATTGTGTAACAAAATTGTATCTCTTCAATCTTTAAAAATGAATAAAATTTTACGTTTAGTTCTTAATCTTGTTAAGTGGATTTTTGTATGCAGCAAATGCTAGTTACATCAAACATTTATCTCTAATGCTAATTACTATGTTAATTAGCCAATTTTTATTCCACTCTAAGGCGATACAAAAAAGAAACCTCGTTCCATTCTTGAAGAATATTGGGACAGCATTATCATTATTACAAATCGCACCGATTTATCTTGCTCTAGATTGTACCACTCCGTCCTCGGAAAGGTTATATGAAAACAATTGATATTTTAAATTTTCAAAGATAAATAAAATTCTGCTTTCAGCCTATAATCTTATTAAACAGATTCATGTATATAATAAACTTACATCAAACATTTATCCCGAGATTTATCCCTATTGTTAATTACTTTAATCTGCCATTCTTTTCCACTCTAAGACGATAAAAAAAAACCTTGTTCCATTCTTGAAAAATATTGAGACAGTACAATCGTTATTACAAATACTATAAGATTCCTAAGAGTTAACGAGGAAAAGAGAATGGGTATGTTGAGTGGAATAACAGAGAGAAATACGAGGCTGGGCTCACAGAGAGTTGTAAAGAGGCAGTTTGAACGCTACATTGTTTATCGTGATAATTATATCAATGGCATTTGGTTGCTAATTATAGCCAGCACTACATCGAGAAGTCTTGCCAAGCTTCGATCACATTTATGCATATATAATGCATGCACACGAACATTTACTTACAGCAGATCACAATGCAGTAATAACACGTTCATTCATTCACTTCACCCACCATCCCAATCAGATTATCAGCGATATATTTTAATCGGACGATTGTTCGCTCTGCGATATTAAGATCTTTATCGAACTTGCGGATAGAATGATTCTCCACGTTAAGACTGCGGTTATTATTGATCAATGGGTCTGCCTGCGCAAATTATTATCACTGCTGGATATAATTCCCAGCAATCTGTCCCATTTAAAACGCGTGCAATTGTATTTTTGTTGCCATGGTAACTGGAATTGTAGGAAAGAGTGGGTTCTGGTGGGAATGAAGAAATAAATTAGCAGTGTTCTTGGATACATTTATCGTCGAGCGAAACTTTGTTATCGTTACAACTGCAGTGTAATAACGTGACGCTGGTTAAGGAACAAGAGAATCAAGAAAAATAAGAGAAAACATTACGAGGTTTGCAACAATGTGTAAAAATGAAACGATGCAACAAAGTGTAATATAATAATAATAACAAGTTGCCGTGGTAACTGGACTTGTAGGAAAGAATAGTTTCCGATGAAGATGAAGAAAAATATTAGCACTGCGTGTGCTTGGATAAATCTATCAGCGAGCACAACCTCGTTATCCTTACAACAACTATGTAACAACATGACACAGTCAGAAGAAAATACACCAAGTAAATACAACAGTGTATTGTAACGAAACACAATACAACAAAGTGTAATATAATAACAATAACCAGTTGCCATGGTAATTGGAATTATACGAAAGAATAGTTTCTGATGAAGATAAAGAAAAATATTAGCACTGTGTGTGCTCGGATAAATCAATCAGCGAGCAAAACCTCGTTATCGTTACAACAGCGATGTAACAACATGACACAGTGAGGAGAAGAAGAAAACGCAGCAAGTAAATACAACAGCGTATAATATATAACGAAACAATGCACACAACAAAGATTAATATATTAGTAATAAAACAATTACAGCGTTACAATGGTGCGTTTAGCGCGAAAGAACGAGGCACGTTTGGAGCAGCGTTCGTTCACGTTTCTTTCTCGTCTTATCTAAATATCGCGCATGCCAGCTTACCAAATTACGTTTCATAACAATACGCCTCGTTAAACTCGATTGCGCAATGCTAAACACTCCGTTGGCCCGACAATGAAATTCCGAAAATATAGTATAATTAAGCGTGAATAATTGTGAACCGCTAGGAGGAATTATCGGCTCTTAATATTGCCGCGGAGAGTAAACAGTTTCGCTAATTTGCGGCTATTCAACGACGACGAGGCTCGTCGATAAACCATCAAAATAGTCGTTGCTCACTTTTTCTTTGATCGACCGACCCAAACGATTAATGTTGATCGTATAATTATACGGATTAGAGAGCTCGATAATATACTTTATTTATCGAACAACCACTGAATAATACGGTTTATCGTTACATAAAATGCGTGCACGGAGTTAAATGGCGGGAAAAGGTAAAAAAAAAACTCGTTGGAAAAAAGATAATCTCGTTCGGATTGAGCGATAATTTCTATAATCACAGTATAAAGGGGGGGGGGAGGGGTGGAAAAAATAAATCCACAGTTTTTGACGCTAATTTCCACTGGAAAATATAGTTAAACCATATATAGCGATATATTATTATAGCGAAAAGAGAAACAAGGACCAATTAAATCCGATGAAAATTTAACGCAGACGAGAAGACGATAAGCGCTAGTGTCGAGATGGTTCGAAGCAGAGTTCCACGGCTAATCGTGATTCACGTGCTCTGTATAAGAATAAAATTATTGAGAGAGGCTATATCACGTACACAAATAAGTGCCGCGGTATATATATATATATATATAGATTCGTGAGGGAAATGGAGGCTAACGATCTTTGCTCTTGTTAAGTATTAATCAAATCACGGTTACGCAAGCAGATAACGATCCTAGCTAATTGAATTATTGATTGCAATATTTAGGATCCGTTGCACAAAAGAGAGCGGTATTTACTTGTGCGCGTCTCTGCCCTTTGACACTGATAGCGTCGCTTTTCTGTGTGTTCGCCTTAGGAAAATCTTTATTACGCACACACACGAATTAAGAGGATCTCCGAGCGTTGCGCGACACAATCGCGTTAAAGCAGATTTCGTTTTATTCTCCTCGTCGTCTCTATATATACATTGAGAATTAACTTTTCAGACCGCTGTTAATTTACGGAGCGGATAAAATATTTGAAAATTCTACAACAGTTTTGGTCGAGTAAGATCGTCTAATAGACTCTCATTGACGTCATCGCTAAATCCACATTCCTCTCCCGGTGGATTGGAGCGAGACGAAAATTTTCAGTCGTTCCTATATATTCCGGTTAATCCAATATTCACGCATTAAAATGCCATTTCTATTTTCAATATTTATCTTCCTGTAGGTTGATAAAAAACAAAGCGGTCTTGTTCTCTCCATCGATTTCATCGTTCATTTACGGACTTTCCTTCGTGTCTGAACACTCCGTTAGAATCCAAATCGAACGCTTCTGCGAAACTTTCGGATTTGAAGAAAATTCGTTTTTTTTTTCTTCTTTTTTGCGTATGAGCGTTCTCCACTTATCAATGGTTTAAGAGGTTTTTTTATAAGCTAAAAGGCTGTTAATGTATTATCGCGTTGTATAATTCTGCGAAATGCCAATTTTATTCTAAGAACTTGCCATTTTTTCACTCCTGTGCTATCGATATGGACGTGGCAAGTTTTGCACGAGTCTCGAGAATCGGGGCGCGAGTCGATTTGTATATTTTCTCATCTTATTTGCTTTATAGTATAGAAAAATCACTAACGCGTTGAAATGTGCTTGATGGGGTTTTTTGAACGTTCGGGTAAATTGTGGGATACCTTGTAATCGTATATATATATATATATATATATTCTTCCTATATACACAATAATGAAAATATGTTGAAAATGATATGTAGACATGTGTAACAGTATTCTTGGGTAATTTTACAACGGATAAGCAAAATTTCTCAAGCTTCTATTACAGATCTCTAAAAGTATATTCGACTAATAAAATGAGCTGTATGAGAAAGATTTTCTTTTATTTTTTCCATTTTTTTTTTTATTAAAGTAAAGATTTCCTAATAATAATAATAAATACGTACAAATTTTGAATGATAAATATAATTAACTCTTAGATCATTTTACAATGAATTAATAAAAATTGCTCAAGTTCCTATTACAGATTTTTAAAAGCACATATTCGACTAATGAAATAAACTGCGTAAGAGATTTTGTTTAATTTACAAATTTTTTTATCTGTATATATTTATTATATATACTTTCTTTTATTAAGCATTTCAGATCACATATATAGGTCTATAAATTTTTTATTTACGTAGAGATTTTCCAATAGCAATAATAAATATATACATTTGAAGGATGATAAATATAATTTATGCTTGAATAATTTTACAACGGATTAATAAACTTTCTCGATAGAAAAGCTGCCATTTCGTGATCAAAAACGATCCTTTTTAAATGTAAACACAAGTGTATAAAACATTTCTTATTACATTTTTGACATCAAGTTTTTATAACACGTGTGGAAAAAATTGCTTTCGACCAATAAAATAAACAATGGAAAGACGAAGGAATCGTCATTCGGAAAGTTTCATCAAATTTTGATTTCGGTGGAGATTTTTGAGCCGCGCTCCGTGGAAGAACGTATATTTGGAAGTTGATAAATATAGTTGGCTCCTGATAAGAAATTTTACGAACGTCCGGCCTTGTTCGGCGCGACGTTTTCCGGCGAAAACTTGGCAGTCTTTGAAGAAAACGATAGTTACTCCGCTTTTAACGAGCCTCGTGTGCTATTGCAAATTATTCTTATAATATATATATATATATATACAAAAAATTTCAAATTAAGCAGCAATTGAAAACATGCGACGATAGTTGCGGTAAAAAAACGAATTAATCAGATTTATAGCACTCTCGCGTCATTCGTCTCTCGGCCAACGACGAGAGGACAAAGATCTCCACAAGGAACCGACTCCCATTCATCCACAACAATAGAAAGGAATGCACCCATATCATTACTCATTTTTAATGAATTTTTCATAAATTCGTCCCGTCGAAAAAAATGCAAAATTATCTGCTGCTTCGATAATAAAACAAAAAACACAGTGATAACGATAAAAGTTTGAAATTGCAACCTGGTAAAAAGGAAATTCGTGTTCTTATTAATATACCGTGTTAACGACGACAGCTCATGCTTATTTACGAATTTCTGTGCTACTTTTTCGTCCTCCAATTTGTTCGATCGATACTTCCCGTTTCGTGCTATTTAAACCCACACAGACACACACACACACACACACACAGATCGTCTTTTCAGTATCGTTGGAAATTCAACCACGATTCTTTAAGATTATATTGTTCATCCGCTGGTCTCGATAATAAAAAGAAAAATATACATATATATGCGAATAAATAAATGAGAATTATTGAGGGGATAGGTTGTTGAAAAAAAAAACACGTGCTTAGGTTTTCCTCGTGCGAGATAATAATGAACCTGGCAGGAGGGAATTTCTTCATTTTTATTATAAATTTAATTCTGACACGTGTCGTGTTTTCATTCACATCATTCAAAAATTAATCACGATTCTTCAAGATTATATTACCCATCTGATGTGTTCGATAACAAAAAAAATACACAATACATAAATAAACTAGAATTATTGAGATACATTATTAGAAAAAAAAAAACATATTAAGTCTTTTCTCGTGTAACAGAATAGTGGGCCTAACACAAGAAAATTCCTTCATTCTTGTCATAAATTTAATTCAGTCACGTGTCGTCTCTTCACTAATCATTAAAAATGAAATCACGATCCTCCATATTCATCAGCTGTTTTAAAAATAACAACAAGAAAAATAAACAAAAATAATTAGCATGGGTGGTGAAACAAAAAACACGTGCTTAGGCTTTCCTCGAGCGAGATAACAGTGAGGCTGTCAGGGGAGAATTCCTTCATTTTGATCGTAAATTTAATTCCGCCTCGTGTCGTACTTTGGCAGTGACACGAACGCATAAATAGGAATTATTCATGAAAGCGAGTGCGCTCTCTGACGGCACGTAAAAAATTATGGACCCAGTTTGCGAGGCCGACACACACACACACACACACACACACTAAAAGACACTCTCCGAGAGTCAGACAATCGTATCGACCGTTAATATTCGAGGATGCTGGAGTAATAATGAAGTCTGTTACAATCCTAGACTGCGCTGAATTCCCACACACACACACACACACACACAGAGCAGCAGCCAATCTCATTTACGTCGCTTCTCAGAATGGAACCTCCGGTTCGTGGTAGTGTGTCGCGTGTGGTATACATTATACAAGCGTCGCGTTGTAAATACGTGTCAACACAGACGCGAGCACACACGCGTACAGGGAGTTCCAATAAAACTAGAGTATCGGAAATCAATTCGTCTGTATTACTCGAGCGATAATTTATCCGATAATTCCATCGTCGAATTCTCGCTATATACTTTCAATCGTCCTATAAAATCTAAAAACAACCTTTCCCATACATCCACCACCGCGTTTAACCCACCACCGAACACTCTCCTATAACCGAGGAGAGGTGCAACGATAACAAAAACTCTATTCTCCCGATCATATCGACCATTCCATTCCGTTTTCTCAATAGTTCCACTGGATTTCCTAGGATGCTTATGCGACTCACTCTACAAAGCTTTAATCAATTCTTTCTTCATCGCTCTCTTATCGTTACAAGTTATGTGTATAGGACTCTTCGGCTTTGCTAAACAATTGCACTTTTTTTAGAAAAGCTGCTTCAAGCAGATATTTTCCAGTTTATTGGAAGATTCTTAGGGAGCACTGGTAAATGGACAATTATGAGCTTTCGTTCTTGAACTGTCATTATTTCTGCGGAGGAATTAAGGGTTTTTTTGTCTAATTAATTCTTTTATTTATTTTTGTATTACTTCATGTATTTTATTCGAGTTTGGTTATTGGTACTTGGAATTTTTTCAAGCAGTTTCGTAGAGATTAATTGTTTATTTGTGATTGTACAGAAGAAATGGTTGAAATTAAACAATTATGAGGTTTCGTAAAATTTTATAGTTGATTAGGTTTATTGAGAAATTAACGTTGTTTTTAAACATTAATAAATCCTTTATTCATCGGAGGTTTACGTCACGCGTTATATTGGTAAACAATTAGAGTTTTTTAGAAGCAGTTTCGTCGACAGGGATACTATATAGTCTGTCGCAAGATTAGAGAAGAAATGCTATAGAAATTAAACAATTATGAAGTTCCATAAAATTTTACCATTGATTGCGTTTATCGAGAAATTAACGTTGCTTTTAAAAATTAATCAATTCTTTGTTCACCGTTCTAGTAAATAGCAGCGTTGTTCAGCTTTGGTAAACAATTAAAAATTTTTTAAACGCAGCCTCATCGAGAGAAATACTATTTTATTACACGATTACAGAAGAAATATTGCAAAATACAAAACGATGAGGATTTATATAAAAAAAAAAAAAAAAACATTCATCACATTTTCCAGGAAACTAACGTTACTATTAAAAATTAATAAATTCTTTGTTCACCGTTCTACTAAATAGCAGCGTTGTTCAGCTTTGGTAAACAATTAAAAATTGTTTAAACGCAGTCTCATCGAGAGAAATACAATTTTATTACACGATTACAAAAGAAATATTGCAAAATAAAAAACGAAGAGGTTTTATAAAAAAAAACCATTCATAGCATTTACCAAGAAATTAACATTACTATTAAAAATTAATAGTCTCTATTGATCGCCTTATAACCGGTGTATGTGTGTGTGTGTACGCGTTACACAGGAACCCTATTCAGCTCTGGTAAACAATTAGAATTTTTCCGAAGCACGTTCATCGAGAAATACCACTATATAATTCATCAAAGAGGAATACACTAGGAATTCCGGAAACCTGACAAAGACAAAGTTCATAAAAAAAAGATCAGTCATTGATCGCACCTAGCGAGAAATTAACGGTATCTTTAAGGTGCAGATAAGAGCAGTTTCCCTCTTGGCGCAACACATTTGACATTTATAATGAATTAAGCATTGTGCTCTCGTGGAATGTTAGAAATGAAAAGGAAACTTGTTGAGCCTGTGGTATTAAGAAAATAATAAAATATCGTTTTGAAACGAAAACACGGAGAACCTCGAGAGTTAAAAGGATCACAGATCTCGCAATAATTTTCCATTCATCACGCCTACTGCTGAATTAACATATTATCACCGGGACTGGCCAATAGGATCGAGTATACCCACGCAGAAAAAATAACGAAGATACGATGAAATATCGCGTACAGCCGAGCGTAGTAATACGTGAGCGTGTTCGATTAGAAATAATACTAAGGTAAACATCTCGATTATATTATTATCGATATTGCGTCAATCGATACAAAGGTGCTTCACCCCTTTCGTCAAAAACTTGATCCGGCAAATAAAACGCGCGAAATGGAGGGGCTTCCGAGAAAACCACCGGAGCCTTGGAATAATTAACGAAAATCAATGAGTTGTTTGACTTATTTTCAAGCATATGTATACATGTAAGGCGAAAGAAAAAACTTACCAGAGACACGAATTCGCGTTAACGTACGAAAGATTGATGGAAATCGATCATCTTGGTGGTCTCTTTGCGAGAGGAACGATCGATAATCGATTTCTCGCAGATTGCTGAATGATTGGCGAGTCGAAGAAGAAAACTCGTAATTTTCCGTGGCAGAACATAAATTGAGTGAAATTCAGGTAAAAGGTTGTTAGAAACGTAGAGATTCCAGTCGCTGGAGATGGATAATTGAGATTAAAGAAGAAGAGAAGAAGAATTAGGGAAGCTCGCGAGACTCTTAATTAGTAATCCGGTACTTAGTGGAAATCGATAGTCTTAATATTCTTTGCGAGAAGAACGATAAATAATCGATACCTCGTGGCTTCTTGGAATATTGAAGAAACCAAGAAGAAGATTCGTGATTTTGGGATGAATATAGTGAAATTGAGAAAAAATCTTATTAAAAAGCGGACAAATTAACGTTTCTATACATTGATAATTGAGAACGAAGGAAAATAAAGAATCGGAGAAAGAAATGGATTAAGAAAACTTTCGATCGACCAACAATACTTCTTTGTACAACAAAGAACAAAATTCATTGATACAACGAATAATTCATCGCACAACGAGCTATCTTCGTTGCATAATGAACTATTCACCGTATCAATAAATTCATTCATCCTACAAACGAATGTAGTTCACCTTTGCAACAAAAAATTGTGGATTGGTTAAAAAACTCTTCAAGTTCACGCATACACAAAGATGAAGCAAACAATGGCTAAAGAGTGCAGAAGAAGAAAAATTGAAAAAGAATGGGAGAAAACTTACAAGGCTTGTTAGTCTGGCAATTAGTGTAAAGCGATAATCCTGGGCGTCCGGAGGGTTGGTCGAGGGTAGTGGTTGCGTCTTCGTTGACGATGAGGAGCACGGATGAGTTTGGGTGTTGCGGGCATCTTGCACGAGGTTCTGCAGGACTCCCGGTGAAGAAGAGGAAGGACCTTGGCGAACAGACGTCCATTCCGTAGGTGCGTTCTTTTTCGTCTCAGCAACGGCGAAGCTGATCAATCTCGCGTTGGGGAAGAAGGTGAAGATGAAGACGAAGATGAAGAAGCAAACGCCGCCGCCTTGTCCGAGGTCTCTGCAAATGCATTCGAATGCAGAGGTGCAGTCGAGGTTACACTCATGATGAAGCGGGGTGCGGGGGTGGGGCAAAAGGAAATGTGCCTCGCTGATAAAATACGAGCAAACCTCCGCTCTCGCTTCTTTTTTAGTTCGCTCTTTAATGTACATATATATATATATATATATATATATATATATATTTGTGTAAGTAAGATTGACGCGAACTCCGATGCACCGCGAGTGCATCGATTTTCTATTCAAAAAATTACACTATCCTCCTCTCCCCCCCCCCCCCTGAATCCTTTAACCCCACCACACTGCTACGCCACTTACAATAACTGGCGAGACTAATGGATTAATATTCCCTCCACGTGTGGTAATGAAGTAGTATATATATATATATATATATATATATGAGAGAATAAATTTTTGCTGCTTCTTTACCTAATTTAATAGCAATGATAAATGTAATTTATGTAATGAATATAAACGAGGGGTTTTCTATTAATCAAGACCAAAAATGCAGAATGTGACTATATATATCTCGACTTCGATTTGAGATTGGATTTATATTACAGGTTCAGCTTTACGCGTACTTCTTTGCATAATTTTTTTGCTTGCTTTTGCACGCGAGTCTTGGTCGAGGAGAGTATTTGCGGAATAAGTGATCTTTTTTTTTTGCAGAAGCTGGGAGTAAAAATGGGTTTAGGTAATCGTATGGCATTTTTTGCCGAGTAAATTGTGCGATAAGCAGCGGTTAAGGGAGAAATGGAAAATCGATCATCGTCGATCGGTGCATCGATTATGTGGATAAAAACTAGAAGCAATCGAGTTGTTTGTATTTGTCTGGCGTATATGCATACATATACATATATATATATATATATATATATATAGTACACACTTATATGCATTAAGAGTAATTGAAATTTCTCATTATACCGAAGAACGATTGGTTTTAGCCAATAAACATTATTGAGGTTTATTGGAGAATAAAGGGGAAAAATTGCTGCGTCATTAAAATATTATCCTGCATTCTTCGTTCGTGGATTTGCCAAAAGCAAAACAATTATGGATTGGTTAGCTATAAAAATATTTAATGCAAACGTTTTATCGCTACACTGGTAATGAATGTCGTACCTTTCATAATTATACTACTAGCAGTGGCAATAAATTCTTCCTCCAATACTATCTATGCGCCTCCCCATTCGGTGTAAAAACTAACGCAAAGTGCTCGTAATAAGAAATAATCGCTAATGGAGAAAAACAGTCTGCTAAAAAGCAACATGTTTCATAAAATGAAAATATGCTAATTGTACGTGTAGTAAAAGCACCAGGTCGATGTAGAATTGGACAGTTTTATTCAAGTTTCCATCTAACGCGAGGATACCAATGCGAAAACCGTAGGGAAGAATCGTTGATTGAGAAGCTGTGGGTTATAATGGAGGAAATAGTGAAAAGTGTGCTAGAAGGGTGCGTAGCGAAGGAAATATATAATAATAATAATATAGAAGCAGAGGAGTATTTAATTATAAAAATTAATTTTTAAGGGTGGCTTATAAGGGATGAAATGCAGAATAAGGGTGGGTGGACAACGTTCGATTATTCAGAATCGCGTTTTACGCTGCTACGTCTTTGCCTTGACTCCTCGTTGTCTCAGTGACGATTGGTAAGGTTGCGCGTGGTGCAACGCGAAGATATTACACTACTTAATAACAAAATAAATCTATTGCGAAGAAAAATTATTTTCCCAAATTAAACGTAACGTTTGGTGATACGGGATGAAACGAAGAAGGGTTGGTGAGCAACGTTCGATGATTCAGAATCGCGGTTCTACGTTGCTACCTACCTCTTTGCCTCCTCGTTGTCTCAGTGACGATTGGTAAAGTTGCGGCGGTGGCAACGACGCTACTACTACTCACTAACACAATAAATCTATTGTGAGAGAATTCCTGGCAGCGCATTCCGCGTGTACGTAAGTGTGCGCCGGGTACGAGGTTGTACGGCGGCTCAGCCGATGCGCACGAGTACTCACCGCACGATGCCCCCCCCCCCTCTTCTTCTTCATCTTCTGCTGCTTCTTCCCCTTCTCACCGCCCCGCCCCGCCCCCTCCATCCGCTACTAAACTAACCCACCGGACTCGCTCTCTCGCGTCTCTTCTCTCTCACTCTCTTTCTCTCTGGCTTCTCAGTTTCTACTAGTACGTACACGATCAACGCTCTCTACTCGTGGATGTCGTCACATTAACTAACCGAGAACCGAAGGAGGAGGAGGGGGACGAGAACCAATCGCCACAGGGGCTGCCCGAGAATGAAGGGAATGCGAAAGGGGAAAACTACGCTGCTATTACGAGTAACGAGAAAGAGGAAAGAATGAGAAACGTATATTAAAAGCAAGGAGAAACTCGAAGGAAAATCAGATAAGAGTTGAGTGGAAATAAAAATCAGTGAAGAGGGGGTAAAGGAAAGAGAGAAATGCGAAAAGGAGTGATTATAAAGGAGAGTAAAACTGAAAGAGGCGGATAAGAGGTATACCAGAGGCACACGAGTGTGGTGTATAAATAGACGAGAGACGATATATAGACATCGCGTATAGTAAGCCGCAGGCTAGGCTAGCGATGCTCGTAACAGAGAGACGAAACTACTCTCGGATCGCCTCGACGAAACCGCCGTTCACCGACGGCCGGTTAAAAGCGAGCGCGCGCACGTGTTGGCACACGTACCGTGACGTATTTCAGTGTTGCACGCTGCGTGTGTACGTTCGTAGTGAAAGAACGAGCCGAGCGCACACAGGCACGCGAGCACGATCGACTGACTCACCACGGAAAAAGAGAAGCAAACCGTTCATGTATATGTAGCGTATGCACCAAGCCAGAAAGAGAGGGAGAGGCGAGGAACAGAGTTCACGGGTACACACGGACGGACGCTCGCTCGCTGTGTAGCTCCTATTATACACGGTGTATCGTATCGTCGGAGAATTTCCGATTATCGGAAACCTGGCAACGCCGCAGCATGTACCTCTTCGAGACAATTACTGGGACAAAAAGAAGCTGGTAATTCGGTTCTGGGCTTAGATAGGTTATGTACGAGAAGCGAATAAGAGATTTTACGCCGCGCATGCGCAGTCGTGCTTGCTCAGCGTGCTCACGTGTCTCTCGCGTAGTATACGACGCTATGTGAAGTAGCGGAGACTGTGTAGGGGAGCAACATGGAACGGTCGTGGTTGCTAGCTGTGCGAACCTGACACTCGAATTGAAAACATCAATTTTTGTTTGCTATACTGTTCGGTTAGCTCGTACCACTCTTCGTTGTGTTTGTCGTTGGAGCGGTTAAAAATTGTGGCTGTGAGAGATCTATTCTTCGAACGATGATGTTTCAAGAAGTCTATTTAGAGTCGAGGGAAGGTTGAGGTTATTTATCGACCTCTCCAAGTCTTTAGGCTTTACAGTAAAAGTGAAAGAAGCAACGTTGCGTGTAAACAGAATTGTGAGTGGCTTAAAAATAATTAATATTTTCGAGTTGGGTGCCAGGCTCGTACGGCTGTGGTTGGTTGGTATGCTATTTGGATACTCGCTTTACTCGCTCGGTTCGCCTGCCACGCCACTTGACAACGCGCGAGTCGCCCTCTTCCACAGACCCGTTTGCTGGCTCGCTCGTGTCACAGACAGGTCGACTATAAACACCAAATTCACCGTCGCGCCGTACACAAGCTCGATCTTCCACCAGAGGTGCACTCCGGGACGACGGAGCCGCGACCAACAACGACGAAAAGATACGATATTCTCGGAAATGGCCGAGGACAATGACAGAACTGAATCGCATTGAGAAAAGCGCTTGAATTAACCTCGCGCTATCTTTATCGCAATGCGAAATAATGCACTCGCTTTTGCTCCGTCATATCTCAGCATTCATTACCTGGCCGCCTCGGTATCAAAGGAAATTTATGATCATGCGCGAGTCATTAACGACGCTGGATTTCTATCTCCGCGATTGCCGTATTCGCGAGCGAGGCGCAAAATTGAAAGCATCGATAACTTTATCGACCGATCGACGAATGTTGACTTGACAAAAAATAGCTTTTAATGGATAAAGGAAGAGAAGTCATGTAGCAATAAAGGCACAAAGGGAGGTCTGTGTTAAGAGCCCCCACGGCAAACAGAGGTTAAATCACTAATTGTAGGATGTCGGTACGTTACTCGGAAGGAGATAAGGAGGAGAACATCTCCAAATGCAATTGAGTGTTTGAGTGGAGCGATAAGGTAAAGGAACGAGGAAGAATTAGTCCCGCGCGTGCACACGCGCACACACAAACTCAGACGCACACGTTGAAAACTCACTTGACTGCTGCTGATCGGTGCCCTTTTCTAGACGCAGCGTTACAACGGGAAGTTTCGAACAAGTTTGGATCGCGCCGAAGCACTGGACTGCAGAAGCCTCAGCAATCACAGCGTTTGCAGCAGTATCGCCGCATGATAGCAGCGATTGTACACTCGCACACAGAGAAACACTCGCTCGAATAGGTTAGTAGCGTACGATATAGCACTAGCGAGGAGTAGCACGAAGAAGAGGGGTTTCCGCTTTCCCGCTGGAATCTCATGGCGCACAGTGGTCAAACATGATCGTACATCGGTTGATTCGGGAGATATCCGGGACGTGGATGCATCTCCCGAGGGTATCACCCCATCCTGATGGGCGCGACTCCAAGTTCCTTCGAGCGCTTCTCTCTGGACGCCAGGCGACACACGAGCGCTCAGCGCCACGCGACAGTAGCGCTATACTAGCCAACGGAAAACAAGCCAGCAGTTGAGACGTGACTCTAGCACGGCGCTATATAACCTCCTCCCGCTCGTCCCCGGACAGCACTAGCGCACAGCACCACAGCACCGATTCAAACAAAAATACTACGAAGCCTTGTAAAACAGTCCCGCTTTACTCTCGGTCGTAAAACGTCGGATAAAGAACGACGCGATGGAGTAACGGAGAGGAGCCAGGGAAAAAGAGTGGGCGACGTGCCGTAGTTGTGTGGGATTTAGGTGTAGAACACCGAATTATTGACATCTCTGAAGAGCGAGGAGAGCTCAGGAGCCTCTGCTTCCCTTTCTCGCCGCAGCGTGTTCGTGTTCTTTCACCGATCGGCCATCTCCGTCTGACGCCAGTGTCTGTGGCTCCTCCCCCCCCTCCCCTCTCTCCTTTTCTCGAAGGTACACACGCGCGCAGAGAATACGTCGTCGCGTCCGGTCGCGTCGCTCCTCGACTCGGTTGCTCGACTGAAAAGACTGCGACTCGTCAGTCGTCCGGCCGTATAACTGATCGAGCGCGCCAGCAAATCCACCCGCGCGCGCAATTCCTCCTTCTCCTCCCCCTTCCCCCTTACTCGTTCTCTCACTCGACCCACCCCCTTCCCCCTCTTCCCTACCCGCTCAACCTGCCAGTTTCCTATCTACTTCACACGCACGAGCACCAACACGACCAAACGACCAGACTACTCGACGCACACACCTCGAAACGCGCGTGGCATACTCCAATCGAGTTGCGCGCGCATTCCCTGACAGCTACCACCACCGACACTCGCCAGTATATGTGTTAGCTTTTACTACGCCACAGACACGATCCCATGAATGCATCCGTGCCGCGCTTACCTTCGCAGCACGAGCTGAGATTTTCTACCCTCGCGCATTTCTCATACTCACCCGCTCTCTGTGTACTTTCGCGTGGAAACTCTACAATAGGTGTGTGCGTGCACCAGTTAGCGAGCCAGTATTAACGACTCGAGAACCGTACGCCACACATGTGACTGAAAGCTCACGCACACAGCCGCAAATACTATTATTGGACACTGGAGTGAAGCTGCGCGCGCATTTGCAGTGAGAGAAAAAAAGAGGGGCGCGTACTCGAAAGAGAGACAACGACGGGTCGCGTGTGTGTGAGTGCATGTGCACCGTCAATGCCTACACGTGAATGCGCGCGCACGCAAAATGGCGCGTATCGTTGTGTGCGTCTCTTTGATCCCAGTAAAATATTTCTTACGGAGAGAGAATACATTTCTACACATGTGTGTGTGTCTACCACCCATACATACAGAGATAACCACGAAGAAAACGAAAGCATTAGGCTTGTTGAAAACTGCGAGTTTTTCGAGGAAAAATATGAATGGATGGAGCGAACGCTAGTCGAGTAAAATTGCTTGTCCATAGGCATGGTTCGATTGCGAGTATGCTTTGTATCGACGAGTCCGTGCGTAAAGAGTACGTTAAGAGGTGTGCGTTATGTAAATGAATCGTTATAGCAAGGAGTGCGTGACGAGGGAGCGAAGTATGGCTGCGTGAGTGTGTACGTGAATGAATGTGCGCTTGTGTGCGTGGATAGAGACGCCGAGAGCAAAGGAAGGTGAGTGGCGAGCGTGTGTTGGTGCTCGTTGGTGTAGATAAACATGTGCGGGCTGCATGCTTCGTTCCGTACAGGTGGATTCGCTTGCATGGCTGCGTGTAGGTAAGCTTCGGCTCGGTGTGTACGTGCGTGTGCAAGAGTCCGTAACCCGGAGAGCTCCTACACGAGTGTAGCTCGCGCGGTGGTGTTTGTGGAGTCACACAGCCAAACAGAACATAGCTAACGGACTGTAGCTCGAGGATCGGTCTCCCGCTATCCACAGGCCCCCCCCCCCCCCGTGCCTTATATTTCTCTCTCGACTTGCCTGCTCGAGCTTGCTTGCTTGCTTGCTTGCCTTCTCCACTTGGAGGAATTCACCCGCTCTCTCTCTCTCTCTCTCTATTATGTGAGACACGCGTTCCTCGAACTCCTTAAAAACTTCCAAGATACACCATCTACGGATATCCATACTCGAATCCCTGCCTGGAATACCAATGTATTTAGGACCCCACAAAAATCACCTCTATTTGGGCCATTATGCAGTTTAGGTAAACAACGCTTTTTCCTGTAGGTTTGTTGTCCGATTCCAGTGGGTATAACGTAGAAGCGTAAAGCGTTAATGCATCCCTGATACCACAGAATGTTCAGGGGACTTGCTCGGTATTTTCACTGGACGCGTGGATGTCCTCGGAATGTTCCGAGGATATTCGCGCTGTTACATTGAGAAAAACATTTTAACCGGTAAACAATTTCTCGTTACAACAGTGAACATGATCCATTGATGCAGCGAACAATTCATTGATGTACAGAATAGTCCATTGTACAATGAACAATTCATCGTATCAATGAATTTATTCGTTATATTAGCAAAGTTTGTTTACTGTTATAACAAAAAATTGTTCATTGATCGAAAACTTTTTTTCTCAGTGTAGGGATGGGGTCTTTGGGTAGACTCTTTGCTGTGGTGCTTGATCGACTGGCTGGACGAAGGTACGTCTTATCCATTAAAATAAAAGAGTGAAAGAGAATAAGTTTCTTGGCGAGTTATAGTTAATTTAAGAATTCTTACCGAGCCGCATTGAGTCACCTCGCGAACAGGAGGAGCATGCTAATTCATCAGCCACGTACAAAGCGTCGATATAGCACGCTGAAAGTCATAACTAGTTATCGTCTGTACGCTCATCAAGGCTCTTTTGACGAGTCAACGTCTTTCTACGTCTCGGCGATAGCTGCATTTCTGATCTCTCACTCTGCTTCCTCGTGAAAAAATTCCATCGCGATCGAAACAACGCTAGAAATAAATCGTTAACTTTCTAGCGTGGAGCGTTATCAACAAAGATTTAATCTCCTCTGGCAAGACTGATCTTAATAAGCAGCAGCGGCGCACCAGTGGTGCTCCTGAAAAATTTCAATTGTTCTTTTGTTCGAGAGGTCGCGCGCTGCGTCGGTCCGCCTCGCGGGGCGCGCGCTCTGATTTTAGAATCGTTTTTACAAGAATAACAATAACAATACAAATATTCAACATCGACGTACGGAATTTTCGTGACAAATGACGATTGATTCCACGAAGCAATCGACGGTGGAATGTTTGTTAACAATGAAAGCTGAAACGAGCTGTAAATACGATTATCGGTTAAACTCGATTCCCGCGTATCGGGAAATTCGTGACAAACTTTAGTTGCTTTTAAGGTCAGAAATAACTTCCTTTTCAAGAGTCGTCGAGTGTTTGTTGTTCGATTTTTAAAAGTACGCATAAATTCGGATCTGTCACGGCATGAAGGCATATCAAATCGCTTACGAAACGGTTCGGCGGAAGAATGTCGGGAGGATTTTTGGTGGAGAGGTTAGGTAGATGGCGGGGTTTGAGAGGGTGGGGAGGGGGGAAGAGGCGGGGTAAGAAGAAATTTTTAAAAGGACTGAAGAATTCTCGGTGAAGTGGTGTAGCGTGCTCCCCGAAGAAAGAAAACCAATGCAGGTTGAGTTCGACGACGAGGATTCCATAGACAAAGTGGACATCTGGCTGAGACAACGGTAGCCGGGTAGCCTCTCTCTTCGCTCCCCCCCCCCCCTCTCTCTTCCCTCCCTCACCCCATCCATCTTCCCTTCTCTTCAGAAAGTACCACGCGCACGCATAAAGCGTCGACTCTCTCGTGTTACGCCCGTGTGTCACGCACACATGCACCCTATTGCCTCGAAGACATCTCCGCAAACGGTAGTTTACGACGTGCAAATAAATGTAAATAAAGTCGTCGACAACTTTATGACAACTTGCAAATATTACTCGAGCATTTATCCAATGATCGAACGGCTCAACTTTTCATCCACCTCGCGCAGAAATTTTGCTCCACCGTCGAGATTTACGGAGGCACGAATTGTTGTCTCTTTGGCAAAATTTCACGAGGACAAGGAGAAAAATTTGTCCTGTTACCACCGTGTGCGTTGGTGTAAATGCCAGCGTTTAAAATTAGGTTACACGAATAGTTCGTTCTTTTTTGCCAGTAAGCTCGACTCTCGAGGGTCCTATTGCAGAGGCAAGGTTTCCTCGTTGAAATTGCACTTGAAATCGAAGAAGCAGTGTCAGGGGCAGGGAGGGAGGGAGGGGGGGGGGGGGGGAGTATCGAAGAAATTTGTAAGTTGGGCGACGGATCGTAATACTAGAGCCGTACACACCGTACACAACAAAAATACTATCTTTAACCTTTGGTATCCAGCTAAAAGGTTTTGTTTACAATGGAAGGAAACAGAGGAGAGTTCGAGGAACGTCGCGTATTCGAAAACACTCGGCGAGCGGAGCATCCCTGATACATCGACATCGATGTCTACAACGTGATATTTTGCTCTCCTTGGCAAAATACTCAGAGCTATTTGTATTCTCACGTCACGCGACTCCATTCGTTACGTTTCCGTGCCAGCGCACTTGCCACGGTTTAATTTAATTTCATATTAGCTTATAGTTGGCGAGGTTTGCGTCACAGGGATCGAATCTGCTATCCTCTTGTGTATGGGCGTCCCCCCCCCCCCCCCCCACAGTGTCTACGCCACTGCGCATACGATCCATGCAGGTTGCGACTTGTTTCCGTTTGCCCGGCGTTGCCTCCGCTCGTGCCTTCGAAAGCTGGAGGGAGAGGGCGTGTAGGAGAGCGACCCAAGCGTACAAAGTGTCATATGCGATCCGACCAGTAGCGTACCTAGCAAGGTCCCCCCAAACCCACGCGTGCCTGCCCCACATCCCCCTCCCCTCCTCCCCCACCCTAGTCGCATCGACGATGAAAGCGAAATCGATATCCCTCTCTCTAATAAATACTCTCCTTTCACTTTACCACACCAAATTCTCCTCTCTCCCCGCGCCGTTACGGGCTTAATTGCAACAAATCACACATCCCCCCTTAATATTATTTTTACTCGCTCCTTCGAATGAATACTAATAACCTCGATAGTTTATCTCGTTAAAAAGCCGCATTTTTTTCACAGGCCTAAAATATTCCGGCACATTAGGGTGTATTAAGATTTGCGCGCCAACTTTATAATCCGGGGTAGCTTTATGAACTGCCAGTGGCGTAACAAAAGTCGCTAAATTAACCGTGAATTTCTCGTATATCACCTTCGTATGGTCGAGCGAGGCTTTTTTTTTGGAATAAATTCAATCTAATTGTGATGTAATTAAAAGGTGCGAATAACTCGGTGAATAAGTACCGATAGTAATGTCGGATTATGCGATTTATCGCAGGAGAACGTGTTTTCTTCAGTTTCTTCCAATTGGATCAGTGACAAAGGTGAGGTAACAGTGGCGGAGGAGGGAAGGGGGGGGGGGCAACCTGAACGACAATAAAGGCGAGATAAGAGGATACGAGAGAAAATAGAAGAAGGCGGACTCGCCACGCGCGTATGAATTTATAGCTGTTGCCAAGCATGAATTGCAATGACGTAGCAATGTGGGCCACTCGTGCAGCGGAAAGCAATCGATGTCCAATAAAAATCCGTATATGCACAGGCTTCGCGCGGTACACGGAGCGGTACGTGTATTATACACATGCGCGTATAATTGGATATAGACACGAAGCAAGGGGGGGGGGGAGCCCTGATTGACAAAAAATGAATCAAACGGAAATAAAATTGCAAACGAGGGTTAAGTCGAACCGGAGCGCAATTGTTGATGAAAAATCTCCAGGATTTACTCTCGAGTGCTGGAAAAAAAATACACTGCGGACCATTCTCCCACGAGTAGGATATAACAGCAAACTCGATAATAAAAAAAGTTTTCAAGGTTTTCACGGTAGAAATCGGAGATTTCGCGGAAATAAAATTCAAGTAGAGATTCCGTTAAAGAGAGATGACATGGGAAGTGGTTATAAAAGGGTGGAGGATGCATAAAAGTATATACACTAATTTTAGGTAAGTATATAATTTATATATATATAATTTAATGACAAAATTTGACAGTGAATATTCCGCACAGGAGTGTAATAATATACAGGAGCATTGGGGGGGTAGAATTATGGATGGATGTGTTTTGGAGGGTTTTGGATGGAGAACGAGCGGAAAAAACTTTTGGAGGGTACTGTCCGACGTGGAATCGGTCCCGAGCCATTTCCATGGAGGGTGAAACGCGTCGCCTAGAGGCTTCATCAATGAGCTGGCGGCGTGGAGCACCTTGCAGTGACTGGGCTGCTCCCCTACACCGTATTTCCCTTCATACGCTTTCGTGCGCCGCTGATGAATGGCACCACCCCGCTTTATGGGATTTCACGTGCACTTCGTGTGTTTTGTCCCAATAGTCGCTCGCTTCCACACAAGCCCAAATTAACCAATTCTCAGAAAACACCATTCGTATTATTCAACAACCCTCTCTCCCCTCCCCCCGATACAACAACCCTTTCCCCGTTCTCCCATTCATCAATCCTTATCCCTTCCACGATCGATAATTCCTCCCTATTAAACAAAACCCTTTGAATCTCCAGCAAAATACTTTTTTAAACCTTGGTAAACACGATCTGTAATTTCAACGTTTGAAAGAGCAACGAGTTGGGTGTATCGAGGGGAGTGTATAGAGATGTAAAAATAGAATTATTGCTTTTTTATGAGGAATAATAATTTAATAGATTTTTTGTACGAATAGAATTGATATATACATATTAAAAAGAATAATTGATTAAAATTGTTAAAATTGTAAAAAATTACTGTATTTTCTTTTTGTTATATTCAGGGGACGAGAGCTGTTTGCAAAATTCGGTTTGCACGAGTGAGAGAAGGGGCGATATATATATATATGTAGAGGGAGGAGGGGGGAGAGAGAGAATTGACTGAAAGCATTAGGTGGGTGAGGTGCCATGAATGAGTAGCTACGACGCTGCAGGCGAGACGCGATTGAATGGGAGGCGGCCTATTGGTCGATTGCGGGTCACGTGGCCCCCACTAGACGTTCATCCTGCTCCCCCAATTGGTCCGCGCGCGCCTCAACATGCACAAAACGCGTTTGCATACACACTTACATTGTGTACACATAGGTAGACAGGTCCATTTTGCAATCTTGCCGAACTTGCATCACAATGCACTCACTATACTGTACCTTCGCTATACCTAATACAGTAAACAATTATATACAACACGAAGTATCGCTCCAATGCATTCGCTTTTGCGCATCTCTTTAAGTTTGTTCAGAGATCCGCCAAATTCCAACTTCAGTCACCAAGTAAATTCTCATTTTTTAATTAATTCAACAAACACTCCAGCTCTGCCAATTGACTATACGCGAATCAAATCAAGCGTGCGAAAATTCATTAATGACTCCACTACTGATCGTACATTCAGTGGCCAGAAAGAAACCGGAAATATTAGAAATTGAAAAAAAGGCAAATATTGTGAAAAAATATAACGATATCTGTGCGAGTGACGATAAGAATGTATTGAGCAGGATGTATTGTTCGGTAGGAAAAAATTGTATATATTACTATATTAAATTATATATACATATACAAGCAGTATAACAGTGTCTAGAGACATTAATATTGGAAATTGGTTTGCCAATGGCGAAGAAGAAGAAGAGAGGGACTGACTGGGCCAGCGCAAATAAACGGTTGGTGGTGGCGCAAGTGGAAAAAGATAAATATACGGAGAGTATCGTAAGCTTAATAATGTATGCACGATTAATTTAAGTGGCAGTTCCTATTCCGACGGTCGATACGCGTGCGAAGCTCGAGCGCGCGTTTTTTCCTCTCGCATTACAAAGTCAAATCGCGCCGGCGCGTCGCAAGACCGAGAGAGCGAAAGAAAATTTCACAGCGAGCGTGCGTACGCGCGAGTAAGAGGAAAATATAAGGCGCTAATGTGAGATAGAAAAGAAGGGAGGGGGGGGGGGGAGGGGGAGAAAAGAGTGAGAAATAGAGAGAAGCACGTGGTAGTCGTGGTTAGCGAGTGGCGAGCGTCAATAAATTACAGTTAGCGTTTAACAGTACTCGATGAATGAAAATCCGCAAATAGCGAGTCGACGCGTGACGAGTAATCGTCTCTCGCGTGAGCGCAGACATTCTGACTGGCACCTTCGCCGCCGATGACGGGAAGCAGAAAAAAAAACATTCAATGTCAGATAAGAGACCAGTGAGAGAGCCGTCGCGCACTGTACTACGTTGCCATGGCAACGGTGTAACCAAGCCTCGCGAATCGTTCCGATCTCCCCATTGTACTATGCAGCACGACCCCCCCCCCCCTCCACAATTTATCAAAATTCTCAAAACGCCTCTCACCGTCTCCTGCCAGGGACCCTCCTGTACCATCCTCGAGCACAACGGATCCGCAAAACTCACGGATGCCAAAGCTACTTACGGATGCTTATCGACCTTTGAACTTCTCGGTGGAGGCACAATGGGAAGTACGTCATGAATATTGATTTTATAATCCGTTACTAAATCTAGATTAGAAGCTACTAATTAAACGTATGAACTTTGACTATGTTGCTGGTGTGTGTGAACAGCTGAAGATAAAGCGGAGGATAGTGTATAGGTTTTATGCAGCATTATTTTCGCGAAAGGAATATTACAGCGAATAAAACGCTTGGTATATAGATGTAGGTGCATAGTATAAGGACTTTATTGGGTCACCGAGAAGGTTCGATAAAGCTAAATGGTTTTCACTTTTACCCTGTGATATATATTTTCAAGAGCCGCGGAGTCAGGACCACCGTGATAGCGGACGTTCCTTTCAAGGAACTCGCGAATATTTCGCAAACGCACGGCCGGTCGAACACGTGGTGTAAGCGCAGCTGAAAGTACCTCCAGCTGCGCGCATGACTTGATATGCAAGAATTTGACGAGATAACAGGCTGCTGGAGGTAAAACTGCCACGGTTCCTAAAAAATGTCTATCATTAGAATCAGTAGTCGGTATATAGGATTGTAATGAGTGATCTCGTATAGCTCTTGTAACATAATCCCGCAGCTATTGGACTTTCAGGTATGATAGCCAACGAGCGCCGTTTATTTGCACTGGAAACGAGTTTTAGAAAAAACAACTACGATTGAAATCAGCTCTACGATTAGTAATGAGTAATCTTATAGCACGTGTAACACAACCCGTTCTCTCTCACCGTTACTGCACACACAAGTTCACTGGTACTTCCGTTATGGAACACTCGGATTTTTCACCAATTTTGCTCGCCGCTCGAAGTTGGGACTCCTCGAATATTCGATAAACCGTCTTATGGGACGTGACTTTCGATGCTAAACGCGTTAATTAGCCTGAATAATAATAACAGCAATAACAATAATCCCGAGGTAAAAAAATCAATTGCTCGACATTCGACGAAAAAACACAGGCTTATCTTAAGAATTAAATACAAAGTGGTAATTATTTTTCCAAATGGTTGAACGTTAAAGAGAGCATTATTGCCAACCACCGCAAGCGTTTGATTTTTCTAACGGAATTTATTTGCTTTCAAAGTTAATAGAGCGTCTTGCGTTTGAGAAAAAAGAATTACTTATCCACACTTGCGATCTTTCTATAGTTATCTGTCGGCGCACGGTTTAACGATTGTGCCCCTTCGTTTTCTTATAAATAACAAAGACGAGCTGTAGTTTTATCAGAGACAGAAAGTGCGAAAGAGATAACAGCAGGATTTTCCGTTGAATATCAGCGCGAAAATCTCGCAGGTGACATGATCCATGTTCCAGGGTTATGTTTATGTATATATAAACGTATATATCGAAACGAGGATTGCAGAGAGGCAACTGCGTGGAAGCTACGCGTCTCATTGGTCGACCGTTACGAGCGGAGCCAATCAGGAGTCTCCTCCGTAGCGCGTCACGGCTTGTCGCTGGCCGCTACTCACGCTAACCTCAACGCGCCGCAAACGCAAACTCCTCTGTGTTTCATGTATGATATAATTTGCCTGATCGCACCCACCCCCCCCCCCCTTACCCTCTCCTGCCACCTCAATTACTACAACTACCCGATGACGGGCTTTCATCGAATTGCGTCAATAAAATGATCGTTTCCCCCCGCAATACAGCTATTGACTCGCATGTCTTCCAAGCGAAACAGCAATCCGTTCACTCTCGCCATCCAACCACACGGCATTATACACACTTGGATCTTCATAAATAATTGCGACCCGAAACCAATTCCTCAACCTCGATATTCATCCGTTCCTGCTGTCGTTTATTATTAGCTCGAGCGAACATAAATTACTTATCTAGCGAAAAACGCTTCTCGAACTCTCTCAGATTTTATTAGTATTTAATTCAAACTGACACTCCTATTATTCCAGAGGAGGGTAGAAGACAAAAATATTTGCGATCAAATCGACGGAGCGGTTATGTCCCAGGGAAAATTGCTAATATTTTTAGTCTTATGACACATCCGTCGGGAAAGAGGATAACGAATAGGGTACGATGAAGAATTAAGTGGCAGAAATCACATTTCGCGTGAAATGTTAAAATCGACCTATTTCGTGAATCTTTAGAGCTGGATAATAGTTATATAGTATAGGGGCACTGGGCAGTGTACACCAATACTACGATCCCAAGCTAGAATGTGTAACTATATACATAAACGCAAAAAAATCTGTCAAAAATTATGAAATTGACCGATAGACGGCGCTGGTGGTATGCATATGCAATACTCCACATTTTCATCTCACTGTCGTTGTGTTGGTATGCACGGTCTCTATAGATAACGGGGTGGAGAGGAGATTGCTGGTTGTATAATGGATTAATGTGTAGAGAGAAAGAAAAAGGAGGATGTGTGAGAAGAGCGTACGGTAAGAAGGTTATGTAGTATACATATATATACAAGAGTGTGTATATACATATATGTTATATACTAGATCAAGCAGGGCATGTATCGATCGAAGTGTCTTTAGAGCGTCGTCAAGGTCCCCGGCTGCGTGGCTTGTCCTGGCGATGCCGATGTCGGTGGCTCGGATTTGCTTCTGAAAATATTTCATTCAACGTTCGTCCAAGCCAACGAGCGTCGTGCCAAGCATTGACCGTGGACGGTGTCTAGCTCGTGTCTATAGGCCTATGCGACGCCTCTATTAAAAGAGTGCTGGACTTTGCTTTGTTTGCTTTCTCTCTTCTCCCAACCCCCCCCCCCCCTTCCCCCTCTTTTTTTCCACTTAACCGTATGTACTGCACCTTGCGATCACTCACGGATCGTATCCGACTATCCACGCGCGTCGTTTTCTCAACTATGGTAGTATGTACTATATGTATATATATATATATTTATTTAATAGCTCAACCTATCCACGTGCCCGACGAACGTAAAACTTTCGCAAGCGTCTTTGCATAGGTCACCGTGTCTCTTCCACCTCTCTTATTCAGTTTATACACGCGCCTCTGACTGTGCCCTAGACGCCACGCACTACCACATTCAAACAATGTTTTCATTTCTTCAATCGCTCGCTTCTTTTCTGCAGTAACCTATCCTATGGGAGTTGACGAATTTTTCTAAGAACTTATATTCTTCTGTCAAAGTCACGGTAAGTATATTGTATTATTCTCTCTCTCTCTCTCTCTCTCTCTCTCTCTCTCTCTCTGTTATTATTATTATAGTTAATATAGTTTCAGACGGAATACTCCGTCCCATCCCCTCGAGAGCAAACTTGCCACGAGTTTGAGAATCATTTTGGAAATGTTTCAGCTCTCTCGACAACTGCAGTAGGCCAGCCAGATCCACTTTGGCAAATAATGGCGTTAAACTATTCTACGAGAGCTCTCAGGAACTGCTCTATATCCGATGCATATCTTAATTCCAGTAACAAATTGGTCTCGATCAGCGATTCTAGCGAGACTGAAGCTTTCTAAATGCATTTTCGAAATTGTGCAGAAGCTTTAGAGTTGCTATTGTTAAAGTTCGACAGTGAGGGTGATTGTTCCTTTTTCAGAGCTGATAAACGTCAAGGATTAGCAAATGTAAGGTGCCTCAAATTTTAATTAGCGAATTTGTATTTCTTTGTAAAATCAAAAACGATTCTTGAGTAGTTTTTGAAATTGCTAGTACTCATGCGCATTTGAACAAAATCTTAAGGTACGCGTGCTTGGATTTGCCCCAGTCTGTTGGATCGAACAATTCCCACCTTGCGCTCCTCCATCCTTTGTCTTTCAAAGCCACAACAACAAGGGTTATTTACAATCCATGTGCACGCATTTCCTAATGACGAACCTATTGAACAAAAAATCCATACCTTTTTTTCAAAAGCTCTCATTGAAACGGAGAAATAAAAGCACTGCCACACTTGTAAAACTTTTCAATAGAGCTGCGGTAGAAACGTGCCGATTACGGTGTCCTTAAATAATTATGAAATTGGAACGAGACAGGCTGGGACAATATGTGGAGTATTTGGAGGTGAAAAAACCTTTCAGTAAGGTTAAAAATACGACAATTCACGTGTTCTGGACGTGGAACCATTCGGTATAAGGGAAGTATATTTTTGGGGAGTTGTCGTGGACGTTGAAAGTACGTAAAAGTGTCGTTGAACCCTAGACTGACGGGGATGGAATTACGCAAGTGGATAATTGTCGTTATTATAATTATTATAAGACGAAAAAATCACCTGCGTATACAGGATGCAGGGAAAAGTTAATTGGGCTGTTGCTGGGCGTCGGAGAAAAATCTGATGGCGCTGTTGCTGGGTGTGCAAAGAGTCCGGGAACACAAGAGGCTCTGCACTTGTTCAAGCGAATGACGACGGGTAAGGCTAGGTACGCTCCGATGCATTAATTCCTTAGCGAGAGGGAAGGATTTAAACCGAGGATGTGTGCCTGTCGATTACGCAACGGCAAATTTCAATATCATACGATCGCAACACCATTTGGTTGCCATCGCTTTTTATTTAGTTATTTATTAATTACTGCAACATAATTTTTTTTCCACATAAACGAGGCACTAATTAATCAGTTAGATATAAGTGAATGGCTCGAGCACGCTAAAATTATATTAAAGTTTCACGAGATTAACTTCCTTTCGCTTCTATAACTAAACAATTCTTATTTTCTTCTTTATAAAATTTGCATGTTGCGACTTGACACACTTTTGCTCTTATTTACAATTTATACGATAATAACAAATCAGAATTTGTCAATACAAGGAAATTATGCGATTTAATAATTTAATAAAACTTAATTAAGGTTTTTCACGAGAATAACTCTCTTCCGCTTCTATAAATAAACAATTCTTATATTTTTTGTGTGTAAAATTTGTAATTTGTAATTTAACACGTTTTAGCTCGTATATACGAGTATATGATAATAACAATTCAGTATTTATCTGTACAAAGAAAATATACGATTGGAAGTTGGACAAGACGTAATTAAAGTTTCACGAGAAGGATTTATTAGCCTGCTTTTCGCATGCAGACTCTCCTTAATCCCAGAACTAGTTCATCAGGGGTTTTCAGGTACCAACACACACACACACACGTGTTAATAATTGGACAGAAAGAAATCTGTCAATGTTATTAACGATTAGAACTTTCTCAGATTATCTCTCGTGTCAACGAATCAACGCTTAGTTATAGACAGTGGAGGGAATACGTTAATGTGTGCGTGTGTTTCTAGAGACCTAACTGCGCGGGCGTCCCGACGCCGCACCGTGCAGCGTCGGCAGAGAAGCTGCAAGCGCGCATTTCGGTTAGCAACAGATATCTCGCCAGGATCGGCCAACTCGTGCAACTATCGGCCTACCCCCCCCCTCCCTCCCACCACTTCAACTCATCTGACTTGCTCGATTTCAACTTCCAACCCCTTCCACCTCTATAGAACGTCCTCTCCATCCGTCTCCATCTATTAACTTTCCACCAATAACGCTCCCTGCTTCGAGAAACACAACATTCTTTTTTCCATGAAAACTTCAAATCTTTCTATTGATATACACAAGGTGTTCAGCTCGTGGTAAACTCAGTCTTGATATATGCGAAAGTTTGACGAGATCCCCCCCCCCCCCTCCCTTACTTGTTCGATATTAACTTCCAACTTCCTCTACAAAACGTCCTCTTCATCTATCAACTTTCCGGGAATAACGCTCGCTGCTTCTAGAAACACAAGATTCTTTTCATAAAAAGTTCCTATTTTTCTATTGATAAACAAAGCGTCTATACCGAGAAAAATGTGTCAGCCAATGAACGATTTGCCGGGTGCAACTCGTGGTAAAGCCAGCTGTGATATATTTACGCAAAAATTCGACCAGATTACGTATTACACTGTTCCTGAAAGATCAGTATATTTACGGTATGAGTTCATACTAAGACAAATATAATGAAATAAGAATGTGTGGCTATATATACTAATATGAAAGAATACAAGAAGTAACGAGAAAAATCCAGCGACCAACAGTACTCATAGTATTGAAATAGTGATATAATGCAGTATGGGAAATTGATTCGTCGACCTTTCAGTTAACTTCACTTCGTACTATATACATCGTTATACATTCTTATCTTAATATCACTATGTCGGTATAAACGCAGCGATTATCGATACCAGTTGGTTTTACTTTCACTAAACTTGCAAGCTACTCGCTTTCGATTTTGGTCTCTGCTTTGTTTACACGAGTCTCAGAACGTAAACACGAAGTTGCTGGAAAAGACTCTCGGTAGGAATTCTCGGGTTTGGACGACTCTTTTGTGCACATCGAAGTAATCTTTTGTTCGGTACAACGAAACGATACACGGTGTATAATTGTTATATTCGGAATATCGTTTCGTAATAGATGGCGCACTGCCTGTTTGGACGATTAATGACATTAGCGTAGAGTCGCAGACGAGACGGGAAGAATAGTAAGATTCCTTGGCAATAAATAACGCAAGCTTCTCGGAGCGTGTATTATAATCTCTCCCGGTGGAGAGGAAAGCCAAGCTACTTATTTTTATGTACGATCGTTTTAAATTGGAGGGAAAACTAGGTCCGCGCGTGGCTCGATAAGTTATTTTTCTTATATTAAAGGGAAAATTCTTCTTTATACTTTTGTAATATTTAATGGCTAGCGTTTGTCGAGGAAGCTGCGTGGAAAACGATTCCAGGGGCTTCTGAGTGGTCCCCTTTTCAAAGGTGGGAATAAAAACAGGCCAGAGTTGCACTCGACGATATTCGGAATCCTGAGCGACGGCCGACGGTGCTTTCACCTAGCAACCAGCTGCGTTTTGCGTTAGTCTCTCTCTCTCTCTCTCTCTTTGCTCTCATAAAAAATGCACGGGCAAGTCTTTTGCGAAAGCACCTTCCTCGTTTTGCAGGGAGATAGACCTAAGCAACATTATCGCCAAGAACAAAGAAGCGTTATAAAACGAAGCTACGGAATTCTTTCGAAAGGTTTTTCAGAAGCATAAGAATCCATGATTAATCCATGAGAAGCCGTTAACAATGGGTGGAAAAGTAAAGCAACCTATCAGGGCTATTTTTTACGGTGGAGAAACAAAGATACAAAGCTACGAGCGACAGAGGAATCTTAGCCGGGGTTTTAGCGCACACGCGCGCTGCCTAAACAAACGAAACTGCAATTTCTTCCGCCGATAAATCATCCGCATTCCCTTAAGCAACCTGCCGCCTTAACTCTGCGGCAATTATGCAAATACCATTTTCTCCTTTTCCACCCCCTCTCACTCACCCCCCTTGGAATTACCAGGCAAAAAAACGCTTTGCATAAAGACCGCGTTATTTTCTGCAGCAAGAAAAAGCTTGGTTGATTCTTCCAAAAGACTATAACTTGTTGCTGATATTTTACAAATTGCACGCCGGATTTCTCCCCTTTGCGGAATTCTTCGCGCAAGAAATTCGAATAGTCGAGGAGGGAGATTTGTGCGTGGGTGAGTGGCTGTGCGGGTTACAACTGGTTCGTCTCTCTTCCACGCGTACACACACATGCGCAACGGTTGACCCATGCAGCGAAGAGACTTCTTTTGTTCGATGCAAATCAAGATATGTATATACTTACTCTTGCTTGTAAACTCTGTGCGACGTCAGCGACACGTCACGGAAAAACTCAAAAACACTTTTTCATGCTCTTTCTTTCTTCTCTCAAAATCAAACTTTCAATCTTTGTCTTGATTTACGGGCAAATGCAGATTTTTTAATATTGTACTTCCGCTATTTATCGAACGCAGTTTCAATCATATTTCTCTAGTGATCTTGAATTGTACAAAAAATACGTCTTGATTAATGGCGAAGGGCATTTGTGCGAGAAAACGTGACTAATCTCTTGTAAAGGGATTCTAATTTTTCGTTAATCTCTTCATTTTCACGCGTCGGGAACATTTATAGGTTAGTGGACGAAGAATTGCTGGAAGGATTCAAGATGAATAGTTTCGATCATTTTTGAGGTTAGGAGAAGGAAAGATTGGAGTGGCAGGGAGTTAGAGATGAGGAATAGTTAAATGTGAGAAAAAGAGGAGCAATGTAGAGTGAGAGAGAAAAGAAGAAAGGGTGGAGAAGTGTGTGTGAGGATAGACTGGTGTCGCAGCGCATGCGCAGCGCCACGCCGGGACCGTAGCAGAAATTAACCTCCGTATGGATCACCGCGATCGAAATAACTCGGCGGCGCGAAGAACAGGTTTCTACGTGGCAGCGCGAAACAGTTTACGCTATGGATTGAATCACGCCACTCGACCACCTCGATTTTCTCACAAATTGGAATCCGATTGGACTACCGGGCTTTGCTCCATAGCGATGAATCATTGCTATCCACCCGCGCGCCCAATTCATTATTATGCACATAAACCACTGGCGGAATTCTTAACAATAAATTAACCCACCTGGTCTATAAAACCTTCCTATATCGTTTAACGGTTCTATCGATCCTTCCATTAGTGCGAGCTTGGCCAATTAATCGTGCATTATTATTATTCAATAATATTTCGAATCATTTACTTCATTTAAAACAAGAATGCAGTAATTGGTTTTGCTCGGGATGCTAAGGATTCATCAGGAAACCCACGGTCGTCCGCCTCTCCCTCTCTTTCTTTGGCGTCTATTTTCAGGTCACGCGGTGCGTATCTTTCTAATATTTCGCATTTCATTCGCATTGCATTACGCACAGCGCCTCCACGCTACGGCTGGTACTACATATGTACAACGATGTTTCAGGAAAAAAAGGAAAACGGTGTAAGAGTGGTTAATTTGGGGCTGGAGCGCTTAATTAGAATGTTTTTTTTTAGGTTATTTGCAGTCGCGGAGGTGGGAGGTTATAAGACATTAGCGTATAGTGTAGCGTACGAGGCAGAGGGGGCGCCGCGCACACTCGCCTTGCCGTCCGCTTCCCGTCAGCCGAGCACAACCGAGCCTAATTGTATTTTCACCTACACCTCGACTGCCTTGAATGTGCGCGATAGTCACCAGGCTATAATATACCCTCTTGCCTCGACACATAACTCAGACCTACACCCCCCCCCATTTCCCCTTCTCCCCTTTTCTACCACCCTTCGTCCCCCTCACTCCCTCCCCCTTTCAGCAATTTCTCACCGAAATGACGAAACTCTCAGACGCATCGCTGCATTCTCTCTTTTTACGCTCCTTTATGACTTTTTCTCAATCTCCTCTTTAAAACCTTCTTTCCATTTATGCACGCTCAAATTTTTTACTACCCAATTGCAAGAGCTCCATTCACGCCGTTCAATGGACGCAAAATTTGCCAATAGTCCCCAAGATTGAATAACCCGCGCTAAAACACGCATATAAGGTACGATTCATGTTATTTTCCCGCCAAATAAAGCGTCGTTTGTTGTTTCACAATCGTTCGCTTCGCCTTCCAATTATTCGGGAATCAAGAGACAAGGTAGCGTCTCGACAGTGAACACGCATAAAAAGACATTATTACCGCCGCCGAAACAATTGCCATACAGCAAGCTTGTACGCCACACAAGCACAAAACTAATTTCAAATCGGATTATCTGAATAAATATTGATTATGATAGTTCGATTACCTTTTTATTTATATACCTTTTTTTATTCCACACTTCTTATCAATAAGAGTCCCATTCTAAACTATTCAATGAAAACTTCCTGATAAAAGTTGGAGTGATCGTTCTATGCTGTCCAGTATAATGTTCGAACGTAAAGAAACATGACATATAGTGTGTAGTAATAGATTGGTTTACCCGCGACCATTATCAACGAGTCGCTATAATACTGAATTAACTCAAAGAAAAAAAGCAATTTCATTAAACCGGTTTGACTCATTACTCAGTCTAACCTATATTTCATTGATCGCTTCGATCGCCAAGCATCATACGCCTTGAACGATACGAAACGTGATGGATCACACGGCAGAACGTCTGCTGGTTAATGAAAACTGAAGGAATCAAGAAAGAGTCGAGTACCATGATGGGCATTGACGTGTTCGTTCGAGTGCGCCGATATTACCGACGTAAAACTGGGGTGAGTGAAAAATTAAAGATTATAAAGTGACGACAGATCGGCGCAGTCGAGGGTGAATTTTTGAAATTCCTCGCGCACAGAGTGGCGCTAACACCGTTTCGCGCTAAAATTCGATATGGCCGATGCGTCGTGACCGTGACGTTGGTAGATCAGGTAAAAAAGGAGAAAGAAGAAACGAGAATGAAATATAGTTGCAATGGGGAACTTACCTGTACTGGAAGAGTTTGCGTGTCCGCAATATTCCTGTGGCTCCCCGAACAAAGGCGAGTTGCGGCTGCGTGGAGAAGTCCCAACACTCCAAGTTCCAAGCTTGTCTGCCGGTTACTGGTAGTGATGAGGGGGCGGCGGGGGGAAGGGTAGGAGGGAAGGTGTCGAGGATGTAGAATCGTAGGAACTCCGTTGGAGGGGGGTATTGGTGATTAATCCAACCAACGGCCGTTCCGGGCAGCGATGGCGCTGCCGGCGTCGGCAAATATCTCTTTCTCTACTCCTTTTTCACACTATCGCCGCACTAGCTCACCTTCCCCCATATTTTCACGTAAAATTGCTGCAAAATCCAATTCACTGATTCAAGACAAACAACACAACGCGACTTTATTCCTCCACTTTTCCTCTCTATCCAGCGCCACGAGTTTTTTTTTCACTTGTTTAACTTTGTTTCTCTCTCTCTCTCTCCTTCTCTCTTTACTACCAACCGATAGACGAGGACCGAGACACTCTCTCCAAGTTCCCGCACCTTCCGAGGTGTACAAGCTCCGACCCAGGACTGACACAAGAGCTACGGCGGAGATCCTGCTACACACTATCGTAAAAAAGAGAGAGAGTCGTGACGCGCGACGCCCGGCCAGGCGCCATTTACAGAAACGCACGCACCGGAGCAGACTCTCCTAACCTCTCTCTCTCTCTCTCTCTCTTACTCTTACCCTCTCCTTCGCTCATGCTCGCTACGTTTCCCACTCATCTACGTGCTTTTACACACACGCTCTCCATTCTTCTCTTACTAACTTTTATTACACACGCTGCCTCTCTCTCTCCCTCTTTCTATCTGCTTCTCTGTCTCTGTTGTAACTTCAGCACGGTGGCTCCCTCTCCTACTCTCTCGTTCTCTCTTTCTCTCAGTCGACCCCAGAATTCCCCCCACCATGCTAGCCGAACGATCTCCCTCCGTCTCCCTTCCTCTTTCGCGTACACACACAATCTTTCCGTCCCTCTCTGTCTCGCGCATCTATCCGACCTATCCCAATTAAAACGAACGTCCTTGAGGTGACTAACACCTCGTCGCCGTACGCTATGAGAACGGTCAACGGGGAGAGGGATTGAGGGATGTGCATGAGAACACACTTCGAAGAGGTGGATAACGAGCGAGGGAGGGGATCGGTCAACTCCTTTACCGTGAGAGGAAAAAGAGTGCGGAAGAGAGAGATAGAGCGGGATATACATACATGTGTACAATACTAGGGCAGAGAGGAAAGGAGAGAGAGAGAGAGAGAGAGAGAGAGAGAGAGAGAGCAAGAAAGAGAGGGAGAGAAAGATAAAAGAAGCTTTGCCTTCACTCTTCACTCTCGCCGGTTGTTGCGGTTTTGCGAGAAGGAAGAACTATTCATGGATTCAATAACAATCTCCGCGAGATTCGCCTGATGCAAACGAAACAAGGATTAAAGGTATAACACGAAATAATTTACTTAAGCGAGAAAGCAGTGTGATGGAAGGTTTTTTTGTAGAGAACAAGGACGTATGAAGCTATATATATATATGAAACCAATCGAACAAGTATGAAAACTGAAATACGTGGATGGAATAAGGACAAAAGAGTTTAATCTAAAAGAAGGTAGCAAGATGAAAGGAAGGAAAGAGGGGGAGGGGGGAGTTTCTTAAAGAGAGAAAGGTGAAGGAAAAGAGTACACAGCTAAAGTTCTGACGGGCAAAAGTAGCCAATGAGTGGAAAAGGGCGGAAAGGAAGAAAAGATAAAATGGATTAGGAAGGGAGGGGGAGGTTTCGTGGTAACTAAAGTTGGAGTGTCTGTGTCCATAGCCATAATGTGTTTATAAAGTGAGAAAGCGTTGAGGTTATTCACTGTTCCACGGAAACATTATAGGCCTATGAGACGGCACTGCAGCTAAAACGCCACTTTGAAAATCGATGATTACATGGCCACTGGCCCTTCTAGAATGTCCATTCTTGACTTAAGTCGTTCATAAAAGCCAATCTTATGAATCGAATAACTCGTCCTCGTGTTTGAGAAGGAATTATTATAAACAGAATACGATACTACCTGATTCTTTTCTTCTTTAAACAGAACTAAACTGGACAAACTCTTGCATCAATTATTTACAAATTTTCAAATCGCCAAAATCTGTTAACGTTATTTAGATAAATGTTAATGAAACAATGATGAAATAATGCCCACACGTGCGTGAATAAAAATAAACATTTGTATATTATATAAAGTTCGTTAAGATAAAATTAGGTTTCAATTTCTCGTTTAGCGATGTATTCAATTAGATAGTAACCAGTGGCAAATAATACAGGCATTATTCCAATTAATTTCACTTTATGACTTTCCTCGTATCTCGTATGTATATACTATACTGCAATTATATTTTATTTGTATTAGATAAAATGTCGAGGTTCAGATTAGGACGTCTTGGCTGTTATCCTTATCGCTCAAAATTGAACAAGTTTGACCATTGAAAAACGACCTTTTGAAAAACAACAAATGAGAGATACGCTTTTTTTTTCATTCTCCAAAATCTGGCTGAAACTGGCCATGAGCTGTAAGAACAAACGAGTGGATTTTTTTTCTCAGCACGTGTACAGGCAGCAGTGAGTTATCCTAAAATGAGAAAAGTTATCGACTGCGTTAGGTTGATAAGCAATGCAATTATTCTGTGGCAATAATGAAATCAATCAGTCGGATCCTACACAGCTGAATCAATCTCGTTGAAAGAAAAATTGCAAGATTGTTCGCTCATTGAGGGAATCTTCTGGACTTTCCATATATATATATATATATATATATATATATATATATATATATATATATATATATATATATATACACACAGACACACACGAACACAGAAAACGAGAAATTTACAGCCATTGAGGCTCGAAGATGTTCAGTCATGCTGGTGCATGGAAATAAAAATGGTATTCTACGGTAAATGGCTAGAGGTTGGTTATTGGAGAAAGTTTAACGCACTATTGCAGACAATAATAGTGCGTAAATCCCTGAAGAAGTTTTGACGCGAGCCACCGAAGAAGAGAAAAAAGTTTCCTCGGTGCATGGACGCAATTGATAAAGTAAATCATCCGATGGGAACGTTAGATTTTTATCACTTTTTTGTGGTACACCGACTGGCGTCCCCTTGCTAATTCATGCTGACAAACGAGTTAATTGTAATTAGGCTCGTGTGCACGTGTGTGGATCGTTTCGGGGAAGTGATTTTTTTTCGTCAACTGTGTGACAGCATCCAAGCAGAGCAGTTGGGATGAGTCACAGCTGACGAATACTATACACGCACCACAGAAATTCTCTCATACGTGAAATAAAGATGACTTCTGTGCAATGGCCAAGCAGAATTAATGCAGATTACAATGCTTTACTTTAGTTTCTCACTCTCTCACTCTCTCTCTCTCTCTCCCTCCTAACCTCTTCCATCGCAAAACTAACCCACACGAGCTTACTGTGGGAACGAACAAAGAAAGAGAGATAACACACTGCTGCCGCTTTGTGCTTAAACTAATTGCGTGGCGGCGATATTTAAAATTAACGAGATACGCAAGAGACTCGGTGCACTCTACTAGAACGTAAACACAACAGAGAGCTCGTCTGAAAATCCCTCGGTCTATTATAAAATTGAGCACGTCTCTGCCTGCAATAGCATTGTTTCCTATTTGCCAATGCATCTTTCCTCCAGCCAATCACACGCTGCCCGGTAATATTTAATTTTCAATCAGATAGCAGAACATTTGGCTCCTTACTCGCTTCTCAAGATCAACGATACACGCTTGAAAGCTGAGTATTTATTTGCTCATTTTCAAGCCTTTGTTATCTTTCGATGAAAACACACACACACGCTTTACTGTATAATACTCTTTCTTTGTCTCGATTAAGCAAACGAGTCCCAGACTCGTTGGATGAAATCATTTTTTCTGCTTTCGACTGACGATCTGACCAGTGATAAATAAAGGACACGTAGCTAGGATTCCACTAGTGTTTTTATTTTGTTAATTTCTCATGTAATACTAACAAAACATTTAATTACAAAACATGGGTGTACGTGTGAGTGTATGTGTGTTTTTCGTGATGAAAGCAACTGTGTCTATGCGGCACGCACATCTTTTCTGGTTAATGTAAATATATTACGATTAGTTTATAAGACTTCTACTATACTCAGATGGATTCGTAAGGATAATTTGTATGCAAAAGAACTCGTGACATGTGCATCCCATTTTACCCGCAGTGGCCCTTCGTTTTATAGGTTCGTTTGCTCTTTTTCTCTCTTTTTTTTCGTTTTTTTTTTAGTTTTTTTTTTAGTTTTATTACTTTATTTATTACACACACTTCTTCGTGGTCTCACGCAAAGTACTACGACATGTCTTTATGTGTTCAGTTCTTATAATTTATTTGTTAATCTCTTTTTGTCTCTTGACGAATATGGAAAACGCAAGAGGATTAAAAACGCTACCATATCATATATGCAATATAATATTATACACTTCGATAGATTAGTTATTATAAATAGTTTCAATAATTATTTGTCCAAACACTGAATATTTTACAATAGCCATCGATCTCAACTAGTGATAATTCTATTAAACATTTTGCAACTCTTACGTTTTCAAATTTTCACTTTTATTTAATATTATATGCGTAGCGTGTCTGATCCAATATCATATCAATAATAGGGGTATATTATAAATTTTGTAATTTTCTAAAAAATATTCTCTAAAAAATATGTTGACCTAAAGATTATTATGACTGATAATCACAGACAATTTCTTCAATTTTTCCCTTTCATTCCATCTCTTAGTTAAGCTACTCGATAATAGTATTTATAATAGCTCGTTTTATCTCTCTTCTCTCTCTCCCAATCTTTCTTTTCACTTTCTTACTTTCTCTCTCTCTCACTCTCACTCTCTACACCGTTATACATTCAAAATTTCTACACTTCTTTCCTTTTCGTTAACATTGGAATAAGAGTACTTCCTTTTTTTTTACAAATATTTAGTTTCTCTTAAAAAGCGCTTTACATTTCAGAATTTTCGTTCAGTTAAGACTTAATTAATTAAATGTAATACAAGATTTTCGAAAACTACACGAAGAAACGGTGGAACCTGCAAAGAGGTGGTAACGCTGCGAAATTGTCGTCGATTATTGTGTACGCTGCACATTAATTACAATGATGGTGCTAATACGATTAACTCGGTTACGATGTATTATTTCGCCAAGACACCGAACTAGCAGTTTTCCATAAGATTTCTAGAGAGAAAATCACTTAACGTAAATGAAACTAAAGTACGCCGAATACATGCAAAATTTATCCAGAGCGACGATCAATTATTGATATCGATCACTGCGGTGGATCGTTGATTATGGGGATTGTTCGTCCGTTCGCTATCTCTCAGTTTTTTTTCGCTTTTACAATTACTATTATTATCACCAAGCTTTCTTCACACGCAAGATAATTTCGGAACGTGCTGACGAGTGTATTATTACTAATAAACAAACAAACGGTGCTTCGCGTGCCCAAACACATGATTGGCTGCATAAGTAGTGATGCATTAATGATTTTTATGTATAGGATTATTGATTAATTAATAATTATAATAATGTTGATCTTGATAATAATGGCTGATGCGTAATACTAAAGAGCACATATAGGCTCGTTGAGTAAGGTGTGTAATTAAACGATGCAGGAGTATGTTCCAGAAAGCGTGTAACAAGATCTGCCAGAGATTTTCAGGCGAAGAAAGGTGTAATCTAAAATTCGTCGATATATTAACACGCAGGCGATACTAAAACTAGTTTTTTTTTATCATTTTCTCTTCGAAGCGTGTGGTACGTCGAGACAGTAGTAAATTAATAAAACTGGAAGTATAAACTCGATTAAAGAGTCTACAGATATTTATGAAATAATACGATTAAATAAAGTTGGACAATTGATGGAACAATGATTAAGCTTCGGGTTGATAATTTTATAGCCGTTGAAGCACTAACTATAGCGTTAATCTAGATTCTCGAAATAGAAACACGTTTGACAGTTCTTCTTTTTGTTAAAAAAAAAAATAATAAAAAATAAGCTTGCCTCGATTCTGTTCAAGCAACAACGTCAACTCATCATGCACACAAATCTCTCTCACTCTCTCACTCTCTCTTTCTTTCTCTCTTTCGAAATTGTCGAAATTTTATTATTATTACTTTTCGTTGACCCTAAAACCATCATATGCAATCAATAAATATCAATAAAATATCTAACATCTCTATATTTTCAAGTAATTACCTTCCTTATATCGCATTACTCGTCTTTACAGATTAAAATTAATTATCATTATATTAACAATATTCATCTTCCAATAATAATTAATAATTATTGGTAAATACAATATTAAAAAGAAGATTCAAAGTATCTAAAAAAATGGCAATTTCTCGTGACCAGAACAAGTTTCCATTTTCATTCGTTTTATAACTCTTTACAACTCAGTATACGCATTTTGTACCAAACCAGGCCGATTAAAATGTAGCACGGTTCACATTACTTGCGTGCCTCAAATAATGTTCCTGCCATCATTTTTATTCTTTATATTACTTCTTTAAATAATTCGCGATCAATATTCTTCGTATAACGCATTTCTTATTATTATCAAACACTTCAGCCGCGCAACCTATATCTCTCTTACTCTCTAGGCCATTTTTCATGAAAAGTGCACTTAGCGGTGTCCATAGAGCACCAAAGTTTAAGGATTTACCACCTCGGCAGAAATTGATCGATCCTATACCATTCTGTTATCCTCGTTTTATCAACGATCTACCTCACACGGTATACTCGCCAACAATCTACAAATTCCAATAAAATCCCGTCGAATATACCTAAATTTATCACCGGGTCATAAAGCGTAGGTACATAAGGCAAAATTACGTTTCATAAAAATATTGTTTACGAAATAGAGTATATCCAATTACCCATAAAATATAAAATATTATATTCCTCTACAGAATGCTTATATTTTATCTTAAGCCCAGTAAAATATCACAAATATTTATTAGAAGCCATTCTTTTTCTTTTCAACCTGCCTTCTAAATAGTAATATAAATTGTTTTTCGCTTTTTTTCGTTTATTCTCCTTCTATTTTTATATCCCGACGAATTTTAAAAAGTCTCAAAAGCAACGATAAATTATCGATAAAGTTCATCTCATCAATAATTACGCTCGATACTCCTGTAATTACTCCTTGATTAGCTTTTCCTTTCTCTCTCTCTCTCTCTCTCTTTCTTTCTCTTTTTATAGTTCGTGTAACTAAACTCGTGAACTTTACAAGTCTTGTAGAAAAAAATGGAAGCACGAATGAGTAATACAGGTGCGTTGTTAATAGACGAAGATTATATTATAAACGCGACTTTGTGAACCTAATCAATTTTTCTTACGTGTGTATGTTTGTGTATTCATGTTCGTTTTTTTAGTAAGCGAACGCTACCTCTCATGTACTACATAATTAGTATAACAAACTGATATCAATGTCTGCCAAAGTAGGTATATCTCTCGACAGTATCTCCAAAATGAAGACTGACTGTCATTTCTTGCCATTCTCTATCTCTCTCCTTAATATAATATATGCTATACTGCTAACTTTAGTTGAAAAGTGGTTGCTGTAGTTACATCAAGATAATATCTATTCTAACAATTACATATTTTACAAGAACATTTGAAATTTTGCTCTACAGCAGATGCAAAAATTCGCAAAGTTAATCGTACACTGTACACTAAATTACTTTCATACCAATTAAATCGTACCACGAATACGTTAATTATATAAGGTCATGAAATGTTCGGTAAGATCGTTACTATCATTGATAACAAACACTAAAAAAATCTTTGCAAATAAATAATTTACAAACGTAATAAGAGACAATCGTAATTTTTGTTCATCTTTTGGAAGTTCTGTCTGTCTCATGTCACACATAGTTCGTTTATCGTCACGATTCTCGATCGCAAGGTCCTTCTTTAAAAGCTAATATAAAAATATAAATACAGAGGCGAGATACGTCTATAAAAGTAGACTTACAATAAGCAGGGGTTATCGAGGACTTATATTTAGTGTAAAGTGTAAGTTAACTGGTACACCTAAGCCTCAATAGTAGATAATGATGCGTTGAGTTTAAGAAGTCGTGCGTAGAAGCACGGGCGTATTTAACGTATCGTACAAGAGGCAAATACGCGATCTATCAGGCAAAAAGCAAGATATTTCCAATAGTTTATTGCTATGAGGATGCCTCTTAAATCAGCTGAAAAGCTGTGGCTATGTAAAAATAACACTGTCGTAAAATCGATTTCGCGTATTATCTTGCTGGCCATTCTATTATTTAACTGTATATCTATTATCTTTATAATAATAAAAAGCTGCATTATCTGAAAATAGTTGTCGATTAAAAGAATAACGTTTAATAAAATGAATCCTATCTGAAAGCGCACGGAGAGCAAACGGCGCGTTATTTGCCATGTGCCGCTTGGCTGCTGCTTATGAAAGGTGTATGTGCAGTCTCAGTTGAGGTATTTGCGACACCTGCGAGAACCACAGGTACACGGAATCTTGATGTCCTCGAAGGGAAATTTGTAGTCGTATGTCAGCTCCTCTCCTTGGATAATACGTCGGAGGGCAAAGATTAAAATGTGTTTTTTACCCAGAATATCCACTACCCGGGAGTAGCAGTTTGGCTGTAATTCATTCAAATTTCATTAATTATTTGAACCAATGCGCGACGCAATAGATTATAAAATTCTCAAGATACGCTTATTACCTCGCAAGAGTGATTGATAAATCTCGCAGCGTTCCCTTTCATAGTAGCGTCAACTACCAGATGATCGTCTATCTTAAACATGTAACATCCAATATTTTTACTATCGTAGTACTTCTCCCTTTTATCCGTCAAGGAAGCTCTGATAACCTGAGAAGGATCAAAATAAAATTTTAGCTTACTAATCACATAAACACAATTGGCTTTTACAATTTATTCAAACCAACCTCGCCGGCATACTCGATGACCATCTCTCCCGCTTCTATATCTCTCAAGCAGAACAAGCCTCTTCCATGTATGTGCGAATGATACACTCCAACAGATTCCTTCGATGTCTCCTTCAGTATTCTGAATCTCATTGCCATTGGCAAGTTTGTGCTCGAAACCCTCATTCTGAAAAACCAATGAATCAATGCATGTATCATTAATCGACTCTCTCTTGATTCTTACATTATCATGAACACTGGCTTACCTGGACTCGGCTTCAGATATTGAAATCATTTTCGGCTGCTGTCTGTGTCTCGAAGCTAACCAGCTAAACATGTCGTGAACCTTCCTCGCCTTAAATGGTTCTGCGCGTGCCGCACCGTTATCGCATTCGGTTGGTAAGTCGTTTTCAATCTCACCTGGCTTGGGAGACGACAGCTTGTGAAATCTAGGCTTGTACTTGACGCATCTGTTCACTCCTGGCAATTGTTCGATCAAATAAACGGTTGCATTGTTGTCCAGTCCAAGATTTTCGGATAGCGGATTATAAGGGAGGGGTGGTAAATTGTGAGCTTTCCTGGCAGTCTGTACAGCTTGAAACACAGTTTCCCAGACCTCGTTCATCGAAGAGGCCGTGTGAGTAAAGCCGTCCTGCGACTTGATCTCGTACATCAGGCTAGGTCCCTTGTGACACTTCTTAGATGGATTTGGAGGATTGTTCGGCACATCGTTCTGCTTCGATTCTATCGGTTTTGTGATTATCCTCGGCTTTTTCACAGCTATCGGTGGAGTCTTTGTCTTCAGTATGTTGTTCATCTTGCCGTCCAACGACTTCATCTTGTCCTCCAATTTATTATTAGATTTAAGGGCAAACGTTTTTATCGGCAGCAATTGTAAGGATGCTATATGTGGAATCGGTTTTGTCAGTATTTCATTGGATATCACCTGTGGAGTTTTCTTCGCTTGCATCGTCTGCGTCACTTTATAAGAGCCATCCTGCACCTGCTTCTGCAATACTATCTTCAACGATGAATTTTGCACCTTCTCCCCCTCCTCCTTCTCCTTCGTCTCGACGTTCCCTTGAAGATCCTCCTTTGCCTTCTCGGTGACGTCATCGCCCAATTCAATCGGCTCCTTAATCTCGACCAATTTTGGTTCTGTTTCAGCAATTGCAGTCTGCTCGTTCGTATCCCTCGCTATGGTTATTACAGGTTCTTTGATCATATCCTCCTTGGTCTCCGTCACTTCTGGTTCGGCCGGCTTGATCACAGGCTTGGTCGGCTCCTCGATTGCAATTTCTTCCTTCTCAAAGGGCTTCACCGGCTCTTGTTTAGGAGTGACAGCCTGCATCGGCAAGACCCTGTTCATCGGTCTGCTCGTCGGTACATTGTTCGTCGGCATTGATATTTTACAAGGGACATTAGCGCTACTGATAACTGGATTGCTATTTGTACTTATACTAATATTGTTAGGACTTAACAAATTATCGCTATAGCTATTATGCACACTATTTACATCCTGACTCGAGTTATTTACAACTACGTTCCTCTGCGTTATGCAGTGATTCGGTAAAGGTGGTATCTTCGATGATATGCTAGACTTTATCATACTGGTATTCTCGGACACGTGCTTCGAGTCGAAGTAGGGCCGTGCGCTGTTGTTGATCGGCTGATCCGTGCCGAATAACGGCTCCGTGATTTTCCAGGATTGCTGTGGCTGCTGCTGCTGATGGTGAAGAGGAGGATGAGGAAGAGTTGGTAGCGGCGATGGATAATGGTGATGATGATGATGATGATGATGCTGTTGCTGCTGCTGTTGATTAAACTGGGCGACGGAGCTCGATATTATTGGACTGGGTCGAACGGCCACCCTCGGTATACTCGACATTACAGGCTGCAACGGCTTTGGGGGCGACGGCAGTTTTAGCGCCGCAGCGATATGCGGTTCCGGTGCTCGTACACTCGACGTCTGAATCGTTGGTACTGATTCCATGATGGGCTGACACTGCGCCGTGGATATAGGATCGCAAGCGACCGAGCTGAAGCTTTGCTCGGGCGTTGCTGATATATTGATCCGAGGTTGCGGAATGGCCTCGGCCATTGGTGCTGCTTGATTCAACACGACGTAACCGGCGGTCACTCCTGGCACACCGGCAGCGACTCCAGATACATTCGATACGTTAGGTACATTTTGCATGCTGCCCACGCTGGACACGCTTGAGATACCAGGCACGGTTGGTATTGTGGGCACATTGGGCACATTGGAGATACCCGGTACATTGTGGACCGTCTGCATCGTCGCAACGGCGGGCACAGCGGAAACCGCCTGAACGTCCACGATTGGCTCCATCAGCTTGGAAGCTTGAAAGACTTGAGTGGTGGTCTGATAGCTGCTGGCCAGTACTTGCGGAACGGCTCCTGCCATGAACTGGCTGGAGGACATGACGGTGTTGCTTACTATCGTCTCCAGCCCATAATACATGGGTTGATTGGAAACGAACATACTTCCGGTTGAATCGGTGAACATCTCTAAAGTCGGCGTCGAGCTCAGCAGAAGTTGCTCGGATGATATGACGCCACACTGGATGGCACTGGGCTGCTGTTGAATGATGGTTCCGAGAACCGTCGGTTGAGGCTGGGCAATTTGAACACTGGGCAGGATGGAGATACCACCGTTCTGCAGGGTCAATAGATTGTCGGAGGGCGCCTGTATGTAGGCTCCCGGTACCAACGGATTGGTCGTAATAAACTGAGGCTTGAAGCTGGCCTCGTGTTGATTGCCGATCGCTGTGATGTACTGCAAATTCTGACCAGATTGCTGTTGCTGCTGCTGCACCGTCTCGACGTAGGACATGATCCCTGGTGGTCCTACTTGCTGAAGAATCACCGTCGGCGCGCTGGGTCTTTGCGCCTGTTGCAGTTGAATAACAGGCGCACTGGTCTGCACGGGCTGGTACCGCGCGTGATTCGCCGGCACAGACTGCACGGTGCTCTTCAGCATCTGTGATTTCAGTGATTTCGCCCGTTGCCTGGGAGTTCGCGGCGACTTGGTCCTGGTGGTCCTCGCGATTGGTACGCTTGGCGTGACGTCATTGCTAGAGGCGACCCTCTGTTGCACCGGGGCCGTTGGGAACGATGGGGACACCTGGGGGCTGGGTACGGTTAGGGAGCTGGCACTGTCGGGGGAGCCCATTGGAAGGTTGACGACGGATTGAGAATTACTGGAATCGCTGGAGACCGATAGTGGATCGGTGATCTCGGTGATTTGTACGGTGCTCTCTTGTTGGGGTAATACTGCGGCGTTTGGTAGGGTCGTTGTCGTCCTTGTGTACTGTGTCTGCACGATCATATCATTGGATGTTAATACTGTTTGATGAACAGTCTCCACGGTGGCGTGAGTGTGGATCCGTGGAGTGATAATGGCCTGAGCTATCGGCTCAATTTGAATGGCCGGATGTGGAGAGGGAACGGTAGCCTCTATCGGTGAAGTGGCTTGCATATCCGGATAATCCGAAGAGAGCGTGTGACCCTCCGATGGCGAGAGAGTGATGAACCGAGGGGACACGGAACCGATGCTCGCAGAGAACGTCGAATCCGGCGAGGCCAGCTTGTTGTCCATTGTTTCCGAGTCGCTATCGCTCGTTATCATGATATCACAGTTCGATAAATGCCTGTTGTAACTGTCCTGAGTCCTGTAGGTGCACCGACACCTTTTGCACGTAACTGGCCGATCAACGCGATCCATGATAGTCTCGTAACGTGGAATAACGTTGAACTTTTCATGCTCGACCTGCAGCTGGGGCGACGAACATTCCTCGTCGCTGGAAATATCACCAGCTCCGTCCAGCTGTGGAATATTCATGCTCAACTTTAAACCGCTCTCTTTGAACGGATTGCACTTGCGCATGGTGCTTTTGGACGCGGCTAAAAAATTCTCCCTCTCGTTTCCTTTCAAAAGCGTGTCGGTATTCACGTGGGACCTCAGGAAGCCCAGTATTCGCTTGGATCGAATATAAGCGGGGTTTTGCATGCACAGATCTAAATCTGAGTCCCGACAGTTCCATTCGGGACCCTCGCAGGATGTTTCATCGTCGATGCCGTCCAGTTGGGGAATCGATAAAGCCTCGTGTTTTCTGGCTGTATTGGTCCTTCCATCATCGTTACTGTATTCCGGTGAACTGCACTCGCTCGAGCTACACGCATCCGCTGTGCCGTCGACCTGCAGAATTCGAGGTTCCTGCCTCGTGTGCCAAAATATTCTCTTGTGCTCCTTCCCATCTTCCCTAGCTGGTACCACTCGCCTATTAATCACGTTGGTGTCCTCTATGCAATATTTCAATTCTCTCACGGAGTCTGATATTATACTCGGTGTATTGGCGCGACCCACAGTGACCATTATGCTCTCGGGTATTCTCAACTCGTGAAAAACCGAGGAGCGTTCGGGTGTGTCCACCACCATAAGGCCGCTGCTCTCGGACGCCTTCGAGGCGCTCGAGCTCCTCGGTAATTTTCTTCTCATCGCATTGGAACCGTACGCGTTGTCCAGCTTGCAGCTCCAGGTCAGACTGCAAGAACGTTGCTGCTGCTGTTGTTGCTGTTGCTGATGCCTGTGGCCACCGACTATCAGTGGACTATTAGACATCACTTCGGACTTTGATCGTTTCAATTCCCTCCCACCTCGCTTCTGACTCTTGGAACTGAACAGATCATCCATCAGCTCCTGCATGGAACCTTTCGCCTCGAGATGGACCCAAAGATCGTTGTGCGGGTTCATCTCGATTACAGTTTGATCGACCTTGGAGATCTTGTTCTCGGATGGTTTTATCATATCATCAACATCCGAGGATAACATGTCGTCCTTCAGTAAATCCGTGGCGAAGGAACTATCGGTCTTCAAATCCATGGCTAAAAAATCCTCGTAAGTCGTAAAGATATCCTGCATGGAGATTCCGTCCAGCAAGTCGTGGGGCAAATCCTCGAAAATGGCTTCTTTCAATTCCGGTGGCAATAGGTCCGTGTTGTTCTGCTCCGCCAGATTCTCATCAACTTCTCTATTGCAGACCGAATCGATTAGAGCATCCAGCGTCTGCTTTACAGACAGATACTCGAGTTTCTGCTTATCGTTTCCCAGTTCTGCCTTTTGGGGCTCTTCCGTATGATTGATCGTAATGTTATTTTCCGAGTCATTGGATACTTCCGGGACGTAAACCTGTACGTAAGTCCTAATGTAATATCGGACAATTTTGAAAGGATTCACCGTGGACCAATACAATCTCGAGCATTTGTAGTCACACGGAATGATCTTTTCAGACGTATCGGAGAACTCAGGCTTAACGGACCCCAGTGAGTCAACCATCAGAGATCCAATCATAACTTTCACTTTGTCGGGCTCCGCGTACTTTTTCTTCTTGCGATCCAACTCCACGTATACTGGCCTGTTCAAAATAAAATCAGACTCTTTCTCCGCCGTCTTGTGCATGCTATTGCTCAAGTGCAACGAGCAGAATACTGTTTTGTCGTTGTTAAACGTGAGACTGATGCTCCTCGCGCATGGATAATGAAATGTATTGTTACAGTTTTTCGCGCAGCATCCCACGCTCGCACCTTTCTTCCCACATTCCGTGCATCTTATCAGGCGACCTCTGGAAATCGCGCTGTGAACGTTTTGCAGCGAACCGTCGATTTCCTCGAATACCTCGTTCGACCAAAGAGCGCAATTAGCGTGCACCCATTCATTCTGACCGCAGTACAAAAGTCTACCCTCTTTCGTCTCTTGACCATCGCTCAGACCCTTGCAAAGGCAACACGATCTACCATCGTCCACGTGAGCACTGTGCAAATTCGTCACTTTTGTTGCAATGGTTTTGGGTGCTTTCATCAGATCCTCCTTCCACGTGTCCGCAGCAGTATCATCGCCGATCTTACGCGAGAAAGGATCCACGTCACATGAATCTTCCTTGCTAGGTGTCAGCATTCCACTGTTATTACTATCCAATTTAGGACTGAACCATGGAAAAACCTCCCTCAAAACTTTATGATACGCTTCGAGAAGATCCCTTACGCCAGATAGATCAATAACATACTCCATATCACAATGGAACTGTGCAAGAGACTTGTATTCGTTGCTGTTAACTTTTCGTTTTACAGATAAGAGGGTTGGTGATGGTCTTACAATTATTTGTTGTTCGGAACAGTTGCATTCCTTCCCCTCGTCTGGATTTCCAGAATCCTGACAATCCTTACTGTTGTGCTTTGCTTTAACTGTACAATCCTTAAGGTGAAACTTTTGCCTGAGACGTCTCAAGCCTCGTCTTTGTGGTCCTTCCACAGTTAGCTCTCCATTTTCTGCTTTGCTGGATTGGTCAGTGTCAACATCGCCGGATTTCAAGTCGCTATTAGACTCTTCGAGTTCCTCGACGACGCTTGAAACGTTTTTGCCACTGTTGCTCTCAGTCTCCGTTTTATCATCAGGAAATTCCAATTTTCTCACTGCCACCAATGGTCTACAGAGGCATTCCTTCCTAGGGCTCCACTTCAAAGCAGCGCAAGCCTTTCGATTTTTGCTCAAAGATTTGATGACTCCGATGAAACCAGCCTTAAGTTCGGCTTCTACAGCATTTCTCCATATGGAATTTGGATTTGCGGAACATTGGCGACAAGTGAACTCGATAGAATCCGGTAGATAGCTTAGAATCTGATAACGCTCATCCGAAAGACCCTCGCATTGAGCGTGTACCCAACAGGAACATTCGCTGCATTCCATCATCTGAAAAAGAGTTGTCATTAACAACTGTCCAACAAATTTTTGGCATCTATCTTACCTTTGTGTCAAAATCATTTTCATTGTAGCACCTTTGGCAAAGGGGACAATAATTCCCTCGTTGCCTGAGTTTGAAGCACATGGAACACAAGGGTAAATTACCGACGTGAACGGTTACTCCTTCGCTACCACAGCTCTTGCACCTGACGCAACTTTGACATATGTAAGGCCTATCGGGACTGTAAAGTCTCGCACTGACTCCGGATTTGGATAAGCACGAGTGATGAAACGATTGACGGCAACGAATGCAAGAAAGTTTCGGGCCAGATCTAAGTTGGCATATTTGACAAATTGTACATCGAGGACAGCACCAGTTTGGCTGCACACACGCATTCCATTCGCTAGGCTCCAAACAAAAGGCATGATATGGCTCGCAACAGCACTGACAGTGGATAAACTGCAAAAAAGATAGTAAGTTGTAAATGTCTCCGGCTTGCGCATGGTTTTATCATTTCTTCTCTCATTGATTCCAATCCACTTACTGGCTCCTTTCCAGCGCTACCACACAAGTAACAAATTGCAGGTATATGAAAAAGCTCTGAACCAATGAGTGCAAAGCCTTTTGCACCGACTTCCGAAGGGTCGTATTGTTCCCAAAAATCAATAGATATGGTACAATTGGTTGATTTATTTACTTTTGATACCTGTTATTTTAAAGAAAAATATATAACATTGTAATCTCTCATGTTGCTCGCGCTGTTTCTTTTATAAATGTTTTTGATAGAGTTACCGTCGACAGATTGGACTGCACAATTTGTTGCTGACTTTTCACTTTCCTGGCATTTGATTGGGACAAAATATTAACGTTCACCGAAATGTTATTATTTTGCTTTTGATCTTCCTTATCCTTCGTATTGTTGTCATCCTTTTTGTCTGGTTTTTCACTTTCCTTTTGCGACTTTGGAATGTTTTTATTAGATTCACCAGAATCCTTTCCGTCAACAGAGGGAAAAGTTGCGATTGGTTGCCCGAGAGCAACACTGGCACTTCGACAGACATGCTTAACCCTAGGTCCTTTTAGTTCCAGTCTTTGCCTAGGAGGTGGCGGGCCCTGATTTACAGAAGGTGATGGAAAAATAGGACTTTTCAGTTTCTTTCTCACTTTTATCCTATTCTCAGTTCTTCTTTTCTTGTTTAGTGAAGCTCCCAGTGGAGAGTCAACTGCGATTAAAAAATATTAAATTAAAATAATAACCACTGTAATAGTGAATTTGCCTAATCATTCTTAATACCTACATTTATCTAATTTGGAATATAGAAAACTCCCAGTAGTGACGTGGTGACCAGATTTTTGACCAATGTCCAAGCTTCTCCAACTTATTGCAGATTTGAATAAATTTTTTTCTAAACAGTCGTCTGCTGGCCAGCCAATTTTGCACGATGCCAATTTTTGCCCATGATTCTCAGCTTCTTCTGGACCCGTTGGAACGGAAATGCTCAATGGATCTCTCAGAATCGGTGGTAGCATTGTATTTAAGCTAGTTTTAATTGCGATGGGAATGTTGAAACATTTTAAGCACATTTTTAACCAGCAAGCTGGACATCTAGCTTTGTAAACGCATCTCATGAGATTCCATTGTTGACTTCTAACAACAGGTGGTAATAAACACAAGCCATCTCCTTTGTGACACTGTAGTACAGGAAGAGTGCTATTTGTAGACTTGGAACAGGCTTGTCTTTTGATCATTTTACTAATAAATTTTCGACAAGATTCGCAACTGTGAATACCGAATTTTCGTGCCTGTTTCACAAATCGATAAAATCGTACAGCACCACAAACTCCACATTTTATGGTTCCCGTTAATCCTAAAATACATTAAAATAATTAAGATTGATTCGAATGCAAACAATACTCTCGAATAATTTCAAAATGCAATTCTGAGATAAAAATATAAAAGACTAATTTACCTAAATTAGGATTAGCGTTCGTGGAGCCGCCGCTAGGGTTTGTAGTGGAAAATGGCCCTTCCATTCCCCCAAAACATTTGTTATCGAGTTTTAATCTTGCTTTGCGCAATATTACTTTGCCACCATTTAATTTCATTCCTGTCCATTCCGACTGCTCATCTTCGGTGTGATTACTATGCTCGCTTCCGCTTTCCGATAAAGAGCTTTCCGAATCAAAATTATCCACGTTATCATTTGAAATACGATTATTTGACTGACTTTGAGTTTTCATATCACAAGTTTCACTAAGCTTTGTAGGTTCTTCAGAATTTGGGCCAGTAGGCAATTCATTGTGAGCTCCAGATCTTGTTTGAACTCTGGAAGACTCGAAACTTGGAACATTCGCTGTAGGAAGAACTTTTGTAGGAACAGAAATTTGCTTTTGAGTTTTGGATACCATCAATCTGGATGTATTTTGAACAGCCCCGCAAGAATCAGCAGTATTTTGAGACAAATCTCCATTTGGAGCCAATTCACTCGGCGATATCCTATTGTTGAATCTTAATTTATTGGATATATTATGTGATTTTTTAATATCTTTTTGAACCATTTTTGTTATTTGTGCACTTTGAACAGAGCATTCAGAATCTTTATTGGTCAAAGGGGCAATAACCTGACTATTTTTTCTTACTTTATTTTTTAATTTTTTGCAAAGTAAATTAACAGGGTCCTCTTTCTCCTTTCTCTTAAGTATACTCAAATTATTCACCATGACTTTTGCTTTCTTCGCAATAGCCTCATTTTCACTTTCAATACTATCATTAGTGGTGATTGAAATTTCTTCCAACTCCTCAATAAACCTTTTATTCGGCTTTATAACTCTTGATGAATGCGCACTGCGTATGGGTAGGACAAATTTTCTGATGGCATTGGACTTATCATTAGACTGCATTGCAATATTACGGACATTATTATTATTAGATTTTGCTCTTTGCAATAGCCTTCTAGCAGTACTATTACGTAAATGCCTACTTCGTTGATGCTGGTCCAAAATGTTTTTTACAGATTTTAAAACTGGAGCTTTCATAAAATTTGAGAATTTTAAACTTTTACAGCTTCTGTGATTTCTTGACCTACGAATCTTAGTCGATCTTTTAACCTGCATTACCTCCGTATCTCTTTCACTCTTCTCATCCGTTTCCACATTTTCATCACACAACTTATCTGCTATATGCTCTTTATCCAAGGAAGTAGTTTGAATATCTGTAGTGTCATGGATTTGAACGGATGCCTTTGAAACTGCATTTTCACTATTGGTTGGAGGTGAATTCTTTGTTTTGTCCTCCGCATCTTGTTGCTGTACTTTTATGTAAGATGCAGAAAGCTTAGCCTCTTTAGAACTAAAACCATGAAACGGTGGATGTTCCTGAAAAAATATAAATTAGGTATTAAGATAAGTTTGCTTGATTATGTGGAAAATAAGTTAAAAATTTGGAAAACTAAGTAACAATATTTAAAAAAAAAAAAGAAAAAAAAACCGATTGTTGTACTTGTATTGAAACAAAATCCACATTGAAGAATAAATCTTAAATGAGTGAAACTAAAAAGCGTACGCCCTTAAACAATGTTTATTTGTTAAATGTGGAATTTTTTTAAAACAGGTTGAGTGAGAATGGAATATTTAACCGGAGTATATAAAAATGACAGTTTGGGAGATATTGAGAGTATATGACAGACAAGAATGTAAGTAAGGAGAGAGAGAGGACACATCTGCTCGGTTCGAGGTCGCGATTCCCTTCTAATGGATTAACCTTCGTTGCACAGCCAAATCTTTCATGTTTTTCAGGCGATTTGATCGGTGGGTGCCGTATGCGTCCCTGAGACGCGCTCTCTCGCAACACAAACAACAAACGAAGTCGCAATATTGGAAGGATAGGTTGGAGACGCGATGGACATTGGAGAAACTTAATAAAAGTATATTTGACGAAGAAACGTAAACTATGAATTACCTTCTCGTTGTCACCAAATGTTTCATTGAACAGGGAAAGTCCGTAGTAGATGTTCTCGGCGACGGTTACCGAATCGCTTTGTACTGTTTCGGGCTGGCCAAGAACTTTTATCCGTTTTCTACTGACCGTCTTTGGCGGCTTCCCGGGAAACTTGGACCTTCCCATGTTCACTGTTTTCAGCGGCCAACCTCAACCTCGTATCGAAATTCTCTTTCCATTTTATAAGATTTTGCCCAGCAGCCGAGGCACAACCAAACCAACACCGACCAACCAACACACTTTAATAATACACACGGAACTAACTTGCTCCTTAAGCCCTTCGGATACTCTCGGCTTAATTCGGCTTAATTCGACAATGGCCGCAAAATACGCGCGTACTGTTAAACACAGAGAACCACCACAAATAGTGGTAAGCTACTGCTGGACACATTCTCCTGCTTTGTACATGTGTGTCTCTATGTATACACACATACAGTTTTCAGTCGAAGTCAATTGATGCTCCAAGCTGGGATAAACTATTTTAACGCGTCAAATTATATACCTATCTCTTTCTTGCCCCCAATACCAGCAGCTGTATACTCAACGTTTCACTCTAAAATGTTATTCTATTTTCCATTATTCCATACAGATAAATGCTTTTTTCTAAGTAAATCAGCGTCAATCGGTATTCAAAATGTCAAAAGAAAAAATGAATTTGCATTACAAATTTTTTTTCTTCGCGGCAATTTCGTGAAAATTTTTGTCATAACTCATAAGCGTGAATTTTCATAATTTTATTAAATATGAAATGAAAAATTTTCAAATCACGTTTCTGAAATATGGCCGAATTAGTTTTTAATTTCTTAATACGTGCATGCGACATAATTGCGCGCAAGCACGTCATTCATTGGTCAATACACGATGCCCCATACACTTTGAGGTATAATTAATCAATAAAACACTTTTCTCTAGCAAGTGGTATTCAACTGTATTCAACTAACTCGTTGTGTGTTTCTCTTCCGACATGAATCGTAATCTTGTAACAGTCTTACCAATCGCTGAAAGCAAATGTTACCATGTCCTTTAGCATATAAAAGTACAAAGATCGGAAGTCGGATGAAAGCTTGGTACTGATTGTTACGCCATCTGCTTGGGAAAACTGCAACTTTTCTCGAAGGCGCCAAACCAGTGGGATTTTAAAAGTGCCTCGATTAACGCTCCTCCTAAAAAATCTTAAATCCCGGAAACAGATTTTAAAATCAGTCGAAAGCGAAAAAAACATTAAAATTTGCTAATAAAAAATTATTATTAGCTACAATTTTCAATGAGAATCGCTAAAAGCTCACGAATCTCCATGAATAAACCTGTTTATAAAATATTGCATGGGTATTGACGCTCGTTTACTTATTTGTGAGAATGTATATCAATAATCCCCCATAATCTGTTACACACATTTTCTCGGCACGCGAAACTCCTTAAACTGTTTTATTCGTTGCTAAGAATGAAAATTTTAATTGCACTTGAATAGGAGACGTATGACGAGTGGATAAGGGGAAGGATAAAAAAAAAACGAAGACTTTCCAGGAAAGATCTGAGAAAGTTTGGAGGGATTATTTATCTCCTGTTTATTTGTTAATAGTTCCGGAGAATGCATAAGTCGATAAACCCATAATCCTCGTCAGAGTTTACACTCGCTCGGCACGCGAGAGACTTATTATTCGCTACGAAGAATTAGAGTTGAACGTGTGCGTATCGTACAAATATACGAGGGAAGGCAAGAAAGTGTGTAGTATAAATGAACAAAAGTCAAACGAATGGAAACTGGGAAAAAAGCTTGAGAAACGGGCAAGCGTGAGCGTATCAAAAACAAAACAAAGCAAAAAACAGGCAACAAGACAACACACGTAAGTTTTTCCTCAAGCTGGGACACTGATTTCATCCTCCATTATTTTCCCTGTCTTCATCGTTGACGTTTTTTTTGCCAAAGAAGAATAGTAATGAGACTGTGCGCGATTTTCACATTGTTTATTCTGCATGACGAGGGAAAAAGTCGGATGCTAGTTTCAACGTCGTAAAATACATATCTGTAATAAACGTAACTGGGAATCGTATGGTCTCACATGGCACGACAAAACTAAATCTACATGTACAAATGTTCTCTCTCTCTCTCTCTCTCTCTCTCTCTCTCTCTCTCTAATTCTCGCTCTCTTTTAGAGTCAGGGCTCTCTCAAACACGTGCACGTATACACACAAAGAGATCCATCCAGACAGATACTTCACTCACTCTCTCTCTTTCTATCTCTATCTCTCCACAGTGCAATCTCACGGGCATTGTGCACTCTTGTCCGCGCTGTGGCTTTCTTGCATCTGCATTTTCGCAACAATTATACGTAACGAGGATAAATTTCTGGAAGGCGTGAGGGTAATTTGGCGAGAGGGACATCTGTGTGGTCGGAATTCGTCGTAACTTTTCGGTTGCTGCGGGATCAATTTAATATGCTGGTTATAGGTCTTGGGATAATAAGGAGGTTGAAGCGGTGGCGAGACGAGACGAGATGGGTGGAAGGAGCGCTTTCAGAAGGATAGAAAAGAGTGAGAGAGAGAGAGAGAGAGAATGAGATGGGGGACTCGTGCGAGTGGACAAAAAATGGCTGATATATACCCGGGCGGTGTAGAATGCTCGCAGTCAATGGCTGGCCCTGCTGTAAATCGAATTCGATACAAGCAGATCTAATTCGAAACGCTTGGGAGGTTGAGGGTGGGATGAAGGGGGGGGGGGGTAGGGTGGTGGTTCGAGGCAGCGGAGGAGAGAGATAACTCGTTACACCGTCGAGTCGAGTCGAGTCGAGGCGGCATCGGCATCGGCACGTATATAGTATACTGGTTCGGTCGGGGCCGCGAGAGAGCTCGGAGTAGGGCTTATCTCTCGATCATTCCGCTCGAAATACCCAAGCGGGTGTGGTACTCGCCGCCGTATTCGTTGAGATCGCTCGCTTATTCGCTCGCTCGTTCGCTCGTTTCTTTGCCAGTTCACTCGCTCACTCGGTCAGCTAGCCGGTTGTAACGGAGCTACAAGATCTGCTGTTCCGTTTCGTTGCTTTGCATTGCACACTCTTTCTCTCTTATTCTCTCTACTGCTTCTTTCCTTTCCTCGTATACCCCCCCCCCACACTCTTTTTCCGTCTTTCTCTCTTTTTCTCTCTCTCTGCTCTCTCACCAGCAGCCCGAACAAGTGTGCGATCCTGAAAGGATAACTCTCCTATATAGACTCGCTTTGCTCCACACTCGACCGTCCTTTTCATCCTTCTTCTTCTTCTTCTTCTTCTTCTCTTCGTTTTTTTCCTCTTTTGGCCGCTCTCCGTGCATTCTCCTACATTCTCTCCTTCTACCACGACGCCTGTTCCAGCTCACGCGGACGGAGAAAGAATGCCCGCTGGCCGGAATAAGTGTGCACACGCCTATTAACACCCGAACCGGGCGTCCTGGCGTTCAAGGCCGCAGGAAAAAAAGCTGCCCGATAACGCGGAAACGCTACTCTCGCTTGGTCGATTCATTTTCAAACGGAAGCACTTTAACACCCGTGCCCGTCCATAGATATACGAGAGACAATCTCGCAGCAATGAAAATACCGCAATATTGCGAGTTTTGTTATACAGGGTGTGACAGAATAACTGGAGGAAATTCTTTCTTCTTTTAGGTCTGCTCGATCGTTATCCTCAAAATCCCCACGAGGCTCGCGTACAAAAGTTCCCAGATGATTGAGATACGGCTGAGTGATTCGTCTGACGTCACAACGCTCGCTGCGCGACCGTTGAGGCTCGGCTGTTGACAATTTTGAAAAAGCGCCAATTTTCAAACGTCCATAACTCCGTATTTACTGCACCGTTTTCAATGGGACTCGAACCACTGTCATCGGACGAACGTCAGGAATAATATTCCGCGAAGAAACGAAATCGTTTAGTCGGATCCTGTATACTCATATATACAGCGTATCTGTATCGATTCCGTCAGACCGGATCGCCATTTAACAACAACGGCCGCTTTTCTTGCTCGCCGCGCTAATATTTCTCAACAATCTTATCTGCATAGTATTACTTTGGCCGTACAGGATCAAACTCGATTATTCGCCTGTATGACGTATCGCGCTAGGCAAACCAATTTGTATGCATTAGCTCTGTCCTTCTCTCTATATCTCTCTCTCTCTCTCCCTCCGACTGGCTCTCGTTTAAAATTAAAAACACGTTCGATTCACTGGAACGAAATTACCGAGGAATAACCAGATACGGGAATTTAAAAGTGGATTGGTGTCGTTACCGTCGCATCGTAGAAATACCATTGGTGAGTGATGTTATTCGTTTGACACGAGCTGGTATTAATTGGAAAGTTGGGGTATTCCGGGTAATTTATAAGAATATGCATATTTGGTGGAGACCCAGCTGAGAATTGGGTATATAGAGGTACTATATTACCGGCTGAGTGATGGGGATGAGCGAGGGAGAAGGCTCGGCGGAGAGATAGGTTAGATGAATTGATAGGTTAGGTTAAACAGGTATGTGTAGATCCTCCGAGTCTGGCGGATCAGCATCGGTCGCATGCACAAGGAGCTCGATGGATATAGTTCTGCGAGGTGTGTACGTGTTATAATAGCCAGAGATATAAACCTATGGAGATATAGCGAAGCCATCCTTCCTCTCCTGGCTGGACCCTTTCATTCGTTCGTTCGTCCGCTCTTGTATACGACGAACCGATGTAGACCGGTTCGCTCTTTACGACACAGTCGAACGATTTCGCGGAGCCCGGTGTGCCTTCGATACACATATATATTCCTACGTGGAATCCGGTGCAGACACCCACGCGTTATCCATTATCGACAATCAGGATCGCAGGTCCCGTGCAAAAATACATACTTTTCGTGTTTATTATGTTAGCCGAATGTCCATACCATATTAGCGTCCTCGTACTTCCAATAAATTCCACTTTAACACGATCCAATCTTATCGAGAAATATTTTCAAACACCGCTACGGTCCTTCCTATTACCGTCACCTGCCCTCTCTATCTCTACCCCGATCGCGCCACGAAAACAAGAGGAACGAGGAACGCCACACGTTTCTGTAAATATATATATCAATATCCAAATAAGTAGCGCGATTCGGCCAGCTAATAAGCGAGAAAAATAAGAGCGACTGTTATATGATTAATAGAAACCTGACAGGCGTCGGGAGAAAGTATAAAAAGAGATCGAAATCTTATACGGTAGGAACTTTCCTATTGTATACGGGGAATGGCTATATTCAGATTGCTATAGAATTCCCCGTAATTCCGTAATAACGATAAACATTGTTGGTATTTTGGGTTTGACGCATTAGCCCTAAATTGGCTCGTGTAAACACGCTCGACCACTGATGGGGCACAATTAATTACCTCCGTATTCCACTATGCGACCCGATCCATTATTTCGTAAGATTAAAGCTATAATGCGCGTGATATTAAAAGTGTTTGCAATTAGCGAGATCATATTTACGTGTACGTTAACCAACCGGCAGCCGACCAATCGCGCAGCCTCTTCTTTCACGACTGGACTGGTTATCCGCAGCATCCAGAAATATCCATTATAATAAAGTTCTCTTGAAAAAGAGATATCTATATATTTATTACTATGATAATGAAACCGTATGGAGAGCGTATATCGTTTTTTCTCACCGTGGCGTTTGCCAGTTTGTGGCGATCGATGTAAAACTGTACAAACGCTTCAGACACATAGAAAGAGAGAGAGACAGGGAAAAAGCAATTATAGACGAGTGGGAGGAACAGAACGATTTATTTAATGAAAAACTTTCTTTCGTTTTACCGTTTCACCGTTCCATCGGCATTTGATTTTAAGTCCCTGGAAGTTTCGAGAGAGTGCATGGTCGATGCTATTCATGCGGGAAGCTCGGTCCTAGAATCGGCTGCAATACGCTTTTACGATATATACAGTCGATAGGAATAGTAATCATATTGAAAGTGGCAATTAAACGCCGAGACAATTGCAGTTTGTCGTAGTCGCGGTAAGACATTGTTTATGTTCCATTAAAGGAGATCGGGCTGAGTGGCGCTGCGAACGTTCGGAACACCGAAGTGAGGGAGTGGGGGGGGGGGGGGGGGGGGGATTATAAGAGAGAGATGCGAGGAAGTCCCCGAATGACTAGCGGAACGCGTTGCAGACTCTTGGATAAAACGCTCTCATCAGTCTCTTTCTCGGTACTTATCGATCAGCTCTGTTGTTTTTCTGGTTTTCGCGGAACAAGAAGGAGGAAGCTTCGTAATTGAATGAGTGAAAAGAAAGGGAGAGTGATTCGCGAGGAAAGGGTAAGAATTGGACGCCTGGAATGAGGTTAGGTTCTCGTGGAATTGCAGCGCGTGGCCGATTCGTTGACATCGGCATTCTTTCGGTGTCTCGATTTGGGACCATGTTTATATCGATTAACCAGGGGTCCTCGTGGGTGAGAGAAAGAGAATGTAAGAGGGAGAGAGTGTTTTTATGTGTGTGCTTGAGTGAGAAAGCCCCGTAAGCCCGGTAAGCCCAGAAAAGTTAGCGAGCGCGGCAGCCAATGACTGGTTTGGTATGCGAAGCACGATAATTACTAAAGAGAGAGAAAGAGAGAGATGGAGAGAGAGAGTGAGAGAAAAGTCCAAAGCTGGAAAAGACCATCGCCGGAGGACGAGGCACAGAAGCAGAAATCGAGCTTAAGGGTCGAGTCTGCCAACGGTGGGGTGAATAGAGGGTTGTATAAGTATAGAAGGAAGGTTGGGGAGAAAGGGGGGGGGAGGAGAGTCGCGTCATTTTCGACGAGTCCCATTGGTGCAGGCTAACGATCGTGTCGCAAGAACGGATACGACACACGCTTCCTTTCCTTTCCTTCCAGCATCCTTTGCGTTGTAACCTCGTATGGATACATTCTTACACACTCGTCGTCCTTTCACCCTCCGATAAATGTCCCTTTATTCTCTCTCTCCGCACGACGCGATACTTTCCATCAGTCCTATTCTCATGCGCAGCCACTACCACCAATCGTTCCCCATTCATTCTACCTACATTACCAATAACAACGTCAGCAAAACAATTGGCCATGCCCGAAACTTCCCATTTCGACCTTCCTCGCTTTAACCCTCGACAATACAACGTCACCAAACAATTACGTCACCTCGCAAAATCCACCCCCCCCCTCCCCAACCCCTCCTCACCTAACGTATCTTACGCTCACCCCTGTCTTTTCTTCCTTCCACTTATAATAACTCCTCTCTCTGTCTGCACCGGCGTCACAAATTGTGCGGCTTATCCGAAGCGTTTCGCGTCTGTTTTTTTCTTTTTTTAATCATTTGCCTTGTATATAACACTCGATGGAGATAAAATCTGTCTCTCCTCTCTTGTATTTCCTTTTTTGCTTTTATTTCGGTGTTGATCGGAAGCAATCATGTATCAAAAATGAGCAGGTATATGAGAGAGTTTTTCATTTTTCCTATCCTCCGTTCCTATCGTTCTTTTATTCTTTTCCCTCCTTGTTTCCTTTTTTTTATACGTTTTCCCATCTATGGAAAGACTTTCACATTCATTTTTCCCTCAAATGGATATTCCCATTAATGCTGTATATCCCACAATAGAAAACTGACTTGGACGTTGCAGTCAAAGATTCGGTTGGTTATTGATTAAATTTCGTATTATTGCGGTAGTAGTGTAATAGCAAATAATAATAATAATAATAAACGTTTTATTTATGTACAAGGTCGGGACCCGTAAGTTTGAATAATGGGATGGTTCTATAATAGGCACACGGTGGATGGGGGCCAGCTATATCTGATACTGTACGAGTGGCACAATAGAAATTGCATGTATACTATAAATGTTATAAAGTATGTAAAATTGAAAACGAATATTATGCTTCGCTGGTAACAATAATGCTGAGTAAAGCGAGAGTTGGAGGGGGTGAGAGAAGAATAATTCTCGTATTTAAAGTTTACTCACGCTAATAACCCGATGCATAATTAAAAATAAATCTGTTGTTTATACGCAAGAATTATTGTTGCGCCATCGATTGATATCAACTAACGCCCGTTTGATACCGTCCATGGAAATCTTTATAGGATAACAATGATTAAAAATTCAATTCAAAATTATTTAAAACGATGAAACGAAAACGGATGTACCGTTTCGCTAAATTATATAGAGTCTTTTGATAATGCATGAAGAAGCGCTCCGACACTTTGTCCTTCCACTCACTGGAATGTGATAAAAATTAATTGGACAATATGCAAATTTCCATAAATACCCGTTTCCTTTGTCAGATAGTTAGAGAGAAAACGAGAGATAAAAAAACATTCGCTATTCTACGTAACAATGACGATAAAAATAATCCCACGAAACAGCTTATTGCTAATTAAGAATCTTAGGAATGGTTGGTGGTCGAAGTGATCGGTACATTTTCCAAAAAGAGAAGAAGGTGAATGAATGTTTGCGGTCTTAATGGTTGTTTATGAATGTCTGAAAAAAAGGGAAATAAGTAGCTATTGAATCTACGGTAGATTTATCAGCTATAGCACTTTCCTGTGAAAGCCCATCGACGGATACTACCTCATTTCTACCCAAAGGTGGTGCTTTTAGCTCCAATTTCATCGATGAATGTTGATCTTATAATCGAATGCAATTTTTCCTTTGGCCACGCTCGGAGCGATAATGTTGATTTATCGCTGGTGCATACTTGTTTGTGTGTGTGTGTGTGTGTGCTAGCTATACTATGAAGTTATATACCGTGGAACTCTGCGGCCACGTCATTTTTGGGGTGCGCGCTACTGCTAGGGGGTAGACGATTACGTCACGGGAAAATTCCGAACCGTAACGACAAATTCCGATTAAAGTCGTCCCCCCTGGTCGTGGAGTAAGCCTCTTATTCTTTCTTATTGGAGACACACACCGTTCTGTCTTTTTAAGCCTCGACTTATTAATCGTTTCTTCCATTGCCCTTAATCATTCTCAATATCCTTCTAACTGACTTGAGACTAATTCACGTAATGATATATATATGTAGAGTCACCACTAATGAAAAAATGAGAGCAAAAATAAAAGACGAGAGACGAACGAGAAAAGGAAACGAGTGTTAATTGAAAGATCGTTTGCGATTATTCAAACGAATCTCGCCCACTGGAATCGGTTGCAAGGTGTTTGCGATATTTCCTAGTCCGATTAATGACGACTTGCTGAAACTTATCGTCATTGAAACATTATTTTAATTCTGATAAAATATATCCTACTAAAAACAGGATCATTAAACCTTGGTATAAAACAACATTACTGTACTAAATATAATCTTCTAACTCATTTACGACTAGTTTGATAATATAGCTCTATATATATATATATATATATATATGATACAGAGCCAATGTAAAAAAAGAAAAAAATTAAAGGTAAGTAACGAAGAGCAAAGGAAATCAATTTCAACTGAAATTTCGTTTTCAATTATTCAAACGAATCTCTCTCACTAAAATTGGTTGGAAGGTGTTTGCGATATTCCATAGTCTGATTAATAATAACCCACTGAAACTTATCGTCATAAAAACATTATTTTAATCCTGTCAAAATATACCCTACTAAAAACAGGATCATTAAACCTTAGTATACACAACACATATTACCCTACTAAATATAATCTTCTAACACATTTGTAACTTGTTCGATAATATATAATATGTATATGTGTGTATGTTACAGCCAATGAAATGAGAAGAAAAAAATAAAAGGTAAGAAACGAAGAGCAAAGGAAACGAGTTTTAACTGAAAGATCGTTTACGATCATTCCCAGGAATACCTCAAATTGAAATTGGCTGAAAGGTGTTTGCAATATACACCGTCGCCTGATTAATAATAACCTACTGAAACTTATCGTCATAAAAACATTATTTTAATCCTGCCAAAACATATCCTAGTAAAAACAGGATCATTAAACCTTGGTTTATAACATATTACCCTACTAAACGTAATCTTCTATCTGACTTGGGATTTGTTCGATAATATATATACTGACGTATAACGTTCACCGACTGCAACAAGGGAACAACTCGAAAAAATATAAATTTCAGTTATATATAAACTTTTGTGTGTGTAACAATCTTGTTTCATGTATTCTGTTAATAAATAAACTTGACGCACAAATAATTCTTCTAATTTTCCCTTGGTGACAAATGTGACACTCTTTAGTAAAACGCGAAGGAGCATTAAAAACAAATAATCATTTATTAAAATTCAGCCCAGTTTTTATACTATCAGATTATATAACACTCTGGTATAAATGCCCTTAGAATAATCTTCACAAAACTATAATGATTTGTGCAATCTAATTCAGTTATACAAAATGAATAATTTTCATTTAACGAATATCTCAAAACTCTGAAATCTTTATTGCGCAGTTATTGCAACCAGTGAGCGATATGTTTGACACTACCAGTGAAAAAGGAGAAGAAAAAAATAAAAGGTAAGAAGAGAGCAAAGGAAAAGAGTCTTAATTGAAAGATCGTTTACGATTATTCCAACGAATCTCTCGCACTGAAATCGGTCGGAAGGCGTTTACGATATTCCGCCGTCTGATTAATAATAATAACGAGCTGGAGAACGAAGTTCAGGAAAGGTGGTCGGACGGTTGCTTGGACGATAAGCTATCGAATACCACGCCAGGTTTTTTCTGCACTCTCTTTTGCCACTTGAAATCTGTGAAAAATGCTGACCAGTTACGCAGCCGAGTGGAATCCCGGTCGAGATCGTGTTGATCTCTCATTAGAGTCAATTTTTTGCTAAATTTCGCTCGGAATTGGACGGAGTGGAAGGGAGGAGGTAGAAAGGGACAAAGGGGAGAAAGAGAGAGAAAGAATTCGAGGTTATTTATGAGGGTCCTAGTTATTTCCGTAAGTTATTAGTGTCTGCAGTAACGAGGCTGTCGCAAAGTCCGATACTCATCGTAACGACAGACGCCTCCTTATCGGTCCAGCAGCCCTCTCTCTCTCTCTCTCTCTCTCCCTCTCCCTCTCCCTCACTCCCATTCTGCACTGCGCTCTCCTTTACCCCATGTTTCTCCCAGTTTTTTTTCTCCACCGAAACTAAAGTGCTTTTCATTGGCACTGCTGAAAACCTCGAGCGAGCCTTGGTTCTCGAGCGCAATCATAGCGGGATTAACGACTCCCCGATAACGTCTAACAGATGTCTGGAATATGCTTGGAAAAAAGCACCGGGCGATGGTTATGACGCCAGGGGGCGTAGGGGGTGGGGGAGGGGGTAGGAAACTTCCGAAAAGCCAGACGTTAAAAAAGTTAGCGGGATGTCTCATGGCGAACTTTGAGATTTCTTTCGAGCCCCCCACTGGCTTATTGGATTCGTTTCTTCCCGCAGTTTTTCCTTCAATCACCATATAGGAGCATAAGCGGACATCCCGAGCGAGGTCCGCATCGTTTCGGAAGCGTTCTGCCTGGTCCCGAGTAACGATCGTGTTCTGGAAAAGGATACCGTATCTCGTCTCCGACGTCCTCGTAACGTCCTTGACAAAAATTCTGCACCCTCTCGTGCCTTCATCCCCTGGCGGTCTCTTCGACACGTTCCAGGAATGTTTCTGGAACGTGTCTAAAACATGGCAAACGAAAATTGTCGAAAAAACTGTGATAACCTCGCACGGTGCGATTAACCGACCTGGAAAATCATATTCTCCACCACATTTAGACGTTTCATTATTAAAGTTGTGAAAATCGTGCGATTACCGACCGACTTAAGGAGAGCCACGAGATGGATAAGTAATGACTTGTTATTCGGAAATCATAGGTGATCTAAGTATAACGTGATTAATATTTGTGTGTGCATGATTGAACGATGTTTTAATATTAAACGCTGTTTTCCCAAATCATGATCCTATACGGTTTCTTATAGGACTCTTGCTATTGCATAATTAAGGCCGAATTGTATCGCGATACAATTAGCCAGGTCGATGAAAGGATTCGTACAGTGCGACCGAGTCCTTGAGGATTTATTTGTTCAATTAAACTCGTCCCTGTCTCTGTAATTTTATCCAATTGCAAAACGAAAAATAGATAATTAATATTAAACGTGTCTTCTTCCGATCCAGACTCACGCACACACACACGATACAGAACTATTTCCACTGCATAATTAAAGACGAAGAGCTTCGTACCGCAATAAAATTCTATCTGATCGATGTAAAAATTCGTACAGAGTAATCGAGTCCTTGGATTTATTCGTGTAACTACAGGGTCCCCCTCTACCCTCCCCCCGCACTTGTGTCCAGTGGTAAAAGGAAAATCAGGTGTACGTATGATAAAATTTGAGCGAGCGTTGAAAATTCCAGTCACATCGATCGGAGTCCGGTCTTGATTGGCGGATTATTTATTTACGCTGGGATCGGGGATAGAGACGAGTTCCGAGGATTCGCGATTAAGAGGAACTGGAAGGTTGAATCTGCAGTAACGACGCGTGCACGCTCCATTGTAATGAAAAGTAAGGGGGCCTCGTCTTGGCGGAAGAGAGCTTGGCAGGTATAAGAGGACCGGGTGAGAGGGGGTTAAACAAGAGAATAAACATGGGAGCAAACGAGATGAGGGGTGGGGGAGAGAGAGAGAGAGAGAGAGAGAGAGAGAGAGGATTGCAAGGAGAGCCGTAAACGGGTCCCGGGCAACACTCGCAACATTGCATTGGTGCTAGCTGAGCGCGTAATAAGCCTCGACTGTCCCGGACTTACGCGGCTAATGCAGCTGCAGCCACTTTTCTTCTCTTCCCTTATCTTCTCCTCCCTCTCTCTCTCTCTCTCTCTCTCTCTCTTCTTTCACTCATCTTCCCTTCTTTCACTCATCTCCTCTCCTTAGCCTCGCTCTTCAACGACCCCCCATACTTGACTTCCTTCGGGGCCACATTTTTCACGAATCGCCGACGTAAAACTGGGAACGGGAGAGAGAGAGAGAGAGAGAGAGAGAGAGAGAGAGAGAGAGAGAGAGAGAGAGAGAGAGACCGGGAAAGTTTTACTGCAGTCAGAGAATTTCGGGCCCATAAATCCTGGCCTAGTCCCACGGTAAACTATCAGGGACACGTTCCCGCCTCTTAGAGCCGGCTTTATTACCGTCGGACGTCGCTCAAGAATCGTCTAAGGTCCTGTCCCTTCCTCAGATCGATATCGCTGAAAGAGGAAAAAAGTGCATTTCTGCTCTTTGATCGACGCGCCTTGCCATGCCCTGCAGTCTCCCCTCCCCCTTTTACTCTTCTGTCTTTCTCTCCCCCCGCGTCTTACTTATCCCTCGAGCAAAGATTTTCCACGCTCGACTCGACCGATCCGGGGACTCGAGTCGGCAGTCGAGAGACTCTCTTTCTCGGTGGCTATAACACCCTTGCTTCTTCGCAGAATATATATATATACGATATACATACGAGCTCGATCCTATAAGGTGTAAATAATAATAATGAGAATAACCAAGGACCGAGAGTGGCACCGTCGAGAAGCAGTTTCGCAGGCGTTCGTATATGAGCGTGTGCATGTATGTTTGAGAAAGAGATAGAGGGGGGGGGGGGGTTGGAGGAGGAGGTAGTTGGAGAAAGGAAGGGAGTAAAAGCATGTGTCAGGGAAGGAAGGAAAGGAAGCCAGCAGGGCTGGGATTGGGTCGGAGGGTTCGAGGCTCGCGCGAAGCTTCGTGAGTCGGTCGAGTCACTCTCCGGCTCGGTTCTACGAGCTCCCTTCCCCTTACGCCTCCCTCCCCCCTTCCCTCCGCCACTTTTCGATCGAGCGACGGAGACGGAGCAACGCGAATATCGCAGCGAGAAAGTATAACTCTCTCTCTCCCTCTCTTTCTCTCCGCAGACCCCCCCCCCCCTCCTCCTCCAGTCGCCCTTTGCCAGAGAGACGACGAGAAACGAGAGAGGGACGAGGATCGGCACGCGCGCGCGCGCGCGAACGAGTCTTCCATTGCCGTAGAGAGAAAGAGAGAGAAGGAGGGGAGAAGCGGAGAAAGGGAGCGCGCGCGCGCGCGAGAGAGAGAGAGAGAGAGAGAGAAGGGGAGAGACACGCCCTGCTGCAGGTCGATAACGGAACCAACGCATCCTCTCTCTGCTCTGCCGGCTCTCCGGTAGCTCTTCTTGCTCTCCCTTTCCCCTGCGGCCCTATAGCCCCACACACCCCACAACCCTCGCTAGTCATCCTTTCTTTGCGACCTTCTCCTTCTAACTCTCGTTGCTCTCGCAAGTACACACACACACACACACACCACACCCGCCATTCTAGTAACCTCGCGCAATTCCACGAGTTCTCCCTCTCTCTCTCTCTCTCTTTATAGGATTCTACGCTATACCTCCGTAACTATAGTACACCTAACCCGATTCGATACCCACCGTCCCCTCCCCCCTCTAACTCTGTCTTAACTCGCTTTCATTCTTTCCCTATATCTTGATTCACTCGTCTCTTTTCCGCGAAAGCTCGTCGTTCACTCCCGTCCAATGTCCTCGGGAGTTCCGAGAGAGAGAGAGAACGAGAGCGGGGCCTATCTCCTTTTCCGAGGATAGGATGGATGCCACGGATCGCATTATCACGCGCATCTAACCTCCGAGAAGGCTACGCCTGTCGACAACATAGCGTGCTAGCCGAGCGTCCAAGCCAAAGCCAACCTCGACGCTCCTTCTCTCTTTCGCATCGTTGCGACTACGAGTGCACACGCCCACGGATGGAAGAAATACCCGTATATATATATATATATATATATATATATATATATATATATATATGTGCGTGAGTCCGTGGGCGCGTGTACCGTGTACGTGTGCAGGTAAAGTGCGCGCAAGATACCTATCGTCGTCGGATCGAACGACGAAGAAGACGACGAAGACGGCGACGAGGAGATGGAGGAGGAGGAGGAGGAGGAGGAGGGAGGGAGGTGGTAGCCAGGGAACGAGAGCAGTTCCCCTATCGGCTCCTTCTTCCCCCCTCTCTCCTTCCTACCACCCTTTAGTCTCTTTTTTGTCCCCCTACAGGCCACAGAGTAGTTTCTCTTTTTGTCACAGCGCTCCGTGTGGCGCGACGAGAAATAAGCGCGCGGTGCGGCAGGAGGCAGATCTTTCCAGGCCGGTTTCCAGCAACCGGACAGGACAGGACAGCCCGACCGGACTGCACTATGCTCATGGGTTGGGACTGGACTGTCCAGCAACGAGAGCAACGGCGCCGCGCCGTTTCCAAGGCGATCGCACGGAAAATACGCCAACCACTCTTACCAGAGCAGTTCGAGCGTGAGAAATTATATGACTCGGCTGCCCGATCGCTTTCTGACGCGTTTCCGGCCGTTCTCTTCTCTCTCTCTCTCTCTCTCTATTTTTATATAGTATATATCCTATATGTGTATAGAGTATATAGCATATCTCTCTCTTTCTCTTTTGCTCTCAGCATTATATATACCCGATGCTTTCTTTTCCATTCTCGCGAGTCTCCCCCACTCCACGACTCTTTGTAGATCGCATAGTTTTCGGACCCGGGAATGCGGTTATTGATTGGACAGGCTTGTTATCGGTAATTGGTCGCGGCGCGTTCTCAAATGGTCGATCGTTGAAGCGAGCGAATCGCCTATTGTAAGCTGAGGGATTTGAAAAACCGTAGCGGGCGCGGCGCGCTAGAATTGTTATCTCGGTCCGCGTGAAACGAGCAGCGATGGAGAATGAGGAGAAGGGCGTTTATTGAAAAGGGACCGGACCAGTTTCTGGCTGGTTTTTCAACGTGTTAGGAAACACGAAATCGAAGGACTGGTTCGCTCTTCGTATATCTCTCGCTGGTCGTTTCGTTCGTGTGGAGACGACGACACGGATGAAAAGATAAAGAGAGAGAGAGAGAAAGAGAGAAGTGCATACAGCTAAGCCGTTGCCAGGAGTAGGCAGGTGTTTCCTGAATTAGCGGCTGAACGCCTGAGAAGCGGAGCACCGTACGGTACAAATCCCCGCGGAACCGCACTGTTTCAGCACTCCTTGCTCATTTCTCGCTCACGAGAAAATTCTCATCGACCTCTCCTATTCCCCCCCCCCCCCCCACCTCCTCCTGCCCCTCCGCCTGTTACTCCACCTCTTACCACTTCTCTATACCCTGCCTGCGCTCGATCCTCAATCGCTTTTCGTATTTTGCCCATTTTCAATCGGCCGGATCTATTTCAACGCGGGATGCCATTCTCGCATTACTCGGACTCGATATTTCCGGGAATCCAAGCGTGACATCCCCGGTTATCTCCGTCATCGATCGCGAGGCAAGATTTTCTTTCCGTCGAAGGAAAGACGAAGAGACCGATTGAGGAGAGTAAGAGAGAAAGAGAGAAAGAGAGAAAGAGAGAAAGAGAGAGAGAGAGAGAGCGAGGGAGTCGACTGAAAAGGGACGGAGGTCGGAGAACGAAAAGGGACCAAAGCCAAGACCCGTGATGATGATCCATCCGATGGGTTTTGTTGGCTTTTTGTGGAGAGGAGGGCGCGATTGGGGATCGGTGCCGGACAATGGCATCGATTTGGGGCAGTGTAAAAGCTGTGCGACACGGTTCGAAGGGGAAAGACGATGGTGGGAGGGGTGGTGCTGGCCTGAGGCATTGTGGGCCTTTTCCAGGCAGGATTTTTCGCGGCTCGTTGGACTCGTGTCCGGGAATCGCATTCCGGGATAGAGATGCGCCCCGCGGCTAAGGCTACCTGGCCTGGACTCGGCAGCGTGTCACGCACGAACCTGAAAGAGGCAAAAAAATCAAGAGGAGCACGGAGAAAGAGAGATAGAGAAGGGGGGGGGAGATAAAGCGCGTGGGTGAAATAGAGAAAAGGAGGAAAAAATTGGAGATCGCCTTTGGCAATCTTTGGCTTGTATATCTGGCGTCGGGCAGTCTACCTCGGCATTGTTGCGGGTTGTCATCGGGGGTGGATAAGGGGTGGAAACGGTACGAGGGGTTCGCCAGCAAGGGAGTCTCGTCGGAGGTAAAGGGGGGAGAGAGCAACGAGGTAAATATGCGACAAGTTAGCGTCCGCGTATAAATCTAACAACGTTCACGGTGACAGGTCACGCAGCGGAGCTTCTAGTTTAGTTCGCTACCCCTTTGCACCAACCCCCACTCTTCTCGTTTAACGCGAGCACGCGCAATCACACAACCACACTCGCATACGCCGGTATACATACACGTACAAGCTGTTTTGCACCTGGAGCATGTTCGCGCTACACTACCGTGTCTTATCCGGCCGTTGGTCACGTGACTGACTGATTCGTCGCGACGAAATCTCCATCGTCGGAGAATTTCGCGAGAAACGTTCCTGAAAAAAAAGAAAAGAAAAATGAATGATAATGAAAGAACAAGGTAGAAGCGGAGAGAAGTCAATAAGGGTATGGAATATGAGTAAGAAAAAATAGCATGGCACGAACATCTGACTCGAATTTGCGTTCGAAGGATGAAACGGTTCGTGGCGCACCGGCGGCTAAATAATTCTCGGCATGAAAGGGGGATGAAAGTTTCTCGCAGGTAGGCAGATTAGAAATGCGCGGCGGCGATTTGGAGGGCGTGATGGTTGCCGAGGAGTCGAGAGGAAAACGCTCGATTATGGGAGGAGCGGCTTCCTATATAGTCTTCTTCTTCTTCTTATTCTTCCGCTGCTTCTACTACCACTACATCCACTTCTTAGGCAGAACTGGCCTAGCCAGCTCTTTACGGCCAACGGTGGACAAGAGATGCACGCTGGATCGCGTGCAGACACCATTCCTCCTGCTCTTAGCAATGCGTAGGAGGCAGATGGCGAGCACTGGCTTCTCTAGGGTTTCACCCGACCCTTACTAAAACAGTAAAAAAATAAAAGAAAGAGAGAAAGAAACAACATGAATTAGGACGTAAAAGGAAGGTAAGGATGGTCTGGAGAAATAAATGGGAAAGAAAGAATCGAGTCAAGATTTTGGGCTGGAGGGAAAAAGAAGAAGAAGAAAAATAGCGTGGGTATATAGAGGACGGAAAAGTGTGTATATACGTAGTTTTTGCGGAATTATGAAGCTTAGTGGTGCACGCTTAACAGGTAGTGGCGTGAGGACAAGGCGGAAAATGGGAGGGGGAAAGGTTGAAAAGAGATGGTGTGGCGTGTCCCCGGCGTTATAGGACTTTTTGTGTAGGTACTTGTGTACCGTAGGTGTGCGTGCAGGGGGAGGTAACTCCTGGAGCGAGGCAGGTGGCGCGACTGGGCCTCGACCGAGTCGCGTTCGTCGCGCTAACCTCTCTCTGCAAACATGGCAGTCGTCACGCAAGTCGCAAACTCGCCAACGCTATCGCGACTTTCGAGCTCGCGGCAACGCTGGAAAACGAGTATTTCGTTCCCTATTACACGCAACGAACACACGCCTGGCTCCGTATTCGCGAGCACGTAGGAAAGAGCGAACGATAAAAGCGAGTAGCCGTTGGGAGCTGATCTAATGCAGCAGCAGCAGCGTCGCCGCGTATTCTCTCGGGATTCGCTCGGGTTTGGTTGGGCCCCGAAGCGTCGTTGGCGGTACACGCGCGTGCGCGTCCTCACGTGCAGGGGGATTCCCCCACCACCGTCTCTCTCTCTCTCTCTCTCTCTCTCGGCCCCCTACCACCTTTCTCGCTCTTTTATCCCGTCGAGCACTCGCACCTTTGCGTGAGCGCTCTACATAAAGCTGCCAGCGCAAATATGCGAAACTTTTTTCTTTCTTAGACGCTTGACCAGGATTCGCCTGGGACTGCAAGGAGAAAAAAAGCCGAGGCTCCATCGCCGGAAGGCAAACCTTCTACTGCGAGGAAGGCGAATTGGTAGCGGAGAGTTCGCCTCGAGCCTTGATAACTCGCACGAGAATGTAGCCGTAGCCTCGAACGAGATGGGACGAGTGAGAGCGGTAGGAGGAGGAGGAGGGAGGGGGGGGGAGGGCGCTGGCAGATGCCGAGATATTTAATTGGATCCATCTTTAATTATCTCGCGCGCTCGGTCTTTTGCTTCTCGGAAAATCAAAACCGATTGTGTTGTAACCGTGGTGGACCCTGAGATGTTTAACAATCTCGCCTCCATTCGGGGGAGAGAAACGAATATCTTGACTGGGCGGATTCTCCTCCTTTTTTCTCTCTTCTTTCTTCTTTTTTTCCTCTCTTTTGGGTTAAAAAGGCACATGGGCGTGTTACAAGATGCTATGGGGTAGCCGGGCGAGTATTATATTTCCGGCTGGAAATTTTGGCCGCAGCTGTAGTTGGAGTGAAAAAGAGAGAGAGAGGGAGGAGGAGAAAACGAGGGGGTGTGCGTGGTTCGTACGGCAAAGGACTACAGCTGTCCGTGGAATGTTGAATGGACGTTCGGTCTCGTCTTATAGTCGTGTATAGGCTACCGCTTAGTTTGTCATCAGTATCCATTTAATACCTATCCCAAGGAATCTCGGCAATTTAAACTTTGCCACTTTCCCCCCAGTCCCCCTCTCGCTATATATATATATATATATATATACTTATATACACTCATTCGTATAATACCATTGTTATTGTTGTTCCCCGGTTTTTTTCCTATCCCGCACACGGATCCTTATCTCGAACAACTCAATTTGCCCGTTTCTCGCGATCCCTGACCTCCCCAGGTAACACAGCAACGACGATTTTCACTCGTTTCTCTCCCGCCCTCCTTTTTTTCAATTTTTTTTTTTAACGAACGCTGAACGATGCCGCGTTAATGCCCGCGTGCTCGTTAAATTTGGCAATAATTAGGCGAAAAAAGTATAACCTCGAAGCGAGAGACGGTAAAAGTTGGCTTCATCGAAGAAGTAATCGCGTTCGCGCGCGGCACGTGTGTAATAATACTTTTATACGATAGGTATATATAGGTACACTTTGGTATATAGCGCCGAGCAATTTTTCAGTTACGCTACAAAGGGAATTAATGCAACCTAGTTTTACGCGTTATTACGACCAGTTTTGAAAGTAGTCGCACCGCGTCAGATTGTACAATCTCGTTTCTAGGCGCAAAAGCCGTGGGTTATATACATCATTATTACATGTATATAGTTGGAATAATTAGTCGTTACGGCTGACTTTCGTCGAATGTGTATAACGCTAGTTCCTCGAAACTGCTACCACGCTACGCGAGTATAAATAATTGCTGTTAAGTTAGCGAGGGGTAGAAGTTGTCGTTAAGTACTCCGGCGCTACTTACCAAACATTGAGCTTCCACTCGGTTAGTGCCACTCGTGAATAGTCCCGGGGCTTTACACCGGAATTCACTGTTGACAGGAACAACCGCCTTGACTTGGACTATACACGCGCTCGCTTCTACACACATAAGAAAAACTTAAAAATGCATTACTCGTGCGAAGCTAGAAAATGGCCTAGCGAAGGTCCCGGCTGGCTTCACCCGAACCTGACCTAACCTATATCCGTCCAGAGGGACAAAAAGCGGCGCAGGTAGCGTCGTAAATCTTGCATGACAATGACTCTGCAGAAACGTGAAAGTGCTATCTCAATTATCGAAAATAATAACTCTGAAAAAAGTCAATTTGTGAGTGTTTAGTCCCTTGGACCTCCCCCCGTGCGACCTTTACCGTTCTATAAATATTGTGCCGAGCTCGTAATGACAAAAGTAGAAACCTATCGATGTTTCACGACGAGGGTAATGGCGATTGCTCGCTGCGAGAGCGAGAGAGACGGAGAGATTTGAATTTGTGTACGGTCAGTTCTTAGTATAAACGTTCCCGGTATATACGCTGGAGAGGTCGATAGAGATATTTTTGTTTTGCAAACTGTGTTTAGCAGTGTATCGATTGGTTGGAGAGGCAGAAGAGTTTTGGTGGAGTTGATTGAGTGGAAGCATAGGGAGAAGGTGGTCGTGGTGGGGAGGGGGGGGGGGGAGGTATTGGGAGAAGAAGAAGAGAATACAGGAGAAGGCGTTAGGAAGGAGCCGAGACTCGAGGTTGGCAGCGATTTCTTTGCTGCATCGGTCCTTTCTTGCGCCATTGAAATATCGTCGGCTCTTTCCAAGGTCAGCCAGACTGGCTTTGCCGCGCGTATACATATACTATATATATACACACAGGAGGTAGGATGCTCGGTGGTTGGTTGGCTCGGGCTCACGCTGTTTCGCAAGACCGACCCAAATAACGAACTTGACGTGACGCGTGGCGCCCACCCTCCTCGGTGAAAGGTGCTCGCAAATCTCGAGGACGCTCGAGCGTTTCTCATCGCGAGCTCCCTTTCTCCTCGACCGAGCGTGCGAGAGAGTCCCTATCATATCCCACCTATCATAGCGAGTTATATCATAGCGTGTGTCGAGGCTGACTGGCCCCGAAACAAATTTTCTGCGGCCCGACCATATTACGAGCGGCTAGATTCGATCAACTCCCTCCCTCCCTCCCCCCCCCCCCCCCGCTTCACATCTGGTATACGTGCAAATAATTACACACGTATTTACATTCCACGGGAAACCGCGCAAACTGCTTTTCCAACAGCGTAAAACCGAATATAACTGTCTTACGCTCCTTCCTATATACTTTTAACCCCTTTCCACGTTTAACCTCCCACCTAGCCCCCTTCAACGGCATATGGCGCCTACCTGAAAAGAGGGGAGGGGCAGGGGGGAAATTGCACGTGAAAGATCGCCGGACCTCGCGCGAGGCGCACGGCTTTTCAAGAATCTAGCAGATGTGCGAGAAAAATTGTTAAAAAATCCTCGCACGAGACACTCGTAAGACCTTCCATAATTCATAAAGCGAAATGAGTTAAAATTCAGGGGGGTGCTTTGCATTTTTGCAAATGCTTCTTCTCTCCGCCTTGCCCTTCCTATTGTATCATTCTACATCGGAGAAAAAGCGCTCTCCTCCGCGCACGGTCGCCAATGGACATCTTGAATTTTTCACTTTTCTTCCTCCTCTCGACGTCACGCTGCGAAACATTAATATATATATATATATATATATAGAGAGAGAGAGAGAGAGGAAGAAGAGAATTCTCTCTCTCTCCCAAGTTTTTACAGGAAAATCGAAACGCCGAAAACACGAAATTGACTATAATGTATAAAAGATTGAGGGAATAGGAGAGACGAGGAAAAAAAACTGTTTGAAAATTTCACGCTCGGAGCTGGAGATTCGCGGAGGGGATTTAAAAGCGTCGCGCGGGTCTAATCGTCGACGAAACGGTGAGCAGTGGCGGTTGAAAGTGAAAAAACGGGGAAAATAGGGTAGAGGGTGGGTGGGGGTGGTAGAAAGAGGAACTGCACAGAGGAGGGGAGAGGGGGAGGGAGTCCTCTGATTTGCGGGACAGTCGCGCGAGAAGAGTTGCGAGTGAGGGTGGTGGGGTGGGGGAGGGGGTGGCTTTGCTTTGTTCATATAGAAGCAAGCCCGAAGAAATGTAGCCTCGCTCGATGTTTACGTCCGTCAGAGAAGATTTTACAAATAGAAACGTCCGTTTGTATATACGTAATACGTAGGTGCAGCTTGCGGCGGCGGTGTAGGCACATTAATAATGTAAGTGTGCAGATGGTGTGCAGTGAGTGCGCGGTGGCGCTGACTAGGATCAATGTTCCGTTTGCGATCTATATAGGCGCGCAAGCTGCACGTATACACACACACACTTGGTGGCAAATGCGCAGAGTATGTATATCTATCTATATATATAGATATACTATTATATATACATGCACGTATAGACAACACATCCGTGGCCTATGCCGTTACAGTCAGGTTCCCAAACAAACAAAGTCTATGTACGAATCTTTCACGCGCACCGGAATTCGGTCCAAACATGAATTCGTGCTCGCATTAAGAGATTACCAGCGGGGGTATCTTATGTTTAATTCAATTTATGACTTCCCCATGTCGGGCCGCTGCAAAACCATTAAGGCCAAAGAAGGATAGACCGCCCTCTCCTCTCTAAGTAAGATAAATGCGTTACGTGAAACCACCATCTACTCCAAATATGTTAATCTGCGCGAGAGAACGCGAACCCAAATGAGACCCTCTACGTCCGGAACAAAATAGTGCATAGTGGTGCCAGTCTCTCTCTCTCCCTTTTTTTTCAACTGCGAAAGAATTCTCTCGGCCGACGGAACTATTTCCGAGAGTTTCCTCTCCCCAGGATCACGAAACTCTCTCGCTTCCCGTAAACTCCCTAATTAGCGGATGGATACACTTTTACTTTTTCAATTTCTTTTATCACGGAGTACGTCGCTTTCGCCGGCTTCACAATGCGCCTTTAGTTCCGTGGGTAGTCGAGTTTCTCGTAACCAGAGACAACTGTTGTACTACCACCACTGATGGATGTAGGTGTATACATTATACCACCCTGCGTCGTATATATACAATATATACACAGATACGTGGTACATCTGGTGCAATATAGTAGGAATCCCATTAAACGACAAATAAGGTGAAACGAGTAAATCTAACGTCGCAGCTTATATCCATCCACGTCCACTTCCGGATTGATCGCTCGAGCTGGTGTTCTTCCTCTTGCCACCCCCTCCCACTCCTCTCTCCCTCTCAGCGTTCATCAGCCTGTCTTTCGAAAGGCTGAAAATGAATGGCTATTACGGCCGGGGTAATAATTGTCAAGTAGACACAGTAAGTCGGTATTAACGTACTTTATAAATTTATTCACATGATTTAAATAAATCAAGTATACAGTAAGTTGACGTCGGCACGTAGGTGCATCGTGTGAGCGTGCTCTCATTCTCTCCCACACATACACCCGCGCAAACAGTCGCTCGTTCCCTCCCGCAGACACGCACACGGACGCACTCGCTCACTCTTAATTATTCCTTTTAATGGTGGCGATGAGTAATATCTTACACGAGGCGAAACTTTCAGATATACATATTTACATATAGTACAGCTTCACATATAAAATTACAAAAAGATCGTGTTCTACCTATGTCCGAGAATTCAAGATCAAAGCCTAATTAACTTATGCGCGCTTCGTCGCCTTTTCGCTCGAATATATATATATATATATATATATCGTTAGATATTTATTTAAGTATATCTCTATACAATGTACATAGGTACAAAATGCCGACACACGCGCAGCGTTCACTATTTACACATTGTCTCTCTCTTCTTCTTTCGGTCAAATATTTACACGCACTAAGATAAATCGCCGTTATGGAAGCGATCCCTCGGTGGATTCCGCACGCGAGGATGCTCTTGCGTTTATGTTTTATTGCTCGCTCGAAAGTGATCAATCGAAAGGGTAACGGGAGAGGGACGTAGGGGGAGGGGAGTGGAGGTGATCGGGTGTAGAAGCAGAGGGAGAGAGAGGGAGATAAAGGGGGGAGGTAGGTGGAATTGCTGAAGGGTTCGTAGTCGATTGCGCGGCGCACTGTGGATACACCGAGTGATTATCTAACGGAACACTGTGTGGACTCACGGACAACATTTCAAATATGCGCGAATATAAATGATAGCCCGGATTCGGGTTGATTCTATATCGAATTGCGGCGCGTACCGGTTGCAATTATTTATGCTCCATTGATATTATTATGACGACAAGCAACTCGACTAATCAGCTTCATGGAGAAATCTACGATGAAATTGCAGGCACAGAGAAGCACACAGCGTTTCTGCTAATTTTCCATTCTCGCACCGATCGTAATTATACAGCGCGCGCGCAGACGCATCGACCGATTCGCGGCGGAAAACGCGAATGCTGAACGAAAAGGGCCGATGGGGGGGGGGGGGGGGGAGGTGGGGAGGGGAAAAAATAACAGAATGGTACTACAATGGAATATCAAGCTGGCACGTTCGGTGGAAGAAGGATAAAGAATTGGCAGCGCCCGGCAAATATTTTCCAAATAAACACCTTTTCGTCTTGTTACCAGTCGATATTTACCGTCCGCACGACCGAACGTACGAGCGCACTGTTTGGATGCGAGAGGCGTAGCGGGGGTGCGAAGGGACCAAGGGTGGTGCGGGGGAGGAGGGAAAAAATTCATCCGCGAGGAACTAAAAATTCAGCATTGTCCTGAAAAGCCTTTCAGGGAGTACTTGGCATGGAACCAAGCCTCGTTAAACTGTGGGATGGAGGAGGGGGTGGGGGTGGGGGTGGTGAAAAGCTCGGTTTTCGAAAAAGTCGGGCGCAGCGATTCTTTTCCTATAGCTGACGGAAAGCAATAGTGGGTGGTAGCAAATAGGGATAGAATGAGGGAAGAGGAAGAGAAGAGAGGCTCATCGAAAAGAGAGGATGGGATCACGCTAGACGAGATACGCCTGTCCGGAGGATGGTGGCGGCGGCGGAGGTGGTGGTTGCTGCTGCCTCCAGGCGGTTCTCTCCAGCGTCGAGTAATCCGAGTCGATGGAAGAGTATATGTGTTCCGAGAGGGGTCTCCTGTGATCCTCGCTGCCGCTGCTCACGTTGGTGTTGGTAGTGACGAGGTTGCTGGCCGGAATCGTTACCGCCTCCCGATAGCCGTGATTGACGGTTAGCCTCGGTTGCGGCGAAGACGGTGGCTGTTGTTGTTGCTGATCCTGCTGCTGCTGTTGCTGTTGTTGTTGCTGTTGCTGCTGCTGCTGCTGTTGATGATGGTGATGATGCTGCTGCGTGGAAATGGTGCCGCAGGAGTAGGCGGGTGGAGGTGCGTGTTGAAGCATCAATGCGGGCGACGTAGGGCTGTCCTTGAAGCCCCCACAACCGCCTCCACCCCCAACGCCGCAGCCGCGCTGTCGTTCCTGAGTCCAAAGAGTGGAAACAGCGGTTTTCTCATTGGCAACGCCAACGCCATCGAGGCTGAAGCTATTTATATTCCGTTTGTAGATGAGAGGCGACGACTTGTTGTCCATATCAAGGGCGCAGGAGGGTATCGCGTATCTCAGCCTCTCCCAGAACCTCTTATCGCCCCAGGTGATGATGGCGGCGGCGTTTCTGAGGTAGGGACGCAGCTCCAGATCGCGTTCCACCTCGGGACCGACGTGACCCGCCTGAATGACGATCAGCTGACTGGTACGGCCACGGAGAGCCTCGTGGAGGGCGGCCCGGAACTCGAATCTCGACCACTCGGTCTGCAGGAAGTTCCTCGTGAGGACGATTAGGATACGGTGGGAGGCGTCGACGGCCTCGAGGATGGCTGGTGCCGGTGCGGAGGCACGAATTATACAGGGCAAATCGCGATGATGAAGGCACAGTCTGAAGCCGGGGGCACCGTGCTCTAGCTCCACCGCCAGGGAACGTAGGACAAAATCCTCGTCATTGGGACTGTAGCACACGTAACAATCGTACGGTCGTTCCCTGTCGGCGTCGCAACACTCCGCCATCGGTGGTGCGGAAGCCAAGTTCCCCGGTGTACTGCTCTTACCCGATTTAGTTCGTAGAAAGCGTAATCCGTATTTGGAATAGGCCCAGGCACCAACAGGTTCCCTGAAGACAAAGGCCAACACAATGATCACCAACAACACCAATATAGCTGATAGGGTCGCGGCCACCAACGGCAGGTAATCCGACACGATGAAATTCTCCATTACGCCGCCTTGGGCGAAATAATCCGAGCAGGATGTCTCGTTGACGTTCAGGGGACGCCTGTAGGCGGGTCGTGAATCCCCACCGTAGTAGCACCACACGTCACTAGTGTCCATCACTTTGTGAGCATTATCCGAGACCCAGGAGGACAACTCCTGGAGGAATTTGCAGTGGCAGGACCAGGGATTGCTGCCCAACGAGAGCTCCACCAAACGTGCGTTCAAGGCCACTTGCCAGACGGGAAAAGTCACCAGTCGATTGCCGCTCAGTCGGAGGATCTCCAATGACCTGAGCGGGAGGAACGTTAGGTTACCGATATAACCGATCAGATTGTTTTGCAGATAGAGCTCGCGCAAATGGGACAATCGTTCGAACTCGAATCCCTTGAGCTCGCGAATACGATTGTCCTCGAGATGAAGAGTCTGAAGATTGTTCAGACCGTTGAACGTGCGATTCTGAATGGATTCGATTCCACTGGCGTTCACGTACAACACCTTCATGTTCTTCCTACCGATGAACACGTGATTCTGCAATTCCCGCAGAACGTTTCCGTCGAGGTAGACTTCCGTGGCGTCCATTGGAATTCTTCGTGGTATCTCTTCGACCCCCAAGCCCGAGCAGTCCACGGCGTTGGTGTTCCAGGTGCGATCGTTGTAACATTTGCAGCCAGCCGGACATGTCATCTCACAGTCACAGGCGTCGAAATCGCAACAGTGACAAAGAGCGAAACAGTGGGCCTCATAACGGCAGAGAAATTGTTCCGGTCGTGAGGTGGATGCTGGAATAATGGCGACGCCACGTGGACCGGAAGTACGGCACATGGCGTTATCAAGATCCATCACACGTGGATATTCCCTCGATGCGGTTTGATTGTTGATGGCCGGCAACCAGTCCATCGAACAATTGCAGTCGAAGGGATTGCCACCAATGTAGAACTCTGGCAAGGCTCTTCCTTCCGGTACTCGTTTCAACAACAGCGACGACAGTTCCATTGATTCGATCATGTTGGCATACATATCTACGCGGGTTAGATTCTCTTTGTCGGCGAAAGTATTTGGCCTCACGATGCTAATATAGTTGTTGTTTATGAACAGTAACTCGACGCTGTCCGGAACTGATAGCGGTGAGAGCTCCGTGATCTGATTGTGACTCGCGTCCAAAGTTTTCACTTTGGAGTCCGTGATTTTGTAGTAATTGCCGAGACTCTCGATAAAATTGCCGTGTATATCGAGCCACTTGAGATTGCTGGGTATGAAGGCGTAGTCGAACCACTCGATGTGGTTTTCGGAAAGGTTCAGCAGTAGCAGACTGGTCACGCTGGTGAAGACACCATTGATATCCGACAAAAAGTTACCGTCCAGTCGTATCGCTTCCAGTTTAACGTTACGCTCGAAGGCCTGCCTCTCGACGTGCTGAACCTTGTTCCTGGCCAGATTGAGAATCTGCAGATTCGGTAGATCCCAGAGCATGCCGCGGGTTAGATTCCCGATCTCGTTACCGATAAGCCGTAATCCTGTGAGCTGATGCAGATTGCGAAAGGAACCGTTTTGAAAGTCGACGATTCGATTCTCTCCGAGGTCCAGGGTCTTGAGGAAAGCTAGGTCGCGCAATGCTTCCGGCACTGACGTCAGCTCGTTTCCACTGAGATCGAGCTCCTTCAGGTCGGAACAATTGCGAAAGGCGAGAGGGTCAATACTGGCTATGGAGTTTCCGGACAGGGTGAGCCGATTCAGCACGAACAGACCGTTGAAAAGCTGGGCACCTATCGTGTGTAGCTTATTGTCAGAAAGCTCGAGAGTGTGTAAATTGTAGAGGGGTAGGAAGGCATTGCTCTCGATGCGATCGATCGAGTTATTTCGCAAATCGAGAATCTGTAGGAAGAATAGATCCTTGAACATGCGCGAATCGATGCGGGTCAATAGGTTATAGGACAGATCGAGCACGATTAGTCTTATCAGTCCAATGAACGAAGTCTCATCCACTTGATCACTGCTCAAACGATTACCGGCCAGATTCAACACTAACAATTGTTCCAATCTCGTGAATATCCCTTTGGGCAGTTCGCGCAATCCGTTGTGGGCCAGATGTATCTCCCTGAGATCCCTCGTGCTGGCGAATAATGCTTCCGGCAGGGAATCCAAGGAATTGTAACTCGCGTTCAAAGTTCGCAGAACGGTGAGTCCGGTGAGCGCATCACTCGCGATTTCGACGATAGAATTTCGTTGCACGTGAAGCTCCTGGAGTTGACGAAGTCCGACCAGCGGACTGTCCTCGGGTAGCCGTTTTATCTCGTTACGGGAGATGTCGAGAATGCGAATATCCGCTCGACAGGGTGGAACGGTGGGGTCTGCCAGGGCCCCGACCACTGCCAACCTGAGACCGATATCGTTTAAATCCCGGAAGCGATTACCGGTCAAATTCAAGGTCTGCAGGTTGTCGAGGCCGCAAAGCAGATCCGCCGGTAGCGCTAGAACATTGCTCTCGATTATCTCGAGGGTGTGAAGCTCCCTGAGGCCGGTCAAAGAGTCGGGTGCCATTTCGAGGATTCGTGCGGCACCCCATTCGATGTTGAACGTTTGAATCACGAGCCTCTTCAACTCGGAGAGAGGTTGAAACGCGGCCTCGGGTACTCGCAGAACCTTGCAACCGTGTACGTGTAATTCGTGCAAACCCGATAGCCTCTGCCAACTTTGGGCAGCCAGGGTGCTTTCGAAATGGTGGACCTCGCTGCATCTGATTCGCAGCTTTTCAGCTCCGTCCAACGTAGTTAGAAGCGTACCGACCGCTGTCGGGTCCAAAACACGAAGATTGCAGTCAGCGGCCCGGGTCTCGTTGCCGCTGTCGCTCGACCACTTGCAGGACGCACCAGCCGTCCGGGTTAAGCTCGATGTAACGAGCCAGAGGAGAAGCAACTCGACGAGGCAGCAGCGGCTGCGAACAGCCGTCGCCGCGAAGATCCCCTTCTCCCTCATTTCTTCTTCTTCCCCGTCGTCGTCGTTGTCGCTCTTCCAGGTCCCTTCAACCCCAAATCGACCTCTCCCCGTTGACGCTCTATTGTCGCTGACCCGTTTGTTCTCGCGGCTGTGTGTATGTGTACAGCTCCCTCCCACTCTTTCTCTTAACGAGATTGGGAGACTAACACTGGCCACTGCTATCTTTACCCTCTTTTGCCTACGTGCGACACATTCGCGCATCGAGGGGGACGCGGCCATACACGCACATCTATATATATACACGCGCGCGCGCGCGCTCGCGCGCTCGCACACCTATCACGTAAGCGCGGACCGGCCCATTTCTTCCTTTGCCCTTTATCCGTGGGCTGGCTGGAGAGCAGCCTGGCCCGGGCACCAAAATCCCCTTGTCACTTCCCCGACGTTTTCTCGTCGGGCGAACTTCTCACCCTTTTCACTATCTCTATCGAGTAAGCACTATCCTCGCAACTCAATGTTTGTCCTGTCGTATCAATCTGTAATTTAAATTCGTTCTATAAGAGGTGTCTCTCAAAATTCGGAATAATCCAATATGGGTGTTGTCGGAACGTGGGATTTTCTCGTAGTCGCACTGCTCGAGAGACGCGTCTTCTTCATAAACAGACGAGAACAGTTTGTGAAAACTGAACGAACAAGCGTGTGCGATACACCCGCGACGCGCCTATCAACTTGTACTCTGAGAGCCACTCCGAGCTACACTGAACTGAACTGAGCTAACGCCGTTGACCGCGCATCATCCCGACCACCCCGGTCCCCATCGATGGCCCCTTTCACTGAGAAAACCCCCGCCAGACAGCGCCACCGTACTAACATTAGAGATACCCTTCTCGCTTCCACCTTTGCCCAAAAACCCGCCACGACTACTCCTCTCGTACTCTCCCTCTACCAGCCATACAAATCCTTCTTTTATTCCGATCCCCTCTCCCCCTCTACACACGCTCTCTCACTCTCTCTCTCTCTCTCTTTTATCTAGATTCAACCATCTCTTTAGACATCTTCATGCACAATCTTATTCATATTTCTTTCGATCTTGCATTTTCTTCTACATTGAAAACCTGCTTCTCACTGCAAATCTTGAATTCCCTAGATGAGTTGTGCTTAGTCGCTCTGAAAATTATTATTATTTTTAACTGAAAGAATAACCCTAAGTTTTAGATAGAAATAGATTTGCTTTTTGACATAGTAAACGATATAACAGTAACAATTTTTCCCTTTGAAAATATAAGTGAGGGACAGAAGATTTATGAATGACTGGCATGTGTAGGAAAACTGTTTTTGGTGATTGTTTTCATATTTAATCAATATACTGTGAAAATTAATTTTTCAAGAAGCATACTATTACTTGGTAATTAAATTCAATGTTTCTATTTAGTAGGATATTGAATTTATTAGGTGAAATATAAATCGTCTGGAGACTGAATTACGTACGTCGCTATAGTTGATTTTGCTATAGTTAGTGGCGAGCGTAAAAAAGTGGCTAGGGAATATTGCGAGTATCCTATGCCTATGCCACTTCCTTCTGTCAAAACTTAAACAACTTGGCGCGTCGCCACTGTCTTTGCACAGCTGTGGCCGTGGCCAGATTAACTGTTCGTTTTGAGTCACTTCAATTGTTAACGTTTCACCTTAAAAAGTCGTTGAAGCCGTCTGTTCTACGTATAAGTTTAGCTTCGTTTTCTTAATTTCTATACTTTCGTAGCTAAAAGTTAGTCGGAAGCAAAATCAGGATGAAATTTCTGTACTTGAGCCTAACAGTGCTGGCTTTTACTGTCGGCGTCTTGGCGAAAGAGGAGGGTAAGGGTAAGTGAAAATTGTTACAGAAAATTAAATGTAGTTTGGCTAAAGCGTTGCGTAAGATTGCGTCAGAAGGAACTTTCCAACTGTCAAAGTAAAAGTCAATGAATCTTCGGTAACGATTGCTCAGCATATTGAAGAGAAATTGTCTGTAAAATTTGTCGCAGTAAACGCCTACTAGTATTATATTACTGATGATAAAGTTGAAAATTAATATTGCCTACCGAGTGCTGTTATCTGTTGGTGCCAGATTTATTAGGATATTTTCCTTTTTGGGATCTTTTACGGCTTTGGCCAATTTGTATAATTAATATACTACATTGTTAATTAGAAAGATTAATTAAATAACCTGTTTTTTTTTCATTTTCTGCAAAAGCATATTTTTTTATAAAATTAAAAGGGAATTATGGTTTTTAAATTTCAGCTAATCCAAAAGTTCCACCGGAGATACCAGACACCACTACTGCTATACCTGTTACAAATTTGACTACTAGTACGTCCAAGCCTACTACTTCCGCACCTGTTACAAAACCTCTACCACCCAAACCAACAGATGCTCCTACGACTACAGCCTCAACTTCTACCACCAACAATCCTACAACTAAACCTATAACCACTGAAAAGCCGATAACAACTACATCGATACCTTCAACTGTACCACCTGCTCCATCAACCACTGCAGCTCCGACAACGCCAGTTCCAACAGGAGCACCATCTCCTCAGCATGAAAGACACTTTGATGGACTCAGTTTCATGGGTATTCAACTATTCGCACATTACTAGGCATACAAGAAATCTCCAGTAAGTTAAAGTCTTAATTACCTTTTTACTTTTTCCAGGTGGTATAATATTAACAGCGTGCTTGGTAGGAATTGGTGGATTCTCTTGGAAATTCTTTAAAACATGTAACGAGAGGAATTATCGTACTCTCTGATGTTTTAGAAATAATTACTACAGACCTCCACTATAAAAAATTTAACGCAATTAATCAAAATAGAAACTGTAAATAATTACTTTATGGTAAACAAATTGCGTATTTTTATAATATATTTAGTGTTGCGTGGTATAAGTGCTCTTAAACAATGTGATGTGTAATTACAAGTTCCGTTTCCTTCCTACCTAATCATAAAGTTCAGTTATTTGTTTAACAATCTTGCTAATATATAGATCTGAAGATTAATAAGAAAAAGGTATATATAGGAATTTACAAAGATATATCATTTAGATTTTGAAGGATGACGCGTGTGAAGACAGTCGGTATTCAAGCCAAAATGAGTGCTAGCGTGAAAGTAAGAGAATGAAAGAAAGGAGCGTGCAAGAGAGTAGGACATAAGAAGGTAAAAGATAGTTGAAAGGTAGACTGAGGAGTGTGGAAGGGAGAGAATGCGCGAGCGCAATAGCAAACAAAGGCAAATGACCAATCAAATACACATTCCACGTAAGAGATCAATTCCGCAGTATAGCATTTCACGTTTTATTTTTCACGCGCAAAACGAGCACAATATAATAGAAATACGCCAAGTTTCTTCAAATTCCTATTTGTTTTTTTTTCGCTTTCTGTTTAAAAAGTGTTGTTACATCTGCTTTAATTATGTAAGTATTTAAGTTACTGGATGTAAATATACGTATATAATGAGTACAATTACAATTAACGAAGTTTATTTAGTTGCAAAACTGATTCTAAAGCAGCAAAGACTTTAAAAAGAGCTAAGTATTTGTACAAAATGTGCATTAAATATCAGATTGAATAAAAAAAAATTATAAAATGTCATTCTTGCATTACTTTAATAATTAAAGCCACGATCCCGTGATAATTCCTCCTGATTCCAAAGTATCCATTTTTTTTGTTTATAAGTGTCTTTATAAATATTGGATTAAATATAATAAATAAAAAAAGGAACACCGTATTGTTTTTAACCGGTCGTTATCGTAGTGATATATCCTCTGAGCTACGCTATGAGAAAAGTAGTTTTTCTTCAAGGCGTCTGGCTTTTTCGATCAATGTACAAGACAGAGGCTCCTTTCATCGGGCGTAAAATATAACATTGCTTCCACATATTTTTCACATCTTTTAAAGCATCGGAAATCTTTTCACGCTCCTCGGATTTAATCTTCGCGCAAACAATGCAAGTTATTTTTTCTTTTTACAAATTAATAAATTACATCGTTTGAAGAAAATGATTTACCAGTGCCAGTACGGATCCACCATAGCCACGACCGATAACGTTAACGCCTAAAACGCCATTGGTACCCTTCAAAGCTTCAACAATGTAATCGATTTCTATAGACACAGGATCCAGGTACTTCAAGATCGAATAATAGCTCTCCCACAATATTTGACCTGGTTAAAAAATTCAATATTGTTTTCTAGAGTACAGGCGAGAAAAAATATAATATCCTGAAATATAATAACAATAGTATCCCTTACAGCACACACACACACACACACACACACACACAGTGTGTTAAAAACCTATCTGAAACGTTTCCGGCGGCAATGGCAAATTGAGACACGGGAACGTTTCAGCAGCGTCTTTGACACTACATGTACGCCATAAAGGATCGAAAGTGCTAATAGCACCTAGCTGTGTCCAAGATTCCGATTGAATAGCCAATAGAGTTCTTCGAACCCTGACATCCTCCTCGCTGATATATCTAGCGCCATTGACCAGCTCGATTGGAAAGAGGACGTCGATCTTGTGGAAATCGATGGGTCTGGTATTCCAACGATTAGCCGTGTTCAAGATTATCGTATTTTTCCTGCAACGCGCGGCCCTCTCGAAGTATCCGAGGTCGTGATCGCTGGAATCCGGTAGAATCACCAACAAGGAGACTCCGTTGTCTCGCCAGGGAAACGCTTCGAGGTGCAGAATTTTGGCATGAAAATGCAAGATCTGGCGTTGATCGCCAAAGACGGAGCATAAGATATCGGCCAGCCGGAGACTCGGTAGCTGCAGCGCCAGTTTCTCGACTAAGTTGCAGGACAACGCCTTCTCGAAGATATTGAGAGTAGGTTGTCCAGTCAGCGCCTCCAGAAATGTATACGTGGCTACTACTAATGCCGAGCTGCTGCCCAAGCCACGTTTAGCTGGCACGCTGGAGGCTATCACGATTTTGAATCCAGGAACGATGCCGCCTACAGTGCATTGCCCTCGTTAAGCACTTTGCTTTATTTTACTTTACCTTACTTTATTTTCTTACACGCTACACGCGTCTCCGCCAATCTCGCAACATTTTCCCATACAATCCCGCCACTCCTCTAATTACTTTCTTACATCTCACTTTGTACCGAGAATTCTGCGCGAGCCTAAGGCCTCTCGGGGAGGTGTACACAGTGTCTCATTTAACAATTCCCTATCGCGTTTCGTCATTCATAGACAGAACCATCGGGAGCGGGTTAAATATAAGCCGCGTAATTCGATACGAAAGCGAAGCAAAGTGATATACGCTAATTCCTTTTCCAATCTATCGATCCATTTATTAACACGAGCCAAACTGTACCGGATGCGCTAATAACTTTGCACTGAAACTGCTAGCTAAAAGCTAATTTAACGACGATCGAGCGTTTCAGTACCTGTTTTTGCTTTGAATATTTGCACCGCTTCTTTAACACAGCGAATCCACAGAATTTCTTTGTCAGACGGGTTGCATTTCTTTAGGCTCGTGCAGAAGCTGCCTCCTTGTTTACAAACATCTCCGCTCAACGTTTTCACGCGACACCACTTGCTTCGTTTTCTCTGTTTACCAACTATCACCGTCATCAAATCTATGGGCTTTTTAATGTGAATTTCTCCCCTTTAGGATTGATGTTCTCAAACTTGTTTACAGTGAAATTATTCTGAAAATTCAGTTGTATACCATTAGGACAGATCTGCCCTCGCTAAAATCTGTAGCGTCACCGCTGATATTTAGGCAGCCTGGTGCGTAAACAGCACAGGTAGGTAGACAGCCGTTAGTTTCGACAAACGCTTCCTCCGCTTGCCGCAAGAGTTCCTCCAATGTCGGAGGACTCCACGAGTCTTTAGTCTTTTTCGGCATTGTTTTATACTTTCAGAAGTTTTGAAGAACACGAGTAGAATCTAAATTTTTTTCTTTAGGATGTGTCGATGACTGCAATTTTTTACCAGGAAAATAATTTGTAACTATTTCTTCGAAACCTGAAGAGGTTATGTTTTGAGAGATGAACCCGAGCTCTCGATTGTCCGCATAAAATTATATCGACGCTTCGCAACGTGATTTTTTTAGTTGTATATATAGCGCATAGACAAGACAACGAAGCAATCGTATGTACTTTGATAAAGTTATACGCGTGCGATAGTACGTGGAAGAGAATAGCGTGAGATAAGAAGTTGGTATACCAAACGGGTTTATGAGAATTCAAAACGTGAGTCGTAAGTGAATAATGAAGTAACGGGAATCGCAAGGGCATATACGTTGCTTTGTTTACACTTTTTAGTCACGTAAGAAAAGATTTTATATTTCGTCGTAAAGAGAATTTTAGACGACCCGACCTGGTTGGCTAACATCTTTTTCAAACGAAGATAAATTTTCTCGTTATCCGAGAGCTTAGGATGGTAACGTTATATACGGGAATAGTGAAAAGTTTGACGAATGCTTGAAAGTGGCAGTGGGACGGAGGTGACAAAAGGTAAAAGCGTGGATGGCTGGCATTAGCGAAGTTTGTACGCACAGCTGGATTGCACGATTGTGTACAGTAGACATATACGTATAGAGGTGCTATTATCGTGTCCGCTGTGCATAAATATGATAGAAGGTGTACAGCCGGTATGCAAATCTCTACAAAATGAATTGGTCGAATATTCATAAATCCCAGCGACGAAAAGCGACTTTAAAATTGCCAAGTTTCCCGTAGTCTCATGTTTTTTGATTATCACTCGGAGACCGCCAGGCCATTAAACCACAGCACCACCCTCCAAGCTACGCGAACTTCAATTACTCTTCGCGAGAAGAATAAAACTATTCTTTTCCTACCATTCAACGAAATTTAATTCTCAGTCGCGACTTGTACGGTGATAAATCCAGCGAGATTCCCGAGCATTAGATTCTCGTTACGCGGGGATGGCCATTAGCATGGAGGAAAAGCCTGGAAAAACTTTGGTCGCAGTGTCGCACGTTGATTTTTTCTCGACACGAAGAATTGGTCCAAGGAAACGTCCTGGACTGGAGGTTCGGCGGGCTTGAAAATGCGTGAGCAAGGGAGATGCGGGAGGCGCAGTCGCAGGATCTTCCGGGAAAATATGATCGGAAGCTGTAGCAGAGCAGAGGGGCGGAGTCCGTTGCTACCGGCTATCCGGGAGCACGTTTGGACGTTTTAGAAACCGTGGCACGCGCAGTTCTCACAATCCTCCAGCAAATCAAAGCGTGCGGCAAGAAAAAATCCAGTCGAGCGACTAATAACCTCTCGGTGATCTTGCAAATTTGTCGGGGTGCGTCGGTCGGTTTCCGAGTTGTGTCGTGGTGAGCGATGAGCTGGAGCAGCTTGGAGTGTTCAGAGGCTTTTTTGGAGGGCTTCCAAAATTATTGGCGACTCGAGGTCGACGTCGACGCGGAACGGCGCGTGGCTGAGACAGAGACGAAGAATCGAGTGAAACGGGAGGAACGGGAACAAGAGCAGCAGCAGCAGCAGCGTCGACGAGCGCGCCGCCAGTATCGCCATCGGGAGGAACTATAGGGAGGCTGCTCTCTCTCTCTCCCAGTCAGCCTCGGATATGCGTCCAAGGTGAAGCAGCATAGAACCGAGAACACGATCGATCCTGCTCCAGCGGATTGAGGCGCGACACGCGATACCTGGACCTCATCTGCGTGGCTGCGATTGGCCTACAGCGCCTCAGCTTCCGTTATTCGCCGCACGGCCAACGCTGCGAATTGCCAACAGTGTCGCTCGTTCGCGTCGCTATCTCACTCTCCGCTCTCTCTACTACTCGTCTATCTCTCGAATCTCTCCTCTCTACTCTTCTATCTGTCGCCTCCTAAACTGGTAAGTCCGCACACGCAATACCCCTCTCCCCCTTTATCCATTCTTCGATAAATCTTTTTCTCCCTCCCTATCTTTATCCGAATCTTCGTCTCCCTAATCCAGTATCATCTTACGTTACACCTTCATTCATGTTAGAAACACCGCTCGTTTCTCGGACGGACCGGAAGTGGACTCGTGTATACCTCGTCATCGACGATATAGAGCCAACTGCCCGTGCCGGATTTTTATTAACCTAGGCCAACTCTGTGTATTTCGGCTGACTGCTTTATTATTGGATGGCCGGTGATGAGAGTCGGAGAGGGGGAACGCAGAAGCTGAGAAACCATTTCGTCGCGGAGATTGTCAGATTAGAGATTCTCGAGTAGTTTTAACGAAGGTTTATAACGATAAGAGATAACGGTACGATTTTCTTCGATGGGTTCAACTTGATAATGGATCAGCTTGAGTGGATCGGAGAGTGGCTGTTATTGCTTCGGATCCCTAACGATTATGGATACCGTCAATCTTATCTCTCTGGTAAACGAGGATCCCTTTGGGCCAGTAGGATACGATCGACACGTTTAATATGCAAGCTTTCGAGAGTGATAAGCCGTGATAAATATCTACATTGCTGAAGCAGGGGTCTGTAGCTGCGTGGATTAAAATGATTCTAACCTAAAATATCGACCGCTTCGTTTTCTCATTATCGGTTTCTAATTTGCCAATTGGAGATAGATTGATATACAGTTTCAATCGCGGTTAATTATGGTGCTTCCAAGAGGGAGAGAGAGAGAGAGAGAGAAAGGATCTGGTTGGGGGGAAAGTGGGAAAACGCGTGTTACGTCTGGTGCAATTTTGTGAATTCGAGCGTGTTTTGGTCGCGTGCATCGATCGTGGAGCGGCGGGAGTACCACGAAACACACACACGGCAGCACATGGTGGAGAGTAGAGAGAAGAAAGGATCCTCGTGAAAAGTCTGTGCTGATTGTGAGTGCTGACGAGAGCAGCGCCCTCGGCGTCTCGACGCCGATAGAATCCGTGGTCGCGAGGCAACCGGCATCTTTTTCAGTTTCATTTCTCTCTCTCTCTCTCTCTCTCTCTCTAACTATCTTTCATATAGAGCACACATAGTATCAGAGACGTTGCTAAAATGCTCCGAGGCTCAGTTTGACACGTTAAAACGTTTTAGGAACGTTCTTGACATTATTTATGCCACGTAAACTGTCTCTTTCCGCTCCCTAACCTACAAGACTTCCAATCTCTTGCTCCTATCCTTTCATCAACCCTTAAACTTTATTACGTTCAGCAGTTTATAGTTCCATTATGTTCACTTCACTCACAGACATTTCCTCTACCAACTTTGCAGATTCTTCCCCATCCTTGATAAAGCTCGACGTTAGAATTTTCGCCTACTCGAAAAACCTGCTTCATTTTCAAGTTTGATAATTTTCCTGAATTATGGTTAACTAACGAGCATCGACCAAAACTTTCATTTTTCGAACAAATGTGTCTCGTGCAATATTATAGTTTTAGATTTAATGTACTTTTTGGTTCCCACAATTTACTGCAAACTGGATTGGTAAATTGATGCTGGGAAAACGCGTACCGCTATAACTCTATTAAATAATCAATAATGCACACGAATCTCGTTCGTTTGATGCGTTAACAAACTTTTTTTATATACTCGTAATCAAATAAAAATATAGTCAAAGTATATCAGTTTGAATTTATTTCGCAATGTTTTTATTCGCGCGAAATTAGATACTCGCTTTCAAAAAATAAATATATCAGTCTTTTATTTATACGTAGTATTTTCAAAATTGGTTTAATTCATTATACTATTTACGAAATTTCCTCCTAAAAGTCCTACTGTTTTTCCTTCAAAGGTAGTTTTACTTCATGAATTTCACTTTAATTAAGTCAAATTCTCTTTGACCCAAGCCCAAGAGAAAAATTCCAACCCCTGTTCTAAATTTTCCATATCACTTAGACTGGAATAAAACATGGTAAAACAATTTCCCACCCATGGGAAATAAAAATTAGTTTCATCTCCAATTACTCTGCGGGTAACGCTTTCGAGAAGATCTTGTTGACTCTGCAGAGATAAAAAGAGAGGCAGTAGTATTCTTCTTTTTCCCATGAAATTTATTGTCAGTGACTCAACAGTAATAAAAAAATAACGTTTTGCGGTAAGAAATAAAAATGCTTCAATAACATATATTTCATAGATACGAAATAATGGCGTCGTTAATGCAAAACTAAGGTATTCAGTAGTGTCATAAAAAAAGCTTTTCATCAAAAACATAAAACTCTCTCGTTGCAACATTGAATTGAAATCAGGAGTCGGGACCATCAAGCGAGTTAACAATTTTCCACCTCGATTCAACGGGTTTTCACGCACCGTTGAACTTGTATATATTGCGCGCACGTGTCTACGTGTATGAATGTTTACCGCCACGTCCGGTTTTTCATGGGATTTTTGAGTGTCTACGTACGTACAAAGGTCGCGTTTTGCACGGCATCCATATTTGTATGCTTTTATTTAGATTTTCCCTTAAAAAAAAAAAAAAAACACTTTCCTGTAAAATATTCATTCCTCTAGAAATCTTGGTATGATTTATCTAGCTACAGTGTAATATTAACCGAGTGTCCATGACTGCGAGAAACATTTGTGGAATGAAAATAGTGGAATTATAAGAAAATCAATAAGGGATATATTAATCGTGTATCCCGCAAGAACATTCCAAATGGAAGATTCTTTTAGCGTGTTTCAGTAACATTTACTCTTCAGTTATTCTCGGTAACAATGTCTAATGCTGTTGAGAGTCAGACGGTGTACCGACGAGGCGACTGTAAACAGCAGAATAGATTGGAGAAACGAGAGCTGGACAGAAGTAAACAATAAAGAAATTTAGTAACGCTTGTAACACTTTAAATACGTGGTACTGTATGAGTTTCTTGAACGGAACGATTGAGATATATAATTATATATATACAGGAAGAGCATCGCATGGGTATCAATCTTTGTTTAATAACAGGTATAACTCGGGATGGCAGCGTGGCAAATCAGTTTATGGTAAAAATCAATTTACATTGGTTAATTGGCGCGTTCTCTTTTACTCTTATGGCCAAGTCATTGAAAAACATGAGTGGAGCCTCCAACGGGTGGATAATAATAGTGAGGAATGCTCGAGAGCGTGCACACGCGTTATTAGCATCGGCTGTACAGTTTGTTCGTGCAGGATTATCCACTTTTATACGAGTACCGCGATGTTTCCTGGCTCCTTGGGAACGACGCGATTGGAATTGGTCGTTATAACAGCTCGCTTGTAATTATTCGTTTCGTACATAACCTCGTCGCCAGCGAGTCGATGAGCCAAATTGCATTCCAATAAAGCTCCACCACTGAGTGCAGGATATTTTAGGAAATGGTGTATCTCATCGATCCGTAAATTATTTGGTCCACGACACACGTACACCGCGGGAAATTGATTGGGTTACATTTCAGCTAACTTCACTTTGTACACTTTCTCGGCGCAAAATTTATATACTGCACTATAGCACGAAGAGAACGATTCTATTTCCTACATTGTACGTGATACCGTTTGCCATCCGCTTTCACAGCTAAAACTTTGTTTCGAGCGTTATATTGCGATACCGCGTGATTTCCAGTCAAACTACGGTACACGAACAAACACCTAACCTAACCTAAAATCCACTTGAACGCATCGCATCGCTCCAGCCAATTCAACTCGACTCGAACGTCGTTTATGGTCTTCGGTCATTACCACCGTTAAACATTTATTTAATATTCCGTCCTACCTACGCTAAGCTCATATTTCATTCGCTGGATCGCAATAACCGAAATTCAATTAGCCAAATATTGTATTAGCTAGTATCGATGAACTATAGGTTATGTTTCATTAGTCGAAATCTAGAGCTCTACTCGCACATAACGTAACGTGGTTAGAACGAGTCCCCGTTGTATTTTAATGCTGGAACTGAAGAGATGATTAATGGAAAGTTGAAACGTTGAGTTGTTGATCGTAGTGGCGGTCACGAGTATCACTTTTGTTAATCAGGAGTCTACCGTGGTAGCTCACGGTAACGACTAAATTGTCGAGAGAGAGAGAGAGAGAGAGACGCGATGCGTTAGAGGGAGACAGAGATATCCAGAAAGAGAGAGGGAAACGTAGCGAGGACAAGGAAAGATCGTGTAAAGTGCAGTCGAGATAGAGACAGATCCGGAAAGAGGAAGAGGTCCGTTTGTCGTTAAGTACAGTGTTCCACGACTGAAAGTGAGAGATGTCACGAAGTGAATAGTGTCATTCGAAAGAAAAACCTTGTACGTTTCGAATTAGAAATTCACGCGTCTCTCTGGTTTCCATTAAACGACTTAATTAAGAGTAATTTATGGCACTGTATACCGATGGTCAATGAACGTATAGAGGAGAAAGGCTCGAAGGTTCGTTCGATAAGAAAGGTAGTGATAAAATTGTGTGTCTCTGATCCGGTTGATTTGTAAGAAAGTGCACGCGGTGCGATTCGGTAAATTCTGGTGAAGGTTTTGTATAGGTGTCCGCGCACGGTATCCAATCAGGGAGCTGATTGGATGAGATGACCCTTGCTGGCAGTCTAGTTCAAGTGACTGCTGTTCCCTCGTTGGACAAGGTACTCGAGGTATGCGGGAGCTGCTCTATTAACGGGAGTTAACAGTAAAAGAGCTTCTTCTCTTTCGTCAAGAGTTCACTAGTGGGCCTTCGCGAATAAGAGATCGTTCAAACGTGCCGCGACATGTCACACTCTGATCCTCCCCCCCCCCCCCCCCCTCCTCCCTCTCGAACTTATATATAAATGCAGGTGAGGGACGATAACGCTGTTTGCTTGTCTCCACTTACTCCCAGCTGTATCCTCTTCTTCAACCAAATTCACGGTATCGAATATCGATCAATATTGAAATACCGTAAAAATTCCAATCCCCTCTAGATTATTCATTTTCTTTCTACTATTATTACTTTTTCTCTAGCGATGCTTTCCATTCTTTTGTATATAAATAATTACGTCAATTTGTCGAGGTTATAGCATATATATGTCTATATATTCCAATATTAAGCTATTTCCAACCTTTTTTCTTGCTGTTTTTGGCTAAAATAGTCGATATACGTGTTATTATAGCACTGTTATTTTATATGATAAATAATAGCGTGGTTTTTGGTTTCACGTAAAGTATATATATCTTAGTATTTAGTTATTCGTGGTCTTGAATTATTAAGAGAGTCTCGACCGTCGTTTCAGAGAACAGAGGACTATTGTTTCAACAAATAAATGTTACAACAAGGCAAAGATAAGGAAAACTTTTGCGTTAAAAGGCATGGTAGTGTATATCTCGTTGGCAAGTAAATAATTTTAAGTGTATATGTATATATATGTGTACACTGTCTAGCGCTACTCTTATACAGCAAGTTGAACAGTCCTAATTTTTAAATCGTTTTATCTCAATGATTCTCTCTCATTTAACATTTATAATTGCAAAGAAACGAGTATCCCGTGCGTTCAAAAGCACCAAAAAGTCACTTTTCCAAAATTTGTGTGCTAAATAAAGAAAATAGTATAAGATTGTAAATAATGAACTCACAAAGTTCGTGCAAATATTTCAAAGTATTTCAATAATAATTATATTAGTAAGAAATGCAAATTTTCTTAAGACTATTAAATTTGACAGGACTTTTCTCACGTGTCTGGAGACAAGAAACCTGCACAAATTATACATACGTTAAATTTTAGACCAAAAGTATCTTGTTAGGAATGAATTAATTCCAAACAATCTACTTTTTAATTTAATTAAATTTGTAGATTCTTTACCCAATATAATCAATAAAGAAAAAATCCTATTCTCTAATTATCTACATATTCATCCTTAAAATTGCTGGAGTTTCCGGTACCAGGCAAATCCTCCCCAAGGTAAATAAAAAAATATATGAAACGATCCTCTTTAAAGCTTTTTAAGCGCCATAAAGCCATTGAGTATCCGTTGATATATATATATACGCAACGTATTAGACAGATTGCAAAAATATCCGCAACTTTTGCTCTTGTTTTATCAAGAGAGTTTCGTTTGATGGAGTGTTTTCATGAAATGTAAGGTATATCGAGTAATGCGGAAACAGCTGGCGAATATTGATACCGAGCTAGCTGATTTCTGATGAATGTGTATCACGTCCGTCATAACGCCTGATATTTTAACGAAGCGTGTAATTGCGCGGCTTTGATTAATATGCCTGCTGTATATGCACCTCTCAACTTGCGAAATTATATTCCAGCATTTCCTCTTGAAACTTTACACCAGCGAGGAGGAAAAAAGCCAGGGAGGCGAAACTGACTCGCGCTTATCTTTTAGTTGGCCGAGTGAAAAATGAGATGAGGTGCAAAAAGGAACTTATCAGGTATCGACAGAGTTGTTAATACACGCTGTATATATATATATATATATATATCTTTCTAGAGTTTTCTCCGAGGCAGTTGTTTCGGTAAAAGCGAGAATGGAAATTGTTAAACGACTTTGGCGGAAATTGATATTAACGAAGTTCGTCCAGCGACGATAATTCCAGTATGGAGCGAATATTCATGCCAGTTAAGTTTCCTGCAGCGCGTTTCTGTATCAAATACATTCCGACGAGGTAAATTGTAACGTTCGCGCCTGCCCGGCGATCATATCGAACGTGACTTTGGACCGGAAATCCTGGCTGCGATTCGAAATCATTGGCGTTCAGGTGGCAAATTGCCGACCCTTTGCCGTTAGCGAGCTGGAAGCTTCGATCGCCGTCAAATTTAGCAAAATGTCTTTCCGCGGGAGAAATAAGGGAGCAGCGTGGGGAACTATTAATAGCACCCGAGCCCTGGAACACGCGTACTTCCGCATATAAACAAATAAACCAACTTGCAAATAATTATATTTCATTCCTTCAAACTTGTATAATCGATGCTTTGTATAATTATTATATATATATATATATATATATATATATATATATAGAAAATCTTACGCGCGTCGCGTTACAAAATACACGAGGAATCTCCGAATAACGCAAAATGTAAAAGTTGCGCGAGAGGAGAAATTAGTACAGGATTATTATGCTTTACGAGAGAAATCTGATAATATTAATTGAGATATAATACAGGTATTCGCATATTAAATAGTTCTCGGTGCAGCGGAGTATCAACTTTGATCGGCTTATCTTCGTAACAATTATTAAGTGGAAAAAGTCGGAGAAATATTTTTACTGCGTAGTAAGAAAATGGGCGTCGATGAAACTAACGGGGAAGCTCTCGGGGTTAAAGCGAATTCCTATAGGCGCGGATCGATAAGATTCCAAGATAAGTGGCGCAGCAAAAAAGATTTGGCTCGTTCGGCTTTTTAAACGAAATTCCCCTTCGCTAAAACTCATCTCGCCCCGGTCTTCCCACAACTATATGTATATATAAAAATGCTGAAACCTTGCAAAATTATTGGCGAAAATATCGCAATTAGCATTTATTTATTCGTATATCGATATTTCATCGTGCATCACGAAGAATCGCTGCTGCTTGCGAAACAATTACTGGTAAATTGATATTAGTAACTTTGTGCGTGTGGTGGTATTAAAACACTCCAGATGAACTTGTATCGAGAATACAATAAATTATGTATTGCAAGTAACAATATATATATTTATATATACGTATTCTCCACAAGAATTCTACATATCCATTACGTAACTGTAATAACTATCGCGTTTCTGGTTCTGAATCAACAATTTTAATAGGGTTGAAATGAAATCGTATTGACGTAAGCGGCGAGCATTGCGAATAAAAGCATTCGTAACTTTCCTCATTAAAATTAGTTGAAATCGAATGAACGACTGTTATTCCCCGAATTAATTAAACTCTTCTATGATGTCGGACAATGGTGAAATTTACTAAAATTATGTGTACATATTGCAGGAGGTATAAAAAAATCACTGCTCTTTTCCTTTAATCCCTTTCAACCGGAGCGCGTTACCACAAAAACGCGTATAAATAAAAATGCATTTGCGCACGTACACGGAGACACACAAAAGGGAGCCGAATATGAAAAAATCGCAGGACTGCGTTAATTTTTAGCTGCCGACGTGGCAAGTTTCGCCGATCCAAATTAGTCGGCGTGTAATTAAAGTGAAATTACTGAAATGGCTGTGTGTATTTCGCGAGGGAATGGAGAGCTGTGCTTTTATAAATGCAAATACCCAGCAGCCTGTAGGTAAGAAGCTTTAATAACTGGAAAACTTTGCGGTGAAAGCTGTTAACGTTTTGTTATAAGGTGCTAAAATTACTGCTTCGCTTCTTGGCTGCTCCACGCGACGATCGTTTATTAAATCTTATCAAATTATTTGTACTAGAGAAATACAAAAAAAAATACAGTTATATATATACGTCGCGTTATAATATCCCTTGAAAAATCTCACGAATTTATGGACAGTCGCAGAATACGCGACGGATTAACGAGTATCGATGGGAAATAACGTTAATGGTCCATTAGAGACTGATCCGTGAGCGTATCGGGAACGAAACGTGTTGGAGGATGAGTGTTGAATGAAAATAAAGATTATATTAATCGGGGGGGGGGGGGGGGGGGAGCGTAGCCGTAGGCGTATATCGCGTTTGATACGTTGCTGTGGATGTAAAAGAGTGCGCGTTGGCAAGAGAGAGAGAGAGAGAGAGAGAGAGAGAGAGAGAGAGAGAATAGGTCGATCGATGAAAATGCCCCGGACAATTTCCTCCCGGCATCCGTTGTTGTCGCTCCGAATCTTTTTGGTACCCTTCTCGATTTCCAGGCTGCTTTGGCCCTCCCCACCACTGGTACCGAACCTCCATACCCTTTTCACGAGCAGCCTTTTCAACACCCCCTCCCATACGCTTATTCTTCACGCGCGATCGACCAGAAAACGCGCTGATACGGCTCAAACCGAACGCACCAGATGTAATCAGTCCGGGTATTTCGCGCGATATCCCCGATGCCGGAGCATGTGCGAGAACCACTTTAATTCGTTTTGTACGAAGGAAATCGAAATTACCCGTTACGCGCGTGTGTGTGTAGGTATACAGACTCGTAGAGAATATTGGATTAATAATCGCATAGGGGAAGCGTGGCTCGGGGCCCTACGATGACGCCCGACCAATTTTATACCGGCTCACACTCCTCGTAGTCGCGCGTTTTCTTTTAATTACATAGGATTTACTTTCCAATTATCGCCTTAATATCGTCTCCAAACCGCCATTTTCGAACATACCCTCAACCGTATTTCCGGAATGATTTGTCGCAAATTTAAAGAGAATTTTTGTCCGAGTTAATAAATGATTAAAAATGGGAAAAAGTTCCTCGATGCTGTTTAAGCGAATTTGGAGGATTTAAAGAGTTTACGTGGACTCGATGAGTTTGGAAATTGTGCTTTGTCGTAAATGAGCGTTAAGAGGGGGGAGGGGGACCGTGAAATTTCTAACGGACAAAGGAAATTTGTAAATGGCTTTGGTTAAATGGGGGTTCGTGCGTGTGGCTGTTGAGCCAGGAGGGGGTAGGTCGGTGTCCCCTTCTAAAAGGGAGTAGAGCGTATCGCACGAAGGTTCCCGGTAAGCGGCCGATTAAAAGTCACACTGGATTGTGCGGGATTCGCCGTGTGCAATCGGGACACATCGCTGTGTGTTACTGCTGCAGCGAAAAGCTGACCGATCGATGCTGAAAACGCCTGGCATTCTCGGATTTCTCCTCTCACGAACTAACCTCCGTCCTGCCTCTCCAACTAAAATTACAATTACAGACTGCGCTCAAAAATACCGCAACGATCCGTTCTCTCCTCTCCAATTATTCCACCTTAATTACTCCCCCGTCCAATTTGCCGCCATTAGCGAAGATTACAGGAAAAAAAACGCTGGAGCTCTTATCAAAACAAATATTTTTCAAACGCAAGCTATTTCGAATCGGTCTCTTTGATAAAATAAAAGAAATTCAAACAATTTCTCCAATTCGGTTTATTCTGCCAGTTTATGCGAAAACCTGTCGTTTCACCCTCGCTTCGGCTTATAAGGCTAATGCCACAGAGACAGGCCAGTATTATTCGATAATGGTGATTCACACTCGAGGGTGGAATCGGATCTACGAGGGCAATTCGACTCACGAGGAGGATTCGTTAAACTGCCACCAAAAATTATTTCCCTATATATATATATATGCCACTGTATATAATATATAAACCATGTGTTCGGAATAATAAACAAAAATCCCTTATTCCTTGCAAAGAGGAAAAAAGTGAATTCTCCGAATTAAAACGGACAAGGGAAAAGTGGAAAGAAGCATCGGTATAGTGGATATTTACGATAATGGAATTTACGCAATTTATTTGGATCGATCGTGTTGCTCGAAGCGAAATGGGAATTGCAGGATAAGAATTGTGTAAGCGTGTAAGGAGGATTTGTCAAGCGATAATAAATAGTAGTATATATATATATATATATATATAGTATTCCGAGAGTACGGGATGGGAGTTTTAACGAACGTTGCGGCTACGTGGCAGGGATGTTCGTTCGTTACATATTTAGCGTGGAGGAGAAATTCGATAGAAAAAGGGAAGAGTGTGCGAGCGTAATGAGATGTAGCACGGCGGAGGGTGGCTTTCAGGGTGAAATTGGAATGGGGGTGTGCGACCATCGCATCGCAGATGTGTCGTTTTTCGATGTGGCTGTGGCAAAGTAAAACTCTGTGTATTATACTATATATAGCACACAGTAGGTACATACACACGTATCGCTTTTGCACGAGAATTTTTCAATCGAGTCATGCATGATATAGATATTGCCTTTCGTCACGAATGCAACGCTAGGGAAACTCCCCCCCCCCTCCCCTCCCTCCTTATCCAACGATACCAGGCGGGGATATAATGCTAATGAAATTAGTCGAGAAGTCTGCAAGATTCGCAGCAGTGTTCCCGCTAGACTGAACTGGACGGCCTGGACGCTATTTTCCATTTGATTCCTCCTGCCCCCCCCCCTCCCTCCTTTTCTTTCTTCTCAATATTCTTCGCGCGCAACACCCCCTCCCATTCGTGCCACCACCGTATAGCCATCCCTGATAAATTCCTGGGTGATTTAGCTCGCAGTACCATTCATTAGTGGAGAATTCCTAGAAAAGTACTTTTACATATTCTAGTTTTAGCACGACGAGCCAAAAATACTAATGGGATTGAACGCGGATGCCTCCTAAGCATTGTTCTCCACGCTGACCAAAGCGCCCGCGCGCGCTCGTGGACTTTTAAGCCGTTCGACTGGCTGGGTTCGATGGTGCGCGATCAGCTCGACGGATAATTCTCGTGTAACTGATTTAAATAACATTGCCGTATTCGCTAAAGCAATATTCGTGTTACCAGGTGTTAAATCTAATCATCCCTTATTTGAATAATCCAGTTTCGTCCAACGTATCATAATTCAATGATGAATCCTCAAATTGATTATTGATACGACTGAGCCATTTAAATTTAAGCCGTTTCACATTATGTATATACTATAATATATAGAGACAGAAACTGGTGGAAGCTTGTGTTATTAATCTAATTATTCGTAGATTAATCGTTCTAACGAATCGAGGAAATTTGATATCGCGCACGAGTGTGCAAATATAGCATATTTGCGCAATACCAAAGCAATTAGCGAGTTTATATACGTATAGGACTGTTTTAGAATCGAACGGAAGTATCAACGTATATCGCGTCGACGATAACAAATGATAGGCTTCCGGTTAAAACGCTGATGTGCTGAAATTGCATAGAAAAACATGGCGAGTCGAGTCACGAGAGCTAATGGCTCGGAGGAAAATAATAAGAATCGAGGAGTCTATCCGACCTCTTCCACACCGCTGATTAATTAGTTTAATTTTAGCACGCCAATTTTTTTTCGCCAAATAATAAAGTTGTACAACAAGCCAATTTGCTTTTTCTTCTCTCTCTCTCTCTCTCTCTCTCTATATATATATATATATATATATATATACAGACGAAACTAATGATCGTGCAGGCTTTTCTTATTAAACTCCTCGCGTCACTTTTTCATATATATGGCACACGAGTGAAATTCATCAAAACCTTCGTCCGTTTCGCCGAATGCCACACCGTTTGTTATGAATGAAAATTAAATTATACCAGAGAATCGATCCGAGACCACCGAAACCCAAACTATTTTCTTATAATCGAATATCGTAGCATCGTTGGGTTTTTAAATAATTTCGAGCTGAGTCGACTGTACCGTGGATACGCAAATATTGATAATGCTTCGCTGGAATTAAACAAGCTCGGTTACTTTTCAAACACAGTATCCGATTGTATTCAGCGGTTCGATTTCCAGTCCCATTTTTAACTCTCGAATTTAATCGCCGTTGGATCATCTCGACGTGGAAGCTCTATGAAATTTTGAGAGAATTAATACCGTCTGTTATTAAAGCGACGAAACGAGAGCAAGGATTCGGAGTAACGTTGCAGTTTTTTTATCTGGATTATCAATGAGCGGAGAAAACAATTAATACTTGGGGGAAACGTCTGTTTCTCGAAGGAATTTGCAGGGGTTGCTGAAGAAGAAAATTACTCTTCGTGTATACATATATATATATAGAAATCACAGAGGGAAAGCTTGACCACAAATTATTCCACAGATGGTATCTCTGATTGAAAGTAGGAGTAGTGGTAGAAATATGTGCAAACAGCAGTTACGCCCTTTGGCGATAATATCGCAATAATGCTAAAGCACCACCCCCGGATAAGCTGCACTTGAGCTCGAAAAGGGAGAGAGAGCGCGAATCACAGGGTAGCTCTAATAAACCACGTGAACGCGATTTCCCTCGTAATTCCTGTCGATAAAATGTAAACCGTCTCTGAATTATTACCCCGTTGATATAACTACAATGACTAAATCTAACGGATACTCTCTCCAAGACAAAAGCGGTGATAAAGGCAGTCATAAATAACCGCCACGCGTTACCGTGAAAATCAAGCTTAACCAAAGAAATTTTTCAAGGTTTAAAGGATTTTTACAATGATTCACTGGACTGGATTAAAATATACATTTGGAGATAGAGAGATTTGGTTTTCGTTAATTAATGTATGTTTCGTGTGAATGAGGGAGGTTAAAAGTGGTTATTGTAGAGGTGTGGGTTGAAAATTTAATTGTTATTCTACGTGGAAAATAGTTCGACACTTTTTTGAAGTGTGCAAGTTTTGATAGATTGATGAAATCAATTTTTACCAGAGAAATGGTATTGGTTCGTTAGTTTTTCGTGTGTTAGGGTAAGATTGGAAAAAGAATAGTTATTGATAAGTGCGAGACAATAATACAGAGATTATTCCATATATGAAATAGTTGGAGAGGTTTTGAATGAAAAGTGTGCAAATTGTGCAGATTGATGCATTAGTCAAAGAAATGTTTTAAATTTGACGCATTTTCGGAAAGGTTTCTTTAAAATGTAGGGGAGACCGGGGTAAAATAGGGAACCGGGGTAAAACAAGGACCCATTAATATAACATAAACTACATTTCTGATTCAGTCATTAATGAAGGTATGTAATGGTGCCACTTGAAGATATTTGTCAGCAAAAATTTGTAAACATTGGCGCTTGATTACTTTCCAAACGCTTTATTTTTCATTTTTGCACATAATTCTTAAAAGTTTCCAATAATTTCGAAGCGTTCAGTACAAAATCTGGACTAATAGAGTAAATTTTCACTTAAGTCACTTAATTTGTAATATTTTTAACTATAATTTCGTTAGTCGTATTTTTAATTTACATACGATATATGTCTGTATAATATTTAAATACACTTTGTATGGTTAAGGGGCAAAACCGTACGGGGTAAAATCGGACCTCATACCTTCATTAATGACTGAATCAGGAATATAATTTTTCTTATATTAATGAGTTCTGGTTTTATCCTGGTACCCTATTTTACCTGGGTTTCCCCTAATAAATGTATTTATTGTAAAGAAATATGCGCATTAACAAAATTACAAGAAGGATGAGTATAATGCATAAAAAATTTAAAATGGGCTGCTGAAGGATGAACTGACTAGAAAATTGAAGATTTACATAATTTCTCATGTAATACATGCTAAGTTTGTATCAATTTTTTGTATCCAATTTGAATCCGTGGAGTACCCTATTTTACCCATGGGTCGGGGTAAAACCGTAAATTGTTATGTTTTTTTTAAATTAAGATTTAATTGATCAAAAATAAAAATAATTATTTAATTTTGTGTCACCGCTTTAAAGAAGGTTTATATTAAATCAAAGTCGTTTTATTTTCAATTTTTTTTTAATAATAACCTAAATATAAGCCTTTATCCTTAAGGGTACCGTTTTACCCCGGTCTCCCCTATCTACAGACAGAAATGATTGGAATAGATTAATTATAACTTGTCAATGTGTAAGATTGGAAAAAGTAATAATTAATATATACGATTTAATAATATAGCTATTATTCTATTTAAAAAATTCTTGGATAGGTTTTAGATAAAAGTGTAAAAATGGTAAGAGGTTGATGCATTAACGAAAGAAATATTTAAACTTTAAAGAACTTTTCAAAAGAATATACTTAAAATATAACTGCAATGTAGACAGAAAGAACTTGTATCAATTAATGCATCGCGTATAGGAATAAAGTTGGAAAAAAGTAGTTATTAATAAAGCGACAGTCAATAATACAGTTATATTATTTCATATACGAAACGCTTGGAGAGTTTCGAGAGACAAAGCCTGCGAGTTGCGAGAGAGCGATGCATTAAGGTGGATAATCTTTGATAGCACAGGAGGGGGTGGGGGGGGGGGGGGGGTAGAGGCGTCGCAAGGGGATTTTCCAGGGGGGAGGGTAGTAAATAATATATGGGAGTGAGCGTCGTTGGTGGTTTGTTGCACGAGCACCGATGCTTCGGTGATACTTTGCTGAAGTCTACCGAGCAATGTACTGCGCCAAGAATGAGGGGGTGAGGATGAGAAAGCGCAAGGTGGAAACAATACTCGCTGGAGAATCGAGAGAGTTCTATATACTAGCAATCACTATCGACTTTGCTTACTCGAGACGTGACTTCCACTTCCTCTCTTTCTCTCAACCCCCCCCCCCTCCCCTACCACCTTAAAAGCTTATTTCATTTCGTCTCTGGACACTGAAACCTTGTCCAATCATAATAACTATATATATCCATTATAAGCTTTCGCCCAACGAGACATCCACGAGGATAAACCGAAATTGCAGTGAAATCTTCGCCAGTGACAGATTTTATCTCACGACGTACACTGTAGTATTTACCATTCTTCAATTATAACGAAGATGGTAACTTCCTGCCATTCGCCTATGAGTTAAATTTGAACAGAAAATACATTCCTTATTAGGGTGTCTTGGCAATGGTATTATTAGCTTTAATGGGAACATCGTATAGGAAAATTTTGTCCCGACCAGAGCATTTAATGGAGTAATAATATTTTTATGGTCGTCGAGGTGTACCTACTTATAAACATCCTTATTGGTCCATGTCATTTGAAGTAAGTATTCTTGGGGAAACTATATAATTTACCGTCTTATGAACACTCAACGATCGGACTTATATACGCGATACTTTTTTAGAAAGATCGTGGGCCAAAAATGGCTGCTCGAGTTTATATCAATTCGTCAATCGGTGAAATATCAACGCTTTTCGTCTCTTCGTTTATGCATTAATTATCACACTAGTGTTGTATATATATATATATATATACATAATTCTCGATAAAAATCCTTCGAGAGCATTACGGAGGCAAGGTTCGCGCAATAAGAGGTCACAGCGATATTTTCTGGAGACGTACTGATAAATTTACGAGATAAGGAGTAGAGGTATTTTCCGGCGTTTAGTCTTATTAGTTTCCGCTGGAAATTCTCGTTGGTCGAAGGTGGAATCTAAGTTTGAAATCTAATAGAAGGTGCTGGAGGCGTAAGAAGATCGAGGTGGCAATTCTGGATGAATTTCGCGATCCTTCCTGGAGGGGGGAGAGAGGGAGCTCATTGGATCGGCTGGTAGACCGGAAATTAAGAGATATCGGTGAATCAGTTATACCATTTCCGTCAATGACGTTTTCACTGGGTTGTCCCGTGCTTTTTCCGCCTTACAATTTACTCACGGCTGATATCCTTAAAGCGTCCCTCTCGCTCTTTCTTCAAATTAAAGTTGCAGTCGTAACAGCTGCATATTTCCCTTCAATTTCGTTTCGAGTCCTTTTCATCGAGCTCCGTTCTTATCGTTTATTTTCATATCGCTGTGTATATATATATATATATATACGTGTTCGTAGGATGGATCGACACGCTTCCTGGAAATTCACTTTGATTTCAAGATTTTCCCTCTCCCACTCATTTTACTCGGGCGTCTCTTAGCAGTTCTTTAGTTTGACTAGGCTGACGGCTGTATAAACGGGTTGCACCGTAGCTTTTCAAGCCACTCTTCGGTCTTTCTATACCCCTCCCCACCCCCTACTCCCCCCTTTCCCGCTTCAACTTTTTCCTTTCTACCCATCGCCTCTTCTTGTTTCTTTACGCCCTTCATCGCAGCTCCCATCTCCACTCCTATGTAATTTTCATTCGGAAACCATTTCCAGCCTCTTCTTCTTTGCCCTTTGCGCGCATCCGCTTTCATCCAGCTGCCCCCTCCCCCCCTTTTCCCAATTTGCATTTTACAATTAGCCCCATTTCCCCGTCCCCCCCCTCCCCAGTGCATCCTTAATCGCCTCTCGATCGGTAAATACCTCCTGTTCCCATTTTTCTCGTGGCCCAGCTTTGCCCCCTGGAGGACACGCGCTCTACCATCCCCCACCCCCTCTTCTTCGTCATTACATCAACAGCGTCGCAAAGTCCCAATAGGTTCCCTCTCGCGAGCTTATCGGGAAAATAGCAACAAGCCTTGTAAATTACCACCAAAACGAGGCGTCACGGAAATCGATAAACGAGATAATAACCGGCGGACTCAAAACGGTGCAGGTGCATCGGCACGTGCTCTTATAATGAGGGCTCCCCCCCCCCCCTCCCTCCTTTCTTCCATGCAACGGCTAAAACCACCCGAGACCGTATATTTCCACTCTCTCCTCAACGATTCCCCAAGTTAATACATTTTCCGACACAATTCATTTTCTCATTTTCCCCAACAATCCACGACCCCCTCCCTCCTCCCCCCTTCGTCCTCTCGCTGCTATACCCTCATCATCGCTTCCATCCACAAAACTTTTATCACGCTCGCTCCATCCGAAAATTAGGAATTTTATAGCGGCTTCCTCTTAGCTTATTAATCCTCTACCAGTTTTTCGAATACTCGTTATTCTTTATTATCGTCCGTACCCTTTTTCGCTCCTCTCTTTTCGTATATTATATTTTCTCAAGTCGGGAAAACTAATGTATATATAATATTCCTGAGCTTGCAAGGTTAAATAACATTATAACGATTAAACGCTGTACCTTGACAATCCAGATTACAGCAGTTAATTTTGAAATTAATATTTCCTTCAAACAGTTTATTTTCGGGATTAAAGTTTCCCTCGAGGTAGAGGGGCTTCTTTGATATCGGGGGCAAAGTATTGGTACTGTGAACTTTTACAGTGTTCAAGTTATATGTGTATGTATACTATATATATATTCTAGGGAGTATTACGTTCATCTTATATTAATGCCGAGCCATCAATTTGCGTTAAGGAGAAAGCAATTTGTCTATATACATTATACATATATATATATATATATATGGTTTACGTATATAAATTTCTAGCGAGTCCCAAGAGGCATCTGCGAGACTTAACGATCGTTTGATAGTGCAATGAAACCCAATTGTTTCCCAAATTTCTACACACGTAAGACGTAAACAAAGTAATAATCAGGTTTGCAAATGGCTCGCCTCGTTTATCTTGCAGTTCTGCATAAACTACAAACTTTGCAACGAAACTGCTCTGATAATTTTCAAATCTTAAACTGCAAAGTGGATTACGACAAATTTCCCAGGGAAACTTCCAGCCTTAAATAGGCTTGCGCATACTTAATTTACCATATACACCCCCCCCCCTCTCTCTATTAATTAGCAAAAGCTTCTGATATTTCAGTGAGAGCTAAAAGAAACATTTTAAAAATACAAACAAGATTGCCACAAGTGCGCATCAAAATTAGTTAAATCATCCAAAAAATTAATAGACTCCTCAAATAATTGTGTTATAAAAACAAACTGGTTAACAAAGAAAACTTTACTTCTGATTTCAGGATAACAAGAGAAAGAGCTATATAGAGAGGATGGAAACAAGTCCGAGCAGAGGTCGCAGTTCGGTCAAAGTGAAAACTCAGCACTGACCGAGGAAGATCGAGTGGACGAATTGTGGTGAAGTTGTGGGAAGTTGAAATTCGTCGGTAGCATGATTGAGTTAAGAAGAAACACACATAGGGAAATCGCAGCAGTGACATTGTAGTGTTCTCGGTGGTCGTGCTCGGCACTCGAGACTCTCGGACGCTCGAACTTAATAATAAGTTTGCAGAGTTTAATCGACTAAAGTATAGGATGAGGAGGTCAGCGAAGTACACGTGGCAGGAACAATGAGGCGATAATGGTATACATTTTGCAGTCGTGCGAGAAGAATAATCTTGTTTCTCCTGAGTACGAAAATCGCGAAGCTCGACGAGGCTGAGCCGAAGATGTTCGGGAGGCTCCGGATATCTTTGAAGGTGTGACCAGCCCACGTGGCCTGTGAGACCAGGGGGGGGGGGGGGCAGAGACGAAAGAGCGATGTCGAAGGACTCTCGATGTTCCGGGCTCCAGTTGCTGGAATTGCTGCTGTGGCTGGGCTGGCTGTGGCTCGGCGATGGCTCGCACGAGGGACGAAGAGCCGCTGCGAGAGAGGAGTCGAAGGCCACGCAGGATGCCCTCGGAAGGGTCCTCAACGATCAGCCGTCACCCTTGTTGGGCCGCTGCAACTTCGAGGACGAGATTTGTGGCTGGTCCTGGACGAATTTCACCAAGGCCAAACCGCCACTTGCCGCTCCACTGGCGCCCGTGGTCGATGCCACCAATAACAAGAATGGTGAGCCGAGCTCTTCTCCCCCCCCCCCCCCCCCCCACTTGGCTGTGTACACACGCCCTCGATACCATTTATGTCCTCCCTGAGAATTTCCAGTGCATTACCCTCTTCAAACTATCTATTACTCTCGAGAGATACCGGGACTAACGAGTCCTCCTCCTCCTCCTCCCCTCCTCCTAGTTCCTCTCCAAAGACACACTCGCGCGCTATGTGCTATATAGTATATATATATATATATATAGTCTTTGTCACCATGCAACCGTACGCTTTTTCCCTGTCTCCTCCGTTTCTTCCGACCAGCTGCGCTCGTAAAACTCCTAATTATTCCACTTCTCCTCGTAGACTAATTTCAATCAATTAGCCGGAGCTACGAGGAAGAATTCTCAACCCAGACTATATAGCTAGACTCTGCGGTGGATAATGGAGAGAAACAGCGTTATCTGATAAAAAAGACTGAACAATAATGAATAATGATGAAACGGAGCGTCGGGAAGGCGGTGTTGATTCTTTCGAATTATTCGAGACGAACCGACTGCGCACTCGTAAAATTACTCTGGTGGATTATGCCACGACTCTCCGTGTGTCGAATAATGGCTAATTTCAATTAATTATAATGGAGGAACGAGGAAGAGATAAAGTTTAGCCTGGAAAATAGAATGTCGAGGATGGATCTATGTATTGTGAATGGAAAAATGCAGTGGAGATGCGATTGAAAATGGATCGATGAGCGAGGAGGAATTCGATCTATTAGTATAATTTGATATTCGTTTGGTTTTAATTAATTGGGAGAGCAGTTGGTTTCTGCTCGAGCACGTCGTTAGGCGAATTAAGATGAATGCAGATAAAAGGAGGAGAACGGTGGTGGAGGGAGAGGCTCGTTCGCGCGTCTTGAGAGTGGCTTGGTATTCTAGGAAGGAGAGGTATTTTTCTTCTTATTATTTAATTAGGAGCGAGGATCCTGAGCCGTATACTGTATATATATAGTGTACATACGCGTAGCTATAGATAAGTGTCTTAAGGTGGCCAAAGGGGGGGGGCGATAAGGATAAATCCGATTGAAATCATCTCGCTCTCGGAGAGAGAGAGAGAGAATAATCGAGTAATTAAATTGCTGTTTGGCACTCGTTAAGCACGGTTATTGGTGCTCGCAACGAGCGTTAAATAGGACAATGTGCCTGGAACGTTCCTGGAACGTGGAAAACACGAATTTGTGGGAATTCAGCGAACAAAGTGCTGCCCATGATGAAAAATCACTCTACATTCGTTCCGCGACTATTTTCTCATAATTTAACCTAGGAGGTTCGGCTGGACTCGGGTTAGATCGGTTCTACTCGGCGGCTGCTTATTTCTTCGCTAATGATGCCGTTTTTTCGCTTTATTATCTCCATCTATTCGTGGAAGTCAATTTTATTCGGCTATTAAGACGGCTAGAAGAATAAGAGGAATGATAATGAGTGTGAAAGAGACAGAAAGAGGTGGAAAAAGTGCGTCGAAGGTAAGGAGAAAAACTACCGCTTATTTGGCTTAATGAGCGAGAGCGTGATATTCTGTGTTTGTATATATATATATATAATATTGCCTATAATAAGAAAAGATACAGCAGGGTGTTGTATTAATTAAGAAAAACAACCACGCAATTCTGCTTTTTCCTCCACTATATATATATATATATATATATATATATATATACAAACCCACACCGTTTCCTTTCTTATACGATTTCCTACGCAAAATCCAATGCACAATTTGCAAACAATCACCCGGACAATACTTTTCCCTCCTCCAAATGATAAAAAGAATTTTCCAGCATCTTTGTAGATGATTTATCAGGAAACTAATTCACGCAAACCCTCGGGGGTTGGTTTTTGCCTGTCAGGATGGTTTTTGTGGCTCCAAGGACGCGGCGAAGGTCAGATGCGGTCGGAGATGATTCCTCAGACTGGCTCGAGCTGTTCGCTGCAATTGACGCTCTATCAAGTGGAAATGGCGAATGGCAATATAAGCCTCGTCATAAACACCACCAATACGTCCATTGTATCAACCGTGCGTCAAGGGAACAACAGTGCCAGGTCAGTCGTACACTCGCTTCAACGATTTTCCTTCCAGATTTCTCAACGCTCCCTCCCACGCACCTTGACAAATCTCGTCCCATTCTCACCTTGAACGCTCCTCGGATGACCGATGGTTTCTCCAGCGAAACGCGACAAATCTCCATGCCCAGCTAGCTGTCATCCGGCGAATTAATTTCACATGTAAAATTTTTCACAAGAAATTCCCCCGATAATTGTTAGCATCGATCAAAGCTCCGACAATTTTTCATCCCCCATTCTGCAAGAGTTATTTATAGTGTGCGACACGAAGGGTCAATTTTTGTCCCGCCCAGCGCGATAATGGCGCGATAATTCGCATTTCTACATACACGTTGCTATACACGACGATACATTTTGTTACAGATGGGAGACCACGCATTTCAATTTGGGCTCCAGAAGCCAACCGCACCACTTGTTTCTGGAAATTGCTCTGCCCTATTCGAATTCCAGCATCGCGGTTGACAACATTCGTTTGGTCAATTGTTTCCCAGGTAATCGATTCCTGACAATCAACTTTTTCCCGGCTCTCCTATTAATCTCTATACTATATATATATATATATATATATATTATAACACGTTATTATCAACGTTACTATTTTTTACTATCATTGCCAATAGGATTTTTTATACAAAAAGAAAAATTATTATCCCTTATAGAATATTTACGAAGTTTAAATAAACCGAGAAATATTTTTGGAATAAAATGCAATTTATAGTTCCTTAAATTATAAACTCATATATATATATATCAAATAAAAATTCCTCGGGATCAATTATAATCTCAGTACAAATTACCATTCACGTCAAAATTTATTTCAATCATTTTTCTCTCACCGTACACTCATTGAATTTGATTGGTTCGACGTATAAATGGAACGGAAGATTTTTCGAAGGACTGCACGTAGTACGTTTTTGTTATACTAGAAAAGGGCTATTTATTCTAACAAATAAGTGGCGCATAATTGATTTGACCAGCGTTCCTAACGTACATATATATATATACACCTATATATATATAGCATATAGAAGTCCAGCATAATGAATCCTGTAATAAAGGCGATTCCGTTGGGCGAAGAAAGGAGAGTGGAAGAGAAGAGAGAAACGGTTGAAATGCAGAGCAGGAAATGTTGGGTGATTAATTGCATTGACTCTTTGTCAGAATCAACGCCGGTCGGGACCACTTGTACGGATGACATGTTCCGATGCCACAATGGTTCCTGCCTCAATAGAACAAGAATCTGCGACCTGACTGCGGACTGCGCCGACGGTGAAGACGAGGAAGCCGACTGTGGTGAGAGATACCAGCCATTTCCAATAATTTCTTTCCAATATTTCATTCAGCAGTCTCCTAACAATTACGTCTATGCTCGTGTTCCATTATAATACTATTTAGTGTGTACTATACCTCGACAAAAACTAATATCCCCTCGTTTCCTCGAGAAAGCATTATTTCAACCAGCACAATACCCACTCTAGATAGAAAATGGAAAACCTTCGTTCGTTACCCTCAGAATTCTTTGGAATATTATTGCCAGTATTTTTTTATATGTATATGTATATATATATAGCAATTAGAATCAGTTGCGAGATTGGTGAATGGAATATTGCAATTGTTCTCTCATTGAACATGTACTATATGTATTATGGTGTAAGAAGTGTTGTTTACTTGAATGTATCGACAGACGAGATACCGGAAACCGCAAGATGCAATTTCGAGAGTGGATGGTGTGGCTGGGCCAACGTGGATGGTAGACCCTTGGAGTGGACCCTTCGTCATGGACCAGCTCCAACTGAAATAACTGGGCCCAGTTATGACCACACTTATCGCAATGAGACTGGTTATTCGAGTTTTATATCAAATATTATTTATTTGTATTTGTTTAAAATGTTTTTCACTCGTAATTCTTTCTTTTTTATAGGTACCTACGCGTATGTGGAAATGTCCAAAAGAAAAGTGCAGAGAGGAGAATTAGGGGACAGCGCAATTATGAACAGTTCGATTTTTAATCCAACGCCACCGTATAGCTCAGATCCCAACAGTTCTTATTTCGAAAGCTGCAAGGTGAGAAGTTTAATTACAAGTATTTCTACTCCTTAAACATCCTGTAATCACGATTTAATGCTACTCTCTGTAATTTCTGTGCCCTTTCCATTACATTTTATCCACTCGAATCTTGTAGCCTTAAATTTATATTGTGTGCTTCACACATTATTTGCTGAAAGCCGCCCAGCTTGATGCACTGGCATAAACGTGATGTTAAAGAGTAATGGGAAAATTTAATGTATATTTTAGAACAGTTGTTCTTGAATAAAACACGAAGGGCTTCTGAGATTTCGATAAAATCAATTTGCCGTAAGTAGATAAGATACTTTCATTTGTTATTTATTAAAATCGCTAATCAAAATATCTGTTTCTGAGCGAACCCCGTGGAATATTCTCAGAATTGAATCATTTAAAATTGAGGAGCTTTCGAGAGCTTTAAATCTTCTTTTAATGAAATTTATGCTGAAAATATTAGTATTTTTAAGTGCAGACGTATATTACAACAATTTTATAACTTTTATTAGCTTATAAAGTTTTATAACTATTTCTTCAAAGCACGATATTACTTTTTAACCATAGCGTTTATTATTCCAGAAGAGTAGCTGCTCCTATAAAAATTATAATATTTATGTAGAAAAAAGTATTTCAGCAAAAGTGTAAAGTTTGTAATTTTAGCTAATATGTGAGATATTATATTACACGCTCAAACCACTATTCGTCGAGAGTCCAATTATTTATTTATAAGCTCTGGAAAAGTGTCTACGTATATAGCAGGGTAAAATCGGACGAAACTTAGGGACGATTGTTTTCAAGTTTATCACAAGGAGTTTGTCAAGAATGCTACACTGCGATCGATCATCGAGGACAGTCGGCAAAGACTTGTTGCTTTTTTTTCCTTTTTTAATTGTAAGAAGCTTCATTTGAATTTCAGATTCGCTTCTTTTATCACAAGCACGGGGTGCAGAGTGGGGGTTTGGCGGTGCATTTGGTGGAATTGCAGCCCCATGAGAGCAAGAGGGAGCGTATATGGTGGAAATATGGGAATCTTAATAATATATGGTACAATGCCGTGAAGGCCCTACCCGAAATCAAATACAGGTACGTATATATATATATATGGACGCAGTGTTGGTACAAGGTACACCTATTTTTTATAATATCGGTCGTCAGTGGTATACCGCATTAACGAGGGACACGCCATTTGCAGAAAAATCAATAAAAACGCCTTTAATTTCACCCCGCGAATGGTCATGCACCCTACATTTTCCGCACCACGCCACGCCACTCCGCGCACACATAGTATATAAACGTAGACGTATGAAGGCTCGAGCAAAAACCTGATTTACAAGGCGAAACTAAAGCCGTTTTATTGATTTTCCTGAAATAACGTGCGTTACCGCACTATAGCACTGGGACACCATATCTCCCCGAGCATTATAAACACGAGTCACTCCAACGAAAACCCTCACCTTTCCCAAGTTTTTTTTTCCCATGGTAACTGTATAACTGTATAGACACTCTTCACGAATCGCTTAATCAATTCTAAACTGGCCGTCAACGAAACGTTCAGCCTAATTTATTCGAGGATCGAATGTGATTTAAAATAATTCGTTCCTTCTTCTCTATACTTAACCCCCAGCTCCTACTCATATTTTTATTTTCCGCCTCTCATCCATGGCAATCCGGTGATTGATTCGAAACACTCTTCTTCAGGTACTATTTGCAATTCGAAGCAACCAAGAGCTATGGTTCTGTGGGGGATATGGCGATAGACGACTTTTCTCTGAGTCCAGAGTGTTTTGGCATTGGCAAGTTTTTTATTCTTTTTCACGTTATATAACCTCGGTGTTGTTTTTCCTCTTATATACTCGTGGTGCGATTCCGAGCTTTGTCGAATAATTCTATTGTTTTACAGGTGTACCCCCCGAGGTGAAGAAAGACTTTGATTATTACAACCCTGTGATAGAACCTGAGAAGGAGGGTCATGCTGATTTTGCCAACAAAACAGGTATGGAGTTTCTTCGCGAGAACTCGGAAGAGCAGAGAGAATTGTAACGTTACGCGTAAACTATGCTCTCTTTGCAAATAACGAAGAGTCGTTGAAATATTCATATCGAGTATCGATTGCAACGAGCCACCGATGAATCGTGTATATTGTTCAAAGACTTTTCGAATCTTTCCATTTTGTAGAAGAAATTATTAGGTTCGATTATACGTGTCGTGGAAACTTTGGACAATTATTTGTAGAGTCTCGCATTAATACATTTGGTCCCTTTTGATTTTCTCAATAGCATTGTAAGTTTTGAAAACCCCTTCTGCCTTATATTTTTCATGAATGGCGTTGTCATTCATGCGCAGTCAAAAGGTTAAAATGCCTCTTAAAGGGATAATGTCATCCAGCACGCTGCACATTTTATATAAGTGCCTTTTAATACAGTTATTGGATGATTTATGATTCCATTCTAGAATCTGTAACGCAAGTTTTACCCTTACGCTACATTTCACTCAGAAACTATTAATTTCTTTTGCAATTTGAGTAAAAATTCATCGACTCTGCTGTGTATATATATATATAAACGATAGTATCTAAATCATGGAAATATCTCGTTGAACGGTTAAATACCTCGGAGTCTGCCGTTAAGGATGAACTAAAAAAAAATGAAAATAGGAAGAAGGGGAGCCTGCGAGGTCGAGAGAGATATTTCAGTTGGAAACTCAGAGTATTGAGATGTACGTATAGCATGGAGCGTGAATTATTTATAAAAAGGGAAAGAAGGGTAGTAAGAGAGTGTGTTAGAGAGAGAGAGAGAGAGAGAGAGAGGCGGGATGGGGGGGGGGGAGGGAAGGGTTAAACGGAGTTGAATCATGGGGAATTAAATGGAATATCCGTAGTCATGCGAGACTAATGCGAGCGTTATTAAAATTCTTTCAGTGGTGAGGATTTCAACGTGTGGCGCGCGGGGCAGGACCGGACCCACTTACGAGCAATGTGCAAATGAGTATAACGGAACCGACGTCAAATTACTGGAGCCGCCTTCCTCAGCATCGTCTCGCGAGGACTCGACATCCTTCAACATGCCAGGCGTTCAGACTTGGACAGCACCCAGCGGAGGACACTACACGTGAGGATCGCCAGCAATTTTACTTTCTTTATACTCACACTCCCACGCCATCACTCTCTTTATACGTAAAAACAAACGTTAGACTCAATCCAGAAGAAACTTTCTTCGGAAAGAATCATTCCACTCGAGATTAAATTATTGTATGAAATTTGGCAAAAAATGGTTTTTTGTTATGAAAAAGAAATGTTGAACTTCTGATCCTCTTTATATAACTATAAAAAAAGACTTTCTCAAGAAAGAATCATCTGGAGAGAGATGAAATTATTGTACAAAATTTCGTGTGATGTAAAAAAAAATGTAATTAAAATAGAGAAATGAGCATGTGACTTCATAAACGGAAAAAGAACTTTTGACTGGATCCAAGGCAAGCTTTCTCAAGAAAAAAATCGTCTCCCTCGAGATGAAATTATTGTACGAAATTTCGTAGAATAGAAAAAAAAGAATGTAATTAAAATAGAGAAACGAGCCTGTGACTCCATAAATGGAAAAAGAACTTTTTCCTGGATGCAGGGCAAGCTTCCTTCAGAAAAAAACACTTATCCGGACAGGAAATTATTACACAAAATTTTGTAGAATAGAAAGAAGAAAAAAGAGTGTTTGTAATTAAAAGGAAGCAGCAGCAGCAAAGTTGTTATTGAGAGTGGCGTGCGTTTTAACGTGGGCGAGAGACTTGACGATAGCGCGGTTGATCGATTGCGGCAGGTTGATCGGGCTGGGGGCAGGCGGGGGCAAAAGTTCCAGCGGCCAGGGCAGCACACTGGGAGCTCTAGTTCGCGGTGTGATTGAACTTGAAAAAGGTCAGCAGCTGTATTTCATGGTGGGCCAGCCAGGAATGGACGCATGCCCCAAGGTAAGAAACCTAGTCTCCTCTCATTAGGGTCATCAATTATTTTTCCGTTCCTCTTCTGTGGGAAGAAGAATAATTCTCGAGGGCCCCCAATGAGCGCTCTGTATGATAATGAGGTGGTCTTTTTTAACCTCTTTTGACGATTTTACAGAGCGTGAAGAGGAACGACTGTCAAGAGCGAAGGACCAGCAACGGAACGCCCTTGGTCACCCAGATTGCAACCGCCGTGAAGAACGACCAGAATATTATGATAAAGAAGGGTGGTGGGGGTGGAGGTGGAGCCACATACGTATTTACCGTACGTCGCACGCTTATTAACGTTTTTCTCCCGACGCGTGAAAGAAAGAACAGATTTGTCTCGATCCGTTCCGCTTTCGACCGATGCAAATCAGGAGGATTTACGAGGGCGTTTTATATATATATATATCCATCAATAACGCAGACTGTATCAATTAAATCGATGCTAATTATCGCAGTTAAAGGCGAACGGCGAGCACGAGGCATTACTGGTCGCCGCGGGAGGTGGTGGCGGGGGATTGGGCAACTCTGTAAACGACAGCGATCAGCATGGACGTGCTCGAGCACCCTCGGGAGCAATCCCCACCAACGGAGTCTCCTTAAACGGAAGCGCTGGTACCATTTGTCTCAATTGCTCCCAATGCAGGACTTTTCCCAATTTCCTGCCTACCGACACACACACACACACACATATTTATGGATTATACATAGTTTTTTGTTCTACATTTGTAGAAACTTCACTGTGATTTTTAAACAATAGAATAAGGGGGATGAAGTTGATAATGAAGATGTTTCAGTGAATTGTTGGCGTAGGAGAGAGTAGAGACGTGAAAAAATCTCTTTTTGATTCAAAATGATTAGTTCCTTGTATGCAATGTGTGAAGGTGTTGGTAGGGGGTGGGAGGACAGTTATCTATTCCCAGTTGGATCTTTGTAGGCGGTGGAGGAGGATGGAATGGTTCGGTGAACAGCGTGCTGGGTCAACGAGCATCGTCAGGCATGCCCTTAATTCGGGGTGGTCTAGGTGGAGCAGGGTGTGGTTCTGGAAATGGAAGTCATGGTGATGGAGGATTCGGTGGGGGTGGGGGTGGTTGTTTCACCGGTGGAGGTGGTGGAGGGTATATTGGTGAGTTCAAAAATATACGGGTTGTATATGTAACATTAAATCCCATGTGTATTGCAAAAATCACTATTGCTTGCTGATATTTATTAGAAACTCTATACTAACAAAATTACATAAATCCACTGTATTGATAATAATTATACGAGTATTGCGTCTGTTTTTCTTTCTGTTCTCTTTGGTATACAGAAAACAATCGAGTTAGAATTTGTAACTGTACACCCATACCAAAAGAGTCTGTTGATATTGCTTATTGATAATTATTAGAAACTCTATTAACAAAATTACATAAATCCATTGTTTTGATAACAATTAATTATACAAATTTTGCATTCGTTCGTCCTTCTATTCTCTTTCTACGTAGAAACACAATAAGTCAGAATTTGTAACTGCATACCTATACCAAAACAATTCATTGATATTGCTTATTGGTAATTATTAGAAACTCTATTAAAAAAAAAAACATACATAAATCCACTGCACTGGTAATAATTAATTATACAAATCTTGCATTTATTTGTCTTTCTATCTTCTTTCCATATACAATCACAATAAGTTAGAACTTATAATTGCATGCCCATACCAGCAGAGTCTATCAACATCGCTAATTGATAATAATTATCAAAGACTCTGTTAGCAAAATCACCTTAACGTCACTGTATCGGTATGCGCGGAACGAGTATCATACTACAAAGGAATAATTATTCAGCAAAGAAACGCTAAGTCTTGGAATGATTTTAGGTGGCAGCACAGGCTTGGCAAAGTCCAGCAACGGGGAAGGCGGTTATTCTTACGCATCGAAGAATCTCACGCACATCTTAGTGAAGCGAGCCGCCAATCACGGAGCCGGACAAGTGTTCGTCGTACCCGCGATCAGTGGTTGCGGCTGCGATTACCGGTGCATCGCGTTGGATCAATTCCTCAGCGAGACCGAATGCTTGTGTCCAGCTGGCTGGAAACTTGGCAACGATTCCAAATCCTGCCTGAGTCAGTATAGCCTAAACACATGCGTGCGAGGTGAACCTGTGGCGAATAAAGAATAAAAGAAAAAATATCCCGAGCAACACGACGCAAAACTGTACGGGACTCGACTCGTTAAACTCGTTGAATGAGACGAGGAATTTTCATCGCTGGTAACACACTGTAATCAGGATTTTTTTCTGACGAAGGTCCTTATTAGCCGCAGGCACCTCGCGCATATACACCGGAATGGAATTGTATCAGAAATAAATGTTGAATTTTTCAATTCTCTGATTCATAGCCGACAGCGAAACAAGCGTGACCCATCAAACCTTCATGTTTATGCTGATCGGAGTTAGCACGATTTTGGTACTAGCCTTTTCCGGTCTCTGTTTGTTGCTGTGTAAGCGAAGCCTCTGTAAATGAATTTTGTGTCCGGTCGAAAGCACCGTTTTCTCTCACCTGATCTCTCTTTACAGATAATCGTTATCAGAATAAAAAAGCTTTATTGCGCCGACGCCAGGTTATGTTTGGGAATGGAACGGAGCTAACCGCACTGCGGACCGTCTCCGACAGCATGATGACAGAGTTTAATCCGAATTACGAGTTTGCTGGGAATCTCTACAGTTTCAAAGATTTACCTCAGATTCCGAGGGATAATATTGCGTTGATAAAGTAAGTAACGGGGCGATGGTTTTCCCGCGTTATTTTATTGTTTCTCGTGCTTTTTATTGGATTATTGAAATGAGGGAGACGATGATGGTTTTACACAGGCCGCTCGGACAAGGGGCGTTCGGCGAGGTATCTCAAGGCATTTACAAATACAGACGCGACGAGGAGCATCCGGTGGCCGTAAAGACTCTGCCATCCTTGTCCACTTCCCAGGCAGAGGCAGACTTTATGATGGAGGCTCTGATTATGAGCAAGTTCAATCATCCCAACATCGTTCGCTTCATCGGCGTGTCGTTCGACAAGCATCCGAGATACATCGTGTTGGAATTATTGGCCGGTGGAGATCTCAAGAACTTCCTGCGGGAGGAAAGACCAAGACCAGTTAGTAGTACTTCTATATCTGTACTGTGCTATATATATATATATATATATATATATATAAGAAAACCAACAATTGCCTCTTAGTTAACAATGGCATTGTTAGAAATGTGTCCTCGTTAGCATAATTTCACTGATACATCTTGGAGCGAGGGGTAGGGCGGAAGAGAGAGAGAGAGAGAGTGACGAGATTACGTTGATAAGGATGGAAAGTATTTGTAAGGAGGCAGTTACACGATTGCTTATACGATTTATGTATTCAAATAGGATCGACCTACTACATTAACCATGCAGGATTTGGTAATGTGCGCCTACGACGTAGCCAGCGGCTGTAAATACATGGAAGACGCTCGTTTCATACACCGTGACATAGCAGCTAGGAACTGTTTGCTCACCTGCAAAGGCCCCGGTAGAATAGTGAAAATCGCTGACTTTGGAATGGCTAGGGATATTTACCGAAGCGATTACTATAGAAAAGGCGGCAAGGCTATGTTGCCAATCAAATGGATGCCGCCAGAAAGCTTCCTCGATGGAATATTCACAACGAAAACGGATGTATGGTGAGTCTTTCGATCCTTCGATCGAGTTTGAATTTTGTCCAAAGGACCTTCTATGGTGACACGAGGATTCAAAAATGTTTATGAAAGAGAGAGAGAGTGGATCGATTGAAACGTAAGACGTTTAGGGACCGTGAATAAGATGTTATTTCGGGGTTGGATTTCCCGAAGAAGACTTATTTACCTTGGCTGTTTTTCCAGGGCATTCGGCGTTTTGTTATGGGAGATCATGTCCTTCGGGTATATGCCCTACACTGGCTGTGCAAATCGAGAAGTGATGTCAATGGTAACGACCGGAGGTCGTCTGGAACGACCAGCTGGTTGTCCGGATCCTATTTACGGAATTATGACGCGCTGCTGGCACCCGAGACCCGAGGATCGACCGAGTTTCGCTACAATCGTCGAAAGGATCGGCTATTGCCTCCAGGTAGGCGCGAGCATAAAACTTTCCACGAGTGACCCTAAAACGACCAGAAAAAATGAAGAAATACCCATAAACCTACGGAGTAACCCTCGGCTTTCCATTCGCGATGGACGGTGACTGTCGAGGCGCACGAATCGCCCAGAAAATGGACGAGTCCGATGGTCGTTTTGTTTCACATTAAAATTCCTCATCGATACAGATGGTGGTAAAACAATAAAGTCGAGCGTTACGACGTTAGAGTTATTTTTATGCGCCTTTATAATTGATAGCCGGAGAGAGAGGTCGATGTAATAATGGACGTTTTTCGATAGGGAACATATGTATCTAACGAAACGATCTACAAATGTTGCAGGATCCTGATGTTTTAAATCATCCCATGCCGAATTACGACATCCTGCCAGTCTGCGAGCGTGAAATAACAATAATGAGGCCCGATCCGGAAACGGAATGCATCAATGTACACGCAGACGTGAGTTGATTGGATAATTCGACTCTTCGTTTCGTTTCCTTTTCTTCTGGACTTTGTCAATTTTATTTCACTCGTGTACCATCTACCGTACTGTGTACCAAAGCAGAGTTGCGCAAGGAGAAACCTGCGTCCCATTGGATAAGGGGTCGTTGGTGCAAAAACTGTTTGCCCTCGTAAAGGGCAAAATATTGGCAGGTAAAGTGAAACGAGCAAAGGAAAAGGGAAAACAAGTGGAGTATATATCTGGAAGGAGAAAAGGGTGGAAAAAAAAAGAGAGATGGCCGAGTGGGATAAGCCCTGTTGTTTGATTTTCACGTTCGTTCGGTCTGAGGGGGGAGGAAAGGTTAAAGGTTTTGGCATGATTTCTGCACAGCTGGACGGATGTGGCTATATGCAACCTAGAGGTTTTCGTCCAACGTCTTATCGCATAGGAACGATACCCGGTGGTCTGGTGTTCGATCACGAAAACATGGACCATCCACGGGGACGATTCTGTCGGGATGCTTGCGACACCAGCGCGGACACCTTCGAGGACTCTTGTGGCAGCTGCGATGGGGACACTAACACCCGCGATGATCAAGAATCGACCAACCCTGCAAAGGTGTCCTTTCAACAATATATTCTACACAATCCCCCCTCCCCCCTTCTCTTTTCAAATCTAAAAATAATAACGACGGAAGCAATTTACACTTGGTACCAGCCCCTCCCCCGTTTGTAGATTAAAGAATTTAAGCCAAGGCAAATATTTGTTCAAAGATATAAAAGGCAAGAATCCTGTAATAGATCCATCAGTATACTGATCTTCTGTTTTCTTATGACCTGGAAGGAAAGGAGAAACGAGGCGGAACCGAGAGGAGCCGAGAATGCAAAGGCGTGGGGTCTGGAGAACAGTAAACCGGAAGTGGAGGATAAATGCTGCGACGGTGCGGAAGAGAATTCGACGCTCCGCTCGAGCCATGGTGCGACGTCGAAGGCTGTCGAGAACCGGAGGAACGGGGACGACAGTGGAGCTGCGGGTAACGATTGGACGAGGGCAGCACAGTTTCCGGAGACGCCACCGGATACCGGAACGAATTCGTCGCCAAACACTCGCACATGTTCGCCGAGTCGTTCGGTCTTGAACAACGCCAACAACAACGTGAACGGGATCCTGAAGAAGAGCGCCCTCAAGGCTGCCCTCAGTCTGGATGCGAGCGCCCTTTGTCGAGGGACGATTCCTTACGAAAAAATCGCCTTCTCCCAGCCAGCACCACCCCCTCAACGTCCCACCTCCACCAGCAACACCAACACAGGCAACGTCGAGCGCAGAAAAGTAATCTTTTAATGCTCTTATAACTTTAAAGTTTCCCCTGCTGGTATACTGCCGCCTGCATTCCTATAGCCATTCTCAATCCTTTCCCAAGGGTCCTTTGATCGACCCCTTTACCCCATACACAGATGTATTAGATACGCTCGGATTTCAAATTGTATCAGATCCAAATACAACCGGTTTGCTTTTCTCTTTCTCTTACTCGCTCTCTCGTTCACTCTGTAGAAAGGGCCAGGCTAGGGTAGCGTTTCTTTCTCTCCACAGTGATCTCCTTTTTCTACATCTAGATAAAGTTTTCTGATTGAATCCAAAGAATAGAGTCCGAGGATTCCTTCGCTGGAAAAAAATGCTTTTGCTCCTTAAAGGATTTCTCGTCGTTGCTCATATTTACATAACTACAATGTCCCCCGACTCACTTTTTTCTTCTTCCTCCTTTTCGGGCTCTCAGTCATCCAGTCACGCGTACAAAAAGGGTTTCCACATTTTTATACGATATATAGGTGCCCATCCTGCATTCCCCTTTCGAGCAGCCTCGTCATGTGCACAAAGGATGACGATACCGGTGACAGAAAAAGAGATCAAAAAATCTTCTCGCAGCTTATATCCAACAAATTCCGAGATTCGTTTTTCCCGTAAAATCGGTGGATGCAACAAGCTTGTTCCTAAATGTAAAGTCGCAGCGTGTCCAGGGAGCTTAAAAAAAGTCTCGTACGATGATTTGTGTTGGAAGCGTGTAAGACTGGAAACTCCCTTATAAACACGACACTTCCCGGTGAGATTTAATCAATTTGTACAGTGCCACTCACGTAGCTTACGTTTCCCATCCGTCATGGAATATTGAAAAGGTCGTGGCATTATGCTAAGAGGAGCCGGACAAATTTCGAGATTTGCCCGTAGGTTCCGTGGCGCAAGTGAACAATCGCTGGAATCACGGTAGATCCAATCAGGATCTTCCATTGACTCCCACGTCGGGATACAATTGAGTCGCGTCAAAACCACAAAAACCAATTTTCACGTTTGCGGCGTTAGAACTGACTGGGACAGGGGGATTAAGGGGGAGATAGATATATATACGTACATACATATATATATAAAGAGAGAGAGAGAGAGAGAGAGAAGTTAGGGAGAGGGGGGAAGAACGGAAAATGGAAATCGGTTTTGGTGATAACGAGGGTATTGTTTGGCAGGACTCGCTGAGCCATGAGCTACCGAGGGAGGAGGAGTGTTCCTGCTGAGATTCGAAGGTCGGGGGCTGACGCAGCCCCTCGAGGGCAGCACCTATAGTCCCCCCCGTAGCAGCCCCTTCTTTTACCAGCTGCAGACCGCTCAGGCGATCGGTCACGGTTCCCGAAGCTCAACTGCGGCTCAACCTCAATCGAACCAACGCCAAACTCGTCAGCGACGCCGCCTACTTCCGCAAATTCTACTCCCAAGAGACGCTAGCCTAAAAACCCCACCGCGACATTACCGATTCTCCACGACCCAAACGAAAATCCCGAAAAACCACGATTCTACACGATCCCCCCCCCCCTCCTCCCCCTCCACATCTTCCAACGCCGATGCGCCAAAACCAAAGAATCCGATGCTGGCGTCCAATACGAACTATCGAGCAAATCTTGCAGAGAAAAACGACTGCAATTTTTCCTACATAATTGTCTAATCGAACATTTGCGAGTCCATTTTTCTATGTACGTGTGTGTATAGTGTTAAGAGGATTCACGTGATTATGTTGTTCAAATTGTATACGAAAAGAAGCGGAGAGGTTAGGAAAAGGACTGTATGTTTGTTACGTCGGTTATAAATATTATAGCTTTTGTTGTGCTCGTTGAGAGATTGTTTCGAGTCGAGAATAAGTAAGAAAGAGAAAGAGAAAGGGAGAGAGAGAGAGAGAGAGAGAGAGAAAATGTCGTATACGAGAATTTAACACTCGATTTCTCCGTTGTGCTGCTTCCCGGAGACCCTGCAAAAAAAGGGATATCTCGGTTTTTCGTGGAACAAAGATATTCAATAGCGCTTATATTTGGTCGATGCGTGCGGTTTGCAGTACTATCAGGTCCAACGAAAGGATTTTTTACGTGAATGGACGTGCGGTTTATTTTTTTACGATCGGCCCTCTGTATCTGTCGTGCACTCTCTCGTGAAACTCTTTTGGTCGAGATAGAAAAAGCATATAAAAGCAGCGAGATAAAATTACTTTTGAGTGGCTATAGCAGAGTACAGACGGCCGAAATTCCGTAAGAGGCTTTAATCGAGAAGTAGCGGCGTTTCCCGAAAGGGCTGCAATAAAAAGAAAACACGATAGCGTGAGGAAAAAGGTAAACAGTGGGAGGGCCGCTTTCGGGAAATGGAAACTTATTGAGAAACGTTTATACCGATTTAATCGCATCGAGCTTTGGTCGAACCACTGCAGGGACGCCATCTAACGCAATTATCTCGAATTCTCACGATGAAAGTAAATGTTTACAAGAGAGTCCCGTGCGGGCTGGCTCCTTGGAACAACCAACTTCACACGGACGACGCTAAATCTTTTTTAGACCAGCACAAAGCGATTCACTCGTCGCGTATATGTATATATATACTATACGACTGACGCTGAAAAGAAAACGGGCAAAAAAGAGTAGCGTAGCTGTATAATGGAAAGAGGAGACAAGGAATGGCGTGTGACTGTATATATACGTTCATGTGTTTTTGTGCTTGCGTGCGATAAACAGAGAGGGAGAAAAGAATAAAAGAGCGAGAGACAATACTCACCATCCGAAGGAGAAAAGACTTAACGTTACACCAAAGTTATTTTGCACCAAAGAGACAAAACGCATCGTATATGTATGTACATGTATACATATATACGATGTGTTACTACCATAATATGTATTCCCCCTTGAAAAATTTACTGGGCACCCCCTTCCAGCACCTTATGATATGCCCTCAGAATTTAACGTTTAACCTATACTAAGGATTTATATACATATAGTGTATAACGGATTGTCGAGTACAGTTTGTGTATATAAAAAAAAATGCTGTTTATTAGATGATGGTGTATCGTATCATAAATGGCCTACGCTCTCTTGAAGTACAAGTGTTTTTAGTAATCTTGTCATATAAAGCATGCAAAGTTTTATTATCGATATCGACTCATCAACAAAACTGGACTATTAACAGCTTTTGTTAGAATCATTTTCCTCTCATTGTAGATCATAGAGGTTAGGTGCGAACAGCGAGTTTTCAATTGCATCTAAAAGGAAAACATAATTAGAAACCGTAAGCTCTACCACTCAACGACAACGATTCAAATCTCCAGAAAATTATATATGATTTTATATCCTCATTTATATATATTATTAATCTCATAATATTCTCACTGGTCCGTCAGTTTTTGCGCGAGAATTGACAAGCGTTGGAGTTATGTATACTTTTATGTAAAATATTGAGAGAACAATGCACTTTTGATACTTTCGTTGAATGGATCACGATTGATCCTTTTTCTTACATAAGTAAACACTGATTGTTAAAAACAGGAATTGTACCTTTATTTTTTTATTCAACATGTGTCTATTTTTTGCATGCCCAAATTAGGGCAGCTTAGATAACAACGGAGATTGATTAAGCTATTTATTTGGCAGCTCCAGTTTAGGAAGGACAAAGAAAGCGACGATTCTCTTGACAGCAAATCGAAAAGTGCGACAAATATATTGATCTCGTTTATAAAGTTGGAAAAATGAGCGGGCACCGTTGATGAAAAAGCACGAGCCCTTTTTTATTTTTCTTACAACGCTGTACTATGCGTACGTGGGACTACCACCATACACGTATCATTACGTGAAACGTAATAAAGACATGTTTGTGGAAAGGACGAGCAGTATTATTTATTTTTCCCAACCCAAAAATATTTATAACTCTGAAATATTGGTTTCTCTGCTTTTGCAATCGGTCTTGAACAAATACCAGAGATAGATCAAACAGAGTTTTATTGTATACAAAAATATTAAGTAATTAGGATTGAAAAGAACAAGCAAAACAAAGAGTTTCGACGATCACGGAAATCTGTGAAAAAGCCAGTTAAGATCTAGAAACGTTTCCCTTATCAGGTTGAGGAATTCCCTGGTCAACCGTCTGTCTATCATTCGAGAGGCCAATGTCGGTCCTGTCTTGTACTCGAGTGCCTGTTTTATGGCGGGTATAAAGATTAGGATGCTTTTTATGTCAGTATTAGTCACCGCATTGTCATTTACGAGCAGGTGACTGAGTTATAAACCAATGATTAACGGATTCTCCAATGCACTGCGTTCCTCTTCCCAACATTTGTAGTACCAGAGTACAGACCCTTCTTAAACAAAGGAACGAGAAGAAACCCTTTTTACGCAATTTCGATCTCAATCGATAAGTTACTATCGATCTTTACGACACTCCCTAACGTCGAGTTTCCTTAAAAAACTTTTAAAATGGTGACGCATAAAGCAGCAGTAATGATGCATACACGGGGATTCGCACGGTTCGATTTAACGTAACGAAGTTTCATTGAAAAAATAGTTTTTCAATGGTCCAGGCAAAAGCGAGTTTCGGGGCAAATGCAGTGTGCGAGTCACGACTTGCAGGGACCTTATGGGCCTTGAAATTTCCATTTGTGTGGGGTCTGAAAGGCGAAGCTATGTTCGTAAATAGGAAAGTTAGATTTAAAGAGGATTAGGTTAGGAGAGACGCGTAAAGTGCTGACTTGTTTAGGGCGTTTGCAACACCGCAGGACACGTGGTCGGTCTTCAAGAGGCAAATATACAAGCTGCATTGACGCTGCTGGCGTCGTGCGAGGGGAGGTCCTTCTAGTTCCGGGGACGTGCATGGTACATCAGAGAACCAACGTCGTTTCGGAGCTTCGACCTATTCACTAAAAACCATAATGATATCCAGCTGCTTACCAAAACTTCCTCTTAACTAGCCCGACCAAGTTTTCCTCCAATTTACTGACTTTTTCCCCATTCACTTTATTTCCATTATCCACGAAAAAACTCACCGCAATGGAACAACCAAATAACGCCTCCCAACAGTAGAGTAGTATATATATATATATATATATAGTATAGTGAAATGAATTCCAGGCCGCAGACGTTTAATGGCTCGCTAATGGCAAATTCACTTAATTACGCTAATGCACACTTTCCGTATCTTTCTCGGACCACTGTTCCTAATAACCACAATAACAAACGAGACAATTAGCTTTATGTAAACGTTACCCCGGTATAATTATAAGCGACGCTATCAAGATACAAAATACGATTGTCGCTGAACAATTAAGTTAATGGAAACTCTATACGCGGATAAATTCTTTCTTTAAAAATATACACATCTGCCGCCATACTGTGAATGAAATATATTGCTCGATCGAACGAGCAACTCTGGCTAGTCTGGTTGATGCTTTGTTTACTTCCAAAAGTCTCCTCTTGACCTCTGTAAAGCTTATACACAGATAAAGAAAACATTCAATTTTCGACCAAACTCGCGCTCGACGATATAAAAATGTAACAGGAATTCCAATGCAGTTGGTAAACTTAAATAACGAGCATTATCGAACGTTTCTAACTTGACAGTGTAGGCTAGGTTAGGATAATATTTATGAGGCGTTTTAAGAAGACGCTAGGATATTGCGGAAGAAAAAAAACGATAAAAGCTGGGAAATGGTAGTGCGAGTAAATGCTACGGTATTACTACCAGCGAATTTTTCCAACTTCTTTCTCATTGGAGCTGAGCCAAATTTAGCTTAAACACGAAACGAATCCCCCTTTTCCCCAAGACAACACGCGTACGGTGTCCAACGCAATCATATTTATAGTTGCGCTATTTTCAAAACACTTGTAAACTTACCGCACTGTACTATTACGATAGACAATGAAATATGTGATTTTCAAGCGTAAGTTTTGCTATCAAAGATTACAGATTTAACGCTTCTGTTACGCTGTTTTATAAAGAAAAACAAGCTTTCCCACATGTTTGTCGAAGGAAGCAATATAGGTATAGGATAGTTTCCTGCTTTCTGTTTACATTAGCATCTGTAAATGCTAAATGTGTCTTGAGGCCATTAAAATTTCTAGAGTATAGTTGCGAAACTGTGCTTTGTGATCACCGGCAATAACGCAAAACCAGACCGGATAGATGTTCAAACGTTGTAAAGATACGACTCAAGATAAATAGTTAACAGAGCAATATTTATTGGCACGTTAATTTTTTTTCCGGTATTTCACTGTTTCCTAAAACAATTGGGTCGGTTTATTGTTGACTACAAGTTAATTCACAAGTGTTTACACATATACATACCATATGCGATTTCTTCCAATTCCAAACACGTTTTCTCTACAAATAAAATAGAAGGTCTTTTCTAGTAGAAATACTAAAGTTCAGGTAATCGTATAGAGAAACTTTAAAAGAACTTATATATGTTGATTTCGTGCCTAATTGGTATGTAACTTCGTAGAAATTGCTTTTCTGTTTTCCTCGAGGCTCTATAATTAAAAAAAAAAACTGGTTTGGGTTACACGGATTTCGGAGAAGACCTCTCAGTCCTATTGGTGTTTTTAATGTGTTGGAAACGTATCATGTGACAGAGAGATAGTTGCGTGGTTTTGGTGAACAGCCTCTCCGTCACAGTGTGATCTTTATTTACTTATATTTCTTTTTTCGTTCTTTCTTAGAGCCCTGATGACGCATTAAAACGCCGACGCGGAGGAACGCGAAGGCGGGGGGACGGCGGTTCTACGCCACTGTACTGTGATTCTCTAGAGATACGTTGCCAGTGTAAGCCGGTCTTTTAACGTTAAAGCACGTATGATAACCTCGGTGAAACCTTAATTTTATCTTCAATTAGGCTACTCGACAGGATCAACCAGTGAACGCATGTAAATCTCTCACCGAGGCAATTATAAGGGACCCGTATCAATTATAGGTTAACTCAACTCGATAACCGAACAAAGAATAATTGAAAAGGGAGAAAGAGATACGTATTCGGAGATAGTAGCGAAGGCGAAACTGAAGAAAGGGAACGAGCGCTGAAGAAACGCACCATAAACGGTAATCGCAAGCACGTAAACACGTTGGACCGGTCCAAGGTTGGCCAATCTTGTTGTGGCAGCACGTGGTGGCGCTACAGAAAACCTACCAGTCCAGCTTTATTCCTCCTCGAGGAACGAGACAACCTCTCGTGCCTATATTGTGCGAATATTTGATCGAGCTGGGTGTGCGTTGATGGCTCTGCTAATTAACGTTCTAAATTAGCACAGGGAACGGCTAAATATCGAAGGTGAGTAGGAGAATAAGCAGCCTCCCTCACTTTAGCATTCATCACGCAATCGCGAATAATGACCCTGACATGACATTCAGCGACAGACTGGCGCGCATTCACATAGGGCTAACCTGCAAATTCAATCGATACTCGCCTTGCAACTTTATTGCATTTCTATCCACCAAGTTCGACCAGGTAAAAGATTGTGATGGATAAATATCCGGCCTCGACGCTAATGGATATTTTATTTAACTTTGTATTTTGCCCACGAGTCACCAATTACCATAATTAATTAAGTTTTTAATTCATTTTAATGTATAATGCGAACAGCGTGTAGTCATCTGTGTAAAAAAATTTTAGGAACCGGTGTATAAATTCGTGCATTATTATTGTTATTATTATTTGTCGAGTCATTGTACCGCATTAGCTAATTGCAAGTAACCTCTGACAGAGCGCCAAATTTGCAGATCTGCATTTTAGCTGTTACGATTACGACGCGTAATGCACCGGCCTCTCACTTAGGAGAGATAGTAGAGTCGAGCGTGATACTTGAAATTACGACGGTATAAGCTGATATTATTACAGTCACGTGTAGAACATCACTGTGTATACATATATACCTATATACATATGCATTTCGACCGACCATGAAATACGCGAATACGTAACGTAACAGGCTCGGCAAAGCAATCCGTCAGTCGTTACTCGTCACTCGTGATAACGTCTCGTGATAATAGCCCGTCATTCTAAATCCGTTTTTTACTGGCCCCGTACAATACTTATCAAGAATTATCCAGCTACCCAGAAAGATCGCTGCTTCAATGGGATTGTTTGACAGTGCAGAGCGATTTGGCGGAGATAAATGTGCACAATAAAACGTCAAACCCGTTTCAGATCCCGTGCCAAAGAGATACGTTGGGAAAACTGAAAAGGCAGCTAAAGCGGAATGAACTACGGAGGATTAAATTATGGCTGGAACTCCGAGGTGGTTGAACCTACTTTCGTGCAGCAAAAGCAGAAAACTGTAGAAGTAAGTATATCGAAAGAATTGAAAACTAACTTTTTTATGGGTTTTCCCGATTTCCGTAAGTAGGAAGTAGTGTGATAACCAGCTACATGAACCAATTAGGCAGCAATTAGCGCGGGCAAGGACGCACAGTGGTTCGAAAGAATCCGCGCTTCAACAGCTTCCAAGTGTCTTTCGAAGATGGCGCCAGTTGTACAAAATGCAGGTTAGGTGTCGTGCACACCGAAGAACCTAACCAAATCTTACCTTGGTTGGTACTCTCTTTGGTGCTTATGTTGCGCGGTTCTTTGGTGAATGAGCCGATTGTTTACGACAGCTGGTAGGAATTATCATAGGAACTCATCGAATTCTGTTTGTGTACGCTGCTTAACGAACGATCGGGAGAGGCGATAGCAGAGTGTAAGGATCGCTTTGCACGAATCGCGGATCGGATGATCGTTAGTGCTACGTAACGAAATATCGGCGAATCGCTATGAAAGTGAGCTGTCGTGGGTTCAGTAGTTGGGGACTTGTCGTCGATGTAACGGTTAGGAATTGCTCAGGTATAAAGAGTAGCTTGAAATGGTCGCATTGTTAAGAGCCAGAACGGCTTCTCTTCAGAATTCGTGATTCGTGACTGGAGTGAATTCGGTTCCTGCTACTGCACAATTTTTAAGGCTTGCACAGAGGCTTGAAAAACGAGAGACAATCGTTTATTGGTTTAGTGCGGCGTGCTTCTGGGACTGGAAGATTTGGTGACCTTGGGTCTTTTTGTTTGATCCGATTGTAGCTGGACAAGTGTAACCATGGCCTACTATGGAGGAGGCGAGGCACCAGACGGACTGGCCGACGTTTTCGTTAAAACGGTCGTCGACGTCAAACGTTTTTTACCCTCACTCTTCAATATTAAAGTGGTAGGCATCGCACGTCATCGTATTCTATACGACACACAACAAAGCTTTTCGGGAAAAACTTGACCGGCTAAATCTTTTCCTATTCATATATCTATACAAACGGATTTAACTTTATATTGTTGACCGGATAAAGTCTGGCATTTCCTGCCATGCCAGCTTATTCCATCTGCGTCGATTATTTGCGCACCATGGTAAAAACTACTGCCCTAGGCCAATAAAAATCCATCGACTAACTCGCAATTTTCGTCTCAGCCTATGATTTGTCTCCATTTTAGTTCCGACTGCCGCTGGACGCTATGATTTGTCTTGATTTATCTGTGTACTGCGTATACGCTGAATCAATTAACTGCATCATACATATTTGCCTGCTTGCCTATGATTCGTCGCCTGATTATATTTGCCAATAATGATTCCCTTGTAAAACGATTATCAATGATCTCACAGGGACAATTATTCATTATTAACAAACTCTCATTGCAAATTGTTTAACCATCCATAAACAAACGGATGAAACGCGCATTAATCCTAAAAAGAACCATTTTGCAATCCATTAATCACCGCTACCTCTTGGCTGGAATTATATCAGGAAATTATCACTCGATTGCCCTATTTCTTCCTACTATGGAACAAAATACTGCGATTACTGATTCGTCACTCACATTGTTATATAGCGTAATTTTATTTACGACCTAAATAAATACGGGAAACCAACCTCAAACTCTAATAAAGAATCCATTTTGAACGTTTGATATTTTTGTCTGAATCTAGTGACGGTTTATTGCATCAATTTTAGAACCGGGAATGACCAGTATTTGCTATTAATATATAATTTATTTAATGTCTTATCAGAGGTGCACTTAGATTAACCGAAGTCAATAGATGAAAGAGTGGACGACCATAACGAAAAATTAATGGCTCAATCTTTGTGCTCCATTGAGAGAACTGATTGATGTATTAAAAGCCCTTTTATTCTATTTTGGAGGAGTGTATTATTAAAATATACTTCGGTCGGTATAAAGATGAGGTATTTTATTCTTCTTAGTAGTGAAAGGAATAAGATTTAATGATAGAGCATGCCTGGCGATGACGTCGATGACATCAGTAGGCGAGAAATGCATACCTTCCACGATACGTGGAATATTTACAAAAATGCCGGCGACGAATGCTGATTATTCACTTCGGATTAAACATATATTTGCATTTGCTACTACCCATTAGTACTGCTCCTGTTATACCAACCATTGTGCACTTGACAGTTAAACTCTAGTCTTAAACATTTTAAATATTTGATTATCCCGGTAATGATACCTGTTTGGTTGTTTATATATGATATACTATCACGTGTTTGAGTTTCCTATCACCACGTCTAACGATGTATTAAAATAATAAAATAGTCTCGTGAGAAAATTGGTAAGCTTATCTCAAGTACGCCAGGGTTCTAACGAGTAATTGACTTGATATTTACCAAATATCAAGCTTACACCTCTCCCTTCAGACTGTTTTTGTTTTGTCAAATAACTAACCAAAGAAAACAAACATTTATCGACTTGAAAATTCTCTCCTGTATATTCTTGGTAACACTATACAATAAACTGCTTCACCACTATTTACAATCACTTTTTCTTTCCCTCCAACAAATAACACTCACAACAATGCACGTTGTTCTAAAAACGATCTTAAAAGTTTCATTCTGGAAAGTATGGAAATTGAGGTTGAGAATTTTTTTCGTTACTAGCCTTGTGATGACATTGTTAGACATGAGTTGTATTTAATAATTTGTACAACTCTCAGTTGAATTTTTCTATTCATCTCAATCTTGCAGACTACTGTATGAATCGTGGCAAACTTTCTTCCGGTTCTCTTATCACTATTTTTATGCAAAATGATAAGCGGGAAATGATAAAAAATATGAAGCTGGAACCACAGCATCAGTTTGGGTTTACACGTAATTGGGGATAGTTTATATAATTGATTTCGTGAGTTTTTTTTATAATGGATCAAAAAAGATCTACTTATGCGAATTATCGCTACGTAAATTACTTGAAAGGAGGGCTCGCAGTTCTTAAAATATCGTCCGTTGAATTATCGACGAATACAGTGGCAGGAGAAAGCTCGCATATTTCATCGGACGAATTGTGCAACGAGCCGTCGAAAGCAGGCAAAATATTAGGGCAATCTGAAAATTCTGATATTAAGCACGTTGATCGTGATCGACCAGAAGCTTCCATCGAGCACGTAGATGGAACGAGAATAATTTGTCAGGATACACCAATCCCTGCTGAGACAAAATTCAGTGGAAAAGCTTGCTACAACGTAAGCTATTTTAAACTATATAGATTGCATCACGAAAGCCATAAAGATTTCAGTGGTAACAACAAGCTGAATTTTCACAATCCACTTTTAGAATCATCTGGCAGTATAACAATCACATTAAGATTCTATTCAAGAGCTTCGTTCTTCAAACTTTAGTTTATTTATTTATTTACGAAGTGTTTTTCCATGCTTGACACTCGCTACACACAGTTGTATTGTTTTTACAGTTAGGTGAGCAAGGTTCCAACTACAGGCCGAGGGGCGCGGTTCAAGACTTCAATACTCTGAGAAGAGAATGCTTGGAAACTGGTAGGCTTTTCGAAGACCCGGAATTTCTAGCAGAGGATTCGTCTCTGTATTTCTCCAGACGACCAGACAGATACGTAGAATGGAGGCGTCCAATGGTATCCTAAAATTTCGATACTTGCAATACCGATTTTGAGGTTATGATATGCAAAGTACGAGACAAATGTACGATTTGAAAATGTTCCCTCAGGAAATTGCAGACAATCCCCAGTTGTTCGTCGAGGGATTTTCGAGATTCGACGTTCAGCAGGGAGAACTAGGGGATTGTTGGTTATTAGCAGCAGTAGCAAATCTCACAATGCATCCTCATCTGTTTTTCCAAGTAGTACCGGAGGACCAGAGCTTCGATGAGAATTATGCAGGAATCTTTCACTTCAGGTAGAGCAACTTTTTAAATACAAATTGATTAAATGTGCTCGTAATAATTGTTAATGTACGTTTTATCAGGTTCTGGCAATATGGCAAGTGGGTGGACGTAGTAATAGACGATCGTCTTCCCACTTATCACGGCCGATTGTTGTACTTGAGCTCAGCTGAACATAATGAATTCTGGAGTGCCTTGCTCGAGAAGGCTTACGCCAAGCTGCACGGTTCTTACGAAGCTCTGAAAGGAGGTACCGCTTGCGAAGCAATGGAAGATTTCACTGGTGGAGTAACAGAAATGTACCAAATGAACGAAACTCCACCAAATTTATTCAACGTTTTGTTGAAAGCTTACGAGAGAAACTCCCTTCTCGGTTGTTCCATCGAGGTAAACGTCCAATAAGCTTGCTTGGATCACTGCAAGATTCAATTTTTAATTGTTCGAAAAATGAAAATTACCCATTGGGGGGTTTATCATTTTGCTGAAATTATGCAAAATGTGTTTGCCTCGCGATTGTGCGTCACGATCAGAGGGCAATGTTGACCCCGCGGAATATGAAAAGCTTTTAGCCAATTGGCACAATGGGGTAGATAGCTAGGTCGTTATGGCTTGCAAAGTTATTAAATTTTGATATTTCAGCCGGATCCAAATGTGGTCGAGGCAGAAACGCCACAAGGATTGATCAGGGGTCACGCTTACAGTATAACCCGAGTGAAATATGTGGAAATTCATACGCCCAATTCCCATGGAAAGATCCCCTTGCTGAGGCTTCGAAACCCGTGGGGTAACGAAGCAGAATGGAATGGACCGTGGAGCGACCAGTGAGTAACCTGCGGATACTGTACATATTTAAACGGGGCTTGAGCAAATTCGACATTCGTACCGTTTATCGATTAGTCTTCAACGAAATGTATACCAAACGACCTATGTGCTATTGGTGTGTGAACCAAAACACATACTCCTACTCACGCGTTTATTCGATAGACCAATTATGTTACGGATACTGGAACAGACTGTGAACACAATATTACCATTTATAATGTTTACTCACCTGTAACTGAATCGATGCTTTCACATTTTGTTTCGCAGATCGCCAGAATGGAGGTTTATCCCCGATCATGAAAAAGAAGAATTAGGTCTGACGTTTGATATAGATGGTGAATTTTGGATGTCTTTCCAGGACTTTACACGTTATTTTACTGCATTGGAGATTTGCAATTTGAATCCTGACTCACTGACAGATGATGACCTCAGTGCGGGTAAAAAGAAATGGGAAATGAGCGTTTTTGAAGGTGAATGGGTGCGAGGAGTCACGGCTGGTGGTTGTAGAAATTTTTTGGGTAAGATCAAATCCTCTCGAATTGCAAAAGTAGTTGATTTTAATATTATTTTGCGATGGGATAAAATCCTTTGAAGGCTACAAGTACCTGAAGAGAGTTAACTTTATTTTTCTACTTTGATTTTAGAGACGTTCTGGCATAATCCACAATATCGAATTACATTGGAATATCCGGATGAGGATGACGATAAGTGTACAGTCATCGCTGCACTTATGCAGAAAAACAGGAGAGCTCAGAAAAGAATGGGGGCCGATTGTCTCACCATTGGATTTGCTATATATCATGTATGTAGTTGATAATGATCAAGTTTCATTTCGTAAGAGTAATAAATTAATATAAGCTTTTTGTCATTAATTTCAAATAGCTGGAGTATCCTGACAGGCTTCCAAAACCACTGGATATGAATTTCTTCAAGTACAATGCATCTGTTGCAAGATCTCCAGCCTTTATCAATTTGCGTGAAGTCACTTGCCGTTTTAAACTGCCGCCAGGCGTATATTGCATAGTTCCTAGTACATTTGATCCTAATGAGGAAGGAGAATTTTTACTTAGAGTGTTCTCCGAGAACAAAAATAATATGGAGTAAGTGGATGAAAGTACATTTGATGGAGGAGATAGATTACTCACTGTGACAATTTCATTACAGGGAAAATGATGAAGAAGTTGGTGTTGGTGAAATGGACGATAGGGTAAGATATTTCATTTCAATAAAAGTATATTGGGATGATACTACAGCTCTGTAATTGCACATTAATAACAACAAATAACATTTTCTGTTCGACTTAACAACTGTGCAAAATATCGTTGGCCACCATTAGATAGATAACGAGCAATGTGTGAAGCTATTTACTAATTATGCTGTAATATACAAATTTCGAAAAATGCTTTCTAATGATTAATCTCACTGAAGGAAAATGTTGCGCAAAGTCATAGGTTCGATTGTGTGGCACAGCAGCAAGAGAAATATTCAATAGCATTCTGTCAGTATTGCATAACAATTTCGCATGTTTATGTTGCTTGGCTTTTAGGTGATTAACCCCCAAGGCGATAACACCAACGAGGATGGGGACAAAGTAAGTGTGTCACACGTTTATTGATTTTACATAAATGGAATGGCAAATACTGCAGCAATAGTATTATTGAAGCTAGTCACGAAATACTGCACTATTAAATTGACATTTGATTGATAGTTGCAAGACATCTACAATTTAGACTCTTGAATGCTATGGTACTTCTTCGTTTCGCTAATATATTTGTGTTGTAGGTACATGATGAACCTGAACCTGATCGGAATACTGAAAAAGTTCGAGAATTCTTTAGGAAACTCGCTGGTGAAGATATGGAGGTTGATTGGATGGAGCTAAAAGAAATTTTAGATTACGCAATGCGTAAAGGTAGGTATACTTATTTAATTCTATTATTACTCGTAACTTTATTACTGATACATTATCATTCAAATGGTTCTGAACGCGGCATGATATTAGCTATTATCATCTGAACGTAATCGCAAGTATTTAATGTTTAAATATTAGTTTTTACACCTAACTCCATCCTGTCCCTTTTTAAGTATGTAAATATTAACAATGTAATGTTTGCATTTAAATATTCGTGTGTAAGGTCTACTTTGCAAATTGTCAAATTCTTTCTTAAAAATTGATTTAGTTATAATTGTAATATTTGAGGAGCGATGCCAGGGTGTTAGGTGTTAAAATCAATTTAAAAACATTAAGAAAATGTGATTATATTAAATTAACTGACAAAAGAAAATACGTATCGTGATAATAGTTATGAAGCACCATGCCTGAAAAGTTTAGAGCATTACTTTTATCAGTGTGGAAATAATTTTTATAATTATTTCAATTATATATAAATTAATTTAGATTGGTTATTATCGTTCTTTGCTTGATAATGTTATTTTGTCCTTTTTAGCTTTGTTTTATTAGATTAAGTTCATTTTTTAAGACGTTTGAGTATCAGCACGCTCGCTTTACCATAATAAAATCACATACTATACCATTTGCATTTTGTGAAAATGTAATAATTCTTTTATAATTTGTATTGTGTTCTTTACACAATTTTGTTTGCATGTAGTTGTTTTTATTGTTTCAAATACTGCCTGTATTTAACGTCATCCATACCCATTTCGTTTACGTAAATACATTTGGGTTATTAAAGATTGACAATGTAAGATAATATTGTATGTACATACGTATATGTGATTCAACGATATTACAAACTTCTAATAAGGATATTACTTATTATGTTAAACCAACTTTGTGAATAACTAAAATGTGTTTTAACTTCACTGATAAATGATGATATTACGCATAAGATCAAGTTTTGATACTGGAATAGAATTTATTCTACAACCCATGTGTATCTATGTAAATTTTCACGCTAACATGTAGCTGTATGTTACGGGTAGAGTTGCCAGCCGAAGCTAAAGCCCCTGAATCTGGGCAAGGAGAAGGTTCGCTTCTCGACACTCTCATCTCTCTACTGTGCGGCGTTATATGTAATAATGAACAATTCAATAAGACTGAAACTGAGGGTAAGGAACTATCAATGGTATCTAAAAAATTAAAAGGCTGGATGAATAAGGGTATAATATTAAACCGCATTTCAAATTTGTTTCCTCTATCAACTTTATTTGTCTTTGCCCTATTCATCAATCAAATGCTTTAACTGTTCATTATCATTTTACATACATGAACACGCAATGTAGCCTTTTTTCAAAAAGCCTTTTAATTAAAAGAAAAAATATTAAGTTTTGAAAGGAAATCATTGGTCCGATTAAAATAAATTGTGCAGGTTCAGTGCCAACAAGGAAAGATTGCATTAATCCTCAGAATTCCTATTTTTAACTGTAATTAGAGTTTTACGTTCTTATACTAAATACTGTAATAGAAATAGAGCTGTTAACAAATTGCTTGGATTTAATTGTGGACTTGAGTGCATTTTGTACAAAGCTACACTAATTTTCGTTAATATAGTTATTATTACCTGCGTTATATTATAGAGTCTTATACTATTATAAGTTAAACTAGTCTAATAGATTTATCACTTTGTCCTGTTACGTACACATCAAAATTAGTTTTCATTTATATGTGAAGATATATTATGGCATATGTGTAGGATATAGTTGAAAATAATGAAGTTTAATATTGTATAATATTACATTTTTTATAATATATTGCAGATACTCATGATCGAGGATTTAGTAAAGACGTATGTCGTAGTATGGTTGCTATGTTAGATGTAGATCACTCTGGAAAACTTGGTTTCGAGGAGTTCCGTACATTATGGGAGGATATCAGAAAATGGAGAGTGAGTATAATAAATTCAAGCACTAAACGGTATATGTGTTATAGATTTAAGCTACTTTCTCGCTAATATCGCCTACTTCAATGTTTTCCCCTTACGTTGCAGGCTGTATTTAGATTATACGACAGAGATGGTTCTGGATATTTGAGTGCATTTGAATTAAGGCAGGCATTGAATAGTGCAGGATATCGTCTTAACAATCATGTTTTAAATATCCTTGTACACCGATATGGTACAAAGGATGGTATGATTACATTCGATGACTACATAATGTGCGCCGTACGATTGAAAACTATGATAGGTAAGTTTGGAGCGAATGGAACCATTGACGACAATTTCTCAGACCTTTTGTCCATGTGATTTGTTGAAGCATACACTTTTTAGTATATACTCTGGGTCGTACTTAAGCTCTACTCAGCTGATATTAGAAATCAGTATTTGTTTTTGTATCGTTACAATTCGCATGTGTTTATTTGAGCTTCGTAGATTTTAGCAGCTTTTTTTGTAATATATTCTTGTTTTTAGACAAATTTAAGCAGTTTAATGAATTAATGTGTTCACGTTGTATGTTGTTGCAAAATATCATTTTTATCCTTGAGTTTTTAAAGCTTCTCATTCTTTTCCTAATTGTACGCATATGATTCATAAATTATTATGTTTTTATCTATCTAAAAAATTAGCGTAATCAAAGCATGTTTCCAATAGAGCTTAAATATTAATAATTGCATGTAATATAAAGATTTGGTTTAAAATTCCATGGTAAAATTTTGCAATAATTGTAAACAGGTAGATAAAAACGTATGGTGTTATGATTTACATCCATCAAATTATGTTTAAAAGATTTGGCAGGTGGAAGTTTGAAGAGTTTCCTTTCGACCGTAATTGTGGGCACTATTGAACCTAAATATCGCTCCATTCCAATTATGCTGGCACGGATTGATAGATTTTAAAGCACTTAGTAGCTATATTTTTTCATTTTTTCTGAAATAATTTTTTTTAATATTCTATCATCGTTGCAGACATTTTTAGAGAACGCGATCCGGATCATACAAACCATGCTACTTTCACAATGGAAGAATGGATAGAAAAAACTCTTTATTCATAATTTTTACAATGATTATTATTTAACTGTAAAGGTTTCTATTTTAATATAATGGATATATTTTATTGGCACTAAAATTCTAAACTTTTAACATCGAATACAAATAGCGAAGATAAAACATTCAAATTTATGCAAAATTATATCAAAATTATTCGTAAGTTATGCCTAATAATCGTTTTGGAGCGTTCAATAGATTATTGTAAAATAACCTTTTAAAAAAATTAACAAATATTTAATCACGTTGTATCGTACCATACTTATATACATTTCAAAATCTATGTTACGTGCCTTACAATTAAATATAAATGTACATAATATGTACATTCTTGTTTGAACCTGCTAATTTATTGATGAATGGCCCATTATATTTGTTACAATTATACAAAATATATTTATGTATCTGGTAAGTGACTATAAAAAGTAAATTATAGGGTACCCAGGTACAAAATTATTCATGACATATATTTATAAATGTCAGCGTTAAATGTCATATATTTTAATGGTCTGACATCTATGTTCTCATAATATGCACACCGCAGTCATAATTGTCATAAAGACCAGTTTATGAATGTTATTTAAAAATCTATGCAGTTATTAGCGATATCGTTTATGTATTATATTTTTACTAATGTATAGGCAATAAAGTCTCTATAATTTCTTACGTTTGTTACACTTCATTGATGTCATCAGTGAACCTATCTCATCAAAATTTTAAATATTAAGAAGTTGAAGTAAGTTTCTAATAAATATAAGACAAGTTTATTGGTAATGATATATTTTGATCTTTGTTCTAGAATAACTACATGCAAAATAGCGCTAACATACCTACATAATACAAATCAATAACTTTTTATATAGAATTAAATACACATCACATGTCATAACATTGCTTTGATCATATTTTTTAAATTTCAGTCAAAAATATTTTTTTCGAAATATGCTACCAGCATATCTATGATACTTAATAAGTAACATCATTGGTCCTAAAGATTCTCTAATATATAACATTTGTAACATATATTATGACATCTTTGACTTAAAACTTATATCATTTTTGTATCATTATCCTCTTGCTACATTGATATATTTCAACCTGCCCCTTACAATCAGGTACCATTTCAAGTAAAAAATAAAAGAAAATTTTTTTATGATTGATCAAAAAAAGTAATTAAAAAAGAACATGATTTTCGTAGTATTCAAAGAATAAAAAATAATTATATTTTGATCAAGAATTGCCAGTAGCAGCAAAGTTGACGAAATATTTTATGAGTATTAAACAATTCACTGGTTCTACCTCGTGTTGAAAAATATATATTAAAAACCAGTTGCATTTAGTTTACTTTTAGCTGTAAGGTCATCGTAATGAAATATCGACGAAGTTATTATAAAATAAAAGATCATCCGTGTATGAGTGTGAGTCAATAATATATTAAACTTTGTTTCATTAATAGTGGACACTCGCTAGTTTTTAATCATTATTCCCTTCGTAAGGATATAAAAATAGGAATTCGCGAGATTTTAATACAGTTAGCTGATATCTATTATTCGATATAAGAAAGTTGTACAATATGCAAGAAAATAATTTACAATTTAGGATAAGAGCAATATTACAAATACATGTACTTCTTCTTCTTTGGAGAACACTGCGTTATCTTCGTGTTAAGTTATTTTGCTGAAGACGTGGGCACTTTAAGTACGTCTCTCGAATTCAGCTTTGAAAGGTTACGATTGAGATGGCTTTTTTCTTCTGCCAAATATATTACTTAATACGTAACTACGTTTACTTAAATCACGTGACTTTCGATTTCCACCTGTACTATGCTCGCTTTCCGAGCCACTTTCGGAAGGTCGTCTACCATCGACAACTGTGACGCCTTGCGCGGTTTGTTGCACTGCGGGTGGCGGTGAAACGTATGGTGGTAAGGATGCTGGTCTACCTGGAAACGAGTTATTTTGCTGGGGACCACCCTAAAACAAATGATAATTTTAATTATTAAACTGCGATTATAATGAAAAACAATGAGCAATTTACAATTAATAAATTACTCACTTGTCTAGTGTTGACTGGTACACTTCCATACGCTGAAAAATTTAAATTAATTTTTTTATAAATAAGAAGATTCTACAATAGGGATTATACCACTAGACATTCATAGTTTACCTTGTGGTTGTACGGTCAAATCAACGCTGCTTTGTCTATGCCAGGGATCAACTGTCGGGTATTGACCAGATCCATTATGGTTCAAGGTCGCACTGCGTTGCTGATAAGATTGCGGTCTCGGTTGTTGAACATGATGGTCTACATCTAGAAATTTGAAATAACTAATTAATATTATTGTCAATTTGGAAATAGTGAATAAAATATTTATTACGAACCATTTCGTCTGTATTGAACCATATTCTCAGAGCTCGGTGATCTGAGAGGTATCGGTGGTGGAGCTCCGCGAGGTGGGATGGGTGGTTTTTCAGTAGGGCTCTGCGGATATTGGTTTCTTTGTGACGATAGCTGTTCCTGATGTATTAGATTCTGTTGTTGCTGAGCTAGCATTTGTTGCCTGTGCATTTGCAGAAATTCCGTTTGTGTCTGAGGCTGATCGATTCGTTGAGAGGCAATCAATTCGGTATTAGGATCGCGACGTTGCTGCTGATTCTGCCTGTGCATTTGTAAAAATTCAATCTGCACCTTGTTGGGAGAGCTCTGATTGGAAACATCTCGCCTGATAACAGAATTTTTTCGTTCCATTTCCGGCGTCGAAGCATGACTACTTCCAGTCGACAAACAATCATCAGGTTGTTCGGGAGCGACATTCTTTGACCACTGGAAGTCCGGCTTTTGCGATTCATCGTAACTGAGAAGCTGAAGACTAGGCGGAAGCTTGGCATGGAAGGAAATCTTGTTGACCCAATCCTCCATTTCTTGATGATTAGGTGCCAGAAAGAGGAACTCAGATCCATCGGTGCATTTTAGCCGGAAGACGTTCTTCTTTTTGGTATAATCATCAGCTTTTTCGCAAATAGCGTGGAATATGGTGATTGGCGCAGTTGCTGCTTTGCTCAACGAGAAGTCCTCCATGTCCTTGAAGAAGCAGAGGAGCTGGCCGCACAATACCGTGTAATATTGCTTCCACGACCGTACAGCAGCCTTCTTTCCAGCACTTTGAAGCTCGTGTTTCCTCTCAAGAAGTCCCTGAATTTCGACAGGTGGCAGGGAGTCCATATTTTCAATTCTCTGTAGTTTTCTGAAGCTCTGTGTCCGTCTTCTGGTGGTAAAACTCGGAGTCCTTTTTGGTTTCTTCGTGTCCACTTTCATACTCTCCGCCCTTTTGATATCCGGATTCCTCGACAGTTTATCACCAAATATATGGGATAATCCGTGTGACTTTTGAACGGTTGGAGTAGCGGCCGTTGAGTCCGGTGGATTGGCATTCTTCAGTGGAGACAGCCTATTGATAGACTCATCCGCAGTTCCATTGACTTCGTCGTGACCGGTACGATGTGGACCATCTACCAATCTTCTTCGTTCTTCTTCGCGTTTCCTCTCCTCGGTAATTCTTTGAACCTCCTTACGTTTCCTCTCCTCGATACGAGCTCTCTCAACTCGCTCTTTTTCAGCCTGCCTAGCGGCTACTTCCGCTTCCTGCTGTTTCCGGAACGCCTGTTCCAGCATCGTTATTCGCCTGAGTGCAGTGAACCTTTCCTCTTGTGCCTCGATCGTCTTCTCAAAGTCCTCGTGTTTCCTAATCAAATCCTCAACCTGCGGAATGCTGTCACCCAATTTTCCATCGTGCAACATGGGTTCCCTACTTATTATCCAATTCTCCAAAGTTTCAGCCTCTCGCTTGAACAATTGAGTATCAAGATTCTGCTCGTATATGATTTTCCTCTGCTCCCACGTATCGTTTAGAATTTGCTGCCTCTGTTGAAGTACGGATATCTTATCCTCGATTTCTTTAGCTAAGAAATGACCCTGTTTTATCAGCTTGTCACCAGTTTCGTAGAACTTGTCGAACATATCCTTGTGCGTGTCTATCTCAGCTTTGTACTCCTTGTGTCGAGAGATGAGCGCTTCCGCGCCTTGCACGTCAGTGGCCAATTCCGGTGCTGTGACCTTGGCTATCATCTCATTGATCCAAGAAATTAGATCACGGTACTCGCCTAGATAAGCCTGCAGTTGCTCGGCTTGTGCCAAATTGCTTCGCCTCTGCGCAGCTTTGTCCAGTAGGTCGTTCCAGGCCGCTCCAGCCTCTTGATGTTTCACATCAATATGTATGCGTGCATCTGGAAACAATTCGATCAGTCTCGTGGCTTCCTCCATCAAGGATTCAACCTGTTCTTTAACAGCTGCCAAGTCAGTCTCGAATCCTTGGTGCTTTCTAACCAGAGCTTGAATGGTTTCAAGGTCATGTCCATAGCCGTCCGTACTCAGTGTACTCTCCTTCTCTTGGATCCAAGAAATCGTTTCGTCGGCTGTTCTGTCAAACATGTGAACTTGCTTGGCACCCGCCAAAGCCTCCTGCCTGGCATGAGCAAGCTCCTTCAAATCCTCCCACTGCTGTTTCGTTTCATCCAGCTTCACCAGAATTTTACTCTTCTCTGGATTATTCTCATGAATCAATTTATTTCCTGCGTCCAGCACAGCGGATACTCGACTTTCGCTAGTGGTCAAACCTGAAAGGAAATTGTCGAATATTTGTATTAACAGCTCTACATGTTCAACGTCACGTCCATAATCTTCGGACGCTGCTATAGTCGTCTGGTCCCCGATCCATTCGGTAACTTCGTCAGCTTGTCTGATGAACTTGAAGAACTTCTCGCTCTCCAGTAGTCTTTGCAGACGGTGCTCCTTCAGCTTCTGCAATTCTTTAAACTTTGACTCGATGTCTGACTGTTTCTGGTTGATGTTTCGACTGTCGAAATGGTGTCTGTCCACCAGTCCTTTCGACAGTTTCTTCAAATTCTCAACGGTGTGCTCGAAGCCTGACAAATCTCGTTCGATACCTTCCAATTTCTTCAACAAAGATTGAACCGAATCTTCGTCCTTCCCATAGTCCATGGAGGTCAACTGAGGTTGCTTCTCCCTTATCCATTGCTCAGCCTCAGCAGTTTCGGCGTAGAACATTTGAGATTCAACAGCATCGAGTAAACGTAATTTTCTCACGCTGGCCAAGTCCCTGAGGTGAGAGAGTTTCTCTTGCAAGCCTTGCGCTAATTTCTCTATCTTATCCGCAGCAAAATGACCGCTCCTCACCATAGCGCTGGCTCTGCTAGCCAATGAAGCTACCACTGGTTCCCTTGATATCAATTCTGCTTCCAAAGCATGATGCTTCTTCTGCAGCCTCTGAACCGTTGTCAGTGAATTACCAAGGTCACTGCTAGCGGCTAATGGCTCCTTCTCCGACAGCCAATGCATCTCATCCTCGACATCTCTGATGAACTGATGCAGCAATTTTGCATCTTCCAGATTGTCTCGTCGAATCTGAATCGGTTCTTGCAAGCTGTGATATCTATTGATCGTTGCTAATGCTCTGTCTTGAATCTCGTCGCACATAAAGTGACGAGACTTTTGGAAACTGGATGCAGTTTCTTTGATGGATTCGCAAGCTTCGTTGTGGCCCAGTACATCGTTCTCCAGATTCGTATGCCTCTTCAGTAAATTAGCCACACTGGAGAGATCTTTCCCATGATCCTCCGATTGTAACTGCGTCTCCACTTCGTCCATCCAAGACTCGAATTCATCCAAGGTTCTACCGAAAAGCAGAGCTTGATAAGCATCGTTCAACCTGCTCTTCTTAAGCTCGCTGGTTTCTTGCAACAATCTCCATTCTGCTTCCAGTTCGTCCAAACGCTCTTGAATCTCCTTCGAAGCGTAATGATTTTCCTCGATCAGAGCCTCTCCTTCGTTAACAACCGACGATATTCGACCTTTGTTTGCCATCAATTCACTCTCGAACGCTGCGTGCTTCTGAATTTTACTTTGCAAATTTGTGGATTCCCTGTAATTCTCGTCGCTGGCGACTTGCTGCTTTTGGTGAAGCCATCCTTCGACCTCGTAAATGTTGCGAAGGAATTGATGCAAATGATGACTTTCCAATAATTTCTTTCGCCTGGCAGTGGCACTATTCTTCAACTTATCCCTCCTATTACACACAGATATTAACCTTTGCTTTATAGTATTGGCATCCGTGTGTTCCTTGGACAGAATCTCATTGGCAAACGTTTCAAGCTCGTCTATTCGGACCAGCTGAGGCATCAGCATTTTCTCGAATTCCTCGTGCTTTCTCAGCAGTGCCTCCACTCCGGACAAAGATTCGCCAAGATCCTCATTGTTTAGGAACGCCTCCTTGGTAGCCAGCCAATTGTCAGCTTGATCAGCGAGTTCTTTAAACAGTTGCAACTGGTGAGCCTGAGTCAATTTTTCTTTACGATTTTCCCAAGCTTCAGCCAAATCTTGCCTCAGCTTTTCAAGATGCTCCAAATTTTCATTGGCATCCTCATTCACCGCGACCAATCTCTGACCATGCTCTTTCAAAGCTTTAAAAGTATCCTGTCTACCGTCTATCTCAGCTTTCCTTTCTTGATGCAATTCCAACAAAGCTTTTGCTTCCGAAATCGTGGTTGGTGGATCAGATTCGTTCATTCGTTTTATCGCATCTGCTACCCAAATTTCCAGCTCGTGCAAATCTGCCTGGAACTTGTGCAACGTGTAAGCTTGATTAAGAATTCTACGCCGTTGCTGGGTGACGCGCTGTAGATTGTCCCAGTTTGATTGGAGCTCGGATAGAATTTCATTGATCTGAGCAGCCTTATTGGGATACTTTTGAGAAAGTTCCATTGCCTTAACTTTGTGCTCTTTCAATTTTCCTTCGATCGCTGTCATGTCCCTCTCCATTGCTTCCTGCTTCCTCTGCAGCAATTCAACAGCTGGTAAATTTTTCCCTACGTCAGTTGCACTCATCGCAACCGACTTCTCAATGACTCTCTGATTCGTGTCATCGATATCTCTGTTAAACAAGTGAATCTCCAAGGCACCAGCTAGTGTCTCCCTGTACTTCGACAGGGCTCCTTGTAGACCCTTCCACTTACTATTGAAATTATCCCTACGCTGCTCTATGGATCTAGATTCGTTATCACGACCCTGCCTGATGAGTTTATCAGCCAAAGCGTTGATTGTTTTAATTCTAAAATCATCAACTCTCATATCACTATCCACGTCGTCCAATTTTCTCTGTAGACTCAAACAGTGCTCGTAATCTCTTCCTGTATCACCTGCTTGAACCATCATTTCCTTATCGCGTATCCAGGCCTCAATTTTTTCAACCTGATTGTTAAATTCGAGTATATCCTGGGCCTCCTCCAATCCTCTGCCTCTATTTCCTGATTCAAATAATAATTTTCTCCAAGAGGCATGCAAGTGATCCACCTGCTGTCGTATCTCTGTACTAGCTGGGTGTTTCTGTTGCAGTAACTTTTCTCCCTTTGCTCTAATCTCTTCAATTTTACTTTGATTCGCTGCCAGCTCAGCTTGGAACGCCTGGTGTTTCTGCAATTTCTTAATTTTATCTTCCAAGCTCGAAACTTCTCCTTTCGAGGCCTCTGCTTCGAGCTTCTTCTGCTTCTCACCGATCCAGGATTCTGCCTCTGCAACGTCTCGAACAAACTGAGCATGAAGCAAACTGGCCTCTAGTCTTCGTTTGCGGCCATCGCACAAATTTCGAATTTTGGCTCGTCTCAAAGAGACTTCAGTCAAACGTCTAGATATAGTGGGAGAATCAAAGTGATTCTGAGCCAACAGCTTATCGCCGTGTTCTTGAAGGGCCATTAACTTTTCATCCTGGGTAATCAATAATTTTTCGAATTCGTTGTGTTTCTTCACTTGCGCGTCCACTTCTTCCACAGATACCCCGAAGTTGTCCCCGCTAAGGGCAGCTTCCTGAGTGGTTGATAGATTATCCAACTGTTTGGCGTCTCGCAAGAAGAAATGTAAATCTATCAACTGATCCAAGTGAACCTTCTTCTGCTGCCACGCGGTATGAAGCTTCTGACGCTCGTCCAGTAATTGATGGCACTTCTCTTCCACTTCCAAAGCAGCGTAATGGCCGGTCTGTACCATTGCCTCTCCTAAATCAAGCACCGAGCTGAAACTATCCTCTCTCGCCTCTATCTCACCTTTCAAGGCTTCGTGTTCCACTTTGAGAATCTGTGCGCTAGCTGCATCTCGTACCTTGTCCTCCGTGGACATTGCAGCTCGCAATCCAGCAGCCCAGTTCATCAAGTCCCTGACTTGAGTCAAAAATCGTTGCAAATCACAGCTGGCTTGTAACTGGTCTCTCCTATGAGCGGATCTTTCCTTCAGTTCTTCCCAATGGGCAACGACTATTTGCTGCTGTTGATCGATATGCACTGCATTATTTCCTGGGTAAAGAGCCTGTAATCTGGACGCATCTTCTACCAAAACTTGAAGCTGCGCTTCCAAAGCGACCAAATCGTTCTCGAAACCTTCGTGCCGTCTTATCAATGCCAGCACTGAATTTAAATCGCGACCCAAGTCTTCCGGAAGAGCGGCCTCTTTCTCTTGGATTCTTGACAAGGCTTCCGCAACATCTCGATGAAACCGATGAATCTCACCAGCAGCTTGTAGCCTTTGCTCACGATGCCGTATAAGACCCAATAAATGCTGCCACGAGTCCCTAAATAAAAATCAGTTAATCGGTATCTAGAAATTGATAGCGTGCATAAAGAAAATAGTTGATGAAGAAGAGACAGTGTATCAGACAATAAGAAAAAGCTAATACTTACTGCATATTTGTATGCAACTTTTTTACTTCAAACACTGGGTCCTCCTCCTCGCGTCTAAATTATATGCATGTCAAAACATAAGTTAGTTCCCTAACACCTAGAGATTAATCCATCAAATACTACACACTAAGTTACATTGTTAAAATTGACCACAACCAACGGGACTTTACATTACTAGACATAGTGTACAAATTAATGTATTAGACAAGTAATATTAATACTGGAGCTTAAACGAATATTAATTTTTATCTATAGCTCACCCTAATTGTTCTTGACGCTTTTCAATTTCATGAATGTACGGACTTTCATTAGCTATAAGCTTTCTGGCTAATTCCTCGCATTGATTGAACCTCTCAGAGCCCGCTTCTATCCTGTGTTTGAAATCGTTGAATTTAGCTTGGAGAATTAATAAATGCTCGTAATCTTGTCCATAGTCCTCTGAAGCAGCAGCTTGTTCCTGTTCTTTTATCCATTGCTCGAGTTCTCGACTTTCCAGGAAGTATTCATGCCGGTACATACTTTCCATCAAACGTTGCTGTCTAACAGTAGCTAGTCTTTGCAAAGCACGCATTTGCTGGCAGATTACTTGTTGCTTATTAGCGATAGCTTTGCTATCAGGATGCTTAGCGTTAATCATCGTTGAAGCAGTGTTTCCCATTTCAGTCACGATTCCGTTATACGTGTCTAATTCTAGTTCGACAGCCTGTGAAAAAATATAATTTTAGCATGTAATAAAGGAACATAAAAGATAACATTATAATTTACATACCTTGTGTTTAGTCAACAATTTTGTAGCTGCATCTCGGTCTCTACCGTAATCGGTTGAGCTAAGAACATCATTCTTCTCGTTAAGCCAGCTCTCAACTTCACCAGCTTCGAAAAAGAATTCTTGTGCTTTTAGCGATAGATCTAGAGCCCTGCTCCTTTCTCTTGCTTTCTCTTGCAAATTTGACCAGGCGTCATCCAATTGATCGCACAGCTCCTGTATCTGTTTAAAACGAAAAATATTAACTTTTCACACGAAGTATATTTGCAAAAATGCACTGTTACAGCGTTAATAGTGTATGCTGATAAATAAGTTCTTTAAAACATTATATGAATTAAAAATAGCATGACAATTTGAAATTTTAATCATTCGCAAATATTATTTGCCCAAGTGTAAAAGAAATTAATTAAAATAAGGCGGGAACACGTAAATACATATTAATGAGAAAACGATATCTAATCAAATTGACGACAATTTCCATGCATTCTTGATCACTTTACCTCTACGGAAGTAGAACTCTTGAAGATGTTCCAGCTGTGCAAAAATGATAACGTTTTACAGGAAAACTATTATACCCGGAATACATTTGAATGAATTTAACAACCATTATCAATATAGGAGACCTCTTCAATGTCACTACTATCAACCTCAAGCCTACCTTTTTTCTCTCAGGATGAATTTGTTCAATGAGCGACTGTCCAGAAGCCAAAGTTTTGTCAATCATGGGTTGGTGGCCCTCGATCTCAGCTTCTAGTTTCTTATGCTTTTTATGCAATGTTTGCGCCTGATGTAAATTCTGTCCAAGCGTCGTAGAGGATGCTTGTGGTAAATGATCCTTGATCCATTGCAACTCTGCATCTAATTCGAAGCCAAACTTATGGAATCGCAAACTTTCTTCAAGAGCCTCGCGTCTCCTCTTCGCTGGTTTTTGTAAGTTGCGGAATCTGAAAAAAAAGACGAAATATGGGATAAGGAAGAAAGATAAAATACCTTGACCAGAGAAAATTGTACATACTTTCTTTGGGTAGCTTGACTCGACTTCAGTATATTAGCAGCGTCAAAGTGTCCTTCATGCGCCATCTCTTGTCCCATAGCAACCAGATCTGCTATTTTTTGGTCCCACTGACAGATATCGGTCTCCAAAGTTTGGTGCTTCTTCAGCAACTCCTTGCAACTTCTCAAGTCGGTTCCAACTTGCTTGCTCTGCAAGATATTCTCAATCTCCTCAATCTTCAATCTGGCATCCTCCATAGTACGGTTATACGTGTGTTGAGAAGCCGCTTGCCTCAATCGACGCCCTTTCTCCAAAGATAATGCTACCAATCGGTCCCATTGGTCGTTCAGATCCTTCAACGTTCTACCCACGTCGTCGGACCTGTAGTTTTCTTCGGATATCAAAGCCTTGCCACCCTTATTGACTGCCCTCAATTGACCCTCATTGGCCCTCAACTCACGCTCGAATGCCTCGTGCTTTTGAAGCTTCCGCTCCAAATTATTCAAATCTCGATAGCTCTCGTCCGAAGCAGTCTTCATTTTGTCCCCAAGCCAATCTCGCAGGTCATCAACTTCCGCTGAAAACTGTTGGTAATGCTCGGAAGCCTTTAAAGCTGCCCTTCTGCGTTGTGCTGCATCCTTGACTGCTTGTCGCCTTGCCAGTACTTGTTTCCTTCTCTCATCGATATAGTCCTTGTCGTAGTGATTTTGAGAGATCAATTTATCAGCGGTATCACTGAAAGCCTTTAACCTATCGTCTTGAGCCTGCAGAGTGTTTTCGAACTTCTCGTGTTGCTTCAGCAAGGCTTCAACATCGTCCAAAGACTCTCCCAAATCGGTGAATTCTAAGAAGGCTTCGTGAGAGCTTGTGGTAGCCTCGATTTGATCAGCCTCTCTATTAAATTGCTGCAACTCCAAACACTGACGGAGCCACTCCTCCTTGGCCAGCCAATCGGAAGACACCGCTTCGTACAAACCATTCAATTTTTCCAATCTTTCAGCAACATCTACCAAACTCGAATTACGTTGGAGAAGCTGTTTACCAAGTTCCTCAACCTCGCGAAATTCATCCTCTCGCGTTCTTATGTCCTCTCCAAGTTCCATGTGTCGTTTCTTCAGATCCTCCGCAGTGGCAACGTCCCTCACGGGTTCCTCAGCTTTCATCGTTTCCTGAGTGTCGTTGGCCCAATTGATCAAGTTTTTGGAACCATTCATGAAAATTTGCTGACCAACGGCATCCTCTAAACGAGACCTGCGTTCCTTGGCCTTCCTCTGTACTTTGTTCCACAAATCCTTGATCTCGTTTTGCCTAGTGTTAACGTTATTCAGCTCGTGGGGGTAGGAGCTCTTGACACTGTTTGCTAATAGGTTTACTTTTCGTACTTTTTCCTCCACAGGCGCCAATTCACGTTCTAGATGCTGGTGCCTCCTTTGAAGGGCTTGAACAGTTTTTAGGTCAGGACCCAGTTCTGCAGTGTCCAGCTGGGTAATTTTCTCCAGCATCCAGTCGTGGGCCTCGTCACAGGTCCTGTGGAAAAGTTCGACACTGGATGCTCCCTCCAAGCTCTTCTCTTTTTGAGTCTTCAACCAATTGAGGTGATCCCAAAGTTGATGGATATGCCTCTGCCTGGCTTTCACCTTGTCCAGTTGACTATGTCCCTGCCGGACGAATTCATTCACGGCAGCGTCTATCGCCTCGACTCGCTTACCGGAAGCCGAGAGATCCGTCAAGAACTTTTCGTATTTCCTTCTCGCCGACTCTACGCTATCTCGAGGATCCTCCGCTCTCAGCATTTTTTCTTTATCCTTGATCCACTTTTCAAAGTCATCGCACTCTCGATAGAACCCGTACAATCTAATGGCATCCTCTAGCAACGCGTGACGTTTTACCGCTAATTCCTGGAGTTCGGAGTAAGTATCGTTGATTTTCTTTTGTCGCTTTTCCACGCTGTCCCCGCCGCTGGTCGTTTTGCGTTTGATCGGCTTAACTGCAGATTTGATGGACTTTACCCTCCTAACAGGCACGACCTGCTTCACCATTTTTGTTTTCTTCACTCGCTGAGTGACTTTAATTTTTTCCGGCCTACGGACTTGCACCTGTATGATCTTCGGCTCTATCTCACGTACGTAGTTGGCGGGAACAAAACCGTCCGATCCATCAATTTTCCTTACACTCCACCAATCAGGATTGGTCTTGCTCAATAAAAACATAACTTCACCCTTGACCATGCGCATTCCTTGTCCACTAAATGGATACAAGCTTTTAACTTGTGGTACCAGCCTGTCTTCCGAAACAGTTTTCGGTTCCACTCGTTCCACAACCTCATCCACCCATTCGTCCTGTGGTACCAATCGTATCTCGTTACTCCATTCTTCTTGCTCCAGCTCAGCCACTGGCTCAGGATCAGCGGAAAGCTCCAGTGTAGATATTCCAGATTTAATGAGTTTTTCGGCTTGCATGTTCAACGACTGCACGTCACCCTTGTAGGCGTTTAATTCGCCCTCGAGGTCCTTGTGTCTCTGCAACAATGCTTGAGCACTTGGCTCGTCGGTGCCAAAGTCCTCGGATGCCACCAGAGCCATTTTCTCGTTCATCCAGGAATCTGCCTCGTTCGCATCTGTGTAAAACTGGAATGCCTCTGCAGCATCGTCCAGCTGTTTCTTTCTCAAAGCAGCCAGCTCTTCGAGAACCTTCCAATGCTCCTGCAGAGAATCCATGCGATTCTGAATTTCCAACGACGATGGATGCTTATCAGCTATGAGCTTCTTGCCAGCGTCGCACAGCTGCTCCGACTTTGGCCTTCGTACCTTCATCTCATCCTGCAGAGTCTTGTGCTTCTGCTGAAGAGATATGACAGCGCGTAAATCCTTAGCTGATATGCCAGCTTTGCATATCCTCTGTTTCTCCACAAGCCAGGACTCCTCATCCTCGTGATCCTGCAAGAAGTGAAAGAAGTTTCTGGCATCCTCCAACCTAGCTTTACGTTCCTTGCTGAATTCCACCAGCTCGTCGTATGCCTGATTCAGTTGATCCAATTTCTCTTGCAACAACGGAGCCTCTTTGCTCTGTGGTTGTGTCAGATGCTGTGCAGCCTGTCTGCCCAGCCTCCTCTGACTTTCTCCCAAAGCTGTCACTTGCAATTCCTGAAGACTGTGCTTCTGCAAGAGATCCTCGACGCCCAACAAATGTGGCCCGACGTCGGTGCTTTGGAAGTTCAGCTGCAATTCTTGGATGGAGGCCAGAGTCGTGTCGATTTCTCTCATGAGGGACATCAGCGAGCACAAAGCAACTAGATTTGATTTGTGATGATCCAGGAGTTTCAATAATTGCTTCCACCTCTGCAGAACTTCCTGTTCGCGTGCTCGGACTCTTTCGCTGCCATGATACTTTTCCTTTACGAGTTCCTTTGACATATTCGTTAAATCGTGGAATCTTTCCTCGCGAGCTACTATATCAGCGCTTATGGCTTCGTGCTTCTTCACCGTGGCGTCTACTTGAGCAAGATTACTACCATATCTAGGGTCCGTCAGGACCTGTATCATCTCCTTGAGATACCCCTCTCTCAAGACGCTCTTCCTTTCGAATTTATAATTGAGCTGTTCCAGCCTCTCCTGTCGAAGGAGCTCGGTTCTCAAGGCCACCTCACGACGATGCTCCGCTCGTTCCAGCTCGATCCAATTTCTTTCTATATCGTGAATCAGCTGACCCTCTTGCGGTGTAAAGGCAGGTTGGTTCAGTGACTTTAACAGTGTATTTATATGAAAGTACAATGCCTCGATTTCCGACCGCTCCTTGTACTTGGGGGGCTTCTCCACAGTACGGTACTCCTTGAATGTTAATAATTCTCCCTGGATGCCCTCCAGGGAATTCGGGAAGTCCCGGTTCTCCAGCACCGCGATCTTCATCTTGATCCAGTCTAGAAGATCCGACGTGAGCTCCTCATAGTGAACCTTCTTCTTGTCAGCATCCATCATTTGCCCAACGATCTGCAAACGAGGCAACAAAACGTTAACATTGATTATCTACGACGTGTTCTCCAAGCGGATCAATCATAGGCTTATTTGCAAAATATGCTTATATTTTAAGTGACACGAATCTCGCAAATTACATACACTACATCAAGCTTTATTAATAACAAGGTCAATGAACCTACATTGGCTATACGTTTGCCGCTCTTGATTTCGTTCTTCAGCTTGGCAAAGGTGTGATAATACGAAGCCACGTAGGTGATGATAGATTTCTCGTCAGGTCTCGTGGTGTCCACGTCCTCGGCATCGAGCAGTCTTGGAATGCCGAGTTCTGTGTTCGCCACGTCGAATGCATAATTGAGATTGTCGATATTCTTATTCTGCTGCAATTCCGACCAATCGACCAGATCTGGCCTATGCGCATGGATAAGGGCATTAAAGCCAAGTCCACTCCTCCAGGAACCTACCGAAAAAGATTTCATCATTACAACCATAAATTTAGCGAATAATCAAGTCGAACCAAAAAAATACCTGTAAAGTCCTGGATATTAACGCTAGGGTAACCGTTGGTTTTCCGTTGACACCACAACAAAAGTGCGTCTTTGGCTGATTTCTTCTCGCTGGTCTCATTCTCCTCATCAACGTCGATCTCGATCTCCTGAATTTGAAATCTCAGAATGATCGTCCATATAAGACCCAGTATCAGTCTAGGATTCCCATCGACTATATCCTCAGCACCGATACTCTCCAGTCGTACCTGAAAGCACAAATAGAAGATGTAACTCGATGTAATCCTCGAGTCTCTTAAAAATTAAATTACTATACGCTCCTCGAGTCTTTTGATCCTTGCGAATCCACTCGGAGCGATTAAGGAATGTGAAATCGTGATTGAATCGGTATTTAATAAATGGGAAGATTCAATTGATTCGAGCTCGCTGCAATTTAGCTGAGTCGTTACAGCAACTTTGTAGCATCTTTAATCCGTATATTCATTAAATAAACATCCAGCTTAACTGTACGTGGAATTTGCCCGCGAGCACTGATCTTATTTTCAGTTTCGAAGGCCAGTGCATCGACCTTAATGTATACAGTCGAAATAACTTTCTATAAATACGCCAAAAAGTGCCACCAGACACTGCAAAAATGTCAACCGTGAGGAGAGAGTCGCGTTCTCTCTCCCTCTCTCTCTCTCTGGAGATTTTGCAGTGACAAAGGAAAGTTTGCAATTCGTACTCGGATTACAGATGCATTGTAAGATTTAAGCGCCACTGACCAATCGCTGGCCATTATCGTTTCTCGTTTCAGCGAGCTTTTAACACGCGCTTTACGAGAGAAAAATAAAGCGTTACACGAATTTTACGCATCCTCCGCTCGGATACAAGAAATTTACATGCCTGTAAATTGCATTATTTTGCACGATTGCTCTTGATTTTCAATTTATTCTCGTTTCTTTTCTCCGATAATTGCGCGCACGTAAAATTCCGGAGGAAACGCGCGTGCATAAATATATATTTATTTCGCGCTTGGCTTATCGTACACGAGATCGTCGAGCTTCGGTCCCGTTACATTAATTTTATCGAAAACCATAACTGTTTTTGCAAAAGCGCGATAAACTTTAATAGCGAGTCTCTGTGGACAATTAAAAATTGTATTATCAATTAACTATATATATCTTTTGCAATTAGGATGGGATATGGAAGAAAAATTAGATTAAAGTTACTAATCGGTCTAAATGAACCTCCCCTGGATCAGTGTATATTACAGAACTTAATTTACATCATTCACTAAGTAAATGAGAATAAAGTATCAAAAATTATTTTATCAAGTGCCTTGTACTTTATTGAAGGATGTGAGCCAATAAGAAAAACGTGTGCGTTATTATGAAAAATATGGACCTTTTAGCTTCAATTTGAAATGCAGGGTAGAAAAATAAGCAGCAAGATGCTCACTGAAGAAGAAGGAGTTGGTCTACAATAAAGAGATGGCTGTAAATGATCCATCGAAGAGTTTATTATCAAAAAATTACAAGATTTTCCCCTTAGCACAAAGCCTTAGAGATTCTACCATAGAATTTTACATATTCAATATCGATCCAATATCGAGGAGGCAAAATCCTCGCTGAAGAAGAAAAAAGAATTGATCTACAATCACGACATGTCTATAAATGAACCTTCCAAGAACCTATTATCAAACAAATACAGGATTTTCCCCTTACCAAGCATTAGAGATTCTACCATAGAATTTTCCATATTCAATATTGATCCAATATCGAGGAGGCAAGATTCTCGCTGAAGAAGAAAAAAGAATTGATCTACAATCACGACATGTCTATAAATGAACCTTCAAAGAACCTATTATCAAAAACTACAGGATTCTCCCCTTAGCAAAGCCTTAGAGATTCTACCACAGAATTTTACACGTTCAATATTTATCCAATATCGAGGAGACAAGATCCTCGCTGAAGAAGAAGAAATATTTGGTCAAAAATCGCGAAATGACCATAAACAATCCCTCGAAGAGTCTACGATAAAAAAATATAGTAAATTATGTTTGTAAGAGGCGTTGGAGATTCCACAAGAAAATTCTTCGATTTTAAGCTTGATCCGGTCATGAAGGAGTGAAAATTCTCGCCGAAGAAGAGGAGGACAGGGTTGGTCGGGTATGGCGAGATGATTGGAAACGGTTCCTCGGAGCGTTTATTATCGATCTGCGAGGGTTAGGGGCAGGAACGTGGCAGGAACGTGGCAGGAACGGGGCAAAATCCAGGAACGGCAGAGAGAAACGTTCTCGCGTGACGGCTGGAATGCCGTCGGATCACTTGTGCCGGCGCAACCGGCGCGGTTGTAGGTTGCAGGAGCCGGCGTACCCCGCCGTTCTATCAAGGCCGCTGGGGGAAATGGAAATTATTGCTTTTGCCAGGCCGATTGACGGCCGGCACGCCGTGGTCGCCGCGCAAAACAAAGAAAAGGACGCGCACCGTCACCGTTACTAGGAGAAGATGCGTTTTAACCTCGTCTCTCGTATCATAGCGGATCAACCCCCCTTACGGCCAACTACCGTTTCATTATTATTATTACTATTATAAATAGACACAGAAGCAACACAACCAAATTATACGATTAAAATAAATTTAACCTAACTTAATTATGAAATGTAGAAAATTATCCTAAATTAAATTAACATAATTCGAATAAAAAATATGGAAACCAAGTCAAATATTTTATTGTGAATATTCGAAGCAATTAAGATTGAATTGAATTAAATAATTTTTTTTATTCGAGTAGTAATCTTCCAAACACTAGGTGATTAAAACTAATTTATTTGTTAAAAAAGTGTAATACTGGGATGAAACGCGAGGGGAATGAGGAATTATAGGAAATAATTAATAATTTACGGAAAACTGAATTTTCCCTGACAAGGATAGGTAATAATTGCAAGCTGCACGTAATCATTCGAGATACGCGACTCTATTTTAATATATATATATATATATACATCAGCCTTTCGCGTAGATCTTTTCCAACCAGTCGAGGTAGTTACCTATATATGTAACATATTATTCATTGGCAGGATAATCGTTGCATCTCACCAGGAATAAAATGGATATTCGGAATAGAGACTATACGGTAGTATATTAATAAGAATAATAAATACTCCTCCCCATTTTTACACTTTTATACCACACCATATAATTATTATTCCAACCAGCACCAAGATACTAGCACCCGTGCGAAGACGACGCGATCGAAATGAATTCCAAGCAAATTATTAATTCCAGTCCCAACGGAATATCGATATGCAATGAGATTTTCAATCATCCAATTCAATCGGATTCTGATAAAAATGCACCGGAGCTGGTTATTACAAATATCAAGCGTTGGCCTGTTGATAATTTCCGTCGACGATGAATATTTCATGAATTGAACACGATTGGAGGGAAATTTGTTTCGGAGGAAAGTATAATAGATATATACACAGGGGGAGAAATATAAGGGGGGGGGGGGAGTAGAGGGAAGTTTACAAATCTGCTGTATTTGTCAAACGGATGAATTTCAGGAGGGACGTATTTTCTTTGTGTGTTGATATTTCAAGTGGGTTGTACGAGCAGGTTATGTATACACGTTGGCGAGATTTACATAATAATAAAGTCGATCAATGTCGTGGCGAGAGGTGTTTGAACGAGCGGAGAATGGGACTAAAAATAAAAGCTCGATCCAAAGTGGATAGCACGCAGCATACCAGTCGTTTATTTCGGTCCCTTCCTAGAGTTATAACGTTAATAGACATTTATTGATAGAGAGCCCAATGCAAAAGCGTCCCAGTCGACCGAATGCCTGACCTTTGTCAACCAACCGGAAAGTCGACCTCGTATACTTCTTTCGTTTCTCTCTTTCCAACACACACACACACACACACACACACACACACACACGTACACGCGGTTTTAGCCACAGTACGTTTCTCTCAAGCACATCGTTAGGTTTTTCTCCCCCCCCCCCCTTATTCTTCTTCCTGCTCGGCGTTTTCCTGGAATCGCCATCTCCTCGAACCAAACCCAAAGAGACTCTCTTCCTTATTGATAACTGTTCTTCGGACAATTACCAATTTTTACCCTCCAAGAGTAAAACAATTGTGATGCAATTCTTTAATTCGCTCAATCCACTTTATCAGCTGTATTGGTCATTAACCTTTCGTGACTGGAATGCAGTTGATCATTGCAGGGTCCAATGAAAGAAATATTCGACAAGGTATTTGATCGCTGAGCTGCAAGTTTACATTATTACAATTTTTTTTTCTTCATTCTCGTGTGTCATTATCGGTGTAATGGGGTGATGGTTGAGAGCTCGTGAGAAGTAACTCGATATTGATTAATAAAATTATAGAGGGGTAATTAGTAACTATCAATTTGTATTAGGAGTGTATGGACGATGGGGAAAATGATTCGGAATAAATTCAATCGACGAAAAGTCATCACTGCACTTTATTGCACGATAGATTGCACCAGGGTTAACGAACGCCTGTATGCGTGCGTCAATCAGAAGGAATTTTAATTTAACTTATTAGTGGATTAATTATCTCGTTATATAAACTTCGGTAAATAAGTTTATTTAATCGTATATACCTTCCCACGATAATGATTTTAGAATTCACTGGATAATCCGAGTTTCATCGTTAGTTTAGTGTTTATTGAGATTTGGCTCGAGTTTTATGGTTTTTTAATTGATAATAATTAGATGGGGCTAAATCGTGATTAAAAAGAGATTTCGCTGGGAAAAAATTGAAATCGAAGAGTTATAAGATTACGTTTCGTGTTTTCTCTCGGGAGATGGTATATAAATGTAGAGTTTTATTTTAGAAATTTATTGGGGTTCGAAGAAAAACGTGATTGGATTGCAGATGGAAGTATATCGATATTTCGATCGATTGGCTTTGATAAGACGTGTTTTTGTATGTATTCTTGAATTGTGGGCCGTATAGGACTGACCTTCGAATTTCCAGTGTGCCAAACTGCGTGCATTCACGTTATAATCCGAGTTCCAACGTCGTATGAATAATGGATGAGTCTCAGCGCTGCATAATAAAGTGAGAATACGGTACTGTTACACTCTGCTTAAGGGAGGGGGTGGGGATACAGTTAAAACTCGCGCGCGAGGAACCCACCGATAAATGTCCTCCAAAATTATCTCCAAGCTTTAATTCGATAAGGCCCTTCGCTACCTTATTGCTCTTAGGATCTTGGACTCTATAAAATCAACTGAATCATTGGCTTAGAGATTTTTATCCCGGACTATCTCAGACGTCCTATATACGCGTAGCTTGAATAAAAATTAATGCTCTTGATCTCGATAAAAATCTTATTTATATTCATCGAAATTATACGATGAATATAACAAAGCTTGAAAAATCTATTTAACACAATTTCTCAAACTTACCGAATGCGAGATGACTTTTTAATTAGGAGAAAGAAAGACTCGTTAGGAGAGTATGCAGGAAGAATAATGCGAACAATTTGATTGTCATCAGTATAGATATATATATATATATATAGGTTGTGATATTAGATAAAAGAAGTGGGTCTAGAAAGTCCTTAGACTTAATTTAATTAAAGGGGGGAGGCTAATAAATGCGGGATATTGAACGAGTGGCTGTAGTATCATTTGCATAATTGGTAGCAGCATTCGCCTTCTTAATTTGTATCGTTGGATCTCGTACAAATAAGTAATGTGATTAATTGCGTTAATTAGCGTCATGTACTTTGATTTCGTCCACTATGGTTGTTCGTGTTTTTTCTAGTTTGCCTGCACTGACTGTACCTCAATTAAGTTCGGATTCGAGCATAAAAACTGCGTGGAGAGAGGACGGTGGTACAGTAATGAGTAAAGTTGCAAAGGATCACCAGTAAAGAAATTAAGAATGTTTGGCAATTAGTATTAGAACGTTTTCGATACGTATAATTTGTAAAGTAATTATGGAACAGATATAAGGTAATTAATTTATTTAATTAGACACATGTATTCTTTTTTAATTTCGTTCACTATTTCTGTTCATTCTTTTCTAATCACCTGCAGACTGTACTTTAATTAAATTTTGATTAAAGTATAAAAACCACACTAAGAAAAAACCAATGGAACTGTGTAATGAGTAAAATTGCAAAAGATCGCCAGTAAAGAAATTGAGAATTTTTTAAAACTATAGTATTAAAACGTTTTTGATACTTAATTTGTAAGAGAATCAAGGGGGATAGGTATAAGGTGATTAATTGGGTTAATTAGTGTTGCGCGTAACGGCTTGTTTACCGATATAATTGTGAGACTTTTGAGGGGCGATTTGTTGCAGAAAGACTGGTATGTCTTGGTAAGAAAACCAATGGGAAGGAGGGGAGGGGAGAGGGGAGAAAGCAACGCAGGTCTTTTTCCACAATGTAGGTATTAGCAGGGTCGCGTATAATCCACCTTTTCTATTCGCTAGTGCCTTGCACAGTTGCTGCAACATACTCCGCTGCTGGCGAACGATGGAGTGAACGTTTCGCTTAACACTCGCATTCCAGCGGGGTAACCAATACTCTTGGAGAACCGTTTGTATTCGTTTTCACTAAATAGACCAATCAACCTTGAAATCCAAACATTGGAAAACCCTCGATATACATTTATCATCGCTCGTGTTGATGCACTCGTATAGTCAAAAAATTATCAACGGTGTGTAATCAACTCTTTAAGAAATCTTCAATGAACATTCATCATTGCACGTAATGATTTATATCACGGTACTACTTATCCTTCTGTAATTTTCTCTCGTTGACCGTCCCATGCCTATTTATAAAAAATTAATAACAGTAATTCTATCATTTTTGAAAATTATTTCCATTAAATCCACTTATCAGCAGTGGATCTATCACTTAAAAAGCTCTAGATCAATATTTATCATTGATCTTATCGATCCACGTCACAAATTACCTTTTGACACTATTAATTCTACTTTAATTAAAACAGACACCCCAAACGTTCGTCAGCTCCCAATCGACATGGTTTTTTTTTTCTAGAAACTATGAAATTTTCTTTCGAAGATGATTCAAATATTCAAATGGTTCAAACTGTATAAATGAGACATCCGGAATCTCCGTGAGGTACAGTGGCATCAGGGTAAGTGCAGTTATAAGTAGTGGCTTAAGTAGGGTTGAGCGGATTACATTTTTCACAGGATTTTTCCGCAGTTTTTCCTTATGGTCGACGAGGAAGTTAGGTAGGGAGGATAGTGTGTGTGTGTGTGTGTGTGTGTGTGTGGGGGGGGGGGGGGACTAATCCAGTGAAGCGAGGACCGTTTGAAACATGCGGCACTTCTCCCGTATCCTTCATTCCTCCACCTTTCCTCTCTCTCTTCTAACACTCCCCCACCCCTTTTCCCCACCTAGCAGACGCGTAGCGGTTTTTCCTATGGCATCGTTTACCAGTGGCCGCGCATTCTTGGCAGGGCCTGGAATGTGGATCGAAGGCACGCGAATGACAACTCGAAAAGGAAACTGCGAACGCTGCTTCACCGGGAAATTCTTCGAAGGACATAATTAAGATTAAACAGCTTTGTCGGTCTATCGCGAGAATCATCGATAAAATTAGCAAATATCGCTACTTTCTTCATGGCAAAAGCCAGGACATTTTTTAATTAAACATTGAAAACTGGTCAACGAGAAGTAGTGATCGTTGGTCAAACAAACTCGATCAGACTTTTCGCTCGACTTCAGAAAAAAATTACATGAATTGTTCTTTCAGTGCAGCAGCGTTTTTAAGCCTCGTGGACTCTTTTGATCGAGGCAACTGGCTGGTAAAAGAGGGAAAGAGAGTAGAGATCTACAATAAGAGAAACCCGCGAGCGCGTTGTTTGAAGTTTCGGAAAGAAAATGTGTCGACGACGACGTTAAAGATTTACAGCGTTTCTCTTTCCACGCTTGTATGTATATATATATATATATAGTTACGGTCTTACAATCGTGGACTTTGACCATGTGGCACAAAACTAGCGAAATAACAATGCAGTAATACAACGATTGAAAGTTGATTTAGAAAAATAAGAAATTGAATTGTTTTATTTTTATATTACTGGCATAAAGTAGAAAATTTAGGGGGTTTTTCACGGGTCAATGAGGATGTAGGAGCACGTGGAAGACTCGAGGTTTTACAGGAGATACCGTGAATGGTCTTATTGTATATATATATATATATATATATAGAGTACAAAAGCCGAAGAGTGGCGAAATGGGACGAGTATGGGGAAGAAGGAACAGATCGCAGCCCGTTAAAGAGGCTTGCTCTCTTCCAAAGGCGTCCTTAACTTTTACGATCCTCCACGACCGTCTAACAGATGCCGTACCCTGAGTTTCCATATTCTTCTTTAGGCTCAGCATTTCCCTCCTACCCAATAACTCATTCATCCCACATCTGTTGGCCTCTCTCGTACCATCTCTCTTTATTTCAAACGACAAATGACATTATCCAGTTAACCGTTAGTACCACACCATATATCCGACGCGTCTCTAAATCTTCCCATTTAGCCTCGCTAGACGAATCAGCGCCAATTCACCATCAAACCATCGGTCCATAAATTCTCGCCATTTTAAAATCGATTGCTCGAGTCTGGTTCAATCATTCGCAGTTTGGACGATTTTTCGTCGCACTTTGCACGATGATTCGGCGCTAAAATAATATTCAAACTTTTTGAGAAAAGGTGTAGGACGCTCTTAGTAAATAGAGAGTATATATATATATATATATATATATATATATATATATATATATATGAAGAAAAAAGAATCGTAAAAGCGAAGAAAGCACGAGGGTAAAGGAGGACGGTCTCAGAAGCTTTCTCTAACACGTTGAAAAGAGAAACGTGGGAATCGCGGATAGAAGGACTAAAAGAAAACCATCACACGTTATAAATAATATTGTTGGTTATATATATGTATAATTCGTTAGCTCCTCAGAAGTATATCTTACTGAGATCATCGTGGTATAATTGAAATTTTTTAAGAAAATGAGGGAATTCTCTCGGATTGTTAAAATGTGATTTAGAGTCGAGAGAGACGATTGTGATTGTCCTATAATAGTCTATTAAAAAATAGCCTATTTTCAAACCACCAAAGATACAATTTATTTTTGTGGATTGTATATATGTATACATGAAATGGGCATTGAGCAAACAGCGATAAACCCTGAAGAGCGTATGAATTTTAGTCTCGTCACGGTGCTTGCCAATTGAAATAATAATCGCAGCTATTGTGATCTTCGCACTGTGCGAGTTCGATAATCCACAGGCGGCACCGTTACGCTCGATCCTCTTATTTACAAGTAGTCGTGAAAGCCCCCACGTGACCACTGATAAACTCAACACAACGGTGCAGGAATGCCGCACTCCCATTATTCGCAGATTTTCCTGCGTTTCATCCAAATGCAAGATATTTTAGTTTTTTGGTGGTAGAAGAATTTCTTGGATAGAGCTTATTATAATTGGATAAATAAATGTTGATATTTGCATAAATACGTTCCCAGTTTTCCTTTGCTTCATCGAAATGCAAGATATTTCATTTTTTTGATATTAAAAAAATGTCTTCAATAACTTTTGAAAATTAGGCCAATCATCCTTGTTATATTTATTGCATAAATATACGTTCTAGTTTTATGGACCATTTTTTGTATCACTGTTCCCTTTGTTTTTGTTACTGGATCCAGTTTAACATCTCAATCAACGAGAAAAATAACACTTGAATTGTCCAAAAATACAAAAAAACTTTTCTTTGGTATCAGAAGAATCACTGATCAACGAATCTTTCAACGAATAACTTTTCAACATCGGACAAATCACTGTTGATATTACATAAGTTCATTCCACTTTCACAGGCGATTTTTTCCCTCGATATTCCCTTCGTGACTGGTCAGTGGGTACAGTTTGACGTCTCAATCGACGCGGAACGTAACACTCGGAACCGTTGAACGGTCTCAATGATTTTTCTATGCACACACGTGTGCCTTGCATGTGTGATTAATGAAGAAATATAAGTGCTGGTGGAAAAAGAAAGATTTGAGTTTAATGGAGAGCACGATTCGAGTGCGGATTACATTTTGCACGAGGAATAAATAGGTAGAGTGACGATGGGATTAACGTAGCGTAGAAAATGAGCGTGGAAAAGGAAGAGGAATCGCGAGGTAGGAGTCTTGTAACGAATGATTGAATGGGTGAAAAGGGGCAGCAGAGTCATGCTAAATAGGATAGCATGGGATAAGTAGAAAGGGGATTTGCGAGAAATTCCAAGGAGCTTTTACTCTGTATACTGACTCAACGAGTCTCTATCGCTGCTTTTTCTTCATTTCTCTCACTCGAACGGTTACCTACATTTTCTACTTTCTCAAAGGTACACTTGTAGAATTTTCAAAATGACCCTGTTTATGCGGTTTTACCACGTAAAAATTCGAGCTTTTACTAGTTTGTATTATATAACTACTTATATTTGTGTATTTTTTCTCCAGTTTTCTTTCTCAAAGGCACAGTTACAGAATTTTCAAAATAACCCAATTTCTTATTGTACCTTGTAAATACGAGCTTCTCTTAGAGGATATTTTATTAGCTTTTACTGTATGACTACGTTGATGCATTTTCCTCAGGTTTCTTTCTCGATGAGTTCCCTACATTCTCTACTTTCTCGAAGACACAGTTCCAGAATTTTCAAAATAACCCAATTTCTTGTTTCACGACATAAAAACGAGCTTTTATTAACCTTTACTGCTGTATAACTACATTGATATATTTTCATTCTCAAAGAGTTCCTCACATTTATTACTTCTTCAAAGACACAGTCAAAGAATGATCAAAATAACCAAACATCTAGTCGTAGTACGTAAAATCGAGCTTTTCTCAAAAAAGCTTTTATTAACTTTTACTGCACTACTACTATACAGACACATTCCCTTCGTTTCTCTCGCTGAAAGAGTTGCCTACATTCCCTACTTTCTCAAAGGCACAGTTATAAAATATCTGAAGATGAGCAATGTTCGGGTCACAGGACATAAAAAGGAGAATTTTTGCTGAAGGAGCTACCTTTTATTAGTTTTTACTACGTGACAAAAAGAGAGTAGCGAGCATTTTCTCGGTTATTGCAGTCGTTCTCTCTCCTCCAGGTCCGTGTTATTCTGGCCAGCGTTAAGGAGAATAACGAGGTTCGCAAGGGAGGAGCTGCGCGACGTTACCGGAGGCTGAGAGAGGAGGTGCCTCGACATTGTTTAGTTGGTAACGATAGCGCATAACGCATAGCGAATAGCGAACAGTGCACAGCGAGCCACTGCAACGAGAGAGGCGTGTGCCTTGTCTGCTTTCGTTTCACATTTACCGCACTCACGCTCTACCAACTTTTCTTTCGGTCGCTGAACCCTCCTCTCCTTATTTTTCTTTCCATTTTTCCATGCACTTATTTTTTTACTCTCTTCACTACCCCTTGGTGGCTTTGGTTACAGTTCGCAATGTTACAATTGCAATTTTCTCCCATTTTATACTCAATTTTTAATTTCGCCCTTTAAAAATCCCACCAAACTATTTTTCTCTCAATTTTCCTATCCCCCCTCTTTCCCCCTCACTCTTTTTGTACGAATTAAATATTGTATTTTAAATATACCCCAAAGCCTCCCCCCCCCCCTCTATTCTTCCTCCTCCTAACTCAAACCAGATGGCATTATTAATTAAAATTTTCTACCACACTTCTCCCTATAATCTTTTCATCCATTTTCTCCCAAGAGAACGTGCTTTAAATCTCTCCACTCTCGTCTAATCTTTCTCCCATCGCATTCTTATTACCCTTTGTATTATTTCCTCGCTTTATTACCTTCCGCCTATTTCCTTCATCCTCCTCCACTCGGCTCGGTCTCTCCTCTAATTCCTTTACGCTTCGATGTTTATTCATCCATAGAAAACCCATTCCTTTTGTCTCTTTCTTCACCGCCCTTTGTTCTATTCGATTGTTATCATCTCTCTTACTTTATTTGGCCTTCAGTACTTTTTCAACCCATGCAGTATAGCACGCCACTCTCGTTTCATCTTCCGCCGCTTCCGTCACATCGTCAATCTTCTTTTCTATCTCGACCTGTTTGTGTGTGCATTATTATTGATTCCCGTGTGTCTCATATCCATTTCTTCGCTTGGTCTGTCGTTAAGAGCCTTCTTCTCTTTCATCTTGACATGTTTGCGTTATTATTGATTTCTGTACCTCGTCTTCATTTCTTCAATCGGTCTTTCGTCACATTTCTTCTTCTCTAAATCGACCTGTTTGCGTTATTACAGTTTGCTGTACCTCGAATTAACTTCTTCATTGTCTTTTATCATCTCTTCCTTTCCAACTCGAAATGTTTCCTCTATTATTGATTCCTGCACCTCGAATTCATTTCTTCATTCAGTCTTTCGTCACGTTTCTTCTTCCCTAACTCGACGTGTTTGCATTATTATAGTTTGCTGTATCTCGAATTAATTTCTTCATTCAGTCTTTCCTCACGTTTCTTCTTTTTCATCTCAACCTGTTTGCATTATTACTGATCGCTGTACCTTGAATTCTTTTCTTCGGTCAATCTTTCATAACCTTTATTGTTTACTGACGGTCTTGGCTGCTGCAAACTCTGCACTTTACGCAACTTGTCTTCATCTGCGTCGGGTCTTAAGGGATACACAAGCATCCGATTAATTAATGGATCCCTTTCGAAGAACCCTCGTAGAGATAAATCTGCGGTTCAACTCGCATTTGTTTGATGGATCAAGGTCGACGAAATAAAGACGTAATTCAATCCAGAGGCAGCAACAGTAGCAACGATGCCTCGTGTACTTGACACACATTTTCGAGTTGCAGAAAAAATGTGCAAAATCAGTATACGAGGAATGTAGCTGCAAAAGTGGCTATATTTACTTATTTCTTCTAAAACTATTTTTACTGCATTTTCTTTTACAGAACATCAATATTTACTGCAAAAAAATTATTATTCCGGAATATATAGAGATAGTTGCTTTTTATGGAACAAAAATTAGAACAGACTGTATATATATATTAAGTAGTTTATGTACAACACAAAATGTTCTCTCCTGTAAAAAATTATTTTTTTTTTTATAGATATAACAGCTTTTGTAACTGTACATACCATGTATAATATATATTAATGATCGAGTATATCTCACGATTAATCGAACGACACATTTAGGCATTGGCGAGAAAATTGAGGAAACATGAATTTTTTCAAGTGCACGAGTGACGTTAATCAAGTAGTTTTTTGTTTAATTAGGAAACACTATAGAGCCTCGCGATAAGTAGTAAAAGTTAAGCTACGTGTGAGCGAGATATCAATGCTGTAAGTAAAATACGGTAAAATAGTGAGAAATTGACACACATTTGGTGTCATAGGAAAAATCAGTATGTGGAATATAGATGCAAAAGTGGCATTTTTCGCCAAAACCATTTTTATTGCATTCTCTTTTACAGAACATCAATATCTGCCGTAAAAATTTATTTGTCCGGAATATAAACACAATGGTTTTTTATAGGATAAAAAATAATACAGACTCTTTATATGTATAGTAAGTAGTATGTAATAAGTACAGTAAAACATGTTTATTCTTGTAAAAAATTATTTTTTAAAGATAACTACTTTTGTAAATGAACGCCTCATTTATATTGCAATATATACTATAGAGATCAATTGTACTTTACGGTTAAGCGAATGATATTTTCAAGGATTGGCGCCGGGAAACTCGATTTTCATTAAATAGATTACTCGTGTTAAATTAATTAGTCAAGATTTTGAGCAGGATACGCGCAAAAGTAATACAAAATTGAAATAGCGTTTGGTAAAAATAAAAGAATAAAAGAATAAAAGAAAAAAGCAGGGAGTGAAAGTATACACTGGTTGATCGCACTCGATGTCAAACGTCAATTGGAATGTCAAGAGAGTCGAAACGAGAGAGGGTGAAATGCTTGTATAGCTTTATCAGAACTTCAAAGTCACGCAATTATTTTCCTGACTTTCTACCGAGGCGATTCGATTGTCTTTCTTCTATTTTCTTTAATTCTTTCCAACAAATTCCCCCGAGTCCAGGAATTCTCCAATAATAACCGTCCTCCTTGTGCGATTATTGACAGAATATTCCTCGAACGTATAAAGACGGGATTCTGACTAATCGCGAAAAGAATGCTCGAGCAATAACAAAAAGTTGTTGAAACGATTCGAGAAGAAACACGAAAGAAAAGACTTCGAGTTTTGTTTTGGTAAAAGAACTCTGCTTCTCCCCGAAATATAAACACATCATTTTCGGGGAACAAACGAAATGTCAACAAAGCTACGCTTGTCCTAGAAGACTCCTGGTAGACTCGGCCAGAAGACTTTTGAAACAGGTTTGGGTCTAATGTAAATATTGGCGCAGTAAAGTTTTCTTTTTCTCAGTGTTTATAAAAATGGAATAAGCGAGCGGGACATGTTTACGATACTGATTTATTTTAATTGGCAAATTCGAAGAGACGGAAGTGAGATTGGTGCATATTAGGGGACGTGTGCCATACGAATTCTCCGTGGGGAGAGGAAAGAATGGCTTGTTTAGTGGTCGCTTCGTGGCTGGCGATAAAACAACGATTGATTCATGCGCCATTTAAAGGCTCACCGAATTTGTGCGCTGCACTCTGGGCGTGGCTCGGTCGAGAAATGCGCGCCATAAAAAGGTAATCGTTCAAAAAAGCAACTCCCTCTCCATAAAGGTGTCAAGTAAATATCCTCAATGAATTACTCATTCTTTTAGCATTGAATTTTATCGACCTTAATATTCCCTTAGCCCCTCGCGGCTCTCCTAATTAAATAAATTCGACGTTTTACGATTTCTATATCCCCCGTTCCATTCTAATTACGCACACTTCACAGTCCAATCTGGTTTTACTCGAAACCAGACTCCGTACTCTCAAATGTAAAAGTAATTCAGACATCTGTCACTTTATTTTGCCGGACCAAAGTGAAATTCGTAGAGTTTCTCGCGATACTTTTACATTAGAATTTTTTGTCGAGCAAAGCAAGTAGAAACGATTAGTGGCTGCAGCGTATCTCGATGATACATGACAGTGATTTAAGAGTCCCGTGGAAATCTCAAGAAGCAAAAGCGGTATTGCTCAATCCCGAGGTGTTCCCAGCGGATTTCAGAGAAAAATACTGACACGGCCCGCGCTCGGATTATTAATCGGTCGCGGTGAACAGTAATTTAAGCGTGCTGCAGGCTCCATTTACCGCGGCAGTGCGGAATAATTATTGCGAGTAATAACGCGCCTCTTCCTACATTCGTCGAGCGAACCGACCAACGCAGACCGAATAAACGCACGAGGTCTAATCGCAATCCTCATTAACGGTTTTAGTCATTTCGCGAATACGAAAATCGCGTTTTTCGCCGGTCGATACTTTTCTGAACGGTAACGCCAACGGGATTATCGATGTTAATCGATACCGGTTTCCACGAACCGCCATCGCTTTTCTCGGCGCGGCAGAAAAGGGATGACGCGCATGCGTATATACGTCCAGTTTTCGATCAACCTTCCGTTCAAAAATTCATGATCATCATCAACAATCAAACTTGCCATGTCGTTGCCTATTAAATTCATTTTAAACAATAGAAAGACAATTTTTGCGTTTATAATAATATTATGAAAAATTCAATAAATTGCAATTTTCCAACAAACTATTTTTCTTTATTTGGAAACCCTTAAACGTCCATAATTACAAACAACGAATCCCATCAACGATAAAATATAAAATTTGTATAGAGAAACAAGAATCAAGAGGGGGTGGGGGGAGTATGTGAAAAACAAATACAAGAATCGTACAAATGGCATCTAGGAATGTTTTTTGATCATAAGAGAGTTGTATTATTTACATTAAGAGGACGAAGGCTTTTCTCCGAGTGGCAAATAAGGAAAAGCAGGAACGAAAAGCGTGAAGAAGCGTCTCATTGGAAATGAGAGGAGTAGGCAGGAAGGAGTAACGCCTTTTCGGGTTAACCGGCTGTTGTTGTCCTCGCGAAGGCGCGCCTTTCCATTCTGAAGCAGAAACATCGAAAGAAATGAGTGGTGTCGAACGCCTAAGTAAGGTCAAATATCCACGCTGCCTTATTCGTAATTTCCAACGTGTAATCATATGTCAAGCTGTTACACGTGCAGCATGCTATAAACGGTGAACCAATAGGAAGCTCGTTCTGTTCCAATTACGCAACAATCCCGGAATAGAATAAATTAATTACACTGGCCCGTGTATTCGTTATAAAGAATCACGTTTGCTCTAACGAGCAAAGCTTACCTAACACATTCTTCGCACATCCCTGGGACGCATGCACGGTGCATCGGGATACTAACACAATTTTCCCTGATTCGACAATCTTAAAATTTTGTTATTATTTCCGACTTTGCGTCGAGACTATAGCGAACTTGGCAAAAATATGCGGGAATATAGACACGACGTTCACGTCCATTTATATAGCTCGGTTGTTTCAACAACGGTGTTGTTGGAGGATGCTGCAAAAAGCGAGTAACTTTCGAGGCTTCTCCGGGCTTCTCCCGGCTAACTGTAATGTTGATACCACGAGCGTTCATCATGCATTATGCACCAGCTGTATGGTCCAGTGATTATAGGCGAGAGACTGCGCGTACGAGCGTTTATTGCCGAAGAGAGAAAGGTCTCTGGCGTATCGGAAAGAAAAATACCAAACGGAACACACACGAAACCGGAGAAAGATCGATCTATTAAATATTTCCACGCTGGCTATACAATATGCTTGGATCGAATTTTTGGAATTTTCTTAAAATTCATAAGAGAAAGGCTGACATTTCATCGCTATTGATTTTCTACCAGCGAAACTCGGGTTTGTTTCTATATATATATATATATATATGTATATATAAGGTATCGAGTTTTCGAGTGGGGAATTTCTATGGGGAAATATAGAGAGCGAAGAGAAAAATGCTCGTTGAGCCTGGCTAATCGTGTATCATCGTATTATCATCATAATAGTTTCCTGCTGGTCGTTATTTATTGGTACTCGGGATACAAAATGACGTCCTTGAAAGGGAACCTACAGTGACGTCACGTTACGAGACTAGCCGTGGATATATTGTATACATATATGTATGTGTAAAATATGTATGTTATACTTTATTACAGCGACCAGAATAGAATATTCGACGTTCGTTCAGGAAGTTGACTCTTAATTCTTTCGGTATTTACGATCCAGATACGAAATCGGTCTCGTGATTCAGTTTCGAAATTCTATAATATTATTCCTAGTTTAGATTCTAACTATGTAACTGTAGTAGGACGCTTTTACACGAGTAGTCGAGCATCCGAAACGTTACTCTTCAAGTTTTATTATCGCTTTGTCGTCTTTAGAAAACACTCGATATCTTATTTACCGTGGAAAATCATCCATCAGTCATTTTTTCTTTTTCTCTTTTCATTTTATGCCTTTCTTGGATCAAATTTTTGCAATTTTTGTACGAGGTTTGTTCAACGTGCTGTTTTAATATGTTACACAACGATCCCGTAAATTTCAATCATCTTTATTAAACCATCCGTTGCTGTGAATAAATCATTTCAATCAACGTATAATCAACTATTTTCATTCTTTTTCTTTCTCAAGCATAAACGAGCGCATTCTCGTCAAACTCGGTCGTTCGCGTAGTCTTACAATCGCCAACGGCCCCACGGAAACGGATTTGCGGGAGGCGCACTTAGCGGGATTTAAGCGTCCTTACGTAACAAGTTTAGTAATAAAACAATTCTTAGGAAAGTTTAAGAACAAATATAAACGTTCTGCCCTCGAAAACACTTTGATTACGAGTTGATCAGGAATAATTTCTCATAATGAAAGATTAAAATAGTTTTGCTTGGAATGAACACAAATTCAGATTTATAATTATTATTATAGCGCGTTTGAGGCGCGTTTACGGAGATTCCATTAGCGTCACTGGCGCATAGAAAATAAATGCCTGAAATGTGTGCGCGTAGTGGCGTTGATGACGTTTCCATGGGAGCGCGTCCTTAGCGAGATTGAAGCGTCCTTACATAATAATTTAACAATTTAATAATAAAAAAATTTCTAGAGAAATTAAAAAGCGCAAATATAAACAATCTGCCCTCGACAACACTTTGATTACTATAGTTGACCAAGAATAATTCCTCAATAAAAAATTAATTTTACTTACAATGAACAAACTTAAATTTTTAATAATAATTAACATGCTTAGTTGGATTTAAGTGTCCTTTCGTAACAAGTTTAGCAATAAAACGATTTCTAAAGAAATTGAAGAGCAAAGATAAACAATCTACCCTGAAAAACACTTTGATTGCGAGTTGACGAACAATCCCCGAATCAAAAATAAAATTACTCTGATTTATGACGAAGAAGCACCTAAACTCGCAATAATAATTAATATTCCTCACCGCCGCACGAAAGTTAATTTCTTTTTTTAGAGGAAAAGTGTAAAAATGGTAGACGAGAAATCGTGAGAGAGAAACATGCAAAGTGCGCGAACTTCCGGTAGGGAAAGAGGATTGGCGATTTCGTCGAAGCGGATACGTAACGCTGTATAACGTGAGATTGTTCTGGGAACAATATATCGGTTGCCAAATAACTGAGGAAGTGTTGGGAAAAATGGATGATGGCTTGGAGAGAGGCGGAAAAAAAGTGGCAAAGGTGCGAAGGTATGATTTTCTATAAACGATGTGTGTATCGCACACTTGGAGTGTGATAGTGTAGGAGAGGGTGGGGGGGTTAATTGAACGAGGCCAACGCATTGGATTACCGTGTAAAGCCACCTGTCCCATCGCGATCGAGCGAGAAACCGTGAGAGAAGAGGGCAACTGGTTTCCGGTAAAAGGAGAATCGTCGTGATTTCTTTCGGGAGAATCGGAGATCGAAGAGCCTAAGAGGTGTTGCTGGCCTCGTACCGCTGGTCAATGCTCTGCCTACACGGCTTACGGTTCGTTGCAGTTTATTCCCCGTCCAATTCTGCGCGGAGCGAGAGAGAGACGGAGAGTAGGTAATCGCTCTCTCTCTCTCTTTAAAGTGCGCGAGAGAGAGAATGTTAGCGCGTGTGCGTGAACACTGCTCGTACATAAAACTATTATGTCATAAGCTACGAAGTATGGAGGCCATTCACGGGGAGTTCGCAAATGAAGGTGATCTCTCTCTCTCTCTCTCTCTCTCTCTCTCTCTCTGTGTGCTTATTCGAAGTCCCGCAAGAATCCTCAGTGTGTAGGACGTCCGAGCAACCGAGCCTGAAAGCCGATCTTCGATTGGAAAATATGCCGACACCTACGATCTCTTGAAAGTGATAGCATTTATTGTTCGATGATGAAAGAGGAGCGAGACCCAGAAGCGGATAGTGGGACCCTTGACGTTTACAGGGATTCTCATTCATAATACCTTGCTGCCTCACCGCCTCGTTAACCGATATCATTCTCATTGAGAGTGCATGATCAACGTCTCCCCCCCCCCCCTCCCCCTCCTTCTCATCTCTCATATAACTCAATGAAAAAGTTTACGATGACGATACAGAACTTGTATAATTATTTCGTGGATATTCTCCAAGTTATTCTGGATTATGCAAAGTCAAAATTTTAGCTTTCATTCATTGCAAGATATCCTTGAATTTATCGCTGCTATCTAGCCAATCGATTCGAATTTATTGACCAAGCCACGAGTTTTAACAAAGATATAAATATATTTAATTTAGCGCAGCTATTAACTGTCCAATATTTTCCGAAACAACAATACCTGTTGTAACGTTTGAAAATTAATTTGATATATGTATATACTTTAGCGTTCTCCAGTTTGCACCCTGGATTTATCGACTATTATTCTATCCATCTCTATTGTTAGTTATCTAATTTAGAAGAACGATGTATTTTGGTGTGCACTGTAAAACGTGACAGTGTTGCAATTAATCGTTCGTGGACTTTGAAAATAATTGGATTAAACACGAGTTGATTTTATTGTTGTTAAAATGATAAATTGTAGTAAGGCGTATTAAATAAGAAAGAGTTTTCTTCTTAAAGTTTACGACGTTATTTGAAAATACAGTGTTAACCTCGAATACACGACGAAACACAGACACGAACAGGAAACCGATATATCCGAGTTAAAGGTGTAAAGATTGATGAGGAGTCTCCACTTGGAAAGAATCATTATTAATGTGGCTTAATTAACGCAGCGCGTATTGCCATAAAGCTTGGCGATTGTGTTGCTCGAAAGGTGAGAAAAAAGCAAGACGATAAAAGGCTTTACAAGTTTAGCGTAGGAAGGCTGCTGCGGTAAACTTTGCGAGAAAAACACCGAGACACGAGTCACACGACTGATGTGACGTTCTCGACACCTACGATCCGTGTCCTGCACTTAAGCAATCCACTCAGCGCGTAATAAAAAATAAAGCACCTCTGAAAATTAAGAGTAATTGCGTTTAATTGACGATTAATTCACTGGAATTAATCCATCCTCTGGAAAGACTCTTCAAACAAAAGCAAATAAACCTGAATCAATATACGAGAGATCTAATAATAGATCCAACTGGAAGTAGTTGATCCTGTGCACGAGTGGCTAATAGATTCAGCGTGTATCTAAAAATAAGTAACGAGGGTTCTAATTGAATCCTGAAGGGACTAAAAGGTTCCAGTGATTTCCAGGAATGTTTAATTTCGTCTCGAAGACCCTCAGCCTCGAACGACATAAGTCTGTACGAGTCAATAGCTGCGGATGGACTTTACGCAGCGTTCGCCACGCGCTACCAAGTTTACGCATAAGGCAACTGTGGTCCGGTCATCAGATTCCAGTTGAAAATCAATTTTTCCAACGAGTGTTACACTGGACCACTCTTTAAGCTCGATCTCGACGTTACCTTAGTGTGTAGGAACGCCAGGGACTTGTTGACATTCTCAATTTTGTGTACTCTCATACGACCATTATTGGGCTTGGCCAGGCGTTCGCCAGAGATGATCTCCAGAAGCTTCAGTAATTTCTTCCCGTCTGCCAGATCCGTGAACAAATCGTCCACCTCCATTCGAGCCTGGAAATAAATAAATTAATGTAACAATCGTCATTGATAAACAAACTCGTATATAGCGACCGATGTTAAGAGACAAAGTTTTTAGCGGTAAATCTGGCGAGAATGATTGGTAAATAAAAAGAAGAGAGTCGAGCGGGGAAGAATAAATAATGAAAAATTCCAGGACTCGGTCCCATAGATCGAGAGAGGACTCGAAGTAAATGGTAATATAAATAGCACGTTGCTCTCAAAGGGTAAAAGTCAAACGGCTTGATTTATTTAAATGAAGATACATTGTATCGCATAAAAGGAGAAACGACTTGACTGATTTTAGCTAAAGCCGTTGTGATGTATACCCCTATTTTATTAGCATATTCTGCAAGAAAGGTCATTTATCCGTATAGGATTTAACATTCGTTCATTGGACTGAGAACGATCGGCGCATTCCATTTTAAACGAGCGCGCTGAATCCAGTTAACTCCGCGTATCATAAATTGCACAGGAAAAGAAAATTATTCTTGCAAAATTTCCGCAAGGTAATGAATATTGTGTCTATTACAGCTATAGTAAAACCTGCTATATATGTTCGAGAAGCACAATGTTCTAAACATCTCCTAGCATTACCATCGTATATTCGAAAACATTGTGCATAGTTTATACGATGATTGCTGCTATTACACAAATTTGCTAAAATTATCTTTACTCTACTTTCGAAAAACGATCGTTTACCTATCTCACCATTATTTCATGAATATATATATATATATATAGAACTTTGATGGTATCAGTGTGAACCAGATAACAATCTTGTGAAAAATTTTGGAAAATTTTTAGAAAAAATGCAAGAGAATTTATAAAATGTTAGAATAATTTATATATATATATATATATATATATGAGAAACGTGGATTTATTTATACCTTGAGCAGAAACGAGTTGATCCATTTTGTAAAAGTTTTTTTCTGGATGTGCAAGCGTTCCTCTTGCAGAGCCTTGATACGGCCCTGCTCGAACTTGAGAACGTCCTCCCTCTGAGTCATTCTCCTCTGGATTTGATGGCCGGCCCTGTATCTGTCGATCCGCGCTGGCGGGTATACTGGGCAGCTGGCGATGTAGCTGTTGATCCTAGATTCGGGTGCGCCGCCGGGCCCAGCGCCGGGCTCATACTGCGCCCCTGCAAACAAAAATGTTTTTTTTTATCTTCAATAACATATTTTTTTTTGTTTATTAATAATAAACAAAAATTGTTTGGAGATTTTGCGTAATTTGAAATAGGTTTTGTCAATTATTTACGGATGAATTTTTGTGGGAATACAAGTGAAGAGTTTTCTCTTCGAGGGTGCTTTTGGTAGGATAGTCAAACATCCGTTGCGACAAACCCTGAAAAACTTCGAAATTTTCCCCTCTTCAGTTTCGTTTCCTTTGGACGATCTCTGCGAAAGAAAGCGTGAAGCGTAAACACCGGATGTGTATGCCGACATATGACACGCGGACCACGATTGCTTCAGCTTGCGACTTATATCGGTGTGGCAGACACCCAGTGCTATCAATTTTAATAGACTCGAGAGATCCTATTTTCCTTCGCGCGCTTAGAAGTTCGGTCGAAATAATAAACTCCAACGATGATTGCTGGTAGTTTAGATAAAAACTAATAAAATGAAACGTTTGAAAACAATAAAAAAAAGTAACTAGGCAAAATTTCCAATGAAATTAAAAACCATTTAAAATAACAATCGACACCATTTTTCTGAGAGACTCAAAAATTGCAGGAATAACGTAATTACTGATCCAAATGCAATATATAGTGTAATGTTTAATGGTTCAACTAAAATATGTTATATGATTTTTCAGATTGATCGTATACATATATATATATATATATAAAGGGGGAATCAGAAGCCAGTGGTTTGCTGGTAGTGGAGTAGTGTTGTGCTTATACACTGGAACGATATAAACTGGTTTGGAAAATAGAATCGTGCTCTTATCGGGGACGGATTATCCGTGGAGGCAGGCCAAGGTGGGATTATTCGTCCCCTGAGACGTTATAACCGTGGACAATACAGTGGTACAGAGTCAATTTACTGTTTGTCTCGATTTATTCGCTCGTTCATCCGTTTAAGTAAAATTACCATCCACCCACGAGACTCCCAAAAGATACTAATTCTCGAGACAAATTTAACCAACAAACGTGTAATATCATTTCTCAATATTTCCTCGTCGCCTAAGCACAATATCGTTTACCATGCAATTTTTCTTTTTGTTTTTATTTTTTCATGTGTCTAGTGAGGTTAGCCACATCCCGGTGTCGGTATTGGGTTTATACTCGAGAGATGTGAGAAAAAGACACGATGCGTGCACAAATATGAGCTTACACTTGGTTGACGCACCGGTAGCATTTTCCCACAGTAAATAAAAGTTCTGTTAAAAAAACAAAAATAATAATAGTAGCTTTTCAAATTTTTCTTTACAAACAAACCAATCCAAATGATTATTTTTATTAGTATTTGTTAATTAAGAGGAACAGCGAAAAGTTTAAAAATTGAATTTCTGTTCGATATGAAAAATAAACACACTATTCGTACATTTATAAATATGAACTTATGTATAGTTGATTAACGAATCTGTAGCATTTTCCTACAGTAAATAAAAATCTCTTTATCAAGAAGAAAAAAAGGACGAAAAATAGTGACTTTTTAATTTTTTACAAACAAACCAATCCAAGTGATTATTGTTATTGGTAGTGGCTAATGAAGAGGAAGAGCGAGCAGTTTGAAAGATTGAAAGCTTCAAGGGTTTGGCCTTATTGGTGTGGACAATGCTATCGCACGGAGGCAATTTAGCGCGTGTCCAAGTTTATTCGAGCGTCCGTCATCCTCTTAAGGTCGAAAGAAGGTTATGACGGATGCCAATGGATGTTGACAATAATCTCGCAGAGTCATTCTGCAGCAAGAAACGTGGCTGATCTCTTCTCGAGAGAACCACGCTCATCAGCTTCGTCCTTTGCACTTGTTCTTCTTACCCCCCCCCCCCCCCCCCCCTCCTATCCTGTGGTCCCACTCGCGCGTGTGCATTGTACGTGTTTTCTCCAACTTCGCAATTCACCTCACTTTTCTCCGTATCCTCACACCACTTTACTCCCAATTGCACTCTCGAACGCATTTGCACGTGCATCCACATTTTGCAAAAACTACCATCAAATTATCATAACAATCCCCTTAATGTACTTTGTAAAGCTTTATTAGCTTATAAATCTTCATCGATAATTTCTTGGAAAGGCAAAACAGTGTATCGTAGAAATTATTCGTAAATTTTATTTTTGGGGACTTTGTAGATTTTGTGTAGAAATGATTTTTAGATGAAATAAAATTGTAAGGTAAAGACACTTGACTCCTGATTCGAAACATTTAAAATTAGCATCACAGAAATTACCATACAATCCTCTTAATGTATTTTGCAAAGCTTTATTAGCTTATAAATCTTCATATATAAATTCTTGAAATGATAAAAAAAAAAGTTTATTATAGAAAATAATCGCAAGTTATAATTTGGAAGGACTCTGTAAATTTTGTAATGAACGAATTATTGCACAAAAGTAGATTATATCGCAAAAATACTTGACTCGCGATATAAAATATATCACTGTGTTCAATCGATTCGAAGAAAGGTCAAGCGCGGGAGCAAAATACGTTGCTTTTGTTACTCTCTATGCAACGGTGGTGCAAAAAAATTGTCGCTAAAAAATTCGTGTCCCAAGGTCCGAAAGCTACGCGCTAATAATAATACCAAACCAAGGCTTTCCTTCGCAAATTATTCCTTTTGCATTGCGAATAATTCAAGTTACAAGGTCGATCTAAAAAGATCCAGTGATATCATCGCTCGCTTGCAGCGTTCCCTAATCTTTCAAAAATTTTGTATTGGAATTTTCAAGGAATTCTTACGCTTCGCCCAACGCTCATTGCAAATTTACATTTCTAAAGAATGACGATTTTTTCTTATTATTAGCAAATTGCTAATTTCGTACCCGACAAATAATTTCGGTTCGAACGAATCGCGCCTTCTCGGTTGAAATGCAGAGAGCGAAAGTAAAACGTAATATTATTTCAGATAAGAGAACCAATGATAAAGTGCTATCTATTGATTTTCTTTCACGGTGATTCAGATAAGTTGAGTGCAAGAAACGTTAAACGACTACCGTAAGTAACAAATTCTTATTTAGTTTAATGCAGGAGTTAATAAATTGTTGTGAAATTATTCACATGACTCAGCGAACGTCCCACGTATATTGTTGATATTTTTGTGATAAAATATATAAGGACTTTGGAAAATAATTAATATTCAAATGTAAATAACACGAGAGACGAGATACATTTTTCGTAAGGGTTTGCTTAATCGAGTATAATGAATTCAAAAGGATGAATAAACACTTTTGGAAAGAGTAACAGATAAGAGAAGAAATCTGTTAGTAAGTAAACATGGAATACTAAACACACCAAAGTCAATATCCGGTACGTGCACGAGGCTCCTTACTGGAAAATGAAATCATCGAAATACGTGGAAACTTCAAATGATGTAGGTAGTTAAAATAAATTAACTTATATCTATATGAAAGAAAATTATCAAAGGCTAAGAAAAATCAAGGTTTTCTCTCTCGTTTATATTTATATATAGCTAAGAAAAATCATTGAAAAGCAGTGATAAATCATTGTTACACCTACAGTATCTAAGAATAAAAAATTTTACTGAACAATGAAATGATAGAAATACAAGGAAACTTCAAATGATATACTTGAGATAAATCAATCAATAACTAAGATATATCTAGATTTCTTTCTTTTGTTAACATATATATATATATATATATACCTAATGTACATAAGAAAATAAATTGAAAATCAATAATAAATCAACTATGTTATACCTATAATACCAATCTGTAACAAGTTATGTATCAAATATGGAAAAACAGATATACAATAACGAATTCATTGTTGGCTGATATAATCTCCGTTAACCACACGATACTGAACACGTAATACAATACGTTAAACACTACAGATATTCGAAATATTTATAAGATACCTATGGTGGTATTTATAAACTAGTGATACAGCTAACAAGGCAAAATAGCTTGTATGATGAAATTTACAGGAATGGAATCGTTAAGTAACATATTGTAAGGCTTTACGTTCATTCCTTTATGCAATCATTAAGTATTGGACGTTTAATGATCAGGCAGCTGGTAAATAGAGTTTGGGAGTGGTTAAATGCCACGACTGTATATATATGTACATATACAGGTATATATTATATATAAATATATAACAGGCTTGAAAATATTGATGAGAAATCAAAGGCTAATTGCAAAGAGTAGGAAAAAATAATTGTTGCTCGTTAAATTCTGAGATAGGACGACACGCATTGTATAATATGTAGTGGTTGAATGTTCGAGATAATGGGAAGAGGATGTAAACGAAAGTCATTTATCTAAAGCATTAATACACTTACGTGTAAATATAAATTGCATATAACAAGTTAGAAAATATTCGCACAATCACAAAAACTATAATTGCAGATAAAAAAAATCATTGAGTATTGGAGGTTAAAATGGGAAGATACACATTGCATAATACGTAGATAATGGGAGGAGGATGTAAACAAAATTCACATGTGTTAAATAATAATACATACACATATATATATATAACAAGCTAAAAAATATTTGTAGAAGCTGAAAAATGAATTACAGACTACAAGAAAAAAAAAAACAATACTTGAAAGTTAAACATTAAAATAGGGAAATACGCGTAGCACAATAATACGTATAGTAGTTGAACGTTGGAGATAGAGAGGAAGGAGGATGTAAGCGAGGTGAAGTCATTGGTGTAAGGTAACGATACACCCACAGGTGAGCAAAAGGCTAAAACAGTCGAGTGGAATGAAGTGAGCAAGTAGGAGCGAAGCGGACCCTGTCCGAACGCCGGCTGACAGGCTTGATTCGACTTTACGAGAGCTTAAATCTCACTCGCTGTCTCGCCAATCGCTTTTCGCAAAGTGTACGTTCAATAACATTCGTTTAAATGCACGAGCTTCACGCTTCGCGGATTCGCGCCGCAGCTGACGTGCAACGACGAGAGGGAAGCACGAAAGTCAAATAACTCCGCGCCGTGAATTTCAGTATTTCACGAAGCACGGTAGCGAGCAAACACCGACCATAAATCACGTGTGCCAATCATCATCAAGAGACCTTGAAATTATCGAAATTTCATCAATATTTTCATCAATGATACATCTTTAAACCCGCGTCGATGTATTTGAAATAATTTTGCAAACATTTATTTACGAGTATTCGTAACCTTCATTGGCTTAATTATATATATTTACAAAAAACTAAATATATATATATATATATATAGCATATAAAAATTAAATTATATTAACCAGTGTTCGAAAGCTCGGTGATTAATTATATATTATTCTGCGGTAGAAAAAGTTAATTTATAGAATAATAATAAAAAAAAATATATATATACAATTATCCAGTGAGCAATTTAGCAGGAGGAGAAGGTTAGGTGGTTGAATTATGTATTAAATGTAGGTGCATCAGGATCGATGTTGCTTCTGCAGGGAGCACCGAGCAAGGAACTACGGCCCGAAGGTGAAATAATTGCTGCGTTGGCCGTAAATGTTGAATTATGTTCCGGTAAAGTATGAGCTTTCCACGCATCAAGAAGAAATAGTGTTGCAATAACACACGTGGCAGCAGCGGCTCTTCGTTAACGTAACGGCGGTTCGTCAACGGAAATTAAAGTCACCCATTCTACGTCGAACCAATAAACAGGCCGTTTGGTTTTACCGAGGAGCAAAAAGCTGCGGGAGAAAACAACTCCTTTGGCATTCGGCTCTGATAAACCGCTACTTCTATCGGCACAGAAACAGAAACATGCTACGATCCTCCTGTGGGATACAATCGCCCACAATTATCGAATTACGCTCCAGCACTTGTGTGCTGCGCTCTTTAACTCTCCGCGCTCTTTATGAAACAATTGCGAACCATAAAAACTAACAGTTTTTCCAATTCCGAAACAAGCATCCAATTATTGCATAATCGATTATTTTCTGTCTTTTCAAGTCCGTTTTAGTTGTTGGTCTAACGGGATTAGTGGAATTGGATGTTTGAAAAATTGCGAAACTTTTTTATTTTTCTGTAGTGGGTGTTAAATCCTGTAGAATAAGATCTCATAATTTTCGAATTATTCTGCAACAGCTGTACTCTTAACTCTTCGCTCTTTACGAAACAATTGAACCATAAGACCTAACAGTTTTTTGAATTCCGAAACAAGCATCCAATTATTTTATAATCAATTATTTCTACGTTTTCAGTCCATTTCAGCTGTTCGTGCATAACGGGACTATTGGAATTAAGAGATGTTTGAAAAATTGCGAAACTTTTTTAATGCTTTCATAGTTTTTGTATCATTGATTTTGTTTTTATGTAGTGGGTGTTAAATCCTGTGGGATAAAATCTCATAATTTAAGTATCACTCTGCAGCAGTTCCCTATTTATGAAACAATTGAACCATAAAAACGAACATTTTTTCAAATTCCGAAACAAGCATCCAATTATTTTATAATCAATTATTTCTACGTTTTCAGTCCATTTCAGCTGTTCGTGCATAACGGGACTATGGGAATGAAGAGACGTTTGAAAAATAGCGAAGCTTTTCTAAGAATTGATAAATAAATACTTTCTCGTTTGCTGCAGGTTATATGCTTTCACAGTTTTTCTACAACATATTTATTACTATACAGAGTAGGGTGTTAGATAATAATAGAGGTAGTTTCTTGAGAAGAATTCCTTTTAGGGTTTAAGAAGGAAAAAGAACACTGTGCGCCTTCGCGATAATTTATTTCATAATCTTGGAGAGTCTGCATTCGTGAAAGTCTGACTTGGAAAGTGAAGTAATACACCACAGATGTAATAGTATTTATAATATATAGCAATGCGAGGTTTATCATTTGCACTAGCAAGTGGCATGGAATGTAATTAAGATTACGATCCTGACTCACTGTAATTGCAATTATATGCTCAAGTCACTATAAAAACAATGTAAAAACACATAAAGCTGTAAAAACATTATTTGACCATTAAATAAAAAATATATGAATTAACTTTCACTAAAAAACAACAATTTTTTCACATCCATTTTAAAACCAACACATGAAAACATCAACGTGTATTCTTATCAGAAACGCAATACCATTAACTTGTACAACTATCACATTGCATATACATACGGTTACTCATCAACGCGTTGGAAAAACGAAGCATCAAATTTTATATACGCAACTGAGATAAAATTAATTATACACTGCGTCCTATTTGCACACCAATGTAAAATTATACAAAAAAAAACAACTAAACTAACATAAATCAACATTGAAAATAAGAAAATTAAAAATTTAATTGCTATAATTTTCAAATTATCAAGTGCAAATATCAATTGTGATAAGAATTTATTATAAGAGTATCACAGAGACACTTTGAAATATCCTCCAAAGTATGAAAAAAATTAAAGCTTTACGTCGACGCCTATGGGGTGAGTAGGCAGGCTGGCGGCGAGTGAAATTAGTTGCGTGTGGGGAATAGAGTAGAGACTGGTAGAATGTAGCTGAGCGTTAGTGGGTCTGTTTGAAAAGCGTGCCAATGAGTGCGCGAGTTTGTAGCGTGGGGCAATGACAAGCAGGTAACATCGCAGCTTCGATTAGAGCATTTAACTAGCGACGATACACGGAGTTTCCAGTTCCCAGCCCTGCGAGAGGACTTGTAAGCGTGTAATGCGATTATAACACTCTATGTACGAGAGTAGTGAATTCCTCGAGCGTGGCGAGTCATCCTTCGTCTTGTACTTGTCAAACGACTGACACGACGCTTCGGGAAATAACAACTTCGCCAACCTGATTGGCCATTTTCACAATTACCCGGATCCTCCAGCATTTTGCATTTCACTTTATCTCCTCCCATCATTCGAAACTAACCATCTACGCCCTTTTCACAACAATCAATTATGAAGATCAACATCCACTCTGTCTTTCTTACACTGACTACTAACTGGTATTCAGTATGTATACTTTCAAAAATAAAAGTTTGTATGCAATTACAGGAATTTTCAGTATTTATATAGGACTTTGTTGACGATTACCTGTCGACACTATAACGATGTACGTTCTTTTTCTGAAAATCAATTATAATGTTTGATATGTGGTGCCTTTTTTGTGTTAGCTAGTATCTGATACTGTCGAAATTAAAGTTTCTGTGCAATTGTAGGAATTTTTAGAATTTCTATCTGACTTTATTAATTCTTATCAGTCGACGCTAACGATCTACGCCCTTTTTCCAAAAATCAATGATAATGTTTGATATTCAGTCTCTTCAATACTCGCAAATTATTAAGATTAACATTTCCTACACAATTACAGGATTTTTTTGTATTTTACACTAGACTATATCTTTCATTATTCTAAAGCAATTGGCTACGTTCTTTTCTTACTGATCAATCAAAGCTCGACTCTGCATCTTATACCATACACACACACTTGTGTATGTGATGGTATAAAATACCCTATGAACGTTTTAAGGCGTTCTCAATTAGATCCAATGATTCGTGCAATTTTTAATAATAAGTATCGAAATGTTTGCTTTGATTAATCTAGTATGAAAAGATTTAATTAACGCAAGAATTTAATGTATAAAAACGTGGGAAGCTCTGGTGCTTAAAAAAAGTGAAATATCTCGTTTGGCTTATAAACCAGATAAGTACATCCGTGATTGTAGGAGTTCACAACAGAGCCGTTTATTGTATTTTCTAAACAGATTTGCCTACTTTTGTTAAATTTTATTAAACTTCACATTTTTTAAACATAAACCACGTACTCGAAAATCTAATTTTTCTGTTGTTAGAAACTTTAGTTTTCTCAAGTTATTCGGATGGAATAAAAGAGCCTTATGCGCATGCAGACAGGTGCAGTTATCGCCAGATTAGCACTAGCACTAAATAAATACCAAGCAAGATTAGCGTTGGTCGTGTTAAAACTACGATTCCTCGTGGTTAAAAATTTTACAAAATACTTTTACACAGGATAACACGAATTGTTTAATTTATCAAGAATAAAACTAATACTCGAGTATTTGTGAGGTGAATGAACTATTCGAAGATTCATCTATATACCATTACTGTGTCACGTGACCCAAACAAAAATATAGGATTCTATGAATGAACGTATAACGACATCCGGAAATAAAGTCTTTGACTCTCACAATATTCAGCTTCGCTGTTTCAACGTCACATTGCAAACAAACGGTCGAAAATATACGATTCCTCGTGATCAAAAATTCTACAAAATACTTTTACACGGGACAACGCAAAATTGTTTAATTCATCAAGAAATAAACTATAAAGCGAGTTGGGTGAGGTCAATGAACTTTTCGAAATTGATCTACTATTGCCGTATATCACGTGACCCAAACAAAAATATATTGTTCCATGAATGAGAGAATATATAACGACATCCGGAAATAAAGTCTTTGACTTTTACAATGGTCGGTTTTACTGTCAAAGTCACACTGCAAACAAATTGTTCAAACGGATCGGATAAGCGACGACATCTAAACCAACAAATAACGCGAAGCTTCAATTAAGTTAACAACTAATTAAGGCTAGAGTAGTCATTTCGCATTGAAAAATTGACACCAAGTGACCTTCGTTTTCAATAACACGTACACCGTAACAATAAATAATTTCAATTTTCACTCGAAGAACTTTGCAAACTGGAATAATCACTTTCGACTAATTTTAGAATCGTTGAAAAATTCAGATTCTGCTTAAAAACATAGCAGGGTTAACAATATTAAACGAGAAGTGATATAAATACCATTGTAATGTTCCATGGCGAGTTATTTCACGTTTGGAAGAACACTTTTGGCACAAAATTACGAGGTAGGAGTCATTTTGCAAATGACTCGGTTATAGCATCGACGAATGGTGACACCCAACTGATTCAGTTGGACGATCGACGAGCACTGTTGAGACGGACAGGACTCTTATCGCACACAGCGGCGCTGCGTGTGTGTGTGTGCGCGTTCTGTTTAGCCCAACGCTTCTATTATGTAGAGCAAAGAGCACCTTTAAGTGTGTGCGAATGTTTTCCATAGGCGTAGAGTGTACACTGCTCTTGGGTTGCATCTTCTAGCGAATGGAAACTTGTTATATGTATTTATATCTTGACATTTTATATATATATATATATATATATGTGTGTGTTTTAATTTTGGCATTAGATGAAACTCTTTATAAGTGGCAAATAAATAGCATTTTTAATGGAAATAATAAAAGTATTCCAAAGAAGTAATTCCTATTGTAACTGTAATTATGTTATTATATATATATATATATATATATATATAATGTAACTATATAAATACCGATATAAATACACTGTAAATTATCTAGAACTATCGAGGATCAATTCCAGTAATTAATGTTTGCTTTTGAAGTTAAATAAAGGTTTGGTGATATAGCGACAATGTTGAAACGCAGCCACATTCGTAATGTACACCGAATAGTAGTACTTAGACATCTTTGATCTAATCTAAAAAGCGTGCTGCTAAGAAGATAATTGTATAATGTTTTGCAAACGCTGACACCTACAGGCTATAAGCGGCGTTTAAACTATATATATATACGGATTTAGGAATATATGTAACACAGTGCCTCCAGCTCTCAAATACCTTGCATTTCGTATTTGATTATATCCTTGCATTAACTAATTACGCATTTCAACACGTCGAACACGTGTATCTGATCCGATTTTTGACATTATCTCGCTTCGATTAATGCCTTAATAATCTTGTAATCAATCCGATGAGATTTAATTATTGAAAAATATTAAACGATCTTTTAAACAATTACCAAGGTTTACTTGATATCGAATACTGTAAATCTGTTTGTAGTCTATTAGAAATCTCTTTGAAATGTATTATTATTCCAGTAAATCTCACAAGAGTCGAACCAAGTTTCGTAGAATTTTAATCTTATCAAAATTCAATCTTTTAATTAACTTTAATTTTGTCCCATCTTTCAATTTGCATATATATATATAGTTTCATGGAAGCTTGGTTTCGAATGTAACGATTTCACGGTACAAGAGTATTTTCTACGGAAAACTTGATTACAGAATTTAGTTCGCGGAAGGTAAATTCAGATTTAGAGTTGTTGATTTCATAATTCGTGCAAGTGGAACTGGCGAGACTGGTTCCCTTGAAGCGTCAGATCCTTCCAAAGATATCTTTATGTTAAGTGTTAGTTGTCCAAAGGAATTGCACGAACGCTTCGGGCTTTGAAGTTCCATCGGAGTTCTCTGATCGTAAATACAACGTTGATCAGCAAACTTATAGAAATTTCAACTTACACTAAATATTACAGTAAATTGTATTAACTGAGACTAAAATTGGGTAAATGAAAGTCAAAGTAAATTGGAAGAACCGAGTAAGAATTAAAATTTATAAAATAGAAATATTCTTCTGAAGCAAAATTGATCAAATTAATTTATTATTTGAGAGTTATCGTGTGATTGTGATAACCGAAGAGGACTGTCGTATCATTTTATTAACCGAAAAGAAAATTGGTAGAACTGGGTAAGAAATAAAAAATATAAAATATAAGTATACTGTTCTGAAGGAAAAGGTAATCAAAGTAATTTTTTGAAAATTATCCTGAGCCTGAGATTGCGATGCAAGAAAACTAATTATGTCATTTTATTAACTAAAAAAAATCTGTAAATGGAAAACAAAGTAAATTGGAGAACTCTGAGTAAGAATAAAAATGTAGAAAATAGAAATATTTTTCTGAAGGAAAATTAACCAAAGTAATTTATTTTTCGAGGGTTATCATGAGGCTGAGGTTGCAATTGAAGAGGAGTGTGTTCGTGTCATATAATTTCCAAGATAATGAGGCTTTCGGTTTGGCTGTGACGTCATCACGGCTAGTATAAGCTGAATTCTCTCTTGAACGTCCTACCGACTCGCTCAAGGCTGTTGGTGGATAATCTCCGCTTCTCTTCCGCGATCAGAGTACCCAGCAAGCATCCAGTCTCGACTCTCGAGTCCATTCACTCTTACTCATTACTATTCTTCCCTCGGAAACCAGATACCACGCTAGACGCGCTCCCAACTTACTTCATCGTGTCCTTTTACTGACCTCAGATAGTATACACTCTTAATCGTGAAAGTTTAAGCACTAACTGTGCTATCCAACAATCAACTTTAGTTCTCACCACTAAGTTTCCTTCCCTTTTATATACCATTCAGCCTTTTAATTCCTACTCTCATTGTAAGCTTACCACACACATATACAAACTGTATTTCTTACTGACCTTGAGCAATTATATATAGACAAGAATATGATTTTTACAATTTTATATTTGCATCAGATTTCTTTTACAAATTTGAAATATTTGCAGTAACAGAGATTATAGTGAATTAAAAAAACTAGAATATTTATTAATTTAATTATTTTACAGTAAAAATGCTTTTTTACGATGTAATAAGAAACAAATAAACACACGTTGGTGTTATTTCTTTTGATGCACATATGTCGGAGGATGGTTTGTAAAGCCTACCACGTGGTCCCATTGGTGAACATCTGGATATTGATGATTTGTAAATATTATATGTATATATATATATATATAGGAAGACGAAGAAAATTAAACTTCGTGAATCGAAAGACTTTCTTTCATCGAGATCTCGTGTTCGAACGGTCATTAATGTCGAAGGAAGCACGCTATTATACCGGAAACACGGTGAATGCACTAATACGAGAACAATATAATGGCATGGGTAGGTACTCGAATCCATAAAAATGAGTTCAAACGTTTCATTAGAGCACGTAGCCTCCACTTACCATACGCGCGCGCACTCGCGGACTTCGCGAGTATAATACTAATATTATTAATTATCACTAATTAATAACCCAATTCCCATGCAATATTCACACTTACCAATTTTTCAAAGCTATATATACATAAATATACATGTATTATGGGGAAAAAAATAGCTTAGAGGCAACTCTATTATAAACACAATATTTCTCAACACTTCTTATCCATCAATATTTCATATAAATCATCCAATAACTCATTCCTAACTGTATCATGCATTTTGTAAATAAAAATCATTCTAACACCGAATAAACAATTATATACGTGTTCGAACAAAAGCCTACAGTGTAATTTATTTCTCCAGAAACATGTACCAACTCTTAGGTGTATTTTAAATGGCACGATGTTTCAGATTACGAATGTAAATCAACTTTGTCTGTACTAAAGGACCGACTTAGGTGTACAAAGTGAGAATAATCAGAACACGAATCCACCGACGTACCATACGTACTTTTCGAGTAATACTAATATTATTAATTACCACTAATTAATCATTTAAATCCCTGTGCTTATAATACTCATACTTATTAATTTTTTCTAACTATATATATATATATATATATACAGAAATATACATGTATTATGTAAAAAAAAGCTTAGGTCTAACTCTATTATAAATACAATATTTCTAAACATCTCTTATCCATCAATATTTCATCTAAATCATCCAATAACTCATTCGAAACAGAATTATATATTTGGTAAATGAAAATCATTCTAACACTGAATATATAATTATATACATGGTCGAACAAAAGCCTACACTGTAATATATTTCTCAAGATACATGTAGCAGCTCTTAGGTGTATTTTAAATGGCACGATGTTTCGGATTACGAATGTAAATCAATTTTGTCTGTATAGCGGAGGACCGACCTTGGTGTACGAATTGAGAATAATTTAGCAAAGTGTTGTTGGTTGGTCTGGAATTAATTCGCATAGCGAAAGAGAAACAAAATCGGTTCGCGTTGTCTGGCAATTTTTAGAGGCTTGGCGAGCGAGCGGGGTAGATAAAAATCATCGAAAAATGATGACACCGCAGCTGAGAAACCGTTCGATTACAGCAACGTGGCAAACACAGTTGTGCAAATTCCTCTAACGGGACGACGTCTTTGGTGGAGAACGTTCGACCTGGCCATTGTGTTGCCAGGAAGCTCAAAATCATACCGGAAATACGGTGAGCGATTCGAGAGAGAAATCAACACGGCTCTCTGTATATATATAGTTGTACTTTAGAGAGAGAGAGAGAGAGAGAAAGTAAATTAAAAGGCACGTGTTTACAAAGGTCGTCTAGAACCCCGAAAACTGATTATACGTGGCAGTCACGTTCTATTGAAATTAATAGAAAAAATGTGTGTTAAAATATACGTGAGCAAAATTGTACCCAACGAATTTTTATCGCTATATGCCAAAAACACTATTAAAAATTACAACGTGTACACTGCTAAAATGTACACACAACTCTTAGCCACAGCCATTTCGCAGATAACGCTATATTTAACAGGACGTGTACACCATAACGGTTATTTCTACTTGGCAAACTCTGTATATACATAAATGTTTCATGTTGACGAGATGTTTAACAAGTATCTATTAATCATTAATTATTGCACACGAGAACACTCGGTGTTTTCGAGCTTTACAAAAATATGTGATTAATGAATAGTGGGTTGTAATTCGTAATGTTTATTTAGAAATGCAGGGTGGGTGTGGATTTTGCTGGGGGAATTAAATAATTTTGAATATAATTTAGAAAATATAAATTGAAGCAATAGTTAGTTGTTAAATATTCTACACATGAATCAAGAACACTCGACATTTTGAAATTTGAAAAAAAAAAGGTGACTGATGGAACATAACAAATTTAGAAATATTATAACGTAAATGTGATAGATTATGCAAGGATTATGTATGGAAATAACGTGTTAATATGGAAAAATCGATATTCGTTGAGCAAATAATGTTGAGGGGGGGGGGGGGCGTAGAGAGGTGACGAGATAAAAATGTGTATCGAGGGTTCTTAGCTTTGGAATTTAGCTAGATGACGACACGTTTATATTTAAACGTGCACTGCTGCTCCATGTGACAATAGATAGGAGATATATAGATGAGGTCTCTCGGTAGACACACACTTGTTGCTAGTATTGCTTCCGAAACTACGTCAGTTTCGTCATGCCGAGTAGCACAATGTGCCGAGGAATCATTCGGATGACAAACAGGGAAAGTTGCCATTTCCTAATCGAACCACAATGAAAACGTGAATTTTTCTTCAACTTTTCTCGTTAAATGGGAACATCTGGATTTTTCGATACAACGATTTGATTTATCAGTCGACTGAACGTGTGCCAATAATTTACTAGAAATTCGCAAGGATTTTCTTTTTAGGCATTACTCAAGATTATCCTTAAATTCGTTTAATTGATAAGGAATTAGTTAGATCTTTTTTACTAGCTGGTCTGTCTGGTATGATTTATGTTAAATAAATCAGTATCTTCGTAATTTAAAAAAATTATTGGTCCTAGAAAAAGGGGAATATTTTTAACGTGTTTACACTTGCTCTTTAATCAATTTTGTATTCGTTGTAATATATTTATGGCTAGTATTCATTATGTGTCTCTTAAATAATCTTCTAGTTTTGAAAAAAATGTGATTTATCACAGTCAAAATAGGTTTGCCGACACACCCGCTGGAATTTGCTGAAAAATTTAATTTCTCTTTTATAAGAACATCAATTTGCAATTATTTATTCGGAATTTGATTTTGTCGAATTGCTATCTTGATTTATGAGTATCTAGGAATATGTACTTTGATACTCGTAAAAGTGAGCAACGACTTGTTGCACTTTCAGAACACATGTGTTAGTGTACTTGAAGTTATTTTATTAATACAGACCAGAAAAACGTGTATATATGTATACATACTATATTTATCTACATTATTGATTAAAATAGAATACCTTTAATATATATATATATATAATGAAACAAATGTAATATTGACAAAAATAATTCTTAGAAATATTATTTCAGTCACAATTCCACGAATCAGTCAGTTACTCCATTAATCGTAAGTACTTTTATCTAACCTTATCAATACATTCTTAACGCTATAAAAATATATTGGTACAGTTTTTATCTTCCGTTTATCTAAAGAATGTATAGAACAGGAGAAAACTTTACGAATATTTTTGAAATCGTTGCTCTCTAGGTGTACCTCATTCATGAAACATACTATATTATATTTATGTCACACACTATACACAAATTAATTTAAAAGAACTAATTTGCATGCATGAACTTTTTAAATAAAACCTGATGCAATTGGAGATTTATTAAATAATTATAAGAAAGTCTCTACAGGAATGTTTTTAAAATTGTTCTCTATGCTTGTATATTATTCGCGAAAAATATTATACTATATTTATCAAGGGAGACTATGACAACTAATTTTAAAGGATCGATGTTCACACATCGCGACAATTTCAAAAAAATTCGATACACGTTGGATTTGATTGAAAACTTTTGAGAATGTTGACCGTTTGAATCGAGTTTACGATTACGACGTAATGTCAGTAATTCGTGATTACAGGCTAGTTCTTTCCAGCACATCGTAAAACGTCTAGCAGCTTGTAAAATGATTTAGATCTTCGCTCGCTTCTGTCGTCAAATTAAAACTATTCGCTTTACGACGTAGTAACCTTGGCTATTTTTCGAATGGCAACGGAACGCGGAACGAGGGAGCAAAAGGAAGAAACAAAGGACGAGGGAACGAACGAACGACAACTGTTGGAGCAACCCCCTGGGTCCGCAATCACGGAGGCACAATTACTTGGAGAAATCAAATTTATCACAGCAGAAACGTTGATTTATGGCACGCAACGCCTCGAATGCAAGCCGTGAAAACTACTACCATCGCCAAACAGACGTCAAATAATATATATATATATATATATATAAATATACTTATACTTATACTTCCCACCTGTGAAATATCAATTTATAACGAAAAGAATGTAACGCGATGAGTCCTAAAATTAATTATACAACAAATAAAATCTTCTTGAATTTTTTCTAATTTTATTCACCACACCAATTACTCGTAAATTTTCCCAATGTAATCATTAATTACCATGGTTGGCCTGGAGCCTTGACACGCTCGGCTTGTGGTAATTTTTCAGAAAAACGAAGAAAGATCATTAATCCTACGCCTTACGAGGAGAACTATTCTCATCCTAGATATACGAGCAATGGAATGTTGCAAATGGAAAAAAGTATCTCAAACTGCAACAAGTTTTTCTTAAGATATTACGTCATTCGGAATGGGGATAGTATTGGAAAAAATAAGCTGTTAAAACTTTATTATTGTTCGGATGAGAAAGCCACTTGGGACGATAATTAATTGCACGGCTTACCAGGAAAATTATTTTCATATTGGATATACGAGTAATGGAATATTGTAATGGAAGAAGGTACCTTATAAACTGCAAAATGTTTTCCTTTAAGCTATCACGTCATTCAGGAGGGGGATAGGATTAGACAAAATAAGCTGTTAAATTTTTATTATTGTTCAGGTGCGAGAGACACTTCGAACGATCATTAATTGTCCACCCTTACAAGGAAAATGAGATTCATCTTGGATATACGAGAAATGGAATAATGATTGAAAACAGAATTTCAAATTGCAAGATATTTTTATAAAATTATGATGTCATTTAGAATGATCTTGTAGTGTTAGAAAGAATAATATCATTAAGGTACACCTTACAAGGAAAATTATTGTCACCTTAAATATACGAGCAATGGAAATAATGAAAAAAAATATCTCGCGACATGCAAGATATTTTCCTAATATTATTATCTCACCTCTAGAATGTGATCACAGTATTAGAAAAAAAATATTAAAACATTATTGTTCAGGTGCGAGAAACACTTGGGGCGTGTTACGTTAAATGCAATTTTATCGCGTTCTATTTTGCATTACTACGTCATTACAAGACGGTCACGTGATACATGCAGTTTTCAATGCCGACGCATTCTTATTCACCAAGATGTGACGTCACAATTGTTAATCGTGGCTTTGGAAGAAGGTGAACTAGGACGAAGCGCGATAAAAGCTATTCGGTTTCTTTAGATAGAAAAATATCTTATTACTTAAAAAACTACTGTATAATAACTCGCGCTATAAATAGCCACGGTGGTCAAGCGGAAATTATTTGACAAATCGTTAATTCATCGCCAATTAAATCGCATAATTAACGATACAAGTTTATACTTTGAAGCGCGATGCTCGCTACTTACAAATCCGTGTGATTCTTATCGGTAAATCGTGCAACGCGGCACGATTAAAATTGTCGAGTAATCAGTGATCTTTGGAGATCGATTTTAATTAAATTTACCAAATTTTCTGCAAAATTCAAAACTCGCCATATACGCGCAAAAAATCCTACATCTCCTTAACCGTAATAAATATCAATTCTTTTCATACAAAAATTTAGAAACTCCTTTATTGCATCAAGAATCAGAAAAATCTTGTAAAATATTGATACTCTCATAATTGCACATAAATAAATTTGTATATTCCAAACGTGAACTCTCTCAAGTGCCTCATCCTTGCGAGAAGTCGTGAAATGAACGGGGAGGTGGTTTCCACTCGTGGTTTAGTTTTAGAAGTGAATGGGAGACAGAAAAAGAAGCTGGATAATAAATCGTTTAACAAGACCGAGCGTCGACTGGTGAATGTAAATTATGCCAAGTTATTCCGGCGTGAAAATTTAATCAGCGCTAACGGAGTGCCGGGTACTGTCGATTAATTTGTCGTGGAATAAATTTGCGAAGATGTCGGCGGTGATAAGAGGAGCGTTGCTGAGTGGCCATAAGCGGAAATGGCCAAGAGAGGCAAGCGAGTCGATAGAAGCGCAAAACTCAGATTTCCCTGTGGAACTTTGCACTGTCGAGTTATATATATGTGTGTGTGTATGTATAGCGTTGCTACAAGAATTAAGTTGTAAGGTTAACATTCTCCGCACCCTTCTGCGTGACTCTTTCGAATAAAGTCATGATTCGTTGCTACAATCTCCAATACACTGTTGATTATTATATATATATATATATATATACATCATAGCTGCTCGGTATATTCCTTTTCAGCTACAAAGATTAGAATGCAAAGCCTAATTAGGCGAATATTGATGCGCGGAAATACCTGAAGCGGTATACACCAGCACGATATACACTTGCAACATGCAAATTAACCAAACTCCGACTGGAGATTTAATTAACTTTTCCTCTCTCAATTGGCACAACTTATATTTAACTTATAACATAACTAGTTTCAATTCTGGAATATTTCAAACCACGCTCGAGCAAAAACTCAGTCTGCATAGTTGGTACTCGAGCGAGGAATGTCCCAGGGTTCGAAATTGCACGAGTAAATCGAAGAGAGTGAAAAGTTTGACTTTTAATCAATTATGATTTTGATCGTGATTAGAGTCGATAGGCCACAGACGAAACCTTGCAAAGAACGAGCACAGAATTATCGACTAGCTTTTCTAAGAGTTCGATGTGTCTAGGTTGGTCTTATCTTTTGCAAGAAAGGACGTTACATTCGGTAAGCTCCTCTAATCTGAACTGAATAATCAAGAAACGAAGGAATACGTGTATATATATACATAGGAAAATAATGTAGAAATTTTATTACGTAACCGAGGATAAATCGAGGGAGAAAAAAGAGTTAACGATGCTTAATGATACTATTAATTCCAATTAAGTTTCGTGTTTTAAGAATAAGGTCCCTGGGCCATAGATTCCAAGCAATATTTCAGCACAAGAACATAATTGGCTTTGCCAGCTCGAGCAACTCTAACAAGCGAGTGTTTTGTCACTGGATACTTCGTATTACGTGTCGTTTCACTTTTTTCCAATGATAAACAATGATAATTATTGCAGATATTTGGACGTTAAAATCGTACGAGCAATTTTCTCAACAATTAAACGAGCTTCGGTGCTCGCAGGAATATTTCGGGAATGTCTAGTGACGTGAAACTACTCTACGTAAGAAAAGATAAAGTTTGACTCTAAATATTTACTTTACGTGCCTGGTTACGTAGCTGCGAAAATATTGCTCAGGCTAGTCACGATGAGGAATTATTTGCCAACAATTACATGAGTTTATGGTGGCTCATTGGTGGATATCGATGCTTCAACAATTCTCTCTTAGCTTCTAATCTCATCCAAAGATATTTTTTTTCAATGATTTTCAATAAATATCACTCGACGAAGTTGAGGAATTATGCGCAAACTATTACATGGGTTTAGGGTAACTCATTGGTGAATATCGATGCTTCAAAAATTCTCTCCCAGCTTCTAATCACCCAAAGACACTTTTTGTCCACTGAATTTTAATAAATTATATCACTCGAAGTGGTTGAGGAATTAAGGCGTTTTTCTTAAGTGGATTATTTTTTGTGGAATGTACATAATCTTGTGAATTAAGTTATAATCTTGAAAAAACGTGCCTGGTCATGTTGCTGCAAAAATATTTCTCGGACTAGTCACGATGAAGAATTATTTTCCAACAATTACATGATTCTATGGTAGCTCATTGGTAGATATCGATGCTTCAAAAATTCTCTCCCAGCTTCTAATCACCCAAAGATATTTTTTCCAATGAATTTCAACAAATATCACCTCACGAGCTTAAGGAATTAAAAAATTTTCTAAGTGGATTAATTTTTTTGAAATTTACACATTTATATAATTATAATATTGAGAAATATTCATTCAATTTATTTGGTAGTATATTCGAGTATATATTACACGCATGAATAATTTTCCTCTTTGCCATTTGACAGTAATTTAGATATAGTTTAGGACGTAAGTGATTTTTTCAAAGTATCAATAATACAGCGATAGCATCGAAATTAAATATTAGCGAGCGTTTCACCGCGTCACTGAATTGACTCTTATTATAAATTATGATACACACACACACACATGAGGGGAACGCCACGACTCAAGGTTAAAACAATTTTCCTACTTACGCGCGATTCTACAGTACACTCGTTTTTTCTTCAACATACTTAAACATCTCTGGATAAAGTAACGTTCGATTTTTCAAATTAATATTAGTAAAAAGTTTAAGTGATTTGGGACACGCAACATATCGCATACATTTTATGTTTATTAGTTTAATCAAACGATAATATGATAAGCTTCGTAAAAGTTCCATAAAATCGTTTGTATATAGAGAGGAGTTGAAAAAGCTAGTAATATTGTGCAATAATAATTAAGGAAAAAATACGATAATTTTGCAATTTGCGAAAAAAATTTTTCCTATTTACGTATGATTCTATCACCGAGAAAAAGTTATTCAATTCAAATAAATCTTGCTTTGTATATTTTTACAAATAAATCTTTTACTTTGAATTGATATTGCTTGAATTAAATTAAATTTCTTTTCATTTAAATAATATTTATTAAAACTAAGTAAAATATTTATTCGTGAATACTTAATGCAAGATTTATTGAAGTTGAATAATTTTTGTCTCTATGTATATAGTACACTCGATTTTTCTTCAACACACTTAAATTTTAAAGGGTAAAACAATATTTGATTTCTGAAATGAATATTAGTGAAAAGTTTAAGTGATTCGAGACACGCAACAAGCTGCCTACATTTTATGTTTACCAGTTTAATCAAACGACAATATAATTAGCGTCGTAAAAGTTCATACAATCGTTTATATCGAGAGGAGTCGAAAAAGCTTGCAATATTAAGTAGTAAAAATTAAGGAAAAAATACGATAAGGTTGGAATTCACGGAAAAGTTTCACACAAATTCTCGACAAGATCGCAATCGCTATCTCGGCTTGTTTATGGCATTTCATTCGATATTTGCAATACCGATAAAACTTTTTTCAACGAGATTTCACGGTGCTATGTCCCCCTGCACAGGCCATCAGGAGTATTTCAACCACTCGAAAAAATGCTACTTTGCATAATTGCGTTGTGGCATTCCAACTGGGGATTCCGTTGCTTCAAAACATATTTAAACTGCTTTTTCAATAATCGAAAGAAAATCGGACAGATCCTCTCTAATACAATAGATAATGACACATTTTGTGATTTTGCATTCTATTAAATATATATGCATAATCTCTGTATATAGCGTTAACGGATTAATTGGTATAATGATGCAAACGAATGATTAATTGGAATAAGTTTAATTGCGTATAAATAAAGAAGTGTCTGAATTTGAAATTTGAAATATAAATTCCATTCGAAAGGATAAATGTATAGTCTAGGATAAATCGCGTAACATTCGAGTGTTGTTTCTTCGTATTTTTCGAGATACAATCCTCACATTGTAAACTGATAAATTGACATTGCTTTGCAGAGATGCTCAATTGGAATAATTTTAACTACAATAGAAGGGAGTTTATGAATATTAAACAAGTTTGTAGCGCATACCACTTTACAGCACGAATTACAATTTTTAATAAAACTGCCACGACATTCGAGTGTTTTGATTTGGAATTTTTCAAAATACAATCCTCACATTGTTGACCGGTAAATTGACATTGCTTCCAAGAGATGCTCAATAGGAATAATTGTAATTGCAAAAGCAGGGAGTTTCGAATATTAAAGGAGCACAGTTTGTAGTACATCCCACTTTAAAGCATGAATTACAATTAAAAAAAAAACTGCCACGACATTCGAGTGTTTTGATTGGGAATTTTTCGAAACACAATCCTCGCATTGTTGATCTGTAGATTGACATTGCTTCCAAGAGATGCTCAATTGGAATAATTATAACTGCAATAGGAGGAAGTTTACGAATGTTAAAGAGGAGTAAAGTTTGTAGTGCATTCCATTTTAAAGCATGAACTACAAAATTTAAAATAACTCGCATGACATTGGAGTGTTTGGAGGGACGCTGTCAGGATAGAAGTAGTGTTTGCAAAGCAAAGTGTTGTTGGGAGTTGTGAAATGGATTGAACGGAGCGTATTGTAGCCCGTGAGTCGATTGAAAATCACACAAGCATCTGCGAATAATCGGCATACCATTCGCACAACGAGTCGTTTATTACTGACCTCTTAATCCGTGCTAGCTGTGCAAATCCCCATTTGCTATCCGTGAAAATCTCTGCGCATGAAAGAAACAACGACCCCTCTGTTGGCTGCAGGAAAATACCCATTACCTCCCATTATAATCAATTATCAGAAAATTGCTTTTATCAGATATCTCCTAACGACCAGTCCCAGCTACAAATTTTCCTTAATTTCAATAACCGGCTAATTGCATATATATATATATATATATACACACACACATAAAACATTAAACCTTACAACAGTTTTTCGAAATCGTCTTCATCCCTAATATTGTGACGAATTTCACGGGAATTATGTTAAAGATAAATATTTACACCTTATATTACCAATTGGTAATCACACACATATATAAAACAATGTCTGAAAACATACATGGAAACTTTTCCATGACTTTGCACTGTTGTTTATCCGTTGTTTACGATGATTAATAGCCAAAGGTAGAGATAAAGTATTTTTACTGCAATAGAAAAATTTGTACATACAGACGCGTTAAATCGTGCATTATCGTTAATGCCATCGGTTGGATTGTAGAGGATGAAATATTAATTTGAGAATCGTGTATAGCTTCGAGGAAGAGAACGATATCTATCACAGGCATTTCCTAATAGCGAGATGGTAAGAGATCAATGTTCCTGTTATCAACGAAAAAAGCAAAGGTTTGCTGAAAAAAGAAGAAAAGAAAAAAATGAAGGAAGAACAATTTTAACGAGCTGTTAATTTTATTTAAAGTTGGCGACGTAATTGCTGAATGTGCACGTTTGGAATGCACTTAAGGCACGAAACGAACGGTTTATAGAGTGTGTGCCGAAGTATCGAGTTTCTCGCGGGATAGATGCAACGTACAAGCGTATTTAAATTACAGCGATGTTTGCCGGACTACAAACCGCTACTATTCCCGTTCGTTCGTTGCTTCATTCGCTCGCCCCATCGTCCCTTCGTTCCTCCTTGACGAACCGTAGTGTTCGAATTTTTGCCCAGCTCCCCGCAACAAACCAACGTCATCCGAGAATTTTATGGAACCAACTGAGCCTGGAACTCGTTTCTCCACATTTGCCTTTACGAGAACGCGTCTACGCTTAACAATAACACGCTACGAATAACTCTTACAGTTTAACGCACTCGAAACCTTCCTAAGAGACCAGTTTCTCTTTTTGCTCGCGCGGTGTTACATAGTTAATCACGCGACTACTTTTTAGTCCCGAGATTCGAGCCTCGAATAATCTCTGAAAGCCAGAAAAAACGGGACATTATTGAAGTTGTGCAATTCCGTTGAGAAACGAGGCGTTGGCGCAGGATTTAAAACCGTTTGCGGCTACTTTTCGATTATATTAATTATTGGCGTGACGAGAAAACTTGGTAGGAGTAGTAGGAGTAATCGTCGAGTTTTATGCATCGGTCGGGAGGATTACGGAACTCGTTCCTTGACTTTTGGTTTTACGAGAATATGGGTTGGGTGTTAAATGTGTGTTGCGCACGATACTGAATCACTCTTCCTAATTGTACTTTAACAAATACGAATGAATCATCAAGAATTTTCCAGTGATATTAATTATTTATATGACGAAAAAACTTGGTAAGAGCAGTTAGGAGTAAACGTGAAGTTTTATGCATTGGTTGGCAGGATTATGGAACCCGTTTCTTGACTTTTGGTTTTACGAGAATGCGTCAAGTATTAAGTATAGTGCACATGGTACATAGTGAATAATTTTTCGGTGATATTAATTACCCGTGTGACGAGAAAACTTGGTAGGAGCAGTAGGAGCGATTGTGAAGTTTTATACGTCAACCGGAAGGATTGTGGAACTCGTTCCTTAACTTTTGGTTTTACGAGAATGGGTCGGGAATTAAGTGTGTGTTGCACACGGCAGCGAATGACTTTTCCTAATTGTACCTTAGCAAATGCGAATGAATCATCAAGATGTACCAGCGTGCACCAGGAACGCGGAATCATCATTTCAACCGAGTGTATTAAGCAATTACGTCTATAAAATGTATGCGTGAGTCTGTGTTGTCCCCCTCCATCTCCTTTAATTCGACTTAATCGTATTTCGAGCGCACGTGGATAATTGCTGAAGAATCATCCATCTTGTTCGGATATTTATTTCTGATTAATTGCTTTAACGTGTCAAAACACACACATATATATATATATTATGTATGTATATAAAACTTAGTACATATTTGTCCGTAAGAATCATTCCACTTCTGGTCTTGTTCCATGAGTCCCAGAAGCCAATTTCTCAACTTTTCAACCTGGTTGATTTCATATCCATTTATTATCATGATTAAACATCATTGAGAATTATTATATTTCGCTGTATTTAGCCCTCCTGCTTATCTATATATACTATGAGTCATCGTATCTATCGAGCCTATTGAATTTCATCTGGACATTACCTGACGATAGCCTTATTCGCTGTAATAATTAATCACTTTTACGGTTCGCGGATAATATATAAACTTCATAGATGGAGAATTAATACATGCAATTGTAAAATTGATATTGATAACGTTTGAAAAACTAATATTTGGTAGATTTTATCGAAAAACGGGAAACCAGTGCTAGCTGAGATCTTTGAGATATGTTATATTCATAACGCAGCGCATTCTCAGGTATGGAGAAGTTTTCACGCACCTGTAAATTTTTTCGCGTGGAAACCTTTGGTGAAATTGTATTCGCTATAGCTGACTGCCTGATACTCCCACGCGCCAGATTTTGTGCGTCACCTCTTTCGTTATGCGACGTGAGTGATTCGGAGGACCGTTCACCAGGTCTTACGCGAAAATTTACAGCTTCGTATGAATACAATGGACACGAACAGCAGCGAGCAACCGATTTGAATTTCGACGAACAGTCTCGCTCCATAGAAGCCTAAATAATTGCCGTAATCTAGAAAATAGAATTGCTCTAACCCACAACCGTTCACTTATTGACAAATCATTTTTCATAGAGCAATTAGTATTTCTTAAGAAGCTTGTTCCATCGACTTAAATTATTATAATCCGACGATTCTTTTCTGTTTCGAAATAACAATGCTATTATTCAGTTTTTTTGGTCGAGTAAGAAATAGTATTTAACGAAACCAATTTGTAGTAAATTAGATTTCTTTCAGATAGGATTTTATAAGGCTTGTGATCAGTGGTGAAAGAAAAGATGCTTTACCATCGCTCAAGTGTAGCCATAGAAGAGAGCATCTATATGGGAATGACCGATAATTAATACAGTCTTGGATAAAGTTGGACCTGGAAAGAATTGCATTCAACGATATTTTTGCCTCTGATACGCTGCTTCGGAACATTCCGGAAATATTATATATACTTTATGAATTTCCGGAATTCCTTTCATGCTCATCTGATTTGCTTCGAAACCATGACGGTCGAGCAGTTATATTTTGACATTCATATTTATCATTGCCCCTTTCCCTGCGAATGCATTTCCTGACTACTTGGATATTACCGCATCAAATATTCGTAAAAAACCTGTCTCGCTATAAATATATTTTTATAAAGTAAGGGTAACGATCTATTACCTAAGAAAATCTATAGAAAATATTTTAAAACGTTTTAAGAAGTTAATGACTAGCCTCAAGTACAATTGGTTATTAAAAGACTATTAACGATTCGTAAGAAAAATTTGAAAGGGTGGTTATTATTCAAGAAGAAATCTTCTGGTACCAGCTGAATAGTTATTGGGTCGTTAGAAATAATGTTCGAGAAGCCGTGAAAAGTATGGGAATTATCATAATTGCATAATACGATAAATGACAGGGATTTTCTTGTTTTCCGAGGAATTTCTGGGCGCATGGTTGGCACTTTCACAATCCCATTTAGGCACGAAGAGGATAGGATTGAGGATGTGGATCGGTTAAGGAGTCGAGCAAGTGTATGATATTACATAGCCCGAGGATATTTTACATGCTCGTAATGGGCCTTAAATAAGCCGTCGAGAGGTTGAATCGGAGAGCCGAAGACAATCGATCCGAGAGAAAAAAAACGGCAATAATAGTCAGTGCCAGCTGCTAGAGCGGCAGGTCGCGTCCGTTGTTCAGGTGCGGTCACAGAGTGAAAGTAGCGGCGAGCTAAAGATGGTATCGCGTGTAAAAGAGATTCTCGGCGGATTTTAGTGGCCGCCAGACTCATATACGTAACACATAATATTCACACGTAATCTAGGGTCAACATTCGCCGATAATGTCCCTTGGAAAACGAACATCTATTGATGGACTGGCAATGCCTTAACTTAGGAATCGTGGAATACTAATCTGCAAATCTCGGGATTTCTTTGATAAAACTCACCTAATGCTTGCGCATAACAGGTCGACGCTTACCCGATTCCCCTCGCTCGCTAATAACTGACTCTCAGAAAATTAACTGTCTACGCTACCTTACCAGGAAATATCAGAATACTCGTCTTCTATAACGACTATTAGTTTCTCTTACTCGCGGACAATGTTACTTCTCGAAGAGAATCGAGCTATACAGAAATTATGGTGTTATTTATAAAAGAAAAAGGATTTTCTGGTCTCTCGTTGAACACGTAACGCTCGTTGATATTAGACGGAAAGGTCAAGCGAAAATATCTAATTATGACTATTTTTGAAAGATTTCCAGCAGAGAAGTATATGAGGGGCATTGCTTGAAATTCAGTGGATGTAGCTTCGAATCGTAATATATTGCGCGAGAACAAGTGTGCACGTAAGAGCGAATGAGAAAATTTGCCCAAAACGTCCTTCGGCCAAATAGAAATTTTGCTGTAAAATCGAAGACATCGACAGTTATGTAAACTTAACTTAAAAATTCTGTTTTGAATGCATAATGAAGAAAGAATAGTTTCCCATCTGCTGCTCTTGAATAAAGTCGCGTAGCAAAACTGCTTGTCATATAGAGAGGAACCAACGCCGGTTCACCCGAAGCAAAGACCATTTGCATGACGAAACTGATTGATACGGGGGATACCTCAGAAACGAACCTCGATTTATCGAAACAGGGAAAAGAAAGAAGAGCGTAACTGATAATGGACTAGTTTGGAATGCGACGATTCTCGTGAGAGTTGCCGCGCACCAATTTGGTTTTCCGGTCGGACGATTTGCTTCCATCGTGAATCGTTTGAAGAAACATGCAATATGCGCTGTGCCCGATATGCGTTCAGGATCAAATTCTCCGCATCATTGCTTCATCCAAGACGACCGAATGAGGATGAGGTATGCGCTCTCCATTTCTTTACTTCTCTCTTTCGACCTACCACCAGACAGCGCCAATACCGCTACACGAAAATTGCCAGTAAGAATTACCGTAATTATTCGGCGCACAATGTCGACGTGAAAAATGAGTTTATTCCTAACCCATTACACAGAAATTAATCAAGAGCAAGCATTTTTTCAAAATTATCTATCGTGTATTTAGTAATGTTTATATCCATTACGCTACGCGTATATTCAGCAATTTTTCATGAGGTATAATTAAACTAAGGAGAATTTCAATGAGGCTCAAATAAATAGCCATATCTCTTGAATCTCCCAGTAAGCTGGGGTATCTACGAAGGTCTGATGAGAGTAGTCAACGAGCGAGGTTTTCCTAGAAAGATATATGTAATTCTCAGTTTAATCTAAGGAATAGCGCAAAATGAAAGGCTGAAAAGGCCAATTCTTCGATTCTCTACTTCTCGCTTCTTTCGCGAATAGGAGCGCCCTGGCTAGTAACTTGTTGACCAATCGAACTTTTTCACCGGAAAATAGATGTGATTCTCGGTTTGCTGCAGAGAACCGGTGAAGTCCTCATCATTCGCCACTTGTTAACTGGCCGATCCCGCCGCTACTTTCTCGCATCGTCGGAGTCCAGAGATTGAAGCGGATTTAGTTGCACTCTCACGTCCTCCAATCTCCGTGTTATAATGCATCCAACGTTACGATTCTCTCTCAGCTAGCCGTTTGTTGACCGTTCGAACATTTTCACTGGAAAATTAATGCGATTCTGAGTTTGCTAAAGGGAATCGGTCAATTCCTCCTCATCGTTTGCCACTGGTTGACCAATCGATCTCGCTAGTGCTTTCTTGATTCCTTCTCGCATCGTCGGAGTCCAGCGATTGAAGCAGATTGAGTCTCACTCTCACGTCCTCCAATCTCCGTGTTATAATGCATCCGACGATATGATTCCCGGCTGACGTCACGAATGGTTAGAAAGTCGAGAAGAAAAAATCAACATTCCTGCATGCGTCTCGGCGCAAGTTTAACATTCACCACGTTCTAACAGCAGCTTAAAGCAGCCGGTTCTCGCGTGTCTCGCGTTAAATAGAACAGCACATCGATATTCCGACTTATGCCGAGGTGGAGGATCTCGATGCGTTCTTCATTCGTGTGGATGTGTATTGCGTACGTGTGTACATGCCTTGCTGGCAACGGTGAGCAGCGAGCAGACAAAGGGTCGCGAGAAGCGTGACCCTTCTTATATCGTGTTATTATTGTCGTATCGTAACCAATTATTTGGTTCGACTGCGAAAGCTGCCCTAAAGACGTGCCTCGTGTTATTATTACGTCCTCGTTCAATCACTCTCTGAAAAAGTGTACCGGCTTGCTATCTCACACATGCTCGTATTTTCTCGTAGGTGGCCTGAATCAATGATAATGAGACTCGAAATTGCACGCAAACATTTTCAAGTTTCGCTCGAAACGCTCACACGAGGCCAACTTGTACTCATAGGGCTCACCTTGCTTGAAAACACAATTTCGTAACGTGCGTTTTAACGAATTCAATCATTCTTACTTTAAAGTTGACCTACCAACATTTCATAAATATTAATATTACGAAAACAGATGAAACATAATAAATACACTAAAGGAATTAAATCTTTGTTTCTTTATTTCTTCCTATAATGGATAAGGCAATGTAGACAAATATGTCTATTAAGAGATAAGGCTAATTAAACTAGATGTATTTTCGTGGTCCGATTAATTCTTTAGATTTTTTGGCTGGTACGGTACAAAGAGACATCATTGTTATCTACGTGACTTGCATACAAAGACGGCCTTATAAGGCGTGTTTAAAAGCCCACATAATTCATCGTAAATTCAATTAGTCCATAAGCGATAGCTTATCAAAGAGTAAATATGTTATGTAAGTAGCGTTATTTCGTCTCTCTTAGGGTACTTACCAAGCTAAATTTAGAGGATGATCCGTTTTGGTTTTAATACAAACGTGTGATTTACCAGGACAATGCAGGTATGATGAAAATAAAAGAATTTCCTGTGATATGTAAAAAACAACTTTCTGCCTTGGCGCCAATGGCCTGTTTAGCGAGGCAGTGAGTAGAAAATGTTCTGGACTTTCGTCGTGTATCACTCTTGACCCACGGGACGCTTTCGAATCTCCAGGAATTCATATACCCCACCGTATCGAAACTGTTTTAGTTTTAACATAAACATGTAGCGATTGGTGATTTATGACGCTTCCCATAAATACGATAAAAATTAAAAAACTTCGGAAGGCATACAGAGCACAACTCCACCTTAGTGCCAATACCGTGTTTAGTAAGATCGCGCTATTTACCGTACTTCTAGAAATGTTATGCACGTTCGTCGCGTACAGCTTGACCCGCGGGGCGCTTTCGAATCCCCAGGAATTCATACCATACCGTATCGAGACTGTTCCTACCTCGATACACTATAAAACGGTAGCCACTCCATCATAAACCAGGTCTATCCGGCTACAAATCTCAATTCTTTAAAATCAAATTCACTAAAACTTTCAGTTTCGATCTCGCCACGATGGAATAACTCTAAGAGTTTAATGCCAATTGTGTGTAGAGAAATGTCAAAATCAGCTTAGTTCTGCAGTAGAAAGAAAATTTAATATTATACCAAATAACTGCACAGCTGACTGATAGTCTCACAATAGTAGGTACTCATGCTCGCGAAATTTTTCCTCTACTGTCATTAAATCTCTGGATACTTTTAAGATTAAACTTGATTCGAAATAGTTTCCCCGACAATTTATTTACAGTTAAACGCTAATAAAGTCCAGATAGAATTCACTTTTTCCAAGCTCTTTGTATAACTTTAATAACTTGCTAAAGAACTCTTAATACGTTTTAAATGAATTTTCAATCATAAATTCAATTTGCTGGAAAGTTAAATGTATTTTAATACAATACGTGAGATATTGAAGAAGATTCGTGGCGGTATAGCTGCAAAACATGCAAAAGGATTATCGTTTCAACTGAAGAGAGTAACAATATACTTATTACTCGAAATCATTGGAATTGTGGTAAAAAGCAATATTCGTACCGCGGATCCTTGAAAGAAATGGGTAATCTAGGTAAAGTCGGCGTTGAGAGTTGGAGAAAAAGCGACGAGTCAAGAAAGAGGAAGATATGGTGGGGGAAGGGGGAAGGGAGAGAGAGAGAGAGAGAGAGAGAGAGAGAGAGAGAGAGAGAGTCAGGCAGGCGTGCGTTTGAAATTGACGGAACGCGGGAGGCAGTTGGCTCCGGAGGCTTGAAGGCTGTAACCCGAGTCGTTGGCTCAGGCTCGTTCGGGTCCCAGGACTCGCCAGTCGCCAAGGATCTTGCTTCTCTGGTGGACCTGGTGGTGGTAGTGATGGCGGGTGAAGGAGAAGGGAGGGAGAGAGGGGAGAGGAGCTGAGGAACTTGATCGACCAAGGGAGAAAAGGAAGGAAAGGAGGGGAAGGTGGAGGAGAGAAAGAGAAGGAGAGGAGGCATGGCGTATACGAGAGAAGTCCAAGAGCGGTCCAGCAACTCCAGAACACACAGCAGCTTCACAACACACGCGCAGCCAAGCAATTCCTTCGGTATTGGTTAGAGCGCGCGCACACACAGTTTCAATTTCACGGAGTACTACACCGTTGGGGAGAGAGACGCGTTAAAAAAGTCCATTGAGAGTTACGGTATTCTTTGAGCAATCCGCGGTAGAAGCAGATATAGGAAACTCTGGCCACACACCCCGACAGCTCAAAAGCGGTTTCCATACACTTTCCGGCTGATCGGGCACTCTTCGAGTCTCAACGGAAGCTCGGAGTAGCTTGATTAACCACCCAAAGAGTACCGTTCACCAGTAATATCGAACGCTCTAATTTCCAGACTTTCCGTTACACTCCCGAGACACCGCGTAAATAGCCTGGAATGCTGCTTTATGCTCTTGCACCTTTTCCCGGTTAAACAGGAATTCCACCGATGGATTTCAATGAGAAATACCCGATATAGAGATAAGTGGATATTGAAGTTTGAGTATATTGAATTCTTTCGGTGAACTGGAGAGAGGGTTGGAGAAACATCTTGCAGCGACCTTGATCATATCCCTATAGGGTTCTGAATCAGATTGTTGGAGGGAAGTCAATGGGGAAAGAGGTATAGGTGAAAATTCTCACGGTGAATCTTCCCATGAAGTCGGCACGTAACAGAACAGAGCAGAAACAAACGGGGACCCACCTGTTACTGTCCCACGTGCACGGCCGGCTACTTCTAGCAAATTTTTACTTGTACATAGTGTATAGAATTTTTTCATAAACCTTCTGATGAGGAAATAATCATGCTATTTTTTAGATAACGGCTTCCCGCTTGAGTCTAAACTCATCGGTACATCATTCTAATGATTTCTCCAGAAGCTTGTCTCGAATCATTCGAGGAATATCCACAAAAATATATATGCTTGTGGAATCGAATCTTTTGATGGAATTCGTGTACGCAAATTGGGTATGGAAAGAGAGAGGGAAAGAATGAGAGGAGGGGGAGAAGGGAAGAAAGAGAGAGAGAGAGAGAGACAGCCCGGACCCGTCGAATCATTAAGCCAGCAATTTTGTTGATTACTCACCTTCTCTACTGGCGTAAGAAACTTATCCAAAAAAAAAGAAGCAACTTGAAGAAAGCAGATGCTTCGGAGCTATGAAAATCCAGAGAGCACAGTTATAATCACTGAAAGCACTATGTCTTCTGGACTTTTTCAGTAAACAACATACTCGCGCACTAAATATTCAAACAGAAACGCACGACTCCGTTGAGCGCGTGCGTACTTTGGGTTTTATCCGTTACTGCGTTCCACACTGCGTTCGCAACAGTTCTAAACTCTACCAAGATCTGCACCAATACTTTTGCTAAAGGCTTCGGGTTCTCGAACCACTCCACTCCATTCCATCTCTTCTTACCCTCTTTACCCCTACCATTCCGCGCAGTCATTTTCCCTCCATTCCCTTCTCATCGTATTGGCTCCCCTCCTTCCGACACGTGTCTCTTAAAAACATTTTTGCGACCGTGGCGTCATCTTGTCTTCACTCTGACAAACAAAAACTGTCCTCCCGATTAAACCATATGTTTGTCGGTAATGTAGGAAAGAAACCCCACCACCACCACCACCTACCACCCAGCATCGTGGATCGTTGCTTGGCATCATTTTCAATAGATGGCCATACGGAAACTTCACAGTTCACCTGAAATGGTGGCGCCACCACCGATTGAGGATAATTATTGTATTGGTCGCCAATCGCCATGAGGGCCAAGAGCAATCTCTCGTTTCATACAATGGGTGATACTATAAGTGATGTTTTATTATTAATATTAAATAAAACCCAAAAACCAGAAGAATTTTTAAGGTATTTCAAGTTTTTGGCAGTATTTAAAATATTTGTGTTCATAACCTATAAATATAGTTTGTTCACACTCGTAGCTTTGTATATTTTTATGTTGTAGTGTACAAAATGAGACTGCCCACGAAATCAGATCTTGCATTAAACAACTCTATGATTTTACAAAGACAAAATCAGAAAGAAATAAGAAGTCATTACCAGAACTCTTAATAGATGGCTTTGATGAAGAACAAATATGGCAGCAATTGGAGCTTCAAAATGAGGGAGAATTAGATTATTTAATAGGAGATATTTCTAAGGTATTGGCAGCTAAAGATGAGTTAACGTTGCCTATCAGTTTAGTTCCAAATCAGTCTAAACATAAAGATGAAGTGGAAGCTGTAGGAAATGATAATGACTCAGATTCTGTTGATGAAGAAAGTGTACACGATATAAATTTAGAGGATTATGATTCAGAATTGACCAAAAAGATTAGTAAAGCTAAAAAACAAAACAAAAAATCTTCTATTGTAGACGATAAGTTTTTCAAACTGCAAGAATTGGATGAATATCTAACAAAGGAAGATAAAAAAGAAACAGGTTTACCCAAGTCATCAGGAGAATCAGATGACGAATCTGTTGACTTATTTAATGATTTTTCTAATGACGAAGATGAGGAAGAAGAAAAAGATCCTAAATATGTAAAATATGCTGACTTTTTTGACAGTCCTGATAGTGAAGCTGAAAACAATGATAGTAAATTACATGAAAATGATGATATGGATTACTCTGATAATGAACAGCAATCTTTACAAAGTGAAGATGAAGATCATAAGAAGTCTTCCAAAAAAGTAAAATTTAACCTTACAAATGATTCTGATGAAACTGATAGTTTGGAAAAAGCAGATCCAATAGAGGAGAATCGAGAAATAAAATCCTCTCTTGAGAGCCGACAAGAAAGACTAGGAAAAAGAATTAAGGAAATGGAAGACCAGGCAATTTCAGAGAAACCTTGGCAATTGAAGGGTGAAGTTAGTGCCTCAAGTAGACCACAAAATTCTCTTCTTGAAGAGTTTGTTGAATTTGATATAATGACAAGGCCAGCTCCTGTTATCACAGAGCAGACTACTCTTAAATTAGAAGATATAATAAAACAGAGAATTAAAGACAAGGCATGGGATGATGTTGAAAAAAAATTTAAACCAATTGAAACACCTTTAGAATATAAAAAGAAACTGATATTAAATCAAGAGAAAAGTAAAGAAAGCTTATCACAAATTTATGAAAATGAATACATTAAAGAAAAGAAAGCTTTGACTGGAGAAGATGAAGATAAGGAAGAAGAAGAACCAAAGCAACATACTGAAATTAAAGAAATGATGCACACATTGTTTGCTAAATTAGATGCTTTATCGAATTTCCATTACACTCCAAAAATGGTAAGAATTTGTTGATTCATTGAAGTGTCAACATTGTGTTTTAACGAACTCATTGTAAATTTAATTTTTCTTTCTTACAGGTTAAACCTGAAATTAAAATTATTAGCAATGTTCCTGCCGTTACTATGGAGGAAGTAGCACCAATTGCTACTAGCGATGCTATGCTACTTGCTCCTGAAGAAGTTAAAGGTAAATTGGAAATACATTAAATATTTATTTTACGTTTCTTTTAAATTTATAGGGAACATTTTATCATATGCGATTTCCTTTTTTTACAGCCAAGTCAAAGGGAGACATTATAGGTAAAGCTGAGAGGACGAAGACGGATATGAAGCGAGAACGAAGACGAAAGAAGTTGAAACAACGTGTGAAGCAAAAAGTTAAAGAGGAGAATGAAAAGAGTAAGCCTACTTTGAAAGCGGGCATTGAGAAGAAATATAAGAAGAGTAAAACTGCTACTGAATTAGTCAAGAAACTCAGTAAAAGTAGAAATGTTACTCAGGTGGAAGAAACGAGTCATAAAATGCCTAAATCCTCAACTGCATTCTTTACCCAGTTACAAGATCAGGTAAAGAGTAATATTAAATCAAAAATGTCTTCATCTTCAACAAAAAATAATAAACATGCAATAACTGCAAAAAAGTTGAAGCTGTAAATTTTGTAAAAAAAAAAATATTTAAGATAAAATATGTACAAATTTTTAACAAGGACTGTACATGTTTGTTGCAAATAATAATAAGTTTTTATAAGTTGTCGATAACTCTTGACTTCTCCTTTCTGTCCTATACACTTTTTACTTTTCACATAATGAATCCTTACTAACATAATTGTCGTGTAAGTATTAATATATTTATCCTAAAAAAAAGAATACTCGAAATATTAAATAGTTGTAGTAGGAAACTTAATATTTTTTCTAAATTGCTTAATATAATGATAGGGATGTTCTTTCTTCTGCCTAGGTCTGTACAGTATTTAGTGCTTAAATGTAGGGATACGATGGCATGTAAAGCATTTGGATCAACGTGTTTATTTGTGTAATGGTGAAAAATGTTCCCACTTTCTCATGATATGGTAATTTACTTTTTCCATTTATCGAAACTTGTCAAACATGTACAAATGCAATAAATCACACGTGATTACTTGTAAATGCATTATTTATATGTATAACATTATCTATATTTTTCTTTAAGAATATCTAAAAATGGTGTCTTGCACAGAGAAGCAAAGTGGATTACACAATTTTGTACATCTTCAAATTTGAACAATTTCTGGTAAAAGCTGATTTGAGATTGCACTGTTTGTAATTATAAAGTTCTAAATTAAAATAATTAAGCTAACCTTACATACCTAACGACAAGCTGGTGTTAAAATTACCATGATTTGTGTGGTTGTGTTTCATTTTGAGAAATTTTAAAAATATCTTTTCTTACAGTTTACGATACATCTCGTCGTCAATATCTACTAAATAGTGCGCATAATACTTGGAAATCAATTCTTCTAATGTAAAGTAAAATTACAAGCACAAATACAAAATGTTTCATCACTGAAGAAATTATCTTGTTTCTTTCATGGAAAAGAATAATAAAATCACGATTATATACATGACTTCAACATGTATAATCACGACAACATTAAGAAGCGTACCTAGTTTATTTTGATTTCAACGTAACTTGAATAATATACTGCTCGTTTCTGAACAAATTCAATTAATCCGTAGATGCAATATTTTTCCATGATTCGTTTTGGTCGATTGATTCGAGCCATCAGTGTACATATTTACGTTTGCTAAGCGTGACTATATTCACAGAACGATGTTTTTAAACATAGAATAGATTATCCAATGATTTTTAATGGCACTTTTGCAAACCAATAACCAGATTGAATATCCATTTAAAAAATTTTATGTTACGATTTGTTCAAGATTTATCTATCGTAATATAAAACCGAACAGATGAAACTTGTCATATCTAGATGACGTTGATAGATCGAATTGTTCAGATCTCATTAATTCACATAATGTTCATAAGTCAGGTGCTACTCATGTCAAGTGCTGATTATGATGCTCGCAGTAATTTCACAATAATACCAATTTCTTCAAGTATAGAACTCATTGTTTCTTCATAAGGCTACTCAAAATTGGTATTGAACATGTTCAATTCTTCAAAGCCAGATGCTCCTCCTTGATCTTGGAGCATTTGTAACATCTCGGAAAGTTCTTGGGGCTGTGCAGTGGTACCTCCTTGGGTAGGATGAGGTGGTGGAGCTTGTCCAGCAACCTGCGAATTCGCGTGCCCACCATCGGCCTGAGGGTTTTGATGCTGCTGACCTTGCCAGCCCCATATACCTACAATTTGAAACTTGCATGTTACTGAACCAGAATTGTATATTAAATATCAAAATATTAAAGGATCGAAAAAAAATTTACCTGGATTACTAGGCACTGTAGTGACAGCATGATATTGCGAAGTTTGCGTTCTAGCGCCACTACTTAACTGTGTATAAGTTGGTCCGCTTGGTGACCTGGATGGGCTTAATTGACTGTATTGATAACCTTCCGTCACAGGTTGCTGTACGTAAAAATTAAATTATTTAATATGGATATGAGATAATTATATCCAGGAGTTTCACCGTGGTAATATAATTTTACCTGACGCCCAATAGTCCATGCTTGTTGTACTGGCGTTGGAGATGTATTAGATGGTTTTTGAATCCTACTTAATACAGATGAAGGAGCGCTTTGTTGTCCCGGAGAACCATATGCTATTGGCGACTGAGTTGTTTCGTAACCTTGATAAACATTTTGAGTACTGGACGGTCTAGCTTGTTGCGGACCTAATTATATATAAAAGTAATTATAAAACCAGTAATGTTAAAAAAAATGAATGCTATACATATAAAACAACAGATATATATATATATATATATATGGACATACCAGCTGTAGCTACAGCTGCTGGATGTTGCATCATGTGATGCCCAGGATAAATTGGATCTCTTACAGGATGTCTCTGAAGTGAATAATCTAAGCCAGGTTGTGCATAGGCAGGTACAGCTTCGTTCTCATTTTGACCATCACTTGCAGGATGAAAAGATCTGTAATTATTCCATTACAAAATATTGTAGTACCTTTCTTAAACATAAAAAGAATAATAAAGTTGAAACATACTTCGCATGAGCATTTGTGCAAACGATATATTCAATTTCATTATTGAAGGGATTCAGGAATGCGAATGCTGTCATCTTTAACCATACCCAGTCTCGATTTTTAGCTCGAAATCTATACATAGCCGGTACAACTTGTCCTTTTCCTTTTAAAACTGTATGTGAAATTCATCAATATTAGTAAATAAATCTATAGAAAATCTGATTATGTGTTGAAGATAGTGGTGATAATCTACCTTGATCGAAGCTTTCTCGCATATGCGGCAGATCATCTGGATGAAAAAAGTCATAGCAAGGATGTCCTAACAATTCGGAAGGCGTATACCCCAAAATTCCACCAACTCTTTGGTCCACGAAAGTAAATTTGCCTTCTGCAGAGTGACGGGATATAAATTCTGTAATCGGAGAAAAGAACAATGTGAGATTAGAAATCACTTTACTTTAAGGTTGAGTAAAGAAGTCTACGAATCGTTATAAATGAAACTCACCGCTATTGCTATTGGAACCTGATAAATCGCTACTATTTGGTGTACTAGTGACCTGCAGTCGTCCTATTGCAACAAGACAGCAATGATTGGTAGCACCTTCATCGGCGACTACACCTTCAGGTCCAGTTTGAACTCCGCCTGGACCTCTGTCACCTAGACCCACACCTGGTACACATGGGGGAACAAAATCACCTACAGCGTAAAAGTACGAATCAGTCTTAACTCCCCAATTGATAGGAATAAGAATGCTGATTAAAGTATCAAAATTTCCTCGATACAAATTACAATGTTTTGACTGTAATAACAATTGTAGTCGCTCTCAACGTTTAACACATTGTTGATCAAATCTGTAATTTGTCATCCGCTGGTGGTGGTTTGGTAACATGAAAAATTTATTGATTTGGAGACATGATGCAAAGATTAATTAGTTTATCGTTTCTAATAATATGTCAATGCTTTTATGTTATATAATGGGAAGCATGAACTTCAACATTGTAAGAAATTAAAATTTTTTAGGGCTCATTTAAAAAAGAGAGAATGAACGTTCATAATTTAATATTACAATTATTTATGTAGTGAATCATTTGCATTTTAATCAAATTGCATTATATAGCATTATCCACCATGAATATCGAGCAAAACTCACCGGTGGGAGGCCAGTTTTTTATATATCCTGTGCAATGAACTACCGCGTAGTTTTGCCCATCACGAGCAGGTGGACCTAAAGAATTTCGTTGTTTCATACGTTGCAGACCGTGCGCCGCAGCCATGTCTCCCGTTGTTTGTAAATTTCCTACTTTCATACGACAGATAAATCCTCTTCTCGAACCCATGCACAATCTCATGGATGCTAAAATATAAATTATACTTTAATGTAAAATAAAATACCAATTAAATGAGAGTACCAGTAATTAATGATTAACTCACATTGACCTTCCTTTTTAACAGTTCCAGTCTTGAGATCAAGTACTCTTCCTCCATGCTGGGGTTCTGCTGCACTCAGTTGTTCGCGAACCTTTTCAGTGTCGTCCGGATGAACTTGAGAGTAAAGACTGGTACCGTACCAATCGCTTTGGGTATAGTTCAGAACCGGTGCCACTGAATCCGAGACGTAAATGATTCTACCGCTATCACAACTGACCACAAACAGAAATCCATCAGCTGCCTCGAGAATCAGATGTTTCAGTTCTTGATCCGTCAGAAAAGACGGTTTGTACGCATTATCAGTCGCTGTGTTTCCGGTACCTGAAAGTTCATTTAATACTTAATTATAATTTCATTATATCCTTAAAACTAGTACAACAACTACATAAGCGTAAGGCGGTAAAAATTCCTTCGAGCAGATTGAGTTTGAGGGTACTTGAAATGGATTTAGATGGAAAAATTAATGGAGAAGTCATTGGGGTGCGTCAGCGAGAGAAGTTTTGTCATGTAAGGCACTTATTACTCGGTAAAGCGGACAGGACAAGACAGGGTACAAAAGAGTGGTAGCCAAAAGGAGGACAGGGCAATCTCTGAGCGGTGGAGAGGTAACTATCGAGGTGCAAGATCGGAATTGCAAAGCGGACAGGATCCCGAGCGGTGGGAGAGAGCGGCTCTCGCGATGCGATCTTTACCCCGATACACGAGAAATTCCGGGAAGAGGTACTTTAACGACTTCCAAACAAGATCTATGGTGGAACCCCCGTGACCTTCGTTACCATTACTTTCCACGCGGGGAGCGTATCGACCATACCGACGTGGATGGATCGAATCTCTCTTCCATCGAAAACACAAACTCTCCACTTTTTTTCTTCGAGCATTTACAGACTCTCATCTACCCAGGCTTAACATCTTTTTTATCGACCGATCCTCGAATTACCAGCGCGAACAAATCACACTGCTACCCAAACCCTCGCAAGCCAAGAAATCTCGTTTCAAGGATCAGTCCTCGATCCTCGAGAGTCTTCGATTCTTCTCTCGTGCTGCATTTTTTCTCTTTCAATTTCCGTTTAACTCGTCGATATATTTCGATCATTTTGCGGGTACAAGAGTGATATGTCAAGTATTTCGATGATAAATCTAACAGAGTAAGAAACACGGACTCGAAGTTGAGTATGGGAACGGGTAGCGTTGCAGTTGGCGATTTGAGGTTATATTCTTTGATCGTCAGTCACGTCCAGTAGCGACAGTTTGGCGCGCTAACCGATCGAGGGCCCGTGGCCCGTTACGAGTTTGCTCATTGGGCGTAGTGCGTACGCCAGTATAGAGGGCGCTGCACGTTATAATCTTCCGTTGCCTCCCCCCTACCCTCTTCTCATCATCCGTTTCGTCTTGTCGAATGAGCCGCGTAAACGACTGTCAACATCCCGACACAGAGTCAGGTGTACGGTGAAGGGGAGGAAAAGAGACAAAGAGGGGGGGGGGGAGGGATGTCCTCTTAGGGTAATTTGTATTCCACAGTGATGTTGGCGGGAAAGAGGAGAAGTGGCTATAAACAATGCGACGCACCACCAATACGTAGGTGGAATCACGGCTCGGATGCGTAAGAAGAGGGAGAGGGGGGGCTAGCCACCGCGCGTGTATATACGCGTATACGTGTGAGGGGGGCCCTGTTGCGTGAACGCGCGCGCAAGATCTGCATGCGTGAGCGCCCAGGTTAATGTGTGTGCGTGAGGGGCTAAAAGGGACAGCCGACAACTCGACGTTCCTAGGTATCCTCACGGCCAGACCGGAAATACACACATCGCTCTCTGCATTCGATATGAACGTCCGACGAGACTCGCGAAGAAAATAGAAAAAATCTCAGACGATATTGCCCGGCCAAGCATGTCCGGCAAATTGTTTCGATTTTTCTGGGAAATCTTTGAACGGTCATTTGCACCGTTAGGGAAGTCAACGAACGGGGCCAGAATGCACCCGTGCGTTTTTAAATGTGTGTGTGTGTTGGGAGGCGCGCGTGTTCATTCCACATGAACGCATCTTTTCGCGTGTTACGTATGTACGTTCGGTTGTATACATATGCTTGTACTGTTTGCTCCTTTAGCGAAGTAAGGGGGGGGGGGGAGGGGTGGATCGACCGAGGTAATTCTGTCACGCTTTGCTACATTACACGGTAAACTGTGCATACACGCTGAAATGTAATCAGCTTTTGGATAAATTGAAGAAATATAGCGCTGGTCCCTCGACGAAAATCCACGAAACATATCCGAAGGGATACTTTATCGCGCTACACAACGCGCATTTCAATAGTTTCGAATTCTTAAAGACTACCGTATTCGAAAGCTGAAATATTTTACTTTGTTTACGACCACCCGAAACTTTATTCCGCTTATTCGAGGTGTAGCTTAGAATAATGTATTTCTCCCCCCTCGAGAGAACTGTTTACTTTTTTTTGTCCTTTGGTATTTCTGGATAATTTTATTGTATACTGTGTTTGATCGATTCACATATTGCCAGTGACTCTTTTTATTGTTTTGTCGTGGCTCTTGGTTTCTTTGTTATGGTTGTATAGGATAGCGAGCTTACTTAGATCGTATTACATCGTTATCTGGAGGAACGAGATTAAAAATGATCACGCGCCACTATATAATCGACTCTGACCATTCTTGCTAGTGGCATTGATGTGAACGAACTATTTGCCCATTGACTAATCTCGTGCGTATACAACAACTGCTTTAAATTTTCCTCGTGTCTCCTGCGAGATTCGATATCGATATATCAGTCACGTATGCTGTTGAAATGATTGCAAATTTTTAGATCTAAACGCGTATCTTGTGTAAGCATTTTTATTTATGTAAGACTTTTGCAAATTCTATTGGAAATCGAATCAATAAAACTTAACTTATCAGGCTACGTGAGAATCTCGTTGCTCCGATTGAAAAATAGACCACGTAACAAAGGAATTAACGGCTGATCAGTGAAATCTCGTTCAATTATCCGATAATATGGAAAATTCCTGTCCATCCGATTCTCTCATTAGAAATCTTTGTTCGAAGGAAAAAAATATTTCTCATTTTCGTATAATTGCCCTATTGAGTTCTACTAATGTTTTCACTGAATTTCAAACGTAACTCTTCTCTCTCCATTGTTATAGATTGTTCGGGGCTTCGCGGAGAACAAAGTAGTTTCTCATCGTGGGGAACGTGACGATTAAGTTACTTAGATGTTTGAGCAATCTGGCACGGGCGACGAAAACACTTTGTAATGCGATATTCGACTGTCGATACAGGGAGATTAAGTTACGTTTTGGTCGATTAACACTGCGATAAATATACCCTCGTTGTAGCTAAGCTTCGTGCAAGTTTTACCAAGCTTTGAGTGCACAAAACTTAACTCGAGTCTGGAAAAGGAGCTGAGCTAATAAAATACAAATAAGGTTTGTTTACAAGGGATGGTTTTCTTGGAATATCGAGGATAAACATTGGCTCTTACCTCTCAATGCTTTCATATGCGCCACTGCCATGCGGAGTATGGTGAGTTTGTCCGGTTTCCTGGCGAGGGCTGAACAGGTTGGAACCATGTCGGATAGTTCGGTGATGTAGGCGGTCATCTTGTTCCGCCGCCGTCTTTCAATTTCGCAATGATTCTCCCTACAGTTAGACGCAAGACAAAACCAAGGTAATTGCATAGTTCGAGAAATCGACTTGGCTCACCATGAGCCATCCTCCACTTCGTGGCGACTAAGCAAACATTTCCCATTAAATTACTTTACTTTTTCATCTTAATTACAGTTGGACACGGCACCACCGTGGCCGCCATCCTTCCCGATTTCTTACGTCAACGGGGATTCAGCCGCCAAGAGCAAAACAATGCATTTGTAATTTTTATTATTCCCCACAAAGAAACAGGGCTGAGTAACAAAAGCTCGTCAATGTTATAATAAAATAAGTTTCCCAGGCGAACGTCTGTTTCCCTGATTGACGTTGAATCGGACCAATATATTATAAGCAGAGGGGGAATGACGCTCGAGGGCTTTAAATTGCGCGGGCTTCGAACTTGTGAAACCTCCTGTAATTAAGATACCAGAAAAATGATCACTCGTGAAGGGACAAAATTATATCTTTAATTATTATTATTATTCTCAACAACAAAATAAAAACTCGTCAATGCTATGATAAAATAAATTTCCTGGTTAAAGGTGTTTTTCCAATTGAAGTTAAATCGAGCTAATACATTATGAGCACGATGGGGGGGGGGGGGGGGAACTCGAGGGCTTTGCATCGCTCGGGCTCGGAACTCGCGAAACCTCTTGTAATTACGCTACTAAAAAGATGATACTCTTGAAGGGGATAAAGGAATACATTTCTAATAATTATTATTATCCTTTGTAATAAAATAAAATTGAGTAAACAATTGTCACAATCATAATAAAATAAGTTTGCCAGTTAAACGTTTGTTTTCCCGATTGACGTTGAATCGGACCAATAAATTATGAGTCGAGGGGGGACGACGCTCGAGGGTTTTATATCGGGCGGGCTTGCAATTTGCGAGACCTCCCTGTTATTACTCTACCAGAAAGGTCTAACCCCAAAGCTCGAAGCGTCCCTTTGCCGTGTGTAATTGGCGACGTTGAATCGTAAATTTAATGGAATTTAATTCGCGATAATTTTCCAAGAAATTCAGGGGGTCCCGCGTATATGCACGCGAGACTGCAATCGCGCGAGTCCAACGCGCGCGTTCCACCTCGTGGGAGCCGTTCGAATCCTTCATTTCCTGCGTCGGGGAAAATCCCTTTTTATATATCAATCGGGAAACAAGCTTATAATAAAAAAAAAAAAAAACAAAGAAAACAGAAATTTTGTAGGATTTGCTTAAACTGCTGGAAGTCGATTGGGTAAACTATAAAAAAGAAACCGAATGAAGCTTTTCGGTTTTATCTGACCAATCGAGGGTGTTTCCACGCTATTTACATAGGTTTTAGTAGAGGGTACGATTTATATACGAAACAAATCGACAAATAACAAAAATAAGGAATTCAATAGAATTTTATATCTTTCGGCAGACTGATAAAAGTCGATAGGATTAAAATACATAAGAAAAAAATCGAATCAAGCTTTTTGGTTTTATCTAATCAATTCAGAGATTTTCTACAAGAATTACATTGATTTTCATGAACGTTACGATTTAAATATCAAACATAAGTTACCAAATAACAAAAAAACAGAAAATCCATAGAATTTTATAGTAGTCACGAGACTGATAGAAGTCACCGAAGGTAAAGTATAATAAAGGAATCGAACGAAGTTTTCGGTTTAATCTGGTGGATTGAGAGTGTTCCTGCGGGAGCTGCATTGGTTTTAATCGATGGGACGACGTCGTTAGGCCAAGAGGACCGAGGAGGAGCGGGACAAGTTGAAGAAGAAGCAGAAGCAGAAGTAGAAGAAGAAGAAGAAGAAGAAAAGGAGAAGGTTGAGCGTACGTGTGGCATCCGGGATGTTTACTATGGGGGAAAAAGTGCTGACCCGGACGATCGACCTTCTTTGGACGGGATCGTTCCGTTTCGTTCCGTTGCGGCTTAAGGTCTGGTGGTGGTTGGTTCTTCGAGGTCTGTTAGGTTCGCGTCGCTCTTCTGCCGCGCGCACAGCCCTACTCATGCCTCAGTCTCAGCATCTCAGCATCAGCCTCAACCTCAGCCTCAACCTCAGCCTGGCTCGCTATTTAAAAGAGGCCACGGCGCTTTAAGCGCGAGTATAAAGCAGCCTCCGCGAACTCTCGTTGGAAGGTAGGGGGTCAGGGGTAGAAACAGCGGAGGCTGCAAGAGGAGGGAGGAGGGGAAGAGGAACGCGATCCGAGAAGCAGGACGGAGAACTCCAGGGGTCAGAGGTCAGCCTCTCCGAAGTTGCCCGCTCTCGCTGCAACGTGGGCCCCACCGTGCCTCTTATAGAGGGTGTCCGAGTAATAACGTCCAGTTGCGATATTTACATTATTATCCTTGAGAAAAAAAACTATGTATCTCGATCGGAATCTTCAGGGTTCGATTTAAAATCTCTATTAAATTCTCCGTGGAAGAAACGTTTTTAAATGCTGCGGGAAAATTGTGGGGGACCATTACGGGCCCACCCAGTATGTACTCTCTCTCTCTCTCTCTCTCTCTCTCTCTCTCTCTCTCTCTCTCTCTCTCTCTCTCTCTCTCTCTCTCTCTCTCTCTCTCTCTCTCTCTCTCTCTCTCTCTCTCTCTCTCTTGATCTTACTGGACGTTGTAGCATTGTTCGAGAGAAAAAGATATCCGAATGTATCCGTGGCAAAAGCCATTGCAACCAGATCGTTCGAGTCATCATCGAGACGCTCTCGATATCTCCAAAGGATAACATCAAATAAAACGATCTCCCCCGTCCATAAGTATCCTTAATGACTCTTGTACGCCGCATTCCGGATTTTTGCAGCGACCCTCGTACTCCGTAACAATATCAGCGATGCTAATTTAGAATTTAGAATGCTCAACGTTCGAATGATCCTCCTGTCCTCTATTATACTCAGTTTTGCAAGAGTAATAATTCTCGAGCTATATAGTTTGCATCCATGATTTGTCCGGGAGGAGGAAAAAGGAAGAATTATGGTATATTCGAGGAGAGTGACACGGTGGATGTTCTGGTCTCCTAACGAGGAAGGCTTAAAGCGAGCTGAGAGACTGCGGTGGATTTCGCGGGGCAACCGAAGCAATAAATTTTCATGTTAGAGCCAAATGCGGCTCTATTCGTGCTTTAACGAGAAACCGTTTTGCTTGGCAGCGACAGGAATCAGCTGCGCGAGTGTTACGGTAATTGATTGAGAGAAAGGATTCCTTAATTAATTGTCCTACACGCGCAATCTCAGCAGCGAATCTTCCTCCTGAACTTTATATGGGATAAACCGGGAAAAGAGTTGGCTGCTTCTTTGCTCGCTTAAGTCGCTTAGCAGTCCAGCCACGTGCTTTTCACTTTGCCATGAGATAATCTTCCCTCTCTCCGTCCAATTCCACGGACAACCTGCGCGCATTTATTTCTACTATTAGTCGCCAATCCTTTATCTTATTTGATCCTGCGGATATCGTCGATCTCTCTTTCGAAGCCTCTTTCTTTGAATACTTTGTTCTTTTGATAATTATATTTATTGTTATGTTTGTTAATTTCTATAGAGACTAATTACGAATATAGCTCTACTTTTTTTATACGATCCATCAATATTATTGATCGAGTAAATCGAAGCAAGAGAAATTACTTTGATACAGAGGATTATTTGGTTGGGGAAAATATGGATATTTAACGTTCTCTTATCACTTGTAAATCCTTTATCGTAATCAATTCTTCAAGTATTGTCGATCTCTTTTTAAAAGTCTCTTTGTTCAAGTATTTGATTCTTTTGATAATTATATTTACTGTTACGTTCACATTAATATCTAGAGACTAATCACGAATAAAAACTCTACTTTTTTTGTACGATCCATCAATATAATCGATCGAGTAAATCGAAATAAGAGAAATGCCCTGATACAGTGTATTATCGGATGAAAGAAAATATGGAGATAGTTAGCGTTTAAGAGAGTGAATTACCACGGCGCTCGCGAAACACGTTACGGTAGGAGAGGCGATTTTAGTAATAATTCTCGACACGATAGTTCGAGGGTTAAGCTATTTCGAGGGATGCCCGGCGAGCAAGTGAAGAGATTAGCGCGAGAAAGCCGCGATTACAGAGTCGCACGCGATGCGAGAGCCTCTGACTTTGTTCCTCGATGAACCTCCCTTGATTTTCTATACAAAGTCCCCACCCCCCCCTTTACCCCTCCCCACATCCCTATTCCCGAATGAAGCCATCGAAGATGTGTCCGCTCGTTAAAATAAGATCGCCATCGGTCAAGCGCGCCGTACAATTTTTACGCAATTTACAATTTGGACGCGAAGAGAATTATAGTGATTTCACTCGAAAATCGAAGCTCGTGGCGGTTGATTCACGGGCCATTAGAGACTTCGTCTTCATTACTGGCTTCGGCACGAAGATGGCGCTGATAGAGCGTGGTGGGGGTAAAAAAGCGCGGGAAAGTGAATTTTCCGTGAGGACTCGATGAAAATCTCGGTTGGATCTGAGAAAGGTTGAAGAATCGGAGGATCTTGGGAGGTGAGATAGTGGAGGACGTATAAGAGGGGGGGGGGGGGAGAGGGCTTGCGGCTAGAGGCAGTAATTGCGTTATTAACTTAAAAGTGAGGTTCTTGCGCGTTGGAGGAGTCGCGACATCAGAGAGGAGCGAAGCATGAAGCGGTCTCCGTAATGTTTTTTTTTCTCTTCAAGGCGCGCGTATATCTGCGAAATGACAGTACGGATTGAGAATTGCCTGCCGACGCCGCTGCTCCACCCAATTGCACGCGATGCCAGCTTTGACGCCGCCACAACAACCACCACCACCTTTTCTCAATCCTCCTCCTCTTCTTCTTCTTCGCGTTCTTCCACGCTGTTTCATCTTCGACCGCTCCTGCTAGATAGAATTCCATAGAAATATATCCTGCTTACTCGTAATCCGACTGTGATTCTCCTCAAGCTCTTCGTCAAATATTCAAATTCCAGCGTTACATCATCCTGGTTGTTCGCTCGTTTTTTTATCAGACATTTCACGGTTTCCCGTTGATTCTCCGGGGAAAAAAGGTGTTTACATTGAAAATTTGAAATGTAAAGCGGTGGTAATGGGATTCGAGGTGAAGCTAGGTGGGAGTTGATATCGAGTCGATAAGGGAGTATGAAAATGAAGAGGATTGCGCGTTCGAAGGACGATGGTGCACGTACGAGTATAGGCCCATAGTGTTCCCACGCTGGAGCAGCCTCGAGGGCTTCCCATTCCGCTATCGGTTCACATTGGTGGGTATCATGTAGGTATGTATGTAACTTGAGGTACTTCGGGAGGTACGTACTGGGTGTACCGGTAGAACGGATCTTTTCCACTCGACCACGAATTCGTGAGACGAATCAACGACTAACGGCTCCCACACAAACGCCCTCTTCCTCTACTTTTTATTTCTCCTATATGTATATATATATAGCAATGACCAAACGCACACGAACGATCCACCAAAATTCCGTTACTTACCCAAAATCATTCCGAATAGTCTGCACGATGTAACTGTTCATAGTTCATTATTATTCCAATATAAATATCGAGCCCCTGCCAACTCGACATTCAGCTATATCATTATCTTCTCCTGCAAACGCTACTCTCTTCTATGTACCCGATGCTCTGTAATCTTTCGCCATAAGAAAGTTGCTAGAGTTGTAGCAACGCGATGTGTTTTGATATTCGATTATTTTTAAATTATCGTATTTAACGAGTTGTATTTTTTTTATTTCGGGAATTCTTTTTTTTTTTTAGGTATTGTTTATTTGGTTATGGAAACCGTGCATACCAAAAAAATGAAAGTGAGAAGAGAATGTGAGGTATTGTATTTGTATACTATCAGTGCTGTCTATTGATCAATTTTTTAATTTTTGACAGATTTTTTGGAATACGTAAACAGTTTTGCATTCTCATTTCAATTTGTTGTATTGGTATTGACTGTTCCTATATTTTTTTATTGCGGAACACTACCCTTTTTTGTATATATCCCACGCTCTGCAATTTTTGGTCATAAGAAAATAGTAAAAGTTTATAATAACATTGATTTACGTATTAATATTAGATTACTATTTTATAATACTTTTTTGGTTTAAGACCTTCACCCTTAAATGCACACTTTTTTATAACTATCCAGCTAGCAAGAAGAATTATTCTGGAATTCTATTCTATGAAATAAAAAATTAGTTCTTTTTCAACTTTCTTATGGTATCAGAAAATGTCTTTAGAATTATTAAAGAGTTCATCACAGGGATTACTTATTTTATTTAATAAAAAGAGTTCAAAAATTATTGTAATAGAATTCTTCTTGCCAGCTGAGTATTTTATTCAAAAAATTAAATATATATTCGTTACTTCGCGAATTCTTTAATTTTTCGAATTTCGATGAACGTGCATTTAAAAGTCAAGTATGGTGCACAAGTCGACTGATTTTAGATTTGTTTGCAATGGGAAAAGTTTGATTCGAGTGAAAAGAGAGATCGTCTCGAGCCTGATGCTCACCTTGCAAACCTCTCCTTGTCCTGGGCATTGTCATCGTCCAATCTTCTATATTTACAGTTAGCCGGATCATCTTCGTCCGATCTGAAAGCAAAAAAATTGTAAGTAAACATTAACGATCGCTTGAGAGTAGGATTAAGTATTTTCGATGGAGCTCGAGTATAAATCTATGAGCTGGAGAACGTTGGCATACATGTATAGTTACAGTAGCTGTGGAATTCGCAAGGAAGTGTGGCCGGTTGCCCCACCAACCGTCTCGTAAAGTATAATCACTTCCGGATGACCAAAAACGATATTTCCAACCAAATTTGGCCGATGCTTGATCGTGATCTAGTCAAGTGGCCAAATAAGGTTACACGTGGTAAGGTTGCAGGTGAAAATAATCACGTTTAATTCGTTATAAAACTATTGCACAATAAAACCTACAAAAACTTTGTATCATCCAACAATTTTCATATAATCCAAGCCACAAAAAATCCTTCAAACAGTAAACTCTAAAATCTAACAATCAACAGTATAAAATTACCAAAAATCAAACTTAACAAAAAGTTATAAAATTCTCGCAGCACTTTTTAAGAGAGTGAAATAAAAACTCTATATATAGAACAAAATCGGAATAGAAATCTATAAATTACAAGAATAGGGAGTTTGAAAGAATTTTCTATGTCTGTGTGCAAAAAAAGAAGGGGAAAAGAGAAAACGAGGGTGAATGAGAGGAATGGTATAGATCTGCGAGTGGAATAACGCTGAAGAAGCACGAAAGGAAATTCGGAGACGGCGATTACGGGGTTGGGGGATCAGGCTGTGGAGGAAACTAGTACTCGAGGGAGATTGCGGGGGAGAAAGGTAAAAATCGAGTACGCGAGGCGTCGTAAAGGAGACCCGCCGTAAATCCGTCAGCTGCGGCTCATTACCAGCCGACCTGCGCTTCTTCGCGTCGTCTTCTTATTCTCTCCCGTTGTCTCTGATACTCTTCTTATCCCCCTCGACAGTCGAGCCAGCGTCCCGACGCCATTAAATACGACTGAAATTATGCTCTCGTTACGCTGGAATACCAATCGCGTCTGTCGATACACCCCCGCTCTCCACCCTTCTATTTTCTACCTTGATGAACGACCACAACTCTCTCTCTCTCTCTCTCTTAACCCGAATTACTTCCATTCTCCTAATCCCATTAAACTTTAGAGCGGCTACTAGTCGAAACATCCCAAGGAAACTCGAGACGCTTAGTTTATACTCTGCTTTCGTTATGTATATATATATATATATATATATATATCTAGAACTCATCAACGTCTCTTACCTCTACGTACATATCGAATATATAACAGTGAAATAGATATAGATCTGGGGTTAATTACCATCCGTCGGTAAAAAATGGAGGGAGAGTTATTACAGAGTAGATGGTGTTGGAGCAAAATATTTTGATAAATGGAGATAAGATGGGGTCCCAGGGCCACCCTTTCGCACCTATCTCGTATATTTCGAGATAAGTTATGCTCTGGTTGCGAGAACGCGCATAGATATCCGGCTGATCGTCAGTCTATGCAGTTTCGAGCGGGTGATGTACGATTCTGACCCTGAGCGAAAAAGTGGGATCCCTTGCTGGGCCCGTGGCCCCTTGGAGGGGCTTTTCCCCCACCACCTCTCGCACGGGAAGTCTTCGGCTACAATCGAGCGCCCCCCCCCCCTCCACCAATCCCTCCGCACCACTGCGCGCGCTCGACTAACTCGGGTGCCCAGGGGTCCGAGGTGGGGGTGTGCATAGGGCTAGCAGAGAGTATCCGGGTACCGTCGGCGAGCCTCCGTATCCCCTTTCGCCTTAAGCTTCCCCTCTTTCCCCCCTTTAGCTTCCCCCTTCCACTGCACCCTCTCTCATCCCTCACCTTTCTCAGGGCCTCCTGGGACCCAACGCCGTGGCCCTCGCCGGACGCTACGGAACCGTGGAAGCCCAGGAAAATTATACTACATCTTTTTACGCTATCCTCTCGATTTTGCATTAGTCTCTTTGGAAGTATTTCTGGTACACGTAGTTTTCAATGGAAAGTTAAAAATGTGTGTTACTTTGGGTTTATATATATATATATATATATATATAGAAAAGTTATTAGGGATAAACTGAGACTGTAATAAAGTCGCTTTCTTTGAAAGAAAATCCGAATGGTCGGAAATTTAACGGAGGGGCGCTCCCCTACAAAGCCGAGACTGAATCTTATTATCATGTTAAGCGCGTAGAGGCACCATTTTAAAAGTATACTATATTTAAGTTATTCTTTGTACCGAGATATAGTCGTGTGCAGGATGTCTCGGACTATTTATTTTTACGTGGCTGCAGGAGGCTAATCCCGGAACGGGACCGCTCCAGGGGATTCAAGGTCACACTCGGGGTCAGACAAGGAGTCGCGAGATCTTGGGTCGGTTGATGCCTCGGGCTATAAGAGAGATCCGAGGCATCTTTTTCTTTCCTACTTTTGCACTATATTCGCTCTCTTTGTCCCTTCTTGTCTCTACCACACACAACCCCTCTGCCCCCTCCCTACTTTCTCTCTTCAAAAAACAACTCTGCTTCTCGCGAAAACCCCTGTAATCCCTCTGGAAAAATTATTACAGAAACCTAACCTTTTATCACGACACTATTATAGGCAATATAACATACCAATACCACAACACAGATGTAACATTGATTTTCGCACGAGACTCGATTCTACTGTATACGTGTCGGGAGTCCATTTTTCTAAGGCTACGTAATCCTGCAAGAAAGCCAACAGCTCCATTAGTAGCGTGCCAAATGCATTAATATGCAAATTCTCGCGAGTAAAACTTATCGGTCCACGAGTGCATAAATTTTGAAAGGGGCGATAAAAGTGCAAACGTTTTTCTGCGATATGCTCGAAAGAGTGATAAATTGTTCAAAGAGGGCACACGATAATTCCAGTAATTATTTCGCATTTGGCAAGCTCGATCCTCGATAAGCCTGGAATTGTGGAAATGAAGATCTCCGGAGGTCCATTGTAGATTCTCAGTGATTTTCTCGGTGACAGAGACGTTACACGGGTGAACGCATCAAACTGAAAGATAAACAGAGCGTTGGGATAAATTATAGTCGACGTTTGTATACAAACACTCGCGCGCGACTCAACCGCGTTAACCTATGAGCGCGCTCTATTTCTTACGTTTGAAGCGATCCATAATTTGTACACGCTGCAAAAGCCGTGGGAACGCAGCTTCCCACTGTCGATCCTTATCTCGCGCATCGACTACGTAGAAGCTCTTCGCGAATGAAACGAGACATTACAGCGATGTAAATAGATATAAGAATTGTAACACAATAGCAGGGAAGGTTAAGCGAGCATAATAATAAGAAAAAAATGGCGGCTCGCGTTCGAATGTGAGGATTTCAGTGGATCGAGTACACATCGGCCACACCAGATGGCAGCACAACGAAACGCAAAGTTTGTCATCGATGGATTTTCACGAAAGGGGGTTAAAGGTTGATGAAGCAATGCTTTCATTCCTGCTGAATCGAATCATGATCTACGAGTCGATCGATAGTTTCGAGATGAAGCGAGATAGCTCGAGGAAAGCATGCGCTCTGGCAATTAGCAGCCCTAATTATCTCTCAAAGGTTGCGCTATTCAACGATACGATACGGCTTGTATCCCTGATGCAAGTGACTGACAGCTGGGTCTTATGTTAGGGGGAGATTAATGATCACGCGTGCGCTTGGATCATGCGATCCTTGCAATCTGACCATGCTAAATTTAATACACCCTCTCCTCTATCGCTTCTAACTATAATTGTCATTTAATTTATTACGGACCCGATATATCACGTGACACCTTTATCTTACGCTTATTATATCAAAATTAAACCGCAAAAGCGAGCCAATTCTATGGCAAAAAATCGCACACGTGTTAGATTTTAGTTTTACAAGGATACGTAGGAAAATTTGATAGACAAATGTGAAAATTTCGATCTAGTGGGGTATATTTACGTTGCAGCTGTTTTACTATACATAGTGGCGTGAAAAAAAGATCGTGACCTCTGTGTTTTCACTTACTTTCGGGATAATGGAAATTTGCAAGTGTTTTTTTCTTCATGCATGGGCTCGGTTCATGGACAAAACAAAGCTGGGCTCTCGAAAAAGAGGAGAGACCGTGGACAATGGGAGACCAGAAGACGTGAGGCCGCGCGCGTCCAACTTACGGTGGCGCCTTTTTGCATTTTTCCATGCAGCTCTAAAGTCACGATTCGACCTCCCCACCCATTCTCCTAGACTCCCCCTATCTCTCTCCGCCAGCGATTTTAATCTCGATTCGCTTTTTCTCGTCAAATTTTCTCCTTTTCGCCAGCATCTTGAGGAACGAAGATCTAATGTTTTCAGCGACGGAAGCTTATCCGAGGAAGAGTGATCTTTCTTGTTTAGCAATGGAATTCGCTGGATACAGCGATTATACACTTATTAAGTAGAGTGATGGATCAATTTGAGACAGTTATTGAACAGTGTGACCTTGAAGATGACGGCTTAGAGGTTTTTTGTCGATTTTATGGTACACACGCGTGTTTGTGTGTGAGAAAGAAAGGAAGAGAGAGAGAGAGAGAGAGAGACGAGCGGGATTGGCGGATTAGCTCGTGGAGGGATCCAAAGAGAGGGCAGGGCGGTCCATGCTCATCGGATCGCGACTCTTTTATCCGTTCTCCAGCAATGACTCTTGCAATCACTCCCCCATTGGTCACCGTCTTCTCCTACCTCTCTCTCCTCTCCTCTTCGATCGCTTCTCGCAAAGCTCTCCCTCTCTCCCTAAGGAGCTCCCGAGAATTTTTCACGATCAAAGATCCATCGATCGATCGATCGATCCTTCGTGCCCATCACACGCGTCATTCGACGCGCCTTGCAACCGTGAAATCCATCCAACTACGGATACTCTGCCTCTTTTCACGCAATGTCATTCTTCCCCTTCGATCTTTTCTGACAATTTCATTAACCATTTTGTCATGATTGAATACAGGGGATCGGTGTATAGAAAAAAAAAGAGGCAAAAGAAATTTCACAAGATTTTTATTTCAATACTTTTGTATATTTAAATATCATAGCGAGGGACCAAATATTCGAGAGCGAAAAGCTCGCATCTGATTTTCAACGCGTGGCTCTCGAGGAGAGGGAAATTCGAGTAAAAGTGCTGAAAACGTGGAATACGCGAGGATGGAAATACGGAACTGCTGTTAAGTCGATGTTGCTCGGATCGAATCGTATAAGCTTGGTCGTTTTCACGCCCGAGAAAGCAGTATTGTTCGATGCGTGGAGTTTTGCCTCGAGCGGAAAGTCACGCGACTAAATATACAAGAAAGAGGAAAGCAGAAATTTACCTAGCCACGGAATTCGTTTGGCACTGTTGTGCGTAAACGCGAGAGGTTTTCTAGTTGCCCTTGAGAGGGGCAAAGGGTAAAGCTTGGAAAAAATATCTAATAATCTCTGCTATAGAAAACGATCTCTATGCAAAGTACCTTTCGTCGGAAATAAAACATCATAATTGCGCAAGATTTAATTTCTGCTAGAAATGTCAAGCTACCGATTTATCTGGAACTTATCGATCAGGTCAGATCTATCCACGCTCGTTAAAAGTACTTTTTCAGTTAGCGAAGCAGTCTCATATTTTCTATCCGAGACTACAATCTCCCTCGTGAGTATCGTATAATAATGTCATTTAACATTCGAAACCCTATCTCGCAGCTTACCTCATTCGATTATGAATCGTGATCTAACACTTCGGTTAAGGCTACATATCTTAAGTCCTTCCTGTTCCACCAGTGAGCAACTGATGCTTCTAAACGGAGAACGACCCCGGAATGTCCTGGTGTAAAACGGTATAAGTAGAGAGAGAGAGAGAGAGAGAGAGAGATACAGTATAAACTCTGAAAGAAATGCAAAACATAACGCAGCAGTTGTCGAGAGTTTCTTGGTAACTAGCGCGACGCGCGACGAAGTTTGTTTACATCGCAGTCCGAGTAATAACAAAATTTCGAGGAGTCCTCGTTTCTTAAAATAATAAACAGTTTAGCGCGGTCTCCGGGGAATTGGGTCTCCGGGCTCTGCACATTACACTGTATTATGGTATACAGACTATATCCGAGTTTCCTCGAGTCACGCGAGAGCAGCGCGAAATCGCATTGAAACATTTAACGATCGGCGTAGCTCGGACCGAGGTCCATTCAAGCGAGTAAACAAGCGCGAAGAAATCACTCTTCGTTTTTGTAACACAGCGTCCAATATCGGCTTTTTATCGTCCCGTGAATTCGAAGCCCCTTCTTCTTCGTACACGCTTCCTTTTACCCTCAGTTTTTTCTTTCATTCATGAGGAAGATGTTTCGATATAAGAACCTAGCGATTTCAATCACAATTCCGAGAACAACATTTATATTTCTTTATTAAAAGGTTATAATGGATTGGAAATTCATCGACAGCGCTATAGCGCTAAGCGGAAGTTGCTTCCCGCGCACACTCGGCTCAGAATCAGCGAACGGGGATTTTATCCAGCTTGAAATCTGAAAAATCTTCGTTGTTCCGCTTTTCGTCAAGGATTTTGTTCGACACGCGTGTCGATTACGTATGACATAAATATGCATTATGAGATGTGCGTACGGAGCGTTACTAACAGAACGTTAATTAAGAAAGGAAACTAACGCACACAGAGCGTTCCAATCCCGCTCTCAGCACACCTTCCACGTCTTCTTCGGTCCATCCGGTTCAACGCCTCCTTAACAGAAGATCCGTGTAATCGTTCAGCTTGAGTTTATTGTGCGTCAAAATTATTACAGAAACATCTCTCGCATATAAAGCGAAAAATTTTACTTTCGTTAAATTCCGTTGATCAACGCTGGAGATTTACGAATTTTACCATAATATACATTTCTTAATGAACAACATCTTCGTATTGATACGCGCGCGCGTTTTAAACATTTAAATAAGAATTCCAAACTTCATAGATATGAATACGAGAATTTTTGTCGTAGTCGAGAAATTTTACTGTGAAACAGAACGTTCCATGAACACGCGTTACTAAGGAAAGCGGAGATTTTAATAAATTTGAATAATTATATACAATTATGAGAATATGTACAATGAATTTCATCGCAATTTGAATTCAGAGCGAATGTGTTATAGTTATGTATAGTAAGCTTGTTTTGGTTATATAGCTGAATTAGAACATAGGGTATTTGTTAATGCGGCTGTTTAGAGAGGATTTCTGCAATTTTTAATTGAGATTTAGCGAATTGTACGGCGTATCGTGTTATCGGTGGGGGTATGCGCGCGAGACTGTTTAATTAATCTGTGTGTAAATAGTTCTGGAAATGTATCAGACACGTTGGGGTTGCTGGACGGGACTGGGAACGTGTTTCTGATTTTCAACGACCGACCAGACCTTCAGGCTTGTGCAATAATGATCTGGTAATCGGCCGCGCGAATTCACCAACGACCACAAATCTCCGCTACGTGACGAAATTTGCGACGGGAGCTTTTTGTTTTGTAAAGTGGATGAGACGGTTTGGCGCGCGCCAATCGAACGACCCGTACTCTAATATCGTTATATTAATTATTCTACAACAACCACGATATATACTATATATTATTATCATTGCGATAGAGTAAATAAAAAATAAAAATAAATGAATTCGTTCACCATTCTTCTTTCTCTTCGGTATAATTTTATAATATAAGAAAAAGCTTACGATGCAAATTGCATAATTTCTGCGTGGACTCGCGCTTGACTCGTTCGATTAGTATAAACATTATTTGTTATTTTCGGTATCGAAAGTGGGATTTGCGTGGAGAATTGTGACCGATGAAAACAAATGAAAATTTTGAAAGGTGAATATACGAGGTAGGGTAAAACGGTGGTTGGTGGTTATTAGCGATGACGATTGTTTGATACGATGGCTTCGCATGCTGAGCGTTGTTTTGTTATTCGGTATTCTTGCTTGCGTTTCACCGCGTCAACCAGCAGATCACACGCGCGATATCGCACCGTACGTATGACGCTAGACACGGACGTTTAGGTTTACATTAGTCTCAACTTGCGAAAATACAGTTTAAAGCTTGGTGCAATATCCCTCTTCCTAGGAACACTGACCATTTTCTCAGCAACAATGTTCCTCTACCGATAACACATGCTGCTGTATACCTCGAGACTCGAAAATTTATTAGAAACTTTGTGCGTTTACTTCCTAACGCTCGTCGTATTTTTCAATTTTTGATTGTTCTCAGCATTATTGCACAGTGTATAAACAACGCGTTTTCTCTTTTTTCTTTTTATCAAAAATTTTTTATGTTCTCCAAAGTTACTCGTTATCGCCAATGTTTTGACTTTACCGGTATCTTTTCGTTCAAGGTTATATTTTCATTTTCCTTTTTATACAATGCACACGTGCCAATGGCGATTACCATGCTGGCTTTGCACTTTGTAAATTAAATATTTTCTCTCGACAAACGGTGAAAAGGTTTGATTGATCGTACGCCAAGCGACGGGAAGGAGTGCGAGCTTTGGGATACTCTCTTCGTAATTGGAAAAATTGTTTCAGCTTGATTTTCGGTGGTTTTTGCTTTTCCAAAGAATTATACAATTTTGAGGAATCCGTAAAGATGATAAACGGCCTCTTTAAGGAGTATGTTTGTTAAAGTAACGACTTGGAGGAGATAAGTAAGACATTGGCTCACGATTCTTTGCTATTGTCCATCGTTGGCTGGGACTTGGTAGCACAGAAAGGCAGGAATGCGGCGACATGCGTGTACATTCTTAAACTGAACTTGACACAAGTTTAAAGCCGATGAGGTATGACTCCTGTTAGTCGACCAAACTGACGAGATATAAATCGTTGGCGAATAGAACGATCAATAAAAAACGCAGGAAAATTCCAGCGATTGCCTTCTATCAATCTGCAAGCATTTTTCATGCTTTCCCAAGGTACCAATTCGCCATTAATTGCTTCAGCAATCGCGGGAGTATTGCCTCATGAAAAAATAGTCATAAAATTCGCACGTGCCAGCGAGACTAAGTATATAAATAATATATTTGGACAAACGGCTGTTTTGATTCGACGACAAAGAGTCTTCCGGGCCGTTGCAAAATGGCTGACCAAGCAATAACAACGTAAGAAGTTAAACGCTAACTGGTATTATCGCATTGGTAAATAATAAACGTTTTTAATTATGCTTGGGGGAAACACAATTGTTAGTGATTTATTTGCGAAGAAAATATTAGTAGGACGATAAATAGAGGCGTTTGGAGGAAATTGTAGGTTTCAGGTAGGAAGGAAGGAAGCGAGGGGAAAAAAAAAAAAAAAAAAAAACCGGTTGGGAAAGTTTATTGAGATTTACCTCCGCCTTTTGGACTGGCCGGTGTCCGTGTGCACTTGCTGTATGTGATGGGGCGAAAGATTAGGGCCGTAAGTCAGGAGTTGACTTCCGGCGGTGGGACACGTGGGTGGTGGCGGGGGCGGGGGCGGTGGACCCAGTTGGTAAGTCATCGACGAGGGGGAGGGGGCATAGTGAGAGGAACTTGGACCTGGGCCCAAACCTACCCCGTACCCTCCCCCACCCGCACCACCCCCGTACATCCCGCTGCTACCTGGATAATCTATCTTGATACTCTTCTGCCACACTTTTCAATCCCAATATCTCGCTCGAGTAATACTCGGACATGCACCACCCTTTCTCTTTATATCATTTTCACCGAAAACTTACAACTTTCTCTACCAAACTCCCGTCGCGTACACACTAATATTCGACACGGAAAATCACTGCCCGAAATATCCCTCCTCTTTTCACCCCTCCTCTTTCCCGAGTTCCAATAGAAATCTCGCTAAAAACGATCTTTTGTTTCGTCTATGCCAATAGCACTCTGACTCCTGCTGCTCTCGCTACTGCATATCGCTTTTGGCTTCGAGCTAAAAACCTAACACTAAGTAGCACTTTGAACACTATTAGAGAGTATCCAAATCACAGGATGGAACATTCGAGAAATGTAGCTCGAAGGCAGAACCACTTATAAAGCCGGATCTGTAAGTTTGAAGACACTAAACAATTGGTAACTCTCACTGATCTCTTTTAGTAATTGTAACGAGCCGAGTCGTAAGCCAATTCTTGGTGTATAATGCACTTCTCGTTATTCTGGCTCCTTCATAACCTATTTGGCACATGTTTTTCTTAAGCAGCAGGCGATCGTTTCGTTGAAAGAGATTTCAAGAAAACTTAATAATCTCGATTTGTAAAGTTGACTTTTTGTAGTAAAGATTACACGAGAGATTTGATTTGATCTTCGTTCCTTGGAAATCCATTGGACCGCTCGGTTGTGTTTACACTCAGGTATAATTTGTAGAAGAGCTAGATGTTCCTCCTTGCGATATATCTCTGTATATTGTTCGAACGAAGAAACTGCAAAGGTATCACGCGACCCGACGAGTGTCTACGTGCTTTTGGTGTTGAAGATTTCGGTGACGTTTTGGAAAGTGGACGATCGCTTTCACGCACTAAAATAGATTCGTATTGCAATAAAAGCAAAGAAATCAGAATTTAACCGTCAGCTACACACCGATCGCTGACCCTACGAATTCCAGGTGAAGCAATGAATTAACGATTTCCAATCTCATTATAACAGAGCCAAAAGTCAAAAGTGAATCTGCCTCGTTACTCTTGGACATTCGAGCTTCAAATCGATTTTACATCACGCGACACGTGCGTCGCTTAAATCTCGCCCGAGGCATTGCAAAGATGACCATCCTCTGTTCCGAAATCTCAGTCACATCAATAGATACATTGATTACCAATAGCACAATTTGCTTTTTCAGCGGCGTTCCAAATTCTAATCAATTTCCAAGCACGTTGCGCCCTCGATCACACTTTTAATCCACAGTGCACAATCCTTCTAATTACCCATTCATGATTTCTCAAGCAGGCATTGTCTCGTTTCGAAAGAAGCGCACCATTGTTCCCAAATATATCCTAGAAACGACTGCTGGAATCGTACAGCGCACTTTTCCAGTTTTTCCAGGATTCGATCAACAGGTGAGGTTTGCCACAGTCCAATCAAGGCACGTTCAAAGCGTCGGAAAAAGGAAGGAATATTTGGTGCTTTCGGTTAGTGTTTCCCGGTTTAAGTTGGGTCAACAGCGAGGGGTTTCGTGGAAGGAGTGAAATTTCAGGGGGGATCTGCGGGTTCTTGCGGTCAGCGTGTATAACTATGGTGGACGTGGTGGGATCGCTAAAATCGACGATCGAGAGAATATTGCGGATGGATGGGTGATAAGGGGATGGGGAAGAGGGGCCGCTTGGACTAGGCGGACTAGGAGGAAGCACGTTCCGGGACGCGGAGGACACGGCGACTAGTCGCACCACCCACAACTCGCCACTGACTGATTCCACCATAGCAGCATAATGTGCCGCGGTGGTACCTCGGTAAAGACTATCACTTCTCCCACCAGCCAGCGGACACAGCCATCGTGTAAACCACGACTTTTAACCATCATGTATCGTTCCCCGCACACTGCACCGGCTTCAACCTATCCAACGTTCATTCGCCTCTCTCTTGTGCCACGATCAACTCTGCTTTCCACCTTTACACGCTAATTTTCATTCAAAACTTTAAATTCTCTCACCAATCTTCTCTTCGACTCCTATAATATGTGAAACTTGCAGTTTATAGCCTTTTATTAATATTCTTCTCAAAAGTAATCCCATGGATTTTGTTTATAATTTTTGGGCAATGCTGGAGTTGTTCGAATAAAATGGTAGGGAAATTTGGACATTGTTGCTGGAAGTAGCAAGTTTTTTGTGTTAACTCAACTAATTTCACCAGTGAAATTAATCTTTGAGACAAGTTAATCGCAGACAAAGGAAGATACAGAGTATACGGTGTTAAACTTATTATTAATGTATGTTCAAAGTTATGTTTTGTTTACCCATAATTTTTAACTAAATATTGTATTTATATTACGCACAGTGAAATCTGTTTTGATTCGATGGATGAAAACTGCTTGCGACATTGTTTATAGAATAAGCTGTGATACAAGATTATTGCAGTTGTGTTTAACAAGTTACAAAGTGCGTAGTTTATAGTAATTTAGTATTCAATTCAAAAACTTACCCCATATGGCCAGAATTCCGCTTCTGTGCCATTTTACTTGGATCGCTCCCTGCAAAAAATGAAAATGCTATAAATAAATTTAACCAAAGCATAAGGCTGTTTTGCTTCTAATATCAAAATGATAATTAAATTTATTCCTTTTTTGTTTATTAATTTGTATGCTCTTGCCAAAAACAATGAAAATCAGTGCTTTTAGCATCATTTATAACTAATTAGAAATGTAAAGCATGAATATTATTAAAAATGATGAATATTATTTTCAAGATAAGAGTTATAAATTTGAATTAATAAAAGTATTGTGCTGACTATTGTGTAATTGATAAATATATATAAAAGAGCTTTATTTGAAGTCTTATTTTTTAAGAAACACATTAGAGCTTATTCATGAAAGCTCTTGGAGTGATACTACAAGAACTAATTTCAGCAAATTGTTTATAATCTGTTCTATAAAATTTGTATAGTCTGAGCTGGGCGGAATATCATTCATCTCAATGCAAGCGAAAATTCATTGAAGTTGATAGAAAATAAGTGAATGGAAGCCGAAAACGCTACCAATGTCAAAGTAAAACTGAAAACTTACCTGGTATAGAATGGGTGAGTGCCGACACAGTAAACATTCAGGTTAAGTTTTTATTTTACACAGTTAAACACAATAATATTTACGATTGGTTCAAGGTTTAAGAAGCGTGTACTGTAGCCTCTGGACACCATTAATATAAAAACTGGGTGTTTACACTTGGTAGTCGCGCCATTTTGAAGTTTTATTCAGGGTTTTATTTTTGCTTGGAGATCTCCGAATGTGAGACTTGGACGGAAAGAGCAGCCAAAATTTAACTACGATCTTAGCACTATCTGTCGGCTATATTTCTAACTAATTCACCACTGCTTACCATTGATATTGCTTTGTAGATATTACAGAAAAAATGCTAAACAACTTTTCACCATCTTTCTCTTCAATTTCCTCCTATATTCAATTTTACCAAATTTACTTCTATAAGGTATAATATACTGTGATAACTATCGTTGTAATAATTTAAATAGGGCTCAACGGTAATTATAGTTTAAATCCTAATTGCTCATTTTGAACGTATCTAACCTGCAACCAGAGCTGTGTAGCTGCTACTACTCACTAGAGTGCGACACAAACAGCGATATGTTTCTGAACAGCGTTTACGACGTTTGCGTCATTAAACTTGTTTATTATTGAATTAACATTTTATAAAACTTTTCTTTTGTAAGCTATTCATGAGTGATAATTATTAAGAAGCAGTGCTGTCTTAAATATTTTTAAATACTTATAATGCACTTGTAGGTAATGAATATCAAATACAAATAGATCAAGTCTTTTCAAATAATTTAAGGAAATGATATAGAGCTGCATTGTGTCTCTTTCCACCTAAGAGATATCTAAGGGAGATAGAGAAAATCAGATTTATTTGTGTAAGATTTGTTAGAACACACCTTTTCTACTTTCACAAACTCCTAGTGGCGACATCTATCGAAGTTTCTCATTGGCATATACTTAATTGTAAAATGCACAATTTATTTTAACGTATATATGTATATGCACAATACATATATATGAACAATTAAAGCTTATTCCATATTGTAACAAAAATATAGTATATAGTTCAAGAAAGGAAAACAATCTTCACAATATAATGTTGTTTATCACGTTTTCGTCAATCCTTAAAATGGATTTTTATTTTTTATTCAACTGTTGACCTAGTTTTTTTAATGGATGCGTTTTGACATCTATAACCCTTGACCACTAAAGACGAAGGAAGCGTGTCCTTTTTCCATTAGCGTTAAAAAGATTCTGTCAATTATTAATAAAACTCAACAAGTACACATATTGTATATATCAATTTCTTTTGAAAGCGAATATTTTAGTCAATTAATTTTATTTGATACGATGTATTTCTAATTTCATTTCAATTTGAATAAACTATCCTTTATGTAATTTCAATTTCTAAATATTCATTAGTTAGTTAAAAGCAATTCGTTCTAATCTTTTACACATCGCTATCAAACCGATCGGTTATAAAAATCGGAAAACTGATGTACATTTTCTTAAATAAATATTTAAACTTACGTTTCTCTTGAGATAAGAAATAATGCAAATGTAGGTTGTCTTGGATAAATAATTTCGTATACTTTGGAGTTGATGGGAGTAGGAGTAATACGATAATAAAGAGGTTTCGGTAAATTTAATCGCTTTCATATACGTACACTTTCATATGGACGCTTCAGATTTTGAAATACGACGCCGTAGCGCCGGTATATCTGTAGCGGAGCTGTGTATGTACTACGCAACTTCCTCTAACTCGCTACTGAGCAAAATGGACGCCTTTGTGTCTGTTTTCTTCGTATTCGCATTATAAATACTGTTTTCCCCGCTATCCACCAGCTTTGACATAGCGATGTTTACAGAGTTTTGTGAAGAATCTATGTGAAAAGTGAGCCGTAACGTAAATCTGAGTGTTTTCTTTCGTAATTCACAAGAAAACTGGTTGAACCAGGTAGGCCATAAGCTCCGAATGACAATTGAGTGAATATCTCGAAGAAAAGTTTGGGATTCAAAGATTGGGGCTGTCCAGCTATGGTTTCTACTTGATTTATTTTCGAGCACTAATTTTACCATCAGGATATACATAAGATCTAAGGAATATATGTTTAGCCCGCCAAAAAAACTATTCACATTTTATATCCGGCAGCATAAATAGTCGTTGCGACTATTTAGGTAAGAGTAATGAAAAGTTATGCTAAGAGTAGTTTGTTTTCTTATCATTATAGAAGCTAAAAATGGTGCAGTATTATTATAAAGCCTTTGTTCTTCGCTTTTTAGATGAATTCTAATTAAATTGAAAGGTTTTGATGCCTAGCATCATCCTGTAATCATGTTATGATATGTGTAATGCTCGATGATAAATACCCAACAAGGTAAGATAATAACACAACATATAACAGTTATTATAGTTAAACAAGTCAATTAAATTACACCATCCAGAAGAGATTTTACTTACTAAATAATTAGTAAAAAAAAAAAGTAATTACTTAAATATCAGCAGCATTTATTTTTTTATTCCATATTTAATTATTAATTTTTTACAGAACTTTATATTAACCGTAATCATGGATCGTTTGTTAGAGGACCCTCGTGCATCATCGAAATTTGGCTGAGGAATTCTTTTACATCATGGGAACTTAAAAGAGACTTCGTTAAGTTCCCAATAATTGCATTAGTGTTGGTGCTGACCAAAAACAATTAGGGGCTGTTCATGTTTAATAGTGTAATAGTCAGCCCATGATGGCTTGAGTAAAAGAAAGGACTAGAAATTATTAGTTATTTGTATAAAAACTGCATTTATACATCCCATTATTTTTTTTGTTCTTAGTGAGCAAAATGTTCATACCATGTCAACAAAGTGTCTGATGCCGAACATTGTTTTTTAAGTCTGTCAAGGCAGATCAACGTAGTGGAATTGATTTTGACTACCTTTTTGTCCAGGCTGTAATGCCAGAACAAATTAAGCTCAAGATGAATGGGGTTATTCCAAGCGTGCCAATTACTACCTTAGCTGGTATATCAAGTCTAACAGACTTGCTACCTGAAATGCCCCTACCAACACCATTACCGCAAACATTGACCAACAAGTCACTTCTCTTTCATCCAAGAGTAGCAGAGGAAGCGCAAATATTATTGAGCGTAAGAGACGAAAGCTTGGTGCCCAAACTAATTCAGTCATTATCACAAACATCTTCGGATCACATTGAATTAAAGGATCATTATGCCAATACTGAGCCCTCTTTGGAAGCTGAGCAGAATACGCCAGAGCTGCTTAAAGCTATCTTGGAGATAAATCCTCATGTATTCAAAGGCCCTCAATACAATTCTCCAAGAAATTGGTCTCAAGGCACACCTATGATGCACTCCAATCAATCGCCAGCAAGTTATGGTCGATTTTCACCTTCGTACTCAAGCTCTTCAGGGTCCAGACAGACTCCTCAAGGTAGTCCTGCTCATCCTGCCGCAGCCAGGACAGTGTTACCTCCTCCTGCTGGGATCTCTCATGCTCAGCATCCACGAATGCCCATTACACCTCAAAATCATGCAGATCTTTCACAAATGTCTCCTTTCGCCGTGCCTTCTCCATCGCCTAGAGCAAATATAATGACTGACCAGACAAGAACAACACCACAGCATATACAGGAGGATGTCAATTGTATAAATCCTCTTTCTAATATGAATCCTCAACCAAATATGTACTCCCCTGCTCATATGAGCTCTCCTGGTACACCATTATCGTCACTTGGCAGTGTGACACCTCAGCATCAGAATTTGGCAGGATTGACGCCACAGCACAACATGCACATGGCTTCTCCTTTACATACAAGTATGTCTATGCAACAACATCAGACAATGAATATACAGCATAACATGTATGATACCATGATGACACCAGAAGTGCATCAAGCATTACAAAACCATCCTCCAATGGATATTGATAGCACAGTGCAAGCTAATCAGCAGTTTTTATTGGACCCTACTTCTGCATTACCGGACATTGACTTACCCATAGACAGTATAGAACCTAAGCAAAACTTGGATTCAAGTGTTCCTGAAAATTTATTAGCCCCACAGCCATCTCAAATCTTTCCTAATTTAAATCCAAGCGAAATGCTAAATACTGTTACTCCGCAAGCTATTATGCCAATTCCACATCAAGAAAATAATAATCCGGAGAAGATAATGCAACTACCTATAACAGAAAAACTGAAAGAACCAGTCGTTATGCTAAACAGATTATCGTACGCGGACCAAGCTTTGATGCAAAAAAGCTTAGCGGCATTTGCTGAAAAGTCACCATCGAAAGCGGCCAAAATGGGACTGACTAATCAAGAGAAATCCGATTCTGAGAGTGAAGAAGAAATGGGCAGGAATAATAAGCATTTCAAGGCTAGAGCAAAGGAACGACAGGTGCAAAGGGAGAAAGAGAGAGCAGAGAGGAAGAGTGATGATAAGACTCGTAGAAGGAAGAGGATAGTGGACGATGAAGAAGATGAAGACAGAAGAGAAACAACCTCGCCTACAAAACCTAAAATAAGAAAAATTGAGAAAAAATTAGTTCCTGTTTTGGCTAAATTAAGCATAGAAGAGTTAATGGAAACAAACACTTATCAGCGATTTAATACAGCTATTGAAATGATTTTTGAGAATACGGAGGATTATATGACTATGGAGTTTGAAGAAGACGGAGAAGTACCTGCAGAATTACTTATTGCCAAGTCTCAATTGCATGACTTGTGCACAGAAGCAGCTAAACTGAAAGCATTAGGTGCAACGGAATCTATTCCTGCAGATAGATTAGTGAGACTGCTGAATATTTTGGAAAAGAATATCCGAGATGGTGCTAGAGTCTCCCCTCTTGCTGATCCAGATGATGATGCAGAGCAAAGCCGCTTCTGGATGCAGACAGCCATGGAAAGAGTACAACGTGCGGTAGATTCTTCTTTAATCTGTTTACATATAATGACGTCCAGTAATATGCCGAAGACCGTTTACCTTGAAGATGTGATTGACAGAATAGTCCTTTTTATGAAGTTTCAGTTACAAAATACAATATATCCATCCTTCGATCCAGTTTATAAAATAGATACGAAGAACAAGACTGACAATTATAATTCTAGCGGACGTAAGAAACGGGGCCACATGAAAGAAGTTCGTGAAAAAAGTATTCTTCAGGTTTATACTAAGATGCATGAGTTAGTGGGTCTTTTAGCGGAGCTATTGAACATACAAGTTTTGACAGATACAAGTGTTCTTCATGCGTCAACCTTGGGTGTCGCGCCATTTTTTGTTGAATCTGTCAGTGATCTTCAATTAAAAGCATTGAAGCTCGTTACTATTATATTCACCAAATATGAGAAACATAGAAGATTATTACTGGACGATATTTTGGCGTCTATAGCGAGACTTCCAAGTAGTAAGCGAAGCTTGCGAACTTACAGATTAAACTCGGAAGATCATATACAGATGCTGACAGCTCTGGTATTACAATTGATTCAATGTGTAGTTGTGTTACCCGATAACATCGCCTCGCAGACAAAGTTAACGAAGGAGGAAGAGGAAAAGAAAGAGGAGAAGAGAATGAGTCACATTGATGCTGACGTTTTAATTATCAACAGGTACGAGACAGCAACGAGGATAGCAGGGAATTTTTTAGCGGTATTCCTAAATAAATGCGGCAGCAAAGGTGAAGAAATCGATTATAGACCGTTATTCGAAAATTTCGTTCAAGATCTCTTAGCTACTGTAAACAAACCAGAATGGCCTGGAGCCGAGTTGCTACTGAGTTTACTTGGCAAACTTTTGGTTGGTCATTTTTCCAACAAAAGTTCGGACATGTCACTGAGAGTGGCGTCTATCGATTATCTTGGAGTGGTGGCTGCAAGACTCAGAAAAGATGCCGTTAATTCTCAATGTAAACTATCGACGATAGATCAAATTATAAAGGACATAAAGCTCGAGCAGCAGAAGGACTCTGATTACGATTTGATAAACGATCAAGAAATTCCAGGTCTGAGCGAAGACGAAGAAAGGACGCTGTTCTTACAAAAAGTGCTTTTAGATTATTTAGCTGTCAATGGTACGAAGGACTCTGCCTTGGGATACGCACGTTACTTTTATCTGGCTCAATGGTATAGGGACTGTGCTTTGGAGAAGACTCGAGTTGGACAGGTAAAGCACAGTCCTACGAAGAAAGGAATGAAGAAGAGAGCGAAAAAGAAGAGTAAACATCAGGAGAGTGACATGGATACCGAATCCGAGCTGGATGAACAAGATCCGGATGAAAATGACAATAATGAACAGAAGAACTCTGAATCGTACAGGCTTATAGAGGAGAAGAAAAAATTTATTATAAGCAGAATAAGACCGTACAGTTCAGGAACAAAACCAGACATTCTCCAAACGTACATAGATTATAATTCAGCGGAGCTCATTTCTCAATATCTAGCATCTAAAAGGCCATTTTCTCAAAGTTTTGATACCTATCTTAAACAAATTTTGCACGTCTTAACCGAGAGTTCAATAGCGATTAGAACGAAGGCTATGAAGTGTTTGACGATGATCGTCGAGGCTGACCCGAGCGTTCTGGCGAGAGGCGATATGCAACTGGGAGTTAAGCATTCGTTTTTGGATCACTCTACGTCCGTGCGAGAAGCAGCGGTTGATCTCGTGGGTAAATTCGTCTTAAGCAGGACAGAATTGATAGATAAGTATTACGAGATGCTATCAGCTCGAATATTGGACACGGGTGTAAGCGTCAGGAAAAGAGTTATCAAGATCTTAAAAGACATTTGTATGGAGTGTCCGACCTTTTCTAAAATTCCAGAGATATGCGTGAAAATGTTGAGGAGGGTCAACGACGAGGAGGGTATCAGAAAGTTGGTAATGGAAGTCTTTCAGAATATGTGGTTTACTCCTGTGAGAGAACGTCCTACGCTTGATCAGGAGGCACTTTTGAGAAAAGTTATGAATATAACGGATGTTGTGGCTGCTAGCAAAGATATGGGGTTGGAGTGGTTCGAGCAGCTGCTGGTTAGCTTGTTCAAACCCAAAGAAGATAAGGACGATAGCACGAAGATGCAAGCTGAACCACCAAAAGCATTGTTAACTGCTTGCAAACAAATTGTGGATTGCTTGATCGAAAACGTACTTCGATTGGAGGAAACCAATTTGGAAGACACTGAGAAGTCTGGTAAGAAAGGGGCGTCGCAAAGGCTCGTGGCTTGTTTAACGACTCTGTATCTATTTTCCAAGATTAGGCCACAGTTGTTGGTCAACCACGCGATTACTTTACAGCCTTATTTGAGCTTGAAGTGTCAAACGCAAGGAGACTATCAAATTATAAGCAGCGTGGCTCACACGCTAGAATTGGTGGTACCTTTGATGGAACATCCCAGTGAAACTTTTTTAGCCCAGCTAGAGGAAGATTCGGTAAAGCTGATCCTTCAACACGACAGATCAGTGGTGGCCAGCTGCTTGTCGTGTTTAGGATCCATTGTAAATAACGTAACGAGGAATTTCAAGCTGATACGGGATTGTTTCAAAAAGTACTATGGGCATTTGACAGAATACAAATCGTATTACGAGAAAGACCCCAACAACCCGATGCTGTTGAAGTACAGACCATTTTTTAGGAGAGCACTTTTTACCGTTGGTCTCTTACTCAGGCACTTCAACTTCACCGATCCAGAAGTTATAGAAGGATTGGCGGACAATATAAAAGATCAGGTGTTCGAAACCTTGAGTTATTTCGTCCATCAAGACAACGATGACATTCGTAACTTTACTCTGTCTGCAATTGGTTCTTTGTGCATACGTCATTACGAATTTATGCAGCAACCAGAATTGAAAGAATTGTATCACTATCTGTTAACCTCGGAGCGTGCCCCGGTTCACATGAGAAATCAAGTTCTGAATAATATCGAGCTCTATTTGCAGGAGGAGGAGAAAAGGATGATCAAGCAGGATCTGGAGTGGGCCAAATTATCAAAGCAGGAGAATCTGAAGGAGATGGGAGATGTTTCGTCAGGAATGGCGAGCGCAGTGATTCAGTTGTACATTAAAGAAATTCTAGAGTCCTTTTTACATTCGAACGTAAGCGTCAGGCACGCTGCTCTGAAAGTTATACAGTTGGTCTTGGCTCAGGGTCTGGTTCATCCTGTGCAAATAGTACCTTATTTGATCAGTATGAGCACCGACTGTGAAAAGCCGGTGAGCCATAGCGCGGACAAACAGTTGCAAGACATTGAGAAGAAATATCCTGGCTTCATCCACATGAAGTCCCAGTTTGGCATCAAGCTGAGTTATCGACTTCAGAAAATCTTGCAAAATGAGACCTGCGTAAGGGGGATGAGGACGAAGGAAGGGGAATTTCCAGGGGCGCTCAATGGTTTTCTCTATACGATCCTGAGGAATACGAAGCAACAGAGACGAGCCATCGTTTTATCTTTCCTCAAGCAATTCGATGAAAGTGCCAAGACAAGCTTATCGCAAATGCTGTACTTGGCCGATAATCTGGCCTATTTTACATATCAAGTGCAGGATGAGCCTTTGTTTATCATTCACCACATAGACATTATAATTTCATTGTCTGGAACTAATTTGCTGCAATCTTTTAAGGAAGCATTGATACCTAAGGAGGGTTCTAGCAATCAGCAGCAGCAGCCTCCTGTTCCGCAGCAAATGATGCCACCACCGCAACAGCAGCTAATGTACCCAATGGTACCAGGAATGGAGGTTCCCCAAATGCAGCCACCACGTCCGGAACAGTTGCTGTCGACGATAGCGGATGAAGAGGACGACGAGGAGGACGAGGAGACCATCCTGGCAAGGTTACCCCAAGACACCACTCTGTTAAGGGATTATATCACTGCCAGTCAAGGTTTCTTGCTGCTTCTCACGCTGAGGCAACACTTGAAAGATCTCTATGGTTTCTCGGACGCCAAAATCAGCCAGTACTCCCCGTCGGAGTCGGCAAAGGTCTACGAGAAGGCCGTAAGCCGTAAGAATAATCTTTTGTTCAAGCCAAAGGCCACGTTGCAGAAGCTGAATGGAGGCATCAGCTCGGAGGAGCTAGACGCCGAAGGTAGGAGGAAACTCGTGAGGGAGTATCTGGAATTCAAGCAACTGATGCTGAAGTTCGATCCTGAGGATCCGGACGAGGAAAATGCCGAGGGAGACAAGTCCCATGATAATTCAGCAGTGAGGGCAATGCTGAACGTGTCAGGGGAAAAGCTTCCCGAGATCGGCATGGTTAACCAGGAGGTCCTGCCGCATTACCAAGCCAACCTGAACTCTTCCATGGAGCACCCCAATAACTCGTTGAATTCGATACCCCCGGTGCAAATGCAGGTACCCCTGGCGATGCCTGCAACGCCACGTGTACCAAAACTGACGATACACGCGCATCCGGAAATGAAGGATCATCGCAAGCATCGCGCGCATAAAACGGAGAAGGCGAAGAAACACAAAAAGAAGAAAAGGCGAAGAATCTCTGAGAGCAGTGACAGCGGTGACGATTACAGCGACCCTGATTTTCTGGTGTGAGTGCAGTGTACATGCATCCTGTATATAGATTGTAAAAGTGCATTGCGTGGCACTGGGAACAGAGGAACATTTTTAATGTGCGAACGATACGCATATCGGTGCCGAACACTGAAAGTGCAGCGGCCTACCTGCGTTGAAACTAACATAAAGAGAAAAATCTGTATAGGAGCGGTGGTGGTGCTGCTGCTACTGTAGGAATGCGTATCATATTGTATGAATCACGTAGAATTAATAAGACACGATTAATTGGCGTTGTTGGCCGATCACAAGCGCACGTCCGAGTTTCTTCGATACTTCTCAAAGTAACTTGGTTCATCGGTGATTATTTACGAATTCTCACTTTGACATTTGCCTTGTCAAGCACTTTGTCGCTCTTTGAACCAAGTTGTCCGGCTGAGAGTCATTGCGCCGTATTCATACGCATTCGAACAAAATCGTTTGTATAGTATATATAGTAAAAATAGAAAGGATAGTTATACACTCACCAACGATAAATTTAAATTAAAGAAATAGACAGCGTTGGACAAAATTTCGAAACTGAATCCGGCGAGCTTCTATAGCTGTCAGGAATTTCACAGTTTATGGAAATCAGAGATTTTTTATAATTTAAATTTGATCGAATAAAAAGTTGAAAGTAGGGAAAAGCTGTATTAAATGGCTGAGAACGAAAGTGGTGAGGTAAAGTGGGAGTGCGCGAAAAATACAAACATTTTTTAGACTTGCTTCGTGGCATGTATAATAAAAGTATGTAGTCAAACGCATTGCCTATATATACATTATAAAACGTTGTTTGTAATATGTGTACATACAAATTTCAAGTAAAGTATCTTATTTTCTTACAAACTATATAGCGGTGACATTACGAAGAATACTTAAAATTTTGTTGTAATATTTAAGTATTTATTCAGAATTCATGTTGACCCTTATAGTTTGCTTTATGCACTCATCTTTGGTATCTTTAAAGTATCGTTTTTATAAAAACTTAAAAGTAACGTAGAATCAAAAATTGGCGTGGAGGATGGTCCAAAGACAAGTAAAATTATTTCTCTCGCATCTCGGGTATTATCATTGTAATTTTATTACTTGAAGCAGCCGTACATTAATAGTTTTGATTATATCACTTTGATATTGAAACTCTCTTTGTTGCAACCATTGTATATATACTTCTTTTACCAATTCTGTATTGTATGTACTGTCGAATCAAATAAGAAACTTTGTTATCTTTTTGATATGTTTAAAATATGTTAAAATTATATTGATCGGAGATCATGTGTAATACTGTCTAGTTAGATTAGACTGCTTCTTTCTTTCAACTGTACCGGTCCAGAAGTGAGAAAAATGAAGCAATAAGTTTTGTTTTGGACTTTCTCCCACAGCTAGCTACAATAGAAATATCGAATGTCTGCCGAAAATTGCTACATGTCATTCGAGTTTATTGATAAACAAATGCATTTACGTTCTATTTCGAAAAATATACTCTAGTAAGAAAAGAAATTCGGGATGCAAATCTGCACGCGTAACTTTACTAACGAACGCAGAGTGAAGGTTGAGCACGCTTTGTAAAAATCTGACATTATAGCCATACAAAATTGTGTTAGTCTTAAGCTATTCGATCGGCACAAATCAATATGGGAAACGCATCGCCTTTAAAATAAATTAGGAAAAATGTTACGATATTTATTTATTAATCGATGCTATTATTTTTCTTCGTAGATTTATTTGTAAATTGCTTTATTTTGCTGGAGCACTGTTGCAATACTCAAAATTACCAAGTAATTCTTTCTTTTTGAGCAAAATCTCAATTTTTAACTCACTTAGGACCGTTGTTGGTCCAGGATAGATTTTCGCGGTAAATAAAAAGCGTTAGCGCCTAAAGGGATAAAGAGACAAGAAATTCGGTAACAGAAGAATGTTCCCAGGGCAATAAATCGCTAGTAAGGAATTTCACGCACATTTCTTGAATTTTTACTTTAATGACATTTGTGATGGTTATTAGAAGTTTTTGAGGATCCTTTTTGCTTGGTACTTTTTTTACTCTCATTTAATTGTAATTAGTAATAATAATTTATAAGAATGTAAATGAGAACTTTTCAGTATATAAAGTTTATCCGAAGAATTTTTTCGAATGTTTTCTCTATGTAAGTCATAAGAGTCTTGTTACTTAAAGGGGCGCGCGTATTAATAAATGAACAATAAAAATTTAACTGATTACGGTGTTTAGTATCAGTGCTTCCTGGAGTGATAAATAGATCAGACCACTCTTCTTCTGTTTTCAAAACGCATTCATTCTGACGATGGAGATAGAGGGTAATTTGATCAAAAAGAAAGTTTTCGTTGACGTTGTTGGCAAATATATTAGCGGAGTAGCAAGAAGGCAGAGCGGACGCGCGAGCTGGGATCTCATTGCTGATATCCGTACCGTCCTCCGAGCGTGCAATGCTAGAGATTAAGGAAATGCTCGTTAGCGTCATTTTTCAGCGAGAGAATCGTGCATGTGTAACCTTCGCAAGCTCCTTGTCCAGGGACACGTACAACTTTTACAAATCATGCGTTCGTTAAAGAAAAAAAGCGTTGCAAACTTTTCAGTCCTGGTGAACCGTTCGATAATCAAACCGAAGGAAACAAAAATCTAAGAAAGTCCACCTGTGTTACTGGTACAATTTCATTGACGTTTACTCCCCGATAATCATTTTATTTCAATAGTAAACGATCTTCGAGTTTGCGTGGGGCCACCAATTCATGAATCTTAAGCGTTAAATTTATACTATACCTGAAAATCTTAAGAGTCCCAGCAGTATGGTTTTCTATATCTAAACGAGGATATCGTAACGCTGTTTGTCCTTGTGTCGTCTGTCGAAATTGACATAGTGATTTATTGACAAGAAGAATCTTGACGTTATTGTATTTTTGAAGAAAAGTATAATTCTACAAAATCCTTATTATCGTAAGTTTCTTAAAAGGGGAATAAAATGAAAGTTGAGTGTACCACGACGAGTTATGTCAAAATGAGGGTAAAGTAAGAGGGAGGTGGCGTGCTGCGGGACAAAACGTTGTACAAATGTTCATATTTATTAATTTGGAGAGTCGAGTACGATGCTTGCACCGAATGACAAGTGTGTTAGAGGGTATAGAGCAAAAGGGAGAGAAAGTCAGCGAGAGAATGCGAGAGTTTGTGGACGAGATAACAGTGTAAACGAAAAAATTTTGTGTGAAAGTGAGAAAGAAGGACATAAAAAAGTAAAAATGCGAAATGACAGAGGAGAGAGAGCGCGAGACAGAAAGAGTGTTGGAGCGTTTCATTAAACACTTTATTGTTCGTTGTAATAAACTTTTAGAAGGTATACATTATAAATTCTAAATAATTATATTTCTACGTATAAATAGTATAAAGAAAAGAAATTAAGAATAAGAAACTATGGTCGTAAATATTCCCACAAGAAAGGTGCCGCCGTATCGTGCCGCGTAAGATCCTGCGAGAAAAATGTCAATCTAGTATATATCGTACTCAGCACAATACGCGGCGCGTTTGTATTATAATATTATATATATATATATTGTATCACCTATGTTTTTGTATTTGGTAACCTAACGAAAGAAATATCGAATTAACGAACAGAAGGTTAATAGAAAGTATATTATATATATATAAATATATATATATTATATTTGAGTAAAGGCCACCGAGCACTGAACTTATCTACAATGTTACTAAAGTAACTTTTCCTATCCTTTATCCCCATTCTCCTATCCCTTTTAATCCTTTGACTTGCACCATTTAATAAATACTTCTCTATCCCAATTTAAGAGAAACATATTGCGGTTGTAAAGCTTAATGTTTAAATCATTGTTACAGATAAGTTCAACGCTCGTTTACTCATAACTTATTATGTACATCGTCTGAAAGAAAAAAAAGGTACGTTCACGCGTAAAGAAAAATAAACATAAGTATATATCAATGGGTAGTTTCTTTTTTTCGTCCTTAAGCTCTAATATCCAAATTCAATCAAGCAGATCTGTTTCTTCTGAATTCTTCGGATTCTTGATTTCTCCATATGGTAGCTCTGTAATGTAAAGAACGTTTTATAAAATCAAATACTTTAAGTATCCTCAATGAGAGAACTTACAGCCTGGGTATATCTTTGATGTAAAGTCTTTCTTCATTTTTTTTTGGACTTCCGCTATAACTTTTACATTTAGCCTTCCAGATCTTGGTAGAATTGTACAAGGTGAAACATCTTGGTGCGTTTTTAATCTTTAAACTCTTTTTCAGTATTATAGGTCGTCGCTGCTTCAATATTTTTACGTGAGAAATTAAATCTTTTTTCTTCTCGACATAATGTAAATCTCGTTTCCTACAATCAACAGAGATAAATACAAGACTGATAAAAATTTTAAATCGCATTATATATAAAATTACCAAAATCCTTGCAGCAAAACTGTATTAGTCTTTTCCTTCTTGATCGTTTTCTTAGTCAATTCTTTTAATTTTTCTTCGGATCGTTTCTTTTCTTTGTATTCCTTCAATATATCTTTGAGTTTTTCTAATCGCTGCTTCCGGTCTTTCTCCTCCAAGTGTTTCTTACAATTCAACTGATTTTTTATTCGCTCCTCGTCTGCACACAGTTTATTTGCTTTCTCTTCTCGCCATTTCTTTATTAATTCCTTTTTTTTGTCAGATTTTATCGCTTGACTTTTTGAATTTTTATCTGATTTCTTTCTGTTTCTCACATCACTAGAATTATTGTTAATAACACTTTTACCTTCATTTTTAGTGCTATTTTCGTATTTATCTACTAATACTATTTCGTCGTCGACTTCTAGACTGTTTGGCATACTATTCGCCTTATTTAGTGTCTTTTTCTGACGCCATTCTTTAATCGTGCTTCTCTGTTTCTCCCTTAATTCTATATACATTTTATACCACGCTTCGTGATTTATTATAGCTGCCACAGACAAGTCAGGACATTTGCCTTGAATGGCAGCAACTAATGCTGGCACATTATCGCACTTGCTTCGCATTTTTAAGAAAAACATGTGATCTTCGTCGCTCCAATATTCGGTATGACCTGAATAAATAAATAATATTGTTCTTTTCCTTGTATATAAATAGTTCTTATCAAATATTAATTTACGTAATTATTACATCTGTTGCCTTATACCTGTTCGAGCTATTAATGAATGGAAATCTGTCACATTTTTATAATCATCCACCGATATTTTTTTCTTATCTCTTAATTTATCAGTATTTAATATCTTCAACGATTTTTTCACTTTCTCGACTTTTCCCATATTTACGTAGAATTGATTTAGTTCCGACTCAAGTTTTGTTTGCTCTTCTAATGAATCTTCCAAATTGCAAGATTTTTTAGTTTCTTGTATTTTATTTAAAAGATTGGTCAGTTTAATTCTCCATTTACGAGCATCTGTACATGAGTATTTAATTTAATTTTTGAAATAAAACTGTAATACTACTGAAATTTTTACCTATTGTTCGGATACGATTAGGATCAGATATCGTCCTTTCTAATTCTTCTATTTCGCTAGCAATCATGTATATATTATTATTTACCATATTTAATACGTTTTTTCTGTAGAAACAAGAATTTTTAATAAAGAAATTATACAGTTTTTACAAATTAGAACTTTTTATACCTTACCTATCTGAATTAATCTCTTTTTGCATATTGGTAATATCTTGTACAGTATCGACTTTCAGAAGTCGTACAAAGTTTGTAGAATCTTTATCAAGTAAACTTTCTTGCAGTTGTAATTTTACGTATATTTCAATGGCCTCAGATTTTTTTAAAGAGCCTGCTTTTCTTTGAATAGTATATCTTTCTTCATTTCGCTTAACTTTATCACACATGTTTATTGGCTGCTGATTGAATATTAAAGTGAAGATAAATAGCAGGTAGAAGTACTGATATTTGCAAATCAGAATTTTTGCGGGGGTTTCATGGGGCTACTTTATTCGATTAGTTTTAAGGTTACCATGGTGATTAACCATAACAGTATACAGTAAGCTTACTAGTTGTAACAATACAATGAGAGAAAAATCAATTCTACTGTAGAGTCGATAATACATTACCTAAGGTAAGTAAAAGATGAAACATACATTTACCTAAGTGGTTCCTACTTTCGTCATGTGTAACAAAATTACAATATTTTATTCTGTAATTCGTTTTAATTTTTTGTGTAGGAATATTCAACTTGATTCATTTTATTAGTGTGTATTTATTTTGTATAATGACATATGTCATTTCTTTAACAATAAAAAGATATAAAACTGTTCTTTTTGTGTTCTTATTTAAATATTTGTATATTTCTATTCTTGATCGATACTATCTAATTTTGTAGGGCATATTGTTAATCCTAGATGTTGATTTTAATGTTGAATAAGATTTATCTTCAGTATTCTCATTGATTCCTTGAAGTTCTTTTAAATTAAAATTCATTTTAGAATGCTCTGAGGTAGAAGCCTCTTTAATGTTTTCAAATTAGTTTGCAGATATTGAAATAACTTCTTTTTATCTTGTTTGGCAATGGGCAATAACTTTTTTATCAAGACCTCTCTTTCTAAATCTTGTATTTGAGGTTTTATCTGTTCGCAATTCTTTTCTGCTTTCAGTTGCTGTTTTTTCTCTTCTTTAATTACTTTCTTCTTTTCTTCTAAGTTGTTTCTCAAGGTTTTATTCTCCTTGTGTACATTCATTACGTATAATTTTAATTTATTAAGATTATAGTTTCCATGATATCTTCAACTCGGACTATTATGTTTGTTGTTCTTCGTTTGTTTCTTCTTCTCTACTTTATACTTCGTAGCCTTCATTGAACATGGTTTCTTCACTTTCCAAGGGTTGTTGTATATCTAAATTAGAAATAATTATATTTTTAATTAATAAAACAAAATTTTAGTTTTACATTTGCCTCAGAAATATAATTAATCATTACCTTGTAGAGAATTCTCATACTTTCCAGTTTCAAGCCATTTTTCACACGATTTCTTACATTTTTCAAATTTCTTTTACTGCGTTTGTTGGACAATTTTAAACACAAATGTTTCTCAATAATTGATTTTCTTGGTTTCAAGTTCCTTTTGTCTTCTTTATGTCGTTTTTTCAATAAGCAAAAAATGGCTTCCATAATAAATGGAGGGATATAATTATCTTTAATATCAATGATTGTCAATGTGTAATTGGTTCATAACAGCTTTACTAGTATTTGTCCTCCAATGGCAGATAAACCACACCTTTGTAATTTTAGCTTCCTTAATCTATAATTATTTTTTAAATTAAATGCCAAGTGTCTTACACCATCATTACGGAACTTTTGATTTTTATTTAATATTAAAGTATTCAAACCCTGCAAAAAATAAAAAATTCAATTAACAAGATTTATTTAACAATTAAGTATTTTGTACAAAAATCTAAATATACATACCGTTATTTTTCGCACGAATGTGGCTTCCGAATGGATTTTATGTTTGGTCATTGCAGCCTCCATATTTTTTCTGAAAAATATACCCAAAAACATGGCACTTCTGTTGGTTAAATTGCATGATGATAGGTCCAGTTCCCTTAAATTTGGATTATTCTCCAAGCTGTGCAGAATCATGTCGCATCCTACATATAAAAAGCACTCGGTTAGAAAAATTCATGGTACAGTAACTTGAATTATTCTCTGTTTAAAAAGGTAGGCAAAAAAATATTTACTCCATAAAATAACTAAAAATAAATTTAAAAGAATGTGCTTTAAAATTTTGAAAGTCTTTAAAACTTTAAAATAAAAAATAAAAAAAATAGAAATCTTTTTATGTCAAAGCAAAAGTTTAGTTTCTCTGGAGATAAAACAGGTTGAATTTAAAAACTTTAAAACATACTTGTGTATACCTAAGTCTCCAATTTCACAGCGAGCAAGTGAGAGGTTTTTGAGATTTCGGTTATGAAGCAGGCCCTCTGCGAGAATGTTGATACTTTAGAGGCAGCGGGATCCCATCGAGAAACAGGGTAGTGTAGTGATGGCTCGTGAATTCATCATGCATGTAGCCACGGAGTCCACGAAGCAACGCAGCAAGAAGTTCGTGTACAGCACCGGCTCTCTTCCTCTCTTGCAGATGTCTCATTAAAGTGCCAGACGTCCAGTGCTCATCGTTAATCGAATTTTATTTAACCCTTATCCAGCCCATACCAACGCGTTACCTGCAAACTTACACTTTTCCAAAGTAGTATCTGAAAAGAAAATTCTTTACAATTTTTTATAGCTACAACTAAATACTTTTAAAATTTTAAATCTATTAGCATCGTGCAAAAATCAGCAAGTGATCTGTTTAGACTTAATTTTTAGTTAAGTTTTGAAAAAAGAATGAAACGGTAAAAATAAATGGTATTGTACATATAGGCATACTTAATTGAGTTATTATTGGGCAGTGCAGGATTTGGCTTGGCGTAAATTGAAGGATTTGCATGAATTGTTAAACAATAAGCTTATGCTTGATGGTTAAAATATATATGCATTGACAGTTTAAATAAAATTGAAAAAAAAGTTCCTTAAAGGTTTATTTTCACTAGACGGTGTGATTTAAACTGATCTAATGCATGTTTTTAAATTATCAGCGTTTATTACCGTATTAGATGCAATTTTTCTTCAGTATTTATATTTTCTTTAATTTGTTTCTATTTGCTGAGACTGTAGTTAAGTATATCGTGGAGATTTCGATTTTGCGCAAGGCTATTTAGTATTGGTCCCCAATCGCCGAGTGACAAGCAGTCCACGCAGAAGCGTAAAGAATTTTTATGTAGTTGTGCTTGAAACGTTGGCAAAGGTTTTGTAGAATTTTTTTGACAAAGAACCTTTTAAAATATATATTGAAAAAATTGTTAGTTATATAACAGTTGAACTATAGCATAATAATATTGGATAAGTCTTGATACAATGTAAAAGTTGACTAAATATTTTTTTATAAAATAAAGGAGAGATACGCATATTTAAACATCCTTATTTGGTATATTGTAATATGCTTCGATTTAGTCAATTTTAATACCTTAAGTATATTTTTACTATAATGAACAATACAATTTTTCGTTATTTTTCTTGTTCCTTTTCACGAACCTTGTATATCCACCCAAAATTTTCATGCTTGCTTTTAGCTATATTTCTTTGCATTGTGTACTTTGTTATTATATCATTACGTTTAACTTTCCTTCTGTTAGCGACGAAATCAAGCTAATATTAAAAAGTATATTAAATGTGTATAAAATCTATCAAAATATCAAAACTCTCTGTCTGATACCAATAACCTGAAGTATTTCATCATTTATAATATTAGTAGATACTTTTAAACCCAAAAGTTTTTCAATAATTGCTGTTCTTATTTTCAAATTCCTTTTGTCTTCTATATGTCGCATTTTCAATAAACAAAAAATAGCTTCCACAATAAATGGAGGAATATAATTATCTTTAATATCAATAATTGTCAATGTGTAATTGGTTTGTAACATGTTTACTAGTATAAGTCTTCCATTGGTAGATAAACCACACCTTTGTGATCTTAGCTTCTCCTTAATCTATAATTATTTTTGAAGTATATGACAAGTGTGTTACTCCATTGTTACGGAACTTTTGATTTTTATTGAATATTAAAGTATTCAAGCCCTGTAAGAAATAAAACATACAGTCTCAAGTTTTCTTTAAAAATTAAACATTTTTTTTCAAAAAATCTAAATATAGAAACCGTTATTTTTCGCAGGAATGTGGCTTCCGAATAGATTTTATGTTTTTTTACTGCAGCCCCCCTCCTTATTTTTTCTGAAAAATATACCCAAAAACATGGCACTTCTGTTGGTTAAATCGCATATAATCATCGATCCAGTTCTTTTATACTTAGATTGTTTTCCAAGCTGTGTAGAATCACATCGCATCCTACATATCAAAAAACACTCGGTTAAAAATTTCATATATTACGCTTGACCGAAAAAATATCTAGAATTAATAAAAATGTACAATTGAAACCATAAATCTGTTTAATAAAAGTGACACGACAATCAGATTTATGAATTCAACTTACAAGCGTTTATGCTTCCATTACTGTGTGTTCATGGATACCATTAACGGGATCCCTCACGCGTGCTTTACCGACAGTACAAGTCAATAAACAATTCGTTTAATAAAAGTCAAATGCGAAGCAAATTGCAAAAACGGGCTTCTTTATGACAAGGTGCCAGACATAATGATTCTAACAAGCCCAAAAACATTGAAATCGGTTGAGAAATAGAGCCGTACCATTGGCTGCGTTTCAAAACTTTAGCGTTACGGTAGCGCTTGGTAAAATACGTGTCATGATTGGTCAAATTGATTCAACTGACCAATCATGATATAGCGCTACCTTAGCGCTTAAAATTTGAAACGCAACCATTGTCCCGCGTTTTTCGTTCCGTAATATTGGCAACAAAGGGCTTGAGGAATCCCGTTAATTGAATTTATTTCCGAAATTAAAAAATTTCACAATCATAATGGGTGAACAACATCATCATAATAAATATAACCTTATTATTAAAACTGCAGCCGACAAAATTTTGACTGTCCAAAATTAGGTTGGTGATAGTGACAAATTTTATGAGCCGAATATAGGTTGTTAGTAGTAACAAATTTGGCCGAAAAGAAGATTGGTAGTAGTAGGAAAATGACGTCACTGAAGCGGACAACTTCAGCCCAAGACATACATTCTGGCTGGAGGAGATGACGAAGGAGGAAAATCTTAATTTGGCATATATATATATTCTCATTTACTTTTTGAAAACTACAGACATAGCTCGCAACATAATTCTTCAAAAATGCAAGTCTTCTTACCAAATAAATCGGTAGCTGGCACAGCAAATATTCTATAAAAATACGCTTACAATACATGTTCTTTTTTTAAACTTAATACCTTAGTATGTGAAAAATGCTACTCTTAGTTAAGGACATCTCCCATTAAAAAAGTATAAATTCGTTTTTTCTTACATAATATATTTAGTAAATTAACGTAAATTATAAAATACAAAACACCAAAATGAGTATCTTATTATCACAATATGAGCCCACCTCTTCTATATACAAATAGCTACCTACTTTCTAAAGGGGTGAAATAATTGGTTTTGAGGAAAGCGACCTGGATATTAGCTTGGCACAAAGATTGCAGAAATCCAATATAAACTATAGATATTATCATAAATTATACATCATAATGGTATATTTATATAAAATTACTTGACAGTATACAATATATTTTCATGCATCTTTGGTAAGTTTCTTAGCTTAAGCGAAAAGAGTACCAGATGGTACTATTAATTAACCCTTTCGCTACGATAGTGTGCTCCGCCGGAGTGACACCGCTGAACGGGCCACCATGCCGCCGGAGTAGCGCCTCAATGTTTCGAAATGAATTTATGTTTATATTTCACTTCTCAACATAAGAGAAAAAAAGAGATAATAACACAAATGTGATGGATGTACACTATACGTAAACATAAACACATCTTGGGGCTCATGGTCAAATGATTGAGTGTTATACACTGACGTTGCCTATAGGCGAAACTCGTACGCACAGATCGTCACGCGGATGTCGTCTATATACGAAGCTCGTAACGAAAGGGTTCAATAATAAAAGCAAAATTACAGATACTATTTAAAGTTTGTTAGTTAAGATTTGATTAAAATTACATTTACGTTTAATATACTTGATTTATTTATGAAAATAAGTGAATCTAAGTTATTTGAGAAAATTAGTTGGTATTTTGGTATTACAAAAACAGTTAAAAAACATGAATAATATTGTCTAAAATAAATCTTATCTAAATATATTAAGTAGGCCTAGAAAATAATGTTTATATTTTTTATCATATTGATAGTGCAGAAATAACAATACTTTCCAGTCTAACTAATAGTTTGTACCACAGATAAATGACTATTGTTAGAGTAACAGCATACTTTGAATATAATATGTTAAAAATTATCAACATTACAATAATAAAATTCTTAAAAGATGTCACAAGTCAATAGGTATATCTCCATAACTAACCTCCTGTAGCAGATCCTGAGCAGCTATAGCTTTCAATGCATTTTTCTTACTAGTTTCTTGCACCTCACCACCAACTAGTAATTCATCCAGAATAAAATATGCTTTTTCAAAGTTAAATATAATGTCCAATTCACATACCTACAAATAAAACGATAGAGTATCTTAAAACTTTGTTTTCAAAAAATGCATGAGTTAAATTCTGTATTTGTCTTAATACTGAAACTGTCTAAGCACACAAGTGTAACTTAAACTTTTAAGATTATTTATACAAATAGGCTATTTATTCTAAATATGCTAAGACGAATGGCTTTACTAATCTACTTTTGTAAACTGAGAAATTATAAATTGGAAAGGTGAAATAAATATTATTAAGGCCTAGTGTCACAAATCATAACTAAATTGAATTAAGTTAATCAAGACTTCAAATACCTAGCTTAAGAATCCACAACTTTATAATAAATTAACTATGAAATATAAATAATTAAATAATAATTTAATTATGTATGCTTTTTTGCTCATTCATTTTATTACAATTATTTGATTTTATATGTATAATTTTAAGAAATATTAGAATTATACTATTATCGCTTCTTAATTTAAAAAATCAACCAAATATATTGTTGAAATACTTACACTTCCAAAATATTTATCTAATAATTCCACGTATCGATGAATTATTTCTAATGTAAGTAATTCATTATCATTCTGCTCAATTGCACAACAAAAATATAAACTAGCATATCTGAAAGTTAACGACCATATTTATTCATTAAAAGTATTTTTCTAACATATAATCTCATGTTACTTATTCAATAATTTCCCTGGTAGCAACTTTGGTCATTTTTACATCATCGGGAACAATTTTGCTGCCAAACTTGAATAAAACAACTGTAATATAAATTATATTAAAGAAAAGTAAACAATTTTTTCTTAAATTAATCTTTTATCATGTAACAATATGAAAAAAAACATCAATTCAGTTAAGAATTTAAACAATATAAACAAATAATCTACAGTAGTTGTCAAATTAAAAACATATTTAATTACTTTCATTTTTATTACAATCAGTCCTAAACAGTTTTGGCAGTTATAATACCTATTTTCTGAAAATAAATACTTGGTATATACCTTTTGTAAACCACTTTGACATCTTTATATTCAAGAAAACTTGATAATTTCGGTTTTCTTGCAAGAATTGTTGTTATTAACTCCCTCGTAATTTTTTTTTTCAACTTATCAGGATGGGCGACATACCATTTCTGCAAACGAAGCTTACCTTGACGACTAAACAGTAACATGAATTGCATCTGAAAAAAAGTTAAGAGTCTATACATTTTTTTTTATATTTTGTAGCTTAAAAAAATTAAATTAACTACCATTATTTACACTTCCACAATTATTTTAAATTAAGCAATATAAGCTTCAAATTCAGCTACTTCGTGGTTTGCTTACATTTAGTGATCTGACTTTGACTCACTGTAATGCAGCGTTGCTAACTTCGCCATTTTGAATTATGTTACGCTGTATAGAGACCGTGCACACCAACACAATGATAGCGAAGTGTCAATGTATAACTGTATCTGACACGTGGGCGGAGTCAATATATATAGATATATAGAAAATTCAATATGGCGCAGAAGTGCCTAAGTGTCTAAATGTCTATTGAAATTACAGGAGGGTTATAATGATTTCGATGGAAAATAAATGTACAAACTTTTCTCCCAAATTCAAAAGTTTTAAGGTTTTCAATAATAAATTGCAATTTATTGAAAAATATCCATAAGAATCAATGTAAAACCCGGGCTTCCTCTGCTTTCATTTTTTACCGCTTGGAGCGCTTCAACTATGTCAGATCCAGCGTTGCCAAGTCCGCCATGTTTGAAGATACTACGCTGTATAGTTTGTTGGCGAGAATTGAATATACCACGCAAAATGTATAGTAAGTGTGAAACGAAGTATAGTGTTTTAGGTATAATAAGCTCTCAGTGCTTTCGGACACTGTTCAAAATTGAATCATGTACAGGTATAGTTTCTGCTTCCCTATACTATCTTGTAGCAAAAATGCTTCTTGCAAAATTGATTCATGTCCATCTCAACTCCTCTATACTATCTTATAGCAAAAATTTAAAGACAACAGCAGACGAAACGCGACATCGACACATACGAAGATGACGTTTTGGACGTAGTAAAAGTATTATCCAAAAAGCATATTATTTATATTGGAAACGTAGGGATGTTGAAAAATGGAATGGAAAATAATGCAAATATGGTGCATATATATAATATTATTTATCAAGTATAAAAAGGAAGAGATCGGATGTAATTTTCAGCCTATAAAGAGGAAAAAGCATCAGATAAGTATCGGGAATAGTAAATCAAAAGAAAGATTAAAGAATATTTTGCTTTGTTAAATTAGTCTTTCTTCTGACTTACTGCTCCCGATACTTATCTGATGCTTTTTCTTCTATAGGCTGAAAATTGCATCCGATCTCTTCCCTTTTATACTTGATAAATAATATTATATATATGCACCATATTTGCATTATTTTCCATTCCATTTTTCGACATCCCTACGTTTCCAATATAAATAATATGCTTTTTGGATAATACTTTTACTACGTCCAAAACGTCATCTTCATATTTCTCGATGTCGCGTTTCGTCTGCTGTTGTCTGTAAATTTTTGCTATAAGATAGTATAGAGGAGTTGAGATGGACATGAATCAATTTTGCGAGAAGCATTTTTGCTACAAGATAGTATAGGGAAGCAGAAACTATACCTGTACATGATTCAGTTTTGAACAGTGGACGTGTTTTGGCCATTAATCTTGCGTCGCGGCGTTGTGTAGTGTAGTTAGAATCAGAGGGGCGAGGGAATTTCTAGGGAGGTTGTACGTAGTTGTCAAATGGCGCGATTAACCCTTAATTTTATATCATCAACAAAAATAATATTTTCGGAAAACGATTGTGGAAAAGAAGGAAGGATTTTAATAAATAACAGAGAAGACAAAATATATCAGATGAGTATAAATTAATAAAAAAAATGAAAATTATTGTGAATTTTTAAGAAAATATACTTTGTGGTTATTTTTTTTTTGTTACAGTTGAAATCCGGTTATGATGACTTTCAATTAAGGAAAAAAGTAATTACAGCCAAGAAATGAAAAAGTATTAATACATTAAGCATTTCTGTACGGCCCAGTCATTTCAATAATTGTGACTTAATGTTATAATAGTGAATGTGTAAGCGATTAGTGCATATACAACAAACTCTTATTGTAAATTTAATAATATCTTGTATGACAATGTTTTAATTGCTATTATTTTAAATTAAAGCTAGTTTAATTAACATATTTTTATTTCATCCCTTTCTCAAAATTCTAAACACACATGGTAATTACCTATTCTTGTAGTAGTCATATATTCGTTAAATTACATACAAAATTACAACTGTTTTATATTTGTAAAGCATAGCTGTTTGTTGCAATGATTTTTATTATTCAATGTGAGACAAATCGCATTTTGTTTAGGTAAATGTCTTATTTATCCGCCACATCCTTCCATATCTTATGTAACATTTATTTGCCTTGTTAGTTCTTTCTTTTAGTTTTCAAAATATACTATTAATTTTTTGCTATTTTTATATACATTCAGATATAGCTATTCTATTGATTAATTAATCTTATAAATGTCAAGATGATTGGTAAACCATTGTTCTATTAAAGTTGAAGAATGGACACTTGAATTATTTTACTTATAATGTTTGGCATCTCTTCCATAGGATATCTTCTCTTTAAATTTGAGAGGATGTTGTTCTCCAATACATTTAAGGATACTGCTGAATTTATCTTGCTTTTAGCTTCAAATAATTCACATTTGGATATCCTTCCTCAATATATAATACATATTTTGTTAGTCCTATTTGTTTGTGAAATTTATCTCTTCTAAAACCTTAATTAATCCAGTTACTAGATATATAATATATCATTTTCAAAGAATTGATATCTTTCTATCAATCTTAACAATATCATAATAGATGTAATGAAATATGTATTCTATATTCAAAATAGATATCCATGCGTGTAGTTGGAAAACTATTTAAAGCTGAAAACAAGATGAACTCAGCAGTATACATATACCTTTTAAAGAACTTTATCTTCACAAATATTATCAGAACATATCTCGCAGAAAAGTTGCCAAATTTTAATAGCATCATTCAAATGTCCATTTTACAAATTAAACAAGATAATGGTTTAACAATCATTTCAACAATTACAAAAATAATTGCAGATCAGCAGTATTATTAGATCTGTGTGTATGTATAAATGATTAGAAAATTAATGTTATATGATATAGACTGGAAGAAAATAGTGCAACGGAGCCAAATAAATGTCGCATAAGATATGGAAGGATGTGGCGGATAAATAAGACATTTACCTAAACAAAATGCGATTTGTCTCACATTGAATAATAAAAATCATTGCAACAAACAGCTATGCTTTACAAATATAAAACAGTTGTAATTTTGTATGTAATTTAACGAATATATGACTACTACAAGAATAGGTAATTATCATGTGTTTAGAATTTTGAGAAAGGGATGAAATAAAAATATGTTAATTAAACTAGCTTTAATTTAAAATAATAGCAATTAAAACATTGTCATACAAGATATTATTAAATTTACAATAAGAGTTTGTTGTATATGCACTAATCGCTTACACATTCACTATTATAACATTAAGTCACAATTATTGAAATGACTGGGCCGTACAGAAATGCTTAATGTATTAATACTTTTTCATTTCTTGGCTGTAATTACTTTTTTCCTTAATTGAAAGTCATCATAACCGGATTTCAACTGTAACAAAAAAAAAATAACCACAAAGTATATTTTCTTAAAAATTCACAATAATTTTCATTTTTTTTATTAATTTATACTCATCTGATATATTTTGTCTTCTCTGTTATTTATTAAAATCCTTCCTTCTTTTCCACAATCGTTTTCCGAAAATATTATTTTTGTTGATGATATAAAATTGAGGGTTAATCGCGCCATTTGACAGCTACGGACAAACTCCCTAGAAATCCCCTCGCCCCTCTGATTCTAACTTCCCCTCGCCAAGACTCAAGATTAATGGCCAAAACGTAGTACAGTAATCGCCAGGTATGGCTTTCCCATAATTTTTCGATGCTTTTAGGAATCGCATTAAAAAGACCAGCGCTTTTACTTCGCGCACCTAACTCACTCGCTTGCTTCGTTCGTATGTATATACTACAACTATAAATTGAATCGTGTGTGCTTTCAGCTATAGTGTATAGTAATCATTTTCCATGTTAAATTACAGAGTGAAGCTAGCTGAACCACACACGATTCAATTTTCCACTGAATTCCCACTGTGCAGTGTGCACTACATACACCATAGGAAATTGATTCGGCGACCTTTCAGTTAACTTCACTTCGTACTTTCTCTACGAATTTCAAAGACGGCGATCAATTTTCCACAGTGTCTATACACTATTAAAAAAACTTATAAAAAACTTCGCCTGAGCTCGGTAAATTTCGTTATACACGTCAGATGTAAGCGGGAACTGTAAATAGTATAAATGCAGACATTTGTTTAACAGAACATCATTTATTATAACATGCAGATGTCTTAAAATATTTATTAACTACATTTTTTATTGTAAATTAATTGCAAAACAGTATATATAATGACGATATTCACTTACAAAAGAATTATTTTTAAACGGCACTACGCGACACGAATTTTTTAAATGTCACTACACGGCGTGGAATTTTTAAACACGCATTCATTTTAGAATAAGATCGTCTAATGTATAACAAATATTATTTTATTAAACTGTAGTGAGTTCATTTTATACTTCATTTAACTTCAAAATAAAATGATGAGAATTATGGGTTAAGAGAGTCCTTGAGTCTTCTACTTTTAATCGTGCAAGCACTAAACACGCACACGCGTGTGCTGCACACTGATAATTTTTACGAGTTTTCTAATTATTACACTTTTTTTACAAATGAAAGCTTTTATTTTCATCACATACAGTATTCCATTAAATTATTGTATTATATAAAATCAATAATAATGAATGAAAATTTACTTAAAATTAATTAAACTGTAACAAAATAATTTATTTTAATTAAATTTACATAGATTTATTAAAGAGCGGTAAAATTTTATTAACATAATAATAAAATAGCACGTATTTGATGAAAATAAAACACTACATTATTTTTAATCGCGACTAATGCGAAATAAATGTCAGTGATTATAAAAAGAAACAGCGCGATTTACTGACAACTCATACGCGGAAATTTGATAGATAAACTGAAACTCGCGCTTCAAAAAAATACCATCCGGGACAGGTACTACTCGTTAAGATTCTTTTTCACTGGCTTTTAAAACGCTAAATTTGCCATATGATATAAAATTGTTAACATTGCAATGTATTAGCATAAGTATTTTCGAAAAAATGGTCAATCCGTACTTGGCAAAATAATCATTTTAAAAGTTGGTGAAAGAGATCCTACTCATACCGATAGCAGTCGCAACTGATTTGCGGAATATCTCAAATTGCAACCAATCAGGTGCGATTGCTAATTAACCCGCCCACAATAAGCGATACCTGTTCCGCATAGCCCTCTCGCGTAGCGGGTACATCAACTCAGTTATCAATTATCCGCGTACCGGTCGTCAGTGGATCCCGCGTTGTAGTTTTTCGTAACCACTGAGTACTGACATTTAGTTTAAATTAGTCGCGATTAAAAATAATTTAATGTTTTATTTTCATCACATATGAGCTATTTATTTTATAATATTAATAAAATTGTGCCGCGTTTTATAAAATTTAAATAAATTGAATTAGCTTTTATTATTTTTATACAAACAATTTAAATTTATTTAAGATTTTATTAATTATTATTAATTTCTAAATAAATTTAAAATTCTGGTTAAAATTTTTTAATAGTGTTGTGCAATTATAAGTATTCGGCATTGGTGACGATAAATTGTTTAAAAATTAAACTTAACTTTTCTATATAATTTCCGCATATTTAATTATGTCAAGAGGGAAATTTAAGTAATGCAGTTGGGATATTTTAATAGAATATATAGTAATGAATGCAGTGTGTGATGAAAATAAAAGCTTTTATCTGTGTATAATTCGCGTAATAAATAGAAAATTTGTGACTACAGTCAGTGCGGAGCGTGTCTATTGTGTATGTGTGTGTGAGTGCTGCAGCGAATAAAGACAGAAGCCTCAAAGACTGTTAAAGCCTGCCAGTTTTACTTTAATTATATTAAAGTTAAATAAATTAAAATTAACTCTATAAAATTACATGCAATAATTTATTTCTGTTACGGTTAGCGACTTCACTAAAGAGTGAGAGAGCGCGTTTAAAAATGTCACGTCGAGGAGTGTCGTTTGAAAAATCCGAGTCTCGTAGTGTCAGTCGATAAGTGCTCGTCGTGCAGTGCGGTTTTCCAGAGTAGTATACCTTAAAATAAAACTCGCGTTACGAAATGCCGTTTGAAAAATCCGAGTTTCGAAGTTTCAATCGATAAGTGTTGGTCGCGGGGTGCGGTTGTCCCGCGTAGTATACGTTGAAATAAAATTCGCGTCGCGCATACCGTTTGTAAAATCCTAGTTTCGTAGTGTCATTCGATAAGTGCTCGTCGCGGAATGCGGTTGTCCCGAGTAGTATACGTTAAAATAAAATTCTCCTCGCGCAGTGCCGTTTGAAAAATCCGAGTTTCGAAGTGTCAGTCGATAAGTGTTCGTCGCGGAGTGCGGTTGTCCCGCGTAGTATACGTTGAAATAAAATTCGCGTCGCGCATACCGTTTGAATAATCCGAGTCTCGTTGTGTCAGTCGTGAAGTGCTCGTCGCGTAGTGCGGTTCTTCCGCGTAGTGTACGTTTAAAAGAAATCGCGTAGCGCACAGCTGCTTCAAAAATCCGAGTCTGTAGTGTCAGTCGTGAACTGCTCGTCGCGTAGTGCGGTTGTCCCGGTAGTGTACGTTAAAAAGAAATCGCGTAGCGCACTGCTACTTTAAAAATCCAAGTCTCGAAGTGTTAGTTGTGTATTGCTCGTCGCGTAGTGCGGATCTCTCGCGTAGTGTTCGTTAAAAAGAAATCGCGTAGCGCAATGCTACTTTAAAAATCCGAGTCTGTAGTGTCAGTCGTGAACTGCTCGTCGCGTAGTGCGGTTGTCCCGGTAGTGTACGTTAAAAAGAAATCGCGTCGCGTAGTGCCTTTTGAATAATCCGAGTTTCGTAGTGTCAGTCGATAAGTGTTTGTCGCGGAGTGCGGTTGTCCCGCATAGGCCACGTTAAAAAAAATCGCGTCGCGCACTGCTGATTTAAAAATCAGAATCTGTAGTGATAGTCGTGAACTGCTCGTCGCGTAGTGCGGTTCTTCCGCGTAGTGTACGTTTAAAAGAAATCGCGTAGCGCACTGCTACTTTAAAAATGCGAGTCTGTAGTGTCAGTCGTGAACTGCTCGTCGCGTAGTGCGGTTCTCCTGCTTAGTGTACGTTAAAAAGAAATCGCGTAGCGCACAGCTGCTTTAAAAATCCGAGTCTTTAGTGTCAGTCGTGAACTGCTCGTCGCGTAGTGCGGTTGTCCCGGTAGTGTACGTTAAAAAGAAATCGCGTAGCGCACTGCTACTTTAAAAATCCAAGTCTCGAAGTGTCAGTTGTGTAGTGCTCGTCGCGTAGTGCGGTTCTCTCGCGTAGTGTTCGTTAAAAAGAAATCGCGTAGCGCAATGCTACTTTAAAAATCCAAGTCTCGAAGTGTCAGTTGTGTAGTGCTCGTCGCGTAGTGCGGTTCTCTCGCGTAGTGTTCGTTAAAAAGAAATCGCATAGCGCAATGCTACTTTAAAAATCCGAGTCTGTAGTGTCAGTCGTGAACTGCTCGTCGCGTAGTGCGGTTCTCCCGCGTAGTGTACGTTTAAAAGAAATCGCGTAGCGCACTGCTACTTTAAAAATGCGAGTCTGTAGTGTCAGTCGTGAACTGCTCGTCGCGTAGTGCGGTTCTCCTGCTTAGTGTACGTTAAAAAGAAATCGCGTAGCGCACAGCTGCTTTAAAAATCCGAGTCTGTAGTGTCAGTCGTGAACTGCTCGTCGCGTAGTGCGGTTGTCCCGGTAGTGTACGTTAAAAAGAAATCGCGTAGCGCACTGCTACTTTAAAAATCCAAGTTTCGAAGTGTCAGTTGTGTAGTGCTCGTCGCGTAGTGCGGTTCTCTCGCGTAGTGTTCGTTAAAAAGAAATCGCGTAGCGCAATGCTACTTTAAAAATCCGAGTCTGTAGTGTCAGTCGTGAACTGCTCGTCGCTTAGTGCGGTTCTTCTGCGTAGTGTTCGTTAAAAAGAAATCGCGTAGCGCACTGCTGTTTTATAAATTAGAATTTGTAGTGACAGTCGTGAACTGCTCGTCGCGTAGTGCGGCTATCCCGGTAGTGTACGTTAAAAAGAAATCGCGTCGCGTAGTGCCTTTTGAATAATCCGAGTCTCGTAGTGTCAGTCGTGAGCTGCTCGTCGCGTAGTGCGGTTGTCGCGAGAAGTGTGCCTTAAAAAGAATTCGCGCAATGCCGTTTAAAAATCATTTTTTCGCGAGTGCATAACGTCAGCGTCCTCATCTCCATCGTCATCATAAACGCCATTATCATCGCCATCAACATCACCATTCCCATCTTCGGTATTATCGCAGAATATGTATGAATTATGGCTGGGAATTCGCTGAATGAGTGAGTCCCACAAGTAAAACCGTGGAATTTTTTTTTATTAACTAAAGAATGACCAAAAACCTATCAGTAGGTTACAGTTGGCCATTCTTCGGTTAAAATCATTTCTTGTTTTGTTTTTAATGTTTTTCAGATCCTCCGTATCGTCTATTTCTATTTTGCGCGTATTTTCTGTTTTTCATTAGGTTTAGATTGGCGTTATATGTAGGCTCTTTAGCTTTGTGAATTAGATAGTCATTATAGTTTTCGGTATTAGGTAGGGTATCATTTTCAGGTTTCTTAATTCCTTTTAAAATAAAGGGAATCACCTCAACTTCATTTTCCACGGAGATTCTATCTTCCCACATGTCCAGTTCAACTAATAAAGGCACATCTTAATTGAATTAACGTTCACTCTCTCGAGAGAAAGATGCATGTCAATTAATAACTAGAATCAAATACCATTTTCCCTTTTTTTTTTTAAAATCGTATGTTTTTGGTAGAATCTTCGTATTAAATACCATTTTTGCCAGTTCTTGAAATTCCAAATTATAAAATGAAATATGGAAATATTTTGTTTGAAAAACCTTCCATATTTCAGGTTAAATACTCGTTTTTTCAAATTTTATTAACATTTCTTATTTTCAGGTGGAGTGGAAGAGGACTATTCCTAGTGGCAAAACAGTCCAATATCGATATATATTCGATATGGAATTCATACCAACCCTGTACCCTTTTCTCCATCAGTTGGAGAAAGACAAACCATTATTTGGAGTCAAACCGTCATCAGAGGAGGACGTACTGACAAATATCCTAATTATTTTTCTACTTTTCATACTTGCTTAATTTTTTTAAGTTTTAAGAGGGACAAGTATAGGGCAAGGCTGTCAACGAGTAAGGCTTAATTACCTGTCCGTTTAATTAAGTCCCTATTTATTTAAATAATTTCAAGGATAGGCAAATTGAGTTTTATTTTTTTCTTTCGTTGTTAATTCAAGTACAGATGTTTATTGATTAGTGGACTCTCGAGTGTCAACTGGCTCGGGCTGATCCTCCTTCAGTGATTATCAACCCTTACTTACTTTGCCCTTGTGGACTCTCGACGTTGGCTCAATAAGTTCACCTAATAGGGGTCCATCTTTATTGATGTGTAAATCGTTTCCTCGACGTAGTAGTTCTTCGTGTGACAACTCGGATCCACACCAAGGGACAAAGAAAGTAAGGCTAATTAGTCACTGAGGAGAGTATCAGTCATGATCTGGTTGACCTTTGTGTGAATTAACATTCACGCTCGAGAGGAGGAAGCTTTTCAATTAACCGCTGGAAAGAAGTAACAATTTCGTTAGCTTCTGTTTTCATTCACTTTTTGTAGCATGCTTTATTAATTTATATCTTTGTCTGTCTTTGAAATTCCTAATTAGAATCTGAAATGTGGGAATATTTTCCATGAAAATCCTTCCACATTTCGGGTTGAATTCTCGTTTTTTTCCAAATTTATTCTAATTTTTTTGTTTGTTTCAGGTCGAGCGCTAGAGGACCATGGATAGTGACCCCGTATCCAATAACGATATAAACCCTATAACGAATCGACACCAATCATGCGCCATTGCCATCCTGGGTTGGAGTGAGTCAAACCATCATTCGGAATCGAGCCGTCGTTTGAGGAAGACGTACAGGCAAATACATTCTTTCCTTATTTCTCATACTTGTTTAATTTATTTTATATTTTAGGAAGGACGCTTATAGGACAAGGCTACCAAGGAGTAGGAAGTAAACACTCTCCGTTTACTTAAGTCCACATTTATTTAAATAATTTCAAGGATAGGCAAATTTAATCTTATTATTTTCATTCATTGTTAATTCAAGTACAGGTGTTTATTGAGAAGTGGACTCTCGAGTGTCAACTGGCTCGGGCTGATCCTCCTTCAGTGACTATCAACTCTTACTTACTTTGTCCTTGTGGACTCTCGATGTTGGCTCATTAAGTTCACCTAATAGGGGTCCATCTTTATTGATGTGTAAATCGTTTCCTCGACGTAGTAGTTCTTCGTGTGACAACTCGGATCCACACCAAGGGACAAAGAAAGTAAGGGTTATTAGTCACTGAGGAGAGTATCAGCCGTGATCTGGTCGACCTTTGTGTGAATTAACATTCACGCTCGAGAGGAGGAAGCTTCTCAACTAACCGCTGGAAAGAAGTAACAATTTCGTTAGCTTCTCTGTTCATTCACTTTTTGTAGCATGCTTCATTAATTTATATCTTTGTCTGTCCTTGAAATTCCCAATTAGAATCTGAAATGTGGAAATATTTTCCTTGAAAATCCTTCCATATTTCGGGTTGAATACTCGTTTTTTCAATTTTACTTTTGTTTTCTTTCTGTTTCAGTTGGAGCGGGAGAGAGCCATGGATAGTGACCGCATTTTCCCAATATCGACATAAATCCAACACTAATCATGTGCCATTGCTATCCTGGGTTGGACCAAGTCAAACCCTCACTTGGAATCGGGACATCATCGGGAGAGGACGTACTGGCAAATAATTTATTTTTTATTTCTCATACTTGTTTAATTTATTTTATGTTTTAGGAAGGACTCTTGTAGGACAAGGCTGTCAACGAGTAGGGCTTAATTACCAGTCCGTTTACTTAAGTCCACATTTATTTAAATAATTTCAAGGATAGATAAATTTAATCTTATTATTTTCATTCATTGTTAATTCAAGTACAGGTGTTTATTGAGAAGTGGACTCTCGAGTGTCAATTGGCTCGGGCTGATCCTCCTTCAGCGACTATCAACCCTTACTTACTTTGTCCTTGTGGACTCTCGACGTTGGCTCATTAAGTTCACCTAATAGGGGTCCATCTTTATTGATGTGTAAATCGTTTCCTCGACGTAGTAGTTCTTCGTGTGACAACTCGGATCCACACCAAGGGACAAAGAAAGTAAGGGTTATTAGTCACTGAGGAGAGTATCAGCCGTGATCTGGTCGACCTTTGTGTGAATTAACATTCACGCTCGAGAGGAGGAAGCTTCTCAACTAACCGCTGGAAAGAAGTAACAATTTCGTTAGCTTCTCTGTTCATTCACTTTTTGTAGCATGCTTCATTAATTTATATCTTTGTCTGTCCTTGAAATTCCCAATTAGAATCTGAAATGTGGAAATATTTTCCTTGAAAATCCTTCCATATTTCGGGTTGAATACTCGTTTTTTCAATTTTACTTTTGTTTTCTTTCTGTTTCAGTTGGAGCGGGAGAGAGCCATGGATAGTGACCGCATTTTCCCAATATCGACATAAATCCAACACTAATCATGTGCCATTGCTATCCTGGGTTGGACCAAGTCAAACCCTCACTTGGAATCGGGACATCATCGGGAGAGGACGTACTGGCAAATAATTTATTTTTTATTTCTCATACTTGTTTAATTTATTTTATGTTTTAGGAAGGACTCTTGTAGGACAAGGCTGTCAACGAGTAGGGCTTAATTACCAGTCCGTTTACTTAAGTCCACATTTATTTAAATAATTTCAAGGATAGATAAATTTAATCTTATTATTTTCATTCATTGTTAATTCAAGTACAGGTGTTTATTGAGAAGTGGACTCTCGAGTGTCAATTGGCTCGGGCTGATCCTCCTTCAGCGACTATCAACCCTTACTTACTTTGTCCTTGTGGACTCTCGACGTTGGCTCATTAAGTTCACCTAATAGGGGTCCATCTTTATTGATGTGTAAATCGTTTCCTCGACGTAGTAGTTCTTCGTGTGACAACTCGGATCCACACCAAGGGACAAAGAAAGTAAGGGTTATTAGTCACTGAGGAGAGTATCAGCCGTGATCTGGTCGACCTTTGTGTGAATTAACATTCACGCTCGAGAGGAGGAAGCTTCTCAACTAACCGCTGGAAAGAAGTAACAATTTCGTTAGCTTCTCTGTTCATTCACTTTTTGTAGCATGCTTCATTAATTTATATCTTTGTCTGTCCTTGAAATTCCCAATTAGAATCTGAAATGTGGAAATATTTTCCTTGAAAATCCTTCCATATTTCGGGTTGAATACTCGTTTTTTCAATTTTACTTTTGTTTTCTTTCTGTTTCAGTTGGAGCGGGAGAGAGCCATGGATAGTGACCGCATTTTCCCAATATCGACATAAATCCAACACTAATCATGTGCCATTGCTATCCTGGGTTGGACCAAGTCAAACCCTCACTTGGAATCGGGACATCATCGGGAGAGGACGTACTGGCAAATAATTTATTTTTTATTTCTCATACTTGTTTAATTTATTTTATGTTTTAGGAAGGACTCTTGTAGGACAAGGCTGTCAACGAGTAGGGCTTAATTACCAGTCCGTTTACTTAAGTCCACATTTATTTAAATAATTTCAAGGATAGATAAATTTAATCTTATTATTTTCATTCATTGTTAATTCAAGTACAGGTGTTTATTGAGAAGTGGACTCTCGAGTGTCAATTGGCTCGGGCTGATCCTCCTTCAGCGACTATCAACCCTTACTTACTTTGTCCTTGTGGACTCTCGACGTTGGCTCATTAAGTTCACCTAATAGGGGTCCATCTTTATTGATGTGTAAATCGTTTCCTCGACGTAGTAGTTCTTCGTGTGACAACTCGGATCCACACCAAGGGACAAAGAAAGTAAGGGTAATTAGTCACTGAGGAGAGTATCAGTCATGATCTGGTTGACCTTTGTGTGAATTAACATTCACGCTCGAGAGGAGGAAGCTTTTCAATTAACCGCTGGAAAGAAGTAACAATTTCGTTAGCTTCTGTTTTCATTCACTTTTTGTAGCATGCTTTATTAATTTATATCTTTGTCTGTCTTTGAAATTCCTAATTAGAATCTGAAATGTGGGAATATTTTCCATGAAAATCCTTCCACATTTCGGGTTGAATTCTCGTTTTTTTCCAAATTTATTCTAATTTTTTTGTTTGTTTCAGGTCGAGCGCTAGAGGACCATGGATAGTGACCCCGTATCCAATAACGATATAAACCCTATAACGAATCGACACCAATCATGCGCCATTGCCATCCTGGGTTGGAGTGAGTCAAACCATCATTCGGAATCGAGCCGTCGTTTGAGGAAGACGTACAGGCAAATACATTCTTTTCTTATTTCTCATACTTGTTTAATTTATTTTATATTTTAGGAAGGACGCTTATAGGACAAGGCTACCAAGGAGTAGGAAGTAAACACTCTCCGTTTACTTAAGTCCACATTTATTTAAATAATTTCAAGGATAGGCAAATTTAATCTTATTATTTTCATTCATTGTTATTTCAAGTACAGGTGTTTATTGAGAAGTGGACTCTCGAGTGTCAACTGGCTCGGGCTGATCCTCCTTCAGCGACTATCAACCCTTACTTACTTTGTCCTTGTGGACTCTCGACGTTGGCTCATTAAGTTCACCTAATAGGGGTCCATCTTTATTGATGTGTAAATCGTTTCCTCGACGTAGTAGTTCTTCGTGTGACAACTCGGATCCACACCAAGGGACAAAGAAAGTAAGGGTTATTAGTCACTGAGGAGAGTATCAGCCGTGATCTGGTCGACCTTTGTGTGAATTAACATTCACGCTCGAGAGGAGGAAGCTTCTCAACTAACCGCTGGAAAGAAGTAACAATTTCGTTAGCTTCTCTGTTCATTCACTTTTTGTAGCATGCTTCATTAATTTATATCTTTGTCTGTCCTTGAAATTCCCAATTAGAATCTGAAATGTGGAAATATTTTCCTTGAAAATCCTTCCATATTTCGGGTTGAATACTCGTTTTTTCAATTTTACTTTTGTTTTCTTTCTGTGTCAGTTGGAGCGGGAGAGAGCCATGGATAGTGACCGCATTTTCCCAATATCGACATAAATCCAACACTAATCATGTGCCATTGCTATCCTGGGTTGGACCAAGTCAAACCCTCACTTGGAATCGGGACATCATCGGGAGAGGACGTACTGGCAAATAATTTATTTTTTATTTCTCATACTTGTTTAATTTATTTTATGTTTTAGGAAGGACTCTTGTAGGACAAGGCTGTCAACGAGTAGGGCTTAATTACCAGTCCGTTTACTTAAGTCCACATTTATTTAAATAATTTCAAGGATAGATAAATTTAATCTTATTATTTTCATTCATTGTTAATTCAAGTACAGGTGTTTATTGAGAAGTGGACTCTCGAGTGTCAATTGGCTCGGGCTGATCCTCCTTCAGCGACTATCAACCCTTACTTACTTTGTCCTTGTGGACTCTCGACGTTGGCTCATTAAGTTCACCTAATAGGGGTCCATCTTTATTGATGTGTAAATCGTTTCCTCGACGTAGTAGTTCTTCGTGTGACAACTCGGATCCACACCAAGGGACAAAGAAAGTAAGGGTAATTAGTCACTGAGGAGAGTATCAGTCATGATCTGGTTGACCTTTGTGTGAATTAACATTCACGCTCGAGAGGAGGAAGCTTTTCAATTAACCGCTGGAAAGAAGTAACAATTTCGTTAGCTTCTGTTTTCATTCACTTTTTGTAGCATGCTTTATTAATTTATATCTTTGTCTGTCTTTGAAATTCCTAATTAGAATCTGAAATGTGGGAATATTTTCCATGAAAATCCTTCCACATTTCGGGTTGAATTCTCGTTTTTTTCCAAATTTATTCTAATTTTTTTGTTTGTTTCAGGTCGAGCGCTAGAGGACCATGGATAGTGACCCCGTATCCAATAACGATATAAACCCTATAACGAATCGACACCAATCATGCGCCATTGCCATCCTGGGTTGGAGTGAGTCAAACCATCATTCGGAATCGAGCCGTCGTTTGAGGAAGACGTACAGGCAAATACATTCTTTTCTTATTTCTCATACTTGTTTAATTTATTTTATATTTTAGGAAGGACGCTTATAGGACAAGGCTACCAAGGAGTAGGAAGTAAACACTCTCCGTTTACTTAAGTCCACATTTATTTAAATAATTTCAAGGATAGGCAAATTTAATCTTATTATTTTCATTCATTGTTATTTCAAGTACAGGTGTTTATTGAGAAGTGGACTCTCGAGTGTCAACTGGCTCGGGCTGATCCTCCTTCAGTGACTATCAACTCTTACTTACTTTGTCCTTGTGGACTCTCGATGTTGGCTCATTAAGTTCACCTAATAGGGGTCCATCTTTATTGATGTGTAAATCGTTTCCTCGACGTAGTAGTTCTTCGTGTGACAACTCGGATCCACACCAAGGGACAAAGAATGTAAGTGTAATTAGTCACTGAGGAGAGTATCAGTCATGATCTGGTTGGCCTTTGTGTGAATTAACATTCACGCTCGAGAGGAGGAAGCTTTTCAATTAACAGCTAGAAAGAAGTAACAATTTAGTTAGTTTCTCTATTCATTCACTTTTTGTAGCATGCTTTATTAATTTATATCTTTGTCTGTCTTTGAAATTCCTAATTAGAATCTGAAATGTGGAAATATTTTCTTTGAAAATCCTTCCACATTTCGGGTTGAATACTCGTTTTTTCAAATATATTTTTGTTTTCTTTTTGTTTCAGGTGAGGCGGCGCCGCCTCCCTCCCCGACGGTGTGCCACCTTGTCGTGGTGGGGGGGCTCACTTCTACAAGATCCCTTCCGATTAGTAAATGATTCGAATTAATTTTCTGATCTTTGGGAATCTTGTAGAAGTGCCAAGAGCACACCACACCTTAACGGGAATCCGTATACCAACATTACAGGGCGAAAACTATTTCGCATGCAGCGTCGTCATTTGTTGACGGATTGTAAAGTTATTACAGGTTTTTGGAAATGCCAGAAGCTTATCTACTAAGTTACGTTAGGAAAATTAACAAAAAATGAAAAATATTTTTTGTTTAAATAAATATATTAACATTATTGAGAAACAACAATTAAATCGCAAAATCCCCCAACGTACTTTACTAGATAATGTTCATACGTTTCCAAAAAGTCCACAAAAATGCAAATCTGTCAAGAAATGACGATGGTGCATGCAAAATAAATAATGGAAGAATTTCGTGTTCGGGAAGTCGCCAACACGAAATTCTTCCATTATTTATTTTGCATGCAGCATCGTCATTTCTTGACAGATTTGCATTTTTGTGGACTTTTTGGAAACGTATGAACATTATCTAGTAAAGTACGTTGGGGGATTTTGCGATTTAATTGTTTTTTTCTCAATAATGTTAATATATATATTTAAACAAAAATTTTTTTTCATTTTTTGTTAATTTTCCTAACGTAACTTAGTAGATAAGCTTCTGGCATTTCCAAAAACCTGTAATAACTTTACAATCCGTCAACAAATGACGACGTTGCATGCGGAATAGTGCTATGTAATGTCGGTATACGGATTCCCGTTAATTATACTATAGTTTTCTTTCCCGGGTTGAATTATATTATTTAATTCATTACTACACTATCTGATGCCTGAGCTACATATGATTTAATTTCCCATTGTGTATATACGAGATAAGCGAGGATGAGTTATACATAGGCGCGCGTATTAGTACTACATAGTAAGAGCGCTGGTGTCTTTTTAAAGCAGTTCCTAAATGCATCGAAACATTAGAAAAAGCCATACCTGGCATTGGTTGTATCCCGCAAGGACAGAAACTGTAGCGTAGGATCCCGCAGTGAACAGAAACTATAGCATAGGATCCCGCAGGGAACAGAAACTGTAGCGTAGTATCCTAAGGATACTACGCTATTGGGATCTGACATAGTTGAAGCGCTCCAAGCGGTAAAAAATGAAAGCAGAGGAAGCCCGGGTTTTACATTGATTCTTATGGATATTTTTCAATAAATTGCAATTTATTATTGAAAACCTTAAAACTTTTGAATTTGGAAGAAAAGTTTGTACAGATATTTTCCATCGAAATCATTATAACCCTCCTGTAATTTCAATAGACATTTAGACACTTAGGCACTTCTGCGCCATATTGAATTTTCTATATATCTATATATATTGACTCCGCCCACGTGTCAGATCCCAATAGGAAAATTATACTACTGTAGTATAATTATACTACACTTGGCAACGCTGCTTGGTGTTGTAAAGGCAAAACGGTCATTTAAAGGCTTACTACATTTCTTTTGTTCACTCATCATAAACGAGCAAAAATTATATCTGTAATAATAAATATATTTATTTAAACAGCATTATTTCACAAAATTTATTGTTTTTAATTTGAAGCATACGTACATTTTGCATGAAGATACGATAATTTAAGAGTATCCACGCAGTACTTTAAATACAAAATTCTATTCATATGCTACACTGTCATAAATTAATTAAGCAATATTATATGTTACGTGTAATCGAATAATTTATGACAGCGAAGTATATTAACAGAGTTTTGTATCAAGAGACACGGTAATGTCTCGACGGTAAGTATATATAAAAGTAAGTAAAGACATATATCTGTACCGCCGACGAGGCACTACTTTGTCTCTTATACAGCAAGTATAACCGTCCTAATTTTAATTTAAAGTACTGCATGGATACCCTTAAACTATCGTATCTTCATGCAAAATGTATATATGCTTTAAATTAAAAACAAAACAAGTTTTGTGCAATAATGCTGTGTAAATAAATATATTTATTATTACAGCTATAATTTTTTATCGTTTATGACGAGTGAATAAAAGAATTGTAGTAAGCATTTAAATGACCGTTATGCCTTTACAACACCAAGTGAGCTTTATTGGGATCTGACATAGTTGAAGCGCTCCAAGCGGTAAAAAATGAAAGCAGAGGAAGCCCGGGTTTTACATTGATTCTTATGGATATTTTTCAATAAATTGCAATTTATTATTGAAAACCTTAAAACTTTTGAATTTGGGAGAAAAGTTTGTACAGATATTCTCCATCGAAATCATTATAACCCTCCTGTAATTTCAATAGACATTTAGACACTTAAGCACTTCTGCGCCATATTGAATTTTCTATATATCTATATATATTGACTCCGCCCACGTGTCAGATCCCAATAGCGTAGGGTGGTAATAAGGTGTAGTCGTTTAACACGCGGCGGGCTCAGGTTCGATTCTTGCCGGAAGTTAACATTTTTTCATTTTTTTTCATTACAAGGATTTTTTTTAATAACCATTAACTTATTAAACTCAATAATAAATAAAGAAACGCATTTATATTAGTATATTAATATAAATATTGAGTTTATTATACCTCAACTCATTATTTGATATTATAAGAACGCATTTTTTGTATTTATTACTAAATCTAATAAGTTAATGGATACATATAAGCATTTTGTAATAATTAAACACTAATTTAGGAAAGTTTTTATTTCGAGGTGGGATCGTCGGTACTTTAACTTTTACCGAAGCATTAAGAAAAGGATTTTGATTTGCTTCAGACCAATGTATTCACTCACAACAGGCAAGTTTAAAAGTTAACATAGTGGGCAAAAATCTGAGCGCGGAAATTGTATTGGCTACCATCAAAATTTATCTGAAAAAGGACGTCACTTGAAGATAAAAGAACTTCAATTTAAATAAGTCATGCTGAGTGTTATCTAATGAACATTTTATTTTGACAGCTCAAGTCTTATATAAAATATTTATTAATTAATGTATATTTCATTGTATTAGTATTGTATTATTGAAAATGATATTAATTAATTTAGAGGAATAAATATATATAAATTATTCTGATAATGTAAAATTGGAAAGCAATAAAATCTAAAATATTAATCAATTTTATATGAACATTTCTGTTCAACCTTTGAATTATAATGAATAATATATTCACAATGAAGGAATACAACTGTATAATGTAAATATTGATAATTTATCATTTGATGGATTGGATTACCAGGATGTGTAGTATGGGACAAACAAAAGGCACATTAACACCCTCTTGAATATAAATGGAGCTAGTGAGCAAATTGATGCTTTTGATTGTACTTCTGAATAAAATCGGAGATGCTGCCAAGACCAGGCTATAATTAAAATAATTTATATATATGTATATACATGTAGCTCCTTTTTTAAATCGCGGAAAAAGCCATCATTCATTACAACCAATTCAATTTGTAAATAATGCGAGTGAATTAATCTTCCAGATTTCTGAATGCCTGTTGGATGTCCTCTTGAAGTTGGTAAAAGTTTTATAAAATTCTTGCTTCACCGTCATTTCACAGGTTCCTAAGAGAAGCAACATTCCGACGGTTTTATATAATGAACAGAAACGATTGTACGGCGAGTATAGCTATAGAGAAAACAAGAAAGTGTAATTTATGAATAAACACTCTTAATTTGCAAGTTATACACTCGAATCATTGCAATTAGCTCTTTTGTTATAAGAAGTCGTCCTTCAACAACTTGGCCACTTCGAGGGTCCTTTTGTCTGTTTTACTTTGGGAAGCTTTACCAATCAAATGCACGATTTCAGGTAAATCCTATGCTTTCTGAAGAATATCTTAAAATATTGCTCTCTGTAGGACAAATTCAGAAAAATGTTTGTATTAGAAATTGTTCAATGCTCTTAGACCTTTACTGCAGACAGTAACATCCTGTGCTTTACCATTGAGTTCTCATGAATAACTTCAAACAATTCAACACCGCTGATGTGGCTGCCACTTTTAACGTTTGAAGGATAAATTCCAAGGATATGTATTATGGGATAAGCAAGATACATTAACATCTTTTTGACTATTGTAACGTGTTTTGCCGACGAGTTTAGTCGTCGCAAAACCGTTCGGTTCGCTTGACCGAGAAGGATCAAAATAAATTTGGACGAGTTTAATGTAGATAATAAAAAGTGTTTATTCAGGATAAATAAAAGACATATAGTATTTACAATGTTTTTTGTACACAATAACCTTAATCTATTGTGTTTATGTTGTTCATGTACTGCCGCTGCAGGTGTGTACGCAAATGTGTCGGTCGCTATCTCGCAGGTACAATGATCGCCCGCTGGCGGCGCTGCGCTCGGTAGCCACACGGAAGGGCTCGGGTAGGCGGCGCGACGGTCGGTAGCCTCTCGGTAGGGCTCGGAACGGACCGGTAGGCGGCGCGACGGTAGGTGGCCTCACGGGAGGACGGAATGCTCAACTGGGTCGGAGCTCGGTCTTATATACCCAGTTGAGCCGCCGAAAACGGAATCGGCGCTGCGGAGCGGCCGTTCTGGGTAGTTAGGGAGGGGCATGACGAGGACTCTATACTTTGCGCACGCTACAGTATAGGCCGCGGTATCGGCACGTACGCCACAGCTCTCCCCACCACGCGGTATCGTGCATGGGGCAGCGACAAAGCAAGCGTCTCGTCACAATATAAATAGAGATAGTAAGCTTATTAATGTTTTCAAGTGTACGTTGAATACCAGCCTACAATTCAATAGACAAGGGCTTTCCCATTTTGATCAATGATTTCCTTGTAAACCTATAATAAGTAAATAGGTATCTAGGTACGTTATGAGTTTTTAAAAGAGATTGACTCATAATAGCCAAAAATATATTATTTCTTGAATGGTAGCCACATATCACTTCAACCAATAATCTCTCCTACTAATTCATAATAACCTACCTCTACCAACTTGTATATATATGATTGAATCAGACCTCATTCCTGTTGTAACAACTAAAATCAAAAATAAATATTACTATAATGACAGATTTTAAGAAATGAATGTATTAATATAAGAATAAAAATATAATTAACTCTAACCAGATCCACAGAAACTGCATAGAAATGTCCAAACTTTTCTTCTCTCTCCTTATTTTCAATTTTTGGGAAACTACAGCCTGTCATCGCGAAATATTTTAATAGAAAATAAACATAAGCTATATAAGCATAATTCTTTATGAAAACTATTCTGTATAAATGGTATCGAAAAAAATATATACCCTCTTTGGTCCTTTTGATTCATAGCTTTTAAAATAGCTTCAATCCAGTTTACTCACAAGTACTTTTAACAGCTTGCCATAATTTATCATCCATATTGAGTAAACTGGCATGTTACAATAACAAAATTCCATCATATTAACAATATTTAGAAACTATTGTATATTCTTCGATCCCCTAATCTCAAGTCTTCTATTGAAAATGCAGAAAGCAATCTGTAACATAAATAACACAAAGAATCAATCACTTTTAAAGTAAAACAGTTATATACATTCATATCACATACGAAATACTCACCTGATATTTATTTATCATAATTTGCTTATGATTACATTACATGCTAGTAATATCATGTGCATTTGTAGGCAGAAAAAAGTGGAGTTTTTCTTCGTTCACAGCTCATTATAACAACAAAAATGTATTAACACCATTTGAGCTGTCAAAATAAAATACTCAACAGATTTGTTTGAGTGAATACTGGTGAATACATTATTGGCCCTATTCGGTCTTCGTCTGCACACAGTTTATTTGCCTTCTCTTTTCTCCTTTTCTTTATTAATTCCTTTTTTTGAGAAATTTTATCGTTTGACTTTTTGAATTTTTGTCTGATTTCTTTCTGTTCCTCACATCACTAGAATTATTACTAATAACATTTTTACCTTTATTATTAGTGTTGTTTTCGTTTTTATTTACTAGTACTATTTTATCGTAGACTTCTAGACTGTTTGGCGTACTATTCGCCTTATTTAATGTCTTTTTCTGATGCCATTCCTTATTGCTTCTCTGTTTCTCCCTTAATTCTATATACATTTTATACCGCGCTTCATGATTTATTATAGCTGTCACAGACAAGTCAGGACATTTATCTTGAATGGTAGCAAGTAATGCTGGCACATTATTGCACTTGTTTCGCATTTTTAAGAAAAACATGTGATCTTCGTCGCTCCAATATTCGGTATGACCTGAATAAATAAACAATATTGTTCTTATCTGAAGTAATTCCTTGTATATAAATATAGTTCTTATCAAATATTAATTTACGTAATTATTACATCAGTTGTCTTCTACCTGTTCAAGCTATTAGTGAATGGAAATCTGTAACATTTTTTTCTTATCTCTCAATCTATCAGCAGATGATATCTTCAACGATTTTGTCACTTTCTCGACTTTTCTCCTATTTGCGTAGAATTAATTTAGTTCAGACTCAAGTTTTATTTGCTCTTCTAATGAATCTTCCAAATTGTAAGATTTTTTAGATTCTTGTATTTTATTTAAAAGATTGGTAAGTTTAATTCTTCATTTACGAGCATCTGTACATGAGAATTTAATTTATTTTTTGAAATAAAACTGTAATACTACTGAAATTTTTACCTATTGTTCGAATACGATTAGGATCAGATATCGTACTTTTTAATTCTTCTACTTCGCTAGCAATTATGTATATATTATTATTTACCATATTTAATACATTTTTTCTGTAGAAATAAGAATTTTTAATAAAGAAATTATACAGTTTTTACAAATTAGAACTTTTTATATCTTACCTATCTGAATTAATCTCTTTTTGCATATTGATAATATCTTGTACATATCGATTTTCAGAAGTCGTATAAAGTTTGTAGAATCTTTCTCAAGTAAACTTTCTTGCAGTTGTAATTTTACGTATATTTCAATGGACTTAGATTTTTTTAAAGAGCCTGTTTTTCTTTGAACGGTATATCTTTCTTCAAATTTCCTTATCTTTATCACAAATGTTTATTGGTTGTTGATTGAATATTAATATAAAGATAAACAGCAGGTAGAAGTATTAATATTTGTAAATGAGAATTTTTGTGGGGGTTTCATGGGGCTATTTTGTTCGATTAGTTTCAAGGTCATTATGGCGATTGGCCATAATAGTATACAGTAGACTTACTAGTTGTAACAATACAAGATGAGGAAAATCAATTCTATTATAGAGTCGATAATGCATTACCTAAGTTAAGTAAAAGATGAAACACACATTTACCTAAGTAATAGTTCCTAAATTCATCGTATGTAACAAAATTACTATATTTTATTTTTTTATTTAACAATAAATATTTGCTTTGCTAAGAAATTAATTTACTATTGACTCTAGTAAATTCGAGCAATTTAATTACAGTACTTATTTTTATGGAATTTTATGATTATAATAGAATAGGTAAATAAATAATACTGCGTTGTATTTGAGTTTACTTTTTATATTTTATTCTAAATTTCATTTAAATTTGTTGTGTAGGAATATTCAAATTTATTTATTTTATTACAGTATATTTATTTCGTATAATGATATGTCATTTCTTTATCAATAAACATATATAAAACTGTTCTTTATTTGCTTTTGTTTAAATATTTGTATACTCCTATTCTTGATCGATACTATCTAATTTTGTAGGACATAAATTGTCAATCGTAGGTGTTGATTTTAATATTGGATAAGATTTATCTTTAGTATTCTCATTGATTCCTTGAAGTTCTTTTAAATTAAATTTCATTTTAGAATGCTCTGAGGTAGAAGCCTTCTTTAATGTTTCCAAATTAGTTTGCAGATATTGAAATAACTTCTTTTTATCGTGTTTGGCAATGGGCAATAATTTTTTTATCAAGACCTCTCGTTCAAGATCTTGTATTTGAGGTTTTATCTCTTCGCAATTCTTTTCTGCTTTCAGCCGCTGTTTTTTCTCTTCTTTAATTACTTTCTCCTTTTGTTCTAAGTTGTTTCTCAAGGTTTTATTTTCTTTGTGTACATTCATTACGTATAATTTTAATTTATTAAGATTAAAGTTTCCATGATATCTTCCATTTGGACTATTATAATGTTTATTGTTCCTCGTTTGTTTCTTCTTCTCTACTTTATACTTCGTAGCCTTCATTGAACATGGTTTCTTCACTTTCCAAGGGTTGTTGTATATCTAAATCAAAAATAACTATATTTTTAATTAATAAAATAAAATTTTAGTTTTAAAATTGCCTCAGAAATATAATTAATCATTACCTTGTAGAGAATTCTCATACGTTCCAGTTTCAAGCCATTTTTCACACGATTTCTTACATTTTTCGAATTTCTTTTACTGCGTTTGTTGGACAATTTTAAACACAAATGTTTCTCAATAATTGATTTTCTCGGTTTCAAGTTCCTTTTGTCTTCTATATGTCGCTTTTTCAATAAGCAAAAAATGGCTTCCATAATAAATGGAGGGATATAATTATCTTTAATATCAATGATTGTCAATGTGTAATTGGTTCGTAACAGGTTTACTAGTATATGTCCTCCAATGGCAGATAAACCACACCCTTGTAATTTTAGCTTCCTTAATCTATAATTATTTTTTAAATTAGATGCCAAGTGTCTTACACCATCGTTACGGAACTTTTGATTTTTATTTAATATTAAAGTATTCAAGCCCTGCAAAAAATAAAAAATTCAATTAACAAGTGTTATTTAACAGTTAAATATTTTGTACAAAAATCTAAATATACATACCGTTATTTTTCGCACGAATGTGGCTTCCGAATGGATTTTATGTTTGGTCATTGCAGCCTCCATATTTTTTCTGAAAAATATACCCAAAAACATGGCACTTCTGTTGGTTAAATTGCATGATGATAGGTCCAGTTCCCTTAAATTTGGATTATTCTCCAAGCTGTGCAGAATCACGTCGCATCCTACATATAAAAAATCACTCTTTTAGAAATTTCATATTATAGTAACTTATTCTGTGTTTAAAAAGGAAGGCAAAAAAATAATTACTTCCTGAAAAAATTATAAACAAATTTATAAGAATGTGCTTCAAAATTTTGAAAGATTCTTTTAAAATTTAAAGGCGAAAATAAAAAAAAAATCCTTTTATGTCAATGACAAAGTTCAATTTCTCTGGAGATAAAACAGGTTGAATTTAAAAACTGTAAATTACACTTGCGTACCTAAGTCTCCGATTTCACAGCGAGCAAGTGAAAGGCTTTTGAGATTTCGGTTATGAAGCAGGCCCTCTGCGAGTATGTTGATATACTTTAGAGGCAGCGGGATCCCATCGAGAATCAGGGTGGTGATGGCTCGTGAATTCATCATGCATGTAGCCACGGAGTCCACGAAGCAACGCAGCAAGAAGTTCGTGTACAGTACCGGCTCTCTTCCTTTCCTGCAGATGTCTCATTAAAGTGCCCAGTGTTCATCGTTAATCGATTATTTTTAACCCTTATCCAGTCCACACCAACGCGTTACCTGCAAACTTACACTTTCCCAGAGTAGTATCCGAAGAGAAAAATCTTTATAATTTTTTATAGCTACAACTAAACACTTTTAAAAATTTAAATCTACGAGCATCGTGCAGAAATCAGCAAGTGTTCTGTTTAGATTTAATTCTTAGTTAAGGTTTGAGAAAAGAATGAAACGATAGAGATAAATGGTATTATACATGTAGGAATATTTGATTGAGTTATTGTTGGGCAGTGCAGGATTTGGCGTGGTGTAAATTGAAGGATTTGCATGAATTGTTAGACAAGCTTATGCTCGATGGTTAAAATATATATGCATTGTCAGTTTAAATAAAATTGAAAAAAAGGTTCCTTAAAGGTTTATTTTCACTAGACGATGTGATCTGAACTGATCTAATGATTGTTTTTAAATTATCAGCGTTTATTACCGTCTTACACGCAATTTTTCTTCAGTATTTATATTTTCTTTAATTTGTTTCCATTTGCTGCGACTGTAGATAAGTATATCGTGGAGATTTCGATTTTGCGCAAGGCTATTTAGTATTGGTCCCCAATCGCCGAGTGACAAGCAGTCCACGCAGAAGCGTAAAGAATTTTTATGTAGTTGTGCTTGAAACGTTGGTAAAGGTTTTGTAGAATTTTTTTTACAAAGGACCTTTTAAAATATATATTTAAAAAATTGTTAGTTATACAACAGTTGAACTGTATAATAATAATATTGGATTAGAGTCCTGATATAATGTGAAAATTGACTAAATCTCTTTTTATAAAATAAAGAAGAGATACGAATATTTAAACATCCTGATTTGGTATACTGTAATATGCATCGATGTAGTCAATTTTAATACCTTAAGTATATTTTTACTATAATGAACAATAAAATTTTTGGTTATTTTTCTTGTTCTTTTTCACGAACCTTGTATATCCACCCAAAATGTTCATGTTTGCTTTTAGCTCTATTTCTTTGCATTGTGTGCTTCGTTATTATATCATTACGTTTAACTTTTCTTCTTTTAGCAGCGAAATCAAGCTAATATTAAAAAGTATATTAGATGTGTATAAAAACTATCAAAACCTCAAACCTCTCTATCTGACACCAATAACCTGAAGTTTCTCATCATTTATAATATTAGTCGTACTTGTTAGTCGTTACTCGTTAATAGTCGATATGCACTCAAATTTAGTAATTATAGTGGGAATTGCAACTTCTATGTGAGTCTGAAAAATTATAAAGATCATTTTTAAATCCTTTTTTTAGATATCTGTAAAAATATGGAAGATGAAAAATCAAGTCTAAACTATGACTTCAATTTTAACCTGTTTCTGGCGAAAAGACTGATTTCCGATACGAAGAGGGTTTGTGGTAAATATATAATTAGATATTCCTAAAATTAGAGATTGCTGTGTTAATTATTAATACCTGCTTATGAAAGACTTACGTGTTAGACGGGGCATCTGACAAATTTTACTTCACCTGACATATTTTACTTCATACTGGAAGATGAAATATTAATTTTATTCCTATATCTTAATAAGTAACGCAAACTCCATAATATAATACTTGAATTCTCCTGGCTCATAAATTATTCACCTTTTTGTCTATTATTGTCATTAAAAGCCCAGGGACATAAATAACTTTTGATCTCTGTCTGAAAAATAAACTTTTAATCGATTCTCATTTTACTCTTATTGATTGTTTCTACTTAACGCTTCCCTATATTTTCTGTAATCAATATATATATTATCACCTAATTGATTGAAAAGTTATTACGCGTATCTGTTGTAATTTGGTAACTTAAATAGTAAGAGTTATTATTTATGTAAAATATAAAACATATTCATTGCTATTTTAAAAATACCTGGCCTTCTTTTAAAATTGTAAAATCCTTGCCTCGTGTGTGATTTAGCTATAATCTCTATATAGATCCTTATTAATATGAAATTTTAGTATTGATCAACTTCATTGTTCCACTAGATCATCAAAATGCTATAAAATGGCTTCGATTCCTCATGAACTCTCACAATACTTTAGCTGAGATGCATCTTCGAAATGATTTCATGTATTATTTGGTCTTAAATCTTCAAGAAGGTTATTTAAGGCCACCTTTCGATGTACCTCCTCCAGTATCGAAGAACCTAACAGACATAGCGAACCTAATAGTAAGTTCACTCAATTTCATATTTATAACATTTCAAAATAGATTCTGTTAAGCCAATGGTTAAAAATTGAGTGGGTTATATTTAAGTAAATAAATTAAATGCCAAAGGGAATACTATGCTATAATATAGTTTGTACCAGTAACGGTTTTATAAACTTTTATTAATTTTGTTCCTTTCTTGTACATTTTCCTACAATTTCTTCGTGCTATCTAAATTTTTGTTTTCATTTCTTTCCATGTCACTCGTATAGTTGTAAGTAATTATTAATGTGTTTAAAATTCGTTTTCCTTTTAAATAATTAAAATCTTTTCAGCCTGACAGCATGGACAATACGGTAGACCCTCACGAAGTACTGGCTGATTTGGATGATAATCATGGGAAACCAATGATAATGTCTAAATCTCCTGATGGGGGCGAATTCCTATCCTTGCAGCCTGTACCTAAGGACGGATCTTTTTGTTACTTAACAATCACAACGAAAAAGAAAGATAACTGATAATGCTCAATACCCTGCGTTTTCTTTCATAACTTGACTTTCGTATTTTCAGAAAATTTATTTTATTTTTTAAAAAAGTTATTTTTTGTTTTTAAATATTTTGTTTCTTTTCAAATTGAGAAGGCATTTGTGGGAGAAACGAGTATCTTAGATTGACGAAGAGAATAAAGAAGAAAGTTGTACGTGCAGCTAGAATGCAACGAATAAGAATGAACAAGTATATATGTTGTGCACACAGATGATAAGGTATTAAGCAAAGATACCTTACGTCACGCTAAATCTAAAACGTATCTACATAAATAATCATTATATATGCCGGCGTTCTAGCAATTAAATTCGCAATGACAATTGTTTTTGTGTTTAATTTACCACTTGTTGATACTACCTACGACAAATTTTACGCTCATTACCAAGGACTGATAAAAATTTCAAAAGATTTCGTGTGATTACAGATCCCTGCTTTAATTTCTTCTCTTTTCCACCTTTCGTTTCAATTTCTGTCATTTCGAAACACTCGTCGAATAAAAGATCAAATCATCACCTTATCGCATCTTTTATGAAATATTTGCAAAAATTCAAACTCGATTAATTTTTTGCTAGCTTCGTTCTTGTCGTTAAACTTGATTAGGGTTGGTTTGTATCCGATTTCATTAGGAATTTTTTACGAGAAGATTATGCTTTATCTATGATACGATTTTTTACAGTGTATACATAAGTAGCCTAGGAGTTTTGCATTATTTAGTTTACGCCACAGTTGCTCGTCGTATCAGGTAGATAAGGGTTGTAAAAAATAGTGGAATGATTTACTAGCAAGCCTCAGTGATCTCATCTAAATAAATGTTAAATAAAATTTATAGAATATTTCAGAGAAAAAGGTGTTCGTTAAATATTCTACTAATAATATATAAGAATAAATTAAATTTTATACCACGTCATGCATATCATATATATACATAGAAAGAGCACAAAGAGGTTTTTGTAATAACAGTGTCGATTAATTGTTGCAAAGACAATTGAGCCTAGTGCGTCAAACATATAGTAAATATATTTGCCAGTTTGTTAGTGGATATGTGACTGTGTACGTGCACTGCATGCTGATGATAATCACGCACTGAATACAAATATCATAAGATATTCAAATGATCTCGCAAGACGCAGTGCAACATGTATCCTGTGGCAAATATGGAATGGATTCAAGGTGATATGACAAAGTGTGTCTACATTTATTTTCCGATGTCCCCTGATTTGCCTACGTGTGAGATAAAACTTTTCCTCGGGCTACAATTTGTGTACCAGACAATTATTAACTAGTCTGTATGGATCAGTTACGTTGTGCGGTGTGTGTAAGTAAGTGGTAGCGAGCTTCAAGTTTAAAAATCATCACTTTCTACATTTTTCCTAAAAAATTTGTAAGCCTTGACTTAGCTCGAGGTCATAAAGCTACTTTTAATGGGGGTGGTACAGTGATAGATACGTGAATGAGATGGAAAACGCGTTCGCTTTTAGAAAAGTCTCTTTTGCATTTTTCCCTCGTAAAAATTTGTAAACCTCCATCACTCAGTTCAAGGGCATATAGAGTCATATGGAAGGTGGTTGTATTTTCATTGAATTGTTGCTTTTTACATAGCAAATTAGTGCCTAATAATGTATCACCAGTGACTATTGACTATTTTTACATTTGTCACGCACCTTTCGACTAATCCAAAGTTCTATTTGCTTCTACCTCCTTCTATTTTCCAATGATAATTCAATTCAATATTGTGTAATTTATACTCTGTCAAGAGCGTCTCATGACTTCCTAAATATATTGTGTGCAATAGGTATGATTTTCGATTTGTGCAGCATCGGATTCGTATATTTTTTGAATGTGGTTACAAAGTTTTCATTTGGATAAAAATGATTATTAACTAATTTTCCAAGTTCTCGAGATTTATCCTGAATCTCATTTTCGCTTTTTCATATTAAAATTTGATACGATGTAATTATAACTCTCTGATATAGCAATAGTTTTTTATTTTATTTTAAATATTATTCGATTTTAGCCACTATATATATTTCAATATGATAGTATATCTAAGGTATTTTTATTGAATAATCGCAGAATACCTATTTCGATGAGGAAAAGTTGCTTTGCTGTTAATAAGCTTCTCAGAGATTTTATCAAGCATTATTTTTTGCTTACTGTGGTAACTGGATAGGCATGGTTATATCACACTTTGGTTGAAATAGAGACATCATCCAAATTGGCATAAACTTTTTCTTTATCAGACCTATGTATCCATTCTTTTCTCAATATAAAAGATATTACTCAAATATCGCATAAGACTTAAATTAGGCTTAGATGCTTTCAACATCAGATAAGATAAAGTGAAACGAAAGACCTAACTACATCTCGCAAGACATGGAACCTCAGAATCATTGGTGGAACAGTTAAATGATAGTTTTGTGCTGTGCCGAAAGTTTACTATTCGCTTCTTAGATTAACACCTGAGAAGTCTTAAAAAAATAATAGTACCTACTTTCAATTAACAATTCTTCGTTTCAATCACTTTTAATTAAATCTTAATATTAAAATATACCATTTCTCGCATTTAAAGTTTTTATCATAGTTTAAAAGGGTTTCTATGATAATTGGGTCAGTTTTTGTAACTCAGGAGGTACAGATCTCTAAAATCTCATTCGTGACAAACTCATTCGTCCACTGAAACTTATTTTGGTTGGGCTATTCCGGGAAACGATTTTTCCTATGGATAATAACTCTGATGTTTATCAAAGTTTCTTCTTATTAATAGACACTATAAAACTCGGTTTGTTTGTTTCATTTAAATACCTTGTCTTAAAGGTATTTTTCTAGGAATTATTCCTTTTTATTTGTCAAATACAAAATACTCAAGAGCAAGCCAAGGGAAAAACATGCTTTAATAGATGTTATAATTGCAATGTTCATTAATTTATTATTGTTTATAGTGATAGTGGAAGAATTATATAATTATTAAATGTTTCCTGTGATTTTGGAGTTAATAGGTGCACCGGTTAGTGAAAAGAAATATAGTTCTAAGATGTATCTAAGATAGTATTCTTGGATCAGATACAGCACTCTTTATAGGTTTGCTTTCATTGGACATAATTAGTGCGAATTAATGCTAACTAAAACAACGATCGGTCTATGCAAGGTTTGTTCAACACTGGCTGTTTCCACTGGATACGTGCTCGAGTTAAGTGCAGAAAGCTTTTGGGATCTAGTGAATCATGACTTCAGAATTTGGCCTAGTAAGTATAATTAAATATATTTGTCTCTCTCCTTCTTTCGTTTCAATTAAAAAATAATTTTTTATCAATTTTACGTAGTACGTTTATACTTTTTATTATAATCCCTATTAAAACCCTCTTAATTTTTCGATCGATTCGAAGCTGGTTTGATTATTCTGTAAAATCACTTGCATCGATTTTCCTTTTGAGATTAGAATTGTAGAACCTACTTGATTAAAGCACCTCGATTATCAAATTTTTTGGGAGTAAAGCAGATACAACAGAGTAGATTGGATAGAATCAGTGAAAGAAAGAAAGAAAGTTGAGTCAGTACTCAGTACAGATTACTGTATAGTTTGTAGGAAACTTCATACTACTAGAGCATGTTTGTTTTTTTTAAAAGTCGTTTCAGAGCCTTGACTAAAATGGTGGGGTTAACTCACAGATGCACCCTTCTAGATTTGTGGATGTCGCGGAAGCTGGAAGATTATTGGAAGATCTGGATAATGGGGAAAGTGGTAGGAAGGTTCTTAAGGAGGTGAAAGCGTTGCCAAGGATGGGATGCAAGACCAGTGTACTGGACTGCCTCGGGCGTAAAGGCATACTGCAACGAAAGAAAGATCTGCGTGCTTTTGAAACTACCGACACTTTTTCTACCACTCGTAAGAACCTAACTCTATATGTATACGCAACTTGCACAATAAACATTGCCACTCTTCCTTATCCTCTTTTCAAATAGAACCACATTTTTCCAACCTATAAAATCAGCTTTTAAAAGTAAATATTTACAGTTCATTTATTGTACTAATTAGGGGAGAATGAACCTCGTATACCACACATAGCTTTCTTCTAACAATCTGCTACTAAAATAATTTCATGATTAAAACCATTTTCATAAATAGTATCAAGTTTTTTAACTCTGAACCTCTCGTTTATTGTATTTTGTAATACATATTTTTGGTTAGAAAAAATTATTTATTTTCATTTTATTTATGGAAAAATCATTCCTTTGTAACTTACTTCAGTCAAGTTTTAGAACCTTGGTTGTACTCCAATTAAATTAGTTTAATTTCTTTTAAACTGAAAAGAATGGGGTACATAGTAATATTTTAATTATCTATTTCTTTATATAAATTAAAATCGAGACATTTTTCTTTAATTAAGGACTTATTTATTTCTCTTCCGGTTTAATATTTTCTTTACGATAAAAAAATTGTTTGGTTGATCCATATATCAATTTAATTTTTGATTGATCAAAAGGCTTTCGTCACGCACGCACCTATTATAATAATTGAGCATTTTTTACTGAAATTGCTATTGGATCGAATTTTCTTGAATTCGATGGAGTTGATTGATATACGAAGGGTATTTTGTTAGAAAGAGTAAGGAACCTTCGAGTAACAGTGATTCTCCTTGACCTAGTCTCTACTACTGAATGTTGACTGAAGTCATCGTTCGAGACGTGAATTAATAAGACGATATACATATATGTGTATACACTAAATACCATGATAAAAAACCGTCTCAAATTTTAGATTAGTCCAATCGCTCGTTTAATCCCTAAAACAATTTAATAGACGTTCGTTAAATCATACTTCTCTATATTGCAGATATAACGGGAAGCGCGAAAGAAGTTGACAGTGGACGTTTCACGTTAGATTTGGACGAGGAGGATGAAGATAAAGTAACTGAACGTTAGTTGTGTACCATAAGAATTTGTTATAACGTTAATGCTCCTACTAGTTGTATCTCTTTTTATCCAGTATATCCGTGATTCGTATAAATCTGATTATTTATTCATGCCTGATTTCTCTTTCTACAAAATTGCTTACACCGCTTATAAATGCTCATTAACATATCGTCCAAATCGAGCCAATAATTCCTTTCTTTATCTTTATAGCTCTCTTCTCATTTTCTCGATTCTTAAAGCAATTTAAGTTTATAAACAATCAATTTTTCTGTAATCTTCAATAAACTTAACACTTACTGGAATAACACTCTTATCAAATTAGGGGGAGGGGAGATCAAGTGTATATTAAAAAGAATATAGCTCAAAAAGTGCAGGAGGTGCAAGAGGAGGATAATTCGTGGAACGCAATATTTTGGAGTAAAAGAATGTTTGCAAAATTAGGGCTGTTAAATTTTGATCGGACGGTAATTGGGTGGGCCAACAGTTGCATAATTAGATGGTAATAATGAGATCGACGTGTATCGCACCCAGTGACAGTGACGTGTTTGGGGAGTTTCTCCGGCGATACTATCTGTCGGCTTTCTGGGGCCAGTCACTCTCACTAGCAGAATTTTAACGCGTGTGATTTGGTTAGGTTGGTCAGTCGCTCTCTTTGACTCGCTTACGACGCATCGTATCGTTTGCTGCGTTAACGTAATTTTTATCTCGTGACTTCGTCTTGCTACTCCGACGACTCATTATAATTCATTAAGATCTCTCGTCAATCTTCATTCGCTTCATCGTTTTTTCCAGTGTTCAATCGCAAATTGCTCCTTTCTCTCTCTCGCATTTGTCAAGTGTAAAAATAATCCATCGTAATAGGATCGATAATAATTAAATCGTGAGTGTGTTAAACTGTATGACTTAAAGTATACATCCCTTATTTTTAGTAAACGCGTTTCTCACTCGTTTATTCATTTATATAAACCTGAGGAGATATTCAAGTTTCGAAATTCAATTAGCATCTCGATTAAATTCTAGCCTTGTTCGATTGCTTGTACGCGATCGAAATACAAATTCATTCGAAATAATTCCAAATTGTGTCGAGCACTGTGTGTATGCAAAAGTGTATTCAGTATTATATTTGCATACGAAAGAAATGGCTTTGTGTCAAGAGTGGAGTAAATGCTTTTAATTTTATCAAGATATGATTGGTAAACAATTTATTCGACGAGGAATAAAGAGTAATTTATTTTAATTGACTTGTGTACGCTTTGAATCAAATTACTTCATCTTAAGAAATTCTGTAGTGAATTATTGTTTTAATTGTCTATCGACAAATCTATCAGTCGTTGATGATACGACGCTGAGTATCTAATGTGAACTTGTCACGTGTTTAACTTGTCTAGTTTGGGGACGTAGTGCTGAAAAATTCTCAACGAAAAGTTTATATCGGTTACCTATCATATAACCTAAGTTTTTCAATGCTCAGCATTTTTATTTGGGGAGTGGATATCGCATACATCAATGATTTTTATGTCTCGGCTTTCCTCTGTATTTTGGTTCTCTCATAAATTTAGCGAATCATACTGAACAAAGTTTATTTTTGATTTTGCAATTCTTTACGCTACGGATATATATCTTTGAAAATACCTCAATGATTTTCAGTAAGAAATTATTCTTTAACTATACCTTCCTAATTCATATATTTTGCACTCTTATTTTGCCTTACTGGATGTGTCGTGTCAAATAGGATCTTAATTAAAAACTTGTGATTTAAATCGTTACTTTATCGCATATCTTGTGGATATATTTATGCAAAAAATGATGTGAGTGATTCTTTTTGAACAGTGTGTATTAAAATAAATAAAACGCGTAATTATACACGTTAATGGTAAGAAATCGGTTCATATAGAGTGCAGTAGCTCTTTATTGAAAAAGGTAGCTTATCAGAAATTGATTATAGTGGTGAAAGACAACCTGAAAATTGTGCAATGAGGTTTCGCAAGCGATACTGTCCAAATTAAGATATCAGAATGAATAATTAAATGATCGAAAAACTGATATCAGTTTTCACATGGCATCACCACCAGCCAAATTTTATCTTCCTGCGGAAGATGAAGAAAATTTGGATAATTCTTTTCTTACTGGTAATGGTACGTGATTTTCTGCTTTTATTCTACACAAATTTATGCAATTTCAATATCATATTTTTCTTACGTACTCTTGCATTTTTTACGGTATTAAAACCTTGTATTGGCTCTTATATCGTTTATTGACTTGTATAAGAATTTCAAAAAGAAAATGAGTATTTCGACCTTTGATCAATGAAGTAAATTAATTTGTGCTAAATCAGATGGATTAAACTTAGTAACGATTATGAAAAAATTTTATGTATTTTGTTGGCGTATAGTCTTTATCATTGTAATAGCAACGTGCGTGCATGCCTATATCTAGTATGTAATTTATCATTTGGTTTACACTCCTGTTCATAGATCGACATTAGACTGTATCATATACATAATACCCCTCTCTCTCTCTCTCCCTCTCTCTCTATATATATATCTCTCTTACTCTCTATCGATATAACGCCAAGCAACTAAATGCGTCATGTTATTTACCCACTTGAGATTTTCACTTTATCACACCATGAAGGTAATCTAAAATAAAGGGTCATAAAATAATGGCTAACGATAGAAAATTCTACTCCATATTAAAATGACGCATATGCAGCTATAAATTGCAGTGCACTTTTTTGGTAACCACCCCATATCAATATTTTTCTTAATACTAATACAAATACCTCATCTTAGAGATTTTTTGTATAAAAAGCTAACTTTTTGTAATGCGTTTCAAAAACCTTGAAAGTTGGTAATAATCGCATGATTTAATAAAGTCAATTATATAATATCAAAATATCATCAAGTCGTAATTTCAGTATTTTTTCTACATGAAACGTTCTTGGAAAAGTTTATACACATATAATGATTAGTTCGTGGCAGTAATTATATAGAATTAAAAATTGATTGCACTCGAAGAAATAACTTATCATTCTTTACCGATCTGCATATACATGAACTTTTTTTTACCAGTTCATTAATAATCATCAATGTTTGTTTATTACTAATTAATTGATTAATTAATTAACGCAATAGGGGCAAGGCCGTGACAAAAATCTCTTATTACTTTATTACCAATTTTAAAATCGCATGTCAGTTTACGTACGATATTTTCTAACGCACTATTTTCAGATGTTTCTTTCTTGGCATATTTTTAGAAATGTAAAGTTGAAAAGTTGTTTCTCTCACTTGCATAATATTTTAAGGTATACATTTGTTTAAGGTAAAATATTCGATGCTGGGGATAGAAGACAATTTCAAGAAAAACTTGCTTATGATGAAACATCATGGGAAGACGAAGTGGATCATTCAACAGTTGTAAGTTGTTTTCTACTTTTATCAAATTATCTAAAACTTCATTGCGCTTAATAATTATAATGATCTTGTTTTTACTCTACGCCGTATGCATTTAACCTAAGTTGACCCAATCACTTTATATTGCAACATCCAACTGAAGAGGTTTATATACATTATAGCCTAAAATACTCTTCATCGAAACTCATAATTTTAGACGTGATCTATTTTTAAAGAGGACACACCCCCACATCTTCAATAGAAATAGATTTGTAAGCAAAAGCTGTATGGTACTCTGTCGATGAAATAGAGGGGACTGGATGTGCAATGTCGTCGAGGCGATAAATGACGTATCACATGACGCTTAATTGTTTTCTCACGTTTAAATTAATCTACTACTACCTATTATCTGCGCGCGTGCGCATTCGCAATTTCTGATAAGACCGGAAAAGACATTGTTCCACTTCAATTTTTTCAGAATGTACGATAAAGATACGAACAAGTCACTAACAAGTGACGACATATCACTGGGTTCTCGTTTTTTTCTTGATCAAAAGTTCTCATATCTGAATTGATAATCTTTGTTGCACTTTTGTTGTACGTAGTATTTCGGAGAAGGCGTGCGTGTCACTTGCATTATTCCTCCAATAAAACGAGTTATTTCCGGTAATCCCTCCAAGAATCGTTTTACCATAGTTCAATAATATTTCGTGAAACGATTAATTGTTCTTCGTAATATTTCATCCTCGATTTTTGTGAACAGTTTTTACGATTAAAATAGTTTAGTACCTATTATAGTTGCTTTTTACTATATAAAAGCTAATTATGTTTGGTCGTATTGCATTCGAACGAGTTATTAAATTTATCATTATAATATAAGTGTGTTTAAAATTCAAGCACGTCTACTTTAAGCACATGCTTCGTTGTAGGCACGTATAGAAGACTTAAGTTTATCGCAAAATATCGTAAATTTTATTAAAATAATGTTAATTTATTAAATATGTTTGTTAATACTTCTGAAATTGATTGAGAGGTCTGCTTGCTCGTCAATATCTATTGTTCGTAAAAGTAGTGTTGCCAGGGGTAGAACTACGATTGCAAAATTATGTTCTAACTACTTTTAATTTGTTTGCCGTACCTTCCCTTTTATTCATTCCTAACGTTTTCTCATTTTTTCATTACTCTTCATTCTTTGCAGTTCATTAGACGTTGCCCTATGTCTCTCATTATTTTTGCTTTGTTATTATTACTACACGTTGAGTTGAGTCGGAGAGGAAATTGCAGTGATTATGGAAAATGATGGGAGAGTCCTGGGATAAAAAGTATAGGGGATTCAATAGCCATAGGATAGTGAGAGCCTATAGATAGTGTAAAGAAAGTTCTGGAAATTTGCTAGTATAGATACAGAGAACCTATAGAAGGTTTTCAAACTTGAACCGTCCTCGTAAATTTTCTGCAAACTTTGCAACTTGTTAATCAATCATCTAAACTTTGTATCAACAGCTGGCTTTGTGTTAGCACTAAAATTAGACAAAGGGACCTCTTTTGTCTTAATTTTTGACTATCCTTTTCTAAGACGCATGCACAGTTATTTATCATTTCATTATTTGAATTTTATTCATAGTAACTTTATGTTGGGTATATATAGAAGTCAATATGAAGATAATTGTTGACTGCAGTAGAATGTAAGCGGGGGGGGGGGGGGGGAGGTAATGGAATCAAACAACCGGACTTTCTTTACTTTCGCTTTGAAAGTTTGGGATTCAGATAAACATTGTATTCCACTTGTCATGGCATATAAAAAGTTTTCAAGCGCTGTTATACAAGGTTTTTAACCCTATGTATCATCAAATTAAATAACAAATAGTGTGTAATTCAAATGAATATATTGTATTATTTATAAAAGGCTTCATTTTCTATATTGACATTCATTTTTTGTCATAATTTTCAAGGATTGCTTGATTTCAAGCTTCTGACTATTTAAACCACTTGCACTTGCTATAACTCATATAACTTCTTCCGTCTGGAAACTTTTATCAGTCGAAGGGGAAAAAGTTTTATTCCTACCTCGGTTTTAATTTTAAAGCTTATGAGACTAGCTTTATCTACCAGTTCATTCAATTTTTTTACCTTAGAAAGAAAATAAAATTCTGTTTTCAAGGGACCTCCAATTGCAATAAACATTATATAAAAAATGTCTTCATATATATTTAGAATTATCTGCCATTTTTCTAAGGTTTTATCAACGATTTTTGAAAACTTTCATTCTGATAAGGATAGATTGCCAAAATAAACGAAGTATTAAAAAATTTGTTAATAATTTTTGTTTTTCAATACAATTTAAATTCATCGTACAATGCCTGTTAGTCACTATCCAACTGACATCTTTATCACGTATATTGTTGACTTAAAGTTTACAGCGTTGAAGTGCTTCAAATGTTAGAAGTCTATTTCACTGGCGTAATTGTAAATTATTTTCACATGTGAAGTAAAGAGAACAGATATATTCAATTATTTATAAACGTTTTTTCATGTTTGTCACTTGTTAAATACCTTATCAGCACCATTGTGCGAAGGTACATTAGATCATTGGAGCAGTAGTCCCTTATCAACGATAGGCCAACTTCTGTTTCTGATATATATATATCGAAAGGATAATAATCTCGATATCTACAAATCGATGATCAGTATCGTTAGGAACGTCCCCCCTAAAAGTGTTCTGTTCCTACCTATAGTTTTGTACTTTGGTATAAAACTCTGTCTTATTATTTTATTTTTCATACCTAATTACTATACACTCTCTTCTGTCAACGCACTAACGTCAACCGAGTCCCTGGTTTTTATTTTATTTCAACTTATCTGAACCAATAGTATTTTCATATAGTGAGGAATAGAAAGGATATTTGTTTTGTGTAAAAATTAAGGATTAAAATTTGGTAAAATGCACTGTTGGTTTATTATGGGATATAACAATAATCTGATGGATTTATCGGTGGACAATAAATTGATTTCTTGAAAATCTATTGTTATCGGAGCATTGTTTGAAAAATGAACGATCCAAGGCGATTTACTACGCCAGCCTTGCACGTTTCCGGTGCAATTGATGATTATGGCATTCAAAAAGAGGAACCAAATTCATGGCAGTACAGATTTTACGATATATTTTGCAATAGAATGCCTTTAAAATGTTGCACAAATAAACATAAAATGCAAGTTGACGTATTACCGCCAGAACTGGTCCTACCTAACAAGGTATGTCTCTGGTCGTATGTTTTTTGTTACATTTTAATACTTTTCATAAATTCGATATATACTATTAAATTCCTCTACGTAATAAAACTACTGTTATATTCATTTCTATGTTTACTTTATCATTATTATAATGCATAGGTTGGGGATTCAATTAATAATCAGTTCTTTATACTTGTTGATATCTTCTCTCTCACTCTCTCCCCCTCTCTCTTTCTTAATTTGATTTATTATATTTATGATTTTGTGCATTACTAGAAATTAAATCGTTATCTTCGTGCTGTAGTGCAGTGTATGGATTTTGCCTAAAAGTCACGGAGTGAATTTAGCTGAAATTTTAAGAAATCAACTTCTCGCAGTATATATATATATATATATATAGGTTGGATATGTATGAAATTAGTTAATAATAAACTTTCCATTTGATGCTATTTCCATATCTAAATTTTTAACTCCATGGCTTATGTCTTTATTTACATAGTGATATTTGGGTTAAATAATTAAAAACTCCTGCTTTTTACGAATGAAAGACATACATGTAGTCAAACGTTCAGTCGAGGTTCATGTACACAAGGGGAGCACATCGATTGTCGACAAGACTCCTCGGGTTAGACGACGAGAGCACAACCACAGCTATCATAAGGACTTTGCTTGTAATTGTCTAATTCGTATCGTACGTAAAATTCATCGTGTCTTTATAATATTTTCATTGAAATTTGAAAATAAGGTTCCCTTAACTGTGTATGCAATATTAGGTGGGCTTGAACATAATCGTGAAGAGTTAAACCGATGAAAAGTATTTATAAACCTCTCGTGATATTAATTTTTGTATATTTCTCTTTTGTGATTTTAAAAAGTTTACTAAATCTGCAATGTGTAGTCTATTACCTACTAGGAATTTTATATTTTTATTCAAAGAACATTAATTTTCTTTCAAACAGAAGGGCCCTCATGATTATCGGACCAATTTGCTGACTTCAGCTATTCCATTAGATGTAAAGGTAATTCTTTTATATACTTAATTTTGTTTGTATATGTAGAGAAAGTTTCAGGTTTTAGTGTAATTAAAAAATAAGAAATATTCGTGGATTATATTTAGGTACTTTTGGTATTTGGGAAAAATGATCAGCAGATGGAAATGCTTGCTACGAGTTCGAGGAAGCTGGGCTGGAGTGTGTCTATTGCAAAGGATGCGGATCAGGCTTACGAAATTTTTCACAGTCGAAATCATGAACTAGTGATCATAGATCGCAGAGGGCAACGTGCATCTGAAGCTGATAATATTTGTAGGTATGGTAGATTATAATACAAAAATGCAAGGAGATAAGATGAGATAAAGCTATAATTGTCATAATAACTTGGTCCTTATTATTGCAACACTGAACTGTTTCAAGGAAATATTTATAAACTTTCCATTTTTTAATTATTCCTCAATTATTCTAAACTATTGTACATTCGTTAGCATCTTATCGTCTTGTTTAATTAAATATAAATAAAATGGTCACAACTAAATTTGTATAGATGCAGAAATATAATAAATTGTTTGTAGGGTCTTGAAGAACAGCCCTTCCTATTCGCAATCCGTTTGTCTAGCGCTTGTAAAAAAATCGTAAGCTTTCCTTAATTAAAGTTTTTAATCTATTGAATGATCGCTGCTTTCTTAAGCCTTTGTTTTGTTTTATAGAAGTTTTATCAATGCTGATAAGGATGACATTTTGACTTTAAAACTATTAGAAGTAGGATATACCAGGGTAAGTTTATATTATTATTTTCTTCCGTCTCAATGTTATTATGATTTTATCGATTGAACAATTTCAGGCGTTGATGGAGAGCTCATACGAGGGAATTTTTATAAATGAATTATTAGGAATTTATAATAGCTCAGTATTACCGAAAATTCAGCTTTCAGCTTCACACGCTTTGTACCTGGCATTGGACAGATGTCGAAATATGGTACATGTTACAGATCATGAAAATATTATACAGGTATTTCAACTTTAACAATTAATGTTAACTTTATCCATCTTATTTATTATCTTTATTTTAGTTTGTCAATAAAGTTACTACGAAGTTGTTAGGATATAAATCGGAAGAAATAATGGGGACCGATTTGACGAATATCATGTATTACGAAAATTCTTCATTAATGGAACAACAATTGAATCGGGGTCGTGAATTTGAAGGTGCTATAACTTGTAAAAGAAAAAACAATGAAAGTATAACTGTTAACTGCAGGATAATACCATTTTGTATTAATTTAATGTAAGTTGATTGTGCTTTTATTTAAAGTGACGTTCTCAAATTATTTGTCAAATTTCTGATTTTCTTTCAGGCATCCGACGCATTATATATATGTTTACGACACGATAGGTGAAAGTGGAAGTCATTCTAATCAAATTTCTCCAATGCATACGAATCAAAAATCGTTACCTCGTAAATCTTCTGATACTAGATTTTCTATAATTGAAGGTGTCTTTCTGCAATTTATAATTGTTATTTTTAACTTTTACTCAAAGTTACAAGCACACAGAAGTTTTAATAACTCGCAATTACTTGATTAGGACGAAGACGATCCAGCTTGCAAAATTTGCAATTAGAAGCTCCGATTACTAAAGTCATCACGCTTCTAACAAATGCAGTCGAAAGTGCAGTAAATCCTGAAATGGCTACTAGTGTAACTAAGGTGTGACCTTGACTCAAAATTAAGTTTTATAACTTGGACCGTAAAACTGTATCTTACTCACATATGTTTCTCTCTTTTTCCAAAAAATATTTTGTCTATTCTTTATATTTCTAGGCAATAGATATTCTCAAGACAACGGAATTATATTCTCCGCAATTAAAAGACGACAAGGGCTATAGTGATCCTGTAGCTACTGATTTAGTTGGAGCTTTATTATCCGTAAGTTTTTAATCATTAATGTTATTAAATTTAATTCAATATATTTTCTATGATTATAAAATTTGATTTTATCAGTCACCGAGAACCGCGTGGGATTCTAGAAGATCTTCAACCGATTCGGTGAGGTTATCTTCCTCAAAAATACTCTTTAGTCCAACTGGAGGACGATTACAGCCGAAAGGACTACGAGCATCTAACGATATAGTGGAAATTCTGGATAAAAGCCTTGAGTGGGAATTTGAAATATTCAAATTGGAACGTCTAACTGAGAAAAGGTAATAACATAATTGCAGCCGTAATTCTTACACACTTCTTTTTTAATCATTTTTGTGTATATATATATATATATATTTGTTTAGACCATTGTTATTCTTGGGGACCAATATTATGAATTATTATCGAGTACCTGCAAGATTGGGAATCGACGAGAAGATTCTTCAAAATTGGTTGGCAGTTATCGAATCCAACTATAGGTCAGAAAACAGTTATCACAATTCTACGCACGCTGCTGACGTTTTACAAGCCACTGCCAAATTTATGCAATCCGATCGACTCAAACAAATATTAGAGCCACTCGACGAAGTTGTCGCATTGATAGCGGCTGCTGCTCATGATATAGATCACCCAGGACGTTCAAAGTACAAAAATAGACTTTTGTTAATTAATATAAAAAATAGTAATATGCTATTTCAGGCATAATGATTTTCCAACAAACTCTAAAAATTTCAGTCAATTTCTGTGCAACGCGGACAACAAATTGGCCATATTATACAACGATCTATCGGTACTTGAATCCCATCATGCGGCATTAACGTTCAAAATTTCTCTGGCTGATGAAAAAGCCAATATTTTCCAGGTAAAAAATGCAAAAATCTTTCATTAACTTGAAGAATCTACCATTTTTCATTCATCTCTTAATTTTTTGTTAATAAGAATTTGGAGCGAGAGACTTATAAATTGATACGTCACAATGTCATCGACATGATATTGGCTACGGAAATGACGAAGCATTTCGAGCATTTGGCAAAATTCATGAACATTTGTAGTGCTAGAATTGGAAGCATGGCTTCTGAGGTGAGAAGAAATTTTGAAAGAATTTTTGTTTTAACTTGCGTTTTTAAGTGCTTTATTGATTTTCAGGCGCCAACTGATAGCATGATAGACATGTCTGTGCTGCAGCAACCAGATAATGTTTTATTAGTCAAGAGGATGATGATCAAGTGTGCAGACGTTTCAAATCCTACGCGGCCCTTGAAAAGTTGCATTGAGTGGGCTAGGCGGATTGCTGAGGAATATTTCTGTCAGGTATACTTAATTGTTAACCATCAATGCAGAATTTATCATGCAGAAGAAAAAAGCTTTTCGTTGTAATTATTTTAAACTTAAAAAGAATGCATTAAACATACCAGTTGTTTTTGACTTTCAGACCGACGAGGAAAAAGTTTTAAAAATTCCTGTTGTAATGCCAATGTTCGATAGGGCAACGTGCTCAATACCAAAATCACAAATCGGTTTTGTCGATTTCATCATCAACGACATGATCGAAGCTTGGGATGGTAAACGTCTCTTCTATTTTGGCGCCTATCTATTTTCATTTTATGCTTGAGAATAATAACGCTTCCTCCTATTTTTGCAACTTTCGATAAAATAACTCAGCACCTTCCGTATTCCTTCTATTTTTAAAACTCGCGTAATTTCGTTTTCCATTCTACTATTTTCTGACCAGCGTGAACATTATCTCTCATTTATTTATATTCATCACTCTACTTTGGTGTTAATTCATTGTTTCTTTTTGTAGCATTTATCAATATGCCAGAAATGGTTGGTTATATGAAACACAACTACGAAAAGTGGCAGATATATAATGTAAGTATGCTAACGAACACAAATTTATAACTATCACATTGTAAACATCTGCTTTAATGGGCATACGTTAAAAATAATAGTATATTAACGTATAAATATATTTGCTGAGTAACTGATTCGATACTTGCCAAAAATGTCGTAAGTCAGGACGTAGTGTCCAAATTGACTGGATTTGTTATAAAAGCTGGTCTTGCGATAGGAAACTGTAAGGAAAACATTAAAACGGATTGGGGAGGAGTTTTAATAAGAATTTCATATTGAAGTAATGAAATAAAGATTTTCTTATTTGATTACAGGAACAGGGGATAACGACGTTGCAGGATATTAAAAAACTACAGGAGCTTCCTGAGCTACAAGTACCTTAACTGCCCTGAATTTGTGGACTTGAGAAACTGCCACTCACATCCCTCCGTCCCATTGATCATTCATTGTGAATTTGTGCAGTCATGAATCATATATTTATACTATATACATTGAACGAAGAATTTTTAAAAAGTTGCGTATCGTTAAAAGTATTTATCTAATATGATTTTAGTAATTTTTCACATTCATCATGTATTCATTTTCTTCTGTTCCGATCAACGAATCATTATTGTTTTCGAATACGTTTTGTGATAAAACTTTTAGCTTGTACATATAATTAATTCATTTAGTTGATTGTACAGTACTACTAACATCGACGTTTTGTAATTGCATATATGATAGAAAGACAATCTCAAACTATGCATTCAGTACACTCTGTGTACCTTTGATTAGCATACTTAACTTTTTGTCGATCTGCGAATACCTTGTATTTGAGATTACCGAACCAGCTGCAGGAATTAATAGTATTGTAAAAGTAATTTCATTACTATCATGTATAAATGATAAATAATAGTATACTTGAGATGTTGATAATTGACTTATTACTAATTCTTCAATCCCTACATCTTCCTTCTATTAATTATAAATCTTCATTGATGATATATTTGGCATTTGCCATGAGGTAATTCAATCTTCGCTTATTTTTTTTTTGAAATTTTTTGGTCCCATAAATGTTCATTGACTTTTTCATCAAAAAATAAATAATAATGTTAAATAAATCATAACCATAATGGGGAATTATTTTAATATTTATTATATACACCTAATATTTCAGGAAGGGTTGGTTCATTTTCTATTAAATAACTCATGGTAATATGTCGGATTTCACTTTATTGTATTTCTCAGCCAGCCAATGTTGTTAACCCTATTTCTAGGAGTTTTGTTGTTACATTATTAGGCGGTATTTGAGTTTCTCATTTGCTTCCATAAAATTGTTGTTTTATATGGGTCAGACAGATTATAACATTATGAGTAAGACGAATAGTACATAGTAACTATGACATTTTCGTACACCCTATAAACAGCTTTAGTAGACTGTTGTAATAGTTATTACAATTCATCGTGATTTGATGAGTGGAACCATGAAAAACAATACCATAATATATTATCGATAAGCCATCAAGTTACAAGAATGGTACAAACAGATGTTACTAAGTCACAAGCATTATTTGAGGGATATTCATATTAATGCGAGTGTATACATAAGGTGTGTATGTGACGAGGATAGTGTTTCAAGGATAATAATCAGAATAATAATATACCCTAAGCATAACGATTAATCATAGTCGTTTTATCCAGTACCAATTAAGACATATAGCTGACCTACTCCTAGGCGAGACTTTGAAAATTTTGTCAAATAACGCTTAAAAAACTTAATTATAGATTTTTAGTGAAATTGAAAAATTCGTAGTTGATATTAGAAATTACGATTATTGGTCGATTACGCGTACGCTCTAAACTGCTTAATTAAACCTACCATTATCACTATAATGCCGCACAATGTTACTTATCTCAATTGCTAACAATATAAACTTAAACATAATTTTCTCAGCTTTTTATACTCCCAACAAGTGCTTTACTCATTCTTTTCTCTATAGTTTTAAACGCCATTGTACTTGATGCATGAAAAGTTTTGCTCTTTGAGAATACATGTAAACTTCACTGAGCGCATCAGTTAAAGACTCAGTTTTTTAATCCTCCCCTTTGAATACCTTAAAGGATCTAATCGTATTGTGATTTAAAGCGAGGTGGCGATCAATGGCTGTTCAAAGCCAAACGGATGTTCTGAACATGAGCAATAATGATGGTATCTTTGCACTTGCCGCTAGTAAAATAATTACCGCGCTTTGAAGCCCTAATCAATAGAATTCATGTCTATAATTACGGATCTCTCAATATGGATCATTAAGAAGACACACACACATAAAGATATTTTTTTTACGACTAGTCCCGAGGGAGTAATCAATTTTTGTTATTTTTTACATTGAAAACCTTATCCTGCCGTGTGATCATAATGTTTTGGACAAATCTTACTTGTCTCTATACATCGATAGCGTTCATCGTGGTTCCTTACGAGATTCAACGGACACACACACAAGCACACACAACTCGAAAGATTTTTAGTAGTATTCCAAGAAGACAAATATAGATACAGCAAAGAGATACGAGAAATAAAAGAAATCGGCAAAAAGCGATAGAGCAAATCTTACGAGCACTTCTCTCGACAAACTAAAAGACGCGTATTAAAAAGTTTCAACCGCAAGCTCGATACTAATATTACCACTCTTAAGAAAGAAAGACTGTTATTAAAACTAAGAAAAGTAATTGTTACAACTGGTATCGTTATAGCAAATGCTGTACGCACAATGATAAGGGCACACCGTGTAAAGCGTCGATATTTCTGAAGATTTATTAAAGGGAATCGAATATTACGACAGGGTGTATAATAGGTATGACGTGCTAGAAATTTGGAGATGATGCTGGAGTTTTAAGCGATTAATGGGGGGGTGTTTGCAACTAGAGTCACCTTAACGTCACCGGCGTCACCGCTTGGAAAACTCAGAGACGCCTCGTTGTTCGGAAAGGCATTCGCGATTTGCTAAAAAAGTGCCAAGACACTGAATCACTCGTCTACTCAACTTCGAGCTTTCGACGATGATATTCTTGGATGGTAAAGTCAGTAAACGTCACGTGGGTTGCGCGACGCAAAGCGTATCTCTCACTACGTGCGCGCAACGATCTATTTAAGTTCCAGCGTTACCAAAAATTGAATCAGAGAACAGTTGGATCCTGAATCATCCATCCACTACCGGAGCTCTGGATCTTAATCCCTTCCTCGAATTTTCTTTCACGTTCCACAAAGGTTAGCGTTCGTCGTTTATCTGAATTTCATTTTTTTCTATTTTATTCAATACACGTATGTGTATAATGCACTCGATGCGACATCGAGGATCCTCGTTTTAGTTCTTTCTGATAACCCATTAATCGTAGCCTAACGTAAGCTAAGAATTATCGTTACCTTAAAAGTAGCATAACTATAATGATACGATTGTTTCGTTACGATTTGCAATTACTTTTCGGACTAACGCCCCTCACGTTTTTTCCTCCGGATCTTAAACTCATCAAACGCGTCAACGAGATACGTATATGCTGTATCGTTTTCGCCTACCGCGTGAAATCACTCGGGGAGATCTCTCATAGAGTATTCCGCTTCTTTAAAAAATCATCGCTCGTCCATCTTTAAAGATATTCGAGACACTCCGTTCATTCCTAAGACAACGCGTTAGAAACTTTTAGAAGCGAGAATGTTCGAGTTTTTCATATGGTATATTGTTATCTTTGTCGTTGTTATTTTTATCAATACCGACCGGTGCAACTTCAACAATTTTTCTCAGCGTTACTTTTATAGTTTTCCGCGTTACACGTTTACACGGCCGGACTAGGTGTTTCCGTCAATGAATTTGAACCTGGCAACTTTCTACCCTCTTAACTCTTAAGCTTATCACTCTACGGTATACTAATCAGTACTTACTTAACCGTAGTAATCTGCTCATTAATTATTCTTCATTTGCATAGTCTCCCGCACGATCTTTACTTAATTAATTACCTTAACAGTATACTACGCTTTATAAAGTACATTAAACGCCATATAATGGATCAAGTTAACCACACATATTTTTATCAATTGTATATATATTTATATATATATATATATTCATCAATCTTTACGTTTGTCATTTATACACAAATTTAGGTTCAATCGAATTGTCCTTGCAAAAAGAGTTTCACGTTGTATTCGAATAGAACGCGTGCGTTAGCAACTGCAAGGGGAAAAACTTTAGAATTTTGTAGAGAAATATGTGCTAATCCCGGTTAACTTTGAACCGACTTACGCTATGTCAAATGTGAATTGTTGGAAGATGATCTTAGCTAGTACATAAACTCGGAATGTTAACGAATAAGACTTACGTAGATCGATCGCTTATTGCAATGATTGGATTTGAATTACCGTAGTGTATTGTAATTGTGCGAACGAGTGAATAATAGGTGAATATTAATATACTATTAATACGCGTGTTAACAGACATTTATTAGCGTGGACTACGTGTATACCGATGCTCTCTCTACTTCAACGTGGCTTCCTCGTTAATACGCCAGATCCCCAAACTATAATGCCTGTCTCATTTTTTTAACGCTTTAAACATTTTCCTGTTTAAACTGCTTATACCGGAGAGTACAGTAACACCTAAAAGTGAACCGCGTAGCGTTAAATTAGCCGGTACTTGCGTGGAGTAAATCGACTACTCTTTAAGGGACGTATCTATAGGCGTGAAGAGAAATCTAACGTTAGCCTAGCTAAACACTTATATCAGCGTATAATCCTAGACTTAACTTTAAACAAATATTCGCTTCTCATCCTATAATACGATTTCTTAAGCATTGTTAAAATTTTATTATCAATATTGGTCGTCATTGATTTTATCTCTTCATTCTTTCCCCTGTTATTGAGCGAACGAACGCTTATCACGATCGCTGTTAGACACGAGATTTTACGCGTGAATTTACTCCAATTTAGGGGACTGTTAAGCTCAGTTTAAGACAACTTTAAACTGAGGTAAGTTAATTTTTTCAACCGATTCCTCGTGACCGTAGCCGGGCGAGAATTGGTCAATGTATTTGCCATTTTTTGAACTGCCTTCAACACTTTTGCTGGGAAGATTTTAATATTTGGAACTATGAAATATCGAAGTCTAGTTACCTCCTAGGAACGTATCCTATGCATAGCCTAAATATGTTCGCGTCATTCTTAAATCAAACGGCTCCTAACATGATGGTGAATAACGTTTTTATTTTTTTCTTTAATTACGCGTTTTAACGTTACAACGCGTTCAACGAAAATCGAGTACGCCTACTCCTGATGTTTCGAAAACTCCTTATGGGTGTTCTTGTCTCTTCCTTACAACTAGAATAGATTTGAGTAAGCCTAGCTTAACACTAAACGTTGTAACCCTAGCTTAATCCAATTTTCAGCATCTATCAACCTTTCACTCTTTGACCAAGTGCTGCTTGGCTAATCTTGTACGCTAACTGTCAGCGCAATGAAAAAAAAGATTTACCCTCTTCTACTCTCAAATTGTGTCGTAATTAAGGTCGTCTTGGATCCTAATTTTCAGATGTCGATTGTACCGTTGGTGTTTCGCGATTGGTGGGACGAGCTTGATCGTCCAATGTCAAGGCTGATGGATCAGCATTTTGGAAGCGGTTTACGTCGGGACGATCTACTTTCGAATTTTTCCAACTTGGGAATCAACCGCAGACCGTTCTTCGGCAACTCTTATTATCGACCATGGAACGTGGCTACGCGTCAGAACTCCAGTGGGGCAAGCACGATTCAACTTGATCAGGAGAAATTTCAGGTTGGTGTCATTACGCGCGTTCTGATCGATATCTATTTTTTTTCACTTTCCAACTCCTCTCTGTTCAGTTTTAAGAACGGATGTTGCATCTCCCAACAAACTTTTAAATGCCCTGTCACTTAACCCTAAGTTGCTTATGATTGCTATACGCGTTGGTTCTTTGATGTTAGCACGATGGTAAACAGTGCGAAAAATTCGCTCATTTTTTTCTACCTTGAACCACTCTAGTCTTAATTATTTTAGGAACGTTTGATTGTTTTCATTGCTCTTGCGCCATTAATTAAATCAATGCGCTGGAATATATCTCACGTGACGTTATACTGTTTGTTAAAGCTCACATTTTCCTTTATTTGACGGTGGTATACGAAAGGTGACCTCGAGAATGGAACTCTGTGTTGCGAAAGGTGGTGTTTTTTTTTTTAAATTTAAAAGCATTTATTATTGAGGCTGTCTCGATCGCCGAGGTCTTAGTTATATTTTTATTTCTTATCCATTAATATGTTTTCAGTTTGGGCGGATATAACGTGTCTCGCACGATCCCTGTCTTTCGTGGAATTTCGCAATATAAGAGTAACATTGCGAGATCCCACGAAAGAGAGGGATCGACCCTAAGCCCTTGTGGTAGCTACTAGAACAAAAAGTCTAAGTGTCTCGCGTTTTAATTAAAAACTAAACTAATTAATACAAAAGGATTATACTTAAAAATAAAAACCCTGTTCTTAGTTTTTGTCGACTACTTTTAGATTAATTTCAAAAAGTTTCAACAGAAAACTGTATCCTTAGTTACATACAATATTCCCTTATTCTATTTAAGCAAAGTTCCAGGTATTAAAAATGGTTCTTGTTAATACATAAATTTAATTCCCTCGTCTAGGTCTCGAGTTTATATTCAGAATCTAAAATTTAGCTGACCCTGAAACAGTTAGTCTATTTTTGGTCGAGTAAAATGGTGAAATGGCTTGAGTTAAGGTGTCGCAAAAAAATATTCGGATGGAAGAGTAGCTACACTCTATTATTATCTGGATAGCAATAGAGTTAATTATTAATATATTTAATCATTGTTCGACGTAGCACCACGTATCTATCTAACAACGACTGTCTCATGCCTTTTCCAAAATCAGAAAAGTCATGAGACAGTCGTTGTTTCTAATTCGACGTTTCACAAAAACGCCTTATTTATTATCGATGTTGTTTTCTTTGAATCTAGTGTACAATTATATGATATGCAGTCAATTAAACGTTACTCTGTTCTAACACCTCTGTTAAGATTGCTTATCGCGAATCTCAAATATTTTAAACTGGACTTTCTTAGTGTTCTTCAAATGTTCTATTGAAAAAAGGGTGGTTACAAGTCTAGCTTAGTAGAAACAAAATTAAAACAAAAGAAATAACTAAAGGAAACTGACACACACAATTAAAGGCACTCCTTCGCTCTCTATCTATCTATATCTCTCGCTCTTTCACTCCCACTCTCTCTCTCTCTCTCTCTAAATATGAAAATCGAAGAATTATTTCGTAGCTATATGTCTGGTTTGATTATTTAACTGGATAAAACGTCTCCTTAAAATCTAGTATGCTCACGCTACTTTATAGCACGCGATATTCTTTCACTTCCTGCCTCTATCGTAACTTAGTAACTCGTTAGTAACTTTGACCTATGATCAGCGCGAAATGGTCTTACTTAAGATGGTACAAATACGCTCGAGGTCAAAAATTTCCTGACAAACTTAGCCTATTACAAAAAACGGCTACTTTCTTAAGATACGCGACATTTATTCATATAAACGTAGGCTGAGATACAGTTTAAAGTGACTTTTTACCTCCCTTTCCTCCTTCTACCTCAATAATTCTTCATTTCTTATTTAATAACTTATTGTATACAAAAATGACTCGCTTGGCGAGATGTAAAGAGATATAATAAGGAGCTTCTTTAGATAGATAGCTAGCGAATTACCGTAGCTTTTCTTCGTATTTATTTATAAAAATGTGAAACAATTTAAGATGTTCCGGGGCCATAAAGAAAAGTCAAAATGCATGGATGATAGGGCATTCGTTGAATTAGGTATCGAAGGTGCACGAGAATATTGTAAAATGGTTGAGGGAATTGGAAGAAAAGGGGATGAAGGAAAGGGGGTTAGGGAGAGGAAATAAGGATGTGCAGGGGAAATGGGACAGGGGAGAAAAACAAAATTACTTATGGTTTATTCTGAGAAAAGGTGGTTTTTCTTTAAAACGGGGAGAGTGTTTCAAACCAACATTTAAGAGCACGATGAGGTGGTCTTTGTTGGAAAGATCTAACAGCCATCGAGTAAATAATGGCGATAGAGGGTATGGAACGAAACGAGAAGGGAAAGATAAATATGCGAGAAACTGAACTAACGAAAGGAACGAAAAATTCGGAACACTAGAAGGCCCGGAGCTTGAACGCTACTACTTCCACCGTTACCGACTCTGCCCTTCCCTCTCTTACGGCTCAGCATCTGATTTTTCTTCTCGCGTTGCATAGTTTTTTCTTTTAAAGTCCTTTCTTTTCCCTTCTCGCGTTTTCGATGATCTTCTAATTCGCTTTGCTAAATACGATCTCCCACCCCTTTCTCGACTAAATCTAGTGGGAACGCGCGCGCGTGCGCGCGCACCACCTTCTTCTCTCTACAGTACGCTTCTTTTTCTTTTCTTTCTACTCTCAATCCGTTTCTAATCGAAACTTCTCAACAATGCTCAATAATAAAAACAGACGCACACCCTTCCTCAATCAAATCTAGGAATCTTCCTCTCTATTATTAATCACAGTAATATCACACCATAGTTAAATCGCCTCAATGTTAATCGCAAAGCAAGACGAGATTCGCAGAAAAGCTTTCTCTCTAACGATTTTCTTATCTTTGTCTATTCTCATTGAGAAAATTTTTACAAAAGGTCGTCGTCACGCTCAGTCTTCTTGGGGAGGAAGAACCGAAAAGAGTTTGGTGCGCGCCCCCTTAATGGGGGCGCCACTCGCCCTACGGCCTACCCTCGGTGTAGCTCTATACAAAAATAAACACTTTTACAACCTCAACGATGTAATTAGTACAAAGAGACTTAAAAAATCTATATGTACAAACTGCAGCGAGATGGATGCCTTCCAATCTTCGTGATAAGAATCTTTGGATGGATAATTAGCGCATTGTGTATGTGTTTGTTCTTCACTATTTTTTCCCTTATTTTTTTCAAGGTTTTTGCCCTAAGCCGGGCCACCGAGATCAGGTCTATCAGACCGATCGGTGAACCTCGGTTTGGTCTTTCAGATTTAACGCGCTTTTGTCTTACTTGTTCTTTCTCTACGCTGCTTGATCAAGAACTAGCTGCTAACCACGAGAAGGATAGACTATCTTCAAAATGTGCGAGTAGTCGCACGATCTCACTGATTAACACCTACTTGTATGTATGTACGTCTTTTTTGTACGACAAGAAAAGAAGTGTCTCACACAAGTAGGTGGTCCTGACAACTACATCTTCCCGGTTGGTCTTTGTACAATGACGGTAAATATCTTAATTGAAAACTTACATCAAAAGTTAAGACGTTTGGCGAACTTCGCGCGACTATTCTCTTTTCATGTTTCTTCGAAGAACTCCCTGAATTACGAAAATCTTGAATATAGATGGAGAAGAACTAAACCACCCGGTGAGCAAGCACCGGGGGTTATTACACGTGTATAAGAACCTTCTCAGAAGTTAGTCGGTGGAAATTGTGCGTACATTAGCTTGAAAATTTCATCATATTTCTTATCAGATAGTCGTTGTGTTCTAATTATGCGATATTCTCAATGGTGCAGCGAGGAACAGGCCTCGCGCAATTGTTATTGCTTAATAATAGACTACCTCTTTTTTCTAGTAACTTAGAATGTACAATAGCTAAATCTGATATAGTATAGAGGCTGGATAAATTAAAAATTGAAATATGCTGATTTCTGACTGGATTTCTTTCTGATACGCAGGTAATACTGGATGTTCAGCAATTCTCACCGGATGAAATTTCGGTGAAGGTGGTGGACAACAACGTGATTGTTGAAGCCAAACACGAAGAGAGGCAAGACGAGCACGGTTATGTCAGCAGGCACTTCGTGCGCAGATATGTCTTGCCCTCGTCTCACGATGTGTCGAATGTTACCTCGAGCCTCTCCTCTGACGGCGTCTTAACTATCACGGCACCCAAAAAGGTAGGCGTTGATTTCTTAATCGCCCAGCTGCCGATTCACGGGATAACCGCGAACCAACAGCCCTTTTCCTTTAATCCACCAACGATTCCTTAGCTCTTTATTACGGTTTCTTTAGGACGCCAATGATGTAATGCCGGTAACCACCCGTCGAAACTCTCGATCAAATCTTACGAGTCTGCTCTAAATGTAAAAAGAACACGTAGCATTAGTCGCCTATCCGCTCTAGCGCGATCTCTTCCTTTAAAACGAGGCATACTCAAAGATTATTTGATTTATCGATCTTTTAATCTCGTCACTAATCACTATTAATGAAATCGAAAAAATAATAACTTTTTTATTAAAACGAGTATTCATTTTTAACTTCTTAGCTTTTTATTTCAATTTTTTTCCTGATATGTAAATAGAACTCTGACTGGTAATCGATAATGAAGAATCGGAGTGCGCCTCGTATAATTATATTGCTATTATCATATTGTTAACTTCGAAGCAGACAGGAATATTTCGCGATAAATTTACGATATACAATCATTATACATTTTTTTTAAAGTAGTAGTAATTCAGCTATACAAACGAAAATCTAATAAGAATCTAAATTTGAGTCTTTTTCCGATATTAGAAATTTATTAGATAACGTAATAAATTTTTGTTTGTCAGTTCATTGACCGCTTACCTAGAACTCGAGATGATCTTCTCAAACGTGTTCGAAATGCGAAGTATTTCAAACTCTAATCAGACCAGATATTGATGCGTACGGATTGTTCAAGCACCAACCCCGTAGGGTGCTCTATAAAAAACAAATAATTAGCATCCGATTCTGCTTACTGTATTATTTTAAAACTAAAGCACTATATATTTTAATGTTTCAGAGCCTTATTCCTGCTGGAACTGAAAGATTCATTGATATAGTTAAAACCGGCGTTCCCGCTGAGAAACCCGTAGTGGTAGAAACCATCACAGAACAAAAGTAATAATAGTTCATCTTCCCTTCCCATTTATTTTAAATTGACTGTATTGAATTATTTGTAAAACAATGTAATTTAAAATGTCTTTGACACAATTTTTATATCATAAATTATAGCTGCAACTTTTTATTTTGTAGTAAAATATACGAACTTTTTTGAATATATATTTCCACTTCCATAGTCTTTAGTTTTTACTGTATTTCATGATTTTTTAATATTTAATGTATATTTTTCAATCTCCTGTGCATCGTATGACTCCGAAATATTTTAATATCACTGAATACTGGGGCCCATTTTGAGGAAGGCCATGAACATAAATAGAAACTATACACTTTATTATCAAAGTGTATTCATATAACTTTGTTGTTGCTCCAATACTTTTTATATTTATGATTAAAATAAGGTATCTCAAAAAAGTAGCACTTGCTAAGTAGCATAATTTTAAGTTACCCTATTTGAAAAATAAATTGTATTGTAGCAACCACAAAATATCTATACCGCGAATTAGTTAAGAATCATAAAAATAACCTTTCCACACTTATGTTATCTTAAAGTTTATAATATATTTTATAATACTGATTTTTTATTCAATTGGTTAATTTAAAAATGCAAAATTGCAATAATACGTCTCTGCACGCAAACTCGATTTATTGTTCTCAATTGTTTAAGTATCAACAATGTTTGATCAATATCAGGTATAAATCAAACATTGAAAAAAAGTTTAACAATTGAAAGAAATAAATCAAATACAGATTTCAATTTAGAAATACAGCTACAAGAAAAATATCCTAAAATCATCTATTCAATTTGTTCAATCGATAATATTCTCAGAAGAAAGAATATTAATATTATCCTTAAACAAATTGAAAGAATCTGTAGATGGAAAGAGATGCAAAAATGCACATTCGGTGTTGCAACGATGCACTTTCACATCGCAAACCACTTGTGGATAGGCAGTTGCAAGTTCGCGACCGTAGAATGAAATCTAAAAGGAAAGAAAAGGGATTAATAATATTTTGTATAATACTCACGGTAAACCGAAGCGTTCCGCACCGGCTACCCGCTTGTCTACATTTTCCCTTTGTGTTGTGTCAGCCTCGAAGAGGATGAAAATTGATGGAGAATGTTCACTGGGTCGTGGGGGTTTTCGGGTCTTCTGTTCCGAACGTAATGAAAGTTTGTTTACGAATGCGCCGAGCTCGACCGGCCGGCCCTCTTTTATAGTCTCGCGGCGTCGCAGCGCCGTAGGTTCCAGCTTCTACGCCGCTTTCTAGAACGTTCTACCGCAGCTGCAATCACCGTTTTTCAACCCTAAAAACCTGAAATTTTTCACCCTAAGTGCATCCGTTAGAATCAGACGATGAGATTTTATGGGTTTTATAGTTTGGCATGATGATTTTTTTCACTGCAAAGTCAAAAATGAAGAAAAACCGAGTATTGATCCGTTCGTAGACGACGAGATTTCTGGCACGTTCGCTCGGTTTGCCCCACCAGTTCGGCTCTCACCGACGTGGGGTTTAAGTCAGTGTGTGTGTGGTGGCAGCTTCCGTGCCCCGCCATAACACTGCTTCTACGACGAATCTCAAAGCCAGTCAGCGTATCTGGAAATGTTTTTCACGAGCCAACAACAGGCCTACGTGCGTCCAAACACACGCTGTCCCTAACAGCCAAACTTTGTTCGATATGTTGATTTCTATACGGCCTCTTCGCAACGGAAAACCAAACTGCGCTGGAAACCATGCGATCTGGCAGTTGTTCGAGAAAGGTCGTTGTTGCTAACTGCGTAGATTCTAGAACGACCTTCGTTGAACTTTTCCTACGCTCTTCGTGAAAATTCTTTAAGGGATAAATTCACCCTTCGTTTTCCTCTATTCATGGTATGCACTTATTTATATACTAATCGGTGCTAATGATTCGTGTCATTTGAACTCGACCTAGATATTTCTTAAAGACTTTATTATATAAAACAGAAATAAACGATAAGGAGAGATTAAAACGGCATTTCGTTAATCATTGTTATGTGCATAGTGAAGTTATTTTTAGTAGAATGTTATTAGTTAAATCAGTACTGTTATACAAACGAGGCAAAGTTACGTGACTCATTATTTTGTAATAATTTATATGACCCCTGGTGCATCGGAAAATAAGATGTGTTATGTCGGATTATTAATTTAAACAGAATAATAGTTTCTCTTTCATTTCTTTTTAAATATATTGTTATTATTGCTATTGTATCGCTGTGTTTTATTGTCATTAATAAATTATTAAATTATTTTTTATAGCTTGAGAGGATTTCATTATTTTGGTAGAATTTCTTGTTTACTTATTCCAGTATTTTTGATAAAAAAAATATTTGTTTCCATACTGATATAGGTCAATGCTCTAATAGATGAATTATTATTATCTCAGGTTAGAGTTAGATAAGAGTATTGATTTTTATTGATGTTTTTTAATTTACGAAAATACAAGCAAAGACTCTTCTAGAAAGGGCGTGTGCCCGAGGTCAGTTTGTAGGTTCTAGAATGACGTTGTAGACACTTCCGCTCTTCTTGGCTTGGTTTGATCAATTTGTCAACTTCAAGAGGAACTAGGTTACCACTAAAATATATATACTTTGCTGATAAAAACGAACGACAGTGCATAACTTACTATGTACGACCAAATAAATAAAATTAATTTCTAATAGATTTTCCTACGGATTTTTTTTTAATTAATAGACACATGGAAGAAGATACTGAATTTATATACTGTAAATTAAATTATTTGTAAAATAGAACCTTTTAAATACAATTTTGCTAACGTGGGAAGTTAATCTATGGAATAGACTGTAATATTTTTAAATTGTGTAGCTGTATATAAGCGCTGGGAAAGGGCTTATGAAAGTTATACAGGGATTACTTAAGAAAGGCAACTGCGTAGATTCCTTAACGATCATCAGCACGTGTTTTTATCTTATTTTATCTCTTTTCATGAAAGGAAAGGGAGAGAAAGACGGAGTACAGAATAAAATACACTATTTATTGTCATACAAGGCAAAAAGCTATCTGCAGAAAAGTATTAGACTGCAACTAAAAATAGTATAAAGTACTCTCGTACAAAGCAGAATAAAAATAACAATTGCAGGTACAAAACGCAAATAGAGAGTGAGAGAATATTCGGTCATTAGCGTTACTGCGTCGAAACTCTGGCAGATTACTGCTCACACTTGATAAATTTGCACGACTCATCGGGAATGGTTGAGATTTCATACAACTATACGTGGGACCATACTGACTCACTCACACGCATACGCACACACAGTCGACCGTCGAGTCTCCGCGGTCTTGTATTGGTTTGTTTTCGGCGGGGCACCGGTGAAAAGGGACAAGGAAGTCGAGGCAACCAGTGGAAGGGCAACACAGAGAAAGGGCACTTCGAGGTCACAGCGAACTGCGTAGAACTGAAAAACAGCCTTCGCTGGAGCCTTCCTTTGCGTGGATTCTGTTTTTATCAAACGACCTGTATAATATATACTCGTTATTTTTAATACGCAGTCAAGCCACAGTTACTATAACGCATAAACCGTAGGCTGTTTCTTTACAAACGACCGCGCATCCGACTCATTCAGTCATTCAAAGCAAAGGGTTAATTGAAACGTCTTGTACTTTAATTTACTTTAAAACGTTCAATACGATAAAAATAGCTTGTGTTTATTTTTTCTAATAAATCAACTGTAAACGAAACGTAGATCCCCCTCTTGGACTGCGGAATAGCCGAGATAATAAAAACAGCAATTAATAATTAAACTTAAGTCAGAGCGGAGAATATTGAGAAAAGAATATAGAGAAATTGTTAGAGCGAGTAGTTCTCGGGCTACTTCCCTTAATAATTGTTTCTTTATAAAAGTCTTCTGAAATTATTTGGATCAGCATTATTAAACGGATCCAGTTGGTCGACTGCTCGGACAAGAATAATGCAATTTTATTCATGCGAATATCAGGGTGGCGGACAAGATGCTTATCTCCCTGCTGGAAACGGTTCGATCATTCTTATGATATAATACACTGAGCACAACGGCGGGAGATTAACTTTGGATGGAAAGAGACGGTGGAGGGGGGAAGGTAGGGGCTCGGGGCCCGGCTCAGGGAAAAAGAAACAGAACGGACACCAAGAAAACTGTATACATGTGAGTATAGTTACACGTGGCAATAGCGTTCATTGTAAGAATGAATAAAGAAGCAGCCGGCCGGCGTCGGTTGACGAGTTTCTGGCAGCTGATTTTCTGCTCTGAGAACTTAACGCACTGACGTAACTCACTGCGTTTCATAAATCTGGTTTATTAGAACGAATTTACAGTTAGCTGCATAGTCTAGACGTCGCGTGGCAGTTTGCACTCGATGCTGCGACCAGCCACCGTCGACCATTTCTAGAGCAGGTCGTGGACTCGCTAGAATTTCTCATTAAAAAACACGAGAGTTTATTACGTACACCTTATACGTGCATGCGACCTGGCAAACTCTGTTTGTCGTCCCTCGTTCGCCCCGCGATCATCTTACGCAATAGTGCTCAATCGAGTCTGAAAAGGACCACCTTTCGAAGTATCTTTTATTAACTTTGACCCCAAATTAATTTCTGCGTATAGAACTTGATATACTGGTTATACACGCCTCATTTTAATGAAGTGCAATTTGAAATCCATGACAAATGAGCATTGAGGGCCATTCAAGATCAGATTCTTCTCGGTGGCTTGCGAAAGTTTCGTCGGTAATGGAAAAGCAAAGAATAAACCAGTCCTACTTTTGTCCTGATTGATTTAGATATGCAAGATGATATACTATAGCTCGTCTCGTCTCATGCAAACTTCGTTTATAGAGCATTGAGAATAAGCTGTTGCATATTTCAGTCTTTAAAACCAGTCAGTTTTTAAAACCCCCCCTTCGTACCAAATTCTTCGGTAAATGATGAATAATACAAATGAAGAGATGTCAAAAGTAAAATTTCCAGAGTTTCGTTCGTTTGCCAAATCTAAAAGTGTATTTTGTACGCCCTGGATACGTTCTAGAATGTTCTGCGCTTCGCTGTTCTGGCAAATCGATAGCTGCACCAGCCATATCTATATGTTGCTAAGTGCACTATCTCTTTAAAAAATATAGGAAATATTTTAATTGTAGATTAACTTTATTAAGTAGAACGTGAATAACCTAGAGTGGTCGTTCGTGGTTACAAATTAGGCCTAGGTCTGGACAAATTTAGATATTGAGATTTTTCGTACAGCCAGGCCTCGAAAGCAGTGCGGAAATAAAAAATGCTGGCTTAAATAATTTATACGATGGTCACTTAACTCGTAATGAGAAAATCTATACAGCCCAGCAACGGATGCATTTGCGGTTTCTAGAAATATCTGTGAAATACCCTGTTATTGATCGCATCTGTGATCTAACCACACCTGTAAGTCCCGATTATCTCTCGTCTTCTCTTGCCAAAAGGTTAACGAACTTTAGTCTATTCTCTATTTTACCAAGTGCTGATTGTCTTCTGAACTCGGTTCAATATTATGCAGCTTTAAATAGACCTATCTCTAAGAGGAAGCCTCTCGGTGGAGAGGAGGGGGCTCGCAAATTTTGACAAAATGTTATACGTATATTTTTTAGCCGATAATAAGAGACACGTATTTTTTTTGGCCGTTTCTATTCTCTTTTGACTTTTTGGAATTATTTTTTATCCAGATAAGCTACAAGGATCGAGACAAAGTTCAAAATGTATACATTTTATTCTCTATGTAGAATAGTCTAAGAATGGCTTAAAAACATTCCATTTTTTATTTAAAACTTTAACAATTCATCAAGATAGAGCGACGTGAATCATAAGACTTTTTTTACTGCTGCAATAAACTCGCTTTCAAAGTCATATTCTTTGATATTACATGTTTTTAATAATTTATACAAAAAACTCATAATACTGCATGTATATTAAATTTATTTTACAAATTAAAATTTCAGCTTCTTTTTATTGAAGTAGCTATTACTTGCATAGATAATACTCCTATGTCCTGTACTTTTAATGAAATAGATATTAATATTTACTTATGATAAGTAGTAGATAATTTTAAACATGCAAGTCATTGTTATAATTTTGGTCGATAAGATAGCAGAACTTCCGTATATATACTGGGTGGGAACAGATTATTACTTTAGTTCAAAAATTACAAAAGATCAGAGTAGAATTAGGATTTAGCTTTTTAATGTTTTAAAATCTTATTTAATCCGGTATAAACGTTGTTAATTTATTATATATTGTATTTAGTTCTATAAATAGCTTTAAAGTGGAAGTTACAAATCAAGAAACAGAGTGGGCTGCTGATATAATATTAATAATGATTTGAACATATGGATATAACTGTTGAATTTGAAATTAAGAATATATTAGACTTTGATTATTCTCCCTTCTCTCTCTTACTATAAGTTTATAATACTGGAAATGTAGAGGATTACGAAAAAACATCTGAGATTTTTATAGCAAAGGAGTGTAAACAAATTTGCATATATTCCAGATCAAGTTTGTGTAAGAGATAATGAAGACTTAGTTTTTGATTATGAAAAAAATGCGGTAGAATATTTGTGAACAGGTCAAATAAAGAGTTTTCTTTGTTGTAAAGTTTTCTTCGTAATATGTTTTGTTACTTTCTTTGACACAATTCTAAACTAGTATTTAAAATTGGAAAATTAAGTATTGGATGTTTTGAAAGAGGATTTTGGTGAAAGTGCAACTCTTTCTTCGGCTTTTATAGCTCAGTGTCGTATATTTGTATTATACACTGGTACATGCTTATTTCGAACATCCATAAAATTCGTTTACTATAATACTGTACTATTTTATCTCATATTATTTCGTAGGGTCTAACCATTTTATTTATTACATCCACCTTTATAATAAGCGTACGGATTGATTTTTTTGTTGTATTAATCACAGTGGATGCATCTAAATATTTTGTTTTACCTGTGATCGCTAATATTCAATAGCATTTTTTTTCATAATCAAAATCTAAGTTTTCATCATCTCTTCCATAAACTTTATCCGAAATATATGCATCTTTGATCACATACCTTTGTAACAACCGTTTGATGTTCCTTCATGATTCGTTAAAAATTCAGCACTATGAACTTCGTAAAGGATCATCAAAGTCTAATGTATTTTAAATTTCAATTTCGGTAATATCTTCAGATACTCGAATAACAATTAATTTAAGATAATTGTATAGCAAATTCCTTTTTTTAATTTATAACTTCTGTGTTATAGAAATTTATAGAATTAAATATAATTGATAAGAAATTGATAAAGTTTATTCAAAATAATATTTTAAATCATTAAAAAGCAAAATCTCATTTCTAGTCTAGATTTTATAAGAATGAAATTAAAGCAATGTGATCTCTTTCCTACTACTATTTATACAGAATTGCTATTTTGTTATCTATCTATATTTAACACTGACTTGTGTGCATGTTTAAAATTACAAGTTGATTATTATCCGTAAATATTCATGTCAACTTCATTCAGAATAAAGTACATAGAAGTATTATTTATATAGTATAATAACTACTTTGATAAAAAAGCTGAAATATAGTTTTAAAAGTAAACTAAATACACAATATCATATAATATAGTCTTTTTCTAAATAATTTTAAAACAAAGCGAAAGCAAAAAAAAACATTGTCATGGAAATGGAATTGTTTGAATTTGTGAAAAACTCTTTTGGTTAATGCTCTGATTATTGTTAATGTATTATTAATTAAAAGAAAACAAAAGTACGCATGGAATCTTAAATTTTATTCATCAAAATATAAACGTATTTTTTATTTTCATTTTTTTTCGCTGCTTACCATCACAATATCATTCAAGATGATAGGTCCCGTGATAAAAATTGTTTAAACACATTTTTAACTTTGGCGAATAACAAAAATTAAACATCTGTTTTATTGTTTTTATGGAATAAACTATTGCAACGATTAATGTTATTTTCATACAAATGCATAACAGATTTAAAAATTATTAACAAATAAATGTTAAGCTTTTCAATAATAAAAGTGATCAATTTTTAACGACGCGTTTAAACTATACTCTCTACATAAAGAATAAAAAAACCGCATTAAGCTTTACCCATCTTTGTAGCTTTTCTCCATCAGAAGTTATCTCGAAAAGCGAAAAAAATGTTCAATTTTTAAATGGCAAACCTACACCTTAAACTGACTTTACAACCGATAAAAAAATACGTTTCTCTTATTATCGGCTAAAAAATATATGTACAAAATTTGATGAAACTCGGCAGAGAGCAAACCCAAAAGGTTTTCTAAGTACATAGTATTATAGTCTTTTATTTGAAACGCAATTTAAACTGCTGTTTTCTTTTATACACTTTTACATAAACAATTATTGTCATATTATGTAACGCAATATATATTATCTTTAAATATATTTTCGCCTATCTGTATCATAATACGTGTCTCTTTTGTTATTAAAGTTACATATTTTCTAAATATTTCAAGATAAAACTTTAAAAATAATGTTCTTCTTGATACGGACAATCCACAATATGCGTTTGAATAACTACTTATCTTCCTTCGTGTGTTTACTTACAAAAAAGCTTACTTAGCAAAAGACATATAGCTAATGTGCACTATATACTATAGTGATGCAATTATCATATCAGTAATGCAATACTGGAACTTGCAGGTGAGTATATATAGCTACCGGTTACTATCTTGCTGAACAGAGACATCTTTCGAAAGCAGTTTTAACTGGCAAGAACCAACAGTGTTCAGCAAAGTACCAACGAACGGTCAGGAAGACTACCAATGAAAAACAATTATCTTACCAGAAATCACGCTTATTTATTATAATTATTACGTCCGACTTAAATCACTTGTGTCCGAAGTTGTAAAAAATATTTTTCTAAAACTACAAGTGCCAAATACAAAACGAAAGAATAAAATATCTTACAGAACTTCTTTTAACGATCCGTCAGGTTGATCCATTTTATCTTTGTTCGTATTATTCATGTGATTTGCAATAGCTTCAAATTCGCCATTCTGTGTCGTTTCTGCAGATTTTAATGTTTTCAAGCCTTTCATACTGCAATTCAGATTTTTCTTATTGCTTTCCTTTTCTAACAGTAGATAGCGGTAGGTATAACTACCAAGGAAGCCTCCAGCTGTTGGACCCAGCCAATAAAGCTGCAATGTTAAAATAAATTGTATAATTCGATAATATAAATCTAATTTGTTATTCCCAGTTATTTAGTTTAACACTAAACGTACCGAGAATTTCTTATATAATGCGTGTTAATATTTACAAATAAGGGTCATTTGACCGTCAAATGGTAATAACTTTAGTGTTAACATTAATTTAATATATGCATGTAATTCATTGAAGGTAAAAATAAAAAAAATTATAAGTCGGAAATACTAATAATTATCTAAACGGTCGTTTGTTTTGAATATAAGCAACTGATTGTAATAAGTTATGCAATATTTATATAAATCCGTAAAAGATTAATAATCTTTGTGAAAACTAAGAGATATGATAAAACTTGATAAAGATTGATTTCAATTACACAATGTTATACACGTCATTACATACAATCCTATATAAATATAAACCTTTTCATACATAAAATTAAATGTTAAGAAAATAAATTGCTTAACCGAAATAAAAATTACTAAATTATCGAAAATTGTAATTGAATAATTTTATTATTGATTACCCATTGATTTTTCCACGCTCCATTCCAAAGCGCTGGGCCAAATGACCTAGCAGGATTCATACTACACCCTGTATATGGACCCTAAAAACCACTTGTTTAAAATCTACACCTAATCCTGTGCATTATAAGAAAATATAATAATTTAAAATATATAAAATACAAAAATACCGCAGCGAATGATATAGCAGCAACGGAAAATCCAAATCTAAGTGCCGTTGAATCCGTTGTATGGGCACAACGACGGTCCCACGTAGCGCAGGCCCCAAGGAGAATAAATGCCGTGCATAAAGTTTCAATTATAAAGGCTTGCGCCAAACTTATGCTTGGATGTACTTCTGTCACGCACAAACCAAGCGTGGAGTTAGAAAATCCATCGTTAAACAGATTTCCCGGCGTCACTGTCTGAAATGAAAATCCTTTTGATCGTGGAAACCTTGCTTTCGACATTTGATTTAAAGTTCAAATTATCTGTTGGTGTACCATGAGTAAAAAGTATCCTATAGTAGCACCGATAACTTGTGCTACACAATAAATGAATGCTGTTGGAATTGATTTAAGGCCCATGATCACTGACCCTATAGTAACTGCTGGGTTTAAGTGAGCACCACTTACATGTCCAAGCATCTATGTATTTAAAATTTTAAGTATTGAATTTAGCATTGAATTAAGCAAGTATATATGTAAGTTATAATACCATAATGATGAGGTTAACAGTTAAACCAAACGTTAAAGCTGTTTGTAGAGGTGGGGGTGGGCTAAGTGTCATGGTACCAATACATCCCATGCAACCAATGAAAATAAGTATTCCAGTACCAATACACTCCGCTATAAACATGGTCAGTGTACCTGACTGAATTTTCCATAATTCCCCTGTTTTATTTTTAACAAAAATTCAATAAATTTCTCTGAGAAATTTTTGCACACATAATACATATTACTTTCACTTACGACTAGGAATCAGTTTTTGAGACATTTCAAATTTTACAGAATCTAATCACTATATAAGGCACTTTTAACGACCTGCAGCTAGACAAACCTACTTTACCAAATCATTAAACACTACTGTCTACTAGTATCTACTTGAAAAATCTCATAACTGAAACCTTATCATATCGCAAGCACCGATAGTACAATACATCCTCTGTTGAATCGCGGTCTCTTTCTTCAACTTCTGGTGTTGATGATAATATCGAATTTTCCTTTCCAAAAAATTTGTGTTTGCAGTTCAGTATTAGTAAATTAAACATTATTCTTTTCACAGATTCACACTACTCTTAAATTGTGTTTGTGAAAACTGATAAGGAATCGAAAATAACTGAAGACGGTGGAGTAATAGCAGTCTTTAAATTAGTAATTAATTCTTTCACGAGTTTTTTAAAAGCCAATAGTTTCATAATATTGTCTATTCATGTTGGTTTTTTCCATAAAATTCCACGTACAGTAAAAGCATGCGTTAGAAATAATATTATTTGCGTTTAGCCCTCGTTATGAGTTCGGCCACTTAAGTAGATTGCCAAGAATTGATTTGGAATTACTGATTATTGTGGGAGCTATACTTATTCAAATGATCGCTTATTTTAGTAAATTCAGCCTTATTACATTTAGGAACATCGTTCACGATCGCAAAGCTTCTGTGGTTCTGTGGGTTTTCGTCATGTATGAGAAAAGTTACTTAAATCTATTGCAAAGTGATCGAATATCTTATAAAAATATACATTTTAAAACTGACGCAGCATACGTGGTAAACATAGCCAAAAAGCTTTTAACTCCAATTGGCATTTATCCTCTTCAACGTGGTGATTCTTTTTGGGATTTAACTAGACTTTATTTGCAATCAATGATTATTTTTTTTCTCATGTGTTTTCTATTGATTCCTCACGTAATTTATACATTTTTTGATGCTGAAAATCTGACTAAATATATGAAGGTAATTATTAAATTATAATCTAATAGTATTATACACAGTACTCTAAATAAAATGTTAGAAAGCTGTGTATGCTGTATGTTACGTTTTGGCGTCGTGCCTCGGCGCCACTGTCTGATCGGCCAAACAGATATCTAAGGACGCCATTGGTTAATTTACAATCTAAATAATTCAAAAACTAATAGATGAAACTTAAAATTTCAAATGGAGTTTTTCTTGTTACACTCCTAAGATCTACTAGTTAAAATATAAACAAATTTTTTCGAAGCACCCTGTACAAGTTAACTTTTTCCAATCCGGTTGTTACATTTGTTATTATATAAATTAAGAAGCTTTTTAAGAAATAATATAATTTTATAGGTGATTGCTGCCCAAGTGTTTAGCCTTTTGGCTTTGATTAAATTTTTTACCATGATAATTAATAGAAAAAAAATAGCGGTTTGTTTGAGAGAAATGGAAAACCAATACAGAAATGTAAAATGTGAAGAGGATCGAGAGGTGATGAGAAATAGTGCAAAGATAGGTAGATTTTTTACGTTGGCATATTTAGGTCTGACTTATGGGGGAGCATTACCGTATCACGTTATCATGCCATTCGTCGCTGATAGAATTGTGAAAAATGACAATACAACACAAATTCCTTTACCTTACCTCAGTAACTATATTTTTTTCGAAGTGGAGGACTCCCCTTTTTTCGAAATGATGTTTTTTTTACAAATCTTTATCAGTATCATTATTTTAACAACCAATTGTGGAGTTTACAGCTTAATCGCTTCATGCGTGGTCCATTCTTATTGCTTGTTTGAAGTTGTTAACAGACAAATCAGTATAATTCTTTATTCGAAATCTTCTGAAAAGATTAAAATTCGATTAAAAGTAATTATTCAATACCATACACAAGCTATTTTGTAAGTTTGTTAACTTTTTATATTTATAATTTATTTAATTTCTATATATCTTGTGTATCACCTATTAATTTTTTTTCTTATTTCAAATATTTTAATGCAGATATGCAAACATGATAGAAGGTGCACTACATGTTGTATTTTTATCTGAAATGGTAGGCTGTACTATAATAATTTGCTTTCTTGAATATGGAGTGCTTATGGTAAGTTTAACTTATCTTAATTAATTAATAATAAATAAGTTAAAAAGAAATTATTATTATTAGGAATGGGAAGATAAAAAAACATTACAAACCATGGTTTATTTTATCCTGATGACATCGATTTTCGTTAATGTTTTTATAATGTCTTTTATTGGGGATCGCTTAAAGGAAGAAGTAAAAAAAATTTATTTGTTCTCAATATTTGCTCAGTTATTGAAATGTCATTTGTAAATTTATATGAATCATCTTTGTTCTTGAAGAGCGAGAAAGTGGCAGATAGTATTTATTTAAGCGATTGGTATAATCTTCAGACTAAACTGGTTAACGATCTAAGATATATAATGATTAGATCCAGAAAATCATCTAGATTAACTGCTGGGAAAATATTTAACATTTCTTTAGGAGGTTTTTGTGAGGTAAATAATGCGGAAGGGGTGAAATTACAAAAAATATTATAATATAATAATAACATTTACCATCTTTCTTTACAGGTTGTTAAAACGTCAGCAGCATATTTTAATTTTATTCGTGCTATTTCGAACAAATATTTACAAGCCCAATAATATATAGATAGAAGGTTTCTAATTTTTTGACAAATTTATCTCATTTGAAAGATGGCTTGACGGTTAAATTCGATATGCAGATTTTTAATATGAATGTATGATAACGAAATTATGAATTTTTAATATTATTTTACTTGCATTAATAATATGTTTTTACACTGAGGCTGCTTTCACACTTTTATCTAGATGAACGTGCTTCGTAAGGTCACTGAATGCAATAACGAAAACAAAGCTTTACAGTATTGTTTCTCCTATATGTATCGTACAGAATTGTCGCAAAAATCATGCAACTGTATAATAAAATAAAGTTTGCTCTCTATATAAAATGCATCTATTGCAGTGAGTAATTTCTTTATAAAACTTTGAATTGACAAATTACATCTAGCTGCATTTCCTCTGTGAAATCACCGAAGAAATAACAGATTGACAATTGCAAATCACAGTACTATGTTAGAAATAGCCAAGCTTAGAGGAGTTTGAAAAAGTGTTTCTACTTTTTGCTATATTTCCCAGAAAACAGTTGCATGTAAATGTGCTATAAATTGATAGTTGTTTAACTTTTGGAATAACGCTTATATAACCTTTTATTTTTACAGTTTCTATACTGGATTAAGTAGAAACATCGTTTTTTTGAGTATTTTTAGTAGGAAGAAAAAATAATTCAAAATGAAGCTCACTCTCAGACTAATATTAATGTAACGATAAATTTATAATTTCTAAATGCAAACCTGCTGCACTACTTACTTTTTTCCTCACAAACTTTTTGCACGCAAGCGCACGAATAACAAATTCGTGCTTCAGGGTGCAATTTTTCTAAGTTTCTCATAACGGTCCCTCAACATTCGTGGTTAGACCATGGAAAGAAAAACGACGAAGGATCCAATTGGATTAGATTTGCATGGAGCTACGGATAATATGGAACGGATCATAGGTATTTGTCGAGGTGTTCTCAAAATGATCGGAGCTTGGCCCTCCTCGGGCACCACCTATTTCAGTCTGGATAAATTTTTCACCAGACTGACAAATATCGTTTTCTACTTATTATTCGCCTTTATCATGATACCGGGCTTATTACAATGTTTCGTAAGGGAGCAAAACCCTCGACGAAGAATGAAATTCATAGGACCACTCGTGAACTGTGCAAGTGCGGCTATAAAATATAGCATCTTGCTATTTCACGAGAGCAAGATCAAATATTGCATCGATCATATGGAGATGGATTGGAAAAAAGCGATATCCAATAAAGATCATGATGTTGTCGTAGCGAAGGCTAAAGTTGCAAGAAAATTGGTGATTTTTTCCATGGTCTTTATGTACGGTGGTGGAGTATCTTACAGGACTATCGTTCCTTTGTCAAAAGGAGTAATTGTTACACCCCAAAACACCACTGTACGAGCATTCTCGTGTCCAGCTTACTTCATATTCTTCGATGAACAGAAAACTCCATTTTACGAATTAGTTTTTACTGGTCAGTTTATCGCTGGTTTTGCAGTTTATTCCGTAACCTGTGGTGCTTGTGGTTTGGCTGCTCTGCTAGTTATGCATATCTGCGCGCAACTCAAGTTGTCCAGATTAAAAATGTGTAATTTGGCAGACAGAGAAAATTTGAAAAGTGATACTGTAAATAACAAAATAATTGATCTTGTGGAACATGATGTTAGGGTACGAAGGTATTATATACTATATCTATTTATTGAATAAATTAATAACTAATTTTTATTCTAATTGCTAATCTAATTAATAGATTTTTGAAAATTGTTGAAAGCTTGCTGCAATATATTTGTCTTATCGAGATTATAGCATGTATATTTCTTTTGTGTCTTTGCTTATACTGCATTGTTTTGGTAAGCTAATTATAATTAAAATATTATTCTTTAATTAATTTTGTCAATATTTTACTTATCTGTAATCACACAGGAATGGGAGAGCAGTGATGCTACAGCAATGTTGACAATGGGAGTGCTGATGACGTCATTTGGATTTTGCATATTTATTTTCTGTTACATCGGTCAACTTCTTAATGATCAGGTATGGTATAACTGCTTCCCAAATATTATGGATAGTACCACTAAAATCTTAGATAACTTTATCATTCGAAGATAAACTTTTTCAGGGTAATAAAGTGGGAGCAGCAGCATGTGCTATAGATTGGCATGAACTTCCAATGAAAAAACCAACAGATCTCTTATTAATTATTATGATATCCAATCAGCAAGTATCAATAACAGCTGGAAAATTAATTGAAATGTCTCTAAGTAGCTTTGGCAATGTGAGTGATAAATAGCTTTAATTAGTATTGGAAACATTCTATTTCTATTACATTCTATTTGAAATTGTGTAACAACTGATCGTTTCCAGATTATCAAAACATCTTTTGCATATTTCAATATTCTTAGAAGGATGATTTCGTAAATCTTCTATTAGTTGTCGTACTTGAAGAGCAGCTATGCAAATCTACTTATACAGGGTATTCGATTAATTAGTGCCAGCTTACAAAATTATATTAAATACAGAAAAAAGAGGATTCATAATTACAACTAAATTTAATTATGCACTTTTGATAAATTACATGGCTGTTCCTAATGACGTCCTCTCTTTTTTTTTTTTTGGAGTTAGAGCTATCGTGAATTAAACACAAATGTTGTACTACTAGTACAACATCTAACACTTTAATTACTGTTTTTACAGAAACTATATCTAATAAATAAACTGCATGTTATATTAATTCACTTTGAATTTTTACCAATAATGATTTATTTTTAACACTGCATTTTGATTCTAAAACTTTGTAATTACGCATGCAATAACAGTATAAAGAATAATACAGTATTTAATTGAGATTTATTCAGGATTGCAAAGTATATAACCACAATTTTTTTCTGCTTCTTTCACACAAGTGATCAGACAGCCAGATATGACGTTGATACAAACCATGCAGGATTTAAGAAAAAACGTTGGCAACCCTTTCAAAGGGTAAAGCTTAAAATTTTAAAAATTGATGCAGAAATTATGGTACTATTTTTTTAGTTTTTTACTCCTGTATATCAAAGAAAAATTGTACAGTAGGATTTACAAAGTGTTCATCACGCAAGGTTGCTGCCTATGAATAAAAAGGGGAAACAATATTCACCCTTTTTTTTCAAATAACAGTTTGGAAGTATAAACGTCAAGGAAAACTATATAGCATTTTGAATTTTATAAACCCTATGATATCGGAGAAAACTTACATAAATGGATGCAAAATTCAGGAGTAGTCCATTTCGATCACGCGAGGCTCATTTCCGGTTCGAGTTAAGCGACGTCGTGGGACGCAAGCGCCAGATGAACTCCGAGGAGCAACCCTCTGTAGCCAATAGTTACAATCAAACTCTCGACCATTCACAATGGATACCACGAAACTGTACAAAAGAAACTACAAGAACGATTATAACTTCAGTATTGAACTGAATCGTTGGGTTATGAAATCTATCGCAGTTTGGCCAAAATCTCCAGAATCATCGATTCTCCAAAGATTTCTCTGGCGTTTCGTTAATTTTGCTTGCTACTCCTTGATCATTTTTCTCATGATCCCTTGTGGGCTTTTCATGATCCTGGAGATCAATGACACTTATCACAAGATACAGCTGACTGGTCCCTTAAGTTTTTGCTTAATGGCGATAATAAAATATTACTCCCTGATCCTACGTGAAAACGAGATTCGAGATCTCTTGAAAAGGATCGAGATCGATTGGGAGAGTGTTAAATTTGACAATGATCGTAGATTGATGTTGAGGAGCGCTGAGTTTGGGAGAAGACTCATGGCTATCTGTGGTTTCTTTATGTATGGAGGTGCAGTTTTTTATTATCTAGCTATGCCCTTTGCGATTGGCAAAGTTACAGCGGACGATGGAAACTTCACTTACAGGCCTCTGGTTTATCCAGTGTCGAAAATCCTCGTGGATGCCCGTCAGAGTCCGATCAATGAGATATTTTTTATTTTGCAGTGTCTTTCGGGTTTTATTGCACATTCCATAACTGTGGCTTCTTGTAGTTTGGCAGCTGTTTTTGCAATGCACGTATGTGGCCAATTAGACGTACTTATGGCCTGGCTAAACCGTCTAGTTCAAAGCTACAATGAGTTTGAAAGCGTTGATGAGATATTCGCAGAAGTTATCAATCAACATGTGCGCACTCTAGGGTATGATATTTATTTCTAAACTTTAATGTTTATTACGAATATACATGTTACAATATATCTCCTCTGAAGGTAATATTTAATTTAGCATAGATATATTTAAAGAATTTTTCTACTTATTTTATTACTTTTTTAATAAAAATTTAGTTTCATTGCGCGTATGGAGTATATACTACGTGAAATTTCTTTAGTGGAAGTGGTCGGTTGTACATTGAATCTGTGCTTTTTGTGCTATTACTGCATGAAGGTATAGATTATCTACAATATATATAGAAAATTATAGCACAACTATAAAATGGAAAGTAATTAAAAGTGCAGTTATTATTTATAATTTGTAGGAGTATAGTGATAATCAAAATGTCGGCACAATTACATATGTGACTTTATTGATATCGTTAACATTTAATATTTTCATATTTTGTTATATTGGAGAATTGGTTGCCGGACAGGTTTGTGTATTGTTGTTATATTAATTGCCTAAGTGAGTTTTAATCTTTAACATGTATAAATAATTTTTGCAGTGTAAAAAAATTGGTGACATGGCTTATATGATTGATTGGTATCAATTGCCAAAAAAAAGTGGTTTAAATTTGATTTTAATGATCGCCATGTCAAATTCAAATACGAAACTTACCGCTGGTAATCTTATTAATTTATCTCTTGGTAGCTTTGGTGATGTATGTAGTAATTTTTTACTGGATAATTAATATTTTTATTAATAGATGAATAATACAGTAAATCCACAATAGGTAATTAAAACTTCTGTAGCATATTTGAATATGCTTCGAAAAATGACTTCCTAGATATGGTTGAATGGCCAAAGAGCACGTTCGATTTAAATATTTTTGTAATAACTCCTTGCAAACCACCGTACTGACATTGAAATTAGAACATTTACGTTTACAAATAATTGTAATACACTGAAATAAAAAATAAACAGAATTCTTATCATACACTTCATTGTAATAAATTAAAATAACATTTGTGCGTGTTTATATGTGTGCAATTTTTGCAAACACTGTCATTACACAGAGTCCATGCAAAAAGTAACCAGAGGTAAAGTTAACACTTAGATTTGATTGGACGAAAAGCATAAAAAAATGTAAAGATATAGAAATAGTTACTCTTAGTAGCGTAAGCAATAAATATACACTTGATATTTAAATTTTCATAAAGAAAAAATTGGCGATATACATAAAACCTTAGGATTGATGGAAAGCGTGAATTTGCGGATATTATTGAGAGTATTACTAAACTCCTAGCGCAATATCAATGTTAGAATTCATTTTGAAACTAGTAAGTGTACACAGGATCAGGGAACACGCGATTTTAAATGATTCAACGACTTTACGAATCATCATGACGTTTACGAGTGATTCATGACAATAGAATTTTTCCCCTTTCGAGGGAAGGAGTTGGAAAGTTTAAAGGTAGGGCATTATTTTTAATTTCATGATCCCTGCGAAGCGAGGGAAACCTGCACAACAGATTGGAAAGTTTGAAAATTGTCGATGATGGTTGTGAAAGTTAAATTTTTTATTCCAGCAAAATTAGACGCAAGCGCGCGACGCATAAAGAAGAACAATTGTTCGAGCATGACCAGTTGTTATGGTCGATCTCTCGTCAGCCCACGATATGGCTATCAAGAAGCTCGACTACGGTAGAAACTACAGTAGTAATTTCAACTTCAGCGTCAAGCTCAACCGTTGGGTTATGAAATTCATCGGAGTTTGGCCAAAGCCTCAGGAGGCATCGACTCTGCAAAGAATTATCGGGCATCTAAAACATTTTATTTGTTATAGTTTATTACTATTTTTCCTGATTAGTGGTGGGCTTGTTTTGTTCCTGGATGTTCATGACATTTATCATCAAATACGAATGTCCGGTCCCTTGTCATTTTTGGCTATGGCAATAGTAAAATACTATACTCTGGTACAACGTGAAAATGAGATTCGTTTGTGCATTGAAAGCATCGAGGATGATTGGAGAAGCTTGAAAATCGACGAGGATCACAGATTAATGATAAGCAATGTGAAATTTGGCAGGAAACTTATGGCGGTTTCTGGATTTTTCATGTATGGTGGCGCATTATTTTTTTACGTAATTACGCCTTTCGTGATTGGCAGAATTACCGCGGAAGATGGAAATTATACTTACTTGCCTTTGGCTTATCCAGTGTCCAGTCTTATAGTTGACACTCGATATGATCCAGCCAATACGATTGTTTTTACTGTGCAGGGCTTTACAGGTCTAATAGTACATTCTGTACCTGTAGCTTGTTGCAGTTTGACCGTAGTTTTCGTCATGCATATCTGTGGCCGCATAGACGTTGTCATATCATGGTTAGATCGCGTAGATCTAAATTGCAATAAACTTGAAAGGATCGATGAGATGTTTGGTGAGATAATTACGCATCACGCACGTACACTAAGGTATGATATACAATCATGTATCCTGTAAAAAATATAAATTTCAGTTTAAATAGATTTAAATCGTTATAACTTTTGTGCTTGTATATTATTCTTCACAATTACTTAATTATATTTATTGCAATAATGTACTGTTGTGAAATTTTAGTTTTATTGATCAAGCTGAATACATATTGCGCGAAATTTCATTTGTGGAAGTGGTTGGCTGCACACTTAATATGTGCTTCCTTTCGTATTACACTCTTAAGGTAAAAGAAATGTCCAAACAAATGTTATTTATAGCATACATCTTTTAAATATTATGTGAAATTATTATTTTGGTTTTTATATTTAGGAATACACAGGTAGACCAGATTTTACCATAACAACATATTTGGTAATATTGTCATCGATGGTAGCAAATATTTTTATATTGTGCTATATTGGGGAAATTTTAGTTGGACAGGTATGTTTTACTGTTTTTTATTTAAGTGATATAGTGATTATTAGCAATCATTTGTAGTGCACAAAAGTTGGTGAAATGTCTTATATGATTGACTGGTATAAATTACCAAAAAAAAGAGGTCTGAATATTATTTTAATGATGGCTATGTCTTCTAATTCAACGAAAAGTAGGCTTACAGCTGGTAATATTATGGATTTATCCCTTAGCAGATTTGGTGATGTATGACAAAATTTGTACTATTTACCCCTGTTTCGAACCTTGATATATAAAACTGTAATTTCTTTTAGATAATCAAAACTTCTGTAGCTTATTTAAATATGCTTAGACAATTGACTGCGTAAAGTATTTTAAATGGAAATTAGTATATGATGCCAATTAATGCTTGTTTAATTTTGTATCTTTCAACACATATTTAGACAACTGATTTGACACTTCAGTCCGTTTATAATATACAGCAATTTTAGTAATAAAGATTTCTCTATAGTAAATTTATTTGGAATATTATTATCAAGAAAAATTTATATCAGATAAAAATGGAAACACTTACTCAGAGACACAAAAGAGGTGCACAATCCGGTGGCAAAGCTGCAATTGTTTCTCAATCGGCTCGTACAAGCCACGCAATCAGTTCTCCACTAGAATTTACTCATCGAAATTCATTTTCCACTTAAAAAGTTTTACTTCAATAAAGGTAATTTTGCAGTTATCATGGTTTAAAGTGAACGAACAAGGTCTATTTAGCAAATTGGAGACAGTCGTTGAGAATTAATTTCCACAAAGACTATATACTACCCCCCGTGCATAATTTTCATCTTCATTTACATACGTATATGCCTAAAGAATCAGGAGAATACAAAGGATTAAAGAAAATAGATTTTTCCCCCTTTTCGAGGGAAAAAGTTGGAAAGTTTATGGTAGGAGATTATGTTTAATTTTATACTTTCTGCTAAGCGAGGGAATACTGCAAAACAGAACGAAAAGTTTGAAAATTGTCGATGATGGTTGTGAGTGTTAAATTTTTCATTCCAACAAAATTAGACGCAAGCGCGCGACGCATAAAAAGAACAATTGCTCGAACATGACCAGTAGTTACGTACAACCCCTTGTCATTCTACGATGCCTGCCGAGAAACTCTGTAATAAAAACTGCAATATTAATTTGAATTTCTGTATCAAGATAAGCCGTTGGGTAATGAAAGCAATCGGTGTTTGGCCAAAACCTCTAGAAGCATCGATTCACCAAATATTTCTTCGTTATTTGACACATTTAATTTGTTACGGTATACTAGTGTTCCTTTCGGTTCCCAGTTGGCTAGTTTTGTTCCTAGAAGTCAATAATATTTATAATCGAATTCGAATGACTGGTCCCTTGTTATTTTCGACTATGGCCATACTCAAGTATTATAATCTGATACAACGTGAAAATGAGATTCGTTCGTGCATTGAAGAGATTGAAGACGATTGGAAAAATATGAAATTCCAAGAAGATCTTAAATTAATGATAAGAAGTGATAAGTTTGGCAGGAAACTTACGACTGCTTCTGCATGTTTCACCTATGGTGGTGCAGTGTTTTATTGTTTATTAAGGCCTCTCGTCATTGGCAGAATTCCTTCGGATGATGGAAATCATACTTACTTGTCTTTGGGTTATCCAGTTTCAAGCCTTATCGCAGACACGCAGCAGGATCCAGCCAACACGATTATGTTTATTTTCCAGTTCATTGCAGGCTTAGCAACACACTCAATTGCCGTGGCTTCTAGCAGTTTAACCGTAGTCCTCGTGATGCACATTTCTGGTCGGATGGACGTGGTTACGTCATGGTTAGATCGCGTGGTTCAAAACTGTGATAAGGTTGAATGCATTGATGACATATTTAGTCAGATCATTACGCATCATGCACGCACACTGAGGTATGATATTAATATTCATATCTATAAATGAAATTTTAGTTTGCATTTTTAAATCATTACAAGACTTTTTTTTTATTTTAATTTTATGAAACTTGGTTCACTCATGACGTGTTTATTCACTTTCTTAATTAACTGAAAAATGCAGTAATATCTCGATGGGAATTAAAAAGAAAAACAGACGAGACATGACCATCTATTTCCTAAAGATTGGTGTTCTAATTTTTCAACTCATTATTTCTATTGAAACACTGATATAAAATTGTAGGTTCATTGCTCAAACTGAATACATACTGAACCACATTTCATTTGTCGAAGTGATTGGCTGTACATTAAATATGTGCTTACTTAGCTATTACACTCTTCAGGTAATAAAAAATTGCAAACTGTTATTAGTTATAGTATAAGTGTGTTATACATATTATATAAAACTATTTTTTGGTTTATATGTTTAAGGAGTATACAGGCAGACCTGATTTTACTATAACGACTTATTTGACAGTACTCACATATATGATAGCAAATATTTTTGTGTTATGCTATATAGGGGAAATATTAGTTGGACAAGTATGTTTTAGTATTATTCTAAATGTATATAATTATGTGATTGTTTATGTTCAATTGCAGTGCAAAAAGGTTGGCGATATGTCTTATATGATTGATTGGTATCGATTGCCCAAAAAAAGAGCTCTGAATATTATTTTATTAATGACTATATCTTCTAATTCAAGAAAAAGTAAACTTACAGCTGGTAATATCATGGATCTATCCCTTAGCAGATTTGGTGATGTATGACAAAATGTTACTATTTACTTCTATATTGAACCAAAACATAAAAACTGCAATTTCTTTCAGATTGTTAAAACTTCTGTGGCTTATTTAAATATGCTTAGACAATTAACTACATAGAGAAGTTTTAATTTAAATTATTGTAGAAAGCAAATTATTGCTTAATTAACATTTTAAATTTCAACCCACACGTAGATACTCGATTTCACACTTCAACATTTTAACAATACACAGGTATCGATAGTGAGTAAATTGTTTGTTTGGTCATAGCAACACTATTTTGAATAAAAATTTTTGTATCAGATGAAAATATAAACACTTAGGGAGACAATGGAAGTACACGATCTACTGACAAAGCCACAGCTGTTTCGCGATCAACTCGTGCATGTCACGCAATCGGAGCCCCCACTAGAACTTACCCCTTTAATCGTACTTTCCATGATTGCCGCAGACGCAAGCGCAGTTTTGTGCGTTTGTAGTTTTTTCTTTCTTCATTTAATATCTATGTTATAACAATTTTTATTTTTCACTAAACATGAAGAAAGTGGCATCTAGGAAATATCTGAAAAATCTTTTAAAATAAATCTTTCCATGTAATACATTAAATAACCTCAGCGAGTTTAATTTATCTCGCGATCAACTCATCCATGTCACGCGATCGGAACCCCTACTAGAACTTATCCCTTTAAACTAACTTTTAATAATTACCCCATACGCAAGCGCAGTTTTATGTCTGTATAGTTTTCTCCTTTTTCACTTTTAATCTTTGTTAGTGGACGTTTGAGCTCGCTATAAGGGAGCCGAATGGGGTGCTTTAGTAATAACTGAAAAATTCTGTTATAACAATTTTTAAACATGAAGTGGTTTAAAGCAGACAACAATGATGATTTAAATTATGCTGTAGGAATCAGTCGTGGCATAATGAGATTAATTGGTGTATGGCCTTTGTCGAATCGTACTTCCTTGGTCTACACCTGTTGTAAAATTTTGCAAAATTTCATTTGCACCTTCCTATTTGCTTTTATCTTTATACCTGGAATAATCCACATGTGCTTTCGGGAAAAGAATGCTAAACGTCGCATGAAAATGCTCGGTCCACTTTGTTATGCAATTATGTCCCTCATGAAGTACTGTTTTTTCTTAGCACGTGATAAACAAATTAGAGAATGCATCTGGCACATGAAAATAGACTGGAAAGAGGTGAGAAACGATTGGTATTTGAGTTGATAAATAATTTGTATGAAAGCGCAACAAAAAATAATAATTTTAAAAAGGTCGGCTCACCTGCAGATCGGCGAACGATGCTGAGCAAAGCGAAGCTGGGAAGGCGCATAGCTATTTTTTTCAACGTTTTTATGTACACAAGTGGACTTTTCTTCCGGTTAATTGTGCCACTTTCAAAAGGACCAGTCGTCACATTACAAAACGTCACCATAAGGCCTCTTTCGTGTCCGAGTTATTTTATTATTTTCAATGAACAATCCACCCCTGCGTACGAACTTGTTTTCACCTTGCAATTTTTTGCTGGATTAGCTATTTACTCAGTTTCCAGCAGTCTTTGCGGTTTGGTAGCTCTCCTTGTCATGCATGCGTGCGGTCAGCTGAAACTGCTTATTAACCGAATGGAAGAACTTGTTGAAGTTTATGACAGAAGGGGTGATATCGTGGATAAAAAAATGGCAGCTATTGTGGAACACCATATAAGAGTCAAAGGGTAATAATCCTTTAAGTTGTGTATAATTCTAAATATCGTAAAATATATAATAAAGGTATTCTAATTTGAATATTCTAATTGCTAAAAAATTAAAGTGTTAAACAAGTTTGTATTCTTATGATTCAAGTTTCTTAAAAAGATCAGAGGGAGTTTTTCAAAATATGTGCTTGGTGGAAATTTTTGAGTGTAGCTTGTTCATATGCATATTAACATATGACGTTTTATTGGTAAGCAATTTAAATTTGTTTTTAGAGATTTATATGATTTTTATAAAAAGAGTGTTCACCTTTTAGGAATGGGAAAATAGCAACCCTATGGCAATGTTCACTTATTGTTTGTTGCTTGTTACTTTTATATATTGCATTTTTATTTTATGTTTTATTGGAGAAATTCTTTCAAAGCAGGTAATTTCAGCATTGAGATAGACAATTTTTTATAACTTTTGGCATTATATAATTTTTATACGCTTTTTAGAACGACGAAGTAGCTGCAGCATCGTGCTCGATTGATTGGTATCGTCTACCTACAAAAAATGCCAAATATTTAATTCTTATCATAGCAATTTCCAATACTCCGATGAAAATTACTGCTGGAAAAATAGTAGATATGTCGCTGAGCAGTTTCGGTGACGTAAGTACTACCCTAAATCTGAACTATTTTATATCTTACCGTTTATCGAGAAACTTGAGTGTCATCAAATTATTACGTAATACTGATTATGCGATCAGTAGCGTGAATTTAATTTTATAATTAATTTCAGATTCTCAAAACATCAGTTGCCTATTTTAATATATTACGACAAACGCTATAAGTAGGAAATGCAAAATCTTGCTATTAAAATCTGTTTACATTAAAGAAAAATGTTTCTATATATACCTTTTAAAAATATCAATTTGTTGATATTACGATTTTAATTGTCACAATTATTGCAACTCAGAGCAATTTCAAAAAGTTGCATATAAATCACGATATTCACATTTTGAGAGCTTTCAGACCAATAGCTTTCAAACATAAATGTTCATTTCTACTGAAATAAAAAGTGGAAAAAGCTCATAGCCCAATCAGTAATTCCACTGTCTCGATTGTTTGTATTTCTCTCGACCAATCACGATTTGAAAAACTTTATAGAAACAAAGCAGCAATTACTGTATTACCCCATCGAAAAGCTAAGCCTTTGCGTAGTCTATGCTTCAAGTTCAGTCATCGAATATTCATTGGTTTCGGTCACGAAGAGTGATCATCGAGGTTTTTTTTTTGTTTAATTTACCTCGAGAGACAGAAAAGATGTATACGCATGCGCAACAAAAAATGACTCTAACTGAAGAGATAGGGCCGATGGCCGATGAGCCTTTTGTCTTAGTGTAAAAGGCTCATTCGTGTTACAAAGGTGATATTTTCCTTATAAGATAAAAATTATATAAAGTATATAAAAGGGCAGATTTAGTAGTAAAATGAAAGATTCGAAGGTTTCGCGAGAGTTATTATGGTTCAATGAAAAATTTAAGGCTGACAGCAATTACAGCATTCAGTGGAACCGTCGTTTTTTAAAGATAATTGGTGGTTGGCCTACGATGATTGAATCTTCGCTCAGCGAAAGAGTATTTTCATGGATTTTGGTGGTAAGCTGTATTGCTTTGGTTGGTAGCGTTATGTTGGCGTCCGCGCTCAACACATTTCTGGAGGAAAAGGATCCAGATCTAAAACTGAAATCTATCGGACCTCTGAGCTTCTGGGTTATGGCTGCCATGAAGTACAGTCTTCTACTTTCTCATGGAAACGATATTCGTCGGTGTGTCTGCAACAATTATTAATCGTTCGTACTTGTGCAATAATTTCATTCTTCTGAAAGCAAAGCTATACTTTTGTCAATCTTTTTTAGAAAAACACATTATTTTAAGCATATAACTTTGCCAGAAATATTAATTTCTCGACATATAATAATTAGTATCTGGATTATTAGGCAAAACATAGAACTTTATTTTAATTTCTTGCTTGTGAAATAAACTATAAATTTGTAATTATATTAATTTTTGTAATTTAGGTGCATCATATATAGTTTATAAAAATTTGATAATTTGATTTAATTAATCAAGGCCATTTTGAAAAATAAATATTTAAAAAGCTTTCGTTAAGAAAAAAATTCGTTGATTCAAATAAATTTTCATTTGAATATAGTCGTAAATAAATTTTACATATTTTTAATAAATGATTGATTCATTTAAATAGAAATAACTAAGTCACAAATTGATTGTAATTCATTTAATTACATATTCCATTTTAGTATTAAGTAAATATTTATTTTATAACTATTCAAATAAATAGTTATTTAAATGAAATGGCTATTTTTGCATAAAGATCCAGAACGTCGTAATAATATTTTACAATGTGCAATAACATTTGACAGCTTCTATTAAAATTAAAGTATGCTATACTTCAGGTGTATCGAACACATACAAGATGACTGGCGTAGCGTGCCATCAAACAATGATAGGGATGAAATGTTGAAGAACGCTAAGTTTGGCCGCTTTGTATTTGGATTCTGTGCGATTTTCGTCAACAGTGGCGTTTTCTCTTATAGCATTATTATACCTTTAAATTCTGAAATAGTTTTAATAAATAACCAGAGCGTTGTAGTGAAGCCTCTGCCATACACAGTTTATAGCAAAATAGTGGATGCCAGATTTAGGCCAGCATACGATATTGTCTTCGTAATTCAAATTTTATCCAGTTTCGTCGTTAATTGCATAACGTGCAGTGCCTGCGGCTTGGCTGCAATTTTCGTCATGCACACTTGTGGTCAGCTCAAGATTCTTGAAACCCGGCTCAGAACTCTGGCCGATGAATGGATGGAGAAAGGAAAAAACACTGTTCAAAACAAACTTGCTACAATTGTCATCCAGCATTTACGAATTTTGCAGTAAGCATTCATTTACTTTTATTCATTATTATGATATTATTGTTGTAAGTAGCATGAAATTGTCAATAATCCCTCCAGCTTTGGTAAATTAGTTGTTCTCTTTCCTGAAATATTAATTAATTTTAATTATTTTTGCTAGACCAGTTGCAATAAACTTAATTAAATTATTAATTAATTTCGAATATTTTTGTAGTTTTATATCAAATATTGAATTAGTTATGAATGAAATATGCTTAGTGGAAGTAGTGGGATGTACTTTAAATATGTGCTTTGTTGGATATTATGTCATAAAGGTACAATCATAATTGAATGTATAAATATAATGGAAATATTAATATCTTTTGATTGTCTTACTTATTAATAAATATTATTATAGGAATGGGAACATAATGAGGCTAAAAACATCATAGTATACGTTATCGTATTTGTATCATTTATATTCAATATCTTCATATTTTGTTATATTGGTGATATTCTTTCGGAGCAAGTAAGATGAATAAATTAAAACATAATTTGAACAATATTAATTCTAAAGTTTTAGTGCTCACGGATTGGTCAAGTTACGTATACTATGACAGAATGGTATTATTTGCCCGATAAAACGGCTTTAGATTTAATTATGATATCTACAATGTCTAATGCAGTAATCAAATTAACCGCCGGAAAGTTAATCAAACTCTCTTTACGAACATTTGGAGATGTGAGTAATGTATCATAGAATTGTGTTGACGTTTAATAGAAATTTTAAAATTTGCGCTAAAATTATTTGTAGGTAATTAAAACCTCAATGGCTTATTTGAACGTACTTCGAAAAGTTATGTAATTATTACTTATTTAGAAGTTGTACAGCACCCTTAATGCTGTAGAAGAAAAATAAAAAAAATGAATTTTGATGCTGAACATTTAAAAAATTTTTTAAAATTATAGTAACTAGTATCAAATTCGTTGCGTTATGAAATAGTATGTAATTTTATTGTATTCAATGATTAAATCCGCACTAAAAATAAAACTTGAAAATGAGTGAGAATTGATATCTTTGGTATTAACGAAATGCTCACGGCTCACTGATCACAGTAGCCGAGGAAAGAGTTAACCCTTTTTTACTGTTAGTTCTCTGCTTGAAAGGGGCATTGTAAGTCACAGTGAGAAATAATTAAGCTCCAGTAGCAAAGGGTTGATATCTGTTTTACAGCAAGTTTCTTCCAGTTTATAATTCCTGGCTCTACATTGTTTTAAAACTTTTAAATTACAGTCTATATTGTCCCTTCTATTCTCCGAAAAGACAATTTTCAATTAAAACGTAGTCGTATGTTTTGTTATTAATTATTGCAATTATTTCAAGACATCCAATAGAAGTTCGAAAACTGAAAGAGTACAATTAAAACTATTATACCTATTACACGATACACAAAAGTAACAACCGATTCGTAGAACAAAAGACAACAATCCTCTTCAAAACTCTGCTTCAATTTTGTAAATTTGCTAAATTTAAAAGTAATGCACTGAACAAAACTTGACTGAATCGCACTTGAATTATGAAATGAGTAAATCGTACAAACTTCCTGACTTTATCGACTAGCATTTACCAACAGCGAAAGGCTCAATTATTCTCGAAGCTATCATAGACAGTTGGAAAATATGGTCAGAAAGACGCGCAAGCGCATAAAAAAATCTTTTCTCCCGACTTTTTTTCGAGGCTGTAACAGTCCAGAAGGACAGCGATCAGAGTGAGATTGTCCGACGACTAAAAAAATTTACCAAATAGAATGGAGTCTCCGGGGACAGTTCAGTCAAAATTAGACATTAATTATAGCATCCAGCTGAATCGTTGGCTTCTGAAACCTATCGGAATCTGGCCAACCTCTCGTGTTACTTCCATGTTTGAACAAATTATTCTAAACATGCTGTCAGTCATTTGTATTAGTCTGATAACCGGAATTTGGGGATCTTGCTTACTGAATACCCTCCTGGAAGAAAAAGACATTGGCATGAAATTAAAGACAGCTGGTCCTTTGAGTGTATGGCTGATGTCACTATTGAAATATTCAATGTTATTCCTACACAGAAAGGATATTAGTGACTGCATAGATCACATGAAATTCGATTGGAGATTAATTCGAGGTAAAGAGGAGAGGAAGATTATGCTAAAAAATGCCAGTAATGGAAGGAGTATTGCTGCTTTTTTTGCCATTTGTATGCACACTGGGATATTTTCTTACCTGGTCATAGTGCCTATTTCGGCGAGACTTGCAGCATCGAGTATTAACGTCACCATTAGAATTCTTCCTTATCCATTTTATAATAAAATTTTGGATACCCACTTTAGTCCAGCTTACGAAATTGTTTACTTCATCCAAGCTTTATCAGCTTTTGTCGTAACGTCCGTTACTGTGGGTGCGTGCAGCCTGGCTACGGTCTTCGTCATGCATGCATCCGGGCAGTTAAAAGTTCTCATGTTATGGTTGGAGAATTTTATTGACTCCACTCAACAGTCAAGTAATGGCTACAATATTTCCACATTCGTCGAGCATCATTTGAGAATCTTGAAGTAAGACATTTTTTGTAAGAATATTTGCTTTTAATAGAATTATAAATGTAGTTATGATATTAAATTCGTTGAATATTTTTTTATTTTAGTTTTGTAGCAAAAATTGAAGATATCATGTACCAGATATGTTTTGTAGATATTGTAGGATGTACGCTCAATATTTGTTTAATTGGGTACTATTTGATTACGGTACGAATAGGTATTTTTTTATTACGATTATTTCTGAATGTAAATTAAAATGCATTTGCTTGTAGGAATGGGAAAACAATGATTCGAGAAAATTTGTCGCTTATTTTATAATATTGGTTTCGCTCAGTTTTAATATTTTTATGATATGTTACGTTGGTGAAATTTTATCACAAGAGGTAACGAGATGGTCTTTCTAGTTTTATTTCATTATTCAAATTATAATTGCATTAATTGAAAAAATTAGTGTTTTCAAGTTGGTGAATCGGCATACATGAGTGAATGGTACAGTTTAACTAGAAAATCTGCAGTCGATTTGATACCTTTGATTTTGGTGTCATCTTCGGATGTTAAATTAACTGCAGGAAAATTGTTCAAGTTGTCTTTATCAACTTTTGGAGATGTGAGTTTATTTTTAAATGCACTTTTCAACACCATAAGCACTAATAATAACATATTTTAATAGGTGATAAAAAGCTCGATAGCTTATCTCAATATGCTGAGAAGAATGACTGGATAAATTAATTATTTTTCATATAATTTAACAAGAGAATATAGTTATTTATTAAGGATGTAGAAAAGGATTATTTTATATATACGATATATATACAAACAAAAATAATTTAGAGATAATATTTGCATTTGTTGTTGACATTTATATTACCTTAGTTAAATTATTTACTGCAGCGTATCCATGAAAAGAGGCTTAAATAACATACCCTGTACCGAGGTAGCACAAAGCTCTTATTGAATATAATTGATCCAAGATAAATTCTTGCAATTTTAGTTATTTTTCATCATAAAGTTGTAACGATTCATCTGCAAGGATCAACACTGCTTCCCTCACGCAATCCATCAGCAATCATTGATAGTTCCAGAAATACGACCACAGTTTTATTTTCAAATAAATTTTAAATATTTAAAAATATTGCACTATTTTGCAATTCCATTAATAGACTTTAATTGCACCAAAAATAATGAGAGTATAAAGAAAGTTTAAATAATCATTATTTAGGAAAGTAATGTAATAATTAATTATGATCAAAACAATAAGATTCGATATTATAAAAGACAGCTTCCACTTATTGTCATAGCACATACAGTGAAAGTACGAAAATTACAGTTTACTCAAGGGCAACGTGTGGCAAACTACTGGATACAAAGTATAAAACCCCTTTGTAAAACTAGGGATAATGTGCATGCGTAAAAAAAAGTTTTTCTTTTTCCAGGTAAATCAGAGAATTACTTGAATATGCAAGAACAGAGACGGATTAACTCTCGAGTAGCAAACATGTATGAGGAACGTAAAGTTAAGGTCAATTCGTTTTATAAAAGCGATTTTAATTACAGTATTCAAGTGAATCGTTGGCTTTTCAAACTTGTCGGAGCTTGGCCACGTTCATTCATCAATATACAAAATTTTAAAATATTGCAAAATGCTCTAGTGGGTCTCTGCTATATCTGCTTCATTTATATAGCAGTACCAAATGCATTGCACGTTGTTTTGGAAGAGGATGATGTAGAAATGCAAATTCGATCTTTCCTTCCTGTATTGGCATGGACCATGACGTTTGTAAAATATTGTTTCTTGCTGATTCACAGCAACGATATACACCGTTTTTTGAAAGAGATGAAGTATGATTGGCTACGAGTGGATAATTCTATGAATCGCAATATTATGTTGAGCTATGCGATAATTGCAAGATACGTCGCTGCCTTGAATGCGATTTGGATTTACTTAGGAAGTGTTTCTTATCTTGTTATCGGGTCTACTGCACTTACATTTGTTCAAGGGAATGATACGGTTTTAGCAAAGTGATTACCCTTTTCATTTTATAATAAATTAATAGACGCTACAATCAGTCCATCTTATGACTTTTTGTTAGTTACTCAAATATTCGCTGATCTTTTTCTCATTGCTATTATAGCTAATACCAACAGTTTGGCTCTCGTTTTCGTCTTGCATGTAAGTGGCCAAATAATGACATTAAAAGGTTTATTGGTACATTTAATTCAGGAAAACAAGGTAACAGAAGAAGCAAGAAAAGAATGGGAGGGAAATAGAAATATAGTGAAGTCCCAGATAGGTATTATTGTAAGGCAACACGTACGGGTAATAAAGTATGTATGCTTTTGTAATATGTTTTAAAATTAAAATATTTGCATTGCTTACATTATAATTTGTTTATTTTTAAGATTTATACAGAGTATAGAGAAAATTATGAACCAAATATGTCTCGCCGAATTGTTAGGATCTAGCTTTATCTAATGCATTTTAGGATTTCAGATTATAAAGGTATATAATTACGAATAAAATTGTAACTTGTAAACTTTATTTTAAAAAAGTTACACAAGCTGTTTATGATAGTAAGTTTGAATCAGCAACATTTAAATGCATATTTTACTGTTTTTAGGAATGGGAGCAGAAAAACTTTAAAATTCTGTTAACAGATTTGGTTGTTTGTGATTGCAACGTTTAATATTTTTGTAATATGCTTTACAGGAGAAATTTTAATACAGAAGGTAATACTATATGAAATTTATTCAAAATTATACAATTAGAAAAAAAAATGTTTCTTAAACTTTTAAAGTTTGGTGCCACTTTTCACATTCATCATATATGAATGTAACATTAATATGAAGCATTAAGTAATTGATTTGTCTTCTTTTATAAATTGAAGATTTTCAGTTTAATTTGTTATGATTAAATCAAAAATGATTTCTTCTGTATAATGAAATTTTTACATTCTGGTCCTATTAAATGAAAGTAATCATTCATTAAGTGAACGCTTTAAAGCTTGTTCGCGTGAGTGGTAAACCAACCCTGCTCAGCAAATTAAAGTTTCAAAACTTTATCCCTCGATAAAGTTCACCGTAATTTTTTTGAATAGAAAATTAAAATCCACCTTGTGGTGGTAGTAATGGTGTAACTGACTAATGTTCAAAGTTATTAACGTTACAAAGTTATATATGGTCTTCATATACAGCTTGACAGAGCGAATGTCAACTTTTAATCATTTCCTATGAAAGAAGAAAACAACTTCCACGGAAGATTCCAGACTGTCCTTTATAAAAGAGATATGAATTAACGGGTTGAAAGGAATAAACATTTTTCTATCTCATCTATAGGATATAACGGTTGGGATGTTTGTCAAAGAAACTAATTGAATTAATAATTTCCTAATAATAATGTGTAGTATATCAAATAATAAGTTAACTAAGTGAATGCTGCCAAAAAATTAACGTTTATAACAGATTTTATAAATTCTTATTACATCGGTTAATGGAATGTAAATTATTACACCAATTAACACATTTGACGTATGCTTCGTTCAGTGCAAGGAGATTGGTGAAACAGCATATACCATTGAATGGTATCTTGTTCCAGGAAAGAGTAGTCTTGATTTAATGTTGGTAATTATAATGTCAAATTACTATATCACAATTACTGCTGGAAAATTCGTCAAATTATCTTTACCCAGTTTCAGTTACGTAAGCGTTTTTAAATTCAACATAATATGTTTTCTCCATCATATCATACTTTTAGGTAGTTCAGTCTGCATTAGTGTACTTAAACATACTCCTCACTTTAACTGCTTATTAAAGAAAGCAATTTTCAAAGCAATTTATATTCACAAAATATAATAGCATTATATGTTGAATAAAAATATAATTACTGTATTGTAAACTACATCTGTATGTTGAATATTTCAAATTGCTTTGGTGTACCTGCAAAACACCTGCTTATTTTAAGAGGCTGTACAAAACTTACTATATATACTCTTGGTGGAAGATAATCTATAGCTATGCAAATCACACTTTTTTTTTTAATTCCGTTGATTATGATATTCATAGAATATTACGACTTATAAGTTAACAGATTGAAAAATATACAAAGAACGATTAGCGTTGAATTGATAATGTCTACGAATCACGATGCCTTGTTGAATCATGCTAAATTTGCAGGATTCATTGCTATCCTGATCGTGAATTCTCGATTGTTTAAGCAGCTATTATCATACATTTTGCGTGGTTAATCAGTTTTCGGCAGTGCAAGGAACAAAGAAAGATTGTAATTAACGACTGCCTTATCCATTTTATAACAAAATAGTTAACATAATAATCTCAACACTAATAACGAAATTATGTTCACCTCTCAAACTACATGTAATTTCTTCGTTGCAACTGTTTTTCCCCAAATGTCATTACTTTAAGTGTAATCTTCAATCCCCATGTGTGTGCGGTTAGACAAATATAAGTATTAAAAAATATGCTCGTAGTATTGATTGTCGGATATCAAAATTAAATAAGAAATGGATATGCAGCATATGAATAAAAATTGGTTAATATTGTGGTGCTGTGCGTGCGGACATCTAGGTGAAATTGTAACTTTGTATAAGAGTAACACGTACCATTTTGTACACTTTATAAATTTTGGAAATTATTGCAATTCAATTGAAGAAGTATTACTCAGTCAATGAAGAATAAATTCTTTCTAGCACAAGCACAATGTAAAGGTTATTTAACTTTAATGAAAGATTTTTCTTGTTAAACTTTTTAAATATTTTAAGTCTTTGATCTGTGTTGGATATCAAACCTCCGTCATTGACAACGTGTGGCAAGCTATTGACGACAAAGACTTATAGCTTTCTCTCAGACGGAATATTGCGCAGGCGTGGCAAAAAGTTTTTCATTTCCAGAGTTGTACTTGAATATGCAAGAGCAGAGATAAAGCACCTCTCGAGTAGAAAACATGCACGAGGGACGTAAAGTTACGGTCAATCCGTTCTATCAAAGTGATTTTAATTACAGTACTGAACTGAATCGCTGGCTTTTCAAACTTATCGGTGTCTGGCCACGCTCTCTCGATGACTTGAGAATTTTTAAAATATTGCAAAACGTTTCAATATGCTTTGAATATATCCTATTCGTTTATTTATTGGCACCAAATATACTGTATCTAATGTTTGAGGAGGTTGACCTACAAATACAAATTAGATCTTTTTTTCCTGTATCGGCATGGACGATGACGTTCGTAAAATATTCTTATTTGTTAATCAATGGCAATGATATATTTTACTACTTGAAAAAAATGGAGAACGATTATCGCCGAGTTAATAGTTCTGAAAATCGCGATATAATGTTGAATCATGCGAAAATTGGAAGATATATCGTTAGCATAGCTACGATTTGGCAGTACACGGGATGCGTTTCTTATGTAATCATGGGGTCTAGAAGAACGTCCTTTGTTCAGGGGAACGAGACGGTTTTTGTTAGGCATTTACCTTTTCCAATTTATAGTAAACTGATCAACTTTACTGTCAGTCCAAATTATGAAATTTTATTAGCTGGTCAAGCGCTCGCATGTTTTTTACTAGTTTCTGTTATGGCTAATACAAACAATTTAGCTGTTCTTTTAGTGGTGCACGTAAGCGGCCAAGTAATGATATTAAAACGTTTCCTTAAAAGTTTAGTTAGCAATAAAAAAGCAGAAAAAAAAACAAATGGAGAGTGGCAAAGGAATAACAAAACTGTTAAATCCAAGATAGCTGTTATTGTTAAGCAACACGTACGAGTTATAAAGTACGATAATTTTAATATATTTAAAAACAAAGTATTTTTATTTTTATGTCTTGATGATTGTTCAGATTGATGGAGAATATAGAGAAAATTATGCACCAGATATGTCTTGCGGAATTTGTAGGGTCTGTCTTCATGTTTTGTCTTCAAGGATATTTGATTATAAAGGTGATAGTAAATAATATTGTAACGCTAAGCTTTTTTTTAAAAGAAGAGTTATATCCGAGCTGCTTGCCATTATTCTGTTTAACATTTCATATAGTTTTCATCTGTGTAGGATTGGGAGCAGAAGGACTATAAAAATCTATTACCTGATTTCATACTGCTTGGGACCATTACGTTTAATATTTTCGTATTATGTTTTACAGGAGAGTTTTTAATACAGAAGGTAATATCGATATAAATTACTTAAAAATATAAGATTTACCACACACACACAACAACAAAAAATTTATTTACTGAACATCGTCTCCTATTTGTATAGTGCTAATGGTAAAGTTTTTTCACTAATTTCCGTAATCATTTAAAATGTATATTAGGGCTGTATTATTCACTATCTTTAAGTGTTTCCTTATTATTAAAGCATTCGCATACTTGATTTGTCTCTCGATATCTTGTTACAATTGTTTTAATCTTTTCAGTTTAACTTGTCGTAATCCTCTTCTCCTCCTTAGCCTAAAATATTTTAATCTATATAATAACATTTTTACATTGAGATTTTATTAAATAATAGAAATTTTGTTATAACTGAATTTTTTAAAGCTTGTGCACAAGTGATAAACCTAGCCTGCTCAACGAATAAATATTTCAAAACTTTTTTTGTCGTTAAAGTTTACCGTAATACTTTTGAATAAAAAATGAAAGTCTACCTTGTAGTGGCAGTAATTGTTTAACCAACGATTGTTCAAAGTTATTATATACCGTTACCCGGCGGAAATTTTTAGATGTTTATCTCATTTTCGGAATAGGCATAAGCTTAGATAAACGTTGATCCCACAAGAAACAAGTTTCTTTTGTAAAAATAAGCAGCAAATAGAAAATAGTCTCGCGTAAATAATATGGTAATGTAAAATATTCCAATTAAAAAAAATTAGTGGAAATAAAATGTTAGGCAACTACCCATATATTTCTACCATGGCAAAAATTAAAATTCCGAAAAAAAAAATAGTAATAAAAAAGCTGCTTGCTGGGCCTATAAAGTTCACACACACATATGTAAGTCGCTGCTAACAATACAAAAGTTGCTTCTCGTAATTTTAAAACGTTACTGTTTAATGTCATTGCATACAACGGGCCCCCAATAAATAATTTTTTTGTTACTATTTTTTTTTATCAATGTTTTAACTTTTGGCATAATAAATGTGTATACTTGCCTAACATTTGGATTTCACTAATTTTTTCAATTGCAATATGTTATTTTACTATATTATTTATGCTTGACGACTTATGTATTTACCGCTTTATTTTATAGGCGAGGCTTGTTTTTTGTGCAATCTCTTGTCTTTTTAATTTCTATCTTATATAAATAATATGAAGTTGAAGATGAGAAGTAATCCTTCCCAAAACGAATGATTATTTTGAAAAATGCTATATTTCATTAATGTGAGGACATGAAGCTACGAAAATTTTAAAAGAATCAAAATCAGAATGGTGTCCATTTGAATTACCATTACACAAGATTGAATAATGTCCACATGTACTTGTGTGTTATCAGAATATGACATTTATTGTATATTGTAATAATTAAAAGTCATAGCATTTCATTCTACAAAATTTTATTTAGGTAAATTAGAATCTAAATACAGTAAATTATTTATAAATGGTAGCAGGTTATTATAATAGATTAGTTAATTTGTTCAATTTCAAATTGATGAACATGAAAAATGAAGTAGATCATTTTTTCCAACAAATATCAAAAATATATTCCATGCATGTAAACAGCAACGATATTGTGGAGATAAAATTAAGCATCATAATAAGAATGAAATTATACAAATATGTTATATTATTTTTATGAAACGTGAGTCAATTAACACATTGTATAGTCGGGACACGTAAAATTACGTTTTTTACAAACTGCGCATAGAGGGCGGATCGCGTGGTAATACGATTTTTATGGACTGCTTGTAGAACGCAGCAAAATGTATTAGCTAATATGAGTAACTACATGTGTGTATGTTTGTTATGCCGCTTATATATATACAGTACTACGCAGGCATACATTCTCACAATAGCCTGCCAAAACACACCGATGCGAAGGGCCCTATAACAATGTTATCAATGATTAGAAAAATCAAAAATTAATGTCGAACACAGGTTCTTGATACATTCTTCTTTTAAGCGTGATAAAAGTTCATTATTTTATTATAAATAATGTTTAATTATTTATAGCTTCAACCATGTATAGTACTATACTTGATCCAACATCGAAAAGAATATTTTTGTAATCTTGTTTCTATTATCATTGAAATGTTGGATCATGTAAAAAAAGATTATTATCTAAGGTTGGAATTTTATGTTTATAATTGCTTAGTTCCATTTTTCAGAAAGAATTATCACAGAACTCTTGAATTCTTACCCAATGACTAACAGTGGATGACTGTTAATTAATCTAAAACTATTGAGTCTCTTGGTAAATAAATTCGTTTATTTCGACACGACGGCTTTAAAAACTTTGACTAATCTTAGCAAGAAGATGTATATGCAGTAAGCTTCAATGAACCCTTGTTATTCACAATTGACCCAATCTCAATTAAAGCTTGGCGACGACCAAGCTTCATTAATTACTATATAGGAATTCCAGTTAGAGAGAGAAGTATCAGTGTTGATGTGTACAAGTGTGGTTCTAGTTTATTTATCACATTTTTTGTAATTTCCAATGTCAGATCCAATGTTAGTCTAATTTCCGCTAAATAATGATAAAAACTGTTAATCACACTGGCTTATATATCGTTATCATTTCCAAACTTGTTTTAATATTGGTAGACGATCTTGTACTAATGATCGTAACAAATATTGAGTCCAGTATTGCATGGCGTTATCATTTCCGAAATTTGCACAATATTGTAGAACGTTGTTGACCCAATTATGATGAATATTGTGCTAATCTTGATCCAATTTTAATGCCCATACTGGGTAATAAATTTAATATGGTTATATACATACAGCTTGATAGTGAAAATTAACTTTTTTTATCTCCTATATATAAAACAAGAAAAGAATTTTCAGATAAGTTTATAGACTCTGTTTTTGATAAAGTAATACGAATTAATGTGTTGCAAGGTATGCATAGCCTGTAAACATATACCTAAACCTTTCTGCAAATCATGTAACAAGTTTAAAGGGTATATACATATATACGATTTTTAGTCAAATTATCTAATTGAACACTTAATTTTAAAAAAATAATATATATATATATATATATAACTAAAATAAAATTAAATGATAATTCAATTATGCGAATGCTATCAAGAAATCGACATTTATAGTAGATTTAGTAAATTATCATTATATCATTTAGTACTATGTATATTTTTATATCAATTAGCTTATTTCTCATGTCGCTCGTATAACAGTGCAAAGAGATTGGTGAGACGGCATACATGATTGAATGGTATCGTCTTCCGGGAAAAGGAAGCCTTGATTTAATATTAGTAATTGTAATGTCAAACTGCTGTATCACAATTACTGCTGGAAAATTTGTCAAATTATCTTTACCTAGCTTCAGCTACGTAAGTTTTTGAAAGTCAACATTCTTTAATTTCTTTATCCAATTATGTTTTTAGGTGATTCAGTCTGCACTAGTATATTTAAATATGCTCCTCACCTTAACTACTTATTAAAGAAAGCAATACTCGAGATAATTTATAGTCCTAAATATAATTACTGCATGTATTGTAAACTACATGTTTACTTTGAATATTTCAAATTGCTTTGATGTGCCTGTATTACAACTGCTTCATTTAAGAAACTGTACCAAACGTACTAAATAATATAATCTCAGAGGAAAAGGATTTAGCTATGAAAATCACACTTTTTTCTCAATTCCGTTGATTATGATATTCATAGAATATTACGACTTATAAGTTAACAGATTGAAAAATATACAAAGAACAATTAGCGTCGAATTGATAATGTCTACGAATCACGATGCCTTGTTGAATCATGCTAAATTTGCAGGATTCATTGCTATCCTGATCGTGATTTGTCGATTGTTTAATCAGCTAATATCATACATTTTGCGTGGTTAATCAGTTTTCGGCAGTGCAAGGAACAAAGAAAGATTGTAATTAACGACTGCCTTATCCATTTTATAACAAAATAGTTAACATAATAATCTCAACACTAATAACGAAATTATGTTCACCTCTCAAACTACATGTAATTTCTTCGTTGCAACTGTTTTTCCAAATGTCATTACTTTAAGTGTAATCTTCAATCCCCATGTGTGTGCGGTTAGACAAATATAAGTATTAAAAAATATGCTCGTAGTATTGATTGTCGGATATCAAAATTAAATAAGAAATGGATATGCAGCATATGAATAAAAATTGGTTAATATTGTGGTGCTGTGCGTACGGACATCTAGGTGAAATTGTAACATTGTATAAGAGTAACACGTACCATTTTGTACACTTTATAAATTTTGGAAATTATTGCAATTCAATTGAAGAAGTATTACTCAGTCAATGAAGAATAAATTCTTTCTGGCACAATGTAAAGGTTATTTAACTTTAATGAAAGATTTTTCTTGTTAAACTTTTTAAATATTTTAAGTCTTTGATCCGTGTTTGATATCAAAGCTCCGTCATTGACAACGTGTGTCAAGCTATTGAACTACAAAGACTTATAGCTTTCTCTCAGACGGAATATTGCGCAGGCGTGTCAAAAAGTTTTTCATTTCCAGAGTTGTACTTGAATATGCAAAGTCAGAGATAAAGTGCCTCTCGAATAGCAAACATGCATGAGGGACGTAAAGTTACGGTCAATCCGTTCTATCAAAGTGATTTTAATTACAGTACTGAACTGAATCGCTGGCTTTTCAAACTTATCGGTGTCTGGCCACGCTCTCTCGATGACTTGAGAATTTTTAAAATATTGCAAAACGTTTTAATATGCTTTGAATATATCCTATTCGTTTATTTATTGGCATCAAATATATTGTATCTAATGTTTGAGGAGATTGACCTACAAATACAAATTAGATCTTTTTTTCCTCTATCGGCATGGACGATGACGTTCGTAAAATATTCTTATTTGTTAATCAATGGCAATGATATATTTTACTACTTGAAAAGAATGGAGAACGATTATCGCCGAGTTAATAGTTCAGAAAATCGCGATATAATGTTGAATCATGCGAAAATTGGAAGATATATCGTTAGCATAGTTACTATTTGGCTGTACATGGGATGCGTTTTTTATGTAATCGTGGGGTCTAGAAGAACGTCCTTTGTTCAGGGGAACGAGACGGTTTTTGTTAAGCATTTACCTTTTCCAATTTATAGTAAACTGATCAACTTGACTGTCAGTCCAAATTATGAACTTTTATTAGCTGGTCAAACGCTCGCATGTTTCTCAGTAGTTTCTATTATAGCTAATACAAACAATTTAGCTGTTCTTTTAGTGGTGCACGTATGCGGCCAAGTAATGATATTAAAACGTTTCCTTAAAAGTTTAGTTAGCAATAAAAAAGCAGAAAAAAAAACAAATGGGGAGTGGCAAAGGAACAACAAAACTGTTAAATCCAAGATAGCTGTTATTGTTAAGCAACACGTACGAGTTATAAAGTACGATATTTTTAATATATTTAAAAAAACAAAATATTTTCAATATTACGTGATGATATTATTTTCAGATTTATAGAGAATATAGAGAACATTCTGAACCAGATGTGTCTTGTGGAATTTCTAGGGTCTGTCATCATGTTTTGTCTTCAAGGATTTTTGATTATAAAGGTGACATTGAATAATATTGTAACTTGTAAGCTTCCTTTAACCTGTAGAGGGCCGGAAAGCTATTATATTGGCTCAACTTTTAATCTTCCTTTCTATATATAATCAATCCATGGTATTAAGTATTTTTTCAACCCATTTTCTAAGGGCCATATGTCACCTTGATTCCCGGCCCTTTACAGGTTAACAAGAGCTATACGATAACTGGTTGCAATTGTGATTTCGTGCCTGTAACATCTTATACATTTTTCATTTGTTTAGGAATGGGAGCAGAAGAACTATACAAATCTTTTAACTGATTTGATGCTGCTTGTGACTATTACGTTTAATATTTTCGTGTTATGCTTTATAGGGGAACTTGTGATACAGAAGGTAACATCCATAATAATTACTTAATAATATAAAATTCATCAACAAAAAAAAAGAAATTTATTAAACGTTGTTCTCTTAAAACACTAATGCTGAACTTTTTTATTCAAAATTTTTATTCACTAATTTTCATAAACATTCAAATCTTACATTAGTGCTGTATTGTTCATCATATTTAAGTGTTTTCTTATTAGTAAAGCATTCGCATAATTGATTTGTCTTGTTTTTCAAAATTTAATCTTTTCACTTTTACTCGTTATAGTCCAGCTAATAATATTTTATTCTGAATAATGAAATTTTTACATTGAGATTTTATTAAATAATTGAAATTTTTATAGTATTGAACTTTTTAAAATTTTTACATAAGCGGTGAATCTACCCTGCTCAACGAATAAAAATCTCAAAACTTTTTCTTTCGATAAAGTACACCGTAATCCTTTTAAATAAAAAATGAAAATCCACCTACTGGTGGTAACAATGGTATAACTAACTAATGTTCAAAGTTATCACCGTTATACATAAACTTCTATAGTTTCTACATACACTTTGACAGAGAAAGTGAATATATCAACTTTTTTTATTTCCTACGAAAGAAGAAAAAAATTTCCACGTAAGTTTCCAGACTCTGATTTAAAAGAGGGATATGAATTAATGTGTTGATAGGTATAAATCCTTCTCCAATTCTTGCGATAATTTTAAAAAGTATACAGTTTTTAGTAAAAAAAAAAAAAAACTGATTGAAAACACAATTTTAAAATTATAATTAAAGTATAATCAAATGATAATTCAATTATGTGAATACTTTCAAGAAATCAACGATTACAATACATTTAGGAAATTCTCATTAAATCGTTTAGTAGCAAGTGAATTTTAAAACCATATAGCTTATCTCCAGTATCATTCATGTACAGTGTAAGGAGGTTGGTGAAACGGCATATATGATTGAATGGTACCGTCTTCCGGGAAAGGCTAATCTTGATCTAATATTGATCATTTTAATGTCAAACTACAATATCAATATTACTGCTGGAAAATTCGTCAAATTATCTTTACCCAGCTTCAGTTACGTAAGTTTTTTAAAATCAACATAATTTGATTTCTACATATTATCATGCTTTTAGGTTATTCAGTCTGCACTAGTATACTTAAATATGCTCCTCACCTTCACTACTCATTAAAGAAAGGAGTTCTCGAGATAAAATGTAGTCCTAAATATAATAGAATTATATATGTTGAATAAAAATATAACTACTGTATTGTAAACTACATGTATAGTTTTGATATTGCAAATTGCTTTGGTTTGCTTATTCTATAACTTCCTCATTTAAGAATCTTTATCAAACGGATTACATATAATATTGGAAGTAGATGATCTAGAATTGCAAATTAGATCGTTTCTTCCCACGATGCTTTCATGTACAATTATGCGCGACATAAATTAACTGCTTGGAAAACAGATGAGGAGCAATCGGTGTCGAATTGATAATTGTAGGGATCGCGATGTCATATAACAGCATTTCAAAATTGAAAAAGACATTGCTACTCCGAATGAATCTTTTTTTGTTAAACAAGCTTTTATTTTACACTTTGCGTGAGTAATCGGTTCTTTGAATTTTAAGCATAAGAAATGATCTCGTTAAACGTTTGCCTTTTTTATTCTATGATAAAATAGTTATATCAACGGTCAGTTCTAATTTTTAAGTTCTGTTCACCTCTCAAGCTGCCTCTGATTTATGTGATGCAATTGTTTTATCAAATATCATTATTTTGGTTGAAATTTTTAATCTTCATTTGATTGGTCAAATATAACTTTAAAAACATATTCTCGTAAAGCTGATTGTTGGATGTAAGAATTAAATAGAAAGTGGATAAGAAATTGGATAATTTTGTAGAACAGCGCGAACGAGTATCGAGAGGAATTTGTAATACCATAGTTAACTTTGTTTTCGTTAAAGAAAAAAATTAATAATAAGGTATAGGTATATTGAACATTTATTTGTAAATTAATTTTTATTTTAATCAACCAAAATATACAAGTAAGGCAATAATAATGCTCACTTTTCAAAGGCTTTGTCCAAACTGACTTGAACCACACGAGATATTCACACTCAATTTGCCACACACACACGCACACATAAAATATTCAATCGCGACAAATCACGCGTTCGGAAACTGAAGCATACATATTGGGTTATACTCGTCAAATTAAAATTCGCATTCTACAATAATGATATAGAATTAATATCGTATATATACAAAACGTGCGATATCTCATAATGTTCATTGTAGTAAATTTATATCAATAATTGGAATAGCTTATCGATTCGAAAGTTTCTCTAATAGTTTGAAATATTAATTGCCAAAGGATCAATTTCACTTTTCAAACAGCAGTTGTTATTAGTAAATTCAATTTTAAAAATGGCAATAATTACTTACAATATAATAACAAATGAAATCCTGTGGTAACATGCATTACACAATCATTTACAGGCATAACATAAGAGTAAAACGTACCATTTTGTATACTTTAACAAAACTTATTATTTATTTTTCAAATTATTGTAATGGAATTGAAAAAATGTTTTCTTGATTAACGAAAATTAAATTCTTTCGAGCAATAGTGCGGTTATTTTAAATTAATAAATGATTTCTATGGATAAAGTTTATATATTAGATATACGTCCTCCGGATAGAATGTTAGAGCTCAATCATGGATAACGAGCGGCAAGCTACTGAATACGAAGCTCGAAGGCTTTCTTTCAGAGAGAATACTGCGCAGACGTAAAAAAAAGTTTCTCTTTTCCAGAGAATTACTTGAATATGCAGAACCAGAGATAAAGTGCCTCTCGAGTAGAAAACATGCATGAGGGACGTGAAGTTATGGTCAATCCGTTTTATCAAAGCGATTTTAATTACAGTATTCAAGTGAATCGTTGGCTTTTCAAACTCATCGGTGCTTGGCCACGTTCGTTCATCGATATAAGAATTTTCCAAATATTGCAAAATGCTTTGGTGTGCCTGTGCTATATATGCTTCATTTATATATCTGTACCCAACATGCTGCATGTAATTTTTGAGGAGGATGACGTAGAAATGCAAATTAGATCTTTACTTCCTATATTGGCATGGTTCATGACGTTTGTGAAATATTGTTTCTTGCTGATTCACAGCAATGACTTACACGGTTGTTTGAAACAAATGGAGAACGATTGGCTGAGAGTCGATAATTCTATGAATCGCGATATTATGTTGAGCTATGCGAAAATTGGAAGATACGTCGCTGCCTTGAGTGCGATCTGGCTTTACTTAGGAAGCATTTCTTACCTTATTATTGGATCTACTACACAAACATTTGTCCATGGGAATGAGACTGTTTTAGTTAAGCGTTTACCTTTTGCATTTTATAGTAAATTAATAAACCCTACGATCAGTCCAACTTATGAAATTTTATTAGTCATTCAAATATTCGCCGACTTTTTTCTCATTGCTATTATAGCTAATACCAATAGTTTGGCCTTCGTTTTTGTTTTGCATGTAAGTGGCCAAATAATGATATTAAAACGGTTTCTGTCATGCTTGAATCAGGAGAAGAAGGTAACAGAAAAAACAAAAAGACAGTATGAAGGGAATAAAAATGTAGTAAAATCCAAGATTGCTATTATTGTGAGGCAACACGTAAGAGTAATAAAGTGTGTTTTTGTTTGTAATATGCTCTTAAAAATCAAAACATTTTCAGTCTTACCTTATTTTTTGTTAATTTTTCAGATTTATACAGAATATAGAGAAAATTATGAACCAAATATGCCTTGCGGAATTTTTAGGGTCTATTTTTATATATTGCTTTCTTGGATTTTTGATTTTAAAGGTGAAAATAAATAAAAATGTAAAATTGTAACATGTAAGCTTTGTTTAACAAAGTTAAAAAGTCTGCTTGCAATAGTTGCTGGTTTTGTATGAACAACATTCAAATCTATATATTTCATTGTTTTTATAGGAATGGGAGCAGAAGAATTTTAAAAATCTTTTAACAGATTTGGCTATTTTTGTGTCTGCTACGTTTAATATTTTTGTATTATGCTTTACAGGAGAGATTTTGTTACAAAAGGTAACACATATAATTTTTTTTTAAATTATGATATTCATATGAAAAAAAAAAAATTTATAAATGGCACGCTAATAGCATTGATGGTCTGAAAATTGATCCCTTAATCTATATATTTACTAATTATCTTAAGCTTTTAAACTTACGAACTGTATCGTATTCATCATATTTAAATGTTGCATTATTATGAAAGCATTCAAATAACTGATTTGTCTTCTTTTTTAAATTCAAGAGTTTTAGTTTAACTTGTTATAGTACAAACAAAAATATTTAGTTCTATACAATTAAATTTTTACATTGTAGTACTATTAAAGAAAACTCGTAATACAGTAAATGAACTTTACAAAACTTGTACATCAGTGATAAGCCAATCCTGCTCAACGAATTAAAGTCGCAAAACTTTTTCTGTCAATGAAGTACACTGTAATCCTTTTAAATAGAAAATGAACATCCACCTTATGGAGGATATAGCAATGGCTTAACTAACAATTGTTCAGAGTTATCAACGTTCTAAAGTTATATGGTCTTCATATACAGCTTGACAGAGGTAATATAAACTGTGTTTCATTTCCTATGAAAGAAGAAGACAATTTCAATGGAAGTTTCCAGACTCTGCTTTAAAAAACGGATATGAATTAATGTGTTGAAAGTTATAAACCTCTCTCCAATTTATGCCACAATTTTGAACTGTATACGATTTTTAGTCAAAAAGCTAATTAATCACATAGTTTTAATGTTATAATTAAATTAAAATCAAATGATAAGTCAATTATCCGAATGCTCTCAAGAATTCAACGCTTACAATAAATTTAGAAAAATTTTATTACATCATTAAGCAGCACATAAATTTGTATACCAAATAACTTATCTCACGTATCATTCATGTAACAGTGCAAGGAGGTTGGTGAAAAGGCATACACGATTGCATGGTATCGTCTTCCGGGGAAGGCTAGTCTTGATCTACTATTGGTCATTTTAATGTCAAACTGCTTTATTAGAATAACTGCCGGAAAGTTCGTCAACTTATCTTTACCCAGCTTCAGCTACGTAAGTTTTTTACAATCAATAAAATTTAATTTCTGCATCTAATCATACTTTTAGGTACTTCGGTCTGCAGCCGTGTACTTAAACCTGCTCCTCAGCTTGACTACTTATTGAAAAAAAATAGTCTTAGAGAAAATTTAAATTTAGAAAATCTAAAAAAATTACGTGTTATATAAAAATATAATTATTGTATTGCAAATTATATGTTTATATCGAATATTACAAAATGCTTTGGCTTGTGTGTAATATATCTGTTTCGTTTATATAGCTGTGCCAAAAACATTGCACATAATCTTTGAAAAAGATAAAGATAATCTAGAAATGTGCAAATTGGATCTTCTTTCCCGCAATGGCGTGGGTTATGACAATTATAAAATATTATGCCATAAATTAACAGTTTGAAAACAGATGGAGGACGATTGGTGTCGAATTGATAACTCTATATATGAATCGCAATGCCTTATTGCATCGTGCTAGATTGTGGGACTCATTGCTTTACTGATCGCAGCCTTTCGATTGCTTAACCAGCTTTTATTTTATACTTTGCGTGACTAACTGGCTTTCGGCAGTGCAAGAAAATAAGATTGTAATTAACGGCTGCCTTTCCTTTTTTATAATAAAATAGTTAACCCAATGATCAGTCTTAATAACGATAATACGCTCACCTACAAGCTGTTTGTGATTTCTTCCGGGCAACTGGTTTTTCAAATATCATCACTTTGGTTGTAGTTTTTGAACTTCGTAAGATTGGTCAAATACAAGTATTGAAACTTATCTTGTAAAGTTGATATGTAAAAATCAAATGGGAAGTAGACAAAACGTCTGTAAATAAGAAATTGGATAATTTTTTGAAGCAGCGCGAATAAAGACCAAGAGTTAAAATTGAAACATTACGATTCCAGGAATCATGTTATTGTTGTAAAACCAATTTAATAATGTAATTGTAAGTAATCGATACAGTATATACAAGAGGTACGATATCTTACAGTGTACGTTGTAACAAGTTTATATCGATAATTAGAAAAATTTATATATATATCGATTTGAAAGTTTTTCTAGTAGCTTAAAATTGTAATTGCAAAAGGACCAATTACATTTTTAAAAAAAGTAGTAGTTACTGGTAAATTAAATATTAAAAATCACAATAATTACGCATAATGTAATAACAAGTGAGTTCCTACAAAAACATCGATTATAAAATCATTTGCAAGCATAACCTAAGAGTAATACATACCATCTCCTTCACTTTGACCGAATTTGTTGTTTATTTTTTAAAAAATTGCAATAAAATTGAAAGGGTCTTTTTTGATTAACAATGACTAATTTTCCTTTAGCAGTAGAGCAGTAATTTAAATATAATAAATGATTCCTCCGGGTTCAGTTTATAAATAAATTACAGGTCCTTCGAGTAGGATGTTAGAGCTTAGTCACAGATAACGGTCGGCAAGCTACTGAATGCATAGCACGAAGACTTTCTTTCAGAGATAATACTGCGCAGACGTCGCAGGAAGCTTTAGTTCTCCAGAATAGTAATTGAATATGCAAGACCAGAGATAAAGTACCTCTCGAGTAGAAAACATGTACGAACGACGTAAAGTTACAATCAATGAGTTTTATCAAAGCGATTTTAATTACAGTATTCAGGTGAATCGCTGGCTTTTCAAACTAGTCGGTGCTTGGCCGCGTAAATTCGCTGACTTGAGAATCTGTCAAAAATTGCAAAATGCTTTAGTGTGCGTGTGCTATATCTGTTTCGTATTTTTGGCGATACCAAATATACTATATATAATTTTGGAGGAAAATGATTTAGAAATGCAAATTAGATCTTTTTTTCCCGCATTATCGTGGGTTATGATGTTTATAAAATATTGTTACCTGTTATTCCATGGCAGCGATATATTTTACTGCTTAAAACAAATGGAGAACGATTGGCGCCACGTGGATAATTCTACGGATCGCCATGTCATGTTGAATCATGCCAAAATTGGGAGATACGTTGCTGTCTCGAGCGTATTTTGGCTTTATTTATCGAGCTGTAGTTATATACTTAGTGTGGCTGACCGAATATCTGTTGATCAAGGAAACGAGACAATTTTCATTAGGCGGCTGCCTTTCCCATTTTATAGTAAGATAATAAACCCAACAATCAGTCCTAATTACGAAGTTCTAATCGCTTCTCAAGCTGTCTCCGATTTCTTCGTTGCAACTGTTGCTTCAAATAGCAATACTTTGGTTGTAGTCTTCGTTCTTCATGTAATTGGCCAAATACAAGTTTTGAAACATTTTCTCATAACGCTCATTGTTGGAGATGAGATTGAAATGGGAGAGGAATATGATAGAATGAAATGGGATGTAGATATGAAGCCTGTAAATGAAAAACTAGCTATTATCGTGAAACAGCACGTAAGAGTAACAAGGTAAAGTTATATTATAATTTAAAGATTTTATTTTAATTTTAAATCATTTTTTTATAAGCATTTCCTTAAGGTTTATAGCTCATATCGAAAAAATTATGAACAAAATATGTCTCACGGAGTTTTTGGGATCTATCTTTCTCATCTGCTCTTTGGGATTTTTTATGATAAAGGTGATAATAACAATATTATTATACAAAATTTCATTATTAATTTTCAAGATATTTTGTATTAGGAATGGGAAGAGAAAAACTTCGATAAACTTGTAACTGATTTGATAACTTTTATGACTATTGCATTCAATATCTTTATACTATGCTTTACGGGAGAGATTTTGATAGAGAAGGTAAAAGATATATCTCGATTTAATTCCAAAGAAAATTATCTGAAAGGGGCATTCACATTGTTGGCTTTTGTTTTAAAAAACTTTGTCTTTCGATTGAAAAGTTAATGTTCTTTTCTTTCTCTTATAGTAGCGAATGGATTAGCAAATGTTTAAAGTATGGTATTATGTATGTATACTTAATACGCCGACTAATACGAAGTTTTTTCATTTTCTATGGGAGAAGAAAAAAAATGAAAGTTACTTCGCAAACTTTTGGTTCTAAAAAAAAGGTAGACATCAATGTGGTAAAAAGGAATATAACCCTTCTAGAATTCATACATTAAATGTACCAAAACATTAAAAATGGTGCATGTTATTAATGTGAATGCCCACAAGATAATTATTATTAGTGTAAATAATACTTAATTTAATTGTAATGTATTTTATTTAACACACAGTGTGATGAGATTGGTGAAACAGCATACATGATAGAATGGTATCACCTGCCGGCAAGGGGTAGTCGTAGTATATTATTAATAATTTTAATGTCAAATTATGGCGGCATAAGAATTACTGCTGGAAAATTCGTTAAATTGTCTCTATCTAGTTTCAGTTATGTAAGTATTTTCAATTACGATAATTTAATTTTTATAGATATCATTATGCTTGTAGATACTTCAATCGGCAGCAGTGTATTTGAATATGCTTTTAACTTTGACGACTTAAAAATATTTAATGGGTGTTGGTTTTTGAAACAAAATCTGTTTTTAAAAAATGACCAGGTTTGTGTTTTCAATCATACACATAAATCAATTTGCAGTGTTTTCAAACCTGGCAGTTATACTTATGCTTAGTTTCAGCGACCCCTCAAAAATTAAAATACAAACACACATAGTGCAGCAGTATGAAGACAAACTTTCTAATTTAGTAATTTAATCATAAGTTGTATCATTAACTTACATTCAAACTTTAAGGGATTATATAGAAACGTTAATTTGGAATTACATTTTCTTATGAGTATAAGTTGTTGGACTACTAATAATTTTTAATATAATTTTAAAACTTCTTTAATTACTGCGTAGCAAAGCTCCAGCCAGTACTGTATAAGTATGTGCGTGCAGAGAAAATTTAATAGTGACTATCGTGGAAGATTCAGGCGCTGAAGCGTATATAGATAGTCCTGATTAGGAACTCCGCCACACCGAAACTAGCAGCACTTTTAGTTTTTAATAAAGAAACTATTAATTAATCATCGACTCATTGCTCTTTAACGAAAAATTTTAGACACCACCCCTCCACTCCGGAAATCCATTAAAGTTTTGGCATGTGATGTTCATACATCATAAATAAGGAAATAATATCATATACATAATACTTGATAAACTCAATGTTTCTGTGTAATAAATTTATTTCAACAATTTTATATAGTTTAACGGTTCAAACCCTCTTCTTTTATAACGTATTAAAAGATGAATAATAAAATAATCATTTTAACTTATTGTATTGCAGTAATTGTTAGTAAATTAAATGTTAAAAATAGCAATAATTCCGTAAGGCGTAATGACAAACATTTAAAACTTTTAATGGAAGAGTAATACATACCAGTTTGTACACGCTTCAATAAAAAATTGGTTGTTTTTTTCGTTTATTTTAATTATTACAATTAATCGGAGGTAGTCTTCATTGGTTTAGGATAACTACATTTTTCCAGTAACAGAACTGTATTTAAAATTTAATGACTGATTTTTTCGATTCAAGTTTATAAATAAATTATTGCAGGTCCTTCGTGTAGGATATTAGAGCTTAGCCATTGGCAACGAGCGGCAAGCAACTGAATACAAAGCACGAAGGCTTTCTTTCAGAGAGATTACTGCGCAGGCGTGGAAAAAAGTTTCCCTTGTCCAGAAAATTACTTCAATATGCGAGACCAGAGACAAACTACCTCTCCAGTAGAAAGCATGCACAAGGAATCTGAAGTCATAGCCAATGAGTTTTATCAAAGCGATTTTAATTACAGTATTCAGGTGAATCGCTGGCTCTTCAAACTAGTCGGTGCTTGGCCGCGTAAATTCGCTGACATCAGAATCTTTCAAAAATTGCAAAATACTTTAGTGTGCTTGTGCTATATATGTTTCGTATTTTTGATAATACCTAGTATACTATATATAATCTTGGAGGAAGATAATTTACAAATGCAGATTAGATATTTTTTCCCCACATTGGCGTGGATTATGACATTTATAAAATATTATTACCTTTTAATCCACGGCAGCGATATATTTTACTGTTTGAAACAAATGGAGCATGATTGGCGCCGCGTTAATAATTCTACGGATCGCGATGTTATGTTGAATCATGCCAATATTGGGAGATACGTCGCTATCTTGAGCGTATTTTGGCTTTATTTAACAAGTTCTTGTTTCATGCTTAGCGTGGCTGGACGAATATCTGTTGATCAAGGAAACGAGACAATTTTCATTAGGCGTCTGCCTTTCGCATTTTATGATAAGATAGTAAACCCAACTGTCACTCCTAATTACGAAATCCTATTCGCCTCTCAAGCAGTCTCCGATTTTGTTGTTGCAACTATTGTTTCAAATACCAATACTTTGGTTGTAATCTTCGTTCTTCATGTTATTGGACAAATACAAGTTTTGAAACATGTTCTCATAACGCTCATTGTTGAAGATGAAATTGAAATGGGAGAAGAATATGATAGAATGAAATGGAATTTAGATATGAAGCCTGTAAATACAAAACTGGCTGTTCTTGTGAAGCAGCAAGTAAGAATAATGAGGTAAGGTTATATTATAATTTAATAAATTCTGTTTTAATTTTAAATCATTTTTGTATAAGCATTTCCTTAAGGTTTATATCTCATATCGAAAAAATAATGAATAAAATATGTCTGACGGAGTTTTTGGGATCTATATTTCTCTTTTGCTCTTTAGGATTTTTTATCATAAAGGTGATAACAAAAATATTATGATAAAATATTTTATTATTAATTTTCGCTATTTTTGTAGTAGGAATGGGAAGAGAAAAGCTTCGATAAACTTGTAACTGATTTGATAACGGTTATGGCAGTTACATTTAATATCTTTATACTATGCTTTACGGGAGAGATTTTGATAGAGAAGGTAAAAGATATATGCGATTTATTTTCCAGGAAAATTATTAGAAAGGCATTCAAATTATTAATTTTTATTTTAAAAAACTTTATCTCTCGATGGAAAAGTTAATGTTCCTTTCTGTTTCTTATAGTAGCGAATGGATTAGCAAAGGTTTAAAGTTATGGTACTATTTATGTATACTCTCTTAATACGCCGACCAACATAAAGTTTTTCATTTTCTATGGCAAAAGAAACAAAATGAAAGTTGCTTCCCCAACTTTCTATTCTAAAAAACAGACCGATATCAACTTGGTAAAAAGGAATATAACCCTTCTATAATTCATACATAAAATGTACCAAAACATTAAAAATAGTGCATGTTATTAATGTGAATGCCCATAAAAGAACTATTATTAGTATAGATAATACTTAATTTATTTTATTTAACACATAGTGTGAAGAGATTGGTGAAACAGCATACATGATAGAATGGTATCGCTTACCGCCAAAGGGTAGTCGTAATATATTATTAATAATTTTAATGTCAAATTATGGCGGCATAAGAATTACTGCCGGAAAATTCGTCAAATTATCTCTATCCAGTTTCAGTTATGTAAGTTTTTTTAACCACGTTAATTTAATTTTTATAGATTTCATTATGTTTGTAGATACTTCAATCGGCAGCAGTGTACTTGAATTTGTTGTTAACTTTGACGACTTATTAATATTTAAAGGGCGGTGGGCTTTTAAAACAAAATCTTTTTTTAAAAGATTTACCAGGTTTGTGTTTTCAATCATAGATATATATCAATTTGCAGTGTTCTCATACCTAGCAGTTATATATCCATGCTTAGTTTCAGCGACGTTTCTAAAATTAAAAGGCAAACACACAGTGCTACTGTACGAAGACAATCTTTTTAGTTTAGTAACTTAATCAAATGTTGTATCATTGACTCACGTTAAATTTTTAAGGGATTGTAGAAACGTTAATTTTGAATAACTTTTTCTTATGAGTATGGGTTGTTGTATTACCAACAATTTTTAATAAAATGTTAAAACTTCTTTAATTACTGGGTAACGAAGCTCCAGTCAGTATAGTATACGTATATGCGTGCAAGAAAAATTGAATAATCGTTTTCCTGGGGGATCAGGTGCTGATGCGTATATTGATAGTCCTGATTAGGAATTCCGCCACACTGAAAGCAGCAGAACTTTCAAATTTTAATAAAAACCGTTTCGTAGTTCGGCGAGTCAGTGCTTATTAACAAAAGATTGTAGACCTCTCCTCTACTCCACAATTCCATTAAAATTTTGACATGTGCTATTGATACATCATGTGTATAAGAAAATTATATGATATACATAATATTTAATATAATTCAATGTTTCTGTGTGATAAATTTATTTCAATAATTTAAAAAGCTTGACGATTCAAAACCTCTTTTTCGTAACTTATTAAATTATTAATAATAAAATGATCAATATAACTTTTTGTATTGCAGTAATCGTTGTTTAATTAAATGTTAAAAATAGCAATAATTGCTTTAGGCGTAATATCGAAACATTTAAAACTTATAACGTAAGAGTAATACATACCACTTTGTACACATTTTGATAAAAAATTTGTTTTCCCATATTTTTTTTTAATAATCACAATTGAATCGAAGGTAGTCTTTTCTTTGGTTCAGGAGGACTAAATTCCTTCCAGCAATAGAGTAATCATTTAAAATTAACGAATAATTAATATGTTTTAAGTTTGTACATAAATTATAAGTTAATCCTTAGGTAGAATATGAGAGAGCTTAGCCATTGGCAACGAACGGTATGCAACTGAATACCAAGCACGGAAGCTTTCTTTCAGAGAGAATACTGCGCAAGGGTAGAAAAAAGTTTTTCTTCTCCAGAAAATGACTTTAATATATACGAGACCAGAGAGAAAGTACCTCTGAAGTTGGGAACATGCATAAGGGACGTGAAGTTACGGTCAATCCGTTTTACCAAAGTGATTTTAATTACAGTATTCAAGTGAATCGTTGGCTTTTCAAACTAGTTGGTGCTTGGCCGCGCTCATTTGCTGAGTTGAACATTTTTAAAATATTGCAAAATGCTTTAACATGTTTAGAATATATCTTCTTGGCTTACATGTTGATACCAAACTTACTATATATATTGTGGGATGAGGATGATCTAGAATTGCAAATTAAATTTTTTTTTCCATTGTTGGCATGGATTATAACGTTTGTAAAATATTGTTGGCTATTAATCAATGGCAACGACATATTTTGCTGCTTGAAAAATATGGAGAACGATTGGCGTCGAGTTGATATAGATATGAAAATCGCGATATAATGTTGAACCATGCGAAAATTGCAAGATACATCATTACCATGAGTATATACAACTTGGTATTGCTTATCATGTGTTTCTTTCGCAATTACTGCATATAGTCCATTATCCTTTATTCAAGAGAACGAGTCGGTTATAGTTAAGCGTTTGCCTTTTCCATTTTATAGTAATAAATGATAAGCATTACTGTCAGGTCAAATTATGAAATTGTATTATTAGTTTGGTCAAACAATCGCTGATTTATTACTCACTGCCATTCTAGCTAATTCCAGCAATTTGGCTATCCTATTAGTGGTGTATGTAAGCGACAAGTAATGATATTAAAACGTATTCTTAAAAGTTTAGTCAGCGATAGAGAAACAGGAGATGAGACAAACAGGCAATGGAAAGGGAATAGCGAAACTGTTAAATCTAAGATAGCTATTATTGTAAGGCAACACGTACGAATAATAAAGTACGATATTTTTAATATATTTAAAAACAAAATATTTTCAAAATTACTTTGTCATACTTTTTCAGATTTATAGGGAATATAGAGATAATTACGAACCAGATGTGTCTTGCCGAATTTCTGGGGCCTGTCTTCATGGATTTTTTAATATAAAGGTGACATTGAATAATATTGTAACTTATAAGCTTTATTTAAAAAGATCGTGTTATACGCAAGCTGCTTGTAATTGATTTTGTATTCGTAACATTTAATGCATTTTTTATTTGTTTAGGAATGACAGGAGAAGGTTTACAAAAATCTTTTAACAGATTTGATAATACTTGTGTCTATTACGCTTAATATTTTTGTAATATGCTTCATGGGAGAGTTTTTATTACGAAAGGTAATATTCTTAGAAATTATTTAAAATTATAAAATTTATCAACAAACAAAATTTATTTATTAAATATTACCCCCACCCTAATAGTGCTAATTGTAATATTTTTTAATATTAGTTTTTGTTCACTACTTTTTCTATAAACTTTAAACAATAATATTAGTGCTGAATTATTCATCAGATTTAAGTATTTTTTTATTACAAAGCATTCACGTAATTGATTTATTTTGATTTGCAAGGTTTAAGCTTTTCAGTTTAACTTGTTACAGTATAATAAAAGCATTTTGTTGTGTATAATAAAATTTTTACATTGAGGTGCTATTAAAGAAAAGAAATTATGATGTAAGTGAAATTTTGATAGCTTATATCTAAGTAATAAACGTTTCCCGTTCAACGACTAAAAATCTAAAAACTTTTTATCTCGATAAAGAACACCATCAAACTTTTGAATAGAAACTGAAAATCCAACTTTTAGTGTAGCAATGGTTCAACTGACGAATGTTCAAAGTTGTCATCGTTAAACTCATATTGTTTTTATATACAGTTTGACATCGAATATCAACTTTTTCTATTTCCTATACGAAACAAGAAAAAAACTTACACATAAGTTTCCAGACTTTACTTTAAAATAGAGGTATGATATAAGTGTTGAAAAAGGTATAAATCCCCTTTTTCAATTCACATTATAACTTTGATGGATATATAAATATACGATTTTTGTCAGAGAATAACTAATTGAACATAAAGTTTAAAATTATATAATTAAAATAAGGTCAAATGATAATTCAATTATGCAAATGCCCTCAGGAAATTAATGTTTGTAGTATACATATCACAAATCCTCATTACATCGTTCAGTACTATGCATATATCGTTATACCAATTAACTCATTTATAATGTCATTCATATAACAGTGCAAGGAGATTGGTGAAACGGCATACATGATTGAATGGTATCGTCTTCCGGGAAAAGGAAGTCTTGATCTAATATTGGTAATTTTAATGTCAAACTACTATATCGCAATTACTGCTGGAAAATTCGTCAACTTATCTTTACCCAGTTTCAGCTACGTAAGTTTTTACAATCAACATAATTAAATTTCTACGTCATATCATACTTTTAGGTAATTCAGTCTGCAATGGTGTATTTAAATATACTCCTCACCTTAACTACTCGTTAAAGAAAGCACTTTTAGAGTAAATTTTTCATTACACATTTACTCACAATTTCGTTTAAAAAAGGACACGATTATTACGTAGCAAACAAAGTCTATGTACAAAGGAAATAGTTTGAAATGAATAAATCTGAGAACGCTCAGTGGATTATTGAGTATATTCCATTGATTGGTACCCAAACACTTGCAGTTAAACTTTTTCGAACAGGAATAAGGCTGGTTTTTCAACGATTCCATTGAAAAAGTTGCCTCACGCTGAAAGTCAGGATGTAGTTTATTAATTATTTGTTGAACTTTATCGTAGCTGGAGAAGGAAAGAGTTGAAAAGTCCGTCGTCGATCCGATGGTTTTCCGCATTAGCAGCTTCATAAATGAACCATCAGTTATACGCTTCCCTCTAGTTGTTAAATAAAGCGGGAATTCGCGCAGGCGTGGCAAGCCTTGTGTATCTCTCAGGGTATTCGAAAGCTTCTCGACAGTATCAGACGTACCTTGAAAAAGTTAACAGCATGATGAATTCCAGTATGAATTCACCAATCACTAATGAGTCGTACATGAATGATTCGAATTACAATCTTCAATTGAACCGTTGGATACTGAAACCAATCGGAGCCTGGCCAAGGTCACCGTTAACGGTACCAGCAGAAAGAGTATTAACTTTTTTCTTGGGAAGTATTTGTGTGTCCTTAATCATCGGTCAGTTATCGATGATTCTGTTAAACACATTTATCGAAGAGACTGATTTGCAAAGGAAATTAAAAACTGTCGGTCCCATTATGCACTGGTCCATGTCAACCACGACTTACACCTTTCTTCAGTTGCACTCGAATGAGATTCGGAAATGCATCCAGGATATGGAAACTGATTGGAAGAGTGTGAGTAATCGGGAGGAGCGTGAGATCATGTTAACCAGTGCCAAATTTGGTAGATATATCGCTGCCATTTGCGTGCTTTTTCTAAACGGTGGGGTTCTTTCTTACATCATCGTCATGTCCGGGTCGTCCTCCGTCGCCGTTAAAAACGAAACGATCGTCCTTAAATTCCTTCCCTTCCCGTTTTACAGTAAGATCATTGATACTAGGTTTAGTCCAGCTTTCGAAGTTGTGTTGTTATTTCAATCAATCTCGTGTATCATGGTGAATTCGGTGACTGCTGGTGCTTGCGGTTTGACAGCCGTCTTCGTGGCTCACGCAAATGGCCAGATTCGAATTATGCTTACGTGGCTGGAGGATTTTGTCGATGGTTATCATTGGCAAAATTCCACAATAAAACAAAGACTAGCTCGTATAGTCGATAAACATTTGAGTGTTTTGAGGTGAGTCTCGTTCAATTTTTGGTAATACACTTGCAATAAATATACGTCCACTGATTTATAGATTTATTACTCGAATCGAGGTAATTATCAATGAAATTTGTCTAGTGGAGGTAGTGGGAAGTACTCTAATTTTCTGCTTTTTGGGATATTATCTTATCAAGGTAAAGCTTCTCCTGCATAGTTTATTATTTTAAAAGTGAATTTCATCAATTTTTCAATTTTTTGTGCATTTTGTATAAAAACATTGTAAGTATTTTTAGGAATGGCAAGACCATGAGGTGAAAAATCTTGTTTCATATATCATGTTGTCTGTCTCTTTCGTGTTCAACATTTTTTTATACTGTTATATCGGAGATCTTCTATCGCAGCAAGTAACGTATAATCATATCGTATCGTTGCAATCTCGCAGAATACGTTAATTTAAGTATAATGGGAAAAAATAAGAAAAGAACAAGAAATTTATATAATAGTGCAGGAAAGTTGGCGAGTGTGCTTATATGACAAAGTGGTATCGCTTACCTGGAAAAGCGTCCCTGGGATTAATTCTGATAATATCGAGATCTAGCTTCACCATCAAAATAACAGCTGGAAAACTCAAAGTATTGTCCCTCCAAAGTTTCGGTGACGTAAGTAATATACACCTGTCATTTTCAAATTTCCTCTCACTCAACTTCAAAATTAACAGAGAACAATGGTTTTTCTTAGATTGTAAGGGCAGCGCTTGTTTATTTAAATATGCTGCGAACTATGACAGAATGATAAGAGATTCCTTATATTTGTTTGTAGAAATCCATTTATCAGTAGATCACTTTCAGGAGTATCTGCAAAATTATAAAATTTTTAGTAAAAATTATTGCTTCTATCAGAGTTAAGAAAAATTAAATTTCAATGCTACATACTTATATGGATAAATTTACAGATTCACGTTAATGGATAATAAATTTTTTACTCTGTATAAACTTTATATTATATATTTATAATTTATTCAGATATATAATTAATTTAAATTGCTTGAGCACAAGGATGGTTTAGTTAACATGTTGGCTTGTTTCTTGTCCACGTATTTATGGTCAGGTAAAGCACGTGCATATTTTACTTATATATGCTTTACTACAGCTGCGTGCAACAAGTCAGTGAGCTTGATAACACAGTGGGGTAGTAAACTTCCGGTGCTGCTGGTATGCTATATAGAGAAGTCGCCCCTCGATGCAGGAAAACCTCTCATTACGTGTAAACTTATATACAACTCAGCAAAGGGATAATTTTTATATTAACGGTTGAGGGTTATTTCCAGGATCAAATTGCTAAGCAGGAGGATAGGGGAGGGGGGGGGGGGGGGGGGTATTTACACGGAAGTACATAAGTCATAATATTCTTGTATATTATTAGTACACAAAATTATTGCCTTGTAGTAACTTTATACGTTAAGATTTGGTTAAATGCGTATATATATAGTGGTTTTTACCACACGACGAATTTTTTATCCCATTGAAAACTTATTTCAGACTGCTTTGTTCTCAAAATATTATAGCCTGCGTTAAGTTTCAGTCATAACGCAATCGATTCGTAAAGTTTGTAAAACTAGCTGGATTAATTTGTTTCTATATTACAGCAACTGGATTAGTAAAAATAGACATGAAATTAAATAAATAAGACTTTGGATAATATTTTTTTCTCAAAATTTAAAAGCACCAATTGGATTCTTATAATATTAATCGTACAGATTTATGAATATACTACGCGTTTGACATATGTGTCTGTACGCTGTTTAAATTTTTTATTTATTCAGAAAGTTACTTGATTTAACGCGATGTACGAAAATCAGATCGAGTATATTGTGCTTTCTCTTCGCAATGAAATAATATTGCAGTACTTTTATAATCAATCTTATTGACATGCATATACTAATCAATTACGGTTAATCTGATTTTTCTGAAAAACTTACCCTTCTCGGTTATGAATTTTGAAACACAATAGAAAGTTTTTTATATTGCTTTCTTAAAATTTCTTTCAATTATTCGAGGAAACAGCAAAAATTGACTAGACTTGATGAGCACATGGTTTATACTTGCTGTCTCGTAAAAAGGTAGCGGTAGACTGACAGACTGGGTAGTACGCGATATACACTGTTCCGTATGACACAGACGCAACAAGTGGCTGTTACATCGATTGAGCAAAAATACAATGCCCCCAGAGGGGCGATTAATTAATCATTCGATCGATCTTATCGAGTGGCAAAAAATCTAAGAAAATCGGCGTGGACGCACATCTGTCATTTATGCTAAATATTCATGAACGAACGATAGCGTTTAGAAAGTACATTGTACTAATACTGGGAACATGGAATACGGTACGAAATGTTTGCCAACTTTTAACAAATCATTCGTGGAAGATACAAAGTTTAGCGTCCAGCCAAATCGTTTATTTTTGCTACTGATAGGGGCGTGGCCCCAGTCCAATCACACCTCAAGAATATTCCTTATCGTCTCCTACGTTTTAAGAACAGTCAATATCATTTTGTTCATTTTACTCGGTGTACCATGCATTTTGGAAGCAGTTTTGGGAAATTTCAATATGGAATCGAAACTGATGCTGGTATTGTCACCAGCAGTTGCTGCATTTTCGTCGAATTTAAAGTATCTTTTTTTGCTATTTTCTCAAAAAGATATTCACTGGTGCATTCAGCAGATTGAAAATGACTGGAGGTTCGCCAGGAATGCCAAAGAGCGTGAAATTATGCTGAACAGTGCTTCTAAAGGTCGATACATAACTGCTGTTTGCGCGATTTGGGCAAACACAGCAGTATTTTTATATCTGTTTATGTTTGGTAACAAAATGTCCATTACTACAAATGGAACTACACCGATAAAACATTTACCTATTCCATTTTATAGAGGTCTCTTAGAAACTGAGACAAGTCCTAATTATGAAATTATTTTAGCTTTACAGCTTATTTTAGGGTTTGTAATAAATTGCATTACGATCAGTAGCTGCAGCCTGGCTGCTGTTTTAGTAACCCACGCAAATGGTCAATTCAAACTTCTTATGGATCGATTGAGAGGTTTTGTGGATGAATATTTAGTCGAGAAGAAAGAGAAGGCTCGTAAAAAACTTGCTAATATAGTGGAATCTCATTTAAGAATTTTAAGGTATGTTACTTTTCATTTTTATTTTATGAGATTAAAGAAATAAAAATAAACATATAATTGCATCATACATTAAAATTCATAAATCATGATTCAAACTGATTCATTACAGATATGCCTCGTGTATAGAAAATATCATAAATCCAATTTGTTTTGTAGAAGTAATCAGTTGCACTTTACTTATATGCTTTTTAGGATATAGTCTTTTGAAGGTATAGGCCAATACTGTATACCACATATAAATATTTATCACGTTTGGAGAACAAAAAATAAATTTTTTATATAGATAACCCATGTTATAGGAATGGGAAAAAGAAACAAATAAATATATTATACCGTATGGTATCCTATTCATCTCCTATGCTTACAATATTTTCATATTCTGCTACATTGGAGAGCTTCTATCTGAGAAGGTACAGTTGTTAATATTATATTTTTTTTTAAATTAATAATTTTTAAATATATTAATTTACCCGTTTAATTAGTGCGTAAAAGTTGGAGATGTTGCTTATGCGATGGAATGGTACCTTTTGCCCAGAAAAACTGCGCAAGCAATGATTTTAATCATATCGAGGTCAAATGTGGCGTGCAAAATTACTGCAGGGAAATTCATTGTTCTAACACTTAGCAGTTTTGCAATTGTAAGTACAAAGATTTTAGATCAAATTGCTGTTTAATAATTACATTCTATTTACTTTACAGATAATTAAAACTGCTTTTGTTTATTTAAACATGTTACGTACAGTTATTACTTAACCGTGTAAATGCACTTTAAAAATTAGTTTAAATTAATGAGTAGGTAAATATATTTCCATAAAAAACTGAAAAGAAAAAATAAATACAAATTTCTTAGTTCAAAATAGTTTCGCTTTCCCTACTGATAACAATAAGTATATACGGAATACGTACAGTTTACTCAACAAGTGGTTTCCGCCTTAAACATCGATCTGTTGGCGATTGCCACTGATGCTTTCATATGAGTTACTCGTTGTCATCAACTTTGTTTTTCGACGAGAGAAACAAAGTTTCCCCCTCTTTATCTCTTTTCTAGACTTTGAACTAATTTCAATCGTGTTTTAAATTACACGTATGGACACTAATATTATTTTACAGTTTTAAATTCAATGAATAAAAAAAATGCAAAATATGCACCAGCTTGTTGTACCAAATCCTTCTTACACTAAGAACAATTTTTCGTTATAACAGTGAGCAAAATTCGTTGATACAACAAACAATTTATTAATATAACGAGTAGTTCATTATTTAATAATCTACTCGTTGTATAAATTAGTTTTGTCCACTGTTATAATAAAAACTTGTACATTAGCTGAGAAATTTGTCTCAGTGTATCACTCGCTTAATATGCTAAGTCAGAACTTTGGAGTGATAAATCTCAGCAAGTAATATTCGATTCGTCCACTCCAACTTTCCCCATAACACTCTTACTTCTCATCGAAACAGACACAGGAGAGATATATTTCCAGCGAGGTTTTCCTGCGTATAAAAAATGCAAGCGGCAAGTCAAGTTTGGAAAAGCAAGGGGTAAAGTTTTGCTTTGGCTGACTCGGAAACAAGTGGAATTACGCGCATGTGCCAGCACCCTTTCAAAGGGTCGTCCTGCACGCGCGTGCTATCAGTCACCGACGGTCTATAGCCTAGTCAGGATGTTGAAAAATTCGGAATCGATAAAAAATAAGAGTTATTTTCGTGATTGGAGTTACAGTATTCGGTTGAATCGTTGGTTCCTCACCCCTCTTGGACTTTGGCCGCTCTCACTCTCTTCAGGAATATTGGAAAAATCTGTACACGTTGTTATGGCCACCATCAGTAGCTCCCTCATAACTTTCGTCCTGGTACCTGGTCTCCTTCGAGTCTTCCTCGACAACCAAGGAGATATTCTTACCAAGGTCAGACTCGTTGGTCCTGTAAGCTATGTCACCATGGCTGCCCTCAAACACTACGTGCTGATTCATCGTAATGAAGATATCGGTCGCTGCATAATGCACATTTACAGCGACTGGAAAAGAGCTTTCAACGTTGACAGCAGACAGCTCATGCTGGATAATGCCAAATTTGGTAGATATCTTATTATTATTTGCACCATCTTCATGTATGGTGGAGGAATATTTTTTGTCCTTATAAGACCATATTTCGGAAACCCTTTTGAGCTGGTTGGTAATGTTACGGTCAGAGCTCTCAATTATCCGATTTATCGCAAACTGATGGATCCCAGAACGACTCCTTATTACGAAATTGTCCAGACTCTTCAAACTTTTTCCGCATTTGTCATTTTTACCAACACCATCAATGGATGCGGTTTGGCTGCTGCTTTCGTCATGCACGCGTGTGGACAGTTTCAAATTTTGTCGCACCTCTTGGACAATTTGGTTGATGGCAGCAAAGAGGACTTCAATACCACTGAGGAAAGATTTGCTATTATTATCGATTATCATTTAAGAATACTTAAGTAAGTTTTTATTATTATTTTGTGCAAAAGATGAAAATAATGGTATTAATTTGGAACTTGGAATTGTGCACTATTTCACATTTTTTAATTACTTTTATTCAATGGATTTTTTTTTATGTAAAGCTATGTTTGAAAAATGTGATTTTCTGTTTTAGTTTTATAACTCAAATCGAGGATATTCTGCAAGATATATTTCTTGTAGAATTAGTAGGGTGTACGTTGAATATATGCTTTTTGGGATATCAGTTTATGAAGGTACAATATGTATTATAATATGTTGTTCTGTATTTTTACGTAATTAATTCCTTATCTACCAGTGTCAAAAAAGAATCCAGTCTCAAATTCAAAAATATTTGCCACTGGCAGTTAAGGGGTGAATAGTAAAATTATTGCTGTTTCGAATTAAATTAGATAATTAAAGTTTTTTAGGAGTGGGAGCACAGCGAGCCTATAGGAACATTAACATTTTGTTTGTTGCTGCTTTCATTCACTTTTAATATATTCATTCTTTGCTACATTGGTGAAATTCTAATGGAACAGGTACACAAATTAATTAATTTGTTATGAAAACTTGCAAAAATTTAATTTTTACTTTAATTTAAATACGATCAGTGCAAGAAAATTGGCGAAACATCTTATATGATAGAGTGGTACCGTATAACAAAGAAAACAGCACTGGGATTAATTCTAATAATTACCACATCTAATTCCTCACCAAAATTGACAGCTGGAAAATTTGCTGAATTATCATTGTCCACCTTTTGCAGCGTGAGTATTTTCAAAGTTTTATTTAAAGATTTCCATTTCCTGCGTCAAGGATCCTGCTGATTTCTTTTTTCGAACGGTATTCCAGGTTATCAGAACATCCATAGCTTATTTAAATATGTTGCGGACCCTCACCACTTAACTCGACAAGATACTAATAACATAATCTTATTTAAGATTTTATGCAAATGGACGTGTTATATTTTTCAATTTTGAAATTTCTGAAATGTAATTGTAGAGAGACAGCGTAGAACTTATAGAGTTTACTGTCGGGCATACTCACTGTTACTATATAAAGCAATAATAAATTTAACTGGTCTCATATCTGTTTTTCTCTCGTGGGTGTGTCAGCGAAAAAAATAGGCAAAAAATTAATGCTAGTCTAGCTTGAAGAAGGGAATGGAAAAAATTGATAAAGACAGGAGAAAATAGAATTCATAGACCACCCAGACTACCAATTACTATCCATTGAAAATTAAAATCTGAGGTCTGTGAGTTTCACAAAAAAACAACATTAGATTAAGTATTAATTTATAGTCGACTGATTCCTACGCTTGCGCATTGATCAATGCAACTGCAAAACTTAGCAATTTTTAGCCAGTCGAGCAGACACTTTCGAATGGTGAACCATGCGCGTCAATATATCAAATCATCCATCGATAATCGTCAAAAATAAACGCTACAAAAATGATATTAAATATACGATTCAACTCTGCCAAAGAGTACTTCAATTTATTGGCATCTGGCCATTGATAAGTAGACGCTCCTCGGTATTTCAACGTTTTATTTATGCTGTTTTAAGATTTATGAGCTTTTTCACCCTGTGCTTTGTACTAATACCCTCTACATTATTTATTTTTCGAAAAGAAACTACAGTGTTTACCAAGGTACAGTCTTATCATAGATCTGATCAAAATTTTTCAAATTACTGTGATAGAGGCTGTTAAAAGTAAAATGTTAACTAAGAAAATACTCCAATCGTTGAATATAGTTAAATAATATTTTTTTGTATTGAATGAAGGTGAAACTTTGCGGTCCAGTTGGCTTTTGCTTAACGTCGTTAATCAAATATTGCTATTTGGGAATGCGTGGAAAAGAATTTGGGAAATGTATTGGATACGTAGAAAGAGATTGGAAGCATGTTGAGAATGAAAATTTTCGTCAAATTATGATAAAAAATGCTGCTCTTGGACGCTATTTGACTATCCTGGCTTTGGTTTTTATTTATACAGGAGGACTTTCTTATCATACAGTCATGCCACTATTTTCGAAAAAAACTATCAGTAATAATTTCACTATAAGACCCCTCGTCTATCCTGGCTATGATACTTTTTTCAATCCTCAGATTAGTCCTAATTATGAAATTTTATTTTGTTATCACTGCTTCTATGCAACGATAACATATAACATTACTACTTCAGCTTGTAGTCTAGCAGCAATATTTGTAACTCATGCCTGTGGTCAAATTCAAATTATTATGACAAGGTTGCAAGATTTAGTGGAAGGAAAAATGAGCGAAGGAACTACAGTAGAGGAGCGTTTGAAAGTCATAGTCAAGCATCACGTTGAAATACTAAGGTGATTGAGTTTTATTTAATAATATATCAGTTAAATTAACCAGTTAACTCTTTTTGACGAATATATTCATCATGGGCTATTTGTTACGACAAAATAAGGATTGTTTTGTATCCTTTCTTTTGATGACACAGTAAACTGGTTAATTTAAATATTTCTTTAATAATTTATTTTTTAATATACCAATAACTTTTATAAAGTTATTTTCAATATTTATTCTCTTTAAGAACGCTGAAATAGATCAGTTTTTAAATATTTAATCAATATTATAATATATGAACAATATAATAGGTTTTCAGCTAACGTTGAAGAGATTCTTAGAGAAATTTTGGTGATGGAGTTGGTGACTTCCACGTTAACTATTTGTCTACTTGAATACTACTGCATGGTGGTAAAGATTATCGTCAGAAATTATTAAAAAATTTATATTGTTTAACTATTCTTATTTCTAGGAATGGAAAATTAGCGATACTGTAGCTATAATGACTTATTTTATTTTACTAATATCGTTTACATTTAATGTCTTTATTTTTTGTTATATTGGAGAAATTCTCGTCGATGAGGTATTTTTTATATTTTCATAATATAATTATTAATAGGTTATACATTCTTATTGTATGCTACTTCATATTAGAGTAAAAAACTGGGAAGTGCCTGCTATTCAATTAATTGGTATAATTTAGTTGGAAATAAGGGCAGGAATCTTATTTTATTAATCGCAATGTCAAGTTACCCACCGAAACTCACAGCTGGTAAAATGGTCAATCTTTCCTTGAATACTTTCACTAGTGTAAGTGCGTCGGTGATAAGCTTTTTTGAACAAATTAATTAATTAATTTTTTATTTACAGGTTCTTAAATCGTCTGTGGCATATTTTAATATACTGAGAACAATTACAGAATCCTAATTGACATTTGTAATATAAAGCCACAATTGAGTGTATGTATATTTAAACCTGTTGAATCTTCACAAGATATACTGTAACGGCTTGGAGAACGGTACATATTTAAAAAAAACACGTAAAATATAAATCAGGGTCTTAAAGTATTCAATCAAAAGGTGAGAAAAATATTTAAATTACTCTTTTTTAATATAATTTAAAAAATTACTAAATACGTTGCGAATCAAGAAAGTTTATCTTTCAAATGCAAAATTAAATTTATTCTTGTGAATTGATATTTGTTTATAAATTAAATTTATTAAATTAACAAAAAATAGTAATTATTTATGAGAACAATTCTTTTAACTCTACTAAAAAGACGTCTTCTTATGTATGAAGAGTCTATAGACAATACTTGGTATATAAACACCTATAGCTCTCGATTTAATCATACCTGGTATATTACCATTTGAGAATTGCGTAATCAATTTTTATGTTAGTAAATATCAAAATATTTGTTGCCAACAATTGAAAACTATATACTTACTTCAATCTATAATCAAGAGAAAATTTCGTTATACAAATACTCTATAAATAATACTGTTAATATACTTTGATAGGTATTATTCTTACAATAGGCTTATATTACTATGTATCTTTGGAGAAGGTATACCACAGTTTTACCCCAAGCAACTTTCAACAGGTGGTTAAAGCAGAATAATTAATATGACAGTCCAGCTTGATACCAAGCAAAAGCAAAAAAGTTCAGAAAGTAAAAACATAAAAACTACCAGAGTTACACGCAAGATTTACGCAAGCGCAATTATCACAAATTTCAATCGATGAATTACCTGTCGAAGCGTCAGTTTAGCTTCGTCTTTCTTGGTGAACGGTATAATCCAGTTGACATGTTAGTACCTACGACAATATACAAAGAATTGCCAGATTTCGTGATCAACGCTAATTATGAAAACAATATCATATGTTTTACAAAATTACATCGCTTCATCCTCACCTCCATTGGCATATTGCCATAGAAAATTGTTGTTAAAAATATGATTGTCCAAACAGTTGTTACTTTCTCTGTCAATTTAGTATTTTGCTTTGTTTTCATCTTTCCAACTGCATTACGAACGAGATATGCAGACTAATTGTAATAACAAAATTGATCAAATTAACCAACAAAAATGATAACGAGAATAATTATAAAATTCATCAACATTTCTGTACCATTATCAAATTTCGTATATGTATTTTGAGGTGAGTCTTTAATTACAAATTTATCGTGCAATAAATATCATTTGAATTATAGTATAATAATTTTCAATTAAAAATTGTGTGACAGATATTAATATATTAAAGTTTTATTTAAAAAATCCTAGTCTATAGAAACGTATTATAGAATAGTGAAACGGTATGTGACTGTCACTGGTTCTTCGTCTTAATTTGTTTTTAATTATCCATTTTATACTATATATAATACTAAATACTGCAAAAACTTATATATATGCTCGATCAAACTGTTTGGATCATCGTTTATTATATGTTTATTAAAACACTTTTGCACAGCCATTTATAAATATTGTTTTTCTCTTAACAATATTTAGTCAAAAAATAGCATTTGCAAAATCAAATTCAGTATCTATAAAAACGATGATTTATTTTAGTAAAAGTAAAATTTACTCATTTAGGATTGAGAGGATAATAATCTTACAGAAACTACCTCATATATAGTGTACCCCTATAATATCGATGAATTTTAATTTATTAATAACAATATTATATTAATCTTGGAAGTATCTGCTACTAAATTAATTGGTATCGAGAGATTCAACTGAGTTAAACACTAAATGATTAAACCTAAAATAAATCAAACAAGCCATAAACCCGACACCAAGCGCAATCTTTTCTTTAAACATTTCACCTTAAATTTTAGAAGAGAAATGAATCACCAAACTCGACCCATGCAAACGAATACGTTCGTTAAAATATAAAATGTTTACTTTGATTTATGATTGAGAGCAATTTCGTACGAAATTTTGTGATGATCAATGTCATTTTTGGAATTTGCTAAATATTTTACCAAAAACTTGCTCTACTCTTATTTTTAGCAGCTTTCCTCTACTAACCACCCTCTCGAGAATGCATAAAGTATCTTCGAACCTCGTACCACACGTTAATAACGAAAAGGATATTTTATATTTTACAAATCTTCAAGGCTGGATTCTCAGCTCAGTTGGCATTTGGCCAATAAAACCTGGCATCGAAAATAACAAACTACAAATATTTCTTACATTTATAGTCAATTTAGTATTTTGCTTTACCTTTATTCCTTGCATTTTCTACATAATGTTCGACGAAACTAACGAATCAAAGAGATATAAAATACTCGGCTTATGGAGTTTTGGTTTTGTAGTTCATTTGAAATACGTTGCTCTTCTGCACAAACGATCGCTAATTCACTTTTGCCTTGAACATTTGAAAGAAGACTGGCGTAAGGTAGGTGTGAAAATAGATTAGAGAAAAGTGGCGAATTACTTATTTCAAGTATTTCCCAAAACAGATAAGCGGTTGGAATGATCGAGAATCGATGTTCAAACACGCAAAAATTGGTCGGAACTTAACGTTAATTTCCGTGTTCTTCCTGTACGGCGGTGGGGTATTATATAATGCAGCTTTACAGCTGCTAAGATCAGTGGTTAATAACGTTAATTTTGAAGCACGTGTCGTTATATACCCATCGTACTCGAGATTTTTCGATGCCTCGATCAGTCCTGTTTACGAACTGACATATACAACTCATTGTATTTGCCAACTCATGACGTACTCTGTAGCATGCGGAATTTGTGGATTGGCAGCGCTCTTTGCATCGCACGCTTGTGGACAAGTTGAAGTTTTGACTTCAAAACTGATTAAACTCGCCGATGCAAACGATGATGACGACAGCGTTAATGAACAATTTTGTACAATTATTCAACTTCATTTACGTATTTTAAGGTAAACTAATAATTGTAATAGAGTTTGAATTGTGAACGCAGGAAGAATTTAAACAATTAGAATGAAAAGGATAATTAAGATTTCGCTGTTGCATATTTGGTTATAAAATGATGATGCAAGTCGACGTATAGTTTCTTTAAAAGAAACACATATTTGTTACAAAGACGTTGTTGATTTTATTTAATAACTTTACTCCTTGAATTTGAATTATTATTGCTTCTTGCAGATTTTGTGCTGTTTTGGAAGAAATCATGCAAGAAGTGTGTTTGATAGAACTGATCGGGTCGGCTTTTCTAATATGCTTATTAGAATATTTTATAGTATCGGTGCGTAAATACTGTATAATATAGTATATACTTATACTGTAGATAATTGATATCAGTATTAAGACACGATAGATTTCTTTTATTAAAAAGCAATCTTTGATTCTTATTAGGATTGGGAAGAAAGTAATACTGTAGGAATTGTGATATTTATGATGTTCCTAATATCATTGAGTTTAAATTTATTTATATTATGTTACATCGGTGATCTTTTAACAGAACAGGTAATTTTTTTTTTCTTTAATTTAATTATATATACACTGATGGATATGATATTTATTATTACATGTACATCGTAGACGGGTAAAGTAGGTACGATATGTTTTATGATGAATTGGTACCGTTTACCCGTCCCCATCGTTCGAGGCTTGATATTAATGATTGCTATGTCGAACAGTCCAGCGAAACTTTCAGCCGGAAAGATATCTAATATGACAGTATTCACTTTTATGGGTGTAAGTATTAGAGTAAATTTAAATCCTCGTTCCAACTAATATTAATGTTTTAATAAATATTAATTTTTAAAAAATTTAGGTAATGAAAACATCAGTGGCTTATTTAAACTTTATTCGCCAAGTGTTTCTGTGATTCTTACTTAGCATGAACGACTTTACAAAGAAGAGTAGATTTTTATCGTTGTAGATTGAATTAACTTTTAGGAATATAAGAAAGACATAATTGTTATGTTTAAAATCAAAGCTTATATGCATATTTAATCAGCATTATTTGGCTTATAATTTCTTAATATACACATTATACGTCTTATTATACAGGATGTAACAAGACGATCGCCTTATCTTGAAACTGGAGGTTTCGTGTGGCAACCTCAGTGCAAATTTCAAATTTCGTTCAAACCGGTTGGAGGGTTGTGAAAAGTTTATTCTATTCATTATCTCCATTTTTTGAACTTTTCGGAACAATTTTGACAGCAAAGTGCAGATTGGAGAAAATGAAGAAACAAGTGGCAATGAGCGTCCCGTGAAGGTCTAATTTTATTATCGTGCGCATAACTGTACGAATTTCCTATTTATTTCTTCATTTTGATTATTAAATTAAAATCAGATTTAAATAAATCTTCTCCATTACAATCTCGAATTAAATCAGTAGAAAAATGAAACTATTATCAGTAATTGAATAGATGATAAAATAAGAAACGTACAATAATGTGATCGGTAATAAAATTAATCCTTCTTCACTGGATTCTCATCGCAACTTGTTTCTTCACTTTCTCTTGTCTGCACTTTGCTGTCAAAATTGTTCGGAAAATTTCAAAAAAGGGAGATAATAAATAGGATAAACGTTTCAACCCCTCAACTTATTTGAACGAAATTTGAAATCTGCACTCAAGTTGCTACACCGAACTTTCAATTTAAAAAAAAGCAGTTGTTTCATTATATACCCTGTATGTGTAAAATTTGTCTATAATTTTGTTTTTTACAAAAATTAATTTCCTTTCATTTTATTTTGTATAAAATGAAAAACGATTGACCTGTTCGTAACAAAGAACACGTCATTTTCGTTAGATTTTCTGGAATAGAACAATGTGTATGGGAGATACCAGGATAAAAATCGTTATTCATACATTTTTTGTTACATTCTAAATATTAATTAATGAAGGATAACCGCGAATACTGATTTAAAAACATAAATTTACAAGTAAATAACTTTTGAATAATCACGCCAACTTTTAGAGCGTTACTAATAGAGATCGATGAGCTGCAAATATAAGCTTTCCATTGACTTTTACAGGATGATTTTACGGTTAACTTCAAAAAGTCGATTTTTGGTTAACTTTTTAAAGATGACTTAAAGTTAACTCAATAATGCCAACTTAAAGACAACTTTCACCAATTACTCAGAAAAAGTCGACTTATAGTTATAAGTCAGGGGGGTGACTGACAATGCCGTAGCCGTGTTAAGAAGTGGGGCCGTGATTGCAGCGCCACCTAGGAACTATGAGATTTTTTGGAGGAACTAACCGGGCTTTTCAGTCATATATAATTTCAAAATTAAAGTTTAAAGGAAAATACTAAAAATAAATAATTACAATTATATAAAGGTTAAACAGTTTTTTATTATATAAAATAATTTTACAAAATAGATATGAAACAAACATAACAAGTTTAATATACTATTTATCATACATTATACGATAATTAAATAGTATAAAGGAAAAAATTATAAAATCATAAATTAACATACCTATACAAAACATAACGTATATATTATTAGGTGGATATTCACAATTTAAAGCAAAATTATAATACAAAACAAAGTGACATGACTCACATGTTTAGGGATGCCATCTGGTGAGCTCTCGTTCAAGTAACTGAAAGTATAAGCAAGGAAAATTATGTACGCATTCAGCACTGTCAACAATTTATTTTTTAAAGAATTTATTTTACTCCCAATATGTGTCATTGGATATCATACATTTGCATTCCTTGCTTTAACTGATGTACTTTGGTGGAAGAAAAATGTAGGTGATAAATCCAATGTATTAAAGTTTTTTAAATAGGTTATATGATATCTCACCAGTGACATTTTTATAGAATTAAAATGCCAGTTATTGTTAGAATATGATTGCTGTTTTGACATAAAGTTGTTAAGTAAGTAGAACTAATTCTTTTATACAAGAAAGTTTTGTATCTGATATTGCACATTTAACACAATTTTTGGTAATGTTTCTTATTTTATTGTGTAATTCCTTTTAGTGTATTGCAGTAAAATTTAATATTTTACATAAATTGTATAAATACTAATGATTGATAATGGCTGAGAAGAAAACAATTGGAGGTGTTCCAGTAGAGTGTTTAACTGGGGAAGCAGCAGCTATTTGGTCAGGCTGGCGTTTATTAAGTGATCGTGAACTGGTTAGAGAATCTTCAATCAAAGGAACTCATATAGAATTGGCATACAAATGTCTTTCTTGCCGTAAAAACTGTACCATAGAAAAAGCAACAGAATATTTTAATCATGAAGTCGATATCTGGATTTTTGAATTATTACGTAAACGGCAGATTTTTAGAGTATCACATGTATTAAATAATATGGTATATATAAATAATTTTTTTTATTTAATATTACAAAACTTACAGCAGTTTAGTCTATTTGATTTCTGTGAATAAATCAAATTTAACATTAATACTTATAATTGATTTTAGAAAAAAGATCCTGCAGAGTATATATTAAATATTTCTATAAAGTGTACAGATTCTGCAATGAGAGATTATTTATGTACATATTTAAAAGGTATTTCATACTTACCAGCTGAGCATGTAGAGGCATGGGAAATAATAAAATGTATTGTTGAATATGAAGATAAATTATTGTAAGTTTTTAAATGAAAAAAAACATTAAATTGAATTATATGGATTAGAAAATCATGTTTAATCACTGTTTTTTAGGTCACAAGACATATTAAGCTCAGATATTTGCATAAAAGATATTTTAAACTTACCAAATAATATTAAAGAGTCTTTATGCACTGAATTATATTTTTTAACAACAAATAATGCAATATTGCAAAATGTTACAAGTAATTCACTCTGGGACTATTTATTATGTAATAATAGAATTGATACATTAAAATATTGGATCGATATACAGCACAATCAAGTACCAAAAATAGAATTATCCAATGAAAATTTACATAAATTATTTGGTACATTTCATGTCACTAAAGATATGATTGATTATATTGATTTATCTGATAGTAGTTGCATCACTAAAGAATTACTAAAAAATTACCTTTGTAGGTATGTATACTTATTGAAATTTTGTTTAAAGATTATATAACAATAATATATTGCTCACACATAATTTGTCTTCCTTTCCAGATATGGTATATTCACAGAAGTTGAAAGTCAAAATACAAAACTAAGCCTTGCAAGAATATTTGGTAATGCAATGACATTAAATGACTTTAAGACAGTATTATCTTCATTTCCATCCAATATAAATGCAAATGAATTTGAAGAAAATGTTGAAAAGGAGATTATCTTATCATATTACCGATATAAAGCAAATCCTAATCATGTTAATCCAGAAATAGAATTACAGATTATTAACCTAAACAAACTTTTGAAAGACATGTGTCAACATCAAGATCCAACTCCTGAGTTATTGATAAATGGAATAGTGGAATCTATTCATTTTACTAAAAGTATAAATGAAAATTTAAAGGTTAATGAATCAGTGCTGCTTTCATTAATATTCTTAGAATATTTCAAATTAAACCAAGAAAGGCAGGGGGTAAATTGTAACATACTTTTAGAAGAAATATTTCACAATGAGAATGGTTTAAAAGTAGGCAAATATAGTATTTCTTATGAAAATCTTCAAAAATTGTTACAAAAATTTCCAATACTATACCAAATTATTGAAGATCAAGTTAATAAGAATGATATAACGGTGTATGATTTGATAAATGGATTTCAAGGTTTGGATGTAAAAAAAGCGTTTAAATGGCATTTTAAAGGCCACATGCTTCCACATTTTGCAAATACTTCATTGATAAAAAAGTATGGCTATAAAGATACATTATCCTACATGTATTATTTAAAGGAAGCAAGGCCAAATATGGCTCTTGTAAATTTGAAACAAACTCAAGGTAAATTGTATAATACTATACCTCCAGCAACTAAATCTCAAGCAGCATACAATGCTCATATATTTGCTCTAAATCATTTAGACAATTTAGAAATTCTTTGTAGCTGCATATCTTTTATTGAAATGTTAGGATTAGATTCTGATGTTTTGAGAATTCATATAACATTAGCGGAATACCTACAGCAAAATCAGGATTTACCAGTCAACAATTTATTTAAAACTACAATACAAAATAACAAAAAAAATCTGAAAACTATAATAACATATTTGGAGAAAAGCATTGAAAAATTATTTGAAAGTGAAGATATTTTAACTGATTTAAACAAATTTATAGACATGTTAAAAATTTGGGAAGTAATTGTAAAATTCGCTCATGCACATAATGAACCTTTAATACCGGACCAGATTCTAAAATCTTTAGCACAAAGTAATTGTTGGTTAGAATTTATTATAGCAGCTCAAATGTTTGCTTATCCATTGAAACAAGTGTTAAAAAATATTACATTATTTTCTGATGCAAACATTCGGTTTCATTTATCAACATGCTATACAAAACTGTTAGTGTCGCACGTGCCATCAGTTGAAAAATCTAAAGGACGAGATGTAAAGCAACCACCATATTATAGAATAGACATGAAACAAACTGAATCTACTTTAACTTCTGGGTGCTCAGATATTAAAGAAGTACAATCAAGTACTTCAAAATCATTATCATCAAATTACAGTTATACCCAGGGTGATGATTTTTGGTTAACAGTTTTAAAATGTCATCAGAGTCAAGATCCTCCTAGCTGTTTGGTCAATGTCTCTCGATTAACATTATCACCAATTTACATTGTTCTAGCAACTTGTTATGAACCATCTTCAATTGCATCTTTCTGCTATTCCTGGATGGTTATATCAGTTGCAAGGAAAGATTTTCTAATGCAATATGCAGACTGCTTAGAGCAACAAATATGGTCTGCTGCAAACGTTTCTGATTTATTACAAAAAATGGTTTGCAAAGGATATATTAAAACACTTTATAGAGCCTATATGATATTTATGCCGGATAATCCATTCAACATATTTTTTGAATGCTTCATGGAATGTATAAATTATGGGGACTTTGATAATAGCTATAAGCTATTGTTAGAATTTAAAGCACAATGCTCTATACGTAAATGTAATAAGATATTTAATTGGGATTGCGCAGATACAATTTATTTGGAAAACTCGTATTGGTTCCTAACTGTTGCTATTAGATGCATTGTAACGGCCTTAGGATATAATTTTCAAAGCTCGCTCTTACAAAGTAAGTTTTTAAAAATGTTAATAAAGTCAAATATTGGTGTGGATAATTTAATTCAAGTGCCAGATTTTGAAAAACTGTATAAAATACTCAAGATTTTAAAGAAAACTAAAGTAAAATTAGACTTTAAAAATTATGAATTATCTAATAAAGGATACAGTTTTTACATTGAAATAGAAAGATGCATCAAAGAGTTAGTTAAAGAAGATGATTATAGCTCAGCCTTGGAATTATCAGTTGTCTCAGCAATAGGTACTACTGAAGTAATAATTGCTCAATATCGTAATGAATTTAAGGATCAATTAAGGAAATATAATGAAATAAAAAGTACCTTTTGGATAAAATGTGCTTCTGACTTTAATCAGTATGGTGTACATCCAGAGAAAACTGTGGAATTTTTTGTTGAGCATGCTGAAAAAGTTTCTTCACATGTGGAAAGATATGAAGTTTTGAGGCTTGCCTTGGAGACATTAATGAACATAGAAACCAATCAAAACTTAATTGGTACTTTAGAAGTTGCAATGTGGAAATCTTGTATATTAGCTGGTCCAGAGAATATAGAGTTACATTATGAAAACCATAATTTTGAAAAGTTAAAAACAGAGTTACTTTCCAGTATTAGCAACTTACAGATTCATTGCTCTTTGACTAGTGCTACTGAAGAGATATCGACAGAAATATTGATTAACAAACTATTAAATGTAGGAAGAATAGATATTGCTTTGAGAATAAGCTCTATATTCAATTACAAACATAAAGATTTACAAATAATAATGCTTTGCTTATCCTTGGCCGAAGGTGAAATAACACCTACTGAAATGACAATGCAACAGAAAAGTTTAATTATGGATATTAATAAAGGAAAACAATTAAAGTATGGTAATTTAAGGAATCGATTACGAAGGATATCCTCATCATCTTCTTTAAATACCAGTATAAGCAGTCCTGGCTCATTTAGTGAAACTGATAATACAAATGATGCAAAACCTTATCAAATGCAAATAGAAACTATTGACTTATTGGAAAAATTAATGTCAAATGTGATATGTGGAGATAGTATTTGTTCAAAAGTGGTACTTTGTTATAAATTATCAGTACAATTAGGAAAGAATTACTATACTTTATTAACACTTCGCGATCCTACTCAGTTCTTGCAAGAAATAGTGGAGAGTAAAATTGATAACAAGATTGAAATTGCTAAAGACATAATAACAGTTTATGATATTAAGAGTAATAAAATAGCTGAATTTTTAGGCAAAAACATAACTACTAGTATCGTTGGTGCTTTGGAAAGTAAGATTGTTTTTTTTTTAAAGAGTTGCTTTTGATTATTAAATTGATTTTATATTATTTTTTATATTTAAGATGGTAATGATGATGCAATATTTATCTGGGGCTACCCACTAAATGCAAAGTTTCATTTAATAATGGAATTATGTACTGACCCCTCTGTATTGGGCCTACAATTGTTAGAAATTATACATAAAGAATTTAGTCGTTCACAACATGAAAGAAATGGTAACTTTGCAAAATTTTATATACTTTCGACACATAGATAAGATTAAAAATTGTATTTATATTTAGTTTTAGCACTGAAAGCTGTAGTTGAACTGCTTATCAGATCTCATGATTGTTTCACTGCTACTTGCAATATGGAAGGAATAGCTTCTATTTTACGAAAGTGTCAGCAACTTTCCAATGTTCTACAAAATCTTAAACTTTGGAAATTATTGGTGCACCTAATTAATTAACATTAAATAATTAATTATCAGAAAATAAATGAATAAGATATAAATTACGTTTCTATTACAGGTACGTTTGGTAACAGGAGTAGGGCGTTTTACCGAAATGAATTATGTATTTCATATTTTGAAGGAAAACGATCAATTTGAGTTTTTACTCGTAAAAGGATTAGACAAGGTAATGTAGAAATATAATAGAGAAAAGAATCCTATTCAAATCTTTCATTTAACAGACTACAGGATTAAAAACCGCGTTGCTTGATTTTTTGAAACGCAATTGTCCTGAAAATAAGGAACTTTTCACTTTAGTAGCTTTACACTTTAGTCTTTATTATGAAATCGCACTAATGTGGGAAAATAAAGCTAAAGAGGTAATAAATAAGTTAATTTCTCAAGCGAAAAGGGAAGCTTCAAAATTACCGATTATAGGGCAAACGGAAGTGAAACTAATTAGGAAGGAAAGTACTGAAAGATCATTGCATTCCCTAATAGATTATTTTACGTATGCTTCTCAGCATTATTTACAGGTATATTAAGTACAAATGTATACCAATTTTTATAATTCTGTTTTATATATGACTGATTTCTCCTCGCTGTATTTACAGGATAACAAGTTAAATTTAGCAACACGGTGCTCCGACCAAGGAAAATTAATAACCCTTCAACTTCATTTATTAAATACTGTTTCGCAGAATCAACAAGCCATTTGTATTTTAAATTTAAAGACTGATGAAATTGATAAGGTTTTATGCCAAATTCTAACTTATCCTCAGGCACTTACTATAATACGAGCTTATAATTATCAAGTAGATTGGGCTAATGTTATTTATAGCCGCTGCATTCTTAAAGGAGATACCAAATATTTGAAAGATTTTATTGAATTTAATAGACTTACAGCTTCGTTAGTCGAAGATTGTGCTCGTCGGTGGGTTTCTATTTTTATAAGATATTATAAATGTTTGATAAAATGTATTGTTAATTTTTTATTACAGGTATAGATTAGAGAAAAGTATTACTCATAAAATGACAGAGAATATGCAAATCATTATAGCTGAGTTATCAGACGTTGAATGTAAATATAAGCTAGCCAGTCAACTAGGGTTTAAGCATATCGTTCATACTATGCTAAATAATCCTATGATAGGAGCATATTTAAAAGATACTATTTGGAAAAAGGGAACCCTCCAAAATTAAAATTGGTCATTTATTAATAGTACATTCCATGGCTAATTTTAGTAACTAAAAAAGTAATATATTATATCTATAAAATTTTTATATAAAATTTAAATAAATAAATATTTTCTTATATCTATTAATAAATAGCTGTGATATATTTTACAAGTTCAAACATAAGACAATCACGTAAATTATTGCAGATATATAACTGAGGATAAACGAGTTACATAAATCTATATGATATATTTATTTATTTAAGCAAATATTTTCATTTATAAAGGTTATACGATATGCTAAATAATTCGGAAGAACATTATGATTCCGCTATCGATGAATTAGACGCGTATATACGGAATTACGAAACGCAGTATGGAGAGATAAACGTAAGCCGCAAATTTTGTAACAAAAATTTAGTAGAAGTTTTACAGTTCGTTAAAAAATTGATTCAATTTATTGAAATAGAAGAACAAAACAAAAATGAAGGTATTGATTAATTTTAGTGATATTTTCATTTTTTTCTAACAGAAAATGTTTGTTTCTAGTCTTGGCAAACCTGAAAGCGTCTAACGTTACTATTAAACAGACAATTTCGGAATTGCATCAGTCAGTCAGATCGTGCAAAGAGAATATTCGCTCGGAATTTATGAAATTGAACGACTTAAGCACCAATCGTCTTCTAGCTATGAATCCTAAATTAATTTAAATAACACCAAATTTAATTATTTAACTGTACGTGTATTGGTGCAGCTATAGTTTACTAAAATAATTTAGACATAACTTTCTCTATTTAAGTTAGTTTTTAATCTTCACCAATATCTTGAAAAAAAAACTATTTCATTAAATCCTTAATTGTCAGAGGTCTAGATTAAATGAGGTAGATTAGTTGCATTTTAAATAAACATTTTAATTCAAAATAATTGCATTTTTATATATGTATACATATTCTGATACACGAAAGATAATTTTATTATGACTGAATAATAAAAGTGCTTTGTGTAGCTTATCAAGAGTTTTACCAAGTTTAAATTGCGACGAAGCTTTTTGAGAAACTTTTTAATTACTCGATAATGTGTCAAGATTGAGACAACAGTTTATTACAATTATAAGGTAAAAAATAATATTTAGGCAAATTGCAAAGGTGTTTATGTTCACTACTACAGCTAACAGTTATAATATAAGATCAATACTCCACGTGTACACGTAACAATGATTTATCTGACGGTATTATATGGCATCACTGCTATCTCGATTTACCGGAAACAAATACGAACTAAGCAAGGTTTGATCATGTTAACCCGTAATATTGCGGGCGATCATATCTAATGTTTCACTGCTAGCTTTCAGTTACACAGTATGTTGCATAACAGCTGAATCCAATCTCACAATACTGTAACAATGAGCATCACATCCTTAGTTTAACACTACAATGGTTAAGATAATTGATATGTAATTTAATAGCACACATAGGTGCAGTTAAAATTCCCAAAAATGTTCAAATCCAATTTTCGTAATTATTTCATTTCACGTGACTTTATTGCAAACGTAATGAAAGAGAGTGCGTGTGAGATAAATTCGTTGGGAGAAAAGAAGAAGTTGGTATTTTATTATAGTACGTATCCTGGATATTGGGATATTGTATGACGTATGACACGTCGATGCTTTATAAAAGGAGAAGCGACCCTCTATTTTTGCGTGTCGCATCATAGTTTTCCCGCTTTAAGAAAAGACCCCCGTCGGATAATTTCAGTATTTATGGGATTAATCCCTGTTCCATGAGCGATATAGAAAGATGGGTTTTCGATAGATCGATAGGCCAGCTGCCCTGGACACGCGCTCCTAAGCGGCTTACGGGTCGAAATTCTTGCGCTTTTTTGGAAAATCAGCCCCAAATCCGACAGTCGCTGGTATTACCGATAATTTCATAGCAATGGGCCAATAATTATAGTGCTTATGTTACAATCAAATAAAAACTATTTTTTTTATTCAATTTCCATTATCTCTTTCACTCTCAATTTTATAAATTTTATTCGATCAAAAAAAAAAAATTAAAAGAGGAAAAAGAATGAGTTCGTCTTGCTTTAATCGAGTAAGTGTGCGATGAGCCTGTGTGGAAACTCAGCTTCGTAAACCTTTCCAATTTAGAGCATTTGGGGGACCCTCGATTGGACCGACGGATTTTCTCGTTCTATTTTTTTCGTCGCTGTCACTGATCTAATCCCGTTCTATCAAGCCCCTCGACTAATTATTCTTGACGACACACCACCACCGATGGTTTATCATACCCGTCACTCACGAATTATGTATCTCCAGCATTTCGCAAAATTGCGTTGGCTAATATTGCGATTGATCCTTCTGCATCGAGTCTCCGAACTGTCGCAATGTCATCGGGTTTAAATGACGTCTGAAACTTGCTCCAACTCACTGCTAATTAATTGTCCCATTGGTCATTCAACTCCCGTTTCAACCCCTCGCTTTAATTCGAATAGTAAAATTAGGGGATGAAACAACACGAAATTAATGACAGAAGTAATTGAAAGGAATTTTTGGAGCGTTCTGCAATTTTTTAAAAGAGAATTTTATTTTTTATCTAGAAAAAATGATTTCATTTTGGATAGATTTCAATTTAAGGGGTGGGATATATAGTCGTACATACACGTAAAAGGGGATTATGGTGGAACGTTGGTCGAGACTAATCAGTCCGATATTAAGCTCGATATTTATTGGAGCACAGATATATCTCTATTTTGCTATCTAATAGGAAATATGCTGGTAGTTCGGCCGACGTGACTTGGCCTCAAAACTGTTCCGCGATATGCTGTGTAGCTCGCAATCAAACTTGGAAAATCTGCCCTGTCATATTCGTAAATGAGTAATCGATTCATTAATAATCACGAAACGTTCGTTCGTTTAAAATAGACGAGCGTCGCCTGTCGAGGGGATAAAGCTCAATTTACAAGAAGAAAAGCTTTGCTTAATGACGTCGTGAGAGTTTATCCACCTGCGACTAATTTATATTTCATCTTTCGCAAATTCAGCCGAACTAAGCGAAAACTAGTTCTTCGAACCTTGTTTAACCTCTAGTTCTTCATTTCCACCTTTAAATCCAGCTACTTCCCAGCCGAAGCTACGCTTTCGTTATTTATTTAAATTAGCATGCTGAGATTACATTATTAAAACTCCAATTAAAACCGAACAAATACATTCGTATACATCCACGTCGTTTTAACCGAACGAATAAAATTTTATTCGCAGATTTTCAATAAACGCTGGAAACGGACATTGAAATTTTTTATTCCAGACACTCGTGAAGCGATGTGTATTCGATCCTTTGTGTTTATTGTAATTAAGAATATTAAAGAAAAAACGTAGTTTCTATGTATTTTGATTGAATTTTATGGCTTGGTACTGTGCAAAGTCTCGAATGGGTGAATCGGTTCAAAGAGAGTGGAAATTGAAATTGTTTATTCCAAACACTCGGGAAAGAACGTGTATTGGATCCTTTGTGTTTATTGCAATTAAGAAAGTTAAAGAAAAAACGTGGTTTTCGCATCACTTCTACTCGCATTTTTTTTGGTAGGTACAGTGTAACGTCTCGTATGGACGATTTGGTACGAAGAGGGTGGGATTGAAATATTGGGTTATATAGAAATATGCGTCGATTGGTATTGGGTCGTATAAACCTACATGGACAATAGAAAAGGGAAGGATATTCGTAATTCTGAGTTATGCCGATATTTTACAAGAGATTACAAATTACAAATGAGGCTCCATATATCGACGGATTATTTCCCACTGCATGTGCAATTGAAAAGAGACCATACGATGCTTGTGTAAATATAGCTACTATAAGGCAGCAGGAAAGGTGCTCGGTGAGCGAGCAGCGAGCAGCCAGAAGGCAAACGTAACACGCATTGGCAAACCCATATGCTTACCTATCGAGCATAGATTATACCTTGAAGAATTCTTTCATCAAAATCCTAATTTTTTGCCATCATAAAGCTGACTCGATTAAAAACATATTCGCGAAAGAAATTGAAATAAATTATTAATAACTTTTGCAATAATTTTAGTTTTTCGAAACACGATGAAAAGCATTATTAATGCTGCAAACTATTGTAACGAAGGGATAAACTGTTGAATAAAACTGCTTTAATGGCGAAATGAGATTATAATCTATCATGCTTATGTCTTCGGACGGACATTTATCGACGCGCAAATGCGAGTAATACCCGGACATATGGCTCAAGTCAGCAGTCAATATTACGTCACTGTGAAAATTGATAACTGAAATGCTGACAATTCCATTGGCTTTTATAGACCACTCGTTATTTTCATTTTTTAAACGTTTTAATGCTCTTTTCTGCCTGCATTATTGTGTTATATTTATAACACGATATTTCTTCAGGATCGTTTTAAGTCAAATTGTTTAAAATTTATCGTATTTACACGTTCTTTCAGACATTTATTTCTCGTCCGAAAATTCTCGATAGAAAATTTAAAGCTGGTTCAGTTATCGTACAGTTGGTAAAATTTTGTCTATTTCCTGTCCGAGTGGTTTTCGATCCAAAGGATGAAAAAACTGGTGGAGCGTTTATTCACTCGTACTATTTTCTCGAATATGGCATAAATTATTGCTGGCTTTTCAAAAAGGAAAACACTAATAAAAAACTATCAGCTTCCTAAGTACTGCTTCTTAGGAGTAGCATAGGTATAGCACAAATGTTAAAAATGAAAAGATATATGAAAGAAATAAAAGAGCGATCCATGTAAATAATATAAATAAATATTTCAGCACGTTAAAAATTATACTTAAGATCGAGGGTCGAGTTTGGTGGATGCTATTTTGGAATTTTTGCAGGTCATGAAATAATTTCTGGTTTTGGGAATCGTGAAGCGTGAAATTTGTCGAGAGGCGAATTATTGGTTGGAGTATTATAAAGAGAGAAGGGGAGGGGGGGGGGGTAGTAGTGGAAGAAAAAATGTTGTAAACGCGCGCGGAGAAAGACGCACATATATATATATACTACATTAGAAAAAGGAAGAAAGAGGGATGTTCAAACACGCATATATCGACTTTAGGCTTTTGAGAGAGGCATAATTTATCGCAAAGTAAGCATCGCGTGGCTAACGCGGCGTAACTAAAGACGAGTCCCGAGCAACACTCGACTCCACTCGAGGACAATATCCGGACGATGCTCGCACCACCAATGTCATTTCTCTCGTTGGATTGGAGTTTACGTTGCCAACGAGGGCTCGAATATTGTCAACGTTGCCAGCGATTCGATCCGCGTTAACGTTGAGCACGGGGAGTCGAGAAAAATCGTTCCTGTTTGTCTCTCCCTTCAATTCTCTTATATGTATTTTTCTATGTGCACTCGTATACCCCCCCCCCCCCCCCCCCTATATATTTTTCTATGTACATTCCTCTCTCTCTCTCTCTCTCTCTTTATAAAAAAGTAGTCCATGAGTTATCCAACCGGCTCAAGGGAATCACATATGAAATCCTTTTCTGGAAAAGACAGATTAGTCCATGGGTTGACTATGATTTCCCAGCATCGTATACTATACGAGAGAAAATTAAATTTCCGTCTTTATTTCGCAAGAAGGATACCAAATTCTTGCTGCCATCTCTTGTAGCAACCTACCCTGTCTCGTCGCTATATCTCCCGCTCCCCTTGGGAACGAATTGAGCCAATAAATTGATCCAGCATTGATGCTCCTGTGCTATAGTATATACATGTTATATATATATAGTACAAATCTGCCAACGTCTCTCATGAATTTTCGCCTCTCTCCATTCTGCCAGGATCAGAAATATTAATCTGGATTTGGTATCGATGGGTTTTCGCAATGTATATATATCATATCCTATTGGTCTTCCAAATTTTCCGTTGTCCTTTTTCTAAAAAAGAAAAATCTGAAATTAAAAACTGATGTGGACGATATAGGTAATATATAATAGGTGAGAGAAATCATAAATCTTTTTAAATGAATATTTAGCACTCTGCAGATTATATCTGCAGAATATCGCAGAGACTGATAGTCTTACAATGGCAAATTGAGGGTAATTCAGGCTGCCGGAGAAAATATTACCACCAACAAGTCTCGTTTTCGGGTTGGGATTATTGAATCCATTAAATAGGCGATAAATCAGGCCGAGCACGCAAGTTTGCGCGAAGCTGCTATAGAGAGGATTCTAATGCGATGTGGAGGACAGGGTAGGAGAGGCCTTTGATTTTTGAAATGTGAGGGGGTTGGAGGGGGAGGGTGAGCAATGGGGTAGGGAGAAAAAGTGTATGAATAAACTCACGGACCATTGACCATTTTGGGAGAAATACACACGATGTCCCCGTGAAGAAAAGAGTGTCGTACCTGTTTTTGTTGGAAACCACGAGAAAGCGAGAGTCCTCCAGCGAATTGGGCGGTGCCGAGCTATTAAGCGGACGCGCGCGTTCTCAAATAGGGAAAAAGACTCCACGGTGGCCAACACCTGGTTCCCCCGAATGCCCGTTCGTGCTACACGGCCAGCCGATCGGAAAATTGCCGTAAAATTGCACCGAAAGCGATATTTTATTCCTTTCATACAATCCCAGCCATGTCGATCCACTCCTGTGCCTGTTTATGGCATTTTATATAGACTCGTGTCGTTCATACAAGCACCATGAATAATCTCCGTCCTGGAGCACCTGGAATTACAAAGATAATACATATTACTATACGATAATACCATTCGCATTTTTCTCTCTTCGCTTATCCTGCATGTTTTCAAAATTTTCCTTTTTTTATCCTACTGTATGTATAACAGATTGTCAAAAAATTTATGCCATGGTTATAATACCATTCGTATACTCTCGTTTCCTTGGTTTTCTCTTTTCTGTGTTCTGCATATTTTTCAAAATTTTTCTTTTTTATTGTGCAATTCATGTATATAGTGGATTGTTGAAAAATATTGTCCAATGTATTCTGCAAAAGGCAATGAGAGTTTTATCAATGGAAATCAAGTTTGCGCGATTCTTTTTCAGCTGCCCTGCGTGACCCAACGATTCATAATGCGATTACCAGTCTCCGACAAAGCAACCCTTAACTCGTCCTTCATCAGGAGGCGTCACATTTTCAAACGCGTGCCACGTTTCACGTGCAAGCCAATGAAATTCTTTCAACGAAGTTACTTTGCAATTTTCGATTATTGTCCCCACCCAATATAATACAGGAAATTACAATTCCATTCGTGCTATAAAAAATATTCAAAGCTGCTTATCAACGTCACGTATTGTCGGTGCGTACGTATATGTTTATAACAATACTTGCATCTTCTTATTCAATTGTCTTGATTATAATGCACTTTGCACAATATGTTTTCGAGTGTACTGATAAATTGGGTTATATTGGGGTGGTATAGTATATTTTTGTGGAGGAAACTATAAATTCTTAGATTTTATTAAGTTATGATATTGACTAGTTTATCGATAAAATCGTTAAGTAAATAATACTATTTATGGCTTCTGCACGGGAATTGCACTTTGTTGTCACAAATGGCAATTACATCGTGTTTCATAAGGTCAACTCGTTTAACTGTGCATACACTCAACCATCCCTTAAATTCTGACACACGAAGGGTGGTCTTCTAAAACGATGTTCTACTTCGAATCTCAGCAATGTTGTTTTTGGAAAAGGTATATATATTCAAAAGAACTTTATTTTTGAACTTGATGTTCTTCCTGCGATATAATTACAAAGAAAATAATTCTTAGCATATACAATGATATTTGAAAACTTATTTTCAGTTGCTTCAGTTTGGTTTATGGTTGAGGAATATCTCATTCTACAAACGCAAACACGTAGCTCATAGACCCACGGAAAATTTATACGATGCTTGCTCAGTCTTGATGAAGTAAACTCGAGTATTTGCAAAACGCGGGCAAGGCAATGCATCGCCATCCGAAACTCAATAATAACCTGCAATTATTTGAAATTCTCTAATACACTGTTTTTCCTAATAGTTAAAGTTAAGCATTTGCAGTCGAGGAAGCGTTTTAATTGTTAAACGATTTACACTAGCCAGTTAATATAAAATTACTCTACTATACATGGAAGATCCAGAAATATTTTTCTTCAAAATTTAAGATAGAATTTTCTAGCTGAAAAGGGTATTATACCTGAGTGGCTAACGTTACAGATTTGTAGGTATAGAATGATATTGCAATAGATAGTTTGCTCTTAATGTGAAATTACGTGGCGAGGTTGAGCGGATAATGAGGAAGGTTCTATTTTATTACCGGTTTCCCATGAACCTTGAAGGATACCTAAAAAGGCTCTGGAGGGAAAAAAGAGGGATGGCACGGATCCGAAACGGAGAATAGCGCGGATCTCGCGTGCTTCGTCATCCGCGATCCATTTTTCGCACACCTATTTAGAATAAACGGGGTGAACCTTTTAAGGGATTGGCCGATGTCGTTATAAGGCCTTTTTATACGCTTTAACCATTTCACATGCTTACCAGCAATATCTTCTCTCTAATACTTTTTTTCCCCTGTTAAAAATCCACCAACCCGTAATAGTTATATAACGCACGTAGAATTTCCTAATAATAAAAATAAAAATTCTAATTACAATTAAAATCAAAGTTACTTCCATGACTAAAACTTTGAATTAAAAGAAACTTGAGACATAAGAACACAAAGAAATATGCATTTTCGAATTAATTTAGATTCTATTTTATCGCTCTGGCAGCTTGAGTAACTTCTCGTGTAAGTTCGACTCTTCTCTGAATTGTAATTCGAGTTATTGTGGTTAATAAAGATTTGTTATGATCGTGAATAAAAGTTCGTCTTTCGAGTAGAGTTATTTTATAGGTTCCTTTTAAAAAAATTCGTGAACAGACCATTTTCTTCGATTATTCAAAATGTTAGAACCAAGATTTGATCGGTTAAAATTATCTGGTGTTTTGGCACAACAATAAAAACCTTGAGGATTATTCGATAACGACGAGCAAATCTCGTTGCGTTCTACTCGGAATTTTCACTGCTCGGTTCGATAAACTGCTAAGTTCGCTCGTAAAAGCCTCCTTTAAGCTCCGTGGAAGCCACGATTTTCAGGTGGACTGGTTGTAAAAAAAATCGGCGAAAATCGACCAGCTCCGATAATCGGCTTTCCTCATTTAAGGATCAGCAGTCCAAATGCTTCCGTCTCGTTCTCTTCCAGGCTTTTAATCCTATTTCTTTCATTTATCGGTGAACTCGGTCTGGATTGAATACTCCTCGCAGAAAAAAGCTACCGAAGGATCTGATTTGATAAACGAGGAAGCACAAGATCCCATACCGGATAAATCCCAGACACCACATGACATCGCGCGAGTTTTATTAGAGTTTCGTGACGATCGTATTGGAAAGCAACTGCAGCCTCTGGATAAGAAAAACAAGTTTTTCAATAGTCAGTTATACCGATGCCAGAATTCTCGTATCGTATTGTCCGCTTGAAACTTCTTTCCCGCTGAACTTTAACCGAACCATGAGGGGAAGGGGGGGGGGGGGGTAACACTCGAAAGAAAATTCACGATACGCGATCCAAGCCTGGCAAAAGAAGATGAAATAGAATCTAGTCCCATTGTATTTGCATTGACTCTACAAAGTACGTGGGCCGAAAAAAGATTTTCCAAACTTATTTCCCTACGAACTCTCTGCAAGAGACGTTTCCTGGGGGAAAAAACTAATATTTAGTCGTTGAAAGAGAAATTTATAACTAAAAGATAAATTTCATTGATATGGAATTATAGATTATGAGAAGGGAGTACGTTGATGAAGAGAGAAGATATTTTGTGGAAGAGAGAGAGAGAGAGAGAGAGAGGGAGAGAAAGTGCTGGAGAAAAGTATATTGAAATTTAATGCCATTTTATACAAGTAGTTTCACTTAATTTCCCTTAGATGAGAACAAATATTCGTTCATCTTCGTAAAGAAAATAATTTTTTTTTCATAAGACTCTCTTGAAGGTACTTTTTATTTAAAGCTAAAAAGATTTTATACAAAATAGCCATATTTTTTATAGTTAAGAAAATGAATGGATATTTATATCCACTCTCTAAGAAGCAACGAATGAAACACCCTGTATATGTATAGGACAGAGTTTTTGACTAAATAAGAAACGTTCGTTTCCGAAGAATTTGTATAACGAGCATAAGAGAAATATTTATGAATGGATCGAGTTTTATTGAACAAAGGGAATATCGGTTTCAATGAGTAGTGTCTCAAGCAGAAGGGAAATTTTCAGGTGGAATATGTTGCTGGTTGGTTCGAGAGAAACTTTGAAGGCGGTCCGGTTCTTCCGTTATTCTTGAAGAGGGAAAGAAAATGCGCTTAGCGAGCTTTTATCCTCGACTCCGGCAGTCTTTTAGCGTTTCACGGATCAGTCATTACGCCTCGTGATATCCTCTCGTGGTCGAACAAGAAGATCGTGTCCGATTCTCGCTGCTTAACAAGCCGTGGGCTATCCATGCACTCTGACTGCGCTCAGCCATTCATCGAGAATCCTCGATGCGTGTCAAAACACGACTCTAGCTAAGAAAGAAATAGGAGAGCGTGGAAAAGAGCAGAGACTCAGGAGAACTAATCCACCAATCTGCTTTTCTCGATCGCCGATATTCAAAACCTGCAAAAATACTCTGATCTCTGTATTCTATATATATATATATATATATACACGTAAACACAGGTAACAATAATGAATGTATTTATGAATAATTTTTGATAAACTGCGAAAAGATTGGCAATTTATGAAAATTGAAGGGGAGAGAAGGAACGGAAAGAGATGCAAGCTTTTTGGCAGAAATATTGTTTTGTTAACAAACAACAACGAGCAAGGAAGGGATAATAGAATGAGTGAGTATGTTGAAATCTGTGGAAGCGGAAAATGATGGAAATTATGTTTATTATACGAGATAGATGGTTGGTAGAAGCAAGTATAAAGTGTTTGGTGGGATTGGGACAGGAGGGTGGAGAAGGGTGCACGCGCGACACAGTGAAATTACCGAATGATCCACGCTAGGGTGGGCCCATCAGCGTGGCAAGAGGAACTATGGTCATTGTTAGCAACAATACAACGCGAAACAATACGTTTATAGCTGACAAAAGACCATCGACGAACGCACGCTCGTTTCCAATTCCTGCCAAATCTCTACTATATTCCAATTTTTATCTGGATTCATGCTAAAAACATCAACTCGTAAATGCTATAACGAAACTTTCTAATTCGATCATTTGCATTTCTCTTCCTTGATTCAAAATTTTAATATCCTCTTCCTTTGTGCAATTTCAAATTATAATACTATTTTGATCAACATTCATAATTTTCTGTTTTCCATCAAAGTGTAATAACAGGGCCCCTATCCAGATAGTTCCAAGGGATTATGTTACTCCGTCGATAACTAATCTTCTTTAAGTCGAAAAGCCTGACTTTTAAAGGCCAAATCGATATTCGATCAATATTTTCTTTCGTTCGGTCGAGCTTGTAAATGGGAAACATTGATTTTTAATTTTTCTCGTCGTTGTAATTTATTGAAAGGTGGATTACTTGGGAATCAAGGATTATAATTATAGGATAGTTCGAAGAAACGCTTGCACGAGATTTTCTTGACTAAATAAAAGAAAAGCTGCTATAGTGTTCGACGACAGCTAGTCGACACGTTGATAATGGTATACGCAAGGCTCAAAAAGCAGTTGGCTCAGTTTGCTTACGGCAGCTTCTCGATTTGCTCGTTTAATTAGTTGTAACTATTCATCGGGATTGTTTTGAGGAATGAATGAGAGGTTTCGACTGAAATCATTTGGGAGGACACAGGTGTCTGTGCGAAGCTTAACAAGGAACAAGTTGGCAACTCCTGTGGCGGGACTGCAAGTTTGATACTGGCGTTCGTATGATCCTCTTCTCTACTCGGAGTATGACCGAAGCAGAGAATCCGTCGGTGTGTTTCAGAGCGAGTTCTCTCTGAGCCACTCTGACCGAAATACGTCGAGCTCCATGTAAATTCTGCGAGCGTGAAATATAGATCCTTCCACTCTAGGATACTCGAATCGCTAAATTCAAACGAAAGCCTGCTAACTCCACTCGTCCTCTCATCGATATATTCCTCCGACATTGACAAATATTGATAAATCGACCTTTTATTTCGTTATTCAGCATCCACTATCATTACCAGAGAAACGGGACAGCGCGTTGCTCCTGCAATCCTCTTTAGGACAGATCAGCGTCGATGATGTTAAATATCGTTACCACCGAAGGACGGATAGAATTTTCTCGAAACGGAACGATCGATGGTATATATACGCGATAAATAAATTAATTATAGGAAGCTCAATTATAATACTGGCACGACGTTGAAATTTAATAATCTGGACTATTGTGGGAAGCACGACAATGGAATGTTTGGTCCGGAAGGAGGTTAAAAGGTTTCGAAGGGATCGGTAGGTTTATATATATATATATATAGATCTGTATTGGTCCTCGATAAATTCGTTTGTGAAGGATAATCGTTCAGAGGGGGACATAGATAGAAGCAGAGTGATATTGTTTAAATCTCAGAGAAAAAAGTGGCAGGTTAGATGGGATCTGGAATGAGCAGAGGGCGCACGGTTTGCTCTACCAAGATCGATAAACATCCGCGACCTCCGTTTGTCCATTGAGAAGGGTTGAGTAGCTTTTTTTCCCCGAGGAGTATCGAGAGGTGAACTAAAAAAGGAAGATGGTCGCGACTGATTGGTCGCGATATGTTTTCTTGAAGCGAAGCTGGCGTACAATGGGTCCTCTTCTTGCACGCCACGACAGAGACAACCCCTAAAGGATTTTTCGCGAGTTCGATACATTATGGGAGCGCGTTCGAATTATTTGCTCGGCCAACCACCAAAGGTACACCGGATCCTAAATCGTATTTGCTATTCCCATCATTATTCTTCGACGCCGATTTCCCTCCTACTCCACCTTCCTCGTCTTCTTTATCTCTTCCAACACGTTCTTCTTCTTCCTCTTGATGGAACCCCCCCCCCCCCTCCTCCCACCCCTACTCTTCCAGTTTCACCGTAAAGTTTCACCGTAAAAGCCCTTTATGGATGACCAACGGCGCGCTTTGGCCCTGAAAACGACGAGACGATCCTTTTGTGACGGTTGCATTCTACTCGAAGAATGCACTTTTCCGCCGGGTCAAATGAGCCGAACTAATTTTACGCTGCGGACTGCTCCCGAGGCTCATCCGTGGGTGCAGCAGAAAAAAAGGAGTAAGTTTGCCGAGGACCCCATCGATTCAACGATATACCCCGCGTGTGTACACAGGAATTGAAAAACTTTTCGTTTCATCGATTAAAACTGTTTTCACGTGAATCATGTCGCCCCCTCTCTTCTTCGTCCTCTTCAACATTGCCCCGCGAATCGCTGGAAGCTCCATTAAAAGTCTTCCTATAGCCTTGTTTAGAGCATCGCGTATATATCTATATATATGATCCGCATCGTTCCCTCTCGCTCCTATTTTATTATCACGCATCGACCGATTCCATTCAATTACAGACGCCTCGCTCGCGAATCAATTTTTATTATTGTCGTCAAAGTTTTACGTTGCTTTGCTCCAATTGCTTTTCTATGCGGGTTAATAGAGATTACGTGGTAGTTTGCCTTTTTTATTTTAGTTTTACGACCTTTTGTCGACCCCACCGATCGGACCCTACAAACATTTTAATTTTACTTTTTATCAGGTTATTCACACTTTTTTATTCCTTGTCGAAACATTCTGATCCTTATTCTCGCGAACAAAGTTTTGTATCTGTTTCAGAGTCTTTATTATAAATAATTCCCGTACACCGAGTATCAATTATTATTTTTTTGAGTAGCATGTGGTATTATTAACACGCAAAAAGCAATTTCAATTCGAATAAAAAAAATTTAACTAGTTTTCGGTAATTTGTCTTGTGATTGTCACGAAACAAGATTGTGGCATTCGCTGTTCAATTAACACGGTTTTCCGTTAGCGCCGTTTCAAATTTCAATAGTGACGATTGCTGCTCAACCGTCGTCATTTCTCATTCTCTTCTGTTTTATCAGATTCGTAAAAGTGTATCTCGCCTCAGCTTTCCATCGTACTCTTGCATTTTCTATCGTTCCGAGTCTTTTTATAGCAGCGTTAAAAAATGGACTACAAGTGGATCGAAGTACTGGTACCGAAATAAAATTAAATCCCTTAGGCTCTCCCTACCCCGTTAAGAGCGGAAAGAAAAATTAATGATATTGATTTTCGATCTTACGAAGAAATTGAGTTTCCCTCCATCTCGCGTGAGGAAAGCCTCTTCTCTTTCCTTTTATACGTAAATGTACATCATAGGCCTCGACGAAAATGAATTATGCCCTCAAACCGTAAAGAATTTTCAAGAAAATATATACGATCATACCTTTAATTCCTGTCATTATTATATATGTAAATTATGATCAATTATGAAGAATAAATTCTTCCTCCACTTCATTTTTGCGCTTTCAATCTTCAAAGGCAATGATTTATTTTTCACTCACTCCAGCTATAAATACACGCTTCGACTTTTCAATTAACCGATCAATTAAGCTCTGTAATTATATTCTTCTTGGTCTAGTTCGTGGACAAAAACTCCTCTCTTTCACGTGAGTTATTTCCCACTCGACATTTTGTTAATGTACGAGATTACGCACGAAGAAATTAGTGGCTGATATTGATTAAAGTGCAGGTTGCTGGACAAATTTGGTGTATGATTTAATGAATCGTATTTTATATTTCGCTAAAGAAGAATTTTCTGATACCGAAGCTCATTGTTTCTAAGAGCTGCATGTTGCGTTGATGCAAATGAGAAGAGATGCTATTATCCGGGCTCTGCAATATTTGCGCAGTGGGTTAATCCTCTTAGAAACGAAGAAACGGATTATCGCCACAAAACTCGATCTCAGTCTAAAAACGATTATTCCGAGAAAAATTCTACGCACAAATTACACGATTCCCTCTTTTCTCCAATATATATTCTATTCTTATTAAATATTATATGCTTATTGCACACTGATAATATATTCCCCTGCTCTTTGCTATATCCCACTCTTCATCGATTTGCGATAAACTTTTTTCATCGAAAAAGCGAAATATCCGAGGTTTCATGAATTTTTCACAAAGATTCCATTTTAGGTTTCATCGGTTTTTCATCTCGGTTGCGGGTCAAGTAGCGATGACCCTAACCAAAAGAGGTTAACGGTCGTTAAATATAATTCAATATTTTGCTGAGAAGTGGGATGTAGAAATTAAAAATATTTAAAGATGAAAGAAAGTTAAAGCCAGATGGAAGATAGTTTAAAATAGTCTATAGATTCTGTCAAGAGAATTTACAGGGTTGATGCGTAGGAAAGTCTTTCTCATTGGAGGAAGACAATTGGATCGAGGAAGAGGAATGAGTCGATCAATTGGAATTTTAAAGAGCTCTCAAGAAGAAAATAGGAATAGATGGTCGAGAGAAATGATGCTTTTGGATTTTATACAGTTTAAAATAATGTAGATTCCGTTAAGAGAATTACAGTGTTGGTGCGTAGGAAGGTCTTTCTCATTGGAGGAAGACAATTGGATGGAGGAAGAGGAATGAATCGATCAATTCGAATTTTAAAGAGCTCCCAAGAAGAAAATAGGAATAGATGGTCGAGAGAAATGATACTTTTGGATTTTATACGTGGAAGATAGGGAACGCCCCTGCAAGGAGGAGCAGCCAATGATGAAGCATTTGGGTGGGGAATTGAAATATTCTTCGTTAATGACGCAGGATGCGCTGTGCAGGAGCGTTTATCTGTATGAGTGTTGGTGCAAGGGCTGGACCCTCCGGTAAAAGGGGCTAGCAACCCCCTTTAAGAGAAAACATATGCCGTCATCGAGGGTTTCTTATTGTGTTATTCAGAAGCTTGTACGATAACGTTACCCCGATTTTTAATACGCCGGTTCACCCTGGCTATGCCCCTCCCCTACTTCTATCATACATTCGCAACATTTTAACGAGATTAGTGTCGTTATTAGGGGTTTCAAATCACTCCTCTGTTTTCACTCCTCGACCTACTGTATGCTTATTACCTTATAACGATTACGATTCGTACTCTAATTATCATTTGTTCCTCTATAAAAACTATTTTTTTTACACTATTTTACAACATTTGAAAAAATTTACAGTAATATTTTAATTATTACGAGCTTGAATAGAGTTATAGTGCTCGTGTGATCTATATGTCAGTATTTCAATTAATTCAAGGAGGGGGGGGGGGGGGTGGACTCAGGTTCCGAATGATGAAGCACGAAGATACAAACACGAAGATAAGAATTTAATAGCAATAAGCAGCGTTCATACGTTAGGCATTAATTTTCCAGCTGGTGACCGTAGGATCGCGTTTATTTGCGCGATACGCTCGATAAACCGTCGTAGGAATAATCATAAAATTATGATGCAACATTCGATTGCTGCCACCTACGGGCGTCCATTCCTATCCTTTCATCCGTTTACTCGAGAGGCGTTGAACTATCCATTACAGAAATAACCTTCTTGCCCCGTGAATCGCTTTAATTATCTCTCATCCCCTTAATAGAGGGTTATTAGAAACTCGAATTGCCTTCTCCTCCGAAATTTCGTTATGCGGAAGCCTCAAATAGCTCAACGTAATTTTATACACGGAACATCTGTGTAATTTCAGTGAAAAATAATAAAATCTCCCGAAATAATAGATTTCCATGGAGATTTTCCGGCAATTGTTATTAACGGAAAAGAATTGCAAAAATGCGAGAAAACTTCACGCTAATCGCTTGTCAAAACGAGAATTTCCTGTCGAAGATTGATAATGGTATTGTCGATGTAATCGTATACAGTATATAAATTAGGTAATATTAGCATACGCGTTTGTTTATAATCGTTTCAATATACGAAAACCAAATTGATCCGAGCATCAATTATTTATTTAGCTTTAATTGCAATGTATCCAGGAACTGATAAATGCATTTTCGACTGTTTAAGTGAGTCTAATAAGCTGTTTACCTATAATGCATTTAATCGAACGAATAATTCGAAGCACAGTTCGCTAATTCTCGCGATATGTTTGTGCAGCATGCCTGTAGTAAGTTTGTCGGACTATTGGCATTTCGTTTATTCACCTTGGTTGTTTGATTTCAGTCTACGCGAATGAATAATTTATAGGTACCGAAAGAATTGCATCAGGTAAAATACCCAATGTAAGAGTCTGATTTGATTCAAAGTTTCTCAGAGCCGTTGAATGATCGAGTCGAGCGAGAATTGGATTACCTTAAAGGCAAACATACAAGAGACAAATTGTCTTAAGGGTATAAAATAAAATTCGAACAGAGTTGTACTATCAAAATCGAGTGAATTAAACAGCAAAATTCCTCCTTGAAAATATTTCCCTCCAAAATTTTCCCTCGACGAGATAAAACGAGTTAAATATATATAGCAGGACAATCTTTAGGTTTCTTTTGTGTGGAGCTGATGATCGATATAGGTGGTACTATATATATGAGTGTTGAAATTACGGACAAATTAATTAATTATGTCAAAGCGAGAGTCCATAAAACTAACGACATTAATTTTCAAGAAAAAGCATCCAACGACTGCGTTTTACCTTTGGCTGATGTTTTATCTTGATCGCTCGTGCAGATTCCTCGACACGTTCCCAGCGAGCTGTCAGCCGACGAACGAGGACAGGAAAAGAGAAATCAGCTTGGAGTTCCACTCGTTAGTCGCCAGAGAAAAATATATAGGAGATGCGACAGCAGTGTTCCATTTTTCTTCATCCTTTACCCAAACACAAAGGATTTTCCTATTTAATTACATGGGACGAAAATTAATCTCACCGCTAGTAAAATTAATTGACTGCATTCGCAATATAGGCCGAAGTTTCAAATTACTTTCAAATACCTATTTGTTTACCGTGAAATACAAGTAAGCGAATGGAGAACTCAAGACAAAAACTTTGGTTGGAAAATAATTGGCGAGAGAATCTTGAGAACTTCGGAGCGTGTTTTGACCATTAAAAATTGTAGTTTGAAACGCTTGTTTGGAATTACAGTGGATCGAGTTGAATTGTCGAGGAAACAAGAATTTGATTATAGTTAAATAATTGCTTACTTGTGTAGTGCAAGGAAGGGAAGAGATTTTCCAAGTGGCGAGAGAGTCAGATTCGGATGGAACTCGAAGTAAAGTAGAAGCAAAGTGCGTAGGGTGTATGCAGGAATAATGAGGGAACGTATAGGGAGGTTTGGGGTAGCCGAGGCCAATAATAATCGAAAGATGGTCTGCATGATGCCGTATAAAGTTTCCGGCGGCAGGAGGGAGAAATTACCACCCGTCGAATTAGCGGGTAGCGAGAAAATGCCCTACTCACTGTCGTCCCTAGGGAGAGCAGCCCTACGCCCTGGCGCGGGGTGAGGGTAAAAAGGGTGCCCTTTTCGAGGGCGGGGCCCAAGTACAAAGGGCCCCATCCAAAGTATCAACCCCTGGGTGGAGTCTGCACCCTCTATATATGCACCCAAACTTCCACTCGGGGTGCAGAATTCGGTGCACTACCGTCCCGTCAACATCCTTCCACGATTTCATCTCTCAAAAACCAACCGGAAGTCCATCGAGGATTACCAGAACACTACGACCTACGTGTTGGTTAATAACAATAAAAGACAGTGTGACTCGGGGTGATTGAAATATTGCGAGTGAAACCGGAAATGAGCAGTGATTTCCGGTTGAGCGGTTCGGGATTCTCAAGGAGGAATTGAAGAGTTCCGGAAGTGCAGTGGTACCACCGACGGAGCGTCGAGTGACAAGTTATCGAGGATCGCAGTAAGGAAGAGAATTAACCAGAGGAAGATGTCGAGGAGTTTTTTGGTCGACTCGTTGATCGGCAACAATTCGCCACCGTCGTATCCGTTGCCTTACTATGGGAACCAGCTGCCCAATTACATGTTTAATTTCTTCAACCTGGGTCTGGGATATCAGCCTATTAGGCCCGTTCCTAGGCCGGCGCCAATGAGCGTCGCGGTGCCGATGAGTCCACCTGCGCTCACTGGTGCCCTCCCAATTTCCGGTCAGAGCCCGCCATCCCCCCTCAACACTTCCGCCAGCAGATTATCAGGTGAATATCCCCTCGATCGAATTACCAACCTCAAACTGCCAATCGATCCTCGCGAGGATTCTTTTAAAAGTATTGGAAAAATTGTAGAAAAATTACAGCCTGCCAATTGTCCTTTAAATCGGAAAAGACAGAGAGGACGAAGTTTGACGAGAGAACATTTTTTTGCAGATGCCTCAGGACCCAACGACTCGCCTTCTCGTGGTAGCACGCCGACGCCACCCCCACGCTCTCCTAATTCAATGACCGCCAGTTCAAAACGCATCCGCACGGCTTTCACCAGCACCCAACTTCTCGAATTGGAGCGAGAGTTTTCGTCCAACATGTATCTGTCCAGATTGAGGCGCATCGAGATCGCGACGAATCTACGCTTATCCGAGAAACAAGTGAAGATCTGGTTCCAGAATCGCAGGGTCAAGTACAAGAAGGAGGATCTACCGTCTGGACAGAGTCAGAAGTGCTGCTGTCTGAGAACTTGTGGCAAAAGAAAAGACTGCTCGGACGAGATGAACAGAAAATGCGAATCCAGCGACGAGTCTGATAGAAAGGACATTCAGGATAAATCTGCTGATTCCGCCTTCATCGACGGCTCCTCCAGCTTCAAGGCCAGCCAACCCACGACGGACCCGAAGATTCCCGCAGACTTGGACGAGAAGCCCAACTTCCTCGTGGATTCGAAGCTTTTTAACCACTCAGGATTTACAACGGACGTTAGGGATTTGTCGAGAACCTCCAAAAGGCCGTCCGAAGACAACCAGGATGACGCCGAGGCGAAAAAGATGAGAATAGATTTCCAATATGGCCTGTCAAACTCTATCCATGAAACCACAGTGGCCCCTGTTTTCAGAAATGTCAATTGTACTAAGCACACTGTTGAAAGAATCGTTAATTCCTAAAGGCACGATCGATTTTTCCAACAATTCACACACTGTTTTATCCTATTTCGAGCATTGCGAGGATCGATATTTTGGGAATGTATATATCTTTTATAAGATTTTTATATAAATATTACACTACTGGATGTGATACTTTTGTATGTGGCATATCGAATTCCCAGTGGACCAAATTACGAAATTATCGCGATATATTTGTACTATTGTTAAGAGTGTAAATATTGTATATTTTTATATATATATATACATAGTATATACTATACAAATGTCGAATACTTTAATATTTTAATATAAATACTGGAGCAATAAAAGATTCTTCTATTTAATATTTTTGTCTCGCTTATATTATCCTCGGTTTATTTTTCCAAGCAATATTGTATTTCTGTATAACTAGATAGAGATAAATCACATACTTTTTGTTCAGTTCGTTACACAAATTTTAAAACTTTCCACCAAGCACTAAATTTTAAACGGAAGGTAAATTTACGTTTTTCAGAAATTCTTTGAAGGAAGTTTAACCGAAGAATAATAAAATTTTTCGTAATGGTTTCAAAACCGTATAAATCTCAGAAATAAAGATCGCGCATTATCGATTAAATTGAATATATTTTCTTTACTTTCACATACACGCTAAGTGTGTATTTAAAAAAAAACATAACAAAAGCTACACTTTGTGGAATTTTCATAGAAAATTTTGGAATTCACCAGTATTGTTGGAAGAGGCATACCATTCTGTGTAGCAGAAATTTTTCCTACAAAATGACACGATGACAAAATATAATCTAATATTAATCACAAAATATTGCATAAATTAAACAAACAAAAGAACCAATATATTCACTAAAAGTAAACATATTATTAAAAATAGTAAATATTGACAAACAAATTTTAGTTTACACCTAAATTGAGAACATGAAACAGTGATTTAATAGTTTAAAATTATTGTTCCAGAAAATCGTAAAGAATAAATTCTACAATTCAGATATTGAGAAAACTATTTTCTTAATGAAATCGTAATAATTTTCTTTATGTCACAGAACACAGCTGTCTAGAGTATAAGTGTTTACTGACTAGTCGAGATTTCTCAGTTACTATCAAAACCGAGATAATAAAAAGGGACGTCAGTTCGTAAAATGGTCAGGTATTATCCACGCGATCGATTATCCAGCAATCGGTAGCACAAAGCCATAGTTGGTTGGGGGGGGGGGGGTGGAACTGGTTGGTGAGTTTTTCGGATGACTTTGGGAGAGCAAGGAGAAATAGCAGGCTTAAAAAAAGAGGAAGAAAGAGATATAGAGAGAATAAATAAGTAGAAGGAATATACGCGCGCAGACAAAAAAAGGAGGGAGAATAAGGAGCATGGTTCGCGGTCACTCGAGATGCGGCATTGTCGGTGGGAAACGGGCCGTGATGCCGTAAATCCTGGAAATTTGTCAAGAGGCCCCCACTTTGGGTTAAATTTAAGGTAAAACGTAGTTAATGGTGTTAAGGAGCGGTACGACAATACTTGGGAGCGCTCTCGAAGCCACGTCTCGCGACAATGGGGCACTTGTGTCGCTTTGCTGGCCCAGCGGGGCGAAGGGAGTGGGGGGAGAATCGAGGGGGACAGGCCGCAGTTGTGAGGCAGTCATGGTGGGAGAGACCCAGAACCGGCTGGCCTTTTTTCGGCCCAACTCTCGGGCCCATTGACGATAGTCGAGCTGCAAATTTCATTCATCCCTGCGCGAGAGACCAGAGTGAGTGGGAGAGTGGAGGCATCCGTTCATCCTCAATGGGACTCTTTAAGGCCACGACCAAAGTCACGATCAAAAAATTGTCACCGCTCTTCACATTCTTCTCGAGCGGCGACCTTTCAACTCCGCTGGAATTTAAGGGACGTTTAACGTCGGCCCAAAACTCTCAGGACGCCTCCCTTTTATGCTCCTTTTCCACACTCGGGCCACTTTCTCGCGAATTTCCCACCATCTTCATCCTATTCAAAATAAATATATATATATATGGACTAATATTTTTATCCTTCACTGATACATATTTTCCTCTCTCTTTTAAGGCTCCAAAATATTGATTTTATTGGATTTATCAACTCTCTTCTCTTCGCAACGTTTATTGGAATATTTTGTTAAGTGTAAATGGCGTTGTTATCAGTGCGATTCGAAATCCTACTTGATTCCAGAAATCTTAGGTCTCGCTGGCATGGAATGCCTTGCCTGATACGTGTCTAATTAGTCCAGTTCTCGGTCTCTCGTTAGCGTAACTTTGGATCTCGCTGCGAGTGGACGGCAACTAGACGAAGTCTTAATGGCTTCCCCGGACTAAATTTTCGTAATACATGCACGGATTCAGTGTCCGAAGATCGAAACACTTTGCAAGATTGAATCATCCCAGTTTGACAGCAATTTAAACTTTGAACAGCGACGAAATCTCTCGTTCCACATTCAAATATTGATTAAATTATTACGGGAAACGTCACCTTAATTTTACCGGAAAATTTCCGGATCTCTTTAATATCGCACTTGAATCTATTTCCTCCGACTGTTTTATATTTTCCCTGCAATCAACCGGTGTCATTCGTAATATATATATATACATGTCCATTATATATATTTATTGTTCTCGTGAAATGATGCAAGAGGGAAGATTGCAGTGTTGTTTTGGCGTGTTACTTTGAGAATAAATAAATGCTCGAGTGAACAGTTAAATAATACGTATAGTTGTTTGAAGATTCTCTTTCGTTGAGTGTACACGTACGGTGGAGGTAAATTATCCGTAGCAGCTCGTCGGGGAAACGTGGCTTGCAGGAAGACACAGGAGCATAAGGGAGATGATGCCGGTGGATGCCGTCGCAAGAATTCAAGTCACGTTACTCAACGACGATAATGCAATCGCAACTTCGTGAACCAGAAGATACTCTTTGACGGAGTCGCCTCTCAACTGGCAAGGCGTAACTTTATTTCCTTCGGATGCATGGAACATGAACTTTATGCACATTTCATCCACTTACAATTTTCCACAGAAACGCATAATTCTCCCATAAAACCCTTGCGAAACTTTCCTTACGAGCCTTCTTGTAATTGGATCAATTATGGCCTTTGGACTCTTAGGAAAAATACAAGCTTTCAACAAGTAGTTTCGACTTTGTCAAAACATTTTGAATATACTTTTCTTAAAAATTCCTAAATCTTTGTTTTCTTTTACAGTGTAATAATACAGTGCACGGATTTATAGCGATGGTAACGAAGGTACCGAAACAATAAGAGTCGTTTATTTGTGATTGGTGATGAATGGTGAGAATTGTTGGTAAATATAAGGATTGCTCGTGAAGCTTTTTATGTATGAAGGACGATAAAGGGGTGGTGTTGGTTAAGGCTCAGTGAGCTTGTATAGGCGATACGGGGATCCCGAAGAGGTTTCCACTCGACGCACTTGCATCGGATTTGTCGCGGCGACTAGAAGAGAAAGACGATCGTTGTTTAAAGCACGAGTTTCGAGTTTCGGGGCTACCGCAGGGATCCTCGAGTGGCTGTTCCGAAAAAAAAAACTAGTGCAACGGTTTCTTTGCTCGGTTCGATAATAATTTCGCCAGTTTCTCTCTTGGTCCGTACGAACGTGCAGAACTTGAATATGCACGTTGAGAATATTTATCAAACGGGTAAAACATCTTCACCGAAGGACACGAATGTTCGTGTATAGGATTTTTAGAGGAAAAATATGAGAAGGGGGGGGGGGGGTATGTAGAGAGAGATAATAAACATGGATACGAGAGTGAGAGAGAAGGGTGTTGCTGAATGGAGAGCAAAAAAGGAGGGGAGGGAAAGCTGTGTGAGATTCTGGTGGAAGGCGAGTTTTCAGCTTCCGGTGCGCGCTAATTCATTTCATTTTATGCGCACTGAAGAGGCGCTCGATCAAAGTTGTAAAAGCGAGCGCGACAGCACTCGAGTTGGCAACTGCGGGAGCAACAACACGGATCGGAACGGAGGAAGAAGGATGTGAGGTACGCGCGAGAGGAGTGTAGGCTCTCTCAAGGGGTGAGAAGGGAGGTGGAGACTGCCACAGAGCGGAATGGATGAATCGGAGGGGGAGTATGACACTGTGACACGTATGGACCGAAGTAGAAAGAGAACAGGCGGTGCGACCACTCGAAAGCTGGATTTTCAAACCGTTTTCCTCTTTAAACGTTTGCCGAACAATGGCGACGATGCGAGTAACGCGCGCCGCCATTGTGGATCGTTTTCACGCAGCAACGAGCATGCAAGGCCCAAAGAAGCTCCGGAATTTTGTTATACTGTCTCGCTTGGGACACGTGTCCTCCTATTCGAATTACAGGAACGAGCCAACTGGAACGAATGCGATAACGAATCACTTTATATATATAGTTCGACTACGTTGAGTGAATATCCCCCCTCCCCCTCTTTACAATCATATATAAATATCATTTTTCCACGTTAGTGCATTTTTAGTCATACTTTTATAGTTTTTTGTGTGTACATACTTATACTATATTAGTTAATTAATTTTTATGAAATTTTCTATTCCACATAGGAGCGAGATCGATCGCATAATCAACTTGCGTTTCTCATTTGAGACTGTTGAACCGTGAGATGGCCGAGTGGCGAAAGAAATTGAAAATATTTTCAGCATCAGCTGTGGTGGCCGTAGGTAAGACGTCGCTGTTGTGTAATACGTGCGATCCTTTTTGCGAGTGATCCTTATTGTGCCAGGCACGGTTGCTTTCGTGTTTACCCAATGACGCGCGGATAATTCTTTCGGCCACCTACAAAAATCCCGAAAAGGATCCCTTTTCAGTGTTACATCGTATCTTCGTAAATCTTTCACCTTGAAAACCATCAGGTTTTCGTGTATTCTTCGAGCAGCTCCTGTATTGCAAAAATGGATATACGATACATTGATTAAATTTAATTATTAATCGTTTCTCAGGCACTTCAATCTTGTCGAATATATATACGTGTCTATAGGTTTCTTTTTTAAACCAATGTACGAGAAGGTTCGGGATAGAGGAATTCTCTAGAAATTTGCAGACAACACTGAATCAGAGAGACCATCTATATAGGTTTTCTTTTCAAGTAGTCGTAACACGGTTAATAAGAAAATGCATTCCTCGAAACTGGCTTATCCGGATAAAAAGTAAATCTCGTTCGCTTAAATAATGTCACTGTACGTCGAAAGAAACTCGAAGTTGCAATTTAATCATGGTTCAATTTTCGAAATACTTTGCTGTACTTATTACGATCTTTTCCTCGTCAATCACGACCGGATCGAAGAAAGTGGTGAAATTTCTAGACTACAATGGAATTTTCCATTTATTGGTATAGTTTGATTAATAGCTTGCAAAGGCATACATGGAAAATGAAAATTTCGATTCACGTAAAACAAGCAGTTTTTAATTGAAAGTCGAAGCGAGAACTGATTGGAGAGCAGGGCAGAAAATTACAAAAGCTGCTTTATGCTGGCCGTACGAGCTCGTTCCGGTAATTTTCGGGAGAAACGTAAGTTGTTTCTAGTTTCACCGAGTCATTATTTGATCGTTACAAGTAGGCAGGTGCTGTATCACCTAGGTTAGAGCCACGCAACACGTTCGTGTATGTTTGATCTGAGTCAAAGCATGAAATACACGCATTAAACGCACCTGAGACTCGAGCGTGTCCATTCCAATTGGAACGGGCACCTCCCGTAAATTGCCCGAGGGTCTATCATCGACTAGCTCGATCAACTTTCCAAGAAAAACTTGCTTCGACCTTGATACATAATTATTAAAACATTCCACTCCTTTACAGATTCCGGCGCGTTGCCTCCCTCATTATTATTATTAACAGCTGAAACTCTCCAATTGCCTCAATATCATTCCGCGTATAATACAGCGATCATTAAAAGCAATGGCTTTATGCAAATCTTCTACTTAGGAGGACATTCCATTTTAGTTCCTCGCTCGGCAATAAGATAATCGTCGCTGGCGTTATCATATGCGAAATTAATTGTGCCCTTGGCCGTCGTAATAGAAAAAACGATTATTTATAACTTATCATGCGATAGAACGTTCCCCTTCCTATTGATAATCTCCATGATCCAACACGCGAAGTATACCTGTAGATATAAATGCTTATTTTCTCCAATTTGTCACTAATTTTATCATTTTGTCGAGGAATTATTAATTTGCAATTATATTGTTAGAAATTAATTTCTTGTAACAATTTTAATTTTATTGATACAGAAATTGGAGAAAAAAGAGAGTATAAAAAATTGGGCTCAGCCGGGATTTGAACCCGGGACCTCTCGCACCCAAAGCGAGAATCATACCCCTAGACCACTGAGCCGCTCACGACTGTTCCGTCTTATTTCAGGTAGACACTGCGTGGCTGTTATTTCTCATCGATCTTGCTTTATACTTCCTTTTTAGTATTTGTGTCAACTTTCACGCAACGCTAATAATAAATAATAACAAGCGACATCTTTTTTTTATTTTATCAAACTAGTTGCATTCATTTTATCTTTAATATTTACCATAACGGAAACAAGGTCACGATACTCCAACCTTGTTTTGCAGAGTAACGTAACGTTACAGTTATTCATATATTATTATTATATTAAATAATTATATTAGATGAAATTAGACCTAGCTGACTCTTATTATTAATAAACATTTTTTCGTTACTTTTCTAGGAGTTTCTCGAACAAATGATAATGTCCCAGGTGTTTATTTTAATAATGATCGACATTTCTTTTTAACGAAGGAAAAGTGGAAAGTGAAAAGTTTGGTCGAAACTTGGACGAAGTAAAATTTTTGATATTTGGTTTTCAAACAGGTTTATTAAGAGGGTCCTTGTTTAGAATATGCATACGATGCTAGAAAATATTGGATACTTCCTGCACACATATACATTTATATATATATATATGCAAATTATGAATTTGAGCATAGAGAAGCTTGTGACAAAAGTTACGGCAACTTCGCTAAAGCGTCACGTAATGCTGTACAGTATTGTAGGGAGTACATCTGGGAGCCCATGTCTTTAGGAAAATATAAAGAAAAATTGGCCCTCATATACCAAGCAATATTAAATAACCACAAAACCACGGCTGTGCTTTATTACGTCAAATCTCGCTCCTTCATTAGTTGCTTTAACCACTTTGTCACGCAATAGCGTAGCCTTAAAAATTTGCACAAGTCAATAAAATTTATTTAAATTTTTTAATTTTCCACCAGTTAGCAACAAAGAATAAACTTTTGACGATTCGAATAATTTTACTTATATATTCTTTGCTTGGTGGGATGAAGAAAAAAATTGTCCACAAGATTTATGGAAGTAATTATGGTAATTAGAGGCAATATTTTATAATATTAAATTAACTCGATGCCTCCACAGTTTTTTCTACTTTATAGAATAATTTGCGAGAAAATTATTCAGCTCGAGGGATTGCGTTTGATTTGTTGGTGCGACGTCTACGCCACTGGCTCATCCAGCTGCTTGCATTGAAATTCGCCACGCGAGCAAAAGGTTCCCCGCGGAATAATATGTTGAAGCTCCAGCAACAGCAGCCAAGTAACTTGTTCTCCTGAAGGGTTATGCGTTCTCGGATGATATATTTCGCTTATTCAAGGTGTCCACTAGTAGCGTGACCCAAACCAACACAAGACGCGAGAAATTTCGCTCCTACTTGTCTCTGCGCACATTCAAATTCAAATCCATTCTTAATCTCGTCCAGCAATCCGGCTATTTAAAAGCAAATACCACTTTTCAGCTTAATTATACTTCCGTATAATAAACGTCCTGCATTAATTACGGTTTCAGCGTGTACGACATCGCGCTTCGTTTTATTTGTTTTTATTTTAAAGCCATGTGGTACAGCAGAACTTTTTGCTTTGGCACTTCTGGTTAGCAGCGATGTAAAAATGACATATACGAGAAATTTCGGTCCCTCGTGGCCAAGAAAAAAGTCCGATGTTCCGTGGTAATTGCGAGAAAATGGAATTCCGCAAACACCTTCACTTCGCTCTACTTAACTCGAAAGAACATCGAAGAGTATTAAAACTTTTCCAAAGTAAAAAAGAAACTCGGTCCTGTATATAGCTCTTAATAATTATAAAAAATAAAACAAATAAATAGGGATAATTATAAGGGTTTATTTCACTCGGAGCTGCAAATTTACTTACATGAATTATTTGTGATAAAGTCATAAATTAGGGGATTCTTATTAAGAGTAAAAAATTATAATCTTATTTAGTGGAGGTTTTAAGGTTAATTATGCGTAAATAGAAGTTACGAGATGGTAAATTAGAATTTGCCATCTGTGTCTACGTAACAGGTCAATTTTGAGACGAATTAACTAACTTGCTTAAACGCAATCAAAATGGTGGATTACACCTGACCCGAACAGATCAAGAGATACGAAACTGCACGAATTTCAACGCAGTCGGTTTAAGGAACATCCTTTGGTAACTCACAAAAGAGCCTAAGGGGTTCTAATCACTCACAATTGACATATCGTACATGCATTTGCAAACGGAGCGGTTATGATACGTTAACTTGCATGTACGCTCCAAAAGCTTAAGGCTCCAAATCCTAAAAGCAGCTACTACAAAAGCTTTCAACTAAATGACCTAGTAACTTATATATATTCTTCAGCAAAATTCTCTTGAAAATGAAATGGGATAAAAATTAACATAATTATAATGGCACTCCAATCGATATAACGACTCACTTAAAACAACACTTATACAGTAAGCTAAACAAATAATAATAATCCAAGATCATCCAAATCGATTTAGAAGAATTATCATCTTCGTTTATTCCTTGAACGAATTTCATACAGTCGTGTCTAATACATTTGACAAAGGCTCCAAAGAGATTAGCCCGATAGAACTATAAAGTGACATGGAACGTGATATTTTATTCTGTAGTCATAATAAGAATATCGACGTGTCTTAAAGTGATATGGCTTTTAGAGCGAATGAATCGACGTTTTCGGACGGAACAATTTTTTGCTCGTTGAGAGAGAGAGAGAGAGAGAGAGAGAGAGAGAGAGAGAGAGAATCAGGTATACTCGTCAAAATGTAGAATCGTGCCTGTCGACGAATTAGGAAATCGTATCGTTGCAAGGGCTTATCGTTAGGATCGCGGGAGGTCTTGACGTGGCTTTTAACGTCACTTTAACGCGGGTTGGACGATACCGATCAGGCAATATCTCGGTCAGTGGACCGATCGAGAAAAGTAGTGCGGTTTTTTCAAGGAAGAGAGAGAGAGAGAGAGGAGAAAAGCCGGCGTGCACCATGCAGAGAGATCTGGCCGAGTCAGCACGTTAATCCTTATTTAATCCTGAAGAAAGAGCAAATTTATCAGGCAGATCGCGCTCGATCTTTGGATTAACTTAGCCGCGGACCAACAATGGGTCACTAGGAGACACCACTTAGCACTGGGATCCGCCCCTTTGCACCATCCAAAGACCCAGCAGCTCCTATCTGATCGTTCTAATCGTCCTCGACGTCACTTGTTCCATCGTAAAACACATCCAGGTCCGTACCCTTTGTCATGGAAATCAAATGGTAATTTTCGACGAAAAATTCCTCGCACCTGTAAGAGCTTCGACCTCTCATCAATGTGAAACTTCTTCTTCTATTTTTATCCATAGTCTCATCCCATTTCTGATTTAGGCAAACTTCAAACGTTTTATGCCACTGCTACATTTGACACAGAGATGCTTTCAAAAATCCTGTACCTCTTGAGATATCCCTAAAAGAAAACTCAAACTCTGTATATACGATGAAAATTATAAAGAATAATTTATTAAACGTAGAATATCATTGGTCGAATTTGTAGAGGTAATTATTTTCTTACAAAAGTATTCCTGCACTCGTGATGCACTTTGTTTCTTATATTTTTATTATCGTGCAGAGTTATCAAGTGTACCGTGATGCGATAATTAAAAAGTGAAATTCGTTAACAATCGTTCAACTTTTATGTGTAACAGCGTTCTAATTTATGAAGGAAAATGTCCGGGTAGTTAATCAATTTAATTCGCGTTGAACAACTCGTCTGGAAGTTTCAGTTTGTTGCAACGAGCTTCTATTTGGCGTTAATAACGCATCGTGTTTTTTATTTTCAGACGATTTCCGCCTCTCTGCGTGGAAACCTGAATTTATCAGAGGGAGTGCAGTGTCAACAGGTTCATATTTCAATAAAATATTCGTTTATATATCCACTCCTTTGGGAGAATCGTGCTCTGAGATTTGTCAACGTTTTTCTATTCCCCACGCTTACTCGTTTGTTTACCTTTTGCAATTCCCCATCATTTTTATTAATCTAACGGGAGATTCTCTTATTTACCTGCGTGGTCGTGTTGGTAAACGTTTGCCCTTCTAAAAATAAAACGTTCGTAATCCGGTACGAGGCAGGAAAAAAGTTTAAAACATGAATGATAAAAGGATCGGTTATCAATGTCTAATGAGCTGCTAAATTTTCAAGCAAATCTCTTTTAAACATTAAATTAAAATATAATTGCTATGAACGCGCGTTTACCTATATAAGAAATTACACTGCACCACATTCTACATAATTCAAATTACATAATTACAAATGAGCATTAGAATTACGTGTGTACATGAGTGTAAAAGCTGTTTATGTTAATGCACATGTATATAGCAATAGCAGATGTGTGTGAGAGATGTGGGAATGTCGTGTGTAGAATAATGTTTTCGATTAGGTTAAGGGCGGGTGGTTTCATTGGTGGGAAGGTTAGAGAGCGAGAATGTTGCAGGATATACACGCGAGATCGACGTATTAGCTCTCGCAGCTTGCATATTGTATCTTGTAATCTCGCATCTGTGGCTGCTCAATTAAGGAACGAGGCTGAAGCGAGCGCGATTCCTGGGGATGGGATGGAGAAATTAACACGACGCATTGGCGTACGTATTGGTGCTTGTTGCACCACAGGGTCGAACGCAGCAGGGTCGTTAATGAGGAATTTGCATAAGTTTGTGGGGTCCCTTCAACGTCGAATTAATGCCCGCGCCTCCGACATAATAGAGGGACAATGAGCACCGGTTTCCTTCGAGTATCATCTAACCGGCTATAAAAAATCGAGCCCACTTATGCACATGCAAATTTTATTTCGCTGCGAGACCAATCGTGACACTAAATCAACCGAGGAGGTCAGTATTCTCATTGTGCGAGGGGTAAGAGAGAACTAAATATTAATTAGAATCTCTCGTGGAACGAAATATTGCGAAACTCCTAGAGTCCTCTGTGTGTATGTGTGTATATATATATATATATATATATATATATATAATAAATATTACATTTTATCTCAGTGTGTATAAAATACAGAAGAATATTTTGCAGATTTTTCAACATATAAAAATTATTATGAAATTTTTCTCTTAAATTTCGATTAGAAGACTCTTCTATAGAGTGACTTTTCAAGTATACATAGCTTGCTCGATTTTGTAGTATTTGTTTCGCGATGAGATTTGTCAGTAGGCTTTTTAGGAAAATGTATTATGAAAGTGTGACGATTTCAGCTTAAGCAGGGTACAGAGCGTAGCGGCTAAAATCCTTTTTGATACAAAGCTGAAGGGTCCTCGCGATGTGCAATTTATTTGATTGCATTTCTTTCTGCTCGGTCAAAAGGTAATTCAATTAGTCTGCCTCTTTCTGTTGAATTTGCCCAGGGGAAGAAAATAAAGAGGTCCACAAACGTAGTTGGCGTAGATCTTTACTATTAAGATTTCTATTTGGCCTTTTCATTCCTCGCTGAATCGCTAATATATTTTAAACGTTGATTGCTTCCTCCTATATTTATCCAGAAATTTCTCCTTTTATTCGATCCCAGTATACGAAACGAATCCTTTATTATCATACGAATTAAAATGGAATTTTGCGTTCTCTCTCTTGTAATGTTAATTAAGCATTGGTGTCAACCAAAAGATCTTTAAGACTTTTGCATATGTATATTCTCGATTATAACATAATTTCCGGTTTGTGCTACTAGTAGTCAACTTTAGAAACGGTTAAACGAGTTTCGTAATAACAACACACCAGGCTCGTTGTACCAGCTGGTAATACACTGGTGAGATGGTGAAACTTTTCCGAATCTTCGTGCATTACTTGCACAACTCTCCATGTAACTTAAACTACATTATAATATATAGAAGTAGAGACACTTTTAACGAAAAATATATGGAATAAAACTATAAATAATCTTTTTCTTATATACTGAAAGAAGAAAAGAATTGTTGGTAAGGATAGAATTCATTTATTTCTAGCTTCGAGAAGTGAAATTGAAAGTTGATTGAGCAAATGATAAAATTTTGAGAATGATGAGAAATAACTTAACACAGAAAGAACAGAATTCAGTATGCAAATTATTTATTTAACGATCGAAACCTGGAATAGGGGGTTATTCAAGAAGGTCAGATGCGAACGTGATGATACGTTTTCCCAAAGCTGTCGTTACTTCGAAACTTATCTCTGCTTCCGTACATCGTGCATAATAGCTGATAGCTTATCGCACGGTTAAGATTATAATACCAAGTGCCAATGGAATGAGCACTATCGACCTATTTTCCTCAATGTGGGGTCGAAAGGTCACTAAAATAAGCTACTTGCTAAAATGATTAGCTCAAAAATTCATTATCCTCCTTTTGATTAAAATCTATAATATAAATCTACCAAATAAACATTAATTAGTAATTCTACATTTGTTTCTCAAACTTTGACGTTTGTCATTTCTTATTACTAAACAGTAAAAGAATTGACTGACACTACCAAAAGAATCAAATTTCAAGTAAAATTAACTACCCTGTTTATACCTGACTGAAAAAAAAATCAAGTGAAGCAAAATTTCAAGGTTTTCAGGTAAACTGGTGTCCTTGATTTATATTTGCAGAGTAACGGAAATCAGAGCTTTAAATATACGAGCACACATAAACTACATTAGTAGTTAGGTGATCCCATTTAGTTCTCGGTTACAGTGGATCCAGTTGACTTGGACGAAAAGATGGAACGTTAAGAATTCCCTAGTCGTTTCCTTTCGATCTCCTGCACCCTTGGTCCTGAAGAAGGAGTGCGCTTAATTAATGACCCTTCATTGTTCCTCGTGGGTACACACGTACCGACGACTTTACATAAACGCCATTCTAGCTCTCATTCGACATTCGACCTGCCAAGTGAACCGTTAAAGTTGCCCCAAGTGCATAGCCGAGTGATTCCATCGAGCTTTATATTTTCTCCATCGAATTATTATGCGACAATGATCAACAGACTTTTCAACTCCTTTTCACCAACACCGATCCTCTTAAAACTTTGAATCCCTGCACGTCACACTGGCCCACTCGATCGATCCGTTCTCCATGCCATTTGCCAGATCTTTTCAATTAAGCCCAATGCAAAATTCCCCCAGATCCAGGACACTCTTAATCTGAAATTTCTTCTCGAACCAAACGATTATAAAATGAGGTTTATCCATCAAACTGGAATGATAATCTTTTACGATCCACTTTAACGTAACTTAATCGTCCAGGAGAAGGAGATTCGCGCTATCATACGCCATTTCCAGAGCAAGAGAGAGAGAGAGAGAGAGAGAGAGAGAGAGAGAGAGAGAACACAAGCTACCTTATGTAAACGAAATGCTTTTAGCAATTAAGAAAGTCGATCGTTCGACGGAAATTTTTAGCTCGCAATTTTCCTTCGATAACTCGTACAAGGGATGTGAGATCTCGAAATGCTCGGCACGAAAGTTCAACTCGCCTCATAAACTTCTTGCGTAGGAAGAATCCAGCTCAGGCGAATTGATTTATCGAAACGTCAATAAAAGTCTTATTTGCAGTCTGGATCCTGCCAAGTTCATCAGATCCTCGGAATCAGCTCACTGGAATTGGACAGTTTTTCCTATTCCGGGAGTATATAATGGAATCTGAAGCAGATTTCGTGTGTGCCTTTGTAAAGGGATTTCTATGATGGGAGAGTATATATATATATATATATATATATAGTGTTATACTCTAAAGGGTGGATCTTCCTGCTAAAAAATTGTAGAATAGCTCTGGTGGGTTCTGTCTCAGGAAGGTCATATGTACTATACTGGAAGAGACGAGTCGGTGTAATTTCATTGATTATTAAATCTTTTATATATATATACATACATATATAATTGAAAATTTTATTGAACCACGTCGATAAGCTAAATCATCCATACAGACACTATGGTCACTGTGTGGGACCGAAGCTGTTGAATGAGCATTGAACAGACGCATTTGGTGAATTATCGTCAATGACAGGCTCGCGAGGCTCCGCATGATCGAAAATGTAGTTTGGCGTGTGCGTTGAGGATTGCCAACGCAAACGGACGATCCTGATCGTTCGTTGAGTACTCCTATTAGTTCATGCTTTATATATGTGTGTGTTTGCACGGTAGACAGATAGAGAGGGGGGGGGGGGGGTAGGAGGGTATAGAAAGAGGCCGGTACGACCTGGAAATTGCACGCCCCTGGGCCGAACCAATGGAGATTTATATTTCAGTCCAAAAGGAGAGAGATTCCCCTTTTGTCCTCAAACACCACTGCGGTCTTGTAATATGCCTGACGTACGCGTATATATATTTACCCGTCGTGTAATGCAAACCAAATTTCATATTTTATCCTGATTTACCTTTCTACCCTCTTCAAAGATTCCCTCCACTATTCAAACTATTTCCATACTTTTATTTCTCAACAAATTTTCGAAGAAACTGTTTTTCTCACCGCGCGAACGGATATTCTCTCTGTAAGTTACAATTGCTTATTTCAGAATCTGCTTTGTCGGTTGTTGAATTCGTGAATCATAAACGGATGAGGTAGTCGTCAAAGCTTTATTGAACGACGACGCGCGCTACGTGCTGGAAGTCTGCGACAAACGGCTGACACGTAAAATGCATCCGGTACATGTGACGTGGGAGCAGGTGTATTTGCGATTATAAACGATTTCAGATATGGCAGCAATAAAGGGTGTCGTTAGTGATATAAAAATATGGTACCAAAAGTATCGTTTTTTATTTTTTAATCAATTTCCTATATACTACGTTCATGAATTTAAATGCTAACAAAGGTCCTTGCCTAAGACAATCAACCTGTTCCTTCTTCACTGACGTACGAATATATTGTTTAGCACACGACTTACTTAAGATTACCCTTAAAAAACTTTGTATGCTTGTGTGCATGTGTGCATTGCTGAATTTTCCATCCTGCTTTCTCAGCTGGTTGGGTTTACAAGAATTTCTCCTATAAAAATGTATCAGTTACCACACAGTTTTTCTTATGAAAGCAAAATTTCACCCTGAGAACACCTCCCTAATATTTCCTCCCCTTTTTTCACAATTTTTTAAAGCTACCATATTCTCCTACTAAATACACTTTTCTCAATATGTTATAAAAAAATAATTCGCTTTTAATTGATCATTTTCGATCAGTTTTATTCCTGGATATAGAGATATAAGTACGAAGGTAATATTTTGGAACGAGGGTTTAATATTACGTTGAAGGTATACAGTGTTTTGGGGAGGTTTGCGATGTAATAATTTTTCTCAGAGGCCATATAAAAGGACCTAAGCAAACTTGAGCGGACGAGTCGAATGATTCTTGTGTAACACAGTGGTGCATATAAGTAATGGCATATATGTTTCGTGGTGTAAAGTTTAGTACGCGAGGCACGGTGCGTGTATCTCGTGGAGGGCTTTTGTGTGATATAATACGGCGCCGACGGTCGAACAGGCCGAAAATCATGGGGCACCCCATTGTTGGCTCCGTTGATGCTACCCACTGTGTACAGAAGTGCTTAATGCAATAATGCAATATAAAGATACCATCGGGAGCTCGATGGTCCCTACTCTTTCCTCCCCACACACGATCTCACACACGCACGTGCTGCTACATCTCTCATACATATATACATCGCATTATACTCTCTATACAGTATACACTTTTACTTCAACCAGCCACACAAATTAATAAGCGCTAACTGCATCAGAAACTCCTGCCTAATTCGATCCACCCGAGGACTCGTAACCTACCCACACGAATCCTTTGTTCAAAATAAAAGCTCCTTTTTTACTGATAAATTCAATTTCTTCGGGACTCTATATCATATTATTGTTGCTCCTCTAACAATCTGATATTAGGTTAGTTAAAAATTTCATTTATTATAACTATTCCTGCCTACATATTTGATGCAATTATTTTTATTAGGGTATCTTTTGATTATGTTCATATTTCATAGATTATTTTATTAACTATGTTCATATATATTTTTAGTAAAGGCTATTATATAGTTTTTAAATATGACAATACTGTTTTTTTAAGTTATACGTCAAAACTCGTATAAGTAATTATAACTGGAGCGATGATTTAGGATCTTACGATCGTTTGTAAGATAAAGATCGATACCGAGATAATCGATATTTGAGAAGAATTTTACCGTGACTAACGAGCAGCCAGCCGCTTTAATTTTGTGGTGGTATGTTAACGCGTAGGAAATGTTACTCGCGTGCGGAAAATTAACGGTGATGGAGAACCTGCTGCGGCATCATCATCCGAAAGAAACCCGTAAAAGCCAAATGAAGAAGGCCAACGTAAAATCCAGTTTACGAGTCGGTGCAGGTGCACCGATGATCGTACGGATTATCTCGAGTCAGGTACGAATTTCCCGAATGTCCGAAAGCCCTCGGCCCTTCGAGCGATCGAAGGGTGCGACGGATTGTTTCATCCAAATGGTCGCGGACAATCCAGTTCACCGTTGACATGGCCCCGAGCAAACCTCGATCAATTTCAACGACGAAAATTAAGCGGAAAATGAAATAAATCTTTCACGGAGCAAATGGGAATTTTCAAAGAGAGCTACAATTTATTTTGCATCTTTCGGAAGAAAGAATCTCAAAGTAATTCGACGGATGAGTATAAATCGTTTACGTGCTGCCACAATGCGAGCACTCTTCTTCCAGTGCCACACACACACACACCAACATGGATACGTGGAAGTGTACGTGAGCGTTGTTGCGTTGGACAAAGTGATGTTGGCACGACGAGGAAATGGTACAGGAGGGCGTTTTACGCGACGGATAAAGCATGCACGTCGTAGCTGGGACGTAATGGCCACTATTTGGTAGTGGAAACGACGACAAATTGTCATGAGAAGGTATGTAAGGTGGAGTAATGGAATGGAATAGTGGATGGGGAGCAAAAGTGCATCTTTCGAGGATTCCCTTAATGAAGAAGAGCCCAGCGGGTCAAGAGGCTCCGGTATTCAGTGAGTGACGAGCCACCAGGTACGTTACGTCACGCCCTGTGGTGCCAGGTACAGGACCAGGTGTGTCGAAAATTTTGCTGCTGGCCACCATTAACCATTCTAACACTCGTTCATCCCCACGAATTCCAAGCATGGACCCACTGGACCTCTCCCCCCTCCCCCTTGCTCTCTCTCTCTCTCTCTCTACGACGTGTTTTCCTTGAACGAACGTTCTCGCCATCATCGCTTTGTCGTCCTCCGGCAAACGTCGACTGAATCTCTGACAAATTGACCAAACGAGCCTGCAATGCCGCGAAAACAAATTCGTCTCTGCAGGACCACCGAGAATTCTCACCCCATTGTGCACGAGCCACTCCAAAACTCTTCACCACTTTCGTGTGGTCACTTTTATTTGCAAATAGGATTCTTTCAGTCATTGCTCCTATATATCTTTTGTCAATTAAATTAATTAATTTTAGTTCTGTGTTTTTCTTTCGTTTTATAAGACTGGTGTTTAAGTTATTATCTTGTTTGTTAATGTATGAGTAGTATAGTGATTGGTGAGAATAAATTTGCATCTGTGTAGAACCATTGCAAATTCTCTGCTCATTGTACCATCCACTCCAAAAATAATACATTCCTTCCTTTAACTCGTAACAAAATTTATTCTAGTCGTTAAATAGAATCTTAATTCATTTTGTCAATTAAATGAATGTAATTTTTCTTGTATAAGACTGCTGCAATGTTTAACTGATTATCTTATTTATAATTACAAAAATATCGTAACGTTTGGCGAGAATAAATCCGTGTCTGTCAGATTACGGAATTTTCACTTAAATTATTCGTTTATCCGCGAATTTTCGATTTGACCATTGCAGTTGCATAATTTTCGAAGTTTAGGTATTAACGAAAAATGCGAGCTATTATATACGTATCCGGTTATTAAAGCTATGGAAAATCCTCTTGAATATTTTAATGTAGAATTTAAATTCAATTACGGACTCGGTGGTCCGACTGAAAATACCAGTTTAAAGAGGCAACGGTCTCGTTAAGAGTGCTTTTATCAAAGTTAAAATACAAAGTTTAGATCCATCGATTATATCGATCCAGCTTTCCAGTGGTTTCGACGGATCGGAATATCCAAGTGTGTATAACGAGTGTCTGATAAATGGTTAAATAAGACGATTCCGTTACGTGGCTGCGAGATATACTTGGCAGGTAGCGGATCGTTGCAAGCGTTTGACAAAATTTTAAGCACACTAACAAGACAGCTGGATTCTATAATGGTGTGGCGATTTTCGCGGTGGGTCTAAGAATTGGAACCTTCGTGGATTCGATACGCGACTCTTTCCTCGAGTCGTACGCAAGTGAATTTCACGCCTCTTGAAAGGTGCAACGGTTCTTCTATATAGTTAAAGTGGATCCTGTCGGTTCATCGTGCATTCGAAGGAGGAATAAAGGGTCTAGAGGGCTGAGAATCTCTTCGATAGTGGAGCTCATTGTGGAATTTTCAATCGTTCCCTCAGGAAGCACGCGAGTTATGGAATATCCTAACGAATCTTATAAACGTAAAAATAAAAAAGGGAGGAGAAAAATAAAACATATAGAAAGAACAAATAATACACAACTGGAAAACTGTTATATACATGATCCATTTTGTAACAGTCTCACGTTTCGGATTTCGACATGAAGCTATCACAATGTATGAAATACAGAAGAGTTTTTAAATTTTCCACTAACTTTTATTAATAATTTTAGCGAATGGAATAACCAAAGTATTTTCTTCGCATCCCGCACAGAAAGATATGGACGTTTAGGCTGGAAAGTTTTGCGTCTATGAATCAAAAAATATTGTCGTATATAATATCTAGCATGGAAGATCTCTCGTAGGTATATTTCGTTGCTACCCGTAGGCAACTTTTTAAAAACGAATAAAACTTTTCGTGCGAGAATATAGATCTTTCGCCGTGGTAAATTTTGTGGACGCCGTTCGGTACTGAAAACTGGATATTCTAGTTTCTTGCGAACGTTTTGGGAATTTCTTGAACAGCTTACAGCTGGATTTCAACTTCTCTTGATGTTAACATCGATATAAACGATAAGAAAAACCAGGAAATACGTACGCAGCCTCGAATCCAACCGACTTTACCAAACCAGTCGCGTTCTCTCGAGCTCCAGAAAATTATCTTGAAAAATTCTCGGAACCATCTCCGAAGTTTTACTCCATCGCGAAGCGGCTATAAAAGAGAAGATCGAACATTTATCACGATCGTTTCTGATCTCGTTACAATTATCGCATGAAACTACTAAATACTCCGAGTTCTGACAAAAAAACTCTAACACCAAATTTCAATTTCTCCTGCAGTCTTATTATTTGCTTAATTTTTCATCTTATCCGAGAAGTCGAGCGAGTTAAAAGTTTGCCTTGGGAGTTGTTGGCAAAGTAATAACCTAAAAACGCTTTGGAAGCTTTCGAGGGATAGTAAATTGCGTTGGATGGCTGTATCATTGATCATGCAGCGTCATTAATTTTATCAACGCTTCATCGATTGTCCCCGATGTACAAGTTATCGAACGGAGCGAACTATCCAGCTCTCGTCCTTTTATCAGCTTCGTCTTCTGGCCGGTGCGAGCCCTGGAAGCTCGATTTCCATACAACTTGGACCACTAAACTTGCCTCGACGACTTTCAAATGAAATTTTGCTACTCGATTGGATTTTTTACAAGCTCGCAGCTGCGATAAAATCAAGCTCGTGTCTCCTTGTTTCAAGCTAACACCCCCCCCCCCCCCTCTATAAGTACGCGTGCGTTTGCGTGAGATGGTATTTTTTATCGCGAAATTTATTTTATCGCAAATAAAGCAATGTAGAGCAACGCTTGTGATTGATCGAGAATATATGTTATATGTTTGAGCAGAGATATAGACCAGAGGCTTTTTAAAGAGCATGCATAAAATAGAGCGAGGGATGAAAAAATATTTGAATATTCCACACGAGTTCATTCATTCACACGCAGCAATATCGAGCGAGCCGAACGAATGAGCGGAATAAAAACACATGGTACAATCGAGCGCTTTAATCTGTACAGCATTCGAATGGTAGCTCTTATGTATGTTTAAACGGAAGCAGAATTTCAACGGAGTAGCGTGAAAGCGAAAAGAAAGTGGAGATGGATTAATGTCGGTTACACTCTGTACTATATATACATATATATATGACGTACTTGTGGAATTTTTGTGTATGGAAAAAAATGATCAGATAATTGAATAACGTCAACACGATAAATTGTGTCTGATTATATCAATGATTTTATTGGACTATTTAATTAAATATCGAGTGAGAGCGGAACAAACGAAATCCTCGCAGCATTGGGATTGTGTTCACGTATGTTTAAACGGGGGTGGAATTTCAACGTTAGCGAGGAAAGCAAAAAGAAAATGGGGAAAAAGAGGGGGGAGGGATTGGAAGGATAAGATCGAGGGTGGCTGTTTTGCTTTTGGTCAGTTGCAATTTCACGTGGCATTCGAAGGGGGAGGGGGTAGTTTTCAGCAGCAATTCGACCAATCGTGGTTTCACCACAATCCTCTCTCTCTCTCTCTATCAGAAAGGTCTAGAATTGATGAATTCCCCTCGCGAGTCTCTCTCGAAGCCAACCCTCCTCTTCCTTGCTAACCTAGCTCTCGCTTAGCTACATCGAATGGTTCTTCCCTCACGCGCCTCTCGCAAGCGAGAGAAGCAAAAAGTGCAGGAAAGAAGGCGCGCGCGAGTCTTTTTACGAGAAACGTCGAGGAACCGCCGAACAAATTGATTCGCGAAGCCTCCTGGGAGCTTCGCCTGAAATTTCTTCGCAGCGAATAGTCCCGAGGGAGTCTCCGGCTTTCTTCCTGGAAATCGCTCGCCAAAATCAAGTCACTCAACTTCTGACCTGGCTCTCTTATCAAATAAAAAAGAAACATTGAAATCTACCTAGCTCCCTCGATCGATGGGAATACTTTCAATCTTCCAAAAGATTCCTGCGCTTTTGCAAATTGCACAAATTTGTGAATTGTGGCTGGGAATGGAATTCCTAACAGCGGCTGTCTTAAAGCGGATGTACTCGAGGGAGTCCTGCGTCGTTGAAACGTTGCATCGGGCTCTTCTCGAAATTCCAGCACGTTTTTAATAATTATATATTTATAGCTAGAAAAACGAATGCACTGGCCAATGTTTTTTTTAGCATGACCCCGATGCAGGTCAGTCTCTTGCCTTTTCTGGCTGGCACGTTCGTGCTTTTGGCGACGTTATACTTTGGCACGGGGGTTTCCACTGGACCGTACAAAGTAATGGATTACCATCTCGTACTACACGGAAAACCGGAGCCAAAACTACTTGCGAGTTATTGCGGTAAACAGTGAAGGAAGCCAAGTGTCCGAAGAAACGAAGGAAGCTTTAAAGTAAAATTTCTCATGCCAAGAGCTTTTCTCTATATCTCTATACTTACGCTGAAAACGCAATATTCCATTAAATTGGAAGAAGAACAATTGAATTTAATTTATTAAACGACTCCTTATTGTAACCTCCAGTCGTGTCTCGAGAAATAAATAAATCTCTTTGAAGGTTACATAGAAATATTGAAATTGCAAACGAGTATAAATTGGTATTCTGTGACGATGAGAATGTGGTAGTATTACGGTATTAACCAAGTATATATACTGTGTATGATAGTATCGTGAATTAACGAGGAAATCACAATTTTAAAATTCCACCTCTGTAATAACAGCTTCCCCCCCCCCCCTCCCCTCACTTATATTCGCAGTGCAACGAGTCTCTAGATTCGTATGCCATCCTCGCGAGGCCCGTCCAATCCGCTTTATAGCCCTACTGGCTTCTATGAACTCTCCACAGCACGCGGTATATTCAAGTTAATACGAAATCAATATCGCGATACTCCCCCACATAAAAGAGCCGGACGACAGGAAATAGAACGATTGCCAGCTATCATCATTAACACTATTCATTATTAAACAATGCTTCAGAGAAGAAACTCGTAAAACACTGCAATAAAAAGTCAGAATAAAATTTCAAAGACCTTGAAGTCTCGGTGTGAAAATCATGTTTCATATATATCGTTACACTTGTACAAGTAATTTATTCAAATGTTAAATATAGTTGAGAGTGTTTAAGAAAAATAGAAATATTCTTTCAAAACTATATAAATTTTCCTAGAATTTCCATAGCTGCACACTATCACTACCGCTATATAAAATTATCATTCATGGTGGTGTAATATCGTTTTATAGCACTGTCGTCGAGCTCGTGAAATCGATTACAGACAGACACGAATAGTAGAAATAAAAAGATAGGTACTTTACGAAGCTCTCGCAACGAACAGTAAGTAATTCAGCGAGCGAGAACCGTACATGATTTAGCAGAGGTTTTATACTTTTCGTTGCAATTTCCGACTCTTTTTAGCGTGAAATAAAAAAATCTTTGGCTATCGAAAAATGCATATTGGAGAGAGGACGGTTTTTGAGTGGAAATTGAGTGGACGAATGGTCGCTCGATCGGTGATAGAAAATTTCTCTTGTGGTGTTGGTGCGTTTGATTGTGGTCTCTAATACGAAATCGATAGCGCAATAACACTTTGCGCGATATAAGAATGATGGACGGGTAAAAGGGAAAGTACTACGGGGTGGGGGAGGAAGAAAAAGAGAGAGATAGAAGAAGTGGAATGAAAAATGCGGCGGAACGCGAAGAGGAAATGGCGCGTGGACTCAAGTCCATTGTAAAATCCGATTTTCTCCTGTCTGGAGTGACGAAACACGTATGCACCCGGTGCACCAGCTCCGAGCTTCGGTTAGTTTAGAAAATACGATTTTCCGTGCTAGAGTGAAATCTAATAAGTCCGCTGTCCCGAAAGCGAAGAACCACTATTCTCAACTGAACACGACTATATTCACCGATCTCTCCAGCCCTTGCTTTTCAACTCACACCACTTACTCAACTACGATTTATCACTCCGAGTCGCGCGAAACAAACCACAAATTTAAAATTTTACTCCGGCCTGAATGCAAAAGATTCCCCGACAATATGAAACATAGCCGCGAGGATTAATGGACGAAGGATGATTAACTCGTTCGATCCGACAAAATAATTCCTCTTGTAAATTTTCAACACTCTAGCTGGACCCACGATACATATTAGAAACGAGCGAATTTCTCATCGAGTGACGTTTGAGCGCTGAAAAATCACAAAGCATTTCAGTGCTTTATGAGCGGAATAATAAGAGAGAGAGAGAGAGAGAGAGAGAGAAACGAAAAAGCAAGGACCAAAGAGAGAGCTTTAAAGAATTTAATAAATGGAATTTATGAAGTCGTGCGATGATTAAAGGAAAATGGAGAAAAGTGGTCCATTCTCATGATTAAAGCGAGCTAGGCTGGATCATGAGAAAATTTGCCCTTAATTCGATTGTTTTCATTTTTAGCTTCCATCACGTGTATGTATATAGATATCAGGTGGAATACGACGACGCTTGGTACTCCGAACACGTGAACGTTGTACGTTCATCGTTGAAGCGTGATGCAGAACCAACCTAGTGACTTATACTCATATCTCTATATAGATTACTTTAAAAACCTACACTAATACAAAATCGATATAACAAATAATAGAATTTTCGAGTTACTCGATATAAAATTCGTATAATAATTGAATCATGTAATATGTGGAATTTATACGATGATATTAAACAGATATTTATTAGAGAAGTTTATCAAAAATTTGTGAGATATTAAAAAATCGATAAGACGAGTTACAAATCGACAAGAGCTATAAGCATTAAATACTACTGGCCATTGAAAATGGAAACACGTGTTTAGGATCGGTTATGCTACACTATTCATAGATCAAACTAAGAGAGAGAGAGAAAGGGAGCATTGAGATTCAAGAAAATGAATTCTGGTGAGAGCTGCAGATTCGGGTGACTTTTGGAGCCGCAGTGCCATAAAGTAGGATAAAAAGGGAAATGACGATGGCCGAGGCCCCTCGGGCCCGATGATCCCCGACTCCCCATTATATTATTATTCTTCAACAGGCCCGGGACCAGATGTGACCAATGCTCCGGACTCGCCTCTTCGCGTAGTATGGATTTCATTCACTAAAAGTTACACTGTTACGGTTGGTATTGTAAGCTGAAGTACCTGTAACTTAGAAGACCTTCGTGCGGCACGTGAAATTTAAATTTTCCAAGCCTGCGAGGTCCGAGCAGCGTCATTGAAGTCTCGTCGGACAATGATCAAGTGGACCCGAGTGAGAAATAGGAAGATGGCTGCAGTGGCCGAAGAAGTGAAAAGTGCGAATGAGATGGGAAGTCTTACGGTCATTGAGAAAAAGACTGCGGCCAAAGATCCTCGAGGATGTTTTCTTTCTCGTGCTGGAAGGCCGAGCGTGCCTTCAGGGAGGTTCATTCACCACTCGAGAGGATGAATGGTATCGAACGATTCTAGTATCGTAGACGTCGTGACGCCCTAATACCCCGACGGGGTGTCGCTTTCCTGTTTCTGCAAAGAACTTTTGCTCCAAGAAAGCTTTGCCTTCACCGGTCAGCTTTACTGGACCACTATCCAAATCTATATAGTATATATATATATATAGATACACCCAGCTATTTTCCTTCCCCCACCAATCACCATCGACCATCCTTCTCTCTCCTTTCATTCTTTTTACTCACTGCCACTGCACTTACTCTACGCTCATTTACCTTTTCACGGTACCAGTCTACCTGCTTCTTGGAACCAACTTGTCTTTCGAGAACAGTCAATGGAATCTATCAAACTATTGTGCCTTGAAATGCGAACCACTTTAGAATTCGAAACTCGTGAAATCCTTATATCCATCCTGTATATCCTACCAGTACCTGTTTCAAACTAGGAACTATATAGTTATCACTTGGTTGACTAACTCGTTAATTGGAGAACTATATATAATGAATAGCTTCATTTACGGTTTCGATAAAAATAGTATTTACAGACGTTATTTTTTGTTCAGGAAAGATAAGTCTGGTATTAGAAGAATATAGCTTCGAACATCGTAAATAAAAACTGTCGAGTCTTCGCGAATGAGGAGCTCGTTACGTCAAATTAATGTTTACCACGATTATTTCTTTACAAGAATTTCATTGGTAAACTCAAAACTACCATAAATTGCGCTTTCATTTAGAGAGTCGTTGGTGAAGTAAACTCGGTGAATGATTCAAGGGTTTTATATATAGGTGATCAGAAACGGTATGCATTTAAAGCGTTGGAAAAATGAAATTGGAGTAAAGTTTTTATTACGAGACTCATGGTATGGGATATTTAGGAGGCTCCTGCATTTAGAGGGGATATCGAGGAGGATGGGTTATACGAGTAGCGAGTCTCGTTTTGTGAAATTGGATCTCCGGGCGTGAGTGTAGGCATTTATTGTGTCTTAATACTTTATAAAGTCGAAGAGGGATCAACGTGCTCCCTTTGGTCCTCGGCTAACTGACTGGCTCGCTTTCTCAGTCGTAAATCTTTATTTGTCAGACTTCCTTAAACCCCGCAGGTGTTCCTCGCTTCTTTCCCGAACCGAGCTTTCTTCCGTTCTCTCATCCTCGATGCACTTTGCGCGTTTCTTCCATGTAGCTCTGATCTTTTCTCAACGTCTTGTCTCTTTTTCTTGTCATCGTACCTGTTTTCGAAAGCAAAACTATTTTTATCAATCTCACCGTGCACATCCATTTCAATCAACCTTTCCCCCAAGCAGCTTCCAAATGGAATGTAATCTAAAGTACATTTTTCTATATTTTCTGTATTTACTTTTTATTATATATAAATTAATATATTCATTTTACTATTATTATACTTTTTTAGTTGTATAATGTACTTGCTATTATCTACGTCCTTGTCTCGTGGAGAACTATTAATAAAAATTATCCAGGAGATAGGTGCTACGTAAAAACAGTAACGCCTTCGTTGTGTCTTAAAATAGTAAAGATGTTGCAAAAAAGTATCAATATTTATTAGCACATTAGAAAAAAAACTGGACTTTCCGATTATTTTGCTTCTTTGCCTATAGGTTTTTTGTTAAATATAATTAAAGGTGCAAGAAGAAAGTGTCGGGCGATTTTTTTTCTTTGTTATTTGTTCTACGATGACTAATTACTTTATAAAAAAATTAGACTAAAATATTCTGTAGAAGAAGAGAGGGATTATTATTAGAATACAACACGCAATATATTTATAATGTAACGATAAGTATGTTAAGTAACGCAGCTGGTTTCTGCAACGTAAATTCATGATAGCAATGAAAAAGGGCAAACCTTCTTATTTATAACTAAAATTTGTAATTCAAGCTATTAAATAACGTTCAATATTTTTAACAGATTATTTACAATTTATTAACACTTTTATATCAATTTTTTAATTCCCCGAGGTACATCGCATGTTTATGTATGTAAGAAATTTTGCTAAATATTCACCAAGCTCGTTATTTCTGCTTGAAGTGTGCGTTGTAAGACGTGGTAAATCCCACGGTGTATTCTTGCGAGGGGCATGAAAAGTTTTAGACGGATTGCCAGAAGGATTTAAGTGGTCGTCGTCGAGGTTCAAACTTACATGTGTGAGAATACAGAGAATAATGATACAAATTTATTAAAGCTTCGCTCGAAAAATGTGTAATTATTCCAAAACTCGTCAGGATTAAATTATAATTATTAAACAAATTTAACATGAAATAACCAACTATTCGGCAAATTTTTACCAAGATCAATGGAACATTTTCTCTTATTCTGTTTAGCAGGATGAACGACATTTCTGAAAATAATTCCGGTTCTCCCTACATATCTTCCCTGGATTATTGTCTTATATTTTGACGGAATCCAAGGAGAGATTTATTACGTTTGAAGCCTGTATTTTATGGGAAGTATATTATTTCCATTCGTACGCGAGAGAAAACTCCTGTGAGAAACGTTACGTTTGCCATTACCGTAGGAGACCAGTGGATCCGAAGGCATTTGTGCGGGAGAGTCCACAAAGCTCAGGGGAGACGAGTTTAAGTTCCCCATTGCCAGCTATGTGAATTATACTCCCACGCAGCCAACACGTGTTCAGCTTCTTGAAAAACTGCTGATATCGTGAGGCAACTCGTCTAGGAGCGATTGAAAAGAGAGATTTTCCTCGTTCTCGCTAAAATCTCTGCAACACCTCGCTCTTTTCATAATTCATTTAAATCACGGACGATAAGCTATAGCTTTATCCAGAACTATCGAATATTTTGCATTTGATTAAACAGTTTGCGCGGTTACGATAATTATGCATTAATTAATAATAAGCTATACATGCTCGCAATTGTGCTAAATTATTCTAATTTACTGCAAGTTTATACGGACCGCTTGATGGTCGTAATGAACCAGCCAGGCTGTACTCCATGAGTAACATCCCCACAATTTAATAGTATTTTGCAAAAGTTTATATCGAATTTCATTAAATTATACACGTTATTGTATCGCGTTACTGTTGTGGATAATTCGTACAGCTGTTGCCATTGTTGTAAGCGACATTAGCAGGGACATTAAATTTCAAGTATGTTTAAATTGAACATTCCTTGGTATTGAGAGGGAGGGTGGGGGGGGGGGGGAGTGCAAGCAGGCAGAATTTTAAAGTCTCGATGAAAGGCTCTCTCATATAGGCTTCACCCTAATCGAGCGTGGTAGCAGCGAAACAAACTCTCGACCCGAGGACCCACCCCATCCTCCACAGCCTACGCTCTAACCCCCACCCTTCCCGGGGGGAACGTTTATTAAATTAGAGCTGTTGTATGCGGCGCATCAACGCAATGGGACACAGTCATGCTCCACCAACTGCAGGGGACAAAGCTAACCTGAAAAAACCTATGAAATGTGAGATGCAATAATTTTCTCGGTCAAGACAAGTTCTTCCTTTATTACCCTACGTTTATGTACAGTGCTGTATAAAGAACGACCTCGAATGTTGGATAATAGAGGAGCTGAAAGGATAATTAATGAAAGAATAAAACCTAATTTAAGCGGACAATCTTTGCAAAATTGAATTAATAGTTGGAATTTTTCACGTGCTTTACATGCACTACGATCTTGAGTAATTATAGTCGCTTATCAAATTCAACTAACGATTATGAATCGTTTAAAGTTTTTCGTACAATGGTACAGGAAGCTCGAGATGATCGAAAGTCCCACTGCTGAAAATCGCATTTAGCTTTTACCTCTCGAAGAACTTTGTGGTTATAACAGCAATAAGGCAAGTGCATGACAGTTCTGCTTTCGAAAATATACGAAACAAATTAATTTTACTTGAGAATTTAAAAAGTTTTTCAATATTTTCCTTCGATTCGACTGTTTATCTTTAAACGAAGACTCATCCTCGAGCGATACATCGATGAACCAAACGCCAAGTTATTAGCGCAAAAGTTGAATTCCAAACTAAGAGCGACACCTGTTTACGCTGCATTAGCTGTTAAAAGTTTCTCCATGCTTTGTGATTTAGCATATCAACGAGCGAATTCAACGCTCGTTCGAAAATATTGTATATTTCAGTTGAAAATGCTGGAATGTTTAATAGCAACAGAATAAATTTGCTTAATTATCACTAATCAAACTCAGAGCATATTTTATTCCAACATACTCCGAATAGCGGACTATGCATCACCCACACACTGTAAAAAATAGTCGTTGATAGATCTATGTTGTTGAAAACTAAATTCCAGCAACTTCGTAATCCGAATACTATATGAATAACTATGATACTCTATTTTTGCAACTTTCTCGTAAATTCAAATATTTCGTACTGAATCAGACATAAAATTAAGCAAGTGTAATTAATGTGTTTGTGTTGGTTTATAATTAAACGGTTTAGAATGTAATTTGTTTGTGTAGTTTAGTCAGTTTTTCACGAGGTTGTATTTGCTTTCGCAAAAGTATATATAGTGTAAAGAGATCCAGTCACACTAAAATAGAGAGAGAGAAAGAGAGAGAGAAGCGTGAAACACGCGGTTCGTCAGAGTTGACGCGCGATATATCATAATTTCATGTAACTGGTCTAGGAGAGCGTGTTCGCGTATTCATAAGTTAACAATGGACACTTGAAGCTGCCTTGTTAAGCAGGAGCAGCCAAGCGAGAAACTGGGTGGAGTCCTGCAGGCTACCTATATGACTCGTCCTGCTGGATGCGAAACGTTATTGATGGGCCTGCGAATAAAAGCTGGTCGTCCAATGGCACTCTTGCAAAATATCGCCTGCTGCCCGCCACTCGATAATAAGCTGTTTCTTCTCCGGAGAAAAATGTGACACTCTCTTCGTTGAACGCGCAACGGGAGTGGCCCGAGGATCGTTTAGCAATCGATTAGCGTCACTTTCACAATCCCAAGGACACCTGATGTCCTTTTTATCGAAAACAATAAAAATCCTATGATTTGCAAAAAAAAATCTCATTTTTTAGCAGAGAACAGAAATTATCTCAATGAAACGTCACGTTATTGTTTCTTTTATTATCAAACCCTCCCCTTGTGAGTTTTATGCTACGTTAATAAAAAAACGATAGAATTTTTTGCTCTCTCTCTTGCATCGTTTTTTCCCCTGTTTTTTAATAAACGGCTTGTTTTAGGATTCTTTGCAATTTTGTTGGTGCGGAACGAAGCATTAATTACGGATTAAGGATATCAGTGGAGGAAATAAGATCAAAGAGGAAGCATAGTCCTAGCCTCGGTAAGACATAAGAGGTCCTTATCCAATATCGAACACAGGAACTACTCCACTTCGATTAGAAACCTAATTGCCTCGCAGTCAAGAGAGAAGAGGGTTGGTGGACTCGAATTTAATTCTTAATTAAATGAAACGATGGGGACTCGATGTCCTCTCGTATATCATTACCAAGAACACAGAATTCCTCGAGTACTTCATATATTCTCTTCGCGAAACAAATATATGCAGTTGGCGAACCCTGTTATGCTTTGCTTCGAATGGTCACGACACGTGGATCCACTTTTAAAGTATACACTATTCAAAGAGACATGACAATTTTGAAAAAACTGAAATATCAAAACCTATAAAAAATTCAACGTTATATTCATTAATAAGATTCAATGCTCTATTTCAAGAATTTTAACGATGCAAATTATACGTGGATATATTCAGAGATTTAGTTTACGTTTCAAATTTATGATAGATTTAAATTTTTAAAGATGCTAAAGTAGGAATATTATAGAGACACTAATTGGAGATAAAAGTTTTTATTGGACAGTTTTTGATTCGAATATTATATGCATGGAGATGGTATCTCGTGGGGTTCTATTATTTATGGATGTAGAAGCAGGACAACCTGATAAATCCTTTAGTAATTTTTAATTAAACGAATCGGCGAATTCGTCACCCCATGCACCTGCGAGCGGAACGCAGAATGGAATCTGCGGAACATTAGACGTATAGCATTCGCAAAGCAAATATATGTCACATGCTATGCTTTTCCTCAGCATCGAACCTCCTATACACGTACTATTTATATACGCGCGTACAACCATCCCTAAATTATCGCACTAAGAATGATGCGATGCGTGTCCCGCATTCATACCGAAACGTTGGTTCTGCATAGGCGTAGCACCAGGGGGTCAAACCTTAGAAAATCATCGATTTAAAACACAGTCCCTTTTGTTTATAATTTTCATAATTAATAATATTTAATCATAAATATTATCTTTTTGCACACGAATCACTATAACTCTTAGATTCACGGTAAGAATGATCAAACAGGCACGAATACAGCTATCAAGGGTGAATTTTTACGCTCCTCTACGCCACTGCAATTGGAGCAACGACATACATAGGGCGTTAGGGTTGTCCCGTGCCCTTTGCACGTGCGATATCGGTCTTCGTCATGGTCTTCCTCTCTGAAATACCCGCGACACATTGTCGAGCGTTAATGCGCGTTGTATGTCAATATTGTACCGAAATTAGATACCGGCCAGCAGCGATTGGCCGCTGTCATCAATCCTCGCCAAATGTCCCTTTGACGTTTAATCCACAGTTGACTGTTCGACAATGTCCATAATTGTGTAATACGAAGAAAACAATCAACTTTGAAAAGTCCCAACGTGAAAATTCTAAAGTCTCTTTGGTGAGATATTTCAGGGGAGTAAATTTGTAATAACTTTTATATTTTGTATTTACGAGCGTTTCTACGACCGCCTCTTACGCGAATATTCTTTACAGTTACAAGAATATTGCGCGGGGGTATAAAGTTTCGCAACGAAAAAAAACATGGATCGGAATGGATCGAGGAGGATCAATGACTGATGAGAGTTGTAAAATGCAACGAGAGTATGCCTCGAGTCAGGGGGTGTACAGTCAGGAGTTCGAAATATCGTACCTGCGGATCTTTTATTACCGTAGTTGCTTTATTTACAGCGGTGCGAGGGCCGGCTTAGTAAAGGATTTAACGCGGCTGTAAATTTTTAATGCGACTCCGGGGCTCGTGCCTAGGCGAATCGTACAATCTGAGAAAAGCTTGGAAATTGAGGCCTCTTTCATATCCGGCATTGACCAAATTTGACGACTGCGTTGCATTTTGAGTGTATACTCTCTGAACACACACACACACACACATAGTGATCTCGCGAGGAAGCACGAGACTGCCGTTATACTTTTCGTTGCGAGCCACTGTTAAACCTGTGATGCGAGATTTAAAAATTCAGCAACTTCGAGGCGAAGCTGCAGTGGCGTGGGAGGTAAGATGAAAAAATAAACAGCAGCTGTTTAATTGGAGTAACTGATAATTCTTAATTATTGTCAAGAGGTAAATTGTAATAATAATTTAAGTACATTTATAACGCAGTGGTTTTTCATTATGCACAAGGTGCATCAGCATTAAAGAGGATTTGCGATTATCGGTTAAAATCCTAAACTAAAGCTGATAAAATAGATAAAACGAGGGAATTAACTGTAACTGCTACTTTTTCGTAGGTCTCTGCTCGAAGTATATTGTACACGATTATAGAAAAAAACGCTGCTATACGGTTATTCATGGAAATGTATAGAGGGAAAAAGTTGTGAATTATGTAGAAAAAAAGTGGAGCATGGGGGATGAAAAAACGTGTTTACAGGAAACATGTGAGAGGCGAGTTGATGGAAAAAAGGTAATTGATGATATCCCGTAGGTGGCTAAAGAACTTTTGTCACTGGAATGCAAAGGAGACACTGTCAACGGAAATGGAGTCGTCGTCATCGATTCCATATGATCTGCTGCCATACGACAAATTTGTATTAATGACCACGCACGTTTCTCGTTTTTGCATTTTACGCAGACTCATCCGTAACACAATGCTGCGTAACAGTTGGGATCGAACCCAATCGAGTTTCTTTCATTGTTGGCCACGAATCGTTCGAGTATCATATGTCGACAAAGTGGCATTTGGAGCGTGGCGAGAATCCTACTGAATTTTTCCCAAAACACGAGACGAAAGGTACAACGTGACGCGAGATTTTTCCTAATTAATTCTAGGATCGACTTTCCTGTCCTGGCTGACTCTGTTATATGAGATTCAAATGAAATTATTCGAGGATCTCCACTGTGCAGGATTCGAGGGGAATAAACGTTCTTTGGGAACAAAGATTTGTTAATGAATTTAAACGTAATAATAAACAAATATTGCAGTAACGTAATTTTCACAAACAGTGTTAGATTCTGAATATTAATAAAGCAGTATATATAGGTACAAGAAATATATACTATATAGTCATTGGCGGAAGTCTATTGCTATTCGTTATCCATATTTGCAGTCCTTTGCATTACACGAGGAAGATCTTTGAGTACAAATAGGAGAAATGAGAATAGGAGATGTAGACCATGAAGCGGGCGATTGTAGCACGACCCGTCGCATCACAAAGCCGGAAAATAGCTGAGGGACTTGAGAATAGCTGATAACAACTCTGAGCTGTAATCACAATAAATGCAATGACGTAAGTTTATATATCCGCAGAGCGTTCCCCAACATATTAGAACGTTAAAACTGAAGAACACTCTGGGTAAGTGTATGGTCAATTGTGGAAAGGATTATATGTGCATTGATATAGCTCAACAAGATTTTAACAGCTGCTATAGCAGCCAAGAAATACCAGAAATTCTCAACATTACGAAAACATTAACAAGATTTCACACAGTAAATTTCAAAATATAATCCAAAAAAAATACATATATATATATATATATATTTGTGTATATGTGTTTATTTATCCTCTTGAAGTTTATCAAACAATAATAACGTGTTTAACTCTTCTGTACAATGTGTAACGTGCGTTTCATAAATACATCGTATGTGGAAAATAATAGCATGTTTGTAGCTCGTTGAATCCAGAACTTTAATATCATATCCTTAGTATAAGATTAATACATTAGCTTAATCGTTTATTGCCGTTTATATGCCTGCATGTCAAATAATACTGTAATAGGTGTTTCGAGTATATTTTTATTACCACAGTTGCGACTGTGATATGCTCCAATGTGACATTTGCTTTGCAACAATTAATTGCAAAACTCACTTTGTGCTTCTAAAATTCCCTTCGTATACAGTCAATTTGATGTTGTCGTTAAAAATCACAGCTCAAACGAACGCACGTAATTATGAATATTTGATTAACACAATACCTCGTACTACGAATCAGTAAAGAATTAATTTTTGTATTCAATGACTCGTGTTAATAATTCCATTTGTCCATCGATTAATTAACGACTGGAATATAGGGAGCCGACTTTTAAATGAAAATTATAAACTAAACTAATCGTTTAAACGAATGTTTCGTACCTGATACGACTGATGAAAACCAGTTGGTCTATCAATCTGAAATAAAGCATCCCATAATATCAACCCCAATTTTCGTAACACTATTTATCTCTCTGGACTACCCTCTGATATTTTCTCGTTGTTCGCGTTGAAAGTTGAAAATTCATGGGAGCTCATCTCTATCACTAGATGATTATACAGACGAAATAAACATGCAATTTGTTTTAATGCATGCTTTATTACAGCTACAGGATATACGTATATATATATACATATATTGAGTCATCGATCGGTCCAATTAAGCCAGTCGAAAATGCGACCTGGCTTATTTTATCGAACAGTCCGAGCATTATATCCAGTTTGTTATTCGTATTTGCAATAAGGAGGGCGTCGAAACATTTTCCTGATTGACTGCGTGATTATCAAACGCATAAGCAGCTCCAAGTTTCAAGGTTTGTTTCCCGCGGGAGTTTCGTGCACTCGAGAAATATGTAGAGGGTGCGGTCGGTGCACGCGTCTTCAGCTTTGATGCACAATCAAGTGTCCCTCATTACCGTTAGTGGTTATTTACCCGGTGGACCAGTCAATGAGAAGTGATTTAGCAAACAAGTAGCATATTGTCGATGGCGGTTCCAGCCAACCGTGTGATTCGATGCTTCGGGACCAGCGTCTACACGCTACACACCAATAAATCTACCCCTGTCTGTCTACGTCCGTGCATTATACGCGCCTCCACCCTTCTGGGAAACTTGTTCCTGCGCTATAAAAACTTTTCCATTAAGCCACATCGCACCATCTCGCGATTTTTCCTAATTCCCCATAATTCATTCACCGCGATTCACGACTATATCTATTTCTGCTCGACTAGCTGACCAATGGGAGAAATTTTCTTTGTTAGGAAATCGCGTTAATGTTTAATTTTTTTTATTGGATTTACCGGAGAATCCGGCTCCTTTTTTATCCAATTTCCCGTACAGTCGAGAAACTTTAGATTCGTCGGTAACAAGATGACTTTTATCGATGCACGCTCCACTGATTTTTTTACGAATCACTAAAAATCCAAATGGGATTCCAAGGTGTGCACCGGGGCACGCGCCATAGAAAAAGCTAGTGACCGCGATTGCGTGTCCCAGTAGTTTAATGGCTACCTTGAAAAGGAGGGATAATCGTTTTAAGGAGTCACCGCGCGCGCACACGTTGCCAAGAGTAGCCCAGCAATTTTCCAGGACATTGACTCTCTCTCTCTCTCTCTCTCTCTCTCTCTCTCTCTATCTCTCTCTCTATCTCTCTCGAAAGTGTTCCAGGAAGTTGGCTTAGTTTAACACTTATATATATAGTATGTATTATGCCTATAACGTAACACTGGCCAAAGTGCTTCGCTCACGTGGAGATTATAGCTATTTTCAAGAAATTTTCACCAACCCACCAGTCCTTTTATGTTTTTTTCTTCTCTCTCTCCAAGAGACATATGTCATGCTTTTGTGTCAATTTTCCAGAGAGAATCTTTTTCTTCTTTCTTTCTCTCTCTCTCCGAATCCCTCCCTCTCTTGCGCGCCCGTCCCTTTGCCACTTTTTCACTCCGAGCTTCTCTCCACGTAACTAGTGGCGCGTGGTCAATTTTATTAATGACCCGCACCCGTGCCACCTTGGCTTTGATTTGATACCGTAGTACGCCCCGAGAGAGACATCTTGCTCTTCGCACATTCTCACCTAATAATGAGCCCTCCAGGTCCGCGAGGACCCCTTGTGAACTCGAGCAGAATGGAATAGAATCGAACTTCCTACGTATTCTACAAAGAATCGTCTCGTGAAAAGGACAATTTTCCTTTCCGATTCAAATCTTTATTGAGTCGTGCAATAAATTAATCCATTTAGATTTAACTTAACGATACGAAAGAAACGTGATGATGATAAAAAAGCGTTTTTTTAAGAGAAGAATTCAAACAAATTAATCAGTAATTTTTTTTAACTGCACGGTAAGCCCTAAAACATGTTGGAAATAATAAATCAAATCTTTGTTTACGATTCAAGACTTTATAGATCGAGTCGTATACGATAAATTAATCAATCCCCAGACGTTAACTTAACACAAAGGAAATGATAGAAAAGTATTTTTCCAAAGAAGCCAGATCTGCGAAATTAATCTGCAACTTTTCTCCTATTGCAATAAAATAAAACGTTTTAGAATATTCTTGATAAAATGGACAATCTTCCTTTAGAATTCGAATCTTTATACAGTCGTGCAATAAATTAATCCATTGAGATCTGAGTTAACGATATAAAAGAAACGATCGAAAAACGCTTTTTCAAAGAGAAGAGGGAAGAAAAATCTGCAAAATTAATCCGCAATTTATTTCCATATTGCAAATGGGACGAAACGCATTAGAATCTTCAGAGGCACGAGAGTGTTATTTTTACAAATACTTTGGTGGATTTTACTCTTTGTACATTGTCAGTTTAATGGCTGTGCAATTTATCTTTTTCTTTGGGACTGGCCTTCGTTATCTCTAATTTCGCATCGACTAAGCCGCAAAGCGAACAGGTAAACAGGGCTTTGAGCGCGTTTTCTAACGAGTGTTTCCGTGCCCACTCGCACGTTCTTCCGTGTTCCAGTGTTGGTAGGTGTCCCCCGCCTGCGTTTTCTCTCCATGAATATACGCACATGGACACGGACCCCCACACACGCGAACGGCTCGTTTGAACCGCATTGGAGAATAGCTTTTCGGAATTGCACGTAACGTGACCGCGCGAGTTCGAGGTAGGACTGCTGAAACGCTCTCTCACGCACGTGTTTGCCTCTCTCGATTCGCTAATTCACCCCTCACCTCTTTTTACCTCCAAATCCTACCATTCCCTTTCTTCCTTTTCCACTATTCGCGCGGCTTTTCACCATTCTCCCCTTGATCTCTCAATAATTATTTGCAAGTCCAACGAAACTCGTTGCTCCTCAGCTTTCCTCGATTTGCATACAATTTTCTACTCGTGTTAAAAAATAATGAACTATATATATGATGCTTCGTATAAAAATAGATAATAAATAAATTAAGAAAATATTGAAATTCAATTATAATTCCTCGTGGATTTATCGAGCCGTTTGTTCTGCGAGAATCGATACGACTGGCTGGTGTCTGGTGAATGGAGAAAACAAATTAAAAATGTAGAGATTATTGACATGAGAATGACGTGTTTATATAGTAGAAATTTATGACGTTTAGCCTTGTTATAAAGGTTTCTGTCGTCTGTGAATAATAAGAGTTTTTTATAATTCCTGTTTTCGTACTTGTAGGAAAGTTCTTGGGATTTTCGCATTTTAATGATCTTAAAGTTTTAATGGGTTGAGTGTATATATATATATATATATATAGTAGTGTGAAAATAGAGGGATAATGTAGGGGGATATTGCATGACAATAGCTTTACGGTGTCTATCACCATGGATTCGCCGGTGACACAAAGGGCTCTATAACTGCATAGTTTGCCTTTACCTTCTAACGATCTACTCGGAATGTCCTTGGAATCTAAACGGGCATCGCTGTCATCTCGATCGCGCCTCCGCGTGTTTATCGATCCGGTCTCTTCGCTCGTGTTATGTAGGTCACGACTATCGCAAGATCGAGCAACGAGCCTCCCAGTTTAACTTGGTTAGCATGCCTCTTGGAAAATCGTAAAAAGTCAAAAATATACGACACGCCCTACCCTAACGACAGTAATTGTTTTCACGCGAAGCAATCTCCAGCATTTTTATTCTAATTTATCATTAGAGCTCGTGCCACTGACTTTAACCCTGTGGCAGCAGCAAATTTCGTGATAATCGATATGATAGCAATAAATATAGCAGCTACCCTTTAATCTCAATGTGCTAGCACTCCAACTCATCTCTAGATTTCAAACACGTTAGCAGAACGTTGCAAAAATATTTTCTATTGTTTGCCGTTGTTTCTTCACGATTCGATCGTAACGATAAAATATAGATCATTCAGGTATTGCAAGGTTCCTGTCGTATTTAATTTGAACAACAAATTTGGTAGAAAAATGTAGTACGATTGCTCGATAAAACACACAGATTGTGGTAATTAAATTAATTCGTTAAATTTGAAATAAGGTAGGTTAACTTTTAATAAAATTGCCAAAGTTTTATTATGGTGTAATTTTAGACAATTAAATTTATCAATCGGGATGCAATTATTAACGTTTAATGTTCAATCTGAAATATCCAAAATTACAATTGGAGCTTAAGAAACGTTTCCATAAAATTTTCATGACGATTTCCTTGAACTCTACAGAGATTCGATAAAGTTCTTTTAGACACTTTTCTATTTTTCATTGTCTAATGGAGATTTGATGCTTCTGCGAAAAAGTTATGAGAGAGTTGGGGATTGGAAGGTGTAGCATGCTTGAAACTTTGGAGATATTAGATAATGAAACATTGCTAAATGAGTAGGAGCCAGAGCATCCTGTTGGGTTTCGTGGACCGTTCAGCGATTATTTCGCAGATTGTCGAAGACCCGCAAGTGCAAAATGATAGGGAATTCGTCGACTGAGAGGCGCACGTGTGTGTGCGATGGGGCTTCTGCTCTATGATCTCTCAGGTTAATTGTGTAAATAATCCACCATACACTCCCCCTCCCCCTTTCCTCTACTGTCCCAAAGGGACAACTCTGCTGTGATTCTTGCTTTTTCGCTCGAAATTCATCGAACTGAACTAATTCGACGATTAATTGACTTCCATCGTAAAGTTAGTAAATAATTAATTACTTTAATTATCTTACTTATCCTCGCCCCCTCCTTTGATTATCCTGTCACGATAGACTCTCGTGCAAAGATTTAACTCGCTGCTTTTGAATTTTGCAATGGATCAAGGTCGTAAAGAAAAGTGACTTCTTATAAAGGGTAAAATACTCTTCTGTTTTATTTTTTTCGCAGTAAGAACGAATTATCACGAAATTAACTACTTTTCATTGTTCTTTTTATTCCTGACGTTAATCCCAACTTACCTTTTTTATTCGCAAACTGTATATCAATCGAGAAAGGAAAATTATAAGAGTATGCAGGGTATGTGCGAACGAATGTACTGGATCAGCCAGCGTGCATGACCACTCATCGGGGGGTCGCGTGAAAATATGGCAAGCGTTTGCCAAGTCCTGCAATGGGGAAAGAGTGGGGGGGGGGGGGGAGAATAATCTTGTAGCAACTTGGCTCTTGCATATATTCACATGTTGGACAATGGGAGGGAAATAAATCACTATCATTTTCTACATTTTCGATGCACTCGGCATAAACACGAGGGTATATCCCTTGGCACAATAGGACTGAATTAATCAAATCGCTGGGCCGACGCGTTGCTTTATTACACCACAGCACGGAGCTACAGTCTGAGACATTCAACGTTAATGAAGTGCAGCTGGCTAACTTTTCAGCAAAGATTAGTTTTTCCTCGTAAAACCCCATGGTAATCGTGTTTTTAATCAGACCTTTCGACATTTTCTTCATTTCCTCCTTATTTCATCCCAACGCTTCGCTCCTGTCGCATTTCTTCTGCCACCAAGAGTCACATTATCCTCCTTCCTCGCAAAGTTCATTAATATGCATTTGTCGGACACTTAATAAATCTACGGACGCGCGAGGAACGAATGAAAAAATTTCAGTATTTCTCGCGCGATACAACTGGACTAATGAAGGTAATTAGGAATATTAGTTAGAAATGATATATAATTCAAAGACGATGAAATCGAAGCTTTATTCGCCACGAAGAATCCATCAATCAATCGTTATTTTTTGAAATTACTGTACCCTTATTTTTATCGTTAAGATGCTATCTGCTGAAATCCCTCTGGATAAATTTGATCCCTCTGGATAAATTTGCACCGTCTATTTATCGTGGGATGTTTTCAAGCAAAGCCGAAGGTTATCCCTCGCACCGACGTTTCTCAACGGTCCCATTGAAACACTGCAATGTGCAAAAGTTGCGCTAACCAACTAAAAACTAATGGTCCATCGTTAAATCCGAATTGCAGGAAAATAATATTTTTATTTTCTCGGTTGGAACGAAAAATTCGACGAAACAATGTTTTTCTTTACTCGCCAGTGAGAGAGTTTAATTCTTATAGGAGAGCTTAAAATTATTCCGTTATCGAGAATACATAATACAGAGGAAAAGTTGGGAAGTTTTATTCGTTATCGAAACGCGAGTGCACGGTCGATTATCTTGAAGAGTCAAAGACGCAATTTCTCGATGTGATTGTTTTTATCTGTAATGTAAAGGGTGGCGAGTCCTCGAGGAGAATTCCGATTCAGTGGGCGTGGGGATACCCAGCCCCACACTGCTATATACGCTTCTCATTACGTCCGTTCCTTCGTGAATCAACACCCACACGAGGTAGCTTTGTCGTAATGCAATTTCGTATTCCCTCACGAAGATCTCACCGCCACCCTCTCGTCCTCCGGGTACCACGACTTCCGAGAATAGATTCTTCTCACGACATTAATAAGCCAGCACACCCCGTGAAGTATCTTCAACTTCTGTTATCCAAGTACATCAGCTGCCCTTTTCCCTTATTATCAAACCCCACCAAGACTCCACCTACCAATTTTCTTTAACCCGATAAGCCAGATTTAATTAGAATATTCGTCAGCTCGAGAATTGTCAGTGTAAAATTTAAATTTTCCGGACCAGTAAATTTATATCCTATATAACGTCAAGGTTACAGTGTATACTATATGCATATTTAGAAAACAAGTGCGTGAATTGAAGCAAGTTTTCCGAAAGATCAAACCCCATCAAGGCCCCACTTACTAATTTTCTTTAACCCGATAAGCCCAGATTTAAGTAGAATATTCGTCAGCTCGAGAATCGTCAGTGTAAAATTTAAGTCTTCCGGACCAGTAAATTTATATCCTATGTAACTTCAAGGTTACAGTGTTATGATAAACACAGAAAACATGTGCGTGGATCGAAGCAAATTTTTCGAAATATTTTTCAATATATCGATTCGTCGCATCGTTCTCGCAAGAATTTATCGGAATTAGATCGTCACGCGGTGAGGATCGATGCAGATAGTCACTGGTGCGCTGAAAGGATTCTCGCGTTTGAGAAATTACGGTTACGACCTTTTGCTAGGGTAACAGACCCTTTCTCTGGCTTCGTCCTCTCCTTCGGCTAGATTCCAAGCAAGTTAATGCCCAATGATAGCCACCCTCCCAGAGTCGAATCAATAAAGCTGGGTTTTCCTCTCCCGAACCTCCCTAAACCTCCCCTCAACTTCCAGCTGGCACTCGCCCACTCGACTACTCAGTCACTCGCTCTCTACTTTGTACTACGTCCACTGCTTCACTCTCACGTTTCACTTTTTCTTTCTTTTTCCCTTTCTTCTTCTACCCCTCACCCTCCCCCCCCCCCCTCTTCCTCCCCTCTTTTCTAACCTTGCCAGCATTCTATTTTTCACCCTTCCTAAGCCACCTCGCACAACTATCGTGTTTGCCACTAGAAATCAGCTCTAATTAAGAGCCATTACACCACTCCCAGAATTCTCCTATCGTTTCTTCGAGACCCCGGAAACTTTGGTCTTTCGCGAGACTTATAACTACTATTTCACGACCGACTAATCAAGACAAATGTTTATTGCTCTGACTCTTCCTCCTACGTAGCCATATAAAGACTTTTTTTTTTGGAAAATCTAATTTTTTTTTTAATGAAATTCATTTGCTGAAAAAGCACACTCGGTTCCCACTGTTACATCCATCGGGACAATTTTCATTGGATATCGGGCTCTCATTGCTATTTTATTACCACTAGCTGCGAAACGTATTTTTCATACTAAGACAGCGCGATTATATTTCCCTGAAAATGTTTACTCCGAGAACTGTTCTAGTCACGAGGTCAGCTCGCCTGAAACTTCTTGTGTAACTGCGTTAGACGAAAATTGCGATAAACTAAATTAGAGAGTAATTATATCAAGAGTGATAATTACGGCGTAAGGATGATCAAGTGGAATTGCGAGTGTTTTTGAAATTTTAGATTCACCGTGTAGCTTTTGTCTCGTTTCGAGAATATATAATTTTTCGAAGCATCGTGTTTCCAATGGAAGGCTTGTTTGGGGTTACTTTTCTTTATCTCTCTCTCTCTCTCTCTATATATATATATACTGTTCCATTGGAGATCATCGAAGCGTATGTCAAAAGGCGAAGTGCCCTCGCGCCACGCCTACCTTGAGAGAAAAGAGAATAACAGAGCGTGCAATGTGCCTGCATTAGACGGTTGGCTAATGGTGTTGCTGGAAAACCGGATCTCAAGCCCAAAGAGTTTCCTGCCTGGGTTTGCCTTAAGACCACAAACTTCCCTTTCTGCTAGCACCCCGCGGAACTATAATCTCGTTTAACGCAATCGACCAGCCATGATGCCGGTAACTCTTTATGTTTATCATATACGATTAAACCCTTTCTGCCCTCGGACAGCTAAACGCTGCATCTCTTATGTATATGGATATACTTGTTAATTTTAATAAAGCCGTTCGTCACCTTTTTTTATATATGGCTGTGCTTGATATATACTCGGTTGATAAAAAAAGTGGTCGACAGTTTTTGCCACCTGATTATGCATCATTCGCGAACTCTCTCACAGAGAGACAAAGAGGGGGGAGATGTTACTTTTGCTATACCAGTAATAAGTTTAACACGTATAATTTTGAGCGATGATGAGGCATTGCTTTCAAATTAGTATTTTAATGCTCTGTTACGTTGAAGATAACGAGCAGTCCCGCCGAGTATTTCTATGTACCGTATGGGAATTATATCATGCACGCACACTTGTCGAAGCCAATTTAGCAGTGATGCATAAATTACCCAAGATAACTGAATTAATAATTTTCGTTCATTTTCGCAATTTCATTATGAGTAGTTTTACGATAAAATCAATGGGTTTATAAGTATACTTAATAATTAGTAATGTTTATCTTCACTCGAGTTTAAATCTATTTTACGTGAAACTCTTGAAAAGAGCAGCTATAAAGCGTCCGAGTTTTCAAGCTTCAAGAATCAATGAAAAAGCTGCAGCATTAATACGATAATTAAAACACGATATTTTGCCTTTTATAGCCAGGAAAATATTTCTATTTCGAATAGAGGCTTATTATACGTTTTTCAAAGTAGATTTGTTTGTATTTTTCTTGGCTCTATAATTAAAAATCATAAAACCGTCAAAGTTTGGAGAATACAGATGAGATTCTCAAAGGTCTCATCGCGTTAGATATCTCGGTGTATATTGATCCAGGATTTATCAAAGGGATGATGAATGCCAACGGACTAAGGCAGCCGGCGCTTTCGACGTCAGAGATAATAATTGCTACTGTCAACGACGCAAACTTGGAATACAAACATCTGTCAGCTAAGAGATCGATACGCTCTATCTATGCATGTGTATCCAGATTTCTTGCACTATATAGCATATCGACATGACACACACACAATTTCCAATGACTTATCCTTTAGGGCAAAAATATCCAGTTGACGTAACATCGTCAATTTTCAGTTTTATAATACAGTTTTAGAGTCTTTACTGATCTATAAAAAAGTCTATATTATATAGAGGTGTAATTAGAAGTTGACAATTCTTGGAACTAAAATGAAGTTAATTTAGAAGGGAGTAAGATTTTATATGTACCTAAAGTTTACGCTTTTCTATACCAACGAGGCGAATCATAATTTATGCAGAGTCAAGTATTAAGAAGTTTGCACGGCTATAAACTTTGGAATTGACAAGATCTATAAACCCAGCCACAAAATCCCATTCCTCTAACATAATTATGCATTTGAAAAATATACTTGAAACGTAAGTGAGTCTTACGAAATAAGTCACGTGGAATTTTTTGAGCAAGTTCTAACCTACCTGTGTATTATTGGCAACGGTTAACAATAACTTTTCAGAGTGAGAAATGGAACCAGGCAAGGAGAAACTGTTCGGTTAAAACTCAACCAGCTCTTTATGACGTAACTTTTGAGAAATTCTAAAATAATTGGGATTGAAGGTGAAATAATTTGTTAAACGTAAGAAACTTCTTATTGTAGACATGTAATAATAATACTAAATAAAATGTGTTATACGTGTAACACACATGAATTATTATGAATCAAAAAAATATACACAGAGTGTATCAAGTGACACATGTGAAAATTGTTAGTGAGTTATAGGGAAGGGTAATTTTTTGAGTATTTTGTTAACGACTAATTGATCTAGGGTTACCAAATATATTATTAAAACATTTTTGAATCATGTAATTTTCTTTGTGAATAAACATATTCAGCACCATATATAAACATAGCCATTTACATCTGTTGAGTTAAACGACTATTAACTTTTCTGTACATATACAATGCTAATAAGAGCTCAATCACTCTGTAAATGAAGAATTTTTAAACTCTCATTAAAAATTGTTAGTAACACAGCGACTCATCGTTCATTAACAAAAGTTGCTCAAAACTACCCTTCCTGCAAACCCTTAAAGTTTTGACACGTGTCACTGATATACCTTGAATTTTAAGTAATAGCTGGTTGTAGATTATTAAAATTCATAACTACATGCAATTGTTATTATAATCTGTGTACCCAGAGAGCTAAAAGGAAAGAGAAGGGGGGGGGGGGGGTCGAGTCTGTAATAAAAAGCCAAAGGTATGTATATATATATAGAGCAGGTTTATCTCAGCCGAAAATTTCATTGTAGAGACCTAAAGGGAGGTTTACCCTGTCTGGTCGGTGGCTTCTTTCAGAAAATCGACGACCGATTCATCGATACATTTTTTGGGCCAACGGCGTATCTGGTACATCACCCCTTAAGCAAGGGAATGAAAAGAAGTGGGCAGAAAGAGAATAAAAAAGTTGGTAAAGAGAGAGAGAGAGATAGGTAAATAAGGAGATTGTAAAGGTATGGATTAAGAGGAAGGCTCGCCTTGAACCCCATCTATGCGTGATCTTTGCGGATCCCGAGCAACGAATCAAAGTGTTCGAAGGACTTAATTCGGCCTGACAACGTAGTTTAACCCTCGAGGCGTTGCAAACTCGACAGCAACTCCCGTTATTTAGTAGCTTGCGTTAGAACGCTGCGCACTTCGGCAGATGTGAGATTCTTACGATAAGCACTCGCATTTGCTTTAACCTTTACTCCCTCCCTCTCTCCCTCTCTCTTCATCCCATCCCAACTCAACTCGACTCCTTATCTCTCTCACTCCAGTACTGCTTCAATATAATATCCCAAAATATTGCACTTACCCCGAACTACTCTAATGTGCAATCTGCTTCCTAACATTTACGCTCATTAAGCAGATTTTATTACACTACAAACTTCTCCAAGTTGCACTCGACGATGAATTACTCTATTTTCTTACACATACTTTTCAGAGTCCTGTAAAAAATATATATATATACAGTTGTAATTGAAAAAATTTTGCTGAATGCTTTGAAGTATAACAGGTCGTTTTATTTGAAAGGGCTTGAGAGTTGCTGTAACTGCGACTCAGTGGCCAATATGGTAGTAATACGATACCGATGTATATTACCTCTTAAATCATAAAATCTAGAGTATATAATCTATCTAGGAAATGGTGTCAGCGACAGCAGCGATTAACTTTCAACGATAACATCTTAAATGCACTACAACCCTCAGCTCGCTTTCAGTTGTAAAATTACGCTATACCCTTCGTGAATATAAGTTGCGTACTTTTTCCAAAGGGTCCCGTCCCATTTAATCTCGCCCATAATGAAACATTCAGCTTCCAGCTGGTGCGATAGTCGGACTGTGCTTCGTCAGAAAATTCTTTCGCGTATTTCCACGTGCAGAAATGTTTGCAGTTTTTAGGTCGAAAATTGTTAAATGGCTTGCCTCGCGTTGGAATTATTACACTTGTGTAATTCAACGCGGAGAACCGCTTGTGGAATCCCTCTCTCAGGCCCACGGCGAAATTCCCACAATTTTTATCGAGCCGCTACAATAATGGCACGACGATCCAAGAGGCCCTGTCACAACAGAATCGCATTTATGTGTCACGACAATTAATGCCGCATAGCTCTTACCACCAGCTTCTCGCGTTCTTTTGTCCTCCTCTTTTGTCAACCTCGTGTCACGTGACGAGAGTAGAATTGCGGTGCTTCGAACAAAATCGTCCGTTCGTCAAATGTCAGACCGAAAGTACAGCCACTCGAGTTACTCGAAAGGGAAACTCGAGTCCGACGAGGTACGCCGTCCTTTAAGACAATTTGAATTTTGTGTCATGAACAGTTCTGCAAATTATAATACTTAGACTCTGATAAGTTAGTCCAATTTATTCCAAAAAAAGAAAAGATTCCCTTTTTCGAATGGAGACTTTGAGAGACACGAATCCTTAATGTTTCCTTTGGGGATTATTAAACGTGAAACGCGCCCTATTTTGAGCTAAAAGTTCGTCGCCTAATCGGATATTTCGTACTTAATGATCTAATAAATGCACAAAGGGCTGTTCGTGTCACGAATGAACGGAGGTTAATCAGATAACGGAAATAGAAGATTTTTCTCATTTTTCTGAAAGATCATTTTAGTCCGAAGAACATTTCAGTGATGAAAATGGATTTGATATTCGGACTGATCGTGGAGGAACGTTAATCCTTTGGTGCAACAATAGAAATGTTGATGCAAGCAGAATAATGGATAGATTCATAAAAGGGAGATTCTTGCCACGGATGAATGAAAAATCTGGCCAAGCGTGCTTTTCATGTTCCATCATCCGGACGAATACAAACGGAAGATGTCGCGTGTATCTTTTTCGTTTTGAAAGGAGCTCGTGCCTCCCCACTCTGACTTGTTTGTAAGATCAGGGTTGACCGTTGACACGGGCAATCGCGTTTCACAAATCGAATGTCTAGCAGTCCCCCTTGAAAACCTCAACGTCCACAAACCTAATCTCCTTATTCGATTAAGCTAACTTTCAGCATCGAATTCTTATAATAGAACAAACATTCTCACCAACAGCGATTTACAATCGAGTCGAGTGTCTCGCAAACCCTGCACACCCCTTCGCGCACAGCTGTCATTCTTTCCAGACAAAATCTGTCCTTTCGATATTCCAAACGTTTCTCAGAAACAACTTTGCAATTCGCAAAAAAGTTCGATATAAAAAAGAATCGCTACGTTGCAAGAAGAAAAGCTGTGATAAAAGTTAAAATTGGATAAATTCGATATGCAAGAATTTGGAATATTTTGGATCTTGATATATATATATAGGGACTTCCGGAAAAATATCCAAAGGCTTGTTTAAATTCAGAAGTATCCTGCTTGGGCTGGTCACCTGATCATATACAGCGTAAACTTTACAGGATACGCGAATTCGACAAAGTTTCCCTTGCAAGTCGAGTATAGGCCACCCTTCTTCGTTCGTAAATTTACATTTAGATTGAATTCCATATTTTACCAGACACGCTCTTCGGCTTCGGTATGGTTTTTCATTTAACAAAAACGATTGGATCTTTCGTCGAGACAATGGCTTACTTTTACTCGCGTTCTTGTCACGCTTCATCAGGACGGTTCTTTCGGCCAACGAGTTGGAAAGATGACTCGAGTGCCACTGCAGGGCCTCCTGCAACTTTTCATCCTCCTATTCGAGCACCCTTTGGCTTTTCTAGGTGACGACTGTGCTTCAATTAACTCATCCCCTTGATGGAATACCGAGTCAACGAGAAATTGCAAATAATCGTTCGTTCGAGTACCCCTAAAATTACACAACTTCAAATATCATTTACTTTTTAACGCAAGTTGGTCCTTCGTGATTATCACTCGAACATTTAATCAATGTTTCAGCTTCTATTACTATCTGCATCGAGTTTAATGGATTTTCCATTTAACAAATTTTTAACTTCCCAACGACTTTTGCTTATATCGTGCTGTAATTAGTTATCCTATCTAGTATTCTCTAGGAGATTTATGAATCTGGCGTGTCTGCTCGATTTGTTTGTCCATCGGCATAATGGATCTATCATTGTTTAGGAATGAATAGAAATTCAATAGTGGAGATAATATCAATTCAGACTAACAACGAGGTCTGCATCCATAGAATTGATCAGTAATAGGAGTGTATAATTAATGTGGCTACAAGCATGTGTGCATTAACTATTACTCGAATTTATTATTTAATGGTATATAGAATTCGTGCCTCAGTCTAATCACTATTAAATTGTCTCGTACACTGTAGTTGCTATTTCGATAAACACAGGAGCAACCGAGGAAGTTGAGGAAGAAAAACGTAGTCGTAATTACTCTTTTCCTATAATTGGTGTAAAAGCTATTATTATAATATTGCACACAGTGTATAGAGTGACATTATAGTGCACGATTTATTAAAATAATTTTCTTTAATATAATATCAAATTAAATACGAGTATTGAAAAATATATATGGAAGAGAGAGGATTTAGGAAAATAAAAAATTTCATCGTGTTATTGAACTGTTTTAATAAATTTTTATATATGGTACATGTTGCGTGAATTATTTCATAAGTGATTTGTTAATTTTTTTACAAATATTTTTGGGAAGGCCGGTTATGTCAGATACAGAATTCATCAAGGATCGTAGCTAGCACAAAAAGGAAACGTGCTTTTAAACAAGAGTATGAATATACGGTAGGAATAAAATAAATGATTGCAAGAAGCATTGAAATAGTTCAGAACCTTGTAATCACTGATGTATATTATGTACCACGTAAACATTATATTTCAGTACTCAGTGGTTAAGTTATAAATAGGTCACAATATGAGTCCAGCATACCGTTTACAATTATTTCTTACAATTTACACTCTATGAAGATACGTTTATAATTTTGTAAATAAGTCGCTATTACAATTTTGTTAACGCTATGAAGATTATATGCATACAATATCGTACAAATTTTTAACACATGCACTGGCACTGCTCGATTGTTTTTAGTTATATCCCTCGTCTATTATAAATACATTCAACGGGTTTTCCATGATTTATGGATATTTTGTGTTTTTTTTGTCCTTAATCAACGTAGCTCTTATTATAGACGGTCAATCTTATCAACATTCAATATCTTTATTACAATCAAGATAAAACGTTTTCCTCGTAATTCAGTGAATTTTTATAATAAAGAGCTCTCCTATTGATTACTCGTTAGTAAAAAATGACCAAATATTATTACGCGATATTGTTTTGGGAGAGAAATATTTGGTGAGCTGCTATACTTTTAGTATTAATTATACTATAGAATAATATGTATATACCCTATCGCAGTCTTTGGTCAAAGCATATCGTGTTGACAGGAGTTCAGGAAGGCAAGTATTTTGCAACTAAATTAACTTCTCGCAATTTCTGCATAGATTGATTCACGTTCAATGCTTTTATTTTACCAATTCGTGAAAATTGATGAAAATTGTTTCACTTTTCCAGATCGAAGAAAGCTGAGTAATATTTCTCAACCGTGACTGTACCAAACTTTATTTTTCATTTGCATTCTAATAAAATACTGTATATATGCTGCATAGTCACACAGGTGAAATGTAAATTTTTTGCTCTGTAGAGATTTTGAAGTCACGCGTGACTGTGATTGATCATTCGGGACCACGTTACTCGTAGAAATTCGCGCAGCAGCCTGGTCGAGATTCAGCGTTAAATCATTAGTGAAAGTTGGGGTCGCGAACGAATATTTTCCAATAGTTTTCAAGAATCCCATAATGAGACTTAAATGCTTGTCACGCGGATGTCGAGGTGGTGTCTGCCACTTAAGCGATACGTTGAAATTCCATGGAAAATTCCTCGGCTAATTCCTCGTGCAAATGTGCGGTCAAATTAGTGAGTCAAATGCGGGAACAGCAAATGCTTCAGCTGTAGTATTTCAACACTCACTTGATCGCTTCAAAATTACACTCTCGTTGAAAGAAAACCTACAAAAGAATCGCGTTTACCGGAAAATTCCATTCTCGTGGCTATCAAAGAAAAATTTATAATATAAGAATCATTTACAAAACACCAGTTGTATGAAAATATGTTTCTACCAACTGGTAAATTATCGAGTAGAAAAATTCTACAGAATAAATATTTTCTAGATTTCCTTTTTTCACTCTCATATAGAAACGATGCTTCCCAGGTGGCGAAATTTTAGTTCTCCAATATTTTTAACACTTTTTCGCTAGGTTTTTTTTTTTTATAAGGAGAGAAAAGTGATCAATCGTTTATTGTGAAAACCATCCAATAGGATATCTATGTATAGTGTGCGGTATATATATAGAAATATATGGACATTGTTAGATTTTAGCAAAATTTTTACGTGCACAATGGTATAAAGATAAGGTGTGTGGTGAGTATTGTGAGATGTTACGATAAGAAGGTGCTTATTGCGTTCGTAAGAAGCGATTGGACCCTTCGAGTCTTATCCGTGAAAGTGTCTTTGAGATATCAGAGAGCCACGAGACATATACTAGAGATGTCCAAGTTTGCCCGTTCGGAATAAAAAGGGTGGAAAAATTATTACGGGATGAGGAGGAATTCGAAGAGAAAATTTTCTTGTGAAAACGGATTCTATAAGGATTCGGAACAGGTCAGCCAGCACTAATGGCTCGTTCTAGCGACACTTTGCTTTCTTCCATCGTCGCTGACCTTTACATTCTAATACCCTATTTTCTCCTGAGCTGTGTAAAGCCCGGCCAAATCATCTCGCTGTTTCGAAAATAGTGCAACAACTAAGAATCCACCGCAACCCTTTCCAATATACATTATTCATACAACGACGTACTTGCATTTAAATCCAACCTTCGACCATCCTTGTAATATTATTCCTCGATAAGTACGCTCCTTTATCAACGAACAAATGAAAATCAATCGTTAATTCTGGCGTTATATTCTTTAATAAAAGAGCAATCTGTGCACGTGTGCCAAAATAGCTTAAGAAATTGTTAACACACTTGTCGAAATTCGAGTAAAAAAATAAATCGTCTCTATATTCTACATATTACTTGCAACAAACTTCTCGAAGGACGATGATAGATATATATATATATAAGAAGTTTTGATGAAAAAACTAATGATAGATAAAGGATTTCATCGGTTCTAAGAACGTTTTGTCACAACCTATAATGGATTGTAAAATATCGACGTATATCGAATTTATTTTATTTTAGCAGATTGAAATATAAAAACTTGAAGCTAACGATCGTCTCTTCTCGATCGCTTTTGTACCTTTAATTAAAAACACTCGTTATCTTCGTTTTTTATTCGAAATTGAGAGTACAGTGGAGAAAATGGAAAAATTTTTATTATTCATTCCCGATATTTTCTTCGTTAAATCAATGTGTTAAATCTCTGTCAGCGTTTATAAGAGTTCAACGCCGCTATTCACTCCACGAATATGGTCGAACCGCATAAATTTACATTTTTACCTTCATCGATATTCGTGGAAACGCATCGATTACTCGATCAACGAGACCCGAAAGATTTCTAATAACGATCATTTGCCCTCTTTTTATTACTTTTTTCTTCACGAACATTTATCACTCGCAGTGGCTTCAATTAATTCAACCAATATATATTTTTCAATTCCAATTTTCCACAAATTTTTCAAACATTCTTCAAACTGATTTATCACTTCTTCCTTCATTTTCAATTTCTTTGTTATAACTCTAGATTTTATTTATATATTTAACTGCGAATAAATATTTCCAACCAACGCAACTCTAATAATCGATACATTTTTTATTACTATATACAATATTTCCTTATGCAATAAAAATTTGAAGTTTAACGTGGTCTATTTTCTTTCTTGCTCCTTTTTATATCGGTCAAAGCGAAAATATAAAACTGACTAGCCAAAACAGAGGAGTGACGGAATGATTATTTATTCGGCTATATTTTCCAACCGTTGAAAACGGTCGTTTAGAAGTTTCTACGTAGAGTTTCTCTCTGTCTTTACCAATAATAAAACATACAATTTATTTACGATCAGCCAGAGTGTATCTTTAGGCCTATTTTACGAGAATTTCACATTCGTCTCGTTAGAATTTGTTAATTTTAAAAGAAGTTAAAAAATAACAATCAAAGATGAAGACAAACATATTCCGAGTACCAAATTAAATTCTTGACTATACAAATCAAATGAAATATTTAGTCATTAGTTTTTACACAGGATACAATAGTCCTCGTACAGTTCTCCACTTTGAAATTGATTTTGTGGAAAGCAGAGTATGGCGTTAATATTTGAAGTGGATCGTAAAGATTTGACGCAGGTTGCAAGATAGAGAAATGGATCAAGATTGGAGGATATTGCAACATGGGATAAGAGTGTGCCGTCTGTCAGAGAGTCAAAGGCCACGCGCACTTGCCCGTTGAAATATCGACTGAAGTTCTCATCTGGTTTAACGGTGGGTCGTACGGTTAGATTGCACAAGGTTTTCGCTTAACCGTCCACGTCTTTCTACAGAGCATTCCGACATTTTCAAATCATACGCTCGAACCATTTGAATCATCCCGAATCCAATATAACACGGAGGGCCTTTTAATCCTTATCTCTATATAAACATTAACAGGAAATATAACGATTGTAAGATATTTTTCTTGTAAATATGAAAATAGTTGTACGAAAAAAAGCAGCTGTTAAGCTCGATAGCATTTATTGTTCGTCTCATTAATTTATCTTAAAGAGAGTTTATTTTATTATTTGGAGATAAAGCAATAATGTTTTCTTTCTTTTTTTTCTCGAAAAATTACATAGAGGAGATTATATTTTGTATATTATTTAAAATTGTCCTATATAGATTAATAATACGAAGGTAGGTTGTCTCTTTGTGCATCCACGTTAAATTCTCAGTGCTCCGTTGTGTTGTGTTCGGTGGGAATGTTACTCAACACTTGTAATTGCCTTTGCACGAATTTACCGCAAAAGCCTACAGTATATGCAGCTGCATAATCACGATCGCATATGCATGTTTCACGCCTGTAAAGCCACGCCTACGATGCTTACCCGTGAAACACGATTACGCGTCTCTCACTTGGCAAACGCTCGAAAGCTTAAGTCAAACAATTATTATCCGATTCATCAATTTTTACCGAGCTTTAATCGTAAAGGTTAATGACAAAAATAGATTACTTCATTTACAGTGAACCTCGAGACTAAATAACGGTAGAGAGAATATAAGTTTAATAATAAAATTTCTTTTCTAAAATTCTGCAATTTTTATCTTCCAATTTCAGCTGCTTTTACTTCTCATTTGTATGTTTCTCGCCACTGACAGATTTTATCTGCAGTTATCCAGGATTTATATTACTAAATATTTTATTAACGGCTGCGGAGCATGTATTTTACGAATCAAGTCGAAAAATTATTTACCATCTATTCATTTCGAATTCAGTGCGAAATTGCAAATGTTTCTCATGCCTGACGAATTAAGCTAAAAAACATATTACGATCGTTACACAAAAAACAAATTCCAGTAATTTTTATGAATAGCAGCAACATATACAGGTACGTGACCTCGGTATTTTTTTTCATTTCGTATTGTCCGTGAGATTATAAACGCAGAAGCAAAAAGTTTTCAAATTAGGTGTCATTTTTCTATTACAGAAAAATTAGCCATTTGCATACGAGAGAAAAATGTGCAAAGAATTTCAAGTTTTTTGCTAGCGGATTATAATTGAATTTAATAGATTCTCCTCTAATTACAATAGAATTTAACTGGTATATAGGCGATAAATGGACCCGTTTTCGAACCACTGCGTATTCGCGGTTAGAAATTAAACGGTCTACAATATTCTGCACGATTCACGCAAAGCTAACAAAATGCTTCTTACAATGTAATTTTTTGTAAGCCTTAATAGTAGCTATAGATGGCTTGGTCAGGTCCCTACAAGTGAAGAGATTCTTTGATAAATCCTACTTTCTATTTTACATGTATATAAATATTTACACACACGCACATACACCTATTCATTCTACTTATTCAAAACGCGCGCGCGAGACAGATCTCATTGTACATTATTAACACAAATTACACCGAGCTACTAAACTTTTTCATTGGTTGATTTAATTGACTCATTGTTCTGTCGGTACCTATATACCTAATTATTCTAAACCATATACAATTTATAATTGCAATTATTTTATTCGCGATATCTCTTTTCCCTAAATATTATCTTAATTTTCCAAAACTAGGCCATAGAAATGACGGGTTTTAATAAGTTATTCAAATAAATGGTATTCTAAAAAATTGAGCGTTATAGTTATGAGACATAGTTTCGTACGACGCGAATATTAAAATCCAGGAAAATAGGTATAATAGAGCGAATAAATTTGGAGCAAATTTTATCAAAAAATTATGAAAAGAAAAAGTACAAGCATTGGCTATAACTTGGTTGCATTTTGTAAAGTTTTCTCTGTCATATTTCATTTCAATAAAGATTTCCCGTTGTTCCACCGCGTCCTACTGTATTCTTTTAACCCAGTTAACTGCGGCATTTCGTGAGTCGCGAAAATAAATTCGAGTGATGAAAAGTACCACGTACCTCAAACATGACAAATACTCAAAAAGTTTGGAAATTTTATAATAAATGTTAATTTTTTAATTAGCGTTATTTTACATGATAATTATGAGAGGGAAAGACGTCGAAATAGCGCAACGCAGTTAACTGATCATATATGGGTCCTTTTTTACTAACTTTATAGAAATATTTATCAAAAAAGTATAGTTGTATGCAGTAAATCAGAACCTATTTATAACAAAATCTCTTCGTACTCCGACGCTGGCAATCGGAAAATTTCTACCAATACACATGTACAATAAGTGCACGCATAAGGCGCGCTCCATTACTATATGAATCGTTATAGTATACTATACTACAGGTTGTTGCAGTATCATTAGGCTACATTTCAAGGAGTCATACAGGAAATCAAAAGAAAAAACTTGTGTCGATTAACCATTTTATTGTCTAAAACACGAACTATAGCTTTCTTCTAGCAACACTCTTCACACACTTGAAAGATGTATTTATAAATACATATATGAAGTTGATTTGATCAATTCTGATAATGATTAAATATTACAAAAGTATAATACTCTTTATTAAGGAATATATTGTGCATGTACCGTTAATTTGTTATAAATTATTATTTTAATATTACATGAATGTTAACAGAAGCCCCTGAACGAAAACATTATAAATAACTAACAGTACGGATTGAAATAACTATTTCGACTTATTAATAAATATATTTTACAAATATGTAGAGAGAGCAGCATTTAAAAATTTAACATCCCGTTTTAAACAGGAGATTAATTAATAAAAGTTTTTTCTTTTCGACAATCCTGTTTGGCCTCTAAAATTTTACCTATTGGAACTGAAACATCCTGTAAATATATATAATATATATTCGTTATTTATTTAATATAATATTCTACATTATTATATAATATATTTTAGTCTATTATACACGGAGTACCGCGCGTAGCGTTTGCCACGATACACCGATGAGTCCCGGAACCAGCGAACTCTGGAACCAAAATTATATAACGCAAGCGTTTTATTAAACTCTGCATCGCCTATTCAGTAAATAATAAAAGTTTCGTAGGAGCTTTCGTGATCATGGAAAATCACAATGAGACTCTGGGAGTGGTCACACTTACCTTCGTGATCAGAGAAAACTGAAACGGAAAACGTTTAACACTGAATATGTACACAGACGCTTGTTTTTTAGAGGGAAATTTTAAATCCGGAGTGAAAATAATTCTGGAAAGCACTCGAAGATCCAGAAACACCAACAAAGGAGGTTTTGCCTCGGTATGATTACGTGTCATATACACTATGTGTGTATGAGTATACAGAGGGATACCACGTAGCAAAATTTGTCAAAATCATAACTGATAAAGAGAGAAATGGAATGATACTCGTGGTCAAACGGATCAAGCGTGAGATACTCATGCGTCGTCAGGTTTTGTTCAATGAGGCAGATTCGTGTATCAAACTGGCCGGAAGTTTCGATAGATATAATAACTTTCATTCTATCCCCCTCTTTTCTCATTATCCTCTTCCCCCTTTCCCTCTCACCATCCTCGCACGAGCAATCTTCCTCTTTCATCAGTTTTCTTCACCCCTTACCCTTCTCCACCCCCATGATATTCTTAACAAAAATATTTCAAGGAATTTTTCTTCAATCTTCCTTTAATCCTACTTTTTTTTCTTTCTCTTGCCTAATTCTTATTTGCAGTGTCTTCATTATTCCATTATTTGCTTATGCCCTCTCCCTCTCAACCCCCCCCCCTCCCCCCACCCCCAACTCACAAGACTGCACTTTACTTCTCAAAGCTCCTGCTTTTTGCGCACTTCTTTAATGTCCTCGTTTTTCTCAACCCACTTCCCCTCCAAGCATTTTCCAATTATTATTAATACACCGAATAAGATTCTCTTGTTCGCTGCTGGATGTAACGAGTCTCCCTGCAATTGCATCCGTCGAAACTTGTCAAAATAATATATCTCGCGAGCAACGTGCTTTGACCTACAGCTGGCAGCCCCTACTGGTTCATGGCTGTTACACACGCTCGTCGTTCTTTCCATTGGTCGTTGAATATTCCTTTTTCAGCCCTGCTTTATGCAACGCAATTTCTGCCTCCAAAATGCTTTCAAACTTCTCCCTGGTCCCCACCAGTTTTTTTCCTCCTCAGAAAATAGCCCTCCCTTCCCTTATACATCCTTATACGTACCACTCTCATCTCAACTTCGGTTCCTCTTATTTATTCCCCCTCTTCCCTTAATCTTCCTCCTATCTTCCCTCACCCAAGTCCCTTCGCTTTCCACCCCCACGTCACACGAATTCCCCTGCTACCAAGCATCACCAAAGTCTTACAGATTACAAGCTACTTCGGAACCGTAAAGCCCAAACTTCCTCGTTCCTCTCACACCCCCACTTTATTCCATCATCATCATCCCTGTTTATCTTCCTACTTGAACTTCGTGCTTCCCACGCTGAAACGACCCATTTTCTCATTCCTCTTCCTCTTCCCATCGATTCCTCACTTCATATACAGTGCTTCCAATTCCTCGAGTGTCTCATTATATCACTCTAGTTCTTCCAGCCACGTTTACTCAGCCATGGGACATTTTTACCCTTATCTCGACAAACGCAAACCAACTCAACGTCCTTCTTCGTTACGCCAAACTTGATGATATTGCGTCCCTAGAATTCCAGCCCGCTCTCTTCGCTCCTTATTCATTCTTCAGTGGTGCCTATCGAAGCGTCCTAATTTAGTGTACAAATAAATATAGTGCCTCGCGCGTTGCATTTTTATCTCTTTCACTCGTTTTCTTCTTTCTTTGCTCAAACTACTCCATTTCTAATCTCTCAATCTCATTTTCCCTTATGTAACGTACTTTGTGTTTCTCATTCCTCGGGCGTTCCACCCTCCTATTGCGCCGGCAGGTAGCTAATTCAACGCTGCATAGTGGTTCCGCTTGATTCATCACTGCTAGATGATATCGGGTGGTCGAAATTGCACTCGTTCTTCAAGTACAGTTTAGTTATCCTTCGCATCGATTTGTTCGATTATTTTGCCAAGCGGTGAATTCTTGGTTCTTTCTCTTTAATTACTAATCACCTCTGCTTTCCACTTTTTCATTAAAGTATTATATATTAATTACTAATTGTACGTTGACACAATGTTCTCGCTTGTTCGTTACAACTCGATGATACTGCATGGCCAAAATTGCATTTGTTCTTCAAGTACAGTTTTTCACTATCCTCCTGATCAACGTGTTGGAGTATTTTACCATTCAGTAAATTCTTGGTTCTTTCTCTCTAATTACTAATCACCTCAGCTTTTAACTTTTCCACAAAGTACTAAACCGTAATTACTAATTGTACGTTGACACGATGTTCCCGCTTGGTTCGTTACAACTCCATGGTACCAGGTGGCTGAAACTGCACTCTTTCCTCAAGTATAGTTTATCACTATATCCCCCCCCCCCCCTCACATCCACCTGTTCGAATATTTCGTTATTCAAGAAGTTGCAGTTCTTTCCCCTTGGATGACTAATCACCTTAACCTTTCACTTTTTCATAAAACGTGAACTATTTCAATTATACTAATTATACAGTGACACAGTATTCTCGCTTGTTGATCACAACTCGATGATATCGGGTGCCCGAAATTGTACTTGACTACAGTACTTGATCTCCTGAACAATTTCGTTGCCGCACTCGTTCCTCAATCGTAGTTTATCGTTGGTTTCGTCCTCCTCTTCCTCCTCCTCGTCCTCCTCATCGACCTCCTCCAAGATTTTCCCATTCAGTGAGCCCCTACTCGTATCCAAATGCCGCCCGCTTCCTCCTCCGGTCGTTGGCTTCTGCTGAACCTCCCTCAGACGAACGGACCGCCGTGGTTATTTGTACCTGAAAACCAATCGAATCCACTCTCGTTATAATACGAACAATAATTCACACTTTCTTTCTTCCACACTCTTTTAATTATTTATCAATTTAAAACCTATGCATTTTAATTGGAAAGTATCATTCGATTACGGTGCATAAAATTTTTTCTATAAATAAACGTTGAAAACTTTACACCCATTCATTTTTGTACACGTGAGCAATGCCTGTATGAACTTATTACTACTAAAATAACTCACGTATAGTATCGTTCCATAAATTTCAATCTAATCTCCTTACAAAATTTTGTAATTCTCTGTATATATTTTGTACCATGATTGATTAATTTCCACACTCATCGAGGTTCCGAGCAACGAAAAGCTTCAGGAATTTTACACATCGCTTTACAATAACGACGAGAGTAAATTGGAGCTCTTACTGCCTTTCCGGTGGTCTCTCAATTAGTTTACAACTACCTACGAATAATCTGCCAACGAACAAACTTTCCAATCAGCAAGTTAGGCAGCAATGTATCGACTTTCCAATGCAACTTCTACTCTACCATTTTCCACCTACCACCAAATAAAACGTGTTTCCATTACGAGATTTTGCAATGTCGAGTCTTTACAAACACCGACAATCAGGATAATTGAATTAACGTTTAAAACTTGTGAATTAAAGTAATCTGCTTTTTTTTCTCTTTCACGATTTCCAATAACGATTAACTTTTCGCTCTCTGTGCAATCGTTTGTTCTTGTTCGAGGAGAAACCAAAAAATAGATAGTCGAAAGAAATAGTTATTCGGCAGTGGGATAGATATATATATTTTTCTCCGAAACAGACGGAAATATTTCTGAAAGGTTACAAAGAAAGCCTTTCCACAACATAGCTCCAGCTTTAATACCACAGAAGCGGTAGGTATCTCAGGACTTAAGGATTAAGACTCTCATCGATTTTCCGCAGAGCACAAAATTAGCCTGTGACCTTATTTCGCTTCCTGATTTATCAGTTTTCTCGCAAACTCATGCTGATATACAAAGATCTGCGTGTCTCGTGTAATTTTCTACTCGACGAGTGACAGTAAAATCCTACACCCTTTCCCACGCGAATATTACAGATTACCGACACTCTCGAGCGAGAGCTACATGGAAAATAAATATTCGGCTAAATTACAGCAGAGTTAATTAAGTTAAAGACGTTTATTGATTTTCCACGAGACGTTAAATTAGGGCATGATCCGCTTCCGTATTTTCAATTCAACATCGTGAGAATAACAGTTGAGAGCAACAAAAATTCCACGTATTTTTTTCTTTATTTAATAACCATGTCGGAACGAGAAACTTTTTTTAACTATTCGACCACATGCATTTCTCTATAACATTTCACATTGCCATACATATAAAAGTGAACTTTTTGACGGGGCGAGTATTAACTTCGTTCTCGTTTATACATATATATATATATACATGCACAGTTTCGTGTTTTATTTTTCCCTTTTATACCGACTTTCAACGATTCGGTGCTTTCTTCTTTTTGTTCACACCTCCTCCCCCCCCCCCCCCCATCTTCCATAGTTCTCTCTCTCTCTCTCTCTCTCTCTCTCTCTCTCTCGTTCACGTGCCTCGCTCGCTCGGAAAAGGCTCGTTAGCCTGAGCTTTCATGCCGCGAAAGACCGACACTGGAAAAAAATACTCTTAGCTTACTCTCTTAGCCTCGGAAAAGGAGCAGACTTGTCTTTTTTTATCGATCACGCGATGCAAACGAGTCGAGGTGTGGGAGCGCTGGAAAAAATGGTTTATCTCACACGCGATGTTATATAGCGAGGCTCTATATACTTCAATCCAAAATCCGCTGCTTCTCAATATTCGCGAAACTTTCTAGCATGAAATATTTGAGTTTGCAAAAAAGGTCTCGCGTTATATTGTTTTACAGCGACACGAGTTATCGTCCTTTAAAATATTGTTATACGCATAAATGAATTATTTCAAAAATGAATTTCGTCAAGTTTATGTTCAGCTGGATATAGAAATTTTATGATGATGACGTACAGGGTATAACTTTGCACCATTTAGGATCAATCAAAAATATTAGAATTTTAAAGCAGCTGGTTTCTTTGCACAGCTGATTTGCATGAAGAATACTTCACTAAGAACATTTTGGGATAATAAAATTTAAATTCTAATACATTCTGGAATAGCCTCGTCATAAAGCACAATGTAAGTTTTATTCTAAGATATTTCAACCCCTTTTTAGGGTTGTATATCCAAAGCATTTTTAGATCTTCTATTAAGATAAGTAATATAATTTTTTGGCTACACACACAGAGGATAGGTACTTTTTTAAACGAAATAAATCTTTCATCTATTTTATAAAATCACGTAGAAGCAGTAAGATTGCAATAAAAACTTTATATTAATATAGTTAATAAAGGCTGGAAGCACCATGAAGGATGCTTTTATATTATAATATGGTATAAAGTGGTGTTACAAATTTTATCTATATTATCACTTCTAAACCTTTCTTTTTAACAGCTTAGTATTAATAGAAGAAAAATTATAATACACTTGATATTTTTCATCGCATATTTCAGTAAACCTTGCAACACTTACGAGATTAGACCTTTTTATTTTAAATAAAGTGGAGACGTGCGCGAGAGCAGCATAGTATTATAAGAAAGCATATAAAATGAGATTTTCGTAAGAGGTTTTCAATAAAAAATCAGCTTAATGTAAAACGAAAGAAAACTGAATTTTAATATTTGTCCATACTTATATTGCAAATTTATTTCTTTAATGCAATTGCATCGCACAGTTCGAGTCGTTCGATAATTTCGCACTGCTGACTAACAATAAGTATAAATGCCTAACGTAAATAGGAGTTCGCATGCACGTCCGCTGAAATATCAAGAATGCCAGTGTTTCGTAGCAAAAAATTGGTAACGCATTCGAGACGAATTGCACGCGAGCAAATCTTCGCTAATTATCACAGAGCGATTTAAAGATTTTCCGCAGCGAAAGTTCCTCTGTGAATCGCCTAGGGCTCGCGTGCACTTTGCACGTGACGGCAAAAACTGGCTAATCCAAGCAACGCGAGATCCACGTGAGAGCTCGGCTCAGTGCAAGGCAAATGTGGCCGGGGGCACTAAAAAATTGCTAAATTTCTCCCGAGGAAACCAGCAGCGAAGGAAACAAATCTACGATGCTTTCTCTCGAAATTGCGATCTTCCGCACATTCGTAAACATTGTAAAATTAATAATTCATAAACGTTTCATACGCCAATGAAAGCGAAACTGAAGGGATGGCTGACTATATATTGACCTCTTTCACTTTGAACAAACTGATGAATGAGAAAATAAAGTTTTTGATTGATATAATAGCGATGAATGGAGAAATTATTTGTTATTTACCTTTCTGGCCAAGGGCAGGCGAGAATTCTGCAAAACGCCAGACCAAGAGCCACCAATACACTCGCGGCCAGCGACGTATAAACGATACACAAATGCACTAACGAAAATATATAAAGCGTTTTGTTGCACCATCGGTTTGGGTCGAACAGCGAAGACTGGTAATCCGGCCATCGGATGTGTAATATCCAATAGTTTCCTGAAACAAAACATTATTTTCCATTACGACCAATTCCAATTCTTTTCCCTCCTATACCATTTCATTCTATTATTTGGCTGATGCAATTTTGACAACAAATATTTGTTTCCATTTCCGGGGATTTTAAAGCAATGTCATATTTTTTTCCAGCAAACCTTGTTTCGAACGCTGCTGATGGGACAGTTTTAATTATATTTTTATAAAGGGAAGAGAATTCAAAAGCTCACGCTCTGCCCCACAGTTTCATACGTATTAACTTTAAAAACAATGTAAAAAAAGGTGATAGCTAGTCTTGAATGTTTATTTACACCAATATAGGTTTTATTATAAAAATGACAGAGAGAATTTTTGTGAAGAATTTTCAAAAATATTAGGAGCAATATGTTTTATCGTTGACGAGAAAGGTCAACAGCTTAACATTTAAATACAAATAAATGGCTGGGTCGTACGTAGACTGTCTACAACCTTTTATAGTCCACGTATAGACGTTTATAGATTGCACGTCGTGAAAAACAACTGTACATATAGCAGTCCTAAAGCTACCTGCGCACCTATACATGCAATTTTAATAACAGCTTACACAAGCAAAAGCCTCTTTAAGCACGAGTTTCTGCATGGAAGTTAAAGTTTCGCAAGAATACGTACGTACATCCTTGCACAGGTAGTTTTTTTATATCGCTTGAAAGCTAAATAGAATTTGTATCTCTCTATGCTTACTATACTTACGTTGGCAATTTTCAAAGGGTATAACTTGGACTCTAAGAGAGAAGTTTCAGTAAATATCGGGGAAATAGCAGCAATCGACGATAGATTAAAGAATAGCAATGCGCACAGTGGAATAGTATATATAAATCTGTGGAAAATTCTGGATAAGAATCTCGCTTTGCTTACCTAACGCGAACCAAACGGCGAGGAAGCCCGATAAAACTATAGAGGCCAGTTTCATGGGTGATATATGTGATCTGGCACCTGGGACGGTTAGAACCTCCGGTCTTCTCGAACGAACTTGAGAATAGAGTGCCCAAAACATTCGAACTGTGCCCAACGTACCACCCACGACCATGTAAACCGGTATTCGTGGTTCGCGTGGGCAGTCCCTGATGTAATTTAGTCCTGAAAAAAAAGAAGAAATAGGGAAAACGCTTATTTAACGTTACACTGCATCGTGGACGAAAATTTGCCATTAATCCTATTGCAAACTCTCTCTCTCTCTCTCTCTCTCTCTCTCTCTCTCTCTCTCTCTCTCTCTCTCTCTCTCTCTGCAACTCCTACTCGGTAATTGGGTATTATTTAAAGCGACAGCGCAAATTTTATCACCACTGTCAATGAATATTTTAATACTAATTACATTGCCTGACTTCCACGTTAGTATGTCACGTCCTGGTTCGATGTCCAAGTAAGGATAGCGCGACATGCAAAGTTTTACACGGTTCCTCAATTAGGAGTAATATTTATGCCAGAAATGAAATTTGCATGATATAAATATATAATAATTATAATAATAATAGATTGAAGAAAGGTGAAGCTACTATGTCGTCGTATATTTTTATACATATATATAAACTCTACTTATTGTTAAAACGAATATCAATTTGAGTTTAGCAAGTGTTATATGGTTTCCGAGAAAAATGAGTTGCATTTGCGACTGTGCATATTTCAAAAGGAAGCCACGTGGGAATCGGAAGAGCTTGCTTTCCATGAAATGCAGTTTTAGGAAGTAGTTGTGCAATTATCGATTGAGGAGCAGCACAGGTAGGTAGGTGAATGCACCTTTGCTCCCAGTTGTAAATCAGGTTGAGAATCTATGCCTCGGTAGAGTTACTCACGGACTATGGCCGAGAAATTAAGTAGGTTTGCATGCGGTAGGCTCAGTGCGCCACTGGCTCGCGTGTCATAAACCTCCGGGGTTAATTAGTCAGGAAACGGTGTACCCCCCAGGCATTTTGCACAATTTAACCCAACCATTCTGCTCCGTTTTGTTCCTCGACGAACCTACCATTATTTTTTGATTCCGCGCTAAGAACCGTTTACCAAACAAGCCACGTGTCCACTTTAAATGTTTATTACATTTACTCGCGAAGCTTCGCTCGAGCTTTTATCCTCAAATTCATTTCCTATCATTCCCGAGGTACTCGATAAGGCAATTTCGATCAATCCGAAGCGAGTTAAGGGGTCGCGAATCGCCCAAGTTAATTAAACGGAAAAGTCTGGCTTTACGCGATGCAAGTAAACTCGTTTCGCACTCGTTATTTGTCAAATAGAATGTGAGAGCTTTTTTGAAAGTGGAAAACTTAATCTAGCTCGCTTCAAAGCTTTGGCCAATGTTAAATTAAAGATGAAGCATAAATGGAGTGAAAAAGTGTAAATTTCTGTCAATTTGAATCAACTGCTGCCAACGCAGTCTCTTATTATTTACTTGTTCTACTGAAAATAGCATACTACATATTACTCCTTCGTAGTTTTGGCAGTGAATCAGGTAGAATGTTCTTCGTTTCTTGCAAAATACTTTATAATCACTCCTTACATTAAAATAATTTACTTCGTGCTACAATACTATACTATAGTGCAATAAATGGTAGAGGTAGAGCTTATAATATTCTAGCTGTCTCATATTCGTAGCAACATCACTGCAATTTATATGCCTATAATCCCTGTTGGTGTTAAGCTTTATAAGCCCAAGTTTGAATGAAGATACTCCTCTGTGCATCAAGGCCCCCTGGCAATAGACTACTCCCTTTATGGATCTAACAGAATTTCCAAGGAATTGTCCTTTGTCCTTATCAATTGTTGGTCACTGCCAGATAAACTTTACGACGACACTTAAATTGTTATTTACGCAGGTGAGTTCCGACGGGTCTTCGGGACTCACCTGTAAGAGTCGAACGCAAAGTACTACTATGTTTGAATACTTAGCAATAGCTTTATAATAATAATATGCAATTAAATAGTTTCCAGTTGCCATTTCCGTTTTGTGTACGCGTACGGAGAGTGAAGAATCATTCATCAAAGTAGAAATGTGCAGGATGCTGCTGTTGGCTTGTATCAGTTATGCAATTTGGCAGATATGCCTTTCGTGCCGTTTCCAACCGTTCAGTAATGGTCGTTGAACACGATTCATCATGCTGCTGGCCGACTTACCGAAGATGAACATCAGGATGGGCATGGTTGAGAGGCAAGTCAGGCATATAGTCACTATCATCGTTTTGCTAACCACCCTTAGCGCACGGAACACGAAATCGCAGGTGCCACTCGCTTCCAAGTGTGCGTCCTTCAATTGAAATACCAGGGAACCATAGGTAGCTACCCCTAAATTTCCAGCAGCCGATGTGCTTTTCTCAGGTATCTTAACGCTCCCACTGCATAACCTTCGCGACTCGTCCCCGGAAACCTGTAAAAAACGTCGTTCCAGATCACGAAACAATTCTTCAAACTGTATATAATTTTTTCATGATTTTTCATGTGCAAAAGTGGTGTGATTATACATAATAGTATAGAAGACACGAAATAATTTTTTTTTTTTCTACTTTTAGTAGGGTAATGATGTTTTATACTACAGGATTTAATGATACTGCTTTAATATGTATAGTATAGAAGACACGAGATCTATCCGGGACACGAGAATGTAATTTGAACCCAATTTAGTAAAACGCGTCTGATCAAAGGGGTAAAGTTCTACTGGCTGCTGATACGTCCCGTAGGACCCAAATCGTTTCTGTAAAAAAAAACATCGTTTCGGCTCTTGAAACAAATTTTCAAAATATATAATAATTTTGTCATGATTTTTATGTGCAGAAATTGCGTAATTCTATATATGTATATATATGTGTATCATATATAATATAGAAGACACGATATCTGTCCGAGGTATGAGAATGTGATGTGAACCCAATTTAGTAAAACGCGTCTGACCACAGCGGTAAATTTCTACTGGCTACTGGTACGTCGCGCCGGACCTAAATCGCTTCTATGTCACTGATGCCTCACCCCCAATTTCTGATGTATCGTCCCATATAATCAGGGCACGAAGGGTTTTGCTCAGAGGAATCCTTGTGTGTATGTGTGTGCCGGTAAATGTATATTCGAACCTTCCAAAGTATATTGATTGACATGACGACGTAGAAAACGAAAGGAAAAACTGGGTCGAGTCGAAGAGAGATACGAAACTTATTTTTGCAGATGCAGTTTTTGGTTTGAAATTATTGCAAAAATGTTGAATGATAAAAATTGGACAATAGCTTAGAAATCGAGTGTTTTCGGAAGGTAGGCAATCTCGCGAGAGGATCGGATTTCAACGAGTACCGAGTTTTCGAGAAGGCAATTTAATAAATGTCCATAGAAAGATTATCCAGTAGGAGAGTGTCAGCATTAAGTGACATATCAATTACGCTTTTGCCTGATTCTCGTGCAAGGTCGAAAGTCGATCTCACTTGGGATTCGTGCGTATATTTTTTCACGTCTATCCAGGATAAAGCAGAAGGAAGAAAATTCCAACTGTCAGAAACCGGTGTCGCGACCCCTTTTGACCCACACGCAGCGGACTCGTTCGAATTTCTCGACGCGCACTTTCAGTGGAATATTCGCTTCACGCGAGTATCTATTGAATCTTTCACTGCACCAAAATTTCATCGATGCACAGGCTTTGTTGAAAACGACGCCTTCGAATTACCCATAGATTATCCGTCCCTCGCATGGAAACCCGTTTAACGTGAAATTCGGATTTTCTTACGCTTTATAGAAATCGTTTGTTCGATTGTGCAAATATTTTCATAATTATCTTGAGCTCTTTTACAATTGTAGAATATATGTGATACTTTATTAAAAACCTTGCAACGACTATATCACTTTATTTCTGCTTTTATATAAATGCAGCTATACGTTATATAGGAAGACGAAAAATATTGATTTCTGATAAATTTAGTGCATAAAGTTGTATTAACCCTTGGGAGCTTGTTAGTTGGGGTCTTTTAGACTTAACTCGATTCTCCAACTTTTCTGTGCTATTCACGTTATGTTCATGCCAATACTCCCCTCCATTAGTGTTTCTTAAAATTCCTACTACGATAAGGTTGCATAATTTAGCATGCAAACAAATACAGTATTCCTGTCAACACAATTTAAATCTAAAGTCGCGAAGACATTCAAGTCGGTATTTGCTGGTATATAAAAAACGAAGAAACAAAAAGGAAACTGTATTGATTTCTTATCTCGTCAGATTTGATGTGTACTACTTCATAGAAACGTATGTTTTCAATCTAAGGATGAAATCTTCACAAAAGCTTTGACCGTTCGTAAACTTCTCACAGGGAAAAGGAGGAATTTACAGAAAGCCCGAGTATAAGACAGGATGAAGGATAGTCTGACATGAGACTTGGCTGAAAATTGGCTGGTGTATAGTAGTTACACCTCCTTTGAGCGAGATAGTGTGTATTGCTCTAACACATCATCACGCAACTTGCTCCTAAAAATGTCTGAAGCTAAAGAAACAGCAAGGTTAGATCAATACTCTATATCTCTATTTTTTTTTGTACTTTTTTTAAGCTTTTATTAATGTAGAAAATTGAATGAACCTTTGAGCAGAAAATAATAGTGCGGTAAATAAAAATAAACATTGATGTGTTTCGGTGAGAAAAGTGTTTTTCTTCATTAGAGAGCGTTACATTTAATAGCCATTATTTTGGAGTTTATAATGTCTGCTGCAGCTTTCTATAGGGGAAGCAAAATAGCGGTTCTCCGAAAGTGTAATAGTATGGTCGGTTTGGAAGATATTTGGTCTGTTTTTTTTGTCACAAGAATAGATGTACGTAGTCAGGAAAAGGGGATGAGCAGAGGGGGTAAGAACTGCTGGCGCATTTGTAGCCAGTGGTGAATCAGAGCGAAGGAAATGCATTTGGCAAACAACGCCAGGCAGCGCTTTCAGCTACGAGTATAACGCGTAAAATGTACAAAAAAAAGAATTCAAACCTTTTTGAAAAGAGTCCCGTAAATTCACATTAATCCTTGCTAATGTGATAGCGAGCTCAACTATTAATTTTTATTTGTCAACAACTCGAAAAGTCAAATTTACTTATCAATCGACGATATTAAAATTCACAAATTTAACGCTCCAAAACGTAAAGCTGTTGTTGCTTCAATATTTTTCTTTATTCATCTAATTATTTCCAAAGTTATACGACTAAACTATTTAATTATAAACATTTACTTGTTTTAATTATTGTTCATAGATTATCCTAAACATAATCATGTGCCTCGACTATGATTGCCTTCTCGTTTTCTCTACTTTTTCTTTATACGTATTCCAACTAATTTCTAATCCTATAAATATACGTTTATTGAAAACATATATTTTTTTCGATATGAGGATTTGGTAAAATTAAGTTTTTTAGCTGATTTTTTCAATCTATTTCATTTATAATATACCAAATGTATTTCTAATTTTTAATAACGAAGCAACTAATAATTCTTAATCTGGATCGAAAAAATGGTCTCGTAATCGAGAATAGTACAGTTTTGGACCTAGATATATAGCTTCTAGCCAGAGTTTCTCCCGCGCACGACCATAACTACTTGCGTTCATAAGAAACACCGTACCCTACACATATCACTATATTTCTACTACCTCGGTACAAGGTTTAAATTGCTCAATTAGAAAACTCTTCTTTTTGACTCTGATCTAAAAAGCAGTGTGAATACAGTTAAATATAAAATAAAATGCTAACGGTAATACTTTAAAGTAACTACAAACAAGGTCCTTTAAAAAAAATAAATTTCTCCAAATCAACGTAATAAAGACAATATTGTATTTTCAATAAACATTTATTTACAGGATTACGAATTATACGATTTACACACAGAGAAAAGTAGAAAAACAGGAGAAGGTAGTATTCGTGCGCCATACTTTTCTAGCGGACCAACAGTTCCGATCGAACGAAAAGTATTTACACCGAGAATTAGAATGACCCGACAAGCAATTGGGAAAAGGGGTGGTCCAACAAATGCTCTTTACTTCTACTGAAATAGCGTACCTTACGTGGTAAAGAATAGAAAGGGGTAAGGGTGACTCACACGAGTGAGGAAAACATATATATATATGTTAATGCGCTTAAGGAGGCTTGGTATAGAGAGCCCAAATGCCCACCAGTTCACATGACTTTATCGAGTAATGCACCAAGCGCATTATATGTACCTTGCTGTCAAGGTCGGATATGGTGGACACGAATTGTATACATAATGCAAGGGTAGACTGTCTCTTATAAAAGGACACTAGCTGGAAGGTCATAAAATTTTCAGTCTCAAACTGAAATTTCACCTATGAAGGCTTTACTTACCTGAGAAACTGAACTGCTTGCTCGTCTAGACTCGGCCCAAGCATTTGTGCCATATCCAAGATTCACCTGAGCTCCCCCACTACCTCCGGATTTCACGCTCCCGGAGTTCACATCTCTTTGACGGTACGGAGAGGAACTTCGGTTTCTTGCACTACCTGTACAGAAATTGCTCTACGTCAGCCTTTTCTCCCTCCATATGCGTTTACGGTATAAATATATATATATATATATATATACTGTAGTGTATACCTTACACCCACATGTTTATTTCCGCTACATTCACCAATCACGCATTCTTCAAAAGAGAATTGCTATGTTATAGCCCCTGTTTATGCTTTAAATATTTTCTACCTTTATCTTTTTTTCCTAAAATAACGCTCTCCTTTTAGCACACGAAATTTTAGAATGTACACTAGTCTAACATTTTCATTCGAATAGATATTGTTTTAGTCTTCTATTTAGTTGAAATTAATTTTGTAAAAGTATTTTTAAAAATAATAATTTTTAATTATATTTGATATGTTTATCATATTCTGTTTTTTAATTTATTTTGGAAAGATTAAAAACTTTCTTAATATCAATCTTATTCGTTCAGAATATTCGAGTTTGAATAAATATCACGGGGTTACCTTTGGAAAGATGGGTGAAATTGCATAGAACTTTAAAAGGTGAACAATGCACAAAGAAACAATAGACCTACCAACATAGTACATATGCCTGCTCAATCTTTTCAGTTAACAGTCGGTCAATTGCCGTATGTATAAGCAAACGAGAAGACTCGTTTTTTAAATGACTTTTGCTGAACGAAAAACTAGGAACAAATATACTGTAGTAGGCTTATATTATTATAAATAAATGACAGGAAAGAAAGGAATAATTTATGTTGCAAAACACGTGTTGAAAATTGCTATCCAGACTACGAAGAATGGCTTGGCTCTAAAAGGTTGATTTTATATGTTGTATGTATCGTGCTGTGAGAATTGCTGAAAAGAGAGGAGAAAAGAAAAATTGAAAAAATAAAAAATGTTGAGATAACTGTATAGAATTTTTATTTGAATAATACATCAACGAATGGAGGCTTAATGCAGGTATGAATCTTCCTTAGCTATCTTGACGCGCATTTGCAGCAGATTGCAGCGGGATAATCCTCCACGTGCAATCGTAGCGAGGTGAATCTACGACGAGTCAACAAATTCTCTCGCGAGGCTTTTTTTTATTTCTACCAATCCTCGACTTGGGAAAAATGCCAATTCCAATCTGACAACGAGTAATCGATTACTAGCTCTAAGGTGGTTGCTTAACGCCTCCTTAATTTCCCCAAGTTAAACTTCTAGATCAATAAATAACTCTCACTATTCCCCCAATTTCCCAGATTATTTAAGCTGCTCTCCGTTGCCTCTCACAAATATTTAAATTCAATGTCCTGGAAAATCCACTATCCTTTTAGAATCTTGATCGGAAGGATCAGGAGTCACGATAATGTTTAAATTCAATTTAGCAACGTTCCCTAAACGTTAATCAAACGAAAGATTAAACGTAATGCCGATGCGTTTTCTTCTGGATAAATTAAACTATTCGAGTAATAATAATCCAACTTGATAATAAGTATGGCTGGGTCAACAATGAGCTTGGCAATGCAGCTAATATTACACAAATGCTTCGTGTACATATAACTGTTCCCGAAACAAGGATAGGTAACTCCAGATGATAAACACGACAGCTTTAGAATTATCTTAACTCTGCAGAATTTCTGCTTTGACAAGAACTTCAAGATCCTTTGCTATAAATTACAAGAACTCGAACCATGCTTGGAATCACTTTGCTGCAAGTATCACATCGTAGTGTGAAACGAGCTTCTGCTCTAGTATCAACAATAATTACACTGAGAAATTTACTGCTATACTACTGTCGTAGGTTTTCATTAATTATTACCGCTCATCCAAATGATAATTAAAATAATCATTTACCTGTTATATATATAAGCGAATATTAATTTATTTTATTGTTCAAATTGAAATACAGGTAAGTGTGATTAGTACGTTAGATGCTAGTCTTTTCTTTAGACAATTTTGAATAGGATTGACTCTGAAGATCCTGATACTCTGGCTATAATAGCATTGGGGAGATTCGGGAGCTCGTATGAGCCAAGGCTAGATTGTTAAGAGAGAATACGAAATCCACATTCCCAAGATTAACTTAGCAGGGTTAATGCGGTTAAATTAACGTCGAGGTTGCTTTGCCATGCTTTGATACCTGATAGGTATTGCAGCCGCACAGCCAAATTGGATGTGAGCTTGCGTCAGAAGATTCAAAAACTCGTTTGTAATTGAAATGTTGTCTCGGTGAAGGTATAATTTGTTGTTTATTGAATTTACATGAAAATAAGAATTATTTGCTACTCGATGAAGGTATTGATTGAATCACGAGGGTTATAGGAAATTAGGAACAGCCAATTTTTCTTATTAGGGTTGAATATTCGATAAAACAAAAAAAAGGCTAGTTGGATAGCATGATGCGCTTTGCGAGGATTATCGAGTTTCATGCTGGTGATACTATATCTCCTCTGGCAACCAATTTCCGCCGCTCTAAACGTATTAACCGTATCTATCGGTTTCGATATCTTCGCGCCGTAAGTAGAACGAAGGAACGAATGAACGAACGAGACCTCGCCTCTCGAGATGCCCCTGAGCTTCAACAGCTATAACGAGCATCGTATAGCCATTATACCAGCGTCGTAGCTAGATGCAAAAAGAGAACTCTCCCATATCTGCCTCGTTTCTTCAAGAATACCCCCTCCCCCTCCCCTTCTCTTCTCCACCACCCCGCACGTACGTTATACGATCCTGAAATCGTCATGCGATAAGGTCATACTAGACCAAGAACAAACACTATAAAATTTTTATCTCCTATTTTTTACAGACTCTATACATATAGTTTCCCAGCTATTGCCAGACACAAAATATTTTTATTTATTCCTCCTCTCTTCTCTTTCTTTAAACATTCGACTTTCCAACATTTTTTCTCAATTTTTTCATTATTATTTTATGCAAATAAAATACTGTATTTTTCATTAAATAGTCGTAAGCATAAAACTTTAGAAATAAATGTTTAGCTGATTTTTTTGTGCTTTTTTTACCAAAGCTATTTCGACCGTCGGCTTATTCGTGCAATTTGACGCGGAGAGTGTGCATTCAATTTCCTGCTAGACTCAGCTTTAATAGATTCAGGAAAAAAGGTTGAGACCACATTTTCACGAATATCTTAATTAATGTAATTCATTCAGTAAAATCCTAGTTTCAATTAGAATTTCAGATATTTTTTTCTAATTTGGCGACTTTTATTCATTTTACATAAAGTAAAGCACATAATCTCCTAATTATAACATTAAAACTAATTAGAATTAACCTTTGAATCTGAGAGTCTATAAATAGAATATGATTCTTTTTAAACAAATGAATAAATTATTGGCGCTACTTATCTGCGATTCGATGTAAGCGAATTGTGCAACGCAGATTTAATAAATTATATACATGCTCCACCACTTAAAATATAGAAACAAAATAATTGCGTTGAAAAGCACTTTTTGTAGTGTGAAATGACACAAGATTTGACAAATTTTACACGAAATTTAAATATTGATTTTTTTATTACACAAAATCATGGAAAGTTGAAGCAACATATTGATGAAATCGATACGATCGTCTGAGAGCCATCAAATCAAATACTGACTTGAATTCCAATACCCACACATCAGATCCTGGCCATCTTTCATCACATATCCAGCGTATCGTTGATCAGTGGCTGCTTATCGAATTTCGGAAACTTTACCGTCTACACTTCAGACTCTAATCATTCAAGCTACATCCGGAGTTGTTCAGAGACGGGAGTGAGCAATCGAGACTCGAGAGGTCAAAGATCAATACCTTATATACATGGCTATTAGCAACGTGCTCTCAAGCTCACCAATAATGGTATTAACCGACTTTTGCAATACTGTCAAACTATTGGACTTGTATTAAAAAATAAAGAAACGTGACTCTGCTATGTTACATCAGTAAAGATTGCAATAAAAACTAGAGTGATTAACCGTAGAGTGCTTTTTTCTTAAAGGCTTTTAAAGGCTAAATGGGGAAGGAGGCAAGGGTAGAGACTTTGTGTACGTGTGTTTAAGTGCAAGAGAGAAGGAGAGATGGGTAATCAATTTGATGGCTTACCTTGGTCAGCCGAAGCTCTCCTAGGGTCTTGCAAAGCCAATCCAGTCTTAGGCGCTCTTCTATCTTGTCCACCAGCCAGGCTACCCCTGGGACTCCTGTCGATGGCATCACCGGTAATGCTTCCTCGAGGGCTCCTATTCTCTTCATCATTGACTCCGCCGATGGAACCTCTAGAGTGACGTTCGACATCATTCATTCCAATACTGCCTCTGGGCGATCTATTTCTAGTCTCCTCGTGTGGTGCTATAGAGCCTCTAGGACTCCTATTGCCTTCAGGACAAATCGATCCTCGAGGCGATCTATTCGTCTCAGGAACAATGGATCCTCTCGGACTCTGATTCAAGCACTCAGAGACTATCGATCCTCTTGGACTCCTGTCCACCACGTCCATCGGTGTGATGCTGCCACGAGGAGCCCTCGAAATATCGGGACAAATCGAACCACGTGGACTCCTGTCAAAATCCAAATTGGCCATGCTTCCGCGAGGACTCCTCGACGATTCCGGTACCAAAGAGTGCCTAGGACTCCTGTTCGCCAGTCCTACGGTCCCGCCACTTCCGTTCTCCGGCATCAGCGAGATCCTTGAACCTCCCAGAGGTACAAGACTGTTACGAGGACTCCTATTGTACGCAACATCCGGTACCAGCGAGTTACGTGGACTCAACGTGGCATCCGGTACCAAAGAGTGTCGTGGGCTACGGGACACGTCCGGTGTTAAACTGTTGCGTGGTGAACGACCGGCCATTTCCGGTATCAGACTGTTGCGAGGACTCCTCGCAGGATCGGGTGCTATGGACCCACGAGGACTTCGACAGTAGTCGTCGGGGATCAAAGAGTTTCGTGGACTACGACTCACTTCCGGTGCCAAACTCCTCGATGACCCTGTGTACTGTTCTGGATCGGGCAAAAGTCGTCGACCGATACCCTAAAATGCAACGAGAGTAAATTATGTATTTATATACATCTGGTATATTTTCTATCCAGAAAGAACAATATTTTTGAATAGACTCTACTATATTCGATATAATTGACAGGTTGTAAATGGTTCAAATTTTGTGGTACCATTTTTAAAACTTTTACACATCTCGTTGGTACCAGAATGGAGAGTGGATTATTATTAAAGTATTCTTGAATTATAGAACGCTGGTACCTTCGAAGAATATGCAGAGGAACGAGGCTATTGATAACTCGTTTATCTTGAGCCAGACGACCAAATATCACGTAGCTTTCAGTGTTCACACTTTTTTAAGGATTTCATTTTACTCTTTCCGTACAAGATTTATACACATACCTCATCCAGGGAAGCATTTTCGGTGTCCAGTAATGCAATGTTTGGCACAACACTGCCCCTGGGCGATCGTTGCCTTTCCATTGTAGTGTTAGGACTGGTCTGAGGCAAGATAATTGGCTTCTCTGTGGCCACGCTCGCCCGACGGCCTCGAGGACCCACCGTCGATGAAATCCCCGCTGGATGGCCGGATATCGCAACGTTTCGCGACGCCGGCCGGCGCCGTGACGAAGCGCTACGATGTAACATCACGGATGCATTTCACCAACCCTGTAACATCGACGATCACCCTTTATTTTCACATCCTACCATTCCTCGTAAAATAAACATTCGATAAAAAAGTATCATTTTATTTTGTGGTAGTATAATTAATTACACTATATCGTGATATTGATAATAAATATTTAGATGTATAAGTGGTAAAGCAGCGTTCTATACCCTTTGGAATTTTAATTATTACAGTCCCGATAGAAAATTAATTATAGTCACGGATGACGCATATCTTTTGTCGCCGGGAGACTAATAACCATTAATTAACGAGGATATGACCATTTCTATTAATTAGCAGTGATAGAAATTTTCACGAATATCATTAAAATATCCCTTTATCGTGGCTATTTACTTTAAGAAATTTTATAAAATAAGCTTTTGTACCAAGAGTACTATTAATTATTTTTAAACGTTTTCACTCGTCCAGTTAAAACAAAAGACGCAATCCAAGGGGTATAGCAATAGCCAAACTCGTAATATCATCTTTAAGTAAATCGGATTGAATTCTGCAAAGGAAGTTCTGATTCAATTTACGCTCGCTTGGAATGATTACTGAAAATGGTAAACGGTATTTGCCGCAAATTAAATAGAAAAGCCCTGCTGGCTCTCATTCAGAGAAACCAATAATGAAAACTCTTGAGAATGCATTTTATTTTAATAAGAAAAGAGTTACGGTATTTTAAAAAGGGAGATGTTTGGCTGGATTTTTTTCGCTAATGGTTTCCAGAACTTTTGTTTGCGGAATTTATTTGTTAATGGAAAACAGTTCGTTGCTCTTTATCCATTAATCAAATGTTAATCAGATTTTTAACTGCAATATAGCGTTCACGTGCGTTGCGTACTTTCATATATGAGCGTCACATTAGACGAAATTTATGCCTGGTATTAAAACAGCGATTTTATGGGATAATGATGGGTTCACCGCTATAATTTTCAGTAAAATATTACTAGAGGGAAGGGATGCTAATAGTCGGGCTTGAATTTGGTTTTTCTCCTGATATCACTCATTTACTCTAATTATAGGGAGAAAAAAGTATAGTTGTAAAAGAATTGTCCTTAAAGCGTTTACGCATCGAATCACAAAGAAATTAATCTCCACTTTCCTGAAATAGTAATAGATGATATTCATCCCCTTGGGCTAGACATCAAGGTCATATGCTCTAGAATCAATTCCTACAGTTCACAGGACTAATTGCGGAAGTTCGTAGCTTAAAGTTGCAGCAGTAGGATTCCAGGTATCAGAATATGTAAATTGCTAGAAATGTCTGCTGAATTTACTCTAAGTCCTTTCAGGACATGCAGACGTAGGTGTTCGATTAAGTTTTTAACCGAAATTAACAATAAATTTGATAAATATATATACAATTAGTATGATACTAAATCACAACTATTTTTCAAATATTATCATGAAATGTCAGTATTTAATTAAATAGTTCTATTGTATTTTAATCTTGATAGAAAGTGTTAGACTTTTGAAAAATTGGCCTTTTCGTAACAACTCTAAGTGGAGGGTTTTTTTTTATTGTTTCTGTTAATGGAGCAAAATAAGTGCCACTTTTGGAAACGTAAAATCCCATCAACCCGCAAGAATTGTTGGCCATTTTCACTCTCACAGACAATGGGGCCTTTTATCATTTTTCCTAGCTTGGCATCTCAAGTTCCATTTGTTTCTTATAATACGATACGTTGTATCATGGGAGCTAAACGCTACGTAAAATGAGATAAAATTCAAACGAATTTAAATATTTTAAAACAAGTACGTAGTATAAAAGCATTATTGTTTTAAATTATATTGCTCTTAATAATATTAACTACAAATTAAAACGACCCTTGGTAAAAGGTCTTATAATAATGTGCTATATTTTTAACAAAACAATCAGCATTGATCTAAAAACAATTCTCATATTTTGACTATACATACTTTAATGTAACTATATTTGTTTATATATTTCGGATCAGTGTAGGTTCTTTCGAGTCTCTAGAGGAATAAAAAAAATTGCTTAATGTTTATTTTTGATAGAATATATAATCAAGGATATAGCAAAGGAAATGCTACAAGTTTGTATCGCTCATTAAAACTGATTATTCTCTTCTGAAGCAAAATTGCTTCTTACAATTCTGCGTTCCACTGGGATTTGTCCTATTAGGCATGAGTGACAAGCTCACAATCAAATACAATTCAGTTTCTTTTCATACATGGGACAAGAAACGCTCGCTTTAGTATGTGCCAAGCATGCTTACACATCATTGGCACAACTCCAACATATTTTAAGTCGTATGGTAATAGTTGGTATAAATTTTAGCCCCACTTTACGGAACCATGAAGAATTGGCCAGCATCGATTTATGAACGCTTGAAATGCGTTGCCAAGACCTCACTCTGTAAGCTGTTTCTTGTACCTTTTTTCTTCTATCCTTCGATATATCATGTTTGGACACTCTGTTTATCTAGTTACATTTTTTATTCTCCTCAGGGGTATCATTCCCAATGTACTTCTACATATCATTGCTGGGAAGAAACCGCAGTGCTTATCGAGCAAATGTATTACCTGCACTGTATTAAAAATAACGAATATCAGAAAACAGCATATGTACCTCTAATACAAAAATGTATAAACATCTTCAACGAGGTTAATTTAAAGGAAGAAACTTGATGAAATTGCGACGAGGAAACTGCATGGCGTTAACCCGGAAAATTTTAGAATTAAAATTCAGAAATAAGCGTTGGATAACGCGAGTTTTAATTGTATTAACAAACTGCTGCTTACTGATCAGCTCGACGTGGCAGCAACTGTTGCGCGAACAAAGGCCGCTCCTAGCTCCTTCCCAACAAAATCTCATTACCAATAATAACGAAGAAAAAAGATGGTATTAGTATTAGTGGCAGTTAGATTAAAAATAAAACGCAGCCGCAAAAGTTCTTTTTAGAATTATCGTAAATATTCCGTATACTAAATGTAATCGTAAAAGCAAACCTTTTGCAGTCATTCTAACTTTTAAACCAAACTCTTCACGCCCATGAAGAATTTTAAGTTTCTTCGAGCTTGCGATAATGAAAAACTTCAATAACGTTATTCTTTCAAAAGCCTAAACGCGTTATTCGATTAATCAGTCCACGAGTCAGTACTGTGAGCTTAACAAAGTATTGAGAGTTTCCTCGAGGCAGTATATATATATATAGTACTATGTATAATCTATTTTTCATTATAGTCGAAAGGTCATATATATCACATTTATCAAGTAGCGCTGCAGTCAATAGATTGTCAGCTGTCATTTCGATAAAGCAGAATCCATTCATTTGATAAAAAACCCATTCATAAAGTTTTCATCGATTTTAAATTCGTGGGCGCATGAAAATGTTTTCATTGAGCGCCATGAATTTTCTTTTGGTAAAATGTTATCTATATATGTCGAAAGGATAGTCGGTTATGTCAATAAACCGTGCGGCTCGTGTGTCAAGGGCTTTGGCATGTAAGCAATCGACTGAAAATTCCACTATTTTACGTGAAGATGAAAATAAGTTTTTTTAGCATTATTAGCTTTAAACGATTATGTTAAAGAACATCAATTTTTCTTTCTTGCTGAAAATTAATCACTCAGCAATGTTGCGAAGCTGCGTGAAAATTACTCGGTCAACAATATTAGTGGGAATCGCTGTATCGTAACACTTGTTTTATTTTCTTTCTTATAAATAATGAGCTTGACCTATGCGTGAACGTGTTGAATATTCAGTATATATAACGTCTCGTACCTTTATATCTTATGCATTATTATTGTTGGAATAATCCGATCTTATAAACGAGATAGGGTTAGGGGACGAGGCGGCAAAATGTGTGCTGACAAACAAAATTATACCGCTGATGTTGTATAGATTAAACGAGTAATTTAATTGCTTTGGTCCTGTCTCTTCTCGTACCACCAGTGGTCTCATCTCAAGTTTACTTGAGACTACATGCCTGCTAGACTCGGTTAACCTTTCCAAACAAGCTCCTAACTACTAGCGTACACTCATACATAGTTCTTTTTTTAAGTTTTGAAGATAGGTGGATTAATAATAAACAATTAATCACGAAAGAATATTTTAAAAACTAGTGGAACCTTCCATAGATTCAAAATAATTTATCTGAGCTTAAGAAAATGTTTCTTAATATTCACATCTGAATAATTATAGTCTTTTTACTAATTCTTGATTTTAGGAGCACAACAAGACAACACTTGTTTGTTTTTGACAGACGTTTGAGTAGTTGTTTATTAATTATACTTGTATTGATGTGTAAATATATAATTATTTATGGAGTAATTATATAGATAACCCTATTGAAAGGTTTTTTTGCTCTTCTCAAATAAAATATTTGGAGAATGATTGATTGCTCCTTCTGAGAACTCTAAACTTATCTTAAAGTATAGTCAAGAATGTACTTCTTGTGCAGCATAGTGATTATACAGCCTGCAAGGTCTGCAGTTAGAAATTAAATAGTTTTGCTTATAAATGCTTGAATAAGCAATATATTGCCTCAAAACAAAATGGTGAAAGGTCCTATTTATCAAAATCAAATTGTTTGAGGATGAAAAAAATCTATTTTTAACGTTTCTGAAAATATTAAACGTTATGAACATTAAACGTTTACCGTAATTTAATTAGGCTAGTTCTTTAGAATCATTATATTAAAAACCTTTTCCTCAACTTATTCATAACACGACCCAGTTTTCTGTAAATTTAAATTATTCAGGCATGCATGTATATTCTTAATTCAAATATTAATTTTTCTCTTATATAGGATTCACGTTGAGTATTTTATTGTTTCTTGCTAACACCCAATGCTGATTAAAAAACTAATTTCGTCAAAATACTAACTGGTCGAGTAACGAGATCATTAATGAAGATGTGCCGGCTTATACATAGTTTAGTTTCACTTAAATTTCAAAACAATTTTCGGTGAAAACGAGCGTTTCGTAAGGGAGCTCGCTAATTAAGAGAGATATGTATATCGACAAGGTATCTAATAAAGGACGTGTTTAACAATGATATATGAAGTCTAGCATTCATATCCTCGGTACTCATATTGTCAGTTTGGTATATTCACTATGTAGAAGAAATTCAGTAGATATTTAAATACACAACTCGTTTTTCTTTATTTTTTTATGAAAGACTATGACATCCAAGATGTTTAAAATTTGCAATATTTGCATTAAGATAATTAATGAATGTTACATTTTACTACTTTTATAATATAAATGACACATTTGTCTCCTTTTACAGCATTATATTTTAATAACCAAGATGCAAGAAAATGTACAGCTCATGCATTAAACAATAATGCTTGCAACATAAAAAATATGAGGAATTACAATTTTATCACCACAATTAGTTGATTCAACAATTTCGGAATTCTAGTGTTAAACATATTTAAGAAAATATATGCGGGCCATTAATGTTACAAATATAAATGTTATTCATTTATATTTAAATGAACTATGTATTTCTTGAAAAGGAAACGTTCCAATTAAGGGATTCCAACATTCATTCATACCTCAATTTTCTTATTTGGCTTGGTTAAACAGATGGAAGTAAGGAGCTCAGTAAATGAGGCTGGTGGAAAGTGGAGTGAGAAAGTCTCTATGAAATGCCGATAGCAGCTGGATTACAGGACTGAATAAGATAATGCCGCACAGAAAATTCAATATTATTAATATAATTTTTACGACCTTTTACTCGTTTTGCTGATAAAGTCATTTTAAAAGCGCAAATAACATGATTATTAACAAATCCGTAGCTTTAGTGCAATATGTAAATTGCTTTAGAATTTAAACAAATTGGCTTCGATTTAACGTGAATTTGTTGCCAGAATAGCGAAGAAAAGAGAATTGAATTTGCAAAGAAAACAAAAAGCAGGAAAAATCTTTTAGGTAGCGACCCAGGTATCAAATTGTACAGCTGAAAAGATTGCGTCGCAGCTTTCAGAGCTTTGAATAGATTCTTGCGTTATTTGAAATGAGAAAGCTGTAGAGAAAACTACGTTACACGTGAAGCATTCGTGTTACCTGTCTTCTCTCGATGGTATCGTAAAAGTGTCACGTCCAACTACTCTTAACCTTTTACTGCAAAACTACCAACAAATATATGTTAATTACTTCGTTTGCTCTGTATGTATAATCTACTACTCCAAAATAAATTCTTGTACACAACCTACTAATTACTGTTCCTTTTTTTTTTTTAATTTCCAGAACTCTCATAAGGTCAATCAAACATTAATCATAATTTATAACATTTATGTAACCCCATTCATTTCGAGGATAATTTAACATTAAACATTGTCCGATAAATATCTAAGCAATATCAAATAAAATTATTAATTCAATATTTGCTGCAGTATATCGATAAATTAATGTCTGCTAAATTAACATTGTGATTCAACAGAAAATTATTGTACATATCCAATAGAAGATTTGAGTTTGAGTTAGCGCATTACCTTTTATTTAAACGTGATTAGATTTAAATGACATGACTCGTAACGGTATAATCGATAAACCGTAAAAATAGATGCCCGAGTGAAAAAGGTTGTCTCTTCCATGTCACTTGAATAATAATAGGTGGTAGCGATAAAATTTTACCGCGTATGGAAGCTGGGATGGAAAAAACCATGTTTCTCAAAACTCAGAGGAATCATACATTAACATATATGACTTTGTATGACGTTGAACAATTTTTCCATGAGAATTTTTTGTCAAGTTAGATTTCGTAACGATTTTACAATATTAAAGTAATACTTTTTACATTTGCTTGTGGCCTTACACAAGTTTTTACATAAAAATGATCTTTGTATATCATAAGATTCATTTAAGTGTTCGATCGATCGAACCTTCAAATATTAAATTACCGATTAGCACCTACGAAGGAAAACCGAAGAATGGGACATGAAATAAACTCAATTCCCTAAAATGACTGATTTATATAGCGACCAGAAATTTCAACACACGGCTGATGAGCACACGAACAAATATTATCCAATCAATGATCGCAAAAAGTTTCGTAGCGGAAGAAAGTTCAAAAGCTCGCTCGAAGTACCAAGTAACACGCGAGACACGCAAAAAAATGTTTAACGCCTTGTACATACTGTTTCTTCTATAGGCAAAAGTAGGCGTGAAAAATATTTTTTGTATGTAGGAAAACCACCGGAGGTACAGACATAAAAACATGACAAATGACCCGAGAGAGTGCCAAATTTCTCCACACGATAAGAAAAAGTATTTATTTCTCTTCAAACGGTGATGAATAAAGTTAACCCATGCCAATCTTCAGAAAGATTACTAACAAATAAAACTGCACAAAACTCTCATTAATTTCATACTTCACCACAAATCCCTTGATTCTACATCAAATCGAAACCACACGATTCAATTTATATCCAATCTTGCGAAAAGTTATACCACTAATAATTTTTAATAATCGATGAGGGTACTTCATCCTCGAAATCGAGCGTTAAATTAACGCGTGAATTACTCCATTGTTTATAGCAACATTGCCAAGTTGCTTAGACCGAAGTGCTAAGCACCGATTATTTTTAACCCAATAAATATCGTCACATTTTGTGTTGTCACGCTTCCAAGTGAAGTAAACTTAATTATGCCAGCTCTCGGCATAAAAGCATCGGTGAATAATTAAAGCGATGTGGTATTATTTTTATTATCCGTTTCAACAATAGGATTTGTAAGGTAAATTTATCGAAATGAACCTCGCGAGGGGTGTCTATAGTGCCAAGTGTGCGATAAATTGTGAAAAATGACAAGATATGTAAATAATAACGAGAGTGATTCAGAACTTAAATTTGTGTCGCGAAAATTGCAAGGAAAATTTTGCTGCATATAAGAAATGTCGATCTTCGTGAATGGTGCTATGTATCCAAGCACGCGGGTCTTTGATTCTTTATCGAATGTAACACTTGATCGAATTTACATAAAATTTCAGTTCAGAACAAGTCGAAACAGGCACGTTTCGCACTATTTGAAAATTGTCTGTGCTTCTACGGTTGACAAAAAATTATTATAATGTCTCTTGTGTATTGTATTATTAAGGATTTCATCTTCGAGCTTTTCAGGTCAAGAATTGTCTTAATCCATTATTAACATTTATGATACACGTACGATAAAATGAAAGGTGACTGACGAGAATCGAGAAAATATTTACGAGGAGCAAAGTCGATAATACTTGCAGTGCCTAACGAAGCAGTTGTTACTTATTAAGTAGTAAGAGTCGAGCATTGGTACGACTGCGACTGGTCTTAACCCAGTTTTGCCAGGCAATTTAGTCGAACAATAGTCTCACGCGGAGCGTTAAAGTTGTTGACCGATTGGAAAGGCCAAAATTTTTGGAGGAAAAAATTAATTGCTATAAAAGTCCACTCGTGCTGAGCTGGACGATGCATGGTCGTGATGGCGTTGATTTTCGCGTAAAGCTTTCGTGTCAGAGGAGAAAAAAAAGGAAAACAAAGAGGATTCAAGAGGTGAGAAGATTTCAGTCGTACGGGCACAGTGCCAGGGCCTTCTTCTTTGTAACAGAAGCAAAACAGAAACGGGCAAAGAGGGTCGACGTCCAGTCAACTCTGTTTACAAACTCCTCCAAAAGACAAGAACCACAGCGATGAAGTACCTCCTGGCGCTACGCGAGCAAATATCAAGGAGAATTCTATCAGAACCGACGGATCCAGCAATTTCCTCCACTAAACACAAAATGTGTCAAAAAGTCACGCACAATTATTAAAGAATTACATTTGAAACTCAAAACAACCGCACGAATACGTAAATACATTTTTCCAAATGGAAGCTTTGAGAGCAAAGAAGAAGCTGGTAAACATAAAACACAAAGACCAGAAGGCACGAAGAAATCCTCTGTTTGTAAATAAATCAATTGAAAAGGAGTCCGGTATAGAAATATAGGCCAACCTTACTACAAAACTCTCTCTTCTCCAATGACCTAAAACACACATATACATATATATCTACACTATTTTCTTTTGATTTTTCTTTCTTAAATCGAATGCACGAATTCCTTGATGAAAAACCACGCGAGTCGGATGGAGATCTAGCTTCTCGAATCGGGGAATTGTAATATCGAGTCGGCGTGAATTTTAAAAATATTTCATTAATTATAGAAGGGTTAGGGGGGTGTAGGGGGTTTGAAATGATTAAGGCGAGGTTCGGCACACTCACCTCGGCGTGACGGTACCGATCGTTCGCACTCATGACTCGAGATGGATCTGGATCGGTGTTCGTGCGGAGAGTTTAGTGTGTACCGGTTCGGTAAGGTGGGAGGTGAGGGGAGGAATATAGAGGGCGATGCAGCGTGTCACGTAATGGTAATCCCAGCTGCGTGGTAGGAGATGGCAGGATACAGGCGCGCGTAATGCGTGTTAAAATCCGGCGAGAGCAGCTACGGCGCAGCTTTCTCATTCGAGGTTCGAACCTGACTGAGTGGAGAGCGTCGCGACGCTCACGGACCGACCCTCCTCGCTCCTCCGCCTGCCTGCGTGCCTGCCTGCCTCCTGCCTTCTAGCCTGCCGCCTGCATGCCTCTATTTTCCTGCCAGCGGCGACGCGACGCTATCGTCCACGACGCCGACACCAAATCTGACACGCGTCGACTTGCTGCTTCCGTATCTCCATTACTTTTACCCCCCCCCCCCCCCCCGCAACCACCTCCGCACGCCTCAATCTTCCCAATTCATCCCTCATTTCTTGGCGCAAAACACAGACCCAACTCACGATTCAACCAAATTATTTCCATACACCAGACGCTCCTCTTAGGAATGTATTGTCAAATTTATCACAATTGTTGATTTCATCGTTGAAATTCGTCAATGCGGAAAGTTTGAATTTATTTATGATTTTTCTTACTTTTCTTCTTGATCTTATTTCACACTTTTGTTTAATTACTTCGTACTTGTATCGTGAAACATCAACGTAACTTTTGCTTGAAATTCTACAACCTAAATCTTATCTCATTGTTGTACCTTCATTACCAATGCCAATCAGCTGTGTAATTTTCAAATATTTTACGCACGCTCCTGCGGTTCATTTAAATAATAATAAATTGTTCCTTACCAGCAACCACCGATGCAAATTGTATTATACGATTTATCCAGAATAAATTTATACATTTCTTACCGCAAACCACCAGTGTAAACTGCGATCCACTATTCAAGCGAAACAGTTTCATGCAGATCTGATTAATTTCATCAATTACGATAATCATCCATGCTGCTATTAGCATTATTTTCTAATATATTATAGTACCTTTAAATATATGTTTAATATAACCGAAAATACTTGCAGACTTTTTTCACGTAGTGTTAAAAATGTCTTTTTATGCCATTAGAATGGCACGATGATTCCAGTTCAAATGTATCGATTCAGTCGTCAAACTTGGATGCTTAATAGGCTAATAGCCTAGAACAGGCAAGACACTCTATATTAGACAATTATGTACTTTCGTCATACTAATTAGTTGTTTACTTTCCTCCTAAATAATAAATTAATTATCAATATATAAACAAAACACTATCCTAAGTTATCGTCTTAAACGAAACTTTCTATTTGTTCATTGAAATTTTAGTTTCAAAAATTATTCATGTTTATGATTGAAACGTACGTAGGAATATCATACAATTTTATGTTGCGTTGTGCCAAATGTTACGTTTGTCAAGTCTCACCACATGTCACGACCGCAGTATGCCATGCACAGGGCCACGTACTCTGTGGATAAGCCTATCACATAATTGATAATGAACGGAAGATCCCCAAAAGCTGTTGGAGGGCTAGAGAAAACTAGTTTCAATTGTTAAGACAGTTACTAGTTACTTCTCGTTAACTTTTCCAGTGACACGCGTCAATTCTCCATTCACCCTAAGTCTACCTTGTTCTACCTTGCTTCCGACGCTGCTGCATCCAAATTTAAACAGTTACCTCGACGCTCTAATTAAGTATCACGTTAGCATGACTAGAAATTTGACAATGCATATAAAATTTTCAATTTTAATACTAGATAATATCGCCTTATACTCTGTACTATTAAAGTACGTATTAGGTATATATTCCCTGTTAACCGCACTCGTGAATTATCGCATTAAGAGAACCACTTCTATATCTATAATATATGGAGAAAAGTAAGGTATGTACAGGAGTATAATTGTGTTCATTGTAAACAAACTTTTTATTAAAACTCTCTATGGCAACATCATAAGCTTTACGTATATGCATGTTCGAGTTTCTATTCTTCTTTTATACTTAATTCTTTTCACGTTTTTTCTAGCGTTCCGCGCATTATATTATGTCTAAGCCCCAACTCATTAAGCGCATACTCAACGTACGAACGATTGTGCAATCTACTCGTTTTCAGCAGTGTATGCATGGGACAAGTATATTTTACGTAAGTTTGTATGCAGTTTCGTGAAGCACTGCAATTGCAACCTACTCTACCAAAATCTCCCCTTGTTATTGCAATAAGATTATTAATTTATAAATGCATACAGTTTGGGATTTCAACAATTTAATTATCCCGACCAAAAGTTTGTCGACTTATCCTAAATCGTCATTTGTGCTAGAAATATATGTTCCTATATATGAATGGAACTGTAGCTTTACGGCTTACTTTGAAACGATCTCGATGCAAGTGTTCTTGCTGGTTAAAGCAATAATAATTTGTAAATTTTGCAAAAAGTGTCCTTTTGCATTATTTTTAGCAAGGATGTTTGTAATAAAATGAAGTAAAATCTCAGTGCGCAGTAAAATGAAGATAGGAGACAATAGGAATAATCAGTAATCCCTCTATTGTTTTCCTATATTACTTGAATATTGAAATGCTTTTCAACTCCACAAATTAAATTTTGCCAATGAAACAATAAAGTTGCTTAATACTGGACTTTGAGAATAACAAGGTATACAATAAATGTAGTATATATGTAGTATATACATACATATATATCAAAGCTTGATTATTTAAATCTCAAAAAAGTTATCCAATGACATGCTGAAAGTTTGTTGTTACAGAATTTTTAGCTAATCATTGCGTCTCTTTAAAGAGATTATGAATATTCAAGTAACTTTTTAGCGTTCATTTGTTTTTTGTTGGAAAGGGTTGAACTGCGTTTTAATTGAAACGAAGATCAGGTCGGGGAGCTTTTCACAATTGCTGTACTTGAAGACAGTTAAGCGCGTTTAGTAGAGTTTAAGATGGTTTATGCACGACCTAGCTATCCTACAAAAAATGTTGCTGTACAAAGGCAAAGCGTCCTTGTAAGGGGCAAGTACCCTAACACGTGCAACCAATTTTACCCTGACAATTTCCCAAACCACGCTAATTAACGACATCCTTTATACATAATAAAACAGGACGAAAAAGTCTAGCACCAAAGCTTTTGTAATATACACACGAATTTTCGGTCCCTCAAGCTTCATTAATTAACCTATCTCTTCAAATACAATTACCGGTCCATAATAAAGGGATGATCTCTACCTTTTTTAAAAACCAACTTTTACTCATTAGTTCACATTTAGTCTAGCGAATTCGCTATTACATCAATTAATTGACACTGAAGTTTAAATTAGAGTATATGGTAACTTTAGCTTGGAACACCTGGAAAATGAGTATAACGAGTTGTTAACGAGATCTAATATTTCTTCTGCTTGGATATATCAATCGATCGCCATATTGTTTAACGCAAATCGATTACATGGATTTATGTCCGGCTACCATTTTGCGAATTAGAATTTATCGTCTGATCCACGCGCACCCTCTTTTACACGTGGGCGTCGGCTTCTCTCTATTTCTCTTTCTCTCCCCCACACACGCACACACACACACTCTCTCTCTCCCTCCCTCTTTCACTCTGCTCCATTTCGACAAAGACTTACAATCTTCTGGTGCTTTCAAGCGTAATACCGTCGGGACGTTGACAAGATGCAAATTAGTCCTTTTTCTAGAACAGCAATGTTCTTCAAGTACTTTTTTCACCAATTCGCAATAATTGGCAGAATTTTCAACAATTTCAATCTTCAATAATTTTGTTATTAAGTGGATGAATGTCTTGAGGCAAAAATTGTATTGGGTAGGTTCTTTGTCACTAGAAACAGCATTCGAATCAAACTTTATACGTAAATTTACAATATAATGCAAAATATTAAAAGCTAATAGAGTGCAAATTTGGAATCTTATCAGTTTCTTATTTTTAAGATACATTTGCAAAAGCCTACATTAAAAGAATTGGTTATATAATACTTTTGTAGCAAGCTACTTGTATAAAATACATTTTGTAGTAACAAAACTGCTGTGAATGTGTTCACTAATCGATCTATCGTCTTTAAGCACCACGAATTGTTATAAATAAATAAAATATCGATACACGTTCGTTCCAGACACAAAGTACTGGTCATCGTGTCAAACATAACAACATTAAATATGCGAGTGTCTGGAATGGATCTATCTCCTTTAAGAAATTTTTTTTGTTCAAGTTTTCAATCGAATCAAATGTAATGGTGAAATTCATTACTCGCGGTACTGTAGAAAAATTCATTGGATAACGAGTTTTTACTTATATCAACCTTTCATCACGTATATTTTTTTTTCTATTTTAATAATACATTTTAACCATCTACGAAGGCAAGGTTTTCCTAGCATTTGGACAAAAAGGCCCATTTTTCTTTTTACCTGCTTCTCTAACAAGAAATAACATATTGCTGAAGAAAGTATCAGCAATTCCCGTTGAAATTGTACGTTATCAAGCTTATTAAAATAATTTCACTGAAATTTTGTAAAAAAAAATGATCCAGCAAAGTGCAATCTTATGTTTTGACGAATTCCTGTTAATTGGATTAAATTGAATGGGTTGCTGGCGTGAAATGCAATTTCTGCAGAACTTCCATTAAAAGGCCATGCAACATCTGCATTCTGGGAAATTCTTATTGCTTGCCTCGCTAATATTCCTATATCTTTTATCTCGCTCTAATCATCTTTACTTTATTATCTAACTCCGTTAAATTCACTGTGTAAAACTGCAAACTATGGACAGAAAAATTACAGTATTGTTTTATTTTTTACTTTGTAACTGTAATCGCGTTACGTATGAGACTGCGTAACGCTTGAATTTAAAAGTGATATATCTTTTTAAATGCAGTTTCACAAATTTTCCATGCAATACATAGAGACGAATCTACAAAAAAAAACCATAAATTATTGTTTATATACTTGTAAACAGAATGGATGAACAAATTTCCTACGAGAGCTGGTAATCTTTATGCTTTCAAATCCCATCCAATTGAGAACCAGCAGTAATGGTTGAATCCGTTTACCATTTGTACGTATATACTACTCTACGAACCGTATATATTTCTTATTTATACAGATATTCATTTTTCTATCCCAGTGACATCTATATCGCAAGATCTGCATAAATATGGTAAAGAGCTACGACGAGGATGCGATACACGACAGATGTTACGAAACGTTTGAAAAAACGAACAAATCAAGTTTCGTTTAACCCGGACACATACGAGTCAATCATAACTTCTCCACAAATCTGTCTGATAGATAAATAAAAATTCTACTTTCTAATGCAGTAAATTCAAAGCATACAAATTTTATGCGATGGAAAAGCTTTTACTTGGAAATAGCAAAGCTCGTACTTAAGAAGCTTCTCGGGATATCGCCAAATCTAGAAATCCCTCGAGGAGTTATTTAAATTATCGTAGGATTTTATGGAAAAGAACAGAAATTTCATCTGAAAATATTTAGTTTACTGATTAGGGGTAGGTAAATATTAATATAGGAGGAACGAGGAATCACAGGATTAAGTAGTAGAGATAGCTAATTATGGTGGGAAAGAATTAAGTTTATTGTGAGAAATTTAAACAATTCCGGTACTTTTTCCACATCGATTACTTCAGACTGTGTTTTTATCTTCACTTTGCACAATTTATCAATCGTCGAGTTTAATTCATGATGTCTCATTTTCAATGCTAATATTTAATCGAACGAAGAACGGTTCGATGACACTCCTGAAGCAAACTAATCCAAAGTACTCTTTCCTCGCTGTTGAAATTATAAGATCTTTCTGCAAACAATTCCAGAATGTCCAAGAAGCTGGGTATTTTTTGAAGCTGCGTTCACTATATATATATATATATATATATATATATATATACCTACTTCTTAAAGAAATACATCACATTGAATTTTCACACACCACGTGATCTCGTCCCTATGAATTTATTTGACAATTTTACTTATCGAGAATTTCCATTTTCATCAAAGTTTCTCTCAATAATGATGACTTTTTACTTAATAACTTTACAGCTTTTGTCTGAGTAATTTAATCTTATTTCTATCTCGTTGATTTCAATCGATACTTTGCTCCCCAACGAAGTCCTTTCCTACGCATTTATCTATAACTAAAACATTATTTCTCTGTTAAGAACTTATATTAAGTTGCTGGTGAAGCTCTTAACGACTTTTGCCTTTGAATTGTCTAAAGAAACAATGATATTTTTTTAGTCGATTCAATAACTCGTAGAAGGGACACAAAGTTTATTTATTCATCAATTCATAATGGTTGCCTGTAGTTAAAGATCAATACAGGCCCGGAAGATATAAATATATTAAGATTACTCTGCTTTGATAAAATTATAATATTATCTAATCTAATACCACTTAAGACAAAACTGTTGGAACATCCTCACAGTTATCTATAGTAGGATCAGATACACCCAGGCGATTTCTAAGCTACACACATATAAACCGTATTCGAACTAGCAAGGAGAATCATTGATCTTGCGTGAGTTAAGGTTTAAGGTTCACTTTGGACGAGAGGAAACTCTATCTGTTTATTATCAGATTAGCAAAAATTCACTAAAATTGATGGCAATTTTACCAAGTACCTTGTGTTATTTACATTTTCATAAAATTACCTAAATCTTGTCACTGTCGTTATTTATGCAATAAAATTTACTATAGTTTAATTTGTAATTTTAAACACATTTCTTACATTTCAAAATAATATAAAGATAAAGTTGGGATAGATACAGGCAAGTGCGAGGTAATAAAAAAATTTGTATGTATTTTCAATTTATGGTCGAGCGTGATTTTTTGAAGAGTGCAGAGTGTTGCGTTATATGGCGTTAGTATGCAAAGCTTTCGAATGCCGATTTGTACTGTTTCCACTTTGCCTGCACTAATACAGAGTGGCTAAATGCGAACAGCATCGCCAACGTAACGCCACATTTTCATCGCACCATGCAGCTACAGAATTTTGCCCTGAGCGCAATATACGTAGGCTGAAGAGACTAAAAAAAAGATAGAAACAAATCCGTTTTAATTCCACTGTGTGATTGAATAACACTAACGAGCTTACATTGTAGGCGCGTTCTCCACAATTAAAAGAATGAATCGCTCAGAAACGCCGTTGCACAGTCAGCATATATAGCGAGTTTTATCTCCATGTAATATAATTATTTTTATACCAACCCCTCCCCCTCGCCTTTTGCAAAGAAAACCCTCAAATCTCTATTAAAATTCTCCGATCTATTAAGAAGGAAAGGTGGAAGAAAATTAAACTTTCCAAATAAAAATTCCAATGTAAACTAATCTTCATTTGAATATTGCATTGGGTTCTAAATTTTAGCTTTATAGTCAATCACTCCTTGAATAGTGGTAAACATTGCGAAAATTTCGTAATTTTGCCGAGGCCACGCTCTTCGTTTTACATCTCGAAACTTTTGATAGTTCAGCTTTTAAGTGGAATTTCGATAAGTTTGCACGGGAATCAGAGCAATTTTAGCTGTTTTAGGAAACCACTGTAGGAAGAATTCGGGTACCTGGTCATTTCTGCATAGGGTTTAATTAAATGGAGAAGGGTGAGAGTCCTAGGCTGGCAAGGGTAATAAATCAAGCTAATTGATGAGCGATAAACCCCTGGATAGTTTGATAATCTGCGGGGAAGACGCGACGACGACATTAAAATATTGCCTTGCAACGTTACCTCACTCCCTTATCCTCTTTCTACCACAAGCATACATTGAAAAGTAATCCAATTAACCCAACGCTTGTCAAAGTGGAATTCGTATTAAGACCCCCTCCCCCTCTCCCTCCCAATATGTACTAAGATTCAAATTTTTTCTATGAAGCTCGAGAAGAAATACATTCTCACAATTTATCACTGTGAAAGTGGAAAATGAATAGGGTCTAGTGGATGAATTCCGAAAAATAGTGTTATGAAATGGATGAGAGGGTGTATGAAGGGAAAAATAAGGGATGGGTATATGGAAAGGGATGAGAATCGAGGCATTTCTGGCAAGATCGATCGATAAAAAGTGGAACGGCACAATTCGTTATCGTCGGTTGGTGGTCGAGCGGATTGCGCAGAAAGGCAGGTGTACGACGACCCTTTATGAAATTGCCACTTACACGGCCGTGGCACCCCTACACCAGCACACTGGCCGATGCCAAAAGTCGTTCATCCGAATGAATGTGTGGAAATTGGCCGGCTAGCTGTTTTCCACTTGCCACTTATACTCGGATGGCCCTCCTCTATACCTTGCGTAACAGCCAGTACGTCGACACGGTCGTCATGGAGACCCAACCCAACTAAATACAAACAATCACTCCTGATGATAACACCAATAGTCTTTGTATATTTCAACTGTTTCTCATATATTCTTCAAATCCGTAACTGCATGGATTCTTTTCAATGTTCGAGCTTCGATATAAAAAAAATGATTTTATTTATAGTAATTTGCTTCATTTGTTTCAAGAGCTTCTTTGTTAATCCTGATCCGTGACAGTCGGAAACCCCCACGGGCTGCAGAGATAGATGCAGATTAAATTCGAAATGTGATTTAAATGGATTTTATTTTCTATCGCAATCCCCTCGTTTGGCAGTTAGTCAGTCAAGCGTGACCGCGATTCGGCAAAAATGGATATGGGACTGTGACACTGGCAGAAACTGTGGAAGAGCAGTCTAGTCAGCCAGCCGCGTTGATAGACGTTTTCATTTGAAGCCACGGTCACGCTGCTTCTCGTTTCTCGTGCCACTCACCCTTCAAGCTCCCACAATTGCACCGAAAACGCGCGAAACGCCAGAAACGTGCTAAAACTGAAAGAGTGAAAATAAGAATGCAAGAAACAAATCATTGACTCTTGCGAGAGAAGATTTTCCAAGAAATTTGGTAAAATTAGCTTATTTTAAAAACGTAAATTTATAGTAATAAAGTTTCAAAGATTACCACTTGATATGAACATATTGTATCTTAATTGGGTTTAAAATTTGTAGGCAGCTTGAGAAAAGATAAATTACCAAGGGTTGTTACTACTATATAGTCTTTTTTTCGAAAAATCAAATTATTGATTTATTAGATATGAGAAGTTTGAAATATTCAAATCTTTAATAGCTAGTTTTGTTGAAGTACTGATTGGTTTTTAAAAAGATGAATTTTTATTTTTAGCAATTACCTGCTTATTAATAAAATCTCACTTTTCAATTCAAGATCGACTTTGGCCTTTTCAAAGTTAGAAGACACAAGATTCCCTTGCCTGATTTGTATCTATCATAGCAACAAACTGTATTTTTGTAATATCAATGAACTCAAAATATTTACAACGAACAGAAACTTAAATTAATCCAGACGTAAAATAGTAGCGTGAGACACTCAGTAGAACAGCCTACGTTTTGTCAGACAACCGCAACTTTTCCATTACGCTAATAAAGTGTGTTGCAGATTAATAATAGTTTGAAAGTAACTGTCAAAGAAAGAAGGTTTTTGGATTTAATTTGTCAGGACATTTAGGACAATTACCCTACATAGCCATTTATTAGCAACGGTATAGTATGTAAGTTTGTTCTTGGCTCATTTGGGAACAAGCAGAAAGACTTTTGAGAAAATCGCCAACATACCGTAAGTACGGCGAGCTTTCAACAAACTGGAGACACTTTGGACAATAGTTATTTGCAGGTAGAGATGAAATTAATTAAAACTCGACTGAAGTAAACTTTAATGGTGCATGGGTCCTTGCAAAATGCTTACGGTGTAATCTATGTAAACTGTATTTGGCAAACTCTCGTTTTGCTTCATAAACCTGCTGTGCAATAGAATGACTTGGTTCACGTGCATAGGAGAGGGAAAATAACCAGTTTTTCCATTACATATTTGTAGGGTATCCGCTATTAGAGATAAAACTTGGATTCAGTTACTCAAGCGGAAATTAGATCTAGGAGAAAAGGCATATGCCAAGTTAATAGACAGCTCACCGTGGCTCCTTAGATTCGGAAATATCCTTGGATTCCGAAGCTGCCACCATCGTTGTTGTTGCTTAAAACGTTCCTATATACTTCTAAGTCCAAGTTAAACTTTTTTAATCTCCACAATACCAGAGAAACTCTACGGCATATCTACAAAAACTATCTACTCGCCATAATGCGTTTCCCTTTAGCTTTCTACTCTGCTAAGCTCAAACTTCCAACACTCACTCCCATCTAATTATTTACGAACACACTTTTACACTTTTATTCCTTTATAATCCCCTGGTTTTATTTTATAAATACCAAAATTTAAACAACAATATTTATCAAACGAGACAAAAGTTTTAATCTCCTATATACATTGAATATTTCTTACAAAAATTATTTTCTAAATTTATACAGAAGAGCACAGTAACAAATACTGTTTAATGAAAAATTAATATTGAAGTAAGATTAATGCGAATAGTGTTTTCAAACTTACTCGAGCAGCAAATTACGTACCACAGAGCCAAAGGTGACGCTTAAAAACTAATGTTTAAAAACACAGTGAAAATAATCAAGCCGTGGATGAATGTTCCACCTCTGGGTGAAATTTTACCATCTCTGTGAAGATTAAAAGAAATAGTAGAATATTAGATGTAAAAGTAGATAAAGTTACTGTGTGGTCAGGCATCAGTATCAAATGAATAGATCGTTGAAACTGATAAAAGATAAGTACAAAAACTAGATGAAATATCGTGAAATAATTAAGCGAAATTGCTTCTGTCCAAAAACAGCTATGAGGATGCCAGTAGTGATTGAAGGCTGTGGTGTTTATGGCGAATAGTTTTTGCAAAGTCTCAGGTTTCTTATCGTTACTGGGTGAATTCGTTTAGGCTTTTTGTAGGACAACGGGATCTTTTAGGGACTGTGCGTTACCCTCTCGACACTCCTCGCTTGGGTAACACGTAGAGCATGACGACGTACAGCATAGCTTGGGAGAAACTTATTCATACCGAGACTCTGATCGATTTCAGGTAACAACTACCTTCTCTCCACAGGCCTTATTCAAATGCGACTCAGCAGAGGCAAATCCTGAGAAGACATAGGAGAAGATGAGTCTTGCTTTTCTGAATGTTAAAACCATATCTGCTTCTCGACTACGCCTAGAAATTACGCGATCTGTCACTTCTCTCGCTCTATGCCATTCCACTTTATCTGGAACCACTGCGTTGCAAAACTTTCTGCTCATCTCAATTATTATCACGTCCCCTTTGACCCACATTATGCTCCAAAAGAATAAATAAGCTATGCTCGTTCCTCGCTCCACCATATTCTTATACGGTTCCCCTTAAATATGTCTCGGAACTCCTTATCAAACTCTATGCATATTATACCATGTAACATTGATAAACTGTATGTAACAGGAAAATATTTATCAACTTTTATCAGGAATCCTTATTATTCGTTTGCAAAATATTCCCATTATTCAGATTACTCTTCGCGTCCCAATAATTCCACCCTGCAGTTACTATTTTATATTACTTTCACCGCTAACTTTTCTAATTTTAAAGCGAGACCATTTTCAAGTCTTCTAATTTCTTGAGTATCCTCGTAAGGTCTTTAATAGTTCTTTTAATACTGAATATTGCTCAAGTTTTTGTTGTTTTTATTCCTTTCGTATCCGTATAACGAGTCTGGTATTGTTCAGAGGTAATTTTAAGAATAAGAGTCACAGTGCAGCAATCAACATTATTACACATTATGTATTTAAGTGGCCATAGCAATTTTAAATATTTCTCTTATCAAAATCCTATATAGTAGGTGTAAGGTGAGTAAATTTTTCAAATAGACTGAATTAGGTTTGAAATTGATGTGGAAATGTGGTGCTTTGTATATATATATATATAAAACTCTATTCGATCTTCTCTCGATACTGCTTCGGAATTCACTCGTCTATAATTTAGGCGATGGAAGGAAGTATCGAGTGTGCACCTACATAAATTTGAAGATCAAAGTTTGGCACGTTCTTATTTTGAAGGGACGATGTAAAGACTGCCTACGTGCTTCCTATAACGAGCACTTCGTTTCTCTATTGACATTTTTCAATAGGAAGGTAAAGCGTACAGCTCACGTAGATCGCTACAGAAAAGAACAGGCAGTCGTTCTCCTGTAAAATGACGAATAAAACTATAAAATTCCTTTTGCATTTCGTAAATGCAAGTTCCTTTTAAAGCTGCTTGTGGCGTATAGCGGGAATGAATAAAACTGCACATATCGCGTGTACAGTGTTTCTGAAATCTTACTAAAAGAACCAGAGGAATGAAGCCTGACAGAAAACTGAATCTAAGTGTAAAAAAGTTTCTTCATACTCGAGAAAATTAACACTCTCTTGCCTACGTTTGTAAACAATATCGATGGTCCGATGGAATAACTGTGCTAAAAGGTCTATTAGGAAAAACCAGATTTATGAGCCTTCCAACAAATGTAATTTTATTAGAATTTTTCACGTTGCAGTTGGAACGCGTATTTTCTCGTTTGATCTCTCGATACACTTTTGATCTCTCGCATAATTTTAAATGAAATTTATAGCTTTCGTATAGGAATAAAGGATATCTGTTCCCTGCAGTATCGAGAGAGAATACCTCGCTTTTTTCCCATACCTCAAGTAAATCTTTTGCCTCGTGTACTTCAAAATTGTATTTGTATCAGTTTGAGTGAAAAAATTTAGAGAGAGATTCCCTTAGATGTATTCCAAAAATGCATGATAATGCAAGAGGAGTTGGATTCATATGTGCGAGCTGATTAATAATTTGCACGATGCTAGTGACTCACAGCATCCAAAAGAGACATCCTGGCAGGATAAAATATAGTCGGCAGAGGGAAAATATTAAAAGCTCGAGAAGAATTGCTTGTGTGCAATATTAAGTCGCCTCAGCATTATCTATGAATTCTCTCTTTCGTATATCTGTATAGCAGAGCTCTATAATATATAATTTATAAGGCATCAGAGCGGTATATGGATTTATCATACAGTTTTGATCCGTGGCATTAAGTCGACAGTGGTGTAGAGATTCGAATTTTGGGAGGTCTCGGGGGTGGAAAAACTTTGGTCCCAGAAGTTGAGCACCAAGAGAGAATAGATTCCCACTGGGTTTTTGAAGCTTTTTTTCGAAAACTTCGTAGGTGAAGCATTTATAGTATAAAAGTGTGAGAGTATATTGCTGCATTATACAATGCAAGAATTGTATATATATATATATGTAGCAAACACTTAGTCATGAAGATTGTTAATTGAAATTTTTACTATTATTTATTAAACTGTTAGTAACATATATGTACTTTATGTATATTCAAGATTTTATATATGAAATTCCTTAGTATTATTTTTATTAATATTAGTTATAAATTAAAATTAATTTTCGTTTGTTTTAATGTTTATTTCTGGTACGCTATTCTTTTATTGTAAGATAGCTTATAACGTTTTATAAAATATTAAATCTATACCTGGATTTTTCCATTTGCATTTAATAAATCTGGAAGTATACAAACACATAAATTACCAATTTTTATCAATGGTTCAATCATTTGTTTAACAGATCTTTTAAGGTTAATGCGATTTAATGTCTCGAACATTGGAGGAGCATCGTTGCACGCAACTCAATGAGAAACGTTTTCAGCTTGCACGAAAGCTCGTACTTAATCCATCCATCGTCGTTTGCCATGTTAATGGCTTTGTTAATCACGCAACATTGCTCGATGCTACAACTACTCACAGCTGATCTTCAATATCCTTCCACATAGAAGGAATAAAAATAATACGAATGATCGATCATCTATTCAAATGCAGAACGAAAAGTTTGCCCTTGTTCAACAACAAATCCACTTGGAAAACACTATTATTTCGAGTCTAACGAGATATTCGCATCTTCATAAAATTATTCAAATCCGGAAATTGAGCATGACGTGGTTAAATAGCGAAGTGGTAATTAATTTTAGATCACACAAGTTGCTCATTAGCTCCCAGCTATGGGTATTTCTAGCAGAGCCACTGTCTATACTGCATTCCATTGTGTTGCTACTCCCATGACAGTTCTATGGAACGAAGCTCGTTAGCATTAAAGGTTTGAGGTTTAATAATTCTAAACATATATTTCTAAAACAGCCAGTTAATCATTAAATCTGGCTAATCTACCTGTTATACAGGACACGTACGTATGTCAGAGTGAAAGAGGGGATTCTTCGTTGAATTTAGTCGTTAGGTGAGTTTAATATGTTAATTATACTATATTAACGTGATAGCTCCAGCGAAAATGAAATTACAATTTTATCTGTCATAAATTTTCAAATGAAGTTCTAGTCAAAATTATTTCATCGGTACTATACATATAAGGATATTTTAGAGACGAATTGAGCTATGACGGGTTATTTGGCAAATACTGGACTATCTCTCTGCTATTTTTATTTAGAATTAATTTTTTCCACCGAAAGATCTCGCTGCCCCCCCCCCCTTCTGTAGGAATCCATGTGATAAGAGTACTACTCTTAAAAAACTAGTGGAAGCAAATTTTTCGCAAAGTAAGATAAATTCGAGGGAAGTCTGCTTTGGAGAGGGAAAAAGAGGGAGGTAAAAAATTAAAAGTACAAATTTTAACGAGCAAATCACGAGCATCTGAATTTTTGGAGAGCTTTGATATTCAGCCATATTTTTCATGAACGCACATTCGTTATTAAGAATCCACCGAGTGCTTTATTGCAGTCTCGGATCATATATTTTTATGTATACCCAAGATTCACGAGTTCGCACCGCAAACTCGGGCAACGCACACACATATATATATATATATACTTTATTATAACAAATGCCTGAAAATCGCATTCGACGGTTCTTCGTTCATAAATCAAGAGTCTAAAACAGAGAAATCTTAAAATATCAAGCTTTGTGTGATATTTTACAGACTGGGAGTAAAATCAACTTTATACTTTCGAAGGTTTGAAAGGGCAGCAGAATGTGAAAAGTTGACGAGTGAATGGAGTTCTGACAAATGAAAGCGGCGAAACGATAATCAAGCATCGATGAAAATCGTGTTAGCAGGCATGAAAGGCTGATCGATCGAGGGGAAGAAAACACAGAGTATGATAACATTATGATGTTATTTAAGCGAGACTGTTCCGCTCAGGCGGGAATTGCTAGGGCCGTTTCATATCGTATAGCACAGGTTGTTCTCCCGCGCCGCAATGCCAACCTGCTAGGACTGAGAAGGATCAATCTACTCTCGTATTATGTGTGGCCACCTCCAACCAACCGCTGCATTGCATTATCAATGAATTTATCAACCTACATATTATTCGCATAAGAAATAATTAACTGCCTGCAAACATGCCTCTCTTATTATTATCAACTTACCCACACATTTCCACAAACCTGTGATTATTTACAGTTTTATTTTTATCCCACCCCTGCCGTATAAGCACATTTGCATTATCCGAATTTTTAAACATCAGCATCGTGGATCAATTGTAATCCACGCGACGAGAAATTACGATGGACGTGCTCCTGTTAGATTGTCAGGTCATCGATAAAAGCCAAAGGAATTTTAATAAGCTTTGCGAGTTCTCATTCATGATTTTGTCGAAACGACCTAATGGATAAACAAATAAATAGGATTTGTCACGATTGCGTGCGAATTTCCAGCAATCGTCCCGAGTGATGCAAAAAAACTGGGTCAATTAGCATTAAAAAGTTTTCCCTTGACGCGAAAGATCAATTATTGTCCTCCAAATCTCTATAGTCGCTCGAGCCGATAGTACCCGGTGAAACCTATTGTCACGCTTGAAATTTTTTAATTATACACACTCTTTAAAACTGTACTGACGTGTTTCACAAATTAACATTTTTTCACCTCCTGGCAAATTCATTTATCGTAGACAGGTTTTCATTTCATTATCCAGCAAATGGAATACCAAATTATCAATTATTTTATCAACTTTCGAGTTTGATTCCATTTTACAGCTGAAGGGTGATTGAATAATGAGATTTCGCGAAACGAGATACAAGCAAATGGTAAATTGTAACAATAAACAAAAAAAGAATGAATATTGACAAAAAATGAGTAGTAATTATAGTGTACAAGGAACTCCGAATGAAACATAATCGCTTAAAGTATGAAAAAGTAGTTTTTAGTCAAAAGTAAAAATCTCTCTTGCCTGGCAAGTAGTAAAAACCAATCATAAGAGCGTCAGTGGAAAAAGTTGATGTCTCTATGGCGCAGAGAAAGCAAGTGAGATTTTTGCAGAGTAGAGAATAGGGTAAGGTTCTACGAGCAGAAAAAACCTGGACTAAAATGAAGTGTGGGTGTAGCGGAATACACACGAACAAACACGTAGAAGCCTGGGAAAATCAACAGCTTGCGTATATGTGGCTAGCCGCAAGCCAGCCAGAGAAACTTGGAGCTGCGAAATAAAATCTCGTTGTCGAAATAATTTTACGCTTTTTTCCGGCTAGCTCTTGGTCGGTTAGCCACTACAACGCAGCCTCAAATCCTACGTTTTGCCGTGTGTTCAAGTATAGATTTAATATTTATTCGCACCAGGCTTAGTACCGTTACTCGAGTTTATCCTCGAAATTCCCAGTATAGAGTGCATTCATTTTTAATCAAATGTAAACAAAATAATAATGGTAAAAATGTATTTGTACACCAAAAACTGTTAGGATTCGCCGGAAAAATTACAATGTATGGTACTACGTCCTTTGAATCGAAAGTGTTTTAGTAGAAAATTCACATTTTAATGAGAACTAATGGAGTTCTGGAATGCCTAGTGGCAATTAAGTGAAAAACAACATTGTGCCATTACAGGTTGGCAAACATTAATCCACGATCGCTTATTTTCTTTTGTTACCAAAAAAGTGATTTGTCGTTGCCCGTATTGCGAGCTTAATTGTGAAATACGCTCTCACACAGGATATACGGAGAGTGTCTTGTGCAGCGCAGTAAATTAAGCCATATTCCGCGACGTAAAAACAATATGACGAAGCAATGCTGCAAACCGAATCTTTTTATTCAGATTTATAGCACCTTAAATGTTAAAGTTCGCGGTTGACAGAAAGCTATATATTGGTCGTGCTAGCTGTTCGAGCTATGCCAAAACTCAAAATCACACATATTTCTTATAAATTGTAATATATATATATATATATATATATATATATACATAATGTATATTCCTTTGTAATAAGTCTCGAAAGTATGAGTTGTAAATTAATTTGAAGTTTAGTAAGGGGAACGAAACATTTTGAAGCAAATTAAAAACTAACCATAGTAATAAGACAAAGCAATATTGAAGTTTAAAATTTCAAAGTGCGAATTAAAGTGAAACAGGTCCGTTCTGCTGTGCAGAAAGTTCGTGAAAGTTTCGCGCTATAGGGACTTGCTCCAAATAAAATTCTGACGTTTGGAAGAGAAGTGGATCCTGCAAACTTCACTTTCCTTGTATACAGAAATTTTTTTAAGTATTTCATTTGTAATTCAAACTCACGTGCTCGAATAATCGCGAAACTACTGCCTGCTTTTAAATTTATACAATTAAAACTAATATTTAAATTAGCTCGTTTAGCTTTATTTTTGTTGATCTTTTTTAGACAAAAAAAAACCTATTGTGATTTTTAAATTCAGAAAATATAATATGCATCGAGCACTTTATGTTTATTTTGATATCTAGAGTTTAGCGAAATTTCTCACAAATACAAGTTAGTGGGATGTTCCAAATTTGCATATTGCGCATGCATATGCATTCCCACTTGGCGTAAGAAATTGGTGTCGATAGTCAAAGTGTATATTGCAAATCTAGCAAATTAAAATCTTTCAATGTTATTCAACAAGAAGAGTCTAATACCAGGAATTAAGTCGGACGATTGGATTTTAAATTTTTATTATTAATAGAATCATTTTCAAAACGTTCATTTCTGCTATTTAATTTGATGACTGAGTTTTGATACTGAAGGAGATAACAAGCTGCTGTTAACTAAATTTAAAGGGAAGTAGCACGTACCTTGAGGGTTTGGGCTGCTGTAAGCTCTTCGCGATTACCTTCATACACGCAGACACATATAGGTATTATACGTATAGAATCTGGCCACCACACTTCACCAAGATTGCATTGAATAGGACTATACCACTATTCAGATCCTCCTCCATACAAAATACCCAAATATTCCAACTGCATTGCCATCGAAACCTCTACATACGTATACCAGGAAATAGTTAAACATTTTTACATAGCATGGTTCAATCAGCTCGAACAAATAAATACTATAAGACTTTTTGTAAAAATGACGATTACCATTAAAATATTTCTCTCCACTCATATACAGAACACATTACTCGAAAATGCCCAGACTATATATGAACATGCAACTCTATGTATCTTTGTAATTCATAAGAGATATAAATTTTTGTATCAGATCTTATTTTCAATAGCATTTTTCGAGTTGCACTCTTGAAGATGATACCTAAAAAATTGATATCTGAAGTTAAACAAAATTTGATATCCATCGTCTGGGTCATTTTTAGTGGTACACCCTGTATATCCAACATTTATTTTATTATGCAAAATAATTTAATTCTAATACAGTCTCCAATTTTCCATCAATTCAATATCGTATTAATGTAATTGTTTATAAACACGTTAATCTTATCAATAAAAATTATTTATTCGATAAGGTTCCCCCTAATTAAAGAGGGGAAGAGAATAAATACAACCTGGGTAAGCCCCTATGAAGAAGCAAAGAGAGAAAGTCAATTTTCGTTTGGTTGGTTAACTCTCTAATATTTAGATGAGAAGATAACGCTGAGTTTCTTAGGCTGATCCTGTATATGGTGGAGGGATCGTTCCGAAAACGGAGGGGGGGGGGGGGGGAGGACTATCCTGCTACTTCGATGAGTTTGCCTTAGTAGGATCTTCGGGTAAAACGCTTTAGCTCTCTGTACTTCCGGACTTGCGGAGTGTAAGCTGTCCGAAATTGCTTCGAGTCTCTCAACACGAACCACACCTATCCACTCTCAGACCACATTCTCGTCGTAAAAAGCCCGCTGTGTATACGCTGGTGTCTCGACTTTCAGGCCTTTCATGACCTCCGCTGCACTAAGATAAACTTTACGAGTTCGTCACGTAGCCATAAAAATTGCGCAGCGTTTCTTCCAACAAAAAGGAGAACAAAAAATCCAGCTTTTACGCTTGCCGGATCATGAACTTTGATAATAAATTCGACCAGTCAGTTCTCTTTTATACCTTGATGCTCGGAGTGCAGGAACATGATTCGAAATATCATCGAATTCACCCTTACCAATTTTTTGCATCTTCTATCGCGCATTTGCAATTCACTAATGCATACCGTTACGCTTGAGAATACACGGGAGTCAAATAGACCACAAATTACAAAGCGATAATTAAACACCACTCGTTTGTTACTGCAGTGGTAAATCATTAACGGTCAAAATGTTAGTTAACAATTCCTGTATGACCGTAGATTCTTTTATTTTATTTTTAATTCATTGTTTTCCAAAGACTTGCATTGGAACAAAATTTTAATTACTGATCAATTTCACATTTTCAGTAATTTATCTGTAAAACTATTTTCTCGAATTATAATATTTATAAAAGCTTGAGATTTCTTTTTTTGCTTCCAGTTTTTTTTTTAACACGTTGGCAAAACAAATCACAAAACGTTCGTCGATAAACTTTTGACAGGTGCAGCGAAAGAAATGCATTTACGTGCAAGCGCTAAAAAAATATAACCCCAGTGCAATTAACTGACACTTTGAAACGTAAAGCTGTTTTTCGTCGAATAGTAGTTTAAGTTACGTGCAACGATCAGACCACTGCGAGAACGAAAAACAGGATTAAATTGTGAAATAGCGTGAAAATGACGATTCTATTTGCTAATTATGTTTTGAGAAGATTGTCTCGTAAACCCAATGGCACAGCTGTGTTTTCCACTCGTAGTTTAATCCAAGATGAGGCGGTATAGAAGAAACGCGAAAACTTTTAGGGCTACCTTAAAACTTGATATTTAACATTTAATATATTCTCACTGAGCAACATAGTCAAACTTAGATAGATCGTTAAAAATACTGTTAATTTTATCCTTCAGCTTTTAGTGGAAGACTGTATTTTCAATTAAAAGAATAACGTTGCTTATTCGGCGATAGAGTAAAAGGTTAAATAAATTAAAATTGGTAAAAGGTAGTATAGACTTAAAAGAAGAAAACAGACGTTGGAGAAGCAATCTTCTGTAAAACAGATAAATCGAGAAATTTAGGCGAGGTAGTGAGGAGGGTGAGAAAGGAAATAAAGAATGGCAATGGAATAAAGCTGCTTAGCAGCAGCAAGGATCGAAAGGGTAAAGATGTGGGGCTTTCGGAAGTCTTGGTGAGTCTCAGTTTTCTCACTGAGCGACCAAGCTTCGTCCTTTCTCCGTTATTTTTTTCCTTCCTCAACTCTATTTACCGCCTTCTACTTATTTTTTAAAATATTATACACGTGCAATTTGACTTATAATAACGAAAAACCATATAACCAGGAAATAAGTGCTGAAAGATAAATGTAAGAAAATTTGTTTATACGGACTAAACTTATCTCCATTTGATATGGATTACCTATAATTGAAATAAATGATATATGTAGAAGAATGGTTGAAAATAAATTAAGATTGATTTGAGTAAAGGTTTAATTAAGGGCTTGTGTTGTGACAAATTCAATTTCCTTCTTGAAATACCAATTAATTTGTAGTTATGTTGGGTAATCTAGCTGAATCTGAATTGTAATTACAGCTTTGAATTCAAGCTTAGAAACATGATTAGAATTTAGTAGGTTTGTGATATACTAAACACTTCTACAAGGTGGTGCCTACCTGATATGAAAAATCTAACTAAGGAAGTAGTGGAAACCACTAAGTACAGTTCATTCTCAGGATCACACGTCACCATTGATGCAAATGTTTCACTGATGCGCAACCGACACAGACTCGTCAAATTACTCGTGGGAAATTTAGCTGAGAGAATTGGAAACCTCAAGCTTTGTTGAATGACATTATTACGTATGTATGAAAGATCTACGTTGCTCGAACATAATAAGCGCGAGGCGAACGTGTCACATAAATTTATGTAATAGCAATTGATACTATTTTCTTTCTACAAGAAAATATGTTTAATAATTTAAACAATAATCTTCTCATTTATGGTTTCCCCTTAATCCTGACATTTACTTATAACCTAAAAATTCTAGAGACTAATACATAACAGACCGGTAAGTGGTATGGACAAAACTTAGATATAAAAACTATAATTGAATTATGATTATCTAAAAAGTAATATATTTATTATTAAAACAATTCTATTATAAATTACAAAAATCTAGAATACAATAATCTTACAATATTTTACAGTTAGTTTTCACTATTTTTCTACATGATTTTCAGGAAGTTATACTTTCTTCCTTATTATGGGAAGCCAGCTTCACTTCCGGAAACAGACTTCCTAGATACTGGAAAAGCAGAGCTAAAATTAAACACAATAAAAAAATTGCAAGTAAATAATTACGATTAATTCGATAAAAAGACTGAAGGGATTGATCATTATTTACCGTGCAGAACCACTTGGACTACGACTACGAGATCCTGCTTTTGAACCAGACATGGAGCGCGATCTACTTCTACTTTTTGATCGAGATTTAGACTGCGACCTGCTACTTCTAGCTGATCCATGTCTTTCAGACCCAGAACGAGAGCCACTTTTTGATCGAGACCTCGACCTTGACCGTGATCTGGATTTTCTGGGCCCACTACGAGATCGCGATCTCGATACAGTTTTCCTAGATCCAGACCTTGACCTTGACTTTGATCGTGATCTACTTTTCCTTGATCTTGAGCGCGACCTCGACATGCTTTTGACTGAGCCAGACCTCGATCCTGAACTAGAACGGGAAGGACTCCTCGACTTTGACCCAGACCGAGACCTTGAACCCGAGCGGGATGGAGACCGCGATCGGGAACGAGAGGTGGAACGACTTCGAGATCCACTGACGGAGTTTGATCCAGATTTGGACCTGGACTTAGATCTGGATCCGGATCTGGACCTGGACCGCGAAGCACGGGATCCATCAGAGTCAGATTCGCTTCTTCTTTTCCCACGTGGACCTGCCTCGTTACCACTTTCCTCTCTATTATAAAAATAGAAGTCACATTTATTAACAATGAAGAGAAAGAAAGAGAGAGAGAGAGAGAGAAGAAAGTGAAAATTTGAAGAAATACTAACCCACTTGCAATTTTAAGGCCACTACCAGTACCACTGTCCGACTCGCTGGTTGATATAGTCTCCTTTGACTTGATTTTGCCCCTCGGTACTTCGGGTGTATACTTATGACGTCCTTTATCCTTTTTGGCCCCAACCTTCCTTGTTCGTTTCGACTTGAGCCTATCACTTTCAGAACCTGAAAAAATACAATCATGAAATTCCACGAAAAAAGAATTTAATGATTAAACATTACCTCCGCTATCTCGGTTACTAGGCTCTTTCCTCTTCCTACCCCTGACTCTAGATCCCTTCTCTTTGATATCACCACTTCCTTTTCTTTTAATTTTTTTCTCCCTTGGTACTTCCTCTCTAGGCTCATCTATTCCAGATCCACCACTATCGCTAACATACTGTTCACTCCGGACTCTCTTGCCTTTCTTTGCCGATTTTTCTGATGGCATCTCACCAAACACTAGAGCATTCTTTGTCTTCTCCACGTACTCTTGCCGCTTTTGCAACATCTCTTCCTCCTTCTGACGACGAGTCTCCTCCATTTTCCGTTGTTCTTCCGTCTGACGTAATTTGAATGCCTGCCGCTCTTCCTCTTGCTTACGTCTAAGCATTTTTTCCTCCTCGTCCAATCTTCTGGCTCTCGCAACGTGATATTGAGCTTGAGACAGTAAATCCTGACATCTCCTCGCTTCAGCGTCCGCTAGCTGCTCTACTCTATCGCCATGCGACGACAAATATTGGAAGTATTTGTGCGAAAGTCCTAATTCATGAACCGCTTGCAACACTGTCGTCAAAGTTGATTTTTCGTCTTTTAGAATATGAGTGGCCAGTCGTTGCAATACAAGGGCTATGTTATATAACAATACAGCGTCTTGGGGTGCTACCCTACGGGCTTTCAACAGTGTCAGTTTCGCCTCTTGTAATTTGCCGGCTTTGAAGTACGCCCTACTAGGATATTGCAATACTTCAACATGATGATATTTATAAAATTTTCGCAGGCAGTTTTCATACATCTGAACGGCACTGACAAATTGTTTCTGTTCAACGTAAATATGTGCGATATTTAACCATACATCGCAAAATTTTGCGGTGGGCTCCCTTACTTGAGCAAAAATATCTCTAGCTTCGTTCACACAGTTCTTGTGCGCTAAAACTGCGCCAATTTCAATCGCAGCCCATATGTTCTTTGAATCGTTCCTCAATACTTGCTTGTACATTGCTAGTGCTCTTTCTTGATGCCTTTTTTCGCGCTCTTTGTCTTTTCCGTTTTGATGCAATGTTTTCAGCCAAATATTTCCCAAGGCAATCAGGGAGTACGCGTCGGTGCTGGTAGATGGGCTTTTTAAGATTCTTTCAAACTTTTTTTGCCCGGGGCCCCATTCCATCTTGGCTAAATGCAAATTCCTAAGCAGTGACCAAGCATCTGGATGTTCATTATTTATCCTCAGTGCATCTTTAAACCAATCGGAAGCTTCGTAGATTTGGCCCTTATCTCTCGCCATGCATCCCAATCTAAGATAACAATCCACGTAATTTGGATGTTCCTTCAGAATGTCTTTGTACAGTTTTTCTGCTCTATCAAAAAAATACACACTGCTTCATTAAGACGAGCCAAATTGTACGTGGTCGTAACAACTATTGAGTTGTAATAAACGGGATCTTCGGAAACGTCTGCTTTTGAACGAGTCCAAGACTCCTCCAAATTCTTCCTTGCCTCCTCTAAATTGTTTAATCGGTAATGCAAAGCACCCACGTTATTTAGAATCTCAGGTGGAATCTCCGCTTCTACTTTTTCCTTCAAAATTCTAGTAGCAGTTCCATAAGCATTCAATGAAGCATTCAAATCACTTTGCTCTAATATTTGAGCCAACTCTATCCATGCTTCAACGTCGTCTGGAAATTGCTCTGTTACTTTTCTCAAGTGGTTTTTGGCTATATCACATTTTGACTGTGAACTGGACTTGGCATACAGGGAATCAAGAACCTTCATCGTTTCGTAATTTCCTGGTTGAGCTTTCAACACTTTCTCAAAACACTGTGCCGCATTTTCTGCATCACCTCGATACATATACATCTGACCTAGGCCAAAATGTGGTAAGACAAATACTGGTGGAGCAAATTGTGTTGCTTGATAGTAGTACTGAAATGCCTGGTCATAATCCCATTGAACATGAAATGCCCTGGCTAATTGATAACAACTTTCCCCACGCATTGCTTCATTTTCCGTATTATGAAATGCATGTTAAGCCAAATGTTGAACTTTGTTGTAATCTTTTTTGAAAAAAAAAATTATTAGCTAAATGATTTAGTACCATTGGGTTAGTCGAATCAATGATATATGCTTTAGATAACATCTGTACTCCAGTTCTAATACTACCGGGTTGTTGCTGATTTAACTTTAAAACTGAAAGACCCACTAATGCCCCAACGCACTGTACATCCAATTGTAATGCCCTTTCAAATGCCAGTCTAGCCTTTTCCTGATTGGTCAATTTCATAAAGCAGCGTCCCATTCCTAATCTTACAGAAGCTGGACAGTTAGGATTTGTTCTTAATGCTTTCTTATAAAAAGCGAGAGCTCCCCTGTAGTCTTTCTTACTAAAGGCTATACAAGCTTTTCCCAACAAAGAAGGTATATTGTTTGGAGAATGATTGAGTACAAAATTAAACTGTGCATCAGCTTGCTCCATTTTATCACCCTCCAAAAAGCAAAAGTATGCTCTTCCAAGCAAGTGATTTTAAGAAAAATGACAATATTTATATCCTTTATTTATACAAATTAGTGTTAGAAAAAGAGCAAAGAAGCCTACCTGATTATACATAATGATTTTATAAGCTGTTGTGTATAGCAATGTTACTTTTATAAACAAATCTCTTTTCTTGTCTTTATTCTTCTCCCTATTTGCTTCCTACACATATGCAGCCAACATATCATAGGCTCGCATCTGAGCTTTTTCATAGTCACGATAATCAATGTTGGCATCGATTCGAGATGATTCCAATATCTTGATAAAATCTTCAATCTTATGTTGCTTATAACATTCCAGCTAAAATTTTCAACCAGCTTCTAATTAATCTTAAACTCAATGTATATGATATAAAGTCATTATTAATTGTGTATACTTACTGCCAAATTAACCCAGATGTTAAGCTGGGGATTTTCCTGCCGCAATATTCCAAGTACCTCATCTTCTTCTGGTAATTGATCAAGGTAAAGCTCAATAACCTTTTTGTAATTATGGAAATAGTATTAATTAAAATCATCTATATTTATTACCACCATTATATGGGCTCATTTTTAAATAAATTCATAAAAGAGTCTAATTGAAAATTTCTCTTATAATTTTATGGAAAATATGACGGTAAATACCTCATCTGTGTCCCGAAGAGGAATTTCTATACAACCAGCCATAACGGCTTTCCTCCGTAGTCCGTATCGTCCGTATTATGAAACATGACGCTGCGTTGTCAACCAGCAGCAATTTTATTTTTCAAATCTCCATTCTGGTTTCACCAGTTCACCACATATGATTTCTGCCAAATACCAATACTAATTAAAAGACTAATGAAATAAAAAAAATCCAATAATCATCCTCTCTAAATAAAAGCTTACAACGATGACAGTGCAAAATCGTTACGTTACAAACATATCAAATAACCAGAAACAAATTAAAAGTGAAACAGGAGACTATCATAAAATACAAGTCGCACTTAGAATAAAATTTATAGAGGTTTAGAAATTTTGTATAAAAATAACGATTCTTTAACATTAAATACTTAGCTTAGTGAATAATCAAATTTTTCTTAAAAATATTCAAAAATTTAAAGCATTTTCCTTTAAAGCGTAATATCAATTATCACATATATATATCACGATTATGAAGCGCATGCCACGCAAACAGCATCCTTCTTAAGTGAGGATGCAAGAATAATTTCATCCTAATCAAGGCTGCGAAATCGTTTTCTTCTTGCGACTTTCTTCAGTAAATTATTAATGCCATTTTCAGAAATTGCCGTTTCATTTGCAGATTCTTTTAAAACGTTTATCAATATTGATTTATCTACGGTAAGTTGTATAGGGTCCGCTGCTGGTCTTGTCTAACAATAATTAACGCCGGTTTTTAGTCCCTATAAATATTAATAAATCAGTTAAAAAGATTTAATTTCTCTCTCTCTCTCTCTCTCTCTTACACACACATCACACAATGTATATTTTTCTACCTTTTTCCAATCACTAATATGCATAGCAGAAAGATCGTCAATATTAGGTGGTGATATGTGAGCTTTTACATATTGTGATTGATCTATGAAGGCCCCGCGATCTACTGCTATTTGGATGACCACATCTTTATGAATCTCTGAGGCGGTTTTATAAAGGGCCTTGATTTCGTTCGGTATATCCTGTATATTTTGTATGGAACCATTGTTTGCAATTATTTTGTTTCTCGTATCTGGATTCCACAAATTTATAGCGGTCAGCTTTTTAACTAACTGGTCATTGACTACTTGAAACTCTCCAAACGATTTACGTTTAGTGTACATATAGCTATCGTATGGTTCAATAGATATGTATTACCCAATATATTTGCAAGGGTTTCATCTGGCGTTTGGGCAATCAGCAGAGAATTGCTGATGCCGTACCTATCGATTTTCTTTTTCAATTTGTCCCAATCCCACAAATCGGTTGGTGTAACTATCCACATATCATATTGTAAGAGCTGCAAATAATACGTATTGTAAATATTGTCATCCTATAAATTTCAATAAGAACAAAATAAAATGATCGAAACTTACTCCTTTGCTGACTTCGCTATTTCTGTACGAACCGTAGGGTTGACCCTTTTCCATTGAAATTTCACAGCTTGCCTCTAAGGCACCATAGTAAAGAGTTTCAAAATTCTGTTGGTTTAACTTTTTTGCTTCATTGCTTTCAAATTTATATTGCATCAATAAAAAGACATCAGCTAATCCTTGAATTCCAATTCCTGTAACCCATTTATCAAATATAGATTTCTAATACTTCAAATGATACAATCAATATTTCTATTTTTTAAAGCTCACCAATGGGTCTATGCTTCTTATTTGGCTCCTCTGTTTTAGGGATAGGATAATAATTGACATCAATAATCTTATCTAAATTATATGTTACCACTTTAGTGATTGTTTTCAACTTTTCAAAATCAAAGATTCTATTATCGGTGTCGACGAACATGTTTACTGCAATTGATGCCATATTGCACATCGCTACTTCATCGGGACTAGAATATTGTACGATCCCGGTGAACGGACTGCTATTTTATTGTACCGAGATTTTGATGATTGGATTTATGATTACAACGATCTTTGTACCGAATGTAAGGAGATTCAGTTTTAATCTGGGACAGGAGAATAGCTTTCCATAAATCTTTGGCATTTACTTGCCGTTTAAAACGTTTTTCGTTCTCACACCTAAAGATTTGAGAAAAATTGTTTCAAAAATCTGATATATTATGAAAAACATTATATAATCAGTAAAATTGTTATTTACCGAGTGTACATTTCCTCAAATTTTTCACTCCATACATCAATAAGACCAGGCGATTCATGGGGCCACATTAATGTCCACACACCATCATCCATGACTTGCTGCATAAATAAATCAGGAATCGATAATGCATAAGATATATTTCCTGCATGATCCTATTCTTGGCCAGTGTTCTTTTTCAAATCTAAAAGTTTGTATATTTCCACATGCCATGGATCCAAAGAAATATTTATTTCTGCAGGCTTTTCTCTCCTTGTTTCATACAAATAAGAACAATGACCTTTAAAAACTCGATAGTTGATTGAATCCCGCCTGATGTTTCAAAATATTCAGCATTAACAGTGCCTTTAGCAGGATTATTATGAATACTTAATCCAATTCCAACTGCAGATTCACTGATAAGAGCACATCTGTTCACTATGTCAGCTATACACTGAGTTCTGTCTTTGGTCATCGTTAAAAGGAAAGAACTGAAATATTTTGTTTTATTTATTTTAGTTAATTTAAACAATGCGGTATTAAAAATTTGATCAAAAATACAATACCTGGACATTTGTTGTTGACCCATGCAGGCATAAAAAAGGGTTGGCAAGCATGAGTAAAATATTTTTTGGACATTAGGTTATATGTCTCGATTATTTTAACAATATCTTCTTCATGAATGGCAACTGCAACTCTCATTAACATATCCTGAGGTCTCTCAACTACTTTTCCATTTATTTTAAGCAGTAACTTTTCTCTAATATTTTGAATCCAAAGTAATTGTAATTGAAGTCCCTATCATATTCAATAGTAGAGATTAATTTTTGAGCATTTGTTTGAATAATTTTATTATATGCTTCACTGGTCATTGGCTTGTGATCGTTTGTACGTGGATCTCTGAGATTATATAAATCTGACATAATCTCTAAATAAAAACAAAGTAATATTTTCGTAGGTTTTATATAAGTTTGGAAAAAAATATAAATATTATCAAGAGCTGTGTGTTTATCATACCACTGAAAGATTTTGTTGTTTCTTTGTGCAAATTAAAAACTGCCATTCTGCCAGGTAATATACCGTAATGTGGGATAGTCATATGTCATACTAGCAGCAGTCTTGGCAGCAAGATTAAGCAGTTCTATAATTGTTAACTCAGAAGATAATTTAGCTCTTACACGACTTGTAATGTGAGACTGCAAAAATAGAGATACAGATATATAAGACAGCTAAGAAACAATTATTTTCTTGACTTTTAATAAGTATATAATGATCGATTATCATAAACAAATTAAACAAAAATGCCTTACAGGATCTACATAGTCCATTTTTAAATCATAACATAATGTTTGAATCTTTAAGGTAATTTTGTCACAATGAAACACTTCCTTTTGTCCATCTGAAAATAATTAAAAATGATTAAAACCTTCCTTTGTAACTGATCCTAACAAGCACGAAAATTCTAATTTCCAAAAGAATTCAATATACTTTCAACGATGCATTTATGAATTTGATCACTTACCCCGCTTTATTACATAAATTTCTTTGTTTTCAGGCATTTTGGACGATTAAAAGCTAATTTGGAATTCACAAAATATCTCAAACTTATGAAGCAACACGGCGGCACGGGAACTGGTGCTTTGATGCGAAACAGCAACAGAGACAGGACGGACAGGACTGGACTGGACAGTGAACAGTGGACTGTGGAGTGTGGACTGGTGTGGACTACTGTGGAGTGTGGACTGTGGACTAGAGATCAGGAGTCAAGCCTGAAGCAAGTCCTGGACCGCTCAGCACGCGACACATCTCCGATTTTCAATAATATTTATTGATCAGTCTTTTTTTTTACAATAATAACGAATTACGGTGGTATTCACACGGAGACCCCACACTCGACTCAATAACTTTGTTGAACGATTTGAAAATCCTAGATAAATTTTAAAATCCCCCCGGACCGGACGTTCCCGTAAGGTTAATAAAAGAGGTTAGTGTCCGGGGAAAAGAGGACAGATGGCAACCCTAGCTGTATTGAAAGCCAATTGCGTTCGCAATGAATTAAAAATTTGGGAAACTTTATTAGAAGTTAGGATAAAGCTGCAAAAATGTTTATCTACATGCAATCAACTACCACAGCAAGATATTTATAAAGAATTTGTATCTGATAAAGAATTTATGAAGACAACAAATGATACGAAAAATCAACTATCTAGACTCTTGGATAATATGCTAAATTTACAAAGTGCACTTTTAAAGCAATATCCTGAAACCCAAAATTTAGGAAAAGATGAAAAGCCTAGTGGAAGTAAGAACTGTGAGGTAGATGAATCAATGGATGAAGAAATTCTTTCTGACACAGATGAGGAAACTCCTTTGGATACAGATGGGGAAATACAAACCAAAGAGGAATGCTTGCTTTCTGAAGAAGACGAAGACTTGGAAGAAGAATGTATTAAATCTCCTAATAAAAAGTTGAAACTTTTCGATTATGAAAAGGAATTAGATAAAAGGCATCAAATGTATACAAATTATAGAAATTCAGTAATACAAAAATGGAATGATAAAACAAGAGTCGCTGCTGGAACTCTACAAAAGGGCTCCAGTTTAACTATTTTAAAACAAATTGGATTTGCTTTGAGCGATAAATCTAAATTGCGTAAAAAAACTCAGCTCAAACGCTCTGAATATAGAATTCTTGGTAAGGCAATGGAATCTGGCAAGGATCAAGATGAGAAGAGAACCCAGGAATATGACCCTGAAATTTATGATGATGACGATTTTTATCATCAGCTATTACGTGACTTAATTGAATATAAATCCTCCGATGTAACAGATCCCATTCAACTTAGTAAGCAATGGATTAAACTACAAAATATGAGAAATAAAATGAAACGAAAAATAGATACAAGAGCGACAAAAGGTAGAAGAGTACGTTATAATGTTCATAATAAAATTGTTAGCTTTATGGCACCAGTTATAGTTAACGACACATGGACGGACAATGCAAAAACTGAACTTTATAAATCATTATTTCGAACGATTGCACCAGTTGACCAGCAAATAGATCATTAAAATCAGGTTTTAATATAGCATTATTTTTTTAAATAAGATCTGTAATGAAAGGCATTGCTATGATTATTAAAATTGTAGCATACTTAATAAAAGATACTTTATATCATATGTACATATGTATGAATATAGAATTATAAATTTTGATACAGTTATATGTTTGTATTTTTCAATGCATCTCTCACATTATATTTATTAAATTAATTTATATTTATGAGAACAGACAGCTGCATAGATTTTATTTAAAAAGGGACCGAGTTTGTTAGTAATAATATAATAAATGATGCAAAACACATTAACAATGGTTTACAGCCATCATTACACGTTTCTTTATCCTAAATAATACAATGAAGAGTAGGGTCACCAGGTTAAGTGAGAGAATTAAGAATCGACCATAGGAATGAGACAGATGAGTGACAACTGAAAATGACCTAAAAAGAATAATGTTCACACCAAACACTTATTAACAAAAAAAAAAAAAAAAATTTGCTAATAAGCGTTATTATTATCAAACAATAATAAAATTGTATCGTTCGTTATTTGCCTTTTTATGTCTACAAAATATAAGAATATTTTGTACTTTGGCTTAAAAGTTTTATCGATACTTCAGCGTAAGTTTGATGCAGGTCTACTACTGATAAGTTAAAAACCATTAACATTACTCAATCATATAAAAATGATAACAATTATAAATTATTTATATACGTCAAAAGTCTCAACAGAAAAAGCATTATTGACATTTGAAAGTAGAGTAGCACAGGCTAAAAATTGATTTATGTGCAACTGTATTGTACAAATCTCAAAATCTTGTACCAGAATATTAATAACAAATTATTTCTATTCAAATGAAGATGACAAAGGATCTTTTAATCGTTTAGCGTAGTATATCAAAAAATAAAAGTACTTAACGTAATGAATTTATTATAGTTTATAAATTATTCTCTCGAATGTACAAAACCTAGTTTTATCTTTCTTCATTTTTCCTTGAATGAACCGAAACTTTGAAGTGCACCACGCATAAACTATATGATAATTACTTAATCCAGTTATCCGAATGTGCTCCCATTGGCTCGTTCTTATTCGATATCCGACAGCTTTACTCATAAACTTCCTATCATGACTCATAATCGTTATTAAAAAGACCTGCAAGGTCACATCAGTCCGTGCTCCAGACTTTCGACAGACTCTGGAAATTTACCATCGCGTCTACTTTCAATCTCCTTAGAACCAATGCACTTTTTACATAAAAACCCGCGATTTTTCTCTCTCCCCATTTGCAATGGGTTATCGTACCAAGATACTCAATCGACTTTACTGCTCCCGGAATTAATCGCAGACTCGCCAAATAGACTGCCAGACGCTACACGATAAACTCGTGCAGATATTTCACAAAATCTGTATGCGCACAGTGCAAACAGATTACAATGGGAATTTCAAATCAATTTAAAATCACGAAGCGCTATCAAAAATTAAGCATTATCAGCAGACTTAGGAACGTGCGATCGAATATAGCTATAAATTATACAAATCTTACGATAAAAACGATAAATCATTTTTCTAATAATTAATTATCATCAAAACACTGGGAATAGGCAAGAAAATGCGAAGAAAAGCGATCGATGGTCAAATGTCATACATGTGTAAAAATAACCCATTAGAAAGCACTCGAGCCGAATTGCGAATTTCTTGGTGGTACCGGAAGCAGGGGGAGTAAGAGGGGGGTAGTCAGCCAAGGATCTAATGCTGATCGAGGTTTATCTTGGGGCAGTTTGCAGCTTGTGCAGCTTTGTTGAACGAGTAGCATATTTGACGGTGTGTAAAGAGCAATGGGCGAATATGTGAGAGTGGCTATCAGTGCTCATTTGACATTTGACCCTTGGTGCTGGCCTAAGTGTACATTGGCGTGTAAACGTCGACTGTATCGCGGAAACCGCAGTCTTCGGTTCATCTCCGTCCGCTTAATTAGACTCTCTGAAACGTGATCTTAGTTGGGAGTTTTGCGCGAAAATCCTTCATCAGTCTCACTCGAATCCTCGTAGAAAATCAACCCTAACCATTTGGATCGCTCTCGCATCAGTGCACATCGGCAAAATCTCTTGGCAGTTCCTGAAATTACGCGTTTTCGTCGACGATTCTTCGTCGCTTGGCTTGACTCGAACTGATCGATGGTAGCCAAGATGGATTGAGACTTTCCACCGACGTGAGACACAGTCCTGTCTGCTCGCCCATAACAGTCGGCAGTCGAGCTGCCCCAATCGCGACAAAATGTTAGTCAAGGCTGAAAAAATCATCCTCTATGTGCGAAAGTTCCTCAAAGTGATGGTCCTCTATAATTAACGATAATGTTAAACTCGATCACTGAAAATATATATTCGTATATATCTATAGATACTTTCGAGAGATACGTTTGAAAAACGAGTTGTCCAAATCATTCACGAGTTATAATTTTAGTAATAAAAAGTCATCCCCTTTGTGCAAAAATTTCTTATTACAGTTATATATATATATATATAGTCTGCACTGCAAGTGACAAAAATTTTAAACTCCATTGTTGGAAATCTGCACACGTTACAATACAGTCGCGTGTAAATCGAGTTTCTTTAAATCATTTACTCCTTATAATTACATTAATTAAAGTTTAGTGCTATTGTAAGAAATTTGGATCTATATCGCAACGCACCACTAATTTCCAGCATATCGTAGGTACGAAAAATGTTTATTAGTTTCATCGCCAAGAATTATTACTCCGTTTTAAATATTTTGCATGCAATTGCATGGTTACAATCGAATTGAAGAAGCTTGCAATTTCAGTGAAAATATTCAAGAAAGATTCAAGGGTGGTCAATGAGGCTAGCCGTATCTAGCGTAGCAAAGATTAAGATTAAGCCAATGATATTTTCTAAAACGAGCTATATCTTGGAGAAAATGCGAAGAAGCAAGTCGATTAAAAAATAAAAACACATATCATAACAAAATAAAGCATATTGGGTAGTTGTTTGATGTGCGTTTCAAAATGAATTTCATTAAAGTAATACAGTTTACTTTCGAGAGATACAAATAAAAATTACACTCTTAATATACACAAAATTTTAATTTTATATCTTACATTTCGTAGAACATTTTTTCTTTTTTCGTCGGATAGCTTTAAATCACACCAAATGATAAAAATTATTAAATAGTAGGATTTCGGGTAATAACTGTATTTATCAATGCACTTTTCATGCAATCACGTAAACATTTATTACGAAGGAGTTACCATGACGCAATATTAAGCATTTACTGTCGAGGAATTCGGCAAGCTGTGCGCATCAATTTCCAGGCAATTTTTAAGACAAACGCAAAAGTAAAGAATTACAGAGCGATGTCAGGCGTTTCAAGGTCGGACGATAACGAGGATCCAGATAAGGGCTCGCTGGACAACGATTATTTACGTTCTAGAGGGATGACTATTTCTCATTTTTCACATACTCTCGAATTTCTTTCCCAAAAGTGTTCTCACGAATACACGTTTTACCAAAGCTTTGGTCCAATTTAAAAATTGTCCATCATCGCTTGTATAATTTGGCCAATCTCCAATTTTTTCCCGCATTCCTCGTTTGATTCCTTCGTCATTAAATCTGCAACAGCCCCTGTAGGTCTAAAAAAAAATTCAACGAATTTAGTCTGTCTGTGATAATACATTTCTCTGACCTAATTATAATCCCCGTTTGTTTTTTCCGTTAAGTCAGAATGTTTTTTCATCGTACTTATCCTCGATTTATCGTCAACGTTTGGGACTTTTACCGTACGTCTTCACCGATACTGAAAATCACAACAACTTTTTACATTAAGCTTTCTCCGCGTTGCATTCTCCTCTGATCATCGTTCATTATCAAAACCTACAATTTATTGACGCAAGTGCAGTGTTTTGTGTTCATCGTTAGTTTTCACGGTGCAATTACGTTGGAACAACAAATATTTACTGTTTATCTAAACCCTTGATTTTCAAGAAAAAACAAATAAATTTATAGTTTTCTTTTTGCACGTTATGTGATTGCAAATGATTTGTTGCGAAACCGAGCACAACTTTGTGAAACCTGTATATAAGAGAATCATTATAACATATATATATATATATATATATATAATTATAATAGTGGAGGTTTTAAAATTGACCAATGTACAAGAACAGATACCCTAATCGGAAAACGTACCTGAATTTTATAGCTTCTTAAAATATTATTCAAGACTGTTTATGATATAGGGGAAATTTTTTCTACTGAGTTTATTTGAAGAGATGCGATAAATTCTGGGGTATGTGCAAGGGGTGGTGATAAAAGCGCACGAAGTTGTTTAAGGTGAAATATTTTTCGCCATCCGTGAACCTGCGCCGAGCGTGCTTCTACGGAACATCCATGGAAAATACTGAAAAAGACATCCAGTATCGAAACAAACCCCGTGTCGCGAGGGTTGTCTACCCCCAGCGTGTTGTTTTCTCCCAATAAACTCTACAAGTGGCTCCCCGTTGACTCGGAAACACGATAAAACCGATTAAAGCGTGACAATAGCTATATTCCATGCTTCTCAAAGGTATTTCCGCTGAATTCCTTTGGATCGTTTCTTCGTTTTCCAAAAAAAAAAAAACAAAAAAAAACCTTTCAACGATTGTCACTTGGATCCCTCAAATTCACCCCAACTCTCCATATAATAAATCGAAGGAAAATATCGATTTTTATCAAGACAATATTTTTCTCTCGCTATCTCTAAATTATTCAGAATTCCGTCTCCTTTGCTTTGTTTCCTGTCCGGCGAACTTTGATTAATTCTCTTTCCCAGCGTGATTGACGCTATCTCGACAGATTCCGGAAAAAATCTATCTTCATTCTGCGATTTATTGTGCTCTTTTTAAGTGTTCCATATACTGTTGAGAAATTGTACAACGCCAAAGTGCTTCGATCAATTTTCAATTTTCATACGTATACGGTTTATAATTAGATCTTTTTTTACGTGGGTGTAAGAGTGATTCCAGTTTGCTATAAGGTTTTTGAAAAATAGGAAAGAGTATGAAGCTGTTAAATCTACAAATGAATTTCCGAATATGGCAACGAAGCTTATTATTGGAATGAGATAAATATTTAGCTACGATTAGAGAGAAAAGTGTAAATATATACTACTCTCGCATCGATGAAGTATGCGAAAACCGAAAAGATCTACGTGCTCTTTATAACTAATTTCGGGTAGTGCAAATATTTATGAACGAGGCTGAAGCTCGAATCGGTCAATAGCACATTGTTCTTGGAGGTCCTGCAAATTTTAAACGGGCATTGTTTCCAATTTTCAGATACGACTTTAGATTGGCTACAGACTTGAATGATTCGATAAAGATGTCGGTAAATTCTGATGTGAAATATAAGAGTATTTTGGAAAATGCTGCCAGATTAAAAGTTTTTCAAGAGTGTAAATTATGTACGATTAATTCAGTTTTCTCGAAACCCTAAATAAGACATATTTCATCAATTGACAAGAGGTGAAATGTTACATCGAGAGATTTATTTTGGGTGTACTTGTTAAATGTTGCAGATTATGACGATAATTGTGGAAATGGACAATTTAATTGAAGTTAACACAACGCAGGAACTACCCGGAATGAAAATGAATGATTCGTATCAGGCCCCAGTGAATGACTCTTATGAGGAGCTGCCAATCGACATGCGTTTTAACCAAGGTCACGTCGTGACTATAGTTACGTATAGTATATTGATGGTTATCTCAGCCATTGGAAACACGACTGTCCTAGTCCTCATCTTACGAATGAAGCGAAAGCCTGGGAAAACTTATCCCTTGATAATGATGTTGATGCACCTCTCTATTGCCGATTTGTTTGTGAGTAATTTCACTTTCAGTCCTTTAACATTTATAGCACTAGTGACTGGAGGAGTTGGTAACAAAAATCATAGAAAAGAACTTGTATTTTTTAAATAATTTAAATATCAAGTGATTAACTATATAAAGTTTCTGGATCAACAGTCTTAAAAGTTAGATAAAGAGGCAACATATAAGACTTACTGTTGTAAATTTTATCACACAATGACATTATTTTGTATATTCTTGATTAAAAAATTGTTCCATTCAGATAATTATCCTTCTCATAGAATAAACTGTAAAAAGGAATATTTTTACCTCTAAGTTATGTGATTGTAGTAAAGTGATTTTTCTCCATATTGCTTTACCATTTAAGGCGGGCAAATAAATTCGTTTCAGTTTTCACGAGAACTCTCGCAGAGTAGGAATAAGCTTTTTTTCTATACTTTAGGCTAATACTATTTAACTTGTTTTATAAGATCGGTATAGCTGTTTGTAGTTGAAGCCTAATATAGCGGTGAATTTTATTGTAAAGACCGAAAGCAAAAATAAAGAATGGCCTGTAGTGACCTATATGGGTGCTGAAAATAAATATAAGCGTCAAGAATATTCGAGAGACATGACAGCTAGAGCAGGCATGGCTTTTTTTATTAGTTTTTAGTACAACTTCGCAGTCTCTCTAAAAGTTTGCTTTAAAACTATCCACGTGATGATAAATTTACGCACATAATAAGAGAAACGGCAGTCGGGGAAAGAATGGCTGAGCTAAATCATTTTTCAGCGTAGCTGGCGGGTCTTTTCAAGTTTATTTCAGCAGTAATAGCAAATACAATTTTGTTTCCAGAACACATTAATTAGCATGGCGATACATTTTTGAGAATAAATGTATGCGAGGCCTGACTTAAAATTCTGTCAAAATTCAAACAAATTTTAAGTTATTAGAGACGAAGAGAAATTTCAGAGTAAATAAAAAGTTATCATAGCCCATAGAACGTTGCTCGATAAACTTTTTAATTGCAATTACACTTACTGTTTAAAAAATTACATTAGGAAACTGAGAGATCGTTAGTTCAGTTTTTGCTTCGTTAATTTTATTGCACGAGGAGAGTCCGATTAATGAGATGGAAGTAAATCAATTAGCGAATGAATAAAATGGCCGAATTACAATAATTTTTACACGTGGCAGGCGACGTTTCTGATGATGCCTCTGGAGATAGGATGGGCGATTACAGTTTCATGGACCGCGGGTGATGCCATGTGCAGGATAATGGCATTCTTCAGGATATTTGGCTTGTATTTGTCATCCTTCATTCTGGTCTGCATAAGCGTTGACAGGTTAGTATAATTATGAATTTCAGACAATAAAAGAATATCCTGAAATTAAAACGTTGGAACGTTTTGCAGATATTACGCCATAAAACGGCCACTTCAATTAATCGCTGAGAGAAGAAGAAAAATAATGGTAGCAATGGCTTGGATAGGAGCTGCTTTGTGCTCGGCTCCTCAGGTAATTCAACGGTGTTTATATCGTACACGATAAACTTGATTGAATCACGCTCGTTTAATTAAACAATTATTAAAAATTGATAGATGGTCGTTTTTCACTTGGAGGCTCATCCAGACATAACTTGGTACGAGCAATGTATAACGGTCAATACTTTTGCCAGCTACGCACACGAAGTGGCGTATGCGTGTTTCGGAATGATAATGATGTATTGGTTCCCTCTGATCGTCATAATCTACACGTACAGCAGCATTTTTCTCGAGCTATGCAGAAGGTCCAGGGAACCCGAAGAAGGTACTTTGATTTTCTGTTATTTTTATAAAAAAAGAGTAAGTGTAACAAGAGTAAATTTCCATTGCTCTCTAATTACAGACAGAATACGTCGATCTTCGGGCGAATACTTTTCACGAGCGAAAACACGAACGTTGAAAATATCGATCATGATCATTGCAGTTTTTGTTGTCTGCTGGACCCCTTACTACGTCATGTCCGTTTGGTGAGACACAAATTCGACGTTCCGATAATATATTAACGATTAAGGGTATATGGAAAAATAATAAAAAAAATTATGGTTAACGTGAAACAGGTATTGGATTGACAGCCCTTCGGCCAGAGAAGTAGATCAACGAATTCAAAAGGCCCTTTTTCTCTTTGCCTGTACCAACTCGTGCATGAACCCTATAGTCTATGGTTTTTTCAATATTCGCGATCGTAGAAAGGTAAGTTGTGAATTTTAAAGAAACACTCGTCATATTCGAATGCTTCTTTTATATACATATACTTATAGTTTCCTTAAACGAGCGTTTTACCCAATATTGGCTAAAGAGATTTTTGACCAAATTTTGTTCTTTTTTATACGTATGTCTGATGTAATTGGATTGCGAGGCCTTAAAGCCAGTTCTTTCCCGTGTTTTTTCCACTCGCAATACATTTAAGAAGATACGACCGTTCGCCGATTGGCTATTGGTGATTGAAAAAGAAAACATATACTTTTATTGTAGGCACCGGTACGAGCTTCAACCATAGAAACCAGAGTCACTCCACTGTCGTTATCAGTGAGACTGCTAGAGTGATGGGCAAAAAAGTTTCAGACCAAAAGATGCGTGCAAAAAATATGTGCGTTTTTTCTCCCTCTGATAAGATTTTATTAGAATACTCACTATATACATTACTCTTTCCTGATCTTTTATTAGAAAACGGTCATCCGTACAAATTATTTATATTTAACATAGTGCCATTTTTGAATTCTTAAGAAAAGGATTGGCTGTGATTGATGGCGCATATACATTTATTCTTTATACATCTTATAATATGAAATTTGTACAAAGACGAAAAAATGAAGAATATTTTTTCAACGATATTCCATTTATTATCCTTGTTGCGTTTATATATTATTATTTATTTTAATTCTCTGTAAATTATTCAATCATTAAATTGCAAAAACAATGGAAGGAAATTCATGCGCGTGCTTGTACTTCGATTAACGAGCTAGCAATTTATTATTGTACAATTTTTTATGATTTCAAACAGCATTAAATTGAATATTTTTTCATGTTTTGTTTTCTTTCAAGCCTTTCATTCCACACAAATATAGATTTTACTTTCCACCCTCGTGACAAAACTTGTTCACTGGCACAATTAATTTTTTATTTCATCGATATTGTTATTATTAATATTATTACTATACTTATACTGAAAATGTTGGCAATAAACACAAATTGATGAAATGTATTTGATTTGACTTTTTGTTGGAATAAACTTATCGTACAATCTGCCAATTTTCATTTGCCCGATGGAACTAATTAATGTAATTATCGAGAATTATCGAACTTGTAGCAACAAAGTTATGCGTAGTAAACGAGATTGACGTAGGAATGAAGCAAAACGAACGTATTTTCCGCTTAATTAAGTACGTTTTATATGAAATTAGCGGGCAGGATTTAAATTTCAATGAAACCACTTGCCAGTGGTGTGGAAAATCCGATTAAAGATAATATTAAAGTAATAAATTGAATATGGTCAAGGATCTTGTCAAGGATTAAACGTGACTCTAAGATTTCTCTACTTTAATTTGGATGACGTAACGGAGCTTTTAATTATCTTCAATTACAAGAACTTTATGATTATTGATAATATAGCGCGTATTGCTTTTAATATTGTTACGGAGAACAGTTTCACAATTACACAACAGGCGGTCGTCGTATTTTTCTTAACAGGGTAAACGGAACGATACGGGGATATCGGTTGGTCGTCCATCTTGCCAAGTCGTGCAGGAAATTCCAATTCAAATTCTTAGGCCGTCCAACGAGCTTAAACCCACGAAAAGCTGTTTGTTCAACGCGAGAAAAAATTCAAACGGGCCCGAGGAACAAGTTTATCGCCTTAGCAGGTCCTTCCGGTTAACAAGGACCAGATGCCAATCCTGCAAAAGGATTCATGAAGTTTCCAAAGGATTCCAAGAAAGTAAGATACTTTTTGCACTCGCACGGATTTATTCCTAACTTTCACCTAATAACTTTCAATTCAAACAGTTTTTTTTTTCTTGCAGCTACTGATAACGCTCAAACTACTCTGTAGACTCGAAATAGGATTGGAATGAAAAAACCTGCTTTGCTCAATATATATATATATATATACATACACGATCCGCCAGTTAAAATGCTCCAGAGCAAAGATATGCAGAGAGATACGTGTACCTACAAAACTATAAGAGATTTAACATTTTTACATAGAGCTTTTTCGATACCTCTTATTCATAAACAGAGAAGTCTCATATAAAATTTTCATATCTTCAGTAGTTTCTTTAATAAAGAAACATACACATTTTCTTACGTGCATCATCCTTTCAGGCATTTTAAGCGGTGGACCCTATATAGTTTTACACAAACTACTGCATTCTATACGTATTATAATTTATAAGAAACCATTCGTAAAGCATTTGGAAGGCACTTTGATCAATGTAAATAGTAAATTATTTTTTGTAATAAATAGTTATTTATAAGCGAAAGAGAAGAGTGTGTACTTTTATTTGTAAATAATAAATTAAGAAAAATACGCTATAAAACTCATTACAGAGTTTAAAATGTTAAATAAAAATAATTACCTGTTAGCTTTAAAATGTGCACACGTGTGTATATACTATTCCTGAACGTTATTAAAAACCTAAAAATAATAGTTTTGAGCTAAAAGGAGAAATGAGCAGACGATGATGGACGTTATTGATGAATGCATGATTAATTATACAGCTGGACATATTGGATCGATCGATCGATAAATGAATGAAGTCTCGATCGGGTAATTTAGAATATGTTAATCCATAGAACGAAGTGTGTGGAAGCTGTTTCGAGGTAGACGAAGTGCAGTTTTCCTTTTTTTTTCGAAAGCATCGTGTGTTCCACATAGAGCAAATGAGTTCGGAGCTGGTATGGTTGTTGGTAGGTGGGACCACTTCCCACACTGATGTAACTGGCACACACCGCTTGATACTGTTATACTTGTTGCAAGGTCCATTGGCACACGGAGGCAGACTGCGTCTGTCTTGCAAGAAGCCTCGAAAAGGAAAGATAACCGCCCACGGATCAGCCGGACCCGTCCTTTTATCCATCGATCCATCATCCCCACCACCCCTCTCCATCCCTCCCTAACCCCCCAGCAATTACCTTATATACCACTACACACCCCCATTACGACTCCAAATTTTTTGCCTGGACGATCTTACACTCCCATTAACAAGACATCCATAACTAGTCCCCCCCCCCTCACCCTATTTTTACCCATTTCTCTCTTTTTCCTTTCACATATTCTTACGACCAACGAATCAATGTCTATTTATAAAATATCATCCAACCTTTGCCGCTGCAGGACGAAGAGACACTCGTCGAAAGAACGCGACTATCGAAAAACATTTCTATACATATAAGCAAAGCCTAAAGTACTAGTTTCGTGGTATTCACGTTGGAAAAATGCAAGAAAAACTTTATGGAAGCTGAGAAATAACCGATACGAGCCACGAATCGTCTTAAGGTCCGATTGAATTTTATTCGTCTGGCAAAAATATTGGTTGAGACTCTTTGCCAAATGGAAGATTGCTCGGTGATAAGACGAAGAGAGGGGGGAGGGGGTGTTTTAGGTGAGGAGTCTTAGAATAGAAATTGGGAGTGGAGAGTGTTTTGCCCGGAAGTTCGGTCGAGTTAAAAAGTTTCGGGCCAGTGAAAAAAAATCCGTGGTGGCACACGTGATCTTTCTTCTCTCGTCGCTCGGTTTGTTTTGGGTGTGCATCGGGCGCGTGGGCGATGTGTCTTTTTGCGTATGTATGTGCGAGGCTGCGTTCGTGTGCACGCATAACACGCGCGTGCACAGCGCGGGAGAGCCGCCTGTGTGTGTATAGGCACACACGAACGGGGAATTCTTTTTCCCCGGGAATCTCTGGTGGGCGACGTATAAAGCGGCGGCCCCTGCGTTTCCGCTCTCCAGTCGAAACGTACCGAACACACGCGATCTCCCAAGATCGTCGCAAGACGCGCCCGAACTCGCGCGCGCACTCCTGCGTCTACCAGCGTCGCGACGCTTCGCTTCGAAATTAATCAAAATCGCGTCACATTGCATTCGAGTCTCTCTCTGCATCGAGAAACAAAAACCCAGGTACTCGATACTTGGATCCACGAAAAAAATACCATTCTAACAATCCTCCTCACCCTACTATGTACGACTAGTTTAACCCTATATGGTCTAATTTTTCAAGTAGTTCTAACCTGTGTGTGTGTGTGTGTGTTAATCGTGAAATTAAATTTCATCCACTCCAATTCTTCCCACTTGTTCCAGTTTCCTACCAATATTCTATGATTTAAACAATATAGCTCTGTTTTTATTACCCGCAATTTTAAAGTTTATATCAAGTGTTACACGGAGTTACAGATTTTTCGTAGATCGTAAAATACAGAGTTTAAGAGTGTGGTGGAAGCAATCGAAATATTTTATTTTATGATTGGAAAGTTTAGATTTTCTTTTCTAGTAAAGTTTTTGTAGCGTTTGAATAATTTTTGTATACAGTAGTTGCGGCTCTTGCGAGGGCGGACGCAGGATTTGCCAAGCAGTCTTTTTCTACTTAAAAGTGGAAGTCTTTTAAGAAGAATGCGTCTGGTGTTGGGTCTACTGCTCGTGGCGCTCGCCGCGAGTTTTGCCGATTCCAGTCTCACCCCTGACGATGGTACGTAACGGCAAAATGCAGATGACAATTGACTAACGCGTAAAACTCATTAGCAATGATAATCGATTATTTTTACACATTTACAAATATTGATCCAACAATGATCGAACGATTCTGAGAAAACTTTTATAGCAAAGTAGCAATATACGGAAAATGACAAAGTTTGTTTATTCATTGGATGAAAACTCGTATGACTCAGGTGTGATTCATTTGTGATCTCATTGTAACACGGTGAGATGTCAAATAGAAGATGCTATGATTTGTCAAGGTCAGCTGTAAGAATTTGTGCGAATTAAATATAAATGTACGAGTGGAACTTTGTACTTTTTTCCCACCGGGCTCTTCGGCTATTTCCTAAGCAACGTTTGGTTTGACTGGACGTATTTGGTTTATGGGAAACCAGTCTTAATGGCAACAAGAAACCCGGTAGAGAGAAACGACCGGTAATCATTGGCTGCTTGGGTCAGTAAACTGTTCAGTACTTGGTATTATACTATTATTTTAGAACCAATGAAAACAAAATTCGACCTGCGCAGTAAGGTGATCAAATTTGGTCGGAATTTTTGAAGTAGCTGGACCCCAAAATTATTTGTAAAACTTGAGAAAATTTTATTACATCGTAAAATCGGTTTTTGAATATTCAAAATACCTGGGATATATGTTAAATATTACAAAATTAAAGACAGGGAAATAATGAAATATTCGTAATGAAACTGCTTTGAGCAGTCCGCCCTCGAAATTTCCTACGCAGGAAATTAAATACCATGGTCGATGGGGAAGAGTGTAAAAATTAACAGCATTTCGAAAGCAAATTTTTTCTGAGTGCTGTTCGCCATCTCTGTTTTCGTAATTTGATTGTAATACGAAAACTTGTGCAACTCGCAAATCCAGTCACAACCCCACTAGTTTATAAACACATACTGCTTATGATAAGTAAATAAGAAAATCACCAAATGTATTAACATATATATTGCCCCAACTAGCTCTCTACAGTACTATATATAATATTCTTTTTATTTCAGCTTTGTCGTTGAATTTACAAGACATCTGGTATGAAAATAATTTTGCCATTTCGTTGAAGCACCTAAAATTTAAGAAGAAGCAGATAGCAACTGGCATCGAGACTCTTTTAGCTGTCAAATTTGGCAGTCTGAGATCAAAAATGGTTCTCATGATCGACAGAAAAACGAAAAAAGGTGAGCATCAAGCACACCGAACGTGCAATATAAAAACAAATATCTCTGTTAAAAATAATAATCTTGTAAAATAATTCTACAGTGATGCTTGAAAGTTACGAAAGCGAATACAGACGAATATCGGAGCAAATTACGGTTGACAGTCTGAATGTCAATACACCAATGAAGAGTTTGTTGCTGCTGGTACGCCAATCGGAGCCGGATAAACGCGTGGACGTTTACGTTGACTGTGTTCATCAGGGAGCAATGAGACTGAAAAAATCATTTCGAGAAATGGCAGAATTGGAAGAGAAGCCTTTGGTGGAAGTGGTGAGTACCAAGATGGATACGATCATCGACTGATCTCTAGAAAGAATGAACGGTTCACCAGTGATTAATGGTTCACCAGTTTCCTCTAATCGAAACGAATTAACATAGTATATATAGATAAAGAGGAATGGTCAATCGAATTCTCAAGCTTATCATGGCATTTTCCCCGTCGTTCCCGGTGCAGTCTCACGACCCATTCTTGTTTACACTCACCGATGACGCTTTCGATCGTGGGACGAAGTCTTTCCAAATATGGCCGGCAAAACCTAGGTTGCTCGCCTTTATTACCCACGACTAGCAGCTTGCTTAACCCATCGTAACGGTGCACAATACCTGTGGTTGCAGGCTTCGCAGCTTCATTCGGTTAAATGATTTAATAGCTCAATGGAATTCATTGATCCCATAAGAATCCATCGATCCTTCCCTTACTGTTGCTTCTGGATAGCTTTGACTCTTTGATCATATTGTAAATCATAACTCGTTAAAAAATTTATCCTATGAGAGATTCTTGATTTTAATTTCCTAAAATATTTATCATACAGTGATAATATTTCACATTCATCATCACATTGAAATTGATTCTTTTTCAGTTTAGGGAACGAAGGGTCCAGGTGAGAGTATACCCCATCACTACGATCAAAGATGCCTTGAAGGATATACAGTGTTCGGAAAATACGATAGATATAGATAATTTGCCTGCTATCGAAAGTACTTTGCCAGACTGGCTGGGTTCTGGAACAGACCATTATGGCTCAAATTCGAATTCGTACGAAAATGACGATGGTCGAAATGGTGGAACCAACCATCCGCATAATTCTAGTCAAGGGAAAGGATCTCATAGAGCAGATCCTGATTCCGATGAAAATCGTGATTTCTCGACGAGGTTGAGGAGGCCCAATCAGGATGATCCGGAATTTGAGACGACCGGTGATGCAGGATCTAGGAAATCTTATGGATCAGGATCAACGGAGCCAGGTATCACCCAATCGCAGCAGGATCTGCCCCATCGTTTCAAGGTGGATGAACTTGAAAAATCATCTTTGCACAATTACCATCGTACCACCAATGATTATCCATCTGATAATTACAAGGATCATCAGAGGTACCCAAACCAAACGGACTCACCTGCGAAGAAGAGGGTACCTAGAAGAGGAGACATTGGAATTCAATCCCTTGACGAAAAACGTGAGTGGTACTTTTTGGTTACTTTTGAAAAAAGATTTATCAACAAACTCTGTAACTTTTTGCAGTCTGCATTGATGGAATTCAGCTGGTAAAGGTATTGAACGAGTTGATAGAGGCTACGAGACGAGTTTGGAAAGAGATTGAATTGAATGTAAGTAATGTTGATGTATCCAAAGTAACGAGATTTGAAATTTTGTGTAATTTTGCATTACAGAGACAAGAAACTCAACATCTTCGTCACTTGATTGAAAATTGTGCAGGGTGTCACGTGCCAGTCACCGGTGAGTGAAGTTTCGTCGTACCAAGACAATAAATTTTGTTAAATGGCATAGCTGTTTTGGTGTGCAAATCCCTAATCATAGAACATTATCGTATTTGACTTAATTTTTCGATAAGTACTCTTTGTTACAGCTTCTTTGATACTAGTGTTCAGTTTTTGACATTTTATATCCATACTCCTCTTCTTTCATTTCTTCAACTTTAACGCCAAACTATCATCTCTGCACTTAACCAATAGTACTTTCTTAATCAGTATTCACGGATTTTCCTCATTATCGCGTGTACTTGTACTTTGAACGATTCACCGTACATTTGTATCCGAATAAGAAACGATCTGTATGAAATCATCCTACGCCACAATAAATAATATTTCGTCGAAAACTTAAACTGTTGTGATTCTCGTGATTGAATAACTTTACAATCATTTAAAAGACAAATGAATCTAAGATAAGAGACATTCAGAAATCAGTTTTTTCTGAATTTTAATTAATAACAGTTATTTGCATATTTAATCGAGAGTACCGTATAGTATACCTTGAGGAGAGATTCTTGTCTTTTAATGGTAAAATGCATTAACCTTAATTTCGAAATTGGCCCCTCGTTAACCCTTCAGTGATCAGACTGTGTAATATTGGCATGATTTTTCTTGGTGAATCTTTCATTAACTCAAAATTCTTACTTCTGAATGACTTTCGAGATTTTGGGAAGAGAAAGAGAAAGAGAAAGAGAGAGAGAGAGAGAGACCGAAGTGAATACTCCAAAGAATTTTGCACAAACTTAAAATACATTTGCACGATTCAATGGAGAGATTGTTGAATGCAGGATGGCTGTGTCGCTGAAGGGTTGGCGTCAGTTAAGAACGGGGCTACTCGGGCCGAGTGAAGTTTCGAGCTGGAAATTAGTGCATTACGGGGAGAGTGAGAGGGTGGGGGTAGCAGAGGAGGAAATAGGAAAGCCAATGGTGCGATGGGGTCGCTCGCTGGGACGTTTGCAACCGGAAGTCGAACTCCGTCGGAGAGAAAGGAGGACTAAAATTTGTGAAAGAGGAAAGTGACACGCGGCCCGAGCTGGCTTCGCTCTCTCTGACCATCGCCAATAGCCAAAAGCCAATGAGCGCCGGACTGCATTCGATGAAAATCGCTCAGAATGGGTGCGTAGGTAACCGCGACTGTATCGCCAACTGCAACGTTCTCCAATCTTTGTTCTCCAATATCTGTCATTTTCTTAAAAAACACCAAAAATTAACCAAATTATTCGGCAAATGGAGCCGCGTTACCGTTGGCGATTGGTAGAATCTACGATGCTCCGAGTGAAACCGGAAGTTAAGTTTCCATCATTTTGCAAAAAGCGTTATTAAATTCATTCGCTCCTCAGAGCCGCCACCGCGTATTGGTTGCGACATGAATTCACCGTGCTACCCCGGCGCCTACTGTAGGGAGAGTCCTGCAGGACCCCAGTGTGGCCCTTGTCCCAGTGGAATGACCGGAAATGGACGTGTCTGCATCAAAGTTCTTGTACCCTCCTGCGCCGATGATCCCTGCTTTCGAGGAGTCAGATGCTACAACGATCCTACTGGTTACAGGTCATAAGCTTATTACCAAACTAAAAACAATCAACAGAATGAAAAATACAATTCAATTTTCAATTAAAGTCACAACAAAACCATACTTATTTAGACACACTATTAAAATCGTATACCCCTAACTAGAATCAAGAAGAAAAGTAAAACTCGATGAATTTTTTGTTATATTTATTTACAAACCACTAATACATGCAACAATGATATCTTTCTACTCGGTGGTGATAAGATCATCGATCTAACAAGCTTTTCGTTAAATCGATGAAGCTTAATAATGAAAAGTGGTCCAATAGTCGACTATCATGAAGTATTGAGTAACGAATAATCGAGTGACGATCGATTGTTAGGCGGCTTTGTTTCGAAGGAGGATAATTTTGACGAGAAGTTTGGTGAACAGGTGCGGTCCCTGCCCACACGGATACGTTGGGGATGGAGTAACATGCGAGAGACGCAGAGGTTGTGATGCGAATCCTTGTCACCAATCGGTGCAGTGTTATCCAGCCGATTATCCTCCGTTTTACCAATGTGGAGCGTGTTCCGAAGGTTCAACCGGAAACGGTACCATCTGCGAGGATATCAACGAGTGTCACTTGGCGCGTCCTTGCCACCGACATGTGCAGTGCATCAACCTGAGTCCTGGTTACAGGTGCGAGCCCTGTCCCTCGGGATACACTGGTTCCCGGGTGGAAGGTATAGGATTGGAAATGGCTCGGACCCAGAGGCAAATCTGCCACGACGTTGACGAGTGCGAGCATTCCAACGGAGGATGCGTTCCCCACTCTCAATGCATCAACACCGAGGTGAGTCTCTTAGAGGAAAATCTCGCCTAAAAATCCCTTAAATTTTTTTACATGCTCCTAATCTTTACAGGGATCCTTCAGATGTGGTCCTTGCTTGGCAGGATTTATAGGTAATCAGACTGTTGGATGTCGACGTGGACACGACGTCTGTCCGGATATGATAACTATTTGTGACCCCAATGCTGATTGCCTCTGCCTCTACAGGGATGAATACACTTGTCGAGTTAGTATACAGAGCAACATGATTGCTCTGAAGAAAATAATATATTAATTAAAATACAATTTTTTTGAATAGTTTTACTTAAATATTTATTTGATATTAATGAGATTTAATCACCTGGATCTTTTAATTCATACTATTTGAATAAAGATTTGCCATCAAAGGAGGTTTAGCTCGGTATAGGATTTTAGTATTTAAAATTGCGAAGGATGGATATAAGGAAGAGGAATAGGAGAATAAATCATTTATATGGGATTTTTCCTTTGACCGTACAGTGTCGAATAGGTTGGGCTGGAAATGGACACTCCTGCGGTCCGGATTCGGACAGCGACGGTATACCCGACCGAAGTTTATCATGTCGTGACAAACGCTGCAGGGCGGACAATTGTATTTACGTGCCTAATAGCGGACAGGAGGACGCCGATGGTGATGGCATCGGTGACGCCTGCGACGATGACTCTGATAACGACGGAGTATTAAACCCCAGTGATAATTGTCCCTTCACGCATAATCCGGGTCAGGAGGATATGGACCATGGCGGACCAGATGGAATCGGTGACGTGTGCGATAATTGCCCCATGGATAAAAATCCCAGGCAGGAAGACACCGATGGTGATTCGATTGGGGATGCTTGTGATCATGACATGGATGACGATGGTACGTATATATATATATATATATATACGATCAAACACACGAGATCCAATTTATACATGAAATTCCATTCAAAGTTGAATAATTTTTCACGTCATCGCATCAATTCTCCATTTGAAACGTTATATTGCAGCAATTCCCAATCGACAAGACAATTGTCCATTGAGAAAAAATCACAATCAGCTGGATTCTGATGGGGATGGTGTAGGGGACGTCTGCGATAATTGCCCGCATATTTCTAACGCTGATCAAGCTGACATTGACTATGATGGAGTTGGGAATGTGTGTGACAATGATTATGATAGAGATCACGATGGTATTCAAGATGACAGGGACAATTGTCCCAATGTGCCCAATCCAGGCCAGAATGACGGTGATAATGATAACATTGGTGACGCCTGCGATGATGACATTGATAACGATGGCGTACCAAATGATAGGGATAATTGTCTTTTTGTCTATAATCCGGATCAACGTGATATAAACAGTAAGTTTTTATTCTTCTTCCTGTGAATTCACGTTGTAGATATTCAGTTTAAATTGAAAATTGATTTTCAGACGATGGCATTGGTGACGCCTGCTGGAATGACTACGACAACGACACAGTTATAAACATACATGACAACTGTCCGAACAATAGTTTGGTGTGGACGACGGATTTCCGAAGATACACAACGGTAGCACTGGACCCTTTTGGAACATCCCAAATTGATCCTATCTGGAAAATACATCACAGTGGAGCGGAAATCCTTGAAACGCAGAACAGTGATCCTGGAATTGCTATCGGTATGAATATAACGTTCCTGAAGGACTGAGCTCATGTTCCAAGTTCATTTCAATGTGTGCGTGTGTTATTTATCGTTTAAGGTCCTGATGTGTTCAGCGGAGTGGACTTTGAGGGTACCTTCTTCGTCGATACCGACTTTGATGATGATTTTGTTGGATTTGTCTTCTCGTATCAGGATAATCGCAGATTTTACGTGGTCTCCTGGAAGAAAGGATATCAGCCTTATTGGCAGCCTAATCCATTCCGTGCGATTGGAGAACCTGGAATACAGTTGAAACTGGTGGAATCCGAGACTGGACCAGGAGAGATGCTGAGGAATAGTTTGTGGCACAACGAGGATACTCCCAATCAAGTTAAGATGTTGTGGAAGGATCCTAATAAGGTTGGATGGAAGGATAAGACCCCGTACAGATGGCATTTGATGCACAGACCTAGAATTGGCCTTATCAGATTTTGGCTATATCAAGGAACCAGACTCGTCACTGATTCGGGCAACGTGTACGACTCGACGTTGAAGGGTGGACGACTCGGTGTCTTCTGCTTCTCTCAAGAAATGATCATCTGGTCCGATTTATTATACAAATGCAAAGGTTCGTAATTTTAATAGAAATATATTATACGAGTTTAGAGCATGAGTTATGTATTTTTTTTTTTTTTTCATAGAAACCGTTCCAAGATCCGTATACGAAGAGCTACTGCCCGATATGAAGAAAGAAGTTTCAATAGAGCCTGGCGAATCTTCGTTCTATGATTCCACTAATCAAACACCATATGGAGGATAGTGATTATGTATAACTGTCTAATCCAAAAAGACGTATAATTCTAGAAACCAAAATATCCAAAAACATGGTTCTTATTAACTACAATGTGTTAGACGATTTATCTTTTTCGAAACTTACTCAATGTAGAGCATGCAATATTATTCGTTAATTAATTTGCTCTTTAAAAATATTTTTTCTTAAATAAGAAATGGCATTTTGTAAGGTAAGTTGGACATTTTTATAAATACTGAGCGTGTGTAAGAAATTAGTAATTTCGTAGTTTTTAAAATCAAAAGTTAAATTCTTTTTAATCTATTGACAGATATGTAATTTATTTTCTGTAAATTTGCTATATGGATATATATATATATATATATAGTGTATGTAGAAAGACTACATATTATGATGTCCGTAAATAGTCAATATAAATCACTATGATTCTATGTAATAATTTTGTATGGACTACTTAATAATCATAAAATATTTTCTACTTCTTGAAGAGAACATAGTTGTAATAATAACATACTTTGATAGCCATGAGAAAACTCAAATATCTTCAGTCAAACGCCATAACACTTAAAACAGAATTAATATTGTATTAAAGCCAGTAAGTGTTAAAGGAATACATCAAGCACGTTGTCTGTTCCAAGATAAGAGAAAAGAAATGTTTACCAACAAACAAACAAAATTTAAGCTAAGCTACATTATCTCCAATTACAAAAATAAAGAAAAACATCATTGAATAACAAACGAAATATCCAAAATATTTTTAAACTCTGTTCGAGTAAAGATTGTATTATACGATAAATAAATATTTCGATTAAGAAAAGGTAGCATCTAAATAAACATTTATTTTAGGCTTAATGAAACATAAAAATTTGAGGTATTAAATTCAAATTTATTATTTGCATTAATAAGTGAATAATCGTATCTCCTTAAATTAATGTTTCTTATTAAAATTGACGTAAACAGTCTTCTTACAATGCTTGCTCCCTTGCAGCTTTAATATAATAAACATAATAATAGTAATAATAAGAATATAAGAAGAATAATAATAATTATTATATATAATAGATATATATATATAACATTGCAGTAAAGAAAATAATAACGATATAATGGTAATAAAAAATAATCGAAACGAAGAACGGAAGTGCGTCACAAGCCCGGCGTGCGGAATTGTTATTTGTCGAATTTAGCACGCGGCTCCAGCGGGTTTGTTGACACGACATCGACGATGATTCCGGATCGCTTAGTGGCGCGTTTATACCGAAATTCGTTAATTATCCTAAGTGTGTCCGCACAGTAATACGAGCGAATTATGCGAGAAAGAGAGATATTGTATAATTATGTGTATATATAAATATACTAACTAGAATAAATTATTAAACTCTACGCAGAGTAATGGGGTGAGTGGGTATAAGGTATTGGAAGAGATGCTGTGGTGAAGAGGGCAGAGTTGGAAGGGGATCAAAATGACGAGCTTAAAATCTACTTATCTATTTACATTAAGGAACGCATGGATTAATACCTCCAGAGGGACGTGTCGCGCTAGTGCCTGAGATTGAGAGATCCGAACGCATTTCTTGGCGCTTCTGCTATAATTTCTTTTCTTTACTTTATCCTTCGCTTTTCCATCCTCCACTCCTCTAACCTTCTCTCAACGCTTCTTTTTAAAGTGTCGCGTCTACCGCGGCACTCGACTTCGCACACTTTGTGGCAGTGGTAGCTTCGAGACTCGCTGATTAAGGCAGTTGGGCACCCGTCGCGGGAAGAAGTGAATCGGCAGGTTCGGATTAGCACTATCGGCTAGATAATTGTCTAACGTTAACGTGGATTTTCATTTCTTTTTTATAATTTATTCTCCAACTAGCGGTAACAACGACCGGGATCGGCTAGTGCCAATGCAGGCTCGCCGTTAACCAGGTTTCCTATCACTATCAGCATTATCACATTATCTTAACGATGGACGAACAGATTTTTCTCACACTCTTTTCTCTTCTCCAGCTTTCCACTCGCTTTCCCACGCTTTCTATCATACCGTCCAAAGAGTTTCCCACCAATTTTCCAACTTCGTTTGCTCCCTCGACCCCCAAGGAAAATTTATCAACCGTGATAGTGTACACAGGATTAAAGGTGTCCCTGCCGTAGTCCTTTTTACAATTTACACACTTTCGTTTCGGTACTTTCTCGCACATTTATCTCTGCTGCTTGAAAGAGTTTTGGAGTATTGGATAATCGGGTCAAGTCGTACTTTTGTAAATTCGTGAGTTCGATAGGGATCAACGCGATCCGTATGAGAATTTTTATTTTATACAATTTCACGGTTAACGATAATGCTTTACTAGGAGACTTCAATCTAATGTCATTTTGAAATAGAAATACTGGACCTATAACACCATTCGAGTTTTTTTTCTGTCAAATCGTGCTAGTCCTGTAAGAATTTTCTCTCTGCATTTTTTCTCAATGGGCAACAAAAAACTTGCGTCGTGATTTTAACGAGTTCACGACCAAATTTTCAGCTTCGTTCCGATTCTTCTGCGTTTCCGCAGAGATCCTATCTCGTTATAATTATTTCGCATGAAAAACTTTCTAGAAAGCATGCTAATATTAAGCGTAGAGAGCCACGATTTTCTCTGCTAAATTTTTCTCGGGCCCTCCTAAATTGAGGGCTTCGAGTTTCGACCTCAAAGAGTCAGATTCCTCCCCAAGTCCTTCTTCTTCGTCTCGCTCGATACTAGTTTTCGCAACGTGTCCAGCACGAAATTTCTTGTTACCTTGTATCGCCAGATCGAAATACGCAGAATGAAACTTGTTAGTTCAGCAATTTAGTACTCCTCTCTCATCAACAATGATATATAATTAATAAAACTGAAGAATAATGCATCGATGCAAGCATAAATGATGGAAATTACATCAAGAATTCTCCATTGCAATTTGATTCGAACGCAGATTCGACAGACAGGTGAAATATTGTGAAAACTGTTAAAAGATTCTTGTGTGTTCCTCTTTGGAATTATCGAGAGATTAGCAAGAAAGGAATACGCGTAGTGGATTGCGTAGATTGTTGGAAAAATAAGGCATCGCTCTCCACTGGACAATCGATTTATGGAATAATTAGGCTCGAATCGATCTTCGCGTTGGATTCTCGAAAACGCCTAATGGTTGTTTCTCGCTTTGACGGTGGTTTGCCGGGCCTGGCCGCTGTTCGGTGCAGGCCTGGCCTTTGGCACGGGTCACCAGGCCTCCGTGTACCTTACGTCGAATTCCTGAAGAGCTGGCAAACGTTTCTTCAACGATTCGAACGTCTGTGCCGAGAGTTTTGTGCTATTTAGATTCAACTTTCTTAGGCTCGTCAATGCTGAAAATAATGAGAATATTCCTCGTGAATAAAGCTTCTCAAAAAGAACGATATGAATTATCTATAGGAAAGTCTGAGGAATCTTGCGAATACTCACAGGCCAGAGTGGATATTCCTTTATCAGAGACTGGGGTTTCGCAGAGATTGAGCACTTGGAGCTTCTGCAGGTGCTCGCTTATCATTTGCAGGCCGGTGTCACCGAATTGCGTCGCCCAAAGATTGAGATACCTCAGGGCCGGTAATTTGATCAGTTGTTCCGCGCAGGCGGACGTAACCGAAGTAAAGGCCAAACTAAGACACTCGAGGTTGCCCAAGGCACGCCCACCGAGAAGTAGGGCGACATCCGCGTCGGTAGCCCGGACCGGTAACGTCAACTTCCTGGGTCCACCTTTCTGCTGCTACACAGAAACAAAATAAATCCATCAATAGCGCTTTTTGAAAATCAGGCCACGCGTCACTTTATTCATTCAGCGTCGTCATTCTTCGCAGCCTTCTCCCTCCCATTCAGCGATAAATCTTCGAGCTTATATCGGATTATTCCTCTCCTCCTTCGCCTTCAATTTTTCTTCGCAGCAAACGTCCGAGGAATAAAAGTGGCTTACCAGTTCCTGCAAGTTTCTCTGTCTCTGACAGAGGGCGGCGTAGCGGTCCTTGCCGGAAGTCGTGGATTCCAGGGCATTTACCACTTGGAGTCGGGCCTCCTCGTTGGGCAATAAACGCCACTCGAGCATCAAACAAAGCGCCTCCTGAGCAGCGTCGCAGCCCCTCACAGCCAACAAAATGCAATCGTCGCCAGCTTGCTTCATCAGGGACCCGATGAATCTCTTTCTTCGACAGCAACACGCCAACAGTGTCGTCAACTGTCGAAACACAAACACCACAGTCAACCACGTCCACTAGACAAACACTTCTATACAATAATATTAGACACGATAGATCTACTCTGTTGACTCTAACCCAAAACTTTGCTAGCTTCAATATTAAAACAGCTGTGGACGGAACAATTATTGCCGACTATCGATCATTTATTAATGAGATCATTTTTTTTCTCTCACAGCTGATCGATGGTATTTTTTAGGGAGATCAACTGTGCGAGTAGTCATAGAAGCTTCGGTCTGGATATCAATTTCATTAGCGAGCTTTGCTGAGAACACCTTGCCAGACGTTTCACCCAGACCGTTAATTTAATTGTTCCCTAATCGTTATTGATGAGACTGCAAAAGTTTCTCAGACAATTTCCGACCAATGGGATATAGCTCGAATGGGGGATTTATTGATAATTGAAAAAATTATTGAAACGGTTAATTAACGAGGATTTGAAGGCCACGCTCAACTGGGGCTGAGTATTATAATTGTAACTTTTTTAATATAGTTGAACCGTGTCCATCTCGTAGGCGTCGTTAATCTTTGGCACACGGCACCGTTCCACCAATTGTCCTCTATGGCAATTAACTTTCCATTTTATATCGAGACCGCTGCAGAAAGACTATTTATAAATATGCGGATCGATAGTCGACCAATATAAATCAGAATCTCCAATGGAATTAATTATTAAAGTTCGGACGAGTGGAATTCGTCAAGCAACTTTCAGCTCTGCACAGGGGGGGGGGGGGGGGCATTTCATTGCAAACTCCTGTAAGAATTCGTCCCGTAATCGTCCATTAAAGCTCGTAATTCGATCAGTGCGCGGCTAAATTTGATCAGACTCAACCGAAGTAATTAATCAGGCGCGTTTATTAACAAATAAAAGAGGATTCTGTAAACTCGTTAAGCTATTACCGTGTCGCTGTTGCATCCTTCAAGATCCGTCTTGGTTCTCGTGCCAATATTATGCCAATCATTTAAAAAAAACCAATTAGTTTTGTTAATTATAAAACAATCGAAGAAAGTTTCCTACGTTTTGCTTTATTTTTCAATTTTTACAGGTTTGCTCTTTGATCGATAAACGTGGGGTTGACGGTTAGTTGATCTTTGGATAATTAATCAAGCTGATTTTTCGCCAGAAACAAAGAGAGAGAGGGGGGGGGGGATTACGAAGATTGAAGAGGTGTGATTAAGATGACGTAAGGAGATTTTATTGGGCTTGGCAATTTTAGTTTTAATAAATGTAATTAATAAAGAGAGAGGAGGGGGGAGGAGGGGAATAACGCATAATGCTTCGTTAATCTTGGCAGGTTACGCAGGTGCGAGACAGCTGATCACACGACCGAGAGCTTAAAACGTCCTCGCGGATTTTAAAATTCAGAATGGATTCAGACGAGAAGATTAATAAACGACGTCCTATAATGCATATCGGGCGCTCAGCTCTATTTCCGTTTAACGAGTTTTATTTCTGGCCACACTTATCATGTCACGAATTCCCAAATTACCGGATAATATATATAGGAGAACTCGCTATAGGCAGTTTGTTAAGGTCGGAAAATCAAGTTTTCCAAATGCTTCGAACATACTTATGAATTTTCAATGGAGTCTAACTTTAAACTTTAATCTTGGCGCACCATTCAGGACTTTCGACCGAAATTCACTCGTCCATGATCTCTTGAATTATTTCATTCGTTAATTTTTCATGCAATAGTAGTACGACTCTTGGCATACGAAGCTTTTCACGTGACTTTTTAAATTTCAGAAATTTTCTTTCTCGGGAATTCGCTGATTTTCTTGGACCACCGAGAGAGAAGGAGGTTTACCATTTCGCCAAAGAGTTCTCCACGGTCCGGGCAGGCCGGGCTGGAAGGTGCTGCGATGTGGAGCCAACCGGGTCGTGGTTCCCTCACAGGAAGCAAGACTCTGTGCACTGTGCACCTTGGATCTTTGGCTAATCTCTGCATGACGCACGTCAGTATCGAGTCCTGAACATCCTTCATCGCCAAAGCTTCCTCCGGGATTGGTACTGGTTGCAAAAGTGCTCCAAGACCTGGTCTCCAATCGGCGTATTCCGACCTGGAATTCCACAGGATTTCAACAATTCTGATCCTTTCGCACAAAAAGAGTTTAAAATCTCTCAATACTTACGCCACGTTGAGGACCAAAAGGTAGCAGTGCAACGGCGGTAGAGTCTTCAGCCTGCAATCGTTCAACGTCGAACGGCTGGCCACCTCGAATCTGTGATTCGATCATTTAATATACTAATTAAACTCTGTGTATATATATATATATATATGATATGTCAAGGTACGTGCATTTTAACCGAACACTCGTGACGCAAATGTTAAAATTATATAACGAGGATCTAAAATTCGTGGAAAATTCACAATTTCATGTCCATTAACATTGCGATTGATTTACCTGTGGAATATAGCGGCTACGCAAATTGATACTAAATTTGGGAGTATTCTGGGGTGTGGACAGTCGCTTCCAGGTCCGTGCACGTAGGCGATATACTCCCTGATAGCTTGCTCTCCGTCATTGTTCTCGTAAAGGGCGGCGACAAAAACTTGGAGTAGCTTTCTCATGTCCGGTGATTTGCCAAAGTCCACCGTGTGCTTCAGACATCTCGTGATGGCAGGACCGAGGGCAGTAACCAGGGGGGACCTGGAAAATCAATACAAATTACCAACTGTTTATCAATTTTGCAAAAATCACGAGGAAATATTTTTTTTTTAATTCTGCATTTTATCAAAAAAGAGACGTATTTTGGTTGAAACTTTCGTTGTGATCGGTTTTGCTAATATTTTTCTAACTGTATAACGGGTTATCCTGTACATGTAAATATATGGTTTCGAGTAGAAATTCAGTGGCCCGAGGGTACTAGAGGGTTTTATAACGTGTGGAAGCAAAAAGGATCACTGCCAAGAGTATAAAGTTCGCGTGCTTGAAGTGGTGTTTGGCCAACCTGACGAATTTCCTGGCAAGCTGACGACCTTGCCATGTAGAACGTAAAGTTTTCTGATAAATTCCAATAAAAATTTATGGACCTCACGTACTAGTGCATAAAACATAGAGCAGCGGTGTACTCTTCTTCGCCATTTATGTAAATATATATAGCTAAAACTGTTTTCTCCTTCGAGTAATCACCAGGTTGAAATTTTTGTCACTTTTCAAGTTATTAATTAAAATGGTAACAATACCTTTCGTGCCAAGTTGTATATATTTGAAAAAACTGATGCTCGTGAGATAGAAATGTTGGAAAATGTAAACGAGCGATAAAGAAAAATTAAGGAGTAAAACTGCTGATTCTCAACGATTTTCTCGAAAGTTTGCAAAAATGTGTGTTTATAAAATGAATAATAAGAAGGTTTGGAAGGTGGAACGGGGATGAAATTTACCTCGGATGGCGTTGTGCCAATTTTGCAAGGGCCCTAGCGAGTGCAGCAGGGGGTGCTGCTTTCTCCAGCAACGGAGCAGCAACGGAAAGCACAGCTTCCGCCCAACTCCTCTGATCCGACCAGCGTTTGCCAGTTTTCTCGATATTGCCACCATCTTCATCTCGGCCACCGTCGCCATTTTCCTCGTTCACTTCCTGCGTCGGGTCCTCCAACAGCTTTGCCACTGCTTCCAACGGGGCACCAGCCACTCTCTCATCTTGAAGTGGCGTCCACAAAGCAAACTCCACCATCGTCCTCAACTCGCGCAGAATAACCTCCTCTTTCGGATTCATCGACACTAAATTCTGATACTTGAATATACTTTTCTGCAAAAATCATACGTTAAACAATTAATGCAAATTAACGATATTGACTCTGTTCGGATAAAAGTTTTTCTCTTTAAGATTCGCTCAACTGCAAACACAATCTTTATCCTCTTGCAGAGAAAAGAGGACAGTGAATATATTGGTCATTGAAACGTAGAAGATAAAATATAGAAATGTTATATATATAAGCTAATGTAAAAATATCAGAAGAAATGCATCATATATTGATTTAATAATTAAGTATATACCGTAATTTATGTATAATTGGATCGTTACATTGGTATATCGCAATATGAATGTAAGCGCTATTACCCAAATAAATTGATTTGATCGATCGTGCTTCAAGCAAGTAACTGTTTAACGATAACGAAAGCAATTGAGGAAATCGATAAACGAACTATTTATATGAATAATTGGGTTAAGTTGATGGAAAATTAAGCACTGGTCGTTTTGAGAATAATTATTTACCTTCCACAATATCGAATGGTACCACTGGTCCCTTGTATAAGCGTTACTTGCTTGCAGCAGTAAAGATCCATCCGGCAGCACGATGCTAAGGCAATTCTTGTAAGTTGGGTCCCATCTTGCTACGGCGTACTTCCGTACTTCCGACATACTGTTGTACGGAATTGGCTGTGCCAGAAATCCAGACAACTGTAACACAAAAAATCCCTATTATTTTCCCTCTTCCACTCTCAACAAACTCTGAGCAAATTATTCTCTATTTATCTTTCACTGTTCTCACTAGCACATTATATTATTGTTAAATATTTGCTGTACGTTGAAACACGATATTTATCTATGAAATTTGAGGATAAACACTTCCCGGTTAAACAGGTCTCAATTATTAGCTCGATTATTATTTCCTTTTTGAAAACGTTGGTTAAAGTGTTTTAAGCGAACAGCAGAGAAATTGGATAGTTTTCGCATAATTCATATTTTAATAAGGGCAACTCTGGCACGGTTCATTAACGACGCCAGTCTCCTTGATGGAGAAACGCTATGGCCACTATTTCTTAAATAGTCAGAGCTATTGACCCAAAAACCAGCCACCATTCATCATGCTTTCTTCCATTCACACAAATCTAGACGTCACACCTTAACTTTTCAGGAAAACCTATAGATTGGAACCTTAACGAGCAATTAAGCGTTCTGATAATAAATAACCAAGTCCTTCGGTCATTTAATCTTGCAGATTAAGAGGGAGAAATTTGCATATTGACGACATTCCTGTGTTTTGAACTGTTGGGATCAGTAAAGAGTAGTGCTTGGTCGAATAACGAATCTATCTTTTATTTGCTATTTCTTATTTGGGAATTTCCTTAAAAGATGATACGATCGAAGGAAAGTTTTCCTCGTCTGGTCCATGAACTTGGTGATGACGTGGGTACCAGAACCCCAAATGGTGGGTGAAGTTACAGAAATGGAAAGGAGTGGAGTGAAAGACTAGATAATCCTTGATAATTTATCACGATACTTCCTAGAAGTACGACTATTTTACATGGAGCATTAGCATAATGCCAATTTTTTAACGACCCATCATTTTTCTCAAGTTTCATTTATTCAGTAATTTGCAAATATTTCTTGTTTTTTAATAAGAAAGCTACACATTGATAAAAAATATACTGCAAATACAAAGTGAAAGAAGCAATTTTGCAGATATATGTAGTGTACAGCAAACTGATCAATGCTTCTTTTATTACGACAAGCAAGGGTTCTTTTAAAGGACCTGCCACAAGGAAATTGATGAAACACGTTGCAACTGCTTCGTCGCTACACATTATAAACGATTTTGCTGAAGTCGCGGAGTATCGTGGCGCGGAGCCAAATAAACGCATGCGACACTCATTTCTCATACACTCGTGACCCTTTAAAAGAAGACATTCGCAAGATATACAGCTTTAGAATTCTGAAACTTTCTGGATCAGCCATTTTCAAGCTTAATCCATTCCTATACAGTTTTTTCTCCGAACTTGGATAAATCGCGAGAGGAAAGTTCTGCAGGCTCGACACTGATGCGCCAGTACCGTAATAAAGCGAGCGTTTCCTTTACATAAAAGGAAAAACGTGAAAAATGAAGTTTCCCGGGGAAAAAGGAGAATCGCTGGGATGCGTCGAACGTCAGGATCGGCTTAATTAGAAATTTTGCGCTGACTACGAAGGAAAGTAGAATTATCGCGATTATTTGCAACGTTGCCAAACAGGGCAATTTTTATAAATGGATTCTTGCAGATTCAGCCCTCTTATGGATTTTCCTGTACTTTCCGATAAAAGAAAAAAAATCAGACATTGCTGCTAAATATATATATATATACGAAACGAGCATTGGAGGAGTAATAAAAAATAACTAAGGGATGGAAGAATAGAGAGAAGAAGAAGGGGGATGGCAATGAGAGAAAAAATGATAAAAAGAAAAACAGTTGCTTAATGTGGGGGATCGAGGACAATGCGCTCTGGTTCGTACAAATGACGTCAAACCTCGAATATCTTGCAATGTCAGGAACCAGACAGGTGCTTAGCTGGAAACTATTTCACTCGATAATCTCCAGTAATATTTTCCCCTCTTATTGACGCAAGTAAATAATCTTCCAATCTCAATTTTCTCTACCCGACTGGATATCGATCGTTCTTCCACCGCGACTCCTATCGTTTGCTCTTGGCAAAAACTTGGCAAAAACGTATACCTATATATACATAATTGGGTCGTTAGAGCTGGATATAGTATAATTAGTGGTATATATTATTAACGATTCGGAGGCTGATTGTCTGGGCAATAGATCATTTATCTACTTAAAATTGGGACGCTGTAGTAAAGTTTATACAACACCAGTGACGTCAGAAGCCGGTGATCTTGGGGACCAACGAGGTACTTAAAGGGAAACTTGGTTCGATATTACAAGTATCTCCGGCGTTTATCGTCGTACTCGAGTCAAAATGCCGCCGTCGCTGGTTCGTGGCTATATAGTCAGCAGGTAAATATATGCTATACCGCTTTTCGTTGGAACAGCGAGTCGTATCGGTGCTCGGCGTGGTTTTAGGAACACTTTGAGGAAAACTTTATTGCGAGCTTACTCGACAAACTCTGCGATGACGTTGGTTCTTAAAAAGTGCTATAAAAAAGACGGGGTGAGAAAAAGTTTGGAGGGGGGGGGGGGAGGAAGGGATAAACGAAGGAGGTAGGAGAAAATCGCGATGAGCGAGAGACCTGAAATTCCCTGTAGGATAAAATCTTGCCAGATTAGCATTAATGCGACTCAGGCAGCGCGAAGACTTTTCCGTTAAGCTCCTCCAGATCGGGTAATCTCGGAATTACACCAAAGGGTCCTTAGAACTCGAACACGTGCAGAGAGCAGTACACGCAGTGTATAGTGGAGTGTATATAGGACCACCGAGTGGAAATTAGTGCTGATGTTTCCATTATCAAAATAAAATGTTGGAAGAAACGAAAGGGGATCGATGCGCAATAACAAAAATTGAATAGAGATCGTAATGCTAAATGGTGACGAAAATCAAGCTAAAGTTGCATAATGCATAAACAATGTACGTCGGTTCGCACATAGATAATTAATTTTCAGGTCAGATGGAGACCTCGAGGAGTACATTTACACTGTCTCTGCCGTCTGTCCGCGCGTTGTTGTGACGAATGTGCGAACGAGCTTATTGCATCCGGCCACACACAATCGATAAATAATTCTCTTTTGCGTATTTTAAGCAGTGTCATATAAATACAGGAAAACGCTGGCTAAAAGATTCGATCGGGACGAGTATCGCGAGGAAAACATAAAGTTCCTATGGAGAAGTGCAGTTTTATCTTTCCAAACTAGTATATGGAGTATCGATCATTGGAACATCGATTGACTTTTCCAAGAAAAACGAATGAAAGCCAGTCGTGCTAACCGACAACAATGGGCGAAGGAAATGGGAAGATTGCGGGATTTTAATTTGCCAGAATCCACGTGATTCCCGAGCAATTTATTTTCAGGTATATATATATATATATATAAAGAGTGAGGGAGTTTTGAAGAGGTTGAAACGCAGAGAGAGGAAAAGGATGTGTATCGGTTCGGGGAAAATGAGATGGCGAGGGGGTCGTACAGATTAAAAATAGCGAAAAGAGGCTCGAGGAAGGGAACGAGGGACAAAAGAGGGGAGGGTGGTAGGAGGAATTAAAGGAAAGTTATATAAAGGGAGTTGGGCGGAGAGGACAATGCGATAGGATTCGCACGTAGGTCTGCAGCATTAGGTTGCTTGAGGTCGACCTGTTTCAATGCTTCGCCACTATACACTTTTCTATTCCGGTCGGTGCAGGGGGTTGGGGGTTGAAAATTCTTGTCTGCGTAAAATATGGGTCTGTGGATGTTGAAAGTAGGATGTGGTGGTGGTGGGGGGTAGATGCAGAAATGCATATGCAGTTTTGCGAGAGGTCACGTGTGTATATTCGAGAGAGCGAGGGTTAACGGGTTAAAGAGGGAGAGGGGAGGGGGTGTGAAAACGGCAAGGAACGAGCGCTTGCGTGAAGAATATACTGAATGACGTCAGTGCGGCGAAACTAGGCCGAGGGTTGAACGACTGTCGGGGCAGGCTGAGCCGCCGAATCTGGGACACTGCATCCCCTCAATGAACGCAGCCAAAAGCCGGGCCACGCCGAGCCAATCAACGTCGAGCACGCGTCACACGGCTTTATGCAGCTACCCTCCATCCACCATGCGATCCACCCCCCCCCCCCCTCCCTCCTACCCACTTTATTCCTCTTGCCGCCTTATTTACCCCGTTTCTTTCCTCTCCCTCAGCTTCCTTCACTTCCGCTCCTTTATACCAATCCCTCTCCCTCCTTCGCAACACTTTTACACACACACACACACACACACACACACACACGTACCCTATCCTCTTGCTCGCTCACCCTTCGCTTCCGCCCCCTTTGTGTCCCTCTTCTTCCTCATTTTTCACCTTGTCCTCTTCAACATTCACTAAGACTCCTTCAACTTCCGCTCCCTTTCATCCCGATCAAATCCGACTTGACGCGCTCACCAATTTCTTTCACTTCATATGCGAAAACTTCATTCCCGTCCGGTTTTTGACCCAATGAAAAATCTCGTCTCGCACAAGCAACGCCTCTCGATCCTCAGCTTCTCCTTCTTTCAGTCGCACACCCGATTTCCCTGCTCGTCGTCCTGAAGGAAGCAACCGAAACCAGCTTTTGTGAAAGTCCCTATAGTTGTCCTGATAATAAAAGCTCGTTTCTGTTATACGCACGCTTTTTAACATTTTCTGTTGGCAGCAGGAGGTAGAACGTAAATTATGCATACGACTTGGTCGAGTCGCGTGACCATTTTACAAGCGTGCATGAAAATCTAATTTCTGCTTGTCGTTTATGGCGAAATTGGAAAGAAAGCCGAAATTAAATTGACGGAAATTCGAGGAAAAGTTTTAAAGGTATTGGCACCTAGGGTCTAAGCTGAAATAAAACAAAGAGCTGAAATGAATTTGGAAAATGCCTCGAGTCTCTTGTACGGGTTTATTAATTCGTTTCATTCATATTTAATTTCTATTATCCCGCGGTCGACTTTCAGCAATTACGTTTATATAATGAAAAAGGAGAAAGTTTTCGCTTAATTTTAGTGTTCTTTAAAATTTACATACTTGGAATATACCTGCTGGAATATTATATCAACTGGATTACGTTAGAAATCTGAAAATTACTGCAAACCCATCTACGAAATTGCATGCTTGTTTATATAACGAGTATTGAATGATTCAATTTAGAAATTCTATGAAAAGGGTTTCAAGAATTTGGATTTGCAGAATTTCTTCGCCAGATTCTCTCGTTCGACGACATTTTTTATTTTCACTTGTCCCCAGCAAGCAAGCAATGGCAAGTCAATCACAGAACGGTCAGAATATTTCAATCTACCTGCTCGAACTAGACGAGAAGAAGCTGCACGATGGGATTTTCAGGCTTCATTCAGTTATTGCAGAATTGATGATAGAATATGATAGGGGCGGGGAGGGGGGAATTTTTGAATGAACGCCAGTGCTCGCGATCGGCTCTCCCGCGTCAATCACACTTTAACCCGAATCTCATCGTGTATGTATATATATGCATAATGTCAGCCGTGTCAATGAACACAAGCACGTATATAGAAACGTAGAGGGTAAAAGCAAAGCGGATCGATAATCACGGTTTGAAGAGAGAGACGGGCTTTTCAAGACACTCGCCAACATTAAAGCTGGCCTAAATTATAATAGACCACGGCTGAATACTAATTTTTTCCACATTTTCACAAACAGACGCAAAGCTACATTTTCGACCAGCCCCAACCAGTAAATCGCTCTCCTATGTGCACTGTATTGATACGAGCAAACGACAAATTTGCCTACATATCTTATCCTCGAAAAGTGTAAGAAACTACTTATCCTCGTGTCTCGTTGGAGAAATTTTGAAGGGAAAAGTTTTGCTCGGTGGAAGAATGTAAAAATAAGGGGGATTAGTGTGTGTGGGGTGTGGGAAGAGTGGTTTTAATTCAATCGTCGCTTACGAAACGTGGTTGGAGTATATGCGTGGATGAGACGGGATTTGAGTGTGGTTGGGAGCTTCCTGTCTGCGAGGTTGTGCAACACGGTAGAGGATGGGGGGAGGGGGGTTGGGTGGGCGGTTGGAGGCTCGCGTGTCTCGCTCACGTGGAAAAAGGAAGGCTAGACCGCGAACGGGTATCGTCATTCATGAATAACGTTAGAATACATTTATAAACGCATAGAAGAAAACGCACACTGTCATCGGCCAAGCGTAAACAACTGGTGTGCAGCAGGAACGTTCAAATCCCAACCAGAAGTTCTCCAACTGTCGATATTTCGATGATTTAACATTCGAAACGCATTCTCCAACACTCCGACCCTTCTTTTATTCATTCACCTTACCCCCCCCCCCCCCCCCCCCCCCTTCTCTATACTTCTACTTATTTATCAAGGACGTAAGTTATAGTGGAACATTCTGATAATATTAATTAATCTTTTAACAATGGACGTGATTAATAGCAAAACTTCCTATAATTCGCGTTTAAGATTTTTATTATAATGATTGATATGATTTAAACGAAGTATTCAATTTTTGGGCCGAAAGTAGGAAAATGTAAGGTGTAATAATTTTTTTAATGGAAGATAACGAACAGTTTTATCATGCAGTGGGTAAGGAAAAGACAGATTTTCGGAAAGCAAGAATATACGAGATGTGAGATTTCATATATATATATATATATATATATATATTTATATATAGACAATTAAAGTTTTTATAACGTCAATATACGTTCTCTCTACTCCAATTTAACCATCACTGCCACGTGTCATTTTCTACTTTCCTTAGCAAGTAGCATGCTTTGGTTCGTAATCGATTGGCAGCACATAGCGACAAATTTCAACAGTCGGTTTCTCGATGACCCAATTTACAAATGGGTACATTTGGAATAAGCAATGGTCGGTACAATCAAACCAGGGCCGAATTATCAACGATCGTTGCATGGTGAAATTAATCCGTGACGTCATCGAGTTCATTGACTGAAGATAATATTGGCGATGAATTTTGAACGATGCTGCCACTATGAATGATAAATCGGTGCGAAACCTCTTTAAACTTCGAGTGTAATTCAATAACAGGATTTCCACCACAACGTTACGTAGGTGTATACTCGTGAGGCGTCAAACTGCAAAATTTATTAAATCCAAAAATATTCAAAACATTTATTTGACTTTTTCGAAACTTCAAACTCTTATGTACACTTATGAAAAAAAAATGGGAAAATCTACCATATTTTCCTCGAAATAATTATCGATTACCAGTCACCTGATTGTTAAATTAAAAATATATAAAAATTATATATTTCACAATATAACGAGCCTATTTAAAAAATAAGAAAGAAAATTTGTTTAGTCGTTTTAAGTAATCTGGTGCATCAACACTTTAATACTTGCAATCTGAAGAATCTGCATATATAATAAATGCAGTGGCGCATTATGTATCTTGAACTGCAATTAGTAAACATTTTACGAGTATACAGCGAATGCATAAAATAAATATTTTCTAAAGCTCATGAAACCAGAAGAAGAATCTATAAACTCTCTTGCAAACAAGTAGTTTTCATTATCACAGATCTTGTTTCCTACGATCATCTGCCATCCCTCACCCCCCCCCCCCCTCTCCCCCTCTGTTATGCGACCAAACGGACACTCTGACCAACAAATTATCTTTAATTAGTTTGATTTATTCAGCGAGAAGTTTCCGAGTTTGACTTAACGCATTAACATCCTTTTATTTGCTAGCTAACGCAAACTGTACACATATTTCACGAGAAAAAAAAGGAGAAGACAAAATTTTCAGGGAATTATATTCAGCTTGTTATTTCGGTAAAAGAAATAAATGAAGGAACGATAAAATGTCTAAGGATCCGGCCACTAAGCAAGGAGCGAAGATCCGTGGTCGTTCGCTTTTTATTCCACGAGGAGTTATAACATTCGCTAATGTAAGGCGCGCATATTTCATGGCAAATGAGACGTAATGCAACGACGGCAACAACAACGGCAAAAAAGAATGAGAAAGAAATGATTTAAAGACATATTACTTTGGACCTATTTATTTTTAAATCCGTTGATATATATCTCAGGCGAAAAATTCGTCTCTCTCTCTCTCTCTCTCTCTCCCTCTCGCTCTCTTTCAGTCTCTTTGGTCCTTTTAAGTTTTTCTTCAAAGCGATATTCTACCTCGCAAACTTGCAGCCAGTCTTTTAGCAAGGAAACTCTTATTTCATCCCGTGATTAATCAGTATCAAATTATTATGGACTCTCTTAATTCAAGATCCGACGATCCCCTCCGAAAAATGATGCAGCGTTGCAGCTTTGCCATTGTCGCGTCAGGGAAATCTCAAAAAAAGACGTATCGCTTTATCGCGATCTATATTTAAAGCAGCTGCTCCAATTTCGCCAGTGCAACATCAAATCTGACGTATCTGCTGAGGGAAAGTCTGCAGGCTTCCGTTGAATTTCAGCGAAGAAAAAATTCACGAATAAAATGGACGAATTTTTTTAGTGGGCCTCCTTCTCGAATGGTGCGCCATGATATATTCATGCAATTTAGCAGAATTTTATTGTGGCAAAGAAATCGTGGGGTGTTGCGGTTTAATGAACCACGCAAGAATAAGAAGAGGAGTACGCCGGTTGGCAATGAGGAAATCAAGTGGCACGCGAGCTTGTGAATTTTTCCCGCCACGTGAAATAACAGTAATAAAACATTTTGGAGCGTTCCTAACCAACTCTCATCAACTCGGATAATCGTTCCAGTGATTTCTCCTTTCGTGTTTTTCCAAAACTTTCTTCTTGGCCCCCGAAGAATTTATACTCGAGCTTTGCAATTTACCGATGAGCCGAAAATAAATCTTTCCCGAGATGAATGGGGATATTTATTGGTATACGACGATGATGATGATCGTGATAGCAGCACATTTGTGCAGAATTTATCAGAAAAAACCCGAGATTTTTTCTCTTAGGCGTTGCAGCGATCACAAAAATAGACCGCTCGATCTTCATTGACGTTGCACGTATCAGCAAAAAGGATCGTAAAACGAACGAGAATAAAAGCTCTCGCGTGCCGAAGAATGAAGTTCTACGACCCACAACCTGCTACTATATCCACTATCCTCAAATTAATTTTAGACACGCTTATTTTGGTATTCGTCTTATAGTCACACCGATTCATCCCCCCTCTTTTCATACCTCGATGTTTATTCGTAAACTCATCTCGATCTGCTGGAAAAAAGAAATATTTTTGTTGCATCGCGATATGCAAGAGCAATGTTCCGGCTAGGTTCGCTCGATCGGCTAATCGGAGCAAATTTATTTTATTTTAATCACCATCGCAAACCTTGACAAGATTTATTACGACGATTGCACATTTCCCACAGTTGGGTTAATAAATTAATGGAATATTCTACAGAGCGATAAAAAAAACATTGCACGATTGCTTAAATATTTACTACAAGTATCGAGGAGCTTTATCATATCAATATTGTACACCCGATATGGTAATTTGATTCTGGGAATCTTCGGTGAATTGAAAGTTTTACGAGTTTTATGCTTTTGATGAAAATCGGGCTAGGCGAAAATGGTGATTGGGCCAGCACGAGAGATGGACAGTGTGATTGTAAAATCGTCAAACACTCTAAATAGAATAGATTCTTTTTTATTTCGTTTGCACGCGAATCGAAAGACTTCCTTTACCAGGCACGTTTGATTAAATCAGAGCGCTGCTGTCCCATTGTACATTCGAAAGCATTTCTACTGTGTGAATCACTTTCCCATGAATGTGTTTGTACTTGTAAGAGAGCGTGCCTTTTACAAAGCCAATAAATCCAACACGAGGGGAAATCAAAGATTATTCTCGCTTTTCGATCGATTGATATTTTTTCTACACAGACATCAGTGTATATGTATATCTACTAGGTACAGCTGATACTGAAAATATCGTAAGAACAACGGATAATAAATTCATCGTTTTAATTGAAACAATGAATATCCGTTGCACGGTGGGTTCGACAATATCCGGGAGTAATCCAGATTAGCCAGATATTTTCGTAAAATGAAACGACTGGAGCGCATTCATCCCTAAAATTAAAACGAAGTTTATCAATTTTACGACAGTGCGTATATATAGCAATATACATATTTGTTTTGCATAATCATATAGTGGGTGGCAACAATCCTTTAGCATTAAACGTCCGGAAACGATGAATTTATATACAGCAGTCCCTCATGAAATTATTAACGATAAATTAAGGCCAAACGCATTCACATTTGAGGATTACTGGTTGCTGCGGTGCGCGAAAACCAATTTAACGAATGTTTTTAATTAAATTAAATTTGTATTAAGAATTTTTTGCTGCCGAAGCATCAGGGATTCGTCAAAGAAGAATTGTTGGAAATTCGTAGTGTAAAAAGAGTTGGGTGAAACTGAAATTCTATTCGTCCGTGCGATGGACAGATGGATGATGAAAAAAGTGGCGATAGTGATAGAGAGAGAGAGAGAGAGATGGAGTTGGTGGTTGAAAAATGTGGAAGGGGTCAAAAATTACCTGCCAATATTCATATACATATATATACAGTCCTCTACTTGCGCGCAGGAGAAAACCCCAGGCACATTGAGCTAACCACGTTTTCATCGATCAGTAAAAAGCAATTTGCGAATGAATCTTTTGTTTGTCGAACTGCAAAGTCGATAAAATTACATGACCTCCATTCGCTGGCGAATGAATATACGTATACGGTATACACGTGCGGAAGTGCAAAAATGGCTCGTTCGGAAGAAACGCTTGTTTCTTCTAAAACTCCAATCTGCTGTGCAAGTTTCACCAAATAAATAACTTCATCATTCCCATGACCCTCCTGCTAAATTCTTCGTTTTTTTTTTCATATCGACCATATCCCCACTGCTCCAAGTCTTGTTTAATCAACTTTGCGTATTATACATTATTCAATTTGTCATTTTCCGTATCAATCAGGTTTTTACGAAAATATCTCAATCATTATAAAATCTTGTTATCGATGTTGTAAATATAATTTATTGTTTTAATGAGACCATCTGTATGTACAGTAACGTACGTAATATCGTTATACGGAGGATAATGAAGCTAAGGTGATTTGGAAAATGGTTCATATTGTAATAATAAAGCGGTGGTTTAGAATGAATGGGCTTAGGCGTGGGTCGATTCTTTTTGTAAGATCGCCAAACATTCGTAACCGTAATGAAAGAGCAGCATTGTTCGATCAAGTGTGCGTTGTTGCGTGCGTGTGTTCGCACGCAGGTGCGTCCATTCGTGGGTCCATGAAAGGTCTTGAAAATAACGAATTGCCCATCTCCCGTTCGCCGACCTTTTCATTTTGCAAACATCCAGACGTCGTTAAGTTTGCCTTCACCTCGTTAACTCGCATTTGCACGTCGCACTAAATTCAATTTTTTCATCTTCGCCCCAATATTGTCCACCACGACGATTTTACTGAAGTTGCAATAAAATTCTCCCTCCATGCCAAATGCATTTGTTTATCCTCGATTAAACAAATTATCCCTCATCTAGAAAATTTACTACAATCTAACCCCCCCCCCCCCCCCTATTTATACAAATATAATTTATTTAAAAGATAATCTTTTGTAAATTCTGCAGAGAAAATTGAACGAAATGAAATAATAAGAGGGTTGAGATGAGAATTAACGAAAATTATCATATGGAATAAGGTTAATTTTGCCGAGGTGCATTGCAAAGTTTCAATAAGGCTGATGATCTACGCGTTTAACAGGCAAAAACGAATTAATCAATTTGCATGTTAAATACAAGCAATGTGAGAGTTATCAATGGAATTAAAGAGCGTAATTTCGTCGAGGCTGCTTTCCATACTCAAGAATAGCTGGCAAACGAAGCGATTCTTTAGCCTTCCCGATGTAATTCGCCATTCCCAAAGGCGGGACAAAATCCAGACGTAGTTAAGTTTCCTTGCCGGTCGTTAACTTTCATTTACACGGCTCGTTTAATCATCTCGCGCCCCCTCCAATTCCATTTGATAGATCTTAATAACGAGATAGAGAATAGTTCTTCCTCTTTAATGCCAGGCTTATACAGAACTCTCTCTCTCTCTCTCTCTCTCTCTCTCAGGATTTTATTAGCACTAATTCCATTCCTTCGCACTCACGCGAATTCGATAAATTTTCTCGCGGCACCCTATCCCATGGCCCGAAAGAACCATATAATGTTTTATGGAAGAGAGAAAAAATAAATTATCTCGTTTTATTCACCCATTATTCCACTCGGTGTAAAACGCTCATTTACAAAATTTCAATGGTGTGTTCGTCGGTTGTGCGTCGGTTTTAACATCAGGCTTTTCGAGATGATTTAGAACTTGCAGCTGATGCTCTAAACGTTTTAAATAATTAACCAAGTGTACAGTGGAGGATATGAGCCAAGTATTTATACATCGAGTAAACAAACAAACGTACGGTGGATCAAAGAACATTTTTACAACCGACGAATAATACCTAAGTCGATTTTTACCACGTACTTTGCCAACGTTTAAACACTGGCTTACCGAATTGTACTACTACAAGTTTATATAGGAAGAAGCTTTGAAACCTCCTAGAATACTCCTAATATTTGGACGAACTTGATTTCACGTTCATTGAAGTAAAATTAGCTTCCACGTGCGCCTTTGACCCTAAAACGTTGTTCACTCGATAATAAAAAGCCATTCTCGCCTTTGTGTGTATGTGAGTGTGCGAAAGAGACGTTAAATTCGATTTCACCGTTTAGTAAGATGGTCCAATCGATACTCCGCCAAACTTTTTAAGCTCAGCCTTCATAATTTAGTATCGAAAAAAGTTTGTAACTATTAAAGTGCAAGTTTAACAAGGATTAATCGAGTTTAATTAATTTGCGAGAGCGGAGTAAGGAAAAGTATATTATTAACGAAACTCTGTATTTTTAAAAAACTGATTTGTTTGAAATATAAAACAGAGCGAGAGCGATTACTATTTTTGTGTATAAACATGTATTATTTTTGTTTTTATATACGCATAGAGATATTATTCTATCAAGATTAAGCGTGGTACCGCCATGGATTAAGCCACGAGATGTTTTTGTCGAGCAAAACCGGTCATCTGACCCGAGCACTGTACGCTTAATATTCAAAATAAATGATTGGTTAATCCCTCTATACTTTTAGTATCAAAAACACACACGATAGGCTAATCCTGAGTGTGTTTATAATGTTAATATATCGAGACTGGTTTTTCATCGCAAGTACCGATTGACCAAAGCATCGTATATTTTTATCCAGTGGTATTTTAGAGTACAGATTATGAAATGCGCATTGTGGCGACGTCCAGACGTCATTAAATCCTCTCGCTGGTCATTAAACTCCATTTGCTAAGACCTGCACTCCTGAGGATGGCCACGTTTAGAGCGATTTTAATTAAATCGCAATATTAGTTTAATCCATTTCCATTACACCGGGGAATATTTCCTCGTTACCTTCTTTATAATCAGTCTGCTCAAGACCACTGGCCACTTGGTCCGATGCTTTGAATTTCCTGTATAAATGCATGCAGAATTCTATCACATTTTCACTCTTCATCTTTAGTATTTCTGTACATAGCTTGCGTGTCTCATTTCCTATAAAGGTATAAGCTGCAAATGAATATTTGAACTTTTCGATTATTAATATGCAAACTGTGTGTGTGTGTGTGTGTGTGTGTGTGTGTGTGTGTGTGTGTGCGTTAAATTCTCGAGTTAACCGTGTGTTCATAGGTGGAATTGACTCTGCTAGCGTTGGGTGCCCCTAGTAGACACTCAGACGCCCAAACTCTTCAGTGGCTAGCCCTATAAATTCCATTTTCAAAGTTCATTTAACCACAGCCATGTCTCTGCTATGTTACTGAAATAATATAGTTATTTAAGCTAACTATTTTGTGGTATCCAGCCAGGCTTCATTTACTTTGCAGCTCGTTTAATCAATTATTTCAATAATTCCCTTATCCCAGCACACAAACTATAATAAATAATACAAGAAGACTAAAAAATAAAATTATTCATACTGTTTACTACAAAACACACTTTACTTTAGAAAAATAATTATTATCGTGGTCGAATCATGCAAGAGGAAAGTACGACTAAATTATGCGATGTCGGAGTTTTGTTTTGGCACGTGGTGAATCAGGCGTCGACCGATGACAAACGAGTCTATCGTCTCTCGCGAACGATCGTCGCGTAACAGGAAGCTATAATGTAGCTAGCAATAGTGCGGAATGGCCAGTTTATGTAACGGTGACGTTATAGAAATAACGAATCCACCAGAACTGCTTAGACTGCAATCAAGCAATACCAAAACGAATCATTCGACTCCTGCAGAAGCTTTCTCGTTTCAAGGTCATACAGTAGCCATATTTTTCCATGCTACACCGAGACGAGCGGAGGGCACTCGGATTAACGAAGCGGGCGCGAAGGAAATTGCTGGAAAGGGATGAGAAAACAAAGGGGGAAAACGGAGGCCACGCTGCTAATTGATATTGTACACGATTCGCTACTCGACGTGGCGAATGAGAAACGTTTAATGAATGGTGTAATTAAGTAAGAGTCTGTACATATAAAGTATATAGAAGAACGCGCAGACTCTTTCGACGAAATGTTAGATGCCAGTGGACGAAGAGGAAAAATTCCTCGTTTAATCAGCGAGAATGAAAGCGTAGCGACTGAAGTTGTAGCTTACATGTTTCGGCTGAAGGCATTTAACTCAATTTAGCTAGAAACGTTGCTTTTAACTCGCCCTGCAGCAAGCAGGATTATAGGCTATATTCGCTATTGCCATTTTCTCCCCCGTGACTAAAATAAACGCGATTCTGCAACTTTAATTAGAGCATGCCGAGAATCATGTATATGAGCCTCGCGGATCGTTATCAGCGCTCTGGGCTCAAGTAAGTCTGGCTTGTTAAGTGATTGCAACTCGCCAGGAATAGCGAATTCCGCAGTGCAAACTTTTCTCACTCGACGGACTTTCCGAATGCTCTTCAATATCGTGAAACACCTCGTGAAATATTCAACCCTCCTCAGCTACTACGTCTCCGCGCAAACTTTAAGCTACGACCGGACTGCCGCCTGAGATTTATCGCGAATGCTTTGTAGCACAGCGAGTTGCATTTCGATTAAATAAGCGAGAGGACTGCGCTAAATCACCGACTGATCTTCGATTAAGGGAAATTCTTTGGTAAAGTGTGTGGACCAGCCTCTGATGGCTTTTGGAATAATTTACTCGACGTTCCTTCGAGAGATCTTTAATTAAGAATTTAATCGATAAATGATGAGGTAATTATGTGTATTGCGGGTGGTTCGGGGAAATTATTCTTGTGAAACATTCAAATGGAACGATTAAAAAGCGACAGGTATACAAAAGTGTATTTACGCATACTTTCGAGGCGTGAGTCACATAATCACACGATGAGTGTATTATCAAACCGTGCCAGATGCTTGGAAAAGGTCAACTGGATGATGGATTCTTCACGAGGTATGCGTTGATTTTAGATATTCCAATGGTGTCTTCAGAAGTTTGAGAAAAAATCAAACGTTATCACGAGGGGCCCAGATAGACCGGATGTCATGCTCGATGTCAAAGACCACTGATATAATATGTTATTTTGGCTAATTACACGTGTAGTAATTTCGTGCAGAAGCACTTAACATGACAAAGAGAGCATCGGGACAAAAGTTTAAAAAACATTTTATCTCGTTGACTAAAAAAAAGGCCAATTTTTCGCGTAGAACCTTTTTCAAAACTGCTTTCCATTTACACTGAATAGGCGTTATGCAAATTCTCTTAGAGTTACATGCGGATAAATGAATTTTTGCGTTCTAGATTTCTGATTTTATAAGATCCTCACCCTATATATATATAAACACAGGCAGGATTTTATCGAATCGATTTTAAATTAGTCGAAACGTGTTTCGTTTTATTTCAACTCCGAGGGTTGTGCTTAAGAAGAATCTTGCAGCGTTTCGATGAGATAAAGTGGATACTTAAAGGGTGGAGGGATGAAATGGGGTGGAGATTGTGGAGTGAACAAGCGTGTTTGATCTGATATTTAAAGTTTTATCGATGCAGACGCCCGGACGTGGGTAGGTATAGTGACCCAAAAACACTATGATTACTTTTTATGATAACTCCTGGTCAAATCGAAAAAGTCCGGTTGACGTGCGAGTTTGTTTCGTGCAATTGAGCTGCGAACGGTGCACGTTTCTCGCCCTGCACTTGCGGCAAGACCATTCCTCACGGAAATGTATCAATTTCTCCACTTGTATACTCATGCTATATTTTCCTTCTTTTCTCACTTCATTCAGCTGTTGGTACATCTGCCACCAATATCTCTCACCTCGTTTCTCACATTCCTCAAACTGGTACGTCAACTTCCAATTTGCCATAAAATACCGCGAAACCAATCAGCTCCTCTTTATTTGCGCAAATTATATTCAATGAAACTAACAAAAGCTCTTTATCGACCACGCGTCATCTCGAAAAGTCCAAAATCCGATACCGCTGGTGACTCCTATACATAAACAACATTATTAACATTGAAATTTAGCAAATGTCCCACTTTACCTTTGACAAACTCGACATTCTTTCGGGAACCACAGAAAATTTAAATAAAACGTCAAATCCCCGTCTAATCGTCGTTCATCGATGCTGTTCGACAAATAAATATGAGTCGAGTGACAGAGAGCAGTTGAACGATATAACTCTGACGAAATTTGACTATGAAATTCGCGCATTTTGCATTTAAAATAGCGTTATATACAAGAAGCTCCTGTTTGGAGTCTGTACAAATTTTGAGTCGACCAGCGGACGAAGCCACGAGGAGAAGAAGAAAGTAGAGACTCGAGAGAAAGGTTTGATTGAGCGGATGAAGCAGCAGCGAGACTCGGTGGGAATTGGCAGCCCTCTTAAGGTTTTCACCAAGGCCGATCGAGTGTTTGTATATAGACACGTTATAGGTTAGTATATACGAGACGAAACGGAACGACATGGCATAGCGAACGATTTCACGGTTTGGCGTGCTTTCGTAGGCGCTGAGCAAGCGCGCGCGACTCATGCCAGGGTCAGCTTTGACGTCATTCGCGCGCACCCGCGCACACTCCGGCGCTCTCTCGCTACGTGATAGCGAGTTTACTGGCACAGATGCGCGTGTTTGCGCGACTACAAAGAGCAACTATCGGGGGCCCCCGAGGGAATCCCCGATCGAACAATTTTTCCCTGCACCCCCGAATCCGGAGTGTCCCTCCCCGACCCTTTATCAACCGAGAACTCTCCTCCACCCTGTATAGTGCAGGCACTTGCCCAATTCCTTGGAAATTCAAACATTTATCGCACGATCCGACTATACCATCCCCTCACGTAGCTTTCTTCTCTCTCGCTACTTTAAATTATAATAATAATAATAAAGTATGAACAAAGCTCCCCCCACACGACAATTTTTTCTCACTCTTTGCACAAATCTCTGCTGTGTATATTACGCGCACGAAGAAACCAAATGGTACTCCGCTTCAATTAACTTTTCTTTTTGCACTCCATTTTTTCCTCCACGTATCTTTTACGAAACGGAATAATAACTAGGAACTGTACGCAAGTAGCGAGAAAAAAGGAAAACAAGAATATCCTCGACTTCCTGCTTCGTATACATATATATATATATATATATATATAGATATATACACGTTGCTTTCCAAAGCCTTTAGTAATAATGACTGGTACAAAGTTTTTATTGGCCAATAAAAGATTTTTCGAATAGATAAAGCGTAGAAAACGTAAGCTGGAGATTTATCTAGCACATCGTGGTAAATATCCTGGTGGAAGTGAGAATGGTGGAATTTTTTTGTTGCTGCAGGATTTCAAGGCTTATTTAACGCGTCCCGTAAAATGTGATGGGTTTCGGAATCGTTAGGAATAACGATTGGAAAAATCGGGAGTTTTCAGGGGAAGCGAAAACCTCTGGTGCTTTCTTTTGTAATTGGAGTCTTTTGAAAATCCAGCGAACAAGTGGATCGATGTGTATCTGAAAGGGAAGAATGATCGCGATGGAAAAGTTATTTTGCGTCTGTTGCAGACAATGGTAACCACTATTTTCCAGCGTGTACAAGCATTTACTTCGGTTTGCTAGTTAACTAACTGACCTATATATCTAGTCCAATAGAGCGCGAGAATTCACGGTAGCGTCCTAATTGGAAACACCGCGATAAACTGCGGTATAGGAAGACATTTTGCGGTTATGAACCGCAGTACCTCGTATCACCCGATGCTTCTCGCAAAATCAATCGCCTCTTCCTCTATTTCACTTTCGGAAACATAATTCACTCTTCTCGCCAGGAATGTAACAAAGAACCGAGGATTTTTTATTTCAAGAAATTTTTTTTTTTTCAAATAAATAACTTATTTTTTAACTTTATCTACTCGCGATTGGATATTTTTACTGAGATTTTTCATCAATATTTTTTGCCTACGTATATAAAGCAATTTGAAAATTTCTACCGAATAAATTCATAAGAGTGAATTATTTGATTGGATATTTGGGGAAAATCGTGCAACGCTGAGCGGCGGTGGTGTTGAACCGAAACGATCAAATCGTTCGCCGAATTATTCGAATGTTCGACCGACTGATGTTTTTCGGTCAAACAATTACGCCGCTGTACCCGCCGACGCAACTCGACCGGAAAAGCTCGAAGGTAAACTCTCGTGTATGTACCTTGAAACGCCGCGACCACGCCACATTTTCGTTATTACAGCCAGTGGTAAAAACTTGAGTGCAAATTCGCAAATATGCTTTGACCGAATAATCGATCAAACGATAACGAAAAACGAAACATATGGACATTAACGAACCTCTCAGGACTTTCTAATTACCGCATCTCGTTGGAATCAATAATTAACGACACGGGCTCCCTTTTCAGACATGCCAAATGCATAATAAAAATCCAATAGCGAAACATCGATGTTTCTCTTAAACGACTGACATATTAATTAAGCTTTTCAATAACAAACAAAAAAAGAAAGAGTTCATGGTATACATGCAGAGAGATTAATTTTAGCAGAAATTCCCAAACACTCTGACCGTATTGTAATTTTCAAGTTTTTAATTATCGAACCGTGGCATGTAAATACACATACTGATAAGATTTTCCTTTGTCGATACGCAACAGCAACTTTTCGTCGTTATTTTCCGTGTGAAGCAAAGAGTGGTACAAAACACACGAGAACACGATGAAACAAAAGATATTGATGTTTCCCTTATGCGATTAGCATATTAGATATTCGATTAGCATATTTGGATACTCGATATGTGCGATCAACATAATAAATATTCGATGGGAATAAATGGAGCGAGCCAATATCCTCGCATAATTCGATTCGTATGGGAACAGTATGACGCTTGTAATCCCAACTTATACCACATCTAATCTTTCGAACCTAGTTTTGGAAGGCCACGGGTATTAAAGGTTATCTCGGCTTAAGTTCTAACCAGCATAAATCTATGCCAAGCCTAAACTATTTTCGTTCGGCTTTACTCTTAATGGCTCATTGCACACCAAACACAATCTCGAGCTTTTGAAACCCTCATTGTTCTTCTTCCTGGCCCCTTACAACGCTCTTGCGATAGCTATATACACTATATATATAATGTTAAGCTCTGATGGCATCCGGACAAGAGAGCCTCGGTATTCATTAACACCTTATATCGATTTCGATGATCCTACCCAATGCCCTACCTCCCACAATGCCAATCATCATTATTCCACGCAATTTAACCACTTTCTTACACTTTTACTGTAATATGCAAATTCCCAGCTTCTCTTTAACAGCGTCACGCGATCGGAGCATATATATACGAATCGTTCGCAATTTTTTCCAACTGCCTTATTTCACGAGCATCCTCCAAGATTCGTCGAATGATTAATTGCGATTGACACGTTTGCACAGGGCGCGAGAATTAGTTAAATCGTTTCCATGCGAGCTTTCGTGGGTGAGAGTTTTTGTTCGGGCCTGATGAAAAGCGGGGAGGGGGGGGGACACGTATAAAATCCGTTAGAGCTGTGTATCATTCCTATATATATATATATATATATATATATATAGTGTGACACTGTTGCTTGGTCCACCGTTGTCAAGAGTCGTCATATCTAACGAACGAGCCAAAATTAATTTCGATTTCGCAAATCGATGACTCTTCTTTCGCGTTAAACGCTCTAATCGAGTCCCTGCGTCACAAAGTTTATCCGAGATCAGCTGTTGTACGTGTGCGAAACACAGCAAAAGCTATTTTTTACTCCAATAGCACGAGAAATTTTTAAACTCTACACATCCAAATATAGATTCGTTGAGAATGATAATTAAAATCGATACGAGCGAAACTGTTAATTTGGGGCGCGGAATTATATTTAGAGTCTCCGGTTCGATGAATTGCATTGACTTTGCGCTAATAAAGCAGCGCGCGCGAGTTTAGCCGTCGAATGATTATTAAAGATGAAAAGAGGGGGGAGATATGAGAAACCGGTCGTGCAAAGACGTCCTCGCGAGAGCTCTTATGAATTCCATTAATGCGAGGGTGGAACAACTATACACACCCGACTGGTTTGCTTCATCTTGGCATAAGAAATTTGTGACGTCATCGCCAGAGCAATTACCACCTGTTTTTCCGATGCTGTATATATATATATATATAATAGCTGTTTCGCCGAATGTATAATTTCTCTTGTAGAGGAGGAGGGAGGGGGGGGGGGGGAGGAATGATAGAGCCCCGGTGCTCATCCTCGCTAAAACCTGCAAAATTTCTCATTATCCTTCCATCGTTCCAACTGCAGCTCGAACAAAGGTCTATTATGTTCCTCTTTGTTCTCCTCGTATATTGATTAAACGATACATCTGTCACGATTATTACGGTATAATAAGAAGTAAGAAAATCGATCAGTGACGTTACGACAAAATCTGCGATAAAGTTAGCAGCGAACCATTGGCATTATCGTCCGATTATTTATCGCTCGATATTGCGTTTCGTGCCTCGCATTATTCGCAACGTCTCGCGCTCGTGAGAGAACAATAAATTACGCTCGGTCGTTCTTAATATCCTGCACACGCCCATTCCACGCGGATCGATAAATAGATGAACGCCTTTAATATCCGATGTTTGCAATTAGCGATTATAGCCGTGGAACAATAAACGGCCTGGCACGCTCGAAGGACGTAAAAACTCCGACGCAATGACAGCGAGTGCTATCAAAGGACAATCGCGTGTAATTAATAATTAACGCGAGCCAATCGAGCAAACATTCGATTACACGCTAATCGAATATTCAATTTCGCCTTTCCACCTCCTTCCATTATATCCAATCCTTTATACCCATAAAGAGTCAATTGTCGCAATTTGCCAGGCAGACTCGATTCTCTGGAAAAAAAAATCCATAAGTAAGTGGCTGTTCTGGTGTACAGCGAAATTGTACACGCGTGCTTGAAAATGTTGAGCAACGTTTTCCGCATTTCCATTCGGCGATCGAACACATTCAGGGAAAACGTTCGATCGTTCCGGCGTGAAAAATCCTTTCGAAACTGTAACAGCACTTTTTCAAGCTTATTCTTATGTAAAATGTGTTTTTTTGTTGGTTTTCATTAAATTACGTCATTGCTTCTCAGTGACGAGTCAGCAACTGCGTTCCCTGCATCATTTTACGTATTCTTTAAGGGAGGGGTTAAGAGGGGGGGGTCCAAAGTGCAGCCTACTTTTTCTCGACAGCGCTCGATTTTCCTGGACATTGAAATAAATTTTTCTAGACTTTACATTTTTTGCAGGAAGCAGCTTGCGCGATGACTCTCGATTCGCTCGTGTCGTTGATAAGGAATTTTCGAATCATCGAGGCCATGACTTACGATCCAATGGGTTCCTACTTTTTCATCAGTTTTACGCCAGAGGCTGTCACTCGACTCGAGGAGGATGTATTTTTTTTTTCTCGATAAAATCTCGTTAAAGGTGCTCCCTCGCGTGAACCGCAAGGCTGCTGAGAATCCAGGTTGAACACCCCCCCCCCCTCCCTCCCCCTCCCATACACCCTCCTTCCGGATGACGCGCGAGTACCTCGCACGTTTATTCGCTCTGTGCATGCATATAAAATACAGCGATATCGAAGCGAGAATGTGTACCAGTGCATATGCATATTATCAACGCTAACTATCGATAAATTTTGTCATTTTTATGTGCCTCTTTCGTATAAATTTGCACATTATCACTCTACTGTCACTGTATTGGTGCACACGCTCTTAATTAATATTCGCGAATACACTGATCGGTGCAAAATTTTCAATTATATACACTCAACGCACTGTGTTTCCAGCTCAAGAATATCTATTCACGGTGGAACAATTGAAACGGTCATAATTATAAATAAAAAAAAAAGAATTCCCTATTTGAATTCTATATATTTACTGTAGAAATATCGAGCTGAGATTCATCATAGTCCGTAATAATGTTTCAACGAAAAATACTTGGAATTCTAATAAGTTTATTAACAATGCTCTTCGTGATGGGACTGGATAAATAAATTTCGAATCAGTGGATCTATCAATAGGCGATCGGTGGAGAGTACTGGTGGCAATCAATGGTGAAAACAATTCATTTATTTCCCACGCGTTTTCTCCTACAATTTTCACGTCCTTTTTTTCTTGGCAAGGCTCGTTTGTTCGCGGCCTCGTCCAAACGGGCTTTGAAATATATGTTTTTTTTTCGCCGAAGCTTCTCGCAATCTATTAGCAATTTATCTTGCATCATTCGTAGATCCGAAATTGAGGCAAAAACTGGATCAGCTTCATAATTCAGATATTAATTCGTATTACATAGAGGAGTCTTATCGGGGTGGCCCGAGAAGTTGTAATTTAAATTGATGAGCATTTCTTCTCGTCACATTATTAAATATTTTCTGTCGATCATCCATCTTGATCAGTCGTGACTTATTTAGCATAAAAATGTCAGCTTTCTCCTAATAATTCGCTTGGTAATAATATCGTACAATAATCGGTACAGTCTTATACGCAAAAAGTATACGTCTCCAGCTTGCCAATGCCTTCTCGTGGGACGTTTTAAGGCAGTTTTACAGGGCATTAAAAAGAAACGTAATGATGAAATTAGCGATAATAGCACGACTAAAGATTCATGGATGCTCGCAAATTCTTCGCATAAAACCGTATTAACGATGGATGGCATTAAAGGCTTTATTCCACCAGCTCTAGCGTATATATAAATAAATAAATGATATAGCGGAAATTTCAGTGGCTCCATAAAAAGCCCGGGTCATCATTGACACGATGACATATAAATTAATACAAACGACGTTTGCAATTTTATAAACAGACGAAACTGAAATCGATATAATAGTGGAGAGAGACAGCCCCACGCAACAATTGGAATATTTCAAACGTAAGCCGTATACCTCGGATTAAAAAACGCTATCAAGTGTGCTATCGACATTGAAATTGCTTTTCCTGAAAATGAATGCTATAAAATTCAATAAAAATATCGCCAAGAATGGCTTTGTGGTATTTTATTGCCGGCCGACAAAGCCGTTTACCGTCGACGCGTATATAAGCAGAAATCTCTCGGTGCAATTGATTATAAAGTAATTTCAATCGTTCGATCGAGCGTTATTATGAAAATTGTGGAGAAAAAAGCGGAGATTTTTTCCTTCCTACGGTGTAACGTAATATTTTATTTATGACTCGTATTGTTTTATCGAGACGCACTTCCGCTTACGAGGAATCGCAACCTTGTCCACGATTATTCTCGTCCAATTGTTTCATCCACAACTTCCAACTACCTTTTTCGCGATGGAGCTGATAAATTCCAAATTAAAGGGATACTTGTTTAAAATTCAATCGGTTTTCAACTTTAACCACAGTTGGATCTCGATTCTCTTTTTGGCCAAACTATTCGAAACTCGATCCAAGTAATAAGGTAGCAGGAAAATCCAAGTAATTCTCTTAAGAAGCTTAATAATTGACTTTTATTCTTATCGCAATCCTTTCAACGTCGAGATTTTTTAACGAACGATTTTATCGATTCTGTCGAGCCACGTTAGCTCCGAATGCACTACGGCGAGCGAGCAGATGGCTTTTCGTATATAGAGCTCTGTAAAACTCATTGCTAATTAGCGCGAGTCGTGCCAATTAAAGCGCCATCTCCCGTCGTCGTTGGGACCACCCGAAACTTGATCTCCCTTTAAAAATAACACTCGTGGACGAAAAGATTTTCAAGAAAAATAAATCGACCAGTCCGCATCGCGTTAAGAGGAACGTTCTAGATTAAAACGTAACTCTGGAAGAATATGAAACTCTGCTGAATTCCTTTCTCTCTCTCTCTCTCTCTCTCTTTCTCTCTCTCTCTAAAAACGATATATCCTCGTTGTCTCTATACGATCGTGTCGAGTCCTTCGGAAGATCCTGAAAACTTTCCGAAGACAAAAAACTCTGACGTTGAGATCTTTCAGCATTTGCAAAAAGTTGCTCCCAATGAACGATCTCCGAACGATACCTAATCTCTGATGAGCCAATGAAAACAAATCCGAAGCTTTGATTTGTGATGATCGAGGAGGTCGAAATCATTAAAAATCGTTTAGAAAAAGCGGTATATTAAAGGTTATATAGACGCATGCAACGTATGTATATGAAATGGAGTGGATGAGTAAGAAAAAGGGAATCTGATTGGACGTCGCAGCAAATGGTTACGGAGTGATTTAGACGCTCGTAAAGTTTATCGCTGAGGAAAATGCTGATACAAGTAGCATTCGGATATGAAGATGCAGCTCCAGTGACGCGAAGCAAATGCGACATGACACTTTGCAGCCTCCTCGAATACACATATAGCTTCCGCCATGCACTTATTTTTTCCAATCCCACAAATTTCTCCTTCCACCAGTCCTCTACGATTTCGGAATTAAAAATTGCACGTTTATCTTTTCTGCCGTCGCGTAATTTAAATTTAGCATGCAACGACGTCGGTTATCTGCATGGTGAATGGCGTACTGTATACTATAATGATCGTTACGAGTGCTTAATGCATAATAGTGCTTGACAAAAATAGTGACAAGTGCGATAGGTAGCATCGATGGTCGTATTTATTTATACATTGGAAATACGTCATCGCTGCCAGTCTTATCTGTTATATTCGTACGAATGAACAATTGCAAAAAGCGTGATATCCGCCTGCCAAATGATGCAAATTTACAATCCATACCTGCTCTATTAACAAGAAATTCCTCGGTGAAAGTATTTCATTAAGTAAATATATAGCTGATGCTAGCTAGTTTATAACTAAGAGAATGAACAATTGCTAAGAACGTGATATTTATACTGGCTAAATATTGCAAATTTAGGATCCAACTGCTATATAGAGAAGAATCGCTATTTGCACACCTACACAGTAGCATTAAGTTATGAATGTGTTAATAGTGATGCATATGCATGATATCAGCACTGAATATCGATCAATTTTGTCATTTGCAGGACTTTTTTTGTTTATTTGTACAAAGCTACGCATTCTCATCTGACTGCCAACGTGTAGGTTTGCAGGTGTCTTAAATTCCTTGATGAAAGTACTTTTCAAACAAATATAATTACAAAAAGGAACAATTGCAAAGAACATGATATTTACTGCGGCTACATATTGGGAATTTAGAATCCAACTGCTATATCGAGAAGAGATTCTCCGATAAAGTACGTTTTTAAACAAATATGACAGAATGAACAATTGCAAAGAACATGATATTTATACTGGCTAAATATTGGAAATTTAGAATTCAACTGCTATATCGAGAAGAAATTGCCTGATGGAAGTACTTTTTTTAAACAAATACAACTGCGAGAATGAACAATTGCAAAGAGTACGATATTTACTGTGACTAAATATTAGAAATTTAGAATCCAACAGCTATATCGAGAGGAAATTCCCTGATGAAAGTACATTTTTAAACAAATACAACTGCGAGAAGGAACAATTGCAAAGAGCACGATATTTACCAGCTAAATATTGTAAATTCTGAATCCAACTGCTATATACTAAGAAGAAATTCGTTGATGAAAGTACTTTATTAAGCAAACATATATAGCTGCTGTTGAATTTATAGCCGCGAGAATGAACAATTGCAAAGAGCACGGTATCTAGCTGCGAAATAATGGAAATTTATAATCTGGCTGCTCTATTAAGAAATTCGTTGATGAAAGTACTTTATTAAGTAAATATTGCTGCTCGCCAGTTTTCACGGTACAAGTATATAGTATACCGGAGGAAAATAGGTTTAGGAAAGAATGGAGCTTTGTGGGGAAACAGCAGGCGCTCAGACTAAACGAGTAATGTGAAGAGGCTGCAGTTTCTTAAAGGGCATGTTCCAGCATCTTCTTTTAAAAAGAAGCGTAAAGCTCCCGCGGCTTTGAAATATTTCACGCGCATCCGTTTAAGGGATTATTGAATGGCGCGGACTGGCCGAAAAAATGTTCAATTAATATTCTCCAAAGGCGCGCCTTTTTTTTTCACCGAGCATCGCCAGCATGCAGGGATGTTGATTTATTATTTTCGACACTTTTATTTAGATTCGCGGAATATTTTTAGATCTCTCCTCGCTGACGATCAAGTGTCGGAGGAGATGTACACACTTCATCCACCGCCATTACTCTCGCTTCTACGGCTCTTGCACCGAATAGAACTTCAAAAGAGCTGGTTGGGATTTTAGCTGTCGCGCTGTTTAAAAAAGAAAAATCTGAAAGGAAAAAAAGAAATAGGAATAGAGCAGGCGAGGCTTTTAAACGTGCGCGACTCTCGTAACGCGAACAAGTCGTAACAATTTCGGTCGAAAGTTATGAAAGCTTTTAAAACGCTAACATTTCTCCACCCACTTTGCCTCGCATATTTATATACGAAGCTCTCTGCCGCGTACGTGCGCCATTATATACGCATTACCTGCAAAATTAAAGAAATTTTTCCTTTCGTTCATCAATCGATGCGTTATATATACGTCGTACGTTCTGTGTAAATTTATGTATATATATATATGTTTGTAACTTTGCTAATTTTACGGAGAAGCACCAAAAGCCTTAACGAAATTTGAATTTTCACGAATTACACTGCGACCCAACGTGTGACGAAAATTAACGTTGCTTTGCACGTGTACGAAAGTCTAATAAAATCTAATCAAACATCTTCAGCACTCGCGTTTTATAGCGCATAGAAACGCACAACTTGCTATATATATATATTACAATACACATACACGAGATTCTAAATATTTTCGAAGCAGTTAAAAAATTTTGTATTTACAGAAAGAAATAAAAAGAAAAAACGTATCATATTTTTTCAATCTGTTTTCTAACATTATTCGTCAATACGTGTGTTTATTTTCGTTTTTGCACCAGAGAGTAAAAGAACATGGTTGCATACGTGAAACTATTTAGTGAAACGTATGTGGAGTACGAACGCAGGTTGACTGCAGCTTCGGTTTGCTAATATTCAATATTTACAGGAACGAAGGGAGACTCTAATCCCTGGCATACGATAAATATTTTTCAAACGAATCAGAACCTAACGCGTGAGAAATAAATTGGTAGATCCAGCTTCGAAGTTTATACTATATATATATATATATATATACCTCGTGAGACAACTATGCTAAAATAATCCCATTCGCACGCGATGTAGCGTTAATAAGCGAAGATCTACTCGCATTAATTGCTTCGGCACTTAAAAACGTGCCAAGGATATTCCATTTAATGAATTTCTAAACGAACTCATCCCACATCTCGCCCTAATGAGACGCTTCGCTCGCGGAAGGTATAAATCGAGAGCGCAGAAAAAATGGAGTAGAATCATCGGGCTGCGCGTTATCTCGGCGACGAATCACTCTGTACACGGTGTGTACTTATCATCGTGCACCGGAACGATAAGCCTTTGGCGCATTGGATGACTCGGTCTGACTAAAAATGACCTTTTCCCCTGTGGATATGAGAGAGACACAGTCAGAGAAGACCCTACTAGATCGTGATAGATACAAGAGCAGGTACAGAGAGAGGATCGAGAGTAAAAATTGAATAATAGCTATAGCGTGCACCGGGTTAAGTGGAATAAGCGGCTTATCGGCTGATTAAACATTACTCTTTCCCCTGAATGGAGGATTCGGAAACCATTTATCTTGCTTGGTCTTACGAGGAACGCAACGAGAGCGATTTAATCGAGGCACGAAGATCTTCTCGCTGGAATTTTGATTTTCACTTGGAAGAACTCGATAGTTGGCGCTGGGCTAGAGAAGGAAGAAGATGAGACGAGAGCGTTTGGAAAACAGTGGCCTAGTTGAGGAATGACGAGGAAAGGGATTGACGTCACGCGACACGAATTTGGTGATACAGGTGCGTAGTCGAACGTGGAAGAGCGTTTGTAAACACGCTGAACGTCATTAACGAAAGAAAAATCTTCCCTTTCATTGGTCCGCCAGGTCTTCGTGTCCAGTTGGAATGTTCTCAATCTTCCAGTCACCAATTGGTTATACGTATCTACCCCCACCATTCTTTCTCAATTCTTATACGAATTTTGCCAAAGGTCGAGTTGTTACTTTTCTCGGTACAAAAAAAGAAAAAATTTCTTTTCTGGAAAGTTTGCGTTATTCTCGTGACAATTACAGAAGGTTATAATTTCTTAGGAGTGTATATATATATATATATAGCACACTCGTGTAGGATAAGTACATCGATTATCGTGCGTTTACGAATACTAGTATTTGCATCGATTGGTGAAAGTAATGGATGTGAAATGTAATTGAGAAAGGTCGGTACGCGCGGTGGAATAAACCGTGGAATGGAATTTCCGAAATTTTAGTCGGCGCTGACGCAGTTGGGTCTCTCGTATTGTGTGCCGAAGGCTTGACGACGATGACGCGCGACGTCGACTAATATCATGGATGATCAATAAAATAATAATTCCGCTCGCACTCGCCCCTCTTGAATTCCTCGATAACGAAAAGAATGCAACCGTGCACGCCAACGTTAGGTAACTAAGACTGATTTTCCGCCTCTCCAATTCTTTCCTTCGATGCAATTTTTCTAATTGCTCTGATCAAGGGGAACGTTAAGAAAATTCTCGCTTCTTAATTTTTAACTTGCGACAATTAGGATTTTATTTACCACGGAAAATACAGTTTGAATTATTTTTACTGGATCGATTATAAGTGTACAATGAAGCGAATTATTCGATTGAAATTTATGGACCCTGAGGTGCATGGGGATATTATTGGGGCGAGGTAAATCAATTAGGAACAACCAATATATATTTATGTGGACTTTTTGTTAATCAACGACTACGATGACTTTGAAAATAGCTTTGGTCGCAAGTGCAAGCGTTTCCTTGGACAAGTGTTTTTTTTTTTTTTTTTTTTATCGCTATTAGGATAATTAACCGAGAGTAATTCGGATGTACTATAACTGGTTACGCGGTGCACCGTAAACAATGAGGAATTCTTCTGCATAAATGATAAATCATGAGCAAAGTAGGTTCGGACAACAGACTAATTCAGTCGTAGCCCTGAGCATTATGAGCTTAAATCGTAAGCGCTCGCTTCCCATATAGCCACTGCTGTTCCAATATTCATATCTCGTCGTATAAAATCGCATTAAGCCAAGAAGCAGCCGTTTATAATTAAACAATACTCTGAGAAAACAATATTGAAATTTCATTCCGGATTATCGTGAAAATCGCATGAAAAAATTACGTAAGCTTACAAACGTGATCGCTTTGGTACACATAATTGGAAAACGATTAATAATCGAGCTGCGATTACAAGGTTTGACGTTTGGCGAAACCAAAAAGCGAATTCACGAACGCTAAAGGCGAATTCGATGAAAAATAGTGGCGCGAGGGGGGACGATTAAAATAGAAATGATGCGAAACTATACGTTTTTATCGGGACAACGTAATCGGACTGTAATGTAGTCTCGTCGATGTTTCGATCATAAAGATACAATTTATTTAAATTTTTTTTAATGTGCTCGTCGAGGTTTACGGCGTGTCGATACGACCAAGTTTCGCTTCGTGTTCGTTTTGCAATAAAATCTATACGTTTCTTCGAGATTTCGAGAGAGCGAGAGAGAGAGAGAGAGGGTACCAAGTTTTTGCGCAGAATTCGTCAATAAAGCGATTCGACCCGAGAGTAGCAGTAGTAATAGTAGTAGTGGTACTAAAAAGCCTCGTGCTTTTATCCGGGAATCTTGAAAAATACCTGGAAATCGGCTTACATAAAGGCAAACTCGAGCTCTACCAATGCCAGATGCAGCTGCCAATGTCGATTGGAGAGCCACGCAAAGTACATTCGACGCGATAAAGCATGCAAGTCATCCATCATTTCTCTCTCCCCATCGAGATTTCATTTAGAGAGAGAAAAATATTCCATGCACCACTACACCCCCCCACTTTGCTTATCCCGGGGACCCTTCGCAACGTTTCACCTAATCAGTTATTGTCGAGCTAACATTACGAATCTTTACTCTCGACGTTTCTCTGCATGCTTTTTTTTTCAATCCTCACATTTTTTAAAGTCCCTCTGTTATCATCTACATAAGAAACTCTCCTCGAGATAAAAGAATATTCAATAACCAATACAATCATTCGCGCAATCGTATAAGTTGTAAACTCCTGCTATATAGTATAATAATCGTAAATTAAAATTATATCAAACGGGTTTTCGTAATTTGCGCAAAAAGACGGAAAAAATCAGGTAGATTTTCAAGGAGAAAAATTGTTCGGCTTTGAATAATACGTATAGAGAAATATGTGTACGAGCGACAAACTTGATTTATCGCTTGGGATAAAAAAAGTTGGCATTTGACACGAGGAGCTTTTTCTAAATGAACGATTCAATTTGTTCATTACAAAAGTCGAGGAGAAATTTTCATATAACGATATTTGTATATATATATATATATATATATATATATTGGTTCGTAATAAATGAGAAATACAATGGTAGTGCTGTAAACGCTTGAATTGACTGAAATTCGGAACGAGAGGAGGGGGGGGGGGGGGGGGTGAAGAAGAAATACGTGGGCCTCGGCTGGAAAAATATTTCGCTTGTTCTGTGTATATATAGGAATGAGGATTGAGAGTTGAAAATATTTAGCGAGACGCCGTGGCCGTGGTGGAACTTACGTGCGTAATTAGCGTATGTCAATTCTGTAATTGCAGACTCGATCCAGCCATGTGACGTAACGACGAAATCAACACTGGATTTACCCGGCGAAACGGAAGCCCGTAAACAATTAACGCAGCTGCGCATAATTCAATAACGCTTCAATCTGTCCTGCTAATTTATTTCTATATATAATTAACGCGCGCGACTAATGATTAACCGACTAGACATCTATTTAACAGGTCAGTCAAAATATTTCACGAACAATTAGTCGGTAATTATTTACTAAAAGCTGTCAATCGATTTCTTGCGTTTATCCTGAATTATCCATCGACGCGATTATTGCGCGACCAATTATTCGTTCGATTCAATTTGAAAAGTGAAAATATTAATCGTGCATCGAAATTCGCAAAATGTCAAAGAGATTTTGTAATTTAGAAAATAATGGCGTGGGTTTTTGCGGAGAATAAACGCAACGGTCAGAAATCGATCATGTAAACTCGATTTCCAGGTACACAGATACATCCGGGCTTGTATATAGCGTAACTCTGAAATGAACAGCCCACTCCGGAAACTAATATGTCTATATACTCTGCAGCGTCAATGATAGGCCTTCCATCTTCGCAATTTACATTAATCGGCTCGATACAACGATCAAATGAATCAAACGAGCTCGGTTATTGCTAAAACTGTGTAAATAACGTTGCTACGACCTGATTATAATTTCGCAATTCTCTATTCTCACCAGAAAATTATATTCCTTTGTTTATAAACTTTTAATCAACACTGCGATACTTTTCAAAAAATTTGTCAATATTTTATGTAATAAAAATAATAAAACGTAAAGAACGGCTAAGCTTTCGGTGATAAGCGAGGCAAATAATTTTGCTGGAGTGACAATAATATGGTTGAGCCTTTATGACTTACTTAGGACTGTTTACGAAGTTAGAGGAAACCAAGACTAAAAGCAGCACAACACAGAAGTAAATTGTACCTGTGTATTACGAGCGTGTAGACAGGCAGTACTTTAATATCATAATACATCTCTGCTACTATTACAGCTTGTTACCTTAAAGGAAAACACAATGGCTTCGTATCATATTTTTGCTGTCAAGATTTCATCGATATTTTCTACCCACAATCGCGGATCGTTTCGAAAATCGAGGGGAGCCGTAGGATTTTCGTTAAGAAAATTTGTTCCTGGGACACGTGCAATTATCGAATAGCTGGGCTTTCGCTAAAAATACGATTGGCATCGGAACGCAATAAAAGTGAATAGTGGATCGTTTTTGAGCGGAAAGAACAAAGTAATCGGGCAATTTTTTCTTTTTCCCTCCAATCTGCCATGATTTTTCCCAGACTGTCCAAACACAGAACACGGTCAACCACAGCGTTAAAAACCATTTGCGGCCGGCCGTTTCAACAACTTATCGAGGGCTTCGGAATTCGTGCGATTATATACGATTGGAATATTAAAAGAGATAAATTACATGGAACGAGGAAAATCAGCTGGAAATTAATGAATCGTTGTATCGATCATTGCTCGCTATCCCATCAACGCGGTGCTACATCATTCGCGCGAGCATCTCTGTATACAAATTAGTGTACCTAACGTCACTTTGCAGAAGAATACCAAACGACGTGTCCTTTTGAAAGATTGTTTACAACGCGTCGCTTTCATTTTAATAAGAATTCGATCTTCGTGCTTGTCAAGAACGACGCTAAGCAACTATAGTTATACCGATGTCGGTGTAAATTGTGACGAGATAATTGCTCGATCGTTAATTCGACGTTCTCGCGCTCGGAGAGAATTAGCGTTGCGCAAACACTGGTAACGCGAGTCCGTGTACTGTTCACCGAGGTCAGTAACCATTGTTAGCGGACGGTTAGTTCTCTGGCGTAGAACGAATCGCTATTACACGAATCTCACGCAACTTTGTTTCAACGACTTCGATATTCCTGGACGGGAAATAGCAATAATTACGAGGACAAAGATTCGGAGGAATAAGAAGGAATTGAGATATAGTTAATGAAATTACAGTGGAGAGAGTAGTACTCACGGTTTTGGATGAGAGACAGGCGTCGTTGAGATAGAGATGATGAGTCTCCCATCTCCTGAGGAATTTGCTGGAGAGTAATTTCCGGACGAGTGTTTTGGTTTGATTTAAATAGCACACTTGAATGTCACCTTCCTCGAGGGGTTTGAATCTGGGTCCTGCGGGACCAGGACTAGGACTGGGGCTGGTGGTACCACTGGTGGCGAAAGCTGCACTTTGTCTCTCGAGATTCGGGCATGACCTCGCAGCTGGCAAGCATCCTGGTGCCTCGAGGCTGTCCGGCTTGAGGAGGTCCTTGGCGGAATTGCCGTCGGTCCCGAAAGATTTGCAAGCGTCCGCTGGCGGAGATTCCACGCTCGATATCAAACTGGTCCCGGAGGACAGTTGTGGAGAACTGGTACTGGTGGTTTCCTGTCTCATGGCGCCACCGTTCACCGACAGGAAGTCGTAATAGGGCACGGTGGAGCTGACCAGTCCCGCTGTCGAGGACAAACCAATGGTGGAGGCCGCTGCGGGACTCGACGGTAAAGACGAAGCTTCCGTTTCCGTTTCCAAATTGCAACCGTCCTCGTCGTCCTCGTCGTCCTCTTCCTCCTCCTCCTCCTCCTCCTCCTCCTCCTCCTCATCCTCCTCCTGCTCCTCCTCCTCGTCCTCCTCGGGGTCACTGAACCCATTGTCCAACGAGGCTATGTCGTTCATCGAGGCGGTACCAGGCGTCCGTGCCTCTCCCCCAGGATCCTCGTCAATGACGTCGATGAGGACCGAGGGAGAGGACGCTGCGGTCACCGGCGTCGTTTTCTCGTTCGCGCGGTTCCTCGAGGACGTTGAATCCGGCGTGGAGTTGCTGGCGGGCGAAGGGGACGTCGAGGAGGAGCAGACCTCGCCGTTGCTGGAGTTCGACGAGTCCGTCGACCGCAGCCTCAGGAGGAACTTCCGTCGCCATCTACTTCCGGTACCGTTGCTCGTTACCTTCCTCGTTGGAGACGCTCTCGACGACGAGTGCCTCGAGTGACCGTCGTTCTGCAGAAGGATCTGCTTGTCGCTGTTGGACTCGTAACTGTCCAGAACCACCGTTACACCTCCGGGTGACGTGAGAAGGTGAGGTGCGGGTGACAAGGGGTCGGTATCGAGGTAATCGGCCCTGATGTCCGGAAGAGTGTCCGTGCTACTTCCGCCAGACATGGACGCCTCTTGGTCTATATATCTCATGGAGGAACTGGAGCCTTCGCTATTCGCCTCGGAATCTCGTCTCCTGGCGTCCATCTTGGAGGACGTGCTCAGGCTTGTGATCGTTGTAGTCGATTTGGACTGGCTGGTAGGCAGTGTGGCTGTGCTGGGCACGATCCCACGGGACCCTCTGGTGAATGGACTTTGGAAGCAAAACATCGTGTCCCGAAATAGCCCCTGTTGGCTACTACGTCTTCTCACTTTTCACTACGTTCTCCAATACCACTGTAGCGTGTTATTGTTTTTATCCGAAATCCCGTAACGCGCGAGTATATATAGGCTAACGGTGAAACTCTTCTAGGTCCGCAGCAAGGACGTGGCCAGGATGCAAATTCTAATGGAGGGTCCGTCGCGGCCGGGGTATCATTCCCTTTTCGGGAACGTGGAATAAAAATCTTCGGGAAGACCGTATTACAGCGGAGTTTTCAAGTGCCATAAGTTGGCCAAGTTTTCCGATGCAATTTTCACGATGGATTTATTTTGACCTTTGGCAAAATTGCGTCTTCCAGACGGGATAAGGAGTGTCTCTGATGCTCCATGCAAACGTCAATTTGACATTTACCCTTCTTAGGGGCTCTACCCTCTTCCAAGTCTGTCTGTGCGGATCGGCTACGTCAGCCGTTACAAGTTTGCCACTTCCTTTCTATCCAGCTTCTCTCTGCTACTGACGTTTCGACCTCATCCAGCAGTATGGAAGCGAGCTTTCGCGGCTGGGTACAGCTGCACCCGAAGAGAAGCACAAAATTCAGGCTGAGGGGAGAAAATTTTCAGCAGACTCTGGCCAAACGAACTCTGCCACGTTTCTTCAGTCTTTTGATTTTTTACGAACACGTTGGAAACAGCCACGAGACATCTTCGACGCGAGAATCACCAATCCTTCGGTCTCTTTGTCCTAAAACTCTCTCATTATTCTTCATCGGTCCTTCGCTCTTCCGATAAAATAAATCGTCTCCAGTCCTTTCTCTGCAGAGTCCGTTGGCTTTCTCCTCGAAACTCGCACTCTGTATTCCTCGTATAGAGACGCGCGAACGATTTTGAAAGGTCGTTGGTAGTCGTCGGTAAACTGGTTTGATACACTTTTACACGGGTGTCGATGTCCTCGTACTGTGCCAGACGAGCCAAAGCACTTGTGCTCTTAAGGACATCAGTGTCATCTACTCGAAACTTCTCCTACCCAGCAATTCTGTCGCTCCACGCCAACTACTCCCGGATGCCACGTCCTGTTCATAAAAACCATCAATATCAATTTCAGCAGAAATATTATCCTATGCAATAATTACGGATTATTCTAAACACGTATTTCTTTCTGAACTAAATTACATTGTAAAAAGATTACTCTGACGACAATGGAGAGCTTCCAGTAAATATAACCATCGTCCATAAAATCATATAGCTTCCCGATTCTCAAAATTCAATGAGAATCGAGAAACGTGACTTTCCGCCCTTATCCCAATATTTGTGAAAATCGAATTTACACCAAATTACGTTTCCTTCCTAATCTCGGTAAAAATCGAATACCAGACGATCGAATCACATTTTCAATCCATTTCCGCGAAAACTCGCACTTTCAAGGGTTTCAAAGAAATTGCCAGATGCAATCTTTAGCTGCTGGATCAATCAAATCTTGTTTAATTTCCTGAAGAAAAACCTTGGCATTTAGCGAGATTTGTCAAGAAAATCTATATTTTTTTACCTTCTCTTCTCTCTACCACGAATCTATAAGCACTCGACGGTGAAACACAAGTATCGCTAAAATACCGAAATACCAATACGAATGAACAAATCAGCCAAAACACCAGTAAAGAGTCTTCGGTCACTTTTCCAAAGTTTCGATCATAATCGAAAATCGTGAAACAAAATCGAAGAAACCACGTAAGGTATATATGTTGCGGATAAAGGGTAATAATTCGAAGGGGTGAAAGTTTTGCTTGTTAAGGGTGGTGTAGAGGGAGAAGAGAGGGGGGAGGGGGAGCAAGGGGTGGATTAAAGAAGAGAGGGAGATGAGAGGATCGCAGCTGAAAGCGAGTTTCGATCGCGTCGTTCGTTGTATATAGGTTTTGATGCACGCAGACGGAAGGGGCTCTCTCTCTCTCTCTCTCTCTCTCTCTCTCTCTCTCTCTCTCTCTCTCTCTCTCGGGTCGGCCGAGCTGAGCCGTAGGTGGGTAAAAACTGAGGCAGCGCGAGGCGAGCGAGTTCAGGTGCCGCCGTCTCCGCGGCTCGCACTCCCACCGAGGTGCCATCGGCCACCGAGCAACAAGCGCAACTCCTCGCCGGCGCAGGTGTCGTCGTCCTCTTCGATGCGGCCGCGCATCTCACTCGCACCTATATACACTGCACACACACACAAGAGAACGCGCGCGCATCGTCCAAAACTCTCATCATTCGACCCGACCGATGCTCAATGATCCTCGATAATCGACGAACCAGCCACCCAACGATCATTATCGCGACGAGACAACAACGATAATGATGATGAGGATAGCTTCGAATCAACCCTCGCTGCTGTCCAATGACACTCGCGATTTTTCACGCGAAACATCAATTTTATCATCGAGCTCCATTTACTTGGCGAAACTGCTCGGGAGAGAAGACGCGACGGTTACGGAGGAACGATGACGCTCTGGTGATGACGTATATATATATATATATATATATATATATACGTACCTGACTGATTCATCGAACGAAACGCAACGTGCGGACGCGACGGTAAATAATGGCCGATATATTATTGATTGGGAAATTGAAGCCGACGATGACCACGCTTCGCTCGCTCGGTGGAATTATACTAAACGTGTACAAGAGCGCGAGGTTTGTGTAGCGATAAGACGAATACACGAAATTTTGTACGGTGATTGAGAAGGTGGTCTTGAAAGAGGAAGGAACGATTCTAACAAAGATCCACGATCGATGAGCGAGCAAAAAACGTTAATGGGATGTCGAATGACGCAAGGATCGTTGTGGGAAACGCTGTTTCGTGGAAATGAAAAATGATTCCGTGTGGCGAACAGTTCATCGATGACGTTGTAACGATGACGTCACGAGCTTCGAATTCGGAAATATCGTTGAAATATCGCGGGTAGGAGCGAGCTCTGGTCGATAGAGATCCACGGAATTGTACGGTGATTGAGAAATCAAACAATTCCGTGTGGACGAGAGACGGATAATGAAGATAACAGTGATCATCGATCCGTGAACGAGCAACAGTAACGTTAATGAGACATCGAGTGACGCAAGAGTGCTGTATAGAAAAAAAATGTTGAGTTCTTTGAAGCGAAAAAAGACGCTCCGCGATCGGTTCGTCTATGACGTTGCAACGATGACGTCACGAGATTCGAGTGCAAAAAAGACGATCGAACTTTTAACGGCTATCGGAGAAAATTCGTGAATGATGATTACGAGACGATGAACGTTTTTATTCTCGTCAAGAGTGAAGCCGAAGATTGGATAAACGATCGATGGCGGCGAGGCACGGACGTGAATGACGTTTTGGTTCGAAACAATGACGTATTGGGACGCGATGAGATATTTAAAGATGACGTTGCGAAAGCGTTACGGGTACGTTGAGATCGTCGGTCTAGAAGCAGTAACAAAGTACGCGATAGGATAGCATTTCTGCTAAGCAGGAAAATCTATTTCTGCCTAAAGTCAAGGATAAGATTTAGAGAGGGGGGGGGAGGAGGTAGGACGAGGGTGGGGGTAGAAGGGTGTGTTTGGTTTTAGTGACGTCTCTGTTGAAGAGTGGTTGTCTCGTCTCATCCTGTCGGACGTGAGAGAAAGAGAGAGAGAGAGAGAGACGGAGAGATAGTTAAAGGTAGGAGAGCCGACGAGGGGGCAGAGGGGACTCGAGGGGTGCGTCACGGCGCACAGCGTCGTCCGATCGATGACTACGAGTCGACCAACGGATTATCAGCCTCGTCCTCGTCGAGACTCTTAACAATTCCTTCCGAAATCACCCTAATTTCACGATTCTCAAATCCCCTTATATATATATATCAACACACGAGACCTCTTGCCTTTAATAAACAAAAATTCCCACCAATTTTACGATCTACTCGGAATAATACTCCGCAGAGAAATCCTCGCTCCATCTCTTATTATATTTATTTGTTATTTGAAGTTGCATCGTTCTCGAGGATTTCCCACGTCCATCAGCCAATTTCGAAACGAGCTCACGTCCCTTGCAATCAAAGCTCGATTTAAATCGGTGGAAAACTCCGTCGAGGCATGCTGGCTCTGCGTGGTTCGCCAGATTCGACGGAGAAAGAGATTCGACTGGAGGAGAGTGGAAAAAGGGAGATAAATAGAGTGGAGAGACGCGAGGTGATTACTCCAGCTGGAAATTCGCAGACTATTCTGCTTCGAGTGTCTAGGTCTAGTTTCGACGCGTGGAACACAAGCGTTGTTTACGGAATATCGAGGAGCAGAGGTCAAGCGAGACCTTTCCGGCGCGTTTCTCCCTCTCCATCAGCCACACGCCGACACTTTTCCTCTCTCTCTCTCCCCCTTGACTTTCACCGTGCGTGAATCGGTCTTAGCGTCCGGAACACGCGTGGCACAACAAACGCGGTCGAACTTAAATTCCCGCGCCACTGGTCAAAGCTCCCCAAATTCTACGCGCAATTTTCCCCTCCCCCTCCGCCCAGAGCCCGAAAGCATACTCTGACGCACGAGGTGTGTGTTTCCCGTTTTTCTTTCCCCACCCCCCACAACCTGAAAAATGATTTATAGCAAAGCAAATCCGCTCGCAGCCTCGTCCGGATCCGAGAAAGCTCATTTCACTTTTAAACGAAGCTTCATCGACCGGTACAGAAAACACCAAAACCTATTCGAGCGAAGAAACGAGACCTTTTGCAATTAACGTGATCCACTGGTGGGTCTTCTGGATTCTAGGAATCTCCCACTGGTGGAATTTTCTTTAAACTGCATTGGGAAGCCTATAGATTCTCTTCCTCTCCATCGTCATTCTTTGTCATTGCTGGTGTTTCCTCCAGGGTTCACTGACCTCGCTTTCCGCTACATCACGAAGGTTCGCCGATCGGCTGGACGTTCGATCGTTATCGATCGATCCAACGACACTATCATTCCGCCGGTGCACCACTACTGTAACATCGAGTGGCTACTCGTTCTCGCGTTAATCGGCAGTCCCATAATAACTATATATACCGTATTTCACAAATTTGTACTTTCACTGCAGAATTGTCTTGACCGATTATACGATTGAGAAGTATCACGGTAGGAGAAAAATGCCACTGAACATCGACGAGGTGAATTACACGATCGTTGAAGTTTTTTCTCTCCTTTTCTCGTAAAACGTGCTTCGAAGTTTGTTGGTCAGGGTGGATGGTACTGGGGTGGGGGTGAGTCGAGTCACGTGGGCCTGCAGAACGTTTCTCGTATATATGGTCAGTGGTGCTTGGCAGTTTTGAAAGTTGGTGTTTTGAGAGAGGAAATGACGAAATGGGAAAAAGTTGATTGTATATAGTTGGGTGTCGGAGTTTCCCGGGCCTGATCGCTGCCTCCTCGCGCTCCTCGTCGATATGCCAGCAGACGCGGCCACAGTCGTGCGATGCCTCGAGGCCGGAGGCATGCGTGCTGCCTCCAAATACCCACTCCCCCCCCCCCTCCCCTTTCTCCCTCGCTCCTATATACCGCTAGCCACCCCCTTTCACCGCTACCTTTCCTTATTCCACCCTCCTTCCCCTCCATTCCCTCTTTCTCCAACCCCACCACTCTCTTCCCATTCAACTTCTCCCCCCTCCTACTCCTCTCCCAAACACCCCGTTATGTATTTCGATCCTGATAAACCGATATACCCGGTTCACTGAATTATAGCTCCCTCTTTTGATTTTTTATTACCAACTTTTTCATCTTCAATAAATTTCTACCACCGAGCTCTCACCCCCCCCCCCCCCCCTCTCCCTCTTTCTTTCTCACCCTCGAGCTATATGTATAATACGCCAAGGACCACCTTGTGTTTTTCCATCTAAACAAATTGCTACGCCTTATCGAATTCTCGCTAGTTTCACCTTTTTTCTCTCTCCTCTCCACCAACTTTTACAAGCTCTGACACATTCGTCGTATTTCACTGGTCTCTACGTGAAAATTACATTATTATCTTTCCGTATATATATATATATATATATATATATATACGTACATTGTTTTTCTTACACGAAATACCGCAAATTCAATCGTCCAGCTTAACGAGAAAGCTTTCCTCTTTAAGTTTCACTCGAGAGAACCGTCGCATGTTTGTTTATCGCTGTCTTCCGTTGAATTTAGAATTTTGAAATTGGAGTTCGCATCGAATAGAGCAGCGGACGATCTTTCGTACCATAACCGAGGATCCCTTTACCCTCGCAAGAACAGAAATTAGATGCCTCTTGAAGAGAAGTACGCAGTCGTTTCGGAGAGCGTCGCGTGTCCCCAACAGGGTCACATATCAATGATTACGCTATCGCATTATTGTGACACACTCTTTTATCACGAAATCGCATTACTTTTATTAATACCCCCCTCCCCCTAAATCACGCATCTCTTTACGCACTTCGACTGGAAATTCTCAAGCGAGATACAAGAGTCGTGCCGATGAGCAATCTCCGCGACTGTTTTTCTGATAAAATTCAATCGAACCTATCAACAAATCTCGAATTACATGATAAATTCACCTCGTTGGCCAATAATCATTGAAACAAGTTCGAGGCTTGCAACAGATTTCCTTTCGCTACTACACTTTTTCACGTTCACTTGCATCAGCTCGTTTCTTGCGTCAAATGTGACTAAGCTATACTCGAGTCGTATTAAATTCATTTATAAAATCGTTGTCACGCGATCGACGTTACAAAAGCCTCAGTTTTTATCCTCGGTGTTGCCCCATCCACGATCGAGCCTCTCAACGCAAAACGCCTGTCCCTTCTTTCGCGCAAACTTGACATTTCTGCGAGGGAAATATTGTGGAAATGATCGCAAATGCTTTTATTCCCGGGGAGAAAAACTGGCGTCGATCGAAAATGAGAAAGTTGATCGAGGACAAAGTGTGCACTTTTGATGCAAATAACAATGTATTTATTGTAAATGGATGTAGGCTGGGTGGAGAATATGGTATAAATGGAGGGAAACGCTCTATTCTTCGGTTAAAGTAGCGACACTGGTGATATAGTAGCGCCTAAGTATGAAAGCTTGTACGCGAAAAGCGTGGAGTTTTTTTTTGTCCAGAATGTAATCTAATAAATTTATTTATAGAAAAGTTCCGTTTACGATCGATAGGACGTACTTCTCTGTTACCCCCTCCTCCCCCCCCCCTCTATGTAACCGTACGTGTCAAACACCCCGACTGTTTACGTCTCGGGCCACTATCGCCATTTCCCACAAAATCAACGCACTTCCCTCGACAACATTCCTTCCTCTCCTTTTATTTTACGTATTTCACCCTCCCCTCCATACTTTTTTCAATCAGGTTCGAGTATCCCGCGCGTCAAATGCTTTTCTCCCCTCGAATAATTGTACTCCTCCTAGTTTTTCCTCTCTAATCAAATAGGGAACAAGAGAGAGAGAGAGAGAGAGAGAGAGAGAGAGGGGAGAACAACAAAGTAACTAGCACTCTTCGAGGTACCCCTCAGCAAATCAATTCCACAGTCATCTCACTCGAAGAGGAATTCTTCGAATAACACTCGCACTGCAATCATTTGATTCTTCGACCGATAAATCAAACCAGGAATCAAAGCTTTGGTCCCTTATTCCAAGCTCAACGTAAACCGAGCGTAAACTCTAAGGAATTTTCCAACTGAAAGATTGTGTATATATATATAATTGCATGTAAAACAATTTACCAGAATGTAATTGCGAACGAATCGAGAGACCCATCGACCCAGATTCCTTGAACGTTTCTCTTAAGAAATAGACACACTGCGGAAGAACGCTTGGCTCTCCGTTAAATAATCCAGAGACTCGGTGAAACGAAACGTCACGATCACCAAATTGTAAGATAAATCAAAAGAGTCGCACCTTCGTTATTCGTATATAGTATATACATATAGATTAGTTGGAAGAATTTGAAGAAAAAGTGGAGCGAAAATAGCTTTAAATAGAAATTATCACCAGCGAGTAATAGAAAAAGCATAAGTCACTGGATAATTAAAGACTTCCGGAAGTTTGATTCGCTGGCAGATGGAGGAATTGGAAGCTCGGCTGAATTTATGATCGCGGAGCGTTTCGTGTAGAACCGCGCGCTTACACGCCGGCAACGCAACTGTAAACCGCTGCTAGCCTCGCACACGATAATAGCAGCGATTCGCTTATGTTAGGTCCTCTCCGAGTAGACGTAAGGCAATCCAAGGCTATACCCAGCGCACGCCACTGACGCTACACTCGGCTCCGGCTCACCAGCGAACCACCACCAACCGAACGTATACCACTCGAAAACATTCCCAAATTATCAAAATATCCTCTCTCGCTCCAATAAACTTTTCCCTTCTCTCGCAACATCCGCTTTTATCGCTTTCCAAAAATCGTTCCATTTTTATCACAATCAACCGTGTATTTCCATCGACTCTCTTAATTATATTTAACAATCTCCCCCACCCTTCCGACCAACACCGGAGCGACCAATAAATCTCGCCCGTGCTTCGAAACATTCATCAAAGCTCTAAATATTTTGTAATAATGTTTTACCGTGGAAATACGCTGAATAAATTCGACATTTTTCACCAATTATTTCTTTAGGAGAACTCGTGACCATTGCAGACTCCACTGAGCGAGATAATTAGCACGTAGAGCTTTTAGATATTAATAACAGCGAGCAAAATGAGTCTTGGCATCGGTCTGGGACAATATTTATAAGTCGAAGCAACGATGCGTTTAAACATTCGATTTCTGGTTTTATAGGCAGTAAAATTTTGAGATTGTATAATAATAGATGTTATATTACTCCATTCAAAGAAAACGTGGAAAAACTTTGGCACTTACCGATTTTCTTGAGGAAAAAAGAGTTCTTTATCCTCGTGTAACAAGTGTTACAGATCTCCTTGTTTCGGTAATAATGATCACACACTTATTCGTAAGATACACCGAGTAAACGTTTCTTTGATAAAAACCAAACTTTTGAAAAAATAGGATAAAGTAACAGTAATCACCATTTATTCTTTATCGATATAATAATAACAATGACCCTGGTAGTAATAATATCAGATACATATAAAAATATTGACGGGATAAAATGCAGCCACGTTTCAAAAAGTTTCGGAAACTTCTTACCGAAGTTTACTATCACATTCTCAGCCCGATCGAACCCTTTTGATCTTCGGACATTTTTTTTTATTCGGATAGATTCAATACTTCTCCATAACTTTTCCTAACTGACATCCAAGCTTCTATTTCTTCCACTCTGTAATCATCCAAGAAGAAGAGCTTTATGAAGTTTCAACGCACGAGATGGGATCCATTTGAGGAAAACTCGAAGCAATTTTTACTCACGTTCTAGGCACTTTGGTTAAATTTTCGACTCCACTCTCGGTTATCAGCACGTCATCCTCGATACGTACGCCACCCCACCCACGGAATCTTTGCAGTTGCTCCTTCACGATAAACTTGGATTGCTCAGGGTTGCTCAAAGCAGCGTCTAAAAGCTATAAAACATATTGCATCAACATACAGAAAACTGAAGTTACCACAAATGAGCACAAACTGGATCGCAAAAAGCCAAGCAAGAAACTGCGAAATTTGTACATCTCTGCGGGTTTAAATCATTGATCACTTACACAATCAACGAAATAACATCCGGGCTCGATGGTGAGTACCATTCCAGCCTTTAATATTCTAGCAGTTCGTAGTTTTCTGGTCCCAGGAGCAGTGGAGCGTTCAGGGTGTCCAGGAAGGTATCCACCAACGTCGTGGACGTCCAAACCCATCAAATGGCCAAGGCCATGTGGCTGGAAGACTTCATTGAGACCAGTTTTGATCATATCGTCAACGTCACCAGTCAAAACACCTCCATTTCTCAATCCACTCAGTACAGCTTTGTTCGCCAACAAATGCATATCCGTCCACGAGACTCCTGGCTTTGCTGCCTTAGCCACAGCATTGCACGCGTCCAGTACAGCGTTGTACACCATTTTCTGATCGTTCGTAAACTTTCCATTAGCAGGGTAACTGCACGTGATGTCTGCCGCATAACCAGCGTAGTTTCCTCCCATGTCGAATAAACTGGAATGAAGAATAAATCATTAGCAGAAGCATCTCAAAGTGAAAAACCATGTATAAAAATGTTGAATGATCATGCATGTCCCTGAAGCTTCAACAGGTGTGCAATATAGAGCTTTTGCGTTGTGACACACAAAATGCTGCATATTTTTGCACACTATTTTAACGAACTTCTGAGAAGAACCTTACCACATATCTCCATCCTTTACGACTCTATTATTGGGCGCTCCAGCATGGCCGTAATGCAAAATGGATGCATTGTGTCCAGATCCACAGATACAAGTGTAAGAAACGTGTCTACATCCTCCTACAGTGTATACATAATGCATGAAAGCTGCCTCAGCCTGGAACTCAGCCATACCAGGCTTAACAACACGCATAACAGCCTTGTGGGCATCCGAGCTTATCTTCACCACGTATCGTATCACTTCGATCTCTGCTGCAGATTTTATTACACGACTGTAAAAACAAAGTTGCTGATTAAATCAATCTCATTCATCATTCGTCAAAGATAATTAATATCTAATTACAATGAACAATCACAATGTGGACAAGAGACGTTTATATACTGTGAGCATAAATTTCGCTACGGTTATTCCACTTGAACAGTTCTGAATTTTGACAATTTCGAGGACTTTCCTGTACAGGGTATATACAAAAAGTAGCGGTGCCATTAGAGTGGATCTTCGGCAACTGCGAGACGTTTGGACAAGTAAGGAGACAACTTATCGGACTCGGATAATTCGCGCAAAGTTACGTAATCCAACGTAGCCACGCGAAAACCGAGCCTCCGCAAGTGCCTCTTTCGCATGACTTGAGGACCAATCAAATGATCAGAATCGCGACAGTAATGCTCGGGCAGGTGTATCAAGATGGACGTGTAAACTTCTTTTTTCTCCTGGAGATTCAAATGGAAGACTGGCAAGGTCACGGAATGCGGGTGTAAAATGATATCCAAGATGTAGAACTTGAGGGGAGGCAGACGAGTCAGAATGACGCTTCTGCTGATCTTACGCGGATCACCGATCAGATCAACCAGAGGCTGATACACGAGGCCTATCGCTCTCCTGATTCTCATATCCAACAACAGGGGCCTCGTCATTTTCTCCGTAGACAAAAAGGGACCTTTGTACTGCTCGCACTCCAACGACATCGCAAAATCCAGCAGCTTCAATTTATTCCTCAAGCGTCTGATGAAAGTCGAGTTCCTCGAGACGTAGACCTTCTGCAAAAATTGCGAGGTGAAGAGCCTCTCGACAAACGCTTCGGGAAAATGGGCCAGGTAGGTGCAAGAGAGCAGGATATCCAATGCGTCGTTGGGCCTCAGACTCGCGAACTTCTTGGTGAGGACCTTGTCGAAGACTTGCCAGAAGACTTGGCTCCTCGGCGGTTGGATGTTGAGCATCCCGAAAGGCGTTACGAAGGAGGAGAGTAACGACACGCGTATCTGCGTAGCGTTCTTTATGAAGTATTCCCCGCAAGCGACGAAGATCTCTTTGTTCCTGAAACGCAAATTCTCGCAATAGTCCATAATAGAGACCAATAAATTAGCGTCCTTCACGTGGCGACCCTTCAGCCTGGCGAACTCCTCCAAAGCGCGTCCAATCGATTCATCGATGTATCCCAGTGCATGAAGACTCTGCATGAAATTAAGCAAATGCTTCTCGCTCGACATATTCATATTTAAAACGGCCCATTCGCCGGCTATGTTGAGGCTCTTCTTCCAAGCAGCGGTGTCATTGAAGCAAGCCAATATGTCGGCCATTTCGGATCCATTCAATTTCCTCCAGTTCTTCTCCAGGCTCCTCTCCAGGATGATCTTAACGACGTTCCTACTCTCGTTGAAATGCTGCAACAATTTGAACAACGGGACTATGGTCTCCTCGTTGATGTCCTTTTCCCTGGCAGCTATGCCGGCCCACATGATATCCACGCAATTCCTATAATTCTCGTCCTTGTAGGAGGACAATATCTTCACGACGTCTATCAACTGTGGCAGGGAAAATTCACCATCTGTGGCCCTGATCAGTGCCTCCTCGCACAGCCAGTCCCTGTAGAGGTTCTTCGACGGACTCAACCTGTCCTTTCGCAGTATCACCAGACCCTGCAGGATCAACTCACTGTCCCGACTCCTAACGATCAGTTTCACCAACTGCTTCAGCACCGTGTCCCTGGTGCTCGGGTCCGACAGAATCTGCTCGTTTCGCAAGATTTTCGTGAATCTATGTCGGTTCTGATTGTTCTCCAACTCCATCATTCTTCGGAGACCTTGAACCGCCACCCTGCAATTGATCTCCTCGGCCACCTTTGTCTCCAGCAAGGAATACAGTCCTTTCGTGGTGAAGCACGAGTTCAAACTGTCCAGGATCTGTTGCACATCGGAGTTCTTCAAGTAATCCAAGTCGCTGGTGAATAATATCGCTGTTCCTTCCTCGGTCTCTATATCAATCCTACCCGCTAGGGAGCCTAAATTAGTACCGGTATCGCCCGACTCCCTCGTAGTCTTTTTTAAAGCATCGCTACTCTCATTCTTCGTATTTAGGTCAGCATGCTGCTGCTGCTGCTGTTGCTGTGGTTGTGGCTGTTGAGGCTGCTGTTCGCTAATTACCCCATCCGCTTTATTTTCCTTCTCGAACATCCCCTTGATGTCACCCATTTTTCTCACGAGAAACGGCAACTCTACGATGTTCACGCCTTCCTGCAGGAATATCGTAGTTTTCGTCAAAATCACCGACGAATTTTCCTCTCCAGCACTCTGTATCCATCTTTCGCATGATTTTTGTAAAACGATCTTCGAGCGAGAGAAAATACGGTTGAGTACACTTGCCCTTGAGCCACCAACGATCATCTACGTATCAGAGGCGTCTATTATACGAAAGGTCATTCTATGTTTCTTATTTTCGTTTACCAGCACTAATACCTTTTACATTGTTCAATTTTATTCAAACCATGAAATTCCATTTGTCCACCTCTATGTTTTAACGATCGTCGTACTTCGGTCGTAAACTGAATACTAATTTTCATGTTTATATGAGAAACATTGATAATTTTAGGATTTTTTCCTCTCTGTGTCCGAACAAAAAAGGTTAAAACAAATTTGCATAGGAAAAGTGTGATATCAACGTGGCGTCAGTTGCCTACTGAGCGAACGAGCCAGTTGTTTTGGTTCGTCGCCGAGCGGTGGCGCCACCAATCCAATTTTATGCTCGCCCGGTTTTTCACGAAACTGTGCCACGTTGTTATGCGCAGTGCGGCACACGCGACGGATCCCACACACATACAATTGGATTTACATTCAATAATATGAATATTCATGATATTTTGCTATTTTTCATTATCGACAAAACACGAAGTTATTCTAGCTTTGTCGCATCCAGATGGATCAAAATACGACCAATGGACAGATTATTATTCGTCTCACGTACCATTCGCATATTACGGGATACAGCACTTGGTTGTTTACTTGAAATCTGAAAAAAGGACAACGACGAAGAGTCATTAATTATTCGTGGTGCGACTATATAGTTACGTGTTCCCGGGGGTTAAAAATAACATCCACTTACTCTTCTTTCCCAGGGAAAATAGCCTCGAGTGCCGGAAGGCCGCTATCACTGTTTATCCCGTTCTGAAAACCAAAACAAAATATGCGGATCATTGCTTATGTCTACTGAATTCAATAACAGATTGTGCGAACGCTCGTCGATCGCGGGTCAAAGTAAAAGCGAGTTTCTGTAATCATCATGTTTGGTCGCAAACGGGAGAAAGCCCTCCCTGTGTAGGTCAACGGAAGCGACTCGAATTCCACGCCGTAAATTTTTTAGTTCCGCATCTACGCTGATGTAACAAGGCTATAAAAAAAAAGTAAATAAAAATAAGTTTACCAACGAGACGCGGGCAATCGATTGGAATAACAGAAATAAGCAATAGTCGAAAGTACGGTTAATAACAAATCAGGAATGTTTCCGCGACGGTATATCACGCGGAAAAAATAAACAACGACTATTTTAAGAGCAGTCTGCGTATGAGCAATATTCCAGCTAAGTAATAATTAGCTAAATGAATCATAATTGTAGGCTACACTGGAAATTGCGGGACAGAGCAATGGAGGAAAATAAATAAAAGCAAGAGACGACGATCGTTATCGTCATATTTATAGCTAATCAACAATCGAACCAGGACAAAATCATTATTTCTGCTAATCGATATCTATTTGTGACGGAAAATATGCGTCAATAGGAAGAATACCGTCGGCGAGGGGGCAGTATACAATAAAGTATTGTCACGCGCTGAATTTGAATATCGTGGCAATCACAGGGCGATAAATATTCATCGTGGCAATCATATAGGTGGTAGCAGGAGAGAATCGTGTATAGTTCTAGTAACGTTAACCGATATTGTAATGCGAGAGCAAACCTGTAATAACCTACGTGCTATATCAGTTATTACCGTAAATTGACGATAGTCAATGAAGGATCTCGTGTACTCTAGACTATTGTACGGTATAAACACGTTTTATTATGACCGATAGATCCACGCGTGATTGAAAGACCGGCTCGCTCAAACGGTGTCCTTGACTTTTGGACCGCACAAGTTTCGGCTTCGAGTCCGTTCGAGTCGTCATTATGTAATTTTGGCGAATCGCCGTTTACACGTGGGTTCCTCGTTTCTTTTTCTTAGCAGGAGGAAAAAAGTTTAGCTTCCGAGGACGACCGGTCCCAATTGATGCTACAACCAAGCCGTACAATTCTCTTTCGAGATGAATCGCATGGAAAAAAATATCTGCTTTGCTGTACCGCACGTGGAATCTGTCCCGCGCGTGTTGATAGATTCAGTTTACGGTGACACATCAGCGTTCCACCGCGTGTGCTTCGATCAATGCTTCGCGCGTCCACGTGTGTGTGTATGTATGTGTGTGTTTGTGTTGGTTCCTATCTGCTTGCCAATGCACGCACACCACCAGCGTTGGCTTCGATCAACGTCAACACGGCAAATCCCCGCGCGCTTGCTTCTTCTTATGCCTCCACCAACTTTATTCCACGAACGCATCCACAACATAACAAACCTATACCGTTCTATTCCTACCAAATGTTTCTCCTTCTCCTGCTCTTCTACAAACTTCTCTCGACAATACTACGCGAGCATAAAATCGTAATCCCGATACGAAATTATTATATAAAAACCGCTCGGCTATACATTGAATAAAATTCTATCGACAGTCGTTTAAAAATAAACAAGCAGTAGGGTATACCATCGTCTATTAAGCATACACAAAAAAACACGTGCTTAGCATTATATGCGTATAGAAGTGACATTGTAAAAGAAACAGAGCAGTTTGATTATTTTGTAACTGCGATTATTTATTTATATCAGTTCTAAAACGATCCTTTATCAAACATTCCCGATCACGTGTATAAAGTGTACATAAGAATATATCAAAGTTATTCAGTCCGCATCATTTACATTCGCTCGACGCGTGAGATCGAGGGAATTTTGTGCTCTACCGATTCAAAAGCGATCTTTTACTTGCGTCTTAACACTCATACATATAGCAGCGCGCTACATTGTCAACAAGCTCCCACCCATTGCACACCACTTGTAGTATATTTATGCCTCTTTTTCTGTTTGATGAACTATAACCACCGATTCGCGCAAGAGCGTTCTAAAGTTACATTAATTATACGCAATGTGAGCACGTTTAACTGCAAAACAAACGGAACGTAAATTTCTCGGGCAGAATAATCGATGATTCTAGGGATAAAGCTATCTCGAGTACCGTTAACCAATATTTTTAGTCCAACGAAATATTAAACTGCTTATTTATTAGGGATTTACTTTCAATTCTATTTACGCATAACGCGTGCCAATTCGAAGCTTCGCATTTTTCTATAAACGTAATAAATTCTAGCAAACGGACGATGGAAAACTGCGTAAGAGAGTGTAATAGAACGTTTTTACACCGTATAGCTTCGTATATAGTTCTGTCAATATTGATGTTCGATTACACCCTCGGTCGTTTAGCTTTCGTAGCTAAAAATATGAGTGACAGGGCTGTACTTCGATACTCAGAGAAACCATTATATCGAGCTCCTCGATAGGACGTTACGGAGAACCAGTTTGATGCGTCTCGAGTCCCAAATTAAGCAGAGAAATGTCACGGTTCAAGAGTCAACTCGCAGCGTTTTCTCGTCGACAAAAACTATAGTCATCCTTTGAACCTTTTTTTCAGCAGCAGAGTAGCAACAACAACAACAGGAATAACGAGAAATTCAAGCTTAAAGCTGATCCGTTTGGAAAAGCGATAAACGAGAGATTGAATGATTCTTTCCTCAAGGAGAAAAACTTTTCGGTCGACTTTGGTTTTCCTCGCGAGTTCCTGCATGAATTATCGAATGGGTAACCGAGGGAGTAGACGAAGTTCGAAGGTCACAGACCCACGTGATCGTGCAAAAGCAGTTTTTTAAGTGTTCCAGACATTTGGAAGCTGTTGAGCGTGGTAGAATTATCTACAAAGTGTCAGAAATAGCGTATAGGAGCTCTCTCGCTTGAACGTTGACGCGAGCCGTTTCCGTGGTTCACGACTTTGGCCGAGCCACTCTTGCCGCTCATCCATCCACACAAATTCCTTTGACCAGCAAAACGACGTGGCACCTTTTATGAGGAATGAGGATGCTCGCTGTGTCAAGATCCTCAGACGCGGTTTCGTTATAAATAGACGCAATGATGATCGTCCGTTACACCGGAAAAACTTTGTTGCTTCTTTGTCAAACGTCAATAAAAAATATACATATATGTACATATACAATTGTTATATCGATGAGAATAACTTTAACCTCTGCAATTGCGATTAAAAACTGTAAATCGCAAACATATAAGATTCCTCGGAGTAAATTAGATTATTTTCGTTAATATAATTATATAGTCACCTTATATACATATATACATGTCACAGTGGAGTACTACACCAAAGCCATTTGCAATATGAGCATACGAGGCGACTTATCCGCTTGATATATGTGTCAAGGGCAATTTATTCATTTATCGACACGCGAGTTTCGACGCTGGATATCCCAAACGAAAATTGCGAGCAACCAAACCTTTCACTATTAGCCTCTCACCCCGCGCTTTAAATTACGTAACGCCGAGGGAAAAACTAAAATTATATCTTTCTCTTCTCACCCTAAAAAAAGAGAGAAAAAAAAAGGAACAGACCGCCTAGCATTCAGCTGTGAGACCCAACTGCTCAAATACGCTATTATGAAACCTTCCCATGTATCGTGGAGATAGTCGTTTAAACCATACGAAACACAGAAACACGTTCGAGCCCGTACAAACACGATAACAAGGGCATTTAATTGTTACGAAAAAAGAGCTTAACTTTAAATTCAATATCGATCCGTGTTTACCAACAAGTAATGTCAAAGGTGGGGGAAGAGAAGAAAAGGAAACAACACGGCGCGTTTATATTTGAAAGTGACACGTATACGCTACATTGCGCAAGTTACGTGTATGCGACTAGCCTGTGAATGTGTGGAAAGGTAGCGGATACGTGAAATTTGATAAAATTCATAGTTATCGAAATAGGAGAATTTCCGGAGCGCGGAGAACGTAATATATAGAGTCGAATGGAGGTAAAAATGTGGCAGAGTTGGCTAAGCATGGTGAATTTCTTATTGCGAGTCCAAAGGGCGAGGAGAGGAGTAAAGAAGAGAAAGAGGGAGGGGGAAGAGGAGAGACCATCTGTTCCCTCGAGTGATGCTTACCAATGTGAGCAAAAGGGATGCTTGCTTTTCTTTAAGAATCAGCTCTATCTCATCCGTATAGCAAACCTCTTCCACCGAGTATCGCTTCTTCATGTCCTCCAATGTGTGCAATTTGCCCTCCCAAATCGCGTACTCCGCCGGTAATCGTGGCATAAACAGAGTCGTCGAGCCTGTGCCCAGATCGATGGCTCCGTACCATCCTGGCTCCTCCACTCCGAACGCCCATTGGAAGAAAGATTCCTTCGAGAAAGAAAACAAATATTTATAACGAATTGAGAAAATAAATACGCACCGCACAACCACGTATTAAATATTTTTCTACTACGTTAATTGGCTGTGCGACGTAAGCTTATAGAATTACAGTGGGACAGGTGTTTCTTTTCGCTAACGTCGAAAGAAAGATGGAGGATTTAGCAAAGCTACAGTGTATGCAGTTGTGAAATTATGATTAGCGAAGCAGATTGCTGTGGAAAGTTACTAGTCGCGGGACGCAAATGGCGAAACGAAAGTTTCAAATTGGTATTAATATCCCCCCTCCCCCCCCCCCCCCCTCTTGCTCGCTGATAAATGGATGCGAAACGAGAGTATTTTCTATAGTGGAGGAATCGTGGTAGGTATAATAGAGATTTCTGTTTGCGAGCATTCCTCCGGCAGTGTTGTAGTTCTCTTCCGAGAAGGCTGGGATGGAAGCCGGGGGGGCCACTGGCGTTCTTGCGTCCCTGAGTGTTTTGTCTCGAATAACAGAAAACAGAAAGGAAGGAGCAGAGAGCAGAGCGCTGAGCGGAAGTGGCAGGCACTCGCAGACGAGCCAGCACGATTCTCCAGTCCAACTGTTTTTGTACGAATCGATGTGGTAAAAGAGAGCGTCGCTGGGAAAGTCGAGAATAGCGTTTGAAGCGGCGAAAGCGGCCATTGTGGATTGGACAAAAATTTGCCAGGTCGAAAATTCCAAGGCTGAGCGTTTACGGGTCGAGGCAGGTCCCAACAAGCTCTGGCCTGCTGTGTTTGGGTTCTTGGACTGGTACGGTTCCCCCTTTGTGTGTGTATATATATATATATATATATATAAACACATTTCACCTCTAAGAGAAGAGGCCCAGAGGCATACGTAGATCGTGAATATCGTGGCTATTATAACATATACTCTCTTATCTAATCTTCCAGCGGGCAAAGAAAGGAAAAGCTTCCTTTGACGCTCCTTCCGCGAAACGCTCTAATTTCTCGCTTAATTCATGACTTTGGACCAAAAGTCATAATGATTTCTTTGTCTCTTCGTTCCCTCATCAGAGTTGTCTCGGTTATATTCTTTGGTTATCAGCGTCTCCTTCCTACCGCGCTTTTCTCTCGCTCTATTCTTCTCACGCAGTGACAGAGGGGGGAGGGGCAGAGAAGAAGGTTAGTGCGAGAGAGAGAAAGAGGACGAGACATCCTCTCCCGTCTGGAGAACGATCGGCCATCGGGTCAACGCGCTCTCAGCACGGCCAGCAGGTATTATCTTAAAGCAGCTATATATTCGAGGCATGCTAAAGCGAGGATCGAGCATACATACCGGGTGGATGAAAGGAATGTGCGGAGGACCTTCTCCCCCCTCCCCTTCCTCCCCCACTCCTCCGCACCTATATTCCCCTCGGTTAGCTATACCGAAAACCCAAAAGAACCACTGTTTTCCTCCTTGCTCCACTACGAACCGCACTAGCGATAACTCGCTATCTGACCCCGAATGATATCCAGCCTTATCTAATCAAGGATTTGAGCACGAAAAATTATTCATAACCACATAATTACAACTTTGTAGCAAACAATCTTTACGTAACGCTCAAATTTTTCTCTCAAACGAGGTTAATTTTCGTTTATCGGCGTGTAGTTCGTAGATGTCGCTGTGCTCCTGCGACGCGCGCATCGTTTCCGAGGTTATCTCTGGCCCAAGTAGAGAGCGGTAGCTGTAACTCTTGGCCTGAATTGGTAGGTAATTAAAGTTTAAATTATTGTAAACATCGGACGCTTCGGTAGAGTCGTTTTTAGATCATAGGATGCCCGTTCTTCGATATAAAGCCGGCCACTGGATTAATGGCAACATTGTGGCTCGGCTAACTAGGCGATTCCGAACAAAGACTGTGTGAGATCTCCGGAGCGGAGTGATCGCGAGCTTTTTCGCAGGCATCTCGAATGCTGTAATAAAATAGTGAGACGGCTCGCCGTGAAGTAAAGTGGAGAATTTTAATCAAGGAGTATGAAATATAGTGCACGAATCTCTGAATGCTCTCCCCGAGGGAAAACGAGCTTCTAAATGGATGCTCGAAATTAGTTGTATTTATTAACGTGTGCCCGTTGTTGATTAAAGATTTGTTCTAGTCCAATACACGCTGTTTCTGTATTTATTTACTAGAGATATACAACAGCCTTAAGATTTATCGTTGAAGCAAAGTTGCAACCCTGATAACGCACGATGTTCAAGAGACTTCCTTGACATGTTCGCTGGACGCGTGGATGTCCTCGGAACGTTCCGAGGATGTTCCAGGCATATCAGTGCTATTCTAGAACCTCGACTTCACCTCCCAATCATTTCCTTTCTATTTTTTTTACTTTTCGTATATACAAACGATAACTACGGGGAGGAGTCAAAGCAAAGTCAATTGCTGTTACATGCAAACCTGATCCGAGATAAGCGCGACCGAAATATTCGCTGACCAAACGCTTGCGTCGGAAATTTCTTTTCTCGAAAGCAGCAACGTTTGCGGAACCCGTTCACCGTCCTCGACAATAATACACGCGTTTTCATTTGCCGCGCAAAAATAGCGGCCCAATAAACTTCCAGTCGCTTTATTTTAGAAACGTAAACAGTAATCCGACTGTCTTTTTTCACCAGGACGTTCTTTATCGATACCCGCACAGCTACGATAAACAATAGTAGCGGCGATATTTTATCGGGTTAAATTTACTCACCCCTCCCCCCCCTCTCCCTGTTCTATCGAGAGCATCGTCGCTGTCATAACGAAGCGTGACAAAATTACAGGTTTCATCTCTCGCGATTAATGAAAATAGCTCGGCCAATGGCGTAGCGTGATAACGGGTTTCCTTTATGCGCGAGCAAACCATCTATCCCGCTTGAAATAATTCAAGACCGTGGAACGCGGAGTAAGGCGATACGGTTCGCGAATGGTTGTTTGCGATACGAGGCTAAATCGAGGGATATGATATATATATATAAGGATGGTCCATAAGGATACATGAAAATATTGCAGCGAGGTAAGCTGGCGAAGGAGTGGAACGAAAGAAAAGCTGGCGTTCTCCACCTGTTCCATCGAGCAGCCTCTTGCTCGCAACGTGTACACACCTGCCTGAAGGGCCATGCTATGTCCGTATCGTTGAAGGGGACATCCACGCCACCCTGGAGGACGATGAAAGTACCCGCAGCCGAAAGCTTCTCCTCTGCTTTGAGTCGCGCGACCAGCCTCTCCCGATTGCCACGGAAAAGACTCATCGGCACTTTCAAAGTGTGATCACCCCGCGTGAAATGAGGCTCCTCCATTCTGCTCCTAAAATCACATTCTTATGCAGCCGCTGATCGATAGAAGAGTCTCTCTGTTGGCTTATATATATATATATATATATATATATATATATAGATGTACAGCAGCGAGGAAATGACGCAAAAATTTATCAAACACCTGCCACACCGGGATGAATATTCAATGGACGAGGAATTTTTACAGGTGCATATATGTTTGGTAATTGAAAAACTGTCTTTGTTTCGGGAGGTGTGCTATATAGTTAGAACGTTACTTTCTAAAAAGAAAGTAGATCCGCGAATATATACAGTACACACGAGTGTATATACTCGTCTATAGCTCGGTGTATCAAGATCTAGTCTGCTGGTGACTATGCAAATCAGACCAGTCGAACGATTCCGCAGCTATTTTTATTCAAAGAAATCAAAGCGATGCGTGAAATCAAACTGAATAATAATAGCTCCGTCCAGCTGCGGTCGATAATTGGAAAAATCCAATCTCGCGCAGGTGACTGGCATTGGTTACGAGTGAGAAGAGAAGTTCCTACGTTCCGCGGGAGGAAAAACGCTGTGTTTGTTTTGGAAAAAGGATTATGCACGTACGAGTGAACGGATGTTGAGAAACTTTGATGAACTCTCGTGGTAGGGATGGTCTTGCTGCAGTTGGGAGTTTGCTTTCTCAACGGTGGACTGCTTCGCAAAAATCTGACGAATACACAGCTACTGGCTACAGTCCTCTTAATTAGTACGTTAATGCTATTCAGTGCCATTGAACGTGCCCCAATTACCAAACTAAAAGCCTACTGGATTCTTGCAGAAAGCTACGCCAAGATTTCAGCCAAAACAATTTCGTTAAGCTAATAATAGCTCCCGAAGAAAAGCTACAAAGAAAGACACTAGTTTTTTAGTCTTGCTTTAATTGCGTAAGAATAATAAAACTTTAATTAGCTGGTAATTAAGAGTAAGTGCGCGCATTGTTGCTAGCGTCTAGTAGAATTCTTTCGTTCGAGACTTCTTATTGGTAAAAGTATCCGGGGACTTGCTCCCATTGGTCAGGTATCGCTAGGGAAATTAATGACTAATGGCAAGTTTCGAAATGAGATGTTTTGTGTTTTTGAGAAATTTTTAATTAAAGGTTATTGAAAAAAAAATACTCTAAGAATTTTATTTTTAATATCATTCCGTTTTTATGTATATTTATGAATTTATCAGTTTGACGCGAGTTAGTAGGACACCCTATGTGTGTGTATGTGTGACTGAGATACCATAATGCGAAATGCTTTCGGAAGATGGTTATAATGTCTAGCCGGCATAAATAGAACATGGCTACCAACAACAGGAATGCTTCGTGCGTCCTCGCCTATTAGATTTATATTTGACCTGTGTCATTGGACGACTGACGCTCTCAACTTTTAGCTGACACAATTCTAATACTCTAATACCGATGTATATTCTAAAAGTAAAATAAACGAAATTGCTCCCTAGCAAAGTTTGTATTCGCGCCAATTGTGACTCTCCAGCTGCTTAGTCGTGCAATAAAGCACTGATTGCGACTAATATATTACATTGCATGTACCACTGTTGTATTACGTGCGCGCCGTCATTGCGCGTCATTTCTTAAGCTTCTGTCACAAAGTATACTTTTTTTATCAAGTATACCAAGGATTTTTACAGATAAGAAAAATCTCAAGTTGCTCCATGCAGATAAGTTCGTTTCGGTCTAACTTGGTTAAAAAAATATTTCTGAATATATCTGTTCACACATGAAAATGCAGTACGTGAATCACCAGACTTTTATAGCGGAACATTTCATTTTTGCTTGCTTGATAAAATAATGAATCAGCTAAACCATATATTTCCGGGGAAGTATGTACGTTTGTTCTTTTATTTTTCTACGATTGCTTTTTCACAACAGCACTATATAAATACGACTAGAGCACGAAAGTTTTTTTTGTATATTTATTAAATTGATGCGACGAAAAACTATAAATGAAATCATAACGTATAGCCAAGGCTATTGCAAGTTTTTGTACATAATGTTGCTTTAACAAATACGACAGAGATACAAGCTTTTTTATTTCTAGCTAAAGTATAGGACGACACATGTTTACTCGATGCGTGTAACTGTATTTTTTAAGTCTGGCACCAAACACACGCTATCCTTTGCGTATACATTCACAGAGACTTCAGCCTTGTCAATCGACTCGAGTGCGATAAATAGAGAGTTATTATTAAATCTGATAAATTAATAGTGAAATAGATAGAATCAGGGGGTACGCGATTTCATTTTATGATAAATAAAAGTGCGATCGTTATCGAATGAGAATCATATAGTATATAGCCGTCTTAGCTAAATTGAGATAACCGCGAAGAGAGAAACAACACGACAGTCATGTGACCGTTGGTAATGCAGTGCAGTACCTAACCTCAAACTTAGTCAGCACGAAAAATTCCGTTAAAGCGGAGGTAGAAGCAGATTTGTCAAGAAATATGCGTTTGGCACAAAATTGTGGCCATTGGCGATATATCTGGGCAACTATTCACATTTTTTTTATGCTTAATGTGTGCAAGCTGTCGCGTATCTATATTAAATGGAATGATAAAGAGCACTGCAATGCGTTGAAAGTTTGATGGCTGCTCGAGCATTGGCAGAATTTGGTTGTTCAGTCGATATAACGCAATGTACTAGAAACACTTACGCGAAGACCTACTTTTTCGAGGGCAACGACACGAAACACGCTTCGTGAATTTAATATATACTCACGAGTTCGCGGAATAAGACTCGGCCATGACGCTTATACGTACTACGCTGGGCAACGGGCGGGGCAGTTCACCAGTTCACTTTTCAATCTTGTTCTCTCTTTCTCCGTTCGTCTCCTTTTCAGATCTTGACCATTTATATACACCGTCGGTAACTCACAGGCACGTTAAAGCAATTTTAATCAATGATTTCCCGCCACGAGGTCTTTAATCATCAAACTTATTTACGAGAACACGGATTCTGTCCTATCCTTCTCTCCTTATCAATGTACTACTGATACTTCTAGCAGGTTCTTAATATTATCTGGTCGTGTATTTTTTATCTACCCTATAACTCTTTTTAAATTATATATTTTTTAATAATAACAATAAAAGAGAAGGTAAATGAACTGAAAGTTTTTAGTCAGGTGTAATTAATTTGTGGAATGCCATCTTTGTCACATTCCCTGCGTTATTATTATTATTGTGAAAAGTTTTATTGTGTGTCCCCGAACTTTAAACAGCCTGCATTTACGTTTCAAAGCACAAAATTATCATTCTTTAAAGCGCACGAATAATAATTTACAAGCTCTATTGACTAACGCAGTATTCGAAATTCAAACTTTACCGCCTATTAAAACTTGCTTTTGAAATATCAAAAGTTTTATTCAAAATACTTAGAAAAAGTTTCTTTTTTGTTTTAAGGATACACAGCAATATGTATTTAAAAATGTTCATAAATATACATTACACGGTTAAAAAGAAGAAAGCTGATTTTGCACAAACTTTCTGTTCAAAAAATATATTAATCACCTCTCGGCATTCGTCAACAACTGGTTACGTTAAGATAAGGAGTGAATCATGAATATATCGTTAAAAATATTCAATTCTTTAGAATCCATAAAAAGTTGTTACTCGCTACAAAAAAAAGAATAAAATTTAAAAGTTTATTGCATTCGTCTGAAACAATAATATATACGAAAATACTGAAACTAAAACGTTTTTCCTTCAACTAAGTATACAACATTATTATACAATCAGAGTATCTAGTAAGCTACAAAAAATATCACCTTAACCGTCAGAGTTATGAATTATAACTTTGCACTTAAATTTTCCACCGATGCAAATAAGCTCTTTATGTAATATTTCTTTGTAATTTTATCGTATTGATTTAGAATATCTTAAAGTCGCTAAAAATATTAGAAAAAAAAATTCCATGTGGAATAGGAAGGGGGTAGTAGGACTGAGAAATTCCAAACACTGTAATCCAATGAAACTTTTAACTATTTTATTTTATAATTAATAAGAATTGTCGGTGGTTTTCCGACGATCACAACGAGATATAGTTTCCTTAATTCACATTCAACGAAGAACTTAAAAAGAAAGAAAAAAAAAACACTTTTCTCATAGAAACAAAATTGACTCAAATTCCGCTCATCACACAATCATTCACGCACGAATTATACATTTTTCGCCTAATCTTCGGAACCGTAAAATTGTAATATTATCATTCCGTCGTTTAATTCGTAAGATTTAGGTACGCAACATGTACTAATTACTAGCTATCCGATAAGGTTAGATCAGACGGTATTAATTCAACGCTCCTATAAATATCGATTATTGCGTCAGCATTTGTCTAAATTCCTGTCTGATCGTTAGCTCAAAATATCAGAAATCAATCGCAGGATCTTATGGTTTTCTGCTTAAAATACCAACACGCTTAGAATGATTTAAATGTGAATACGACGTTGTTACATCAACGTATATACCTAGCGACCAATAGTGATAAATTAACTATGCACTAAAACATGCACAGCGAAATATAAAGCTATACGTCATTATTACATGCCCGCGTTTATCATTCTTATCGCTTCATCTCTCTCTCTCTCTCTCTCTCCCTCTCGCACACACAAATACATACACACATATACAGGCAAACATGCGCTCGCGCACGAGTAGGGCGTAACATTTTTTTTAGACAGTTTTTTATATATATGTATATACACATATTTATATATCTATATATATTTATATGTCTCCCTCCCATCGACATTATTAATACTTTGACACGAGTTAATCCCTTCGATGATTGGCTGCGACGAACTTAATTGGAACTAAATTAAATATTAATCGTCTTTTCCTACATCGTCCGGACTTCTCGCCCCTTGCGCATTTTAACATGAAAATATAATGAGATCATCGTCTTTCCGATGCGAAAGAATTGAAACGCTCTCGCACGCAAAGGCATTAAATGTCGTTGATTGATTGTAGCGATAGACGCGGACACTTCTTTTATATGACTAATAAAACTGGACCATGTAATTACCGAGGAAACTCGGCATTTTTAACTAACAGCCTATTAATAGGATACTCTCGAGGAGAAACGTGTGCTCTTTTTGCACTAGGAAGGAAAAAATCGTACGACACGGTGACAAGCAGCAAAATTTTCGTGCTTTTCTACTATTTTTTTGCTTTTCTTTTCTTTTCATTTTTGCGAAGGCTCTATCGTACTATTGAATTTTCATTGTGTGTCTCGTAAGTGTACATAGTATTGTCCGCTGGCTGTACGTATTCATGTTTGTTCGCTTGTGTTGAATTAAATTACGTAATTTACATTGCTGACCCCAGCATCGTACGTGTTTGAACTGCTACAGTGTTGCATCTTTACAGGAAGCTATAGTTATCGTGTAACCGGTCGCAGCGCGCATATTCGCAGGACGATACACATAATAATCGCAGAGGAAAATATAATTCTATCAGTTAAGAGGACATTCTCATTCCGAAAGTGCACGCTTCGGTTAAACGATTTGCCAAACCTCGCTAGCTCGTTCCTTTAACCGAATCACTTTCTTAAACGAAACTAAAACAATTAAATAAAAAAAGGAGCTCGGTTAAAAGATATTCGCTCGTTTTACGAAACCAGCATAAAGTCTTGATTCGTTTGGGGGCCATCTAGCCTCGGCGTGAACTTTCCAAGTGTCGACGTTTGCACTCTAACAGTGACAAAAGTATAAGTACAGAAACTACTTTCTGCTCATTCGAATGCAATTTTTAGAACGGGAGCATCTTCTCCGAACTATCCCTTTTTTCACATTCCTTAATAATACAAAAAAAAAGACACAAAAAATCTAGAAAAATAACACATCATAGATTTACCAGCAGGTATACGCATTTTCAGTGCCACGAACAATAATCTCTTTCTCGTTGAATGAACTGGAGAACAATGGTAATGATAAAATGGAACTAATAGTGTAATAATAATAAATGTAATGTTTATAATAAGAATAAAAAAGAAACAGGTTCGTATACAAATGTTTTTTCTTTATATTCTATGTTTAACGAAAACAAACGAAAGGAGATATTAAGGAAAAATATAAAAGATGTATTGTTTACAAATACTCGATACGAGTACTCCCGGCCTAACATTGCGTAAGATTAAACACGCCCACGATCGAGCAAAGGGCAAGCTTCTCGTCGAAAGACTGAATTTTCTCATTTACGGAGAAAACGAACAATATCTTTTAATTAGCTTAACTTTTACATTTGGGAGTGGATTTTGCGTTTTTCCTCGTTAATACGGTTCGACAGCGAATCATGTCGAATAGAATCGAAGTTGGCGACATTTCGCACAGAGGCAGGGCAGCCATAAGTCTTCCACGTAAGCCTCGTGATCGTCGCCGATTCTTGCCGAAGTTGCACGAAGCCGAGGCCGCTTCCAATAACAACACACCATATTTACAAACACGACCATGTAAGGCAAGTTGCTGCCTAATTACGCTCTCCGTGCTTCCACCGTTGCCTCATGCTTGCGTGTACCTCACGCACACACGCATTTAAACACACAAAGAGATCCAAGAGAGAATACCAATTCTAGAAAGAAAATAGAGGAGGAAAGGAGAGGGAAGAGAGAGAGAGAGAGAGAGAGAAAAAATGAAGAAAATAGGAAGCCTGAGAGGCAAGCAGACGCACGAAGCGGAGACAAAATTTCGTCAGCCGTACCCCTCCCTCGCATAGTCGCAGAAAACTTTTGCAATTTCACGCACTGAAATTTCGTTTTAACAGTATTTATTACGAAGGTTAAAGTTTCACCCTCACAGGTCAAATACTGGCGTTAACGGTTCATCCTCTGAATCGTAGAAGTACTGTTTTCTCCTATAACCAAGAGGACTCGTGTTTTCCTCCCTCACAGTTTTATCGTCCTCGGAATTTTCCATGTCACCGAGATTCGCTTGAAGTCTTTTCACAGCTTCCTTGATGAGACCACCCTCCCTGAGTAGCTCCTGAAGCAGCTCGTAGGGATCATCCTCGTCACTCGTCGTTGACCTCTTATGATGACTATGATGGTGGTGGTGGTTATGGTGATTGTGATGGGATAGACTCTGATCGTGTACGTTGCTGTTTCTCACGCCGCAAATCTCACAACTGCTAGGATCTGCCCAGGATCTCGACGGTATTTTATAAGGCAACGATCGCTTCCTGCAGGAAGCCGTCTTCACTTTCAAGCGAGATATTCGCAAATTCTCCTTGATTTGAGATACCAGCAGGTCTACGTCCTGGGATAGAAATTCTTGCGTCGTCTCTGGCATCACCTTAATCAAATACGTTGTTTCCTCGGCACTAGGCATTCTGACGCGGAAACTCCTCTTTCCCTTGTTTACCAAAATTCCACTGGATTCCCCTCCAAGGTGGACCAGACTAGACTCTGTGTTTACAACGCCCCTTCTCTCCTCTAAACCGAACGCCACAATAGACTTGGCAGAGAGCGACGTGTCCTGTGTTTTCCACCCCCTTTCTTTCGTTCTTTCTTCTTTCCCAACGAAACTTTTTCACGCCTTGAATATACAGCGTCCGTTATGTATTACAGGAAAGACTAGCTCGATTGGTCAGTTTTCTCTTCCCGTATACCCAATGTTATTTTCTTCTTCGAAGAAAGCGACGAAACAGAAGAAACGGTTAAGCGATCGGTAAACTCTCACACGTTGTTCTGTTTTGTTGGAGCTTTGTCACTGCGTACAAACACGCTCAACCGCGATACATTCGCATTAGCCTCGTAAACACCTACCAACTCACACAATCGTGTGCTCTGTAATCACACAGAACGCGTGATTCACTGGGTAAATACGCGTGTGATACTCCTTTTCCCTCTTTCCACTCGTCTCTCTTATCGAACGAGTCACCCGCCTCGATCGAGACTCCACCGTGGCCAGAGGAATTGAATGAGCACGAACACCAGCTTAACCCTCCTCGTGTCGGTGTGCACTTTTACGATGCACACAACACGTACACAATCACAGATGCAGATCCCCTCTGTGTATACTTGCCACGGATCAACTGTAGAAAAATCGTTGATTAATATCGCTCACCGGCACCTCCCGAGTATTTACTTCTTCCTGTAGTATATATATATATATGTACATTTACCACTGTTAACTTTCCACTTTAAATTCTAATGTGAAAGTTTACAAAGGTGTGCGATACACGCTCGTAGCAGCGGTGAATGGCAATAGAAGAATAACGATCTCCGTAGACGAGGCAAAATTGCGTAAAATGCGAACGTTTCTCAACCACGTAGGAACGATAATTTTCCAATTTGACGTTTCAGAAGGATTCTTGGCACTGGTGCATCAATTACTTTACAAATTAAACAGTTTGTATTTCTCGTTGTGACACACACTGATCAGAAGAAGACGGGTTGATGTTTGAGCGCTTAGAGCGAGCGGCTGCCCGTCCGCCAGCCATGAACCTTCTACTCTCTGTTATTATTGTTTTGGCTGTGCGGCGCATGCGCACTTTCCCCCACGCTCGTGTAAACAAACCGTTAACTCACCAGCAGCCCTGGCAAATCGATAATACCTTATTCTTCTCACCGCACGCTCTTATATCCGTTCCCTATTTCTTTTTCCCAATAAAATCTAAGGTTTCTTGACAAAGAAGGAAGTACGTACGATAATTGTCACATTGTCCTAGATTGTAAGTTTTTTTAAATTAAAAATTATCTCCAGACAACGTGATCAGTCGCGAACACTGACGTGTCTCTTGTCTCAACGTACGTTTATTCTTGGCCTTCTTTCTCTCTAACTCTCTTCATTAACGAAACAGAATTACGAAGGGACTGGGATTGCAGGGTGAAGAAAAGAGGGCGCTGGGCGAATGAAGGTTACACACGTCTACCTACACTCATCTTTATTTACCTTGTGCAATATACTTATCTTCTAGTCTTCACGATGCGCACGTGCAGTAATATCTGCAACCTGAATAAAGAGCTCGGTTTACCTTGAAACCAATCATTCACTATCATAATCTATAGTAGATAACATCTAGGCATGCGTATTATTCAGAGCACGATCAGAGATGTTATTGTTAAAAAAAAATACGCTTTAGTTTCGCACTAATAAACGAAAAAAGAATTTCTAATTGTATAAATATAACTTAAATATGTACAGTTTTAGAGTAAAGTTAATAAATATTACCAGAAACTAACAAAATTCTTTTATTTCTGTGTAAGCTTTATTGTAATATACTTTTAGGCTTTCTGGATCACTCAAGAAACTTTGCCACAATATTTCCTTCTTCCTAACAAGAGTATGATCTCTTCTCTAAAATTGTAAAAAAATAAATTATTTTGATGCACTATGCGATTGAATGAGACTTACTTACCATTAATTCCTTTGATGTGTTTCTTATTTTCAGCACATCTGATTGAATATCTTCCACTTCTTTCATATTTTTTTTATAACTAGTACAAATCTCATATGAGAAAAGATTCAAACTTTTTGTAGGTGAATTACTAACTTCTTCTAAATAGTTCTTGTTGACTTTTGTTTCTCTAAAAAATAAATTTCGTTAGAAAAACTATAAAAATTCATCGCTTAAATTTTAAAATAAAATATCCGCTTACAACAATTCAAGATTCTTAAGTTTATTAGTTAAAGCCCTTTCCAATAAAGTTTCCATTTGTTCTTCATTATATTTTATGATTTCATGATACTTTTTAATAGCTGTTCTAAGAGGATCTGCAGAGCTTTCACCATTTGATACCATAGATGTAAATATTTTGTAAAAGAAATTAGATGTTTCTGGCGATGACAATAAGTTATCAAATTGATGCTGCTGTTGAATCATACTTTCCTGTAAGGGATACTTATTTAGAAATATGTATTCTATTAATAAAAAAAAAAATTAATAAAATACTAACACATCTGTGAGAAGAAAGTGAATATTCAGTAGTAAGATAATAAACTGCATCTGCAATAAATTCTGCAACCTCATGAAGATGTTGATTTTGCATATCCATTAAAATACACAACAAATCTGAGGTAGCGTGCCCATGTTGTTTTGTCAGCAATAATAAATTATTTAATTTTTCCAGAGAAAGCTTTCTACGCTGTAAAGATGCTTGAGCATTATTTTCTATTAATTTGTTCATTTCTATATCTGCAAAATGTTCAGCAACTTCAAATAACTGCTTTTGTTGCAAAAGCATTAAATTTTCTTCTAAACAATCTCTTTCTCTTGTTAGCTTTATAATTTCTTCACTGTAAAAAAAGAATACAAAACATTTTTAATTGATCACACACATTTTAAACCATTTACACTCTACTGTTTTCATACAGGAAACGTTTTGTCCTCTGAGAAGAACAGTAGAGTGCTAAGGATTAAAATATTTAACCTATAAATGTTGTATTTACCGTAAATTGGATTCAGCTGGTAGTTTACAAAAACCATTATTATAAATATCCTTCACACATTTAAACATTGCAGTTACAGATTCCTTTTGAATTTTGGCTTTTATCTCATCCATTTTTGAAATTGCAAGCCTATGTGACATAATACAAAAGTTATATTTAAATTTCTAGAGATATTGTTAAAGAAATAAATTATAAGAGATATACCTTTGCTTACAAAGCATTATTTCATCAAATTGTTTTTCTTTACTATCATTTATAAATGAATTGTAATCTGAGTCATCGTATAATCTTTCAAAGGTATCCGAATGTTCCAATTGTCTCTTTATATAAAGACTTAAATAATCATAATATAATTGCATTTGCTTTGCAAAAAGTTCTATAGGCATCTGACTCCATAAAATTGAAGTATCTTTCTAATCAAAAATCTTGTATATAATAATTGTACCTGAGAAAAAATAATTATTTATATTATACTACTTACATTTTCTGCAGCATTGGCATATGTTTGTTGCAGATGTACAACACTATTGTAAAAATCACGGTTGCCAGAATCTAATTTTTCAACAATAAAAGTGCAGTCATTATACACTTTATTTAATAGAATTTGTCCTTTTTCTAATTGATTTTCTGCCTGCTCAATATCATCATCAATCTTATCTTCTAATTCTCTGTAATAATGTAAAATTTTAACAAAACAAACCTATTATGTGTGAAAGTATTTCATATGTATTATTTTGTTAAATACTTGAAATTTTTAATTCCATGTTGCAAAGTTTTTAAATAAATCTGATCTTGGTGATAGTTTTCTTTTAAGATGTTGAGCTCTGTAGAAAGTTCATTCATTTCTGCATCATCGTATGAAATTAACTTTAACATTTCAGGGTACTCTTTACATGCTTTTTCTAAAGCATCATCTAGATCGGTGCCTTCCAGCCATTCTCCAGATTTTTGTAACTGGTTTTTCCTACAAAAATATTTACTAAACTTAATTTTATATCTTTGGCTTAAAATAAAATAGTAATAGAAAACAAAGAAAACTTACTATTAAGAAAATAATAGTTTATTATCAAGTTTACTTAAAAGGGATATTACTTACAATTTTACTTCTTCGTCAGTAAGAACATTAGCTCGGGTTACATTTGAACAAAACCAATGCAAAAAAGGTTGTAATGCAGAATCATTACAAATCACATCAAGGGATTCTTGTGGAAAAGTTGCACAATCAGGTCGTAAATCGCTTATTTTATCATAAAAATGTTTGCTAGAAATACTCATTTTTTTCATTCAAAAATATCTTCCCTTAGGTTTAAAAGATTTTTTAGAAATTCAAAGTTAAACTTTATACCGTTCATAAGGTTAACACCTTTCAAACATCAAACCGTCAAACGCCAACATTTATAGCCGAGGCCCGAGATAGCTTATATTCCTACCATGAATGGCGCGCTGATTGGCTAGAAACCATTTAACCAATCTTAACCTACCAATCAAATTTGACCAATTCATTTAGCGGGAAGTTCAAAAAAGTAAAATATTAAATGTGAAATATTTGTGAATACAAAAATTTTAGGTAGTTAATATAAAAAAAGCAACAAAATAGATTCTAACAGTAGCTTTAATAACAAATTTTGTTATAAATTTGAATTCCAATTTTATGTATAATACACTTGTCAAGTAAGTGTGCTATTTCTTTATTAAAAGCCCTGTAGAATCAATGTATTTATACGTAAAAATGATGTATTATAATTTAATTTTCCTAAAATAAAATCAAAGTTCTATTCATGGCCCAGGCAAACCCGTATAAATTCTTACACCATGCATGTCTTTTATTTCTTCTTTTAGTACCTACAAAATAATGTAATCAAATAATTGACATGTTTTGTATTTTTAATCTTTATTTTGATAAATTTCTTACTTCATTTATAAGTCGGTGCTGTTTCACAGTGTTCAATCCCTCAAATTCACTAGATATAACATTTATTTCAAACATAGCACCACATCCTCCTAATAATTAATTTTAGCATTATTCTATTTTTGAAATCTGTATTAAAAAAAAAATAAATTGACTAACCAGACACATCATTGACTTCAATTGTCTGTGCTTTGGGAAATTTATTCCTTAACATGGTTATCATTTTTTGTTCTGCTTCTTTACCAGCTAAACCTCTTCCTGGTCCATTCCATACTCTTGAAAGAAGCTGTAATATTTTTATTTTATTCATTTTTTCTTTCTATTAATTATACTTTCCATTAAATTTTGTATGACAAAGCATTTTAAAATCTTTACAAAAATAGTTTACATATCAAACATAACAGTTGCAAATCTAATTATTAAGGCTGTCAAAAAAGTAGTTGTAGAAACAAAAATAATGAAATAGGTTGTTTATTGTAAATTTATACGTACCGATATGCTGCGAGAGGTTCTATATATGTGACGCAACATTTTATAATGATTCGTCAAGACAAACGTATAAACGATTACCTTTTGTCATAAATCTTCAAAGAAATCTTTAAGCAAAAAAAGAACAGTTGAGGGAAGTCCTACTTTTTCAGTTTCTCTCAACTGAACGTCCCCCACGTTGGGACTTCGCGGCATGGAGGTCATGGAGGTTATGTGTGAGGTTATGGTTGTGTAGAAATATCTTGGAATTGAACAGCTGATTTCTTAACACAAAACAACTATCGCCATCTGTTATATGTTTATCGCTCAGTTTACAATACAGACATTTTATCTTGTAGCACTAATGGTTTTTAACACAGTGATACTCGAGTAGTTTTAAACGAAGTATATAAGAATTGTTAAATTTAAAATATTAAATTTTATAATAAAGGAAGACGTGTTTAAAATAACAAAAATTTTTCTTTTTGTAATAATTGACCCAATTTATCAATAATGATTTATATTGTATACCATGCATATGTGTGTGAAGTTTGATGAATAATTTATACGATGGGGCATTATTAGTACGCTTATGTAGAATATGACAACAATAATGTGCGGTTGTTTTCATTTGAACAGAGGCCATACTCTTTTCACCAATTCTGACCTATGCCCTATATGTCGGACACCGTTTACAGCCTTCTATAGATAAATATCATTTTGTTTCCTTATGTATCATTATTCATAATTTAAACAAGTCCTGGGTTACTAACGAGCAGTGTCTTTCCAACGTTTTTCACCATGAACTGCTTAACTGGAGAGACAGATTCTTTAATTAGCAATGAAGTTCACTTGTCCACAGTGCCAAGTGCAACTGCTGTTAGAAATCAACAACATCAAACAGGTATATTTTTTTTAAATGAGAAGTCCATAAAATAAAGTTTTAAACAAATTCTGAGATTTTTTAAAGTAACATTACAATGTAAAAAGTAATTGGTTATAAAGTAAGGATATTAAAAATAACTGTTTCATTTTTTTAGGTACCAGCATTTTAGGCACTGTATTCTTAATTGTAAATGCAACTTTAGGAGCAGGTGTATTAAATTTTCCTCAAGCTTTTGACAATGCTGGTGGAATTGCAACATCTATTATTACTCAACTTGGTTTTCTTTTTTTTATTACTGCTACTCTCATTATTTTGGCAAGTTGTAGCGATATCACTAATACCCATTCCATGCAAGATACATGTGCAGGCTTGTGTGGCAGAAAATTCTTATATATCTGTGGCATATTTGTAGCTGTTTATAGTTTTGGATGTTGTTTAACATTTTTAATAATTATTGGTGATCAATTTGATAGAGTTTTTGCTACATTTTATGGAATGGATTTCTGTAATCATTGGTAATATATTTAAATTTGTATAACATTTTGTTACATATTTAATATGAATTTTTTATTTTGATGGTTAATTATTTTAGGTACTTATCAAGAACTTTTGTAACATCTACAGCATGTACTGTTTTTATATTACCCCTATGTTTTTTTAAAAGGCTTGACGTGTTAAGCTATGCCAGTTCTGTGGGTTGTGTAACAATTTTATATGTTGTATGGTTAATAATATATGAGAGTTTTGCTCATGAAGATAGTGCTAGCAAACCTGTAAAGATTTGGCCAGATAATTCTCTCGAAGCACTTGAGATTGTTCCTATCATATGCTTTGCTTATCAGGTATGAGTTAACTTACAGTTTTAACAAATAATTATTTGTCAATCGTAATTACATGACTATTTTTTTATATAGAGTCATATGACAGCTATACCAACTTATGCTTGCATGAAAAATCGTAAAATAGGACAATTTACTCTTTGTGCAATAATAAGTATGACAGTCTGCTTTGTTGTTTATTGTGTTGTTGGGATCTTTGGATATATTACTTTTGGTATTGGTAAAGTACCAAGTGATATTCTTCAGGGCTACATGGATAAAAATATTAGCCTTGCTATAGCTATTGTAGCAATTGCTGTGAAAAACTTCACTACTTATCCTATAGTTCTGTATTGTGGTAGAGATGCTGTACTTGGATTATTCGGTTTAGATATTGATATGCATATTAGATCTCGAATTATGATTACCTTAATATGGTTTGTAGCAACACTCAGTATAGCAATTTATGTACCAGATATTGCCCCAGTAATTAATTTATTAGGAGCACTATCTGCTACTTTTATCTTTATACTTCCTGGTATTTGTCTTCTTCAGAGTACTTTACTAAAAGACCCAGAACTTTATTTAAATAAAGATCGTCTATTATTGATACTCGCAATTGTAATTACCACAATTGGTGCTTTTGTGTTTGGAGTTGTTTTGATGGAGGCTGTACAAGATTTGCAAAAAGACTTATTTAAAAATCTGAAGGTAGCTGGTTTTAAAGCAATGTTAGGACAAAGCTTATGCAAATAGCCATAAGTAACAAAAGAAATATTTTTTACATTTTGAAATGACAAAGCCCAAGCTCATTTAATGTCACTAATAATGATGAATGAAATTTGTGATTATATTTTATAATATATTATACACTGTTTACAATATAAGTTAAAAAAATAGATGTAAGTTATGAGTCGTTAAGACTGATATGCAAATATTTGTAACACAAGAGATTTGTCCATAAAGATCTATAAAACTAGAAAAAAATACGGCAGTGGTGCAGTTTTAGGTGCAGCATGCTTTGATAGTAATAGTTATTGATGTGTTGATTTGTATAAGAAAAACAAATACTAATTTTTCATAAATAAAATCTCTTTTTTATTATACACTTTTTACAGTTTTCTTTAACACAGAGTGTTGTTATGTCTTAAATGAAATATAAAATAAGTATCATTGGCAGTCTATTCATAACAAATTTATAAGCTTTTTTAAATACATAATTTTAGGTTTTTAAATAATTTTTAAGCAATAAAACTCATTGAAATATTGCAAAGATTCATCAAGATGAACTTTGAGCCTCTAAAGTTTCTTTGGTCTTTGTAAAGTCGTGTAATATTTTATCCGACATATCAAACACTTTTTCTATTTTTGATTTACAAAAGAAGCATTCTCTAGTGTTAAGAAGATGTCGATCAATGCAAGCACGACACGTTTGGTGATTGCAAGGCTTAAATGTCACTGCGATAGGAAATGCATAACATATTGTGCAGGTATCTTCGTCGTCACTGATTGTTTTCGGATTAGGTAATATACGATTACAGATATTTAGATATTCTATCATTTTTTGAACCCTGTCGATTTCCTCGGGCATTACGTCGGTTTCATCTATAATAAAGTTAAAAGTATATAATATCAAGCCGCATGCAATTCATCCAATTATTAAGTAATGAATATACATACAATCACTAAAAGAAAAGGGCTTTACATTTTTTCGTTTCATATTATTAGTTTGTTTACCACCTATCACAAAACAAAGGGAGTCCATTTGAAAGCTTGGTTCAAACAGTAATGTCTTAGTAATCTCTGGCACTTCTGATATTGAGTTTGCTAAAAATTAGAAATTTAATAATTTTCCTTTTATTTAAAATAAGTATAATATTTCACTTACGAGTAGATATTTTCATATCTTCTTTTAAAAGTGCCAGTAAAATTCCAATTACAGCAGTTAGTATTGGAAAATGATCAACTGATTCCAAATCTGGTATTTCCATTAATACAACGTGTTGGAAGCAGCTTGTTTGTGAGCTCATTCTATTTAAAACTTGACTGAGTAACTGCAAAAAATACATTTTCATTAATAAATTTTTATTTTATTTCTTAGTAATTTTAAACTGTTGGTAATCAAAGGGCTAAGTACTAAAACTGTTAAAATTGTCAAGACGAGATCAGCGTTTAACCAAAATATTTATAATGTACACGCCTACTTCTAACATCAACATTCCTTATACTTTTATCTTGTAAATATTTATCTAAGAATTTTAGTACTTTAATCAGATGTAACTTATGAGAAATATATCTTTTTTAGAGTTTGATATAGTTTTTCGATAAATTGGCACTTAGCTCCTTTCTTACTAATACTACTCAAATATACTAACTTGACATAGTCGAGCTAATAAAGTTTCACTGGAAGTTTGAGATGGATCGCTAAAAATGTTTAGAGCTACAGAACATATCATTTCTAAAACTCTCAATAAAGAAATTGTGAGATCAAAACAAGCAGCGCATATTTTTAACTGTCTGGATTCGATAAAGCCTCTCTCCGGTCTCGATGATACATTGTGAATTTCTTGGACCATACCAATAAATTCCGAAAATGCCCAATTTAACTGATTCAGTAATGAGTTCAAAAACTGAGTTGTACTCTGCGAATTATTCAATAATGCATCTCGAATATATCCTTGGAAAACAACGGATGGACACGGCTCTGTGAATTAAAACAGAGTTTTTCTGTTGATTTCAGCTACTCTTAATATTTGTAAAAACTTACTTATTGGCTGAGAAATATATTCTTGTTGCGGGGTTTTTGGCCCCACTTTCTTCGTAAGATGCGGACTTTTTTCATAACGAAATGCAAAGCCATGGCCTTGCCAAAATCTGACTAGAACCCAATTCGATTGTGCCCACGCTCTATTTTCATAAGGCTTTAACAAATTGTTAACAACTTTCAATTTACTTTCTATCGGAACATTTTCCATTGCCTCTAGAGTAAGAGGATTGGATACAAAGCCTGCCAATGCTAGAATCAATGTATCTTTTGCGCTTGCATTGACTATTCGAGGATCAAGGAAATGATTGCACAAGAAATCGGCAATCTTTAATAAGATTTCTTTATAATCCGGTATTCCTTCTATGGGTATTGTAGGATGTAAATGATTTCTGATACCCACAAATAAATCGGACATTGCATCTAGATAAAAATCAGGTACAAAACTAAACATATTCCCTTCTTCACTAGCCGTTCGTAAAGTTAATATTACAACTTTTAAGAGCCACGTCAATTGAGTTTGTTTCTCTTCTGAAAATACTGCAGCACGGACCCAAGCCATGTGTCGAGAATGCTCGGATAATTTAGAGGTAAAAACCTCAATCGCGCGAAGCAGTTCAGTTTGAATTAATTGAGAATCAATATCATCATTTTGTTGAACAATTTCTAATCGAGATTTGGTATCAGCGATAGCCGCAATATAATCTGAAATACTTTCTTTAAGACTGGCTAATTTAGCTACTTGTTTCTTAACTGCAGCATGATAAAATAGAATAATTCCGTCCAGTAGCTCTAACAAAGAGATTACAGGATCTGCCGTTCCTGGTTTTGGAGGTGTCCTGTCGTCTTCCCAAAAAGGCAAATATCCTAATCTTTCAACTATCATGGAGCTTCCAGGTCCTACAGCATTCAGATTAATCATTCTCGCGATAGGTATAAGCATAGGTAGCTCTCCCTGTCTTAAAGCCCCCCCAATAAATGAAGCTGACGATGTATCACGTGTTTGCTCCATTGCAACCATAACTTCATGTTCAGGACCTAAAAGGTGCATTAACTCATTCTTAAACGTCTTATGCAGGTGAGAAATTACGCCACCCAATCTATCAATTCCTGAGTAGCTAATTGACGCATCATAAAAAACCCTGTAGATTTGTATTAATAAATGTTCGTTCTTTCATTACAATTAGACGAATTTATTTAATTTTATTAAAACAGCTTACCTGCAAGGTATGTACACAGGATCTGATCCTACTTCTTTATCCCACAAAGTTCTAAATGTAACCAAAAGTCGATGGAAGCAACAGAATGTAATAGGTAAAGGTGTCTGAAAAAATTACAATAATATGAAATAGAAATCATATAAAAGTTTACTACTGTTAAATTCGCATATACTTACGCGATTTGACATAACATGTTCTTGAACAAAACGACGAAATTTTTTAAGGAAGATCGTTCTCGAGGTCGGTGTTTTATCAGTTCCATCGGAATTATTAAGAAGGGTTAGTAACAATTCCATTTGTAATTCTTCTATTTCTACATATTATTAAAAATAAAAAGCTCGCTATTAATTAATTATTAAGCATACAAAGTAAACATTGATAATATTCTTACCAGATATAGCTGATTTGATCCGTTTACATGCATCAAAATAATCTTGCTTATTAGTTTCAATGGACGGATCTACAGGATTTGTCTCCCACCAAACTTTATTAATTACTGCTGCTAAGCCATCTTCATCCAATGGTTTTACATGTACAAAATTAGCAAACCAGACACGATCAAATAACATGTTTTGTAACAAACGCTGTCTTGTTTTAGTATGTTGGCAAACTTTAACAAGCACTACCAAACTTTTGCACTGCTCTGGATATTCAAGTAACAATGAAACTACCCTGAATGTAGAAAATAAATATACTATTGTACTTTCTAAGCAAGATTTCAATTCGTGTTCTTCTAAAAAGGTCCACAATAGATCTAAACAAGTCATTAGCTCAGAGGTATCAGAATTTATATTGTGAAACTTCATATTCGATGTTAAAGATAATTTTTGAATGTATGGAACAAAAACAGATTCAACAATATATGGCACAGTGAGCAATGGTCCGGCTAACTTTAAAATGCACCTTACAAGACACATGAGAAAAGCATGAGTGCTCATAATTTTGTTCTCTTCCAGAGAGGCTTGCTTTTGATCTATTTGTATTTTATCTATTATTTCCACCATTTTTGAGAACCACTTAAGTAAAAGTACTGTTTGGCCCACTTTTTCAAAGGGTGCGATCTGTAAAGCCTCATATCCATCAATTGGATAACGCAAGGGTGTGGCACCAAAATTTGCTGTTAAATTTTCTGTGAAACCAAGACTGACAGTAGGAAAATATGCTATTCCAGGTCCAATTGATACTTTATCAAATGCTAATCCCAGAAGTTTTCCATTTCTACAAAATTCAATTGTACCCTCGTTTAAATCTATTGCACAACCAATAATATCTCCTGAAAGCCATGCTTCTCCATATTTATGTGTTGACATATTCCATTTTCTTACACGATTACCATCGTATGCGAAAGAATTGGGTGTGTCACCTAGGTATGAATAGCAAATATATTAAGTCACAAATGGCAAAGAATAATAGATATATTTTCTTCAAACATACCAACTCCAGATTGTTGATTAAATTTACATTTAGCAGTACTCCAACCCAACTGCATGACACCTTTAGATCCAAGTTGTAACTCATACATCCATTTTCCTGTGAACACTGCAGTATTTGCTCGCATAGTACTAAAGTTACTTTGAGAGTTGACACTTAATCTATCTGGTGATACAATAAACAGTCCTTGATGCGTGGATAAATCAAATCGAACAAGATTAGGTCCTATTCGACCTATTCTTTTATCCTCAAAAACTAGAGGGGCATCATATTTGGCTAAAACATTTTTTATGTAGTTATCCACATATTGTATAGTTTGAGATGTTCTGAAAACACGCATAAGTGTATAAAATCTTATATCATAAAATTAATTAAAAGATTTATATTGTTAAAACATTACACTTACCTAGACGTCTTTTCCTTCTCATCTTGCAAGCTGTTGACACTCGTTAAATCATCTATAATATCCGAACCAAATATTTTTTCCAAAATTTCTTCTGTCTCCATCGGTAGATATTAAAATGACAGAAATTTATTTTGACAAAAATTTATTTTTCTACGAAAAACGCCGCTAACTTCAGTTCAGTTAAACGAAAAACCCAGAGATATCGATTGATATGTCGGTAATCGGTAAAGTCGGTAAGTTACGTGACTTGATCTTCATGATACTTTCTGTTGGATTTTTAATAATTTTTTCTGAATCTTGTTCCATTTTGTTAATTCTTTACTCTTATTATTTAATAATGTATGGTGCAGATAATTATTACTTTACAAATCAAATAAATCAAAGTATTGTCTAATTAACCTTGTAAATTTTAAATAAACCTCTTTCGAAATTGTATTTTGACCGAAAGTTATTTTAGCCAGAAACACTAACTTCAGTTCAGACAAAACAGTAACTGATCTCTGACGATCTACTGACTTGACAGTAACCTGAAATCATCGATATACCGATCGGGAAAATCCGTATATATCAGAACGTAAATTTCAATTTTCAAAACTCATTACGGATTTGCAACACATTTTCACCTCCTCTGTTCCATGGTTTTAGCTAAAAGCAGTACACTGTGCGTTTGCACCACCGATAAATTAGTTTGATCAAAAGGATCTTAGGAATTTATAGGGTATATTCAGACGGCACACTGCTTACTATACTTACGTAGTACTAAGTAAATTTTCACGACTGGGTTGATTAGTCATCCTATTCTACATCAATTCACTGAGTAAAACTTTTAGCATCGTTGAGTATCGGCTGGAGATACATGAATTATATTGGAGGAATAGTAAATATTTATTCTTTACGTTTGTTTATTGATATTATTATCATTAGCCTTAAAGGAAAGTGTTGATTAGGCATTTATAAATTTTTAATGTCACTGATATTAATGTGAGACATAACTATATATGTAACGTTATATGATAAATTACAATTAATTGAGTTAAAACTTAATATAACGTGTGTATTATATGTAAAATAATCGCTATACAAACGTATAATAGGATATGAGTGCAAGTTTAAATATAGAATCAACAATTATATGTGTGTAACGCTGCAGAAAATATATGATACAATCGGAAGAAATATTCTTGGCTTTGGTATTATCTTTTTCTTACGGTAGGTATAGCGTGTCAGCACTGTTAATCGTATCTATATTTAGCGCGAACAATTATTTATAAAATAAGAGTATTATGAAGCCATCGTGTATATACGCATTTCGTTATTTGTATTATTTAGAAATAACACTTTCACGGATGTACGATCGCTGATTAATCACGAGAAAAATCGAAAGAAAGATATATGCCTGCGGCTCTACTATGTAGACATTTGTAAAAGTGTGTAGTAGTTTTCATATTATTTTACGCATGCTATTTAATTAACGAGTACATCGAAAGGCGTATGATTACGATGAGGTGTAACATTGTTTTTCGTTGAATTTCAAATATCGGGATTATCAATAGTGCGTTATGCCCAATGGCTATGACTATGATGTCATTTATTAAATATTCACGTTATTGTACATTTAGTATTATTTTTTGTTGAATATATCGAACATCACTGTCATATTAGTACCTAAAATTAAGAAATACGTAGTATATAACATATCGTATAGATTCTAGCATATTTAGCAAATGAATTGCTCACGCCAAGATCGTCTCATTCGCGCATGTTAATAAAACAAAATTGCTTAAAAGAAAATGTCAAAATTCATGCATTCATCTGCATTAAAGGAACATCGAGCATGTTTATCGTAAACATTAGTAACCATAATGATTGATTGGTAGAAGTAGTTTTGGATATGCGAATTTGCTATTTAAAATAAATTATATCGATTATTGTGTAGAAATTTGTTTTTTGCCTAATAACTTTTCTCTCTTTTCCTTCCTTCGCTCAATCACGCGCACACCCAAACACACACATGTACACTCTCTATTTCTCTGCACTTTTTATTCCATTCTATCACACACACACACACACACACACACACACACTATCTCTCTCATTCTCCCACTCAAATAATATTTCGATGCATGATTTAATTTCTCTCACACACGGCCCTGTTACTTCCCCCTATCATCATATCTCTCATGACTAGAAACATCGTTTCATGGGTCACTTGGTAAAAAAATTGCGCGAAAATGGAAAATATTCATAGAAAAAATAAACCGATGTCGAGGACGACGACGATGATGACTGGTGTAGCGATAATCGTTCGTATATCCCACTGTTCCTGTGTCATTAAAACATAATATAGTATTGTGTTTTCGTATTGTCGCGCTTTATATATCATCGTTACCGGTCAAAGATCGTGCGGGCATCCTCGACAGCTATCCTCTCTTCTCGAATACGATAATAATTAATTAGTAGAAGTCCTTGCATTGGGCGGAGTGACTGGTCGATGGGAGGGGCGTCTTCTCTCTCTCTCTCTATCCTCGAAAGAGCGTTAGGTTTTTTGCGTGTACGGGAGAACCTTAAGAATACTATAAGAATGAAACGCGTGCGTCGTTCGTCGATGAAAATAAATATATCTTTATAGTGTACAGGTCGAGACGCACTAATGTAGTCGTTAATTAATGGCAATTCAATTGGCTTGCTCGGCACTCTGCGCAGCCTGTTTCTCGATTTTCCTGGCCAACTCGGGACTCATGTGGGGATGCGGCGGGAACGGCATCACGGGTTTGCGCAGGATCGTCGGCTTGACCTTGACCTGAGGCTTGAAGGACGAGACTTGCTGGCTTCCACCCGTCAGATGCATATCGGCGAACTTGGCGACGATTTTCGGGGTCGATCTGGGAGGCAGGGGGGAGCGCAAACCTATGGCATCTGATCCAATTTCATTGGAACTGGCTGATCTGACGATCTCTTCCTGTTCGACGTACACTTCCGGTTCCGCCTCCGCGGTCTCCACTCTCTTCAGCTTGCTGCTCTCCGGATTCGTCTTGGTGTTCTTCTTCAGGGTGCACTGGTTCTGTTTGGCGAACCTCTCGGCAGCGGTGCTCATGTCGGGCGACTCCGGACCACCGGTCGGCGAAGTGGAGGCCTCGATCCTAACCGGATGTAGCGGTGCCTCGTCGTCCGAGCTGCTCAGACTGCTCGACGAGGCGGATTTCTTGCTGGCGTCTTGCGCCGACAGAGGCAGATCCATCACGAGGTCCGGTGTGTGCTTTTGTCGCATCTCGCGAAACTCCTGCGAAGTCCTGAAGGACTTTGACATTGGTAGCGGTGGGTTCACCAACTGAGTCTGCGAGGCTGCTCTTCGCTGCCACAGTTCGCGGTTCGCCGAGAACGTCGTCGTTTCTTGTTCCTCCTCTTGGGAAGGGTTGCAGATACCCTGAAGAGAGTTGACGCTGGGCTGCTGAATCGTCTCACCCATGCTTTGAGACTTCCAATGCTGTTTTCTACCAGCGCCCCGCAAAATCGATGAGATTCTCTCTGACTCCTCTATCGATTCGTCGTCCCTTTGCTGCTGCTGGCAATTTTGCTGCGGTGCTGCTGTCATTACTGCCAACGCTTCCGTCCGGTTGGATATGTCTTTCTCATCCTCCATGTTATTATTATCCAGTGTCGACTGTGCGCTATCAGTTTTCTGCTCCTCCATGGCAAATACCACCCTCTCGTGTTCAGGAGTGGATGCTTTCGGTGCTCGCGACGGTGTCGTGGATTCCTGGAAAATAGTTGAAGTACCAAAAGTGACGAGTATTCCATTGAGACTTATCTAAGGGAAGAGTCGTCGACGAATGAGCAGTTCGTTATGCAAACGGTCGTTCCAGGGGAGCTTCTATTAACTTTTTCACTATAACGTTATACAAAGAGAATCCCATTACTATATAATAATAGAGAGATAAAACTTGGTAACTTTATACTTATATATATTTAATATTACATATATATATTCATATATATATATGTAACATAATTGTGATTTAACGAGACATGGAAATACACTGACAATACAATGACAAGGCAAAACATCAGAGAGAAATACGTGATAGTAATAACATAAAGTTTCATTCATTAACAACTAGACCTTGTAATACGGTATAGAAACGTGCATGCATTAACGTAAATCAGTTTTAACGTAAATTTTTGGATGATGCGTTTGTAAGTTAGGAATAAAAACTGCTCGTAAAACTGAAAACTGGTTTAAGGTGGAATTGATTATTCTGCGGAGAATTTGGATGCACGTGGTATAATATACAGAGTATTACATGTATATTGTGGTACTACCTATTAGCGCAACACTTTGCCGTGTACCATCCACGTGTAGCGATAAGATTAGTGTTTTAGCTGAATGGATGAGATGGGTGAGATACTTCTTTACTCACCTAAGCCGAAAGAATGTCCGTTGCTTAAGTAGACCCCGCAAGCGGCATTCCGTATGGCTTCGTCTACAGACTGAGATCGATCTACGGAACGCTAGGATTCACAAACCAACTGAACTGTCAAATTGACACTCCTTGAACGAAATGAAAAAAACACAAACGACAGAACCACACAACACTGGCAGCAGTTTTATCGAACAGTTTTTAGTCCGTTTCGCCACTACTTATGCACGCGAAACATTTGCTGTCAACTATAGAGCTGACTCTATACGTAAATCTGGAAAAACAGCAACCAAACCAACTGTTAACATTGAAAGTTTAAACAATTAAAAAAAAAACGGCACAAGGGGCTCCAAGGACAAAATAGGCGGCGCAAGACAAGAGACCAAGGCACATGCAGGCAATGAACATGTATATTTCTATTTTATTTACAAGAGTATCGTACAAATTCTTACACCATTATAGTATATATTTGTATAGATATCATTCAAAATAAATTAAACTTACAATTACCATTTGAAGTTTAAGTAATACTTTTTTTTTACTATATTCCGGTCGTCGTACTCTTAGATCATTTAGTAAGGGCGTATATCACGTACAAGAAATTTCTTACCGCAGTTCCCTTCATCGGTTTATTTGCGAATCTTTCTGCATTCTTTACGAGAGCTACCAATATTATTGCTGAACAGTGTCAAACCAGTATACCGAGCGGAAGAAAGAAACAAACCATTCGACTCGAGGAACATTTTTTTCCTTTTGTATACGTTCCAGTAAAAAAAAAGCTATGAACAATAAGCACTAGTGTTCCGAAGCTCAGTCTTTTGGCAGAAACAGACGCTCCTCGAGCTTCCAATTATAACAATATTGAAATTATCGTAACCCTCGACACAAGTATTTCTCGGTTCAATTATTGTCCTACATTATCTCTATAGAGAAATAACGAAGCAATGCATTCTATAAGTGCTGTGCACAGGCGGTAGGTAGATTGTGTTTGGAGTCTACATTGTGCAATTCCGAGACATCTTTCGCGCAATTTGCAATAAAAAAGGGAGAATATAAAATGTTTAGCACAAACAGCCATGCACCTGTGTTTCATGAAGTACATACCATTTGAATGTGTCGTACAGAGTACAAAAGCAGGCGAACAAAAGAAAAACAAAACAAAAAATCAGAATAAATCTCAATACTAAACGGTGGTTTCCAATACCTCTCGACTGATGATGGGTTGTGCTGATGAGATGCAGGGCACATTCGTTACAACTGCCGATATTATACCGCTGCTGTTAGCAGCATTCTCTGTCGTTACTATATTGGTACCCGTGGACAAATCGGATGTACCACCGGAAGACCATACATTTGCATTTCCCGATGGACCCATTAACGGTGAATTATTGCTCGACAGGACACTGTCTGCCGAACTGGAGGCCCTCCTCCGCATAGATTCTTCGCTCGATGATTTCAATAATTCTTTATCTCGTTCTTCGTCCCTGTTTGACAAACAGTCGCTAATTGTTAATCATCGATGCTTTTAGTAACATTTATATTATATCGCGCGTTACCTCATCATCACGGTGTACTTACTTCATTTTCAGCATTATATATTTGTCTGGGATTAATCCTTCCCTACCAGCTACAGCCCCTCTCCACCAGTCATTGCTCACCTGGGTGTACAACGTCAGAGTATCCCCTTTCTTAAAACTAAGCTCTCTGTCGGATCTTGCGTTGAAATCAAATTGCGCCGTTGCTTCAAGGTTTTCCGACTCTGCAGGAATCATTTCAACATGTTATATTTCGTTCTAATTTTGGACAAATTCACAATAATAGCCTTCCTGGCTACTTTTCTCGCTTACCGTCCTCCGAAGGATAAACCTCAGAATCCATGTCTTCTTGAACTTGATCCGTCGGTGAATCCCCCACATCTCTGTACAATGATCAATAGCAGCACGTTAGTTTCGCCAACTGATAAGACATCTTTGAAAGATACATGTGTTCATGCACGTTTAACACTTACACGTCATCCGGCTCTCTACTTATATACTTTTCGTACTGAATTCCACCGATATCTTCCGGAAAGATTTCTTCGCAGAAAGTTATAATATTTTTGATCAATTCGTTTACTTGGTTCTGGTACTGAACTTGATCCTTATCCTCCGGAACAGGCACCAACGTTGGACCGAAGCAAATGGCCAAGTTGTACGGATCCATCATATTCTCATCCGAAAACTCTGATAAGCTGATGGGAGAGTATCGAAGAGATTAGTAATGAAGTATTGGAGAGGAGACAGAAATAAAATTTAGTTTATTGATTATAGGATATACTGACTGGTTAAGAAAAGCGAAAAGATATCGCATCACGATTACGACTGGTCGTGGAAGACTGGCAATAAGCTCTTTCATCTTATTAACAAATTCCTGCTTAGACTCTAGCTGCGCCAATTCCATAAGATGCTCGAAATAAAAGATCGGAAATAGTGGTTCCCTTAATTCTCGTAGGTACAGCTTTAGTACGCCAGCGACACTGTTGATATCTGAGGCATCCGTGACGTCAGCCAGTGGATCTTCTCCTCTTTCGAACCACTCTCTAAAGTTGTTGATTTCTACTTGGGAGCCCGAGACTCTGAATATACCTTGATGATGAAGCCCATAGAGATTGATAACTCGTATACAGCTCTTCATGATCAATGGTATTTCTTGATTAGTGCTTTCCAAGTACTCCTCCAAAGATCCACCGAAAAGCTTCGGCTGACCATTCATCTGCAAACGACCTATTCGTTTTCTACGTGCTTGCTTTTGCTTGGTCGTGGAGATGGATGGATTAGGACTCGAATTCGATCCGTCTATCAAACTTTGGCGAATGTATTCTTGCTTAGCATCGAGCCTGGCTATTCTCGACGTTCCTAAGAGGTATTCCCTGAATTTCTGTAACGAGCAAAATCGATTATTTTCAAGAGCAGTGTAAATGGATCGTTTTATCGTTATTCCCGATATCCCGGTATTTAACGACTTACGGTAAGGTAAAATTCTTCAGTCTCTTGTCTATCGGCTCTGAGCTTAATCTGCACAGTCTCGGGCGGTCGAGAAGTCGGTATTGCATTTTCGCCGAAATATCTCGAACAGTCGTAATCCTTAGCGGTCAACATTTCCTGCAAACTTGCCTCGGCTGTTTCCAGGGTCTTCCAAACTTCTTCGGACTCGGTCCTCAGCGTCGTTACTCTTTGCTGAAGCTGGCCCAGTCGTTGCTCCATTTCAAAATGCAATACTTTTTGCAGCTCAGGCTCCGGCGTCTTGAACAGAAAGAGGAATAAGAATATGGCATTTTTTCTTTTGCAATAAAACTGAAAGGCCAGCTTCTTACATCGTCTCCTCGTTGTCCTTGAAACTCGAACTTTTTAGGAATCATAAACGCGGCATGGTGAGATTCCAGGAATCTTTGTTTGTCGGCTCTCGAATCCAAAGCACCAACACAGGCAGCCAGCTGTTCTGCACCAGATTGCAACGATCGCTGCCTACCTTCCTCCGCACTGCAGTGCATTAATAATGCCCTCGCGATGCAATTGTGAAATCCAAAGTCCATACACTGTAATAACACGTATTAACGTTACTCAACGATCTGGAAACCCCTCCCAGACCTTACGAGAGTTTTACAAAAGACGACAAAAACACAATGTGTGAATAAAATAACAAAAATAAATCTACACTTAACGGAATGTAAAACTCTTAATCAAACCTATCTCATTAATAGAAAACTTGCAACTGTCATAGATGAATTTAACATGTGTAAAAAGTAAAATCGAGGACCGTGTGCTATAGATTTATAGTCGCGAAGAGTTTTCATTAATGAGGCGTAATTAGTATCAAGCCAGTGGAGATGTAGCTATTGATGCAAAAGGTGATTAGCGCAACGTTTGACCCAATAGCCTACTATAGCGTGCCGTCTGACATGTTTCTAGTTTCCTATTGGTACTTGCAGCTTGTTTCTTCGAACTTACATCAATGAGATCAGACAAGTCGTCCACAAAGTACTTGTGTATCGTCGTGTTCGAGGCCTCCAGGCACAGGATGTACTCGTTTCTGGCCTTGAGTGCCTTCAGCTTTGCCTCCTGATACTTGTTTCTCCTCTGAAACAGAAATGGGTAACGTTAGTCTTGATCCTTCTGTTATCTCAATATTAATGCTCGCGTTGCTCTGTTACTTTTCTCTTTGTTCAATCCTATCTCGAGAGTCGGGTCTCTCCCCCGACCTTCGTTCTCTCGCAGATTGCATCAATCCTGCCAATAGTTGGTTGCATCAACATCATTTATACGTTTTAACGTTCCCGACTGTGTACATATACATTCGAAAGTTATCTACGATGTTTAATAAAATAATAATTACATCTTCGATATTCCCGCGCGATTCCGCTCAGGCCATTCGACTGTATCCATTGTAAATATCGCGATTGGTGAGTAACGGTGAACGAGCGGAGCGAAAGAATCGTATAACACATATACTATATTCAGCACAAGTGGAATGACTCTGATGCACGTGTGTGCTTGATCTTCCTCTTTCTCAACTTTTTCATTCGGCGCTCTTCGCTTCCTATTCGAACCGTTAGAAACATCTGCCACATCGTTTTGGATGGATAACAAAAAGCACTGTTTATTTTTCCAATAAAGGACGAGCGCAGCTTCAAAGTCTGCTAAAAGCCAGCTACTGTGTTGCAATAACTGCTAAAGCGCAATCGTGGAGGGAAAAAAATCTATTTGTTCAAGCTCGTTATTTCTTCGAACCAAGCACAAAGTTCCTCTTTATCCCAGTGTTGCGTCATGCTTTCATGCGTGACGAGAACTGTCTGGTGGAGGCTTTTTAAACTTTCGACGGAAAAAAGGATATATAGAAATAAAAAAATAGTAAAAAAAAACAGAACACGAAGAGCGGAGCTAATGGCTCGTCGATGGTATAAAGAGAGGAAGGGAGGATCTCGTTGATGGTTTACACTCAACTTTGTATATATATATATATAACGCAAGAAGGGAATGCGTGGTTATATCGCTTTAGATTCCAGTGTGCTTGTCAGGCACTGGAGAAAAAGCTGATAGCGATCGAACGGTTACCACTCTCCGGCTCTGCGAGTTTTGCTTCATCTCTCCGAGGAGCTGCATAAAGCTGCACTTGGGCTACATGGAGGACGATTCTGAGAAGCGGAGCCGAGAGGGGAAGATGCGAGACTAGCAAAAAGCGGCCAGTGGAACAATTGGCAGGGCGATGACGCAGACACCTAATTCGGACTTCCTACAATTGCCCTCGATCTTCCTCGCGTTGCAAAAATCTCATAGTTCACCTGCCAAAGCCATTCGACACGCGATCAACAATGTTGGATACTAATATATATATATATACACAAGTAGATTTATAGTTTATTAAACTATAATATTTGTTCCAGTTGCATGCTAATAATTAATTTTTATTACACTTATCGACTTCCTCCCGGTACATTGACTCCGCTCGAGTGTAAACCTCGACAGGAGCAAGATGATGCACTGTACACGGAAGCTATTTGTTGCTCGTTAGCATTTACGGTTCAACGTTTTTCACGTTTTATGGAAAAGTTTATCTCGCGAGGCAAATAAAAGCTCGATTGCGTGCAACTCGGCTATATTGGCAAGATTAAAGCATCTAAATACGTTACTAAGCGAACGGTGTACTTTCAATTTCCTTTGAGCCGCCTCTACGAAGGCCAAGCACGCGAACTTATATCTCGAGGCTTTTCAGCTTCAGCAATGTGCCAAGTCAGGCATATCGAAGCGCAAGTTCGCCGTTGGTCGTTCATGATAAATTCAGGAGGATGCAAATATAAATGGCCAGATCTCGCCAGAGTTGATTGCTATTATGCCGTTAGATTGGACTCGGACCACTGCACCAGGTGCAACCATCTGGCAGATAAGGCGAATTAACCGAGAGTGCTTGGTAAACCGTCCTCCGCTCGTTATTCGCCCATTTCCATTGCCAAGACGCGCGAAGGACACCTGATCCAGACCACAAGAATTTGCCGAATTTATCCACGGTCATGGACGCCTCGCGCGATAACCCCTCGACATTACGTCCAGAATTCACGCACCACTCTCATATATACCACCACAGGAAACTCTTAATCACGAGTTATCTGATTAACGATAGCATTGCAGGAAATTGCGAGTTATAAAATACGCCATTTGTACACTCCGCACCATCTCTCTACGTACCTTCCCTAGTATTATGATCAGAGTCGTCGAACGATCAATCTCTTTTGCAGCGAGAAGTAGAATTCTCTCATCAGGAGCAATTGGATGAGAGGAGGGAAACAAAAGAGGACGGTTTTGGATCAGCCATCTTCCTTGCCTCGATCCATCGCTTTCAACACGATAGAACGCTTTTAGATACAGATTTATGTAGTATTTTGCTTTTTGCCGAAGCTCCAGTGGGACTGTGATGAAATATTCGAGGAGAGTTTCAATGATGGATGCGTGTTTTGGAAACACGATGCGTAGTGAGTTTCTGGCTTCTGCGAGTCAAATCTTTCAATGGGTGGAAAAAATTCTCGGAACACTCGAGAGCCACTGGCAGATCCGGAGCAGCATGGGAGGCATTAAGCCTTCGACACGCTAGAACGACTGGAGTTTTTTTTCCTCCTCTTCTGCACAAACCCCTAAAGATATCTGGTCACAGTTTTTCTTGGACTTGGATTCTTCGGGATTTAGTCATCAATGATCACGCTTTTTACGTCTATTCTGAAAGATGCTTTAATTTCAAAGGAGCAGTGCTTCGAGTCATGATTTAACGAGGAGTGGCGATGACTGATGCACGAAGCATAAAATTAATTCGAGCGAAGATCGAAGGAATACCTTTGGGCTCGACGAGCTCGGACGTTGCATCGATTATTCAGCGTTAACTGAGACATCCCAAGACCAGTCCACTTGAGTCAGCCAATCGTATAATCAATAGCGAGAGCTTGCAATTAGTGTTTATAATTAACAGATACGAGAATAGAATTTGGCCAGAGAGAGTAAGCTGGGAATCGGTAACTCTTGCAGCGGAGTGTACTCGACTACACTCGAGGGTCGAGGGTCACGCACAGCTCGGAGTTTACATTATTTGCACCTCCTGCTCGGCCTCACCTTGTTCACCTCCTTCTCGATCAGCTTGTATTTCTTGCTCCTTGCTAGCTTCTCCGGTGGCGCATTGGCAACTTCCAACTTTGTACGTTGCTGTTCCGCCACTCGAAGCTTCGTTTCGGCTTGCCTAGACTCGGCTTGATAAGCCTGATACGTCTTCATTGTCGTATGCAACTCGTGCAACACTCGCAAGATCTCCTCGTGCGTCTCGTAGCCAATTTCGCGACACTAGGCAGAAAAAATTATTGTGAGAGGCAATTTTAAAAGATATATATATATATATATTACTCGTTGGAACTTTAGGTGAATAAAGCTGTAGGAGGGTGGATAACAAGGACATGTGGGAGCAGTATGTGTCAGGGTCCAATGTAATTTATCATTGGACCATGAATAGGCATTCGAGTTTAAACCAAATGATTAAATTTGTCTTTCCGTCGAGTGAAGAAAGAATTGATATGAAAATATTAAATTAGAATCACTGAAATTATTCGCTGGGATTGTTTTATTGGTAAAATAGCAGCAATGGGATTAAATTACAGTCGATTGTTCAGTCAACTTGGTAGCATGGAGGAGGAGGAGGGTCGTCGAGTTTTCAGGGGGACGCAGCTCGTGGTGCTTACTCGTTTGTAGATTCGTTGTACGTCTTCCATAACTTGGTTGAGTCTGCCAACGAGATGCGTGCTGTAGACTTCCGAGAGGGCGGCGTGGTCTCTGCTCAGGGATTTCGTTTCGTTGACAAGCTGTTGCCAGCAAGCATAACTGGAGAACATGGGCCATTGTTCGCGCCTAAAACACAAATTTTCAAAGAGAAACTCGATTATTAAACAAAAAATAAACAATTAAAAGATTAAAAAAGGGATCTCAAACACACGTGCACAAAGCTTCTATAATTTTTAATTAATTTCTCTAACAACCACCACTCCTTCACAAAGATTCTTACTACACGAAAAAATAACAATATAAAAGTTAAAACAAGTCCCAAACAAGTAGTTTATTTTCCGTAATAGCTAAAAGAAATATTTGACGATTTATGAGGGGGATCACAAATTTTATTTGAACACCTCGGTGGAACTTAATTGAACGGATCCATGCATCTTCACATGGGACTCGTGGCAATTTTTATGGATGTAGAATAGGGTAGAGGAGGAGGAGGGGTGGGGGGGGGGGGGGGTGGTTTGTTCTGGTAATCCCGCATATAAGCCCGTCAAAAAGAAGAGTATATCGATCTGGCCATTCTCCGAGTGGGGGAAATGTATCCGGTAGGCGCGCACGTAAGCTGGATTAGGCTCTTACGCGCGTACACGTATACACAGTTTACACACCACGCGAATCTCTTTTGTGCACGACGAAACACTCGCTGTAAAAGAATAGCGACGCAAGCTGAATCGGACAACGAGGGCACTGCGCTTATTCCGGTATCTCCCAAAGCTTTGCCGTTTCCCAGAATCCGCTTTGATGGCCGAGGGAACTTTTGCAAAATTTTCAGCAACTATTCTCAGAGCGAAGAGATTCGACGTCCCTCTACGTCATGCACTATATAGTACACTATTTGCTCTCGAGGCAGCTTCCCCGCTGCTTCGAAACTCGTGAAACATACGTCGCACAAGTTTCGCTCGCACAAAAGTTGAAATTGCAGATGCTCTCGAGTTTAATCGCGTGGAAGGTTAAATAAATGAATTTTCTGACGAGCGAATAAGGAATGACGAAGGAGGAACGAATGGTTGCACGATCTCAATCGGCTAATAAGATCGACCCAACTTACTTTTGCTTTTGCTCCTTGTGCCTGAGTTGAATGCTCCTGGCCATTTTGTCCAGCGATTTGCTGTAGTCGAGTTCCAGTTCCGCCCTTCTGCGAAAGAAGTCCTGAAGCTCGGCGACGAGGGCGACTTGCGCCTCCACCCGGACGTCCAGACATCTCAGCTGCTCGTTCAGCTGCAGCCTTATGTCTGCAAACAAGAAAAATAAAATACTTTAGTCTCGCTGTATTTCCCTCCTATATCTTCGCCCGACGCTTGATCGATATCGTCCAAACCACAGACGCTGTCTTCGGGTTTCGAAAACCGCGAAGAAGACCCACTCCACCCTCGCTGAAGACATTAAAAACTCTCACACACTTTTATCAATCTCGCACAGCAGTTTGGTAAAATCCTATAAGAGACGCTATTCAACGGTTAATTTTCACCCTAATTTATCAATCCTCCTGGAAGTTATCGGCTCTGACGATGATGAGTAAGAGGGTGGAAGGAGGACCCTGACGCAGTATCAATATTATCTCAAGCTCCCATTCGAGTCGAGTGAGCCGAGACGAGAAGCTCATATCATATATATATATATATATATATATATATATATATATATATATATAAGAGCGAAGGGCAAATAATAGTTCGTTTGAATCGAGTTTTGCGATTGGCTATATATACAGGCATCAGGATTTATGCTCGCGTCTGCTCCCGGAAAACTTATTCCTTTGGCCAATCCAGAGTTCTTCGGCTCGTTTCGGGTTCGTTATTATTGAGACAATGCGGGAGTCGCGACAAGGAGATGAAACGATAACGACGAGAGAGAGAGAGAGAGAGAGAGAGAGAGACGAAGGCTGATCAGGAGTATATAGCTGACGGCTCGAAAACTTGGCGACCGTCGCATTTTTAGTTCCTCTGCTGATTCGCGACTCCAACTAATCTTCCTCGCACAATAGCCTCCTCCGCCTCGGCAGAAGCATTCGTCGCGCTTATTCGGATAATAGTGAGCTCGCTGCTACAAGGAAACGAGGTGGATGTGTGCGGCTAGACCAGTTCTTTCTCCCATGACACAGCTAAGCACGTTTTTGCTTTCTTATACGAGCTTCGACGACTAAAAATAACCCGTGCATCTATGGTGATCTAGTAGCTATGTTGATGCCGAACTTTACACAGGAACTGTCGTTATTCGATATACGTATACACTAGTCGCTATTGTAATTCAGATTTATGGGTAATCCAAGTTTTAATAAATTCCACTCGTGCAGCTTTCTCCTTTGTTGCGTTGTAGTAAATAGTTAATTTATATAGATTGCAAATTAAAATGTGAATTTTAACGCAAAGCGTGGAGGGTTTTTGAAAGTTTTTGAATGAAACGTTCGGGAAACTTTTGTTGTAGAGTTTATTATTAAAAATCGGCTTGTGCATACACGTGCAAAGTTTTTCCTTGAGCTGGTTCGGGTCTCTAAAAGCGTTTACGGTGGCAAAACGCGTCGAGGCAGATGGCCAGCGGGCTGCGAGAAAAGAGGAGGAAGAGGAAGAGGAAGAATGACACGAGTCAAGAGGAAATTTTTTTACGAGCAGTTTGAAAACACGACGATTTTCTCGGTAGCTGCTAATGAGAGTCAATTATTAATCGAAGCTTGAAAAGCGCGGGAAAATGGTTTAGCGAGGGTCCCAGTGGAACCTCTGGACCATCCTGTTTGTCAAATCTCTCTCACTTTTTCTTCTTTTACACCTCCTCGCTTCTTTTCCTTTGCTTCACACTCCATCGTCTTCGTCGTTCGAGAAAATTGTTCAAAGCGTCCCTTCCGGTTCGACGTTCCCAGCCAACGAAGCCGGAAACTTGACGTTCTTGTTGCGCGAAATGAAAAGCCGATATCGCGGGTTCGTTAGCCCTGATTGGAGCCAACGCCTTTCAGCCGAGGAACGTGAGATTGCATGAAAATTGCCTAATTCACCGATCGTGTCCATTATTAGCATTTCTTATTTATGATGTACCGGAACCACTATATAGTGGTCATCGAGAAATATTAATTAACCAAGAACCAAATTACGAGCTTCGAGAAAATTCCCTACAGCCAAAGTAATTGCGTTGGATAGTTTGATGAATCGATGGCTCCATTTATGTGGGCTTGAAGAGAGAAAAAGGAGCATCTGGCGAGGGCTGTAACGATCCCGAAGGGATAAACGTCCGATATCGGTGCAAGATCGAGATGGGCTTTGTGCTTCCGACAGCACTTACACTAATGACTCGACACACGATACGTTCTCTATACGCAAAGCGTTTTCTTCCTTTTTAACTCTACTCGAGAGAAAAAAGAGGGAGTCGCTCTCTCAACATTTTATTACGCCAGTCCAATGAGAATCGAGTGCTTCGATTTGTACACAGGCCAACCACATGTTGGCCAATTCACGTGTTACCAATTATCCAGCGGAACAGATTCCACTTACGGTTTACGACTCTTCCGTAAAGAATTAGTTCGAATCGATTCTTCACGAGACTCCGATCCCCCCACCTACTCCCAAAAGTATTCCTGATCGTTGATCATTCGGTGCGAGAAAGAGAGAGAGAGAGAGAGAGAGAGAGAGAGAGAGAGAGAGAGAGAGAGAGAGTGCGATCGATATTTACATCGAGAGTTATTTTCCATTTGATCGTAGTATAGTGTAAAACTATCAATTAGCGACTACATCTTCCACGCAATTCCAACCAAGGTCACTAAGCATCGCCTATGAACGCACACCGTTGGAACAAACAATTATACGTGGAAGAATGAATAATACTATTTCCAAGTTGTTTTCTCTCTTCTTCCAAACAAACCTCGCATCGTTCTTTCAACGAGCCATATTGGAACATGAAAAAATGAATAAAAGAGCAATATGCGTCCTTCAATTATTTTTCTCTTTTAAAACAATTGATCGTCCAAGGAAGAAATTAACGATCGAACCCTGTGTTTGGTAAAATAGAATAGACTGACACTAGAAGAGAATTATTTTGGAAATTTATTCAGATTCCGTAGAATGTATATAGGAACATGTAAAGTTGAGGTATTGTTCGGGAAATAGCTGAAGAGGCAGAATAAAGGATAGATATTGAGTCATCAGGTTGATCGCTCATAACGAAATTCCGAGGACTCGCGATCGTGTTTCAATATAGTCGACAGTCTTACGGTAAGTAATGAGGGACGTGCCCGGGGTTCCTCCTTGGTAACAACGCCCGGTGCACTATTCAGGAGGTGGTTCTCTATCGATTTCCTTCCTTTCTTCCACGAATGATTCATCCCCCAATCGGCCAGACGATGCTCCGATCTTTGACCCCTGCAGTCGCTCGAAAAGCAAGCACCGCCACAACTGCACCCAGCACTAATTGCTAAATGAACGCATTAGCCAACCAACCACCTACGAGCTTGCATTACGGTCCTATACCGGATGTCCCACGAACGAAACCTTCAATATCCCGCCTATGACGAATTAGGGGGAATTATCGGGCATTAATGATAAACTAGAATAATTTATCGTTGCTCTCATATATATATATATAGTACACAGAGTTGGATACTGATTTAGGAATAACTCGCTCGTGTAGGAGTTGTTGGATTTCGTGGAGCAGCTCGCATACAGGGTGTAACTGGGATAAACGAGGCCTGCTTTAGTCAGCGAAGCGGTGAAAGGTCGACGCGAACCGTGGTTGGATGAACCTCGCTAGCCTGCTCCGATAGAACCCACGCCACTTACATTTACACGCTTCTGAACGGACCACTTGCTTTGTGTAACGGGGCAAGGGTTCGTCTCAAAGGGCTCTTTCCCCTCGTGACGCGTAATTCAGTTACACTCGGTACATTCAATTTATTTATCTGCCCACAGCTATTCGAGATTGACCAAAGGTGAAATGCCAATTATTGCAGCAATCAAATATATTATTCGATCGGAAAGGCTAGGAACAAGAGCTGGAAAATATCGTTGAATAAATTCTATGGGATCAACTATTTATTCTCTGACGTCATAGAATTTTCTTCCCCCTATTTTTATCCTTCGTTTCGCGCTCTTGGAAAATTCAGCGTTTCAGTCGAGTTTGAGGGATAGTATACACGTATAGAGAGAAGAGTTGTGTGCTTGCTCGATGCTGGAGCGACGGGGTCTAAATTTATTCGGCTTTGCTAATGCATTCGTGTTTCGAGCTTGGAGTTGTCGAAGAGCGTAGGTTCGTTCTCTGTAAGGAGTACGACCCACGTTCGGTGGGTCATCCGGTCGTGCGTAAAGCCACCCACGAAACGGCAGGACGCCGCTGTGTGTGGAGCGACGTACGATCGTTTGCCACGCTTTCTTCTGCTTTTGCCTGCTCCGTCGACCGTATGGCCGACTGCACCCTCGCCTCGCTCGCGGCGACGGAAATACACGAACGTGCAACAAAACGACCCTACCTCGCCTTAAAATACAACCAGAATTCCCATATGATTTCGTGACACTGCCACTTTACTCAGGAAACGCTACGTGTTCCACTCCCCCCCCCCCCAACTTTCTTTCTCTCTCGTATGAATTTTTTATCCCACTCACACTATAGTACACGCTTTCTATGAAAAAAATCCTAGAACCTTCGTTCGGACTAACGCACCTTGGTCGATTCTACGTTTTGTTTATATAGACGGAAGATAAAATATAGTTTCGGTACAGCGAGTATCCAATTGCTTCGAAACGGGAAGGTAGGCAAAAAGTGCATCAGCCCGCAGGACTTGGAAAATCCTGTTTTTGCGGACGCGGAGAAAGTAGGTATCTTCGCCGTGGAGAACGGACAGCAATTACGCTGAATTATTAAGCTCGCTGTCCGAGAATTCCCTTTGAGTTCCTTCGTAGAAATAAATTTGCCGGATGGCACGTTCGAGCGAGTTATCGCCGTTGCTGACTAGTAAATCGAAAAAGTGGAAAACAGATGAGTGGGTATTATTGCGCTTCGAAGAAAAAAGGAAACCAGAGAAAGTAGGAATTAGCCAGGCACACCGGGGCTCAGCGACAATTCGTGGGAGAATAATAAGTTTGCTCGTAAGAGATGGCGGGCGAGTCGTAAAATTCAATGTTATCTTTATTACGCCATTGTTTTCCTCCGTAACGCATTGGGCTTGTCAAAAATTGTGCGAGGAGCTAGAGCGGAGAGAGAGAGAGAGAGAGAGAGAGAGATGATGTAGGAGATCCGTTGAATATGGAGAAAGGTGTAATGGAGTATTTATAAGGTTTTTGCGCGACGATAGACACGACGGTCGAAGAGTGATTAGTGGAAAAAGCTGATGGAGAAAGACTGGCTGAAGAATTTTCCACGAATCTGGGAGCCGGGTGACCAGTATAAGGGTATAACTGTAACGCAGGAATTAACCGTATCGTTTCTCCACGGGCCGAAACGTCGTTTGTACCGCAGGAGAATTCCGCGGTAGTGCCCAGAACGGAACGGAACGCCTCAATTACCAAGGAGCCAGGTCTGCAGCGTCGGCTTTGCGAGATCTTCGTGTGTTAGGATTTAATAATTGCCACATCAAGGGGACCCGTTAGAAACCAGCGCATACGGTCTACCAGAGAACATAACTGTATATCAACTGCTGCCAGTACCGAAAGACACCATCCAACTATGTTCCGCGAGTTTCCATTGCTGATGAGAGTGTTCGTAAGGCGAAAGGAACCAGAGGGAGATCCTCTGGTCGAGGATTCTCAACTCGAACAATAATTTTGCCTTATTCGTCTATCGAACTGGTGTCAATGAGATAGAAAAAAATGTCTTATCGTAATTCAGATTTTTCATGATGATGCTGCACTGTCAGTGACGTTAAAGATTTAATCGTACGTTCAAAAGATGGCTTATTTCTCATATTTTGTACAATTATGTGCAAGATACTGCAGAAACCAGGAATAACAAGGTTTAAAGGTTTCAATTTATCCTTTTTATCGTTCATAAAAAAACATTACAGAGAAGATCATTCAAGTCCAGTTGAGCAGCTTCGATTGAAACATTTGTTTCAAGAGTAGAATTTATGGCAAAAAATCGTAAAATCGAAAAACAAACACTCGAAGTCGGTTGATAATATAGCTTTATCGAGTTATTTATTACGGATAATTATATACTTTGGGAAAATTATAGGACGATCCTTGAATGAAAATGTTTATCGAGTGTAACGAGGCAGGTTAGTCGAGCGTTGGATATTTTTTTGATCAAAGTTGATTATAGAATGGTAAAAGTATAGTAAAAACATGGAAGATTCTCGCAGAGATTTCTCGATGCAAGAAGCCGCAGGAGTTGGATGGCAGGTATATACCGGTAGATTTTGTAATGGATGTTTTCGCGAGGAATCGAGTTCAGGGTCATCGGACTTATCATTGTAATCGAGCAGTCGATAACCGACGAGATTCGCTTGGTCATCTCTCGGCTCGTGCAAGTCGCATCTGCCAATTGCGCAATGCTTCACGTGCTCGTGATACCTTCGAGAGCAGGAAATCGTTATTACGCGTATTACCCACGAAATCCTGAGGAAATGGCACTTTCGTGACGTAACGATGCGAGTCTTCTGGACAACAATCCCAATCACTACCCTTTACATAGATTCACTCGAGTTCCCTCGTGTTTTCCAACAACGAGCACCGTGGAAAATTTTATTTTTCAAATGAAAGAGCAACGCTATGGGGGAAAAGCTGGCTGCAGCGTTAGGAGTTGGAAGGTAAGAAACGTAAAAATGTGGTTGTTAAATGCTAGAGGCTGCTTCCTTGATTTTAATTGACGAATACATAAAATAGACGATTTCTTATCGTTGGTTTTCTTCGGGGAGGCAGATTATAATTCGAAAAGGAGAGCGCCACATTTCGTCTGGACTGTGTGCATTATTCATGACATTTTCCCTCCTCGTAAAAGAAGATGTATAAATGTATGTATGTATATGTACGTATACATAAAGACGGTAGATAAAATCTAGCCGTCCTTTCCTCTTAAAAATTCCGCATACATAAGGCTCCGCGGGACGGTGATAGGAATCGTTTCCGATTGGATTATCGATTATTTTTATCTCTCACAAAATTCTACAGACGTCTTATCTCGGCCGATAAATTATTTTCACCGAGGTCCAGCGGATTGTATTTACGAACCGTTCAATTACCGTGACAAAAACCATCGCAGTCTGTTCGGAATAAATATGGCGTATACAAATGTTTCTCAGAAGTGTTCCTTTTTTTTAAATAAACAAAAACCTAAATTATTTACAGTATGTCATTCCCCGAGATCAAGATGTACGGGGAATTGATAGGGTGTACAAATTGAAGAGTGATTCATGATCGCTGTAGGGGAACGAGAGTCACCACCACCTTTCTGCCAATTATTTGCTAAATTATTGATCGTCGCAACGATTCTGCGAAGATAACTGCGTATCGATCGCCTTTTGTGTCGCCACCCCACGCGAAGCAATGCGAAATGCGCGACACGCACGATATACAATTGAGCTCGCTCTAAGACCCGAATTTAACGAAGGGGAGCGTTAATCTTGCTTCTCGCCGTAGGCCAGCCATGCTTTCCCAGAAGAGGAAGAAAGAAACGGGGAACGCTCGTGTATGTTATATATATATATATATGTATGAGCAGGAAATGAATTTCTACTCTCTTGTGTCGAACTGCACACTTTTATGAATCTAAGGTCTCTTTTATGAATTGTGATAAGAAACAGTACCCCCTCCCTTTTTCGTTGCTCTTATTAGAAGAGACTTTCATCCACCTTTTGTCAACCTTACCCACTGAACAGAGGCTGACAGAGAAGGCTCAGACGTCACACGACTACTCCAAAACCTTATTTATTTACAAAGCCCTTCTTTTCAACAATTTCCACCGCACTGTGCTCGTCAGTCCCAATTCCAAACCCACTATGTTTTCTTCAATCTCGTTAGATCACCTACGATAAAATGGATTGTCGATCTAATCGCCTTAGGTTCTTTTTTCACTCGCAGTCAGCTCACGCTTCCTCGCTGCGATTGCAATATTCGAACATCGTCAATCTTACAGTTGGATTATTCAAAAGGCACAAATTAAACATATTCACGAAAACGATTATGCAAAAATTACACTATTCTTCACAGCCACAGTTACAGGCAATTTACTACAAGTACAATAAATGAGAGTCGAATTATAACAAGAGGATTATTTTTCGTTGAACGAGTTCATATTTGCAGAAGAGGGTCACATTTGATTGCATTGGCAAATCGCAGCGACCCATTTACCCGGTCACTTTCCATTTACTCGCGTTATCCCACTTGTTCTCTTCTGCTCGTTCAACCATCTGTCGAAATTAAGAATCTTTCTACGTATATAAAAGGTTCGTTTGCTCGGGGGAAGGGTACACGTACGAAGACAAAAATTGAAGCTTTTCCGAGCCCTTGGCTACATTTTTTGTTCAAATTCGAAGCTCGTCTTTGGAGCCCTTGATCCATTTACCTTTTGTCCAGGCCTCCCACTCCTGTCTTCCGGCAAGTTTGAACATTTTCAGCGTTATTTATCGTTTCACCCAAGCTTCTGTCTGCCCTCGCGTCGTTCGAGCACTCGCATCAGCAGCAACCTACGTGCATCACTGTGTTCCGCGCACAGACACACACACACACACACACACACACATATATATACACTCGTGCCTGGCGAGTACCGACCAGAAGACACAGGCCTGAACACGCGCGATGGACGAAGCACACTGATGTCCGATGTTTTTAGGCCGTTATTGTGTACACCGTCAGGATTATATCACACGAGCGTTTTCTCTTCGTCAAGAGTGACGTCTGTTGCCTCGACTACAACACAGCCAATTGCCATTGTTCGCTACCATTGATAAGCCAGAGAATTTTTCACGGCCAAGGGCACTTGGAGATTAGCTCTATACAGCTTCCACTCTTCCTTTTATTTAACTTTGCCTGATTCACACCTCTCCCCACTTTGCGTACAACGGTCCAACAGAGACTGCGCTAAAAATCACCCAAAATCTATTCTCAGAAACCTCGTTTACCTTTGCATCGATACGACAAAAACAATCACGAATTTAAACCGTCGCGTCGAGTATCCAAATTCGCTCGATTAGTGTTAATATCGGTGAAAAAGGAAGGTTAACATATATATATATATATATATGCAATACAGACAATTAAATCGTAACGTAGACGTGTAAACAATTGAATAACGCGCGAGGTAGCACGAGATAAACAGTCGTATCTAAAATCAATAAATTTGGAGCACGAGGATAAGAGTCGATCAAAGACAAAATCGCGTTGATCGCGCGCGTAACGATCCATCGATCCTGGTCATACGAGTTTATAAGGATCAACGAGTGTAATAGAGAGGAGAGACGGTATTGCGGGTTACAGTTAGAAGGAGCGTGTAGGAAGAAGCTTCCTCGGAGAGCATCGTCCGAAAGTCGTACAATAAGCAGCAAACTCGGTTGTTGCTTTACGGCTGTAGCATTCTAGCATAGCTCCCCCCTCCTCTCCGTTATAGCATCTCGATCCCGGAAGAAACTCGATCGAGGGGTAAACGAACGTTTCTTGGCAAAGAGACGAACTGGAACGTCGTCGCTTGTGGGGAACCAGCGCCCAACGATCGTTTTCTCGTTTAAAATGCGCGCGCAGATGATATTACCCACCGATGTTAAATACTAAGAAGCTAACTGCAACCACTGTATGGATTCTCCGTTTCAATCTTGGGGATCGAAGCTCGAGGATCGATCCAATCGTTTTCGAGATAAATAAATCAAAAGGGAAGGCTCGACCCTGCGACGAAGGAGAATTTGAGTTGATTGGATTTTAGTTGGGATCGTTGTAAGTATGTTTCCATTGAAGAGACACTGTCGCATGCAAGGAGGCATGTAGAGAACTTGTTGCTGGGGGGTTCGATGGAGTCTTAATTCATTTATAGTCTTGTACGAGTGAAAGAACGTGTTGACACAAGCCGTATAGCTCGGTTAAGCGGATTGTTGACGGAATGGATGTCGATAGAGGACTATAGAGTTTCTATAAGTAGAACGGTGAGTGACATCGGGGGATTATTTTTAAATCGTTTCAGAACACACCTAACCCATTGACCCTCTGGCCGGTCAACTCGTTCAGGGTCAAAATGATTATGGCTGTACTCGAGTTAGCCTCGTGTCTGCAATTCGCGATTAATTTTTTTCTCCACTGCCAGAGTCGTCCTCCGCTCGAGAGGAATTAACGACGCTGTTGATTAGACGCAAAGACGGACCGAAATATCCACGTCGACGAATTCACGGGTTCGTCTTTGTGTTATTCCTCCGTGTCCCGGAGTAAACAACCACTGTTTTTGTTGATGATACGATATATACTCTTAAGTAGCTACACTGGAGATAACTTATCGTGGAAATGTAAGCCGTGCGACGAAAGCTTCTTATGAGAATGAGTCTTAATATAGAGGGGAGCCGGAAGCGGAAGTTCTATAGTCGACCAGCAAAGATGTTCGCTCGTCTGATACATCGACTGAAAAGAACGCGCACAATTGGCTGTAAAATATGATTTGGGTTGACCAATGTCAATTCGGGGCTCGACTCTCAATGTACTTTGTCCCGATTTATTAAACGATATTGGCTTCTAATTTACCTCCCGCTTAATCGAATTATAGCGTCGTATCACTGATTACCACTCGCGAGCACAGGTGTTGCTTCTCGAATAAAATGAAATTTGTGTCGTTACGTTGAATAAAACGAGTTTTCCTGCTTTGCCTCGCGATAAGAGTAATTTAATTAAAATAGAAGTGTGTAAAATCAACTATGTGGCTGAACGACGCCATCTTGTCAAAGACTCGTAACGTCAGGGTAGGTTAAATTTTAAAATAACTAAATATTTATGCTCCTCCAGACAAAACACTTTAGAATTTATATCTCCTTCGCGAAGAGACGATTTTTGCCAGGAATATTGGAAAAGCACACAGTCTTCTGATTCGTAACTTATATATATGTATATATATTCACACACGAGCTTAGCGACCGAAAACTGCAGAGAACTAAGCAGCACGACTGAGAGATGCATAGTTTTATTCGAGGACTCTGAGAGTTTGTTTACATCAAGTATTGCCAACTGTCGGTAGTAAATATCTGTCTATCCACACTGAGAAAGAAAACAAAACTGATTTACCGAGCCTCCTGGCTTTCAACCGGGATCTTATAACATGTTTGAATCGCGATAAACTAGCTTATCACGGGCGATTTGGTTGTTTCAGCAATTGACGTTTGCCAAAGCAAAAGAAGTGTCGGTTTCGATCCGAATGAGTGATAAAATGACCAAGAGAGGACGAACGAGAGACAAAGCGTCGTAACGAGTACTTGGATCATTATATATATACGAAATTTAATTACACGAGTGTGGGTGGTAACGAGGAAGGAATCTCTGGCCAATAATCCGATTTCCCTGAGAGACTCGTCAATGAAAATGTCATTTGTTCGGAAAAGGCGCGATCTGCCTCCGGTGTTCCGTCGATAAGACGAAATTCGATCAAACTGGCGGCGAGTGAACGGGCGGAAGTGTCGAATTGTATAACGTCGTCATTTACCACGAAGCAATCTCCATTCCCCCTCCACCTTCGCTCAGCCAACAAACAAACATAATCCGGACCCCATCGACTGAAAAGGAAGTGCACGCGGCTAACGATATTATTTCGAGCGTGATTCGCTCTCACAATTTCGCAGAGGTCACGCAAATCAATAGGCCAGGATCGTATGTCTATTTTCTCCCAGTCGCGGCCCAAAGGAAATTGCTTATTATTAAATTGCAGTCGTGCACGTACGGAGTAACGCGACACGAAACGATTTCAGTCCAAAGTACAGGAGAATCCGCGCACTCTTGATTCTCAAAATTCTCCTCGACGTTTCTATACAGGAGAATCTTGAAATTTGCTGCTCCTTTTATTCAAATAATTATTTTTCAACTCGTATTTAATCCTCTCTCCTTCCACGATTCACTCACACGATGATTCGTAAGGTCTTTGGCTTCACTGTCGCAATTTTTCATCGGTAAAAATAAACTCGAGTGGAACTCGCGTAGGAGTTTGCTCGGAAAATGTTGTATCGATATTTTTTGGCAGTGTCGGAGGAGGCGGAGAATAGAATATCGATCGTGGGACTTTGGACGATTCGGTGGAGTGTGACTAGGCTGTGATGAGCTACCGAGCGAACTGGACAGTATAAGGATGGCCGCCGGTGGTTCGACCGTCGTTTAAATTAACCGCAATTACCGCCGGAGCCTCCGCTCCGCATACTTGTACGCGCATTAAAAAAACGCTAAGTACATGAGTACTCACACTGGAGGAAGTCGTCGCAAACGCGCACACGACTCGCAAACACACGCGTACACTCAGCGTTTCCCCTAATCGTTCAATCGGTGTGCATCACCCAGCTAAGAATCCTCGTGTGTGCGAGCTGCGGTGGTATTTACTCGATACAACCACGCGCGAATTAACACATACACGCGTGGGGATTGTTACAAATGTGTGCGAGAATTGGTACACGCGTTAGCGATACTCGTTTGTGTATATCGAGTCAGGAATCAAGCATATACATATATATATATATATATATAAATATGTATACGTCCGAAGAAAAGGTGCAATTTGCGATTGCGCTAACGCAAATGTCCACGTTTATTCGTGTATCGTTTTCGCGGAACGAGTAAAACACACGATTAACGGAGAACGCACAACAGGTATATGGTATCAGCCATTAAATTAGTTGATAGCGCACGCATATTAGGGTAAAGGTGTGCGTAGGCGTATACAGCGTCGGTAGAAATTGGTAAGTGGCATTGTGCGCGCGATTCCACGCGATAGAGAATATTCGCGAGTGCACTGATAACCAGCGGGAGGATACGAGCTGACCCACAAAGGGTCTTTTCAGCGCTGGAAAAAAATCATTCGACGGAAGTGCGTGGCGAGACTCGTTAGGAGGGAATTTACCCAGTTTAGGGTGAAAACATTAAGTCGCCGAGAGAATGAATTGCTACCTTGTACAACATTATTATTTGCCTCGTATCGAATCTTTTTTTTCACCGTAATTACAGCATTACGCGCAATTAAATAACGCGACACGGACACGAAGCAGAATTTTTCTGAAGAAACGAAGAAAAGAAGCGAATTGTGCGGGCATTACGGGAGTAAAAGTTACGTCGAGGCGCATTACGGTAAATTTTCTTTTGCACTCGGGCCTTTTCTCGTCGAATCTGCAATGCTGCATAACGAGCACGTACAAAGAAAGTATTACGCGCGGTATATTATAGAAAGCTTGCCCTTCGCCACGCGAGTCCCGACAGAGTTACTTTCTTTTTTTTTTCGCCGGAGACTCTCGTCGTGTACGAAAATGCAAGTGCGCCGGTTCGGATACGCGCGGCGACATCGAAGGGCTCGATGCTGCTATTTATGCGAAACCGAGGCACTATTTATTACCCACGAATCTGTAAACAACGACCGGATTCTCATTGAAGAATGGGCCAATTAAATTTAACGATGCTCCCTGCATCTCATTTTTCTCCTAGCCTGCTTCTCTTAATAAGAACGATCGATCAAGTAGTTTGTATAGCATCAACTTGGAACGGATCGGCATATAGTGTTTATGAAAACAGAAGAAATTACGATATCGATTAACAGCGAGGCTTTCGCGTGAGAATGAGCATGCGATCGAGAAGAACGCCGTGTGGTCTATTCAAATTTTGCCAGCTCACGGTGGAGAAATATATATATATATATATATATAGTTTATATGGTCGAAATGGGGCGATTCCAGTTATCGAGGGACGCGAGTGAAAAGTTTAGCAGCGAGGAGAGTTAAGTGGCACGAAAGTTCACACTGGGAAAGAGCAATAGAGAAGTTTTCAATGATAGCTGCTGTAAGCGTGAGAGAATGAGAGGTCAACGTTGCCAGAGGCGGTGGAATCAACGCGTGTAGAGACGATCGCACACAAACAAAAATTGATATGCAGCTCCGTTTCTCTATCGACTTCCTTCCTGCGCGAATTGAAGGGAAGCGTCAAGTGGTTATTGCGTCGACGCTTCAACTCGCCTTTCGTTATCTTAACTCTGATATACTGCCTCCGATCAATATGTAAGTGGTTATGCTCGTTAGGTATATATAAATATTCGCACACCACGATAAACTACTTTAGAATATATATATATATATATATATATATATATATATAATGCAACGATAGCCAAAGGTTCATTGACCTCTTGGCGAAAAACTCTAAAAAATCTCGCACTTTGACTCGCACTCTTCGTCGAGTGAATCATTCATCGATACTGCTGATCGTAGTTTAATAAACTTTGCTAACGTTTTCTCACCGTTCGCAATCATTTATTTTTACATCCTCTAATTTTTTTGCTCGAGTTCCGTTCAATTTCTGCGATAGATGTGTAATGTACGGTTATTTTGGTATGTATATATATTTGTTAAACAAACTGATATAGGTTGAACCGTAATTTATCCACTACTATGTATAATGAATTCTTTCATGCGTCGATAAATGAGAATGTTTGTGATGACCCAATTTGGAAAATCAACATGTAGATGATTGACGTATTACGTTAAGCGTTTGGAGCAGCAGGATTTTGCAAGTGTGGGATAAGGCGGAGACGTAAGTGCATAATGATACGAAAGATGCTTCGGTTGATGGTAAGATTATTTAGCTGCTTGGAGATACGAGCGGAAGTTGGCGTGACGCTGATTATAATAGAAATAAAACTGCTGGCTTAATTGGGTAATGTATAGGATTCACGGTAAAATGTGCATCCGTCGGGCATACCAAACAATTGGTTTGGACTTTGGTAAAACAAGCGTGTCTTTAATCTCACAACGAGCCGTCTAAAAACATTGGGAACGATAGAAGAATTCTTGTAAATAAATATACCTCTGCACTAACAATTGGATCGTCAACTAGACCATTAAACTGTGAGATCAACGTAACAGTGTACAGGGAGCATACAATCAAATAATATTTTAATGCATATTCATTAAAGGAACATATACATATATATATATATATATACCTCTGGTTGAAATAGCACGCTCCGGTTCGGAGGGTTAATATCTCTTTCCCAGACGAGGCGTGAATGAAACTGAAGAGCAATATAGCAAAACTCCTTGATAATAGAACATTGAATATTCCGCCGCGTTATCGGTTAATTGACGAAGCAAATAGCTTTGTAGTGCCGAACTCTAATTAACGGTCAGAAAGTTTATCTTATTACTCGTTAATTGCATCACAGCTGCGGAGTAGATAAGTTGGTATCGAAGCAATATTACGAGTCTTCTCGTATCTGTTTAATGTGCAAGGTCCACGGAGGGATTGCGGGGGGGATCGAGTAACTTCCGGTCTAAGGGCTTCCGTAGGTCCCACGACCCGGCGATGAATCACATTGAGAGACCGGCTGTCTTTCCTGCTCTTAGCTTTTTTTTCTTTTCCATATGCAGTTGGATGCGTAATACGGTGTGCTGTACACTCGAGCCACGTGTTTGCGGTAAGACAGGTAGCGCTGCACGTTGAGATTACGTGCTCCAGAGTTATGCACGTGTTGCATAGAAACAAGAAATCCATCTAGCGTGCAGGGGATCGGATGGGAAGAGACCACGTGGAATGTGAAAGAACACGCTCCGCTGAACAAATCATGGCTTACTACTTTCAGTGCCAACCAAGGGTCACGTATGGAATATTCTCTCCTTAGGGCTATATACGGTTTTATTTATTTACGTGGATATATCCAATTGATATTAATTATAAGCACGTCGATTATTCGTAAAAATACGAGAAACAGCAGTGTTCGAGAAGACAATTCTGTTTTTTCTAGGATTTATGTATTTTTAGAGCTCTGCAATACTAGGTGTTGAGAGAGAGAGAGAGAGAGAGAGAGTGACTGTAAATTATTTGTTCGTCAAATGAGTCTTTTCGAGTTATATCGAGCAATGCGTGGGAGGTTCTTCGTAGCAAAGGTAGCACACGCGGTTGCAGGTGAGACCTCGAAATAAAGCGGAATCGCAGCAGACACACTGCTCTTACGTATGAGAATGTACGTTCTGCTGAACAAATCGCAGTTTTCTATAATGGAAACACAATGGCGTTTCGTTCAGTGTCACGCACACGTTCCTTGCACTTGAGAATTAAACGCTCGTTAACGCAGGATAAAACGAAGATGTTATTTTTTTAGGAAATTCAAGTAAATGAATTTTTTCTATTTGATTTGTTTTTGTTATTTTCCTCTCCATTTAGCTTCGTTTTAAAATCGCGTTTTACTATTCTGAGCGAAAGCAGCAAATAGTGTGTAAGGGCATTGAATTAATTGAAGAATTTGCGGGCGCATATAGGGGCCAGCGATCCTTAATCTTCCTTGCTTGACATTCAAACTTCTTCGGTCAAACGAGAAAGCTTAATTAATGTTGAAGGGATTCTCCTTGTACTTTGGTTTCCCAAATTGCGCAATGAAATAAAGTACTAACCGCGTAATCCTATTAGAGTATAAGTACGAATGCAATTACCGATGGTGGAGTCTTATTGGGCAATTTCTCATAAAAGTCTGCGGAATATCGTTGACAAAGAATGAATGTAATTACCGTTATTTTTAAGGGGAGCTGAACAACTATTCAACAAGGACAAAGGGGGTAGTACCATTTTTCGACCGCTGCACTGGAAGAAACGGACCCGTCTCATGAACCACAATGAGTTTAAAGGCCGCGAAGAATTCAATTAGCCACGCTTGTGCCATTTACGTGTCTCTACAATTGTCACGCTCATCGCAATTAAAATTGCGTCATGAAAAATGTCTGACGATGCGGCGTGATCGTTTAACGCGATTCTCTCACCTCGTCTCGCATTTCCCATTTTATAGACTAAACCACCAACTACCTTGTTAGCACAGTGTAGCTTTAGCGAGAGAGACCCTTTTACAAATTTAAAGTGGACGGACGAAAATGTTTGTCTACTGCAATAATTTTTCCAACGACGAGTTTGGCCGTTGAAATAAAAATGCCCTCGAGTGGCCGGGGAATCGATGATATTTCTCTGAAAGAGCACGAAGCGCAAGAGTTAATTAGTTTAATTTGGTTTAGTCCAGTGCTCTTTGAGGGTCGAGCTTTTTTTGCTCCAATTTTAGCGGCTGACGCACTTCCATTCGTAGAATTACGTTCCAATTAGAAAAAGTTCTTTTCGGCGATATACAACATTTTTTAGTTTAGTGCCTGTGTTGAAATTTTTCCAGCAGCGAATTATCAAATTGTTTATTTTATATCTGCTGCTACAAAATCGTGGCCTCTGTAGGATAAAGGACGTTAACGATGCTCGGTAGGTTTTGCTTTAATCAATTATTTGGCTTTCCCGTCGAAAAGCGACGACGCGTCAGGAACAAGCACAGTTTGACGGGGCTTTGTCACTTCGGTACACGGGAATATGTGATTCCGTGCTGCAGTTGCTATTTGGCTCTATCGGCATTAATTTTGCACGCCGCGTCGGAACAATCGAAGGCTGAGCTGCTGGTTTTATCATACAATCAAAAACGGTGTAAAGATTTTCATATCGCAGACATATATTTCAAGCACATATCCAAAAAACTTTCTAGACAGTATTGGCACGATGCACAAAGGAAATAAAAAATAAAACACCTGACTTTACATTTCATTTGTTACGTATATATACGTGTGGGAAAATTCCTCTCTCTACGCGCGTTTCACTATATATACTTTTAACCGAAGCTCAAACCAACTGCATCTCCTTTGATGAAATTTGATGGGTAGAGGAATCGAAGGGCCGGCTTTTGTAATAAAATTTTATTCATTCCGATGAATAAAAGTTAACGACCCATGACGAAAACAGTTTACCGTTGCATTGATCCATTTTAATTGCATCGTTGTTGAAGCAAGATTGAGATTGCGACTAATTTATTTGACAAGAAAATTATATAAGAAAATCTAGAGTATAAAATTAGACGTGAAACTGTTAGATCATTATCATCCGTAGATATAAATATTAGAGTACTCCGAAGGTCGAAGCAGAACACGACTGAGGATTAGTCTTGATTAATGAACAAGTTGGGAAGGTATGTGTAGCTTTAAACTGTCTTCTCTTTTTCGCGGGCTACAAGTTTATTTACCTCGAAATTAGTTTCCGGCGGCAAATGTCAACGAATTTAGTCCCAACGGTCTAGCCAGAGCGTTACGTCAGTGTGACACTCTTGGGCTCTATTTATACGGCACCAGGTACACGCACACCTAAGAAAATGGGCGCGTTAAAGTATACGGTCGCCTCGCACCCACTAGTCAAGCCGCGTGTGCAAGCTTCGGCCACGCAGTCTCGTTTTAATGATTTCCTGCGCCCATTGGCTAACATCGTTTCGCGTCATTGCAAATTTCTAAAAAAATTATTCCCCCTACAGTGCGATTATTTTCCCTCGGGTCATTGAACTGTTGCCACGGTAATCGTAGGCAAAAAAAACGAACGCACAGCCTCCGGCCAAGTCGCTATGCCTCGACAAAGGATGCAAGAAAATTCAATCGCGATCTCGGTGAAACTCTCGATATACCAGTTTTTCGAACGTTCGTCAAAGATCGTTATTAAAACTGGTGGAAAGCACGTGGAGGAACGAGGTGCAAAAAAAGTGGCAAGCTTCCAAAATAAAAGACTGTCTATCGCGGAATACGTTTTTCTCTCGATATTTAAAATTTTCAACGGAGATCACTTTTGCCAAAAATTGTAGCGTTGTGGCATATGAAATTGGTGTAATTCTCGTTACAAGTCCGTTCGATTGTTTCTTCGGGATCCGTGACTCATGTCTCACGGCACGACTGAACGTAATTTGTCGTTAACAGTATTGCCTGTTCCGTTTTGTTTCGTTTCTTTTTTTCCACAAACTCTCTTGAGCAATGCTCCACGAGCCGGTTGGAATTGTACGTTTCGGACGTTATCGCCCCTTCGTTTCAAGCCGTCACCGTAATTACATCTTATAATAATACTCGGTAATTTGGAGAAAGACTTGGGAAACACTGAGATCGACTGCATCTAAAAATAGCGTTGGAGATATAATTATAAATACGAAACATTGATACGACGGCTTAAGCTCGTGGTTAAAAGCGCTGAAGCCGTAAACAAGCATCCACGGTTCTATTCATATTCGTTCCACATTATTATAATAGTTTGGTTTCGGTGTCCGCGGGGGAGGGAGTTTATCGCGCGTCTATAGTTAAGCATTTTTCGTAATAGTATGATATATTTGCCGAGTCGTACATAGATATTGGTTAGAAGCAACGCTACGGGTTATCTCGAGTGGCCTTTCTACGATTTTTCTATGCGGGCTCGGCGCTCCCTTGCAACATTGGAACACAGAGACGCAGTTGGAAATCCTATACCCTTCGAAACGCCTCCTACCCCAACCGACCCCCGCAAATGTACTTAATATCTTTCACGGATTGGATTTCCCATCGAATAACCCTCCAACGTAATTCGAGTAGGATCTATGGATCATTGGAAAGAAAATCCATCCACTTATAATTTGCTATTGCGAAAGGAGGCAGGGAGCGAGTTGGCAGAGGCGCTAGAGGATTGTTTCGTCGATGGATTGGCGAATAATAGTTCCGCCGTTTAAAATGTATTCCGTTACCTGGAAAAACGTCCTTGGTATCCGGACTGGAAGGATGGATCCATCCATTCCTCTGCTGTATAATGCACTGGAACATGACGCCGTGCCGCGCGCAACTGGGAGAGTACACACAAAGGAGCCGAGATCCCGGCTCTTCTTGCCCTTTCCAACGGGCCTTCGAGCCTCTCAAGGACGCGTAAAAATCGCGAGCCTCAGCGACGACGATTCTCGCTGACCGAATCCATCACGTGTTTCACTGCGCGAGACGTAGTAGAGAATCTGCATGAAGGACGCTACTTCTGGGTCTAGGTCATCAAACCCGATCGATTTTCGCGGTTGTGAAATTTAGCCGCTGCGCGAATCTCGATGGATGATCGAAGAAGAGGAAGAAGAAGAGAAGGAGAGTCCGGCACATCCTCGCACATTTCCCTAACAGTCACGCTCGACGCCTCATCTCTCCAAGCGCTCTTTTCTTTCTCCTCTCTGCAGCAGTCTGCCCTGCTCTGCCCTTCCGTTTGCCCGTCTGCCTCTACCTCCCACCCCTCGCGCGCACTCTCCACTCCACTTCCACACCCCCCTTCCCCTCCTCTCCCTCTCCCACAGGCTTTTCTCCCAACAGCGAGCAACAACGGTCTCTATAGCCGAGTGACTTTTGACACAGGCATAAACACGCGCGATATTCCGAGTTTGGTCGGGCGCAGGGGTCACTGTTCGATCCGGTGCATCATGGAGGATGCGTAAGAGTAGATAAATAATGCAGAGTAGCGCAGTGGAAGCGCGAACGGAATTACGTTCTTCGAAGCGGCGGCCGCCGCCGCCGTGGCGCACGTTTCGTGAGAGAAACGAAAGCAGCAGCAGCGGCCGTGAGTTCTCGTTGCTCCTGCAAGGAGGGTGGCCGCTCGGCTGGCTGGGATCGAACTAGATGGCTGGTCGCCAGGCAACCGGATTCTCCCTCTTCCTCTCTCACCTACCGCCACCTACCGTGCTGCCTCGCTCGCACCAACGTCTCTCTCTCTCTCTCTCTCTCTCTCTCTCTCTCGCTCTCTTCGGCGCAGAGTCACCCAAATTCCCCTCTCCTCCCCCTCTGCCCCTACCCCTTCCACGACAAAACCTCCACTACCAGTTCCTACCCTCAACCCCCCACTCCATATCCTCGTCGTCCTATCCTGCTACTTCCACCGGAACGCAACGCGAAAATCCTCGATCGCATCGTCGACGATGTGCAAAAGTCGGAAACTTCGCCGATGCTGCTCTCTGCTGCGTGGGTGCTCCTTGCAAATATTAACGACTCGACACTCTCGATCCTTCCGCGATCTTTTTTCCCCCCTCCGCAAAACTGATAACAATTCAGATTTACCTTGGAGTAGATTTACATAGACCTCGCTTCGAGCTAAATTAATTCCTGCTTTATGAAAATTTATGAGAATTTGTCCCTCTTCTAGATTCACCGTTGGCGGAATTAAGTCCGCGGATAAAACTCTCGCCTCTCCAATGAAACGCTGAAGCCAAGTTTTGCAGAGTCCACCGTGCGGTCATTGTTAAAAGCCTACGAGTTGAGAAAGCTTTTCTAAATTGGCTCTTCATAAATAAGTGAGGTAAGCTAGGGTTAGCCGGGCTCCATCAATCTTTTATCAACGGGTGGATTTTAACTCTCGCAGCCTGTAAACGTTTCCTTCATTAAAGATCGGTCTGTTTGGAAATTTATGAACTCGGCTTTAATTCACTTGGAAATGCGCTTCTTATTTTCGCAGCTGCTCCCGTCCTTTAAATTTCATTCTCGCTGCCATTATTTAGTTGGCATTGGCCTTTCCGCCGTGTTTTCTCACGCTAACGCGTGTTCCAGTCAGCTGGCCGCGGCACGGATTGCACAATTTTTGATTTATTACATCGCTGCCCCTTGCCCCTCTGACCCACACTGGGCTTTTCCGCAGCTTCCCCACTGTTCAGTCGTCGTCATTTCTGAAGGAAAGAGCGCGCGAGAGTCGAGTTTTCTATCGACGCGCTTCCGGGGAGAACCGACTGTTGTGCGCCGAGGTGAAACGTTGTCGGCGCCAAAGCAGGCGAACAATAGTTGCACGAGCGAAAAAGCACACTCTCCAGACTAGAGATAAGCCACCTCGCCACACCGTATCAACGGTAAACAGATAAAACATCGGATAAACCCTTGATCAATCTGGATTCAAATGAATTTTTCTGCGTGACTTAATCTGCAACAGATTGTGAATTATTGGTAACGAAATTTTTGGTTGATCCGTTGATCGAGAGGTGCGAGAAGGAGAGGAGAGGAGAGGAGAGGAGAGTTGGTAGGGGGGAATCAATGGATGTTACTCGCGCTACGACCTCGTTATCTCTCTCCCATCTCTCTTTCTCCTTCCCCTCGAGCACGGCTCTCATTCACTCTCGGTGAACACGGTATGCATTCGACTCACCATTACGTTCTATCCATAGCATCCAACCCTCCAAGCGTGACCGTGACTGTGACTTAGCAGCCGAGTGCGCCAGCGCAACAGTTCAAACTTGCGTGGGTGGCTGCACGTTTGTAGGTGTGTCAGCCTCCTCCTCCTCTTGCGTCTCTCTTCGACTCCCTCGCTTTTTATGTCCATCCATCTCTGCTTCCTGCGCGAGTGTGCGCGTGTGTCAGTGTGTAAAGTAGCAGCTGGTCAAATCGAACGTCCAGCACCAAACAGCATTTGTCTCTCCAGAATTTTCATTTCTCTTTTATTACCATTTTCCCAAATACAAATGAGTGATTAACTTTGTTCACCGAATTTGTTTCATACGTTTTCTCCCTGATCAGAGCGTTGTTTATCGATGGCGCGATGAAATGTTCGTCCAGAAAGGACCCCTGACGTTAATGGCTCAATATTGTGTAGTCTATTGTCCAGGATTTCAAGGGGGAATGCAAAGCGGTTATGTAATTAATATTCACGGAGGATATATCCTGGTTGTTTCATAGTAGATATATTTAGGCACTTTGCAGCTGAGTTGGAGCCCTTCAAGTACGGTCAACAAGTGTTTAGGGTTATCGACACACAGTGGAGATCGTCTTACAGGCTTCTACGCGTATGTATCGAGTCCGCTCCCCGTAGCAACCCATTCCATCCATTTCCTCTCAGTGAGAACGAAAGCAAAGCACCGAAGATGGCTTCGTGATGAACTCGACGGATCGACGATCGAGAAATCGATAAGTATCGGCTGCCGAGTATCCGATGCATATTATGTCAATGCGTGACATTGCTTATTCAGCCTCTTCAGGGTCTCTGGAAGAGTTATCGATTTTCATGACTTACCGTTTTTACATACGCCTTTGTCCTACCACGCCTTTTTTTAATCTCTAACCGAGATGTCGATTCTTCCCAACTTAAATCCAACCGATGGTCGATCGACGGAAAAAGGTGAAAGGTGGCAAACTAATACTTTCCACTTTCTCGAGATGAGATACTGCTCTTTCTCCTCGTCGGATGATGGATCGAACGGAGAATTTTGATTCGCCTGTGGCCGAAAGTGCACTGCCAGAGTCGAATAATCGCAGGCCGAAGGTGTAATCGAGGAGATGAACTTTTCTCGGAGGTTTCGGGTGTGCAGGTCGCGCGCCTGGATTAATCTTGGAAGTTTGCTGGCTCGAGCGAGTAGCGGAAGAAAATTGCACGTCATAATTTCTCTGATGCCGCTGACCTTACTTGCACCGAAGAGAGTGCGGAGTTTTGTAGAACGCCAGGGTAAAACTTACTTTTCTGCCTTATAATGCGAGATTAAAGTTGGCGGCTTCGTCCTTTTCGTCCCGATTACTCCATGTTCCAATAAAACAGAGTGTTCTTCAAAGATTTATATATGACTATATATATATATATAGTACACACGTGCTGCTACGGTAGATCTTAACCTTTGCTCCACTAGGCAGCACTATTATTCACCGTAAAATCTAATTAACTCTCATTGTTTCCTTTCCATTCATTTCACTCCAAGTATGTACCGGCAGTTAAAAATTTCCATTCAACGCAAAAAGTTCAATGGAGTTTTCTGCCGAAAGTTCGAGACGTGCTTACGAGCGCGATGCGGAACTTTGAAAATTTCCAAGTACTTGGAGCTAGCTGGAAATTTAGCAATATTGTTTGGCCAGATTCTTGGGAAATTGGTATGCGTAACACAAGTGCAGGTCGAGTTGTACGTGTGTCGGTACCAGTTTGCAGGATTTAAGAGGGGTCGTAGCAGAGCGAGCAGCAGGAAGGTAGGCATAGCTCTCTTCTTATTGTAGTATTTGATGAGTAGAAACCAGGAGAGGGAGAGGGAGAGGGAGGGAGAGAGAGAGAGAGAGAGAGAGAGAATCGTGAGCTAGAATCTCGAAGGAAATTGAACGTACCTCAGACTCGATGAATACCGAATGCAGGTCATCCAATGAATTATTACAAACGTCCAAGCGGAAAATTGCTCGTTCGATATTCCTCGATTGAACGTGTGAACAGAATGATCTAGATTTGCCTGATGAAATTGAACAAGGGTCGCCACTTAAACCGAGATATAAAGGGACGCTAGGAAGGTCGTTCTTTTAAAGTGGGCGCGCTCGCAAGTTTAGAGCGTCCTCGCTGGCAGTCTAATCGCTAATCGTGAATGAACGGAAGAGATTTCTTCGCGCAGTAATAGCGTCCTTTTAAACCCAATGTTTCTCATAAACAGTTGGTACTGTTTGACTGGAGCCTCTGTCAACGGCTCCTCCTCTCAAAAGAGCACTTTCGTAAAATTAATAAATCATTCAGACCCACTTGGCACAGCCCCACCCTATATACATTATCATCCTTCAAAGGCCTTTTTTCATCCAATTCATCGAGCAACAAATAACACCGCGATACAATTCCATGGAAACGAGTAATTAAACATTTGCTCTGGAGCGTGGTTTTACGCACAAAGGTATATACGGTTAGTGCAAAGGTACAGTTAGCGCGAAGGTACTGCAGAGGAGCAAGGAGGAAGAGCATTTGTTACGCAGTGCTTCCGGTCAGATCTCGAAACAAAGTGGTGGCCAAGTTGATTTTGCAGCGCAGCGTCGAGCGTGCAAATTGAAAGATGTTTGCCGGGACGCGGAAAGTGCACCGCGCGAGTCTTTGTTGCGGCGCCAGTCTCAAAGAGTCGGAGGACCAACGGTTATTTCCGGCACGGAATTTCCGGACCGCCTGTGTCGTCGTTGCTCTTCATGCACGCCCACGAGCCGAGTAGCAGAAACGGAAGCGACGCACCGCACGGTTACTAATGCTCTTTCTCTCTTTTACTCCTTTAATGCCTTTCCCCTCGAGTACCCCCCACCTCTTAAAGCGAACGCCTCGCTCGCGACGGCTTATCCCGATCTGTCACGACCTTATGCCTCGCCTTTTGGAAATTCTTTTCCGCGCCTTGCGAAGCAATAAGCTTACCAATCTCTTATCTCAAGCACCGACTCTAAACTCCGCTCGAGCGTTTTATCTGAAATTTTTCATAAATCCACCCGACTAATCGCTTAAAACGACAGCGCGAGAGGGATTTGGACGAACGTTTCAATTTTTCTAGAATCTCCAGAGTCTCCCAGACGACTCTGCTTTTTTCAGAAATGACGGAACGATTTTGATTCGATTAGACGCGGGAGTCGTCGCTTGGCTAGTCGCGAAAAGCGTTTTACTGCGTCGCAAAGTAATTAGGGGAGCATTTGAATCAATTACGGACCACTTGAGTGATCTTGCACGCTCGCACGGCCAGTTTTAGATCGTTGACACCGCGTGGCCTTGCCTGGCGCAAACACTGCTTCTCCCTGATTGTCCGCTCTGCTCTAAAATTGCTGATTACGAATAGTTTAATTGGAAGGAAGGAGAATCGGGTCGTAAGAAAATTTCTCTTCTTAGTTTGCACTTTTTTTTCTTCTATTTTTCTTAATAAACCGCTCTTCTAATTAAAGCATCGTCCGATTTAGCTAATGTTTCATTCCCGGGTGCATGCAATCGTAAACTTTGCCAGTAATGCAGTTGAATCACCGCTATTGGAATTCGCTCTGGTGTATAACTTCTGGCAAGAAGAATTGCCGAGAAATTTTACTTGGGGAATAACAGAATGCAACGTAAACATTGTTCTCTGACTAACGACAGCATTATGCTGACTTTACGTAACACTCGGATGTGATTTAAGGCCCGAAGCTCCGTTTAATATTCCTATAATCAAATCTTGTGCGTTATTATACCGCGCACCAGCCTAACCTAGCTCCGTGAGTTTATCTTATCTAGGAATAGCAATTATGCGTTACTCCTTCGTAAAATCCACCAACTGTTTTTTCACTTTCCCACATTTCATATTTTCTTTATTCCACCCTCCTCTCCTACGGTCGACACGTGTGTTTCTTAGAAAACAAATCAATTCATTCCAGCGAGATTCCTGGAAGAAAGGATGAGCCACGAATGATTTCGAAAATCCACTTTGAGAGTAGACGTATTTTCTTGGTCTTAACGGCAAAGCCACAAATTAAACCGTGATACAGTTTTTAAGCTCCTAACTATATACAGGACTCGGTGCTGAAAATAGACAAAGGCTGGCTTTATTTTCACAAGTGTTTTGAAACGGTCGTTGAAAAATCGGAAAAAATGGAGCATGTTTGGACGAAGATCCGAGCGATATTGTTGCGGAAGTTTGGGAATTTTGCAAAGTTGGAGAGCGAAGAATTTGAAATAAAGGATTTTAATTTGGGCTTCGGAGAGGAAAAATGTAGAGGATGTGTCACGTAGACAGAGAGAGAGAGAGAGAGAGAGAGAGAGAGAGACAGACAGAGAGAGAGAGAGAGATAGGCATTGCAGAGACGGTAGAAAGGGGTCTCGAACAATGAGCGTCCACTCGTGCAACATCAATGATTCAAATTTCATTTCCGCCGGAGTTCAATGGATTTCCCAGACGACGCTACGGAGTGGTCCGCTGTTATTGGACAATAGCTTCAGTGTCATCCTGCCTGCCAACTATAATATATATATATACATATAATATAGCCGGATAAAAGTTTGCAGTGGTGCAGGTCTTTCCAGCACCTTTCGCGAAATTCATTTCCAGCGGAGCGCTTGCGTATACCTGCGAACTTTCTTTGCGATATAATTGCTTTAGTTTCAGGGAGCTCCCATGCGAATTATCCGGATGACTGACCGACCGAGCTAATGACTCTTCCGCCATTATTATTATTATAAACTCCTAATAATTATAGGAGACGTTCGAGAGGAGAAGAAACGTTCGCGGAGCATAACTTATTATCAGAGACTCGGTCCTCTTCGGATGATCCTGATTAATCAAGAAGAGGAAGACCGAAGAATCCTTCGCAGTGCCCTCCGGAGTAAGGGGGGGGGGGTGGAATTTAATGGAGTTTCTAGACTGGACAAGATTAGGAATTACGCATCGCGGTTCCAGCGGTGATTCGTCTCAATTAATGACTCGTTCCAAAGGACGATTATACCTCGGTACGTGCGTCTGGACCCAAATTTACGACTCAATAACGTACTCCGTGCATATATAGCCACCGGTCCTGATTAATCCGACAATGATATATACGCGAGGTTAAATCGATTTTCACTCGCTGCACTTTCTCATCCTCCGCTTTATCATTCATTCGACCGATGAATACTATTAGCAAAACCTAACGAAACCTTCTATTAAATTCAAATTAGCGCCACTCTAGTCTCCCGGTGCACGGGAATGAAAATTTAATCCTCCTCTTCGGCTCGTCTGCCGAATAATCATTGGTCGGATTGACAACCAATGGCACAGCTCGTCGATATAAAGCGTCGATATAAACGTTAAGACGAAACGTCAGCTTTCTTTCAATTTCCAAGAAGCCTCTCGTATTTTGCTTTCCACTCGGCTTTCAACGGCTAATCGCTCATCATCGACCTGATAATTTTCGATTTAATTGATTCGTACACAGCGTCGGAGAGTATCGCGTCGATCTAGAATCGCGAGTGTCGAAAAAATAGCTCGTGTTCCACTTTTCTCAACGTTGCGTTGATTTTTTATTTTGCCCCTGTCGGGCCGTTGTTGGTCGCATTGACGGAGTTCCGGGAGCTCGTTACGGGGTATTGAGAGTCGAGTCTTCGAGGTTGGAGTGTATAGCGAAGCTACAAAATAGCTTTTGGAGATGTTTCGCGAATCCAGTTTCCCACTGGAGGCGTCGTGCGTGACAGGTTACTTTAGCAGGCGTGTATATACGGCCTCTCAGCACCTGGCCGAACCAATTGGACGGATCTTGCTGATCACCTGCTTATGCTCGTGCGCGAGAGGCTTTGAAATATTCACCACCGTTGGCTCGCGCGAATAATCCTTCTTGTCTGAAACTGCCTCGGATTGCCTTCGAGCTGCATCAGCGATAAAAAAATAATTCCAACCTCGAGCGTTCCTCCAACGCCCCTTCGACCTAATCCCACAGCCGAATTAATCCCCTTGCACTATAAAGCTGCTGCTGCCCCTTTAGGCTTTGGACCCCACTTGTTGTTGTTGTTGTTCTTCGCCCTGCGAGACTCGTACACGTCGAGATTTATTCCTATATAATGATACAACCCACCAGGGCAACTTGAACTCGTAAAAACCTCTGATTTATGGTCCCATTGACGCAGTTCTCTCAGGGAAATAACGATCATCGAATGAATCTAGCACACACTTGTGTGTATATATATATGTATATGGACAGAGGAGAAATTTCTGTAGTGTCATCCGTTCAAATGCCCGAGATTAGCACGTCTAATGAAATAGCAATTTATTCTACCATCGCCTCGAGGACTAGGACAAAATTCTTATATGCTGATGCATATAGGTGCTGTACTAAATAATAATTTCAAATAGTGACTTTATCTCTATATTTTCCTATAAATAAAACTAAAGTTTCGGTATAAAAATTCCCAAGAACAAATTATCGTAATTACTGTACGATATTTGATATATCGCATCGCTACAAAAATTAATCCGTCGTGACTGTGTTCCGAATTCTTTAATGATAGCTCGAACACTGAGATGTCACATCGTTCATTAAACTGGAACGATTAAGATACAACTAAACAAATTTGTCAACAATGTACTTCTTATGATTCACTTTTGTGTCCAAGCTCCATGAAAATCAGACTAGTAACTAATTTTTCATTCAACAAATTGCATCCTAAGCAGCCTGAGTATCCAACTTCAACTCAGCACTCCAAATGTATTGCAAAAATCATGTGCTATAATCCAATATATATTCTCATGAAATATATCGTCGACTCAGAAATAAACAAAAAAGAACCTTTGCAACGCAAGCGCGTCGAATGACTTTTTTTTATTTTAATTGGATAATCGTTCATTGTGTGCCACGAAGCTGCAGGTGAAGCTTATATACAGTGGATTTATACAAAGAAGCATATATAGACGCGTCTCTTCCGTTGCGATGAAATTCTGAGCGTTGGAACATCTGCTGCAAACCACCTCGTATATATATGTATACTGAAAGCGTGTAGTCGCGACAGCGGATAATTTGATTGCACTCGAGGTGTCCCTGTCCGTCCCTTTCCCTCTTTCTCCTTTCATTCGACTCTCCCCCCTCCCCCCCCCCCCCCCCCCCAAGTTGTCTTGCTTTATACTAGCTGGACGTGCGTAACATGCGTAAATGACAGCTGCATGCGCTTCGCGTGTCTAGAATGAATCTGCGTTTAGCTATAAGTCAAAGCTGCGCCAGAAGATGCTGTTCTATTCGGAACCGACCTTGCATCCTCCTGGCTCGCTCGAGTCAAGAGAGCTTCGCCTCTCTCACAATGAATTCAGTGTTGCTCAATTGCGCTATCGCTGACGCCGTCAGCAACGAATACGAATATAACTGGCGGCTCATGCGATAATCGCTAGGAACGCCAATTCCAGATTGAGAAATGAATCGGGCTTCTACGTCCACCCCCCCCCCCCCCTCGATCATTCCCTTCTCTTTAATTATACTCGACAGAATAGAGTCGTCGATCACTTGTAGCACCGATTCAGTTTAATCTCTCTCGCGTGGAATTTCGTTCGAACGTTTCTAAAAAGATAAACGTGGATACAGATTTTATTATCCTGGATAATTCCTGATTGGTCAGTGGTGAAAGTTGTTAAAACAGTTTTTGATTTATTGAAAATTGTGTATACTGGTGTATTTTTAGCGACGTTCATCCGATGTTGTGATTAATTAAATTGTGTATACATAGAGTAAGTTCTGTTACAGTATATACTCTAAATTAGCTTGATTGCCTTAATAGAGAAGTCGTAACGTCTCTTGTGTAAGAACTCGAGCATATTAACACTGGAAAGTTTCCACGAAAAGACGGTGGCGAGCGAATTAAAAGATCGCTGCCGCGAAAACTTTCTTAATAAGCTTTTTATCAGGTTTTTATGAGTTTGTAATATCGTCCAAGACGTGGAAAGGCTCAATATTGTCCGGCAACTTCCGCTTATAAGTCAATGATGAATATTTAATAGCAATTATATGAACAATTGCACGCAAATTTGATAGCAATTTTTGAGGAGACTCGTAATTTACTGATGGAGCGAGTATACAGCCGGAAGAGGAGATGCTCACGGGAATATCTTGTTGTGGGTGTGGCTGCTGATCTAGAAGGATAAGGATAGAACTCTGAGGAGCATTGTGCAGGTTAGGATCCAGGGAATTGCGAGTTTTCCTTCTTGTGGAGGGTGAGACGAAAATTTATGTTAGAGGGTTTTCTCGTGTATATATACACTTAGTTAGGGCTAGCACATCGCCTTGCGAAGGTCAGGAATCTGTGCCAAATGCTGAATTCTGGTCAGCTCCGAATATCAATCTTCTTTCCGAAATGGAATATTTCCCGTACGCTTCAAAATTAGCATTGTACTCTGGTACTTTTCAATAAACCTTGTGAGTAATGATGCATGGGCAGCATCAATTGCCTTGATTGCATATTAACACCATTAAAACGTTAAAAATGTCCGCGGAAGCGTTTAGTATGCCAATAAATTCAAATGATAATGTTGATGAAAGCGTCGTGTAACGAGAAGGAAAGGCGAGAAGTAAAGATCTCGTTAAAGCTGCATGAAATCCTGCTTGAAAGTCGAGGCATAAGAAATTGGCGATGGAGTTGAGTGGTTTTCGAGGAAAGGATCATCGCCGATTTGGGGAATTCATTTATGGAGAAAGTGTGAGATATTCTTGCGGGAGAAAGAAATCCGATGCTTTTTTTTTCTTTTCTGCAGCGAAAGTTCTCCAATGGCTGTTCAACAATAGCTTTCCAAAAATAGAGTTCATTAATAAGTTTGGCCGCACGACAGGTTAGCAAGAAAAATAGCGAAACTTTTCATCGCATAGTTTTTCGAAACTTTTGGTCACGTTCCAATATGGCTGGAATGGTCCACGACCGTGAAAATAGAGAATGCCTCGGCATAGTTTTATCGGCTGTCATCGGATAAAAATCGTTATATATTTATTGCATTGTTTCTCCTCGATCCTTTGGTATATGTCCTCCTCGTACCTCCCTTCATCCCTTTTATTACATTCCCGATGTTCAACGCTGCAATAAAGCCAAACAGAAATGATTTTCACGACGAATAAAACGACGATTCCATTTTTTTAAGCATCGTACAAGATCGAACTGCCAATTGGATTAATCTCGTTCGCACTTACCAGCGATACGCTAGTTTTCGATATTTCAATTCACGAGCGGTATGGGATGCTCGGAGGATCAACTTGGGATGCAGTTTCAAGCTGTGAAAACGGTACGCTCGTAAAAAAGACGCGGCATTTTATTCAGATGCTAGTATTCCGATGAATTCATTGGTTGCCAAGCGAGTCTGGCTATAAAGTCACGGAATCGTTATACGAGCCGTGACTTTTCAACGGTGGGACGCCTAGGAGGAAGGTTAGAAGAATGAATAGGGGGGGGGGGGGGGGGGGGAGTGTTGTTTTGGAACGAAGGAGTCCCGTGGCCCGTTCTATTTGTTTATTCCAACCAGGTCCCATGGTGCCTCGCATTCGATTAGTTCACAGTTGTTTATAACTCAAAGTTTGCGCGTGTATCCGCTTGCTGGAAGGACAGCTTTATTAGCCAAAAAAATTCTCTCAACGTTTTAGGGATATGGAAGAGTAAAGGAATTCAGATTTTTCGTTCTACTAAGAAACGTTGGTATACAAATCGCACTCCTTTCAACTGGGTCGCGTAAAAACTATTTTATGTAGATAGTGCTGTTCTTCAAATAACTCGTTGCATGTATATTTATCGTATTCTCACGTCACGGTTTGCTTTGAAAATTTTCGTGCTATCTTAAACTCGATTAGAACCAGTTGAACTCTCTTTGCATGTACAAGTGGATAAGTACATTACGCGCATAGCGATAAATTAGTCTGGAATCGAGACTCTTTCGTAAGCGTGCGTAACCAATTCAATTCTTGTCCTTTTTTTACCGCGTTAATAAGTGCAAAAAAAGAGACGCGTTTCAGACTGTGCAAGCGTGTCTCACGGTGCAAGGTAACAACAAATTTTGGGACGTGAATTACGAGAGAAGGAAAACGGGTTCCACCTTAGAATTTTATTTAAAAAGATTTGCAGAGATCGAGAGCGAATAACACATAAATTTCTAATGCTCCACTTTCGTACATTTCAATAATACCAGATATCCAAACAAACTTGATGTATCTTTTGACTAGTTTCCTCAAGGTAAATTCATTTCTTAAACAAACAACTCGCCAATGTTTTCGTCCATATTACTGGAGAGTCGAGTATTTTCGAAGCGCTCTTTCGAGCTTCGCACGATATTTGAATTGGCTGAATGAAAGAGTTTTTCACGCATGGAGGGACACGTGACGCGATGGCGTCTTGGCAAAATAGACGCCCTCTCGGTTTGACTCCGAAAATGGTCCGTCGCTCAGTAAAAATATCTCCAGGGTAGGGCAGGAAACATTGGCGCCTTTTTATTTTCTCTTGCGACGTGCCAAGAACCGAACAGTCACAATTACCAACGCGTCTCTCCCCCTCGTCTCTCGGGAGTCTCCGGAGTAGCAGTTCGGTGACGCGCGTGCACCGAATTCCTGCAACGCACGACTATTGACAACAGGTTCCTCGAAGATGCCATGTGCTCCCGGATCATTCGCATCCAGCTTGGAATAATATTTTTTCGCCACGCCCCTCGACAAACCATTTTCTCCCTTAAATCCTGACGATCCACAGGTTAATCCCTAACGAGTTATCTCCGCCTCACGTGCAAATAATTTCGACTAACGAGCTTGGTTTAAAGTAAGTTCATCCCTCGGCGAAGAGCCTAATTCGTTTTGTAATAATTCATTTTTTAGCCCGACGCGTTGTGCTTCTACAGAAAGAAAGCATTTATTCTCGTGCAAACTGGCCATCTGGTATATTGTTACTCGCTTGGAACCCCAACATATTTGTCCAAGAGTATATATATATATATATATATAAGTATAGCGGACAATGTACAGTGGGAGGGTCATCTGGAAGTTTATTCACTGTTTCTTGCGTCGGTTTTTCAAAAGAAGCAAAGACTGTGTCGAGAAAGTGGTATTTGGCCTACGTTGAAGAGTCAGTCTGCTGACCTGTTTGTACCGTGCATCCATTGAGAGCACACAAAAACGAAGGGGTCATTAGTAAACTCTCATTGGTTCGAGGACACGAGACCAAAGCACAGAGCCGAGACGAAACTTTCTCGACGAGAGATTAATGCATTTGTATTACTCGGCTGGTGCTAGAATCACCATAAACTCTAAACGCAACAGATTGCACGCGTCATAAAGATGATAGCGCTTAACATAAACATTTCCAAGAAAGCCTACAAAGAACGCCAAACGACAGCTATTATTTTTCCGAGCCACGCATTTTAAATATACCACTGCTGAATTTGCATAAACATAAATTGTTTATCGCAAACTTTTCCCAAAGAAAACTTACTTCCGCTGCTATATAGAGGCTAAAAATAACTAGTGCCGGGTACGATATTACTAATATTTTCTTCTCGAGTAAAATTGCCGCGAGTTCAAGTGTAAGTCATAAAAATTCTATTTTCATCGATGTGTCCACGCGAGGGATAATAAAAATAGCGTGCACGGTCCCTGTGTAACTTGGCTACTTTACTGCGTCGAGTTGTGTACCGCGGGAGGTGCATAACCGGCATATCCACAACTAACTGCTTAACGAGATCGATATTACAGCAGACAGCGTTGCGTACATTCGTCTTCGCGAACGCACACGTGCATGTGTGTACGAACGAGCGAGGGAAACGCGCTGCGTGGAGGAAGATTGGTACGCACACCAGCAAACACCACGTGCACGGATACACTTGCAAAGAAATTGGATAGCGACGTGGCGTCTATTCGCACGAACACGCATGTACACGATTCGCACACGAATCCCAGCCGCGCCTCCTCTGCATGCGTGATGGGAAAAGTACGAAATCACGTGCGCACGCGCGCCATTAGCCTTTCTATCCGTACGATCACGTGTCGACTCCTGCTAAACGCACTCACACTTCCAGCACACTCACGCCGCATAGGACTCGCAGCTAACAATTGTCTTCCAGAGGATATATTCCCCGTGCGAAGATTATACCGCAGCAACTGACTTTTATTCCTGATGAATTATATTTATTGCGAATAACATAGTGGTTTGGGTAAAAGAGAATCGTAAAGATAGGCGCTGTGTGTGCAAATTGTTAAAGCAAACACTGATAGGTACCGAGGGACTCTGCGTGCTTAGCGTATCGCGAGAGTTGATACGCATGAATACAGCCCAATGCGCGTTTGGTAAAGATGGGAGGGGGGAGACGTAAACACTGGTTGTTGCAGGGTGGCGCTGGCGACCCAGCGCAGCGCCACCAAGAGTTCCCGCGGAGAGGCGAAACTGTGGTCTAGGCAGGACTGGCGGGAGTTATCGGTCTCTCCGATTCCACTATTTCCACTCTCAGTGTTCAAACCCTCGTTGGTGTGCACTCGATGTGCGTGTGTCGAGCTATGCAATACAAATGCGTAGCTACGTATGCCAGCCGGCTGGGTTGGGCTCGTCGGACGGAAAGCATTCGTTTTATCTCATCGGGAGGGTCGAAAGATTGGCCAGGTAACGAAAACCCATGGACGACTGGACCGCAAAATCTCTCGCGTGATCGTCGTTCACGACTAGATAGCAGAAATAATCTCTCTCGGCTCTGTTGAAAATAAGTTTCTCCCACTGCTGAACAAGCTTCTCCATATCCCATTTGAAGCGATCTCTGATAGATCGAGAACCTAACCTATAGGACGCGGGATTAATTAACGATTCTGCTTGGACAGAGAAAGAACGCTGCTGTGGAGAGGTACGTTGGAAGATTGGTAGATATAGAAAGTGGCGTCTCGTTCTTGGACGAGGGAAAGTTCAAGTTTCAGCAGACGCGGAACGTCAGGTGCAATGGGTATCCATAATGCAGTAAGCAGCTTTTCGCTGATAGCGTACGCCTGTGACACCATCGTCCTCGCTTCTCACGAGTTTAATATGCAGACTGTGTGGTTTTCGCGAATAGCGCGTCACTTCCTCGATCGACGTAAAAATCGAGTTGCACGCTTAAAATGACAATAAAGCCTGACAAATGAAGGACGTTAGTAGCGATGCAGTCTCGATAGCTGGGCTCCAACGTTTTTCGTCTCGAAGAAAAGTAGCTATCGCAGCGAGGGACGGGGAGTCATCTATTTTGGGCGACGCTGCTGCAGCACCATCGCTTTGAGATTTGATATGCGAATCGCATAAGAGGCAAGGCCTCTAAACGGTCAGTTTTTGCAGGAGTGGAATGGATCTTACGCCTACTCCTGTCGGTCTAAGGCGTATAGCTCCAAGCCGAGTCTTATTTCAATGTATAATGGCCGATATTACGGTGCTATACGAGCTTGTTAAGTACAGCGCCGACTAGGAGAGCCTAACGCATGGCGCAGCTCAGCCTTCGATTCTCCTATCCACCAAAGCATTCCAGAGGTGGTGTAACTGTCTTTACTTGATCGCCTCTCACTGTGTTCTGACACGAACGTCGACGAGGAACGAACGACCAGGCCAGCGCGATAAAGAAAGCCTGCAATTCACTAGCTTAAACGCCACATCTCTCTCTCTTCTTCTATCCAATATACCTGCTCCTTTCTTTAACTCGCCGTTGGTTGGTACAGTGCTCGCGCTTTTACGAGTGAATTAACGACCCTGTGACGAACTCATTTTTTTTATTTCTGGTAACAGGTACGGCTGGAGCCGTTGAACTCTGTTTTGAAAAATGATCCAGATGATTTGACGCGTTGCGAAAGCAATGACAAATTGAGCAACTCGCATATTGCATCATACAACTTTATTACAACGAAACTCTGCAAATGGCAATTGCACCTGCGATTCAATTCAGCCAATCGCTGTTGAGCTCTTCTCACGTATGGGAAAGTCAACCAAAATGATTAAGTCGGGGTTCAAGGCTCAAGATGACTTTCAATGAAATTGATAAAACAGAGTAATAACATGGAATTGGTTTCTCAGTGTGAATTTTTTTATTGCTCCAATTTTTCAAAGAAAACGTTTATCGAGAAAGTATTACTGCCATTAATGCAGTAGAATTATATTCTTCAAAAAAACAGGCCTTGCCTGTAAGTACAGGACACAAGTACATAGAAATCATAACAGAAATATTATCCTAGCAAAAAATAGTATTATTAAATCAATTTCTTTACATATTACTATACTACTGTTGCAGTATAATTATATCATTTATACTTTAGGCGTAGTGGACATCGAGGAAACGACCTAAGATTTTTGTATTTACTAAAACTATACAATTATTAAGAACACTATTTATGTAATAATAATAAAAGTTTGTCAATGCTGAATTTATAAATGTGTATTTGCAAATACTTTATTTCAGAGATTTTTGTGTAGCATTTATTGATGACAACAAGTTTTAAGGCTCGTTCGTAGAAGTAGATACTTTGAGGCTATTACAAAAATATAGCTATGGCACTTTCTGATAGTACCATTACTTAATAAATAAATCGAGTCGTCTTGCCACTTCAATTACAAAATACTATAGCCTCTTACTTTATGTTGTGGTTAAATAACACAGGAATTAAACGGTAATAAGAACATAAAAAATAGCTACAAAGGTTTAGCACTAATAAAAAAATATTACTTACCTTTTGAATTTTAAAATAAGCTGTCGTAAGCCTTTTGCTAGGCGCAATTTTACGACAAGTCGCCAGCGGTATAGGGTTTAAAATTTAAACATTGAATTTACTCTTAGCAAAACAAGAGACTGTCATTAATTTTGAATACTATAGCAGTGTACCACACACACACACACACAAAAGAGCTTATCTTCTTTAAAAGGGGTACCTATATATACGTACTCCTTCCTGTTCAATTGACAAACAATAATTTCTAAAAATAAAAATTATACTTTGCTTTGACTAATCGAAGGAGCAAGGTTGCGTGCCGTGAATAATCTAAGACGCTGTTAATTAACGAATATGCGTACTATGAACTATCAATGTTGTTCCCTGTCGATACAAAAACATAGCAATTTATCTAATCATAAAACTTATTTGCCGGCTAAAGTTGCATTGTTTTTACGTTGATTAGTTTCTCTTCGGTCATGCGGAACAAAGTGCTTGCCTGGAAATCACTGGGCTACGAGCCTCCGAGACCTCGTAAACTTGTGCGCCTGGTTAAAAAAAATCGGAGGCTCGTTAGGATTCACACCAAAGAAGTGGAAGCAGTATATCGAGCCTGAGGAATGAGCGCAGAGAGCACGAGTTGCAACTCACAAGAGGAGAGATATTGGTTAGCGCGATATTGGAAGTCATGTCGAAGTGGCTAATTTAGAACTCAGAACGGTAGTACAGTTAGATCTTGTGTAACGGCGTGTTCCGGTTCGATAAAAGATCGCCCATGAGACTTTGTCCTTCCGCCGCCTCTTTGTTTATCTCAGGAATAGCGTTTCTACATCTGTTATAGGCCGCCGTAAGTATATCCACAAAGATCACGGTCCACTACACGCTATACATACATATATTCCAACGACCGACTGACTTGGTCGGTTGCCATTTCGCCATTTGGTCCCAGCGAGTAAACAAACTGCACCTGCTCGACTTCACTTGTACCATCATCGTGTAAATTCAAACTGTCCGCGCAAACAAATGCGTGCACCGCTCTCTTTAACGCCCTTCGATTCGCCGAATCTCAATCCTCCGATAATTTACACGATTCAATTATCAAATTCTACTGGACGTCTTATAATTCAAGGGTGGCAACGTTTCAGGTTCGTGAGAGAAATATTAAGTGTATTCATGCCACGTTATGTCGAACGTTCTCAAGCGATTGAAAAATCGTTACCGTCTTATTATAGAATTCCGATAAAAGCCTGCCATACAATACTCCAGTGCGTCTGACATTTTATCCTCCTGTGCCTCGCCAGAGTAACCTCAAGGATACTTTATAATACAATATATCGGTTCGACGCAACGAAAACTATGATTCTTAGTTTCGAAAAAAGTAAAAAGTACGTATTGCTACTCACTGTTGAAAACCAGTAACTTCCTTGTGGATCCGAGCCTCTTGATGGGTGATTTCACCCCGTCGATTTCCTCCTCGTCCATTTCAACTTCTCAAGATAATCTCTGGAAAAGTCGACGGATGATCCAGCAAATACCAGGGGGTGTTGATTATTTAGCACCCACACACGCACATACGAGCCTGCAGTAGTATCGTGCACAACACTTGTCACAGTTCAAAGCATTCTCGGGCACGAGGAGGCACGAGCACTGTGCTTCGTGACGGCGAAACCGGTTTATCGGTTGGCTTGGCGTTGGTATTTTTCAGCGATTCAAGTTAGTAGCGGGAGGTGCGAGTAATGCAGAGAGTGGGACGTGAATGTGGCTGCGGAATATGGATCTGTATTTGTATGCGTTACTACGCGCGTGTGTATCGGAGTCCACGCGGTGGAAACGACTGAAAAGCGAATGGAAGGAACTGGCGCGATTCTACTTGGTTTCGAACAGTTTTGAGAAGATCGTCGAGAGAAAGAATAAGTTACAAGAAGCACAGTTACGGTCGGCCACGGTGAACCTAGCAGCGACGTAGGTCGCCGTAGTAATGCCGGCTGGCTTGGCACTCTTGGCAGTTGGCGGCTATCCCGACTCTCGACGAGGCATGGCGAGGATATTCTTGGACGCCCGTATATTAATTCAACTTTAGGGGGCAGCCGTCCCCATCCCGTCCCGTCGTGCCTAGTCGGTTCGTTTGTCCGCCAGACCGCCACCGCTACGCAGCGTCAGCACAGTTGCTTAGCAACTGTTATTTCTGTTATTTCACCTCATGCTGGATCATCCTACATCCACCGCCATCTATCGGATTCATCTCGCTTCACTTTTTACACTACTACCTTTTTATACGCATGTGATATATTTTTTTTTATTTTATTTCACCATAGGCTCTTTTTTACTTCATTGAATTTTATACCTTATTTCCTTTGAATATTTTATAATAATACGTCTAATAAACGATAAATATAATCGGAAGCGCTAGTGTTGCTATCTTCACTGCATTCTTTTTTGCAAGGGTTTTTTTAAATAATTTTGTGATTGACAAGCTAGTTGGTATATTATCTTCTATTATACATTATTATTTTATGCAACTAGAATAAGTGGATAAAAGATGTCATGAAAGGTTTAGAAAAATATTTACTATACTGATTACTTTCTCCTCATTTATACATAATAGATTTTGTACGATTGGTATTATACATTCATTTTTCTCTTCTTAGGATGATTATTGATTTAGTGATATATCTGCTTCTTAGGTAATTTAAATTAATTAGCTTTTGTTACCTCATTCATGCAATTTTTACATCTACGGTTTTACACTTTCAAAAGGCATGAGTACTTTCGGCGGTAACTTCAGTAACAATATGGTTCATCTTCAATAACCAATCGGAATCGTTTGTCGTGCGCGTCTAAAGCTAAGTAGTGAAGCGCACGGCTAAGTATTTTGTAAATACGACGATATGTCTAACCTATAAGTTTTTTGTTAATACATTTTAATCCGTTTTATAGATACAAAATTGATCCAAGAACCTATTAAAAATGTTTGAGACACACAGTATTAATGCAGATCATAAGGATTTAATCCATGATATCGCATATGATTATTATGGGCAGCGAATGGCTACCTGCTCCAGTGATCAATTTGTGAAGGTATATCTGTAATTAAAATCATTCGATTTTCTACAAACTTAATTGCTTATATATTTATGGTACATAAATATCATAGGATAATCTTAGACTTGGTTTCTTTCATCTTACACAGTTAATGTCAGGTTTTATTTTCATTTAAGGTTTGGGATGAAGATGATCATGGAAATTGGAATCTTACTGCTTCTTGGAAAGCACACAGTGGTTCAGTCTGGAAAGTAACATGGGCTCATCCAGAGTTTAGTCAAGTTCTTGCTACTTGCTCATTTGACAGAACAGCTGCTGTTTGGGAAGAAATCGGTATTTTAATTATTCATAGGGGACTAATTCAGAGTATAACATTGTTTGAGTCTATAAACTGATATAAAAAATAATTTCAGTAGGAGAAGGAGAACGTGGAATGAGACATTGGGTTAAAAGAGCAAATTTAGTTGACTCTCGCTCACCTGTAACCGATGTCAAATTTGCACCAAAAACTTTAGGATTATTATTAGCTACATGCAGTGCAGATGGCGTTATTAGAATATACGAAGCCCCTGATGTTATGAATTTAAGCCAATGGACATTACAACATGACATTAGTTGTAAACTTCCATGTAGCTGCTTAACGTGGAATCCTTCTTTATCAAGGTTAGAGACCTACTGTAATGTAGAGAAGGATCAGATTGAGATATTTTGTTACATTGATTTAATTGTTATTTCAGATTGCATCCACCAATGATAGCAGTTGGTAGTGATGACTCAAATCCTTCCAGTGGAGGAAAAGTGTTTATTTATGAATATTCTGAAAGTAGTAGACGTTGGACAAAAACAGAAACTTTATCCAACATTGCGGATGCAGTTCATGATATTGCATTTGCACCAAATTTGGGTAGAAGTTATCATACTTTAGCAATAGCAACTAAGGATGTTAGAATAGTAACTTTAGAGCCAATGCCGTATGTATTTCGAAATATACTTGGTACCTTTAAATCAGTAACGAGGTCATTGATAGCTTCTGTTTCTATTTTTATAGGGATAATGCACAAAGTGGTTTATCCCGATTCAAAATATCTCAAGCAGCTCAGTTTGACGACCACATGTGCACTGTTTGGCGTGTATGTTGGAATATCATGGGAACCATCTTAGCAAGTTCCGGTGATGATGGATGTGTTAGATTATGGAAAGATAATTACATTAACGAATGGAAATGTGTAGCTGTACTTAAAGGAGATGGCTCCTCTGCTCAAAGTGCTGAAAGCCCTGTAGTAGCAACACCTCCGAGTCATTCTTTAGGAAATCAACAATCAGCATCTACAACCAGGTACTACAAATTGGGTTCCATCAGTCATCCAAATCAAGTACCTTGGCATTGAGAAAGAAATCATTTTCACTTTAGCTTAATTAACTGACACTCAGACAATATTAATGACATTATTTTGTAAAACATTCAGATATTAGATTAAAGAAACAAATATTTTGTATAATAAAGATTGTAATTGCTTATATAAATATCAGAATAATAGTAGGCAAGCTTCCATAATTTTATGTGTAAGCATGTTTTTATGAGATACTTTTCTTTTAAATATTAGTAGCAATGTATTATATCACAGCATAATTTTATTAACCCTTTGATTGATGTGGGCTACTGATTACTATAAACATTATAGCACCTCTACTGCACTATTTTTATTTTCTTCCTATAACGCAGCTTCATCTTGTACAAATTTGAATCATGATTTTCTTTATTGATGATTTTATAGTGACATTATTTATGTCATGGGTGTGAAATTGTAGAACTTAATCTTACGATTTTTACTAGAATCATATTATTCTTTGATTTGTAAGCAGCTTATTGATCTATTTTTCGTTTCTTGTACAAAAATGTTTATAGAATAAATATTATTTATACAATTATAATCAGTCTTTTATTTTTCCTATTTCCTTCGTAAGATTGCGATTTATTTATTGAACGAACGGATGCGTAACCTCCTATTAGCTTTGTACTTTTTGTAGTTGTAGTATAATGTACAGTAGGTGGTAAAATAATGTTCTCTCTTTCCAGGGTTCCTCCCAAGCTACATCAAATAGCTACAGTAACATCTGAAAAACCTACCGCTACTATTATGAGCATTAATAAATGGCAACCACCCGTGGTAAAAGGAAGATTTAGCAAATCTGTTTGGCTTGGAAATCCTAGCGAACCTACGCCTCCACCGCTTCCTACTTTAGAGCGTCCAAAGACAAAAAAATAATTCGCTATTTTCAATGAAATTAGCTTGTGATATATATAATTTACATTTACCGCAAATTACATTACGAAAAAAGAGAATCCAAGCTACACTGATAGCTTATTATTACAATTTTTACAATAAAAATCGCTGCGCTAGTGTAGGTCAGGTTTTAATGTAAAGTGTAAGGGAATATTTTTTATAAATAATCCATAATGATTTGATCAAAATAACACGAGAATGTATTAAATGTGATATAACTTCATTTATAATCTGGTAAAGATTTTATTTAAACTTTTTATGTAAATTATGTCGGCTAAATGTATACTTTATTGTACAGAATGGTCTGTATTACTTAAATGACTGTGGTAGTCTACGCAGGATTAATCAATTCCTTTTTAAATTTGTATATTGTATTTTTTAATTATTTTTTTAATGGGGTATGTGTATAATGTATTGCCTGCTTGCGAACTTAATAAAGGAAAAAAAGTCAAAGAATTAAAATCGTGCGGATTGGTTAAATTTTTATGAACCAGAACCATTAGTAGTTTTACAAGTTAACTCTTCATCAAGAAAAGTATTATATTTTGCGTTTACCAATTAATATATGTCAGGATTTTGCGTCAACCTCCATATCTAATTATTTTAAAACAAAAGAGTGTCTATAATTTATAATCTATTATAAGCCATTATAAAGTTTTATTTATAATTGAATAGGATTTTATGAAATATCAATGGAAGATTCAAGAGAGCCACTTCGAGAAAGTGTGTTAGATATGGTGCGCAAAAATCTGAGTATTGCCAATCGAGTAAGTTTATTTTTAATATAATGTAATATAATGCAAAAGGCAGGAGAAGTAAGCTTAGTTAAAATCAGTTGATTTTCAGTCGACGTACATCACACGTTTGATATACTTTGGTGACTACTATGGTACTGTTGAAAATATAAAACAGGTAAGATCATATGATATTCTTTTTATATTCATTAATATTTGTAGTTGATAAAAATAAAGTAATTGTATTTTTTTTCAGAAAATGAGTTCTATCATTGAAGAATTGAATTCAGATTACGCTGAAGCTAGTCTAACTGGTTTATTAGTTGTATATAGTAAATATTATATACATATACTGGAGGTATTTAAATCGATAATTTTAAAAATATTAAGAATCGTTCATTTTACAAAAATTCCATTTAATTGTTAAAATTAAATAGTCGGAGGAGGATATTATATTTAAGCATTTTAAGCTTCTATATCACGATAAAAACAAAAAACTCTTTGGCAGAGCTATAGCTTTATCAACATTTCATCACATCCGTCGAGTGAGTTTTTTTAAATTTTGTGTTTATTTATTATATTAAAAAGATAATCTTGTATAATTTCTATTTTAACTCTTATAGAGATTTTTCACTACCTGGTGTTCCCTATATACAACCCCACCAGTAATGTTATCTACTTTGCAAACCACAACTTTATCAGAAATTCAAAAACATGTGTCGAACTGCGTGATGAAAATTTACAGCTTATGCGTACACATAGCAGATATGGTAATAAAATTCTATAAAATATACAAACGGGCCTCTTAACACCGTAACGCTTATCCGAAGCTCTTCTTGAAACACGTTCCTTAGCCAGAATACATGATGAATATAAAGAACATTCCTAACGAAGTGCTGGTCAATTATTTACCGGAAGTCAGTCTTCTTCAATTCCTGCTAAATGCGTCCACCATGTCATACCTTAAAACTGTAGAGGAGTATATGCATTTTTGCATCGATATCCCAAGTCTGAACTTTTACAATGGTAAGAATAACACGTTTTTTAATGTATTACTAATTATAGGCAATAAATATCGTAGGATGTGATAATTATTAATTCTATATTATCAACAATACATATATATTTTTTCAACGCTGTTGCGTTACAAATGGATGGTGGTATATAGTAATGGATCTAAAGTCATTGAATAAAAACGATTATTTATTTTAGAATATATACAATATCAAAAAAAACATTTTATTTTATGAGAAGGGTACATGAAACTTGAGTTTTTGATAGTACTAAAACTAATAATACATATACAAAGTGAAATTTTTGTATCGTAAGTGGCCGGCCAATTCGGATCCATACGATTTGCAGGCAGTATAAGTCTGAATCGTTACGCCCACGCAATGCTATCCTAAAATGATTCTTTCCAGCTCTTGTCGCAAATTATACAGGAATTTCGTAACAACCTAAAACAATTGTAGCGTACTGCTGTGTCAGTTGATATAGTTTATCGGCTGCTATTTTTGCTGAAAGAATGTGATCTCTACTTTTCATAGATAGCTTTTTTAATATTCTGGTCTGTGCTTGAAAAAGCCCATGTTTTTTTCTGGTACTTTTCTACGACACGATAAAAGTTCAAACTATACACATCGGATACTGTACAAAGTACAAAATCATTTACAATCCAATGCACCACATTTTACACGCGAACAATCAGATTCCATATTTTTCTGTAAACTTCACCTTTAATATAGTATATATAATTCATTAATTAATATATATATATATTATATTTGTATATAATTATCTCCTTTCAATAAGCAATAAATATTGTAAATAAATATTAGATTAAAGAAATGACAAAACGAACGAAACGAGGGTTTTAAAGGAAAGATGCAATAACATTTGGCATTAAAGTTTGATTTTCGGGGGAAATGCTGGAATAATATTTTTTAAACAACTCTCCATGTCACGAACCAGCGAAGATCATGGTAGACAATAGTTATAATTATATGCACACAGACCACGTAACCTTTGCTTAATATAGAGGCCAAATTATTCTGTACTACATAGATGTTTAACACGATATAGTCGAAGAATATTCCTTCTTTCCATGTTTATGTACAATGAAAGAATTAACCGACGATTATAATTTTACAGATACCATTTGGCCACCACCCTGTAATTTTATCCCTTATAACGTGCTCACTAAATATGTCCATCAAACGCCCAGCCAATATACACTTATTGAACTACAAGAAAACTATTATGAACCCCTTCGACAAAAAGTATCTTCTACCCACCAGCACATAGCAAAGTATTTTCAATATTAAATCAAAACCAGCAATTATAGCCTTTTTTCTGATCGATGTTTATATCGAAGTTATACTACAAGAACTCCCTCGATTCTTCCTCGGAAGCAATCAGCAAAATTACTTTTGGTGCACGTGTTACGAAGATGAGAGTGTCAAACATTATTTTCGAGAAGGATCGAAATTGTTGATGGTTTTATTAAAGAAAATAGAAAAGTAGATTTTTCTTAGTTTGTTTAATTTTAAATGAACATGTACGTATAGTTTGTCACAGAATAAAAATATAAACAACATATCAAAGTCTTCTGGCAGTATTTAGGTATATGAACTTGACCGTCTCAGATTGTTTTTATTTAACCAGGCACTTGCTTAACTATTTGCCTTCACGTTAAAAAATTATTTTTCTGCAACGCGGAGCTTGCACGACGAACTTCAGAGGTCACGTAAGACGAAACAAACTGCAGCTGCAAGACCTATAAAAATCGTCTTGCAAACTCTACGTTACATGTAAATTATTTTTCGATTCAAAATAAACAATTAAGCAATCAGAGGCAAATAAAAATAATTGAGACGGTCCAGTATGTACAATATAATATCAAGTACATGTATGGAGATTGTGTCAAGATTCTTAAAGAATTTAGACGTTATGATAATAAAGAGCATTCGAAGCTCACTCTAAAGATCGTTATGTATCAACATCAATTCCATCAATGGCAATAATAACTAATGATTATAATTTTGCAAGGATTTCAGTGAGGCTACTAGATAATCAGTTACGAAACAAAAGTGTAAAGTGGTCGATTGTGTTGTGGAAACGAGATTGATCGCATCTTTGTGTTTGTGTACTGCCAGCAGCCGGATCGATATTAATTTATGTGTTTTATACAGCTAGCATAGTATCTCATAAGCTGCTCTCGCGCACCTACGAGAAGGACATATCTCATTAGCACACGGCCCTCCACTAGCCGTGCGAAGGATATGATGGATTTTTATTTATCGTTATAACGACTCGCAAGCTATAATACAAGATCTCCGAAGGAGGACGCCTCTTCAACAAGATTCTTAAGCAGAAACGGGCAGAATTAAGACTATTATCGTAATAATATACCACGACGAGTCGTAATGTCAAATCGGCGCCCCTATATAATTATTCTAGGATAAAGATTTTAAAATAACGCTCGCGTGTGTATTCCGCGCGGTTATTCGAAGAAACTTTGCCTTTATACATCATAGAAATACGCAGTGTTACAAGGAAATGGAACATAAGGCAAACCGAAAACAGCGAACAACAGCGTTTTCCACTATAAATTGGGAAAATTCGCGAATCTCGTTCTCGTGACGGGAAAACTAAACGATATGTTTCGATCCCTCTTTCCATGCACTCGTACGACGCGCTTCTTTCGGTTCATATTGCTCTGGCTTAGCTCGATTTTCATACATACACATATACATATTTATAAGTAATACTTACATCGACTAGATGAATTATACAGTGACGTATTTATGATATAATATTGGGATAAAATTTATACTAACGATCCGTATAAAATATCTTCCATTTCTTGTCTGCAATTATTTACAGTTAATTAATGCTTTCATGTATATATATATATATATATATATATATATATATATATATATCATTTATTTTTTTGCACACTGATTACGAGATGCGACTTTTCGCCTGCGCACCGTAATTGCAGCTTCGAAGCTTCTTCAATATAAAAAGGGCACTTGATTCAATGAATATAAGAGACGATGCCGTTAAATTTAAGAAAATTGCATGGAAAACAAGAGAATCGAAAGATTTTCCAAGCTCCCCTACTAAACGCACAAGACGCACATCACGCAGGAGATTTGCTGTAGGAAAAGGCGCGGAAATCGATTGGTAGCTCTGAAATTCGTAAGCTATATATATAATAATATTAGCACGACACAACACAACACAACACAACACATTTTCAGCGATATTTGCGACTAGCCAGTTTGGTCTCTCGATGAAGCGGACTTTGGAATATATACGTGTAATCGAAGGTATTTTCGATGATGCGCCGATGGACCGTTCGCTCTTCGGCTCGAGTTAGTTGCTTAATCCCGTAAAAAGGAAGTATATGTATGTACACGTGCAAGAGTGAAACGCGCGAAAACTCGAATGGAAGACTCGAGCTTCCTATATATATATATATATATATAGTCTTTCGGTTGGTTCAGTGACTCGGCGAAAGGAAGAGTAAGTATATCGATGAAAAACCGGACGAATCCGTTGAAAGATTGCAAGTTTTTACAGGTCAGTGGTTTCTGCGAAGTCGCTTCTCCGCTGACTGCATCGTCACACGGAGCTCTCCCTCTTGCTTATCACGATTGGTGTGCTTATCGTGCCGTCTTTTTGCGATTGGACGCAGCACTGGCCAGGAATCCTCACATCCACGTCCTTTGCCAACATCGTCCCACCCGGGCAAGCCCTGCTGACCACTCCAAGTCCCGTATAAAGCACCGGAGGAGCTGGAGGACTCATCGTCAACGTCATCGACTGGATGCTATTGCTCGGCCAATGCTGCCTTGGCAAAGTGCACATGCCCGACTCGTAAACATCCCCGACCATCGGCTGCATCTGCAATTTCATTCAATTATATATAGATATTCTAGATTCTCTCTTTTCCTCCTCCTCCCCCCACCCCACCCCTCCTCCCAATCATATAATAACTTTCATCTCATCCCGTCAAGTAAAGCACTGATCGATGCGGAGGAACCTTCCTACTCTCGGCCATGGAAAAATACAGTTCCTCTCTGCTCCTCCTCTCGCGCAAATTTGCCAAATTGCTCGAGGGAAAAGGATTTTCTAAGGAATTATAATTAATGAGCGTAAGAGAATCGCTTGGTTCGAATCCGAGATGAATTGTGCAAGTGATTTTAACTTTTGCAAAGGGATCGAATGTCGTGAGAGAGAGAGAGAGAGAGAGAAGGAGAGGGAGAGTGGGAGGGGTTGAAAAAGTTTCAACTGGGTACAGTTACATGATATTATAGTTAAGTGGTACTTTCGAGAGGAGAAAAAGCCGAGATACTACTTACGGTTTTGTGCTTGGTCGATATATTCGAGAGCTCCCGTAACGGCATTCCATTTCGAATGGTGCAGTAGCCAACATAGCTGTTGTGGTTGTGACCACCAACCGGAGTACCCGAAGGATGCTGAGTACTCGATGTCAACAAGCTTCTCGAAGGAGAAGTTTCGATAGTCGACACCAGACGTCGTTTTCTCAAATATTCCGACGGCTCGTCGCCTGCGATCCAATTAATTACACAACACATTATCGCTCCGTTCATTCGATTATTAACGCACGAGTACCAATGAGAGAATTTAACCTGTGATCTGTTGGGGTATGATATCCGGATTTTTTTCGTCGCTCTCGCTGAGATCACCGCTGCTGTCCAACTTCCGGAAAGGGCTACCAGGATGTTTTTCATCGGTGAGCAAGCTGCTACCTTCGCGAAATCTAAGTTCCCGTTGTATTGTCGGGGCGGTCTTCGTTTGTTTGCTGCTGTCCTCTACGTGGGACTTGCTCTGCTCGTCCACGTGAGTGTGTTGAATCCTCAGGACAACCATTACTATCACGGCGATAATTATCAAGGCAGTGACCACCCCAATCATCACACTCAGCATCGGCGTTAATCTAATATTCTGCCTCGGTCTCTCTGAAACCCAATATCCACAATGTAACAATTACCAACAACACACACCGGCGTCTGATCAATAATCATTTGTATCACTTACTCGTGCGAAATAAATTAATTCTATTTTTTTTTGTTTCGAATCTATACCATTACACGATTTTTACTCGGACGACCTTTCGTTATACACCCTTCTCCAGTGATAAACAAAGTTATTTAAACGATGACGCAAAAACTAGTAGAGTTTTATTATACAAAGTAATGGAATTCTCTTTCACTCGGCGCTGCTCGATGTTTCGACGTGTGAAAAATTTCTTTTTTTCTCCTCGTTTATTCAGCAGTTTTCTTCGTGCGTGAAATGGAATGGAATATGCATATATACCTGATTCGGACGTTAATTGTTTTTCAGGTAGCCTGAGGGTGCCCGCTTGTACGACCATCGCCTCGCTCCGTCCTTTGTCGTTGAAAGCATAAATACAGGCGTGATAAAGGGCGCCGGATTCCAGATTTGTCACGCTGAAGCTTGGAGTGTGCGACGTCATATTCGCACGTAGCTCCTGACTGTTGCTCTCCCTTACTTCCAGAAGAAAGGATTGCGTCAGGCCGCCGTTAAAACCACCGGTACACGTCACAGAGAACGAATTCGTCGACGTGTTTGAAGTTGTACAGTTGTGCACCATGTCGGGTCGCCCTGTGGCAGATTAATGTTGCGACTTAATCTCCCAAAGACTATTCGGGACTCTGGTTGTTTTTTAACAACAACATATTGCAGTCGTTAAATCGGAATAAAAATTACAAATATTTTCTATATTTGACAAAACCCTATCAATTCATCATTCAAGCTACGAATATCGTAGCAAACTTTGCATTACCGATGGTACCCATCCAAGTAGCTAAAAGTTCTCACTCACACCTTGTGCTACTCAATTGAAATACCGCGCTGAGTTAGTTAGGAGAGTCTGAGTAGCACAGTGGTTGGAGTCTTTATCTACTTAGACAGACTGAATCAACACTAGCTCTATATATACATATTTCTGTAGACATAAAAAAAAAATAGATATACTTTTTCAAACAAAATACCGTAAAATGTTGAAACAATTAAGAATGTCTGGTTTCCTGTAAAATTTCTAGTCGGTGCCTCTAAAAATCTCGTATCGCTAGCCTTGGAAACTCGTATCTGGCGCGGAGATATAGAAAAGCGAGATTGGCAAGGAATGTTTATAGTACAACGTATCCGGCCGGCGATCGTAAAAAGCGATCGGTGAAGGAAGAATGGGATCGCGTTGCGTGTGCGTCGCATTGCGTTGGGGCTTTTTAATGTTGAATAAGGAAGGCAAACTGGCGAGGCCGAGACGCAAGAAGACTTGGCGGGGGTGCTTTTGCTTTTACGATTAGAGAAAAATCATAGCGCTGCAAACACCTGCTGCCATTTCCTCAACATTCCTCCGTTGTCCGCGGAACGAAAGAAAGATTTTATGTTTTATACCCTCGCTCCATGTATCTCGTTTTATCGTTTTAAGCGGCTCCACGCTCTGAAGGGATTTCCTTGTACAGCGATACGTTATTTCGCGAGTGTGCCGAGGCATCATCAGCCCGGGGCCTCAATGATAACAAAAAAAAAAAGAAAAAAAAAAGAAAACTTCACTACAAGATATTTCCAGACGAAAATAATATACGAAAGATTAATATAATGTAGAGTTGCGTGAAAAGCAAGGTTAAGTTTGCTCACCAGCCGGAATAATGTGATAGACACAGGGCACTTGTTGACTTCCAATCGAGTTGGAAGCCCAGCAAAGTAAAGTGCCATAATCCAATTCCGTTATCGGCGTGTACGAGACAACCGAGGATGTTCCGGTGCCCGCTATGTGACCCGCCGTAACGTCGATGCTCTCCGCGGAATTGTTGAAGGTCCAACGGAATTGCACATCCGAAGGATTCGCGTCCACCTGGCAAGAGATATTCGCCTTCTCCTGTTTGGCAACGCCGTGCACCTTTGTCTGGTTCGGCTTGCACGTCGGCGAAACTGCAATCGATACACGCTCTATATACATATATATATATATTACCGACGGTTGATTGGCGCTGCGAAAATATTGCAATTAATAATTGCATTTTTAATTGCAATTACGGCAGGTTCGCGATGCGAGCATTGACGGATTGTTCTCGCTGCAGGGAAATCTTTGCGCGAGCTATATTTGATTACTTGTGTATTCAGGTTGGATAAATGTAGATCCAGAAATACGCGGCGAAGGGTACTCACACATCACGTTCAAATAGAAGGGCGTGCTCTCGCCGTCTCCCTCGGTATTGTAGCCGACGCAAGTGTAATTACCGGCGCTCTTTCGGTCGACGCCCTGGAGCACCAGACTCTGGTTGCTGATTATGATGCCCTGGGTTACGTTGTGGTGAAGGGTCTTACCCTGGAAAACAATAATTGTCCCGTACTGATAAACTTCTCTCTCTCTCTCTTCTCCATTATGCTATATATATATAGGTGCCTATATACAGAGCCCAGCTGTCAAACACATTTCAAGCTTGTAAAATTCTATCATACAGAGCTTTTATTTTTCCATTTTAAATATTTGCTCAGCTACCTTTACCTTTTCTGCTCGATTCAAATCAATTTAATTGTTTCTATCGCGATGCCGATGTTAAATAATATTTTGTCGATATAAAGATAACAAGCTGTCAAATTCTGCTAGACGTGAATTGTACACACTTCTCTCGTTTAAATGGAATAACATGCGCTATATACCAATTGCATGTAATGTACGAGAAACGAAATTCCATTTTAAATATCATGGATGGATGGGGGGGGGGGGGGGAGGTGAAACTTGAAGGGTATTTCTGCAAAGCATTCCATTTAATTACAGATTCCATTATAATTGCTGTTGTATTTAAATTTCTGTAAAGAACCCACCGAGCAAACACCAGAACTCTACTAATTAACTGAAATATTTATGTTTCGATAAAGATTTCATTAAGCTTTTTTTTTTTTTTCAATTTTTACGCCCGGGGCGGAAGAAAATTTGACGCGAATAGAAAGAAGAAACCATATTCTCTCTCCTCTTTTTTCCTCTCCAGCTCGATACCATAATTTTTTAAAGCAGTTTGTTTCAAGGATAATGCGAATATTACTGCGAGCCCGTCGCAGTTAATGGTCCCCGTAATACATATATATATTGTGACGTGGATTTTCCGTAGCCCCGTCACAAAGCGATAATGGGCCTGATATGAGCTTAGCAACTCATATCCACCGACCAACTCACGCCTGCCTTCCACCTGGAAAATCCCCTATTTTGAACCCTAACGTAACATAGAAATTATTTCACTTTATGATAGGTATAAATCGAATGTTTGATAGTGTGAAAGGTGCGGGGAGTTTGTTTGTCGCGAAGATTCGGAGGCGGGTCGGAGAAGCGACGAATTTTCGTGATTAAGTTGTTGTTAGTAGGAATACGTTGTACAGTGTGGATAAGGAGAGGCCGCCTGAGAGTAGGGAGAGAGGAAGAAAAGAGCTACCCACTCCAATCCGAAAGCTTTGAGAGGAGAAGGAGAGGAGAACGAGACGCGTGATAACGCCGATCCTAAAAACATAGGTCAGCAAACAGAATCAACGCTGGCGAATCACCTGTCGCCACTGGTTAGATACCTGTAAACATTAACCAATAATTGGGCCAGGAGACGTCTGGATTACCAATGCCGTGTCTCCACAATAGAAGAAGAGAATCCCGAGAGAAGTAGGAGCGGAGTGGGGAAAGAAAGCGAGTTGAGGATAGAGTTTTGGAGCGAAAAAGTCGCTCTCTCTGGAATCAGCCACGGCAGACGGAGGAGCTCGGAGAAGCCTCCGTAATAAGGAATGCCGAGGGAGTCGAATTCGAAATAGGAGTTCGAGTACAGAGAGCGGAGTGGAGAGTGAGGACCTCCAGGAGGAACTGAGGCCACGATGGGCTTGCGGCAGGTTAAGGCACACCGAGAGGAAAGGATTCTGCGGTGAGGTTGTCCAGCAGTCGCATTCCACAGGTCAGGGTTCATCTTTTCTTTCCGGGATATCCTCCGTGGGGTGAGTGTAGCCGAGAGGACCGACCCAGGAGGGGGGAGACGTCCTGGACGGGTCCTGGAGAAGTGAGGTCCCCAATTCCTGCCTGTGTCTTCCCCGGGAGCGTGGTCTCTGGTGAGGGAATTTCTCTCCCAAAGTTCCTCCCGGGTGTTATTCCAGGCAGAGGAGGGTGCGGAGGGAGAGAGGGTGGAGGAGTCCCCTCGTCGCTCAGTCCCGGGGTCGTCTAGGGCGCCGCTCCCCAGGTGTCCCTCGGCCGGAAATTTCTAGGTTAGGAGGAATCCTCCTGTTGGGAGGGAATTGACCTTGTTTCGTTGCCAGGGTGTAGTGGCCGTCGGTTGGCCGGTAGATTCGTGCCCGGATTGGATATCCCGATTCTCAATTCAGGATGTATAGTATCCGATCGACTTGGGGGAGGGAAGTGGGGCGTTGCGGCACTGCCACTGTCTGGAGTGGCCGGGGCGCCCACTGTCCTGTCGCGAACCCCTCGTCGAGTACTGCCTCCTGAAAGGGCCCCTCCGAATTGCGCGGTAGGAGGGTGAGTGCCTAGGGCCTCCCTGCAAGGTCGAAATACCCGAATCCGGTGACATCGCCTCCTACGGGACTTGGCGAACTTATTTTCAGGTCGGTTCGTTCCCCGTCATCGGGAGTCACTCATCTCACGGAGAGAATTGGGTGAAATAACCCAAATTGGCATCCTCGCTTCTCCGACTCGCGATGTATGGTATGACTGTGTGAATGACTGAGATGAAGTACTATGTGTTGCGAATCTGTAAAGAACGCTTAGTGACAGGAAGAGGCAGAATAAAGATAGTAATAGACTCATTGGCTCGCAATGATTCATTGATCCCTGTACATATGGAGTATTAATTCCTGACCCTGCCCCTCTACCCTTGTTATTTAGCTGACTAGTCCGGGAGAACAAGAAGAGGCATGCTGCCCGACCTCAGATGCTACGGTTCCCACATCGAATCTGGCGCCCAACCACTATTTTTTTATAATAGTGCATTTATTAGTTTCCTTCCCTTAACCGGGTCGAATCAATGGCGTCTGTCTTCGGGTATGCTTTTCCTTTTTATACGGCGGGGTGTCGCGACGGTAATGGCTGACATCGAAAGCGTCGTTATAAAATTTGGCGCCCAACGTGGGGCCCGAAGTGATCGGATACGTACATGGGGTCATGAAATAGCGTGATAGTAATTCCTGTTGCTAAGCGAATAAATGGGAAGAATGAATGGATGTGAGACTGTCTTTGTTATTTCATGTTTATAATTCCTGATATTAGATGGATCGATTTAATGGAAATAAGATCGTTTGGGTCATGTCGTGTTTACCTTTATATTTATTAGTAGGTTAAGTAAATTTAGGTTTGGTCGGTTAGCGACCAAATAAAAAAAAAAAAAAAAAAAAAAACCCGATCATAAAAGTGATAAACACCTAAATACGACGAAAAACAGTTATTCCCCAATACTGGGAGATGGGCTCAAGTGAAGTGGAATGGGCTAAAGGACTGCCAGTGTTATGATTCTTTTGATTTTCTAAGAACACTAATCCTCGGAAAGCAACAAACCGGGAGTCCGCCGATCATTCGCCGGCTACCGTTTGTTTATAATTTTGACTATGCCTATTGGTCCGCGATCCCCACCTCTCGGGCGAAGCGCGACCGACGCAGTCAGTTGGTTGAAGCATCTTAGCAGGACACGACGTGTGAAGCCATAACAGATTACGCGAATTAAGATAGACGACATCGCGACCATTACCCACGCTAGAGTCTAGCCAGTGGCAGTGAGAGGAGATAGCCCAGAATCAAAGGACGAGTACATATTGGCCTAAACCTCGGGAGTACCGGTTACGACCAGGGAAACAGACCGAGATTAGGAAAGCTGTTCCAGGGGGTACGAAGTAAGTAATTTTCTTAATATCGACGCCTTCGCGAACTCGCGGATTTATGTGATTAATAGTAACTTTAAGTGATATCCTCCACGTTCACGTTTGGTTAGCGATATTCGGCCGAAAATATCTTCGGATTCGATCCCCAGGTCTTGCGGGTGTGCCATTCGAAGAATTAATTGATACGGAAATAAAATAAATAAATAAATAATAATAAATCGTAGAGATCACGGTAAATTGCGACCCGGACCAGTGAATAAGTGTGTGATAAGAGCCCGGGTGTAGAACTCCCCGAGAACGTTAGGCGTGTAAATATTCCCCGATAAGAGGAGGTGGTCGTCCACTGATCGGTGTGGGTGGTATTCCCCACTTCCGATTGGTGAGGGTTTCCCTCGACAAAATCGGGCGTGATAGGCGAGTATAACTGGGTGATTCTAATTTTTCCCCATTACTGTTCCGATTTGTTTCCCCTCGTCTTCTTCAAGTCAGGGTCCACCGTCCGTTTTACCCGGGTGATACTCCCCGGGGAAAAACAGGTGAGTTTTCCGACTTTACAAGAGTGAGGGTGGTTAAGAGGAATTTTGGGTGTCCTACACGGGTGTCATTCCCCGAGATAGATTGTTCCCCAATTGAGTTACTCGCCTAGTTTAAAAAAAAAAAAAAAAAAAAAAAAAAAAAAAAAAAAAAAAAAAAAAAAAAAAAATGAGTGATCCAACGCCCCCTAGTGCGGACCCGGAGGATCCAGACCCTCTGGAGTGGGTGAATACTTTGAACCTCGCGGAGGTAACGGCCCAATTATCCACACTAGGGCAGCCAACTAACGGCGTAGTACCGACTCTTCGAAAGCGTCTTTACAATTATCTTCGACTCCAGGACCAGGCAGCCTCGGTGGACTCGAATTTGTCGTCGGGGGAAGGGAGAGCGGAAGACTCAGATCTGGCGATCCCCGGTCCCTCGGGTGTCGCGCCAGATCTGTCTATGAAATCTCGGCCTCGGGGCCCGCCATATAACGCTCCTGCCGGGCGCGGAGAGAGAGTCTTGGACTCGTCCGCATCGGAGGGCGAGGCCTTGTCGGGAACACGATACCACGACGAAATCGTAGGCAATCCCGATTCATGTCGGGACGCCGCGAGAATATCTAGGTTAGAAGTACAACTCGCCACTTTGTTAGAACGGTTATCCGTAGTTCGGCCGATCGGAACTAGGGAGGCGGAGGGGGAAACAAATCCCTCAACCGATAGTAGAGTGTCGAGGAAGACGCCGATGACTGGGGAAGCTTTCGGCAGGGCCTTGCCCGCCCGAGGGGAGGCCGGTGGAGATCCCGGTGAGGATCGGTCCCTCCTGGATCCTGACCGAACCCTACCCGAGCGGATAGTAGCCACTTCCATTTCCTCGAACCTGTCGGTAGGACGCTATCCTTACGTGTCTTTTGTACCCGCAACGCAGACCGCGGGGGCAATCCAGGTTACCGCAGGGCCTACCCAGGCCGCAGTTAGGGAAACTGTCAATTATAATGATCCCCGTTGCGCTACGGAAGCCTCTAATTATGACTCTCATAAGTCAGGCGAATTCTTTTCCCGAGGAAATCTCCTCTCAGGAGAGGGGCACGAACAGCCGATCCCCGGGGGTGCCTTTGGCTCCATAGACCCATATTTGACCTATTCCACCCACGCGGTGCCCCCACCCAGAACTTACGGAACCATCGGTCATACTAGAGACAACCTCGCGAACCAAGTTTCCGCTATATGTTCCATGTTCAGTCGTCTAAAAATCGGTTTCTCAGGTAGAGCGGGGGAAGACCCGGAGGCTTTCCTCCTACGGTTAATCGACGTACGAATTCCGTTAAATATCTCGGACTCGATGATGCTCGACTACGTCCGGTATGCACTGACCGGCATTGCCCTCCAATGGTATAGGGGATTACGTTCGCGATGGGGCAATTGGCCGACGTTTGAAAGTGCCTTCCGACTGCGTTTCGGCGGACCTAACGCGCAATTCAATTTGAGACAGGATATAGCGAGACGCACTCAAGGAGAGGGGGAAATCGTGGCCGATTACTTTGTATGCATGAGGAACCTATTAGATCGACTGAACCCTCCCTGGCCGGAAAGAGAGTGGATTTGGATGGCATATAAAAACCTACTGCCCCGGTTGCAACCCGCCATCGATATTGACGCGATAAGAACTTTTGATGCTCTGGAAATGAGAGCCTGTCGGGTGGAGGAAGCTATAAAAGCAGCTCTAACCTATACCGCACCACCTCCCCCAGATCGGGTGTTGTATCCTGAATTAGCGTGCCCCTCGAATGTCCGAACGGCTCGGGTACCCCGGCGAACAGCGGCCCTGTTGAGCGAAGTCCAGGAAGTGGAAGATGAGAGAATCCACCTTGAGGGAGAGATTGGCGAGAATGTGAACCTGGCTCAGGTCTCAACGGAGCGGCACTGCACAGAGACCTCGGCAGTCGAACGTCGTCCGCTGAAATGCTGGAATTGTCAACAAGCTGGCCATTCGTGGAGGAACTGCCCTGCGTCCACTCGGCGAATCTTTTGCTACCGTTGCGGCCGAGACGGGGTGGTGAGCGCACAGTGTTCATGTCAGACGGGAAACGAAAAAAGAGGCCATTGAACATGCCCATGGCCGGCCAGAGTAAAGGGGGTATCTTGGGGCGGACCGAATCTCTCAACTTGGGGCTCGGTACACCGACTAAAAATCCTTTACTATATATTGCGGCGTTAATCGAGGACGTTCCCTTGCCAGTTCTCGTAGACAGCGGAGCAACGAGTACCTTTCTCGGAGACGCGGGATTACAGATGTTGTCTGGCCTGGACCTACCTGTCCAACCAAACTCAAAAAGCCTTGTAACGACAGCCAATGGCAATGTGGCAGAGATATCGGGGGAAATGGTACTCCCTATGACCTTGGGTGTCGTTAGTAGAGAGGTTAAAACCAAGTTCTTTCCCCCGCTGGCGGTCCCCTGCATACTAGGGTTGGATGCACTCAAGACGTTCGGAATCGTCGTAGATTTTGGGAAGTTTCGTTGGTGGTTTGATTCCCAACCTGACCAGATCTTCCCCTTTGAGGGTGATAGAAGAGCGATCCCCGAATATCCCTTGGAAGATCCATGGGAGGATCGGGTGTTTTCCATACTTTCCTCTGAAAAGGATAACGAGATCCCCGGTGATTGGGAGATAGACTTGGAGTCTCTAGACAATCCCCGCATACCGGGTGAAACGGTTTTCCCCGCAGAAGTGACGGGAGGTATAAGACTCCCCGGTATCGGGGGAAAATATTCCGAGGCGTGTTTAGGGATTAGCGAATTGAGACCGGAGGAGGAAGAGATCCTAGAATCGTTCCTCGAGGCCGAGCGCCCAAGATTGTTGGCAGCTCGCGGCCTGACAAGACTCGCGTCCCATCGCATCGATGTTGGGGGAGCAGGGGCGATCAAACAAAGGTATTATCCAGTCGCGCCGATCATCCAGCAGGCTATATACCGGGAGGTGGATGGATTGCTGGCCGAGGGAATTATTGAGCCTTCGCAAAGCGAATGGTCGTCCCCCATAGTAATGGTTCGTAAGGCGGACAAGACCTACCGGTTCTGCCTAGACTTTCGGAAAGTAAACGCGGTATCTAAAAAGGACGCTTATCCTCTGCCCTATATGCAGAGCATTTTAGAAAAATTACGCGCGGCTCACTACATCTCCGCCATTGACCTTAGTCAAGCGTACTTCCAGATACCAATGGAAGAGTCTAGTCGAGAGATCACTGCCTTTACTGTCCCGGGACGAGGTCTATTTCACTTCCTTCGAATGCCGTTCGGGTTGACGGGAGCACCCGCTACGTTTCAGCGTCTACTGGACAAACTAATAGGCCCCGATATGGAGCCCCACGCGTTCGCGTATCTCGATGATATAATCGTAGTGACAGAGACATTCACTGAGCATCTCCGGTGGTTAAAAATAGTTTTCGACCGTGTTGTGGGAGCCGAATTGCGCATTAATCCCGACAAGAGCGAATTTTGCAAGTCGCAGGTGAAGTACCTGGGTTTTCTGGTCGATCGGGAGGGGCTGAGAATGGATCCCGAGAAGATCGCGCCTATATTAGACTATCCTCCTCCGAGAAATTTAAGACAGGTTCGAAGATTCTTGGGGATGGCGTCGTGGTACCGACGATTCATACCCAACTTTGCCACTAAAGCGGAACCTATCACCCGACTGTTAAAAAAGAACCAGGTCTGGAATTGGGGGGAAGAACAAGAGGAATCCTTTCGAGACTTAAGCCACCACCTAACGGTGGCTCCGACATTGGCTTGTCCAAATTTCGAGCTATCTTTCACGTTGCAAACCGATGCCAGTACGATCGGTTTAGGTTCGGTACTCACCCAGGAGCAGGAGGGTCGCGAGCAAGTGATCGCTTTCGCGAGTAGATCCTTGAACGACGCGGAAAGAAATTATACGACGACCGAGCTAGAGTGTCTCGCCGTCATTTGGTCAATAAAGAAATTCCGGGCGTATCTAGAGGGTACCAAGTTTACGGTGATTACGGACCATAGCAGCCTTAGGTGGCTACATAACGTTAAAAATCCCACGGGTCGTCTTGCACGCTGGGCGCTGGAATTACTGGAGTATGACTTCGAGATTATCCACCGAAAGGGAGCGCTTCATCATGTGCCGGACGCCTTGTCGCGCATGTATGAAGAAGAAGGGGAGGACATCACGGTAGGGATCCCCCAGAAAACAGGGGAGGACAGCACGATAGGGATCCCCCAGAAAACAGGGGAGTTATACGTCTTAAATTTGATAGAGCTACGGGACGCGGGACCCGAAACCGACTTGGCGGATCCGGGTGACGATTGGTATACGCGGAAATGCGCCGCCGTGTCCAGAGAACCGAAAAAGTTTAAAGACTGGCAAATTCGTGAGGGGCGTCTTTTCGTGTGCCGTCCGTCACCCGAGTGCGAGCCGGATCTATGTGACCTTGACGCTTGGAAATTGGTGGTGCCTCTACGATGGCAAGCGCGCGTTCTGCGAGAGTGCCATGACGACTCTCAAGCGGGTCACCTCGGTATAGAGAAGACGCATCGTCGAGTGAGGATCCGATATTTCTGGCCACGAATGTATAAGGACATTCATAATTATGTCACCCAGTGCGAGATTTGTCAGAAAACGAAAGTGGAAGTGAAAGCCCCGGCCGGGCAAATGGGTCGAAGAGTTGTTGAGAGACCGTGGGACTGTGTGGCCGCGGACATCATGGGCCCGTTTCCGCCCAGTCGGCGGGGATTTGCGTATGTAGTGGTATTCCAAGATTATTTCACAAAATGGGTGGAGTTAAGTGCCCTTCGGCGAGCCACAGGGCCTAACATTAGTGAGACTTTCCGAGATCTAGTACTTTCGCGGTGGGGAATTCCGAACGTATTGCTTACCGATAACGGCACCGAATTTATTAATCGAGTAATCGGAGAATTATGTGGAGATTTTCGAATACATCACGCGACCACACCTCCCTATCACCCGCAAGCAAACCCCGTTGAACGAGTCAACCGGGTTATAAAAACGATGATAGTCGCCTTTTTAAATGAAAATCATAGAGATTGGGACACTCACCTTGTAGATTTCCGCTTTGCGTTTAATACTGCTCAGCACTCAACCTTGGGATATAGTCCGGCGTTTCTTAATCTCGGAAGAGAACTGACCCCGATAGACTGTTTCCGATTACAACAGGGTGCGGTAGTCCCCTGCGAGGGCGAAGCGTCATGGAGCGAACGAATGAAACGACTACGAACGATACAGGAGTGGGTAGTTAAAAAATTAGATCAAGCTTATACCAAACAAGCACACTATTATAATAGGGGTCGTAGAAATATCAGCTTCCAAGTCGGTGATTTGGTATTATCCAAGGCACATTATCTGTCGTCGGGTATCAAAAGTTTCTCGGCAAGACTTACCCCAAAGTATCAGGGACCGTATCGGGTGCGTCGGGTTATTTCCCCGGTTGTATACGAATTGGAGGATATTGCTTCAGAGAAATGTCTTAAAACCCACATATCCTATCTGAAACCGTACTTTACAGCAAACGAATCCCCGAGTGAAGAGCCACGGGCGAATTCCCAACTTAGGAGCAACACCATCCCCGAGTAGAGTCGGGACAGCATCCCCGTCTCGGGAGGAGCGACGTCATCCCCAGGCAGAATTGGGACCGCATCCCCGTCTCGGGAGTATCCATCGGCCGGAGTGGACGATCCTATCAAGACACGCCTGAAATAAAACTCGACCCCCAACCATGTTTAAGGGAAACGATTTTGGCATCCCTCCGGACGAAACACCGGATGTTCCCTTAAGACGGCCAAAGACGAAGCCAAAGGCCCCGACTGAGGACGATTTCGAGGTGATAGACCTGGCCGAGGAGGAGAGCGAAACCGAAACCATCCGTCCCACGACTAACGAGAGTAGTGACGAGGAAGTCGATTTGGAGGGGGAGCCGCCAGATCCAGACGGCACCGATCCCAGCCGGCCTCTCTGGCCATTCCTTAATAAAATCGACAAATGGTGTAAACGCTATCCCAGCCTCAGAGAAAGGGTTGCCGATAGCTTAACCCGGCTATTCCAGGAAGACAAGAATACTGTCAAAGTGTATTCCCGACCGACATCAGTACAAGTGGGCCAATTGGATCAGGCCGTCCAAACGGACATCATTAAAATCATCGGCCCGGACCCGGGTCCAAACGATAAAGGGACCCAGACTGAGTGGCAAGAAATGGAGGCCCCCAAGCCTACATACCTAGAGGCAAGCACCCAAGTGGAGTCAGTCGAACCAAGGGTAGAAGCAGCTACATCCGCAAGTGCGAAGCAACCCATCTATGGAAATAAAGGAGCTATACCCAAGGACCGAAGAAGAAGGGAATCGTACCCAACTTCGGAACCTTCGGGACAAAATGGCAACCGTGACAGATCCCGGTCCGGAGAACATTTCCCGAGGGCGACCTCTGCCGAGACCCCGGAGGATACTGGGCCAGGAGGGCCAGAATATGCGGAGCCAGCATCACCTGCTTTGGTCACCGTGACGAAGAGGCAGTTGCCCGAGGGCGCCCACTGCTATAAAAGCGCTCGACAGTTCTCCCGACGAGACGGGGACCAACCTCAATTAGTGGAGAGGCGAATCCATTACTATCAGGTCGACGGAGAGGGAGACAACCCACCAATCCGCCGAGTAATACGGGGACGACCCAGATGCTACCTCTGTTTGGCCAGAGGCCACACCTTCATGAATTGTCCCGTGGCCGCCGCTTCCCGATAGACACCAGCAGAAGAGATTTTATTTTCTTTTATAGTTTAATTACTTATGTATCTTTAATCCCCGAATCGGGCGTGATTCTTGGTATTAGTTTTTAAGTTCCCCCAAGCATATTGGGAGGATCATATTGAGACTTCTTACTGTAAAATAAAAATGTGTCCCCAAGTACTGGGAAGTAGTTTTGTTCTTTTCCCCAAACCTGGGTAGGCGTAGAATAAGAATTTCTCCGGTATCGGGTGGTAGTAAGTAAGTATCCCCGAAACGGGTGAACCTTTTGTAGAAGAAGATTAAGAACCTCCCCTGCCGAGGGAAGATCGGTTCTGGAGACCTCCCTGGAGAAAGGAAGGGGAAGGTGAGTCCCCTGCGGAGGGAGGAATCTTATCAATTCAGAATATTGGCCAGGTTTCGGGCCCTCTGAAAGATTTACTTTGACGTGATAGCCAGGGTGTTAGTGGGTACCCTGGGGGAAGGAGGGGGGAGTTGTGACGTGGATTTTCCGTAGCCCCGTCACAAAGCGATAATGGGCCTGATATGAGCTTAGCAACTCATATCCACCGACCAACTCACGCCTGCCTTCCACCTGGAAAATCCCCTATTTTGAACCCTAACGTAACATAGAAATTATTTCACTTTATGATAGGTATAAATCGAATGTTTGATAGTGTGAAAGGTGCGGGGAGTTTGTTTGTCGCGAAGATTCGGAGGCGGGTCGGAGAAGCGACGAATTTTCGTGATTAAGTTGTTGTTAGTAGGAATACGTTGTACAGTGTGGATAAGGAGAGGCCGCCTGAGAGTAGGGAGAGAGGAAGAAAAGAGCTACCCACTCCAATCCGAAAGCTTTGAGAGGAGAAGGAGAGGAGAACGAGACGCGTGATAACGCCGATCCTAAAAACATAGGTCAGCAAACAGAATCAACGCTGGCGAATCACCTGTCGCCACTGGTTAGATACCTGTAAACATTAACCAATAATTGGGCCAGGAGACGTCTGGATTACCAATGCCGTGTCTCCACAATAGAAGAAGAGAATCCCGAGAGAAGTAGGAGCGGAGTGGGGAAAGAAAGCGAGTTGAGGATAGAGTTTTGGAGCGAAAAAGTCGCTCTCTCTGGAATCAGCCACGGCAGACGGAGGAGCTCGGAGAAGCCTCCGTAATAAGGAATGCCGAGGGAGTCGAATTCGAAATAGGAGTTCGAGTACAGAGAGCGGAGTGGAGAGTGAGGACCTCCAGGAGGAACTGAGGCCACGATGGGCTTGCGGCAGGTTAAGGCACACCGAGAGGAAAGGATTCTGCGGTGAGGTTGTCCAGCAGTCGCATTCCACAGGTCAGGGTTCATCTTTTCTTTCCGGGATATCCTCCGTGGGGTGAGTGTAGCCGAGAGGACCGACCCAGGAGGGGGGAGACGTCCTGGACGGGTCCTGGAGAAGTGAGGTCCCCAATTCCTGCCTGTGTCTTCCCCGGGAGCGTGGTCTCTGGTGAGGGAATTTCTCTCCCAAAGTTCCTCCCGGGTGTTATTCCAGGCAGAGGAGGGTGCGGAGGGAGAGAGGGTGGAGGAGTCCCCTCGTCGCTCAGTCCCGGGGTCGTCTAGGGCGCCGCTCCCCAGGTGTCCCTCGGCCGGAAATTTCTAGGTTAGGAGGAATCCTCCTGTTGGGAGGGAATTGACCTTGTTTCGTTGCCAGGGTGTAGTGGCCGTCGGTTGGCCGGTAGATTCGTGCCCGGATTGGATATCCCGATTCTCAATTCAGGATGTATAGTATCCGATCGACTTGGGGGAGGGAAGTGGGGCGTTGCGGCACTGCCACTGTCTGGAGTGGCCGGGGCGCCCACTGTCCTGTCGCGAACCCCTCGTCGAGTACTGCCTCCTGAAAGGGCCCCTCCGAATTGCGCGGTAGGAGGGTGAGTGCCTAGGGCCTCCCTGCAAGGTCGAAATACCCGAATCCGGTGACATCGCCTCCTACGGGACTTGGCGAACTTATTTTCAGGTCGGTTCGTTCCCCGTCATCGGGAGTCACTCATCTCACGGAGAGAATTGGGTGAAATAACCCAAATTGGCATCCTCGCTTCTCCGACTCGCGATGTATGGTATGACTGTGTGAATGACTGAGATGAAGTACTATGTGTTGCGAATCTGTAAAGAACGCTTAGTGACAGGAAGAGGCAGAATAAAGATAGTAATAGACTCATTGGCTCGCAATGATTCATTGATCCCTGTACATATGGAGTATTAATTCCTGACCCTGCCCCTCTACCCTTGTTATTTAGCTGACTAGTCCGGGAGAACAAGAAGAGGCATGCTGCCCGACCTCAGATGCTACGGTTCCCACATCGAATCTGGCGCCCAACCACTATTTTTTTATAATAGTGCATTTATTAGTTTCCTTCCCTTAACCGGGTCGAATCAATGGCGTCTGTCTTCGGGTATGCTTTTCCTTTTTATACGGCGGGGTGTCGCGACGGTAATGGCTGACATCGAAAGCGTCGTTATAATATATATTAAAAGCATTACATAACAGATTATTGAAATAACTTTGGAAGAAACATAGCTCGAGAAGAAATATTTATAGAGGGAAAAGTGTATTTCTAGCGAACCGGTTGACTCTCTAAGAAACTTCTCCGTCTTTTTCAACATTTCTCATTAAAGTTATTGCAAAAACTTATCGAACCAGTTAAAGGAACGACGGGGAACGCGTACTTCCGGTTGTCATTGAGCTCTTTATTCAATGCAAAATTTGTAAAATTACATTTTATTTATAACTTCGTTGTACGATCAAAAGACCTACACACATATATATATATATTTATATAAATGGTAGCAATGAGCAAGAGGTAGCAAGTACACTGAGAAAAATTTCCCAATTATTTTCATCCAAGTAACAGTTATTCGTGATATTAATAAATTAATTTTATTAATATTACGAAAAATTAATTGATTGTCAATTTATTCATAATATCAATCAATTTAGTTACTGATATCACGAATAACTGTTAATTGGATGAAAATATTTTTCTCAGTGTACGGTTAGTGTACATCAGGTCGCCTTACCTGATGGCGCCACTCGACCTTGTAAACAGGCGGTTCCGCGCGTATTAGACAATCGAAGTAGACATCAGTTCCCTCCCTTATGGAGTCCGGATTTAGCGATGTGCCAAGCTGTATCTGGGTCTCGGGTGTGTCTGCAAGCATTGATCATCGATAAATTGACATGTCACGATACGTCCTGCAGGAGAACAGAGCCGGGATAATGGAGACCGGTCGAGTTGCCGAGTAATGGTGAAAGGCTCTGATGAAGGGACAAGAGACCGAGATAATTAGTACACACTTACACAGTATCTCCAAAGTCCAGTCATCTTCGATCCGTCTTGTTTCCATGATTGGATTTTCGGCTCGACACGTCAAATGTCTTCCGGCGTCGGCCTTGGTCACCATGAACGATAAAACGCTGGTCGTTGTGTTTCCGTCGCCGGAAGTCTGCAAGAGAATCATCGTCCTGTAAACCCTCCTCCTTTTTTACCCTTTCACCCATGCACACGTGCCTTTCCAACCGACCACAACTTATTCGCACTCCCAACCTCTTATCCCGCTCAATTACTGCGTTCAATTACTGCAGTGGCTCCAACTCTCCGAATCGCACGCGGCGTGTGCTTCATTACGGGATTGACTGCATTGTAACTGCAGTCCAGTTGGAGAGAGATTACTAACGCGATACAAGGGATTTTCATGAATCCCTCCATTGTCCGACACGCATTGATTTGCATCGTTCCGATAATCGTCCTTATACAGCGTCTCAAACTAAAGCGATAACGCGTGAAGCGAGTTCAATGACGATGGGTCATTTCGAACATTCCATTTGGTTATTTCGACAAGGTCAAACCGTGGAGTTATATATATCTAAAAGTAAGGTAGAATTCGTGTGGTGAAAAATTGTTATTGCATTTCGATGAATGGACTGTTTTTTGTGCAATTTTCACAATACAATATTTCTCACTCAATTCGGTTGATTTGGACGACATTTTTAGTTTGTTTCTTTTGATAGAAAAAGATCCATTATTATGTGGTAAAAGCTAGATCGAGAGATTCCCTGGAATAAGGTGAAAATTGGATACCGTTAAAAATTGGAGAAACCTAGAGTTTTGCCAAAGGATGGTAATGGATTGATCCCAGTGTCCACAGCTGGCAATTTAACTTTGTCGAATTAGCGAGAGTAGGCGTTTCAACGAGAGCCTTCGATTATAAGCCGGACGAGGAGAAAAATTTGTCTCCGGAAGCCTGCAGTGTTATATAATCGCGTTAGGAATACAATTAAAGGAGGGATACTCGAGAGATTCATGGGTGAAAGTTATATATATTTCGGGACTCTGGCACATTGGATCGTTCTTAAGTTGAAATGCTTGATTTATCCATCGGCGCATTTTCGCCAGAGTCTCTTTCGAACAATTTCACTCCGATGAAATTGCAATTTCCTACTTGAATTGTCGCGGCTTTACTTGGAAATCGCGGCAGCTCGCGCGATCTTGGGATTTGCTGGATAGAAACTAGAAAGTATGAGAGAGAGAGAGAGAGAGATGGAAGGAAATTGGGAAGCGTCATTGCGAGGAATTCCCATACAGTTCTTTATCCGGGCATATTTACTCCGGGAAACACATCGGTCTAAGTGAATCGCGCGATTCAGCTTGATGAGGTGAAACGCATTAGGAAGGTTCGACGCTTCGGAGTTTAACGCGCCGCTTTAACGAGGTTAAAGTCGAGCTTGAAAGTACAATTTCCAATTGTCGTAAAACAACGATGCCAGCTCGGCCGCCAGTGCAGTAATGAAGAAATAAAAGGCCGCGATAAGTCGTTCCTACGACCAATGGGAAGACGTTCCCCTATATATATATATATATATATATATATATATATATGTATGACTATCTCTCTCTCTCTCTCTCTCTGGCTTCGCCGTATCCCTATATACGCTATATAACAGTACACGTGGCACTATTGGAAATTGCACTTTAGCTTCAAACTTTCACCCCACGCTAACCAATTAGTTCCAACAATATTTTCTTTGCCGGCGCTCGCAAGCCCAAAACAAAAAAAAAGCAACAACAACAACAACAGCAGCAGCAGACAGGCTGAACTATACTTGGCCATTGATTATTATTCGAGCGTAATATATTTGGCGGAGAAAAAAGTAGCGTTGACTGGCGTTTAATGCGCTTGAAATTGTCAGTTAATGGCGGCTGTTCGGGCCCAGGCAAAAAACTAATTATCGTCAGAGTGAAGAGTATTTTATTATTACAGCGGGGCTGTTGATAGGAATTGACGGGTAAAACGGCGAGAGGCCGGGGTGTCTGGACTGTTGAACGTTAAACTGAAAATGTCGAGCGAATGGTCGAGCTTAACGATTTATGCCTGGGGCATACTTCCGTGCGATATGGATCGTGGCAAATACTGAAAGTAATGCAAATATTTGCGAGAATGTAGCCACAGGCTGGATAAAAGTGCAGAATGACAATGTGGAGGCAAACGAAACATATACGAAACGTGACTGTGTAACGACCAGAAGATGTATATCATGTAATACATATATGTATATAATAATAATAGCTTGATGAATAGCAAACTTGGACAAAGAAAGGCTGACTTTCAGAGAAATGCATGTGCCATCACGGAAGTTTAATTTTCTACCGGCTTCTCGTCGCAAATTCATCGACTTTTTTCCTCAATTATAATATTTTTAACTGTTTTGTTGCCGATTGCCATAATTTAAGCATGAGTAGCGCGAATGCTTTGGTTATACTACTTAAAACTCACTGGAAGCTCGAAGAAACGTGGCAGTGTTAATTTTTATACATGGAGTGATTCTGCAACTTCTATCTGTGTTCTTCGCTTGGTTTGACAATTTTTTAATCGATGGATCGAAGTTTTTATTGGTGTTATATATATATATATATAACAGTATAGCTTATCGAATGGCAAACTTGAACAAAGAAAGGCTGACTCTGAGAAAAATGCATGTGCCATCACGGAAACTTAATTTTGAACCCTCACTCTATTACAAGTTCATTGACCTTTTGTTCGATTACAGTATTTTTAACTGTTTTGTTGCGGAACGCCGAAAGCAAACACTAGTCGCGCCAATGCTTTGGTTGCACTACTTCAAATTCACTGGAAATTCGAAGGAAGGTGGCAGGGCTAATTTTGATACACCGATTTGATTCTGCAACTCCTATGTATGATTTTTGCTAGACTCGGCAAATTTTTAATCGATGGATAGAAGTTTTTATTGGCATTATATATATATATATAATAATAGCTTATCGAATGAAAAACTTGAAGAAAGAAAGTCTGAGTTTGAGAAAAATGCATGTGCCATCATGGAAATTTAATTTACAGCCACCCGTCTATTGCAAGTTCATTGACCTTTTATTCAATTACAATATTTCTACCCGTTTCGTTGCGGAGGACCGTAAAGTAAGCACGAGAGTCGCGCGAATGCTTTGGTTATACTACTTAAAACTCAGTGGAAGCTCGCAGGAACGTGGCAGGGCTAATTTTTATACATCGATTGTTTCCGTAGCTGCTGTGTGTGCTCTTCGCTTGGTCTTGGCAATTCTTTAATCGATGGATCGAAGCTAAATAATTGATTCGGAGCTTTTATTGGTGTTTCCGAGGTTTCGGAGGTAAAAGTAATTGAATGGTCGAGATACGTTCGGTGTTAGAGATCGATTCTACTTTGGTGCTTATGTAGTAAACTCGAACAAAGAGAAAGAAGCGACGGAAGAAATACGATGGGACGACTATAATCTATATCTATATAGGAAGCGCGTCGAAAAGAAACGCGTTTCGTCTTTTCCTGTCTCTAAACTCGCACCTCGAAACTTTCCTCGAATGAGCGTGTATACTGCACGGAAAGAAAACACCACCATTTTTCACTGGATCAATACGCCTGTCCCCGGACTCGACGAATTATTGTAATTTCACAGTTTTTCAAACATTCGACACCCCTGACGAATCGTCGCGATACAACTCGTCGTGTATGCTCGCTTTCCTTACACCAATCGCCACGAAACTTTTCTCACCTACGACGAATCCAACTCTGACGATAAATTCACTTTGCGACAATATCCACCATTCGTCACAGTCTCATCCTGTCTCCGGACAAATTATCCAATTATTAATTCTCTTCTCTCTCTCTCTCTCTCTCTCTCTCTCTCCCCCTCTTTCACATAATATAAATTCTCTATCTCCAAGATGAAGAGGCAGACAGAAAGAAAAACATGAAATTAACGTTCTCGCGACGAGGAACAGTCGAAGCGAGTATGATTCTAGAGATTTTTTACTACCTTCGAGTCCACTTGTAATGTGAAACACGCTGTCGAGAGAGTAATGGCTGAAGAGGTTTGATAAAAAATGGGGGTTAAAGGGGTAAGGTCGAGTAGCGTTTAATTGGATAGTTTTCTTTAGGTTGGATGATGAGCGATCTCTGTTTGGTGTTGGAATAAATGAAGCGAGTTTGGTGCGAGAAGGGAGAGGGGGTAGCACTGGGATTAATTAAGCATTGGCAATGTGAATATTTGGAGAAGCTAGAGGGTGGCGTAGAGGTTGTTATCACGTTGGTGGCTTACTTTGATTTAAATTTTGCCAACGGTTAACGACGCTCTTATCGTCCTCTGTATGGTACACATATATACATGCGTACATATAGTACCTGTATCTAGAGAGTAGGAGGGAGGGTTGCTGATAACGATATCTCATATACCATTGGACCGAATACACACCAGTCTTATTTTACAGCTCCTTTAAGAGGGTGCGGCACACACAAGTTGGGATTACAAATTATCTTGAGTGCACGCTATACCGAAGTATAAATCGAATTTCGGGACTTCCGCGAATTTCCGCGCCGCTGCGCGGCTTCCGGGAAGCACCGGCGACGCTGCTGCAGGGCTGCTGCAGCTATCCCAGCAGCAGCAGCACCGGCTACAACACACGTATGGACCATCTCCTCCTATCCAACCCTCCACACTCCTCTCTTTCATTTTCCTTCCATACCCCGCAATATGTACACGGTGTCCCAGGAGTAATAAAATCCGATTTGCAGCGCGCCTGGATTCACCGGAAAAATTAATTAGTCCTCGCAAGCGATATATATATATATATATATATATATATATACGATTTAATAATACCGTCCGATATTTTTCAATTGAATTTTCTATTGTAAAAGGAAGAAAATTTCGCGATCAAGCAGGATTAAGGTTTTAACTGTTAACGTTAAAAAAGAGCTTTGCTCTCTCGTTCGAGTTTTGTTTTACGCGGTGAGTTTGTTACTTCCGGAATAGCAAGTATCTGCTTGATTTAAAACTCGGGGGTGAATTTATCGTGGTTGGGTTTGGAATAGGCGGGGTTTGGGTATTATATATATATATATATATATAGTGGTATATCGTTCAGTCAGTTGCGGCTCGTTTGAAATAGTTGCATCGGCTGTACTGCACTTACGGTCTCCTTCGAGTCCTCCAGGCGCTGGCCGTCCTTGTACCAAGTGACCCTCGCCGGTGGTCGAGAACCGGAAGTCGTGCAGACCAGGTCGTACCTCTTCCCTGCTGACAATGGCTGATTAGCACCGTCTATCCGCACGTTCAGTGGGCTAACTGCAAAATATCAATGATTCCATCAGTGCCTCTTATCGGTCTGTGCTAAACCTCCTTTCCCACTTCGCCTTGCAAATAGACGCAACTTTAATCGAATCATTCAACCTTCTCGCCCTCTCGTCAAACACGATTAGACCTCATTTCTCTCGGTGGTGGAAACTCTAGCTATGTCCATGTAAAGTTCTCCTTATATACTATACCTATATATATGTGTGGTTGTTCATTGACAAAAATGGAAAAGAAAGATTGAAAAAAGCTTCAAACGAAATCCGATCGAGAGCCTTTCACTCTTTGCCTGTTCTTAAAAGAACCTTTTCCTCTCTCAACCGTGCTACATATACTTTTTATTAACACGCTGGAATATAAGTAGCTATAAGTAATGAAATATTGACTCGACTGGATGCGAGTCAATAACCGTATAGGTGATAGGAGTAACTCGTTTTTATTGTTGATCTCGTTAAACAATGTCAATGTCTGCTCTTTCACCGGTAACGATCCTTGATCTCTCGGTGGATCTTATACGAAATAAAGTTGGAATCCACAGAGTTTAAAACCGGTATAAACTCTATATACGAGAGGTTATATTTTTGCTTACTTCGAAATTGATTCTAAAGATTAAATCGTTTTGTAACAGAGGAGAAAAAATTTGTGTGATTTCTGCACGTGAGAATGATGTTATCGTGGATGGGATGTGTGAATGATACGCAAATATATATACGAGAAACAATGGAGACGTAGAAAGATTTGTCGTATACCAGTAGAGTACGTAGCAGCGCATATAAGGCGACTGCTGTTTTGCCGGTTCGTTGCACTCGGCGAAACTCCGGGGTATCTACGTGCTACGCCCTGAGAATTCAGTAGTCGCCGAGGGTCGGGGCTTGACATTTGGAGGATGAAGAGAGAAAGATGAAGATCCGAAATGACAAAGGAGACGGAAGCGTGGTAGCGGAAAAAAGCAAGCGCGATGATGGAGGAGGAGACAAAGGCAGTGGGACAAAGAGGGAATTTAGACAATTTTATACGAATAACTCGATTCTTGCGCGAATGTTGCCTGCTATATATAGTCTATACGGTACACCGATGATGTATCACTTTATAACAAAGAGAATTTATCAATGTCAATTTGTGCACTCGACGCACATCTTGCCACGAGCGTATTCCGACGGGGAATGCGAAGATGGTTGGAAAAAAGGAAGCATAAACTCTTGAGGTACCTCTACATGCAGATTGAAAAACGACCACTTTGGGAAAGGGAATACAAGCCTTGTACGAATTTGTCAGCTATGAGGGATACCGGTACTGAGATTTCTCCAGTTTTACCAGTGGGGACTGTACTCGAAACTTCCCCCTTTTTCCCCTTCGAATGATAAATGAATTATTGCAAGGACTTGGTCCATTAATCGTCCTTAAATCCGGATCATAACTTAAAGGCGAGAATCTATGGTCGCGGGCTAGACAATTTGTTTTAACAATATAGTGCTATATATTGCTATAGCGTACGTGTTCGTGTGTAAATAATAAGTTTCAAGCATTTTAGCGAGAAAGAAGATTTATTAGCAGAAGAATTAAAAAGGACTCGCGAAAGAAATTAGTTTAACTTTATGTAATCTAGCAAACAATCAACTTATTACTCCTTCGAGCGGTCGTTCCATCAAGGAAAGTGGCTCTACCGAACTACGTCACCTAGAAATCATTGCGGGTCTTCCAAGATTGAGTTTCCCTAACGTTTAGCAGTTTGCATTGGAAATGCTCTTAAAAGGGGGTCTTGGACAATGCAATATCTGGGTGAGATGGGAGCAGTTGAGGGGGAGATTATACACAATATTTCCGAGTGTAGGGGGGAGGGGGAGGGGGAGGTAGAAGAGAGAAAAAAATGAAGGGTCTGGGGTGACTGTGTAGTACAGGAAGGAAGGAAGGAAGGCACAGGCAGAAGTTGCTAGCTACGCGAATAGCTTGATTGCCAGCCTAATATTTCAGGCATTCCATTCCATAGTCAGCCACCGCAGTTTCGCGCATCCCTCGGGATGAGGCGACGGGACTAATTTACATGACTTGCACCGAGCTAATTCGAGGGACGCTCGATAGCTCGGACTGAAGGGGTTAAAACGACGTTTACTTTATTACGCAATCACGGAGAAACTCAATATTGACAGAGACGCGACGGCGGTTTAGGGCTTACTCAAAACCGGATGAAGCTAACAATCTGTACTTGCTTGCTTAGTCCAATAAAAAGTACCCATTAAATAACGCCGCGCGGGCATACAAATTAAATACTCAAAAAACTTACTCTTAATCCATCCAAGATCTCATCTCGTAAAACATCAACCTTTTAAATTAATCCAGTTATATCGTGTACCTAACTCATATTTTCGCTAAAATATTCTTTCTAATTTGTCATTCGAGCTGCAACGAATGACGGACTTCGATCTTTTGTCATCGGTTCCGGCGAGAACTGACGAATCTCGAAATTGGTCCAGGCTTTCAAGTGCTGAAATATTGCAGCTCGTGGCGAGTGTTTCTTTTCTTTTTTTGTAAAACGATAGTGTGTTTCGTTTAGAAAATTAAATTTTCTTCATTTTATACTATAATCTAAAAAACTGCATTATAAAAGCTAAATTATACTTTTTAATTATATATCCCAGAATCGAGTGTACATATGATACTTTAATTTTCGTCCAGAGACAAAGTAACAGGCCAATTAATATATCAGAGTAGACTCTTCGTTGCGAAAGTGGTAAAAACAATATAGCTTACCACAGCTTCTATCACTGTTAAAAAAAAAGGAAATATTTCTGATTGGTATTTCGAGTGAAAACAATAGAGTTTCGCTGGTAGCAAATGTACAGAGACTCTCTCGCAAAAGTTGTTCTTTTTCGACCGAATAAGTCAAAGCGTATCTTGGGAAGAGGAGAGACGGTAATAGGGGCATTAGCCCCGTTATCATTGTTATTAAAGCTATTGGAAATTTATAGGTTAGTCACAGTGACATAAGCGGTTTCTTAGGTGGCCTGGTTTCGGATGCTCCATCATCTTTATCCGGTGAATCCATCGACCAGCCGGAGAATCAGGGCATATGCCTATTGTTCCTGGCAAATATACATCGTGGTCGTGGACGTCGCACGGTTATTGCGAAGGCCGTATCGGTCTCGGCAGAAAATTTGCTTTACGCGACGGACCGTATCACCGGAAGTCTCCTGACACCCGCCATCCAACTTTCCTAGCTTCCCTCCATAGTCAAAGCCCACTCGTGCTTCATTGCAAATGTCACGCGAGACTCCTGCAGCCACCACCACCATGCACCATCGTGCACCTTCCACGTCTCGAAGCTCGCGCTGCCAAGGTCCCCTTCGACCTCCCCCCTCCCACCCTCCTGCTCGACCCCTATATATTCCGCATTTCTCCTCTTTATTCTTTCCTTTGTCCACACACCGACTCTTACCCTCGCTACGCTCCCGCGTGAATTGATGATACATTCTATCCCTCGAAAGCCGGTTGAAAACTTACTTCGTACTCCATTCAACGCTCGCGGAACTCCCTGAATACGCCGTTAGCATTCTTTTGTTGCGTGCCTACCGAGACAAACTCGCGTTTGCCCGCCAAAATCAAATTAGTCGTGCAAAATGTCTTCCCATTCATAAAAATATTACATTTCATTTTTAACCTGCACAGTCGTTCCTCGCTCCATCTCTCAAGACTGCTCCCCACCTTCCTTTCCCACTTAACGATCGCCAGACGAATTTCCCATTGTTCTACCGAATCTACCGTTGTTCCGGCATTTTCAGCTCCATAAATAATTCCATTATATTTGATTTTACACGCTATAAATCCATAAATTTATACACTTACCGAATTATTCAGCTGTATTATTGTTCACTTGTTTTAAACCCTTTGTAATCTCATTCCAGCGAATTACTGCATTATTACTCGACACGGTAATTTGCAACTGCAGTAATTCGATTGAATCGAAGGGGATTTTTTTCTTTGATAAACAGCGTCGGGTTTCCATTCTTTCGTACGGCCGCATATTGAAATACGATGAAATTTGACGGTATACTGTAATTGTAACTGCAACTTTTAAACTAATTGGAGTGTAATTTCATTCCTTGCGTTAAATCCCTGAATTTGTGAAGCTACGGTAAAATGCGGGAGCGATCGTGTTTTTAATCGACGAATCGTGGCTGAATCACGACGTGATTTTTGAATGAAGAGGGATTTGTCCGAGTTTCCGCGGGATGATCGAGGGAGCTCGTGGTACGTGCAAGAAAATGAAATTAGAAGAGTGAAAAAAGGGCTAATCCATCGGGGAGGATAGAAATTTTTGTCGCATTGTCGCGCTACGGTACGATATTTAACGCAAGCGGTGGCGCCTTGCACAATTTCATCTCGAGACGTAATACCGAGATACATTTCTTACCTCCGAGCGCTCCAAACAGTTATACCCCGCAATTTTCCGGATCTTCAATGTGAAATCCCTCGGGAATAAGAGCGATTTCTTCTTTAGCTGTTATAATCCGTGCCAGGCTCTTATAATCGGACCTATACTACTGACTCAACGAGAACAATGAAGGTTTCCATTACTGTTCGATACTGAGAAATCCTTGACAGGAGTGTCTGCAAAGCTGCAAACCGATTAGCAATCCTCGTCTCGGACTTCCTGTATTGATTCACTATTCAATTCTCCTTCGACTTTTCGTCTCTCCATTTCGAACAATGTTCGTCAGGATTCGTTCAATGTATAAAACAATGCGATATAGATTTAAGGCTTTACTGTAATAAAAAAAAAAATTTTTTTTAGAAATTTGAAATTTTTTTGTTCGCTGGACGGTAAAGTTGATTGTTGCGATATTTTAAAGAGCAGGTAGGATCTATTGTTTGCGTACAAGTTTGAGTCTGGGCAGGAGTATCAGAAACTGATGTTGGGGCTAACAATGGGTCCGGCGAGTGTCGAAGACCGCTGCGAAAGAGTCCTCTCGCTTTCTCTCACATAATTTTAAGCACCGGATGCAAAACGCGAGCTCGAGGCTCCTTCGTACAAGTGGAAATTGGATGAAAGCAGCCGCTGCTTTTAGAAGTCAGACGAGGGGCGCGAGAGCACGCAGAGTGAGTAGAAAATGACGAGCAATCATTTTCTTTATGCAACTTAATTTTTTCTTCTCTCTTGTCTACCTTTATCCGGTTAGCTCGAGTATCCCTAGCTAACAATAATAGAGAGAATGCTTCAATTCATATACCAAAGATCAAAAGAAATTTCATCGTAATGATAGTCGATGGATATATTCAAACTACAGAAGGACGAAAATAAATTGTCCAAATGAAAAATTGTTAAAACGTATATGTGGAAACTCTACTAATGAAAATTGTTTCTGTTTCCAAATTCGTCGAGTCAAAGAGTTCGATAATCAAAGTTTCCAGTGACTATACATGTATTTCCCTGAAAACTTTTAATTAACCCTATACCCAATTTCGAGTACAAATTAATGATTTTTCATTGTTGCTATTTCGTCTCTGCTGGATTTTTCGTGGGACGTTTATTTTTTTCCTGTTTTCCTCGTCATCGAACAACAATCGTTCGCGATCCTTTATCTTGATTGTAGAGTCGGTCGATAAATCAGGATCAATAATTCGAACGATTCGGGTCTGCAGTGGATGAACAGCACTAATGGCTATCGATTTTCGGGAGTACCGTAACCGCGTGGACAGGAGAGTTAACGATAAACAGGCATGCAGGCTGGCAGGCAGAGGCAAACCTGCATCTGCGATTGGAGTATCACGAGCCTGTTCATTAAACCACGATTCCACAAGCACGAATTTGTCACGCGTATTATACACGCTCATCTACACACGCGAGATACGACGTTACATCCACTGTTTGTCCACTAATACTTTGCACTGTCTCGCTTCGGTCGCTTATACACATCCACTTGGAGTTTTAAATCTACCACGACTGCTTCCCGACGACTACCACTGTACAGCTTAATCGCATTTTCTCTATGCCCATAATAGACAGGTAAGTCGGATTAGAACTAAACTCCACAAACACTATTCGTTAAGCCCTATATATATATATAAACAAATTAAATCGATTTTTTACATAGAGAAAATAACTTTTTGCTATTCTTCTATTTTCTACTCGGATAATCCCAGTTTCGATTGACAAGGCACATTCATTCATGAGCAAAATTCCGAATTACTTTTTATAAGCTCGCAGATGAAAGTCAACTTTTCATTATTCATTTTCTTTACAATCGATAACAAGTATGAGAAAGTATCATTCAAAGGGATGAAATTCGATTTTAACGAGAATCCTTCTACCAACTAGATCGCTAGAATAGCTATGCCTTTTATCAATTTAGAAAGTTATACATATATATATAACGCTATAGGAGAGACCGGGGACAATTGTAACAAAAAGTGAATCTCATTTTTTTCCGAAGATACTAGTAGTGTTAAAAATCTCAAAAAAATTGTAATACTTACTACATATGTCTAGAATGCAAATATATTTTTATTGAAGTGATGTTTTAATTAATCCATACGCAAACAATGAATATAGTACCACGTGCACACAATTTGTTACAATCGACACCACACAGGGTTCAATTGTAACACACCGATTTTCAATTGTAAAATGTGCGTAATTCCCATAGTGCATGGATAAAAAAATAGTTGAAGATACTTCAATAAAGGGAGTATGTTATCTAAAGGTTAACATGCATGATACAATGAAATTTACTTGTAAAAAATCAAAATAACCACTATTGACTGTTTTATAAAAATAAAATTCTTTTTATGAACATTATTTTTATTTCTTGTAACATTTCAACATTTACTTGATCAGAACGATGTTTATTGCAATATGTAATGAGTTATTGAAGATGCGATAGAAACATCTATGATTTTCCTAAGATTCAATTAGCATGGTACTATCGGCATCAGTTTACTTGTTACAATTGACCCCACACGCTCCAAATTACTAACTAGTAAAATTTAGCCAAGATAATTTCATATTTAAAAATCGTTCGACATTGAAAAATTTACTCAAAGAAATGACGATTTCAGTCATGTATTGAATTTTAATATTTACATAATAGTATTTGAGCAATTCAGAGTTAAAGAGCAAGTGAAATAATTGCAAAAGAGTGCCTAAAACTGATTTTCTCATTTCTACGAACAGTGGCGTAGCATTGGCGGTCCTAAACTATTGCAACTACAGCATCTTGTACAGTGTTCAAGAAAGGCACTGAACGATTTTAAATTTCATTAATGGACGGAGCCACAAATTTGAATGTTACAATTGTCCCGTGTTACAATTGTCCCCGGTCTCCCCTATATTTCTTCAGAAGAATCTTCAATTGTCGAAAATCTAAGTGGCTTTTTGGATACGTTTGTTTTAGTCGTGTAGGAATGCTCGTAGATTTTTTATCGCGTGAAATTGTTTCAGGAGGGGCAGGGGTAAAAGAAGAAGAAGAAGAGGAAGAAGAAGAGGAAGAGCAGGGAGGGTTTCTGGCAGATTTTAGAGAGCTACGAGATGGATCGTTGATAGACCTTCCGTCGCCTCGGGCAATACGAGCTACTTCTCCCAGTTCTCCCGTGCATTGCCCGGCATTTTACGTGCTATCCAACGCTAATACGTGCGCGCGCTTATATACGTCTGTGTGTGTGTGTGTGTGTGTGTTCAGGAAAAGACGAGGAGGAGAATTCCGCTTGCTAGGCGGAAGAGTCACCCGGCCGTTGTCGTTGGGCTGTTCTAGACCTTCTGTCGCCTCGGGCTACCGAGGCTACTCTTCCTATATCTATTATACACACACAAACACATGCATACACACGTGCACACTCGCGCGAGCCGTTTCTCATCCCCGCCAAGTTGGACCTTCTCCCACCCCCTTTCCCTTCCACACACACACACACACACACGCGCGCGACTCCGTCATCGTCTTTTCCACTGAAAATTAGGCCAGTGTCTCTTCAACTCTTCAACTCGCGCGCGTCTATTCAGGTCGCGAGAAGATGCATCGGGTTTAGGTTCGCGTTAAATTTTAAGAGCCACTTCAGTATGATCGTTACCGCCCTTTTATAGGCTATTCCCACCCACCCTCGTTCCCGATCCATCTATATAACTGCCGATGTACGGCATTCCGCAAAACGCTCTAAAAATTTCCCCTCCCCTTTTTTCTGCATTCATCCGATCATCCTCCTACGCTTTATTCTCTCTTTTCTCTTCCTATACTATATATATAATATTTTATTTATATAATATCGATCCGATATGTACGCCACGTGGAAGCGTACGATAATAACAACGTTCGCATCGCGTTGCGATTACAGGAAAAATAATGTAAACAAGAAAGGGGTGAAGAATTTTTTCTAGAGGACCGATAATAACGGAGGGAATGTTGCGTACAACTATATATATATATATACTGTATACACAATAGAGTGGACGAGGATCGAGTGTAAATGGAAATAATAAGCGGAGTGGCAACAAATTTGAGTGGGGAAGGGGATTATCTTATCGAGAGAGTAGCGATAACGGGGGTGGCAAAGTTTTTCGCGTTATTGATAAACGGACTCCACGGTGCAGTCGATGGGGTCGTTAAGCCGCGATACCCGGGGACGACCGAGCTTGTTATCGAAAGTATAAAAATATATAATTGTCGAGATCCTGAAGAGATATCGAGATCTATGGGATATATATATATATAGTGTATGGGGGGTGGGGGAGGGAAAGCGATGGACGATTTTGTGCCGAGGAAAACTTGAGAGACCATTGGACGATGTGGTGCTTTAGTGTTGTATATATATATATATATAGGAGTGTAGCTCAACCCGGGAGACCTTCGATTGCGGCCTCCATCGGAGGGGAGGTAAAACGGGGTGTAATTGCTTCGTCTATGCCGAGAAACTGTTGCTAGACTGACGGAAGACGTTAAATCTTTCAGGATTACCATATTCCACGCAGTTGTACACAGGGAACGAGGGTCTTCTGCAACAGCGCTCTTTATGCGGTATTCCCGAGCATTTCGCTACGTTGGCTTGCACTTAGGAAACTGCTATCGACCGAAATAGCGGCAGGATGCCTGATGTTAAGCTTGCCTGAAATTACGCAAAAGGGACCAATGGGAAATGATTAAAAGATGTCAGTTAGGGCCTTTTGTCGATATATATATATATATATTGCGCGAGTAGAATAATCCGTGCCACTCGATGCCTCCCCCCCGTTAAATGCTAATGCGAGCAACGATTATTCCGAATAAGGAGCCAGCAGCGAGATAAGAAAAGTTGGAGGAGGATGAAGAGACGCCCACGCGCTCCTCCTCAGCAATTCATCGGGATATGCGAGATTCCAAAGTTATTATTGATGATTGCGCTGATGAGAGTCCGTGCAGAGAGTCTCCGCGAGCCGTCAAAGAATGCTAAATGATCTTGGGGAGAAGTTTCGAGGGATTTTGCGGGATGATTAAAGGGATCCGTGATATCGTTGAGGAATATTAGCCAGGGCTAACGCGCGGGGATATTGATGGATAATCAGTGAGGTTTTGCAGGACATTGAGATATCAGCGGTTTGAATGGAGAGGGCTTGGGACGCTGCGGGACGACGCATTAGGAGCTTTATAGCGATGTTAGGGCTTGCTGTTATACAGGACTTTATTGGATGTTGAAGGAGCAAGGATTTTCAGCTTGCCGCATATATATACACGCAAGATTCATCAATTCGTTGCCCTTCGGTGCATTGCTTTATAACTATAACTATATATAGATGCGTCGTTGTGAGATTTTGGTTAACGCAGCGATATTATATGGGCGGAATCATCCTGGGGAACATGCAAAATTCAATTGGGAAATCTATGAAAATTGGAAAAACTTGTGCTGCAAGGAGCTATATGGGTCGATTGTGCATAGTTGTAATATTGAAGAACGATTCGTTTATCAAAAGCAGGCAACGGTTAAGCCTGCTACTGGCCAGATGCGACCCTCTCCACTGTATCGAATAACGACTATTCAAACGAGCCTGGCTTTAATACCGCTCCTGCACTGTAGATTCAGACCCCTCAATGGGCCTGCGTTATACACCCTCCAATTGCGCGGTAACTTTTTATGGATATTAAATAAAAGTTGTGCGTATCTCGGTTATTGGCTGTTAAGCTATTTGCGTAACACGTTAACTTTATTTCGCCACTCCGAAAGTAACAATTATTGCATGTCCCGGAGGTTTCGCCATTCGTCCGTCAAGACAAAATCTATATATAGACTGTGGGAGCGCATTCTTTGTAAAATTTTATCCTCTGTAACCTCGAGGTGGATAATGGAATTTTAAAGCTGTCGTAGCTTTAGGATTTTGTAGCTTAAAGGTGCATAATAAATGTTTGTTTCTATATGGATGGAATTTGTTCAGTGGTGCGACTATGCAAATAAATTAATTTCGCTGTAAAAGAAAGCAAATTGAATTAGTGAACTCGAGCCTGCACGGAATACCTTAATTAAGTTTTTATACTTTTGTCGTGAGAAACTTATAATCTATTTAAATGAAGCTGCAATATTTTTGGACCTTTTTCATTAATTTCCGTCGTGGTGGTCTTATTAGCTTCTTATTGGCAAAAATAATGCTTTGATCGAATCCCGCGAGTTTTGTGCTTGGAAATTGCGTTAGCTCGTCCTATCTTGGCAGCCGGTGGTTTTGGATGGAAAAAAAAGTTTTACGCTTTTCCGCGGTGCAGGTCCGTGCAAGATTCAAATCTCGCTGTTTTAGACGTAATTGAAAATTCATATTCTCGTTGTAAAGATTTGGATGGGGAAACGTTGGTAATCAGCTGAGAGAACGATTGTACTTGTAAGCATTGAAATGGCCCAGCTCCTTTTGAATGGGGTAATTGATCGGTGGAATTCAATTTACCTGGAATAATGAGATTCATACGACGTACATTGCGTGGCTGCCTGGCGATGAGCTACCGCTCTATTCATGCATTTCGTGAATCGCCACTGCGCCTGGCCGTACACGCTTCGCAATACACCAAAGCAATAACGCCGAATGAATATGTAGATTAGCAATTAATACACAACTCACAATAACATTTTCCTCTTTCTATTTTCTCTCATACACCCTTCAAACATTCTCATATTTAACGCCAGCCATAAGCTTATGACGTAATGCCGATAAGACCCAGCTCCCCCTCTCTCTATATCACACTATCAAATTTATAATATTCATGCTAAACACACAGCAACTATACGTATATACCTTATAATTGCAATTGGATAATCAAAGGAAAACACTCCAAGTGGCACTGCAATTATTTACAACTTATTTATATGCAGATCAATCACCTTTCTAGATTAAAAGTCACTTTCCTTTTACATTTAATGCATTTTCAGGAATGCTGTAAATAAGTTGATGTTGGAAGTGTTTCATTTTTCAAGGATCTGATTATATTTACCGAGAAAAGTTGAAGGTAACAGCCAATCGACCTCATTAAATTTTTCTTACAGTTAAGTTTTCGTGCAGAGATTGCATTTGGAAAGCTTCTCGTATAAAATAAACCGATATATTACTCATCTCTGTGCATTATATAACGATAAGCGCGCATGACGATTGAAAGATACGATTAATTATTCCTGCTTTAAATTAGCACAATTAATTTGGAGAAATAATTGAATAAAAAGAAATTAATACGAGGTACCTATTCGAAAATGTTGAAGGTAGAAAGATTTTAATTATCAGTCTTCCTTTGAAACGCTATAAAATAATTATATTAGCAAATAATCTGTTCACTTTTATATAAAAATTTTATTCTTACACTTCTATTATCAGAATTCTTTTATATCATTGCTGCAAGCCAGTAACAAAAGATAAAATGGTTATTTTTATGCTGGCTCCATTTTGTAATTAGGCATATATGAATATTTTAAATCCACCTAATTGTTAAGGATATAAAGTTTGAACGTTGTACGAGTATAAAATGCTATTCATTTCAAAGACTTGCAAGTGAAATTGAAAAATGCAATTGATTTTCAGTGGCGAGTGACACAATGGCAATAGTTGGCTATTATGCTTTAACGAGGTATTGCATAACTCATGATAATTTTACTGCTGAGAAAAGCTGCAGCTCCAGAACGCGTAAGACTCGTGACGTCTTGCAAGAAATTCCTGACACGGAATAATTTAGGATTTTTAAGAGGATATACCATCTGTTTGCTCACCATATAGTATATATATATACGTATACCTACTGCTATATTGTATACTTCTGATAACGTTCAAAGAAATGCAAAACCACTGCAAACAACAATTTCACTCTACTCTTTCAAAAACATTATTCAATCGCATATTTCAAACAATCTTAAAAACACTATAAAATGCAAGATTTGTTAATAATTAATTTCCCTAATAGAATATAATATTCTTGGGACATCCCAACGATATACAAATCTCTGGATATCCTCGGGACATTTTTACAATGATTTTAGGATTTTTGTGCTACTACTTTAGGATTAGTTAACAAACGAATCAAAAACATTCTTCAGAGACTCTCTCTTAATATTTCATTATAATTTGCGCCTTGATATCGTATCCTTCGTAATACTTTAAGAGCTATTACGCTCGCATTAATTTGTAAAAGCTGTTAAGTAGCACATATAACTTTGAAATACGAATATCAAAGTTATCTGTTTAATACGTTCTCCAAGGACCTTTTGTGGCCTCTGGCAGGCATCGCGAGAGTACTTTGGGTGCTTTCGCATTACAGCAAACATGTTAAAACTACTTTAAAATACCAGGAGTGATAGTGGGATGTGCATTGGTATTCAGAAAACAAATCGCTAATAGTGAAACGTCAAGTAGCGTAAAAGGTGTGTTCGACGGGGTGAATGGATTGGTGTGATTGCGTGTATGTGCGCGAATGCGAGAGAGAGAGAGAGAGAGAGAGAGAGAGAGAGAGAATGGGTAGTGGAGAGTAAATAAGTTTTGCGGCCAGAGTCTAAATGAATAATGCTGCTGGAAGGGGAAAACTTGTGGAAAGCTCGCACGCGACTAGTTGGCAAGACCCGCGAGGAAGAAAGTAACACACCGCAACACTCTTGGAATATTGAAAGGGGTTCCCGTATTTGCATAAAAGGAAGATATATTACGTGGAAATCCGGGTTACCAAATGGCGCGCGTCACCATCGAGAGTTTTGCTGCAACAGCGGGAAAGCAGAGAAAAAAGCTTGCGCTTTTGGCTAGATTGCGTCCATTGCCTGTCTGCTTTCCTGCCTCTCTCTCTCTCTCTCTCTCTCTCTGCATGTCCACATATATATATATATATATACGTTTAGAGTCTGCTTGCCTACAAAGCTCGACTATTTATCCTAAATACCAATCTCTCGTTTTACATGAAAATCATCTCGTTGGTTAATTCAAATTTCTTTATTTCTCCCCAACGTTTAAATGTTTATAATTATAATAATTTCGTGTTATTGCAAATTTAAAATATATATAGTGTCATGTCTAGAGGGATTCTTTCGCAGTGATAATTAAGACGACGGAATTACTACTGCAGGCTATAGCTCACGATGGAATAGTTTTGTAACAAGATTAAAGCCAAGTTAAAAAGCTCGAATATCTACTCGAACTGATCGGTAAGCTTCTCTCATAGAGTGGATTTTAAATCTGAGCAGCGATTAATCGCTATTCGCAGCTTAGGTTCAACGGGCTTTTATCAGGCAGTAATAGATCTTTAGGGTGATCTGTATCGGCAGTGGGCTGGAATAGGAATTCCATTAAGTTTACAACTTAATCAATGAAGATTCATTTTTATTCCGCCCAGCTTCTCTCTCTCTTCCCACTTTTATATATAGCTTTCTCCGATTGGCGACTCGTCTCATAGAAATCCTTGTAATTGAGAACAATAGCGGCAAATCCTATTCATGTATGCTAATGGGATCTAAGCCACGAGTTTTTCCCAATGGCCACAATTACTCGATAATCCCATGTTATCGGGAGTAATTAGCTATTAACTCGCATCGCGTGTCCCGCGTGGTTTCATTGCTGTGCCGTGATATTACTCGCTAGTTATACCACGCCATGTATGTATATAGGAGAAAGAACAAAGTCACATATCGTGGCTAAATAATACTGTGCTTCACTGAAATGAAATAAATATTCCAGTAAGAATGTTCGAAAGCATAATAAAATTAAAATTACCAGGGTACAAGGTAGACGGTACATGTACATATAATTATTCTGCATTCTGCCTGACAAATTCAATGATTTTTTCATCGCTCGTCGTGTCCCGACTCGTTTCAAGAACGAAATGCTTAAAAGTTTTACGCTGACAGTTTCCTCGAATATCGGGCCAAGTTTTTGCATTTGCAAAAGAGCGCAGGTCGGCAAATAAAAGAGATGGCCGCTCCAGTATTTGATTTTGAAAAATAAGAGTGGATTAAGTATGCACTGACCAAACGAAGAAAGTTTCCTGAAAAATGGCTTCGCAGTGCCAGATCAAATACTCCCTGGTGCTCGCAGGGCCAAAATTAGTCAATTATTTGCCAGACGTCCGACTGGCTAAATATGATAGTTTCCTCGGGGAAGAGGAGAAAGGAGGAGAGCGGAGAGAGTCCAAAGAAAGCAAAGTAAATTTTTCACTACACTCGAGGTATAAGGCGATTCTGTGCAATATCCAAAGCTATATAATTATAATAAATGATCAGGCTAGAAAGAGAAAGGAGAAAGAAGTTGTTAAAGAGCTGGAAAAAATTTGCATATATTTTGTAGCCACGTATCGTTGCTTATTGATCTTTCGAGAGAAAGTTAATGATACCATTTCCTACACACACACACACACACACATATATATATATATATATAGCTGTGTGTTCCGTGGTGCAGGAGGGGTCGATGCTCGCGGTGAGGTATAAGAAGCAACCGCCTTTTAAAGTTTCATGACTGCCGTTTTAACGTAAAGGTATATACTGTACGCAGTGTATACACGTATGTTCCATCGCGCTTTCTTTGGCTCTTCTTCTCGGTTCCCAAGCTCGTGCAGTTTTTTTTTTGCCGAAAGCACGAGTCTTTCGGGGCACGTATACGTTTACCGCCACTTTTGCACAAGTCCGCCGCTGCCTTGGACCGTCATTTTTCCTCCTGGAATATTTTCGCCTTTCATACTATAGCGTCGACTCCTGGTGTCATCGATCTCTCGTGAGACCACTGGCGTCTCTTGTTCGAAAAATATTTTTCAAAAGAGCCGAAGCGGAATCATAATTCCAACTAAAAGCAAACTTGTCTGTCGCGCAAGAACCACCTGTGTTCTCTATGTGTCTTTTTTTCCCCTCTCCCCTCTCCATCACTTCGATTTATAAGCTGCATTTAATTTCTTCCAACCATTTCTATACCTGCTCGCGCAACCGTATCGAATCAATAGAGTCGCCCAATGAAATTTACCCATTGCCAACATGAAATGTTTATCCTAGATTGAAAAAATATTCTTCTCGAGTCTTGTAACGCGCGAGCGAGTCAACCATCCAAGTCGAAAGAATCACTTTAATTTAAGGCAGAATTTTCTTTCAATAAGAGTGAAATTTTTACTCCGATGCAAATTTTACTTAATGAGATACTTTTATCTTTTATTAGGAGGTTTTATGGCACCGAGTTAAGCATGCCGATAGAATTTATCGATGAGGCGAATTTCGAGAGTGAAGTCTTTCTCTAGTTTTACAGAGCATCGTCGTTTCGGTTTACGATTTAATATATATATTGACCCGAAGCTTGCTTAATTCCACCAATGGTTATGGTTTTTCAATCACTGTCATTACAAAATCCTCCTTTCTCTCTCTCTCTCTCTCTCATAATTAAATCCTAACGACCCCTTTCTGTTTTTTCTGGTCTAGAATATATATATATATATATATATATATATATATCAATTCTACGATTACACCTGCGACGTAATATTCACTATATCGATTCTTTCGGGAGAAATGGTAAAGCGTTTAATAAGATCGTTCATCGTTTCGATTTACGGTTTAAAATAACATCGATCAAATCGTTAGTTAGCCATGCGAACGCGCTTGGGCAAACTCGCATTTCGTACAATGAGCTTTCAAGAACGATTTCACCGGAAATGGACTAGCCAAGGCGAGATCGTGGATTTTCACAACGTTCGTGGCTTGGAGAAAATCGAGCGACGGGAACGATAACGTGTGACCAGTAGATATATACCATATGTGTATATATATATATATATATATAGTTTTTATGACGACTTTCGGACTCGCAATGTTATTGAAAATGTTTCCATCTGGATAATAGAATTGCACACCGTACGAGAGAAAAGCCTGAAGCAAGCTCGCTCGTTCCTAACGGCCGGCCTTACATTTTTCGCGTTTCCTCATTTTAATATCGCTTTTCATCCACCCTATTCCTTTTACTTTAATGTAAGAGAACCCCATCCCCCCCCTCTCTCTCTCTCACTCTATCTCATCCTTAGCCCGTCTTTTGCTCTCGCATTGAAAATATGATATTTGTCAATAGAGGAGAATTTGCACGATGATTACCGAAGAAAGAAACGTGGTCCGTGCATACAGTACGCGTTTCCTCCGCTTTATTAATGATTCATGACGCAGAAACGCGGAGCTAATAGATCCCAATTGATTCGGGTATAGCCCGGATGAAAAAAGTCGATATCCCCCGAAACATTTGACGGCCCGATAAAAGGGTGAGTCCTACAGGATCATGAAAAATTCAGCGAGGTACAAATAGGGATTATTGCGGATGGTCTATAAATAATTTTTCTATCGCTCGGGAGTAATCGCAATGCGCTTCCAAAGGCAATCGCGTTGCTCGTTCTTTAATGGCCGAGCTATTTGTTTGTTTATTTTGATCGGTCGATTGAAATTCCAGGCTCGGATATCCTTTACGCATTGCCAAGGGACCGAGACTCATGAAGAATTCAGAGTATTGCGGGGAAAAGCGCGGTGGAGCGCATCTTTGGCAAATTATGTCGTCCATCTTGATTCCGCAGGTGTGCCGAGAGAGCGGCGGCAATAGAAAGAAGACGCTTGTAGTATACGACGTTTCCATCGTGACGTATGTATTCGCGAAACGAATGTCCGCAATGCGGGATTTAGCTCGCTTGATCCGCGTGCGCTAACCTGACGGATCCGTTCCTCCTCCGCTCTATATATATATATATATATACGTAGGTACTACTTCCGGTTCTCGCTCTCGGTAGCTCCTTGTCCCTCGGAGAGAGACCCCCCGAGAGAAAAGTGGTGGAAGAGGGACACCTTCAATTCCCTCACAATGTTTTTTAAGCATTCGTCTCTGTCGCGACTCTTTAAACCCGTTTCAGCCGAGACGATCCAATATTTTGCAACACCAAACCAGAGAGAATTGCGCGAAACTGATAAGTGCATTATTCGATCCTCCCCCTTCTTTGCTTCCGTTTTAAGTGAAATGAATATTTATCGGCGCGGGTTCTCTTCCTTATTAGAATTTATTCCCCGGATCTTTGGTACACTGGTGCATGTGTACTGCATTTTACACGTACAACTTGATGCATTGATCATGAAATTATAGTATATATATATATATATATATGTATATATTATAGTGGAATTGCAAATTTTAGCAAAATATTGTATGTTCAAAGTCTACACATTTTCTTTTTAATCAAGGCACACATCGAACTTATCAATAATGTTTCGGAGAGTACTTATAGGTTTTATAAAGTCTCGCGTTGTACGAGGAGTATAAAAACGCAAGGAAATATCCTGTACTCCATATAATATATTTATATGGGCGTATAAAAAACTTGAGAATGTTTCGAGCCAGAGTTAAAGTTAAAATTTGTAGCTAGGAATTTTTACGCGATTCTTTTATTGTCGCCTTGGATGGCTATAGGTATCGAGTAAATTTTCGTTCGATTTTAGGGTCTTATGTCGGATGAAATTTCGAGAGATAAAAAGTCTGCTCATTTCGAAGTCTGGAGGTGGATTCTCCGTGTTGCGTTAGGTAGGAGCAATTTAGAGAGAAATAAATCGATTATGGAATGTGTATATCTGTAGTTGAACTATATATATAGATATATACACTGCACGTGTACTATATAGCAGCCACGTCGATCTGGATTTTCTCGAGGCATCGGGCGCTGCTCGGTAGTCCGCAGTGACGAGCAATGGTGACCGATAGAAAAATCTCATCTAACGACTGAAACTGTTAAAAATCCCGCTCGTGGTCGCTGTGAAAACACAGTTAGAAAAATGGCCATCGGCTTTTCTATTATATCGATAAATATCTCTCGGGAATCGCGATTGCTTGTCAATAACAAAGTACCATCCAAGTGTCGGCCTCGCGTTCACTGCTGCTTTACTGTGTATAGCTACTCGTTTCGTAGCCAGGAAAATCACTAGTGAACCGGAGCTCCACTGCGATTTCAATGCACGCGAATCCCGCGATCTTTATACACGCATCTTTCTCTCCCATTCTCATTTCCCCAGCTCGTGATTAAAGTTTCATTGCACCTCGCTTTATATCTCTCGATTTTACTCTCTCTCTCTCTCTCTCTCTCTTTCTCTCTGACTACTCCGCGACTATAGACCCTCTCTTACAGCGTCTGTAAATTTATCTCATTGTAAAAACGTTAGACCAGTGATAGCGAGAGAAAGGCGGTTCGCGTTATAGCATGTAGTCCTCGTCTTGACATTCAGAGGTCAAGTGGAAACATCCTGTAATGGATACGACAGAGACCGTGTAAATTTAAGTCTGTTTTTTTTCTCTTTTCATGTTGTAGTTGTTGAAAATGTGGTATAGGGAGATTAAGGGGATGATGGGAGAGAATATAAGACAAATCTGAGCCGCGTGGGTATAAATGTGATAGTGGGTAGCGTGCATGGTAGAGCCGAGGGGATTTCCTGGTAGGTATGAATTCTGATTGGGTGCATGGTGTGGGCAGAGAGAGAGAGAGAGAGAGAGAGAACGGAGTGTATAGTGGACAGTGCGGGTAGTGAGAGTGTGTTGGATACTTACAATTCATGTCGACACGAACGGACGAGGAAAGCGGGATGGACCTATTGTTATTCGTCGCGTTGCAAGTCAGCTCTGTGCGAACGTCGTTCCGGCCCAAATGTTTTATCTCGATGATACTGCGAGTCGCTCCACTCCTCAATGTCGTCGTTTGGTTATTGACGAATTTGTCATTGTAGTACCAGGACACGCTTGGCGCTGGCTTACCTGTGAAAAAACCCATCAATCTCGTTTCACTCGCCAAATACACTTTGAAAAACGTTTACTCGTCCCATTGATGTCAACTTTATTGCAATAGGAAACAGCAACAGCCCACGGCTATTTACTTTATTTGTAATTTTACATCGTCAAAGAGAGATAACAGATACGCTAGAATGAAACTGCTGCTCAAATTAATAGCCTGCTCATTGTTACTGTTCAATTTCTATCGCAATAATAAGATTTTTCATCAACTTTGACATGGAAATCGATTAGAAACAGTATATTAACGTCAAAATTGCGCGGGGCTCGTATATTTTGGATTAATCATAGACTACTCCGCGTGTGTATATGTATATATATATATATTTATACGGTACCGAGATTATTAGCATTGCGGCCGCTTGGTTCAAGTAATTTTCCTCCGAGTTTCCTCCCATTTATGGCTAAGTAATCACATATCGAATCCCTCTCGTTAGTGTCGTTTGCCGCTAACGTTAAAGTTTTTACGGGACTTTACATTCCGCAATTCTATTTTTGAATTCTAGTAATAGCGAATGCTATCCAATTTTCTCAGTGGATGGGTTTGCGTTGGGCGTGCGTCGAATGAATGTGTCTTCATCTCATCAGAAAATGCGATATCGGAACGTGGAAGAGGGATCGTAGCTGAAACCACCGGCACATTGCCTCGTTCGAGGATACTTTAGGATCGATAGGGACTACATTTTATACTCCTCCACGCGCTACGCGAGCACAGTGGTATACGCCGACAACTCCAAGGACCTGCTGATTTCATCGTCATCCTCTCGACACTTTCAATGGCAAAAATGCACAATTTATTTTATACAAAAAACACCATGAAATTTTAACGACTACCAGATAATGTTTCTGAAAAATCTCCTCCGCGTCTCTATACTCCTACAAATATATATAAGCATGCATATATATACACTCACCGCGATATCTACAACATTAATCTCGATGTACATAAAAATTATATCGCGGATTCGGAAGAGGTCCTTGTGCAGACTAAGCGTTATAATCAGATGAAAATATACAAGGCTGGGAGAGGAATGTTAATAGGGTCATTCGAGAGATGTCGAGAGAGGGTTGTATAATTAAAGGAGAGGCGAAAGAGGCTGGTGTCATAACGAGAAGTGTAATGCACACTTACCACCATAGACGTCGCAGTAGAGCTTGAGATTGTCTCCTTCCACGTAGGGACCAACCAAGGAATTCCTGGCTATTCCAGTGTGGTCAACGATCACGATCTTCCGCGGTGGCACTGAAACGTACAAGAAGAAGAACGTAAATGTATTTATCTTGCGGAATATTCATGGCTCGCGGGAGGAGGTTCGTGACTGGTGAGCGCAGCTAGGAGAAAAGTCCGATAACGCGAAATTGGTATTGGAAGATCGTGCCTCAGATATCGCGGGGTGGCATTAAATTGAAATCTGAAATCGATATCGCGTCGAATAGGACGTCGCGCGGCTGTATCTGCCGCAGCTCCTGCTACGGGCCAGTCAGCCTGTACACTCGAGGATTCTGCTCAAGCCCATATTCTTCCATCTACACGCGTAATTGTGCAAAATTACAATGGCGCAAATGCGCCGATGCCAATATCCAGAATTGACAATCGGAGCTCAGCGTAGTCCTCTTATATATATATATATATATATCTCACCGTATATCTACATACGTCTCTTTGCAGTCCTTTGCTAATCCATTGAATTCCACACATTCGATACAATCCTGCCAGTTACAGTCTTCGTCCATATCCTTATGCTACATTATTATTATTATGTATATTTCTCTGTATCATTGTATATGTTGTATTGTGCGTTGACATAATTATTAATATTATACACTATGGATGATATTTTCATTCTACAAATTTCTTCATAGTCTTGTGACTATTAATCCTTATAGCTGTCGTTATTGTTGAAGCATTTTGTATGATACGCTGTATAATATTAGAAGTTTGTATAATTGAATTTTGGACCTTTCCGTGTAACGCAGGTTGGAAAGAGATTTTGTAGGATTTTGTGGTAGAGTTGAGCTTTTTCGCGTGTAATTAAAAAAATTAAAGTGGTCCATGACTGAGGAATTCCTGCGCGGATCAATAAGATCTTCAGGCTTCTTCTTCGCAATAGTTTTTATTTCAACGCTATACGTTTTATTATTTTATTCTTCTCAAGATTGACGGCTTCCGATATTACATAAATGACCCAGATCCAAATGTGTCGGCTTATACAAGATATATTATCCCATTGAAAAAATAAGAGCTTTCCATTCCAGAAAATTACGAATAAATCTTGCAATATTACGTAATATCAAAATAGTTGTAAGAATTATTCTTTATAGAGGTTTTTTGCGAGAGATTTATCAGAGTATTGGTGTGGATTTTTTAATAATATTAATATATATATATATTACACTTTAATTTAGATAAATAAGAATAAACGTCGAGTGAAAGTTATGGTATAATGTTCGAAGAATTTAGTACTGCGTGCACTTAATAATATACTTATCTAGCGATACACCTCTGACACTTATAGTGGTCGTATATGCAGGTAAACGTAATTTATGCCACATTGTGTTGACGTTTTATGCCTTCTATGAGTAAAATAAGCTGGTTGGAAGGAGCACATAATTTAACAGCGATTGATATAACAATGGCTCACTTAAGGCTGTATCAGTTTCAGTCCATATATCCATATGTAGTTAAGTTTTAGAATTCCCAGCACTAATACCAAATTACCATAACTCTTAAAAAAAATTTATTTCACTTTTTCCAAGCTTTAATTTGTTTATACAACGAAAAAAAATAAAAATAAATAAATGGACAGTGTATCAATCTAAAAATTGAATGGCTCGAATAAAGAGAAATAATTGCTCTATAAAAAATGTTCAGAGAGAAATATATATACTATATCACGAAGTATACATATGTAATTGAAAAATTACGATGGAGCGTGCAGGTTTTTGTATAATGGTAGCTCGACTATACTATGAGCGAGTGAACGCCTTAGATCCTGACAAATGGTATGGTGCAACGGTGTCATTTATCGGTATTAACCCGAGTAGTATCAGAGAACCTGTCGTGTAACATGTAATGTGCATGTGCAGGCGAGTCTATCCTTGGCAAAAATATATAAAATATACACATGGAATTCCATCGAACGTTTTTCAAGATTTCGATGCACCGATCTTTCTTCTACCTTCCCTTCTTTATTCCTGACAATATAAGAAGGACTTTGCCATAAAATACCACTAATACATAGATTAATATACAAGCTCAAAACCCTTTCCTTCCGTCGTAAAATTATGTCAACTACGACCTTTAGCGAGCATACCCCATTTGAACGTATTTATTCCTTGGTATATATAGGTATAGTCTTATCGGAAATTCCTATCGAGTCATTGATTTATACACCGAATAATTTTCTCGGAACAAATTATTATAGATTTGAGCATAAAAGGGACAATGTGAAGAATCGGGAACACGGAGAATTAGCGGTATAATTTACTTATTGCGTATATACGTCCATTTGTCTTCCAGGAAGGTTTGCTTTGGGGATCAATATCGTATCCTCTATTAGTCTCTGATTGACCTACTGTAACATTCACTGTACCCTCTGCTTGATCCGAATAAATAGATAGCTCGTTTACTGCAGCTAGAGATCTTTGGTAAGCCCAGGTACAGTATAAATCGCGTGTCTACACTTTTTACATTTAAGAATAAGTACGTTTAACATCGGTAAGATACTGTTTGAATATAAAGCTGAAATTTGTTTTTATTCTCAACGTTTGTCATGGAAATTTGGACGTATAGCTTGACCATCCTCTTCCGGTAATATATCATATACTCCCGCTGGGTAATTCGATAAAATGATATCCAACGTCATTTCCAAGTTTTCTTTTCGACGATATTCGAGTGTATGGCGCGAGTTTCGATACACCAGCTACGCAAGAACATTTTGCCTTAATAACGTCCAGTATCATTAATCTACTCGTGTCTCTGATATTCTCACACCTGCGATCCAGCCATTTGTTTCCTGCGAAAATACTCGACGTAGGGGGGGGGGGGGAGGGGGAGGGGTGGATCCAAGCAGCATTGGGTTTTACGAAAATTAAAGCCACGCAGTATTCGGAAAGTTTGCAGCATATCGCTGAATTATACATGTTTCGGATTAAATTACCGCGATTTTGGCAATCAGCCAGGGTTATCCGGCGCAAATAGTGCTTACGATCAATTTTCTGGGCGCGACTATAAGTTTTCGCGCGAATTTTATTCACTTTTTAACGGCTTTTGCTTGGATTGATTAAAAGTTGGAGATACCTACTCCGGAGTGTTACGATCAATCGTTGTTAAATCACTCGGTCCATTCATGGATACTAACAAATAGCTGTCTGCAATGTGCCAGAAGAATCACTGAATCAAAATTGACGCGGCAAACTTAATTGGCAGCGTTCCCGCGATGCGCGATCTGTCTTCTCCAGTTAATAATAAAATTGTACACCGGTAATCAAGCCTCGCCGAATATTATCAACGAGCATTTCAGCAGTTTATACGGAATAAATGATAATTAATGCGGTTCGACTATAGTATCTACTCAGCGCACATTATTTAACTAATTTATGAGACTGTAACAATGCTTCATTATTAAGCAGGTAATTTTCGTCTCGCCGAGAGCTATATTTATGCGGACAACGAATGATAATTTGTAAGAAACCCTCGATTTTTTGTTTACCTTTTCTCCACTGTTGTCAACAATGAATTATACATAGAAGCACTTTCAAACAAGTATACAAATAAATCCTGCTATAAAAACACAAAGGAGATAGGTCAGACAATATATTATAAGCCGGTTATATTCTGAAGCGAGCGCCGTGTATGCTACAGGGTCATCAATTTTCATTTTGCACTATATTATATCGACATTTTCCACTTTCCATCTTCATTTTTTCCAGATTAGATGTGTGTACCCGTGTGCTGTATATATATATATATATATATATATATATATACGGTCAGTGACGCTTACAGGAGGGGAAGATACGATAGACTTCGTTGGATGCATTTAATGCAATAATAATAATTATTATAATAGGTCGAACAGTGGATGAAACGTGATCGACTAGTTACGTGGATTGCAGCGAAATTGCTATGAAATATTTCGTGGGAGAGCACAGAATGTGGCCAGGGGTGGGGGAAGCCTGCAGCAGGAGAGAATGGCTCGATACTGCTCGCGTGATTAATGTCGCTGTAGCGCTGGAAGGAAAAAAAAAGAGAGAGAGAGAGGAATTCTAGCTGCGCCATCCGGTGTTAATTGTCGTGCCGGAGTTACGCAGGTTAATTCAAGCCGCCGAAAAGTTACTTCCGGTTTTTGTTATCGCGTCGACCCTCTCAAAAATGAATGACCCCGGGAGCAGCAATGCGTGCTTCATTACATAAAACACCATGAAACTGCGTAGCGCCATTTTAAATCGCATTCCTCCTCACGCCGAGCCCCAAGAATTCCGAATAAAGTGAATTACGAGAGAAAGTTGATGATTTTGCGAGAATTTTAATTGCTCCTTCCTCTCGTCGCGTTAAATTCTTCATACAAGAGTCCTTCGCCGAGCCGGTGAAATGAATTATTTATCGATCATTGGTGCACTCGGTGCGCGTGTACGATAATCCTATTTCAACATTTTCTTCCAACGAGAAATGTCAATGAGAAAAAATGGAGGATTTTTTTTTCTAAATCACCTCGGAGTTAAAACTATATATATATATATATGCTATACGACCATACAGTAATTCCAGAATAGAGGGAAATAAGCCTCTTCTACCTGTGGCGTTTTATCATAAATCGCGTGGGAAGTAAAACGCATATAAAAGTGGATATTCCACCCGAGGCTTTAATTAAAAAACACAGTCATCTTGCGCACATAAGTTAATTAATATCGTGGGATTTGTGCGTGTTTTTTTCTGCCAGAGTTTCAAGAATTTTCCAGGGATTTCCGGTGCAGGAAAAGCTCGACGCTGGGCTTGGTTTGTTTGAATGGCGTGGCTACTTTTGTCGGTTGAGAGAGCCAATATAGGTTGGTTAATTCGACGAGAACGTGGCGGTGTGTGCCAGTGGCAGATGCATATGCAAGTTTGCCGATTGATCCAGTTGGATGGCGCCAACTCGTTACAGTGCAGTGGATAGCAGTGGAAACGACCGCAATGGGTGCAGCTGATCGTGTCAGGTCACTTTTCCGTAGTGGAATAGACACTGAGATAGCCAGACAGAGCTGACTCAGGTGAAGGAAGTCGAAACTATTCTGTCTCATTTCTCTCCTCCAAGTCCTGTCCAGTAGCAGCAGTACCTCGACCGTTACTACTGCTGCTAGTAGTAATAGTGGCTACAGTCGGCCAGTCATCCCAGTTTGAAGACCCCATTACAATAATTGCTTCGGCAGCTCCTTGGCTTACGCTATGAAACCATCTCCGGTACCGTTTCCTCTCTCAAACCGCCACCGTCCATCGCACTTTTCATCTTATCCCGACCAAACCACTACGACTTCATCTCTTAGTTGGTTACTTGTTCCATACCCACTTTTATACGCTATTTCGGCCGGATTACATCGCTCGCTTCGTCCCCGCTAATTAATATCATGGAAGAACGCTTTTTACTATATATATATGTACAGTCTTGAAAATAATGTAAAATTTTTCACACGCTGACATCTTGAACGATTAATTTCTTTAATTGTCATACTTTATATATATATATTTCATTTCTATTACACGATGGATACTACAATATGTATTTTCATTTCCCGTTTGCCTCGCTATCGAGATTGAAACTGTCTGCTTTTCCTCGTACTTTGATTTTCTACTCCTTTTTCTCCCCCTTTGCTCTCTACAATGGAGATATTTCCTTGAGAAGAAATTTATCATCGCCTCAGAGCCATTTACATCAGCTGACGACGCTTCTTTTTAGTCGGCTCCTCGGCTGAATTTGGTCGCTGTCCATATTTGCCAGCGTCGTATAATATACGAAAAATGACATTTCCCGACCGTCCTGACGTTTACCCGCATGCACACGGAACACGCAGGAACTCATCCGTCAGCGCTGTGCTAACCTATTTCTTCCTTCCAGTGTGCAGCTTTAATCACCATCCACCCATACATATATACTCTATATTATTTTTTTTATATCTTCTCCCTAGATTCAGTACAAACTTCCCCGATTGATTCTCGATATTCTCTCTCTCTCTCTCACACAGGGTAGCTGTATTTTTAAGAAGAATCTCGCAGCACTCGTGAACTATTAGAAGGCAAAATTAGAGCATGTAGCGATATTTGTCGAGGCGACGGGAGTGCAAGAGAACGAGGTTGCTCACGAGAGAGAGAGAGAGAGAGAGAGAGAGAGAATTTATTACAAACTCCTTTTCTTCGACAAAGTTAATTCTTAACTTTTGTAATAAAACCGCTCGGATAATCCATTCCTTTGGCTCCTCGCGCAGTTCCTCCGTGGCCCGTTTTCTCGAGTCCCGTGAATAAGTTTCAAGTCCATTTTAAAATTCTACTTTCGTTCGCATTCTTAGCTGTCTACCATCGGTTTTCCTCTTCCGCTTCTTGGTCCTTCTCTCGAGGGTCCAGCGCGGGCTTTATGCCTCTTCCCACCGACTAATGTGCTTGTATCTATGTTTGAATTCCTTTCAGCGCCGCTTCCTGTAATCTTCTGTTTCCTCGCTCGGATGGATAGGAAGCCTCATCCTCATCCCCATCCCCATTCTGGAGGCATGGATTCCAGGAATACGATTGTACAGGTATGGCTGCTCTGCGGATGCTCTTCCGTTCATCGGACCAAGAATTTCTCTCTCGGTTTCGACGGCCATTCGGCAGAATCGATTCGCAGCAAGATAGATGAGGTGCTTATTATAATCTCGCCTTCTTATTTTTAGCCCCGTTCCGATACACTCTCCGATCCAATACCGATTCGACTCGGCGTTAAAGTTTACCTTCGATAATTAATCCCTTAACACCCGCTAAAATTCCATCCCTTTCCGTATCTTCCGATATATTTTCCACCACACTTTTATTATTATTACCAGCTCGCTCATTAGATGTATATATATACAAACTTTCCACTTGATTTATAAACCGCTGCTTTTTCCACATCCCACAGGTAATGTAAATATATATAGCATCGTTGATTAGCGTGGGTTTGTATGTATATATATATATATATATATATATACATACCGTTAAGCAGATAGCTTCTTTTCGTTATTCCTCATTTTGGATTAAAATAATATTATTTCACGCTCAATCTGGCCGAGCTGCATAAGCACGTCTGCAGCTGCTACTCCAAATCCAGCTGGATTTAATCCTTTATTATTCCTGGAATCCTAACGTCCCCGTGTGTTACCTCTATTTGCAAGCTTGATAATATTGCCTGTAATTGCACATCGAAACTTCTAGCATTGACGTTAGTTAATGCGCCAAAGTTGGCTTATATACGGACAATCCCAACGTGCATTCGTATAACCGCATAAAATAATTCTATGGAACATTGGTGCTAATAATACCAAAACCCGATGAATTTCTTTTTCTCATCTCCCTCTCTCTCTGTGTTCTGGGAAGAAACATACTCTCGATGTGATTTCACTGTAATTTCTGGACCGATTCGATGCAACCGACCGCGAAAAGTATTTTATCGAGGTGGAATTATTTCAGCTCGTTTGTGAAAGCAATTTTGAAGGAAATCATTCTTGCCTGGTTCTCTCGCTCGCCCCCCCCCCCCCCCCCTATAGCTAGTGTGTATTAAGAGGATAGTGGCGTGAGAGTGAAATGGTGGAAAAGAGTTGAAAAGCTTACTGAATTAAGGCATATCTCTCTCTCTCTCCACACACACAGAGTGCAAGTGCAATCCATTAGCGATGATCGGACGATGGTTTTGTTGCAGTACAAACGACATTCTTGATAGTGTGCATAAATCATGCCGAGACGCCGGAGTAATTATCCCATGACGCTTGGCTCTTAGGGGATGGGGAAAAAGGACGTACACGGAATTAACATAGCACGCTGGGATAATATCCGCGACACGTGTTAACGCGTACGTGTGCGTTCGTACTTGAGCACGAAGTCCGTTGCGCGTCACAGGTGCACTAAAGTTTCCAAGGACCCGACAGGGACTCGACAACTTTTGCAACGGAATAGTATATATATATATATATATATATATATATGTACAATACACATAAAGTCAAATTTACGAGCGATGAAAGTGAAAAACTAAAAACGATATTATCTGCAGGGTCGATAAATTCCCCAATACGTTATAACATATGTATATGCGTATACGTGAGAATGTTGCTTATTTAACACGTTGCATCATTCATATGGGTCTACTACGTCTTTCTCCATTATTTTTTTTAAAAAGTCTACAAACACGTGGTTATTTGCAAATAATTTTAGCGTAAAATTGCAAAACAATCGTCATAATGGGTCTCGTTTATTTTAGTGGGAAAAATAGCAGCGTGCAGGGTGAGAGAAGCGTGGGATTTTTTCTCACGATTGGGTTATTTGGACGCGAAGCTGTAAATATTGAAAGAAGTGGACGCGCGTGTGTCTCGACGAGGAAATAACGCGATTGGCCGTGGGTCCTGGCGCGATAAGTCGGTGCGCAAAGCCAGTGCACGATGTATTTGATTAACGAGTGCTTAGCGTCGCGCATAATTGATCCGATCCGGCGCTGAGCTTGCTCCGGTTTGCTCCTTGCGGCTTACGACGGATTCCATCGCGCTGGGGGGAATGGCTGGCGTCGACGACGGCAAATTATTTGGATTTCTGGCATTTGTTGTTTCAACCGACGCATTTGTGCCGCGTCAACGCGATTCCGGAGATCAGCTCGCGAGCAAGCATAAATTATACTCATGCGGCCGACTTTCAGCACTTCTCCTCAATCCCTCATAATCTTGCGCATTTTCAATTGTCGGTAAGCTGTCGAGCGAGCGAGTGAGTGAGTGAAATACGCGTAAGCGGCTCCGTCGAAAATTGGATCGGAAGGATCCACCTCCGTGCAGACGTTGCGTTAAAATTGGAGAAATTTTAGGAGGGGCTAGCTATACGTATATAGGTATTATATATAGATGAGTTAAATATTAATGGATCGTCGATGACACGGGAGACTCTGGGGTATTTGGAGTCGTCGTAAATTAAGGATTGCGTGCGGAAATTGGCGGGGAAACGAGATAAGGGGATAAATATGAGAGCAGCAGAGACTCGGTGTTGCGAAGCCCCCCAAAGGCTGTTTACTCGCGAGACCGGGATATTACGAATGAAACGGATTTTCATTAGATTTCAAGACGTTTCTTTCAAACTCCCCTGACTTTATTACTAGACAGTTTTTTCTTACATCCAGTGCCAGTCTCACAATCAAAGCTAAAAGTTTAAACTCCATTTAATTCAGAAATCTCGTCGCTCGGATGGTCGATGTCAGAGAGTTAAGCAGAGTTCGAAGTTTAAAACTTTGCCCACGGGACTTTTGGCCTTGCTAGATTTTTTGCACGGCCTGAGGAGGGACAAGTTTTATTTATTATCTTCGAAAGGCAGTGGCGACTGTCGGCGTAATCGTTACGCCGCTAACTTTTCTTGCTTTAATCGTCGCCAACTTAATCGCTAGTTTCTTCCTAGCCGCGCGCGTTCCTTCCAAAGAATACCGAGACTGCAAAGTGTCCTGTATAGTCATGTATATATATATATATATATATATATATATATAGTACCTACATTCTACACTCGTATAAAATAAACCGCAAACAACTTTTAGTCGGTGATTCCACTCGACAAGAAATAATCACGATAGGCAAGAAACGATTTGATCAACCTTGCAATTATTTTCGTCACACTCTCTCCTTCGAGCTTTTATTATACCAGTGGATTATATAGCATATATATATATATATATATATCTTTGTTGCAATCAATTCTTCTACCTTCGAGAAAGAACTTTAATTTTTGATGCACTCTCTATCTCTCTCTCTCTCCCCGATTTTCTTCCTCTGGATAAACTGTCGTCGAGAATAAATATAAAATATCCGTGCAACTACATAAATTTTTTAATTTCCTGTTGCTATATAACAGCGCTTCAACATTCCAGAGAAATTAAATTATACGTTGAAACATTCGGTTTATCTCGAGGATCGAACGTCTGTAAGATTAACGTAAGAGATGCGAGATACACAAGTTATATATATATACGTACATATATCAACATCGATATAATAGCTATGCGAACTATATCAGGAAGGTCGTAAAAAAAAAGCAGCGAGTATAGCAAAGAGCATTGAGGTTTCTTGGTTGGTCGGCGTGTCATTTCGCGCTATAGCGAATCGTCTCTTCAATTTAAAAGGCTTTTGTGTTTATAAACGTCGAGAGCAGGCCTTTGTGCAGAATTAAATAAAGCGTCCGCGTGACGAGAAGAACGGAGGCGAATGGAGGATTGTTGAGCTTTCGTGCTTGGCCATTGAGAGCGTTTTGTGGCTGCGTGCTTTTGGAAAACAAGGTGAAGCCGCCAACGTTGGCAGTTTAAGCAAGCATTCGTTGGGAGAGCATTGTTATGGAAGCGTAAGCAGAGATCGACGCTTCGAAAACGTTAGACTGATTACAGGATGTATAGGAGAGTAGCAGCTTGGCATCGCGCAAATGCTGCTGGATATTTGCTGCCAGTAAGTTTGTTGCATATACGCGGGGCTGTGATGCTGCCGGCATTGCTGCGCATTCTGCAAAGCCGAAGCGACGGAAAATGCAAGAAAATGCCAAGTTCCTATTTATATGTGTGTGTGTACGTGACCCGTTTTCGCATTGTTATAATGAAAATTATCCTACCAAAAAGCAGCAGCGTCCGTTCAGCTCTATACGCATCCTCTCTCGCAGCTACAACAACATAAATTCACGTCCCGAGTCATTCCTTAACTTCGAGTTTCGTGCTCCGCCTCAACACAAGACTCCACCACCACCACCAGCCTGGGACGTGCCTCGTTACCAAATAATTCCAAATATTTCACTCAAAATCCATTAGCATACACGTTAAACACCATTTATTTCCTACAGCGAGTACATTAAATCTATTATACACCCGTGTATCTCCCTTTCAACAATGTGTGTATATATATTGCTTTCCACTTCGTGCTTCTTAATGTTTAAATCGTTAAGTTCCTAATGAACCATGCGTATGCTCGTGTCTATTAATATACCGAGGAAGGGAGGATGCAATTTCGAGGGCCACACTCTCGCATTGACTATATATACATATATATATATATATATAGCCAGAGTTGCTTGTTATTATTCGATAAATAGACCAGTAAGGATCATTTGTGTTTATCTAGTGTACGAATGATACACAACAAGCACTATTCATACTCTGATAGTCGTTTATTAAAAATAAGAGAATCACGATTCACTCGAGAGATATTCTGCAACGTAAATATAATCATTTCGATATTTTCACTCTGCTTCTTTGCTCGGTACAAACATTCCATTCTGTTTATTACATGCTATGTCTTTCGTAAATTAGTTTTCGAGCAGAATTACGTATACCTATAATTATTTCGAAGTGTTTTCTCAAATACAGTTCTGTGATGTATATATACTATACTATATAGTATATATATATAGATATATTAGGTAGTAGACGCATTAGGTTTCATGAAACTTATGAATGATAAGCAAACATTTGATAAACATTTGCCAAAGACAAATAGGGTAGCCCATTGTATTGTTTTAATTACATTGATGCATAGCTGTAGTATAGCCCGGTACAAGTGCGAGAGCACATCGCCAAGCTCGGACATTTGTGGCTGATAGTTTAGTGGCAAGGACACGCTCTATGTACAGCTGATAGACGTTGCACAGTTGATTAAAATCATTGCCAGTGACGTAGGTTGCATCAACTTGGTCGAAAGTCTCGAAAAAAGATTGGTTTTATCAATATTTTTGTTTATTCTCGCTATATAATAACGTGATTATAATAATTGTATCGAACAGTCGAGAGTAATCAAGACGTGGAAAGAATAAGAGGCACGTAGAGTTAACGCGAGTTACTTTGATTACCGCAGTGCAGCGTGAAGCCATGAGACATAATACATACAACGTTGAGCAAGGACGTATAGAGTGTGTATAGGTCGTAGGGAAGTTGGTGCGAAAGCATGGGCGGAGCAATTACGGCGAGCCAAGCCGAATCAAGCCGAGAGAGCAAGGAGTGTATAATAGGATGTGCTGGAAGTATGTGTATACAAGCGTTCTTATGCCACTAATGAAAATTATAATATTAGCTAATACACTCAACGAACCTCTAAATTATTAATACGGGAATGCGTGTATAATTCCAACAATACCCTGTGTGACACAAAATTTTCATCAAAAGCGTATAGCGTCAGAGAATGAGATTATAACTGTATATGTATATATATATGTGGCAAAGCACAAAGTTTATTCACCATACTGTACGTACACAGATTTTAAAAATATTTTTTACAATTTCATGCCCGTGGCTTTACGGGACAAAGAATAAAGTTTGCGCGTTTTTAGAAAAATGCCAACGTTTTTTAACTGTTAAAAACTCTGGCTGTACTTAACTCCGTAATAAAGTTTCCTTTGAAAAAGTTCATACGAGCTTTTGAGAAAGTTTGCCTGTTGGGTATTAGCGTATTGTCAGATTCTATTTAAAAGGATGAATAATTTAATAAGCGTGAAGCTTTTGGTAGAAAGGAAAGAGATGTTGTCTGGAAAGTTTTGTTGGTGATACACGATAGGTTATTGTGCGCGATAAGGATGAGAAGAGAGGTACCCATCCTGTGGTAGAGCTGCACTATACCTATATATATATATATATATATATATACAGACTACCGGGAACGTTGTATGTATGTCCAAGTATAAGAAACTGTGACGAGAGACTGACTAGTCAGGGGTGTATAATGCGGGCGCTATAGGCAAGCGATTGTTGGCTTCCTGCGTATCTACGTGAGGAGGGTACCGTATCGTTGCAGTTGCGCCGTTAACAGAAATTATAATCCAAAGCTGTATAGGATGAGGTGGGTTTGAGGTAGGGAAGAAGATCTTTTGACAAAGTTCATGCCTCGGGCCAGAGGAGGGAGTTGGTCGGTAAAGGTAGGTCTTCCTCTCCCCACCCTTCTCGAATTTGCCAACTCCCGCTCTCTTCCCTTTTGTGGTTGCTCTCGCGAGTTGCGTTGCGTCTCGTCTCTTTGTGACTCCGTCCTCTATTCGACGAAGCACGAGTCTCTCGCATTCCGCACTACTCTGTCTCGATGGCTTTCCTACTAACCACTTTTCACTTCTCCTATCTCCTCCCATAATGTATATATATATATATACCGCGTCTCTCTCTCTCTCTCTCTATCTCCCTCATCTATCCATTTTACCTTTCTCTCCCCCGGAGATTCATCAGTCTACGAGAGCAAGTTTTGTACAAGTTTTGATGGGTTTGCTGCGGTCTATTCCACGCTTCTGTTTACCACTTTCCCAAATGCCAACTGCTACCGGACACACCGGACATTGGCCCGTCCGCTGTTATTACCGATTGGGGACTCGCTTAACATTCGCGACTGAGCGCTCGTCTGAAATATTAAAACCATTAATTTATCAGTGTCATGTCGAACAAAACCAATTCGTCCTGCACCCCGTGAGCTGCACCCCCCCCCCCCCCCCCCCGACTCACGACCAAGCCTTTTCTTATTAATATACGCAATCTATGCTAAATTTTTCAGCACATCCAACGTAAATTGATTCATCGCGTCAATCGACCTGGACCATTCCATTTTGATACAATAATTGATTTTCATGGAACACGCTAGTTTTTCCCAGTTTTCGTTGAATTTCGAGTGGTCCGTGCCAGTTTAGCGGATTATGCTTTATGCTTTGTCAGATGGAAAGGGCAAATTTCATACGAATTGGATCCTCTTAATCGGTATAAGCGTGGCATTCCAGCAGTTTTTGCGCCTATGGACTATTGTTATGTCTGTTATGCCTGTGAAGCAAATGGTAATAGCACGGCAAAGTTTCAATCGATGCTTTGGATCGCCAGTCGTGAACAGTCCATGCTCGCTCTGATCAGTCAGAAAGCATCTGTTTCGTGGAGCTGCCTCGATAGTCAAAGACCATCATCGAGCTTCCGGATGTTTATTTGTCCGCTACAGATTCTACGTTTACTACTTGTTATCCATGCGATTTCCAATCGTTCTCTTTTCTACATCCCATAAACTATTTGTCTTCTTGTCATTCTTCTTTGCTTCTTCGAACCCCCACACGAACGTGAGCTGCACGGATTTCTAAATCTTCCATTTGCCAGTTGCTCGGATTACCACACAACCATGCTCTGTAATTCGTTCAGCTTCATATGTCTATATATATATATGTATATATATTTTTTGCTCGTCTGCCTTTCTTTTCTCTTCGTTTAGAAAATTAACATCGGTACGTCCGTAACATCTGCTCGGTCACGGCCCACCCCGAGTCGATTCCTTTTACAACAATCATTCTTCTTGACCTCTCTATGGTCCACCCTTAAAATGTACCATGGTATAATGGACGATATGGGGCGAAAAAGGAACAGGACTAGGAAGGAGAAAAGCCTGGTAATTATTTTTTCCAAGATCAATAATGAAATGAAAATTTATATACTTTCCTCGTGCGTTTGTCGTAATATACATATATATATATTTCCTTGAAGAATTTACACTTTAGTCCTGGAGGAACGGGTAGGGAGAACTATAACCCATATGAAACTGATTTTCAAGTAGAACTTCGGCTAATTCTAGCATTTATAATTAAATTAGCACTATCTGCATATTCGCGTTAGCAAGGAGAAACTTTTCATAAATAATTCACGTTAAGTGTGCTCTGTAGGAGACGCTAATTTTAATACTGTGCTTAAATTAGACGTATCCCTTAATATGCCAATTGTACTTTAGATGATACATATATTTGGTAGAGGTATAATATATCGAATTAACAAAATTTTTTCATGCGTTATTAGTTCTGTGCATTCCTTTCCAATAATTTCTACAGAGAAACGAGAAGGCTGAGAAATGAAAAATTGCTGGAAAAAAATCCATGCGGTTATCATAGTCGTTGGATAATTTGTTTTCAAGCAATTTTCCAGTGGCCTACATTAAAGGTATATATATATATATAAGTTATTTGTATCAAAGTCTACTTTGCAAGGAGGATAAATCAATGGGGGAAAAGAAGGACTCTTAGGGAGAAGTACGATCGTAAAGTATAGTTCTTAATGTAGATTTTAGTGAGAAATAAAAGTGGAGAGACAGGCTGAGCATTACTTTCTTCCGGGAACAATTGGATGGGACCGTTGCTTGCTATAGGTACTACTCGGTGCGAGCGTTTCTCAAGCGTCTTGTGATTTCTGGTTGAGTTTGTTTCGAAGCAACAAAACTAGGACGTTTAAGCACCTTCGAGCTATCGATTTGTGTACCTTCGAGAGATGGAAGCTCCGACTCGAGGCGAGTCTCTCGCATGCATCGCGTTCCTCCTCTTCGCCCTAATTGGTCTACTTCACTATATCTGCACTATATAGCTGTGCGCAGAGCTATTACGTTTCCTCATGTTTCCGCGACTCGCTTTTACAAATTAGCCCCGTTCGGGCTAATTTCGATGTTATAATTAACGCCTGGATGGGACGCGGCCTTGCGACTCGTAAAGCAAACATTAAAACTATACGCTTATTATTAAAGAAAACAAACCTCGTTAGGTTACTTTAAGCCTTTTCATAATAGGACCGCTAATTAAAATTCGCTACGAACAGGCATTGCGGAACACGATGGGGTGCTTCGAAAGTGCTCTATTTTCTTTTTTCTTTTTTTTAATTGTGTTATTCAAACGTTGATGATGAAAAGCGCGAAACATGCTTAATGTTATGACCGTTCCAAAAGATTTCTGTTAAATGACGAATAGCGACTTTTGCAGGAAACGTAATGAATTTGTCTGGAACGCCATAAAAGGACTAATTAACATTTTAAGTACTTCCACAGTTGCACTAGTAGTTTACGCAATATTGCATTCCTCTCGCATCCCCCTGGAAAGGATTGTTACACATCCCTAGCACCCCCAGTTCCCCCCCCCCCTCCATCCCTTCCTTCGCCCCTTTCAACCCCACCAAGCAGATTCCATCATTGTAATTAATTCGTTTCTCCAACCTTTGATTCCGTGCCGCGCTTCTGATTTCTTCCATTCATCGTCACTTTCGTTACAGAGGATTTAGTTTAATTCTCTCTCCAACTCCAACATCCACCATTGAAACAGACCGAATTAAATGGTTATAAAGCGTACCGTGCAATATGTTGCATCCCATGGGTATGCAATTTATCGCAGCCATGATTAAATTGGACGACGAGAGGCAACCTTGCAATTGTACGTTATGATTTGTTTCCATTAATGAATGATTATGCTTGTAAATAGGTATAAAGAATATTGCCAGGTTACAAATATGTATATACATATATATATATATTTGTTTATTTCACGCACGCTCCTCTCTTCTTGTTTGCTTTCAAGATTTAATTGCAGCATATCCAACGTTACCCCGACTGCAAACGCCAAAATCTGATGTTTAATAATCAGTTTGCAATGTTTCCGGCAGTAATTAAATATCGCGCTATGATTCGTAACGCGTATATATCGTTAATAGCATTTTTAAGCGTCGAATCTCGATGGATTTTTGTTCCCCTCGACGATTTAACAAGAGAACTTTATCAACTTTAAATTATAAGTAACTGGGATCGAGCAAGAAGCTTTTATTAAAACGCCGAGCATTAACCTCTGTAATATTTTATACTTTGCGAGAACAATTTTCAATAATAATTTAGCCCGGTACGATTATAATTAATATTGCATACTTTTAAATTGTTAATGGGCACAAAGTATTATAGTTGGATCGCGTTGGAAGTTGGAGGCCAAGCAACGCGGCCCTCTATATAGCTATTCGAGAAGAAAATCCTGGATTAAGGTAGTTTTATCTTGGCTAATTCCTGAAGGAAATAGCTGATAGTCCTCATTTTCGCTAGTTAGAGGTAGGTTCCATCACCGATCAAACTCCCCAGTCGGGATGTGGAGCTGGTTCTGGCTCTGTGCTCCAGAGTAAAATACTATTAAAAGTTGGTCTGTTAGGTGGGGAAGGATAGGTTAGAATGGAGGCAGAGGGGAGAAGGGAGAGAGGGGGGGGGGGGAGGACACCCAGATCAATTATCTTCCGAGAGAACAATTCGGCAAGAGTATCGCTGCCTCCTGGATCACGAAAACTTGGACCCGCGGGATTTCAGCCGTACCTATAACTTTCCAAAGAGCAAATCGAACCTATTCGACGCTATAAGGAAGGTTTTCTGTGTTCCCTGGATTATTCCTTGCATACCTAACACATACAATGGTACTACTGCGCTATGTACGCGCGCTACGTGAATTGGCTTTATACATGATGGGTGTAGGTACTGTAGGATCGCCAGGTCAGGTTAGGTTAGGTAAAGCCTCGTTAGCCGGCAGCAAGAACACCACGCGAATAACTTTGCGCGGTTAATCCTCTTTATTATTATTACTTTAGTTTTGCTTTACGATTATGACCGGGCTTAATTTTTATCCCGATCATTATAGCCCGATATATATATTTCTGCTCCGTTTTCCCACCGGCCTTTTGCGTTTATTAAATAGCTCGCAGGACTACTGGCGCTGTGTGCGTATACACTAATACATAATATATGTATATATATATATATATATATATATATAGATATATATATATATATAAAGAACACAGCAGCGGTAGGAGTCTGGTTTGTCTGGCTCTGCAGCAGAGGGTTCGAGCAATGATCAAGCACGTTTCGTTCCATCTTGAGTAGCAATCCGGTACGTGGTTAGTCCGTTTGGCAATAAACCTAGAGAGTCCCAGCATCGTGTAGTAAACTTACAACGGATTTGCACGAACCAACAGTCGGCTTCGACCGGGGGTATCGACTGGCTCGTACATGTGTTGTCCCGATTTCCAGAGCCCCCGAGCACGAGATTATCCAAGCCGAGAGAAAAGAATCGAGCGTGTTGCATGCCCTCCTCTCGGATATTGGAAGTCGAGCAGAGCAACACCCGATGCCAGCAAGGCGACACGACACTGCTATTCCCTCGGTAGACCCTCTGATAGATGCTACCATAGAATCTCGGAAAATTCACGATGGTGAAAATTCAACGGGTCACTCACCTCCTTATCACCTTGCTGCTCTCTGTCGATATATATATATATATATATATATATATATATATATATGTGTGTGTGTGTGTGTGTGTGTGCGACGTACCCCTCCTTAACACATTCGCATCTTCCATCAGCTGTCAGTTAAAAGGAAACATCCGTTCGAGTGACGTGCTGGATTCGCTTCTCCGGAGATCTCGACTTTTCACCCGAGAAGGTGCACCTTTGCGATCTCTAGCAGAGTTTTGCTTCAACATCGCGGACCGCTTCTCTCTTTCTCTTTCTCGTGTATGTATATGTGGGTAATGGAAATTTTCCCACCGAAAGAGGCTCTCTTTCAAATGCGTGTAATTCGAGTGTATATGCATCGCTGCCCCTTTATATATACATACATATATATATATATATGTATATACACAGCGAACCTTCTCGGTTCGTTCCTTGTCTTTTGGCAGAAAAGCTCGAGGGCGAAAAACCTAAAGCGACCACGATTTAAATTCCTCCAGCGTCTCTTTAACGCTGTTCCTTCCTTTCTTCTTTGCTTTATCCACCTCTAATTCAAGCTTCTTCCTCGTCCCGATTTCATCAGGCTCAAGTTTCGCCACTTGCGTGTGCAAGAGCACACGTGCAACTTTCTGTGTACCAACTCACGTTAAAGGGAGGGGGGGGGGGGGGGGTGCAGTGTTTGCGACGAGGACACGCAGCAGCGGCACACGTAAGGGGGAAAGGAGAAGATGGATATTCAAGCTGGAGACATAGAAACTTATATAATAAAGAAAAAGTGGGGGACAGGAACTGGGTGAGAGATAAAAAGTTTTGTCAGATGGACGTAAATAGAATAGCGACAGTGAGAATAAAGAAGAAGCGGAGGAAGTAAGAAAGATAGAGCGAAGAACAATATAGTTATTAATATACCACTCGAGCGTGAGCGACTGCATCAATCATCCTTAAACAATTTCTTCTTGCCGAAGCTCGCATCTGTATAGCCCTATAAAAATAATAAACGGCTAATTTTGCAAGATTTTCGAGTTGCGGATGGACCGGTGCGGCGCGGCGCGTGCGTGTTGTGGAAAAAAATAATAAGAGAGAAAAAGATTAATGGAAGAGCGGGTAAGATTTTATCGGGGAAGAAGGAGTTGAAAAAAGAGCAGTAAGAAAGAAAACAAACGAAGGAGGTTAAGTGGTAAAAGGAAAAGAGTGAGCAGCCGGCCGAGAGGGGCGTAGTGGAGGGATAAGAAAAACGGGGCCAAGATGGGAGGAGAGCTAACGAAGAAAAAAAAACAACAAAGAGACCGATGTGCAAGTTGCAGTTTTACGGAGGGGGGGGGGGGGGAGGGTGGAAGGATTGGGGCTGGAATGCGGAAGGGGTGAGAGGGAAAGAAAAGCACGTTAATTGGCGTTCATCTGGAAAAGGTTTACCAGCTCCGGCTGGAGCCGGGGTGCGGCTGGGGGAGGGATGTGCGACTGCGAAGCCCGAACAAGCCGGGAGAGAGCGGAACGAGGAGAGATGGGAATGGGGGGCTAATTACCCCAGGGGAAAAATTCCTTGGCACATGCCGAGAAAGAACGCGAGGCGCGTTCTGCCGCGTAACTACGTTCAGCCTGAGTATCTCCATAACTTCTGAACGGGATTGTTAATTGGATTTTTTTTCTCACCCTACTATATACCAGCGTCGTTTCATTATAGCGTGCCGTGCCGTGCACTCTACCTCTTTTTTCTACCTCCCTTTCCATTCTAACACTCAACGACCATACCGCGCTCCTGCACTCCTGTGCTGCTCCTGCTGCTGCAGGTTACATCCTGCACGAAACTGCACGCGACTCTTCCGTTTCTTTCCATTTTATCCTCTATATCCACCTTATGGCACGGGCGATCCCCATGGTATTCGGCGAACTGTCCACGAAATTGTTTCATCAAGAGACATCAAACTTTATCATTTCGCTTTATATATATATATCTATATATATAGTATAGTGTAGCGTTTTAGCTCCTTTAACCCAGCCATAGCTCCTTCGAGCCCACCCCCCTCTTCTTCCCTTAAGTCCCTTTTCACTGTTTTTACATTTGAAAGCGAGAAACATTCTTTATTCTCTCGGTATCGGGGACCTGGAAAATTTATCACGAGCAGTTTATAAGCGGGCAAAATATTTCTTACCTATTACTGTTAAGTTCACCCTGGAGTTTCTGGTCTGACCGATCTGGAAATCTACGCGACATCGATAAATGCCGGCGTCCTCCTCCCTGATGTGGTCCACTCCGAGTTCGGCCGGCTTTTTGTCCGGCATGAAATATGCCCGGCTCGAGAACACCGAGTCGTCCGACCATCGCTCGGCGATGCCAAAGTCACGACCCCTGGCGTCCACGCTGTAAAAAGAAATGGTGCATGGAATAACGTCGTTAATATTGCTCTCGATATCACGTGGTATTATATATATCTTGCCATTAATTATGCAAGGCGTTCCCGTGACACGCGTAAAGCAGCTTTCAGTCATCTCGCGCGTATATAGGTAGCTTCCCTCTGAATTAACAATCGTCGGAGTATACAACGCTGAAAAGTCTGCCGGCGCAGCGAAGAAGCCGAGTCTCGTCCATTTAGCGACAAGTAACTTTTTGCAAAACACATTCGTCCTTTCGCAAGACGTTGCAAATTTCAAGTTAAAAGCGCAGAGGCGATATTAAAAAGTTGCGATGCTTCAGTCGTAGGAATAGTCTAACTAATTTAACGTCGAGCAGTGACTTGTTCGAGGTGGAATAGTAGCGCGGATGTTAATGCCCGCGTTAAGACTGGAGCGAGAGGCGAGCGCCGAGTCGCTTTAAGATCGCTCTTACGTCGGATTTCGGTGGAGTTTTGAAAAGCCTTTAAAGCTCGACGAAATAGCGTTGTCGCTATAAAAGCGTGGCTGCTGCACGGGTAGCGTACTACGGCGTGTATGGTGGAGCGCGCGCATATATATATATATAGACATGTACGCTATATAGGGAACTGGCCTGCTCGTTTCTCGGCCAGGAGCTGCAGGAACGGCTAAGTAGCTTTGCTTTGAAAGCACCCCGTGAACCTAAAACTGGCATACTGGACCGTAAAATAGCTCGTTCTGAGGAGAACGTATATCCTGTCGCAGGGTCCACGTTAATCTGAAAAATCCAAGACTCATTTATATTATTCCAATCTTGAAAAAACTTTGCTCTCTCCGCGGGGGAAATCCCATGCAGCCTGCGCGCGATGGTTGCTTTAATCCCATTGATTGAATTTCATTAAAATGTACGGGAAAGTCATCCCCCCCCCCCCCCCAACCCTTCTTTCATATATTTGCTTAAACATGCGCCAATGCCAACAGCAGCACGTGACTGACTTTCCAACGCTATATATCTCGACACGTTCTTGAAACTCGATAAATATTTTCTTGAAGCGTTCGTCAGTGGCACAGTGCAGTAGCTCGAAGTGTGACGCGAGGAATGTAAAAGTAGCGGAAACTTCATGAAAAGATAAAACGGAGTTTCTATGACGAATAAATGGCACAAAAGTTGAGCGTCCGCACGGCTTGCCAAGAAAGATTTGGATTTCCTTCTTGAACATGAGAAAGTTTCATTAGAGGATTTTTCGTGGGATTTTATACGAAATGCGTTGGCTGCTTGGATGGACGAGTGTTGAATGAGGAGTACACGCTATATATATATATATATATATATACACACCAACGAGGGGTGTACGCATCTCGAACGCGAATCAGCTGCAGCGTCTGAAATTAGTTCGAGTGCGCGCGCGCGCGCGCGGTTGAACGGATAACCGATAAACGTTCGCTAAAATAGGAAACCGCAGAGAAACGAGGCGCTTCATGGCTTTAACGATTTATCTAGCCGCGAATTGCGGTAAATTCCCTGTTGTCGAGTCGCCTGTTATTAAATTTATATACGCGGCGATTGGTAAAGGGCGGTGTGTGGGGGGGGGGGGGGGAGGGAGTGTTTTCGGCTCGGCCCAGCAACGGATACGTACGTCGCTCAAACATCGACGTAATTTTTTCCGATTGCGTTACCCAGCGGCGCGCTACGTGCTGTTTCCTGGAAAACTTGCTGCCTGCGCTCCGCTGCAGCTCGGCATCGTTGCTCGTTGCCCGTTACCCGCCGCGATATTTGACAGAAATGCTGCGCTACGTGATGTGTAATTAAAAGCACCCACGGAATACTATGAAATATTTAAATCAGTGTAATTTCGTATAATAGATGCGTGGTTACGTGAACGAAATGCGGTATTTCCGCACTGTATTCTCTCTCTCTCTCTCTCTCTCTCTCTCTCTCTTACTGGCCCTTCATCCCCGTGGTATTGCCAGTGCTCCACCGAGCGCTGGATATTTTCATCCTCGTGAATGCCTGAAAATTAATAATTTTTTAAGCACCCCTTTGTATCGTTGAAACTGACGCTCCACCATGCGCGGTCCCCCCGTGTATATATATACACACAAACACAAACAGCCTCTCTTCGGCGTTTTGTGTCAAGCCCGTGATTATTGCATGGAAAATTCTTACACCAGAGGAGCCTCGTCAAAGGTTTCTCCAGAAAAACTGAAAAGACTCCCTTTAATTATTCGCTTTTCTAAATATCTGTCGGCTACACCAACTGCTTCTCTCTCCCTCTTTATCGTCATCCTGTACCGGCTTTTTCGTGACAGTTTTAAAGAGAAATATTGTACATTATTCCCCGACGAGGAAAGTTGATAATATTTGGCGAATGGCAGAAATATTGCGGGTTCAACAGTTACGTGGGGGGAGAATCGATGCTTTGATAGAACGGGGAACGTGGATACGTAGAAAATTCAGCAAAGTTCTTGTAAATGCAACACGGAGGCAAGTTCGTATAGCGGAAACGATAATCGGGTTCGTAGGCAATTATTGGCTAAAAGCGGACTCCGAGCTGGCATTGTGTCACGAGATGTTTATTGCACGTCGAGGGCCGCTAGAGAAATGACCGTCCACAGTTTGTATAGTATATATATATACACCAGTGCAACATATATGTACATGTATACACGTGTACATGAAAGCTATATACAATTGACCCTATGTCTTACCTAAGAATCGCAATATAATAACAACAAGTAGAAAATCCACCTAATGCACGAATGCTACTCATTTGTCAAAAACTTTTCCCTTTGACATGATTTTTTATTGATACCTATATATTCACGCAAGAACACCAAGCAATATTTTATTTCTAACATTTTCACATTGCGAAAAGGATATTTCGACTCACCTGTATACCGAAGTACCAAGGTCCTCGCGGTACCAAAGCACCAGATGTACAGCATCTCCTTCGTGAGAGGTTGATATGTCACATGGAAGGTAAGTGGCTTCTCCGACAAGTGCCACGATGTGCGATATGGGTACTAAAAACAAAACAAATTTCATCAGAATATTTTTCATCTTCGTACTCAATTTCGCTATATCTATATATATATATATATATATATTCGACGATTATAAAATTGCTACGGATCTCGATGGATCGCTAATCGAGGGTAGAAATTACGCATGGTCCACTGGATAGATTTGATACAATTATTTACATTGCCGGTGTATATAGTGTAGATCGTGGGATTATTTTTATATTTGACACGGGTAAACAAGAGGGGCCAAAAATAGCTGGCCGTAGACTGATAAGCTTAAAGCTGTACAAAATAAACCAATGTTGCGCGGAGAAGGTTGAAAAGCTGGCAGCTTCGAAAAAAGGTAAATCATGAAATTTGACGTTTCGTTGGTTGAGCAGAAAAGCCTAGGTGTAATAATGTTGGCGATATAATGATGCAGAGAGCGGATATTACTAATGAAGGCTGCTGTACCAATACGCGAATAAGCTGTAAGCAGCATTTAGCTACATTTATCCGTTCGACGTGTACATACAGCTGCTATGAATTTATTACTTAACAAGAGGGGACTTAACGTCACGTGGCTAGCGGTTCGGTAAACAAAGCCGGACAATTCTCGTTGCATTAACTCGCATCGCGTTCCATTCGAGCGAGCGTAAAAAGCAAGTTTTAGCCTTTTCCATCTTTCGCTATTTTGCCTCGCGCTTCGATAAATAAATGATGCGCGGCAGCCGGAGCAATTAACGGATACGCATCGCGATCGAAACAATCCATGCTGCGCCATTCGTTATACCGGAAATCCTTGAAGAGCCGCATTTCCCGTAAAACTAAATGCATAAATATAGCGAGGCATGAGTGCATTGGATGTGAAAAAATGCGAAAGAAAAACGGGAAGAAAATTTATACGAGGGGGACCGATATCGGGGAGAAACAGAGAGATAGAAAGGAGAGGGAGGGGGGGGGGGGGGAGGCAGACAGACAGACAGATTGATTTTGTCGAGCGCGCAGGTTGATCGGCTTTTATCCAGAATCACGAATCGATCGATGATGGAACGGTCCTACGGGCTCGGATGCGAAATGAATAAAAATACGGTGCGTTTGACAGCCGGAAGCCACGTGGGACGACGATAAATTTCTACCCTAAGTCCTCGCCTGTTTACTCACCGAGATAAGAGACGTTCTCGCGAGACACATGTGTGCAGGTGCACAAACCTCGAATATTTCCAAACGACCGATCTCTCCCGATGCTCTTTTCCCAACTAATTCCCGGCAATATCGATATTCCAAATAAAAATCTCATTCCGTTAGTCAGTTTTTCATCGTTGACGAAGAAACCAACTCCCTTAGGTCGAATCCACCGATATTAATACGGCAAAATTACTTTTCCCTCATGGAAATATCGTTATAAAATATTTGGACAGTGATCAGCCTCGCATAGAGCATAATTATGGGACTAATTGGTTGATTGTTTAGTGGTAACTAGCTTCATTGTTATATCGTTATAATTTCCATGTTATTCCGATGAAAACTGTATTTGAGTAGCCTCTGCTAACAGTAATAGCTGCTTCATTAGGCTGCTTCTGTTTCGCGAAATTCTCACAGCGTTGCGCGTAACGAATCTAATTTCAGGCTGCTGAAAGTCCGGCGCTCACGCAACAGCTGCTGCTTTCCGGTGAAAAAGGGGTAGGGAGAAAGATAGGGGGAGAAGGGGGGGGGGGTGGAGCTCAAAAAGCTACTTTCGCACCTCGAGCGTTCCACTCGAAGCGCGTTCCACTTTCTGATTTCCAAAGCATCCCCGAGGATCAGTTTTTTCTTTATGCCGCGCTATAGCAAGGATACTCCGGAAGAAAAGCTAAGCGCTCGAGTATGAAGCAGTACAGTGGCATTTTTACCACCCCCAGAGTCTCGACGACACAGTTGATGAATACGTCCTCATTGTTCCATCGAGATTTCCTCCTTAAAGGGCAAACAGAAGGCGGTCCCCCCTTTATCGCTAGAACGATAATGCGATTCTTCTTCCTTAATTAGTCCGAATACGAAAACTTTAAGCACTCCTTAATGGAAGCAATGTGTTCTTTTTTTTTATTCTTTCTACACGGCCAGCGATCCACGTCTTTTATCTCCCCGTAAGTATAAACAAAGAAATCGTACTCTTATCAGTTCCCCGACGTTATGCACGGAGATCCTCGCTAATTCAGAAACTGGAAATTCCTTGCTTCTCGCTCGGACGACAAAAAGCTGAATTGGACGAAAGCTCGATGAAGCGAAAATCCGAAAGAACTTCATTTACCTGATTGGATAAATTGAGGAAATTGTATTCCGGTGTAGTATATGGCAAAGGTATTGTTACCTGCACGATTTAAATCGTAATTAACGCGGAGGTGTATTGTTGGATGGTGTGGTGAGATTTGCAAGGTGCAGTCGGTAGTTGTCCATTATTCCGGGGAATTTGCCAAGGTTTTGTTTGGCTGGTATATATAGAGAAAATATTGGAAAGGTCCGCGTCAGCAGGATTTCCCGAGCTGGCCGGGGGCATTTCTCTGCACAGAGGTGAAATGCACTCGCGTGACTCGAAACGCGCCCCGATATGGTACCTGTGTGTGCGTATATATAGGAAGGAGAAGGGGGCGGGGGGGATTTTCTCTGCACGCTCAAGGCTCTGTGTAGCTGGCAGAATGTCTTTAAAAGTGTGTGTGTGTGTGTGTGTGTGTGTGCGTGTGCGTTCGCCGATATCTTTGTGCGAGAGTTCGATAAAGCATTTTTCGCGGCTCGACGGTGTAGAATGGACCTGGCGGAGGTCAAAATGCCGCCGACTGTGCGACGTCGACGTGGAAAGCTTGCCTTGACGTTTCATGCCGTATCAACGACACGAGCATTATGGTTTATATATACGAAGGACGTTGCAAGCGTCGACCCTGCGTCACGCTATTTGTCATGTCGCGGCAAGCGTATACGTAAACGCCTGTCGCGCAATGGTCGAGATACCTGCGTGAGAATCGATATTATCAAAGGCTTAACTGAAACATTTCACCCTCTCTCTCTCTCTCGATCTCGCTCACTCTCGCTACGCAGTTTGGCGCTATACCTGCCTAATAGAAACCTTCAACGCCGAGCTCTGCGGCTGCCACCTGCTACACCTGCCTACTTCGGCCCGCAAGCTGACACGCGCGCTTGGCCCATCCAACCACTCGCATAACTTACTAATAAGCCCTTTAATTAAATCATCCTAATTTACTATCAACAACGCTTCATCCCCCCTCCCCCAATTCCTGACAAACCAACTCTCTGATCATGGAAAGAAAATTTCAATATGTCGAATGGGTTGGAACGTTTTCTTTTATATATATATATACCTAGTCGTTACTAGTACACATGGTGTAAGAGGCTGTATAGTGGAATAGTAACAGGGTCGAAGGTTATTGCACGAAGAGAAAGCGAACTGAGTCAAGATAGGAAGTTTCAAGTAACTATCTGGTGGGTGAATTAAGTCGATTATTAAATTACGATTAATTCGTAATAGTTTCTCCGTGAGTATCCCCCCTCCCTCTCTTTGGTTAATGGTTCGAGTGTGCAGGCAAGTTTATATCCAACGATAATCTGGCAAGCCGAAGATTTCGCCCGAGCGCAGGTGCGTTTGTTGTTCGTCCATACGCTCCCCTTGTCACTTGCTTTCGGATGTATCGTTCACGCTATATATATATATATTGTAATATTCTATTTCTGGTATAAATATTACTCAATTCCTCTTGGTTAGTTGAGGCTTCCTTTAATTTTATTATCTTAAAAATTGTGTTACGATATTAGTACACTGATCATTTCCATGTACAGATTGAGATACATTTATTCTTTATTTACACAGTAAACCTTGACTTTTTTAACTTAGACGATAACATTCTTTTAGACTTCTTTCCTCCTTCAATGTTCGTAGACGACTGACTTACTATCTATATTACACATTTAGTGATCGTTATGACTTATATCAAAAGATGGAGATGTGGTTCCCTTACAATATATATATATATACATATATAGTATAGCGTATTATATTGATATATATAGTAGGTATGTATATGCAGCTGCAGCCACGCCGGGAGGATCGGTATCACTTATTTAACGAATGGTTTAGCTCGTCGGAGAAGGCTGGAAGATATGCGGTGCCTCCCAAGTTCCAAGGCAAGCGAGTCGAAGCTGCTGGTTCATTCCGGAAATCCCCATGTGTTCCAGCGTCGATATCTACCGAGCACGTCCCGGTCACGTCACGTCCTGGGGGATCTGTCGATCCTCCTGCACCAACTCCCCATAACTCCACGCCATCTCTCCGAGCGACGGCTTTTGACAATGCAAATTGACTTGCCAGCCCGCATGCTGCATAATAACGATCGTTTCTTGCCCAGTGTCAAACGGTCCTACGGACCCAATGACCCGCTTCGTTCGTCCATTCGTTCCCTCGTTCGTGTCTATATGTTCAGCATGCACCAAAACCAACGCAAACCTTCAAATTTTCCAACTCCCTTTTTTGCCACCTCTCTCTCTCTCTCTCGCTATAAAGGAAGAACTAAATTACCTAGGAACTCTCCCCCCCCCTTTCATTCTCACACCACCACTCTAATTACTTCCGAATTATCGACGAAACAACTCGGCGACTAGTTTAATTATATTTTTTTGTCATATCGAGATTGCGAAAGTTCTGACGGCTCTATAATAAAACTTTCAGACTTCCCTATATAGCGAAGCAGCTTTTCTTACATTTAGGTATATTTACCATCCATTTCCATGTTAATTCTTTGACCAATCGCGTTCGACAAATTAAAGTATTTCCTTCTTAAGTTTATTTCTCCGAAACAACGTTCTATAATGGATTTTTTATTATTGAGCGTCATGGGAATTATCCGGGAGAACGTCAAGATACCTGTAACGGATCGTATTACGGGACGTAACGAATTCCGCGGATTCGAATCGCGTATAAAACGATTTGGTACTGTAGGAGAAAAGAGAGGGGGAGGGGGAGGGGATTGGGAAGAGTTATAGGGCTGCAAGAAAATGGTTAGACATTATTTCTCGTGGATGTATTGCTAGTGAAACGATGTGAAAATGGGTAAAACACCTATGGTAGATTAATGAGACTCCTTAACCTTCCTTAACCCTCTCCTTCTATCTCTCTCTTTCTCTTTCTCTCTTACTTGCCCAACATTTCAACGTAGTGGTATACGTTTTGTCAGTTCTTGGTTAGCCAAGTACCTTATCACGCTTGACGTATTGTTCGTTCCTTAATTAGAACCATAATTGGAGCTTTGAGCATAATGACACGGTATAACGCGTGTCATTATTCGAGAAATTGCATGAAGCGTGAAGTTTTAATAGGTTGATCATGACATTACCGGTTAAACCTCGTGTATGTGGGCACACGTGTATTTGTGTGCGGCAGGATGCAAATTGGATTTGGCCATCTTTAATCGAATCCGCCATCGTTTGCTCCTTCGATATGGTTTTTCGAATATTTCACCAAGTGTACTTATTCCAACGTTTTCCATATAAGTTGGACGATCCCTCGCGGCTGCACTATTCAACTTGAAGAACATTTTTCACGTGCCTTCTTTTTCTACTTCTTTTACTTCTTCTTCTTCTTCTTCTTCCTCTACTTCTTTCCGTCCCTCTCATTCTTATGCTTGGTTATATCGTCTTTTATAACGTCCATCATTTCACATGACATTTCGATCGACCGTAGAATATTTACTGCATTAGAAGAATACCCTAGAGTCTCCCATCAATGATGTTTCCAAACTGATCCACACGCTCCACGGATTTCACGCGACAGCCGCATAATAAATTCAATAATAATCTCGTTATCGGATAAGTGTACGGCTCAGCTTTTCCTTCCTGAATAATAAATAGCATGATTCCATAAAACAGATCCGTTTTTACACGGGATATTTTTTGAAAACTTAATATCGATGAGATAATAGGATATTGAAAATTTCCACGTACATACGTATACATATATATGCTACTTTTGTGGAATTTTGTAAAGTAAACGAAATTCTCATCCGGATTATCGTCAAATATCTATGTCAAACAACTTTACCCGTGTATGGTGTGGTCATGTATATTTTTTCCATTTGGATCGGAAAATGTTTGTGGAGAGCGAGCAAATACTTACGAACCCAATGCATTCGTATGCGACAAACCATATCGTAATTTATGAAAATGCGCTGGTATAAGTATTGCGGTCTCAAGCCAATATTACCGTGTCCATGGTAACAGCCGCTCATAGATAGTTATGTAGCTGCAAGTATCGACACCTGAATGTAGTCTACGGAGTTTCCAGTCGTTTCTTAAACTGCGTCTGTGTATGTGTGTGTGAGAGAGAGAGAGAGAGAGAGAAAGAGAGAGAAAGGCATGACAGAGAAATATGTAGATAATAATATCTTGGCACATTTATAACGACTCGTGCTCAAATTAATACTGCTATATCGTCTCTGATAATATGGAATATTTTAGAATATGGTTATTCCTAGGAATATTGCTATTAACTTGCGTCGCTTTAATGATGAGCCTGAGAGCACTTTCTAGTTTTTGATATAAGAATATAATATACAGGGAAATCCCTTGGTGCATCCTATATTTTCTAGCTAAAAGTGTAGAAGTTATGAAAAGTATACACAGTATGGTAGTCTCCACAGAATAACAGCTGGTTATGGATAGTTGCAGCACTCAAGTTTTCGTTATAAATTTTCATAAATCAACCTTGTAACTATCAATATTTCATAAGTGAAACTAGCTATTTTTCCAGGAAGAAGCAAGAAGAGCTTACCATGGGTATGTGGATTTCAGTAAAACCAGTCATTTTTCCGTTCATTGTTCAATTTAGTTTGTCAATGGGGGGCAAAGTGGAAAAGAGAGGGATGGGGCTGAAAGTATAAAAAAATGGTCTATGGCCAATAATCGAATAGAGCAGAGACTTTATGGCTGTTCGATAGCATATTTACTACGTGTAGTGTCATAAAAGTACCCGAGCGAACTGCAGGCAACGCATCACAGGCAGCGGGAGGCCCGTAAATTTGATAAGTAGAGAATTTCTTCGAAGCACGGAAAGTAATTCACCTTTAAATGATTCCAATAACGTCAGAAATATATAGGAAGAATGTGGGAAGCTTTCGCGATGTGTGCTCGCTCAAATAAGCAGATCAATATATTTTTAGACCGAGGGAGCAGTCGATATATTTTAACTCCTGCAGCTCTTTCAAATGGCAAAACAAATATTTGCAATTTCTAATCCACCATTGTTTCTTCTAAGCAAACTCTCTCGTCTCTTATATTCTCCAGGGAGTACGGAACGATGCTACCAGCGGAGCACAGCCCCTACAATAGTTACCATTCGATAATAGGGCCAATAAAGCGTGGCTACTCAAATTTTCAGTGGTACATCCCTACAATTTCTCCGACTGAGACGCGAATGCTTGACTTTGCCACTGAACAATCAGCAAAAACCTCTCGCTCTCCCCTATATAATCCTACCTGACGACTCGTTACGCCTTGCTTGTATAAACATTTGCCTCGATATCTCGAGATATTGGTACCTATGTTTAGAGTCATATACGTATAAACGACCTTCCATTATTCCCAGGATGACAGTTAAATTGATCGATCGACGTCGATAATGCTGAATCAATAGTGTTCTCGTCGGAGATAAGGACGATATAGGATGTGGGTGATGGGTTATATAGAGCGGAACAGAGCACGGAGACTACGTAGGATAGAATTGGATGGCGAATGCTATATATGTATTTATACAGATTGATCAGGGGAATTAAAGAGTTTAAGGTGGTTGTCTCGCTGGATTCAGACTGCACTATAGTCAGACATATCTTCAATTTAAAATAAACAAAATCCGCAGCTTTATAATTTAATTAATAATTATGAAATATCAAATAATAGGTGGAATATAATACGATGTAGAAGAAAAGTTTGCACTTTTATATTTGCATCTAATGCCATTTTATTAACTGTTATCTTTTAATTATTTATTTTACTTGGTTTTGTGATAAAAAAAGTTGTATTTTTCGCTCGATTGTAATTTTTATTATATATATGCCATATTAATTGCGAAAACATAACCTACAATTTCACCGCATCAATTTTTCAGTTTATATACAGAAGCAATAATAATAAAATTTTTTCTCATATCATTAAGCACCTTTTTATTAAATAAAAGAGATTTCCATGCACGTTAATCATTATTTTAAAAAGCCGACTCGGTGAAGTTGCAGAGTATAATTTCATAATTAATAAGGCTCTTCAAAAGTTAAAATCGAGCGAAAAATAAAAATTTGTTATTAAAATAACTCGAGTTAAAAAAATAATTAAAAGATGATAGTTAATAAAATGGCATTATAGATGCAAATATAAAAGCACAAACTTTTCTTCTTCATTGCGTTCCACCTATTATTTGATATTTCATCATTACTAATAAAATTAAAAAGTAGGATTTGATTTATTTCGCATTTAAAATATGTCTGCCTAGTGCAGTCTAAATCCAACGAGTCAACTACCTTAAGTAGCAGTGATGGAGCTCCGGTGCTATTTGTTTAGCGCGCAGTACAATTGTTAAAGCCGATCGTGGCGTGGCGGAGAAGTTTAAACGTTATTACCGGCGCGACACGACGATGAGAAAAATGTCTTGGCAAACTATCGGCCGCCGCGGTTCAATATTGACGTTGGCTCGGTAATTCCCTTTGACTGGGGAACACAGAGTGGACCACAATTCCGTCCAGTAGAATTTGCCAAGCTCGTCCCGTTGGCCTCACCGCGATTCAAGAAGCAAAAAGGGACTCGGCTAGTGCATGGAAGGGACGTACAGGAGTTGTCTAGTCGTTTCCATGGCAACGGTCCTGGTTCAAATCGTAGCGGGACTTTGATCCCAACTTGGACGCCTATTACAATGGCCATCCGTTCCTTGCTTCTGGCCTACTTGTCTCTCACCCTGCACACACATATATATATATATATATACATATCTCCTACCTTTCCAATTTTCCTAAACAAATCGCGTTATTCTCGCTTCGCTTGCCATCATATGGAAAACCCTGGCAATTTTCTGTAAGCTCCCTTAATAAAATCGTTTACAATATAATATTATACTAATATAATAATAGTAAAAGGGATAGACGAGCATTGTTTACGAATTGGCCGGTGCAATCGACATGGACGAAGCTCGCAGGAAGGATTATTTAAATGCTCGAGGGATCGCGAATGGGCTAAGCCGCGTATTTTCATCCCTATTACAATGGCCATTCTCCCAGTGTTCCGTTATCCCGGTGTACACCTATATATATAGTAGCTTCTGGCGAGTGTCTGCAGTGGTTGGCAATGGCGGAGCTAGCACCAGTAGCACCCCTCTTGGCAGTTCCTTAGCTAAACCAGTGTTAGACATTGTCCGTAGGTTCGATGCTACACGCACACACACACACACACACACACACACAGAGCCCGATCGGCTTCCACTCCATTCTCGAGGGCCCGAGACAATCTGCAGTTTAGCCGCGATTCAATTCACCTATATCGCCCCGGCCGATTCGCCCGGCAGATAAACGCATGAATATATTCGCTCTGGTCCACGATAAGCCCACCGGAAGCGAGAAAGTCGTGAACCATTACGCGCGGCGAAACTTTCGGAAGCCGCTATCGGAAAGTTTCGCGTCCTCGATAACGCGTAGATTACATCGCGTTATTATTGCGCCAATTACGACTTTGCCGGCGCGCCAATTAGGAAGTCGTTTCGCGATGAATGAAGAACTCGAGATAGTTCCACCGCAGTCCACTCCGATAGTGAGAAGTTTTATCTGGAATTTTAAGCACGGTTTAAAGTATGCTTTATATGTGCTACCTTCCACCAGTTTTTAGGCAGTGGAAAAACTCGTTAAAGGGGAGCCTGAAAATATATACCTACCCCTGAAATTATCATGCTTTATTCCTTAAAGCAGACGTATACCTACCGCTTTGTAGTCTATATTCTATATTATGCATATATATCGAGCATGCTTTGACTTTAGTCGACTAATGACGTACGTTGTCACTGACAAAAGGCATCGAGCGCGATAATTTGTCACAGCGAAGGTAATTCACAGCTGGTCGAGTAATGGAACATGCCAGTTTCGAGGTTTCGATTACAGATTACATCGCTATTGTTATGCGTTAATTACGAGATTGCCACTCGAGCAAAATTGGTACCTCGAAGATACGCCGAACGGCGTCTTTGAGTGTATTCTTATTGGCATGTAATATAATATATATATAATAATATAGATATAACACAGCATCGCAATGCGAAGAAACGCGATGAAAGCGAAGGATCGTTTAGGTGAAAAGTGGTCAAAAGTTGTGCAACGTTATGAAAGAAGTTACAGCGTGGAGGGTATATATATATATGTGTGTTTTCTGAGAAGGAAGCCACTCGAACGCAGACGGGACCGTTGCTGGAACATGTCAGGCAAACGTTTCGGCTCATTAAACGGGCTTAAAGTTTGGGGAAGGGATCCGAAGCGTGTCTATCGGAATCCATAGCATTTCGATGCCGCCGCTTCAAAGTTCGCTGCGGATTCAATAATCTTGAATCGGACGCCAGTTACAAGCGCGATGGCAACCTTTTCGTTTCTCGCCTGCAGACCAACACTTTTCGAGTGGTTGACCCATCGACGTTCGCCTCGTCGATTTTCAATGCACCACCAGCGGCTTTTCATAAATCGTTCCCGCTTAATTCTTTTTTTTTGTTTTTTTTTTTCTCACCCATCGCACTATTTTTCGCCTGTTTTTCCCGCAAATTTTCCTCTATACCCCTCGCGCTTTATTAGCACCGATCTGCTCGTCGGAAAACAATTAACGCCAACGTATGTCCAATCAGCGCTCCGTATAATTCGTCTGCGTTTATCCCCATCGCGTGTTTGCTCTCCACTGAAATTATACTTTACCGTGCGGTTGGTTTGTTTTACCGAAAATTAAAGCTTTCCTCCTGTTCGCGCGCGGAGGCCCTAGGAACCGGGGAGTAATGTATACATATATTGCTTTCTCTCTCCACCATCCATCTATATATATATAAATAGCATGCATATGTGAATGCATTGCTTTATGTGGTAATTTAATTGCACCGTTTGAGCCGCGGTATTAGCTTTGCACACTCGCGTTTCATTCGTTAAGTCAACGATACATAATACGAAAAATATTAGCGATTCGAAATAACTTGGCGATATCGAAGCATTTCATAATCTAGGGGTTTATTAAAATCGACGAAACGTCAATTTCCCTTCTCGCGTGTTGCCACAGGAAAATTTGAGCGAACGCGACAACATTATTTTCTTCACGAGCGATAAACCCGCGGAGCGTTGATTGTTTGTCCGTAAAAAAGATGGATCGTGGGAGTTGTTTGCTCAGGAACGAACGTTTTGCGCACGGAAGTCACGGAATTTCCATGCTTAAAGCGCTATTAAGCGTATAGAGTTGGCCGTGTACGGTATCGCGAGGTGAAAACGTTCGTAATAGAATGCAACCGTCTATATATATATATATATATATATATAGGTTTATGCGGTAACTCGGGCAAACGTTACAGGGAGGATATTCTTGAAATAAGCATGTCCACCTGGAGGAGAATACGCGGGCGTGGTAAAAATCACGTCACAGACTTGACGCGAAATCTCATTTTCTATCGTTCCGTTTCAGTCCTTTCCTTTATTTCTTTTCACCGCGTCTTATTCCCTCTGTCTTTTATTATTTTTCCCTTGTTCTCTCATTTTCCGATGACAGTCTAGTTTCTTCCAGCGCATAGACTCCCGCGGGAAAACCCATTTGATTTTCCATCCCTCAGCACCGGTAACGCTCTTCTATGACGCGGAAGGCACGTCTTCTTCCCTTCCGTTTATCATCTTTCTGCTCATTGTCTCGTATAGTCTGCATTTCTCCCTTTTTCCACTTTCGTACCTCCCTTATATACACTGTATATATATATACACGCACTCACACCACGTACATGTACCATACCAGCTCATTTTTATTCCCCATCTCAGATCCGACTCGGACTCGCGACCAACCTTCGTCTCTCGCCTCTTTCACGTCCATCGCCAGATGCTCGCATTCAATTTGCCAACGACATCCTACTCGTACCATATAATGTTCTTTTACCAGACAGTGTGCACCCTCCTTGATGCTTCGAAAGAATATCTGCTAAATTCCTCGAACGTCAAAGCAACCTCGACGGGCGCGAGCACCCGAAAGCTGCAGGGCATAATGGAGAGTAAAAACAATGAGCTTCTGATGATATATATATATATATATAGGACGATACGACACACGTGCATTATGCAAACTTGGCGAAATGAATATTATTCCTCGATGAGTTCCGAATTGGATATATTCTCACGAATACCATAAGATATTCCTCGCTATCGAATCCTCGCCCCCTTTCTCTTATTCAAAGATTATATAACTAATACTCAAACTCCAATAATCCGCCTATATTCTATTACTTCTTTCAGATATCCATCCGACCCTTCACCAAAGTTAAGCTTCGTTTTATGATATTTCCTATTTTATGACACTCGACTAGGCTTTATGGGTGTAGTACGACGTGGTATACACGTGTACGTGCTTGAAAACAAGAAACTTTTCGCTCTTGCCTTTTGAAATCGAATCGATCGGTAATTAACCGATGAGGTGGGAGTGGAAAATCAGGCAGAATTCTACTATTGGTAGAGCATGGGAATCCTATAATAATTTTCACTTGAAAACGCTTTTCGCTTTTAGGACCTATGTGCTCCCCCACACGAAGAGCTGAGGTAATCGCTCATTTTCTCCAAACTCTAACTACGAGATTCTCTCTCTCTCTCTCTCTCTCTCTCTCTCTCTCTCTCTCTCTGGGTCAAGCTCCAATGATCCGCTCCTATTATGCTCCTTTCAGCTTTGGAAATCCGATTGAAATGGATACTAAACCCTTTCTTTGCTCGAGATCAAAAATATTAGATGAGATTACTATGAAATAGGATTATCTACTAAATATCCTTTCAACAAATATTAAATCCAATAAAGATTAAGTATACTTTCGGAAAATGGCCCTATTCTGCAAGTTCAAACGTGTTACTCGAAAGTTTCGATAACGTCGATTTGCGAATGGCCGTTATTTTTTGTTTGCAAAATCTTGGCAAGACGGATGGAAGAAGAATCGCGAGGAAGAGCAGGGAGGAATATGAATGGGCATTGGACTACGTTAATTTTGAGAATTTCGACGTGAGCGTTAAATCTTGATGCGACGTTGCTCCGGAGGAATTTCAATTTCCGATCGAGAGACCAAGCCCACCCTTTTATATATATATATCCTATACATATATATACATAGCATACCGAACCGATCGAAGGTGGCACATGTGAACCGAAGGGATGATCGGTAGAGTGCGTTCACGCACGGACAAACCAACTTCCCTTGGACCAGTTTGCTCGATTTGCGATCTAATCCGACGTGGCTCGGATTAAGAAAAATATACAGGATAACGGCGGAAGACTCGAGACGCTGGATCGTTTATATTTATCGTTTTGCAGTGGTCGTTTTCGAACGACTGACGCGTTTGGCGAGGCGTGAAGCTTTCGAGTGGTGAAGCTCGCGAAACATAAAACGCCCCATATATAAAATCTTCGTGGGTATTGGTCGCCAGGATGCTCGCCAGGATTTTTACGTGCCGTTTCATTCTGCTTGAACAAAAATCATAGCATCGAGCAAAGCAGGATGGAGGCAGCAACACAGACAGACACTCTGAGTATGTATATACATACATATATCGATTTGGTCTAGCCGAACGAGGGGAAAGATGTTCCACGTGTATTATATTTATGCTGCATGTTACGATATAACCATTAAGCAGCTACTGTGTACTTCTCAGACGCTCCTGTGTAGCCGACATAAACACAGACCTTACGACTATGGAAAACTGATGAGAATACACCACACCCTTTCCAACTCCATACCGTACTTTTTCCACTAGCAAACCGCCATCAACTCCAACTTTCCGGACTCTGCCATCAAACCGATCCCAGAAATTTTCCAAATTACCCCACTGAGATAGGCTGCCCTCTTACATTAGCATATCCCCTGTATGATGCGTTTTTTCTTCCGAGGCAGGCCCACTTATATATATAGATATAGCAATACAATATTACGATCCGTAATGCCGTCTTTGTCCGGACAGATATAACTTTTTTTGTGTGTAGAGTATACAATTGGTTAATCTTCTTAGAATCAATAGTTGGTGGAACTTTTTAATCTACTTCGTTGAAAGTAGCGAGCAACTGGATTGTGTTGGGGCTGAGGGAGAAAATGGTTGAAAGAAGCAAAAGGAAAAGAAAGCTCGGTGTACTGTGGGGTGCATCGATTGTCGCATTCTCTGTCATTGCACGTAAGCCGATCATAAATGCATGCTCTACGATGATCATTAGTATAGCCTCTGTGCTGTAGCATGATTATTCAGTGGAAAACTTTGTTTCGTTGAAATTATTGTCTGTACTGTACGAGAATTTATCCACTATGTATGTATAAATATCATTCCAACGTTTACATTTAATTTAATCGAGTCATTTATTATTTTGCCAATAAAATTTATCGACGAGAGAGGGAGAGTCGCTGCAAGTAAATGTACAGTATAATATCATGACTAATTCTTCTCCACGAGATTGCTTTTCTTTCCTGAAATCAAATCACAGTTTAGCTTGAATGCTAGCTTTAGCTACGACAATCAAGCTGAACGCCAAAGCTGATCCAGGAGGGATTTAAAACAGATAAACTAAAGTAGAATACGAATGGATAGTTGACTGAGTACTAAAGTTACAACGCTGGTGAGCTTTTATTCATCAGAGAGGTAAAATATAATAAATCTTGATACTCTCTTGTGTTTTTTACGAGTCTGGGTAATAATCCAAAAGCAACAAACCGGATCGGATCATTGAAAAATTAAACTTTTCGCCATGAATTAAAGGAACGGTGACATTGTGTTTCTCGCAGGAGGTTCGTTTAACTTGGTCCCATCGACAAGAACGACGACTATATATAGACGGAGGTAGAAAATTGTACAATAACGGTTATGGGTCGCTTATAGCTGGTCGATGCATGGTCATGGTAAAATTGCGGGCTCTTTCATTTTTACTCTTGTATTTCTACTATGCAAAGGGGGATACGAATAAGCTTCCTTATACAGCACGATCGCGTACTAACTTACCACTGCGTCTTATATAAGCAAAGCAACTAAGAAACTCTGTGTTGTTGCTCATAACAACTTGTTTGCTAGCTCCATTCAAGCTTATTCCCTCCGACCATTCCTACCTCTCTATTCTTGTATGTTTTCTTTTTAAAATTTTTCTCATTTCTCATAAATTTTACTATTTTTCTACGGAAAAGTGCCATGGAAAAGCAATCTCATTATATAATGAATGAAATTTATTAAATATTGTAACGCTTCTTTTTATTCTTCGTGGACATATAAACAAACGCAGAAGATTTAGTAATCCGAATAAACAGTGTGCAGGAATAGTCCATTAATGATGCACGCGTCGAATCTACTGTTCTATGGATTCAAACTTTATTTTGGCTGCGCGCGTGCTGGGTACCACCATCGCAAACTGTCCTTTCCTGACCAGTTAATGAATTACAATAATGAAAATGGGGTGCAAAATAACCAATATGACTGTTATTTATGGGAAAAAGCCCAATATCCATTAGTCCTTTATAATTCCACTAAATAGCTTCGACCATGTACAATTTAAATCTGGATTTATTGGACCTGTAAAACGTTTCGCGTGTGATCACAAAGCACAGCCGTATGTATATAGATAATTCATTGAAAAGCTCATAATAAAATAGGAACTTGAATGCGATTGAATTATTAATAGAAAATTATATATAATTACGAGCGTATCGAAGGCAACGATGAGGAGGTTTCGCTGAATAATTTCTATAATTGCATGCGTATAGCAGAGACAATCGGGGAAGAAGATGGCTGATGGTGTTACGGGGGGAAAGCTGGCCAGCATTTCGATTGCAGTGGATCGTGGCCTTTCACGGGCATCCAGAGACTGCGATGTGCAGAGTCTCTGTAGAGCGATATATCCGACTGACTTTTCTGCCAAACATCTCTTATACTCCCCACTCTCTCGTCCCTGGACTCTCTTTTTCTCTTTCCACCACCATAGCTGGTACGTAGCTTCTAATGGATTTGAAAACGTAACTACGAGGTCAGTACGCCCTTTGGGATCGACAACCTGTAGATGGTCGACAGTCCCACCAGATTTGTTCTCAAAAAACTGGCAGGAAAGCTCGTCCAGTCACATATTACACGCTTTGTCGCATAAGCCTTATTTACACTAAGCCGAGTATCGCCATCAAACATCTCCCTAGATTACCAACACACGTATACCTATACCTGCCCCACGAATTATCTCTCCTCTTTTTCCTCCCTTCCGCGCGCAGCAAAAAGAACAGAGGAAAGATAAAATGATAAAACACTGTCCCGGCTCTCTGGATAGAATTTATTTCATATCTGTCAAGTTTCATCAGATTTTATTAGATCGTAAATTATCGGCGGGGCATCTATAGGGTGGAAAATAAATATTGAGTCGAATACGAGTTACTGGCTTATCGATTTCGTCGAGGTGCTGCTGTAATATCACTGTATTCAAGCGGAAGGTGAAGAGATAAGGTCAGTGAAGCACGAAGGACATTGAGAGTCGATGACATGTCAAGAATAGGCAGACCTGTTGGACTCGAAGGATAGCCCGTAAGAGCGGAATTAGAGTCGATCGCGGGAAAAACTCGTAAAAAGGTCGACGATTCCATCGATTGTTTACTTATCGCACCACGAACAGATCGATGCATCGACGCTTAATTATAGAACGGCCAAGTCCATTCTTCTGCTTTTGCTAACAAAACAATCGGTTCGCCAAAGAATAATGGTTATAATTAGAGATCCCAGTGTGGGATTCTCGTGGGTGGTGTAATTCGGAGAAAGCTGAAAAGGGTCTATAAATAAATAGAAAAAGGCGAAAGTGAGGTGGTGGACGATTGATTGTCCGGGAGAGGTCGGGAAGTATGGGTTCTCGGAGAGAGACTCGCGCCGAGGGCTGAAGGATACGGTCAGTGAAGCACGAAGGATGGATCGTGGAGGGTGGATGACGTATCGAGAAAAAGCAGACCAGTTGGAGCGGCAGGATAACGCACAGCGAGATGGAGATAAGAGTCTGTGATGTAAGGCGATGCTCAAAGAGGCGAGAGGAAATAATACCCTCTGCGATATAGCGCACAGAGGGATCAGACCACCTTTTAATGGAACAATGAAAGATTTGTCGATTGGGCCAACAGGTGCGAAAATGGTGCCCCGTCGACAATCAATATTTCTTTCTCTGCTTCGCGCTCGGTGGTGGTCGGTGCTGTTGGCCTGTTCGATCGCATTGTCAAAATTTGAATGGAGCTCGGTCGAACCGTGACCAGAAAAGAGTTCTGTATCCAGCATTGTACGAGGTCAACCGAGCTGACACGTCGAGGGATATATCCCGATGCTTTTCACCAATAACCCGCAGCTCCATACCAAATAACGTGTTCAAACCGAAAACCTTGCATTTTTTCACCCTCGTCTAATACACTCGTATGCACTTATGGACACTGTCGCGTGACGAGACTCCGTTATCTCGTGTTTTTCTCCAGTTTGGAATAGATCGTTCGAATTCGTCAGCCATTGGTTGGAACATCGGGGGGACCAGCGGGCTGGATGCTGCGTAGACGAGAAGCAGAATTCGGGTGGTTCGGTGGAATCTATTGTCTTTTGCGAAGTGTGTTTTGCTGACTGTAGCTGCAGAGAGAGAGAGAGAGAGAGAGAGAGAGAGAGAGAGCGTTGGCGAAACTTGTCATTAAGTTTGCCTGTATTGTATATTGGGTAGAGAGGCTGCGGAACTCGTGTTGTTTTATTTATGCGATGGAAAAGGACAGATATGAGGGTAGAGAGCGTTGCCACGTCGATGTATCTCCGTTCCTTGCGATGAGCTTAGATGACAAGCTGGGCATAGCGACAAGCAGCAACATGTGCAAGGACAGCATTATTTCTCTCTTACAAGCGGCTTGATCGAATTTCTCATCCCGCTCAAATAAGTGAAATATTGCACTGTCGCATTTGCTGATATATAGCTCTATTCTAGGATATGACGGCCAAATATGATACACCATCTTCACTATTCTCAATCAGCATTTATTTTAACGGGACCTGCAGATATGAACTTGGCAAATGCCCCGTGCACGTTAACTCGCGCTTCAAATTCCTATAAAATGATAATTTTTACATTCTGTTCGATGTATATCTCGTTCTCTTGAATTTTCATGGATATTTTATCGTAAATATATTGTTTCCATCGTTAAAATAAATGGACGAATATAATTAGAGTGTGGAAAAAATGCAACGAGTTTCAGGCGTACGCTCGATAATCCTCTGCAGGATTCTACTCCTTCGTTTGGTATTGACTGAACGGAACGAGCAGTGTTGATGGTTAGATTTGGTGGATTTGTGTTATTAGAGAGAAATTCATTTCGAGGCAAATATTTGATAAATAATTAGATTCTTGTGTAAATAGGCGAATGAGTATGCACACCACAATTACGTTACAGGCTCTTTAATCATATTATATTCTACTGAGATGCAATGACAAGGTAAGTGAATTTTCAAGAAGGTATTAATAATCCTAAATGAAAGATCTCTCCGATGCGAAAAGGACGTTCTCTTAAAGTAACTCATTAAAAACTTTTTCTCTGAAGGTACTAATCCGCTGAAGAAAAGTTGAGAGTCATGAAATTATGTGCTTGGTGGTCTACTACTGTAGATGTTGGTAAATGAGAAAATCATTTCTGAAGTTTTAAAAAGAAATAGTATCTCCCAGAGAAATATTTCGGCCTTTTTCGATCCAAGCTTTTAGCGCATTATTAAAGCGTTGGTCTTCTTAAAGAATTATCAATCACAATATAGATTGAAAAGGAAAATTAATTACAAGTCTTCGTCCGATATACCTCTGTTTTATCACTGGAGTTGGAAAATTGTGTTTATGGCTGGAAACTGCAGGAAGGAGTAAAAAAATTTCTATTCCGGATTTACGCGATCTATCGAATTATTTTATGATAAAACAATATTCCAGTGGATTCAGAGCTGCTATGTACCATATTCCCCGGTTGATATGGGTATATGGTGGTGGAATATTCGAAATACGATTGTAAGAGTAGCTCGTAACAGTAACGCCAGGCATGGTCAATATCTCTCGCGTGTACAGGAATCTCTACAAACGCACTAGAGCTTGTTCCTTTAGCTAAAATTCCACTCTCCTACTCGCGCGTTCACCCTCTTTAGCATTTCGCCAGGACATTATTCCGACTTTCTATATACACCGTTGAATTCTCGCACACGCCATTTTAAATCTATTTGTGTACTTTATGTAACAAGGACTTAGGTTGCTGATTCTTAAGAATCTCCCAGTCCCGCTTGTAACAAACCGCCGAAAAGCACTTTACATTTCTCAAGCTCGCAACTTTCAACAGCATTTTCCAAAGCTGCTGACCTCTTTACAAAATCGAGCCTTCTTCACGTTATTTCCATAGAATCAATTGATTTTATTTTTCGTAAATATTCTAAATGGTTCGGAATCTACAACAAGTTCTCTTTATTGTGGTAAGCCATTTCCCATGCATCTATGAGAATACTCAAGACCAAACACAGCTTCTCTTGATATTCTTCTTACCACACGATAAACCAAATATTATTATATGTATTCGAGAAGTATTTGTCAATATTGAAATCTTTCTAGTTGTAGCTGATACGTTTATTTCCATTCGTGCATTGTGTATAACAAGGGTTCGTTATAACATTCGATCTGATAATCCCACGGTGGTCATTTGTAAGAATGCAATGTTTTTTAAACAAATATTACAATACATTCTACAGAATTATCGAAGTTTGCAATATTATTTTACATTACCATTCCAATCTTGTATTTGTTCTGTAAATAAAGATAAGGTCCCGAAATAAATTCTTTGGATATCGGACGTTCTTTGGAGAAGCGTATGTAGATTTGATTTTTCTACAGGAGAAAAGTTGGTGCGTTGTACAGTTAAAGAGATAGTGTCGTGCAAGAGTGTCTTTTTTTCTATCCTGTAGTCTAAACTTGGTACATTGGTCCATCGGGATTGTTACTGTAGGACATCACGAAGGTGGGGTCTGACTCATATTTTTTTTCCATGATTTTACACATCCCTCTGTCTCTCTCTCTCTCCCTTCCTGGAATAGAAAGAGAGGGAGAGATGTGAATTGGGAGACGCGAGAGAGAGAGAGAGAGAGAGAGAGAGAGAGTTTCTCGATAAAAGCTGCTGGAGGCGGCACGTCACAAGGAATTACCAGGGACTATGAGGCAATGCGATTGAGGCTGATGCCTGTAGTTTTCGTGTCAGCAGATATAATGGGATCGACCAGGGGTGATGCGGCCTTCAGCAACTATAATCTTCCCTCAAACCCCACGGGTTTGACGCTGCTGCAGGAGGCAAGCAACCCTTATCGTGAATAATAGGTATCGCTAAAGAAATTTCACGTCGGGTAATCTTCTCCGAGATTACCGCACGTATACCGCCAATCCGTTGGCCCGGAAACCAACGAGAATGATTGCGCTTAATTAATACGAGTAAAGAAGTTCGATACCGATAATCCTACCGAGGCTTAACGCGGCTTCGTAGTTGCGATGCCGTAAACCGATACACTAAATTTACCGATAAACCCTAGGAAAATTTCAAGAAATACAATCTTCCTTTCCCATATTACTTCTACCGAAAAATCTCCCAGGGTACAATGTTAAATATCGAAATAGAATCCGATGCTTTTTCGAGTATTGAAATGTTAGGGTGGGCGAAGCATGGAAGAAGAAGAAGAAGAAGAAGTAGGGGAAGACTGGGAACAACATTTATCCATTCCCCAAGAATAGCAAGGGTCTCCACGGGAATATGACATAATTCACTCAGACTTATCACTTTTGTTCAATGGTCCAGATGAAACAATAATACCTACGTCGGAGGTAAGAGATGATACAATCCGGCAAGAAGGATCCCGAATCGAATATAGTCGCGTGTATACTTTCGCTTGGAAATAAGGTGGGGGTGTAGATTTCGGTGAGAGTGTGTGGGAGAGGCGCAAGTTTTACGGGTGATTCTATTTCGCAACAAGTTAGGGGAAAGTGGACCGCTAAATATTAGGTGAGGCGAGACTTGGATGCGTCAGTGGTGCAGCTTGGTCGGTATCTGGGCTTCCCGGAGACGCAGCCAACTTTGGCATACGTCGCACGTAGAGCCGTGCTATTTTACGAAACAGCTGACACTAAAGTGTCTCGCGAAGAGCACTGCCACCCCTTCAGCCCCTCGAAACCCCTCAAGACCCCCGTCGTGCATGCAAAGGAGGGTGGAACGGGGGCGCGTAAGGGGTAAAGTCGATGTTGGCCCCGACAGGGGAGGTGGCATTCCGGAAGGCAAGGTGTGCCGCCGTCAGAGTTGCTGCTGCTGCTGACTAGCGAATGCATTCTGCGCATCGGTTCTCGAGGTCAAGGAGCCCGTTCTCGACTCCATCGGTCAGACCCAATTTCGGATCTCCATGCTCAATTTCATTCCAAATACACAGATCTATGAATTCTCTCCCTTACTCCTGCACGACTATATATATACAGCACCACCTTCGACCACTGCTCCGACTCAGTCTCCTCTCATCTATATTGCCCCCTAACCCTAACCCTCATTCCTTATTTTCCAAATTGCAATCCCCTTGTTCGTCAACATTTACACTCCTCTCATCTTCCTTATTTCCACCGAAACAACCACGATTAAGATCAACATCAATTAATATTTTTGCTTATTTTTTTTATATACATACTCTCTCTCTCTCTCTCTCTCTCTATTTATTATTTACCACAGTAAGCAAATTTACACTACAAACACAACCACTTTTGCACTCTATCTACTATAAACCGTATTAGCGGACCAATGTTTGTACTGCGGTTTTCAATTATCGAATTTACAATCAGTAACAATATTAAGTTGTGATATTTTGTTGGTTTGCATGGTCGTTGAATAAATGTTGCTGGAAGAAAGTTTATTGGTTTTATATATATATATATATATATATATATATACTATACAACACAGAGAAGTAGGTAAGTTTCCTGCGTGATGGTATGTCGTCGTGTGTTAGTTCGTACCAGAGCTCCGCGTTAATAAATGATGAAAATTACGCTTGATCGTGGAGACAAGGCTAGTGTACGGCGAATAATGCTTTTGACTGGTAAGTACACACTAGAGCGCTTCTCGAGGTCGAGCAGACGCTCCACATTGTCTGAACGCTGCGTGCGCGATACGTTAAGAGATCCAATTGCGAAATCGGTATAGCATCAATTTACCAGAACACTTAGCGGCTTAGGTAAAAGCAACATAAACTTCCCAAGCACCAAGAACTCTCTAAAACTTCTTCACTTGATATAGACGCGATCGGATATTTCATGAAAATTCTCTTACTCCAGTCTATATATATATACTATTTCACGTATGACAAACACACAGTTTCAGTATGGATTTAGAATCAGCAAAAATATTACATGAGCCATGCAACAAAAGCACATAAAGCAGATTTTCGATAATTGCACAGCAATTGTGGTGAATGCACGTACAATCTATTAACCATCAGTCATCACGATCGTTTATATATATATATATATATATATATATATGTATATATATATATATATATATATATATATGTATATATAGGGACTACTTCGATATATCATACGTTTGGTGCAATTAATTCAGCCTAAGCATGGATATTTATTTGTAAAATCTAAATTTGATAATAATGAGATGAGTAATTACTCGCAATAGTTACACGAGATATCGCTTAAAATTCATTGCGTGTTTCAGATACCCTACGTCAGGAGGGATAATGGCGAAACCAGGATGTAATCCTCGTGGCTTTCACGAGATATCTTGTTTTTGGAACGTATCGTACATCGATACGTTACAGTTAAGTCAGCGAAGAACGGAGATTGGCGGTGGTGAGAAAGGCTTAATTACATAATTGCATATTTGCTAAATTGTGCCTGCCGATACAATCGCGAGCGTATAACGATCATTGAAATATGTACTACATGTATATATAGTACTACAGTAGTATGCATGGTATAACTATATTCAAGCGCCAATATCCATGCTGTTATTACATGTTCCGTTTGATTTACTGTCTCCACGTGTAATCGTAATTTAATAACCTTATGAAATTGGATTTTCAATGGGCGTTATGCGCCAAACGATTACAGGAAAATCATGCTGCGGTTGGTAAATAATATCGAAAAATTGGCAGCTATTAATGAAAAGATTATGTATTATCGACTCCACTCGAATTGGACGCAATTATATATATATATATATATATATATATATATATATATCGTTGTAACGCGAAAATATTGAGAAACTTTTTCGTATTTCTGCCGTATGTCTCGCGTCGGCAGCTCTCTAATATAATGTGTCCCGCGGATATTGAAAGGAAAGCACCTAGAAGAGTAAATGGGAAAAGATTTAATACGAGTTGCGCGCGCTTTTAATTTTCTGCCGTTATTATTTTGCCTTCACACAAGTTAATTGAATTGCGCGCTAGCGATTTTCATTTCTCGTTAACTAACGAAATATTTTCTAAAGAACGTGTCACAGTCGGACAAAGCATTATCAGGTAGATTAATCTCAAGTGGTTTTCCAGCATCCATTAAAGCACGCTGTTTCTCAATGGGGAGAGAGCTGGAAAACTTATTGAAATCGATTAAACTACTTACAAGTCTTTTAAACTCTTCAAAGTGCTTTAAACTGTTTTACTTGGGATATCTGAACATATTGACGGGCCAATACAAATATCGAAATAACCGATTTAACGGATCACTTCCAACCCAAACGCGAAACTCCTCTTATCCTTATTTTATCCTAATTTCCCTTTTTATCATTTTACTCTTTTACAATAATTTCACCCCTTATTTTCGCGTCTATATCTATCAACAGACTGAGAGTCATTTTCTCTCGTCCAGAGTTTTCCACGATACATTTATACAAAACCTTTTTAATAACTTTTCAACTGACAGTTGTAGAAACTGTAGCTGAAACAATATAATAATAACAATAATCATCATAATTATTATCGTGAAATTAATTCAATACACAAAACGTACGTGTGGATAAAATGAGTGTATCGGTTGATAGTTTATATATACACGGTTAGCTGAATCAACACGAGTGGATGTTATGAGTATAAGTACACTGTTAAGTGGAATACTCTGCAACATGAGAATAAGTGGAGGAGCAGGATATACATAACTGTTATCTTTCCGAGAATCGAAGGAATTATCGATATAACGACGAGAAAATTCGGTGGAATCGTATAGATTCCTCTGGCAAAGAGCTCGGAATAGGATAGCGTCTAGCGTTACGCATAGTCTAGCTCGCTCATCTAGCAGCGTAAATCCTCTTGTAGGCTGCACATGCATTATGTATTAAGTTTATGCGTTGGCGGTGAGCACGCATTTGGCAGCTTCGGTCGCTCCATGGCTTAACTTCACGGTTTATGGAAGACCCTAATAAGATCCTCCGCCCAAGATAATAATAACTTAATGGCCGACGCGCACGGTCCTAAGGATCGAGGGTGTTCACGTCGGAACCCTTTTAAACAGCGTAAACCAGCCATTACCGAGTGCTAGAACTTGACAATCTTACTTGGCTTATAATACGTGGCGTGAAATTAATCCTCGTGAGTACACCTATATATACTACAGTACGTACATGAAAGTATTAAGTACGTTACGTAGAAAGCAAGCAGTAACGAGGAGAGAAAAATTCTTCGCGAGATAAAGCATCGATCGCGTGAAATATCGAGCGAGCAACAGATTTGCATTTTTGAGGATTGACAGGAGAAGAAGATGGAATCCAGCCTCCACACGCGTAATTCGAGTCCTTTTCTGTTGTACATGGAGAGAGGCTCGAGCAGGATCAGAATGGAAAAGTTGATCGTGGGTGGATTATCGAAGCGTTACGGGGAGCAGCAGGTAAGTCGAATATATATCTAAATTATCCATGAAGATTTGGGCATCGGTTCGTGAGCGAAGATTCATCTGGAAAATTAGAATAAGGCTTTGAAAGGAGTTAGCGAGTGGGTTGGGTTGAAGTAGCGGCTGCATGGCTACAAAGGGGAAAGTGCTTGGGTACAAGGACGAGAGGCATTCAAGGTACTTGCGGTTAACCGGATCCTTCAAAAGGGTTAACGAACGTGTTCTCGTAAAAAGTCGACGGACTTTCCAGGCTGAAAGTTTTCGGTCCATGGACGGGGCAGGCATGGACCCTCTGGCCATGCGCCGCGTATCGATCCTATCCACCTAGCCATACGATGGCCGTACGGACAGGGGCACGAGGTATTTTGTTTCGCAAAATGCCCGGTAAAACGAGAACCCAGCGACGGTATATATATATATATATATGGTAGAGAGTTCCAAGCCTGCGAAAATGCAGACTGCATACTGTAGCGTAGGATAGCTGCCATCGAAATCTCCAGGAAAAAAGAATATCATTCACACACACACACACACATTTAAACACACAGAGGTATATATACTCCTATAGATATGTCCATGTTCCCCGGATTTGCAGTCCATACCCTTCTCCCGGTCCTTCGATAATTGGCCAGGCTTCCCTTTTCTCTCATTCTCATGCCAGAGACCTTGCCTATAGATTGCACGAAACTACCCGAAAAACGCCAGACACGCCAGGAAGCCAACGTACGCTGTCAGATTTTTCGCAAACGACCCTCTTCTCTTTCCATTCTGCGATATAATAGGATCCTGTGATAATTATAATACGAGATAAAGAAAGAGAGAGGCTCGTATTCTCGCTTTCCCACCTCGATCGAGTCCAATCTTCAAATTACGCGGAGTGTGTTTCGAGCAGGAGAGAAATCTGAACAATTCTTGAATGTTAAGGGTAAAAATGGGGTGGATTTGATGGTCGCGGATATTCGCTGAGGTCGATTTGTCGCTGGAGCTACTTGCATTTTAGGCATTCGTTGCATATATATATATATATATATATAGTATAGTGCAATTTGCGTCTACACAGGAATCCAAGAATGCTTTTGCAGATTGAGATATCCGGTTGCAAGTAGCTTGGCGCGGATAAGAAGCTTTGAACGACCGAGTCCTCCTTATCCAACGATAGCCTAAGTTCATTCAGGCGGGAATTGCGAATCTGATATCAGTCGGTGGTGTAAGTACAGGATATATGAACGTAGTTATTTCCGTATATATATATATATATATATATATGTATGTACTATACGTCTGCTAAGGACCACACGGATACTTTGATATTCCGAGAGGAAGCGGCTGCTGGAATCCGATAATCTTCTCTTGAGTACAGAGATAAGACGTCCCCCACCCCGGAACTGTGTACATGATCGCGTGACATATTTTCTTATGAATTATCGAGGAGCGTCGATGCTATAGAAAAAAAACCGGATATCTTTCATGTAAATACATTCGTACGAGGGGGGATAGAGCCCTGCATGCGCTTATATGTACATACTTAAACTTATATAGATTTCGAGTGAGACGTTTTTCTCCTTTCGATAGCGCTGAATAATTTATGAGAAATGCGGGAGAGGGAGAGAGACAATTTTCTTTTAGCGAGCATGCTGCGGAATCTCGCTTGCAAAAAACATAGACTCCCCAACGTACGTGGGATCGTGTAATATGCCCGGCTCTTGTAAAAAGGGTAACACCGAGTCACGCTATTAAGTCGACGTCTAGGTTTCATCCTGATAGTGAAAAATCGCCTCCTTTTTTCTTAGCCATCCACCATATAATTTATATCAATCCGCCACTGAGACCTTCTTATCGCTGGCCCATATAATGTATTGGAAGAATTTACGATTTCTTTGGTCAGTGTCGTTTCTCATCAAATTTACTCGCGACCTCTATCGGAAGTCATTGAGAGATTAATGAATTTATCAGGGTAAATAACGTTGTTTGTTATACCAAATTACTTTTATTATTAGCTGTTTACGCTTTGTATATATATATATATATATATATATTCGCAGCACAAACGGTACTTAACAAAGGATATTCTCCAACTTTTACAGTCTCCTGCTTCAGTGCGTAAAATAATTTTTCGTTTTAAAATATAGATATATATATATGTATATAAGTATAGAAGGGGTGCATTTGATTTATTGCTCGATAAAGTGAATAATTGCTGAATTTAAATAAATTATATTTTCCTTTTCCGACAGTATAAACAATAATCGGGTCGTTGCACATTTATTATCTTTTATCGAAAATTTCTGACCGTGGCTTTAGCCTCGAAAATTTTTGATGGGCATTTACGTGTAACAGATACCGTTTTGCATATATTCTACAGCAATTACAGAGAACTGGCAGATTTTTCGTAGCGAGTAATTTGTGGCTAGCGGATGATTCGGATCTGATATTGTTACTTGGGCTAGAGAGAAGGATGTGTGTCGTATATATAGAGATAAAACGCAGTTTTATGTGAGGCTGTCGTAGTATAACACCGTTAGCTCATATATATAGACGATAACACGTGCTTCCCGTCTAACCTTTCGCGTCCTCGAATGACTTATAAACATCGGATTAAATGATATAAATTATACATAAAGTTTTCCTACTGGAAAGGGACCGTGAGAGGAAACATTTGGTCAACATCATCGCACATCGCACAGTCACGCACTTTTCGGTAAAAAGTTGTGCAGAAATTTTATACATATATTCTACCAGTTGCTCGCGAACAATTTTTCCGTTATTTTCAGGCGAGCTGTCAGTTACGGTCGACCATTTAATCCGGATATTACACATTACGCAGAGAACAGAAAAAATTTGCATATTGATTGAAATGCAGTAGAAATACCAACGAAAAACTGGAGTAGTTTCCCATCCCGATGTAATAGTACCAATGACACGTACATTCGGCATTCATGGATTGTTTTTCGAATGATTCCGATAGGACTGCGAGCTCCGTGACAGCAAAATTTCAGCCTGCTATATTCTAGATAAAAGCCCGAATAAAACTGCACCTGCGTGATGAATCGAAGCGTGCATGATTCAACGGGAGTCTACTCGACTGGAATTCTCGGCAAAATCTGCTAGAGTTTCGCAGCCTCCGAAACGACTGCCTGTTTTTTCCCCGAGATTTCACAGGACCGTTCAATTTAAATAACATCTCCCGCAAGGCTATGCCAATTATATAAATACCTGTACGAAAGAATTGTACGAAAAAGTGTGTAGATTTCTTGGTGTTTCTCCACAGGATGTAATTATAAATTTTAATAACAATAATAATTGCAATAAATTTATACGATTTAAGTCGAGTTTCTTGGGGAATGTTAAGAAAGTGCATAAGGGAAGCTTGAGGGGGGAATGTTGATTTTGCCATTAATGATAAAGACAGTTGATCCAGCGAGCTACAGAATATCAGTTATAATTTATTCCCGTCCGACGAATATTTTCTTGAAAAGAAATTAAAGGGCCAACACGTTGCAAAAGGCTGATGTTACTTTCTGCAGGGATATGGGAGAAATCCGCAAACACATTCCGGGCGTGTATCGCCGCTGTACGCGGCTTTGATCGGCAAATGCCTTTTCTTCGCGGCAGCACTATATCATGGAAAGAGACCATATAGCAACGTGAAATATGTATACGACCTGGCGCGACGAGCTTTTTGACTTTGGCCGGCGTCCAAAAGGCCGCGGGCGTGAAGTTGCGTCATTTTCTCGAATCACCGGACAAAATCGAAAACGTGCATCAAGCCGCGCACGGGAGAGAGAGAGAGAGAGAGAGAGAGAGAGAGAGAGAGGCGGAAATTCATTGCCGAGAAATGTGGCTCCGGACAATGTTACCCCCCCCCCCCCCTCTATATCCCTTCTACCGAGTAATTTTTAATCGTCCAGACTCGTCGAAACTCTCGACTGGGGGGGGGGGGGGAGGGGGTGAGTACAGGCGGACGCTCCAGTAGTTTGGCCACCCCTGGTAATGGGCTCACTCGTTTAATGCTCTGCCGCGAAGTATATCATTTTAAGGGGACGTGTAAGCAATCGCTATTAGGTTAATGACCCGGTAGAATGCACTATGAATTACTACCGCGATGAAGCGATTGTTATCCGACGGAATAGCGCGCTGCTCCACTATTGCTATAATTTTCGGTATTTGCCACGTTCTCCATAGGGACCTCCATAGTGTCCCATACTACTGCCGCTATACCAGTCCTCCTGCGCCACTACCACATACACGGCATATAGCAGGTGTACCTATACCACGCCCAGTCCCTTTTATCACGTGCTCAAGCAATTATTAAAATATAACGTCAACCCGTGTCGAATTCAACGCTCGAATAGATTTGCAGATTTGCTGATTTTCGCCTATCGCTTTTCACCCCGCTATCGACTTATTCGAAAATCTATATTTCAGACTTTTATCCATCCCAGATCTATTTCTACGAATCTGGCAAAACTATACTGTACCGGCGAGAGTGGATTTTTCACCAATATTTCAGGAATTGGCTTGAACAAACGAAATCTTTTTTTTGTCCTGACAGCTATCAGCTGGAATGAAATCAAACGTTTTTCATCTCAGCTTTTAACAGGTCTGTATTCAAATATCTCACAGCTTTTATACATATAGTTTCTCGCCAGAGTTTCGAATGTGTATTTGTGTTTGCTCGTCTTCCCACGAATAAATGAGCAAGATTTTTGTTACGACCTGTACAATAATTGCAAGAGAAGCTTATATTTCGTCAGTTTCTCTGTTATAATTGTGTTTAGCAGGCGCATAGCTGGTGGATAGAGGAGATATCGATGGGTTTTTTGAGCAAAGCGATATCTGGTCCGGAGGTAAAATTGGATTTATCGCTTAACGCTTTCTGCTTACGTTCAATTTTTGTCACGCAATACTTTATCGTAATGTGATACGAAAGCAGTTGTTACGGAGTTAATAGCGCAGCAAAATGCTTGAATTCTCGATGAATTACGGTTCGATCAAGCGGACATTATCCGACGTAATAACGCAACTTTAATGTCGTCATAATTTTGCAAAATCGCTTGATACCTTGGAGGCCCGCAATGGTGGAATTACGATGATGTCTCATTTGAATGCAGTTTATGAAAACAGCGATTACAGTTAAAGCTGAACTTAGCCGCACCTGTACTATATAATTCGACTCTATCATACAAATGACCAGCATTATGAGATTTTATTGGCGCGTGATAACATTGTCATTATATTAACACTGTCAGGAGGACTATATATAATTAATCGAGGATTTCATTGCTCTGCACGGGACGATAGAGGAGAAAGAAATTGGTCGAAGCTGACGTGCCAATAAAGCAAATATAATTTGTATAGACATTGTTATAGATAGAATGGATCAGGACAAAAAGCGTCTAAAATCGCGATAGCATAGAATCGGCGTATGATTATTAGATGATAAACAGAGATAGACGAGCAAGTGCCTCGTTGCTTTTTCATAAATCCTATTGCTTCTTTCAATAAGCTAATTCCATTTGTCAATAATCCGAGGATTGGTGAACATATATCCACGTACATACACACGTAGGTTCATCATTTCCTGACGTACCTCGATTAAAATACATGGTTGGACGTGTATGTACGTGTGTATGAGAGAGAAAGAAATATGCTATTTCTCTTTCACTTTTAATTCAGAATTTCTTTGATGACAAATGAATTTAGCTTATTTGGAGTGATAACAGAAATGACAAAGAGAGAGAGAGAGAGAGAGGCAGCGGGTCATTGTTCATCCTTTTGTCTATTAACAGCCAATCACACACCGATTGTTCGTCATTGCGATTTTCGACGCTGTTTGCCCTGATCCACTTTACCTGGCGAACATACATATATATACATTTAGACGCTTCTAAAGCGGACATTAGGCGTAGCTGAGAACAAGATAATGTTTCGACTCGTTGAAAGTTCCATTATAACCCAATTCCATGCGATGGCTCGTTGCGTGCAGAGTAGTAGTAACGCTTAAATTCGTATAATGCAACCCTCGAAGGCGGGAAAATTGATTCGTGGCAGAATGCAGCTTTTCCTGTCTCACTCGGTCGGTTCGGTTCGATTCGATTCGGCTTTGGCGGAAATCGACGATTTCTATTTCCTCGGTCGAAAGGGCCGAATCTTTTCAGACGCTGATATTCAGCGAAAATCAACCTTCCCCTCCCCTCCCCTCCCCAACACTCATTCCCTCTTCTTCCGTCTTTCAGAAAATCTCCGAGAGAGCTCTTTCAGCGGCGAGTGTGAATCATGGCTCTTCCTCCTTTTTCTCCCATTTTCCTGCCTTGTTTTCCGCGATTACTCTCCTAAGCACCACCGAAAATCTCGCTAGGTATACATACAACGTTTTATTCCAAGACTCGACTTACATTCGCGATAGCACGTTCTCTTTATTTATATCAGCAGAGATTCCCTCTTTCTCCTCGGCGCGCATTAAAAGTTAGAGTTCCATCGAAAGAGGGTCGAGTTAAATAATATTTGAGAATAGACGTTGGGGGATTGAATGGACTTTTAAGTCAGTAGTATAAACGCGTCGTCACGTAACCTTAAAGTGTCTTTGGATCAGCGCTAGTGTGCCAGTTTGGTTGTGAGCGGAAAATGGAAAGCCTCGTCGCGCCAACCTATATATATGTGTGTGTGTGTATATATATATATATATATATATATAGTATACCCATACGTACTGGATGTTCTTCTAGGTCTGTGGACGCTTCAATTCCAGCGCAATTCCCGTTACCGAAGTGGTAATTCACTCACGGAATCCAACGTACACGACCTCTGGCACTAAACGAGATCCCGATCGGCCGGCGTACACTAATCCGACTCGAAAATCTACGAGCTTACTCGTCTTTCGACTATTCCTCGTTAAGAGCCATTCATTCCACTTTATCCCAGCTGCATGAAAAATATTTTTCGCCAAAAACCATCAGGAATGCCTCATGCTAAATTTCACTCATTACCACCCCTTCGACCGTCTGTCACGCGATGCCCACGAAGCAATTTAAGTTTCTTCGCTGGATACGCTAATAAAGCAATCGATGTATACTGTGTACCCTGCCTACTATATATATATATATATATATATATATATAGCTAAAAGAGTAGCAACGCAGTTATACACAGAAGAGGCGAATTAAATGGTCAACCCAAGCTCGCGCGACTCCTCTCTGCAATTTTCTTACTCGAAGCAGCAGTAAATGACGTGAAATTCATTAGCCACTCGGCTCCATTAAGGGATATAATCTCCTTAAGGAAAGAGCAAGTGAGGAGGAGAGGAACGCGCGCGCGAGCATTGGATGATCCGTTGAAGAAGTGGCAAAAGCTAATTCGAGGGAGCGGAGAGACAGTGATTCGGTGCGCGAGGGCTTTAATTTGTGAAAGTTAAGTCTCGTTATCGGAAGACTTTCGTCGTGAATATAAAAGTACAAGCGGACAAACCGAGCTTCTCCTTCGACGAGAGCTATATGTGTATATACGTATACATATATATATATATGTATAATAGTATATATTCGGGCGTCACTGTAATCCGAACTTTTCTCTTTTTTTTATCTTGCCACACTAACGCTGCGGCAACGACTGAAACGAATTCCCACGAAATACGCGAAATTCGCATCGCGCTTTTGCTCGGTACTTTGAAATCGCATCGTACAAGCCAACTCGGTCCGTGGACTCTGCAATTTCGCTGCAATTCCCGTTCAGCCAGTGAGACGAAAGAGTCGGAGCGCGTCAGTAGCTAACCCTGCTCTTCCCCACCTGTATATATATATATATATAGTCATCGTGCCTATACCTCGTTTGGTTAGGGCCGCGAATTTTCAACCCCCTCCCCCCTCCCCTCGACAGCCTAACTTCCATTTTGTACTCTACAGAACTGTATACATATATATATATATCTTTGCGCCAATTTTGCTCTTCGCACCAACGTGCTTTAATCCCAAACTGTGTGCATATGCATATACACACATACACACACCCCTTTTAAATGTAGAAACTTCACCCCTCCCCTGCAGAAAATTCCTACAGTTTGTCCTCGTCACATTCGCTTCGCTCATCTCACCCCTTTGCTATTTGCACAGCTCCGCGACCCCTTTCCACCCTCTCTGTCGGATTAACTAAACGGTCCACGACGATCTCGAATTGCAAACAGCATCCGCACAGCTCTCTAAATAATAGATATAAAGCGAGTGAACGACGACGACGCCGCCGCTGCCGCCGACGAAGACAACGTGGAGGAGGGGTGGAAGGGTGAAAGAGGGATTTGTACTTTTAGAATTTCCAGCGATAGAACGCATTCCGTGTGATAATTGCCGGGAGTCGCTTTGTCGAGTTGGCCGCTCCAGATTGCAAGTCTGGAAACAAGCTGGCAGTCTGGCTGCTGGAAGACTAGCACCACAAGTAGTATACTATATATATGTATGTATGTATGTGTGTATGTGTGTGTGTGTGCAGGGGGCTTGGGAGTTTCCGGCCTTTGTCGCAGTTCCGTTTCCTGGTCCCTTCTCCTTTCTACGAGTAGAGTTTCACAGGGAGGAGCTGTCAGGCATTAGTGACTGGTGCGGGGGAGAGGAAGGGATGCCCAAGATGGATTCGAGCGAGCGTCTCGCGTTATATGGAAACAGCCGGGTATCCGGTAATATCGAAGACTTTAATGAGATTGCTCGATGGAATTACTACCCTTATGCCTAAATATTAGCCATCTCTCACTCTCTCATTTAAACTTTGCACTTGCCTTATTACTTTGGCGAATCTCGCGAATCACTGAAATTACATAAAAGACGAGGAACGTCATTTGGATGTCTCAGAGATATCCTCCTTCATGCACGTTGCTATCTATTTAATGGCGTTCCCCTTGTAACTATATATATATATATATATATATAGTCTACCTCTAAGTATATGAGTGGAGGTTACACGACTCTTTATCATTTTTTTCAAAGCTCGCTCGATTCTTTTAATTGGAAAAGTACGAGTAAGTAGTCTTGGCAAGATTTACGATATTTCCTTTGGTAAGAAAGTCTTTCTCTTTGTCTTTGCGAATTTATATGTAGTAATTGGAGGAAAGAAATACGTAGAAAGAAATACAGAATAGCAAGGGTGCATTTCTTACAGGACTCCTCCGCGCGTTTACGAAAGAACTTAAACTTTCTTCCAGATTCTCTGTTCCTCCTATCTGGATTGTTGCGGCCTGTCTAGATTCAAGCAAGATCCTTAAGCGATCCTATAAATTAGTTTCGAGATCCTTGGGCCAAATACCGATTGCTCATTCTGTCGCACTCTACGTTTTCTCCCACTCTGTCTATTCTTTATTTTTATACGCATTTTTCTTATTTTTTTCGTCCCAAATTTTGTCCATCTGTATTGTTTACTTGAAATTTCTTTTACCATTCCACCCAATCATTTCACAAGTTTTTTGTTTTCATTTACCTTACTTTTTTGGAACATTAAGAATCTTATATTCCTCAAATCCTCCCCAAATCCCTTTATTTTGGTGCCAGTTTGCTGCTCCGACCACCCCTAAACTCTTATTTCAAGGTTTCTCATTGTTTTCACTTTTCCTCCCCTCTGTTGTTTTCGCTATATAACAACACGATACACCTCGCGTAACTTTCTTCTACCAAATTTTTTCCTTGTGAAGCTTCATTTTATTCCTCCCTACCTTTTCCGTTAAAGATTTAGAGAGTTGCGAGCGTTTCCAGCTACTATTCGTCATTTTTTGGTCAATTTGCCAGGCTTACTTTTACCAAGTACTTTTTCCGGGCCATTCCTCATTTGCTGCTCCCCTGATTTCCTCCTAGACCACTGTCCAACCTCCCTCGAGTTATCTGTTATCAAAAATTTCCCATTTTGCTCCCCCCCCCTCCCCTACCCTCTCTCTCTCTCTCTACTTTCCTCCAAAGTGGCTACGGACGTTCTTCTTGGCGTGGCGTCGACGAGTGCAAGCAAAGTAACGCCTCCGGCCGTTCGTCGTTTCGTAACTTTTTACTTGCCCCGAAGGCACAGCGGTATTCGCCATCCTTTTCGCCGAGTTCCATTCCTTTTTCATCCCAGCTTTTTCATTTCTCCCGTTACTGCGAGCTGGTAAGGCATCGAGAATCGAGCTTTTTGTCGTTTAAAAGTAGTCTCTTCATTCGTCCATTCGCGGCTCGTGATTTCAAAGCGGAAATGGCCGAAGGACGAGAAGAAAATGACGGAGATCGAGAAAAATAGATAAATAAAGCAACGATAAAATTACAAAGTGCAACAGATTAATCCTAAATATTTCTTATTTGCCTTTCCTCGCGAACCACTGGAGTTATGATTGCACCTCTCCACCGTGTCATTAATTAAACGATTTGACGCTCCGTGAGCCGGTCGAGTTTCTAATGATTTTTTTTCCCAGACTTGAAAAACAAGTCTCTATAAATAAGGCTAATATATATGATAATCGCTTAAGCATCTTTATCCTCAAGTTTCCCGTATCGTTTACGATATATAGGCTGACTTTCTTGCAACTTTTTCCTTGCGTCAGTCTTTTCCTCGAGTTAGGTCAGGCACGAGTATCACTCGACGAAATATACGAAACAAATCCTTATACATAAAAGTCGAGCTCCTTTTCTTTCGAATAATTTATTAATGAGTCCGCGTGGGGAGAGGCTGAAAGCTTTTGTGGAAATATAGAGCAGGGATTTGACGAAGAATATACTATATATATAGCGAACTTACTTAACCTATATATATAGATTGACTAGTAGACGTATTAAGTGCAGAGTATAGGAAAGTGATTCCTGGCAATACATGTAAATCGTTTGGTACTTAGGGCGGCTTCGGAGTGGTGTAGTATAAAATGGGTAAAGAGAGGCGAGAAGAAGCAAGCAAGCATGAAAGGCTGGATCGATCAACGGTGGTCGAAGAATTTTCCTGCGAATTATCGCTCTCCCATATAATTTGCAATTAATTCATAGTCGAGTCTTCTGGTGGCACTAATTTCTCAGGAAATTAATCTAGCTGGATAACGATATCAGGTAATTGTATGCACTCCATTACGGATGAGAAGTGGGAGGAGGGGTACAGGATAATTACCGAGGCAGAGAAGCGGTTACTTGCTTGGATACGATGCCGTAACGCAATGGAGTAATTAGCTTGGCTGCGTATAAGTAAGGAATAACTTTTCTCTTTGGTGCTAACTGTATCTTCGTATTTTAGTATAGGTATAGCAGGGAAGGATGGCAATTATTACAGGGATGCCAATGTGATTGGTCGGCCTAACCCAACTCCCGAATGCCGAGTACCTATACCGTGGAGGACAGCTTAAACTGAATACTGATTAGGCTAGAGCCAACGTTATACTGAAATAGTGATTATGCAAGCATCACGTGTGCCACCGTGCGCGAAGGTGTATTAGTTTCTTGCGAAAAACTTTAATTATTCCATACCGAACGATCTGGTACTATACGCTCGTGCTGCTTTCGCGCCAACTCGTGTGACAATATAGCGATATTGCTACGCCGGGATACCAAAATCAATTTAGCTCAGTTTTACCATATCTATACCATTGCTGAATTGATTTAACCATGTTGCTTCGGCTTGCAACGAAGCTGCAATTGCTTAAAAAGCTGTCTCAGCGGTGCACTTGCACAGTGACGAATATAAGACTGTGCATGTAATGGTAGTTTTTCTTGGACGCAGGGATAAATAACGCTAAACGATAATTCATTATGTTTCACGGCTAGTAAACTTTCCATTCTTAAGTTTCATTTCCATTTGAATTTCCCTCACGGTCGGATTCACCGCAATGGTAGGTGCATACTGCGATTTCTTTGCTACATTACCCCAACAACTTGCAAAATTTGTTGAGAGTGTGAAGAATTTATTCTTGCCGCAAGAACTTCTCAAATGGCCAGACTTTTCGTTTCATTAAAATTCTCTGTCAAATCCCATGCACACATTTTTCAGAAAGCTCTCCGTTCCAGCCGTCGCTATATAACATTAACACTTTTAATATAGAGAGCCCCTATATGTATATACATATATATACGCGCATGGCTATAATTTTGTTACACACAGTCGCGAACAACAGCGCTTTGACACAAGTTGGAAAAGCTTTTTAAATAGCTGTTGTAATAAAAAAAATGTCGTTTAACTGGATTAGTTTGATAAGCTAGCTGTAACGCGCGAATGTAGCGAGAAGTGATTTTAATGAATTATTGATGGGTGAAGGATGGATGGCGTTATGTAGTTTGTAAAAAGGGCTTTGGGATAGAGATTGAATTTCTGGCGGAAATTTGAGCGATAACACTGTGTGGAAATATGGTCGCGATCGGCCAGGTTCGAGGGAAAAGTGCATGGATCGATTTTATCGGTTCTTCTTAGAAATTTGTTACCGCAAGCGGGGAGCTACACCGAATGGTTCAGAATTTCGAGTATTGCTCAAACTTTCCAAATAGGATTCCTAGCATTGTAGCTCGTATTTGCCGGGAGGAATGGACTACCGTGTCTCTCAGTCCTACTAGATCGATTTTCCTTTAATACCCGGCTAGCACACGGAGAAAAATGATTTTAGTTAATTTAGCAATAAATGAATTGCTAAAAAAAGATCGCACTCATAACAATATTTATATTTAAAAAAATAGTTCACTGTTGCTAAAATAGCAATTTAGAATTTACAATAATTTTATTGTAGAACAAGCAATAATGCAATGTTAAGTTAACCATTCATATTTGTTAAAACTACAGGTATATATCAGCAAAATTTTATTGCTATTTTCACAACAAAAATTATATACGATTATAATAAAGATTGCTATTTTTGCAATATTTCTTTAGTTAAAACAACAATTTATTTATTGAGTATTCAGAGCAATACCACAATAGTTCTTGTTACTAAAAGAGTAGTTACTACATCCATAAAAATATATGTTATAAGGAGAAGAGCTTGTATTTTATACAAATGCTTTGGTTAGCTTTTATAATTATGTAAAATAATATCGATAGCTGATGGCCTAAAGTTGAAAATAATATATACATTTTTTATAAGTTCCGCTGTTATTCCAAAAAAAGATAAACTGATGGAGAGGGCATTCTCATTTTTTGCTCTAAACCGTCTTGTTTATGTCTAATGCGCATAACCGTTGAGCGTTGGCATAGTTGGCGGTTAATTGCATCAGAACAGTGTGTTGGGAACTAAGTGGCCACAGGACAATTTTCAAACCGAATATAAATACGCGTGATCTACCTAATGATAAAATTAGTGCACAAATTACATGGATAAACTTAGTATCTGATTATTTTCAATAATTATATCCGTGTCTCGATTATTATTCCCCAGTTGTAAAGTGCAGATTTTGTGTCGAAGTAAAGATATTATATATACTATACGGCATTTTGGGATTAGTTTCATATCCTCTCTCAGAAATAATTTTTGATGAAAGATAACTACAAATAAAGTAAGTACATTGCACATTCGTTTAACATACTTTTTTACCTAAAATTTATTGTATTTAGTATTCTAAAACTCTAACTACATATGAAATTCTGGCTCAGACCTGTTTCGATCGGCTCTACATATACCGTTCTCTTTTCATCATTTATCCATTGTTTATTGGTTTGACTATTTCAACCTAATCTAAAAAGCAATCATTAAGCAATACGAAAACAGTCACGTTGCTAACCGAGACACTCTTGTACGGTAAAACCTTAACAGTTTTTCTTTAATATTATATGTAACAGATTTTTTGTTTAATTCTTAATTATAGATGGCAGATGAGTTTGTAAAACAAAAGCTATGTGAATGGAAATTGGAAAATTTAATAGAGAATTTTGAATGTAAATTTATAGTTTCTTTTTTTCTACTTGAATAATTTGTTTTCGAGTTCTAACTGTTTATCTTCTTTGTAAGCTGAGGGTATTGAGGAGGAATCATTTGCTGAGTTAAATAAAAATAATATTAAGGAACTGATACCCAGACTAGGCGAACGTTTAAAATTTTTAAAGAAGTTTGAAGAATATAAAAGCTCGTTGCAGGTAAAGTAAATAATTCTTTATAAATGATTTATTAAACCATAAGCCAAATTATTAAACACTGCAGGGTGACAAAAAATCTGGAGAAGACACAGAGCCTATAACGTCAACATGTAGGTTCATTTTTATTTTATATAATAATTGTTTTAATTTAAAGTGTACGTTAGAAATTTTTATTACAGCATTAATGTTACACACAAACAAACAAAATATTCAATCTAAAAATAAAGTTCTTTGTATTTTGGAAAATTCTGTCGAAGGAGTGGTAATCTTAAAAGTTTACAAAGAGACTCAAATTTTAACTACGCAGCTAAGAACAAAACTTGTAAATTTAGTTATCACTCATGAATTAAACAATTCTAAAGATAACAAGTAAGAATAATTTAATTGTTTTAAAAGCTCCAATTAATAAAAAAAAATTTTAATAGAAGAAAAAAATTTTTCAGAATATCAACGATTACATTTTTACAAATATGTGAGGATATTGTTGCAATTTTCCCAACAGAAAAGAAGGCAATTATCAAAAAATTAATATCTTACCATAATCATTATATATTAAATTGCTATTTAGTCATTTACTGTTAAACATTAATTTTATAGGGAACATATTATATACCATATACTCAAGAAAATGGTAAAGTGTTGCAAGCTAGGGGAAAATTGTGGTGTAAATATTATAATTTAAGACGCATATTAAAAAAGTTAAATAAAAATTCTACGGTGAATGTCTCAGATGAAGGAAGCAATACTGACTTAAGCGAAGAGGCAATTATTGATGGTAATATTTGGATATTGACAGGTTTATTTAATTTACTGTATTAAAATAAATATTGAATACTATTGTACAATTTTAGATACATATGAGCCATCAGATGAAAATAAGGATAAATTACAATGGTTAAAAAATTCAAAGGAGCCATGGAATCAAATTGTAGAATTTTGGAAATCAACTAGAAGAGCAAGAGAAATTCAGTTCAAGAAAGAAACACTAATTTATGATTATGTTGAATCATTTACCTGTTTAAAGCAAGCGTTAGGCTATACACTTGTAAGTAATTACTTAAGAGATGTTACGGTTACTTTTTACTTATGTATAAATACATTATCTGTAATTTTATTTCAGATTGAAATAGATTTTGCTCAAAAGTACCCAGGAAAAGAACTAAGTTTATTTGACAAGTGGCCAACATATTCTTTAAAAATATTGAATATTGCAAAGTCATGCAACAGAGTTGACATTAAAAATTGCCTAGATATATTAAGTATTTCAGATACAGAAGGTATATGTTTTAAATAATATATTAAAACAACTTTAATATAATTATTTTAGATATTATATTTATAACCATCTTGGTATATTATATTAGATTTAAATTTTCAGAGACAAGGTCAATAATTGCTTTGCGTATTCTCCCTTTATTGATTCCTATTGTTTCCATTCGTAGAAACAATAATACATGGCGACCATCAAAAATAGAAATTCAGGATGGATTCTTTATTCGAATTAATGTAAGCAAGCTTTTCTATTAATTAGTTAAGTTTCAAACTCATAAATTAAAGAAAATATTAATTATTGATTTTAGACTGTAGCTGATCTGCAACCAACTATCCAAAGACGAAGAGAAAAAATGCTTAAATATGGTTTAACAGTTCAACCATTTATAGTAATTATCGGATCTTCACTCCAGCGAATAGAATGCAGCTACGTAGTTATAGATAAAATAATTTATCTATTAGAGAACACTTTGAAAGCGGTGGATATATGTTTTAAATCATATCATGTGTTTTCTGCATTATATCCATATGAATGTGAGCAGGTATGGATGTTTTTTCAAAAAGTCATATATAACATATCTACCAAATGGGATAAGAAATGCAGAATGTCAGTTGGATTAACAACTTTTATATCTGATGTTGAAAATGAAAACTAAAACGCGTTTTTAATATTTAATTACATTAATTCAGAAATTTAAGTTTGTTACAAATCACGAAAACAATGCCGAAGTGCTATACATGCCAACAAGATTTTGACTTTATTAAAGATTTAGTAAGGCATATAAAAAGTTGTCATTATATGTATAATACAAAATTGACATGTGCTGAGCAAGGATGTATGAGAGAATTTGACAATTTTTCGGTTCTTACGAGACACTTGAGAAAATGTCATGACTTCTTGTCAACTAAAAATGAAATACCTACAAATAATATTTCTACCTCTTTTGACGATATAAGAAGTGATGTTTTAGATAATGTTTGTGATTTAGCTTTTAGCTTTCCTGCTCCCCCTACACTTAGTTCATATAATACAGCTGAACATGTCAACTTTTCAAAAGAGTTTAATGAATCAAATGCATTTCTTAATTTCAAGAAAGAATTTTTGTCACGTTTTATTTTTTTTATTATTAACTTGTATGGGAATCGTTTATTACCCCGAAACTGCATACAAAATATTATCCAGGAGTTATCTAAATTGTCTGAACCAATAGTTACTTATTTGAAGACAGTTATTGGTCATAAATTGAGCATACTGGGGGATGAAAATGTGTCAGCTTTAAGTAATACATTAGATTTCGTAAAAGACACAGTAAATAAAATGTCTTCAGATTATTTACGAATTAAGTATTTAAAGGATAATGGATATTATGAGGAACCACAGGATTTGGTAATCGGCGAAGCTTTAAAAGAAACAATTTTACATGATAAGATTGTTTTAGAAACTGGTTATGAGACTATTAAATACATTTCTCTTCGAAACACTTTAAAACGTTTTTTTGAGCTGCCTGATGTTTTAGAAATGACACTACAATACTTAGATGAATTATCTACATCTAAACTTATTATTGAGAATTTCACGCAAAGTAATTTATGGAAACAGAAGACTCTGTCATATCAAGGTAAAATCGTGATACCATTATTTCTTTATTTCGACGAATATGAAGTCAATAATCCGTTAGGTAGCAGGTCTAGTATCAAAAAGTTAGGCGCAGTTTATATTTCTCTTCCATCTTTACCACCCCACTATCGGTCCAAACTAGAAAATATTTTTTTGGTTTTACTGTTTTATGCAAGAAGTAGAATACATTATGGAAACGCAGCAATTTTTAAAGTATTAATAGATGAACTTATTGCTTTAGAAGAAAAAGGTATTGTAATAGTTACACCAAATGAAAGTGTGCAGGTTTTTTTTGTATTAGGTCTTATTATAGGAGACAACCTTGGCTTACACTCAATTTTAGGTCTAGTTGAAAGTTTTTCGGCTAACCGGCCTTGCCGTTTTTGTAATATCAGAAAAGATAATTTAACAAGTAATAGTTTTATCGATAATTTTATTAAAATGAGATCACGCTATGATTATTTAAACAGTGTAGCAAATAATAATGTGTTTGATTCTGGGATAAAAGAGGAGTGTATATGGAATAGAATTCCAAGTTTTCATATAACGGAAAACTTTGTTGTTGATATAATGCACGATGTTTTAGAAGGAGTTTGTAAATTTGATATCTCTTTAATTCTTAAATATTTTATAATACAAGTAAAATTATTTACACTGGAAACACTAAACTGTAGGATTAAGTTCCTTAATTACGGTTACATAGAAAAACGTAATAAGCCACCAGAAATAAAAAATCTTGATAATATAAAAATGTCGGCTTCCGAAGTATTTTGTTTTATTCAGCATTTATCATTTTTTGTAGGTGACTTAATACCAGAAAATAATAGTTATTGGCAATTGTATTTGCTCCTAAGAGATTTGTTAGATTTAATCACAGCACCATATATTCATAAAGAATATCCTAATCTTCTTAAAACTATAATTCAAGAGCACAATGAGCTATATGTAGAGCTTTCTAAATTTAATTTAAAACCAAAACATCATCACATGATTCATTACTCTTATGTAATGCAAATGTCTGGACCGCTAGTTCACTTATGGTGCATGCGATTTGAAGCAAAACATAGACAGGGCAAAATTTCTGCAAATGCAACTACATCTAGGCGAAATATTATTCACACGATATCAGTCAGAGAATCGATAAAGTTTAGTGAGCGTCTTATTTTACATAAAGGTTTTACAAATGAACAATCGATTGGACCAGACATACACCCAATAAATATTAACGAACTACTTATAAAAAATAAGTTATCTTCACGCTTTGAAAATTATAAATATGTTAAATGGGTTAGTGTCAATAACTTAATTTACAAACTTAATTTGTCTGTACAAATAAACGATGTCCCAACAGTTGGTAAAATAACAAAAATATTAATAAATCAAGAAAACAAAATTTGTTTTTTGTTAAGGATATATGAAACAATAGATTATATAGAACATTTTCATGCATACCACGTTAATGAAAAATCTGAATACATATATATAGAATACATGCAGTTAATAAATCAGATACCATTTTTTGTAATTGAAGCAAGTAATGGAAATATGTATTTTTCAAACAGTAATAGATTAGTTACTTCGGCATTGTAATCGTTTAGGTTTTGATATATATTATTACTATAAGTTTGTTTAAATAAGCGAAAATAATTTTTTTAACAAAAAAAGAAAAATGTTTGACAAAATAGTTACTATGAAAATTGAAGTAATATTTTACTTTTGTTTTATTTGAATTTTTTTTTACGAAATTTATAAGGATAAAAGATTTAATGCAAGATTGTGTGTGTGTATTAAAATATAATTATATTTATGTTTTTATATTATATAATATATGTCTTTCTAACGTTTTTATGCAAAAATAAATATGCATTGATGGAAATTTCTTTCTAAAATAAATCGTATTTTTTTCTTCCTTAAAGAGATGAAAAAAGTGCAATATACTATATTGTGTTTATACGACATACTATTATAAAACATTAAATCGTGTTTTAACATTTCAACGAAGATATAAAATATGATGTAATATACATTATAACATGGCTCGCAAATTTGTGCACTTTTCAGTCTTTTACTATAAGTCTCTAATACGGATTCCTTATTAGTGATTGTAGTAAACAACTGATAAATGCAAACATTTTTGAGCCCTGCATTATAATAATAATATGTCGTATATGCAATATTATATTGCAATAAAAAACTGCAATGCAGAATTGTTAATAAATAATACTGCCCTAATATTGTTAATTCTACATTTCAAGTATTGCAAAAAAAAATTGCAATGGTAATTAACAATAACTTTTGTTAGATTTTTCAAAAATTTAGTATAGTAATAATTGCAATACTGTATTAGCAATATTGTTTAGTAATTTGATATAACAAAAACTATTGTGCACTTATTTAACAATAAAATATTGCAAAAATCTACTACAAAAAAAATACAATAAAATTAATATAAAAATCGCTGGTCCAAATAGAGCAACAATTTATTGCTAATTCAGCAACTTTATTGCCATTTTTTTTCTCCGTGGCACGACCCCATACACATGCATATCTTGATACGCGCCGGACTTCACCGTGTGCTACCTGGTCACCTATAGCTGCCCAACTAAACGAATCAGCGTCAGCCGAAACCACACTACCCCGAAAGCTCGCTGTACAATACATCTATATGTATACGTGTGTGTAATATATACCGATATGTACTACAAACTCGCCCTGCTGCTCTGCCACACCTGCAAAACGTTACTTACACTCCATCTATATATACGTGCATGCAGGCTAAATTTCCAACTTGCATTACGTTTACTATGTAAAAGCATTCGTTTACATATTCAAAGTCTTCAACGCGCATATAGGAATACATGACAAGTGTCACAAAGGTGTTTATTTCTGGTGTTCTCAGAGCTAGCAGGTATCCGGCCTTAAAGAGCGAAGATGCATATGATATTACATAGGCGCATAGCTCACTGGACTTTGATTCGCTTAATCGAAAGTCCGCATGCTCCTGCACATTTATTTATTCCCCGTGTATGAGTCACTCGTACACACGCTCAATCGTCGATGCGACTCTGATTCAACACATTTGCACAGTAGTATAATGAAGTGTCGTACGTGACATGCACAGGAACATGTGAAAGCACTTCTTCCCACGCGTTACAGGAATGCCAGTGTGTACAAACACACCAGTTACACGCGATGGCTCTATGGTAGCTTGTGTTACAAGAATCTGATGTAATGCTAAAAAGCTCTGCACTCTGTGTGTCCACTGGTATAATCAACTGTAAAATTCAGCTTTTCGATCGAATTATGCGTCGACTATTCTCGTTAAAAATGTAAATACGAAAGTGTAGACCGATAGGCACAGGTATTGTATGGACGATATACTTTTTTATCCAGAATTTCGCAGTTAGCATATTGAGTACTACTGTGCCGCGGACTCGTAAACTAGAAATATTTATTTATGAGAAAAGTTTTTCCAGCGATATCCAATAGCGTAATGATTAATGGCAAAAAAGAATCGTTATGTTTGATGCGCGTCCTGCTATATATGGGTATATGTGCAGAAACTGGCACAGAGCGAGTTTCAGGTGAAGCAAAGTAAAATGAATAAAAATAGAAAAAAAAAAAAAAATAATTATTGAAAATAAAATTTAGCACAATCATGACAAACGACGACTGGCGATTGATATTGAAAGAAAATAAGCCATAGAAAATAATCTTTGGATGCAAGTAGCGCACCTCCACAAGGATATAAAAGTCTCTGCACGCGAAACTCTATTTACGTGCTTACACAGACGTTCTTGATCCCCTGGGAAATAGAAAGTTCGCGAAATAGCTATGTATGTACCTGCTAGCCATTTTCTGTGCCTGAATCGAATGTTTGCTCCATATCAACTGGTTTGTCGAATCAGACCACACTTCGCCCTTAACCCACACGGCCCTCTTGCGTAGTACTGCTAACAAAACCTATGTATTTTGCGAGAGCTATGGAAGCCTAACGCAAAGTACACCCGACCCTTCACACTTTATTATTTGATTTCCTGCTGCCCGTTCATTAACTTTTACGATCCAACGTCTTTTCATAGACTAATTGAAGAAGCCCTGGGTAAAATAGCACGTTTTAATGTTTAATTAGAGTTTCAACGTGCCAATAGTAAAAGCACATTACATCTATATATTAGTCTTTGTTAATATTTTCATTTACATTATTAATCATGATTGCGTGGTCAATTTAGTTGATTAATATTTAACCTATTCATGCAAGTTTCTATCGAATATCCATAATATTTGAAGCAGCATCAGAGTTCAATGTGGTTGCTAAGCCGGTCATACGTCATGGCTTTTTAACAACTGAAAAAGGTGATTGAATCGTCAGTATCCTCCACTTCTGCGCGCATGACAAATTAATTAAAACAATGATTTATTCCGTATGTAGTAATCGTGGATATAATCGATAATGAATTTCAAACTGGCATCGACTTTGCCGCTATACGCGAAGAGGAAATAGAGATGAAAAAATGAGGAGGTAAAATTTGATGGACGATAAAAGCGCAAGCAGTCCTTTTGCAATGGTTAAATATTGCTCCGGATGAGGAGTCGTGCATCGTATATATTATCCAGCAGCAATGTTGCATATTTTGCCAAGAGGGCAGCCCGTTGCGTCGCTTCTAAAGAAGATAGGAAAGAGGAAAATTGTAGTCTTAAAACTAAAGCAAGTGTGAAATAAAACTATACTGCTTTATATCCATTTCCAAAGGTTAACGTTCATGTAAAAGCACCACGTTCTATTTTATATTTCGAAGATACTTTCCGCGCAAGTGTATAGTAGACTTTTTTACGATTAAACTGCAATTTTCCAACTGCGTTGGGTCAGTTGACCCTTCCGCAGTTCACTAGGCAGTTTAGTAGGGCCATCTGTCGTAAAACCGCTGACTTCTTTGTTTAGTCGAAGCGCAGAGGCACAGTTTGGTAGCTTTGAACGTAAATGCTTGACTCTTTACTCTCGGTTGCGAGTCTCGCTCTTTATTGCGTTTCTTGACGCAAGTAAAGGTATCGCAGCGGTGAAACGATTCAACGACCCTATGCAAGGAATCTGCGCACTCACACACGATCCGTTCTATCTCGTTACGCCACCGCAGTAGGTATCGCGACCATGGGATATCACGTCCGTCGAGCGAACGACTCCATGGAAATGAAATAAACGATGACAATGTAAATGCGATAAGATTATGAATCAGAATAAGAATATTCCTGGTACAGTGGCAGATTTTACGAGGAACTTCCCTTTTTCCCACAGCCTTGTTGCTAGAAACTTTTCAACTTTTTAAACTTGATAAGTTTTTTCGTCATCCGGCATCCCCTCCCCTCGCGCTCTCCTCTCACCGCTAGTTTAACTTTAACACGCAAAAACCTGCATTTACCACAATCTGCATTAAACATGTCAGCAACGAGCCTTTTAGCCGTTTCGGTAGTCTTTTCCCTTCATCTCCATTCTCCTCTATTTTCATTCTTTTTATCGACTTTATGGAACATTGAATTCAGGTCAACGTTTCGGCGAAAACAAGTCAAGAATCGCTTTGGATCTACCATTGTAGCGGAGAACAGCTGCGAGTTGGGGGTCCAGAGCCAGATGTATGTGTATATATACAAAGAGGGAGCGGACTACAAGAGCGTCTTGTGTTTCGTTTCTTCAACTTTTGTGCGAGAGACGCTTCTTCCCTTTAACCGCAGGGAATGCAACAGTCGAATCCTTTTGATACGCGTTACAGCACGTGCCATTTGATACGTCTAAAGCCTATGGAGCAAGAAATATGACACCAAATTTCATTTCCATGTTGAACAAAGGGGGTGGCGTGCTTCGTCGAAAGGAAAAGTAACAATTGGCCTATACACGAATGGATATATAAATGTTTCAGGAATCACTGTGTAGGAGTCGTGTGGTGTGATAGAAGAGAATTGTAAACGAGAGACATGGAGTTGAGGAGAACGAAGCACGCAAGATGGAATGACAGTGTGTTTATATATATATATATACATATCGTCGTGTGTGTGCTGCGTTACCTCCGCTTGAAATATACCATAACATGTGTGTATATGCGTTAGGAGACAATGGTGATATACACTGCTGCGAGTATTTTGCGGGACCATATAGCAGACAGTTTTAGACGTATAGCCAAAGTCCGAAGTAACGATCGACCAGGCTTACACGGAACGAGAGCTCTCTACTACCACTTCCGGTACCTTCGCCATTCGTAAAGTATCGCGTAATACTGCTATAATGTCCCTGTAACCCCCTGTAACTTCTCACGGCGCACTAATGGGAAAAACTAGTGCCATTCACACGCACGCGTCAACACACACAAACACACACTTTTGTATCCAACGCCCTTCTCGTTCTCGTTTTAATGTGGCTATCTATGCATATAACAACGTCAATGAAATAATGGTAACGATCGCTATAATTCTTCCATCTTCTCGGCTGTGCAAGTTTGCCTGATCCAATAAAAAAAAAAAAAAAAAAAAAAAAAAAAGAGAGAGAGAGAGAGAGACAAAAAACACAGTGCAGCGGGGAATGATATATTCAATCCGAGCTTGTAACGTTATCTGTGTTAATTACGATATGATGGGAATTACGAAACCAACGCAGTATTTCTTAGGGGATGGATATCCGGAGAAAGTATCGGAAACAGAAATAGCTAGACAGCATTCCCATACGATACGCTCCCAGAGCGGCTATAAATGTCCGCTCGATCGAGAATAAATTAATCCCAGGATGTCCTTTTGCTAAGCAGCAGGATACTTTGCCGGTCTTGCTTTACGCTTTTCTGCATTCTGCATCCTCAGAAACGAGCGCTCGGAAAAAGTTTCTCGCATGGATGCAGCAATTCCGAGCGATAAGCTCTTATACGTCCCTTTTCAAGTTTTCCGCTTCCACTTCCGGCTTCCCTCTTATAACTACCGCGTGGAATTACATTAAAACAGAATATGATGTTACCTATGCTTCACAGGTTTATTTATTCGAAGCGGTACGTAAAGAGCGTTCCATTCAATTTTCAATTAAACTTTTCTTTTCCTTTCTTATACACAGTTGAAACTTTGAATGAAACCTATACTTATGTGCAGCATGGAGTGTTACACGTGTTGTTACATTTTTAATGATATTTATTTTGAAATTGAGTTAAGTCGTGTATTGTGGAATTTATTGGTAAGAATATATAATTAACCGATAGTCATAGTTTCATGTAAAATTCGTCGATATAGAGAGAATAATATATATTAATTACATGTTCATGCCATGTGTAATAGTATAAATTATCATTGATAGATTAATGTATAAAACAGAGTGCACTGTAATGTAGTAGTATGTTTATCTTGAAAGTTTGAATTATTCCATGTTGCTCTCTATAGTAGCGAGGAAGAATCTTGTTGATGTAAGTGTAAAAATGTTAGTCTGTCGAGAGACGTACGTGGAAAACACAAAAATGTATACCGTGCCTTTCAACCTGTATATCTGTATTTTCTTTGTATTCGACTTTCGAGCCGAGGAAGGAATGTAAAGTTGTTATAAAAATACATTTTTAATCTCATGGGTCTAACAAATGTAATAAAATTGATCTTTGAGGAAAATACGTATAAAGATAATTAAGTTTTACGGTAAATATAAAGGAAGAAGTGAGATTTAATTTAATATTACGCTATAGTAATTTGTATTTGATGGTTCATTATCTTTCCAGTGTAAAAGTGATCTACAGTGCTTTAGCGTTTCAACAGTAACAAGACGGCTGATTAAAATTTTCTATCAGTGAAATTGGTAAAAGAAGCGATCTACAAAGTAACTGGATCGGTAAGAGCTTTAGCATACTATCCATTTTGATCGCGCCATTTTATTTCATCCATATTACATCAGACCTTAGAGCGTCACTAATATTATTGTTTTGCTCCCTCGAAAACATATTTTTCTTTCATAAGTTTAACCACCATAGTGCACGGTAAAAAATTGCGCTTCTACTACAATATTGACAAAACAGCGCGCTTTTGTTTGCATCCGTTCAATTTTTTCCACTCGTATTTTGTACGTATGTAGTTACATTCAACCTTGCAAAAGCACGCTACTTAAATAACAAAATTGAAAATAAAACATTTCGACATTACATTCGGCTTAGGTTTAATTCCATTAATATTTCACCGCTTACCAACAGTTTTTGCACCACCAAAATATACGACGTTCTTCATTCAATTTTAAACGATTTTCATTAAGCAAACAGTTTACATCGTAAATTTATGTGCATTCGTGTTATACGCGTGTATACACGGAAGCTTCACAAAAAATATAGGTTTGATCATGCGAGTAGAGATTTCTATTGAATTGCATTTTTTTTTTGCTCTCTCGTAAAAGTAGAGTTAGGTAAGCGCTTGTTAAGGGAAGATCGATGGCTCATTCAGCGTGCGATTGGTGTACCGTGGGGTAGCGTTCTTAATTTCTACAGCGAATTATCCTGAATGGGGCAGGCTCGAGCCTCGATGTATTCACACCAGCTGTTTTCAGCATCATTAAACGATACTGTACGAGTTGTAGCTTTTATTCCTAAACTTCCGCCCTATCATCCGCCGCAGACTCCGGGGAAGGTTTGCCGTGGCTAATGTACCACGTCATTCGCGTGTCAGCATGTGAGTGGGCAGATTCAAGCGTGCGTGTGTTCCAGCGTCTGTGTTTGTGCGCGTCGGTGCAACCTTACCTCACCGGGCTTACCCCCATGGCTTCTCGCAAATACTCCGTTTCCCAGCCATCATCTGCCTGCTCTTCTGTGCTTTTCTCTCTCCCTCTCATGCACCCACACACCCGCACACCCACACACACACTCTCTCTCATGTCCCTCAACGTGTCCCAGCTCCTCGACCCCTTTACGCTACTTCCTCCCCCCCCCTCTCCTGCTGCTCCTTCTCGAAACTGGGCCCATACCTTCCACTCTCGCAGATAGTGCTTCTGTACATACACTTATTACCTCTCTTCTCCGGTACTGCCTCAAAATCTATATGTACCCTGGCGTCGTAGTGTACCACGCGCATCGGGCATATACGTGCCAGTGCACTGTGAGTGTGTTTGCCCTACCACTTTGCTTCCAGCGGAAAGAGCAAAGGATATCCCGGGCTTCCACTATACATAGTATACTACTCCCCTCTCCTAATCGCCTTTTTCGCTTCAACGTCCACCTTTGCCAACGGCAATCCACGAGTGCAAAGATTCGCGAGACATTCTCAACGTGTCCGAGCGATCTTTCATAAAGATTCTTGCCTTCCTATTGGACAGCTTGGGATCTCTATTCACGTAGAAATAATCAATTATCCGATAGCGGGGAGACGGAAAAAAGCATGACGAAAGAATCGTTGCAAAGTTCCCCCCTGCCACGTCTGACGAGAGATCGACCTTTTCTACTTAAGTTATGACCGAGAATATTTAGAACAATTGCAAGTGCTCTACTTTGCGAACTAGTATAGCGAGCACAGTGTCAGGTGCGTTTATACTCTCGAATCATCCACGCTTCAAACTTGGTGATTGCAGTGGTTTATTTCCGTAAGTGGTATGACGTAAACTGTCGGGCCCACTCGAAATTTCAATATAAATCAAACTCAAATATCTGAGGCTTGCTTTTCATAGTTCCTCGTCGAGCTAAATGTACGGAAGAGCAGTTTTCGAACCACGGATTATGAGATGCGAGTAAAATTTTGTTATTACATGGAATACGAATTATTATAGAGATACGAAGTTTAACAAATAGATGGTTCAACGTCAGTTTTGAATATATATAGTTAGTTAATCGTTTCTAATAAAAAGCAAATTGAAATTTGTGTTCCCCCGGAGCCATTTCCCCGTTATAGTTTGCTTCCTTCGGAATTCGTATGGTACGATGCGCTACTGTGAAAGCGATGGGGAAAGTAGAAGAAACTGAAACAAGCCAGACATTTGAAGGAAAAAATGTTTTCAAGCGTACAAATATAGGTCGCGCAGGTGTATCAATTATAGGAAATTGTATAGGAGTAGATTTAAAGGCCAGGTGATCGTAATTACTTTGGGAAAAGCGATCTCGTTGGTAGAAACAAGTCTCTGGCAAGGTTGTACCGTTGAGAAGCTAAATTACGCCAAGTCTTCATAGCTGCTACTCGTCGTCTTAGTCGACGTTGTCGTCGGCGTAGTCGTCGTCACTACGATCAATATTTTCATACAAACTCCCTCCAGACTTAAGTGACTCCCTGCACCACACTCTCTCCATCGCGAAACTCTCTAGGAACAGATGAGTTCTCGATTCGAGCGACGATTAGTCAAAACCATAACAAAGTTGGAGCTACGAACCGTAAGATTAAACCATGAAATTCGTCACGTTGCCATGTGTATGAGCCTATAAACTAGCTGCCGTTTTAAACAAGTAATTCATTTTTCCACGCCAAAGCCCCTGATAGCAAAAATTTTAATAACAATCCGGTCAAAAGGACGATTAGATTCATGAGATAAGCAGTGTTTACCGCAAGAGCAGCCTAAGCCACTCATGCATCATAAAAGGACCAATGAACGAGGAAAATTAAACGAGCAAAGATTGATTATCGAGTTTCAAAAGAATGATTCGAAATCGATAGTAACCGAGTTCGAATGTTTTCAGCGGATAAGCGGAGTGTTTCTGGCCCGATTGTACTTCGGCAGTGGAAAGTTTTCGCAAAAATACTCGAGCTCTTCCTTTAAGCGTGGAATGCTAGGATTGGTTGAAAGTTTCTGCCTTTCCACTACAATGGGAAACTAGTTAAGAACAGCTTAGATTAAAATTCTTGACCAACTAGTTGCCTTAATCGTTCCGATACATATTTATATGATTCGTCTTTCCGGATATACTCCTCGTGTGCATATCTCGCTTTCTTTCGTTTCGAGCTTAATACGAACGAGGTTAATTAACGTGGAATTAATTATTGGACTATTGTAACATTTACGATTGATCCTAGAGTGCAACAAGACATGTTGGTTGCTAATCAAACTGTCGCTGTGCACAGATACACAGCAGCGGGAGGAGACGTTGTATTTATTGGGATACCATTCAACTAAAGTTGGTCAAACAGTTACAGCCCTCGAGCAGAATCGTTAACTAGCAAAGAATAGTCGGGGGGATGCTAACGACCGCGTTTCAAACTAATTTTTCCCAATAAAATTCCAATTACAACGATAAGATACATTTATTCATCCAACCCATGACTTTACGCCTCGTTGATTTTTCTGGGTTCCTCAAAATTCAGGTTTATTTTTCACATTGGTAAATTAAATCATTATAAAGTCAATACATGTCAGCCCGAGGCGTATTTATCGTGGACCAATCGTTGAGCCGATTCTATGCGACGCAGCGAGGTGAAAAAAGCGCGTACGAAAAATGGATGGGGCTGCGAGGGGATTGAGAATTGTGGGTGGCGATGGACGATGCTGGGATGACGGGAGGTGGAGGGGGACAGGGGACAGGGGTGGAGAGAAATCGAGGACGAGGAGATGGGAGTGGGGGGTACTCTAGGTGGCGCGTCGGAACGAAAATTTCGCTGGAAAGCTATATTCGTGGGGTTTGCCGCGCACGCAGGGGGTTGCTGGGGTGAAACTTTTGTTTTCAGAGTGGCAGCCTTGCCAAGGTTGCACAATGGCCGGACACACTTCACCTTTTTGCATCTGCCATTTCGCGGCGATTCTGCCTGAGTCACTGCATACAAACGCACCTATACACGTTTATTGTACATGTGTACGTATGTGTTGCTGCCGGACTCGCGATGCGAACAGAGGGGCAATCTACATAACGCGATTAAAACTACGAATAATCGGTGGAAAATATCAATAATTTAGCGTACATGCATTTTTCTAGCGGATATACCTGAAAATCAAACTTTCTTACTGTGGTTGCATGGGATATTGAAAGGCCGAAAAACGCGAGAGATTGCCGTAGGTTTGCGATTGAGGGAGAACCTGGTGCGTGTATTTATTTATTTGCGTGTGCACGTCTGTGTGTTTATATGTATGCGCTATCGAAGTTTATGGTCCGGCTGGCCAGAGAAATCACTGACGATGCGCCAATCGGCTGCTCTGGCCGTACGATACACTCGACTCTCTATACCGGACTGGCAAACACGTCGGCTGCAATTTAATCGCGCGTGAGCCCTACGGAAAATATACACACAGCATCGACCAAATTCGAAAGGTGCTAACTCGCCGTTCGATCGTTATCGAGCCTTTGCCATTCGTAAATTTTCTCACTCATAAAATTCTCAAGTGTTTTAACGAGCTTTTCCCCCCAGATTTTCCAACTAGTCAACCACATTTCACTACTTCGGTTAGTCTTTTCCCTATATACACGCTACGAAACTCTGTAAAATAATAAATCGTACGCTCGTCATCAATTTGTTCTCGACGATTTAAAAACAGGACCCAATGATTTGGCCACTTGCACGAGACTTTATTTCAATAAATTATAACCGTTTGGATTATATTTACCCAACGAATCGACTTTTCCAGGAAAATGTTCCATTTGTTAATTATTCTTCACTTGAGTGTAAAATATAGTAATTTAACATTGCTCGATATTTCTGTAGGATTGGAAACTTTTTAAAAACTGTATTTACAGTAATTTATTATTCAACGAGAAAATTGCAAATTCAGTATCACTATTATCATTATTAGGAAAGGTCGATTTTAATTAGATTTTATTTGCAGAGATAACAAAGTACCAGAGCAGTACCTAGGGGAAATAAATCTTTCAAACAGTATTCGAGAAGGATGCAGCGCTCTGCACGAGGTTCATAATATTGTATGCAAATGTTTATAACTAAATTAGTCGAACTGCTGTAATAACACGCGAGTGCTGTTTTATCAACTGCTGCCGTTCAGTTAGGTTCGACTTTCGGTGGACATTCGTTGAAATTAATAGTATACAAATGATTAGTGGTTGGTATAATGTTATTACTATAATTTGTCACTAATTAGTTCCGGAGTGTAAGCAGTTATTTCGTCTGCTAATAAAGTTTCATTGCCGAGATGTTACGAGTTATCAGTGTCCGTATTCTATAGCTGTTAATTGTAGATCAATCGTTATCGTTAATCGATGTACACCATGGGGAGTATCGAAAGCTGCGCGTCTAATTACCATTACCACCTTTATATGGCAATCTCTTTTCTGCATAATAACAACAGTAAAAACTGATGAGAAAAGCGATAGTGGAATAGAGCGAGGGGTGTAAAGTTTTCTAATCATGCACTAAGCAGTTATAACTAATTACAACTGTATCCTTTATATGCCGGTAGATATTTTAGTTGGCATAAATCATCATAACTCGTCAGTATAAAATTTAAGGGATTTCCTTCATTTGGCTTTATCATCTCTATTTTATAGGAAATTTTGTTAAGCAATTTTTTACTACGCTTGTTTACTGGGAAGCTTCCCCCAGTGTATATATAGTTTATGGATGAAATTTCAAACGTGTAATACTGTAACATTTTTTTTAAATTCCTAATGGCCCAATTGAAATATTAAGTATAATTAAAATATGAAACTAATTAAGCTAGTTGGCGAGGTAAACATCGCGCTATTGTTAGCATAGCAGTTAAACAATTAATTTGTTACTGTTGTTACGCTCGAAGTGGGTAGATTTCGGAGGAAACATTATTATAGGGAGATTGGGAATAATTAGCGATATTGTAACATTGCAATAGCAATTTTGGATGATAATTATTAGAGGAACTAAATGATTATGGGCAGTGCATGCAAGGGGCCTGGCTGCATCGTCTTTGCGAGAGCCATGTTATTTGCATACATTCTCATTAGACACCTAGCCCACCGAGGGCGAGCCAAAGTAGATAAGGCAATTTGGATATTGCACACTATTCTACCTTGTGAAACAATAAGAATACCTCGGGAAATCCTGGAAAACGTTGAGTTATAGCCGGGTTTTCTCAATATTTGCTTTTTGCGAAACCACCACTGCATTTCCTCCACCCCATCTCTCTCTCTCTCTCTCTCTCTCTCTCTCTCTCTCTCTCTCTTGTTCAATTTACAACCCCCTCCTCAACCCTAAATTTCGGTCTACCACCAATCCTCGCTATCCTTTTCCCATTTCTTTCGCTGCCGGCTTTTCATATTGTTAAATATAACCTCCCAGCTAGCTTACGCAGCTTGATCCAGCAATATCACCCATTAATTAGTGCATTAATTACCACTGATGGATGTAACGAAATTTTCGCCTACCCGCCGAGTGTCGACTAACTTAAGGGCATTCACGGAATAATTTAAGTGGCTGCAGGAATTCCGACTAATTAATTGTACTTGCTTGACGGCACTTTATTATGAACCGTTTTATATTATTCCATCAGTAGCGAATTGCTCAATCGCTTTATTAAATTTCATACTCTTCGCAAAATGAATCAGGCTTGGACTAATTAGGTAGATTAAATATCAAAGCACGCTGCTATATTTTCTACACGAAAAGTAGATACATTTTCGCGTGGACCACGGTTAACTCCAGCTGCAAACATTCCAACAATAATTATACCACAACTGTGTAATAGTTTACTAATAAACGTACAACACTTGTACACGGGGCTCCTCTTGGCTCTAACAGTAGTAGAGGTCAACGATTGAAGCGCATCAATTTTTTATAGCATTTCTAATACATATAGAGGACTGATACAAAGGGAATTGTTGGGTAGAAACATTATGCATATTGATTGGAACAAATGGATGTTTGCTCAAACTTGATACGACAGTATTATACAATATACAATAAGGTGGAATGAGAGAGAAATTTAGGTATATATATATATATATTTATATATGTATAGGAGTCAGGGTGAAGGGTTCGTTAAATCCATGTTGACTCGACAAAGCTTAATCAACGCGATCCTCCAGGAGGCAGGGGAGAGGAAGGAGTTGTTAAATTAGTTGCTTATCGCGATGGTTAGCAGCCTCTTTTAAACGACAATTAGTCAAATTAAATAATTGACAAATGCTGCTGGATTGTGCGGCGAAGAACGGGTGAAGAGAAATTGAAGAGGGAGGGTAGGAAATGAAGCGTGAGGGAACAAGGACGGTGTGTATCCACGATGTCTTCGAGAATGTAGGCTCGCGACGGCCGGGTTATTTGCATACATTCTCATTAGGTGCTGGCACGGTAGGATAATTTGAATATTGCACGTTACTCCTCCTGATGAGACGTAATTCGAGCGGTGCTCGTGAACAATTCCGCGGGGTGGTTCGGCGGGAATCTTGATGAGGTGTTTCCCCAAACAGACAGATAGCTTCAACGGCGCTTTATGAATAACTTCCTTATCCTCCTTTTGCCGGCTTACAAAATCACAACCCGATCCTCTCATTAGTGCCTCTCCTCGCGAAGCATCAATCAGCCAACTCGTCTATTTCCGCGTCATAACTAATAAAGTCTCTCGGAAACTTCTCCCATACAACTAAACAATCTTTTCAAAACTTTGCTTTGCACCACTGAAATTCGCCTTTCGAACGTATAATAATAAATAGAGCATGCGTTTGAAATTTAACGCTTCATGAGTTTATCAGCAATGGCGTAGGGGGCTGAATATCATATATATATATATATATATATACACGTATGTGTGTGTGTGTGTGTGTGTGTGATAACGAAGAGTTTTCACCCAATTAAAGTTATCTCCATGTTTTATATCGTGTTTGTGCTTTTGGTTTGTAAAAAGTAAGCCTATATTATCATCACGAACACTTCTTATTACGGTGCATAGTTGGCACGTAGCTTTACTTGAATGAAGAGCTTCAGCTAGTTGCGCAATAACAGCAGATACCACGGTCGAAAAACGTTGTGTTGCGCTAAGCTAAACTGCCCGAAAACTCGGTCGTACTTTAATTAGCAATGTGTCTTCCCTCATCCTCCGAAAGTTGCTGCTCTTCTTGCCATTAGGTCTGCATTCCGCCTGCTCTCTCTCTCGCAATTATAAGCTATACTGCCATGTATAATTAGATTTCTTACGGATGAACGACGTATTCAGCAGCCAATGAGAACGAGTAATCACGATTCTTGTTGGAACGAAGACTTTTCGCAACTTAATTTCAAAAATCAAATCTGAAAATTCGTAGACACTTAACGACCCAATTTTTCTACAAGCAAAACCTGAGGGGAATACTCTTCTATATATTTTTAGAATACCCTGCTAATTAACGATGACGAGGCGAGAAACGAGAAGAATATGTTACTCGAGATTACTGATTAATATTAGCGCTCGCGTTAACCAAATTTCACTCGTCTCCGCTATTTCTCCAAGGACAAATCACGCATCTCTCAAGGGCTCATTGATATTTCTCACGGTGCGAGGCATATTGAATTTTTCATCGTACATAATTGGATTAATTCATGGCAATATGCACGCTCGCGATTACAAAGAGAAAATAAAGAAAGAACCGGGAGACTCTTAAGTGAGACTGGCGTGATGAAAACAAACGTCGAGGAAAGACTGAAAGGCAAATTTGATTTATTTGAATCGAAATCCAATAAAACGTCTCCTTACGGCGAATAAATTTTTCAGCCATATCGTGAAAAGTTTGCTTCTCTATCTTGGGCTTGCGCCGATATGCCGTAGAGATCATATTTTCCCCTATATCAGTAGTTCCTTCATTTTTGCCAAAAGGATAAATTCCAGTGGAAAAGCTGTCAAATAACGTTTCGTTGAAAAAAGTCGAAAGTGCTGGAAACACACAGCATAATGTCGAGCTGGTTGGAGCTTACAGGTTAATAAAATATTGTTTTAATTGAATGGAATATCTATACATCTGATCATAATATCGTACATAGTAAACCGGAACAAAGTTTATGGGATACTAGCTAGATTTAGAGGCAAAGAATCAAATGTCGTTTATCAGTGGGTCTAATAAACAATGAAATTTGTCTTTTATGGCGAATGGGATGTTTTAGGGAGGCCGAAAGGCTGGGAGGACGTAAAAGGAAAAAGCACGCGTTGACGATGTCATTCGCAGGGAGAACGGCAAAAGGGAGAGGGGTAGATGGGGGGGGGGGGGGGGGGGGAGTCCGTCCAGCTAGTAAATCTTCGCGGCTTTGTTTTCGTCTCGATCCAGCAGGCGCGCAACGCCGACTGCCGTATAGCTGCATGCTGCAGCAGCGTCCGTCCATTCGGTTTTGTTTTCATCGGGTGTGAAAACGCCAGTGCTGCTTTTCCTCTTCCATTTCGACGCGCACTTAATCGAGATGAACGTGACTGTCGATGGGCGAATCGCGAGCGCGGATTAGCAAGAAATTTGATTGCCGGCATCAAGCACTGTTTAACGCTTGCCGGTGCGAGCCACTTGGACTCGATAGGAATATTGGAAATTTCGAACTCCCAGTTTCGCTATCGCTTGCCAAAAATATTCACTACGTTTTTCTCTCCCACCTCTCGCGATAAGCTATTTGTATAATAAAAGACAATAGCCGAGCTTATCCGGTTTTATAGTTTTCCTTTTTTTCCTCTGCAAATGTATGAATAGCTTAGCTATACGCGTATACATTAGCTTTAGCTGTTTAAGCAAAGTTCATCCTATTTTATGCATTTGATGTTTGCCTTTGGCGGGGGAATGCTTTTTTAACGCGAGCATTAACGGAATTAGCGAGATTTTCCCTTGTACTTATTCGTGTTTCGGGAAGAGAGCGAGCTTAAGGGTGGGCGACCCCTGCTTTCTCGTTTTGAATTTGCGTAAATTCATCGGTGGGTGAATCAATTTCTGGCGAACAAAAATATTCGAGGTGGTTTCATCGGGGCGTAACGCGCTCTCTCGAACGATGCCAATAGGGATGCAGCCAGCTCGGACTAATTTGCAAATGGAAAGGCCGACGCGAGATTGAATTTTACGTCCGAATAGAACTGGCAATTTTCTTCTCGCTCTTGCAGAATGCGTGGAAGGGGGATTCCTGCAGTACCGCATGCCTGCTGTTACCGAGCCACTCGGAAATTTCATGTCGAACGACGACGCAACGTCACGCCAGAGAAAATCCCAACCAACATGGATATATACACACTTCACATCATTGGTTTACCCCTATTTATATTCCCTCTTAATCCCTCGCCCTTCAACCACACAATCATTATACACAAAAAGGACTCACCTGATTTGCCTGTCCCCCCTCCTCCTCCCTGCACGGGTGGCGCCATTCTCCCAGCAACTATACGGAGAAACAGAAAGAACGGATATCTATCAATTTTTGCCACGGTTCGATAAATTAATAGAAAATTCTATCTTATAACACAGAAGGATATTGTAGCTATTGCAGTTCACGCGGCTTTCACAAATATTACAAGCATTTCTGCAATTTTGTGCATTTTCTTTTATCCAACCTCGTGGCTCTCGAGTTTTCAATATTTAAAATTGCATCTGCTCGCTCACAGTTGATCATGTATTCTGTATGTATGTATACTATACCGTTCACACATATATATATACATACGTGAGAGGCATTTGCTTGGCTCGATCGCACAGAAAACGATGTGATTTTGATCAGTATTTAATCAGATTCTTATATATATATATATATAGAATAAAAAGAACAAAGACCAAGGATAAAACCAGAGGCGAATATCAATATCGTTGTACTTTCATTATCTTAATTGAAGTCGGAAGTAAGGTGGCTGGTCGGCTGGCCGGGTATCCCGAAAACCGATTGCGAGTCCTCGAGCATTCGAGTTAATAGAAGCGCATAAGCTGGATAGTGATACAATTCATATCTTGGTGAGTGAGGGTCTAGCGTAACGCGGCTCAAAGTAATTGCGAACGAATGTAGTGTGCGCATCTCGAGTCTACTCGTAGTTATCCGTGATACGCTAGATTCTTTGAATGGGACCTTTCGAGGTTAATGTAACTCAGAAATGAATCTGCCATTAGAGGATGGCGAAGAAGAGTGGCTCTTCAAGCCGATTGCAATTCCTCGTCGACTCGCTGACAAAAGCAGACGATAAAAATAATGAACCAGTAGGATTGTGAGTATTACCGTGCGCGAGAGAGGAAGATCGAGACAGGGGGGGGGGGGGGGTACATCGGAACAATCTCGACAACGTTCACCCTATCCATCACGCGCTATTTCTACCGCGCACGATTATTTATCATCGTGAAAAGAAAATAAGCTTCTTATTCAGCAAAATAATTCCGCAACAATCATGCTACGTTTTAGTCACCGAAGAACGAGGATAAGATTTAATTCGTTCCTAAAGTGAGTATTCCAATATAAGTTTTAGGGTAAAATCTATAGATACATTGGATGGAACTTAGCGTCTCTCTGAATTTGTAGCTCTTCCTTAGAAGGATATACGTTTGTTACTATACGTATATATATAGCACCGAACACTCCTTACGTTCTCCACCTGACAAACGTTGTATTAACGCGAGCTCTCCCGTTGCAATTAGCTGCAAGTTTCTCCACTTGTTTATAGTTGTGCAAGAAGATGAAATTTAATAGTTTCAGGCACGGATAAAACTGTAATGTTTCGATGCAATTGTTCGCTGAAGAAATTGATCAATAAAATTAGGTGAATCGTCAAACGTCGATTAGGTAATATGTATACTATATATGGAATTTTTTTCCCCTAAATTGGCAGAAAGCAAAGATAGATAGGGGAGTTGGTTTGCAGACTGTTGGAATCGCGGAAGTGCGCTGGGAGTTTTGCTCGCGCAACGCGGAATTGATTAATTACGGGCTGCCAATGCAATTTCCATGTGGACGAATGTCTGATCCCTGAGGAAGAATCGTGTAACGGTTCGTATAATTGCCAGGTGGACCAAAATTTTCGCTTTTGGCCAGGCTTTTGCACGTTTTCCTACTCTTTCCAGGCGAGTGTGGGTGTGTGTGGGTGTGTGTGGTATGGCGTGTGGCGTGTGTCATCACGACTCTCAGTCAGTCTGTGACCTAGCTGCCGCACGTTTACCCATTTCCTCCTTTTCAACCTGATCCTCGGCTCATTCCCCCACTCCATTCCCTGCCTTATTCAACCACCCCTCGTCTGTCTGTTTTACTGGCTGGAACGAAGCTATGGTGAACGCTATGTATATAATTTTGCATTGTGCCACCATCATATCCAGCAGCCAAGTGCCGCTCTCCTGTATACACCGCATCGTATCTTCAGTATATACCCTATTCGCTCAACGCCAAGTTATGCAATCCTGCGATCGCCCCCTTTCTAACAATGGATTACGAAATGAGCCGAAAAATTGAATTATTTCACAGATTTCACTTAACGCAAAAAGGGCGTATACAAAAATATTCGTTGAAACGATTAATCTTAGTGCTAGAATCTATAACCATAAATAATTAGTTTTAATGGAGTCAATAAAAAGGTGTTCATCACTTGAAATTATAAGTAGATGAGCAATTATTTGTGAGTGTTGGTATAGTCGTTGAGTATACCACTTCCACTATACCCACAACTATATATACAATTTCAAAGAAAAATTTTTAGCGAATAAATAAATTCATTGATAAGTTCATTTAATGCTTTGGAGAGCTTTTGAGAAAAGCTACAAGAAATCATATAAAACCAAGATTGCATTTGAAAAGCTTAAGATGGACTTTGTGTGACCTTCAATTGATATTTCAAGATCTAAGCAATGGCATTATCCTGTACTCCTTTTAAAACCATATAACTCTTATTTCACATTTTTCTATGCTCTCTTGCTTTTCCTATAAGATGATCGAAATTATATCCTGAAATATGTTACAGTGCATAAATAAATGTTTATAAATGCTTAAATATTATTTCTAGTAATACATTTATTGGGTCAAAATGAAAATGAAGATATTCACAAATTTATTAATGATAAATAAAAATAAATTAGTTATACAAAAAACGTAATTATATAAATTATTATTTTTTTAATCAAACTACGACACATTTAATATTAATCGATGCAAACTCGTTTGTTTTCACAATAAACATTACTTCACTGTTTTAATCAAACAAATAATTACAGCTCATTCATAACATTGACACATATATTTATTGTTGCAATAAAATATTTTTAATAAGCATTGTAAATCCACATAATGAACGAAAATTTCAGAGCATTCATCAGCTTTCTATGTAATAGACGTTTGGGGGGCCCTGAATTATTCATCGGATTCTAAACAAAATAAGTGCAATTTTAAATTTGATAATTTGAGTTGAACGAAACGGGACTTTCGCTTTAGTGAGCTTTTGCCTGCTTTCGAACTGAAACTTGGAAATAGCGCATGGACAATGCTGATTCGCGTAATTCATAGTTAATACTGCCTCAGACGTACACTAGAACCTCTTCCCGCGTATATATTTCCGCCAGCTTTTGTTTCAAAACTCCGTTAATCGCTGAGGAAGAACCTACTACCAAATATATGATAATCGCGTATATTGTGTTTCGAGAATTTACGCTCGTTTTAAAGTAAAACCCATAAACCTTGAAGTAATATTGCGAACATTCTCATTGGATATTCTTCCCTGCGATATTTTAGATTCAATGGAATTCTGCGGAAATAATTGAGGAAAAAATTTAGTTTTAGTGTTTTATCGAAAGTTATATAGTCGTCCTATTAGCAGTTGATAAAGCTAATTAGTAGGATGATTAACGAATTCTTCATGCTTGTTACGCTTGCTGCTTATCGCGTTGCTAACATTGCTCGGGAAATTCGATTAATTAAGCAGTGTCAGAAATTTTAGGGTGAGCAGCACACCTCGCACGTGAGTTAAAAACTTTGACGAGGGAATACAGTCATTTTGTAATTATACTTTCACGTGGCCTTTGACCCGAAGGCTCTCTTTAAGTGCATCGCTGAGCCGGAAATTGCTTTTAAAACGATGTAGCTGTAAATATCTCGTCCTCGGGATGTTCGATATTCCAGTTTTATATAAACTTATCCCATATTTCCATTAAATGCTCATTCACCATCACCGACTGTCCCATATTTAGCAACGACTAACACGCTGTCGCTTAATCCGCAGCTAACGTTTACATTTGGTTAATTTTAGCCGCGCATTGAATTAAAATCACCGTCGTACTACCACCACTATGGCCACTGATTGCTCTGTAATTCTTGCAAAACCCCGCTTTTTCACCACGTACAAACAATTGATCAAGATCGCCCGAATAATAATAGCGCAAATTGGATAATGCGATTTTTTCCAATCGAAAATAATCGTGACGTTATAACACCCTGCTGTGTAACGTTTTACCTTTCACTCGACTCACCGATAAAGCACGGATTTACTCGACATTAGTACGGACGTCACGATCACATACGCGTAATTAATTAAAATTTAATTTGATTTTTCTCTACCTCATTATGCACCGCGCTAATGCTTTGCGTTTACGCTAGTTTAGATTTGGAGAAACGGTATAATAAATGGCGTTTTGGGGAGACGAGGGTAAAAAGAGAAGAAGGGTGGATGGTTGGAGGGGGGGGGGGGTTAGTGGGAAAGGGCGGAGATTCTAAAATTGAGGTTACAGTAATGTATTTGCGCTGGCAAATTTGAAAACTTGGTAGATTGGTTTTCTGGCGCGATTCGATATTCGCTGCGATGTAGCGGAACATCGGTGGGCCCAGTGTGCTGGTGCAAAATTTGCAACACACTTACACACGCACAAGGACGACACACTCTATATCATTGCTGCTCTCTGGCGTACAGTGAAAATCCAGCATGTTGCACTCGTTTACTTACACATATTAATGCAAGCATTAATAGAATTTGCTCATTGCTCGGGAAAACTCATTGGCGGAATGGCAGTATGTGTGTGTTGGGCTCTCTGTGTGGGTGTGGAGGCTTGAAACGTAGTGCTATGCTGGTCCCACAGGCTGCTTCGTCGTGCAACCAGTGCCAACCGAACTCGTTTTACAGTTCCCTCTCACCGGTTAAGTGATTAATGATACGAGTGCATATATTAACGTAGCTATGACTTCAAGCACAAACGCCAGTACTGATTAACATCCAAATGCTTCTAATTTCGCGGATATCCCTCGGGTACGGTTAATTAATTAGTCAGACTTCGGAACGTGGTGATTATTCGAAAACAGGAAATTGTCAGGGATAAGAAGGAGGTGACATGACAAGCGATAATTACTATGTGTGGGAGGGACAAGGAAGGAGAGATTCCAGGAAAAAATATAAGAATATACTCTCTCGTACTCTCGTATATTTACAGCTGATGATTACAATGTGTCGTCGGTGAGAGGTGGATTACCATAGAGCGCATAAAAATAAGATTGCATGTACAGCATTGATTAAAGGGCTGGGGGTGGGAAGAATTAGGGCTGTTAGCGCTCATCGCGTTAAAATTTATATTTATAGATAAAGATATTATCATTGGATCATTCTGCCTGTCATCTTGTGGAAACGGATATAGGTTTGGCCATCGTTCGAGCGAACATTTGCGGCTCTCTCGATGGGTAAATACGTGTCTAGTAATAACCAATCCCGACGACGCGCAGCTGCACTGTATATGCACCCCTAAACATGAGGGGGGAAGTGCAACAAGAGGTTTCAGACCATGTTCCTGCGCGCTATTTGCATATTCATAAATCATTATGATAATTATTACTGCACATTATTAGTACACATATACATATGGTACATTTTATTGTCATTCCATTTCTATTCTAAAACATACATGCAGAATCTAGATCATTAGAAATTTCAAATAAAAATTTCTCTCTGCTGCTTACTTTACGCAAATTTCAACATTCTCTTTCCATTCTTGTCATACACGCATGTCAGAATATACAATGAGTCAGCGGTAGTGAATTTATTATGTATTTTATTACTTGAATTTGAAATCTCTCTAGCGACTCAAAGATATTCGTTTCTTTCAAACGTATTTTAACACTTTGTCAAATATTGAATTTACCAGTATTGAAAGGTGCTGCTTTGTCGTTTTATAGAGAGCTGCCCGATGGATCAAATCCGGCTAAAAATCGGAAACAGCCTATTCCTGAATTTAATTAGCTTTTTTTTTATCTGATTAAACTTTGAATAGTCGTTACAACTTTTCTTTGGTTTATAAATTAAAGCTTCTACTCGAGTGCCTCGAAAGGGTGCAATCCACTGAAATAAAGAAACGTCAGGAGAGTGTATACAAGGAAAATGCAGCGTGTGTCATTGTTACAATAACAGCTGGTATATAGATATACTTGAGGGAATTGGTTATACTTAGTTTTTTCCATAAAGAAATGAAAAGAACGCGTGTGTCATAACAAGTACCAGTTCTTTCTATTGCCTATTATTTATCGCCTTTTTCTTGTCATTTTTACAGACTCGCGACACAGAACAATATATTTACGATTGAACGTATTTTTGTTTCTCAAGCTGCTGTGCCCGATAAAGAGGTTGGAAAATAGCATTTGATTTTTTAATAAACAATAACAAAACTATAAATGGCATTTGAACAGGGAATAATAATTGAATCATGCAGCCCCAAGAAAACATTTCGCAATGTAGTTACGCTCGTTAGGATTTACGTCGAATATTTATGTTCGGTTAAATAAATTATTCCAAGACTTGGTCCACGTGTACCTGAAGATGGTACAAGAGTCCATCTCATTTTTCACTAATGTATTTATATTGTCGCTGTCTTATTAGTCATCCTGGTAGATTTTTGAAAGTAGCTCGTTTCACTCGTCTTGGCCAACTTCATTTGGAAAGGAGAACTTCATCTCGGCCCATGCATTTCTCATGGGTCCTCTGAGCAAAAATCCTTATTCCCAAAGAAGCGGCTCCTGCTGACGTTCGTTGAATCACGAAAGTGGGTGTGACACTTTCTTCCATCCCTGTCCCTTCCCCCCACCTCCTCCTGAAGACTCTACCCCGAAGACACCACACTCGCATTTCTTTTTCGCAATGAATATTTCAAAGCCACACACAATCGCAGGATGCTTTCTCTGACTAAATTCCAAAGCTCGTCCCTCTGTACATTGGTTTCTCGCGGAAGGAGAGCCAAGCTATTTATAGCCTTTCTTATTTGGTTAGTACCCAGCGATCCGAACGCTTGATTACCATTTCCCACGCGTCCGTACGGATCCTCCAAAATGTTTGCCCAAGTGGCTCCAGTGTTTTGCACCAATCAAAACTATACTACGCGCTGAAGCAACTATTTCCGACAAGTGGAGGGATCGAGGGTTACCATTTACATCGCATGTAATATTCTTTCGTCACTCGTTAGTCGAACGTAACGAAGCACTCTCCGGTAGATCCTCGCGCGTTAATTAGAGTGGAACTCGAGAATGAATAGGCGAGCAATTTAAGAAAACAATTTCAAAGTTCAGCACTCGTTTTCGCCTCGCGGTTCACGCTAGGAGGACAAAAATGAGGGAATCTTTGCGATCCAAACTACCATGAAAACACGAAGACTCTGGATATACTTATATATATATATACATACACGTTTCTCTCATTCTCAGAGACAGGACGGATTGAAATTTTGCGCAATAAACGTCCGCCCAAGCAGCCTTATATCTTTGTCTCGTTTCTTACAATAGTGTAATTCTTTTGGAAGCCCTTTCTTCCTCTGTTACTTTCTTATACTGCTGCTCGAGTCCTCAAGATTTTAGTGTAGCCTCGTCATGAATACGAATTAGACTCGAGGCGTCATCCTAGGATAATGTGCTTTAAAGCGAGGCGAGCTTTTACGGAAAATATTGAATAACGACGCCATTGATGCTTTAAGGGCTTATCCGATCATAAAACGATTTATTTTTATCATCGTTTTTCACTTAAATTTCTTCTCTTCCCCTTCTCTCTATGCTCCTCGGTTATTACATTTTCCAATGTATTATACTATACGTGTATCCCACTTGTTCCTTCGCTATGCAGCTCTCTCACTGCTCTATATATATACACCTTACGTTTCATTCGAGAAAATATAATCAAGGCCCCACTTGGTACTTACAGCTCGTTTCCAATATAATTAGATGGCTTGGGTGTTGAGGCTATTTTGCAACATTTTTCATTTCCCCTGGCTCCCGATGATTAATAGAGTAAGGAGATGCGGGGTTGGAGTTTGTCTTGTGGCGCAACCTCCAAGTGAAATTCCAAGTTTTTAGCGCACCTGCCGTGCTCACAAAGCTGTCATGAATACAAATTAGTGGGTACCGGAGATGCGGAAGGCAGTGCTGCTGCTGCTGCTGCTGGTGCTGCTGGATAGAATTAAAAGGGTGACTTAACTCCGACGAGAATTTTCGATACGTAATTACGCTGCCGTCCCAATTTGGTCTAAAATCAATGGGCTCCCCTAAAGCTCTTCGAAATAATTAAAACCTCGCGAAGATTATTAATACTGTCAGGCGTCACCGAGCCCAATTTTAACCCCATCCTGTGCACCACCCACGCTCGCATTCTGAAATTATAATCTTAAATACCTCTACCGACAGCAAGCGAGAGTCGAGATACGATATACAATAGATACGTGGTACTGTACACGAACCAATCGATAACGTCAAAGTTGAATTTTAAAAATTTACAATATTTACCTTATATATATATATATATTACTTATAGCTAATATTACAAGCGAGAAAGCGTTAAAAATGCGATATCGCATAAACGCGTATTTTAAAATATAAGCGTGGTACAAATCGAGGTAATTAAAGAACGTTTAACGCAATTAAAAAGTTTAACGCTCTTTTGACCAGCTAATTTTGAAGGGTTTTTTCGCGTGGGTAAATTCTTTGTAGAAATGACGTGAGAGGACAGCGTGTTTTGCGCTAAATGGCCGAAGGTTAAAGCGATATGTTGCAAAATACGAGAGATTTTGGGTAAGAGACTCTGGCGAGAGCGAGTGTGCAGCATTTAGGGAAGCCTCTGCTTGTAAAACGCTTGTGCTGCTGTGATAATGAGCATTCCAAATGGATAGTTGCGTACTTGCCAGCAACGGATATTGAATTACGCACGACGCGACACTTAACATAAACTAGGGATGAAAGTTTGGATGGGAATAATGAGAGGAGCGATGAATTATTTATGCTCCTGTATATAGCATGTACTTAATAGCCATAAACAACCGGTGTTTCAGGGTTATCTTATGCCGGGACATTTAATCTGCACTTTACGCCAAAGCAAATTCACATTTTACATTTATATATATTGTCGTTGTTAATATTTTGGAAATCACTTCTAATTTATTTTAAAAGTACAACTTTATAAAACTGTTTTTATTGATGATACAATATTTTATATAAGCATTGACTTGCACCGTCTTGTGGAGAGATCGCTGGATCGATGGAGAGTGTCTGGTCCTTCGTCCTATCGTTCTATTTCGTTTTCGTTCGTCTTAGTTCGTCCTTTATCGTATCCCCTCCTCTGCCCAATCTCAGAGGAACATAGAATCGATTCGATTCGATCCTCCCCGATCGTCGGTGGGCGTGGGATTTGAGGAGAGGTTAGTCGAACTATCGGCTTAGCAGTCGTGCACGACTTGAACTCTTTTTTTCTGAGTGCCTTTGGTTTTTCGTATGTTAAATACGGACCATATATATACTCGCCCCTGTGGCCGCGCCTCACTCTTACCACAAATTTCCACAATTCGCTTTAGAATCGTAGACGAAGACGAATCTAATTTGAAAAATTACTTAAACTTTCCTGTCGACAAAAAATCACGCTACTTAGACTTTTTGCTCTCGACAGTAATGGAAATCGAGCTCGAGTAAGGAAGCTCGAGAAGAAAAGCTATTCTTTGGCTTAATTTCTAACAAATTACACTTGGGACAGATTTGAATTTCTGATTAAGGTGAAAAATGACTATAGAGTTTTGAAAGAGAGGTAGCTCGCTATATTTAAGATACGCGGTATGATTGGGTGCGACGTATGGCACTCCACTTTTAATCACTATACATATCTATATATTGCGTCTGGTACTAATTTAATGGCATATCGCGAATAATGATTCATTATGACAGAAGTGGAGCTGCTGGATGCTTCCATTAGAGGCTTTTCGATTCGCGGTCGAGCGTAACGTTTTACAGGATGAATGCTTGTCTTGAAATAGTGACATATAATATGGACCAGGCCGATGTGTTCTCGATTCCGTAGCTGCAACGTACAGCTGCAACGTTTTAATTGAGCTCTCGTCCACTTAGCGAGGAAAAGCCAAAGCATTTTCTTCCTACCGTTCAGCATCCCTCCCTCATTCGGTTCTTTCTATTTTCTACCCATCTCTCCTCTCTCATTCCCATTCACGAGACTTCATCTTCCAGCGTGTCTCCATTCAGTTTGCCTCGTCGTAATTAAAAGTCAAGCGCGAATGGTTCAATGAAAATTAGAAAGTATCGAGTTCGGTCAGCGCATTAATGATTTAGAATTCGTAGCTCGTCGACCGTCCACGAATAATCGAGCTTTATTTCTTTCGCATTCGCGAGTCGACCAAATCATCCAGACTTTCTGCTCCTTCACACTTTGTCACGTAACACAGTAATTGCACAACCAGTCAACGCTAGCTTTTCAAGTAAAAAGTATCACGTTTCCCTATTAGCACGCTTTTTAAAATGGAAACAAAACGAAAAGTGTTGTTCCATCGGTTATTTTCCTCTGGAAATCTTCAAGTATAAAATCTAGAAATAGGTATGTATATATAAATTTGTGTGACGAGAATGCAATGTATTATCCTTAATGGATTTAAATGGATGGCAGGAAAAATAGAAACTTGGCTTTTCAATTTTGCATATATATACGCTCGTTTAAAGAAATAACATAACTATTTTGCAAAATATTGCCGATAAAGCGAATAAGCAGAGTGGAGTGAAAAAGAAAATTAGTGGAGATGAAAGGGTGAAAAAGGCGATGCGAAGAGATGCATCGAAAAACCAAGTTCTCATTAATGAATGTGCGAAAGGCAAACAAAGAAAACAGAGAAACAAGACACGAAGCAGCCAACGCTGGGAAAAAGAGATCGAGTCTAGCATATGCAGAATTCAATTCACATATATGTTTGATATTTTTCCAGCATTCTGTGCATTTGCTCGTTAAATATTGATACGTGCGTTAATTTTGCTCCATTCTTCTATTCTTATTTTACTATTATTGTTTCATCCATAGCGGCTCCTCTTTGGTGAAACGTAAAGATTTTCAAATTTAATTTGCGAAGCGTGCATGTCGTGTAAAAATAAGTAGTCGCAGATACAGAGCGAAGCGTATAACTGCGTAGCTGCTATAATAACGGCACTTGGGGGTCCGTGCATGAATGTCAATGTACTACTTAAACGTTACGCGAGCTGTCTGCACAAGCCTACGGGAAAGCGCATAAGCTTTCCAGGCTATTACTGTAACTACTCTACTTACGTTGCTTATAATTACAACAAAGCTTATAATGTATCGACATGGAATATTAGCTTTTCCCACTGGAAACTATTGTACATGCTTATAGCTTGTACTGCGCAAATGGAAAATCTATTTGCTAGCTCTCGTTGAATTTTTCGTGCAAACACGAAAATATTGCGATCAAATGACTACGCTTGATTTTCTTTTGTTTACTCTGTATATTTCCACCAAACGGTGCCAAAATTGATAAAAAAATAAATCTATTCCTTTTTCAATGGCGCAAAAAATGCTTTCCCGCGTCAAATATTATTTAGTAATTGCGAATATAATATAGATACGATGAACATTACGCTACGCTGTATCATCTTTTGATAGGAAAATGTTTTAACGTGTAGGCAGGGAGGTGAGCGTGTGAGTGCACAGAGGTTAATGTAGTCTCAACATATTCGCGAGATAATTGTACGTGTGTGTACATACGGGCGGGCGTCTATATAAATTGGAAGCTGCGGGTCGTCGATTAAGGTCGCGCCATCAAGGATAGGATAGGAGAGGAAGGGAGAGGGAGAGAGAGAGAGAGAGAGAGAGGTTGAAAAGGGGATGGAAGAGAGTGACAGGCTTAGAGGGAGCCTCACCCAGGGTCTACTTGAATCACGAGAGATTCAGGAATAAATATGTCAAGTTGCAGTTGAAGAATGTGTCTACAAATTTATTTTCAATTAAAAATAAATAATTTTCTCTCATTTATTTTTATCGTTAAACAACGATAGATTACAAATTATTGCAAAGCGATGTTTACACAGCAAGTAAACAATTATCGCTGCTTGACTAATTATTGTTATTAACGCTCAAACTCTCCGTTTACCTTTGTATTTTTGTGTTTCCTCTTCTGACAGACGCAGCCGTGACAAATGGGTTTTGGCAAACATTGCAGTTGCCTAAAAATAAATAAATAAATAAAAAAACGAAGAGAAAACATGCACTGTGTGTTGTCATTGGCCATCAAAAGACGAAACGTACAATGGCCTTTTTAAATTTATACGATAAAGCTGTGACTTATTTTTTACGACTAATATTTTTGAAAATCGAGCAGCATCAGCACGGATATATTCAATTTATTAAATTCCCTATATAGGAAAGAGCAAATCGACAGGCGCAAGGTGTGCGCGTATTAGTAAATAAAATATTTCTAACAGTTCAATTGTGATTTTCCGCTCATGCGGAGGATTTCGTTGATAAATCTTACGAGGATCATTTGCTTGGTAATTTATCAAAGAATTTTGCCAATAGCGCAGAAAAAAAGAGCAATGAGGAAGAAGCAAAAGGAGGATGAGTGAGTTTACCGCCGAATTATTTTCGAGATGGCAGAGTTCATTGGTTATCTCTGGGCAGGGTGTTTTTTTCGTAATTGAAGCCTCTGAACGTCGAGGGGAAGGAATTGCACAACACGCTGTTACGTCTCTTGATAAAGTAAAAAAAGGTTGAAAGGCCAGGCAAGCAGGCAGGCGGAGGAAGGATTTTTATAAACAGGCTGAACTTTACTCGTTAGTCGGAGGGAGAGGGTGGGATGGGATATCAAGATAACTATCCCAGGCTCATCCGAGCGAGTTGCCGTTAGAGAGGTTCTCCGGGAAACGTTTCGTTAGGAATGCGTTACGGAAAAACAGGTGGGCGCGATTTTGTTACGGAACACAAGTGAACTTTGTAACTAAATCCACACAGCGGAGAAACGCGTCTCGTTAAGGGAATCGTGCTTGTTTGCTTTCTATTCGAATTATAGCATGGCAGAAACTACTTCCATGTCCGGGAGATTGGAATCGCTTATATGCCCTTTAAGTATATGTATGCTTTTGCGCGCGCGAGAAATGTTTCTCTCTCTCTCTCTCTCTCTCTCGCACTCTTCGCTCCTATCTCGTAATTCAAGTACTGCAGGAACTGCTAAGTCACTTTACCTTTCCGTGTCGCATAAAACTTGTGTACTCTCTTGAATAATACGTTCCTTTCAATAAACACGCTACTGCGAATCAAAAATATCAATGATATTCTAAAATACTTCTCTTCCATTTTTGCTTTTAATCTGGCACCGCGCCTGAGAATTGACAAATGTCAATAGATAAATTTTTCAACCAACCTATAGGTTTTACCGTATTAAATGGGTTAGAAAAATAATGTCAATATCTGTTGAAAAGATTAAACAAATAAAATATAATTCACCGAGTTGATCACGTTTTTGTTTTATTTGCCTTTCAAAGAAATATAAAACTGTCGAAAGGAATGCTTTATATATTTCGATATAAAAGTTTAAAAAGCGAGAAGAGTTTGAATTTGTACCTTCAACAGATGTACGCTGCTTTTTGTCGTTAGAGTAATAATATTATGGAGAGAGCGAAGAGTATAGGACTTTTGCGTATATATGAAACGTACCTATGTTTGGCTAATCTACTTTTACCGCGCGAATCGTTTGTCGAGGGCTCTAGGAATTATTTTGCAAACTCCATGGGGGAGCAGGAGGGGGGAGGCGGTAAAGTAGGCGAGTGGTTGCGACGTCCATAACTTTTCTTTCATTTAAATAATTATTCGGCCTACCGGTAGTTGGCAGAGGAAACGTTTACGTTGCCACTATAAGGCCGCAAAAGTCATACTTTTCCATGCAGATGATCCCTTGCAGCATACTCCACGCGGATCCCTTTTACCTTAAGGGGGGCGGCATACTGAGTATGTTATTATACACCCTCTATGGAGCATAGTCATCTTTATCTATCCGTTAAAACGGGCTACTTTCGTAAACTGCACATCGCCCCTTACGTTTTGGATTAAAGCACAAGTGCATCGTTTCCATGCCGGAGGACTAAATTGAAAGGAGTTATTGGAAAGTTTCAAGCATCAACGCGCGCAAACTAACCGCAGGAACAAGCGCGAGACGACAAAATGGAAAAACACGCAACAATAAACAATAGTCGACTAAGTTTTAATGACTCTGACACAAAAGATCCTTTTCCTCCATTCTTCCATCTTCTGGCTAGCTCGCGTTGACAAATAAAATGAAACAGGATTATAGAAAAAATTTGCATAGCCTCCGACAGGTGGTGGAGCTTAAAGTGCCTGGAAGATTGCATTTCGATGGAGAGAGCGGCTGTCGCGGGAAATATTCTTATTACTGGAAGGAAATGGAGCATTCGTTAGGAAGAATCGCGCGAATCAGTCGTCGCTTCCAAGTTATTTCGATTTATTCGCTATAGGCAAGCTGCTTGAAATATGGCTTTTAGGGATCGTTAGTACAGCATGAAATTTCATCGGATACGCATCCTCTCTTTGCATATATATATATATATATATTACACATATATACTATATCGCACATATTTATCGCGGTTCTCCTGCCTCCAGTATACGACGAGAGAAGAATTTCTCTCGCGGGGCATTTTCAATTCGAAATCGAGTGCCGTTCCAGAACTAACAGACAGAATCTCGAGTATCGGCCAGTCAGAAGCGATAGCAGCGATACTTTCGGTTCTCTCGCTATATATATATAGGTGCGAGGGTGTGCGTGTAACCTGTCTATGATATATTACCCAAGATCCCACTTTTCTATCCACAAGTACGGAAGCGGCTACCATTGCTATTTTCGCGCCCTTGCCTCCATCTCGCATCTCTCCTTCAAATATTTCCTCAGAGATCTATCTTGTCAAACACACTTATATAAATATTTGCTTATTACTTATTTAGTTTTTCCTCTCTCCATGAAGAAACATGGCGCGCCCGCACGCGAAGCACAATGCGAATCAATTCACAATATTGATAGAGAATCTCGCGGAAACCTTGCGCAGCTGTAACAGCGAATTAAATCAAATCTGTGGAAGTAATTCACAATCGCATCGCAGCACGGAAAACAGTGCTGGATAGGTAAATCAAAGGGAGTCTCCAATTTCCCGTCGAGTCACGTCACAGACATTATATGTCTCCAGAATCGAGATGTGCCATTGGCAATTCGATTAAAGAGGCTATCGTGGAATGGTCGAGCCACGTTTCGCAAGACGAAAACCTCGAGTCAGCATCCGAGTGTCTCGGTCACTGTTCGAACAGGGGACGAGAAGCAGGGTCGAATGTCCTTCTTGTATTATATGCGATATGATATATATATATTCTTATGGAAGTACGTGTTTACATTTAATTATACACACAAGCAGAGACAGGAGAGAGTTGCAAATTATAGCACGTAGTTTAATTTTCGTCATATTCATAAGGAAAAGACAATTTTCTAGCTCATCGGGCGATGGGAGACTTGATGAAATTCAGAAACGTCTAGCCGAGACGCCTTTGAAGGTGTCTAAGTATTTTAGTTGGCTTGGCAGAGGATATATCTCAAGAACAAGCACTTAAAAGTCGAAACCTTGGGGAGGGAATCTTAAAACGACGTGTGTCGCAATTAAGCGCGCTAATTAACCCGGCGAAGAGGGACGTCAGAGTTCACATTCTGCACAGTATGGAATTAAGGATGGGGAGTGGAGGAGGAGACTGACGGAAGCAGCACCGCGTGACGCCCCATTGAAAATTCGATTAAGCGAGACAAGCGCGAAAAGTGGATGTCGCGATTATTGCGGTCACGCAGCCAACATTTTTTTTTCTTTTTCTTTTTTTCTTCACCCCAGAGGAGAAAGCATCGGGACTCTCTGCTGTAATTTGTCGCGGGACGAGTTTTAAATTCAAATCATTATATATTTTCTCTTATTTCGCGCGTTGCGCTTTAGCGAGTTAAATCAAATTAGGTATGGGGGTGTGTGTACGCGAGTGTCTGTGGCGATACGTCGATGAATAAATCAAAGAGCAGAAGTGTGCTGTACGTTTGTATATAGTATATGTGTGAAGCTGCCAAGATTAACCGTCCGTGTAATGGGACACTCTGCCTTGCAGTAAAGTGCCTATCTTGACACTGTGAGACGTGGAAACCACAATGCGCAGTATGACGTACTGCGGGGTGGCTGTGCATGTCGTGATTTCATCGTTGTAATTAATCTAGCGAAATGCTCCGTTAGCTCTGTTTACATTCCGTTACGTGCCATGTCTTTTTCAGGTTAAAACGAGAGTCCAAAATAATCCACCCATGCACCACACCCCCACCCCTAGCCCGAAGCACTGCCACAGATGGCATGCTATATAGCCCCAATTTACCGAGGAATTGAAATCTATTATTTTATCCTTTTATCTGTGTGTTCGGTTCTTCGTATTTTCTCTCGTAGAAGGAGAAAAAGGAAAGGAGATGGCAGCTAAGAATGCAGCATCTTGGAAGCTCGAATTCCTGCGCGAATAACTTCGCCCCGGGTTCCCATGTAATTTAAATGAAAACTAAACGAAACCGTGAATCTCGCCGTAAAACACCATGGGGGTAATAGCTGCGGCCCGAGCCACGACACGTATTTACGTGTAAGGCATAAATTTCTGATAAAAGGAAAATATCGAGCCGCGACTATAAATTGCTCGGTCTCTGCATTTTTCTACGCGAGAAGAGAAAGAAAGAACTTTGGGTCAATCAGAAAATTGGCGGCTAACAATATCCCCCTTTACGCTCATATTTTATGCAAGCAGTGAAAAAGAATGAAAAATCGAAGCTTCGCCTCATCCGGGAGATTCGTAATTCCAGATTTATAGCGTTATAGCTTTTTTCACGTGATTTTGCAATACTTTAGCAAGGCAATCGAGTTTTTACCACCGCGCGATATATTTCCCCTGCGAATTCTTCGCATTCGTAAAGCTCCAACTATTTATAAAAGCTTCCCAAACTTGTACACTCCGTTTCTTTAATCCGTCCCTTCCATCTCATTCTTGCAACATCCTTGTGCCTGCAGTTTCTCATATTTAACGTATACTCCGCTGATGGTTGGTCAGTCAAACCTATCAAAATAATTGTGCAAACTTGGGCAGCGAGTTACGCGCAGCTATTTCCCCAAGCAAGGTAAAGAAATAAAGAAAGAGAGAGAGAGAGAGAGAGAGAGAGAGGGATGTAGATATAGATTAAATCTAAAATTAAACCTTGCGAGAACAGTGGAAACGACTCGAACAGGCGGCAATTAATTTCGGAAGCATCTACCCTTAAGGTCGACAGCAGCTCTTCTGCCATTGGTGCATGTATATGTCGGTCTGTTTTTCCTCTCTTAAAAACCACAGCATGAAATTACCGGAAGTGCGTTGAGAATAGAAATTCTCTCTCTCTCTCTCTCCCTCTCCCTATCTGAGAGTGGCGTATCTGGGTAAGTCAGTGGCACAGCGGTGCAACGACAACGCAATGGTTAAAGCAGTGGACGGCAGACGAGAGAGGTACTGCACAGTAGAGTAGAACAGTATAGGAGCGTGGCTTTGCAGTGGTATAGAGCGTACGATGTGGTACGGCAAGCCAGCACACGTCTCGATTACAGCCGCGTACTAATTAACCTAGGGGGTGAAAGGCACGGAGAGACCGTGACTCTGTCCACGGGCTGCAATATGTAGGAACAGCTGCAGCAGTCGCTGCTTCCCACTCCTCCACCCCCCACTCTCCCTCCAACCCCTCTCATCCTTAACCATCCATCCATCCATCCCCATTTTCATCCCCTTTTACCACCCCTCGCTCCCCGAGTGTGCGGTAAATGCAGTGGGGACTCCACCAGCACCAGCTACGGTCCAGCTTTAGGCACGCCCATCTACAGGTTGTTGATTTCCTCCTAGCTTCCCATCCGAATTAATTCATCATTTTTCCACCGCCCTCCATTGACAAACCTTGCCAAATAAATCGCCCAGCTTTTTAACCTTAATAAAGCGATTACTCCACAACCGGTTCAATGACCCAGCTTTTTTAACCAATAAATATAGTAACATTTGAGCTGGTTTTATCCAATGCAATAAATGACGATTTATGTCTTTAGTATTTATTTCAAGTGGTGTAACACGAGATTTGTCGGACGGTTGGATATACATGACGTTTCTGGAAAGTATTGGCGAAAGAGTGACGAAATAATGTGTCATGTCGATTGCACAATTTAGTGTCAAAATTGTTGCTTTATTTTATAAAAGCGTTGCTTTGTATAATTAATTTACTACATCAAAGCAAAAGCTATTTGAAATTCTTCCGTAGTGACATTAATGGCGCAGAGTTGTGGGGGAGAGAAAAAAATTCATATTAGGCCCAATTCCCCTAATTGCTTATTATACCACAATTTGTCACTTTGTAGAACCATTTAATTCCTCCTTTTTACGTAAAATTTTACGACGACTTTTTTCTGGTTAAAGCTTCATTTGCGGTTTCTCTACTTTTTTCACCGTGGTTTCATTTAAAATTTGTAGGGCCACTGTGAAAAATCGTCCAATAAGTGGTTTGCCCAGAGCACAAACGTTGCTATATATATACCTAAGAATTCATCCAATCGCTTCAACAACCATAATCTGTAAAAAATCTACAGACACCACAGCAGCCTACGAATACATTTAAAAATCCTACGAAAATCATTTAACAAATTTATTACAACATTGCTATTCCCATTTTTCATCTCGACGCTATGATAAAAATTGCGAACAAGTCGACAGAGTTAAAAATCGATGGGGGTTTTTTTAAATACCCTTTTCTTTGCCTGAAACTTGGAAGTATCGAAGTCGTCAGCACCATATATATATATTTAGATTTCTCCGTTTTGTCGATGCTCGGGCAAAACTTTTATCGAGACGTTCTTAACGAGTTCAAGTATATTTATAGAGTTGCAGATATGCAGAATGGGTTGGCGACCGGAGGGTATTTATTTATAAAGCACTCGGATGTAGAGGTTTTTTAACGCGTTCAGTTATTCTCAGAGTTGGAGATGGTACTAGTGCTGTGCTCGATGTGCTACTTGCGTGTAGAGGAGCTCGACCGAGCGTAACGATCGAACGTTAGCAGCGCTCTTTTGAATATTCGATTCCCAGAGTAGCATTGCTATATTGCAGGGACCGTAACATTCGTACAGTGGCTGCTGGTGTATGGAATTGCGCGTGCGTACAGTTTCATTCGTAACTTTGAATATTCTCCAAGGTATTGCGCCTGAGAGATCGGGAACGATGCGCAGTGGCGACCAGGACACTCAAATCGCGCAACGTTGAAAGATCGATCCTATGGACTCGCCCTCTGCAAACGACCGTAAAACGCGAAATAACGAGTCACCCGATTCCTTCCTCGATACTTAAGAGACTCTCGATCATTATCCGTACTCGGCTCGACTCGAATGTATATATATATATATATAGAGAGAGAGAGAGAGAGAGAGAGAGAGAAAAGAGAAAAAAAAGAATGAGGGAAAAAAATAGAAAGAGAAATATTGGAAAATTGCCAACCGATTTATGTAAAAAGACGTTGGCGTTTCTCGATTGTGCGCACCACTCCTTATTTTTTCGCTCGTAAATAAATACACTGTGTGTAAATTTTTTAACACGGAAAATGTATTGGACACTGCGCTAGATTTTACGGCTCGTACGTGACGGGTCTGTTAATAGTCTCCACAACTTTTTATGTCTTATCGATATTTTACCATAAGGAATATAACTGGAGAATACAACTCACTTTTGTATTTTGTCCTGCACTCCAGATTAACGTAACAAACATTTTTCGTTATTTAAGTATATATAGAAAAAGGTATATATATATATATGTTGTTTTCCGTGGCAGAATCATTCGATTTCCAGATTTTTAAATATCAATTTAGCGGTTTGCCGTAGAGCGTAATTCGAGATTACTTTTTCCTTGCGAGAAAATGGTACGTGGAGACTCTGCAAAAGCTGCTGATTTCCGTAGGTAGATAGGAGGGTAACTGGCCCACACAGTTATCAGCATGCCATTATAACAAAGACAAGCTCATTCGAGGCATATTATTGCTATGAATCTCATTGCTGTAAAACGTTTATGACACTGCGAGCGCTGGCAACTTGCTCGGTTTGTAATCGAGGGGTCTCCTGGTTTTACACTCTACGTAATATACCTGCGATGTTACTGGATTATTACATTCTACGCGTTGCTCGGACTAAATGGAGACTGAAAGAAAGACTCTGCTATTCGACTATATTATTATCATTATTACCACTGTATAATTCTGCAAATAATTCGGCGAGGGATAGACGATTGGCGGAATATCGGGAGGTTCGAGGCTGACGCGTTGCATGCTTCGGTATGTAATACATAGACGCGTGCGTTATGTTGCGAGTGAATTATTATAATGTACGCGCGATGAATGATATATGCTTGATACGATGTGGTGTGACATGGACGTAGAGGAGTACGCAGTTATGCATCGGTTTCGCACCTCCTTTCAGGCCTCGAAGCCCCTCCATCCTCCACACATCCTCTCCACCCCATCCATCTCGGCTGATGCCCGAGGGTGGCGAGCCGGTATTATAAGCAGCAAAGCCAGGATAATCAAGCCGTGGCACACACAGCTCGGCTGACGTGCACCTGTACGTCCCAGCTCAGCTATGGCAGAAGGTAATCGATTGCCGAGTTCCGTCGCGCAAAGTCAGCTTCACAATTTTCAGATTAAAACCACGCCGCGTGTACCTTGTCGCAACTCTGCAGCATACAACACGCATGCTACTAATAAACACGCCGGAATTATGCCGTTCCGTTTTCCCTTAAAGCCAAGCGTAAGTCACCCCCTTCCCCCACCCCCTCCTAAAACACCCCGAGTAGAGATCCGTAGATTAATATAACCTGTGTAAAAGTAAATGAATTAGCAGAAATGATTCTGCACGAATTTCTTTATTCTGAAATTTCCACATGCGATGTATTAAATATACATATATATATATATATATATATATATATATATATATATATATATATATATATATATATATGTATTGCGTAATTGATTGTTTGACGTTGACATTTATAGTTATTCGCACTTGTCGTGAATTCTAATGGTTATTCATTAGGAATTGTAAATCGGTCGATGAATATAAGGGCGTTTGAGAGGATATTCTGTTGATTCGGAAATTGTTTAATCGAGTTTGATGAATTTTAATTGCTATATATTGCGGGCTAAGAAATACTCCATCGACGGTGTCTTTGCGGGAGAGTTAAAGAAGGAAGGGGTCACTGTATCGTCGTGCGGATAAAGTTTGCTCCGTAGCTCTAGGCTGCCCTGTGGCTCGGAGTACTGATAGACAGTTTAGCACAGTTCTAAGTAGATTAGGTGGCAAGCGAGCTGAGCAGTTGATGAGAGCACTATCCGCATCGACCGATTATGTATTAACTACAATGTAACTGGAGTCGACGTGGCCTAACGAGTTATTTAATAAAGCTGAAAACCACCCCTTATGGCTCTCGGTCAGATGCAGAACATTAATTACAATTTATCAGAAATGAAATCGCGAGTGCGCGAGGGTGGGGGGTCTCTTTCAATCAAGCCCAATCATAAACTTTCGGATTTCGAAAACTATAGTTTCCCCCCTTTCTCATTTGGATATAGTACAGTAGATAAAAACATTGGGGGTTTGTTTAATGAGTTTAACTTTTGCCGGACTTGTGACCGTGATTCAAAACGATAAGTACTTTATTTACTTTTTTAACGTCTCAACCTTATACACACACACACCATAAGCTCTCCGTTGGAAAACAAGTTTGACGCAATATTTTTGTTTCGACACTTTCTCTGCAATTTCTTTTTTTTTTCCCCTTTTACGCGTTATTGGGTCAATTACTCGTCTTTTGCTGAAAGAATCTCCTTTTTGATATACATCTTTTAATTATTTCTGATAAAACTGCAGGGTATATATTCTTTAAAATGGTACGTCTGAAATTGTTCTCATTCTCTCGCTAATTAACGAAAAATCTCTCAAAGCTTTCGCCCTATAATAAAGGATCCCTCGCCTTTCGATCTCTGGTTTCCTCTTTCTTCTCTCGGTTTCTGCCAAGTTTTTATGGTTCCATTGGGTAATTTGATGTATCGTGACATCTTATATATTATATCCTGTATTATTAGGATAGAGTTTTATTGTACGCTCTCGCGTTATAATAAAACGTAGAATATATAGTAATATAGAGAAAAAAAGATTAAGAGAGAAAGAGAGATCGCGCGCGGTAGGGATTCTCTGGAGTGTCTGTAGCCGTAAAGCAACATTATTCGTCCGGAGAAAATGTCGGGGCTGAACGGGAAAATTTTATCGCCTCTCCGAGAGAGTTTCGACACTTTCAACATTCTGACCTCCGCTGATCGTCGTTATCCCAACGACATCTCGGAACACCTAGCCTAAACTTGGCTCAAAACGACTTTCGTTTTCGGATGCTGCGCAATGTTAATTTCACCGTCCAGCAATTTATTCAAATTCTTGCTGGTCGTTTCCTGGCTCGACGCTCGCTACACACGAAGACGATTCCTGTTTTCACGGACCGTGCAGGCAATGGTAATTATGGCGAGTACTGGATCTGCGGCTTATTCAAATTTTCGCCAACATTTCCTGGCTCCGCGCGAAATAATTCCGCCTAAGGTTCCTGCGAGCCCGGCTCTTTAGCCAGACCCGATGAAAATGATAGCTTCATCGTACTAATGGCTTGGCTTATCGCAACAACAATGTCTCATTTCAGTAAATATAATAATACTCTCCATTTCCATCTCACTGATTTATCGAGATTAAATCGTAACAAGAAAACGCTCTGCAGCTTCACATTTCATCAATTATACAATGTGCAATTTCATTGGGATTCGATTAAACTGCAGAAGAAATCATTTTTCATCGAAATTTATTTGCCATACAGTATAGGTGCATTTTTAAAAAATTAAATTTTCTGCTCTGGCTGCTACAATTGTTTGTATCTTTTATCGCGAGAATTTTTTGCCGTGATTAACCAATATTGGCGCTTTACTCCACTAATTGGCTGCTCGTTTTATTTTCTCGTCACTTTATAATAGAGGGCAGGTCGGTGAAAGAAGTTGGATCATTGACCTATTCCTATATATATATATATATATATACATACATATATAGTGTATTAAGCGTATATATATAGTTGCAGTTAGTAACTACGCGTCCTAGGTCGTCGTTGGGCATTAAAGGAAAAGAATGCACTTGGGTGGAATATAATCTTTTTTCTTCTTCCCAATGTCTTTTACTATGAATCTATGCGCGTTCGTGATTGTTTCGAACGAGTGCCACTTTGCTATAACCGTTGAACGTGACTTTTGCGGGTCGAACTTTTTCTACTTTTGTCCCCCTTCATGAACGGAGTAAAATCATCGGTTTGTTGAAACGCCGTAGACTCTCCTAGCTGCTCTTCGATCCGACAACCCTTTTCCCTCCTTTTACTTCGTCTTCTTCTTCCTCTTCTTATTCTTCTCTTCGTCCCCCACTTCCCACTTTGGATTTATGGATAGGCCAAGTATGTTGCGGTCTCCAGTGGCACATTTAATAAAAGGCCAACGTGGCTCACGAACATTTTAGGGCAAATATTCGAGCGAGGCCCTAGAACGTTTATGACGCGCCAAAGTTTAATGCATTTCTTCCTTCCCCATCGAATTTCCGTGGGATCGCCTTACTAAAGCTCCCATTCACTACAACGACACTATATTACACGATATCTTGCCAGGGATTAATATTAGATATTAAACTTTCAGATTATTCGTCGTTTATACATAAAATCACAAATTGGAGCAAACTTGATATGCTTTCTCTCTTAATGATAATTTATATTTTCACTGTAGAAAAGTAATGCGTTTAAAGTTTACGCTTAAAAGTAGAGCGAATCAATTTCTAGTTATCCGATCACAGGATCTTGTTAAGCTCGTGATGGAGGATAAATAAGTTCTTTTGGTCTGCGTGTGCTAATTCCACGATTGCAGGGTGACAAATGCTCCTATATCATTCTGGATAAAGTGTTTGCGAAACAAAACCAAAAAAAAAAGGAGATATTTTTTGTTGCATAGATTTCGTGATTGGTAACTCGGTACAGGAGCACAGCAATATTGCTGTTACCGCCAGCGATTTATTTGTCAAATAAAAAGATTCAAAATAGTCTCATTTTTCTATCGCAAAATATGTGCCTTTGGAGAAAAAAAATCAACATAGATACAAAAGGAGAATCATCCGAGAAAGCAGAAGTAGGTTATAATGCAATAAGCATTTGAAATCAAGCACTTGCCATTCTTTTCATTATAAAGGACAGTTATCTTAATCTGATAAATTGCAATCAAGCGATTGCGCGCTTTTATCAGGTGCTTGAAAGGTTTACAGAATTGAGTTTTCGACGTCCACAATGAGGGTCAAGATAGCAGACACTAGTACTAAAGGAGCGGGAGGGAATCTTTATGGACCACTTTATCGAAAATACGTAGTCTAATAATGTTACTGCCTTCATACTTTTTACGTTAATAATACGTACCCCAAAAAGTCTTTATATCTGTCTAAAAAGAAATAATCCAATAATAAATAGCAAGAATTAGCCTGACACGAATGAGTAAAATATAAATTTTCGTCAGAGCACTATTTCCACTAAATAAATATATATATATATATATATATATAGGATTGCATGTTGAAAATGACGACTGGGAGGCAGAATAGAAGAGATGAGACAATATGGTGTTAAATGAAAGTCTTGGTGGGCCATTTTACCTAAATGACATGATCAATCGTCGCATGAATTTTGAATTTCGGTGGTTACAAGGCGTTTGCGTGGCTTTTGTTGCCTAGCTGCTATCTCTTTGCGCCTCGTAAGACGAATAGCTACTTAACGTATGTAACCCAGGTATGCATAGCCACAAACACACAGATGCCTCAATAGCTTTCATCGCTTTGAACCACACGCATTGTAACGGCTTAAAAGCGTTGACGCGCATAGTTCTCCCTATAATACATTATTGTAACAGCGATGAGAATTCCCCGGAAAAGTCATAGCAACATTCGTCTCGTTCTTGTACTAATTGCTCCCACTAACTTTCTATATCAAGGCGTTATCACTTCACCTTCTCCAAAGGGATCAAACTCTCACGGAAGCTTTACAGCTGAAAATCTTGCTATTTGTCTTACTTCAGCTTTTTCTCCATGGACCTCTCTACTTCCACGGAACACTCAAGGGGCAAATGAATGATCGATTCTGATATTTTGCAGGTTGAAAAAGATTATCACGAGCCTCCTGGTATGTGTAATTTTTGCAAAATTCCATGCAACAGTGCACAACTGGCGTTTGATAAATAAAACAATTGTCGCAGTAATTGCAGTGTTAATGCTTGTTTGATTCAGCCTGACGAATTTTTTCATTGGGAACGCTCTTTAACGAGGCTGATCTTTTTGTCACGCTCGAAAGCTGCTGGCACCAGATGTCGGACGGGATTCATCACGTCCAAACGATTAACGCCGTCGGCAGCACAAAAGTTCACTGCGGGTGAATCGAGTTTCAAAGCAACGCGTTTGAAGACGCGGTTGTATTGGTGGTGCTTTGGAAAATTATCATGGGAAACGTTTTTTATCCTCTCCCATACACTAATTGGCCGCGGAGAAAATCCAAAATCGAGCTAATTACACATCTTTCGCGCAGAAAACTATAGACTCGGTCGAGGCAAAGGTTTAATTTTAAATAGGGAGCGAGGTTAAAGACTTAATGCAATTACTTGGGGAGTAAATTTTGAGATGAAAATTTGTGCGAGATATTTGGCGGATAGTTGAGTAATTTCAAGCCGGCTCACCCTGTATTATAGGGGTAAATGTGTATACTTGTAGTCCGCTCAACGGTTTAACGACACGAAATCTGCAGCGTCTAACCTTACTTACCCACCTCGCTAATAGACTTTTATTCTAATCTCTGTTCCGCACGCGCACTATATTCTCTCTGTGATACCTTGAGCTACAAGGAACACTTTGCAGAAAACTTTTAGTCACACGAAGCCTCGCTCTATATATATATATATATAAGCTCACATGATTAGCTAATTTCTGATAATAATTCGACTTATAATATATACCAACATAATAATCAACCGCACGATTCTTCCACTTTTCTCCCATGTAGCAATTATAACCTCTCGGCCACTGATAAGCTTCGAGATCTCTGTTCAAACTCCATTTTCTTCCCTTTAGCCCGTATTTAATACTATATATATGTATATAGACAAACGTAATGCCTATTATAAACGTTAAAGCTTTTCGTATAAGGTGTTAATTTCCAGCAGTATAATTAAAATGAGATTTTAAGTCCGACCCTCGTGTCTAGATAGTTTTTGTTTCCTTTTTTCTAGCTGTGTGAGCTTAGGACGCCACCGTGAAGGTTGGAGGGTAGATATATATGCGAGAGAGAGAGAGAGAGAGAGAGAGAGTGGCAAAGTGGAAGAAATTTTTTCACCTTTTGGCCGGTCCAGTTGGGGTAGAGCCACGCTGCTTTGTGCCCGTTAAAACGAGACTGATCCCGCGGAACTTAAATTAAAGCAAGTGTATATTCCTTCGCCTCGTCTTTTGTATATTATCCCTTCCTATCCTCCCACACTCTTTTCGTCAGGTTCGCTCTTTTATTTTGTTTCCGTAGAAGGAGGGGGGGGGGGGGTGTTCTCTATAATATACATTTGCTCTCTGGCGGCCTTTTGTGTCAGAGGCAGATTCGCGAAAGGGGACTGAAACTCGTTACTACTTCTCGATGGTAATTAAAAGAAATTACTCAGGCGAGCTCTCTGCTCCATATATGTGAATGTCCTCCATTACGGTAAATGTGTACAGTGTTTTGCAGAGAATAAACTCAACGAGAAAGCACAAGATAAGCGCATTTCTTCAATTTATCCGACACTGCTGCTTTTCACCCTTTTAACTATATCTCTCGACTGTTTATCCGCCAACAACGCAGTTTCTACGTTTTGCTTGTCCTATGCTGCTTAAATTCGTATATCTTTAATGCTCGTTGAAAAATACTTACCGTAGGATCGTTCTTTTCTATATTTATTATGGAGATTAGATGCTTGGGTGTATAGTTTTTTAACTCTTTGCTCTGATTGTGCGAGAAAGTGGGGATCGAAGCATACGTATATATGTATACATATAACATGGGAATTTTCGGGATAAGGCGAAGCTTTAATGGGTTATATATATATATATATATATATATATATAGAGAGAGAGAGAGAGAGAGAGAGTGAGAGGAGGTATATTCCGTCCTTTATTATTGGTCATTATTTTTCCAGATAAACGATATGCAGTTTCATATCCGCAATCTGTGTCGGTTTCAATATGTTTGGCCGTTACTGTCTGACCGGAAGAGAGGAAGGAAGCACGCTAGGCTGGATGGTTGGACATTTTTGCCAGCCACTTCCGGCAGGAAGGAAACGCTGGACGCAGTTTTGCCAGTTGGAATTACGCCTTTCGTAATGTCAATGTGCAGTATGTAGTTGGTGGACATATATATTGAGTGCTCGAAGCTATATCTGCTGCATGCCAATAACCGCTCGTCATTATTACCGCTCTGTTCCCTTTACTTTATTCCACAGGCGTCATTTTGTCCTCGTGGCATTTACCGCCTAAAATCGATGCCGTTGTACAAAGCTGAATGCTCTCTTGGCCTAGCTTCCACTTCTTCCTCTTCCTCCCTCGTCTGTTAAAGAAGCCAATGTACCGATTCGTGAATAACGATCGTGCTCAATCTTTTACCACGTTCCGCTCATAAAACCAGCTACTATATAGTACGCTATCCGTGCTATGCTTTATCCGGAGTCTGGCTAAACCAATATATTTAAATTAAACAAAAACCATAAAACAAAGCAATAAAATGGAGGACACTAGACGTACGTCCAATTTTAATGCATCCTTTGATCGACATCATTCTAAACCCAAATAGCTTTCGTTCAAATGGATATATATATATATATATATATATATATATGTAGTAATTTGTGAAATATCTTTTAACGCAAATAAACATGATCCAATTTGTTACATCGGTTCTAGTTCAATTGAATTTATTGACATTAATTTTACGGTGCATCGCAATGAATAGCAAAGGGCGTGTTTTGTTTCGAGACTTTGCTGAATTTGTGTATATAAATAGAATAACAGGGATGTGTTGGAATGTGAAAGCAGATCACCATCGGTTCAAGAGGGAAATGCTTCCGGAGTATCTTAGATACAACGACGTCTCGTGCGCATGGTTAAGGGTAACCATTTTGAAATTAGCCGCTAGATGTGAATTTACCCCCGTTGAACTATCCCTGCTTAACGCTACCTCCAAAGTGACTTTAGCAGTTTTAGAGCCTCAAATATGCTTTACTTCAAAGCAATATGGGCTCAGGGCTACATCCAAACCATGGATGAACAGCATCTTTTGCCGTCCTTCCCCTAGCTCCCCACCTTGACTGTTCGATCCAGACAAGGTATGTATGGAACAGTGTTAGATCTGAATCATGATCTTTATGAGAAATTTCCTGCAATTTGGGTCTGTTCTGAATCAATTCAGCATATAACTGTATCGCGCGAACGAGCCTACATCGGCTCGCGAGCTTAAATACAATGCGCGAGCAACTTTTGACTAGTGAGAGAACGCTCCGCGAGACGGCCATCTGGCGGCGTTGTGCCAAAGTAGGGAGTGTGGAACAGAGACGGAGAGCTGCGCTGGAGCGAGCCGGCCCTAGAATCCCGGACCGCTACTCCAACACACCTCCGATCTCCAACAGGATGGATATACATTAAGCGTTATTTTTATATAAACAAAATGGATGAATTGCTTAAGAGATCCATACTGCTTCGCTAAGTTTCTTTGTAATTGGTGCGAGTTCAACCAAAAGAGAAATATAGGTTTACCATTTAGGGTAGATGAGGTCGTATGCATCGCGTAATTATTATACCTTTATAGAGTTGGCCAAGTTATAGAGCAGACACGTTAGAAGCAAGCAAGCCTTTCGGTATAGTGTCGCCGCGTTTACATTTCGCTTCACATCACACTTAGCCAACCGTTTACAGTTGAAAGTCGATGAAATCAGTGTCGTTCAATACCGTGTGCGCTACATGAATTTAATATTCCATGCAACAGTTGGATATGGTTATAGTGGAATACTGTCGTGAAATTACATTCTTTTTCCACACAGTCACTCGCTATCCTTTGCGCATCACCCTGATTTACTTATGTCACTTATTCCCACAATGGTAATGTAAAAACATCAAACTTTCCTTCATTTGTGGCAGAAACTTTCATATAAAACCTTCCTTTACATTTTACTTTGACTCTAAACCGCTACACTTAAATTCCAGCTCTTTTTATTGTCCTATATATATATATATAGTCTGTGAACTGATATATTTTTTATGGCAACAGCGCGCCTCGAAAAACGATCAAAGCGATATTTGCTCAAAAATCAACGTTCGCGGAAGGATTTAATTGATTTTAGGTGAATTTGCCAAATGCTTTTGGCCATAAAAATTGAACGTTATTTTCGCATCTGACTGCGTTAAATTCAGCGGAAAGCAAACGATATAGCCGATTGAATTTTTGTTACGCTTCATGTATAATATAATATAATGTAATACAAGGTCGTACTTGGGAGTTTTTCGTGGTGACAACATAAGCCGATCAGGCTTTAATTCTAGTCGTTAATTTTGAAGGCGAAATGACGCGCGAGGAGTACGGCCCTACAGATCGAGTTTACGACAGGATGGGTGGAGCTAGCTAGGAATTCCTGACAACAATGGACTTTCTCGAGTCATTTGGTAATCTCGTCAGGAAGGCAAATAATCCCGAAAGATTTCACGGACCCGATCGCCGTAACTTCTTAGCCGCGCCAAACGAATTCACAGATTGAGAATTCCAGTGGCGAGAGTTCCTCGGATTTGCCGCTGAAATGCTGAGCGTCGACCGTGCTTTTCACGGGAAGGGCTACGACAACGGCGCGCTAATTCACTTTCCATCGAAAGTAGACGTCGTACTTAGCTCATTAGCTAAGCATGGCGGAGCCGCGAAGTGGCGCGATGCGCTGCGATGCACTGTTACCAGCTGATTAGCTACTAACTTTTCCACCGACTCTAGAATACTTGAGGTGCATTAAGCAAGACTGCTCCATACTATATTCTGCCTTTGCTATGGGTGTTAATTAATTTACTCGAATTTCGCCGCATCGCGATGCTAGGTCAAACCCGGAGAACTCTTTCTACGAAAAAGGGACCAATTTTTACGACACGCTACATCGTTTGGAATATTATTATTGTACTAAAACGATTTTGCAAGCGATTGCTCGCAATTCGACCAATCGCATTAGAGCACCGCACACTTTTCTCATCAACGATAATTGAACGTGACGTACAGTGTATTAGTGCAGGATATATTCGTTTGACTAAACTCTAAATATAATTGTCAGTGGCACAGACTAATCAACAGGATCAGAACTATTGTAACACGGTGTAATAGATATTCAATTAACGTCCTTTTGGATCAATTTAATGGAGAGAAGACACAGGTACACAGTGTTTAGGTTGAAATTATCGAGCTCGAGCATTTACACATTTGGAATCTAACTTTATAAACTGCGGCTCCCTTACAAGTCAGCGATTCTCTTGGAAGACTAGCCACAGCAACGCTGCAGAGAGGTCGTAAATGATACGTTCGAGCGGATCCTTATATCGTCGAACACAGGAGGAATCGTTATGCAAAGTATAAAGGACGCTTTAATGAAAAAGAGAAAGAATTCACGGATGAAATTGTTGTTTTCATTAAAATTGGAATAGAGCTGGCGAGCGTTGCGCAATGTCCTGGGCAAACATAACAATAATATACTGCGCGTTTATTAAGGTAGGTTAATTGTCGACATCAGGAACACATAGCAGTGCTTGGAAGCAGGTACTTTAAGCCAAGCGATTCAATTTAATACGAGTGTAGGAGGGAATGAGGGTAAGAGTGGGGGATGAATGAAGGTTTTTTTTCATTACTGCTGTTGCTGCTGCGGCAAGGGGTTTCCGGAGCGTAAATTCCTAGACGGTAGTTAAAGCTAGGTAAGGTAGAGAGTGAGATAGGGGTAAGAGTGTTGGAACAATTACTCGGCGATCCCGGTGTTATTCAGGTGCACTCGCATTAGGCCACGTAGACTGGTTTAGGAAAGGTAATGCTACGGCATCCACGCTAATCTTGGCAATCTTCATATCTTGTAAGTACTCCGGGGAGGCGCCCCGGTATATATGCCGGGGATTCTTCGCAGGTTTATGCCACTGTCGCGTTACGACTCCGAGGGCACGCGTGGTCCTCCGACATATCCAGCTCGCCGGCCCATATATACGTATATAACACTTTCGATAAACGTAAATCAGCCTCGAAGGTACCAATAAACGGTCCAACCTATTCCTAACGGCCGAATCCATCCGAGTCCCGCATGCCTCGCACCTCTCACGATTAGCGCAGGCGTTTGCCTAATGCATTCGAATCTCGCCACTCGCACCGGCTCACTCGGATTACGACAAAGCCCTTCTTTCACCAGCTACGATTTAACGCTCCATCGCTGCGTTGCAAAGGTGGCATTTTGCTCGCGGCTCCATTCCAGCCTCGTTCCATATATATATATATATATATATATAGCAATGCACCCATACATACGTGACCGTTTCGCTAGAGCTATGTTTACGGTGAACCTATCTGGCTGCTTCGATCGTTTTCTTTCCATATACATACGTCCTACACACATTTAGCACACGTTTCAACTATTTACTGCCCGAAGAACTGGACCACGCGGACGGCGCGTATCGGGCCCCGTTGAACGGATCGACGATTGATTTCCAGCTTTACAATTGCATCCCTGCGTAATTAGTTTAATAGGCACTTGGCTTCCAATACGCAATAACACTGCTTCCACTCTAATCGACGCATTCGCAGAAGCCGCGATACTGTACGACCACAATGGAATTTTATACGCGTTACGCAATCGCCTCATAACCTTAATTGATTATAAGACTAATTAAACCGTTTGTTAATTAGCTCGATTACGCTTCCAACTGCTAAACGATCAAACTTGACGCTGGACCGGAAATACGGAATTTCTATTGTTTCAATGGCTATGTGTTAGCTTTCGTGTTTATGTATATACGACATCTTTGTTATTGTAATTATTTTTACAATATAACGAGAGGATAGAGGTTGACTATGATTTTTATGGATCCATGCATGGTAGAGCGATCCGTCGTAACGTCAGGATAGCATAAAGGATCGCCATGGTTCGAGGGTGACAAAGCCAAAGGATCCGAATGGTCGAGTAAGTTTCTCCACGGTGTGAATCTCCAAGTTGGACTTTATCGCCAAATTCGCCGACATTGTCGCGTGTACTAATCATTTCATGTGGAAAGTTCCGTAAGGCCGTCGTATGACGTGTCATCGAGAACTGATATTCCATCGTTGATTCCAGAAGTAGAGACGCACATGGTATTAATCTTAGCGAAGTCTCGTGCTTTGGACCATTGCCAACTGTGTGGTCGACACAATGAATTAAGAGTGCTCGCTGTGTGCTCACCTTTCAATTTCAATTTAATCAATTTACCATTCCAATATCAAACCGGAACTCCTCGCGCGACGTCTTTATTTCCATGCACAAAAATCTCCTTGCTACCATTCTGCTTTTGCATCTCTATCCATGCACCAACTTCATATTCTTCGATACATAATTTATTATTATCAAATGTACCAATTCGTGGAATTATTTCTAGCAAATAACGTCGCGCAGTGTGTGGTATGTACTATACTTTATCGGATTTCCGTTAATGCAGAAATGCACACTAAAACCACGTTTAATAAATAATAAATATTCCACTGCTTTCAGCAATTCCGCAATAATACATTATTCGTGCCAATTTCCATGAGCCAGTAGACGAATTCTGCAGGTTTATTGTTGTATAGCTGTGGATATCGTGAATACTACAGTGATTCGTGTAAAAAGTTCACATTTGCGATGATCTTATTAAAAGTACTAAAATTAACTTGCCCTTGGCTAAATTGTCTTTTGATTATAATAAGATGTGCTATAGGGCGAAGAAAATATTTATCGAGATGCACGCGGTAGGATAAAGTTTACGAATATTGTAAGAAAATTCAGCGACTACCTTTGGATCCTCTGGTGAGACGTGCTGATTTAATGACGTCAAGGTCTTTTCGAAAATCGTTGAATAATATCGCTATAGAGAGAACCATAGAATTTTTCGTGCTACGCTGAGCACGTTTTACTACGTCCTGCAGCATACTGCAGAGTAATTCAGCGAGAGATTCTAAAACCGTTCGGGTTAGTGTCGATTTTGGGTGTGACTCTAGACCACAGTAAAGTCATATTCCGGGCCAATGAACTCTCTTAAAATCTGCAAATATAATTTTTCCCAACTACCCCTCGCTATGTCACCGCAAAGCGGGATAAAATAACCAACGCATCATTTTTCTCCCATCCTGGTTATTTTTACAACGTTGTGTAAATATTGAATAGATTTTGTAATATCCACTGTTTCCTGCAGATTGCGCAATGGCATATAATATAAAATATGAACTATTTTTCGTTCTCATTTAAATTCTATGCTCGGTGCCAGACCGATTCGTTAAGTGTACACAAATTTCTGAAAAAAAAAACAACAACAACAAAATTGCTTATACCACGAAAATCTTTATAAGAAATTTATGATTTTCATTTGGATCGTTCATTTAGCCTGGAGAAATATAAATTATTATTAATGATTTATTCTCACACACCGATATGCACGTATCGGAGAAATTCAGACTAAAATAGTTTAGTAACGACAATGCTTATACAACATGCGGGTTGAAGAACACTTTTGATAAATCCAATTAGCAAAGTTTTAAGATAAAATTTCTCCATTATTCATGGTATCTCGCGGAATATGCCGGAGCGAATACGCAGTATAATAGGCGGTAGCTAACCGCGTAGTTGCAAAATGCTTCATTGTCATGGAAATATTTGGACCTTTTCACTACATTTATACTTTGTTCCTTGTTGTTAAATAAACTTCTTCTCTTAACCAGATAAATTTGTTGAAACACTGAATCAGGACTCTTATCCACCGTGTATGGTATACACGACTGCGAATAAATTGTTGTGCATAGATTTTTAAACATTTATTAATAAAATTAACAAAATTTCTATAGATAATATATACATATATATAAAACTGTGTATCGTAATATGTAAAAACCGAGCACAGATGCGGTAGACCCTCATCATAGCAAATTTTTTATTTTTATATTCGTGTTCCTATTGTTTATCATACTATTGTTATTAAACAGTTGTATATTTTTTTAATTAACATGATAAATACCGTTAATTTGTATGCATTGTGCAACACTGTGTTATTAAAAAAGGCATGCAATCTGTGGAAAATAAATAATGCACTATTGTCTGATATGAATTTTTTTCTGGGGCAAGTTGCAATGATACGCGGAAGTGGAAAAGTTTGAAGATTGAAAAGGTGCCGGAAGTATAATAACGCTAACGGTGGAATATTGCGAAGTAATTTAGCGTGGCTGTATTCTAGAAACGGTTTGGTACTATTATGGCGTGAGAGGCTCGTAAAGGGAAACGCTTCATACTGCTATCCAGACTGGCAAGCAGTAGCACCCTTCTAAGCATGGAGGTGAATCGTTTGTTCCACCTACGTATCGAATACCAAGTAGAGAGAAATTATCTGCCCGTTACCACGTTCTCGATTAACGAGGGGCAGACAGATAGAGAGAAAAGGAAAGGAGGGGTGAGAGGGTGGCACAAGAGAGAGAGAGAGAGAGAGAGAGAGAGAGAGAGAAAATAAGGGATTGATATTAAAAAATTTCAGTACAAATCGTCCAGCATTATTCATCACAGCCAGAATAAAAAAAAATCTTGTACCTGATGTAAATTCTTACTGAAAAATAATTGTATAACAAATGTTAATACGTCCGAACAACCAGTGGCAAATAAATTTGAGCCTAAAAGCTTTTAGCATCAACAGCGTATATCATAATTTGGGAAATGCTTGGAGCAACTTTGCAAAATATAATATATCACTTGCCCGAGGTTTTCAGAAATTTATGATCGATCTTTCGCGACTCGTACGCTTAGCTGACTTTGCTATCAAGGCTGCGGCTGGTGCTTATCTACTTAGGGAGCCGCGACAAGTAGAATAAGCGTTGGATATGCGAATTCGGAGTAGCGGGATGTCGCGCGTCTTAGGAAAACTCGGTGCAAAAAGCTCTCGAGATTTAGAGGCAAACTTAAATAACGAGTATAACTGACCAAAGTGCAGAATTTGCTTTAATCAGCTACGTGGAAAATTGCTTGCTCTCATCGTCATTGCAAACGGATTTTCATCCGTTTATCATAGCCCAAACAGTGTACATAAGTTGCCTCTGCTATTAGAATTAGTTGAAACTGCGATAATTGCTATCGCTATATATATATATATATATAAGCTATCCACGGTTAGAATTATATAATCATTCGTATATTCATCAAGTTTGGCGCGTTCGCTAGTCGAACAAATATGGATGTAGAATTTTAAGGCACGATTAATTCTATATGGGTACCAGCTATTAGAGAGAGAGAGAGAGAGGGAGAGGGAGAAAAAAGAGGAAGGAGGCAAGAGATTGTTAAGAATTATCAATCGTTCAAGGTCGGAATAAAGCTATCCAGGCGCATAGATTTTGAGGATGTAAGAGGATTTTCCGAAAGGACATTATTTTATCTCGGTTAGTACAGGTACAGAGAAGAAAAGGAATAAAAGTGAAAATAAAGAACACTGGTGTATCGCCATGGTCCCCTATACTACATAGTACGGATTTGCTATCTCGATAGAGCAATTCATTCGGGTAATTTCAGTGACTGGTATTTTTTGCCAGCCAGGTCCGCGTTAAATCTTTGGCGGCAACAGCCGTGGGCGGGAAACAAGTTTCTCTCTCTAGGCGACTTCCGGTGCGATCGTTCGTCTTGCAGACCTACTAAACGTAACGAAACGAAAAGAAAGATCTCGTGCAGCGTATCGAGCTATTCTCACGTTGCATCTTGCTACGTATGTGTGCTTATGTGTATCGAATGGGAAACCTGCGGGGAATAGTAAGCGCTGCAGGAGCGAGCAATCGTCTGCTTGGCTAGACTGTTTTAGCTACTAACGTTTCACTAAAAGCCACCTTAAATTCTCGCTTGTCTTTTGCGACCTCCTCGAGCTGTCCTCGGTCAAAGTGAAGCTTCTCTCTCTCTCTCTCTCTCTCTCTCTTTCTCTCTTTCTCTCTTTCTGCTACTATAGCTCGCATCATTCTTTCACTACCAGCAGGAGCCACTGTGTTCCATGCACGCTCACTGACAAACAAACCGACGACGCACGCACACACGATCGAGCCACGCCTGTATTCGGTACGTTGCATACGAAACCCTATATACATGCATATATAGTGTGCACAGGTATGCAGGAGTATTACAATTCGCCTATATCGTCGATACGCGTATCGCAAGAAGATTATATTGTACTATATACGTTTTGAAATAGCTCTTGCCTCTTATACTTTATGCGAGCAAGCAGCCAAGTATTTCGGTATAAAGCTATCGATTTTATTGTGCACTGTGCGAGAGAGATAAAAAGACGCGTTGTCAACAATATCAGCCAGCTGCGATCATATACGAATGTAAAGAGGAAGCACTTATTCCATTCTCTCATATTTGAATAAGAATCTGCGTTCCTGCCCCCATTCCATCGCTTTGTTTTTTTCTTCCTCTCATATTTATTTCTCCTCCTCCTATTGCTCTCCAACTTGTCATTTCGTCTCAAGAAATTTCAACGCAATTTCCTCGGTCATTAAATACGTATCGCAAAGAATTCTAATTGAAACCATCGCTAAAACAGTATTGCTCTCAACAGTAATTTTATCTTAATCCCGTCAGGCAATAAGAGCTTTTAAGCTTCTTTAATGATCTTGGATGACAGTTAAGTACCGAAGCTTAATTTAGTAATACCACGATGGGGGATTGGTGTAAATAAAAAAAGAAACTTAATTGCTATGTAAAGGAAAATCGGCTAACCAGTTTTTCTCACTCTTTTTACCCAAGTTTCTATATAACATTAGAGTTTAAATCCATTCGAAACGCGAACTCGATTACACTCACGAAGTATTTTTGTCGAGTAATTTGTCGCAGGTATATATATATATATATATATATATATAGTAACGAAGAGAATTTTTTGAGAAGAGTGATGAAACGTTGAAGCGTGTTACGTGAAATCGATTTAAGCTCCATTCGTTTCAAGAAAATGTTCTCGGCTTATGAATGGCTCGGAATACACCAAGCGACGTTTGTCATCGATTACTTCGACTCCTATGCTCGTTTCACGCGTACTTACAGCCAAAAGCAAAGTATTAGTTTTTATTGAAAAAGCGAGGAACGTCAACCACGAGTTTGTTGCTTTACGGGGGTTAGATTATTGTTCCAACCGCAGATGATTTTGGCCTTCTCGAGCAACGAGGGACAATTATTATTACATTCGTAAATTATGATTTGCTGATATGGTGGTGAGCGCGTTGAAGGGAACGAGGAATGGAAGGATTTTTGTAGATGACTCGCAAAGTCCCAATCTACATTTTTCTGGTATTACTGTTTCAAAAGGGATTAAATTTTTTGCAATTTCGTCGAGACAGTGCAGCATTGTAGTGGCGACAAGGGAGGGCTTAACGACGCAGAGAGTATTGTTGCTCGTAGCATTGAATTGTGTAGAACTGGCGAAGCGTATCGGCCGGGCTCGGAATGGCCTGGCGGTTCTGCGTCGCTGCCGATTGATTTTTCTTAACCTTTTTATCAGTTTTAGACACGGGGCCAAGTGCTCCCGCTCATCGATTCGATGCCCTGCGACGAACTGACGGAATACCAAGTGTGGATTCGCCAATCATTCTTCTCGTTCGCTTCAGCCACCAACAATTTTCCACAGGCTCCCATTTCGAATTCCCGATTGTCATTTGCGAGCAACGAATTTTCCTAACTAATGCTAAATGGAAAGCGGAGAGGGAGTCATTTCCACTACGCTTTTTCCACTGTTAGACAAATGGTCCTGAAAATAGACAGAGAGTGTGCTGAAATTAGCTTCTGGAATTAATGAATGACTAGCGTGATCGATGCACAGAAATGTTTCGATATTGTCTGCGTCATTGTGTCCATCGATTCCAAATGGTTACTGAAAGCCCGTAATAATCGATGTAATCGTTATATCGATTTTAACACTAACATATCCCATCGCGACAGCTATTACTACGAAAATTATGTAATTTTAGTAATTCCATTTTCCTACCTCCCACTACTCTCCCGTTTTCATAATCCACCACAAATTCAATTTCATTTAATTTATCAACACGTATAGCGCGTAGAGATTTTCAAAAATTTTCATATTTTCCCCAGTTTTTGGTCTAATTTTAATAGGAGCGCGAAATATGTAGCTCGTACGAATGGACTATTTGAACGAGGAAAGAGTCGGAGAGAATGCTGTGAAAATCTCGGAGAATTTTCAATTATTTTGTAGGTGGTTCCTTTTGACCCGACCACGGAGTCAAATATCAAAGAGAGCGTTACTCCTCTTGTTTCGTTGCTTCATGCGAGTTTCACGTTGCAATCTGACGATCCAGCTTTTGTTCTTGCATTCACTAAATTCGTGCTTGTTCTGATTTACCCTCTTGTTACTCAAGTTTCACTCCTACTCTCTTATCACCCTTATCATCGTCGCTCATTATCATTCATCACTGTAAGCCCAAACCTGTATCGGCTTAATCAATTAAATTTCGTAAGAGCCAGCTTATACGTTCTCTCGAGCAGTTCAGACAACCAATTTTTCAAGACCACTTTCAGAGCTATACTATAATGGACTTTTGTAAAGTTTAACTTGTTGTGCCAGACAGCTCTTTCCTGTCCTCCCTCCCTTTGCCCTTCTCTGCCCCTCATCTCTTTTCCTTTCTGATTTTTTACAAAGATTACAATGTTCTTTTCGAATTATATACGCGTCGGACGACTGAACAATCCGCTCGGTAAATTTAACCAGGCGCTCGTGTATAGGAGGAGAAGCATGCCAGTTGTCAATCCTGGCAGCTCGAACAAAATGAATTTTAAGTCTACACTCTGCAGCATCGATTAAATCAAACTCGCTGATAATCCACGCTCGAGAGCTAAACGGTGTCTAGTTTATTGAAAACTCGGCCCTTTGCGGGGTAATCGGCCTCGCGATTTGGATTGAAAATGCGCAGCAAACCAGATTATTTCGCAAAACGGTTTTTGTGGATTTCCTCTGCATATGATGAACGTGCGCGCACGTCTCTACGCTCGCGTCCATACATGCATATGCGTGCATATAAAGTTGAGTCGCGTATTAAATACGAACGAAAAGTTGCTGAAACCACTTTTTATAAGCTCCAGCCAAACAAAGTTAACCCCTTAGCAGCACCGAAACCCTGTAACCAGGCTGATAGAGATTGAATATAAATCCAAACTTTGAGCAAAATGCTGCGCGAATTACACTCGGTATAAAAAAAAGCAAACAAAACATTTTTCTCTCAAAGTGAAAACTTAATGACAAAATAGTGCCCCGGTGGCCACGCCACGAGCATCTCGCGTTGCAGTCTAAATTATAAAGTCGATTTATCAGAAGGGCAGAAAGGGGGGGTGGCAGTTCTCGGTTGATCTCGTTTTGAAATTAAATTTTTTTCTCTGCGAGACGTAAAATTTAAAGCTCCGCGCCACGTTATTGCGGGAGAAAGGGGAAGCCCCGAGTTAAAGGAGTGCTTTCCAGAATATCAAAGAACATTTCGCACACATAATTCTCGATGTAAGATATTGCAGGACTTAATTAAGGGAACGGTAGTACCGAAGAATTACATAGCATAATAGCCTTACTAATTGCACCCTCAATTATATCTCCATATAAATTTTCTTTAAGCACCGCGATTTTAAACGCGGGATCTTAACCTGGCTACCCCCGACAATTAATAGTTGCGAGCTATCTTGCGCGTATCCCTCTTTCGTTATCGCATATATAGCAGCTACAGCAGTCGTGGGGAAGATCGACGCGAGGAAGATTTCTTTAGCGACACTTACTGTCTTTGACGCAGAATGCACCGATAATCCAGAGTGGGAAAAGCGGTACGATCAGCACGTTGAGGTGTCTCGCGTTCGTGTTGTACCGTAGACCCCAACCAACGTGCAACCTCAGGTAAATCATGGTCATTGCACGTGATCCCAACACGGCTCGATCATATCAACCGTCACTTCCGGATATAATCTCCAACACGTGTCACCAACACTAATAACGCAATATTTGCCTCTCACTGTACATCATCGTTGTCTCTCACACTAACTGCGATTCTTCTACTCTCTCTCTCTCTCTTTGCTGTCACAACCTTTCAGCTATCCTTCACTACTCGGCAGTCCACCCAACACCATCCCCTCATGGCTACCAGACTTTTTCACTGAACAGGAAACTTTGTCGACACGACCACTCGCAGTCCAACCGACTGCTATTACCGTTCTTTTCGCGATAAGAAAAATAAACCGTTAAAAATGACTGAATCACCACCACTTCTATCCTCCCTCCCTCTCTCACTCTCTTGCTCCTCTCTAGCTCTTTCAATCCTTCAAAGGGGCTCTCTCGCTCAAAGCCCACTGTTGATAAGGTTTGCTGTTATTCCGCGAACCTTGCCAGTGGAGTTGGATTATTGGGGAAAGTCAGTGCCTATCTTCCCCTCCCCTCTCTGTCTCCCTCCTGCTTCCTCCCAGTCTCCAGTAATTAGAGAGTGTCCCTTTCAAGAGGATAAATACCCCAAAATTACTTTGCTTCTCCGAACGTAATTAGGGTCGAAACTATGTTTAATGTTTGCACATTAATTCTCCATCGTTAACGCTTCTGCGTGTAATTATTCTTGCTGTCAGACGAGAGAAGAGATACTAATCCCGGTCCTAATCCTGACGCGCGTTTTTCGCATTTTCTTCCTTTTTCCCTACTTCGTCTTGTTCTCGAGCAACCATTAGCGCGCCATTGTTTCCGGGGAAGAATATTGTCCCAGCTTATCATTCAGTGGTGCGAAGCATAGATCGGCTATCCAAGCAGAACCGAAGCTTTTTATATCGCTCTTTTGAATGGAGGAATGACAACTGCTGAAGAAGAGTGACGTGGAAGCCGGGAAATTTCACACCCACCGAGCGAAGCAGCACTTACCGCAGCGACCATGTCATTTTTGATCGAACCCCTTTCCTCCATCCAAATCCCAATAACTATTTTCACTCACTCGAATACTCTTCGGATAGAGCAGACTCTGCACATTACTACGTTGAAAAACATTTTAATATGCGTAGTACAGGAGTCTCGGGACGGACCTTCATTTTCTTCGAAAGCAATACTCCCGAGTGTTTCAACGACCTTGTTGGCGTCTCCTCATATCGAAAGCATCTCTCCTCGCATATCATCAACGCGTTAATCTTGTAAAATCATCAATGAAACAGTTATTCGTCGCTCCAAGTGCCGTGGAGCGTCTCAGGCAGAAAAGGACCATCTGCCTCAACGCTTGAACCGCCTATCCCCCCCCCCTCTCTCTCTCTCTCTCTCTCTCTCTCTCACTCGAACAACTTATAATTCCTCAAACTCAATTTGAGCTTCCTCCCGGGAGTTTACTCCCAACCTCTCAAGCATTTAAGGGACGAGGCACGAAAGTTGCGGTTCTCCTTACGGAACCATCCGTCCGTGCTGACGCGAAACTATCCACGCGACTTTCGAGAGTTTAACACTCAGCAGCAGCAGTGGCAAAAGCCAGATCAGCATTCCAGGATGCAATGTGAAAACGCGGCGCGAAATCGCGTGAAAGCAGCCTGCTTATCCGTGCATCCCCCCTCTCTGCCCTCAATCCAATTCTCGCTCTCCCTCTGTTATCCTTGATTTTCACCAACACCTGCGGAGATCAGCCCCTGTTCTCCACTCTGCCATCCGTACACGCTCCCTCATCCAGCTCCGTATTACCGCTGCTCACTTCCTCGAAACACCTGTTTCTCTTTTTTCGAATCCACTCTCCATGAACCGGCCGGCAATGAAATCCACAAGTTTTACATATATATATATATATAAGGATCCCTGCTCACTTTGTTAATCCAAAGCGCGTGCTTCCGGTCTTCTCTCGCACGGATCACTGTTTCGTCAAGGGCCTCCGGAGAACTCTCTCGTTTCCTCTCCCTTATTATTCTCTCTTCCCGGTTCCTTTCTTTCGTATATTTGGCGCGGAGCAGCAAGGTCACGAGGGAAGGTGAGACAGTGCTCGTTTATCAGCGAGAATTCAGGATTATTCGTCGGGCCTTCCTGGCGGATTTCCTTCTCGGGTTTTATTAGTATACATGGGGTGCACGTAGTAGACGGGACGGCAACGGTCGAGTTCGGTGCGCGTTGCGCGAAACTAGGTGCCTGCCACGAGCGCCGCTGGTGCCGCCACCGATGCTGCCGGAGCCACTGCCGACTAATACCCCTGCTCCACTACCCGTTTCGCTACCCCACTACGCCACCCCTCCCCCTCCCCCGCCGCCACCCACGCCGATCGAAAAGAGGTCCGAGTGGACGCGCCCGCGCACACGCTTTACCTCGCATGCGTATCGAGCGTCCCCCCTTTCCCTCCTGACACTTTCAATTCTCCTCTCTCTCTCTCTCTCTCTCTCTCTCTCCCTCTCCCTCTCCCTCTCCCTCCTCCCACTCTCAGGCCCCATCACCGTCTCCCTCTTTCTTCTCACGACGCTTCCTTACGTTCTCCTCCTTCCCATTTTCTCCATCTTTCTCCCTCACTGCACTCTTTTCACCCCCCATTATCCATCCTCTACCTCAATCCCCCCCCCCCCCTATCCTGTACACCCACTCCGCGGATTGCGCGGGAAAGTGCTTACCAACGTAACCCACGATCCCTTTTTTCTTTGCGTAAATATTTCACTTAAAGAATTACAAAATGACGCTTTCGCAAATTTCTCACAGCTCCTCCAATTTGCATTACGCATCTCTCTCTCTCTCTCTCTCTCTCTCTCTTTCAGCTCTTTTAATTCGTGTACTGGAGGAACATCTTAATTCGCCCGTCCTTCGGTCAATTTTTAATAGCAGGAGGATTTTATAAGCGTGTACTTTATTCCCCTTTCTTCCTTTTTTCTCCTTTTCAACGGTTCCTTCACACTTTTTCTTATTTATTATCACTTTACCCTCTCGGCACAATTTCTCACGCGACATGCTCTGCTACGTTCCTTCGTACCCCCTCCCCTTACTCCTCTCTCTCTCTCTCTCTCTCTCTCTCTCTCTGTAGACTTCTTTCTTGATTAATGATATTTTGACCAGTTTCTAGTCTGCCAAGCTTTACCGCACGAGGCCACCGTTGCTGAAATGAAAGTTGGTAAAGGGAAACTTATCGCGGCCAGCCACGTGTTGATGAAGGATATAATATACTTCTGTTTGCTTCAATATGTACTTTCAAGAATTATCTAGCCATGGCGTGCTACAAAACTTTAGCGCCTACGGCTTCTCTCAATTTTATTCCAACAACGTTTCTCGCTTTTGCTCTTTCGCGTGACTTTAATCGTCTCATAAATGACAAATTGAATCGCATTGTTTCGCGAGCAACAGTTCTCCTTTAATTTTCAATACCTTGGATGTGAGACGCGTCTTTACGTTTTATGAAATCAACTGTTCCGTGGTTTTACCATCACTTGTACAACCTCATCACCGTGCTTACCTCGACTCTGCGTTATCACGTAGAAAGGCTACGTTACGAAGGCGGGATTAGGTCGCTAAATTCTCTGTTTACGCCAATATTTATATTATGGAAATTAACGCTCTGGTACCTTACATGTGCAGCTGCTATATAGATACCTTAAATTTTCATCCAGTTAAAAATAAGTTTTAACTTTAGAGATTGTAATTTTTTTCCTCTCGACAACATTTTTTCTCACTTTGTCCTCCTGAAAACTTCTTCAAAGCTCTTATAAAGCTTGTTACTACATCTCGCACTAACGGAGTTTTTCGGCAAAACGGCAAAGTTGATAAGTTTCACGGCTGTTTTCGATCTTATAAACTTGGCATATAAGTTAGCACCATCGATTTTATACGAACCAATGGATTCTTCCTGTTATTTTCCGGTGAACGTCCTGTTTTCCTACAGAGAACTGGTACGTCAAACCTGCGACCCTTTTTTTCTCCCACTAAAAATAGTTATTAAATCGAAAGCTCGTTATTAAAGGAAATTAAAGTCACTGGCTGCTGTCGTCAAATGCCTGATATCTAATTTTTATGATATACAAAGGAGACTGATGAGTAGCAAATATTACACTCAAAGTTGTCATTTTTATATCGTTTTTCGAGTAATCGATGTTCCCATTTAAAGTAACTAAAAGCAAAGATTGGCTTTTTGTCCAGTACCTGTGTTTCCTCATTTTCCTTATTTCAAACATTCAGTGAGAGGTAAAGCCGTAAAAAAAGGAGGAAGCTAGACGAAGGAGCGTTGACGGGGTAAGGAAAGTCGACAGGAGATTGCACAGTGACGAAAATGAAGAAAAAAGACTCCCCTCTACATCCTTGACTAGTCTGAGTGATACTATTTGCGTGTGTACCAGCGTGACATTGAGGTTTATGGAACGTACAAAGTTTCCCTCTGACTTTCCTACTCGATAATTTGTTTCCTTGTCACTCTCTTCCTACATTTTTGAAATCCTTTTGTGTCTTTCAACGAAAAGGTGTGTTGTGTACATATATAAATGTATATAAAGTAGTGTTAAAAGTGAAATAGTTTACCACCCAGTGATAACTTACTCTTTGGCTCAAGAGATCAAAACTTTATTTTATCATCTACCTTGAAAAGTAGAGTAGCATTCGTTTGGAGAACTTTTTACATCTAGACATTTAAAGCCAGGGACCATAAGGCCGGTGACAAATAATTTCCAAATGATTCTTCTGGCCCACCTCGACCACAATTGGAGTCGAATCTAGGCTAGCCAATATCTCTGCGCCTTAGATTCGCAGTAATTCCACAGCTCGGTGGAATAATCCAGCGTAACACGGATTATTTCTCAGGCTGCTCCGTAAAATTAGGGCTGGGTCTCGCTTATATATATATATATATATATATATATATACGTAGTAGTAGGACGGATCCGCTACAAAGTAGCGCAAAGAGGGATTGGATATATATAGCGATGGAATTGGTATGATTATACGAGCGAATAAAGTTGCCCGTCACACCGACGAAATGAAATAACGGGCGCGCAGCACACAGCGTAATTGACTGTATACCCCGGACATTCAAAGAAACGATTATTAGAAATATGCGCGAGGCCGTAACCGAAGGAATCAGGCGCACTCTGATTCCATCCTTTCCGTCCCATTACTCCTCACTCCTCGCGGGTATTTCAAATCCACCAAACGCTACACGCCATCCATACGCAGGAGGAATAAAAAAATCTTAAACATCCTGTGTAGCTCCCTTTCAATTTCATCCCGCCATCTTTTCATAATATTTACAAGATATCGGATTTCATTTTGACACGGAGCGATTGCTTCGAAAAGAAGAGCACGGCACAAGTGAGCAAAGCGAAATCTTATACATAATAAGCTCGTAGCAATATCGAAGCTATTCTTTTGTTGGCATATATGCTCGGTTTGCTCCTTTCTCGTCGTGCGCCCATCACAGTTCGAGAGTCAAAAGTCTCGTGCAAGTTTAAAGGCGGGGATAATTCGAGGAATAAAGAGTGGAAGAGCGGAGGAAGTATCGCTGCGAAAATAGTATGACTGGTCGTAGTAGTAGGTTAGGAGAGGAACGGTTCCACCGTAGGGACCAGTTTTCCCTTTTCTCGTTAAGTTCCCACTAAGAAATAGCTATTCACTTCTCGAGCTGCGCACAGGGCGTACGGTGCAGAACAAGATATCTCGCTGCAAGTCCACGCTGGGAAATTGGTCCTCTCACGATCGCTCTAGTGCGAAGGGCTGCAGCTCTCTCCGTGTACTTCGTTATCTGCGAAGATGGACGTTGACCTGGAACCTCTCGAGAATGTCGCTCCAAGGATCAAAAGACCCCCCACTCCCAACCCGTTCTCTCCCAACCCCCCACAAGCCACGCCACCGACAGAATGCGAATGAAATTCAATCTCATTTCAGAGTTTTGCGTGAACAATTTCTTACGATTAAGTCCAAGAGCTTTTATCACGCATAAGCATCATTGGTGTATGGGTATATCTAGACAATCGTATATATATATATATATATATATGCGTGTTTATACGTATATATAGAAGCGCGTGTGCACTTTAATACAGAGAGTTTCCTTCTACCACGGCTAAGCATTATTTGTTTCCTTCTTTTAGCACGAGCTTTCCCCTCCCTCCCCCCTCCCATCTTTAAATTACAGCTCGCGATATAAAGCTCGTATTAAATAACAGAGCTTCAGCGAGCATTCGATGCTAATATGCAATTTCCCTAGTCTTTCGTTATAAGCTCTTAGGCATTGTTAATTAATTTTGTGTAATATATTTCAAGTAAAATTTAGCTCGTGTTTCATCGAGAAACATTTGTTTATTAATAGTAGGTGGGCGTTAAGTATTTATCGTAATTGTTTGATTCTGCCATAGTCGTATTACCCGGGAGGCAACGGAAGCGGAATCTGGATGGGAGCGGGGCAAGCGGAGTGGTTGCGCGCGCTCGTACACACATTTAATGCTAAACGGTAATGGTGGAAGATGCACTAGGGAGACCACGCTTTACCCAACTGGATCTCCGAGAGTTCGTAAAGCATCGTTACGCATGTGCCCGGTTAAACAATGCTCTATGCTGCAGCCGTCAATGAGAGCCATGCCATGGAATCTCGTTAACGCGATGCTTTTTCAAGTTGGCCCCAGCTATATGAGCTTGCCAAAGCTCTGATATACGTAGAAATTTCCTACCGTAATTTGCACGCTCCTTCCGAGTCAGTTGCCTGGAATACTATCTCTCTCTCTCTCTCTCTCTCTCTCTCTCTCGTACTCCGACCTACGTAGATATTCTGGCGATCACCTTTTCTATACCTTTGAAAAATATGAACAAAGATAGCCATGAGTTATCCCGAACATTCCAGCAAATCAAATTCGTGCAAAGCTTTCTTTTGCACTATAACTTGCATCAATGCGAAAGTTTGCGAGAATACGCTTTTATTTGCTATTATTTTCTGAAAATAAACCATTTTCCAGCTTTGTATCAGTAGTGTAGCTTTCAAAACGTTTCATATCGAAATTTACAAGCTCCGCTTGCGCCATTAAAACGTCCGTCCATATATATGTATATGGATATACACTATATAGCGAGGACCTATACATATAAACCGATGCTTTCTCGCGGTTTTTCATAAATTACCAAAACTACGCGAAATTCGTAATGAACTTGACACCATTTTTATGTGACAGTAGCTTTTCGTCCATTAAATCACTCGAGCTTCATACATTTTTCGGAACAATTAAATTTCGTCAAATAATACTCGATACTGGCTAGAATATTTTTCGTCGAGGCTATGATATACGCTTTGAATGGGATCCATCCAGTGTCGATGGATCAAAAGATTTGCGTACAGAACGCTCTCCAAATCTGCTGAAAAATTTTCCAGTCGGAAGTAGCCAGAGGTTAACACATGGTCGATCGGAGAGGAGGCATTTCGTTTTTGGTACTTATTCTCCCGATGCAAGAGTTCTACTTTGGCTGTGTAATTTTGATTTAGTTGAAATTCAAATTGATTTCTGGATTGAATTCTATCATTACCACGCCAATATTGAGGTAATTGGCAAATATATTAGCAAATGTACAGCTGGTTGAGGACGAGTGGTAGGAGTGATGGTAATGAGAGGGAGGGGGAGGGGGTGTTCCGCACGAGTCTCCATCTCCCACACTCGCGTGTTCCTCCGTGTGTGTATACATACGTTATACGAAAATTAGACATGTGCGTATATACGATGGTAGTGGTGGTGGAGGGTGACTCCTCTCCAGAAGACACGGTGTTAGTATACAGTGTGGAATATCCGTTGTAACACGTATACTATACATATATATATATAGTATATGTGTCGTTTGGAAAAATCAAATCGGAACTCTCGCGCGTGAGCGAACGTGACGAACGACATCCGGCTGCATAATGCGCGCATAATATTCTCCGATAGATCGACGAACGTACACGCACACCTGCGCTCAGCCCGTGCATACACACGCACGCACGTACAGACGTTCACGAAAATCGAAAATAGATCCTCAAATCCTGTGTCCCAAGAGGATCATTGAATGAAATTACGTGACTGTAGACACTCAATATACGCTGGAATGTAACATACCGTGTTGTATCGGCTTATCTCCAAAATGGAAAAGCCAATTACGTTTTCAAATAACATGCCGGATTTTATTTTTCATCGTGCTCTCGCCGCCCAAGATTTTCAATTTTCTCATCCCTCTCTCTCTCTCTCTCTCTCTCTCTCTCTCTCTCTCTCTCTCTCTCTCTCTCTCTTTGAAATTTATTCCTCAATCGATGCTTTTAATAAAATCTGTCAATATCAATTGCGCAGGACAGAGCAAATAGTGCAATTTTATTGTCATACATACATAACATGCATATTCGAGATGAAAATCAGAAATGGAATCAGTCTTCGCTCGTGGACGGATAATCAAGCGGAATAGTAAGAGAGACATCGCTCTATGGAATATAATTTTATAAAGCTGAGAGGTATATCTGAGAATTCATGTAAAAGCGAATGTATTCATATGTGTTTAGACGAGAAAGTTACACGTTGGATAAATCGCTAACAATATTGAATAAAACCAGGTGATAAACCTTATTCCTACCAGTTCCGTCGGGTATCATATGCATACTTGCTCGAAAGATCCGGAAATGATAAATGAATGGGAACAGCAGGGATATACTAAATAACTTATCAAACCTTTCCCAGTCTCTTTCAGGAGAGAATTCTGTTTTTGCTTATAATTTTATAGGAAAAAGGGAGTAGGAAAAAGTGATTTATAGCCAATATTTGTTTTTGTCACGAATTTGTGCGAGAGGTAAAATATCTGGCTTGGCTTTTCGCGTGAAAATCGGGCAGTTGGCTGTTTGTTTGCCAGTACAGAGAGCTCTCTCTTTGCCTCTCCCTCTAGTTCCCTCGAATCCTTTTGGAAATCTCTGCCTCTCTGCACTATCCCTTTCACAATCCTTGAAACCTCCTCTTAGCTCCAACACCTCTCGAATCAAGCTTCATATCTACTCACTGCTACTTCCTGCACCTACTACTAACTTCTTTTTCTTCCTCTTATCGTAGCATCCACTGCTCTCAAACTTCGCTACACTTCTCAACGTATACAATTTCACATTTTTTTAACCACCTGCGACAAAAATATCATCCTGCACCATGCTTGTACGGAACGGTTTTTCCTCGCACGTGCACACTGCAGTATATACTATATAATAATAATAGGATCTTAACGCGGAGAGACGTACGATCCGCGCGAGAGGGAAGGGAAGATCCGCGTCAATCTCGCGAATGGAGCAGTGAAACGAGTATAATGGCTGGAGGATGGGATAACAAGCGGTTGGGATTCAATGCGTACGTGTGTGTCTTGCTCGGCAAAATCGAATGCCCCAGTTATTCAGAAACGTACGTCCTCCAAAGAAAATGCGCTCGGCTTTATTAAATCGAACGATCGCGCGTGACGATAAATGTCTCGCTGTGATAAGGATTTTGATTTTCTCCGTCGCGCATCCCAACCTACGATCGAGCCCGATGAATATTCACCGAATACGCGATGGATTCGCTCTCTTTAAAAGAAATCCGATCCCACGCGACAAAACGGGCCACCAGAGCTATCGAAAAATATACGCGTCCTTCATCGATCGACTTGTTACTTCTCTATACAGTTTATAAATTATTCAAATATTTATAACCACCTGCATTCATTCGACAAAAGCTTTAACTAAGCCTCATGCATATTTACCGCTGATGACACTTGTTCGTTATTTTTTCCTTCGACGATTCTAATCGATTCGAAGCTCGGGTCGCGATCCATTCTCAACAGAGTCTCGCACAGACTTTCACTATATATATACACCACGCGCGGTAATAATAAATAAAACTTATTTGTTGCATAAAATATTTTTAATTAAAAGGCCAATGAGCTTGGATCGTGCTGCTGCGTTAAAACCCCTTTCTTGTATTAATTGCTTTTTCCAATCGTTATATCGAGTTCTTATATTTATTTGTAAATTGATTAAATACCTGCCGGCTGATTTAATTGATAGATCTTGTAAAATTCTGAATATGAAATAATTTGGTTTCTGGGACCACTAATGGTTGCTAAAATAATCCATTCAATTAAAAAGCTGAAAATACTTAATCTCGTTATTACGTTCTATGCTACAGAGCGAATAGTCTATTTATTTACGCAGTAGTGTAACAGAATTTAAAATATTTTAATAGTAATGCTGAATAATCCTCGATACGACCTTAATTTCATTCGCGTGTACAACACACGGTTTTAATTGGGCAACAATCCAATTATTTTCCGTTATCGAAATGGAATGTAATTTTCATATTGTTCATTGGGCGATTTATTGGTTTCGCTTATTCACAGGCATCTATTAATAATGAAAGGAACCTTGTTCGAAATTTAGATACATATAATTTAAATGGATTTCAGCTGTACGTGAAAAGTACTGTAGAAATATCAGTGCCAAATGTTGCCTACTTTCTATTTCTACTTATTTTAATCGACAGCAATTCCTCTTTTAATACTCGCGTCTAATGGGCTATAATTAATCATCCTGCACACATACCTTTCCTTCCAGTCGTCGAAAAGTGACAGTTTTAATATTCGTAACACGTTTTCCATAGTTGACTTTATTTTTATAATCGTGTTATTAATGCTGGTACAGCGATAAGCATATCCTCGCATTGATATTCGCTTTTATAGAACTCCCTCCAAAAAGAATACGGAGGAACGATGAAAGATTCGATATACGAACGCGTTAATCTCGCATCAAAAAGTGGTAACTGGAATCGGGGAAATAGCTCGCCGCAAACCTTGAATGAAATAATCGCGAAGCGCGCGGCCTTCAACTCAACATTGAATTCTTTCTCAAAAGAATTATTACCATAAAATTGAGATGGACATTTATAAGCTGGGACAAAAGTACATTCAGTAGATTTCAATGGGGAGCTAGGGTGAAAGAGGATAATAGGAGTCACTTGAGCGAGAATTAAAATAAAAGGTTTTTTCCAAGTAAAATCAAGATTCCAACAATCTAATATCAACATTTACTAATTCAACTATGGATCGAGATCATTTTCTATCACTCTGGCAATCAACTTGGAAAATAGCAATAGTACAAAAAAACAGATTTAGATCTTTTTGCATGGACTTGAGGAAAATGGTGGTCACTCTGTAAGTAATGAGAAAACATGCCACAGACACACGCAACCTTTGTCTGTGTCTCGCTCAGAGCAGTCCGCATGAATCCATAGACTATTCGAAGTCAATCGATATTACATCTGATTATTTCTACGGAATTTGCTGCATGTAAAACATTTGTATCCTGCTGCGTTTTATTCGCAAAAGTGTTAAAGAGTACAGAGCAGAACGAAGATGTTCAAGAAACTTATCTCGGACGTGTATTTGTGGAAATCTATAGGGGATCATCTCTCTTTACCCCCTCTTCCTTTAATAAACTTATACTCCTTCAAATATATAGTTGAATATATATATATATCAATTAATTATAATATGAAAATTAAATACATATATAGTGGATCACGTAAGGGATTTAAATTAATTTGGGTGATAATTAGAAAGGATTTTGTGAAATTAATCGGCGATATTAGGCAAGTCAGGCAGTTAAGTAGTTGGTACGCTAATGATGTTAGTAACTGGAACTCTCGGATGTCTTAACAGCCGTCTCACCAGCAGCGTATTAAGGTGCGCTGAGTACCATCTGGTTGACCGCTTAGTACGAACCTGGACTAACTTTATCGTGTATCCAAATCATATGCACAGGAACACTATAGAGACATGGTTCAACGAACTTCACTTACCTACCTACCTACCTCTATATCCCAACGCGCCCGACAGGATTAATTATATTCAGATCAACGTAACCCTCGATGCCACAGGTCCGGTCGATTTGCAACTACAAGGGAACGCTTCCTCCAATGGGTAAGCCATAATTTTCCAGATAAATCCTCAAACGTTTCCCTAATCTTCCCTCCCTCTTCTCTGTACATAAAAATTCGCCACATTTATTCCATCAGGATTGAATTGAACAATTGCCTGGCTATCTGTCTCTCTCTCTCTCTCTCTCTCTCTCTCTCTTACATCCATTCATCCACTCGTCCGATCATTTTCAAATGTTATAAATGCGAAGTAATGCCTTCATTCTAGCCACTCACATAATTCCCATGATTAATGACCCGTTGGGAATCCGTAGGTCTACAAAAAATTCAAGTAATTAAATCAGCCTGGGAAAAATCCCTCTTTTTTCATCATTTTCTCTTCACAATAAAAACTTGATCAATGCTTTTTATGATGTCGGTGTGATACGTAATCGCCTGCTTTCTCTGATTTCCCCCCAGGGCACAATAAAGAAAAATTGCTCCAATAAATGTGGCCTGCGAGAATGTTTTGAGCACCTTGAGAAATTTCCCGCTCCCTTGTATAATGCTTGTCGTATCGCTGTATGGCCTTGAATATTATTATGCTTGGCAATGCTAAAGTTTGCCTTGTCGTTTGAAAATCTCCCCAAATGTGCCTCGATCTTGTATCAAAATTGGAAATGGATTGATTTAGGAGAAAATAGGATTTAAATCTTGCTATAGATTGAACGCGGTGTAGCTGCCAAGAGCGTCCTACAGTCTTTAAAACTGTATTTTCTGTAGGCTGTGGAGAAAAAAAAAAGGAAGAATTGGACAAGCGATAGACGATCGGTCGGAGGCTTATAGTCCCGATCCAATTTCGAGTTTCTGCAGGAGAGCAATAAAGGTAGAGCTCGCCGTGGGGCAAACGAGTCCAGAACGAGAGATTCGTCGCCGTCGTCGTCGTCGTCGTCGTCGTCGTTGGTTTGAAACGCGCGAATCGCGAGCTCCATAGCTCTGCTGTCATCCTGACGAACTTTTCCAGAGCTTTCGTAAAAATTTCAACGTGCCGAATTACCCTCTTAGCTCTCTCACCGCTGACATTCGAACCATCCAGGGAATATCGGTCTTTAAAGTCGACACACGAGCCCTCATACATTTATGCATGTATACACCGCGCGCCATGTGAAAACCCCTCGATCGATTTTACCAACCTAGAAAAATTAATTGATAGGCGTGAGTAAGACAATAATTGCGCTCCCTCTGCACTTTCCCCCCTCCCTTTTCCTTCTTCTTTTATATATAAATTAATTTCTAGCGAAAACACTGCGATTATTTTCACTCTGGCCAGTTTTTCAAAAACTATCGCTGAACTTTTGTCATATTTATTTCAGTGCTGAAGTTTCAGAGGCGATTGCATCTAAGATGATTTAATTCTGGAGCATGAATCGATAACGAGCGAAGGCAAGCTACGGAATAACATTCGACATGACGTGCTTCGAATGAGCTTTTAGTGACTAGGATATAGTCTCATCTCGATGAAAATTAAGCACCTCGGAGTGGTGTGTGTAAAATGCCACGTTTCTTGCTTTATATACACCGTTTAGTTTCTTTTTCGTCCTTTTTTCGTTATCCTCCTCATCCAGTAAAACGTATCCTTCTTTTTCGTCTTATTCTCAATTAGGACTAATTTTCTTCGAATTTATCCGTCCCCCTCTCACCTTCTCCCTCAATTATTTCAACGTTTCACCCATCTTCCATTATTTCACACTGGTTTGATTTATTAGTGCGTGTTTACATTTCACCCACACATCATCCATCCCATTCCCCTTTCTCGCTTCGCAAGGGAGAAGTCGACCATGTCTGTTCTAGGCAAACTCATCCTGACAATCACCGTTTTGATCTCTTTTTCGATTCACCTTTGTTGTCGGTCTCTTTCTCTTTCAAGTCTCTTTGTTATTTTGCACGTATCTCTTCATTGTGGCTTCCTTCATCCCTCCTCTTTGCCAATTTTCGCTCACCGTCCCTCTCTCTCTCTCTCTCTCTCTCTCTCTCTCTCTTTCTCTCTCTGTCCCTCTTACTAATTCACTCTTTACCCCCTTTGAAGAGTTTTTTCTGATTTCTTTCCCTCTTTTAATCCCTTTATTGAGCATTTTTCTCCACTTCCTTGTTTTACCTTCCAACAATTCTTGCCTATTGTTCCACCAACGTCTACCGGTATTTTTGCTAGCTTTTGTTTCTTTACGTGCGTCTTTATTGCGATTTCTTGGCTCTCTTTTATTTTCCTCTCGTTCATTCTTCCCTCGCCTTGAACAATCTTGGCCTGTCTACTCTCTCATCGCGACCTCTGTTTGGATTCTCCCTAGGCTGCTCGAGCATCTCTTTTTCTTTCCAGCTCGTGTTGGCTTGGCTCCTTCGTCCCGCGCACCCCCGCCCCTCCCCCCCACGGACCATTTCTCTTTCTCTTGTTGCCTGCACTTATCTCTCATTGTTCTGCCAACGCACATTTCCCTTTTTCCACCCATTCAAGGTTTTTCTCGTTGTTGCTTGCGTTTCGTCTCGTCCCGTCGCTTCGCGGTGCTAAGTAAGTCAAAAGAACGACGACGTCCTTATAGCCACGAGTACGGCCAACGACCAATAAATCATCCCTGCTGAGAAAAAGTCCAATGAGACTCTCTCTCTCTCTCTCTCTCTCTCTCTTCTCCCTCACTGCACTCTTTCTCTCTTTTATATAGCAAGGAGAGATGGAGGAGGAAGAGAACATATATATATATATATATATATATATATAGGATAGGGAGTCTGTGGAGAGAGCATAGGGTATATGTGCCGGCAGTGGTAATTAGATGTTACTTGGCGTCGCCGTGATAATTAGCGCGAATTGTTTTCCTCCTTCCCGTCAGGAAACCTGGCAATTATCGGACCCGCCCGTTTGGCGTCCTAGCTCGTGCCTTGGGCTTCCACCCCTAGCTCCCCCCCCCCTCCCCTCCCCAACACTACTATATATACACTCAACTCTCGTCTGTCCCCCTCGCGAATTAAGCCAACGCCCCTTCAACCAGCTGCAGTCTTATCCCGGTCAGACTTTCCACGAGATCTCGAGAAGTACATGTGTAAGCAACCTGGCTAATTGGACGGATTTGCAGAAACGAGCAAGGACACTCCAGAACGAACCTCATTTTTACCTCTGACAAATCCAGTTATCGATCGACGAAAAAAAAAACTCTCTTAATTAAATCGTTTTTCTGTTAATTAAGATATTTCTTTCGAGCTTACTCCATGTGTTTGTATGTGTTTGTATGATAGTAGCCCGGTTAATTGAATTGGTCCGTATAGAAACGCAAGGAGTAGTAGTCCGGGACGGGCCAGACCGCTGCGCCTAGCGAAGCTTGAAAAAACCAATCGTTCAGCTTACGTCTTGGCCAGAAAGCACAAGTGCTCATATCAATCAAACGGTTTAATCTCAATTGTTTTGCTTTTCCTTCGAAACACTATCACCGATTTACCAGTAATTAAGATACCAATGCAAATTTTCTCGCGGATTTATTCGTTTTAAAAGGGCGAACGTGCCTTATCTGATGAATAAATTTAAATAAATGCCTATAGTTTAATTCGACTGTTATTCGTGAAATTAATACTTCGCGCAATGTATATACCGTAACCCCGTAATAGCGTTTAATTAATGAAGCGATCGATATCTAAGGTCCTCGGGAGCACATCGAGGCTTATTTGTAGAGCAAACAATTGGTGAAGGCGTTGAATTAATGAGTGGATTAGTGGCATAACGCGAGAGAAAAGGTAGTACTTGCCAGGGAATAATTTCAATCTATTTGTCTGATTGCGTGTGATTTTTTAAATCGTTTCCTATTACAGCAGTCTGCTCGGCATGTATACGGAGAGCGTACAAGTATAATGCACTTTTAATGAGAAAAGGATTACTTATCAGATAACGGATTTCCATTATGATTATCTTAAAATCATTACTCCCGCCATATTAGTGTATTACCAGGATATTAACGACCCTCGTTAACCGGTTGTAAGCGAGGAAAATGATTGCACCCCCTTCCCTCTCCAGTAGCCCACTGCTATTACGTATGATTCGGGAATGCAATATTTTCCGCTAATTTAAATTTGAAAATCACTTTGGTCAGGTTTTGGATGAAATTAAACGAGAGGCAGCGAGCAAGAGAGAGAGAGCGAGAGAGAAAGTGTTGTTGGTTTTAGCAGAGGGAACGCCATTCGTTTGATTTATAAATGTATATATATATATATATATATATATATATATATTAATGCAGAAGAGAATACAAGGCCGGAGGCATCCTGTCGTGTTGTGGTTACATGGAAGAAAATCAGATAAAAGCTGAAAAGGATTTAAGTCAATCGGGCACTCAGGTCCGTTATTTAGCGATTGTACATGGGAATCCGCGGGCTCATCTCATCTGATCGGATGAAGCACAGTGAGCTGGAGTTTCAAGTTCTGCATTTTCCCAGGCTGCCCGGCAGACCGAGAGTAAAATTCATTCGTACATACAAAATGATCACTTTTCGACTCTCTTCTATGTATATAGCCATTCAGTTGAACAGTAGTTGGTACGCGTTCCTGCCCGTTGGCTCGTCTCTTTTGCGAAAGCTTACGAAATGCTATAAGAGCCAAGAGCCTACCCCTTGTTTGTCTCTCGTTCTCTCCCTTCTCTAACCCCCCCCCCCCCTCCCTCACCCTTCCCCTTTCTCGAGTGCTTTTCACACAGCATCCACGGATCAACCGCACGAGTAGCTCGAAATTTTCGGCCTCTATAAAGAGATTTCGTCCCTCACCTTTACCCTGTTTTCTGCATTACTCGTTTTGCAGTGCTTTGTACTTTATTCGCTCGTGTACCATTCCCAACCCACTCCTACCTCGTATTTTCCAAACCTTTTTGTCGTTTGCCCCCCTCGCAGACCTATTGTTCTTTGTTTTCGTAAATCTAATTATGCTATATACATAAACAGATTTATATACATAATTAATGGTTTCTCTTATGTACGCGTACCGCCGCAAATTATGAATGTCATAACTGAAATAATATCTGTCGAAGCTTTATCGGATCAGCGTTAAAACATGCCACGGCAAGCATATGGGTGAAGCAAATTTATTAATTTATTGATGGCAATCACGGTACGAGATACTTAATAGCGTAGGACGTTAAGTTCGTTACGTTGATGCTTTCATTACACCACTAATAGCTCTCTCGGAAGATTCAAATATCAAAGTTAACTCGTGTGTGTGGTTATGGTAAAAATGATCGATATGAAATTATATCGTTAGTCGGGGGGTAATTTATTTTGGCTGACCGGATGGCAAATGGTCTTGATTGATCTATATATATATATATATATATATATACATATATACCTGAGATTGGGATTATATGTAAACACGAAATAAATTCACACCGAACCTTATTCCTGAATGAGCTCGAGCGTTGTAACTTATTTAGGCGATGGATTCGTTCATTTTCTCTTTTCCCTGGGGCTTCTTCCTACGTTCCATTGCTTCGGTTCACCAAGACTCAAAGTGTGAGTGCCCATCGTACTTAGTATACAGATATAAACTGCACTAGCTACCGTCTGCAAAGCGTTCGTTTTAGAGATAAAGTACTCTGGCCTCTGGCCCCTATCGTTTTCCTTTCGTGTTTCCACTTATCCTTCTCCTAGTTATGTTTCCACGGTAAACTCAATCTGCTACCTTTTATAAATACTCATTGCTTTGCTGGCACTGCCTTTATTATAAAAAGAATGTCGGAGATCTCAAATTTATAGCACGAATAGCTTAGTTGGATGATGGAGATTATAATCGACCGAAGGAAATCCAGAGAATTTCAAGTGAGTAAACGTGCAAATTTAGTGGAGAATTATGCGAATCTTGACTTCTTTAAGGGATTTCCATTTTCTTCGGTTCTATTTAATTTCTTAGTTTGCGTTTGCATTTCTAATGGAGGGTATGCTTGTCATACGATAAGTTAGATAGTCTCGAGCTGAAGAGATTCCGAGGAGAGCTTGGTTTTTCTACGAGTCGGAAGAGAAAAAGGTTGCTGTCGGGATTCCCGTCTCATCTCGTCTCTTCTCCGACCTGTGCACAACCCCCCTCCTCCTCCTTCTGTCCCTTTCTCCATTTACCCCCTCGGCTAAGATCTCGGTCTCTGCATTTTTTCCCCAAACATCGCTCTGATGGCACAGTCAGGCGATCGTTTTTACTTTCCTCCTTTTTCGCACTCCCCTGCCGCTCGTATTCGAGAAAACTCGAGGCGAAAGTACCTGTACCAGATCGACGGATAAACCGCGAGAAAGAATGTAAATATATATACATATACATTCAGAACACACAGAAGCACGAAAAGTGCCCTTTGCCTTCCATGCATTCCTTTTTATCCTACACCTTTTCCCATCGAAGCAACTTCACTTTGTACTCTTGCCATATTACAAAGATATAGCAGCTACCTTGACAATTGTTTACCCTATTTTTCATTCGAAATAAGGACCCAACGATAAAAGTTATATTTCAACAAAATTCTTCCATTATTCCTATACTATTAATTCTATCATAAAATTAGTAATTATCTACTCCATAAACTATTTGTATATTGCAACGTTTTCTTCTCCCACGATTATTGACAAAAGATCGGTACTACTGTGTAGCAATTTATTTGTAATCGAAGTTGTAAATTTTTCAATGGACTCCAGCCTAGCAAAGTGGTATAGTATAAACACACACACACGTCATGGAAAAAAGGTTCTAATATTTAAAAGCTTTTTCGTGGCGTGGCATATTTTGAAACTCCCCGGATATGTATTCATCGTACGCTATCTCAACAACATTGAAATGAAACAACGGCTGCATCCTGTACGCATTTCTTTTTCTAATCTCTTATATGTTACTCGTGAAAGAAGCATTTTGTGAAATATGCCAAAATTAAAGGAGACTGGTCAATACAAAGGCACCTTGCACCGATCTACAATTCGAGTAAAAATAAATTCATGGAGCATTTCATATCTCCTCGTGACAAAGTGAATGCAAACACTCGACGTTCTTACTGTGTATGCTCTTTTCAAAAGGAAACCTTCCAGTAAGTTAAAAAGCACACCGGACAGTAAATCTCTCAATAAACCAATTGGTTAACAGGTGTCGTTACTAAAAAATACAGTTTTACCGCTAACATTCATCAAATTCCATTGCTCACCTGGATGGGGAGAGATATAAAAGTTAAAGGACATGGGAATAGCGTTAAAGCGGGGTTTTTCCTGCTGTAATCCAGTTTTCTGCTATGAATAAATTACACCTTGCTACTTTTTCGCGTTAACCTTGGCTATTCCCCAAAAAATTCGCGAGAAAAAAGAGGTTTTTACAGTAGAACCGCTGTAATTCAACAGATAAAAATTAATTTTTCGTCAGTCCCGGAAGAAGACGGATCTTAAAAAAGCGAAAAAGGGGCAGGCGTAAAAAGGACGATATTAAACCGAATCTCTTAACACTAATTTATCGAACCTTAATCTTATATTCAAATAGATAGAAAACGAAAGATATAATTGGATTTGAAAACTGGAGGGATAATTTGAGTCAATGAGAAATAAGAATTTAAAGGGGGTAAAAGGAGAATCGGATAAAACGGTGGGAATGATGAAATGAGAGATTTTTAAGCTTCGGCGCAAAGTGTCTTAAGGTTTTGCAGCTTTTGAAGGTAGAAGTATTCGCATGGTGAAAGCGGAGGTTTTCTTGGCAATGATGGAGCTTAACGAGACGAATCATAGCGTGCGACTTGAAGTTAGAATCTTCCGGGAGACACCTCGTTTGTCCTGTACGTGTCCACATATACATGACTGCCATATTCTCAAGGGCTTTTTGTGTGAAATCTCTCGGAGCGTGAGCGTGTAAGCCGCGTTTTGCATGCGAACACTCGTTGTTTTTCAACGCGCGACCCTACACACAACAGCCTCTGCTTTTTCATTCACTCCAACCAACCCCCACCTGGCATGTATACCCTTCCTCTATCTCCTCTTCTCTTTCACCCCCACCCCTCCCCTCGCCCCCACTGCTCCTACATCTCTTCCTCCCCTTGACTTTCTCAGGCCGAGCTTTCGTTTTGTTTGTCGAAACGTCCTTAAGTATCGTTGTTGCCCATTAAGGTCTAACGACACCGTTGCGCCAACGAGTAGCTGGTTGCTCGTATACCCCTTTAACGCTATCTACCTTTTCCTCTCTCTCTCTCTCTCTCTCTCTCTCTCTCTCTCTCTACCGTCCACTTTTAATCCTACCACCCTACCTCTTATCCACGGTGATTCTGCATTACAAAACCTCCTTTACTCTCCCTCCTAGCTCCTCTTATTATTATAATTCTCCATAAGCTAGAAATGTTTGATTTACCCTCTTTGATAAACTTTTATTTCCTATCTTTGTCACCCTCAATTTGCTCTCTCCACGTTTTCTTCACTAATAATCCATTCATTTTCTCATTATTCCCAAATATTTCTTCTTTTTTATACACATTACTTTTATGACGAATGTCATGTATATAGGAAAGTATAACAAAAAATGGTAGAAACTGGTAATATCGACAATTCGTTGAGCGCAGCAAATACAACGTTTAAGCATCAGGCCCTAGTTAGCTTCTTCATTCCACGTTTATGCCTCTATTCTTCTCGCTCTTTCTCCATTCGCAGCTGCCATTACTCCGCAGCTTAAAAACCTTTCCATTCAGTATAGTATATTTCTGCCTGCTTTGTTTTTCCCTTCAACAACAATTCAAGATCATCCGTAGCGCCATTAAAAAGGTATACAAATTCTCCCCCTCGTCTTTCTCCTTCCACCTTTCCAGCGAGATAACATTATTTTTCTGACACTTTAAAACCCTGTATCGTTAAATTATTAAAGTTAACGCACATTCGTATTTTCAAAATGGCTAGGGAAAATAATCCAATTTATACCCTGCTACGACATTGTATTTTTTTCTAAAAGAAATAAACGGCGATGTACCAAAAAGCTTCTGATATTTCGATTCTATACAAGAGAATCTTCAGAGGTTTTCGTTATTAAGAATTTGTCCCGTTGTTGTTAAATCTTGTTTGCTAAAATTTATAGTGTACTACGCTATTTTATGCTGTTGTAGATTAAGGAGTTGTTCAGCTGTTACTTTACTTTAGTTACATGGGTTAACCCGTTAGGCGAAAGTTTTGAAATATTGTTATCTAGCGAGAGATAATGCGGTGATTTGCGAGCAGGTTAGATAGCACGCATTTTAAATCCCATTCAGTTGCAGGTTTTCTGCAAAAGTGGAACGTGGCAGAAAGATTTAGAAGGTCCTTTAATTTCAAAGCACGATAAATCAATTCAAACACGCGCTGATCATTTTTCTGTTTCATAGCTGACGTTTTGCTCCGCTTTCCTCAACTAGCTCCCTTATACTTTTCGAATCAAAGCTCTCGATTTTCTTTCATGGTCCACGAGGCTGTGTGGCTTTTCACACATGCTGCGCGCCCCCCGTTCAATAAGGCCAATGTCCCTGGAACTTGCGACCTCAGAAACGGACCAGAGTAGAATTTTAGTGGAGAATGGTAATAAGTTGTCAATGAGGGTGTGTTCGTCGTATAATCCCTTAATTCACACAAGAGTAAACAGGGTAAACGGTGAACGATAACCTGCTTCAACGAATCAACATCAACTTATATGCTGTAGATATATTAATTAATATTTCATAGGCACTGGGGGTCATAATCAAATCAACTGGTTAAACAGTACGATTCATTAGAGATTTATAAATTAATTAGAATTATACATATGTGTGTTTGTGCAATAGTATATATTCTCTAATCATGAAAATTAAATCCAGTGGCAAATGGACGAATGATTAATAAGATCCCTAATTGCAGCGTGTCAAATCGAACAGAAATTACTTTCCCAACATTTCAATCGATATGAAGTGTAGGGGTGGAAAGGAGGGGGGAGGGGGAGAGTGGGGAGCAATTAGAGAGGCTTACACATGAACGGGACGAGACGGGATGAAGCACGGTAGGCGCGCGTACGCCGTTTAGTTACATGTACAAACTCTGTCCAGCCGTACGTAAAATGTACAGTGAACCGGAAGTAGCTGCTCTTTCTCTGTTCTTGCCCCTGGCTGTGGATGCTAGAAATCGCTTTAGAGCCGATTCAAAGAACCACTCGCGTTTGACACGCTGAAAAGTTTCGGCTACGCTCTTCGATCGATGTAACTGAGCGAGATAGAAGCATTATCTATATATATACAGATATTCACGTATGAGCAAATTATACTAATACACAAATACACGGAAAGGCCACGCGGTGCTGCACCTACAGGTCCAGCGAAGCACACACACACACACACACACACATACATGTATGGCACATAAAATCAAACAGTCAGTCGTACCCAATTTAGTCGACTTTCCAACGTAATTTCTTCTTATTCAACCGTGTCGTCTACTATTCCCTGTAATACTCAGGTGTATTCGAAATTCCTTTGACAGAAATCCTTCTTCTGCGATAAAGAGAAAAACGATCCCCTTGTATTTTTATAGAACGTTTTATCAATTTATAATAATCGTGGAAGTGGATGAAAAGAAATGTAGGTGTAATACCCTTCTCAAGTTTAATTATGCTTTTGTTTGTGTAACAACTCGCTGTACATTTTTCGTGCATTTCTATATACCTATATATATATATATAGAGCTTTCACAAAGGGTGTATCGAGGGCTGGGCCAAAGGTCGGAGTTTTTCAGCCTATCAAATATGAATGCCTAGCGAAGGTTCAAAAGTGAATATCCAGTGGCACTTTTAGCATCGATGGACGGGGTATACCGGCACAATTCCCAGGACGAAGCACTCACCTATATTGGCCCTTTCGTTCCTGCCAGGATCACACGATTGGCGTCATCTCCGCCGAAAAAGAGCCGGGGACTCGAAAAGGATTTAAGAAAATTTCCCAACACGAAACAATTTCAATTGACTATCGGCCATGCAGGCGGTGCCGGATTCTCGATGGGATTAGAAGAAGAATTTGTGTGGGGCAAGTTTTCGAAGGGGAAACGGGCGCAATGTTTGCGATGATCGTTTTACGAATTTCCAACTCACGCCATTCGTTTTCCAGTTCCACGCGCAATGGCGCGGCTTCTTTGTGTGTGCGCGCCTCTACGTATGTGTGGGTGTCTGTATGTTGGGTAGATCGTGCACAATTCCCCAGATCGAAATTTCATTAATCTCGAAAACCCCTCACCGTCTTTCTCCGATTCTTGCACGAGTCTTCGTTTCTCAGCTCTGCCGATTCGACGTTCTATTCGACGGACGCATGGAGCACGTAGATATATAAAGCTATGCTTTAGTATATATACTATATATATATATATATATATATAGCTGTTACGTATACTCGTCGCTATCTGCAGGTCATTCTTTCCTACCGTCCTGCCTGATTACTACTCGCCTCGGTTTCCTTTCTACTTTTCTCATCCCTTATCTCTCCCATCTTTCTCGTTTTTTTCATCGCTTTCTCTCTCTCTCTCTCCCTCCCAAAGTCAATCTTTGTCCATATCCAGATACTCCCCCCCCCTCCCTCCCTCCGTCCCTCCCTCCCACACCCGTTCACCCTATCATCTTTAGCCTTATTACACCACCTTTTTCACCTTCTTACTCGACCCACCTCTCAAGTTTCCTTATCTCTTTCTTTTTTTCAATCTTCTTCCATCCCCTCCCCTCCACTCTCTCTCTCCCACCTCCCTCTTCCTCTCCGTTTACCCATCTCTTTTCTCCCCGGTACTCACCCCCCCCTCGTTCCAACGTAGTGCTAACGGCGAAGACAAACACTCGTGCGAATTTCTTATGTAGCCGCCACGCATACAAATGACGCATTTAGAGAGCGGCTGCGGATGGTGCGCCGCTGCCCTTGGGAACGACGTAAGCAGGCGACGAAGGAACAGAAAGGCAAAAAAAGAACACTCCCTTATCCCAGTCGTTCTTCGGCTCGAAACTAAACGGAAGCTGACGTCATTTTCAATCCGCAACGATCAAATAAATTCTTACGAAATTTTGACCTTGCCATGCTTCATAACTTTCCTGATGCTTCCTGCGTTCCATCTCTGTATATATATATATATATATATATATATATATACGTAAAAATGATGCCTATCCTGTGAATTTCTGTCTATCGTACCAGCTTCCTCCTCTCCTTATTTCATCTCTGCAAATATCAAGAAAAAAAAAGAGGCATCACGTGTTTTCCAAACAATATCCTCCACTATTTCATTTATAAACGTATTTATATTATATCGATTATATAAATTTGATTTATTTTCGGTCAATCGTCAAATTCTACAATTTTTCCCAAAAAGTGTTTTGCTTTCGCGTGTTAAATATTGGTACACGGTGTTATTTAAACATTTAAATATATATATATGAACATATTTAACGACGATAATAATAATTAATATACAGGAAGAGATACTTTTCCAATTGAAATTGAGCTCTCTACTAATTTTGTCTCGTGGGTATAGATAACGCATCAGTCGGATGGTCTTATGTGCATTACCGATTGACGAAATGCGACAAACGTGATGTAATCCAATGTACAATATCATACGTGAACACGATCCCGGCGAAATGCAATGCGTATACCGTCGCATAGAGCTGTTTGGTTACAACGTAACTTCACTTCTGTTATCGTATAATATGGAAAACAGAGTTTTCTGATAACGCTGCAATAGAGATTAAATCTTTAATGCGTCCCGATAATATTTTACAGAGCCTCGAGACTTTGTTGACAATAAGCTTCGGGGATTGCGGGTTCATTTGTCGAGATTCCTCGATACAATTGAGCGGCCGTGCGCTCCAATGATATGTGGACACACGGTTAGTTTACATACAGCTTGACTGTGTGATATTGCCATTGATAAACTCGGTATTAGGCAACTATTCCTAATAAATTCTCCGCGGGAACACTATTCGCGAACGGGAGAAAATATGCACTGCTCGCGCGATATCAATTAACCTCTGACCCATTCAACTGGTCTCGACTCGCTCCCTTTTCCGCCTTTCCCACGCTAGCAATTAAGCACCCCGGAAAAAACTATATTCTTTCGACAAGCGAAACATTACTCCAGCAGGCTGATAAAACTAGCGAATAAAATTGCTGAAATTCCTATCGGCTTATTACGAGCGATTTAGCTGCACATTTGCTAAATTGTTGAATTATATTACCTAGGTAGGATACTGCTGGCTCCTGATATAATAATACAACAGGATAAATCGAGGGCGATTACGCGGCAGATTTCATTGAATCCCAGATGCGGTCACAATTTTCAGTTTTACATCGCGCTGATCCACCGGCCGGAATGTTCCTGAAAGTTTTTGGATTAATGATTGGCGACTGACTCTTACATAGCGACTCGTTAATGGCTATCGAAGGCGAGAGAGGTGCGGCTTTTAATTACTGGCCTTTTTATTGCTGCTGGATATAAATTAAATCCGCCTGAAGGAAGCCAGTCGCGTCCCTAAATATAACGTGACATCGCGGTAGATTCCCGGTCTTAAGGTTTCCTCACGCAGCGGCATGCAACGGGAACACGCGTTACGCTTTGTTTTGTTCTCGTTACCACGGCGTATCACGGCTCAGACATGTTTCCGCGCTGTGTGCGACGAAGGCACGTGAATGTCCGTGTTGTCATCGATAACACGCGCGCGCGTCCCGGGAATTAATCTTTCCAGGCCCTGGGTTTTCCATGACATTCATCGCACATTAACGAGTTTAAAGGTTTCCGCTACTGCCTCGAATGCCAACAATCGTCACTACAGTTCTGACGCGTGTATGGAAAGAGAAAACAAAAAAATAAATAAATTTTCTCATCGTATAGAAAACTCGCAGTATTTTTCGCCCTGCCCCCCATGCACTAAACTACTATAAATGACTTGGCGCATTAACAAATTTCCGCGAAAAAGAAGCAGTGCGAAACGAGTCTTAAATGGAGGTGAAAAATTGCTTTTTAAAAAGCATTCTAAAAAAACCTACCGTTTTAAGCGTTTGTTTAATCTTCCCATCTGAAGTATTTATGACGAAAAAGTTACGTGAGAAATAGCCAAGTTTGTTAAAAATTCTGATTCCGAGTAGACGCGTGAAAAATTTGATAAAACATGCATCTCTACATTATAGCGAGTGTTCTCTATATCAAACTGGAACGCGGACGTTAAAGTACCGAGCTTCCTTGCTCGCGAGGCAACATTTTTCACCGTTGTTCGCAAAATATCAAACCGTACTCTTGCTCATCTATCACAGCGCCAAAACTGGTTTGGTCAGTCGCTTTATGAAGCTGGGAAAAAGGCTCTTGGTGCGGAAGCGAAAAAAAATTTCAAGTACGACACACATTTGATAAGCCAATAACTTTTATATCCATTCTTCCTGCTAAAGCTATATTTCCCACCAAAGACTCTTTCCTCCGAAAAATCATGTAAATTTGCAATATTCAATGTTCGGATAAAATTCAAACGAAAATTCCTGCCAAATGGCATTAGGTGTATTTTAAAATGTAACGCTGCTGTCATTTCAGCGCTCGTGAATGTTAACGTCGCGTACAGTCGAAATAGTGGCAGAGAAACGAAAATGGTTAATCGAAGAGCGGGGACAATAAGCTACAGGGACGCGTGATATGTTTGTCGAGATGATGTATATGTATATATATATATATATATAGGGACGAGTAGATAGAAGCGATAAGGAGATTCGGAATGCGATGGAATACTATATATATATACACACACACACATGCATATAGAAAATAAAATATGAATGGAAGATTTGTATCTATGGGGTATTCGGTGTCATCGGTGGTGCGTCGAGAAGAATTATTAATGTTTGTTTTTACACTGGGTGACATTCATCGCGTGTTAACGAGTTTAAAGGTTCCGTTTGGTTTGCGTGGAGTGAAGTGAGCGCTAAGGGAATAGATGGGGTATAGGGGAGGGAGGAGGGAGTTACTTCGTGTGGCAATCCGCGTAGAGAAAAAGCGATCAGATTAAACATGACGCGGTATACCGCATCGCACACATCTGAATACCAGCGTGAACTCCCTACTAAATTCTGCACAAGCTACCATATATAGCGTCGCCCTACCGATTTTACATTTGCCTCTTTGTAACAAATTAGTCGTTCAGAAAATAATCCCACACTCTGACAAGTCCCGATGGAGGTATTAAATGTTTAAAACTTTGCTGGGCTACGTCGAAATTAATCGCTGTTTCCCTTTATTGAATATTGCCTTTAGCGTATGGCTATACTACTTGGATGTTTGCGAACTACTACGGAAGATAACTGTTTGCGCGACTCGCAGATTTATACGCAGGCTTCATAGTTGGATAAAATGGAGTATCGCTCGGTGCTGTATCAATGAAATAAATCTCTGTCGCCGAAACTTTCGTCACGTTCCGAACTCAATCGCAAGTAATCCAGCGTTATCCACTACAAGACTCTCTCTCTCTCTCTCTCTCTCTCTCTCTCCCCTTACAAAAGCCTTCGCTACAAGCTCAACTGTAAAGTTTAACCCCCCGAACAGCACACATTACGAACTGCTCGGCTCTGGAAAAAGTATTACCCCAGCGAAATCGTAATACATATACACTGCTGAATTTTAAATTGCCTAAAATGACATCTCGTTTTCCCTTCCGCAATATCTCCGTCTGATATAACGCTATAACTAAACTAGGTCACATCCTCATGCTCTTTCTTATACTCCCACTCTCGACGTTGAGTATTTCTTTCTTCTTCTCTTCTGGATCAACTCGCGATAAATGTTTGCCAATCAGCTGTTGCAACGCGTACTTCTATGTACGTAAGTGTGTGTGTGTGTGTGTGTAGTGCAGTACTCGTTCAAACTATCGAAAGAAATATTTTAATATTTGCGAGATAAGAAAGTAGTGGAGAGAACTCGAAGAGCGTCAGATTATTGTTAAAATAAGTTTTATTGCCAAAGTTTATTAATGCAAAGGGAACATGACGCGCACACACGAGCATCGCTAAAACTTTCTATTACATTGTTTATTGCACTTTACGGTAAAACAAATCTCCATCATCCAAACTTCTACTACTTCATCGTCAACTCAATCGCAAGTGTAATTTTGTTGTGTATGTAGAACATCACTTTATATTAATATGGCCGCATACACCTTGCTAGACATAAGCGTGCAGCGAGATGAAGGTACACCATAAGCCATGAAGTATGAGTTCGGAGTTAGAGCGATGAACATTCGCAGCGCGACGTTGTATTATAGGTGACACGCTTGCGTCACTGCTTTAAAACAGGCCTCTTCCAATTTCACTAAAATAAACAAAACTAATCAATTAATCCACCTCATTTACCTTCATTAGACAATTTAATCCGTCGGAATTATGCGAATCTATATACATTCCGAATCTGCCCTCGCGTGCGCATCGAGCCATAATTCTGACCTTTGAAATATCGAACGATGATTTGGCTTAAAACTATAAAAAAAAAATCCGCTCACCTGCCCTCTTTCCATATAACAATAAAAAAAAAGAATCTTGCATTATCCTGGTAAATAGACACAAATGATGAATAGTTTATAAGATTACAGTCATGATAGAAGCACATTAGCGAGTTTCGAAAAAGGAGCTGAGTATTTTTATCGCCATCTAAATAAATTACAGTTCCCGTGAAATAGATTAATTTAGTAAATAAGCGTACGGAAAAGAGTACCCGCGCTGTAATCGCGAGTGATTGATCGACAAACCGTCCGCAAAAATAATTCTCAAACGTGCAGTTTAGTTTTGTCCTCTTTTTATATATACACAAGTATACTCTTCTCTCATTCGATGAATGGAGAGGAATTCGAGAGATCGCTATCACTTTGGTAAATAGGAGGAGTCGATTACGCAAAGGACAATTATTTCCAGGCCGGAAGTAGCAGCTGCTCGAGCTCCACCGTCTACGCCACAATAATTTACCGCGGGTTAATATAGCGTGGGTACGCTTAATCGTTCGCGTTTTTCCTACCTGTTCTCCTGGCCCCTCCCCTTCTATACCCTCCGGCCATCCAACCCTCTTTCGCCACTATCCCCCCTCCCCACATTCGAGCTTTCCCCACGAGGCAGCACAAACGAAATTCAAGAGCAGCAGGCTCCGTTAAGCCGAAACGTTAAAAAATAAAATCTGTCATGTATTCCTGAATAGCCCGAAACTAAATTAACTTTAATTAGTCTTATCAAAGCTCGAAATAACTTTGGCGCCCTCCTTCCTATATTTATCACTATAGGTGATATATATCCAGCAGCTATTTCATTTCGTACGAGGCACTCCTTCGCTTTAAATTTCTTTTCCAAAGCGGTATAAAGTAAACATTATTTCTGCCAGCTACGTTCCTTCTTTCGTATCTCCAAATGCAATCTGATAGGTTTTCTTATTTTCCGCAGACTCGATGCTTCAATCGAAAAGGTGATCAAATAGACGCATTATTTTTTATCATCCTACCAGCACTGCGTTTAAGAAAATATGGTGGAATGGATTTGGTAGATGACTCAAGTCTTCGCGTTATTCCTGCTAGATAAGCAGTAAGATATTTTCCGCGGTTTCAGTAGTAAGGATAAATTTATGAACCGACATAGCTCGATAGGGATGAAAAGGGTAATATCCTTGCGCGACTTTGGAAAATTTGTTCGTAAGGATGGTAGACCTGTGTGCCTTATGGTTTTCATCGACCTAAGAACGTTTTCAGTGGGTACAGCTCTATTGGTCAATCCGAATGGTCGTAATATCTCATAATCTGCTTGCACGAGTGAGAAGCAGCGTGTATATTCGATCCTAAAAAGAGCATAAATTCGAATCAAGATTAACCAGTGAATTTTTCACTCCTCGTAACGTAAGACGATTTCCGGTAGCTTTTATCCTTTACCCGCGTTCTTCACTTTATTTTTATCCGTTAGCCTTACTGCTTATCGTTCATTCCGGGGCCCCTATCTCTCTTGTCCTTTTCCAAGCAAGTTTCTCCTTAACGCTTATCGCACTTATGCTTCCTTGCACTTATTTTAATATTTTAATTATTTCTCTCCTCTCACACCCTCGTTGATTGTCTGTCCTATCTTCTCAGCGGTTTATTACTTTTAGGCTTTATGCTTTTTCTACTTACACGTTTACTGCCTATTCTTTATTCATATCCAGCAAATGTGTAGCGCAGCAGGAGAGCGTGACTACAATGTGTTGGAATCGGGTCTCACTGTTACCTGTAAACAGTAACGACGTAATTTCTATTCATGATTTGACTAATGAAAATATAATTGTGTCTTTTCTCTAATTGCGTGGTCTTAATACTCTTTTGTACACGTATCACTGTGTCCCGTATTCACCTTCGCGTGGAAAAAAATGTCAATGTTGAAATGCAAGTGAGCGAAGGCAACTTATTCAAAAATTAACTGAAACTTTTGATCAAATCAAGCGAGTCACATTTAATTCGATATGATTATTAGGGTCAGATCCGTGCCACCTTATACAAATAAATTTGCCATTTCAGTATTTAAAATGAGAAGAGATGATCTTACTTTAATATTTTTACAGATCAAATTGATCAGAAAAGAGGATGAATAATTTCTTTCGATAAAAACGTTATTAAATAACGATTTATAGATTTGGTAAACTGATTGTTCTTTCTTTTTATACGCATCTATTTGTCAAACCATCTAATTAGTTATGAAATAATTAATGAAGGTACAATTGGAAATCATGTACCAATAAAGCGGAGCATCCATGAAGAGAAATTCGCAATAAACTATACATAGGCAGACGAAAATGATGGTTAGTCCAGTTCGTGAAACCTTTTCATATATATATATATATAAAACTTTACAAAACCAGTAATTATAGAAACTGTTTTGTATTAATTGCATAAATTTATTTAATAATAACTGTTTGTTTGCGAGCATACGGAACGCAAAAGGATTTAATTCTCCTTTGTCAGATTCGATATCTTACTAGCTCAGAACCGTTGAGCAAATCAAGCAGTGCACGGTATCAATAATTAAATTTGATTATTCCAGCTTCCTGATTATTTATATAAGCTGAGGCTGATTTAGTCAGTAAGCGCAATAACGGTAGAGCTGTGGTATCGCTATCGCCGAAAATGCAGACTCGAATGTGCTTTACTGATCGGGGGCAGGTGGTAGTGAGAAAGAGAGAGAGAGAGAGAGTAGGTCACCGACTGTGGAATAGTGTTAGCACGAGCTCTTATATCGCGAAATCGTCTGCAAATAGAAGCGCCAGCACCGTTGAAATATGTAGAACCTGGACATCTGGTTTCGAGTGATTTTTCCACCAAAACCACAGCAAAGACATGACCTCAGTGTGCTAAATTTTTCAACTGCTGGCTTCAGATATTTCAGTTCTATTGTCCGGACATCCTCCATTTCATTTATCAATGATCCTTGAAATAATCGTCCAACGATTAGATAAACAGATCAGTCCCAATTCAATCCGATATATATATACACGCTTTAAAGCTACGAATCGAGCCTTTTCCAAACTTTAAGTTTTCCTCTTGCAGTTTGCACCGAGTGAGTACCTTGACCGATACTCCGTGTAAACAACTACTAAGCAAGTCACTCCGGATATGGACGGAAGAGATCCTTCAGCTTTATTCAGCCTTTTATTTCCGATCATTCCTTATTCCCGCGTGGATACGATTTATCCAACTCGAAATGATTGATGCTGTAAACAGTTTATTCTCATTTATCGAGAATTCAATGTTTCTTCTCTATGGCGAATAAGTATAATTTAATATGATCTTATATATTCAGATTTTAAAATAATATTTTTCAATATTCATATATAAATTTAAGGTTTATTCGGTAATTAAATATGCAAGCAAGCTACTGAATAAACAACGTAGATAGGATAACCATATCTGTATAACTATGATGAACCGTTTTATCCTAAACTTGACTCAAACCTCAAAAGTTTCTCTTGGTGGAGTAAACTTTCCAATATTGTAGCCGAAACCATACGACGCGTCGACCGACCAAGTTAGCCAGAAGCTGGGTTTCTCAAAACACGAGAAATATATCAAATTATGATTAGATGTTAAATTAATTTTTCTATTATATACTTAATAATTTTGTTAGAGGATTTTTATTTAATGAATAACTAAACATTTTTTTCACAACGATTCACGAATAGAGATATATTTGAGGATCGTGTATAATAAATTTTACTACTCTCTCTTCTGTAACGTATACGTATATATATATATATATATACTCTATTTATGGGCAGTCGTTTCCCTTTTTGAAAACTTTGCGTGGCCTTGAGGATAACCTCTAACGAAGGGCAGCACGCGAAGGTGCACGTTCAATTTTTCAAAGGGGTCCCACCGTCTATTGTGAGACCTTTGTCCACAGGTTAGCCTTTATCGATTGAGAGACTAAAGAAACGATAACGGAGCACTGATGCAAACCGATTGGCCCTCACGTATTTCTAAATTGACGAGTACATCATAAGAAAATATCACCCTCTCCAAAAAATTCTTCCACCCTTGAGAATACAATGAAGTGCGTATAGGCCGCCTACATTGTTCGGCTCGATACTCAATTCAAAGATCTACTTATGCGAATAAAGTATATTTGAATAAAAATCGTACTGAAAGTCAAATGATCAGAGAGAAACAAATATAGAAAAAAACTCGTGCAACTCAGCTTTGGTTAATATTCAACAATATTTCATATTTGTTGAAAGTTTTTACCATTTATTCATGATACTAATAATAAGCTTGGTATATTGATAAAATTTGCAAATGATCAATAAATAGACATTGCACAGTAGATTTAAATCAATGTTTGTACACTCTATTTCAAGTTTTCGACTCAACTCCATTTCCTTAATGTTATTTCCAAAAATAAACTGGAGTATAAAGAAGAATAATTGAAGTTACTGTTCGTACGTGTGATAGCTTATAGGTGGGGGATTTTCCGGACTCATTGGCATAGGAAAAGTATTATCCAAGTGAGTGGGCTAGCCAAGCGTATGGAACTTAGACGTGAATCAATCCGGAAGGGCAGCACATTGGTAATCCGGAACGACACGTTCACGCAAGAAAGCACTCGAGGTTATCGTGCATAGCCATCGATGGAGTGGGTGGTCCGGCATTCAGTGAGTGAGGGAGAGAGAGAAAGAGAGAGAGAGGGGATGAGAGAGAATAATGCAAGCGTAAGTTATAAAAAGAGGGGCAGTTTGAGAGAGAGAGAGAGAGAGAGTGGGTGATACCGGAACGTTTATGTCGAACAGACGTTTCAGGGACGACGATAATGGAGCACCGATGTAAACGGATCAGCCGTCGATAATCCAGGATCGATCGGTCATCCACAGAAGAATCCAAGCGGCGTCCTGATCGTGCTAGGATCTGCAGCAAAATCGCCATCAACTACAATCCGACAACGTGTGACCCGTTACGAGCCAAGTCCGTCCGTTCTCTCTGTTATCGCGCTCAGACATTCCGCTTTCTATCGTTTCTTCCTCGACGCGCCCCAGTAATCTTCCTCCGACTCTCCCTTTTATCCTCTTCGCCGCCCTGCGAACCATGCACAAAAGGATCAGACTCGAAATGAATCCACAATTGAGCTGTCCCCGACCCAACGGAGCAACTGCCGCCTCTGTACCGAATATTAAATACGAGATCCAACCGGGAAAATTAAAAAATCCAAGTCCCATCGCTAGAAATTTATTCCTATCCTTTGTCTCTCGCAGCGACAAGATTCAATTTTAATTGGCTTAAACTATGATAAAAGAAGATTGTATCTGGCGAGATAAGCGAGCGAATCATTCTTACCCGCGTTCTATATACACGGTCCGTTTGCGATTCTGGATCGATGAGGACTTGGTTCATATATGAGGGGGCGTCCCGATCCCGATTTAATCGTTCCACGTTAACCACCGCAATTAAAGTCTGGGTATCTATAAAATTACCAAGGCCGGTAGGATTGTCGTTGGATGCGCCAGGATCGCCGGGTCCAAAAGTACCAAAGCGTCCAGACATTCTGTTTTCCACTAGGTTTCCCACTTTCTCATCCGGACTTCATTAGGCCCCACTCGTACCTAGATATCACAGGAATTCTAATGAAACCCCCTCATTTTCTCCTTTTCTTTCCCACAATGACCACCAACCCTTCTCGAAAATCTCTACCTCGGAAAATTACTGCCCGAATAAATCGAGCAAATGCACGAATGAAGCAGCGAATATGTATGCTATACCGGGTGGCTGGTTAACTATGGCCAATTCTGTAATTTTAGGTAGATGGTATCATCAACTATGAAACAAAAACTCGATTCGACGCTTTTTATTAGTAGAGTAATGTGTCGATCCGACCTTCTGTTTATCGGACGTTGACGGAATGCTCCTAATATTTTAATCGATATATAGGGCTAGATTTAAGAATAGCGCGAAAATTGTTTCTTAAAATTACTCATCTCCTACTCTAAATTTATATCTTTCGTCATGGTTAACCCGACCCACCCGGTGAATACGGTAAAAACCATTTGTAATCAGTGAAACGAATTTAAGCTGGAAATTCTCGAATATAAAGGAATCTGGTGACTGAAGATGAAAATGGTTTATATGTAGCTGTATGGAAGAATATCATCTTGACCCGATTGAAATAGGGCAGTGTGGCGAAAATAGGAGGGAAGTGATAAATAAATCAAATAAATCAGAAATAAATCAAGTTGCGAGAGCAAAAAGCTTCATCCCTTTATTTGTGTCCTAAATAGAGAAACGAAGAGCACTTGAAAATGTTTTATCATGCCGAAAAACTTTTAATAGTAAGGATTAATCAAGGGTTTGCATGGTGTAATTCGGCGCAAGAATTACTCGAAATAAACTGGGATGAATGCAATGTGTAAAAAGCGCAGCTGTATGGCGAAGGAATAATCAATTCGGAGTACAAAAGGAGAAGAAAGCTATACATTGCTTTCGTCTAGGCTCGATCGTCAACGGGAAAACTGGCAGGAAGTCTGCGAGAGGGGAGGGTGGGGACAGTCTGTATTTACTTGTGTATGTGAGAGAGCTTGTCACAATGCGAATGGTAAAAAGGGGGAAGCGTGATGAAGAGCGAGAGAAGCAGTGGAAAAACTGAGGGATGGTAAATGGGGGAGCAGGAGGGGGAGAGGGGGGGGGGGGAGTGAGAAATTCGCCGTAGGTGGGTTAGGATCTCTAGTACGAGCTCTTCCGGTTCCGCACTAATGAGACGCAAAGGCTTTCGCTCGCTTAAAGGGTGATGACGCGGTGGCGTCGATTAATGAATGTCGCTTCTGGTGCTTCCCTCCCGCTATCAACGCGATAGTGTCTAGCCCAGCACCGCCATCCCTTTCCTACCCCTTTTCTCTACCCCTTTCGTCTCACTCGTGGTTATTTTCCTCGCGACAAAAAAAATATTGCGAGCTTGAATCACCGTGACCCCACTATAATTACGAGCCACGACAAGCAAAAAGAAGAAGAAGAAGAAGACGAAGATTGGAGGCACACCATGTTCAGTGGTTTCTCTCTCTCACACTCATTCTTGTTTTTGTATCTTTCCTCTCTCTTTCTCATTCTCCCTCTATCTATCTAGCTTTCTACCTATCTCTCTCCCTTTACCCGCCCCCCCCCCCTCCCCTGCAGGTGCAAGCTCCCAGTTCGTTTCTCCAACGCAGCCAGGATAGAATTTTCACTTTAACGACCGAACTGTGGCAGATAAAGTGATAGCGCCTGATATAAACTACTGTAAATTATCGTTCGTCACCAACGCTGCCAACCTTCTTCTTCCCTCACCACGAATTTTTTACCGTAATAAGAGCATTGCCATTTTTGTTCCGCGCGTACTGCTGATAAAGGTTTTGCGGTCTCTCCTACCCTGTAATTTACGACGCCTAGCAGTTGCTTTAATTTGCTTCGTCTTGCTTTTTTCATCCATTCTCTCTGTCATGTTAAATTATTTTTATCGAATTGTATATAACCGAATCGAACGTTAACTGATCAAGTTGAGTTTCTTCACTAACGATCGTACGCCTCTTGCGGATGATTCGCGAGGGTTATTGAATTTTTCAGATCTTACCAAGTCGAATTCCATGCAAAACAAACATCCTAGGACCATCTTACACTCGATCTTTGATTCGGCAATCTTACATCGTTTCCCTGGCGTTATTAGACAAAATAAATGTGTCGCTGCGCAGTGGGTGAAGAATTTGAGAAATTTGGTCCCCTTGGTGCGCGGCGAAGGTGAGTAAAAGTGGCAAAGGCATCACTATCGTTTCCTGATCGTGGCAATTTTCGTCTCCCTCCGTCTAGTGATACTGTTGATCGCGGGAGCCGATCGTCTTATCTCCGTGTATCTCTTCCAATACATAGATGGCTACAGTGAAAAATTATATACGTAGAGAAAGGAAAGGGAATGGGGAGAGTCACACTTACTCGTTTGCGCCTCGTTTAAAGAGCACTCGTCGGGTGTATCTCTTTTTTAATCTTGAGAAGGGATCGTCAGGTTGATATACGCAAGAGGTGTCCCTCGTCTTTTTTATCCTGGCACTGGTGGGAAAGCTTGGCGAAAAGGGGGCGTGCAGGATAAGCACTGGCAGCTTGTGCAGAGACAGAACGTGGGACGTTTTCATTATCGGCGCTGACTGGCTGGTTGGCTGGCTGACTGCTGGAGGTGTCGTGCTTTTCCGTACTACCACCGTCGAGTTAATCGGCCCATTGTTCTGCAGCTTCGTAGCCGTCGCCGTCGCCGTCGCCGCTGCCGCTGCCGCTGCCTTTCGTGAGCCCCCAGGAACACGCAAACCACCCCCGGGCACAAACTCATACGCATCTACACTCTAATTGCTCCCCCACCCTCTTTTCTTCTCTTTGTTTTCCCTTTACCTAACACTCCTTCCTTGCATACTTTGGCGATAAATTTGCACGTGTATGTGTGTGTGTCGAATACAGTCCACTTCACCTACCTTGGCCAATCGCGATAACTTTCATTGGAAACTTTGATCTACATTTTTTCTTTCAACCTTGCTGGATTGGAATGGCTTCATTAGCGATGAAAATGTAATTCAGGATAAAGAAGAAAATCTTTTTAGAATTCATTAAATGTGAAATTTTTAGAGAAATGAAAAGTATTCGAAGGTCGAGTCTACTTTAAATATACCCATGGTAAAATAGAGTCAAAAGTGCATACGGGTATCATTTTTTGACATTATGTTTGCATATAGGGAAAAGGATGGTCGTTATAAAGTAGAAGTTAAAACGTGTTGGATGAGAGTCCATAAGTTATAAAATAGTGCAAAGTAATGAAATAATTATATTATTGTTAATCATCTTGACAATTTTGAGATAAGCTTTAAATTGTAAACGATTTTGCCTTCTTATCTATCTCCTTCTCTGAATTAAATATAAATTTTTTAATTACCAGATAATAAGCTAAAAACCCAACTACGACAACCTATAATTTCAAAATTTTATTGTTAAAACCACAATGTACATTTACAAAAGACTATGAAGTAAACACAATTTTAATTACTTTTCGTCATTCTCTTTGTAATTGTATTTTGTTTATTAAAGAAATATAATCCTAGAAATTACATCTATTTTAATTATATACATAGCAATTATATGAAAAGATAAATGTGGTGTGGTATGATACAGGTGCAGTATGGAAGAAAGATGCTGTTACTTTTAAACTAAAGAAAATTTTAAAAAGATTAAAAACAATGACACACTAAATAAACAGCAATTTACGATTTTAAACATCAATTTATAACTTTGCTTTTAAATATGTCGAAAAAATCAATTTATAAAAATATTAAATGTTATTAATTAATAATTCATAATTTGAATAACTTATACATAATAAATCGACTGTGCTTCAACATCGTTAATGATTATACATGGCTTCCCAAATGCGTTTCATCTTCTATATCCTTTCATACAAAATACTGCTATATAGTTGATCCAACATGCATCGCCTGCAGTCTATGTTACTAAAAAAAAGACACACACACAGTAACGCGATAAACGATTATCTCTCAAAGTAATTGACATTAATATAATAACACGAATAAATATACCCCATTAACCTGCACCTTTTTATCGCAAGACGATACCACTGATTTAGCCAGGACAAGTTATTTAAAGTTGAGCGTTTACGAGTATAGCGGGCTTTACTCGATATAAATGATTTTTTTAAACCAGAAGCTCTATATTCATAATGATTTCCCCCCGAACTAATGAGATTTCACGAAATAGGTAGCATTCATTTTCGTTTAATTCTCCTTGGCGTATAATAAACGAAATGACTTTATGATATTAATGAATGATTATTTACGCAGTGATATTTTCCATATTCCTAGTATTAGGTGGTAATGGTATGGCTAGCGCGTTTGTTATAATTTTCAGCGGGTTTGCCCGGCGCTTCTTGTGTTAATAAGCAGACATATCAGTGGTAATATCGGGGGTTCCATAGCGACGTTTATAACAGTTTCTAGCATTATAACCCGTTTAGAGGTTCTTGCCTTTGTGCTCGTATACACACATATATATATATATATATATATATATCCTCGCATATTGGTGTGACGGAGGGATGGGAAAGGAAGAAAGGGCGAGGGGGGCGGGGGGGGGGGGGGGGGGGAAGGAGATGGAGAGTTAAGGGTGAAAGGGGAGGTGGCAGCTTGACGGATAGTGCACGTAGGATGTGGGAGGTTTCTGTTCACGTACACACACACACGTGTCTGGTAAGTGTGTTTGCTTGCGTAGAGCGGCGTCAGGGCAACTCCTTCAGGTGCCTTTGTATATTCATCCCCCAGTGGTACGCGTGACACGCGAGTGGACCTCCCGGAGGAGCTTAAGGGGAAATTACGGGCTGCCTAGCCTTACAAGACAGGAGAGAAGAGAGTAGAAGCAAGAGCTGACTTGTGTGGGGAGTCTGTGTGCGAAAACTAGCCAGGCCCAAGCTGTGAGATTCACTTTGTTTCTCACTCGTTTCTTTCTCTCCTTTCTCCCTATCTATCTCTATCTCTCCGAGCCTCTGTTAGCCTCCATCCTACTCTCCCGAACAGCTAGGAATTTCATGCTCCCCAGAAAGGAAAGTTCATCTCGCGAAGTGTCACTGCTGGACGAACCGAAGCGACGCCTGTCAGACGACCAGCCGGTTTAACCACCCCGTCCCTCGCCAACCCTCTCCACCTCCTCCAGTTATCTTTATGATTTTTTCACCATATTCTATATAATCTGCTATATTTTCCAGATAGTTGGCAATCCGTGGCTATGTATATATATATGTAGGTGCACAGCACAGATATAGGTCCCAAGCTGAAGTAAAAAATCTTCAATAAACAACGATGCTAGCAAAATAAAAGCAGAACAAAAAATAATACCTTTCCATCCCCCTCCCCCCCTTTCCCCTCTTTCTGTTCTTATACCTTTCTTCACTTAGTTCTTATAATATTTAAAGTACTGCTTCCCTTTGATACACACTCTATTTTCTGGAATTATTTAAATGCCCACTCAAGATATAATGTTTATATTACATCATGGGGATTGGTGGTCCATACTTGTATATATTTGCAATATACCAATTGGATTTGCAGAGTTTAATCCTCAAATATAGGAGAATATTTTCTTTTTAGCATTCGCAATTATTCTTTCAATGCACCGAAACGTATCGTTTCAATAATTTATAAATAGCCGGAGCTGGCAAGGGTTGCTGGATTCATTTTTCATTTTCGATTTTCGCCATTCGACGGATCCTCTGCAACGCGATAACGCCATTAATTTCACGCAATAGATTACGATCATTATTTCATTATATATATATATATGTGTGTGTGTGTGTGTGGGTGTGCGTGTAGTATATAGATATCTAACAGCGAAGAAACAAAATCGCACTGCTTTAATGGGTCTAAGGTTTTAGGAATTATTCAATTTATTATCGAAACGGCGGTGCGGCGCCACGAGAACGTTCGTTTTTCTTCGCGCGCGATGAAATTTCCTTGAGAAAAGTTTAAAGCAAAAAAAAGTTGGACGGGAGAAAGTTCGGCGCTTGACCAGATTGCAGAGACCAAGGCAAATTATTATAATTGATGGCGCAAAATACTCGCGGATTACCGATACCAGCCAATGAGCTTTATAAACAATTCATTTTCTTAAATATACATCGAATTTCTTGCTCTATATTTATATATCCCAGCAAATTTCAAGCTCGACTCAATTATATCGATTTACTTAGTCTGTTTTTCTGGTACATCAATTCGGACCGATCTGCACGATCGGTCGCATCGATAAAAGTGCAAATCGAGGTTTCACGCTCTACTACATCGAATGTAAAAATTATTATTTAATTTATCATCGAAGATGGCCCCAATGGCCAAGACAGCGAGTACCGTTTTTGTTGCCACGCGATGAAATTTACGAGCTCGTTGCGCGGCGTAGATTCTACAACGACCACTATAAAAAATGCTTTCTTTCTGAATTACGAGCGCGGCATAATCGGTCTTATCGTCTTCGACCAGGGACGCTCTCTCGCGATCCTAAAAAACGTCTCATCCTGGGTTTGGCAGGGTTTCGCTCACACTCGCACGTCCATATATATATATATATATACTCGTGCAACACGTAATTATACGATCGGACCCTTTATATGGCGAAACTCATTATCAAATCGTTAAAATTACACAAATGTCCATGGCAGCACTCATGACGATAATCCCCATCTACTGACGTAAAATGTTTTAGCATAGCAGCCGCAGGCAAAACACCCTGCCTATTTGCAATTTTAATCCGAGATGGTAGATGGAATTACGAACGGCCAGATAAATAAAAATTATTTAAATGATCGATGCTCTTTTATCAGCTACAATTTACATTCTCAATTCACGACACCTGTAGATATTACTTATCGGAAATACGTCTGCGTTAATATACTATAATTGTACATAGTATACTAGATACAAATGACTACTGCAGCTATATATATATAGATAAATAACCGATTTCCATTTTCACATTACTCTTTTTTTTTAGTAGCACGTTTTATCAGTAGCTAATGTATTCCTCGATGGTTAAAAGGCTAGAGCTTAAAAATCCATATACATGTTTATTACATCGAATGGTGCTTTTTCGAAAAAGCTTTAAAGGTGTCATTTCAATTAGATGAATAATACATTTTACGAAACGCTGGGAAACAATTTTCATGCAATATTTTCATATAACGTTTGGAGGTGTGACCGTGAAAACAAGCGGGGAAAAGTAATTGAGACCATTGATATAATTAGAGCGATGGCTACCGTAATAACTTGGATAATTAAACGAGAAAAGTAGAATAAGTGAAATCCCGTTGTTAGGGAATCAAGTTTTCTCGCTTCTCACTTTGGGTCATCGAAAGTTTCGTCACGTGTTTTAATTTCCAGAGAAAGTAATAGTTTGAAGAGCGAGCTCCTCGGAAGTTTACCCGACGACGTTGGTTTCCGGCGCGACACGCAAAGCCACTTGCGGACGGAGTACACGTCCGCAATGCTGCCAGGACAAAATGACAAAATTACAGGAACGATAATGCGCCCAGGAAGCGAGTTTTTTGGTCGCGTGCTCGACGCCACTAACACCCACAACCACCACCACCATTCCTATCCTTTCCTTATACTAACAAGTGGAGAGCGTGCTGGAGCAAGCACTGCCACTATACTGCCACTAACACATTATTCGGACACCATATGCATCCAAGAGGAAAGCTCGCTGATAAAAGAAACAACCTAACACTTATATTTTCTCCTTTCTACTATACATTATCCATTAAAAAACTTGTTCGACTCCTGCGAGAAATTCACAGGTCATGGATCAAATACTGCAACAGCCACACGAAAATCCTCCATTTCTTCTTTCATCGTAATTTTTATAAATTTAAAAATCCATAGTTATATTTGTCCGTTTATCGCGACCCTCCTCCCGTATTTTCCATATCGAATGAAAAATCCGTTTATCAATTGCAATTTCTCGTCTGTTTAAAAAGGAGAAAGAGCTATAACAACACATATTTCAATATTTAGCTGTGACTGATGGATCCATGAATTCCTGGCGCATTTTTCTGTTTTTATTGGCTCGATTATTTTAAACTCCGAAAGGTATTAACTCATCAGTGCAATATTGTATATATATATATATATATATATATAGTAAAAATGTAGTTATAAATTTATGTGGCGAAGAGGAGAAAATCATCGGTAAGAGGTGATGTGGATAAATCTTGAAGAGAGAGAGAGGGATGAGATTTACCGAAGAGGCTGGGATAAATTGAGTTTTCCGGTAGCATAAGACATTCCCGCGATTCGGGCAGCGTATCCAATGCTCGTGGGAGCAACGTCGTGCAATTGGCTCGTCCTAAAAGCCGCGGGATCGATTAAGTGGCACCCGGAGAGTTTCTTTAAAGAGGCAGCGCGCGACTCAACTTGCTGGATTCCCGTCTTGCGATAGTCCTCCGGGTACTAAATTCCAACTTGTACTACCCACCGCGCGATGCTACAACCAGTTTCCCAGAGTGTTTCATATAAGCTTCGCTTGTAAAATCTGAATATTTAACTCACTTTCCAATCCTGACCCGTTTGATTTTTTTAATTCGTTCGATATAAATATAAATTTTAACTTTATATATATATATATATATATATATGTGGCATTAAATAACCAGCCCTCAGATTTGTATACGCTTTCCCAGTAGAACCAACCGAGTTTTCGGTAGAAATTTTAAGATTGATTTTATACAAGGAACTCGGTGTATATTCTATAAGCAGCATACCTATATGCACGATAAGCCTTTCGTGCAGGAAACTCGAAATTGCTCTCGTTAAACCGATGATCCAACTTATTTTCGAAGAGCTGCAATCTCGAAGCGTAAAATTCGAATATTTAATCCGGTTAAAAGCTTTTACCGTATGATTTTCGATTATGGGCTATAGTTTTAAAGCGATTGCTTAGTTGCTACATTATCGTTAACGTTAAAAACATGTGGAATCGATAAAATCCTACTACCAAACTTTCTCAAAGAAGAAGCGCACACAGCGCAGCAGCATCAGCTTAACTTGTTACGTTTCAGTCTTCTGTGTAATGCTACGGAGCATTAAATTGAAAGTTTTGCCTGGTACACGAGCCTGATAGATCATGCAAGGTATAACTGAATCGCTCCAATCTTCGAGGCTCATTACCATACGATTCTGGATGATCCGAGAACATATTGCGGAACTTATTCGATTACCAAATAACTGGTATCATGAAAAAGATATTAAATGGTTAGAAGAGTGTTGGCAAAGTTTTTCCAGCAAATAACAATGAAACTTGGCGAATTCCTGTCTCTGGCAAGACCCACCTCGGTTCGCGAGATTCAAACTTTGGCTCGTTAAAATTATATGACCTATTACTCGACCTTGGTGCAATGAAAATATTCGACCCTGTTATATCCGTGCCTTTTATAGCACGATGGCCACTGTGTCAAAGAAATACTTTTCTAGCAATATAACTGTTTAACTGTTACTCGGCTATCACGATTGTAACGCGAATATTGCAGGATTTACAAAGGCGATCAATGGCTGTAATTGGATCCTTGATGTGCCAGTAGTTTAGCTTTGCAAATCCTTCAAGCATTAAATTCGAGCTTCTGCATGTTGCTTCCGGTTATAGGATGTATATCAAATACGTGATATGCGCTATGAGGTTATATTTATAAAGGTATTAAACAAAAATGCTAGTTGAAAGTCGTAGGTAAATAAAGGAGGAAAGGGAAGACATTATAATCGAATGGGGTATTGGCAAAGTTTCTTATTCCCCTCGGTGCCTTTTATATCTCTTTATGCAGAAGTTTAGCAGAATCTTAGGAGTCTAGCGAGCCGTATTAAGTTAGCAAAAGGAGTATACTATATATAGGTGTATGCACACACACACACAGAGAGCTGTGTCGAGAGAGCATTGTAACCTTGCGTATACCAACAGGAAGGAGGAGGATGTGGAAGTCCAAAGTATTTGGTCCAGTCGCCGCGTCGTTAATGCCAGAGCAGCGCGAGCGTGCCTGTCGATACGTGCCAAACGAGTTTGCGTTTACTTTTCGCTAAAGAAATTGCAGCTACCCCCTCGGAATACCCGATGAGAGGGAAAATAGAGAAAACACGAGAGAGAGAAAAGGGATTATACCGTAGGGGGGGGGGGGGGGGAGGGCACACTCCTAACGATTGTTTAAACTATCCACACGTTTAGCGTACGCGCAAGTCTTCATTCGAAACCGGTATCTTTTGCACCAAATCCAATATCGATCAGTTTCCAAATACCGATGTGATTTACGGCACAAGTTTTAGCGCCTGAAAATGCCGGATATAAGGATCAGCCACAAACTATTAAACAAACCTCGATATTCAAGGCTCATCCCTATCAACAATTAATAACCGTTCCGTATTTTTCAAGCTTTTCGCGTTTTTATCGAAATAATTACTCGCTTTTCCGCGACCAAGCTCTGCCGGCCAAGCAAAGTACTGGTCAAGGTGAGGTGTTTGAAGAGTTGTGAAAATAAGAGAGCGAAACGCTTGCATTAAAGTGCAGGTAGAGGAAGAGTCGGAGTAATTTCGCAAACGAGAAGTAAGTGTAGCGTTAATCCGTCCGTACAGCGTCCCGAATAGAAGCGTGAACCATTCCAGCCGCGATATTAATAAACCCTTGTCCACCTGGAAAATAGCAAAGTTCCAGTAATCCGGCGATGTATACATACTGACTACTCGCGTTATTGTGTGCCCCACGAACAGCAATCTACTCTGGACACGAAGCGTTGTCCAGTAGCAAGAATCAATGGAGAAACGCCGTAGTTTTCCTAGCTAATTTACCTTCTGACCTTTGACCTCGCTTATATATATATACCCAACCGGCTAACGACACATCTACTTCATCCACTGATTTCCCTCCCATGCAAAACTCGTTACACAGTCACTTACAGCGAGATTCGAGTATTTTTCTTTCTATTCATAGAAATAATTGTATATTGGTATATCGATGGTTCGTTATATATATTATTATATAGTATATAGGGAGATTCTTTTTAATCCCAGGTAAATCCAGAAGTTGATCGAAAGGTGGAAGAATTACATAGAGGTCGCTGCTGAAATGGAAATGGTGCTCGAAGTGTATATATATATATATATATATATATATAGTATATAGATATAGGTGTGGCAAAATCAGCTATCAGCATCCTTCTAATCCGGGCCTGAACGTTGGTGGGATCGACGGTTACCCAGGAATTCCCGATAGTCAAGTTAACCCCAGCCTTTGAGCCCTCGTTAAACGAGATTTCTCGAGCGGCACGTTGACGTTTTTAAGCGAGGCGAGCATCGACGAATCCTCCTCCTCCCCTCCCCCCCCCCCCCCCTGCACGTCCACTTGTGGCACGATGGTAAATTCGCACTCACACTTTGAAGCAGGGATCCATGAGCTAATTCGGGACTCTCTCTCCCCGGTATTCCGGAATAAACAGGAGCGGATGCGACCGTGCGAATTGTGCACGTACACGGATCTTCTCAGCAGTATAGCAATTCTGGCAGCAGCACTGGATTGCGTTAAAACGCGGATATTTCAATCTGCCGGATATCCGGCCACTCTCCGACTCTTCTCGCTAATGTTTGCCTCTCGTACATAATAGGATATCGCGTGCTTCGCGAAGGTTCCGAATAATTCTCCGTGGCTGAACTACAGCCCGACGAATTTCCACCCCGTCAACGCCAATGTTGCGTGCCAACCGCGCGCACAGCTTTCCCGCATATGTATCTTCATCCTATTGTTTTCCATCAGAGCTCTTACAATTGCAAATCTCGTTAACCCCTCGTTCCCAATCATTTTCCATTAAATGGATTTCCTATTTTCCCGCCCACCTTTTTTCCTCTCTCCTCCTCGACTCTCGATGATGACCCATTTTTCCAATCGGTCATATTCCACGCGACTGCTAAACGGTGATAAGCTGGAAACAACGCTGCCGTAGGATTCTTGATGAAAAATCGATAGCACTTAGATATTGTTTAAAGTTAGTGCAGCTTTATTGCAACTGGAACTATCGTATTTGACGTAATATCGAGTAATACGATTAAGTCACTTAATTTGGAATGTTGAAACTGCTATTCTGTTCGGTTCAATTTTGAACAGGTTGAATTTTTAATCGCTCCGTGGTGCAAAGGTTAATCTAAGGTTTAAAAATTTCACGACACCTTTTGGCCAAAGTGCACTCGAGGGGTTGAAGATTTTATGAAAGCTCGTGAGAATATTGTCGGGGGACGGGAAGGAGGAGGGTGGAGCTAGGAGGGGGGAGAAAGAGTCGTGCAGCGATGCTTTAAGCAGTTGTCTAAGCACGAAAAGCCTAATTGCATCTAGATAGAATTTCTCGATAGTTTTTAATTAGCGAGCGCTTGGTTCGCCGGGACGATATTAATCGGTAGTTTCCAGCACAAAGCTGCTGGCTTTTCGATCGTGAAATTTCATAATATGCAAGGTTGCACGGCTCCTGTGGCTTCCACGTCAGCCTCTGCCACTTGAAACAACTCGAGTATCAGCCAAGCTTGGCACGCGAGCTTGCAAACGTGCTACGGACATTGCAAATCAAAGAAATGACTTTTTAAGTAGCGCGCACCCTAGCAATGAGTCCAACTTGCCACTCGCCTGCCCACTGGTATTCACCTTGCGTATTCCTCCTTTTGCAATATGAATACAAATCAGCCCGATGTCTCGAAAACTTCTGCTCCCTTAAACCTCCCCTCGTTAATTCACTGCTGATTCTACCTCGATCTCCTATTATGGAGCTGTGTCTTCTTTTTTCGTTCACCATTTTTATAATTTATCTCTCGCCCAACGATTTAGCTCGGGTTATATTAAGATACAATTTATATCATCGACCTTTCCTATCACCACCAAGGCTGCGTTTGCACACTCTTGGCGAGAAGATTGAATTAACCGGTTGAAACTTGTATTTGTATATTTGGATATAGCTGTTATTGATCATACCACTCGTACGCTTACACAAGACACATATTAGCAGCAGCGATATACACGCTTTATCTGCTCGATCGTATTTGGGTTACAGCAAATTTTCACCTAGTATCTTATTTGTGCAATAGGTCAAACGATATAAAATTTTATCCATATATTACTTCCGTCGCGCGAAAATTTTAAAAGTAACTACGAGCAAATTGTTTATTTCTGTATGGCAAAAGAGGAACGTGTGCGAATTAACGTGTAGAGGAGGGAAAATTTCGCGAGTGTGGCTATATTCCGAGAAATAAATCGGAGAAATGAATAACTAGGAAAGGTATAAGATTTATAGCTGCGTGAGTTGGCTCGCGTAGCGCGACGCTAAAAAATGTGGAGGGTGATATTTCCCTGGTTAATTAGTCAGTGCTGTGGGTGCTTTGAAAAGTGTGGTTGCACAAGCAGATGACTGTGAAAGTTGCGCATTCCAGGATAAAAAAGTTTCGACAATATGCTTGCTGTTTTAAGCCGAGTCAACGCGCGAGTGTAACAAGTTACGAAAATTTCTCCGAGGCTTTGTAACGCTGCTCTTTGTATTACGAGCGTGCAGTGTGCACGTGCAGGAAGCTTGTTAGCCGAAATCGATTGGTAATTGTTGTTAGATGAAGTTTGCCAGGACTTACATATACTAGCTAGGACTTGGTCGTGCGTATGCCAGAGCTTCTATACGTCACTGCAACATTAATTGGCCAGCTTTCATTGTTTCCCATAACCGCAAATGTTTTAGCCTTGTAACTGGGAAAGTATATAGGGTCTGCCTATATACCCATACCTCCCTCCCCCACCAATCTTACGAGGAAACAAAATTATCGTTAAGGAAACTTTAGTTTTCAGCAGAGCCGACTAGACTACATGTTTCTGTGGTAATACAATTTTATATTTTTCAATTACATCCACCACGACCCTTTCCTCCCCTTTTATTCGCGCCAGTGCCTTCGTAATGAAACCGGGAGGATAGTATCAAGTCGAAAACCTTTTATCGAAAGTGTTATACTCGTTGAAAAGCTTACGAGAGAAACACCTCCGAATACATTACTATTCTGCCGTAACAATCTACTCAACGCTTTCTGCAAGTATCTTTAATCAATGTTTTTTTCTTTCCCCCCAGCACTATTATCGCCTCTTTTCACTCCAAATGCTACGAGAAATTCCAATTGGTTCAAAGTCTCGTTACGAACATTATTCGGTTCTTGCGCGGCAAATAAAACCGCACGACTCCGCTATTAACAAGAAGAAATTTTTACTGCCCGCTGTAAGCTTCAGATTTTCCCCTGCGCCATTCCAGCAACTTTCTCACTTTTAGCGGCATCTGATTTTGACGGCGGCTACATCTTATATACTTTCCAATTACGGCCGCAGAGATCTCTACAGTTTCATTTAGCTCACGTAGAGCATCTGCCGCGGCATAGAAATAATTGCCAAGCTCGGATACTCGAGATTATTTCGAGGGTGGAGAACCAAGAGACGACTATATATATATATATATGTGTGTGTGTGTGGTGTGTGTGTGCTATAAGATATAGAGAGATAAGGAGAAAGAGGGAGATTTAGGGACGAGCGCGCGAAGGGTTGTACAGTGTATGGGGCCTTGGAAATGTTTGATTTTTACGGGGTATACCGAAATGGATAAATCCTAATCTGTTATGTATATCTTTGGGGCTGGAGGATATCCGTTCAGGAAATTCAGTCCAAGTTGCCAACTCCCAACACACTCTCGTACACGTCCGAATTCCACTAGCTCCCTCCTCGGTCTCTTCCGTCATTGCAATTTTATCACTCCGTCGAAAGGATCGGTGATTTTTTTTTTCTGCTCGATGCACCCTCCTCCTTTTATGAAAATGAAATTCGACGCCCAGGTGGAATTCTCATCGTTACTCACCTTAACTATTCTTCGAATTAAACCACAAGGACACTGTAGTTACTGTGTAGAAGCGGTTGAGAGAAAGAAAAGCATGAGAGGGAGCACCGAAGTCTACCAGAAATTTTCTGTACTTCGTTGTGTCACGATGGTGATATCCTAAACTACTCCTGATGAACGAATTCCTCAAATTTAACACGATTCGTTCCTCTGGTAATGTTTTAATTGAACCAATTCGCCTTTTCACTTAGATATATGCATGTACTTATAGAATAAGGTTATATCGAAGGATTTCAATTTATACTATGACTGTCTCGTTATTCAGAAAAAGGATTTTCTTCTGCATCATTTCAGCAAACGTCCTAAGCAATTCAAAACAGTAGCGATCTGAAACTTGAAAGAGAAATAAATTTTGAAGGGGGATATCAATGTTAAGGTTAATTATATTTATACTTACTCTTTTGTAGCTTCTTTTGGGATTTAAAGTTTGAATAGTCAGAATAGTGCATTGCAAGAACTAAGACGAGGAGTATAATTATTAGGCCAAACGCAAACACTAGAGACAGCATCTGCAATTCAATTGAATTAAAATTAAGGAAGGCATCGAAAAATCCAGTTTCTGAAGAAAAATGACAGGGTGACGCATATTTCGTGGCAGCTTGCGGTTTGCATTTTTTAGAATGTATGAATTTTTAAATTGAGAAGAATTTAAAGTACTTGATTAAAGGGCATAAATAATAATTAACGAACAGAATGTCTATTTATCGATGTGCTCGAAGGTCTCGGGGTTTACACATTCGTGTAAGCTTCGCCTTACTAAAATGTAATGCTCATTACGAAGCAGTGAGTGGAGAATTTTAAGTGAACATAAATTTTTTAATTGGCTAGAATGTACTGATTGCGTGACAGAAACTATGTATAAGAGTGAACTTTGAAATTTAAAGTCACTTTATATTCCCATTTAAAGTCACTTTAAAGTCGAGTCTTTGGAACTACTTTAAATTTAAATTTGTAGCAACTTTAAACTCTTTTGTAAGACTGACCGTTGGATTATTGGCGAGTCGGTAGAGAAAATAAAAAATTTATTTTCAAATCTTATATCCCGGCATGGCGCTTTAAATAATTTTCCCTCGGTATTGCGGTAGCAGCTTATATTTTCGAGGCGTTTTTATTCTTCGAGTGGCTGTTTACGTCAATGAATTTGGTTAAATATTTCGTTCCGACAGATCTCGAATGGGAAACCGCAAACTACAGAATTTCGTTTAGAGCTTTGCTTTCTCTCGGTATACTTTGCCAATTATTTTTCAGGAGAACGCAAAGCTGCATCGATGCAGCATGTCGTGTGATTTACAGAGCACCGCTTGCTTCGTATTATAAAGCAAATTTATGCGTTTTAGTCGGCTAGCGTTATTTCGCAGAAATCCTTTTTTTTTTTTTGCCAGTTGTGCTCGGGGGAGAGAGGGTAGAATTTATGTAGGACGCGCGCGCGAGGGAGAATCGCGTAAGCGTTGATATTGCATGCGATCTTTGTTGGCTATAACACTTGATGCATTTATTTCCTGTAATACGTACGCGCGACAAGCGTATAATGTCGAGGAAGAAATAAAATAGGATTCCGCGATTGAGAATAGAAAAATGAGAGGGACGCGCTTATGATAGTCCGATGTTACACGCGGATTTTTATATTCATCGAAATAGCCGTGAGCAAGTTTAACAAGAATGGACCACTTTGTCCTGGAAGCACCGGGGCTTTTTATCTGACAAAAGTTGCGGCGGAATTTCGAGAGTGAATTTTGCTGGAGCGTGTGCGAGAGATTGGAAAAGAAATCGCCTGTGCTATTTTACTATTTCGGATCGATCTGGCTGTCCGGGTAACTTGCGGATTCCGCACCCAAGCGTATGCCACGTGCAACGTGGTTTTTGCGGCTTGCTTCCGATCGTATCCGATAGCTAAACGTGTGGATTTCGCGGTTTCGTCCTAGTCAAATGCCTGTGCAGACTCCACTGGCTTAATTTTACGTTGAAATTTCCATCCAATCTACCGTGCCGAACAGTTGCTAATAATACCTTTGTGAACTTAACAATTAAACCTATACCTCCGCGATCGGTATCTGACACATCGTTAAACTGTAATTTACAACTTTTTAAAATATTCCCACGTCGATGAATTCGTTTCACACAGGTATAATTTCTTTTACTATGCGAATCAGTGCTTTCCCCGTTCGATCGATCGATCCGATATATATGTATATATACATATACACACGTAACATAGTAACTTGGTTACTAATTAATCCCGTGACATTAGGCAATAAAAGAATATTAAGCCCCGCGTATAATTCCTTGGTGAAACTTTCAAGAAACTTTATGGCCAAAGAAAGTTCGAGCTTTGAATAATTTATAGGGCTATGGTTGGGTAGAACTAAAAAACAAATCGAACCCGATTTTTTTATTGATTCGGATTAATCCCTTTCAGAGTGGCAAATGCATTCGCGAATTAATGCAACAGCACGCGATTGCAAAAAGAAACAATTATGATCGTGTACATTCTCCATGTTTGCGAGTAGCCGTCAGTTTTTCCTGCTCATCGGAACAGGAAATTATTTATTCGTCGAGATGCGAGTTAAAAAATTGCATATATTTGCGCCTATTACGCAAAACTCTACGTGATATTTCGATCGTTTGAAATTTATTACGAATTAGCGCACGGTCCCATATTTTTGCATGAATTACTCTGGCTGTTGCTCTGTCACGATTTTCCATTCTTTAAAATGCAGATGATGTATGTATATGCACAAAGCATTTTTCTATTCGAGCCTCCGTCAAAAGAGGCGATAAATTTTTCAAAAATTTTCCAAAAGCCATTTAAGGGATTAATCGCTCACTCGCGTATCTTTTTACAAACCGTCTTCTTTGTCAATGCTTTTCGTGAAAATGAGTGCCGGTAGAATGGAAAAAGTTTTTCGCTAACCTAACGGTCGAGCCACGGAAGGTCAAGCTGTCGATCCAAGTCGAGTCGTGGTTCACCAAAGATGCATGAAGCGGTTGCCACTGTACAGAAACACGAGAAAGACTTTCCAAAGCGAGTTTTCAAAGTGTAAAACGAAAGAAGAAAAGATCCACTCTGCTATACGTTCAATAAATTGCCACGAATCAGATTTATGTTGAAAAGAGGGAAAGAGAGAGAGAGAGAGAGTAACCGTTTGAAACGAAAGAGAGAACAGAAATTACAGCAAAAATATATTATACGCATGGAATAGAGTAAAAAAAAAAAAAACAAAAACAAAAACTAGGGAAACTTTTGGTTATGCTCGTTTAAATTCGTCAGAGGTATAGAGGAAAGGTTTTATAGGATTCTAACGTTTATTGTTTGGCGTGGAAAAGTCTGCAGGAACGGCGCCAATCCATTTGCTGTCACGATAACGAAGCACCGGCATCGTGATTAATCTGCAAACGTGAAGCGGTTTCCGTTTCGCAGTCGGAGGAGCAGAAAAAATGAGCGCGAGCAGCATATAGAGGTTAGATCTCTGGCGTTATGTGGTTTTTTCAGTTTGAATTGTGTGTTGGGGGGGGGGGGGACAGAATTGTCCACACACGAAACGTAGGTACAAAGTTTCGGAGGATGGTCCAGGCTATACAAGGTGCAGTATATATATATATATATATATATAAATGGATTGGTGTATATGTGTGTGTATAGAATATATAGCGAGGAGGCAGGCTGCTGCTGCTCTAAGCCTTGGTCCCAATCACAGTGGCTCCTCTCTCTCCTCCTTCCAGCTAAATTCTATTAGTCGTAATCCCATTGCGTTTATACCGTCGTTGCGACGTGTACACACGAGGCTGGTTCGTTCTCCGCGCGCACACCGTACGGCGTACACCGACACCCTACGTGAGCCGCTCCACCGTATCGCAGTGGCACGCCAGCTATAATTTCCACGGCCTCTCGATAATTAGCTCTTTGCCAATTTATCGAACATATTATCCGATCGGCCTGACCGCTCTTACTCGCGATACAGAGGATCAACGCAGCGCAAACCCCGGCCTATAAACGACATCTGCCAAGTACATATTCGTATTAATGCGTACCTGATTTAGTTCCGTTTCACTCCGCCACTTCATAATTGCTCAATTAAACTCCGTCCTCTTCCCTCCCTCCCCCCCCCCCCCCTTATCGTCTCGCTCGACTGCGACACGATATAATTCCACCGGAAATATGGTCGTTTCTCGCAAAGAATTATTTCACTGATAAACTTTGCTCGATTTCGTAGATAGCTTCATTAATATATTACAGCGTGGATTCTCCGTAATAGAAAAATAAGAAAGTGACGATTGGTTCCAGCAGACGCTTAGACTGCCGCGCAACGAAAGAGTTGTTGTACGATCGCGGTGGTGATATTTCATTTGGTATTCTTGGGAAGCAACATTAACTCTGATTGGAATGACGTTTGTGTTTTGCTGGCACGCTCGCTAGGGATCTTTTGTTCAGCTGTAATGCCGCTGATTTATGAATTCTAATGCGGCACGTCGCCCGACGCTCGTCTACCCTGGAGAGAGTATCGAGCTTCAAGTTTATTGCGGGATTAATAATTAACGGCTACGTTGCTATAGGGTATTACGTAAACATGACGTTGTATCGTACACAATCGTGACGGGAATTATAGCTCTCGGCAGCCATCTACAAATTCTACGAATGCACGCAGCGCGGGGTTTGAGCAAGCGGCGACGGAACGAACGAACGCGAGAAATCCGAAAAGCATTCTGCTACGCTCGGCTGCGCGAATTTCGTGGTCGCTTTCCTCTTACTTTTCTCGCCTGCTTTTCTTTTTTCTCCGAATAATGCTGGGAATTGCCTTTATTGTCGAACCACAAAGGAGCACGCGGCTCTTTTCCCCCCTGTTCTCCCTCCCCCCTATCTGACTTTACTTTAGCACAGCCGCCGTTGCCCTTTTCACGCGCAGCATCACCCTTTATCAGTTATTTCTATTTATTCTCGCGTCCGACCACGTCGGAATCTATTTTCTTTTTCCCCGTTCGTCGAGCGAGACCCTGTCTCTCACTCATGAGTCGACTGATTCGCCAAAATGCGGAGGTGTCCGGGATCGATCGGCTGCCACCTGCGCGATTTGACAGAGCCATCTCCCTCTCTCTGCCTCACACGCACATGCACACACATTCACTGCCAAGCCAATTCTCGGCTTCGTATCTCCACCGACTGATTTACAAGCGGCTGATGGAACGCGTCACTGCTACTTTCCCACCCCACTATCCTATCTCCGAATCGACAGTTTAGATTTTACCCTCGATCCCCCCCCCCCCCCCCCCCCGCCCTATCTCAAACTATTCCCAATTGTGACCTTACCACGAATTTTATTTACCCAATTACTCACCTCCCATCGTCTTTCAGATTTTCCAATATTTCTCTGTCTCTTCCACAGCCGATATTAAAATACCTACGCTTTTGCGTGGCTATTCGCCCTTTCCTTCTTAACGACTAGACTATTAATTTTCTTACCACAATAACATAATTAAATGACGGCGTTGCTTAAACGCACGATAGTTCTATTTTACCTATTGTAATCTTATTCATTTACGCCATTAGCGAGCAACAAAGCAAACACTGCGTGTTTCCATTAAGTCTGCTTTAATACCGACGTTTATTCGCCTCTTATCGTTTCTAAAATGCATAAAGCAGGCTACGCTATACTGCAACAACGCGTACAATATTTATCAGTCAACGATAACGTTTTATATTTACCATTATAGAAAAAAAACAACTTCATTAGAAGGAAATAAATTGTAATTTTGGACGATTAATATATCGGTTAGCTGAAAGTGGAGATGTTAGCTATTCCAATGAAAGACAAGCTATTTTTGCACAGCGGGATTAATGCAAACGTCTATCGGTGAAGAATACAGTGAAATATTAACAAGACGATACGTAAAAGTAATTTTTATTTTAACAAGTCCAGTGAAATTTTAATCCGAGGCTACCGAAGTGTAAAATGGACTAGGTTTCTATATAGTTTTTCATTTGACGATTCTTTTGACCTTACCCATAGCAGCCAATTAAAACAGGGGATAAAATGAATTTTATTTTGCAAATCTGTAACCAGCTATTCTGGTCCAATGTAGAAAGAAGTAATTAATAACGCTTAGTACGCGACAGAAACGAACGGTTCATTATTGAAAATGAAATTAATCAACATTTCCGATTATCATACATATTTTAGCGAAAAGAAAAGCCACTTTCAAAAGCTTACAGCTTCGCGTGAATTGATTGAATAATCTAGCCAATATATACTATATATATATATGTAGGTCGTTCGAATCAAAGTTTTTACTGCAATGAAAAAGGGTGTTCTGATTTAGGAGCGGCTTAGGATGGATCGAGTGGTAAATTTGGCCAACTTCACGAGAGATCCAGACCAAAATCTCTTTATGCAATGGTTACATTCGACACGACGGTATAAATTATCCATAGGACCAAGAATAGAGTCTCTACGCGCGTTTACTGTTACTCCAATATTATTATATACATGTATACACTTGCTAATACGAGATCAAATTTTTTGCAGTTTGACATGGCAGCGTAGCGTGCAGGCCTCAATGCACAACTAAATTGCTCTCCCTTGCTTACAATTAACGATAATTTTGGAAATCAATAACTCGCTAATTATCGCAGGAACAGCCTTTTCTCATTTTCTTTCGTTAAGGGACGTTAGCGGCCAGCTCCGTAATTGCTTCGGAAAAAACAAGGGAGCCGAAGAATTTCATCGACTGATATTAGCGAGGAAAATGAAACGTGAAAAATTGCTGTAGAGGCTCTGCAGTGAAATGTATACCATTTCCTTCGTTAATTTACACCATCGTTAGCTCGCAGTTTAATGATTGTAGACAGAGCACGAAGATAGATTTACACAATTTTGTCATATTTATCGGGAATGTATTATTGCCCGAACGTATCTGACAAGTGGCCATAGGTTGCGCGTGCTTGAGCGTGAAAATAAGGGAAAGGAAAGAAAATGGTTGAAAATGGGCGAAATATGCACGCGCTAGCAAAGTGGTTAGTTTTCATTGTTATGAATCATCGTTAGCGCAACTTAACAGTTTCGTTCGGTGGATTTATAAGCCGGTTGGTGACGGCGACTCGCAGCCTTGCAGGGGGCTCATTGCGAATGGTGTAAAGCGTGTAAACACACTTTCGCGTATTACAATGGAACGGTGACACGATGTTTTGCACTGGCACCGCAACTCGCGAGCGAAAGCTCGAACGGTTGGCATGGAACCGGGCCGAATTAATACTCGGTGCAGTTTATCGATCGGCTCGAGTACCGTTCCGGTGTAAATGGCCGCTGGCGAAAAATATCTGTATATTAAGATTGAATAGCCTTGCTAAATAATCGCTGTGTTTCCCTCAATTTCCATACTTTTTCGTTACATAAGCCACGTTCACCCGATATCGTTATTAAACCGACCAGGATTTATCGATCCTAACTCGCACAGCCTTCACCCACGCTAGAAACTGATCAATCTTTAAGCGAACACACACTTTTTTGCAGCTTCCCTCCTCCCACTTCTCCAATACATAAATTATATCCTCCGGATAGACAAAACTCGCGATAAATCACCCGATGCCGTCGATCTCGGTGCTTATTTGCTTCTCGAGCTACGATAATAAAACTATACGTGAAACGTACTTCGATTAATACGCGCGTACCAATTTCGCCATAAAAAATCGCAATCCCCGATCAATGACGTATTTTAATCCCGATTATAACGATTCTGTGGAATTTTTAACATTTGCATTCGCAGTGGAAATAAGCCAAGCGAATGATTTTCTGAATAAGCATATCGAGTGATATTAAATCTGAATGGGACGGCCAATAAATTATTAATGGTCTTGCCGCTCCAAAGAAATACGGTAATTTCGCGTTGACTTATCAATCGAGTTCTTATACTGCACACATATTTTTCTTCGATTTACGATATTGATTTTTCGCATGCCTTGCGAAAATTGTTCGTAATCTTTGCTGAAAGCTCAAGCAACATCTGTCATAACGTAATAACCGTTCCGTTTCGAACGATTCATATATACCCGCGTGTTAGCTTTGCGTTAACTTTGCCTCGAAGCTCTCGAGCTGTAAAGTCGATTCGAGGAGGATCATCGACGTTGTGGATTTTTCTTTTTCGAGTTACAAAGTTTTTGAATAAATCCAATTGGTACAGTTTCTGGCAGATATTAAGGGATTGCTTTGCTTTTTTAGCCCTTCATCCCAGAACAATTGCTCGAGTGTATTTTATCGCGACTTTGGGCGACTAGTTTGAGGATCCGAGTTTCCGCATCTCTCTCTCTCTCTCTCTCCAGCTCTATACCGTAGTGCGTTTAACCGTCGCTAGGTGGCGACCGCCATGAGGGCCTTTCTCGAGTGCGAGAAGATGTTTGCCAACACTATTTTAGGTCCAATTTTTTGATCCCGCTCAGAAGTGAAACAGGATAAGACAAGAGTCTTTTTGTTCTTGGTTTTGCCAACATTTTCGCAGATTATTCTAATCAGTAATGTAGATCCCTCTCTAAAGACCTTGATACCTTTCCTAATATTTGTGCGACGGTTAACCTCTTTCAGCTAGGTTAGGATTGACTCATCTTGAGCTTTCATTTATCAACTTGTTCATTTTCAACGTTTCCTTTTCATTTTCGCAAAAATAGCTTCTTCTTTATCCAAGCCATGTAAAAACAACTTTGAGCTTTAAATCAATAATAAGAGATTTGGTAACTTCAATCCTTGCTCCACTTTTATTTTGCACTCCTTCCCTTTGGAAATTTTACATGCTTCGAAATGAAAAATTGAAGGGGAAGGGTGAACGTTTGGTTAATTGCGAAGTTGGAAACGGCTAAAAGTTTTGGTCTCGTGTATGAATGAGGGATCATTGGGATCGCTGAGGCAATGCTCGCTTTAATCACGAGGAGAGTTCTCGGTTTACCTTAGACCCAAGTAACCTATATACAATACGTATGTACACGAACACTTGAGTATATATATATATATATATATATATATAGAATTGGTTAAGGCGCGGACTAGACTCAGAGATTCTCTTAAACTCGTTAAGGAATGTCACTCGGAATGCAATGGCGATGCGATCGTGGGTTATATTAGGTCGAATACACTGAGCTTTCGAGAAGCTTTATGTCAACCGTGGCTCATGGTGAAATGGTCCGAGTAGATTTAAACGATTGCAGGAATATCGCATGCAGCCCTCTGTGTTTCCATCGTTCTCCAACTCCAACTTAGCACTGCAACCGTTAGAGAACGGGATCTTGGCAATTTTCCCTTAAATTTGACACGAGCGATCATCGAGCTGGATCGCCGACCTTTTTTACACCCTCTCCTGGGGGCTGCTCCAAGATGCTCTTCCTCCTTAAACGGCCCTGGGCTCGCTTCTCCCCCAGCAGCAGGAGCTGAGCAACCAACCGACGAACCTCATTGATTTTATTGAGAGGAAGAGTGAAATGCGAGACCCCTCCACTCGAATTTCGGTCAGTTCTTTCCTACTCCCAATATATATGGAGATCTCGACCCTTCCTCATAATATATGAGATGTTTTTCTAACTGCGTAGCAACCGTCGTGCTCGCGCCGCATGAATATTTATAAGCCACAACGCGCTCTAATTCTGGAAACCTTTATTCATGCATCAAAACGGTGCGTGATTTTAATCTCGTGCCTTATCGTCGAGCATTTATTGGCAAAAGTATCGCGAAAAATACTCATTTCCATAGATAAATCCAAGGTGAGTATATAAGAATTAAATTGTGCATGAGAGAGCTACGGCTTACCGTTTCGTGGGTGGGACTCCTGCTTGTCACGTTATGTTCACGAATGAGGATGCAAGCTGGCTGGTGGTGGTACGGTGTGGTGGAGGAGTAGCGAGAGAGACCCACTGGCAAAGATGCATCTACAGAGGGTGGGGGGGGGGGGGGGGGGGGGGGGAGGGAGGACGACGACGACGATCCTGAAAGGCTTCCATAGTAGACGGGATCACGGCTAGCCTCACCAGGTGCCGGTGGACAGTAACGTGCCTCTCATGGTAAGTAGAAACGTGACCGCGGAGAATGGATAAAAGCCTCTGCATGACACACACCCCTCGAGATCCTACCTAGGTATAAGGTGGATTTTACTCTAGCCTCAGTTAGCCCGAAAAGCTTCCATTCTATCCTACTAACGTACCGTCAAACGATTTACATTGATTCTCCACCACTTTCTCCGCCTTAAAAACTGATTTACCGAATAAAAACAAGAGTAAGTCGCCTGCATGAAATTCTTCTTTCGATAGATTTTACCACGAACCCTCTTCTTATCACCGTCCTTATGTTTACGTTCTACTCGATTGCTATTACGGTTCTGGCCGCACTGTTATATTTTCCCTTGATAAATAAATCTATATTAATTTTTAGCTCCTTACATATATATATATACAGATATATTCTCGTTGAACATGTATCGTAGGAAACTTTGAGCATTACTTGTAGATACTGGCATTCTCTTGGATGGGCACGTTAATTTACGCGCCAACTGGATTATGCTGTTAATATATTCAACTACCAAACTGCCTTGAAGTTTATCCCATCCATCTATCTGTGTTTTCCTATAATACAGATTTACCGTTTCTTCGACTATACTCCCACTCATTGCTTCGATGATAATTCTAGCTTTCGGGCATTAACGATATGATTTGTATGCACGTACGATTAATTCGGTTATTGCATCGCGATCTCACGACTTTTGACATTCTAGTATAAAGAAGTATTATACGAATACTGGGTAAAAATTGCATCCCTATAAAACAAAGTGTAAAATTTCCATTGGAATTACTAGAGGAATTTTAGTATTATTTAATGTTAGTCACAGCGATGTCAGTGATTTTTCGTTTCAGGTTTCTCATGGAGGAATAACGCGTTGACAGGTAGATAGTTATAGGAATATCGACCATTCTACCGAGGCACAGCGAAGAGACGCAGCTTGTTAGTTTCCGAAGGGCGTAAGAAACAGGTGGATCGTAAAGTTCCTGCCTCGTTTAATGCCGAAATCGAGTGCTGTTTACGGCGCGATAAGGTGGATATGAAAAAAAAAACTGAAGAAACGCTACAGACGAGTAACACGCTTTTATACGCCTTTCTTTAAACATTCTTTCAACAAACTCGAACCTTCGGGGTCATAAAATGGTCTCTTTACGATGGCCCTGGGATACCAATCCGACTACGGATACGTGTATATAAGTACTACCAATTTCAAATATAAGAAAATCTCCATCCAGTATCCAATTACTGGCCACACTGCGTTAATCTCAACTTGTCTGCTCGTTGCTTGCCCTTTTTTGCCAAGCAACTCTACGTTTCTTCTTGACTGAAAATATAAGAGAAACCAAGTTTCCATTAAGTTTCCTTCCAAGCCTCCGTTTCATTTCACGCGAAAACGAAAAGTCTAATAAATTAACTCGATCAGATTTTTAATATAAGTGATCTATGAGTTTTACAAGTGACAATATATATATATATATATATACTCTAAGCTTAAATCGTGTTTAGGGGCTTTTAATAAAATTACTCGTAATTCTATAATCTCACAATCTTCACGAGGCATTTAACAAAGTTTTAAAGGTAAAAACACAGGAAAACCTGTGCTGCTGCTGCATTGCAGCTTCGAAGCTTGGATTATCAGAGCTTTCGCAAAGGTGTCGTTATTAATAAGCAAGAAGTATATACTGCGAAGCTACAGTGTTACACACCAATAAAACTTTATGGCTTAAAAGAGAGATTGATTGTGACGTGTACCATTATGAATATGGTATGAGATATCGTGCGAGGTAAAGGGAGCAAACTAATATAAGTCACCGGGAGTATAGTAGTAATATCCGGATATGCGGACAATACACCATTCGGACTGCGATGTGGACTAGAACACGAATCACTCGTACATTATTCCGGATATCAGTCCTTTCGAAGCATGTCATCTCCGTTTTCCTATAGTGTGCCAGCTCAATTGCACGATATGTGCTCACACACACACACACACACATCTCTCCCTCTCTCTCTCTCTCTCCATCGAAACACTTGGTCGCGTTTATAATGGGCATTTCGCACGGATCTCTCTTGCTCCTAATGGAATTAGTTACGCAATGACCAAATTATGATCGAATAATTCTCCTCTCCTCGTGCGAGCGAGCAGCATCCCGTGAAAAGCGGATGAAGAACTCGCAAGCAGAGCGCACAGACTTGCATCAACCAAACGTCCACGTTCTGTATACACAATCCATCCAGCTTCATCCGTATGCATCTCTCACGCGCGCATGTGTATTTCTGTAGAAACAAAGTACAAAGTTTACGTTCCACCTGTTAGCATCCTACGCTTCCTTTACCGTTATGCGTTCAAGCGATGGAGCAGCCATTTTGGGACGCTCGCTTCTGCGATTATGTATGATCAAACTCCAAAGTTTTACGCGTTAACCTTAATATTTCTCCAACAACGAGTCAGACAGTGTTCTATATCTTAAGAGAATATTGTAGAAATGCTGTCGCATGGTTTAATTATTTTTTCAACGTCAATCGAATCCATTGGTAAATTATAGCAGATTCTAAATGTTCCACACTGATAAAATCTTTGGCAAGGTCGATCTCTTGAACGTGTGTGTCGAAGTTCCTGACGTGGAGTATCTTCGAATGACGAGTGTTTGTAAGAAATCGTTGGCACTGTATTGTAACTGGGGATATAAAGATTGTCCTTGTTAAAGTTATATACTTGCAAATATGATAGAAGAGCGGAAAACTGAATTGATAAGACACTTTTATAGTTGACTGATCAAATACAACAGCCCCTTTTGAAGCGCCCGTATTACACGTAGCGTCTAATTATAGCACGCACGTGACATGCACTGGATGCACTGTCAGGTCACGAATTTCTGCATGATGAACTTCCACGAGTAGCAACACGCTTAAATAATTAACGAAAACTTGCATCGTGTTCTTCTTACCTGTATCCACCTTCGATTGCAGTGGCAATTTCCTTTAACGCGATGAGCAAAATTTCTCTACTCTCTTATATAATATTATCTCTCCAAATATGTAATTCATTTTCAATGTCAGGCAAGAATTTTATCATGCGTACGTTCTAAAACTGGATAGTTTTACAAATGAAATCAGAAACAGTTTATTTCGCTTTTGGCAATGCGAGAGCTCAACGAGATTAACTCGTTCGAGTCTAAGCTACAATTATATCAGGGCAGTTTTAAATAGTTGTTAAATGAGTTAGTAGATAGTTTAAGGAAACTCGGTAATGAAGAGTGACAACGCTCGAAGGAGCGTAGATTGGGGAATAAGCAGGGAACGATATGTCAGTGGAAATAGAATAATTCAGGTGTGTGCATATGCGTGTGTGTGTGTGTGTGTGTGTGTGTGTGTAGTGTGTAGAGCGTCTGCTCGAATTGGATCGATGTGGGATCATTGGAAAATGACGCATGTCGTTCAAGCTGGATCTCGCGCATATGCGATGGTCGATATTTAAGGAATATCCCGAAAATGGAAATCAATTTGGCGAACACACGCGCGTGACACACTGCACGTATACAGATTCGACGTCTTCCGAAAGGAGTAATGTCTGACTCTATATATATATAGCTATTGTACAACACACAGGGGCCGCAATCCCTTGGTAGGTACGACGTGCGTTTCAGGTGCAACTGTTTGAACCGCGCGAGCAGCAGACAGTTACCAGTCGAGTTTAATATTCCTGCAGAGACTAAAGAAGAACCTCAGCTGCACCGCGTTCGAAAAACTCGATTATGGCAGAATGCAACCGACCTATAAATTTTCCCCGTTTCAACTCCGTCAACCTTTTCCTTTACACTTTTAAATTTACGCAAACAGCGTTGCGACCCGATACAACACCGGCGAGACAGCAGCCAGGAATTTCTTCCTTCAACCGACCTATCGAACTTTAAATTTTTTAGCCCAGTGAGAGAGAGAGAGAGAGAGAGAGAGAGAACGAGCCTTCTTCTATCTCCTCTCTTCGTATTATTGTCTCTGTGCGAACGTACGAGTATCCTTGTACTATATATCTGATGATTATTATGAAAAACTATGGCAGTGCGCGCTAATGAAATATACATTTCAATATCCTCGAAGCCTCGAGGGAATTGCGGGGGATTTCCCTTTTAAATTTTGTATCACTTTCAAACGCGATATGACTGCTGAACTGAAGATCTTTAAGAATTTCATTCTTCCCTGGTACTTTTCATACGAAATTATCAACGTTGAATATTCCTTTGTATTTTTTAGTAATCTTCATATTTTTTTAAGCTAATGCTACTCTGAATTTGCGTTAGACGTAAAATGCATTTATGGACACTTAAAACAACATATGTTACGCTAGGAAATTTTCAGTAAAATATTCGCCAGAATTTAGTCTTGCCGTATTATATTATATGCTCTTTCATTGCGTTAAGCCGTTATATGCTAACTTAATAATTTATTTTTCACCTTTAATGCACATTCTAAAAATTATTTAAGCAGCTGCCATCGTTTTTAATTTTAATTTCCATATTCGGAATAATTAAACATAAACCGATTATCCTAAGACAGAATTATGCAACTGGCGACAGTATACATGAGTTACTATATACCGTAAATTTTCAGTTTATTATCCCATTTTAACTTTATCCTATATATACGCAGAAACATGCTGGAAATTTCGGATCCATTCGAATTCCACTGTTAAATCGAAGCCCGCGAACACGGCTAAATTTCATTGTATAAAAAAAGTACGCCCGGCTGGCTTACTATCCGCCAAAGTAAACTCGAGAATTCCTAATTAGAAAAATGTTTTCTCGCCATTTTGACAGAACACCCCACGAACTATTCATGGTACTTTCCCACGAGATCCACTATTGCGAATCGTACAATCCCAGCGAAAAAGAAACTAACAAAGAAGAACGATCGAATGAGCTTTTACCAGAGAATTTCTAATTAAAAATTGCTCTTTTGCAATATTGTTATATGCATGCATATATATAAAACGAAGCTGTAACGGCAGATAGTGCACCGATGGACTATAAACCTCGCATATTAAACTTTACATACTGCAATAATGTCATATACAGAGAAGCCTCCATTAAAAATGACTTTCAGCATCGGTGGATTATGCTCAAAGTGACAAGGAAAGCCGTAAAATTAACGTAAAACATAGCGAAAGTAGCGCGTATGTTAGCATTAATTTCTAAACTCCCAATCATTTTTAATGCTATATTTTCTCTGCACGGCTACTGCTGTCACAGCCTCGTACAAGGGATGACGATCGATAGAAAGCGATGATGCTCGGACACTCGTTAAATCAGGCCTTCGCACACGAGTCTCCAATTAAACAGTGGATCTCGTCATTTTCTCGCCATCGGCAGTTTTACGGCAGCGAATTTTCACCACAGCAGGGCTTTCGTCGTTGGTTTGCTAAAACTTGTTGTTGAGGGTGGAGGGGGGGGGGGGGGGAGGGGTACGATCGGGATACGTACTTTGGATGGTATCTTAGCACACGTACAACGCGTCATGGATGTAGCAGGGTGTCGCGAGTGTTGGTTGGAGGAGGCAAACGATTAACGAACAATTATTAAGAAGGGTGGCCCTTATCGTGGTAATTGCACAGAATAAATCTATACGAAGGTTGGGAACAGCGGCAAGCGACGACAGTGGCGATGCCGTAATTTTCTGGCTGGAGGAACGCCGCCTAGCATTTCCTCCACCCTGTCGTCCCTTCTTCTTGTTCTTCGAATCTCCAGCTTCTATCCCATAACCTCGCCAATGGGTTTTCTCTCATTATCCGTCAGCTTCTCGTGGGATCGCATTTTTTGCACGAAATTCAATTCTTTACTTCGTTATACCCAACATCTTATCAGTGTCTCTAAATTAACCAGTCACGCAACTCCGGTACTCTTTTTCCTCTGTTTTTCTCCTCTTTTTTTTTATATATAAAAAGCTGCTGCTTCCTTACTCGTTGAACTTTTCATATACAGTTTAATGGTAATGTCTTTTTTATTGTTTATTTATACTGTCCGATATCATTTCTCGCTGATGGTTCTTTAATAAAATTTTATGTTAGTTCTGATTATTATCATTGATATATTTGCCAGCTATTAATTAACAAAGCAATGCAGTTTTTAATAATGAAATACATATGTGGATTGCTGAGTTTTTAATTAGTTTAATTTCTAGAGTATGATTATAAAGGGTGATGTGGAGGGTCTGGTGCTAATCGTCGATCGATTTTCAGGAAACGTGGGCAGGTGGACGATTCTGCTGGAGGGTAGGAAGGAAGGAAGGAAGGAAACGAGACGTGGTCAGCGCCATTTCCGAAACGGATGCGGGGATACTGCGTGGCTTGGTGATAATTGTTTCTGTTACGCCCATGTAACTGGACAACCCGGTCGACTACACTCACACAACTATGCCAAACTATTTACCAATTCTACCAACATCTCTAATTTCTTCGTGGAATATGGCTGAACGAGCAGCCAAGCAAAATTTCACTAGTTTGCACAACAAATAATTCAATAACACAAAATTAATATCCCAGTGCCAGCTTAATACGCGAAAGGTATAGGTGTACGTGCGAAAGCTTTGGGGGAGAGTTATTTTTATTTCATATACCCCTTCGAAGAGCTGAGAATTGAATTAAACATAAGCAGAGCGAGCCGTAAATTGGAAGTATCGCTAGTACGGAAGAATTACGAGGAGTGAAAAGTTGGTGGTGAATTCTTTTATTTTGCAACATATATAAGATGTAAGATTCATGTTAATGAATTCATATAAGTTATCGTGAAACTTTTGTAATGGGGAGTGAGCGAGGCTGAAAGTGCCTCGAAGGAACAACTGTTCGACAGTCCCCAGTGCGAGTTAAAAGCAACGGAATCGTCGGCGTCTTTAATTACATGGATTAATTGCGTGGACGCGCGAACAAGAGTCCACGAAAGGTCTTTGAAAAGTCAGGTCGAAAGTCGACTAAAAAGGATAGAGAGTTGCAGGTGGGAGAGGGAGGGGGGGGGGCTAGCAGAGAAAGAGAAATCAAGAAGTTTGCAATCACTGAGGTTTAAAGTTGGTTGAATATTAAGGCGAATTCAAGACCGGAAATGATTATGACTAAATTTCCAGCCATACGACAATTGAAAATTGATCTTTCATCGAATCGCACTGGTAAATCCGCTAAATTTCACCAACAGCTTTTCAAACGCGATTCCTCCTTAATATACTTGGATATTTTTCATCCTTAGCATAATTCAGTGATTCAATTAACCTTCGTTAAAATTTCATATTACCGACATTTTTCACCTTTATTTAAGACACTTTTCAACGTCTCGCAGTGTTTTTGAAAATGAACCTTTGCGGTTTTGCATTATTTTCTCAGTGTAATCACTCTTGGGTCGACTCCCTTCAGCCCTAGCACCGGGACAATATATCTTTCCCGCTTTTATCGCGTTCCCCAATTAGATTAATGAATCGATGAATCGAGGCCCGATGGAATAAAATATTTACAAGATTTGTGCCGCTTTGTTGAAAGACCGAGAGAAATATTTCGTATAAAACTAATATTTTCGAGAACTATAAAACACAATTAAAAATGATATAATAAGAACTGCGTCAAGTTATTTTTCCTCGGCTCAGCCAATTATTAATAGCACCGATATATACAAGTATAGCTCCAAAAATAGAGCGTTAACCATTAAGGTGAAAGGTACGGAAAGTGGAGTAGGCGTTTGGCGAGGCAACGATGAGTTTGCGAAAAGTAAAGTTCAAAGCTAACATCAGAATATGAAGAAGAAGGTTTCGGGAAAGGATCAGGGACGAAGATTCAACGGTTGATGTATGTAAGATCCTCGAAAGCCTAAAGTTGCTGGATAAGCAACCCTCTTATCTCTCGTTGGCTAACCGTATCACTTTCAAAATACTTGACACCAAAATTAAATATAGTTTTTAGCTAAAATCTCTCCCTAAAGACTACGAAGAGATAAAACTCATTGATAGGAGCTTTATACGGAAAACTAGCGGTGCAATGGTTAAGAGGATATATTCGCTGTTTATCTCGTCCCAATTACGAGTAAGCGTGCGGTTAGATTCGCCTCTTTAAATAGGTTTCGTTATCACCTACAGTGATTAAGGCGTACTAGCAGGGCGTCGATCATTAAGCGAAGTATGACCGATCCGTGCGAAATCCCGGCAAATAATTAATTTCAGACGCAGTTTTGCGGAATTCCGGGGAAGCAAGGTAATGAAGCTGCATTGCGGCTCATAGAAAATAATAGCCAGGTGGAAGATAGCGTATATTACGCTGAGTGCTGTGACCACGTTACGAGTCCACTTCTCGTTATATTTCGTGCTTCATCAATGCTTTTGAATTTCGCGACTGGATCGTGCAATTTTCCCATTCCATCCTCCTCGCATTCCCCCCAATATTGATTTCGCAGGTTCGTTGCCTCGAATTCGATCCAATTCTTCCTGGATTACCGCGAATTAAAAACCATCCCTAAATCCCGTTAGCCTAGCCCTCTTTCCCCCCCCCCCCCCCCCCAACCATCCATTCTATGAAAATCTCTCTCTTTTGGTATAAAAATTTAAAGTAAATCTCTTTGGTACTTTAGACGCTAAAAATGGGATTTCTTTGAATTAGTTACTATGTAGAAAAGGAATTTTCGTTAGATTTGTTGTTCTCTTATAACCAGCCATTATATGCTATACCTACGAATATATGTGAAAATTTATTTTTTGTGTGTGAAACAAAAGCATCATTGAATGCTTAACAAACGGTGCGAGTAAATAATACGTACAACATAATATATTTATTTTGCTTGCACAGTATTGGTCGTGTCACACAGTGTTGACAAGGTCGAATCGAACTTTGAGACAAATCGAATCGAATTTGCTTAGTCGAATATACATACATGCATATGTCAGAGAAAATTCTACTCTTGCCGCATTATTGAAAGCTTTCCTTTTTCACACTAAAGTGACACAAACTTATTTTATATCTACCATCAATGATGGGCAAGTTTAATGCTTTCTTTGGAAAATGCAATTTAATAAGAGTACATAGAAAAAATAAAAAAGGAAAAGTGACTCGATGTGTTGGAGTTTGAATATTCATTATACAGGAGTAGAAAGTTTAAGTTAAAAAGTACGTATAGGCGTTAAAAAGTTAAGTTCAGTGCTTTCGCAATTAAACTTTGGAAAGTGATCGGCAACAAGATGGCGAATTTTGATCCACTATCAAGAAAATTGACGACAAGAGGCAGGAACTCGGGAAAATGCTCGGTGTCCCCATCGCATCATCGTTCAGCAGCGTTTATTTTCTTATTTATTCTGTCAGCTCCCGTAATCAATTTTTGGCTAGTTTTCTTCCGACAGCTTCAGTAAGCCATGCTATTCGCGTGTTAAGTAAGATTTTCTTCCCAGTAATTAAATGGCGGTTCAACTAAAAAAAAAAGTTAAGGAGCTCCATTTCCGTCTGTTGTATCTCAAGTCGCGATCTTCGATGCAACGTAGTTAACGACCGCTCCGTAATATATTCGGGGTAGAAAAAAGTTTCGCATTTTGTGTGTCACCGCGTTCGTTATACTCTCTGCTATAGGGCGAAATTTATTGTGGCCCCTTTTACCCATTGAGCTTTGAGGTTGCCGGGTGCAACCGCAATACTTTTGTTATCTGTATATATATATATATATGTATTCACCGTTACTTAAAGATGATAGCCCGAATGAAACATTTCTCCAACCAAAGGTTTAATAGCTTTAGAAAAGATACATGTATTTTCCGTTTTGGCGACGAATATTAATGTCGAAGCATTTGCACAAAAATTTGTCTCTTTTATCCCAAACCGATAGTTCCTTTTTATTAAAACGATCAAGTATAATACTGCAAACGATATCTTGGGAAAAAATCACAGTACAAGGTTTTCTTTCTGGAGAAATTGGATAGATGGGAGACATCACAGAAGATAAATAATCGAGCAGAGACCAAACACAAAGTAAGTATATTTAAAATATTGATTAAGCTTGGCGTATTTATCAATGTAGTGTACTTTGATGCATCGCCAGTCTCATTTTGAGTTCCTCCATTTGCCGCATAAAGTCAACATAAGTGTATACATAGGAGGGGTGGAGAAAGGCAGGCAGGCTCTCATATGAATACTTAAATAACAGCACGCTCCGCTTTAAGAGGGAATGGCTTATTGATGAGATTCGGTTTGGGTAAAAAGTTGGAATTGGTGAGAAGCTTGCCGATCGTTTGGAAAGATTTGGAGTATCCTTAGTCACGAATCTTCAAGGTGTCGTGTCGCGTGGTCGACTGGTACTGGTTGTTGGAGAGAGTGGAAAAAGGGGGCGGCAGAGCCGGTTGGCAGGCATGCAGGGGGGAGGAGTAGGGCTTTGCCGGGGAATTGTCGAGGGTTGAAAAAAGCAGGCCAAAGTAGCCTCTCGTGCTCGGCCTGGTCGCACGAGAGTCAGCGTACTCCGATTAATTATGCTCCAAGCTTAACCAAAGGTGTAACGTCAGGTGCATTAGGGGAACCTATACGTATACGCTGCGGATGGAGAGAGTCGAGGTTGCAAGCTCGCCTGCACCCTTTCTCGCTCGCCGCTCGCCGCTCGCTGCAATCGCTCGATCCGACATTCGACCCGATCCGGGCTTCGCAGAATAAGTCTTCAAAGAATATATTACGTATAAGAATAAATAAGAATTTTATAAGCAAACTTACGATTATTCGCGAGGAAAGAATCGAAGCTTGCAGAGGAAGAGGTTTTGCGTAAATTTCGAAACAGCGATGAAGTTGTAGTACGTAAAATAGTCAAGGACTCATTATATAATTTGCAGGATGCTCGAATGCACGCTGCTGCCAGCAGCAAGATGACCTTTCAGTTTTCGTCAAGTAGACGTTTGAGCAGCGATAAAAGTATAAATTTCGCCCTAGGACGTCGTCGTAAAGATGACATCATTTAATAAGCTCGCCGTTAAGCCTCGACGTTCCCTCGCTTGTATCGCGCAGATTTGTTTTATATATAAGAGCAAACGACGTAAAATCGGCCAAGCGTCGGTGGTAAAAGTTGAGAAGGCGAAATCTAGAATCTTTCCGAGGAAAGAACCTAGATTATATCAAGCCATCGCTCAGTTTTTAGTCACGCCATCTGTCTTCTCGCGCGATTCGTGATTCTTATAGCTACCTGAAACACGATGATAAATGTCGCTGATATTTTAGAATGTTTCGGATGTCTCGTAGATTTTCTCAATTTTCCGCAACACCTGATATCGGCCACGGACCACGATTTAACCGCTCCGACATATTTCATAAATTCTCCGAATGTTTCTGCACGGTAATTTAACGCGTTACGATTTTCTTTTTACGTCCACCGCCCGCGTGCATGGCCACTTGTCATTGGAAGTAAACTATTTCTTACAGGGCCTTATCGTTGCTCGCTGAAAATCGCGCTTATGCTATACGCTCGTTATCGAAATGGCTAAGATTTAGCGAGCTTTCGTCTGGATGGAGAGAAAGGGTGGTGAAAAAGTTGGCGGCGGTATATACCGAGGAACGCCAACTCAGCAGCAGCACCGATGGCTCCAAACTCACATAAAGATTAGAGAGATTTAATCGGTGCTCGTAAAGGAGCGCGATACGAGTTACGCGGATGCTCGCTGAACGTTGCTAAAATGTTCCAGCGACTGGATTGTCGCAAGGCCGGGATGTCCTTTAAACATCACGTTTATAATGTATCTGACAGAGAGAGAGAGAGAGAGAGAGAGAGAGCAATGACCGCTTCGCGGGAAATTATTCATGACTCGTTAGAGTTTAATTTGCTGCATACGTGAATTATACTAGTGAGGACAAGTCGAATTTTGTGGAAATACACGACGAGTCAAACTCGTATAGATTTTTCTTTGGCACTGCTGCAACAAAGAATATTCTCCATTTTGAAGAGAATCTGTAAAATTACCCTCTCTGCACTTTGAGTGATTCAAGAGGGATGATTATTCGTAAGTGTGGCAGGATCTGATAATAGGTTTGCATTTTTGTGGTTACTCCATGCAAATTATTATCGTGGATTGGATTGATTGGCTATGGGGTGTCCATACGTGGAAACATAATGCATGTATCTAGGTACATGGGCTCTTTGGGGGAAAGGGGAAAAGTGTGTATGTGTTAATGCGTGTGTATAGGTGTGCGTGGTGCATAAATCAATCGACCGGTGGGAGAGAACGTTAAGCACATACGCGGACTGAGCCGCAAACGATTCGATTATTCGCGTTCGATATCCAAAAGGAACGAGCTTACGTGACTATTTAACCTGATTCGCGAGGGTGATTAGCTCCCTTCGTTGCCTCGAGAGGCACGTTTCGCGGTTCGGCAATGCGAACACCTCGTTTTCGTCATTGCCTTGCTATTACCACGCGTATCGTCCTCTCTTCCGCAGTTATATCCGCTCTTATATTCTCTCACCCAACTCGCCCTAATTATTTTCCTCGAATCCACCGCGTTCTCTAATTTTTCAGATAACAGAATTTCATCAATCGAGTGTGGAGCGTTGGAACCTATGCTATATAACGATCGAATCGTCCCTTTGCACAAAAACCAAAATTGCTTCTGTTACCTGTGTACCGATGGTCAGTTAAAATTGATCAAAGAGGACATATACGTTAACGTCTTTGCCTCACTGGACTCTAATAATCTTGCTTTGAAGATAGAGGATATTTTATCGATTCGTTTCGACGCCGCTTCCGCACGGGAGCGAATGCAGTTTAGGGTATTAAGAGCGACTACGACATAAAAATACGCTTTATACAAGCTTTGCAGAAAACTAACCTTACCTTGACGCATTTTTATGTGCTTGGCTAAACAGGACAAATCTGGACGAAGCTTACTTTTTACGACGTTTCGTAAAACGCAGTGGCACACACAGTAGTGTTTCTCCGCTGAACGTCGAGTCTCGTTATTTCGCTCGAATCAATCAATATAGAACTTTGAGTCGCTCGCTCGGCGGTATATCTTATCGGTCGGCGAATCGAGAAGCCGTATAAAGGAATTTTACAGGTAACCTCAGACCGTACCGGGGACAAATTTGACAAGGAGTCAGGTTTTTCGAGGGCTTCCCCGATTCGACCACTAAGATATTTATATACGTTTAACTAAACCATAATACGTCAAATGGTCTTGTTTAACCTGATTATGGGGTATATCGATGAGAACCTCCTCCAGTTGTTCCACGACTGGGGAGTCTGCAGATTCCTCGGTAATTCCGCAAAAGTGACACGGTCTGGCGTCCTCGATCCTGTCGAAACCAAATCTTTTCTTCGATTTATCCCTCGCATTTTTCAGCGAGTCACCCTTCACGGATTTCCACCAGTTCGCCATGTTCTTGGACGATTGCCGACATTCCTGGCAAATTTCAGACCGTCCTCCCAGAAATGGCCACTGGCTACGTAAATTTTGTACATCGGACCTGTTGCGTACATCCCTGTTCGCACGCGATTCGTTTCATCATAATTTCCAGATTGCGATCGCTCTCTAAAAAGCCCTGCAAATAATCATAATAATAATGATGAAAATATGCAAGAAGCATGAGAAAACAGTGCAGCGAAAAGTCTGCACAAGTACGGTTTCCACTTCATGGAGTGCGATCAAAGAAATTGTTTGGATGTTAAAAAAATAACTGGAGCTAAAAGAGGGAAAAATAATTAGTTTATCACTGAAATATATTTTCAAAGAGTTCAAAAATGGGCATTCTTTCGTGCAAAAAACATTAGGTTCCACGCGGGGATGGCTCTTGGGTCTCGCGTTTCACAGAAGCATCGCGTTAGTTTTAAATACTTCGTTATCTTGAGATTACACAGTGTGTATAGCGCGGAGCTTTTTCATTTTGCGAGCTTTGGACGTATTAAGTCCCGCATGCAGGTATCCGTTGGCCACAACAGTGGTTAACAGGGATATCGAAATAACGAATATCTCGGTAGCTGCGTATTAGTTACGGCAAATAATTTTATCCTCGTGGAAAGTGTATAGAAGAGATTCGAAAGAGAGCGAGAATGGAATGAGGGAGGGGGGGGGGGGGTGAGGGGTTAGACTCCTCTGGTTGGATGGATAAGTTTATTTCGAAATTTGGTAGAAAGTCGACGATACAACCGCATACACGCGGAGCGCATCGATCCTATTTCCTATACTCGGGGCGTAGCAAATTGGGATTTGGTTTGTTAAAGTGGCGAGGACTGCAGTGTAACGCCATTCGGGCCCTGCGGATAGCTCGAACGCGGAATCGAATAGATTCGGATTTCATCCAATTATCGACCGTAGCAGAAGAGACGTTGCTTCAGCATCGTCAGTCTTCCAGGTTTTATGTAACTCGAATCTGCACGACTGATGAAGTCTCGTTATATTTTTCCTTCATTATTTCCCTTTTTATTTATATTGATTTCTTGACTCGTGCTTGCTTTCCCGCGGCAAAATGGCAAATGCAAAATCCGCTTTTCACCCATAGACGAGCGTGATCTCGCGATTTAGGGATTGGGGTGGAGAAATGAGGCCGCGAAGATTGCTACAAATCCTTTGGCTTTTCAAATGATGAAATCGACATTTCGACTTATCGAATTTCGAGAGGTCGGGCTATTGGGAGCTAGCCGAGCTAGGCGGCATTTTTCGCGCTCGCGCGACTTGAAAGGAGCGACAAAGGCCTTTAAGGGTTCGGCTGAAGGGTCGTTGCTTTCCGATGCTAGAGGGATATTGATTTTTCTGTCGGTATTCTTTATCTAATATGATATTGTTAGCTGCAAGCTCGGTGACTCTCAATTCGAATACCGTTTCGGTAAGTACACTGTACCAAATTGATTCATGGGCATTTCAGCTAACTTCGATCCGTGCTTCTCTGGCCTATGTATCTGCCATCTCTGCAGCAATCTCCTCGGAGTCAAGTCCAGTCAAGTTACACATTCTTATATTTCTTATAGGTATATAAATCATGTTTGTTTCAATAGGATTCACCATCTATTTATTTACTTTCTTTTTTTATTACAAATGAACAAATTGTCACACCCAAAGACCATTTTCCTCTAATAATCGTTCAAATCGGATATATATTTTAGAAGAGACAATTTTGACACAAAATAAAAGAGTATCCACTTAGGCTACCGTGCTACCCGTAAATTTGCTAAACAGCCGTAATCAACCGCTTTCGCTCTCTTATATCGAAATTAAAGTACACACTCACATGACTTGAAATACAATGGTCATTTGCTCCTTTTCACAATTTTAAAGAACGATCACTTTTTTTACAATAATCTCCTTTGGCTATTCAATCATTGTCTTAGTTGAATTTAATGAAAGATAATACAATCGATTAAATTCAACCATTTCCAATATATCAAAAAGAATCAAAATATTAAAGTTAGAAAGCAAATGTCTCGATTGAAAGCTATTTTATCGAAGCCAGTATAAATGTTTAAGTAAAAGTTACGAGTTCATACTATGTTACTTCAAACATTCCAACACCCATAAGTAAATTCCTTCTAGAAAAATCTAACGATAGGATTGGAAAATTTTTCGTAGCGAAACTTCTTAACAAATATGAATGTGCATTAGTTTCCGAATCTGGTTTGCGAGATACATTGACATCTACTAAACTCATTTCCTGTGTTAATTTAGTAAAATCCCACAATTTAAAAGTGCAATTGAGTGATCCTGTTGAAAAATTGGTTTAAATTATAATTTATTTTTAAATTTTCTCTTAAGACTTTTTTCTATTAAAGGAGTAAAAGATACAGATAAAAAATGAACTACCTGACACTAAGATATTGCCATCTCTACTGAAAGACAAAGAGTGAACAGTTCCTGTATGACTTGATAGTGCAGCGACTAGATAGCCATGTGCAAGATCCCATATAAGAACGCGATTAACCGCACCAGCAGATACTAAAAATCTACCTTCTGCTGAAAAGACGAGAGAATAGATCGGAGCTTTATGCCCTGTCATTAACCTTACTTGACCACTGCCCACACAATCCCATAATCTAACTGTCATGTCGCTGGAACCAGTAGCTACATAATTTGAATTTGGATGAAATTGAATTACCTGAGTAACAAGTCTTAATCTCATAAATTTATATTGAAAGCTAACTAAGCTATAAGACTCTTTGTTAATAATTTTCTTACATCAATGTCTGAATAATGTCTGGCAAATATTCAATGTGGTTGATGAGAAGCAGTAGCCCAGAGCCTTGCAGTTTTATCATAAGACACAGTAGTGAAATAATCACCATGTAGTGAAAACTTTGGACACCAAACTGGGAATAAATCGCCTTTGTAACAAACAATGCATGTCCATGTTTGCAGAGACCATAGCCTTACTACAGCAAATAAAATTTGAAGATATTTAAAAGTACACAGCAATTATTATAAATTTATTAAATATTAATAATACCTGTTGTATCTTCTGATGAAGATAGTAAAAGATTTCTATCTGGACTAAATGAAAGGCTGTAAACTGGTCCATTGTGCCCAAATAATGATCTTGAACTTTCAGCTGTCCTTTCATCCATCATTCTTACAATTACATCATCTGTAATAAATATTATTATTAGAGTGAGACTTGATTTTCTCTATCACTTAGTAAGTTCATGTGTGTTTACTGAATTACCAGCTTGTTTATCAATATCTCGTAATTCCTCTCCATTCTTCATTACCCTTAACTTCTGAGGAACTAAACTCCACACTTTTATGGCAGAATAATTGAAGCCTATAGCAAGTAAACTAGAATCTTCTGCTACTTCGGCTGCAGTAACACTAAATATTTTTTTATAATTGTTTAATTGGCCTAAACTTTTCGGTTAATATTAATCACACAGAAATAGTTAATTAAATGACAAAAATACAATCTTGTATATACCTGTGTACCGCATTTAACAATGTATAAAAACATATTGAAGGTAGTGTATCAGGTCCTAATACCACTTTTTTTGAACCTTCTCTCAACGCTTTAACTTTTTCCAGTTTCTCAGCAGCATTTCTGTGATACATTTGTTATCAGAAAGTAATATATTACAAAACCTTTTTTATTTATTCTAATTACATATATTGCAAAACTTACAAATGCGGTAAAGGCATTCTACCCACAGGTGGCGCATTTGGGTCAGATTTGTTTTTTTTCGAAAATAAAGGATCTTTTCTTATTTTTTTTTTCTTTGGTTTATCACCACCTACATCAGGTGCATCATCTTCTACAGTAGGAGGTACATACTGAATATCCGGTTCCTTTAAAAAACCATAATAAACTCTTGGTTTGTTGTCTGCAAGAAGGTATTTAGTTAACTAATATAAACAGTACATTTAATTAAAAAATGGCCAAAGTAATTTAATATTACCTTTTCTTGTTGCCTCAAGTACTGTAGCACCTAAGGTAGCCATCTGAACTCTTTTTCCAGGACACTGTCCTCTTTTATTAAGCTTACGGGGACGTTCGGGGGGACTTTAAAATTCATCCGGGATTTCCAAATCGTCCGAAAAAGTTATTTTTTCTATTTCGCCATTACCCGTAAAAGAATGATCAATTATATATATTCCTATAAACTATTGAATATGTAGGAGGTCGGAGGTGTGTTGGTGTAAGCGGCTCAGGAATTTAGGATCTCGGGGCGCCTCGCTCTGGCGCTCCCCTCGTCCCTGACTCCATTTTCCAATTTCCACTCTCCCCATTTTAACAAAACGCCGCTAGATGGCCACCTAGCAAAGCGATCTCGCTCATGATGAGTTGTTGCCCGCATGGTAATTAAGTGCGCCAGCCGCATCAACCAGGTGGCTCTCGAACTGCTAGATTGACCAGATGCTTAGGAGCACAAACACAAAATAACAACGAACCACTACAAATCAACTTTTAAATACACTATACTCATAATTGTAGAATTCGACTTACAATATTGAAATGTAAATATTAGTCTAGATGATTGTTGTTTTGTTCGCATTGACGATTAACTCAATAATCAATCAAAATACAGCGAAATAAGTGAAAATTCGTGAAAAACGTCAGTGCATAGTTCGCGTGGTGTATTCATATTGTGAATTTGAACATTTCTCAATTTATAATTGAACAATCTCTTAAAATACAATGGAATGGATCCTATCTTGAATAGCACTCTTTGTATTCTCAGTGCTGTTAACCCTGTAGACAAAAAATTGCGGTAATGGGTAAGAAAGTGTCGCCGTCCCTAATCCACTAGGATTATCTTAATATCTATTGTAGTTTTCTTTATCAATTGAAGAAGTCGACAAAAATTTGATAGAAGTCATACTTAAATTTTAAAGCTGTGCTAAAAAGTTGTTTTTTAAAATAATGACTTTAATTTAGTTCATACGATAACTATAAGTCTACAGAATTAAATGCCGTTTTGTTTTTCAATTTCAGATGCTGCAAAGAATCGGAATCATGTCAGCCATAAAACTTTGTTTGTTATACCTATATATCTTTCGAACACGGCAAATAATCTTTCTTTTGAAATTAAAACTTGAAAATATACAGGATGACTATTGAAATGTCAATAATCGTTATATAAAAATTTCAAGTCCATGCGTTTCATTAATAATTAGAAAAAAAATATTGAAAATAGCGTAAAAATAACATCATCAAATGGTACGACCCCCTTAATATTAATTCAGAAAAGGCAGCTTAAAATCGACATTTTGGAGTCAGCTTGAAGTCAGATCTATAAAATCTGCTTAAAGCTGACGTTTTTGGAGTCGACTTTAAAAAGTCAACTTTATGATGACAATTCATAGTCAACGTAACGTCAACTTAGAAAAGTCAGCTTAATCTCGACTTTTAGTCAAGTGTGCTGTTAGGGTAAAGTATTCCAAAATGGAAACATAAAAATACAATTCCCATAAAGCACCAAATGTATTAAAGACATCTTTTATGTGTTTTTTGTCAATTGGATCACTAAAAGATGTCTATAAAACAACTTTTAGTGAAGTGTACTGTATGGGAATGTTAGGTGTTTTGCAGCTGCTTAAAACAAATTTAAAGGTATGCCTTATAAATTAAGTGACAGTTAAATACCGAGATCTAAACCCAAATTTGTCATTTAAGAATAGTGTTCAATCTCTTTTTACACGCTATTTAAAGGAAATAAAAGATCTTATTTTATAATTTTGAGTACTGAAGAATCGGTAGAAAAGTAGCGAACCTTCCAAATATTTCACCAGATGAGGCACAACAACCAACTCTGAGGTTAGCAGCATACTTTCAGCGTATAAAAGTGAAGGAGATCCAGTACTTTATGAAAAAGCTTACAGCGAATTAAAAAAATTTGTAGAAGAGTCTTTAGATATCTACAAGGTAAACTAATATTTCGTTTAATTTTCTGTAATAAGATTCACAGTATAATACTGTAACACAATCTATTTTCATTTGTTACCACAATACAATGAATTGGGTACAATATTATATCCTGTTTTGGTACACATGTACTTGGAGCTACCTATACAGCACCAATTAACATAAAGACATCTTTTAGGCGTCTTTTAGTCAATTGGATGACTAAAAAGTGCCTATAAGACAACTTTTAGTCAAGTGTGCTGTATGGAAGTTTACAATAATCATTCTGAAGAAGCTAAACAGCTTATGGAAAAATTTGGATCCACAGTCCACACTCGACGAATCTTATCAGAATGATTTCAAACGTCTTTTGAATGTAACAATGATCCGATATGGTCCCCTGAAAAGTGCAAAGAGGGAGAAGGTTGTTTTAAAGGAAAAAAGGCGGTTTATAATGTTAATAAATTAAAACAAAAGTATAGAACAAAATGTTATTAATAAAGATATGCCCGTAGGCTGTAAGGAGTATAGAGAGAAGTGACGACGCGTCAAAAGGATGCTCAGTAGAGGTAAAAGTGTAAGAGAAAAAAAGCTTAATGGAGCTAAACTCCAAAGAGTACTCAGGAGAGCGAACTATGACCATAGCAATATCTAAATCCTTGAAAAGACATTTATTAATATTCATTGTACAATTGAAATATGAAAATGTTATGTGGTGATTAACTGTGTGATAGTCAATATTTCCTTCAACGAACCGAAATTTATTTTTTTTTAATGATTTGGGGAAAAAAGTATCAATTTTTTATTATGATGCTTCATCTTTACAACCTTTTTTATGTTTATTGGTATTTATATGCTCATTAATATCATAAAATCCCTTATTTGCAATCGATATTGTTGATGAACATAAATTACAAAACACTTCCTAATTATATTTTCCTCGTTTCATGAATGGATTTGTTTTTCCAAATCATCGTTAAAAACGCACATTCATTTTGGCATCTTATGTTAAATTATTTTTTACTTTTGCTCAACACTTACGAAATTTATGTAAATTCACGCACCTATAATATTTTATTTATTTCTGAACTAAATTATACGATCCTCCTGCTATGACGGACGATACTTGTAGTCCAACCATTCTGGGTCTGTTTAGATACTTTAGATCCAGACTGGCTTTGCTATAGTAGAGTCTCTGAACAGAGAACAATCAAAATATAGCATAGCTGCATGCAGATTCACGGAAAATACGAACTGTTTAACTCAATAAATGTTATGATGTATTATTATGTATACGTTGTATACTTTTGCCTCACACTGTAATTATTTTCAAAAGTTTCGTCTTTCATTCTTGTATCTTTAGAATTATATAAATATGAAAAACATATGTGAGATAATTGACCCGGCATGGTTTTAAAATATTGAAAAGGGGATAGGATGGGATGAATGAGACTACGATTCCTGGAAGAATCGCAGAAGGGTAAAAAAAGAATATGAGGCACAGGAACCAGTGTGCTGAATTGTAGCAGTTCGAGCGAGAGCCATCAGCCACCTGGTTGGTGCGGCTGCCGCACTTAAGTATCATGCGGGCGACAACTCATGAGCGAGATCGCTCAGCTAGGCGGCCATCTAACGACGTTGTGTCAAAATAGGAAGTGTGGAGCAGGGAGTGTCGGAGCGAGGTAGCACGAGAATCCTGAACCGCTCAAACCAAACACACTTCCGATCTCCTACAATATTCAATAGTTTATAGGAATATATTTCAATATATATGTATGTATTGATCATTCTTTTACGGGTAATGGCGAATTAGAAAAAATAACTTTTTCGGGTGATTTAAAAATCCCCCGAACGTCACCGTAAGCTTAATAAAAGAGGACAATGGACCGGTTCCACAAGCCTTGTTTAAACTGGATTAAATTAATTATGCTATATTCTATGTCACATAAAATATAGCAAAATTAACTTAATCCAGATCAAAAAAGGCTTGTGGAACCGGGCCAGTGTCTTGGGTACCGAGTTCAGATGGCTACCCTAGGTGCTACAGTACTTGAGGCAACAAGAGAAGGCAATATTAAATTATTATAGTGTCATTGTTTAATTAAATGTACTGTATACATTAGTTAACTAAGTACCTTCTTGCAGACAACAAAGCAAAAGTTTATTACGGTCTTCTAAAGGAACCTGATATTCAGTATATACCTACTACTGAAGAAGAAGAAGATGATGCACCTGATGTAAATGGTGATAAACCAAAGAAAAAAAAAATAAGAAAAGATCCTTTATTTTCGAAAAAAAACAAATCTGACCCAAATGCGCCACCTGTGGGTAGAATGCCTTTACCGCATTTGTAAGTTTTGCAATATATGTAATTAGAATAAATAAAAAATGTTTTGTAATATATTACTTTCTGATAACAAATGTATCACAGAAATGCTGCTGAGAAACTGGAAAAAGTTAAAGCGTTGAGAGAAGGTTCAAAAAAAGTGGTATTAGGACCTGATACACTACCTTCAATATGTTTTTATACATTGTTAAATGCGGTACACAGGTATATACAAGATTGTATTTTTGTCATTTAATTAACTATTTCTGTGTGATTAATATTAACCGAAAAGTTTAGGCCAATTAAACAATTATAAAAAAATATTTAGTGTTACTGCAGCCGAAGTAGCAGAAGATTCTAGTTTACTTGCTATAGGCTTCAATTATTCTGCCATAAAAGTGTGGAGTTTAGTTCCTCAGAAGTTAAGGGTAATGAAGAATGGAGAGGAATTACGAGATATTGATAAACAAGCTGGTAATTCAGTAAACACACATGAACTTACTAAGTGATAGAGAAAATCAAGTCTCACTCTAATAATAATATTTATTACAGATGATGTAATTGTAAGAATGATGGATGAAAGGACAGCTGAAAGTTCAAGATCATTATTTGGGCACAATGGACCAGTTTACAGCCTTTCATTTAGTCCAGATAGAAATCTTTTACTATCTTCATCAGAAGATACAACAGGTATTATTAATATTTAATAAATTTATAATAATTGCTGTGTACTTTTAAATATCTTCAAATTTTATTTGTTGTAGTAAGGCTATGGTCTCTACACACATGGACATGCGTTGTTTGTTATAAAGGTCATTTATTCCCAGTTTGGTGTGCAAAGTTTTCACCACATGGTTATTATTTCGCTACTGCATCTCATGATAAAACTGCAAGGCTCTGGGCTACTGCTTCTCATCAGCCACTTCGAATATTTGCCGGCCATTATTCAGATGTTGATGTAAGAAAGTTATTAACAAAGTCTTTTAGCTAGATAGCTTTCAATATAAATTTATGAGATTAAAACTTGTTACTTAGGTAATTCAATTTCATCCGAATTCAAATTATGTAGCTACTGGCTCCAGCGACATGACAGTTAGATTATGGGATTGTGTGGGCGGTGGTCAAGTAAGGTTAATGACAGGGCATAAAGCTCCGATCTATTCGCTCGCCTTTTCAGCAGAAGGTAGATTTTTAGTATCTGCTGGTGCGGACAATCGCGTTCTTATATGGGATCTTGCACATGGCTATCTAGTCGCTGCACTATCAAGTCATACAGGAACTGTTCACTCTTTGTCTTTCAGTAGAGATGGCAATATCTTAGTGTCAGGTAGTTCATTTTTATCTGTATCTTTTACTCCTTTAATAGAAAAAAGTCTTAAGAGAAAATTTAAAAATAGATTACAATTTAAACAAATTTTTCAACAGGATCACACGATTGCACAATTAAATTGTGGGATTTTACTAAATTAATACAGGAAATGAGTTTAGTAGACGTCTATGTATCTCGCAAACCAGATTTGGAAACTAATGCAGATTCATTTTTGTTAGGAAGTTACGCTACAAAAAATTCTCCAATCCTAACGTTACATTTTTCTAGAAGGAATTTACTTATGGGTGTTGGAGTTTTTGAAGCAACATAGTATGAACTTGTAACTTTTACTTAAACATTTATACTGACTTTAATAAAAAAGCTTTCAATCAAAAAATTTGCTTTCTAACTTAATTATTTTGTTTCTTTTTGATAAATGGAAATTGGTTGAATTTAATTGATTGTATTATCTTTCATTAAATTTAACTAACAGTAAGTGTATAGCCAAAGAAGATTATGGTAAAAAAAAGTGATCGTTCTTTAAAATTGTGAAAAGGAGCAAATGACCATTGTATTTCAAGTCATGTGAGTGTGTACTTCAATTTCTATATAACTGAGCGAAAGCGGTTGATTACGGCTGATTAGCAAATTTAAGGGTAGCACGGTAGCCTAAGTGGATAATATTTTATTTTGTCAAAATTGTCTTTTCTAAAATATATATCCGATTTGAACGATTATTACAAAAAAATGGTCTTTGGGTGTGATGATTTGTCCATTTGTAATCAAAAAAGAAAGTAAACAAAGAGATGGTGAATCCTATTGAAACAAACATGATTTATTGTTTGTACTCTACTCCCCCTTAGCTATAAGAAATATAAGAATCTGTAACTTGACTGGACTTGACTCCGAGGAAATTGCTGCAGAGATGGCAGATACATAGGTCAAAGGAGCATGGCATGGATCGAAGTTGGCTGAAATGCCCATGAATCAATTTGGCACAGTATACATATATGGTCGATGACGAGGTTACTGATCTGCATAAGTGGGAGCTTTTACTTGACACGTATGCCATGCCTCTGGGGCTTCTTTGGTTCTTTGTCACCAGAGTTACGACTTACGAGATCGAAGTCAGTGAACCGTGACAACTTTATGAACGCGCCCGCTACGCCCAGTGGCACCGTCTATCCGTAACCCCTGGAAATGCTACGCTCCCTCCTCTCTTCTTTTCGATTACCAACATTTGATACATCAGAATAGTCTCGACACCAACCCTTTAAAACACGAGATATACCTCTTTAAATTTAGATACATGCTCGCATATATGAGAATTCTAGTAAATGTAACAGAAATAATCTTGTGTCATTAATTGTGCACAGTTATTATTTATACAATTCGTATATCAGATATGTTCTGGGCAATTCGATAACAACGCGCATCAAATAAAACATAAGAAATATTTCAAGTATAATAGATATATTTCATATTATAACGTAAACAAGATAGAGGATTTGTACAAATGGCATATATAAAAATCATGTTTACTCGCGTGGTGAGCATATTACAGAAATGACTTGACATTTCGCTATTGGGTCTGTTCAAATTTAGCCTAAGATTCAAACGATATTATAGTATTTTTATCGAAAAGTAAATATAAGAATAATGTTAAGTCGTGGAAGAGGACAAATGCACGAGACATCAAATGTAGACGATCATGAAACGTTGAATCCTAATAGTTTGTAGCACAGATAACAAAGTCTCTTGACATTCGATCGTCTAACGTATCCTTTAGAAAACTCTGTTCTTCTTCTTTTTTTTTTACATTAATTTAGATTTGTTCTCAAAGCAGCTACAACTAAACGAGTCCCCCATTTACATCAATTAAAGCAGGCTTAAACTGCTACGAAGAGTATAAAAACAGTTATTTGGGATTTTGCTTAGTAATTTTACTCCGTCGCAGAATTTTTTACACTTACAATTTACGAATCATTGTTCGTTTTACGTTTAGGATATTACTTCTCATAATACAGCGAATGTGTATTTTGTGTGCTTTTATTTCTTAAGTAATAGATTTACTTAAAATTACTTTGTACAGAAAAATAAGAGATCATCAAATTACTATTTTACAGTAAATACCCTTTCTCAAAGCAACAAACGTATTTTCTTCAAATAAAATTAAAGTAGTGTTTCATGACTGTAATCCTGGTGTAATATTGAATATATCTTTAAAACTCGTATGAAAGTATTTTTGGAATATAGCTCGTACTTACAATAGTCTCTTAAGCTACTCTATCAAACGTTCTGTCTACAAAATAATTAATATTCCTTAGCGATAATTAAGAGTTCGAAATAGTAGAAAAAAACATTAAACAAAAACTTCTTTCGAGATAACAAAAAAACCGTGTGAAATCACATTTGTGGATATTTTCAATAATAATAGAGAATTAATTATTGAAAAAGATAAGGAATTGTTAAATTCATAGAATATTTGATCCTATCCCTGTAGCAATTATGATCCCTGCCATATACTCTTATGCATTAAGCTTGGATTGAAACAGACGCGCTTAATCTTATCACAAACTATCAATAGCGCCATATTTCTTCTGATTTGAAGTTTGGTAATTGTTATCTATGGTAACCATAACCAGGACTAGTGAAGACAGTCGCTCTCAGCGTGATGGACGAAACAGGAGATTGCTTAGAGGCCTTTGAAACTACAGATTTAGGAATGATGTCCTTCCTGTGCTTCCAGAATTTATGCAAAGCGAGCGAGGCCTTGGTGTGGTATGGTTTGTACCTGGAGCCCCTGGCAATTGATTCGCGAGGACAAAGGTGACATCGAAGTCGTTTGCCGAGCGTCGTCGGCTTTTCTTTGGGGATCTTCGCTCTGGCTGGATGATTCTTTTTCTCGATCGTCGTGGATTTGGTCTCCTGGACCGTTTCTTCGACCTTGATCGACGGCAAAAGATCCTCGTCCTCGAGCTCCTCGACACAGGTGACCTTGCGTGGTTGACTCTGCTTCCTGGATCTCCTGGAACCTTCACCGATCTTGCTCTGCTTCTCTGTATCCGGGGAATCGTTAAAATGACTCCAGGCCGTTGAAAAAACTTCCTGTACCCCTTCCATCTGGCAGCTGAATGTAAAATGTTCATTAAGCAAGTTATTTCTCAAGATTGAATGCTCGGGCATCGACCTCCTGCCACTTTTATTATCAATTTCGAGTGCGAATCGAGCGATCGTCATCCTCGCTTTTGCGCTCTTGCCGAATTTCAAGCTCGCACGTGCGGCTAGATAGCCACCCCTTCTCCTCCCCCTCGCCTTCTTCCTCGTAGAACAAGCCATTGTTGCTGTGGGAGCGGCAATCTTTACCATCTCGTGGCTGCAACCACCGCGGCACTGTTTCATAAGTTACGTTCGCGTCATTTTCCTCATATTATTCAATCACAACCCGTCTATCGACGAGATTGCATACACGGTGCTTGCATAAACTTGGATTTGTTTGACTTTGCATACAACTGTCCGGTCATTTCATTTTACAATTGACTTACGATGATTTTTCAAATCATTTGAGAATGATTCGATATTCTTTTAGGTTCTCCAGATTATGCATCAACCGTGTATGCTCTTTAGCAGTATCATGTAATACAAAGAAAGCACAGTTACGAAAACCCATAAAAATGGGCTCTAAACACACTGATGAATAAATTCTACTACGTCAAAATAAGCGTGCGGATGATTCTAGAATTCTGCAGTCGTACATATATATATATATATATAAAAAAAATTAGGATAGAAGAAGAAAAAAATGACACGAGAACGTAACATAAAATCAGTCGAATGTGCAAAAACGTAGAATGGAGGAGGAGAAGAGGATCGTGATCAGCCGAATAAGATTACACAAACGTCCTCTGGGTTAATCAACGAGAACCAAGACTGTTAATTGGTCTGGTTTGCGAAGGATTTTACTCGTAATTTCTTTTATTGAGTAAATTGATTAACTGAGAGGACGATATTATAAACGATAACAAAAAAAAAATCTCGGTTCTGTGTAACAAAAATGAACGAGAAAAGTGGCAAACATTTTGAGCAAAATTAAAACAGAACCGTTGGACTCAAAAATAAGCATCGTTATTGAAGCGGAATCCTTGAAGCGTTTCTAGAAAAAACTTACCCGAGTATGGTGGTTGGTGGTATCACAGTGGTGGCTGGTGCGATGGCTGGTGCGGGTGCTGGGAAAACTGGAGGACCAGGTGGTGGACGTCCCCCTCCCACAGGACTGTAAAATTGAAAATATCGCTTTAATTCAAAACGTCATGGTACAAATAGTAAAGTGCAGAAAATTAATGCAGCTTTGGATCAGGGTTACGTATGTCGAGGAATGATCCAACACACCGAACAGATATCTTCGTTACTGGCACATCGCTGGTAAATCATGCAGTAAGGAGTATCGAATATTCAGGCAAGTATTGAATAAAGTTTCCTCGCATTGCAAATTGTCAAAGTTTCGATTACAGCGAGCTAGTCAATTTGGTGCTCATCGCCAAGCGAGATCAGTCGATATCTGGCAAGGGAGGAAGATCCAAGCGTAATTGATCTTCCCTGTTTACTTTTGGAAACTTTCCAAGTGAAATGTGCTATGAAAATGCCACCTTTCGTATGTACGGTTAATGAAATTTGCTAATGAGGCAGACCACGATATAACTTGAACGGGAAATGGCGAACGCTGTACTTTGTATACGTCATCAGTGTACAATATTTGCTTTCATAATCCCCGTGCATAGACTTTGACGCAAAAATATTTTCAATATATTAACATACATAGTGCTTACGGTGAAGTATCGACGCATATATATATATATATATATATAAAGTTATTCAATAGGATACCGAAGCTCGAGGAATAGGCGAAGCTTTGCGATAACGCGTAAGAACCTGGAGGCGTGATCGAGTGTTAAGTATATCGAAAGTTGAACGGGTCTTACTGCAGTGGTTGCTGATGGCGGTTGTTGGAAGGTTGAACGGTTTGAGCAGTGGATGTAGCCGGTGCACTGGCGCTGCTGACGCGATGAACGTGCAGCTGGTGCAGTTGCAGCTGAGCCGCATCTTCGCCGAGGAAAGAACACCTCGAGCACTGTCTCCTGTTGTGCACCTTCAAAACGTGCGTAGCTAAGCGTTCGGCGCGTGCCGCTTTGTACTCGCACAGTGTGCATGCGAAAGGCTTCAGGTGGGTATTCAGATGACGTTTCAGGCACCAATTATCAACGCCGCTCCAGGAACAGTAACAACACGTGTATCTAAAATTGATAATGAAGCATCAGTCTTGTTGAAGAAAAATTCCACATTTATATATATATGCAGTATTTCTAGGTGCATCGTTATACCAAATTATTACCTTCTCTCTTGAGCTCCTTTAGCCCCGGCTTTGAGATGACTTTTGCTGTTGCATCCGCCATTTTGTACCCTCCTTCCCGTAGTACAATTGGCATCCGGTTGCATGATGCCAGGTGTCGGCATGGATGTTGCCTGATAAATTCCGGTAGAGTTGCCGCTGTTGTTCGTCACTGAATTAGGCTGTAGTTGATAGTTTTTGTTGTTGGTGTAGCCGGATGGATAGGTGTGTTGCTGTTGCTGTTGCTGGCCATTGGTGGTCCCTGTTGCGGTCGCTCCGCCAGGCGCATCCGATTGAAGTGGTTTTGGGGCGCTGGATCCGGCTGGCCTGCGTATCCTCGACAATTCGTAGCCGTGTTCTCGGTGCATCCTCAAAAAATGCTTCTTCACGTGATCCGCGCGATTGAAAGGCTTGTAGCAGATGTAACAGTGAAACGGCTTCTCCTCTCGATGTATATTCTCATGACGAGTGTAGAGATCTCGCCTGTCTGTTCCGTAAGGACAATACGGACACGTGTACCGTTTCCCACTGGCAGAAGTCGTTGCGGATGTAGGCATCGTTGCTGAATTCTGAAAAAATGTCTGTCGTCAGTGTGACAATTTTATTATTCAAACTTGCACAGCGTACGTCGATTATTTGTAATAAATTCTTTTGTACCCTTGATAATGGGCACGAGTTAAGATATTCTGTATACGTGTATTATATATATATATATATAGCAGAGACGATAGATATAGAGGAATCTATAAAGTATCGCTTGTTTTTCGAATATGATATTCAGCAATGGCTTGGGAAATATGAAACTTAAAGTAAGACGTACCTGATGCAAGTGCGTTGGTGTCTGAGTGGAGGGCAGTTCTTGCAGTAAGAACGTCGAGGTCATTGGTAATAAAGCAGCAGGTACAGTTTGTGTTTCCTGGGTCCTTCGCGAGGGCGGTGCCGATCTTTCCGCCCTCTCTCGAACCCTCTCCAGGTACGAAATCACTTCGTCGATTTTTAAATCTGCCTGCAAGTAATCCTTGCGTGGTGAGTGGTGCCGGTTCCTCGCATCGTCGCCAATAATACGCGACGAGTGCAATTCCATGAAATGCTCGGCTACCTCCCTTGGTCCACCTCCCATAACATCGCCTGCACAGTAATTATAACTTTAGTAATTTTCCTTTTAATCGACACAACTCACTTCCCACTTTCTTACGTGTTTACGCCGACCCTTTAATATAATTTGTACTCCTAGAGTCTCTCTCTCTCTCTCTCTCTCTCTCTCTCTACCGTTTTAATTGAGTTTATGAGAGAAACCTGTGCAGAGTCCCTGCAACCGTTATTCAACTGTCGCTGTACAACTTTGCTTCTATTTTTAGGGGACAATTATTATCCTTAAATTGACATAAATATTCACTACTTTATTTTGATTATTCTCTCAAGGAGGAATTCCTATCGCGAGAAACACAAAGTGACTGGCGCTATTCGAGAGGAACTCGTATTAACTATAAATCCTAAATTACGTTTCTGCAGTCCTTATAACGCTGCCAAAGTCAGCCAATGCTTCGCTTATAATTGAGTTCACGAGGAATGCTAAGCGAACGTGATGTGGCACGCGGAGGTTAGCGACGACAGAATAACGTCCTCTGCCATGCCACTAGGACACGTAAGTGTAAATTTCACGTCGCGTTGGGTATTAAGGGCGGAATCATTCTAACAGAAAATACGAATGTAACGTGGCTGACAAGCGTGCTCTATTGTAGGTACAAAATACGTTGAGATTAGTTTCATTTGTTCCGCTAGGAAATACACTAAATATATATACATGTTGTATACACACACACAATACATTCAGAGCAAATTTCTAATAATGAAAAACATGCGTAAACGACCGAACCGATAAAGTTCAAAGTGAACTGTGTTGATGGAGATGAAAAAATAAGAGTTTAGAGAAAGAAGGACTATGTTTTCTTCATTGTTATCGTCGGATACGGTGGAGCATGCTCGATTTAAATAAACAGCTAATTTTACTAACCACACTCGTAACACCTCCACGTAGCCTTTCCCGAGTGATATGCCGCGATCCTGCTACCATCGGTGCCCTTGAGTGGCTCATCCTCGCATGTCCAGTTGCCATCGTCGCTGCCATCGGTACCGTTTCCGGTATCTTCGTCATTTTTGTACGATACCGAAGTCTCGAATTCGTTCTGCACGCTGGACGCTGCATCGGTGAATAGCAATTAATGGCGTTAATCGTGGAACGAGATTGAGATGGAAGGAGAAAAGAAGGAATTGGCGCGTGCCGAAGAAAGCAACTGGTCGCGCTCTTGAAAAGTGACATTGCAATTCTACCAATCAATATCGCTCGCGCGAATTGCTCCGACAGGAATTTGGTATGCGGGCTAAGAAGATTATACCGAGTGTACACGTTGTCTCGTGGAATAATATTATATGTTTGGGTATGGAGATATTAGCGTGTAATGTAAATGGGTGGAAGGTACATGGTATTAGGGGAGGGAAGAGGGGGGGGGGGGAGGAGGGGAAGAGACAAAAGGCTTAAATCGAAGCAGAAGAGTAACGGTTTCAGAGAGAACAGTGAACTTACTTCTATGGTCAGGGTCTTCTCCGTAAAGCTTCCTTGTTATTTCCTTGAACATATCCTCATAGCAGTCCAATCTGCTAACACCCGTCCCACTGCCCTCCATCATTCAAATCTTTAGTGGTTCGGGCACTGTCCTTGGAACAATAAACCCCCACCTAGCGATCCTTTGGCTGCCTTCTACCTGTGGACAGGTAATAACATATTATACACTGTTCAATTTCAAAATATACATTTCCAAGTCTACTTTCAATCGTGTCTGTATTCCCATTGACTTTTTCTAAACGACGTTATTTACAAACTACAATTCTGTTTATACGCTATAATTTTAATGTTATTGTCGTGCCCTTGCAGAGTCCGAAAAATAGTGGCTCGCTGGGGAACGCGCAATAAAAGAGACGTTGCAGAAACAGTCCTATAGGACGTTTAAAATTAATTTATTACTTTTATTATTGCACCTTGGTCATACTCGCTCAATATTAAAATTTTTTCCGATTTCATTTGCATTCTAATACGGAATAATAGAAGCCCAGCCATTCAATTAATATTGTAACAGATTCATGAATATGTAAAAAAATCCTATAGCTAGCCTCGCGTCTCTTTTATCGCGTTTTCTCTTTAATAAAAAAAAAAAAAAAAAAAAGAATATTCAATAAAAGACGATAGAGTATTTGCGTTACTCTATTACACTCTATTGGATAAGTGGGAGGATGGAGGCTACAATCACAGTACGATCAGTATTTATCGGCTGCCGATATTTGGCAAGAGTATTAAATCTTGACTGTGTCGGATTTGTTTTGGTAAATGGAGAGCGCGCAAGTAGGTAACTAAGTAAGCGTATGGCTTTCACACCGGGGACAGTAACTAAACACCAATTTAGGTGCGAAAGGTATTTCGTGTTAGGTACTTTCCATCCATGACGAAGTCTAATACCCGGTTGACTTGGGCTCCCTCGGGTATTTTGCGGCTACGTGGAAAGCGTAGAGGCTGACTAGTCTGGGAATAGAGTAGCGAGTGCACTAAACTTCAAGGTGCTAACGAGACTTCTAGCCAAGCTGTCGCAGCGGGATAAGGGACTAAATAGTTACACTCCTGACGAGTAAACGCGGATGAGCTTTTACCGACCGCCACCGTGGAACATCCGATAAATCCCCGAAAAACACCGAGGAATCCCTCCTATTCGACAAAGCAACCGGCGAAAGCGATTCAAACTTTGCAGTCATTTAAACATCATAATAATGAAAAGCTAATGGCTTAATTTAATCGGAGATTTAATTAACCAGCCACTCTCCGTTGGGCGTTTTATGAAAAATGCTGGCGTTTGTCAGGCAATTAAATTAAACTGGTGCATCTTGGCTGGATATTACTAGGTAACCGGTACCTTTTTAAAACGCGTGTAAAGGAGAAAAAGATAAATCTCTATCTAGTTGCCTTTTCTACAGAAACTCGCTGTACAATGTTCTGTTCCGCTAAGGCGCTAATGACTTCCCGCAGCTCACCGTAATGGGATTAAACCGGAGTAGTTATACGACACGCTACTTGCGCGCCAGTACCCTTAGATGCCAAGAAAATTCTAAAAATAAAAGAATATCCTCCAAAATGATGGGCTCGGCTCGCAAACTACCAGCTCTACCATCAGCTATATAAATATTTTCCATATAAAAACTTTCCTGCGATTCGCAAACTTTAGCCTCTTCCCAAACGCGCAGCAATCTTTCATTTATATCTGAAATTTAATTTCACTTACGGGATAATGCTGTAATAAGTATTCGCTAAATAAGAGTAAACATATATACTGCGCGAAGCGAGGTTAACCTAGAACACGAGAGTTTCCACGAGAAAACTCTCTATAACGCGTACCGAGTAACCCTTCGGCCAAGTGCTAATTGACGCTGTTTTCGACCGTATAATAAAATTAGTACCGCAAAAACGCTGCAATTCTTATAAGAACCGGAAAAATGTCCAAGAATTAGAAAACGATTTGGAGCAGTAAAATATCTCATGGAGGGAAATTTGTTTGAGAGCAACAAGGTCGAGTTTAATTGCAATCGTGCGCTGCATACGAATGGGGATAAAACGATCCGGAGCAATTTCATTGCGTTTAAATCTGGATTGTGCATTATCGTCGATGCATAGCAACAGAGGGAGCTTGGAGGGTTGGGAGAGATGTTGCTCATTCGTCGTTGGAAAAAAGGAAGTTTGAGCTGATGGGTATAAAGAGTTGGTGGTGGGGAGGGGGGGGGGGGGTTGAAGGATCTCGGTAAGTGCGGGTTAGATTCGGATCGGTAAGAGCCAGGAGATGGGATCGTGCGTCTCTCGTCGCAGGGGTGGTGACACCATCCGGAACGAGGAAGGAGCCAGAGCGCTTGTGTGTATTGATCGAACTCGGCCGAGCCGGTGGAGCAAGAAGGACGCGAAGCTCTCCAACCCTACCAGTCTGCGCGGAACGCGCTTATGTGTACACACCGTGTGTAGAAGGGGGAAAACAAGGAGGGTGGTGGGGTGCTCGACGAATAAATCAATATTCCCCTCCTATGATCGAGGCGCGTCCCCCAGAAACGACAGATGGGGACGAGCGCGCAAGAAAATACGGCGTCTGCGCGGCATGAGAACCCCTGATACCCAGGGTGCACGAGATACCGCGAGCTAAAAAAGGAAAACGACGCGCCTAAAATGGAAGAAAAACACTGCGAGGGAGATAAAAAGCAGAGGCTGTTGCTCCCTAATGCACTTGGGAAATTCAGAGCTTCGGAAATGGATGCACGCGTATATATGCACGGAGGGCGGGAGCGAACCGGTTGAGAGCCACTGGACTAGAAAGCTTGGAGGAATGGGGTGGAAGCGTAGCCAGATGCGTGTAGGCGCTTGACTGGGGCTACGGGGAATAAAGGAAGGTTCTACAAAAGTAAGATGTGCATCAGCTGATCCGAAGGGCGAGCAGACCAGCTAAAAATACATTTTTACGATTCTATGAATAGAATATATAAAATTTGAACGTTTTACGAGTACTGGGTCAATAGGGCTCGTGTCGCAAAGCGACAAACTCTCTTATAGGTGGGAATTTCCAATTATGTGTAATTCTACGGACAATGGTAAAATAAAAGCTGGGGGATTTACTGTTGACTGGAGGGAAGAAACAGTGGATGATGTATGGGAACGATTAGTCGAGTAGGTAGACGAGATAGCGATGAATAAGACGACGCTTAAAACGATGAGTAAGACTATACTATACTGTATACGTGGGGGAGGGGAGGAGGAGCGTTGAAAAGGAGAAAGGGGAGAGAGAGAGAGAGAGAGATAGAGAGTCACGAGGGAGAACCCCTGTGGGTTGAGGTAGGCGAAAGGGGAACGTTGGAAAGAGACGAGCAAGGAAACCGTTGGTCGAGGAGAAGGAAGAAGGAGATGAGCAGATGAGGCTGGCAGATGGGAGGGGAAGGGGAGGGGGGGGGAGGAAAGGGATAGAACGACGTTGACCATGGGACGGGTGGGGGAGAGGAGACGCGCGCACTACGCCAATACGCCATTCAAATTCGTCCGGAAATTATTGCTTCACGACCAAGGACGCCGTGTGGGTATCCGTAAACGCCAGAAAAGCCAGCAGTTTGTCAGCTCCGAAGACTATATGCGCAGACCACGCTCTGACTCGCTTTTCCCGTGAAACTCGCACTTGCGTATATATATATGTATGGAGTATATACCGATGTATGCACCCCATCCGAAATGATTAATTCTTCCATACGGTGGGATATCGCTCTATCCATGAGTTTACTCACTCGGGCAAACACACAGGGCCGCGCACGCGCGCTTCGGCACAGCTAAAGCCCTGTGTACGTATGTGTGTGTACAAGGCTCTCACACGGACGCTGAAATATAGAGCTCACTCACGCATCTTCCAGCGCACACACACGTACACAGAGACGCGTAGAAAGAGCGCAGCGTGGATATCGATGACTCACGTACACACATTGGACGGAAGTGGGGGGAGGGACTCGCACACTTGGACACACCGCGCCCGTGTAGAGGAGAGCACATATAGCACACAAGCGAGCCGCAGGCGCACACCGACACTGCCTCGATGGCGGCACACGCGCATTCGTGACACACTACTCACGCACCCAAGAGATATTCGCTCTGTCTCCCAAAGGCAAACGCCGATCCGATTCGTCCTTTCTCCCAAACACTATTCCTCGGAAAACGCAAATCCGAAAACTCATCCATCTCGAGGATTTTCCGCAAAAGTAAAGGACGCTTCGCTGCTGCGAGAACACTGGGATTTTCTCCACGCACCACTCACCAACACAGTCGTTCACTAACTTCGACACTTTCCATTTCCAACGACGACGGCGACGGAGACGACGATGACGACGACGACGAAGAGTCGAGCGAGGCGCGCGCGTGGTCGAATAAACGTGACGGAGGGAGATTGTTGTTTTTCTCGGCCAAGGGAAAATTGATCGTGGAAGGAAAAGAGGAAGAAAACGCGCGGGAAGGTGCGAATGATGATGATGATACGAAGAGGGACCAGTGAGAAGAAGAAGAAGAGTCGTGTGTCTCCGAGAGGGATTGTCGGAGCGAGTGAGAGAGAGAGAGAGAGAGAGAGAGAGAGCGGTGTTGGACGGAGAAAACGTCGGGTGCGTCGGTTATTCGCTCGTTCCAACGAGAGAGAAAGAGAGGAGAGAGAGAGAGTTTATATATACTCACGTATTTAGGTGGTGCAGAGAGTGCAAAAGGTTGAAATTTCTCGAGGAAACGTTATGCTGGTTCGGTTGCAGGTTGTTTCCTCGACGGCTGCCGGGTGGCGAGTGGGTGGGCAGGCGGGGTGGCAGGCGGCGGAGTGGGTGGCTGGGTGGGTAGCGTGTGGGTGGTGGGGTGAGGGAACCCAATACCACCCCCTCGCCCATTCAATCCTGCAGTATTAGGGGGAGCAGACGAGCCTTCTGCTCCGCTGTCCTTCTCGGCCTCCCTCGCTGTCTCGCTCGCACTCGCACTCGCAGTTCGCACTCGCACACTCGGCATGGCTCAGCCGTGGCCCCCACCCCTCGCCCACCACCCTCCCTTTCTCTCTATATCGCTCCCTCACAGGCCCATCCTCTCCCTCCACGAAACACGCGCGCACAACGCTCCTCCTGCGTGTGCGTGCGTGTTCGTCGTTCGTCTTTGTTTCTCCCTCCCAACCCGACCTCCCTCTACCCCCTCCTCCGCTCACGCACACTCGTCCAACTCTCTGCGCCACCTCCTCCCTGCTTCCCTACCTCTGCGGCTCTACCTCTACCTACCTACCTACCTACATACCTACCCATCTCTCTACGGTCTTCTTGCCTGTGTTTGCCTCTTTGCCTGCTCGCCTCTACGCGTCCTTCCTTCTCCACCTTCTCCGCTCTCTACCTTAAATCCATCTCTCACCCGCCCTGCCATGCCATGCACGTGTTCCATCTCTTCTCAGGGGCGGATTCCCCCGACGATCCGACCGACGCTCGGAACCATCTCGAGCTCGGGGCCTCGGGCCCCGAACGAGGGGCGAGGGTCGATTGGCCCACCTCGACCGCTTCCATCCAGACGCTCTCTCTCTCTCTCTCTCGAACGTCGCTTAAAAATTATATAGAGACTCTGACGATTTCACAAGCAAATATTGTTCCCCGCGACAAGACAGTCTTCCTCCCGAGCTAAACAAATAAAATGTTTTTTTTTCCCCTCAAAGTCCTCCTCTTCCTCACCCACTCGACGAATATTACTACAAACTTTCCACGGCTCTCTTTCTTTTCTCCTCCTCGGATAGAATTTATGGGTGGCTCCTTTTTTCAAGGGTTTTTCCTTTTTCTTTGGACTCCCGGATGGGGTGAGCTAGAGTAAGTAGTTCTGGAATAATGGTGTTGAACTATGTAATATATTTGTCGATAAAAGGCTGGAGCGTTTTACCCCTTACATGTGCTGGCTTCCCCGGAGAAGAGCTCTCTCCTATATATATATATATACACTCGCGGAGAAAAATAATATCATTCGATAATAAGGTTATCAGTATTCTTTAGCACGTCTGCACAAATAATTTAACGAGGAAGAATAGAATTTTCGCCCTGGCAAACACTTGCTTATAAATTTATGAGTGAAACCTGCTTGAATTGCAACAAAGCACCCAGAAGTATTCTTTCCATTTTAATGTACCTATTCTTCCGAGTATATGCAAATTAAATACACTCTGATGTAGCTTACATCGTTTTCTCTGAATTTATTCCTAAAGGGAAGGAACAAAGCGGCGGCGTCCGTAAATTGTTCCAGCGCTTCTTCTCCATTTCGTGCTTACTTTCCACGCTGCCATCGAACGACCAATCCTCCCGAATCCTTCGTCAATTCTTCTCCGCATTGTCTTCCAAAAGCAATCCCTTATCCTCCGGGAGGCGAGGGCTGAAAAAATGGATCCTCGACGATCGAGCCTGATGCATCGTGGCTGCTCAAGTGCAGCAACGGCGCATTCGCGAAGCTCGAGACTCCTTAATCTTCAAGGTGTGCTTGCATGCAGACTTAATCGAGTTAGCCACGGAAACGCTGCTTCCATTTTGGTCAAAATGTCGCCCACCTTGCGGAAGAGCCTCGCAGAACTTGCCAATTTGCAAGTTGCGTTAGTCATGCAATTTGTCGCAAAGGGAGGGCAGTACTTGCGGAACTTTGCGAATTTCCTGGTGGAATTGCAGTTAACTGCATTATCGACGCTCGAGTACCGTTTAGCGATTGGTCACCGCCCGCCGCCGCACACACATCTGCGCGTGGCGGCGCGGCGCGCGACGACGACGTGTTCCGGCCTTCTTATCCTCCTCGCACCGGTGTATATCCCCGGCGCTCTCCTTCGGCTTCCCCCTGTTCCGTACAGATGCCGGTAGCATCGATTTCAGAAAGCTTTCGCCTCTCTTTCATTCATTGGACTCGCTCGCTGCACGCGTCTCTGCGCGTCACATAAATTACCCCATGCACGCTTTTACTGTCATCTCTTAATTGTTAAGCTTAAAAATCTAGCGTCGTCAATCCTTCAAACAACCATCAACGACGACAAGCTCGGTTTCTCTCAACGCTTGGACTCGTTGCAAAATTGCACAAGCTAAATGAAATTTAAACATAAATCTGCATTGAAATAATGAAAAATTGAATTTCCCGATTGGAAAGGAGGGAGAAAGTTGATTCGAGTTTAACGAGCGTTTTGTGCTTCCTGCACATTGCCAGCGCACACACACACACACACACACACACGAGCAATCCTACGTTTAAAATAAACAAAAGACAAATATATCACTACGTCCGATCATCTGTGAAGAATGGTACGTATACGACTGTGACATGTGCGCGTTCTCCATGGCGTAATTTTTCTTCTCCTCCATCATCCCGTCAGAGATACGATCGGCTATTCTTATAAATAAATTTTCTTCATGGGTGCTGGATGCAATAATTGTGCAGCAGGAGCAAGACGAATTATTTAGGATTGAATTTTGACAATAAAATCCGTCGCAGGTTTTAAACGTCGTTGCGTGTGTAAGATTTAGGCGGTTTGCTGCACGAGTTGAGAAATTAGGATTTTCAATATATATAGGGAGAGATGTATGTACGCGCGCGTGTGTGTGTGTGTACGATAAGGGTAACGGAGCGTCTTGTGTTGCACGTTTGTATTGCGTGAGTGATTGTAGCGAGCGAGTGAGAGAGTGAGAGAGAGAGAGAGAGAGAGAGAGAGAGAGAGAGAGAGAGAGCGAGAGAGAGAGAGAGGGCTGCTAGCGAAGCGTCGGGGTCATTCGCACGCAGGAGTCCGAGTCAAGCTGCGTCGGCGTGTTGAGCTTTGCGGCGGCTCCGGCGTCGCGACGGCGGCTTGCGTCGGCGTCGCCGACAACGACTCGCTAAGAGAGACTTGCCAGAGGCAGCAGTGGTGGCCAGGCATCGTAGCGCGATCGCCATATTGCCCGAGCTCTCTCTAGCCGAGTGATACGACTCGTCGTTGACACGAGAGCTCGCGCGGAACCGATCGTCAAAAGCTCGCGAAGCACCAGAAACCGACTGCAGGGAGAGACCCTGTTGCACACGTCGTGTGCTCTAAAAATTCGTCGAATCACGAGAGAGAGAGAGAGAGAGAGAGAGAGAGAGAGAGAGAGCAGCAGGATCTTCCTATAAGATCTGGAAGGGAGAGTGTAACGCCTTATCGTTTAACGTGTTATCCTCCAACGTAGGCGAGCGGATGGACTAGGAGCTGCAGTAGTGGCGACGTCAACGACAGTAAAGCAAAGAGAGAGAGAGGGCACTTTTGCTATAACAGGGGGTGAGAGAGAGAGAGAAGCACTCGTTTTAGTGCCAACTGGTGAGACCGAGAGGCACTCACAGTGTATTACGAGAAGTGTGAGACCTTAGACCAGAGAGGGAGAGAGAGAGAGAGAGAGAGAGAGAGTCTTGCCAACGTGACAGATGAGAATTCCACAGATCAGAAAATTTCAGTCTGGATCTGGAGCATCGTAATAAACCCTGAAATTATCAAGGACACGAGAGTAGAGGGAGAGGGAGAGAGAAAGGGGAGCAGACAACAAGAGTCAGCAGTATTTTCAGGATCATTCAAGAAGTGTCAACACGTTGGCCATGCGTAGTAGGGCTCGGTAGCTGAGACGCAGCTTGTCGAAAACTGGAATCGACTCTTCAAGACTCACTCTCGATAACCTACTTTTTCTTCCTCCCTCTCTCTCTCTCTCTCTCTTTCTCTATTTCTCGCACGCTCGCTCGCTCTTTCTGCCTTTCTCTCTCTCTCTCTTACTCTCTTCCTTTAATCAACCGTGCATCCCAGTTAATATTTCAGCCGGAAGGAAAGGGGGAGAAAGTCGAGGAAGCAGAAACAATTTGATAGGGAAAGAGAGAAAGAAGGGGAGAGAGACAAATGGAAACATAGAGAAATTCCTGTCGGATCGTCGTGAACTCTGCGTGCACGTCGAAATCCCCCGCGAGCGACCTCTGCCAATCAATAACCGGCGGCTGACTTTGTCCGCTGGATAGGCTCTCTCGCGTTTCACCTCTATCCACGCACACAGAAACACACGCAAACACGTAGAAACGCAGTAAGAAAGAGAGAGAGGGTGGAGGAAATGTAAAAGCTGTTCAAGCAAAAAAAATGAGATAAAGAAAGATAAGGTGAAAGAAATAATAAGAGGGAGAGAGAGAGAGAGAGAGAGAGAAGAGGGGAGGTTTGCGCACGCTCGCGTCCGTCATTGGTGGCGAGAGGAACGGTGGCGGGGCGACATCGACAGGCCGCGAGAATAGCGACTGCAGGAGCTGCAACGAGAGCGAGGAGGCTATACGAGGAGCGTCATCCACGAGGAAGGAGAGTAAACGACGACATTGACGACGGCGAGAGTTCCAGGCCGCGGCGGCGGCGTCGGCCATCGGGCCGCGCCAGCGCCCTGAGCACGGGGCTACCATCGTTTTAAAACTATTTTCGTGTACCACCGAGAGAAGTTTCCCCGTCGGGAAGAGGGAGGGCCGCGCCTACATGACAGCAATACCCAGTGCGATAACGAGACGAATGCCGTGAGACGCACACGCGCGTGTACACACGGACGCTCGTTCTTCGACGGATCGAGTGGCTCGCGGATCAACGGCAAGTAGAACGATGTCTCCAAGTGGTGCGACTCGGTGTGGTATATGAGTAGAGACAGAGGGAGAAAGGGGGGTAGAGGAGAGAGGGAGAGAAAGAGAGAGAGAAAGAGAGAGAGGAAGGAGATTGGCTGTGAGAAGAAGAACGCTCTCCTCGTCCCGATATGAGTCTCGCGGGCCTCCGAGGAACTGGCCTCGCGGCGCCATTGCGGGGCGTATTCGGCGGTTTCTATTAGACAGCCGGACAAAGAGAGAGAGAGAGAGAGAGAATTGTGCGAAAGGTCCGCGCGCGCGTCTTCGTCGGTGGACTCGACCCCAAGTCGATCCTCGCGCGCGGAAGGTGTTTTTGCCTTGTGGTTGTGCTCCTGGTGGTGGTGGTGACAGTGGTGGTGGTGGTGGTGGTACTGGAGGAAGAGGGACGACCAGCGACATCGACGAGGCTCGCATCGGCCGAGGAAGTATGCGCGTCGACGCTCGTTTGAACTCGCAGGAGCTTGCGGGCTTTTTCGCCCGAGTATCAACTCTCGTTTCACCCTGACGCGCCTTGCCTGCGCCTTATTTTCACCGTCTGTCTCTCTCTCTCTCTCTCTCTCTCCGACCCCATCTTCGAGCCATTCCGTGCACGAGCACGGACTTGCTCGTACCAGCGAAAGCTCCTCGACGTTTGGCGAAGAATGCCGAGAGTAACCGATGCCCTGCTGAAAGGCCCAACTGGCACCTCGTAATCGGGTTTGCGCGAGAACCTTGGTGGCACTTACACCTGACACCTTAATCCTTGGATCTACGCACAAAGGAAGCGAGCGGGACTCGCTTTCAAACGCATGGAACATGATAGAGGTGAGAGGGCTCAGGGTGATTCTAGTTTATACAGCAGACCCCGCGCGATCCCGAATCACCGGAGCTTTTTCGCTTCTTCGCAATGCCGCTAATTAGCACGGGCAGCAGAGAGCGATCATCGAGATAATCCACGAGCGCTCCGTTAGATTCGTTGCACGATTATATTGCCACGCGGGTTTTCCAACGATGCTTTTTCCAGGTGGGACGAGCTGCCTCTGCCAACGCCGAGACGAACTGTCCTTTTCTAAGAAATCATTAATTATGCATGAATCTGCTCGACTTGTAATTTAACATAATCCAACGTTGCATCGATTTTTGACGCGCGCGTTTGAAGGTGTATAGCTTTGTAAAAGGGCGGGTCGTGCGTACGCTGGAATGTTGAAATTCAAGTTTGAGATCCGTCGAGTGTGTATACGAAAAGTAGCTGGAGCGCGCAGGAGGAAAACGTGCAAGTACTTGTACGAGCTTTTATTGTTACTATCTTACTACGTCGATCCCCATTTGAAACGAATTCGGATGCCTCGCACGTGCGACGCGTTCTTATATACGCGGACGGTTCGTAAGCTGAAATTTTCTGTCGAGAGAACTCGCTCGTTGGTAGATCGCAAAGGCGTAAAATGATGCTATAACCACTATCGGTCAGTGAGATCTACCACGCTACCTTACTTTGCTCTCTTTCCTTGAAATTATTTATAATCTAGATAGCTGAAAGAGTCGAGCCTTTTATTAAGCAGTACTGCTTGCCCCTTTTTCTATTTAATTTTCTATTTTTCTCGAAATCGATTAACCGTCCGGGGGAACGTCGTTTTTTTCCAGGAATTCGATGGGGCTCTCGCGTGTGGCCTGTCTATTTCGCGGTTAGGGGACGTCACGTTCGAGGTTATGCGCACTCCCGATGCCTTGAAATCGTGCCTATTACCTTCATGACGCGAAACTATGTCACTAATCAATTCAGCATACGCAATAATGGAAGGTATTATTATGTCACGTGACCAATAATAACACGCAACAAACCGTACTATATTCCTCGAGAAATTTATTTACGCGTGCACAGCGAATGATGAATTCGCGCGACGATATAGAATTTTGTCGGATCGACACAATCTTTAATGAGAATTTAATTCCTTTTTATATTCTCGTAAAATCCACTCTTTGTACACAACGTTAAATATAGCGAGTTTTGCACGAGAATACATTATACATTTCTATAGCAGCTTGTGCGTGCTTCGAGCATAAATTACGTTTTATCTTCGCGTTTAAAGAGAAATTATCGGAGAGCAAATGTGATTTATTCATAGTGACACGCTTCTTTAATCGTTGAATGATTATTGGGGAAATTAATTAAATTTTAGTATAGATAGATGGGTTTATTGTGAAAATGAAATGTAAACTTGAATGGATTACTGTTTGGTATATACGCGTGGTATTTAGCGCAACAATCGAAATAGATTTACGAGATTATGCAGGGTGGAAGCTTCAGAGGGCTGTAGTAACACCTGCTTTGCGATTGCGTGGAGTACAAGGACAACAGACTATTGGGTCATTGACGTTCGCGCTAGTATACAGCAACGTAAATACCAACGCGCGATTGTAGCTGCAGCACACACTCTCGTATCCTTCTCTTACTCCTATATATAGTTCTAGCTTTCTTTTCCACGACACTCCCCCCCCCCCCCCTCCCAACTGTCACCGATCGTCTAGCCTATCCACATTGACATCGATTGAAAAATAAATACCTAATATAATAGAATCGAAGAGTCGGATATTTTTCAAGATCCCTCGACGATGAAAACTCGCCTTGACCACGATTGATTTCCATGCGCGATAAAAGACTCGTAATAGGGGTTGTTGGCAGTTACGTGGCTACACAACCTATACAATGGAACCTTAGATCGGAATTCGAACGGCGTAAATCAGGAGGACTTTTACGACAGTGGATTTTTAACCGCGTGGGTTTGGGAGAATTCGCTCGTTCCGATCTCCCAACTTTTATTTCCCAACGGTAATCCAAATTCTGCCGGGGTAAACGTGCTTGATTTATATCGCGATGATTAGTGCTTTCGTTCTAAATTGCGACGTCGGAATCATCCAGTGCGTTTCCGGTCGATCAAAACCGTTAAATTTTTCAAACTTTCCATATAACTTCATAGCTGTCATGGGAAAGCTCGTTTATCAATATAACCCCCCCCCCCCCACCCTCTCGATAAGAGATACTTTGCTGCGCACACATCAGTTATTACGGATTAACATTGGTTGTTTTCGCGAAGCTCGAATAATATCAGATTGTAGAGAGCTCGCAGAGTAGCGATATTGCTCGTTCGTAATTGGCCATTCTTTAAATCTCTCTCTCTCTCTCTCTCTCTCTCTGTCTCTCTGTCTCTCTCTCTCTCTCCATAGCATTATTTACTTCGTACAATCGTAACTCGCCTGACGGGAGTAAATTACGTGTTAAAATTGTGTTTTGGAAATTTCAGCTGCTCGCTCGGCTAATATTGAAAGACGAACAATTGTACGTTGGTGCAAATTTCAAGCCAGCTCGTTTCGAACGAATCGAACTTTATCTTCCGCTCGTAAAACCTTGGGGAATATGCGTTTAATGCAGGTGTTTACGCGCGTAAAATTTATAGCTCGGGTAGATTCGATCTTTATAGCAATATTTGATCGATTGATGTTAATAATTAGAGAGACTGGACGAACTTGAATCGCGCTTGCCAATTCTACCTGAAGCTTATTTGTAAAATTACTGCAATGTTTATCTGTCGGTACCCACATCCCGTATGAGAAACTTTCCAATGCGGCTGTTATCGCGCAAAGCTGCTCAAAGCTGATCATCGATATATACGATGTAGCGTAAAAATAAAACAAACGACGTGTGACGTATACTAGCGCCAAGCAGGCCTCTATGTTTTTTTTATTTTCTCTTTTTTTTTAAATTCGTTTTGCAGCTCTTTTGTTCAGTCAAAGGCAAAAAAAGCGTTGGAATAATCCATATCGCAGCCGAGAAGCTGAGAGATGATCGAGGGGAAGTTGGCTAAATAAATCGGGCATATTTTTTCATAAAAAAGAGGAGGAGGAGGAGGAGGAGGAGGAGAAATTAGGACTCTTCTCCACCAGGTGGAAATGTAACCGCATTAAAGCTATTAATTTTTATATCCCTCTCTTGCTTGTCATTTTTATTTCTAATTAACGACTTGCGCATAGATTATCATCAAGCTGAGCAAACTTTTGCGCTACACAGCTTTCCTTATAATTTCCCAAAATCAACTTTTACTGCACGTATCCCTTATGGAGTTTTATGTTGGTTGTTTCGGTCTTTGTCTTACGAAACGAGGACTCTGTGTGAATTTTGTGGAATGTTACTCAAGCTGCCTGCATCTGAAAATACGTATCAATCGACAGATGCATCCGAGCAATGGACAATTGCATGAACTAATTAGTTACCTTTTCAGAATTTATGTATCAATTAACGTATGGACACCTAGTCGCAATTAGAGCTTAACGATTTTATCCCATAGATTCTCTGCAGGCGCACTGCAATATTTTTTGAAGCGTGAATTGATGAGAGGAGGCGACCCGGAAAGACTGTATTAAAAGAAAGCTGGCTTAAATTCACACGTTTAATAATGATTCAGACTGAAACGTAAACCGTGGTGCCATGGATACTCTTAATTAATGACCCGCTGAATTATTGGTAGCAGCAATAACGAGATAATTAAATCCTATGTAATATTAGTGGTGTGTATAACCATTGCATTATATATATATATAAACTGTGAACTTTATTATATTTAATTGATCGAAAATCTGATTTAGCGTTAAATCGCGCGAGCGCTGTAGGTTGTTTGTTAACATTTCAAGAAACAATCGAATACACTTGTATGCTTATTCTGTATAAAGAGTTCATTCTCAACGTACGTATACGAAGCAATAAGGAGGATTGCGAGAATCCCTTCTCGTGTTCCTTCTCGTAAATATTGCAAGTCGATACCAGAAGCTTCCATCGTGGCCTGTAACATGGCAACGGTATGCCCTATTTTTAGAGCCCTAACCAATAACAATAACGTGTCGAGTAGGCCCTATATACGTTATACTACAGGCTTTGCAAATTTTTCAAACAATTCATCTGCGGCTGCTATAAACTAAACAATTCAATTAGACCGTTAAAATAAAAGACCGCACGCATCGAGAATATCCCGTATATAGATATATATATATATAAATGAAAAAAATCCATCATCCATTCTGACCATTTCAATAAAGCTCTAATCCTGCAGGCTGTGTCGTAAAATTTTGAGCAATCGGGTTGATTCTATTCGGGACAAAAAAATGAAGCTTATCAGAGGAAAGATTTAATTAAACGAAGCAGGACAGAGGGAGATTTTGAGAGATTGAAAGTTGGTCGGTGGATTGATAGGAGCGAATTTGCGGTTGTCTGACTGGAATGGGTTTTTGCAGATGTCGAGCGGAATTGGTGCAACTGCAATGGGGATTGGCGTTAGTCACGGGACGGGCGGAAGCGAGGGTGTCGCAGTGGGCTGCCGTCTCCGGGCGCAGAGCCAAGGTGGTATAGCGATGGGATCTGCCTCGCAGCTGAGCAATCCGCAGCCCTCGCAGCAACAGCAACAACTGCAGCAGCAATCGTCGTCGCAGCAACAGCAACAACGCCAGGGAGCAATGAGCAGATCGAAGAGGGATAACTGTTGCCTCTGTTGGTGCTGTTGCTGCAGTTGCTCGTACGTTCCGTCATTTGTCATCTTAAACCTTTTTTGAAGAAAACAAAAAAAAATTAAACAATCCAGTCCCATACATTTCCTTATTGCTTAATTATTTATCATTGATTTTTCAAATTTTTATTTCAACGTCAAATTTACATCCCCTGCGTGCAGCGTTCCCTCTCTAGACTGTTAAATTCCCATCAAGCGTGCAGTCCCATCTACGATAGTCTCTCTCTCTCTCTCTCTCTCTCTCTCCTTTCCCTCGAGTATTATCGCACCACAAGTGCTGGACTGTGCACAATAATCTTCGTAAAAGCTAAAAAAAAATTAAATTTACATATCTGTGCACACAGGATACTATGCATTATGTATGCATCCCCATGTGAAAAATTTGGTCGGTCGATTTGCATGGTTTCCACTACCTATGTATATATATATATACGATAGATTGGTCTTTCGTTACGTGTTTCTTACGTAGAGCGAGCTCTATCTTGCATAATAACGAATGGTCACGAATTCATATAAATTGAGTCATCGACTGTTCGAGCGGTATTTTTGACGATACGCTGATATCGAATGTTAATTCTTTACGATTCGATACTTCCCTTTCCACATTGATTGTTTTATTCGCGCCATTATTACTCGATCGTAGTTTGACAAAAGCGCACCGTCTGGCAAAGACGAAGAAAAACACAAGAGAGCCTATTGAGGAGATTATTTTATGATTTGCATGAGGAACGAATTAACGTGGTAGATGGTTGAAAAACAAGTCCGTACCAGTTTGCTGTGGTTCATTCGAAAGTTTCTGTTAAGGTTTCTGACAAGGCTACTGAAATAAAGTCGGGCCATTGTCTTTAATAGTCTTACGACCAAGCATATTATACATATACATATATTGTTTGAGTTCATCCACCTACATTCTCTGTTTTTATGTTACATGCCGCAAGCAGGAATAAATGGTAAGCAGGCCACAGAACGAGCGTTAATCGTATTTATTTGTTATACCGGAATGACGGCTCTGTGTATAGTATGTACGCGTGGTACATTACTAGCTATATCTGAGAAACGAGGCTATGCACACATAGCACATATTTCCGTGCAACACATGCGAAACTTGTCGCAACTGGAGCATCTAAATCCTGTATTCCGTGATGAATTAAAGCAACCGCCTCCCCAGGAGTTTCGATTCATCATATACGCTCGCGCTCCATTCTCCATGTTTTTCTGAAAACGCCTTAGGATCGGTTCTGCTGCTGCCTTTGAATAACTTGCCCGCGCACACATGCAACGTTATAAATTAATCGCTCCGAGCCTGGCAATAGACTAATGGACCAATATTTTCCACGCTTATTCCATACAACTGTGAAATGATAAATTCAATGGGCCAATGGGAGTAACGGATGTGGCAAAAATTATTATTTCTTATATGAGAGATTTAATCGGTAATGCGTGAAAATTCTCAACTGTCGGTAATAGATTGATAAGGTTTAATCGATTGCCCTTGGAAATAAAGAATAGTACGGAGAATGCTATTTGATTGAACGAACGATAGATATAATGACTGGACGGATATATTGATAAAGCAGAGTATTTTGCAATATCGTGCGAGTCAGCCTGTATATATACCTACTTTTGCCTGATGGAAAGCGTTGGAAAAGTTGAGAACCCAACTGCCATCGGTTAAAACAGCCTTATAAAAATACAATTAACGCAGGGACACGTCGTCGGCTTTCCTTTGCCTCGGACCTCGCGATCAGCCACTAACACACACTTATCCAATTTTGATCTCAATCATCTCCCTTCGAATGACAGTAACTATATATATATATATATATATATCTGATATAACGATAAATAGAAAAAAGCCAGAGAATCAATGCCACAGTTTTGAATCGTCGATCGATATATTATACCGCACATTGTAGAATCCTTCAGAGAATTCATTAGTCGATTCGCTCTCGAAGATAGGCACGTTACAGTTAGATGGCCGATACGATTAGGAGTCTTTGATTAGAATTAGATTAGCCCATTCATATACATATATGATGTATATATAGAGCTAACGATTGAGCGGAAACGTTTTGAAATTGAGTTTCGTCGGGCTTACTGCGATGGATGCATGGATGCAGTTGAGTTTGATCGGATCGTGATGAGTTTCGAGCGTAGGACCGGGTTGCTCGGATAAGAGAATAATAGAGTGGCGATAATTAATTAAAGGAGGAATGTGTGTGGAAAAGTTGTGACGGAAGATTTGCGGTTTTGCAGTTTAGCTGCGGTCGGTGGGAGCTCGAGTGGAGCCGGTGGACCAGGAGACCAACTGAAGAAGAAGGGCAATTCGGGCGTGGGTGGCGAGTACGGAGGAGGCGGGGGCGGCGTGGGTGGCGATCTGGGTGGCTCGGGTGCTGGCAACGGTCTCGACGGCCTCGACGGTCTCGACGGCAACTTGGACTGCTGCAGCCTCGAGGAAGTCAGAGCCTGGGGATCCAACTTTGACAAGCTCATGAGAAACGCCGGGGGCCGAAAATTATTCCGAGAGTTCCTCGTCAGCGAGTACAGCGAGGAGAACATCGCCTTTTGGCTGGCCTGCGAGCACCTCAAGCGCGAGAACAACCCTGAGAAGATCGAGGAATTGGCGCGCATGATTTACGAGGACTACATATCCATACTCTCGCCGAAAGAAGTAAGTTTTACCCTCCTTGTGCATGTGTGATCCGGTCATTTTACAAATATATAGTACGTGTGTATATATATACGCATATAGGGCATCCAGTGAAAATTTAGACGATCCAGCACATATTAGAGTAGCACACTGCAGCGTCTTCGTTATTGGACCGCATACCTGTTGAATGACGTTTGACCTTTCTGCAGCAGCCATTCTAATATTGGACGTACACAGCTGGAACTAGAGCTGAAAAATAAATCTATCGAATATCGCACGGATGCGAATCGATCATTATATATCGAGGAAAAATTAATAGAGTGCTTTAACGTACACTATATATATATATATATATATATATAAAAGAGAGAATGAGTTTGGAGTATATTTATGACCACACGAGAGACGAGTGCGAGACTAACGAGACTTTTCGTAATTTTCAGGTGAGTTTGGACTCGAGGGTTCGAGAGATAGTAAATCGGAATATGGTGAAACCGACGCCGCACACGTTCGACGAGGCGCAGCTGCAGATTTATACTCTGATGCACCGAGACTCTTATCCGCGTTTCGTCAACAGTGATATGTATCGCAGAGTGGCAAGGCTGTGCAGTGGACCACCGAGTCCGACCACGGATCAGGAGCACGGGGGATCCGGGAAATTCAAGAGCAAAAAGAGCACCACGTAATCGCTAAAGTAGCGTTCACGAGCCAATCAGCGAAAGCGCGGACCAAGTCCACCCCCTCCCCTCCCAGTGGACGCCTAGCACTTCCGTAGAAAAAAAAAGAGCGTGAACCAACGCAACCGGAAGTCGCAAAAGAGATACTCGCCAATACGCTCGGCCCATGCATGGCTTACACGTATCCGGCCGAAAGTCTTCCCGAGGCTCCGCGCGGTCCTCGAATAACGAAGAAAGAAAAAACTCGTCCTGGAGGAAAGTGCGAATCTTCCCTTCAGGAGCGCTACACGCTATCCACCCTAGGACTTTCGAGGATCCGGTGTTCCACGCGAAGCCAACACGGGGCCACGTTAGGTCAATAGCGAATAGACTGAATTACCAAAAAGAAATGCGCGCACCAAACACGCTCGTCCTTCCTCTCCAAGGACACGGCTGAGAGACCACGTGCACAAAGACAATTCAATGCTGAAAGTTACAGGGCCACAGGATCGATCAGGATCCACGCTTTCGAGAAGCTGCTTCCTGTCTCCTGTCCATCGACCATTTTTTTCACCGATCGTTCAAAGTACCCTTATTGTTATATTACGAATCTCCTCCCGCAGTCCCTTTACTTTCAACGAGATCCTCTATATATACTACCAAACCACAATTTTTCTCTCTGTTTCTTCTTTTTATTATTATTATTATTATATATATATATATACACACACACATATATATATATATATACGTATGACTGTACCTTCCATATTTCTCTGATCTCTCTACCACAGATTATCTCGAATAGAGACGTTTTTACGGTTTTTTATCTGCCTATATACGAGACTATCGATAATTTACACGGCACGACGCAGGTGTGCGACGAGAGGAGCTTAGAGACTCTTCCATTCTTCGTTACTTAATTTTTATTCCTATATATATATATATATATATATATATACCATTGGTTAAAAAAATTATAGCAGAATTTAATTTTGACAAATGTTCAAAGTCGTACCAAGCAAAGCAATTATGTAAACTGTACAATCTTAATTAGATAAGTGGTGTATTAATAAAATAGAATAATAAATCATATATAAAAGCGGGTAAGAAACAGAGAGAAACGCCAAGCGCTCAATGTATATTCATGGTCAGTAATCTTCCCTGATTTCTCCCAATCGCCTCTCCTCCATCAAGTAATATATAATTACAGAATCGAGTCGCGAATAAAGTGGTGATGTTTAAAAGACGAGCAGCTCGTTTATGCTCGGCACACATTATATTCTCACGGTGGACACAGATTTACTGCCGATCCGGCCAATCACCAAAGAGAACAAAAATGCGATAAGCGATGTCTAGTCATGCAGTGATCTTAGGACGCAAAAGGCCTAAAACACGAGAACTCTTCAAATCGAAAACTTTCAATTGAATCATCCTTATACATTAGTGACATTTAATGGAAAACGGTGAAAAGTCGCGACCTTCCAAGCTGAAGAGACGGCTTATCGAATGAATCAAATTTTACTACCAACTCGGCGTGAATTCCTGAAAGAATCGTTCAACGAGCAAGGTCGTCGCAACCTTTCACCGTGAGTTAAACGAAATTATGTGCAATTGACGCTTGGATTGCCAATAAAGAAACGGCCAAATCTCTCGGATCGTTCGATCCTGCTCGAATCTCTCCCCTGACTACCACCATCTCTAGCAATTTCCTATCGATTAGCGAATCTTTATTCGACGAGGGAATTTCTTCGTCTCTCTTGAATATTACAACCAATCGTAAAGCGATCTTAAATTTACCCAAATCGCAAATATCGCGTGTCCCGTTTCAATCGAGTAATCCAAGCGTGCGTTGCGCGAAGAGAGAACGAGCGAAATCCATATATACAAGCAACAAAATCGATGAACGGCCGATCGATCGTCGGTTTCGTCGAGGAACCGAATGGCACACGCACACACGCGCATTGACACATGCACATGCATACACAAACACGTACAGTCAATCAGAAAACGTTCGGCTACTGCCCTGTAGATAGTATTCTATAAGCATAGATAGGTTTGAACGCGCGACGTAACGAGAGATATAAATGTATAGATAAGAACATAAGTAATGTGCATATTCTTATTTATATATTTATATATATTTAGGACGAAAGAAAAATATATATATATATATATATATAATATTATAAGGCAATGCGTACATGTACTATGTTCCACATACGTGCAGGGTGCGAATCACGAGACAGCGGTTCCTTCGGGTAACTGAATTTTCTGCTCGTTACTGGAGGACACCCTGTCGCGACCAATCGCAGAAAATGATATTCAAGGGAGAAATTGAAAACAGAAACAAATCTATGGTAATAATAACATGCTCAAGATCTTGCGCCCAAATATATGTCCTTTTTTTCTTTTATTCATTTCCTCATTTTCACCTCCGCTTCTTTTACTCTCCCGAGCGGAGAAAGACGCGAGGGCGAAGACGACTATCGCCAACCAATGAGCGAGCATTGCGGAAGGTATCGGAGAAAGACTCGGAAAAATAGCGAGTCAAACGAATCTTTATTTATAACGATCGTACTCGAATGTTTGTACCGAAATACGTATAAATCTGGATCACCCAGCTCTTTTCCGGAATTTCAATCGAGATACCCAAAAGCTTGGTGCACTTTTGCTCGGAGTCTACGATACGCCTTGTAGGACCGCGAGAGTCTTTCTCATCTCGTCAGGAGGAGGCGAAGGAAGAAAGGAAGAGAACGGAAGAAAGAAAACACGAGAGAAACTCGTGACCGCGTGTTATCTAGAGCCTCGTGGCCTTTTCGCTATAAACACGAGTATAAACACGAATGAACGGAGGTATACAATTGGTTGAACGTCGTCTTCATCAATAAACGCACAATTTTTCTCAACCTTCGACCCCCTGTTTCTTTCTTCGTGTCTTGAACCTTTCAGATTCTTACGATCCCCCTTATTTTCTTTTTCTCTTCTACCCCCCCCCCCCCTTCTATCTTTCTCTCTCAAATCTATTCTCTTCCAGATTAACACCACCAAGCAACACAGGTAAGTTCCTGCTAATCTCTCCTTCATTTGGTTTCCATTTTCTGCACACGCACACATGGAATTGACATGAAATATTGGCATATATATATATATATACATATAAATATAAACACATATAGAGGTAAAAAAGAAAAAGAACCAAGAAACGAATGATGGAAAGAATCAACGGATGTAATTTTCGGTATTCGCACCCTGCATACAAGGTAGTCCTACGAGCCCACGGCCCCTTATCGATCGGAAAGATTCGAGCAACGGCGTTATTAGGGCCGAGTGCCGACTAACGATTCTATAAGTATAGAAGATGTTAAACTAGTATAAAGGCATTTGTAATATTTTTAAATGCACCGAAGGGTTTCAGAGCCCGGAAACACATAGGGACCCAAATCCCCATATGGTTTTCCATGCCAATTAGATAGTAAATAATAGCGAGACCAAACTCTTGTGGTATTCTTAAAGTTTAAAAGCAATTTCTATTCGGATCGAGAGGTAGATGACACGGGAAACGAATGCAGCGCAGTCGATCGGCAAAGGAATTTCGCTGGATTTTCTCTAAAGCTGCAGCATTTCGATTTGTATAATCAGACTCAGCAGTCTTTTTCCTTTCTTTCTTCGCGTGTCCATCACGAGTCCTCTTCCCAACGACATCGGTGTACAGAGACGCGAACGCACACGGACAGTGACAGGATTAAATAAGGAAATCGCTGGAAGGATTATATTGATTTTTAATCGCGGCATCGGTTCACGAGAAGTTTACGATTCATTAACCGCAAAGTTATCTGTTATAGTTGCTCGGAGAGAAACCGAATGTTTTTATTTCACAATGTTAGAATTGCGGAGAGGAGAGAATCGATTAAAGAGGGACGATGGAATTTAATGCGCGGCAATGATAATATATGGTGAATCGGACGGTTGGCTTTCTCATTTGTGACTTTTCTCGGACGATTTCTTTCTAAATCATTGGATCGGGAACAATTTGCTGTATCGCGTGTAGCGTCCGAGTGTTTTCATCGCGAATGGTTGTAGAAGGAAAGAAAAGAAAGATAACTAGCAGCGAAGTGACTCGCGCGATGCCCTTAAAGGCGCGTCCAGCACTGGCCATTTAGGGCCAGGGGCGTAGCTCGGTGTTCTTTACGCACCATTAACTCGGGTCGATAGCATACGCCAGCAGCCAACATGAGTTACTAGAATGCGTGCTTTCGCAAGAAGGAAGCGAGCACATCGAATTCGATCGTAAAAACGTTATTTGTCCCTCTCCGCTCTCTTCCTCATCGTGCTGCTGCTGCCGATGCTGCAATGTGCTCTTCTGCTCCGCTCTGCTCTCTTTCTCTCCGTGTCCTTCTCCATTTTTTCCCTCTCTTTCGCATTCGACGCATCGAGATGTCCTCGCCTCCCGAGCCACGCCGAGGAGGCTGTCGCGAGTTTTCCACAAACGCGCAAAATAATCGCGCGAGACAATGCAGAAGGGGAGTCCTTCCGGTACGATCGAGCTTTGGTTCCAACCGGATGGAAAAAGCTCGCTCTATTCCTGATCTAAAATCAATAGTCGAGTTTTGTCGTGTTACGATTGTTTAGGAGAGGTTAGGGGGGGGGCTGCGAGGGGATTTCGTTATCATTCGCGCTAGGAGACCTTTAGAGATTATTAACTTAGGAGTAACGCATTTTTTCCACTTAGCTGCTATAAGTGTACATGAAATTCGTTCTACCGATCTCTCTTAATTTCTCTTAAGCTATCAACAATTATATTTGCATGTTTTTCCAAACCCTAATTCTATACACGATTGACACGATCGACTAAAAAATCGGCATTAGACACAAGTCACCCTGTTGTTTATTTTTAGCCTCGTTATACGAACTCTGATTGATACAATTTTGTACGGAGTAGCGAATTCTTCGAGGAACTCGCGGTAGAGCCACTGATGACGATCACGGACTAACGTATGACGTACATGAGTATTGGAGGGAAATATTAGCAAAGTATTCGCACAATTGCACAGGGCCGAATCGCCTTACACTAGAAAACAATCATGTGCCACTTTAAACGAGCGATTTGAAATAGGAAATATTGATGTTGCTAATAGAAACTGTTTTCCTTGCGTTCCTTAACGATAAATTACTCGGCAATCGTCGACAGAAACCTCTGTGACAAAATGCAGAAACGCGATGTACGATAGCGTGAAAAGGTTGAAAATGTTTGGCAATGATTGATCAGCATAAATATAATAGTATACAAATGAATATATCTAGCTTATCGAACGTTTATTATATAGAAACTTGCGTTGGCTTGATGGAGCATCGATATAAAAATTATGCATAGGTATATATACATCAGTGGAAATTGATTTTTTTTTCCTTTTTTTTCCATAAGCACGAATGCATTATTTATCAGCTGACAGTTTACGTGCTTTGACTAGAATCTATTATGGTTTATCGCAGCGATTTGCCAGAGTTTATCGTTTGATTGATTTCAGGAGGATAATAAGGCGCATTTGCAGAATGTAAAAGAGCATAAATGACGCGGTGATTTTCATTAAACGTGAAAATGGACGCGCATTACTGCACATTAACATTGGTGACACGAATAGCCACATAGATACACAGAGAGGACACATCGTATATATAAATAAGCGCAAAAGCAGCTCATAGCGCACATTAATTCGAAGGCAGCAAAATAGTTTTCATTATAATGTGTGTATGTATAGCGCTCTTCGTACAATATCGTGCGTGTCTCAATGGCATTGGATGCACAAAAGTACAGGCGTGTGGGTGGGATGCTTTTCTCCATTCACCTACACGTACGTTCATTAGCAAATGCGAAAGCAACACATGCGACGAGCGTTACTCGCATCGGTCATACCTACTAATACACGCACAGGCACAAACAAGGGCTTGGCACTCAGAAAGCACGAGTATAAATATATGTATATGTATAGAGGGAGGGAGAGGGAGCGGTAAAGCCAAAATGTGATCGGATGCTAACTGTAATTAAAGCCGTACTATAAGGGTATTAGCAGTTTACCGAAATTGCAATCAATTGTAATTAATTATCATCGCCGCTTAATTGAATCAAACATCCAACTGTAATTCGTCTCGTGTCACGATCAGTCACGCGTATCTCAAAACCGATCGGATACGTTTCGTCATTTTCACTTTGCGCGCGACCGAGTAGTTAAAATATCATTATATGATTATATATATTATGTATAAACACATACCATGTATCGTTGATATAGGTGGTATACGGGTATATACGTGGGTCGTTTAAAGCGGCTACGCTAGCTTTTTTTCCAAGTGAGAATAGGATTAAAACAATTCAAAGTCTAACGAGACGGGAAACTATAGCCCGTCCCGTTTTAAACGCCGTGACTAAAATCACCGAATTAATATATAATATTATTACACAAATAATCAAGACTCTCGTTATTTATACCATCCATGCCTCTGTAGCTCATACCTCCCCCTGCCATGCAATTGCGGTATACATATAAGCCACCTCGTCTAGTTTTCCAAAGAGCTTATTATATCTCCTATATATATATATATATATATGTATATGTATATGATCGTTGGTCGGTTTACCAATCCTACTGCAGATTTTATACCTCGCGCGCCATAAGATCCATTCCGTATTGAGTCATCATTTATTTTCTATCCATTATATTATAGGATAATACACATACACACATATGTATACGAAGTATCGATGAATGTCAGCATACATACAAACGTGCAAATATATTACTGGCTATTTTTCATGTACAATCGTCGATGATTAATATTTTTTATTCCTTCTCTCTCTCCTTTGGACCCTCTCTTTTCCTTTCCATTCTCTGCGCCCTCTTATTACGGAATGGGTCTTGAGCAACACTCGTACGATTTTCCCGTTCAATTCGATCGATCAAACTTACACGTTATACGTAATTATATTTTAAAATCTCTCACGCGGAAGCGAATTTTATTTATTCGAGCAACGACGCGACGCTGCGAGCGTTGAAAGGTTCGTTAATGCTCGGATCCTCGTGTTGGTTAATTAGAAGATTCACACAAAGCCAACTATCGTATATATACATGAATTTCAGTTAATCGTTGAACAAGTTTCTTCGTTGACGAAGTTTTGTGTGAAAACTTTGATGGAGTCTAGCATGTAGGATGTAATGTGTATTCGTGATAGATCATAAATTCAAAAACCAAACACAGCTATAACGAGCTTTGAGCCGAGTGACGGGAAAAGGCTTGAAGAGAACACACAGTTTATCGGTAAAAAATAGAAGGGTTCTTCGGGTCTAAAATGCCTATTCTAATAGTCATTATCTGTGAGAGACGCTCGCTAAGAGGACGTCCGCGTGTCTACTTATAAACTGCTTTTCATAAATCTCACGTAAATAGCGGCTAAGAGTGTATAGTATGGAAAAGGCGTGTAGCTCTTTATTATGGCGGAAGTGACAATTTGTTAACAAATACCTAAGCCTTTTAATTGGGCATGATCTTTATAAACGATCAGCATCATCGTTATACCAGCTGAATGTTTACGCAAGATTTTGCAGATCGGTATTTTTCTACCGGACTAATCATTCCAGTTTTTCTCTTCATTTTCGTCAGAAATTCTTTTCTCGCGTGTTGCGCACCACGAACGAAATTTCGCGACACGTTTATCACCCACCGGTCGATATATCAAATGACGAATGAACAGCGCACTGATTTGTAAAACATTGTAAAGGGACAAGACCCTTACGATTAAAGGCGCCTTCGCTTTACTCCACACGTGTAAAACATTATATTCCCACTCCTGCTGTTTTAACGACGGAACTAACTTTATCGATTTTCTTCCTCACTTTTCTCTCCCTCTACGATAAATTCTTTTTACAGGAACAGCGATAAACCTTAACCATAGAGGTATACGTGTGTGTTCCTGCTGAGGTTACAATCATTGATTTTCTATGTTCGGTACAAGCTTTTTACGAATCGATGCAAAATATCGGGAGTGATATTACCGACCACTGAACAGCTCGTATATTTAAGCCTGCCAAAGCTTCGGTTTGGTGCGAATCTCTAGAACCATTGCGTGAGAATCCACGTTATCTCATTAATCTTCCGATAATAAACCTGTATATATAGGTAATCGAACGACACGAAACCCTTCCTTATTGCGAATAAAGAGATTTTCAACAATTTTCTTTTTATTCCTTTTCCACGGAGCAGAACGAGCCTACAAGTCCCGTGGACGGTCATTGGAAAATTTGAGATTACCAACAACTGGTGCAAAAACTGCGGTGATTCTTCAACGCAATTTTTTCCATGCATTATCCCTTAACCTTGTGCGCACTTACCGTACTTCAACTTACTCATGGCTTCTTTTGAAATCACATCCGCCGTTTACCAACATATACACTGCAAGCTGCAGCAACAGTCCACTCGAAGATCCAACAGCAGTCTGGAAGAACCTGTACCGTGTGTTTGTAAACACGACATTGCGACACACTTCAGAGCTTACCCACCAAGTGCTGTTTTACAACTCCTCGTGCTTCTTACAGGGAGCATATTTCAAGTGCACAATACGAATACCTACACGACCGATTAGCATTCTTTCGTTCTCTTAAGAAATCTAATATCTGTATTACCGATGGATCGAGCAACGCAGTATACACAGAGATTTTATTTTGGAAGCGAATAAAAGCTACAACGGCATAAGGATGATTAAGATGTTACTGCAGGCAGGGAGGCAAAGAGATTACGTACCTGGGATGGAAATATTTTCACTGCTCGGTTCTCGGTTTTTTTTCGACAATCGGTCGGCAGTAAGACGAGGTCGTATGTACGTGAAATCAATGGGATGATTTGAAGTTAGGTTTAATGCAATGGGAATATTTTTGTCTCTGCGGTGTCTCGTTTGGATCGAAAACCGAGCGTTGGCGCGGTTTTCTCTCGAGAGGCCAGCGGCCAGTGGCCAGTGCTCGTAACCGTAACCTATAAGCGAGTATCCATTCCCGAGGAGGTAGAACACAACGTCGCGTGAAATCCGATGCGATACTCTGCGTCTCTGCCCGCTGCCGTCGTCCCCTGCCGTCGCGACCTGCCGGTGTGTACCCTCCTGTGCTCTTGCTTGCGTTCTGCGTCTCTCCCTGTGTACGTACATAGTTCCTGCTCTACTGCAGACTGCAGAGTGTAGCCTGACTGAAGCCTCGCCTCGTGAAAAGAGAAGCGACACGCAAACGCGCTCGCTTTCTTCGCTCCGCGTTCTCCTTCCAAGTAATTTTTCTACCCGATATCAGCCGGAATACTCGAGCATCGAAAACCTCCACTGAAACTTTCACCTCTCCTTACCTATGTTCGACAAACCCTATCGCATAATAATTCACCTGTTGATTTGTCAAAGAGTACCGAATTTTTCTCATTTTATTTCTCTTCGCGATACCTTATAACGCGCATATTGTTCTATTTTATTAATATTATTCGACCGAGCAATCTCATTTATATAATCAATGTCGCAAATGCACGGTAATACCGATATCTCCATTGGCAAGACTTCCTGTCACGCGAACGTATAATTTTAAGCTTATCATCGCTCTTTCTTTTTCCTTTTTTTCTCCTTATTTATATATATACTATGTGAAATCATATAGACTTATCCAACTATTACGAGCGACGGATAGATTTATCAAGAAGTTTATAGGATTAATAAAGGAACGAGTTAATGATATTTTATCGTTAAATAAAAATCAACTATTTTAATATAGTTATGAAAATAGAGTTTGTATGGGTAATAGCTGGTGTATAATATCGACGGTATAGAGTCGTGGGTTCTCTCTATCGATATATAAAAATCCGTTCTTGGGCATGAGCGTACGGCAGCATCGACTTTGAATTTTTTTGCTCACCAGTGGCTATCCCTCGCTACTGTGTATGGAAACGATCGCGATTTGGAGGCCGAGGAGAAAACCGAGCCCGGTTTAAACTCTTTCGTATGGAGACGCAGAGCGGCGCAGGGACGGAGGGGCGGTGGGGCGTATTGGCCCCCGCCTTCCTTCGCCCGCATTACGATTTCGTTGCACTGACATCGTTTTCACAACCTTCCACGGTCGACTCTCCCTTCCTCATTCATCCCAACGGCGCAGCTACTGGAAATACCTAATTAATACCGAATATCAACCTTCGCCTCAAATTGCACCTCTCTCTCTCTCTTTCTAATTATTACAACTCGTATTCGTTCCATTTCATTAAGTCATTTCGACTCGAAATGTATATATATATATATATATATATACGCCATAAAATTTTATATAGCAACAAATACTACTTTTTATTTAGCAAAAAAATGATCTCTCGCCATTCTTCGAATTCCCGCGCTTTCTAAGCTCGATAGTGTCGATTATCATCCTGCCATTTTTCATGCTCGTCAGTGAAATTTGTTATCGGGAGAAGTAATCAAATACTCTCGGAGAGTTTGGATTGTTTACCACCCGAGCCGTCCACGAAACAAGGTATTTACAGGTATTTACCGTAATTCAGGGTTACAATATGGGGACTAACCAAGCACTCCAGGGTGCTTTTCATAAGCACTATATATATATATATATATATACGAAGCTCGTACGGTGATAAAGACCCTTTATTACTGTTCTTATCAGCAGCGTGATAATCATGATTATCATTATTCTTCCATTTGTAGCTTGTTCTCCAAAAAGATGCAATTATTCACCCACCCTACTCCTCTTTAACATTTCACTGACGTTTGCTCTCCCTCGAAAATATCGACTCTCCTTCGTTAGCAATTTAATTAATTTTTCCTACGTATCCCTACAGTATAAAGTTTGTACGTTAAACCTTTGCGGGATAGAAACAAAAACACGTAAAAGGCATTTATCTCTTTGGATCAGAAACGTCGTTCAAGTTTCACGAGGCAAATGGTATGCGGTACTCGGCTCCTAAAAGATTTCAAGTTTGAGATACTGGCAGGAATCGGGGCCATTTTCGAAGCCAAGCCCTTGAACAGAAGTTAAATTGTCAAATTGTATAGCTATATAGACTCTCAGCGATTAGAGCTCGATAATACGTCAAATAAAGCTGTTGCAATCAACGTCCAACTAACTTAAACAGTCTAATTGATTATTTATCGATAGGACCAGTGAAAAATTACTAATATGCCACTCAACTTTGCAAACTTTGACACTTGCATAAATATAACACGAAACGTCATTTCATACAGTTTTCTTTATCTTATTTATTTCCTGCGCGTGGGAACTTAATAATAATCAACCTATACTTCTTATTTCACTGTTAGAGTTAGCCAGACCGCGCGGTGCGAAGACATTTGCGATAAGAGACCTTGATAGCTCTTTTTAGTCCCACGCGTAGTATCAGAAATCGATCTCTCCGTTCGACTCTACAGAAATATTCATTGAAAAGAAAGACTCGATTAAATTCTAACAGAATTTTTTTCGATCGTACTGCAAACATAACGCGTTTAACGACTTTCAACACAAGCAAACAAATGACTGACGTAGTAAATAATTTAATAATAAAGAACAAAATATTATAACGCTTTAATTAAGTATCGAATTGTTATGAAAAATTGTCGAGTTTCTTCTTGAATCAGAGGATAGAAAAGGTGGATTATTGGCAAGTTAGGGGGTTCGAGGAAAGGTTTAGCGGTTGTCGGAGCGTGAATTCGATAGAGTAGGGTCTATATATATACATATAATAATAATAACGTCGAGTTGACATTGTCGCGGAGATGAAGGGTAAAAGAGGGGGGTAGGGGGTGCTGGAGGAGCGGAAGAGGGACGCGGAGAGAGAGAGGGAGAGAGAGAGAGGTGCAGAAGGGATAAGTTTTTGCAGCGATCCCTTGCCTTCCCCTTCCACTCCACTTCTCCCTCGTGATCTTTTGGTTCTCTCCTCTCCTTTCCTCGAGTTTGAGCCGAAGGAGAGCGAAGCGCGTGACGCGCCTCTCGATGCGGCCCGACACACCATCGACGTCTTGTCGCTCACGCACTCACACACTCGCGCACTCTCTCTCTCTCTCTCTCTCTCTCGTGCATTCACGCATTACTAGCTGATTGGAAACCACGCGCAAAGAGTGTACCCGGAGAGTGGAGAAGAGAGAAGCGAGGAGAGGGGGGGGGGGGGAGGCCAACGGAAGCTCGCGAATGGAGATCGAAAGAGAGAAGAGCGGATAGAGCGAAAAGGAGGCCGAACAATAAGAAAAAGAGTCCGAAGGGAGTCGAGAATAAAACGTGGCCGAGCGCGATCGAGACGGAGCCAAATGAAGAAGGAGAAGGAGAGAGAGAGAGAGAGAGAGAGTCGCCAAATAAACGAGGTTTCGCGGTGCGCGGGAGATCACGACCACGCCCTGTCTTCTGCCCTGCTGAATGCCGACGGTGCCGACTACTCAAAGTATATTATGTAGAGTATACTCGCAACGATAATACGCTAAATGATATATATCCTCTAAAACGTGAGAAATTTTCATAAAACAATTCAAAGATATTATTTTACAAAGTTCTCTCAAAGAGAAAAATATGTCTGGTGTTAAAAGTGTTTAAAGCGATAGAATAATAATAAATTGAGATTCTTTGTAACTATATATATGCACACGTATAAAAGAAAATTAAATCGTTGTAAAAATTAGAAGAACGAGCGATAGATAAGGCTGATATGCGCATGCGCTGGTTCACATTCTCAGTGCACTGTCATTGTGTTGGTGTGCTCGGTCCCTAGAAAAAAAGTAGATAATAGAAGAGTTGGTACGTTTGCGTGTGTGCGAGAGAGCGAAAGGGGGAGGTATGGGAAGGATATAGGGAGAGAGAGGAGGAGGGGAGGGGGGGCGATAGGGGTGAGCAATAGCAAGCTGGACAACGACCCACGCTCTAGCTCGCGCGCACAGGCTCCTTTTCAGCTTCGTCCTCCTCGCGCACCATTTATTAGAATGAAAACGTCATTACCGGGCGGCCGTAACTAATGCATATCGGTCGCGTTGCCCGCTTAACGCCGTTCGTTCGCCGATGAAAAAACATCCACTCCATCCCCCCCTCTATATCCTCACGTTGCAAAACTACCCACAATTTCCCTCGATCCCTAGAAAAAAACTCAAAGAGCCATCGATCCCTTTGGAGGATTCATTTTTTATCATACATATATATATATATATATATGTGTAGGTATCTCTCTCTCTCTCTCTCTCTCTCTTAAGATAATAAATCGGAAGATCCTTGCAAATAGGCGCTGGTGCGAATATGGAGCAACTATAAAGAGAACCACCGGGAATTCCGAGTGTTTACCACTACTTGCGCGCCAACAAGGCGCCAGGCTGGTCCATGCTTCGCTAAGCACCAACGTCGTATGTCATGCTTTACCACCACGCACGCGTGTGTTACGAATTTTTCAGAGCCGTTAAATCGAGCGTTTCTAGCAAAAAGTCTCTCTCCGCGCGTACTCGTAGTAAAAGGATCATCTGGAATTGTTAGAATGCTTTATTGAATTTCATATCTGATTCATGTTGAACGAGCGAGAGACGGTGCGCACGGCTATAGCCAGCTAGCTTGATACACGTTTGATTTATCGCGACAGTGTGGCGAACTTTTAAATCCGCCAGACGCGCTTTCATGAAGGATCGTGTTCGAACCTTCTAGAAAGTTTCTATATACTTAAATGTAATTAAGCGGTAATCCGTGGAGAAGGAATCTTTTATTTTAATCAAAAGGGATAATTATATACTGTTGATACAGTCTCTCGCGCCATCTAAATAATCTAGCTTGACTTTAATTTATCCTATTAATAACGCTTAGACAATTTTTATTCCTTCGATTTGGTTGTCGATCGACTTCCGTTCAATGTACCGTTTTCCGTCAATTCCCACATAGATAAACGATAAGCGCTCGCACACTGTCAATTTTATAATACGCTTCGATAAATCGTGCTGTTGCTACTCTTATTCGACCTTCGTTTACCACTCCGCGACATTTTTTATCAGGACTCTGTGTGTGTATAACGCGTCAATATATAAACCGTTACGTTGCGTTTATTATACCGCAGAGTTGTCGAGGAGCAGCCGACGAAAGCTCTTGTGCCAATAGAAAAACATCCTTTATTATATTCCTCCATATATACGACATGTCCAACTTTTCATCCCTATATATATATAGCGAGCACACGGGGAGGCAGTATTTTTGTCTTAATTTGTAAAGATGAATTGAGGCACGGGTATATGGTATATATACAAGAGGCTATTTAGGGTGGAATGGAATTCCAGAGTGCAGCATCCGGTTCGTTGAGTTTTCATGGCGGAGAATTTCATTGAAGAGTTCCAGGTCCGAGGCCGATCCACCTGCGCCGTAATAGGCAGGGAAATGTCTACAGGATGTGGCAGGATATGGCAAGTGGTGGTACTCAATTCGCTGAACTGGTCTGGCGTGTGCTACCGCGGAATCGATCGCGGCTGTCGTTCAATGCCTAAGTCGACGTTTTTCCAGTCGGGGCATATCGGGGAGCACGCGGGGACCGAGTCAACAACCCCTATGTTTCTCCGGTACCCCTCTCATTTATCTCGAGATCGCGTCGTCGCTCTCCAACATTACTCGCGCTATGCTCTGCATCGTTCCACTTAGATCGCTTATAATAATCAAACGCACTCTGACAAATACATGTGAAAAAAAATATTCCTATACCTTAAATTCTCATGCAATATTGTTCAATATTATTTTTTTTATACAACCGCGTGTGTGTACACTTTCAATTATATCTATAGGAATGTATTACGAATAACGTCTTTAATTCGCAGGCTTAATAGATTTAATCGAGGATTTGCGATTTTTTCTTCAGCTATTCAGATAATTCTTATGGTATCTTTTATAAATAAACGGTACATTTGCATTATGACGGGGAGTTGCGTGAAGGTCGTACGGATGATTGCGTCTAGCTTATCAATGAAATTCCGTAGGCTAAGTAAAGTCCAAGGATCGTGAACCAGCGACAAAGAGATCGGTGCAACATTCCAGCTGAATGCGAGTGTTGGCGAGACACACCCAAGGGTTTTTCTATTCGCCACGAAAAATTATAATGCAACGAATTGTATCATATATATATAGGATGAAGGATCATTATTCCGAAGAATATTGAATTAGCTTTGGAAATATTTTGTAACAGTAGCAAATAATAACGAGTCTCTCGATGTTTATTTATCGACATAGATCTTGGCGAGTCGAACGCTTCGTGTCTCGCGTGACTTTAATTTTATTTATTACAATCGTTTGATTCGATTAGTCGGAGCTTTTCCCGCAGCTACTTAGCAACCGTAGTTTTAATTCGAGTTGCATGGTGGCAGGCCTGTAGCCTCGGAAACGCGGGACACGCATGTTGTATCGCGTGGACGAAGCAAGCAGCCGAGGTGAAAGAATGTCAAATGATGATTGGTCATTGCGATGGCCAATGGTTCCCCATCTACGTCACTGGTAGGTCGGTCTCAGTGATATGCGTCTCAGTGCCGCCTCCTAGTGCAAGGTGCCAACCTCGTGTCATTACGATACTTGCTTACGAGGCAAAAGCACCACTTTTCGAACATAAATCTCAAATACGAACGATTGTGTATATATTAGAAATGAGAGATTTTTTGGAATCGAACAGTAAGTTGTTGATAAGAAGCTTTTAACGAAGCGTATATAATTCCAAGTAGATATAAATTCCAATCCGATCGGTGCGAATGTTTTAGTAGTTTCTCCCGATAACATTGTTTCTCTTATCACGAGACTCTTGGACTAATATTATATAGAAAGCACGCATTAAGTAGCTAGACCATTATTAAATTTTTCACATTTTACGGACCACTGCTCGCAGCGAGCAGTATTAATTTGTAATGGTAAAGGTGTGTGCGCGTAATGAATCATCGATCCCTGAAATGTAAATTCACGTGGAATATATACGATCGAGGGGCACACGTATATATAGAGTTTATATGTTTCTTCTTTATTGATGAGTTTGTTACGCTCGTCCTTGTCACGCGTATGTGTATACATTTGTCGGTTGCTTACTTGGCTACCGGATTTCAGATCCTGATACGGCCGGTCGCCCGATGAAATAGTGCGAATCATTCGATCGTATCGTTGGCACCGGCCAATAAATAAGTTTCGAAATATTTAACGAGTTAAAGATACTCGCATTAATATACTTTCTTTTATTTCGCGATTATTTATATTTATCACCGACCAAGACTTATTTGTCTAATTACAGCGAAACAATTCCAGGAATAACTTTTCTGCCAAAGATACTGCAATCGACCAAAGTTAAATGGCTCCGATAAATGACATATTCATGACTCATTCGGTCAAATTGCTAATGAAAAGCAGTTTCAGCTATAAACGAATTATTTATACATTCAGTAGTTGTGTTGTACGCGCCAAGTAGGATAGAGCCTATTCGCGATATAATATCTATCGAGCTATCTAAACGATCTTTCAATCAAACTTACACGTATTCTATTTGAATGGTCGATTGTTACGGTTATTTCCTTTCCAGCTCATATAGCTGATTATTTTTAGCAATCTCTGGTATTGTTAGCTCCGATCTTGCACGACTTTCCCTTTTTTCTCCTTCGGTTTCATTCTCTTGTGTTCTCCTCTTCTTCCTCTTCTTCTTCGGGGACTCCCTTTTTGCTCCTCTGCGTTCAACAGCCCCCCCCCCCCCCCCCTCGCCCTCCAACCCCTCTATCGAAAGCGAATACGTGATCGTCATTCGGGATTGGTCGACAAATAATTACCGACAGTCCCTCTCTCCCTCCTCATTTCAGCGCTTATTTTAACCAAAGATGCCAGGGACGAGGCTATTATGCCATGCGCATTATAGTCGCATTATACAGAAATGTGTATAGGATAAAGAAGGAGATGGGGGAGGGGGGGGGGGGTGGAGGCACTTATATCGTTTTCCATGGCGTTTCCACGCTGTGCGTTTCTACGACGGACCGTATAAATTCCGGCGATACGATCTGGACAAATGAAATTACAGCGCGACCCGTTAGGTCCCGCTGCAACAATGTGCGCAACAAGTTTCGAATTTATCTGGCATCGTTCTTTGCTGCTACTGCTGCTGCTGCTGCGAATGATCGGAAGGCACTCTCGAGATTAAAACGAACGGCTCGCTGCAAAAACAATCGATCTCCGAGCGATTCTGGTATTCCAGAGCCACGATCGCAAGTGAGATTCCTCCAGTTACTCGCTAAATTACAACTTATGGAAGTGATTGTGAATTATGAAAGTAATTTTCCATTTTCTGCTTGAAAATTTGTCTCGTTCAGGAAATAAAGCAAACCTTCGCTAATAGAAATCACGATAAATGCTAGCCTCGAACATGCAGATCTTAATTCTAAAGCAGGACAATCATTCAAGCTGATGTATGTGGGTATGAGTCAAGCGAGGAAAATTATTCCATAATCAAACAATAAGAGTGACAACGCGATGAGATTCTTATCTCGAAGAACCGTATGATTAACGATTTGGCATCTAACTAATGTCCTTACACACGTATAAATGAACGACGTGGTGAATTTCTATCCTGGGAAGTTCAAGGACGTGGAACTTTTCTCCTCCGTATATATACATCATTCCCATCTCACCGAGCGAGATTAAATTCTACGTGGAGATTTCTGATTAGAAAAAAGCATAAATTGTAATTATACACATATATAGGACTGAAGTTGGTGGGTAAGTGGTACAATGGCTGGGTCATTAGTATAAATCACATTATCAAGACTTGGTCCTTTTAGAGAGCGGTATTTTTTTAGCGATACATTAGAGGGCTATCAATTTAATTACTTTTATCAAGTACGATGATTGGGTGTATTAAAAGGGGGAGGATTTCGTGGAATCGAATGATAAAGCACAATCGGTGGTTAATGCTTCGCTAACGTTAGGCATTATCCTTAGTAGGAGCGGAGAAAAGGAAACGAATAAATCGGCTATTGTGCTTGGAGATCGAGAATGATCGAGTTTGGTGGCGATAAGAGGCGAGGGGTACTTTCCCCGAGGAACCGTGTCTGATACCACACACATATATATATATAGCATATATGCGAGGCAGTATCTCGCGTTCGTGTTTGCCAAAGGATAAGGATGTAAGAAGGGGAGGGTTGCTGCGAGAGTATGCTGGAAAACTTTGTAAAGTGGGAGGGGGGAGGATAAGAGGGTGAGCCCCGAGTACGTAGTCAGGGACACCCGCGCCGATAGGACGCTGCCGTATCGTATATATATATATATATATATATAATACTACGTGACGATCATACGGGATCGAACGGATAAATAATTAGCGATAGCCCGCTACGGTGCACACACGTATGCACCGTGGCGTCACTCTCGTCGCACCAAGGCTATTATGCCATCGGCACGATAGCAACATTATAATACCAGCCAAGCCAGCATATACATGCGAGCATGCAGCCGACGCCTAAACGCATAAATTCTATCGGCGACGACCATGCACCTGGACGTCCGGAATCGACCATCATCCACAGCCATCCCACCACTTCATCTTCGAAGAAACTTCTCATCGTGCAACGACATATTATATCCATACTCCTTTCACTGGACCCTCGCACACTCTTCCCTTCTTCCTCGTTATTGGCGTTTCTCTTGGCGTACCTCATCCCCATTATATAAACTGCGCGGAGCTTCCTCGAAGCTCGTTACTTAGCTTCGATTTGAATATTCGTCCGGCGTCGGTGCTGCGGCGTGGGGATCCGAAGGGCGAAGGACGTTTTTATCGTTGCGTTCTTCCTTTTTCTCACCCCCTCCCCCCTAATGTCTTTTTTGTGGTTTGCGTGATCCGACGTGCTCGTATTTCTCCCTCGCTTCGCTCTTTTTCCATTCCGGGCCGGAGACTGTCTCGACCAGTCCACGGGTCACGGGGAAACCTTCGCGAAGCCGGTCTTTAACATTATCCCACCTTTTGCTCGGGCTAATTTATGAATGGATTATGAGCGAGCTTGTCTCTAATGGTTTCTTTATACGGTAAGATCCGATCGGGACGCACTTGGAAAATCAGCTTACGATCAGCGACGGAAAACGGATGTAACGCGATCAAGCAGTATTTTTTATTTGCCAGACGTAATTTATGGCACGCTAATCGAAACGATTATATGGAACAAGAATATATATATATATATATATATACTATACCGTGTTATAATACAGCTCTTCTCAGACTCTACGCGAGATTAGTTTTGATTTTACAGCTGATAAATAATGCACTACGTGAGAAAAAACGGTGTGCGAAACGGAGAATATTATTGTGTATACGTGATGTATATGTATACATATAGATGTTATTAGAGCTAGAGTAAATATATCGACAAATGATGATTGGATAAAAAGCATAAGGTAGCCACGATTTAAATGAGCACGATGGAAAATCATAGTACTGGGCTGATTATTTGGAAATAATGGGCAGCAGCGAAATAAGGAGCAGCTCGTAAGAATTTCGATCGTGTATCATTAAGTTTGTAGGCTCGTGAAAGGGGGAAGGATCGGAGTAACGCCTTGCGGCGGCCATCGGTACCAGTGGCTCGACCCTTCAAAGATGATAGCCCCTCTCGGACTGAAAAGCCCTGGGTTAAGAGAGAACTTAATGCGAAAGGCGGCCCGAGATTAGAGCCGTGTGTTTCATCTTTTGTGTCAGGGAATGGAAAAAGAAAATAGGAAGAAGAGGAGGAACACATCGAAATGAGAAGAGTGGGGATGAAAGCATCGCGGAAAAAGGAGAACGTCCCGAGGAGTTATGTATACTATATATATATATATATAAGCAGAGGATAGAGAGGGAGCCTATGAGTCCTTTCAGCCATTATGTGTATATTAATCCTGTAGAAATAGAGTGGCCCGGATTTCGTCTTTAATATATATACATATATAGGAACGAAGTATCCTTGGTGCTCCAGGACTATATAATAGGGCTTGAGTCTCAGACATGATATATATACGTTAATTTGGCAATCGCTTTTATGGTACCGTTCGACAGTACGGTGGAATTTATAATTTTCTAATTAGCCGTCGACGCGAGGAGAATTTCTTACCAGCCGTTTATGACATGCACGAGCGTACCATACACGTATGTACACGTGCACATGCATATATATGTATATACTTTGCTTTCGATTGTATCTATGGGCAGTAAACGCGGTTAGGCACTTACCAGGCTATCGGGGTGAAACATATAACAGTCGGTATTATCTCGATGACTCGGCTAATCATTGAGAACGACCTTGCAATTTAGCGTTTCTTAAAGACCACTGTTTAATCCTGCTTCGGCCAATTTGCAATTAATCTCTCTGTAGCAACAGAAACTTCTCCACTGCTGCATATCACTTCCATTCATTAAGAAATTGTTGCGCGAACTTTACGCGAGCACCTTTGGATCGTATTGATATATTCCTATATATATATATATATATATATGTATATATGTATATAGTGCTGCTAGAAAATGGTTTTTGAAAAATTTCCCCGAGAATGATATTACGAGGAGAGGCCATGCAGGATTCGTTTGGTTCGTTAGTGATTTATCTTTATTTGCACGTGAAATCGGTGTAATACTTACCCGCAGTGTGTTTTATGACAGGAGGAAATGGCAAGGTCCTTTATTTGCTGAAATAAATTAATGAGACGTAAATAATTAAGATTTTCGCCCACGTGAGAGTAAATATATATTGGCTCCCATTGGAAGAGGCAGAAACTCGACGTCTATTTATGTTTCGATCGATTCTAGAGACGTGGAAGATCCAGATAGGATCTTTCACGTCCTTTAACGACCGGTTCTCCATTCACTTGAATTACTCTCGCACAAATATCAGAATATTTAATCTCATAATGAATAAAATAAGAAGCACCGAGTAGACTGTTGGACGTCAAGCGAGAGACGATGGTACAGCGCGAGAAATGATAAATAATGCGAGTCGATTCACGGTGCTATATATTTCTGCACCACTGGTGCACACTTGTTGCGTGCACAACTATACCTCGGTGAAAGTATAAAGCAAATGCAGCACGACGATTGTTGCGATTTTCCAGAGTCCAAAGATAGAGCCGATTGAAAAACTGTATTAGGTATATACTTCCCTTTATAACGTTGGTATACAATTACCGTCGTACGGACTCTCCGTATCCCTCGTGAATAATTTCAAACATTAGCGCATAGATTGATAAAGAGATAAACGCGAGCGTAAGCTGGGAGCATTTCACGGGGTTCGTAAAGTTGCAAACTGTTCGGAAGACCTCTGTTACAACGCCTAGAATGGAACATGACCATATTGCATTTCACCAGCGTATAAAGTTTCTACATGGCTACAAAGTTGTTACCAGAGTCCAGTATCCCATAGCTGGAAACCATGAAGAGGCAATATTTTCATTGTTCCATTTTATCTCGTTGACGAATAAATCTCGAGTGAATATCTCCAGAAAGTATTCTCCCTCTTTGATCAATAAAGCCATTTTTAGATGTAATAAATAATCATATTTTTAGCGAGCTTCCCCTCTCTACCTCCTCCTCCTCCTCATTCTTAATCCAGCCGAACAGGAACAAGTGATTTTTAAAGGTATCAGCATTTAAAAGGGGATTAAACGTAATAAATTTAAACGTATCGCGTTTCTTTCTAGAAAAGTTTGTAATTATACGTGGCTATTCAGGAGCTAGTCTATTTTTAACCCTTTTGGTAAAATGCGCTGGTGGCAAATTGAATAGGACTTGGCGAACTAGTTCCCAGAGTATCAAAGAATGTTTAATCGGTCGGTTGGCATAGCCAAAAGGAAGGTGGAAAAAGCGACTAGCTGGAGGAAAGGTGGCGGTTGTTGGAATATAGCTGAAGGTGGAGCGGAAGGGGGAGGTAGGATGGGGGGGGGGGGCAGGAATGATAAACATCGGCCGTTTGATCCAATAGGTCGACACGACACGGTCGAACCATTGAGAAGCCTCCCAACGGCGAACGTCCTGTTTACTCGCTTTACTAGCTTCCTCCGACAAACAAGAGAATGCAAAAGTATTTTAAGAGCTTACGCTTTTTATATCGTTACTAATGCACTGTAGAACAACGTCATCCTTGGTATTTTTATTGCCAAACCCTCTATATATGCTTCGTTGTATCTCTCGAACCGTATCTTTTCTGACCAGGGAAATGTTTATATATGTATATACATACTATATATTCGTTTGAAAAGCTTATGATTATAGGGGAGAGATCGATAAGTATTTTCATAAATTACGAGACAAAAACGTAATAGTGGAATAATGAAATACAAGTGGAATGTGATTGGTAATGCATTTGACAGATTCCAGCAAATACTCTCTTCCTTTAACACGCGTTGGGTTCTCCAAGTGCGCGATTTCGCGTTTCCAAGCCTGGCGTATATCGCGTTTCGCTGAAATAACAGTTTTTTGCGCGACTCGAACAATTACCAACGTTTATCTCGTAAGCCTTAATAGGCGGTCGAGCGGGACCCCGTCAGATATCGCGACGTTCAGCTTAAGTGCTGATGCAACAAAATGCCTATCGGTCTATTAAAAAAAAAAAAAAAAAACCACCTGAAAAAACACTATACCGTATTCCTCACACGCACAGAGCTCCAAAATAACTATATACATATATGTTCCTTGCTGGATGAATCTCCGCCATCTTGCATATACCTGCACTTTTATCGACCTACCTATTTTGTAAATAAAATCTCAACGTCATAATCCCTCTTTTATCGTCGATTCTAATGAACTTCTTTACTACCACTTAGATCGCTTCACGACTTGTTCGTGCCATCCATTATGGAGTAGTAGTGATAGATGCGAGTCTGTCCCAGTGAATGACACGCGCTCCGACCGTACGATATATATGATTTGAAATTAAAAATATTCTTCTTAAATGATATAGAAGGGAGAGAAATGAGGAAGCATAGAAAAAGCCTGCTATTCGCGACTCGACGGAGCTATAGAATCCATCGATTTCAGTGGAAATCTGTAATCGCGCGCGAGCTCAGCAGCAAGAAGACGAGAGTCACACGGAGGGTCTTTTATGGCACACAGAGTTGGAGCGACGCTGGTCGTTGATATACAAAAGTACGTTGGGCGGTGATTCGACCGTTTACGCGATCCTCAAGGTGTCGTCCGTCCGTGCTTCGCGTTGGATCGTCGACGGTTTGCAACGAAATGTTAACCGTCGTCCGGAGAACGAATGGCACGAGGCCCTCGGACCTAACTGCTTTTTTCCTGCCAAAGATCATCGGGCCTGCTGCGTGCACGGACTCGTATATATATGTGGAAAGAAAAAAGGGCACGTTGAACCATCCTCCTCCTATCTTATCAAAGGAAGTTCCGTTGTGACCAGTGTCCGGTTCGGCTGGTTTTCCCATGACCCGCGTCAGGAGAGCAGCTCCGTATACGCTTAAACCAGTCCGAGTCGCTGCATGAGTAATAATCCTCATCGCGCGTTTGTAAATTCGGCGCGGTGTCCATTGTCGCGCGCGATATTGCTGAAAGTGGCGACCCCAGCTGTACGGAGAGTCACGAAGACTCCCCCGAGCAGGTTTTCGTTCCCACCGAAACCGGTGCAGTCGCGCGAGGGAGCCTGGAGCAACCCCTGCGCATGGTCATCGATGGTCATCCCCAATCTGCCGGCCAGTGTCCCTCGGGACCATTCCGCGGTCCCACACTTGCCGGACTGACCCGACAGGAGCGTAAGCACGCTCGGTATTGTCGAAAACCGGATTCGGAAGCTCGACCTAATGTATGCGGATGGACATTGCTGTATACCGATTATATTATAACTATGCATATCGGAAGGGTCGTGCGTGCTCTCTTTGGCGTCCCGAAAGAACACGAGGATCTCTCTCGAATGCAGAGTTGACGCAGTCCTGAGGGTGATCATCCTGACACGAGGACAGATCCAACGCTTCCGTCGCTCAAAATCGTCAAATAAAAAATACTCGAATATTATTATTCCTCCTCGATTGCTCAGCCTCGGAGTTAATTTCATTAAGAGTCCTTAATGGGAGCGAGGTCGATAATTAATTTTTTTTTGTCCTACCAGCATGCTTCAGCCAATATAAGATCGGTGTTTATTTCCCGAAACGATAGCCAATCCCGTAAACGGGACTTCCCGAGAAGAAGGATAATAGTGGTTCTGCAGGATCATTAATTAAATGTATCTGTTAAATCTCTCCTTTTAAGGGAAGGCGTCGGAAACTTGGAGATTTACAGATAGCATAATGAAATAGCGGGGTAATTAGAAATATATATAAGCGATTAAGGTTGTGAGCTTTATAAAAGAATTTTTCGTTCGCATTGAATCTGTATATAATAAACGAGTCTATATATATATATATATACGACGTTATTGCATTTCTCGTGCTATTATATATATATATATATATATATATAGAGAGAGAGAGAGAGAGAGAGAGAGAGAGAGAGATTGAAAAGAATATCTACGGGAAAATTGCTGATCTATTTCTCTATTTAACTATATGCATAGACTACCAGAGCTTCTAGTCCACGGTCTCACACTTTGACCAGCAGGTTGAATATTTTCTCAAACGGGACATGGGTATACAGCAACTATGACCTGCGGAGATAGCTCGCGTATTGTCGAAAACCGGATTTCATTCGCGCTTTTAATGTATACGAGAATGGTCAGTGTGGACGGGACCAGAAGGGTTGCCCTTGATTGAACCTTTTACTCCGTGTGCCGTAAGGTCACCGTTGTTGTGAGCGATGACACCGATACATGCCTACCAGATTTCGCAATCGTCAATCTAATCCGGAAGTTCGCAAGACCAGCGAGCTACAAAAATCTCTTTCCCCAAACAATTTATTCGAATTTACATAAACCTACTCCGCAATTCTCTTGTTAAAAACTAACTGCGCTAACGATACAAACGTCTGGAACGATGGCGAATGATGCATTCGCATTTTACCATGACTGCACAGACAGACAATGTATACCTCGTTGAAGCTGGAATAATAATATACTTATTAAAATGCGAACGATGCAGCGATTAAAAACTTTTAAGAGAGTCCTATCCACAGGACCATATAGAAATCCTATAGCAAAAGGATGAGATTGGGAGAAGAGGATGGAGAACGGAGTAAATATGGATTGTCGAGAGGCAGATTGTATAAATGGGTGAGTAATTTATGCAGATGGACGGAGGAGAGGATGGGTGGACGGTGAAAGAAGGGCAGCAGTAGCAAAGGGTTGCGGAGGTCCCGGGTGTCCAGGGGCAGAGCGACGCGGGAGCAGGAGGGGGCCAGGAAGGGTAGCAGCCGGAGTTACCGATGACCCATGGAATCCGGAAACTGGCTAAACCGGATCTATTGGTCAGTTTCACGTGTCTTACGGGACCCTTGGTCGTAACTACTGGCAGCCTCGTTCATCCTTCTCTCTCTCTCTCTCTCAGTGTGGGCCGCCGCCAGTCACTGTGTGTGTGTGCGTGTGTACCTATCCAGAGAGTCTCACCTGTACACACACCTACCTGTACACACACCACCTGATCGCCCGTTGTCCAGTTATTGTTCCTCCGAGTCTCCTTCCACTCTCGCTGATGTTCCATGTGTAACACGTGCGCCTACGAAACCAACAGATACACCACTATACATGCGCACTGGTGAGAACTGGACAACGGCTGCACTCTCAGATCACACAACTACGAGTTTCGCGCATATCCTTATACCTTTCGGTTATTCAACGCCATCGTTATTTGTCATACGCGCGCTACTCTACCTTCCTAGGATTGCGATATTATAACGATCCCCCCCCCCCCCCTCCTCTCATTCTTACACTCATTTCCGTTATAACTGTCCAGCGTGTATATAACGTCTATCTCGAACCTCTGAAAATATATACATATGCATGTAATATAATCATAACTATATGTATATACGACCAAGCAATTTTTTTCTCTAGACAATGAAATTACGATACGCCCTTCAGAGTTCAGGCACTTTGGCTGATTTTTCATCTCGATAGGACACGCCATTAATAAAGCTGCTTCTCGCAACTGCGAATCGCAAGTTGTTGCGCAATCGGCTATAATTCACGAACGTTCTGCGAGCTGTCGAGGATCAACGGAACAACTTTCGGGACCTTGGGACGAAATCGGTATGGTAGCAGTTGTACGATATTTTTTGCAGAATTTCGAGCATCATTGTTGGCGCGTGTGGCAAGAACAAACGAGCAATTGTCATTTATCACGGTCGATGGCGCATTCACGACGCGCAATACTCGGTCGATTGTTATTCGTCGGTCGAGCCTCGGACACCGACCATGCAAACCGGCTTGCGAAAAATGTTTATTTACACGCAACCACCAATAACGAAGATTGGATATCGACCATCTTTTCTCGTTTCTTTGGAGCAGCGAGGCTATACTACCGGTAGGCAGCAGCTTCTTAAGGAATATCCGTTAATTTTCCTAGATTTTCCGATAAGGATAATCCACCAGTCCAGTCACGGCCAGCTAGAAATCGATATTGGATTTCGCGATGAAAATAACGCATCTATATGGACGCGCGCGCAATAAAAATGATAATTTTATCGCGCGCGTGTCCTTAATTCCCTCGCTCGGTCGAAATCTGCCAAAAAGTTTCCTCCAGCGAGACTCGAAAGTTTTGACCTTTGGATCGATCGGTAAATAATGAGAAAGAGAAGAGAAGAGAAGCGCACCGCGTGCAATCCTCCTGGGAATTTAACGAATTCCGTCGGGACAAGGAGAATAAGGCTCGTCGCTGCATGAGAGATCACGTTATCTCGATTGTAGCGCGAATCGCAAGGGGGCTCGCGCGAGGCAAATTGAGAGGGGATCCTATTTCTCGGCAATCTCAATGAGCCGCACGTCCCGCAGCGTCGCGATCGCGCGCGCACGCTCTCGAGGATCCTTTATAAGGCAGGGTTCTGCGTTAAGCCGGTCATCGGGCTTATCCGCTGCATGTGCGCGGATTGCGGGCGAGAACGGGCCATCGGCTATATCGTCGCTGCCCAAAACGGTCCGAGAGCGACTCGTCTCATATTCTGCCAAGAGACGCGCCATCGTCCTTTATCCTCCTTTAATTCATTACACGACAGACGTACGACTCCTGCGCTTGCGCGTGGATTCCTAAAAATATCGCGAGTCGCGCGCGGTATCCCTGAAGAGTGGCCGCGCGCAGCGGAATTCCAGGACAATTTCTGGCCTTTCGGTTCGGAGCGCGCGATATCGCGCATTGCACGCAACGAAATATCGCAGATATCATAAATCGATAACCGACGACCGGATCCCGCAGCTCTTTTCAGCGTCTTTCGCCGAGTTACGCTGGCTGGCTCCGGCATATATACGGACTTATAGTCCATGGTATATACCGTATTTCTCGAGGCGGCTAAGTATGATTTATCGGTACCAGTTGGCCGCTGGGCCGAGACCGCCTGCCTGCCTGCCTGCTAGTATATCCGATGGATTCCAACGACATGGAGTTTTTCACTCGACTTCTCTAGTCGCGATTAAAGCAGCTATGTAGCATCGGCATAGCAGTTCCTTCGTGTCGTTGCGCATTGCGTATATGAAGATATCGTGACACCGCGAAGGAAAAATCCAATCTGTCGCGTTATATTCGTTTCCGCCTGCTCGCCACTGATAACAAGCTGATAAAGCTCGATTCCCTATTAGGCAGCTGCATAGACGCGAGATCGAAATATCCAAGGCTGCACGGAAGGTATCGAGTGGTAGGCATCGCGATAGGTAGTCGCTGGATTAAATTAAATATTCTTTAAGATGTTGTCGGTCAACTACTGTAACGTATTAATGTACGGTAAATTACTACTTAGGACATTATCTCTGCTCTTACACTAATAAATGCTGCTGTATCGCCGGCAATAATTCTCCGGCAGTCGGTGATAAATTATGTCCAGCTGATACTTTGCCACGCACGAATCCTCCGTAACTTTGCTTGCGAAATCTACCTTGGCTCAACTTTTTCACTCTCGTTTCTTCTCTCGACACATTGCCTTCATTCGACGAATCTCTCCGATACATCGAGATGGCGCGTTTGCCAAAAGTCTCTTGGCTGAATTTTAATTATAGAATTTCTTAAAAATTGCAAACTTTACGTACATTATATATTCAAGAGTCGAAGTCATCTTCTTCGAGCGTATAATCTTTCTACGTTATATTCGACTGTCTTGATGTTAAACGGATAGAGGGAGGGAGAGAGAGAGAGAGAGAGAAAGAGAGAGGTGTCCATCATACGTATATACACGCGTTAGATTCGCCTCCCGGTAATATAACCTTCGGACCCTGACCCTTGCGTCGATCATTACTAAATTCTTTGACGAAGGCACGTACGATCAAAAAGCTCGGGCTCGCGCGTATCTATAGCGGTAATGATCGTTGAGCGCACCTGCGGCCTCTCGTCGATCGCGAGAATCGCCATTCCTTCCTAAGAAAAAGATTTCTCGTTTCTTTTTCACTCGCGCCACGTAGCTGTGACGAGGCTTGTTCTCGGATTCTGTTAATCAACGCCCCACCCCTATATAAACTGCTGCTGTCCAGCCTCTTTCGATCGATCCTTCCCTTTATACACCTTCCAATCGGTCCGGTTGGTCTATCTTTACATATATATATATATATATATGTATATAGCGCACCGTACCCCGGCACACTCACTCTCATGCCGAATCCGCAAATATATCGACAAACCCGTTTCGATCGATCATCAACTTTGGAGCTATTTGAAAGTTTCCGAGAACACAATTTCTCCTTCGTCTCGCGAGCGACGCATCTCGCATTGTTCCGGTGCATCGCAACTCGTTCTACAATATATTCTAACGCGAGAACCATATATAAATATATATATATATATATATATATATATATATTCGTGGTTGAGCCATATGCACAGGGACAAAATGATGTATAATTCGATATAAAGCGCGATACGATAAATTGGAGGGAATTCATTTGAATCGCCTTTGACAGCATAACGGACTGTGGTTATGGGAATAATTCGTGGATTTTAGAGTCCCGTGGCGTGCCTCATAGCTGCGGCTTTGAGTATGATAAAATTGCGGAAAATATATGGGATCGGGCGATATATTATAAATATATCGTACACTGTATATAAGAGCGAGCTTAGAAGGTGATAATGGTTCGATCGACGGTGCACGTGTGTAAGAAGGTGGAGCCTGGCGGTGAATGGTTATGCATTATGATTTATGCTCCTGCGTATTGGCTGCAGTCGCCAACCCACCGGGCACACGACGCGCGACTCTATCGACTACCGGACCCTCTATATATATGTATGTACACTCACGCACATTTCTCCATGTGTGCCTCTCTCTCTCTCTCTCTCTCTCTCTCTCTCTAGGCTCTTTCTCCGCATACAATCAACCCTCAAACCCACTGCAAATTTATAATAATTGTCCTATTATAATATCCTACCTCGCGAGTTATCTCCCTCTCTTTTTACACTTTAATACTAATTCCCATACCACCCTGTAGGATTATTCTTGCTTAAAATAACGAATGTACCGTAAGCGAACTATTCTCGCAAGAATAAAATATCTACTTATTTCCACCCACGTAAGAAGCAAATCTTATTTAAGATTCACAAATCACGCTAGTAATTACCCGGCTAGTAGGTTTTTGCCTCGGTGAAATTGCTTCTCGTAGTACTACAGCTTCTATAATTATAACGGAGATTTCGTATATATACTATATGTATATATGTAGTGTAGTTGGAAAAAATGATCCAAGTCATAGAAACTTCGATAGATTTCATAGGGAGGTAGTTTAGGAATCGTCATATATAGATATATATTAAGTCTGTCGTGATACACGAGACCACACTGGAGGAAAAACAGCGAATATCCATAAAAAAGTTGATTATCCTGATAATAAGCTCGATTATTAAAATCCACGACGCAAGATCGCAGCAACGATTTTACGGAGCCGCGCGCACTAAGATAAAGTTATAATATAGGTATATAAAAGTGTAGAGCAAAGTAGAGTGAAGCTGAATTTTTGTTCGTCTTACCCTTGAGGTTCTGGGAGGTTATTACGGTGATACACGTGCACGTATAGGATGGTGTGTTACGGGTGTCCGGACCTATTAAATCCTCTCCGCTATCTCACTCCGGCACGATGGCTGGGAGATATGCGGCAAGATACGCTTGAGCGAATTTTGCAATGCAGATCCGACCGGGCGATACGCGAAAAGGACTATGTCGCGCGCGCGCGCGCGTACTCCGCGCCATTTTACAGGATCCACTGGCAAGAGTCACAATTAAGCATTTTCTCCGCGCCCTATATATATATATAGATATAGCTATGAGGGAAGATTTTCACGGTCGCGCGCGGGAACAAACGAAGGAGAGAAGTTGGCGATAAGCGGCAAATTGCGTGGAAAGGGGAAATGAAGGAGTAAACAAGCGGCAATAAAATTCTATTGATTGGAAGCGAACGCTCTCGGTGCGCATGTAAATATAATTGGATTCAGCGAGGAGTCGCGCGCGGCGCGTTGCACTGATAACGAAAAGAGCAATATAGTAATTAGAGTTTTTCGAATGGACGGGATCCTTTTTCCGTGGCGCGCGGACTCGAGGACGAGCGTGGGTAACCGAGGAGAAGAAAATCGCACGGTGCGAACCAATGGAAGGATCGTAAGGACGCATTAAAGCACAGAAGGCAATCTCGACGTATCCTGCAATAGTTTCAGTCGCGGAACTGACGTCTAATTTAATGCGCCGACTGGATGCTACGTTTCACAGCCAGAACCACACCGTCGCCTATCCTATTTTTCTGCTTAATTATTATTTCTGGCCGTATTATCTCTCGATATTACCGGTCCGTGAATAGAAAACATTATCCCGTACCGGTTGTACCTTAAAGCGGCAGTACGTTAAACGACTAACCACTCGCGATCGATAAAAGAAAATCGGATTTTCCAATGCCGTACCTCTATATATATATATGTGTGTGTGTGCACAGACCACGCGCGAAACTCGTCCGGAACACGAATCGAGTTCCTCGCACCGCTTGTAGAGCACAAGTTAATTTCTATGGGCTCACGGATGGAACTCTTATTGATATTTAGATTAACCGGCCGTATCTGCATCACTACATCCAGCTGAATTCGCTCCGCATAATTCAATCGTCCCTCTCCTCCTTTATTATTTCTTTTCAATTTCGACTCTCTTATTCCGCGCGCCATAATTATTGCAGCGCCAAGCGAAATCTCACGGAGCAAAAAATAAATACCGCGGACCCTCCGCGAATCCTCGTCGATCAGTCTTTTATTGGAGACCGGTTCGAATCGCCAACTTCATAAAGCAGATTTTAGCGCGAAATCGTCCAGAGGCCGCGCCACGTAAATCATCGGACAACTCCGAGAAATATAACCTCGTCTTTGCGCTGCGCTCTCCGCTCTGTCGCTTCTGCGTACGTGCTGCGCTCGACTAATGAAAATTTGTAGAACCTCGCTAATTTACTTATCTCTGGCTAATTTAACCACGGTATATATATATATATATATAAACAATACGGTACCGCTGATCGTGCTTATTATTCCTGTAAATATATATATATATATATATATATATGTAGGATAACGTTTGAAATAAAAGTGATGGATATAGACGAGCCACAATGCCAGCTTTTCCGATCCAGTTTAACGCAAAGAGGGGGCGACTATTATTGGCGTAATAATTATGATCGGTAGCCTGTTTCCCAGAAAGCTCGACTATATATACATATATATATATATACACACGCATACGAGTGGTTTCGCATGCCTGCGATCGTAATTGATAGCGCGAGAGTTGCTCGCAAAGCTGTCACGACTAGCTCCGAGGGGGGTTGTAGGGGGTAGTCCAGGGAGATATTGCAATTTGCCGATGGGCAATAGGAAACGCCTATATATATGCGCACATTTGCTTTTTGCCCTGGTGCAAACTGCATCACAGAGCCTCGCGCACTTTTCTCCTTCGTTTTAACTCGCCATGCAGCATATATAGAGCTAGCAACAGCTGGATCTCTTTACCCTTGGCTTCCTGTAATCTATCCCTGGTCACTCCTTCCTCCCACCCTCTCGAGTCCTCCCGTGTCCCCTCGTCCTCTTCGCCCCCCTCGAGATCGCGACGTACCGGTCCCCCGCGCGTTACGCACTCGAGTCATGCCCGTATATACCTATACGATAATATTTCCTCCAACTGCATGCGTATACGCGGCAGATTTACGAGGGCATCCGCTATAGATATATGTATAGTATGAATGTATATACACGACTAAAACCACTGCTCGATCCTCTCCTTACTCAGGCTATTGACTTGATCATTGAACTAGACCGTGTAATTTTCGCACCGCACGGTCCTCATAATCCTGCAGATCCTCTTTTCACGTTTCTGGAATCTCAAATGAGTCGCCTGCCATGATCCTCCGGCTGTACTGCTCGCTACGACACTTTTGATACCAAGAACGCTCCCAATGATGTAGCTCTTATCTACCCTGTTGAATGAATGGAATTGCCCTTCCTCGCCATTAACGTGTCGTTTCATTTTTACTCCAATCTTGACTGGATGTTCTTTACTAACAAACCACTATACCGATATGCTTATATAAGCTGTCCGACTTGCTCTATCACATTTTTTGTCCATGTACACTTTGATTCTAAAGCGAATAGAATAATTCACGTTCCACCGAGTAATATTGTCCATTTACAGGTTTATATAAGGAATACGGTGCTAGATTATACAATCGATTTTCAGTTACCTTTAATTTGACACTCGGTGATAAATGAAAATTAACTTGGAGTAAACGTTTTCGGTACAAATCCAAACCTTAGGCTCATTGATCAACTTTATTATCTAAATAGTATATATGTACGATAATCTGCGAACAGAGTGTTAACAAACGCAAGGTTAGCTGTGCAACAAATTTATAACATTAGGTATAAAGTTTGAGTGAAAAATTGCGAAACTAGAGCGTGACAAGCTATATCGTAGATGTAAATATAGGAGAGCTGGGGAAACAATTAAGAAGCTTCTCCCGAGTTGAATTTGAAACTGGACAGTGTTGTTGACATTGGCTGTGAGGAGAGAATTATCCTGTGGGAATTTTCAAATGCAGCGCGTATAGCTCCCGAGTCTTGTAAGTAGTTTAATCTAATTGCCGTGCGGGATTTGTAGTAATCAGCACCGAACAGATTTATCAGCGATTTACTAGGACTAATGATCCTTTTCTGTGTTGCTCCTATAAGCGCGAGCAGTGCCGTGGCTCTGATACAGCAATGGTGCTTATATTAACATACGAAACAAGCCTATAAGTACTCCAGTTTCGCACGCAACACGCGTTACTGACTGTATATGTGTCCAGTGGAACGATGTATATTCTTGTGTACATCCTTCCTCATTTGAATCTACATACTTTTCACATTCGCTAAACTCTTCTCATTTCGCTAGTTGCATATATATATATATATATATACCCATACTTACACTCCAATTATTCCACCAGTCGAAACCTCTTTTCAACTCGTACCCAATGGAATAACGTCGTTTCTCCCACGACACGTTTCAGCAGCGAATCAAAATCTGTCGATTAATTAGAAACAAGATTTACAAATACCACGATCGAAATGCAAATGCTGAAATAACCGATTCCTGTATGATTTTGCCAGACCGCGCTGCTTTATACAGTGCGATAATAAATAACTTTCTAAAAAAATTGCAGCTGTAATTCACAGTTGCCGTCAATATATATATGGTTAGCGAGTAATAAAACTTGGCAAAGTTCGTAGTGCAAATTGTCGATATATTTGCACTTTCTATAATCTTTCATGGGTGAGTAATTTGATTTACGAGACCAATTCATTCGCTAGCTTCCATAATACGCAATTATTAGCTGGTGGTTTTCTTATCAATTAATAATTACTACCGCGGGAGAATGGAAAAGTCTGAGATAATAATCGCCAATATATACATGCACTCTTTTTAATGCACCAACGCGAATTTTGTTTTTTGACCGTGTCAGCCTCGTGTTGCATCACACGCTGTACTGCAGGTACACCGTGTTTTTTCCAGCTGAAAATTCTTACGTAACCACTGCCATTATCGTTTATCAGAATATCTTCATTACGGCGGATAGAATCTTATCCTTCAATACAATTTGTGAAATTTGCAAAGATAATGATCCGTATATCATCGAGAAAAATATTCATTTTTTGTTAATCGATCCTTACGATCGTGTGGCGAATTTAGCGCGATTCGTAATAGCGCGGTAAGGGGAAATGATTCACGAGCGATTAATAAATAAGCTTTGCATGCAAATCTTCTGCTTCTGGAAAAAAATCATTTTTCTCCGATGCGCTTCTCTATTATTCTTACGCCAGTCGTCAACAACGCGGAACACTGGTGTGCATCCTTTGATAATAATAATTATTAATCCGACAAAATGCTCGTCGATAAAGATGAATCGAAAATTCAAGCGGAAAAGATGATAATAACACGCGTCGATGATTGTATTTCACTCGAAAGAATCTCAATCGCAGAAATTGTAAATTCACAGTTGAGGGATACCAACATCAATTGCCACATCCGTGTCATATTTTCCCCTTAATCAGGCTATTTATCATGTGAGATCTGCGATATGAATTATTTGAAATTAACATTTCAATTACTCGTTTGTCGTCGTCCAATTGAAACATTGAAAGAACGGAGGAGTAAAGATATGCCATACATAATATATATCCACATATATATATATATATATATATAGTGTGTTTCGAGAAGGGAAGCCGGAGGGAACTGGAAAGGGCAGCACTGGAGGCGACGAAAAAGTTATTCCGAGGGATTTTAACGAGGGAAACCTCCCCGAGAGAGGAAGGTTTTTTTTCATGGCTTTTTACGCTCCGACAGGTAAAGCCCCGATGGGGGTGTTTCTCGACTTGACAGGTGCATCTCGGCTTAACATTTTCTATGGGGCACCGTGGCACCGGAATCCACACCAATACACAGTCTCATCGCGCAACGGTATATTACGATCTCTCGTTTTTCAGGGTAGACGAATAGGCACAAGAGTGTATTGGTGAGAGAGGAGATAAATAAACGCGCAGGTATATTATATTGGAGAGGCACCGTGTATGTATATATCTGTTGGGTATAGAGTAGAGAGCCAGGTATATATATAGAGAGAAGTCTCCTCTATATATATATATATATATATACACTGCATACACGCAGGTCCTTACCTGAGGTCACTGGATTGACCGAGAGAAAAAGATTATCTGTCCAGACGGTATAATACCATGTGCCACTCTGAGTGGGAAGATGGCAGGAAAATCCGCTATAGCTCACCTCGACCTCAAAATGTCATTCCACCCTTCGGACCCAACTTTTGAAAGATCAATTTACGTTTACGAGAGGGACACTCGCACACACGAGCCAACGAATAAGCAGCGTGTATCGACAAATTTTTGCCTGATTCTCAGAAATAAATTACATTAGCCAAAATTAAATTCTTTCTTCGCGCTTAGAACGCTGTTATATAAAATTTACTGTATACTGCTCACCCCGAATGCTCGGGGCTGGAGGAAGAAATTAGACATTTTATTATAGTACAAGCCCATGAGTTTTACGCAAAGTAACTGTTCATTCGCTCGATGAATATTCAAATAATCGCCAAAGTAGTTATCCGCTTGGATAAAATACAGGCGAGAGTGTGCGCAATTACAATGATTTCCCGGTAGTTGTTGTGTCCGTGCATTTTGCGGTTATACTATTATACTCCTCGTAGCTATATAACTATATGCCATGTATTACGCACAACTTTTCACTTTTACACGCGTTAAGCACCGTTAATCGTGCGATTACTTTATGATTAATGCACGATTAATATTCATCTACGAAATTACGCGCGGATTCGTAAATGTGCAATCAGCATTTTCATTGCGCAACCGATAAATTATCCTGGCATAATTTGCGTGCGCGCGATGAGACAATGCTCGAAAGCTGGCTGATTCTGTTTTGCTCGGAAATTTTGCGCCGACTGGAAACATAATACGACTGCGGTGTGTGTTTGCAGGATCCTCTGCTGGAAGTCCATTTTTCTTAGCCTCGCGTGAATATGGTAGATGCAGGCCTATAATAACGATTCTTAAAACCGAGTTCCGAGCGATATTCGTCCACCAATCCGGAGACGCGCCGTCTCGTTTTACACAGTTGACAACAAAGTTACATTTTTGAGATCCCGCGCTCGGAGGACAGTTGCCATTTTTAACCCAAGGATAGAGAAAAAAAACTCTTCTTTTTTTTTTTTCAATCTCACCGGTATAAAAGAGGAGGCCAATAAAATGTGGTATTTCTCCGAAGAAAAAGCATATATCGGATTGTTTTTTTCAGCACGAGCTTATATGCGTAGTTTTTGACAAGTTTAGGAAATTTCTTTTTCTATACAAACACGCGCGGGCGATATATCGTGCTTCTTATATTATAGATACGCATATATATAACGCACGAGGTAAGTATAAGGATCGACCGTCGAAATGGTATAGGAATGGAGCATTTTACGGAAGTCTACGCACGAGTCCGGGATAAACATATAAATTTCAAGCTTTTCTAAATATAAAGAATGTAAATTTCGTGGCGTCCTTATCGCCGGAGATTCAGATTCTTTATATACGAAGCTGCAATTTTACCACGGCACTCCGCCTTCGGAACACGATACTCAATCTAATCTCGGAGGACGTTCGCGTGTCTAACATCCGACCGTCCACTTTTATGCTCGAACGTTAAGTCACGCCGGCAATTATAAATCTCGAGAACATCGTCTCGCGCGACCGGCCGACGAGAAAAAAGTGTCAAAGGACAAAAACACTCATTGTGGAGTTTCAAAAGTGGGACGGATCTGCATGAAAATAATGGAAAAAAAATCCAGCAATTTCCTGTGTTTAGCGTGGCTCATTCCTGCTCGCCAATTATACCGACGCGATCAATTATGACACGATTCCTTCGTCTATCCGTCAATCGATGTTTTACGAGCAAAAAGTTTTCGCGTCGAAAACAATCCAGGCAAATCTCCAGTCGTTATATATATATATATATATATATATATATATATATATATCAGCAACGTTCGTGCTTTATTCGAGCCCCCGCGCCTGCCTGGCTAATTAAGAAGCTAATAATGGAAAGCCGAGCGTTTACGCGGAAAAATCAAGCTAATTTATATAAGCGAGCAAGGTGATTCGTATTGTCACATTAATGAAAATTAATGAAAAGGGGAGTAGTTTAAAAAAGTGGCTTTCAATGGAAAAACCACTGACGCGAATTGTCCATTATTAATTTAATTTACGATCCAATTTAGAGCCGGTAGAAATCAAGTCGAACGTTTCGCGTGGCGAGCGTGAGATTTTGACCGGATCGCTATACACATACACACACACACGAAATGATTATTTGGATATACAGCGAGGCAAACGAAGGCTCGCTTCAGCGATGATTTCGATGGGGCGAGGGTCGCGTCAAAAGAGCCGAAGAGCTTTTAAAGCGGCATTATGTGGTATCGAGGAGGAATAAAGCGAGAGGCTCGGTCCGATCGATGGGGATCGAGCAAAGAAAGAGGATCGACGGAGGGACGGACCGTTGTTATCTTCGCTTACGAAGAAAAATGTTAGCCGAGGATGTAGCGTACGGTGTGTGGAACGGGTCAGCAATGCTATATGGCCCGTTTGGTCGAGCCCATTAAACTGCACTCGAGTCAATGAAACCTCTCCTTATCCCCGGTCTCGCAAGACATGGCACGCATGTCTGAACGGCGTAACTGTTTTCCGTTCTTGCGAAAAGTTAACGGCAAGGAGCGAGCGAACTAACACGAGCGCGCGTGTGCACACACAGCAATTTCGCTGACTTATGGCAGCCTGGCAGGACGCGAGCGAGCGAGCGAAGCGTCCACCGAGCATTGGTATAAGAACGCCCGTTAGCCGCCAGCTCGATTTTCACATACCGTTGCGCAACTTCGGCCTTAATTTCTCCATGATCGATCTCTCGTCATCCACCACCCATCTCAACCCCATTATGCCTGCTCTTTCTCTGGTCGACCCCACCACATGTAATCTTTCCCTTATATTCCCTGGCTTATAATTACTTTCACTCGCCAAATTCCTCCGGCACTTGTAGAGATTCCTAATATATGTATATATGTATACTAATGCAAGAGAGACGCTATTGTCTGGATTATGCAATGCTGAAACAGCTGTTTTTGCACGAGCCAACTTATACGGATCAACGGAGTATATATATATATATACTAATTATTCCATCAATCGAGATGATTTATCGAGTGCAGTTTCGATGATCGAGAATAAGAACTTGAAACGGTATATGGATGGAAGCTGGTATATATTGATTTTCAGTGACACATTGCTAGATCGGGAATAGATACACTGTGTATATATATATATATATATATACATAAAGCGAGTGTCTTGCTTGGCTGCACAGGAGTTCTCGATTAGTCTTACGCAAAGTAGGCAAATTAATTGATCATTTATCCCTCGCGTGATTCGGAAGTATCTCAAATGGACAAGCCTTTCTATTTACCTTTCTCCAATTGTGCCTGTCAGGCACAGCTGAAACTATTCGCGTAATTACCCAATCTCATCGAGTACATACTTTGTATATTTATATAGAGTAAATAATATATAGTCAACTGTGCAATAAAAGCAATTCATTGGCATATTTAGCTTGATCGATTTGACTGATGGAAGGAGCGTTTAATTTTAAACGTTCCAGTGGTTTCCGTGCTCGAAAAACAACGATCCAGCGTCCATGGTTACATATATATATATATATATATATATATATATATATAAACATGGTCGAGCTGTGGAAGAAAGTTTTTCTTTCTGGTTCAACGAGATCACGCTGGCAACCTAATTTCGCCCGGCTGGCTCGCAACAAGATGTTTCCACGACGAAACTAATTGCATCCATTAATCGTGGCTCGATTGAAATCCTCGATGATAGAAACACGCGTAGCAGCAATCGCAACCGTGGCCATGGGACCATTAATATTACAATTACAAGAGGGGCAATTATCGGGAATTTCATCGGGAAGCAAGTCGAGTTTAAATGTATTTTTCGAGTAACGCTCGGTGCGCTCCTCCATCAGTCCAACGTCGCTCGTTACGTTTGAGTCGCCTTGATGGATCGTGGTCGCGAGTATCGGTGCAGCCAACGCGGACGACACGCACAGCACGCGATAACGGAGGGAACGCCGCAGAAAACTCATCGGAGAGCTAATTAGCGGAGCTTTTAAAGAGACCGTTACGCAACAACCTGGCAAAGTTTATCAGTCTTTTCGTGCATACGAGTCCGGTGCGTACGTACATACGTGCGACCCACCACTCGTGCATGTAGCTGCTGTAGGGTTAATCGTTAACAACCGCTTGCCATTAACGAAGACATTTTCGATCGTGCATGGATGCAGCCTGCAATATATGGCGACATACCTGGAGCTTCCATTCAGCATTGTCTACGAATTATCGCTTGGCTGGACGCACGTGCGATTCACTCGTCTCTCTTATATACCTGCATATATAGTATATATATATAGCTTATCTCTATAGACACCGATAAACTTTGATCAACCACGACTACTGCAATTTCCGTCAGAATTATTAAAAGTACTCCATTACTTCCGCACATTCTCTCCAGACTCACATTACTATATGCTCCAGTGATTCTGTGCATAACATTTTTCACTAATGTATATATATATATATATGTAATATAGCAGTCTACAAAGTTATATAGCAAACTATGAAGAATTCTTATCTTTGTGGGAATTTTTCAATCTGCGAAATCGTAACGTTCAACAGGCCAATTGTGCAATGACTCTGATATAATATGAGAGTCATTTTCAGGCAAAGAATCTCGTAGGTGTAAGGTACTTGTACGAGTTTTAAGCCCCAACCACGTCTGTTATTGCTGTTTGGAAAAAACAGGTCTAGTTTCGTTGTATCCTGGGGACTTTGTAAAAATTTTAGTTATAAGCTGCTGTATGCACGGTTGTAATGTACAATTCGTACTGTGGAACTGCTTCGAGATAAGGTAAACCGAATCTTGTTGTTATCACGAGAGTTTGGCAAGTGACACAGTTTTGTTTCAATGATTTCGATACACGTCGCAACATCCGATGAAATATACAATTTTTTATAAGGATCGATCTATCGATGAAAATTAACGAAAGAACGTGTCATCGAACCAATAATCGCAAGCAGAAATATTAGTGCGAATTTCGAGAGATCCGGACATCGGGATTACGTGGCGATTTATGAATGAAATATTTACCTCCGTAGTATAGCAGCTATACAGGCTTTACAACAGCGTTTGACTAAGCTGGAGCTTCCCATCAAACAGGTACCTGTACGTAGAGATGCAACATTGATGTTTCTGTGAATGAAACGGCTGAACCGGTTGAGAACCATTATATACCAACACGCCAAAGCGAACCTTAAGAGACTGGGACGCCCGCGCACCGGTCCCGCCAAATCTCACCCAGACACCACTCTCGCGTGATCGTGATTCCGGCTAATTGTAATTGCTCGTTAACGTTGATCAAAAACTCCTTAATAATATATTTTAACTCTCTGATAAACACCTCTGTGCCCGCAAGAAAACAAACCACCAAATTACTCCCCATCAACCATAATTCGCTATTCGGCTGGTCATACCTCGAGTTTAATTAACAAATTCCAATAAGAAGCGCGAGAATAATTCGGCAATTAACAGTCGTAGGGTGCGCGGTAAACTCTCGCAGAGACCGATTAAAATTCGCATACGGAAAATGCAAGATATATTTCGGGCTGGATTGGAATCAAGGAGCTTTCTAGTCCGGATTAATTCGATGTTTCGCAAGCGAGCGGATATACGTGCTGCCTTTATTCCTTTTAATTTTCAGCTCTTTCGTTCCTCGCTTTCAATGCTTCTCTCATCGATACGATAAAGCGATAACGACGTAAGAAGAATTTAATAGCACCTCTGCTGTATGATGAATGGAAACTGCGCGATAATAATTCTCCAGTGATTTCAGTGCACCGACAGATATTCGATCAATTAAATCGGAAACACGTTGTTTATCAGAAAACTCCACGCTGTATACTTTTGCCAAACTCGCTCTAGCGTATCGTCGCGTAATAATATAATCCACAGACGAAGAATCGTAGTAAATCTATATATGTATATAAACGTTCCCACCACATCTCGCACCGACTGTGTTCGTAAAAGAGTTTCGCTCTGACCAGTGTAATTTCGATTTTTCATCGATTGTTTCGGCTTTCGCAATACTCGCGACGAGATAAATTGTAATAGGGGAATGAGAGAGCAGAGTATATATAGAGTAAAAAAAGAAAACGAGAGAGAGAGAGAGAGAGAAAGGAAATGTTGGTCGTAAGAAGAAACGGGTGAGAAAGGTGGAAGAGAGGCGAGCCTTCGAGTTGAATCTCGGCGACTTTCGCGGACTTCATTATCCGTGCGTGGAACGGCGGGGATCACAGGAAGCCTGCGAGCGGGAAAAGAAATCTCGAGAGTGAACAGTGGTGTATATAGCGAGGCTATAAAAGATCTCGGTCCCTCCTCTCGGAAATCGTCGTCTCTCCAGCAACTCCCGCCTCGCGCGATCCGCCCACGCAATTGCGTGCAGCCACCCACGCGGCCCCAGCGTGCAAAGAACGGAGCGCGCGGCCATGATCCAAGTCGCGAGTAAAATTTCAGAATTCGTGCGCGAAGAATATTCGTGGTTCCACGCCGGATTTTTAGCGTCGCTCGAGATTCTTCGTTACGCGCCTTCGACCTTATAATCACGTTTATTATTATTGTTAAATAGAAGAGAGGGGGGGGGGGGGGATTTTGCAATTATCAAGAAAATGAAGGAAAATTGAGCGTGTACGGTAAAGGAAGATACGTACAAGAAAGTTTTCATTGGTGTGGCGAATGTAAAATTTTCCACGTCGCGTGGACGCGTGTACAAGGCACGGGTAAGCCTTACGTATACGAACATCGAATGCTTCCCTGAGCAGAATCGCGTCGGGCGACGTAGCCCGAGGCTGTCTTCTCTCGCTGGGTGCCCATTTTTCACGAGAATCCATCTCTCTCTCTCTCTCTCTCGCTCCTTCTACCACGAATCTCCGCTTCGTGTCTCCTCCTCCTCCTCTTATACCTTCGCCGCTCCCCACCCCCCTCTTTTTTTCCTCTTTTAATTCCATCTTCTCCTTTTTCTTCTTTTAATCTCCCTTCGTACGCAGGCAACGCCATCTCACTCCTGGTCTACCTTCTCCCTTCCTTTCGAGCAATGTCCATCCTGCCTTGCCTTCTCTCTCTCTCTCTCACTCTCCAGACACGAACTCACGCACTCCGCCCTCTCCGCTTCTTCTCTTTCTCTCCATACACCCCCCTCCCTCCATCTCTCTCCCTCTCCCCCTTCGATCCGAGTCCATCTCCAAAGACTTCGGCAGCAACACCAGCATCTCCCAGTGCTTTCTTCTCGTCTCCTTCAAGGCGCCAAGAATTTCAAGCGATTCACGTAATCGGAAAAAGTATCTTTTGTAACGAGCCTCTTCAACCGAGCTATCTGTCCTATCCAGCGGTACGTATAAAACCCCTCCTCTCGCTCCTCGTACGTACATTTGCTACGAAAAGGATAATTAGGAGAAATGCCAATATAAAGTGCAATCTCTTCGAGTTTTATTAAGAACAATTTGACTTTTTTTTTCTCAGCTTTCCAGTCAATGGCCAACGATATTCACCCAGGTGACCACGCACTGGCAAAATGCGGTCATCTCAACCACGTTATAACCTTCCTCCCAAATCTATCCTTATATATAGACGCTTTGTACCTATGTACACGCGCGAGGCTTATTTTCATTAAAGAAAGAAAAGAACAACGAAATAAATAACGCTTTACATGTACCACTCGCTGAATGAAAAAATATTCACAGCTTTATCTCGAAGCATAATCAGAAAGCTACGCAATCTCGCGTGTATATATATATATATATATATATATATATATATATGTACATTATAGGACAGAGCGCGACTTTTAATAATGAAATTAAAAATAATTTACTCGCGCCAAGTTGATAAAGAAAATGATAAAATAAGGAGCAATGGGATTCGACGGATAATTTGGAAAAATACGAGAGAGTATATACACGACTCTCCGGATAAAATCAGTTTAATGTGGCGCGTTTTACTTTTATTGCAATCCCGAGAGAGCGAGCTGCGTTTCTGCTCATTCTTTCCTGACGCAGCATTAATAAAGACTCGCTGCAATCTCGTGCATGAACGGCGCCAATTGGCAGGGTCCGTCGCGACGCCAATCTCACACGCACACGCGCGTACACATGGAACATTTGGTATAGAGAGAGGTGCCTCGTTCGCATGATAAATTGTCTCTATTAGAGCGTAATGAGAGGAGCGCGAATCTTTGCTATAGTGTCTTCTTCATCTCGCTTATTGGCTCTCCCTATTCTATATACGTTGGATAGATTCGCAGCGTCTCTTTCTCAGCAGAGACTATATATATATATATATATAGGTACTAGGGGAGGGGTGGAGACTCGCGTAGTACGGTCGCACGATACGATAGCTTTCCGAGAGACGACGACAACGACGTGACGCGACGCGACGCAACGACGACGACCACGCAGGCGCGCACACACGCACTCTCGCGTCCATTTCTTTTTCGTCCCTTCCCCCTCCCCAGCCACCTCTCTCGATCCCCTTTCATCCAGCCTCCAGGAATAAGAGAGATTTTAACTCGAGCACACTATCTACCACGCATTCAACTCACTCGAGATTCTACACGTTGATCCAAGCTCATCCTCGTCCCTCGCACCTTACAATTCTATTTCGATCCACTCTACCGATCGACTGCACGTGTATATATATATATATATATATATATATATATGTGTATCCAAAGGGATCGGTACGAGTGCCAATAACAGTCAATCACAATGCTAAAAGTCATTCTTTTCTTCCGCTTGCACTCAGCCTGGAGAAACATTGACTCGGAGCTGCTAACAGAAATGATAGCCGAGCGTTTAAAAGCATGTGCGAGAGCGAGGTTTAGCGTTTAGCCTCCGTCCGTGCCTCGGGATCGAGAGAGAGAGAGAGAGAGAGAGAGAGAGAGAGAGAGAGACGCGTGAGTATTCAATTCCTTCCATATTCCTCCTCTCACAGACCATCTCGCGTTTATCCTTCGGAAGGTGATCGAAAAGAGAAAGAAGCAACAACCACACGCCGATATCTATATATATATATATAGATATATATACACAGGCTAGACGAGGATCGAGCTAGAAAAATTATTTTCCAAGTATTATAAATACAATTCCGTGCGTCCTACGTGCTCCCATTTTTTTCACCTCTCCGGAGACTCACGAGCTCCGCGCAATGGAGGGGATAGACCGATATAGCCGAGCCCGCAGCGAAGTCTGCGGATGACCAACGCTCGCCGAACAGATGCCCGAGTAAATTTTTCCAACACCGGCTATTCGAGTATCCAGCGAGAAACTTCCCAATTCTATTTTCGTCCTAGAGAACGAATCAGTGGGTTATAGTAGATAATTGGAATTGGGGGGGAGTGATCATAGAGAGTAAGATAAAAGAATAGAGAGAGAGAGAGAGAGAGAGAGGGAGTGGACAGAGAGAAATTTCTCTGCACGGGTTTCACGCACACGCAGGTGCGTGTGTATTTCTGGCCATCTTTCCAGCACGGTCCATCGCAGGTATCCTTCGAAAAGTGGGGGGAGTGTGAGAGAGAGAGAGAGAGAAAGGGATAGAAATCGGGTATCAGGCAGGTCGGAGAGAGACAGCAGCGGAGACACGATAATGCCGGGTGGCCAGGCTGCCTCGTCGATGACTCGATGCTCTGTTTGTATCCGTGTGCTGGTCGCGCACACGGTTATCTCCTTCCTCCTCTGGTTCACGGCGTTCTCCGTGCAGCCGTCCTTCTCCCGCGCCAGCTACCTGCTCGTTCTCCTGCCTCTTGGAGCCCCTGTACCACCCCCCTCCCGCTCCCCACTCCTCCCGATAGCGTCGTCCCTCTCGCACCTCGCCACTCTCACCGTGGTCCACGCGGGACCAAGAAGGATCGACTCTGCAAACGGCTCGAAGCCCTCTCCTGCCGATGCTGGACCATACAGTGGTGGGAGTAAGTTGAGCGAGAGAAAAAGAGAGAGGGGTCTCGCTGGACGTAGATGGACCTGCGGCGAATCGAGGGACATGGAGGAAGCTGTGGAGGAGGAGGGGGTGGAGGGGAGGGTGAGAGGAGGACAGAAAAAAAGGGAGGCGTCACGGGGTGCCCAGGTAAGTGGAGGATGACAGATACGAGGAAGCAGGTAGGGAGAAGGACATGGGCTGCCCGGGAGAGAGAGAGAGAGAGAGAGAGAGAGAGAGAGCGGACGATGACGACGGTGCAGAGGGAGGTGGAAAGAGAAGCGAAGGTGAGAGAGTGCGAGGGAGAGGGTCGAGGCGGGAGGCAGATTGGAGGAACAGAGGGAGAGAGAGAGATAGAGAGAGGAGGGGCGGGAGGGGGCACGCGTGTGTGTAAGCGTGTGAGAGGGGGCTGCGCAAGGAGCCGAGCGGGATGCTGGGAGGCGGCGGCGGCGGTGGCAGCGGCCATGTTGCCGTATCCCAAGAGAAGAGAGAACGATCCAAGAGAGCACCGTGAGGCTGGTTCGTTCGTTCGTTTGTTGCTTGCAGCGGCGGCCAACTTTGCTGCCTAAATTTTACGTGCGATAGTGGCTTTAGAATCGGTGAACCGCCACTCGTATAAAGTAACCGGACGTGTGCGTTGTTCAAAGTTTTTCCAAGGAGCCGGACCCGCGGATTCTCCCGGAGTCTGCCGCCGCATTCCGCGATCTATCTCTCGCTCTCTCTCTCCCCCTCTGTCCACTTATACCCCCCTCTCTCTCTCTCTCTCTCTCTCTTTCTCAAACACAAACACCTACGTACACTGACGCCGCACGCACTCTCTCTCTCTCTCTCTCCCTCTCTGTCGCACCCTGCGTGTGTACAACGTATCTGTATGTGCTCGTGTGTTTTCGTTCCGCTGAGTCGACGTCGCCGTCGAGTCGCCCCGCGTTCCCGTGCGCACATCCAACGAGCCGGTTGCGAACGTCAGCCAGATACCGAGAGGGGAGGGAGAGAGACAAGACTGCACGGGAAAACGCAATCGGAACCACGCAGCAACATCGACACGTTTTTCCAGTGTGTGAGATAGTGTGATACCAAGTGTCCCCCACCCCTCCGCATCTAGCGTGAAACCGAAATAACATCCAGTTACCGAGGACCAAGGACCAAGAACCCTGTGTCATTCGTTTGTGCCCCGCGTGAATTATGTGCGAACATCAGTGACGTTTTATCAGTGTTTTTCGCTGGAAAGTGGAGAACGCTCGCGTTTGGTGTCGGCAAATGCGAGGAATCGTTCTGTAGACGCGTATACCCGGGGCCCCTGGGACAGGGCGCCCACTTCTATCGAACTGAGAGGATAACACGCTAGAATCTTGATTCTTCCCAGGACTCGTTGATAAACGACAAAGGTGGTGAAATTATCATCCGCGGAGATGTGATCCGGAACATAGGAGGGACTCTCAGTAGTTTGTAGTTGATCCCCTCTCCCCGACAGATACCCCACCCCCCACCCCCCTACCCGAACACCCACCTACCGTCTTACCTCTCTTCCGATAATACCTGATACGCTACTCTCCTATCATCCGCAACCACCCACTGATACATCCATCTTCGTTCATCGTCATCATCATCTTCGTCATCTTCGTCGTCGTCATCAGCATCGATCCACCAAACTCTTTTGGATAACCTCGTACGCGAACCAAGCATTCCCCTCGAACACGTCGATGCACATTAAGTGAGTATTCCTCGTGCCCTTTTCAGCTCGTTCCGATCGATCCTTCAAATTAAATTATCGCCTCTTTATCTCTACAATATCTGTCCCCAAGATACACGTACGTAGCTACGAGCTTACTCTCAGAGTCTCGAATATAATAAATTGCGATAAAAGTGTCTACTTTTCCATCTTCCGCTCCCTGAGATTCTTCTTATCAGTCAGGTCATCCGGAGTAAATTTTCCTGCTTTCCAATGGGAAGTGGATTTTACCTGCTTTGTGTGACGCACAGGTGACGCGCAGGTGACCTACCGGCAAACAGGTAGCGTGCCATTGGCAGAACCTAAGACCACCGCTAGGTAACCACAATATCTTAGGGTTAGAGTGGTGTTTTCTTTTGATTCCATTCATTGCTTCAATGAAAAGTTTATTGTTCGGAAAAATACGTCCTTAGGATATCCTGTTATTGTGTACTATATATATATATATATATATATATATATAGAGAGAGAGAGAGAGAGAGAGAGAGAAAGAGAATTGAATCAACGACACCCGAATAATTACTCTTTGATAGTACATATTTGTGCAATAGGAGATATCGTTCTATTATTTATATATTTTAACGAATCTTATCGATCCTTACTGATTGATTATAATTGGAGAAGAAATAAAGTTGAAAGGTATATATAGTGTGTTTAACATAAGATATTCCAATAACATCGTACGATACTTTGGGATTCGTCCCCATTAACGAGCCAGCGTTGAAGATAACCATAGAATGTTCTCGAACGACCTAAACGTCCTTCTCGCCTCCTTGACTCTCTCTCCCTCCCCCCCCCCCCTCTCTCTGAGAACACGTGCTAATCGCTTTACTCCCGACCCATCTCAGAGAACCAACTATATTCCCAAAAACCCTTCGTATATATTATATCTCGCCAGAAAATTCTCACTCCGAGAGAATATACAGCAGAGAGTGGAACATAAGTCAGTAGACTGATCGTGGATAGAAGCAGCAGGTACTGGACCATTTTTTTGAAGCAAGCCTCGAGACCGTGGAAGCCACACCGTGAAAGTCTAACATGACATAAATACCGTACAGGACACTCGAAAGTCAGACAGTGGAAGAACACACGAGTTATTCGAGTTATCGATACAAAATACATGGACCATTTCCAAGTCAGAGAATTTTTGCAATCAATCTGCGGAGTAGAAATACGAGTCCTCGCGATGCGAGAGTTGCCAATAGATCAAAAGTTACGTTTGGAGACTGAAAATGATCGGGGGACTTTCTCCAAAGCTCCGAGTCTCGGGAGAGGCCGAAGAAATTCCAGCGAAATATATATATATATATATACATACATATATAAGTGACGATTGGAAAATCGTACAGAGAGAGCGAGAGAGAGAGAGAGAGAGAGAGAGAAAACGTGAGTAGGTTAACGGACGGACGCAAGAGAGTCTCGGAGAGACGCGAAGGTCGCGGACAACAACGTTGGGCACACTATTTTTCACTATATATTTTATCACAGAGAGCGCAAGCGAAACGACGGTTGGCTCGAATAAACTCGGACTACCGGATGGAGCTATGAGAGAGCGAGCAACTTGTGACATGTCCAGCAAGGATGATTCTTCTTCTTGTACTAATGACGAGGTCTCCGTCTCCGTCTCCGGAGGCAGCGTCCACTGACGCGAGGCGAGGGCGTACAGGTACTTGAAATACAAACGGACCCACGGAGGTGGGTCCAATCTGATGCAGGGTTCCCTTTGAGAATCAGGTTAGACCGGCCGAACCTGCTTCTCTGGCTTCTCGGCTCCGCTCGATCCGCGTTGTATACCGGCCGTACTTACTCCTTCTCTTGGTCGCCCCAATCTCCTTCTTCCGCGTAGTAGGTAGGTTGGTAGGCAGACGGCTACCTACCTACCTACCTACTTCCCGCCACCCTCGGCGCGCACAACTTTTGTCTCTCTCTCTCTCTCTCTCTCGTATCGTGTCTTCATCTCGCGACTGGTACATCTCGCTTCTCTCGTCGATGCCTGTCCGTTCTGTTGACGAAGTGCAGCCGTGCAATGACTCTTTCAGAAGCCGCGAGAAAGAAGAAGCGAGGAACCGAGCGAGAGGGGAAGAAGTTCAGCAGGCTGCAGACACGTCGATCGAGAGACTCGCTCGCATTCACTCTCGATTGCTCGCTTCCTCGTTACGTCTATTATTACACCTGTCTATCCGTCAGACCTGCCACTTGCAAATTTCCAGTTGTACGCACCACTTTCAGCATCCACGCAACTCTCGGATTATCGCAATGGCTGGGATATCACACATTTATGTATATATATATATATATATATATATGTTTAAAAAGGACGGAGCAGAGGGTATATATATAGCTGTATAAGTTGGCTGTTTGTTCGCCTCTGGCCAATCGTCATCCTCCACAGCCCACCATGGAAAGACGATAAACGCCAAACGATTAGACACAGAATTCATCGTGTTGGTTCTTCCTCAAACGCCTTTTCACCTTTCTTTAACGCCCACCTCCCGTTATTCCTGCGACTGTGACACATGTGGAGTATACTAATCTCTCTCTCTCTCTCTCTCCCTCTCTCTCTCTCTCTCTCTCTCAGCTTGTATTCCTCTCGATCCAACGTTTGCCAAGCTTACCCAGCTTCACAATGTATATATAATAATATTATATTATACATACAAACGTTACACGGTTAAAGCTGTACGAGCCGAACAATGATTATACAAATATACATTTACAAGAGTGTTAATGGCTGCTGGCGTTTTTTCACCGCGAGACAGAGCAACGCTGTCCAGCAGACGGACTGGTTTAGCCAGTTTCATTGACCGTTCTTTGCCATCCAGTCATTCACCTTAACGATAATAACTGCATGATTAGATTAAGCGAGTCTCCGCTGACCTCGTGTCAAGGTCGAGTCAAGCTTCTCCCCCGCGTTGCGGCAGGTCGCTCTTATACACCCCGAACGCGTTCTATTTTATTCTTTTTTTTTTATTTACCTTTCGTCTGATTTCCCTCTTCCTGTTTTACAGCTTCTCTCGCTGCTGCTGCTGTTAGCGCATTTATCAAATCACGTGCCATACAACGCTCAACGACCTGTGATAGATTCATGTTAAAAAGAAACTAACATTGCCATAAGCAATAACGAAGGGATCGATAGTCCATCCGAAGGAGAGCGAAGCTGACGATAAAACGTGGGCTTTAGTAAGAATCGATCGGGAAAGAAGAGGCAGAAGAAGAGGAAGAAGGGGATCCAGTGCCATTAACGCCAGATTTATACCGGCCACACCATACGACGAGTAAAGAAATCGAAAAGAGCGTTCAGGAGAATGTCGACCTGCACTGACGAGCCTGACAACACATCCCTGCACATGCAGGAGGCTTTGTCCCCGGTGAGTATCCTTTTCTTTTACTTCTGTAATTATATAAAGGCGAAGAAAACAATTTCTACGATTTATTAGATGATTCGACGTATATATATATATATATATATATGTGGTTCGTCAGTTCAAACGTCCCGAAGCAAGCACGTGAGAAAACTTTTGTTATTTATATCCTATATGTATACAAATTATATTAAAAATAGCAAAAAAATTTGCACAAGACTTCTTTGAATGCAAATTACAAGACTATTCCAGAAAGAGCTGTGGAAAAATTTAATACCTCTTACAGTTATATATAAGAAGAGAGATATATTACACGCGTCTTCTCTCCTCGCGTTTTTGCTCTAGGGCGTTTCGAGTGTCGGACCTCACCGTCCGCAGTCACCGATTATTGCACGAATCTATCGAAATAACATAATGCAGCGAATGACGAATAAAAGAGAAGAATTTCGGTGAAATATTACAGCGTTAGGAGTGAAAATGATCAATTCTACTAGAGTTTTCGTCTCTCTATCCAACGAGAGAATTATTAATACCCGCACACACGCGAGTGCGAAGCTTTTTACCGCTACGAGTGTGTTTTACTCGAACGATACACGAAACGCAATCATACTTGAGGGCCGACTTTGGTGCATGGCCAGGTCATCCTTTGACCTCCCTTCGTTTTCTCTTTCGTACTCTCCCCGGTTGTACCACCCGGTGCGCGAAATAACGAGAATGGTTAGCCGAGGATTATTGCCGTTCGTGTGCTCTCTTATCCACTAGGAGTTCCTTGCACGACCCTGATCTGCCACAATTGGTGATGTACGAGCCTCGTAAGAACCGATCGATCGGCGAGATTCCGACGCAATCTCTTTCCCTCTCTGCTCCTATACTCGTAATAATTTCACGAAAAAACAAACGTAGATATTTTTGTGTATATATATATATTGAGAATGGAATAATGATATGGTCCACCCTGCATCCCATCAGCGTGCGTTACACACACTCGCATCAGTAGAGAGGTCCTTCTTCGCCATGCACTCGTTTACCCGCGATAGCTCGACGATCGATCAATCTCTTATTATGGAAACGGTACCAAAGTTTATTACTTGTCATCGGAATAAATGATCTATGGTAATTTATGTCAGCTCGCAATAAGCAGGATGTTATTGTTGCGGAGGATTTTTCGCAATTTCCTGCGGTACTCGAGCAAGAAATATTGATAGTTTTCAGTCAGCGGGGAGTATATCGATAGCAGTCTTCCACCAGTGGCACACATCACCCTATAAACCTTTAAGGATCCAACAACCCCCTGCGGATTTTCATTTCGAGCCTCATAATGCCGTACCTGTCGCTTAAAGTGAAACTCTCAAACTGGCGCCTTTATATTTGTACGCTGGAACGCCTCGCGAAGATAAGCTCCGGACTTATATATGCCATTCTCGAGGAATCTTAACAGCCAAGAGAGTTATAGCTAAATCCCTGTGGAGCGAATACAGTCAATTTTGCGGTTTCCGAAGCACGCTAGCGGCGATAAAACTTAAATATCCCAACACGTAATCGAAGTAGCAGAATGCTACTTGCGCGATATGCCTTTTCTTTCCTTCTCCCCCACCCCTCCCCCTATACTCAATATCCTCCACTTTTTCCTATACTATTTCTCTCTTTTTACCCGCGTAGTCGCGCTTTTATAACTCTACTTTCCCCATCGCGCCACGACTTACTCCTCCCAGTCAAATTAATATCCGCCAACGAGGAATCCAACAAATATTTGCTTATATTTCGAAAAGGGAGAATATTCCGTATAGCATTATATATATATATATATATATATATATATATATATAAATACGCTCTTGTGCCGAGGGACGATATTTTCTTTAAAACGTCAAATGCGTCACAATGAAAATAGAGGAAGGTACATATATATACGAGTAGTGCAAATAAATATTATCTCAGCGAGATCGACGGCCAATTCTGTTTTGCATATAGTCGCGCCTAGTCGCTAAACCAATGAAACGCTCGCATCTCTTTCGTCTCGGTATATATACATACATGTATAGCAATGGTAAACGCATACACACACACACGTGTGGAAGAAGGTATATAGCCAAGAGTGAAGGAAGGCGAGCCGTGAGAGATGACTCTTGAGATTTCTCGCGGTTGAAAGTAATACGAAAAGGGGCAGTTCGTGCTGTTCATTATCGAGGTGATCGTCGCCTGAAAGCCTCAATAAAATTCGTGTTTTTGCCCGATTTCCGTGAACTCGTTACCATGCGTCTTCATCGGAGCTTGCGCTCTCTCTTACCGCAAAAGAGGGCGGGCAAGTTACCGGCGTTGACTCACGGCAATCAAAACTGAAATGCCGCAAAAACTTTAATGAAGATGACAAAGCACCCTCTCGAACTCGCTGCACCTTCTCCAATCGCGTCCATCGCGGTTCTGCCTCGTGAAAATAAATCCACGACAAGACTCTCGTATTCTTCCTCCAGATTAATATGTAATTTACGAGCGATAATCCCCAGATTGAATAATCGAGCTTCGGAAACTGGAGACGGTTCTCGTTTCTTCTTTTTTCTCTTTTATTTTACTTCATATCTCTTCCAAAGACGATCGATCGAGTTAAAATATGTATTTGCGAGCGCAGCGCAGGTTCGATATACATTTCGTGTTTTCTCGTTTAACAAGCGACTCTGGCAATCGAGGGAAAGATTCGACGACCGAAAATAGCAGAAATCGTCGCGATGGAATATCATGCGAGATACTCTTGTATATATATATATATATATGTAACGATGTACAAAGTGGTCGTGCACCGGTCTCTCAGTGCGCAGCCACTAATTATATAGAAACGTCTAACAGAGCATAACTATCCGCGAACGAGAGGAGTCTGGACTAATTACGCAGAACAACAATTAGTACTGTTATCGCCGGAGATTTCTCGCGTGTAAACGTTTAAAGTATACGAGCCAAGAACCGAAGCAGCAACAAATTTAAATAGCTCTCCCGAAAGGAAGAGTCTGTGCAGAGAATTATTGCCACGTCGCCCTCCCGAATCATTAATTAATCCGTGGCAGAGGCGAGGATCGAGCGTTGCACTTGTCACCGGATGTGCGAGTTCTGACTAATGTCCCATGGGGCATTTTCAGGACCTTTGACGTCCTGACGAGGTCAAGCCGAGGATGCGCCGAGAATTCCGTCGAAAACATCAATAATGGAGCCTACAGCTAGGATTATTCGCGTCCAGCAGTCTCGCTCGGTGACAAAAAACCCCGAGACCGATAAATCAACGGGATTATCGAGATTTAGCCAAGGGAGAAAACATAATTCATTGCGCATATTACGTTAATTCGAAAATTTATCGGCTGCCGATGCGAGATAAACGACGACTTGGTGACACACTCGAAAACTGAGACTCGCTCTTTTGCCTCAAATTACCTTTCGTCACAGTGTATATATGTATATGCGTGTGTGTGTGTATATATATATATATATATACGCTTTGTAGTCGCGCGGATATTACGAGCGTGATTCACACTACTGTTAATTATGCTAATTAATGGAGCGTCGTTTGCTGGTACTTTTCGCACCAACGCGAGACTGGCATAGGCTTTGTTGTGCTTTTGACAGTAGCACGCTTTTTCGTGTGTTCTACGTTAGGTTACGTCAAGAGCGGTGGAAAAATTATTTTTTTTTCTTTAAATCTCAAATTATTGTTAAATGTATATAGCTTTTCTTGCAAAATATATATGCAACCTGTGTAACGTACAGGCATTTTTATTTTATTGCAGAGAAACGAGTGATATAGGTATATTATTTTATAATAGATTTTCTATTATATATAGGAAATGATCCTAAATCCTTAATCGCGCGTTTCACTGCAAAACGATGTATTGCTAAAATATTACGTGCGCAACTAACTCCTCCTTTAAACAGATTTAAAAATTGGATATATTTTTTCGAGCGTAAAGTAGTCTCGGTGTCTCGCTTGTATTATTACACATAGTTTACTTTTACTTATATAGCGCGAAACTCTAGCGAATCTTCCGTTAACCAATCTATTAAAGAATTCGAAGAGCCACAGGCGATTGTAGAAATTTATTATAATGGTTTCCTGGATATGAAAGTACAAGTACGATTTTTAAAATTCAAGGAACATCATTGGCTGTTAATTGTGTCCGATAGAAAGTTAGTTGGTAGGGACATTTGCACTTATAATCGTTTGATCTTTGCACGCATTAGAAATATTATTCGTTACGGCTAACCGCTGCAACTGCGATTAATAATTATTATGAAGAAGTGGCGCTGATATATACGTAACCCCCGTGAATAAGGTAACTGAAAGTTATAAATATCATTTCTATATATAAGATCGTTAATGAACTGTTGGATTATTGCACCATCGGTTGTAATTGCATTATAAACGGGATGATCAGTTTCTCCTTATTATTTTCTATTATAAATGGCAGTTGACATTTGCGAGAGTGAGCAGTGAAAATTTGGCTTTTCGAGGAATCGAACGCGAATACGAGCTGTATTTAGTAATAGTTCTGTCTATCTACATAGAAAAGCCATCAAGGTACTTTATGGAGCCATGATTCTCTGCGCTGTGTATAATTATCGTAAAAGATCAATTCTAACTGTAAATTTTCACTTAGACCAACTTATAATCTACACTTCATTACGTTATCACGGTGTTTTGAATTATTGACAAGTCTCGGTGGTAATTAAACGAGTAATCTTTTACACGGGAAATACCGGCGAATTATTCACGGTAATTACAAGCTTTGTGAGAATATGAAAATGCCATTATGGGAAGATTGATATTTGATAATGGATGTTTAGAAATTGCGTATATATAGATGTATACACGCGCTTTAATTGTGACACGTTGAATGTGTGATCGAAAGGTGCAGGAGGGGCCAGTTTCACCGGCGTCCTCCTCTCTGAGCAACCCAAATCAAAACGACAGCGAGCAACAGGTTCTTCTGGCCACGATGCAACCGGTGAACGTTCTGGACCTGCACGACCCACCGACCGTCCACTCGCTGCACCCTAAATACCACCACCACCACCACCACAGGCACCACCATCATCACCTGCATCATCATCATCAGCCGCACCATCAAGACCCGGACGACGTGCAGCGCGCAGGACCGGAAGATCCGGACGGTCGAGTAACACCGGAAGCCGGGACCAATCCGGCGCTGGGCGAGCACAAGATGATCGACCTGATCTACAACGATGGCCAGAAGACAGTGATGTACACTCACGACAAGGAGATCATTTACGAGAACGAGGCTGACAGGGTTCAAGTGGTGGAGTATCCGCCACCCCCACCCTCGCCCCCCTCGCCCTCCCCGCCGTCCGCCAGCAGAGCCGGCCTCCTGCCCCCGGCCTGCAACGCTCCAAGGTCGACCGCCCTGCACCTCCACCACTACCCTCAGCTGCAGCTCCAGCACGACGAGGGCCTACCCGTTCGCCACGCGGTCACCGCCAGCGTCCCCAACTGCGCCCCCCAAACCACCACCACCACCGTCCTCGTACTCTCCGAACTGGTCGCGGCCGATCCTGCGGCCAACGCGGCTGCTGCTGCTCAGCAACTCACCCTCACGGCAGCCTCCCTTCGTCCTGGGTGAGTAATCAATTATCTTTATGTTATAATTAATTATAGCCTTAATTTTGTGCCTGCGGTGCAGATTTATTCATCGCTCCCTTTTTCTTCCCATCCCCGATACGCGGCAAATTCTTCTTGTCCCAACTTAATCGGGGGTTTGTATATACTTATTATATACCACTGGAATCGTTACTGTTTTTGCGCCGCATCCGAATCCTTGATGTTTTAACAGCTCAAGATAAAATAACAGCTGAGACAGGAGTGGAAAGGTTGCGGTGATTAGTCTCGTGATAAAATCTTGCCGCGAGTCCCTTTTTTTTTCTTTTTCTCTCTCTCTCTCTCTCTCTTTCCATTCACATATAATATCCTGTCGAAATTATAAAATCGAAATCTAGCATTATAATAAATCGCGAACGTTGACCAGCCCGTTTTTATGACTCGTAAAACTGAAAGAGAGGGAGAGAGAGAGAGAGAGAGATGGTGCGAAAAAAAACCCGAAATATTTCTCAATACTGTGTGAAATTTACGTTGACAAAATTTAGGAGCTGGCGAGGGAATTTATAGTCGCTACTTTGGTAAGATTTTAGAATAATTGTGTGTATATATATGTGTGTGTGTGTGTGGCGGTGGGGAACAAAGAATCGTAAAGAAAAGTGCAGTGACCATACTTAATTATAGCGTATCACGTTTAAGCGTATCCTTGTCAGTTTTCTCTTTGCTTTTTCAAGAGTCCGGTAGGTAAAAACAATGTCTCGTTTTAATGGGCTGTATAAAATTGTTGAGTTTGTCCCGGCATTTTGAGGTGACGCGAGTTAACTAAGAGGCGCGGGATTGGAGCTTGTCTCGTCCGAATGTGGCGATTTAAATTTTCCTTTACAAGATCGTCGGCCATGAGAAGAAGTGGCCTGCATGGTAGTTCATTGAAGCGTCCATGCAGCAGCACACGGCGCACCGACGCGTCGCGCTCTCGGACGGGCTCGAAAGGTCAGAAACGGAAAAATGCGCGTGCAGGATGCCTCTGCGCGAGCTCCAATGAATATAGAGAGATCCAACGGTTCGTTAGTGCCGCAATTACGACCGCTGGAACGGAGACAGCGGCCATAATCGCCAACTTTTATTAAAGCCTCGGACCTGCAGTCTTGCGAAACAACAAAGCAAAGAAAAGAACGCAGCTATAGGAAATTCGCACTCTCGTTCGAAGCATCGCGTAATAACGCGAGCTGCGCGCGCCTCGTCGGCTTCGTTAATCATTTTTCGGATCTCCGCTATCCTCATTTTCACATGTTAATCCTCTCGACTAAAAGTCGACCTTCGATTTAACGAATGGCGCTATCGACGAATAACTGCGAGGTATTTTCCAGATTCTGCGTAGATACAAAGTGCTGATTAATTTGGTGAAAAAACCGCCGCTAAGGCGTATACCGATATATATATATAAAGAATTGTCGTTGCGACAAAAAACCTCGCGCTCGATATTGCAAAGCGATTATCTCTCGAGAGCGGCGATTAATGTTTGTTGAACTACGTTTCGAAGCACATGACGCAGCGCGCTAATTAAATATGTATATCGATCGCAGCCGTTACGAATATTTCACGATGAATTCTTCCAAGTTATTTCAATGAGTATGCGTTGGCAAAAAAAATGGGGCAAAAAAGTGGGGAAAAAATAAGAGAGATTACAATGCATCTTTCGCCAGTCGAGATCGAGCATCGTCGTGTAAGATAATTTGTTGCGCAGCGATTTTCAGATAAACTTGTTATTCCAGCGGATTTATGGTGGATATAATTTGGCCAGAAAGAGAAAGAGAGAGAGAGAGAACAAAGTGAGCTGTATATATATATATAGCGCTTGGTTGATATTTGAGTTGCACGGATTTGAGGAGGCGAGAAAAGAGTGTGGGATATCGAGTGGTTATCTGGCGGTTGTATCGGCGCGGACAATTAACAGTGATTGCGCGCTTTGCTATCCGGGAGCGCGCGCGTCCAGTAAGTCACGTTGCTCGCTGGAATTTATTATTACAACGCGTCCGGTACTCCGTACGTGCGTTACACTGCGTCTCCGCCTATATATATATATATATATATATATATATATTGGCGCGCGCGCTCGCGTATTATTCCTATATCCCCGGTGAGATACACCTATGCGCGGAATATCGCAAACCAATAACCATTAACAACACGCGGCGCGCCACCTTGCACTTTAGCAATAAATAAAAATCAACTGCAATTAATCGGTCGTAAGATATGCACGGGGAGACCTTGGCCGCCTCGAAAACAACTAGCAGAAAGAGAGAAACGCCAACCTCCGAGCTTATTTTCGCTCGTGATTATTATAAATTGGGTGTTTATGCCCGTGCGAGCGTGAAACTCTCTCTCTCTCTCTCTCTCTCTCTCGCGATCCTCTTGAACGTTTTTTTCTTCCCTGCCGAGCCAGCGCTTTTTTCTCACGACATGAATCTTTTCACGATCCTTCGATCGCGTCACCTATAATTTATTCGTTTTTCCAATCGAACGTGAATGAATGAATATATATATATATCTTCAGGTTTTTTTTTATTTGGTACCAATGAGAATCGGACCTCGCCGCACGACGCGATGCTCCGATTTTAATTGAATTTCACGTGTGGAGTTTGTTTGTTTCTCACGGACCGAGTCGAATTCGTGTGGGTATGAGTGTACGAGAGCGGGGGGGGGGGGGGTAGTCACGAAAGATTCATTTGCACGAAATGGAATCGGGTAAAAAAGATAGTGCGGGCGCTTGCAGGGGAGAAAGAGAGAAAAGTGAAACGTGCTGTGCCGGCTCTCTTCGTCCGTCGAAGGTGTCTCCGTGACGATATCTTTGAAAATTCAAGTTCCCTTTCACTTCCACCAACATGGTCGTGGACATCCAGGGCCAAAAAGAGAGAAGGAAGATGTGGGATCCTCAAGGTTCCCCCTCTTTCTTTATTTCGTTGCGTTGCTGCCCCCTCTCTCTCTCTCCCTCTCTCTGAAAAAGATCGAAGGAGAGGATTATCTGTCGGAGCGAGAGAATTGATCCACCTAAAATTGAGAGGCCTCGCATGGATTTGCTTCCAATACAACCACGCTCTCGTAGGTATTTAAGCCAGCACATAAGTAGCTTAACCATTGGCGAGAATTAATCTCACCCTTGTCGATTCATCCGGACTTTTTTCACATTGCGGACAAACGGGAATCAATTTTTATTCTCAGCATACCTATATTTATATATATATACATAAAAGAGTACACAAACCCCTTCCAAAATTGAAACTACCGGCTGGCCGGCGCAATAAATGCGCGAGTCAGAGTTTTTCGCTGTCAGTGGAAAATTATGGTCGTTTCCCACGTGCACGAATGACGATTACTGTGTTTTCCAACAATAAGTCGCGCGTCATTCTTATCTAGATACACGCGTGCTCCGTTGGTAATCAGAAAATAGCGATCGGTTAATAGCAAAGTGGCAGACGCTGGAGGGGGCCGCGCTTGTAATCTATGTTAATACGACGGAGGTGGGTGAACGCTGCCTGTAATAACAGTGTTTTTGACCGTGTGACGTCACGCGTGCACACCACAGCTTTTGGAGGATTATTTATTTGACAGATCTCCCTACGGGGCATTCTTCCGCGCCTTTACAGCCGAGCTATAATGCCAAGCCGACCGGCGAGCTCGACGAGCACCATCCTCCGGCTTATTAGCGCCGGTGTGGAAGCACCATAAACCATATGCCCACTGCACTTTCCCGTAGACAATATACTATACTCTCCGAGAGAGAGAGAGAGATCCTCCCCGAGAATACCCTGCTGCGTCTGCTGCAGCCTCGCTTCTTCGTCTCTCTCTCTCTCTCTCTCTCTCTATGCTCTTATACATATCCATGTACGCCTTTGTAATATCCAATATCATTTTATTCCGCTAAATAACCAAGATTTATCGCGAGAGTCACTGCAATTTTAAGCCCGACTTTTAATCTCTTCACATTTTCTACGTTTATGCATTGTATATAGGTATTACCATAGAGGGACTTGCTTTATTTTCAACAAACTAAATTCCTTCTTCTTCCTCGTCTCTCTCTCTCTCTCTGTCCGCCTCTTATAACGCTGCTTTTTGTGTCACTGCAGGTAGGACAGCTTTAATGAAGAAAAGTTTATGCAAACTTGTTTCAATTATTTCTTAATAAGCCGATAATTTGGCCGTTTTCGGCTTGTTCCCGTAAAGTACCTACGGCCAGTCGGTTAAAATCTACATACAACTTGATTATCGGTCACGTCAAGAGAGTGGCATCGTTAAATTCGATATTCCAGTTACGAGCGCTCATATAACTATATATATATATATATATATATACATATACGTGTGCGTATGTATATAGAGGGGTGTGTATACGTATGCAGCCGCGAAAGCGCTTCTTTCTCGCGAATTTTCGGATTACAGGAGCCGCGTTTCGTATGCGCGCCAAATTGCCGTAATGACGGTGCAACGACGTAAAAACCGTTTGGTTCGTGGAAAGCAGAATGTAAGTCAGGACCCGCCTCCTCTCTTCTTGCCTCCCATCCCCTCCCCCTCCTCCAGCACCACCGTACCTCCGAGACCAAATACATCCAGGCAACCCTCTTCTTGTACGCACGAAGGCAGGCGCCTTTGATCCCGAGCCTTCTTTTCAGACTCCGATGCCCCCACTGTACATCCCGATATTTTATGGCCCTACGAAAATAATATAAGCAAATTCCCGGATTCTTATTCCACCATGAAACACCCCGGCCTCGCGCGTTCCTGCCTTTCGGAATTATATATGAAAAAAACTCCTTTTTAATCCCATCTTCCATCCATTAACGTACGTCTTTCCTGTCAGAATCTCGGAACCATCTATTTATACCAATTATTCCCACCTTACTTCCCCCAAATGCATGCAATACGTACATATATATATATATATACGTTTATAATATTGTTTTCAATCTTTCCTCTCGTCTCTTCTCTCGCCACCTTCCTCTTTCCACGCACCACTCGGACGGATAAATAAAATCACTGAAGAAATTTTAATAAACTCATTTACAATCTATATATATATACGAATTTATAAATATTCCAATAGAGATATTAAGAATTCAGAATTTAAATTCACTCGTATCGCTTGGTTCGCCTCCTGCCATTCGTATTTATCTCCTCCTTTATTGCCGCGATTTGTCCCATGGTGGACAGAGGGAAAGAGAAAGAGAAAAGACTTTGAGCCGCCAATGCTCGTAAGAATCGTTAAAAATCTATGGAAAATGAGCCTCTTTGCGTTCCGTGCGAAAGAATTAAGAATTCACCGGGATTGAAGTTCGCTCATAATTCATGTAACTCTTATCCTACTTTGCATTCACTGTAATTAGCGCGTTTTTTTGCTCCGCTAGCGTCGATCATTTATTACGATTACCGGCGATCGCGCAATTAACGCGAGGCAGCAGCCGCGCGCGTTTGCATTAACCGAAAGCCCCATTGAGAACCTTCGATTTCTGCATGCATGTATATAGGCGATCGCTTAAAAATCCTCGCAATAACTCATGCTATCGATCTAAAATTAGCGAGTGCGCGGCAGCGTCGAATTCTCCACAGTTTACACGCGATATTTCTCAATGACCGCGATTCTCCCTCTCCCTCTCCCTCTCTCTCTCTCATGCTATATCGACGACGCATGCATGGAGAACGCATCGCGCGTCAAGCGGAAATGTCCCGACGCCAGAGACAAATTCTGTTTGAACTCGTGAGTAATTACGAGACGGTGTAATAATAACGATAGTGCGGTGACTTCTGGGGCCCCCCGTGCGTCAACATGTTTTCTTGCAACCAGCTATATAAGATTTTTTTCTTCCACCCCCCCCCCCCCCCCCCGCTATTCACAGACCTCTCGTCGTCTTCTTCCGAAGCTCGCCGAGCACCAGATTTGCATACGGACATGTATACGCATTAGCGAGCTTAACGTACGGCTCTGTAAATCTGCAAATCGAGCCCTCCACCTCACCCCCCTCCCCTTATTCCTCTACTTGGCCTTCGTCCCGCCTCAATTATCCCCTTTTATTAATGCAAATGGCACACGTCCTCGACTCTCCACCACAAAAGTCACTGTCAAAAACACTCGGGGTTGCTCGCGTATACAATTTCGAATTTAATTGAGATCGTGGAGAACGCTGCCAAGTTTTTCCATGAAACGCGCCGCCACCTTGTAATACACCGTTGTATATCTGAAACTCACAGATTAGCCGGGAAACGCGTTTATTTATCGCGTATCACTCGACTCTCCGGTTAAACGCGCGCGACCTACGCTCTATATCCAGGTAATTGCACTGGTAATTGCGAATTTCACCTGTCGATCGCGTTCCTTCCATTCTCTATGGTACTCGCTAATTAATTGTTTACATTTTTCAAGACTTTCCCGCATTGGCCTTATTTTGTCCGCTTTCATGAAAAACGTGGCCGATTCGATACTAACGCGAATGCCGATAAAAGCCGTTGGCTAATGTCGATCGCGATTACCATCTCGTATATACCGATTGCTTTAGCGCGACTGCTCGTATATATAAACTCGTACAGTAATTCGAGTGGAGAAAAGGGATAATAAAAATTACGAATTATTATTTTATTAAACGTATCAAGAGTCTGATAAACAATTAAAAGGCGAGGAAATCTTGTTGGAGAGAAATCTGAATATTCCGCAGGCCTCCAATAAGGCGAGAGACTCTGGATAATCCATGGTGCGAGAGAATACCCGACGATTGCCCAAAGATATCCAAAGATATTCCTCCCGCAAAATCACCTTTTACTCGCGGAGATACACGCGCATACGCGAAATACTCGATGCCCAATCGTAAATAACCCAGGCGGATATGCATGCATCGAAAGTCCCTCTCCTCCCCTTCCCCCAATATCGCTCCTTCTTCTTCTCCTCCTCCTCGGAAGCCCTACCACTTTCTGCGAAAAAACCAAAGTTTATCCTCCGACAGGTGAGAAAAGTCACGACACTCGGCGCGTAAATTCGATAAATTGACTATACCTAAATTTTCTCTCTTCCTTCGCGATGAAGCCAAACCTATATCGAACCGGGAAACTCGATAGCCAAAACGAAGACTCTGAAGAGCGCTCGGCACGAAAGGGCAGGATAAAAAAAACCTCTTGACAAATTCCTTCGAATCCTCCATTGAGAACCCCATGATTTCTCTTCAATTAATTATTATGACTGTGACAATTTAATTTGACGAGATTGGATTTTTGAAAAGTTATCGATGGTAGGGTTTGGTGTACACGTGCGAGGAGCTGCAGCGTCGGGATATATCAGGGAAGAAAATGCGAGACGCGCGATAAAAATGACGCGTGTACGGGAAGGAGTGTGAGAGACGAGAGCACATAGGCGAGCAAGTGAGATATAAGGTAAGACGATAGGACGACGGTGCGCGCGTCTTAACTTTCCCACACATTCACGACGCATCTTGTAAGTCAGAAGAGAAAGAGATGAGGGAGGAGGAAACGTCAAGATGGCCGACGAGCAGCGTCCACCAGTCCTCAAAAGGGAAAAGCTGCATCTTAGCAACGTATCCGTCTCTCTCCTTTGATTTTCCATTTCGTCTCTCTCTCTCTCTCTCTCTCTCTCTCGCTCCACCTCTCGATTTCTATCTTCCTCATTTTCCCTCCTCGCATCCCCTTTACCTATGATTTACTTTCGTCCTTTCTATATATATATTCCCAAACCCCAACCCCCTCTGTTATCTCCATCAGTCTCCCTCCTCCCCTTTACCAACACCTCCCTTCTCTCTCTATACATATATATACACAGCAATTATCATTGTCTTGCGCTTCAATTTCCATTGATTTTTTAACTACCATTCTTCCTCCCCTCGAGGTTCGCCCTTCCTCTCTCCCTCGACATCTTTTTATCCCTCCTTCCCTCTTCTCTCCTTTTCTGCCGTAAGCACAGCGATGGTTCTACGCTTTCCCCCACCCCCTCCCTATACTAAGAGGTTCCCTGCGATACCACTTGATCGACGAGCGTTAGGCGTTTATTAATGTGTGCGGCTATACTCAGAAAAGCGATGCAAAATCGACCATCCGCGCTTATATATACGTTTATCGAATTACGCTGGAGACCCTCTTAGTACCCCCCCCCCCCCTCCTTCCTACACTACAAGGACTCTAACTATATTCTACACAGCCTCTTTTTGCACCAAAGAGGAAATTGCTAGATACTCCACTTGATCGCTTTCCGACACTCTTAACGAGCCAGAGACCACCTTCCACCGATTCTCACTCTTCTATTTGATCTGTAACACTCGATTAAACCGTTCGAAGAAAAGAACCACTCCCTCTCCACACCATCGTCTATACACGAGCAGCTCTAAAGTTTACTCCAGTGCACAGTGCCGTAATATTGCAAGAATTTCATTATTCGACCTCGGAACATAAATCGTTCGGTAGCGTGATTTAAGACTGGGTTAAATTCGCTGTTTAAAATATTATACCTATTCTATATATATATATATACATTGCACGTTAAAGCGCTATCGGTAAATTTATTACACGGTTTTATCAATTTCCGTATTATCGCGCGTAAAAAGGTAGAGAGATGATGGAACAATCAAATGATGCATCAGACGGGATCCGAGCGTGGCAAAATAAGAAAGCACAGTGCACGCCGGGCATTTAGCTATTATTCACGGCTTTCTTTCGAGAAATGCATTAACGATTACGATCGGCTTCTCGCATTAGCGCTCATCACAATGGGTATAGCGCGAGATTTTCGCAATATCCTTGGGTGTAGCCGGGGGAGTAGCGTGAACGCGGCAAAACTGTGCGGATAAGGTAGAAAAAAAAAGAATTAGGGTGGAATGCGATATATTCGCGATCGAGAGAGAGAGAGAGAGAGAGAGAGAGAGAGAGAGAACGTTAATTCGTACATTTCGATCGCGATTCAGTCCGGAATGGGCTTTTACATAGGTGCAGGAGAGGGTGTTCGTTCAAGGAGGATAATTACGGCAAGCCTATAACGCGCGAGTTTTATCTGAGACTTGGATCGAATCTCTATTCAGAAAGGAGAAGCCCGAGAAACGGTTGGACGGATACGCGTAATAACAGTTTGTGCGCGTTGCCATAGCAATGTGCTCGCATGGCAGATAGAAGGAAGCTCTGAACGGACGCGCCAGTGTATATATATATATATATATAGCTACGCACAGAGAGTCGATAACTGATTTCTCGCCGACAAAACCTGCGCCAGAACTAATCTACTTTTGCAGCCGGACATTGCTTGGACATGGACGCCAATATGGATGCGTTACGCGGAAGAAACCTGATGATGTCGGAGCTACCATGGCAAATCATCCGCTCGCCGAGACGATAGACCCTGCCTATAGCTCCGCTGACGAGCCCACCTTTTCTTCCGGCAACGCCAGCATTTTCCAAGATACCTCGCCCTTTATCCACCTCCCGATGCAATTAATTAGCCGCGCGTTTCAAGAAAATTCCTACAGTCTAATAGGAGAGAAAAAATAAAAACACCGAGCTACCGCGAACGATGACTCTGTGAGATTTTATGATTGATGCGTTCCCTTCTGGCACGCTAATGAGCCAACCGTCGAATTTAATCGATTTCCAATGATTTTATTTTTATATATATATATATATATATATATATTATGATCCTGTACGAGCACGCAGTGTGCACGCGTATAAATAATATTGTAAACCGAATGTGACGTAAGAGAAGAAAATTCACCGAGCCTTTTTTTCGTCGTTAATGAGATTTAGATTGGTTTACAGGGGACATAAATCTTGTCGGGGTGAAGCTCGTAATAAGTGAATTAATCTTGCTCGGGAGCCACGGGATTTCTGTCGTAAAAAGTGCGATACCTTCTGGAAAAAGTAACGCGACGTTGGATGTGTATGAAATGGCGCATGGAATTTTGAAAAAGCTTTCTATGTACACGTATATAGATGCGCGTAGTGTAGTAGTAGTCGTGCGCGATACCACACGCTTAGACTCCTGCATGGTGGTGGATGATGGAACTAATGGAGGAAAGGTAAATAATGAGAGTCGTGCGGATGAATAATTGGGAAACTGTCTGCGGACGCTTAGCCATGCAGCTTGTTTTCAGATGTAGTTGCGCGTGAAAGGTTGAGAGGGGGGGGGGGAGGAGGAGGGGAGAGTTTAATAACAGCTTTCAGCGTTGAAATAAGCTACCAAGGCTCGGGAAGAGCCGTGATTTTTCGTGAACGGTGATTATCGGAAAGCAAGCATGTACTATGTAGCAACCAATTCCTCGGAGCGACTCGTCTCGGATCGAAAGCACCCGATCGCTACAGGCTCGGGAAGAATATAATCCGTTTGCGGAAAAACACCTCGGTCTGTACTAATGAGAGCTCCTTTTAACGCCATCGTCTGGTTAATGGACTCGCGCGGCGTTACCCTCGATTTACCACGAGACTCTCCGACGATTCGGTCTGCTACGACGCGATAATTCATCCGGCGACTATCGATATAAATCCACGCGATAATGAAGGCCGCGCGCGCGCGCACACCTTGTTAAAATAATCGCGAGCGAGATATAGCTCGCGGACCAACGACGCAATTATCCCGATAATTAATGAGTCATCGAATAATCGACGCTCCTCTACGCTTATCAGCTCCCGGCGCGATAGAATGATCATCGATTTCAACCTGTACCCGCTCGTTACCTTACAAAGTCATTGAAATCAATTCCTCCCTTCAATCTCTCGGCCGCGCGCGATAATATAAATGCATTTATTCATGGAAGCTGTGCGCGAATAAAAATCACCGGTGCTAATAAATTAACGAGCCTTGGATTAAGATTGCTTCCTCGTGTACCACGTACGTGTCTTCTGTATGTGTGTATATATAGTCTCTGCATGGAAAAAAGTGGCAGGAGAAAGAAATCGGCGCTGAGCCGGTGAAGATATTTCCAAGAGCGGGGATATATCGAAGGAATAAGCTATCGAGCCTCTCGGAGGTTTATTAAACGAAACGGCAAAGTTTCGGCGAACGTTATATAGCAGCGATAATAACGATAAGGATACGCGAATAAGGATGAGTACCGAGTCATCGAATTAAGAGAGATAACGTTATAATAATAAGCTGACAATTTTATTTAGATTCAATCGAGCCTCGTAATAAATGGACAATTAAAATAAGCATCGCGGCATCTCCGATATCACGCAGCGAGCGAACGGTCGGAATTCTTTCGCTGGGATAAAGTGGAAAATTTACAAAGTTGTTGGAGAACGGCGATGACGCTGGGATCCAGCTGAAGGATGATGCGCCGAATTCAGACACAATGACTCAGAGAGGTGCTATGGCCAAGGATGGAAAAGGAGCGAAAAGATATGGAGGGAATGATTTGGTGGAAGAGATCGAGGAAAAAGGAATAATAGGAGGGGGGGGGGGGGGAGTGAGAGAGAGAGAGAGAGAGATAAGGACTGCACGCGGGGTGTGCGATGCTACGCTGCAATAAATGCTGAGCCGGCAGCGGCGGGTTGTTCGAAAACACGCGGCAGGGGCAGCGGGATGAGGTTAACGCGGCGAATGATTCATCGGCAGCCCTAAAATAGCAATGATGTATCGTCGTAATTGGCTGAGATTTCGGCCTTAAATCTTCGCGGGCGCGTTAATTGCCGACCATGAAAACGTCCCGGTGAATCTCGACCCTCCCCCCTCCCCTCGCCACCCTGCACAACCCACCTGACACGAGACAATTTGCAGCCGTTGAAAGATAACATCCATTCTCCTGCTACGTACAATTATTTCACGAATAAACTTCATTCGTCTCGATTAATCGCGTTACCGCGCGCGCATGCGCCTTAAACGCTTATAACAATATTAATTTGTCTCTCGTCGGGAGCACAGCACGCGAAACACGACACGATTTCCACACTGTCATTATTTGAAGTTTCACTCGTTCAGTTTAAAAAGCTGCGGCTGCCGAGCGGTGAAAGAGAATACGCCTCGAGAGATCTCATTAAAATTACGCATTAGATCGGTATTTCTCCGCTCGATCGAAACTTTCGTGTCCTGAAAAAGTGGAATTTTCCGAGTCGATGAAAGATTTCGAGAAATGGCTGCGTATATACGTGCCTGTGCACCACGTTGCACTGTAGGTCGTGTAGGAAGCGATCGGGAAGGTCGGTGCGTGGATAGCGTTCATTCATCAAGGGAGTAGGAGTATCGTTTGGTTCGTTAAGAGTCGATTACGTTTCTAGACAGTCATCATTCGCGTGTTAGGCACGTTCGAGACGCGTCGCGAGCCGGGCACGCGCGCCACCGAGCTAGTCAGGAAGTTGCCAGGATCGTTTCTCGGAGGTTAACCGTAATCGAAGGGTCACAAGGGAGGAGTGAGAGGAGGGGAGGGAGGGGGATACAGATAGAGCGAGCGAGAGGAGAGAGGATGCACGGTGTATATATACAAAGCCCATCGTCGCGGTGGAGCGGCAACTCGCCGAGCGAGACGGATGGCAGCTGTTCGACGAGGAAGAACGGTGATGAGGAAGGTAGGGAGAGGGGAGGGGGGTTGGCAAGCGGCAAGAAGAAACAAGGACAGCTTCGTGCGCGGAACAAGTGCACAGGCCTGGTTGGTCTCGACGGCTGCTGCTGCTGCAGGCGGGCAGACAGGTTGTCCAGATTCCACGGAAGGTCGTTTGCTTTGCTTACCGCGGGTCGCGAGGCAGCGGAACGCCGCCGCCGCCGCCGCCGCCGTTCCGAACCTCGGCGGCCTGGAGCGAAGGAGACGGAGGAGAAGGAGAACGGCCAGACTCGCGGGGACACGTGCACGCACACGCGTACAGCCGTGTTTACATGCAGAAACTCCGTCTCTCTATCTCTCTCTCTGCATCCCTTTTCTACTCTCCTTCTTCTTCTTTTTTTTATTCCTCTCATTCACACGCACACACGCGCGCAACCCCCCCCCCTCCCCACCAGCCCTTCTACAATATTTCCAGTCCCCATCATTCATGTCTCGTTTCTGTCGTCCTACGTGAATTTCTTTATAACCTCGGCCAGGGAAGCGCGAGCGCGAATAGAGCGCACGCACACACGCGCGCGCTATCGACGATCTGCTTTCTCGGAGTGTTTGCAAACTCTCGTTCAGCAGACCGTTGTGTTTGTTTGTGTTGGCGCGAGAGAGGATGAGAGACACCGGATACCCAGTTCTGTACTGGTTCTCTTCACTGACCAGAGAAAGCTCCGCTATTGGCGTAGATTTATACGTGTATCGACAGTTTTGCCTCTGTGTGTATGTGTGTGTGATACACTCGCGTATCAAGGTTCCTCCGTGACATACCGCCACGGGAAATCCGCACCCATCTCTCTTTTTCTACTTATTTTCTCCACTCCGATATACATCTGTTGACGCAAGAACCTTTTCGTGAAAAACACTTTGATACCTCCAACTCGAATTTTATACAAAAGCGTATATAAAACTCGGATTAATCGTACTTTGAATATTCAACGGCGAAGGTTGATCAACGCAAAGATTTTAGAAATACGAAAAGAAATGAAGATATATATATATATATATACGAGTGGGAATTTCTAATGGCAAGATCGTAGAAGATCCGTAAAGTCGCGAAACCGAAAGACACGCCTTTATTCGGAGTCAAAGTAACTTTCTCTGTACATACTGACACCATGTAACGCAACCAACTTGGTAGAATCGACTTTGGCTAATACATATAGATATAGACATATAGAGTCGTGTAGAGCTACAAAGTTTCAGGCAAAGCGATCCGATGAAATCTGGAGCAGGAGATACCCGGTATATATATATATCTATATACGTGTTTGAAAACGTATATATAGCGAGAGGTTTTTATAAATGGAGAGAAGGAAAAGTTTATATATACGGGATCGTGTCGCTTGTTTCTTTTGGATTAAATGGAAAGGTGGGGGGGGGGGGGGGGGGGGGGAGGAAGGCAGCTGTGCAGGAGAGAATCCACGATGGGCTTTTTCAGGTTCTGCTTGAACGACAGGTACGAGTGGAACACAATCGGATGGAATTAGCAGAACTCGTGGGTATCTCCACATTGTTCGGGAGTAGCGTTAACGCGCTTTGAATGCCTGTATGCTCTCTGCATGCTTATACATATCAGATCACGCCCTCGGACATCGTGCAAGCAGCTGTTTTTCTTACGTCAGTGAGAGAGGAATGTCTTTGAATTACGACGGGTGTACTCTGGCGACAATTGCACTCATGCACGCGCGTCAAAAAGGGCGTGGATCGTCTTTTTGCTACACGCGCACACATACACGCACGCACACCGTGCAAGAGAGAGAGAGAGAGAGAGAGAGAGAGAGACCATTCCCCTCGAAGCAAATTACGAATGCGTTTTTGCGCATCGAGCAGCGAGTTTTTGCGTCCCGTGGGATCGATATCGTCGCGTTTCAACGCGCACGATTTATAAATCGTTGAAACACATTTAATTACGAAAGTCCGTAATCCCGACGAGCCGAGTCTCCAGCTTAAATCTGGTTTAAGGTGCGATCGCGAAGCTATTACTTAAGCCTGCAATATCGTAACTACACACTCGCCGTGCATGCAGGAGTAACCGCAATATTATCACGCGAGTGTCGCCGAGAAAAATCGGCGATATTTTGTACGTGCTTGTAACGACACTCGGTGGCTTTTACGAGTCGCGTTTTACAGCCAATAACTTGCTCGAATTGCCCGATAGCGTAGATCACGAAACCCGAGATTAATCGACAAATAGAGCTCTGCAATATGCTGCAACTTCCAATATGCAATAGCGTTATCTAAGCTCGCGTTGAATTTATCGCTCTGTCGCGTCATTGATGTTCCTGGATCACATTTCATGGACACTACTAACCGACGAGATTAAGACCATCATTTGCTTTTAAACGTCAGTACCGAATACCCTCGTTTTCCTTGATCCCTCTAGATCGCGATAAACCTATGCTTTTAACTTTGTCCAACTTGAAATTATAAAACGATTTTTTAACGCCGCCTCTCCGTGCTTACACCGCGCTGCTATATAGTGTATATAGCAGTGCAGCCACACTCGTACAGAGTTAATCTCGATATTTACTACCCTCATTCGCCTGGTAAGCTTTCATGTCTTCTACTACTGGCATTGAACAAATTCTGACAAGTAGTCAAAGCTGCAATGTCGCCACAATTTATCGCGCTCGGGTTATCCAACTCGATATATCACAGCACTAAATCTCAATAATTTATAATATGCGTAATTCATGATTTTATCATCGTCTCCTCGATGTCTTATAAATTAATCACCGAGCCTCGTTGCACTGGAGCACTAAAAATCCATGGAAACGGTGTGTGACGAGACTTGCCTCTGATCATGCTATACATACGGCATTATAATTTCATTGATAGCGCCGCGAATTACCGGATTCCACCTCGTGTTCTTATATTCTTACGAAATCTTCAGCAACGATGATACCAAAAGGATTCCAACTCGAATCAATTCTATATCCTCTATTTAACGCAACGAACCACAGCTTTCCATGTAGGTGATGACGAGATCGATCACTTCAGGGTCTAGCTGATATAACTCCAGGACGGTTATCCGAATAAGACAGTGTAATACGTACGTCAGGGGGTAAACTTTTCCATATCTATATATGTAGGTACAAAGGCAATAAGACGCTTGGACGTATGTACGCGACGCCTCGACTCGGATCGCTTTCGTAAGTTCGATCTGGTCGCGCAACGACGTCGTTTCTTCTCGTTCCACGAGCGTCGCGAGTCGCAAACTTGTCGGATTAGCCTAACGATCTCAGCTCTCGCTATCGGGCCGTTAAAGTGGCTCGGCGATGATGTCGCGATAACCCTAGCGCAGCGCCACAGGCTGCATCCAGTCCCAACGCGAGTTTATCTTTAGGGCCACCTCGCACACCCTACTTATATTACCCACAACTCTATATATACATATACCTCCGTCAAAATAAGCCTCGCGTCATCCGAATCAAAGTATTTCGTTTCCCAAATCTCTCCGAAGCGATCCAATAAACGCTATATATATATACAATTCTTTAAACGATCCTCGCCGCAATAACGAGCGTGCACACATACGGACGGAGAGCCATAATAGAGATTGCGAGTGAAATTCTTCTGGGAAATGGACTGCTCTGGTGAACGGGGCTTATCTCCCAGGACGATCTCGGAATGGCGTAGACCGAACTATATTTACTGGGAGACGGCGAGACGGCCGCGTCGCGTCTCGTCGCGGCTGCGCTTCCCGAGCGCCGGCCGCACCAGACTCGTCTCTCTTTCTCTTTCGGCCGCGCGCGCGCGCGCGCGCGCACGCTGGTGCATCGCGGTTTTCGAGCCCGCGCGCGACCTCCTGGCTCTCGCGTCGCGATCTCCGCACGCACACACGGGGGAACCGTGCGCCGCCTCCGGCTGTCTGGCGCTTCGCCGGTGATGCTGCGTGTGCATCGGTGCGCGAATGTGTGCGTTGCACGGTGGAAAGGATCAGCTCGCCTAAGCGGAGCCCCATCGTCCATCGCGCGCGCATCCGTCGCATCTCGCTGCTGGCGCGACCGAGTCGATATATGCGTGATCGCGCCAATATTCTCGAGGAACGCGCTCGTGTAGGTGTGTACGGGTGTGCGTGCACCCGATTGACGCGCATACTGCGCTAGAGAGAGAGAGAGAGAGAGAGAGAGAGAGAGAGAGAGAGAGAGTAGAGCGGAGACAGGGCGTGGTCCAGCCTTGCTCTTACTTGTAATTATGCTTATTCACTGGACTTGCAACCGCATCGATGTACTATATATATATGCGTGTTTGTGTGTAAGACCCTCAATAGACAAATCCACGCAAAGCTCGGATTTCACAATGGAATCGAAACTATTAAAATCCCTTTAAAAGCGATGAACGACATCTCCGACGACAGCACCCGTGTCACACATTTTGGCTGGGAACGCGCTGGACAGCGTGTATAATTAGCGGGGAGAAACGCCAGTCATGCGAAATTTTGTAGATGGACGTTATGTAAGTTGCACAAGGTGCCCGTTGCCGAGATCGAAACCAGCTGCAAATTGGTATGCGCGCCGAGAGTCTTGCGTCACTGCGGTGTATTTAGTGCAGATTCTCGTCTCGCGCAAATTTTATTCTCAATTCTGATCGGTAATGGAGGCTTTTTGGGTATTGTATAAAAACGAAAATTTTCTCCTTGTAATTCCGATTCTTCCGCGTGATTCGACGCCGAAAACCGGATGGAGAGGAGAGGATCTCGGCTTGTATGGATCGGTGTAGAGGGATGGAAAGTTAGAATGGCAAAAGGACAGTGGAAAAAAAAAGAGAGGCTTTGGTAAGTGACCACGGGGTACCTACGTGTTCCAGGTGGTAGTCATATATATACAAATTATGATAATGACCGATTGCTTCCCTTGCCTTTGCGTCCTTCCTCTTCTTTCGACCCCCACCCCCCCCCCCCCCCAACCTAACCCTCTTCATCCTTCCTTATTTTTTTCTTCGCGTTATACACACACACGAACCCGTATCCGTGCACTCTCATCCAATTGGTCGGCTTTTTTCTTACACACACACACACACACACGTGTGCAAGACCTATCAACGATACTTACCTCTATGATATTTTGATCCACGCGTAATGCGATACTTGTGCATATCGTTGCGCGATTGATACATCATTGAAGACACATATATATATACACTATTCGATAACCGTCCAATTATCAAACTGATTTCCACACGAGTTCCAAGTATCAGTGTTAGATGGCGCAGTCTTCGAAATTAGTCAACGGTGCCATTAATTCCCTGTCGTAAATTTCCTACATATACATGATAATAAAATGTATTCTAAAGCGCGTCATTTCCATTTCGATTTGAATATTGCGAAATCAATTAATGCAGGATAAATAATGTCGCGCGTCCGGGACACGCGCAGATTCGAGATTTTCAAGAACGAAGCTTCCCCAGCATTCATCGATATCATTGCTGCTGTCAACGAGCGTGACGCAGGGTAATGGATAATATTTTGGACACTTTCCATTAGCACATAACGCTCGTACCTTTCGCACATTTCAATCGACCGGTGAATTTTCCCGCGCGTACATACGCGACGCGTGCTTTTTAATGGCGCGCGCACGCGGCACCAAGTTTGTCCGCAGCCAGTCGACTATATCGACTGCTTCGCGAAGCGTATTAACTCTCGACATTTTCCAATACGGAAGTTCTCTATCTAGATTTTTCACTAGCCAGTCGTATCTCGACGATCTTATCGGATATTGCCAATACAAATCAAACTGGCTTGTCAATATCTTTAATGCCCCTCGCCGCTTTTATCAAATTCCATTTTATCACGCCAGAATTTTTCCAACCTGCTCGAATATCCAAGTTGCACGCGAGCAGTCCGCTCTTTTCCTCGGACCTCCAATAATATTGCCAGACGTCGTTATATACTCTACACCGTTGTACAAAATAAACCAACTCCGAGGGGTGTATAATTAAATCGGGAAAAGCGCGATGGACGCTGGAGATTTCGGTTGGATTTCGATAAACCTTATATATATATATATATATATATATATAATTACAGCATCTGAGAGAAAAGCATCGAACAAAAGTATATAGCTGACGCGTCGAGTGGATAATCTGACATTTTAGATGTGCTGCGGAGCGAAAAGAAGGGTGAGGGGGGGGGGGGGATAGGAGGAAGAAAATCGTGGTTTCAGCGCGCGCACGCGCGTAGCTCGAGGGGGATTTGCAAGGTGCGTCATAAGTTGAAAATGGTGGTCGTGGCAGAAATGTCACGAAGCTGTTGGCGTCGGGGCCGGATACGCGGAATAATCCGCGTTTCAGGAGAGATAAGCCGCGCGAGAGTCGGCGAGTGTGCATGTGCACGTGCGTCGGAGCTGCGGCGACGCGGCCGTTGCGGGGCGCGCGTGTGCGTTTTCAACAGGCCCTTCCAACACGCTATTCTTTTTATGCCCCCAACGCAGCGCGCGCACACACACACACACACACAGGCGTTCACCGACGAGCCAAAGCCGCAAGAGCGGCGCGCGCGCGTATCGATGTTTCTGCAGCGCGCGTCGAGCTATTGGACCAGAAAGCTCGACCTTTCCATCGAACGGCGCGATATCTGCTGCGGCTACACGCGCTGTATAATAATCGCTCTTGCGCCGAGTCGACGATCGAACACGTCTAAAACGCGCTCGAAACGAGCCTGGACACCGCTGCATGCGTCAAGTTTCCTTGTTACGCGCGCACGATTCGCGCTGCGTTGTTTACGACGCATAACAGTCTGCCTAAAAGCTCACCTGACTCGCAAAAATTGCTGCAGTTTCCATTTTAGCGGCAAATGATCCGTGGCTATAAAATGACTCGGTTGGCGGATTAGGAGAGACGGCCGAGAAACGGGTGCCTGGCCTTAGATAAGCCAGGACAGTGCGACGCGTGGACTGTGGTGTGTGCTCCAGTCACGAAGCAGAAGGACGCGAGTGCTACTAAAATAGCTACGAAGGTGCATATTATGTTTCCAGAGAGTGAAAGAGAGAGAGATGGAATTGCTGCGAGAAAGGAGATCGATGGATCTAGAGAAAGAGCTAGGCCGAGTCACAGTTGAGATCTAAAGGGCAAGGACACTCCAACGATCCATCTCATTCACTCTCTCTCTCTCTCTCTCTCTCTCTCTCTCTCTCTCATGCCCGCGCGCCCGCGTCACTCGTTCCATTCAAACTACAATCTCTAATCAGCTTCATTTTATGATTTAATCATGCGAGACTTCAACGTCGTACCATTGGAAGTTACAAGAGCCTACGATAATTAGGCTAGTTTTCCCAAGAGAGCCTGCGTACAAGCATCAGCAATTTATCGATCGTTTCAATAACAATTTTTCCAACTCTCCAATCACGCATTATATATATATATATATATATATATTCGTAGTGTCAATTGCGACGGAGCATGAAAACAGGATAAAAGGGCATTCGCGTTTTGCCATAATACGAGGGGGAGACTCGTATATATGTGTGTGTGTGTGTAGAGTGGCTACCGCGGTTCAAGCTCGCCACCACCACCCTATTAATTCGCCGTGAAGGCATTTTTTACGTGCGTGTAATTGCAGCGAGATTATCGGCGACGCGCTCATTACGCGTGCCGAGAGATTATTAAGACGCTGTATATCACCGAGACTGGCAAAACAAAGAGGGACAAAAAAGAAGCAGAAAAATTTCCTTTATTTTATGCAGAGCGCGAAGCAGGAAAGAACGTATAATTGAATCAGCGGAGAAACGTAACGAGGACTTTTCGAAAAGTTCCACGGTCTACTCGAAAGACACACTCGAGGATTAATCGTAATAATAATGCATGAATTAAAATTTTCTCCAGGTGGTTTTTAACATTTTCAGCTGTTCCGAGAAGTTGGCACGAACGGGAGCATTTATTTTCACGCGGTTTATGGAAATTTATACTGTCGAGGGAACAATGAACCCCTCGCGCAGTGTCCAACACACACACACGCACATAAAAATGCGAAGAGAAATGTAAATCAAGCCGGGCCGAGCGGTGTTATCATTCCGAGATTTGTTGTTAGATCGCCGAGCGGCAACGGTAACGTGGCTGCAGCAGCCTTTATATATATAATGCAATCGACTCGTGCGCGCGCGTGCCTCAGGGCTTTCATGTAAATGCGTGGCTCATTGAACTCCGAGTAAACACTGGCAGATAGCATCGAGCTTTTCTACGTGTTTCATTGAGTAATTGATTAATCGAGATGCCGATAAACAATGCGAATTTCTCCCAGAGTCTCTTGAATCTGATATCATAAATATCTCGAGAAAAATTTCAGTCACTCGACTCGTGCGAAAAGCAGCTGCAATTTTTTCTTTTTCCTTTACCAGTCAAGAATGGTCCCTTGATTCCATCTCTTCAGCAATTTTACCAAAATATTCGTAATATATTATGCAAATTTAGTCTGTGATGATTGCAACAAGAATTTGCAATATTTCTAATAACAAATGAAATTACTCGATAATATATATATATATATATATATATATATATATATATAGGCGACTAAGAGAAGCGTGCATTAGCCACGAGCGAGTATAGTCGGTGCAATAACGAAATGGAAACTGCGCATTATTCGCAGTCGATAAATCCAGTAGAGCGAGAGTACTATTATTATACGCGCGAGAGAATGACGTTATAAATTGTTATAAGAGTCGAACATTGAAAGCTTTCGCAAACACCTTCGTAGATCGCGCGTCGACGTAAACGCGATCGAGCTGTGGAAGCGTCGCGCACAGGATCGGTTTTTAAGGATCGTTCCTTCCTCTTGGACAGTATATATATATATATGTATAGGTATACATGTGTAGCGGGTCCATTAAAAGGAGTGGATCTCGCGCGAATCCTGGCAAACGCCGTGCAGATTAAGTCGTGGGACGAGTGGAATGCTCGGATTAAAGCGAGACACTAAATTCGACCTGGTGCTAGCTTCATGGTTATAAGCTGTCCTTATAGTCGTGCTCGCGCGCAGGGTCTTATCGCGCTCTTTCCAGTCGGAGGCACGAAGCTCGCACTAAAACCTGATAAATTCATCATGAAAACGTCGATGGTAACGACGACGGCGCGGTGCGTGGGTGGATCGGACGCGAGAAAGCAGCGTTTCTCGCGCGAAACCTATATATCCCCGAGACTCGCGTTCTTTCGGACAGAACGCGACTCCTTTATATGGCCATCGCAGAGTTACGGGAACGACCCTGAAGAATCTATATAGCGCGGCCGGCAAATGGCGCTCTCGTCCCGCGAAAAATCCGACCAGGACGCGTTTTCTACTGCCGCGTGCGAAAAAAAAAAGAGGAACGTCGGGTAGTTTAATCTAAATTGTCCTGGCGTCTTGGCAGATTGAAAGCTTCCCTTTAACGCTCGTTCTTACACTCTCACTGGCGCTATTATCGTTTAACTTTATTCAATCGTCAATTTCCCCTTAACTGTTATTATACGTGCGCGTACCGAAAGATAACTCGAGGTTTTAGGGACGTAAAGAGGCAGTTTAACAGCAGGTGTTTTTGCGCTCTTTGTTATTGGGTCCGCGGGAAAAAATGAGCAATCTCGTAGAAGAGAATTGGTCGATGCGAGGAAAAAGCGGTGGATAAGGTGTGTGCGTTTGGCATTGCGGGGATAATTGCGGGGCAATTGTGCCGTGGCAGTAAAATTGCGTTTTCTCGCTCGAACGTTGAAATGCGCCGCTGCCACGGTACGCGCATGCGGGGCTTGTGGGTGTTCGCGCCGTTTCTACGTGCCACGTACTGTCTAAGGTGTACGTGTCGTAAAAACGCATCAATCACGCGGCTGCTGTCCGGCGTTATCGAATCGTTCTTCGACTCGACACGTCGGCCTCGCGTGAAATGTTGCCTTGTTCCACAGCCGCTCGGACTAAATAGTCTTGTCCATTTGGCGCGGTGCCGGTATAGTGAGAGTTCCGAATGTCCAATTGCCCGACGCGACAACGCGCGATGCTTTACTTTGCAGAATTTCTTATCCGCGACACCTCGCACCCTTATCTCCTTCCTCGAAATTTTATTCTTTCCACACATTCGTGCTTTGGATTCTTTATTCCTCAAAATCTTTGTTACTGATATAATATTTTGATATATATATACATACGTATATAATTTTAGAATGCAATTGCAACGAAATTTTACGAGAAAAATTAAAGATTCTTTCACCTTTGCTTCATCTTGCATATAACTCGAGTCGAGCTGTGGATTGGGATTTAATATTGAAAAGCAACATTGATGTTCTTGTCATCGAGTTGACAAATCGCCATTAAAATCTAAATTGACGTTTCACTTTGCAATCTACTGTATATACTATCATTGATCCTCGGCTGCGCGAGGCTCTACATTCGGCATCATTATACCTAATTATTCAACGGACAACTACCAAGCGAGATATAACACAGCAATATTTAATTAGCGTGTCTGTCGCGAGCTCTCTCGGTCCGAGTCCATTGGTGCGAAGCTGCTTACGAAACACGCTGAAAATTCGATGGGCAGTTTCGATAAACTGACATTTTTCACTCGAACTTCCACTTTTCCTGTTTATATCGAAGCAACGCGATTTGCCACTCATTTATCATATTAAGTAATATCCGCTGCTGTTTTTCTTCTGCACAATTACCCATGCATGCACGTATGTATATATATATATATATATATATATATATATATATATACGTTACACATGGTACAGAGTACGCGTAGAATGTGAAAAAGAAATTGAAACGTTCTCTTTATATTACACGTGATACAATCTATATATTCCTCGTCATCTTATTAGCAAAATCGTTTGTTCGTTCGTTCGTTCGTTATTTTTATCGTTTCTCCAATTGGTAAATTGGGCGTTTGCTTATACACACACATACACACACATATATATATATAAGGATAGGAAATGCAGGAACTTTACGATTAGGGACGCGGTTGGATAGGATAATCGTGGTGCCGGTTATGGGGATGTTTCGACGAATAGCGGGCATAAAAAAGGAGGGATCGAGGGGAGGGGAAGTAATAAAAGAGCTCGGCTTGACATTACTGTCGCCAAAGACGCGAGGGGATACTCGTTTGCCCGGGCATATCTGCGGTAGATCTCTCTTTCTCCACGGCGCACGATGATACTCTCTGGCCAGCGCGGAGACTCTTATTTACAACGACAATGACCAACGTAACGACGATTCTTGGTTAAACGTGCCTCGAGCCGCGGACGCCATAACGCGCGACGACGTTTTTACGAAACGCGATAAGAATTCGAAAAGAGTAGCCCGATATATACCCGCTTTAATACTCCTCTACACCTTCATATATATATATAACCCTCGAATTATTTCTATGAAACAGACTTACGCAACTATATTCCCAAGTTTCTGCATATATATATATATATATATATACATATATTATTAATATTTTACGTCGCTCGCAAACTACTCGACGAAAACCATGATCGAATTAAAGACTATATGCATATAGTTGTATAAAAACCTGACGACAAAACTCGAAGCCATATTCCGATTCCTTCAACCTCAACCGATCAATGTTTTCGCAAAGGATCCTCGACTCGATATGCATATCAGTATCGTTTCTTTTACCACGCGAGTCTCTCGACGAATATATTAATTCATTTTATCAATCAATCCTCTTTTTTCGATCGAAAAGATGCTTATCTCAGGATCGAACGGAAATTCGCGTGGCTGTTTCGTCAGGATGGAGATTCTCCGCGGAATAATATTGGAATAATTGGCGACAGGCGTCGGCAGACGCGCCCATATATACGCTGGAGCGAGAGGGATGATTTTCAGGTGGAAGCCTGTCCGTCGGGCTGGCGGAATAAAATTTGTGCTGACGCACACCGGAATAGCGTGTAACCGCTTCATTAAGAAAACTGGTTCGTTGTGACGTGGGGCGGCTCGATTTTACTGGATTTAACAGTATATCCATGTGCTTCCCTCTTTCCTTCTCTCTTTGGTGAGATGTTTGCGGGGGGGGGGGGGGGGGGGGGAGAGTGGCGCGGGGCGACCTGGCAAGAGTGTCGGGCGCGCGCGACGTCCGAGCGCAGCCAGGGCGGTGCTCTCGATCCGGCTCGTTATGGATCGCCGCTTGAAATCGTTTTATGGGCGTATCACGACCGCGTCTTGGAAAAATGGCAGCTCGAGAAACTCTGTCCGGAACGCGCGCGAGATTCTCCGCGATCGTCGTGCGTGGCTTCGTTAAAATGGCCAATGGTGAAACTCTCCTGCGGGAAATCCGCCGCGGGCCTCTTCGATGGAGAAAAGCTGCGCGCGAGAAACCTTTGGATCCGCGTTTGCGCTATATATATAGGTATGGGTTCGTGGTTTTCCAAGGCCCCCAGCGACGCGCGAGCTTCCTCCTTCTTCGCGCTGCGTACGTCGATCGACGCAGCGCGACGCGCGATTTATTCGACGCCCGGAGTATCGCTCCAGAGGCGTCCCGAGTGGCGCGGCGCGACACCCGCGTCGATCTTCGTGATTTACGCCCATCCGTACCATAAATTTCCTGCCAAACCATCGTCTGCCTTCCTTCTCTCACTCCCGCCTATTTTTTACGAGTCCGCTCTGCGCGCCTCGATACTTCCCAAAGTACGAATTTCGAACCTACCGAATATATACACGCGCGCTTATATGTATATATATATATATATATATATATATATATACTCGATTAAAAATTCAGCTCACCGGGAGGTTTTATTAATCCCGCGACAAAATTTGCATGCCGCCGTGAGTCACGGTAGTCAAGAGTGAAAAATGCTGCTCGTAAACGGGCATCGTTTAAACGTCAAAAATGCTAATTGTACACGGTAATTAATAATAATTAATAATACGCGCGTTGTGCATTTGAAACTGCGATATCGATTTTTGAGATCGGTGTATATATGATAATTGCAATTATTATTAATGTATATAGGTAGAATCCTCCGTTACATCGACGTTCGTTATTTCCCGCGTGATTTCCGAATTTCGTCGGCTTCGTCTTCGTCGCCGGTGAAACTCTCGAAAACGAGTTTAGCGCGAGGCGCAAAAAGCCAAGCAAATCGGGATCAACAGTTTCCACGCCCGAGGTTCTTCTAGATCGAATGAATTATTCGCCCCACGAACACTCGCCAATACAGCTATATATATATATATATATATATATATATAGTGACACCGTAAAACATACATATATGTATATAAAAGAAGGCTCGCGTTCGTTCGGTTAGAGCAAATGTTTATGATCTTACCACGGTGAATAATGTCAACTTTTATCTCTCCGATTTCGAGACTTAAATGCCTAATAGAAATCGGATGTCGGTAGTCCAGTTTTTGCCGATGAACTCCGCGGGAAGAATAATTAGCTCGAAATCGTCAGGTTGCAATGCGTGCGCAGATTTATCGAGGTGAGCGTTCTTCTATACAGTATTGGTATAGTTATACACATGTATGTTGTTCAGCAGTAGTATATATATATATATATATATATATATAGGTATAGCCATCGGAGTGGCACGACGACGATCGATAAATCCTTAAAAGAAAGTCATTGAAAAATTGCGAGAGGCTAGCGCGAATTCTTGTCTCGCGGCAGGGAATTCCTGCCTCTGTGTATGTGTGTGTGTGTATAGGGCAGGCATCTCTCGCGCGTCGCAGGATGATCAAACGGGAGCATCCCAAAACAGGAATCCCGAAAACTCGATACCCGTCGTCCTCGGGCAAGTTAGCGACTGGCCCACACCCGGAAGCTGCTAATATGCAACACAGGAAGAAGAACCACCTCTCTTCTCCTTCCATTCTCCTGCACGAAACACGGCTACCAGAAAAATTTAGAGTCCCCACTCCCTCCACTCTTCTCTCTCGTCCTCCGTACGTCTATATATATATATATATATGTATGCATGTACCTTTTCCCCCGTTTCACAGAGGTTGGAAGGGGTAGGAACGAGACAGGGTCGAGAGAGCGAGATGCAGGTATATACCTATATTTATATACATAGACCTACGCACGCGTGTGTTCGTCGAAGAAGACATACACGGACACGGAGAACACAGTGGTGTCTCTTGACAAAAAGAGGGGGAGAGAGGCAGGCGACAGACACGGGGGTAGAGCGTGTGCACGCACACCTTGAAAAAAGAGTGGCCGGGACCCGGACGGGACGCGAGGGCGCGGTAAAACGCACACACACGGAAAGAAGGACCGACCGCGCTAGACGCACCAACACACCTATGCGTGCAAGCGCACCAGCTCTCTCGGATATACTCGAGAATCGAGCTACGATGGTGTGCTACGCTATGCTGTCTCGCACATAACGCTGCTGGTTCGTATGGCAGTGAGCGAGAGAGAGAGAGAGGCGAGGAAAGCGAGAGACGCGCAGTAGTAGAGTGGGGATGGAGGGGCGGGACTGCAATCGCGCGAGGACGAACACGCACGCACCGTGGCGAGCACCGACCAAGAGACCACCGAGACCCTCACGCACACACGACTCGCCCCGCTAATACCACCTTGGCCACGCACACTTGACTGTCTCGAGCGAGGCAAAGCTCTCACACTTACCTGACAAGAGATGTAAGTTCAGAAAGTGGAAGGTGCCACTTCTGCACAGTCCAATACAAGACTCCGAACCGGAAAGTTGCTCCGAAATTAGGTGTAGTTCTTAGCTTCCTGTTTTAAGGACGAATGACGGAGGGAGAGGGGGAAAAGGAGCTAAAAGAGGAAAAGGAGGAGGTGTGCGAACGAAGGAGGGAGTATGAGGAACGGAGGAGGCGGTGGAGAAGGCGGAGGCACGATAACGAAATGAACGGAGATACGTGAAAACGTGGAGAGCGGGACAGACAGGAGTGACAGAGACGGTGGGATAAGTGCTTGTTGGTGGACGGTGGACGCGCGCCAGGATCGATCTCCTCTGCTCTGCTCTGCTCTGCTCCTCGAGTCCTCTCTTCTCTCTCTCTCTCTCTCTCTCTCTCTCTTTCATCGCCTCTCCTATCGTCGTCCAATTTAACGGAAGGCATGGAAACCGGACAGTTGCGCGCACGCTATTAGCACGCTCGCTTCGCGCGACCACGCTGCTGTAATTCTTCGCTCCTTATACGCGATATTCGCGCGGGAAAAGCATCCAGTGACGAAACATTGTCCCGCAGCAACATTGTGACGCGAGTGCGACCAGCAACGAAACATACAGCAGTGCGAGCAGTGCCGGTACCACTCTGCAGAGAACGATGCGTCGCCGAGCGACGTCGACGTCGACCCTGACGTCGTCGATCCTCGTCCTGCACCAGGAACGACCGAGCTGCGCGACCCACGGATGACCCAAGGTCCATCCACTTCCAGCAACCGGACCGGGACACCTCGCACCCACAGGATTTTCTCGAACGGTGAACGTGACAGTGATTTTTCCTCAAAGCTGCGCTTGTGTTCCTCGCAGAGATGAATATTGCGACTGTTTGATAATAATAATATTGTTACGAAGGAGAAATTGAAAAACAGCGTTCTTTGTGTGTGCGTGTTTGTATGCTTCGAAACGTGTCCCTTGGGAAGCAGCATCACTTCCGGGATAAATTCCTCCACTCGTGTATTTGTATTTTCATGAAGCTATCCCGCTGGACGCGGATCGATCACTGACGCAGCTCCTCAAGGTAGTGTAATCAGTCTTTTAGCTTGCTCCGCTGTTGGAGGAGCGCGCAAAAACCGCGACAAATGTGCCCCTTAATCTCGAAATATTTCCCTCAAAAACTTTCCTCTCCTTATTCTTCTAATCCGCCATTCGAGAATCGTCCGTGCTGAAACTCTCAACGACCATCGGCGGCTCCTTTCCAACGACGAACTCTCGCTTTTTTGATTCGACTTAAAAAAGACGCACGATCATCGCGCTCTGCGTTTATTCCATACGAGTTTAATACTATATATATATATATATATGATGTGTGTGTGTGTGTGTGTGTAATTTTTATCTCTCTCAATTCTACAGAATTATTCGTACAGTGCATATTCTTGGAATGTTCCGCTCGCGTCCCTGATTCACTTTTCGCAAAAACCTCCTCAACAGCGACGATGAGATCGGTGGATAGTCTCCGGTGGTGAAACTCGCACACAAACGCAAACAGAGTTTTTTTATAAGAAAATCTGAAAGATATGTAGATTCGCGTTGGAATAGGCGCGGGTGTCGTCGGGGGGAGACTGAATGTTAATGACAAACTTTGTCATATCTAACCTTGCCGAACGTCGTTTATTTCTCGGTGAAATCCCACACCTATTCCGAAGACTAGCTTAATAAAACGGGCTTCCACACAATTGCTGCCCCTTTGACATTTCTTGCGTGGTATCGCGAGTCCTCTGATATTTCCAAATTCCCCATCGATTTTTATAGGCCCGCTCGAGCGAGCGGCCGGCCGGTCGTGCAACGATATACGAAAATAAAAAGGATCGGCAGCAGGGGAATATATATACAAGAGACACGAGCTTATACTACTGGCGAACCGGCAAGAATTTCTGATAATTAGAACGGGCGACACTTATCTTTGGTCTCGATTAATGACATCCGGGGATACTCGTCGCTCTTTTTTATTCCCATTTTTCCTGAAGAACGGTGCAGTCCCCGACGTGACTCGAATCGTCGAGCGAGCGAGTCTCGTGTTTCTCGGCAATAGCATCCCGATCACTCGGGGGATGAGGATGCAGCATATATATATATATATATAGCTATATGCTGTTTCTCTTATTGCAGGTTCGTGCGTTATTATTATTATTATTTTCGGGCTTGCGCGTGCGTGGACGTTTCGAGATGTTTATAGCTACCTGAGTGAGTAGCTGCTATGCTATACATATATATATAGATATATATATATAGAGAGAGAGAAGAGTTTTGCCAGGATTCGCTGTGTCAACGACGATGACCCCTCGATTGTCCGATGCAAAGTCCAGCCGTGTGCTGTAAAACCGAATGGGGTCCGAATTTCCCATGGGCTAGGCCTAATTATGTCCATGGGACACTCGTTCCATTATTGTAGTGGCATTGAGCATTTGCTAGTTACCCTTTTATGCTAAGTGAGAGCGAGCCAGAATGACCCTCAGGATGGGTGACCGTTCCTCCTCGCGTCGCTAAATCGCCCGGGCCGGACACTCTTCCCGGTCGTGGCCACTACGACCCACAGAGACCCACACGTACCAACACTCACCCTGTCGCACTTACCTTCCCGAATCATTCCCAGACTGTCTTCTTCTTCATCCTCTAGCTCACAATTTTTACCAAGAATTTTTTCAAATTTTATTCATTTGTATCCGCTGCACCCATGGAAAATTTTGTTTTTCAACTTTGAACAGTTTTCTATAGTCTACGTTGAAAAATTCTGTAGGTTTGCGGCAGGTCGATTGGGTAATATTTGGATTGCGCTTTAATAAGGGGGAAGCCTCTGTATTCCATGCAGGTAAACGTCCGTTGGAGCGTTCGTCCCGTGTATAAGAAGCAATAATTCTCGAATCTCTGTTACCGCGGAAGAACAACGCTATATATATATATATAGTTATTCGAAGAAACTTGACGTATACTCGTGATAAAAACACATGGATTTGGAGTTTTTCACTTGCAACGCGTTACGACGATTCGAACGTGTTTATGGGGAATAGATGGGTTGCCGGTCGAATAAGTCGATGGATCGATCGATCCGATAATAAGATCGTTAAAGATCGTTCGTGCGAGACACCGACATCTCACACGGTCCTGCGATCTGATGCTTGGCGACGCTTCTATCCGGGCGACATTGGAATCGCGACTCTTATCGACTTTTTTCATCGCCCTTTCGTCAAGGCGGACGGCAAGAAAATTGTAATTAGCTCGCCTGCCAGGAACGTCCTCCTTTTTACCCCCCTCGAAATATTCTCCCGTTCCACTCGATGATCTAATAATACAAACATCCAATTATCCCATTTGACGCATCGAACGCTAATCGCTGATGGACGGGCAAAACGCGAATAAAAACAAAAAATAAGAGACAAATACACAGACACAATTAATTCGAGCAAATCGAACAATTAATTTTCGTGCGGGATAAACCTTCGCCGTATATACTTTATTATCACTGTAATATAGCTGCTGGTTTATATCAGTTACACCGCCGACACGCTGGAATAATATTGTAATCGAATTATGTTGAAAGCGCGCAAGGGAATATATATACCTACATAATAATAATAATATAGGTATAACAAGACAAAGAAAGGTTCGGGCAAAAGAAATGAATGTGGAAGAATAAGCCCGCCTGCTTGGTTAGAAAATTAGAACGATTATTATCGGGCGTGTACGCGTTTCCGATATGCAAATTAACGTGTCGCGTTTGTGACTCGTGAGTAAATTGGACGGCGTATATCCGCCTCTCCTTTCTTCCTCTATTTTCTCGCTCCACCTTTTTCGCTCGTCCATCGTGAGACAGTCGCCAATTTGATTTGCACTAATAACTAGATCGTTAGCCCCTCGGGAGAGTCAAGCGGCGTCCTAGCATGTGGCTCTTCTTGTCGCGCTGCCACAATGCCAACAATGCTAGCCTATTTCCTCTCAATGGAGAAAAGGGCCAATGACTCTCGATAAAAGAACTCCCGTTGCGCTTTGTTCCATATTTTTCTCTTCTACATATATATATATATATGTATATGTACTCGTCTCCCACAAATTATATGCAACATTATCAAATTTCTTACATGTCTATATATATATATATATATATATAACATAATGTGGTACACGCAGTCATGAGAAAGAAAATTTAATTTCACTGTTTAGGCTCCTGTTGCTTCGAACGTTTGATCATCCATGGGCAGTGCGTACAAGAAACTAAGTGTTAGTAACTCTTTATTCCAGTCAATATTTCAACAACTTTTGTTAAAAGTATTTTTGCTAGCTTTACATCCTCCAAAATACATACTGCGATATATTTGTACAGCTCTCGATATTGGAAATTGCGAAGATTATTACATATACTGTTCGCGTACATATCATGTAACAATAAGTGTTTATTATTATATAAATTTTGTAAATTGCATTTCGCGTCAGAAATCGTGAATATTAGCGGTTGGTTAGCAGCACGATAGGTTGGATGGATGCATCAATCGGCGGTAAAGTAACGAGAGTACATCGATAATAATTTGCCAGCATAATTACCGGAGATAAACGTTCGAGTCTCGCGTGGAAACGATCGGTCCATAGAATTAATTCGTTTGAAAACATCGCACAAAACATCATCAATCTTGTTTCCTCTCAATAAGGAGAAATAAATTGATCTCCTCGTCAGGAATAAACATATCTTCCGAGTGATTTTTGCAAATGTTATACAGCAAAGATTTGGTATTATTATTATAGCAGCACCATAGGATAAATCATAGGTTTGGCCAGCTCGACGTTATTATCATTTTGCTATCGAACAGACTTTTCGTCGCTGGCTTTCCTAGAAATGGATGTGTGCAGTGTGCTGCAGCTAGGGATGAGAGGAAAAGGAAGAGAGAGAAAAGGAATCGAGACGAGACACTCGTATATATAGATATACGATGATGAATTACGCGTAGAATCGAGCTAATGGAAGGTCGCCATAGGGAGATTAGTTAACGGGCCGTGGATGTGTATTCGGGATCATAATGCTTCGCTGAGTTCCAACTGGTTCTGAAGGCTGCCGAGGTTAGCCGAAGACTCGAAAAGTCCCGAGACCTAATATCGAGCGTGGAATCCAGAGTACGCGCGAGTCACCCGGCAAATATTCGGTAACCCGTTCTGTGTGTGTGATCCTTAACAAATAATACCCTGTGTGTATATATTTCTCTACATCGTAATACTTAAACTGTCTGTCCCTCTCTCTCTCTCTCTCTCTCTCTCTCTGCACTCCCTTCAATGTTTATTAATTAATACAACACACACTCTGCTCTCTCTTGCTTGTCTAATTGATTCAATATTTAATATCGATCGATCAAACTCCTGCAGCAATAGTGCCAATTATAATGATTTAAAATATTCGCAAACTAGTCGACACTCTCCAAACTTAGATCATCAATCTTGTATGAAATCAGCTCGAAGCATTCGTTTCGAATAAGCTTCAAGCGTATATATACGTTGAATGCTAATTTTTTCATTTTTAAGAGAGAAGTAATTTATGTTGTGAACACTGCAATATTGAGAAACTGATACAACGAAAACCTCTATATTAGTCATGCACGATAAGTGTATATATCGCTTAGTTCCGAGTTGGAGTGCAACCCTGTCAATAGTGCCACGTAATTACACGAGAAGAGTCATTGAAATGAAAATCTATCCTAGAAATATATTTGTTTTACGAGATTCGAACCGTTGGATAAGCACGACTGATATTCCAAGAGTATGTCAAGAGTGGGGATAATAAGGTTCGAGATGCAAAAAATTGAATTAGCATTATTCGGAGCGGTATCACATTGAAAGAATTCACTGTATCGAGTGATTATCATTATTGACGAACGAGAATGTGCGTATAGAACATATGGTATACAAGTTAGGGTATTATCGATCGTGGAGGGGGAATAACGTGGAACGAATTGACCCAATCAATCGTACACAGAACTGCGGAACGTTTCAATCCGACAGTTGGAAAATCGGAGCGGAGAAAATGTGAAGGAAAATATCTGTGAAATAGTTATATAGAAAAGTCGACAAAGGTTGGTGGTGATTAACTTGGTGAAAAAATGTAGACGTAATGCGGCGATAGGATAAAATGCCCTTATCGTTTACCGACACTTTCAACGCGAACGAGGAAACGCTCGCAGGTGTTCCCTGCACGAGAAAATTATTCTTGCTTGTCGCATAAAATTAAGGTAAAAGTGCAAAGCTGCGAGGATGGTTTGATCGATCGTTGGAATTAGATAATTAGGGAAGCGTCCGATTTTCTGTATTTATTGTATTATACTATATATATATATATATATATATATATATATATACTCTCTCTCTCTCTTTCTCTCTCGCCACGCTCAAAGCGCGAGTATATTGACGAGAAAACTACCGATAAATTGGTAAACGCTGGATAAGAGGAATACATGTATATATATATATATATATATATATATATATATACGTGTGTGTGTGTGTGTAAAAAGGGAGAGAAAAGTGGGAAAAACGACTTTTGAGCAAAGGAAATTTATAGATACGGCTTTATAATAAACTTGGCAGAGGCTGAAAATATCGATATATAGCTCTGAGAAAAAGTTGGTTTCGGATAATCGAGCAGCGAGAAATTTAGATGGATAATATCGTAATTTAAATGTCGTAATCTCGCTTCAGCAGGAAGATAGGCCAAGCTCGTTTTCGCGTATCCAGCTGCCATCGGCTTAAATTAATTCGCTAAATAATTGGCATTGCGTAATTAATTAAATTACAGCGAAAGCGTAATACGCGCTGGGACGAGCGTGAAAAACGCGAAGAGTTCAACGCGGTTCATCCATCATATAGCTGCCCGTAGCAGCCAACCCAACCTGCAACTCCGCGGAATTATTGCGTAAATCGACGAAACTGTACGAGTTTTGCCGCGCGCGCGCGGATTAGACACGCGTCTCTGCGTATAAACTTTATAAAAAGCAGATTATGGAGATGTCGAGGAAGCGGCGCTTGATAATTGCGATCGCCGATTGAACTTTCTTCTTCTCCGTCGAAAAGTGCGCGATGATTCCTGTCAAGCTTTTCCTTATGTAATTTAACCTCGTTGGAGAAAAATCGGCGCACTTTCAAACCCGGCGTAAATGAAACCATTAAGCCGATGTATTCGGAGACGCGTAAAGATTAATATATTGACCGGTAAATTTCATCGGCGCGCTAAACGGGCTAATAATTATTGACTCGACCATAATTAACGAGCTGGGCAAAGCCTCTCTTCCACTATATATATATATATATATATATATATAAATATAAGAGCGTCGATGTTAACGGACGTTCTCCTCTCCTCTGATTGGCCGATACACGCGGGCGCGCGCGAATGCACGCTCGATCGCTCAGAAATCCATCGGTTTACCTCATTATCCGGCTGCGCGCGAGGCGCGAGATAACTGAAACGAGCGGACCGACCGATCGAGAAATTCCACTGCCAAGTCTCGCGCGACCAATTTATTTTTCTATACTCCATTATTAATTACTCAACTTAGCCCGGTAGCTTGTCTCTCGCTTTGCCCGTTTTTCCGCATTAATTATGCTTTACCGCGATATCCCTTTTCCCTCTGCCACTGCGATCTGCAAAAACTCCGCGTTATCTACGTACAATCCCACCAATAAGCTGCACAATAATAAATAATGTGGACAGCAAAGTGTCCCGTGCACGCGCGTTACGCGAAAACTCGTTTCCTTTCGAAAACAATTATCCATCCGATTATATTGATATTACAAGCGGGTGCGCGCGGAACGAGATGAGAGAGCCGAATATCGCTCGAGAGTGGGGTAAGAGGGGTGGTATAACCACACACACGCACGTATACGTGCGCAAGTGGGATTTTTCGTCGCGGTCCTTTCACGCGTAGAGTTTCATTAAGATAGCGTCAGTCTCGTTGTGGTATTAAATGCGAAACGTTGAAAACTCGTATCGTGTTTCCAGAAACGCAATCTTATTCGTCCTTCTGGCGAAATCCGCGTCCTTGGAGGTTGGCCGGACACGCAAGGGCGTTTATTAGTCGAGATCTGTTCGCGGGTTCTCGCGTGTCCCAGCAGCCTGCCTGCCAGCACGAATGATAGACGGATAAACAGATTCGAGCATTGTACGTAGCTGCACACTCTGGTGTATATATATAGTTATGTACATATACACGTGCATTTCGTATATACGTATAGGTATATATATTCACGAGCGAGAACTGGTCACACGCGTGTCGCTATCGTTAGAACGCTGCCTGGCCGGATTGGTGTGCGTCAGCTGAGTTCCTATAATGGGTATGCAAGTAGCGAAGCAGGTTCCATTCATTCATGTTCGGAGCGCACCAGTGGCCTACCATTTACAATTTCCCATTTACCATCTTCCTCTTCTTCTTCTTCTTCTTCTTCTTCTTTTCTTCCTCCTTCTCCTTCTCTTCTTTACAGCTCGCGTGCGCGTGCCATACGTCCAACTTGCTCCATTCCTTCTATCCTATATATATATATATATATATAGAAAAATACCCCTATCAGAAATATCCAAAAATATAACTCTGACCAATATAAACTCTACACTCTCGAAACTCAATTATCCAACGAAGAAATGCAGTCGGCCATTTATCATCGCTACCTCGTTTCTTTGCGATAATAAAAATCCTCGAGTGTTTTATTATGTGCAATCATGGAATATGTATATATATGTGTGTGTGTGTGTGTGTGTAAACGCCTTGAAAGAGAGAAGAGAGAGAGAGAGAGATTGGTTCTCTCGAGTCATATGCTATATAATACATACATGTGTGTACATATAGAGTCGACCTGGAGAAGAACTCAGATTGAAAGCAGAGATCCATTAGTCACGAGCGTTGCAGGAAAAACCAAACGTCCAGTCTCATATTCGAGCAACCCAGCTACGAAATAATAACGATGATAATAATTGATTGAAAAGGCTAGAAATGTAACGCGGCGCATCGCTATATTCGCGGGATGAAAATATTGCGTTATCTCTAAAAGCGATCGGTATGTAAAGACTAAAGACAGTCATCGGTATCTTCCCGAGTACAAGATCTCAGGATTCGATATTTTCCCTGCAGCACTCGCGTGCATTCGTCATCTCGACAGAAGGATGCGAGACCGATATATATATAAGTTTCCGTGGGCAGCCGATTCAGACTTGGAAATTGCGCTTCCACTTGACAAATAATGCCTATGACCGCGGACGAGAAAAATTAATCGCTTACACGGACCGTATATATTCGGATACCTCATCGGAACACGCGTCAAACTTTCGATACTCGCAACGAGCGAGCGTCTCCGCGTTCAATTACAATATTTATATGTATACTGCAGAGTTGCGAGTCGCGATGTCCCGATAAAAATAAACGACGCTGATAGAGACGTAGTGGCGCGAATACGAGACAAAGATATAACCATCGATGCAGCTCCTATATATATATATATATATATATATATATATATGTATAAATTGAGTCATTCAACCTTTCGCATTTTCCAAATAAAGACCCATAAGCGAGCTTCCAACGAGATTTTCACGTGGATCGATGGCTCGAGCGATCGCGGCGCAGGATAAACCTCGTTGGGAGCCTCTGATCCATCGCGCGATCAACGATCGACCGTTTGTTCAAACTCGAGCTGCGATCCAACTTGCGCTGTGTGCGACAGCGCGAGAAAAAGATGCCTGCTTCGCTACAATCCAAATAGCAAGCGTACGCGAGCCTTGAGCTATCTGCACGTAGGCGTAAGGTAAATAAAAAGTTCTAGTCCGTTCACGTAGCTTACGAGACGGAGACTTTTCTACTTAATCATGGATTCCTCCGGCAGTCTTATCGAACCATTACCACGTTTGTTGATTTTTCAAGTTGACTGCACGTCGTCGCGCGACATTAAGTTTCGCGGGAGAAAAAAAATTAACAAGCACCAAGATAAAAGAGATCCTCGAAAGAGGCAAAGTGCTCATCGGCCACTCTACGCACTCGTATATATGTGTGTGTGTGTGTGTGTCTGTATAGGTAAGACGCGAGGCGACGCCTCTCATTCGCAATACTGTGCAACGCGGACACAATACGCTGTATAGTACTACCACTACTACGCTCTACACTCTTAATATCTATATACCTACAGTGCGTGGCTACGCGAGATGGTGGGGTGAGGTTGGGTTATGGAAGAGAGACCAAACGAGCAAAGTCACGGATCGAATCACTCTCTCGGCAGCGTGTAGCTCTATGCTACTCTATTCACCTTTTTTCCACCTCTAACGACTACTCGCTGCACTTTTCTTACGCCCAACCTTTCCTCTTCTTACGGCTCAACTAGCCAGTTCATTGATTTAATTAAACAGAAACGCGAGGAGCTCCACGAGAGTATCACCGCTCTATTTCGTTCTTTCTTCCGTGCAAACGCTCGTAGGATACATTGTGTGGTATATTTATATATGCCCTTTTGCCTTTGACGATACATTTCCAATTCAACAATTTTCAGCCTCGCCATTACTCCTTGCATTTGCGTCATCCGTGTATTTTAAGCTGTCCACTCATTGGCCAGTTATTTATACATTCTTCTTTTTACGAGATTCTCCGAGCTGGCGGGATCCTCTTGAAAGATATGCAAAGAGTTCAGTGATCTCGAGAGTCTGCGCCTTTGCAAGGAGACGGGAGAGAATGAGGGGGGGGGGGGGTGGTCCCTGGAGTCCTGGGGCAGAAATTTGCTAATTGGACCGTGCGTCCGGCTAATTATTGGAAGGGTCGAAACTTGGCAGGCGCCCAAAAAGCGGCAGAATTTCTCGCCAGCACGGAGAAATCACGTACGAAGCACGAGGCACAACAATGAGAGACAATGGGACCTATCGTCGTTTCTACCGAGCTTTTAGTTGGCATAGAAGTTCAGGGAGGTGTGAAAGAGGATATAATAATATAGAGTTACTCGGAGGCTGGGGAATATTTCATATCGACTCATCCCATCCTGCTGGATATGCTCCTCTCATTTGCTTCTCTATGTCTATTCTTCCTTTCTCCCCCTTTCTTTTCCATACTCCCTCTCTCTCTCTCTCTCTCTCTCTCTCTCTTGTCCCTTGTTTCACTCTCTCACTCTCTCTATTATATACGTATATACAGTATATACTACATTCATTCTTCCTTTCTTCGATTTTCTTTTTTCTCCCCCCCCCCCCCCCCCTCTCCCCTTCGCATTCATCGATTCTCTATTTTGCCCATTGCTTTTTTTTCCTTCCATTGTTTTCCAACTAACCCTACATATATATATATATATATATATATATATATGCACGGCCCTTCATTTATTCCCCTCTCCAGTCATCATCCCTTTTCCAGCCTCTTACTCGGTCCAGCACCTTCGATTTTCAATCTCGCTCCACGGGGGTCTTCATCGACGAGACCCACCATGCATTATTTCGCGCACGCTCTTGCACGAGCTGAAAGTCAAAACGGTACCAAAGGGTGCATCGTGGCTAGAGAGAAACTTGAGAAGAGAGAACCATAATAACACGAGATCCCACCTCGCGAATGACTTTGTTTTCTTCATTATAAACGTACGCAAAAAGCATCCGCGTGGAGACGTTTAAAGAAAATACAAATTCATTCCCACTGTCTCCTAATATATATTATCATTTATCACCCTGCGGCACGTAGATTCCGTAATTTACAATGTAACTTCCATAGTAAATTTCCCTGACGACACCAGAGGCCAAAAGGTGAAAAAATCACTGTTATAACTGCATTATTACCATAGAGAAAACCTAACGTTTCCGCAGTAATTTGATAATAGATTCCGTCATTTTACGTAATAGAGTATTAATTCTCAAGAATATACAAGCGTTGATTGGAGATTCTCTGTTGAAGAAGCCAAGCAGCTAACTGTATTACGTCAGACGATAAGGACTCAATTCGTAAGTGATCGAACGACGTTATTTGGTTCGGTTGGTCTCGTTGAATGCCGAATGCGAATCAGCAGCAGCAACTCTGTATCGTTGCAGGAAAGTTAGCGGGACGATATTCAGGTTTCGCAGCTCGTTATCCGCGTTATCATTTTTCTGCCTGATATAGGCAAATGCTAATTGTTGGCGTCCTGGCGAGTAATTTTAAAGCGATGTAGGAAGTTCCGGGCACCGCTTATCCTATCGTCGGTCACGCTGGGGCAGCCACGGCTCGACAACCCCCGGATAGATTGTGCGCGCGCATGGAAAGATACCGTCCAACCGAGGGAGACAGATATATACGAGCTACGGTCAAAGCTGAGATAACGCGTCTACGCGCCTCCTCCGCGCATTGCCTAATCCGATATACTGTGCCGAGCCCGAAAAACTTCCAAGATCCATAATCGGAGCGTTCGCCTTCGCAACCGTGCGGACCAATTGCGTTCCTTCGACCGACATACACACGCGATATATATATACTATAATACCTTTCCCCTTTCTAACACTCTAAAATTGCGCAGGCATGAAAAATCAACAATGGACTTTATCCATTTCTATATAACGAGACTATCAGCCGTTTCGTGTGATATATATATATATATATATATACCTTGCATCGACTCCATTTCTCGACACGTCGATATTGGATCGACAAATTTCTGTATGGTCGAGGCGAGGAAAATTCTGTCGGGTTATATACCTATATACACCGAACGCGCTTGGAAGGATCGAATCTGCATACTCGCAGCAGCAGAACACTTACCGTGGGAGAATAACCTGTTGGATAGAGCGCTTTATTGGTGAAAAAATGAAGAGCAAATAAGAGCCCTGGTGAAATTTGACGGTTCGATCCATCAAAGTCATCGAGGTTTACCCTTGGATCCCGAGTCTCTCCCTCGGTGAGCAGCTTCCCGTCGTCATATTTTCGCAAGCGTGTCCAACGTCCTCGACGAATATATTAAAACATTAAGAGTCCCGAGAGCGAGAGAGAGAGAGAGAGAGAGGAGCTAGCGTCTGCGAGAGATTCGAACGCCGGCAAGCGCAATGTCGCACACAGTCGAGTGGTGTATATCTATATATATATATATATATATATATATATATAGGTAGAGCGCCTCCGCGCGCGCGCGCACAGTGCCCACGTTATCCGTTGTGGCGCGGCCAGGACACTTTGTCTTTTCTATTTTCGTGCCTGGGTGGTGCTCGGTTGCCGCCGGAAGTGGCCGGTTACTCGCTCAGATAGACACACGAGAGCGGAGGAATAATAATTACGGTGCTCGGTCGTTGTTCGCGACAAAACGACCATTGCGAAGCGAGAATTCTCGCTGTCGTGCTGCTGGCTCGCTCAGCTGCGGGACTGAGAAAACGCCCGGCTCCCTTTGCTTCCTCCGAAAATAAAAGCCCAAGACGAGAAAAGGAAGCTTTTTCTAGGAACATCGCGAGTAGAATACATCGATTTAGGGAAATAACTATTAACCCGTACTCTCAACAAATTGCATACCGATTGAGCGAGACGAACGATCGCGTTATAGCGTAATATATAATTGCACGCGTGGACGTTTTCTCTGCGAGACTCGAGAACAAGAGTTTTATATATATATATATATATATATATATATGGACTTTTGAGAATCGCGTGTGCCGATCCGTGTTCTTGAAACTCGTCCGTACACACAGCGGCGAACATTAGTATTTTCCTCGCGAAGCAAATGGATCACGAACCAGCCTGGTGTTCCTAGAGTCAAGTATCTTACGAACTCGTATAATGCTCTACAGAGCTAGCTAGGTTCACGGAAATGGAGAATTTTATATTTTCGAAGGACGAACGTCCTTCCGAGAATTATTGTCCCCGCGAGGCAATGCTAGGTAAACTATATATATATATAGTGATTTTAGAAATCCACTCTGTCGGATGGACAATACACATACACTTATATATACAGGGGAATATTTTCGAGAGAATTTTGTCCTAGTTCGGGATGTTTTTGGACAATTGGTATGTAAGAGGAAACATCGGCTGCCGAGTTAAGTGGATGCCGCTGTAGGAACGTGCAGAGGCGGCTTTATTGAAATGCTTACGAGGGAGCAAGAGGGTGGATTCACGGGTCGCGTGGACAAAACTCTCGTGGAATATTAAGCGTCCCTCGCAGGAGCTTTGCGCGAGCACCACCTACCTGCGGCTCTCGCCTTTCGACAGCTATATATATATATATATATATATATATATATATATGTATGAACACTCGTGTCGCACCGATATTAATGTCACACCGATTCCAGTGCAATACTACTTTGCACAACGCCCTTAATTCCCTGACAATGACTACGGCCACCAGCGAACACCAAAGGATCTCGTGCACAATATTGCGCCGTCGATCCGATTGTCGCCGAGCCCCCGTGATCCATAGATCCTCCTCCGCGAATTTCCATCCAAGAGCTCCACCATTGTTGCCTCTATTGCTCAAACAACCGGCTACTCTAGTCCATTATGTATAAGATTAAATCGGTTATAAGGCAAGTAGCAAATGAATAACGGATTATCGCGACTTTTATTAGAAGGGAATCGTTGAAAATTTGCCGCCTCGTCGTTGTTTATGTACGCGACCGCGAGTACGCTGCACTTTTCCCTGTCGTAACGAGCCTCCGTCCGGCGCTCCTATGTACCGGAGGATGGATTTTTAATGGAGACACATAATACGCGAGATTGATGCACGAGACGTTACGTACTGCCAGCTCCATGAGAACACGTGCTAAGAATCTTTTAACGTCTCACGTCGATTCTCGATCGTGGCTGTGATAGTTGCGTCAAATATTTTTATTATCTTGTATTTTTTTATAGAATTGAAATATTTGCCACCCTGTGTTCTATGAACGTGTTATAAGGATCTTTTAACGTCTGACATTGATTCTCGATCATGGCTGATCGTTGCGTCAAACATTTTCATCTCTTATTTTTGTATAGAATTGAAATATTTGCCATGCACCCCGTGTTCTATTATCGTTGTTATTTCTCCCTCATCAGTTTTCATGGAACCGTTTTTCTCTTTAAAACTTATTTGAAGAATAATTCTTCATGGAACACCGTGGCGAGCGACCATTCCTTTCGGAAATTTGCATCGGTTATACACCTCACAGTTATATACCTGCAACTAGAAGCACCCTTCTTACGTGTACGCGTGTATTCGTGTACGTATTCTCGTGCCCGTGCACTGTCATCCTGCGATGATAGATCGAATCATGTGCCTGCACACGATCGAGGGATTATACCTTCGAGAACTCGGCACGATCTATTTTTTGTTTTGTAAACTATACTCGTGCAAAAAAAAAACACCTGCGTCCAACGTTTCTCCTCGATTTTCCGCAATCTCTTCGGATTAGCAATCCATGTGTACATATATATAGTATACAGAGGGCGATATCAGAGAGAAAAAATGGTGTGGACAGCACCCGCGCCCCTACCTACGGAAAAGCATATGGAAAATCGTGGGGCTGGCGAGGGAACACAATGTAGAAGAAGAGGACAGGGTTATACCTATATACAGTGGTGCAAGGGACGAAAATCAAAGAAGCATGCGAGAACCGGATGCGCAGGTGAAGTCTGCGAATAGGGGTTGTTTGGAATTTGCATATGTATCCACGAGGAGCTGTTGCGTAATATTCTCCAAAGTCTAGCTTCCGAGCTGTTTGGGAAAAGAGTGAAAGAGACGGGGGTTAGAAATATAAGGGACTGAAGAGGCGCGGCGAGGAAACTAAAGAAGGAGAGTTCGGAGGAAAAAGAGATATATAGTTGTGTGCTTTGCTTATATATATATACGTATACCTGGCTAGCTCTCCATCTCTCTCCTTCCTCTTGTATACATATATATGTAGTACAACATATAGGTGAGTCTGGTACACCGGTCACGTACCGAGAGGCGCACGCAACTTGCCCGGTACGTGCTCGCATTACTCCAAAATTCGTTTGTCGAAGCACGAGTTCTTCGATACCCAGGAGATGTTGGCTCGATCCTCTCGGCACACGTGAGACATTTTTCTCCATAAGTCGAGCGGAGGTCCATCGCTGCCACTGCTTTTTTTCGTCGCTAACCCTGCCCATATCTTGCCCATCCACCGCACTCCGAATCCGCGTGGAATGAAGGACGAAAAAGCTGCTGCGATCACCCTTCTATTTCTTTTCACCCCCCCCCTCCCCCCCTCTCATTCCTCGAGCATCGCTTGCACTAATATGGACAACCGCCTCGCTCCCTCTCCATAACGCTGCAGTGTGACATTACACGTGAGGTGCTTCGCATTGCGATGTACTTCTCCCAGCGCAAAAAATTCTAATCTCATAAACCATACCCACCTCGCTTATCCTCGCTAATTATCAGCTTTTATCCACGTCCGTTTCGTCGGAAAAATGTCAAAAAGCCTGGGGAATCGAACACGAGCGTTTATCGCTAAACGTGTCGTGTTTTCCTCGTAGGACGACTCGTCTTAGGAATAGCGTGAATTGCAGTGGAGCGATGGACTTTTTTCTTCGACTCTGTAGCTGCCACTTTGTTTTTGATGGTATATCTGGTATTATATTCCGCTTCGAACTTTGTCTCTCTCTCTCTCTCTCTCTCTCTCATCGGCTCTGCCTCGATCGATGTTTATTTCTTCGCGGCATCAATCCACTTTTAGCCAGCGAATCCTCCATTAATCACAAAGGTATTCGCTAAATTTCCATGAAATTTCTATAATTCTCTGAAAACTGCCTTTCAGACATTGTTGCTATTTCATTTATCACGAAACGTCTGCCTTAATGCCGGGGAATAAATTTACTTGTGGAGACCTAGGCGAAAGCAAACTTGTGTATAGCTGTTGGAATGCGTGTATATGTTTATATGAAACAGCTTAACGCACTGAAGTATTTTCAGATATACGCCATCTTTTACCTATCATTTTGACACGTCTGTATTTCAATTATTTATCCAACCTTATAGTCGCGATCTTTTAATCGATAAACGTGCGAATATTTATTCTTGCAAAAAATTACAAGTTTTTCTTCTTTTTGCTCCACTGACTATTAATTGGAGAATGGGAAATTTCATTGAATACGTCTATAGAGCAGTACAGACAGAGGCATGCAGGCACAATAATCTAGAGCTGTGTTTACACAAGTCTGGGGCTAGGAAATTCTCGCCTTAGCGATCACGAAGAAATTCATTGTCTCGCTGCATAGGTAATATACAGATATATATATATATATATATATATATATATATAGAGAGAGAGAGAGAGAGAGAGGAAGATCTAGTAGTGAGATAAGCAAGCGGTGGTTGCACCAGATTGGCTCACCACCTTGCAGTTCGCTCGATCTCTTCGGAATCTCTCTGGTTCATGCCTGTGCAAACAGAATGGGAGGAAAATATTTGCACAGGATAGCTCGGGTCCTCATTATCGGGGGGTACCAGAGGGGCAACGGTTGTCCAGGTGCAGAGGAGCCTCTAGAGGTGGGGGGTTAGTCATCGTAAGTAGAGACTAACTGAGCCTAAAAGAGAGATAGAAAGTGGGGAGGGGGGGGGGGGCAGCAGAAGGAAGGAGATTGATTCGACATGCATAAATTAGAGAGGATGAGGCTTTATTCCATACGCGACCGGGATTGGGATTGGAATTGGGATCCGCGTAGAGTATAAATTGATGACTGTAGGCAAAAGGCAAAGGGTTTATAATAATTAATCTTCGTGATTGTGACTCTCTATATAGCGATAGGTACGCGGTGCGAGCCACCTTGCTCGTTCCTTCTCCTCGCATATCAAGTATATATATGTGTATACATACAGGTATACCTACATCCAAGCATCTGCCTTCAAAGTTGAGGAGAGCTTTGAGAGACTGCTACTCAGCTTTATCATTGAGGGAAGCAGAAATAATGCGCTACTCGAACGCCTACGATCCATCGGCATATAGCAATACACTATATATATATATATATATGTATATATATATATATATGTAGAAGCATCGACAAAGGATCGGTGATTTTCAATGGAACAAATGTAATGAGGCTTCTTAACAAGAATTCAGTATAGATAGAGCGCGATGATGTGCGATATAATTGGCTATGATCACTGGGAGAAGCACGTGAGAAAAAAAATTCAAATCGTCGATGCCTCGGCTGCGTTTCTCGATGTCCGTCCGATCTTATCTGGCCGCGCGCCGAGCATGAAGTTAAATCATCGAGCGAACACGCATCGATATTAGTTGGTAGCTGGTATCGTTCCACGGTGAGCACGCAGATGTGTAATTATTATAAAATAAGATTCTCCTCCTTGCGTACCGCTGCGAACTTCGTTCTGCCAACTTTTGTTTGCACAACTCGTTAACTTTATTTCCATAGTTTCTATATATTAAATAATATAGGAGAAATTTAGCATATATATATAGCAATAATATTAATTCGGTTTGTGGCAAATTGGCTGCACTAGCAAGAGAGATCGTAACGACGACAGTCGTATTTTAACAGAGTATTTAGGGAGAGAAGCCTCGCAGGGTTTCAGCGACGTTTCTTCGTGGCTGATCGAGAGACGCTGGAGAACCGCTTGGAAATACCTGATGAATCTTTGGGGACGAATAAGAGAATCCCGCAATAAGCGCGTGTATATGAAGAAGAGGAGGAACGGTGACAAATATCCGGGCACGAATGGTACTCGGAGGAAAAGCTCGCGTAAGCTTAATTCACAGTCGTATACGTGTATATATAGCGCGACGTATGGGAGCGATAAATTACGAAGGAGCACTGTGCGAAAGCCCGACCGTCGCGTCGTGGTGGCCATTGCTAAATTGAGGAATCATCCTGGCCGCTTATGCGCCGCGATTATCGTTAATTGATAAATTCGATGGCTCGAGGTGTAATTTATCGGCTTGCCGGCGCAGCAGCCGGTTATTTCTAACAGTTATTCCACGAGTGTGCCGCGTGTGTGCCTCTAGCCGTGACCTTCGAAAAAGACCGAGCGCGCGGCGCGCGAGGCTCGCTCAACCTTCCCCTCGCGCCAATATTATTGCACAACCGAATTCCCCCTCCAACCTGCACCCCGCTGCACACACAGAAATTCCCCTCTTTTTATCCCATCGCATCAAAATAAATCTGCCCCACGATGCGTTTCTCCCGCGTATAAGCGCGGAATACTTTATTAACGATTAAATTTGAAATGTTTATACCTGTTTATATATACATATATGATTTTCTTGGTAAAAGGCGCGATCGATGCAATCATTTCTAACTTTATAATCGCGCGTGTGCGATGTGGTCTTTGTTGTTTGATAAAAGAGAGAGAGAGAGAGAGAGAGAGAGAGAGAGAGAGAGAAAATGGGGGAAAGGAGGAGGGGGGGTGGCAAGTTTATTGGACATATAAATCGCGTTATTTATGGGCTTGATAATAATAGCAAGAGTCAAAGGCTCGGTTAATAAGCGCTGGTGTTTATTGATTTGTTAACAGACGACGTAGCCGTGCAGGGGAGGAGGACACGAACGGAGGGACGGTGGTAGTGAGCGGAGGCGGCGGCGGCGGCGGCGGCGAGGAGTCCGCGGATCAGCAACAGGCGCAGCAACAGAGCTACGTGGGGGGCCAGCAGCAACAACGTGATCCAGGGGAGGAGGAGGAGGAGTTGGGAGCGGAGGAGGCGGCGGCGCAGTCCCTGCAAAGCGGCGCCGAGGGCACCGACCCTGCCGAGGTCCACAAGAGGGTTGCCGCCGTTCAGGTACAGGTGCAGGGTATGGAGGGCGATTGGCGTGCCTACTGCGAGCATCCGCTCTCCGTCGCAACCGCTGCCATGCTAAACCTTCAGCAGCAGCACCAGGTCACGACGGTCGCCGGTCACGGGGACGACCCGGCTGCCTCCTACGTCTACGAGTACTACAAGCTCCCCGAAAAATCCACCGCTGACGTCAAACTCCCACCCACTCACGAGCTATGGTCCACGTAAGTTTTTTTCTTCAATTTTCCTACTCTAACGTCCACTCGACTCGACAAAAAATCACTCATCCTCGCATTCGCCAAGTTTTTCATCCATCCTTTTTTTTGTCTTTTTTTTCGTCAATTTTCTACGAAAAACTTTATTTCATAAATCGACGGCTGTAAGGATGAGTAAATCTTGCCGGATCGTAAAGTGAGATTTGCTCGTGACAGTTATTGCGTAAAGAGCTCGCGGTCCCCGGCAACTGCACGATAAAAAAGCATACGAGCATTTGGAATGCTTAACGACCGCGCGTGTATGGAGAAATTTTCTAAATTTCGATCGCTCCATTTGACGATGAGACGCTGCGCGATTCGGTGCAGGAGACTTTATTTATTTTAGGTTTTTTCTCTCAACCTCTATCTTATCTGCCGCTACGTCAGCAGGAAGAGCTCAATTATCGAGCGATACGATTGAAAAATATCGCATTAGCATATGTAATTATATTTTTTAGTTAGCTTTGTATAAATAGCGCGCGGATTATCTCGATGAGACTATCGCGATTCGATTGGCTGACAGATGAAATAATGCACATATAGTTCTTAATGATGAAAATTAGCATACCAATCGCAATAAGGCATATTACAGCAGCGAACAGCGATAATGCTACGAGGAACGATACGTACGGTTTCATCCCTAGCTATTATATATATAGTTATTGCGAGGCACGAAATCCTAAGGGTATAATAATCTCTCTCCCTCTTTCTACGACATCAAGCTGCAGTACCCATACATATATATATATATATATATATGTATATAGATTCACGTGCGTTACAATATATAATTCAAAGATATTTGCTGGAATATCGCGGACTAAAAGCTAAACTCACGGCTTCTTTATGCAGTCGCTGTTTACGGGCGCACTTAATTTAGAAGCGGGATCGCGTCGTAAAGGGGCCGGTTGGTGCTCGGTAGGACTCGATTAACGCGAATCCCTGCAGGATAGCACGGGATAGGCGATGTTCCGAACGGGCGCAACCGCGCCAAAGAATTCCCCGGTGCCTCGATTAGCACTCGGCGCTCCGTGTAATAGCGTAATCGCGTGCTCCGTGAATTATGACCGTAAATCCGCAGCTAGAAATCGGTAATGGAGCAAACTCGCGGCTTCCTCGCTCGATCCACGCGACTAGGCTCCCTCTACCACCACCTCAACACGCTGTATTGAGACGTTCTCCGGCAAGCTTCGCCAAATTCATCGAAATAAAAACTCAATTTCCTCTTATAAACAATCTTCATTCGATTTATGCAGAATCGCACTTATTTATTCAAGAGACTCTATATAGAACATCCTGTGCATACGCGCGTTATTTCCGCCAATCAGAATCTTCTGCCTGTCGTTTTGCCATACAGTAGATCATGGTTAATTTCTTGGGTTTTATCAAGGATGTAGGCGCGATTATTTTTCTCCATTTTTGCGCATCTCGATCGCTCGGCTATCTTCATTATCGAGCGTGGAAGAAAACGAGAGGTGATGCGCGCGGAGTGAGAGAATGGGGGGGGGGGGGGGAGGGAGAGACTAGGCAGAGAACCGGGTTATTATCCCAGCGACTTTGTTAATGTTTTCAGAATGGCATAAATCAGCAGTAATTCCTGAGCATCCCGGTTATTATCCAGGCTATTTTGTTAATACCCTCGGAGTAGCATAAATCGGTAGCAGCGGAGTGTCAGGCTCTTTCGCATTTCACGCATGGAGTTTAATTAGCGCGCATCGTTGCGGCAGAGATATATCATATCCGGCTTATTTACACCTCCCGCGGAGATTCTTCCGGTCCATTTGCTCGGTTTGCAAACTGCACGGCGCGCCAAAGGTGTCTCGTGAGAGAGGCCGCCAGGGCGAGTCCCGTAGGATAGGGGTCTCCCGTTTCGGCCTGCCAAGGACCCCTTCGCCGCTACGACTCACCCCTGCTCTGGCTGCGGCCCTACTTTTGATTTATATCGCCCGCTTAGCATATTTTGTAATTTACTGTTGAGAATCCTCAACGTACCGATTCAACAACAGCCATCGAAGCCCCGGAATTAAACTCTGCAACGCTGATGCAAGTGTAGAATTCTCTCTGTACGAGCGCGCGCGCGCGTGTGTGTGTGTGTGTGTGTAAGATGAAGCGACGCCATAACATCGTCACAGGAAAAGTTTCTCTCAGCGTCACCCTGCGGGAAGATTCTGCCCTAATCTTCCTTCGCATCTCTCACTCATATTCTCTCTCTCGCACTCTTAAGAACTGCTCGATCTCTCCTCTCCCCTCACACTCTCACCGATAACATCTACACAATTTGTACGCCGGTGGATCGTTAAAAGCGCGTGTCTCCCTTCCTCTCGTTATCCATGCATCCTCCGTTCCTCGTCTTTTAACTCTCCTCCCGAATCTCGATATCGAGACTCGGACGTATTTGATCCAATTTCATTGTGTCTCCTTCGTACTCTACACACGTATATATAGATACCTTGCGAAGGGATCCTGCTACCGATACGAATAATACGCGAGGAAAAAACGTGTCTCGATGCTCCGAAGCGAGACTCTCTCGTTCAGAATATATGTATATATATATATATATATAGAAAGCCACCGCATCATCGTCATCCTGCAACGACAACTGCTGCAAAGATCGAAGGGCGCGCGAACGTCCAGGACTTTTGAACTTTGCGAAACACGAGCCGGTGACAAGTCCCAAGGCACGAGTGTTTACGTTATTAATTCTTGCTACACGAGAGTTTGCGTTGGCGCATGCGGCAGTCCGACAACTCAACACCATCCACGCTATTTAAAGCTTGTATCCACCAGTCACATATATTCTATCTATTAGTAACCGATACCGAGGTCCCGGCGTGTACAGAGAGACTGCGGGAAAAGTGTGCAAAACCCGCGCATTCCTTTTACTCTTGTACGTTCCAAGCTCTCCTACACTTTTGTGCCTCTATTTTTACAGAAATTACCACGTAAGACGTTTTTCACCACATTTTTCGCTCTTTCCATATACGACGGAAAGTATAACGCTTGTACGATCATCTTTCATATCCTTTTTCTCCAAAACGTGTATATATATATATATATATATATACATGTATGCATAAACAGAGAGGATTTTCTATAAAAAGTTGTTAAGCGGTCATCTCCGAGGGCGGTGATAACAGTCGATGCAACTTTGTCGTAATTTACTCTCATCAGCGTGAAAACGGCACAATTTCCTCGATATATATATATATATACGCATTATACCATATACACGTGCGGTATACGCCATACGTACTTGACGCGTCTATAACCGCTTTATCAATAGACTGGTCGAGACGATACTTTACCGTTCGTTAAACTGGAAAAGTCACGAATTTATTGAAGGCGCTAATTAACGAGGAGCAGTCCGGAATTCGATCTGCGAAGTTGCGTAATCGCGGCGACACCCGCTTATATATGTACTATATATACCGTTTCAGGAGTTCCACGACTGGCTTCGTTAATTGCACCACGATCCAATCCAGAAACGCTTCCGTGTAATTGCAAAATTTATCTATCGATACAGTCACGCTACCGCGTGTTTCTTCTTCTTCTCGTCTTTTGTTTTCCTGTAATATTTTGAAGTTAAGGGGGTAGCGAAGGTGAGAGTGAGATAAGTCGGACGGTAGTTGTGCTTTAATGGGAGAGTCAGTTAAGAGACTCGCCACATGGGGTAGTAGTACACTTATACGCGTATAGGATAGGATGGCGAGCCGAGTGGAATCGGCGTACGGTTTCACAGCGAGCCGCTGCAGTAAAACTGGACTCCCAGCTGTCCGCGATCGCTGCCTTAATCTAAACGCCCGTACGCGTTAGCGACAAGCGCGATATGCGTTTGCCTGCACGCAGCTTCCCTCTCGAACTCGAATAAGAGAAATCCAGCTGCCTCGTTCCTTTACTCGGATGAGATCCCATCGCGTACTCGACAATAACAAGCCCACACGTATATGTGTATATACTATGTGTATCCTACTGTATAGTGTATCTCTATCAATTTTGCTGCTGCTATTATATACTCACTCTTGTATATATATATATATATATATATATGTATGTACATTTCCAGAGTGCTGGGGACAAAGAAAAATTAACCGAACGTTTTTATATAGACTCCCCCTCCCCCCCTCCTTTCACAATTTCTCCGGAGAAATTTATAATTTCGTATACAAAAAGAATAGAGTTAACGCGGAAGGCAGAATAAGGGGTTTCCTCGAAAGTAGAAAATCCCCCGAGGAAAGTAGTATAGTCACGTAGGTCGATTATTGCGCTTGCGGCACGTGAAGGAGCAAAGGTACAACTGGTTCCTAGGCAAGGTTCGTCGTGTCTATAATCTGGAGTTGACAGAAGCGACCGGAAGTGACCGTTTTACGAGCTAGCAGCCTCGTTACTTGGTCCCGGTGACCCCTGAACCTCGCTCGACGAGTAGTGCAACTGTGAACGCGGCCCGACGCGTTTGCTTCGCAAATTGCGATTCGCGCTCGTACAAAATGTAAATGTAGCTTTGACCGCGACACGCGATACTGTATCATTACCTCCGAGCTACTCCATAGTTACGAAGGATGTATTACGCATTGGGAAATGGAATTGGAGCTTATTATACCACGCGGACCGCGGATCGTTTCGCATGATCGATCCAAAACGCTCCATTTGCTTTCCTCGAGAAATTCACATCGCGTTGACGCGTCCAGACGCCTCCGGGGAGATCTCCCTATTATATATATATATATACATAACGAGTGAATCTAGAATGAAGCATTTTTCGTAACTCGAAAAAGACCAAGAGTATATATATATATATATATATGCGTATAACACAAGACATAAAGGCAAATGTGTAGCATGGTGTAAACTGGTGCAGGAAACATGGCTGACGCGATTACAAGCGAGCTAACGAGCCGGGCGGCGCTAGACGCGTCCGGTGCTTTACGATCTTGCTATTCGTCGCGCGACAAAGTGGCGAGGACGTGTATATATATGCGCGTACAATGGAGAGTCGGAGGAAGGTCTGCCAGGGGTCGAATTCAAGCGGTTTGACTCGCTCAAAAGTCTCTCAGCGATTTCTCGTTTCTTTGGCTATCGAGGCGAAAATCTGCTCTGTAACCTGCGCCCTATGACCCACCTGACGGGAAGGCCCCCGTGCGTCACGTCGTAAAACGAAACGGGCCTGAATAACCAGATTCTGAAGCGGAGACGTGGCAGTGGCAGGCCCCGTTTTCGCTCCACCTTCCACCGTCGTACATCCGTCTAGCCTAGTCTTGTTTCTTCAAATTTATATCGTACGTATAGTCTACTATATATATATATATATTATAGCCATTCTTACGAAAGCAAGTTTCGCGATCCACCGCGTTGACAATGCCACGCTCGTTTTACAAGCCAACTCGCGATCAGCCCCACACGCACAATTTTCTTTCCTCTCCGTGCACGAGTTTCTAAAAATTCCTCGAGAAACACGATAAAGATATTTAGCAACGCGATTCTTAGATTACCGTTGTCGTCGATGGATGCTGTAAGCAGGATCTGGAGGTTGTTAATATGAGCGCCTCGCGTAATCGTATATATATATATATATATATATATATATATATATACTCTCCTCGATATACACCGGCGAGCTCTCGCTCGATCAAAAATTTCTCACAGCAAAAACGAAGGAGTATCTGTATAGGATGTTCCAGTGATAAGACTCGCGTGTTTCGACGATATAAGAGTGATTAATTGCGGTATTCGAAGCGGGAGAATCGGTGACAGCTGTACATGCGTGCTTCTTCGGGTCATTCGGCCTGCTCCCCCTTTTGATCCTGAAGCCGCGAGACTCGCGAATATTAGTAAATTTCAACGCAATCTTTTAAAATCCTTCGAGAGAAGCGATTGCAGGAAAAATCTTATACGTTTGTATATTATTTCATTCCAAGATAAAACGATGTAACTCTGTTAATTCTTTCCTTAATTATTAAATAAAGAAAGTACGAAATAACTATACGAGCAAATAAATGATTCATCGAGCCGTGAAACGGACGACCGAATCATTATCGAGAGAAATTGGTAAATCAATTTGGATTCCTGTTGAGTCGGGGACCATAAACGATCTCGAGTACGGGGAATCCTTATAAATATTTCAAGAGCAAGTGGAAGGAGGAGGAGAAGGAGGGACTCGAAGAAGAAGAAGTAGCTACGAGGGTAGAAAGCCGGATCAAAGAACTCTTTCCGCGTGGATCTCGCGTCCCTACTCCTCGCTCTATACGATGGAGGTTTTCGAAACGCAATAATGGAATATTTCCGAGAATAAAGCGGAGCAGAGGCAAGACACGGAAAGTGGCGTAACGAGCGTGAGAAGTCTCTAACATAATAAGTTTAAAAGCGCGTGCGCGTTGCTGCTGTGTTGGCATTTGAAATTTGTCCGTACGGCACGTGCGTTTCTCTCGCGGCAACGGGCCGTGTACAGGTGCCTCGTGCCAGCTCTGTATATATATATATATATATATATACCAACGCGGTATTATTATACTATACACAGCTATAACCATCATCGTCCCGTTTGACCAGCGCGCGTGCTCCGTACGCGAGAAAGAAAAAAATATGTAAAGACAATAATAATAAAATGGAAGCTCCTCGGACCTGTCCGTCGAGTTTCGAGTAAATCTCACGCGTGTACACAGTGGCTCGTGTGCCATATATTCGAACTCAAGACGCACAATCGTGTCATATATATATATATATATAGGAGACATTCGACTTGGGTCGATTTCTGATGAATCGAGCCGGACGTTGCGATCCGTCCAGCTGAATCAATGAAGATTAATCGTCGCATTGTGCGCATTAGAGCTTTTTACCTATATAGCTAGGGAAAAAATCGATATACTCCGAGTGGTTGTTGGAGTTAAGCTCACGTGCAATCCGTTACCGGTTTCTCGAATGCGAAATAGCTTTTCGTGGAGCAGGAACGCGTTGTTCCGTGCACCGCTGACAGTCCTGTTGGATGTGATAAATTAATACTAATTCCGGTTCCGCACGAATCTTGCGGTATCTTGCGCGAAGCTTCGAATAACCTGCAGCAACCGCATACTACACTCTGGCCACCAAACGAGTTTCCTTCGACTGCACGGCGCGAACCAGCGGTGATTCTGCGGTCTAACCCCGTAACATAATGAAACAACCTTATATATATGTATATATATATATATATACGTATACAGAGGCATCCCCTTTGGCCGAAAATAGATTTCTTTCGTTTCGTAAGTCACCGGCAAATTTCACTCGATTAATCAGACTCTGCAACCTTCCAAGCTCTGCGATGCGTTTCTATCTTATTGGGAATGACAAATTTCTTATCGTTCGTTGGCATCCGTTATATTATACTATCGGTCGTCGTAGTTTACTACGAGGTTTGATGAATTTTTCTGAATTTATGTAGTCCATTATCGCAATTTGACAAAGAAAATTTTACAGCCCGTTTTCCTCTTCCGCGATAAACGTGGAGAACGTGTCGCAGCGTGTATTTTTGCGATAATAATCGCGCGAGATCCGGAGACTCTCGCGGCGATACTCGAAGCCCCGAGTTATTGGATGCGTATATACGTGTTGTGACCTCTGGCTGACCCCGCGACCTCCACAGAGTGCGCGCGACTGTCTTGTCGTCGATTTTGCTTGTTCGTAAGCGCCTAATTGCGCCAATGACGACGGACGTAAACTTGCAACTCCCAACGTATACATATATATAGAAAATTGCGAGCGTCGTTTATGAACTCGTACATTCGACTCGCTCGCAAAATCCAAATTCCACGCAGGATTTAATTCGCGATAAAATATCAAACACTCTCGTCCATTAATATTAAGCAGCTGACGCGACTGCAAGGATTCATAATAATATTATTTTCCTCGTGTGGAGAAATTCAGCCAAGTGTTATTCCCATCCATCTCCACGCTACGTATACAGGATATAGCATAAATGGTACATACGAGATCTCGTTTACGTGTGTCTCGATCGCTCCGACTCACGAATCCTCGACAGGATTAGCATACTCCTCGTAATTGCGGGTAATCGTCTGAATTTCGGTGTAGCGCGGCTGTATTATTCGCTTCCAAGTATTATATACGTGGAATATCTCGAGGATTCTTTCCTTCGAAAGCTTCTCCAGTCCCCTTTATATACACACACGCAGCTGAGTATATATATATATATACGCGAGAGCTGCGCTGGATGATTATCGGGGAAATTCCTAGAAACGGCGAATCGTCATTCGCGAGAGATCGTTAAAGATCGATTATCGTACAAGATTGGCGCAGAATCGGAGAAAAATAAAATGAAATGCGGAGGATAATAATTCGGAGCCGGTTTACCGCCGTTGGATCGCTTATACATATAGAACGCGATCGTAAAAATCGGTTGGGCTGTTTAATTCGGGGCTATCGTCGTTGGTGCGTAGTATATATATGTATATATATATATATATATATATATGTACCAAGTTGGTACAGAGGATATGACGGGGAAAGGAAGATAGGCTCCTCGAGCATTATTTGGACGGCTCCGGAGGAGAGTGACTCCGAATGGCAAATTCACATCGTTCGAGTACGGATTAGCATCGCATTACTCGCTGGCAGCGAATAGCACGCCGTAGGCGCGGATCCATTTCACGTAAGCCGAATTCATGAGGAAAGGTTCTCCCGTCTAGCCTGGGGTTATGACAGATTTCTTCCCGTTTGAGATGCGCAACCCCGGTGAAAAAAAAAGAACCCAGCGGGAACCCGACTCTTCCCGTTTGCCTTTCTCCTCCATGCGTGCCTTTTTCACCGCTTCGTCCGCCAATGAAGGTGATGACGCGTCGCGAAACACACCGGATAAATCCCTTTGAATCTCAATTGACAGCGTTGCACAAAAAATCAATCCAATTGATTCGATTATCGCTCTTTTGTCATTTATTCTCCCTGCGAAATCATTTGCACAGCGGCCTCTATTAATATATATATATATATATATATATAGCACTGGAAACTTTCTTCTCGTAAAACTGGTAATATAATAAATTTTAACTATGAAAGTATTTTTTTTTTTACGAGATATTTTTCTAGGATAGAAAGAAACGTACTCGAGAATTAAAAGAGAAACTGTGGCATTTCTCTGGAAGAATCGGTATATCGCCAGGTTATTTGTTTAGTGGTGACGCAGGTCTGTTGCGGGAAAAAATCTCGAATAGCGGGGAGTACAATGAGATGAGAGAGTGCGCGAGAGAGAGAGAGAGAGAGAGAGAGGATGGGGGATCAGGTATCAAGTGTAAAAAAGAAGGTATTGTACGGGTGCATCTGACCGTAGGGTAGGTATCACAGAGAGCGATGATGTTCGCCACAGTCGAGAGGCAAGGAGCGTCGTAGGTAGCCTCGACTTTCCGAGAGAGAGAGAGAGAGAGGAGGAAAAAAAAGGAGAAAAAGATCTCGCATGCACCGAGAGCACCTTGGCAGTTTATAAGGGTCTCGCGCTTTGTCGATACGCATTATCATGCTAAATATAACATGTTAACTACTTGGCATAAAACCCGACTCACCGAGCGATTCAACGACGAATCGCGTGTCGCGTTTCTTCCTCGCAAAACTTTTATTGCCGATTTCGGCAGATGCACTTTTGTTGCTGGTGGCAAAAGGAGAATTATCGTCGCACGGTGCGAATCAATTTTCGCCTTGATAAGAGACTTTATATGGGATGCCTGTCGCCAGGCTGCATTCCTCATCGTCAGCGCTCATAATTAATGTGAGAAATGACGCACCTTATTATTCGCCACTGCGTTTATAACGCAGCGTGCACGGCCCTTTCGATACGTTTCGAGCGAGTCCACGCTCGATCGTAAATGTGATCGGCGCGTTTACCCGGAGCTCGTTAGTAAAATCCCTCCTCCGATCTAATATATAAATTCGTTTGTTTATCGCCTGATTATCGCGGCCACTGTGGCAAGCAGAAAGGATCAAAGAAATCTTTGTCATTCGATGTACTCTGTATATGCATATATATATATATATACGCATTAGGAAGGATATAGTGTGCAAGGGTACATTCGACACGCGTCCTTGAGTTGGCGAATGCGAGAGAGAGAGATGAGAGATAAGGAAATGAATTTTAATGAAAAGTTTGAATTGTGTCGAAAGGGGTGTGATGGGGCAGAAGCTGCTGGTGCAAGAGGCAGGCTCGGGCCCGGGGCCTGGTTCGACGAATCGCATGGAAAGCGGCGAAGGTGCCGGGGGAGGGGAGCTGCATCATTTCCTACACCAGTACAACCAGCAGTCTCACAGTCCCGGGCAGAGCCTCCAGGGTGGGCTCCCACTTCCGCTGAGCCCGCAGTCCCTGCGCCACGACGGCTCCTCGAGCGGCATCACCGGGGTCAAGCGGGAACCCGAGGACCTCAGTTCGTCTCGCGGGGCCCAGTCCAGCAAACGCCACAAACAGGCACAGCCGGACAGTCCGACGCCTCCTGGAATGTATCACCACCATCAGCACCAACTACAGGTAAGCCAAGCCAGTCCCTGCATCCAATAACTCGCGAACACAAAGATATATATGTATATATGCGTTTTACATATCCACACGCTTCGCTGGATAAAAAAGACTTTTTTATCAAATCAAATAATTACTAATGAAACTCTTTAATTTGCCCGGGATATATATATATATTCTTGCGTAACGCTCCGCTGCGTTGCGTAACGAGACGTTAATACGCGAGAGAGGCCAAGTATGGTTATTCGATGGGTTAAAAGTTATCGTTATTAATCAGCCATTGGCATAAAAAGGTGCTTGCGTAATTTTTGGGATATGTGCGAGATTAAACAAGGATGGATCGTTGCGGATGATTTCCAGGTGCAGCAGTACGGCAGTCCTTACGATCCGTATACGTCCTGCAGTCCCAGATTGCAGTCTGGCGCGTACACTTCGACATCCACGGGGACCGGAAACGGCAGTAATCCGGGATTGCACCAGGAGGCCACGGTCTACGTGGCCAACGATGCACTTCCGCCTCTGGCGTCCTCCAGCTCTTCATCGTTATCGACCAACACAGCATCCTACACGAGGTACGAAATTGTACCGAGTTCCTACGCCACGACGCACGCCATACGCTCCACTTCCAGTAGCAGCAAAGTCCTCACGGTTGATCTTCCCAGCCCGGACTCTGGAATCGGTGCCGACGCGGTCACACCTAGACAGGATCATCATCCACCTACGGCGCTCCACCAGGTAAGTCTCGACATGCACGATAATAATGATAAACCACGAAGCTCTCGTCAGTTTAAACCGAGAATCGATTCTCTTACTCGAGCTCGTGCATCACAACTGTTCCATTAAAAATTCCTGCCAGATTTCGCCTGCATTCGTTACAAGGCTATTATTATATATATATATATATATATATATATATATATATATAAGTTTCTGCTTAACGATGCTCGTATATAAGACAGCGCCCGTTCTGGCATTTCGTTACGTCATATTATTTACGTTTCTCGTTACAACGCTGCGCCTATATCTTAATTCGTATTCAAGGCAACCGAATTTAATTTCGTGTTAAAGCCATTTCCATTCCCATTTCACCGCAAACCATTTCGGGCGAGGACCGCGTCTAGCCCACACGTAGGAATGTTAATGCTCCTCTTAAATAACGTCTTAACTATCCTGGTGGTATTTCACCGTGTGTGTGTGTGTGGAGAGGCGCTTAAATTCAATCACACACACACACACACACACACACACACACACACATAGGGACTCGCGAGCAAGGTGTACACACTAGAAATCTTTTCGATAAAATTCTATATTGGAGAACGTTGGTAGTTTTCCCTCTATTACGACAATTGTGACAAGGTAAAGTAATAAATATATGTAGTATATAACATATATACACATGTAGAAATCCAATTTACGGAAGCTATATGGGAAAGAGCAATGCGTTTTGGTCGGTTTTGCCGCTGATTCGCCATGCTTTCGAATATCGCGGAACTTTTCGCAGTAGCTTTCTGCGGTTGGTCGTTCGAGACAGTATTAAAAGTGCTCATTGTTCGAGTCGCGGCATGAAGACGTAAGAACGTCGAACGTTTAGCAAGCGACTCGTTTAACGACAGTGATTGGGAAACACGTATATATATATATATATATAAAGCGTGCGGCGAATTTTACGAGACCGCAAGGCTTCCACTCTTCCTCCTCTGCTTTTTTCCCCTATTTATTTCCCTCTCGAGTCTTTTCGCTCCTCGGTTCCTCGACAGCCGCAGCAGCAGCTCTCGCGCGGCGCGTCTCGCATCCTGCGCTTTCGACGTGTACGATTTAGAGAGAAGCGCATGCTGCAGAGTGGTAAGCGAATGTCACGCGCAGACCCCGACAGACGCACGAGATAACTGCTTTCCCATAAGCGTTTTCAAAGTGATGGGAAGACCTATGAGGTCTTTGGCGATTTTACTTCCAGCTATAAATCATCCTCGCCACTTTCCTCCCATCGCGAAATAATTACTCAAAACACACACGAACTGGTTAACCCGACCTTATTGATTTATCGCGCGAAATTCGTGCTTTCCAACAGTCTATTAAATTATTATTAATCACCCACGTAAGTTTCGACGCGTGTTTAACCTCGTATATATATACCTATATAGTGCATTTCGCAATGATTTTTATTATATCGATATAATAGGCTAATAAACACACTGAATTAGTTCGTGTCGTATTTCACGATAGATTTCAAACGCTGAAAGAATTTATTCGCCTATGTCGTGCGCTCGAGAGAGAGAAAGAGAGAGAGAGAGAATTTGCGTCTGGCTGTTATATCTGCAATAAGACGTTTATTGATTTACAGTCCTCGTTCGATTATACGGAGCTGTGCTCGGGTGGAAATGCCGCCGGAACCGCGGTGGTTCTCGAGAGTGGTGCAGTCATTCATCATCAACCGTTGCAGTTGCAACTCCAGCAAAATCACACGCAGGCGCAGGTGCAGCGAGGAGCTCTGGTGTCCGCCAGTGTCACGCCAAATCCGAACCCCAACCCACCCCGATCGAGGCCCTGGCACGATTTCGGCAGACAGAACGACGCCGATAAGATACAAATCCCAAAAATGTGAGTATACATATTTCAACATTATATATTATATATTTATATCAATTCACATTACACAGCTCATCCCCTCTCGTGAGATATCTGTTCGTCAAAGTAACATATACGTATACCGTGTACTACACGTACCAGGATTATCAGCGAAAATAAAACTAATGATAAGCAGTGATAAAGTCCGGGATTGTGGTCAGTATACATATACATATATATAGAGGCCGGGATAAATAGAAGATAGTCCGAGAGAGTCTTGTCGACATGGTAATCGGTAGTCTTTGAGAGGAGTCAGTTTGCGCGGAGAATTTGTACGAAGAATATTATAGCGCGTCAGCGGGAGTCGCGTGTACATATACATTTCATGGAGAACAGTTGTAATAAGGCAGAGCTGTCAGGTAGAATGTGGGCGAGTAATAGCAATAGCAACAGTAAGAGCTAGCCACGGGAGCCAGGAGTCGTTCAGGCCGTTCACCCCTCCGAGTCTCTTTTCTGCTTATCCGGTGTGTGCACGGTGCACGGTGCACGACGCGCGCGCGCGCGCTCGCGCAGGCAAGGCGAGGCAAAAATTCTAATGCGAAAGCGCCGACTGCCCCTCGTCTGTCGAGATAAAGATAAATAGGGAACCGTGCGACACGCTATATCGTTAAAACTTCTCCAGATAGACCAAGCGAGACAGGAAAAAGCTCGATTAGCCCCGCCAACTCTGTCCTCTTGTCTCTGCTCGCTACTTCGCCATATTCATTCCGTGTGTTCTGTACATGTGTCTGTGGATAGATATATACGTATATATATATATATATATATATATATATACCTGCCCGACGAGCTTTTCCACAACACGTTTATGTATATATGCTCTCCTTCGTTTTCTTCCTCTCTGCTTCCCACGAGTCAATTTTAATATGTCCGGCAAACGTTACGCGCGACGGAAGCTTATTCTCATTAATGAAAGTCAGAAAGCATTATATATATATATATATATGTGTGTGTGTGTGTGTGTATGTGAATATAATCTATAGAAAATATGCAGCGAGACAGATATTTCATTTCCTTTCGGAAACCCCTTCCAATATACTTGCTAATTTTATGTAACATCGACACACCGTGTTTCTCTTTCGATTTTATAGATTCTCCGCTTACGGATTCAAGTATCATTTGGAATCGCCTATCAGTACGTCTCAAAGACGGGAGGATGATAGAATAACGTACATCAATAAGGGACAGTTTTATGGGATCACATTGGACTATGTGCCTGATCCTGATAAGCCGCTCTTGAAAGCTGGACAAACCGTTAAGGTATATATATTTATTTATTATATCAATTAAAAGTCAATATTTTCTTTTAATGCATCATTTAATTTATTGATTTTTATTTTTTAATTTTCCATTACTTCTTTGTATATTCCATCGAAATAGTTACTTTTTATATAATATAGAATCACGTTAGAACGATCGTCAAACTATGAGAAATTAAAGTGAAATTTATAAAGTGGAAGATTCATCGGAGAAAGGATATAATAATAAAATGACGATGCATCGCGTTTCTGAAAAATCAGGGTGTCGAATAAATCAGATTTCGTTCGTACTATACATAAGATTTTCCAGTCGGAGAACGTAGCCGTTTGTTCACGCGGCTCTAATTGGCAGCACGGCGCACCGTTAGTAATTTCCATTCTGATAAAGGCGTCGATTTTTTTCGGTGACGAGTTACGACTTCCTCGTTAATTGCTAATCAGCCGTCGAAGCGTGTGCGATCAAACGGTACGCGCGTAAACGTAACTGTCCATCCCTCTCACCCCGCGCTCCATATTTTCTAGCAGTGAGCAATTCTTCGCCCATTCACCCGAATCAAGAAAAATTACGCGTATATACCCCAACGAGCAACCGCACGTACGCACGCATGCACACACAGAAACGCGCCAATCGCGTGCCATGCTGCGTGCCTATCTCGCGAATCTTTCTTAAACTTTTGCCAATTTTCCAAAGTTTGCACAAAACCATGCTGCGCACAATTCCACCTTCTCTCTCTCTCTCTCTCTCTCTCTCTCAAATTGCAGAAATTCTTACGTAAGCGATTAGAAATGATGAAAATTTCGCTTTCACTTTTCATCTCTCGCGGTGAAAGCTCTTTTTTCGATATCGCGAACCGTTCCGCGGCCGCCGATAATCTTTCAAGGTGTTTCACGGAAATACACTGTATACATATATCATATTATAACCAGCTAAAGAATATAATTTTCATTCAGAGCGTCGTGATGCTGATGTTCCGGGAGGAGAAGAGTCCCGAGGATGAGATCAAGGCTTGGCAATTCTGGCACGGCAGACAGCATTCTGTGAAACAGCGAATTCTCGACGCCGGTGAGTAAACATGGAAAAAAAAGTAGTATATAGTTCGTATATATATACGTTATGCGTTGACTCATCAACAGCCACCGAGTAAAGTGTCACGATCTAACCACATTTCTTTACGTTTTATCGCAAGCTATCCGAGGCGATCGTCAGTGAGTAAGTTTACGGTGGATTTGTCATCTTATAAGAGGATATCTAGAGTATTTCAATGGGGGGGGGGGGGGGGGGGTAGATGGTTGAATTTGTATCTCATTTCGATTCTGTTTCAACGAAGAGCTAGCTGACAGTAGACTTATTGTTGCAGACACGAAGAATAGCGTTGGCTTGGTGGGCTGTATAGAGGAAGTTGCTCACAATGCTATTGCTGTCTACTGGAACCCACTCGAGTCTTCGGCAAAGGTAACGCAGGCAATACAATATACGATTCAATCAAGATTTATTCCAACCGTTTCTTTCTCCTCGTCCCTCTTTGCGTTAATAAATATAATCGCATTGAGATTCCCAAGAACAATGGATATTAATTCATGACTATAGAGAGTTGATTAATTTGTCCGTTTTCCTGATGCACCCTTCCGCTCCTATTGCAGATCAATGTTGCCGTGCAGTGTCTCAGCACGGATTTCTCCAGTCAGAAAGGAGTCAAGGGTCTACCGCTGCACATACAAGTGGACACGTACGAGGAACCACCCCCTCACGCACACTCCTACACGCCACCCTCCCATCGTGGTTATTGCCAAATCAAAGTATTCTGCGATAAGGTTATTGTCAATTATTTCGGTCAAACCGATCGATTTCTGTAGGAGTGATTTTTAACCAAATTTCATCTATATGTAGAATATTCTCGATTAACAATGTTGAAAATGACAATTTCAGGGAGCGGAGAGAAAGACGCGCGACGAAGAGAGGAGAGCAGCGAAACGGAAAATGACTGCTACCGGAAGGAAGAAGCTGGATGAACTCTACCATTCCGTAACGGAGCGCAGTGAATTTTACTCGATGGTCGATCTTCACAAGCCACCAGTGCTGTTTTCACCCCCGGCCGAGCACGCCATAGACAAGGTATTTGAGGATCGCTTAACAGTAGCAATATTGTATGTATATAAAAGAAAAGCCACAGAATTCATAATCCTCTGCTCTCATTTCCGGCAAAGTGTCGCATGTGTCGGGCAAATTTTCTTTAATATATATATATATATATATATAAGAATGATAGAGATTGAGAGGAAAATATGGCGATGTATGCGTGCAAAAGAAATCGTAACGAGAGTAAAGTTGTTTTCCTTTTCTCAGTTCTCGACGATGGAGTTATCGGGCTTCTACGGAGGTGGTGGAGGCGGGGGCGGGGGCGGTGGCGACACAGACACGTCGTCTCTGAGTAATGGTGAGAGCGGAGGATTGAAGACGGGTGGCAGCAGCCCCTATCCCGCGTGCGGCAGACCAAGCCTGCCAGCGTTGAAGTTCCACAACCACTTTCCGCCCGACAATCTCAGTAGTCTTCACGACAAGAAGGACTCCTTGCTGATGCAGGTGCAGGAGCTTCAAGGCTCGGTCCTCCAGGGCGTGCAGCAAACAGCCCTGACAGCGGGGACCGTCGTATCGGGGGTGGGCAACCGTCTCCATTTGCAGCAACAGCCACCCCACCTCCGGCCAGCGGATACCGAGGAACGCGTCATGCTGTACGTCCGTCAGGAGTCCGAGGACGTCTACACTCCCCTCCACGTCACACCGCCGACGGTCCAGGGACTCCTCAACGCTGTAAGGACTCTCTCACGCAGGATTCCTCCCTTATCTCTCTCTCTCTCTCTCTCTCTCTCTCTTTCTCTTTCTCTTTCTCTTTCTCTTTCTCTTTCTCTTTCTACACAACTGAAAAATCAAACTCTCTACCCGCCTCCTCGCGATCTCTTCGCATCTCTTTGAAAATTATTCAGGCACTCGCTAAAATGTAAATCTCCTTTTCGACACGATCCTCTTTCTCGAGTAAGCAAATCGATAAATTAAGGGACGAGTAACTTGAAGTTCGCGTCGTTGTACGATATGTGCGAGAGCGCTATGCGAAGACAAGCGTATACACCACGTAAGAGTTTATTCATGCATGTAAACGCATATACTGTACCATAATTAATATCCGTGGCACTCATCCATTCGCTAATTAATATTAATGCGCATGCAATTCCCCCAAGAGATCACATGTGCGTACACTAACTCATTTCTTGCCATATTACACGAAGAACCGTCAAAGGACTGCGATACGAATCTTGGCGGTCATCCCAGTTTTTTAAATTGAAATTTAACGTTTAACGATGATGAAAGAAAAAAGTGGAAAACGTCGGATATAAGCTCGCTAACGCGCCTCTCTCTCTCTCTCTCTCTCTCTCTCTCTCTCTCTCTCTCTCGTTTCGCCAGAAAATGCAATTTTTCATAATTGACATAGGCGACTCGGCTTGATCTCTCTCTTTCTCCATCTCGATCTCTCTTCTCTCTTCCTCATCCCGTTTCTTCATACCACGAGACGCGTAACGCGGGCTATGATATCTAAAAAGCGAGCAGGATAGAACGATGGTCCGTCAACCACTGTCAAAATTCTAATATTCTACTTTTTTCTATTTTACAGATTGAGTCAAAGTACAAAATTGCATCCTCGAGTATTAATAACCTCTATCGCAAAAACACAAAGGGGTAAGTTTAGTAGAGTGTCATCTTTACTTGCATGCACGCTAAATTAGTGCATGCCATAACGGTGACATTGCCTGACTGACTCTTCGCCTGGTTTGGTAGTCTCTCGCTCTTTTGCCTCTATCTATATCTGTCTATCTATTTCATTCTCTCACTCACTCACTCACTCTCTCTATCTCTCTTTCACTCTCAATATTGTTTCTCCTCGGTTCATCAGACCAGATATTAATTAAACTTAGAAGTTTTCTCGACTGATCTCAAGAGAAAACAAAGCGCTCTCGTATCTTTCTTCGTGCATGTTTTTCAATGTTACTATATATATATATATATATGTACATATATACTCTAAATACGTTTGGTGCCCTTGTATCCTCCTCGCATGTCTGAAAGCTTCTCGTCTCTTACTAATCCACTAATCTCTCTCTCTCTCTCTCTCTCTCTCTCTCTCTCTCTCTCTCTCTCTCTCTCTTTTGTTCTATACATCAGCCTCTAATACTCTCACGCTTCCCTATATCGCTACCTCTAAAAATCTTATTAACTTATTAACTTTGCACATTTGCATCGCGCGTGTCAATCATACTCTTCCTCTTACAGTGTCTCGCCTCATTGGATATTTCATCTCACTGGTCTCTTTTTCCATATAAAATCTCTCGATTATCGCGAATCGATCGATCTCTCGAGCTACGGTACTCACGCAGAAACGGGTTGGGCGCGGATGTCTTTTTCATTTGAAACTCTGCAATCTCTCTCTCTCTCTCTTTCTCTTTATCTCTATCTATCTCTATCTTTCTCCTTCTTATCTAACTAATTAAATCGATGAGTGCAATTTTTTGATAATCGCCAATAGAAAACGTAGAAAATCTTTTGCAATGGACCGTAAATCGACGGCAATAATACACGCGACAACAGATATGAACTATATATATATATAATAGCTATAGGTTGTAACAAACAAGCGACGATGCGAATTTCAGTTGGAATAATCGTAGGAAGAATTTGACGAGAGTCGCTTGTGGGTTTTTAGCTAAATAATATATATATATATATACGCGCTTGATTTCACGTTTCTTTTTCCTGGTGTGTCCGCGGTGATGAATCGTCAGGGCGGATGATTGATGGAAGGACGTACGATGATTGTTGCAGAATTACAGCGAAAATTGACGACGGAATGGTGAGATATTACGTGGACGAGGATCTCTTCCTGTTGGAGGTCAGCCATTCGAGGGTGAACCCGGAGACCGATCGACACCCCAATCCAGGATCGCCGAGCGATCCAGGGGATCCAGAGACTACGGTCGGTTATGACGTCACTCTGATCGAGCTCTCGACGGCTGCGTCCTCGCCATTGACGAACTCCTCGCACGAGCACGTTCACCAACACGTTCACGAGAGCGCCAACACGTGAGCTCTTCTGTCAATTCTTCCTGAGGAAATCGCCTTTGCGCGCACCTTGTAAATACGTATATAAGCGGTGAAGGAGGAGGAGGAGGAGGAGGAGGAACTGTTGAAGAGGGAGCTTCTCTCTCTCTCTCTCTCTCTCTCTCTCTTTGTGTCCCTGGCTCGTCAAGAATCCTCCCGATCATCTCCAAATCCGAGATAATCGGATAGCGTGCAATCCAAGGACGCCTATATTCTCTCTCTCTCTCTCTCTCTCTCTCTCTCTCTCTCTCTCTCTCTTCTCTCTTCTCTCTTTCGATCTTTCTCTCTCGCATCAAGGTCACCAATCACCGTGTATCTGCACAGCCTCGGTCAATCAGGCTCTCGAGGAGTCGATCCTCCAGCAGGAGACGCCGAAGACGCACCATAGACTTAGACTGAAACTCGCTGAAATCGACGTGGCGCCAGCGCACTCGCCAATGAAATTCATCAAGGTCGAGAGATCTCCAATTCCTCCAGCACGACCAAGCCTCGGCGTGGTACGAATTCTTAAAGAGAGAGAGCGCATCTCTATTTCTCTCTCTCTCTCTCTCTCTATATATATATATATATATATATATACCTAAAGCGCTCGCCTATGTAAACCTATATATCGATATATCAATTTCCGTTTTCCCAATTTTCCAACACCCCAAAGTCTGCCACACATTCTCCATCGACTATATATATATATATAGTAACTTCATTCGTTCAACGTTTCATTCTTCAACAATTTTTACTGATGCGAGCGCAGAATTCTTAAGATTACTGGATCTAGTAGAATGTAATTGAAATGCGATCGATCTGTACTGTAAATCAATCAAAATTGATTTAAGAACTTTGTTATATATTAAGTATTGTATGTATGACGTATAAATGTATATGAAACTGTCATTCTATGTTATTTGTATTGTCGCTTTAGAGTTTAACGTCTGTTTATACGTTTAAGAAACGCCGTCGACATTAACTGAGTATACATATTTTAAGGGTTGACGATGTTCCAACTATTAATCTCATTATTGTGTTAATACGCCAATTGCCATTTTAAATAGTCCAATAATCCTGAGGATGTCATAATTTTCATCGATGCATCTCGATGTTGCGCGATGTCAAATTTTCAGCATCACGTAGATTTTTATGAATAATCCCCAATTTTCAAGCCTAGCTTCAAATGACGAAGGGAATTCTCGTAGAGACGTAAGAGAAATTCTAAAAAAAATATCCTTTTAAAGTTATGTTATTCGCTAAGAGCAAATATAATTTAAAAGAGAAATGCTAAATTCTGTTATTTAATTGTAATAACTACGATAAAAATTAGAGATTCGATTTAGTGGATAAAAATCTGTTTTGATATTAGAATCGTTGAAGTATATATCGCCTGACTAGAAGCCACCAACATTTCCAAGTCACCAGACTTGAGTAATTTAAATTCCAATCGTATATGCATAGTTTTAATAGCGTGTTTTTTAGTGCAGCCCAGTGCCAACAAGCGCGAGGATTATGTGTGACGAAACCAAACGTGTAAATTAGCAGTGAAAAAGAAGAAATTTAAAGGAAGCAAGGCATCTGTACTCATTACTGGCATCGATCGTTGGATCATTTATTTTTTAATGGAAACATTGTGAAACTCGTTCCTCGAGTTAAGAAAAACTATAACAAAAAGGAAGCGTTTTGTTTCGATCTTCGCGCATCCCTACTGCAGGATTACGACTATACACTTACAGAAAGATTTATATTATCCATTTGTTATTATTTACACTAGAATCGTTAGATTAGATTAGACACATCACAATCATGACACTTGTTAATTGTGCGTACGTCAATACCGATGTCAAAGCAACGATCAAAATACGCTTTTAAAATGCATATTATTATCGAGTACTATATTTTGTTACATTTATTGCCAGACAGCATATAAATTGATATTATTAATATTATTGATTCTATTGACTAGAACTACGTAATATACGTATATTAATATTATTATTTTTATTATTATTATTTTTTATACATATTATGCATGCGTGCCCGCAGGACGCAAAAAGGGCGAAGCGTGAGCGAGAGTGTATGGATGGAGTATGAAATTGAGGAGAGAGAGAGAGAGAGAGAGAGAAAGCGAGTGAACGGATGAATGGACTTGCATGAACGAATACTTTGAAAAATGACAGATCCACGGAACAAAATCGTTAGCGTTAGTCCATGACATGTTTATGAATAATCAGCTGGCCGTATCTTCTCACCTTTGCCTCCCGGAAAAGCACTCGATCCGCTGCTTGCTATTTCGCGGGCGACGGTTTTGCTACAACGAGCCATTTCTTTTCTATTATATCATCTTTATTACTTTTAAGATTATTCGTATTATTTTTAAGTTCAATAATGATATTATTATATATTATTATTATATTATTTTAAATAGTTATTATTATTTTTATTATTAGAATGGAATAAAGACATGTTAACGCCACGGGAAGGCAGCGAAAAGAGTCGCGGTGAAAGAAAGAGAAAGAGTGCTTCTTCGAGCGAAGAAAGAAAAAACATTGAGAAAAGGGGGAAAAAAATCAAATTCAGAATATATTTTACGTTTTTTTGAGTAGTCGGTACAAACGTCGAGAGCACTTGGATTTTTGGACGATTCTTTTCGCTGTCGCTATCCGTGGCGGTTTTACAGTCGAACTGATTGTACGTTATAATTATATATTACGAGTCCGAGTACACAGTAGACACGAGCGTGCGATGATCGATGTTAAACGGATTTTATTAATGGTTTTAAAGCATATCTATAATAAAGAGGAACTTAACTTTTCGCCAGTCAGCGGACTGGGCTCAAATTGTCAATGTAGCCATGCAACACGACAGAATAAGAGGATTTTTTAAGGATACCGATGTGAGAATGCAGAATATACATATACAATATTTTTCAACGCGTTGTCTTGCCATCGTGAGATTGTGCCAGAGGTGATATTATATTATTACGATGTTTATTGCAACAATAAATATTATATTAGTACGTTTTATAAACCGCACGCTATTCTTATTGCTCTCTACAGCTTGTGAACAATGATAAGAAAGACTGTCCCCATCCTATTCCGTACGAATCATTCTGCCCAGACATTTATCCATTCGCAGCACATTCTAGTGTTATATATATTTATATATATATATATATATACATACACATTATTACTCTTATATTATAAATCATTCGAGCAATTGAACAATGGCACAGACTAGCTAGGCTCAATTTCATCAACCTATTTCGAGAGACAGGTGATTAACATAGACATCCGAAAAACATGTAATAATAAAAAATGACATTCTGAAGATTTCAATTTCAATTCCATTCCTTGACAATCGTGAACAATGATCCTTCATCGAGCACCCGACGCGCCAAAGAGCAGAATAAAAATGGATTGATCGCAGAGATCCAATCCACGCGGGCCTTGGTCTATTTTTCATTAGCAAGCAGGAGGACCTTTCCAACGGGCAAAACATCCTCCCGGGGTCCTCGTCGTCATTAGAAGCTTTTACGGGTGCACGAGGTAAACCTGTTCGAGAGGAATTTAAAAAGAAAGTATTGTAAGCGTATAGAAATCTAGTATAAGGACAGATAAAATAAGAGTGAATCCCTGTGTATTGGTGGAGGAAGGTCCATAATGGTCGATCGAGCCGAGTCGAAGGATGTCGACGACTTTTCGAGGGGGGAGCGAGAGAGATGAAATCGACGCTGCTTCTCTCTCTCTCTCTCTCTCTCTCGGGGATACGAGGAGCGCTGACAGTTCTGACAGATTTTTCGGTCAACTCGTTCACTCGTACATCACCGAAACGACGTGTCATCCAGTACGATTAGTCGCACACCACAAATTACTCCTTTGACGAGCTTAACGGAACACGTACCTCGTACCTCATCGCAGCCAGCTCGATTTAAGATCTTTATCACCAGCCATCCATCCGCGTACATATATATATATATATATATAGCTATCAGGGCAAAATTCAATCAAAAATCAATCGGTAATATTTATACGTGTGCGTATACGCGTGTGTAGGGTATAATACCGATCCCCAATGCCAATTCCGATCCGTGCCTGAAAATGAAGCACGCATCGAGAGCACGTAAAACTATTTATGCAAATAAATCCTTTAAACAGGATCGTGGCTGGAATATATCATAATCGAGCTGTATACACTGCCAGAGGTGACGATCGATAGCCTTTCAATACAGAACCGTTTGATTTTATTATCCTCCAGAAGAAATGGTCGTGTTCGAGGCGAATTTTGATTCCTTGCCGCGTGCGCGCGAGTGCTCGCAAGCCCGCGCGGTTTGAGCCGTGCAGAATTAATTGATGCCTCGCAACTCTTAAGTATAGGATGCAGCTCGCGTACTCGTCGGCCGGTAGGTGGACGGAGGGGGGCAAACGAGGAAAAACGGAGGATGCTGAGCATAAAGTATGAGTATAGGAGTAACTATACCTATACTATATATCGTATCGAGCGAGAAGCTCGCGCATGATTGTGTGCGTCCGCTTCGCGGCACTCGACACTCGTGTGGAAATCCACGACCTTGTAGGGGGCCACTGGCCCTCGCATAAGTTTTATAGTTCTTTGCGTGTACAATACACATGGGGCTCCCTCCTCGTCATTCTATAAGTCAAACTCGATATTTTCTCCATTTACTTACGACTTTTACCATACGTACACCGATCGATAATCGTTTGATAATCGCCTTTGCTCTCTCTCTCTCTCTCTCTCTCTAAGAGATTCGACAAATTATGCGCGCAGCACTCGACGCTATATATTTATAACTTTAAAGGGCTACTCGCGATGTTTGCCTCATTTTTACTTTCAACCTGATATATGCACTCTTTGCACGCCACGTATCATACTTGTATAACCGCAATATGTTCTCCTCTTGTTAAAACTAACACACACACGTCTCTTTACACGCTACTTGCTTACAGTGTACATGTCCGACTATCTAATGTCAAGAATTTCTGAGAACGAAGGATAAGGGATAAAATCAATCTGATCTTTATTTTACTTTCCTCCGGTAAATTCTTGCTAATTCACCATTTTTTACCTCGGTGTGCCCAGCCCTTGCGAAGAATTTTGGCCATCGTTAGAGCAAAAGGGCAACAACCTACTTTTCACCATAACAACGCGTCTCCGACCGGTTTACACTTTGCACTTGTCCAACAGACACCCGCGTGATCTTGCCATAAAAAAAGAAGAACAAAAAAACGCGACTTTCATATTTTTCAATCATCAAGCACTTTCCTAAGCGCGGACCGTTAAAAATTGATTGGTCGATCGAAGGTCGCTGACTCGAGCGTGATTATTTTCCATCGACATAACGATGATTTAATTACACCGCTGAGGAAATCGTGGAAATTTTGGGTAAATATTTGATCGAAGCAGAGTGACATGGACAGGAGGGAGAATCGTTGGGAAGCTTTTATTCGACGGGCCGAAAATTGGAAAACGCACGAGTGGGCGTGCTAGAGGTTTTTTCTTCAGGGTTCTCTTTAAAATAAAGGTACAAATATTTTCGGTTGGTCCGGTTTGACGGGTTGGCGTCGCGCGCTGTGCTCTCTTTATAGATTATCGAATTCTTCGGGGCAACGTGGAGATAAAGGAGGTGGTCGGTGGTGGGGGCAAGAAGCTATTAGCAGGCTTACCGAGGGACGTGCAAACCGAAACTCTTGTCTCCTCGGGTGGTTTTTTTTTCCCTTAAAACGCGGATCACTGACTCCTCCGAGCAAAGAGCCGTGGACCACGCGTTCCCCTTATTCCTTTTCTCCAAATCATTTCGCCGTTTCGAATAACGAAGCACGTTTCCTCATTGCGGTACTCGCCACTCGAACCGAGACCATTTCAAGAACCAAATTGTTTTCCGTGAAAAATGCTAATTTTCAGTTTTTATACCGTGTAATCCTTTGAGCCAATCCGCGAGTCGTGGAATCGCTAAATTCTTGGAGAAAGGGAAGCGTGTAAATGTGCCGTCTTCAAACGCGGCGTACGAGGATCAGACAGCGAGCAAGTTCATGGCCGTCCCTTACGTGCAACCTTCGCGACTTCTTCTCAAGGCCAAACCGAGGAATCGTGCTCTCTATGCAAATGCGTTCGCGCCCAAGATCACGCGACACTGGAGATTCAACAACGTAAAATCATTCTTCCTCTTCTTTTTTTTTCACTCTCCCTTCTCTTGTTATTTCAACAATCTGCAACTCTCGCTCGGATTACATCATTCCACTTGGTTGCATCGGAGCAGCAAAGAAAAGTCCTTTCTTCGACAAATTAATCCCATCGATCGACTCTTATACACGCACACACTCGAATTTTGCGATTATAAGAATCGTGGGAAACGGCGCGTTACGATATGTATCAAATATTCATGAATCAGTCATCGATCCCGACAAAGATCTATGAATCACCGAAATTTCGTTGATAATAACAATGGTGGGGAGACGCACAAATCTTATGGTATGCGTCATAACATAATAGAAACCAGTTGCCAGTGGAGGACCCGATATCTAGTCCCTTGTTAAATCAAAAAGAACCGCTATCAAACCACCTACGGCTTCTCATTATCATATACTGCAAGATCGACGTACTGACAATTCCCATACGTACCGTGTAATATTAGTATATACAGCGAGAGATGGCAAAAGTCCAGGTCGTTTTTGCGCGGATATTGAAAAATCTCAAGTTGCATAATGATATTTAACGTACGTACGACGGGGTCCAGTGGAGTAATGACAGTGGATGTGCATGTTATTGTGTTCGGGAAGGTATTTGTTAAGACGGAGAAATGTTATTTTGAGAGAGGGAGAGAGAGAGAGAGAGAGAGAGAGAGGAATCGGTACTCGGAGGATAGGAATACAAGATGCCTACTGGGGGCAGAGCGGCAAGTATCAAGGGGAGGGCGAGCCCGTTATAAGCTCGAGCCCCGGCTATTCAGCAGCTTAGCAGCTTAGTGCTGGTTCCAAGGTCCCTACCAAGACGCCGGTGGTAGTGACTGGTGAGTTTTGCGGCTCGCGTTTCAGTGATCGTTCAACCTCTCAACCACGTCGGACAGATCTAGTATTCCATCGCTCTAATCGCCTCGCGTCAGAGGCCATTAAGATGCACTGGAGAACAGCGTCGATAGCACTGCTTCTGACATGGATCAATATCTCATTGACATTGGTGGCTGGTGAGAGTGCGTCCGATGGCAAACCTCGCGAATTTTTCGTCGACTCTGTCGAGGATGACACGGAAATCATCGACGGTGAGTAATTTTACAATCATTCCATGTACGTCCAACGGAAGTCATCCAGGCTTATTTTTTCATTCGACCTCGCTTATATCCTACGTGCACACGTTTATTCTTGTGTCAGGCATTTTCAGGGTCAGCGAACTCACCAATTATACGCTATACTGCTGCCTTCTTCAAATTCTTTCGCACTCTGCGACGTCGTTTCGTTTCTCTCGATCGATTCAACCGCAGCTACGAAAAATGTCCCACCTCTTTTGTTCTCTTCCTTTCCTCAGCATCGATTCCGCGAGGATCTTATATTCGTCGTTCTCGCTGGAAATATTATCAAGCGCGGCTTCCAGTTCTACGATAAACCCACAGGCGAGAGTCCTCTTTTGTCGCGAGTTAACAGTGTCATAATTTTCGATATTCCGCTCGTGTAAGTGAAAAGAAACATCGGTCGTTATTCACGAGAGACCCACGCGTCGGTGTGTGTCGTTCTTTACCGGACATCATTAATGCACGTCCACTTACGTGCCGAAGTAAGTATTCCTGCGGAATAGTTAGTAAACATGACAACGTGCAGATATCAAAAGATGAGAGAAAGCTGATGGTGTATATATATATATATATATATATATAAGAACAAAAAAACACTTTTATATATGTATGACCAAATTGCAATCACAATATTATGTATAATTATTAAAAGTAAAATTTGACAGAGTAAAATTGATTTGATAAATTTCTAGCTGCGTTGGACTTTGATGAGGAGGAATCGAGAGAAGGCCGAGGTATCTTGTGGAACGGAGCCTCCAATCGTGGATCGTGCCTAACGTCGAAGGGTGAAGTTGGTCGCTGCACTACTTTCAAGGAATGCTATCCTTACTTCAAGATCCCTGACCTAGGAGCTCTCGATGGTTGGGTATTGGGCGTCTACGACACCTGCAGTTACATTCGTGATGACGGCGGTGCAGGATTTGGAATTTGTTGCTCCAATTTAAATCCCGTCAGTCCTCCGACTTCTCAACCCGGCGATGGATGCAATACAAATCCCACCGTGGAGGAGCCGCAAGCTGAGGTAAACAGCGATAAACAAAAGCATATACTGTTATAGAAGAATGGAAATGGAAGGTGTAAAGAATGGTCTTTCGTAGGCTACTTTAACAATCTGCTTTTTATCATCGGCTGTGACGATAATTTTGATTTGCCTCAGGTGGATGATGGAAAAAAGAAGGATCAAGAGAACTTGGCGGCCAAGCCAAGGCCACAACAACCAGGTACGTGGCCACCGCCATTGCCCACTCATTCGCCAGATAATACGATTCCACCATTGCCAACTCATCCACCGTATCCTGGAGCATCGACTGCTTCAACGTCGAAGCCTGTCACGAGTCCTCCTCCCAAGAGGCCACCTCTGGCGACTACATGGCCTACGAAGAAACCAGCTTGGTGGCCAGGAGCAACAACACCATCGAGTCCTCCATCCAAACCTGTACCTGTTGCCACTACCATGGCCACTGCTATTTACGTAGCGCAATGCGGTGCTAAAAACGGTAATCAGGACCAGGAACGTATCGTCGGTGGTCAAAACGCTGATCCTGGCGAGTGGCCTTGGATCGCTGCCCTCTTCAACGCTGGTCGACAGTTTTGCGGTGGATCTCTCATCGACGACAAACACATTCTCACTGCTGCCCACTGCGTTGCTCAGTAAGCATTTTAAATCAACTGCGAAAATCTAGACCGATCCACTTACTGCCGTTGTTTTTATTTTAACTAAACGTATCACGTACGATGATTTGAGTAACCGATCGATCAGTTTCTCACTTGTATTTTGCTTTCAGCATGAACTCTTGGGATGTGGCCAGATTAACGGTACGTCTAGGAGATTATAATATCAAAACGAACCACGAAGTACGCCATATAGAAAGACGAGTCAAACGAGTTGTAAGGCACAGAGGCTTCAATTCTCGTACTCTCTACAATGATGTTGCATTATTAACGCTCAATGAACCAGTTCCATTCACAGAACAAATTAGACCAATTTGTTTACCAAGTGGGTCGCAATTGTATTCTGGAAAAACAGCGACCGTCATTGGCTGGGGTTCCTTGAGAGAAAGTAAGAAACTTCCTTTAGTTTATTACAAAATTTCGACGAGATTTGTTCATTGTTGAAATTCACGCTTTGCTTTTGATTGTTCCAAGGTGGTCCTCAGCCAGCAGTTCTGCAGGAAGTTTCCATTCCAGTGTGGTCCAACAGCGAGTGCAAGATAAAATACGGTGCTGCAGCGCCTGGTGGAATTGTTGACAGTTTCCTCTGTGCTGGGCGAGCTGCTAAGGATTCGTGTTCGGTTAGCATTTTATTTTTAATTTATTAAAATCTAAAACTTACCACAATAGATTCTTTCATATCAACAATATAATTATGATTTTCATCTGTAACGTCAATCTTTTTCAGGGTGACAGTGGTGGACCGCTGATGGTGAACGACGGAAGATGGACGCAAGTTGGTATTGTTAGCTGGGGAATTGGCTGCGGCAAAGGGCAGTATCCAGGAGTTTATACAAGGGTCACACATTTCTTACCTTGGATTAATAAAAATCTTAAATAGAACAAATAGAAACATAAGTTTTTAGAAAATTAAGTGGTTTTTCCTTGATATATTTGACTTTTTTCATGTAAGTGAACTCAGCACCTACTCGAAACTAATTACGCTTATGCAAGTGCTATGCGCTTCTCAAATCTTGCAATACATGTACGAGAAAAGACGATGGTGATCGAACGATCTGTATTAAATACTTGACATATCATTTTTTATCAAAAAAATCTTTCCTTCTCTCGTACAAATTTCATAATTATAAACAGGCTGTTACCGAGAATAACAAATTATTTTATATTTCCTATACATACACGAGTATATAAAAAATACAATTAAACATGACAATAGTTCTTTCATTGTAGAAGTAAATCCTGCTCTGGAAAGCAGATCAGATTTTGTTTGTTTGTTTGTTTTTTTTTTATTTATTTTTAACTAAACGTCACAACTGCTGACGGTTAAATGCTGTAAAATGTTTCGGGCTGGAACGAAAGAAAAAATTATCAATGTGAATGTATTGACATTAGAGAAAGGTATCAACGATATAAGCGATACCTTGAAAATAACAAGTGTCGTAATTGTCATCAGGCTGAGGTATAAAAGGTGCTACCGCTTTTTGCGGCTCATCCCATGGGAAGTCTTTAAACATGGCCATAGATCTCACTTCCTTCGCGGAAGGACGAGCGGCTTGATCCGTAGTTAGAAGGGAATCTATGGCTTCAATAGCAGCGGACGACAAAGCCTCTTCGTTTTCTGGCCATGGAATATCCCTTGCTAGGATATTAGAGAACACAGCTTGCGGAGTTTCGTCATTGAAAGGCGGTATTCCAGTGCAGAATTCAAATAAACAAACACCAAGGGCCCACCAGTCAACCGCAGCTCCATGATTTTGGCGAAGCAACAATTCTGGTGCGAGATAATCGGGAGTTCCCCATATCCTCTCATCGGAGCGATTTTGTCCCCTTCTAACTGATTTTGGCGTTCTTCAAAATAATTATTGCGGATATAAGTACCGATGCTTAATTGAACTATGAAACATCATTAACGATATAAGTACCTGTAAGGATTGCAGCCGTTGCTTGACGTAGCTGGTGTTTTGATAGGAGAAATACCCTGAGGTGACCTATATTCAACATTCCCCGACTGTTCAGACCCAGCAGTCTGTGAAGAAGGCGGAGGTAAGTGAAATCGCGTTGCTTTAACTATAGCTAGTTTCTCTTCATCATATTTTTGCTCCTCTGTAGCTTTTTGGCATCTCTGTTTTGTGGATGATACCGGAGTACTGAAAGCCACTCGTCCACCCGAACCGTTCTCTTGTCCAACGGCAGCAATTAAATCTTTTCTAGTTAATTCGGATACAGTTTGCTGGTGGAGATTTCCATATGAAAACATTGTGCCCAAATTTTTCCTCTTTGGCGTTGAATCAACTTCCAGATCCATTAGGCATAATTCCCTTGTTAAACCGGTTCCTACCACGGCGCTTCCCCTTTTTCTTTTAGTGCCGCGGGCGTACGAATTTGTGCAGGTACTAAGAGGACTAGCGTGGAGAAGAGGCTGAGTGGATTGCTCGGCCTCAAGGGTGGATTCCTCTTCTTCCTCTTCTATGTGATCGCTCAAGTGATTAGTAGTATCGGTAGATGATGATTCACAAGTGTGATAACTGCCCGAGCTACTCTGAGTTTGCTCTTCTGTCTTGTTATTGTAAGAATCTTCTATGTGAGACGAGATTTCTCTAAGATCTTCCGCAGATTGAAATGGAGTAATACCGGATAGACGTGAATAATCACCGGACGTAGCTGAGGAGACAAGAGAATTCAGCGAGGAATGAGAGCCTTTATGACAAGTGTGCTGTAAAACTGGAAGAAGATTAACAGCAGGATTACTTCTATCGCTGGAGTCAAGCGAATTAGAATCACTGGTTGATTTTTGGCCAGAGCCAAATGATAAATGTGACGTTAGGGACAGGAGCTGTCCCGGCGTTCTTGTGCATAGACTTGGTGTACAATTTACCAAGTCGGATATTTCCAGATCTCTGTGACAGCTTGAAATTCTACTAAGTCCAAAATCTGTCAATTTTACATGTCCTTCTCGAGACAGAAGCATGTTGTCTGGTTTTAAATCTCTGTGAACTATACCATGGGAATGAAGATATTCCAAAGCTAAACAAACCTCAGCAGTGTAAAAGGCTGCCATAGATTCTTCCATATAGCCACAAAATCCTAGTAAACTTTTAAGATCTCCTCCCACCATATACTCCATTACTAAGTAAACACTACTAATTGATTGCAAGGAATAAAACAGTTGCACGCAATATGGGCTGCTTGTCAAAGCCAAAGCATTACGTTCTATTATCACTTGAGAGGCCATATTCTTATGGATCATTTCATTCTTCTTCATCACTTTAATCGCATATACAGTTTCAGGATTTGATTTTTTATGGCCCAAGAATACTTTTCCAAATGCTCCTCTACTTATAGGCTTTACTATCTTAAAATCGTGTATCTCTGGTACCTGAAATTTTGTATTATAATAAACAATTTGATAATACTTATTATACTCATAGTTGAGATAATTAAACGTAAATAGATATAAACCTTAGTTGTGGTTGGATTAACAATTTTAGAGATTGTATTAAAGATTGAGTTATCGATAGGTTTGTTTTCCAAATATTGTTGAGGAGTAGAGCTTTCCCTAGATGCTTCATGTTCAGTGTCTGTTTCATTGGGATCACTTATACAGACATTCAATCCATTGATTCGCTCATTTTCGATTGTGTTTGTTGCTGGCAAATCAATTGCCGCTCCTTCCATTTGAAAAATAATGTTAGTATCCTGTAAATGTTTCTGTAAATATTAATCATTTACACACATAGCATATCACCCACTTAGTTTAATTTAACTGTATACTTTGTTAACCAACAATATCATGTCATCATTCGTGCATAAAGAACGATTTATTTGACACTTATTAAGATAATCTAATATAATTACAACGGGTCTTTGACAGTCTTTGAATAAACAGTATAAAAATCTCATATATATATATATATAACCCTTATAATTCTTATAAACACGTTGCACAGGAGAAAAACACAACGAAGTGTTTTAAAGAGACCATGTTTACCAATTGCTGTTTAAAAGCAACGATGGATTATACTTGCTCTTTAATGCATTAAATATACATATTTATCATTGATATTTTTCAGTCTAGAAAAAATTATTTTTCGTATACTTTAAATTTTACACTGTCATAATAATTCTAATAATATAAAGTTTTATAATCATGACAACACTTACATTCACGAATATTATTATATTTTCTTGTCGTGGCTACATTGTTTTCGATTCCCGCTATTATATTTTTTTAAATGACCAACGGGCGGTCGGCGGTAGCGCCGGCAGCAAGCAGCGACAAATCGGAACACTCGGAACTCTGCATTCGGCAAGTAAAAGAAAAGGACGGCAAGATGTACAAGTAGTCCTGTCAGCTGATAGCTAATTTTGAGCTACTTTTTATATTTTATTATTTGCAGTAAGTGGAGAAAATTATCATCTAGTATTTTAACGTATATTGTGATCGATAGATCTTTAATTAGATTTTATTTTACGCAACAGATTAAATTATAATTTTGAATAGGAAAGACACATCTTTAACCTAACCATGTCGGGTAAAGCAACGAAGCCCCCTCGAAAAAAGGCAGCAAAACTCTATAAAATGCCTGATCCAATACCCTTAGGTGAAGTATTGTCTGATATGAAAAAAAAACAGTGGATTATTGGTAAATCTATTGGGCTTGGAGGCTTTGGTGAAATTTATGCTGGTACATGTTGTTACTATATTGAAATGTAAAATTGCATGCTCCATTTGTTCATTACAGTTTAATTCGCTAGAACTAATTCATTAATATTTACAGCTGCTGAATATACAGGAACTTCACCAAAAGACTACCCTTATGTTATAAAAATTGTAAGTAGTTAAGATATATAAAATTGAAACAAAATCATTCTTTTATAATTCAGTAAATTTTACAGGAGCCACATGGAAATGGGCCTCTATTTGTTGAAATGCATTTCTACATGCGAAATGCAAAACCTGATGACAGTAAGCTATAATTTTTATTTAACAATTCTAAGTTGTCTATATTGATTTATTAATGATAACACTTGTAATTATATGAACTAAATTATTTCAGTTGATACATGGAAACGAAAGCATAAACTTTCTGACTTGGGTATGCCACGTTATATTGGCTCTGGAAGTCATGAATGTAATAAAACAAAATATAGGTTTGTCGTTATGGAAAGATTTGGATGTGATTTATGGAAACTATTTATTGAAAATGATAAAAAATTCCCAGAACACACAGTGTATAAAATTGGCCTACAATTAGTAAGTTTCACTTTTACTTTTTATGATATAATAGTTGTTTCAGTAAATATTTAAGTTGATTGTTTTAAAATGATATGTTTAATTATTCAAAACCCTTCAAGTTAAATGTTTTAGAATATATACATGACAAGACGTATGTGCATGCAGATATAAAAGGTGCGAATTTACTCCAAGACCTGAAAAATCCAAATCAAGTATATCTAGTAGACTTTGGTCTGGCATCTCGCTATACAACAGAAACAAACTATAAGTTGGATCCAAGAAAGGCACATAATGGGACTATCGAATATACCAGTAGGGATGCTCATATGGGAGGTAAGAAAGATATATTGTAACTGTAAATATTAAAAATATTCCAAAATAATTGTTCTAAATTTCTTAATCTAAAGTGCCAACTATGCGTGGTGATATAGAAATTTTGGGTTACAATATGATACATTGGCTGTGTGGTTGCCTACCATGGGAAAAACATATTTCAGATTCAGTTACTGTTCAGAAAGAAAAGGAGAAAGCATTCGATAATATAGCTAGCTTTTTGGATAAATGTTTTTCTACATCTGTACCAAGTTCTATAAAGAAATATATGACACTTTTAGCCTCTATGAAATTTAGGGATACTCCTGATTACAATAAATTTAAAGCAATTTTAATTGATGGGCTAAAACAATTGGGACATAAACCTGATGGAAAGTTAGAGTTCAAATATTCCATAGGTTCTATCGGAGAAAAGAATGATATGAAAAAAGCCACGCCAAAACCATCAGTAAAGAAAACTGTTAAAAAGACAGTGACCTCTTCGAGAAAGAGTCCGCGCCTTAAGAGATCTCGCAGTCCAAGTCCAACAAAAGAAAATTCACTAGATACGAGCACGGTGGGTATAATCTTGGATAAGAAGCGCGGGAATGTTAAAGATCTTAAAAAAGTATTAGATAGTATTGAATCGGATGAAGAATATGATATTAAAATCGTAAAAAAGACAAAAATCAAACAGGCAGAAAGTAAAAGAGATGATAAGACTATAAAAAAAAACACTCCTGTAAAAAATAGTAGTAGGAAGGCAACAAAGAACAAGTACGAGGATTCCGATTCAGATCCAGAGGTAAGTGGGTAAAAATATGTTTTGTATAATGAGAAGTTTTCATTTAATGGCATTATTTTTTTAGATATTACCAAAAGGAACCAAATCCAGGATAACGAAAAACACAAAATCAGCTTCATCAGGGCAATTCGTAAGAAAAGCATTATGTGCATCCGATGACGATATATTCGATGATTAAGTTCTTGTATATTAGATTTCAAAGGCTGCATTGTTAACAAATAATATGTAATGAAAATATTTTATAGAACTGATGAAAATAAATTATTTTCCCACTACTAAAAATTAAAATTTGGGTTTTTAAACTTTTTAAGAATCATTAATGATTTAATAAGAAGTCTGTATATTTACATATTATACACAACCTTATAAAATAACATAGTTTAATTTACTTCTTTAATTTTTGTATTTGTGGTGCACTAATTTTAACTTTTCCAGGGATATTTCTAGCTATCGTTTCATCTTTTACTGCTTTCAACAAATCTTTCTCTCTGGAAGTTATGTCTTTATCCTTAAGGAATACAGCAACGACAGTTTTTGCCGCTTTTCCTCTCCTTCCTGTGCCAGGTGTTAGCTTTACTTTAAATCTGAAAGATTAAACGTTGTAGGAATATTTTTTAGAAATGCAAAATTATTAGAGTATTATAATTATTTGTACAAACTTGTAATTCAAAAGAGTGTTATAAGGAGCGATAACTGGTACAGCAAATAATAACTCATCTTCAGATAATGGCTTCCCTGTTAACTGACCAAGCATGTCAACCACAGGTCCGGGGCCTGTGTCTTCTTCATCAATATTATCTAATTGTTGAATATTTTGAGGAGGAACGTTTGGTCTGGGATTTCCTTTTTTCTTTCCCTGTTTTGGGCCGGACGGATCCTTATTTTTGATTTTTCTTTTATCCTCTTTAGCTGCACCTGCCGACTATCAAAAAATGGTAAGCACACTTTACCAAATTTAACAAATAGGATGAAATACTATACCTGTAAAATAGCCATAGATAATTTCCTATCCTCTTCATCCTGATCTTTATATTTTTCCTTCATCTTCTTCAATCTTCCTTTTTGACCTCTTTTCAATGCAGTTTGATCGTTTTTTTTTTCATTTTTCGCATTTTTTTCATCCATTTCACTTTTAAACTTAGCAGCTTCCTTTTCACCACCTTTTGATTTGTTAATACTTTTAACTATCACTGGTTTATCGTCACCAAGAAAAACAACGTTGTCCTCATCTGTTTCCAAAGATTTAAACAATTGTCCACCATCAACTTGAACTTTTAATCTATTTGTATAAAAAATAAAATTACTCTACATTAAAGTTACGGATTACAGAATGTTAAACTTTGAAGTGCTTACTTTGGACCAGTTAGATCTAGTTTAATTTGAGTGTCGGGGAAAAGTCGGCTATTTTCTTCACCGCTACTGTCATCATTGAAATTGGTTTCTTTTACAGTTTGTTCCGTATTATCCTCCTCTTGAATTGAACTTAATTTTTGTTCTGTCATTTCGTCTAAAAAAATTTTTTTAATAAAAATATTCAAAATAAATCATTTAATTTTCGAAATATTCACCTTCAGAATTTTCTTCTATCTCAATCTCCGTATCTCCATCAAGAAACTCTGTTGTTTCATTTTCTTCTTCTATAATCTTAACTTTTCTTTCGTCTTTATGCCGTTCTATAGAACTTTCTTCAAGTCGGAAAAGAAATCCCAATCCCATAACTAATTGGCAAGGAGGTAAATAATTCTTTTTTCCTCGAATCATAAAAGAACCAGTAGTTAAATATTCACCAGTCGGCGCAGTTTTGGACACTTGATCATGATGCACCCACCATGCCCCAGCTATTACTTTAGCTTCCCATGCTATACTAAAATTTATAATAACGCAAATCTCGTATAACATTTCTAATTAATAGTACTTTATTTTACATTTTCATGCATACCTGTAAGCAACTGCCATAATTCCTGCCTCGGCTAAACTTTTTGGAGGGACGGCAGCACCACCGGGGTTTTTAATAATAATAGAGCTAGCTCCAGTTAAGTCGGCATGAACGTATAGATCACCTGCCTTTAAGTACCTCTTAACAATTAACTCATTTTGCTGCTGATCTCTTCCACCAATAACTAAATAAAAGATATCATTAAATTCAATATAATATCCTTCAATTCTGTGTGTGTGTGTGTGTGTCTGTGTGTGTGTGTGTGTGTATGTGTATAGTCTTGTTTTCTTAATCATTTACCTAAATAGTTTTCAGAAGTAATGAACCAATAAAATTTTTCAAACCAATATGTCTTCCTAAGTTTATTAATACTATGAATAGCTTGTACTTCTTTGAGGGTTTGTTTAGTTTTCTTTTCTGCAGATTTTAGTGCTTTGTCTTGAGATTCTATTGTTTTCTGCTGTTTTTTAGCAGCAGACCTTTTTTGATTATAATATTTCCTGGCGTTAGCAAAAGCTGTATGTGCTAAATCAATGTCAATAACCATAGGTTTCAATTCTGCTTCTTCTTCATCGCTGTCTGCATATGGATCGCGTAACAGTAGCGATATGTGATTAGTTTCTAATTTTAATTGCTTTATTGCAGAAGCAACAGGATCCTCTCTACTGTGAGCTTCTTTGAGTAAACTTTGAATGTCGGACCATGACATTTGATTAGCGAGAGCACTTTGTATAGCTAATATTGCATTATCTACTAAAACTTGATTTCTTGTAATAAGCTCTGCTTTCTGCTTATCCAGCTCTTGTGTTTTCTCTAATGACATTAATCTTTGATCATGATCCTTTTTGACATTTTCTAGCTTCTTTAAAGCTTCTCTTTCTTGCTGTAAAGCTTTTAAATCTAATTTTTGTCCCTCCATTGTAGAAAAGTATTCATCTACAGCCATATCAAACGAATCAAATTCCTTGTATGGCATATCTTTAAATTGCTCGAACAAGATTGGATGAAAATCAATATTAGCAAAAATAAAGCCCATTGACCCATCCTGTAATGGTTTTGCTTCTTTTTTTTGAATTATGAAACCTTTCGAAACAATCTTTTTTGCTTCAATAAACATTTCATTTGCATTTTCTAGAGCTCTTAATAATCTTGGCATATCGTCAGTGACGCTAAAATCTTTACCAATTTTGCAACCTTGGGCTAAACTAGCTTTTAACAACACATGATCAATTATAGATGCACCAAATACCAAATTTGGATTTAAAACTTTTTTAAGGCTTTCTCCCACTTTAGCATTTTTTATGCACTCATAGATTATTTCTGCTGGAGGCATTGTAATTTTATGAGCTCGATCTGAAGGATACTTTTCTCTAACAGCAAATCTAAAAAATATACCTTAGTGGTTACCAACAAACATCAAGTTTTTATGTTTTGACAATACTGAACTTGATTACCTTATTTGATCTTGCTCTGTGTGTGGTCTTAATATATTGAGAATTGTCATTTCATAATCAGTAAGAACAATATTTCCTCTATCGTAAAGCTCTAATATTACATGATAAGCAGCTTCTCCAATACCAAACTGCAAATCTATTATTCGATCCACTCCAATTTGAGTTAAACTCTCCAAACGTTTATTTTTAAGATGTTTACGCATCTGTTTACAAAAATTTGATCATTAAGTTCTGTGTGATAAAATATCTATTTATTTTAACATACCTTCATTGAAAACCCTGATGGTGCTACATTTTTAGGCCATTCAAATGCAGTTGTATGAATTCTGTTACCAGACTCCAATAACAACACAGATTTTTCTTCGCTGCGTTGAAGTCTTATAAGATATGTACGATGATCTATATCATAAATTTGGTTAACTCTCATACCAACTAACCTATGAATGGATGGTAAAATTTGGATATAGTTTATCATCTAACCTATGTAAATAAAATTGTATTTGAATAAAATGAAAATATTTACCTCTGCAGTTCAGTAATTGAACATACAATATCGTATGAATTAAATCGAGTCTTCATTTTGTTTTATGATTTAAGTGAAATTGTTGGAGATCGGAGGTGTGTGATGTGAGCACTCCATTCAGTCCAGAGCAGGGGTGACAATCTTCATTGTGTTTGGATTACCCTGTACCCAGCGTTAGTATCGCCCCCGCTGTAATTCATGATGTTTTTTGGTACTAAACTGTATACGTGTGCACATGTGTTAGTATGAAACTAAGTGCTATCTGATGACTTCAGTTTACTTGCTATTTCCAATTTTTATTGATTGCAATGTGACGTATTCAATCGATTAAATGTCACTTTGAATTACTTCGCCATTTTTTATGAGCTGTCACTTTTTGCTCGACTTGATTTCAAAGCAAAATATTCGCCATTACCCGCCATTTCCCGCCATTGCCCGTATATTCCTGAAATATCCGCAGATTTCCAGTTTTTGAATTTTTGTGAAGGTATTTTTGTAGAATTAATTTTTTAAAATGCCAATTTTTAAATTGGATTAGGTATTATTTTTATTTGAAATGCATTCTATAATTGATGTATATGTGCGCATAAATGACTTAATTAAGTTTATGCATTTTGTGCGCCCATATTTTAGAATGCACATTTGAAGGGTTAACAATAACGTTCTATTTTATACAGGGTTATAGTTAACCTACTTCCTTCAGATATTATCTGAAATTTAATGCATTATTTTTTTATAATTAAAATACCTTTAGAGATTTTTTATTTGTCTAGCTGATATATGAATGAAATTGTTAAAAATTCAAATTGCTTTAAGTTGAAACTTGTTAATAAAATTGTAGGTTACACATTTTTAATGATTTTCATGTATTGCTGTGTTAGCTAATAAATAAAAATACTGATCTATTTTTCCTCGGAAATATTTTCTAAAATATATGTATGTATAATATAGGGTGTTCCATAATAATTATTGTACTCTAAAGCAAAGTGTCTTACAGGAGTCATTACAATTCGAGTGCAACATAATATATATGGTGATATGCTTGACCTTGGGAGATCATTTGGCAGCTATATGGAGGATAGCTTGACTATTGTGGAGATAAAGCGTGCTGGCTGACTGTGCTGAGTTAGTAGGCAACATGAGAATCTTAGGGTGAGTCCGACCAAAACTTGTAAGGTAAAATTTCACCATGTAGGATTGCCAATTTTTCGAAAATACGTATGCTGATTGGCTAATTCACAGCAAATTCGCAATCCTACATGATAAAATTTTACCTTACAGGTTTAGGTGGGACTCACCCTTAAGGTGGAAATATACTGACCGGCATGTATGGCATCCCTAGATGCATTTAGGAACTGCGTTATAGAAGCCGTAATCGGTAATTACTGCAAGTAAACTTCAAGTACCGAGAATTTATATTTTATGTGACACAAATAATAGAATTTCAGTACTTGCAGTTTACTTACAGTAATAAACGAACACAGCCAGACTCCCTCACCATCAGCAACTCAAGACGGAATAGAGTGTTTCTGCTTACACTTTTGATTAAAAAAACTTTACATTTTATTATTCAAAGTTTTTTAATTCAAAATGTATGCTAACTTGTGCTTTTACGTCTTGAGATATTGATGACATGAGCGGCCCTATAATGTGGTTCCTAAATGCATCAAGGAACGTTATACTATGTGCCGGTCAGTGTATTCGGCATGTGGAGGATATGGAGTGGCACGCCACACGCCGTGTATTCCACCTTCATGCTGTCTGTTGGTGATCGGAGATGTGTTGGTGTAGCGGTCTGGGATTCTTGGGCCGTCTCGCTCCAGCGCACTCTCCGTCTCTATTCCACACTCCCCACTTTAGCACAACACTGCCAGGTGGCCGTCTCGCGGAGCGTGTTTCTCACTAGTCAAATGTTGCTCGAGATGTACACAGTGGGAAATTGAATCGTGTGTGCTTTTAACTATAGTGTAGTATATCATTTTCCATGTTAAATTACAGAGTGAAACTAGCCGAACCACACACGATTCAATTTCCCACTGTGTACTTAAGCTCGCGAGCCGCGCCAGGTCGTGGCTCTCGACATCATAAGGAGCCAGGGCCCTGTCCCTTAAATTTTCAATTAACCCATCTACGTCACTCCACTTAGGATGCGTAGTTTACTCCTTTCCTTTTCCTAATTCCCATTTTAACTATACTTCGAATTTTCTCCGAAATCATACTGGGTCCTGGGTCAAATATCTCACAATAAATTAAATTTTGTATATGACTCTTATCATCTTGTTCAACATTCTTTTTCAAATTGATATACTCCAAGATATCCCATGCCACGGCTCTAAAAATAGAGTTATTTTCGACAATCCTATTTTTTTCTATCGTTTATGGAAAGTAGATTGCTAACAAAGCATTTTATTAATGGAACTATTCCATTTGATTCATTATTGTTTCCTTTAAAAATACTATTTTTTTAAGGAATTCGGCTAATATATATTCCGATTGTGACGCCAAATTCAATGAGAGCAGCACATTTTTTGGTCGTATTAACGATTTCTTCAATATTATTTCAATTCATGGTAAATAGGAGCTGAAATATTTTGGTTTATTAATATTATATCCTGTATATTTTAAATACTTTTGTTATTTTACCTGTTTCTTCTGTATTATTTTCTCTCATATTAGAGCCATGTCTTCTTGCTTGTCCTCGGTTTTCTACACATAGAAAAAAGTTTTTTATAAGCAGTAAAAAAATAAAATATATAGGGGAGATCGGAGTCAATTGTAACAAAATGTGAGTTTAATTTCTTCCGAGGATCCTACTCATATTAAAAATCTCAAAAAAATGGTGACATTTACTACATATACCTAGAATGCAATTATATTTTGAATGAAGTGATATTTTAACTAATTTATACGAAAACAATTAATACCCCATACAGAACACTTGACTAAATGTTGTCCTATAGACATTCATCATAAATAACTGTACGTATCTGATACAAATAATATTGTTGTTTTTCATTTATGTGTTTCCTTAAATTAAATTTTTCAGTTTCAGTCAATACAAAGTTGTAAATCATATCGGCAATCATTTATTCGTTATTTAAATTAGTAAGGCTACAATTAGAAAATATATCATTCATCAATGTAAAATAGCACTCAAATACTAATGAGTTGTAATTATTGTAATAATTATAATTTACCTCTCTGATGTATCAATGGTAATTTTCTCTACTACATTAGCCAGTCTCTGTATGTACTGTTCAGTTTCGTTTATCTCAGTCCATTTTATTTCTTCTTTTATAATATTATTTAAATAATTTTCTGTCGTATCTTGATTAACTTTAACAATTTGTTTAAATATTTCGTCAAACCTTCTGCGGCTATTATATTCCAATTTCCTTTTTTTTCATCAGATAAAGCAATGTGCTTTTTGTTCTTCTAATTCCATTAGTTTCTTTAAAATAATCATATGTTTAAAAATGTAATTATTTCACTATTTTAAATAGTAATTGCTTAAACCATTCTCTTTTAACTCGCTAAATTAAGAGGTTTAGCGATTCACCAACTTTCGCTTCTTCAAATTAATCGAGAGCTTCGCCAATTTGATCATTATACTTTGATTGCAATTTTTCAGTGTTATCTTTTTCATCAAATAACTTTTTAAAACCATGACCAGATTGTAATTCTTCCATTAATTTTGCATTTCTACTTTTCTTTTCATAAAGCTTTATCAGTGGAAAAGTACTTTTTTTAGAACATCTTAACATTTATTCCAAATAATTTAAATTAAAAGTCATTTACAGGCAGGTTTAACGATAATATGATTGTTATTACTAAAAGTCAAATATTAAAATTATTAGACTACTATGAGGGGCCATGCGGTAAAGGCATTAAAACCACCACCTATATTGTCCTATATTATTCGAATGAAATGTTTAGTACAAATAAGTGTTTGATCGTATGAAACGCATAATCTGTGAATATCTCTAACCGAAAACGATGACTGATTTAGATTTACATTCTTTTTACAGATCTTTAACAATATGTATAAAAGAACTGATTTCATTAACGTAACCATATACTTATAGATTCCAATTATTTCATATACCTTTTTTTATAATAAAATTATTTAAATGTGCAATCAAATTTTTAACCAATTTACATAAAAATATCTTTATGGAAGACTTAAATGTTTTTGAATCCATGTAGATCCTTCATAAAATCTTGGATCTCCTATCCTCAATAATGTTCTTTTAAAAATGTAGTAATAGAGAACTGCAACTGTAAATTAATCAATATTAGTAGTTGATGTTGTTGAGGTGACTGCAACTGACTGCATGTGTATGATTAAGCTTACCTGTTCTGTGAATAGAATAAAGAGCATGAAAACCTTTTGGCCTATAATGGATAAGTGGTGTAGATCAATGAATATTCATATGCCAAATATGTAAGCCAATACTTAAAATTACATAAGTAACACACAAAACTAAAGTCATGCAAAATCTGGCATATAATAATTGTATAAGGCCAGCCTAATAGTTAAGAAATATAAACACATGATATATTATTTTTAATTATTTACATGAACAAAAGAAGGAACATTTTTATTACATTGATTACCTGAAAAACATAGGTTGAAAAATATGCTACCAATAATACAGCTTAAGTGCCACAATCTGAGAGAAATCTTGTACCGTAGTATAAAAATACCTTGTAAATATTTTTTAAAGTTTCTATTGAATCTTAGGCAAAGCTTTAAATATAAACTTAACTTACACATAAAGGACAATTAAGTCAGTTGGATATGATCTACAAAAACTTGCAAATTAATTGACAAAAATATTAAATAATAAAATGAAATACTGTATTATTAGTATTACTAAATACTGTTTTGCAGTGAGAGTACCCATTTATTGTTTCTTTATTCGTTTAATCATTGATTAGAAAATCCGAATATAATTTAAAAAATTTTAACACAAATGAAAGACTTAATCAGTCGTATGGAGCACTAGAGTCAGATCCGAGTTGGCAGTTTTACAATACCCATACCGTAGGTCCCGTACTCAAATTATAACACCAATGTAACTAATAATTGCCATGACAACGGAATAGTTGCGTTTTTATGAATGGGCACTATAGTATGTATATAGGATGGTACCACATTTCTGCGGTTTGATTTATCCGATCTGAAGTTATCGTTTTTCTGCGATCTGTGTACCGATCCATGCAATTAGTTATATTCGACACCACATAGACGTGCCGCCTGGAACTTAGGCTCGAATTTATAAACCAAACTAAACTCGAATTTTAGCTTAGAAATTGCTTAAGACGAAGACCGAGCTTAGCACTGTATTGAAGGTTAAAATGAGACAATTGATCTTAGCTAAGACCGTGCTAAGCTTAAGTTTCGTTTATAAATTCGGTCCTTAAGAAAACAGACCCCCAGCAATTCTCATTAATACCAACTTCTCGCCGATGAATACTTTTGTACTGCTGCCAACTTTATTTTCATTTCCAGCAGCTGGCCAGTAATTTCCGAACACGCCCAGTGTCGAACCTAGAATCGTCGGTGGAGAATTTGCTAAAGGAGAAATTCCATTTCAGGTACTTATCACTATTTTAACCCTTTGAGACTCAGATTACTTCCATTTGTAACTTCCTAGTACAATTTGGTATTCTTACGTTTGTTGGGTCCAGAATTTCGAAACTGGAAAAAAAGTAATAATAATAATAATGACGGATCTGGTATAGCGATCCCTATAACCACACACTCGGTGACATAAATATTCATTTTCCTTATTTAGCTCATTTATAATTTTAAAAACAATGCTTTTAAATAACGTGATTCGTAAATAACTTTTTGTTTCCTTTGTGGAATGATTGGCAAAACATCCTGCAGATCGTAGGGCAAATCTATCACTGTCACGATTTCCCTGCTATATACTGAAAAAAGAAAATATATAGCTATAGGAATAGAGCAATTGCAAAAATTATAAAATTATAGAATATTATTGATACCCACACTTTCGCAGTGTTTTAGACACTGTAAACATTCCTGTAAAGTTGAATCCTTCAAAACGATCAGCTGCTTGGACGACTGTTCTATCAAGGACAGAAAACACCTTTTAGCATACGACCATGTATCGGTTCCTAATTTGTTGCTATAAGGTTCCAAGCTCTTCATCATTCTGGATATACCAAATTCGTAATTTCCTTTCGAACAGTAGAGAGTTCCTATAACAAGATTTACAATACAGAGATGAAACGATTTTTTCTCTTGATCCTTCAACGTCGTCGATTCCTCCTCCTTTTCAATTTTCTTTATCAACTCCTCAGCCTCCGTTGTTTTATTCGTCATTATATATAACTGACGCACAGATTTGTCAAGACAATCGCGCTTACTTCCAGGATCTATTACAAAATAGTAATTTAATTTTACATTAAAATGTGAGTAATAAAAGTTCATCCTCTACAATTCTATACGTTGTCATACTTTTTCCTGACTATAGGCTCGTAAAACCCAGTGGCCTCTTTAAATTTATTTTCCTGCATAAAAAGCGTGTGAGCTACATTTAATTTCCATGTGTCATGCTCGTTACAAAATTCCACACTTTTACGAAAGATTTTCTCAACTTGCGTGTAATTTCCAAGGTCCCAGTAAATCTTTGCCTGTACCATTAAAACTGGAATGTAACTGTTCAAAACTTCATCCTAGTCTCCCATGGATTTCTTCACTGTATTATCATCATAGTTCAAGCGAGCTACTTGAACCTGCTTGGTCGCTTTACGAAGGGCCTCCGTGTGCTTCATCGCGAGGTCATCAAATTTCCGATAAGCCTCTTCAGGTGATGTTTGTTGGGTTATCAATACAACCAGAAAATCATACAAATACTACAAAAAAAAAACATTTTTTATCATTAAATCAAAGTACACTCTTATTATTATATTATAGTGTAAATAGATTCATTTTAAATACATAATTAAAGAGATAAATAGTAATACTTTTACGATATTTCTTTTTTAGGATATTTGTAAATTTTAAATTTATTAGGAAACGCGAGATTTTCATGATTAGAATTATTGGAATCAATGTTTGTTATTTGATACGACATTTAACAAAATTCAATTATTTATCGCGTTGATCACGTGATAACTTCTTGATTATCAATCAATTCATTTATCTAAGCTATAATGTTAAATGCAAATTTCATTCGCTTAAGAGCTCAATACTTTTCATACTTACTGGTATTAAATATTTATAAGTTATATGGATATTTTCAGTTAATAAATCTGCTGCTAAATCAAAGTATTGATTTTTACAGTATAACAGTAATAAATTAGCAAAATTTTCTGGTGGAAATGGATTTTGTTGCAAAAGAAGATGTAGTTTTTCAAAGCCACCATTAAGCTTGGTATTCATATTTATCAATGCTTGATTGTGTAAAGTAACAGCATCCAATTCTTCCTCAAAATGCGGTGGCATATCCGTCAAGGCTTCTTTAGCTACTTCAACTAAGAATCAAACAATGTAAGGTATGAAACAAATTTGTGAAATATCTCATCTATTTTCCACATATATGATTCCACAATCTTATATACGAACAATTTTGTTGCTGGTATTTTATCGCTGATCTCAGATTAAAAGCTTCGGTGAGAGCAGTTTCGTGCAAAGTCAATGTATTTCCCACGCTCCGAACTTCTATACCATCGGTGGTCATACGAACGCTTAATTCTGGATGTTCCCGTATTCCTTGTTCAATAATATCGGCTATGGCAAAAATAAAAAAAATATTAAACTTCGTACGCATCTGAATAATTTAATTAATTTTCCTTACCTATGTGTCTCAAAGAAGCTAGAAAGTCCCTCAACTTGAAATAGCAAAGAGCTATATTTTACGACAAGTGGGGCTTAAATCCTATGATTTGTAAAGCATTTGGGAACTTTTTTAAAGCTTGCTCATATTACTCCTCCTGAAATGATAGTTACCAGTTTAGTCAATGTTTAAGATTCATGTTTTCTTCTTATAATCATGATAGAATAATTTTGGTGTACAGACTTTGTATAAAATACATCCTAAATTAATCTCAGTATCAGTATCATCTATTGGACACTGATCTATGAGAGCTTTTGCGGCGACTATATCTTCTTGGCCGTATCTGATCGCAGCTTGCTGTTTTTTCACCTTAAATTCTACAGCAACTTGATCGGTACTATTGGATGAGATGATCCATACTTCCTGATATATATATGTTTGATGCATGGACTGAGCATGATAAAGTTTGTAAACATTATCATCGGGACAAATCTAACTCAATTTTTCGTAATATTACGTTGACCCCTAAAATCTTGCGTGTAAAAGTAGCAATAGGCGAGTAATGATAAACAGGGCCTAGACTATTATTTGGATGATTAATATTTATGTTTATATAATTCATTGAAATAAAAAATTTCAATAATACTTATGTCAGGATAATTGCTTAAAAGGTATTGTAAAATTTTTATCGTTTCCACATCGTTGCTCTTTAACCTAAAAATCATTAACGTTATTTTTATGTTGAAAACTATAATATATTTCTTTTAATTTACGTAAAATATGAAGTATGATGGTATACAAGGTTTTAGTATATTCACCATCCTTTATTTGAATGTTTTGTATAAAAACACTCAATGCAACTATTGCAAGTTACTCTACATATGTTTTTTTTACAAGTAGATCACACTGCGTTCATCATAGTGGATTCAGAAATGTTTTATTTCTATGTGAGTCGCGTTGTCATGGTTACAGCCAAGGAACACATGTTCGTACTAACCCATACAGCACACTTGACTAAAAGGTGTCTAAAAGATGTCTTTAGATTTTTAAAGAATGTTTCTCATGTATTTACAGGATTTCTGCTGGCACGGTGTACTTCTAGAATTTCTTCCGTCTCGCTTTCCTCGTTAAACTCATGATGATTGATGTCTTTGTCTAAACTTCTCTTAACTTCTTCCATGATTTGCGATTCGGAGATTTTCCATTCCAAGTATTTACTACTGTTCGTATCGATCGCTTGCAAGATCACCGATGAAGCGCTGTCACCATCACCGTGCCCTTTCGCCGCCGATATACTATAGTTAATCTTTTCCTCATAACCTTCATTTTCAATGTTATCACGTAGAAATTCGTCAAGTTTCCTGCGAACGTCAACCTCGTCATTGCTCGCTTTCTTCCACTCTAATTTCTTGTAATGAATCTTACTTCGGGATTTTTTAACTTTAGTTTTCTTTCTCTGTTGATGCATGTCCCTTTCTCAAACTTAATGGAATCATTATTGAAGAAATCTTCGCTGCATTGCACTGACACGTTTCTCTTTCAACAAACACAAACGAGTTCTTGTCTATTAGCATGAAAATTCTTATCTGTCCAGGAGGGGCTGAAGAAATAACTGACATATCTCCTGAGATTAGTCGAACTATAAATTCTGCAAGTTTCACTGATTCCCTCAACTTCTCCATTTTTGACCCTCGTTCCTGAATTCAGTCCAATCGAGTATATTCTCGGCTTTTCAGGCGCAAAGCGAATGGGAAAAACTATCTTCGCGACACGGCTACGCAATAATTACTGCTTCAATAATTCCGGGCACGAAGTTTAACCAGAGGTCATTCGTGATATGGATTCTCGTTGCAAGAATGCACGTCGCCGATACTCAATGGAATTGATCGAGTTTACGTTTCTCAGGCTTGGACGACTCCTTTTTTCCATTCTGCGATACTCCTTGCTTTTCTTAGGCTTTTCCAAATCACCCATACGTGACGCGTAATCATTTAGTACCACTTTCTCTTCCCCATAATTTTTACCCCTGCATGTAAAAATTCAATTTCAATTATCGCGTTAAAAAGAATAAATTCATAGAATTTGTTTTTTGTTGGAGTTACAATAATCTCACACTTGATTTTGTAGAATAACAATTGGTATATAACGGTCACGAATTTCCTTAAATTCTGCAAGGGATTACCTATATATACTCCTATGTTGCTCGAGAATGCTCTTCTAAGCAGGGTTTGGTAATATTTCTGTAGCGTGTATCGCGCTAGCCATTGCAGATTCTTTCTCCTGTACTCGAGTATTTACATCGCAGTACAAATTGCCAAATTTTTATTTTCCAGTAAAGCCATTTCTCGTTGAATATCATTAACATTGTGATTCTGGCTCAACGCAGGCTTTCGCAATAAAATAATTCTTCAGCTTTCAAAATGTACAATTTGTAAATTCCCCAAGTACTCGTTCAATTCCATAATAAGATTCTCAAAATAATGTATCCACTAGAAAGTTTGGACACTTTTAGGTTAGTATAGATTAATCTTAAATTGGCGAAAAGAGAAAGGGAAATTTCACAATTTCAACGAGACGATAAATATTAGCCAAATTATCAAAAATTATGTTAATGTTAATTTTATACACTGTGATTTACAATAATTCGCTGGAAGGATGGACAACGTGACTTTTTATTAAAAAAATAAAATAGTATATAGAACAAGAAAATCTGTCGGATGTCGCGAGTAATGAAAAATAAACCAATATAGTATCCATATAACAGCCAAATAATGTGCTAGAATAATAAAAAAGTCGTTAGCAATACGACGAGGGTGTTTTGAGCTAAGACTAATATCGAATTTTTATAAGTTTGAAGGAAAAAAAGCAATTTAATATAACAATATAAATTTTGGATTACAACATATTGTATATCCCCTACTATTTTGTGTGTAAATTTTAAATTCAATAAGTAGAATAAAATCTTGCTGTGCGGGACATGAAATGAATTTTGTGAAAAATGTAGACTTTTACTTTGGTAAAAGAAATCAATTTCAGAATATAGAAATGATAGTTTAAAAGAGAAGCTAATCTTCCATTGAGATTTTACTGCAGGCACATGTTTCCGAATAAATTGTATTTACTGCCTCCGATAGTTGACCTTCTTCACCAACAGCATGTATTGTAATTATCAGTGGTTCGCAAGTTTTAATAACTCGCCTGGTACTACTTCTGTTTGCGTTCCTGGACTTACATGTGTGCTGATTTTTCTATCAAAGATATAAGAGTAAAATGCATTAAATTAATCATAAATAAGGGGGAGAAAAAGTATGAAGAAAATGTAGATTGTGTTCAAATTGGATAAAAAACCATCGATAAGTATCTGATAGCCAGTTACTCTTGAAGTGTCAGCAATTTTTGAAGATACTAAAACGTAATTACAGATTTCTTTATCAATTTTAAATTCGGTTGGAGCTCTGGTATTACATCATTTGACTCATTTTTTTCAATTATCTTGTCACCGTTAAAATTATTCTACCCGTGAATATCCGAGTTTACTTTGCATAATTAAACATATAAGTCACAATTATCAAAATCCATTGCTTTACAGGTTTCGCCGGTTTCTGTCAGTCTTTGAGAAATATCGCAAGATTTGTTGTTTGGCGGAGTCCCTCGATAAGAACACCTATCATCTCATCTTTACTGCGACATTTAGACTGCAAAATGTTTATAGTTGCTGAGAGCCCCGAAAGATAAGAGATTTAAACAACCCATACAGTACACTTGACTAAAAATTGTCTTATAGACATTTTTTAGTCATCCAATTGACTAAAAGACACCTAACAGATGTCTTTAAGCCACTAGGTGCTCTATGGGCGTGACTGTAAGGAAAGGTATTATAAATCCGTTACATGTCCTATGAATATAGGAGTGTTATAGTAATTGATCATAAAAATGAATGATCGATCAACTTTAAATAGAACTGGCAGTGTTTCTCGACTGGGCATACATCGAACTTTCATTACCACAGCTGAAAATATTCATTGAAAGACATTTTTCAATTATATATTTGAACGTCTTTAAACTATAATAATGCTATTATAATTAATACTAAGTAACTGAAGCATGAATAGCTTCCTTTCAACATAATATATTGAATCAAATTACCTGCAGTAACTGCAGCACCTCACTTCCTTCCTCGTTAACCAGAATAAATGCTTTTTGAATAACTTTGCTAACGTAAAAATCTTTACCATCAGTCATTTTCAAAAAATTAGCAAAAGAATCAACAAACATGTCAATCATCCCCAACTGAAAAACAATAATAAATTATATATAAATTTTTTACTTATAATATTAATTATACTTTAAATTTTTATAAATAATTATATGAAAATAATAATAAATCTTTTACTAATAAAAGTTGATTACAATTTAAAGAATAAGAATCAAATGTAATAATCTAATAAACAAATTTTCATTTCATTTACATATAAATTTATATATGTAGCTGATGAATTTAATTTTAAATTGTATTTTAGTTTCAGTTATAACATTAATTCTTTTTGATTGGTATCTGGTGTATATTGAAAAATATTATTTTTGATTCTTGAAAAGGTTTGAAAATTTCTATTCTAAATAGTGATTTTTTGAGTATATTCTTCCTCGTCGCAATACAACTTCAAGAACTGCTATTTTCACAGCACTTGGGAGATGCGTGTCATTGTCTACAGTAGTCACATTCACAAGTTGGTTTTTTTTTTGGTAGAGGATACTTTTTAGGTAGGCAAACTTTCGGTGGAGGTCTCGTGTCGCAACAGCAAGGGGCACAGAGATCCTAAAATTGCAATGTTTACAAAATTTTAGAAATATTGTTTAATAAATTTATGGACCATTAAAATTTATTCAAAAATAATTTACCTGCATTTTGATGAAACAACAAGTTGGAGGAATCATAATACTCGGGCAAATTTCTTCAAGACTTATGTAAGGTTTAGGTTTGGGGCAACTATAAGGACATATTGGGCAGTGGCCTTTCTTATAGGTTTGCTCACAGTCTCCTCAACTTTTTCCTCCGGAATCTCTTCCGGTTTTAACTCAGCCTCGGCTGCCACAATATCCTCCACGGTAACAGCCTTAGCTGGACAAATTTTAACTCTTCCATTGCTCAAAGTAGAGGATAACTCCAAAACAGCAAAATTAAATAAAAATACAGTCACGAACAATTTTTTTCGTTGTTTCAATGAATTTTTATATTTTTATTATTATATATATATATTGATGATACATACAGTTGTCAAATAATTGATGTAATATACTTCTTCCGCAGCTAGCGTCGCCCATGATAATGTATTTTTAGATACCTTAATTAATCAACAGTAAAAATTGATTATTAATTTTACTGAATATTTTTTAGAAAAATAAGAAGGAAATATGTGATAACTTTTTTTTATTTTCCTAGTGCGAGTCTCGTTACGACGAAGGCAACATCTGCGTGGAAACTCCGATTTGTCCTTCCATACTTTCTGCGAATTATTTACTGTTTTTTCCCTTTTAAGTTCTTGCTGTGCTTTGGATGAATTTAAGGACAAAAATTCTGATAATGTCAAATATCGATTTTCAAAGCATGGAAAATCGTCAAAGATATCTGTTTCGTTTGTTAAATTATTATTTAGATTTATTAATCTAACAGAGATTATATAAATGTGGAATTGAAATAAATCTGACAATATTAATTCTGTTATTTTAATTAATCTTGTAAAATTATATTTATCTTATTTCGTATCGCTGTTATTTATTTATCAATTGTGTTTGCCTCACCATACTCTTTTTAGACATTTCTTAGCCAAAAATTATCTTAACATTCCACATAAAATTTTAAAAGAAAATATAAAAATTAACTTTTTACAAGTTCAACTCAAGATATTTCTAGGTAATAAACTGTAAGCTTCAGTTGGAATAGGTTTTCCTTTGTTTTTCAATAAAATGATCAATATTGAGGGATTTCAAACTATTTGCAGATTTGCACTTGTATTTAACATTGTGCTATATTCAACTGCTTTACTACCCAGATAGCAACTATTCAAAGTATCATGTTTAATCATAAACTGCAATTTCTTTTTTTCCGTCAAAATGATATATTCTATAAATTACATTTTGCAGAAACTTATTATGATGAAATTTATGAGCTATAATTATAGTAAAATTGTGAGATCTTATTGTGACATTTACTGTTGAATTTTGCGATTAGATTTTGTTTTATATTTGACTCCAAATTGTAAGAAAAATGTGAGCCTCATACTATGCTGAGAATAGGGAAGTTTCTGACAACAGAATGTGAGTGCTCTGGGGGACATTTAATGCTGAATAATTATAATTCGTTATTTTTTGCTTATAATTTATATATATTGTATAGTAAAGTAATGAATATATTTGGATAGTTTTAATAAAGGATTTATTAATAAACAAACATTTATTAATAATTTTATAACAATAAAAATTTTAGTAATTAAAATAAATAATATTAATTATATAGATTAAAAAATCATAAGATTTGTTCATTTTGTATTTACTCTCTTTTAAAATTTCGGTGTAGAAAGTATAGAAAATAAATATATATTGGTAAGTGAATATAAATATAACAAATGTTATTCTGTAATTATTTTCAAGTAAAAATTTTTTTTAGATTTCCAGCGTACCTCTAATGAAAATATATATATTATTATCAAGAGAATTTATCACTCTTCTGCAGTATGTAAATCTGAATATTTTTGTTTATATTAACCGTAGAATATAATTTTATTGCTTTCTAAGTGATATCAATTAACATTACTTTGGAGTTCATTGTTATAGAATGTTATAATTCTTTCTCCTATTTCCCTCTATTTTCTTCTCTTTTTTCATTTTTTCTCGCTTGTTGTTCTTGACTTTATGGTTGATATATAATTATTCTTCAATCTGGTATATTCTTGCTTTTGAATCATAAATAATTTTACAACCCAGTAATTTACACGTCGTTTTTTTTCTTTAGGGAAATAAAAAAACAAAATGATGAAATATGTGGTCAAAATGAAGTCATATTATCGAAAATTTCAAGATTACAGATGAATGCAGATATTCCAACAGATACTACATTATATAATAAGCCTGGAGGACTACCTTTAAAAACAATAGATGATTTTAACAATTTTGAAGAAGATATACTACGCTTACAAGATTTAGTATGTATTATTTAAACTAATGTGCATATAATTAGCTAAAAAAATTGTGCGGAACATGTTTTCTTGACTTCTTTGTAATTATAGGAGCGGTACCTTTCTTTTATTGGAGGCATTAAATTGAGAGAAGCTCTCAGTCATTTCATGAAGGAAACGATGACCGATGAATTAGCCTCAAATTTTACATATTGGGGTCGTAATCCAAATACAATAGCATTCTTCAATACGAAAACAGCAAGAATATTCTACCGTAAGATTTGTCTTCCATTTTAGTTTGTTTTGATAGCAAATTATTTGTTTAAATCGATTGTTATGCACGTATGAAAATAATGTATGTTTCAGGAGCTGCTAAATCGTGTAAAAATTTCATTGGGCCTGAAAATCGTGCAATATTTAAATTTGAAATTAGTGAGGCTATTCGTGCAACGAAACAAAGGTTTTATATACGTCAAAAAGGTCTTGCGGAAATACAGAAAATGCAACGCCTACATCAAGCTGAAATGGAAAGTCTTAGTGATTCTTTTGAATTTCTTCAGGAAGAACTGGATCTATCCAATTAATAAGTTTTTTTATGGGTTCAATACACTTAAAGCCATTATTATTTATATTTCCAACGTAAGACATAAGAAGCTCTTAGATACCATAAGATAATAATTACTATTTAGTAGTTTCCTGTTATGCGCGGCATTACTTGTTAATTTTTGTATTTTTATATTTTATGTGTAACTGTATATTATGTTTGATGTATTAAACACTTTCTTATTGTGATCATTTCCAAAGAATTTCTAATTTATAAGATTTATGTCATTAATACTTAATTTTTACTTTTATATTGAAGCATATTAACCCACAGAGCACCAAAATACTTAAAGGCATCTTTTAGGTGCCTTTCAGTCAATTGGATGACTAAAAGATGTCTATAAGACCACTTTTAGTCAAGTGTGCTGTATGGGAAGTACACTCATATTGTGATAATCATAATCATTGATAGAAATTTTATCTTTAAATAAAACTACTATGCTCTTAAATATTTTATTTTATTTTTTTATTAATTTTACAATAAATTTATGAATAAAAAACAGATCAATTATTGATATCGAGAAAGCATATTATTTGGAATCAGATACTGATATCAGGTCTGAGATCATTTATCAATATATTTCTAGAATCTCATGATATCATAATTTGAGTGCGATGTGAGGAACATATGAGTCCTTATCTGTGTCTATTATTGTCATCACGTATGTTTGCATTCTAATGACAGCTTGATAACATGCTGCTATCATACCTTATCTTTATTTTAAGAGTAAAATAAACATGTAGCTGGCGCAAATTTTCGAATTCTTATTTGTAAAAAGCTTAGATTAATAATTGCAAGCGTTAATTTTTGGCATTCATCTATTATCTTTTTTCAATTTTATAGTAGTATCCCATATGGCCGAACAATATTATGGAACCGTCATGGGCGCTGCCTACCGGCGAGGATTGTTGTAAAGCCCCGCATGAAAAAATCTCCCGTTTCATCTCTGGTGAAATCTAAATAATAGGCAAGTATACAGGATGTAACAACAATGATGTTTTTAATTTTAACCGTATATTCTTGAGGCTAAACTAAGTAGAATAATCCTGTATCATAACATCCGTAAAAGCATCATTACTGAGATAAATCAATTTTAAACCGATAAATCAGGGCTTTGATTCGAGGGAACAATTACATACTTTACTTTCACTTCGTTGACACCTCCCTTTCGAAGAACAAAAGCAGTTCGTACTTCTCCACCGTTTCATATTGCCGCACAAGCACCCAGATGACATTTTGTGCGCAGATATTGCTATAGCAAATTGGCAACAGAATTTGCAATTTCTATTGTCAGATAGATATCAAGTATTAAAACATTTGATTTGGTATTTTCCGTCAGAATCTGCACATACAAACCTTTCAGTGGAATGACGCCAAAAACAAAGTAAAAATCTGTAGAAATAACCTGGGCGCAGATTTTTAACAAAGTTGCGACAGAGTCTGCAGCTTAGTCTCTGGAGGCAGATTAAGAATAATAACAAGGCAGGATTTGTTACCCGATGTACGCTCTCCAATTGGCTTTCAATTGTTACCCAATAAAATCAAAAACGTTGAATCAACGTAATTTCTTAACGGGTTATCTATAGTTGAAACAGCGTGCCTTATGTCACCAAAATCGACGTTCTATATCAACGATTAATTTAATGTTTAAACAACGGTTAATATCACGTTTCTGTCCAGTTCAAAAAATTTTAGGACAAATAAATTCAATCGCGTGAATAGTTTTACACTTCAATTTCTATTAAAATAACAAAATATTATAAGTTACAATTATGCAATCAATTTTTACTAAAAGAAAAAATATTAGGAGATGGCTGAACGCGAACATGCGTCCTGCAGGTTTTCCCTCCCGCGTGTAATCTATATGAATTAATTGTATTTAGAATTGGTTCATATCAATCATTGAATGTACATATTATAATCATCTTTATCTTAGTAGCATAGCGGACGATCCTTGGAGTGTCTCTTATCTTCTGGAATTGGCTACAAATCTTAAACTCCGAAAGAATATCTAACTTCACGCGCATATCTTAACCACTACGCTACATTATTAACATATGATAGACTTATAATTTTGGTGAATATACAACTGACATTGAAAATCACCTTACATTATTTTTTTTCGAATTGAATCTTAAAATCTGTGTTGTTAAATATTTTTTATCTTACAGTTTTTTAATCATTTGAATAAATATGATTAAAAACAATATTTGAACTATATTCTTGACATAATTTCAGTTCACGAAGAAAACGTTGAAATAACGTCATTTAATCGTTCCATCTACAGTAAAAATTAATATTTAAATTACGCGCTAGAAAGATGCCATCAATTCTTTCGTTTCATATTAGTTGTGGAGAAAAACGTTACTTCATCAACGTAAGTTAAATACGTTATTTCTCTTGGAACAATCAATGTTTAAAACATGTTAAAAAGATGCCGTCTATTCAACCGTTTCGAATTGGTTATGGGTAATAACGTTGATTCTTCAACGTCACAATTAAACGTTATTTCTCCTGGATATTTATCTTTATATGCTTCAAGAAATTTTCGAATATTTCAATTAATAAAATTTTAAATGATGTATGTACCACCTAGTGGTTATCACGTTGTACTAAAATATGACGTCATGTTTATCGTTCTGCGCATGCGTCAAACGACAAGACATTGCTGTTAATGGGGTCAAATTCCATGAACAATTTTTCTCTGTGTTCCTAAAATAATGTAAAGAACATTTCATTTTGACAATATAATTGTAGAAAAGGTGATTTTGAAACGCTTGACATATAAGGGATACTGCGAAACGCGCTACTTACGATGGTCCACTCGTATTTTTCAACAAATATTGATGAAACGCGCGAGTCATAATAAAATCCATCCTTCATGTAGATTGTCCTAAAATACTTGCATTTCCGACAAAGCTTATAGTTTTCAAGCTATATATAAACGACTGAAGTTGCACAACGCAAATACAATATATTTCTTCACTCGCGCAGATCACCTGTTGCGCACGTCCATCTTTATTCGTTCATAATTGCCAAATTATAAGCTTTATCGAAAATGTGAGCTTTTTAGGACAATATACATGAAAAATGGCTTTAGTTGTGACTAGTTTCGTCAAATTCTGTTAAAAAATACGGTTGTACCATAGTCCCGCGTTTTACCGTAATTTCAGGTGTTCAAGCGTCACCGACTCGTCCATTCTACAATTTATTTCGAGAATAATAAAAACGCATCAACAAGTTGGGTGCCATCATTGAATAGAGCGTGAAAAGAAGAAGATGCTCTTATAATATTTTCAAAATTTTGCAATGCTTCTTCTGGTTAGCATAATGCGAGCCGTAAAAAAATGCATACTCGGAGTCAAAGTAAATACAGTTGCCTCTTTTAGCGTACACCAGCTTGGCTAGCCTACATGCAAATGCGACTGGGTTAGTGACTCATGGAGTGCACTGTAAACAAACATACACAGCGTTTACCATATACGTGGGTCATTTTCTTAATCGTATAATGACCTTTCTAAATTTACTGCATTGCACCTTCTACAACAAGCTTCATAAAAAGAAGAAACATATAGCAGCTTGTACATTATCGAGAGCTTCTAATGTATATATTCAATGCGTAATCGTACTTTTATTTTTTCGAATTAATTTGCAGAATGTACGAGTCAATGACATTACAAGACCTGAAATTACGGCAAAACGCGGGACAATGGTACAGCCGTATTTCTTAACAGAATTTGATGAAACTAGTTATAACTAAAGCCATTCTGCATGTAGATTGTCCTAAAAAGTTCGCATTTTCGATAAAGCTTATAATTTTCCAATTACGAACGAATAAAGATGGACGTGTACAGCAGCTAATAACTTCAACCGTTTATAACTGGAAAACTATAAGCTTAACGGGAATCCGTATATACCGACATTACAGAGCGAAAACTATTTCGCATTTAGCGTCGTCATTTCTTGACGGATTTGCATTTTTGTGGACTTTTTGGAAACGTAAGAACATTATCTAGTAAAGTACGTTGGGGGATCTTGCGATTTAATTGTTGTTTCTCAATAATGTTAATATATTTACTTAAACAAAAAATTTTTTTCATTTTTTGTTAATTTTCCTAACGTAATTTAGTAGATAAGCTTCTGGCATTTCCAAAAACATGTAATAACTTTACAATCCGCTAACAAATGACGACGCTGCATGCGAAATAGTTTTTGCCCTGTAATGTCGATATACGGGTTCCCGTTAAGAAGATCCACGATCGAGGCAGAGCCTGAAATGAGAAAATATAGGGAATAAACAATTTCCCCATTCACAAAAGTATTTAGTTTATTGCGGATAATGGTGCTAAAATCTTGTTAATTTTTTTGGGAATAAAAACAAATATAATGTTGTTGATATAATAGCTAAATTAGTCAGTCAAGAATACTTTCTAAATTTATATGAGTGTTTTATTTACATTGGCATGCAATTACTTATTGACGTTTCTCTGAGTGCACTATAGTCTAACTTTTTCAAAATAATTTGAAGGATAAAAATATTGTTTAGATTTTTTTTACGAATTTCGAGAAACCGACTCTGTAGCGCCCTTAAATATATAGAATAAATTTGCTCCTTAGTAAAAATAGTCATATCTTCAATGGTTTACAAGATTTTCTTGATTGAAATTATTGCTCGGACATGGATTTCCTTAATAGAATTTGATGAAGCTAGTTATAACTAAAGCCATTCTTCATGTAGATTGTCCTAAAAAGCTCGCATTTTCTAAGAAGTTTATAATTTTCCAATTATGAATGAATACAGATGGACGTGCGCAACAGCTGATCTACGCTAGAGAAGAAATATGTATTTGCGCCGTGCAATTTCAATAATACATAGCTGGAAAACTATAAGCTTTATCGAAAAAGTGAGCATTTTAGGACAATCTATACGAAGAATGGTTTTTATTATGATTAGACTCATCAAAATTTGTTGAAAAATATCGTACTTACCGCGTCTCGCCATATGTATTATATGTCAAGCGTTTCGAAATTACCTTTCCTACAATTTTATTTCAAAATGATAAATTCATTTAGAGCAATTTCAATTATATTGTCAAAATGAAATGTTCTCAACATTATTTTAGTGATATTTTTGTGTAGTTACAGATAGGAGAATAGCGTAAGTGAGGAAAGAGAGAGAGAACTTTTGCAGTAAGCTTCGACGCTGTAGTGGGGGAACACGTTAGCGTGATCCGTAAGAGGGGCGGGAGGCTAACTTCTTTCCTGAAAATTTTTAGTTTTCGTTCATCTCAAAAACGCGGGACAATAGTACAGCTCTATATCTCAACAGATTTCAATGTTTTTGGACTTGTTGGAATCGTTATGTTTGGAACCTTGTCGTAAAAAAGCCCAATTTTTCGATTTGTTTAGCGTTTAAATATTATTAATGCAAAGTTTTAAACAATTTTTTTTTGTTTTAAAAGTACGGCTGTTTTATTACAAGGTGCAAGTCCTAACGATTCCAACAAGCCCATAAACATCGAAATCGGACGAAAAATAACGCTGGCCTATACTCCCTCGTTTTTCGTTCCGTAATGTTGGCAACAGAGGGATTGAGGGATCCCGTTAAAGCCACTAGGTGATACATCGTTTAAAATTTTATTAATTATATCTCCGAAAAATGTTAAACAAATAACGATAAATATCCAGGAGAAATAACGTTTAATTAACGTTGAAGGATCAACCTGTTTATTCATAATCAATTCGAAACGGTAGAGTTGATGGCATCTTCCTAACTCGCGCGTATTTTAAATATTGAGTTTTGCTGTAGAACCGATTACTTCGTAAGCTGAAATTATGTCAAGGATATAGTTCAAATATTGTTTGTAGTAATATTTATTCAAATGATTAAAAAACTGTAAGATAAAGAATATTTAACAACACAGATTTTAGGATTCAATTCGAAAAAAAAATAACGTAAGGTGTTTTTCAATGTCAGTTGTATATTCATCAAAATTATAACAGTCTATCATATGTTAATGTAGCGTAGTGGTTAAGATGCGCGTGAAGTTAGATATTCTTTCAGTGTTTAGGATTTATAGCCAATTCCAGGAGAAAAGAGACACTCCAAGGATCGTCCGCTGTGGTTCTACGATAAAAAGATTATTATAATATGTATATACATTTAATGATTAATATGAACCATTATAAACACAATTAATTCATACAGATTATGTACGGAAGAGAAAATCTGCAGGATGCATGTTCGCGTTCAGCCATCTACTAATATATTTTTACACTTTTTTTTTAGTAAAAATTGATTGTACAATTGTAACTTATAATATTTTGTAATTTTAATGCAAAATTGAAGTGTAAAATTATTCAAGCGTTTGAAATTATTTATCCTAACATTTTTTCAACCTGACAAAAACGTTAAATCAACCGTTGATAGAAGCATTGATTTTGGCGACATAGGACACGCTGTTTCAATTATAGATAACCCGTTAAAAAATTACGTTGATTCAACGTTTTTGTTTTAATGGGTAACAATTTAAAGCCATTTGAAGAGCGTACATCGAGTAACAAATTCTGCTTCGTTTTTGTTTACAATCTGCCTTCAGAGACTGTGCTACAGATTCTGTCGCAAATCTGTTATAAATCTGCGCCAAGGTTATGTTTACAGATTCCACTTTGTTTTTGGCGCCATTCTGCTGAAGGGCTAGCATGTGCAGGTTCAGGCACCAAATACGAAATCATATGTTTTAATACTTGATATCAATCCGACAACAGAATTTGAGTATTCCTGTTGTCAATTTGCTGGCAATTTGCGCACAAAATGTCATCTGGGATTGTAAAATATATTAAAATTGAATGTTTTGTGGTATTTTGTTGAATATTATTTCTGGCTAAATTATAATAATGCTTTTTGGAGGATATGGTACATTCAAAGAACCTTCATTTACCCAGAATACAAGTTGATGACCAGAACTTGGACTTTTATGTAAATTGTAAAGAAAACTGTTCGAGTTGTAGCTATTATTGGTTAAACGTAAGCTCCTCATCTTATTAGCTTCGCACGTTAAAAAGTACAGTCTAGTAGCTAACTTTTAACTGATCGTGTTACAAATAAAATGTCAGCAGTTTTCTTAACCATCTATGATAATTTTAATCATGATAAAAATTTTTCAAAGTTTATACATATTGCAAGAATTTTACGATGTCAGACTTACGATTACTAAAACATTAAATATGACAGTTTTCATGTATTCAGATACGAATTATTATTAATATTCTTAAACGTTACTCGAACTCAAGGGACTCTAGAAATTGTTATAAATACTACGCAGACTATAATAGATTTCTATGGTCCCTTAAGTTCTTAAGACAATATATAACCATGTTCAATGAAAATTAATTATAGTTCAAATATGTTTACCTTATTCCTGCTGTGCTGTACACCAACACAAATCTATGGATGAAAGAATGTATAGCAGTGAAAATTAATGTTATCAGTGCTATATACTATATTGGTTGAATTTGTTATATCGAGGGTAACTTTTGTTTGAATGTATAAAATTACACATTTCATTTCACTGTCATTAAACTGGTATGCAGCAGATATATTGATAGGGAAAAGTTATATGAGACATGGCTCGACTCATGAACTGCAAAATTGTAAAAAGACACTATCGTAGTGACAGAGAAGAAAAAAGTATACAGAGCGTTTCATCTTTCTGGAAGTGCTTTCTATTCGGATCTAGAAAGGATATGTGCAAAAAATGGATGCTTTTTTTACTGAGGATGATGAATGAATTTCTGTGTCTACACTCTGGAACAAATTAAGCGAAACATTTTGTATAAAAGAAGTGCCTGAGAGGGACATACAATATGATATATGACTTTACATTACATAATTTTGTAACATAATGCAATGTGTCTTGCCATACGTTGCTCTTAGGTGCCACGTGACGTAAATTTTCACTGAAAGGTAAAATAAGGCATTAGATTATTTGATACACTTTACGCCTAAATTGTGTTAGATGGCATAGTGAAAAACTCCGAACATCAGATGGTCCGCATGATATCCAGCTCAACCACTATATCGACATCAGAATTTTATTGACGCATAATTATATAGTGACATTGGCTTCTGTGCCGAAAGTATTAGTGACAGTGTTGCTAGAATAGAAACGTTCAGACCCCTCATTATGTGACTCCCAAGTCCATAAAAATGTACATTATGAGAAATTGATTTATTTCATATTATGTTAAATTCCTATAGAACACTATAGCACAAGAACGTTGATTCAGTTTCGCACAGTGTGCGTTCTAAAGAAAGAGTGGAGGGTTTGAATGTTTGTACAATTTGGCAACAGGGATTGCTAGAACTTTGTAGCACCAAAAATCAACTGCCTATATCGATACTACAGAAGTACTGTCATCTTTCTATTCGCAAATTGCTGTAACCTACCAAATGAATTTGCTTTTAGTCTCTCGATCATGCTAAATATTCCTCTAAAGTTTAAATTTTCTCCTCGCACGCACATATTATAAATGCCTGATTTTTATCGATTTTGCTTCCAACAGTAGAAACAGAGAGACTGTTGAATAAAATAACTCGATCGTCAATTTTTGGTGAACAACAAAATTGATTACAATTATAGTATACTAAAACATTTTTCAGCTCTTAGATATCAGCATTGAGTGCATCCAGTCGACATTTAACAATTCTAATAACTAAATAAAATATACGTATGATCGGTTGATGAGCTGAAATTAGCCAATTATTAGCATATTCTACTTAGTGATTGACTCTGCTCTGCAGGTCAATTCTACAATTCTTAGCGACAAATTTCGATGTCATCAGTATGAAATTAACAACAAATATCGGTACATGTAATGATAAATGTATATTTATATGTACTATTTTCGTTCCTTAACTGATATTGAAAATTTTCGTTAGAGTTACAGAATTCATGGACTGAGTACATCAGTTGAATACAGTAAGTGGCTAGCCTGTACTCTGATCAATCGACCGATGCCTTAGTAGTTGACTCTTTTAATTTTTTCTTTATTTTAACCGATCCACTGAAATCACTAATGCAAAATGGATATGTGAAGCTTAATATAATTGAATTGTTTTAACATAGTCTGAATAAGGAATCTTTTATCTTTTATGCTTTAATTACATATCACTTTTGATGTGTAATATAATTTTGCGGTACAAGTCTTTACAGTACAGCTATTATATAATCCTGGAACACTGAAAAGTATAAATTGGTTGGAAGAGGACTGAGGGTGGGGGGGGGGGGGTGAAATGTTTTCTTATTAAAGATAAAATGTTTTCGTGTGTAAAACATGAATAAGCCTCCTATATACCAACCAACGTGGAAAAAAGACACTGTTTCCCACAAACATTGGCCATACTGTAGCTTAAATATGGACCAAAGTATGGGTGTTGCTAAAATCCCATGGTATTTTCCTCCCATAATTAAGCCATGTTCTCTTTATTCCAGGAAAAATCAATTGTATATAATATTTCTTCTACTTACAGCATATAAAAATACAAAAAAAAATTTCTTCATTTTTTTCCTACAGTAGGACCGAACCGTCAACCGATTTCATTCATATTTATAGCTGTTCGACGTTTAGTCCACTCGGCTAACTTACAAGCATATATATAATATATAATATTTGTTTGTATAAAGAAAATAAGCAAATTCCGTAAATTTTAAGTCAAAGGACTAAAGCTATAGTCTTTAATACGAATGAAGCCATAGATTAGCCGAGTGGGCTAAACATCGGACAGTGTAACTTCCGAATGAAATCGGTTTCTGATTCGAGTCCTACAGCAGACAAAAAATGCATAAATTTTTTCTTGTATTTTTAATATGCTGTATATAGAAAAAATATTATTCATAATTGATTTTTCCTAGAAAAAACACAACGTACTTATATATGAATATATGATCATGGCGTAAATATGGGAGGAGGACACCACTGGAATTTGGCAATAGTCGTACCTTGGTCCATATGTAAGCCAGAGTATAACCAATGTGCATGGGGAGTAGTGCATGATTTTTTCCACGCGGGAAGTCAATAAAATTGAAATGAGAATATTTAGTTATTGGTCAATTTTTTGTCATCCTTAGGTAACATTTTCATAAATATATGCGGTTAATGCCCGTCTACATTTGCAACTGAGTTCCGTCGTAAACATCATCGTGAATATGAAGTGTTTCAGCCCGAATAGGGCGCATTGAGCCGATACTTAGCGCCCTCAGCCGTTTAGTCAAGCACTCGTATGATTGGTTGATCAATTCAAATAGGCCAATCATAAACATGTTTCATGTAGAATCTGAGACCGTTGAGCGTCGGTGGAACGCACCCATAGTTGAGTAAGCAGCGAGCACACACTGTTTCTATCATTTAACTGGCTGCACTTTGGATTTAAATAAAGGCTTAACCTGTTAACACTGTAAAGATTTTGAACTTGTCGCGTTGAGTTAAAGGGTCTATGGAAGGGATAGACCGTTCTAGGCGACTCGATGATTCGAGGAGTGGAGACGCAAGGAACCGGCACTCGACAGAGCTGCAGTGCTATGCAACAATTTAAGCAGATAAGAACCAGGAGTTTGATTTTCTATTCCAGAATTATAAAAGTGTAATTTCAGTAAAAAACTAAATAAATAAAATTATATTTTAACAAAAAAAATTAACAAGCCAATAACATGATAGAATCACTGATTAATCATTCAACTGCTGTTTAGAATTTAGGCTGATGTATCCATTCGGCGCAGCTTCAAATGTTGTGCCAGGATGCTCGCTAGACGAAGTTCACGAGGCGTGGTGAGGTTCAGTTAAAACTGTATGAATATACCTTTACTCATTTTGAATGTACTGTCCTTTTGTTGGTATAGAATAGGTTTAAATGTTAACATAAAAGATATGTACAAACAATTATAATCGTTACTTCGTTTCTTTATATTAAACTTTAATGTTTATGTTCTAGGATTCATGTTTTAGATTTATAAATTATTTATTTACTGCTGAGAAAAATTTTGCCTGATGCTATTTGCCATTTTATCGAGGTCATTTTTCTATATTTTAGGTTGTAGCTTGGCGAAAAATTAACATTATATTCACCAAATTTGATTTTGTATGGTAATTCATATAGTTAAAAGAAATTCCAAATAAACAACAACTAATTCTTGTAAAATTTTACTGTAGATGACAATCTTTTTCTGCAACGTTTTACATGAGTGCTCCGAAAAAAATGCAAGTTTTTATTGAATTTTATATAGTGGTAGTACTGGCAGTTTCACTAGCTACAATCCTTGGCAACGAGCCACGTCAAGCGAAATATCAAATTTATAAGGAAAAGGGGGGGGGGGGAGTTTCGCTTAGTGATACCAGACTTCATTTTTTTTAAACAAACAAAAGACACAATCTCGTCTCCCATGTAAATGTGTATTCGTAATCATGTATGTAGCCACCTTTCATCTTTTTGTTGCAAAAAAAGTTTAAATGTAACATGACTGATATCACTTTAAAAATCGATGAAAAATTGCCCGTATAGCTCCGATCTCTATTTTACATTAATTTAATTAATAGAATATGTAGCTAACTTCGCTTCTCCTTATAATATATGCCAATTCATTAATGCAATACTATAAAATTACGAGATTCGTATTTTTTACTAATATATAGCAAAGAAGATTACTCTTAAGTATATTCGACGTTTCTTTTGTTAGATATAAAATTTATTCATTTATTTGCTATTCTTATAAATACAAACGTTCTTCGACGACACCAAGAGTTTTATCCCTCATACTGAACTTCTATATGTTTAGATGCAAATACGAGGCTGAAGAAAACTTAAGAGAGAGGGATAAGGTTGATCAGAGGCATAGACGTTTTTCCCGTTGGCAACAGCATTTTTTAATTACGCGATTCTTTCAATGTAGACGAAACATTAGGACAATAAAATCTATATAACTTGTTAAATACAATATATATTAAATATGTCTCGTTTTATCACTTTTTAGGTTAATTAGAAAACACATATTATAGTAGTGTTGCGATAGCTGATCAATCAAAATTGAGATTTCTAATACTCTGTTACACCGGAAGTTAGAGGTATTCATGAATTATGTGGTACTTACCGGATGAAGAAGAGCAAGATAGCTTCTTAATGGAGGAGCAAAAAATTTAAACCTCGTTTCCTTTTCTTCTTATCTGTGCCTTGTGCCAACTTCCTTATTTACGCCGGCTTGTAAGAATTATTTTACGTTGATTTGTTTCCGATAATCACAGCAAAATCGATTTGCAAACATTGAAATAAAATAGTGCTCGAGAAATATTAAGCGACGCGATTATCGTGAACTGCGGAATAATTTCACTAATTAATTTAAAGAAAACCAACTTGTCTCAAATATTTTAATTTCCCGCACGATATTTCACTTAAAATCAATTAAATTATAAATAATACTGAAGAGAGATTACACGCGCGAGTTACATAATCACACCGTCACTTGATTCACCAAAAGAAGGCAGTTTGTCCTTCGCACTGGTCTTTTATAGTCTCTCTGTTACCAGGGGAAAATTGCATCTTTCCAGAAGCAGGGGGTGGTTCATTCTTGAAACTGTTACCAGCGGTGCTGTTCACACAGATGCCTCAATACTCGACTCAAGTTTAAGTATTATAGTACACGTCACGTAAATTGTAGTACTATACAGTCTCAAGTAGAGTGACGATACCTGTGCGTAAATTCAACCGTGTCATAATTTCGAGAATAAGTCAATAAGCCTCCAGTTGCTATATGGCCAATTTCACATTACTAAATTCCTTGACTACTATGGAACCGTGCTGCAATTTCCATGCGATCCGAGCGCAGAGCATTAACACCAGCTTGACTCGATTCTGCTCCCGAAAAATTGACGATCGAATCATTTTAATGAATAGCTAGGGGTTTTCTCTTTTTAATTTCACAAATAAACTAGATGCAAGTCAATTAACATTAAAAACTGCGCATCGTTAGCGTCTTATATATTGAATCTCGAAATTGAAAATGTTGATTTTAAAATATAACTCTGTAAGCAATATCATATATTTATTTGCATTATGTAAAAATAAACAGAATAATAAGGGTTGTGGGTAAAGTGGATTTCAGAAACTTTTAAGTTTTGTACGCCCTTGAAGAGTAACACAAATATTGAGCAGTTTAAATCTAACCTAATCAATGTGATGTCATACCTCCCAATGGTAGATTATCCATATCCTGCCCATTTCGCTACCTCTCTGCCATCTAATCCACTAGATGTAATGCATTTTACTCTAATTTCCGTTAGTATATTTATCAGAGCTGAAATATATTTTGAAATCGTTCATTACAGGCTTTTTGTAAAAATTTATCGGACGGATCATTAACAGGACAACCATTATTAATTGCTCTACAGAAAGCTGTAAATGGTGTTCTAAATTATACAGGCGAATCTACTTGTATGCAATACAATAGTGAAACGTCTGCTAGTTCTCCCAGTCTCATTGCTTGGACATATCAAACTTGCACTGAAATGGTAATGCCAATTTGCAGACGTGGCGATGATATCATGTTTGAGTCAAAAGAATGGAATCTAAAGGAAGTTGAAGATAACTGTTTTAAAAAATTTCAAGTACGACCAAAACCTTATTCAATATGCGAGCAGTACGGATGTACTGATTTGTCTGCAGTCACTAATGTCGTATTTAGGTGATTTATCGTTTTAACTATTAATAAATATAGAAGATATATTGTTGTTTTACACAATATTTAACTACCAAGTTTTGTTGATTTTAGCAACGGTATGAAAGATTCTTGGTATGTTGGAGGTGTGTTGAAAAATGTACATATCAGATTCGGCTGTAGCGATATTAATTCCTGAAGGAGCGCACGCTCACGATCTCCTTCAGGAAAACGAGAATGATCCTTACGGTGTAATTGAAGCAAGAAAGTACCACCGTAACACTTTGAAGAAATGGATCCGAGAATATGAGCTGAAATAAGTGATTTAAGCTTATAAGTACGCGGTAAATCCTATTCCAGGGTGTCTTATTCATCATTTTTACGTAATTATTTCTGGGAATCCGATCGATTTTACATCATTCGGATCAATTCTGCCCCATTGGCGAGATAGCATTATTTCATATTCCTCTGATATTTTATGCAAATGGGACTTGGTCCAATTCAATCCCTCTATGTATAAATAATATTTATATTAACACAATAATTGAAACTTTGTGTGGTTTATATTCTTAACATAATTTTCTTTTGATAAGTTTGTTGTATCCAAAAAGTTGAAGCAATAAATGATTAAAATCTCTTCAATCCACGTGTTTTCATTTGTAAAAGGGATGAATGTAGAAATAGACCTTGAAGACCCGAACTGATAAGAATATATATACGTATTATAATTTGCAATCCTTGTTTGACACCTATATAAAAGAACAGACACGTGCACCTACAATTGCAGAACATGAACTGTTACTTACTTTACCAGTGCACCGTACATTTTGTATACATGTTATACAGTTTTAAGCAATGGTCAGATTAGGTATAAAGACCTTGTCATTACTACATCTCCGGTCAGTCCTGCTCTGTATTCCACTAGTGCCATTCACAATGAAAAAGTTGGTGCTGCTGTTTCTCCTTGCCCAAGAACTGAATTTTATAATTACTTCCAATGCAGATAATCATCAGAGAAATGATAAAAAATATAAATATAAAATTGAAACATTTGAGGTGCCAGTAAGTATATACAATCATACCATACGATAGTTCGGTCCATACAACATAATTATCAAATTTCATAAAAGGGTATATATATATATATATACATATATATGTATAAGAGAATTTGTCGCGATAATTAAATATACTATTAAATGCAAGATTCTCCTGTGGGGACTGCAAAGAATGATCTCCAACAATGATAAAAATTCCTTTCTTTACAGCTAGACCATTTTAGTTTGACAACAAATTCAACATTCAAAATGCGTTATCTTATAAATAATACATGGCAAAAAGAAAATGACCCACCTATTTTCTTCTACACTGGAAATGAATACAATGTTGAAATATTTCCTGAGCGAATGGTAGGAATTATTGTCTTCATCGGGTTATGCTTTGAGATAAATGCAGGGGTCATTAAATTAATTATTGGTTTGCACAATTCGGTTATATAATATTTGTAAATTCCAATTAGGGTTTCATGTGGGAGATCGCAATCGATTTTAATGCACTTTTGGTATTTGCCGAACATCGGTATTACGGAGAATCTCTGCCTTTTGGGAACGACTCTCATTCAAGCCCGAAACATATAGGATATTTGACAACTCAGCAAGCTATTGCTGATTACGTGGACTTGATAGAATACTTCCGATCTCAGCAACAATACGGAAGAAGTCCAGTAATAGTTTTCGGAGGTTCTTATGGAGGTATGCTCAGTGCATGGATGCGAATGAAATACCCGCATATCGTTCAAGGGTAAGAAAAGTTTATAAGAAACAAAACATAATCAAACAATTTATCAATCATCATTGATGGATGTGAGCCTTGAGGCTTGAAAATCATAAAATTTTCGCATTATTCACATCCGCATGCAGTTCAGAAGGATAATAGGGGAAATTATATTGCTATGTTTACATTCAAAATTTTTTTTGCAGAGCTATTGCTTCATCCGCGCCAATGTTACAATTTCCCGATATCACAGATTGCAATTCATTTTATGGAATCGTATCTTCAGATTTTCAGTCAATAAATTCCAATTGTGGCGATAATATTCGCAAATCGTGGGGTGAAATAAAAAATCTATTCTCAACTGGTAATTTCATCTATCGATATTTCAACCGCAAACTCTACTTTTATCATAAAAAGAATATTATTTTATAACATTTGAAATGTTTTATATTTAACACATTAGAGAATGGTAGAAAATGGATTTCGGAGACTTTTAAGCTTTGCGACTCCTTAAAGGATAAGACGGATTATACAACATTCAAAGATAAGCTGGTTAGAGTTATAGTCGATCTTGCAATTATAGATTATCCATATCCTTCTCCTGCTAATTTACTCCCATTACCAGCTAATCCAATAAAGGTGAGCTCTTCGTTTCATTTATCTATTATTAAATTTAAAATATTATTGCGTTACATATAAGTTTGTCTCTTCCTTCGTCAGGCTTTTTGTGATAAATTATCCAATAGCTCATTAAATGGAAAGGCATTATTGATCGCTCTAAAGGATGCAGTAAATATTCATGATAATTTCACTAGAGATAGTCCATGTTTGAGTACTGATTTACATCCTGGTGATACATACAATAGCTGGAAATATCAATCATGCACTGAGATGGTATTGCCAATGTGCGTTCATGGCGATAACAGTATATTTGAGCCAGATCCCTGGGATCTTCAAGCAAGAAGCGATGAATGTTTCAAAGAGTTTCAAGTACGACCGAAAGCCAATTTAATATGTAAGCAGTATGGATGCAAAGATTTATCAGCAGCCACCAATATCGTCTTTAGGTATATGTCAGAATATTTCGTAATACGCTTTAAAAATTCAACATATTATTCAATAACTTGACTATGATTGTTCTGTTTGTTTGTAGCAACGGTTTGAGAGATCCTTGGTCCGGTGGTGGCGTATTACGAAATTTATCAGATTCAGCCGTCGCAATATTAATTCCCGAGGGAGCGCACGAATTAGACTTCAGGGCAAGTCATGAAAACGATCCTAATAGCGTAACAGAGGCAAGGAAATACCATCGTTACTCTATAAATAAATGGATACGAGAATATGAATTGAAATATTAAAGTTAAACCTTTATATAATGAATGTAGTACATCCTCTAAATCACTATTTTGTATTTTCCTCAAGTTTTTAGCAAAAAGAAATTTCTCTAATTTAATTCCTTTCTATAAATAATATATATACATGAAAATATGAGTGTTGAAGCGTTGTAATAATCTTTAATATATTTACATACTATAGCTGATATGTGGATAAATTTCGCTATCGAGAAAGTTGAGGCAAATGATCAGACTTTCTGGATCACTTATTTGTCATTGTTAAAAGGGTATAGTGGCAGAATTGACCTTTATGGTATGAATTAGCAACAGCTTTATCATTTCAATTGTACTGAATTATTCTCTCTTATTTTTGAATCATTTTTTAATGTTCCAAAAAGCTGAAGCTTTTGCAGGGATTCAATGAATGGTTCTTGACTTGACCTATGCACCATAGATATTGTATACTTGTGATATGGAAACATAAACACTGGACAGATTAGGTATAATCATTGTATTATTACCACATCTTCGCGCCGTCAGTCAGTTGTGCTCTGGACTTCACTCGTGCGGTTCACAATGAGAAACTCGTTGCTGCTGTTCCTTCTTCTAGCTATTTACTGTGAATTTACTGTTCAGTTGAGAATCGGTAGGCATGTACGAGAAATGAATAGTTTAAATGATAACCGTGTAAATAATCACCAGAGTAAGGATAAAAAGTATTATTATGAAACCAAAACATTTGAAGTGCCCGTAAGTATGATTTGTACAATTTGACAATTTGATCGAATTCACTTTAACACTGAACCACAATAGAGTACAGATTCATATTTTTATACGAGCCTTTCATGATTATTATAAATATTAATTCATTTAAAATTGCTCTGTGTGTATTGCAAGAAATAATATGCGACGATGATAAAGATTCAATTTTTTTTGCAGATAGATCATTTTAGTTTTACCATAAATTCCACATTTAAAATTCGTTATCTTATAAATAATACATGGCAAAGAGAAATCGACCCACCTATTTTCTTTTATACTGGAAACGAAGGGTCTATCGAAACATTTGCTGAAAACACGGTAGGTAGTTTTACTCAAACATAATATAGAGTTCTGTCATTTGAGATAAATGCAGTAGTCAATTAGATAATTGCCTGCTTGCATAATTATATTAATTAAAATCTCTAATTTCTAATAAGGGTTTCATGTGGGACATTGCAAGCGATTTTCACGCACTTTTGGTATTTGCCGAACATCGGTATTACGGTCAATCTATGCCTTTTGGGAACGACTCTTATTCAAGCCCGAAACATTTAGGATATTTGACATCTCAGCAAGCCATTGCTGATTACGTGGACTTGATAGAATACTTCCGATCTCAGCAGCAATATGGAAGGAGTCCAGTTATTGTTTTCGGAGGTTCTTATGGAGGTATGCTCAGTGCATGGATGCGAATGAAATACCCGCATATCGTTCAAGGGTAAGAAAAATTTATTTAAAAATAAACCATCAATGAAACATTTGATCAATTATCATTGATAGGTGCGAGCCTTGAAAATCGTACAAATACTCATATTAACGTTCGCAGCGCGAATATTATTGACTTATATTGCAATTTTAACACGTTTAGGGTTATTACTTTTCAGAGCCATTGCTTCATCCGCACCAATTTTACAATTTACCGGTATCACAGACTGCGAAGCATTTTCGCGAATTACAACGTCAGACTTTCGTACATCAAACCCCTATTGTGCCGTAAATATTCGCAAGTCTTGGGGTGAAATAACGAATATATCATCGACTGGTGATTTCGTCTATTGATTTTTATACCGAAAAATCTGTTTTTCTCACAAGGGAACATCTTTTAATATAGTTTTGCTTTTAAACTTACAGACGATGGTAAAAAATGGATTTCGGATACATTTAAGCTCTGCGTACCCTTGAAGAATGAATCGGACGTAAAAGAGTTTAAATCTCTACTGATAGATATGTTGGCGTATCTTGCAATGGTAGATTATCCATATCCTGCCGATTTCTTGACTCCTCTGCCAGCTAATCCGATAGACGTGAGTTCTTTCTTGCATTTTTTTTTTATTAAAGATCTAAAGTTTTGTAATATAACATTTAACTTTGTTCTCGCTTCATCAGGCCTTTTGCGAAAAATTATCCGACGGCTCCTTAAAAGGAAAGCCATTATTAATCGCATTACAGGACGCTGTAAATGTTTATACAAATTATACTGGAAAAACTACATGTGTAAAAAATAATGATGCAGCTCCTGGTCTTGATGCTATTGGCTGGCCTTATCAAGCATGCACGGAAATGGTAATGCCAATGTGTAACCGTGGCGATGATAGTATATTTGAACCAGAAGATTGGAATCTGAAGGAATACAGCGATGACTGTTTCAAAAAGTTCCAAGTACGACCAAAACCCAATTTAGCATGTAAACAATATGGTTGCATGGATTTGTCAACAGTCACCAATATTGTTTTCAGGTAGCATATTATTTATTACTCTTTATAGGTACGTTTGTTTATTGTTACTTTATTTTGTTTGTTCTGATTACTTTTAGTAACGGTTTGATAGACCCTTGGTCCGGCGGTGGTGTAATGCAAAATTTATCAGATTCAGCAATTGCAATTTTAATTCCCGAGGGAGCGCACCATCTTGACTTGAGAGGAAGTCATGAAAATGATCCTTATAGTGTCATTCAGGCAAGAAAATATCATCGCGACTCTATACTCAAATGGATCCGAGAATATCAATCCAAAACAGCTTCTTTTTTTTAAATGTATCTTATTCTTCAAGTTATTTTAAATAAATTATAAAAATTATCAAATCATGCATTTTATTTATCAGTTTTATTTAATAAAAAAAACAAGTTACAAGAACAAGACAATCCTGAGACGATAATGGCTAAAGTACCGGTGTTTTTTCTTACTTAAATAGAACTGGATGAAAAATATTAAAAATTAAGCAAGCGCACTATTATCACAGTACTTAATAAATGCATACGACCAGTAAAACTTTTTAGAAATGGAAATAGAAAAATGCAAACTGACTTCGATTATTAATAATAATTCACCGGTCTATAAATACACATTGCAAATTTAACACTAAGTTTTGGTTTCTCAACCTATGTTCAAGACATTTTTAGTCATTGATTTTCTAGAATATAACATCAATGCCTTTATTTATTTTTATTTAAACAAATGCGGAATTCTAAAAACATTTCAGGTAAATCAACCGCAAGGGTACCTCATGCAAGTTTACAAGATTGTTTTTTACCAGGGTAAAATATCTTAAATTTACAAAATTTATACTAATTAAATCCTAAACAACTAGGAATGCTTTGATCACCTATATTACTTTTAATATTTGTAAGACTTTGGACCGATTCTGTTATTTACCAAATGTAAGCAACTATAAATAAGAGCAATTAATTAAAAAAAATTGATCGCTTTTTATTCTTTTTTGCATACTGCAAATATAGTAATAAAATATTAGTGAAACTACGCAATTCGTTATTTATGGTACAAATACTCCTTTGCAATATAGTGGATACAACGACTTAAATATTTATTTACTAGTCATTTATGTAAAATGCATGGATTGATTCACCCTTAAACTATACGCAAAGATAAAACGGTTGGTATAAAAGAGGTGCTATCAATGGAGTTTGTAAAGTACTTAAGAGAAGGATGGGTGGAGAGGTGGCAGTTGATGATAGCGGGATGCAGATTGAGATGCAAATTAGTAACGAACAGATATTGAGAAGATGAGAAGTTCAGACAATTTGTTTTCTAAGTGACGGATGGAGACGTGAGAGCATATCTGGGAAGTATTTACTGATTAGGGAGAGGGATAAAAGCGTGTCAAGAAATAAAGAATGACGTGTTAGGAGAGAACGGAAGGAGAATAAGTTGGATGTGAAAAAGATAGAAAAGATGATGGTAAAAAAAAGCGGCCGAAACGAAGGTCGAAAGCATGCATAGGGCAAAGTGGGAGAATGAATGAGGTTTTGTTGTTTTTATAACAAAACCGGTAAATAGTTAGTTAAAGATAGTCTTTCAAAGAAAAGTGAGCGGAGCAGAGATCCGCTATGTACTCCACAAGGAGAATAAAATATTTCTATTTATCTAAAAAATTATGTTTCACTTTAAAATTTCACCCGATTAATATAGACCCAAAGTGCATGTAGTTTAAGGGTTAAGTATCTGACTAATGTTACAGATAACATCACAGAGAAGTATAAGAGCATAACACTCAAGCTGCAATTTAATATTTAACTATTTTCTATAAACAGCTAGAGTATACGTTTACGCATTCTAAGATTAAAGTTTATAGATCGCGATAAATAAATCTAGAATGCTAACAGTTTTACAAAAACCAATTACACGAATTGTTAAGAACATAATTTATCCATTCATTTTTAACGCACCATAGAACAAAAAATATTAGAAGGCCGGAAACTATTGTGGTTTCTGCGCCATAAATATTTGTTCATCTTTTATCAGCCGTGCACGACATTAGTTTCCAGCCACCTTAATATATTGAAACTACTAATCACTGGTTTAACGACCAATTGATTATTTTTGGTAAATCACTAGGACGCGTTCGATAATATATTACGTAGGTAGTTGGATAACTATGGCCAAACATAAATTTGAAGATCGATAGTACGAATGATTGTAAGAAAAAGCTTTGTATATTAATGTTAAATTTAGCCCTTACTAAAGGCTTTATTAATGATTAGAAATTGCTTAACTCAATGTTTCGCTCAAATTGAATTCTAGCGAATTCTGACAATAATAAAAAAATTAGTTGATTGCTGAACCAATAAAACATGTCCAATTTAAAAATTTTTGATCCTCAATAACTTTCTCATTTAGGATTAAATTTAGAAACGATACATAATCTTTCTTCTTAGAATTATTCATACTATTTAAGTTTAAAGAATTGATCATAATTAACCTACTGCCTGGTATACATATATATATGTACATATTATAACAATAATTGTAAAGTGACTCTAATGACGATTCTGTTATGCAATTTTAAAATATAAAATCATAACAGTCGCCTCTGTTGTTTCTTCATATAACATCAAATAAATAAACTCAATAACAGTGGATAAAAAAAATATTTTAAAAAATCATTGTAAAAAAATACTTAAATACATCTATTCAAACTAGTCTTTAATGCGGTGTAGAACGTCGATGGGCGGTGGTTGGTCTTGGAACACCAGAGCGAGTCCTTGATTTTCTTGACTGCACAAAACTGTTGTCTATACCCGTATTGTAGGAAAGATAAATGTTTGATAGGTCTGGTTGAGTCTATTGATAAAATACGAATAGAGGTAAATAATTAAATATGTATTAATTAATTTAGCTTACGGACAAATACCACTTACGTCCTTATTGTTACCACTCGCCGGTGTTATTTGTGCTTTACGCATATTATTTCCAGTATAAGCCACGCACTTTAATTGCCATTCTCCTATATCTTCATTCCAATGAACGTACCTCTCGATCATTGTCTAAATAAGTGAATTAAGTAATTAATTTATCATAGATATACGATATTATAGTTTAATATTTCTGCATACTTGATATTGTATCGGTATATAGCTATTAACAATCAGCTCTTGCAATTGTAGTTCCCGTCCAATTCCTCTAACGCCTTCCAAAAGTCCTTCCATTTCTCTTTGATGTTCTTGCTGTAAATCTGATAATTCCGCTCGTACAGACATCAACATTGTACACACTCTTGTTATCTTTTTTGTTTTTCCAATTGCTTCTTCTTGCAAGGATGAATACTTTTCTTCAATATCGATTCTTTCAGCTTCTTTCTCTTCAATAGCCTTTTTTAACTGCTCCTCGCGACTTTTCCTTTGATCTAACTCTATAGCAGCCGCCGCTAATAGCTGCTCTTGAGCCTCTGCTTTTTCCAATAAATTTTCTCCCCCAACAAGTATTTTATTTTGTAAATTCTGCATTTTCTGTCTCAGGGCTTCTTTTTCGCTTCTACATTTAAGAAATTTTACATTAAATTAAAAGTGGTGCATCAAAAATTTGAAAAAAAGTTGCTATTAATATTTATCAAATACTTACTGAGTTCTCTTTAGTTCTATGACATCTGTATCGTCTGGGCTTTTATCATCCCTTTCAGCCTTATCTACTTTTTCAGGAGTTTCTACATCTTGGTCTTCTAATTCTTCCATTGTTAACATTTGGCTTTTTCTGTGCCGAACTTTCCTCTCTCGCTTGGTTCCGCCATTTTCATCAGAACCCTCTGAATCATCTTCCGATTCGGATATCTCAGCTCCATTCTCCTCTAGCTGCTTTCGTAATTGTTCAATCTCAACTTGAAACTGTCTTAATAAGGCATCCTTAGGATCTTCATTAACCCTCGCTCTGTTTTTGATATTCTTGGCACGATTAGCATAACGCAATGAACTAATTGTTTCATCATAATTAATATCCGCTGGACTTATATTTGCACACTAAGATTAAATAAAAAATTAAGGTTAACATTACATTTAGGAGAATAAACGAATAAATGTTTTGAAAGAGATTAACACAGACCATTAGTGTCTTAGAATTACCACCTAAAGAGTCTTGCAATAACCGTGTAAGCTTTGAATTCCTGTAAGGCACATGAGAGCTTTGTCCATCGACTAGAGCTGATATAACATTTCCTAATGTTGATAGGGATAAATTAATTTTCGTTGCTTCTCTTAATCTAACACCTGAGGCTTTTGTTTTACTTTGTCTTTCAGAGCCCTGAAATAAATTATTTTGTCATATATTTTTATTAATAGATATTTAACTATAATAATTACATAATTAAATATTTACTGCTAAATCAACTAAATGAAGTTTTCCCATTTTAACATGCTGCTCTCCATCTTCACCTAGTTTACTAGATTCTACCGTAATTGTAAATATTGCATGAGATCTTGAACTAGAAACATTCATTGCTGTGGCACCAACAACACCTGCCAATCAAAAAATATAAAAAAATTTATAATTGGTTATTTTATGTGCTTTTTACATGGTCTACAAGAATCATCTTACGATTTTTATTTCCTAAAGACATAATACGATCCAAATCATCTGCATTATTTACTACATAACCACTAAGATCCTTTACAAATACTCCTATATCTGGTCTCTCTTTTACTTCTAACCGGGTATTCTGATCTTTTCCTAATAAATCTCTCACTTCTTCATTATATATTTCCAAATATGTAGCACGTACAAGAAATCTGTAATTAGATAATATCACAGTTAAACAAATAAATTTTTAATTCCATCTAATGTATATTATTTACACTTACTTTTGATTTTCATCTGCCTTAGCTATATGGCCAAAAATATGAGCAAATGTATTTGGTATTATACCTCTTAATTGTGGCGAGGTTTTAGAACCAGACATTGTATATGTTTTACCAGTGCCTGTTTGGCCATATGCAAATATAGTACCATTATAACCCTGCAAAACCTTATCAACAATAGGCCTTGCTGTTTCATTGTAAATATCCACTTGGGTGGAATTTGTATCAAAAACAGCATCAAAGCAAAATATCTTTGGTGGCTCACCCTGTGCAGCATTAGGATTCTCTATTGTGATTTCACTATTAATATTATCTACTTCTATTATATTTTTGCAATGGTTATCCAGCTCTTTTCCATTTAAGGGCCGAACACGGACCACCACTCTAACATTTTCAATTTCTCCAAGTTCTGAAGAATTATCCTAATTAAAATAGAGAAATATTAATACAATTTTATAATTAAAAAATAGAATTTTTTTTACAAGCAATTAACAATAAAAGGTATCTCAGAATGTACTTTAAAATTAACGTAAAGAGTTATGACAGTATAAACGTCAAATGAAAAGTTATAGTACTTATTACAAACAGCAAGTAATTCTATTATATTGATAACTATACTAACTCCATTTGCTGGCATCACTGCTTCGTTTTACTGCCACAGTTACATATGATTAAACTTTAGAGCATAGTATTTGCTGCAAAATACTGAAGTGACAGAGAAACTATAGTAACTAGCAGACAGCTCCGTAAACAAATGGATCGATTTGTAAATTGCACAGACTTGAATACTGTACAGCAGACCCAGACCTGCAGACGTTTCTCGTGTGGCGACACGAGCGCCACATCAAACATAGAACAAAACCAGAAGTCGCATAAAAGATGTCTGTCTACACTACCTACCTCTTCCGCTACAGCCATGGCGGACGAGCCATCAGCGCCTCTAGCCTCTAGCACCTAGTCTCGAGTTTGATCGGTTACAAAGGATTATTTGTATTTTAGAAGCAAGACTGAAGACTAGTTCTTAATAATTAATACAAAAGTATTTTGTTTAATAATATATTTTATTACGTGTAACGAAATAATGGTAGCATTCAGCAGAGACAAATGTTGAGGGAGCGGTGTATGTTATTGGCTATTACTCTTAGATCCTATAATTTTATCTAATAGAAGTAGAAGTTTAAAAAGAAATCTGGTAACGTTACTGAGCTGCTACCTCTGCTGAATGCTACCAATACATTCGATAAAAACTTTATGGTGTGGTATAGTGAAGAGTTAAATATAGTATATAATACTTACTAGCCTTTACCGCCATATGCGCACGATAAGTAGCGTCATCTGTAGCTTAATTTGCAACTATTTATCCAGTCATCTTGCAGCAGTCGATAAAGCAGATGTCTTAAAAAAAGTCAATAGCATCACGCTCTCTCTCTCTCTCTCTCTCTTTCTCTCTCTTTCTCTCTCAACCCTATCTTCAATGACATTATCGTGTACACCCTTCGATTTTTAATTCGCGTATAGTAAAATATTAATTACTGTATACAAATCAATTTTTCACATCGGAATAAATAATTTATTTCATTAAATGTAATGAAGAATTTCAATAAATATTTTAAAAAGTTTTATTTCTTAAAATAATTTTGTTTTCTTATACACACATTTCTTTCGAATACAATAGATTTAGTACAATGAAAAATTGTAAACTGATTAAAATACTTAGCACTCCAGATAGAATAGGGATTCATAGACGTTTATAAAAGATAAGTTATCTCATTAACGGGATCCCTCACGCGTGCTTTACCGACAGTACAAATCAATAAACAATTCGTTTAATAAAAGTAAAATGCGAAGCAAATTGCAAAAACGGGCTTCTTTATGACAATGTGCCAATTCTAACGAGTCAATCGAGCTTAAAAAAACTCAAATCGAATGAAGAATAACGCTGTACCACTGTCCCGCGTTCTTGATGTGGAAATAACCAAAACTAACCTCTCTTCAAGAACGCGGCACAATGGTACAGCGTTATATTTCAACTAATTTGAGTGTTTTTAAGTTCGTTTGACTCGTTAGGACTGGCACATTGTCCAACAAATGCCCGATTGTTCAATTTGCTTCGCATTTGACTTTTATTAAACGAATTGTTTATTGACTTGAACTGTCGATAAAGTAGGCGTGAGGGATCCCGTTAACTATCAGCCTATTGCAAGGACCTTTCTATAACTTCTGTAAGTCTATTTGCATTCAAAGCGATCCTACACAAAATTGATATTTCGATATTACAGAGTTACTTAAATAAACGAATGTTTATACGTTCCAGCTCTAGGAAGTTATATAGTATCTCTACAAATTTATATATTGTATTTTGCAATGAAGCAAACATATATATTGAGAAAAATAATAGGGATATTACGCACTGATTAGATTTCAGCGATGGACAGCATCTAACTTAGCCAGACAATCGAACGAATAAAATAGTGTGCGGTACACGCGCCAGTATAATAACAATACAGAGCAGACTATCCTTTTCTTCCAAATGTCTGGTCTCTCTCTCTCACTCTCCCTGACCCTTCTCTAACTATGAAACTCTCTTTCTCTTTCCCCACGTTTTTCCTTTTCTATCGAACGAGTCCATTCCACCCATTCCTCCCTAGGTGTGCCGTTTGTCCCCGCGTACCACGGGACCCCTACATTTCCCCCCTGTCCTGCTGTCCCCTCCTTCCTTATTTCTCCCCTTTCCATCGATGCAATATACGAGAACGACGAGCGAGCGCGCTGCACGCTGCACGCCGCGTTCCAGGCACAGCAGCTGACGGTCCCCTAACAATAAGGACTATATGCTTCGTTTTCGTTTACGTTTTCGTTTTCGCAGCACACACCAAATGTAGTGACGGTGAATCGGCCAACAACACACACACGTTCGCCCTTAGATTACCTCTGTTTGCTACCATGTAAATCTCTCCGAAGCAACTACCAGGTAAGAAAGCACCAACCAACCACGACCAAACCAACGACACTTTACCGGCTTCTCCTTATCTCTCCCTCCCCTTTCTAATCGCGTCCCACGAATTATTCTCCCCGTGTATATAGCGTACGATAAATCGATCGCGATGTATTTCAAACTGTCTGGCTCTCTTGGAAAAACAAACCGCGCCTCGTTTTAAACGTAAATATTACAAAGGAATGGTATATGTTAATGACGATTGTGTGCCTCCAGTTGGAATATTGATAATGCCTAGTGAATGTTACAATGATCCAGAGGTGGTAAGCGGTAGTAAGAGGCCCGAAACCATTATGGATTCGTACGGCAGTTTAGGAGAGTGCATTATTTTCTATTATTGGCTATTAGACAAACAAGCCAGTACATAGTAATTGCATCGTAAAGTAAGTACTCGGTGCAAAGTGGCGCGCGTTGTAATCAGTCCACGAGCCAATTATAGCGTGGATTATTTATGGCTAAAAGTCTCGTGAATTATACAGCTATACGATTCATTACGAAGTGGACGCTGCTGTACAGCGAGTAACACGATACAAGAAGTCCAGCAGTATTCTACTTGTCACGGCAGAGTGGATAATCGCGGTGAAAAAATTGTGGTTGAGGTCTGAGGGACGCCCAAGAAGTCTTCTTTGTTCCAATCGATATTGGTACTGGCAATAATACCAGCAAATTTCCCAGATCCAATCTCAACCTTGAAGAGAAACTTCCAAGAAGAATCTCCCAGTCTGGATCATTGAATCCTACCAGAAAATTAGAGATTTATTTACCGAACGCGTGACCATGCATCTGTATATAAAATTTATCTCTGGCACACGATGCAGTTACGAGTTTTCGATTTCAATATAGGAGAGACACAAAGTCCAAGAGTAGAATGACGTGGGCGGATTAAGGTTTTACGAGTGTCAATGCCCGAGGTATAAACATTCTTTCTCTGGCTTCTCCCGGTACAAGCTCATCAATTTCGTCATTTGTCGCGCGTGGTCAGCGGGAATCCATTGTTTAACCGTTTTACAATAATTCCACCAGATACACCTATTAAAACATATAATAATAAAATTGAAGAAAATCTTATCGGATATAAGACTATGCGCAGGTAGCAGCTTTATCGACTGAAAAAGGATTCCAAGGCGTTGATTATTACGTTTTGCTTTGGGATGCTGTATATAGTTGTAGAGTATAGCGTTAGGCATAATAATCGCGGGGTTTAGGCGTGTGGCAGTAGCCGCTGCAACTTGCGAGTGAGTTTGGACTTTCGGAGAACGTTTCTGGTGGCTCGTGTGCGTGTAAGTATATTATATAGGCACTGCGAGGCAGACCGCGCGCGCGGGAAGAAAGTCAAGAAAGCAGGCACAGGGCAGCGGTACAAGTTGAGACAGGGATTCGAGGGAGCAAAGGAAGGCTGTGAAGCGAAGGCAAGAAGAGAGGCTCGGAGGCAGGCAGAGTCGAGCTACTCGAGCTCTCTCGGTTGAACCGAGGTAGGCTGTTGCTGTTGTAGGCTGCTGGCTTGGCTCTGGCACAGCGGAGAACAGAGCAGTCAAGAGACTCAGAGTTCTGTTAGATCCTCTCTCCTCCCGTGATCCGTGATGGTTCATGGTGGTGGTGGTGGTGGTGATGGTGATGGTGGTGGAGGACGGTAGTGGCAGGTCAGTGCTGCCGTAGTCGTGCACGGGCGCGGATGCGTTCCGTTTAGTTCCGTTCGACGAACACGCGCAACGTTGAACACGCTAAACGCATTCGAACGCGTAACCCGAAATCATGGAAATGTGACACGCTAGCGGGATATATTCACGCTCCTCCATCGCGTACAGGTACGTCAACCTTTCGACCTTGACCCTCCAATTTCTCACCTTTTTTTCTCTGCCATCAGCCAGGGCAAAAAATTCCTCCCCCCTCCTTTCCACCTTCGACTCCAACCCGACTCCAAAATCCATCATCCACAATTCGAATGACAAATTTTCAGTCTTTGCAAAGACACGTGGTTTTTTGTCTTCATTGAAGCTATGTATATCGATCTTGTATGATTTCACGGAAAAGTGTATATAATATTTTATGCATATATGTATATTTTCAGTTTAATCGCAATTATAATCAACATCCACCCACCGGCACAGGTCAGATACAGTATCTCAGCTGCCGAAAGCGAGTTTTGAATTGAGACTTTACGCGCGGCCGGCTTACGGTTCACACGTCATGCGCACGTACACGATATCGAATGCAAACGATCTTGCGTCCTTTCAGCCGAGTAGGAAAAATCGTCCGGCGAACGCATTATCTTAAATTGATTTCATAACGCTACGTGTCAGACACGTATATTATATATATATATATATATATATCTTTAGAAATATTTCACCGGCTGGACGAGAGTGACAGGTTGGGTGATTTTTGAAAAAAGAAAGAAAGGCGCAGCCAGTTTTTCGTAGCGCTGTGTAAATATGTAAATAAGTATATGTATAGAATAGGAAGGCATTGACGACGGCGTAGAAGTTTTCGAGAAAATGGGAACAGGTTCCAGAAGTTTACGGACGACCAGCAGGGTACTTTGTTCCCAGTGGGTTTTTGTGTCGAAGGATGCAGAGTCTTGAAAGTGAAAAATCTCGTAAAAATAAGAGATCCGAGCGAGAGGTTTTCGAGGCGTAATTAAAGGAACGAGATTTCGTGGCTTTGTGCGTCGTGGAATTTTCAATGAAAGTTGTGGAATAATTAGGAAGGAGGAGAAGGTCGAAGGGGGTAGAGGTTCTCACGGTACGTACCTGAGGCACTTTTTCTCGTAGAAATTCTCTGAAATTCCCTGAGCGGTTCTCTCGCGATGCACCTTGCACCATAAACTCTGCAGACTCGTCGTGGATCGTCGATGCGATGGGATGCGATGCAATGAGCAAAATAGACGAGAAGCAGGGAATAGCTGCAATGCTCTCCGCCGCGTAAGACAGATGTTGCACGGCCAACGAATAAAGGCCGGAGCAGGGGACGAGAGAAAAAACAGTTTAAAAATATATATATACTACAACGCGCGCTGGTCGAACCTGCATTTCTATTCCTCCTTTTCACACTCTTTTTCCTGCCACCTCAAACTTTCCACTATCCTCACCACATCTATTTCTCTCTTTTTATATATTTCCTCTCTTATTCTCCCCGCGTGTGTCTCTTCCCAACGTGGAATAATGCTTTCCGTTGCACGGTGACTCGCGAGACTCCAACACTGATTTTTCTAGCTCCCTTTTCTATATTTTAAACTACGCGTCAACGTTATTACGAACTGAAGGAAATTCGAGACATTTCTTTATGTAATCAATATATATTTAATAATTATTAGAACGAGAACAGTTATAAAATCTAATACGTGGTAGCTAGACCATTTTATATTCCTGTATTATACACAGTCTCTTTACTCGAAGTTTGCACAATTTTCTTCTTCTTCTTCTTCTTCTTGGGTTTCTTCTTCCTCTTCTCCCCCTACCCCGAGCTCTACAAAGTTGCTTCCTCACGGCACACCGCTCTACTTGCTCAACTTTCGAGTCTTTTCCACATATCACTCGACTGCCTTGCAAGATGCATTACTCAGATCTGTAACATTACAAGGCCCGCACTGCGTTGCATTGCGAAACATTTGCGGATACATCCTTCTCGTTTATATCGTTATATACGTATACAGCAAGTATAGTATGGGCTTTTTCATGTTTTCTTCCTTATTTCGAATAATTGTTGGCAGGACATTTAAGAGGCACTGTGCATACTATCTATTACGTGGATGAGTAGTAAAGTTCATTCAAGGTCATTATGTCATTATTAAGGTAGTCGTTGTCCAGCTTTAAGTATCAAATATGCGCGTATCATCTAGGTAGTAGCGCATCCGGTGATCGGCTGCCTTCGTGCTTAAACTATATATTATAGGTAAAACCGTTCTACCACCATCATTGCCCTTTTAATCATTGTAATCACGTGGATCAAAGTGGGCCAGCAACTTCCCATTTATCGCTGTAATCTCCTGGGAGTTTGCTACGGTTCGCCAACCTCGACTATATAGCAAATATCGTTTACTCCAGAAAACTCTGCCACCGATAGACCATGCGTTGAAAAATTCACACGTTATACCTTTCAAATATACAGGGTGTCCTTCTTAAGACTGCCAAGCCAAAAGATTTGGATAACTGCGAAACTTTGAAAAATAAATCTTTAGGGAATTTTTAAATACAGTTTAACCAAAATATTGTTTCAAGGATTTTACATTCTTTCCTCTTCAACGATAAACAATTTCCTGCACGATCCATATACTTGAAATGTTATTTAGGATGAACATATGTTACATGGACCACACGTTCGATGTGTATAATGTACGCAATAATCCCAAGGAATAATTTAAAGGATGAATTTTTCATGTTTGACCTTGATCACACAAATCTGGCTATAGCGTAAATTCCCGAAGTATCAGAATTTGTAACGCGTCAATGATTAATGTTGCGAAAGGCGGAATCTAAAAATTCACCTTTGTCCCCCAGAAGCTTTTTCTGTACTCCCACGGTATAATAGCGCGTGATCGATACGTTTTTCTTTCTTCGAGTTTGAAATCAACGCCTGCGCATCTATGAAAAAACGAGCGAGGACTGGAGGAATGATTTGGTTCGCGAAAGGATTAATAAGTTACGTGGAGAGGGCCTTCGGATAGATTGGCTTTTCCGACGACCAACAATTGTCAGCGCAGGCGCTGATCCAGTGGATGAAAAACTCATGGTAAATCAACCGACGGCTCAGTACGTTACGACAAGCCCGCAGACGCGCGCGAAATTTCTATTATTATTATTCCTAGCACACTAGAAAACACGTGTCGGTCTCGCGAGAACAATCGCCAAACTCTTGAATTTCCTTCTTCTTCTTTCACCTCGACAGCCTTTATAAATAGCTCCACACGAACCTCTATATATATATATATATACATTCTTTTCACCACACATGCTTCCAATGTGAATTTTAACGTTCCAACCAGAGAGAGAGAGAGGAGAGAGAAAACAAACAGAAGAGAAAAGTTGATTAAACACATTGGAATAATTGGAGTAGAATGAAAAAGCGATGGAGCGGTGAGGGGATCGAGGAAAGAGTTTGGATATATAGCATATCGGACAGAGAGTGATTTATTCGAATCGAAGGAATACAGTGGTCCGACAGGTTGTTGAAACGTTAGCGGGCCTGTGAGCAAAAAGTGACCCAAATGTGTTAACCTTCGTGACAGTTTCACGCGTTCCAGGAGTTGGCCGGTCGTTCCGTGAACTGGTCGATATCTTTATCGCGATTAGAGAATATCGCGTTCGTCTTATTCGCTTCCGGCATCCATTATCAACTATGCAACTGTTATCTAGCTTCATGGGGAAGCGCGGGACCTCCCTCAAGAAAGGTACGCAAGGCCTTCTCGCATGGCTCTCCCCTTAACCTTGGTCGAAATGCGCTTTTCGAACAATGCAGCCGTAATTATTGCGGTACCCTACACCAATTTCTTGCCCCTCCCCTCTCCCTCTCTTACTCCAGACGGTTCTCCAGCGAGAATAACACGAGAATTCCACTCGAATTCGATTCTACCAAAAATTATTTGCTTCTTTACGTGTATGCACCCACTGCGTCTATGCACCGGGCCCAAATATATGCATTGTTATGTTGATAAATTAAACGACATTGAATTTTGCGAAAGAGGAGAGTGGAGAATGATTGAGGGGGAGAAACTGGTGGCGCCTATGCGCCGACGAAAAAACCTGCCACCTGCAGGGTACTTGCCTTGCGAATTTCGGCGTTTAATCTGCTCCACTTTACAGTGTGGACGTAAGTAGGTTAATTGGTAGAGAAAGAAATTTCTCTCCGCCTGATATGGCGCCCTTCTCTCGCTTCTCACAAGCGTCTTCCTCAAACTGGAGAGAAAAATCACGAGTCGATCGATCGACGAAACGATTCATCCGCCAATCCCAGCTCATCCTTCCTCTGCACTTGTATAATCGATAATCTTTTAAACGATATGTGCATGTATATATGTATGCACTTGAGATTATATATTCGTTAATCCCTCGCTCAATGTTGCACAATTTGTTACCCCTGCAGGATGATTCCGCGGTAAATCGATTGGACCTCTCCGTCATTATATTCTCGATTACAACTGAAGCGTCGCGTCGCATTAATCAAACCAAGGATGTTCACGCTGCACACTCGGATTTAACCGGATTGAATATAAAGCGACGATACTGCAGCATATGTTTTCCTTTTTCGTTTCAATCGTAACATGCGCTGCGCAGTTAATAAAGAAATTCTTTGCATCGCTCCTCGTGCTCTGCTTCCAGATGAAACGCGTGTAACTATTGATAATCTCAAGAATGGAATGCTGCGCGCTATGAGATAGGCTAATCTTACACGTGTGTGATTAATTATTATTCATTTATCCCGTCTACAGATATTTTCGACAAACGTGTCTCAAGCTTCTTCTATATTTTATTCATTGACATTTTATTTCAGAATATTTTTATTATTTTCAGTATTATTGTCACGATAGGTCGTTTAGAGCGACTTTCGATAGAAATATTGTGTATTCTGTGAAATATTAATTTAATTCTCGTTTAGGAAAAATTGCTAATAATTTAAGATAGACTCTTGGCATTATAGAAACGTGCCTAGCAATATAAGATTTTCTAAATATTTGGTCGATACACTTTCTGAAATACCAAACGGAACGTTAGTGGACCTGCTCACGCGACTTTGATTGTTTTCTTTCAAGCTGGTGCTGTGCTTCTGTTCCTTTGGCAATATACCATCCCCAGAGTCCACAGGAGATAGTTGCTTCGCTTTCCTCCTTTTGGATAAATTTTAATGAAAAAGTTATAAACCTTGACTTTTCACTTCTATTAATTCTATATTTGGTTATATAACCGCAAAAAGTATCTCTTCCCGACCTGTATCAACGTGTTAGAATAAACGAAGAAGTGAAACGTAAACTCGTGCAATTGGAATAAACTCATTATCACTTTTGGAAGTAGAATCTTGTGCTATATGATAGGAGAATGCACACGTGTCTAGCTGAAGAAACTTGGCCAAAATGCAAATACTGCGGTAGAAATCTATTTATGACTTATTATTATGCGTTGGTAATTGAGCGCGAGTGAAGTTGAGAATGGGAAGTGAGTTAGAGAGACACGTATGTATCTAGTTGCTGCGTATAAGGGTTATAAATTTTGTCTTAAGCCTCAATTGGTAATGTCACGGTCATGTCCTCGATTATCCTTGCTCGTTCCTTTAATTGCCGCAAGAAATCGTGTATATGTGTCCTCGCTGACATTTCGGCTCACTAATCAAAGCACCCTCGGGTAATATCTCTTGCAGCGTGAAACTCTTTCACTTGTTGTCAACTTATGCAGTCCCCGTTTTCCACGATGCTTCCTTGTCAACGACACTATTTTAATCGACTGAATTATTAACTACACACACGCGCACGCACACAAGAAAGATATTGATATTTCCTTTTATTTTATATAAAAGTCCAACAAAGCATTTTTAAAGTAATTTCGAAGGAATTAATTAAGTTGCTATGTCTCGATTACAAATTCTAATGTATCACAGATGCAAATCAGTATATAGCTGGATCGAGTTTCAGACAGTTTACTTAATAATGGGGACATGTCGTCGCAAAAGGAGCTTATTGCATTCATTAAACGAAATCGAACCTCTTGTTAATTAGCACCGAGTAGGATTTGTCCTTGTGCCCTTATCAAGGCTGATTGATAGAGAACTACCTTTGTTGAAGACGCAGTGCGAAGGTCGAAAATACTCTGCTAGTTTAAAAACTTTCTATCTACAAAAATGATCGATTCTTATCTATAGACTCGGAAACTCTATAAAGAAGCTGACACACTTGTTGACCGATAATTTTCATTAATCAAAGTTTTTAGTCTGCCTATTAAATTCTACTCTCTTTGCACTATTTAAAAGAAGGTTAGCTTCTCGGTAAATTAAAATCCTCGGTAAAGACTCGCTTTTAATTAAGCTTTTTACCAAGCTCTATAATTCCCGTATACCAAAACGAAAAAATTTACGAAGCGATGGATAAATAATATTCACTTCTCACGGGTAATTGATTGATTTTATTTTGCGTTTTTAGGGAAACGCGATAGTGGCGCGGGCTGTAGTCCCGTAAAAAACTGGCCTGCCCCTCCAGGGGGTCCAATCAGGCCCATCAACGGTACTGCATCGGGGGGTACCAATATGACCCCTGAGGAATCTCCACCAGATGAAGAATTTGCTTTAGCTTTTTCTCTCAAAACTCAGGTATGTTATTACGTAATAAGTAAAAATCATCGTAATAAATTAGAACAAATTTATATTTAGGATTTTCCAAGCATCTTTATTTAAGTGTATATACAGAAATATTTAACGTTTATATATATATATATATATATATTCTTTGTAAATAAAAGTGACCAGTGGAAAAGGTTACAAATTTTAGTTGAAAATTATTTCCACTCATGGCGTGGGTGGATCCAATGGTTGGTTCTCCATTTGTGACTTGCATTTTGGAATTTCTCGAACTTACCAATACGTGACTGGAATAGGTCGTTTCGTCAAAGGGTCCTGGTAAAATAATGGTTGACGCATAACTTTGGATGATTCCGAATACACGTATAGCTTCGAAGGCTCAGGTAAAAAAGAGAATATTTAGAATGCGAAAGGAATTCTAATAACGTGGAATAAATTTTTGGAGGAAATGCTTACCTGAAGAGCCTACTCCACGGTTTTGTTTCTGGAAGATTAAAAATTTTCTATAATAAATATATACTATTTAGCCTGACTAAAAATAAATATTTCCTTGCAAAGAAATGCACGATTTTTTCATAATTTAATAAAGTGATTATTTATAGTTTAATTATTAGACGCACGAGTGGTTCTTCATAACTGCATTTGAATGTTTTTAGAGCACACGTGCACAAACGAATGATGACTGGGGTCATAATTTCACGCAAGATGTGCCCCTGGTAGAAAATAAAACATGGCCCTGAACAGATCCTAACTAGTTCACCTTAGATTTGTGGGGGGCGCTGATGAGGAAAACTAGCCAGGGCATTGTCGGGTTTGTAACGCTGAGGTTGATCAGAAACTGTTTAGTTAAACTATTGAGGCGTTGATCAGTTTTCTCCGCTAATCCCCTAACTGGCGTTGATCAGTTTTCCCCACTAATTTCCTAACTATTTTATTGAGGTTATGTAGACTAGGTATTCAATCATTTTCTTAATAAATTCATTCTTTTTAAAGCTATAGAGTAGACTAGTGTAAAATAATGCAAATGATAAAAGCAATTACTGCACTTGGCAAAAAGTAAGCTTATTCAATTAAAACAATTTCATTATAACATTTTAAATTGTGGCTGTCACTCTCAATAACAGTTTAAAATATTAATGAAATTGTTTTAAGTGAATTATTAGCTATAGATCACTTTTTACTAAGCTCGGTACTTGCTCTTATCCTTTGTATTGTCTTACATCAGTCTACCCTATAGCTTGAAAAATAATAAATTTATTTAAAAATTTTTTGAATATTTAGTAAATAACTTTAAATCAAAAGATATATTCAAATATATTTAAAATTTATTATAATTTAACACACTGCACAAAAACGATAACCTTTGGAACTATTATAATACATCTGTTTAATTACTATTATCATTCGATGTTAATTTTACTCTCTTACTTCTAAAGCCATCCCAATCCTTGCAATTGCTTAGTGCCACTCCTATTGTTTTGTATACTTCTTTTTCACATAAACTTCGTCCATCTACCTTTTTATGATTTTGTACCATAAAATCTGAAAAATTTTGTTTTATATTAAATAACATATTTCAATTAACATTATAATTAATCTAAACTTATTTTTAAAGATTATTGTTACCTAAAATAAATTTAAAAAACAACGTATTTTTTAGCACTTCTTTCCCAGGAACCTTCTTTATTACCGTGTATTGAAGAGCAAGATCTCTTGACATATATTTTTTCAAAATATTTACAGCAGTCTTGGAAGGTATGTTATCAGGATTTAATAAAGGCGTCAGTGATAATTCCTGAAAAGGTATACATATAAATATTTATCCATTCTAATTAGTATTGATTTTAATATTATATTTAAATATTATGAAAACTCACAAAGTCCCTTGTAAAATCTTCATTTTGAGATAAATTGTCATTGAAATTGCTAAATTCACCAGTTGTTTTAAAAGGTAGATTGAGACTGTATTTCTCAGCAAAGGATTTTCCACCTGTAGTTGGTACCAAAGAAATATCCCCAACTTGTGAAAGGCAACTTAATATTTTTCTTTGATTTCGAATGACCTCTTTTATATCAGCATTTAAGGAGACAATTCTAGATTCTATTCTTTGTAAATCTGTAAAGATAATAAATTCCTTATAAATTGTAGGATTTTAATTTCTTGTTTAAATGTTTTTAAATCTAATCATAATCTAAAATCAATTACCAATATTTGCATTGGTTACAGGGGTTGTCTCCTTGTTTATTTTTAGCTGGTCATTTCTTTCGGGCTCCATTTGAAATACATTAGGATTTATTGTAATTGATTCTCTGCAACCCGTAGCATCAGAATTACTTAAATTATTTAAATCTAAATCCAGTGTCACAGCAGTATTATCATCTAAAAATTTATTTAAAAATATTAAATAAAAACATTTATAGATATTAAAAAATTAACTTTAAACTCTATTTATATTATAATATTGAAGTTCATACCTTTCACCAACTGAAGTGTTGTTGGAGGATGAAGCATCACCGTAGAATATTGAAGCTCTACTATAAATAAAAATATCATAATGATAATGTAAAAATAGAGGTGTGTATTTATCTCTTTCTTACGGTTGTCTTCAATTGATGCAAGTACATTGGGATTTGTATTTTCATCTCCAATTACTTTTTCCTCCGGAGTATGAAAATAATGTTTAATTTCCTCAAATTTGTCAGTTAAAGCCTTTTTTTTATATTCTTGCACTATTCTTTGTGCTATCTCAGGTGGTTCTACATCAGTCTCAGTAGTAAAGGCATATTCCACATTTTCTAAAGTTTTTAATTTCTTCACAGCATCTTTATAGGTTTCTAAATAAATTAAAAAATTTTTTACTAAGTACTTAAGGTAAAAGCATAAATAATACTAACTTGCTTGTCCTCTTATTGATACAGTGAAATATGGCCATGACTGTGATGGGTCCGCTACACTTTTCACCAAATTATGAAGCAATTTACAGCTTTCTTTCGTATATGGCCCAGGAGGAAACCTTGTCATACACTTTCCTTTACTTTTATTGTATTCTATCCATTTTGATGGTACTATATCTATAGTTTTTGTATTTTTTGGTCGCCCTTTGGATATGAATTCAATCAATTGAAATATATATGCAGAAGATGCAGATGAATCTAAAATTTAATATATATATATAGTTTTAAAAATCATGAATGTAGGTAAATTGAGTTTTACCACTACTAGATTCCTCGTACTCCATTTTTGTTATAAAAATTAGTATTAAGAACTTGTTAAAATTGAAATGCAAGGCACATAAAATAACTTCTGATCGTCTTTAGTGTGTAAAGGCAAGTCGAAAACTAAAAGGCTAGGCTGCGAATGTGTACAGTGGGAACCTGAAAACCTATGTTACAAACAAAAAATGTAAACAATAAGGCGCAGAGGCTCGTGATGTTGCACTCTCTCTAGCTAAAGGATTCTCTTTCACATTCAATCCTGTCGAAGATTGAGAATTTTTCTTACAAATTCATGCTGCGTTAACTTTACGAAAGAGTAATAATATTCATTTTGATATATTACACACATTCTTTGAATTTAGTAACATATAAGATGCAATTAAATAAAGATTGTTGGACCAAAGTATACAAGCGCACAATTTTTGTTTAAATTTGAAAATTGATCAGTGTATGCACATGGGCGTAGCGCATGCGCATTTAAAATTGTCTAGTTTGATTGCTGTTGTTTACATTCAGAGAATGTATAATCTATTAAAACGAATGTGTTTATTCTTTCGTAAAGTTAATACTATACTAATGTGTAATATGAAAAATTCCCAGTAATTGACAGGATGGAATGTGAGAGAGGGAAAATCCTTACGATAGTACAAAATATTTTACTGCTCATTACAAATTGTTTGGTTAGCTGTCATAAATAGTTCAAGCAATATGTGTAATATAATGCAGTGTAATACAGGGTAATGACAAGTGTGCTGTGTGTAATAGAGGTTTTTCGGAGATAAGAGGCTCACTCTGCGATATTTCCTTTTATTATTAAGTGAGCATCACACATGTGCCCATTAAGGATTTTCCTTTGTGTGTGTATGAGAAAAATAAAAAATAAATCCAAATGTATACAAATTGGCAAATGACATCATTTTAAAAACCATATTATTGAAAAATTAAAAACTTACATTTTATTTGTGTAAAATAGGTATGACAAAATAACGTTCCATCTCCTCAGATGCAAAATTGATGTGCAGCTTTATCATTTTCTTGCTTATGTTTTGAAAATCTGTTTGTATTTCATTTGTTGATGGCATGTTCTTAATTTCCCACAACTTGAAGTAATCTTCCTTGCTTGGTCCAAATGTGTAAACAGGTTCTTTAGTTATCAGTATATTACCATGAATTAAAATATTACCACCATCATTTAATATTTTTTTAATTTGTAAAATTGTATTACTTTTTAAAAGTACTACATTATTAGGATAACGTGTACTTATTAGTAAACCATTATATTTTATTATTGAAATTATATTTTCTTTTTCCTTAATTACTTCCAAAATTGGTGGTATCTTTGCTTTCTGAGAAATGATATTATTTTTTTCATGCAACCTGCGACAAAATTGTTGTAATGGCTTATTTGAAGACCGAAGAGTATTTTTCATCTTTCCCAATGTATTTTCAAAGGGAAAGGCAGATATATCTGATAAGCTGCACTGCATATTTTTTACATCACTAGGCAAATGAATCAAGTTGTGTACATTTATCACACAAAATTCTGATCCGTAAAGATCTTTTGCCTTCTCAACAAATGTTTTCAAGTAAACCTTTGCATCTTCAACATATTTAGTACACAATTCATCACTGCATAATATGCGACAGGACACATGCAATAGTAAAAAATGTTTGTAAATTTCTTCACTTGCAATATATTTTATAATAAGTGGCCCACAATATAATATAAAAAATCTGAATTCCACTGCTTTCCATTTAGCATAACAGTGTAATTTTCTTGGTTTTCTATTGAATTCAACAGGAACTTGATTTTTTATGTACTCCATTCGTCTTGATAGTTCAGTTTTTTGGTAGCCACTGAATTTTACTTTATAATTAGATGAGAACCATGCTTCGATTAGTTTCTTCATGACCCCTAAACAACATAAGTGCATGTAATCCAGAGTGAATGCGTTGATCATATCAATTGGAGGTTCAATGAGCATTAAGGGAGAAACTGCAGTATGGTGATCAGGATTTGTGAAATTTCTAAACAATTCGTTATTTCTAGGATGAACGTTTATTGGAAGAAAAACCATTTTCTTGTTTATTCGTGTCCCTTTAATTTCACACCGTTCACAAGCATAGTAACTATTATGTCCTTTAATGCATTTCATATATGCTCTTGCAGGTGTATCACATATAAAGCATTGCAGCCTGATCTGGAATTTAATTCCATTTATTATCATACCTTCAATATGTAACTCATTGATCTCTTTAATAAATTGATTAAGATATTGGGTAATATCTTTTGGTTTTGAATTTCCATAATAAATGGCTACTACAAAAGGCTCATAGATATTCAACTTTATATGTATTTTACATAATATTGGCCAAAAATGTTTATGGCTTGATTCACCTAATGAAGTCCCATCTACATTAATTTGAAGTTCGACTATCTTGTTTTGATGTGCTTCAGTATTAATGCATGCTCTTATCCCATTTTTTATACCAAAATAAACAAATTGGCCATCTGTGTCATCAGAATCTTTCATTGGTACAATTTTATATTGTGCCTTATTTGTACCTAGTAAAGTTTTGACAGAATGTGGAAGTGTTGGTAATAGCCTGGGTCTTAGAATATCCAATAATTTATCTGCATGTGCATGTGGAATTGCACAATTTAGAATCCATTTACGGATTTCATTTATTTCTGGATAAATGTTCTCACCTTCTTCATGATTATCTTCGCATTCATTTTCAGTTTCGCCTTCTAATTCACATTGAATCTCATTTACAACTTCACTTTCAACTTCGCCAACATTTTCATCATCTATCCTTTCAATTGAAAATTCTTGCAAATGATTTTCAATATTAAAACCGCCAGTTTCAGTCCCAGATGAAACTTCTATGTCATTCTCATGGTCACTTCCACCTTCCAAAATCACTTGAGCAGGGCACACCGAAATTGTTGAACTGATGGCTGAGTTTGTTGGTAAACCACTTACACTCTGAGTTAACAAAACATTAGTTTTTAGCTTCTTTAAAAGTCTGTGTTTACGTACACGAGCACGCACTAAATTTTTCCTATAAATAGTCTTCGTATCCATTTTACACTTTATATAAAAAATGAATAATATACCTTAATTTATGGTATGTTCAAGAGGTAAGTTTTAATACCAAAAATTGGACCAAATCCAGTTGAAATCAGTGGATATTAACCCTTTCAACGGAAAAAGCCACGTGCAGATAAATGTGAGGACAGAACACGAAATGAAAGAAGTAACAAATATATTTATCACCATACGCATTGATGATCACTAGAAAAATGGCATCAATTGTTAAAAACTAAGTGAAACTGATTAAATCCTAAACAGCTCCAAATCAGTTTTCCTTTATATGTACCTCCTGACTTACATATAACTATCCATTAAAATAATATACATGTTAGTGATCAGTGCCAAACCAGTACCAGGTCAGTTTTTCTTTAACCAGTTTATCTGACTAAATACTAGATAAGTTTCCAAAATAGCTTTATGAACTTCTACTAAGGTGGTCAGCGCCAAGTCAGGGCTTGATCAGTTTTCCTTTAATCAGTTTCTCTGGGTAGATACTAGATAGGCCATCGAAAAAACTGGATGAATTTCTACCAGGGGCGGTATACATATATATATATATATACTAGGAGCATCGATTCTCGCATAAAACGCTTTGGTATATAAAAAGGCTCAGTTCGAATTTGCATGTGCGCGTAAATACGAGGCAAAGAACAATCCTAAGGTACATCGTACCTCTCGAGGCTTGGATTTATGAATGCTGAACTGAAATTACGCGTACGTGGGAAGTAACGTGAAATAATGTTTTCCGCTGCATGGTGACTTGTGAGACTTGTCCTCTGATTTTTATCGTTCCTTTTTCTATTCTACTCTACATTATAGCAGCTATTAGGCTTAAACGACACTTTGGTCGTTTCTGATCAGTATTCATCACGTGGAAAGTTTAAAACTTTCTTATACAATTTTCTCTCTCTCTATATATATATACATATGTATGTGTACACATATATTCTTGTCGAAAGCGCATGCAAGAATGAAATAATTGTGTAACATTGAATAAGACAGGTATACATATAGATATGTCGAAATCGTACTGATTAGGTTTATCTTACGAGGGTAATTTGCTCGTGTGTTCCAGTCTGCGAAGGTAGAAGATTGTTCGAGGAAATATGTTTCGGCCAAGTGAATGGGCTGTTCGAAGGAAATGCAGACTGTACGTAGACGAGGTCATTCAGCTGTACAACGCGGCAGGAACGATATAAATAGAAATATTATTTCCAGAACAAACTATTATATGTATATTGTATATATATTATATGTATGTATATAGTATAAGAGTCGACGAATGACGGTTGGCTCGATCGATTTTAATGGAAAATTAGCGAATTTTTCATCGATAATTCTCAATCATAGGAAATCCCTCGATAAAAATATCAATCCAATTAAACAAATAGAAAATGGAATGGTTTCTCTAATTAATGATGCAATTACGGTGAGATTTGGTAAAAGTGGGGAAAAGGTAGCGTTAAGAAATTCTCCAAGACTCGCAGCTATGACACAATAAATTCGATCCTCCTGCACGAGGCAACTTTCGAATTAATGTGAAATGTTGCAGTCTCTAGGTAAGATTACAATTGCGCAAAGGAGAATTATAGGGCAAGGCGTGCATGGGCCGCTATATTTCTCGCTCTTGTAGGTGTCCCATCGAACCACGCGGCAATCACCCTTTGAAATGCAACGCTCTATTGTATATGTATATGTATATTACAAGCTGCGTGGCTGTAAAGGAAATTCGAATATACGCCACACGTTACTCGTGTCTTTATTATATATTATAAAATAAATAAGAGCTTTGGAAATGATTGTGTTTTTGCCTGCACTATATATATATATATATATATATAGTAATTTCAGCGTCGATTAATCTCTCACCTCGAGTCGGAATGACGTCGGGGAAGAGCGTCGAGAGTGGCAATTTGGTAATTGGCGGTGGAGCGAGAAGCATATAAATAAAAAAGTAGGTAAACTTTGTAGATCGCTGGGAATCGACGCGACGCCGCGACGTGGCAATGGCGGGATCCCAGTTTTGACATTGCACGCATGGTTTGCTCAATTTTCTCGGCCTGCAACTTGGAATAATTTGTGACATCGTTTGAGCGGCAGGCCGTGTATTCCGAGAGAAAACCGATCCACATCGAAGGACATCCGTTCCTTCATCGGACTTTCTCCCTTTCGAACTTATTTACGATACCTACTCTTACACGCGTCATTGCAACTTTGTTTCTTCCCTCCTTCCTTAAAAAATCTGCAATTATTCTTCTTTACAGCGAAATCCCGCTATACATACGTAAGAAAGCACCTGGTAAATCCCAGAAACGAGCCGCGAGGATAACCGTGAAACAGCTTACATCCACGTGGAAAAATTGTCGAATCCCGCAAGCGAGCGAGGAGAGTTTGAAAAATTAAATTTGTAAGGAGCGTAGTGAGAAATGGGGACGTGGAATTCCGAGAGGAAAGGTGAAAGTAATATTGGACGGTGAATCGATAGAAAATGTTTTCTCCCCGGTGAGTTTGATGATTTTCACACGTGGCCACGCAACATCGCGTGCTACCGGTGACGCTTGGCTCCAGTGACGTCATCGAGCAGACGTGCTACGTCACTAACCTTCGGCTCGGGAGCGTAATATAGGGATGGGGAAGGGGGAGGGGGGGGGGGTTGAGCTGGATGCACGAGTCGAGAATCAATTGTGTTTATTTTGTTTGGTCCTGTTCCTCACTTTGTTTTTGCATTTAATAGAGAGATGCAGAGGCGACGCGTGGAGCGATGCTGCTCGGGGCTGCACTGGCGGTCGCGTGGATCATCGGGGCTGTTGGATTGTCGGTGGCGTGGCTCGTGTTGCTCTTGGCGCTGGCTGGCACCATCGTGAGGACGCGTATGTGCCGGCTCCTTCAGACATCTCTGCAGCACGAATTATCCCGACTGCGTAGGAGACGAGCGCTCTACAAAGACGAGACCGCCGAGTGGCTCAGTCTTCTCCTTAACAGATGGTAAGCGCAACTCCCCCACCCCTCGCCCCGTCCACCTTCACAGTCTTCCCATATATAAGCAATTACACTGCTGCAAATTTTGCGGTCTCCGTTAAATAATTTATAATGTGTGTATTTTATTCTTATATATACTTATAAAACTCGCATTGTACAATAATAAAAAGAATATAACGATAACTCCTCGATATAATGTTATGTCGCGTGATAAGAAAATATATAATACTATATACCGTATAGATATATATATATATATATAACCGCGCATCGACTAGGTGAACGAACTTTATGCGGAATGGGCATTTGTAAACATTCCACATTCCTCACGTGCATATGCCGCCGCAGCCTTTCACGTTTCTCTTAGGCTCAATTCACATTTGCACACCTTCCCTTAAACGTTCCACTGACGTATCTTCTCGTATATTATGTTACAGCTGTGTATGTGGAATTTCGTCGATTCTGTTTCTATACAACACGCCTGCTTGAGTTTGCTACGGGGTGAAATGAAATTTTAGATTTTTTATCGAATTCTTTCTTTTTTTTTTAGATTTTCAAGCTCTTCTTCCTGAAAAGGAACAGAGTTGGAATGCGGGGGAGGAGTTTAGGGGTGGGGGGAAAACTGGATGGAGTGTAATACTTATTTGGATACCCGATAGACCTGTTCGAGAATTCCTGCTAACCCCTCGACTTCTCTCTCGCTCGAGAAACGCTATACACGCAAGGGAAAGCAGTCAAATCTTACGTTCGCCTCGTGTACTTGTGTATCGCGTGCGTGCACGCACTAGACTCGCGTGACATAATGTCGATCCTTGCTTCGAGATTGGCTGTTTGCCTCAACAGGGAATCGCCCTTTCGCTCGCCTATCAAAACCTCGCTAAATTCACCAGTCTAACGGCTCTTTAATCGCAAAATCAGTTTTTTTTCCATCAGCTTTTATTTCGTTATGCCTCACTTCGTTTCATTTATTTTTGCATAAAAAATTATTTTTTTAATAACCTTTTTTTTAATGGAGAAAATTCATTAGTGTACAAACAGGTACAGAGTTTTATTTAGAGATGCTTAATTTACAATCTTATAATTACCCCGTAAACTTACTTAATTGCTGGAACACCATCGCTGCTCGTATTTTCATTTCACTCCATTGTCCGTGGATCGCAGTTCCCTGGAATTAATCGTTCCAACGTTAAATTATTCCGACTGCTGAAGAAAATAACGGTAGTGTATAATAAAAGTTAAATTGTTGCCTTTTTTAACGCTTGGTGTAAATCCGTGCAGCAGCAGAAATGAGGCAGAAATTTTGATTTGCTAAACTGTATATATACCTTTTTAATATTTTTGAGCTTCGGTGCGTTACATGGAATTTTGTAAATTTATGCCATGTTATTTCGCAGGCGTGACAAATGGTTAAAACGTACACTGTGATATCGTGTTTGCACGGGACGGTGCACACGTGTATGTATAGTCATACGCGAATAGTGCGAATTCATAATAGTTTAGCGACAAGGGGGGTAAGTTCACAAGTATTCGCACTTGTTCGTCGTGTGTGTATGTGTGTGTAGACCGCTGATGCACATAGACTTTAATTCAAGCCGTCATCTTTCTCACATGTGGACCAACTCAGCTCACATCCGGTTGTCGTAGCTCAGTCGCTACTTTCAATTCAAATTGACCCTTTCCGCATCCGCTTATTAAAATAATCCAAAAGAGAGAATCAACTGTATTAAAAGGGACAATTTTCACAACGTACGAATACCCCTCTCCCGTCTCAACAATTAAGTCATAGTAACACGCACCAGACTCGAATTTATCACAACTACTTAAACTTAATTGTGCGTGCTCCGCACAAAAGCTCTAAGCTAATTCCTTTTCGATAGTATCAACCGTTTAGGTATAGCAAACCTTCAATTATTCGCGCAAGTACGCGTCTATTTTTAATACTCTAATGGAAACTGCTAATTTTTCTGACAGTTAACAATTTACTACACGTGTACAGAAAAAATGGAGCCGGAAAATAATTAAATCCGATGAAAGCTATTTCCGGCCAAGCACGAGTTTATTATTAACGAAGCTTTTTCTCCATCGATGAATAATAATTTATGCTTTCTGTTCCACGAGCGAGTTAATATACGTACATCACGGATGATGAGTGAAAGCCTTGAGTAATTTTCCATCTTTAAGATGAAAATTAATTTGATTGCAGGTGGAGGTTTAGTGCTGCGAGTATATTTTCATTAGCCAAGGAACGGTTGGAGCCCTTATTGAACGAGGCAAAGCCTGGAATACTCGGTAAGAGGGAAAGAGAATTTTCCTGTAGAGTATATAATTCTCTTGAATTTCCTCTCGACAAACTAACGCAAGTGTTAATGAAACAATCGAAGGTCCATTGGAGCTGAGGGAGTTGACCTTTGGGGAGCAAACACCTTGCGTCACTCGTATAAGGACCTTGGATTACAGCAATGATGATGATGTCCCTAATGGTTATTCTGGTCAAACAAAATTATCGATCGAGGCTGATATCCGTTTGGACTGCGAACAATTTCGAATGCTCATTACGACAAGGCTTTTCGGCAAGGGGTAAGGTCGATCGTCCATCAGTTATTATTTTCCTACTTAATTACTCAAAACAATCATCCCGTATCTGTCAATAAAGAACTATATGGTATTCTTAGAGAATTATGGTGGATTTGTTTTTAATACGTTTCGCAGAATGGGAATGGACATTGACCTAGCTGTGGAAAAGCTGTCACTATCAGGTACGATCCTGGCCACCCTCAGCCTAAATTCTTTGGCGCCGTTTCCACACGCGACTGGACTTAGCGTGAGCTTCCTGGAGAAACCGGACGTCTGGTTCAGCGTGAGAATATTGCGTGCAGTACAGATGATGGAGGTGCCTCTGATTAAGACATGGATCCATGCTGTGGTGACCGATGCCCTGGCTAGTTGGCTGGTTGATCCTGGTCATCTGGAATTGAATCTCAGGGCCCACGAGAGACCAGGCCCTGTCCTCGACTCTATCTCTAACTCTATTCCACAAGGAGTGCTCACCGTGGTCTTGAGCCAGAATGGATCCAATAATGGTAAACTGTATAGTAAATTCTTGTCAGCTTTATCAGAATTTATATTGTCCTTTATTTTTTTTAATGGGCTAAATCTGAGAATTTTATTCACTATTTTTGTTTACCAAGTATCAATATTCCATTAATATAGCAATTGTTAAAATATCTGACCATCAGTTTATTGTGCTTTCAGTTTTGACCGAGGAGGAAAGGTGGTTGGTTGTAACCATTGGGGACCAAAGAAGAGTGACTACTCCCTTAAATTCTACTTGGACCGAGGATGTATCCTTCTTGGTTGGGTCTTTGGAAAACGAAAGAATCACGATTAAATTGAAAGCTAAGAAACTCGTCAGTACTATTACTATAGCTCAGTTTGAATTGGCTCTTGGGGTCTATAATTGGGAAAACTCACAAATGTAAGTTTATTTTGTGTAGCAATTGCTTAAGAGTGAACTACAATTGTTTTAATATAAGATAAGTAAAATACTCGCTTGCTGAATGTTTCAGCGTTGAAACCGTATTGCAACAAAAGAAGCCATCCAGAAATAGCTCCAACATTCCGAATATCAACGCTAAATTCGAGTACACGACCCTTCCAAACCTTGAGCCGGATTTACCACCTCCAGAATATCCAGAGAATACATTGCATCCTTCAGGTTTGTATTTCATTTATTTAAATGCTTCTGGCTATATAGCTATGGTAATTGTGATGAACTTAAATTTCTACGATGCTTTAATTTATATTTGCTACGCGAAATTGATAATAAAATTAGAACAATTGTTATTGCATTTAATATTTTGCAGCTCGTAGTTATAACTTCCGAAAGCAAAGATCAGGTAAAATAAAAGTAAATAGCTCCGAAATGAAATGTTTATGGCGTCTGATTTCTTTATCCCATGAATGTTTATTTTTTTAATACTGAATGTTGCATTGTTATGGAAAAATAACTGTATTCTACCTGCTGCTTTAAAATAAAGCCTTCTTTTATTTTTTGATTTTATATATTGTGTAGTAAAATTGCTCTGACACTTGATATAATCCACTACGAACGTGGTTGTTTTTCTGCACTAATGATATGGACTTGAAGTACAAAGATTGCAAAAATTTTGCTCCAGAGTTTTAACAAAAAGTATCTGTTACAGGTGTATTGGTGGTATACATTCATTCCGCTGATAATTTAAACAGCGACAATTCTCAGTGCAATCCTTACTGTATGTTGTTCAATAATCGTAGAAAGGTGCGTTTTATTATTATTTAAGAAATAAAGTAATATCAAACAGGCTGGTTGTTTATTAATTCTCCATTTATAGGTGAAAACGACGCATTATATTCGGGGCAGTACATCACCTTGCTGGGAATCTAGAGCCCAGTTCCTTGTACAGGACTACACTCAAGTTTCTCTTAGCTTCGTTGTTTATTCGTGGAATATCTCCAAATCATCCGACACGGATATGCTGGGTCTTGCTATGTTATCTCTCTCTCAGGTATCTTTTGTCGGATTAAAATAAATTCTGCACTTTATGATGACTATTGATGATAACTGAAGGATATCACGTTTCAGGACACTACGTGGTTGATCAGAAAAGAATTGACCTTGAGCGGCTCGAATAATATGTCAACAATGACAGTTTCAGTTTTATTTTATCCGGTGAAAACTGTACAGCAAGTAGTGACTAGTCGTCGTAGTAGCATAGTTCCACAAGCAGCGGATGATGAACCCAAAAATAAGAGAAACAGCCTTCCATGGATGCAGCAAGCAGTTAGTATTGATAACGTATATCAAAGTTCCATTTTTGTTTGTCTTTTTTTTCTCCTCTGTCTATGTCTCTCTCTCTCTCTCTCTCTCTCTCTCTCGTGTTTTTTTTTTCTTTATTTTCGTCTTTTAAAATGTGTTGTTTTTTCATAGAAATTACTGTTGAGTCACAAAGATATGGATCCAGCATCATCAGACATTTCTAGCCTGCTCTCTACGGGAAGTGGCTTAATGGAGGTGACGCTATTGCGGGCGAAGGATCTCGTGGCAAAAGATTTAAATGGATTCAGCGACCCGTTCTGTGAACTGAAACTGAACAACGAAACAAAGTACAAAAGTAGCATAAAGAAGAAGACACTAAATCCTTGCTGGGACGAGAGTTCGATAATGGGTTTGCCAAAATCTGGTGAAACTCTGGATATCGTAAGTAGCCTTCATTCTAATTTCATACATTTATATTTAAGGTAAAAATTTGTCAATAATCTATTTCCTCGTTTTTTCCTAAAAGGTATTATGGGATCATGATACTTTTGGTATGAAAGATTACCTTGGAAAAGTATCACTGAATCTTGAAGATATCCGAAAGCTATCTTCCTGTGATCAGTCCACTTGGTTCACGTTAAGGGGAACCAAAACAGGATCTGTCGAAGTGAAGATCAAAATTCTCTCGGAAGAATGCGAGGTAAATATTATAGAAGAAAAACGTTAGGTTAATTAAAATTCTTTGCCTTATTAATTTATTGTTTTTTTTATGATTGACTAATTAGACGCAAAGTACGTATGCAGCGAGTAATATCAGTGAAACTTCTTGTTGCGCTATTGTTGAGAACGAACCAACAACGAACATTATCAGACGACCTTCCATGGAAAGATCGAAAATGAGATTGCATTTAGATCACGTCACACCCCCACCTCCTCCGCCGAGAACAGTAACTCTCATAAAACCGACAACTTCCAATATATCTGGTAATAAAAGTAGTTTTATGCGCAGAAAGAAATTTCCTGTAAAATTTACTGCTAATAATTCTAAAAATTACCGTGCTCTGCACGCACTGCGTTGATATGATAAAAATACATAAAAACTAACGACAGTATAATAATTTTTATTGTGATGTTTACTAAAGTTCTCGAGCCCTTAACGTAAATTTTACCAAGTTAATACATTAATCGATATATACAGACCTATAATAATTACTATATTTATCTCTATAAAATTTCTAGGATTTTATTTCTTCCTCGAACTACCCTATGTAGGAATAATATAATTTTTACAAGAAATTTCTTTTTTATTTACATTTATAATATATATATATATATATATATATATATAAGCGACTAAAATTATTAACTACATTTACAAATCGTACAGATAAAGCCAGTACGACGAATAAAGATCCGGCCGAAATGAATGGAAACCAAACACCTTGGATACCCAGAGTGATTACCGAGCAAGTCAATAATTCAGTTGATGACATAGATGCTTCAAAATTGCAGCAGAGACGGTCATCTTTCATGCCGCAGTACAATAGTTTTAGATTGGTGAAGGAAAAAGTGACTATCTGAGCTTTGGCCTTAAGATACCTTGGAGTTTAGTGTACATGAATACTTTTATTATAGGTGAGAGGGTTGAAGCTACGTAGATTTCGATCCGAAGTTAACATCGAGGAAAAGAACGATGCGAAAGACGTGTCTTTGAGCTTGGAACCTAGAGGGGGTGGTGAAGCCGATGCTACTGAACTTTTGCAAGGAGCTGGATTGGCACATGCAGTTTCTCAACCGGACATGCTTAATAGAATAAGACAAGTTAGTCCACATATAAGGCTAAGGCCAAACGGTTAGTATCAGAACTCGCAAAAAACTTGTAAAACACTCATAAGCATTACGCTTTAGCTGGTTTGTATAAATTGAGTTTTCTGTTAGAATTAAAACTTATCAACGGAACGAGGGAAAAATATTCTGGTATAGAAGGTAAAGTACTACAAGCACAAGGCTTACATGTAGCCCACATAGCTCAACTTTATTGCCAAGTAAAATTACAAACGTAAGTGTACAGTTACGCTTCATCACGATGATAAATTTAACGCAGCCAGTTTAAATGAGAGAAAAATCAATTATAGATGCGCGAGTCCTGAAAAAATTTCAACCTCGACTCACGCTGGTAAAAGGATAGCAAAATCACGACTTCTACCAGCCATGCCTAATCCACAGTTTAGCATAGATTTTCACATTGACGGAAACGGCGTTCCCAGGCAGGCATTGCTAATATTTGAAATTAGAAGTGCGAGTAAAGAATTGCTTGCTAGCAGAAGAATCACTCTACAAGAGTTATTGGGTAACAGATTAATTTACAATTTTATAATAAAAATATTTTTACTAATTTAACATTTTATTTACTTATTTATTACTTACAGGTGTATCGGCTGCTACGGATGAGGTTCACACATGGTTGGCATTAAACAATGGGGCCTCCTTAGAGGTACAAATCGCGCATGGCAGAGAATTGAAAAATAAATCGTCGAAAAAACTTTTTCGTTCTTGGTCGGTTCATAGAATCGGCAAAATATGAAAGTGGCTCAAAGTCAGATTAGTCTGACAGAATCGATGATATTTTCAAACCTCAAATCAGCCTTCCGCGTTTACAAATTAAGTAAACGAAAGCTATATCTTCACTGATCTACGATAAGCGGAAAAGATATCATGTACCAATATATATAACATTCTTCTATCTAATTAGTGTATATATAAAATATCTACACTATTGATATATATGACAATTTCTCAAAATCATGTAATTACATTAACTTTTGTATTATATTAGATACACCTTTTTTATACACATCCGTTATTGAAGAAGATAATATTGCATTTTAATCTACCCAAACATTCGTTACATATATATATATATATATACTTAACTTATATTAAGATCGATATTATTATTATCAGAATTTATTATAAATATTTTATAAATACATGATATATATATATATATATATATATATATATATATATATAGTATTCCTATAAATGATAAATATACAAATAACTTGGTTAATATATAAAAGTAAAAATTCACATATTTTAAATTTAATGCTGACTTTTTTAAATTGTTTATAAAAATATGAGAAAACCAGATTATAAAAGAAATATATCCAAAGATATTAGATACTCCCTTATATTAAAGAACATATTTACATTTATTTTTAATACGTTAGAAATTCCAATACAATAGATGTACATATTCCACTTTTTAAGTATTTAATATACAAAACAGGCTTAAATAAATATATAAATTGAACATTCTCTGAAGCTTCTTTACAACTGGAAGTATTGTTATCTATTTATAAAATATATTTTTACTTTTTTCACAATCAAACATTATACTTCAAGCATTTACTATTTATAAACTTAAAATTTTAACCTTTCATTGCCAATGTGTGTTTTATAAATTTTTGTAGTTACTAATGGAAATAATATTTTTAACAACTACCTTTTGATTACAAATAACATCAAATAAATACCTATATACATACATACATTAAGGAGCTTAAATTAAATTCTAATATTAATAACCAAAGAGTACAGAAACTTTTAAATCTAAATAATTAATAACAGAGTTTTAACAAAGTTATCAAATCTAACTGAATCCCTTAGAAAATTAAGAATTTGTTAAATCCAGCTTGAATTGCATCTAAAATTTACGGAGGAGTCAAACAAAATTTAATTTTTCATTAAATAGAAACATAATATAATTTGTAATAGTAATCAAAAGGGCTCAATATAACTACTTATTCACATAAAGTATAAAATTTAAAATATAATCTTCTTTTCATCACTCAACCTTACTCTACTTGCCACTGAAAAAATATAATAGTTACTTGCTTTGAGAGACATGAAAATTTTCAAATATTATTAGAATGGCTACTTACTCGTAGAGGATTTTGTGTACCAGCATTACCAGTTTGCTGTTCTAATTTATCACGCTCTAGAGCTCTTTGTTGCTGTCTTCTAACAGCATCAACATTTTTTATACCCCTGTGTTCTTGATCTGCTAAACGTTTTTCAGCAGCTTCCACTTGTTGCCTTCTGCGAGTTTCCTAAAATTTAATGTTTACATTACATTAATTTATTTGCTATATAAAAGGATGACTTACAGTTAAAAAAAAAGGTTACATGTTTAAAAAATACAAGTAACAAGTTTAAATAAGAAGTAATTATAAAAATAATAAATATTATACATACTACATCAGGGGTTAGATCCTCATAAGACTCTTCTTTACAACAAAATCCACACAGGTTTCCCATTTTAATGCTAATCAAGTTTTAAAATATTTACTAGAAACGTTTGTCATGACAATTTTATTAAATTTAAAGACTGTATACTGTTCGGCCTATATCAGTTGACAAAAAGCATATGTTTTATTTACATATAAAGCCTATTTATCATGTCTTGACAAGGGACTGTTCACGGACTCACGGTGACACAAGGACAGGAAGAAAATAGGTATTAGGCATTCCTCCCACTCAACTTGAGGCTTCAATACCATAATTTACGTGACATATACTGTAGTAGATACTGGTAGATACATACAAACGCCAAGCCCTCTGTAGCCAACATTACGGAACGAAAAACGAGAGAGAATTGTCCAGCGCTATTTTTCGACCGATTTCAATGTTTTTTGGCTTGTTGGAATCGTTAGGACTCGCACCGTGTCATAAATAAAGCCGTATTTTCCAAAAAACGTAAAAAAAATAAAATTGTTTAAAAATTTGCATTAATAATATTTAAACGCAAAACAAATTGAAAAATCGGGCTTCTTTATGACGAGATGCCAGACCTAACGATTCCAACAAGCCCCAAAACATTGAAATCGGTTGAAAAATAGAGCCGTACCATTGTCCCGCGTTTCTGCGGTGGACGAAAAGCAAAAATTTTTAGGAAGGAAGCTAGGCTTCCTCCCCTCTTGCGGCTCACGCTAACGTGTTCCCCCACTCCAGCATCGAACCTTACTGCGAAGCTTTCCTCTCATATTTACGCTATTCCCCTATCTATAGCTATACATATATAAATACTGCTAAAATAATGTTGAGAACATTTCATTTCACCGATATAATGAAATTGCTGAAAATGCAATTGTCATTTTGAAATAAAACTGTAGAAAAGGAGATTTCGTAATGCTTGAAATATAGGGCATACGGCGAAACGCGGGACAATGGTACAGTCGTATTTTTCAACAGAATTTGATGAGACTAGTAATAGTTAAAGCCATTCTTCATGTAGATTGTCCTAAAGAGCTCGCATTTTCGATAAAGCTTATAGTTTTTCAGCTATGAACGATTGAAGTTGCACGGCATACAAATACATATTTCCTCTCTCGCTTAGATCAGCTGTTGCGCATGTTCATCTTCAATCGTTCATAACTGGAAAACTATAAGCTTTATCGAAAATGCGAGCTCTTTAGGACAATCTACATGAAGAATGGCTTTAGTTATGACTAGTCTCATCAAATTCTGTTGAAAAATACGACTGTACCATTGTCCCGCGTTTCGCCGTATGTCTTATATTTCAAGCATTACGAAATATCCTTTTCTACAGTTTTATTTCAAAATGATAATTGCATTTTCAGCAATTTCATTATATCGGTGAAATGAAATGTTCTCAACATTATTTTAGCAGTATTTATATATGTATAGCTACAGATAGGAGAATAGCGTAAATATGAGAGGAAAGCTTCGTAGTAAGTTTCGATGCTGGAGTGGGGGAACACGTTAGCGTGAGCCGCGAGAGGGGAGGAAGCCTAGCTTCCTTCCTAAAAATTTTTGCTTTTCGTCCATCTCAGAAACGCGGGACAATGGTACGGCTCTATTTTTCAACCGATTTCAATGTTTTTGGGTTTGTTGGAATCGTTAGGTCTGACACCTCGTCATAAAGAAGCCCGATGTTTCAATTTGTTTTGCGTTTAAATATTATTAAAGCAAATTTTTAAACAATTTTATTTTTTTACGTTTTTTGGAAAATACGGCTTTATTTATGACACGGCGCGAGTCCTAACGATTCCAACAAGCTAAAAGACATTGAAATCGGTCGAAAAATAGCGCTGGACAATTCTCTCTCGTTTTTCGTTCCGTAATGTTGGCTATAGAGGGCCGTCTGGGTGTTTGACACCCGGTAGCCATTTTATACATTCTCCATTTATACTAAATTCTATATATCGGACTTAACGGGATCCCTCACGCCTTCTTTATCGACAGTTAAAGTCAATAAACAATTAGTTTAATAAAATTCAAATGCGAAGCAAATTGAACAATCGGGCGTTTGTAGGACAATGTGCCAGTCCTAACGAGTCAAACGAACTTAAAAACACTCAAATTAGTTGAAAAATAACGCTGTACCATTGTGCCGCGTTCTTGAAGAGAGGTTACTTTTGGTTATTTCCACTTCAAGAACGCGGGACAGTGGTACAGCGTTATTCTTCATTCGATTTGAATTTTTTTAATCTCGATTGACTCGTTAGAATTGGCACCTTGTCATAAAGAAGCCCGTTTTTGCAATTTGCTTCGCATTTGACTTTTATTAAACGAATTTTTTATTGACTTGTACTGTCGGTGAAGCTCGCGTGAGGGATCCCGTTAAAGTAGATAAATACAGGTTTATTCAGTAATACTTTGGTAGCAAAATACGATATACCGTCAATATCACATCTTTTTAAATATCCTTGTGTGCCGAACATCCACTATGCTATTTATTTAATATGAAGAAGGTGTGCCCTTTAAGGGTTAATATTGACATCCACGAGAAAGTTTTTAAAACTAGCGGACGATGAGGTTGGGTGGTAGCAGCCATAGAACGAGTTAAGAAGCTTATTGCCAGCATCGCATGGATTTCCAACAAGTTGACGTACGAGAAACTTCTGCCACGCTGTCTTTTTTTTCCTTTTGCCACTTGTTAAAACCTGTCCCAAAGCTGATTTCCGCGAGATCCGGTCGACAACATCGCTTAATAACGCTAACGGTTCTACTATCAATATATATATATATATATATATATATATATATCACTTCTTTTCTCATTATTCTCGCAAACTTCAATAATTATACTCTCTCTTATGTAGCTTGTTTAAATCTCTTATCTTTCGGGGCTCTCAGCAACTATAAACATTTTGCAGTCTAAATGTCGTGCCGCAGTAAAGATGAGATGATAGCTGTTCTTATCGAGGGACTCCGCCAAACAACAAATCTTGCGATATTTCTCAAAGACTGACAGAAACCGACGAAACCTGTAAAGCAATGGATTTTGATAATTGTGACTTATATGTTTAATTATGCAAAGTAAACTCGGATATTCACGGGCAGAATAATTTTAACGGTGACAAGATAATTGAAAAAAATGAGTCAAATGATGTAATACCAGAGCTCCAACCGAATTTAAAATTGATAAAGAAATCTGTAATTACGTTTTAGTATCTTCGAAAATTGCTGACACTTCAAGAGTAACTGGCTATCAGATACTTATCGATGGTTTTTTATCCAATTTTAACACAATTTACATTTTCTTCATACTTTTTCTCCCCCTTATTTATGATTAATTTAATGCATTTTACTCTTATATCTTTGATAGAAAAATCAGCACACATGTAAGTCCAGGAACGCAAACAGAAGTAGTACCAGGCGAGTTATTAAAACTTGCGAACCACTGATAATTACAATACATGCTGTTGGTGAAGAAGGTCAACTATCGGAGGCAGTAAATACAATTTATTCGGAAACATGTGCCTGCAGTAAAATCTCAATGGAAGATTAGCTTCTCTTTTAAACTATCATTTTTATATTCTGAAATTGATTTCTTTTACCAAAGTAAAAGTCTACATTATTCACAAAATTCATTTCATGTCCCGCACAGCAAGATTTTATTCTACTTATTGAATTTAAAATTTACACACAAAATAGTAGGGGATATACAATATGTTGTAATCCAAAATTTATATTGTTATATTAAATTGCTTTTTTTCCTTCAAACTTATAAAAATTCGATATTAGTCTTAGCTCAAAACACCCTCGTCGTATTGCTAACGACCTTTTTATTATTCTAACACATTATTTGGCTGTTATATGCATACTATATTGGTTGATTTTTCATTACTCGCGACATCCGACAGATTTTCTTGTTCTATATACTATTTTATTTTTTTAATAAAAAGTCACGTTGTCCATCCTTCCAGCGAATTATTGTAAATCACAGTGTATAAAATTAACATTAACATAATTTTTGATAATTTGGCTAATATTTATCGTCTCGTTGAAATTGTGAAATTTCCCTTTCTCTTTTCGCCAATTTAAGATTAATCTATACTAACCTAAAAGTGTCCAAACTTTCTAGTGGATACATTATTTTGAGAATCTTATTATGGAATTGAACGAGTACTTGGGGAATTTACAAATTGTACATTTTGAAAGCTGAAGAATTATTTTGTTGCGAAAGCCTGCGTTGAGCCAGAATCACAATGTTAATGATATTCAACGAGAAATGGCTTTACTGGAAAATAAAAATTTGGCAATTTGTACTGCGATGTAAATACTCGAGTACAGGAGAAAGAATCTGCAATGGCTAGCGCGATACACCCCATACAGCACACTTGACTAAAAGTTGTCTTATAGACATCTTTTAGTCATCCAATTGACTAAAAGACACCTAAAGGATGTCTTTAAGTCACTAGGTGCTCTATGGGACGCTACAGAAATATTACCAAACCCTGCTTAGAAGAGCATTCTCGAGCAACATAGGATTATATATAGGTATATACAAAATGTACGGTGCACTGGTAAAGTGAGTAACAGTTCATGTTCTGCAATTGTAGGTGCACGTGTCTGCTCTTTTATATAGGTATCAAACAAGGATTGCAAATTATAATACGTATACTCTTATCAGTTCGGGTCCTCAAGGTCTATTTCTACATTGATCCCTTTTAAAAATAAAAGCACGTGGATCGAAGAGATTTTAATCATTTATTGCTTCAACTTTTTGGATACAACAAACTTATCAAAAGAAAATGATGTCAAGAATATAAACCACACAAAGTTTCAATTATTGTGTTAATATAAATATTATATTTATACATAGAGGGATTGAATTGGACCAAGTCCCATTTGCATAAAATATCAGAGGAATATGAAATAATGCTATCTCGCCAATGGGGCAGAATTGATCCGAATTATGTAAAATCGATCGGATTCCCAGAAATAATTACGTAAAAATGATGAATAAGACACCCTGGAATAGGATTTACCGCGTACTTATAAGCTTAAATCACTTATTTCAGCTTATATTCTCGGATCCATTTCTTCAAAGTGTTACGGTGGTACTTTCTTGCTTCAATTACACCGTAAGGATCATTCTCGTTTTCCTGAAGGAGATCGTGAGCGTGCGCTCCTTCAGGAATTAATATCGCTACAGCCGAATCTGATACATTTTTCAACACACCTCCGCCATACCAAGGATCTTTCATACCGTTGCTAAAATCAACAAAACTAGTAGTTAAATATTACGTAAAACGACAATACATCTTCTATATTTATTAGTAGTTAAAACGATAAATCACCTAAATACGACATTAGTGACTGCAGACAAATCAGTACAGCCGTACTGCTCGCATATTAAATAAGGTTTTGGTCGTACTTGAAATTTTTTAAAACAGTTATCTTCAACTTCCTTTAGATTCCATTCTTTTGACTCAAACATGATATCATCGCCACGTCTGCAAATTGGCATTACCATTTCAGTGCAAGTTTGATATGTCCAAGCAATGAGACTGGGAGGACTAGCAGATGTTTCACTATTGTATTGCATACAAGTAGATTCGCCTGTATAATTTAGAACACCATTTACAGCTTTCTGTAGAGCAATTAATAATGGTTGTCCTGTTAATGATCCGTCCGATAAATTTTTACAAAAAGCCTGTAATGAACGATTTCAAAATATATTTCAGCTCTGATAAATATACTAACGGATATTAGAGTAAAATGCATTACATGTAGTGGATTAGCTGGCAGAGAGGTAGCAAAATGGGCAGGATATGGATAATCTACCATTGGGAGGTATGACATCACATTGATTAGGTTAGATTTAAACTGCTCAATATCTGTGTTACTCTTCAAGGGCGTACAAAGCTTAAAAGTTTCTGAAATCCACTTTTTTCCATCGTCTACCATTTTGAAAAGAAAAAATATTTAAAGTAAATAAGTTTGTTTTATTGTGAAAAAAAGCAGGTTTTGCTGTAAAAATATAATACACAAAATTACCAGTTGCTGATATTTTAGTTATTTCATCCCATGATTTGCGAATGTTAATCGGACAATTGGAGTTTGATTTACGATAATCCGAAGTAATAATTCGGTGAGTAGTGGAGCAGTCCATGATTCCAGTAAAGTGTAATAATGGCGCCGATGAGGCAATAGCTCTGTGAAATAGATTATAACTGTAATTTCAATAACTATATATATATATATATATATGTTAATTGAAAAGTATTTTCGCATAATTGTGCTCACCCTTGAACAACTGTCGGGTATTTCATACGCATCCATGCACTCAACATGCCACCATAAGAGGCTCCAAAAGCAATTACTGGACTCCTCTCGTATTTTGGTTTGGACCTTAAGTGTTTTACTAAATCTACATAATCTGCGATGGTTTGTTGGACTGTCAAATATCTTAAATTTGAACTTGAATAAGAATCGTTACCAAAAGGCTCGGATTGGCCGTAATACCGATGCTCGGCAAATACTAAGACCGCTTGAAAATCCTTTGCAATCTCCCACATGAAGCCCTTATTGAAAAAATCATTTTAAAGGTATAATAACAATTTTTAAGGAGAAATTATAATGACTCTGTCTCAAAAGAAAACGACTTAACTTATATAATAAAGGTTAAATACATGTATTTATTTCTAGGTATAGCGACTTGTAGTGGTCTGACCGAACCGATTACTGCAATATACATCTATTGTTTATGCTCGGAAACACCAGCCGGGTACATTCGGGGGACCTCGATATAATTTTATGCTGTGGAAGGTGTATGCTTGTGAGTCACATACAACCAAGCCCTTCGAGTGCATCCGGGTGGTATTTTCAAACGTACTCATATAGTCATGTAACTTTTAACTGTTTTGTGTTTTAGTTTTTTTTTTATACTTTTTGAAAATCATAAAAAATAAATAAGATGATGAAGTAAACAAATATTGCAGAAAACGGAAATAGAAAGTTCATCAGGAAAAAAAATTAGAAATATTAAATTAATACAAAAATATCCAGATATGTAGGAAGAATTATAACATTATTTATAATGAAATATAACTTTGAAAAATCTTATGGCAACTACGTACGTTTAGTGTATCAAATATTCTCTGTGTAACTGTTAATTTTTCATCAAGTCGTTTTCTTGTAGTTGATATTTGAATGAATCCAAAATTTTTACCGATTTGTGAGCATATAATTCAATAGCTTCTTGATTTCCAGTGTAAAAAAAAATTGGTGGATTGTTTTCTTTTTGCCACGTAGTATTTATAAAATAGCGTATTTTAAATATAGATTTTTCGTTTAAATTAAAATGATCTATCTGTGAAGAATGAATATTGTCATTATTGCATTCTTCGCAATCATTAAATAGTTTCATCATGCCAAAATTACCGATATAATTATTAACATATGGTAGACTTACTGGGACTTCGAATGTTTTAATCTCATAATGGTAATTCTGCAACTTTTCAGCCGGTTGACCATTCTTATGGTTATCATTTATTTTTTTTACTCCATCGACATCTCTAAGAACTCTTAATTGTACTGTTAATTGATAATAAACAGTTAGTAGAAAGAGTGGCAGTAATAAGTTCCTCATTATGACACGTAAGTAAATCTAGATTGGAGCTGTTTAGAAGGATAAATAATATATAATTAATGATATATATATATATATACTTTTTTATATATTTCTGTGCACTACAATGAATATTTTGATAATGTATTGACTACATAACTATTGTTAAAGACTTATCATCGGTAACACATTTATACTTTCCGAGGAATAGCGATAGACGCTGCTATCATACGTTATTTTAAACTTTTCGGAATAAATTTTATGTTGTTCCATAAAAATTTATTATATTTTAGTTTGATTAAAAACTTTATTATAGATACCGTTATAAAGATTATAATTTTTTAAAGTTTAATCTTTTTCAAGATAATTTTAATAGATCTATAATTATAATATCTTGAAAAGTTTATATGAAATAAATAAAAACATGTTTTGCATAATCGATTTTTTTTTAGTTTTATTAGCATTTTAACAGGTTGTTACACAATAGCATATATTTTTTTAAATATTTATTTAAATAACAGTTCTTCTGTATTGGGGGATATTCAAGTATAAATGAAGTATAGAGAATGGCAGAGAAAGTAGTCGCTTGAGTCGCTGTGAGTGGAGTGAAGTTAGTTGAGTGAATATAAATCAAATTTATTCAATTTGGTACACTTTTCAGGGCTAACGGTGCCTGCACACACACACACACACACACATGGCGGTGAATAAAATTATTTTATTACATTTATCAGTGTGGAAGCAACATATGTCTCGTTATAAAAATATTTGTATTTTTTCTTTTTTTTTCTATCAACATTTATTCTTTAAAATATTAACAAAGTGTTTTTTCTGTTAGATGGATAAAAATTTGGGTTTACCCTTCTCCTCAGCATCGTCGGGCTCAGCACCGGCAGCATCGAAAAATCCACCTCCAGCCACCTCCAACACCTCCGCCAACGCCAGGATAGGGGGACCGATGTTGCCGGTGTCGCCGATCCGTTAAGGTCGCTTCTCGGCACCGGTATTCTATATACAAGGATGCGTATAGCTGTCCTCCTGGGACTTTTATTGCGACAGCAGGTTAATCAATACTTGCGAGGCACAATCTAACAAGTTGAAACAAAAGCGCCCGAACACCAAGCGTTCGCGCAACGACATATTAGATGAGGCTTTCGTGGATATGATCCCGCAGAGGCGTACACGGGAAACCGGCGTCCGGCGCTGTAAGTATTTCTTCTTGGGTGCTGAAAAAATTAATACATTTCAGTTCTATCTCTTAACCCATTCGCTGCCAAGTCTAAATTATATGAAGTCATTCCCACTGCCATTTATATTTTGAGTGTTATTGTTTACCAAAACCCTGTTATTAAATAAAGTATTATTTTTATAAAAAATTTTATTTGTAGTATTTTTCAAATTTTTTACATATTTATATTATGTTCGTGGCAAAAAAAAATTACTAATTCAAAAGCCTGCATGTTATAATATGTATATACATATATAATTTAATATTACATTAATAGCAAACAATTAATATTTATATTTCTTGTTTTTTTTAAGGTTCATTTCTCTGATACTCAATATGAAAAAAACAGACAAGATGGAAAGAAAAAATTAAAAATGAATGCTTATCCTGACTTATTATTATCTAATAAAAGAAATAGAGATGAGGAAGAGAATAATAGTCAACAAAATTATATACTATCTGACAGTGAAAACAATAGTGGAGATGGAAGTAATAATGAAAATAGAAATTATGGTGATATAATTCAAAATAGTTCAGAATATTTAAATAAGAATAATGAAGACTTAAGTAAAATTGTGGAGAAACAATTAAACACAATAAGAAATTTGAAAAATGAACTAAAGATGACGAAAGGAAAGTTAAGGAAGTATGAAAGAAATCGAGCACAAAAAGAACGTGGTAGAATAGAAGTATTTTTCAATACAGATCAACTGGATTATTTAAAGAGAAGAAAATTAGAGGATCATCATGGTCAGAAGATACAATTACTAAAGCACTCAAGCTGTATATGGCATGTGGAACAACAGGATATGATGAAATCCGTAAACAAAATCTACTATATCCTGGTATAAGAACGTTACAATATCATATACAATCAGTCAAATTAAAAGCAGGTATATTTGAAGAGGTCTTTCATTTGCTAGAGCTAAAAGTTAGTACATATAGGTGAAGGTTCTTTAATTTTTTTATTTACTTACTTTACATACTGATTTGCAATAAATGTAATTTATTAATATTATGTGAAAGCTTTGCTTGTCATATTCTACTTACTGTTTCTTGGCTTATCAGTCTTATTTTATTTATAGATTAAAACATTTGCACCAAATGAAAAACACGCAGTCTTAATATTTGATGAAATGGCGATTAAACCAGGATTACAATTTGACAGTAGTTTATCAACCATAGTTGGCTATACCACTTTAAAGTCAAATAATCAAGAAAATGGGACTGAACTGGCAAACCATGCTTTAGTCTATATGATCGCTGGTATTACAATAAACAGATAGGTTATGATTTTACAGCAAACTCATTCAGTTCAACAGAAATTTATGGACGCATAATGGAAATAATTAAAAGATGTCATGTCATAGGAATATACATATATTTCTATAGTAATTACTGACATGGGCCCGAATAATCAGAGTTTATGGAAGAAATTGAATATATATAGTAGCTGGCAAATATTCGAAAATTAATAATTATATACATCACCCATGTGTACCGGAGAAAAAGCTGTTTTTTATGTCAGATTCAATTCATGTTTTTAAAAATTTAGCAATAGCTTTAACGAAACATTATAAATTTATATTAGACAATTCGATAGTTAAAAAATACAATTTACCGTCTAATGAAATTTCTATTGAACCTATTAAGCAAATTTATGAAATGGATAAAAAGGATGTCATTAAATTATGTCCTCGTCTAAAAGAGAATGCCATTAATCCATCACATATAAGATGAATGCAAAATTAAGCATATCGTTGATTAACTATGACGTATCATCGGCTATTTCCTATTGTATAGCAGAAGGGAAATTGGACAAGAAACATAGGACAACATCATCGTGGTTTATCAATACAATGTATAAGTGGTTTCAAATTATGACAAGTCGTTATTTTGATTTAGCTTTGTCATTAACAAATGAAGACAAATATAATGAAACAACTGACTTTTTAAAATCCATTGATAACCTCATGTGTAAAGTTACCATTAATAATAAATGGATGCCTTTCCAATCTGATATTAGATTATGTACAAGAACAGCACTAGATATTCAAGAATTTTATTTACGTGAAGAAAAATTTAAATTTATACTTCTTTCTAGATTTACACAAGATGCATTGGAAAATGTGTTCTCAACGATTAGGTCAAAACAACCAGTTCCTGATGCACATTTATTTAGGATAACATTACGCTTAATATACCTATCTCAATTTGAGACTAATATAAGCAAGAGTAATTATAAAAATGATTATGGAAACTATATTATAAAATATTGTAAAGATCTTACTAATATAACTAGCAAAAATGATAATAATAATTTATCTCCAGAAGCATATGAGGAACATATAATAAATGGATATATACAGCGATTTTTGTAAAGTTGATTTATAAGTAATCAATTAAAAGGAAGCCTTTATTATTTATTAGGTTCAGTTCTAAAGAAAATTAGGTATAATTATGCTACTTGTGATGCATGCTATGTATATAACAGTTATATCCAGTACTGTTACTCCAAATGAATTAAATAAATTGACACTATTTAAGGAATTCAAGGAAAATGAAAATCATTTACAATATCCTGCAACAGACGTGTTTGAGTATATTTTGGAGGTAGAAAAATTATTTAGGATTTACGAAAATAAAATAATGCAAAACTTGCTAACAATTGAAAGTTTTCAACAGTTAATTTTAGAAACAATTGTATATCCTAAAATATTGCTAATTGTCATAACATTAAGTAAAATATGTAAACTTTACATTAAGTGTAGATTATATTTTGTACTAAATAACAAAAATAAAAATTGCAATGCAAATAATGTAAATAGTGCAATATTAAGCAGCAGATCAACTGCTATGCGAGCTGTAGTAAAACAAATAAACACAAGTAAAACTTAATTTAATTTAATTTCTATTTAAATAAATCACTTTTTATACGTATTTTCTTTCTTAATTGTTGCATGCAATATCATACAAAACAAAAAAGTGTAAAAATTATTTAAAAAAAAGTAATGTAAATTTTCATAGTAATCCTATTTATTCATAAAATTTTGAAACAGGCGCGCGATTTTGACCAAAAATGGAGGGCGATTGCGGTACTTTCCCCGGGATAGCCACTTCAAGCTCACCTTGAAACCTATAAGATGTGTTACGTAGACTATAGATTTTACCCGTCTTAAGCTCGAGTTCAAGCTTAAGACGGGTAAAATCTATAGTCTACGTAACACATCTTATAGGTTTCAAGGTGAGCTTGAAGTGGCTTGAACTCAAGTACTCAAGTTCTGTTTATGAATCCCGGCCTTTATGTAGTATCTAGTGACTTTACACAATGGTAGCATTCAGCAGAGGTAGCAGCTCAGTAACGTTACCAGATTTCTTTTTAAACTTCTATTTCTATTGGATAAAATTATAGGATCTAAGAGTAATAGCCAATAACATACACCGCTCCCTCAACATTTATCTCTGCTGAATGCTACCAATCGCTACGCGAGCCAGCCACCTGACGGCGATGTGCCGAACTATGAGGTGGAAGAGAGAGACTGTGCTCAGTTCGGGTTACGTGATAGGCTACTTATAATTTTGATCGACCTTCGCGTCACTTCGCGAAGCTGGCTAGAGTGCTAGACCAGTCTTGACGTCACTTGACGTTATCTCATCTTGAGCAGAAATACATTATTATAATTGTTATTTATTACCTTTGCAATGATTAAATGTCATTGAGCCAACCAAAGAATAAATGCACCTAAATGTGCAAAGCACGGTTGTTATAATTCGTAAGGAGCTCTTTGGAGAAGTGGCATTCAGACATTTATTGATTTTTAAAAATCGTTGATCCGGCAGGTCCAATTAATTGTGATTTTATTTCACCCTTTTTTTTCTTTATTTATATAGTAGTTTTGTTGTTAACTTACTATTGTAAGATCTGCAACATACACTAGCCATAAGACACCTATATTATTTGTATGCAATAGTAAATTAGTTATATTTGCAACTACTTCTGAGCCATGCTTGGAGAATTATCTGTCACTGTTGGAAATAAATCTGGTGGAAAAGCAAAACGAATTTCCATACCTCGGGTACAAAGTAGTACAGATACAGAATTACAATCTCAGCAAACTCAAGGTGGTTCAACGCCGCAGCCAGCAGCAGGAATTCACTATGTGAGTTTCCGTATGGATGCAGAAGATAGTTCTATCCCTGCAGGTTTGCGCTATAGACTTTTGGATCTATTTCAGCAAATTGAGAAAGAATTTGAGATGCTTTACATGGAGAATGTAGGATGTAAGTATTGTCTCTTTTATTCTATTCAATATAGAATTTTATCAATAAAGAACGTTTTACTTATAGTACAGGAGAAGATTGAATCTCTGAATGAAAGATTGGAGAGTTACGGAACTACTGAACGTAACGTGCCACCAGGAGATACAGCAGACTATTTGGAAACTAAAAATTTATCAAAGCAGAAACGTAGGATAAACTTCCTTATAGGGCTTAACTTCCATAAGATGTGTGCAGGAAATGTATGATTGATCTTTTTTTTTGTTATTTCTTTTTCCAGCAATGAGCAGTAGTTCTGTGCAAAAAATTAAAGCCTCTCACAAGCTTAAGGCTCAAACCAGCAAAATTGTTTCTAGCTTCAAAAATGCTACTATGTCGTGCAGCGTACAGAGAGAATACAGCGGCCATAGAGATGGAGTGTGGGAAGTGTCGGTAGGCAGATCGGGACAGCCTATAATAGCTACTGCATCTGCTGATCATAGTGCCCGCGTATGGGGTATAGACAGCAGTCGTTGTTTACTACAATATAATGGCCACAGCGGTTCGGTGAATTCAATAAGATTTCATCCGACAAAAGATTTGGCATTGACCGCAAGTGGAGATGGTTCAGCTCATGTGTGGCAAGCAGCGGTAGATTGGGATTTACAGAAGAGATTGCCATCCATGGAAGATTTGTCAAGTGGAAATCTAGAAAGAACAGCTATAAACAATAGCATAAGCAATAACGAAGAACAAGATGATCCGCCGACTTTACGTACTCCAATTCGAGAGTTAATCGGCCATACCGGCGTTGTCATGGCTGCGGATTGGCTCCCAGGGGCTGAACAATTGGTAACAGCGTCATGGGACAGAACGGCTAATCTCTATGACGCCGAAACAGGCGAAATCATTAGCACGCTTTGCGGTCATGATCAAGAATTATCCTATGTATCTACACATCATTCTCAACGGCTGTGCGTAACTTCTAGTCGGGATACCACATTTCGCTTATGGGATTTCAGAGAACCCATACACTGCGTTTCCGTATTCCAAGGACACACCGAGTAAGTAATCCGATTGTTCTTCAAATACATCAAAACGCAATTAGTAAAAGAATTTAAGAAATTTATAAACCCATGTCGCTCGGTATAATACCTGTACAAGAAACCGAATTATATTTAACTATAATAAGAACAATGACAATAGTTGATTCTTCACCTAAGTCAGGGCTCGGAATTATTTGTACATTTCAGCTATTTACTATAGTCACTAATAGGAATTTCCTATTAGTGATTATAGTAAACAATTGAAATGCGCAAAAATTTCCGAGCCCTGACCTAAGTCATAGTAAGCGACGAACACCAGTCTGTGATTATTTAACGGGATCCCTCAAGCCCTCTGTAGCCAACATTACGGAATGAAAAACGAGGGAGAATTGTCCAGCGCTATTTTTCAACCGATTTCAATGTTTTTGGGCTTATTGGAATCGTTAGGACTCGCCTTTCGTCATAAATAAAGCCGTATTTTCTAAAAAATGTAAAAAAATAAAATTGTTTAAAAATTCGCATTAATAATATTTAAACACAAAATAAATCGAAAAATCGGGCTTCTTTATGACGAGGTGCCAGACCTAACGATTCCAACAAGCCCAAAAAGATTGAAATCGGTTGAGAAATAGAGCCGTACCATTGTCCCGCGTTTCTGAGGTGGGCGAAAACCAAAAATTTGTAGGAAGGCAGCTAGGCTTCCGCCCCTCTCGTGGCTCACGCTAACGTGTTCCCCCACTCCAGCATCCAAACTTACTGCGAAGCTTTCCTCATATTTACGCTATTCCCCTATCTGTAGCTATACACATATAAATACTGTTAAAATAATGTTGAGAACATTTCATTTCGCCGATATAATGAAATTGCTAAAAATGCAATTATCATTTTGAAATAAAATTGTAGAAAAGGAGATTTCGTAATGCTTGAAATATAGGGCATACGGCGAAACGCGGGACAATGGTACAGTCGTATTTTTCAAAAGAATTTGATGAGACTAATAATAATTAAAGCCATTCTTCATGTAGATTGTCCTAAAGAGCTCGCATTTTCGATAAAGCTTATAGTTTTTCAGCTATGAACGATTGAAGTTGCACGGCGCACAAATACATATTTCTTCTCTCGCGTAGATCAGCTGTTGTGCACGTCCATCTTCAATCGTTCATAATTAGAAAACTATAAGCTTTATCGAAAATGCGAGCTCTTTAGGACAATCTACATGAAGAATGGCTTTAGTTATGACTAGTCTCATCAAATTCTATTGAGAAATACGCCTGTACCATTGTCCCGCGTTTTGCCGTAATTTCACCTCTTCAATCGTCCTGACTCGTTCATGCTGCAATTTATTTCGAGCAAAGTAAAAATGCATCAACAAGTTGGGTGGCATCATTGAATAGAGCGTGAAAAGGGGAGACGCTTTTATATTTTCATAATTTTGCAACGCTTCTTTTGGTCATTACAACGTGAACTGTAAAAAGATGCATACTCGAAGTAAATAAAATTAGCTTCCCCTCTCCCCTCTGCAGCTTGTTGCCTCGTCCAGCGTATGTACACCAGCATAGTAGGCCTACTTACATACGGGTGCGACTGTGTTAGTGACTCGTGATGTACTGTAAACAAACACACATTGCGTTTACCATGTATGTATGTGCGTCTTATTTTCAATCGCGAAATTGCCCTTCTAAATTTATTGCATTGCACCTTCTACGACAAGCTTTATAAGATTAAGAAATACTCATAGCAGCATGTACATTATCGAGAACTTCTAATGTAATTTTTCAATGTGCAATCGTACTTTTATTTGTTCCGAAATAAATTGCAGAATGAACGAGTCAGGACGATTGAAGAGGTGAAATTACGGCAAAACGCGGGACAATGGTACAGGCGTATTTCTCAATATAATTTGATGAGACTAGTCATAACTAAAGCCATTCTTCATGTAGATTGTCCTAAAGAGCTCGCATTTTCGATAAAGCTTATAGTTTTCTAATTATGAACGATTGAAGATGGACGTGCACAACAGCTGATCTACGCGAGAGAAGAAATATGTATTTGTGCGCCGTGCAACTTCAATCGTTCATAGCTGAAAAACTATAAGCTTTATCGAAAATGCGAGCTCTTTAGGACAATCTACATGAAGAATGGCTTTAATTATTATTAGTCTCATCAAATTCTTTTGAAAAATACGACTGTACCATTGTCCCGCGTTTCGCCGTATGCCCTATATTTCAAGCATTACGAAATCTCCTTTTCTACAATTTTATTTCAAAATGATAATTGCATTTTTAGCAATTTCATTATATCGGCGAAATGAAATGTTCTCAACATTATTTTAACGGTATTTATATGTGTATAGCTACAGATAGGGGAATAGCGTAAATATGAGGAAAGCTTCGCAGTAAGTTTGGATGCTGGAGTGGGGGAACACGTTAGCGTGAGCCACGAGAGGGGCGGAAGCCTAGCTGCCTTCCTACAAATTTTTGGTTTTCGCCCACCTCAGAAACGCGGGACAATGGTACGGCTCTATTTCTCAACCGATTTCAATCTTTTTGGGCTTGTTGGAATCGTTAGGTCTGGCACCTCGTCATAAAGAAGCCCGATTTTTCGATTTATTTTGCGTTTAAATATTATTAATGCGAATTTTTAAACAATTTTATTTTTTTACATTTTTTAGAAAATACGGCTTTATTTATGACGAAAGGCGAGTCCTAACGATTCCAATAAGCCCAAAAACATTGAAATCGGTTGAAAAATAGCGCTGGACAATTCTCCCTCGTTTTTCATTCCGTAATGTTGGCTACAGAGGGCTTGAGGGATCCCGTTAAAGCTTTACTAATAACGTTCTAAGTTTAAACTAACTGAATATTGTGCAATTCGAAATAAATTAATGCAAATATTAATTGTGTATTAATATTTCAGTACCGTTACATCGGCAGTCTTCACCAGAGAAGATAAAATTGTATCTGGCTCAGATGATAGAAGTGTTAAAGTTTGGGAATTACGAAACATACGCAGTCCGCTTGCAACGTTTCGCGGTGGCAGTGCTATTAACAGATTAGCTGTTTCTAGCAATGGAATAGTGGCTATTCCACATGATAATAGACAGATACGATTGTTTGACTTAAGCGGTCAACGATTGCCCAGACTTACCAGAACAAACAAGGTAAAATATATATTATTTTTCTACTCTCTTTCTTTTCCTTTAACGAATTACAAGCACGCGCCTTTTCAATTCCAGGGACACCGCAGAATGGTGTGCTCGGTAGCTTGGGCCGAAGATAACAATGTCTGTAATCTATTTTCATGTGGATTTGACAGATTGGTATTGGGTTGGAGCGTTCTCCCTGTTAAAGATACCTAAAGGCTGATTTATTTTTAAAAATAATGTATTTATTTTAACGTTAGTATGATATTTGTTAAAGACGCATATATATGAGAGAAATGCAATTAATGATGTAATTATATGTGAAAAAACCGCTGGCTAATCCAATCAAGGCTCCTCCTTTACTGCTACCGCAAATCACTGTAAATATAGGAATTAATTTTTTTTATTTGTGAAACCGTTATCTTGCGTTATTTAATATGAGTAATACGATATCAAAATACCAGAATAGGCAGTCATAAGGGAAAAGATAGTGCATCCTTGTATCAGAATATTATGTGAGATCGGTGATACATGACCCCATACAATTCCTAGGAGTCCTAATAATTTAAAACATCCACCAATCACGAGTGCCTGACTCATACGTCTTACACTATAAGTGCTTGGCCTTCTATTTAATACCATCCACTTTACTTCTGTCGTGATAATAATTGAACAAAGAAATCCCGCAAAGCGCACTGCTGTCTCAAGTAGTACTTTGTAAAAATTACACTTTCCTTCAAAGAAATCCTCGTTACTCGTAGCATTGAATTGCAGCATCAATGATGCACTATTATTAAATTTTGAGTCACAAGCTGACCATATTGTAAACGACTCAACCAACCACAATATCACTGTTAATTTAAAATAAGATTTAAATCCACTGTTGTACAGTATGTGGCGATACGCACATTTCTTAACCAATATTAAATCAACCAAGACTATAACAGGATCATACTCAATATATTTATCCACTAGCTGACCGCATTTTCCCTAAAAATAGAGAGAATAATAAGTGGATAAACAAAACAGTAACATGTGCTAAATATGAATTTTTGAAGTGTGAAACCACAAAAAACTTGTTATTCGATGCAACTTACGCATTTCAAAATCTTTAAGACATTCGGACAATATCGCCTGTAAAGTTCTTCAGATTCGGCTTCGCAGTTTATACATATATACATGGTATAGTAACCCTCTATAATAAATATTTCTTATTAGTTTTTATATTACATATATAGATCTCTAGTATTTTAATTTAATATAAGTAAAACTGTATATTTATTAGTACGGACATTCTTGCAACCGTATCATTGCGTGTCAAATATTAGTCCGTCCACCAGTTATTTTTCATGAAACGGGATTTTAGAGAAGCTTTCACTGCTTTCACTAAATTTTAGATTATGGACAAACACTGATGTATCGGAAGAGGTATAAAAATTGGGTATAATACTGAATATTTTAAGTAGCGTCAAAAAGAGAAAAAAGTATGGACAAGGGATTTGAGACCTTGGCTAGCTGGCTAGAAAAAATGATGGAGTACAGGAAACAATAATGTTAGAAAAAAGGGGAGAGGGAAAATAACTATTGCACAACTGCATTTGAAACGGTCCATTAAAATTAAACAGAGGTTGTAAATTCAGTTTCCTGTATACAGTTATAGAAGAGAATAGTCAGGGACCGCAGTAGAAAGTAAATTTGTTGATGGCGGTGAAGGGGTTTGGTAATAATAGTTGCATGTGTGTGCGCGCGCTGACAAATACCACCAACATTTCGTACGGTGTATATACCATAATACAGTTAAGAGGCTATCTATAGCGAAGTAGCAAGAGTTCCAATAACAGTTTCGAAACCGCTCCCGTCGAGTCAAGACCTTTAAAATGTCTTCGAAATTATACATCTCTTTGCCTTCCGGGGGAAAAATGCCAGCTATAGGATTTGGTACATGGCAAGTATGTATATTAACACAGTATATAAGAAATATCGGTATTTTTATTATACTATCTCTTCTCCTAAATCTTCTTCATAAATGATTGAAATTAAAATAGGACAATATGTTTAAAAGAACCAATTAAATAAATTCTTACAAAAAATGTTCAGGCAAATGATGACGAATTGGAAGCGGCTGTTGAGACAGCATTGGAGGCTGGATACAGGCACATAGATACAGCGCCTGTGTATGAAAATGAACATGTTATTGGCAAAGTGTTAAAAAAATGGCTAGATGCAGGTAAACTTAAGCGCTCTGAGCTGTTTATCGTTACAAAGGTATCAAAAACGTCTATCCTTCATTTTATGTACAGTCCGATAATCAAATAAATGCTTAATATTATTTTAGCTTCCACCGGTGGGCAATCGACCGGGCGATGTTGAAAAGTGGATCAAACGATCTCTGCAAAAATTACAATTGGACTACATCGATCTGTACTTAATTCACGCTCCTTTCGCATTTGTAGACGAGGGTGAAGAATTGCATCCCGTTAATGATAAAGGCGAAATAAAATTAGATACGCACACAAATTATTTGAAAGTTTGGTCGGAAATGGAGGAGCAAGTATTAAAAAATCATACTAAAGCTATTGGACTTTCAAACTTTAATATAAATCAAATAAAAAAAGTTTTAGCAAATTCCAAGCTGCCAGTTTCAAATTTACAAATCGAATTACACGTGTATTTTCAACAAAAAGAACTGGTATGTACTCGTATTTGCTCTTTAAAGTGAATGTGAGCGTAAGAGAACGGAAGAGGGTGTGTATGTGTTTATGTATGGGAGAGTCAACTCTTCGAAGTCTTTATATCCGCAACTCGGAGTTCTATTATTAAAATTAATTTTTTTTTCTATTAGTATGCAATAAACGTAATTATATGTTCATTCAATTTTCTATTTTTCAGGTAACATTTTGTAAAAGTAATAGCATCACTGTTACCGCTTATTCTCCTTTGGGAACTCGTGGATTGGTAAAACTTTTAGGGAAAACTGACGAGCTTCCAGATTTGTTACAAAATCCGATCGTTAAAAGTATTGCTGCAAAATATAATAAATCACCCGCGCAAATTTTATTAAAACACATTCTACAGAAAGGAGTTGCAGCAATTCCAAAAAGTACTAACGCTAAAAGAATTATAGAAAACATTCAGCTCTTTGATTGGGAGCTTCAATCTGAAGATTCGAACTCTTTGAATAATCTGAACCAAGGGGAGAAAGCTCGAATTTGTGATTTTTCATTTTTTAAAGGTATCCAAAATCATCCTGACTTCCCTTTTTAAATTATTTCATTATCATCACCATTACACCCTTCTTCCTATTTTCATTTAAAAACGTGCATTCTTTGTTTTCTGCTTCCTCCATTTTTTATAGTTTAGTAATAATTCTCAGAAGAAATAAACATATGCACTGTCAAATGAAGCGAATATTGAAATGTATTACCTTACCTGAAACTTCAGATGTATACGCTAATAAAGTACTAATACAATCGTAATGTAGAGAGATTGTATTGCAATATATGTATAGGAAAATGTACTCCCAAAAATGCTAAATGTTACCGATAGATAACGCTTTTAGTATGCATATATATGCATTACTACACATTCTCACTTCACTGTTTTTGTATTAGTACTTTACTAGCGTATACGTTTTAAGGTTAGGTTATTCATACTCTTGCCCTTTGTTTGTTGAAAATTTATACTTCTTTGTATCTCAATGCAAATATAATTAAAATGTAGTGTATACAAAATATTCTTAAAAAAATATTAAACCGGCTTAAAATTGAAACGACAGGCATCACTTCTCTATTGAAAATAGTTTCCTTTACTCATCAAGCAAGCATTGCGGTATAAACTTAAAGGCCACTGCACTTAATGTCTTCTCCCCAGTCCCCATGATTCCCTAGACTTTAAGTCTGTTGTCCGACAGCAGATCACGTTCGCCGCTAGTCCTGCCAATCGTCAGCGCCAAATCCATCTGGCAAAGCTATGGCGCTTAACCGCCATGATCCAATACATACGTAATATGATGATTATTTAAAAACGTTAAGTATAGATATTTTATATTAACGAAAGGCAGCGATTTTCACATAAACTGTAAAGACTAATCACTGCAGTTGGATTCTCAAAGTGCATTTGTCTCATAGCGTCACATATTTCTTTGATATATTTTTTATGCCTTGGACATCTGAATGTAAGAAAAAAAAGGATGAGAACAAGTAAATAAAATAGATCCTTCTACCTTCGAAAATTTGTCTCACCTTTCTGTGATGGCTTGCACGCTCTTTTGAAAGATCTTATCTTCTTTTTCGTCCGAATCTATTTCGAAAAAGCTAATGATCGTTCGAACTAGTACCATATCAGCATTAACTAGAAATAATTCAATGTGAATTTTATTTGTTATTTTATCGAAGTGAGCCGCGATTTGAGGGGCCAACATCGCTTTGGGAATTCGTTTCAGCTTTTCTCTGTCAACTGGCAGAACATTAATGTTAAAATCATAGAAATTGGTCGATCCCGATATGCTATCATTTGTCGATGATTTGCAGCTTTCCGAACGATTCAAAATTGGCGATGGACTTTCAGATTGACGTTGTGAGCGAAAATAATCACTAATATCATCATTAAAGATTCTTCTTTCCTGAAACCTATCCTTATCCAACGTTAATACTTTAAGAATATTTCCCTCGTCGCTCTTATATAAGAAAATATGATTTATATGATTCTTAAGACAATATTCAAAAATCTCTTCGATGGTACAAAAGTCCAATATCGTCACTTTTTTACCCAATGACCATAACATTTTTAGAGTTGCACAAATACTACTTGCCCTTTCATCATATTGACCGCACCAAGACATTGCTACTTCAAAATCGGATTTATGATCTTTACCAGTTATTTCACGAAGCTGTACATTTTCACAAATTAATTTATCCAACGATATGCTTATTCCAACTCCGTACTGTTTTGTTACTTTTGAGCCGGTAAGTTCTCTTAGATTTCTAAAGGATGTTAACATCTTATCGTAACGGCCACCGGCTGCTATAACATCACCGTACCTCCTTTTCTTTTTATTAATTGTATCATTATACGTAATATGATATATGATGCCACTATGTTGTTGTGCGTTATGGACCAGTAATGGCGCAAAAATTATGGTGGCCTAAACAAAAAAGTAAGAAAAATAAAATAACGACAACTATGTAATAATAAAAAGGAACATAAAAGTTATACCGTATCCCTAGATTCTGCAGAAATTCCTAGATTTCCTAGATAAATAATAAGTTTTTCGATATCATCGAAACCTTGTTTCGCTAAAGCGGAGTTATTTAGCTTCTTCCTTGCAAGAAATTGCTTCAATCCATGAGCAACTTTGTCATACGTACTATCAGTCTCAAATAAATTAATAATTGTATTTACAGAATGTTCGGTAAGACCAAAACTAATCAGGTGCGTTCTTAATTGAAGTTTAGACAATTTACCGTATCGCACGTCTGATAAAATTGAATATATTGTTTGAAAATTCTCTTCTTGGATGCCAGCATTCATTAAAATGGCTTCTAAGATAGATGTATGGTTTATACGTATTTTTAAATTATCTATTGAAAGATGAGGCAATTCATTGACAATTTCCCAAACAATGTAAATCAGTTCAGCCTCGGCCATTAAATTATCGGGCATTGGACTTATTATGTCAAAAGCACATTCGTACAATTCTCTCGGATGAAAAAATCCTGGTGCCTAGTAAATTAACAATTAAAAAATAACGATCAGTATATTTGCAAAAAAAAATGTACGAATAATATGCTATTTGCAAAAACCTTTCTCTCTCTGTAAACACGATCAATGGCATATCTTCTCATATTATCGATGTTGCTCCATACAACGTGCCTAGCAAATGGAGCTCTAAGATCGTACGGTAGGGTTACGACATTTCCTGCGTCCGTCATAACTTTAACACTTGAGTCGGTAAAAGTATTGAAGGAAGACTTCGGCATTAATAGAGGAGCAGCCATATATACACCACCATGACGCTGATATACATCTATGACTTTCGATTTAATAAATTCTTGACATTTCAGCGTCTCGGCATTGAACTCTTGGCTTTGCGCATTTGAGGAAAGTAGCCGAGTAAATGATCCTTTAGTAAGTGCAGTCATGTGATACATTATATCATCGGCTTCTGCAAATTTTTGCTCGAAACAGCATGTCATCAGGTACTTATATGCTTTACTTTGGTTATTAGATAAGGTATGCCGCACCATTTCTTGCAATTCTGTCTCTTCCAATGGAGGCGGTGGTAAATATTCCGAAAAGAGTAATTCTTGAGCAGTTGGTCGTTTGCTGGGATCATGATTAAGCAGCCACCTATATGATCCATAAAAAAATTACACATAAAATTATGCAATACTCTCAATCAATACTCACTGTAAAATATGTATCTGTTGTGTCATCTCTGCATCAAATAACTCAGATGGTAAAATGATATCTTTTGAGCGCAAATTTAGTAAGACAGTAGCTCTTTCCATTCCAGTGTATAAAGGTTGATAGCACATTTCGAAAAAGATGATTCCCAAACTATAAATGTCCACTTTTTGATTATATATAGAATTGGCAGTTTTTTCGGAAATCTCAGGTGCCACGTACAGAGTCGTTCCTACTTGCGTCGTAAGAGATCCTAATACTTCCAGATCCGAATAGGTTTCTGTTACATATTATATTAATTCAATGATCATGACAGCACTGAAATTCATGATTACATTAAGCATAACATAGAAGTAATATTTAATTATCTGTACGTGTTTGTGTAGATTTCTGTTTATCCTTGTCAGTCAATGGAACATCTTTCTCGATAGAGTCAGTTGTTGGTTGGGCCAATGACGATAAAATATTGGTAGCAAGTCCAAAGTCCCCAATCTTAACGTGATCATTACTATCCAAAAAGATATTGACAGGCTTCAAATCCCTATGAATCATACCTTGCTGGTGTATATGGGCCAATCCCTCTATGATTTCTCGAAACAATCTCCAAACTCGTTCTTCGTCTTTATACAAGCCACAATCGATAGCGGTTCTAAGAGTACTTTTTTCGCAAAATTCCATTTGTATGTACATAAACTGTATTTCCTTTTCAGTATCAGCATTTCTTTCAATTAATTGCTTCGATTCTTGCTCATCTGCAACCCATGACAAGGACGTATTTTCAGCCGCTCCATCTTTTTCAAATTCCACGTAACCGGATGATAGCTCCTCTTTAGATAATTCTACAACCATATTTTTTCTGAAAGTAAGGGTAAATTCTAAACGAACAAATGAAAAAAAAAAATTCTATTCTATTCTTAACTACTTTCTTACTAACCCGTAAGGATTCTGCTCTCCGCTTACGGAATTATTGGAACTTTCGGAATCTTCAGAAGATGCGTCTATATTCTCATCTTCGCTATCTTGCTGTGGCCCGGATATGCTCCACTCAATATCACGTAGATGTGGAACTAATCTCTCTATATCGCTCTTATCGTGTTCCTGAAAAATTGAAAATGTTTGATTAGTATTAATGCATTATTTTGTTAATCTGTCTATTTATGCAGGTTATCATCATTTGAAAAATGCATTAACCGGAGACCATAGATGAATAAATAACGTTGAGTAAAAAAAATTCTTTGCCATTTTGCAGAGTAGAAACTTAAAAAAAATTTCTTAAGAAAAAACGGCATCATTTACTCAGAGCATTTTTTCCCGACTTAACATCCTACATACACATTTAAAATGTTTTAACTAACATTCATAGGTTTATCATTATTTGCGGTGTTTAAATCGGTGGTTGATGAAGTTTCCTCTGACGATGTTGGTTTACTCTTCTGAAAGGAGTCATCAACGGTAGCACTTTCAATCCACGAATTGTAATAGCGTACTACATTTTCATGATTCATACGGGAAAGAAGCTTTACTTCACGTGTAATTTTTTTATTCAACTGCTTCTTTTTTGGATTCAATTTAATGCGCTTGATGGCATAAATCCCACCGTCTAATTTATTTTTTACTTTTAAGACATCGCCAAATGCGCCCTTTCCCAACCATTGCAACATTTCAAATTCTGTTTGAATGCGCGACTGATTGCCAAGTGCAGGAGAACGCAGCTGTGCATCGGCATCAGCTTGTTCAGGCTGCGAAACTTTCTGTTCATTATTTTGGTTAAGTCTTGGTGGTGATCTAACAATTGGGTTCTTAATAAAGCCATGTTGTTGTAATTGTTCTGCTGACCAACGGGTTCTTTCATCGTTAATAAGACATTTTGATAAAAAGTCCCGTAATTGGGGCTGAAAAAAGTGTTGCTGATTTACATCCTTTCCTGAATACTGGGCAAAATAGACATTACCTGTACAACTGTTGCCAAATCCATCTCCTTTTCAGATACAATTGCACCCTTTAATAGTGATAATAGCAAAACACCATATCTGTAAATATCAGCCTTTTTACCACCCCTTCCTTGAACTGTAGGAAAATCATGTTCAGCTTTAGTTAAACCACCAGAATGATAGATGTCTGACAATCTTTTATCTAAAGAATAATCAGTTAACCTAACCACACCCTGATTGTCGATATAAACACTTGTGTCACGTAGATCTTTATGAACTACATCGTTTGCATGAAGAAACTTCAGTGCTGATAAAATGCCCATTGCCAAATGCCTTAAAATACTAAGATCTGCTGGAATGTTCTTTAAGAGGTAAAAAGAACAAGTTGTTCCAACCTGAAATATATTATGATATTACTTACTATAAATATCCAATATTCTGATATTTGGACATGATTACATACCACAAACTCTTGGAGTATATATATTACCATATTATTCCCATCCTGAATATATTTCATACTTAAATAATTTACTAAATGTAAGTGGCGCAATTTAGTTAAATGATTAAGCTCTTGTTCAAGACTAACTATTTGTTTTATGAGTCGAGAATAAGCAGTAGCCTCTGGATTTGCTTCGTCTTTATTAGTAGTGTCTGACTTCAAAGTCCACTCATTAACTGCTAGTAAATCACCCGTGGTTGTATCTACACCAGCGTAAACTACTGAACCTCTTGGGCTATGGCCTAAGCATTTTCCTATGTGCACTTGCCTTTCAACTTTTCCATGATCAAATTTAAGAAGTTTAGTGCCTTTATGGCATGAATCTTTCTCTGGACATTTAGATGCACTGTTACATCTGCGCCTGGAACAAGCTTTTACTTTCCCACAAGGAGAAGAAGGTATTGATTGAGATTCTAATTCACTGGTTAACCTTTGAATAGATTTTCTCCTATGTTGCATCTCAATTTCAAGAGCCTCTTGACGCTTTTGTAATTCACCTTGTAATTCCTATAAAATATAAATTTATATAACTATTTTAAAATTATTTACATTAATGCTAAAGAAATGTAGTCTTCTTATAAACCTGTCTTTTCTTATCCTCCTGTAGTTGTTTTTCATATATTTCTGATTGAGCTTTCTCATGGTTTCTCGATACCATTTCTTCATAGAAACTGCTATAGCTAGGTTTATTATATTTACATAAAAATTGTTTTACATATTGAGCTAGCTCTAATATCATAACATTACCTATCAATTTATTAGCCAATTGTACAAGTTCATCTGATAATTGGCATATTTGAACGTTAGAGAGGCCCTGACTATTTTTAAATTTTATAGAAGGGGCACTACAGTGAGATTAGTAAAAATGAATTATGCACCATTGTTTTCTGGTTAAAAGTAAAATGATATATTTATATTAGCATTACTTACGCTTCAGGATATTCCTCACAGCATATAACATGTAAATCAATTTTTGCGTAAACTTCGGTTGGTCCAGACATACCTTCCTGAGGTGTTAAAGTTATTGCTAGCTGCAATGGTTGCCATTTATCATCGCGATTATTTTTTCGCAAATCTTCCAAATCATCGTCAAATATAGACTATAAATAATAAACTCCATGAATTAGATAAAAAGGGTAAATAAGTATTAGTTGAACGCATAAATTTTACTATTATTTTCTTACTTTTAAAACTATTAATTCGTTTTCTTGACGCTCTTTGGACGATTCAAATTCCAGTATTGACATCTTGCACAAAAAAATTATGCGTATGTCGTTTTGTATTTAATATATTATTACCGCACCTTCTTTCGTTACCAGTTCTTGAATATATATTACCATTTATATTCCTTTCTCTTTCTCCTTAAATCACTTTCAAAAGAACTTCAAAATCGTTCAGAATCCATACAGAAATTATCAACTAGGGTTCAGGATAGATACCGCGAAATGCGTGTTGTATTTTCGCAATACCATGTGCATATCAGTATTAATAACTTGTTACAACATTTAAAAAAGTACAACAGTAATAATGGCAATTTGGTTAATTGTTACAATATTATAAATATGCCGACTTTCCAGCGAAAATCCGACCAAAAAAATCTATTAAGGAGTTTAATGTTATCTATCAACAGCGGGAATAATTGAAAAAATTCAATTTACTTTACTCCCAGGGGGTCAATCATTTAATATTACATGGAAAAATTTCATTTTTCACTTTTCACTGTTCTCTAATCCATATGAACTTTTTCATTTTTCATTTTTCATTTTTCATTTTTCATTTTATGTACTTTCACGATCATATACATATGTATAAATATAAATGAAAAATAGGTTGAATTGGTCTCGTTCAGGTCTTGTTCTACAGAATCTACAGGGTCTTTTCCTAACAGCGGAGCATAGGAGATTCGTGTTAGTTGACTACAGCACTCGGAATGATCGAATCTGAGATCGCTGATTGGTCAATATTGTGTAGAGCCAACTTAAAATAATCCGTTACCAATTGTTACAACAAATGATATAACCATCCGCCATTTTGGTGTATTAGAAGTTTTTACATAATAATGGGCCAACGGTACATACATACTACAGTCGGAAATTCAATGCTAGCAACTTAAAAAATTGGAGTTAAAATAGCAGTTTTCGCACCAGATAAAGAGCAGTTATACTTGAAAATGAGTCATCTTGAAATAATTACTCCAACCTTTATTCAGATTATTTAACTTTTCAACTGCCTGGCGAAAACTGATTTTTAACTTCAATTTTTTAAGTTGTTAGCATTGAATTTCCGAATGTACCATTGGCCCTAATCGTAACAGAAATGGTGTAAAATGGAGAAATGTCAAAAACGTAAGGTTACTAAAGTAAACATTGAAAATAATGACTGAAAAATACAATCTCCTATACCGCCCCGTTAGAACAAAACACCCTTCTTGTCCAGTGTCACAAACGTTATTTAAGCTGGATTAAATTAATTATGCTATATTCTACGTGACATAAAATATAGCATATTTTATCGAGTTTAAACAAGGCTTGTGGAACCGAGCTGAACCGAGCCTATCGGGCCCTAGTTTACTCAACTATATTTTAAAGTTTTTAGAGTTTGATTTTTAATAAAATGAATGTAACATATACAGAAGGAGAAATTATTTTTCAGTTCATAAAAAACAATCCTTGTCTCTTTCGTGGGAGAGCCTTAAAGAAAGGTGCAGAAAATCGAAAAAAATTGTAAGGTCTAGAGTTAAATATTTTTGACATTTTTCGATATTCATTAATAGATTTAATAAAATTTGTATAATTGCAAAATAGCCATTTCCATGTGAACTTTTTGATTTTCCATTTTTAACATTTAATGAAAAAGTTATATGATCGATCCCCAGTCAGGACAGCGACACGGGCATTCAAGCAGTGGAAAGAGCACAAAATTATACACACATAAACTAAAATGTTATAGTATAGAAATCTAATTCACATTGCTAACTATTTTATAACCTTTATTAATTTAATACATATATATACTACATTAAAGAAAAAAAACATCTTTTATTCTTAACAAATTTATTGTATATTCTCACAATCTCTTTCATATATGTCAAATATTTTAAACTGTATGATTAATATCTATACATTATTGTTGTTTCATCAAAATATGTATTAAATTTTTTCCACCTATTTCTTTTACTCGGATCTTTTTTACTGTTAGGAGGATTTAAAGTTGACATTAATCCTAAAACATGTAAGCTAAATAAGAAAGGTATTATAAATGTTTTAGCAGATTCCAAATACAATACGTACCAGCTTTTTGAGCCATTGCAACCATAATACCAACCCTTTTCTGCTGTATTCTACATAAGCCAGTTATTCTACGTGGAAGCATACAACCATCAGATCTTAAAAATTGGCTTAATATAAGTACATCCTAAATCAAAATAGTGAAAATCAACAAACAAATAGTACAGCAAAGAAACTATTTCAGAAAATATTTGTTTTATATTGACGTACTGTATGTTTTAATTGAAGTCCAGTGGAGCACAATAAACATGCTCCATTTTCATTGCTTTTAATCAAACGATTTTCTCTTTCATCTATATATATTTGTCCTTCAATAATAAGATTATCGCCATCCTTTGTTTCCACGACTATAAAGTATTAAGATATATAAAAGTTTAAGAGTAGCTTTTGTAAAGAAATAAAATTATAAATTTAAGGTTATAAACACTGAACGTCAAAATGTGTTATCCTTTTAATTTATTAAGTAATTGAAAATTTTCCAAACAATTAACACCTTACAATCGTGAAGTTGATGACTTACTTTTCTTTAATTGATTTGCTGTTGATAAAGATATATTTCTAATATAAGGCTGTAAATATAATTTAATAGCGCACTTTCTGAAAAGATCACTGATGAGCGCCATGTTAAATACGTTCAAATACGTTGTTGAATTTAGCCAAATTTAGCTATCAGCAGTCAGCACAGCAATAGTGACGTTATTCGTGGCGCTTTAATAATTAGCAGTAGAATTGTTATAATTACAAACGCTAATAATTGATAGCTAGTTTGTGCAATATGATCGCTACTTTGGTATAATTTTTTTGTGATTTTTATTATACCTATAATATTATTATATTTATACTCTCTACATATATAAATATAGATTTTATTACAATGAACACATTATTACGCATGAGTTCGACTCGGGCCGGGCTATTTGAGCTATTTTGTATTGCATCAAACGATTTAGAAAAATTTAGAGTATTTCAGAGAAATCAGCTACACAATTCAGATTTAAATAGTGTTCCGATCGTTCCAATGATCCAAGTTTCAGGTTCAGCCGTTTCAGGACTTGGGTTTCAAGTCAGGCCACTGGCCACTGGCCAGCATGCATGTAGCGAAGAATCTGAAAGAAATGTGACATCTTCCCTCTTCTTTCAGCTCCTAGTTTCACGATCTGTCTTAATTTTTTCCGGCGACGTGGCCCTGTGAATTGTGAAAGTTTTGAGCAGCTGTGAGTGGCTGTGAGTCCTGCGAGTGACTGTGAGTCTGTAACGATTATTGTGAGTCGCTGACTTGTGTTAATTAACCTGAATTATATTGTTATTATTGTCAAGCATTCTGCCAAAAACGTAAGCCGGCAGAGCAAGGTGTGGCGGGTGCAGCGTGAGACATTCTTCAAAACCATTCAAAACTCGATATATGTCTAATTTCTTTTGATATGTAGTATGGTATCAGCAGATTAGTATGCATTGTCTGATAGTAAGTAATATAATTGTGTGTATCAGTGCAATATATGAGCTTTATGTATTTTATTAAACTCTACTACAATAATATTTTCTACATATCCTGATATTATAATTACACTTACATATGTTTCATTGCAGCTAAACTTCATTGGCCACTAGACATAGCATGAGAATTTTTTAGCCCGAGTATAATCTTTACTGTTAAGAAAAACCTTGTTGGAAACAAAAATTTGTGAAAATTAAGTAAAGTAAAGATGGGCCTTTGTAAATGTCCGAAGAGGAAAGTAACCAATCAATTCTGTTTCGAACATCGTGTTAACGTTTGTGAACATTGTATGGTGACGAATCATCCAAAGGTAATAAAAAATATTGCATTTTAGTTTATTTATCATCTCAGTTAAATTGGGTTATGATAATTAAAATTATTACTGCTGTTATTTTGTATGCCCTTTTTAGTGTGTAGTACAATCATATCTATTATGGCTACATGACCATGATTACAGTCCAGTCTGTTTATTGTGCTCCACAAATCTAAGCAATGAAGATTGTGTGAGACTAACTTGTTATCATATGTATCATTGGTCATGCTTGGATAAATATGCAAAAAATTTACCAGTTAACACAGCTCCAGCTGGATATGCGTGCCCTTCCTGTGGCACTTGTATTATACCTCAGAAAGAATTAGTATCCCCAGTTGCTGATGTTTTAAGAGAAAAATTGGCCAGTGTGAATTGGGGAAGATCAGGCCTTTGTTTACCATTGGTGAGTATGTAATTCAATGACGTGAAACTACATATATATTGGTAAGGAAAACGGACAAAATCAAACTATTTTTTCTTAGTTAAGCAGTGATAAGGAAGCCAAATTGGAACCAGAACGTATGCCATTATTAGCTGAAACTTCATTTGATAATCATATGATTACTACTTCAATGCCTACCACAGCAACAACACATACTAACAACAATATCAACATTCAAAATTCTAGTACTAATAGCTCTCATTTGAATAATCAAAAAGTCGGACCGCCATATGCTATTGTGAACATTGAATCTTCCCTTGCCTTATCAAATCAAGCTTCAAGAAAAATTTATGAAGCATACGATGATCCTAAGGATGTTTCTTTTTTTGATCATGATGAGAATAAGTACCAAAGAAAATCACCAGTTGAATGGTTTCTTAGACGATGGAAGTTAATTAAATGGCCAACAACTAGAAGAAGAAATACCACTGGTACAATATATAAAAGATATGCATTTATCATTGCTCTTGGGCTATTGGTTTTTATTAGCATTATTATACTATTTTCATGGTTAGGAAGGATGGCCACTGATGGCGATCCGAGTTATGATTTACATGCAAATCCAAATATTAGAACAAAACTTGATATTCCCAATATGATTTAAGAAGCTGTGAATAATATTAGCTCCATAAAAGGAACTTCTTGATAGCAATATAACCTAAATAAGGATATAATAATTTTGTATATATAAGTTAAACTAATTAGAGTGGCTTTTATACTATAAAGTATGCTAATGATTGCTATCATTCAATTATATTAAATATAAGCTTTTAACTATCACAAAAAGACCCAATTAAAGAGAATAAAGAATTTTTAATTGACCTTTAAGGAGCTAATTAAGTGTAAAATTGCATTATGCAATGTGATAAATTTATATTACAAGTAATACATATTTTATAATATATTCTATTAAATTATTTGTTTAAGATAACAATTTCAAATGTCTAGTAAGATCAGTGTATTTACAAGGACAAAACTAAAAATTACAATATAAAGTGTACATTAACAGTTAATTAAATATATATATATATATAGATATATATATATAAACTGTAGAAGTTTTTGCATCGCGTGTAAATAAAATTCAGTTCCGTGAGAATTAAAAATTATTTAAAGCAAACTTTATTTAATCCTTGTCAGAGGCAAAGAGTTTCGTAAGGTCAGCGCTTATAGTAACGCTATTATTTTAATGTTAAAACTGCTATTAATTATTCATTTACAGAGAGAGAGAGACGTAGTATAACATAAACAAATTCAAGATTAGAGTACACTGGTATTTGAATTTCAGATGGTAGACGTGAGATTCATCTAAGATCTGGAACATCATGAAATATTAATCAGAGTATCTTTGATAGTCGATTTACAAGGATTCAACGTAAAGCTCAAAGAATTATGAAATGTAGATGTTAATTTTAAACACGTCAGCGTTTTACGATTGATCATTAAAAATTGGATACCTGAGGCTGATTATCATGGACAAGCTATTGTTTACCTTTCGTTCAGCTGTTCTTGTTTAATTAATATTACTAAAATATTTCATAGGAGAAGGAAGTATCTACCGTTTTGTAAATTTTGAGAAAGGGCTGTCACCTTCGCATCGACAGAGTGGGGAGCTGAATTCTTAATATTCTTTTTAACTTCCATTCAACTCGATCCAGTATCGCTGCCGTAGCCATTTGTAAAGCAACCGTTGGTGGTGGTTGAAGCGAGCCGTGGGTCAGAATAATTGTCACCATACCGTAAAGCAAAGTATAACTGTATTACTCGTCAACTTCGGCAGACAAGCACCATTGATGTATGTATACTATATATATATATATATATATATATATATATATATATTTGTAATTATTTGCGCAGAAAACGAGATTACCTTCTTGTTCTTTCAGACAAACTGTGCATGGCGTGGCCACTATGCTAATTTGAGAAAAGCTAGGAGAACTAGATGGGAGAAACTACAAAGATTTCGTTATCACTGGAAAATATGTTACACGAGAGGAACTGGAATTCTTGGATCAGGAGACATTTAAAAGCTTTGCTCCTAGGACTTGCAAATATTATTAGTATTTTGTATTTATGGAGCTATGGATATGCATACACCGTAATAATTTCTGCCGTAGTTTTGTTGGGTAAGTGCTATTTTAGACGATCGCTCATCAGTGAATTCCAAATGATCCTACAATCGCACGGAATATGCGGCGTCAGCAGCTTCATAGTTCCACAGAACGAATAAATGAAAAACCTGCATGGACTACATAGACGTTACTTATATGTACATAATTATATTGGAATAATTTGATTTTTATTAATACTAGGAGGAACGCTGTTCTATTGGTCCAGCTGCTCCAGTGATGCTGTTGCTCCAAATCAGGTGGTTGTTATAACAGGATGCGATTCTGGCCTTGGATACAGTTTGGCTCTGTATTGCCGACACATCGGTATAACTGTAATTGCCGGTGTTCTGCAAATCGACGGACCTGGTGCTAAAGTTTTGTCACTTCATGAGAATATTCATGTTCATCATTTAGATATCACTAATACAAACAGTATACATGATTTTGTAAAAAAGGTACATTCATCAATGGACGAAGGAAATTTAGGTAAATGACAAAAAACTGAAATGTAAAACAATTACTTTTTCGTGGAATAACGAAGTTAATAAATTTATTTTATTAATCTAGTACTGAGGACGCTGGTTAATAATGCTGCTGTGATGGTCTTTGGCGAATATGAATGGCAGACCGAGGATCAAATAGAGCATCAAGTTAGGGTGAATTTACTTGGAACGATGAAAATTACCCGAGCATTCTTGCCCATCTTAAGAGCGCAATTTGGTAGAATCATACTAATTTCGAGTCATTGTGGCTTCGAGCCGTTGCCGGGCGTGGCCGTTTACAGTGCTACTAAAGCAGCTCTTAAGGCATGGGCAAGCGCTCTCAGACTCGAATTGAAGAAATATGGCGTTAGCGTTGTTTCTTTTGTACCTGGTTAGCACCTCACTTTCTATTTTAGTTAGAACGCACAGTTACAAATACGTGCGCACGAATTCATAATCTGTAGCTGTAAAATATTTTATTATTTTTCCCTAGGATCTTTTGCACAAGAGAGTAATATACTAGCCCAGCAGGGAAAATATTTCAATGCAATGAAGGCTACTATGCTGGAAGAAGCGACGGCTTTTTATGGTGATTATTTCCAACGATACGCGCAATACTTTTCTCAATTTTCCAAAGCAACAGAGCCTAAGCAATTGGAAAATTCTCTTATATACGAAAAATTTTATAGAGCTCTTGTCGACAAATATCCGTCGTTGACGTATAAGTATGTACACACAAATGTAATAACTCTTTATTATAATATTTTAGATGAACGTAAAATCATGCGTTAGGTACATCTTATCTAATGAGTAATTATTTTAGGTGCGAGCCATGGCGATATTTTTTCTATCATTTGCTTTTCAAAATGACACCGACATATTTGCACGACAAATTAATTGAGTCATTCATGATGCTACCGCGTTGGGAAGATAAGAAGAAAGCAAAGATCTCATAAAATATCATTGACCAATGCAGGACCATATTGATAATAAACGGATATTCCAATAGAATAACACATGAACGTTAAAAGAATTTACAATAAGCTTTCTGAATAATATTGTATGAGTCGATAAGGAAAAGCTTTTTGCTATACATATATGAAATATTAGTGTCACGTATACAGTTAAAGTGTTCTGATTTTGATTAAATCTCAAGAAAAAACCAACAACTGACTTTGTTGTTGAACACCTGCAGTAATGTTTCAAGTGTTTCATAAGAACGTGGAGCTTATCAAGCAGGCAGGTGCTTCATTGATTAGATACTGCAGGACAATAAATACTGGTTTTCGGACCATTTTTTCATAGTACTCTCGTTAGTTACGGCGGATCCATCATCAGTTTCTGCAATAATGGCAAAATTACTATATGGTAAAATTTAGAATTGTAACTTTAAATATTATATGTATATGTATATTACAATATACGAGACATCTTTCTTCGCTGCTTAATACGTTATATGTCCAAAATATTGTTTAAAATTGATTTCAATTTTTTAAGTTCAAATATTTTGATTAAGAGAAGATGTACGGTTTACAGTATGTTTTTTATGTATTATACGATAGAAAAAAAATGGAAATAAATTTGTCTGTGTATTGATAAATTTTAGTCTATATATTCGCGGTGTTTTGTATCGCGGGATCTTTGCAATCGTTTCCTTTCACGAATTGCGACAATGAACCGGCACCTACGGATTTAAGAATTGACGGATGCAGTGTTCCTCCCTGTTCATTTAAAAGAGGCACAAATTTAACCGCACAATGGGACTTTGTAATGAGTAAGTTCTATATTTATTCATTTATTCATTGATTTATCTATTCTTATTTGGCGATAAATTTATTTTAGCCTCCAATACAAAGACGCTAACACCGAGAGTGAAAGCAACGGTATTAGGGGTCACTATCAATTATCCTTTCGAGCAGACAGATGCCTGCAAGAGCTTGATTAACGCCGAATGTCCTTTGGAGGAGGGTGATATAGTCACATTCGATTTGAACATGCCAATATCCAAACGGTATCCATCCATTAAATTGATCGTTGAATTTGCTTTAATCGATGAACATAAAAACGCACAGGTGTGCTTTAAGATTCAAGCTCAAGTTGCATAAGTCATATGTATATATACATATGTGTAGTTATAACTGCATATACATCATTCCATTAAAAACATTTTCTTTAAAGACTGCTGAATGTTTGTACTACACAGTGTAATAAAAAGTATTGTTTACATTTATCTTGACCTGTTTTACCAAAACAAAAAAATACAATTTGCGTAAAAGAGTAGGGGGAAATAGAGAGAGGGAGTATTTTTCCATCTCTGTGTTGATGTTGAAACTACCAATCGACCAATCACAAGTCTACAAAAACATGGGAATACAGAAAAGGGGGCATACTTTAGTGCTTAGCAGGTAGTGAAGTTACACACTACTTACTAGTCACAACGTATTCACATCTATGTCAGTACTGTACTGCGCTACAGGTTGCGTTGCCTCGTCTTGACCAGTCTTGACGCGGTGAAGTACAAAAGTATCAGTTCAGTAAACTTCCACCCATGCCGCTGGGAAGGTGATATTCGATATGTATGTGATATATTACAGCGTCAGCATGTGGTAGTAGTGAATAATATGATAGCAATCACCAGTTAACCTCTGCATAAAATTAACTGTCTTCTGCGTTGGTTTTTAATTAAAAAAATCGTACTAACTAAAACGACTTTTTTTAAGCCAAGTGTTTGCGTAAGTGTTGCGCGATTGACGACAGTTAACCTAAGGGAGCAGTTAGCTTAGCGGCCATCATTGTTGTCAAGATGGCGTCGAAGGGAAAACTGGCAACGGAGGTATGAGGTCCTTGTTATTTTCATTTGCTCCAAACTTAACGCGTGATAATCCCAAATATATTTTAATATGAATACGTTACGTTGATTTGTCTTGCTCAAAAATATATTACTCTAGCCACGCCAAAATTGCATAAGAATGTTACTTTTTGGCGCGTATACTTGTGTCGTCGAGTATTTACGTGTACCTAAAGAATTGGTATATACGCTTGTAATCAAGTATTTTAATTTGTAGATGCAGCTGGCACATTCATGTAAATATGTGTACAAGCCCACAAATATATACGCATTATGAATGTATGTATATTTAAGCGTGTATGTGGAAAGCCGCGTGTGTTCGAAGCATTCAAACCTCCCATTGAACTTTGGAAAACCACGCCCTTTTCAGGAGACACGAGACTTTGCGGCTATCCACTTGAATATTTTTAACCATTCCATTCTGTGGTATATCTATCTACCTGCCTAAAGCCGGGGATACTTGAAAACTTTCGCTGAATCGTAAAAAGTTATTGTGTAACTCCTTAAATACAAATCAAAGAAGTTGTAATTTTCTCGTGCTACTTTTGACTTTTATAGGTGAAATTATTAAAGCAGAGAGAAGAAAGAAGAGTTTTGGGTGGAGTCAAAGATCTTTCATTCATTTACATGCACAGTATACTAATATATCAGAAACTAGCCTTATTAGCATCCCCACACATGTGTGTAATAAAAACAGAAAAGCAAAAAATAAAAAATCCAAATAAAGCAGTTGAGTTTACCAACATTAGGTACCAGTGTTATTTTTACACGAATAGAAACTTGCAGTTGTATCCGGAAGATGCCAGTTGTTGTAGCGTCAGTGGTCCACGTGGTGGCGTGACGGACACGAACATCTCTTTCCCTCTCCTCTTTTTACAGAAAAGCATCAACAAAACGAATGTTTTAAGCGTATAGCTACTATTATCACTACGACAATTCGATGTAAAAATAACAACACATATACATACGTGTGAACGAGCGTGTTCTCGCGCTCCTCTCGTCTATCACCTTCGACGCTAATTTGAACGATATGGTCCGCGCTTATTATCGCTAAATTAACCATTATGTCGTTATTTTAACGAGTCAATGTGTGTCAGGGGGCCGCTTGCACACACACACACACAGACACGGGTGCACGAGGGAGATGTATATTTATGTACTCTCACGTATTAGAAACGAATCAAACCGGGACCTTATACTTACTGTACATGTATAAATTTAATCTATATATGTAGGAAGATTTTTCCTTTATTCCATTGGTAAAAATATGATGAACTTTTGTAAGTTGAAACAAATTATGCAATTACCGAGTGGTTCTCAACACAATATATTATTCCGTCCGTGAAAGGATAGAGCCTCGGTTGGATCCTGCTAGAACCGGATTCAATGTCGACAAGACGATTCGTATTTCATCTTAAGCATTCGAAATTGATATGGTTTAATGGCATACTTCCTCGTGATGCGTAGATCATGAATGAGCTCGACCCACGCGCGTTTCGTCTTACAGGATCTTTGCGGGTGATGATTTTCGGAAGAGTTTGGAGGTTATGTATGCCTCGAAGGAATAAGGAACGCGACCGCGCCAATGCGATGTTTCACTGTGCCATTCATGAATCGATTGTTTTTATGAGATAGCCGATAAAGCCACGCAGCTAATCCACTGATAAGCTTACGTAACGCGATGACACAAACGGGCGTGTGGACGAACGGACGACCTAGAGCCGGTCAAACTCGCCACTCCTATTAACAGACTTAGCTTTAATTACGATTCACTCGCAAAATTTACGAGATCGAACTAATTTTCCGCTGTTTGCTCTTCTTATTTTTATTTTTACCATTGATTCTCCCTACAAAACTATATACTTATTTTATATTTTCTTTGTTATATTCTAGAATCCCGGAAAAGAACCTTGTCATTAAATTGAGTTATTGTGTGAAGAGAGAGAGAGAGAGAGAGAGAGAGAGAGAAATACCATGATAGTGAATATTACATACGAGTTAGTAGCAGAGGGGGCCTGGTGGATCGATTGCAATAGTAACTCTATCTCATAGCAGGCAGCGGCCCCCGTTCAACTTGGCTAAATTTTACCGGTAGAGTGAAAACTTAAAAGAGAGAGAACTCTCACACAGAATCAATATTGAAAAGAAATAATTGCAAGATTTCCCTCTTATAAGCTGATCGAGATGGTTCGACGAAGGACAGGAGTTAAGAGTACAGTGATAATAAATATCTGTACCATTTTTTTATCACTAGGAGCTTTTCTAAAATTGTTTATGATCAAGAATGTTTCGCTACGATTAAACGAATTCAGAGAGGAAGAAGAGCTTGAAGCACGTGACTATGGGAATGTTTGACAGTGACATAGCGTGGCGCTGCGTGGCGTGATGTGAATCCGGCTTTATTCTCTCCTCTTTATCCTGCATCACTTATTTCGTATCCTCTATCTTTATAGCTTGTATGTGGCATTTTATCATGGATAATAAAAAGGAACGAAAAGGGAAGAAAAGAAATGGAAAGGAAAGGAAAGTAAAGGAGGGAAACGCCACGCGAGATGAGAGAAAGGGGAGGGGATAAAGCCCCGCAGTGCGGCGGCGATCGATACAATCCCCAACCGAGCGAGCCGACGAGCCGCCGAGCCGCCGAGCCACCGAGCCACCCCTGTCCTCTTCCAATCAAAAACCTATCCTACTCTTCTGCTCTATAAGAGCCTTACCTCTTTTGCGCTTTCACTGCTTCCTCCATACTTTGCTCGGAAGGAACTCGCATACCTTTCATTCTGGACATTCAATTAACAATTATAAATACATGTAGTAATTATTTTTTAATTCTGCTCGATGATAAATACCAATATATACGTATAAGTAGACTTAAATAAAACAACTGTTTATCTCTATGGATGAATCGGGTCAACAATCTCACCCGACAGACTGTTTGTCGCCGATTTTCTGCTTATAACTGGATAGCATTGTTGATCGAACAAGAACAAGAACGAGAGAGAGAGAGAGAGAGAGAGAGAGAATGTTGCTTTAATATCAGATTAAAAAAGTAAACGTGAACTATACCACTAACGTTACTTTTAACGAATGGTGACTTCCTATTAGATGATAGTCCGTTAACCTCTGGATTTTTCTTATAGGCTTAAAAGCTTATTATTTAATAATACGATTCTGGTTAAAACTAGTTAGAATCTAGTAAAAACCACTCGCACCGTATCGAAAGTATGATTCATCAGGTTGCGTGTTTCGTGTTGCTACCCCTGCCTTTTCACGGCGTGTAACACGCTTTAATATATCATTGTTAACAAATATAATAAGCGTCTTATCAGTGAAAAAACGAGTCAATTGTAACGTTTATTATGATTTGTGGAAATGCCAGAGAGATATGCGTTACGAACGTTCTCCTCCGTCGATTATCATTATACTCTGCATACGTCATACGTCGTTCATGTCGCTATGCATAAACGCATAGGTATATACACTATATATATATATTTTTCAGCTATCCATCCTCTTTGCTGCAGGACAAGATACAAGAGATTGGCACAAGGCCAATACACGCGATTGCATAATTCGTTTGATGCTATAAATTCCTCTCGGTGCATCATGGAAATTTGGCTCTAAATTGAAAAATGCCTGGTTTATTCTGTACGTTGTAATAATTGGATTTTTGATCGGTAGACGAATAAACCAGTGGAAAATGTTCTTGTCGATAATAATTTCAATCGATTGGATTAAAAATATTTATAATGACTGCTCGATAAAAGAAATAATTGAGGAATAGGTAAAAGGTTTTCCGCCGAGCTTGCGCTATTCGGTTTTAAGGGAGGGTAAGGATGAAAGAGAGAGAGAGAGAGAGAGAGAGATGGAGAGATGGAGAGTGGGAGCGATGCGGACGAAGACGAAAAAGAGTTTGCAGAGAGAATACTTATGTCGTTCGTTCGAAGGAAGGAGAAATGGGATTAGGAATAAAAAGGGAAAGGAGAAAAAGTAGAAATGGAAAAATGGGTAGGTTAAGCGTAATATGAAAAAGACGCGAGCGGCGAGAACCGAGTCGAGAGCGTCAAAGTTTTGATGGGAAGGGGGGAATAAGGAAGGTTTTAATGGTAGCGAGAGTGGAGGTGGGGGGGGGGGGGGGCAGTTGCGCGAAGAGCTGGTGGGGGAATGGCTGGTCGATGATGTCGGCGCGGCGGTGGCGGTAACGGCGGCGCAGCGCGGCACTGCGATCCTCGACAGCGCGAAACCAACGAACGCCAGCAGTCAGTCTCTGGTCCACCCGAAGCCGCGCTGTTGACCTTCTCTTTCAACGAGTATCGCTCGCCGCAGCCATGGGTGACAAGGTTTGTTCTTGACAATATCGAGCTTACGACTTTCGTATTTCAAGAATTAACCCGACCGATTTTTCCCTCGACTCGACTCGCCCCGCCCCTCTCAACCTACGCCTATGCCTCTACCTCTGCCTCACCTGGCATTCTTCGAACTCCTCGCGCCACTTGACGCCTTACCGCTGACTATTCGTGCTGATTTATTATTGTGCTGTGACTACCCACACTGCTCCCCCCCTCTCCCCTTCTCACTCTCTCTCTCTCCTCGCCACTGCTCAATCACACACACCCACACCCACACGGAGTGAACGTGCGAAGGGTTAACCTGTGCGTGAACGTGACACGATTTGTGTGTACATCGTACGTATTATGCCCGTGAAACCTGGATATATGCGGCATAAACATCTCTTCCTCCGTTTCATTGTTCGTCGAATCAAAGTTTACGTGGGATTCGGACGGCAACGGCTGGGAAGGGGCCGGTCTGGATGGAACGCGCCAGCGCGTCATCGAGGATTCCCTATGCTATTCCCCTTGGACAATCTGCGCGCAGAATGCGATTCTTCGCGCAGCTCGTGGAAATGACCAACTTTTCTATCTGGCTTGGCGCATGCGCACACTTCACTCTTATCGGTCAAATATCGCTATTATTCAAAGCTGTGATTGAACATATCGCCCTTTCCCTTTTAAAAATGCACCAAGAGAAAACAGGAATGAAACTAGAGCCACGTGAGGCGGATCCGTTTCTTCCAAACAAACCTTTCGCACAGCAGAGGATTTGCTTGCTCGGTCAGTACCTCCAGGTGGGATTTTTTGAAATTTCTCGAGAAAACGATCGATCGATCGCTGGAACAGTCGGTCGATAGTTGCGAGAAGAAAAGCAGCGCTTTAATGATCGACCCTTTTTAGAGATGCGCATGCGTGCACTTCCCAACTACGAGACATTTCGCCAAAGATATTGCTTCGATTCTGGGAGAGAAAAGAACACACGAGAAACGACACTCATGAATCTCATTGGTCGTAGCCGGTGTAAGCGGTTTTTCTGTGGAAATGATATGTTTGCACGTGCGAAGCATCGTCGAACGAGGCCTAGAATCCAAGGACAACCGCGTTAATTGAAAAGGTCGATTCTTTTAAAAGGCCCTTACTGTCTAACGTTTTTCATTCATTCAAATTTCTTTGCTCGTTCGACTCACTTCCGCTTCCGATTATCGTCATTCGTATGCCTCTGTTGCTTCGTTTCTACTATGACACACAATGATGTATCATACCCATTGGCCATCTCCATGGAAAAGGGAGGAGAGGGGGAAAGAAAAACATTAGTGTCAAAATCTGTTAGAAGAAAGGCTTACTCGAGTGAACTAGTAGATGGCGCTTTAGTCAAGAAACTCGAAATACTTTGCCTTTCCCTCGCTTTTGCCTTCCATTCCACCCTCCACTGTCTATCGATCCTAACCTATTTATAATTCATCTGACATTTCGATTTCTCTGATAACGTCGTCGGCGTTCAAGTTTGCCCTCCGCTCTAATATTTTTCCTCGTCAAACTCTCTTGCTTGCTTCGAGCTAAAGCTACTAGACTTGTTTGTTCCCCCTTTTCCCCCTCGCCCCTACTCTTTCGCATTTCGTCTCTGTGACGACTGACGTTCGTTCGACAGCCCCTGGCCCCACCCAATTCACGCAATCGATCTTACCTCCTTTGCAACTCGTGCTTACTTCGAAATAACTCTAGCCGTGGATCCTTCCCCAAAGTAATAATCGGTCTGCTTTAATTATCGCTTCAAAGACTTCTGCTTAGGCAGTCGTAGGTCTTCGGCTAAAGCAACGATTCTTCGCTAAGTAAATAAGGGAGAAACAAGAGGGGGGCGCGGGTGCACCGTCTCTCCTACCAGTCGTTGACCCATGCTTAGTTGATGCAGTCTCGTGCTAATCGTTAAGCGAAGAGTAGTCTATTAAATTTTTCCTTGAATATATATGACGCAGAGAGGTTATGTATATAGTTGGGAAAGGACGTCATTAGGCGTGACACATATACGTAAATACATTGAATGCTTCCAAGTCTTTCAGGAACGAACGGACCAAAATAGACGAAAATCCAATTTTAATCACGGAACCTTATTAATCCATCTTTGTAAAGATGTGTATATATTTAGTAGGGAAAATCGGATGATTAAAGTTGATCTTACGTGGTACAGGTAAACTCTCGTTAGTAGATAAAATTTGTGGAAAGTGGAATAAAAATGACTGAAATAGTAGCAGATTAGAGGGGGGTGGCCGTCTTCACCGTCGTCGTCATCGTCGTCGTCGTCGTCGTCGTCGTGATCGTACAAGAGGAGTGGATGAGACTAGGTGGCCTGGTTAGGTATTGATCCATGATGAGGGGTAAAAGGCGGCTGGCTGGCTGCTGGCTGGCTGACTGACTGACTGACTTACTGACTAACTGACTACTTGACCAGTTTGTTACTATCCAACTATATCTGTCAGATGACAGTATCGTAATTAATGACAAACCGACGAATCAATGTCTCAATTTCATTAAATAACAATCTTCAATTTCATCCTCTTTTATAAAAAGAGGTTAGTTCCGAAACTTTTGTGCCAACGGTGTGTCTGCACTAGTTAAAAATAATATGGAACGAAGAGAGGGGGGGGGGGGGGGGTATGCGTTGATTGTTGAGGAACGCTCGTAAAATCGTATGATGGTGACAGGTACGATTATCTCGTGTATATAGTGGTCAGAGTAACAGAGCAACGGCAATAGGAAACAGAGCCGAGCAGCCTCGTCCTCGTCATTGAGCAATAATACGATAATCACGATTGTGCAATCTATGGTCATCCTATGCGTAATCGAAGCTTTTTACATTTTTTTATCGTGATTCTGACTTTCATTCAGGTCACTTGGTTCCGCTTCCACTTGATAGGTTAAACGATAACAACTGCTAGCCGAGTACGTCACATTTTATTGATAATCGCGCGCTCTTTGCAAGGTCAGGAATCGCCTTTAAGGATGATTCGCTAATCAGCAGAACAAGCGCAGCCTGCAAAGGATACTCGGATCTCGATGCAGCACCACTCTATATATACATATACCATCAGTCTATCGTTATACTTATTTTTTGTTTTTTATTTTTCAGAATTTTTTCTCACCAACACTTTATGATTTTTTTTACATGAATTTTTTTACAGCATGGCCGTTCAGATTCGTACAGGGTCGCAACATTACCAAACATTCGCGATGACAACAAAACAGCCGATGGGATGTACAAGGTACTCGAGAAGCGGATATTCGGTTCGACCGATCGCTATAATTCGCACAATTTTCCTACTGGAATCTTCTTCTGCCTCTACTTTCTCATCTTTCGATATACATAATATATATATATATATATATATATATATACTCGTGCAAATACAGATGCTGCTTCCTCTTTTTCCTCTCTATCCAAATTTTTCATTTCCATGGTTAAGGGTTTGAGCAACGATCTGCTAAAATGGTCCAAAAGTTTTGGTATACTCGTTCAAGGGACTGATATACTTCATCTTTCTCTCTTTTTTCAAATTTAACATTTCCATGGTTAAAGTTTCAGCAACGATTTACTAACACAGTTCCAATCTTTTGATTATTTACTCATGCAAACACTGTGGTGCTTCCTCTTTTTCCTCTCTATAGTTAAGGTGCGAACAACGATTTAAAAATATAATTGAAATCTTTCTTCTTCTTCTTCTTCCTCTTCTACTACTACTACTACTGCTACTACTTATGTTAATTAATCAAAGATAAACAGCTGAGCCGGTATTATATGTGACACGCGTTCTAACACTACTCGCTTTATCTTTAAAGCTTAATACACGATAAGCCTTTGTTAGCTTAATATTAATGTCCAAAGTCTTATGTGAATTTAGTCGCGGCGAAAGAGTCCCAAGCGGAAGGGGGACAATTTGGACGACTTGAAGCAGGAACTGGACATCGATTTTCACAAAATCTCACCGGAAGAGCTTTATCAGAGATTTCAAACTCATCCGGAAAACGTAAGTTTTTAATAATATACACGTATATATATATATTTATAGATTGAGAGATAAAATGTCATTTCGTTCAGTGAAATCGCCATTGTTTTGGAAATAGCGGCACTCGCATATTTACTCCATAACAATGAATACGCATGCAATTGAACGAATGAAGATTTTGATCAAATTGAAATCCTTGAAATTCAATGAGCTATTTATAAAGATTTAATAAATATTGCACGTGTAATTGGCAACTGCGAAAACAAAGATTATTGAAAAGGAACGATTCGTTTGGTTATTATATATGATATAAGAATGAAAATGTACGAGTTAATAATGAAAATGATGGATCCGTAGGGCCTGAGTCACGCAAAAGCGAAAGAGAATCTGGAGAGGGACGGACCAAACGCGTTGACACCACCGAAACAGACTCCGGAATGGGTAAAGTTTTGCAAGAACCTGTTCGGTGGATTTGCCCTGTTACTGTGGATCGGTGCGATTCTTTGCTTCATCGCCTATTCGATCCAGGCGACCACCAGCGAGGATCCGAACGACGACAATCTCTATCTGGGCATTGTCCTGGCAGCCGTAGTGATAGTGACTGGTATCTTCTCGTATTACCAAGAGAGCAAGTCGAGCAAGATCATGGAATCGTTCAAGAACATGGTGCCGCAATTCGCGACGGTCATCAGGGAAGGGGAGAAGCTGACGCTGAGGGCGGAGGACCTCGTGCTCGGTGACGTAGTCGAAGTGAAATTCGGCGACCGTATACCCGCCGACATACGTATCATAGAATCCCGTGGATTCAAGGTCGACAACAGCTCGCTCACCGGAGAATCGGAGCCGCAGAGCAGGTCACCGGAGTTTACCAATGAGAATCCTCTGGAGACGAAGAACCTCGCGTTCTTCTCGACGAACGCGGTGGAGGGGACGGCGAAGGGCGTGGTGATATGCTGCGGCGACCAGACCGTCATGGGACGCATCGCTGGATTGGCTTCCGGTTTGGACACTGGCGAGACGCCGATCGCCAAGGAGATCCACCACTTCATTCACCTGATTACAGGAGTCGCCGTGTTCCTCGGCGTCACCTTCTTCGTCATAGCCTTCATATTGGGCTACCACTGGCTCGACGCTGTAATCTTCCTCATAGGTATAATCGTGGCGAACGTACCGGAGGGTCTTCTGGCCACCGTAACCGTCTGCCTGACCCTCACGGCCAAGCGTATGGCCTCCAAGAATTGCCTCGTGAAGAATCTCGAGGCTGTCGAGACCCTCGGCTCGACTTCGACCATCTGCTCCGACAAGACCGGTACCCTCACGCAGAACAGAATGACCGTTGCTCACATGTGGTTCGACAATCAGATCATCGAGGCGGATACCACGGAGGACCAGTCGGGTGCTCAGTACGACCGCACCAGTCCTGGCTTCAAGGCCCTCGCCAAGATCGCTACTCTCTGCAACAGGGCAGAGTTCAAGGGCGGACAGGATCACGAACCGATTCTCAAGCGAGAGGTCAACGGCGATGCCTCCGAGGCTGCTCTCCTCAAGTGCATGGAGCTGGCCCTCGGGGACGTAATGGGTATTAGGAAGAGGAACAAGAAGGTCTGCGAGGTACCGTTCAACTCCACCAACAAGTATCAGGTGTCTATTCACGAGTCCGACGATCCCGACGATCCGAGGTACCAGCTGGTCATGAAGGGTGCTCCCGAGAGGATCCTCGATCGGTGCTCCACCATCTTCATCGGTGGCAAGGAGAAGGTACTCGACGAGGAGATGAAGGAAGCATTCAACAACGCCTATCTCGAGCTCGGTGGTCTCGGCGAGCGAGTCCTCGGCTTCTGCGACTTTACTCTTCCCTCCGACAAATTCCCCCTTGGATTCAAGTTCAACTCGGACGACCCCAACTTCCCCACGGAGAATCTTCGTTTCGTCGGCCTCATGTCCATGATCGATCCGCCGAGAGCCGCTGTACCGGATGCGGTTGCCAAGTGTCGTTCGGCCGGTATCAAGGTCATCATGGTTACCGGTGACCATCCAATCACTGCCAAAGCCATTGCCAAATCGGTCGGCATCATCTCTGAAGGTACGTACTCTGCTCATCGAGTTCTTCTTCATCCTCTTCGATCTCTAATCTGCGCACCGATTCTTTCTTCCTCCCACCTCGTACTCTTATTCTCTGGTTTTGTACAGGTAACGAAACTATCGAGGACATTGCGCAGCGGCTCAACATTCCCGTCTCCGAGGTTAATCCTCGAGAGGCCAAGGCCGCGGTCGTCCACGGTACCGAACTCAGGGAATTGAACTCGGACCAACTGGACGAGATTCTCAGGTATCACACCGAAATTGTGTTCGCTCGTACATCACCTCAGCAGAAGCTCATTATCGTCGAGGGTTGCCAGCGTATGGGAGCCATCGTAGCCGTAACAGGTAACACCCTAAATTTTCTTCTTCTTACTCTGCCTGTAATCCCCCCTCTACATATATATATATATATGATATCCCTTCTTCCAACTTCCCTGCTTAATAACAATAATAATAACACTACGCAGGCGATGGTGTGAACGATTCACCAGCTTTGAAGAAAGCAGACATTGGAGTTGCCATGGGTATAGCTGGTTCAGACGTTTCCAAGCAAGCCGCCGATATGATCCTCTTGGACGACAATTTTGCATCTATCGTAACCGGTGTCGAAGAGGGAAGATTGATCTTTGACAATTTGAAGAAGTCTATTGCTTACACTCTGACATCTAATATACCCGAGATCTCGCCTTTCCTGGCATTCATTCTTTGCGACATTCCATTACCGCTCGGTACTGTAACCATTTTATGCATCGATCTGGGAACCGACATGGTAAGTCCATCATTCGCCGACTAATTAATCTTTTACTCTTTCATTCTTCTTCATCTTTTGAATTTTTTCCTAAGGTTTCGCTCAATTTCTTTTTTCTCGAGCTCTTACTCAATCACCTAATGTTTATACCTTTTATATAGTTATAGTGTGTTCTTATTATATTTAAACTTTTCAGAGGAATCGAGTAATTGTGATATTTATGAATAGAAGCACATATATTAACGATAAGAGCCTTTTTCCATTGATACAAATGTGTTGTCAGGTGCCAGCAATTTCTCTCGCATACGAGCATGCCGAATCGGATATAATGAAGAGAAGGCCTCGAGATCCGTATCACGATAATCTTGTCAATGAAAGGTTAATCTTGACAGACCCTGCTCCCTGTATTCTCCTCCCTGCGCTCGCTGCGCGCACTCGAATCTACACACGTTTACTTAATGCTAGGCTAAATAAATATAGTATTAGTTTATCTGGCCCCATTAATTCCAGTACAGCTAGATCCGATATATTGTTATCCTCGCCTACCCTGTGGATATTTGGTGCTCACCACTTTCAGTAGCAGCCACTGCGATATAGACCAAAGTTGTGCAGTTTCATTAATCTTTTACATTTTCTACTTTCACAGAAACCTTCAATAATTCTCCTCTTCTGTCTCACGCACAAACCCATACATCTTGACGTTCTCCAAATGTCTCTCTACATTTGGAAAGCATACACTATTTTCTAATTTCACTTTCTTATAGTTCAAAAAATAACTCTGTCAATCTATGAATATCTCTGTAATACGAGTACGAAAACAAAAGTGCCTTGGAAAATAGAGGCAAACTTACATATTTCATAAGATTATTTATTAAACATAGCGGAAGCCTGATACAATGCTCCTTCCGAAGATTATCTATAATTATTCAAATTTATCAATTTCTCACGAGATTAGATGCAACGAGGAGGATTGTAACTTGGCACGTTGGGTTTAAACTTGAAAGCAATCAAACTAATGATTATACGGTCGAATGACTGATTCTATGTACTCTATAGGATGATCTATTGGAAACTGATGGCAGATTGCGAAAACTGAAACTTTTCTCTTTTTTCTTTTCTATTCATTCTCTTCTTCTTTTTTAAAGTGATCCGTCCAAAGTATACTGGTCGAAGGGGCCAATGTAGAAAAGTAGGAAGTTGATAGACATTAGCCAAATTCTCTGTGTAAAAGTTAAATTTTCGTTTAGTTAACTCTTAACCAGTATTCTTCAGTGATGGAAATAATAGACGTACAATATGTGATGAATATTGATATTGTTGTTACTAAGCTTTTTGATAATGTGACGTTAGGTTCCCGCCATCTCACTAGCCTACGAGGAGGCAGAAAGCGATATTATGAAGCGACGACCACGAAATCCCTTCACAGACAAGCTAGTAAACGAAAGGTAACACACAAATCAGAAACGTAACTGAAACTCGATGGACCTTTTTTACATCGAGCCTGGGGTTGGTGAAAAGAGTCATTGATAGCCTGATTCATCGGATTCTCAAAGCACGGCTCAACTTTTGCATATATATATATATATATATATACATACATGCCTACGATTGTTAAGCTGTTCGACGAGCAGAATCCATTTGTTTATATGTATGTGGGTATACGTATACTTATGGATTGCTGTGTTATATCTATATATACTACTAGCATCAGATACATAGTGACACATGCATTTGATGATTCGCGTATTTGGCTCGTTTTCTTTGAGAGTCCGAGCAGGCCTCAACGATCGCTGCTTTCTCTTACTTTTTTTCACTCCCCCCCCCTCACACTTCTCTCTCTTTCCTTGGTTCTTTAATCAGGAAATAAGTATCCAAAAATTTTCTTCGAACGAAAAGCACATCTCACTTTCTCCTGTGGCCCGTTAATCGATACCCACGTATGACAGGGGCTGTGAACTGGGTGACGACTTATCGGCAAATTCTTTCCTAAATAGCATGGTTTTAACTATACTTTTGTTTTGATTCATATTTGTATTTATATGAACATCCCCCGTCTCTGTCGTCCCTCTATCTATCTTTCTCTCTTTTACTCACACTAAATTTTCTAAGAAACGATTTTCTCTTTAATTTGCCCATTTAGTAATTCTTGCAAAACAAGCCTTGCTTATCGTTAAAATAATAGGATATTCTTGCACGAACGTCTGTATACTGTCTCTAGTACTTTATATATTATATATAGAATACTATAAATATGTGATAGGATTTAGCCAATGGTTATTAACAAATGTGCATTTATCTTGTTTTAATTAAAATATTTATTATCAATTAAAGTAGAGTTACTGCATAAATAAACTCGGTGAAATTCGAAGATTAAATGATACTGTTGATCTTTGTTAAATAGAAATTCTTTCAACGTTTAAATAATTATGTTGCGATAAATTATATCGTGTGAGTGTTACATTCATTATCTACCGACGAGCGTTCGTCATTCTTCTGGTATTCCTTCCATGTGTTTCTATCAATTTCGTATATCAGATTCCATTCCAAGTTTCTTTCTCTTCTTTCAAACTTTTGATAAAAATTGCTAAGAAACTTGAATCCCTCGAGCTTAGATAAAAACTATAGTATTACTTTTACTAATATGCATGACTTTTTGCATTATTCTTATTATTGCCATTTCTTCCTTCACGAGTTATGATTTATTCTCTCGTTTAATCTTCTATCTAAGTAACTTTTCAAGTTTTATTATTCGCTGATATCAAAGATACCTTTATCAATGCATAATAAATATTATCAACCTATGCTATTTATGAGTGATAAGATTTTTTTCTTCTTTTTAATTATTCCACCTTTTTTCGCGCCGCTGACGACTCTCTTCCTTCTCTTCCTCTCTTCTTCTTCTTCTTCTTCTTCCACGGCTTGGTATCATAATAAGGGTAATGGAACAACAATCTGTCGTAGTAGATAATGATTGATTAGTTTCACGGTAGTAAAGAAAGTTTTATAGATATTTTTCTAGCAATGATATTTAGAATTAAATAAAACTATTTTTATCCGTAGAATGATTCATGAGCTTAGAGTTAGAAAGAGATTTTCATAAGTCTGTGGTCGATTTTTAAATGTACCGAGTGTTATTTAAAATATTGTATACGTATATACGTGCCATGTTCTTGTATAATACAGATCAACATATATATATATATATATATATATATATATATATACTCATTGATATATAATTATTATTTATACTGGAACATTTACCATTTCTGGTATTATCACATTACTAGATTTAACTTGCTATTATCATTACTACTATACACAACTATTGCTACTGCTACTACTACTACTATCACTCTATCTCGCTATTACTATTGGTAGTAGCATTAGTAGTAATAGTACCGTTTACTGTCATTCTGGTTATCGACGATACGAACATTGTCTTTTATTTCTCAATAGATTAGAAATTATTATTATTATTTTGACCATTATTACTATTATTACCACCCTGAAAATCGAAAGATTTATCTACTGTCACAGCTGCCGCTGCTACTATCTCTATAATATGACTATTATTACTATTGTACTACTGTATCTATATCGCCACCATTGCTGCAAGGCACCTTTAAATTTTGGATTTATAAGTCTTCTTGCAGTTTTTTATTCTTTACAGTCCTCTCACATTTTATTCTGTAATGCGCTGCCTACGCCGCTGCCTACTACTACTCTGCAACTGGCAACTTTCTAACGGGTGCTGAGATCTACAAAAGCAAAAAAGAAAACGAAAAACATTTTTTTGTTCAAATGCATTGCTCACTTGGATTGAAATCTGTGGTTTCGCTGGGCAACGGGTCAAAGGACAAACCATAACTATTGCTTCTCTTCTTTTTTATCGCTTTCTCATTCCTCCCCTGCACATCGCCATTGATATATATATATCTGTACATATTTATACATATATGTATATACGCGGTTCATTTGTAACTACGCTATAAAAGTACTTTCCTTCTCGGTTATGAGAGATTCCTCGACAGTGCGCGGATCTTTCGTTGTTGATTCTCCCGGGATTATCCCTCTGATGATGTGCACGAGGGGAAAATTTGCAAATTATATAATATTTACCAATTTTAACGAAGCACCAAAGAGCTTTTTATTTGGGTATAAGGGATCGAATTAAATGCACGAAAGAGAACAAGAGGGTGAGATAAGGTTACATTCTTTGCGCCTAGGATATATGGAGCACATCCAATCATTGAGATATATATATATATATATATATATATATATATATATATTCAATGTTTCAATTAAATGATATTCGCAGAGTTTCTCAGCTTCACCGCCGCCAAAACTCTCTTATCTTCTCCTTTCATTTCTCTACATCATCTTTCTCATATCACCTCCTCTCTTCTCTCTTCCGATCCCTTCCCTTCTGCCCCACTATCTATCTCTTCTGCTTTCATCGTCTTCTTCTCTTTCGATGAAATCGTAGATAGCGAAAATTATGGAAATACTGCTTGCGCGCGACTGAAAAATGATTTTTAATGTGTATTATAAAAGATATATAAGACTTGTGCTAACTGTATGTGTACGTACAGGCGCTTGCGCGCGCGTGCTCGTATTCGAGTCTGCTGCATATCGTCTCTCGTTAATATTCTATACATATAGCATAATTCATTAAATAATAGTAATTAATTTTTATATATAGTTAAGCAACATACAAACACATATATTATACGCGTGTGTGTCTGTGTGTGTGTGTGTGTGTGTGTGTTTAACTAAACATATGTAAGATATAATATTCGTATGTGCTTGAATTGAGATGACAATGACATAGATGTATAATAGAGTATCTTATTAATGGTGAATGGCAGGTGCCGGCCATTTCGCTAGCCTACGAGGCACCGGAGTCCGACATTATGAAACGGCAGCCTCGCGATCCTTACAGAGACAATCTTGTCAACCGAAGGTGGGTTACAAAATTACCCACCAACAATCTATAACATGCCGAATCGCATATATCTCTTATCTCATTCCTCATTCAGCACTCATGGCAACGCACCTTTTTTCTCAATCTGATTCCGCCAGTCATTAAAAAAAAAAAAAAAAATCTCGCGTTATCATCTCTTCTTTTCTCTTTTCATCGAAATCCATACTCTTTCTCTCTCTCTCTCCATCGAGCTCATCTCAATCATCAATTTTAACCCATGCACACATACCTATAGATACATACATACACGCATTTATACACCCACTTGAATATCACGCGGAGTGTCTGCTGCTAAACGTCTAATCGTCAATCATCAAATTTATATGTACACACAGAAGCGCAAGATTTTGTCAACGCGTGTCTTCTTGGGTAATAGAAAAACAACGGACGCTCTGCGAATTTAACACATCAACTCTGACATAATTGTAGAGATTCAGTCATTAGAGTAGTACAAGGATTAATTTTTTAATTAATATCTTCACTTTAGACTTTGGATGGAATTTAATGTTGTGAATGGCAAATGCCTCTTTAGCTTAATTCACTTCTCACATCTCTCATACTTTGCAATTTTCTTGCCTCTGCTTAGATTTGTACTTTCTTCCTTCACTTTTCTTTCTCTTCGTTAAACGCCATTGCTTTCTTTTTTATATTTTTATTTTCATCTTGCGTGGGAATTGTTCCTTTCGAGCTTTCCATTGAGTTCATTGCTCTTTTGCAATATATTACCGAGTGAAAATTATTCAGCACAATTTTAGTTCCATTCACATGTTAGCTTTATTTAACATTGGCACGATGAAATGTGATTAATCGCAATTTAAATGGTACGTTTCGTATGTACAGTCAATATTGTATACTTCTACCGCATGTGTTATTTTTCCTTTTCGTCCTCTTATTTGTAAAAATGCTTTCGTTTCTGTATCCCCCCCCCCCCCTCCTCCTCTCTCCTATCCCTTTATCTCTCTTTCTTTTTTTTACCTTCTACTAATTTTCATTCTTTATACGCGTGAAAAATATTGTTTTACCGCCGATCTCTATCGGTAAGTAATTGCTTTTGGTTCTGATCGCAATTATAGTTTAGAGCTTCAATCCCAGCTGCCACAAAAAGCAATCACCCTATAAATAATTTATAAAAATAGTAGTAACCAAACTTTTAAAATAGCCCTTCCCAGCTTGTAATTCTTATAAAGAATTCTGTGGAATACATCTGTTTTAAAAACGATTAAATTTTTTCTTGTTATACGCAAGTTTATTGCCGATCACGGTTGTTGTAATAATGTTTTTTTTTTTTTAAGAAAGATACGTAAATCTTACGAGTCTTTGACCACAGAATTTTTTCAAGCCAAACTGCTCTCTCCATCCTTAAGGAATTCTACTACTATGACTAATACGAATTACTGTCCATCTCTCTGAACAATAGGCTTATTTCAATGGCGTATGGTCAGATCGGTATGATCCAGGCAGCAGCAGGCTTCTTCGTCTACTTCGTTATCATGGCTGAAAATGGTTTTCTACCAATGCATCTTTTTGGCATTCGAAAGCAATGGGATTCAAAGGCGATCAACGATCTTACGGACAGCTATGGTCAAGAATGGGTAAGCTATTAGTCAAGAGATAAGAGAATAAGAGACGAATTTGCAATATAACGATTATTTTCATTACAGACATATAGGGATCGTAAAACACTGGAGTTCACTTGCCACACGGCATTCTTCGTATCAATCGTCATAGTACAATGGGCTGATCTGATAGTTTGTAAAACGCGACGTAATTCCATCATTCATCAAGGAATGAGAAATTGGGCTCTAAACTTTGGTTTAGTATTCGAGACTGCTCTCGCTGCATTCCTCAGCTACACACCGGGCATGGATAAGGGTCTCCGAATGTTTCCACTTAAGTACGCAGTCCTTAAAACTTCATGCAACGTTATAAAATTCGTCCTTTTGCTAAAGAAGACATTTAAATCCTTTCACAGATTCGTATGGTGGCTTCCCGCTCTTCCGTTCATGTTTGCTATCTTCATATACGATGAAACAAGACGATTTTATCTTCGCCGAAACCCAGGTGGATGGTTGGAACAAGAAACTTATTACTAAACCTATGTAGAATACATACGAAGATTGCGCGCACGCAACGGTTATCCAGCAACCATGCGGCAAAATCGATATAGGAAAAAGCAGAATCAAAGAGGGGGGAGAGGATGAGACGTGCGCGTCAGATTGTATGAGTGTTTGTCTATATGCGTATACATCTGTACGGTGGTGTGCCTGATTTCGCGTATACATATTACGTAAGTGTGCCTGACATCTAAAATAGAACGAAACGAAATAATCCATAAATATCAGATTGAATAATGCCTACTTTCGAGTCATCAAAAATATTATATACTTTATATAGATCTAATAAAAAGTTTTTAGGCTTTTCAAATAGCATACTTGGTTATTTTTTAAGATGCAAGTCGCAAATTGTCAGAGCCAATCGCGTGATGACAGATATTACAATATTAAAGAATACGCCAGGTGCGACTGATTAAAATGATCGTAGCGAAGCGAGAAACTTAAATGAAAATAATCAAGTTTAAAAAATTACCGCTATGAAATAATAACTAAGTATGCTCGATTATATTTCACGCCGTCATTATAATAATAAGTGAAGCATTGGTAATTAGGAAAAAAGTCAAAGAAGCAGCTCTACTTGTGTTAAATAATATAAAACTTATAGAAGAGAGAAAAGTGATAAAGGCATGCATCCAGCACTAGATTGTTGCCCGATCCAAGTTATTATGGAAGCTTCTTACTACGAGTTACGTCACATTTAACAGTTTTGATATTTTATTGTTTTATTTTCAAATCGCGTAATTAAAATATCTGGTTGTATCGCCATAAAGATCTATTAGTTTATGAAATTGAGGAAAGATACACTTTCGTGCGTGGGTATGGGTGTATGTATGCGTGTGCATGTAGCGGAGGGTGTATGCGCGCACGCGTACGTGCAGGTGTCGCATGGTTATGTAAAAGACTCGAGGGACAGAGAGGAGAGAAAGGATTGGACGCGCATCCACAAATAAGAGAGATCGTATGAAAAGAAAAAGTAGCACATTTAAAAGCAAAGAACACGCATTTATTGTCAAGGAAGAAGCAGTGCAATGGGTAAACCAAGATTACCTATAAATAATTACCAATTGACGCAAATATGTAAAGTAATAATGTGTTGTTTAATAATCATGTGCAAGGAAATGAAAAATAATGGATGAGGGCACAACGTAATCATCGCCCGTTAATAAAAACAGTAAAAAATTGTAGTATAAAGAGTATCGATTGGAATCGTATGAGTTTTACAAATGTTATAAGTCAACAGTAATAAAGGAGATGACATTAAGAGAAACTAATAGTAGAGAAATACTGATATGATGTAGATCAGAGGAAGGTTTAAAAGTTAAACGGAAGGGAGTATAAAATAAAAAAAAAGCATTCTTACGTAGGGGAAATTAAAAGTAAAGAAAGGTATAAATTCATTATCTTAGTTTTTCATAGATTTAATGCCAGCGGGAAAGCTCGCTATAAATTATTGAGCACCATGCACAGAATGCCCTGTTTTCAATAAGCGCTTGGTTGTGTATAAACGTACAATGAGTGTGTGTATGAGAATGTGAATGTGTGCGTATATGGACCGAAGGCGTGCGTGTAATCATGAAAGTTTGACCGCGGAAATCTCTTTTATCCGCGTATTGTATATTGTCGCTATAGTCTCTGCTTGTCTGTCTGTATGCTTGACTGAGTCAGTGTGTCGGTTTTTATTGTCGAAATAACATCCTTCTATCGAGGGGGTTTAAAGTGGCTGCCACGCGACTTTTCAGGCCGGGCCTGGTCATGAGCCAGGGACTTTAATTTTTTGAATCTTCGAATCTCGTTGATTGTAAGATCGTCTGGAAGGAGAGATAATAAGGAAGGGGAGGGAAGGGGAGGGGTAGGGACTTCGGTATTGTAATTCAAGATACGACATTACGACATAGTAATTGGGCTCTGATCGAATAGATCTGAAAGCAAACCAAAGTGCAAATATCGTTTGTTCGAGAATAAGCATCTGCCTATCGTTTAACACTGGGTTCACGGACATTGTTCTTCTTAGCGATTTTCCCGCAAAATTATACTAACTAATTTAACATATTCTACAAACATTTGTTTATTAATTTATATAATTGAACGCGAGTCTCAACTGATACAATTAAAAGCATAATTTTTCTTCGATATTGATGGTCCTGTAAGCCTGGTGTTAAACGTACTTAAAGCTGACTCGACGGCCGACCCTAGCCCCAAAACTACCCTAAGTGTTCAATGATCGAGGTGTTCTACAGGCGTCGTAGTAGTCCTTTCGCTTTTCCCCTTGCCAAAATACCGTCAAAACGATAATCTATACAATAATCTATGTATGATAATTGATTTTTAACTATGTTTAACCTGCTCCGTTGCCGGCAGCATTCTAGCATCGCGCAAAACTCTACATAACTCTAACCTTTTAACAAGATTTTTGTTGCAATTACAATGCCCAGAAGTAGATAAACCGCATAGAAAAACGGAATAAAACGTTCATTATTATTATTATACAAATATTTCTTTCGACAATGGTCCTTTTTAATTGACAAGCACTTTAAAGAAGGAATAGTGTACGGTATATGAGGGAGAGGGGAGAAAGAGAACAAAGTAAGCAAACCAGGAAGCAAAAGAGAGGGGAATCGCGCAGTTGTAAACAGGGTGTTCAGTGCCCAGAAGCCTAGGAGCCCAAAAAATGCTTTGCCGTCGTGCGCCGCCTCTTTAATTTAGGCTAATAATTTAAATATTAATAATATAATAATAATGATAATATAATACATGTTACGATAAGATATTATTAGATGTAATTATTATATATGGTTTAGTCTAGATCGTGTTATTGAAGAAAAAAAAACAAAGTACGTATAAGCGAACAAAAAAATACTGAAGTATGACAACAATAAGACGAAAATTAAAAATCTTTTGAGGGTGAAATGAAACCAAGGCAAGTGATAAGTACGAGTAAATTTTCGATTCAAGACTATAAAATAAAGCGGGCTGAGGTAGAAGATTAAGAGCATTCCATACGTTTTACACTAAATTTGTTCATTCTGCTACGCTCTCTTTCTCTTTCTCTCTATCTGTTTCTCCCTTCTCATCCTCCTTGAAAAAAATAACGAAAGATTAAACTCACCAAATCAATGAAGGAATCAACCACTTGGTCAAAAGCACGAGAGAAAGAGAAGTTACTCAAATTGCTTTGCTTTTTTTCTTATTATAGTATAACTTACTGTTACTCTTTCTGCCCAGCCTGCTCTTTAACAATTTAAAGATCATTGAATTATAAAAAAATGCTAAAAAAAATGATGTTTTATTAATACTGTAAATATTTTAAATAATTGAAGACGGACAAAATAGATCTTGCGTGAATGGTGACTCATGTAAAAAGAGTGGACAGTTCTCGCTTCGAAGACATCCCTCTTTTGTCAATGAGTTTCCTTTATATTTCTGTTTTTTATTTAGCCTCACACTCCATTCATATACACAAATATACACGCGCAACTATAACCAGCCACATGTATGTACACGCCCGAAAATTACACGTAGCTACACCATTATATCAGTTACAATATCCTTTAATTGAAGATTCCTTTCATACCAATTAATCTATAAGTTCCGTTTTCACACGCGAATACATTAAGGAGGAAACAAGAGACATTGTCCAACCCAAGTGTCATTACTTTTGATGTTAAATAAAAAATACATAATTCATTTCAAGATTTTTAAATTAACACCTACTACTATATACTAATATATACTTTCCTTCCCTTAGCGATTTAACTGAAAACCATCATTGCTTTGTGTAAAAAACATCTTAAATATATTTCAGTCTTTTTAACAATTTTCATACATAGCTTATAGTCTTAAAAACAATATTATTCAGTCTCAGGTAAATGAAGCGCTTTCATTTTCAATCTTGCTTTATGCAAATTTTTTTTCTGTAACATTTCTATATGTTTCTTTACTTTACCTTGATCTTTAAGCTGTTCATATTGTGATATATATAAGATGGAGCAACTTCTTTTTGTCTAAAGGAAAAAAAATAAATTTTTAATTGCAGTCTCCACTAGCTCTAAAATATGTTGGGTACTTACCCTTCTTTTTATAAATTGGTCTTTTTCCCTCTTTTATTGATTTAATTATATGCTTGTTCTCATTAGATTTTTGTTCCTTCATTTGCTCCTGCTTCTTCCCTTCCCTTAATTTATTTTCCAATCTTTCTATGAGGTATTTAATTTTTTTAATTGCCTTGGGATCATCCGTATTTTTCAGCTCCTCTTTTAAGGTCTTAAGATCATTCTCCTTTACCTTATCTATAAAATTGTATTAATATGCAATTTTTAAAGGCTTTCGCATTGTAAGTAACCACAGAGCCAGAGGCCCCCCTGACACAAACTGTCAAATCTAGGATCTCGTTCGTGGTATGCTCTTTTATACTGGAAGAATGTTTTGAAATCTAGACAGTGGCATTTTTTATGAAGATATTTTACGAGGTTTATTTTTATTTGCCCCCTTAAAGCCAACATTTTTAGATTTTGCGGTACCCGGTGTACCACTAGTTAGTGTTGCTGCTAACGCTGCTAACTCTTCCATTTTTAATTATGTTACGCTTCTTCTTATTTGGGCCAATTGGGGCATCATTTTTCAGATGGATTTCAATGCTACCAACGTGAATTTCCACGCTCAGATTTTTGCTTGCTATGTTGACTTTTAAACTTACCTGTTTTGAGTGAATTCATTGGTTGCGTTCCAAATCCTAACTAAGGCCGGTATTCATAAGTCGTTACTTATATGTATATTTCAGTCTGACTTAAAGTATCGATTGTCCTTTTTCACCTAACAGTAATAGAAAAAGATAACCTATGCTTAAGTCGGTCTTAAATATAAGTAACGACTATGAAACCGGCCTAAGTGCTGATGTAGCGCTATAATTTGACCAATTATGACACGTATTTTGGTAACGCTACCGGAGGCCAACGGTCTGCCAACGGAGGCGCGCGCTCGCCAGTGTCCAGTCAACTCCAGACTCCAGAGTCCAGTTGCCTGAGTCGCCATCAGTCACCTCGCCAAGTCGCCACTTGTCAGTCCCGCGTTCCCGTACCCCCCGTATCGTTCACCGCTCGACACATCTCCGATCTCTAACAATATTTATTGATCAGTCTTTTACGGGTTATAGCAAATTAGGAAAAAGTAACTTTTTCGGACAATTTGAAAATCCCAGCTAAATTTAAACATCCTCCCGGACGTCCCCGTAAGGTTGATAAAAAAGGACAGTGTCCGGGGAAAAGAGGACGGATGGCAGCCCTACCCGTAAGTATTAATTTCGTTGTATGAGGCTGACAATGTTGAGTGCATAAGCCTTTTATTCACAATATGATCTCTCAGCAACTTTATTTGCATAATAAACATATGCAGCGTATACGTGTGTATTACAGCTGAATATGAGATATCTCAAATGAGAATTGGAGCAAAAAATAGTAAGATGTAAAAAGTACATTTTGTGTTGTGAACTAAATATAAAATGCAATTAGTATATTGAGTTAAAAATACTGCCAACCTCATCTAGCAATACTATTGTTCATGGGTTAGAAAGTATCATAGCATCCATAAGTTTAATTTTTATAATGCCTTGTTTTTATTCAGGAGAAGATACGTACTGAACTTTCTCACATGAGTTTCCAAGATCTTCTAAAGCTTAAAGAAAAGATAGGAACAAAAGTTTACAATGATGCATTATTTGGTACTAGGGCCATTAGCGATACCCCAAAATCTAAAAATGATTTTAAGAGAGCAAATAAAAATAGGCCACAGGAAATGTCGTCAAAAAAGCCAATGTTTAAAATTCAACAACATCTTCCATTAAAAAGAACAGTACCACGAGATCCTAGATTTGATAGTCTCTGTGGTACTTACAATGCAAAAGCCTTTAAAAATGCATACAGCTTTATAGATAAGATGAAGGAGAATGACCTGAAGGCTTTAAAAGATGAACTGAAAAATTCAGATGATCCTAAGATGATTAAAAAAGTTAAATATCTCATTCAAAGATTGGAAAATCAATTGAAGGAAGGGAAGAAGCAGGAACAAATGAAGGAACAAAAATCTAATGAGAACAAGCATATAATTAAATCAATAAAAGAGGGAAAAAGACCAGCTTATAAAAAGAAATGTAAGTATTCAGCATATTTTAAAAGTAGTGGAGAAAGTTATTAAAAATTTACTTTTGTTCTTTTAGCCGAAAAAAAGTTGCTCAACCTTGTATCACAATATGAACAGCTTAGTGATCAAGGTAAAGTAAAAAAACATATAGAGAGGTTAAGGAAGAAGAATTTGCATAAAGCAAGATTGAAAATGAAAGCACTTCATTCACCTGAGACTGAATAATATTGTTTTTAAGACTATAAGCTATGTATTAAAATTGTTAAAAAGAGTGAAATATATTTAAGATGTTTTCTACATAAAGTAAATGCTAATTTATCAGTTAAATCTCTAAGAGAAGGAACAGTATATGCCAGTATGGTAGCAGGTGAAAATTTAAAAATTTGGAAATGAGTTATATATTTTTTAGTTAATGTCAAAAGTAATAACAATTGGGTTGGACAATATCTGTTATTTCCTCCTTAACGGGAATCCGTATACCGACATTACAAGGCGAAAACTGCTTCGCATGCAGCGTCGTCATTTGTTGGTGAATTGTAAAGTTATAGGTTTTTGGAAATGCCAGAAGATTATCTACTGAAGTACGTTGGGCAAATTAACAAAAAATGAAAAAATATTTTGGTTTAAATAAATATATTAACATTATTAAAAAGCAACAATTAAATCGCAAAATCCCCCAACGTACTTTACTAGATAATGTTCATACGTTTCCAAAAAGTCCACATAAATGCAAATTCGTCAAGAAATGACGATGCTGCATGCGAAATAAATAATGGAAGAATTTCGTGTTCGGGAAGTCGCCAACACGAAATTCTTCCATTATTTATTTCGCATGCAGCATCGTCATTTCTTGACGAATTTGCATTTATGTGGACTTTTTGGAAACGTATGAACATTATCTAGTAAAGTACGTTGGGGAATTTTGCGATTTAATTGTTGTTTCTCAATAATGTTAATATATTTATTTAAACAAAAATTTTTTTTCATTTTTTGTTAATTCATCCAATGTACTTTAGTAGATAATCTTCTGGCATTTCCAAAAATCTATAATAACTTTACAACCCGCCAACAAATGACGACGCTGCATGCGAAATAGTTTTTGCCCTGTAATGTCGGTATACGGATTCCCGTTAAATGCATTCCGTGTGAAAACGGAACTTACAGATTAATTAGGATGAAAGAAAACTTGTAAAAACCATCATTACCAACTTTCTTAGATACTTAACGACGTTTATCGCTAATCGCTATCGTACAATATGTACACTGTTCAAAACTGAATCATGTACAGGTATAGTTTCTGCTTCCCTATACTATCTTATAGCAAAAATGCTTCTCGCAAAATTGATTCATGTCCATCTCAACTTGAGAATCTCAAGTTGAGATGGACATGAATCAATTTTGCGAGAAGCATTTTTGCTATAAGATAGTATAGGGAAGCAGAAACTATACCTGTACATGATTCAATTTTGAACAGTATGCCGGTCAATCAATGGTTGCATTCAGTAGAGACCAATGTTGAGGGAGTGGTGTATGTTATTGGCTATTACTCTTAGATCCTATAATTTTATCCAATAGAAGTAGAAGTTTAAAAAGAATTACTCAACAGTTCCGCAACTGTTGTTTCTACTGAATACATGCATATGGCTGCTCCGGGCTCCCCCGGCTGCGGTCCGATCGGCCCGATACATGCATAAGCACAGAAAGCGCTCTAAAAATCTATAACAAACGTGACGTAACCTATATAGACCGTGCACACCAACACAATGATAACGAAATGTCAATGTATAACTGTATACGTATAAATAAATTACACTGAAAAACTGCGAAAATTGACCGATAGTTTGCGCTGATAGTATGCATATACTACACCAATATACATTCTTATCTCACTGTCATTGTGTTGGTGTGCACGGTCTCTATTGGGTTGGGAATTGGGATCTGATCTGAGTGCAGCGTTGCCAAGTCCGCCATGTTTGAAGATACTACGCTGTATAGTTTGTTGGCGAGAATTGAATATACCACGCAAAATGTATAGTAAGTGTGAAACGAAGTATAGTGTTTTAGGTATAATAAGCTCTCAGTGCTTTCGGACGTGTTTTGGCCATTAATCTTGCGTCGTGGCAAGGGGAAGCTAGAAACAGAGGGGCGAGGGGATTTCTAGGGAGTTTGTCCGTAGCTGTCAAATGGCGCGATTAACCCTTAATTTTGTATCATCAACAAAAATAATATTTTCGGAAAACGATTGTGGAAAAGAAGGAAGGATTTTAATAAATAACAGAGAAGACAAAATATATCAGATGAGTATAAATTAATAAAAAAAATGAAAATTATTGTGAATTTTTAAGAAAATATACTTTGTGGTTATTTTTTTTTTGTTACAGTTGAAATCCGGTTATGATGACTTTCAATTAAGGAAAAAAGTAATTACAGACCAATAAATGAAAAAGTATTAATACATTAAGCATTTCTGTACGGCCCAGTCATTTCAATAATTGTGACTTAATGTTATAATAGTGAATGTGTAAGCGATTAGTGGATATACAACAAACTCTTATTGTAAATTTAATAATCTTGTATGACAATGTTTTAATTGCTATTATTTTAAATTAAAGCTAGTTTAATTAACATATTTTTATTTCATCCCTTTCTCAAAATTCTAAACACACATGGTAATTACCTATTCTTGTTGTAGTCATATATTCGTTAAATTACATACAAAATTACAACTGTTTTATATTTGTAAAGCATAGCTGTTTGTTGCAATGATTTTTATTATTCAATGTGAGACAAATCGCATTTTCTTTAGGTAAATGTCTTATTTATCCGCCACATCCTTCCATATCTTATGTAACATTTATTTGCCTTGTTAGTTCTTTCTTTTAGTTTTCAAAATATACTATTAATTTTTTGCTATTTTTATATACATTCAGATATAGCTATTCTATTGATTAATTAATCTTATAAATGTCAAGATGATTGGTAAACCATTGTTCTATTAAAGTTGAAGAATGGACACTTGAATTATTTTACTTATAATGTTTGGCATCTCTTCCATAGGATATCTTCTCTTTAAATTTGAGAGGATGTTGTTCTCCAATACATTTAAGGATACTGCTGAATTTATCTTGCTTTTAGCTTCAAATAATTCACATTTGGATATCCTTCCTCAATATATAATACATATTTTGTTAGTCCTATTTGTTTGTGAAATTTATCTGTTCTAAAACCTTAATTAATCCAGTTACTAGATATATAATATATCATTTTCAAAGAATTGATATCTTTCTATCAATCTTAACAATATCATAATAGATGTAATGAAATATGTATTCTATATTCAAAATAGATATCCATGCGTGTAGTTGGAAAACTATTTAAAGCTGAAAACAAGATGAGCTCAGCAGTATACATATACCTTTTAAAGAACTTTATCTTCACAAATATTATCAGAACATATCTCGCAGAAAAGTTGCCAAATTTTAATAGCATCATTCAAATGTCCATTTTACAAATTAAACAAGATAATGGTTTAACAATCATTTCAACAATTACAAAAATAATTGCAGATTAGCAGTATTATTAGATCTGTGTGTATGTATAAATGATTAGAAAATTAATGTTATATGATATAGACTGGAAGAAAATAGTGCAACGGAGCCAAATAAATGTCGCATAAGATATGGAAGGATGTGGCGGATAAATAAGACATTTACCTAAACAAAATGCGATTTGTCTCACATTGAATAATAAAAATCATTGCAACAAACAGCTATGCTTTACAAATATAAAACAGTTGTAATTTTGTATGTAATTTAACGAATATATGACTACTACAAGAATAGGTAATTATCATGTGTTTAGAATTTTGAGAAAGGGATGAAATAAAAATATGTTAATTAAACTAGCTTTAATTTAAAATAATAGCAATTAAAACATTGTCATACAAGATTATTAAATTTACAATAAGAGTTTGTTGTATATGCACTAATCGCTTACACATTCACTATTATAACATTAAGTCACAATTATTGAAATGACTGGGCCATACAGAGAAGTGCTTCATGTTTTAATACTTTTTCATTTATTAGTCTATAATTACTTTTTTCCTTAATTGAAAGTCATCATAACCGGATTTCAACTGTAACAAAAATAAAATAAACACAAAGTATATTTTCTTATAAATTCACAATAATTTTCATTTTTTTTATTAATTTATACTCATCTGATATATTTTGTCTTCTCTGTTAATTATTAAAATCCTTCCTTCTTTTCCACAATCGTTTTCCGAAAATATTATTTTTGTTGATGATATAAAATTGAGGGTTAATCGCGCCATTTGACAGCTACGGACAAACTCCCTAGAAATCCCCTCGCCCCTCTGATTCTAACTTCCCCTCGCCAAGACTCAAGATTAATGGCCAAAACGTAGTACAGTAATCGCCAGGTATGGCTTTCCCATAATTTTTCGATGCTTTTAGGAATCGCATTAAAAAGACCAGCGCTTTTACTTCGCGCACCTAACTCACTCACTTGCTTCGTTCGTATGTATATACTACAACTATAAATTGAATCGTGTGTGCTTTCAGCTATAGTGTATAGTAATCATTTTCCATGTTAAATTACAGAGTGAAGCTAGCTGAACCACACACGATTCAATTTTCCACTGAATTCCCACTGTGCAGTGTGCACTTCATACACCATAGGAAATTGATTCGGCGACCTTTCAGTTAACTTCACTTCGTACTTTCTCTACGAATTTCAAAGACGGCGATCAATTTTCCACAGTGTCTATACACTATTAAAAAAACTTATAAAAAACTTCGCCTGAGCTAGGTAAATTTCGTTATACACGTCAGATGTAAGCGGGAACTATAAATAGTATAAATGCAGACATTTGTTTAACAGAACATCATTTATTATAACATGCAGATGTCTTAAAATATTTATTAACTACATTTTTTATTGTAAATTAATTGCAAAACAGTGTATATAATGACGATATTCACTTACAAAAGAATTATTTTTAAACGGCACTACGCGACACGAATTTTTTAAATGTCACTACACGGCGTGGAATTTTTAAACACGCATTCATTTTAGAATAAGATCGTCTAATGTATAACAAATATTATTTTATTAAACTGTAGTGAGTTCATTTTATAGTTCATTTAACTTCAAAATAAAATGATGAGAATTATGGGTTAAGAGAGTCCTTGAGTCTTCTACTTTTAATCGTGCAAGCACTAAACACGCACACGCGTGTGCTGCACACTGATAATTTTTACGAGTTTTCTAATTATTACACTTTTTTTACAAATGAAAGCTTTTATTTTCATCACATACAGTATTCCATTAAATTATTGTATTATATAAAATCAATAATAATGAATGAAAATTTACTTAAAATTAATTAAACTGTAACAAAATAATTTATTTTAATTAAATTTACATAGATTTATTAAAGAGCGGTAAAATTTTATTAACATAATAATAAAATAGCACGTATTTGATGAAAATAAAACACTACATTATTTTTAATCGCGAATAATGCGAAATAAATGTCAGTGATTATAAAAAGAAACAGCGCGATTTACTGACAACTCATACGCGGAAATTTGATAGATAAACTGAAACTCGCGCTTCAAAAAAATACCATCCGGAACAGGTACTACTCGTTAAGATTCTTTTTCACTGGCTTTTAAAACGCTAAATTTGCCATATGATATAAAATTGTTAACATTGCAATGTATTAGCATAAGTATTTTCGAAAAAATGGTCAATCCGTACTTGGCAAAATAATCATTTTAAAAGTTGGTGAAAGAGATCCTACTCATACCGATAGCAGTCGCAACTGATTTGCGGAATATCTCAAATTGCAACCAATCAGGTGCGATTGCTAATTAACCCGCCCACAATAAGCGATACCTGTTCCGCATAGCCCTCTCGCGTAGCGGGTACATCAATTCAGTTATCAATTATCCGCGTACCGGTCGTCAGTGGTTCCCGCGTTGTAGTTTTTCGTAACCACTGAGTACTGACATTTAGTTTAAATTAGTCGCGATTAAAAATAATTTAATGTTTTATTTTCATCACATATGAGCTATTTATTTTATAATATTAATAAAATTGTGCCGCGTTTTATAAAATTTAAATAAATTGAATTAGCTTTTATTATTTTTATACAAACAATTTAAATTTATTTAAGATTTTATTAATTATTATTAATTTCTAAATAAATTTAAAATTCTGGTTAAAATTTTTTAATAGTGTTGTGCAATTATAAGTATTCGGCATTGGTGACGATAAATTGTTTAAAAATTAAACTTAACTTTTCTATATAATTTCCGCATATTTAATTATGTCAAGAGGGAAATTTAAGTAATGCAGTTGGGATATTTTAATAGAATATATAGTAATGAATGCAGTGTGTGATGAAAATAAAAGCTTTTATCTGTGTATAATTCGCGTAATAAATAGAAAATTTGTGACTACAGTCAGTGCGGAGCGTGTCTATTGTGTATGTGTGTGTGAGTGCTGCAGCGAATAAAGACAGAAGCCTCAAAGACTGTTAAAGCCTGCCAGTTTTACTTTAATTATATTAAAGTTAAATAAATTAAAATTAACTCTATAAAATTACATGCAATAATTTATTTCTGTTACGGATAGCGACTTCACTAAAGAGTAAGAGAGCGCGTTTAAAAATGTCACGTCGAGGAGTGTCGTTTGAAAAATCCGAGTCTCGTAGTGTCAGTCGATAAGTGCTCGTCGTGCAGTGCGGTTTTCCAGAGTAGTATACCTTAAAATAAAACTCGCGTTACGAAATGCCGTTTGAAAAATCCGAGTTTCGAAGTTTCAATCGATAAGTGTTCGTCGCGCAGTGCGGTTGTCCCGCGTAGTATACGTTGAAATAAAATTCGCGTCGCGCAGTGCCGTTTGTAAAATCCTAGTTTCGTAGTGTCATTCGATAAGTGCTCGTCGCGGAATGCGGTTGTCCCGAGTAGTATACGTTAAAATAAAATTCTCCTCGCGCAGTGCCGTTTGAAAAATCCGAGTTTCGAAGTGTCAGTCGATAAGTGTTCGTCGCGGAGTGCGGTTGTCCCGCGTAGTATACGTTGAAATAAAATTCGCGTCGCGCATACCGTTTGAATAATCCGAGTCTCGTTGTGTCAGTCGTGAAGTGCTAGTCGCGTAGTGCGGTTCTCCCGCGTAGTGTACGTTTAAAAGAAATCGCGTAGCGCACTGCTACTTTAAAAATCCGAGTCTGTAGTGTCAGTCGTGAACTGCTCATCGCGTAGTGCGGTTGTCCCGGTAGTGTACGTTAAAAAAAAATCGCGTCTCGTAGTGCCTTTTGAATAATCCGAGTTTCGTAGTGTCAGTCGATAAGTGTTCGTCGCGGAGTGCGGTTGTCCCGCGTAGTATACGTTAAAGACAAATCGCGTCGCGCAGTGCAGTTTGAAAAATCCGAGTCTTTTAGTGTCAGTCGTGAAGTGCTCGTCGCGTAGTGCGGTTGTCCCGGTAGTGTACGTTAAAAAGAAATCGCGTCGCGTAGTGCCTTTTGAATAATCCGAGTCTCGTAGTGTCAGTCGTGAAGTACTCGTCGCGTAGTGCGGTTCTCCCGCGTAGTGTACGTTTAAAAGAAATCGCGTAGCGCACTGCTACTTTAAAAATCCGAGTCTGTAGTGTCAGTCGTGAATTGCTCGTCGCGTAGTGCGGTTCTCCTGCGTAGTGTACGTTAAAAAGAAATCGCGTAGCGCACTGCTGATTTAAAAATCCGAGTCTGTAGTGTCAGTCGTGAACTGCTCGTCGCGTAGTGCGGTTGTCCCGGTAGTGTACGTTAAAAAGTAATCGCGTAGCGCACTGCTACTTTAAAAATCCAAGTCTCGAAGTGTCAGTTGTGTAGTGCTCGTCGCGTAGTGCGGTTCTCCTGCGTAGTGTTCGTTAAAAAGAAATCGCGTAGCGCACTGCTGTTTTATAAATTAGAATTTGTAGTGACAGTCGTGAACTGCTCGTCGCGTAGTGCGGCTATCCAGGTAGTGTACGCTAAAAAGAAATCGCGTCGCGTAGTGCCTTTTGAATAATCCGAGTCTCGTAGTGTCAGTCGTGAGCTGCTCGTCGCGTAGTGCGGTTGTCGCGAGAAGTGTACCTTAAAAAGAATTCGCGCAGTGCCGTTTAAAAATCATTTTTTCGCGAGTGCATAACGTCAGCGTCCTCATCTCCATCGTCATCATAAACGCCATTATCATCGCCATCAACATCACCATTCCCATCTTCGGTATTATCGCAGAATATGTATGAATTATGGCTGGGAATTCGCTGAATGAGCGAGTCCCACAAGTAAAACCGTAGAAATTTTTTTTATTAACTAAAGAATGACCAAAAACCTATCAGTAGGTTACAGTTGGCCATTCTTCGGTTAAAATCATTTCTTGTTTTGTTTTTAATGTTTTTCAGATCCTCCGTATCGTCTATTTCTATTTTGCGCGTATTTTCTGTTTTTCATTAGGTTTAGATTGGCGTTATATGTAGGCTCTTTAGCTTTGTGAATTAGATAGTCATTATAGTTTTCGGTATTAGGTAGGGTATCATTTTCAGGTTTCTTAATTCCTTTTAAAATAAAGGGAATCACCTCAACTTCATTTTCCACGGAGATTCTATCTTCCCACATGTCCAGTTCAACTAATAAAGGCACATCTTAATTGAATTAACGTTCACTCTCTCGAGAGAAAGATGCATGTCAATTAATAACTAGAATCAAATACCATTTTCCCTTTTTTTTTAAAATCGTATGTTTTTGGTAGAATCTTCGTATTAAATACCATTTTTGCCAGTTCTTGAAATTCCAAATTATAAAATGAAATATGGAAATATTTTGTTTGAAAAACCTTCCATATTTCAGGTTAAATACTCGTTTTTTCAAATTTTATTAACATTTCTTATTTTCTGGTGGAGTGGAAGAGGACTATTCCTAGTGGCAAAACAGTCCAATATCGATATATATTCGATATGGAATTCATACCAACCCTGTACCCTTTTCTCCATCAGTTGGAGAAAGACAAACCATTATTTGGAGTCAAACCGTCATCAGAGGAGGACGTACTGACAAATATCCTAATTATTTTTCTACTTTTCATACTTGCTTAATTTTTTTAAGTTTTAAGAGGGACAAGTATAGGGCAAGGCTGTCAACCAGTAAGGCTTAATTACCTGTCCGTTTAATTAAGTCCCTATTTATTTAAATAATTTCAAGGATAGGCAAATTGAGTTTTATTTTTTCCTTTCGTTGTTAATTCAAGTACAGATGTTTATTGATTAGTGGACTCTCGAGTGTCAACTGGCTCGGGCTGATCCTCCTTCAGTGATTATCAACCCTTACTTACTTTGCCCTTGTGGACTCTCGACGTTGGCTCAATAAGTTCACCTAATAGGGGTCCATCTTTATTGATGTGTAAATCGTTTCCTCGACGTAGTAGTTCTTCGTGTGACAACTCGGATCCACACCAAGGGACAAAGAATGTAAGTGTAATTAGTCACTGAGGAGAGTATCAGTCATGATCTGGTTGGCCTTTGTGTGAATTAACATTCACGCTCGAGAGGAGGAAGCTTTTCAATTAACAGCTAGAAAGAAGTAACAATTTAGTTAGTTTCTCTATTCATTCACTTTTTGTAGCATGCTTTATTAATTTATATCTTTGTCTGTCTTTGAAATTCCTAGTTAGAATCTGAAATGTGGAAATATTTTCCATGAAAATCCTTCCACATTTCGGGTTGAATTCTCGTTTTTTTCCAAATTTATTCTAATTTTTTTGTTTGTTTCAGGTCGAGCGCTAGAGGACCATGGATAGTGACCCCGTATCCAATAACGATATAAACCGTATAACGAATCGACACCAATCATGCGCCATTGCCATCCTGGGTTGGAGTAGTTCAAACCATCATTCGGAATCGAGCCGTCGTTTGAGGAAGACGTACAGGCAAATACATTCTTTTCTTATTTCTCATACTTGTTTAATTTATTTTATATTTTAGGAAGGACGCTTATAGGACAAGGCTACCAAGGAGTAGGAAGTAAACACTCTCCGTTTACTTAAGTCCACATTTATTTAAATAATTTCAAGGATAGGCAAATTTACTTTTATTACTTTCATTCATTGTTAATTCAAGTACAGGTGTTTATTGAGAAGTGGACTCTCGAGTGTCAACTGGCTCGGGCTGATCCTCCTTCAGTGACTATCAACTCTTACTTACTTTGTCCTTGTGGACTCTCGATGTTGGCTCATTAAGTTCACCTAATAGGGGTCCATCTTTATTGATGTGTAAATCGTTTCCTCGACGTAGTAGATCTTCGTGTGACAACTCGGATCCACACCAAGGGACAAAGAAAGTAAGGGTAATTAGTCACTGAGGAGAGTATCAGTCATGATCTGGTTGACCTTTGTGTGAATTAACATTCACGCTCGAGAGGAGGAAGCTTTTCAATTAACCGCTGGAAAGAAGTAACAATTTCGTTAGCTTCTGTTTTCATTCACTTTCTGTAGCATGCTTTATTAATTTATATTTTTGTCTGTCTTTGAAATTCCTAATTAGAATCTGAAATGTGGGAATATTTTCCATGAAAATCCTTCCACATTTCGGGTTGAATTCTCGTTTTTTTCCAAATTTATTCTAATTTTTTTGTTTGTTTCAGGTCGAGCGCTAGAGGACCATGGATAGTGACCCCGTATCCAATAACGATATAAACCCTATAACGAATCGACACCAATCATGCGCCATTGCCATCCTGGGTTGGAGTGAGTCAAACCATCATTCGGAATCGAGCCGTCGTTTGAGGAAGACGTACAGGCAAATACATTCTTTTCTTATTTCTGATACTTGTTTAAATTATTTTTTATTTTAGGAAGGACGCTTATAGGACAAGGCTACCAAGGAGTAGGAAGTAAACACTCTCCGTTTACTTAAGTCCACATTTATTTAAATAATTTCAAGGATAGGCAAATTTACTTTTATTACTTTCATTCATTGTTAATTCAAGTACAGGTGTTTATTGAGAAGTGGACTCTCGAGTGTCAACTGGCTCGGGCTGATCCTCCTTCAGTGACTATCAACTCTTACTTACTTTGTCCTTGTGGACTCTCGATGTTGGCTCATTAAGTTCACCTAATAGGGGTCCATCTTTATTGATGTGTAAATCGTTTCCTCGACGTAGTAGTTCTTCGTGTGACAACTCGGATCCACACCAAGGGACAAAGAAAGTAAGGGTAATTAGTCACTGAGGAGAGTATCAGTCATGATCTGGTTGACCTTTGTGTGAATTAACATTCACGCTCGAGAGGAGGAAGCTTTTCAATTAACCGCTGGAAAGAAGTAACAATTTCGTTAGCTTCTGTTTTCATTCACTTTCTGTAGCATGCTTTATTAATTTATATCTTTGTCTGTCTTTGAAATTCCTAATTAGAATCTGAAATGTGGAAATATTTTCTTTGAAAATCCTTCCACATTTCGGGTTGAATACTCGTTTTTTCAAGTATATTTTTGTTTTCTTTTTGTTTCAGGTGAGGCGGCGCCGCCTCCCTCCCCGACGGTGTGCCACCTTGTCGTGGTGGGGGGGGCTCACTTCTACAAGATCCCTTCCGATTAGTAAATGATTCGAATTAATTTTCTGATCTTTGGGAATCTTGTAGAAGTGCCAAGAGCACACCACACCTTAACGGGAATCCGTATGCCAACATTACAGGGCGTAAACTATTTCGCATGCAGCGTCGTCATTTGTTGACGGATTGTAAAGTTATTACAGGTTTTTGGAAATGCCAGAAGCTTATCTACTAAGTTACGTTAGGAAAATTAACAAAAAATGAAAAATATTTTTTGTTTAAATAAATATATTAATATTATTGAGAAACAACAATTAAATCGCAAAATCCCCCAACGTACTTTACTAGATAATGTTCATACGTTTCCAAAAAGTCCACAAAAATGCAAATCTGTCAAGAAATGACGATGCTGCATGCAAAATAAATAATGGAAGAATTTCGTGTTCGGGAAGTCGCCAACACGAAATTCTTCCATTATTTATTTTGCATGCAGCATCGTCATTTCTTGACAGATTTGCATTTTTGTGGACTTTTTGGAAACGTATGAACATTATCTAGTAAAGTACGTTGGGGGATTTTGCGATTTAATTGTTTTTTTCTCAATAATGTTAATATATTTATTTAAACAAAAATTTTTTTTCATTTTTTGTTAATTTTCCTAACGTATCTTAGTAGATAAGCTTCTGGCATTTCCAAAAACCTGTAATAACTTTACAATCCGTCAACAAATGACGACGTTGCATGCGGAATAGATAATGTCGGTATACGGATTCCCGTTAATTATACTATAGTTTTCTTTCCCGGGTTGAATTATATTATTTAATTCATTACTACGCTATCTGATGCCTGAGCTACATATGATTTAATTTCCCATTGTGTATATACGAGATAAGCGAGGATGAGTTATACATAGGCGCGCGTATTAGTATGTACAGTTTCGGCCATTAATCTTGCGTCAGGCGAGGGGAAGTAGAAATTAGAGGGGTGAAGGGATATCTAGGGAGTTTGTCCGTAGCTGTCAAATGGCGCGATTAACCCTTAATTTTGGATTGTAAACAAAAGTAATGTTTTCGGAAAACGATTGCGGAAAAGAAGGAAGAATTTTAATACATAACAGAGAAGAAGAAATATATCAGATGAGTATAAATTAATAAAAAAAATGAAAATTATTGTGAATTTTTAAGAAAATATACTTTGTGGTTTTTTTATTTTTGTTACAGGTGAAATCCTGTTATGATGGCTTTCTATTAAGGAAAAAAGTTCTTATAAACAAATAAGTGCAAAAGCATTAAGATATGAAGCATTTCTTTGTGGCCCAGTCATTTCGATAATTGTGACTTAATGTTATAATAGTGAATGTGTAAGCGATTAGTGTATATACAACAAACTCTTATTGTAAATTTAATAATCTTGTATGACAGTTTTAATTGCTATTATTTTAAATTAAAGCTAGTTTAATTAACATATTATTTTTATTTCATCCCTTTCTCAAAATTCTAAACACACATGGTAATTACCTATTCTTGTAGTAGTCATATATTCGTTAAAATACTTACAAAATTACAACTGTTTTATATTTGTAAAGCATAGCTTTTTGTTGCAATGATTTTTATTATTCAATGTGAGAAAAATTGCATTGGGTTTAGGTAAGTGTCTTATTTATCCGCCACATCCTTCCATATCTTATGCGACATTTATTTGGCTCTGTTACACTATTTTCTTCTAGTCTACAACATATAACATTAATTTTTTATTCATTTATACATACACACAGATCTGACAATACTACTCCTGAGTTCATCTTGTTTTCAGCTTCAAATAGTTTTCCAACTACACGCATGGATATCCATTTTGAATATAGAATACTTATTTCATTTCATCTATTATGATATTGTTAAGATTGATAGAAAGATATCAATTCTTTGCAAATGATATTTTATATATCTAGTAACTGGATTAATTAAGGTTTTAGAACAGATAAATTTCACAAACAAATAGGACTAACAAAATATGTATTATATATTGAGGAAGGATATCCAAATGTGAATTATTTGAAGCTAAAAGCAAGATGATTTCAGCAGTATACTTAAATGTACTGGAGAACAACATCCTCTCAAATATAAATCCTATGGAAGAGATGCCAAACATTATAAGTAAAATAATTCAAGTGTTCATTCTTCAAATTTAATAGAACAATGGTTTACCAATCATCTTGACATTTATAAGATTAATTATTCAATAGAATAGCCATATCTGAGTGTATATAAAAATAGCAAAAAAATATTGGTATATTTTGAAAACTAAAAGAAAGAACTAACAAGGCAAATAAATATTACATAAGATATGGAAGGATGTGGCGGATCAATAAGACATTTGCCTAAACCCAATGCAATTTGTCTCACATTGAATAATAAAAATCATTGCAACAAACAGCTATGCTTTACAAATATAAACAGCTGTAATTCTGTAAGTAATTTAACGAATATATGACTACTACAAGAATAGGTAATTACCATGTGTGTTTAGAATTTTGTGAAAGGGATGAAATAAAAATAATATGTTAATTAAACTAGCTTTAATTTAAAATAATAGCAATTAAAACATTGTCATACAAGATTATTAAATTTACAATAAGAGTTTGTTGTATATACACTAATCGCTTACACATTCACTATCATAACATTAAGTCACAATTATCGAAATGACTGGGCCACACAGAAATACTTCATATCTTAATGCTTTTGCACTTATTTGTTTATAAGAACTTTTTTCCTTAATAGAAAGCCATCATAACAGGATTTCACCTGTAACAAAAATAAAATAGCCACAAAGTATATTTTCTTAAAAATTCACAATAATTTTCATTTTTTTTATTAATTTATACTCATTTGATATATTTCTTCTTCTCTGTTATGTATTAAAATTCTTCCTTCTTTTCCGCAATCGTTTTCCGAAAATATTACTTTTGTTTACAATCCATAATTGAGGGTTAATCGCGCCATTTGACAGCTACGGACAAACTCCCTAGATATCCCTTCACCCCTTTAATTTCTACTTCCCCTCGCCTGACGCAAGATTAATGGCCGAAACTGTACTACATAGTAAGAGCGCTGGTTTCTTTTTAAAGCAGTTCCTAAATGCATCGAAACATTACCTGGCATTGGTTGTATCCCGCAAGGACAGAAACTGTAGCGTAGGATCCCGCAGTGAACAGAAACTATAGCATAGGATCCCGCAGGGAACAGAAACTGTAGCGTAGTATCTCAAGGATACTACGCTATAGGAAAATTGTATAATTATACTACACTTGGCAACGCTGGTCCGCAGGCTGCAGCTTTATTTTGTGGCCAGTGGCACTGTGCGTGCTAGGCGCCAGCGTGCATTGAGTGAGGTGAGAACTACTGAGAAGTCTCGTCCCGTTTCTAGTGACTACTTATTCTGCGGGTGTTGTCTCCGGATTCCAAGTAATTCCAACTCGAGAGGATTTGGACGCCGGATTTCAGACGGATTTTGGCGACTCTAAATTTATACAATTCCATGTAGGTTTATGTCTAGTAAGAGATTTATTAAATATTAATTGTCATGTATGTTCGAAAAATTGAATTGTTTCTTCTACTTCAATAATATGGAAAAGAAACTTGAAGAAAAGAATAACTTCCACTCCATTATGTAGCTTGTGATATTGGACTGTCCATTTCTTTGCAAATAAAGCATTATTATATTTTTCAGATAAGAATTGATTTTCTGGGAAAGTTTAATTAAACTAATTTAGTGCACAATGGCACTACCATCAAACTATAAGCAAGTAGCAATCAATACTTCTAATATTGTAACACCAAACCGTAAGTATATTAAATCTCTTAATGATTATGCTAGTATTTCGTGAAATCATGTAAATACCTTAATTACATTCACAGAACGAATAAGAGCCTCTGGTGCCAGCAATAGCAGTTCAAATGCAAGTGTAAGTTGAATTTCATGAAATTACTGTTTCAAATTAAATGTATAACAAGAATTATTCATGAAATTTTTTTATAGAAAGATTCGCAAAGTCCATTTGTCCAAACACCTCACAGTCACCCTGGCTTTACACCACAAAAGGTTGGCAAAAATACAAATGTAAGTATTTAAAACTTAAAAGTAAAAATCTTTAACTTATATAAGAAATTCATTACATTAAAATGTAATTAAACATTACTTTAGGCTGATTCAAGGCTCTTAAAGCCTCCCAAACCACCAGAAAAGCCTCTCATGCCATACATGAGATACAGTAGAAAAGTATGGGATCAAGTAAAGGCACAAAATCCAGAATTAAAATTATGGGAAATAGGAAAAATCATAGGTCAAATGTGGAGGGATTTGCCAGAAGAAGATAAAACAGAATTTATAGAAGAGTATGAAGCTGAAAAGGTAATGACAACAAGTTTATCGATATATGACACATTTACTTTAAAAAATATTAAATAAAATATTTCTAATTTGTACAGGTAGAGTATGAGAAAAGTCTAAAGACTTACCATAACTCACCTGCATACCTAGCCTACATTGCTGCAAAGAATAGGGGTAAATCAGGTGAATATTGTTTAACTATATTATCTTTCATTCCCATTATTTTATAGGTAATAGTATTTTTATCTATTATTTTATATGACATATAGCACTATGTGCGGCTCAACAAAATAATGATGATCGCGAAAGTCATGAAAGGTCTTCAGGAAGCAGTAAAAGTCAAGCAGCTCAAGATAGAAGAATAGATATTTTACCAGCAGAAGATGAAGATGATAAGGATGATGGATACTCTGTAAAACATGTTGCATACTCACGTTACACAAGGAACCATCGACTTATCAATGAAATATTTAGTGATACGGTAGTACCGGATGTTCGATCAGTAGTTACTACTCACAGAATGACGGTATTACGTCGTCAAGTACAATCTCTGACCATGCATCAGAAAAAATTGGAAGCAGAATTGCAACAAATTGAAGAAAAATTTGAAACTAAAAAACGCAAATTCATTGAGACAAGCGAGATATTTCAAGAAGAATTAAAAAAACATTGCAAACCTGCTGTGGATGAGGAAGGATTTAACAAAATGGTAGAACGACAATATGAAGCACTTCGGCGAGAAAGATTAAAAGGACCAGAAGAAAATCGCCCTGATGGACCACCATCTAGTGATTCCACTCCAAATTCCACTCCCACTCCAACTCCAGCAACAATGGAAGATGGAAATTCAACAGAAGTAAGCGATTTGAATTAGTTTATATTCTCGATTGTTTTCATTAATTGGTTTTCATTACAGGCTACAGAAAATGAAGGAAATGAAAAGAAAAATAATGGATCTGAGAAACCTACTGAGATAAAGAAAGAAACTCCTTCGCCACCATATACAGAAAATAAGAGCGAGTCTCCTGTTCCAACGGGGACAAATAATCAACATGGAAACAATACACCTATGTATTGTCCCTCTGTCAGCCCGGTTCAGCAACCTCAACCGCCACCAGTTCAACAACAAATGCAACAATCACAGCCACAGCCTCCGCCTCACCCTCAGAAACAACCTACTCCTCCTCCTCCTCCTCCTCCTCTTCCTCCTCAGCAACATCAGCCACCACCACAGATGCATCAGCAACAGCCTACTCCGCAGCATCAGCAACAGCCTCCGCCGCAACATCAACAACCACTTCCGCTGCAACATCAACAGCAACCTCCACCGCAGCATCAACAGCAGCCGCCCCCGCAACTGCAGCAACAGTCCCCATCGCAACATCAACAGCAGCCACCGTTGCAGCATCAGCAGCAACCTCCGCCGCCGCCACCGCAGCATCAGCAACAGCCTCCTCCACAACATCAACAACAGCCCCCGCCACAGCATCAACCACAGCCTCCGCCACAGCATCAACCACAGCCTCCGCCACAGCATCAACAACAGCCTCCGCAGCAGCATCAACAACAGGCTCAGCAGCAACACCAACAACAGGCTCCACCGCAGCATCAACAACAAGCTCCACCGCAGCATCAACAACAGCCTCCGCCGCAGCACCAGCAACAACCTCCGCCGCAGCATCAGCAACAACCTCCGCCGCAGCATCAGCAACAACCTCCGCCCCAACATCAGCAACAGCCACCTTCACAGCATCAGCAACAGCTTCCACCGCAACACCAGCAACAGCCTCCGCCGCAGCACCAGCAACAACCTCCGCCGCAACATCAGCAACAACCTCCGCCGCAGCATCAGCAACAGCCTTTGCCGCAACATCAACAACAGCCACCGCCACAGCATCAGCAGCAGCCTCCACCGCAGCATCAACAACAGCCCCCGCCGCAACATCAGCAACAGCCTCCGCCGCAACAACCCCCTTCTACAACTTCAGCACCTATGCCTCCGCAAACTAGTACTGCAAATGCTCCACCAATGTCGCCAGCACCTTCATCAGCACCATTACCGATGCAGCATTCACCTCATCAATCAGGAATGCTTCCCAATCACCCTTCTCATCAGGGTACTCCAGGAACGCAAGTTCTGCCTCCACAGGGCCCCCCCAATAACCCACACGCTCCACCTATGATTCCTCCAAACCAAGGCTATAATCCACAATATCAGCCACCGACAAATCAGCAACCCCAAAACGTGCCGCTTGCACCGAGGCCTCCTCATCCATCTTATGGATATCCAGCTCAGCAGCAATCGTATCACCAACCGTATCCGCAATATACGCACCCATATTACCATCAACCATATCAATATTCGCCCCATGCAATGGGTAGACCCCATCCTCATAGTCCTCACAGTCCACATAATCAACAGCACAGCCCTCATTATCATCCTCAATCCCCGCATAACGTTGGAGAAGGGAGTGCGGGTGGCGGTAACCCTGTATCTGGTCCAGGTAACGTCGCCGGGCCTCCGCCAGACGCCATCACTCCACCATCCTATTCACCTGCACCAGTACACTGCGAAAATGAACGATCTGGGACAAACGATAACCAAGGAGAGGGACAAGATTTGAAGTCAGGCTCTGGATAAAGGATCTTTATAAATGTGGTAACGAAATATTTATCTTCAATGATTGTAATTGTACTTTTTTATATCTTACACGAATATATGTAAGTGTAAGTATAGATTTTGGATTTAATTAAACATTTCTAATAAAGATATGATTTTTTATTGTAATTTGTCCTATTAATAATGTATTGCATGTTATAAACTGGAAATACCATGGATCTTGGTAAACTGGATAGGCATTTTCATTTTTATTTCCTTTCTTTTACAACATGGATGTACTTCAATCAGTCTTATTTAACAGATTTCATGTGCCAAAGACCATCATTTAAGTAATGACAATTCTCTATCCCGACGCCTTTATTTACTTTGATTCTGCAAATTACATGGAAACTTTAACAATTTTTTGCGTCAGATATAAGTACTTATATTTTTAACTTCTCACTTACATGTCATCTGTTGATAACGTTGTTACTCCGATTGCCAAAGCGTGTTGTTTTCCTTCTGCCATAACAGCCTTTTTTCAATGTTTAAGGAAAACGATGTAATATCAAATTATGAAGCATCAAACGAGAATAACTTGTTTAAATTAAATAAAGGATACAACTACTGTCCCTTTTTCAACTTGTGTCATTTTAGCTCCTTTTGAGGTCAAGCCTGGGCACATAATATTTGCTCCACTAAGGACAAATCTGATTGCGCCTTTATCAACTTGTTGCATCGGTAAAAAGAAAGGATCTAAATTTAAGACAAAAAGAAAATATTAAATTCATTTTTTTTCGTTAAAGATATATCCACAATTGATGTCAAATATATGACAGTCATACATTTATGGAGTAACTTTAACGTTGGCATCCACGGGCCTTCGCGATGTCGGAAAAACAAAAGTTCTCCAGCTGTATTTAATATTATCTCTATGTGGTCGTGACTGAAAGAATAAATCAGAAGATTATATTACCAGAAGAAATAAATTCATTAGCTTATAAGTGATAATAATTTCATACCATTTTACAATTCGAAAGGCATCTTTTTTTGGAATAATTTGGTCTATATATTTCTCGAGATAAGGATAAAGTTCTAAAAGCTTGGAACGGATACCTTTTTGTACAGATGACTTTAATTGTTGTACACCTGATATACTGTCCTTTTCATCAAATCTGCAATTATTAAAACGTTACAAATCGCAAATACCGGCTAAAATGGATAGGTTAAGATATTTACTCCTATTAAAAAGGAAGCAGCGTACTTTTTGAACATTTTCCTGTAGCATAAAAGAATTCTTTTCCTGGTTTAAATAACAGAGAAGACTTTTACAAAAGGTAATTAACTACTGAATAATGAAAAATAAATTATGAGCAACTTTATTCGTGTAGCAATCTGTCTACCGCTCTAAATGCTAACACTAACCAACTAAACACAACACACACACTTCCGCTTCATAGTGATAAATGATAATTCAGAATCAGTGGTAACATTGAAATTAAAGAAATGTTACTATTCCTCATAAAATTCTAGTGATATTGTTTAGAGTATTGTTATGTATAGGACAAATGCAGCTATCAGTTGGGGCCAATGGGATTACTGCATTCCCAATTCCAACCTTAGTTTGCACTACAAAAAAAAACACGATATAGCTCAAATAACTATGCTGCTGGGTTAGCTGCTGTGTGTGGGATGTCAGCGCTGTCGCTGTTACGGTTGTTACGTGCCTACTACGTGGGGCTGTGGGACGTCTGGCTGGCTGGGGTGGGTAAACTGGGTAAAGCCAGGTAAAGCCACTGCCCACTGTAGGCAGCAAGGCAGCTGCTACAGGGGGTTAACAAATACTCGCCTCGCCCTGGCCTTTAGAGTTTGCTTGCAGACTAATGCAGACGCTTACTACAAGAGGCGTTTCAAAATTTTAAACTCTCGTATTGCTCCGTCCATAAATTTATATGTTCACGAGCTCTGGGTGGTTAAAAATAAACATTCCTGTTTGTGAGTAAGTGCTATTACATCGTCTCGAAAAAATCAAATCTCTTCTTTGAAAGAGGAGAAACAAATAAATCATAGAAATATGATACCTTGAGTTATTAATCTACAATGAAGAATATGAAAATATTAACTCAATACTTAATGAAAGGAAGACAATAAAGGAAGATAATGAAAACAAAGATGTCTTCATTTTAATACTTAATACCAACTAGAACAGATAGAAAGAAAGCTTAAATCAGCAATACATTAAAATTATTTGACCAACGCAATGCCTACAGTAGTAAATTCTTCATTGACTTATGAAATTCTTATGTATCTAAACTCCTTTTACTTTGGTATGTTTGCTGTGTGTGAATTAGGCATGAGTGCCTTCAAAGCTGCAAACTTGCCACCACCACCAGGAGATGAGAAAAATAATACCATGAAGATAGAATTTGGACTGTTGTTCCTTCTTATAGCAACAGAAGGAGCTAGAATATACCTTGGAAGGAAAGGAAATCTAACCGAACGTGCCTTGCCAATTCTTATAGGAATTGTTTTAACAGTTCCAAGCTCATTAGCTACATTATATTTTTTGTTTTGGCAGAATTATGTACTTAGATTAGAGTTAATTCTTTGTAGTATACAGTTAGTCCTATTAGCATCAGAACTTGTCATCTCAATTTTGTGCCTTATTACTATGTACCGTCCTTTATCTCCAGAAGAATAACAAATTATTTAGTTTGTGTAAAAATATGACTTGCTGCACATTTAAATAATTCCTATGATATTTTACATTTTTCTGTAAAGCACAAGTTCCCAAATTAGTTGATTTTCAAGTGTTTGTTTTGTTTATTTTTCATTAGAATTCAACTATGTCATTTTTAACAATTCATTCCGGGTTTTATTAGCTTGTCCCAAGTGATGATAGCTTTTTTTTACCAACTTTAGGTAGCTGTTAACACTACTGCCTATGCTTACCTCTATTGTACCCTCTATCGCAGATGTTATGTCTGATTAAACATGTTAATTTTTGTAGCACACTCATATACAAATATTAATAGCACAGTTTCAAACTATGAGTCAAATTAAAACCAAAGACAAAAAGATTGTTGTTATTCCTACTATGTTTTTTTTTGTTAAGCATTGTTACTTTTCTTTATATAAAATATTATCAATCTTCATTACTCAATTATCCATTGTAATGTAATACAACCAAAGCATCAGTACTCAAAAAAGACTGAAAATATAATTACAGACAATTATTTATTAAATAATTAATTTTAATTACTAACAACAAATTGCGCTTCATGTAAGAACTTTATCATAATCAATCGCGTCTAATTTCTACCATGTCAATATTTGAATAAACCAAAAATTGTGCACAAAACTTGGTATATGTACTTATATTAAAATAAATATTTTTCAACAAAAAAATACATTGAACTTCAAGGCTATTGATTCATTTGGCTTGTACAGGGGTATAGCATACAATATTTCTTAAATTGCACTAATTTGTCATGCATACAATTATGAGAAATATTTGTATAAATTGCCTATTTTATTTCTAAATCACAAACATTATAGTATACTGTAAATAAATGGCAAATTTCTTTGACTGACACAAATGTAATATTCTAATCTTTAATGCTATTAGCCATAGCCCGGCGTTTTCTAATGGCACGTAGTCGATTACTACAATACATTCGAAGAAATACCGAGCCAAATACCAATAATATTCCAAATGTACCAAAAATTGTAATTTCATGATGATACACCAAGCAAGATAATAATATTGCTAAGCCCTGAAACAGATAATTTAAACAATAATATATATACATTTATATATATATATATATATATAGATATTATATTTTTAAATTACTAGAAGTTACCTGTCGTATTGTCATTATTATCACAAAAGTTACAGGACCAAATTTTGAAATTGTATAAAATATGTATAATTGGCCACTTGCTGAACAAATCGAAATGAGTAAGCAATCTATAATAAATCTAGGATACTAGAAAAAAAGAAAAAATTATATTTTAAAGTGTTAAAATATATTGTAAAAAATAGGAGTGTTTACCTTAGTCATAAAAGAAAGTATAAACGGGAAGCTTGATTGCTGGAATAAAGACATCGCGGTTAATAAACAAGAAAACATATTAACGGCACACGCCATTTGTACACTTGTTGTCCCATATTCTGTAAAAAGTGCGTTTTGCCAGGTACTTGTAAAACTGTCTAGCAATAAGTAGCTTCCCAAAAGGATAAGACCAGACAGTGTTGTTGCTCCATCTAAATATAATAAAAGAATAAATGAAAATAGATTTACTTTCTAGTATTCATTCATTTTTGTTGTATTACCATTCTTGTCATCAGAGCTCCCTAACATAAATAAAGTCATTCCAATTGAAATAAGTACTGCTGTAACATACTCATAATATTCATATGTTGTGCGTGAAACTATTTTTCCCATTATCATGACAGGTAAAATCTTAGAAGCTTTGGCTAATACCTTAGAATAGTGATTAAGTCTTCTTCAGTAAATCAAATTGTAAAAAATTAATTTTAACAAGCAAGATGAGTTACCTGAGTAGGAAAACTAACATATTTAAGAGCCTCATATTGACACCAAGTGCTCATTATATTTGAAAGTGAGCAAAAAGCATATTTATATAATGGTGCTTTATGCTGTGGTTGTTTTTGAATGATTAGATAAAATCCAGACATTAAAAATGCAAGTATTCTATTTACAAATACTAAAAATTGGGAATCTTGAAAATGGGCTTTGTTACCATTGCCATCCATATATTCCTACAAAAGATGTATTCTATGATTTTTACTGTCAAGGTTGAGACATTGCTAATAATTTTAATTAAATTGTACCTGTGTCATGATTTTCTCTTGCAAATAACCCCATGTAAGATAGCTAATTTGTAGGCCTAAAAAACAATGCAGGAGCAAAATTACATCTTGGGTAAAAGTGCGCTGCATATGCACTGATGTTGTTGTTACAAAAGAGGATGAATCCAAAAGACCATTTTCGCAATGCCCCACGAAACATGATCGAATTAATTTTGATACAAAACTATTGCCTGAATGAAAGAATATAAATTTTTTAATTTTTTATTCTTAACAAAATTCCATAATTTTACTTACCTTTTCCATAAATATATTTGCTACAGCGTACATATTTATATATAAGGCAACCAGGTAGTAATATTGTAGCATACCCAAGAACATTTAATAATAATCTAACGATCCAACTATATGATCCAGTCTTTAAAAATTTTTCTTCATTATTAACTAAAGGTTTTATTAATTCAGTAACTCCAAAAATTAGACCAACTGAAAGCAGCATGAGAAAGCTGCAAAATTGAAAAGCTAGAATATTATGACATTAAATAAAAATTATCATTATCTTTCTCATTTTTAGTTTTACCATAATAACAAATCATCTCTTTGTACATACCAAATAATTATCTCATTCAAATGATTCCCCATATTTATTTAAAATTAGCTTCTTTTTCGAAAAATATATCTTGATGATCCCATAACCTCTGCGAAAATTAATTAAAAGATATTTCAATATTAAAAATATATTTATTTAAAAGTTGATTATTCGCGTAAAAAAACTAATAATCTAATAAAAAAGAATTTCTGCTCAGTTTGACGTTTGTATGACAAGTATATTGTCACTTAAGTACATACCTCTATTTTCCATAGTTAATATCGGTTAGAATTTGACAATGTCACATTTAAATAATTTTACTGTATGGTAAAAATTCGTATCTTCCTTTTGATCCCATCAGAATGAAATGCTTTTGGTATTTCGCCTATTTCTACGACTTGTTTTTGGTATGCTGCAATTACACAGTATTTCCGTCAGTTTGAAAGTTGAAAAAAGCATGCTCTTGTGGTTCTCCAGTCTCCTGTTTTCATCATCCCATATCAGTCTATGACTATTCTTTTACAGTTTCTCCCTCACTCACACTATTCACAGATCTCATAATCACAGATGCATTTATCAGTTTATTTAGAGCTATCGCACGCATTGTCTTAAGAATGTATTTAACGTACTCTGTTAATAATATCACTGTGCATATATATATATATATATATATTATAAAATAAACTGATAATCCACGTGGCTGAATACTTCAAATTTCCTTCCTATTTTATTTATTACAGTATTTTTAATACAGATTGATTCATTTAATTCGGTCCAAAGCATGGACGTAAAGAATATTTCGTCTTCGTGCAAATATAAAAGATATCAAATTTTGCATAAAATCTTTTTGGATCTGAATAAAAACTACTTTCAGAAAGGTTCTATAAAAAACATCTTATACTTTATAATATAAAAAGATGAATGAACTTGTACATTCACGCTCTTAGGCGAATTAATTTGAAATTCGTTTTGTTAAATATATTATAAATTTGCACACATATATAGATATACATATAAATTATTGCTCTCAAACTATTTTTTGTTCAATTATATATATTATATTTCAATGGTATAATTTAAAGCAAAAATCTCTTTTTATATTTCATTTATATCAGCAGTTTCAAACACACTAGTCTTTGCATAGGATTTTTATCACATTGTCCATACTTCAATTTGTAATAAGCCCTCAATAAATAAATTTTTTAAGTACACCATTTATATATGATAGAGATTAAAAAAATACTCATAATCGTAAAATCATAATATTTTAATTATACAATTGTTGCTATAATCTTATGTCTCAAAAGTATGTTTAATTTAACACTTAATTATTTTACTTTGTTAATTATTAAAATGTATAAGATATGAGAATTATGAAAACCGACAATTATTGCATTTTTAAAGTGGATTAAATGGCAACTATTATTTTTAACAATGATCCAACTTGTTTAAGGTTTATTAATAACGAAAACAGCTTAAAAATGCAATATTTAACATTTAATTTTTCAAATATCATTCCATTCATGCCAAGCTGTACATAAAAAATGAATATGTACATTCATTGTGACTTGTATTTTGTACAATATATCTTTTATAAATCTTTGTACAATTATGAAAACATGCTTGAGAATTATTTTCTTATTCACTTAAAATAATGATTTAAATACGTTTTCATACATGTATGAATTATGGAAGCCTGTTATTATTTTTAAGTATTCTGTCTCTTATTTTACATTAATTAAATATGATATATTGAAATAATGAAAATTATTTCTGTGTTTGTGTGTGTGTGACTGTGAAAAAGTAATAGAGATGTTTCAAAATATTTAACATATCTTATTGAAAAAAGGATAAAATGAAAGTAACAATACGTAAAATTAATAATTTCAACCAAATTATATTATGTACATTATATTCAGGAATGACTCGGAATTTTTGCAATCAATATCTTTTAAAACGCTTGCCTATGTTCTAAATTAAATTATATTTTATCATCATTGATAACACATATGCTTTCCATTCGCCATTTTTGTGGGATAAATTCACTATTATTTACAAATTTTACATCAACTTCGATTCTCGATGCTAAATCGTATGTTCCGGACGCAGAAAGTAAAGCTTGCAATTTTATTCTACGTCGAGCTAAAGGTTCTATGTGAAAATATACTGCAGAATGACATGCATATCGAAAACATGTAGACGCTTGAGGTGAGTATAATTGCGATTTGATACTAGGCAAAGGAGTTTGGCTGTAAAAAATAAAAAAATTAATATTCGAACACACATTCATTACGAAATGTTTTTCTAAACATGAAAGATATACCTGCTAGTTCCTGCAGTATTTATTTTAACGGTAATTTCCAGCTGCAGGTGATTTTGAATACACATCGTTACTGGAACAATACATAACCGATTTTTGTTAAAATCGTGAGTCGTTTCTCTCATGTGGTTCAAGGAAAAAGATATGGCATTCTTCTGGAATTCCAATTCTAAAAAGGGATCGGTAGTTTTTTTATACGTCACATCGGATACGACGGTTCTATCCGGACCGAAAATCTTTAAACCACTGCTATGTTCAATCGGTCGAATTAGTACTTCTTCTGAACTTGTATACGTTTTATTTAAATATTCTATATCCAAGTGATGCTGACCAACAGCTTCTCTTACGATAATCTTATCATCTAGTATAATAGAGCGCCATTGTAAAATTAAAGTGGATTTAATTGCCATTGCAGTTAATAAAGGATTCTGTTCCAAATCTTTTAAATTGCTTGACTGTTGCATTTCATAGTTATTTTCATTTTCATCTAATCGTGACATATGTCTTCTTTGTATAAAATTAATATATGGTGTATCGGTAACCGATAGAGTTTCCGTATCCCTCTCAATTAAAGATAATTCGGAAAACTCAGATTCTTCACTTTCTTTTTGTCGTAATTTGAGCATCAAGTGAAACACTTCTTGCGGATTTATTTTAATATCTGATGATGAAACAGAAGATGAAAATATTGACCACATATTACTCTGTAGAGATATTTTAGTCAACGTGAGACTATGTTTGAGACGATCGTGAGCATCATTTTTGTTTTTAACACGAACAATTAAATTTAACGTAGGCGAGTCATCTTGGAATAACCCACTTTTTGAAGCAATTGCACTTATCTGAACAGAATCTAGGACTTTGAATTGCCACGTGTGTCTGCAAAGCCTGTATTTCGGTAGACTTTTCATTGTTGAATTTTCATAATAAAATAATAGATCTAATTTATGATTTCCCGTTTCATCAGGGGCCCTGATCCAAAGTGGAAATTTGTATGTTTCTCCAACATCCAATAAGGAAGATGGAAGAGAAATTTTAGTAACCTTATTCTTCTTTGAATCTTGCTCTAAAAAAGACAATATTCTTTAAAGATATTTTTTTAATCTAAATAATGTCTACAACTCACCGTTGTTGAAACTAATATCTCTATCCTCTAAAGAGTACAGCTTAGCATCCGTTGATACTATATAGGCATTTGTCAAAGGAGCATTTCCAACATTTTGTAATCTCACTTCTACCCTTTGTATTTCTCCACACAGCGTTTCTGAAGATATGCTACTGAAAAAAATCTATAAAACATATTAAAAAATTAGCTTTTAATAAAATCACATAAACAATTATAAAGGAATTTATTTTGAATAATTAACCTGCATAAATGGCGCCTGTTCGACAATATTCATTTCTAATCTATAATCCGTGTCATAGAATTTTTGACCCTGTTTCTCTTTAATATTTTTTAATTTTTGACCTTTGATATAAAATAATCTTTTCCCATTTATATTTATGGCTGGATTTAAAACAGGTGTATCAGCAGATGCATGACTAGGATTTGATAAACTATAGCTTAATCCTAAAATTTTTAACTCTCCAACTTGATTTGGTATTAGAGATAAAATAATATTTTGCCTGCTCATTGATTGCAATATAACTCTTTCAATAACTTTGCAATCAATCACTGCTGAAGAATCATTCAACGCAGATTCATTTATAATGACTTTATCATCCCTATTGAATAACCATAACAGTGTTAAATTCGATAATGGTAAAGGGATTTGCAATGGATTTTGTAACTCAATAGAAAAGTGTACCGGTTCGTTCAAAACCGCATTTGGTTTTAAAGTGTTATTACTTGTTTTAGAATAAAGAGCGATAGTAGGCTTAAAAATCATAGGAGCAGTTCCTTGGGCTTCGGCTATTAAAATTTCTTCTAATTTTGCCCATTTCGCGTCATCGCACTCCTCATTGTTAAACGAAACATGGCTTGCTGGAATATTATTATCATCACCTTTAGCGATGGGACCGAATAATACTTTAATATTATTAGCATCTATTAAAGGTAAAGGCAAGATTGGAAGCTCTTTCAAGTCTGATTGGTTTTCTTGAAGCAATAAGTTATGAGTGTGCAAGAATTCCCTTAAAAATGCAGCTTGTTCTCGTGCAGGTTGTTTGCTAGATACACTGAGTAGCTGCTCAAATGCCTTTACAGCTTCTTGTACTTGTTTTAATAATGCAGCTTGTCTGCCTATCGTAAAATGAATGTGATCCTCAGCCAAAGACCATCCTCTGTTATGATAAACTTGGTATGCTTGCTGATAGCACCTTAATGAATGTTTTCTTTGACCAGCCTTAGAATATCTGTACCCTGCTAGAACGGTGTGAAATGCATACTTTCTCGTCATTTTTGGTCCAATAAAACAATATGCAGCTTGTTCTAATAATAAAGCTGATCTGAGATCAGAATCTTCGCTAGTCATTCGAATCAATTGTTTGGCCGCGTCCCCATATAATCCGCGACCCTTCAAACATTCGGCACTAAGCAAAGTTGCTCTTGTAGCGAATTGTGGCATTCTACAACTATTTGAATAGGCCAATATTGCATCATCCATGTATTCAATGGTTTTTCTATTCATTTCACCTTGCATGAAAGCACTTAATGCTGCCATTTCCAATGCACCTGCATAATATAGCCAGGCCTGATCTGCTGCAAAATCTCGCTTCGCACTGTGATATGCTTGATATGCAAGTGAATAATGTCCGAACATAAAGCAAATGTCACCTAAACGACGTAATTGCAGTTCTGGCGATTCTGCTGTATAAATGACTGCGTTAGACGGAGCGGAGCCTGGAGCTCCGGGTTTATTCGTTCCAAACCATCTCTTTGTAGCACTAAATAGTGATTTACTAACACCTTTTTTATTTGAAATAACATCATTTAACAAACCAATTTGTTTTTCAACATATGGTAATAAACTTTTCAAGCAAAATTCTGTTATTAGAGATCGAAGTCTATCCCGATCCTGAGTAGATAACCGAGCACCATGTTGAGCAACTAGATAATTTGGTGAATCTGCCCAAACATTTGCATTTATAGGAGAATTAATTGTTTGATTTTTCATATGTACAGAAGAATTGAAGGTTTGCCCTCTTTCACTATCAGGACTCAGAGGATGTATTGTAACAGTAACAGCTTCTTGGCCAATTTCTAAGTGATGCATGTTAGCTATTTCAGATGTTTCAGAGGTAATGCTGACTGCATCAGCTACATCAGGAGATAATAATGTACAATTTTGTGGCATTACCGGTGTTCCAGCTTGACTTGTTTTATCGGATTCTGTTGTGAGGGCACTAGGCATGGAAGAAACAATTCCTATATCTGCTGGCGTTCTTGGAGAGTTACTTTTATCACTATTACCAGAAAGCTGCTCAGCTTTTTTTACTAAAAATTGACTCCAAGGATCTGGTAAATGAGGGTTATCGTCAAATTGACCAGGAGGCCTTGAATTCATTTGTAAAAGAAAACAATTGTTAGCTCCATAGATATTCTTCATTTCTGAAAAAACTGTTTCTGCTTTATTTTTATCATCTTGCAGGGAGTCATGTATCAAAATATAATATCTCAATGTATTATTATTAAACCATTTTGGCAATTTTCCTGGTATACTTTGATGTAATTGTGCTCCAATAAATTGTATTTTTTCTAATGGACTATCTTCAGACGTAGCTACTACCACCATGCAAGCAATAAAATGTTTTGTAAATTCATGATCAGATGGGAACTGAACGCTAAGAAAGGTTTCTCTCCAGGACTCAAACCAAGGAACAGAAACTGGTATTGTGAGACTACTTGCTCCAACTTGTACAGAGGTAGTACGTTCACAGAGTACAGTGCTAACAGCATCGTTCAGCATTTTTTTGGCAAGAGCAGTTTCTGGGGGACGTACATTTACATCTTGAATAGATAATCGAAGATTTCTTACTGTTACATTATTACCTTGCGGATCTTTAATGTGTCCTAAAAATTTATGTTTAATATAATACATAACCAACTCAAACAGATATGAATAAATAATGACACTTACCTTCAGTATTTAATTTGCAAAAAGGCTGTAGAAGCTCGACAAAAGACAAGTTATTCTTTTGACAAACGGTTTCAGCCGTGGGCGAGCAAACTGTCGCAACTTGAGGTGAAAAAGTATTACTGATAAATTCTCGAGGGGTTAGCTTACATTGAGCCATAATTTCAGTGCTTTTTTCTCATATGTATCCCCAAAATAAGCATAATTCAACTGTACAGCAAAGATTTTAATAATATTTTATACAAAATCATTTAAATCCCTCAGCATTTTCACACAATTTCCAAGCACACACACACAGTGAACAGCTCGAAAGTTGACAGGGTTGACAGAGTTAACTGGACTAAACACTAGACAAAGAAGCACGATAAACACGCATGTCCAGTTATCTTTTATTATGGAAGTTTTCTAATAGAACCGTTAATAAAAATTATTAATCCTGCCAATTTGGGGATATATTTTTCTTTATTTTATGAAAATGATTAGTTTAATCACTTCATATAATATAAATAATTATATTTTAATTTGCATTCTCTCTAGATCCTATATTTTTAAACAATGAATATTCACTTAGTTAATAGTATTATTAAATTTATTTCATGGTTTACTACAATAGAGCCAATGAGGAATGAAAAAATAAAATTTATATAATAATTGCACAGTAATACCCGAAATGGTCATAATGTTAATGACGATGCTGGTTGTGGCAGAAGATATTCGAACACGATGCGATCTGCGTGATTACGCGAAATGATTGGTTTATTTTTAAAAAACGCTGACTAACAACCAATCAGGTTGAGTATTTTTTGCATAACTTTAGTTATAATTGGTGTTATGCTTATTTTTCTTCCGTTCATATTATAAATGTATGTATGTATAGAATATTTTGCTCTGCCGTGAAATTGCAGCTGGAGACTGGATGGAGACGATGGAGTATCTGTGTTTGTACAAGTATTATTGTCCAAATATTCACTGCCCCGTGCCCCCAGTGCCCCACTGGCTTCTTAAATTCTCACTCCTCAGTCCTCACCTCACAGGCGTCACAGCCTTCACAGACACAGACCCCCAGTGCTCCTTGGTGCTCCCTCCCACTCCCTCCCACTTCCCAGTCGATATGTGGGGATGTGCGTGCATGTGTAGTTGAATTTGAATATTTCACCGAACTGACTTAAGTGACTACTCTGCTGACTGCACTACCTGTATGTATACTATACATACATACGGCTGTATATATATGTATATACGATATATGCACACTCAACAATAATTCTCTAGTACATACATATGTATGTAATCATGCTTGGTTATACCTGGGTTATACACAGTCAGTGAACAGGGCTACAGCTATATGTGAGATATTGATATGGAACAGTTTCTTTATGAAATCTAAACCGACCGGCAAGAAAATAATAATAATATAAAGAATTATTTTGCTTCAACATATACTTCAATATGGCTGTTTACGGTATGCAAAAATTCCTTCTGATCAATAAATAATATATGAAATGTCAAACATAGCAGGATACATTTTAATAATATGAATTCGTTAAGCTGAACACGTGTTTGATAGATTTTTTTACACCAATTGTATCAGTAGGGCTGAAGATAAAATAACGAGAAATATTTGTTATATTTTTATTCAGAAAGGTTAACCCATTTGCTAAACTAAATCGATTGTTAAAATGAAAATATATGTATATATACATACTCTGTCGAAACCATTTTAGAACGTGACTTAAAATTCTTAAACTCGTATTTGGAAGAAAAAATAATCCATTTTTATCCTATAACTAACATTATTATTTATATTATTTGCGTAGTATATTCAATTTATTCTATTTACGAATAGTATTTTTCTCGTTTTATATTCGAATTCTATAAAGCTATATATAAAGATAATGTATATAAATTATTTTGGCGCCAAGTTTTTGGCGGGAGTTTATTACGTTGCTTGTTTCTTTCCCTTGTATGTCAGTTCGAGCTGGTATGAGCGTAACTCTTGACGTGTTTATTTGCTTAACAAAATCGTCAAATATATTAGAATATTTTCTATAATCTTGAGTGATATTTACAAAGTATATTTTTTACAAGTAATTAAAAACATTTATTTACAAAAATGTAATATTTATATTAGCTTAAAGTAGATATGTGCATTTTATTTAAATTCTTAACAAACGTCTTAATTCTTGTATTTGAAATTTAAGAGATATTATTAAAATTTTCCACAAAAATTTGGATACATTCGATTAATGAAATTTTATTTAATTATCTTTAATTGTATTAGATTTAAAAAACATTGTTATAAAATTATATAAAATGGGTTCTCCCTGCAAATTATTTTGCCAAAAAAGACCATTTACAGTATGTATAGAAGGCAACATTGGAAGTGGCAAAACAACATTTTTAAGTCATTTTAAACAGTTTAATAATACAGCAGTATTAACAGAACCAGTGGAGCTTTGGCGTAATGTTGGTGGAACTAACTTACTGGTAAATTATTATGTATATTTGATTAATACTTTTTAATGTGATAATAATTGCTTATAATTATATCCATTCTTTTAGGATTTAATGTATAAGGATCCTAACAGATATTCGTTCTTATTTCAATCCTATGTACAATTAACAATGCTTCAATTGCATACGATGGAAGTAAGTGAACCATATAAAATTATGGAAAGGTCAGTTTATAGTGCTAGGATTTTTATTGAAAATATGAAACGTAATACAATGCTGGATAAGGTTGAATCAGTGGTTCTGGAAGACTGGTATTCTTGGTGCTTAAAAAGTGCTTGTATTCAAACAGACTTAATAGGTAACGTATAGTTTTATTAAAGTTTGGGTCTGTTTTTGTTGCCTACACTTTTTGTGCATTTTATTAAAAGCTGCCACTTTGTGTAATATAATTTAAAACTATTGTAGAAAGTAAAGTTAACATAAGACAGACTTTTTTTAAAATTCTTTCCTAATTGTATCTATTTTATTATGCACACAAAAGTTCTAGTAAATAATAAGTATATAGGAGTTCAAAATGTTTAATCCATACCAAATATTACAATTCTATATTTTCTATAAGAAAATGATTATATTCATTTACAAATATTAGAATGCATGCATTATCATTTAAATTGGCAAAGTATTTTTGTAAAGAAATATTTTTTTAAAGCAAGTATAAAATTTCAGTGTATTTAAGAACAACACCAGAAGTTGTTTATCAACGAATGAAAAAGCGTGCGAGACATGAAGAAATTTCAGTTTCTTTGGAGTACCTTAAACAAATTCATGAAATACATGACGAATGGTTATTTGAACAAACTCTCTTTGAAGTACCAGCGCCCATTATTGTAATTGACGGAGACAAAAATTTAGAAGAAATGGTAGGACAATTTGAAAAGTGTAGAAAGGAAATATTTGATAAACAAATAGAAGGTGATATAGATACAAAAAATTCTAATATAACTGTGTCACCTTGCTCATTACCAAAAATCACAGTAGCGTCGGATTAAAGCAAGTGTTGAGTAGATAGTTAATTTAATTAGTTATTCATATATATGACAATGAAAATATATATGTTTTAATTACATGGATCATATTTTAATACTTCTTAAAAAAGTAGTTAAAGTATATTGCATCAAGTGCAAAGTAGCAATTGAAGTACATTGCATATATATTTTAAATATTGTATTATAAAGATATTAGTGTTTGCACAACTGTATATTTACTTTGACATATATCTTATAAAGATTTGCAACTTAACTAGACTTGAGTAAAAATAATCAACAATCAGAGATAAATATTAAGGATTTTTGCATATATTTGTAAATGTTATCATATAAGTGATTGTAACGTTTTTCATATGAAGCAAAAATACATCACTTAGATCAGGAAACTCGGTAGACTCACGTGCCAAATAGTAAAAATTGTATATGTAGTAAAAACATTAATCAATAAAAAGTATAAGCCGTAATTAATTCATATAATATTGTTACGTGAGCGAGACCGAGTATTTTTTTCTAGTTATTTATATAAAAAATAGATATATGTAGTTTTTATTTATACCATTAAAATAACTGTTTTGTATCAAATATTAAATTTATCGATATAGTTTTTGAGAAAAAATCTTAAATTTTAAGATTTTCCATGGACATTGAATAATGATAGATTTCTTTCACATATATTAACTTCAAACATACCTCTGTAAATAATATTGTTCTAATAATGTTTTTTATGTACAAAAAGAAACGAATTATTTCAAATTAATAGTTTCAATATGAAAAAGTTGTCAGTACGATTATTAATAGCAATAATAATAATAATGGTGAGTTATATAGTAACGTGAGCGCATATTTGTGAATGTTGAAGAAATTTTTGTTTAGCGGCTGTTACGATAATTGATGACGTGTAGCAACCAATCGCTCTACGCAATCGTATTGTTGGCAAGCCCACATAACAGTGACCAAATGCCCTAAACTCGCTTCCCTCGTTCTGTTTTGTTTCCAATCCAACAGAAATTGATAAATCACCTAAAATTTCAACTATTAAAATGCGCAAAAAGCTCAAGCGAAAGTTTGTAAATTTTTTACCTCATCCAGTCCTATGTTTTTATAATTTTCATGAAACTGATCAATTTGTCCGTCTGAATATGATAATCTCTTAGCTACTTCTTTCCAACCATATCCCAAATGGGTTTTTACAATAAGCATATCGGGTAAACTAATTTCTTCGCTACAACAACTTAACGTTATTACATCATCTGTCATTGGCTTTAGTTTTGGCTTCACTACTTTAGGTTCTTCGTGAGTTTCTCTCTTCTTTCCCGCGTTTCCATAGCTCATATTACAAATATAACTCTTTGTCAATCCGATTTGGACTTTATTGGAATTGACTATATTATATGTAATTACGTTTACACCATTCACTAAAATTTACAAACTCAGTATGATCATTGTGATAAAGTATGAACCATCAAACCCGCTGATAAATAAGTTTATTTTTAACAAGATAAATCAGAGTTAAGTGATATCAGGAATCATATTTTCAAATGTAGAACCAGTTACACCGTTGCATTATTTCTTTAAAAAGTTAAAAAGTATTATTCTACAAATGATTTTACCACTAACCGTTTTTCCATGACTTAGATTTCATTCGTGCTTTTTGTCCATGTTTTCTGTAATCTCCTGATTCCGCGAAACAATCATTAGCTGTTTCATTTTGATCTCGTGGAATATCCGATTTCGTAGGAGTATCCGTGTTTGGCATTGATTGTTGTCGATTTAATGGATTTGCAGTGAATCCGGACTGAGGCGCATTTGGCAAAGATGTCCCCTTCATTTTTTCATCTTCCTGCGGAGTTTTAAGATTTGTACAACCTGCTGCTCCAATTCGCGGAGGATCCGGTGTAGAGTCTGCTCTTAATTTTTCAAATCGACGTTGTACTTGAGATAAAATTGACATTTTTTACAAAGCTGCCTAATCTGCACAACAGGAAATTATATTAGGAAAATTTAGAGCGAGAAGTAACAATTGATCTTCTTGGTACACGGCTTAAATGGTACGGGGCGAAGCCTTGTATATAAACCAAATTATTGATTAATGTTTTTACTTCTAAAAATTTAAATAAATAAATAAAAAAAGTATTTTTATGTGGATGTTAAGCAGCGTACATTTCCAGTAGAATTATGAAATTGTGCTCATCAGCCAGACAAAGCCTATACGCATAATCAATATTCTTCCTGATAAGGAATGATTTTACATATACTGTTTCGACAGGGAACCGATAAGTTTTATACTTTTATATATAAATCTTACAATACTAGGTAGGTTTTTTCCTTCCTTTCAATTCCGACACATTTTTGTATCATATCGATATACAATATTTACCGTGATAAGTTCAATAGCTGAGGGAACACGTGTGCATTCTGTCTCATGAAAATGGATACGAAAGCTTTTATATGTATATGGAAATTACGTTGTAAATTATGCAGAGATGAAGCTATGGTGAAGAATCGTCTTATTTTGCCAAAAATTTAAAAATAGCAAAAAAACAATCTCTCGTTTCACGATCATTTATTTCTTTTAACAATCGAGAAACTACAAGTTTTTTCGTTTTTAACATTTTACGTTGTATATATGTTTGCTTGATTTGTTGGCGCATCTTATTAATGTCCTCGAGAGTGTCTGGATTTTTCATTCAATAACAGAATCATATTTGTGTAAGCTGAAAACGGATGATTCAGAAACAAGACGTGTGTTTCTGGTAGTAATCAAGATATTATTATATGTCAATATCTCTCCTTGAATATAATTTTTACTCGGAACACTGATAAAGTTTCTGCAATCTCATCATCTCATCTCTGGATTATTTTCTAGAAGTGGTTTAAAGATATAAGTCAACGAAACCTTCGTTAATTCGGTGATGAAATAAAAAATGATTATAAAAATTGTTATTTCCTTGTAAATTGAATGAGATTATTTTCTGACGTTAAATTATAACTTTTGACTGTGTTATATGTATAAAGAATTTACGTGACGTATTAAAAGACGAACAAAAAAGGCATTGTATTGGAAATAAACCGGTCTTTACTAAATCTTTATGACATTCTGTCACCACAGCCCCACCTTTTTTTGGTAATTCTGTTTTGTCTTAAATTGATATGCGTTTCTGTGTGTTATTTATATTTATTTCCTTCCTATAAAAATATGCGTGTTTTGTATTTACCCAGTATCCATTAACAGTAGAAATAAATTAAATATCAAATTTATTAATAAAATACTCCTTATATTAATTAACATCAGCACATAAAGCGATTGATGATAAAAATTATATTCTTTGGATTCTGTGCATTAGCACATTATAGACCAAATTTTTGATGTTTTGTTACAAATTATAATGCGATATTCTTATTAGAATCCTGATAAAAAAGATTGCACCATAAGCCGCGCGTTGTACACATTTTAAAATATAAGTATAATTGATTAGATTAAAAGATTGGAAAATCTCACCGTTTTGTAATTAATAATGGTTCCTTCTCTATTTTAAGTTACGATATCTATACAACAAAATATTTAAATGAAATTTGTTTTTTGGAACTGCTTGTGTTCACCGCCCGCGCGGTTATAACACAACTATAGACAATGACACTATGATGACACAGTTATAGCCAACAACGAACGAAAGAAGAATATGTTAAGTCTGCCTGCAGTGTTAAGCAGTATTAAGTTTCAACTGATACCTGTTTCCTCAATCAGACCTAAACATTTCCACTTCCATCAGCTCTTATAATCCAATTTGATTTTAAATTATTTGGATCAATCGTACCATTTGTAAAATCATGTGAAAGCGAATAAATACAATTGGTTTTGTAGGGATAGCTCTTTTACAATGTTGGTACTATAAATTAATTTAATTGGTTAAACATAAAAATACTAGCTGAAACCAACCAATCAAAGTGAGGATAACGATAAACGAAACGAACCCATGTGGTTATCTAAACTTAACCTAAAACAAACAGAATTGTTTTTACAAAGCTAAAAAAAAAGAAAAGTTTTGAAGGTAAGCTAAAACATTGATAGATGTAGATATTCTTTTAATTATTATTAATACGTGTACCTATTCATGAAATATAAAAAATTATGTATGATTAGAGAAGCTAAAGGATATAAATAATTTAAAATGTTTGTAAAATCACGACTACTCAATATTTGTATTAGACATAAATGTTTTCATGTCAAAACTAAACATTTGAATCATGATAGCTCTTATTGTAAAGTTATAGAGAAACGTAAAAATGTAAAAGTATTGAGATATAGAAAGAATTGTCTAACCTCTGAAAATAATGTACTTAATAATAGAAGTGGTAGTAATGAGAGTTTTAATATAAAAGATGTTAAAAGTAACAAGCTACTCTTAGATGCTATTGAAAATGATAAGTTTATTCCATTTCAATCCATTAAAAACATATCTCATTCAACAGTAACTAATGCAAAAGTGATACAGTCTAATACTAGAGAAGACGCTAATAAAATTTCTATTATGACAGAAAACAGTACAGCAGGATCACCTAAGTGTGACAAAATCAGTGATGATGAACTGAGAGTAAATGATATTAACATCCAAATGCTTTCTAAATCGTTATATAAACAATTGTTTTTAGAATCTGATAAAAGTAAATCTTGTACTAGAGAAACCATAGAGTCCATTAAAAATAATTTAAAAAATTATGATATTGATATTGAGAAAGCTTCACGCATCCCTAACGTTAACATAGAGTTACCAAGTTTAGAAGGAAAAGACATAGAGGAACATTTTTATAATATTGCAAAAGCACAGATCTTGCCATATGAAAAGGTCTTACATGAACTTTTAAATCCAATTCCTGAAATGCCTGAAAACTGGCTTCTGCAAGAGGGATGGACAAGATATACAGAAAATAGCACAGAAAAAGTTGATTTTCCTTTGGAAGAAGGTTTAGTTTTTGACGTTGAAATAAGTGTTAAATTTGGACCAGTACCAATAATGGCTACAGCTGTAAGTGCCAAAGCATGGTACGGGTGGGTATCAAGGTTTTTGATAGATGAATGTAAAGACCCATTTAAAAATCATAATTTGAAAACTGATGTCTTAATTCCTATGGAAAGTATCAGAGGTGATGGAAAAAAATTAACAGAATTTCAAAAAAAGCCAAAGATTATAGTTGGCCATAATGTGTCATTTGATCGGAGTAAAATTGTAGAGCAGTATTGGTTAAAACCTACTGGAACACGATTTGTTGATACAATGTCAATGCACATATGTGTCAGTGGTGTAAGTAGTTTTCAAAGAGCTACTTTAATGGCAAGTAAAAAAAAGGGCACCGAAATAGAAGAAAACTGGAAACTTAAATCTTCTTTAAACAATTTAGTAGATGTTCATAAGTTATATTGCAGTGATTCCAATAAGTCAATTGATAAGTTATCCAGAAATATATTCATTGAAGAAGAATTAAATGAGATACGTAAAAAATTTAATGAACTGATGATTTATTGTGCATCAGATGTAATAGCAACTCACGAAGTTTTATGCAATTTGTTACCTATTTTCAAAGAAAGGTTTCCACATCCAGTTACTTTGGCTGGGATGCTTGAGCTTGGCATGGCATATTTACCAATTAACTCAAATTGGTCAAGATATACAGATGATGCAGAGTCAACATTTGAAGATATAAATTATGAAGTTAAAGCGTCTTTATCAAAAAGAGCAAATGCAGTCTGCAGGTTATTACATAATGATAAATATAAAGAAGACTTATGGATGTGGGATCAAGATTGGAGTATACAAGAAATAAAAATGAAAACAAAATTAAGTAAAAAAGAAAAAGAAATAGCTATGCTTGAAAGCCAAAAAGAGAAGGAAAAGAAAGGACCATCAGATTATGTCACTTATTTAACAGATGAAGAAGATGAAGTAGATCCCCTAGAAGAAAAATTTGCATATTTGAAAGATACTAAGTATTTATTATATGCGAAAGAACGACATATGCCTGGTTACCCAGCATGGTACAGAAAACTTTGTCCTAAAATGGGTAGTGATGATTGGGCTCCAGGTCCTCAATATATAAGTACTTCTTTGAAGGTTGTTCCAAAGTTGTTAAATTTAACATGGGAAAATTATCCCCTGCATTATATAAAGGAACATGGCTGGGGTATTTTGGTACCTTTCAATGATAGTCCTAATGTGGAAACAAAATTACCATTAAAACAATTTTTGATGAAATGTCCATTACCACAGTTGCAAAATAATGTAGCCAATACCGAATATACAATGTCAAAATTAAAAAAAGATATTGAGGAAGATTTAATGAGGCAAGAATTTTGGCGTTTAAAAGATAAGAATGGAAAACATCATGGGTATGGAAAAATTTATAAAGGTAATGCTGTTTGGTGCAATGTCATTATTGACAATTGCTTCTACTTTTTTAAATTGCCACATAAAGATGGTCCAAAATATAATGTAGGCAATCCATTGGCAAGAGATTTTTTGAACAAATTTTCTGAAAATGGTCTTGCTGCTTCTGATAAAACTGCGCAAACTGTTTTAAAACTTGAACGAACTTTGTCTTATTGGCGAAATAATAAAGATAGAATTATTTCACAATTAGGGATATGGTTGGATGATATATGTTTACCAAGTATAGTCAAGAAGAACAATATGCTTTTTGGTGCAATTATACCTATTGTAGTAGTATCTGGAACATTGACAAGACGTGCAGTGGAGCCTACTTGGATGACAGCTTCGAATGCCCAAGAGGATCGTATCGGATCGGAGCTGAGAGCAATGGTACAGGCACCACCGGGATATAACATTGTTGGTGCAGATGTTGATAGTCAAGAATTATGGATAGCATCAATTATTGGAGATTCTCATTTTCAGAAGATACATGGTGCTACACCTTTTGGCTGGATGACTTTAGATGGCACAAAAGCCAATGCAACTGACATGCATAGTGTAACAGCTAAAGCCATAGGAATATCTAGGGATCATGCTAAAGTTATCAATTACGCACGGATTTATGGTGCTGGCCAGAAATTTGCAGAGCAATTACTAAAACAATTTAATCCATCTATGACGAGTGCAGAGGCAAGATCAAAATCTAAAATGATGTTATCCTTGACCAAAGGTAACAAAATGTACACAATGAATTCTGAATACAGCAACGAAAGTACACCACCAAATAAATTTTACACAAATTCAGAGGCATATCAATTGTCCAAAGCATTTAAAAAGCCATTTACAGAATTATTTTCTAAATCTGAATGGGTAGGTGGTTCCGAGTCAGCCATGTTTAATCGTCTTGAACAAATAGCAAACAATGAGAATCCAGTTACCCCATTTTTAAGCTCAAGACTAAGTCGTGCATTAGAAGATAATACTAATGATTCACATCTTCCAACAAAAATCAATTGGGTTGTTCAAAGTGGAGCTGTTGACTTTCTTCATTTGATGCTGGTTTCTATGAGATGGCTTATGCGGGATAACGCTAGATTTTGTCTTTCTTTCCATGATGAAATTCGTTATTTAGTACCATCACGATACAAATACAATGCCGCTCTCGCAATGCATGTTACAAATTTAATGGTCAGATCTTTCTGTGCATCAAAACTAGACATGAAGGATTTACCCATGTCTGTTGCTTTTTTCTCCAGCGTCGAAGTAGACACTGTTTTGCGCAAAGACGCTAATGATGATTGTAAAACGCCTTCAAATCCTCATGGGCTTGAGGCCGGATATGGCATTCCTTTTGGCGAGAGCTTAAATATATGGCAAACCTTGGAAAAATCTAAAGGATCTTTGGGTTGGTGGAATGATAGAATTAAAAAAAAAAAACAAATCAACAAGGAAGAAAAGAATGAATAAAATTGAAAAATAATTATTTATTTCATTGTGGCAAATTATTCTTTGGGTGCGTTTTACTACTGTGTTATTTGTTGCATTCAGCAGACTATATTTCAGTGAGATATATTTTATAGGATGTTACTTCTATATTTTACAAATAAATCAATTAGAATGAGATTATAATAGGAATTACTCAACAGTTACACATTGATGAGTCTGCTGAACACAACCATTAAGTCTCGCCAGTTATTATCGGATATTTTTTATATTTTATAAAAATATACATAAATATTACTAGCTTACAGTAAAATATACTATGTTTATAATTAAAAAGAAATTTTATTATTGCCATTTTTATTGCGTATGTAGTAGTTGGGTTTAAGATGTCGAAGGCAACCAAACGTAAACACGTGGTGAAAGAGGTAGAACAAAATTTGGATCTGCCTACTCCGTTACAATCTATTGTCCAAATCAAAGAATCTCGTGGTAATAATCTCCATGAAGTAAAAGATTCAAATGGTGAATCTTACCTTGTGTCAATGCCAACGAAATTTAGGAGAAATATTTGGGTTAAGAGAAAAGATTTTGTTTTGGTAGAACCAATACTAGAGGGTGATAAGGTTAAAGCAGAAATTGTTAAGATATTAACGCGGGTAAATATATTTGGTATTTTGATTTTTTATGAAAAATTACTTTATTCTAGTGCCTAATTTCTTTTTCATCTCAGGAGCACATAAAATGGTATCGCAGTCAAAAATGCTGGCCAATTGAATTTGACGATTCTGACAATAGAGACAAGAAATGTTTAAATGGTGACAAGAACCTGAACGAAAGTGACAAAGAAGACGATGGTGATCTTTTTGTTAACACTAATCGAATACCAACTCATTGTTATACAGCGGATAGTGATACTGATAACAGTTCTGGATGATGTTTATAATGTTAGGCATACGATAAAAAGTAATTATAAAGTTTTTGATATAATGACTTTATTATATTTTCTTGGTCGCCATCAGGGGAAGTGGTGAGCGAGAGTACCCCCTCTACCTTTTTCCCTTTGACCTGATCACGTTGGTCAAGGATTTCACCTATCATTATAGCAGAGCTTAACGAAGCCGCGCTATTTCAACTGTATATTTGGTGTTTGTATTTTTTAAATGAATGATGGACACTTATTGTATGTAGATATTTATATCCAGGTGAGTTTAATTGAATATGCAAGACCTGTAGCCTTGTATAAAACAAGTTCAGAGGAGTCAGACTATGGTAGCCATCCGTATTTTATAATGAAGTATTGTACATTATTTGTAGCAAAAATATTTTATACTTTATAAATATAATAAAGTACGCAAAGGTACTTTATTTATGTGTTTTGAGAAAATATTAGTTTATAGATAATTCCGCTTGCGGGGGGCGCTGCAGTAGAAATGATACCTAATGAGAAAGAAAGAGAGAGAAACTGTTCTTTCGTGATACATGCTCTCTCATTGGTAAAAATTCAAAATTTGCAATACTTTCGTTGATTGGTCAATGTATCTGGGCATTTTCTGTCAAATTGACCAGCTCCCTTGCCCATTTCAATCTTCGAGATAAAATAGTTTTCAACGTCTAAAAATTTTCGTTAAAATGTCTATTTTTTAATGCTGTTAGGTTTTTTTAAAAATTCAAAATGGCTCTCTTAGAAACGAGACTATAATGGAAAAATGTGTATTTTTCTTTTATTGTTACGCAGAACTTTTTTATTTTCTTTATTATAAGTGCAAACAGTCTTACACGATGTATTTTTCCTGATGAATCAAAAACTGTTGCGAAAAATAAGTTAGCTCGTCCAAATTTTGGTTCAGTGGTGTTAAAAAAGTAAAAAACGTCATTTTTTTTGCAATTTGTTCTATGTTGGAGCAATACTGCATTTTTTCATCATTTTTAACTATGCCATATAAAACTTTGAACATTTTTCTTTAAAATGATTCATTATGCAGCTCATTATGATTATTAATTTCTTATACATATATCCTGCCCCGTCCTGCCTAACTGATTTTTTAAGGTAGTAGTCTAGTTGTTTTTGAATCGAATTTTTTTTATTTCGTTAGTATACCTGCATAAGAATATATATGATGTATAATTTTTAAATCGATATACAAAATATTAACAAAGATATAGTATATATTCGAGAGCACCGCATACTTGCACGCTGTAAGTTGCGTTACAGCTGCTAACGATTGTTCCTCTCTATTTTGACTCATCACCTTTATATTTCCTTGGAGCTTTTTATACCTTTCAATATACGAAAGGATATAACCAGATATACCAGTATTTGATGCATATGAAAAGACCATAGGACCGGGGATCGACGGTTAGTGTGAGTATGAAAGTTCTATTAGCCAAACTTTAAAAGCGTTTTTCTGAAAACCACGTTTTCTCGGTCGGCACGAGTGACAACAGATATTCTATTAAACCGATCGGACTGAAATTTTAACAAGTTGTTCTACACATTTGTAATTCTGGCCGGAATTAGAATATTTTTTTTTTCATCCATTATTTTTCAATTTACAGCCCAATTTACACTAAAAAAATGGTACCTTTTTGTTTCTAGGTCCGCCATTTTGTTATTTTAACCAAATTAATTTATTCTACTTCCGGCCAGAATGACATTCCTATACTTTATTTAGTTTTAATATCTCAAAAGGTGGCAACCCTAAGTCAGACTCTACTTAAGAATATTTCTCATTAATAAAAAATGTAAAAACTTATTTGTAGTTCTGTATTTATTACAGCAACGTTGCGAAAAATGGAGAATAATATTTACCTAAGCCCGCTAAAAAACAAAATTGTTCGCAATACATATATATAATGTTTTTTGTTTAAAAATATATTTTGATATATAATCATTTTTTATATCAGTTATTTAAGTAAACAATATGTAATAACAATGCATACCTTTACTTTTTCTATCATGAATAGATAAGGCGACTCTTTGTTATAAAAAGAATGTAATATTTTCCAATAAAAATGATTTTAAATGAAACAGTAGAAAAACTGTAACATGTTCAGTTGATATGCTGACCACATTGTAGTACCACAACTTAAATTTATATTATTAAGTAGGGTGAAGTGCTATCCTTGAAAAAGACATTTGAAAAGTCAAGGACCTAAAATGGAGATTCACGTGCAAGGCAAGCGTTTACATAATTCACTGAAAGGAATCGCATCGAGATAACAGCAACGCAAGCGGCGAAACGAATTAGGAAAACGACTTCTGTAACAGCATTATCTTATAGTTTGAATTACGCATGAGATACTAGATCGCTCTTATCGGTGGAAATTACTAGTAAGATTGGCGCGACAAGTGTTTAACGACATCATCGGCACAGCGGAGTCTTTTAACAGTACACACATCCCTTAGTCAGTTGGTTGACGCTGAACTTCATATCGTGATGCTTTCCTTCCGGTTTCTTCTCTTTTTTGCACGATGATTAAGTGAATAGAGTTCACTTGTAATTTCACAAGTTTCTGCAAATCCAATAAACGAATTTTACCTTTTATCACATATAGAGAATGATCTAATTCTTTCCTCAACTTAAGAAGACATGTTGGTATTGGATTTATGCACGTAAGGAGATCGAAATAGAGAAAAGTTTCTCGTACCTGGATAAAATCAGAATTAACTGTATTGTTATCGGTGGATTGGCTGGTAGGGCTTCAAAGATATCGTGAAAACAGTGTAGATCGGAACGTCAACAAGTGAACAGATAGAATCGACCGTTTTGTCGATGCTCTCGTCGAGACTTTTATGCTCCTGCTCGTGAAATTCACGGAATTTGCTCGAAGAACGAAAATTCAGCGGAATTTTTTGAAAAATACGTATTGTGCTTTTTTAATATTTAATGTGTTTAAGATGCCGACGCGGATAAGAGCTTTAACGGTCCATAGCTTGATGGGCCGAAGCTTGATTTGGTGGGTTTCCTTCATCTGATTTTTCCCATTAATACGAACATGTATTTCTCGATTTGGCAAACAGTGAAAGAGAGAGAGAGAGAGAGAGAGAGAGAGACGGAAACGTTGAAAGCTCCAGCACGAAAAGCGTAGCTTCTGCAATCTCTGTAGAGGTTATCTATGGTAGCCTATGGGGTGAAAGCCACACACTGAGAATTCCGACGTGCTGAAACCTTGCAATTCGTAAATTGGATTATCAGATCGAGATGCAATCAGCTTAAGTGAGTTGAGACCAGGATAAAGATCGTTGCTAATGGAGGAATAGCGCGAATCCATCGAAAGCGTGTTCCTTAGCAGCTACCGCACCTCCAAGAGGGAATGCTAAAATAATTGACAATCAATTGTAAATGTAACTGTTTCTCTTAGATTGGCCAAACTGTTTCGTTGATCTCTTTGTTCGATCATCGAGATTGACGCTATGTCTAGAGGACCCTTCCTTATGCACAGTATATGTATATAAAGCTCACTTTGCATGGTAAATAAACACAGCTGTGAGAGAATTGACTCGGCGTGGTTTCGGTAAAATTTGGAAAGGAAATAAGGACGGGATGAAAAGGCTACGATTCCTGGAGGAATCGCAGATGGGTTAGTAAAAATGATGAGACACAAGATTCTATAGATTCGAGCAAGTCGAGAGAACGACCTGGTGCGGCTGGCGCATTTAAGCACTGTGCGGGCGACATCTTATGAGCGAGATCGTTCCGCGAGGCGGTCATCTAGCGGCGTTGTGTCAAAGTGGGGAGTGTGGAAAGGAGACGGAGAGCACGCCGAAGCGAGACGGCCCGAAAGTCCCAGATCGCTCACACCGACACACCTCCGATCTCCAACAACAGCGAACCCTATAGATTCGAAAATGGGAGTCGAAAACTTGACGGAAAGTCAGTACTTGGTTAAGGTGCTTGGGCCAAAGTATCTACCGTTGCAATTGCTTTTACCGATGACGTTGGCCTACGTCTTGATCTTTGTCACTGGAATTATTGGAAATATTGCAACCTGTATCGTCATTGTTAAAAATACATCAATGCATACAGCAACTAACTATTATCTCTTCAGTTTGGCAATATCCGATCTTACCCTTCTGCTTCTCGGTAAGTTACACCTTGCGTTTTTCTCACTCAACAATATATATGTGTATATATATATATATATATATATATATATATATATCGTAACATCTGAAACCCTATCATTTTCATCATTCCACGAAGCTGTTTACAATAACCTATTTGAATTAACAGCTTCCCGAGTGCTGAAAGCAAAACAACAAATATGGCAATGACAGCCGTGACATATACAATATCCTATTTGTTTTTCTTTACTCCAATGTTTTGGTAAAGGGAATTTCCCGATAAATTGAATTGCATTGTTAGAACTTTGAGTGAATGTGTAGTTTACAAGACTGAAACTTTTGTTTATTTCGATTAATCGTAGAAAGTGCTTGATTTGTTCATGTTTTAAGAAAGTGCAAAAGGATAGCGAATGAAGGCGAGGGAAAATAATAATTTAGCATAAGTCGTATTCTCTGATTATTCCTCTACCTAGAGGCTTTGATTACTCGACAAATGGGAAGACGAAATTCGCCAATATAGAACTGTCGAAGTATGTTTCACGCGAACATCTTTCCGTCCTTGTCAATTTTTTAATATCGTCCAAGACTCTTTGTACAAAGTATTGAATAAACGATAAACGATAAGCGACGAATGATAACCGATAAATAAAATAAAGATACAAAGTCGGTGTCTTCGGCTGCTTTTTATTATTTAGCTTTATCGATTATAATATTGGAAATACATATAATTCTCTAGGACTTTATTTCTCAGAGCAAATATTAAAGTAATCCGTTTTGATATTACACTTGAAGCCTTCGATCGAGCATTTTCATTGTGGAAAATGGGAAAAGCGATCTTGAATTTTATTCCTTGTATTGCATAGCTGTATACTTTAGTACTACATTCCGCTCTCTTTTTCCCCCACTTGAGACAAAGATAAGAGCTTTAAATTAATCTTTACTTTGTATATACGAGATTGCAATCTCGCGATGGGCTGTTTGTCGATTGATACTCGCTTTAATTTGCGTCACAAGAAGAAATCAAGACGGACCTGTACGCTGGCATGTGTCTCTGTTAATAGTTCTGTCTAGATAGATCAAAAGATTTCTCATCGCAGAACCCAATCGACCTCCAACCAATTTAAATCAAAAAGCGTTAAACTATCGTTATCTAAAATTTTATTATTTTATTTGCTAGAGTATTTGTCGTTTGTGAATATTTCACCTGTAATTATTTACTAAACTCCAATGACAAATATCAAAGGCAATTTAATTATTTTCACATGAATTCTTATACATATTGACCTCGCGTTATCTGCTTTTGACCAGGCACAAAAGAATGACTACCCGTTATCGGAAACGTTTTGTGTCGATTTTCCTCGCAAATATTTATTCTAATAAGGTATATTCGATCAAAAAAAAAAAAAAAAAGTTTATGAATATTAGATACATTGGAACATTTAATCTTCAGCTAAAACTCGAAATAAATTTGACTCGAAGAAATTATATGCAGATAGTAGCCATTTGGATGCGATGAGTGGAATATTTGTAAAATTGGTTAAGAGAGAGGTAGGCATAATTCTATTCTTAAGGGTCGTAAAAATAACGTACGATTTGAAGTCTCTCGAGGGTGGCAAAATGGTTTCCGCAATGAAGCACGAGTATACTACGCATTGGTAATTTTTTTGCCATTGCTGTACAATACAATTCATTCAGTGGCTTCCATTCTTCGCCGATTCACTTGCAAGACTTTCCAGGTTTTTCCAATACGTTACACTTTTATTAAAACTATTTGTTTTCTTTGCCAATCGATCCGGGAAACTCAACAATACTCTCATTTAACTTGTTTTGTTGCTATATATTCTCATTTATATCAGCAATAGCAATTAATTAACGCGCGAGAATTATTCCACCAGTGCTTGTGTATCAGTAGAATTTCCAATGAACAATTCATTCAAAGTTGGTTCCGTACGAGCGTCTGCGTCATATTTTACATTAGCTCCTAATTAATAAACGAGAGACTCGGATTCTGTGAAGCAGTATTTCGGTGTTATTTGTTTAGAACTGAGTAGATATGGACGAGTGGCAGGAGGGGGTTGGTATTTTTCTTATAAAATTGTAGAAAGAAGAATATAATAATTTGCGAAAAATTAGTGAAATCTTAAAATCTACAAAGAGATTTATTCATTTTCACTGAGAGAAACAAATTACGTAAATTGAACGTGGAAATTTTGTGCTCGATCGATCACAAAGCGAGTAATAAATCGGTAAAGAAAGAATTATTATATCGTTTTTGATTTCAGGTTTGCCGAACGAGCTGAACGTGGTTTGGCAACAATACCCTTGGCTGCTCGGTATTGGATTATGCAAGATACGAGCGTTTGTGTCGGAGATGTAAGAAAATTTTCTTTTTCGTTTCAACCATGGCAATATTTTCCTATGAATTTTTGTTCACAGGTCTTCGTACGTCTCGGTTCTGACCATAGTCGCTTTTTCCCTGGAGAGGTATATGGCCATTTGTAAGCCTTTTCGTCTGCAAAAGATGAGCCAACTGAAAAGGCCACTCCATGTCATTATGACAGTTTGGTTGATCGCTTTGGTGGCAGCTGTACCATTCGCCATATACACCACGGTCAACTACGTTGAGTATCCCGAAGGTGAAAACCCGACTATACTCCTACTTCCTCCTTCTTTAATTTTCAAAAATCAACTTTAATATGAATATCGAGATTCAAATAGTTTCCGTGCATGTACGCCAAAAATCATTGAATTTAAAAGAAAAAGAGATATCCTTTATTTCGAAGGTTCTGGAAATTATTCAAAAGAATCAGCAATTTGTGCAATGCTGCTACCATGTATGCCTAATTTTCCACTTTACGAGCTGAGCTGTACATTCTTTTTTCTAATCCCAATGCTGGTCATTCTCTTCGTCTACGCGAAAATGGGATTGGAAATTAGGCGTAGTGTCAGGGAACAACTGGGATCGGTTCATAGGGACGTGCATCATATTCAATCGAGAAAATCTATCATCAGAATGCTAAGTAAGTATTCCTGAGTTATCGCTTTGTTTCTTCAGCCATTTTCCTCTAAATCAACGACTTTTCTTCGTTAACTCCGAGACGATTGAACATTTTCTTTCTTTATCGATAATAATATTGTCTTCCTGCAGGTGCAGTGGTTATCATGTTTTTCGTTTGCTGGGCACCATTCCATACACAGAGATTACTTTATATCTACGCTCAGGAATCCGACTTTTATCCAGACTTGAACGAGGTGTTATATATATTGAGTGGCTGTCTCTATTATTTTAGCACTACGGTCAATCCTATTCTTTATAATTTAATGAGCGCCAAGTATCGAACGGCTTTCAAACAAACCATTTGTCGTGATTTATTGTGCAAAAGACGATGGACTCGGAGGAGCCAACAGTCTTGCAGATGCAGTTTCGATGATCAAAATCACACGTCCAGTACCAAAAGTTCTGTAGGGTTTGTATTCAGTTCAGGCAGAAGCTAATATTTTTAACTATCAAACGTCAAATAGCCCTTGTTCAAAGATTTATTTTCAAACGGTTCTTCAGGTACACCATTAATCAAGTTGCAGAAATGTTCAAGCTCGTTCCAAGCCGCATTGAGGTGGATGATAATAGTAATAATAATGATAATACTCGCGGCAAAAGATCCGCGTTAAAAATGGAAGATTCAACGTCGAGGCCTTTATTATCAGGAGCAGATTCCGTTATTCAAGAAGAAACTACCATTACGTCCAAAAAGTAATAAACGAATCTCCATCCACCGGTAGAAAATTGTTTTATGACGAAATTATTTATATTTTTTATATTATCCTCTTCTAACATCTATGTTTTTAGCGCGATTTTACTTTTAATTATTTAAATTGTTATTGTATATATTAACATATAAGTATTTAATTTATTGAAAAGCTTACATCCTAATCAAGATGGAAAACTGATATTTTATTCAGTATAAGATAAATCAACTATTTTTTAAAATAAAAGCGAATAAAGATTAACGTCAACGATTAATTAAATAATCACTAGTCATTTCACGTTAGCGAATACTTTGCATACAATGACTCGATGGAGACGAAAATCAGTCGAAGAGAAATGATTAATTATCGATGTTATAATGTATTATTTATGAGATTATCAAAGAAGATGGCTTTTAGCATTGACGGTTGTCGTTTTGATATTTCGTGTGACACCGGTCCTATTAATATTTTTCTCCTTTTTCGAGCTGATCTGTCAATCACATGGTTGAATGTTCAAATTAGATCGAATTTCAAATCATTTACCAGTAAAGGACCTTGCGGTTCGCCCTAAAATGCTTTGCCTTTGTCATAGCTTGTCCTTTGAATTGGAAAATAACGAGAAGCGTGACAGACAGGAAGAGCGAATTTAAATTTCTCTCCCACTGACAAAAGACGTAAAGTTAATATTTAATTCATAAACTCCGTTATTAATATTGTAAGATTTTTATACCATATATATATATATAGAATTTTTTTACTCAAATATATTTATTTATACGAAAGAAACATTTTCACGATTATTAGAATCACTATTTTACCAGTCGAAATAAATATTAACTCATTTTTATTGAATTTCCAAGAATTTGATTGCCCCACGTCGACGGTACTAGGTATATATACGTATAATTATACCATATTTTCGCATGAGCACAAGATACACCGAGCTTTGGCACACCTGGCCGGAAAACTTTTATGAACGTTATATAATTTTGCAGCAAACGACAAACTCTTCGCAATATTCCTTCATTTGCTTGATTTACTTTAAATATCGCCATTTGGCCAAATGCTGTCTCGTTACCCAATTTCATTTTTCCCAATCTACATATAAAATTACACTATATCAGCATAAAATTTTTCAGTTTCAATTTCATTAGAATAATACCTACTAAATATTCATACTACTTTCTTGCCTCAAAGTTTTTTATTTATTCACATTGAGGGGGAAATTATAGTTTTATTTAAATTAGTTGAAGAATCTCGAGGGTAAAAGGTACGAGTTTTTACTGAGAAGCAAAGAAAACAGGCAGGTATTCGTGTAAGTGGATAACGAAATTTTCCTGTGGAATGTTACATAAACTTTTAAACATGTGTAACGCTGTGCTGCTTTGATGCTGGCGGTAAAAAATGCTTCTGATCTTATCTATATACATATTCATACACTACTGCGTGTGTACACCTGCACTTTACATGTTACATGGGCAAAGACAAGCAATCGCTTTTATTTTATAATTAAAGTTGTTTTCATAAATTAATGCAAATAAACAACAATTTGAATAGCTTCTTTAAACCAGTTGGAATCTAACGAAAAGTAATCGCTATTTTAACATAGTTTCTGCCGTAGACGTATTCTGAGGAAGCTTTGAAGATTTGTTTGTGGTAGAGTGGTAAAGCAGCTGTGACGCTGTTACAGCGCTTGCACGAAGCAACACACGCACACACATATTTTCACGTGTGTGGACCCCAGAGATAATAGACAAGAGACACAAATTTGCCCTCTCTCCGGAGATTCTCCAACATCGTTACAGCGATAATTTGATAATACTGAGAATCGAGATAACAGCAAGAGGCTGCAGTAAATATGGATCCAATCTGAACTGGCGTATTAATATATGCACGATGTGTATCAATGTAATAAATAAAGTGACAAGTATGAATAAATGCTACGAGTTTACACGTCTCACCAACCACATAAGCTAGGATATATTCTGATATTGCTCTGCTCAACCATTCCTTATAACAATGTTATTCCCCTTAATCGCGAGGAAGAATTGACGATTAAAGTGAGAAATGACTTTCTCTCGTCACTCTGTTGTATTATCAAAGTAATACGAAAACCGCGAATACATACTCCTTCCTCAAGCAAACTCAATGTTCCTTACGAAGTAATTACGAAAAGCGACAATTTGAATGTAAAGGAGACTCTAATGTAATAGTACTAAAGGGAAATTCGTTATTTGACTAAATTACTGTAAATGTGAGAATCTGCTAACTTGTTAAATACTTTTAAAGTGAAATTTACATGCTTCAGAACTCACGTGTTTGCGTCTCGTAAATATATATATATATATATATATCATGTTACAAAATTATATAGCTATCATATAACATTGTAATTTTTCGATCCCAATTTTTTGTCCGAATCCTTCGTGTTGTTATAGAAAGAAGACTGCAAATGTTGACAGGCAGTAGGAGAATTTAACCGTAGCTGGCAACTTTAAAAGCATTTAAAAGCTTTTTGGTGATTTAATTTATGCCAGACTACTCCATTCTTGGTGCTATAACTATCAGAGCATTTGATACCTGCAGCTCACTCATAAATAGTCCCTTTCAGCATCCAATATTATTAATTAGTGGCAAAGCCAAAATGTAGCATAATTACTTGAAACAAATGACCCATGAAAAAGCTAATATCCACTGCTATTAAAAATAATGAGTGATTAGTATGATAAATATGAAACAATTGATTCTATATCCGTTCGTTCAATTTCGGCCAACGCTAAACAAAAATTCAAAATGTAACCTAAAATTGCATAATTTTAAAAATCATTTCTATAAATCGACTGTAATTTATTTCATCCAAATGACGGAGCATAAATAGCATGAAGATCATTTTTCGAAATTGGAACATTGTGAGTGTATACACTTTTCACTCTTCAGGATATAAATGTGTTTGTAAACCTTTTATCAATATTGAACTATTTCTCAGCACATGTATTATTTATCTCCTTCCTTTTTTACTTGAATTTGCCTAAGCATTAGAATTAAAAAAAAAGCTATATTGTGTAATATTTAAATTATTGTTGAAACTAATTACAGATATTCGTATATGTGTTGGTAATCGGTGTATTTTTATTAATCTTGGAGTCGTTTTTCCGTACAGAAGAAACTCCGGTAGCCCGTGGTGGCTTTAAGATTTACCCGTACCAAATTCATTTGCCGAAAGATGCTATCGAAATATCTTTCTATTTTCGTACCAAGAGAAACGCCAAAACTTTCGATCAAATCTTCTCCTCGGGTCCTCACAAAGTGGTGATACACTTTGTTATTAAGGAAAACAATAATTGAGGTACGAGTCAATCTTTACTCCTGTCACAAACTACTTTCACAATAAAATACATTCAATTTTATTTATATTAGAGTTATTTTCAAAACGAGATCGAGAGTCAGGAAAAATTCTATATAAGAACAACCTATATACATATATGTATTATTGAAAACGGAAGGCAGTGCGAGGTATTGACAATACACGATGAGCAGAAAATCTTTTTAGAAATGGCTGAAATGTGTAACGATTTTGTTATCCAGCAGAATTGAAAAGTTAGTGATATGGTACATCGTATAGGACTTTGCGAATGTATCGATAAAGTCGTGGATCAGCTACAAGGTAGAATTCATCGCTTCTGAGGATATCCCTTCCCGATCTGTACGCCTAACACGAAGATACCACGATAAGAATTTTTGCATCGAAACGTAGAATTTCAACACATTTCGAGTCTGCATTATTCGAGGTTCTCCTCAGGAATGGATCATAAATTACTCCACCTCTATACCACGATATAATTATTATCTGTATAAATATATTCCAAATACTTCGATACTATTCTAGGAATGCGCCAACTTCGAGCAACCCATCCCTTCGTTAAAAATCGACCCTGCAATTTACTCAAGGCAATATTGTACTTAATCAAAAATGTACCAAAACTTTTAAACCATAAACTTAAATGATCAATTGTTCGTCCTGCATTTTTTAATTACTCACTAGGATATTATTCATATGTATCGTTATTCTCATTAATATTCTACAACAATTTCCATTATTATAATGTAATTGATTATATTTCGTGAAAAAAGAGAAAAGACAAGCAGTAAAAGAAGTATATTTTATCCTGCTTTGTAACTTTACCTATTAAGCTTATAAAGAAACTGAGAGGTTTCTTTCCATTTTACATTTAACTAGAATTATGGTAATGAAGACTGTGCTGTTCAGTTTCACAATTTCACTTGCCATTATTGAAGCCCGATTTTTCATGCTGTTTCTATATGGAGTTATCCATAAGTCGCGGTGTAGCTACAAGAAAACTAGCCTCGTAAGTGTATTCTCCACTCCCTTACGCGATAATGTTACCGCTGACAGTTTTATACTTTTCACCTTAGTCCTGAGACAGCAAGGAAGATTTATTTTCGGTGTTGAGAGAAAGTGAGGTGGAAACGGCAGAAGATAAAAGGGTCTAGTCGCATGACGAAGGTAGTATCTGTGCGGATATTTTTTTTTCTGCAAGATATCTCTTTCGCGATAGCTCGACTTTTATTTCCAATCTTGCCTCTCGTACATTGGAAAATCGACCCTCATTTCGTTTATTTCCAAAGATAAGTCGCGTCCAGCGATTTAAATGTGAGATGCCACACTGATTCTTTTTTCTTCTTCTAATTTTCCTATTGTGGTAAAATAAAACTTTGTAGATTCTGCGAAAGTGCAAAAATATCGACGTCTCGTGCAGCAACTTCTTAAGTGATTTCGTGGATGATTGGTAATGGAAAGAAAATTGTTTTTCCTATTCGGTGCTCGCTGTCTCCTTAAGTGTGGAGCGCTATAGAATTTATGGTCCGGGGAACATGCATCTCACAATGATTTTCTTCTGAAATCGACTAGAATGCTTCAGAGGTGGTAAATTATCGATTTACGATCGATAGTGTCGATCGCTTAGCACAAAAGGAACGCTTCCTCGCGCGATAAAACTTGATTGAAAAAACAGGCAATCATTTAGTCGTTTTTAAGGGTTGAAAACTCATGTTTTTCTTTGCGAGTGCTTTGATATAATATCATTTTTTTTCTTAGAGCGCGATGTGAAAATAAATGCCAGCACTCGCTCACTGGGTTTGAGCAGACGTTTGTCCCATATATGTAGGAATGGCTCGTGAAAATTTATGGATAAAAATTAAGAGCACAAAGACTATAAAACTCATTTATAAAGAAAGATTAATGTACAACTTGGAAATCTTTTTTTAATATTTTCAATCATTTTGCTGCGCAGCTGCAACAAGTTAATTCATGACGAAACTTTAGTTAAACTTTTTTCTTCAGCCACCTGTGTCCGCAACAGTACTATTGAATTTTCCAACTGGAGGACAGAGCGATGCTTGAAAAATTTATTCGAAAGTGAAAATTATACCGTTGTGGAAAATTCAGGCTCTCTTTTAAAATACAATATTTTCCACAACCAGTGGCGTTTCTATCGGAAATTTATAGCTGAAAACTTTTGTAATTAGATTTAAATTTTATGTGAACAAAACATTTGAATTTTGCTTGATTGGTAATGCTATGAATTTCGTGAAAAAATTGGAATCTGCATGTCGAATTTGTCGATGATTTGCATAATTTAAATTACCTAGAGTAATGAGATTTCTGCATACATAAATAGCGCGATATTTCTGTTTCGAATAGTTTCGAATGTTAAATAAACTTCCGTTAGAATAGAGTGCGAAATAATTCGATATAATCATATACCTAATATGAATTTTAACAAATATTTCAAAGTTCTGTCGAGGCATCGCACAAACAAAATACCGCGACTTGTTTTACACCCGATAGAAAGAGCACGAGTGAATATTTGGCCACAATGAAGAAAGGATATAGGGCGAAAATAGGGGTGGCTAGCCAAGCGTTGCGAGGAACCACTCAATTTAGAAGCTATATTTTTCTCAAGTACAGAAATACACTTAAATCTCCGTAACGGATGCAGTTAAGACGAAATTACCCGGTAGAGCACAGATTTCCAAAACGTTCTTCGGAAATCCAAAGTCACGTGAGAACAATTTAAGGAATTTAGCTCTCGATATTCGAAAGAATTTTAGGTCGTTGAGCCGTCAGACTGAAAAAATTGCGAGGATGGAAATGAAGGGTTGGTCGCACAGCAAATGGGGCCAAACGATCCTATGGCCAGAGTAGAATTATCCAAAAACTCTCTGCTGACCCTTCGATGTAAGGGCCTAGCCACTTTATTTTTATTATCACCCCCTTAAAGGTACGGTAAAGCGAAGTGAAATTATTCTACTTGGACGTAACAGACCCATTATGCTAACTAAGCAGACGTTTTACGATATTAATTAACTGCCAACTATGTACATATATATATACTGCATCTATTTATCAATAAAAGTTGAGCAGTTTTGAATTAAAATGAAGTATAGAAAGAGATTAAAAAAGAAAAATAGGATAAAACAATAGATTTGATTGATGAAGAGAGCATGTGGGCTTGGTAGCGATATGACGAAGAGTTGGGGAGGGGGGGGGGGGTAGGAGTTAAAAGTTATGGGAGAAGACGGAAAAGTTGAGGCTGAAGTTAAGGACGAAGCTCGTGGAGTTGGATGCGTATAGGGGTGGTGCGCGTGGTGGCTCGTCGTGTCTCGTGGCTGAGAAGCGTAGCGAGACGAGTGGTGAGAGGCGGTCTGGTCGGTCTGGTGGCTCCGGTGCCTCTGGTGGTGCGGTGCGAACGGTGCGATTCCGATGGCTCCTCCTGAGTCCCGAATATGCCGCCGTCACTTGTCCACGGTCGGGCGAGTCGAGCACTTAGCCGACGTAATTCAGCTTTTTCCCTCGGCCTTTTAACTCTCACCCACGCACCTCCACCCTCACCACCCCCCCCCCCTCCTCCCCTCGTTTCCCTAAATAATCGTAGCAACTGTGAAAGCGCAACGCATTTCAGTGAATGAACCGCAGTCCCGCCTACAAAGTTTCAAATTCCACGTTATCCTTATCAATTAACGCTTCGGGTGAAACGACCCATTCGCTCGAATAGCTCAAAACTCGAGGTCCAATATTTTTCTCTCGATAAATCGGAAGGATTCGGTGACGTAAAACTTTGGTAATGGAATAATCTAATGTGATAATTGAGAGAGGAACATTGTGCGCGGTGATGGAAAACGTGTACGAGGAAGTTGATTGGTCTGTTATCGTATGCATGGATTGATAATATAAAAATGAACACGTGGAGAGATACTGCAAGCTAGTGTTGAGTAATTCATTAGTAATTGACCACCATTGTTATGACTAACTATCGGTTGAGAAACAACAACAAGTGTCAGTTGCTCTTGGTTATTATAACAGTGTCGTGTACTTCAAGTATTATGGATATCTCGGACACCACTCCGATAATTATAGAGAACATTTCGGAGTACATGAACATGAGCGAGGCTGAGTTTCTCCGATTGATCATGGGACCTAAGCACTTGCCATTGAAATTGGTGTTGCCAGTGACTTTTGCATATATAGCTATATTTGTCACTGGTGTCTTTGGGAACGTTGTTACGTGTGTGGTCATCAGAAGAAATCCAATCATGCAAACTGCCACTAATTACTATCTTTTCAACTTAGCTGTGTCTGACCTCTTATTGCTAGTACTTGGTGAGTGGATATACCTAAATATCAATGTGTGTTTAATTAAACGATGATAAACACGTTTCTCGGCAAATTCCCCGTAGGTTCTCTATTTTGATTTTACCAGCGGCGTGTCCAATTACACCCTGATGAAGTATTTGGCGAAAAATCTTATGGTAGCACGACGCGTCTGACTTATCGTACAGAATTTCACTCGCTTTGGTGGATTTAATCAGCTAATGTCAGCTCCATTTTTAATCAGTCGAGACTAGCTTGCTAAAAAGAGCCAGGAGATATAAAGGATATTGCAGGAGTGAAAATTAATAAAGTACAAACAAACATAAGGATTCAATGGATAGTTGGGTTAATCTGATTCAGAATAAATTTCTCGAAATGTGTACTGGCTCGTAACTGTCATACGCGATAAAACGGACGAGTGGAATAACAAGATTGTGCAGATAGAAATTGGAAATTTACGATAATTAATTACGAGAATTGATGGGAAGTAATTGCCACTATATTCGATGCCACTTCAGTTTGGACAAGGAAAATACATTCCTTCTTTCAAAGAAGTAAATTGAATGATAAGTTTCAGACTGCTATAGATAATGCATAAGTTATTTCTTCTTTTGCTCCATCAGCCATTTCCTCAACAAAGTTAGCAAAATATTAGCAGAAAAGCATAAAGTAGAAGGAAGAAGGACAGAAAAATAAGGAGTGGCAGGCACTTAAAGGCAAATTTGTCAGCTTGTATTTTTCACTACGCGAAATTGGTATTGTCTTACCATCTACGTTATATACATCACAGTTTCTTTAAAACAGTTATATAGTTTTCCTCCTCATCACACGATTTTCTAGAGATTTCCTGTTAGGATGCTCGATGGCAAAGCATCTAGCAGAGTAAAAACAAATCAAACGACAGCTTTTGTGATAAAAAGCAAAGCACGTCTATCAAGATCTAAAAAAAAGTTTAACTCTGTACGCACGTGCTGAAGTCGAATTTTCTTGCCTTCCAGGCAAAAGGTCTTCTTCTTACCTTGCTTTCTATTTGAAGATGACATTTTATTTTCCGAGTTTCTCGAGATCACTCGTACTCCATACGTGACAGTACCTATTATCACAATTAACTGATAAATCCTTTTCAATCTACGGAAGAGACTCGAACTTTAGTAATACATCAAAATCATTCTGCACGTGTTTATTGATGATTAAAAATTCTTCTCAACTGCTCATCTCTCTTTACTTAGTTACATCAAAATGTAAATACCTATAGTAAACACTGAAGGTATTCACATGTTTATGACGTTGAGCACCAAGCATTTCATCCGTTTGAGGTCAATCAACAATAATAGCGGATTAGTTATTAATGCGTGTACTGTGCTATGCAGTATTATGTCACTAGCTTACCAGTAATAATAATAACTTCGATGTTAATAGCTTTATTTATTTATTTTTAATTCTATACTTATCCTTTGCAAAACTTATGTGGCCTAACACTATACTCTTCTCTCTTATATGAAATATTCTAATGAGGCTACTTCAAACGAATTTCAATCTCAAACGTTCATCACAGAATGTCTATCAGCTTTTTTTCAATTTATCATTTATTTATTCACCTTCAAACGGCTCCCATCGATTATACGTTCAAATAAAACTTATAGATATAATCACTCGAGCAAAGCTCTCTCATTTCCTTTTTTAATAACTTCCTGTCGTATTTCACACAAAAAATTATTTATAAACACCAGGATTTTATTGTAAACGCACTGTGTTAATAAAGTAGTAATTAAAAACTTTGAATATGCAATTTTGAAAATATTCCATTTTAACAAATGATAAAAATGTTTATCATTTAGGATCGAATTATTCAAATGGAATATTTTTTTAAACCAATAACGTAACAAAGTTAAAATCCACATGATATGTTCGTAAAAAATGTATTAAACAGTTAAATCAGTTTAAAAATTTCAATTATTTGAGAATTATTTTAAAGCTTGCATGGACGTGAAAGCTCATATTTTCCTGTCGAGGCTAATTTCAGCAATTTTATCGCTTAAGAGTGGAGAATCTTCCTCGACTTGTGTTATATATAATTTGTTGTAAACTGAAGTTTTGATTTATGATTCTATTAAATATTTCAGCTTATTGAATTGGAAGTGAAATTAGGTTCGTGCCATGGTAATAAGCTTCAGTGATTATCAGTACGTTATTATCAACTCATTCGTGATACAAAGAGAAACTCTATTATTTGCTTTCAAAACGAATTTTAATTCGCTTTAAAGTTTGAATGTACTAGCACATTTTTTATTTTTCTTAGTGTTGAAATGATTGTAATATATATGGAAGTTGTACTATAAAAAAATATTATTATGCATCCAAATTTTCCCTCTGGTCAGTCGTACAAATAGAAATTCGAACAAAGAAGGGAAAGTTGGATTTACATTTGTATTTTAACCAGCTTCATTTTGATATTACGTTATTCATAATCCACTGAATAGTATCAATACCAGAGGCTATATCTTTCAATAATTAATTATACTATTTTAATACACTTATTGAAATTATTTGGCTCAAATAACCCTATGTTTCGAGCTTTAATAAAGGTTTGCTGCTCATTTAAAGACATATATATATATATATATTTAGAATTGAGAGTAATATTTGGTTGAGTTATTATTGGAAAAGCATTCCACCGTTTTTTCTCCCTTTATGCAAATAATACGCTTAAGCTCTTAATAGCCGAAATCCAAAAAGATACTGCTACTTTTTTAATTCAGCGCTTTAAGCTTTCACGAATTTAAGCTATTACGGTAAGACCAAAAAACATGCCTGCTGTAAGTGAAAGATAATAGAAACTGTGTTTAATAGAAATAACAGAACGTTATCTTCTCTCAATCCTAAATTAACACATCAAAATCATAATTTATATGGGTTACTCGATTCTCAACAAACGTTTATTTTTTTATAAGGATGCTAAAATTTTAGTTTCTAAAAGATATATATTTGTTTAAAAAATTATAAAATAAGATTTTATTTTCTATTGGAAGGATTGATTTTAAAGCATATATTGCTGTATTTGTTTCGCAGGATTGCCAAACGAATTGAGTGTTTTCTGGCAGCAATATCCCTGGAGATTTGGAACAGCGATGTGCAAGATTCGAGCTTACGTGTCAGAAACGTAAGTTATAAGTAGCAGGGATGAAAAAACGGTTTTATATGCAAATATGACAAAAGTATTCAAATACAAGCACAAGTTGGCTGGTTACACAACTCTACACGCTCGTGATTAGCTTAGAGATTAAAATAGAGAACTCTTGACTTGTTTTGCAATACCAATTTGTGTACAAAACAGTACAGGAATACCACATTAATTATTTGACAACTTGTTTATTAGTTTTACATAAATAATCATTTTTATCCTAAACCCTTCAATGTTTTTTGCTTTCAAAATGAAATATTAACAAGATATATAATCGCTCGATAATTATAATTCCTAAATCAGCAATTGCTTAAAAAATTTATTTATACAAGAAAAAAAATAAATTAGATGTATACGAATCAATATTTACTTTAAACAGTATACCTGTGAAATATTTTTATCTAGTTTTAATGAAATTTATATAATTAAATAAATTAAGTTCGATTAAATTCAACTACTTTTTTTTAATTGAATAAGTATAATTCATTAATATCAAGCACTTGTGTAATTGGTAACTTTTCCAATCAACAAACTCGGTACATTCTTTCACCAAGTAGTAAAAGTAAACGAAGCGTGACAAACATTTACTTGAATCACAAATGCTTTGTTTCTCATTGTAACGGCAATAATTTAACGCTATGATCCAGCTATAAGAGTTGCAGGTTAACGCATCTTTTCAAGGTCTTCTTACGTCTCAGTATTAACGATAGTGGCGTTCTCCCTGGAGAGGTATCTGGCGATATGTCATCCACTCCATCTTTACGCTATGAGTGGTTTAAAGAGACCCATTCGCTTCATCCTGGGTGCCTGGGTAGTCGCTCTTCTCTGCGCAGTACCATTCGCGGTTTACACCAAAGTCAATTACGTAGAATATCCACCAAGTAAGTACACAGCATTCCAATACCGCTGAGTATTTAAACCAATTAAAGATTTTTCGATCAAAATTACTTCCGAAGCTTTCGTATGGGATGAAAATATAAAAATGTCAAGATTAGTCGTGTGTGCAAAATGTGATACTTCAGCTACGACTCGTAACATTAATTAAATTAAACTTTATTCAACGTTTCGAAAAGAATATATAGTTATACTTCTATATCACAGGAATTACTTTAAAAAATTCGTAAAGTTCACATCCGATACGTTATTTCCAAACACAACGTAATTAAAGCTTCGGGAAATTCATCGAAAACCATGCAACAAATTCTGTCATCTCAGCACTATTTTCTTAATAACTGTTTAAGTTGTGAAAAAAAGAGATATCATACATAATTCACGTAAAAAGAAAAGTCTAAAACTGAATGTTACTCTATAAAGTTTAAAAATTTATACGGTGAAACTAAATGGGTGGCTATACGTATAATTAAATCCCTTTATTCTACCAATGCCATTTCTCTCTGTAACAATGAGATTAGTATAGGTCATTGCTTGATACTCCAACTATCTTCACGCTAATCTCCTCCCAAAAGCTATTCATCTCTTGATCCAAAATAATTAATCTTTCCAACAAAGTGCTAGTTAGGCGAATCCACTTCCATTGCTAAATCAATGCACGACAGATCGTGGTTTAAGGTGGATTTCAACTTACCGCAAACTTAACTCTCTAACGATATAGTGCTGCTTTCGTGATAGTTATCCATGCAGTTTCTAAACGTTGTTAAATCGAGCCACACTCCAGTGCTTTCCTTTAAACTTACAGTATTTTCGTGCATTCGATGCTTCGTATCAATTGGCCATTCGTCACGCGCTGCTTACACGCTAACAAATCTGCCAATTGATTTTTCATCCTACCCCAACATAACGTGTGTATGTGTGTGTGTCTCTCTCTCTCTCTCTCTATATATATATATATATATATACTTATATTATCAATGCAATTTTCAAAAGCATATATTTTACTCGCGACACAAAAAAAAGGATAAAGTAAATAACTTTAATTATCATAAGAGTATTTAAAGGCATTTAAATAGCAACAAGCTAAGTATTGACTGAGATGTCTTATTTAACGAGCAATTTTCACATTGCAGTTTAGACTGCTCGCTGCAGGTTTAGACATTACGTTATTAAGTTTCTAGAAACTTGAACCAAGTTGTAGGTGGTAGTTACATAGGTTATAGGATAGGTTATTTTGAATACTCGAAAGATGTTATTATGTTTCATTCCCTCCTGGAGAAGATAATTATACAGTCTAACACATACATATATATATATATATATATATATATATATATATAGACAAAATCTTACGTATGATAGGAAAATGATTTTTAGTATATTATCGCGTCTTATCAAAAGAACCATGTAGCGTGTCGACTAATGGTAGATTGGAGAAAGAAAAGCGTGATGGATACATTGTCCATTACTCTACTTGTCACAAAGATAGGCTTGTACTACTTATTTTCTCTAGGTCATCAAGTAGATACTTCCAAGGCAGGGACGACATTTAACAGAGTGAGGATTTTAGTAGTAAATGACAGATATTACGAAACGGCCTATCCCCTTTCTTCGAATCCTTCGCAGTCTCGCAGATAGAAACTTGGGCATTGGCTACAAAGCAAAGTTAACGCGAGAGATAAGAAAAAAAATAACGTAAATTCTCAGGATAATATCGATAATAACAAAGTCTCCTTTTTCTTTTCTTTCCTGTAACGAAGAACGATGCGAAATTTCGCGAGCTTTTGTGTACCCATTAGTTAGACGACTGGCGCATTCCAGTAAAGGGAATGAGCCTTTTAAGAGTAGGGTAAGCCTGGTGTGGAATTCCATAGGAGACCATCGGTTGCTACAGCTTTAACAAATGATGATTCTCCGCGTGCATACCAAATTTTCTCCATCGCCCTATACATCGTCTGTAATTCCACTAGATATGTAAGCTTCGCTATAGCGTTAAACTCAGGGTCTATTAACATTCTGCGAATCAAACTGCAAAGAATAATATATATAGACTCGTTAAATCAATATAGACAAATTGCTGGCCAGCTTAAATTTTCGCTGAAAAGTCTCCAACTCGATTTTCTCTAGTCTTTTAATCATTTCTTTCTCAGAGCGTCGAATACCACTGGAGAAAATATTTCTTTCTTGCAGGATCTGGCAGAGAATCCAAGGATTCAGCTTTATGCGCAATGCTGTTAAACAATATACCAAAGTTTCCTCTTTACGAACTAAGTTGCCTGATTTTTTTCCTCATACCCATGCTCCTCATAGCAGTGCTCTATGTGAGGATGGGATTCAGAATACAAAGTACTACACTGGGACGAAGCATAGAAGGTTCTGTTCACGGAGAAACGAGACAGGCACAATCACGAAAGGCCATTATACGAATGCTGAGTAAGTATCGAACGTTTTCAAACCCTCATATCCGTTCCTCTTCCTCAGCTTCATTTTTCATCCCTCCCTTTACCAAATTGCAGCCCTTTTGCATTTTTTTTTTGTTATCATTATCGAAACTTGTCATATCAGTTTCTTATTTTTTGTTTTGTTCTATAACGAAACAATGGAGTCTTTGGAGAATTAACAGAAATTCTTTCGGTTGGTCAATCAACCCCGATGCTAATGCTCTTTTATTATGTCGATTCGTCTAGGAAGATGAGGAACATTTAACTTTGAGTTAATTGGCTCTTTCTGAATACGATACACATATAACATACCTCTAACGTATAGCTATATGTATCTCGTGGTTATTACTGTACTAATTTGAAGCTGATTGGATTTTGACGTCCGTACTCGTAAGTAACTTCTCTAATGAACATTCGTCGACACTTGTACGACTAGTCTCCGATGTTAGAAAAAGTTTCATGGCAAATAAAGAAATTTCCTGTGTATTTTTCTATTTTAAATAAATTGTTCTGAAATAAAGTGAGTTTGAGGAAAAGATTTGTAGAGAATAATGGTTATGTAAAATAAGGCTAACGAGATTTTAGCTTAATTTATTTTGACGCAAGATTTTTAAATAAGATATATATATATATATATATATATATATATACATACCGAGTTTATTAAAATAGGTTACTCCAAAGAAGCTATTAATTCTTCGGAGCAAATAGAATGTTACGTCGCGTATCGTACTTGAAGTAGGTACCTGCGGACTTTCCATTATTCATTCCATATTCGGCTGCTACGTAGATCGTTTTTCATTCCCTCGCTGTACTAGTATCTTATTCGTAATAAACAGAAAATAAATTCCAATAAACCTGTATTTATGCAGAAAATTTAACAGTTTTCTATCTGTAAAGTTCTATCGAGTTTCAATTCCTATTCTTCTCTCATCTATTATTCTTTTACCTCAACGCAAAGATTAAAATAAAACTGCGTACCATATATTTTACTGAAAAAAAGAATTTCACCGAACTCTGATATTAACTGGACTAATTTTTGAAATGTCAAAGATTTAACAAAAAAACAAACAAAAAACATTTACCAGTAAATATTGAGTGGAACTGACATGACAGCACATCTCGCCGAGTTTAGGGAATACAAAGTCAAAACTAAAGGGAATAGCACGAATAACATAGAGTGAAAGCTAATATTCCTATCTCTCTGGCCAACGAAACGGAATATAATACTATTTTATAATTTATTTACACAAGTGTTCTTCTGTAACCTAATCTTACATTTTATTATCCATTACGACATATATTATTTTATTTCATAAATGTATCATTTGAATTAAGATTCTGACACGTGATCAAAGCAAACGAACAAAAGAGATTTGACAAACGTGGGCCAAAAAATCAAAGCATTGTACGTCGTGTGAAAGAGCGTAGCGTGAAAAATGGAGAGGCTGTGCATGGATGGGGTGGAAAGGGGGTGAACCGATCAGTGGGATAGAATTTCCTGAAGTGAAGAGCATCATGGTTGATGGTTGAGGAGAGGGTGGTGGGGTGTAATGGGAGGAGGTTTGCAGAATATACAACGACGCTATTTGTTTCTGTTTGTCAGGTGCTGTGGTCGTAATGTTTTTTATATGCTGGGCTCCTTTTCACGCACAACGTCTGCTCTACGTGTATCAAGTATCAGCGTTTGGCGACATCAACGAGTGGCTTTATCCTCTGGGTGGTTGTTTGTATTACTTCAGCACCACGGTAAACCCCATCCTGTATAATGTGATGAGCGTAAAGTATAGGAGCGCGTTTAAGGAAACCCTCTGTTGCTCGCCGACCAGTCCATCGATAACCAGGGACGATCTCAGCAGCGTCAGAGAGACCATAATTTGTGGTTGTGGCTCCAGAAGGGGTTCTCAGCTCATTCGTACAAAGAGCTTGCACTATCAACGAGGCGTTAAGTGAGTGTTTGTATTTATGCTAAATTTATGCCTTTTCAACCCCCCCCCCATCTCCCTCCCCTACTGTTCCTTATCCCTCTAACACTGTACTGCACATTCTCACTTTTTTTTACAAAATTTTCCAAATCCTTTTCTCTACCCACCCTTATACCTGTATCCAATTTCTACCATCCTCCCACACCCCATTAAATCTCTGACTACCGTAGTAGAATCCCACGCTCGTCCCATAAATTTCCAGAAAAATTCATTTTCCAACCGATACAAATCAAACACGGTCCTTTCGCGGTAAGATCGTGATGCTAATGCATTTTTGGTGGGCGAAAATAATTTAATCCGAAACGAGAGCTATATACGTAAGTCAATGGGTTTTAATTCCCAGGCACAAGCACAATGATCGATCAGGCTTAATCTTGCTCGTACGCGTATATATATATATATATATGCTTGACATCTCAAACATTTGTCATTTTGACGTGTGCGGCGGCCAGTTCTTGTCGTGCGTGAATGTACTGTAGAAAGTTAACAAGAAAATATGATAATTTTTTGGTGGGGTTGGACGAAATGATTATTTTTTTGCAATGGCTTACATCCTCGTAGACCGTAATTCTTCTCGTATATTTAAGAAAAACACAATTATAGCTCCTTGGATCCTTATCGCTCGCGAGTCGCAGCTGGGGGTGACGTTGCAATTTTATCGTACAAATCCTACATACATACGTCACGCGAAAGGGGACATGATTGAACGACCCGAAACATGTTGATTGCATCAGTCGCATTCCTCGCATTTCCTTCTTTCAATTTCCCTACTTATGCTAATAATGCGCGCAATTTATCATCAAACCGTAATTCATTGACCAGAAAACTTTGAAAACAAATACTTGTATACCGCATTTAGGATTCGCGTGCAAATAAATTATGTAAATTGGAAAAATCGGAATAAGATGAAAAAATAATTGTAGCGAGTGTTTTTTAATTACTGTTACTTCTGCGTGGGAAAAGAGGGAGCACGAATAAAATTAACATAATATTAACGTCCAGGACATGTTGTCTGGCCAATTGGAGAATTTCGAGCGAGAGATTTTTTCTTGTATTTTTTCAGATGCGGATCGAACGAGGCGAGTGATTCTCTGAAAGCGTTGGCGCCCCACGAGCACGGCTACGAGTCGGATGTATCGAACATCGGCAATTCGTACAATGATATTGACGTGGCCGGAATGCAAATGAAGAAAAGCTCGATTTTATTGGTGCATCCGGGAAATGGACGATCGTATTTTCGCGCCGGTGGTCAGGAGCCGGAAACGTGTATCTGATCCGCGACTTACGTAGTTAGGAGAAAGGACCGTTCTACTCACCTGCGTAACTTCAATCATTTTTGTCGCTGTAATTACAATAACCGAAACCTCCGGGAGAATCCCTCCGACTTCATCAGCGTCTCGGTGCCAGCCTCGGAAAACTTTCGCTCAACTTCAAAAACTAATTTCGCCGAGAGTGTCGTTTGACTCGGTAACGTCGTTTAAGTCTGTAAGAATATTCGTGTGTGTATATATATATATTTATTGTTGTTTTTTTGATTGATTCTTGAATACAGCGAAACAGCAGAATCAGCATCGATTCAAATTCAGAATCGAGTTCCTTAAAATTAGGTGGGGTTTGAAACGTGATGAGAAAGTTTCGATATGGAGCGAGCATGTTCAGCTTTTCCAATTGTCAGACTATATATGATATAACGAAGTTTATCAACGTGACGATCGAGCGGTAAGGTTCGTCGCAGCGTCGGTATACGGGCTGACCAATTTCTCCTGTTTCCACTTGAAACAATTTGCTGAAACATCGATCTCTTCTGTAATAGCTCAGCGTTGTAATTCTCTGCGGTTTCCATCAATCCATAGTCAAAGATCACTTGTGTGAAATAACAAGTTCCCGTCGATCGCTCCCCATTTATTCCGCACGTTCACCTTTTGCTCCGTTTCAAGTGCACTATCCAGGTTAGTCTACTTATGGCTTAAGTTATTTCCACAATTTGTCACGCAGCACAGCTTGCTAGTAATTTTACACTTTCCGACGAAAGGCTGCCGAAATTATAAGTGGAAATTGCTACTCGAGTGCGAAAGCTAGTTTACTCAAGAGTTTTATCAATAGTTAACCCCTTCATTTTTGTATTCGAGAAACACTTGGAGTTGATATTATATTTGCAGTATTTCAAATGTAACATACTGTTAGGATTAATGTGAACGGGAGTACAAGCATTATTTTCTATAAAATCGCTTAATGTTTCAATTTTTAAAAAGTTATGTATACGGAAAGTTCATTCATTATTTGAACGTTCTTTTCTATACAATCCTATATTGCACGGAGGATAGAGAAGAACAACGCTGGGAAGAGTCTTTTGTTCTTTTCAGCCATTTCATTCGATCATAAATTTAGGACAGAATTTAAATTCCCCGGAATAAACCGCGTGTGCATGATACGTGATCAAAAAGCATTAATCCCGATTTCACGGTTTTCGGCTAATTTTACTTTATGGTATAAGCGAATCAATCATGAATAGCTCTGATTGCTATACAAAACAACTTTTAGAACTCTTCACAATTTTAGCTAAATCAACATTTGATTTCGCGTGCAAAAAATGAAGCCATGATTGAGTAACATTTAATTTTTTAGGCTGGTTTTTGTCAGAAGAAAAAAACAATAGGACTCTGCTGTCACTTGACGATAGCTGAATAAAATCGAAAAGTAGTTTTGTGTTGTCGTGTGGCCTTTGTGCTATCTAACCCGAGTTAATTGGTCAGAATTACAAAATAGACAATACAATTATTAATATTTGATAATAATTTTGATTTTAAAATTTGAAAATCATTGGAGCTTTAATCGTCGTTTTAAATCTAACTGGGTAAAGTATGGAGAAGCTCAAAGAGAGAGTTGGATGTTTGGCTCGTCTTTTCATCGCATTTTTTATTGCTTTTCCCGTTACAAGGAAAAGTATATGAAACGAGAGTCTCTACACGTGCAAGAAGATTGTTTGGACATTCGCCGAGTGCACTTGTCGATATCGGCAACGTGTCACGTGAATGCAAGTACTCCCAAGTGGCCATTATAATACTGACTTGCAGGAAATTACTCGAGTTCTGAACACTTCTGGTGCACTGTTATTATCTGGACAGGCTAATTTCAAACTTGGAAGACCTTAAAATTAATCTATGCAGCTTTTAGGTCGAATTTAATGCCGTTGATTCTACATTAGACATCGCAACAATCGATAATAAAATGAAACTTGAACGTTTAACGATACTACTATTGATTTTGCAGAAAAATATCAATTTTTCAATTATTTTTTGATTATATCTTTTTTGGCATATCATATGATCTCCTTTTTTATCTTTACATGAAATCGACGTTACAAGGCAAAACGAGAAATTATGTATATTTATGGACACACGTGTAGTTGGGATGGCGTCAGATAACTTTTAATATCGGGAATGCAATATATGTTTTTCCCGTGATTCACGTGTAATCGAGAATCATTTTGAAAGCTGTTTGTGAAATCTACTCGATATTGGGTTTTAGCTATTCTCCTAGAATACTCAAAATGATAATAAAATTTGAGATCAAATCTTTCTTAAATTTATGACTCTCCGAAAGAATATTTTTAAATTGCTCTTGTAGCAATTATTCATAAATCAGTAAAAGTTTTTTCTTTTGGAATATAAATAAATTAATGGATTTTTCGATTATTGTTTTGATTCGAAGGAATTAAAAACTTTTGGTCATTAAATGGAAATTGAAAGGGCAGAAAGTTAGAGCGTATTTAATTTGGCGAAACTTTTCAATTAATGTAACTTGTATTTAACACTAATTTATCACAACCAATTAAAGCTATCCCACAAAATGTTTCCAGTGGCATGATACTCCTGTAATGATCTCAATTTTCTTAATTACCTTTTACTCTCTGCTGGGGGATCACGTAAAGGTAAAATGATTTAAAATTAATGAATGTTGTGGCTTTCATATTGCGAGTAATAGATGAATCGATATTACTTGATTAAAAAAATTTCCAGGAGCAATTTCCACCAACTCTTCGATATAAAAATGGAAAATTTTTTTAATTAAAAATATTAGTCCTTAGATGAAATAAATTTTCCAAAACTTCTTAGCTAGTTCCTTGCTTTTTAATTTTAGAGACATCAAATATTTTTTTATTCAATCGCTATCCAAGATGATCTTTAACGTTAGATTAACAAATTTCTTGTTTCCAAACGAAAAATATAATTAGGAGTGAAATTGTGTATCTGATTTATCATTTCTCTCGTGAAAAACTGTACTAAAGTGTAAACTGCAAATTAATTATGTAAAATATACATATATTGGTAAATTAAATGTTGCTTTTTTACAAACACTGCAAAATTGTATTCATTTTAACTGATGCCTCTTTACTTTTCCCAATTCTAACAGAAAAGAAATTATTTAGAGAAAGTCTAGGCTATTTAATTAGAGAGAAACCAAGTGCTGCTGCAAATATCTTTTTTAAATTCTACAGTGTGCTGAAACAATAATTATAACGCAACACGTGGTCAGAATCACGTGGTAACCCACATGCCATGGCTGTAACACTACCTTACCAGCTAGTGTGCAATGTAACTTGTGTTAGTTTACTAAAAACGACGTGCTCAAAGTGAAATTCGATGGTTTGCTGGTTACTGATTTAAATTTTTGCATATATCGCACGTATGTAGTGCATTTTTAATCATATCTCATTTCACGCAAATCCAACGACCTTATTGCAAATATTGCGTTATTTAAATATTGATTTTCTATTTATATATTTTGTATGCTATTCACATTGAAAGTGCATGGGATTATAAAAAGTAAATGGAATGTTTTGTTCAAACAACAAAAATTTATATTGCATCTAAGATAAAGTTGGAGATCTTGTTAATGTTATACATTACTATGAAAAAATGAAAGCTCTTAATTTAAAGTGATTCGGTAAATAGGTCGAGTAGATACACAGTGTTCATCATCAATCACTAAGAGTGAAAAGAATTGCTTGACCTCTTCCCTTGCCAAATATCCAACTTTTTCCCCCTTATTTTCGAGTTGCAAATCCCCAGTGTGCTTTAAGTAAGAAAAAAACTGAAACGCATTGTAAAGAGTTTTCTTGTTATGTATTTTGTTCTTCTCTTGTTTTTATTGCCAGCAAAGAAACGTGTTTGTGTGTGTATGATTTAAAAGCTGAAAATTTTAAATCAGCCAAGGATCAAAAGTAAACGTACTAAAATAATTAGTTATACATTTTACTACGTTAATATATAAAGAAAGTCGATATCGTGGTAATATCATTAAATTAAAAGATTTACTCTATTTTCTCTTGCATACAAAACAGACTCTGTGTTTGATCGTAAAAGATGTACATCACCTTTGATTTAAATATTCCATTAGAATTTTAGAGAGAGAGAGGTTGGATTTATTACTTTTTTTATTACTATGTGTAAGCGTCATTCAAAGGAATAACAAACTTTGGAGGTCTTTATTTCACTCTTCCTAGTACACAAAGCACAATCCTTCCGCGTGCATCCTCTCGCATCTTTCGTGCCATAACAAAATGAAAATAATTGGTAATACAGCTAGCATATTGTCAATCCCAGCTTAGACTATTAATCACACTGTCAGTTAGTTTATGAAAGGGAAAGAGTAATCTTATAAGAATATTTAATAACGCATAGATTAATGGGAAGATTGAGTTTTTTCTCTTGCTGTATTCTTTAACGAGATATGGAATTTAGCATGTTGGAAACTGAAACGATCAAGGGGGGGGGGGGGGGAGAAGGATGGGAGCTGACAGGACAGAAATGAAATATGTATATATATACATCGTGAACACCGTGTCATTGGCATATTTTTAATCGGTGCCTCGTATTTTTAAGAATGTTTCGTGAACAAAGACGAAGGGGTTGCGTGTGCTTTTAATTTAGAAGAATTAATTGGAAGAGGCAGAGACACGTGGGGGTGGGAGCTGTCAATTGAGAAACGTCAGTGAACGAGTGGATAAAGTATATGGATCGGTTTTACCCTTCGAGAGTTCGCAACATAGTGTTGCTAAAAATTTATATTCTGGAATAATTTAACGAGAATAACTTATTCCATTCGCAAACTATCACAGTCCGTGATAAATTTGTGTGCAACTTTGTGAAAAACCATACGTATATATATAGCGAAGGCCCTTTAAGCTCGGAAAGCTTTCTAAAAACGAGTTGGTGGTTTTTATTGATTGTGGAAAATAACTAACGGGAGGTAGAGGCCCATGGAGAGAGAAATTCTTTTAATTTGCTGCTCGCGTTTAAATTTTTAAAGCGGAACGTCAACCGAGGGACAATATATCCATGCCACTCACAGTCTCATGGTTTTTACATGGCTCAATCCCGAAACAAAATTGACTTTTATCACTTGCGCTTTTACATTCGTGTTGTTAAGTCATAATATGATAAATTGAATCGTTTATTTTTAGATAATTAAATGCGATTTATTGTTGGAATTTCTTTCTCCCCCTCCCCCTTATCAGCAGTTAATGAATAAGATTTATGATCTGTTTTTATATTTGCTCGATATTTATTGCAATAACTAAGTTTCCCCGGCGGATTTGCTCGCGTGATCTGTCTGGCAAAACCACCGATATATCAGTCTTTTAAACCTAGCCCAAAGCTCTTATATCTTCATAAATCACGTTTCTCAAAGAAAATCGCTTCATTAGTTTTTGGCTATCTTTATACCTACATGATAGAGAAAGTAAATTATAAAAACAACGTTTGTCCAAGAGATTCAGTATATACTTTACACAGTCGCAAAAAGGGATACTAAAGTTTCTCATTTTATCATTCGCTTACTTAACTACTTAGCGCGCGAGAATCTATCAAGTCTCTTAATTGCTAATTCGTTGAAAATGGTAAAGTGGTTACAGGTGTTTAATTAAATTTCATTCGAGAGAAAAACCAGAAGTGCATCGCGTTACTGCTAAAATAAATGACGTGAAAATGTGCAGAAGGTGGAAAAGTAAAATTGCAGAAATATTTTGTGCTTATTGAGCAAATACTGTGATTTTTTAATCTTAGCAATTACAATTCTTTGGGCTTATAATTTTACTTCTCTGATATTGCGTAAAATTCTGCTCGTAGAAAAATGCTGTAGAAAATTGTTTATTTCTCCAACTATTTGCAAAAGCCTCTTGACTGAAGTGGGTAGTTGAAAAGAGTAACTTTAACGAATAATAACTGTTTCACCAGGAATTTACCAGGAATGTTTAAGCCTATCATTGTAATCTCACGGATGATTTTTATCAAATCCGTAGGTATCTATATCTAGTTTGCAAAATTTACTTTATAGAAAAAATTAAAAATATAAGAGTTTAATAAATATTTACGATTTAAACTAAGAGAGATTGTCAACGTTTTATTTTGTGCTTCGACATTTTAATATACAGAAAGCTTTTTCTTGGTAAACGTGACAAGATATCGTAAGAAGGGAATCGTTTATGTAAAGCAATTTGGTAGTCTAAAAAATAAAATATGTCCTGCGGTGGATACTTTGTGGACGTTATATGGGCCAGGACGCCAGGCCGGTAAGATTTCGAGGGAAAAGAATCAACAGACTTTTTTGAAAGAAATATAAGTAGGGAAAAATCTAGAAAACCTCTCACGTACTCGTCAGCATCAAGCTTTTCCTACCCGCTTCGATAAGCTTTTTCTATTACCCGCTGGCCCACGCACTTCATACTATACACACTGTATTATATAATGCAACTCTGAGCTAGCGCAGAGACTTTTAATTTCATAAAATTTGACAATTTTTAACCTCGCATTAGATAGTTTCCTAAATTATTGAGATTTTTAACTGCATTATAATTGTTCATTTTGCTTTGATAAAAAAAGTTAAATTATTAAATTTAATTTAAATTTAGTTCTAAGCAAATCAATGTACACACCTTATATTATCTGATGCAAATTTGCACCGTAACTTCAACAAACCTGCACTGGCTATCATGTGCTGGGTCGCTAATGAATTAAAGCTCACTTCGTTTAACTTCTGTACTTCTCGATTAAAAATGTACATTTTTAAAAATGTTTCTATTCTCCAAAGTATTAAATACAACGAATATTGATAATCGCTTTAAATTTAATCAACTGCAATATTTCTCTGTTTTAAAAGGTTTTAGCATAATGATGGACAGCTATTAGCTTCGTATAGAAAATGTATCGGAAATGTATAATGGAGATCTCTGGACTGCGATGATATTTCACAGTCGACAGAAGTTGTCTGGAATGCGTAGAGCTCTGCTATGGAATTCGTGATTATTGCACGTTTGTTGTATCATCCACAGCGTTCGTGTAACATTTTTACGCCAAGCTTCTGATCGAATGAAACAAATTATTCAAGTAGAAGTAATCGTTAATGAAACTGAATACTCAATCTAGCTATATACTCTGCAATTTAGTTTTTTTCTAATCTTACGTGTATTGAAGAACTCGAAAAAGCCGTCGTATATTATTATTATTATTGATTAATGAAGTCATTTTCAGAAAATCACTGGCAGATTTTATTGATTTTAATCAGTATATATCCTTCTCTATTTTTAAGGTGATCCAAAGAAACATAAGTCTTGTTAAAAGCCGACAAACTTTAATTTACTTAAAAGCTTCTAAAAACTTCGCCTGTTTAAAATTTTTTACGATAACTGTTTCGTAAAAAAAACAACACTCTTAGTTGCTTTCCTTTTTTGTTTCTACAAAAGTTTCAAGCTTTTGAATAATATCTAGTTTAAAAAGTTTCGCTTTACCTGCTATCGGTGGGACTAAGGCAGGAAAATAGTTTATATATATCATTGCTTTGTACCGGAGAAATTAACCAAATGCAAAAATAATAGTTTATTTCGTAAATTAAATTGGAGAAAACTTAAAACGCTTCTTTTTAATTAAATTGATTGTGAATTTTAATAAAATGATTGGTTTCTTTTAATGTCGATACGTGTTATTACAAAATAAATCGCTTCAAATCTCTTAAACTACTAAACACTTAAGTTGATTGCAGCTACGTCTCCCATTCACCATGTAGATTTACCGCAATATTTAAAATCACAGCTATCGGAAAAAAAGTTTACTAACAATAAATACTTTTCAAACCCTTATATACGCTATATTATAATTTTAATATTATTTCTACACATTTTACTTTATTACGAAGTTAATAATCTTCATATGTCTTTAAAAATAATGTAAACCAATTTTTTTGTTTAATTTATTATATTATGTCAAATGTGTTACAACAATCACGCGTATGTGTAAATGTATACCAGTGCATTACAAAAATATATATATATATATATACACACATATTTTACACATAGTGTAGTACAGTAACAAAGATCACATAAAAATTCAGTGGATCACAAATTATGCAAAGCTCGATGCTATGCAAGCTTGGCCAGTATCAGTTACTACACATTAATATTGTTATTAATTATAAACATTTTTATTCTCCATAGTCTTTATCGCTTTATATATTTTGTACGACTTTCGTTATACACAAACATTAAATTTATAACAATTAGGAAATTTACAACACGGACGGTGAGCTTATGCATTTAGAATGCAACAACACGATAGTTTAACAAATATTATATCTAAAAAAAAATATTTCCAAAAAAAGGAAAATTGGTAATACTATTTTATAACATTTAAGGTACGTTGAACCATGATTGTGATATAGCAACACTCTTAGAAATTGACATATAAAATATAGATTGACTTCTTTTGCATAGTATAGCTGCACATATATAAATTTTTGATTACCTTACAAAAACATTAATTATTTCGTAATGAGCATAATAGGATCATGCATACGAGTTATTCTCTTCAAAAAGCTTATTAGATTAAAAGTACTTGAAAACACTTATGAAGCTGAGCTATCTATGCTAATCTTTGATTTATACATGTATCAAAATCCTTTTTCCTTTTCATTTTATTATTAATTGTAGAACCTAAATCCCAACTTCCTGATCGTAGATTTAACCTTGACTCCATAGTGATGTGTTTCCCCTCTATTTCTAAATGATCATTACCATTAATTTGTTCAATATTCGAAGGTGGTGTATTTGACGCACGTCGCGAAATAGGACTTAAAGGTCTTCTGTTACACTGAAGAACAAACGGCGAAGGAACAAATGACCTAAATAAAAAACAATCTTAATATATTACTTTCATATTTAATACTAAAAGAGTTTTATTACCTATTTGCGCTTGGAAGTCGAGAAGTGTCTATCGGAGCAAGTTTAATATTCTTCGGCCAGATGGTCGGATGCACAGGTTCATCCCAGGCAGAACGTACATTAGTCATTCTTATAGTATTTGCTTTTCTTATCGAACTTTTAATACCAGTTTTTATTCGTCTTTCTGCGCATACTTTTATAAAAAAAAATTCATAATAAATATAAATGGTTTTGTAAACAATCTTATCAAATATTTACCTTGCAAAGCATATGGCTCTAAGCATGGTTTTAAATACTTAATTGGTGTAGTTTGTATAGTACGAAAACTTTCCTTTGTTGATACAACAAATGGCACAGGACTTACAATAGTTTTCTGATTAAAAATTGTGCCTAATTTGTTTCTAACAATTGGAGGAGTGTAAAGCTGATCTTTGGTCAAAGATAATACATTATTCGTTGCTAATAAAACATTTTCTGATTTGTTTGATGATGCACATACTTTATCTCTATTTCTGAAAATAAATAAAGTTTAAAATTTTAGTGAAAAAGAAATGGAAGAAAATATAACACTTATATTAATATTTATTACTTATTAGAAAATTTTATTTTTGTGGTATTTTTTGCTATATTTGAGTTTGTTTCTGCATTAAATTGATTAAAGTCATCCAATGAGCTCTTTTCTTCCATATTAGTATTGTTAGATATAGACAAGGAAGTTACTTTTAAAACATCGCTTAATTTATCATTTAAAGAGTTAACTTTACTTTCAGTTTTATGAAATAGCTCAAAATTTACATGATCCAGAAGTATACCAAGAATAATATTAAACTTTCTTCTATGAAGTTTTTGCTTTAATGAACCTTCAGTTTCCTGTGAACAGCGAGACAGATTTTGTTATATTTAAACTGAATTGAAAACTGAGTCTAATCAATCAGAAATTGTATTAAGAAATATATTACCTTTTCAGATACATTATCTAATTTATTTCTTCTTTCAGTTTTCCAATTATTATCAGATATTTCAATTTGATCAGAATTAAAATCATTATATTGACTGTGTTCTTTGCTTAATAATTTTTTTCCAACAATTCTTAAATAAGGTACTTGGGCTCTCCACAATAAACACTCATCCAAAATAGACTTATGAGATGTTTGCTTCTCTTCATCATAAAAAGTTCTTTCAATTGTATTCCATTCTTGAAAAAGTTTCCCCTTTGAAATTTCTTCCAAATCCTCAGACCATGAAACAGATGATGATGGACTTGTTTGAGCCCAGCTTGAACCATTTTTACAAATATTGTAAAAGGTAAAACTATTACTTGTATAATCATTATCCTCATATTCATTTATTTTTAAATGTTGCAGAGATTGGATTTTTTGTGTCTTTGGGTTGTACCTAAAGAAAGAGAAAACATAAGAATAATTATCAATATAAATACACTTTGTATATAGATAAAACGTAACAAAGATTTAAAAACTATTAGCTGTTAGAACTTAACAGAAACCAATTGGCATAATGCAATTAATAACATACGTGGTCCGTTTAGATGATTTTTTATGCATTTCATTATCTTTAAAAGAAGATTATTTGACAGATGCTATGTTGTGTCATATCACACATACATTATATATTTTATTCTGAGAAAACTACGATCTTTCCCATGATTACTGCTTGCAGACATAGTGTTTTATTGATCAATTTGCAACAATCGAGTTTAAACCACGAATCATTTTTATAATTCCTATCAGTCCTACCTGCTCTTACCTATACAAAAATAAATTAAAAGCTTTGTATGACTAAATATATCTCTCTCATAATTTTATGGTTTTTTTAAGAATTAGAGAGAACTCGATCAATTTTAATGATAAAAATTATGTAGTTATACCAACGATACCAAGTGTAATACCAACCAAGTTCAACCAACCGAACCAACCTATGCAATTGCAACCTATCAAATCAAACCTATGCCTGCACAAAATGCACATGCACTAGCGCTACTAGCGGGCATTCTGTCAAATACAAAATGAAACACGAATTTCCCGAATCTGCGTGACTGGCGACTGCGTCTGCGGCGTCTGCGCTATACACTGTTGTTGGTAACCCTGACTGTTAAAGTTTAACACAGTTGTCGATCTGTTAATTTTCTGCTATCTTCTGACCAAATTTTCTTTCTGCCTTTCTTGTCCTGCGTTTGTGGAGCAAGATGGTAAGATAAATTGAATGGCATTTTCAAAATCCAAATAATTCACAGCAATCATAAATACAACATAGCTGTAACTCAATTATTTAGTATTTACAAAGTACATTAAATTGATTTATTTGTTTCAGTCTGCTCACAAAACGTTTATTATTAAACGCAAGCTTGCCAAAAAGTTCAGGCAAAATCGACCAATTCCACAATGGGTCAGAATGCGAACTGGCAACACCATCAGGTTAGTAAATCTATTAATTCGTTAATAATTAATACCGTTTTATCGTTACGATTAAAGAAATACAAAATTTAAATAGATTTTGATAGCACTATTTTTTTTAATTCTTACTCATAAATATTTGTTGAATCATTGTTTTTATGATAATTATAAGTTTATGTACCTGTGAAAAATTTATAGTTATAAATTATTATGTTTAACTTGTAACAGATCTACACACATTTAATAAGTTAATTAATTTACAAGATATTGATATAAAATTAGAATTTTACAATTTTTGCAAGTGTTGCTAAAATTCAAACTGGTAATAATATTAATTATTACAAACAGGAATTTATTAATTGACATCATAATGACCAATTGTTTTATTGGACTGCCAATAAATTTAATGATCTTTCATTGTAAGTCTTACATTTTTGTATACATATAAGAATTTATTTTATTGTTTCAGATATAATGCCAAGAGGCGTCACTGGAGAAGAACCAAGCTAAAGTTATAAATTATTATATTATTTCAACTTTACTTGTATTTTTTATGAACTTAAGTATTTCATATAGAATGAAAATACATTCTTAAGACACATTTAATATACTTATTACTTATGACCTTTGACAAACTACAGATCTTAATTGTTTCTTTTAGTATGAAATACGTATTGACTTTATTTTTTTACTACGAATGGAATAATGCAGGATTGAATCACATACTACTAGCTAAATAACATAATTTATTGAATATTAGTATAATATTTATAAGGTATTTGGTATTTTTCTCATACGCATTTGCTTCATCCAATCTTCCAGCAATTCTTCCTGAGTTTTAGGGTAAGGTAAGTAATAATGTTCAGGTGGTTTGCCCTCCTCTAAGCGAATGAAATAATTTACATATCTGTAGGAGACACGACCAGGCCTCCCTTTTGCATGTCTTCGTATACCATGTACTACGAGACCTTTTAATGCATTTGATTCAGCTATGATTAAGAGAGAAAAGTATATTTGCTACATACTCAAATATATTAAAAAAGTTATAAAAGCTAAACTACTGTGTTAAAAAGAGAAGTTTTAAGTGATAATTTTAATATTTTAAAGTAATTGTAACTTTGCAACATTTGTTCATTGTGAAACATAAAACATAAGATTCGTTCGTGTTACTTACATTTTGTGCACTTTCCATTAAAAATGTATATTATATGTCACATTAAATATATATTCTTAATAAAAAGTGCAGTAAGTGCAAGCAACATGAATTTAGCTATAAAAATGGATAATCAAAGTGCTATTTATATCAAAATTGAGAACCATTAACACATTACAAGCAGGTGCAGGTAGTAGTACCCGTTTCATGGGACTGGTACTAATACCTGTTACTTAATGAATTTAAACATATTTAAAATGAAATAAATAGAAAGCAATTATTTGGTATATAAGATAAGACTATATACTTTGTTGCATACTTGAAATTTTTGAATGAAAACTTTTTTTAAATACTTAAAAGCTCTTTTGCCTGCTAAACATCCTAGTCACGGCTGTTAGACTACCCACTCAAAATGTGTCAATATAAATATTTACGAGTAAGTAAAAACAGGTTACAACAAAAATTGTAGATATGACTTTTATTATTAATGCAGTAGTAAACTCTATACTTACCAACCCATAAATTACTTCTAAATTCCACATTATGCTCTTGAACAGCTAATTCCTGTGCTTCTAAAATTGCATCTTTAATAAAAGCAGCTCCTTTTTGAGGCATGAAACTTAACTGTTTAATGGCCTCATCTACTGTCATGCCTCTTATGAAGCTAGCTATATACCATAACTTTTTTGGACTGTATTTAAAATTTTTTTTTACTAAACAGACAAACTGCAAAAAAATAATTTATATAATAGAAATGATATATGATGTCTTTTATAAAAGAATTTATTGTATTCAACCTAAAATTAATAATAGATATAAAACTTTGCAAGAACTTGTATAATTTTAATTAAAATCCATAGCTGATTATATAAATAACAGTGTACTTCTTAATAGTAAAGCTATTTAAAAAAGACAAATTATTATGTGGCACATTATTTAGAGTTAGAACAATAACAGTTACTTACAGCAGGTCTTCTTTCTTCACCTGGCTTTTGCACTGGAAACATTACATCATTGTATTTCATCCAATGGTAATCTTCCACTTCTTTATTATATTTTTCAATTGTTCTTGACAAATGTATATTACAAATAGGAGTTGCTTCCAACACAGTTTTTCCATTATTTATATTAATTTGCTTCAATACACCAAACTGACTGCCCGAAAGTAAAATCCGTGAATACTGTCTAATTGCTTGCATTTTATACCTTAAAAATGACAAAATAGTGGATTTTTAATAATCAATTTGTATCATCATATATGTATACACAAATATAAATGTAAACATTCTTTGAAACTTCATAACTAATTAAGTTTGACTTTAAATGTATATTAAGATTTAAGGAGAGATTCAAAATTATATATTAGAATAATAATAATAAAACTAAAATAAAATAATATATACCAAAATATTTCAGACTGTAATTTCTAATATAGAGCTCCTCTCCACACATTCACACACCACACAACCTAAAAACTTACCCTAGGGTGCCCTAGGGCCTAGCTGGAATATAGGTTATGTTTTAGTTGACATAGCACTAACTGTGCTAAGAGAAATACTCCATATGATTGGTCATTTTACAAATGCACTGATTAATGGACCAATCGTGTTGAGTATTTTACTTCACGCAATTTTAGCACTATAAACATATACCTATACAGCCATACAATGAAAACAAAAATTAATAGTAGAAATACACCACTTGTAAATGCAAAAAATATTGTTACGGCATTTTTAAATACATTAAAATAATCTAGTTGTAAGAAATTTTTGTTATTTTTGAAAATCACATACCCCCCACTAAACATTTTAAACGTAACCTAGCGCTTAGTTATTGCTGAGTAAATAGGCATCATGATTGGTCAATTCGCTCAATTTGCTTCAGCGCTTACTAAGCGTGCTGAGTGACCCTGAATGCAGCAATTTAATTGCACTACATGGATGGATTGATTAATATGTGTATGTGTGTACATATATTATATACTTATATATATCAGAGCAATCATAGATATGAAGAGAAAACGTATCATATAATTCAGCCAATCATAGAAAGCCAAATACACAATTCTCTGTAAATATCTAAAGAAAGATATTTACATGAGCGTAAGTGTCAGAGTGTGTGTGTTAATGGTTAAAAATTTACACGAATTTCGTGTAGTATTTCTTCATTCTACTCCCTGTTTCTGCGATGTTAGGCTCTTTTAATAGTGGATAAAGTCCTTATGAAACAGTAGCATGAATTTTATTAAGTCAATGTAATCTTTAATAAATTAATAATGTTGTGTTTGAAAAGAGTTATATTATGTGAAAAGAATACCAGACGATAGAAATAAAATTTGGTAATGTAAACAAGACATTAAATTCTTGATAATAAGAAGTATATATACATATATGTATAATATATCATGAATTAGTATAGTGATAAGCTCTCTTTTTAATACTCGGTGATAGACGTAAAAGCATTAGTTGCTTAAAGGTAAAACTGTAATTTAAACGATATTGATATAATTTTAAAAGACCGTATTGGCCTCGGTAATATAATTATTAATATTAAATTAAGCAATTTTAATAATTATTGAAAGTAAAAGATTTGCAAAAAATAATGATGGAAGGCTCTTGTGTTAATTTAATAATTAAAACTCCGACTCAACAAATTAGGGACCAAATTGTGAAGTGTGATATTGAATGGACAGTTGGCCAATTAAAAGACCATTTATCCGAAGTTTACCCAAATAAGCCAGTGAGTGTTATTTATAAATTATCTATTAATATTTATTACTCTATATTTTCTACCAGCTATGACTGTTCTAAAAGAAATATTTAATTACATAAATGCATATTTTAGGAGAAACAAGCCCAAAAATTGATATACTCTGGTAGGCTGCTAAGCGATTCTACTTGTTTAAAGGATGTCTTAAGACATAGTGATGACTTTGATGAGCAATTCTATATTGTTCATTTAGTTTGTGCTTCTCAAAAGTCTAGTATACAAAATTTACCTATGGAGGATAGTGATAAAATAGAAAATTTCAATATGCTGTCAAATTCAAGAGAAGCAAGTACCAGTGCTACTGCAAGTAATGTGCTGCCACAACCAAATCAAGATAATAATGAAGCACATATGGAATATATGGCTAACCAATTACCCTCGCAGCAATTACATTTTGAACCACAAAATAATCAACAAATGGTTTGGATGCAACAAGCATATTCTTATTATCTTACACAGTACATGCAGCTGTATGAATATTTCTTCATAAATTTTGAATTTCTTTTAATGTTTTTGACATTTTATTGGTAAAATATATTTCTAGCATGGCTGCTCAAGGAATACAATTGCAATCTACTATTCCTTATGTTCAGCAAATGAATGTTAATACAACTGACTCAGTTCCAAATGCATATGTGAACAATCAAGATAATAATAATAATAATGTTGACGATGATCTACAACAACCGGGAGCTCAGGATCAAGGTGAAATTAATGTAGGAAACAATCATAATGCTTTGGATGATGCTGCAGGATTTAACCGTGACTGGCTAGATTTTTTCTACATGTTATCCAGAATAATCGTTCTCTTTAGTATAGTATATTTTTATTCATCACCTTTAAGATTTCTGATTGTTACATTTCTGGGATTTGCAATGTATTTGTAAGTATACGTTTTCTCTAATGCATCAAACAGAAAGATAAAACTATATGAATTCTATAAATCTATATTATAAAATATTCTATTAAATATAGATATCAGGGTGGATTCTTTAGAGTACAACAAATATTATTGGCAGAAAATAACAATGGCCGTGCAGAAAATAATCAAATGATACAGAATGAAGCAGCTGGCCAAGCACCACCATTACAACCGAATGGACAAGATCCAGTTGTACAACCAGAAGCAAGAACAAATGCCAATGAAGAACCAGAAGAAGAACGACCTGGAGCTTTAGCATTTACATGGACCTTTTTTAGTTCATTCTTTGCTTCTCTCATTCCAGAACAACCAAATGTTATATAATTTTGCTTGTAATTAATCAGATTCTGATATACACTAGTTTGTTCTTTCTTTAAAAAATATTATGCTATACCAAAAAGCCTAAAGGGGTGGTCTCTCACTGCATATAAATTTAGACATTTCAGATTCAATAAAATTTAGTGTAAGTAATATAATTATTTAAGTATTTTATCAGTAAAATTTGTACAGTGCTTGGAATGGTAATATTTTTTTTAGTTAAAGTGGGCATAAAATAAATATAATCACATGCAGTACTGTACATAAGTAAGCTTACTTTAAATTTGTAACTAATTTTTGGTTGAAATTTTTAATTGTTATCAATTTTATATGGACGCTTTCACTTTTTCGAGATTCCACATTAGATTAAGTGCTCTTCAAGTTCCATAGAGATTTTAAAAATATTAATATAAAAGAATGCATTAGGAGGCTACCTCATAATTATTAACAAGATATGAAAACTAATAAAAGGGTATATTACAATTTTTTTGTAAAACAACTAATTGCTTTTTGTGGTATATTGCGATATCTACAATTTTCTGTATGATATACATTTTTTATGTTTCTAGTTTATATAAGGAACTACAAGCAAGGTTATAGGGCCTAGTGCACACCAACACAATGACAATGAAGTGAAATGTATAATTATATACGTGTATACGCATAAGTTACCCTAAAAATGATAAAATTTTCCGATAGAGAGTGCTATTAATGTGCATATGCATTATTCACCATTCTCTGACTTTTACGACATTGTGTTAGTATGCAACAAGCCTGTACTATGTATATAAAGGCTTTGAATGTTAGACATAAAACCATATGCCTAAAACTTGTAAAGTTTTAAATAATGTAATATAGAAAATGTGAAATTAAATGTTTTCTGTTAGAGCAATAATTGCTATAAGTAAAGATCAAAGAAGCGCTGTGATGTGATTATTAAATTATATACTTCTGGAGCGCGTCCTGACACAATGGCCAGCATTCTATAATACATTCAATTAAGAAGAGCTATAACAGTGTAAACGGAAACTGATATGAACAGGTCGAATCAAGTGACACGGTACACGGTACACGATACTGTCTCGACGGAAAATATATAAAAATTTTACTACCTTCGAGACATTATCTTATGTAGCAACTTCTTATATATATATATCTATATATATATATATATACATTGTAGTGATTAAAATTCATAAACTCACACTTATGCAATAAATAAAAAAGTATGTATATTTTATGTGTGTTATTCCAAATGATTCCATGGAGTTATTTGTGTTGCTAATTTGTAATGTTCTTATCTCGTACATTAATAAAATTAGATTAAATATAAAAAATAGATTGTCATAAAATCAAACCCTTGGTAACTTTACATATTATAACAGACATTGATTAAAAATTGAAATATTATCGAGTTCGGTTTTAAACAATTTAAAAGTATTATAAGATTAAGACTTAATTTTTTTTCTAGTAAAATTTGAAAATTGTAGAGAAGGCAATACAAAATTCAATACAATAAATTTTCAAGTTTTACCAAAATATTTTCTAATAGATGGAAAGACTAGCCCATAGTGGATAAAGTGGATTCTGTGGATTAGTGTGCCATTCCAGTGTATTCCAGTGCCACTGGCCCTAGTAAAGTGACTGGCCAAGTGGTCACCGTCAGTGTCCACTGCCCAGTGGTAGGCCTGCTGCCACTCGCCAGCCGCCGTGACGTTGACAGCTGTGTATGTACTGTGTAGTGCCTGCTGTGCCTGTGCACCTGCACACTGCACAGTGCAAACAGCTGACCTCCTGACAGAGGTGTTGCGTGTTGCGTGCACACCTCAACTGGACTTATTGACATACTACAAAAATGACGGAGGAATTATCCGGTGTGACAATAGTAATATTTATAGCAGCAGGAGTATTAACAATATTTCTATTGTTCATATTTGCAAAGAGACAAATAATGCGATTTGCATTACGATCGCGTCGAGGTCCTCATGTTCCTATAGGTCACGATGCTAAAAAGGTAACTCTTTGAGGTTAAACACTGATATCTCTATCTATATTAAGCAGTAAAACATAATTATATTTAGGTACAATTGTTATACTTTGAATTTTTTGTTTAGTCCTTAAAGAAGGAAATAGAAAGGCGCATAGAAGTTATACCACGAATTCAGTATGATCCTGTACTTATAAGTGATTCAAGGTATATTTTAACTCCTGGGAGTCAAATACCACCTCATTATTATCGTTTAAAAGCCGTCGACGATGTTAAAACTTTAGGTGAGTTATTGTCGTGTCTTACTTGCTATTCATCAATCATACTTATGTTTTTATTTATATAGAATTAGAAATAATGCGTTATGACAGTTGTTTAAAAAGACATCCTTCAGAGAATTTAAGAGCCTACTTACTCACAACACTAGCTACTCCATTAAATGGAAGCGGTCAGCGTTTAATTCATCAATTTTGTGACTTATACGAGCATGCTAGACATGACCCAACTGAATTTGGAGAAGATGAATACCAAGTGTATACTCGGCTATTTCTTAAATTAATGGATGCGTATGTAATGTTTCTTCACTATTATATTCTCTCACTCATTCCTCTAATTCCTTTTTCTTGTTACAGAGCTAGACTTTTAAAATCATATCCAAGTAGCAGAAAATCTAGTCCAAGCCGTACACCAATAAAGAAAAACATTGAAACAAAAAGAAATATTTTGGAGCCCAAAATGAGGCCACCGGAGGAACAAATATTAACTGGTTCAAGACCAAATACTTTAACAGTAATGACATTAGATAATAGCGAGACATCTGTTTAGCATTATGATTGTCGTCACATACAACATATGTGACGCAAAAACAATGAATCTAATCATGAAGAGTGCACAAGTCATTATTATAAATATAAAGTGAAATGTATTTATGCCTTTGTAATTCATAATTCGATACATGTCAAAGTATTTTGGGTAAATAACAAAAGACATGTACATATCTAAAAATTGTATTTTGTATCTTATAGGACATATTGAAATGAAAACTCTTTTAAAAAAAGATACATTTGAGTAAACTATGAATCACTGCTTATATTGAAAATGAGTATGTAATATTTTATTGAAGAGATTTAATAACTATGTATTATGTAATTATAAGATTTACTTCAACACTTCTATGTAAATATTTTTATGTCAAGGTATATATAGAATGTAGTATATTTTCTATCAATACAACAGTATCAGTCAATAATGGAGCAATAAAAATATAAATTTTTCTTACTTGTAGGAAGCAAATTATTTATTATAATTACATAAAAAAATATGAGTATATACTGTTCTTAACAGGATTCATTATATTTAATGGATAATACATCAAGCCATTCATTTTTATAAGCCGCTTCGTGTCTTAATGTTCTTAGTGATCTATGAAATGCGGTTTTGTATACATCAGATACAAAAGTTGTATTCATGATACGCAGCCATTTTATCACCTAAAACAATTTTAAGTAGAAACACTGTTTGTTTTTATAAGAAATCTATGTGCAAATTAATGCAGAGTGAAAAAGTACCTGGGACATATTTTCCTTCCAAACCTGTTTTTCGGACAGAGTGATGAAAGCTAAGGGTAACAACCTTGTCCTGGTATCAACTGATGTAATAATTGATTCTTTCTCTATTAACAAACAATCTAAATTAGATAAGCTAATAATTGAGACAAAAAGGAGATCACAATAAAATTCTAATTGTTTTCCTTCTGGAGATGCTTCTTTAATTTTTTCTTGTATGCGAAACATAAAATCCAGTGTCCACCTTATTCTGGTCAATTCTGAATTAACATTTGATCTCATCCTTGGTATACTTTCTAATAAAAGTATTTGCATCCTACCAAATGATTATTTAATTAATAACTTGATAAATATATTTAACAGTTTTATCTTGTTTCTCTTATTAACACACAACAGAACTTACTCTGGCAAGGTAATGCACGCATCAATAATTTCATTGATCTGAGGCAGTGACAATGTAAATGTACTAATAAATATGGCATTTCTTAATTTCAATGGTAATATTTCCCACCACAAGCTTGGTGTTATAATCTTTTCTTTTTGCATGCTTGAGATTTCTTGAAAAGCAATAATATATGGTTCCATATCTTCAAAAGATATTGTCATTCTATCAAACAGCGTCTCCAAATTATTCGCCAGCATGAGACGAGCTTCACTAAGAATCTGAGTATCCTTCAAAGTTGTGGTAAATGAAATCATTATTCTCTTAAATATTTGAATAGCATCCTCATTACCGAGATTCATGTTTTCGACTGTGTGATTCAATATTGCTTCCAAAAAGACTTTAAGATCATCTATACATTCACTTGAGTAACACAGATACTGTAAATTTTGTAGTACTTCTAAAAAGTCCTTGTTTTGCATTAATTGAGGTAAATTTTGCTGATCCCTATATGTAGCTAAATAATTTTTCGTTAAATTCTTCGCTGAAATTGATGTCGATGCGTGTCGCGACATTATGAAAAGGCTATATTTTTTTGTGGCTACAGATAACTGGCTAAGCTTATTCAAGAAATCCCATTTAATGTTTGGTAAAGGTTTAGTAAAAGTATAGGCAAAAATTCGCAAACATTCCGTCACAACTTTATCGGTCTCCGGTCCGAATTTCTCGCTTAATCTTAAAGATTCGCCGACTGCTCTAATAACGCTATTTTCCGATAAATATTTATAGTCGTATGGTTCACCTCGAGGACATTTGTACATACTAGAATGAAACTGCTCTAATTCTTCCTTTATAAAGTCTATCAAAATATCTCCTGCACAAGAAACCAAAGGTCTACCAATTTTCTTTAACATGGTAATCCAACAAGTTCCAGGAACGCTTGTATTTTCCTTAGAAATCAAACTTACGTTAAGATCGGACTTATATTCAAAAGGCATAGTGCTTAATAAGAAGAATTGTTTGCGATAATTTTTCAATGCTTTCAAAGCTGATTCAATGACTTGAGAGTCATTCGACGTAGTCACGTATGTCCAGAGTTTCTCCATAACATCGTTTATCAATAAAATATATTTGTCATTGCTGTAAGTTAGAATTGATGGAATCTCACCGCAAAACTCACAAAAGCTTTCCAAAACTATCCTTCTAGTCTCGTTTTTCATTTTTGGAGCAATTATTCTCCAGGTCGAATTAATTTCTATTACAGTAGATTTACAAAGGGCCGTTATACTCTTGACCGCGAGAGCAGAAGCTGCAGCACCATTCGTATCTACGCAAACGTTCAAAATGTGATTTATTATTGGAACTAATTCTTTACTATGTGCTGGATAAGTATTGCAAATATGCAGAGCCGCTTTTGCACAAATTGTATTAGTTTGCCATGAATTATCACTCTTAATACATTCAGTTATCATGTTATAAATCTGCTCGAAAAACTGATACTGATTTTTCTCCATTGCTCGCATTAGAAGTTCTATCGTCAAATACATCAAAGGATGTTTATTACTATTCAGCATTAATTCGAAAGTGTGTATGATGATTTGTGTATTCTCTTTGACGATTGCCAATTCTGGTAAAGCAAGCAATAATTGATGCAACAATCTGCTATCGACTGAATTTGTTAATTTGTATAAAATGAGTGATAGCATGTGCGATGCAAAGTCGTAAGGACGTTCTTTTGCGATTTCTGTAAGGATTTTGCAGATTTTTACTGTTATTTCGATATCTGTACTGCTTAAAAATATTCCACATAAAATAGATCGACATCTGTCTCTAATATCGATAGATGTACTTTGAATGTTGTTTAACCAAATCAAGACTTCATCCTGCTTCCAGGTGCACATTAAGCGATTAAATTCCATATAAAATTGAATTTGGGGATTCGTACAAAATAGTGCAAGACATGTTCTGTTTAAGAATGTTGGTCTTGTAGAACCTTGCAAGTCACCCACTTTAACATCGTTAATTAAGTCTTTAATCATATCTGTAGTTTCACTACACAATAAAGATGGATAGGCTACCCATTTTAATAAGGAAGCTGCTAAAGCATTCAGTATCACATTGCTACAGGATAATTTATCAATTATGATTGAACCTGGAATTAGAGTTAAGTGAATTAATCAGCACGTGGAAGAAATATTAACTTGTTTCTTTTACATAAAATATGCATACAAACAGAAGTGATGTGATGCAAGTAAGGAGCAGGACATATTAAAATTACTTCTGACATGAGGCCTAGTATAATAGAACCTGCATTTTTATCACAGTAGTCAAGAAGCTTCTGTAAAGTTTGTATATTTGTTTGTGGACTGTAGCCTACTTCAAGAAGCTGTATGTTTAATGCTGAGAGTAGTACTGCTAAAATTGTACAGAACTCTTTATCTTTCATAGGCATTTTGAGTATCTTCCTCGCTAAAACTAGAATTTTATAATTCGTATCTATACAAGAATTTTCTTTTACTTGTAGCCACTGTAAAATCTCCAATTGAAGCTCTTGCGTGTCATTAGTATTGATTATAAGATTCCAAAGTTGTTGTTTGCAACAATCGTCTACAATAGATGGATGAAAAGGATCGCAAAGAACATATAAAAGTACTGGACGTAATATCTCACATCTATTCTCTTTTACTCTGAAAAATATATATGAATTTAATGTATACATAAATATGAATTTGTAGTATGTAATATTCATACGTTTTATTAGGATGCTTAAATATAAAATGTATTTCATTGAATATGTGCTTCCAACAATGTTTCCCATATTTTAAAATCTGTATTAAAGGATGGGCATGGAAAGTATACTTGTTTTCTTTAGAAATAGAAAATGATTCCATTATCAATAACTGACTTATGGCTCCAATTATTGATACTTCTGTGATTTCATTAGAATTTCTACAAAAGTAAAATGTTTATTACTGAAACATATATTACTTGAGTTTTAGAGAGTACCTTGAAGAGCGAAGACAAGATATAAATGAAAACATAAGCGTTGAAGTGGGTACCAAGCCATTTTGTGCTAGAATGACAAGCGCTTGGTTTGCAGAAACGCAGAGTGCAGGTACATCGCTTTGACAGTTAGATACGAGTAGTTTATATTCTTGCATCTTTAAACAAAAATAGGTAATTTAGTTTCAATGATGATATATTGCCTTTTGGAATATTGTAGCAATACCTGCAAGACATCAAGATTCTCTGTAATTTCATATTTCTTATTTATTATTTGAAGAAGTGTTGATATTGCCTGTAAAATTTAAATATAAGTATTCCTACAAAGGTTAAGGATAAGGTGTTTTATAAGATAAGATAATTGACTTACATGTGATATAAGAACTGGATTTTTAGTTTTAAGCTTATATTCAATTTCATCCATGTTTCTCCAGTGAAATTAAACTTTGCTCGATGTAGATTTAATTTTCAATTTTATTGTATACAAAAACTAGAATCATAACCTATGAACTGTTTAATTCAAATGACATTTAAGATTCACCGCTGGGCTTTTGAATGTTTCAATGCTTTGTTATTAGAAATATAGGCAATTATTTGGCAAATAGCTATACTCAGTTTAATTGACAGGACGTTTCTTGCTTATATAGTATATAGTCAATATAAGCGCATAATTATATACGCACATATAAGTACGATAGGTGTGTAAGTTCACGCCGGCACTGCCTTATGCTCGTAACAGTTTAAACAGGAATTGGACGTTTGGACAGAATATTTGTCGGATAAAATTATTTCATAAAACAGTTTAATTATCTATCATTACAATATAATAGGCACATTCACACATTAAATACACTGTTTATAATAGTATATTTATGGTTTATTCTTAACCGTAGACGAGACGCTTCACCCTCGTCATCTTCACTATCCCCATCATTCACGCGTTGCATAAAACACTTCACTGCACTCGTATATATTAATTTTATTTCCTAGATAAACACTCTGATATTATTTTTATTAATGTTTAAACAACGAATGTCCTACACAAATATTAAAGATTAAATTTTTTCATTTGATTCAGTTTAGCTCGTTGAATGTAATTGTGATAGCGGGCTCATTTTGTGTATTCGTCGAAGGCAATAAAATCATTGCTCGTTTAAGTATAGTCAATAGCATTTAATTTTTCTTATTTAGTCCATCGACGTTACCATACGACCAAATTTAAATTAACGTATAGAACACAGACCGGAACAAATCGTAACATGATAAAAAATTTATTCACATAATTCAAGTTTGCTGCAAAGCTACAAATTTTTAATAATTACTGTAGATAAGCTTTATCATGCTTTATCTATTTAAATCGTGTTGCCATTATAGGCTTAGAAAAGGATCAAAATGTCATAATTTAACCAGGTCTCCCCTACAGTATCAATATTACTCTCTCTCTCTCTCTATTTGTGTTATTTGTAGATTTGAGCACTGGTGATTATCAATAACAGTTCTATGATAGGAAGAGCACCAAAACAAATTCCCGCACTTATTGTCACTAACTGGTCTCACTGCCGTCTCTTGCTTGATTGAGCTGGATTGAGCATGCTTGGCCTTAAATAAACTTTCTCAACCCGGTCTCCCCCCATTCCTGCCACTAACCCATTAGTGCGCAAAGAGTGCGCATGACACTCCTCCATCATCCATCTCCAGGCTCCATGCTGTGCTCCATGCTGAACTGCTTACTGCCTTCGGCCTGTTTCGCCAAGCCACGGTAAGCTTCGGTTGCGAGAGAGAAAGGTGGTTATCTCAGGAAGGTATCTCTCTCACACGCTCTGAATCTTAACTCTTTATACCAATTTTTTCAAGTTTTTTTTGTGCTCCCTGTTAAAGATTGTGTGTGTGTTTTCAATCAACATAATCCAAACTGCCTTTATTTATATCTATTTATAATTTAATTAATTGGTCACTATGGAAAGATATAGAATACTTTCCGTAGTTTATTGATAATATAATAATATTTGTGCTAGATATTCTATTTATCGAATACCGAATAAGCCCAACACGAACTATTTCGGATAATATAAATTACATTAAATTGAAAGAAGCAAAGGAGTAGGGAAAATAACGAGAGAAAATGCGGACGTTGTGATTTTTCAATATATATTTATTCGTATGGACAAGTTGGAGCATAGTGCACAATATATTTAATATATAGTAGTCTAGGGAAGGGGATCAGAGTACATTCTGGAGTTTGAACACAATATCTTACAATTTAACGACAAGATGCCTGCTTCTCTGTATTTGCTCTTCTGTACGTTATGTTATTCGTATATTTATATATATTCAAGATGTATAATATATAAAGCGCAACGACTCACTATTTTTATGAATCTAAAAAAAGGAGACGAGAATACGAGTTGTTTATTATGTTATGTTATTTTCAGTCCGCTTTGTATATCAGTTCACGTTCGACAATTTCTTTTTGCGATCAATTATGCAACATTGTAGCAAATATTTAGTACTCGCTGGAGTATGTTCTTAGTCGGAGTTTGTCTCCAATTGCTAATTACATTTAACGTTTTATACTATTAGAAACGTAGGGTTTGGGGCCTTGCACGTATATAGGAGTCTCCTATTGTAATTACTTATTCGTTTGGCCGTTAACTCGTTCTCCTGCCTGGTCTCTTGCTTCTCTGTTTTGGTTAACGTGCGTGAGCTCAAATGTGGGTACAATAAGGCGTTTTTATATGCGAGGGCTGCGTTCGAGCGAGAAATTGATCGTGAAACGTACTTTACGATTGGAGACAGCTTCCTTCCCTTTTCATCTTCGTACCATCATCCGTATTTCTATCTCTCGTGAATAGCATTTTAACAATCTACAGTAAATTTATTTCAAAGCAAATACATTTTACAGCCTATACAATCGATAAAATTTTGTCGCCGCCACGAATTTTTACTTCATTTTTTCCTCGTTTTTTTTTATATTTTTTAGCTGGCGGAGAGCGCAGGGCAGGGTCCAGGTACTTAGGCTATCTGTATATTTTCATAAAAATCCCATTTATAAGATCTTTCATTCGCGGTCTCCTCTCTCTCTCTCTCTCTCTCTCTCTCTCTCTCTCTCTCTCTCTCGTGTGTCCCTACTTCCCTCCTCTTTTCTCTGTCACGGCGTATTATGTTTTTTTTGTTAAATTTCTTTTTTTATAAAAATCACAGCACAGCACCAGCATTTATTTTCAAGCCTACCCCCTTCTCCGCAGAGCGCCCCACTAAAACTAGGGCATCCCTTTTACACAATTGTTCTTCACGTCCATCTCAAAATCTCCGTTAGCAAGCTGAGCGAGCGTTTACGCTTTTTTCACTTTTAACTTCTCATTTACAAAAGGACATATTTTTTTTTTTATTTGGGCTTTGCTCTTTTTTGCTTATCTTCACATTTGCGACACACTATGCGTTTCGATAAATCCGACCCTTAGCGCGGGGTTTGTCGTCGTTCATACGCTCCTACCTTACAATGATGATATAATAATAAAATAATATAATTAATAATCATAATAAATGATAAGGATAATCATTAATGAACTAATATTATGTAGTTATTTATATGTATATATATATATATATATATATATATATATATATATATATATAGATATATACTATACAGTGTATAATATGTATACGTAATACGATTTGCTTTTTTTCGTTACTTGTGTTTTCTTGCCACTGTCTCTCTCTACTGTCGCGCAGCTCTAACTACCGTTATCTTTAGTAAACAAATAGCGTATCTAGTATTCAATTTACAGTTACTTAACGCCGCTTAATTATTTAGAATCATGATTTTTTGCCTTATAGCGTATCTTTTACTCATCGTCGTCGCATCTCTACATGCTCCTCATCATTTCCTATTCCTCTCGATATCATCGAGTCCTTACCGATTACCGGTACAGTCATCGATCGATACATATTTAAATCATCTAAGAGATAGTTCAGCGAGTTATACAATCTTGTTTTCTCTACAAAAATTCGAGCCCGTAAAACTTGGTTTGTTTCCATTTTATACAATAAAATACATAGCTTTCTGGGATTGGCGCTGGCTCGTGGCAATTCTACCGGACCAATCATTGAACAATCGTGCAAACACACGCACACAGACGCGATATACATTCTCACTAGGTATGTCTACGCTCGATAAAAATTTCTTCTCGCACCGATAGACTCTTTCTGGAGCCTTTGAATGTACAGGGACTGCACCGTAGCGGGAGAAATACCGAGAGATTGAAAATTTACCGAATAATTTGTTTCTTTTGCCGCGCGGAAACAGTTTTCTGCCGCGAGGAAGGTTCTCTCTCTCTCTCTCTCTCTCTCTCTCTCTCTCTCTCTCTCTCTCTGTCTTTCTCTCGGGCAAACTTACCCCTTCGTCTTTCATCATAGTTTTGTTCTAGAAACGCACGCGAGCTCTCGCGACACTCTGCGGATCCCCGGAGTTTTCGAGGCCGAAAAAACTTGAGACGAGAAATGGGGCAGGGTGGGGAGAGGGGGGTCCTCCTTCCGTTTCCCAGCAGTGTCGTCTTATATCGTCCTCCGCTCGCGGCAAATGGCAGTCTAATTCGTGAATTTGGCCTGCGGAAATTTAACATATCGCACCGGCGAAGTATCTTTGTACACCATATCAACATCTCCTGTTCCTTCTCTCCCTTTATATTTTACACTATTTACAAGAGTCTCGTCTCGTCTCGGCGAACGCACACGGTCCACTCCAAAGCTTCCATCGGGCAGTACGAGTGATCTCACGGCGTTCTCCAAGCTCGCAGCAGCATCACCGCGAGTGTCCTTGACCTTCCAGCAGCAAAGACGGTCACCGCGTCGCGTGGCCCCGCCGAAGAAAAATCCTACGCGTCCACGCGTACACCGTAACTCTCTTCCTCTCTCTCTCTCTCTCTCTCTCCTCGACGTCGTAGAAAATGGAAATGGAGGAATTGGACGAGTTGGGATCTGGTGGATCATTGATCAACGTCCGAGAGGGCTGGCAAGCCTGTGGAAGCGTTTTGCTCGGTGTCGAGCGAAAGATTCGGCCCACAGCCTCGAGAGGGATCGGTTCTCCAGCGTGTGTCTGTGTCTGTGGTTGTCGGGCGTGTGCAGAGCAGCTAGAGCGGTCGGCGGATGATCCGGAGATGGTACCGGGCGAATTTCTCTTCCTGCAGCGATTTTTCTAGGGTGATCTAGGACTGTCTATTGGCGTTGCTGTGCGTGTGCGCCGCGCTAGGGGCGGCCCCTGCTGGATGCGTGTGGTGATGGTTTTGTGCGGAGCTGCTTCCGGCCGTGACGGGAAGAACGGGGGCGGGGGCCGCGGGTCACTTGGGCGGGAATGGCGAGATCACCGAGGCTACCGCGGCGGCCTGCTGGCTCGCGAGCACTGCCGCTGCAACACATACAACCGGCCTGTTAAATTCCATCCATCCATCACCGTCTCATCAACATCCACAAATTCGACCATTTTCCTCCGACTCTCCAATCGTACATAGATTATCTCTACGAGCGCCGATGGTTCTCCAATTTGGAATTTCTCCTCGCAAAAATGTCATGCGTGGACCGAGTTTGTTCGGGCTTTGTCCCTCTTTAGGCTTGAGCTCGCACTTTGAGCGGAGGAAATTTCGGGAGCCAAACCGTCGCAAATGGTCGTCGCACTTCGTCGTGTTCCTTAGACAGTATGTTTACGATTACGAGACTGGTCTCGATGTAAGAAACGTCTTCGGCGATCCCGCAACCACTCCGACCCAAGTGCGCGAATCTCGCGTGGGTATCGAATCTCGAGTTTTCTTTTCTTTTCCTTTTTCAAAACCTAACGAGAAGAGTGAACAATCCGCTAGCCTGGCGTTGCAAGACTCGAAGCACGCGAGAGTCGTTCGTAGACTGATTCTCTTTTTGAAGGAAGGGGGGGGGGAGGTGGTCGTACTGGCCTTATCGAGAAGCTTCAAAGTTACCTTAAACGTCGACGCTATACATACTAATCCGATGTCTATGAGGATTTACACAGCCGGATATGCGAAGATAAAAAGCATAGTAAGGACGCGTACACGTACAAAGGATTTTCTTCGGGATTCGCCTCGATGTATCTAAACCACTTTCTCTCTCTCACTCTCTCTATTCTAAATAATGCACGAACAAGAATTTCAGGAGCCTGCACCGCACGGAGGCTCTGGCAGTGTGTGTATACGTGTGTAAGTGTGTGTGTGTGTGTGTGTGTGTGTGTGTGTGTGGATAGTTACTCTATAAGATACACTTGGTCGATTAAGTTGCTGAAAAGCCATTCGTTGGACTCTAACAAAGATAAAAAAGAATCTTCCCGCGAGTATAAATAAACATTTTTGGATTCTTCTCGTGTGGGTAAGTAGAAACGAGTTTGGTCAGTAAAATTTTCGAGTATTTCGCTCGGGCGCGATCAACAAAGTTGCCTGGAGGTTATACGACAAGATTTCTCTGGAAGACTATGCAGTACGGTGTTTCAACGAAAGATACACATACATACATACATACATACATACATAGACATAAAATTATACGTTAGTGACACGACGATTCGCCAGAGATAAAGAAGTAGTAGTAGAAGAAGAAGAAGAAGAAGAAGGAAAACTAAGAACTATCTTTCTCTTGCTTAGGCATCGCCAGCACGCGTTACGTACTCGTCGTGGCTGTTACAACTCGCGTTGTTGTCTCACGGAAAGAAGCACGATAAATAATTATCACAGTCTGAACTATAGTCTAACCCCTATATATATATATATATATATATATGTACGCACCACTAGCGGATAAGTTACGGTCCTAGCGATGACGACGCTTGTACTCCTATATCCTTTCTCCCCTATGTTTCTCTCACTTTTTAAAAAGATCAGCAACCCTCTTAGCTCTAAAATTAGGTAAAAGTGTGAAAGCGCCAGTCCAATCCAGTATAGCCAGTGAAATAATAAATGTTTCCATACACGTCTCTATATGTACAAACGAATTATTTACAAATCTTCGCGAATCGAGAGAGAGCCTTCTCTAATGTATACTTTTATCTCTCAGAGCTTCCTCGCTCCGATTGTCAAGGATAGGATTGCTTCTAGTGAGAAAAGCACTCCTCCCTTCGTGGTCCGGTATAATAAAATAACGATCGTCTGATTCGTGCGTGGAACTCTCTCCACCGAGGGTCCACGGTAGAGTTTGCGTCAAGCGAATCTCGCAGATCTGTATATTCGTCGTTTATGCACCAATATGGTGTACGGTAGACACTCTCAAGGCCCCAAAAGTTGCCACTGAGTTACCCGCATCGTCGAACAGTCGTATTCATCTCGATTTTTATCTTGTATAGTCTAAAACTGCCCAATTCAGGGAGAGGAGGGGGGGGGGGGGGGGTACGTCGAAATTCTCCATTTCTCGCTTTTCCTCGGTCTTTTTCTATCATCACGCGCACAACAAAAATACGGACGATCAGTCACGCACGCACGCACGCACGCACATACACACATACTCTCTCTCTCTCTCTTCGTCATTGTCGCAAGCAGAAAATCGCTATTGGTCCTATGCATATATATATAACACATCCGCGATCACATCGACGAGTCGTCGTCGGACGACAGAATGTACAGTCTCGAACGAAGATCGGTACACGGAAGTGAAATCTCTCACATGGTTATTACATAACGATAATAAAATACTAGTGTGATACCTGAGCGATATTGTTATAAGACCGATTGCTGGCTTTACGCTCTCTCGGTCGTTTCCGGCAGAACGACCTTCAAAGTGTTTCTAGTTTCAAGGGGCCACGATATAGAGGGGTCGATGACCCGGTGATGCGTGTCACCTCGTTGAAACCGCTCGCAGGCCAGAGAGATCGACGAGCAGAAAATAGGCTCTATCGAGTGTGGAGTTTCGCGGATCGCCGGAAGCCTTACTGTCAGGGTCTGACAAGAGGCTTACCTCCGTAAGGAGCGGGGTACTGTCCGGTCAGGAGTGGATAACCTAACCCGACGTGAGTATGATGATGCGTGTGCACGTGTCTCTGAGGCGGCGGCGACCTGTTGTCCTTGCCGAGGTTGCCCCCGCTGGCGTCACCGGGTCCCTGCGGCGCCTGCTGGCCACCGGGTTGGTTCTGCTGCTTCCCGCCCGCCTGCTGACCCTGAGGAGGTGGTCCCGGCCCGGCGACGGAGGTCGGCGGTCCGCTCGGGGGCCTCGCCGGGGCCGGCGCCGAGGACGGACTCGCCGAGGCTGCCGAGGTCTTCGGGGTCGGGGACTTGAGGGCCCTCTCCTGGAGCTCGTGAATCTTGTGCGCCGAGTAATACTGACTGGCATGGTGCTGGAGCAGATCCAAGGCTTTGCCGCTCGGCGGTCGACTGAGGTCCTCGGGAGCGTGGTACCTGGGTAGCTGATGGAGATAGGGATTCCCGGAGTAGGGTCCGGGCACCAACATGGGACTGAGACCACGGTAGACCGGGTGGCCGGGGTCAAAGGGCAGCGCACCGTAATGCTGAGGCTGCATGTAGCCAGGGTGTATGTAGGCGTATTGGGAAGTGGGTGGTGGGGGTGGACCCTGAGTCTCCATGGTGGGCTTGACACCCTCCTGCTTGCTCTTCGAGTCGTCCGATTTGCCCAGATCCTGCGGCTTCTCCTGCTTCGGTTGGTGCTTCGGGCTCGGTGGCGGAGCCTTCGCCTGCTGGCTCTGCTTGCTCGACGATTCCTCCTTCCGCCTCTGTTCGCCAGGATACAGGTAATACCTCCTGTCGTCTTGGACGGGACCCGGCGGTGGGGGTGGCGCCGCGCGCTGGCTCTGCGAGCCGTGATACACGTGATAGGGACTCATCTGGCTCTTCATCTCGATGCTCTCCTTCAGTATCTGATGATTCTCGTGCTGCTTCTCCTTCAGGCTCGACTGCTGGCCTTGGGGCTCCTGCTTGATCTTGGCTTTCTGCTCGTGCATCTCTTGCTCCTGCACCTGTTGCTGGCTCTGCTGTTGCTGCTGCTGCTGTTGTTGCTGCTGCTGTTGCTGCTGCTGTTGCTGCTGCTGCTGCTGCTGCTGAGCAACCGACTGCGGAGATTGATAGGGATAGCCGGGTGGTATGTAGCCACCGTAAGCAGCGTAGTAGTGAGGCTGCTGCTGGGGTTGGGTCATCGATTGACTCAAGTCTTTCTTCTCTTTTTCAGACACGACGCTCTGTAGGCTCGCCATGGAAGGCATCTGCGGTATATTCAGCGGCTTCATCTCCTGCTTGGGCGTGAGGTCGCTCGGTTTCTGATCGACCACGCCCTTGGAATCTTGCACGTTCGGCACGAGATAAGGCGGCTGACCGTAATAGGGATACATGCTGAAGTGAGCCGGTAAATGCGTGGGGACCGTAGCCTTGCTCTCCTTCTCCTGGCTCTGCTTCACCTTGTCCGCGCTCTCCGCCTCGAGGACCGGCGCGGCGTCGTCCGAGATGTCGGAGTAGGCGGGACTCTGGACGTCGTCCCTTCCGGAGTCGACGATCGGAGCCTCCAGTGGCGACGGGTGCGGACTTCCGCCCGGGGACTTTCTCGACTTCTTCTTGTAGCCCTGCGGCTTCGGCGTTCGAGGATCCTTGCTCTTGTCCTGCTCCGGCATCAGGGCCGCCGTCGGCTTGACCTTGAACTGTGGCATCTTCGCGTGGAGCGAGACACCGGGATATTGTTGGAGGTGCGAGGGGACGGCTTGGCTGGGATGAGCCGGGGGCGGTGGTACCACTTGCAGACCCGCTTGCTGGCTCACCTGACTCGTCAGACCCTGAAGACCGGGATGCTGACTGGTCAGAGCTTGCAGACCGGGTGGCGCTTGCTGAGGAGGTAGAACCGACTGCTGCACCACGTGGGCTTGCGCCGGTTGACCCAGTTGAGCCGACAGCGGATGCTGAACCGGCTGCAGTTGATGAGCCGGCTGCAACTGCGGTTGGACCGACTGCATGGTTTGCGTCTGGACCGGTGGCAGTTGCTGCTGAATAGCTTGCTGGCTGGCCTGTAAGGACTGTTGCTGCTGCTGTTGCTGCTGCTGGGATTGCTGCAGCAGGGAGGCGGTGCTCTGCGACGTCGGGTGACCCTGAACCTGAGACGGCTGCGGTGGCTGAGGTATGTTCAACGGCTGAGGGATATTCGTGCTGGGGTGTGGGGAGAGAATGGGTCGTGGGGATTGGCTGGGGAGGGGACTCGGGCTCTGCGGTGAATTTACGGTCGGCAACACCTGCGTCTGTTGCTGCTGCACCGAGGACTGCACCGAGGCCTGCCTCGAGGACGACGAGGTGATGCTCGACGCTGGTCCCGGAAGGTCCTCCTGGCCAAACCTGAGGACGCCAGGTTTGACGATACTCTTGTCCGTTGGTAGCACCGGCGTCGACGATTCCAGATTCGGCGACGGGACTCGTGGTGGGGGTGGGGGTGTCTCCGGGGGCAAACTCGTGGAGGGTGGACTCGTGGCTCTGACCGGGGTTCCCTCGGGTTTGTCCGCCGGGGATTTCACGGGAGTCGCCGGGCTCGGAGCCTCGATGTTGCTCTCGTCGTTCTCCGACATGCTGGTGATGCCTTCCTTGGTATCGTCGTCGTCCGCGGATCCGTGCGCGTGACTCTGATGATACTTGAGACCGTTTATGTGTTTGTACTTTTTGCTGCAGTTCGGCTCGGGACACTCGAGGAGTACCGGGCTCGCCGGTGGGGATCCACTGGGCGGCGTAGGCGGCGGTGCTCTCCTCTTGGTCTTCTCTTCCTCTTCGGGACCGCGCGACTTCCGTTTCGCCGCAGGATCCGGCCTGGGTGGGACGAAAGCCGCCGGGCTGGGACTCGCGGCTGGAGATCCTTGCGCACCGCGACGTCCCTTGGCACCGCCGTTCCTCAACTTGCTGTGCACCGAACTCCTGGTCTCCGTGAAGTTGCTCAGGTCGTTTCCGGGGGTCGAGTTGGCCGCCGCTCGACCTCGCTTCCCGCGACCCTTTGGCGTCCTGGCGTCAAGGTCGCTCGTCGGAGAGTCGCAGAACCTCGGAGGTGCCCAGTCGTGTCTCGTGCAGTCCAGGAGCGTACCGACGTACGTTTTGCCCCGCCACGTGACGTTCACCACCAATACACCTGCAACAAAAAGAGGACGTCCCAAATAGTAATGATCGGTAAGAGCCACGAGGACTGCGAAAACTCTTCTGTAGAAGCCTGTATCAATTCACGCGCAAACTCATACATATATATATATATATATATAGTATAGTAATGGACGAATACATTATATGCTCGTTACAATCATTACGCCGAGTAATTAATGGTACCTGGCGTTGATACATGAATATTATAAGGGTATATCGAAAGGGGGGGGGGGGGGGTGGTGGTGGCGAGAGAAATCAGATGGGAGAATGGAAAGAGACGACAGACCGGATAGGATTGGTTCGTCAGGGTTGGCCAAGAGCGTAAAGCTGCTCGGGTCTGGAAAAACCGGTCCTAAAAACGATGGCACGTAACGCTCTGGTGTGCAGCGGGATCCGGTCTGATCGCGTAATAAGTTCACCGGCAGCTTTTGCTGTCCACTTTACCCGTTCTCATCTTCGGACGCGGTGCTAATTGAAAATATGTCGTCGACATTCTTACTTAAAACTTCTTCTCGTCGTCGCGTTCCTATACAAAGACTGCTTTTACTTCAAACTGCATCGGTATATATATATATAAATCCCCCGCCAATTCTCCTTTTGATTTAATTGCGTTCTTATCGAGGATGCTGCGAGTATTCTTGAAGGAGAAAAGAGATATTCTTATGGAATAGAGAGAGAGAGAGAGAGAGAGAAGCGCTCTCTTTGGTGGTCGTTGGGGAATAGAAATGCTTTGCGCCGATAAAGGACGTTTGTATGGGGAGCAACCGACAGGAATGTGTACTCTAAGGTGGTAAGGATAGGAAGATGGAATGGGGAGAGGGGTCCGAGATCTCGGATAACAAAGGAGACACGATGAAACGTGTTGGTAGCGGGGTTTCTTCCAAAGCAAAGATGACCTATCAAAAGACTCGTGAATATCTGTCTTCCAGTGCGATCCCTACACATACACACACACACACACACGGTGCTGCGCATACGCATGCACGCTCGGTCGTCTCCGTCCATTCCTCCAATTCATCCAAGTTTCCCCAGGCGTTTCGTCTGATCAAGTCGTCCCGGTGTCTAAGTCACTTTTCCTCCACCTACTACAAAAGATGGCAGAAAGTCCTGATGGACTCGTCTCGTTGCAGCTCTCGTCACTCGACGTTGCCGGTATTTCGTAAAACGCCTCGACTCTCAACAAAGCGTACCACGCACCTCGCGAGTTAGTTCCCACTGGCTCTTACAGATGGCGCCACTGTCGCCACCTCGTCGGTAACCGGTGCTACGTCACCGTTTAACCTCGAAATTTACTGCGAAAAGAGATGAAGAGAGGCGTGGATGGAATGGAACATGCGTCGGAATCGTAAAGGGAAGAAGGTTGGTGGAGGAGAAGAAAAGGATAAACAAGGAGGACGCTGAAAGAAAGAGAGAGATAGGTTAGTTTCACGAGAGCAAAGTAGAAGCCCCGGCAAGCAGAGTCTGTTTCCAATAAAGAGCCAACTCCTGTATAGCGACGCTGTATGCACAGACCCTTTTCCCGCGTCTCTCCGGTACAATCCCTGTGGAAATTTCTATTCGAACCACACCGATCAACGATAATTCTCCGCTGAAAATACGAGGCTCTGATTAAAACTGAAAACATCCTCGATAAACGTGCACCGATTGTGTTTGTAGGAGAAAGATTGAAAAAGGAGAAAATAAAAGGCTCGTAAAGTCAAAAAAGTTGACGCGTGAAATTGGAGGTGTTTCGGATGTTGGTGTTTTATTAACTGACGGTGGACTGTCATTAGTTTCCGGTTGAACGCGGCGAGGAGAGTTTTTTTGATGGACAGGCGAGTAATATGGGAGCGACAGGAGTGGTAGCGACGGGTGGTAAGGGCGCGGCGAGAATGATATCATTAAATGGGGGAACGGAGGGCATTAATTTTGTAGTCGGTAATGGCATACGCGCCGGCCTGAACGGAGATAAAATTTTTAACGCGTATAGCGAGCGAGTATCGACCTTTATCGCCGCCGTGCTACAGCAGAGACCTGACGATTACGAACGGACGACGACACTTTTAACAGTGGGATCTTCATTGCTGCGTGTCTTGGGAATGAATGCTCGCTTTTTTCTCTCCCCCACCGAGATCGAGCGAGCTCTCCCAGACTGCTCTCCCCCGATCATAACTCGAATCTTCCAACACCTCGAGTTTTCTCCTTTCGGGATAAAACTTCTCGCAAGGTCCACGATCTCTTCGAATTATTATGCTCTTCAGTTTTTTATCGCGAGAACAAATCGAAGGACGATCGATCTACAAAGTTCTGGTCCGATCTTTCCGTCTGCGGCCGGTTATGTTTAATACTCGCAATGGAGGTTCGTGCGTGTGTATTTGCGATGGGGAAGCAGACAGAGCGAGGGGGAAAGACGCAATCAATATTCATCTTGTGTTAGTGGCAGCTCCAACGCAATCGAGCAACCGGAGAAATTCGCCGAGAGAGCCGGGAGACGGTGGTGGAGAGAGATCGATAACAGGCTCTCTAGCCCCCCCCCCCCCTCTCCTTTTCCTTACGGAGAGCATCCTTTCATCAACGTCTCTGCGATCCAACTAAACTACCCTGACATCGACAAAACCAGGTCCGATGGGAGATAGACGCCTTTACGACACACGCGTTCCCTACAGCTACAGCCTCCGAGTTCTCCAGTTTTACCAATACCAGTGCGCGAGAGCGAACCGTGTGTACGCGCGCGCTGCATCTCGGGTACAGGCAGTGGCAAAAGTGGCCGGCGTTGAAAGGACGAAATTCGTCGATCGGCGGTGAACGTTTTTTTCCTCGTTATATTTCGACTAGCGAAATAGAATGATATAAACCGAGACTCGTCGCGCTGGAAAATTTCATCCTGAATTGTTCCGGACGAGGCCAGTCCGAGAACGCGTTGATCGATCAGGCTTAACGGTGTATGTGTGTCGTGGCGGCTGAGTGTACGGGGGAGATAGGGTGAAATAGGAGGAGTGTTGCGGAGGTGGAGGGCGCAGCGACATATGCAGTATTCATCAAGCGGTAATATCTCACGATCATTACTGTTCCAGACTCTAGAATTTAGTAGCGCGATAGTAAAGCGCACCGTTGATAAGGCATAATGGCGCTATTTACTGTTGCTGCGAAGGTAATCGTGCCGAAGCAGAACTCCCTTTCCCCACCCCCCCCCCTCCCTCCCTCTCCTCATCCCTTTTACTCCACGCAACGCGTCGACAGAAATATTCAGAAGCAGCGAGATGAACCGAAATAAGAGAATCTTCCATCGTCCATTTTAATCTCCATCGATAAAAGCTACTTTCCCAAACTCAATGACGTATAAACACTCGGGTGTCTTAAAATTGACGACAATTGCAGCGATTTGCACTGGTAAATGATTCTTAACGCGAGTATTAAAAGTCTGAATACTTTTTATTGATTTCCCTGGTTAAGCTTCCGGACGCGTACCCTTATCGAGAATTTTGTGTTAATTGTGAATACTGCGCAGTGCTGCAAGCAGAATCACCTGTGCGTAATCGATAAACTAAATATTAAAGGTGATTCGTGTGGAATATAAATACAGTTACGCTGTATAATCACACGTGGATTTTGATTCTTAACTTTTATTCGTTTTTGGAGTGAAAATTCCATCAAAGCTGCACGAAGGATAAATTGGGAAAATTATTATCTATTGATAAAAGCTACTTTCCCAGACCCAATTAAGTATAAATACTCTCGAGTGCCTTAAGATCGACGACAATTGCAGCGATTTGCACTGGTAAATAATTGGCAGAACGAGTATCGAAAGCCTGAATATCTTCTATCGATTTCCCTCGTTAAGCTTCCGGGCGCGTACCCTTATCGAGAACTCGGTGTTAATTGTGAATACTGTGCGCAGTGCTGTAAGGAGAATCATCTTTGTGTAATCGATAAATGGAATGCTAAAAGTGATTTGCATTGAATATAAATAGAAGAAGCTTATTATCACAAGTGGTTCTCGATTGTTAATTTTCATTGGTCTTTGTGGCGAGAGTTGTATGAAAGTTGAGAAATGAAGCGGGAGGATTTGATTACGTGGCTTTGTTCCATTCTGGAGAGGCGCTATTCGCGATGGTTTCCATGACTAAAATCTCGTGGAAGACGGAAAATTCGCATTGGCGCGAGTTGATGAAAATGTGATTTGGAAGTTGGGGCCAATTAGCGTTAATCGGGCGCGAGATACCTTTTGCGCAAATAAGGCTGCCTACTTGTTCAAGCGTGCACGGTTAATTACAGTTGGCTCACGTGTGTACAATTAGCGCGAGAACGGGTGATACATTGCTCTTCTCTATTCTAGATGTATAATATGTGTACATATGCATATTATAGCGAATGATTATTCTCGTCAGTCGTATAACAATGTTAACTCAATCTGCGAAATGTCAACTTTTGTCATTTCAGTGCCTATTAATAATAATTGAGATTTGACCGAACATCATGGAGCTAAAATAACATTTGCTTATCTTGTATGATAATACATTACGAAAGGGACCATTTAAGTAAGTATGTTTGAGTTCTATTATAGGAGCGACTATCTTTCCTTATTTATAAAGCAGAGTCTTTTTCATAAATTTATTGCATATATATATGTTTCAGGAGGGGTAACAGTATCAATCAGCTATAAATGTAAATAGAGAGAGAAATAAGCGAATTAAATGCAAGTAAGAGACGCTCCTGAAAATAAATGAAACGACTGAAATTAGCAGATGCACAGAGAATATATAATTTTTATACTCTTTCTAGTCGTGTTTTTCCATTTGTAATTACTGCTTTATTGCTGGCTTACTTTTATTATGACGGTACGTTAATAATTCTGTTGTGGATAACAGTTTAATCCCAAGCGATACTAAATGTCGTTTCGAGAAATACGTAATTACTTATCGCGGATAATCGTGTTTACGATCGCGTCGCGGAAATCATAAATTGTTATACCGATCGTCCGAATATAAGTCTTGATCGTCCAATTATTCTTGTAACGCATTGATAATCTGAATGAAATTGTTGGTTGACGATGAAAAGTGGTGGGAAGGGACTAGGGAGATGGCAAATTAGAGATTGAAGGGTATCGTTTCGTCGAGCCTCTCCTGGTGGTGGGGAATCCTTGAGATTTTTGGTCGATGGGAGGGGGAGGGGGGGGGGGGGAGGACTGATAAACAGGTTGAGGAAACGGGTTGAGAGGAGTCGGTCGGGGCAAGACAGTCTTAATGTAGGAATTATGAGGACGAGTTGTTGTAGGTAGGTAGTTTTGAGATGGATAAATGGTGAAAGAGAGAGAGAGAGAGAGGAGGGGGGATAAAAGAGAAGCGATATAACTAGAATGTCGGGTTCCGACGGATTGTTCGGCTTTTCAATCGTGACTTGGACAAATTAATGGATTTCCTCATTTTTCCATTATGATTCCGGCCTCTCCCATGAACCTCCTTTTAATATTATTATACCTCTCAACTTTATTCTCGACGAGAAACCACCATCAGCGTGGAGAACAAATGGGTCCTAAGGCCCAACTCGAGAATCTTAAATTTATTAACCCTGAATAAAGTTTGTAATAGGAAAACTAAGAAGCAAGGCAGTAAGAGATAAGCGAATGCACGAGTTATATATAATAACAATGGTGAAGTAAGAAATAAGCTTCGTTGTACTGGCATCTTTTTCAAAAGTTTCAGTTTTCGAGATAGCGGGAGAGATTGGGAAACTTTTGGAAATTTAATGTTTCTTGGGAAACTGTTTTTTGCGAGAATGAGAGAGAGAGAGAGAGAGAGGTTGGATAATGGGGGTGGATATTTGGAGAGGTCGAGGAAGCACGTTAAAAATGTGGTTCCAGGTATGCGATGAAGGGAAGGAAGAGGGGTGGCGTCATGGCGTGTGTGGTTGAAGATAAAGGAACATAGTCACGATGTAGTTTCAAGCCAGCGACAACCACCATCGTGGCATTACATATAATACCTGTCTGACAAGCTACCTTACTCGTGTTGTTTCAGGGATTGCACGTGTGTGCGAGTACCAAGCGCATAAAATATAAGCTCGCTCGTTCCTTTGTGTGCACACAGGTTTGAACGACCCCTGTGTGTGTGTGCGTGCGCGAGAGAGCTGGCTTTACGTGGCTCGTGCGCTGCTCGACGCGTGCACACAAAGAGACCAAAGCAAAAGCTGTAATAACCTGGCTGGATGGTCGTTCGGATTCGTTGTGTGTGCGAGAGAACCTTCCATCTTTTCATTCCTCGAGAAAGAATGACAAAATTGGCGAAGCGTTAAAATTAGCGTTCGAATTGAGGATGATGATGGTTCGGGGAATTCGGACGATTAGAATTTCGTTTAAAAGTCGAAGAATTAGAAAAATCTCGAGTTTTTCAGCGGTATCGCTACGCTGGCGTTTTTATTATTGCTCGCGCGAAGGGGGAATTACGAAGGGGAGACGTAAAAGTGTGTGTTGGAGAAGTAAAAGAGGGTGGATGGAGAGAGAGAGAGAGAGAGTAACGTGTCTTTTTATAGCCGGAATAAACGCCTGTAACAAAGTCGCTTTATAGCGCTGTCCTCTCACCGACCCCCCTCCCCCCCCCCCCCCCCCACATTGTCGGCATCCCGTGAGCAAACGCGTTGAAAAAGGGAAGAAACGATGGACTAATGAAAAAGATTTTTGTTACTCGCTTTGATCTTCTCGCAAGAAACAGCGGAAACTTTAAATACTCGACAGCGATCTTCGCTTAACGTTTCATGCGGGAAAAACAACCTTTCGCATTACTGTGCACAGAAAACTTTCGATACAGCTTCGTTCCAATCAAGATAAAACTCAGTTTGCAGTGCGGGTGATATATTAAAACGCGATAGAAAGCTCTGTTAAAGTGTACATTTTTATGAAAAATACACAAAAAAGGAATTTCCTGTAAAAGAGCTCTGGAGAGCTCGATCGGACAGCCAGTGTATATATATGTATATGTATAACCTTGGAGGGACGTAATAATGAGAAATCCTAGAAACTTTTATTGACTGTAAAAACGTATTAGAGATCCCTGTATATAATTATTAATAGGCCAGTAGCTCGGTAAACTTTACGCAAAGAAGTGGAGAAAAATTTAGTAAACAGAACGGTAAAAACGGTTTTATTGTCCGTAGAGTTTTCGCAAAGTTTTTATTATATCCCCTGTACGTGGTGTGGAGCACACTGTATATATATAATGTCGAGTATTTTGCAAGAGTATAAATTTTACAGGAAATTTCTTTGCGTGTGCAAAAGGGTGAAGTCGAAGTTGAAGTTGACTTTTTCTTGCGAGTATTTGAGGAGAGCGATAGCGGCAGTCGAGTGGGGGAGGGGTTGGACACGAATCCAGGATCGGGGCGTATATAATACGGGTATAGTATGAATAAGCGAGCAGGGTGGTAAAATCCCCGAGCCGCGCGGCGGCTAATTAAGAGAGAGAGAGAGAGAGAGAGTTCCTTTCGTGCCTCCCGTACATATACACACGTTCCTTATTGCTTTTCGCGTTAATCTCATCCCCGTGTTGCGATCTTATTTGGCCCCCCATCACCCCCCTCATCGCAACAGCTTATTGGCTCGTTCCGGCGGCACTAAGCCGATTTCGTGTAATCCGCGATGCGCCGCATCCGGTGTAACGTGTCGACGCTGACTCAATCGCGAATTGCGCAACTGCCTTTTGCCGCTGCACGGATAATCATTATCGCGCGCTTTGGAACAGGTTCGAGTAACCGAATACTTCACGCACCAATGCCGTCCACTTCTCTCTCTCTCTACACACACACACATATATATATATATATATATATAATATAATTATAGCCCGTGGCAGAGAAAAGGATGGATCGATTGGCGCGGCGCGACACCAACCGATAAGGCGCGCTAATTGCGAATACTTTATCTCCGAACATCAACTTTTGCTGCCATCCGATCCAATCTGCAGGAGTCGCAAAGACGCGTTTATATATATATATATATGCGCTTTGGAAATTCACGTCGTGTCGAAGAGCTCGTCACCGTTGTTTATTTATCATTCTCCCCCCCCCCTCCCCCCCGCCCCATGCCTATGCAGATGGCACTGGCAATCATATATATATTTCTCTGCCAATTATCATGATTATTATTATTACGGCGCGAAATCAGTGAAATTTCATTAAATCCACTAGTGGTCGACTCGTTGAGCGAGTTTAAGCATCGTAACACTCGTCTATACGTGACACCGAGTGATTAATTTAATCCGCGTGAAAAGCAGAGCGGCTCTCGCGTGTTCCAAGGGAGTTCCATAATACACACGTGTGAGCAGAACGCTTACGAATGCACAAATCCACTCTACGCAAGATAAACCGGCGAGAGCGAATTTAAATAAAAGCCTATTAAACGCATTCCAGAAAACCGCCGCCCCTCTGTTGCCCTTCTCCCCCCCCCCAACCCCCTCCCTCCTAATGGTACCTGCGCTGCAGAGCTAAACATTATGCTCCGGATCAAAGTATACATATATATATATATACTTATCAATGATGCGCTAATCTGGAAATCCCATTATCTTGCCCAGCTTCATTCCTATAGATATTATTCTCTGCTTTGTCATGCGCGTTTTCCCAATTAAATATCACAGCTTAACGTTCCGATTATATCATTATCGTATTTATCCAATATCCGCTTGTCATCGATATCTTAATTAACACTCGGCTATTAATCGAACGCTCGTATACGATAATCGGAAGCAAAAAGAAGAAGAACGTTTATACTCTCCGCGGTGATATTAATGTTTTCCCGGAAAAGAGTCGAGAGATTTTCTCCGAAGGTTAATAAGACTCTTTTGAAAGAAAATTCAGGTGAAATCGGGACGTCGGAGTAGGTTGGGATCGACTGGTCCCCCCATTAGCATTAATGGTTATTCCGACCAACAAGCAGCCCAACTGCACGATCAATCATCGACGGAATATTTCCGATGACAGGCGATATACGCAAAGTTACCTGACCGATGCTCGTTTATCGCTAAATCGCTTGGCTTATGAATTCTTTCGGGGTTCGTCGGACAAATTTATCCAGTCCGATCGGTCGATCAGCCACGTGCAATAATCTCCATCGGATAAACGTTGTTCTTTGTATACATATAACTATATATATATATATATATATATATAGTTATTGCTCGAGGTTGTTTCGATCAACGATCGATATACAGTTTAATGGATCGATGCAAAGAGATCAAGATGGGAGAAATTAATTCGTTGAGTAAATATATATATATATATTGTTACGTAGGATAGCAAAACAATAGTTGGGATACACCCATATAAAATTTGAATCTAGATATATAAATACAAAACAGGCTATACCTACACTAACATATCTCATGGCTATTCAATTCAACATACAAGTCGTGCACGACTCTACAATATAATATACAAATGGTCCGTTGACTTGGTGATCCTGATTGGCTGTCCGCGTCGTGTACACTTCGGGACTACGGAGATAACGCGTTCGGAACCAATAAGCATCTAGCTTTTGTATACCGTGGGGACGAGAAGGGTGGTCGCGTAAGCGGACAGTCAGTCGGTTTTCGCAAGGATACGAAAACGTTACATCACGTGCCAACACACGATAGAACACACACAAAGAAAAAAATTAACCTGGTGTTAGAGTAATTTCTACCCTATCAGAGTTCATACTCTAAACAAATTTGGTGCCTCCTGTGAGGTGTGGATCAGAAATTCAACGAGAAAACTCAGAAAGGCAGATCCAGATTCAGACGATAAAGGAAGGAAATCAAAAACGCCCCCAAGGAGTATTTGTGCCACACGCTGGTAAGTCATTTGGGTCAGTTCAAAATATACCAAATCATAGCAAAATGGTTGAAAGAGTCAAATTAATAATACAAAAGCGCACAGCGTTCAAGTCGCAACTAACAATAATAAGCAATCTTGTTGAAAAAGATAACATAGATTTAGGAACTATTAATTTACGCGTTAAAAGATTGTCAGAGTTATACAAAACACTAGAAGATTTGACGGACGAACTTATGATCTTAGATGCAAATGAAGATCATACCGTAGAATTTCAAACGATACAAGATCGTTATTTTGACGTTGTAAATAAGGCAGAAAAACTGCAGGGCGGTAGAGACAACACAAGTACGGCTTCGACATCAAATACATCACAACGTGATAGCGGAGTTATAAGTGAGAATAGCAATCAATTACCTAAAGTAAAATTGCCCAAAATATCTCTTCAAAGCTTTGACGGTAAATATGAGAATTGGCTCTCGTTTAAAAACATGTTTATTAACGTAATCGACGTGCGACCTGATTTAACAGACCTCGATAAGTTTCATTATTTGAAGTCAGTAGTTGTAGGGGAAGCTGCAAAGAAATTGGAAGTTTTTTCAGTTCATGCCGACAACTACAAAAGAGCCTGGGACTTATTGATACGGTCATACGAAGTAAAAAGGGTACTAGTCTCACAACACATCTCAATGATATTCGAATTACCTATATTAAGCAAAGTATCGTCAATAGGTTTAGCAAAACTCGCGGATGACATGCAACAACATATTGCATCATTAAATTCGTTAGGTGTCATATTTTCTCCGGAGATAGCTATTCACTTAATAGAGAATAAATTGCCAAAGGAATCATTGATGGAATGGGAATCGACATTAAGTAGAGACGAAATGCCATGTTTAGATAAATTGTATGAATTCTTATATAAAGCAGCAGTTTGTGCGTCGAGACAGGAGCGAATTCGACCTCCCGAGAACAGCTCGATTGTTAACCCTTCACCGACAAAGAAAAAACGACACAATTTCACGAATAAGGGATTCATGTTAACCGCGACAAATGAATGTCTTGTATGTCATAAAAACGCGCATCCATTATTTAAGTGCGAAACATTTAAGCAACTAACAATACCTAAACGTATCGAAGCGGTAAAAATGGCGAAGGTTTGTTACAATTGTTTGCGTTCACACCGCGGTAAACCTTGTAGATCGTCTGGGTGTGTAATCTGTCAGAAGCGTCATAACACGCTTATTCACTTCACTCACGAGATCCAAGAAACTAAACAAGAGAATGAAAGAGAACGGCAAGATAAAAGGGCGTTGAATAGTTGACCGACAAACTTATCGGCACACAGTATAGCTACGCTATATCCAATCGCCCCACAATTATTAACTACGGCAGTACTTCACGTGAAAAATTACAAGGGGATCCTAATCAAATGTCGCGCATTGCTTGATACGGGGGCAACGACAAATTTTGTGTCTGAGACTCTAATCCAGAAGCTGAATTTACCGATAACAACGAACTCAATGATTATCGGCACAATTAACAATCAGCGAACCCATACGAAAGGGATAACGAAAATAACGATTCAGTCAATTCATGAATGCTTTCAAAGAGAAATTACATGTCTAGTATTACCGTTGATAGCAGATTTAGTACCAGCAAATGTTTTTCCTCGCGATCATATAAATATTCCGCCGAATTTGAAGTTAGCCGACCCGGAATTTCATCGACCGCGAACAATCGATTTAATAATCGGGGCAGGCACGACAATGTCGCTTTTCGCATTAGGACAAATCGATTTATCAGTAGGCAAGGAAGACCTTTATTTACAAAAAACACGCCTAGGATGGTTAGTAGCTGGGAACATTAGTGAACAAAGGGATATAGGCCATGTTTGTAATCTGATGAATTTAGAAAAACTAATGAATCAATTTTGGGTTGTTGAAGAATTACCTGATCGTAAATCACGATCAGCTGGAGACATATTTTGCGAGAATCATTACACAATGACCACATCACGAGAAAGTGATGGTCGATATACAGTTCGACTACCGTTCAAGGACAATAACAATATCATACACGATTCTCGTACAATAGCTCTCAAACGTTTATTATTACTAGAACGTAAGTTTAGCAAAAATAAAATTTTACAGAACGAATACACACGTATCGTTGATGAATATATTAGCTTAGGTCATATGTCATTAACCAAAGTAAATAAAGGTTCAGAATATTTTATGCCTCATCATGCTGTCATAAAACAAAATAGTCAAACTACAAAAGTTAGAATCGTCTTCGACGCATCGGCCAAAGTGAGTGGAGGTAAATCCTTAAATGACTTATTGTTAACAGGGCCGACGATTCAGGAACCTCTAACAACCCATTTAATCAGATTCAGAACCTACGCTTATGTTATCACTGCAGACATAGAAAAAATGTACCGTCAGGTTAGGGTACATCAAGACGATAGGAAATATCAACGCATCTTATGGCGCCACAATGATGAAATAAAGTCATTCGATCTAAATACGTTGACATTTGGGGTAGCATCATCACCGTTTTTGGCAATTAGAACGCTACATCGGTTGGCGGATGATGAAAGGGGCAGTTATCCGCGGGCTGCTGAGGTTATAAAAACACACATGTACGTAGACGATTTGCTGACAGGCGCGGATTCTATAAGCGAATTAAGGGAAATAAGAGATGAAATTATTGCACTGTTAAAGTCAGGAGGATTTGAAATAAGACAATGGGCGTCTAACGACACCAATGTGATACACGATTTAGCGTCAAACGAAAATACAGCAGAATTTATCTTAAAAACCGAAACGACATCAAGAACATTAGGACTAACTTGGCGCACTATCGATGACGCGATTTGCTATAATCCATCTCCGATTTCCCAAAATGAAAGGTTTACGAAAAGGATGATACTATCTGATATTGCAAGGATCTTTGACCCATTGGGTTTACTTGGACCAATAATATTTTTCGCGAAAAGGTTAATGCAAGACATATGGAAATCAAACATTCACTGGGACCAAACTATACCACCGAGCATACATTTTAAGTGGTTAAATTTTGTAAAGCAATGGGAATCCTTAGGCGAAATAACAATTAAACGCAATATAATCGTATCTGAATGTACTGATTTCCAACTCCATGGTTTTTGCGATGCTAGTAATAGTGGATATGGTGCATGCGTTTATTTACGAACACAAAATAAATACGGAAAGGTTGTTTGTCATTTAGTCAGCGCAAAATCTCGAGTAGCTCCCATAAAACCTACGACTATACCTAGATTAGAACTCTGCGGTTCTCTATTATTGGCCAAATTATGTCACGAAATCACCAGGTCGCTCGGTATTAAATCTATCAGTAAAACAGTTCTTTGGAGCGATTCTACGATAGCACTTTGTTGGATTAGAACGCCGCCTCACCTCTTACAAACATATGTATCAAACCGTGTTGCGAGTATACAAGAAATGACTAGTAGACATAGTTGGAGACACGTGAGAACGGATGACAATCCAGCCGACGCCATATCACGAGGTCAACTTCCAGATGAATTCGTAAAAAATAAAATATGGTTCTCAGGTCCTTCATGGCTTCTAAGCGATGAAAAACAGTGGCCAAATCTTAGAATCGAAATAAAAGAGACTCCCGAAATAAAGCGAAATGTTTGTTTTAATGTTAGAATGGTTGACGCGGAAATTCTTAGTAGATATTCATCCTATACAAAATTAATTCGTATTATAGCGAATTGTCGCAGATGGTTGCCATCCAATAAATCGACGGGAGCTATATCGCCAAACGAGTTGAACATGGCAGAGATCTGTATATTAAGACTGTTACAAATCACATGTTTTAAAAGTGATCTGCATTCTTTGAAGAGCACCACACCGTATAAGGGAAAACTAGCAGGTCTGAACCCTTTCCTGGACGAAAACGATATTATTAGAGTCGGTGGTCGATTAACACAAGCAAATCTGAAGTTCTCACAAAAGCATCCAATCCTACTTCCCAATAAACATCCTTTAACCGATTGCATAATACGAGAAAGTCATCTTAAGCACTATCATACAAGCATACAAGCGACTTTATACAATATGCGCCAAAAATTTTGGTTGATAGATGGTAAAAATCAAATTCGAAGGATCATAAAGGGCTGCATGCGGTGCTTCAGATTTCGTTCTAATGTGACCCAATATAAAATGGCGAATTTACCAAGTTACCGGGTAAATCAAACAACACCTTTTACACACACCGGAATTGATTATTGCGGACCATTCCACATAAAAGAGAAAAAATTCCGCAATCGTAATAAACTAAAGGTTTATATATGTGTGTTTGTGTGTTTAGTAATCAAAGCAGTACACTTTGAAGTGGTAAGCGACTTAACTACCGAAGGTTTTCTAGCGGCGTTGCGACGTTTTATAGCTCGAAGGGGCATGCCTGAACATATTCATTCGGATAATGGGACAAATTTCATCGGGGCAAACAATCAGCTCAAGGAATTATATGTTTTGTTTAACTCTGATAATCATCGAAATGTTATAGAAAGGTTTGCAAGCGATCGTCGTATCACTTGGCACTTCATTCCACCTTTAGCTCCTCATTTTGGAGGGCTTTGGGAAGCAACAGTCAAAGTGTTTAAACATCACTTTAAAAGAGTGATCGGTGAGATGCTGGTTACCTTCGAAGAATTGAACACCTTTGCTATAGAAGTAGAAGGAATTCTAAATTCAAGGCCTATAGCATCTCTGTCCTCTGACCCAAATGACCTTCAAGCCATAACACCAGCACATTATTTAATAGGCAGAACATTTACTACCTTGCCAGAGGGAGATTTGTCTTCTATTCCAGATAATCGACTATCAACATGGCAACATTTGACGAAAATGAGACAAGACTTCTGGACACGCTGGAGGTTGGAATACCTCAATGAATTACAAGTTCGAAATAAATGGACAAAGGAAGAATCTAAAGTAAAACTTGGATCACTCGCACTTATCAAGGACAAAACATTGCCTTGTTCACAATGGGCTTTAGGTCGAGTGCATGAATTACATCCAGGCTCTGACGAAGTGATACGTGCTGTCACATTGAAAACCAATAGTGGGATGCTTAAGCGATCCACGAAATATATATGTATACTACCTGATTTATAGTCATATATTTGTATTTAGTACTAAGTTTTTTTTGGATTATTAACAAGTAACAACATTACATCACATATATTTAAAATTTGATTGTACTTGATATGAAAATTAATAAATAAAGCAACAAATATGTTCCTCAATAAACAGTGTGTCAAAGGGCAGTGATTGATCGTTCCTCTCAACGGGGGAGTCTGTTACGTAGGATAGCAAAACAATAGTTGGGATACACCCATATAAAATTTGAATCTAGATATATAAATACAAAACAGGCTATACCTACACTAACATATCTCATGGCTATTCAATTCAACATACAAGTCGTGCACGACTCTACAATATAATATACAAATGGTCCGTTGACTTGGTGATCCTGATTGGCTGTCCGCGTCGTGTACACTTCGGGACTACGGAGATAACGCGTTCGGAACCAATAAGCATCTAGCTTTTGTATACCGTGGGGACGAGAAGGGTGGTCGCGTAAGCGGACAGTCAGTCGGTTTTCGCAAGGATACGAAAACGTTACATCACGTGCCAACACACGATAGAACACACACAAAGAAAAAAATTAACCTGGTGTTAGAGTAATTTCTACCCTATCAGAGTTCATACTCTAAACATATATATATATATATAAATGTGGGGAAGGGGCTAGTCGAGCTGTAATAGGTCCTCACCTCCTTCAGTTTCGTGCCAAACAATGCCTTCGAGGGTGACCGAAGTACCGGGCTCGCAAGGCCCCAGACACTCCGGTTCTGTAATGGTCCCCACACTGGTCCCAACGCATACGTCCGACATGTCCTGAAACACAAATTGTACACGATCGTTAGTTTTTTCCTGTAGGTTAATTGATCCATCATCAAATCGAATCTTCTTCCATTTCTCGATAAATCATAATAAGTATATGTATATATATAATAGAAGCTTATAAAGATGTCGCTATAAAACTTGTAAAAAATTTAAAATGATTCGAACGACGCATGTAAGCTTTTGTTTATATTTGTAAAACAAATGAATTATCGATTTTTCAGTAACAATTCTTTTTCACGTGCAAACTCGAAGAGACTTTGGTAAGGTTTCACGCCAAAGATTGAAATCTTCCTTTTGTATATAGTATTAGTGACGAAGATGATAGATAGAGTTTTAGGTTTATACAGTCTCTGGATAATTTTAAGTGGTACACCCTGTATATATAATTCCCTCCCACACAACTTCCCTCAAACATTTCATTTCCCTCGATTTCCGGCTTGCCCGTTCTGTGGCCGAGCAAGCTCATCATACACCGGAAGTCATTTGGAAAAATCAATATCGTCGAGAGACCAACTCCGTAACGCTAATTGGTCTACAGTCTTAATTTCAAAGGCCACGTTTCTTCTCGACGAAACTTTCGGCGTTTCCTAGTCGAGGCGAATATCGGCAACAGGGAAAGAAAAAAAAGAGGGGGGCGAGGAGGAGGAGGAAAGAGAACGAGTCGGTTAATTAGATTTTACAACGAGAGGGAGTAAAAACAATGGCTAAGAAGTAAATTGCAGGAGAAAAAAAGTCGCGTGGGTAAATATTTCGCTTTTCAACGGCACAAACGGACCATGTAGAGAAATAGGAGGGTGGGGGGGGGGGGGTAAACGTGGACAATGGCGTCGCGTAAAATAACATGAAATATGCTAACGGGCCGGATAATTGCGAGAAAAAGGGAGGAAGACGTTGCTGCGTGGAGTTTTTGCGTCGGTGGTGGGGATGAATTGGTAGATCGGAGAAAGGGCAGCGAGAGAGGAATAGAGCGGTCGAGGGGGGGGGGGGGATTACAATGGCAGTTTGAAATGCAAATCGTAGAGTTTATGCCCCGCTTCCATAATTACAGAAGCGGCGTGCATATACCCACCTTTCATAACGTACAATGCACGCTGCGTAATCCTAGCATTAGTCTAGCGCGAAACTATTTCGTCCGTATGCCGGACGTTACGAATGGAGAATTTGCAGCTATACCACCGGGGAGAGAGACACTTTATCCGAAGCTTCGCAACACTGGCGGGCGCGCGCGCGAGCTTCGCTTTCACCATCTCGCGATATAAACATTAATTTACAACGGCATAATTTCGAGCAACTCTTCTTACAATTTATTATCGAGTGCGCGCGCAGCTACCAGCGCGATATCGTTATTGACTGCAGCAGCAGCGCTGTTTGCGAAGAACCGGTCGCCAATGTCCCACTTTTCGCCTTAGAGCCGCGTGCTATGCTCCTTCCTTTATTTTTCCGTCTCTCTCTCTCTTGCAGCTGCTGTTTTTTCCCACCTTTTTTCCTTTTCCTTTATTTTAACCAAGCGAAAATTGTTCATGGCTGCGCGACGCGACGCGAAGGCTACATAGCGTTGCGTGGAAAGCTGCTGAGCGGGCTTCGCGGCGTAAAATAAAATGTGGCAAATTGGCGGGCACCGGTCGAGTTACGAGTATCGTTCGTATGCCGCGTGGAATTCACGATTGAATTTCGATGGGCTTCGCGTCGCTCGCCCCCACTCCGCATATATAGAGCTATATATATATAGGGTCGCGGAAACGGTATCGCTCGAACGATGATTCGCGATTGCTATATATTGTGCGTGCGTTCGCCAATGCTGCGCCGTAATTTGGTCGAAAGGACGAAGAGAGCCACGTCTCTCTCTCTCTCTCTCTCTCTCTCTCTGCCACGCGGAGATCCTGCGACCTTCCAATCAAACCTCGACGCTCATATATACACCATATCCCCGTAATTCGGAGAAACAAGCTCCAGAAATACACGCAGCGATCGATCGGTCGGATTGACGGAACGAAAAATTCTCGCGGGAAATTTAAACTTTTAATTCGATTCGACACGCTTTTGCCTCTAGCCGCTGGTTTTTGCCTGATTAAACGTGACTCGGGATAAAACGCGAGAGTTTGGAGGGGGGCGCGAATGTGCGCTGACGTAGCGTGGCAAAAGGCTCGCGCGCGTCAATGTTTTATGGTGATGGAGCCATCGTCATGGATGGTGCCGAGAGCATCGCTTGTTTTAGGAGAGGAGAGGCGCGCCAACGCTACTCCTGCAGGACTTTGCGCCGTTGCACCTGCGACGGAGGCAAAAGCTCAGATAAAAAGCGAGCGACTCGCGCTTGCTGCAAAAAAACAGAGGACGTTCGATAAATTCCTCCTGTTTTGTATATTACACGCGCGTGTATCAACTCCGTATAATCCTCCTCCTCCTCCTGGACTCATATATATAAATAGTTGCCTGTTTCATTTCGCTCGCTGCAACTTTTACCGCTACTATACTCACCTTTTTTCCCCCGAACCAGGAGAGTCCGCGCATTGTTTCAACGAAACATTCTTCGTTCGACTGGATTTTTTCGCTATATTACGTTGTTTGCGATGCAAGGCTTGATTACTCGCGAACATTTGACCGGTTGCTCGGAGAATTCGAGATTTTGGCAAATATTCAACGTGCCGGTGGTATAGTGAGGAAGGAAGACTGTGTGTGGATGAGGGAAAGAAACGTATACGTGAGAAGGAAGCGAGCGAAAGCATCGTGGTGGTAAAGAGAGCAAGGGAGGAGGGGGCGAGGAAATTGGAGGAAGGGGAAGAGACTCGGTCGATGAAGAAGGTAAAAAGGAGCGGAAGGGACGCGAGAGAGAGAGAGAGAGAGAGGGGGGGGGGGATTCTCAGGGGCAAAGTATACACGGACTGGAATCCAGAAGAAATGGAGAACAGGGTATGCGTAAAGGGAGGAAAATAAAGAAACGGAAGTAGTTGGTAAACAGCGTGAAAAAGATGGAAGGCTTTGCAATATCGAAGGAGGAAATTGGATAAATATGGACGACGATGAGATATTTAGCGGTGAATAATGAGAGGATCGAGGGTACGATGGAGAGAGAGAGAGAGAGAGAGAGAGAGAGAGAGAGAGAGAAGGGGGAGATAATCGAAGGATCTTAAATCTTGGAAGAATGAGGGGAAGGGAGGGAGCTAGGGAGATGAAAGAGTAGGTGGAAAGTGGATAAAGATGGCAGCCGATGCTCGATAGTCGTGAGATGAAAGGAGATAAGCCAAGTTTAACTTTGGAGTGTAGGGGTTGGGAGGGGGGGGGGGGGAAGGTTGGTTCTGAGAGTAAGCGAGACAGGATTAGACGCCGTGCTCTGGGCTCTGCTCATGAATATATTCATGGAGGTTGTTGCGCGTGTGGCTACATGTACCGATGCACCGACGTATAGCTTTGCTGGTGTACGTGCTTATACCATTCGCCGTATACCGGGTTAACGAGTAACGTCGTATACACGCTTTACGTTAAAATATATAGCCAGGCGCGCGCACACCAGCCTTTATCTTTTTTCCCCCTTTAATAAAATAACGAGAAATTAAACAATTGGTGAAACAAAGTAAGCTATACATATGTATATATAATACTGTTGAGCGAGCAGGATTTCTTAGATGGACGTGCATATACCTCTCACGAGGGACTCAAAAAACACGTATGCAATTTAGCGAGCTTCGTGCAGAATCGACGGTAACAAAGCTCCGTGCTTTGGCAACAAGACGCGTAACTGTAATTCTCCTCCGGCGTAACCCAGTTACACTTGGCGGAGTGCAAAATGTAATTTGTCGAGGCGAGAGCCGCCCGGGAATTACGAATGCGTTAGAATTTAGCGAGAGAATTGTATTTTCGTTGATGAGATGGCAGGAGGAGGAGGAGGAGGAGGAGGAGGAGGAGGAGGTGCTGCTTCCTCCTGGTACACCTGTACACGGGATATGCGTGTCGGCAGAGAATTTCCAGGGGGGTGATGTATGCGGGCTTGAAAATGGTGCTTTACGACTGGAACGCTTTCTCGGTGAGACTTTTTCCTTTTTGGCCAGCGCATGGAACTCGATGGAAATAAGCTGCTTTTACCTGGACCTTCCGTAGCAGCGAGGGATTCTAGCTGCCGAAGGATGTAATTGGTCGAAGGAACTTCCGAAAGTCTGCAATCCCCCCCCCCCCCCCTCACACTTACTATAGACAAGATCATGTCGCGGAGCCTGAATAAACACATACACTAGACATATATGTACTATATATATATATATATATATAGATGCGCGAGTAGTGAATGAGAAAAAGATTGCAGAGTGGTTCCGTGGATTGTCCCAATGAAAAGTTCCTCGACGTTGCAAGGCCGTCATTAGACGGTGAGTCGTGAGATTTTCTAGTGCATGCCTATTGGTATTACAAGCCGCAGCAAATATGGCAATTTGTAAATTACAGCTTTTGCCGAGGTCGCCGAGCTCTCGCGCCGCGGTGCTTGGAGAACCGCGGGTGTCGAGCGACGCGCACCGGTTGCTCCGCACTTCCGGTCTGACGCACACGTGCGCGTGTCGTCAGCGCATTTTCTATCCCTTTCTTATCACTGTGTGTTTCGAGGGTCGATTCATTTCTTGTATAAAAGGATCTTAAAGGACGCCGAGAGAATATTGCTATAAAAATTCAACTCTTCGTGGAAAATCTATTATTTCCCGTGGACAAAGTACAATTGGACGACCTTGGATTCCCATCGTTGTACACCGATGATTCGGCAAACTTCTCTTTCAGTGTAATTACGAAACTTGTTTCGTGGTATCGGTGCACGATGACTGATGGGAGTTGTTAACTCGACGTACAGGTTTTTTTAGCATTCGCGAGGCAGCTGTGGGACCCTTTTGCCGATAAACTCTGCGGTTCCGCGAGTTTGACCTTGAAGAGTGTACATCGTTTTAGGAAGTCGAGTAAAAAGAATCGCTGCGCGGGGCGAGGGAATACCGCGACGACAGGTTCCCAAAGAAATTTCACCGAACGAATTCCAAATAACGCGGAAACTTTCAAACGACATCGACTTTCGCTGATTTCGCGTCTCTTCTTCGTCATGCTTCTTCATCCCCCTCTCATTAAAACCGGCATCGAAATAAATTCTCCAGGTTTTTTCCCTCCGCGCGCCTTTTCATTCGCGTACACCGCGGCTCTCCGACGAAACAATGCAATTAACGCGGACGCGCAGAGTCCCCGCGTGCTGCGGCACCAACGGAATTTAATGCCTTTCTCCGCTAATTATGAGCACCAATTACAACGAGAGACCAAAGTACGTGTCGAGTTACCGTGTAATATTAATATATTATATACTCGACCAAAGGAGAAACAGTGAAATTCGAGAATACAATGCAGCGAGCGTGTCGAGAAAATATTTGTGGAAAAAGCGAGTGTGAGTGGAGGAGAGGGGGGGGGGGGGGGGCTCGTGACAGAAACGAGGCAAAAATAGGCTCTTTCGGGGAGATGATAACGATAAACCGAGAAGCCGAATAGCTGGGCAAACTGGAAAATTCCAGGGGGTTGGTCATTTTTGCGCGAGCATCGGACAGAGCGATTCGCCTAAAAAACAGGATTTTTTGCTCTTGATTCAGGGGGGGGGGGGGCTACATTATGTTTATACGGATGGACGAGTGTTTTCGCGCGTGCATGGGGTGGTACGTAGGATAAAATTCGAAATAAGACAAGGGGATTCGTTAACTGGCGGGCAATTATGAGAAAAGCCGGTCTTTGTTGGCCGGTGGGGCATTACAGCAATCAACTTTAATGGAAGCAATAAAATGCAGGTGCTAGAACCTCGCGGCTCGCATTATTCCCCGCACGTTCATTGGCGCGCACCAACTGCCAAGAATATCAACAATTGCCATTTTCCTATCTTATCCTCTCTGACTCTCTCTCTCTCCCTCCCCACCCCTTCCCCCTTCCATCATGCACGCACCATTGGACACTCGAGAGATTTCGCTGCTCGCTGCAACTTCCTCTCGCGTGACTCGAGGAAATTTTATACACGATTCATCCGACGCTTCTTCCTCGTCTCTTGCAAAATACATTTTTTCCACTCTCCATTTTTCACCATAATTTCATGCATATATATATAGTTATATACCTATTACAGGCATCGTTTGTAAGTCTTCTGCTTTATTTTCTCTAATCCAATTTCCGTAAAATCTCAGAAGTGGAGGAAGGAAAGTCTGATGGAGTTGGTTGATAAAGTGTATAAGGAGCAAAAAGAGAGAGAAAAGAGAGTCTATCAGGATTTGCTAATGGAAATGCTTAATGTCGCATCTCGTTATTTCCCGCCGCGAGAGAGAGAGAGAGAGAGAGAGAGAGAGAGCTGAATCGGAGTCAAGGTGATTGCAGCATCGATTGATTTTCTTTCTTATTTTCTCGCAAGCCGCTAACAACACAGCGAGGATGTCGAAGCCCGGCGAATTTCTGCTCTTTCATCGTTGCGACAAAAGCTTCGATCGATTTGCAATCACCTTCGATCTCCTTGCTTCAAGAGTCCCCCCCCCCCCCTTTCTTCATTATTATCATTATCCCACTGGACACACCGATCAACGAGACGTTCTCGGCGCTCGATTTAACAACAATATAGCCAACTCACGCAGAGAAGCGCCAGAAAATTTGTTTTACTTGTAAAAAAAATCAATCGCGAGGAATTTAATTTTCTCGAAGAACAAAAAAACGATAGAAGGGTAGACTCTCGACAAGTGGGTCAATAAACCTCATTGTTAATCTCGTAGGAAGATCGAAGAAGCCTTTAAAACCCGCATATGCAAAATCCAAATGAACGAAGCATCGTAGTGGCGCGCGCGCTGTTGGTGCGAAATTTGCATTGCAAAGCGTACATTCGACAAACTATATAAATCGACGATAATCCTGATCGATCGGAACGTAAATCTTTATCCGAATTTATACACATTTGCGCGTATGGTCGACGCGGAGAAGCGTTAAAGATTCGCGAGAGAGAGGTAAATAATTTTCCGCCGTGTATTTATATACGCGTGGCATATACATATATATGTAGGTGCGTATGGTAGTGTGGTATAAAGTGACGAGAGGGGAGACGTGTCCGGTTTTAGCTGGGAGCTCACTTGTTATCCGTTAAGATATTAAGCCAATTACAAGTGGAGTAGGCGAGAGTACACGCATGGGCAAGTATCGTCGTTAAAACCGAAGCCCCGTGCATCGCACGCATTATCGGTGCAGGCAGGCCGGGTGCGCCCGTCGAGAACAGGGCCGTAGGCGTTTACACTGGTGCCCCGTGCCTGCGCTCATTACCCAGCCAATTAAATCCTCCTTCTCACCCAAAAACTCCCCCCACCCCCACCACCATTCCAAAACCCCTTAATCGAGCAATCAGCGCGGAAAAAAAAAGTCCAACGGTGAATGCAAAGTACCAGTTTTATCGGCCTCTTTCCTTGAGCGTGTAAAAGGAACAAAGAGCAAATTGCCCTCGTTATAGCATTGTTTAGCCGATAACGCCGTAAAATCCTGCCGTTACAGCCCTCTTAACGTTCCCGGAGATTTTTCATTTATATTTGCGTTCGCTTTTTCACGCTTGGGAGAAGCATCGACGATGGGCTCGAGCGAACCGGAAGTGGCCCTCTTCTGGTGCGGTCGCTGCACGAAGCTGCCCGTTATCGAATATGCTTCCCTCGTCTCATCGACGGCTCTCAATTTGGTGGTTTGGATCGATCGATGATCGCGTGCACTCGACGAGGATCAAGCTCGTTCGTCTTTCGAGTTTTTCGCGCCTTCCAACAATCACTCGTTTTGGTCCGCGTACCTGTTCATCTATATATATATATATATATATATATATATATATACACATGCCATTGGCGAGAACGATTAATCATCATCCACGTGTGTCGGAGCAATTATGGCTGACTGTATCAATTATGTCTGGTGATAGGTCCACTCTCGCGAGGCCAGAATACAAATAAGCATGGCAGCTGTGATTATTGTGCAGGCGCATTCCGCGTATACGCGGCCGAGCGTGCCTCTCGTGCAGCTCCTTTGTTAAAAGCTTCTGGCTCGCACGCGGGCATGAAAATGTCTTCTTGTTGCGCAATGAAGAGGAGGAGGACGGAAGAAAAAAAAGAAAATGGCGGATAAGAATGAAAAAGGAGGACTTTTCGCGCGCGCAGGTCTCTCCTCGACGTTTTGCGAAAAATTCTACGCGAATTTATCGTCGTGACTCGCTTTTATCGTTTGGCACGACGATAAAAGCTTTGCGGAAAACGCGCCAGTCTATATACGTATATATATATATATATATATATAGACAGGTACGAAAGCTTCATGAATTATTTATTCGTCTTTACTACCGTATATATATATATATATTGTAAATTGATTCTTACACGGCTTATCATTACCGTATCATAATTGCATATTATTCCTGTCGTAAATTGATAATCGTTAATAGCCCCTGCATATATTTATTATTGCTATTTATTTTATTATCACAATTTCCCGATTAGTCCGAGAAAGGCGTTCGCAGCGTTTCGTCCTGTCATTCTTACGAATAATGATAATAATAATAAAGTTATCGCGCGGACGGATAATATATGTATAAAGATGTAATTATCGAGGCAGAAATCGTGCTCGCTCTCGCTCGCTGCGCGTTATCCTCCGCCGGGTCTATTAGTGGAAAAATTTACCATTTACTCCGTTGGTACTTTGTTTTTTAGTGGTAAACGCTGCGATAATAAATTATGCCCGTGTTTATGTTAAAGCGAACCGTTGATAAGTTCCGTAATTACGCGATTATTCACTTTGATATATGTCGCGTCCGTGTTGGTTTATACCTATATAGTATATATATATATATATATATATATACAATGTAACGCAAGCGTACGCAGATGTAGCTATATCGGAGGGCGTGCGTGGACGCAATAAAAACCTTAAGTGGAAATATGGTGACTGGCCGAAAACCAGTTACGCTCATTATTATTACCGCCGCCATTACGACGATTATTATTACAACGCAGCAAAGTTCCAGATTGAACGACGCGTCAGTCATTATTTTACGAGCCTCCATTTTTTCTCTCTATTTTTCATTCCTCCTACTTTTACACATATATACACAGTTTGACAAAGTATACCACGTGACGCAAAGGTTTGGATTTTCATCGCGACGCGCAGCAACGCGACGCGGAGCTTCAGCCGCGCTTTCGCAACGCGAATTAAGATATCTCGACGCGGCGCATGATTTACAAGGGGACTTGCCACCATTTATAGTCGGCCGTCGTCCAGCCTCCGCATTTTCCCCAATATTTATCGCGCGCGCTGGCGAACGAGCAAGCTTTTACGAGTCAAATTATTCAGCAGCACGAGGGTTTATCCGGCGGTGAGTGAAAAATTCCTGGCCGATACGGTGCTTGCGATCGAGCGGCCGATGGATCGTTTAGCATAGAAAAAAATCATTTATCGATTTGCCGCCAATCAGAGGAGAGTTGTACATTTTTTTTTGTCAATGTTCCAATAACAATTTTTGATGGAAAAGACGAAGAGTGTTGTGAATGTTCCGCAGTGGTGCTGGGAGCGAGGCTCGGTTAACCGATCGATCGCCGTCTGGAAATACTTGCTTGGAATAATTGAAAATATGCTCTCTCCATATATATATATATATACTGCTGCATCCGAGAGAAAATGGCAGCTGCCAATTGGCTTCACTGTGCTTCCACGCGCCAAACTCCAATAAACTCAATCTCGGCTTTGTTTCGTCTCTCGTTCTGGAAATCCATTTTCCTCCGATTACCATTATTATTATTACAGGTGCGCTTCGAGCGAATTCACCGAAACATTGAATTTCGTCCTGTGTGACGTCACTGGCTAGGGTCTTTCTCTGCGCAGAGGTTCGAGGCTGGCGACCCGAAGCGGAAGAAACTTTTTGCGTCGCCATGTTCCTTGCGTGTAAAAAGGAAGAAAAATTGCAAGTAACGAACGACCGTTGGTTGAATTTTTAATGGAGCCACGAGACTGGAGAACGCAAGGTTGAAATTAAACGGTCGGCTCGTCTCTCGATCGCGGCCCCGATGACAACCACTGGCGTCGATTAATTTTCATGGAATTGCATTTCTATGTACTTGTCATCGTGGGACCAGCTTCGACGCGAGGAATCGACAAAGCTTTGGAAAGGACTGAATCGATCTTGAAGAGCGTCGATCGAATGGAAGGTGCGCATCCGGATCGATCATTACGCGAAGAGTCTGAATTCGACCGGAATTGCTGAAGAGGCGCCTCTTTAACTTTTTTCCTATAGTTTTACATACACATATATATATATATATATATATATATATATATAAAATGTGTTAGAGAATGTACCGACGGCGGACGAACGGTTGAAGGATCGACAGAGCACTCCGGCGGCCGGGACTACAGAGTGCGCTTAGCGCAGCCGACAAATGGCAGTCTTGCTTCTCTTTTTCCCCCAATCGGCTGAATTTACAACTGCGAGCACTCGTTAGCAATCGCTTTACAGCCTGGCATACTTTAAGAGCGAAGGTAACGGCACTTATTTTACAGTCTGCCAGCGAACCCATGTAAATGTCGACGAGTGAAAAAACACAGTAGTCTTTGTTAACTGACCTCATTGGCGGAGGCGTCGGTCCCGGTAATTACTTGTACAACCAAATGGGAAGAGGAGGAGGGGGGGGGGGGGAGTTGTAACGAGAAGAAATATCACCACTTTTCAATTTTCAAAGCTTCTTAAGTATATATATATATGTGTGTGTGTGTGTGTGTGTGTGAGCTAGTGCATTAACGATATTTCAAACCCATCCGCCAATAACCGTGTAAAAAGATGAAGAACGATGAATTTTATCCGAGTTCTTTTCAGGATTTATTTGGTCATGTACGTTGTAAGATAATTTATTGCTCGTTGGGAAAGCTTGCTTTTGTCATTGGTTTTTTTCTTTCTTTTTGTAGTCGTTTAAACGAGCAGAGAGAGAGAGAGAAAGAGAGAAATAGGACACTGAAAGTTCAGAGTGGTGAATATATCCATTGGTTTATGAAATCTGATTGTGTCGAGTCAAACACTCGAGGCTCGAATAGCTGAAGAGCGGGGGTGGGAGGGGGCGAGTGGAGTGGGGGAGGCCATCAGAGAGGCGGTAGTGCACTCTACGAAAATATTTCCTCTGTAACTGCTGCTGAGCAAATATTTGTGACCGCGGATTCCACGACGCGTTCGTCACTTAATTCGAGCGATGAAATATTCACGAGACTCCTTTTTACACGTTGAACGAGGCAAAAATAAGAGGGAGGAGGGAGACTCGACGTTGTGTTGTTTTCTGCAGATTATATCACTCTATTTTCAAATGCACAATTTCCACCCGGTAATGAAAAGCAGTCTCGTTTATTCCCTTTCCCACGAGTAAATCCATGCTGGCGTTGTCGATCAATTCGCGAATAACGAAAATAATTGCTCGACTAAATATCGATAAGGTTCCAGAGTATAAAATAAACATTGATTTTTACTCCCTGCCATTAAATCTATTCGCAAAGAGACCTCAAGTTTTACACTTTCCAATTCACTTTTAATTCCTTCGGTGGTTTTAGTCCACGAGAAAAACCTGCGTTTTCTTTTTTCGAGTTTTTTAATTCTGCGAACAAAGCCAATAGATGTACATTGAAAGTATACAGCAGCAGACTCGTCCAAAATGGTCAACTTTTCAATCGTGGCTCTGCCAAAGTACGCTAAATACATTTTTTGCGATAATTCCTTTAATGTTTGCCATTGTACGAAAGCTTTTATTCTTCGAAATAATTAAGCGCGGAGGAAAGCGCTTTGTCTCCGAGGGGATATTTGGTTTGAAGAATTTCTCGGCGTGTATCGCGTGACGTAGCATGAAACGTAACGCGGCGTACCTATATATATATATGTATATACCTCACGGGGAGTAAAATCCGGTTTCTGCGCCGAATCGTAGAGTTTCATCGACTGCGTTATGGAGCGAGTCGCAGCAGGGAACCGAGAACGACCAATGGAAGCTGTCGCATTCCCTGCTTTCCCGTCCAAATACCTCGAAACTTTCTTCCCTTTGCTTCGCTTTTTACCCCCTCCACCCATCCAACCCTCGGCGAAACAAGCGGCTTAGAGCGTAATCGCACGCGTGTCAGCCCTCGGGATTAACTCGCCGTGAAAAATTCATGTTTCCTTCGTCGCCATATGGAAAATTTCCACGTTTTACCCCCCGACCTTCTATTTCTGATCGCCGCACGGAGAAAAAAAGCTTATTCGATTCAAATAAATCTTGCTTCTATTCACGAGTAAACGTGATTAGAATTGAATGAAAATTGATTATTTCCAATAAGGTTTCATTTGTTAAAATAATAATTAAACAAATAAATATTCTCAATTCCGAATATTTAAATTCCAAGATCAATCTCAATGAAATCGTTTTATTTCTCCATGTATCACAACTCCGACACGATTCTTATTATTATCGATAATTATACTGGCACACACACACACACACACACATCTATAAGTACACCATATAATGCACATTATTCCCCGAAGAAATGCTCGTGTTTATAAGTTTGCGTGGAGTTTCCGATTATACAGCGTTTATCAGCCATGTGTTTATTGGAGTGTAAGAATTACATTGCAAGCATCGCTGTGTCTTGTTTCCGGTAGGCGTAATTTCGATTGCTTATTGGCATTGTCCCCCGATCAATCGAGCATCGAATGGAACGCGAGCTTCGGTTACTGCATGGCTAACTCGATTGCTAAATTAGCATGGAGCGACGAGCAGCGCGCAGCTGGCCAGTTCGCGGCGCCAAAGTACAATTGCCATTTACAGGGATTTCAAGGGCTGCAGCAGCCTGCTCTGAGAAAATAGTGCGATGCACCAACCGCATGCACCAGTCGATTCTTCCATTAAAAATTACCCTTTTATCTCACTGGCGCTCGTTTCATCGGGTTTTCTTTGCCAGAGTTTCTACGACTTTTTCTCAGAGATCATTAGGAAATAGTATAAAGAGAAAATGCACTTTTGGTTTAAACTCTCGACGTTTTACGAGTGGCGCGTTATTGCAAGAACAATAATCGTTACTGCTCCTGTTGGCCAGAGCAATTACACCAGTGTTTCTCGCTACAATGCCAATTTACAGCGGGACTATTCGAGTTTCGCGTTGAAATAGGAATCTGCGTTATGTATATATATATATATATATATGCGAGTCGAAGCTACGTTCTCCGGTTAAATAAAATTGAATTTAAAGGGACTCGCGCGAGAGTCGAGCTGGCAAGTTTTTCGGACTCGAAAAGGAGCGCCGCGAGTTTCGACAAGTTTGACGAGAGCTGTGCGCGTTTGAGATTATAAAGTTTTCGATTGGATTATTCGGAGAGGTATATATATATATATATATATATATATATAGGCAGGAGGCAAGCAGTGTGCGAAACACAGATCGAGGCAGACCGCGGCGGCGCGGAATGTAGGCAAAGACTTTTACCTATGAATCACTTTCCCTTTAACTGTCAAGCCAGTGCTAAGGGGAGTCCATAGCGAGGCGGAGACCACGACCAAGCCAGGCAGCTGTAACCAGCCGTAAAATGTCGATTACTTCGCTTTTATTGTTAGCTAATCTCCTCTCGGCGAGCTAGTTTCATTATTAAATTCAATTGCACCACGTCGGCCATGCAGAGGCTTCTTACGCTCCCATTAATAATTCAAATTGGCCTCAATTATCAATTCGTGCGATCCGGAGACCTCGGCTCATCGTTTCCAGATAGAAAAGGACGCACGATGGACGGTTTGGATTATTCGACCGATGCCATAGCTCCATTCTACTGATTTCATCATCCATCCTACCCTACAATATCTCCTTTACCTTCGCACTTTGACCAACCGTGGGAAAAAGTTTCCAAATCTTCTATCATATATACCTATATATAGAGTCGCGTCAAAGATCAAAGCACGAATCAACAGAAATCTTACGCAACCTTGAAAATTCTTCCTTTGCATACTCGAAGAATTTCGATTGCAATTTTTGCGCAACTTTTGCAAGTGCGTTTTATTTTTCCATAATAGCTGTATATATAATTGAATGAATTTTTTATTCCTCGATATACGTTGGAGCTTTGATCGTTAATGACTGAAATAGTTGCAAGTCGATGAAAGCGTTGCAGCGCACGTAACGCGTCCAGCGTCCGGATATTGATTCGCGACTGGCTTTCTCGCGCCATCTGTCAGCAGCTCCGATCTCTCCCTCTCTCTCTCTCTCTCTCTCTCTCTCTCTCGTACCAACCAACTACCACTACTCAACGGAGCATTATACACGCTCGGATTAGTCTGAAAAGCCACTCTGCGATAATATTTGCGTCTTATTCGTAATAATAAACAAGTCGAGATTTCGACTAATTGCCTCAGCGCGTAACAATTACATGTTTACGAAACAAAGGCGTTTCGATCACTGAAATTCTTTCCCCGTACAAAAGCACCGTCTTTATATAAATATTTACGTATATAAGTACACACGGAATTCACGAGTGTTATCTCAGCTTATATTGAGTCAAAATTTACGTTCTTTTAACCAATGTACAATTTGTCGCAGGGCAGCAACAAAGCTTAGCTATATATCAAGATTTTCTTCACTGTGTTATTGCGAAGAACTGAAAATTTTCCAGAGTCTACATATACACTGTACAAGAAACGAATTTAGAAATTAGGAATCGTCCTCGTGAAAGCAATGTAACGAAGAAAAAAATTGCGTACTTGACTGTCGCTGTTTTCTTAATTATCCATCGTATCGCGCTGCACCATTACAATCGCTACAGGAACAATATTGTTGTGACGACGCGGTTATCGTTTTACCGCGTAAAACCGCAGAGACCGAGATTTCGCGTAAAATGATTCACGAGTTCTTTGTCTCGCTCGGATGAATTCTCGAGTGAAGAATGTCAGCACACTCGTGACACGGCCAGATAACGGGAAGGGTAATACGATAAACGCGACGATAAGAACGATACACGCTGCAGTCGTGAATCAAATTTTACCTCTTCCAAATATACACACTATCGACTTGAAAGTATTCCCTCTCTCTCTCTCTCTCTCTCTAGAGAGAGAGAGAAAGCGTATGATATTTCGAACGAATAATAAAGAAATTACCTTTGTTGATTCCCGAGAACGATATTAGGTGTGGAAATGTCATTCGGCATATGACAATGATCGAACGAGTTGGGGTAAGGTGTAGAAAATGGAGAAAGTCGGTAGAGTGGAGAAATAAATAGCGACGAAAGAGGTATAAAGCTATTCTATTGGTGAGCATTATTATACTTGTTGCTCGAGCCACGCATAGACAGCGGACAGAGTTATAGTTGAGGTTAACGGAGAAACTCTCTCGGTTAATGTACTATATCGACATTCCCCGGAGCATTTAATATCGACGATCGAGTTTGCCGCTCTCGTCCTCAGCTGCCGACTTATTGGCGCGCGTGCATCATCCGTGCTTCTAATTGCGATTTCCATCCCTCAACCTATATATATATATATATATATACGAGAGCAAAAGTTGTAACGCCCTATATATATATATATATATATATATAGGATGGGCCTAGCTATGTTTTCCTCTGGAAAAACTTTTGGTCGGATCCTGTATCGATGATCGCGTCGAATCACTCGAGTGCGATTATTATTATCTCCGATACAAAAGCAGAATGTCGAGTTTTCGAATTAACGAACGCGCTTTAATGATTGATCCGGTGCTGTGGTAGTGGTATATATATATATATATATATATATAGGTAGTGGTATAGAGCAGGCGCGCAGGCATTAGCTGGAAAACGGGAGCGAGGTTTAATTTCCCAAATGGAATTATTTATTTCCGATTCGTATTCGGGACGCGACAGACTCGACTAAACGAGTTTGGCAAGGATTGACTGGAAACAAATTCTCACGCATGCGGCAGGCAGGACGGCGGGCGAAAATAGAGGAACGGCCATTATGGCTAATTAGTCGCTTTTCACTCAATAATATATAATTGATGCACCGAGTATATTTAACGATAAGCGTGTGCTCTCCCCTCGTGTTTATTCGCATATTTCACAGTTCGATAAGCCGTTATCTGCCTTATCTCCCTTTACGTGCAGTTCGATTGATAATTTACAAGTCGCGATCGGTTAAGTGTTTCCTGGCGTTATACGGATTTCGAGCAGATATCGTGCCGATAAATTAAGCGCGAATCGTTGTAAATTGAACGGCGGATGGGATATCGATAAGATCGCGAGGGATTATAATCGTGTCTTTATGGAGTCGGTGTAAAGATCGAGGCTGACGCGACGCGACGTAGAAGGATTCGCATCGTGTGATTTAAGAAGCGTTCGAGGTTCCATCTTCTTGTTTTCTTTTTTGAGGTAGCGCGCGAGAGATCTCTACGCGCCTATATATATATAATCGTGCTGTATCAAACGTGTGTATCGCTGGCGCGCACAATGGGACAAGGAAGATTATCTGTGTGTGTGTATATATATATATATATATATATATATATATATATAGGGAAGAAGCCAACGCGCGTGCCAACGAAGGACATTATTCCTCAAAAGCATTTCTCCATACTCGCTGGACTCGCTGGTTGTCCAGAGCCATGGCCACCTTCGATAATAACACACACCAGCCACGCCCAGATTTCCTGGGGGACCCTTCCACTTTGAAAAACAACCCTGTTAATTGGACCGTTCCCATATTCCTCTGCAACTATATAAACTTTGGTATATAACAACCGATGAATTATTCTCCTCTCTCTCTCTCTCTCTCTCTCTCTCTCGCTGGAGGAAAAACGATAACGCATCTTAATAAGAATTAATTGGCAGGAGCGAATGATGGAATTGGAATAAGGGGGGGGGGGGGTGGAGGAAAAGGACGTCAGAGTTGGCAGACTTGGCAGAGCTGGCAGAGTTGGCATGTGACCGGTGAGGCGGGAATAAGGATGTGGGTTAATTGCGACGGGAGACAAACGGCTTAATTCCTCCCGATCAATTAAGGCCGGAGAGTAATTTCTTCATCCGGTGCGTGACTAAGTGTAAGACGACGGCGGAACATTTTTTCTCCAGCCGCCAATAAAGCAATAATCGTGTCGTTGACTCTCATCTTCTCCTCCTTTGACTTCTTCTTCTTCAGTATTCGCGACAATTTCCTATATAACTTCGTATTTCAATGCTTAATTTTTTAAACGAGTACACAAGCGGTTTGTCGCAGGATAAATTTGCAAAGAACCGAGGAGAAAAAGATCGTTCGATCGGTGTATGCGCGGTTTTTAGGTTCGCGATGACGATGACTGGGGAGATAATGTGGCCGTTGCGTTTCAGCTTGCAAAAGCCGAAGCCGATAGCGAGCGAGCATATAATTATGTCGCAAATGAACTGGCTGCTTAGTCAGGGAAGGCCGCGAGCTGGCGCGCAACAGAGTCACGCGTAATTTTCCTATAAACTTTTACAGTAGCGACGCGCAAAAACGTGGAAACAAAAGCAACTCCCAAACCATTTTCTCCAGCGTCGCATAAATGAATAAGCTTTGCATAAGCTGCAATGTGCCACTCGCTATCTAACCAGCAGCAACAAACACCAAACCAACAAACTTTTCATTTTATTATTATTGATTTTATATATGTATATATATATATATAGGCACACTTTAAACGACCAATCCGTGCTTCTTGGATTCTTATGAAACTTGATCGTCCCAAAACTCCATTTTATACAAGGTGACGAAACATTAAAAATCTGCTCTCTATACGGTTGTTCAAAGTTGTTTTGAAATACAAAGTTTCCCATATTTCGATATATATCTACCGGGTCTAGCCGTAATAAGAAAATTACGAATCCGTAGATCCTCGATTCTCATGAAATTCCAACGCCAAAAATCTCAATTTTTTATATAATAGAAAGTTACGAAATATTTGAACATTTAAAATCATTTTATACGAGAGATGAAAATTCCTTTGAAGCTTTCCTACATTCCTATATATATATATATATATATATATATATCTACCGGACGTAATAGTAATAAAAAAATGACTCGTTCATTATTATTATGCTGTCTTTTGCTAAATCTCAGAATTGTCTTACGAGTCGTTAAAAAAGATTTCTTCCCTGTCGCCATTAATTTCTTTTCTCGGCAAGGGACAAAGCGAAATTAGCAAAGAACAGTTAATTGTTGGTGATTGAATTACGCGACGAAAGCTGAGCATGGAATGAATAAATATACGTTTCGCTCTCTCAATTCTTTACTCTCTTTTCAATCTTGGAGCGAGGCCCGGAGTGTTTTTACCAGAGTGCGATTGGTCATTTACCGTGGTGCAATTAGGTTGGAAAACCGCTAGAAGCCAATTGCTCGGCATTATCGTGTAAAACTCGGACAAGTACTTGTGTTAGCGATAAAAAAGAATTGCTCGCTTTTGACAGTGATGGCTCGAGTTATGAGTCGATCATCAGCTGCGCAAAAAAAAATCCTTCTTTCCTCTCTCTCTCTCTCTGTATATATATATATATATAAGTGCAAAGATACTTTATATATTTCATCAGACTGAATCACGCCTATTAAATATCAGCTGTTAAATCCCAATAACTCGTATACTCCAAGGTTTGCAATTTATAGCAGCGTGGGTTACGGAAAAATCACATGAGGATTATTAATTTTCGAAAGAAGAATATTCCAGTTTTATCGCACGTACCCGTAAGATTGATTTCATTGTGAGAATGGCGGCTGGAATTGATCATTTGCTTGGTGTAAATCAAGATTGTTTATTTTACGGCTATGTTGCCAGTTCTCGAGTTTCCTTTGATTAGCGGAGGTCGGCTTGGCTCGGTTGGTCCAAGAATAATAAGAAAGAGAGAGAGAGAGAGAGAGAGAGAATAATGAGACGCAGAGCGCGAGAGATATCCGAGTGTTGTGTGTCTCGTGTTACAATGCCATTGCAAAGTGACTCGCTACTCTCCAGTAACGAGAGATCTTTCCTTAGCAGCAGCAGCAGCGAGAGAGAGAGAGAGAGAGAGAGAGAGAGAGAGAGAGTCGGTCTAATTGGACGCTTGACAAATCACTCCGACGACCCCCGGATTGCGATTCACCATTCTACGCTTATTTTCTTCACCCTGCACGAAAATATTCCCTATCGACGCGAAACACGGTCCAATCGTATTTCTCGAATACTCATCTCCGTCTCATTGGAACACATCTATAGTATAGCAATTAACGAGACCGTTCCCCGAGGCTGTTAATCAAGCAAATGTTCTTCTTCTCTCTCGAAGCTTATTATCAAAGGCGCGCAGGGGTGAGAAATAATTGCGGCTGCCAATAATCGATAAATCAAACGCGGCATTTATCAAGCATCTAGCGGGTTTCGTCGGATCGAGAGGCTTCCGGCCAAACTAGAAAGTTTCAGCATTCGGATTAATTAGGAAAGCGGCGTTATGAGCGTGTCCCAATCGTTTGCGCAACATCTCCGAGCTTCGTATATATCGCGTTGAGCACAAAGCGTTGGAAAAATTGTTTGGCAAAAAGTGTGATTGAATGTTGGAGTATCGCGAGGAGTACGAGTATGAGAAAGAAGCTTAATCGAGTCTGGAACGTTTGATATTCGTATCGAGGTATGGTTGGCAGTGTCTGGATAGCTGGGAAACTTGATTACGCGAGATTAGGGGGGGGGGGGGGGGGGAGGGTGGAATCGTAGGGGTAAAGGTTTTTCCAAGTGGGTTTTCGAACGAGTCTCTCGTGTATCATCGAGATATCTGCCCTCGAGAGAATCAAATAGAGAGAGAGAGAGAGAGAGAGAGAGACATAGGAGCGGATTACAATTACAAGGGGTGCGACGGGATGGAAGGGTTCGCCGTGGGTCCCTCCGCACACGGGCTGTTTGAATATTAATCAGCTCTGTTTGACTTATTTATCAAGCAGCTCGGTTTAAAACGATGCGCCGAGCTTCTTTCACAGTCGCGTCGACACACACCAGCCGCCGCAGGTGAGGTGAGACGACAACCCCTGCGCGCACGGCTTAAACACACACGGACGCACTGCCACGTACACGTGCGTGCACGTGTTGGTCACGTGGCGGAAAACACAAGCGGTGGATTAAAGCATCGGTCCCCTTTCGAAGAGAAGCCCCCTTTGCTGTAGATTCTCCGCGATTTGTAACGCAAGAAACTCCGTCAAAAAAAAAAGCTCCACCGATAAAAAACCCTTCGTCCAATTACCCTCGATAGTCTCTTGTTTTTTTTTTCGCGCACTTTTAAATCGTTAAACAGCCAATCGCGAGTTTTAATTCCACGATTTTGAATGGAAAAAAAAGGAAAAACAGGATCGCGTGGGAAAAGAGAGGCGAGCGAGGGGAAAATTCACGTTGGGTGGTGCGCGCGATGTGATTTGGATGGAATGAAAAGAGTGGCTGGATCATAAAGGCAATTCTATCGAAAATTTTCAAGCCAGAAAGTGTCTTTTACAGCTGATTTTATTTCATCTCTCTCTCTTCTTTTTTTCGCCGTTTGTAGCAGGCACTGCATATTGGATGTCAAAGGTAATGGTGGTATGGGATATTTCCGTGATGATTACAGGTTACTGTCGTGCTCTAAACCGCTAACAGGCAGCCAGGCCAGGATAAAAAATTGCGACGATGTACGTCCGCGTACGGAACACGGTTTTTATGTGCGGGAAAGCAACAAGGTAGCAATGAACACGCGACGAAAGTGGAACGCGAGAGTACCACGCGAGGATGCCGAGAGGGGGCACACACACACACACACACACACCCATATATATATATATATATATTTATAAAGAGGAAAGGAGAGGTGGGGGGGGGGGGGGGGAGCTGACAGCAGGTTGCGGTGCGCAAAACCATCTGCTTTTACATTTTTTTTCTTCTTCCCAAGCAACCCTCGCCGAGTTTTATTAACGCGCAGTCGACGCCCGGTTTGTTAACGACAGAAAAATATTATCGCTGACATCCGCGAGCAGGATAAATATAGTTGTATATTAAAACCGGCCGACCGATACAACGAAGAAACTAATTGCCCAGTCATGAATGCCTGCACCCAAACGTTCGACCGCGTGCGTACGTGCTTATGCATCTATGTGTATGTGCGGAGTACTCTACTTTATCACACGTAGTACCGTACAGAGTTACACACATACACACACAAGTACACAGAGAAATACATATGCTCCCACGTTTGCTCTTTTCGTTTCAGTCAATATTGCGACAGCTGCGACGCTCGATACACTATTTGCTCATCGATTATTCATTACGAATTACGACGCCTCGATACTTGCCCCCCCCCCCCTTCCCCACCACCACCCGCGCCATCACCACCACAAAAGCCCACAATTTATTTTCCCAACACCGCCTCTCGTCATCCTCGTCGCGATCAATTCGATCCTAATCTTGTTTCCGAATCATTCTTTATTATTCCCATCGGTCAATAGTGTATATATATATATGTAGTATAATCAGCTTAATCAACCAAACTTTCTCCACGATGAAAGCGCAAATTGTTCAAACAGCCATTGCGAGTTCTACAAACGAGCTGGCTCTCTGCATAAATCTACAATATTCATTATATACTTTATTCCTATTATACAAGACGTTTAATCGTCCATAACTTTTACCGCATTCATGAAAATCATTTCTAATTGGAGTCATAACTCATCGATTGCTAGCTACAGTCTATATATGTGTATGCGTGTTTATCGGCTTTAAACGCGCAGGGAAACATGTGCAAAGCTGTCTGGCGTAATTTTCTTTAAAATCTTTTCGTTTCGAAGGTGTGTGTGTGTGTGTGTGTGTATACGCGCGTGTGGATTTAAAGGGTTCTAATTGCGAGCTCGAGTGAATTTATTGAATCACTGTTGCAACCTCAGCGATAATCGATCGACGAACGGTGCTAATTTTCAGTGGTTGCTCCGGGACTAGTTCGGGACCTGTTAGCGACTTCGGGACAATCAATGAACGACACTGTACCGTGGTTCGCGGTGCTATTACTGCTTACTTGAACGCGTTGCTTATAATAATAACGCAGCTAAGACTGATAACAGCACTGCCCGAGCTCTTATCGACGGCCACTGCCAATGCAACTGGGCCAATTTCTCATGAAACACGTTGGTTTCAGCAGGTTAGATAACTGTCGTTAAACGCCTCACCGCGAATCCTGATATCAATCTCCGATAATTCGAAAGAGAACGTCGCTCAACCACCCAGCAATCACCCCGTTATCTCAAATATACACCTATGTGGGCTTGGCGTTGGCTTTCGAAAAGCCAAATGCGAGGTTTCTGCATCAAAGTTTTCAATAATGGATAATTCAGTGTGTAAAAACGCAAAGTGTCCATAAAGATTCCTTATTTCCCGTGAAAATGCACAATTTTGGTGAACTCGACATTCGCAAAACATACAAACTACTGAATAATATTAGTAACGTGAAATGGTTGAATTATTTTTTATCGCTCCTGCATGGAAAGTGTCTGATTTCAGTCTAGTTTTTGGGATCAAAAATGAATCTTTTCATGCCAGTATAGCCGCGCATGCGCAGTAGAGGTTAACTTCACTTTCGGCCCTATACTTTCCTCTCTAGAGTGGAAAATGACTACTTTCCTCCCAAGGGACAAAAGTATAGTACTTCCCACACGGACTGAATATAGTTACTATTGGCCATATGAGAAATTAAATAAAAGGGTTATATTTAATTGTCATAAGGAAACTAATAAACTCCGAATAAGATTATCCAAAATATAAAGAATTTTCCGCTTATCTCTAACTTCAATTTTAGATATTCTTTTATAACCTGAAACTTAAAATTATTGCTAAAATTCTCCCTCTCTCTCTTTCTTAATACCATTAAGTTTAGTAATATGAAACAAACAATATAAATCATAATGCAGAATTCGAGTGACTATATTTATTTTTATTCATTTGTAATAACATTTTTGTACGCATGATAATTTTGTTCTATTTTTATTTTAGGGGGCTCCGCCCCCTGCACCCCCCGCTCTCCTCCCTGCCCTTCTTAGAATCACTGCCTTCAAAAACCTGCATCTACCCTTTTACGTACTCACTCCTTAAGGTAGTAGTCTGGTAAATCGAGCGGTTTTGCATGGTATTTTTCGGGAATTTTTTTGACTACCTAAATGAAATGCAAAAAATCTGAAAATCTTATATGTTGTTAATACTATATTGAATTATACAATTTTTTTTTTAACTTTTTACGATATTTTATTTAAATTATATGGGGTCAAAGTAGGTGAAAAATAAAAAAAATTTGCTGCTGGCCCGTGAGGTATCTCCAGTTTGGGTAATCGGAAACAAAAAAATGCAACGGATTATTGTTCAGTAGGATTGTCATTCTAGCAGGTGCTAGAAAAAATTAATTTGCTTGAAAAATAATAAAATGGCGGACTTCGAAAGAAAAAGATACAATTTTTTAGTGTAAATTGGGCTGTAAATTGAAAAGTAATGAATGAAAAACATTGATTCTAGTACCCGCCAGAATTACAGATGTGTAGAACAACCTGTAAAAATTTCAGCCCGATCGGTTCAACAGAAAATCTGTTATGCCTCGGGCCGACCGAGAAAACGTGGTTTCGTGAAAAACGCGTTTAAAGTTTGGCTAACAGAACTTTCATCCTCACACTAATCGTCGATCCCCGGTGCGTGCAACAAGCTTTAGGTCTCTTCATACGTGTCAAACGCGGGTATATCTAGTTATATCCTTTCGTATGTCAAAAGGTATACGAAACTTGAAGGAAAAATAAAGGTAATGAGTCATAATAGTGAGGAATAACCGTTAGCAGCTGTCGTGCACCTTACAGCGTTCAATTATGCGGCGCTCTCGAATATATGTTATATCTTTGTTAATATTTTGAATATCGGTTTAAAATTTATACACCGTATTCTCATGTTGGTATACTATCGAAATATGAAAAAAAAAAAAAAAATTTCGACCCGAACAACCAGACTACTACCTTAATCATTTCATTCACTCTTTAGTTACAATTAATTCATACTGAACAATTTATTAATACATTACAAATCTGTAATGCACTCGTGATAAAATATATCGTTTGTTACTCGGGACTACTTGACAATTGTACTCGTGTGATGGCAGCCCTCGCTTCGCTCGTGCTGCCAACTTCACACTCGTCCACAATCGTCAACTTTCGTCCCTTGTAACAAAATCTACTATTAAAGCACGTATTAGCAATAGCCAATGGGCTCTAACCATTGTACGAATATAGCTTTCGAACGCAATATTATACATCAAGTTTTTCAATAAAGGATTTATAGTTGAGCGTGTGAAAAAACCAAGTGTTCATAAAAATTCCTTGCTCCGCACGAAACTACACAATTTTTGCGTACTCGGCATTCGTAAAACGTAACTGCTTGATATTACAGTGATGTAAAATAATTTAATTATTACGAAGCACGCGTTGGCAATAGCCATATGGCTCTCAGGATCGTAGGAATGTAGCTTTAGAGGCGGCGATAAGGAAATTGTACGTCCCTCGTGAGCGACGCGTGTCCTTTGCTCGACCGAAACATCGACTCTCAATTAATATAATTACACCCTAATTAAGTCCCACTCTGCATCGCGGATTGTAACGGAGAAGGTGATGGGACGAGGGGACAAAAAAAACTCTCGGATGTTTCGTGCGTTACAGCAATAATGATACTAGGAAAAACGAGGATAAAGATAATGGAAGCGACAGGGAGCTTATTTTCTATATGAATTTAGCGCACTTTGCGTCATTAGGGGAAAGCAAAGGGGATTCGAGCTTCCTTTCATCGTCTCGAGTTTCCTTAACAGGCAGTCTTAAAAAGCAACAAAGGGTGGAGCGAGAGCGCCATTTTAATTAGAATAGACGCTTAATTACTGAAATCGTCGAGACCGTAGGATTTGGCCGGTTATTTGTGCCTCTTTGATAGGAGGGGGGTGGGGGGGGGGGGAGGCGGTTGGAGTACTCAGGAGGGACGCTCCGACGCCCTTTGCCATGCTTGAGTTTCACCCTCCTCGGGGCTCCCTTCGACTCTCTTTCACTTTAGCTTCGACTCCCCTCGACCCTCGCCACTCTTTCTCACCCCTATTCCTCTTCTGCTCCATTCTCTCTCTCTCTCTCTCTCTCTCTCTTCCTCGGTAACGCTCTTTCCTCTCGCTTTACCGATATTTCTATCCATAACTACCTTTCTTCGGAGACACTCGGCCACGTTTCTACCGGGGAGGGGGTAAGCTGGGGTGGAGAAGAGGCAGCTGTACCCCACCCCCCCCCCTTTCCACCTCTCCATTTCTTCACAAATCTCCGACTTTATCATTCTCTTGCATCGGCTTTCTCCAAATCCCATCCTTCCGTTGTACACCCACTAGGTCCCTCGCGCATCTTCCTCGTTCCTGCAAAGGCTGCCCACGCGTTTTTCTTCCTGAGTTTCGTGTAAGAGAGGGGAGGAAGCAATAAGGGAAAGAGTGGGGGGGGGGGGGGGAGTTTGATCACTGCTCTCTCGCTCCTTAACACTGCCAGCGATACATCCATATGTAAGCACAGCACGGGTCCCCCCCCCCCCCCTATTTCTCCCTCTCGATCCAGCGTGTTTGCGCGTAAGTGTGTTTGCCCAAGGGCGTGGCAGAGGACGAAGGGTGCAGAGAGAAGAAGCTGCGGGGAAAAGGGGCCCCGAGCAACGCCTCCTGCACGCTCATCTTTAATATTCCCTTTTTCGCCTTAACTCACTCTTGGTCACGGACCACTCGGTTCCGCGCGCACAAACGCTTCAGCCTGCGCGCCAAAATTGATTAGCTTAACAAAATAACCCAATATTTTCATTCTTCGGGTCGAAACTCGTTCACAGCAATAATTCCTGAAATTACATCCAGTACATGTATCCTAATTCAGTATTCCAGGGGACGAAAAAACTACGAAATGTAAAGCCCGTCGATCGATCGAGCGCAAGCTGATGCAACGACCGAAAACACTGAAAATTTTCATTCGAGACTCTCGGACGATCGCCATACCCAAGGTCACAGTGAAATTTTCCTCGGAACGTTCTCCAATCGACTCGTTAATTTTGACAAACCGAGCAAAGCAATTTATCGCCATATTTTGCTCGTCCATTCTATTTTTTCCAGAGTTCTAGACCATCTCGCGTTTATCGGCGGACACGGGCGACCATTTCCGACGAGGAAACAGCAGTTTCCGAGGAAGGCGAATATATATAGTAGCGGAGATAGCGGTGTATCGCTCAGGAGTAAATTTCATAAGGCTGCAATAAAGTGAAATGTTTATAATTTCTCCGCGGTTAAAGCTTCGTGTTTACCGTTCTTGCTCTCTGGTCGTAGAGTGGCGCGGCGCACGGATAATCGGTACCGGCTGTCTGTGTAGCGTGTGCATGGCTGCTGGAGGAGTCAGTGGTGTACTATGGGAAACGCTCGAGACTTTTCCCGGATTGCTGTGCGAGATAGGTAGAACGAGGGGGTAAGAGGAGGGGGGGGGGGGTTGTACGGCGAAGAAATATAAGAGAATAAAAGGCCAACGACTGCGAGGCTGATACAAAGATCCGCCGGTATTTCATCGGAGCTTTTTTACACGCCTGTCGTAATAGCGAAATGGCAGCCGCGGTCGTTTCGTCCAGCGACGTTATTATAGGTGGTGTCGGTGCACAGCCTCGACAGATGGCGAGATAACGAGGAAATAACAATGAGAAAAATCCAGGAGGGGGAAGATACTCGCGTTGAAAATATTCGATAAATACTCCCATGTGCGATATTCTCTAGGTTTTTGTCTCTTTGGAAAATGACGTCACTGCGGAGCGAGAAAAATCTTGAAACAAGCAAAGAGCTACAGTGGAAGGTGTATGACTAAATCTTGAAGAGTCTTCAGGTATGTATACGTGGACGATCCAAGGGAGCCTCGGGAGCGTGAAAAAGTAGCCGTGGCAAGGATGGTCTCATTGAATGGTAAAAAAATAAGAAAACAGGTGGAGGGGGGGGGGGGGTGAGATAGGGCTAAAAGCGAAAGGTTGGCGTTTACAGAGCTCCCGGTAGTTGGCGTTAGGACGTCGGCGTTACGATGCTCCGTGTTTGTTCGCGTATTCATCCTCCACGTAGTCCCGGGGGCGGAGACCGCAGAGTATTGATTTCACCCCCTGTGCGCACCCCGACCGCTTCCGCCCCCGGCAGACCTGCCTCACCGCGCGCACTCTCGCCCCCCCCCCCCCCCGCCCACCTACTACCACCACCTACATACTACACCCGTTTCACCTTCTCTACCAACACATTTACCTTGCTTTGCACAGTCGTCGTTCTCCCGCTACAGACTCCATCGACGCACGGTACTCTTGCCTCTGCGCGTTTGCGCTCCCACACACACACACACGCGCACACACACAGAGGAAGCTGGGGCTGCCGACCTGGCCAGCCATCCAACCAGCCCCTTTAACGAAACGGCTACCTCACCGTCGTTTACCATCCTACATCGTCCTACCTCACCAACGGTACACCACTACCAGCACATATCAGCGCGCAACGTGACACGACTGCTGCCGACTCCCGTTCGCTTCGAAAACCCCTCGACGACGATGCATCTCTCGATCCCAAAGCCACTAATACCGACTCCCTTCTAATTTCCTTCTCCCCCCCCCCCCCATCCTTCTCCTCAACCGCCCAACAACCAATACTCCGTAGCTCTCTCTCTCTCTCTCTCTCTCTCTCTCTCTCTCTCTTGAGCGCATATCGACTCGTGTCCTTCTCCTCCGATATCCTGTCTTTTGCTCTCCTTATTCCATCCAACTTTCCGTCCCTCGCCGCGAGTGCTCGTCTGTCTACACCCCCCCCCCCCCTCCCCTACACCTACTTCCTCCTCGCTTCGAACCCGGAGATTTCCCGGCATCGATATTTCTCGAGCAATCGTACGAGCGTACAAACACGCACCCACACCACACTCCTCCCCTCTCTCTCTTCTCCTCGCTCGCGCTTTAGCCATCTCGTTCTCGTCAATCTTGCAGATAGGCAAATATTTTATACGCTTTATTACGCTCGACAGACCGAGCCATTTCGCTCCAATTTCAGTCGATATCCAAATATCGATATTCTCGCGATACTACACTCTGTCCGTTTCCCGCTCGGAGCCAATTTCACCAGAAACCAGCGCCAATCACACAATTTCTTTTTTTTGTTCTATTTTTCCCTTTTTATATCCACACGGCTCGGAGAGTTTTTCGCGAAAAGTGCACAGCCAGAGAATTCAGCAAAAGCTCGTTACGATCGAGATTCGGGACGGCGGTTGAATTTATGGCGGGGAGCAGGTTCCATTAAAAGCGGAAACTGTTGCGACCCGATCGGAGAATTAGGCTGTACGCGCCGCGATCATTGCAGTCGATCGGTCTGTCCAAGAATGGAGTTGTGCGATATTATTGAAAATACTACTTTTTTCGATTTCACAACCGATTCGAGATCCATCCTCTTCTTTTCCCGAACGATAAACCAGACGAGATTGTTTTCCAGCGCGAATTACCTATATATATATATATATACATATGCTGATAAAATAATGCAAGGAACTTTTATCGCGACACTCGTTATTAGCTCTTCCAATGGGAAAATCGATCCCTCGTAAATAAACACTCTGCTTTAACAAGAATTATTATTTTATATATGTATATATGTAGAGAGGAAAATCGTGACTAGGGAAGAGAGAGAGAGAGAGAATAAACTAGCATAATTAGAATGATAAGGGAATGTTATTTAAATGGAAGTTGGCAAGCGGCGTTGCGTTAGACAAGCCAAAAGTAGAGTTTTAATTACTGGAAAATTTCGAATGGTAATTCCGTGCGTTCTGAATACTTGATAATAATGCGAAACTGGTACGCGTTGTTCAGCCGTATGCAAATTTTTCCTCGCTATAGCTTTGGCGCGCGTTAGTTTGTTAATTATCTACATTTAATGTCGGCTTGAATAAATGTATATTCATTAAACATTTCTCGACCCGCGATTGCATTATGCCCGTAAACGATAAATTATATCGAGATTGAAGCCAAAACTGACAAAGTACCTAATATGCGAAATGTTTGCAATGTAACGTTATCCGTGGCCAACGCGAATAATAAAATCATTGTTAATCATTTTCAGCCCGACGATGATGCTTTTGTGAAATTTTAATTAGAAATTCGATACGTCGAATAATTATATTACCGAAACAAGAATCTCCCACCGTTATTATTATCACTAATATAAATTACACAACGAGCGCGTAAAAGCGTCATCCTTCTGCCACATCGAAACAATAATGTACGCCATGATGAAGAAATTTTGTTGAAAGCAAAAAGAAAAGAATTGAATTTCGATACTCGTGCACGTACACGTTCATATAATTACCGGTGGCTCCCCTAAAAGCATTCAGGGGGTTTCGAGGGGTCGATACGGTAATCGCAGGTACAAATATATACGTAAAGATATGAAACGGATGAATATAAGAGCTTCGACTCTTATTTAAAGGGACGTTGAAATTTGTAGAATGCTCGCTCGATTCTGCAATTTTAATCGTCGGAGAACGAGTAGCGGCGCGGTGAGAGTATTGTGTGTATACGTGGAGATAATCGATGGTTGTAAAAGAAATGCAGGGGAGTGCTGGATATCTCAGGCTGCGGCAGATCAAAACAGGTTCGTGCTCGTGCTAAAACGGAGAATTTCACTGGAGCGTTTAATGCTCGGCGAGGAATTCGATTTGAGCGTCATTATGCGCCGTTGCATTATTCGCAAGGCTCCGCTCCAATTACGTCGCCTATGGATGGCCGTTTTAAGAATAAGCCAACTCGAGTCCCGCGTCGTGCCAATCCTAATATTCCTCCGGTTACAGCGGCTAGTGCGAAACCGCTAAATTTCGCATTCTTCATTTTAGTAGATATATATATATATATGAAAAAATGCAAATTTATCAACGATCGGAGCAAACATCGAGAAACCAAGTTATTATTCACCCTTTAACCTTTGAACCCGCGTGTGTAACAAAGTCAGAGACTGCAGCTGCGCACGGTGAAGAGATCTCGAGTTCCGCTTGAAAAATATTCACCTGGAAAAAGCTCCGTCTAAGCCCGGATTATACGTTTTCTCAACTACGCTAGAGAGAGAGAGAGAGAGAGAGAGAGCCTACGGGATTATTCCTGTCAGCCTCCTCCCTTCATGCTGCTTACAAAAACTGAATTTGTCATTCGCGAAAATAAGAGTTAAACTCGAAGGTTGAAAGCTTGCAGCTCCGCGAGATAAAAAATCTGCAGAGGAATATAGTCCTAGCAGCGAAGAAGTAAGAGTTTCGCGTATAGCAAAGGAGAGACGCGAATAAAATTTTATTCTTTTTCTCTCCGCGAGTCTGTGTTTGCTTTTCGATGCTTTATTTCGTATATCGTTCTGTTTATTATCGTTATTTTTTATTGCCGTGTTTCGATGAAAACGTTGTAAAATGAGATATATATATATATATACACAAGAATGAGGCCTATAGGTGTTACGAATGAAAGTGCGAGAATATATATATATATATATATAAACACATAAGAGGTGGCTGATTCGCACGCGAGCATTTTCAAACACGTATATATATATATATATATATAGACCCGTGTGCTCGGTCCGTAATTTCGTTGGTTCGCGGGCCAACGAGGGGTTGCTGCTCTGGTTGGTAAAATTTGAGCGCCATGTGTCCAACGATTCCCCCCCCCCCCCCCTTTCAGCCCTCGACTCGACTCGTCACGTTCGGCCGAGCATAAAATACGATAACGCTTATAGACTCTCCCGAGGGAAAGTAATGCATGCGGCCTTTTGACGGCTACCTCACCTTTCACCCTCAGCCCCCCCTCCTCCCACAGTCCCCCTCGTGCCCCTACCAACCCAAGGGAATACTTACAAGTGGCCTACGCTCCTACAGCTGCATGTGTATACCCGATCGCCCGCGATTACGACGCTCAAACTTCAATCCCGCGAATCGAACTTCCTGCGACACGGTAAACCAATTCCCCGCACTTGGCACGGTCCCAACGCGTATGCGCTCCGCCAGGAACCTCCGTTTACCCCCCCCCCCCCCCCCCCTCCCCCCTCTTACGGAAAAACTTGCCCAATGCACTAAAGCGCGATAACCCGTTGCTGCTGCTTTTCACGAACCACCGAATATCGCGGCAAAAAATGGTCGCGTCGTAAGAATGGAAAGGGAGAAAAAGCAGATGGAAGGAACACGAGTTTCTTTTGAAAGCTCGCGATATGGCCCGGCAGCGAGCAACTCGCTTATTGTTATTCGACGCGTTACTCCGGAAATAATGGACGGTTTTTTTCGAGTTCTCTCGAGTGGCTGCTGCATGTATAATTCGCCGAATCGCGCGTTCCAAGGAGAAAAGGAGTCGATAGCAACACGGCAAAGCCTGCACAGTGGAAGAATGACGTAACGCTCTGTGAGAATTGGCTCATTTCGAGATAAATAGAGAAATTAAAGCGGCCGTGCCGGAGAGCCCGTAAATCCAGCCTGCTGAATGAAATCGTCAATGCTGAAGAGGGGGGAGAATGATGATCGAGAGAAACACGGTGGGTTAAAGGAGGACCGAGGAGGAGAAAAGACGTTTCGCTCGGTGATTATACGAGCTTCTTATTAATTAAGCGAGAGTCCCAAGTGGGGGGGGTTAATTAGCGTAGCTAAATACCAATGCTCTAGCTGCACGTATATATGTATACAGCCGATAAATTTCTTCTGAAATTGATCGTCGTTGCTCCAAGGCGGGCGCGCGCAGCACCTTCCACTACATTCGCAGTGTCAATTGCACAAGGCGTACTAGACAACGTCATTGGCAGCTGCAGCGAAGCCAGTTTTTTATCGCGCGAAATCCCAAGCGGGAGCCAACTGATACTCGCGTTCGCGCATGCGCAGTCTCGATCGAGACTCTCGCCGCCGATTATTATTAAAGCGGAAGGCGCGCGTGGACTCGCGACCATCGAATTTCACACATCGAGTGTTCGACGTTATTGTTGTTCCTTCGCCGCTTCCTCGGTATGTGGTATTTCTGCAGCCGGACAGACAGACACAGACATTTTCGAGGCGTGTAAAACACGCGCCTTACGCGTCGTGACCGGCCACGCAGATACCGATCTTTACCGGTCGAGTGCGACAACTTTTGTGTATACATATATATATATATATATATATATATATAAAGGAGGACAAGCAATGGAGATTTTGCATCTTTCTTTTTTCTCCACCATAGTTTGCATAGATTTTTATCTTTAGTGTGAAGATGCTCCGTATCAACAGTCTTGTAACTCGGTAGACTGAGAAATATGTTTCGTTATCAATGAACAATTTTTTGGTATTTGTTGCAATGAAGGAGATTCATTGATGCAACGAATTGATTGATTGTATAATGAACTATTTATTGTATCAATGAATTTTGTTTATTTTTATAACAAAAAATTATTTATTGGGTGAAATATTTCTGTCAGTATACTGGAACAATTTTGGAAACTATCATGCAAGTGAATTCGAAATTTATGTCTTTTCTCCTACATGCTCCAGTAACATATATATATATATATATATATATATATATATATATGAGACAATTCACTTTTTATTAAATATTTGCAATCTCTCTCAATAAACTAGAAATTGTTTTTCTGTCAACAAAGAAACGACGTTTAAAGTTTATTCTTTATCCGTATTAATTATTTATTAACTTATTATCACTTTTTCATTCCAAATTTCACCAAACTACTCCTTAACGAAATATTGAGGAATTACCGCCTGCCTGGGCTGGGGAGAACTCGAGTTCTTTCATATAGTTGACGATTGGAACAGGCCGTTGGTTCCTTGATAGTTTTCGAAGGAATCTTTTAGTCCGGTCCAGCCGACGCATTGTCCGAGCGACTTGGCGATAAGAAGATAATATGACGTTAATTGGATCCCTATGGTATACATAATAGGGAATCGTTATATAATCATTCATCTACCATGGTTCCCTAGTCCCAGCTACGCGAAGCGCAGCAAAATATGAATCGAAGAAATACCATGTCTTTACACACATACGTATATATATATATATATATACAAAGCCAGCGTATTCCCTGAACGAGACATTGGCGGCACGGTCAAAGTATATTTTCCTCGATATTTTCCAAGGCGACCTTTGTATATCCCCGAAGCGTTTGGGCGAGAGCAGCCTGTATATTTTTGCAGTGGAAATTCGCGGGTATCGCGTGACGCATGGGAGGGGAAAAATGATATCATTGATACGGAAATAGACGAGTGGTATCGTCCGAGCAGTTTGACCGTGCTCCAAATATTTCGCTCGATCGGCTCTGTATCTCTCGGAGAATTTGGCAAATAGCGAGAATTAGGCACGATTGCTTTAGAGCTCTAAGTAGGTACTCCTACGGGTCGAACCAACCAACCAGTTGTCACGCGTTCTACGTGCCTCTACATATACCTATATATATATATACGAGCCAACGGATCCGAAGCCCTTGATAATATTCCAGTTGGAGCTTTATCGTAAGATAAGCGGCTTATCCTATATACGCTGGAGAGATCAGTCAGTTTCCCCAATCGGACGACGAAACGTTTGACGTTGTTGTATAGAGAGTAAACACTATAGCTATATATATATATATATATATATATATATATATATATAGGAGCAATCGCGATCCAAGGTATTAGGATTGTTTTCAGTACGATAACGAGAATCTCGATTATTAGTCGACAAACATTGACTCTCTGGCGTTATAATGAGGAGCGAGCGAGTCTCGCAGGGGCATCGATTCCCATTGCCCGAGCCAATGCTTGTTCCTTGAATACTATATGTGGTAAGAGATGAGAATTGACCCGAGCAAATATATAAGTATATACCCTGAATTCAAAGGGTCCCTAACTTTTGGCACTTTTTTCATCGACTCTTTAAAAACAGTTCGTCTCTATTATATACTTTCCGTGACGTTGTAACACGTGCTTGTCCCGTGGAATGAACGATCAAAGCGTGGAAAGCCATTTCGCAAATAGTAACGTTTTCTAATTTAGGATGGTGTAAAATCTTGTTACGAGTTATATTTATAGATAATTGTAGAAACTGTTGAGATCGACCAATAGGAATAAAGAATTTAGTAATGATTGATACCAGGACACTTTATTTTTTGTCAATGATTCATTCCTTTGAGGACGATCAAGGTTATCGCGTGCATTCAGAGTTTCTCGAAACCGCGGAAACGGATCACGAAAGTTCGGTTTATTCGCATTTAGATATGTATATATCGTTTGGATAATTAGAAGGAAAGAATTGCGTTTAATCGGCCTTGGTTTTTGAAAAATATCGTAATTTTCGGCAAACTGACGACGCGACGATCGAGCGAGGAAGCATAAATGTAGGTATAGGATATAAGCGATGAGAGGGACGTACCTTTGGCTCGGTCTTGATTTTTTTGGCAGGCGGAGGACTGGCAGCCGTATCCATGGCTTCCTCGGCGGGCGTGGTGAGGGGTGGTCCAGGTACAGCAGCCACTTTAGTCTGTTCGGGTTTGGCCGCGGAGCCGGCGGCCGTGGCACTGGCCGGGCTGGGGGGCGGACAGGGTGCAGCGGCGCTGGTCGCGGGCGGACCCGGGCCCTGGGAGACGGAAAATCCAGTTCTAGAGCTAGGGGGTGGGCCCTGGGTCTGCTGGGGCGCCGTGGCCGCTGGCGTCGGCCCCTGTGACTGCGAGGCGGCGCCAGAAGAGTTTTGACCTTGGGAGGCGGCCGGTCTGCTGGCGGTACCGTTCATTTCCGGTTTCGACTGTTGAGGAGCGTGATTGCTCTGGGGCTTCTCGTGCTTGTCGCGCGCCTTGTCGCGCCTGTGACCGCTGGAGCCGCGCTTGGAGGCCGTGGAGGAGGTCGCGTTGCTTCCGGTACCGGTGGCCGAGGCCGGAGCGTGGCTCGGCTTGGACTTGTTGGAGGAGGATGAGGAGGAGGAGGACGAGGAGGAGGAGGAAGAGGACTGACTTCCGCTCTGGGCGGAAATGCCGTCGGCGTTCTGGGAGTTCTGGCCGACCATGTTGGAGGAGGCCGAGGAGCCGGAGGAGGTCGAGCCGGACGAGGCATTGGCGGAACCGGAAGAACCGTTGGCACCCTCCTGGAGGGAGGCGGTTCCGTTCAGTTCGTTCGACTTGACGATCTCGTGTTTGGCCTCGCTGGTCTTGGTTCCGGGCTTCGTTCTCTTGATCTTCATCTTGAGGCCTTTGTCAACGGTGGCCGAGTGTTCCACGGCCATTTTGCCGGGATTGACGGCGTGGACGGCGTTGACGCCCACGAGCGAGCCGGTGCTACCTTGCTTGCTGCCCACCGCGTTATTGACGACGGAGTTGCTGCCGGAGGTAGAGTTTATTCCGCCAGCGTTTACCACGCTGCCGTTGTTGGTGATGGGACCGTTGGTCCCGTTAATCGAGTTGCAGGTCGGACTGTTGGCCCTGGCCGAGTTGGAGTTTGGGCAGGACGACGCCGAGGACAGGGAGGACGAGGTGGACGATGGCGACGTTGAAGACGACGACGACGAAGACGACGACGACGACGATGACGACGACGACGACGACGATAAAGAAGAGAGAGATGAGGACGATGAGTTTTGATTGATAGCGACGCCGCTACCGTTGCTACTAGCGTTATTGTTATTACCGTTACCGCTAGAATTGGTCGATGTAGAATTTTGCAATTGATGCTGAGAATTAATGGCTGATGCTGCCGAGGCAGGCGTAGAAGCCATGCCTGTCCCCGAGCTCAGTTTCTCGTCCCTCGTCTTCTCAATGTCCGCATCCAGGTCGATTATCAGGTCACCTATGCCGATGTCCCATTCGTTGTCGTCGTACTCGAAGTTGTTGGTCGCATTGGTCGCGGCCGAATCCAGCTCACCAGCGTTAGCAGCCACTGTGCTTGCTTGCTGCTCGCGTTCCTGCTCTTCCTCTTCCTTCCGTTGCTGTTGCTGCTGCTGTTGCTGTCTCTGCTGCTGAGCCAAAGACGACCTCGACTGATGATGGTAATGGTTGTGATTGTGATGATGATGGTGATGATGATGGTGATGGTGATGGCGATGCTCGCGATGATCCCTTCGCTCCTGCCTCTTGTTATTGCTGTTCTGGCTGATTCCGCTGTTGGGCCCGTTGCTGCTACCGCTACTGCTACCGCTGTTGCTACCCTTTAGGAGATTGCTGCTGCTACTTCCGGTAGAGCAGGCGAGGGCGGCGTTACCAGCGACGACGCACGTAGATGGTCCTTTGCGATTTACGTTAGGGAGGCGACCGCCTAGTGGCGTGGTCGCCATGCCCTTGGAAACGCTTCCCCGGCGCCCGCCAGCCTGATCACCGACTGCCCGCCTGTTCTCACGAATATTGCCGTTGAACGTTGCTCACACCTCGCGTGGCGCCACAATTTCTCGTTACCCCGACGACCTCCGCCCGCGAAACGCGATTCGTCCATCGAACACATCACTTATCCCGCGTCTCTGCCTCGGATTCCGATGATGATTGATATATCCAATTTGCTCCCTCTCCCTCTGGTTCATCCACTTTTCACCACCCAACCTCTTCGTCGCACACCACACTGCTACACTCCTCTCTCAACACCCCACTATATATAAACGACGACTCTTTTTCCACACAACGCGATATACCACTATTCTCTTCTTTCCTCCTTATCGTGCACCCACCCAACACACTTATACCTTTTATATAAACAAATATATATATATATATATATATATATGCACCAAGCACGATAATCCTTTCCAGCCGACGACGTCACCAATCCCGACGACTCATCGGTCCGACGAATCGTTGATCCATATCGCTCCTCCTCCTCTTCCCTCGATCACTCTGAAAAACAACAGTCTCATATAGTGTACTCGCCACACGTGTGTACCTACATATACATATCTACATCTATATACACGAATGATTCTAGATGACCAGCGAGAAAAACATTGCCAAAGCATCTCGTCGGTTGGATTTTTGGCATCGAGCCAACGACCAGTCGTGTATGGAGGAAGTCCTTTGGGTAGAGGTGAGAGAAGGTGTACGCACGACGATATAGTGCGTACGTGCGTGCGTGCGTGCATAGTATCATATATACGCGCGGCGGTGTTGTGCGCTCGTGGTGCGCGCTTGGCTCTAACGAGTTGAATAGATCGAGCACTCCGGAGCAGGCTCGGCTACAAATTGGTATTCCCACTTAGAGAGGAATTCGTGTCAGGGAACGATTAATTTTACCGGCGGCATTTTGGCGCGCGGCCAACAACCGGCTTCGAGACGGCTAACCGGTGCGAGAAGGAGCGATAGCCGCAGCCATTCTCCCATTGCGAACCTCTCTTCTCGTCCCTAGCTGTCCTTTATACGTATGTCTAACTATGCTATATACCTTTTATATATATATATATATATATATAGAGAGAGAGACTGTTACAGTAACTAACGAGCATCGATCAGCAGTCTGACTTCTCTCCTAATATATGCAAGCATCGACCGGTTGCCACACGTATACAGCAGAGTGCTTAGCGAGCTCAGTCACACGCATCCACACAAACAACCCTACACACTCTATACGTTATTTAACGCGATATATACACCAGCTACAAATTGGGTATACTCGCTATTAAGTTGAAAAATTGCAGAAACGGAGGCAAAATGGAATTGTCGATAATACCTGGCAGTCGTCGAGTTGCATTATTATTATAGTGAGTTTTCGGAATCGAACTCCCGCACGTGTTTATGTGTGTGTGTGTGTGTGTGTGTGGTGTTATAGGGCTTTGATCCGGGGCAACAATAGCGACGAATCGAGATGGCCCGGGCAGAGTAGAGAATATATATATATATATATATATATAGAGAGAGAGAGAGAGTACAGTGATAACATGGATGAATCGACGGTCGACGGGGCAGCACCCCGAGCAACCCTCTTGTTCACTCTGGACGAATATAGGCGTGCCGTTGACAGCTCGTTAAGCGCCTCTTTGATACCGCCCTCGGATCTGCGCAAACTGATTCATGGAAAGCCTCGACTAAAATTATACCGCGGCTCATGTTCCATAATTTATGCCAGTCGGTCCATTTGCTCTCTCTCTCTCTCTCTCTCTCTCCCTCTAGTTGTCAATTTAGCAGAAATCGATATTGACCATTGGAATTGCGCGTCGCGCGCTTTTGGCTTGGTCAAACGCGCGATAGAGACGAATTAATGCAAGTTGCGGTTTGTTGTTTGGATTCTGCGACGACCATCGGGCCGAAGCAGATGAATTATCAACCTGGGATTACGATTTAATTATATATGAAATTCATTAGAGCGAAGCGAGAGTCTTCGGAGGTCCTGTTGGCTCCTCCTGTATTATCCTTCGCGATTAGCGGGAGAGGAGGTCGACCCGAGGTTAACGATGCTCTCTTGTTATTTCCTTCTGCGAGGAGATCGCGTAACCGGTTTTTAAATGGGGCAAAGATTGCGATCTTAATTATCCCTTGTAGCTTCATTGCTAATATCGCATTGAGATTATCGTTATTAAAGGATTCGCGGGCTCCACGCGAAAGCTTTTGTTCCCGGCTAAATTACGGTGTCGTCGGCCAATAACGAAACAACTGATTCCCCTGTGCCTCGGTCACTATTATTCTCTCTATCTAGGAGAAAAAAGTGCCAAAGGACTCTCTATATATATATATATATATATATACAGCTGTACATGTAGCGATTTCACCGAAGCTAGACTATAATGGAGCGGGCTTTAATGCGGGGCCTTGAACCGTGGACCGACACTCTCGTGGAACCGCAAATAGAGGAGGGGGAGACCAAGAGTCGAAGATTGTTAAAGAGAGACGACGAGGATATAGCAAAGGGAAAGAGAATGTCTTGGTAGCAAAAAGCACAATTTGAATGAGTGGTGTGAAAAAGGACGAGATTGGGAGAAAAAGAGCGTGGGTCGATCGTAAACGAAGTATAGCAGAGAGAGGGGAATACAAATCTGTTTAAAGCGATATGTCTGATGAATAGGAGATACACACCACCTATCGTGGTCTTTATATCGATTTCTCCTGCCATCGGCACAGCAGCAGCATCCTCCGTCCTTTTTTTGCCTTTCACTGCATTCCGCTCTTTCATCTCCCATTTCCCTCTTTCGATAGCAATAATAAAAACTGCTCGTTTGCCATATGCCCGCAAGCTGGCCTCTCGCGTACAACACACATATTTATGGATTCTCGTTGCTTCATGGACACGAAACATCGCGACGAGCACGCACACACACACACACCCCGTGGTCGTTTCTACAATGCGGCAGATGTTGAACCCTCTCCCCTCCCTATCCACTGCACCTCACACACACACACACACACACATTGAGTTTTTCTCGTCGACTCTTCTCTACCGACGCCAGATAACGTTTGCCTACAGGATACAGCTAGACTATTAGCAGCCGCGCGATGACGGTCTTCGACCGCAGAGGGCTGCTGGCAAAACTCCACTTTATTTCTGTAACGAGTACTTAATGACGCGTTCCATCCACTCCCCCTTCTCCAGAATAAACAGGAAACGAATTGAATTTCCTATCCACTGGCAAATCGATCCTGACTAGAAACACCCGGGACACAGCCGTAATTCTCTTTCTCTCTCTCTCTCTCTCTCTCTCTCCGACAAACACACCTATAATTTAATTCGCCAGTTTTGCGTCAGCAGAGCGATTATATATTTTTAGCATCCAATCGATCGCTACTGCCAATGACGAATTCTAAATTAGTACAAGTTTGATTGGCCATTGAAAATACATTTTCCCGGTAATATTAGAGCTTGGTGCGATATTAATAATACAGAGAGAGAGAGAGAGAGAGAGAGAGAGAGAGAGAGAGAGAGAGAGAGAGAGAGATGATTATTTAACGTGACGAGGAGAAATAAATTTCACGAGTTAATCAGAGGCCGGATATGAATTTGGGGAGAATGCGCGCGCTTCGCTATATATACATACATATATAGATAGGGTAGAATAATAACGGCTTGGGATTGAATTGTTGAAATTACGTCAAGTTAATATTCCATTGCACTTGTCCGACGTGGCAGATGCGTGTTCCATGGCGCGTTGAATAATTGAAGGATTCCGGGGTAAAGGGGAAAGTGGGGAAAGGGGCAGAAGGGGAAGGGCGAAATACCCTTCTCCTTTTCAGACGAATTAATCTCGGGATTGTTCCAGCTCTTTTCTCTCCCGTTGGACTCGCTCGCTACAACATTAATACAATCCGTTGACTTTACAAACGTTGCCTTTATTATACTCTGCCACCAACACATGCCTCGTTCCTCCTCTCTAAACCACCTATGTACACATATACACGCGCTCTACTCGAACCCTGGCAACCGTAACAGTTAGCTTTTGTCAACTTATATTTATAGCCACTTTTTCCCCCTTTTTTTCCCAACGATTCTTTGCCATTCTAACGAAATCAAATACCGAATCAAGACCGACATCGTTCGTTATTCCGATCTCTCCGCTCGACTCGATAAAATTCAATAAATATTTATATACGTTATCCTTGGAGAAGCATATTTGATCCGTACACGTTTGACAAATTCCGATAGCACGATTCAATTGGAACGCGGCTTGATCTTCGAGCAGCAAATTGATCCAAATGAAATTCGTTGGCTCGCGAAACACGCGCGCGCGCCTCTCTGTATTTCAATTCCCGCTTGGCAAAGACCACGCTTATCTCCGCTTTAATCAATTTTCATCGAAACTCCAACCGAGACTCTTCGAAAAACTTCATTAATCCAGTATTTTTCTTTACAATCTTTTCTTCGGGTACAAAATTTTGTACAGAGTTGCGTTTCGGAATCGAGCCTGTTTCTATCATAGCAGTGCTATATATATACACTTAAGTTCATCGGATAAACCAACTAGAAAATCCTGTTCAACTTTGCGACTGTATAGAAGAGATACCAATTTTTGCTGAAAACCTATCGAAGCTGCGATCGAACGCCTATAGAAATGTCCCTGTACAAGAATCAAATTCCTATCTTTTGCACTCGAAAAATTAAAGAGAGAATGTTACGTCGACGACCTGCGTCATTTTATCCGGTGGACCCTGTACACCGTGCACGACAGAAAAGGATATTTACCGTGGGTAGCGTGCGAGCTGTTGAACGAGGTGGAACGACAAACTCACCGTCTTCGAACGGAGCCTCCAATCACGAGCCAGCTGTCACTGTCGCTGGAGCAAAAAACCACTCTGTATATATATATATAGTAAGACCACGGGGCATTCTGGCTCGGACCAATCTCCGAAGAATCCGCGAGACTGGTTCCGATCCATCCGGAGGCATTTTCCTGCGCGTGAGAATTCCAGTTGCCCGGGAAAAGGCGCAAAAGCTGCGGATGATAAGGACGCGAGGTGGAAGCGACACTCGGGGAGAGAAGAAAGCAATTCTCACGCGTTTAATATCCTCGCAATAATCAATTAAAGGGGATTCTTGACGGAAGTTGAGTTTCTCCGGGTAGGCCGAATGAGATTTATTAAAAGAAGGGGGTGGGGGGGGGGGGGGGCGAAGAAAATGTTGTAAGGAATTTAGCGAGTAATTTGTAAGAATCCCTGGTAATAGTATGCTTGGAGAATTTTCATAGGTCGATGTATAGTAAAAGCGGGGTTTATGCCTGGCTGGCCAGCCAGTGTACAGCGTAAAATGTACAGTGTGGTAGTCTAAGAACGGTGCGGCGGCGGCGTTACAGTCACAAATGAACGTCTTAGCCTTGAAATTGTAGTTCCACGGCATATAAGCTACGCGGCGAGCCGGTTTTGCCCGTATGGATGCCTTTCCGCTAGATAGATACATATATGTTTATGTATACACTACGTGTATACGCTACATGGACACAGGTATAGATATATAGACTATATATGTATGCATAGAGTACGGAGCTCTTACCCGCTCCCCTGCAACGTACTATTAACTCGTTAAACGCGTGACGAATGAATATATATATATATATATATATATATATATGTATGTATAGACTGCTGACAATAATTACGTTCATTGATATATCCGCTTTAATTTATTTTTACTATTTGCGTTCGATGCATAATATATCGTTGATCGACCAGTCTCGACTATCGCTCCGCACGAGAGTTATTTCTCCATTCAACCATCAGGTTTTACTACCTTTGTCAAAGTCTTTTTCCATCTCGTTCTATATGTGCATATACTATACAGTATTGCCTCGAAACTCGTTTCTACGCGTAATTCCCATTTACCGGAGTATCGTCTCTAATTTGATTATACACAGAGGAATTCTTTGTCATATCATCGTAATGTTTCATTGTAATGTTTATCCTGTAATAAGCACGCTCCCGCGAGACTAAATTAGACGGGGATTCTCGGCTGCTATTTTATGTTTCGTCGTACGTTTCATTTGGTAATTGTGCTTTTGTAAAAATTGCGTCGTAACGAGTAATGACGAAACTCCTCTGTACATTTATATATATATATATATATATAGAGAGAGAGAGAGAGAGAGAGAGAGAGAGAGAGGGAGACGACAAAGAAACCATTAAGTATCACGTTTGTTATTTTATCATCGTAGAATTCCAGCTCGCTCGTTTGATCGTTTAGCAGCAACAATTTCGCGCCAAGCTAAAATACTCGCAGGAATTCTTAGGTTACTCTTATTTTTAACGGCTAAAAACAAGGTTCTTCGCTGTTGCCGCTGAACATCTAAGAATCATCAGTATGGAGAATGATGGCTCTCAAATTCTTTGCAATAAATAATTATAACATTGAAAATTATATACTTTAAGAGAAGAAACATTCAGAAAAATATTTCTTCTCCATTAATCCTTAAAGTTGACTATCGGTGATAGGTCTATCCTTTAAAGTCTTTTCAACGTAGTTTTACTGAAGAAAAATTCTGGGAGTAAAAGAAAGTTTGGTCGCGAGCGATGGATAAAAGGAAGGAGGAGGTATAGGGGACGTACATGTATAGGTATAGTGGTCATTTGAGAGAGAATGGTCTGGGGCAGGTATGAGAGAAGGTTACAAGGAGAAGTAGGGGGTCGGTTGCAGGTACAGTCACAGCAATATTAGTGGTTAAGCACGCAGTGGTAGACGCGCGCAGCAAAGTTGTAGTGGTGAAATTGCTCCGGTAGCAATGAAAACGCTTGGCTCGCCCGCAGGATTACAGGTACATACCTATATACAACAGTATCCCTGATGGCTATGGGAGAATGAGGAGGGGGAGGGGTATGAGGAATATAAAAAGGAGGAAACCCGACGCGGTGAAATAACACGCCGAGAGTAGCCCCGAAGAAGGGCAAAAAGAGGAAGGAGAAGTTGGCATCGTGGTCCAGCAAGCACGGAGACCCCCATCACCCCCCCCCCCCCCATTCCTTCTACTCTTCTCCCACAGTTGACTGCAAAGCGATTTCTACAAACATCGCACTAATGCGTTACTGTTATAATACTCCTGGAAACTCGGGTGATTTTATATTATCCGACTGGTACGCGTGCGCGAGACGGCAGGGGGAGGCTCGCATTTACCGGACAACTACTGTTTTTAAAGCCACTATGCAAATTCTCACTAAAAGGAGAAACGCAGAAATGTTTACCAACCGAGCGAGCCAAGTTTCAACTGCGCGTGAATTTGTATTGCATGAATTTTATTAACGCTCGGACGTTCCCTGGCTCCATTATGGAGAGTGCAAAAAAAGACACGTGTTTAGTGGAGAACGCAGCAGACTGCTACTGTGCAAACTCTAATTTCGTAGATTTCACCTTTTCGCGTACCGTATAATGGAGGAGGAATTAGAAATAAGAAAGTAGAATGTTGATGATCGTTCTCGGTGGAAATGGCAGGTTTGCTGCGGGATATTACGGGATTCTCGAGCGTTATCGAGACTACTCTATATATATACATATATATATAGTATATAAGAATAATTGGATATAACGCCGTTGGATTGTTTTTCGCGAGTGGAGCGCGCGGGCGATCCACGCACCAACGAGTACCCACTGAAGAGTGACACCCTTTTCCCCGAGCGAGCGAAGGATTCCAAGGATCGAAATAGCTGAAAGCCGGCCGAAGCAGCAACGACGATGGTGTGGTCGTGGTGTGGTGGTGCTGAAAGAGGGACTCGACTCGTCTCTGGCAGCACGAGTGACGCTGACGAGTCGAGAGTTCCCAGGGCACTCGTGAAACTCGAATCGCAAACTCATTAGAAACCCTCGACAAAGCCCTGCAAACTCATTGCTATACGAGAGATGAAAAGCCCGGCTAAAAGCAGTTGCTCCAACAAATGGATTAGCTTGTACCTCCGGCTCCACTCCTAATGACCGATAGCCCCTTTTAAACCACTAATAAACTCAAATCTCACCGGTTCGCTTTCCAGCGATGAAACAATTACAAAGTTCGCTCAAGAGCCTAATAAAAATCTCCACTCTCCAAACCAATTTGCCACGGTATTCTATAAAAGCGTAGTAGGAACGACACTTTGAGGAGAAAGTAGAAGGAGTTAATTTAGCTGCTGTGGGATGAGTCCAGGGAAGAATGGATGGGAGAGATGTAGCTATAGTGAAAGAAGAAGGTGGAGAGGGGGGGGGGGGGGGAGAGAGGCAATCCTGTTACTGCGAGAGAAGAAAGGGGTCTACCTGGATGGAACTCGGTGCGATAGATAACGGCTACCTTCCCGGAAGGGCTAACCTCCTCTTTTTCATCCACCACATTCTTTTCTCTCGAAGAATCGAGCTAGATCTCTCCACTTTGCAACTCGCAAACATTCCTATACCTCATAGCTATATATGACTCACCTGCCTTGAGAAAAATTCGCAAATTCTATCAATTTTAACCAATTAATTTTCTAACGTTCTATACAGATCGGAAATAATCCACGAGTTGCAACTTACTGCCTCGAGTGTGCCAAATTCGAGAGTAAACTTGTCTCTTCAGATGTGCCTCGGAGATTGATACTTGGCGAGAAAAAGAAGCAAACGGACGAGGAGAGTAGAGTGAGTGGAGTAAAGTGTGTGGCAGCTCGAATGAAATTTGCACGATTCTCATCGTCATTCCAGCTGGACAAATTAGCCTGACACTCCTCTGTCAGGTAAATTATTCTTTCTGGTCGCGCGGCACACTTTGCCATGAATTTCCTCGGCTTGATTGACGCTCGCGAAATACAATGTACCGTTAGAACACAATAGGCTAACAATGAAAGCAGCGCTTTGAGACTGGAGAACGAATCATTTATGCATTCCGCGCCACGGCCGTGTGCGATCTTAGCCGGCCAAGTGCGCGTTCTTTGCCAATGTGCATCGAGAGTGCGCGTAGAATCAACTTGCTGCGTGAACGATGATAAATTACCCCGTGTAACCCCCCCCCCCCTCCCCCTCCTAAACTGTAAGCGTCGCACTCGAATAAATCTCAAGCAAAAAGCGCGAATGCTCGATACGTCGAATGGGAACGGCATTTATTGCACTCCTACCCCCCCCCCCCCTCCTTCTTCTCCGTTGAGAAACGAGAATATGATAAATATAGCTTATTGACGTATCATCGGTCCTGATTTGATAAGAGCTATCGGGAAGGAATGCAATTTTTCCCTCTTCTTTTTTTAATAAAATCAACAATAAAGCCCTGAGTTACGATAGTCTTTCTCTTTGCTCAACCTCCATTTAGCAGAGATAAATGTCAAGGGGAAAAAGTGCCAATTTTCTAGTTAACAATAAAGCTGATATATGTATATACCGCTGTCATTCTTCTTTATTTAACCTCCCGTAAAAACGCCAGTGGTGAATGTCAATTTTCATGCTGACTGTGGTTTTGAAAGACGCGCAATGACGGATATCCCCCCCCCCCCCCACTCTCTCTCTCTGCATTCATACACTATCTTTATTCTTCTCTATTTAACCTCAGCGCTCGTTGGTAGAGAAAGAGAGAGAGAGAGAGAGAGAGAGAGAGACGCTAATTTTTCAGAGGATCAACAATAACGCTGGAAGCTAAACAGTATACAGTCGCGTTCCATTTTTCTCTCCGTGTCAAAGGCTAGAAAAAAGTTGGACTCGCTGCTGCAAGTTCTTCGGGTATTGTTTACTTTAAGAACTACCATTGAAAGGGGAATGGTTGAAAAAACTGAAGAGGTTATACACACGCGCGAGTTCGCAGTAAGGAGAGAAAAATAAGGTGTTCGGAGCAAGAATTAATACATGTTTACGATGTGAAATATTGTGCAGAGGCGCGATGGGCAAACTTGCCAAGTCCACCTACGCACACCGGACAGCAGTCACTTGGAAATTTTACGAGTATCTTAAAATACATCTAAGTAAAGTCTGCCGTTAAATCGCGAGAGGCATCGTGACTTACAATATGCGCGATTACTCATTTACCTTTTTGCATATTTATGCTCGACCCGTGCGCGCTTGTTCGCGGATAAATAACGAGTCGAGCGCCCTGCGAAATTCCGCGGTTAATGTCATAATATCGGGAATTCAATGGACCTCGAAATTTCATCAATTTCTCCAGTGTACATTCGGAGTTTGGTTTATGCGAATGCAACTACGAGTACAGCAGACTCTAGTTTGAAATTTCTTCGAGATCACACAGCAGAGGGAAAATAATTTTTCTCCTGAGAAACACGTGGTGTTTCAATAATTACTTGTTATTACCGCTAGCAAATTTACATCGATCCACCGACTTCCTCTTAATTTATAAACTGACTAATTTCAAAGGGGCAGTCCAAGGCGAAGAAGAGCTATTGCTTCGAAACACGAGAACGTAATCAGATTTTAAAGTCCATTTAAACCGTTGCTCGTAACAATGTTGCTTTAATTAATTGCAATATAACGATTAGTTACGCGGAGTAATAAATAATTCAGCGAAGCGTGCGCACGCTCCTTCACTCGCGTGAATTTCAGTCGACTTGGAGGGATTTGCGTAATGGACGATAATATCATTTCTTTTTTTACCGCGGGTCCATTGGTTCGTTATCGCGATTGCAAACGGGGGACGAGGCAAGAAATTAAGTGGAAAAAGTCGAGAGGTCGAGGAATGACGAAAGCTGACGTGGGATCTAATTCAGGAAGATCGGTCGAGTATTTTGTGGCAAAAGAATAATTTGCGAATTCGCTGGCGAACGTGAGAATTTGTGGTGGGAAGGAAAGAAATTGGCAGTTTATTGGGATATATAGATTTAAGAAGCGTGGCGTGGTTCTTTATTAGCACAGTGGATTTGTGCGCGTTATCCGTGTATATAAATATTTATGGCTACTGGTCGTATAGTGGAAATCTGGCGAGCTGGAAAGGCAGGCAAGCACGGATGAGTTTGGATTCTCGCGAATTTCGCCGGATGCGAGGAATCAGGCTCGTTCGACGAACGCGAGCGCGCGAGGCAGCCTCGAGAGTTTTTACGATCTCGCCGGCAGAGCAGCGATCCTGGAATGTGTAAACGCGTACCGCGACTTTTTACAGTTGCCAGTTCAACGTAAATCACCCCGTCAATTGGCACCGCTGACGGACACGTTTTAAAGCGGGCGGCAGTGTTCCCCGGCTCCCGTTTCGTCATTCGCCAACCCTACACATTGCGACTCCCTCTGGAAAGCCCTATATATATATATATATATATATGAATATTCTGACTGATCGAGGCGAATTGCGCGAATTAGCGATGAAAATGTATACTTTCGCGCCCCGTCTCTCTCACCACGCTGTATGTACTATCTGTCAGGTATGTAACACCAGGATACAAGTGGAAGGGGGAGGGGCGTACCTGCCCGTTTCATTTATCATATTTTCAGTAGTAAAAGTCTTTTTATAACCGACAGTCGTTTACTACTTTGCCAGATTGATCGCCGCTCTGCCGCGAAACTCGCGCAGCAAGTTTTTGCAGAATCGCCAGGCAAGTCGAGGTATTTTCGCCTTATTAAGTTGTACGCTCGACCCGCGGAGCTCCTGAAAAATACACCAAAGTGCCTAATTATCTTGGCACCGATCGAACGCACGGGTTAATAAGACGGAAGCTCTTTGCCATTTCAGCATTTATATACATCTCCATGATTTTCTACGAACGAATCAACGTTACTATCTCTCTCTCTCTCTCTCTCTCTCTCTCTCTCTCTCTCTCTTTGTGCAGGGAAGCAACTAAAAAGCTCGGATTGCCGGTGGTTCTGTCAAAAAGTGGATCAAGCTTATAACGCGCGAGCCAGTGGCGAATTCCTCGCGTTCGAGTGCGTCGTGTTGGGTCGAGTTGGTTCGAAAAAACCAAGAAGAAGAAGAGTCCTGGCATTGTGCAAAGCAACAAGAGATACGAGCATTTCGGCGGACGAAAAACGAGCCTGTCACTCGCAATTAAAGTTTCTTGCAATCGAATTTAATTACTGCCAGTGATGAACCCGGGTTTTTGGAAAATTAAGAAAAAGAACAAAGAGGTTGAACTTTGAGAAGCTCCGCAAGGTGAGTGTCAATGACACCGAAGTTTGGGAGGAGAAGGAAAAAGCTAGAATAGACATGAATTTTTCTATTAGCCAGTTTGGAATAAAGGAGAAGAGTTGGAAGGAAGGGCAAGGGAGGGACGACGTGCGTCTCGAGGAAAGCTTGGGGCAGGTTCTGCCAGGCAGGAAAACTGCTATCTACTAGTGGATTCACGTGGCGTGGAAATGCGAGGTTGGATCTCTGCTTTTTCAAGCAAGACGAGTCTATAAAGGCGAACAGGAGGCAAACTGGCAGGAAGACGGATGGGACTCGGGCCAAGAGTAGCCGCAAGGCCGAGTAATGATCAGGGTTTCTCAACCGTGCCTCCCCAGCTTTCACGCACAGCAACTCTCGTCGCAACTCTGCATTATATATATATATATACGAGTACTACGTGGACACGTTAAGAGGATATATACCTGCGTGTTTGGCACGCGCACAAGCGCATATTCGATTTTTCTTCTTTTTCCTCTCTCTCTCTCTCTCTCTCTCTCTCTCTCTCTCTCTCTCTCTCTCTCTCTCTCTCTCTCTCTCTCTCCCACTCCGTTCTTCGTCATTATCTCACGCTAGATCGCCTCGTCACTCTCCCTCCCTTCCCCCTGCCGCACCACCAAATAGTCCCCGCGCGGCGCAGTGGTTCTCAACCCACGGATTCCTCGTTTCTTCCACAACGATATTCATAACCCCCCCCCCCCCTTCCATGCCAACCGACTCGAGCAACAACGACCAGAGCCCTCGCACGAAATTGAGAACCGGCGCGGGTGGCGCTGGTACAGGCCGATATAATTAGCGTATTTAACTCTGATTTATAATGACGCTGGAAACGCCTACTGTCCATGAGCCGTATCAACCCATAGAATATCCAAGTATACACACACCTATATATATATTCGTACACGAGCACTCGCCGTCGTTCGACTAATTCATAATTATCATTTCCAATTACAGACGCGTCTGCTGCCGGTTGGAGTGGGGAAAGGGGGAGGGGGAGGAGGGGGGGGGGGGGAATCTTGAGTATCCGTTAATCAAGAGAGCACACCTGTTATCCTCATCACGTGCATGTGTACAGTTACCTACTCCCAAAATTAATCGTACAACACGCAAATATCGATAAATCTCTTCAAACGATTATATCAACAATTATACTTCTTTCCAACGAACATATATATATATATATATATATATGTAAAATAAATAAATGTATGGAACAGAAATGCGAAATAAATTTACGAGCTCGAGTAAGAAAAAGTTGGAAAAGATATTTATTTCAAGAATTGTTCAGCGACGTTCGTTCGCTCGCTTAATTTTAAGAGTAACTGTGTACAAACGTAAATATATATATATATATATATATATATATGAAGTAATTCTGCGAGATTAGGGAAAAGAGGAGGAATTCTCAAGTGGGCCATTGGAAGGAAAATGTAATCGGGAGGATATACATAGCGTTGAGAAAAAAATAGCCGTGGGAAGACGAACAAAAGCGGAAGTAGACTCTACTGTCCTGATTTGACGATTCGTCTCGCGTTTATCAAGTTAATGCGACAGCTGAAAGTGCAATATGCGTCGTAGGTTGGCAATTTAGCGAGTTACTCGTAATTTATAGCCTGAAAATTATATTGTTCGATAAAAGCAGTAGCGCGAGTACGTGTACGATCGGTAATTAAAAATTAATCGCTGCGACTTTGGTCCGATCAAATTGACGCTTAATAGTTTAACGAGCGACTGGAAACGCAGGATTTTCTTCGAGCGAATTAAGCCGGGGGATTCCTCGTTAATAACGCGTGCGCGGCGCGTATTGCCGGGCTTATCCATTATATGGCGTCGGTATCCGACGATTATGGTCCTATTGCGGCAGGATCGACTTGCTCGATCAATCACTTTTCAATACTCCCTCCCCCCCCCCTTCCCCCCATAACCGCCTTCTTCTTTAACGTCGAGGAGGCCGCCGCCTCGCGGCTTCTCTCCTCCGGAGCATAAGTGAACGTAAGTGAGCCATTAGTGCGATTGCCGCTCGTAAGGGGGGAAGGGGGAGGGGGGAGGGAAAAAAGGAAAGCAAGAGATAAAAAAAAAAACGTGTATGATCTCGACGATGGTGTTACAAAGTACGGGCAATCTTCGTCGAGTCTCCAGATCCCTCTTTAAACTGCCATAAAACTGCCACTTATCATTGATCATACGTCGGGACGTATTACAATTAAAATCGAGGAACATTGATCAAGCGATTTGTGGTGGTAATGCAGCAGCGATAAAATGAAATAGTGCTGTGGTGTGTGTGTGTGTGTATATATGGCGACTTTCAGAGAGAGAGAGAGAGACATTAATCATCGTAAGAATTAATGTTTACGCAAAGTGAAAGGATTTCTCGTTGCTGTATAAAAAGTAGGTTGGAAAAAATGGAGTGGTTCGTGTAAAGGGTATGAGTACACACACGTACACACGTATAGAAGAGAGGACTCTGACAGGTCGAATCGATGAGCTCCAATTGACCAGAAGGAACAAAACGCGCGGTTTGTCGTGGCTGGTTCCTGGGTGCGTGCGTGGGTAAAAAGTATTCCAGTCGATGGGAGCTAGAGAATAAAGAGGAGGGGGGGGGGGGGGGGGGGATTCTAGCAAAGGAATGACGCGTGGCACGGGTGACAAACGACGTTTACAAAAGTCGTGAGGCATGCACGGTCGAGCTGCTCCGAGTAAATACACTCGACTATACGCGTAACCGCCGAACTAACGGTCGACTTGCCCTCTCTTCATTTATCTCACTTCCGTCCCTGGAAAGACCCCTCGATTCTCTCCTGCGTAAACTCTTAATCGTCACGTGCTTGGAAAACGGAAACGTCCGACAACATCCCGTGGAAATAATACAATTGGAATTATGGAGGGGGGGGGGGGGGGAGTAAACAAAGCAAGGAACTTAACGTATCGGGCTATACGCGTACCGCATATTACATAATACATACACGTTTGAATGTCCAAAGGGTGCTACGCTGCGAGCCGATAGAATTTACAGAGACGCTGGACGCTCGCATCTGGGCGATAAACAGTTTTTTTGTCCTGGAAGTTGATCGGAGCGATAAGGAGAGAGATGAGAGTCGCATTAAATGCATTTTCAAGGCTCGACGATAAGATCGAGACGAGTTAACAAGGCGAAATCCGTTTTTAGATATACAATGAGAGAGGTTAAGAGTGGCTGAAGGAGGGGGAGAGGATGAAAACGGTTAAATGAGCTAAATAATGGATCGGCTTTTAATTAATGGCCGCATCTTAGGGGCGCGGGCCGCGGTGAATAAAAGAGAAGGAGAAGAAGAAGAAGAAAGGGCGAGCGTTGTGTCGCTGAGTAAATATGGCAGGGAGTGTTATGATGGCATCAAGCGAGTGTATAGTCAAGGTTGGTTCATCATTCATGGAGAAGAGCGAGAACGTCCACACTTCCCGCTCGATAACGTAGCCAGCTGATAAAATCGAGACTCGACCGAGCATCGCAATCGGCTTTGCAGTCTCTGCGATAAATTCTTATTCCTCTCTCTCTTTCTCTCGTGAGCAGACAGCGTGCAAAATGTGCACTATCTGCTCGGCGATTCCACCTTATCACGCACGACCAATCGTCCAATGCTGAAACACGTCTCTCTCTCTCTCTCTCTCTCTCTCTCTCTCTCTCTCTCTCTCTCGCTCTCGCTCTCGCTCGCTCGCTCGCTCACACGAATCCTCGGTAGAAAGGTAATCCCATCGCGAGAACGATGTAAATGCGTTACTGTATCCCCCCCCCCCCCCTCTCTTCCATCTCCAGTAAAAAAGTACAAATTCGACTATATTATTACCGAGTTCTTTCTTACCGATCGAACATCGTCTCGCGCGAGAACCATTTATTCAGCCCGCAAGACGATAATGCTCAGTTTGTGTAATTAATTTAATGAAAATATTTACTATACACCGTTTGATCGTTTTATGCTCGGTTTCGCGTCTTGATTTAACGCTGGTAATTGTGTAAATACGTATCGGTACTCTGCGATGATATCGCTCTCTTACATAACCGGTTGGTAAAAAAGTGAGAAAGAGATTATGCAGTGATATATAGATTGAAAATACGAGTAGCTTCGCGAGTAAAATATATGAAGAGGAAAGAAAGGAGAGGAGAGTGTAATATATAAATAAAACTAAGAGAGAGAGAGAGAGAGAGAGAGAGAGAGAGGAATAAACGAGATGACTCTATCTACGGCGGTTTTGTTGATCGATTTAAGACGACGGGCAAACATTTATATTGTAGATCCAAATAGTGGCTGGATCAAGGTGTTATCTGCGGAGCTAGCAAAGTGTCAACAAAACATCGCTTTAATGGACTTTAAGCTCGCGCAGATGTGTGAGAAACGTACGAGTGGCAGACCTACACACACTTACATACCAATTAAGAAATTTTTGCGCTTTATCGGCGAAGCCGATAAAGAAGGATCGATCCTTCTAACCGATTGGCCCGAAGAGAGCGCGCTTTATCGCAATTCCATGAATTGGAAGCTCCACTCGCTCTTCTCTTTTAATTATTCAGCCATCTCTCTTGGTTTCTATATCTGCTTCTCGAGCGTGTATTTCAGCGTAAATACGCTAATGACGCGCTATCGAGTCCACTTTCCTAATGAAAGAAACATTACCAGTCAAGGTGTACAGTCGGTAGCAAAGATTCGCCGATCGATTCGCGCGAAGAGAGTGTGAAAAAGAGGTTCGCCAGCGAACAAAAGTTGTTGGGAAACTTGCGAGGCGTTGGCTCGGGCGAGATAAGAAACGGTATACGAGTGTCGATTCTGGGAAAACGATCAAATAGATTCGAGGATTAACGATGAGGAAGCTATGATAATGCTCGTGCAGCAGAGAGAAATAGTTAAAGTTTTTCCGAAGAAAGTGAGAGAGAGAGAGAGAGAGAGAGAAGTGTGGAAAAGAGTGAAAAGATTGCTCGTTGAATGGATGAAAGTTTGTTTGTTTGGAGATTGGCTCTGAACGTTGCAGTTGTTTCCAGTAACTGTACGTGGACTCGGCTATCGACTCGGGACGGTTCCTTGGAACTTTGCAACTGCCATATATATATATATATATATACACGCGTTCGCTATCTAGCCATGCCAATCACTCCGAATGGCGAATAAGTTGCTCGGTGTATTACCCAAGCGTGCTCGAATAGCCATGACGTCACAAGGCACCTCAAACTTTTCAGCATTTCCACCACAATGGAGAACGCGCAAGGCGCTTGTCTCGAGTGGAAATAATAAAACAGGCTCGGGAGAGCGAAAGAAAAATGCTGGCAAACGGGACGCGACATTGGAGAATTTTTAATAGCTTTCCGATAAGACGACCTGCAGGAATCATGCGCGATCGGGCCATAAATTCGAGACTCATCGTCGAATAATCCCACGATGATCGGCACGCAATAAAATCAGAGACTTCTCCCCCTCGCCCTTCCTCGATTACGCAACGCGCTCGACGATTGAATAATTTCAAGATGACTCGATTAAAAGGAATAATTTGTAGGCTCAACAATCAAACGTTCGCTGTGCTACGCTACGAGTTACGTTGATGTAGGAAACCGGGCGAGTGCCGTAATACGTAACGGCTAAGCTTCGCTTTTATATATATATTAAGAGAGAGAGAGAGAGAGAGAGAGAAACAAGCTTGTTCCTGATTATAGGTTTTCGAGTTTGATGCATGGCTCTGTGTAGCTCTCTGGCAATTTGGCAAGTGGTATGGATGGACTTGGAGGAGGAAGAGAGGGGGTGAGGGGGGGTCTCCTGAGTAAATGCAGGAGTAGTAATGCAAGTCCCTTCGATGTGGCGAGCTTTTGGCTCGTAATGGCGAGACGAGCCCTTTGTACGAATTAGGGCCATAGGTACGTATAATAAATACATAGACGAGTATTATACCATGGTACATACACGCGGTAGAGTATCACTAGGCCGAATATAATATAATGGAAGCCAGCCACTCTCCATGCTTTTACCGGATGACGACGATCAGCCTCGGACCGTCGAAATTGAGCTTGCGAGAGTCTCGGTAGCCTCCGGTGGCCGTCTCTCGTTAAACTCGAACCTTTCAATCATACACATATATGTGTAGTAGAGAAAGCAAAACTCTCGGAAAGCAGTGAAATATGTGCTTCGATTCCTGGTATCTCCAAGGTTAATAAGGAGCAAAGCTCGAATGAAAAATTTGCAAAAGCTCGTTATATATATAGAAAGAAAGTAGAAAAAGGGCGCGTGGAAAGCAGCAGCAGCGAGAGATTCCACGCTGCTGTCTCGCATACGAGAAGTCGTTAAAAGGAACGATAACTCGTTACGTAAACGTCAAGTTAGTGGGACAATGTTTGCGACAGGTGGCGCACATTAATTGCATAAATTATCGTACTTGATCCAAGGCACTCTGCTCGCGGCGAATTATTCTCTCGACTCGACCGATTTATTTCCCTTTTGCCTCTGGATCTACGCTCTCCTTGCACTCGTCTCGCTCGTACTTGTACGTCAGACGGCGAGACTCTTACTCGGACAATTGCCCTCGCTTGTCTTTGAAAATTGCCAATTTGCATATCTCCGAAAGGAGAACTCGATTCCGTCTCGCGTTATACGTGTAAACATACCATATGTATATATATATATATATATATGCGACAAACAATCGGATTTCTCTTTCCTCGAGGGTTAACAGTTTTTTCAAACGTGTCGAATTTATCGCGATTGGAATAAAAATGGGCTTTCGTGCAACGTCCAGTAGAAATAGGGACCGTGCTTGCATGTGTATGAGAGAGAAGCTTACGAAAAATTGCTAATGTTACCGTTGGATGACGCGAATAATACGCTTACGCGTTACTACACATTTTCACAGTAATCTTATTACTGTATCAGTACACGGCACTCATTCATATTGCCAGATTGCAGGATCGCGAAGCCAGTTAAGAGAAGAAGAATCATTCCAGAGGTCCATTTTATCGTACAAAAATAAATTCTTCGCAAATTCTCTCATGGTAGGAGAAAACGTCTCTAGAGTTCTATCGAAAAGTTTAAGAAAGATTACTCGTGTTTACAGTTTTTCATCAAGAGAGTTCCTCGACCGTTATAAAAGAATTCTGTGTTTACAGAGAGTGAGAGTGAAGAAAGAATGTACGATGTATAGAAGAGACGAAACGCTATAGTTGCACGTAGGCATATGCGCAAGAGTAGAGATTCCGAGGTTGGTTGATGCGAGCTCGCGTGCTCCGGTGCGCGGCTGGCAAGCAAATGTATACGACAGAGCCCCACACACGTCCATCTTACATACATATGTAGGAGGAGAAGAGCAGAGTGGAGCATCGAAGAAAGTTAATAAGCCGTGTGCGTGGATCGTTGAAATTATGAATGATCGTCGTTCTCTCGATATCGGAACGGTTATTACCAGGGTAAATTGGTTCGTTAAAAAAGCGTTAAAGTTAACGAAGGAGGAAGATGGGTGTGAAGGGATTTGGGAAGCGGCGCGATCCATTTGTTGCTCGCGCAATGGCCGCCAATTGCTCGTAAAGTGTGAAACGGTATATTAGAAATCGTTAAAGCGTACCTGGCGACGGAACTGCGGCTTCCGTGCAAGGTGCGCCACCGCACCGCGTCGTGTCTATTCGGCGTTACAAACCATCTCTCTCTCTCTCTCTCTCTCTCTCTCTCTCTCTCCGGTACACGTAAAACACACATACAACGGCTCATTACTGTTCACAGGAAAGAACAAATGATAGAGGAGTTGTCATTGAATTAAAGAGTCATTGAGAGAGAGAGAGAGAGAGAGAGAGAGAGAGAGAGATATTGCGTTTATAGGATGTTCCTGGGATATCCACGGTACATTTACGGTAGGTACGTATATGTACGAGTGTCTTTGGGATGATGCACGGTTTGGAAGGATATTATTGTACAATTACGAAGGCGCTTAATATTCGCACAAATGGCGATTTCACGTTCTCGTAAAGTACACCTGGAAGGCTCGTTAAAGTCTGGCCAAGATAGAAAAGGTGCCAATGTATCGAGGCCGGCGCGTTTATGTAGAGTCGTTGTAAATGCCGTTTCCAGATACTCGTAAAGACTGCTTAACAAATCATTGGAGAGTGAACACGAACGCTTGACGAGGTAAGTGTATACCAGAGGGTAAAAGGATTATTAGCCAATGGAAAGATGCAAAATGGTTGGATGCCTGGAAATGGCTGCTCTCTCTCTCTCTCTCTCTCTCTCTCTCTCCCTCATAGTTATTTCCTTCTATTGGCCGATCGTCGTCGTCGAGAAGAGCGTTCACTAGTTGGAAACTCGTCATATCTGGCCAATGTCGAGCCATCAAAATGGCTGACAGCCCGCAATGAATCATTATTCTCCTCCATCAAACATATATATATATATATAAACTCGGTAGGTTGCGAAGCGCATTGGAAAATCATTTTTCCAGCGAGTTGCTCGATACGAGGGTATAAGGCAATCACAGAATCTCCAAAATTCAACAAGGTTCTCGTGCACCGCTAAAAAAGAAAGAGTAAGGATTTGCTTGAATTTCTTTTTCGCCTACACACGACAGCCTCTTTTTTTTCATGCTCCCTCTCCCTCTCTCCCTCTCTCTCTCTCTCTCTCTCTCTCTCTTCCTCTCCGTCCAATTGAGACATGCAGCCGTGAAAACACGCATGCTAGCGTGATACTCGCAATCACAGTCGTCCATGAAAATTCCCTCAATGTGTATCCGCACTTATACACACCCTAAATACACACATTCCCCACCGTAGTACGTGCGCGATACTGCGGAAATATTCAATGATAAGCTGGAAAAGCCTACTGCGCGAGAAGAAAGTCACGAAAAAGCTCGATAAGCCTGGCGATTTTCGTTCAATAGGAGCAATATCTCCGAGGTACAAACTACACTGGTGAAACGTTGGAGAGAGTGTGCAACGATAAATCTAGTATAACATTAAACAAGACTAGAAACCATTATTGTTATATATATACATAACAGAGAGAAATTGTCGGGTTTCGCTCTACGTTTGTTTTATTTCAATGTTTGTTCTAGATTAATTTTTATCACTGGCTTTTATCACACTTGACGTGAGTCAGTCAAGAAACTCAAACATTTTACTGCGAGCATTTAAAATGACTTTAAAAGAATTATTAGTCGTTTCTCGGGAAGAGAGTTAGATGGCTGAGAGGAAGGGGGGGGGGGGGGCGCGGTGTGCTAGAAGCGGTAGGCGGAAACATTCGTCGAGACCGCCGGTCAGGAAAGGGACCCTTTTGTTTTGCTCGACCGACGGTGTACAATTTCATTCGGCATAGGGATCGTTTTTAATCGTCTGGCGACGCGTCCATTTTCCCACGATGTCTTCTTCTTCATCTATATATATATGTGTGTGTGTGTATGTGCGTAAGGACAATTGCCAAAGCATAATAACGAGAGGATAAAATTGATATTAGTGGCGATCGGGTTGCTCGATGATAGACCGCGTGATGCGCGTTCGTGTTTTGGAGAATGGTTGGAGAAAAGTGAAAAAGGTGGAAGGTGGGAGAGGGGGGGGGGGGGGGGGTTGAGGATAGGGTCTCTGGTAAGAGTCGTCAGCACGTAGTCACAATACCTCGTGCAGGTCGATAAATAATCCGGGGCTCGCTGGCTGCCGAGTCTCTGCTCACACGCACAGAGCTCTCGCGTGTGCTGGCACATATGTATGCGTGAGGAGGGTACGCGCTCGTGTCGGCGCCGGACGATGCGGATGCGCGTGCTCGCGCGCGCACGCGCGCTCCTATCCTTTGTCCCACGCGGTAATCCAATGTCTGCCGATGCTGCTGCTGCTGCTACGTCGTCCGTGTATACTCCTTCCTTCCTCCTCTCTGTTATATCGCTACTGTATCGCTATATCGGCCTGGCGCTGCTCCGCCGAGAGCCCAACAACAGCCAAACTCAACTATAATATATATATATATATATATCCCACCGTGGCACACCACTCCTCAATAACACTCGATATTCTCACCAATTTCTCATTATCGTCGCACACTCAACCTCCCAGAGCAGCTGAATCACGCACACTTTTCAACGATACGCACTCTCATGGACGTCGATGTTAATTTTTCAGAGAGGACTCACACACGCGTATCCAGCAGTTGCACGATACAGCAATTTTACGCCAGGGGTTTGCGTGGTTGCGGCCTCACAACTCGACCAGCACACACGCATACGCACTCTGCGGAATCATAGCACAAGAAGCACATTGAAGAGAGACGATAAATGCACGCACGCACGCACGCACACACACAGAGCCTCACATGTACACAGACACATGCATATATACACGGAGAGGGACCAGTGCGCGCGCTCGCGCCTCGCTAGAGGCTTTCGTCGTCGGGTAGAAATGGAATGGGAGAGAAAGAGAGAAAGAGAGAAAGAGAGAGAGAGAGAGTGAAAAAGAGAGGGAAGGAAGAGACTGGAAAGGGAACACCACTGCCTTTGGATTTCGAAGGTCGTCCAAAGGGACACCAGAGAGGATTTTCTTGCGGTGGTTACCGGCTAAAGAGAGGCAACGAATCAAAATGGAGCACCGCCAGAGGGCTTTCGGCTCCGCTCGACTCGACTCGGCTCTCCTCGAGCAACCAGATTTTTCGACGAACCGGTCGAAAAGGACGCTAGAAGGAGTATCTCCGATTGGAGCACCGCTGCTGGTTTCTTCCTCGATAAATCACGATACTTTTGAACAATTGTTTAAAACACTTGGGAGCACAGAGTCGCGCGAGGTTCTCCTGGATTTCACCAGGCAGAGCCGGTAAAAAGCGTCCGGTGCCAAACGTACAGTCGTTTCTCGTATCCTTTGGGTGCCTCGCGTCGCACCGGCTCGAGCGCTTAGCGCTTACTGAGCTCATTTTTGCCCCCACTGCCACTCCCCGACGCTTCCCCCACCACTCGCACCAAACAGCGACGCTACTGCCGCTCTATTCCCAAACTAATACCACCAAGCCAGCCAGCCAGCCATCAGCAGCCTGCTGCTGCTGCCTGGCTGCCTGCCTGCTTGCTTGCTTGACTGGCCTCTCTCTCTCTCTCTCTCTCTCTCTCTCTCTCTCTCGGAGACAAAATTCTTGCCCAGGCTTTTTTCTCTCGGCTCTTCTCAAACCACTAGCAAAATGTCGTCGTCTTTTCGTCACACGAGTCTACCTTCGTATTCTCTCCTAATACGCGTCCTGACCACTCCCTCTCTCCGTTCCTCTTCCTCGTCTCTCCTTTTATATATATATATATACACTCAAAGCTCTACTCGCCACGTCTTTCTCTCTACCTCTCCTTTTCGTGTACCTGCAAACGACCCCCTCCCCCCTCCCCCCTCCTCTCCATCGCCTCATCCCCCTCTCACTCCAAATGCTTACCAACTGTCGCTGTTGTGACGCAGTAAACCTCGACTGTTTGCACGAGGAAAATACCAACGAGTAAAAGAAAACTGCATTTTCCTCAATAACGAAAGTCAATGGAGCTCTGATCAATGAAGAAAATTACATGCTCGAATAGCTATAATTAACCGAGACAGTTTTAGCAGCTAGAATCGTATATAGGACCAAAGAATTAATCAATTCCGAGAAAACGCTTAACGCTGGGTTTTCCGGCTTATTGGATTAGGAAAATTTAGCAGTTAGCCGAAGGAAGCATAATTAAAGGTTCGGTGTGGGAAAAATGGAAATAATCGGTCGTCGACTCGGTTGCCTTGAAACGCATCCAAGTACGAAATGTCGGCACGAACTTCAATTCCGTTAATCTTGCTAATAGATATTCAAGATTAGACTCCGAGAATGTACATGTATAACTATAAATCTCATTGATTCTTCGCGACTGGAATTATCGAATGATCGATTAATTAATGCGTTCCAATGTGTTTGGCTGGAAGGATCGATTGCACGCCATTTCGCATTTTTACGTTTTTCGCTGGTATAGCTTGCGATTCAATTGTGCGGTAAAAGCTTAAAAATGCGGTTATCGATTATTGCACAGCGGTACGAATAATGGAAAAGCATTTATCGGCCCATCAGGTATATATAGGGATAGGGGTTGAACAAAAAAATCCTCTCTCTCTCTCTCTCTCTCTCTCTCTCTCTCTTCGTTTACGAAAAATATGTCGATAAAAGTGAGATTGAAAAACTAAGATTGGTTCGGATAAAGTTGGCTTGTGTGGCAGAGTCGCGGTGGAGTTTAAATTGGTGAAAGGTTGCTGACTGGCTGCAGGGACGCGCGTATATTAATTTACACAGAAGCAAGTTTTCCATCAAGTTTCCTGGCGCTCCGTGTGCTTCCTGTGTAGGTGTGCTCTCCACCCTGCCCCTTTCCCCCTCTCCCTCCCTTTGCTCACTTAACCGAGAGAAGCCTGACATAATCTCATTGTCTCTCAATCGTCGCAGTGGCGCTCACTGCACCCGGGTCACGGCTATATTTCCCTTCGCGAATCGACCGGTCCCTCCCCCCCCCCCCTCCCCCTCGATCCTCATCCTCCCGCAGCACTCGAGAATCGCGCACTGCTGATTCAGCCAGTCTTTTTCCACTTTGGCAAAGATCAATTTTTAGAAAATCGGGTTATCGAGCCACTCGACTATATACCGCGCGCGCCTCTCCTCTCCCACCCACCACGTATTTACCGTGTGTGTCGCGTCATCCTCGCTCCGATCCAGCGAAATTCATTCTTTAAAATCAAACGATTCGTACGCTGTAGAAATACTAATGCGAATCGTTCGACTGGTTTTCCCTCTCGGTCATTATTACACTGGTGGTAGCACTGTTTATCCATAGACACGATGCTCTATCGGGGGTCTCCAACGAGAGACGCAGTAATGACTGGGCGAGGGAAGTAGTGACAGGGTTGGATTTATTGCGATCAGTGGGCGAATGTCATTCCCCGTGCACTCTCCGCTAACTGTAATTTCAATATCTTCCATTGCGGCTGCGACGTATAGCGCAGAGGTTATGTACGTTCGATTCCCGATACGTCAGCCGAGTATCCAGCTGGCGTGGGCGTTTTAACAGCGTGGCCGCGCGCGATTATATGGGGAAAAAAGCGCGAGTTAGCATTTAACGGCTGCATTCGTTAGGAAGACTCGCGCTGGCTCTTCCATGCAGATGTATCGATCGTTTGCTCGGCTACAAACTCTCTGGGTTAACTCGCATGTAGCTCTTACGTGGAACAGCAAAATGCCAAATCACACTTTTACCGCTTCTCATCATCGCCGTCCGTCCATTCTATATAGATATTCCCCAGTGCGAGCTTTTTCAATTAGATTACGAGCCAACTGTTCCATCCAATCGACCAATCTATATGTATCATATACGTACACAGGTATATAATACCTGTGTCGATTTCGTTATCGGAATCTCGTTTATGGTCGACGAATCTAACGAGTCTAGGATAGTTTACGCTGATCGATAAGTCATGGGGATATAATGGCGAATAAATTCCCGATGCCGAGCGAACAGCGCGCGATCCCGTGCTTATCCGTTCGGTTTAAAGTGCCGTTCGAAAAATGGCATCGCTCCGCAAAGAAATTTTCACGTCCCGACGTAAACGAGTGCGAGTATTATGTGCTCCTATATATATACCTAAGTGGGGGGAGACGTGAAAGTTCGTAGTTGACGCACGTATATCCGGTAGCTGAAAAATAACCTGGCCACACTGGCCGATACCCACTGCGGTGTGATACGAGCAACGAGAGAGAGAGAGAGAGAGCGAAGAAAAATTACTCCGTTCAAAGGGAGTTTCGAGAAAAAGAAAATAAAGGTTTAAAAAATATAAGAGTATAAAGACTGCGGGTCTGATGATTAATTTGGTGCAATTAGGAGGAAATGGTAATGAGGGTGGGTAAGGGTTTGAATATTAATTAACGGTTCGCTTAGGGTGAGATATGGTAAAGAACGAGGGAGAGTGAGATGCAGTATATACATATATATATATATACACTACAGTATATAAGAAGGGTATTTGTGAATCACGCATAACGGTATACATAGACCCTATCCTCCTCCTCTCTCTCTCTCTCTCTCTCTCTCTCTCTCTCTCTTGAAACACAGGTTACTCGGGTTACCCTCTTGCAGGATCGGCCCATTGGGGTGTATCGGGGATTTCGGGTCGTCACCGTAGGGGCCGCACAAAAGAATCGGCATTGGCACAAATTCAACGCTACGCGCCCCGACAATTACCCATTAAAGGTGCATATAGAACACCTGGGGAATCGATGCCGCCGGCGGTTTCCGCACTTCAACGACATTATTCAAGTCTGTCGAAATCGCTAGGTAAATATATCGCGCGCTCGTTCATTCACCAATCTCTCGACGCTCCAGCAATTCCCCGTTCCTCCTCCAAACCACCGGCGCCAACTTACGCTCTTCTACTATTATTTATAAACGAATTTACAAGCGTCCGCCGTTCCAACGCGTATATATATACTCAAACGTAGAATTCCTACGCGCTAATCCCTCAACAATTACTATATATATTAAATTTGACCGAACGAGCAACTACGTGCAATTACTCGTCCATTTCGTCCTGTTCTATATATATATATATATATATATATATAGGTACACCGTGTCACGCGTGGGTTTTTACAAAGGCGGTTCAAAGTCAATGTGAGGATACATTTTCATGAAATTCTAGGAAATCTATCTATAATGACGTGTTTATTATATATTTAGTACGCGTCGCGAACCCGCTCGTCAAAAATAACTTTATAATCTATACAGACAAGAATTAGAGTTAATAAACTGTTTAATGAATTAAAATAAGAATAGAGAGGAAGGATTACCGTTTTATAATATTTTAGTATACCAAAACGATTTTACAAAGAACTTGGAGGCACGTTTTACCGGAAGAACCTTTATAATCGCAAAGACCCAATGTTTTCTTGTATTAGAATTAGTTTATTTATAACATGTACGAGTGACTAAAATTATTATTATTATACCTATGTGTCTATAGAAGCTTCTGAATATTGACGGTATATTTGACGTTAAACAAGTCAATATTTCGACATTGCAATACAAGCATTGCCTCTCGTAATTTCAAAATGTGGTTATTCAATGTCATTGCATACAACAAGCAACCGACAAGGAACGTTTTTGTGTTACTATTTTTTTGTTTGTTCGAAACTTTAAATTCTGCTACCGCAAAAATATATACTTGCCCAACATTTGGATTTCACTCATTTTTCTAATTGGAATATTTTATTTTATTATAATATTTATGCTATAGAGGATTTATGTACTTGCTTCATTTTTTTACAGTTGAAGCTTGTTTTTTGTGGGATTTGACGTTATACAAATCAATGTATTTCGAAACTTTAAAACATTTAAAAATGCATCATAGCTATAATTACTACTTCAGCTAACTCCATTCAGAAGTTGATACAATATATATATATAGCAGGAAGGATATAATTGGCAGGATTTTTGGGTATAGTCAGGTGCCGAGCGTGGAAACGGGAGTCTTGATTTATATCAGTGCAACAACATCTGTTGTAGGATATACGTACCGTACCTTCCGTCGGATTAATTATCCATGATTATGTGGCGTAATCGCGATCTTCCACGACAAACACCTGATTCGTGCTGTCCTGGTGCCGTTGCTGCTTTGGTGTCTCGTTCAGCCACAGGCGTGGTTGAAGCAACCTGAAAGCATTAAATTCCCTCCTAAGTGCAATTGTACTATCGTGCCAGATGTGCTCTCGAGGATTAAAGCACATTACTATACGAAATTCATTCCACATACGCCTAATCGTTTCCGAGTCCTCTCCAATAAACTGAAATCATTAAAATTCTGAACCAGAAAGGGAACTTGCCAGACCAGTGCAGTGGTGCATCATCCAAAAAGGGCAAGACATCAAATAAATTCGTTTCTCATTGACAACCAACAAGATTTTTATCACCCAGATACTCAACTCGATAAACTCAATCGTTACACAAACTTTGATCATTTAACGTCACACGTGTTCTTTCGCTGGATTAATCCAAGACATTGTTATAAATTGACAGATTTATGTATATTCGTTACGATTACCAATAATTGTAATTTGCTATGGATAATTAATATATTTGATGAGTAGTATAGAGAGAACGAAGATCTCGGTGGAAGATTAGTTTTGGGAAAGCTATATCCCCGCGTTACGTTAATTCGTAAGGGATAAGCTCCGTTCGGGGCGAATGTATGCTCGGGGAGAAATATATGTGAGGGTAAACAGTGAAACGTCTCTTGCAGCCAGTACGAGTGGCCATCAACATTAAATGAATAATAAAGGGAACGCGCGCGAGCCATGTCAGAGCTCTCGGCGTTTATGGTCTCAGTGTCCTCTCTCTGTCGCGCACACACATACATGCACGAGAACCGTTGATGCGACGCACGCGCGTGCACCATCTATAAAAACTAGTCAACATGCCACCAACACACTCTCGCCGCAGCTTTTTCGCCGTACATCGTCGAATAAAGCTTTATCCCCCATAAATTTACTTCTACCGACCAACGTGCCAGTCATTTTCCATTTTTCATCCCGTTGGAATAATTATTTTCTCGTGCAAAAACCGGCGATTCACTCGACGCCTGAAATTCGATAAATTTCGCGGAGGTTCCCTCCGTGCGTGCGTGCGGTCTCGTCTGCTGCGCTCCTGCAATTATTATTCGCCATTCGAAAGCCCGAGAACGCGGAAAGCCAGGCTAAAAACACGTTCATTGTATACAGCTTTAATCAGTCTATACCGTTTCTCCATTATCAAGTTATAACCGAAGCAACGGAAGAAAAGCTGAGAAAAGTTTCCACCCGAGATCGAATATTGCAATTTCATCGAGCTAGAACCTATACGTCTGAATTTGCCGGAAATTATAAATGGAGGAAAATGGAAAATGGAAAATGGCTTCCCTGAATTTTCACGCCAATGTAAGATCCAACCTTTTCCGCGCGCAGAATAAAGTTTCTCCTTAGTTTTACTCTGTGTGAAATATTCGGTCAGTTTTCGAGATTCTTTCCTCGTCGTACCTTTGTGTTTACCAATTTCTCTCGAGTAAGCGAGTAAAAGCGATGAGAGAGCAGGTATAAACGTATATTTAGAAATAAGCATGTGTGTGTATACATATATATATATATATATAGATACTATAAACGATCGTCGTGGCTGGAGGAAACAACCGGAAATGAAGCGTTCGGTTTAATCAATCTCCACTTCCCGCTCATTATTTAATCATTACCAGGATCAATTATCAATTTTATCGTCTCTCGGGCTATAGCTTGTAGTCCGCGCTCGAATATTTCTCTTCCTACACTCGACTCGCCTCGATTATGTCAGAGCTTGTCCCTCCAATTCAATCCCCCCTTCTCTTTTCACTTTAGTTCTATTCCGAAGGGAAATTACAGCGTTTCTGTTTGGGATTTTGGTTATTTCCAATGACGAGCCACGTCGTCTTCGTCCTCGTTGCTGGTCCGAGGCTCTCGCGAGAAGGCTTCGTTACGAGCGTAATTCAGCAATTATATACGTGGGTTCGTTATAACCGATTATTATATCGCGGGAGAAGCGCATCGAGTTATCACGATCGACGATTGTTTTCGGCCGAGGCTCGTTATCGAATCGTTAACTTCCGGTCGGAGCATCGCCAAGTGCGGGAAAACTTTGCTCGAACTATTCGAGCGGCCAGCAGCAGCAGAACGAGAGAGTGGCGAAACTTTTGCCTTGAATTCCATTTGCAGAAACGTCGGAACAAGAGAAACGGTTTTCGCGAATTTGGCAAAATTAGCGAAAGCTCGGCTGCGTAAGCTCTGCTAAGGAGAGTGATTCTCTTGTTTATTTGCATCGATGGGAGAAAGTCTGCGCACGAAGGGGGGGGGGGGGGAGGGGGGATAACGGTAGAGAATAGTCGGTGCTTCCAACCGGTTGGAAGAAGCGAATATGCAACGAGCATCGAGTATTGCATAGCAGAGAGAGAGAGAGAGGTAAGTCCGCGTAATGAACCAGTTAAGCGGAGCGATATGTCAAGCTGCAATTACACGGTAGCGCGACTCCATCTGTCACGAGAGATCGGTAAGAATGTAGGCTAATGATTTATCATAACAACAAGATAACAACGCGCCAGTTACAAATCAGCGAGTGATGAAAAGCCGGTGGCTTGTTTATTAACACCCAGCTAATAAGAAAATTACTACCAGTCCTCCATAAATCGACCAGTCGTAGCACTGACAATCGGATCGCGTTTCTACCCAAAGAGAACTCGATAAATCCTTTTAACGAGTATAATGCTGACTGGATCGGATAGCTCTCCATTATGTTATTCCTCGGTATATACTTGTTTAATATTCAAACTAACGCTTTACGGTTCTTCCTAAGTATATGTATATATATATATATACATACATACGTGCATGCACGCATACTTCGATAAGCGAGTGGATATTACCGGTTGAGAAACGGCGCGTTTCTAGCTAGGTTGCTATATATATAGTCTCTCAACACCTGGGTAAACGAGGCAGAGGAAAGCAGAAAAGTTTGATGAGTGTCAATAAAGTTCCGGGAGAGTCCGGATGGTTGGATGGAGTTGGGCTGGATGCATGCAGAGGGCCACTGCGCTGTATGCTTCGTCATAACTCGGGAGACTATTATGTTATGGGGGCGCAGATGTGCCAAGCCACCATTGATCCTATTACTTTCATCCCGCAACGCCAATCTACGCTACGAGTCTTCTGGACTCGTCATCGATTTATCCCGTAGCGTCAACGGAATCGCCATCCAGTTCGACAAAAGCCACGCACGCGGTAAGAGGGATCGAGACCGATGCTCGTTCCATTAACAATCACCCCCTCCCCCCTCCCTCTATCCCTTATTCGCTACTGCCCCATGTATCATCCAACTAATCCATGCTATTCGGAAAGTATACGATATATAAGGAGAATTTCGTCGACGATTCCTAATAACTCTTAATTAAATATCGCTGCATTTCTCGCTCCCCTCTCTTCATTGTTGAAACAAGCTTTTCTCGCACACCGAACAAAGTCTTTCAACCGAGACATCGACGAAGCTTTGCTGAAAAATATCAGTTGCGCGACAGCCCCTCGATCTTCTTTCCTCTCGGGCTGAAATAGATTTGTTTTCGTTGCTTTTACGGGGGATAAGTTTCGTAACGATACAAAATTATAAACAATAATAATGGAAGTATTATCGTGTTGCGAAGTACTTTGATTCTTTCGATAAATATCTTACGTTTATCAAGATATTCTCAGTTGTTTCAGAGTTGCGCGAAAAGCTTCTAAACTCTTCTAAAGCATAGTTTTCGGGGAACGAAAACAATGGAATACATCGGAGAAACAACATTGAGAGAATCGAACGACGCGAGCGAGAGAGCGGGTTTGTTTATTTTCAGACCGAATGTCAACAAACGCGAAGAAACGCGTTTCGTGGAACGAGATTTGACTGGAAGTTTTTATTTCAGGAATGTGCCAAAGTATCGTTGCGCGTCGGGGTAGGATTGTTGACGCGAGAATAATAGGGAGGGGATTCTCGAGTGTAATTTCTTCGAAGGGGGGAGGAGAGGTTGAGAGGATAGGTTCTTAATGGAGTATAAACTTGGAGGGGGGTAGAATATAGGGGGTAAGCGAAGGGGAGAAAAATAAGAAAGCGCTCAGTAATACCTATCGTCAGTCCGAATGAAAAAGAGCTGCGAGCGGAAAGAAGTTTATCCAGCACGTATATCCAGGTTTAGGTATCCTTTGTCCACGAGGTAATCCAACGTGGAGGGTCGTGCAATGGCGCCGAGTGAGAAGAGGGCACGAAAATTTGGTCAACGTTTGTTTTGGGACGCGCTTGCGCCTGGCTTGGGCGCCGATGCCTCATCCGACACGATCGTTCAAGAAATCCTCCGCTCTTTCCGTTTCTCTCTCTCTCTCTCTCTCTCTCTCTCTCTCTCTCTCTCCTGGCTGGCTCGCCTCAACGACGGGACGCCGAGGAAAAAAGACGCTAATAAGAGCTACGTGACACGTCACTTGACCAAGTGTAGTGCCACCGGCACACACACTCACACACACACACACACACGAAAACACTGGCGAACGTAACACACTCGACAGACACAAGCTCACCGGGTGTAACACGAGTAGCTACCAACACGAGCGTTCTCACCGATTAACGTTACGCACCAACACACGCTTCCCCACTGGCTCTACACTACTGCGCACTCCTCCTGCGCGCAGAGACGGTTACTGGCGTTACTGCTACTATCCACGTGAAAACTCATCCTCCTCCCATTGGCGCTTCTCCGAAAAATTATCCGACCACGGTAAAACCCGTTTGAAAGAATCTCTCCAATCCTCCTCCTCCTCAAATAAACACTCTTTCCTCACTATTTCAATCTCAACTGGCCTCTTCTCTGTCTCGAGAGAATTCTCACCGGCGAATTTCACGCTGCGATAATGAAAAAAATTCTGCTTCTCTCGAATACTCGCGCGTGTTTACCGTCCATTAAGATTAACACCCCCTCCCTCCACTTTGGTATTTCTAATAAGCAACTGTGCATCGGCGGTTGGTCGTTGCTCGTTTCAAGGGGAAATCCGAGAATTCGCCGTGGAACCCGATTAATCACGACTCGGTTTTTTTAACGAGCAAAATCACTGGGCGTGAAGAGGTCTCGCCGAGAAAGATCCATGGTCAAATAACGCTCGGCACTATACCGGTTTCTCAGTGGATCACGCGGAAACAGGCCACTGCTGCGCGAGTTATCGAAAGAAAATAGTAGTAGTTGCTTTTTGCTAATGTGCACTCTGAAGCGCGCGAGGAAAAGTAGACGTTTTAACGATGAGAGCTTGGCGCAAAACTATCGAGCCATGAAACTTGGCATTAAAGTTAAGCGCGTTTAAAGGGGATCGTCTAATATTAATGCAGCTATTCGCCGACTTGCGAAATTCCGTGCGCGCGTTTTTACTACTGGACAGTGAGAGGCGTGTGCTTTCTTTTTTTCTCTCATTCCTCGTCTTCCTCTTCTTCAGGATTATTTGGATTTAATAATAAGGCGTTTCTGGTAAAAGAGTGGACAGAGCGTTTGTTACTTGGGAATTAAAGTCGTTCTTAATACGATCCTCGTAAAAGGCTCGGCACAGCACGGCATCGACGACCCGACCGCTTGGCGTTTACTGAGCCATCCAAGTTTCCCCCACCCCGACCCCCTGCCTACCCAATACGGCCTGCCATAGGCGTACCATCCGGTGGGCTGCACTTTTACAAACCTGCTTCGCTCTGCCACGCTATATAAATCTCACCTCGAGTCTCTCTTCCTAAATAGACGTTTTCAATCCTTCGCAATTTATACATCTACATGTATATATAAACCTCATCCCACCAACTGATAAACGCGCGATCCGATAATCCACCATTCGAGGTAATTTTATCCACAGCCCAGATTCTTCTCGATAACGATAAATTAAATGCCATTCCTAATCAAGTAATCTCTTGGAGATTCTATTAGCTTGCCATTACATCCAATTAATATTAATATCGTGTCATCGTTAATTCATCGAGCATCGTTCTCTCCGTGCATTATTAGAAAGACAAATATTTTCCCGGTTGGAAAAAAAAGTCTCTCTCGCGCTGAGCAATGATTTCAAGCAACATCTACACGTTGTTTGGTCCTCGTGCTCGAGCATTAATAATTAATGTCGTATCTAGGTAAACATTGCTACAACGATTAAACCTCTAATAGCGACATATTTTGAATTTGCATCAATGAGAGATCGGAATCTATTATAGTTATTGATGTTAACTTGGCCTTTCGCTCGAGAAGCCAAACTTGTCCACATTGTGTAAACAGCTGCAAAGATTGGACCTTGGACCCCGGCGCGATTGAAAGAAAACTCTGATTTAGCAGTATTGCGTCGATTTTCGTTTATCGCAGCAACAATATATCTTCGGCATGTATCGCTGAGCTATTTTTGACTCGTGACACTCCAAGATCACCGCTCGATGATAATCGACGATTTTCATCGTCAGCAAAAACACGCGAACGCAGCTTGACACTCGACAAAAAAAAAAAACAATCACAATAGTATTGAAAACTAATAAAACAGATAACTCCCTCGATAACAACACTGACAACTTTGTCAATAAATAGTCTTCTCGGAATCCCATTCAGACATTCTCTCTCTCTCTCTCCCAGTATCTATATATATATATATATATATATTTCCAAAACACTGTTCGATCTTTTCGCTCGTTTCGTCGCAAGAAAGAAATAAACCACGAATGCTGCAAGTAGGCAAAAACCCTCCGATAGAATGTGCAGATTTTACAGCCAGGAAATTTTGTATTGTTGAAACTTTGAGTGGAAGAAACGTGGGGACAGAGTGTTATCGATGCCAATAAGTATAGTCGGGGGGAGTGGGGGGAAATTGATTTTGATCGCGCATCTAGGAAGAAGCAGAGAGGTTCGTCGTCGAGTTGCAATATCGAGCACAAGCGCTGCTCTTCCCGCTGCTTCTTCACAACATTTTTCCAATTGGTGTATATAATACGCGTGACGATTCCCCGCGATAAATCATTGCCGCGTTCGGCGCGCGTCACAGCTTTGTTCTCTGCCTTTCCTTCATTTTACTCGCAGCTTCCCTCGCGCTCTTTGCTTATTGACACTGCGACTCTGCGAATTAACGCTGTAACGGAGCTCCTGCTTGTCGAATAAACGAACGGGCTGCTTTACGATTACTCGCTCGGCCGTTTATAGTTGACCATCTACCGAGATTAAAGTTCATTATCGCGCTATTAAAAGTTTCCGTTTAAATAAGTTGGCGGTTATCGTGATCGTCCCTCTCGCTCTATATATATATATATATATGTATATATCTTATGGAGAAATAAGGAGAAGAAAGAGTAGAGAGAGAGAGAGAGAGAGAGAAGGATGGGAAAACAACGATTATGTAATTACCGCGTTTTATTCTGACCATTTGCCACTGGAAGGCCCCTTTTTTGTCCAATCCAGCAATTCTCAATGAGCTCGATTAATTCGACGCTTATGTCAGCTTTGTACCGCCGTAGTTTTGTCTTTCTTTGGTTCGTAAAGTTTTTTGGACCTTGGACCCTCCGGATCTACCTGTTTCGTGCTCGGAGCGAAATGAAGCTTGACGCTCGTATATACTATACATATATATATATATATATATATGTATACTCTCTTGGCTCTGGTCTATTGTATCGCCTACCGTAGACCGCTCTCTTTCCATCCTGCCACATAAATTACTCCATCTCGCTTTAGACTAGTTCCCCCCAGTCCCTACTTTTTTCAACATCGGAAACCTTCTCTAATACGGCCCCCGATTCTTCTTATTTTTTCTCTTTCTCGAGTTTACACCAATTTCTCAAACCATTGCTTTTCGTGTCGAAAATTTCATTCGTTCCATCTCCTATATATAATATTAAACATTCCACCTAGACTCTACTCACTCTTTTGTTCTTCCTCGAGCCTCTCTCGTTTTGCCATAAATTTCTATTAATCAACCTCGAACAGACTTCTTAATACCGATTCTTGTTATTTTTTACAAATTTTCTTCTTTCTCAGTTCGTGTAGCAATTTCTCGAACCATTACTTTTCATATACAAAGTTTCTTTCATTCTATTTCCTATAATATTAAACATTCCATCTAGACACCCCCCCCCCCCTGATTTTTTCTTCCTCGAGTCTTTCTCATTTGGCCATAAACTTCTTTTAACACTCCATTCCTCCTCTCTGTCTCTCCGAACTCTGTGCCCGTATCTCTCGCCCCCCCCCCCCTACTCATCGTCCTTCGTTCCGGCAAGTTTGCTTCCTGCCGGTTCTCGTCGTTCTCCTCCCCCCCCCCCCCCCCCCCCACCTTACCAGCCCAGCCGACCAGCGCCTTACCAACGTTTCGCGCCTGCTCATCTTTCAGAAAATCAGACCAGGAATGCCGTGTGCAAAATAAAAGCAGAACAATATTCAGCGGAGCAACCGCGCGTGCTGGAAAGCGCGATCCTTCTAAATTAACTCGTTAATTCCATTAATTCCCTGAATTTTTTTCCTCCCATCAACTCTATCGCAGTATCCTAAAAGTAGCGTTACAGTCTGGGAACAGGTGGAACTATTTTCCAATAATTCTCTTAATATCTTGAATTTAATTGTTGGAGGGGGGAGGGTGGCAGTTAGAAATCAGTGTTAATAGAAATTCGATAAAATTATTTGGATTGACTCTGGAGGATTTGTTCGATGCAGAATCTTTCGCAGAGTTGACGTTTTATCGGTTAGGAATAATTTATAGCGGATAGATGGTATCTCGTGACAGAGAGATAGCACAACGACGGACGAAATTCAGCTGGAAAACGACAGTTTTCCAACCGAGTATCCTATATATATGATGCGGTGTTGCCCCCCCCCCCCCCTCCGCAGATTTTAATGACGAATGCAATTTGCTGCATTACTCGACCGATACATGCACGCGCGCTCGCTTTTTACACTCGGCTAAATGGCACTCGTAATTATATCTGATCGTGCGGACAATACGTGATACGATTGAATTGCACGATACACCGACGAGGAGGATTATAATACCACTATACAAATACTTTATGTACGTCGTGATCGATAAATTTGATCGTTAAGGCGGCGCGTTATTCGATCAGCGACGACGGGCCGAATAAAAGCCAGCAATTGTAATTATATCGCCAAATTGCCAATCGTTTCACGCTGGCGTATAAAATAAAACTATCGCTCTCCCGATTCCCAAAGACATCGTTAAATTCGATAAAAGCGATCGCTCGAAAGTATAAACCGCTGGACACGGATCGGGACAAGAAATCCTGCAATGAGAGGAAAAAGAACCAACCGTAATCCCGTTAACGGGCATTTGACAGATATCGTAAAGCTTTATTGCGGGATGAGAGTGTATATACATATTACAAGGGAGATTAATATCGAGTTGCAAAAAAGCATAAATTTCGACGGACCATCGGGGGATCGTGAGAGATGACGATTAACCTTGTTATTTTTACAGCATCGGCTCTGTACTACAGTCATAACTATATATATATATCGATAAGATTGAGGGGACAGAGTGTCGAATTTTGCATTTTCCTCGGTCGTATATAAGAGTATAAATATTTCTCGCGTATCCTGCCTCACGGGTGAATCCTTCTCGCTAATTGTGCAGTTAATCGTTACGCTCGAGCGATCGAGGCAACTTTTATGTTCGAGCATTGTCGGCGTTGCGTGATTATGCAAGCGCGATTATTGGCTTTGCGGGATAGCTTTGGTATTCGCGCGAAGGTTCCTTACTTATATGGCAAAATTGTATTATTTTTCCTCGCCATGAAAGCGGATCATTTACGAGTAGCCTCGCCGGGTACGGCTTGTCCTCTGTAATTTAATCGTGAGAACAGGTGAAGCCTGCGGATGGTCGCGCTCAGAACGAACCAGACCATACGGAGCCGAGTGCATATTTCATTGGTCCGATCGCTCGGCAAACACCTATATATATACATAGTGTACTGCATGCGCTTTTAAGTATATTCTTCTAAGCTATTTTCATTTCTGCATTGGACTTTATATATATATATATATATATATTGTTTTCCTGTCCCAAAACCCATTACAGAGACACTCGTTTGTATACCTGAAAATTTATCGCTTTCCTTAACGACGATTGCTCCGCCAGACACCGAACGCCAGCTTTGTTTTGAGCAAAGCAGAATAAGAAAATGAAAAAAATAGACTCGGCGATAAGAAAGGCTGTTAAAGCTCGTGCATTGTACGATGTTCGAGATAAGGGCGAATATGCGGGAAGGAAAAATTGATAACACATATAGGAGCGTCATTGAGAAGCATAATGAGGAATCTTTTGCAACGCGTTAATTGCGTCTGAATTATCATTTTAATTAAAGAGATAACTATAAATCCGCGAAACTGTGTAATATCCCAGCAGAGCGGTATTCGATGCTCGCCACAGTGAAAATGGAGGAAGAGCGAACGCGTGCATTAAACGATATCGCAGTGACACAAATTACCCGCAACAATACCGTTCTTCCTCCTCTTATTCTGCCAAACTAATAATTATAAGTTTGCTCCACTGCACGTTCTATCTATTCATATATATGTATACTCTCATAGTAATGCAATTTGTTCATTATCGGGCAAAAAGAAGCGAGCTATTGGACGAATTTGAGCACCGTATGTTCAATTTGCGAAATTAAAGAGAGACGGTTCGCTATTCTGTTTCATGTACATTACTCGTCCTCTTCTGTGTGCATGCATGTATATATATATATATATATATATATATATGTAACTCGAGAGAGAAAAAGAGGTCCTCTTTTTGTTTTGGAGAATTATTCAAATGGAATATAGAGATAACGCAATACGTTGGTACATAGCCGTTAGCTAAATCCCAACGATAAAAGATAAAAAAGAAGCAGAAAGAAAGAAATTAAAAGGAAAAACTCCAATGGTGTTTCTCCCGATAAAACTGCATCTCCCTTATTCCGCGATACAATGCTGGCATTTCGAAAGTGAAATGAATGCTCGCGGAGCTCCTTCGGACGGACTCGAAACGGTACAAAAGTTTCAACGGAATGGTCCGGCGGGGGAGCAACAAAAAAAAAACGGTTGTTCAAAGCCACGTTCCTGATGGACGGAAAAATCGATTTTCACCGGCGTACATTATTTCCTCCCGTGTGCGCTGGCTGATATATATCCGATCTCTCGAGTTAAGAATACTCGGGACGCGATAGTCGAGGCGAGTGTGGGTTGGCCCGGAGCTTGGAAAAGTTTTAAAAATCCAGATGACGTCATCGACTGGATATCGACGCGGAAAGAAGAAACTGGCGACTCTCTCGCGCCCTACGAGAATTTTTTATTTTTGCCGAACGGTCGAAGGAGACGAAGAGTGCGTGACGTCATATAAGAACGTACCGCGAGAGGAGAAAGAGCGCGCGGTACATTATGTGCGTGTGTGTGTGTACAAGGCTGAGGAACATTTTCCGGATCATCCGCGGATCAGAATCGAATATCCAACTGTATTGCTTATACTAAGGAGAGGGGGGGGGGGGGGGGGAGGGTATCGGTAAAGCTTTGTCGGTCGCGTATCGCGCGAGCGAGCCGGAATCGTCGTTGTTGGACATGAATAATTTATCAGGAATATTGTAGCCGCACACCGGGACAGCTGCTGTCAGTGGCCAATTACGGCGAGCGCATAAAACAAATAAATCCCCGGGTCCAGCCAAGTCCGATCGCGCATAAATTAAGAGCGCGCGCGCAACGTGCCCTCCGCGAAGACTCGACCCTCTTTGTATCTCTGTAATTAGATAGGCCAGCAGCAAAGACACACCGATTCCCATCTCTCTCTCTCTCTCTGCAAAACGATTTTATTTTATACTCTACTTGTGGCGAAGATTCGTCTCAGCCGGTGGTCGTCGCTTAAGAAATCTTCTTCTTCTTCTTCTTCTTCTTCAGCCTCCTCTTCTTCGTTCGACCGAAGCGAGGTTTCGAGCCAACGTTGCTCGCTTCCATTCTTGCAAGATGGATCGCTTGGAATAGAATTTTCTTCGACGTGTGTTTTTATAAAGTTGGCAAAGTGCTCCATAAGCTATATAAATTCTAGCGCAAAAGTCGGGCCTTGGAGGTGGCGGTTCCAGCGAAGAGACGCGATAAATGATTTATGAAGATTGTTAAATGTTTACCGAGCAGAGATCTTGTTGTGGTTTATCGATTTTCGTGTAGGAGACGGTGTAAATGTGACAAATCGTCCGTTAAACGAGATTACGTATCAGACTGCTGTGATCGCACGAGTTGCCAGTCTCGAGCGGCAAATGCCACGCCATGCGAGCCAAGGAAGGCAACCCAGGCCAGGTCAGATTATCTCTCTTGCTTCTCTACACTGTACTATATATATATAGTACAGGTACTTTGACCAAAAAGCCTCGGTAAACGTCCATTGTAGCGATTGTAGGGTGGCCAAGAAGCAGACATCGGACCAACTATATATATATATATATATATACCATCCCTTATTGCCCTCCTCCGGAGAACCTTGGCAAAAATTCCTCGCGTCTTCCACGACGCGCAAACATGCAAAACGATCTTTCCAATGCTGCGCGTAGCATAAATCGATACCGATCGACGTTCTCACTTTCCTCTTGTACCCACTTCGAGTCACTTCCTATTATCAAACGTTAATCTCCATTTTGAGATCCTTTAAACCCACCGCAAACCCTTTCCCATACACCGAGAGCCGAGGAACCACGCACAAAAGACCCTCCCCCCTCCCCTTGCTCTCACTAACGATTCGTCATTGCTCAAATATCCACGATATCCTTCGCTTGAAATTTTTCAAACGACTGCCAAGGATGCAAGACTAAATATATATATATATATATATATATGTATCGAAGAGTCTTCTTGCTGCTTGTATATGAAGCGCCGAAGATAAATTGCACGCGGACGTACACACAGCGAGAATTGATTTGGATAGATCGGAGGATAAATTTGGCGATACCCGAAGGAGCTGGTTGGGATAAAAACAATTTGGCATTTGAATCAAAAGCAGCGAAAATAGTTGAATAAAAAATGGTTGGGCCAACGGATATAGCCTTGGCGTGTCCGAGTAACGAGAATCCAATAATGGTTCTTATCGAGCAGTGTCACTGTGGCAAATATAATTACTCGTCCGAGTTTCGTTCGGCAGTGCAAAAATGAATCCCGTCTTGTTTAGTCATAAAGGCTGGCAGACTACATGGATTTATCCCGAGCGAGAACCGGTTTTACAATATTATTGCCTATACTCTTCAAGATTAATAGACGTACTACCTACGGTAGGAATAATCCTCTTTCTTATACCTCTATTAACGCGAGCAACGATATTGCTGTTTGTTCCCGGTGACGCCCAGTTTTCGCCTATAGAAAAATTTTTACCCAAAGACTCTTTCTCGCTCCCACAGCCATTGTTAAGTGGGTACTTTCAATTTTTACTCATCCCAATTCACCGTTTTACCACTTGGACGTTAGCCTCGTTCATCACGTTTTTTTTCTATGCTTTTTACACACGGCTAACTCGACTCTATTCTCTCTCTCTCTCTCTCTCTCTCTCTCTCTCTCTCGGTTAATCTTAATAGCGTTTTTATATACCATGCTCATATTTTTCTTTCTTTTTAAAATAAAACTTGTTTTTCTTCGGGCCAGAGTATAATAAAATTAAGGTGACGATGTCTGGTGGAAAAAGTAGGTGAAGACAGAGTTAATAAGGAAAGTTGTGAGAACGTGTTAGCTCGAATATATATAGAGAGGAGGGGTGGGGGGAGTCTTGCTCCCTGGACAGCAGATAGGACATTTTGTCTTTGCTAGAGGAATCGCGTGCAAATTGCGTTCTTAGTCCGAAGGAGAGAGCTTGTGTGGCGCTTATGAGGCTGAAGCAAGCCGCCAGTTGAGACACGGAAAAATTATTGTCCCTGCGGCAGTATTCGGGCAATACGCATGAGCAAGAGAAAAGTTTCTTCTCAATCTTAATTTATGTTATCATTGAAGCCACTGAATTTAGAGGAGGATGGTACAGATTTCATTTAGATTCTCCATCTCCAAATATAATTTTCTATGGAACAAAACGAAATATTTTTAAAAAAGTCGTGACATTTCGACATAGTAAATTTCTCCAATTTTATTCAAATTTTTCCAAATTTTAATTAAGATAGAACATGCTCTATGGTTCAATCACCCTACTCTGACATAAAATTTGGAAAAATTTAGCCATGTCGAAATGTCAGGAAGTCTGCCAAAATATTTCATTTCGAACTGTAGAAAATCATTTTTAGCAATCTATAAACCATTGACAAAATTTTTACTTTCCTCCTCTAGATTCAATCTTTAAAATGGCAATACATAAACGAAGACTGAGAAAAGATTTTCCTTTGCTCGCGCGTCGTATGTATTACTCGAATACTGGCGCGTGGACAATAATTTGTCCGCTTTGCAACTGTCGGCTAGCTTCAGCCTGATGTGGCGCTTAATCGATCCGAGTTAATGGCAGACGATGTAACGGGTCGTGATCCCGGGATGCTCGTAAAGCAATAAGCTGAGAAAACATAATTAAAGGGCGTCTCGAGGAACGAGCCTGATTTTTCCATATGTCGATATATAATGATGATCAACTCGATTATCTCCTTCCTCAACGTCGTATTACCGAGACTCTCTTCGAATCTCAAAGGTGTTAATCATTTTTCCACCGTGGCCGCGCACATGTACACCCCTCGCACCAGTCTATACAGCTCCTCGACATTTCTCCAAAAGCAAACGAAAAAGATTCCAAGAACAAACACCAATTTCTTCGATCGCTCTGCGCGATTATTTTATATCCCGCGATAAACGCAAGGTAAAAAGGTATATATATATAAGGTTTATTGAAAAATTGATAGATTTTGCGTAATATTATTACAGGGTATTAAAAGAGTTTTGCGCAACGCTAATAACTCTTAAGCTCGTGTAACAAATTATCGCTATAGATTATATACATGTATCTATATACGCAGTAATAATAGGTGCACGAGAGTGGAAGGATCGTTTGATGAAACGCGTCGAATGGAATTTGTTGAAAGCATATCGTATCAGTGTTTGATGAAATATTGCAAAGCTAGAATGAGAGAGAGAGAGAGAGAGAGAGAATGTTTATTGGAGCGCTAAGACACGTTTCTGGTGGATGGATGGAAGATATGGCTGGGTTTTTGAAAGGGCGGCTGCCAAAGGCGAGGATCCTCTTCCGGCCCTGGCCGCTCGCCTTTCCTTTCATTGGCTTTCGGGCCCGGTTTTCTACCTGGCCTCGGTATAATCCAGGACAAGTACAGCGTCGAGCAAAAGTCCCTTCTTGGTCGTCAATTGCACGGTAACTCGTGCCATGTTTCGTGCAGCTCTCTTCGATTACTGTGATTATCGCGCGTACCGCACACACACGCACATGCTCTCGATCGCCCTCCTACAACTCCATACGGACCCACTACACGGACTACCGCTTTTCTTATTCAACGCCATTTCCCGTTTCCAGCTCGTGCGCGTCCCAGGAAGTCGTTCCCCGAAGCACTGCTCTGTGCCTTTCTTCTTTCCTTTATTCTCCATTAACGTTGCTTCTTTCTGCTATGTATATATATATATATATGTGTGTGTCAATTATTTACTGCACAATGTCCACCAAAACAGCTCGTTTCGGTCATCCTCGTTTCTATATTCTATATTCTATATTCTATATATATATATATATATATATATATATATATATATATTGCAGAGATACGGAAGAACCCTACCCAACCATCCAAAGCGGTTTATTCATAGACCAATCGATAGCATCCTACGTCGGAGAGATGTTATCGATATATCGTTAACCGAATCGATCCATTAATTTAATTGAGAGGCTATTTTGAGAGTTTGAGAAATAAAGCAGAGGCAGCCGAGAGGATCGGTCGATAATGGTCCGAGTGTAACTGTTGGAATGGTGCCTATTACGGACAATGAAATTCTTCTCACGCAGAATATTCTCGGGAGTCGAAAAAGTTGGTAATTGACTTGGCAGGCATGGACAGAGAGAGAGAGAGAGAGAGAGAGAGAGAGAGTTTAAAGTTCCGGAGAAGGCTCATGTATATAAAGTTGGATACAAAGTGAGTAGCGCTGATTGTAGCAGCTGGAAACAACGTAACTTCCATGTAAATGAAGTGCTCGATGGACGAGCAGTGATAAACTTCAGGGTCGAACGACTTTTCCGAGAAAAAGAAGAAAGTCGAAAAGGCGAACTCTAGAGAGAGAGAGAGAGAGAGAGAGAGAGAGAGAGAGAGAGATTGGAGAAAAGCTCGAGAGAAGACAACGGCGAAGGAGATAATCAGTCGTTTTTCTTATCCGAAGGTTCGCTGCGAGGCAACAAACCTTAACCTTTGCCGGAGCACAAAGTTGCAATTTCAGGTTGGCGATTAAACCGGTTGCTATGATGCAAACCGTGCCAAGAACGAGTATGAGCTTTCCGAAGCGAGATAGCCGGGGCAAAAAAGTGCCAACTCAGGAATAAATAAGGAACAACACGGGCAAAAAGAAAGAACCGATTGAAAGAAATAACTCCCATGAATAATTGAACACGCGAGACTCGACGAGAGCTAAATGGAAAGCATGTAAATCACATGCGTATACTGTGTATATGCACGTGTGTGTGCGTACCTATTTCTCTCTGTATACGTGCGGAGAGTATCGCAATGGGTCAGTGGTGGTGTGCTATATCTATCGTTCGCAGCTTAGATTATATAGTTCGGCAGGTATAAGTGCGTAGTTTAGTCCGCACCTTATCGTTCGTCAATAAAAGCCTCTACACAGCTGGGTTATAGCTGCCATAATGTCATTACGAACGGTTCGATGGGTATTATCTTTTATTCTTAGCGATTCAACCGACCCGAGTGCGATCCCTCTATTATTCTTCCTGGCTTGTAACGCTACGAGCAAATCGCCGGCTAGCGTGTAACTCTCTCGTAAAATACAAAACGAGCGCGATACCTGCATGGGCTTAACGTTACACTCCTGTGTACTTGGCGTCCCCCAACGCCCCTCTCGCCTGTCCTCCGATAAAAGCAGATTCACCTCTTTCCTACCCACCCCCCACCCCCGCCCCTGTCTCTCGATCGTCCGCCTAATACGCCATCCATCCTGATGCTCGCGCGTTTCATTTCGAACCTGTGCACGATAAAACGTTATTTCCGTGTGTATCATTGTAGTACGAGAGTTGGAGTAAATTTTTGGATGGCTCGTTTGTATCGCTACGACAATTGTGTGTGTATGGAGGATGGGATTATTGGGAGGTGTTGCAGGTAATGTTATTGGAGCGACGAAAGAGGGCATCATCTTGGGATATCGCGCAAGGACAACGGGAGCGACGGAGAGTGCGAGGTAATAATGCTGCACAGCCTTGTTGCGTGCTTCTATATATGTGTATATATATATATATATATATGGGAGCACCGAGGCATGCACTGTACGCGCGTATTATTGTTCGCCTCGGGCTCGATAGACCGGCACTCGGCAGCCAAGTCAGGCTACAGTCACCTGCCTATTAAGGAACTCGAGAGATTCCTCGGTGCCTTGTAGTACGCGCTTCTTGTTCGGTCTCCACCCCCCCCCCTTCATTTCCCCTCGTACACGCACACGCACCGAGAACTGGACGAATCTCCCGGTAGTAGCAGCATTGTTGCCATAATCGGGTACTTTCCGGCTCCCACCACCGCCCCAAACTCCTATATCAACGCGGGGTTTGGAGTCGTGGTGGGGGTGAGAAAGTAGCCGAATCTGGCAACAATCCCCACTGCATCGTTCCTCCACCTCGATGCTTCTCTCCGTCACTCCGCTGTCTTCGGTGCTTCGCAGCTAGTTTCTCGCCTTCCCTCGGAATCCTTGCAACAAATTCCCCGGGATTTCATAGGATCGAATGATTTTGCAGGAGAAAAGTGGAAGGCGCGTTTGGCCGAGTGTAATGGAGAAAAGGTGTTTCCGGCGAGAAGAAGCAGAGGCGTCATGGCTGTTGGCGCTTCGGAATTACAGCGGTTACTTTCGCCGTCGATATAGCAGCGCCGCAATGTCCCAGTGGGAGGAAAATTAAGACGCGATCAATCGAGCGAGTCGTAAATCAATTTTACGACTCTGGCGCGCGGCAACGTGTTGAATCTGTTAGGTAAGCGCGGCGAGCGAGCGAGCGAGCGCAGGACGCAGAGTCCTCGCGTTTCGCGGGAAGGACGCGAAACGTCGAGAGAGTTAGAACGAATATAGAGCTCTGGGGCCGATATAAAAGAGAGCAGGTCCGCTCGCGTAACTTTCAGTCAGCGTAAATAAAATAGGCGGGGAGTGGACAGCTCGCGCTCCTTACTTTCGGAATATATTGATTTTAATTTACAACGGCCGAGCGCGGAACGAATAATCGCATAAAAGGTAAATTACCGTAACACTCTAAGAAACTATTGGAAATAATTGTAAAGTCGACTCGCGTTGCTCCGGTGTGTCTGTATACACTCGCGTGTCGTAGAATGTATCGCGAGTGCGTAATGAGCGACCACCCAATATATATATAGACATAAAGCAATATAAGCTCGAACACGATCGACCCCCACGACCACGTATTCCAGCCCGTGTAAATTTATTGTTTTTCACCGGTCGAAAATTTCAAACAAAAGCATATATATATATATATATATATATATATATATATATATATAATTGCGTGGATACTCGTCTTTTATCATTTTCCTCTTAAAATGAAAAGCTAAAATTAAAACTAGTCGAGGTTTAATTTCGTTTCGATGTACGCCGTTAAAAACATTTAGCTTTCACCCGTGTAGAGCCACTATTCCAATTTAGCAGCGCATTGTTTTCATAAAATCCATCGCGAGAGAGAGAGAGAGAGGATCGTTTGGAAAGGACGCGAGTGACAGGAATCGAGACAAATACGAGGGGCTCGAATACATTCGAGGGGAATTTTCTATCGAATAGACGGTAAACAAGCGAGTAAACCCGGAACACACGACTACGCTAGATTTTTATTCCCTCGCTCGCTCGCTCTGTCTCTGTCTCTCGAGAAATTGATGCGTAGCGCCATATCGAGTCATCATCCAGCATCGTTAGCCACTGTTGAAGCCACGGCCGAGTCCAACATGTATATATATATATATATATATGGCGTAACACGTGTGCGCGCCTCGACAATATATATACGGGTATACAGGCTCGCGCAATATCGTGCATATACGCATCGTAATGCGAGAAACAATGTAACTTGGTCGAGTATGTCGCGCAATTAGCGTTTACGTGCGGTCGTGCCGATGAACACGACAAACAGGCAAACCCTGAAAAGCACGAAAACTCTAAAGAGAAAATATTGCATTGAGGAATTACCAGTTGAGACGCGTTAAAAGGTACAAAATGGAAATAACCCAGCTGCGTAATAACGCAGGTGAAAGAAACGAGAGCGTGGAAAAGACTGGCTGGGAGAGGGTAAAAATGTAATTTAACGAATGACAAAGTTCCAGCCAAGAAGGAAAGTAATGAGATAAGAGTGAGAGAGGAGGAGGAGGCGTGGGGAAAGATCCAATTGATAAAGGAAAATGAGAAGAGGAAGGAAAATTAAATGTAGCATCGAAGCTTGGAGAGAGATGGAAGCTCTGATACAAAAGCTACTAAAAGTTTGAGAAAGAAAAAAAGGAGAGGAGAAAAAAAGAGAGCAGTGTAATGAATGGGAATTGTGTTTGAGTGATGAAAGGATGTTGAAGGAAAAGAAAAAGCAGAGCGAGGAAGAGACGGAACTGGGGAGAAGGATGATGGCGGGGGGGGGGGGGAGGGGGGGGTTCGAATACACGTGTGTCGGCTTGCCAGCGCTTATATTTGAATCGCGTTGATGCAATGTGTTAGCTACTGCGAGCCCCATCTGTAATTCTGCTTTTCCATCTCCCGCAGTGGCTTCTGCATGTAGGTGACTGGCTGAACGCAGTGTGTGTGTGTACGCGCGCGCACTCGTTCAACGGAGAGCGAGAGAGAGAGAGAGAGAGACGGAGCAGGAAGGGGAGCCTGTCAGCGCGAGAGAATTCGAGTTTGGTGAAGGATAAAATCTGACGAGGACAAGCGAGACAGAGAGAGAGAGAGAGAGAGAGAGAGAGAGCTAGGGAGTAGTGGTGGGGGGAGACGAGTCGAATAAAGTTCGCTTATCGTGGTTTTACGTGGAGCGAGGCAGGATGAAGATGGACAGAATGGCTTCCTGGTGTACGAGGGTAAAGAACGGGTATAACTTGTCGATATGAGAGAGAGAGAGAGAGAGAGAGAGTTTGTAGAGTCATAGAACAGTGCAGCACGGGCAGAAGGACAGAGTTTGTAGTCTGTTGCGAGGCTAAGAGAGAGAGAGAGGGAAGGATTTTATACGCGATGCGGACAGGCTGACACGATACAGTGGAGCGAGACGGAGGCCGATAAAGCAGACAGCTGCCGCTCCGACGACGCGACGCGACGCGACGCCACGGGCAAATAACGCAGTTGCGATGAGGACGGCTCTATAGCGGTAGCAGCCTTCCTGACAGAGACACCGAATTACATCGAGTCGAACAGGGATGTGCCACCATGCCAACGGCCACTGTTACGAGAGAGAGAGAGAGAGAGAGAGAGGATTACACTCTCGTGCGAGAAGGACCGCTCCGTGGAACAAAATCAACTCGAAACGTCTCCGATGTGTGGAAGGGAGCGTGTGTGTTGGAGGGGGGCTACCGGGGAGAGATTAATATGACACAGCTGCGAGTGCGAGGGAGCTGGAGAGACTCCGGTGGAAGGTTCGACGAAGACGGAATTATAAATATTATGGCTAATGTAACGGAGACAGATCGACGCGATAGCTTCGGAAGGAGCACTGGGACGCGGGCAGAAAAAGAGAGAATGGCGTTTGCGTTTTGTACGAGCAAGACCGTCGTAGCGTGGCGTGGCGTGGCGTGGCGTGGCGTGACCAAGACGGAAGACGTGGTGTGGTATACCGTGTTCTGCAGTCGGAGTGTGCGCGCGAGAAAGCCGAGCCGAGAGAAACAGCGAGAGAAAGATAGCGCGCGGATCGAAAGGAAAGAGAGGGGGGGGGGAGGGGAGGGGAGGGTAATGAACAGAGGCAGCTCGAGTAAATGATGTAGATGGAAAAGGGGAGTGGCGAGTGGAGGTAGAGGAGGCACGGCTCGCGAGAGAAAAACAGTCGGGAGAGGAGGAAGAAAGAGCTGAAAAAGTGGCTGGAACGGAGAGCCAAAGGGAATATCTGGAGGATATCCAGCTTGGATCGAGAGAGAGAGAGAGAGGGATAGTCTCTCTCCCTCCCACTCTCTAATGGAAGGAGAGAGAGTCGAGCGTGCAGGGAAAGGAGAGAGAAGATTCTCTCCGTTTCAGTCGCACGCACGCACGGTCGATCGCTCCTGCTGGCAGCCATTTTGTGCCTGCTCGTATAGAACCGACATCCCTGCACCGGCAAAATATTGACGCTGCTCTCGTGGACTTTCCAAGGATCCAAAGCGATCCATTATTTCCCTGCCTCCGTTCCTCGCGTCGAAAAATACCTCGCCGACTTTTCTGCAAATTTCCACTTTTTTGGAAAAGCCAACGCTCGAGGGGACGCGGGGAAAGATGGAAGGCTCCGCGGTCGAGACGGGACAATTGGTTTCAGGGCAGGCACCCTTCCGTGCTTCGCCGAGTACAGTCTCGCTGGAAAGTTTTTGCCAGATGGGAGGATCCCCGTCGAGTGGTCGTCCGCGATAATTCAACGCGCTTCTCTGCCTCCAAGTTCAAAGTGCGAGGCTCCGACATCTTGGTTTTGCTTCATTTTTCAGGTCGAGTCAGTGGGAATTGGAGTGCTTCTCGACTCTGTAGGTGTCTTAACGGTTGAACGTCGTTCTAACCGTGGTACAGTCTCATCTGATTTTTGCGATACTTTAATCATCCGAGATAAACCTGGAAAACACTCGTCCTCTTCACTACGTTCGTCAAGCGTGAAAATCCTCGCTCCCTCCTACTCAAGGAAAACCCCGATAAATTATAACCAAAGAGTCGAAACTCTCGAGTTCCTCCGAAGCTCGCTGATTGGCGGATGCGCGAGCGGTCGATTTGACAAGGTTAAAAATCGGGTGAGAGAATTAGCGGCGTATCGATTTCGCGATGGCGGCTGCTTTTGCAGATTTGCGCGATAGCTCGGGAGTAAAGATGGTGGGGGGATGAGGGGGTGAGAGGTTAGTCGAGGTGAGGCAAGGTTAGGCGAATGGAGGAAACGGGAGAAGGGGGGGGGGGGGTAAATCGCGACTGTACCGTTATGAATTACGAGTACCATTTCCACGGCACGAATGCTGCATGTGTTTTGGAAGCGTTCCAGGAAGCTTTTCAAATTGAATTAGGAGAAAACGTTGGATGATGTGGCAGGGAAGGAGGGGGGGGGGGGGGCATACCGTACACAAGCAGTGTATGCCCGAGCGTGGATCCCTCGCCCCGCAGCGTGTTTTTCGTACTGGCGAGCGATAAATGGCACCACCAGCGCGTTATATAGCACGAAATGTGCGTCGAGAGCGAGAGAGAGAGAGAGAGAGAGAGAGGACTTTCGTCGGCTTTTACTGCCTTTTAACGAGTTCCTTCGAGCTTTGGGATCCCCGGGTATCGCGACGGTGCCGGCGGCCCGTGTTATAAACTCCCGGCGCCGCGTGAAGCGGACCGACCAACGACGCGCTAAAAATCGCAAAGTTCGAGCTTCGAGCTGGCAAAGTACAGGGATAAATCTGATTTAGCGGCGCGTTAATGAGCCAATTAAATTCAAATCATACCTGGAGTCAAAGATATACGCTGATGTATATATACGTGCAAATATAACGTACTGACGGAGCTCGTTAAAATAATCGATAAAACCTTATTTATGAACGGCTGACGGGAAAACCAATAAAACTTTGACCATGAAACGCGTGGTTGGCCAACGAATTAGATGAAATCTCTGCAGCCGACTCACCGCAAACTGCTCATTATTGTACTGGTTGATCGGTAAAAATTTACTGGCGACGCGGCTGATGTTTTCAGCGACTCCGTAACGCGAATAATAGATTGATATATATATAGATTTCTAGTCCGAGAGATATCGCAGTTAATTATGATTTCACTTTATTCGTGATATAAAGCCGGCGTGCGTATAATTCACTTTGATGGAACGAGGAAAAAAAAGGATAAAGTTTAATACCGGTCAAGAGATCAAAGCACATTAATCCCGGAGAGCGATAATAATCAAGGAATATCATATGACAGGGACGTCTGGAATTGAAATTGAAATTCCGGCAAAACCAGCCGTGAATTACGATCGTATTTTTTTCACTACCGGAAATATCCTCAAATAGATATGTAAACCAGTCGATTTTAAAACTGCACGTTCTACATAAATACGATATATTGCGTCCTCGTTATAATCACGTATAAGTCTATATATGTATGTGTGTGTTTCATTCACGCGACTCTAAGGAATTTAAATTCAATTATTGCAAAGGGGGATTCGCGTGTGAGGCTAATTTACGCGTTATCCAGCCCCTTGAAACGAGTAAATATAATTTACGAGGGCATGGGAAAGAATTCGATATCGATTGGGATAGAGAGAGAGAGAGAGAGAGAGAGAAGAGCAAACTCGTTGCTCCGAGTGTGATAATAATCGGGGATAGCGGTGGTGGTTAGGAGATTCTATCTATGTGTGTGTGTGCGAGGGAAAAATATAGCAAGGTTTGTGGTGAAATGGCAAATCGACTCGTCACGTGTCAAACGTCGATCGCGCTTGGGTCACGAAACAAACAGAGCTACACCTATATACATATATATAAATACATGTGCGTGTAAGTCGTCAACTGTTGGCAAACTTCATTTCATTTCGTTTCGGATTCACGCGCGTTCGCGTGCTTACTTAACACTAATACACAGCGTTAATGATGGTACCACCGATCGGTCAGAGCCACTTTTTTCCAAAGACCCTGGGACATGTCGTCTTCGTCAATCTCACCCCAATACATACAAACGTCCAATACCTAATCGTCCAAATAAATTAATCGCACTCTCTACTATTGATATTAACGAGTATATATATATATATATATATAGAAATGCTGAGCTGATAGAGATTTCCTAAATTGATAGCAGAAAGTTTTCATGAGAATTTCATCCAGGTAGCCTCCTCGTAAGGAGAGAGGTTCAAGTATTTCGGTATTGGCCCTCTATATCTTATCGAATTCAACTAACTTTGTCGTATATAGAGCTGTATAGTACCAGGATCAACCAGGACGAGTATTCCTCAAAGATCGTCTCGGATCATTATCGTGGCATCGCGTCTATTGATAAACGTATACGAAGAATGTCTAATTGATCTCGCAAATTAATCACAGTTTCTTATCATCAATTTTAAGGAGTATAGAAACTCGAAGATGTGGATTTTCTACATTCATACGAGAAAGTTATATATATATATATAGATAGACTAAAATCCTGGAGGGCTTCGATATTGGTGCTCGTATCTTGTCAAGTCGAAGTAATTTTTCGAAGAGTTTTCGACAAGAGGGGAGAATGGCGCAAGGTAAAAGTTGAAACGGTCAAAAGGGGCGAGAAATGAGGGAAAATAAAGGTGAGAGGGTTTGGGAAAAGGGGCAATCGAGAGGAGTTGATCTTGTCGAGCAAATCCTCTTGGCGCCGTAATGTTCTTCCGAGAATACTCCCCCCTCCCCCCCCCCCTCCTCCTTCTCCTCCTGCGTCCCTCGGTTCCCATACCGCAAGTTGCTCGTAGCAACATTACAACCCCATGTCCAATTGCCGGAAACCCCGTGGTTGGTCAAGATTTACCAAGTTCTTGCGTCACTCGGGTAATCATTTCATCTTTCTCTTCAAGGATGCCTCGTGAATCATGGGGAATTTTACAGGGGAACGATTGGACGTATAAAAATGCCAAGAGGATCGAGTCGATTCGTATTACTCGGGAGTGTCTTTTCTATATAGATACTTCTTTATCTCCTCGACGGGTAACGCGTTCTTTTACCGACGACCAATGCTGCTCCATTGGATATGAAAAATGTGCTTTCATCATCTCCGCGCACGATCCTACCACAATCCCTCTCCATCAGCATTCTTCTTACCTCGGGAAACAACGGAGCAAACATTTTCACGTACAAAATTCAATCATTGCGAGACGCTCGAGATAAAAGAGGAGGAGAAACAAGTGGAAAAAGAGGTGGAATCTCCTTTGAGGTATAATAAATCTGTCGAAATAAGTGTGTCGGCATATATGTACGACCAACCAATACCACTTAAGAGAGATTAACACGGATCCTTGATATACAATACGTATATATAATTTGTGAGGATTAGCATGTACAAGATCGAGCATATAAATCTCGATAGAAACTGGAAATTTCTCTGTTTCTATATGGGATAAAGTATTAATCACGCGGGCGATTAGAGATGGACAAGCTCGTATAATGAATCATCGATGATATCTCCACCGAGAAAAAGTCGTCGGAATATTGGAGAATGAGTTTTACCGTTAGACCCGAAGGATCGGAACTGTATAGTAAAGAGAGTCCTTTCGATATTGGGTTCCTGCGTGCACACAGCTGTATATATACATGTGTGTGTGTAGGAGAGGTTTCGTTAAAAACTCTGCCGACGACCTTAGTTCACCTATACATATACACACAGGATGCTCCTATAGCTCAGCCATCCCGACGGTCATCATAAATCTGCTTCGCGTGTCTATTATATACTATATATACATATATATATATATATATGGGCGCAGGAGTACATAGGCGAATGTGTGCACGCGCGTGTCTCCTCGGAATCGTTACGAAGTCGCCAAGCGTGGAGGAAAAATATATTACACAGGCGATCTTTACACCGATGCTAATGCCACAGCGTGGCACGTTAATGGGATATCGTGTCGCAACGCGTATAATTAAGTCGAATTTTTCGTATTACATCATTTACGATAATATTATCGGTCGGGACATTGGCACACGCTCGCATTGGTATACCACGATTCTCGACCGCTTTTCTCACAGTTAATAAACCACTTGGAACATCGACGGGGTTGAATTTTTATACATTTTGCCAACAGCGTTTCGACAAAATTAATTTTATTGGGACAAAGAAACGAGTCGAGTTCTAACAGTGGCTGATTTCGTGTTTCATTCGTTGGAGATAACGAATCGGTGCTGTAATCTTTACTCCAGCTTTTATATTTGTGTAAATTCTTTGGTGTTGTGTGGTATCGTTGAATTTCATTGTTTATATGATTAGGGGAGGTCCTTGTGCCTCGAGATAAACTGATTTCATTTAGCGTTACAGTATTTTTATCCAATTAGCTGAGTTTATTGTCAGAAACGATTAAATATTTAATTGTGTTTGTTATTTTTTGACATGGTACAATTTAGTATCCATTTTTATAGTGGCGCTCGGTTTCAAGTGGAAAGTATATACATATATATACTTTGATCAACAACTTTATTATGTTGCTAATTTTGTAGGAGGAAAGAGTATTTACTGTAACATTACTATTATTATTATTATACTGTATCAAATTATTTTTATTCGTTTGCTTTAAAATTTAACTACTGCATTTGTTATGATTATTTTTATTCTAGCATCTAGTATACAGCTTGTATACCTTGGGACGTGTCAGAATTTTTACCTTGGGACACAGTCTCGAGGTATAAATATTTTAGTTTTTCTTATTGCGTCGCGTTCCAACAAGAGGAATGCAAGAAAAAAATTTTCTTTACTCCAATAGCACATTTATTTTGAAAGTTCTGTGTGGTCCAAGGAAGAAACAGTATTGAACGTACATTGAAGATGTTGCAAACTGAAAATAATGGAAAAAGAGAACAAAACAGATGTAAAAAAAAAAAAAAAATAATAGCTGAAAAAGAAAGAGAAGAAATGATTACAAAAAATATTATAAAACTATGAAATAAAAAACAGATACCTGTTTAGAAAGATTGTGGGAAACATGATTACACATCCCTGAATCAATTGCAGATTGGATAAAATGTGTAATTTGGATTTTGTATTCACAAAATCTGTAAACTGTATTAGAGTACACGTGAATTATAAGGTAGATTATAGATTTCCAATTTTGATCTAATAAATACATGAAACATTATTATGAATATTAAAAATTTCATTTATTTTGCATTTGAATATGATTTCCTATAATTTTTACATCCTGTCCCATTCAACGAACCAGGTTTGACCTTGGACATTGTTAATTTTTCATAAATCAAAAGAATCTTCCACAATGAGAAAAACATAAAAATTCAGTCAATTAAGTTCGAGAGACAAGTATATAGTCTATGCGTTAAAGAAATACATAAAACAGTCTTATGAAACTGTTTCTTGTAGGTTACAGCAACTTAAAAAAAAAGTGTCCCAAGGTATAGCACAGGCCCCCTCCTATATACCTATACACACTCTTGGAGTATTTAAATCTTTCTTGCATATAGTTTACGATTGAAAGTAACGATAGAACCCACAGTGCGACAAGTTGATTCACAGACAAGCATTCCTTCTGCTCTTGGCCTCTACCGCCCTACAGCACGCAAAGTTAAAATCTACTACGCATGAAATAAAATAATATAATGGCAGCTGTCATAAAATTTACCAAATTTCTTTGCCGTCACCCGAAATGATTTTACAAACCTCGGGAACATGTCCTCGACGAAGAAGACATTTTCTACCTATAGGATAAAAGTCCAACGATTCCGAACAAGCTTCCTTTATACATCAAAGTTTCACTCAGCATTACGGCCAGCATCCGACGCACCGTTTTATCTCATGCGTATCTGCCTTTAACTTTGCGTGCTATAAGAGTATACGTGGCATATTGCTGGCCAAGCGGAAACTGCATATTTGCCCACGAATCGCCTATCCGTACTGTGTAAGCCTACACTTGGAAATTTCATTTTCATTTTTCCTCTAGCTATATATATATATATGCTGTAAAAGAGGAAAAGAAAAAGAGTTGCCGAGGAATTTGCATACGCGCCTTAATGATTTGGCTTTGAGCTACCGCATTGCTTATGTTGTCGAGAGTTATGGAAGCTGCAGTAAAATAAAAGGGTGGAACATACACAGAGACACAGAGTTTTTCTCTGGCATAATCCTTTTAACCAACTCGGTTCACCCTGCTATAATTAACGAAACGTTTATTACACTCTGGACGCGATCGCCAGAGACTTTCCTCCATGTCACACTATATATATATATATATATATATATATATATATGTATAATTGCATAATAATAAATATTGATCATTCGCTTAATATGCATGAATTTACAGGAGGAGGCCCTTAATGGCTGCACTAATAGGATAAAAGTTAGAACGGTACTGGCATATATATATATATAACTATTATATAGAGGGTAAACACGTCTGATTGATCGAACAATCATAATAAAGCGAATGCAAAGAAGATTGGGACGGAGATTTCGAAGCTGCAGCGCAGTATTACCGGAACCGTTTGAGCTAATTAAAAGACCCTTTGAGATTTAGCGCATCTTGATAAGTTGGATGGATGTTTCGAGGAGGAGTGAGGAGATAAGAGAGGTGGGGGAGGGGGGGGGGGGGGAGTGGACTGGATGAAAAGGAGATTTCGAAAGACGGCCGATGCCTCTGAAAGGACGAATAATTCGAAAGTTAATTCGCGAAAGGCCGAGTGTATCGAGCGTTTTAACAGGTCGTTAACGACACCTGAACGATCGCTAATTACTCACTCAACGGAGAGCCCTAGCTTCTCTTTCACTCGTGTCAATCGACGATATTACAGATAATGGAAAAACTCGAGCACAAAGGCCCATTCTTACCACTCGACGTTCGATAATAAAACTGCGGCTTTCTTTTCAAATCCCCCCCCCCCCCCCGCCAGTCGAACCGTTAAAAAGCAGACTGCGGCACAAAAGTCTACGGGACAATCGTTACCGCGCGCGTTATTAGCCTCTTTGAAAGAAATTACGTAAAGGCGGCGATAAAACAATATTGATTGGACGGTATTGCCAGTGTCGAGAGCGAAAAGTGTCCTCGCAATAAAACACTTCCGGTTTTATAGATAAGGCAAACGTGACAGCGGCTCTCGGGATTCCGAATGAAAATACGTAATTCTTTTAAAGCATCGTAAAAAAAAGAATGAGAAAAAAAAACGGACAAAGCCTCGCAGCCAACGGACTGTTCGCGTCCATCGTCCGGAGGACGAAGGAAAACCAGGAAAATCTCGTAGGGCGCTGCGCGGTTTATCGAAAAATTCCTCCACCCCGTTTTCCAGCCAATTTCTATATATATATATATATATATATATAGTTGGTCGAGATCGCGAGGAAAGAAAGCCTTTTATCTACGCGCCTGGTGTCTCTTCGAGGTTTCCCGCCATTTTTCAAAATTAATTTGCATATATATTATTGTTATAGCGTCCCGAGGAAAAACAATAAAGCAATAACGACTTTACACAGTTTAACGTCGATATCTTTTGGTGGTTGAACCGCGTTAAATAAAGCGCAGCGATAATTTAGCGGTAGACCAGCTGCCGAGGGAGATTAATTCCTGCACAAATAATATAATGGCTCGATGTATTTCGTTCCGCTTTGGGGTATCTCCTGGATAAAAATAGTCAAACAGCCCAGGCAGCGCGCGCGCGCGCGCGCACAGACTTTCCACTTTGCGATTATAAATCAGTGCGATTCGCCGAGTGTGCGTGCGTAGGTATACAAACTCTATCGCCTAATAATTCATTTGATTATGCCAGGCAGATATGCTTAGGTCTCTGGAAAACTTCTCACGCTCGCGCCAACGTGGAATGGATTAATTTATTCGTGTGTGCGTTGCAACGCGTAATACATACTTAATTACCGTGAATGTATCCGATTAGCGCAAAGTCTGCCAGCGTGTACAGCAACAATTAGCACTTAATTGCGGCCTGTCGATGAAGAAAATTGTAGGACGCGAGTGGCTAATGCGATTTCACGGCTTCCGATATATCACCTTCTCTTTTTAAATAAATTTATGTGTGTTTAGAGGTAGGTTTAAAACGTTGATCGCTCAACTTTGAAAAGTAATGGGAGCGATCCGTGCAAATTATAAAAACGCGCTGGAGCGTGGCGAAAAATGAATAATCGAAAAACGAGAGCAACCACGTAGTGTTGATTCGATCGAGCCAGTGAATTTTCAATGGAAAGTATATTTGGTGTTTTTACGTGGATAAACGTAGGATCGAGGCTTGCTTTATTCTCAACTGTATTTATATAGAGGCCTTGTTCAATTTTGACATTCAATTTCCGTCAAAGATACCTGTTTATTCGAATGAACGAATGGACAGAAAACCCGGCCCTGAAAAGAGCGCGCGAGTACACGGAAAGAAATGAATCTTTCGAGCAGCGAACAAAATTCGTCGTTTCGATGAAATCCGTTGACACGGCACTTTGAAACGTTTTGCTCGATGCGAGGATGGTGAAACGCGTCGGACAACGAGTTTCTGCCAGTATCGAGGTGTAACCTGTAGAAGAAACGCGAACGAGTCCATTGTTCGTTGGAACAAACAAATGAACATATAAAGCGTTAATCGTTGCTTTCGAAGAGCAATGGAAGCGATCCGTGCAATTACGGCAACTCGGCGAAGCGCGACGAAAAGTTGAAAAATTGTAAAACGCGGGACGAGCCGGCGTAATATTGAATCGAGCGGTTGAATTTTGAATGGCAAGTGTTTTGTCTTGTTGCGCGGCGTATAGTGTAGCATTAAACAGAGTCTACGGTATATGTATATACGTACACAGGTAAGATTGGTGGAAAGACAAGCGACACGTACGTATACATATACACAGTGTCTCTGAGTTAAAGGTTGCCGTTGCACAAAAAAAACAGACGAGTCTATTGTTTGTCTCGCGGTTTCCACATCGGTAGATTACGTGTTCGGAATACGTTAACTGGCCTATTAGCGAAGCTTGCCCGTGCATACCGTTAAACGTCTGTATGGTATAGCGTTGTACGTGCTTGTATTGTATATAAATGGACTTGACGAAAATCTATATCTAAATAAACTCTCGTGTATATATATATGTTGGTTGGCTCATTCCTCGCACACATCTCCCATCTCGCTCTCTCTCTCTCTCTCTCTCTCTCTCTCTCTCTTTGCGTCAAACTTTTCATTTTTCTTTCAGAGAGTAACTCTGTTTTTATCTCTCCTTTACACACGCTCTCTCGCCTCTCTCCCATTAGGTCTCGTTATCCCTTTCCAACCCGTTTTCTCAGTGGAACCCTCCGAGCGAGTCGCAGCACTCGCAGCTGCCGGTCGGTGCACGGCTTTTTCTTCTCCTTTTTCGAGGGAGTCTCGCTCGATCGAACACGATAGAACGTGCTGTCGCTCATGAAACACGATGCTCGCGGTCGCCTCGGGCGACGCGTCGTAAACAGCGTCTACCCCCCCCCCCCCCCCGACCTCTCTATCCAACCGCCTTATCAGTTGAAATATTCAAGAGCCGAAAGCGCCGCCCGCTCCGCCATCCTCTGCACTCCACCCCCCCCCCCCCCCCACCTCACCGCCCCTTGCCACGCCGAACCTCTTCAAAGGACCGACGCGGCTCTTCGGGGTCAATCTCGAATCACGCCCCTCGCCAATCGCTACTATATCTCTATTGATTCAGGAAGCTCGATGCATTTTTCTTTATCCCCCGGGAGAACCGATGTCTATCAACAGCCACCACTCCATTTTTCTTTCCTTCCGCGATATGATGCTATCGATAACGAAACGTGTCAAGATATACTCGCGCGGATTGAAAAACTCTCCAAGGAAAATATAAGTTTCGTTCCTCGCGCAATATCCTCTATAATAGCTGCTGTATATAGGTGCGCGACTCTCCATCTGGGGAATTTTCTTCGACGATAGGGAGCAGAATCCCGCGTTCCGGACACGACGGCGATACTCGTGCCCGAGGTGCAACGCACCCGATACTAACCTGCACCACGTTCGAATCGTTCGATTTTGCGGGCGGTGCTTTCGGTTCTTCGTACCTTTTGCCCCCCCCCCCCCCCCCACCCTCCTCCCTTGATCCAATTAATTCGCCCCTATATTGCTGAATCGGTATCGGTGTTTTTCCAAACAGTCGCGTTTGCGTTTCTTCGTACGCGTCCATAGGCGCGCACACGCGCAAGCATATGTACAGGCACAGGCAGGCAAGCAAGCGCGACGCACAGCGACGTCTCGACGCATTAGCGAGCTCGTTAAGCAGCGAGTGATTGCTCTCGCATCGATCTCCCACTCGCCAAGTCTTCCCTCGGGCGGCTACTGCGCGAAAATCTCCATCGTAAAGTCCAACTATCACCAACCGAGCTATTTCCAAGCAGAAAACCCGCTTTAAACGATATCATCCTTTTGCAGGATGTATTGGAAAAACTTTCTCTCTCTGTCTCTCGCTCGCTCTCTCTCTCTCTCTACTTAAAAACTTGGTCGCAAGAATGCTTTGACAATGCGTATACAAAGTAACAAGAGCACATTCGTAGCTCTGTTTGTGCTGCTGCGCGATTAAAACACCGAGGCAGAGTGCCTGGGGCCACTTTGGATGATCAGAAAAGAAAGTGAGCTAAATAAAAAGGCTGTGTAGTAGAAAAAAACTGTCAAACAACGGCGGATACTCGATATGGGGGGAGGATAACACAAGAGGGTAGGAAGGAAATGTAAACAGCCGAGTAGTCTATATGTTTTCTATGAAAGAAAAAAAACTTAATCCTATTAAAGGCTTGGAGAAATCAGCCTCGTTACTGGTCTTGTTGAAAAACTTCCACTTTGCTGGAAGACGCTTTTCTTTGAATTTTGTGAAGAGAGTTTAAGGATAAAAAACGCATTGGTTCTTTCAGATATCTATACCACAATGCGGTTTTCATCAAGAAATTGAAAGAAAAAAATATTTGCTATCAAGATCTACTGAGAAAAGAAGGAAAAACATGATTTAATATAGTTTTTTTTCTATATATATATATATACGTAAACACGTGCACACATACGAACCAGTTGTTTTTGATACGTGTACACAACGATCGTTTTCTAAGAATCGGAATATAATAGAAAACAAAGCAACGCTTCTCTTACCACGAAACACAGCTTTTGACATACCAGGTCCTTGCAACACGCCAATGAAAACAAATCTTTATTTTATTCGCCTAAAGGTAACAAAAAAAGAAACGTAAAAACGTGCATTCCATTACTATGTATGAGTGTATGGATGCGTTATCGCGTCAACAGAAGCATAGGTTTACGTCAATCGATGCCTATATTGACAATAATTGAGTTTGAATTAAAATTAATCTTTGCAGTGTGGAGTATCAAGCATAATCTCCAAATCAATGAATTTTACCGAGGGTCGTTTATTGTTTTGGGAATACTGATTGGTTCAATAATACAGTAACTGAATATTTTCTTAATGATTATCATGCGGAGTATATTAGGGGTGTCCGTGCGAAGAGTGAGAGACCTACCATGATTCGACGTATAACAGAAGCGTTGAATTGTTGTGTCGGTGTGGATGGCGTGTAGAGATGGGGGGGGGGGGGGGTTAAACCAAGGGACCCACGAACGATGACCGTGTCCAAGTGTGGGGATTCCCACTCTCCTAGCTCTACACTCTCTCACTCACTCACCCCAACTACCACCAGTAATTTCCTTTATTTCACTGTGTAAAATTCTCCCACCAGCATCTCGTACACTTTTCAGTCGGTCGAATTACCTTCACGATATTCCACCAATATCCAAACAAACTTTATCGTTTCTCCGACGTCTTTGCTCGCTTTGGTAGTGGCCGAAATGAATCACCGAGACGACGAGACGCGAGAATCAAGCTGTATTTACCGAGATCATTAAACAGTAGCTTGATATCAGCTCGTTCCACCCAAGTTTCCTCACTCGCATCAGCGCCACTATCTGCTATTTCACCTCGCGTCGTTCTACCAAAGACCACGTCTATTTACCAGTTTGCTTCTCTCTCTCTCTCTCTCTCTCTTTCCCGTTCAAACACTGAAGCACGGGCGTTAGCTACCTTTTCTCCTTTACTTTTTATCTCCAGTGTTTCATCTTCCTTCTGGCTTCTTTTAATGGATTGCAGTTTCTTCCCCTGCTTCTCTCTTTGTTATAAAAATTTGAAGCTGGCAGAGACGGAGATTCGAGACGAGGATGGATATTTAGCAGTTGGCTGGCTCTTCTCCGTTCTCCGTCTCTCTTCGACTAAGGACGCGCACAGCTTGGAAGAGCAGCAAATATGGAAGGAAGCCAGGTCTAAGCCAAAGACTTTAGAACGTCTGTGGAAGGATCGAAATATCGAAAATTTCGACTTACGAATGTAGCGATGTTCTCACACGCGTTAAAGCATAAACAGTGCGACGACCACTTACAAAAGTCCCCTCTCCTTTTCTCTCGTCCCAAGCTTTTTATCCTTCAGCAACAAAATACTGATTCCTTCCTATTATACCCGAGTCAACAGTCTGTATTCTTGTTTAGGTTTTGCACCAAGGCCTAAACCCATACACGGTTATTGAGAAATTTACTATACTTTTTTACTCGTTATCTTTGTTTAGCTTACAGAAAAGAATATTTGTGCTTATAGAGTTTACACAGGCGCGCGCGCGCGCGCGCTCGTATACACAGATTCTTGTCTCTCGCACAGTGGTCGATATCAAAAGTTTCCTGTTAGAGGCCAGTCGAACGAGGAACGTCACTAATCCTGTCCGAAAGTATAGCTGAGCGAGCTATTTCTCTATTTACGCTCGGAAAGTCTTTTATCTCTGTTTAGCGAGCAAACGAAGCTCGTAAAGACTCATATACATATACATGTAGAGACAGCGCGGTGTGCTTGTGTTGCTGATGCTCGCGGAGAGTATCTCCCTCTCTCCGTCGTGGTTTTGCCGATAGGTTCGGCGTTCCTTGTCTAGCAGGTAACACGTACACAACGGAGGCTCGGCAGCTCCGAGCGAGTATACGAGTCACGCACACACACATACACACAGAGAACAACACAGACGCACACGTACAATCACATACACACATACATGTACACACGCAACACACAGAAAGGACCTGCACACAGTTAGACACTGACGGAGCCAGAGAATATCGAGTCGGGTCGTTGCTCGACTCCGGCTCGAGCGGGCACACCCGAATTTTTCCGGAAAGAAGGCAGCTCGCGCTATCCCACGGGAGCTCGCAGTCTCGTTGAAAACGGCCACGGCAATTGGCCGGGAAATCGCGTCTTCCTACTTTGTGCAGCGGTGAAAAAAACGCGGATACCGCACCTCCCTTGTCGCAAAAGCACTCCACTCACGGCAAACCGCAACACATGGCTACGAGGCCTCCGCGATTATCGGCTCTGCTCGGTCGTTTCCGTCGAGCCTCGGCTACCGTCAGTAGCGTAACCTTAACCCACCGTGCCTTGCCTTATTCTCCAAGCGCCCCTTTTCTCTATTTTTTGTTTCTTTCTTTTTTTTTCTTACAATAATGCAATTTTAAGATTTCCCGTATCTCCAACGATACTCGGCTTATCGCGTTTGACCCGCGTGTAGTCGATCGAACGAACGTTCGACTCTGAACAGTCGGAACGTGCATGACATCAGAACGAGATAGGGCAGAGACAAAATAGAAACATCGCGCGATATATATTCGCAATGCTAATTAACGAGAGATAAGAATGTCGAATTTCGTCCATATACGTAACGCTTGCAAAACTCGTAGAATCTGTTATGGTATATATAGAGAGAAAGAGAGAGAGGAGAGAGAGAGAGGAACGGACGAGTCGGTGGACTCTCGAAAGGGGTTAGAGGGGGGCACTGGGAGCTTAGACTGAAAAGTCTAAGCCATCTCCTTGCAGTATCAGAAATACATTCCCTTTGAGAGCTCCCATGATAAAACCCCTATACATGTATAAGTAAATCCTGGCGAAACGTCTTATTCGGTATCTTTGCAAGCGAGCTTCCGGCGAAGGGGCAAAATTTCATCAACGCGGGACGAGCCAGCGAGAAATCTTTTATCAGGTATATGTATATCGTTTAGCCTACGTAATGGAGAAATGTCGCGGAGTTCCAGTGTCAATATACGTTTAGCGATAATATTTACAAGAAAACGATACGATAAAAGACGCAGCCTAATATATTATTTCTCGAAAAGAGAGTTTTATGCGTCGCTGCTATAATATCGTTGTATAATTTCCGTTGTCGGTCGAGAGAGTCGAAGCCGGTATTTCATTTGCGCTTTATTGCTCGCTCGACGAGAGGTAGTAGACGGTAGACGCTAGACGTTGCGCCGTGGCTGCATGGCGACTTTTCTCTTTCCGTGCGTTGCATCCTTATAGTCGGTAATTGCTATATCCACGGCGCGCAACAGTTTCCGTTGCGTTAGAAAAAAACAGGAGGATAAAATAGTGGGGGGGGGGGGGGGGTATGTAGTATACAGGGGAATCGCTGGAAGAATTTTACCGTGGAATCTCGAGTTTTAATTTGGTGTAAGGTAAGAGGGGGGGGGGGGGGGGTAGAGGTGTACATATGCGCGGTGTGGTACATACACACACACACATACACACATTTGCGTGGTCAAAGTGAGAAACACAGCAGTCTCGGTTGGTATGTTTCGTGCTTTAATTGGTAGGAGGAGGGGGAGGGTGCCAGTTGTGAATTTTCGTCGCTGCAGGTTCGCCGTCGTCGAAGGGTGCACGGATGGAGGATGGTCGAGGTGGCGGCGTGGCTCTCTGCACAGGCGTCCTCGGCGTCTTTCTCCGAGCGAAGGCCGCGCCGCGGTGTGTTACTCTCTAGATCTGAAAGTAGAAGCCGACATGGTAGGACGTAGGAGGGATTCCAGTCAAGTTTCGAGGAGGGTAAGAAGGTATATAGCTATATAGGAAGGAAGGAAGGAAGGAAGGAAGGAAGGAGTTGACGAGTTTTGCCGAAGGAGCACGAAGGAGCTCTAGGGTCTCGCTCGACTCGAGCTCTGCTGCCCGAGTCTTACTGCCTTTGGACAAAGGCAACTCTTCTCTCTCTCTCATACACACTCTCCATTATAACCTGCTATCCCTCCCCACCCTTACAACTCGCATCTCTCTCCATCCAACGGTGGCGACCGGTGACAAACAACCTGAACCACTGGAACACCCGACGGCAATTAGAAAAGATTCGTTTCAACTCTCTCTCTCTCTCTCTCTCTCTTTCGCTCGTGCATGTCGAACAGTCGAGTTATTAGCTTGTAACTAAAAGCTGAGCGATCGATGCCTCGCGTCTCCTTTATCAGAAAGAGCTTGCAGAGTTTCGCTTTGTGTCAACTCGGCGGCGTCTCGCCTCTCTCAACTTCTTCGGAAACTCTGCTCGTTTAAGAGAAGCTCCTGTGTATCGAGAAGTAGCTAGGGGACAGGAAGTGGGGAGGCCAGAGGAAAAAGGAAACTCTAAGTAGCGCGAAGAGGAACGTGCATAACTTACTCGACCGAACTTTGCTCTTCCGTATCAAAGCGAGGAAAGAAGAAGATTTCTTCTCAACCGTTTTAACAGATTATGCTATATATCAAGAGACACGGTAGTGTCTCGACGGCAAGTACAGAAAAAAGTAGATAATGACATGTATATACGGCCGTCGAGGCACTACTCTCTTATACAGCAAGTTTGGCTGTCCTAATTTTCAAACCGATTTTTCTTTGTGAATAATCCACTACCATGATTTAATATATATACATACCAGAGACTCTAACGAAATTTGATCCATATCCTACATAAGAGTCCTACTCCCCCCCCCCTTTTTCTTATTTCTTTCGCCCTTCCGATCGAGCCAGTAACTCTAATAACGTATATATATATATAGCTTTATTGGCACTAAAGATTATACACACACACACGTTGGAGTCTGAAAATTGACGTGGATTTGTGAGAGGCGGTAAGGCATCGAATAATAATGCCGTAACGTACAATAGAAAATATACTCGAAGGAGATTCTCCTGGGTTTTGGTACGTGCACCCTCGTAACGCCCCCTACCCCGCTTGCCATGCAGCAACGTGTAGAGCCGACGCCTTTCTTTCTCGGCTCCCCCTAGTCCCCCTATTCCATTCCGAGCCCTACTGCTGCGCCGCGTACATACTACTACCATCATCAGTCCTCTCTCGCTTTAGCCGTGCAGCCAAAGACCCCACAATGAACTAAGAGCAAAGAGGCTCGTGTTAACGACAAACCTACGTAGTCACTCTTTCCACCCATTAATAACAGCTTTGGAGATCCTTGCCTTTTAACAGTCGCTCTCTTCTCTCATGCAGCCACGCAACGTTCTAAATGATTAAGCTTTTGATTTCGCTCTTCGGCCCTTACTGCTGTGTACGCGAAAAGATTCAACGAAGGAGGACTCGACAGGAGAGAACATTCTTTTCCGGACAGCTACGTAATAATAAGACGCTTCCTCGATATCGCCACTATGGGAATTTGCATTTGAGATGCGCGAATCCTCTGCGTTTTTACGAGGCTTTCTCCTATTTTTCCTTCTTTTAATTCTATATATATATATATATATATGGATAAACAGAGGTATTATACGCGTTATACTTGCCGAGTGGCGTGTTAAGCTTCGAAGCATTGATTCGATTGCTCGAGATAGCAGATGTCGGATGGTCTTTATGCCGTGTCGATTCGATCTATCTAATCTTTGGGGTCCAGTAACGTCGTGCTACAATAAAGACCGAGAGAGAGAGAGAGAGAGAGAGAGACCTAAACGAATCTAATATACTCTCTCACATGACTCACGGATCGCTGCTCGTGTGTACGATCCACTCGAACAATGGACGAATCCTGCTATACACTACCAAGCCCGGCATCCCTGACTTTTATCGCTTTTCACACGTTAAACTCGAAGGTCTTGATCCATAAAAAGCTAAACATGCATAGAAGCAGAAATTTTTATCGCTTCATTTTTATCCAACTTTGAATATTTTTAAAGCTGCGACAATTTTGAAGAAACCAAGAGAGAGTAAGTTCCCCTCTCTCTCTCTCTCTCTTTCTATAGAGAGTGAGAGAGAGAGAGGAGGGGGGGATGATCGCGTAAAGGGAGTTTTTCAAGGTCCATCTATCACTCCCACAGCTACATATGCTGAGCGAGGAGAATTCATCGAGGTGGTTTATCCCTCGCACGAGCGCTCCGATTTCATAAATTACACATTGAATGTCGCTCACAAAGAGCAGCTTGGCCCTGCAAATCAGTGACGCTAAGGGATTTGGAAGACATCGTACGGGTAGAAGCCAGAACCCGCCTCGTATCCTGCAATTGCATTCTATCTGGCAAACAGGGATCGGAGGGGGATAAGGTCCCTGTCCGGGTGACCTGCTCCCCCCCCCCCCCCCTCCTCCTTCCTCTATTCGACTCTCTTCTATACTCAGCTGGAAGCCACGTCGCCAAAAGTACCCTTGCTCTCATTTAATAAGCGTACGAGCGTATCTGTCAATAAGGAAAACTGGACGGGCCAGCAGGAGTAATCACTGAGAGTGGCACACACAGTGTTCTCCTTTGGGAAAACCTCCGTGAAATCTTCGATTCGACTTCGATATATATAGTTATAGTCATAGCTATAACACGTTCGTCTTTCCATCCGCGTGCCAATAGGTCGTTTCTCTATAAGAACCATGCCACTGTGAGGATGTAAACGTGTGCGATATCGAGTATACATATATCGATGCTTGCAATTAGCGCAATAGAATCGAAAGCAATCCTTTATATATATATATATATATATATATATAACGAAGAGTACAAAAGCTGGGCTCCGCTGTATTAGGGATCAGCGTTTCGGTGCTCGTGGGTGTACAGGTGTACGGAGAGAGAGGTAGGGGGGGGGGTAGAGAACGAGGGACAAATGCGGTGAAACGAGCAAGATGGTGCTGCAGGGAGTTTGCGGTGCGCGCGTTGGTGCGAGAAGCGGATACGTTGACTCTTTGGGAGTGACGCGCGCTAGTGGGCTAAAGACAGAGTGGGGGGGGACGAAGCAGAAGGAGCAAGCGCGATAACAACGAGGCTATAGTTGTAACGGACGAAGACGCGCGAGTTAAGCACACGAGAAGCTTGGCAAATTTTGCCGGAGAAAGACGGAAAGTCGAGAGGCTGTTATATGACAAGGACGGAGATTGTACAAGGATGAAGAATATAGCGTGGAGTGCATTCTGAAGAGAGATAAGCGAGCGATAAAGGATAACTGCAGCGCGCTATCGAAGGTTGGACGGAGAAGGCGAGAGAGCCGATATATAGAGGTGGTTTCGTGTAACGCACCGGAGTGTACGAGTGGCTGGTTGGCTCGAGAGGGAGAAAGCTGCCAGGCAGCGTGGCAAAGGAGATGGCGCGCTTTATCGAACGAGGAGAACTGTACAGTGCCAGCCGTTGTAGGACCGAGCGAGAGAGAGAGAGAGAGAGAGAGAGAGAGAGAGAGAGAGAGAGAGAGAGAGAGGAAGAGAGAGAGAGAGAGAGAGAGAGAGAGAGATGTAGCGGGCGAACAGAAACAGAATCCAAATGGCGTAGAAGGCGGAGATACGAGAGAGAGAGAGAGAGAGACTTTGAAGCAAGAAAAAGGGTTACGAGAGGTTTAAAGAGCATAAGTAGTTTACGGGAGACTGAGATGAGAGAACAAAGAGAGGAATATGGTATGTAACGAAGAGAGAGAGAGAGAGAGAGAGAGAGAGAGAGAGAGGCGAGAAAAACGGAGAGAAACACACGGTAGGAAGGTGTCCGTCTCGTATAGGAGACGAAGACGAAGAGAAGCAGATTGGCAGCGATAGCCTCTGCCTTCGAGAGCTTTGCGTGGTCAGCATTTTATCGGAGCTATCGCTTAAATCCCTGTGGCCGCAACACACTCTTTGACACATCGTTCTCCCCTCCACGCACACATATATATATATATGCGAGCGAGAGTGTAGTGTGGAGTACCCGCTCGTGCCTGGAGCTACAGCCGAGACTATACAGCATATATATATATATTTATATATAGTATAAATGGGAAGTAGGGGAATCTGTCTGCTGGATTGTCTCTGTGTACACGCGTGCATAGATACATACACACACAGGCACGCTCCGCTATAATTTATACCCGCATGTCGATATTGCTTATTTGACACGAGCTCGTTTACCATTCTCTCTCTCTCTTTCTCTCTCTCTCTCCCTCGCAGCTGCGCGTGTTTCCACAATGAAAATGATACAGCGTTTACAAGGCTTTTTATCGCTCCCAGCGCTAGGAGACGTAATTACGCGCAGGAGGCATAAATCATTTTAACGGTCCGCCGCCAATAGCTGTATAAATAGCGATTAAGTTGTTGCGGCTTGGCCATTCGCTAATTAATGCTTGCTCGATCGGTTCGCGCCGAGGAAAACCATTTTCCAACTACGGGGACACGGCCAGTCCATCCTGATGACGTCACGGGAGTCGAGTGACGAGAGGGACGATTTATAGCCGACTTCCGTTCGCCGTTCGCCTATCGTATATATATATCTCACTGGAATCTCGCGTGTACTATACTATATATATATATATGTATATGTATAAGTGAAACAGCGTCGAATTATTTCATAATTATTATTATATATAGGCAATACACGCAGGCTCCGCAGCTTCTGTGCTATGCTACTTTCTTGATATATATATATGATAGTTTAGAAATTTCCCGAGGCAAAGAATTCACCGCGCCGAGTCCTTTCAATCCTTTCCATATATGTTTCTCGGTGGCTCGAAGCAAACTCTTTAGAAATAAATTCACGCTTTAAGAGGGAACGCTGGGTGACTTTAATAAGCGACGCGAATGGTTGAGAAGGATCTCGGAGACGACGTTGCTCGGACGATGATTAAACGCTTTATGATCGTGTACTTTCTTATCGAGTCAGGGATCAAAGGAACGGGGTATAAATCTAAGAAGCTCGCTAATCGATCGCTGCTTTAGCAAATAATTAGCGGTCTCCATAAATGTAGATGCTACTTTGCAACCGGCTGCGGCGGATAATAACTTTTTATCTGGACTGTACTCTCTGTACGGTAATTGCTTAGTCATGAGTAAAATGCAGCTTGACAAGCAATTAAGGTATCACGTACGATCAGGTGGATATACACCCCTCTCGTACTTTTTCATACGTCTCCATTGACAATTTAACAATTTAAGAAGCTGAGCCGAGTCGAGTCGAGCCGAGTCGAGCCGAGCCGAGCCGATAGCCGCTGCATGAACATAGGGACTTTCTTCGCGCGAGCTACATTGCTGCTCTGTTAATGTGTACACACACACACACACACACATATATAGCGGACTGTATTCGCTAGCTCCGCGTTCACCGAGGTACACTAGTTTTTCTACAGAGGCCGTAGGTTAATCTATTCACGAGATGGTGTGTACGTAACGTTATATCATCGTGTTATATAGATGAAAATATTATTACTCGGCTCGCGTTACTGTTACCAGCTATACACATCCAATATTTCTTTACACACGTAGACACATGTCAGGAGGCACACGCGGCGCGGCGGCATCGTTTCGCCAATCGATTCGACCAACATCTTCGTGCAACCTGCAATTTTCATAAATCCATAAAAAAAAAAAGAGTCACTTGGCCATAAAGATATCCGCTGCTTTTATGCAAAGATCGAAGCGTTTGAATTATTGCGACGGTTTGTCACGAAAGTCGCGAGGAAACTAGAAAGAAGTTTCAGCGCTTTTCAACCGACGAGCTTTTCAAGCTCGAACGGAAAGATTTCCCCCCCCCCCCCCCTCTCCTCGAGGGGAGAGAACGATCGAGAGACGAGTATCCTTCGACCGAGAGGAAAATAAAAATTTTCCAAAAGTTGTCGAGCGACGAGAGCACGATTCCACGGTTATTTTCTTCATGGTATAGTGTAGGAGGGGGGGGGGGGGGGGGGGAGAGTGACACACAGAAGAAGCAGTGGTACGTCAGAGGCGCGAAGTGGGCTTGGCAAAAGTTGGAGAGTTCCTCTTTTGTGATCGGCACGTTAAAAAGCTGATTACAGCAAGTGTCGTCGGGTCGATGGCATTGAAAGACTGCGGCGCGCATACTCCACTCGTAAATACCCATACTTTGCCCTTCCACGCCAGGCTCTATTTGCGAACTTCCCATTTCGCTCTCTTAGGTCTATATATTTCTATAGTGCTCGGAGAATGCTCTGGCTCTGCCCCCACCCTAGCAATGCGCGCGAGCCTGCTCTCTCGAAGCAGCAAGCAACGGTTCCCATATACCGTGTTCCTCTCCACACTCCACCTAGCAATTTCCATATGGGCACGAAGAAACCAACCTTCCCGCGTCTCGTTCCTCTCTCGCTACTCGTGTCATCACCGATGTCGACTTTCCAATTTCACGATGGATTACTTGCCCATGTTTCAGCCAGCACACGAGTCGAGCCACTAAACATCTTGTACAAACATCGCGCTGCGCGCAGCGCGACCGGGGTCAACGTCTCTCCTCTTTCCACCGTAAACAAAATACGATTCGAAAAATATACGCACACACATACGAGTCAAGCGAATGGAATACGCATCGATTTTTCCATCGCGATAAATCAGGGTCGATCGATCGAATTTTTTCCTTTTTTTATCGAGCAGTAGAATTGGCGAGGAAGAACGTGAAAAAATATTGTCGCGTATGTGTGTGGTGGAGGGGGGGGGGGGGTGTTGGGAACAGGGCGTAGTGCAAAGAAGGTACACAAAGGCTAATAAATAGAAGGGTTTTCGGTGAATTTTACGAGTGGTGTAACGAGGGCCAATAGCTCGGTGGTCGAGCGCGAGTAAACAATCGCGGGATTACGGGGGTCTTTCGGTGGGTGCGCTCGTAAAACAACACTTGACTGGCACACACACACACACACGCGTGCGCATGAGAGGCTCGCGCGCAAGCGGCTGGTCGGATAAAATTGAAAACTCGTGTCCTCCTACCGGGAGAGAGCGGGCTCTGCGTAAACTCGTCGAACAATTCTCTTGTGTTCCCTACTCCCTTTATCTACCACCCTTTACCCAACGCGCAATCATACCTGATTGACGCAATCAACTACAGGCACGTAGAATGTTCCTATCGGTGGCGGTAACGTTTAATATTATCGGCAAATCGGCACGTAATATCAACGTGGAAACGACGGTAAATATGTTTATAATCGAATCAATCGTTTGCCCTATCCAATGCGAGTAATGAGAGAGTCATTGCCACCGAGAGACTCTCTCTCTCTCTCTCTCTCGTACATACAGCCTCTGTATGGCTGGCGTTTATATGCAATTTCGGAAATTTCGCGGTGGTATATAGTTGAGCGTGTTTTCTTCGCCGAGGGGAATAGAGAGGAGGGGGGGGGGGGGGGGGAGCTGTGGAAATGCGGTAGGATACAGCAGACGTAATCATTGTATCGTGCGGAGGTTAGCGGACAGGTAGGCGCAGTGGTTGTTTGCATTCGACGAATCGTGCAGGATGAAAGAGAAGGAACGCTCTTCTCTCTCTCTCTCTCTCTCTCTCTCTCGCCAACTGTACTTGGCGCAGCTCGTCTGTGTGCGAGAGAGAGAGAGAGAGAGCATGGTGGCGGCGCTCGTGATAGGCGGAGCCAAGTGGCGGTCGATATGAAAACACCCCTCAATGAAACAACCCCCGCCACTTCGGCACTCAACCCTCTAACATTTCCACTCCTACATTTTCACGTACCACACTTACAGCTTGTTATATACTATACTCTAATGTCGTATATATCTATATATTTATAATAGGATAATTTCGCTTCTTTGTACTTGCAATTTAAAAAAGTATCGAATTTGAAGATTTTCTATGTGGAATCTCGTCACAGTCTTCTCTCTCCATCTCTCTCTTCGTCGTCTCAACATTGACTTTTTCTCAAAGCAAGGCTTCCCCTCCCTCAGTATCGTTTATCCCTCGAAACGTCAACCAAGGGATTTTCACGTTGCGCACACTTTTAGAAGTGGCTGGAGCATATAAAGTCGGGACTTATGAGACGTAATCCGTCATATCCGAGGCACGGGGCGCAGTCGGCGATCCGCTAGGCTCTCGGTATATTCGCGAGGGATGCCAAGGAGGACTGGAGGAGCTACTTCGTCAACCTAGCCAAGGATCCCGTGAACCTTGCCAAGAAGATGTCCTCGCTAATCCGCAATAAGCTCCTCGTCGCTGCTTCCTCGCTTTCTCCGCGCTCTGCGAATGCAACGAACAAGTAGATATATATATATATGTCAGAGAGATATAAACTTAACATCGGTCGAACCTCTCGACTCGCAGGAAATTCCTTTGACGATCTTGCTCGGTTTTTGTTTGTGTTAAATAACCTCTACACCCCTTCCCCCCCCCCCCCCCCCCCCTCCTTTCGACTCTCGCGATTAGCACGATCGAAACATAATAGAGGTCGTTCGTGTTTGGTCGGTGTGATTCGCACAAAAGTATAAAAAAGATAAAAAGTGTGGGTGGCTTGTTTTCCATTTTTAAATACCGTTTGGGTTTGCGGGTACATCTGACGAGCCGGCGGGCGGAAGGCAACACTGTCAACGAATCGATATCCGATGGGCGTGGCTTCGTCGATCCTCTTGAATAGAATAGCGTGGAATCTCGCTATGCGGATGCTTATGGTCGGGAGATTTTATAATATGTAAATGTCTGACGTGCCGGATTTACTCCGAATAAGGTTCAAAGCTCGCTTCGATCCTTCCTCACCAACACGAGCCTAGCTGTGTATAGTCAGTCGCCTCCCCCCCTCCTCCTTCCAACTTGAAAAATGGAGCAAATTCTTCCCTCATCTCCATTTACAAGCCAACGATTTAATCACGTACAATCTTGATCTTCCATGCCTCGGTCTTTCCCTCTGTGCTTCCCTATATAGCGCACGCACACACACACACACACACACCAGCCTACATAAAGCGAGACCTCGTTACGGACAATTTTGATATCTCGTAAAATTTAGGAAAACGACGTAGTGGATAATCCAAGATTAAACGTGGGAATGAAAATGGGCGAGGTAACGTTGCGTAATCCGCTTCATAAATATTTAATAAAAGTACGAGTTACCTTTTCCCTTATGGATTTTCAAAGAGAGACTGCGGAAAATGAGAAAGCGTATACGAGATAAAGATTTATCCAATATAATTCATCGAAGAAACAATAAGCCAGGAAAGATCGATGCCTCGACGGTTACACCCACTCGGCAGAGACTCTGCGGGGTCAGTCCATCAAAATATAATCCATCAACCTGTGTCTGTGTGTATGCGCCTATATATACATATATATTTATAAAGCAACTATACTTTCATGCGGAAATAAAACTTTTCTATTTTCATACAAAGCTCAGCTGTAAATCCGTCCTTTTTCTCCCTCACACGTTGAAATACTTACATATATATATATATATATATATATATATATACGTACATATATAGTTCACTGAAGCCGGCTTGCCTGTCTGCTCTAAATATGTAAAAAGTTTACCTCGCGCTTAAACTACTTTTGTCAGTTGTTCGGTTAGACGATATTACTACATATATAGCTATAAAGTGTGTATATAGGTATACATATATATATATATACTTTACAAAGCATAGAGCTAGATATTTCGGAGCGTGGTATTATCCCCTTTGACACTTGCTTATGTAAATCAATTAATCTACCAGATATTCGTCTGATCTGTGCTAATCCAAGTGACTTTCAGGGGAGGGGAGGGGGGGGGGGGGTAAAGCCTCGGGGACAGGACGATCCAGAGACACGGGGAAGATGGAGAGAATTATGCGAAGAAGCCTACGGAGTAGGGAGAGCGTAGCGCAACTCGTCGAGCATCAATAATAACAGATTCCAGTCTTAAAAGGAGCTTCCTCCATCATGACTACTTTATAGCCGACTCCTCGGCACTCTCGATAATCCGTAAATAAGCAAGAATCGAATACCGTGGAATCTCCTGCACGCAAGAGCGAGAGCGTCGCGTGGAAAAGAATGAGAGAAAGAATGAGAGTTGGTCGATGGTGCTATAGAATCCAAGGGAGACTTCTCTCTCTCTCCCTCTCTACACACACACACACATATATATATATATATATTGTGCATACACAGAGAGGCAAGTTGCGAGTAGCCGGTCGTATCAATAATAAAGGATTCCGACGTTGGCGTTGATGCGAGTGGTAGTGGTATTGGTGCAAAGGGGCCCGACTCATGTTTATATGCGGGTTTATTTCTTTCACGGTATGGCCCTCATTCAGCAGTCGCATTACCTCGCTCTCTTGTTCGCATATTCCGCCGCAGCTCTTAAAGGAGAGGCATCCACCTCTTTCTCTCCTTCTCCTCTGCCCCCCCCCCCCTCCTCAATGTGTGCCCACACCAACGGCACGTCGGTCCATTAAAATTCTGAGCGCCACACTGCTGAAAAATTACGACCCTTCTGTCCCTCTCCTTCTCGCGCTTCCATTCATCCACCAACACGTTCCTCCTCTCTTTTCATCCTCAACTCCACCTCCCCTTATCCTCGCTCCCATTCCTCGTCTTTTGCACTCAGTCGATGGAGCTCTCTCTCTCTCTCTCTCTCTAGATCTCCTTGGTCAGCTTTGATCTTTCTCACTCCCACATCTCCCATCCCACTCGTTTTTTTACTGCTTTTATCCCCTACAGTGTCTTGTAGCCGTCTCACTCGAGCCAAAAGCGTTCCCCTTCCTATAACACTATCCTTCCCTAACATCGTTCTTCCTTGTAATAGACTGTCTTTATCTTTTACAGGCTCCCTTTCTCACTCTTGGCACGTCTTATTTCTATCTCCGTCCTCCTCTCTCTCTCTCGTTGCATCTCGCTTCAAGCGGAACATCCGCTCCCCTCGCACTTGACACGTTTCATCCTTTTTTAGCCCGTCTTCCCCACCTCCCCAATCTCACCGTCCATCTTCCTCTTTCTCCGATTCCCTTTAGCTTTTTCATCTATCATTCCGTCTCGTTTCAAAGTACAAGCTATGCTTCTTGCTTCAATTTCTAACTCTCTTCCGTCCCGTCTCTCTTCGTCCTATTGAACATTCTCCTCTGCCTGTCTCTCTCTCTCTCTCTCTCTCTACGAAGGACGATAGGCGTCTCTCTCGAAGCAACGACGACTGCATAAGCTCGTCCTTGTCGGACCATTCTCGAGTGCGCTCACCCAGCCAAAGGACAGCTTCGTGAAATATCCATCCAAAGGAGCGTTGAGATTCGACGTTTGAAGGAACGACCGTATTTCAACTACGTAGACGTATGCAAGATGATCCCTCGCTCCTCCTTCGAGCTGCACGATGGAACCAATAAATTCCAGATATCCACCATAAAACTGAATTGTTCGAAAAGGCCTCTGGATGCTCTGGCAAATATACACCGATAAATATGTATATAATTAATTAATAGATAAAAACAGTTATAAATTCATAACAAATATATATATATATATATATATATATATATATTAGCAGCGTTTCGAGATGTAAAATGAATGATCCGGTGAAAGCAGAATTGATGCAAATGTTCAACGGGCGATTCCTCTCGACCGTTTCAATATATCCGAACGATAATGCAAGTGCATTAGCCGTGTAATTTATCCGTATGAGCGGCATAACGAAGAATATTCGCGCGGGCGGCTATTTCGTGTGTACACCGATGGTGGTGGTGGTACAGGGGTATAAAACCAGTTTGGTCGGTGCGCGCGTGGACGTAAATGGAGTGGTATCCCCTCACCGCGCTACGGATAGCCGTCGTCCCATCGGCCGTATCCCGTTCGCAGCGATGCTTCGATTTCCCTTCGGAGGCTAAATGGGCCTAGCGATGTTAGTTATTATGATATGGGCTTGTAACCCGAGCGGATAAGCGTAACGCTCACCGAAAACCGGCAAATCGTTTCGTAAGGCTCGTCGATCGACCGTGTGCGTTATGATTCGTCCCTTCTCTCTTTCTCGGCCATGTGTTCACATGCCAATACACACACACATGTATGTACAAAGGTGATTGGTTATTATCCGTGTGCAGGCGCGTATCCTAGTACCGCGCACGAGGTTATTCCCCCCCACCCCTCCCCCTCTACTGGCCCTCCAGAACGCGCGCACGGCTCGTCCTCCGCTTTCCACGCAAGTCCCGCGCGGCTCACGGCCAATCAATATTAATGACATATCAATTCATAGGTACAATGTAGCCAATTACGAAACTCCCATCGATCCCCCCACCCCTTCTTTAAATCTCTCTCTCTCTCTTATATATATATATATATATGTTATATAGCGTCTTTGTCCAAAGCAGTCGCGCAGGCCTCACCTGACAGCGACAGGTGAACGAATGCGTCCCGTCATCCACAACCTTAACGATTCTCGTCCCATTTTTTTCCTTCAATTTTTGTCGGCCTCTCCCCGCGCCACGTTTTCACGATTAACGAGAATTTAGCGGAGAGAGAGAGAGAGAGAGAGAGGGACAAGTTCATAGAACGCTATATATAGAAACAACTGGGTAAATCAAGTTGTAATCTCCGAGCAACAGAGATTAAATCGAAACGAGGAAGTCAGAGTGGAAAATCAACATGCTTGTGGCTGCGAAGTTAATAGATACATGTAATGCATGTGACTAATGTACACAATTCATCAAACTAATACATGTAATTCGATCTGTCATTAAGTGATAAACGAGTACGCGAAGGCAACATTTATGTAGTGGCACGGCCTGCCACGGGCAAATCCATAACAGATCTCTACTCCCGATTGTGTTTAATGTCCGGGAGTGAAAGCTTCGCTATTTACGCGCAGGCAAATCGCACGAATTTGCGGAAATGCCATTCGTCGAGAGCGTTCGGAATTTGCTCGGTCGTGCGGCTGCATCACGTGTGCGCTCTGCTCTATATATATATATACATATATATATGTACAGTATAGTATTATAGGAAACGCGGTGAAAGCCCCCTCCCCCCCCCCCCCTATTCGTTCTCGGTTAAATTTTAGTCGAACGCGTCAAAGCGCGAATCTATAAAGAAGCTCCGCTCGAACGCGATTTAACGATTTGGTTACCCTCCCCTACCCCTCCTCAACCCTCGACTCATTCCAAGCCAACATCATCTCCTCGGCACGGTCCTTTCCACGACTCGTCCCTCTCCCTTTATTAAATTTCTTTCAAAAGTGGATATTCCGACGCTCCTGCCGAACTGCTAGATCGAGCCGCGTGGTGGGGGGAGTTTAATGAAAATCGACGTTCCAGCGGACCCGGTCAGTCGGAATCGCTTATAAAACCGTGGCGGGTAACGATTTTTCATCATAATTCCCCCTGCTGCCGAGCGCGCGCTCTCTCAACTTTATTAGCACTTAGGTTCACTGTAAAATCCCCAACAAAATACTTTTACGCCCGAACTCTGCGGCTTGATCGAAGATTGCTTTGCTTTCGACTAAACTCGCCAGTAGCTTTCTCCCTCTTTCCCGGCCATTTACTTTTCACGTTTGTTACTTTGTTATTACCTCCGCTCGACGTTTACTATTCATAACTCGTAATTGGCCGGCGGGACCGGTGAAAATATTCACTCTAGCTCCCCTGTGTTTCTTTTATTATCGTAATTAGAGTTGCCTCTGCGCTTTTCTGCCATCGATTATTCCATTGCGCTCCGAAGAATAAAACGTTACAGTCTATATATATATATATATATATGTAGTATCTCATTCTTATTACCGATATATCCTTTCACTCTTTTCATCATTTCTATAATAACGTTACAACTGTATAACGGTAAGCGCGAAGCTTTCGAATAACTAATTAGGAATTTCTCTCTCGACTGTCCTTTGAGCCTCGCTGTACAGCATCGTTTGACGGTTCTTCTTCTCTCTCTCTCTCTCTCTCCCTGGCGTTTCATGTATGATTTATTAGATTTCGCGCGTATGCGTGTGTATGTACGAGAGAGACCCGTTTAGAGGAACGCGTGAGTGCGCACGCGCACCATCAAAAGAGCGTGAGAGAGAGAGAGAGAGAGAGAGAGAGAGCAACTCTGTCCTTTGCAGCATTTCGACTACGCCATTAAGCGAACCAGAGTTAAGTACGTCGCAGACCAAATTGCTGAAGACCAATTTGAAGCAGTTAGGACTTGCCGGGAAAATTGGCAATAGCTTCCAAGTTTCTCCACTCGGAGTGTTCCAAAGTCAAGCACGTTGCCCGTGTTAACAAAAGCGTTTGTACAACTTCACCGATCTTAAGCCTCGTTCAAGCTCGGCTTTTGTCGGGATCACACGACGAAACAATTAAGCTTCCATTATCGTTTCCCTTCTTCCTCCGTCCAAGCGTCACACACACACACACACACACACACACCTATAAACCCTTCGTTACTATACACTCCAAACTTTCCATCCAAATACAGCGTTTCTTTGATAATTCGCCAAACTCTTTCTCTCACTGCATATACATATATATATAGATATAGCACACTTACTCTCCCAGTGCGAGAGACGAGGAATGGAAAAAGCAAGCGGAGAAATTGGTTCGTTTTAGAAATTATAGCTCTTTGACTGTTGCGGTCGACTCCGAATTGATACTCGCATTGTGCAAAAGTTAATAGTACACGGGCCGATTAATATCGTTGCAATTTCTAGCTTGGCTCGATGCGATTGGGCCATGCGGTTCGCTCGCTATCACTGGCAAAGCAATTTTGATTAATTACAGTTCGACCGGCGTTCTCCGGCCACAACGACACATTTGGAACGCCACTTTTATGATGTGGTCTGCTAAGCGCGTTTCGTGTAATATCCGCACATCCACGGCTCCATTAACCTTCCAAATATTCATCGTCTCTGCTTTTTCCACTCAAATATATACCAACTTTCCATTGCTCCGTTATGAAAATTTATATATACATATATAACAGGTCTATTTACAGAATCTTTCCCCCCATCCTGTACATATACACACGCCAATTATTCATACGCGAATAATATCAATAATTTATGCACGTTTAACATATATATATTATAGTGAAAAAAATGGAAACTTGTCGATACACGTGGCAAACGCTACGATAATTCGCTCAAAGAGGATTCGGTCAGCTGTATACATAGTTGGTTTGACATATATATATATATATATATATGTTATAAATCCTGTAATATTATCGTGTACTCGAACGCATTAATTCGTGTATTAAATCATCTCAGAGAAGTTGGAAAAAAGGTTTTTTGGAGCTCGGCTATCGGTACAGCACGAAGGAAATCAATTAAGGACTGGCTTACGAGGAAAAATTCAGGAAAGTCTTTTAAAGAATAGGTAGCGAGGGAGAGAGAGGGGGGGAGAGAGATATAGAAAGGCGAAGGTCTTATTCGAGAATCCCGTCACGTTTCGACGCCACTAGGGTTGTTCACGACATGTGGTCTGGCCAAGCCCCTTGACTAACTGTATCTTCTTTCTCCCTTTCCGTTTCTATTTGGCCCTCTCCCCATCTCTTTTCATCGATCATCGGCTCACTTTATCCCCGTTCGTCGGTCCATCTCTCTCTCTCTCTCTCTCTCTCAACCGTTAGGGTGAGTTTCCCCCAAGCTCGAGGCCGCTTCCGACCGAGGCTGCCCCTGTTATAAATACTAATTGCTCTATACAAACGCCCGAAATGTGTTTAACGTTTCTTTGGCACGTGATCCCCTCTATCCCTCTCTCTATTTCACTCTGCTCCACCGCCGTCTTTTCTCCATCCTGCTCCAACTCTCGTGTACCGTGCGACGACTACAGCGACATCTCTCCTCCTCCATCTCTCCTCCTCCATCTCAACGTCCGCTTCTCTCACCATTTGCCAAGTGACGTTTGTTACATAGCAATCTGTAGAGGGAGCGCAGTATACTATCCTCCTATCCCCTCCCCTCCCCACTCTTTTTCCCCGGTCGAGAATAATAACCCTGCTGCAGGAAATTGAAAGATAATAACACTAGTGTTCGATACGGGTTACTTTGCACGAAGCATATGAAAATGTGTGTTTGAAGAAGGATCGAAAGAGCGGCAGCGGAAGGAAGGAAATGGCGAGGAAAATTGTCTGGCTTGTAATGAAGCGATTTTCAAGGATTATGGCTGTTTATGGACTGGCAGCCGAGTGAGAGAGAGGCGCGCGCCGTGCGGGCGACTATACGCTGTAGGGTTTTGCCCTGGGATCACCTTACGGGGAATCCGATAGATGGCCGAGAGAGATTGCTTCCGATTTAACCGGAGCCACCGGAGAGGGCGACGAGACTCTCTCTCTCTCTCTCTCTCTCTGCAGAGTGCGCGGAGTGTACGTGGCCATTGGTCCCGAATATAGCTGCTGTTGCTGCCGCTGCCACCAACCGATACCGTTTACCGTCGACCATGCACACTTACGTGTATATACCTATACAATTCCTCAGCTATCGCTCTATATATAGTACAGATACGTGCATTTAACTGCTGCCACCAATTTCCAGCAATATCCACTCAGCCGTGTGCCTCTGCTCGATCGATACACAAGGTACTTGTACAGAGTCAAGCAAGACACCGAATCGCACGATGATCCAATTTCTCGCTGGATAATTTGTCGCGACTATACATCACTGGACAGTCGGCACAAGCAACTAAATAGACAAATTGACGCCTCTACCAATAACCCTCCATGTGGATCCATACAATTTTCATCGATCCGCCATATTGACAGGGCTTAACCGTAATGGCGAAGCTTCTCTATCCAATCACTATAATCAGATTTGCTTTATAAAATTCTCCTCTCGTCTCCCTTTTTTCCAATTTTAGACCCAATTCGTCAATTCGCCTATTTTCGGTCTATCAATTATCCCCCCTCCACATATATATATAGCTTATTATCCATCTTTGCATCAACGACATTTTTCATCGTTAGCCTTTTTGTGAGAAACGAAGCAAAGTTATTGAAGACTAATTATTAACGATATATATATATATATATATAATAATGATATAATGGCAAGGGTGATCCTGTTGGAGTGCAAGTGCAATGATCGATATCGACTTTCTGGAACCAGAGGTACAATGGACTGGCATTGGGAATTTATCGCTCAAAGATTACAGGAGATTATACTGCATCGTCTTACTTAGCGTCGTAATCTATCCAGGAGTTTCAAAGAGCTGGATATTAGGTTTGTGGAGGAGGGGGGGGGGGGGGGGGGAAGGAGAGGCAAGGGAAGCCGCACGGTCGTAGTACGGGACGAAAGCGTCATAAACGACGTTTTAAGGGACCATATAAACTCGTAAAAGGGACTTCGGTTCAACGTTGTCAGCAAAGTAACGACCTGATAACATTTCGAACGAATTTCTCTGATGAACGTTAACGATTTTTCATGTTTTCCTCTTCTCTCTCCTCCCTTTTTTGTCACTTGGTCCGATGCCTCCTATCCGTGGAGGGGCAAAGAGCTTTGGAGGCTTGAAAAATTGCTGGATCATAGATTAATCGACTGACAGATGGCCGAGTACCCCGATGGGGATGTTGTCGAATCTAACTCGGATCTCCCGCATTGGCTCGTCCCTCTGTTTTCGACAAATGGGCCCTTAATACCGTGTGTACTACTGCTTCCAATCACTATCATCGAGAGACCGGTATTAAAGTCAAACACTGGAAAACAATAGCTTCCATTTCACTCTGTTCTGCACAGTCCAATAACGCTTATACCGTTGTCAAATGGTATTGGCTTCTTTTCGTCCACCCTCTCTCCACTATATATATATATACACCGAGACTTCTCTAACAGTGTCGAATTAAAACCATAAAACCACAATGGAAAGTGAAAAGAGGTTAGGAAATACAAGATTGGAACGGAAGCCCGTTATGTCAATGATTGTGACGGTGTAAAGCTTGAGCTTTTTTCTGTCTTTTGTGGATTCCAGCAGAAGACAGGGTTTGAAAGAAAATCAATTTTCTGAAAGGGAAGAATGTGCATAGAGCGGAAGAGTGGGAAGTTTTTCAACGCAAGTTGGTACTTCGCTTCCGTTCTAAGGGGAAAAGAAGGTAGGGGGGGGGGGGGGTGAGTGAAGACAAAAGAGAGAAGGGAGGGGGGATGTAGGCTTTAAGCTGGTTTTCACAGGTCGGATTACTGCAAGTTCCAGGCTTACCTGCGTGTGCTATATAGTCTTGCAGGGATCTGAAGGGACCAAGGAAAGTGAGCCGAAATAAAAGGTGTGGCACGATGCTGGTACAAACTTGTGTCGTACGCGACACAAAGCAGATCGTCCATGGCGACCATGACGCCTCATAAGCATTGTTCCGTGTAATGGATCCTTTTCTTTACTTGTTTACCCAACACAACTTTTCTACAGAATTTACCACCACACTTTTATCACAACAATTACTACCTGCAATTTTCTTTCTTTTCGAACAATCCTGCTCCTATAATATTTTGCTTAAACATGGAAACGAATAAACTTTTTTCGGAAAGACTGAATAACTTGAATTAACGCCTGAAGAAAATGTACGCAGAGGTCAGTGAGATTATAATTTCCGTATTTACAACTTAAATAGCTTACCTGGTCCCACATTTGGACAATATAAAACTTTAGAGAATTGGCACTGTACGAGCATTATAAACACTCGTACTATAAACATCCATAAAAACGAAGCCATGCTTTGGTATGAAATCGTTGTCGATGTTTAAGGGTCAATAACTGAGTGTCGAAACACTGTCGTGCCCCTTGACACAGTATTCCTCGGTCAACATATTTTATTATTACAAAATATTGTTTCTTACACACGACGAACGTTCACACGTGACCCCCCGTTCAGCTTCATGTTTCCATAATCTCTTGTGTGAAAAAAGAGGAGGAGACCACGTGACCCGAGGCAATCACGCCAATGTGAAACCATGGCGCGAGGTGCAGTAATAATTAAAGAAAGAAAGAAAAAAAGAAATAATTAATTCCAGCCATTTAAATCACACTTGGAAACTGGATTATCCAGTTGTTGGAGAGTACTCACCTTGAGGCACTTACCTTGAAGCAAATCATTCTCCCGGCAGTCTTTCGCGTGACGAATCGTGCCAAATTGGTGGTCAGGTAGCTTCGAACTTGTAATAGGCTTGGAAATGGACGAGCATGGGTCAGACTTCTAGCATAATAGCCAAACGCGCGCCGACGTTTTATCCCGTCCGTCCGTTTCGTTCTTCAAAATTACTTGGAGAACTTTGCAAAGAGTTGGATATCGAACGAGAACAAATATAAGACCGTGTATGTACACGTTGCAGGTGAAATGGGAGCGTGAAAAGAGTCGGGTGCTTTATATTCATGCATATTGTAGAAAGAATAGCAAAGCGCAAGGGTGTAATCGAGCCGAGGTAAACACCTGTTACTCCCAAAGCGGTCGAAATCGCACTAATCTAATTAGCCGGTAACGCGATTTCGCCTGCCAATCACTCGAAACGCCGTAAGTGGACTAATTACCTTCGCTTCTTGTCGGCGAAGCCTCGCTCTAATTGAATTTCGCTTCTCTCGCCACTCGCGGCCTTACTTGTGTTCCAACCACACTGTCCCATCGTTCCGAGACAAAGCACACGCTTAAAACCAATCGAACAAACTGCTGAACGACCAACCTCCATTTTCTCCCGCACCGGCCTTTCCACGTTGGACAAAAAGCCTCCAATACACAAATTGCAAGAAAAATATATCTGTATTGGTATTAAAGGGATTTTGTGTGTGTGTGTGTGTGTGTGTGTGTGTGTGTGTGTGTGTGACGCACAGAGAAAAACTTGACACACTATAGCTACCGAGCGATCAACGTCCGAGATAAGATGTTTGATCGAGCAACCGCTTCCAATGTCGATCAAGCGGAAAAATAAAAGGTGGCTGGCGATATTATCAACTTCCGCTTTGATAAGCTATCGTGGCAAAATGTGTGCGAGGAGAGAGATCAGTGGTTACGCTTCCTCCGTCTCGAGATCTACTATCGCTCCCATTATATTCTCGGCTCTCCAAACATTATTAAAAAGCGTACCTTTCTCTTGGCATTATGCGGCCAATTCCCATCGGGTCGTACATTATCCTTTCCCAATTATTTAGTTGAGCCAAGTACGTGACGTGAATTTTTATGTTAATCGACTTTGTCGAATTCATTTTTCCTTCCGCTCCAAAGGAAAGAGTTGCGAGCTTTACGACGTGTTTAGCACAAGTGAGACAAATGGGAGCAGCGACGATCGCTCCTATACGATAAAAATTCTGGACGAGCGAGAGAGAGAGAGAGAGAGAGAGAGAGAGAGAGAGAGAGAGAGAGAGAGAGAGATCGGGTCGAATGAATTGCTAATTCCGCAATGCTCGTTTAAAAGGAATAAAACAGAAAGGAATCCGTCGGTGGAATGTCGAGGCACGAATCGAGGCGAGGTGCAGGTTCATATGCATACGCTAGTACAAAAGTGGGCTGGGGTTGGCTTGGGTGGGGCAAGAAGAGAGCAAGTTATAAGGCAAATAAAGAAAGGAAGGAAACAGAGAGAGAGAGAGAGAGAGAGAGGGGGGGAAAGCGAGCATGAGCAGAGAGATGCAGGAATTGAAATAAAAATCTGCGAAGATAGTAGAAATGGATAAAGGACGACCCTGCATTTAAATAGAAGGGGGCTGCGTTGTGAGCAAAACAAAAGTACCACATGGCGACCACCCTTCTTTAAATAACCCGTTTGTACTCGTCGTTCCTTTTAACGTGCTTTTAACCACCGATTAAAAGCGTCAAAAGGGACGACGGAATACACTGTAGCTTTATCAGCCAGACTTCTGTTAATTAAAAACTCTAACGTTTTTTATATCCCTCTGGTGAAATGTTTTTTTCCGCGACTCTGCTTCTCTGGCCCGACCGCGTCTTTGAGCGATGATTCCAACGAAAGCTCGCTCCTGCTCTGCCGCTCTTTTATTTAGTGGATCGAGATGGCGATTAAAGCAGGACCGTCGTTCGGCCAATCGATAAAGCTGCTATAACTGCTATCAGCATATGCATTAATTAAAGAAGAAATAAGGAGGCCAACATCGAGGCCGAATTATTCGTCGCTTTGCTCGGTGGAGACCTCTTGGATGAGACGACGGATAAACCAGGATGAATTTTATTTCCATTATCTCTCTCTATGCTCGTTGATAAAGTCGCTTGATAAGTGCATTATATTTTACAGGGTATATGCACAATGAGAAGAAATCATTAAGACTGGTTATCGCAACAACAACAACACTCGTCACGTCCTTGTTTACACTTGCACAATTTGAAGCGTAGATAACGCAATACGCACGGAAAATACACAGGTATATACGTTGGAACACGAGGATTATCGTGATTCTACATTTCAATATAAACTGGCTAATCCGTAATTACTTTCCATTTGCACTTTGATTAGTTTCTCCGTTTCCTCCATCCTGCTCCTCCTCCTCTGCACACATACGTATACATATAATGGTAAATTAATCAGTGCAGAAGAGGAGAGGCAAGATGCTGGAAAAATCTGCCTTACCGACTTTTCCAACTTTGTACAAGAGATATATCGACTTTCCGTCGAGGCGCCTTGCGTTGGTTTAATTATACTAAACTATGTCCGTGCTTCGACCAAGTATCATTAGCATAGAGTACGTAGTAGGTACGGATTAACCTCCCCCCGTATAACCACCAATTCACGTTGGTACGATTGCTAATCAAGTGCCAAGCTGTATTAGAGGCTTTTTATGCACAGCAACGCCATGCAATTCTGTAAATATCGCTGCTCCCGTAATGACGAGACGGCAATCAAATGGAAATCGCCTCATTTGCCCGACCTTATTAAGTCAATTTCAGTTTTCCACAGCTACGAGGAATCAATTTTCCGCGGATAAGCCCCTATCGCTTCGAGGAAAGCTCCTTTACCGCCTACCTCGCTACTCGAATAAATTCTTAATGGCTCGGGGATACGTAGCTTTGCGGAAAAACTGATACTACGTCAAGAGATACCAAGAAAAGCCTTTCGACCGAGAAAATTCTAACCAAAGACTTTTCTCTTATCCTCCGCTCTATTCAACGTATATAAATATATATACCGCACGTTTTATCATTAATCGTTGATCCTTTTATCTTTTTCGCTATATACAAAAATACCAAATTATCAAAGTATAATATATGTGTATAGATGTTTAGAGAGAAAAGTTGTTCTGGTTGCAGAAATTTCATGATTTTCGTCCATGCGAATATCATTCCATTTTCATGTAAATTACTCGCTCGTCGTAGCACATGTTCGATTGGAATGAGAGTTGCGCAGGGATGTTCGGTACTTTGGACTTAATTACTATGATGAGCTTGCGAGGACGGTTTCCACGTCTACATATATAGGTATAGAGATGAGTCGAGCCAGTCTTATACAGGCTACCGTTTCAAGGAATTTGGAGAGTGAGTGAGCAACCCCTCGTGCAAGATATGCACTAGCTACTGCCATTTATATACCAACCCTTCTCCTCCCCAAATACCACTGGCGTAGCTGGAATATTCTTTTTCAACCTCCACGCGCGCGTTTTCCCCAGCATTTTAACACTAAACCTTGTCGAGAAAAATCTGTCATTTTCGACCAAATGCACTTTCTCGTGCAAAGAAGGTCGATTCGATTCGCAAGAGTAATCATCGAAAAGACCTTTATGGACGATCAAACCAATTAACGATTAATCATTGGAGAAAAGGCCTAAAGCACTTTTGATGAAATCATTCCCATTGATTCGTGGCACGTACTGGATCTCTGTCGGGCGAGCCACGCCTTTGCTTCTGGTGACACGTTGTAGAGAATCATTTCCCCTCTCTCTTCCCTGCAGCGTCATCCCTGGCTTCCACCAAACGTTCTCTTATTTACTCCTTCTTTCAGGATTCCTCTCATCCTTTCCTTTCCGCGTTCCAACCATCACTGTTCAACCCTCTAATTCCGAGCTACGAGCACACACATCCCAGTAATCCTGTCGTCTCTTTTTGTTCCATTTGGTCGTCTCCTCTCCTGTGTCTCCCAAATGCTGCCGGTGCTTCTATTACTGTATACCGAGCGCGCGAGGATCTCGGAAATGAAGTCGAGCCACCTCCTACTTGCCCTCTTACCACCGCTAAAAGCCTGCCGGGGTTGTTACGCAGGCAGAAATTCAATATAGCCGTTACTCTTAGCCTCTTCCGTATACGTACTTGCCGTTCCCCGCCGGGATATGCGCCGCGCATTATTATCCAGCTCCCGTGAATTTCTCGAAAATATCCATCGACGATCGGGCTAGAATAATTCGCTGGATAATTCGGCCCCGGTTGCATCCTCCGCGATATGTCAGCTTTTCTCCTCGATGCATCGTATAGGATTACGCATGCACATCCATGCTTATATACGATTGCAGGGTCTGCCGGTGACTTTTTTTCAACAGGAACGCGACTGAAACAGTAAAGTCGGTTAGATGCATGATATTTTTCCAATGGGGGAAAATTTCGAAAAGAGTTCGATCAGGGGTGGGTTTGAGTCGAGATGTTAAAATAAAATTTATAAGGTCGTTACAGGCGACTGGACTTTTTTTATAGACGAGACATAAAGTACACACGCGCAAACGTGGAGAATGGTAGGGTTTCAGCGGTACGATAAGAGATAGGAGAGGGAGGGTGCCGAGGCTTGTGGTTACGTTACTGGAAGAGGCCACCCTAGAGCGGTTTGGTGGGTTGCTAGGAAACACCCCACGTCGGAGCCCCGGAATCCTATGGAGGAAAAGGACGCGCGACATCCCAGCTTTTCCCTCCCTGCCGCTTCAATCTTACCAAGTATCTCGCGCGCGAAACCCTGTTGGGGTTTCCATGAAGACGAGCAAAGAGAAAGAGCGAGTGGTGCACCAAAGCGTAAAGAGGATGATGCTACCGGAGATGAAGGGGGAGAGAGACAGCGAGAGGAATAGAAGAGGTCAGGGTTGAGGGCTGAGGCAGGAGCGGAGGGGGGGGGGAAGGATTCTTTTGCCAAAGAAAAAAAAGAGAGAGAGAGGGAATAAAGAGGATCTCGAGGTGAGTGAGAAAGACGGGAAAGAAGTAAATAAAGTGTATAGAGCAGAGGGAGCGGAGGCTGTTAAAGGAGGGAATTCGATAAGGGAGGAAGCTAGGTCTCGTGGAATGGAGGAGAAACATTTGATGTGTTCGAGTTGTTTAGTAGATACGATATGGCGATCCTCGAAATAGATATTTGTCACCCTAATGCGACACGACAAGGGGTCTCGCTCCTATCGAATGACACGCTGGAGTGTCGACGAATAACCGTTCGCCCCTTTTCGCATCGAACGCTGTCGATGAAAAAGGAAATTTGCGCAAGGACGACTTATTGCTCCCCGATTAGTGGCCCTTCTCATTCCGACGTGCTTCGAAAGTTAAAAGCGTCATGCTCGAGGAATTCTACGAATTTCTGCCAATAAAAAAACACTCTTATCGCCCCGTGGCTAATAAAAAGCGAATCCGGCTTACGGATGGACAATGGGTCAATTGTAATTGCGTTGGAAGATTCATCGGAGAATAAAGGACAAGCTGAAGCGTCATTGGAATAATTATGATCCAACTAGGATTTAAGATATCTCGGAGAATAACGAAGGACTATTACGGTTAAGCTAGGTCCCTAGACGTCTCTCCCGAACTTCTCGAGTTTCTCTTCAGCGAAGAAAGACTGAATTGTTGACTCAGCGTGGAATCCTGTAACTCTCGTCGGAATCTCAAAGTTTTCCATCTTGGCGATTAAAGGTGGCGGTCGTGCAGCTTCTTCTTTTACCTCATTTGCCAGAGGCTGCATCTCGAGGAGAGTGTACAACTTGCCAGCTGGGTGGCCCGGCGTTGAAAGACATCGACGAGCATCTCGCCAAAAGGATCAAAGAAGACAGGTAGTGAAACAGAGAGAGAGAGAGAGAGAGAGAGAGAAACGCCAAGTAAATCCCAGGCAAAGTCAATCGGCAAGCTGGTATCGCTATAATCCGAGGAAAAAGGAAAGATATAGGAACCAGATTGAGAAACGCGGGGGATTGATGAAAATAAAAAAAGAAAGGTTTAAGGAGGAAGCAAGAGGCCAAGTTCTCCTTGGACGATGAAAAAGGAAGACGGATGCAAAGCAAGGGACAAAGGAAAGGACTCGATCGTCAGGTAGCGGAGGTGCCCTGCCCTGCCCCTCCTCTGCTCTCCTCCCTCCCTTTTCCCCGTCCATCTACATTCCTCTCCCTTCCACACCCTGTGTCCCTCTTCTCACTCCTTTTCAACGTCTCCAGCCCGACACAAATATACTCGTACATCATGAAAAAAATACTCGAGCCACCTCTCTCTCTCTCTCTCTCTCTCTCTCTCTCGACTTCCAAGTGCAATCGTGCGAGTCCCCGTGTATTATCTCGAAGCAACTTAAGCAGCTTCTAAGTATCGAGCGCTAAGTACACGAGGAGATCCTCTAATCGGATTCAAATCATATCGCTATATACAATGCATACTCGCTCTCTTGCCCATTATTCCAGATAGAACTATTCATGGAACAGTCGAGTGTAATACGTTCTGTGCGTGACTGTACGCATTTAAGGACACTGCGCTTTATCCCTTCTTGCCGTCGACACAATGGACGAGACTGCTGCTGCTTTTTTTCCTTTCCTCTTTTGTTTCCTCTTTCTTCCCTGTCGTTTTCACCACTCGCCCCTTCACTCGAGAGCGAACAAAACTGACCAGGCATTATCACGAACCAATAACTGCGGGTGAGATAAGCGGATCTAGTTTTCAGAACTTGTATCTCTCTCTCTCTCTCTCTCTTTCTCTTCATACAGCTCCTGTTGAGAAAAAAAAGCGTTTTAGTGTTCAATCAATTGGATAGAAAATTTACACTGCATTTTAAATCGATACTCAATACGGCACGACATCTCACAATGACATTTTGAGTATATCAAATGTAAAACTGCAACTTAAAATATCTATATATTATCGTTTGAAGCAAAGTGAAACCGAGTCATGATAGAGCGAGCTGTTTAAAATTGAAGGAGAAAAAGGATATTTCGAGTTATTGCAGCTCTGGCAAATGTATACTATCATTAGTCCATTAGCTTTGGAGAATATGAAAAAGCATATCTCACTGGACACTTTAATCGAAGGAGCATTTTAACGGCTAATGAGAGAATTAGCGAATAATAAAGTTAACGAGGAAATGTAGTCGCATTCATCCGATTCATTATGCAAAAACGAAACTTTGAATATCGAGTTGGGAAAGTCAACGGCACGGGCTGAAATGTTTCGAAATATTGGCGCCCCTCGGGCTAATGGAAATAAGTTGGCCTCCCGACCCTTCCAGCAACACACACACACACGCAGCAGCACCGTGGAGGGATGAGACGTAAAGGGACAACGAGATATCTCACAGGGTCTGCTGTTCTCAACACCCGGAGACAAATTCACCCCGCGGTGCTTTCCACCGAATTAAACAATAAATATCACTGATTTACCGAGCGTGCAACTTTGCACGCAATCGACGCGTCATATACCACTGCGTGCTGAGAAGAGCTTTCAAGTTTTTGTCCAACTGTAGTCCGGTTAAAGCGTCCTTTTATCGCGTGACAATAAGACTTAGCATCGATCCCTTGGCGCATTGTTGAAGCAAAAAGGGAATATCCAACATTGCCCATTCAGCCAATCTAGCGATTCTCCTATACGTCCATAGCATATAGAGGTAGATTAAATCATTCCTGAAAGAATAACGTTCGTCTATAAAATTGTATTTACGATACCATCGTATTTATATCAATCGCTTGTGTAAATAACGCGAAGCGATAACAAATTATTATTGATGCAAAATGTATAAGGGATAATTTAAACATCGCTTTCTCACTTTTATATAAATTTCCAGTATTTTCCCCGTGGATGTACGACTGGTTTAGGTAGTAATACATTACACGTACGAGTGTATTACGTAAGGTCAATGAAGGAACGACATGCCAGGTTGCGAAACGTGATTCACCGAGGCACGCGGGGATCGTCGCTTGAAGAGGCTATCGAATAAATCCGACAAAGTGTGAATTTATTTATTATCCATGCGCCACTCTCGCAATCCATCGACCTCTTGCACGGATAATTATACTTCACACTGTTCTCTCTCCTCCAACACCTGTGAAAAATGTATATGGATAATTAGTTAATCTCTCCTTGTGTAGTCGTCGCCATACAATATCATCCTCTTCCTCTTCTCTCCCCCCCCCCCCCCCACTCCCCTCTTTCCCTGCTAAACTTTTTTAACTTAGGGGTGAAAAAACCCCACCAGAGAAATCTGAGGGATTTTAGTTTATTTTCGTTTCACGTAATACGTGCTGACCAGAGCAAGCGCGCAAGCTCACGTACACACACGGGAGTTGGGAAATCTTGTAAAGGAAAGCACGAAACAGATGGGAAGCAGATATACCGCCCCTCTATCTCGGCTCTTCACGATTTCATCCCCCTCGTGCCGGCGAAACATGACAATAATACGATATGAGGCTACAAGCCGCAGAATATAACGTAACCTGCATCGCCTGGATCCCCCTCCGAGACTCTGTTGCCACGAACACCCCATCGCCGGAATGGAGAATGAGAAGGATACACTCTGCGAGGTGCTGCGAGGGGAAATAGGGGAGACGGAGAGAGAGAGAGAGAGAGAGAGAGAGAGAGAGAGAAAGAGCAGGCGTTGGAAATTGAATGGGTGGGACGAGGACGGAACGAGCAATGTTGAAGCAAGGGAGTGCGCGCAAGAGTGAGAGAGAGAGAGAGGGGGGGGGGATAGAGACGAGAAAAGCAAACGGTAGCCGAGAAAAGAGTGAGACTCGAGAAGATGTTAAAATGATTTCGTACGATAAAGACAGACGGGCTATATAAAGTGTGCAAAGTGATCGTGTTAGGAAAAATAGATACTTAACGATAGATGGATAAAGTACGAAGGCATAAACTAGTCTGATACAGCGAGATGAAAAGATGTATGGTATGGAGGATTTTCGAGGTTAGAAATGTAGGTTTTATCGCTGATCATCGACTTATGTTTGTGTACACTGTTGACTGTTGTTCGTGCTAACCAGCCAACGATTCCATGAAAAGAGAGCTCGATGGAATAACGGAAGGTTTCAGGGCGTAGAGAGTACACACGCCTTTCGGCAGGAATACGTTTCACGCCACTAGATGGAATTCTTGTACAAAGTGCCGCACGTCGGTTTATAAACTATTTATGCTAATGGCTCGCCTGGGCGCTCGCTTCATCGTCGACAGTCAAGTCGTAATTGCTTTACGCGAATGCAATTACCACGCTTTAACGATGACGCGACTCGCTTAATTGCATTTATACTCGCACGGGATATCTACATAATGAAGGAGACAATGGGTTAGGATACGTTGACTGCATCATTGTCTCCGTGTTGCACTTCGAGTGCGGAACACACTGACCATGCTGCTCTCCCCGTAAAATCAATATCGTTCCACACAAATTTCTCTCTATCTACCTTTTTCTTCCTCTTCCGGGAATAGACCGAGACTTGGCGAAACAGAAAGAAACGCCATGTACATATGTGCGTTCATACGCATAAATGCTTCCATGTTGGAAAACGGTGTACAAAGATGTAGGGAAAAGAGAATAAATGCTTGTGCAAAAGCAGAGCTTGTATACCAGTCAAAGCTCGCTGACGACTTTGCTCGTATATGGGTTTACTGCTTTCGTGTTGGATCTTACTTAAAGTAATAAAGCGGAACCCAAGATGGGTTAGCAATCCGGACGGTGGGTCGTAAATTTCTCATACTGCACGGTCTGCACGGGCTACTCCTCTTCTACCACTACTCTACTCTTCCCTCTAATACCATTGCAATTCTATTCCTCCTTCCCTCGATCCTTCCTACCATTCTCGATAATCCTTTGATTACCCTCCCTTCAGTACGATTCGCATATATTTCAGTTCATTTCAGCATAATTGGAAAAACATAATGTCGATTCTTATGAAATTATTTAACCCATGTTCGATCATCTGTATACTTAAATAGATCGAATAATAGCTTCGTTAGGAATATTTCGTTAATCCTTTCTATATTAAACTTTAATAGGGACAATGTTAAAAATTGCAATTAGTCATCCTACGTGAATAATTGAAATGAGAATATGGTATATTATTTCAGTTTCGGATGCAACATGCACATGAAATTTACCTCTCTGCGAACTGACGGCATTGGCCAACAAACTTCGAAAACAGTCACTGTACAGCCACCTTGCGGGGAATGTCCGAATTCTAAACACGGAAATCTGTTTTACTGGCTATAAATGAATATAGCTTTACTCAACTACTTTAATCATTTTTATTAATTTATTGTAATTCTATTATTTTGTTCATTCGAGGAATGCATGTAATTAATAAAATATAAACAAACATACATCTTAACAGAATAATAATAATAAGTAGCAAATAAGAGTGCAGGTGCTGCAGACAGGCACTTGCAGTTGACAAAATGGTGGCAACAACCAATCAGGCCGTTTCAAGAAAAGTACTACGTTACCAATTAAACAACTACTACCTTTTAATTACTAATTTCGATTTCTACCATATTTTACAGAGGAAGATCAATAATTTAATCATTATTTTTTATTTCAGAAAATATTGACGACCCAGATTTACAATTTACGTAGTTTTGCTAAAATTATTAAAAATCTTGAAACTTGGTACAAACAGTATCATGGCCTTTTCCTGTTCACGCCTGCTGTAACGAGGACGTGAATGTAAGTTCCACAGATAGAAATACGTTTCCTAAGTGCATTTTAAATCTGTCAAGTATGCATAAACATTGTTAGAATAATAGTGATCTATAAAACATAAGAGTGATTATTTGGTGTTCGAAATGAAGCTTCTTTTTAAAATCGGATTTATATCCTAACCACACATTAACCGCATGGCCACATGTTTTCTCTTTTCTCTTGTATTTCCTATAAAGTCTAACAATTTTGTGACTGAAACATTTTTTTTAAATAGCTTTTCATCCAGTCAGACCAATTTTAAATTATCACACACGCGTTGCCTATTAATCCTTTTTTGCTTCAAGGTATATTAATGTAAAAATTGGTTGCAGGTAAATCATGGGTGAAATAGAAAACTTTGATGATTTGGTGGTATCCACCAACCAATTACCAACTTTGACGGCTGATCTACCAGAGATTAAACTGTTTGGCCGATGGAGCTGTGATGATGTTGAAGTTAAGGATTTGTCATTGCAAGATTATATAGCTGTCAAGGAAAAAAATGCCAAGTATCTACCACATTCTGCTGGAAGATACGCAGCAAAACGTTTCCGTAAAGCGCAATGTCCGATTGTCGAGCGTTTAACGAATTCCTTAATGATGCATGGAAGGAATAATGGAAAGAAACTGATGGCAGTGAGAATTGTCAAACACGCCTTTGAAATTATTCACTTATTAACGAATGAGAATCCGCTACAGGTAATTGAATTTAATTTTCATGGTAATTTCCATACTAATAGTGATTTGCCACAAAGTGTATCACAATGAAAATTGTTTTCAGGTTTTGGTAACAGCCATTATGAACTCTGGTCCAAGAGAAGACTCTACACGTATTGGACGTGCCGGAACAGTCAGAAGACAAGCAGTGGATGTGTCTCCTTTGAGACGTGTTAATCAGGCCATCTGGCTTTTATGTACTGGAGCAAGAGAGGCTGCATTCCGTAACATTAAAACTATTGCAGAATGTTTAGCAGACGAGCTGATCAACGCTGCTAGGGGTTCATCGAACTCGTATGCAATCAAGAAGAAGGATGAGCTTGAGCGTGTAGCCAAGTCTAACCGATAAACAAATAAATACTTTGTCATTAAAATGGAAATTAATTTTTTACTTATTGACCCTTTGTCATTAGAGTGTACACAATATCTAAATATATATGATAAATATGTATATAAATTCAGTTATGAGATTTTGGATATATTGCAACTTTTACTAGTTGGAGCTATAAGTGGATACACCTTTTTATATCTGATTAATATAAATTGCTGTCCAAGTACTTGGAAGTAACAGCCATTCGTGGTAATACTAGTGGTTAGTACTACGTGAATTTTTAGCTTATGTTGCTCTATCATTCTTCGTAGATGGCGTGCAAGTTTGGTCGAGCAATTCTCATGTCGAGATCCTTTCGTTATTATTAATAATTACAATAATAGTTTTTTCGCAGTTTCAGTGTTTATATACTTCAAGATGGCAGCGAAAGACGTAATTAACTTAAAAAAACTTTAATTCTATTTAGATATTAAATCCAATTGTCTTGTAATATGACACATAACCTTAAATTACAAAAATTTATTTTTCTTTATAATTTTGTATTAATTGTTTAACGCTAAATGTATCGAGAATTTTTTAAACACACATGTATACATTTAAAAAGTGTCATTTGACCGGCAAATGGTAGTTTCAGTGTTAACAACTCTTGACAGCAATTTTTAATGAATACCTATTTGGATTAATTTTATAGGCAACAAGATTAGCAGTAGCAGTAAATAAAGTTGGAATTACTCAATTGTTGAAACTGCATAGACAAATGAGAAATTTGCTAGTTCAAATGCCAGAAAATTATTTATATAGAACAACTGTCGAGCAGTTGGTAAATGAGAGAGATGACATTTTAAAAAAGGTAAGTGACATTTGTATGGATAGGATTCAGTAACAGATTTACAAGCTTTAGGATGTTTCCATTAATTAGCGATGATTAATTCCATGTTCTTATTATAGACAACTAATATACAAGAAGTAGAGAAACAAATGCAAAGCGGTCAAATAGAGGAAATTATACATCAGTTCAAAAGGGAAGTGGACACAGCGAAAAGACTGATCGAATACAAAGCATGGGAGCCATTTGATTTCCCTGCACCCGAACATCAATGGACATGGCCCCCGACTAGTCAATAAATATTTGTCTGTTTTAAGAATGTGTAGTCTTAAGGGATTAAGCTATTGAAAAATATTGTAGGTAAAAATATTTTAAATTAGAATCATTAAATAATTTGTGAGAGTTGATATCAATATATTAATGACATAGGTTACAGAAGTACAATAATTTCACTAGAAATAAGCAACAATTAAAATGCGTGTAATGTTTAACGAGCAGATCGATATTTTGGTATCGAACGCTGCCGGATGACTCGTCTTGATATAATTTCTTGATGTACCGAGAGCGATCGTGATTGGGCCACGTAAGGGATAAATGAAAATAGAAAACAAGAAGTCAATCGAGCGCACACGCCTCGGGCTTCGCAATTTCATGATGAACCATCGAAAACTCCAACGTTGGCGGTCTCTGTGTTCAAGAGCTGTACCGCGATGTTCGCGGTTACCAATAAAATTGGAAAGAAAAAAAGAAAAACAATTTTGCGGGATGTCCCGGCGCACGCGATACCCTGGACGGTGTTTCGGTTAACCGAGAAATATCCAACCTGTATTTTGGCTCTTTCGTAAAAAAGTAATATCCCAATATTTACGACGTTTTTTGTTCACCACAACATTTCCTTTTCGAATACGGTGTATTCAATTTCGGCGTTTTTGACCAATTATCCCATCTTAATCGAGAGGAATCTTCGATACCGACAAGGGGTCCATCCTATCTTGAAAAGTTTCATTGAAAATCCCCTTTTCAGTACAAGTGCAATTGCGCGTTGCTGTTACTATGAGCCATGGACGTTCCCAAGTATTATTTTAAGTATTTATGGAGTACGAGGTAAAGCAATTACGGTGTCTTAATCCAATTGGCGATAGGAATGGCGAGTATCGGAGATATGAAGTATAGTCCGTTCACGTATGAGTCCTTTTTCCCGAGAAAAGCGGTAGCCTGTGACGTTACGGACGGTGGAGGATAAGGAGAGACGGCTTTAGGGACCAGAATGAAGAAGGACAGTGATAATAATAGCAGAGTGAGAGGGAGAGAAAATGGAGGTAGGTGCACCGGTGCACCTGAGAGATCTCGCGTGGGGGTAACGATCAGAGAAATGCGGGGGGTATACCGGGGTCCTAGTGGGGATAGTGCTCGCCGGTTGGGTTGGGTTGGTCCCGATTCCATGGCTTGCTCAAGCTGGAGAACTGAGCGGGCTCAGCCGTCAGCGCGCGAGTCGCACTACTCGCACTTGCCTGCGAGACGTCCGATCGGTAACATTGTCATTCGCTCTTGACGTCTCCTTCGAATGTAAACACTCGGTAGATCGCCCCGCGATGTGTGCATAAAACAAAGTGTTTTCTTTTCACACAAAGTCGATAGACGTCTAACCTTTCCATCGGAAAATTATCAATATTTACCTTTGCTTTCGAGATCTTTGCCCGTTCCATTTGGTTTCGGGTGATTGTCAACCATCCGGGACGAGAAAAAAAAACCCCTCACCTTGGATCATCCGCGATTCCGAGCGAATCGAGCGTTGACACTGTTGAAGATTTTATTCGGATATCGGGAGAGTGCGCGTCGATCTTGAAGTGATACGAATTCCTTTTGTTTATTTTTTCTGTTTATTTCGCGGTACAGTGAACTTGGTGGACCCAAGCACCGCAATATCATTGTGTCGGATTAGAGTTCCAGCAGCGTCGTGGGAAAAAGTAGCGATTCACCGGTGAGTGTCGATTTTTTAATGTGTAGCGGATGGGTGAAAAAAAAAATGTAAAAAATCATCGGCTCTACCGAAGCTCGGCCAATTAGCGCAGTGAAATTGGTTTAATCATAGGTCGTCGATATACCTTGGTTTCGCGGCGTGTATAATTGGCCCGTATTAAAGTGGAGTGGTCGAATTGCATAAAAAAGCTTTCCACGTGAAATAACGCAGAAAAATGTTACTATTCCCCTTAATCTTGGCGGATCTCACGTAGCACGCACACGCGCGTACGTGAATAAGCGGGTTGCATGCCCTATTTCCATTAGACTCTTTCGCTCTATCTAAGCAAGAATGTGGCCACGTGTGAATGTACAGGTGCGCGGTGTTTACGGTTGAATCGCGTATCGCGCGTGTCGATCAACGATTTCAGGCCCTTATTGCCTAAGAAAAATGTGGGCCACTCGAACCGACAACAAACAACAAACCTCGCTCCCAAAACGTTTCGATCGATTCTTCGTCATAATTCCATTCGCGCTAATCTCTCGCGATAGCTCCGGACTTTCCACTCCTTTCAATCGAAGATCTGATTAAAACGAAGATGAGTTTTACAACTTTCATTAACCTTTTAAGTCGACGAGAGAAAATGCGAGAAAAAGCATCGAAAGGATTTGAAAGTTTGGATGATAAATGGCAGATTTTCGATGATTCTCCTTGCAGCTAAAAGGACTATAACCTATAAGCTATCTTTGGTACGACCGGCGGAACGCAAGTGGATAGCGGCCAGCGATTTTCTTGGCGAGTTGGAAATTGGCAAATGAGTCATATATAGCCCCGTACATACGTGGTGAAGCAGCATTATAGGGAATAACGAAAGTAGAGCAAGGTGGATTTTAATGGAGCGATTATCGGTAAGTTGGCGTGTAATATCACGTACGCCACTCGCGCTATCGGTTTCCACTCGCTCCAGGCGATTATCTCAATTTTGTCTCGGTTGTTGGAATCATTGATCATTGTTATTGGTACAACAATGGTAGGGGGAGGAGGTTTCCAGGTTTTCGAAGATTTTAGCGGATGTGGCTGTGCGTTACTTCCGCGGCCATCTTGAAAAGATTGTCGTTGGATCGATCGCGGCGGAAGGAAAAGGGGGGAAAGAAGAAGAAGAAGAGAGGAGGATGAAGGAGAGTGAGAGAGAGAGAGAGAGAGAGAGAGAGAGAGCGTCGTTCCCCGTGAGCGTTGCCGGTGTCCCATAGATCGTCCGCGGTGCCAATAAATTTCGAAACTCGATCACCCTCGGTATTTAGTTATGGCCGCGCTTGTTACACACGAGTTGGACGTGCGCGTCGTTGCACGTTTGCATTCCATGCTTATGAACTCGCTCGGAGGCAAAAGAAATTCCAAATGGCGCGTAATGGCCGCGAAATAGTTGGAATTCCAGCGATAATGAATCGCCGTTGCCGCATCGCGAGAACCGGCCAAAACAATCGAGCCTGAGCGGAGAGTGAAATCGAATTTGCCGCGATAACAACTATATGATTTCCTTATGGCGTTCCACGGAGTAATAAACACGTGTAGCAATTTATTTGCAAACATGGCAGAGCTATAAGCTCCTAGTTTCTTCACAATCCGAGTGTACTTGCAATCGCAAAAACAGCAGCTTCCTCAAAACTCCCTGTGTATATATATGTATACGGTAAGCAATCAATGATGGGAAAAGTGGACAAACGAATCAAACTAAGAAATAAATTGGCGTTCAGTGTAAATATCTAATTGCGAGTACGAAATGTTCGTTAAACAAGTAATAATTCAGCGAAGTGAGGAATACTTGGGACTGTACAAACTTTGACTTGTTTATCGTTTGAAAAAGACAAAAAAATAGATTCTATATACTCGTGGGATATCGATAAAATTAATTTCTTCATCATTCTTTCGGCCCGTGTTCTATATCGAGAGTGATATGGACGCTGGAAGACAATAGCCATGGAAAGGAATGAGGAGCATCTTTCCGCTTGCAGGCAAAGACAATGCGTGATTTTTACGACTCGCAGGAGAGATGTTACAACTGCGGAAGATTTCTCGAAAAATCTGGCAGCTTCATATTTTCCCATAGGAGCTTTGGTGCGTAACGACGCCTGGCGATAAATGTGTTCGATTCAGTTATAAAGGAATTATATTGGCTCGATTTGTCCGGAGTTGCGATAAGCGCTCACGATGGCTATTGAGGCCCCCCGTGACCGTCTTATCAGCTTGGTATCTCCGGTGCTCTCATTAGGGGGCCACCGAGTTCCGTTATTCTTCCTTTATATATATATATATATATATATATATAGACAGTATAGGTATATATACGTGGCTGAATTTCCCGTTTACACTCTCGAGATCTCTTCTTCCCATTCATTCCCACAGGAATTTTCTTAATTAAATCCTCCGTGAAGGAAATTCGCCCGAGTCAATTTTACGAGGCAACTTGGCCCTGTAGCCCCGAGCTGGCAAATGCATTTTAACGTTTCTCCATGTTGCCATTAAATTTCTCCGCTTGTAGATCGTTACTTCGATTCGGAATCCGCCGGTTCTCGCATTGGCGCGATAAAACCTATAAGAATCGTCGTTCGCAAAGCCAACTGTATTATAAGAATTTGCTATCGGTGACCGGCCAGCCAAGTATGGAATATGACCGCGGAATTGTAGCTGCCTTCTGATTGCGCCGCTGGAGCGTTAACGTGGCGTGACGCTACCCCGTTAGATATATGAATATATATACCTATCGTATACTTCCAATCCAATAACTTTTTTATAACACACCCCTTAATATTTTGGTAATAGTTTTATTTATATATCTCAACCATGGCCGAGAGAGTCCTCGTGAAATAAAAGTGAGTCAACGTTCAAGTGATAAAACTCTGTATATATACATATTTAATCAGGCTTTGAACCATGGGTTGCTGGAAAGAAAGCAACTTTTCGATAATAGCTTGATATATATATATATATATATAAAGGTAAGCTCCGTAAGCTAGGCGAGTAGTCCTCGTAAAAGAACACCGAGTCAAAGCGTATGCAATAAAATTCTTTATATATACATATATTAATTAAAGGCTATTAAAGCATGGATGATTGGACAGAAAGAAAGAAAGTTTTGAGAGTTGCAGGGCGGTGGTCGAGTATCAGCGATTAATAAAAGTGGCATTCCGTGGGCGAGATAAATTTGCCGGAGAACAGGCTTCTGCTGGATGTGATAAAGAAGACGAAGACGAGGGCGAAGAAGAAGAAGGAGAAGAACACGCGGTAACCTTGGTACGCGGAAACGAGACCTTGCTAGAGTCTCTATAAACTCTTACCTAATGCAGAGGAAGCCTGACGGAGAGATAAGAGGGCTGCGAATGTCCGAGGATAGCTACTCGTTCGTCGTGCTCAATGGCTCGAGACTTTCACGAGCATTCCTACGTCTCTCACAGTGGCTGAGCCTCTCTACGGTCCCGTTCATCTCTTCTGCTCTCCACCTGCCTCGCCCTGCCACGATTTTTGCGGGCCCCGCGAGGTCGCCAGGACCCCCGCCCGATTGCATCCACGCACGCACACACACACACGCGCGCAAGCAAGCCCTTCCAACCCGCGCACCATATACTCCGTGTTTAACCTCCCGAACCTTCGATTTACACCGGCCTCACCACGACCTTCCACTTTTCTTCTTATTGTCCACACACAGCCATCTCCCTCCCCCCCCCCCCCCTCCTACTCTATACCGCGCACTGCGCTCTTGTTCATGCAAATTAACCACGCTAACGGTCTGCCAGATGTGTATTTAACGTTTCTCAATTTAATCCCCCCCTCCCCCATTCCAAATGAACCTGCGGTACCACTTCCTTGTTATATTATATCAACGAGAGAATTTGCGCTTCTCCGGATCGCATTTCTGCCACTCGAACAACTCTTTTTCTACAACTTTGACAAGGGTAGTTCCGAGCACAGATAGAGATACGACTCGCGCCCGGAAGTCCCGTTTAACCTTTCGAACCCTGATTTACGGAGCAAACTCAGTCCAGAATGCTGCTCGCTATATATATGATACTTTCTTAGTGCAATGAACTCGTTTACCTTCCGCACGCTGCATACGCTTATATCTCTCCGGCTTATTATATATGTATATGTGGAGAACTTTGCAATCTCTACCTAAACGCTCTCGAGAATCCCACAATCGCTTCGCGATAATATCAAAAATTAAATCTTCCAGTTCTGCGCTGCGGAGAATAGAGATTACTTCTCTCTTTCATTATTCTTTCTTTCTCTCAATTATGTCACTGGGATTCCTGGAAATTACCGCTTTTCTTTACACTCGTTGCGCACCGACTGGAAACATCCCTCCAACGGTGGATTCTTTCCCGTGGAGAAAGTTCCTCGTCACACACATATATGAATTATTTAAGCATTGTTTACAAGTTGCGCATATATATATATACTATGGCTGCATTCAATAGCAAGGCTCTTTGAACTTGACCGAATATCTCCATTATATTGGCTGGATTCCAGCATCGCTGCGTTTGTTTATTTATTAAAATTTATGCAGCGAAATGTTATTAGGCCGAGAGATAACGGAAAAGCAGACACGTTTATTTATCGATATATCGCATTTCCCATATGTGTTAACTGTCACGAAGCAAGTGGAGCGGCTCTGATTGGACTTATCGCGTTAACTGTTTTGAATTTCTTGAATAAATTCATCAGTTTATATCGAGAGGCAGGAGCAGCTTTTAATCATCGGGGTGCTCGACTGACGGACTGGCCAAGTTTCGCGAGAGTATCGATCAGCTTTCACGCAATATTCAGGCCTCGATATAGCGGTATATATCGCCACTCGCTCGCTCGCGTATTCCCAAGAAATGATTATCCTTCGAAAGGATCTGCATTCCAACGAGCCTCTTTTTGCAAGGACGGCTTCTGCGATTTCAATGCGATTGCGTAATATACGCACGCATAAAAGGTAACGCATTGACGCGTGGAAGCACAGGAATTAATAATAAGGCGAGATGAGACGGGAGCTATCGATTGGATGTGAAATTCCTAACGAAAGTCGGTGAGCACCAACCAGACCGGAAGTTGAGTCGTCCTAGAGTTCTTCATTTGGTTCTATTCCTTCTTTCGTTTCTCGCTCGCCGCGTTGCAACGTCGAGAAACTGCTTTATTGGACCGATGATTCTTCGTTAGGACTCTAGCTGCTGCAGACCAATGCACGAGACGTTCGTTTTTCGAGAAAAGCAATAAACATCCCAGCACGGGTCTCTCAATATCTTCCAACACCCAACAACGATCCTATTTCGAATTAACGCGCCATTATCATATATATTATATCCCTCGCGATTCACTTCTGCGCGCGCGTGTGTGTGTACATTGTACACTATACGGTATACCGAATTTCTTATCTCGTCGAGTGAAAAATGGGAAATAATCGGAAGGAGGATCGATATATTTTGCGATTGGTCGTGGCTGAGGAATCACGTGATGTTGAGGCAAGGAGAACCGCGAGCTGCCCACGTTTCCGCGCGATTGCATCTCGGCGAGCCCTTATACACTTTGGAAACTTTATTGACTATTAGCCCCCCTCTCTCATCTTATTCGGTTCTCCCCATGCTTCCTCCCTCCGTCCTTTTCCAACCGTTCCTATCGTTCTCCACATCTCTCTCTCTCTCTCTCTCTCTCTCTCTCTCTCTCTACCTTCGTTCTTCCTTCCTTCTTCCCCCACCACCACCACCCCACCTTACACAATACCCACGCCGTGCACCCGAAAAGAATAACCAGCCGCAAATATGGTCTTGGATATAGAGAAATCGTCTATACTATGTATATATGTATATATATATATATATAGAGGATAATACACGATCCTCGCCACGAATCGCAATAACCCATAATGCATTCGTTTTACAAGTTTTCATTCCGCATTTGCATTCTCGCTCGATAAAAGATCTCCTCCATCCAGACCTGCCGCGCGAGAGACCTCTATTATTAATTATCGAGCGTTTTGTCAAGAGTAAGATGGAAAACGTGGGAATTGAAATGAGGCATGCGAGGCTCGCCAATCGTGAGTATAGTTAATATACATGCATATATATATGTGTGTGTTTGTGTATACTATATATATATATATATATACATAGCATATACACAGTGGTTGGAAGGATATTTGAAGCGATTATTTATGAAATGTTTACCCTTCGTTACGGCACAAGTCGTAATGCTTTGTAAATTACGCGAGTGCGTATTTGCAAGGTGGGTACACAAGCACGCGTGTACGTGTGTTTGTTTAGCCGAGTATTACCGGCATTATTGCGCTGTTTGTGTGTGCGCGCAGGTTAAATGTGTGCCTTCCACCGTGCGGCGGTGTCCAGGCGTACGCGCGCGCGCGCGCGCGAACGCGAGCTCTCGGCATACCGATTACTTTTACACGGCCATTTGACGGCCACTACACCTTCTCCGCGCCGGCTCTTTACTCCCCTCATCCCCCCCTCTGCTCCTAAATCACCACACGACCGCTCTCTTGCGAGAGTGCGTGTGAATCTGTGTCAGGGAAAGTAAAGAGATCGAAGGGACTCGATATCAAATCGGAAAGCGACCGTTTTTTTTATAAGAACGATACGTCAACTTTCCTGGATATATATGGAATATTGCATATATTCGTATAAAACACTCGCGATGGAAAACGAAAGTACAGCGTCCTCGGTAACGAGTAGAACGAAGAAAAATTGTTGATTTAATGAAATTTTGCATTTTCTCTTATAAATACTGCATTAAGTTTGCACGTATCGAGTTTTCTGCTGCGAGGTTGGAAACGCGGAGACTCTATTAGAGTTTATGTGAGAGGAGAAACAGAATCGATGCAGATCAATGTACATTTGTAAATATTTATATTAGCGAGCATCTTACTCTCTCGCGCGCTACGAATGACCGTGGACTCTGACCGAAGCTCGTGAAAGGTAAACAGTGTTTTGTTTTCGAGCTGACAAGATCGACATTTTTCTTCAGGGGCTAAGATATTTCTCACCGGCTCGCAGCTTTAGCGTTCTCTATTAATTGACGTTAGTTGGTGTGTATTCTCTCTCTCTCTCTCTCTCTCTGGTTTGGAGGAGCACGAGTGGTCGGAGCTTGTGGCAAAACAGGGGGAGACTAGGCGGTGGCCAGTGGCCGGTGGCCGCCACCGTGGGGCAGCCTCCCCTCAATGAGATACCAATGGGTTCCCATGGGCTCTCTCACGGCTACTCTTCACGGCGCGCAATCCACGAGATATCCAAGCCTATAAGTGATCTTAATGACCGCCGCCGGCTATAAAGTCCAGAATTCCTTCGCGGCACACAGCAGATTCTACCTTACACTCCTACGTATTGCACCCGGTAGCTTGACGCACCTCTGTTTTATACACTGTATACATTTATATATATATATATATATATATATATATAAATATAGTATAAAACATTTAACGAGCAACAACGAGAGTCTAACGTGTATTTATAAAGTTGAGAATTGAGAGCAAGAGTTTGAGACGAACGACCGTTTGTTTATTTGCAGACTGTTTGATTTTCGGTGAAGGGAAAAATTGGGTGAAACGCCGCGCGCGGTCGAGGGGGGATCTCGATAAGATTTTCTCGGCTGGGTTTCGCGCGAAAATCCTACGGAACGGACCGGTTCGGTTGTTGGATGACCTCGATCCCTCAGAGTGCTCTGGCATCGCAGCGCGCGACTCGGCAACGGCGACTCGCTCGTTCCTGCCGCGGGTCTTCTCGCGCCTGCCATTCGCGGAATGCAAGCGCGCACTGCCATCGCCGCCACGCCACCGCCTCTCTGCTCCACTCTGCAACAGCCTACAGCAGTCTGAGAGGCATTCTGACTCTGCTCAGCCGCTGAGGCTGAGCACCGAGCGGCCTGCCAACCCGGCTGCATCGGTACCTTTGCTCGAGCCGCCGCCTCAACAAAGCGAAAGTGACTTGCGAGTCCTCCGCGTATATACATATATATACTAGAAAACGCGCGCGATATATTTACCCTCATCTCCGCGAGAAACATTAACAACCGATGGACCGCGTCGTCTCAAACTCATTTATATATATACTACAGCGTAACCCCCCCCCCCCCTTAAAATCCCATCACTATTTATCATCGCTCGATTCGTGAAACTCCCGATGACAATTTTCATCCGATATATTTGCAAAATACTTGAATTTCGATTTCGTTGAACGTTTTGCAGAAAATCAATCGTGGTGTAAGGTAGGATTTTTATAGAGAAATTGAAATAAAATTTAATTACAGTGACGTGTCGAAAGGACGTTAATAAAGAGTTGGAAGAGGATGAAATTTGTGTAAATCTCGATAGCCTCGTTCTATCCCCTAGCTCGGCTCGGTTCCCCACCGATCGCAGGGATTAATTCACGGTGTAATTATCGCGCTACAAGGAATTCTCACCGTGTCCCGCGCGGATGTCGTCCTTTGAATTCTCGTTGAAAGCGGTGTATCCAACGTAGTTCCATTTAATTGCAGTAGCATTGTGAGCAGAGGTATATAGTTGGTTGGTTCTTGCGCCGGGCTACCATGCAGGAGTACCAGGGCAGGCCAGGCTCGAGGCTCGAGACTAGCTCTCTGGCTGCCTGGCTGCCAGCCTGTCAGGAACGATAAGAGGCGAAGAAAACGAAAGTGAGCCACAGCCGAGCGAGCACAGAGAGCTGAATTCTATCGAATCCGTGAGATCGCGTCCTTGGCCTGCGATCGGGAATTCCAACGAGTTCCTCTCGCCTCACTTTTATACCTCTGCAATAATTAACCCCCCCCCCCCCCCCGTCTACCCTCATCCCATCTCGCAAGAAAACCCTTCGAGTCTCTTTAACATAACTTCATTACACAACGCAGTTACAAATTTCAACAGACACAGCGCTGTCCTCTGTAAAGAGGACAATTTCCGTAAAGCATATTTCATAATAATTCTTTTGTCTCGTTACTATTATGGTTTTGTAAACTTTCGTAATTCTATGAAACGAACATTCCGAGTATCTTCAAGTTTGTTATTGTTCCAATGTCGAGCTTCGCCGTGGAGTTTTGTTTTGGTTTGTGTTTTTGTCTCTCTGGTTGTTCGGTTTTTCAAGCTCGGGACTCGTCGCGTCGGTCGATTATTTGGGCCAACGCTATTAAGAAGAAAGCTCACCTCCGATGCACAGTGTTAAACGTTTAATCGGGGACTTTCCCGATGAACGTGCGAAAGCTGCTGCAGCGATTTCAGCTCGTGCGTGTCACTCATCACTCACACCGATAGACCGAGCAGCAGTTGCAATATTTACGCGTTCCAAGCTGTGTGTAAACACGCGCCTTCTCCGAGCGTTTATACACTCACACAGAAGAATCGTAGCACGCGTTGTTGACGGGAAAGTTCTCGCACTCGGTCAGAGATTGTAAAGACGAGATAGCTGCTCAAATGTGCTTCTCGCATACCACCTATTGGCTATCGAAGGACAGTTTCGTCCAGTTTCCGTTCTCAGATCGCGACTGGACCTGTTTCACTCTGCAAATCTCTCTCTCTCTCTCTATCTGATCTACCTATATATATTAGCATTACTACACACACGTTTCTCTTTCTACTCCTCTATTTTTCCACCATATACCAGACTTGAATTTCTCGCCACTCTCCGTAAAGTTTCCACGACGAGTAGTTTGAAAAATCGGATCCTCTCGAAACGGAAGTGACATATATATATATATATATATATTTCGAGCAATGCTAGAGAAATATTCGAGTCGAGGTTTAAGACGAAGGAGATTAAATGATGGATCGAAAGAAATTAAATCTGCAATTTGTTACCTGGTACTGTAATCAGGAATGATGTTTGTAAGACAAAAGCAACAAGACGCAAGTATGTAACGAGTAGTACTTAATTGCGCTGCTTGTGACGGGCAATTAAATACGATCCGACTAAATTCCATGTAGCCAGCTTTCCCGACGAATTTCTGACCGCGTTAAAGCTGCTTGCGCGATATAGTACTAAACCACGCACACGTATGTAATACATACATATAGAAACAGAGTGTGCGAGTATAAATATGCGGAGGAAAGAACTCGCCGTGACCATAGTGACGTTCCACAAGGAACTCGGTCATTTTTCCGCACCTCGGCCAATACGAAAATCATATTACTTACCCCATAAAGATTCTCATTGCTTCGAATAGGAAAATAAACGATTCGTACAAACGCATAAATCTTTATTAGTCTCCCATTAAAGAGAGAATTCTCGGCTCGGGATTCTCCAGTGATCATCTGCCTTGATAATCGCGTCATTTTTCTATACCCTGTACTGCCCCTGCTATATATATGTATATATATATATATATATATATATATATATATATATATATATATATAAAGCTTGCAAAAATAATCAAACGATTTCCTGCGAATCCTTTTATTTCCCAATGAAAATTCATTAGAGAACGATCTAACGGAGCAAGGCTCTGTTCGATGGACGATTTAATAGCGAGAGAGAGAGAGAGAGAGAGAGAGAGAGAGAGAGAAGAGAGCGGAAGAAGCTTCCTCCTCATCTCCGGAATTATAATAAATAACGAGCTCGCTGCTTAGCGCAATTATTGCCTTTAATAAGCTCGCCGAGTTCTTCTTTTCGCGGCAACTTATTATTTGCCTGGAGAGTAAATAGTTGCTGAAATATCGAATTTCCTCATTGGTCAGCGTTGAGATATTCGAGGATCGCCGTGGAACTTGCCCATGGGTGAGCCTATACGTGTATCCCGATCTCGTTATCAGGATTAATAAGCGAGTCCAGGCTCGAGTTAGAAGCGCGGTAATCTCGTGCGTGCGATCTTAGCCCGCGCGCCATTTAAATATGCCGCGAGCCTTTTCAGCTGATAGGCCTTTTAATATGAGCGCTGCTTGTTTCTACAGTTATAGGAGAGGGGAGGGGAGGGGAGGCTTAAGGTGCGCACACACACTTGTGCAATCTTGGTCCTTGCTCAGTGGCCCGCTCAACTTTTTCCCTTAATCACGGTTTTTAACGAATTTGAAGGAAGAAGATGGTCCTCGAGGTCTTAGGACATAAATTGTCGTCCTGGACTGCAGTGGATAATTTTGATAAATCGATTCGATCGAAGAAAAGAACGCGAGCCAATCAGCCGTGCTCCGGTGCGACCTTTGAAATTGAAACCAAAACAACGCGGTCGCTGGAACGTACTACACAAACACATTCACTGCAGGTATATATATATATATATATATAGTGTTGCTAGTGTACACGCAGCTTCTCATAATCTCGCTGAACCTGTATTGTATTACGTAATTAGCCAATCGCGTACCCCCTCTCTTCGGTAAATAAACGTTCTTCGTAATTCGTGTAAAGGGGAAATAAAATTTCAATGGAGATATAATTGCGAAAGAAAATTGGAAAATTTGTATTTCCCGTTGAAATCGCTAAGAGGAGAGGTTCCGGTCGAAAGAAGTGGGTAACGAAGAACGGATAAATCGCACCGGGGCAAACGGTCGATAAAGATAAGCAGTGGGTAATTGTCTTTGGTTTTTATCGTTGGTCCTCGGCTTATTCGCGCGGAGAAACACGATAAGGCGAGTAACCGTTGCTGCAAGCGCAAGACACACGATCCCAACGGTCTTATTTGTCGCAAGGTCACCTTCCTTTCAGCACCAGCATCCCGCTTCTCGATCCTTCCTCGTCAGATTGACATTCGCGCTTCGACGGATTCCAACACCGTGATCATTTTTCACATTGCGCGCGGCAAAACACGTGCGGTGAGTATTTTCATTTCTTTTTTTTATATACGTAATAAACGAGAGCCGTAATTAGAGGTTGGTAGATTTAGAGAGGGATGACCGGGGGAGGGGGGGGGGGGGTTGGACAGATATCTAGTTCGATTTTTATTTCGCGAAAAGCCCCGTTGCTCCGGCGCAGCGATGGACCGTTGCACGCCGAGAGAGAAGACTGGCAATCGGGATGCTTAGAGATTAGACAAGCCGGTGCTTAGATACTGTAACGGGCTTCCTATAAGCAACACGCCATTTGGCGTCACGCCAACTCCATCGCGCGGATTTTATACTTCCCTCGAAAAAATCCCAGTTTCTCTCTCCTCTCTTGTCTCCGTAATTGCTACGCCCACTCGCCTGGATTCGTCGATAAGCCCTATATATATATATGTATAGACCAATGAATAGAAATTGAATTAATATAGTATATATTATTTATATACCTACAGAGAAATCGGTGGAATAATTAGTAATTCAGCTGTTCGTAGAAAGGTATGTACGTAGATTTATTAATTAACGAATTAATTAGGCGCAAGTTGGATTATTCTCATTAAGAAGAAAGTAAAATGGATAATTTTCAATGGAAGCGTATGAACGTAAGGAGGAGGAGAGGAGAATTATTGAATTATGAAGGATGACAAGGACACGCTGTATTGGAAAGATCGTATAGGAGGGGGTTGACAAGGTTGTATAGGGAAAGGGCTGCACGAGGTGATTAACTCGCGTGGTACACGAAGGTGCATTAGCCTCTGACCCAGGCTGATAGTAGATAGTCGCGCAGAGGCAACGCGAATTTCGTGGTAGAAGCGACAAGCGACCTCCGGCTTGTGTATACTTATTAAACAGAAGAGTTGACCTTTGACGCCGGAGTGACGCGTCATGGAACGTACACACGCACACACATATATGTATATATATATATATATACGCGGTGTGGCGCGGCGTGGCGCGCACAGGTGGTAAAGCTTCTTCCTTCCTTCCTTCCTTCCTTCCTTCCTCCCCCCCCCCCTACTGCCGCTGCCGAAGAAATGCGCGCGCTCGCGCGCGAGGCTGTACGGCATGAGCGAGCGAGCAACCCCCTTGGCGAGGCCGTGTAAGCAGCCATGCGGCGCGATAAAATTGATTTACTCGGCGGAGGAGCCGAGCCGAACAGCTGTGCGATATATGCACCCGAGGATCCCCAAGGACTCGCACCGAGGTAATTTATTTATGGGCCAAACAGTCATCAGCGCGTGCCGAGCCAATAAAATCAACCCGCACACCTTTTATTCTTTTCGATATAATCCTATCTATACATATATAAGAGGTTCGCTGCTATTGATTCTTCGGAAAAATCCAAATACTCTTCCTTCGCTTCTTGCCGATATTCCATGACGGTTGGGTTGGTTGGTTCTTCGGTCCATCGTCCAAGCATTCGCTTCTAGGTTTTCTGAAAAAATATTTACCGAAGCGTGAGCGCACGTTATGGTGAAATATCGAGGGAAATTTAATTAAGCAAGTTATACGTGTATATATATTGTTTCAATTAAGATATTTATAGGAGTAGCGGCGAGATTAACAGATGTGGAGAGATGAGGGAAGTAAAGGAGAGGAAGGAAGAAAGTAGCTCGCTCGCGCTATATGAGAATGGAAGAAACTAACGAAGCGAATCGCGCGCTGTCTCTTGGATGAAAAGGGAATAAAAGGGATCCATGAGATATGCGGCTAGATTGGCTGTAAAACATACAAGTCCTGGACTTACGCTCGATAAAGCCTCGAATTAACAGCAGCTGGTTATTTACCGCGGTGCTTTCGTCGCTTTTTCTCCGTGCACCGTGCATAGTGGACTTAGTAGAGGAGGGGAGGAGGAGGAAGAGGCCGATGAATAGGCGAGAGCGATCGGAGAAACGTGCGGCCGCGTCTCCGAGCCATGAAGAGAAAGAGCCGCCCAGCCACACAACCTTCTATAAAACCTTGAATTAATAACGTAGAACGCTATTGTGCTGCGCGTCGACGATGTATACGCTCACCGTTCTCCACAAAACCTCCTACCAGTTAAGGGAGCCTTTATTCTTGATTTAAGCACGAGCTACCAAACAACACGCGACCATTTTTTCCACAAAATTCTACACTCCCCTGCAGAAAATCACGGTTGAGACATCATTTCAGTGTCTCCCTGCTTCAGCTATACATATACTATATGTGTGTGTACATGTAAACACCGAGCGAGGCACTTTGCAAGCACCATAACATAGAGTTATGTAGAATTTAAGTAAATATTTATCTCCGTTCAATAATATGACTGAGAAATTCTAATTCTTGGAATAAAACCTTTTCGAAGCTTCTGTTTATTTACATTCAAAGAATTCTCGGTCAACAAAAAATGTACGTCTCTTGGAATTACTTTTGAATGAATGTTTACGTTCTAGCTGTAGGGCGTGACAAGTACCTCTTTTGCCAATAGGTGTACCAGTCCGTATAAACGATTTTCTCTCGCACTGAAACTTCAAATTTATAACAGACTTTTGCCCTATTTAAAATTCACGGTTTATCAGTTTTATTAGCCCCACTTACTCCTCTCGCTTCATAAATATATATATATATATATCGTACCGGTTAAAAGTACTTATTCTTCGAACCACCAAACTAGAACCCACGGTACCACTTAGGAGACACCCCTCCCCCCGCATTCCAGCAATGAAACTCGAGGAATTTCGCAAACTCTACTTATCGCCCTATTATATCGAACCAAATTGAAAACGACCTCGTAGCTGTGTTCCCACGCTTATAAAGGAATCTCTCGTGGCACACAAAGGGACCGATCGCGATTTGCCAACAAAACACAGTCATCTACGCGTTGATATTTTTATTATTAACGCGATCGAGAAGCCGAAGGTACATAGATAATAAGAAGCGACGAAACGCGTTTTGCATAAGACACTTTCACTGCAACTTTCCACAAACCCTATCGTTATTTTTCATCGTGCAAAATCGCTCGAACAATATAATCGCTAATTGTTTTCCTCAGAGACTTTTTTTTCTCCTCTTGGCGCATCCTCTTCCTAACTTGATTCCAGCCGAGATACACACCATAAGGCAGTATATAAAACACGCTCACGCGTCTTTCCAGACAATCGCAGCGAGGAAAGAAAGCCTGGTTGAAACTGAATTTTCATTTGAGCGTAAATACCTTACTTTCCTTTCGGAGAATTAGCATAAGCACGCAAACACGATAGGACGATTTTCAGACCGGTCTACCGAAACTGATTGTACCCCAAATAAACTCTCCTTTTCGCCAATCGCCATTTTTATCGCATTATATCGTTCTCGTGCAGATATATATAAATATAGTAGAGCTCGCGCGTAGTGGATACTTGCATTTTTTACGAGCGGAGTAATCGTTGGAGACGAGAAACCTTGGTCGTAAGCACGTTCCCTTTCGTACAAGCGGTCGCACGTGGGTAGATCGCAGATTCGGCGCATCGTTAAAAAGAGAAAGTGACTCCGGCGAGTGAGTTTGAGTTTGGCTCTGTTGGTCCGACGAAAAAAACAATAACAATTACAAAGGGGTTGGACCTACCGGTTCGCGCAACAGCAACCCAACAACAACACAGTCAACGGGCAACGCTCGATAAACGGTGATCGAGGAATTTTTCTTGGGATAAGTGCGAATTATAGGTCTGTGCGCGTGCGCGTGCGCTCGCGCGCCCCTCGGTATCTCGTCCGTCGGCCATAACAAGAGGGAATTCGCCGGCGCGCAGAGACACAATCGGCCGAAGACGGATGGCCGTTAACACACGCGATGCTATTTCTTCTTCGACGGCAGCAGCAGCAGCATGGGAATCCCAGGATGCATTTTTCCATGCGCGTCGACAAAGAAAACCGAGTGAAAACTCGTCGTTTATTGTTTCAACCCCGTCCAATCGCATCACTCTCTCGTGTGTCTCTCTTTTTAAAGAATCACAATCGTTCGTTGGCGCGCGCGAGCAAGCGAACGCGGGTTTCCCTCTTCTCTCATTTGTTTTCGGCTCTGGCCTGTGTGAAACGTGAGAGAACAGCGAGCGTTGCAGGTTTTACGATCGAATTCTTCATTTCCAGGAGCAAGCGACTTTTTAAACGTTTCCCGGTACACATCAGGTATAACCTAAGAAAACAAACCAAGCACACGAACCCGTGTGAATTTCGGCCTTGCAATCTCGAAACTTTCCCAATACTCTCGCCTCTAAGGATTAGAATGGAAATTCCTAATGAGACTCCATAAATCCGTAGCCTCTCCCAGTACTATCCTAAAGCGAAACGACTAATTCGAGTTGTTCTTCCAAGCGTTTCCTTTGAAAATCCTCGAGTTTCGTCCACGAGCTGCAATTATTCAACATTAAACCCAGCCTTGCTCCTACACCTTGTACATACTTCATACTACGAGAACCGAATAATGACTCAAGAATTTACGCGAGAATTCCTCGAGTTTGGGAAATCTTGGAGGTTTTATAAATTTGCTGGAAATGTTTTGGGGAAAATGGTGAGATTTTGCGAGATGGTCGTCGAGAGGAAGGACGCGAAGAGACCTGGATATTCCGCGTGTCGTTCACCCCAACCAACAGCAGCAGCAGCAATAGCAGAAGAAGAAGAAGGAGACGTGGCAGTGCGTAAACCGTCCCGCAGGGTGTACTAGGTGCGAGTGTTATGGTTTGTTTGCAGTGGCGCATACCTCGCGTCCCCCCTCCCCCCTTCTCTTACACACACACACACACACACACACAAGTTCCTCTCTTCTCTTTATTTCCCAAGCAAGCTTTTCCTTCTTTCTCCAACACTGGTGGTTATGATGGTGTTGGTGGCGGTGCTGCTGCTTCTTAATCTTCTTCTTCTCTCTCATTGGCCAATTGTTGCGCGCACGCGCACCATTCCATTCCGTCTAGCCTGGCCTGGCAGGAGGCAGGCAGGCAGGCAGAGAGCTAGCTCTGTGTGGCTGTAAGGCTTAGCTGGCTAGAATGGCTAGATGTGTAGTAGGATTCACGGCTCTTGCGTTCTCCCGGCCCGGCGGCTTTCATTATTCGCGAGTTAGCACAATGCCTACGTGATTACGTACTTAGGACGATGTACCATAGTTATACGAACCCCCACCCCGTGTTAACGAAGGTAGATGGCCTCGACTCTGCTTCTTCCTACTTGCTCCGCACTCTTAATTCTACTCGTTCTTCTTTTTCAATCCTATGAATTCATCAGCAACCGTGTACGTAAACAATTGGCCGAAAACCAATCCAGTCGTTTGATAATAACAACACTGCTGATAATGATGGGAATCGTTGGCTTCCTTGGAAGGAGATTATGGCACAATTCATGCTCCAGTTACGACACGATTTCATATTATTTATGTGTATATGTATATATATATATTACTCATTCCATTTTGAAAGAATTCAAGAATGGAAGCACGGAATAAACATATGAATTATTAATGGGAAATTAACTGAAATTGTTGAAAGGACTGGCTACATTGTTCTGAATCGTAACGAGGGAGATTTCACTTTTGTTCGATTTGTGAGGCGGAGTGTGCACGCATGTGGAAAGTCTTAATTGTTTTCCAGATAACCGTCGGAAGAGCAAAGCGGGAATCTCCAAGTCATCGGGTATTAAATTACAACCGACTACGACTATATACTATATACACACGTTATAACCAGGCATAACTCTTATGAATTAAACAAGTCCCTCTTACGTCAGTTAACCATTTACTAAGCAATTTCGTCTTTCGTTTCTCCACTGACCTACCTCAATCTCCTCGCAAATATCTGTTATCCAAATTCAAAGCACTCCTATCAGAAGAATCCTGGCTGAAACGGTTAATGACTGTAATAGCTTTGGAACTCACGTTGGCTTCCGGCATACGTAAACTATATATATATATATATATATATGTATATATATTCGTACGTCGAAGAGATTTTATACTTTCCTTCCGGATTCCTGTGTTCGATCGTTATTATTATAAACATAGTAGGCAGTTGAGATCGTGGATCATCTTAACGAATGGCGATACGTTGAACGTAGCTAAATTTGTGATTTGAAAAATAGCTGAATAGTCGACACGATTTTCCACTCTGGTTTAGTATTCAAGCGAGTCTTTCTGTGGTTCGGTAAGACTCGTATAGGCTATATAGCAATCGGAAGGTAAGCGGAGAAGGATTCCATGTCCTTTGTTCAGCCCTGCGCTAAGTCGCCTGATTCCTCATAATGCCTCGTAGCCGGACGGACGGTAAGCAACGCGTTTGGAATCCTAATTAGGCATGCACGAATGGGGCATTATACACCGACGACATCGCAATTATCCCGCGATTGCCGAAAGAACACGCGCGCCACTGGCTACCACATACTTGGTCATCGCGTAAGTATTCACCGAAAACTTTCCAATTGGCGAATATTGTCAATTGCTCGAGTTAATAGCCGCTTTCCAATTGGCCGGCGAGACGTCGTTAACGCACCACGACGCTCGTTAATAACTCGTAAAGAGACAAGAGGCTCGAAAAGATTTTCTCACCGATCAATATCGCGAGATACGAGCTCTCCCAGTCCAGTTTCATTATAGAGATATACCTGTATTAAATATATTAAACGCTCCAGGCTCGTGAAAGCAGATAAACATTGGAATTACAGATTTTCTTCCTTAACAAATACACCATAAAAACGTAAGACTTTCACGATAATCTTGACACGACGTTATGCTCGAAAAATATGCAATTATAGAATCTATGATTTTCTGTAAAAGAGAGGTGCTCGCGTTTATTAGTGCGTCGTGTACGAGCGAGGAAACTGTCATGGGGAATTCGACGCTTCCGGCAAAGCGAGGAAATCGTTGGGGAGATTGTAGAATGGCGCCGATATTATTATGGTCGAGCTTCGTAGGACTATTACGTCGTCAGTGGGGAACGAAGATCAATGATAAGCCATGCGATGCAAGATAAATAATAAGACAATAAATAACGGCGACAAGAGAATAGCGGCTGGTGTGTGCTGCGCGCTCTCTTCAAGACTCGCTGGATCCGAGAATCAAGAGGGGGATGGGGGAATGGATGTTGACTGCTGCGCGTTCTGTACTACGTTCTATCGCTACGCACAGCTTGACTGATCCGCGGACAGCAGCAACGCAGTCAAGAATTCCATTAATTTCTAAGCTGCTTTATTTTCCGTGCTTTTATTTGATAATTCAGAGGAAGAGGGGGTGGTAGGAAGGGTGGTAAAATTACTAGAGAATGAGCAAGAGAACGGAAGAGGTTAGAACGAGGCTGCGTACCGAAAGGAAGGAACGACTGGCTTCTCGGGTTACCGACTATATCTCGACCGACCCCCTTCTCTCTTCCTACCTTCTTCTTCCTCTCCTTTCCAGCCTTCTTCTTTCAGCACAACTTGCGCATCCTTCTCACTCGCTTACTCCGCGGCTTTCCTTCCGCATTCTGAAATTCCTCGAGAGCGAGCGATGATTTCTAATGGCGGCAAATCTACGATGATATACACTCTTTTCCGTTTCCCTCGCTGCTTTTGCCACTCATCCTCCTGGCTCCCCCTTCTCTCATTCGTCTCGAACTACGTCTCGAATCTGAAAGACTAGGTCTGCCGGCGCATGCGCAGGTGCGAAGAAATGGGCGTGCCAGGTTATGTACACTCGAGCCTGACCCAGATGCCTCGCGAATGAAACTCATCCGTTCACAGCTAGAAGAGTCCTCCCCACCTCCTATCGACGCGATAAGGACATTCTCACACACGTACACTCGGTTGTAATTATTTCCGATGGGCATTTTTCCAAAAGAAGGAGGAAAGTATCGCGTGGAACTTGTAGAATCAGCGATATGAAATATTCATCGGGATGATCTCCGTGATTTCCTGCGCGAGTTAGGTTATGTGTATACGTATATATATAGAGTGGCTGAGAGAAGATCGCGCGTAGTCATTGGATACCGGATAGCGAGGACGACGAGGACACAGAAATGCCTACGGCGAGTCGCTCCAGCGGTTCTTGACATCCTTCGACTCGATAAGACAATTTCCAGCGCGAGTTGTGCGCTGCGCTGTGTTCTGGCATTCGCGCTCGCTCCGAGCCCATCGGCCGATTCGCGCGCCGCCGTGCTTCCAACGCCGTCTATATGCTATGCTCTATAGTATATATATGTATACTGTGCCCCAGCAAAACATTCCTCTCGCAGTACACCGTAATAACTCGATCCTACCGTAGGAATTACACGAGCAAACGGAGATTCGACGCGAGTTAAAGATAATACCAGCGTGCCTTGCATAATGGGACGAAGAAAAATTCTCGTTGCATGAAATTCGATCGAGTGCCTCGCGCGCCTCGTCGATTCCACATTTGCGTCAGTGTGAACGATTCTTCTCGCGTTTTCCGGACTAGTGGTTGGTGCGGTAGTGGCTCAAGCCGAATTTACACGAGCAAACGCGAAGATTCGATGCGAGTCAACGCGTTGAATGTCACAGGCGGGCTTACCGTTGACTGACGGCTCTATATGAATTACGATATGAATTACGTTGTAAGATATTCGATGTGCTATCCAACGTGTTAAATATTGTAGTACCCACGCCTCCTATATATATATATATATATATTGTAGGTGACGTAGTCATCATTTTAAATGTAACAATGGGCGATCTGAGCGCTGTAGGTAGTTAATCGCGACAGATCATCGTTGAGAAGAGAGCAGTAGTAATAAAGCAAGCGGAGTATTTATATGGTGTTTCAATGACAACCAAAAATTAGAGAGGCCAGGAAATAAAAGGAGCGCTCTGACAAGGGGCATGATAGAAAGTTTAATTGTTTCTTTCTCCACCAACATTCTCCCAAAGTAGCCTTCCCGACAAAAATGAGGTCTACAATACATGTAACGAAGAGGATGAAAAATTCTGCTTGCGTGTGTAAAAGGCGATCCTAGTGCCACACACGCGTGATGAATTGTGCGTCTCCATCGATGTAAATGACTTTTCACGCGTTTTCCGGACAAGTGGCCCACGTCGATCCACCATTAACGCCACGAGGGGTTAACGGTTCTCGTACGACATTGACCTTGACACTGCTGCATCTGACGGTTTACTTTGGAACTGGTATATATACACATATATAGCTAGCTTGTATAGAAAGTCTGCTATTATATGCGCTTATAGCCAGTCGCAAAAATCCTGGCATACTTTCTAAAGTAGCACCGCCGCTTATTTATTATGACCAAGCGTGATTACGCGTTTTGCTAGAAAATTCGTCATCTTATTCGTAATTTAATTTGTCCTTAAACTCGGGTCAGTGTGAAAATTCCTCCGAGGAATACCAGCAACGATAACATTATTCACGCTCGAAATATTCCGTTTTCTGTTGTAAAGTCGATATAGTATAATTTCTTTTACTATCGATATAGATATATATATATATATATATATATATATGCACGAATGATGTTATCGCGAGCCAGTGGTTTTTATTATCTCTCATTTATATATTGTAATGTATTAATGGAATTCATTAAGATCGTTGCTTCTAATGCGCTGACTACATTAGACTTTATTTATCGCGATACTATTTTCTCCATTGAGCGTAAGAGACCGTTCGCGTGAGAACTCGCGTGCTTCTTTCTATGGATTGATATATAACCGATGCGTGCCGTACATGAATATTCGCGCCGGTGTAATTATAGTATAGATATTCCGGCGAAAAAAGAGGCCGTGGTGGATACGCATCGAAGCGAGATGTTTCGAGACGATATTCTCGAATCAGAACAAGCGATCGAACGACTATTTACGTGATAATTAATTGATATAATTAAAAGCCTCGTGCTCTTATCAATTTCGAGAAACTCTCAACTGTATCATAAGTTGTAGAAAAATTATAACGAGCGAGGCTCTTAATAATAATTAATCAAAAGAAAAAACTATTATTTTCAGAGAAATTGCATTAAGAGGAATTTTCAGCGTAGAGATTGGAAACTCGTCATAAATTATACCTCGTGGAAAGCTTATTACGTTTTAGATTAGAATTGTCGAAATAAAAATAGAATGTCCGAGGTTTATATATACGCGAGGTTTGATCGATGATTCGAGCAAATGACATAATGCTTATTAAGCTGTGAGAGCAATAAGCATAAATCGACGTTTCTCGTCGTAAATCTTTGATTTTCCAGCGGCAGGACTTGACGCACGAAGCGGAGACTGTCGCGTGGCTAATTTTCGTCGTGGAGATAGGATCTGGCCTGACCGGAAGTGTCATAGTGCGCATGCAAAGCGCAGGCGGTGTTTCCGCGTTCACGCCCGAGCACGCTCTTCGACGTTCCTTCACTCTCTCTCTCTCTCTCTCTCTCTCTCTCCCAGTCCGAGTATCCCATTACGCGAGAGAGACTAACCTCTACGCGCGCGTGTGTATGTGTATATCATATACGCAACGCAACCCTATTCGATCCACATGGCAAATACCACAAGCACGGCAAGCGAAATCACGTATTTCCCAAAATAATATAACCGCGTAAATCGAATTATATAATTTTTATTACGAAAATATAGTGCATAAAGATCATAACGAGGAATGTACGTATAACATTAAGCGAAGTGGTTGGCGAGTCGATATCGGAGAACGGAAGTTTGGTCCGTGAGATTTTCGAGTAAATGCGAAAAGGATCGAGATGAAAGCGAAGCGAGTCGGTGCCAATTGCAAGCTACTCGCTCGCCGCTACGTTCGCCGATGGCCGCTCCGGCGCTGCTCTCCCGGTAATCGCCACATAGCGAAGCATAAACGCGATTTAATGCCAAGCGCTCGCGCGCGCGCCTGCGCGCACGCTGCTCCACCTATAATTTCTCCCCTATTCCCGCGTCAGGAGGAAGCATGCTCCAACATCTGACCCTTTTCCGACCTTCTTTTCTTCTCCAAAGCATACGCGATATCTTTCGAATCGATACCGATCTTTACTGGAGAACGCTTCCGGATCTTGTTCCGATTCTTCGAGATTCCATCAATTTTCAGCAATCGGCCCACGGATCAATCTTGTAAGGTGACAAACGCGTCCGAAGGGAGGTTTATTGAGAAACGGGCAATGGAGACGTAACTGATTGAAATGCTGATTTGTGGACATTAGAGAGATTAGCGGAGCGGATCCAGATGAATAAGTTGTGTGTAAGGTGGTGGGCGGGCGAACGACGGAAGGACAGCTACCTTGGGAAACGAGGAAGTGGTGGTTTGTGTAGGGGGCATAAAGGAGGGGGGGGGGGGGGGAGAGCGACCAGTATAGTATTGTGCTCGCCTACCAAAGTAAGCTGAAGAAGAAACCGAGGCTAGCTTTGGTACACTCGAGGATGTGCCCGTTATGATGATTATCGTGCGTCGGACTACGAACGTCTCGGCATAATCTCTCCTTCCTCTTACATTCTATATATATATATATAGTGTGTGTGTGTGTGTATAGTTGGTCTCACATTTTCCCACACGCCTTTGTCATCCACCTCCCCCTCGACGAAAGAAATCGATACGCGATGATCCTGAAGAAGAAGAACGAAGAAGCGTCCTGCAACTGTTATACAAACGATAGTGAAAATCTCGTGGTTTTCTTTTGCAGTTTTTGCCGTTCTGCCGTCGCTCGCAGGATTTCTCGCGCCACTTCCGGTGTGTCCAGCGCAACTCGGTGAGTGGCAACGAGAATCTTAATACACCTTTGTAATCGTGACTTTGATAAGCGAGATATGGGAAAGCCGAAGAAGCGGCGAAAACGTGAGCGATATTTTGCAATATCGTGCTGCACCCTGACGTTCCCCGCACATTAGCATCCGTTCAGGACTAACTTATGCGCCATTTTCCTAAAAGGTCTTTCCCTTATGATGCGGCCGCTCCTGCCAAACGTAAAATCAGCTACCGAATCGCTCTGTTGGATTACGGCACGCAGTCGCACACACGAGCCTTTTTCACTTCCCCTAAATACACACATGTACCTATACAATACTATATATATATATATATATATATACAAATATAGAAAGAAAGAAGGTACCGTAAGATATTTGTGAGACCCGCGGATTCGCTGCATATTACCGAAGCACGAAACTATATATATATATATACAATAAAGGTTCGCTCCAGCCGGCTGACCTTAAGCAACGTTTCTGCGGTGTCCCGGACGAAATAAGTTAACGGCCGTCGGCGTTTCCTCATTCCTATTCGCGTTCTCCAGTATTACGTTCTTCGGGTCGTTAAGTTCTCCACCTGAGAGAGAGCGAGTGAGATGCAGGAGGGTGTACGAGCCGCATATGCGTGAAGGGTGTGTGCAGGTAAAAACGTGCAGCGATCGGTAGCTCGATTCGAGAGAAAGGGCCACGAGTGATATATATATATATATATTTACCAGAGATTCAAGATTGCACGGAATTTTCTTGAAAAGAGAAACGCTTGGAAAAGGGCAGACTGCACCGTTATAAGCGACCGAATGAAAAATATCGCGGCTGACTGGAATGACCTCGGATGTTATGGAACTGATTACCGCACGTGCGCCACGCATATAGCATAACGATCCCAGACTAATTGCTCTACCTCCGGCGCGACGGCGGCGGGAATCGGCTCGATTGGCTAACGAAAGGGGAACGAGAGAGTGAGAAAGAGAGAGAGAGAGAGAGAGAGAGAGAGAGAGGGAACAGATAAACGGAGAAAGCTCATCGAAGTGTGCGAGAGAGAGGCTCGCACGACGAACGCTGCAGTCCTCGACAAACTTTCTACCAGACAGAGGCTATATCACCGCGCCATACTCGTTCACCTTTCTTTTTACACACCTTCTCTCTACCAAACTCCACATACTTTGGCACATTCCTCCATCGCGTTCACCCTTGCGCGCGCTACTTCGACTATATACACACTCCGCACGCAGAACCGATTTTTCCGATTTATACAGGAAGCCATTTTTTTGTTATTCAGAAACATCGCCATTATTGCTATACATGTGTATATAGCGCTGCGGGTCAGTGACCTTTTAAAACATTCGACATTGCGATTTCAACGTTGTACGCCGGTCGATTACGAGGCGGTAATGTCAACGTCCGGGGTGACAGTAATTACAAATTGTGTGCGAAAAAAAAGTAGGGAAACTGTAATTACAAAGTTGCTCCGCAGCGAGACTCGACGAGGTAAACTCACTAGAAGGGATTGTTTGAGTTGGGAAGAGCGCAGAGCGCGGCCGGGGGCTTCCTGGCCCGAAAGCCTTCGTCCTTATATACGAGCACTCCGCATCTACGTCTTTCGCATTCCCCGCAAACTACGCGAGTACATGTGTATAGAACGTTCGTGGGACGTTTCTGTAAGCTCAACTCGACGTATGTATCAGTTATATTCCCGAGAAGTGGTCTTTTTCGGAAATTTGCAGAATTCTTCGGGACAGCAGAGCTTGTTTCCAAATGTTAACTCGAAAGCAGTCGGCCATTGGAACACGAGCGATTTTAGCTTAACGTGGTGCAATCGCTGCTGGTTGCAGCTTCATTCGTCCTTTCGCTCGATCAATGAGAATACTTTGCGTAATTACCACTCGCTCCCTGCCTCCGGCGATGATTTATGCCTTCTCCGCTGCCAGCTTTCAGCTCGAAGCGTAGGAATCGTTGTGTCAATGTCCTTGACAACCTTCCAAGTCTCACCTATGTTTGCTCGACTCGCGTTACCGCTAATTAGCACCTACGTATAGCGCGCGTCTCACTATAAAATTCCACGTTCCTTCGAACGACATTAAACGATCTTTATGCCTGTAACTACGTCGGATCGGTTCACTCTTGTTTTAGCGGGGACTCAAATTGGAGCATCGTTTCGTTTACGAGCGAAATTTCCATTCGGCCCCCTCTCTTGTTCCTTTATCTTTTCTTTTTTTCAAACGTCTACGCCAGAATCATAATAGGTCTTTATATGTGTAGTATTAGAGGCCTCGGGCCAGAAATCCGAGGGCCGGAGAACGTCCATAAAGGCTCGTTTCGCCGACCGGCTAGCGGAAGGTGCAATATCTCGTGCTATAATAATTCTAACCCGGTTGATTTCGAGCCGAACACGATACGCCGCTGTCCGGCCTCCTCTCGATCACAGTTAAATTCTTCCCTCGAGAGATTACTTTGCGCGCGTTGGGAAGCCGCGAATAAATTGCGGCAGCAACAATGTGTCGGTAACCGGCATTTAACCTTTTTGCTAAACTCTAAGTGATTATATATCTTTTTAACAAGTACTCTCTCTCTCTCTCTCTCTCTCTCTCTCTCCCCGTCACTCTTTGACGAAACCTGCCAAGCCAAGGCTCCTCAAGGTTAAACCGTCGAAAATTTTCAACGAAACACTTTCGCCTCTATGTTCAGGAGTCTCTTTGTCATAGAATTTTTAGTACGTGGGAGTGAAGCAAAAAAGGATGTAATATCGATATAAAAAAATTCATAGAGATAATTTATCCGTGATTATTATAATCCAGCTCACAATGAGCTTTACAAAGCCAACGCGAACGAATAAGTTTGCCATTAATTTTCTTCGGTTATTAATCAATTGCAGTCTTTTGTGTAAGACACGAACAAGTTTTTGCAAATACCATAATAATATTTATATATTTACATCAATCAACCCAACCTTTTCATTTGCACGATAAATGTTACTTTATTATACATCGATTAAGCAAATCTCTCGTAATATCGATACAAATATTTATTGTTACGATAATAATAGGGGAATAAAAAACTTGCCTTGTATTCATGCAGGGCAGAGTTAATAGAATTTTATGGTTGTTATCGGATGATGATCATCGGTGCGATTAAAGTTTCGCGAGTCAATCGCATATAGGATATGGAGCGTCAGTGGCAATTAATGCGAGTGGTCGGTTCGGTTCACGGTCATTTGTAATAAAAGTTGAGCGTTCGATAAATGCACGCGTATCGCATATATATATATATATATATATATATATATATATACGTCCTGGGCAGATCAAGGTGTCGCCCAAGGGAGAGAATTTGGCCCGAAGATGAACGGTCGTAGGAAAATTAAACGGTGCAGGTAAGCCGCGCCACGCCGGCGAGAGAACAAGAATATTTCTCTTCCTCCTATATATATATATTCTCTCTTTTTCTCTCGTATGGCTTATAACGCAGGTTGAAAACTATAGAGAGCCCGAGGGAAGGAAAGCTGAGCAGCGGAGAACTCGATTGGCTGGCAAAGCCGGTGAAATTTGTCGTAAAGTTGCTAATTGATCAGAGACCTCTCTCCTGTTTCTCGGGTCAGTGATACACGAAATACTGGGAACGAAGTCGCGGAGAGAAGAAGTTGTCGTTGTTCGGTTTCTCTTTAGAGGGGGAGGGGGGCTGATTAAAATTGAACGTCGCGAATTTAGCGAATCGGCCTGGCATTGGCCGCGATATAGCACTGTCGGATTAAAGTCTTGGAGGAATTTTACAATGGTTTGTCGCAACACGCGATGATCCTCTCTCTCTCTGTCTAAGACGCGCGCGCTGAGTATGATTCTCAGCGCACGCGGGGGTGTCATCCTTGGCGCGTTATTCTCAGATATATCGCCGAGACTATGTCGACGTCCAGACGATAAGGTGGCTTTACAGCAGCAAAGTAGAGGCCTCTAAGGCTTCATTTACACCGGCGAGTGGGCTCAGCGTAGGACACACGCTGCGTGGGCCCATCCTTCTTACAGCCTTGCTACCTACACACTGGTATCAACGCGCACACTCGTTAAAACTATATGCACGAGCAAAGACCGATCTTTCTCTCTCACTGGCAAAAATAAAACACGTTCTTCCAATATCCGCAAACTCTCGATTGAATCAACGGAGAAATTGTCTCTCTTATATATATATTAATTTTTTATTCTTTCGAGGTTAGATTAATTATTTGTTTCGTATGTTTATCATAGAAACAGAGTACTCTTTGCGCGTGTTTCAGCTCTTGTACCGTATTACGCATTTTTCCCCATGGAGAAAACCGACTGTCGTGATTATTCCGTAACATTGTTATTATTATCGCAGAAGTGTGCGGTGGATCGTTCGAATTAAAATTGGCTCTCGCGCTTATGCTCGGGGAAGAATGGCCAATAAAGGAGGGAGAGCATTGAGAACGGAATAAGGTGTTTCTCAAGAGCCGCGCGTCAGAGCTGGAAAAAGCAGCATGAGTAAGAATTTGCTGCGCCGTGGTAGTAAAGAAGTGGAAGGAACAAAAATGCTACAATAGAAACTAAAATGTGTTGCGACAGTGCTGGATATGAGAATCGGTGAACAATTGGAATTCCTGGGATATGACTAAGGCAAATGGAGATGTCGATAAAGTGGTGCGAAAGAATCGCCGGAGGACAATAGCCGAGCGTTAGCGAATCGCGTGGAAAAGAATCGGTGGAGTTTGCCCGGGAAGAGGAGGAAGGTGACACGCGCGCGCGCGCGCGCGCGCGCACACACAGCTACGCGCCAGTTTCTCAATAATAGTAACGGTGTATTTGGTGCGAGCGATCGTTGTTATTAGGTATATAGAAGGGGGAGTAGCTCGCGGTAGCCGAGAGGAAGCTGCTCGGGCCATCTCCGAGGGGGCCTTAAGGCCCCTTGCGCCTCTAAAAGGGACCCCTCGACACTCGTTCGCGGCCTTCCTTCCTCCTACCGCAACGCTGCGCGCTCGCTCGCTTTACGAGCGCACCCGAGCCACGCCGTAGATCCCTAGATAACACCAGCAGTTATGCTCCAACGAACAAAGCCTCGCGTCCCGCTCCGATTTTTTCTCTCCCATCCCGAGAACACGCTCGTTTTATATTGCATAACCGACCTACACAAATCTCATCCCTCCCACTACCACACACTCGCGCCTCTTTATCCCTTTCTTCTCCTCCTCCCTTATCTCCTCCTCTCTTAATTAAACTAAATTGCTTAACCAATTAAACGTCTGCTAATTCATCCCTTCCCATAGATTTATGCACATACTTGTGCATCCACGCGGTTAATTCTGCCATTTTAACGATCAAATTCTTATGCTCTTTTCTCAAAACCAGATACATAGCTCTTAATTAATTACTCGCTGATAATTAAACTTTCAAAATCTCCTATATTCTCCCTGAATAACCCGATCCTGCAGGACCAGGTCGACGAAGGATTGTACGAATTATGAATTATGTCCTTGAAAAAAAAAGTTTAATCCCCGATAACTCTTCGACCAAGACCAGCATCCAAAAATGATACGAGACTTTTATTCTTCGAATCGTTCGCTCTGTAAGAATCAATCGCTTCGGCATTATCGAATCCGACACCCTGTATATATACCTATATTTATGTATATAGGACTTTTTATCGAGAATAATCTCTCCGGAGGATTCCATTGGAGAGTTCTGTCTAGGAACTGGCACTGGCAGTTCCGTAATGCGATTCGTGCGTACTTCCACAGCGTGACGATGAAGCCGTAAAGAGCCAACGGGACCCAGTCTGTGGAAACAAAACCGTTTTCACTATTCCGGTACACGCATTGTTCGCATCAGCTGTCCCACACATAAGTAATCCCGTTTCGCACACGAACAAACCCTCGGTACAGTCTTGCTTTACGTATACATATATATATATATATATATATATATATACGCTTTACGCCAAAACTCTATGGCGATTTGATAAACGAATTCGAAAAAATTCCACCACTCGCTCGTTATTATCGTTGCACGCACGTGCAGCCGTTTTAACGCTCGCGTATCGCGCACATACACTCGCATACCCGTGCATGATGCAATGGGAAATAATGGGACACGCGCATGTACGGCGCAGCAGCGAAAAAAATAATTGATCGGTATGTAGCTGCGAGGAAAGGAAGCGGGCGAGATCGCAGAATGGAATCGCCGTTATATTCTCCGCCAGTGAGATTCGAATCCACCTGATGGTGATTTTTCATTGGCCTCTTCGGTTGAAATTTTAGCCTGCGAGACTTTCATTATGCAGCGAGCCGATCGGCGATCGGTTTCCATAAAAGTCGGCGCGGCGTGTACCGATTAGGCCAAGTTTCTCTAATCACGTTTCGCGAGCTCGTTTCTCCTCGCGTATACGATCGATCGATAATGGCCACCTCCGACGATTTTCATCTCGCGCCGATCGTTCCTTAATTCTGCCCCCCGACAATGGTCGATCCTCGATTTTTCCATTTTTCTCTCCATATGCTTTGCATCTTTATCGACGGCCTACTTGATTAGCCACGCACGTCGATACGTTCATCCGATTAATTCTACCCCCCCCCCCAACCCCCTCCTCACCTCTTTCCACTCGTTACACGCTTATTACAGAGAAACGCCTGTCCAACTTTGCTCGCTCTCTCGTGTCTTCGCTCGATGCCAAAAAAATCGACGCTTGCAGTACGAATCTCGACTCATTTCTATATGCTTCCTATACATATAAATAATCGATCCTCGAAGGTTCTTGGATATTCGTCGAAAGAAACTTTATCGCGGAAGGTGTAGAAAATTCTTAATGCTTGTCGCAGAAATCGCTCATAACGCACGCTTTTACTTGTATTTAAATATTTATAATATTTCATACGTCGGAGTGCGCGCTGAAAAACGAGAGACTTCCGCGACTTTCTCGCCAATCGGGGTATATGTATATGTATATATGTGTCGATGGAATGCGTGTGCCGGTGGTCGGGACCCACCTACTTTCGATTGGCGAGGCGAGCAACAGGTTCACCGCGTGTATCACGTATACGGATAAATTTCGGTCATTGGACTCTGAGCGGGCCAGACACTCCGGTTCCACTCTCACCCATCGCATCGCATCGCGCATCGCCTCCTCCGATCGTCCATCTTCCGACGAAACTTTCCTTTTGCCACGGGGGACCTCGATACACTCTTTACTTTTTTTTTTTTATCCAACAGTTTTCACCTGCCACCCAGCAACGAAATCTTGATGGCTGTAGGACCGAGTTTCGACTCAGGGGAGATCGATCGCGGAGGTGAAAATCGAAAAAAGTCATCATTCTTCCACGAGAGTCGCGGTATACATATATATAGTGGTGTGTCGATGGCAAGAAAGTTTATAAAAAATTGAGAGACGTTGTAATCTTTTGTGCGAAGATTGGTATGCGATTATAGTTTTAAGAATTAAATTCGTCATGATTTCTGTAAAGTTATCAGTTTTTCACATGGACAATTTAGTGGGTGTGATTGAATTGTGACTGAAGGGAGATCTCGATCGTATAGAGATAAAAATAGAACAAAATAATAATTCTTCGCGAAGAGAAACACGATGCATATACAGTATCTTTATCCCATAAGTAATTTTATAAAAAAAAATCTAGAGATTTTGCTATGTTTTAGGCAAAGATTGATTTGCATAAATGGTTTTGGAAATTTTGTTGCAATTTCTATAAATTTATGCAATTTTTCAAGAGAAAAACTTAGTGGTTATAGGATTTAATTTCGATCGAAGGGACATCGATCGCTGCAGAGATGAAAATAAAATAATAATTCTTCACCGAGAGATCAGGTTATATACACATAGTACCTCTCGATGGCAAGTAACCGTAGAAAAAAAAAATCTAGAGACATTACTATATGTTTTACACGAAGATTAGTTTGCAAGTGTACATTCTCGGGAAGCTCGTCGCGATTTCCGATGATTTATAAAGAATTTTTCTCGCAGCTGCGACCTGATTCTCGCCAGGTGTTAAACGACTGGCTTAAATTCCAAACACTCCTTAGAAACAAACTGGAAATTATATAACGCATACACAGACACGAGCGGTGAGAATTTCTCGTTAATCCATGTAAACTTTTCTTTACGGTCACCGAGCAGAATGATTTCCTCGCGCAACTTTTGTTTTCCAGTTTGATTGAAGGGTAGCCGAGTGTTTCTCTTTGCTTTGGCGTTTTACAGTTTCTTAATGGCTTCGCAAATTCTTTTACCAAGTGTAGTATATAGTAGTGGTAATATGGTATATAGTAGCTAGTAGTACTAGCAGCACAGCGGAGAAACCATTCATTAGCGTTAAGCGAATTGCGCTAAAAGCTACCTATATATGTATACATATATATATATATATATATATATATATATATACCGTAATTGGCATTTGGCTCGAGCGACAAACATGTCACGAGGATCCCAGTAGATTTTCAAAGAGGCGCTTTCCCCGATTTACGCAATGCGCATGAAAAACCACTACACACACGAGTCTAGTTATATATATATATATATATATACCGGTTCTCCTCCTATATAGGATACTTATTATCATCCAATGACGCGTAGCACACCTTCTATGCACATGTATTTGTGTGTATACATTGATGAATTCTCTATACAGAAGAGGCCAATAAGCCCAAGCCAAGTCAGGGCAGGACAGGAGAAGCACACATTGCACCTGTGAGGACTCGTAATCGAGGAGATTGACACGATTCGAACACTTTCATATTTATATATATAATTGCGCGGATGGTGCTTCGGGGAAGAGGCGCGCAAGCCGTACAATGAACCGTTTTAAATACCAAAGAAGGACAGATCCTATCTGGCAATTTATCCGATTCCCGATGCGTCAATTTGCCACTATAGAGCTATCTTTAGCCGAGGTTAGCCAACGCCATATCTCATCTGTCAGAGGATCGAGCGAGCGGTGCACCATCTCCACAGTGGAAATAATTGAAAGAATAATTGTGCGCGGGCTTTAAAGGCATGGCAGGCATCGCCCGCGATCCCCTCGTATCGATATAGGCTGCTATACACCACGAGTCAACCCCTGAAAAGGATGAAAAGCTCGATATAATTAGCGTTCTGGTAGCGTACATATATATATATATATATATATATGTGTGTATATCGCGCGAAGTTGGCGCGAATGACGCGAAGGGTAATAATAATCGAGGAGCATCAGCGGGGGTCGTGGAGATTACTGGCCGCGCCGTGCGACCGCAGGAATGGGGGACGGTAGGTACCCGGCCGGCGTGCAGAGCGCGCGCTCGCGGGGTCAAGGCGGTTCAACCTTGAGGTTTCCTCGGTTTCCGGATGATGAGCGTCCATTGGGAAAACGCCGACGATGCCGCAGCACGGGGAGGAGTGTGAGAAACGACCGACTCCTGCCACCTCTTGTACTCGAACCGCAGAAGCGGAAGAGAACTCATAGTCCTGAACCATCCCCCCCCCCCCCCAACCCCTCCACGACGTCGTCTCTCGTGGAGCAAGAACCCGATGACGAATCACGGAAGCGTCAATAACGACACAACTACCCCAAGCAGAAAATCAAAACTCGACGCCGCCGAACTGCCACCTGCGCTGAAGAACCTTTCATTTCATCGCGATGTTTATATTACATATATATATATATATATGAGGTATCGTGGTCGTCATATGTTTGTCGAGTCCGAGTCAAGGTCAAACGCGTGAATCGTCGGAGGAATCGATGTTCCAAAATCTAATCCTTGCTAGGTATTGACCAGGTGGATCGTTTCATGTAAATAACCGAGATGAAGGAACGTGAGGTTTCTGTGTACGTGTGTGTGTCTTGCGCTGCTGGCAGCTCTCTCAATTAAGGAACTACAAAGCTGCCATAAAATCGGCTAACAATGCCTCGGGTCGATGAACCAGAAAATCTCGGAGAGAGACGGTTGGTCCCGTGGCGATGAAGATCGCGTGGAGATGCTCGACTAAGGAGGGGGGAGGGGGAGATGCTGAGAGGGAAGAACCGTACTGTACCGTTCTCGAAGAGGGAGAAAAATGAAGCTCCACCTCCCGAGGGACCACCGAATCTGCTGAGAAGATCTCTGCTTTCCGGTATTGTTTACGAGTTCCGAAAGAATCTCTTCGTCCGATCTGTCACGTGCGTGTACTATATATATATATATATATATATATATATATTTAAGATAACATAAAAATAGTCGCGGGGAATGTACACCTGTGAGAGTGCATCGGCCTGTTGCGAAATCTCGTGAAAACGATCTCGTCTACGAATAGACACGACGATGGTGCGTATTGTGTTTACTCCCCCCACTACGCGCGATGCTGAATCACCGGCGAATGTCGTCCGATAACATTCATGCATTCCCGACCCGCGAGCACCGCAGATATGCAACAACAGTATACGCGTGCTCCGAGTGGAATTAATTCGTTGCGTTTTACCCCTAGATGCCTTTTTTATCGCAGGCAAAAATTCAATTTCCTCACCATAGAGAGAGAGAGAGAGAGAGAGAGAGAGAGAGAGAGAGAGAGAGAGAGAGAGAGAGAGGCTGCGACTCATAAATCATCCTTATCTTCGCGTGGCATTCGCCGCAGGAAAATTTATTCCTCTCGATTCTCTTTCGAAATGGAAATGCGGCTAAAAGCGACTAATTGCAGTTGGGACACAATGACTCTGAAAGGGAAATGACTCAATCGAGTGAGAAAAACACGCGAGAGAGAGAGAGAGAGAGATCTCTCACGTGGATCTTTGCATCGATCAACGCATTAATTATTCGACGCAAGAGTCGTTATGTAATTATTGTTGATACATATATGTACACGTGAGAAGAGTCGTTTATTCAAAGTTCTCTTCGTGTACGTGTCAGTGCATTGCGGAGTTTAATGAAGAATGCCAGCCCTCGGCAGGATGTATCGATTTATCCAGCGAGAAAAACACTCGCACTCCGTGTATACTTACGGTGACACGCGTCTCTGCGATCTAACGGACGCGTAGAAGCGTTTTACCACGATCGATATCGTCGCGGCTGACGACGCCTTGTTCCTTAATTGGAATTGGAAATAAATTGCATCCTAACCGTTACGTCAGCTACTACCAAAAATTGCATACTCGATATGGTTATCCATTTCTTTTACAGGAAAAATTATTCGAGGACAAAACGGGCTGGAAATGTTGCGAATTATTCTTGGACGGTTTACTCGTGTGTATATATAGCTTTCGGTCTCGATAATTCAATCCGTTCCACGAAGATGGCGTGTTTCGTTATCCCGACAGCCGCTTCACCGAGGAAAATACTTACATCATTGAGACGTACAAGTGCATCGCCAGCGATAATTCAGTTTGATCGACGAATCGACTTTGTCAGTCCAATCCGGACGCTTAATTAACGCTCCAACTCCATTTCTATACACTTATTATCGTCCAGGATTTTCCAGCCGTTCTCATTTAACTATATATATATATATATATATATATATGTATATAGTCGAATGAGATTGGTTGGGGAGATAAAAGTGAGAGAGTTGCCTTATACGCGATACAGGATTGCTTTCCTCGAATACCTCAATTTGTATGATCAAAGAGGAGTAGAGAGGAATTCCGCGGGTTCAGGAAAAGGACTCGTATTAACATTTCCTAGACTTTCCAATGGCTCAATTTCTGAAGCAACCTCGGCAATTTTTCGAGAGCCGCGCGCGCGCGCGCCACTTTGCATCGGCCGCTCGCTCGTTTCTGCATTTTCCTCGTTCCGCTACAAATTATAAGGTTGATTGGCGCGAATGCTAATAAGGGTTCTCGTGATCATCGAACCTAGCTGGACAGTTGCGAGGAGAGTTTCAACGCGAACCTGCCTTCGCCTAAGGAAGACTATGCATTTCCTTCGTTTGTTTATATAATTATAACAGTATATATATAAATATATATATATATATATACAACTGGTCGATAAATTCCTTTAAAATATTCATTTCTATCCTTCCAGTTTGACTCTCTTCAGGTACAAATTACAAAGCTGATCGTCGCGTATGTGAATATAAAAGAGTTTGCTACGTTGATGGAACATCGGGACGGTTATTGCGACGAGGAGATCCGAGTTTAAACGCGAACCTGCAGCCATCGGGCTCCGGGGACCATTTGCTCGTTTTCTTCATAACAGTACAGGGAATATCTTCCGGAGTGTTCAAATCAGTCGCCAAACTGCTGTGTATTCCTTCCAGTTCATCTTATTACGACTATATAGCAACGTATAGCATTAACCGTGTTGCATGGATATTGGTGATCGTGCACGACGACATTCTCCATGACTCGTCCGATGCTTCGGATGGAACTCGATCCAATTGGCTTGTTCTCTCTCTCTCTCTCTCTCTCTCTCTCTCTCTCGGTCTGTATCTAGCTACACAACGAGTACCAATAGTCGCTGGCCCGAAGCTAAAAAAATCCAGACTGTTACGCGCTAAAACTACTTCCGGGATTATTTGTCATCTGGTCTAGCAATGAGAAACTAGGAAAAGGGCTGTGAACCCACCTCCCCCTCTCTTTAGACTCAGACTTTGCACTGCATCGGGTTACCTTCCTGGATTCATTTCATTCACATCGCGGAGTCACCCAGCATATGTGCAACCGAGTGCAGTACAGTCGTACGCAAAAACTGTGAACCCTCCCCGATCCTATCTCCCCTGCACCACTCCTCCCCCCTCTTATTAATTCAATTACAATACCAGCGCTGATAATCATGCGGATACAGCTGGCAACCTCGCTCACGATTAAGCAATTTTTAACGCGTTTACATAAACTCCGTGGCAGAGTTTATATACACGAGAGCCCACTTCTTATCAATCCGATAAGATTTGACTCATTGAAAGATATCCCATGGAATTTATAGCGCACGTTCTCGCTGGAATTATTAATCGTGCGTTTGTATAGACGTATAGTCTCGCGTCATTAAAAATGAAACATTTTATCGTTTAAATAGACTCCGCTAAGAGTTTCTCTCGCGATAAGATATAGAAGATTGTTAAGGTGAGATTGCAAAGGTCTCATCATCGAGAGGGGTCGAACGAGTTAGCGTTTGGAAGAATCTCTACGTGCAGTTATCAGGGTGGGCCTATATATATATATATATAGGTCTTTGCAGGATTAAACGATCGTATAGCCGAGAATGATGCGCCGTTGAATTATTCCGCTATTGGCAGAGACGGGAGTCTGTGTGCGATCCGGTTTTCCGGCGAGCCTTATACTTAGTGTGTCGTCCCGGCTAATTAAAAACCGTTAGGCGGATTCCCGTATCTTCCATCTGCCAAACGAATTGGGAGTGAAGATCCGCGCGCGGCCAACGGGACGGGACGAGACGAAAGCAACGGAAAAATATTTGCCGCGAGATTCCTCGCCGCTACGTGCTTATGCAATATGTGCAAATAACTCTCCATTGCATCATTAACGTCGATGTTCGTGCGTGTCGCGAGATCGAGCCAATCACGGTATAGTCGAGATCCTATCGGCATCTGGAAGGCTCGATATAAGAGATACCATCCGAGTCTGGCAGGATCAAATGATCCGGCACCAGGATTTCCTCCGCAATATCATTTTGGCTCATCGAAACGCGAAAGCTGAAAGACACCATTGTTTTCACCGCCGCGTATCCAATCCTCCGGATCATCCTGCGGCCTCGGCCGAACGCACCAACTCTGCGCTTTTTATGCGGATACCGAATCAGGATTCGCGTTGTTAATCCCGCGGAAAATCTTTTTCTTTTTACGTCCTCGCTTGGTCAATGGTGAAACGCGGGTGTTTTATTGTTGCAAATTTCATGGAGCATTCTTTATCATGGTGTACGCTGTAAAGGTGTCAAAATTTTCTCAATTATTTTGGTGAACGTTTCGAACATAGTTGAAGATAGTCCTTCGAGGATCGAGTGTAAAGAGTACTCGCGTTCTTAGGGGGGAAAGAATTTTTCTCACGAGTCCTTGGAGCGACGATTCCGACAGCGTACGATGACTCGTCGTCGTATAGGATGTTGCGTCACGAATCGCAGGAAAACACGCTATTTGATTCCACTTTTCTTTCAACGTTTGCACGATAAACGCGTGTGGATAGCTATACATATATATATATATATATATGTATATATACCATTAAACGCTGCTTACTTTCCCTTTATTTATCCGTGGAACGCGTCCTTTCGTGTCATCGTCTCTTCCTCCCGGCTAAAATTAAGCTTCCCTCTTCTCGCTGCTCGCTTCTTGCCAAACACACACACACACACATATTTATATATGTATACGTGGAAGCCACTTACACTTTCACGCTTTTTCCAAGAAATCTCTCTTCGTCATCTTTTCTACGTCGTTTATCTCGATCTTCCTTTTCCTGGCCATAAACACAACAGATATGACTCTTACTCTCATTGTTTTACCTGCTGGGAAATCCTTTGGAAAGCCTCCTCGAATAAAGGTGAATACGCGCCCAAACCTCTCATATGCGCCACGCGCTTACAAGTGTATATGTATATACCTAACATATATAGTATATATATAAGTGGCCACAAAGAACAATTTTTCTCTGTTGCACCAAACCGAGGAACAAATATTTAGATTCGCGCGTCGGTGAAACTCGTCGATGACCTTTTCCCGTCTCGGAGAACGCGGAAACTCCTTCGAATCCTCTCGGCGAAGTTTCGAATCGATCTCGCGAGGCGCGAGAGCGACCGAGTAGTCAGCGGAGACATCAACGCGAACCGGAAGCGTCCGTGCGTCACGTATATGTGCAGTTTGCACGTGTTGGTACATCCGCCATTCCCTCAATTAACCATATATATATATATATATATACAATAAATAGAACCTCCACACGAAATTCGTGCACTCCGCACATGCCTCGCAGCTTCGACGACTCTTTCGACCCTGAAGAAAAATGATTTTTCTCTCGCGATTTGCAGCGGAAAAGAATTTTTGAGCAAATCGCGCGCAGTGGCAAAAGTCGCCGCCGCGGATGAATAAATCTCTTTGCAGGTTCGATGACTCTGCCCCCCCCCCCCCCCCTGAAGTAGTTTCACAGTATCTCCGCACCCGGTTATCATAACCGCAACCATCCGTCACGCATCACTCGCCACTTTGTGCCGCGAGTCTCCTGCTCGTCGAGTCGATTACGCAGCTGGAATTCCACGAATCGGAAAAGCACGCGTTCGTTTTCAGAGTCGAGTGCAACCTCTTTGGTAACGCTCGGCGAGTATATCAGTGTGGGGGGAATTTGAAACGAGACTGATTCAGTGGTGTGAGAGATCCAGTCCGTGTTGTCGCGACTCGCCGGTTGACGATCCGAATCGATCTTCAGCGTCCTCGTCCTGCACTCGCCCACGTTACGCAACGCCGTGACACACGCGCGCGGAAGTGAAACCTTCCGCGTCTCCCAGCAGAGACCCTGAAGAAAGGAACCGACCGAAGACTCCTTGCGCCGCCGCAGTTTCACTTCGTCCTTCGCTTATCGTGGAACCCCCGGAAAAATTCTGCCGAAAACCGCAGAGAGCCAATTATGCTCCTCCCAGACCGCCGACTTATTACGCACTATATATTAAGCAGGAGTTACGTAATATTCCTTTGATTTTTCTACAACTCCTCGAAACGCCAAATCCGTAATACAAGAAGAGTGTTGCGCTCCTCGAGCAGCGCCGTTTCGCGGCTTAAATTCCAGCCAATTTCGCTCCGTACACTTTCCCGGACAATTTTTATACAAAGCGAGTGAGCTACTTGGCAAATCAATTTGACGCAATGCAGCGAGCGTTTTCCAAGCATCGGCAGGCTTCCCGGTATGGCCCGGTGAGCCTCGCGCCACAGGGAGAGGCGCTGAAAAAGCGTTTAGAGGCAGCATTTGCGCGAACCGTTAGTAAAAACCGTCGCTTTGGATCGGGAACAGAGTCCAGTTTTCCTACTTTTAATTTTCCTTTGCCAATTTGCCACAGGATCGTTATTACATATATATATATATATATATATATATATATATATATACGAGAGATGGTGAAAAAAACTCGCGTGACGGGATCCACGCGCCCTAACAAATTTCCCTCCGCGAACGACTATTAGGCTTGATCGGTATATATGTCGAGTCATTGGAATGATCGTTGAACGAATGACGCGATTTGCAAAGATATACATATATATAGATACCGTTGGAGTCCCGTGAAAAATCAAATCGCGAGGTATCCTGTGGCGAAAGTCCAAAGGTTGATCATCCCGGAGCGGTACCCTGGACTATTATGGAAAAAAAGGTTCGATAAAGTGGCGAAAGCCGTAAATCCTGAAAGAGAATAGCATCGAGGTTGGCTGTTGGCACGGTCTTAACACAATGGATATAAGAATAAGAAGGTGTAGGCGCAGAGGAGATTTTTCCCGTTTACGGGACTCTCTTAGTTAGCCGGGGCTTCGGATCGGAATTGGTTAGCGGTACTGCACAGTTGTAGATGATCTCGCGTGCAGGTTGGGCGCGCAGGTGCGCGTGGAAACTGCAACGCGTGAGTGCGCTGCCGAGCGAGCATTGGCCAATTCAGTGAATGGGCAACAGCCGAGAGAGAGAAAGAGAGAGAGAGAGAGAGAGAGAGAGAGGCTAAAGAAACGCGTCTTGGCCGTGCACGGAGTACCCAATGCTGTTGACACGAGGTTAAACCGTGCCAGGCCTGGTCTAACTGTAAGATAACTCCGGCAACTCGCCCGTCCGGATTAGCCATCGGCATTTTGCGCTCTTCGTCGGAAATTGCACGCACTTTTACTCCTCTCCTTATTCATGCGATGATCCCACCTCTCAATGTTCTTTATACTCGCTCGTAAGATGGTCGTACGGCGTGTTGAATGAAATTTCTTACGTATTGCGCAGGAGACAATGGCCGGTAGAGAATCCTGATAAGGGAAGGACAGAGAAGAAAAATGGGGAATCACGGTAGCAGCCATCAGCAGCAGCAGCACTGCCAGTCGCATGAAATGGGACGTGGCTGGACCCAGAGCTTCCCTCGGGAACTTGCCAGACACCATGCGCAGCCCTCGGGACACAAAGTCTTGCCGGAACCGACCAATCAGAGACTGCGAGCTACCAATAACGGAAGCATCATTCACAACGGTGGGACCATAAGTGGACGCAAGTCTTCCGCGCAGACGTTGCCGCACGACCTCAACAAGGTAAACTATATATATATATATATATGTGCGTTATCAAGCGAGTTCCACTCTGCGAGGTGGTTAATGCCTGTTACCAGCTTCCATTTTGATTTTATTATTTTTTGCTTTATCTGTGCAGCAAGGAGTGTTTCGAAGCAGAAGCACGTCAGCATCGAATTTCGGACAGCCGCGATTCCGAAGGAGCGACCATCACTGTTGCCATTACCAGACGGCCTGCGAGTCCCACTGCATGGAGAACGAGATGCAAGAGCTCAAGAGATTCGGCAGCGAACCGGATTTGAGGTACTCGCCGAACGGTCGTCCCCAGGCCGCTTGTTATTATCCTCCCGAGAGGGACTCTCGCGAACGAGAGAGTAGATACAAGGGGAAGAAGAAGTACAAAGCCCCGGCACCACCGGTGAACCTCCACTGCACCGATGGCTCCTCGCCGGATTCCTGCAAGTGGGATACTGGACAGGATCACCGGGACTCGAGGTGCAGACCGGAAGAGGACCTTCAACCACCCCCACCGAGGAGGTCACGACTGTTCAAGACTCGAGCGGAAACCAAACGGGCCCAGGTCAACTGGCTGTCCTCCTCCTCGAGCCAGTCCCATCTGCAGGAACGAGATGGAGTGGAGAACGAGAGAAGGTGGAGAACCGACAGGACCAAGGAGAACGCTAGACCAAACAACTGGAAGGATCCAGCTCGTCATAATCTGCATCAGTATCATCATCAGCATCCTCACGATCTATCGCAGAGATGGCCCAGGGACGAGCAGCAGCAGCAGCAGCTCCACTACCACCACCACCACCACCAAGCCAAATCTAAGATCTTCGATGGCAAGAACACTCTGCAGAGAAGCATGAGCAGTCCGGAATTCCAAGCTGAACTCATGCAAGTAGCACGAAAGGTTAGGAATAAGCTGAATTACAATGGTAGAGAGGCAATTTCATCGTTGGATCGGAAGGGGGAGATAATGAGGACGAAGGAAGGAGAGCTGGAGAACGCCAGGAAGACGCCAGAATCACGCATTAGGAATCAGGAAACGTCCGTCGTGAAGCAGCAGGAAGAGCGAAGGCCGGATGGCCGAGTGGTTACGAGGATTCACGAGGAGAGGAGGTTGATCGTTGAACGTTGCAGGATCGAGAATAAGAGGAACTTTGACGATCGAAGGTCATCCTCTCAGAGGGATCTCAGTAGGAGTAAAAATTCTCTCGAGGACCGTCCTCTGGACGCTCCGCTCAAGAAGAGGCCGCTGCAAAAAACCGCAAACGTCAAACACGAGATTATTTCTTCTGATCGTCCGAGAGATTCCAGAAAAAATACCAAGGAGAGACTGGAGTCTGTAGGTCACCCTCCATTGGACAGCAGGATTCAGGACAGACCCAGGAGGGATCATCCGGAGAACGTAGTGAAACTGAGCGAAGATGCGAGAAACAAAAATATCGTGGACCGTGGTAAGGTTGGCAGGACGCGTTCCGAGAGTCCAGTGAGGCAATCCAGCAGGACTCAGGAGCAGGACGTCAGGGGACAGGGTTCTGGAAGGGAGAGCACTCCGGAACCGAACGAGCAGAGATTCAAGGACAACGTGGATTCCAGATGGAAGAAACCGGAAGCTCGAACCGACTCGAAGAGCAAGGACAAACGTTGGCCGGATTCCGTCGATCAAGAGAATCATACGAGAGCCAATGACAAGTCTCCGAAGGCGGAAGTAAAAGGAGAGGAGTCCAATTGGCACATGTGAGTATAACTCTTGGAATTTCCATGAAAATTTCTTCCTTACTCGCGTCTCTCGTCTTCAGATTGGCATCGAACGAGAAATCGACGCCAAAGACCTTCTACTTTGGCATGGACGAAGAGCTGACGAAGGACACTCGAAATCTGATAGATTGCCAGATGGAGCAGCTCCAATCGAGGTTGCAGTCGAGAGAACTGAACAATGGTTCACCGGAGAGCAAAACGGTGGTCGACCCAGAGGACGTAAGTGGATCGAACAATACAGCGGCGCGCCGCATATCGCGTGCACGCGTGTCCGCGGGAAAAATTAATCTGTCACTGTTTGATCGCAGAACAAGAATGCCGAGGATATTTCCTTGAAATTGCGACCTACTTTGCCGAAGAAGCAATTGGAGATTCCACGATTTTCACCGTCAGCGGCCTGGAGACTGCTGTCTGCGCTGGAGGCTCCAGGGCCAACCATGAGCACCGCCAGTGAAGAGATACCGGTGAGTATCGTGCAGCAAAGACGAACCCATCGCTCTCTCATTTATATATCGGTTTCCATCATTATAAATCTTCCACAATTTAGTTCGTAAAGGCCATTTCTCCCATAAACATATAGTTATTGCAACCGCTGGTACCACTTTTTGGGGTTTCAGGTGATGTTCGAGGAGAGGATCGAGCGGATGTCGAGGCCACCACCGCCATTGGTAGGTTTGGGACCACGCAGCTCCCACGACAAGTCCGGGGACTCTGGAATATCGGGGGACGCAGGAGCTGCGAACGACGACTCCCTGGACGTGAGTACGTCGAACAACAACAACAACAGGACTAAGAGTGCCGCGACGAGACCAACGTGGACGCCCCAGCAGGACCTGGGGGAGGAATCGAGCAGCGACGCCGGAGTGGACTCACCACCGCCTATGGTGTCCTCCTCGAAATTCCCACCGAGGGCCCACGTGTTCTCCCTCTCCCTGCCTCGCGACGACAACCGAACCTATCTCTACAATCCTGGCCCGAAGGGCAAGGAAGGCTCGAGCTTCAATTCGCTGCAGAAGCTGAAGAGATCGGTATCCGGAGCCCTGGGGCTCGGTCCCCTCGATCTCGAGAGGAAACGATCGAGCGACATCCTCGACGACAATTGGTTACTCTCGACGAGCGCGCCCACGTCCTTGCAGCACAACAATCAGATGAGCGACGCTGCGAACCAGACGCCGGCGAGCGGAAATGTCTGGAAAGGGCCCTACGTCGACGAGGAAGAGGAGGATGACCTCGAGGTCGAGCTGGAGGATCGTACCAATGATTTTCCCGTTATCATGAAACCACCCTCCTTCTCCTATCTGGCCTCGGGTGGTCACGTGATGTACCTACCAGATTCGAACGGCACGGATTATCAGCCCCACAGTCTGAACTGCAGGAGTCCGGTGGTGCAGGAGAACGAGAAGAGCTGCAACTCGGTGCCGAAGTACAGGAAGAACGAGGAGGTTGGCAGGAGGGCCCCGAGGGGTGCTTACGGATCGAACGACAAGAGACCGAAGCAGAGGGAACTGGTCGGTGGTGGGTTCGCCAGGGAGAGATCCTTCGTTAACGAGTCCAATTTGAAGCGCAATAAGCTCTCGGGTTTCTCAAAGTCCTGCGAGAATATCTCCGAGATGAAGCAGAGGACCAGCTCGCCTACGCTCGGCCAGCAGAACTTGCAGGACAACAACAAGGAAACCTCCTCGGAGATTAAGGCGGCTGCGCAGAAATCCAGCTCGAAGGGCAGACGATTTACGTTCCAGTCGACCGTAAGGCAGATCGAGAGACGCAGATTGGCCGAGAAACTCTCGCGGGAGGCAGAGGCTAAGGAGAGACAGAGGAAGGGAGAACTGGAGGCGATGCGAAAAGTCGAGGAGGAGTTTCAGAGGAAACGTGCCAGGGAGAAGGCCAACATTAGGCAGCAGCTTAGGCTCTACAGTATGGATGAGAATGTCAGGTCGGTTTCTCTACGCGAGCATTTCCCTCTTTACACATATACATACTTGTATACAGAGACTGCGGCTTACTTTGTAGGCGCTCTGACCACGAGACAATACATGTACAACACAGCAATCTCACCTATTCTAACTCTACTATATGTATACCGCCGATCGTTTCAGCAGTCTACCGACAGTCTGGGACAGCAGCCAATTGTCCCGAGCGGATCCGGATGGCGCCCCGTCCTCATCCGCGTCCTCCCCGACCTCCGCTCCACCCGGCAAATTGTCCGGCAACCGGAAGGGTAGCGTCAGCAGCGAGGAATATCACCGGAAACGAGCCACGAATTCCGATGTCAGACTCCATCAACACCAGCAACCACCCAGAGAGTACAAGGATTATCGACCCAAGTACTACGATTGGGCCTCGGAAAATTCCTCCCACATCGAGTACAAGCAGACCACCATTTATCCTAAAGTCGTTTGCGATATTCCCAGAAATTCCTCGGCATTCGTCGACGGTAATCATCTCGGTAAAACTGTGAATCTTAGCTATACGCCGAGATCCGATAATTACAGGTAGTTTATATTGTCCAAATAAGAAACGCACGAGTAGATTTGTAATTTATTCTATATCGGTCTTTAAAATATAACTCTGTTGTGATGCATTGTAGGAAAGATTTCGCTCACGGTGCGGTAGCCACGAGGTCCTCATTGGCCAGCAGCGATAGCGAGTTATCGCAACCGAACACCAGGCCTCATTCTCGGCAGACCGGAAACAGAGCGAAACCCCTTCGGTCTAGGTACGTTCGAACCAATCTGGTCCCATTCATCCCTGCTTAAACACGATGATCCAGTATAACGGCCAAGTTTATACGCAACGCAGCATTGGGGATGCGTACGCGTAATCACACGTCGCTTGCAAACACGGTTGAGAAAAGAGTGCGAGCGACTATTGATATAGAGGATGGAATAACAAATTCTTCAGCATGCGTGTGTGTACGTGTGTCTCAGGAGGAACCAGACGAGGATATAATATATCTTACCAAATGTAACGAATAACAGCTGCAAAACTTTGGTCCAGACTTAAGAGCATCTCTTAGGTGGATCGGGACGACGGTAGTGCAGCGGCATGTTGCATGTTTGATTCGCGAGTGTCGAGTCTGTCGAGCGTTCGTTCGCCAGAAGCTATCTAGGTCGCTCGACTTTTATCGCCCAAACCACCTACAATAATATTTTAAGAACCAACAATTTTCACCGAGACATCACTAATCTCTGGCTTTCTGATTTTCATGATACGCAGGTTTTAAGGTGGCCGCGAAGTAAGTAGTTTTAACACCTCTAGTCATCTAACAACGCTTCATTAAAACCAAGCCAAGTATACGGTCGTGCTGCTTCTAACCGCGTGCATTGGGATAAACAAGTGCAATAAATGCGTGGCTATAACTACTGCTATCGCTACTATACTATTACTATTACTATTATTATTATTATTATTACCAGAGGATGAACCAAAGTATCGATGGGACGTCCGATATATTTATGCAACTTAGTATCTTGATCAAGTCTCTTCGATATTTGGTTCATCCGCGAGAGAACGTTCGGCAACACTGTACTCGCAAACTCTCGTTTCTCCAATATTTATAAAAATAATTTACAATTTGTACATACAGAAATGTACTGTATGTTTTATGTCGAGAGAGAGAGAGAGAGAGACCAAGAGTTGATTATGCTATTAGCGAAGCTGGGGACTACGCATATTGGAGTCACTGGCGAGTTTTCGAGTAGCGTTGCGTTCTGACGAGATGAAAGAGGAATTTGTATTATGGTGAAACGGAGACAATAAAATAGTAAGGAAACGTTGACTAGGTCGGCTAGCCCGGAGCGAAGCGAGGGCCCCGCCAGCTCGGAGGATGAAAGTCCGGTGCAGCCCATCGAGCAGCAAAGGAAACTCAAATGCGGTTTAGTGCTAAGCACTGTTCAACCTTTTGTCAGAGAGAAGAGTTATCGGCCAATCTCCTTTAACCCTCAACCTCCGCCGACCATTACAACTTAAAATTGTATTTTCTTAGAAAACATATAGAAAGGAGCAAACGTGCAAAATATTGTAGGACCTAGAAAACTGGAAGCATCATCCAGTTGGCGATCTTTTACATCTCGCATAACCGAAAAAACCCCATAATTTTGACATTACGCTTTTTGAAAAGAGCGCGTAAATGCGATCAAACGCGTTGTACTCTTGCGTCCAAGCATATTGTAAATAGGTCCTTTGGAATCATCGTGCCTTTTATGTTTTTCACGCTCTTCCTCAAGTGTACATAGCGTACTTTCTTTATAATCGTTCCAACTTTTCAATTTATTATCTCTATTTGTAACTAATTTCTCTTATATGTATCGTGTAACAAGTAATGCAATCTAACTTCTAACCAAATGTGTTCCATGTAATTCTTGATATTCTCTATACTAGTATATTTATAATATTATATATGTAAATGTAATATATATATATATGTGTAAGACTTAATAACACACAATGTTCGATCAAAGATTATTAGCTTTCGAGAGATTCGATTATGCGTTTTTCAAGAGGTTTAGGGAAAATATTCTGTAATTATGTACAGTTAACAAATGCAGTAACTGCAAAATATTGCTCATCTAATGTAATCAAATAAAAAATGTTGTTATTGTACAAGTTGTATTTTTTATTCTTTCCTTTAAGCTCAATTTTACTAATGTTTTATACATGTCCATATTTTATTTACTTATTGTCGTTTTAAAAACGAAGGAAGCATGTATTTCTCGGTTCACTGTTAAACGTTGTTTTGACCAACTACGTCACAGTAGAGACGCCAACTTGACTCCAGCCTCTAATGGCCGTTCCGTTCCAGTTTAAGCTAGTAGAATCCAGACTGTTACTTTAAATTAAAATAATTACTAGCGTTAATTGCAAACCATAAAATGGAATTTCAAAAGTCGTTGAATAAATCGAGCAGTACTTCAAAAGCCGATTATCAACATCCGTCAATCAGCAATTTAAAACTGTAAGTATAACACGTAAAAATTGAAATCTTTTACTTCCAATCTCTGTAAGTATAAAATAGTAACATGAATATTTGACAAAAATAAAAGACAAGGTCGATTCGAAGACCTAGTATCCGACGATAGCGATGTAGAGGCGGGTTTGCCGAGTATTGTTCCAGACCCCGACTTTCCCGCCAATTCTCAGACTTCCAACGATGGCAATGCTTCGGATACAAATCAGGTAATAGCTCAACAGTCTTTTCTGGATAATTTATACGAGTTGGTAAGACTCAAACTTATTATTATATTTTAATCTTTTTTTTTTTATATATAGACAGTTTTGTCACTAATTTGGCAAAATAATAAACTCGGAGCTTCGTATTATCACGTAAACACTAGGGAGCTATTTGTGATGGACGACGTGTACGACGATCCGGCCAATTTCAACTTACTGAAAGCTCTTTACGCGCAATGCCAGCCCCATTACGTTCTCATGCTGAATGGTTCGCTTCAAGCTTTTGACAATGCCGTGAAAAAACTCGTGTTGACTGGAAGAATGGGCGATGACATCTCAGTTTTCTCGGACTTGAGCAATTCTCAGGCCTGCCTCGTTATTTTACCCAAAAGGGAGAACAATTTCGAGCATTGCTGTCATCGTGTGCAATGCCTGCAACTCGATTCCGAGCCTGATGACATTAACGCTACCGAGAGAAAAACTTATTTGAATGCCATTCTCAATTTTAAGTCTTTGGCAATGATTTATTCCCTTGGCTTACTTCTGAGATACATCGATAAACATTGGAACAATATTTCGCTGCAACCTGCTGGGAAACCCACGTTTACTGCTCTAACCAATATTATACTGTTAGTCCAATACCGTTGTTACTATACAACTCCGTTCGTTTTAGCTCCATTATACTTTGTACATTTCCCGTACTTTTTCCACTCTTTACAGCTAAAACGAATCAGTCTATTGTTTTTATCGACAGGAATAAACCGGCTAGATTTCATTTCAAATATTTTCCTTTCTTCATTTTTCATGGATTTCTAAACAATGAAGGGAAGATATAGTGATGATGGAAGAGGATACTTACAACGCCTTAAATATCGTTCAAACCAAATACCATCCAAGCTTCTTCAAATTTGGCAATGCGGCTACGAATCACAAGGGAATCAGTTTATTCGACTTTCTGAATAGATGTCAGTCCAGACCAGGAGTGGAAGCCTTGTGGCAAGACATATTCTATCTACGGAGCGAAATTCTTTTTCTGATTATATTGGTCTTGTAACGGATTTGACTGATGAAATGATTTTTAGGAAAATGTTGCGTCACCCTAGTCGCGATATAAATCTCTTACAGCGAAGGTACCAAGTGATAAGTTTCTTTATGCAACCCAACCATCAAACCATTGTTGAAAATTTGACGTCGTTCTTGAGGCACGTTAATCGTTCGACGAACAACGTTCTAAACAGATACACCGCTCCCCATGCAAAATTTTGCGACTGGCAAAGATTGTACAAGGTCTGTATCGATGAATTATCCTAATATATAAATGCTGCTCTTTTTAGCTAATGAATTCACCTTTGCTCCCCGATAGACTCTCTCCAACGTGATTTATATCGCGGACGTCTGTGCTAGTCATCGCGACAAAATAGGATTTTTCGCCAAAATCGCGGATAACGTTACGGAGGACATGCATCATATCAAATATTTTTTGGAGTATATAGTTGATTTTGAGAAAGGCAAACAACAGAATTCCTTCCTGGTCAAAAATGGCGTTGATCCGCAACTGGACGAACGTGAGAGCATTGATCTCCCATACACAACTTAAACTATAATTCCTAATATTAATTAAAACCACTCAATATTATAAACGCGATTGCTTTTCTCATAATTAACGAAATAATGTTCTTGATTCTAGTACGTGGTATTAAAGACAATTTACCTCGTTTACTCACGGAGGTGGCTGAAAAACACTTGGAAAGTCTTCCATCGGGTGCCTCCGGATGGAACATGCTCTATTTTCCCAACATTGGTTATGTTTTGGGAATAACCAGCTGGAATAAAACGCCGCAATCTGCCGAACCCATTTTGCCTAACTTTGAATACAAATTTACGATCAACGGCACGATGTGCTATAAATGTCCGGCCGCCAGAGAACTCGATAATACAATTGGAGACATCACGCTAAGGATTGCAAAACGGCGGAGTCAGATTATGCTGAAATTAGTTCGATACATCAGCAAACACGCTGGCTCAATTTTAAGCTCTATTCGTTTATGTGGGGAATTAGATGCGTACGCCAATATACTATACTTCAGCTATTGTTTTATTTTCAAAGTGATTTGTTCAAGCGAATCAACTTTCTTATGCTCTTCACAGTTTGCTATCGCTGTACAAAGTAGCACGAGATAACGCTTACACAATGCCAAATATCGTTCAGGAACAAATTATAGCGGTGAAACAAGGACGTCATCCTTTGCAGGAGCATCTGGCGAATTTCGTATCGAACGATATTTACTCCGGAAATGGGAGGAGCTTAATAAAAATATTGACAGGCCCCAATGCTTGTGGGAAAAGTATTTATTTGAAGCAAGTTGCACTCATAGTCTTTATGGCACATATTGGAAGCTACGTGCCTGCTGAATCGGCTACCATAGGCATAGTCACGCACATCTTAACGCAATTCCAATCAACATGTAGCATTGCTTTAAACGCAAGCACCTTTCTGCAAGATTTACGACAGGTAACACACTTTCCACACAAAAAAAAACACTGCTCAAAAGCTCTTACAATCGCGCACATTCAATATAATATAGAATTTAATTAAACGCTTGCTCTTCAGATCAACATGGCTGTTCGTTGCTCCACCCCAAATACTCTCATCATAATAGACGAATTCGGCGTAGGAACTGATGAAATAAGTGGGTTATCCCTATTCACAGCTGTTTTGATGAATTTCTTGGAAAGAGGCGTTTACTGTCCGCACATTTTTGCCGCCACGCATATTCATCGCGTTCTTCAGTTATTGCCACAAAGCGACGTTATTGAAAATTATGTAAGAGCGTAGAAAGTTTTCAATTGACCGAAATAATCAATTATGCTCGCACGTTTCAGACTTTTGAACACGTTTTGAACGAAGATCAATCAATAGTCTTCCTGTATCGTTTAATTAAAGGAAATGTTACGGGTGGATTTGCTCACACCGTGGCAAAAGTTGCCGGGTTGTCGGAAAAAGTTGTAGAGAGATCGAAAGAGGTGTTCGAAAAGTTAAAAATCGGGGAATTGCCAAAACCTTTGGACGCAATACAACGGAGATACATGTATGCAGTAACAGAAAAATAATTATTTTTATTCAAGTCTGACAATAATCGTTTCTTAAACTTCTTTAGGACATGTCAACACATTTTCGAGAAATTAGCTACTCCAGGCGAACAAATCTGTATGACGGAGCTCGAATCGTGGGTGCGGCAAGCAATGAAAAATTCAAACTAGCATTAATTATATCTATGTAGTACAGTTTTATTAAATATTAAGACATACATAAACTAACAGATAAAGGTAGAAACAGCAAATATAAATATATGTGTGTCGTCTCGTCCCTGATATTCTTTTTTATACTGGATTACCGGCATAGTCAGGAAGATAAGCTTAGGATTATTCACACTAGATGGCAGTGGTGAAGCTTCTTGAGGGCAAGGAGTTGGGTAATCGATTGAGAGATGGCGTTATATTCACGGAGGTGGGCCACCAACCACCGAAAGTTGGCGCTCGCAGTCCTTCCGTTGTCAATAACGGACACTAGGCAGAGTATCCCGGCAAGAAACTAAACGTCTCCTTCGCGAAATTCTGCAAGACCCCGGATGTAATTGGAGATATCCTGGCTGTCTCCTGGTGTTCAGTGAGATCGCCCGTCGAGCAGAACGCACTGCAAGGCACGTTCATTTATTCTCGACGCGAGTGTTTGCGAAAACGGGCGTGCCTTGATCGACGAGGGATCACCGTACGTGAAATACGAGAGGCAGCCCGGGATTTTGAATCGAAACGCGTTCGTGTAACTGTCAACCGTCGTTGGACGGCGGAAGAGCAGGAATTCGCGGCGAATCGTCGGCCAACCGTCTTTCAGCAAACTATCTTCCCTTCGAGTGGCAGCAAGGCGGTGAAAAGCCGGTTATTCCGTGGTATCCACAAAGTGTAAAGCAAAATAAATGACCATGGACCACGGAATGAATAACATCGAACCGGGAACAAGCATAAATATCAAGAGAACCGATGGTGAGTAGAGTCAGACACTGAAGCGTGCACACAATCACATATCATACACACACATACACACTGACACATGTTTATGCTCGAGCAAATTGCACTTCCCCAACTCCCATCTGCCCTGGTCTCTCTTCTATGCCCTATTCACCATTACCTGTGCAACTTTTTTCACCAAATTTTTCACCTCCCTCGGGTCGATATTCGCGCGTGGGCTAAAGCAAAGTTCTGTAAAGCACCGGCTTTAACCGGTTCTCTGCCCTCTTTCGCGATCGCATTTCCATATTTGGAAAATTACCTCGACTCTATACGACAATTCATTGTTTTACGTCTATGAACACCAACGAATTTTTCTCCTGTAGCTGCGACAACCGTGTGCCATTTGTTTTCAGCTTTTTTATAAGCATTGACCTCGTGTCCTAGCCCATAAGGGAAGAGTAACGGTTAGCCAGCCGCGTTACGACAAAAGTATTATTATGATTCTTTCTCGACTCGCAATAACGGACATTCAGAGCACACCGATCCCACCTAGAAGATTTCCTTTCACCTCGTGCGTGTGCGTCCGGTATCTCGAATCTAAGTTCGCCGGAAAAACCGCCAACTTTTCCCTCCCGAATCATCCAAAAGTCTTTCCACGATCCTACTGCTGTCCTGAAACCCTTCCAACTCTTCATACTGAAATTAATTTTCATCAATTTTCACAGTCTCTTTAAAGATTTTTCTCACTGTCATTTGAAGTCTCGAGAAAATACTTATAGAAAATAGAGATTTAAAGAGACTATAGATTATTTACAGGTTAACTAGTTTGGACACTTCCAGGTAGGCTATAATTCTAACCTAATTTTTCACACAGTCTTGTCGAGTGAAGTACTCGTCAAATATGCAAAACGACGATGCACACAATTTTCCTTTCTATCGATTACTACGTTTATACAGGTTCATGTGCATCTATGTGTATTTATATATATACATATACCATCAAATATACGGCTTCTGAGTTCTGGCAATCGATCATTCGTGCATTATGTTATTATAGCGTGCCTTCACGCGTTTCTTGTCCAACGCGAGATCTCAATGGAAAATGTGTCCTTTCATTGCATTTTCTTTCTATCCTGTTTTCTCCTTGCGTGCGAGCTATGCTGTCTCGCACGCCAGGAGAATGGAAGTTAGTTTTGAAACGGGGAAATTCCGGTGTACGTTTAATAATTGATTCAGTGCTCTTAATGCACAATGGTTTTTGTCCAAAGATTTTTTTCATTCTTTATCGCTCTTTATATTATTACGTGCCCCGCGTATCACCGGACGTGAAAATCGTTCATTATCCGATTTCTCGCGATCATTGAATGTTTATCAGTGCATCCATAATCGCAAACATTCACGCTCACCCTGCGCAAGTTTATCGTTAATCCGCGTGGCTGTGGTTAATCTTCGGCCAATCTAAGCAGAGATGCAACTTAATTAATCGAGCATCCTTTATAATCTTTACTATACCCCGGAAATGATCCAATTATGCCACTCATTATCCGGATAATGTTATGCAAGATTCGATTAACCCACATGGAAGAAAAGTATGCTTGAACTTGAAGCTAATCCCGTTAATTTCTCGTTTTATTCCACATTTCTCATTGCAACACAGTGCACGAATTACCTTGTACCAATTGTTTGATTATTTTACTCGAGTTTTCCTCCAACTACCTGGAATATTTAACACAAACAATTTATCACTGCTTGCTCTATAAAAACTATGTTTCTTTACGAATCTAAATTTTATCCGACTCATTAATATAATTGAATGTATCGAAGATTATTTTTCCCTTGGAATATTTAACGTTTAAAAATCTTTCGGATGGTAATGATATTAGCGAGAGATTCTTCTTCCAAGAGAATCATCTCGTAGATCCGTATTTTAATGAAAGACGCATTTTGTAAGTCCACGCTAATAATTTATCACGATTGCCATAAACGATGTACACGGAAACCTTTTCATGCACAATTAACTTTTCATTTGGAATACAAATGAAATGAAATGTAAGAACTGCGGGTAGTGATAAAAATGTAAATATTATCATGGATCGTATGTCGATACTTTGTGGACGTGTCTATATATATATGTGTGTGTGTATATATATGTATACACACACACATGCATCGCTTAAAAATTAATTAATTCCTCAACACAAGGAACGAGACCCGTATAATTACTATTTCAAGTACTTATCATTACCTTAACCGTACTATATCTTTAAACTATCTTTTTCAATAATTTATGAAATAATACCCTATACTAATGAACCTGCTTTCCCATGTTTTTCAAAACTCCATCGTTGAGGTGTTCTTCGCGAATCGCACAATATCGCATCGCCAACGCAGTTTTGTAAGGCCTCGTGTCGTCCTTGGCTTTAAAATCGTAAAATCTCCAAGTTTGAAGCTGTTCACGCATGTCTATATTCCGACAATGTCGGAATTAATTGATATTAAGTGGAACAAGCCGAGATAAACCAGTAGAAAATTTCGTGTTAACAATTGACAGATTTTTATTTCCATCATTTTTTTAACGGAGGAGTTTCTTGTTGGTTCTTTTCACGATCACTCGAGTGTGCTCGCTATATAGCAAGCGTTCTTGGCCGAGAGCTTGCAAAAGCTCTTCATTAGAGACGCCTACACTCATCATAACTGCACTCTGCACAAGCTTCTACAGCCAATTGTGTTGGCTACCAAAGTATCTTTCGCTCGAGACCTCTGCACACCTAGGCTGTTCATTCATAACCCTGGACACGTTTAGAAGTATTCCATTGCAACCTCCAATATCACTCGAAACAAGTTAATAGACAAAAAACACGTAGTTTAATAATATTATAAACACAGAGATTAAATAGTTTTTTTTTTTTTTTTAATTTACTTATAAATTAAAACAGTATGTATTTGGCCTATCTTAAACATGTATCATTATAGACTAGAGAAGCGTAACGCAAGGAATAAATTTCGTGGCTATTTATAGATGCCACGACGTCACAAATTATTCACCATTCCATCCGATTCGTCTACATTTTATTGGAATTTCTTCGTTCTCTTGTCCTATACCAGTTTTTTTATAAATAGAAAATTCGTGCTTTTTTTTTGGCCTGTTATCGCAAGTGTGTTAACGACCGCGAGAGCTTGCGAAAGCTCTCGAGAAATACTAGAGACGCTTGCAATCTGCCAGATCTGCACCGAGCACCAAAGCGTCTTTCGTCAGACCTTCGCTCCAATCGTCGAGGACAAAAAATGCCTAACGCAACGAGTGATTCTCGACACTGCTTATACACGCGCCGATATCCCCGATTATTGACGATTCTAGTATAGATTAAAATGTATTTTATTGGGACTCGATGATCCTTTTAACGATCGACTTAATCAACGCCGAGAGCCGCTCTCTTCGTCGAAGACTCGCGAACTCTCCCAGAGACTGCATATACTGTACCTAGTGCAGTAAACCAAACGGTCTTTTGCGAGACTCGCATACACACGCCCATAATTAAACCTCGCAAGCACGTAACACGGTTCCTCCCAACACGTTGTTTATACACGCAAAGATAGAGTGGAGCTTTGAGAGAAAAAGTCCCTCCGGTGGATTTCGATCCGTCTGTAATTGCACGCTGCCTGCAACGGTTAACAGGCTTACGAAGCTTGCGAAGCTTTCGAGACCCGGGGACGCTGATCCGATCTATAATTAAACACTTTGTTGAGGCGCAGTTTCATACTCGGAAGAAACAACCCGGTTCAACGACCTTGAAAAATTACTTTCTTCCGTAATCGGCCCCTGACGAATGTGGAACGTCCCTTAACCCAAATATCCTTCTTTCAAACCTTTTTATAATCACATTGCTATTCCTGGCTCGACCGTCCGTCCACCTCGGTCTCAGCCAAAACATACACATTTCACGCGTACAGTTATTCCCCCTTGAATTTAACCCAGACTGTGCTTTACCGATTTGCATGAAAGATGGACGGTAAACTCGCTGCGCAATTTTTGCAGGAAAAACACACCAAATTGGTTTATCCTCCAACTCTTATTTCGCGCCTTTCAAGTGTATCCCTGAGAATGACTGAAATAGTTTGTCTCCAGGAAAGGACAAGGTTCCCCGGCGTCCAACGCATTCACGAATACGCGCGTAATTTTTTCTTTATTTATTCGCCCGCGTGTCTGCCTTGTAGAGTGGCTAGGGTGCTTCCCGGTGACGTCATCGAGAATTTCCGTTTATTCCACTGCAGGCTGACTAGAGTTCTCCTCGCCGTCGTTCTCGGCCCTCCGAGCCCCCCGGAATCCAATGGCAACAGCTTCGTTAGATACGATAATACTTTGAACGCGCTCGAGTCAACGCTTCCAGCTATGCAAGAAAGTGGATCGCCGCCAATTTTCATGCCGTTAACGGAGCAATTTTGTTGTTTTATACGAGTGTCAAATGGGTTTGGTTCCGCGAAAGCGTAAAACGCCGGGAATGAATGATTTGCCCCTTACGGGGTCATCGAGAAGCTCGCTGCAACGCCTGCCAATTAACCATTAGTTGCGTCACCTACCATTTTTCTTTCGACGACTCTATCTCAGTTCCCACCTTTCCCCCCCTCGCCAATAATCCTCGCGACGAATCTATTAATCTTCCCACACAGCCAGAATCCTCTCTCTTCTCTAATCCGTTCTTTTCAGCCACACTGAAACATTCCTGGAAAACAACTCACTTTTCCTCTTGGCTCGTCAACACCGACTGTTTACATTTAATTCGACCTGGAGGGTGCGCATAAAGAGTCGTCCAACTCTGTAACCGTAAGAGACATCAATATCTTGCTACATGCCTTTCATAAACTTCTCTTTATTCCCGTTGGAAAAGGTATTGGGCGAAAAATTGATATCTCTCGTTTTTACGGAGATAATCCAACTTTTATGTCCATGCTCGTTTCTTTTGTCTATAGAGCATATATAGTGAAATACAGCGTTGTTTATATAAGGAAAGCGTCAGGAGTTCTCCCACGCTTTGCACAGTCGATTCAGGATAATTGACGCTACAAAAAGTCAGTGGCGACCAAAATTAAAGCCGTTTCATTCGCTTCATTGAATTCAAGCTGCCGTACAAAGGATACGTCCCCGTCCGCTCTGTAGAAAACACGGAGGCTCGCTTGTTTCACTCTTAACATTGAATCGCTCGACCTCTGGCTGTGCGTATAATTACAAGCGTCAGTCTTTTATTTTGGGCCAACGCAACGTACGTGGTGGATTTTCAAAAACCTCTCGCGTAAAACTGTCCCGTGATAAACATCGGCCCCGATGGGCTTTTTAGTGCACGCGAGTACGACAATCGAGCTCCGTTGGTCAATTAAAGGTGGAAGGCGCGTGTCGTTAACGTTCCGCCGTCGTAATTAAGCCGCAAATTAGCTCCGGCAAAAAATTAAGAGGTTTAGCAAAGCTCTCGATTTATCTACGCCGCGTACACACACGTGCTTTCAGTTTCCAACCTCCGACGTGTTTATCCGAGGAAAAATGTTGGCAGCTCACGCAAGCTGCGCTTCTTTTTCTTCTCACTCGGAACTTTGCTTGTAAATTGCACGACGCCGAAGCTCTTCGATATAGTTTGCGAGATACCGTGACTCATCGCGAATCGAGATACGACGCAACAAGTGGCAACACGCACTCTGCCTGTAAATTCTCTTCTTTCCAATACCCCCTCCCCCCCCCCCCCTACTTCATGGTAACCAACTGTTTGTTTACTTTCGCAGCGTCTTCGACTCGTCCAATTCTGTGTTGACATTATAATATACATTTCCAGGTACTATCGATTCCAGCAAATTAGCCAGAACTGAAATGTTTTGGTTCAACTGAATGTCTTGGTGTTTGCATCGTTGATTCTTAATTTACTCGTTGCAGGATCGAGCGCGTTCGATGATGTTTCAGCAATATTTTGAGATGGCTTGTTTTCGCGCTGCGGTGAGTCGTGATGTGTAGCGCTCTTTAAGGTATGCTCCCGTGTCCCTCCAGCGTGTATCCGATGTCGACAAAAAAATTCCGAGGCTCTCGTATAGTCCTTGTCCGAAAGCATGCAAGTCGTCGAGTGCGCACGTGGGCGCTGCAACCTTATAAGGACGGCCATAAGGAGGCTCTTAGCCTACCAAACCAAACCAAACCTCACCTCACCTCACCTCACCTTGCCTTTCGTTATCTCGTCTTACGTCATTTACCGTCTCCCATAGTCCCTCTCGGCTCTCGTCAAAATCGCTTATTAATCGCCTTTTTTCTTACCTCCAATCCCTCAACGCGATACAGCCAATTTCCTGCTGCTCTTCCGCCACGACGGCCTTTCCAACTTGAAACCTTTCATCTTGAGATCCTATCTGCATGCATACGTCACGCGTGTCTCGCGCAGTTCCGCGAACCACTCTTTTGTCAAACACCCCGTGTCAGCTTCTTTCTCTCCTTAAGTCAGCACACAGAGCCGTCTTTATCTATAATGATACGCGTCTAAATTTACTCACCGACTTCTTAATTAACGCTCTAACTGCTGTTGTTCCTCCAATTCGATTTACACAAATGCTCCTTGTTTCGTGTTTCCATCTTTCCAAGTATAGAATAATAACTTTCTTCGTTGCTAGATAATGGGAGAGAAGAATTTTACTCGTTATTTATATCGATTGCGAGACGTTAAGATATTGATTTTAATTTTCAATTATGCATAGTGCCCTCTTCTTCTATTTTGCATTTTCCGCTGCTTTATTCATGACGAGTATTGGGTAATTCTGTGTGTGTGTTTTTTTTATCTTTCTTTATAATAGCAGATCGATTCGAGCCTTTTTTTAAATGTCCAAAGATCTCGCCGCTACCGAAGTAACGAGTGCTCCTGACAGTGGAGAACAATCCTGTTAGGTCCGTCCACTTTGGCTGATTTACCCCCCCCCCCCCCCTGCTTCCCAATCATACACCTATACGTGGGCTTTGACGAGTGACGTTGAAAAGCGAAGGTGATTTGCTCTGCCGGCTGTACAAAAAAAAAATCAGCGGGGCTCGCCTACGTACTGGGTGGCCCAGAAAACAGCCATTATAGAAAGTAAATCATTCCCTAAGAAGCCAAGCAGACAATAGACATCCGGACGACTCGCCATTTCGCAATTCTTATCGGGGAGAAAATCAAGCATTAAACCGAGTGAATTTGCGATCGAATCTTGGTCACTCGATCACTCGAGGATCTATAGGACTCTGCAATTTACTTAAAATGTATTCCAATAGCGCCGTAGGCTTTGTTCAATTATTGTGCAATAGAAGCGTTCGAATAATCGGACCCGACAAAGGTTTCACTTAATCCTACAGGAAATTAATTCTGAGCTGTGACTATTCACTGATCTTTCTATTAATTTTCACACGAGTAATCGTATATATATATATATACATCTTGCGCGTCTATTTTACGTCGCCTACTCCTGTAGCAGCGTCAAATCGATCGTCTTACACCGGATGTAAATTTAGAAGAGGCATATTCGAGCTTGGATCTTGTCCAGTTGGCGATTGAGTCGTGATCGTTTGTTTCCTTTCCGCGATCTCCATCGTACTTCCCAAGCGTCGAGCGCTCGTCCTGCAGTTAACTGTTTACTGATCCATAAAGATTAAAAGCTACCACTCCTGACTTATTACCACCAATCGAAGAATTGCGACAAGCTGCAGTCTTGTGGAAAACAACATATCTCGCAGTTAGAGTTAACCTAGTTAACGACTCTGCCCCCAGCGCCTAAACACATCGTTTCTTCAATACGCATACTGCTTTTCTTCAACTTTTTTTTCTTCTATTATTATTATTATTATTACTATTGCAGTAGCTCTCAGTATTCCTAGGTTACGATTTGTAAAGCCACAGCGCAAATGCAGTACACATGTCTATATATATGCGTGTGTGCTGTATAAAATGCGGTATAGGTAAAAAGCTGAAGTATCATAACCTAACCCAATCTAACCTTAATTTCAATGGAGCAGAACGGGACCAGCTGTTCGCTGGTTGCGAGAAGCGACACCAGTCGGCGCTGAACCTGGTATTTTGGCGCGTCGATAAGGAAAACTCATCGATGGTGGCGCTGTTGGTGGCGTCGCTGAGAACTAACCAAGCGTCCTCTCGACGAGAAAGCTGGATCACAGCTGCGGATCAGCTGCGACACATGCGCGTTCTCGGCCACCCTGCGTCCGTTTCGTACACACGTTTACCCGCTAACTATTCACGTATAGGTGCACGATCGTCCCAGCCATTTCCGTTTCTATACGCAGGCGCCCGGGGAAAATTAATCCAAAGGTCACGCGTTGTTCAAGTTCATCGGGTATCGAATCTATCGCGCTCTCGCACAAAGTCAAGCTCCTTCCACGAGCTTTCCTCAGAGTTTTTTACAATGAAAATTCGAAGGAATCGGTCGAGTGCGCGATTGCAGTTTCAATGACACTGTATCCTGTCCGCGGGGAATAAATGCCAAGGTGCCACGTAACCTGGTCTCTCTCCCGATATGGATGTATCTCTCTCGGCTTTGCTAAATTCGAGTCAGGGACGATCAGCGTTGAATATCACTCTTTGGCAAACTGTAGTTGTTTGCTCGTAGCCATGACAGCTCGTCGCGTGAAATTTTCAAAACGATCGAAAGATTCTCCGATCGAACTTTTGCACCGGAAGTCCATCGAGAGTTTCTTCGAATCCTTGAACATTCGTTGTGCATTTCTAATATTTTACAGCTTCGAATATTGGGTTCCTCATTTTTTAACCTCGTTAAAACGATGTATTTGAGGCTCGCTCGTTGATCGTGATGCGCTTGTGGTATGCATTTATTACATTTGCATCGCGCAAACTTGGCAAAAGGAGGGCGCTACGGTCGTTTTCGTAGGATTCTTCTGGAATTGAGGAATAGGAGGGGGGAATATCCATACTTACCTCGCTTCCTGCAATCATCCAGCACGTTCATACCAGTTTTAAGACCTCGATCGTTTCTAGCGTAAACCGTACACTCGTCGGTCTGCGTGAGTTAGGAAAATAAATAATTCTCCTGTTTTTTTTTCTTCTTTTGTACCTGTCGCTCGGATGCCACGAGAGTATCCACATGCGTTTCCGCGAGATGTTGAGATAGTCGATATTCGATGGGAATGGCTCAACTTCCGAGTAGACTTGCAAATAAATATGGGCCGCAGAAGCAAGCCAGTGTCACGCATCAAGAGCTCCTCTCACTCGTCTACAATGAATATTACAACAAGAGCACGATCTTTACTATATATATATTTTTATCATTCAAAAAGCAAATTTTCAGCAAAAAACACAATATTTTCCTCCAATTCGCAAAAGCCACATTAATGTTTAACCTTTGCCATTCGCTCCTCATAAATACAAATTATACGAATAATAAATCAATCAATCCGAAGGAACAGAATTTTCCATCGGCTAAAATTGATTTTTCAAAGTAATACCTCGAGTGTACTATATATATATATATATATATATATATATATATGTATGAAAGACGGTTGAAAATATTGAATTTCTCGAGAGCCTAGCGGGCTCGATTGGCGTGAAAATTCGCTCGCACGGTCCGTCTCAGAGCTGATTCGCCGTTGACCCCGGTTATTAACGAGACTTTGTTAATTTCTCTCGTCTTATCGTTAGCGGCCTAAAAAAAGAAGAGAGGAGCGTTCTCTAGGTTCGAGTAGTCGAGTCGGAGTGTTCGAGCAGGGGATTTAATATCATCGGGGCCGATCGATCTCACGGCGATATACCATTTCTTCATTATTTATCGTTCCGCTATTCCACATAAGGACACGCCGAGTCACATCACGGTTCTGCACCAGAAACACTCGAATGTAACTTGCTGAAAGATCGGCTAACGTCGTGACCACCGACTCGTGCACTCGGTTACACGATCGGGGGAACACATCCGAGTCGAAAAATATTCTCCTATGATATTCCACCCACCACCATCTCCCCCCCCCCCCCCCCACCCTTTAACTCACTCTTTTTTTTCTCTCTCTCGAGCGCACCAAGAAGAAAAGTTATTACCGAAAATTCTCGTATTATAAAAACAAAAACTGGGCCGAACCACCAACGAGAATTTCACAATCACTCGCTTGAGAAATTTACGAAAACTTTCACTCGGCAAATTACCCTCTGGCAAGAAAAAACACCGAATTTTCAGTTCTGTATATAACGCGATTGTCCTTTTATCTAAATAAATTTCTAATTCATCGTCTTTTCTAGTTAATACAGTTTTTTTTTTTTTTTTTTTTTTTTTTTTCGAAGGGAATCGTTAGCGTATTACATAATGTGAAAGATTATTAGTTATATTTCCATTAGTGGGGCGGATGAATTTATCACCCATGGCTCGTAATAAACGCGTTCATAAACCGGTGTCAGCTGAGCTTTGTCAGTCGATCGCGGAGTGGCGAGAGTTTAACTTTGTGCTCTCGTCACGAAACTCACCATCCTTGCGTGTGCTCTGTAATATACGTTTTCAACTTTGCTGCGAAAATTAATTTTTTTTCTAATGAAAAGAGGTCGTAAGCAAATCGTAAGTCCCATTACACGCGAGTAAAGGGACAGAAATTTTAAGAGACGAATATATTCTGAATCTTAAAAATTATTGTGCACGTGCAGGGGGACTGTATATATATACACACACATATATAGCGAGCTTTAAGAGGAAAATCTGCAGTGGGATGCTCGAGGAGTTTTCCAGAAAAATGCAGGAAAAGTAGAGAAAATTTTGAAGGTTTGGTCCATTTAGATTTGTCAAACTTAATTCTACCAAAGAGAAATTTTCCAATGTGACGCGTAAGAGGAAAAACAGGGAAATCGAGTGGAAAATTTGAATGAAAATGTTATTCCGTTAGATTTGGAAGATAGGAAATAAAAGAAAAAAGTTGTTGGATTAATGTGGAATCCTTGGAATTATCGGTATAGAGGTAAAAGCAAGGAGCGTCGAGTTTCGTGAGCAAGCGGAAGATAACTACCTGTTGTATGGGCGTCACACAATAAATGCGTTCATGAAACGGTGCACGGAGGATGTCAGTCGATCGTGACGTGTTGCCTGGTCAATACGTACTATACGTATAGCGAGCGCTGCACGGCTAAATGTCACTGTGAGTTTCGCGAGTCCAGTTTTTCCTCCTCGCAAACGGACAATCGTCCTTCGGATCCTTCCGAGTCAATCGCAAAATTACTCACGCGACGCCCCCCTAATTCGCTCGATACTAAACTTGCAAAAAAACATCATTTTCTTGTGATACCAGTGGTTCTACTTCAATATTTCCTTTCGAGGTATTCTGCAATGTTTTCCATCAATCGCAAAAATTATTCGCACGATTCTCTCCTAAATTCTGTAGCTCTGCATTGTTTTCGCGATACCAGTCGAGTCCTCTTCTTCTCGAATAGAGAAATGTCAACCAACGTCGGTTAAAAAACTATATATATATATATTCTACATATACACCAATATAAACCAGAAGAACCATTCGGTGCCCAGTGAACAGCTGATATACCAAACACCGAATATCGATTAAATTTCCAGCCTAAAACCACCGGTAGAAAATGTTCAAAATGAAATCCTACATATTAAAAACACAAGAAAAAATGGTTTGCTAATCGATGAGAAAGATTGAGTTGGAAGCATGCGAAATTGCAAGAATCACTCGTGCGTTTCCCTCCTGACTCGTTCCTTCGCGCTACAGTTATAGAAACTGTGATCTCGCGATAGCGCCGTGGGTCCAGTGTTGTGCGAACGAAGGAGGAGCTAGGATATATACGTGGAGAACGTGCACGACGCGACGCGACGCATCTCCATGCTGAATAATAAGCGCTGGTACGTACGCTGGCCTGGCGATTGCGCCACGAGTTACGTAAGACCCCCCGATTCGTCGTAGACTGGAAGCCGGCGTTACGCGATTATTAATAATCTATATCGGCTCGAGTGAACTAATACATACGTATATATTTAGTCTACGATTTATCTTCGGCCGAGCGAAGCCGAGGACTGGAGAACTCGTCATGTTCAACGACGAGGCTCCTTCCTTCTCATTTCCTATCGTCCGGACCGATCGACGCGCGATTAGAAAATTTCGCCAAATTCTCTTCCGCCGCTTCCTCTTCGTCTTCTTCTCATCATTCTCACGTGACGATCCAGAATGAATCACCGGCCATTTTAACGGAGACTCGCTCTTTGAAACATCGCGGGAGCTCCGATCGCCTCGGCCAACTTTCCTCGCTGAGATATTAGCAAGATGGAGTGGCTGTCCCGCTGCGTTTGCGGAGCTAAAACCGGAGCGAAAATCGACAGGCACGATGAGAGCACGTGCGCCTCTGCGAAGGAGACGAAAAAGTGCAAGAAAAGATTCAAGTCGAAGAATCAGCAGATTTCCGAGGAGAGGAAAGACACGGGGGAGTACTGTTCGAGGGACCAGGATAATTGGGATGGTAGAGGGGAGGGGGAGGAGGAGGTCAATGCACTGGAGAGAACGGATAAGGAGTTTTCTCCGGTCGATGATAAGAACAAGGTCGTTATCGATAAGGAGGATTACGAGAGCGATGTATCGAACGGCTCGCTGCCGGACAGTTTGGAGCTGGAACGTAACGTTCTCGAGAAGAGCGAGGAGTTGGATGCAGAGGCGGAGAAGGAGGAATCATTGTTGTTTAATTTCGAGGAGGGTGGTGCAGGATTTGCTGCGGGAAGCGACGATCGAGTGCACCGACCGAGCAGACTCGATAAAGTCTCCCCGTGTCCGGATGTCGTGAGAAATAAATTTATCCTCAAAGAGACTGCGGCCTCGGAGGGGGAGGAGGAGGAGGAGGAGGAGTCGTTTTCGAATAAACGCGACTTGAGGCAAAAATTAAACTCGTGCAGCTTCGAAGTGCAGCTAGTTGACGAGAGAAAGAAAAAAATGAAGCGTAGCGTGCAGGCCTCGATGATTCCTAGGCGTGCTTGGTCGGCTACAAAGAGGATAAAGGAGGATATTCCGGCGGCAACGGAACAAGGAAACGGTACCTCTCGGATATATATATATATATAAATACATTTTGCTTCTACCCCCTTCCCTCTCTTACTTTCTACACACACACATATATATATATATATATATACACTACAAACCACGAGAACATTACAGCGTTACTCTCAAATAATTATCGCGAACAGCGTAGACCTATAAATTTCTCTAACCATCTTTTGCGTACTTTCAGGACGCGTGCACTCTGCCATCATCTCGGGTGTCAACTGGGAGCAACGCTCGGTCACCGTGGAATGGTACGAAAAAGGGGAGACCAAAGGGAAAGAGGTAAATACTTCCTGGTGCACGATTGTAGTATAATAAGACTCGCGATAATACTTTAATTATCGAAGAAACAGATCGAACCACAGCCTATCGGCAAATCGAATTAATCGTTCAGTTTCCCGCACGGTCGAGTCACCAAAGCCTTCTTCTAATTAAAGCTTCGAGATAGCGCCGATTGCCTATTATTATCGAGCTCCGAACGTTCCTTTGAAAGACGATTGGTCGAATATCCTATATATGGGAAAATGAGTCAAGAGGCGCGCTATTGGGAGGGGGGGGGGGGGAGGAGGGATTTCGAGTTTTGATCGTCGTAGGTCACGGTTATTCGGCTATTTTCAATTACACGCTTATGCAATGTGCCACTCGTATAGGCAAGCTGGCCCTCTAATGGGAGCACGCTAGTCTATTTCCGAGAGGCTTCAAAGCCAGTTGGACGCGTTTACTCGAACCACGAGTCGTGAATCTTGCGTGGCGATACAGTGGAGAAAAAAAAACACGACTCTTTAACCAAAAAATAAATAACGTAGAGAGAAGGGTTTATACAGATTATGAGATTTTGAACATAGTTTTTAAGCATGTCCCATCATAGTTTAATCCCACGTCGAAAGGTATACACTCCTCTTTGTCCGATCGTCCTCGTGTGAAAAATCCCGTTGTATATTAATTGCTTGCGCTTATTTTTAGGTGGAGATCGACGCGATTCTGGCACTGAATCCCGGACTGAATCCCAAGCCAATAGCGCCACCTCCACAGATGAACAATCACATGTTGGGATCCTCCAGAGGAAGGGTAAGCCGAGTTGTGTCAGCGATGTCGATTAGGTCCATCTGCTGAAAAACACGCGAGATTTCTATCGCTCGATCGTGTATGAAACAAATGAGAAAGGGACCTCGGGTAACTTCAGAGTGTATGTACGTGTGCGTGTGTGTGCGTGCGTGTGGCCTCTGCAGAGTCGAAAGGTCGAGAGCTTCCACTGGTCTTCCGTTCGTCGAAGCACTGGTGGAACGAAAGAGGAGGCATGACCCATTGGAATTGAAAACTCCGCGAAAACCCGCAGGAGGCAGGCACGTGGTCTTATCGACTGGGGAATCGAATAATGTTGACCCGTTGCCCCGGCTACGCTTCTAACCTCTCTATCCCCTAGGCCAAAAGAATAATGTGTGCTCGCGTTACCCCACGTCCACCATCTCTAATGTTCCAGTACACCTACGACTTCCAGGTACAATCGAGTGCGGTCCGTTAGTTATAATTGCATCGGCGTTGCATAGTTTCTCTCTGCGGTGCTCTCCCCCCCCCCCCCTCCCCCCACCCCATCCCCTTGGGGCTGGCCCTCTGTCCTGCTTCGACTCGCATCTATCAACAGAAAAGTGTACATCCATCTCTCATTGTTAATCTTCTTCTATCTTCTACCTGTGCCACTCCCCGCCCCTTAAAAAAAAGAAAAAGTAACAAATTACTACTAGTATGCAACTACTAACATGGTGACATCTTTTTTCCTTCATGGACGCTGCTACTGGCCAACGATGGATCGCCGACTCTGGATCGAAAATATGAAAATGTGCGAAACACACCAACGTCGTCTTCGTCGTCGTCGTCGACGTCGTCGCTCCTCGAAAACCCTCGTGGTTTAAATGCGAACTCTCTCTGCCTCGTCAATCCCTTTCTACGTTGATTCGTTGGATTTTTGTGGGGACGAATGCTGCCTTTGAAATAACATGGCAGGATTCATCCGGGGAGGACGATGAAGGGGTTGACGAGCTGGAGAACCAAGAGGAAGGCTCTCTGGGACGCCATGGCGGTCACACCGCAAGAAACGGCCTGACATCCGCAACGCTTCCTGTACGAGTCACGTCTCGTCATTTGGTAACGCGCACCTTTTGCATCCTTATCCTTCTCCCCCTCCCACCGCCCCCCTCCACTCACACCCACCTACCTCCTTCTTCGCCCTAAAATCACTCTGAAGCGTACTCTTCTCTTGGGAAACCGCACATTAACGGATCAGTCATCTTTCTGTCAAATCTCTCTCTCTCTTTCTCCCTTTCTCTCTTTTTTTGTTGTTCTTCTTCCTCCCACTCCTCCTCTCCTCGTTTCAATCAGTCTTTTCCTCCAAAGGTCTTTAAACCTCTCCCATAGCTCTCGCACATTCGTTACAAATCCTTCATAATTTGGATATTACACTGTGTGTCACATTCGACAGGACATTCTCGAGGCTCGGTCGAAGGACTAATCGTAGTCAGTTAGAATCACGTAATTTTTGTACATTTTAATCACGCTAGCACACTGTTGTTAAACGCTCTGCCAAAGCTGCGTCGAGAAGCCATCGAGTCTAATATATATTTTGAAATTATAATCATAATGGATAATAATAATGACAATGATAGCGCAGAAGGTAGGATTAATGCAGCTTGATTAATAAAAACGTAGACTCGTCACTCTGTTGTTGTATAATACACTAGAGCTACTAATGGAGGGTTATTTGTGTTAATTTTTTTTGTGTCACATGACCAGCAGAATAATCGTACGAACATTAAAAGATTTGGTTTTCTGTTTTTTTAGCACAGTTCCAGGCCGTCCATTCCAGTAAAAGGTGAGTGTACAGTAAAGCTACTTAATTGCTTCCTGACCCCATCTTTTCACGGTACTTGAGCGTTCGATAAGTTACTTGCCGGGTAGATCGTGTGTCAGTGAGAGCGTGTTGGCGCCATTTCACCCAGTAAATCCAAGCGTGTGTCGGTCTCACGTACGTGGCTCGCTAACGACTATCGATATTTCTATGCTATATGCAAGGCACAAGGGCAAGGACCCCGCTACCTGGACAGTCCGGCGTCTACGCCACTGCCAGCGGGTTGCTCCCTCAGTTTGCTTCACCTTGCCGCCTTCTCCAACACGATAAAAACTCGCGAGTACTTTGTTCGGAGGAAACAAAAAAACAAAAATACTTCAATCATCATGAGATTCGATCCTTGGAGATACTGCTTCAAGAGAAAAAATAAAATTCACGAGACTCCTCCGAACAGCACAATAGAAATTCGAGTCCTCGCGCATCAAGACAATGTCGATGTTAAAATCCGTAAGATATCTTTTGTTGATTTGTCACTGAAATATACGCTCTGGATCTGCTACGTGAAATAATGGAATTTACCAATGTTTGAAGAATATTGAGATATCAAAGAGTTTGAATATTTTAAATTAACATTTTTCTTTATTTTCAGCATCTACGAACAGGCAGATACCGAGGCAAACCAGCAGGGTGACGAATGTCATGCCACCACCAGCAGCACCCGTCAATGGTCATGCGGATACAAATTTGAACAATACCGCGAGAAGGGAAGTTGAAAATATTCCACCCGCAGTATCGCAAGTAGGATCCAACGTTACTCACATCAAACTGAAACAAACTCAACAACAGCAGCAGCAATTGCAGCAGCAGCAACAGCTTCAGCAGCAACAGCAGCTGCAGCAGCAGGCAGCTCAACAGTCCCAGTCTCAAGTGGAAAATGGTAGAAACCGACGATCCAACGTCGTTAAGGAAGTGGAGAGATTAAAGAAAAACAGGGAAGAAAGGAGGCAGAGACAGGCTGAACTGAAAGAGGAAAAGGAAGCACTTATGAATTTAGATCCTGGAAATCCAAATTGGGAGTTTCTTGCTATGATAAGGGAGTACCAGGGTGGTATAGAATTTAGACCACTTAGGGAATCGGACTCGGTGGAGGATCATCAGATAACGGTGTGTGTGAGAAAACGACCATTGAATAAAAAGGAATTGACGCGTAAAGAGGTTGACGTTATCACCGTACCAAGCAAAGATCAGATGGTGGTCCACGAGCCAAAATCCAAGGTCGATCTAACGAAATACTTGGAAAATCAGGTCTTCAGATTCGATTACGCGTTCGACGAAACGTGTAACAATGAAATTGTTTATAAGTATACCGCAAAGCCTCTGGTTCAGACGATCTTTGAAGGGGGAATGGCAACCTGCTTCGCCTATGGTCAGACCGGAAGTGGAAAGACCCATACCATGGGCGGTGACTTCAACGGAAAGACACAGGACTGCAAAAAAGGAATTTACGCCATGGTGGCGAAAGATGTGTTCAAATGTTTGAAGATGGCCAAGTACAGGCCTTTGAATCTCGTTATCTCTGCCAGCTTCTTTGAAATATACTCGGGAAAAGTGTTCGACCTTCTTGCTGACAAAGAGAAGCTTAGAGTACTCGAGGATGGGAAACAACAGGTTTAGTATATTTGTTACTTTTCATGTGTAACATAGCTCGACTCTTGTGTGAGAACTATGGCAACATTAATGAGAAAACTATGCATTTTCCTGCAGGTACAAATAGTCGGTTTAACCGAGAAAGTAGTGGAAACCTGCGACGAAGTACTCAAACTAATTCAGCATGGGAATAGCGCAAGAACCAGCGGTCAGACCAGCGCAAATTCTAATTCCTCGAGGTCGCACGCGGTATTCCAGATCATAGCGAGAACTCCTGGTACGCACAAGGTGCACGGTAAATTTTCACTGATCGATCTTGCCGGTAACGAAAGGGGAGCCGATACATCATCGGCCAATAGGCAGACACGTAAGCAAAACTTTTCATTGTGCTTTGCTAAGGCTCACCCCCACTTTTGTGAGAATTCTCAATCGACGCGTTACTAAATGATTTTCAGGAATGGAGGGAGCCGAAATTAATAAATCCTTGTTAGCTTTAAAAGAATGTATTCGGGCATTGAGCCGCAAAGGAACGCATTTACCATTTAGAGCGAGTAAACTCACTCAAGTATTAAGGGATAGTTTTATAGGAGAAAAATCAAAGACGTGTATGGTGAGTATATTGGTAAAAACGAGTGTGAAAAAAGATGATACAGGTATTGGTATTAACGTACCGTTGTGTTCTTGCAGATTGCGATGATTAGTCCCGGAATGAGTTCCTGCGAGCATTCCTTAAACACATTAAGATACGCGGATAGGGTAAAGGAGCTGGCAGCGACTGATCCGACAGAGGTCAAGTCTTCTCCAACGGACGACGAAAGGGTCATAAAGGACGAACAAGGAAACAATAGCACATTGTCGGACAGCGATCTAGCACAATTACGCTCTCTAAACGTAAGTTCATTCGTTTACCAATTGATGAGCGAGCAAAGTGATCGATCAATGGATAAACAAACCCTTTTGAATTTTAATCGCAGGAAGGTGAAATCTCCCAAGACCTCTATACCTTCCACGAAGCAGTTTCTGCACTGCAGTTGCTCGAGGAGGAAGTTTTGGATACGCACAAGCTAGTAGTTGACAATACAGCCAAATTCCTTAACGATGCGCATGCGGTATTTAGCGCGACACACGAGGTCGATTACGATCAAGAAGGTAAGCAGCTCTCTTCTTTTACGCATGGCATACAAATCTCTTGTTCTCCAAAGTTGAACATTGCATTTGCGATAGTAGTCTTTTGGCACACAATTCGCTTTTCGAGTTTCCACATTGTATACTAAAGAGTTTTATATTTGCTTTTAAAAATGCAATTATCATTATGCTCGGATTTTCCATATTATTCGTATGATAAAAATACGAGTGGGTGGGGATTTTAGATAAGAGAATAAAGCGTATTAGGCATCACAATGTATCACTTTGGTATGTATGGCGTTTTAAAACAGATTCACGAACTAAGACTAAGGCGAATTCGATCTTCGCATTAAATCAGCACTCGGAAGGCAGCACTGAGAGCTTAAATACCAGCTTTGTGATAGATGACATTGCAAACTGCGCGTCAGATAACGACGTTCCATCTAGCGGTAATGTCACGTTTAACACGCCGTCCAGAAAGACGGTTCAATCTCCCTGGAGGGAGGAAGCAAGATCGACCGACGACTTCAGCACCGATAATTCGGAGAAGGACACTAATCATGCTTTCAAGCTGCCGGTAAAGTCAAGCCAGAGGAAGAAACGAAATCCAAGTGGTAGCAAGGATACGCCGAAAAAGGTGGCTCATAACAAAAGTGTGTACGCGCCAAAAGCCACGTCGGTCCAAAAGTGGAGTCAATCCGTCAAGGTCAAACGCTCCGCTTCCTGCAAAAAAAGGTCAAAGTTCAACTGGTCCGGTACTTTTACGAAAAAAGATAGAAGCATCTGCTCCAAGAGCAGTGTAAATAATAGTCTCTTTCGTTCTGTTCAAATCGAAGAAGCGAACGCTGCCGATTTAAATGTAAACCTGGATGCTGCTCAATGGGAGAAAACTGAAGCAAAACCTAACGTCGTTTACTCGAATCCAAGGAGCTCGAGAAATATGGCTTTTACGGCAGAAAAGATTGACAATCGCTTTTATGAGTCTTGTTTACAGATTAAGAACAAATTTAATGTAAAGCTAGCTAATGTAAACAATAATTTAGTACATAACAATGACCATGAAACACTAGAATATTTACCTTTTAGCAATAATCCTAGTCCCAGACCGAGATGGTTACGTCTTGATAACATTAAACAAAACATTGAACCCTCGACGTCCAATAGTGGTAACTGTTCACCGGCATTTGATATTGTACGAAATGACTTTAGGGATTATTCGGTAATCGAAGATTTTATTAGTCCTGTCATCAATCATGATTTATATCCACAAAAATTTTTCGAAGAATCGATAGGTTCAGTTCTTCTCGTTGAGAATAAAACTTTGGACAATTTTAATTTAAATCTTAGTCTTTTTCAGCGAGCTGGTACCGCGACGTACAACTTAATTCACAAAATATTTACCATCTTATTTTTAATCATAAAGAATTTAATTCTATTTTTATTTCTACCAACTGCGTATATTGCATGGTTCGCTTATTTGCAAAACGACGAATAAGAGTGTTTTTACCGTTGATAACATAAGGATAGTTAATCGAAAGTGTAAAGCAATATTTCTTATACAAACTCTAAAGTGATAAACAAATGTTTTATATTTTTTAATACGTTTAGTGACAGAAAATTTAACTTTAGTGAGTTATTACATGTTTAATTTAATTAAATTAATCGGTTAAGAACTGTGTATACGCACGAGTGTGCTACAAATGCATTTACCAGTGTATTGAAACGTTTTACTCTTATTGTTAGCGCTGCATGGATTTTTCTTCGTGTGTATAGAACCCTGCTTTTGCTCATCAACCTTTACGATTTTTTTTTAATTTGTTCTCTCGATATAAATAACCTAGCCTATCCTCTTTTAAAACTTGGATAAGAATGTTTTTTACAAGAAGATATTCTCTGTTGGAGAAACATGGAAAATCTATCATAAATATTTCTTTATCATTATCAGCCTGCGAATAGAATTTTATCATTAACTGATTGAATAATCTAAAGCTATACAATTATTTACACTCACACCCATCTACACGTACGTTTATAGAATTATTGTATTAAAAAAAAAAAAAAAAAACAAACAAACTTTGCGTAAATTGTAAATGAAATTGAATATAATGTCAGGAAACCTTCCAGATATGAGACGGAAAAGAACAAAGTTTGAGTCATCCTACCTGAGGAGGTTCTCGATTCGTAGGCGGCTCATTGAACGAATACAATTTTCGGACGGTACGAATATACACGATAAAAAATTATCAAGTCAGCAGCTTCTCTTAATATGCATTATTATTACCTACTAATAGCGTACAATCATCAAACTTCATTTACGTAAATGTATAAATATAAAAGAAGGAATCCTCAAAAATAATCTTTGCGCCAAAGGGGCAAAAGCTGCAAGTATCGCAAATCGTCTTACGAATACATCCAATTTCTCTCTGGCAGGCTAAACTCAACTTTCTTCTTTTCTACGGGTTTCATTAGCCTCCCACTGCCATTGTATCAATTTTGTACAAAGCTTTCGTAACGTTGTCTTTACACGAGCGCCTAGTGCACACATCCGCAGGTAATATTTTTTGTATCAGTAGCGTGTATTAAAAGCAAAAGAGAAATGTTCCTACATGTGTTACTTTTGAGAATGTCTGCACATCGTTCCATGTATGTATTCAAATGGATTTATTGTTAATAAATGTTATTTTTGTGGATTACCATCCTAACCGCTGTTACATTTGCGATATCTCTGTAATCTTAACCAGACACGAGCTAGCTGTCTCACTAATCATACATTTCTTTAGGATCCATAATTGTAAAAGCTTCGATCGCTTAATAACTCGCAACGTGTCCACTCATAACTTTGTCGCTGATTATTTTATAGATACGGCTAATCGCACAGTGTTGCAAGCTTGGCCCACGAGTGACTCCTCGTGGGCATAAAAATTCATGGCTAAAATTGAAATTGTTCTAACAAATGTACATAAGGAGCAATGTGTGCTATTACATCCAGTAATTTGTCGCATCTTTACATGGTAGTATTAACAGGTTGTAGTAGCATATATTCTTCGAGGAGAGACTATAGTGATATCGGGGGGTGGAGCAGAGCCAAAAGTGATTAAAGCGTTACACACACACACACACACACAAGTTCATTGGCAGTTTAACCCAAATAGCTTGTCACGTAAATTACACGTTTGGGTTGACGGGTACAAATTTGTTATTTGTTGCAGCGTACGCCAAAAACTGGGAGCAGCTCTTGGTGCAGCAACGCGATACATTGAACGCCGCGCTAGAGCAAGTGTGCCAGTTCCGGTGCCAGCTCCTGCAAGAGGAGCAAATCAGCCAGAAAATGACTCGAACGCGCAACACGCGCTACAATTAAATCCTTAGTGAGATGTAAGCAAGAGTAGAGAAGACAAAGAAGAAAAAAGAAAATCAACCGATACGAGGTCACCGGTCAGCTGTGAAACGTCAACCTCGCTAGCCTTTCTACACTAGGAAAGCTCTTCGGTGGTCGTGTTATGGTAGCGATGAGAGTTCGAAAGAACAAATGCGGATCTTGGTAGACGAGATGTTCGTGCAAAATGTACCAAATTCAGTACACGGGGTCTGCTGCTAACTGTTAATCACTGGACCAAGGCTACTCTGTGAAGCAAGGACACTCGGACATTTGGACTAGCTCTAACAGTGATGCGTACACATTAGCGTCATATCCAGTGACTAGAGAGGCGCTAGCTTCGTGTAACTTCCTTTGACTGACTCTCTGCATAGAATGATAGCTCATCGATTGGTCCTTGACTCGCAAGAGCAAAGAACAAAATTTTTAATACGTTTTACAACATCAGAAAGCCAACTTTAAAAACAGCAAATAATAAATGGGATAGCCACTTTTTGATCAAACTTCTCATAAACGACTTATCATCCCGGCCATAAATAATACTCGATAATATCAAATTTTTTTGGTCCAAAAGTTTCCAACTATTGCTTAGACTGAGTTGTATCACTTAAATTTTTAACACATTTTAAATTTTAGATCCTACTCCCTTTTATTATTCTTATTATTATTATAATTATTATTATTATTATAGCGTGATAATAGCGCTCCATCGCAGCGAGCAAGTACCTTGTCAAGTTTTTATACTGATTTATCCAGTTTCGCGAGCGTTAATTGTGAAATGGAATTAATATTCCAACTCTCCTTACTATTCGCAAGAGATAGTTTTTATTATTCATTATTTGCACACATACTCGTGTATTTCTTCAATCTTAGCTGGCTTTCCGCGTCTAATTAGCGACCAGGAACGTCTTGTGTGCTACTCGAGCGACGAAATTTTTTCACTTTCGAAAATCTCACAGTATTATCTTTAATTTAACAATATCACGTAAGAATGAATAAATTCTCTAAGCATTCTAATATAACAGTGTCGTAAGAGCTCTTTCGAATCTAAGTCCAATGAAAAGTACTTCTTTCAAAAAGAGCCAAGATTGCTATAGTTATTGCAACGCTGATTGAACCGAATAGTTTCTCGAATATCTAATAATATAAAATTATGAATGTTTTGGTTTATTCTTTAAATGAGACGCAGGACGTTTATGAGTATGCCTTTTAGTCTAAAGTATGTAGCAATTTTGAATGAAAATAATTACAGCTTTAATAGAACGTCGATGAAATTTTGAAGCAAAACAATTTGCACTATTTTCGCTTTAAGTATTTTTTTAAGCATACGTTTATTTTCTTTTTCTTTTTTGTATCATTTCAAATTCACCGTTGTATCAAAATATTATTTGGCATATTGTCTGTATACTCTTAAGGGTTGCAGAATAACTATGCAATACTTATTAGCACTTATTCTTAAATTTTGGTATTTGTTTGAAAGATTTGTTAACTGTACTCATAAATTTACAGTCTTAATTTACCACTTTAGTATGTATGTTTAATTTGTTTGTGAAAATAAAAAAACGAAATCGCGATTATTTTAAATTGTTGAAACAGTATGTAAAAGTACAACTACATTGCATAAAACAAATATTTTTAAACAATATGAGTTTTAATATACACTTTTAAGGGACGACCAGAATTTCTTTGTTTTCCCTCTTCTCAATGCCGTTGTCTCGTCATTTTATTTCCTTTATTTTATTTGATTAAAAAACTATATTAGGACTGTAATTCATATACTTGATGCACTTCGATTAGAAATTAAAATTTCTGTAACGCTTATGGCTCGTGTTTATTGAATAAATATCAGATGAATATCAGAGAACCGTATCGTAACATTAGAAATGAGACACTAGAGAAAGTATTATCAGGTGGGACCCAGTGTACTATGTGGAGATCACAGATAATAAAACAAGCCTGAAATAAGCCGATTTGCAAAATAAAAGCGTAACACGGATTATCGGCTTTATACAAAATTAGTCTACCATGTATCCTTGTACATAGCTATTAAATAACTCATTTTCCTACCAAAATAAATATTTACCCAATATCGTTCCTAAATAATTGATAAGTTTAAGCAATTAAATAGGCTTTACCTTTTACATAATTTTAATCAATTGAATCACACTGCTCAGAGTATCGACCTTGGATTTGTTAGGATTATGTGTGCGATGCGCGTGTTAGCTGTCCAGAACCTATGCTCGTGAATAATTGTAATCAATTCGTAAAGCCGAATTAGTCATTTGTGTCAATCATATCCGTATATGTACATTCTTCTCGCGCAAACGAAGTTAGTGACTGAAACTGTTAAACATATAGAGGGGATTCACCAGTCATGCAATATTTTCCGCCCTCATATTTAATGGAATAATGTCATTGCAGATGCTCGTTGTTTTTCATATTAATTAGAAGGTGCGTCTAGAAAGTTAACTATTCTTCATGCGTACCTATATAATTATTATGTTGCTACGAAATTTATGACTTGGTAAGTTTTAAAAAACATTAAAGAATGACAAAGGTTTTCTGCCCTGGTTAATTTAATATCTATTATATTCTTAGATTCTATTATTAATGGATTGTATCCAGAAGCTTTTACAATGAAAGGAATAGAAATATAAATTCCTCAAAGGTAAAGAATTACTCTTATTTTTTTATAAAAGAGTTATTTGTGAAATAGAGAAGTGTAATTTATCAGAAGAATTATATCAAATGCTTTATACGATACATATATTCTATGTATTAATTAAGTTTTGCAAATAATTCAGGCATATTCTATTCGTCAACTCATGTTATCAAATCTTGATAACATGCATGTACAAGAAAAATATCAGATTGTTGCTTGATAAAGTCAAATAAAAAAAGTTTGAAGTAAGTCCAATGTTCGAAATTTTATTAATACGTTCGTAGATAGGAAAGGATGAAATTGAGGTAGCGAAGAGTTAATGAAAACTAAAACAGTTGTGTTTACAAAGATATATTAATTGAAACATTATCTTAAAACTTGACCAGCAAGTAACACTTTCACTAAGTTCCTTTAAAGTGAAAATCATATTGGTGCAATATCTCTAGACCATTTATCTAAAGTAATAAATAAGTTTTCATTTAGTTACATCACAGTCTCAGAATATGGATTGTTTAAATTACTTATAATTAGAAGCTCGAATTAAAGTTGCTAATTATATACATTGGAAGCGGCTGAAGAGGCAGCTCATGTGTAACAGAGAGAAACGATCTTTGTGCCATGATTGCATGCTAACAACAATTAAAAGACGTCAGATCTGCTTACACATACACACAGTTCCATAGTAAAGAATTATTAAAGATAATAAAAGTTGTGTAAACTTGTATATATTTGAATCACTCGGAAGCAATAAGTCGTAAACACAATTGTATGCAACAATAGCACCGCACAATTAAAAATAGATCAAATTCTTTATATGTACAATTTCCTATATTTTCTTTGGTTAAACAAAATACCTGGTGAATTTTTTTCAGTCATCATTGAAATCAGCACTACCCTCCTCCAATACGATAGTATTGTGTTTTTCAGTGAAAAGAGTATCCTGACTTAAAGCAGGAACTTGTTTTGAGTACTCACTTGTAGCCCATAAAAATAAATCCAAAGTTTGTTCGGTACACTCGGCTATAAATCGTACGAATGGTCTGACATCACCAGAATTCGCAATTTGTAAATTCTCGTAATATTTGTGTCGATGCTGTTTGTGTATTATTACAGGGGGATAGCCAGCTTGCATTAATATCATATTCATTAGCAGTCGTGATGTTCTGCCATTACCATCGGAAAATGGATGTATATGAACTAATTTGTAGTGGGCTAATGCAGCATATCTGTAAACAAAAATTTTTTTTACTTGTTCATCATAGAGTACAAAGTATCATGAGAAATACTAACCTTACAGGGTGCATTCTAATTGCTCTTTCGCTATTTAGCCATAATGCAAATTCTTCCATAAGGTAATGTATATCACCTGGGCCTGGCGGAATGTGCCCTCCAACGTAAACCTGCGTTCTTCTAAATTTTCCTCCTTGAACAGGATCAACATGTCCAAGTACACGCCTATGTATCTCTAAAATATCTTTTATAGATATAGATCCTATCCTAAAAATGAAAAGAAAACATATAATACAGTGAAAATTATTTTTATAGTATTCTTTAATTAAGTATAAAGCATGCATACAGATTCGTGTAAATAATCATGCACTAAATGTATAAATTCATACCATGAATAAGATAAAATCTGAAGAAAGAGAAAGGAGTGAAAAAGGAGTATTTGTGGTTTGTTAATGAGGAAGAAAATATGTTGTCAAATGCTCACGTTTGAAATGTCTGGTCACTGCCAGTATCACAGCAAGCTGTGTTATAAGCATTCCAGTCAGGAACATTTAATCTAAGCAAAGCATTATGAAATGATGGTATATAAAAATTATTTAAATTAGTCGCATGATATTTATGATTAATTAAAGACATTCTGGATCAAATGATAGAATTTGGCTAAGTTTAAGCAAGAAAAAGATTGGGATATAGGTCACTACAATTAGATCTGCAAACATTCTACAAAGTTAGTAATTAAAAAATACTGCAGGCAGAACATTCAATTTTTTAATTAATGTAAAAATTTGTTATAGTAGTGGTACTCTTTGTATATTTGGTGCATACCTATTAACTAGAGTGGCATTAATATATTTCATTGCAGCATCCAATCCTAAAATTTCATTGTGCTCATCAATGCTCTTTCCAGCAACTGCAATCCTAGTCTCAACAATAGCACGAGTTTGTGCCAGATTCATTGTGTTTCCTTCAATACCAACAGTATGGTATATATGTTGAAAATATGCTTCCTTTTTGGCACGAATCAAAGCAGCATTATTGTCTGGTATGGCAGATAATGCATTACGTTTTTCATCTATTCGTCTTAACATTCTCCTGTCTAGCTCATCAACCACACGAGCAGTTCTTTGGCTGTTCATTAAAGCTCCTTCATGATTTGGCTCGTAAGTTAAGGCTTTCACATAAAATTCATTTGCTTTTATTATATCATTTTGTGTATACTCCAAAAATTCTCCATAATGATTTAAAACATCTGGATGTTGAGGAGCTAATGCTACTGCATGCTGAAATAACTTAATAGCCTTTTTTTGTTTACCAGACAATTTCATATCCAAAGCTAAATGAAGAGAGGTCAAAGCTTCTGCCTCATCTGCAGCTGTTTTCTCTGCTTCTAATTCAATATTACTAGATGATGGTCTAATTGCTACACTAAGAGATCCTTCCTCATAAACATTCATGACACTCTCTGGTGGAAGTGGATGAAACACATGTTGAATTTGATGTCCTACAAAAAGAAAGTTTATTGTAAAATAGTTTTACTGTAAGTTCATAGTATATCAGAATTGCAGGTTAGGTTAAAATGTCAAACATTAACTAGTAGTAATAAGCATTCAAAAAAACAAGTTAATTACCAGAATACTCGTTTGGGAAACTACGTAAATAAAGCGATAGGAAAGTTCCGATGACAGCAACAGCAATACCTGACACGAAAACTAAGAAAACCGTTAGAGGCTTTGGCCTCATTGTACTCGTGTCATTTTCCTCGTTCTTTATGTATGTTGGCTTCTCGTACAAAAGATACACCGTGTTTGAACAAAACGAAGACATGTTTTATTGAAAAAAAGTATTGAAATAAAAAAAATAGTAAGCTTAATCATCGTTTCCCAAGTTGACTCTGATAGAATCGATAAGACTCCATTTAAAGACGCGACAGCGGGTGGGTGCACACACAGTGCACACGCAATTGTATGTATATAGATGATTTTTTATTTATAGACTCGCGCACGCCATGTGGTTCAATCCTATTGGCTAATAACGTTTTACCACCCCTTTTAACGCAAGTAGGGCGCTTTCAAAAGAAGGCGCGTTCCACTTCGGGATCCCTCACGCGTGCTTTACCGACAGTACATACTAGTCAATAAACAATTCGTTTAATAAAATTCAAATGCGAAGCAAATTGAACAATCGGGCGTTTGTGGGACAATGTACCAGTCCTAATGAGTCAAACGAACTTAAAAACACTCAAATTAGTTGAAAAATAACGCTGTACCATTGTGCCGCGTTCTTGAAGAGAGGTTACTTTTGGTTATTTCCACTTCAAGAACGCGGGACAGTGGTACAGCGTTATTCTTCATCCGATTTGAATTTTTTTAAGCTCGATTGACTCGTTAGAATTGGCATCTTGTCATAAAGAAGCCCGTTTTTGCAATTTGCTTCGCATTTGGCTTTTATTAAACGATTTGTTTATTGACTTGTACTGTCGGTAAAGCACGCGTGAGGGATCCCGTTAATCTGTTAACAAATGCATTTTTTTATTTATTATTCAGTCCAATAAGTTAATGGTTATTAAAAAAAAAATTCCTTGTAAGGGCCGGTGTAACGGAGCAATTCAGGCAAGCCTCATGTACAACATAGCGAGTAAAAATCTGAACATGGAAATTTGGATTGGCAGCAGTGATTATTAGGTATAATGACGTCATTTTTCATAGAATCAGATTTTTGCCAAATGGGTAGTATACGAGACTTTTGACAGGTCCGTTTGTTTACTTTAATATCTTTTTAAAAATGTTAAATGCAAAGCATGTGTTAACAATTGGTGAAGTAATGTATTTAATAATTATCACTACGATTTGTAGCTGACAAAATGTAATGAAATGTTATTACTGAATAAAATAAATTAAACCTTGATTTTGTGTTTTTAATTAAATTAAAACTGTAGATATTGTTATGTTAACATGTAAAAAAAATGGAAGTTGCCGGTTTTGTATAAGAATTATATAGGGCAGTGCTTTATAATTAATTTTGAAACTGTGTGATAAATGAAAAAAAGTTTAATTTGTTGAAAGTGAATTTTATTAAACTCTTGAAGGTGTTATGTAATTTAAAATTATCTTTTAATTAATATAAATATTTATAATTCTATAGAGCGATAATTACATAAAGGTATCGTTTCCTGGTTTCATGAAGATTTATTGGTGTAAAAGGACCACAATGATATTACGTCCGTCAAAAGAACTGGCCAAAAACTAGGAATAGAAAAAGTACAGCTTTGTAGTCTTATTAGATATAAAAATTATATATTGAAACCAATAATGAATATTATACTGTTTATGTATTCAATTAGAAACCAAAGGAGCCATCAATAAGCTCGTTGCATCCTTGAACTGTCCATATTCATGCTTTTGGTGAAATTGTCACAATATTTAACTGGAATTAAATGAGTTTAATAAATCCGTACAAAATATACTACACTTGCATAATTTTTAGTCTTAGCTAAGTACAATATTCGCCAACTTAAAAATGTGAGTCTTTTAATAGCCAGCATACTGGATCTCCTAAATTCTTGAGTAAATCAGAACGTTCCAACTTGCTATTATCAGCTTAACGTCTTAGGAATTGATCAGCAATATGAGTAATAAGTCCAGTATCTTGCACTTTCTATGTCTACGTAAGAGCATTTCCAAAACGTCCTCGTTTAATGCACTATACACCTTGGATCCTGCAAATATTAGTAATTAATACAAATTTTTTAAATATCTAATTATTATCAGTATCAAAAAGTACATTAAATTACTTACCAACATATGGTTCATGTTACTATCCTTGACAATATCTATTGTTTTAGATATTCCAGATTCAGATCTCATTGGCAGTGATTGCACAATAATCTCTAACCTTGCTTTGCCTTGCTTTTAACAATGCATCGGATAAGTAGGACCACGTTGCCATGAGTGATGGCTCATTAATGTACTGCCATACTCTAGTAGAAGGGATTCGTATATTGCTTTATTAATCTTAATTTGATTCTCATCCTGCGTATATAGCTTACCAATATTATAAAGTCCATCAAATGTGCTGAGAATCACCCATTCTCATTCATGTTTTGTAGTGAGTACACTTATAGCATTGGATGCATTCAACCCAGACAACAGTTGCAGAACTGTTAAGTGATTCTTTTTAAACGCCTACGTTTATTGGATAAAATTACAGGATCTAAAAGTAATAGCCATTAACATACACCTCTCCCTCAACAGTTGACTGGGCTGAATGCACCCATTGTTGAACCTGGACGATCAGATCCATCATGCTGCTCCACCAAAGCACAAACTACTTATAAATCACCTTGTAAAGCACTGCCCAAAACTGTCCAACAATGGTATTAGGTCAGTCAAAAGAATTGGTCAAAACCTAGGAAAAGGAAAAGTACAGCTTTGTAGTCGTATTAGATATAAAAATTATATATTGAAACCAATAATGAATATTTTACTATTTAGGTCTTCAATTAGAAACCAAAAGGGCCACCAATAAGCTCGCTACATCCTTGAACCTGTCAAAAGTCTCGTGTACTAACCATTTGGCAAAAACTGATTCTATAAAAAATGACGTCATCTGGCTTTTCAATCACTGCTGCCAACCCAAATTTCCATGTTCAGATTTTTACTCGCTATGTTGTACATGAGGCTTGCCTGAATTGCTCCGTTACACCGGCCCTAACTCGAACCCGAGCCCAAGAATATTGTGATTAGCTGCTAACTGTAGAGAACCAATGTTTATTTGTATATAGCCAGTTAAAAATTCCTCTGCGAGATTGCGCACTTCCTTTGGCCATGTGGCAGACCACATCAGAATCTGCCTATCAGGCCTTATCTGTTCAATAATTTTCCAAATCTGAGGCTCAAAGCCCATATCTAGCATTCTATCAGCTTCATCTAGTACCAAATATGTACATCTGTGCAATCTGGTAGTTCCTTTTTCTAAGAAATCTATTAATCTTCCTGGAGTTGCAATGCATATTTCAACTTTGTGCTCTAGATCACGAACTTGTGGTCCTTTAGGGGCTCCGCCAAAGATACAAGTATTTTTAACACTGGCTGATTCACCAAAATAATCAGCTACTTCTTGAATCTGTGCTGTGCTAATTCACGCGTTAGCGCCAGTATGAGAACAATAGGCCCATCTCCAGGGTTTAAACGAGGTTGATGTATTACATGTATAATAGCAGGCAATATGTACTGTTAAAAAAAAACAATTACTAAACTCCATGATCTACTCCTTGTAAATAACAAAATTGATTAAAGAGTAAAGTTACCCCAAGTGTTTTTCCTGAACCTGTTTTAACAATGGCCATAAGATCCCTACTACTTAGTGCTATGGGCCATCCCTGACACTGAATGGGTGTAGGTTGCATATATCCTAACCTATTAAGCTCTTCTATTACGCAAGGTGGAAAATTACCTTCTTCAAAATATTTTATAGGATTTGGCATACCAGTTCCTTTTACTTTTATTTCATTACTTTCTCTAAACTTGTATATCTCTTCTTTAGATCTAATTAAAGATTTGATTTAGGAATACAAGCTTATTTTTTTTACGTTAAAACATATATTTATATATACCTAATTTTTACAGTAGGATGTTCTATGTAAAAATTTTTATGGAATGGTTCTAAAGGATAATTATCCCAATTTATTTTACTCAAAGCTCCTCCTGATTGTTTACTCTTCACAGTTTTTTTAAAATTACTTCCTCTACCATATTTAGAACCCATTTTTTCACTATTAGCATTGTCATACCTATTGATATTGCAATATTTCATTCTTAAATAGTACTCGATTAAATTTTATAAATCAAGTAATATAAAAATAAAAAAAAGTGTAAGAGAAATAAAAACTTTACATAATGATAAAAAAATAAATAAGTGCAATTAGTCTTTGAATCAAATATCTTGATATACTTTTTTACCTACTTCTATATATTATATGTACTTGATTTGCTTTTATATAACGATGAAATATCATGATTTGCTTACATTGGGCTAGGCAATATTTCTCGTATTTCGGATGTAACTTCCTCTCGTCAAATAATAAATGTTTCTTGTAATGTCTTCAACTTTTCAGCCGTTAATTGTCTTTGTCATCTTGTATAGCCAAAAATTTGTTGTCGTCTTATTTAAATATATACCAGTTAATCATTTTCTTTTTTGCACTCTATGGAAAAGAGTGCTAACATAGTATTTTTAAATCTGGTTCTCATTATCAATTTTCCTCTTGGAGGTAGCTGAAAACATTTTAGAATATTATTACTGGAAAGGCAAATAAAAATAGGGAAAAAGTATTTACTGCTACATCATCCTCTCCCGCAGTTTCTATATTTCTTTCAATGCTTTCATTATTGGAGGAGCTTCCTTGGCTAATTATAGAAATCTCTTCATGAATCTGAAAAGAATGTTGAATAATATTACAATTAAATATTTACAAATAATAAAACTTTAATTCTTTTATTACTTGCTGTTTCATTACTAATTTTTCGTTTATAGGTTCTTCTCTAAAAAGTAAAATGTTTCATTATTATTTTTTGTAATATATGTGGATTACATAAATAAATTATCTTACCTTCACATATTTTGATCCAGATGATGTATAAAACTTAGATTTTTTAATTAATTGTAACATCTTTTCTTTGGCATTTGTTTTGGCATTTCTAAAAATTTTACGCCTTCCCAATCTTGGCTTGTCTGTAAAAGAAGGATATTGTTATTACATTCAAATTTTAATTTTGTAGATTTGTTTTACCTTCCGGTTCTGGATTATTGCTTTCACTCTGAAAAATTTAAATGAAACTTTAATAACAATATTCATTTGGAAAATTATAATTTATAAGTACCTGTATTATATTTTTTAAGGGTTTTTCAACATTATCTACAGTTAAGTTCTGTATATAGTCAATATTTATGTTTACTGCATCGTCTGACCGGATAATTATGTTCTTTGGATTTTGTTGGGAAATATCTGCAAATAAAGTAAAATTAAAAAAAAAAACCAGCATAGCATACCGCTTCCTTTATACAGGATTTGCCAGATAAAACGATTCAAACCATGGACATAAAATGCTGTTTAACTTCGTAACTAGATAGAAGAGATATTAATTTTTGCTATCTCTCCTAATTACGAAGTTAAACATTTTATGTCCATGGTCTAATTTGTTTCATCTGTCGAGCCCTGTATATCTGGTAGAGGTTATGGAAATATTAAATGTAATGGAACAAACATTATTTAAGTGATTCTTACCTTGCTTTTCCCTAATTAAGCCGCTGTCGGGGGATACGTCATCAATATTATTACAGTGGTACAATTGTTCACAAATAATATCAATTAAATCTAACGAGTTATTAATTTGTTTTAAATATATCATATTTTGTTTTAAGTTTTCTTCACTGAATATTGGGGAAAACCTTTGAAACTGATTTCCCACTTTAAAAACTTTATCTACTATTATTTCTTTTAATTTTAATACATCGCTTGAATTCATTTTTAATTTTATATTCTTCACAGGACACTGCTAATTGGCGAAGATTGACCAAGGCACGAAATAATTCCGGATGATATACAAATATTCACTTCAATTTATAGCACTTTGAAAAAAGATTATTTTCCCAACTATTTGGTAGCATCAGGTAGCATCGGAGATGAAACGGGACTTTACAAGAAATTGCTCATGAGGGGCATTGCGAACAGCGTTGCCAAGTCCGCCATGTTGGAAGATACTACGCTGTATAGTTTGTTGGCGAGAATTGAATATACCACGCAAAATGTATAGTAAGTGTGATTCACAGACATGGAGGTACGAAGTACCTGGAGGGAGCATATGGCTTGTTTCGTCCTATAAATGTGAAGCCGAGGGATGGGGGTAAATGGCTGACCGCCATCTATGATTGTTGATAAATATAGCACATAATAACATATATATATGTTATATTTTGGACTCCACAATCCCGTGACTGAAGACAAAATTAATATCACGGAACTTTGTGGTTCATGGTCCGGTATGTTTCTGGTAATCCATTGTTCATTACGTGCTTTATTACTTTGTTACTCTCAAACTGCTAAATCCTACAATTTTAAAGAAATATGGTTGAGCCAGCAGGTAAAAGTAAGTGAAGTATATTTTTCCATTTTTATTTTTAAAGATTAAATATGAAATACTGTACATTGTTACATTTGAATGTTTCAAATTGCAGATCAGAAAATGAAATAATTATAAATAATTAACAATTGGCGGCAACTGGGATGCACATACACCGGAATCAAAGTAGGAAAAAGGTTTGGAAGTTTAAATTGTTTCATCGTTCCGTTTTTCTCCCGCGGTTTAGTTCTGTCTATTTCGAAGATATTTTAACAAATACGATGTCGCTGATGTCGCACGTTAATGAATGGTTTTGTCTTCGGTCACGGGATTGTTGAGTCCACAATGGAATGGTTTGGTTTGGTTCACGGGATTGTGGAATCTAGAATATAACATATATATATGATATATATACGTTATTATGTGCTATATATATCAACAATCATAGATGGCGGCCAGCCATTTCCCCCCACCACCTTGCTTCACTCCCGCGGGCATATGCTGCTCGCTTGTTCACAGAGAAGAAACGAAGTATAGTGTTTTAGGTATAATAAGCTCTCAGTGCTTTCGGACGTGTTTTGGCCATTAATCTTGCGTCGCGGCGTTGTGTAGTTAGAATCAGAGGGGCGAGGGGATTTCTAGGGAGTTTGTACGTAGCTGTCAAATGGCGCGATTAACCTTCAATTTTGGATGGTAAATAAAAGTAATATTTTCGGAAAACGATTGTGGAAAAGAAGGAAGGATTTTAATAGATAGCAGAGAAGAAAAAATATATCAGATGAGTATAAATTAATAACAAAAAATTAAAATTATTGTGAATTTATAAGGAAATATATACTTTGTGGTTATTTTATTTCTGTTACAGGCTAAATCCTATTCTTTATGAGTTTAAATCACAGGAAAGAAATACTTAAGCAACAATGAATGAAAAAGGACTAATTTATGAAGCATTTCTCTGTAGCCTAGCCATTTCAATAATTGTGACATAATGTTATAACAGAGATGAAACGGGAGATTGCTCATGCGAGGTCCCGAGGCAATCCCTACCGGTAGGCGGCGCTGGTGTTGGCAAACGCGTGTCTCAGGTCCATCTAACCCCTAACGCCATCTATCGGAAGAGACCACGAAGCACGAGCGTTAAGCTTAGAATAGGGTAAAACATATATGCATTGTTGCCAGAAAGCGGAATAAAGAGAGAGCGGAGATATTTTCTCGGACCTCTCTGTCTTTCTCGCTGTTAGCTTCTAGCAGAAGAGTCGAGGCAAAATCTTTCCGTTTCGCTTTGCCGAAAATCTACCAATATTCGATGTCATTTATATTTGCAGGCCAATGCCTTTATACATGATTTTTTCAGCATATTTATTTATCAGCATTGACTTATTTAAATCAATAATAAATTAAGGAAATGCGTATTTGATATATAATAATTATTTTAACTATAATTTCATCGTTATATTTCGCCTATTTCCGTAAAATCTGCATTTCTTTAGTTTATTATTGATTATTGTAAGTCAATGGCAATTTAAAAAAATTTAATCTTAAAAAAAAAAGAAAAGTACCGATCAGGAATCGAACCCGGACCCACGAATCGCCACGCGATTACCTTACCTCTTAGACCACGAGGCTTCTTCAGTGCACCGTAAACAGATAGTCTTTTTAAGGGCTTGAAATCTTCTATTGAACCATATAAATAAACGAAGAACCGACATCTTTATTCATTATTATTCTATCATAATGGTACACAAATTAAAGAATAATTATATAATGTAGATTTTCAAAAGCTTTTCCAATAACCAAGAACGGAAACTGCGAGCGTTGATTATTTATCTTCGTTCTTGGCTATTGGAAAAGCTTTTGAAAACTATTCAAAATATAATTATTCCTTAATTTGTGTACCATTATGACAGAATAATAATGAATAAAGCTGTCGGTTGCTCGTTTATTTATATGGTTTAAAAGAAGATTTCAAGCCCTTAAAAAGACTATCTGTTTACGGTGCACTGAAGAAGCCTCGTGGTCTAGGCGGTAAGGTAATAGCGTGGCGATTTGTGGGTCCGGGTTCGATTCCTGAACGGTACTTCTCTTTTTTTTTTAAGATTAAATTTTTTTTAATGGCCATTGACTTACAATAATCAATAATAAACTAAAGAAATTCAGATTTTACGGAAATAAGCGAAATATAACGATGAAATTATAGTTAAAATAATTATTATATATCAAATACGCATTTCCTTAATTTATTATTGATTTAAATAAATCAATGCTGATAAATAAATATGCTGAAAAAATCATGTATAAAGGCATTGGCCTGCAAATATAAATGACATCGAATATTGGTAGATTTTCGGCAAAGCGAAACGGAAAGATTTTGCCTCGACTCTTCTGCTAGAAGCTAACAGCGAGAAAGACAGAGAGGTCCGAGAAAATATCTCCGCTCTCTCTTTATTCCGCTTTCTGGCAACAATGCATATATGTTTTACCCTATTCTAAGCTTAACGCTCGTGCTTCGTGGTCTCTTCCGATAGATGGCGTTAGGGGTTAGATGGACCTGAGACACGCGTTTGCCAACACCAGCGCCGCCTACCGGTAGGGATTGCCTCGGGACCTCGCATGAGCAATCTCCCGTTTCATCTCTGGTTATAATAGTGAATATGTAAGCGATTGCTGTGTATATAAAGAAATTTTATTACAAAATAATAATAATGTATGATAATGTTTTGATTCCTATTATTATAAATTAAAGCTAGTTCAAATAAAATGTATTATTTTAATTTCTAACTTAACCACACTCAAATTCTATACGTACATAGTAATTATATATTCTTGTAGAACCTATCTTTAAGCTACTCTAACTAAATTGCAGCTATTTTAAATCTGTAGGTCATAACTATTTACTTGAATGATTTTTATTATTCAATGTGAGACAAATTGTGTAAAATTTCTGCTAATTTCTTATTGATCTGTCACATGCTTCCTCATCTCGTATGACATTTATTTGCCTTGATTGTTCCTTCTTCTTTTAGGTTTCAACACATACCAATAATTCTCTAGATATTTTCAAATATGCTCAGATATATATATATATATATATATATATATGCTTATTCTGCTATCTAATTGTTTCTATACTAATTAGGATGATTGGTAAACTACTGCTGTATTAAATTTGTAGAATGAACACTGGACTTATTGTACTTAAATATGTTTGGCACTTCATCCACATGATATCTTTTCCTTCCATTTGAGAGAATATTGTCGACCAATAAGTTTATGTATACTGCTGAGTTCATCTTGTATTCAGCTTCAAATTATATTTTCCAGCTACATATTTGAATAACCATTCCCAATATGCAATACTTATTTTATTATTCCTATTTGTTCATGATAATTTGTAGCCTGCATGCAGACATGTTTGATAGAAATGGTAAACTTTATATTTTACATAACATATTCTATTTACGTTATATTCCTATGGCTATTTTTAGCAGAATTTGGTATTCAACTAAATCGAATCTTACATTTTGACATTAAATAAAATCCTGCATACGTAAATTATGGTGTAAATTCTTCACGATTTAAAACTAAACTTCTTTATCTACAAAGGGTTAATACATTAAATCTTTACTAATAATTGAGAAATGAATTTTCCTAAGAAATACGTTTGTACATCTGCCTCGTTTGCTTATTAAAGTCGATCTTTTTAATTATTCGTGAACATTTCCTGGATGAGATTTGATATGTTCGTGTAATAAGGTTTGGAAAAACTGTTGATAACGACAATAAATTCTGTTAACAGTATTTATGATGATATATGTGAGATATGATATAAGGAAACTATAAATTTATATAAAAATAGAGATGAATTGATAGCTCTAGTCGTACAAAGAGTCCTCATCGCAGTGAAAATCTACTCCAAAGTCTAGAATTGATGTACAGAATCCCTCGTGATGATTTACACTGTTGACTCTTTTTGACTTTTAGCATTCTCTAAAGATTACAGTAATTTAGATTATTCGTTTCAGAAGTATACTGGATTTATGTAAATAAATTATCTTACTGTTATATGCGTCTAATTTCACCGTCATAATATTATAGTCGCTATATTACAGCAAACATTCTGCAATTTTTCGTTTAGCATTTATAGCTGATTTCCTAGGGATTTTCAAGTTATCTGGTGATTTCTTTTTGTTCGACTGAGAATTCATAGCAGTGCCATCATCGTTTGTCTTGTTAACAATGAAGTAACAATTAGTTTAAAAAGAAATAACAATACGACAAAATTATGTTTCTTAAGGGAATTTATCGAAATCGAATATTTTAACTTCCAAATAACTTCTAGAATTTTAAAAATATTAATTATTTTGTAAGGACTACCAAACTTATTTGTTGAGACCCACTGTATATTGGTAAAGGGTCCGTTTAATTGAAAATATAACAATTATCGTTCACTATGTGAAAAAAATCACTAAATTTTTTGAAAAAGTAAGCCTTTACGATTATGTGCAAGATTGTAAAGGTGCAGGTATATACACGGCGCGTGAAATACACGTACGGCGCGGACTTTTGGGTAGGGCGCGCGGCACGTCCGCTCCCCGCGCGGCGCGGCCACTCTACACGTTTCACGCGCCGTGTACCTGCACCTTAACGGGATCCCTCACGCTTACTTTATCGACAGTTCAAGTCAATAAATAATTAGTTTAATAAAATTCAAATGCAAAGTAAATTGAACAATCGGGCGTTTGTTGGACAATGTGCCAATCCGAACGAGTCAAACGAATTTAAAAACACTCAAAATAGTTGAAAAATAACGCTGTACCATTGTGCCGCGTTCTTGAAAAGAGGTTACTTTTGGTTATTTCCACTTCAAGAACGCGGGACAGTGGTACAGCGTTATTCTTCATCCGATTTAAGTTTTTTTTAAGCTCGATTGACTCGCTAGAATTGGCACCTTGTCATAAAGAAGCCCGTTTTTGCAATTTGCTTCGCATTTGACTTTTATTAAACGAATTGTTTATTGACTCGTACTTTCGGTAAAGCACGCGTGAGGGATCCCGTTAACGAGTATTTTGAGATTAAAAACAAACTGATATTTCTAAAATTGTAAAAGATTTTTGGTTAAAACCAATTCAGTTAAAAAAGAACAGATTTTTGAATCTGTTTTACCAACGCGACCTTATAGTAATATCGGTCGTATTCATAGCCGGTCCTTAACGGGATCCCTCACGCGTGCTTTACCGACAGTACAAGTTAATAAACAATTCGTTTAATAAAATTCAAATGCGAAGCAAATTGAAAAAACAGGCTTCTTTATGACAAGGTGCCAATTCTAACGAGTCAATCGAGTTTAACAAAACTCAAATCGGATAAAGAATAACGCTGTACCACTGTCCCGCGTTCTTGAAGTGGAAATAACCAAAAGTAACCTCTCTCCAAGAACGCGGCACAATGGTACAGCGTTATTTTTCAACTAATTTGAGTGATTTTAAGTTCGTTTGACTCGTTAGAACTGGCACATTGTCCTACAAAGGCACGATTGTTCAATTTGCTTCGCATTTGAATTTTATTAAACTAATTGTTTATTGACTTGAACTGTCGATAAAGTAGGCGTGAGGGATCCCGTTAATAAAATTCAAATGCGAAGCAAATTGAACAATCGGGCGTTTGTAGGACAATGTGCCAGTCCTAACGAGTCAAACGAATTTAAAAACACTCAAATTAGTTGAAAAATAACACTGTACCATTGTGCAGCGTTCTTGAAGAGAGGTTACTTTTGGTTATTTCCACTTCAAGAACGCGGGACAGTGGTACAGCGTTATTCTTCATCCCATTTGAGTTTTTTTAAGCTCGATTGACTCGTTAGAATTGGCACCTTGTCATAAAGAAGCCCGTTTTTGCAATTTACTTCGCATTTTACTTATATTAAACGAATTGTTTATTGACTTGTACTGTCGGTAAACAATTAGTTTAATAAAATTCAAATGCGAAGCAAATTGAACAATCGGGCGTTTGTAGGACAATGTGCCAATTCTAAAGAATCAATCGAGCTTAAAAAATTCAAATCGGATCAAGAATAACGCTGTACCACTGTCCCGCGTTCTTGAAGTGGCAATAATCAAAAGTAACTTCTCTTCAAAAACGCGGCACAATGGTTCAGCGTTATTTTTCAACTAATTTGAGTGTTTTTAAGTTCGTTCGACACGTTAGGACTGGCACATTATCCTACAAACGCACGATTGTTCAATTTGCTTCGTATTTGAATTTTATTAAACTAATTGTTTATTGACTTGTACTGTCGGTAAAGCACGCGTGAGGGATCCCGTTAAGCTGACTCAAATCTGTTCTTTGTCTAACTGAATTGGTTTTAGCCAAAAATCTTCTACAATTTCAAAAATATCAGTTTGTTTTTGGTCACAAAATACGCATTACACTCTGGCTCATAGCCGTAAAGGCTTACTTTTTGAAAAATTGCAGTGATTTTTTTCACAGACTAAAATATAATTGTTGTTACTTTTTATTTTTCTTATTTTTGAAAAACGAATTTCTTGCCGCTATAGGGTGGATCTGAACGAATATGATTAGTCCTTACAAAAATGTTAATATTTCTACAATTTTAGAAGATAATTAAAAGTTAAAATATTCGACCTCCATGGATTCCCTTGTGATAGTTTTATTGATCATAATCTTAGATTTTACCTAGAGGTTTCATAATAATAAATAATATAACTCACTTTTCTCGAAGGACTTTGCAACAGTACTTTGTTTTCGTACTCCAGCGAAGCAACAGGACCGTAAATAGAGATGTCATCTTCTAAGGTTATACTCTCTTCTGAAAATTAACAGAGACATGTTAGGTGTAATAATTTCCCAAAAGTGTAATATTTACCAGTCACATCATTTAAATGAGGTGAATCTCTTTCAATTCCAGAAGTAACAGGATCACACAAAGCATCGATAGTGGAATCGTGATTAATATCCGATTTTACCAGCTTTCCCTCTAAAACAATTAACCAGTTTTATTCCCTATTTCAACAATTGCTTTTTTTAATTACTTTTTTCCAGCGATGTCCATATTTTACAAAATTGATATATTTTTGTGGGACAATCATTTTTGCATTCTGATAGCAACACCTTTAGAATAACTAAAAAATTCGTCAAATATTAAAATAGTAAACAATTTTATTACAACTGTATATTTAATATAAACCAATCTACCATCTTTCTTATCCTCCACAGAACCAATCAATTCGTAAATTTCCTCATCGACTGTTTTAAATATTTTTGATGATAGTCTTTGTTTTACAATGTTTGTAGAAAATTTTCTATGTATAATATGCCCCATTTTACTAAAAATATAAATAGCTTATAGATACTTTGTAGTAAAAAATAAATTTTCTTTAATTGAATAATTACTTACTTTAGTAGTTTTCCTTCAAATATGAGACTAAATTTCGATGTATCTCCTGACTCATTTATCACTTTAGGTAACCAGTCTGTTAATATTTTTGCTTTCTTCTGATTTTCGTGTACGCTTTCTAAATTCTCTGCATCAATTGATTTTGTTATAGATTTAGATTCAAATGATCTAATATTCTTGTTAACAGTCCCACACTTATCCATTGCTTTATCAGATGGAGGATCAATTTTCGACTTGGAATTTAAAGAAGCTGTAATATTAGATAATTGGTAATCAGTGTTATCACATATCACTTCTAACGCATCATCTTCAATAAGACTAAAACTGGAATTTAAATTATTTTTTGCGCGATGTAAAATTTTTCTTGGTTTGCTTCTATTAATACACATGTCTTTCGACATCTGTTTTTCTATCTCTAGTGGTTTTAAAACACTCCGTCTCTTAGGTATTTCGGTGTTACGATACCGTTCCAAAGACGTATTCTTTATGCTGTGTTTTACTGTAGTCTTTGGTCTTTTCGTATAAATTCTACTGTCATCAAAATCGTATAATATAGAAGTTTTTGTTATTTCATTTCTTTGCTCGTTGTGGCTGAAAACACTGCTCTTCACTGCTTCATTGTCAAAGTTACAGTTTAAATTTAAATTGTTCTTCTGATTCTGATCATTCGTTCCAATAACATGAATGTTCTGAGCTAATTTTTTTTCCTGTATATATAACTGACTACTATAAAAACAATGCATTTCATTTAAAGCTCTGTGGACTTTATTTATACGAAACAATCTACTCTCTAAATTTCTATAAGTTTTTAATGATAGATCTTTCATGACTTTTTTTCCTAATTGAAAAATTAGGCCTACACTTTCATTAGCCAAATTCATTAGTTTCTGGTAATCTTCATCCTGCTCTTCCTCTCTTGTATTACTGGAAATATCTTCTTGCCCTTCAGATGATAAAGGAGCAATTACTGTAGTTGATTTATTATCATTTGTAGATTGATTCAGCATTTTTTGACGTTCATATGTTAATACTGGATCTGTTCCACAGTTTCTAATATCATTGTCAGTATCTGTGGATGGAATAACGGGCCAACGAAAAGTGGGTTTACAACCACCGTAAACATAATATCTCCACACTTTACAGACATATTCCCAATCTTTAGGAAAGCCATCAAAAAAATTTCTTCTAGCATAATCTAGCAACTCTATTTAAAAGCAAAAAATAATAAATAAATAATTATTGAAAAAAAAGTTAAAAATTCAATTAATATCCATTACCTTTCCTTTTATCTTCAATATTTCCCTCAAGGTGATAGGTCTGTTTATTATTAGATTCAACTGTAAATGCAGATATTCTTCTTACAATTGGCTCGCTTCTTCCAATTTTCCCACTAAAACATGAAGATTATTGTAGCAAACTTGAAAAACTAAAAATAAGTAGGATTTTTCCCTGATTGACAAATCAAGATTTTGTATATTTTTATTATAATAGCTATATAGCATTCACATCGGTATCCATAAACGGAACTTGAGCTTAAGCTCGCTTGAAGCCTATAAGATGTGTAACATAAGAATATAGATTTTATCCGTCTTAAGCTTGAACTTAAAGTTGAATTCCGTTTATGAATACTGGTGTCAGTGTAACATTAGAGATAAGGCGGAAGATTGCTCATGGTGTCACGCTCTGAGGATTATTTTGGGATACGCCATGAGCAATCTACCGTCTCATCTCTGGTATTATCATTTTCGCTTTCAATTAGAATTAAGTGACGGAGATTTGTTAAGAAACAATAACATTTATAACGAGCAGTTAAATGTATTGAATTAAAAAAAAATCAATGGCTTAACATTTGAATAAACGTAATAATAACAGCGGCATACAAAAATGTGGCCTGTATACATTTGACCAGATATTTCTATTCCTATATATTTTGACGCGCTTAATTCGAATCTGAAGTTCGTTTCACTAGTGCACCTTCATAATCTCGAATAAAACACGGAAACCGTTAAAAATCGCGATAGATTGCATTAATCGATAAAAGAAATTGTAGAAAATTTGTTTAACGTCAACCATGTACATATTTTGATATGCCGAATCCAAATCTGTAGTAGATTGAGCTCAATTGTGCGTAAAATTAGCACATATCGTAAAAAATAGCAATAAATGTTATTTATAGCCTTAAATGAGCTCAGAAAAATGTATTAAGCTACATAGATTTATTCCTATGTACAGCAATAAAGTGAACAAGACTCCTCCTTAAATGTAATAAAATATTATAGATTCTGAATGAAACGCGAAAATCGATTCAGAATTGCAAAGGGTAGTATTTAAAATTTTATAATGAATCTATAAAACATGATTTTCATTCGAAGTGAATTTTACTTAATTGAATCATGTTTGCTTATTCATGGCAGATGAAAAAGTTGCAAGAGAGATGCGGATAAGGTGAGAAAAGAACTTTGCTCTTTTTACACGGTTCTTTTCTTTTATAGAACTTTATTTCCTTTGATTGACATATATAGCGGTTTTCTGTTTCTCTTTTTGTCTCGTTTCTTTATTTCTCTCTTAAAGTCTAGCAAAAATCTGCCCTTATAGAGACCGTGCACATCAACACTATGATAGTGAGATTAGAATGTGTATTGGTGCTGTTATCTCCTGAATTGTGTAGTAAACTCAGGAACAATTTTTTGTTGTGGGCTCCAGTGTCCGCTACCTACCAGCTGGTAGTAGTTGTAGGAAATTCGATGGAGGATTTTTGTATTGAGGGATAACACTTAGTTGAGTAGACTTCAATAATTTTTTAATGGTTTTTATTTATTAACCGTAACAAGTATAAGAGAGCCTTGCAAGACTGTTCTTGTTGAAGATACAATTAGTACTCCTTTAAAAACTAATCAAATTAGTCGACGCCGGGTCCTGGATCGTGATCCATGGAGATGGCTAAGCCAATCAAAACGTTTTTTAAAATGAATTTATCCTATCTTTGACCAATAAGAATTAAAGCATCTTAGAGCGAGTGGGAGGTAGAATTCTCTCACAGACTTGCAGTCGCACGATGCAAGATGCAAACGTAGGCAAAGATAAGGTCCTGGCGACGGTGGCTGCAGATTCTGGCATATGGGATTACATTCAACTATCTTATTTCTTTTAATAAAATAATGTTAATTTTTCGGAATTGATTGGTTAGGGACGTAACAGTGTATATGCATACTATCAGCACAATCTATCGGTTAATTTTCGCAGTTTTTGGGTGTAATTTATTTATACATACATAGCTACACATTGACACTTCTCTATCATTGTGTTGATGTGCACGGTCCCTATATTTATGTAAGATACGAAATTCGAATTTCTGACTATGTACACAGCGTATGTAAATAGGTAATTGGAGGGGGCATAGCGACGATTCTCCAATGGAAATCGAAGACGAAAGTCGTGTAATAAGAGTTCTGGAATAAAGACGTATACAAGTCAAGTGTGCTTTCTTTCATTATACCACATTCATATGCCACTTTCCTTAACAGGAATCCATATACCGACGTTAAGAGCGAAATTCGATTCACTTTTTCTGACCGTACTTGTGGATTGATTTGCTTATCATTATATATTTTTGGAAACGCCAGGAGATAATCTAGCGACGCAGTCTTCTTTTCTTCAAAAAAATAAATAAAAAAACAAAAGAAAATAACCAAATGGAAAACCATAAAGAATTTAAAAAATTAGAGACTTTGCGTCGCTATATTACCTTCTGGCGTTTAAAAATATATAATTATAATCCAATCCATCCACAAATAAACGTTCAGAAAATGTAAATTTATTTTCGCTGTTTAGGGCAATGCTGATATAGGAGGCCCGCGTGACAGAAAATCCAGCCACCCCATTCTCTGACTTCAACCATTCCCCTTCCTTCAACGCCCATCCCTAATACACCGAGAGTTGGACGAAAACACTCTTGCCTCTCTTACATAAGTAGGCGCAAGAGGAAAGTCTAACCGGCAATTCGTGATCCCAAGCGACGCTGCTGCTGTCTGTGAGAACTAATGGAATAGGAATAGATTATATGATGACATATGGAAAGCTTTCGTATTTGTGCTTGTATTATAGCAAATTTTTCACAATATGATAATAATCCACAAGAAATAATATACTTAGCATTTAATATTACTTATCCTTCTATTTAAGGTCTTTTGAAATTTTGTATTATCCCCATTGCTTCCGCCATATTGCAGCGCTGTGCTGCCATCTGAATTTGCTTGAGATCGCGAATAGTCCGCGAGCATGAATTTTATAATTTTAAATACGTTTATAAACTATCTTAGAAAAAAAAGAAACAGATGAAAAAATTATCATAAATGTGCCTCTTCTTAAAGATTCGAATGGCTTAAGTCAAATTTCAATTGATTTTATAATTTTGAAGATAAAATTCATTGATATTCACCGAACGCAGCGTAACAATGCTGTACTGCACGGAAAATTAACATTCAATAATTCACATTTTTCTCAGCCATCTTTTCACTCATTGCAATGAAATTGAGCGCAACAGAAACGTAATTTAATAGACTAGCGACCCAAACCGGTCAATTTTCAGTAAAAGACTTAGTTTTAATTTAGTTGATATTGCAAGATGACCGTGCACTGCGAATGGTTTGGCATGCTTCCAACGCTGTTGTATGCTGCAGTTGATCGAACGCTTCATTTACAACATCAACAACAAAAAAAACTAAACGCTTTAATTACTGAAAATTGGCCACTTCAGATCGCTAAATTATGACATTATGCTTCTGCTGCGACCAATTTTATCGCAATCAGTGAAAAGATAGCTAAGAAAAATGTGAATGACTAAATTGTCAGTTTTCCATTTGATCCAACATCGTTACGGTACGCTCGGTGAATTTCAATGAATTTTATCTCCAAAATTATAAAACCGATTGAAACTTGGCTTAAACTATTAGAATCTGTAAAAACAGGCGCATTCATGATTATATTTCCATTTGTATCTTGCACTTCTATGTATTTATTAATCTTTTTTTTTTGGATAGCAGTGAATTTCATTCTGTCGTCGCTTATTCTGCTAATTTTTGGTTTGTTAGCTTTATCTGTCAGCGTGACACTCCCCTCCCCTTCCCCTACAATACTTTACTAATCTCACTATGTCAATAAGTAAGAGTAATGGAAATAAACAAGTGTGGATAAGTGCAGTGTGGAAACTTATTTCCAAGTGATATGCGTGATAGCGAAGGTTACCAAAATTGTTTGACTTAATGATATTATTAAAATAGATAGTAACAATGTTATTGAAAACAAGGTAACTATAAGTTAATATATGTATAAGATTGTAGTAATAGTAATGTGATTTGTTTTAGAGTCAATGTTAGTCATAGTAATATTTTTATATTTATAAAATAAACATTTTTCTGCATCTACCCAAGTAAAAAATATATACGATCTAGCGGCAGACTGTCTGCAGAAATTCAACAGATGACGACTTTTCCTATTTCCACCATGGTGGGGAATTCAACCCCCAAAATCTGTAGTACAAACTTCCTAAAACTGTCAATAGATTGTATAGAAGATCTGTAGGAGTTCTGCAAGTTAAAAACATGGCGATCAAGAGATGGCCGTTGTAAGTTTTATTTCCTTTTCATTTTTATTTTATGTCATATAATTTATAATACACTGTAGATTAAAACATCAAAAAATTTCACAAGTTCAACTTCTCTAACTCTTTTCCAGTTTTTAAGAAACACGAGTATTTAAATTTATGGAATACCTAGCACTTAATATTTTATATAACTTAGATTCAATATATTTGAATAGAAAGTGATGAGCACACAATCGCCTCTTTTGTATCTGTAGAACTTGATATAAAACTTGCAAATAATCTGTCGACAGTTTGGAGGAAGTCTCTGTACTTCAGATCTGAGGTCACACTCTCCGTCATGTCAAGAACAGAAAAGGTTGAGATCTACTGCAAAAGTTAATTACAAGAATTGCTACTAGAGTATGCTTGGAATACGGGTATCCGTATACCGAAATTACAGGGCAAAAACTATTTCGCATGCAGCGTCCTCATTTGTTGACTGATTGTAATGTTATTACATGTTCTTGGAAATGCCAGAAGATTATCTACTCAAGTACATTGGTCGAATTAACAAAAAATTAAAAAAAAAATTGTTTCAATAAATATATTAACATTATTGAAACAACAAATAAATTGCAAAAACCCCTAACGTACTTTATTAGATAATGTCCTTGCGTTTCCTAAAAGTCCACAAAAATGCAAATCCGTCAAGAAATGACGATGCTGTTTGAAACACCAATAATAGAAGAATTTAGTCGCGAACACGGAATTCTTCTACTATTGGTTTATCAAACAGCATCGTCATTTTTGGACGGATTTGCATTTTTGTGGACTTTTAGAAAACGCAAGAACATTATCTAATAAAGTACGTTGGGAGTTTTTGCAATTTATTTGTTGTTTCAATAATGTTAATATATTTATTGAAACAATTTTTTGTTAATTTTTTGTTAATTTGACCAAAGTACTTGAGTAGATAATCTTCTGACATTTCCAAAAACATGCAATAACATTACAATCAGTCAACAAATGAGGACGCTGCATGCGAAATAGTTTTTGTTCTGTAATGTCGGTATGCAGATTCCCGTTAACATCTAAATAGTACAATAAAATAAGAAATTAAACTGGTATAGAATAAAAAATAAAAAATTACTTATTAAGGGAGTATTCCTCTTGAGGTCCACAACGCTTGTATATAATATAGTTATTGATGTGACGCGTATTATATGTATATTGCAATCATTGTGAGCTTTTAGTAAAGTGTGCTACAAGTGATATTCATTGAAAAGAAAAAAAAAAGATTTACCATCCTATTTCTCCTGTAATAAATAGCTGACCCTCCTTATTTAAGATCAAGCTCCAGTGCTTAAAAACATGTTTTTCCTTGCTGACACTATTTAAATTTCCTTGGCACAAAGATTTACAGCTGTAAGTCTCATCTTTCTTCAGGAGAGATTGCTGCATATCTGTCTCTAATTTCTCAAAGGTGGTGTACTGTAAAATAAAAGTAGGTTCAAAGATAAATATTGTCACCTATCAAACAAGATTCAGGCCAAAATAATTTTATCACAATTTTCCGGGAACACACTTTATTCAACGGAACAATCAAACTTAAATTTGGGACCTCCCGCGATGCTTCTTGCACACTTATTATACAATTTACCATCTGCACTATATTAACTAAAGTCTTTAAAAAATGGGAGAAATGGGGGAGTCGATAGGGGAAGGAATGGAAAGATCACTCGGCGGAGAACTCTGGCTCCTGGCACTTCAAAACGCCATACTTATCTTCCGCGAGTCCACTGACGAGATCGGGAGAACACCAAACAACAGTCTTCTGAATGTGTTCGATCCTGCGACGACTCAGCCAATTCCTTTTACAAACGATTCGCGGGCAGCAGCGGATGTATCCTCTTGGATTACCCTTGTGATTAGATCTCACGTCCTCGATCTTCAAGGGCTAGATAAGGTCTAATTCAATCTGACAGTTATTCCTTTGTCCTTACATTTCGTTCCTTAATTTCGGCAGGGGCATTAGGTGGGGCAAGGCGCATGATCGCGATCAAAGGACCAAAACTACCGTCCGATTCGCGCATAAAACGTTCAGAGAGTATAGTTTACGTTACGTTTGTTATAGATTTTTAGCGCTTTAAGTGTGCATATGCATGTATCGGACCGCAGCCCAATTATCATCTGGTATTGATCCACGATCCATATATTCCAGCCATTCCCTGTCATCGATAATTTCCTCAATTGCGAGATCCTAGCTGTGCGGTGTTGTAACGCCGTCACTCCCTGTAGCGGATGACGCTGGCCGCCTCGTGGGCTGGGTAGTGGCGCGTTGAGGGGAATCGCAGCTAGGCTCTTCGGACGCCAGCGCAGTAAGGGGAACGGTAGGGGCACAGAGTAAACAAAAGCTGCGTTCGTTTGTTAACTCTGAGTACTAAAACTCTACAATGTACACTGCAGGCCAAAAGTTTAGGACCACTTTGTAAAATTGTCAAAAAGACAGGCTCTACTTTAAGTGCGTGTAGAGTGGCAACCCTAAGAGGTAGAACAAACTTAAACATATCGTCGTGAAGCTTATTAAATTCCGCGTCCTACTACATTCATTTAACCTGAAAAAATCTAATGGGTGCCTGTGTTGAAGGAGAGGAACATGACAACATTTTTGACGTCTCTTTATTTATGGATATCAAATTTCAATTCTTTGCACCGCTCATAATAATTGTCTGAGGCATTTGAAATTCAAATAGGTGAAAGCTTGAGTCTTTAGCTTTCATTTAAGTCCAAAAACCTATATAAATATATATTAGGTCCGCAGTTATTTAATAATTAATGAAGCAGTGTACGGCCAGCATTTTTTCCGTAAAGCATCTGCTCGCTAAGCTCTTGAAACAAATTCAGGTCGGTATAAATTATGGATGCCCAAAGGGGGAACCACGTTTAACTTTTCTTTAATTTCATTAACTACTACTCTACGGTTTCAAATAAATCAATGAAAGCTTAAATACAATTAACATATTTATACTTTTTTTGATTGAATTGGAACACGTAGTGCTGTTAATAATCAAAATAAAAAAAAATTAAAAGTGGTACCCGTTTGGCACTCATTGTTTATACCGACCTGCATTTGTTCTTAGAGTTTATAGCGAGCAAATGTTTTGCGGATAAAACGCTGGTCGCACACTGCTCGACTAATTTTCAAATAACTGCGGACCAAACAACAATTCATATATGTTTTTGGTCTTAAATGAAAGCTTAAGTTTCAAGCTTCATATACTTAAGTTTCAACTTCGTAAGACTATTACTATACCCGGTGCAAGTCATTGAAATTAAATATCCATATATAAAGAGACATAAAAAATTGTATGTTATCTCGCACCTTCAATACAGGCACCCATTAGATTTTTTTAGGTCAAATCAATGTAGTAAGACGTGGAATTTAATAAGCTTCACGACGATATCCATAAATTTGTTCTACCTCTTAGGGTTACCAAACTACACGCACTTAAAGAAGAGCCTGTCTTTTTGACAATTTTACCAAGTGGTCCTAAACTTTTGGCCTGCAGTGTATGTCACGTAAAATATAGGTTTTCAGTACTGGCAGTATATAAACGAACGCAGCCATATGAGGCATTATGAGGACAGAGGAAAGAGTGCGAGAAGGAAGGATTTATTAGAATTCGGCAGGAGAGCAATAAGGATGGGGAAATAACAGTTTTCAAGCTAATGTCGGAGAGCAGAGGATCGTTTCTCACAACTAAAGCATCAAATTAAAATAGAATATAATCTTGTATTCTAAATTACATACTCTAAACTACAAACATTCGCCCTATTCCCTATCATACTATTTCCTAAAAACATACACTCTCCTTCCGTGGGCGACACTTACAATGGGCCATACCACGTCAAAACGGACAGATTTCGGAGTACAACACCGATTTTTTTTAATATATGTTAATATATAAGAAAATACAAGACTTTTGGCGCTAGTTAGAGTCAAAAATCTTTTTTCGTTCCGGAGATACGAGCTGTCAAACTTTGCACTTTTGCTGTTATAGGTAAAAACACGTAATCTTTGAAAATTTATATATCCTAAACGAACAAAGATAGAAGACACTGGCTGGAACGAGAGCACTCAAGCAGAATCATATTTTATTAGAGAAATATTTTAAAAAATAGTTTTTTATAATTGGTTAAAACTATTAACAATTAAAATAAACATTTGAATTAACAAATGTGTTGTCATGCTCTAATAATTATAAAAAAATATCAGGAATGTTCCTCGGAATGTCCTCTACAAAGGAAAAAATTAAAACGCGTATACTCTCTTGGTGTTCATAGTGAAAAAAAATATTTTATCACGACGCGCACGGCCAGAAGCCTCGTTCGAGTGGCGTAAACCGGCGAGGCGCATGCGTAACTGAGCGCGACTAGTCTCTACCTGTCGGAATCCATCAATCTATGAATAATGCGAGTTAATAACATGTTTTAATTGTTTGTTTATGTTTTTATAACTGTTATAAATTAACAATATATTTATTATTGTTCTGCTTTATAAGCAGTCGTCATTTATTTACAAAATAATAAGAAATAAGACATTTGAACATGGCATTGAATATACAAATTATATACTAATTTATATTTACATATTTTATTAAATTATGGGAAAAGAAAATATTATTAATATGAAACTGCTGTACTTAAAATATTTAACAAACTTCTACAATTGTATAATTATCTGATTGAGGAAAAGGTTTAGTTTGTAATTGTGTTGTTGAATCTATCGTTAAAAATGCACAATAATTTCTAGTTCCTTTAACTATTTTCGCTTTTCAAAAAGATCTCGTTCAAATTGTTTTAATAAGTATTAAAATAATTTGAACGAGATCTTTTTGAAAAGCGAAAATAGTTAAAGGAACTAGAAATTATTGTGCATTTTTAACGATAGATTCAACAACACAATTACAAACTAAACCTTTTCCTCAATCAGATAATTTTACAATTGTAGAAGTTTGTTAAATGTTTTCAGTACAGCAGTTTCATATTAATAATATTTTCTTCTGCCATAATTTAATAAAATATGTAAATATAAATTAGTATATAATTTGTATATTCAATGCCATGTTCAAATGTCTTATTTCTTATTATTTTGTAAATAAATGACGACTGCTTATAAAGCAGAACAATAATAAATATATTGTTAATTTATAACAGTTATAAAAACATAAACAAACAATTAAAACATGTTATTAACTCGCATTATTCATAGATTGATGGATTCCGACAGGTAGAGACTAGTCGCGCTCAGTTACGCATGCGCCTCGCCGGTTTACGCCACTCGAACGAGGCTTCTGGCCGTGCGCGTTGTGATAAAATATTTTTTTTTCACTATGAACACCAAGAGAGTATACGCGTTTTAATTTTTTCCTTTGTAGAGGACATTCCAAGGAACATTCCTGATATTCTTTTATAATTATTAGAGCATGACAACACATTTGTTAATTCAAATGTTTATTTTAATTGTTAATAGTTTTAACCAATTATAAAAAACTATTTTTTAAAATATTTCTCTAATAAAATATGATTCTACCTGAGTGCTCTCGTTCCAGCCAGTGTCTTCTATCTTTGATCGTTTAGGATATATAAATTTTTAAAGATTACGCGTTTTTACCTATAACAGCAAAAGTGCAAAGTTTGACAGCTCGTATCTCCGGAACGAAAAAAGATTTTTGACTCTAACTAGCGCCAAAAGTCTTGTATTTTCTTATATATTAACATATATTTTTAAAAGAAAAATCGGTGTTGTACTGCGAAATCTGTCCGTTTTGACGTGGAATGGCCCATAATTCAGATACAAAATTTTACAAAATCATGCACACATCTCAGTATTAATCTTATAAATTCATTCTTCTATAGTTATTACTAATCAATACACACAATTAGGATGCTACGGTTCAAAGCTCGAGCCAGATGTCGCATGTGCGTCAAGTACATACAATATGGCTGTATTGGGATCTGACATAGTTGAAGCGCTCCAAGCGGTAAAAAATGAAAGCAGAGGAAGCCCGGGTTTTACATTGATTCTTATGGATATTTTTCAATAAATTGCAATTTATTATTGAAAACCTTAAAACTTTTGAATTTGGGAGAAAAGTTTGTACAGATATTTTCCATCGAAATCATTATAACCCTCCTGTAATTTCAATAGACATTTAGACACTTAGGCTTTCATGCGCCATATTCGTTTTTTCATTTATCTATATATATAGACTCCGCCCACGTGTCAGATCCCAATACCAATCATGTTTGCGTTGAGCGGGTTTATCCGTGTGTATATTTTTGTGTCGGCTTCTATGAATACATACAAATACCCCCACCAATAAATCCGCACAATGCACACATGATTGGAATAGAGCCATATTCGACTTGACGCACATGCGACATCTGGCTCGAGCGTTGAACCGTAGCATCGTAATTAAATTGGTTAGCTATATTTTGAGACTTTAAAAATGATAGTTTTCTTATTTACCTTCAAACTATTATCCATTTCTTACAAATTGAATGCTGATACTATGAAAATCTTAAAATGGAAACTTTCACAGAATTTTGTCTTATAAACTGTTTGATCTGACAACTGACGTCACTGCTAAAGTGCTAGATGCGTTTAGGGCCAACAGAACTAACAGAAGTAACGTCACCAACTCAACTACCAAGCCGATTGACGACTGACGTATTTCCGCTGGCACTATACTTTGTGCAGTCTGCATTCCTTATATCAAAATTCACTTACTATAGAGCGTAGTACTATTCAAGATGGCGAACTTGGCATCGCTGATTCGCAATCAGCGTTGCCAAGTGTAGTATAATTATACTACCGTAGTATGTATGTAATTGGTCGAATTGACCCTAATGGCCAAAACTGTCTGTAACGTCCCGGGGAGAATTTACTAGTAGCCCGGTGCGTACTGAAATAAACCGTTTCGGGCACTATGCGTTAGCCTAGTTAACCCTGGGCCGGTGGCGATTCGGACAAAAATGCGAAAAAAGGGGTTTCTACTTACTGTACGGAGAGTCGGTGAAATAGAGATGCAGTGGGCAGTTTCCTTGAGGAGTCCTTGAACAGGGTGCGAGACCGTGAGAGAGAGAGATGGATAGAATCACTGAGTCTAGTCTCGAGTAAGAATTTATGTATATTTATAAAAACGAGTACAAAAAAATAGAAAGATTACAAACGTAGCAAAAGCTAGCAAAAAGTAGTAGAGCAAAAAACAAAGTGCCCGAGTCTACATGCCCCCGAGGTTTTTATGCACCCCGGGAGGGCCGGACACAAGCGTCCAAGGAGCATGGTGGGAGAGCATGGGGAAGATATTGTTAAGTCTTCCCCCACTATGGCTGCCTCAAGGCGCTTACACCCCACCTACATAGTAGCCTTATGTTAAGAACGGCGGGGCCCGATGTCCTGCGCCACGGCTTCGCGCGGTTCATAGCGAGCTAGATTCCCGGCGCGGGGGATATAAATCTTCTTCTGAGGTATCCCAGCGTGCGGGGCTCGAGGGCCCCCCTAAGATGCATACAGCGCATGCTGTATCTAAGCCCGAAATCCGCGTGCGGCATCGCAGGCACTCCCGAAGGATCCTATAGTTGGGGTTGTTCACAACGCACTCGACGCATGGCCCACCGCTGGTGAAGGTGGCGAGACACCGGGTGCATCTCTCAAGGACTTTGTATATTAGTTCCTCGCACGAGAAACATCGGGCGTCTATGCGCCAGGCCTCCCGGGTTACCTCCAAGACCTCTGCCATGGAGTAGTGCCGTTTGTGTGCCCCCGGCATCCTGAGATAACAGTCCGTGCATAACATTCCGGGGTGCGTCTTATTAGTTCGGTGGGCGATACGCATCCCCCGAACGAAAAAGAGGGGTTACGTCCCTCGGATGGAGCGGGTTTCCACAAATGGATACATTATGCCTCTGGAAGGTAAAGTGTAGGTAGAGCAGAGTCCTATTTGGAATGCGAAGCGTCGGTAAGCGGTTAGCGGGTTCTGTACAGAGGTGGCGCTGCAAAGCTTATAATTAACTTATTATATGGACAAGCAACAAGGGGAAAGGAAGTTCGGTGCTACGCCGTGGGGTATCGTCTCAGCGGCTAAGGCCTAGACGTTACACACAGATACAGCGTTAGAAGTATATAGTTTACGTCACGTTTATTATAGAGTTTGAATGCTACACGCGCATATGCGTGACTATCGGAACATTCGGAACACAATTATGGTAATAATGGTAATAAAGGATGTGTTTGATCAATATATGGAAAATGCATCCTCGGAATCAACGTTATATAAATCGACAATTAGAGGTTTGGAAAAATGGAAAAATTGGAGAAGCCGCAAATTATTTGTCACATAGAAAAATCTGTGAATTATTCCCTTTTTGATACCAAATGGGTACCATGCAGTACAAAATTTGTGGTTATGGGCTCGAAAGCTCGTGGAACCGGTATCCTTCAAATCTATGAAATATCTAATGGGGAACTAAAACTTGTTAAGGATATTGAAAAGTCGACTCCTGTGAAATGTGGAACTTTTAAAGCTTCAAATTTGCGAGATAGATATTTAGCTACTGGAGACTTCATGGTAACTACTAATTACATACAACCAAAAACTTCTTCCTAAGGTTTCTGGTTATAATAGAATAAAGACCATTTCTGTGTGAATTTACAGGGAAAACTAAATGTATATGATCTGGAGGATCCTTCGTTACCTATATACACAGCCAATGCTCATACAGAAATTGTGAATGCCATTGATGGCATGGGAGGACAAACCATAGGATGTGGTGCACCAGAGTTAGTTACTGGGTCCAGAGATGGTAGTGTTAAAGTATGGGATCTTAGACAAAAATCCAAGCCGGTAGCAATCATGGAAACAAAGAATGATAAAATTCATAGAGATTGCTGGACAGTGACCTTTGGCAATTCTTTTAATTCAGTGGAGAGAGCTGTACTTGCAGGCTATGATAATGGCGATATTAAAATGTTCGACTTGAAATCAATGACTGTCAGGTGGGAAAGTAATCTTAAAAATGGAATTTGTAGCTTGGAGTTCGATAGGAAAGATATTCCTATGAACAAACTAGTAGCAACAACCTTAGAGTCCAAGTTATATTTATTTGACTTAAAAACTCAACATCCAAAAAAAGGATTTGCATATCTCTCGGAAAAGGTTAGTACATACTATACACAGCAATAATCTGCCATTTATGTAATAAATAAATTAGTATAGAATTCAACATATTCGTTTATGTTTAGGCTCACAATTCAACAATTTGGCTTGTAAAGCACTTACCTCAAAATCGGGAAATATTTGTAACGTGCGGCGGTGGGGGATCTTTGTGTTTATGGAAATAGTAAGTAAAATATCAATTGGAGAGTCGAGATTAAAATACATTATCTACTGAAAACAATTAATTTTGTAGCAATTATCCTGAAAAGCGAAAAGAAAAGGATGCGGATGGCCTAGAGTATGGGATTACAGGCAGCCTAACTCCTCTACAAAATAGCATTTTATCTTCTCAGCCTATCAATTCATTGGATTGGAGCACTGATAAACAAGGTTTAGCTGTATGCACCTCTTTTGATCAATGTATAAGAATTATCATTACCACGAAACTTCATACCTACTGAACTAGATTTTACTTGTACCAATTAAATAATTATAGTTGATTAATAAAAATTAAATACTTGAATTAGGAGAGAAGTTGCGTTCTCTTCGTAAGTTCTTTCTTGATGGATAATAGAGCGAGATGTCAATTGCATAAATTATGCAATATTTTGTTTCGAATGTAACATGTATTTTTAGTATGAGAGAGACAGGGATAGGGAAATTGTATTATTCGTTCAATCTATTTAGGATGCGAGCCTTATTAAATGGTAGCCATTTTGTTTAATGCTACGGTTAAATTACGTAATAATTGGCAATGGAGCACCCGCTGAGTTGGAATTTCAGAAGAGCGCTATTTTAACCATATGACTTGATGACTTAACAGTGCAACGCAGCTGCAGTGTTGACTGGTGCTGACGCTGGCTGAGAAAGAGAGAACAGTATACACCAGCACCAATAGGCTCTGGCAATCCATCATCAAAACGTCTCAGTATGGCGGGCTGTATTTATTATAAATCTTTTGTCTTAACTTCGTATACCTGTGATAGAACACACCTGAATTTTGATGCTCCATTGCTTTATAAATTTCATTGATAAAATACAAATAGACTATGGTTTAAATTAGAGATTTTTTATGCCTGATTATTATTAGATGTGTAAATGCGTCACTCGAATGAGCTCTTGTTGGGAACGTGCCTCCCACCTTCCACCTCTCGCCTCCCAGACTCCTGCTCTACCGAGCTGCACTCCCCGTTTTAAGCCTTACAAGGTCACGCGTGAGCGCGCGCGACTTTAATTACATAAATTAAGTTCTAAGCATACCCTCCCTTCCTCCCTCTTGTCCTCTCACTGCGCATTCAAAAATCATTCGTTGCAATTGTATTTTATTAAAAGTCTCTTCTTAACTTACCAAGCCTTAATATTTCTATTAACTTTTTTATTCATAAGAGTGAAAAAGGAAACAAATCTTTTGTTCCCGTACCGTAGTCTATACAATAGTTTCTTACTTAATAACTTTGATATCTTAATGGGTTTCGATAGTGGGACAATAAAAGTAAAACTAAGTCTTTTTTTAGAATGCAAGCTTTTTCATGAGCAGGTACATATGTTGATCAATCTCGAAACCGTGTAAATTGTTGGCATCTCCTTGCAACCTCATCAGCAACCCACCGAAGGACACGTAGGCGGATCTGTAACACACCAAGAACACAGTAATCCAGATTAACATTTACAGAATTTTTGAACTTGTAATAATAATAATAGTAATGAGAGAGGGAGAAAGAAAGAAATATATAGAAACGCAAAAGGGGGAGGAAGAATAGATGCTCTACCACGGCTCATAAGTAGCGAGCAGTCCTTTTCGTTGCAGATTTGCGATCGTCATAATTGCAGTGCCGATAGCGGTCGTGCACATAATTAACCACACAACCAGCTAACCACACTGCCAACACGCCGATCGCCAACGAAATTTTACCGTTTTCTCGTCGAACTGTCGATCCTTTTCAAAGGATGATAATGACATTGCGATCTAATTTAATGATTATTCGTTGTTCAAATGTAAGCAAATAGCCAACAAGAGGAAAGAAATAAAACGAACTTATTTTATTGATCCACGTGCTCCTTATATATCCTTCTATCTTGAATTGTCCAGTACGAATGTTTACTATCTATTTTTAACAATTGCCGAAAGAATGTAACCATCAATATTCATTTAAATGATATAATACTATGATTTATATAGAGAGCCAGTGGCAAATCAGATAAGAAAAAATGTTTCTTTGGCCAAATAAGAAAAAATTGTACTTTAGCATTATTGATTGACTTTTCATGAGAGAAATATCATGATATAAAAAAAGGGGTGGTGAAGGGGAAAAGGAGAAAGAGAGAGAGAGAGAGAGAGAGAGAGAGAGAGAGAGAGAGAGAGAGAGAGAGAGAGAGAGAGAAATTGGTTTGATCGATGTGGGCTATGAGAAATGAAATGAAAGCAATGAGTGGTACGAATTTTATTGGCGTATTTAACAATATTTAATATTATATTAGGAAAAACCATAGAATATACATTTTTGAATGCTGCTATAAGAAACAACTATTTTTCTTAATTCGTTTCAATGCATTAATGATAAGTTAAAGTAGAAGACTAGTAATAGTAATCTTATTCTATAATTGTACATGGTATATATATTTTTTTATTAAATATTTTGTATTTTTACTTGTTCTCATTTTTTCTTAGGCATTTTAATGCAAGAGCGAGTGATGTTAATATTAATTACAATAATCTATTGTACAACAAATGCTTCTTTATCATTGCAATGTAATAATTGTTGATTGACAAAAATGTAGGATATATGCATGTATAATATGAAACTACTGCTAATGCTCGTGAATTCTTGATTCTTCTACACACAGGGGGAAAAGAATCAAAAGACAAAGAAACGGAAAGAAAACGAATGTGTGTATGTCATATGCGCGACTACGTTGATTCCATTAATAAATAAATAATTGAGATGTGTATGCTCAAAAGGTGATATAATTAAATTAAAGACTAGTCACACATTTATTCGTTAAGATATTCCAAGGAGTGTTCTTCTTCTTCTTCTGTTTCTTTTCTCCCAGCTGTTAGCCTTGTTCTCGTCTTCGCTGCTGCTGTTGCCGCTGCTGCTCCTGCTTGCTTCCTCCCTATTGCTGCTATTAAATCAGCATCTGTAACTGCACCTACTTACGCTACCTCTCCAATACCGAACATACAAGCTGCTCCATGATAAATATCCAGCCAAGTATCTCGGAATTGCTCGAAGCTCCAAGAAAATTAAATGAGAGAAATTTATACGGTTTTAAGTAACAGACAGAATACAACTAAACAGTTTTGAAATAATCGTGACTTGTCTAAACTATGTACGAAGGTCACTTTAATGTTTTAAATGAAAACCTATACTTCTTATTGCACATTCTTGTGGCTGTTTTCAAGGGCTTTTCAATGAATTACACTGGTGCACTATTTAAATCAAGCACTTACGAGATATTTGAATTTGAAATAATAATTACATGTACGGTTTGCCGAAGTAATGACCGCCTACGCCTGCACATTAATTCGAATTTAAATATCTCGTAGTTACTAGAGTTAAACAATAAACTAACGTGGGATATTGAAAACTTTAGCTTGTGCAAGTATATATGCAATAAAAATAAGTTTTCTACTTAACGAATCTCGGAGTGACCTTGATAGTTCTGAAAAGTGAAGATTATTAAAAATTGATTATTTAGATTTGGTGTCGTGTACTAAAAACCGTATAAATACCTGGTATTTAATTTTCTCGTAATTTTAAGCAGCTGTGAGACATTGTTCGAGCACTTAAAGTGAAGCATCCTTATACAGTATTTCTCTAGATTAGAACTTATTCTATAGCTTATAAGTGACAGAAACTTTTGCCTAATTTACGTAGTCTTGCGATTGAGCAGTGAAAAGAAGCAATTTCTTTTCGACGAATTACCAATTTGAATGATTAAACAACAGCTGATGCTCGATTTCTGCTTATTGAATAAAATAACATTAGGATGGAGCAATGAAGATTCACTTTCTTACTGGTATTTTCAGTCTATTTGAAAGGATTTGAGATTTCTTTAGGTATCACTGCCTAACACCACTTGCACGAGGCGGTGTGACAGGAGAGATGTCGTACCAGATAGTGCATTTACAGTATTCAGGGCCCGTGTAAACGCGCATCTGGCACGAGCCCCAACTGCCCTATGGTCTCATTATAATCATTCTTCCTTTTTACATTCCCTCCCTGTTAGAATTACGCGATTCTTTCTCACCTCTCAAGAAATTGCATTGAATAAAAAAAAAAAAAAAAAAAAAAAAAAAAACAAACCAAAACGTGAAGAAGAAGTATATCCGATTACCGCGAGTGAACGTCAAACCCGATGATAGAAGAAGGCAACGAAAAGGATAAAGAGGAGAAGGAGGAGTATAGGAGGAAGAGTGTTTCTTCTACACAGTGACACGATACACAATTGGTTGCTTACTTTGGAATATGCCAAAGCTAACTAAGCTGACTTGGATGGCCTAGCTGGCTTGACTACTGTGGCTGCTGGCTGCTGGCCTAGCCTAGCTTCTCTAGCTGGCTCACTTAGGCCAATGCGCACACGGATACTCTATTTTCCTCTCTTCACCACTTCTCTCCACTCCTCTTTCTACTAGCCTCGGGTGTTCTCGCCAGCACCCACAGAATTACACAACTACTCTACGCTTATGCAAGATGCTTTTCCACTTAAATTCACAATTATATTTTTCTTTTGTCTCATTTAAGAGACGTAAACATATATATATATAAATAAATATATATGTATATAGATGAGCGAGTGATTAAGAGCGAAAATTTAGAAGACAGAGAAGAGAGAGAGAGAGAGAGAGAGAGAGAGACATACCAAATTTGATGAGATCTAAGGTACTTTTGAATCGACAGTAATAATTTTCCATCTAATTACAATTTCAATAACAATGCTCTCTCTCTCTCTCTGAAAATATTTATAAAAGGACAGTGATAAAAAAACATCTTTCTCTTTTATCAATTTGCAAGCAAACCAACTTGAAAAGTCGAGTAGTAGACAGAATAATTGCAGACGCACAGATATAAACGTTTAGAGTAGACGAGAAAGAGAGAAAGAGAGAGAGAAGAGGATTAAAACATAAAGTGGAGCACGAATGAGGTGGAGGAGAATAACGAGGAGGATGAGGAGGAGGAGGAGGAGAAGAAGGAAATACTAAGAACGGGAATGGGAAAGAGAATGAGAACGAAAACGAGAACGGGAAAGCAGCCATGCAATGTCGGTTATGCAATAGTGCTCGTGACCTTGGGTTCCGAACCAACTCGCGGTAAAGAAGACTTTTAGTACATTGTTTTTTTACATCGCTTTGAAATAGTTCAATACCGTGGACATGTATAAAAATTATATACAAAACACGAGACCAGTCTGAGAGAATGAGAGAGAGGGGGGGGGGGGGTAGAAAGAAAACATGTGTGGAAGACACGTTGGAAGAGAGATTCTTTGGTATTCGATGATGATGACGATAATGATACGACACTTTTAAATGAAGAAAGATGTTATTAGTGGTGAAATTGTACGCGCAGTTGATACGACGATCGAGCAACGACTAGAGCGGAGCAGAGCAGAACAGAAGGAAATATAGAAGGGGTGATGAGGCTAGGTGAGGTGAGGCGAGGTGAGGCGAGGTGTGGCGAGGTGGGGCGAGGTGGAGCGGGGAGAGTGAGGTGACTCGTGCAGGAAAAGGAGAGGAGAGACGCCAAGAGAGGTGTGAAGGACAGGCAGCCAGCTAGCTCGGGCGGCTCTGCATGTGTGTATACATGTTGCTCAGGAGCGGCACATAAAGGTGATAAAGCTATCTGTCAAATGAAAAATTCACTGATTCATTTGAGTAATTTTCATCAGCAGTCTAGACAACGCAACGTAATCGTGCAGGAGAGATTAGAAAAACTTGATAAAAAACTCTGTGTTTAAAGGGGATAAGAACGACCGCTGAAAGGTTCCGAGCAAGAAATAGTAAATAGATTGAAACTAGGCAAACATTGAGAAGAGGGTCCATTGCACAACCTGACCGAAAAAGCAATGTCGCTCGGTGCCAAGTTGCGTGGCGCTCAGCCGCGTCCTGCACACCTAACTTGAACAAATTTTTAGCTCCTCGTGCTAAATCTTACTTTTCCCCGTCTTATCTTGCCAAATATTCATTCGCCGACTAATTTTGGATTGGAGGATCGAGGAAGCGATAGACGCGAATTCCACGCGACATTCACATGGAAGCATTATTCCCTGACCAAGTTCCTTCGGGCAAGGTCCTTCCTTCTCCTCTCCAAAGTCATTGTTGCGATTTAACGCGACTACCCCTCCTCCAGGAATCTGCCCTCACCGAATTGGGAAAATGCGCTGGAACGAAGCTTTTAACGTCCAGTTGGAAACGGGTACCCCGCGTCCCGCGGAGATACAGTTTCTCTGGCTCTCTGACAAAATCGTTTGCGCAGTTGGCTCGGTTCGCACGAATCCTATGGGCAACAATACCATACACGTTGGATATCATACGCGAAAATCTTGATAATAAAATGTATCAATCCGTGCGAGCATTAGAGACCGAGAGACTTGGAACGAGTTAAAATAGACCGTTCCTCGCTCATGTTGTACCTAGGGAGAGCAAGGGGAGGGAATTTGGTTTGACCTAATTCAGGAATGCAGATGTAGGAGAGATGGTGAAAAAGGGTAGGTGGTGGTAGTGATCGAGGAGCGAGGGGGGGAGATGAGGAGGCGGTGTGTTAGCAGAGTGGTGGTAGTGCGCGGGGTGTAGGTGGATGATGGACCCTGACTGTCTGACCTTTGCACGGGAATAGAACGGACGCAACGGCGGCAGCGCAGAAAAGGAGGAAAGGGAGGATGAGGAGGGGGTGGGAGAGGGGGGAAGGGGGGGGAGTTAAGAGGAGGCGAGAGTACAAGCTGGGCTTGCAAGGAGGGCGCTACTGGTATTGGAACCGATAGGCTGTGGTGGTCTGGCTCTTGCCTTGGTTATTGGTAAATGGGGCAGAGCAGCAGGAGCAGGTGCGGGTGGGTTAGGATCATCGAATGTGGGTCAACCCTGGGAACGAGGCCCGCGCGTGCTCCCACTCCCCATCCCCTGGAATCTCCAATTTTTCCCCATCTGCCTGCCTTCTACTCTTCTCTTCTATTCCCTTATCAAATCACACCGATAGAACTAACGAATTCTACGTTTATATAGCGCATAAAGCATCAGCTGTTGATTAATCCTCAAATTCATTCTACGATGCTCAATTTTTCGCTTAACAAGAGCAACAGAGCGATTTCACCATTCTGAAATCTATGGTAAAAGAGGTTGACGTAGGAGAGTTGGATGCAAGTTCCATCATCCTTCTTCTTCTCTGTGTCGTCCTTCCTTAAAACGGCAGGTTCTGCGTGCGCACGCATCTGGCACGTCCATTTAGGCGTGCGCGTCGCTCGCGTTTAACTTCTCTTCCCTTTGCTAATAATAACCTACCTCTCTTCTTAAACTTGTGCCATTCCGCTGATTCTGCAGCGATAACGTTTAATTTCCTTAAAGAATCGATCCACAAGTTGTATCTCAATTTTAGAGCAACGGTGTATATATATATATATGTATACATATATATAACTCATGTTGCTTCTTTTGCTCACACAGACATTTCTTTGCATTTTATAAAATCTCTCCATTGAAGATGCACCATACGAATGATCGACGGAGTCGTTTCTCATGGTCCTTTTCCTTCTGATCGTTTTGCAGAAATGCGTATGGAGAGTGAACGATTCGCGTGGATCCTTCGCGAGATTGGGAAAAAAAGAAAGGACTGAAAGAAAAAGAAATTGGTGTTGGTAACGCCCCCCAGAAAACTGAGATACCACCAGCTGTGTTCACCCGCTTCTTTATCTACCGAGTGAACGCAGAGTGGCTCCCTGTTCTCCGGGAGCAAATTCTTCAAATTTAAACTGTGTTTACCGACTAAATAATAATTTGTTCCTCCGAGCAAGCGTGACGGCTCCCCAGTTGCGTGTGTTCGACAATTGCATTTTGTTTTCGGTGCAAAATGTCTTCCGTTGCTTCTCTATGCGTATAACCAATGGAACGAATAACGCGCCTTGGCTGATTTTACGTTCAATTACGACCAATAGGCGTTACGTACCTTATCGTATACACATATACATACTGATAACACGTACGTGGACGTAGTGTAGTACACATAACGTAACACTGAATTCTCTATCTTGGAATAGCATCAAGGCGCACAATAAATTCGCAAAGTGATATTAAACAACCTGTAGTGACCAAATAACAGAGAATGACACTCGGGACTGCAATCCCCTGACTGAGTAGAATATACAATGATTCAAGGCTAGCGATAAGGCTACTGGTCATGACAGGGTTATCAGAAAATTCTCTCTCGCCCATTTTATTCATTATTCGTTAATCGAGCATTTTTCTAGTCTTTCGAGCGGAGAGAAATGTCCAGCCAACGACCAGTAAGCCTCTCCCTTCGCCCATTATTGGTCCCAGGGACGCCTCTCGACCAAATATTTCAACGTCCGTACTTGCTTTATCTGATAATAATAATGATAACAATAACAATAACAACAACAACAACGACAAGAGAGCAAGCTTTCACTTACAATCTACTGCTGGGTTCGTTGCTAGCCTCGTCGCCTTCGATCCTGTAAACTTTTCCCGACATTACGTATTCAAAACTATCAGCCCTGGAACCGCCCTCCGTTTCAATGGCGTTCCATTCGCCTCCATCCGGGTATCCATCTTCTCGTAAAGTCGTGGCAAGAACGAGTCGAAATTTATCACCTGAAAACACACAATTAAATATCATAACTGATAAGACTGGCAAATGTGTTTATACTACACGTGTATATACTATTGTATATACACATAACACAATATTGATTTGGCATCATTATAATTTTACGTTCTTCGCAATACATAATGTAGAGACTTTGCAATGAAATTTCATGCTTTGCAAGAGAATCTCCCGAGTATAAAGAAATTCAAATGGAGCAGGCTGATGAAATAAAAATGTGAACGTTGTTCCATCGACGTTACACTACGCACAGCTTCCAAGAGTTTCAGTGGTATAAACAAAGAAACTGACAAGTAGGAATGATCAGCGAGTTTGAATGGAAAAGTAGTTGCAGCATTACCCCAATTGACGCCATTTTGTTCCTTGATATCGGCCGGAAAGCGCGAAATACGTGGAAAATGGAGCGCGACGAGACAATTGGTAAGGTGAATCAGAAAAAATGAGAGTAAACAATTGCAGCATTATTCGGTTAAGTTGGAATGAAGTTTTCTACGGATACTCGCCTTGACAGTCACTTCCTTGCGTTCTGCCAGCAAGATGACCTTGACACAGAGACTTCACCCACAATTGCAATCAATACTCGTTGCAGTGTAACCGAGAAAGCTGTTATATTCGAGGGAGAGAGATAGAGAGAGAGAGGAAAAAAAAGTAAAGTTGGAGTGTGGCTGAAATTGCGAGTCGCGAAAGAAGGAAGGAAGAAGCGATAAAACGAAGGAAGGAATGAAGAAACGAAGGAACGAACGAACGAACGAGCGAACGAACGAACGAACGAGTGAACGAGTGAGCGAGCGAGCGACAGCTTGGAGTCGTGACTACTTTGACCTTGACATTGAACTTGAAGTGGGGAGACTAGCTGAATAAAAGGGTAGGGGAAAAGCTGTATGTATGGTTAGGAGGGGACTGCCTTACAGGATTGCGTCATTTCGCGCAAGTCTCTACGCCGAGCGTCAATACAGCGCCATTTACCCCTTCTACGATTTTAAACTCTCTTTCCTCTTCGCTTGCCCCTTCCTCCTCCGCCTCCTCTTCCTCTCCTCCTTCTCCTCTAGTCGGTCCATTCCAAATCCAAATCCAAATCCAATTGCAATTTCCATCCACTTGGATCCTTCCTTGTGCAAAATTATAATTAGCAGCACCAATAGCTTACCCAATTCCATGGGGTAAAGCCAGCTGTTGATGTCCAGGATCAGGTCCATCTTGAAAGACTCTGATTCGCAGTGTAATCTGCTCACTGTGTAGATTCATCGTCCATTCCAAGGTGGAGCGAATATGGAAAGAAAATAAATATTCTGTATAAGTAATTAACCTATTATAATAAAAGATTATTGTACAGAATAAAGTAAACAATTACACGTGCCATACATCATTGATTTTTAATTTTTAGTATCAACTGGTAGCATCCAGGAAGGTGGAAAAAATGTGTATGAAAGTATAAAGGGGTGGTACCAGAGGGACAGGTGGGTGGGATGCAGGTTGTAGGTAGGTAGGTTGGTAGGTTGTCGGGTATAGGAAATATGTATAGAGATGTAGACATACACACATACGCGCTCATATATATATATATATATATATATATATATAAAGATTGCACACAGCGAGACGCGTGCACGAGTAGAAGCAGGAGGCGCGAAGGAGATCAAGTGGTAGAGGGAAGGGTGACGCGCGTGGGGGAGGCTTTACTGCGAGAACCGAGGACTCCACCACTGCTCAACTGCGCAATGTCGCTGTAAGCTATCGATCGGTTCGCGAACGCTATAAATACTGTCCATGTAGCTCTTGCAACCCCTGGCACAGCCTTGATACGGCGCAGTATGCTGACCACCCACGTATATCATCGTGCTCTGCGCAAACTACCCTCCCCCCTCCTACTCCCCTTCCCTTATATTCCTCTTCTTTCTACATCTCGACAACAACCCCCGCCGGCCCACCCCCTGCAGCATTATATCCCTCGAACTGTGACCACCACCACCACCACCGCCGACACCACCACCACCAACGCCACCTCCACCAATCGCCCTTGCTGGAATGACGCGAGGAGTAGGAAACCTTGACCTTCAGAGAAGCATAAAGGTCGAGGATGGTAGTGGTAGAGGAAGCAGCTTCTACGCCAATGCCAATACAAATCTCACTTCTCACTGAAATTGACGCGGCAGCCGCCTTTTGAATCAAATTCTTTCTTACTTCCCCCCCCCCCCCCCCCCCAATTAAAATTTATTACCCGACGGTACACGATGGGAAAATAATATTATACATATATATATATATATATGTGTGTGTGTATGTAGAAAATAAATTTTTAAATAACAAAAATCTCGCGAAGAATATTGATAGGAGAACTTATGACATCGAACAGCATTGCGCAACACTTTGCACGCGCGTTTCTTCCTCGATTTGTCAGCTGGTTTCAAGGACAGCTGCTCGAGGAAACGATACGCGAGACTCTTTCTAACCGGTCCTCGTCGGAAATCTACTAAGAAATAGTCTTTCGTCTTTATAGTGCTTTCAGCAAAGGTTTTATTCCACGAGGTGAGGAAGGAATAGTCGTAGATTGATGTAGATTCATGGATAAAGCTGTATTATCGACTTTTACACTTTTCAAGGTCTAACATGGTTTAACGAGTTATAACCGCTGAGATGAGTTTGAATTATGAGTATATTGTATATACATATAGATAGGAGGAATATCGTTTCCTTTCAGCCTCGTTTTTCCAAACGCCACGAAATTATGTTGAAGAGTAAATAAGAGACTGGGGGAAGGCGGTATTTAGAGGAGTAAGATGATTTTAGTACCTTTTAAGGTGCCGCAGGTGGTAGATAGTGTGTCCGTTGAAAAGTTTAAACTTGTCCATTGTTGCAAGGTTGCGTAGGTGGATCTGATTCGCGAGATTCACGAGCAAACGGCTGCTACCTTGGCACTGACAGTGGCCGGTTGTCCTCCTCCTCCTCGCGAGCGACCCTCGCTACTCTCACCGCACCGCACCGCACCACCGCACCGTACCGTACACCGTACCGCACCGAATCGCACGCGCGCCTAGCAACACGCCCGCCCGCCAAGCCGCCAAACTGTCGGCGCACCACCGGTTTGCTTTGCCTTGCCTTGCCTTGCAGCCAACTGACAACCAGCGAAGAGACCCACACTATCGACCACTACCACCACCACCACCACCAAATCATCTCCACTACTACCAACACACTCTCTGCCTCACTTTATTATTTTTCCTTCCTTCCTTTCTCCTACTTTCCACTATTTTCCTACTCTACATTCTACAAGTAAGAACGCACACATCTTTATCAAACGCACCCCCCTCACCCTTCTCTCCATCTTTCGGTTACTTTACCAAATTACCACCGCTTCGTCAGATCGCTCGATCACTAATGCGCAAATGCAGCTCCATCTCTTGCCGTTTATTCCCTCTTTCGACTCCTTTTCATCCTCCTCTCTCTATTGCTTCCTCCTAGTAATAATATAAAAGTTCCTTCCTTTTATATCACTTTGTAAAATCAAACGATTGATACACCGAGAGAGCTCCTCCCTTTCTTTCTTTTGCCACGGAGATGACATCTTTGAATGACCTTGAAGGAAAGGGGCGACCTTGACCGTGTCAATCCCCACTTTTGCGATAGCTCGGAGTCGCGTGTCCAGCGACTAACTCCCTCTACTCTATTGTGGGCCAATAGACACGAGTCTGAACCCATTATCAAGGAAAAAAAAACTCCCTCTACTCTCTACCTCCTGCGCACACAGCCTCTTTCTCAGTTTGTTTATGACAAAGAAGATCCCCTTTCCCCTTTTAATTGCGTTACCTTTCCATTGCTGCTGCTGCATCGATCCATATCTTAAGCTCGCGCATATATTCATTTTGGTAAATTGAATGCCTTCCTCTAAATATTATCGAACGATACGTACAACTACACACCAATCAATTTTAACACACGTATTCATCAAGCCGGGCTCTTCTAGTCTCTTAAAAAAAGAACAGTATACTAAATCGGTTGCAGTGAGACACTATAGTTTTGAATATCCCGCCTTTGAAAGCCTCTTAAAATGTAACTTGAAAAACTTCTTATTAAGTATAACTGTTCAATCTTCACTAAACATTTATCTTGATTTTCCGAGATCAACGTAGCATTAATATAATTTTTTTTTTTCGAATAAACTGAAAACTAGGAGTAACTAAATTCAATAGTCTGTCCCGCCATGTGCTTTCCGGCTTCTTCTCTGTAAAGCAAGTAAACATTCGAAAAAGATATTTCTAGCAGCAAGTACACTAATTATTTTTTGACGCGCTCTCTATAACATTGAGACTTGTAAAGGGCATTGACGCGCTTAAAGTACTTCGTAAACTTACCTCTATCAAATTTCTTGCCTTCTGGATCAATGTCTTTTACGTTGAAAATATCCTCGAAGAGTACACCCGCCATTTTTAACGCTTACCAACGTTTTTGCACAGAATTTACTTCATAGGTTACTTTGCTTGGTGATTAGCGTACTAAAACGTTGAGCGACGCGTGGCGCCAATGTTACTAGTAGTGGGTTTGTACAAAAATCGGCCGAAAAATAACGATGGACAATTCTCCCTTGTTTTTCGTTACGTAATGTTGGCTACTGAGGCCACTGAGGGCTTGAAGGATCCCGTAAATCCCGACTTTTTTATGCAAAGACACCGATCACCAATGACCCTTACAATTATTCAATAAGGTCGCTTCAAACTTTTCATAAACTAGCCATTATAATTTTTGCTGCATCCTTCTTTCTTCAAGATTTTCAATGATCAATTTATTATTCAAAGCTTTATAACGATATTTAAAGATTTTACTTCATCTCATTGGCAAAGCACAGAATAATGTTCAACGAACGATTGCCGAGTTCGTATATAAAATGAATAAATAATAAACTAATATTCTTGTGCTCGTATTAAACAAAAAAATACCAGTTTATAAGCAATCAGCTAGGTATAAGTTAATTTTTGTTTTCTAATAACGTAAAGAATGTCATTTTACGTTACCTCTACATTGGTATCGAATCTAATTTTTACATTTTTTCTTGAAAGAACTTCTAATTTGATTAATTCAAATTCAATTATTAGAAATAACTATCATGGTAGGTGTTGGATTTTCTAAAAATCAAATTTATTGAGAAGATGGTTATAGACAAGAGGAACACCCTTTCGCAGATAGCAACCTTTACTATCGTTATAACGATTTTACATAAGTTTATGGAGTATTTGATGGACACTAAAGAATGAAACCAGCTAACTTTGCTATGCAACGTATAGGAACAGAAATGTTGATAATGGAATTAAATGAAAAAATTTGCAGATGGGGAAGTCAAAGAGGTGCTTAGGTAGTAAAGGGTCATCTTTATGTCTATAATTAATTGATTTTATTTATTAAAAGTTGGATTATGATAAATACTGTTTCTTCCAGATAAGCTTTTATAGTCATAAAAAAGAGACATTTAGATTCTATTGGGGATTTATTAGCAGAGCTTACAAGCCTACAGCTTGGTATTCCGGATGGGTTAAATTGATATGAAACCCATAAAAAATTTCCACATATGGTAGGATACAACACTAATTAAAATATTTATGCATTATTCACACACTATTATTTTTCTACAATTGAAACTTCTGCTTATAGGTTAATAGGTTGAACTCGTTAAATTGTGAGTAATCAGGTAGGACCAGTGCAGTTGTAGCTCTACTATATTGTGGACGCTTGTATGTACCAAATGATGGGAACATTAGAGCTTTATTATGCAAAAACAACTGTGCGTGTAATCAAGTATTCAGAGTTCAATTAAATGTAGATCATGATTTGAGAAAGAAAATGAACTATTGTGTTTTACTCGACTTAAATTAGATACAGAGTCTATGAGACAAGTTGTTAGTAGAAAATTTGTAATATTTATGTATGTTTCTAATTTATTGGTATAAATAAAATAATTTCTGGCATTATTGTTTATAACTAGGGATCTTCTCTTGGAAATCAAGAAAATACTCATTGTATAGGAAATTATCTTGTGAAAAGGGGTTACACAAGAATTTGAAAAGTTTACTTTGGTTACTGCTGAACCTGCTTTAGCAGATCCTGTATTATTCGGTGGTGTAGAATTAGATATTTCTTGTAAATTTTTATTACTACTGAACTGTGGCTTATATGAATCTCTAGAAGAAGCAACAGACATCGATCAAGTTGATGAAGAATTAGCTGGTATAGCTGTTGAACAGGTATGAGAAATCCTATTATTCAAGTAAGCAAAATTATATATAAAGTAACTAATTCAATCATTATTTTCATTTTAGTTTTGAATTCAGTCTACTCTCACGGGAGTCGCACAAGCTGTAGTAAATAAAGTGGTGAGAATTCATCACGTCGTATATATGAGTAACTTGCAAAATGATTAGACATCAGGCAAAAGGGACGATATTACGCTGCTTGCAAGAAACTTCAATTTTCCACCGTCACATGCTTTGAAGAGGCGACCGGCCATACTGTTAGGTTTAATCCGATTTGTACAAGCCACATCATCAAGGGCCAAAAAGTTTATACCGATGTATTTTCAAGCACTAGTTCGGTTCAATCTAAGGATAATTTTGATTATGCGTCAACTAGTGAAACTTCTACGACCTCGGACATATATCATTCCTTGATAGAAACGCAAAAGTAGAACCTTATGTAGACTTCTCGGAGTATTATAAAAATGTGGAAAAAAGTCGAAGAGAAGGAACATTGCCAAATAATATTAATTTTTAAACAAAGCCATCCTGTTTGTCTTTGAAAAGTGCCTGTGATTTTGACAATATTGTTAACACATTTAATTTCTATCTATTGATGAATAAAAATAAAAACTATGCACATTAAGAAAATACGTATTTATTTTTTTGCACAATGAAATAATGCCATTTCTCTTGTATAATGTTACACATACATTTTCGAATATACAAAAGTGTCCTTTCCAGTATAGATGAAATGATATAAATGGTATTATTACAATAGAATATACAAAAAAGTTCTTCATAAAAATGTGTACAACATTGAAGAAGAATACTTGATGCACTTTACTTTTCGTTTCTGAATTTTACATTGGCAAGTACCTACTGTAATTTCAGTGAGAAACACAAAATTATCTATTTTGAAAAAAAAAAGACATAATAATTAGGGTTTCATTGTACATTGAGTGGTGAGTCGAGACCCACTAAAAATATTCTTATGCATATTATGTCAGAATTAGTAAGACTCGTTCAGCTAATTTTAGGTAGACCATGCTGTGCTTTATCTAGCAATTCTATTCTATCTTATGGCAAGTAAAATACATTTTACAAATTATAAGAATCATACGCACGATGTAAACATTGGAAACTATTTTCCAGTTTGTGTGTACAGAACAATACTGTGTAAGGCAAGAAGCCATTGTTATATGTAGCTTGAATTATTTTCTGATTAATTTGTATTCACACAATTGTTTATGGGTCGGACATTACTTGTAATCGTTCAAAAGCCGCTTTCTCCAAAGATTCTCGGTGATCAGGATGTGCAATCTGGATTAAAACACATTGTTTTAAACTATTTTCAAAGATACTTGCAAACTTCGCCCAATTACGATGTACCGATCTACTGATCTATTGGTTACTACACTAGTATACCTATTAAACAGAAGATAGTAAGTTGGATTTCAGTCAATGGGAAATTTAATTGCAGTATGTCGATAGCACACTCTATCTGTTTGCCATTAGTAATAGCTTTGCAATTAATTCAAAATGTCAATTGATGCTTACCTAATTTGAGTACAGAGGCGATTTTACTAACATCCTTAGGCGTTGATGACTGAAGGGCAATTATTGGCTTCCCACGGTAGTCATCGTTCACCGCTTTTCCCATGATAAAACCTAGTTAATCACCAAAACCAGAGTACATTCTTGTCCCTATGCTGTCGGACGAAATTTGGCTAGTAAGATCCACATCGATACAAGAATCGATAGCAGTAATTTTTGTTGTTTTAGCCTACATAATCTTTGGATTATATGTGCAATCAACAACCAACATTTCTACAATGAAAATATTTATCAAAATGCAATTTATAAATCAGACAATTGCAAATGTAACAAGTTTAAATAATTGAGGACTAAACTTATATTTTTATTAAAATCTCACCAATAAAAGAATTATCATCCAGAAAGTTATAACGTTTTTAAAATTCTACGCAGAAGGATCCAACTATTCTACCTCGGTGCATAGTTTTCTTGTTATTTGTTACGCATCTTTTGTTTACAAGGTCAGCAACTCCATTATAAAACATTTAACAATGTATTCCCAAGCTCTTTTGATCTCCTAGGCTTTAGAGAACTGCTTCAGGGATGCTGCCTGTACCCAGTTGCAACCTATTGGCACCATTTTTCACTAACTTTTCAGCTATATGCTTTCCAACAAATTCTTCCTCTTTGGAGGATGGTTTTACTGGATGAGTTAGCAGTGGATTGTCATGGTGGATAGCAAAGTCCAGACGACTAACGTGTACTAAGACATTGCCGATTGTCCTTGGTATATGTTTATTTATTTGACCTAAAATATAAATTCCATTAGACTTATATTTTTTTTTATTACAGACGCATTAATTTCCGCTTCCTCTCTCTCTCTCTAGGCCAATAGGAAACTGAAAAAATTTATTTTATTACATGCAGTAAAAAGTAAAGTAAATTTTGGCAATAAAAATATTTTTTAGCAATGCGATTAAATGTTGGACTGTATTATACAAAATTATTGAAATCTGGAACACCTTGAACAACTTAAAACTAAAGCGTTTTTGATAAAAATATTTTGTAGAAAAATGTTAGGGTTTAATGGCTTTCTGAAAGATTAGATTAATACACCTTTTAATTCACGCGTTCACGAGATATTTAGGATTGAAGTTGTACGTTAGAATACGTTTGACCGAAGTGTGATGGAAGCGTTAAACAAACATGTTGATAAGTTATTTTTAGGATATTCTCTATAAGTTTATACTAGTAATCAAAATAACCAATATATGGAAAATTAACTCACAACATTTAAAATTCCTAAAATTAGAGAAAAAATGTTGCATTTGTGGTTCCTTTTTCTGTATGATAATGCAGTTATGATTAATGTAATAACCATGAGGAAGTTTATTTTGGCAGTATAATATTTAAAAAAAAAAATACCTACAATATATTTGGAATGGCTTATATATACAGCAGTACGTACATAATCTAGACTGGCACCCAATAAACTATAACCCTTATCATCAGGCAGAGTTTCATGAATAAAAGCTATGTTTGGTTTCAAGTATCTTTTGTTTGATTGTTCGAAGTAATATACTTCTGTCAATGAGATAAAATTTGATATAGAAATGCACTAAACAATATCAGTGCTGTCAATTACAACGTATACCCTAAATAGCGATCCATTATATAAAAATTGCGTGACAAATTTTTCATTGACTATCTATATAAATTGTTATAGTTAATATACTGTAATTTAACATATTAAATTTATATAAAATAAATTTACGATACCAAATGCTTAGTTTCTTTAAGTATTGTTTGCGTTTGTATGGACTGTCTTCTTAATCTACATGCTTTATGCAAATCCAACTGGTTTGTTTCATCCTAAAAAAGCATTTTTAAATATGTTAGAATTTAATATTTATTTATGGAACAAATTTAGCGGTAACCATTACACGCAATTTTTTAGTCTGTAACCATTCCCTTGGCTTTCGTCCATATAATACAAAATAATTAATACAAATATTTGCAATATCATATTAATAAGGTTATGTAATTACATTATCTTACTTTTATATATGTGGCCTCATTTTCGAATGAATAGTTACTAAAATATTCAAAAGACTCTGTAATTTTACACTTTGCTTCAATTGCACATGTTGTTTTGGGTGTCTCTGATTTATTACCACCTTCGGGTCTTGTCAATTTTGCATCTAAACAAAGAATCATTTTTATCTTATTTGTTGGAGATTGGAGTGTCGGACGTTCAACCACGTGGTTTCTCCAGGCCTTCGTTTCTTATTTTCCTATCTCGGACGCCGCCTTTACTCTTCTCTCTCTAACTCATGGATTTCTATCTGCGTCTTTGTCTAAAATAATTCTACACCACTGGGTGATTTTTTGGTGAGTCTATACCACTGGACCTATCTGTGAATCTTGTAAGTCTTGTGAGAGTAGTGAAAAGTGCAAAAATGTCAGTCTGACAACGCGGATTTTTAATCAAACGAGTGTTAGTATAAATTGTTAAAGAGTTTTAATTTGTTGGAAAATATTAATCAGTTATAGTGAAGTTATAAAATTTTTAATGACTTTTCTGGATCGTCGATAAAAACAGGTATAATAAATTTTTTATACTTCTAAAAACATACATTACGTATTAAGGAAAAATGTAATATAATTATTGTCAAAATCAACTTAATATATAAATGTATCAAACAAATAGATTCATGAATTTAAATAAGAAATACATAATAAAAAATATTATTATAATTTTTTAAATAAAATGCAGATCCTTGCGTATTTATTATCATATATAGTTAATTGGTAAAATTACTGCTAATTATAATGGCTCTTTTTCCCAGGTGTAAAGGTTCTACGGAAGGTCCTACAAAGAGTAAAGTGCATACGTCATGCTGATTTCAACCAGAGGAATTAAGCAACGCTAAGGAATGGAAGACAGATTCAGATTACGCAGCATGCTCTCCATATCTATAATAAGTCAACCTGTTTTCTTAGATAAGTAATATTATTGATAACCATACATAAAATGTATTCAAACATGATCCTTTGTGGTTTCTCTTATATGTCGCAGGTCAAATTTTATAATAAAGCTGATGAGCTGCATCCAATTGGTGAATAAAAATGAGGCCTGGCTATGTGTCAATTCTGCTACTTCAAATTTGGAATCTCCATGCAGAAGCGAAATGGAAATATTAAAAAAAGATTTGTTATTCAGGTATTATTTAAATATGATCTAAATGTATCAATATGGCAATTACTGGCAGTGATTTTTCAAATTTGTTATATCTAAACTTATTTTCTTTGCTGTTTTAGGTCCAGTAAATATTAGATTCCACCTTCAGTATTTGGTTTGAATAACTGTCCTGCATTTGAAACGAAGATGGAAGAAAATCTTATATATAGAAAGTAGGGTACAGGATAATGAATTAATCTTTCAAAATACTTTTCTTCTCTTTATTTAGATTACGTTTATATATTGTACTGTGAATTATAAAAGATATATCGTAAGGGGTATATATACTTTATATGCGAAGGCACATAATATATTCCTTTTATTTGTACAAGTAACAGTTTTTATAAAATAATTAAGGCTCGCGTATGGAGTCATTTTAAAAAGCTAATATATATTTGAACATACTCAGGAATGGTTTTATACTGTTCTTGATATCCTTCCAGGTTTAATGCTTGAGCCAAATTTCTAGCTGCCACTAATCTGAAAATATCTGCCTTCTCCTCGAATTTTATTTGATTGATTATCAATATACAACGTAAAGCTCAAAACTATCGTTCGACGAAAGAAGAACGTCTTCTGCCTCCAATAATGGTATTTCGTCAATCAAAAGAATAGGCCAGAAACTAGGAAAACGAAACGTAAAACTTATTAGTATTCGTATTAGATATACAAATTGTTCAACAACACCAGTTATATATAAATATCTTACTATATAGGTTTTAAATTAGAAACCAAAGGTTGACCAACAAACTCGTTGCATCCTTGAACTCTCCGTTTTTATACTATTGATGATATTCACAATATTTACCAGCAATTAAATAAGTTTTATAAATCAATACAAAATATACTTCATTTGCGTTATTTTTAATACTAGCTATAAGTATAATATTCACCAACGTAACAATGTGGGTCTTTCAATAGCCAGCACACAAGATCCTAAATTCTCGAGTAATTAACGACATTCTAATTCGCCATTATCAACATAACGTCTCAAGAATTGATCAGCGATATGAGTAACAAATCCATTATCTTGCGCTGATCTCTGTGCCCAAGTAAGAACATTTCCCATTTGTCCTCGTTTAATGCACCAAATTCCTTGCATCTTGCATTACAATATATAGTAATTAATACAAGTTTCTTAAATATCTGTTAATTGTCAGTATAAAAAAACAAATTAAATTACTTACCAACACGATTCATGTTATTTTCCTTGACAATATCTATTATTTTAGATATTCCAGATTCACATCTCATCGGCAGTGATTGCGAAAGAATCTTTAATTTTGCTTTGCCTAATTGCTTTTCACAATGTGTCGGGTAAGCAGCACCACGCTGCCGTAATGAGTGATGGGTCATTAATGGAGTGTCATACTCTAGTAGAAGGGATTCTTGAAGTTTTTTGCTAACTTTATCAAATGAGCTGCAAACCGCCCATTCTCATTCATGTTTTGTATCTTTTCTAATACCCATTACGATATATCTTTTATAATTCACAGTACAATATATAAACGTAATCTAAATAAAGAGAAGAAAAGTATTTTGAAAGATTAATTCATTATCCTGTACCCTACTTTCTATATATAAGATTTTCTTCCATCTTCAATTCAAATGCAGGTCAGTTATTCAAACTAAATACTGAAGGCCAAATCTAATATTTACTGGACCTAAAACAGTAAAGAAAATAAGTTTAGATATAACAAGTTTGAAAAATCACTGCCAGGAATTTGCCATATTGATACATTTAGATCATATTTAAATAATACCTGAATAACAAATCTTTTTTTAATATTTCCATTTCGCTTCTGTATTGAGATTCCAAATTTGAAGCAGCAGAATTGACACATAGCCTGGCCTCAATTTTATTCACCAATTGGATGCAGCTCATCAACTATATTAGAAAATTTGACCTGCGAAACATAAGAGAAACCACAAAGGATCATGTTTGAATACATTTTATGTATGGTTATCAATAATATTACTTATCTAAGAAAACAGGTTGACTTATTATAGATATGGAGAGCATGCTGCGTAATCTGAATCTGTCTTCCATTCCTTAGCGTTGCTTAATTCCTCTGGTTGAAATCAGCATGACGTATGCACTTTACTCTTTGTAGGACCTTCCGTAGAACCTTTACACCTGGGAAAAAGAGCCATTATAATTAGCAGTAATTTTACCAATTAACTATATATGATAATAAATACGCAAGGATCTGCATTTTATTTAAAAAATTATAATAATATTTTTTATGATGTATTTCTTATTTAAATTCATGAATCTATTTGTTTGATACATTTATATATTAAGTTAATTTTGACAATAATTATATTACATTTTTCCTTAATATGTAATGTATGTTTTTAGAAGTATAAAAAATGTATTATACCTGTTTTTATCGACAATCCAGAAAAGTCATTAAAAATTGTATTCACTATAACTGATTAATATTTTCCAACAAATTAAAACTCTTTAACAATTTATACTAACACTCGTTTGATTAAAAATCCGCGCTGTCAGACTGACATTTTTGCACTTTTCACTACTCTCACAAGACTCACAGATAGGTCCAGATAGGTCCAGTTGGGTCCAGTGGTATAGACCAGTATAGACTCACCAAAAAATCACCCAGTGGCGTAGAATTATTTTAGACGAAGACGCAGATAGAAATCCATGAGTTAGAGAGAGAAGAGTAAAGGCGACGTCCGAGATAGGAATAGGAAAATAAACGAAGGCCGAAACCACGTTGAACGCGGTATAAGGCTCTCTCTATCTCTTTAAGGCATTTAAAAAAGGATAGCCTTTCATACACATCCTATACTCTTTCCAGTCACTCAATGTAGAAACTAGTCCAGGCGGGGAAAAATCCATGGAGAGGTATGAGGTGCTTTCCTTTTACACCAAATCTCAGTTAAATCTCAGTTATGACTTATGTGACTCAGTTGAGTACAGTTTATGTTACTTAAATTGTATACAAATGAGTCGATCAGACTCACTTTAGGAGTAAAAGGAAAGCAACTATGGTTCCTCAACGCATCAAAAAAATCTTGCAGGCCATTAGTGGTGGTCATGTTACATACAACTATTGTAAATTGTAAGGCATTGTAAGGAGAAAGGGAAATTACTGCATGTGATCATTTTTCGCTAGCAACGAGCGACAAGTGAAATCGTATGCTGTTTTAAAATGTCGAGGACGAGTAAAGAAGTGATAATAACAAGTGACAGTTCCGGACAGAATTGGAATGCAGCCGTATATAGCCCTAACACGGGTTCATTATTAATGAATTATAAAGGTGGAGGGGCCTTGACATATCACACATTACAATTGTTAAATGATAGTTATATTTTGGGAGCAGACCTAACCAAGAACCGTCTTCACGTTTGGCCATTGAACAGTCAGAATCCTTTGGCAAGTCCCAGATTAATCACTCCAGGAAAAGTAACAGCTCTTGTATGTACACCTAGTGGGGCTTACATTGTAGCAGCTGTTAGCGAGAAATTATTTATTTGGCAAACTTCTACAGGTCGTTTACTAATCACTTTGACCAGGCATTATCAAACAGTTACTTGCCTGTCAGTCAGTTCTGATGGCACTGTCTTTGCTAGTGGTGCCGAAGATGGTCTAGTATTTGTTTGGTCACTGTTCCATGTTCTGAACGACGAGGCACCCTCTCCGGTGCATGGATTTACAGATCATGTTTTACCAGTGAAAGACGTCCTTCTTGGTCACTTTGGTGCTCGATGTAGGCTCTGTAGTGCGTCTCTTGATCGTACAATAAATATCTATGAAGCTATGCTAGGTCAGTTGCTGCTAAAACTGGTATTCGATGTTCCCCTTACTTCTGTCTGTATGAATATTAAAGAAAGTGATCTCTTTGCTGGCTGTGCGAATGGGAATGTATTCAGATTCAATCTGCACGAACCTCCACGAGGACTCGAGCACCATGTGAGAATAGATAATCAGAAATCAGATAATGCTGCGGAAAGCAATGCATTCTTAGGCCATACGAGCAGTGTTGTCTGTCTATCCGCATCCACTGATTGTCAGACTCTTTTAACTGCATCTTCAGATGGAAAAGTAAACATTTGGGATATCGCCAGTCGTCAGGTACTCAGGACCATCGAACACAAGGGATCTATAACGTCTGCGTTTTTTGCCAAGTACTATGACAACTTCCAGGCAGCTGAACTCAGTCCTAGTCTAATCTTACACAGCTTGCAGCGAACCTCGGAGCAATCCGATAATGAAAGCCCGATTGAGATTATCAGGGGGAGCAACGCTTCATCCGATTTTTTAAACTTTGATTCCTATGTGGATAATAACATAGGCAGCAAACAGGTTTCCGATCAATCCGAGAAAATCGCGGAAATGAGAGAAGAGCTTGAAAGATTAAAGAAAATTAATGCAGATTTATATAAATTTAGCGCAAAGATTATACTCGGACAAGCGAAATCTTCTCAGCGAGAGTAAATTGATCAATTATCGACAACTGTTATGTATATTTTTGTAATTAACATTAACAATTGATATATAATGACATTAAAAGATTTTTACTTTAGCAAAATAAATTTGAGATTATCTTTTCCCACCCTTGCCGAAATACCAATGATGCATATTCGAAGAAATTGGATTCAGAAATTTGGAGGGCTTGCTCTAATTATATCCATGCTATTATTCAAGCAGATTAATTTCTGAGCTAGCAGTTCCATTTTCCGAGGTAAGGAAAGGGTTGCTTATTCCAGATCGCGTAAGGAAATTAACGAGATTACGATTGCAATTGGGATGATTGAGAGTTCAGACAGTAGAATTGCCTAATTAGTTACCGAAAGCTTGGCAGTACGAAAATAGCGAAGAGTGTGAAAATTGATGCTTCTGTGTAGGCTTATCCACTGTCGTATATAAAGTATTTAGATGAGCGCATAATCACAAGACAGAGACAAGCGCAGTGTAATAAAGGGAGAGAATTATTTCGGGTACCTTACATTCTTATATAAACTGTACAATTTACCTTGTTTATATTTAAATTCACAGCAAGTGACTGGTGCACGTGTTAACGAAATGAAGCATTTACAGTCAAATTAATCGAGTTTTACGTTGCTTCAGCCGAAGAAGCGAGTCTCTATGCAGATTAGGAGCTTCGCATAGCCCAAGGAGATGAACGAATCGGTCCAATTTTCCACGCAGTCCCACCCTCTCCTTAAAAGGCAGCAACGACAAAAAATGCATCCAATCTTAACGATGCAATATTGAACTCTCGCATAAATCGGGTAATTTGACTATTTTTTTATCGTTTGTTCTTTGATTATGTTGCATCATCGAAACACACGAATATCAACTATGAGTAATCTCGTTAATCTATAGCGAAGCTTTCAGATCACGTTTAACAGATCTACGTCAGATATTTTTGTAATATCGTTTTTCTATTTTACAAACCGGAAGCTTCCAGATTACGAATAAATCGTCGCTGTAAAACAGAAAGAGAAGCTTCGATTCTGTACGTGGAGTCGAACGATACTTCCGAAAGTTCTCAATAACGGGAGTAATAATATTCATTAAACGATCACTAGCGAGACTTTTGAAATTTGGAGGAGAACGATAGAAAACCCTTGACTTTTGTAGGAAATGTTTGCTGGCCAAGCAAACTCGAATAATTTACTACCACTATCGTGTATTAATTTCTCGAAGAGTTAATCGAGAAATGCGTTTGAGGCCCTGCGCGAATTTTCAGCGTTTGCAATTTTACGCTGTTGACTTTAACGTGCAGGAAAATGACTTTCATTAATTGAACTGAGTAGGTGAGATTATTTGATGGACCGCCACGCAAATCACGAAAAGTTAGATCCATTCAGTTGGAAGGGTGCGAAGAGATATATGGTGGTGGATGGAAGGGGCAGGGGGTGCCAGGACTCTGAAACAACTCACCCCGGAGGAGGTGCGCGAGGTATAAAACGAGATGTCTGGAATCTGCTGCTACCCAGTATCCTTGCGATTCTACGCTTTGCAACATCCTTTTACTGGACGTCCCGAGCCGACAGTCGAGACATGAAGGATCGTCAGATGTCCGTCGTCCTGGTTATTCTTGTCTTTGCCACCTCTTTAAATCGTACGTTTACCAATCATCGTTCGCAAGAAGATTCACTCGCCGAGATGCACAGAGATCTCAGTAACCGATCGATTAACGATTTTCTATGATACAGAGGGGCAAAAGACGAAGGTCAACGAGAGGCGAACTTCCAGTCTGGTCCCTTACCCGAGAATCGGTCGTAATTCAGAAATGACGAATTTTCCAAGATCCGATCGTGCCGCTGGACTGGTGAATTATCCTCGAGTGGGTCGCGCAGGACCTTTGACCTTGGGCATCAACCGGTACCACGACTACGATTCAATGGGCGATTCCGATTTGTACGGAGCGCGCGAGAACGATCTGGATGGCATTTTCGACGTTGATTACGAAGGTAAATGTATTGATAAGTATTTTAAGCGAGTGTGCTTTCTATATCGGCGTGTACATAATTCCAAAGGCAAAGCCATCATCATCGAGAGATTCGACAAACCGATCAAGACCGGAGGGTGGTACCTACCCGAACGGGTACGCGCTGTGAAAGAGTTCCATTCAGGACCAAAAATAGACGACCGATTGCTTTTCAGTGACGCTAGAAGTATGTGTGTAATTATAAAAAAAAGAAAAAAGGAAAAAACAAATCACACCTCGAGTGTCTATTAAAAATATATAACCTGCGTCATTGCTTTATTGTTCTTTAGACTCTCGCAATCATCAAGAGCCAGTGACACTGGGTTACGCACCAAGAGTGGCGCGAGATTCCGATCACGATGGACAAAATTATCCTTGAAACGAATAATTCTTCGATTTGGCCAGAAGGAACGTCGTGAATCGTGCGAATATCACATTTCGTTATCCCTTCTTCCCGCAGCATCGTAATATGCAAAATCCACTAGACGATTTACGACGTTCTTTCATTTTGTGTGAGTAGTGACCATTAGGCACCGCGATACAACAAGCCGTTGTATTTAAAAACATTAAAACTTTTATGAGAAATTTATTTCCCTTTTACTGTATATATAAGTATATAAAACAATGTGTGTCTATGTATAACCACCATGAAGGAAGAAAACCCCAATAAATAAATTGAATCGTTTTTTTCGCGAAGCTTTCAAGAGAAAGATTGAGATTCATTCTAGAGTGAGATGAATAAGAAAAAAGCAGTAATTTAAAATTCAATCGTTTTATTAATTGACAAAGTGTTTATAATGGATACCACTGTACTCGTGTTGGTGAGCACGCACTCGTGTAAGCACTCGTGTTGCTCCCACACGTTGGTAGGTATAATAATAATAATAATGATAATAATAATAATGATATAATAATGAATCATAATAATAATATAACAAATATATGTATATATATATATATATATATATATATATATATGTATATACACACGAAGAATGCAACAAAGTAGGCGATACATTTTAAGAACGAATGAGAGATAATTGTCATCCGATGCTATAACGTCCATGCTTCCTGCAGAGAATTTTGGATTATATGTACAATACGTTATGCTTTGATGTTGGCGACTAGAAGAGATTGAAGAGACTTACGCTCCTAGCGAATAAGCCAGGCAGGTAGGCAGGCAGGTGGGCGGACAGGGCGGACAACAAAGCGAATCGACAATTCTTTTTCCTCCGGTAAGTATAGCCAAGTGTGTGGACTTCCATATCTCTCTTAAATCCGTTACGCCACTCTATCCAAAGGTCTCGGCTTATACGACGCAAAAGCCAAGATGACGTTGCTAAACTAGTAGCTGTCTAATTATCGTACGCATGACAAAGTAACGTGAAAATTAGACGACTCGCGGTATGTATAACCAGATGTGTCCTCTCCTTCGCCCAATTTTGCGCTCGAATTTTCCTCGCGGTGTGTCGGCGTCCTTTGTAGGGGGAAAAAATCACAAGTTTCTTATCGAAATGGACCACGTGCAAACGCACCGTAAATTTTGTTGAAGGGATATACATATACAACGCTTCGTTGCGGTGGCAGCTTAAAAATTGTCTCGCTCGTCTTCGACCGGTGCGCTACTTTTGTACGAAGCTTTGTACTAACGTGTACACGATAGTTTGACGCGTTCTCATCGTACGATTATACAGATAGAATTGCGATGATAAATGTCGATGCGAAAAGGATAAGCAAAGTGATAAGATTTCTAGTTTAAAAATTTCGCGGTCTCCAATTGCGCACTGTTGCCCTTGTTAACTCCGACAAGCTCTCCTCCTTATCGGTAAAAATTGTACTTTCTACTTGCGAGATTAAAGTATAACCACACACCTCGCGCCTACATCCGTTCCTCCATTCACACACTCGATTCTACTTTGTTCGACCCACGATCTCTGAAATTCTCCCGCGCACCCTTGAGTTCTCCCTCAGCACTGCCATCGGTATTCTCTATTTCCTCTTTTTTGTTTCTATATATTACCGAATGTGAACGAAAAAATGCTCTATTTCTCTGTCGAGCCTCTCTCGGTCGAATCCCGATGGCGCGGCATCGAGATAACTCAAGGTCATCGTACAGCCAAACTCGATGGTTAATTCTTGGTCCTAATGTGCAAGCGTTCATTCGTTCCTGATCCAAAAATTTCATACCAGTAAAATGTATTTTAAATTCCATAGGAGGGATATGAATGTAGAAATGGTAGAACGAAATTAACGATGACTGAGCTTCGCTATTAATGTAATAATAGACTGTCGGGTACACGCTTTTATGGCCATACTAAATTGTTTAACAATAACTGGTCCATAAGTTGCCGAAACAATCTATTCGTTCCTCGCTTATTCCCTACGTTTAACTGAATGCATACGAGACAAGAGATTCGAAGAAAGTGATGAAAATACAAGTACAACATTCGTCGTCCTTCCGCGTTTTATTCACAAGCCCAATGATGACGTCACACGAGTTTCCCCGCACCACCAAAAGCGACAAGTTCATCGTCCGGACTCCGGAGTCGATTATTAGAGGGAGACAAATTCGTGGGGTGGTTGAATGACTCTGGGCTGCGGAGGCGGAGATAGTCCAAGGTCCATGTCCGTCAAGGAGAACGCCGAGCTGCCATTGGCCGTCACTCTGGGTCCCATATTGTCGTATGGCGAGCCGAGATCGGTGGTGGTCCTCAGGGCTCTTCTCGGTAGCGTCGCAAAGTTGGAGATGCTGGAGGCGGCCGAGGGCAGCGGACCCAGACATTTCTCGGGAATCTCCTCGGGAATTGGCGCGTGAACCGGGATATCCAGCAGGTCCGGATACCGCTCCGATCCCTGCGGCAGGGACACCGAGATGAATATGTTACCGAAGATTCCGGCTGGAAGAACTCCCGTGGTGAACTCTGGGGGCGGGGGTGGGAAGATGGAGGCGGCCGTGCAGGGTATGGCGTGAAAGGCGTTGGTGGCCGAGGTCTCGTGTCTGAGCCTCTCGACGGTGACCGTGGCGTTGTTCATGGGGTCGCAAATCGAGCCGTGTTCCGCCAGTTCAAGGTCACCGGTACTGCAAGCCTCCGAGAGACTTCCGGTACCGCTACCGCGGTCGTTGCTGTTCCTGCTGCCGCCCCCGCTGCCTCCACCCCCGCAGCCACCGGTGGTCGTGGTGACCGAAAGATCCAGAAGCTTCTTCTCCTGGTCGCCGAAGCTGGAGCTACCCTGGAGCTTGATCTTCTCGCGTTTGCTCTGCCTCCGGGAGCGACCGCCGCAGATGCAGAGGACCAAGAGGGCGCCGGAGATGGAGGCGCAGAGAGCCGCCGCCCCGCCACCTGCCAGGCTCACCCAGAGCAGCCAATTGTCGCTCTGGGAGAGGGTCGGTGCAGTGTAGACGCGAGGAATGGCCACGTTGATGGTGTCCCTGGCCAGGCCAGCGATGTTTCTCGCGTAACAGACGTACTCCCCAGCGTCGTTGTCGCTGGCGTTGTAAACGGTCAGATTGCTCCACTTGTCGGTTGCTCTGACCGCCGAGGGCGGAGGAATCGAGCCTCGTTTGTTCTCCGGACTGTAGAGTATCCGAAGACCACCCTCGACCAACGTGGACATCGGAGTCGTGAGGGTACCCGTTGGTTCTCGATCCGGTGACCTCGTAGCGTTCAGCGGGCCGCCGTTCAATTGCCACCAGACTTCCGGTTCGGGGTCTCCGGTGGCCAAACACGCCAGACTGAGGTTGCCATTACTGTCGTCCTGGGAGGTCGTGGCGACCACGTAGACTTCCGGTTCACAGGCAAATTCGACCGGTTTCACGTCCTCCCACCTGCGACCCTCCAGCCTCGCAGGGTTCGAGCAAACCTGAGGAGTCGAGTAGAGCTTCTTGGGCTGCTCCGGTATCAGCCAGCTCCTCAGAGCCCTCAGCCTGCAATCGCAGCTCCACCTGTTACCATCGAGGGTCAAGGTCTTCAGTTGGCTCAGACTGGATATCATCGGGGCCTCCAGGTACTCCAGCTCGTTGGTGTCGAGTCGCAGGGTCTCCAGACCGGTGAGATGGGCCAGTGCCTCGCCGTGGACCTCCGACAGCAGACACCTCTGCAATTCCAAGGTCCTCAAGTGTTGCAGCTGCGGAAATTGGTGACTCTTCAGCGTCCCCAGCGGGTTTCCGCTGAGTATCAGAATCCTCAGCCTCTCGTTACCCAAGAACGTGTTGGGCTCGAGGCTGGTCACGTGATTGTCCGATAAATCAATCTCCACCAGGATACGCATGTCCGTGAAGGAGTTGGCGTGGATCTCGTGGATGCCAGCGTTCCTCAGGAATACCCTCTGGAGGTTGAGCAAGCCGGCTCGCTTGAAGATCTCGGATTGAAGGGCGGGTATTTTGTTTCCCGAGAGGTCAAGGACCTGCATGTCGGGGTCGAGGGACGCTGGTAGAGACGTTAAGCCGGCGGCCGGACAGAGGGCAGTCTTCTTGCCGGAAGTCCATTTGCATTGGCAGACCGCGGGGCAGTCGGTCCAATCGGGGAAAGCCGCTGCCTTTGATAGCAAGACGTAGCCCGCTAGCAGCAAAAAGAGCGCGAGTAATATGCGCCCCCGCAGAGGGTGGTGGCCTGTCACTAACATACCACTGCTCTTTTATGGCTCCTTTGCCCGTTGTTTCCACCCTCTAACCCTCTTCTCTCCGCAACAATCCTCAATCTCCCCTTCCCTCCACGATATCCTTTCTCTCTTGCCCCCAGCTCCCTTTATTGCAACCCTGAAAAGTCAACGTACCGTTACACACACACACACACATACCTCTAACAATATTTCTATACGTACACGCTATACTAGTATATCGATAACAATTTTCCTTCATTTGCTTTAATCGCGTTGCATCGATGATATTAAAAAATAAGCATCATAACTGGGAAGCTCCTTCGTCGATCAATCGCAAAATCGACTAACTCTTTTCTCTTTTTTATTCTAGCCGTAGTATTTTTTCTACATAGAAGGATGTATGACTCGTTGCTATAGAAGCTTCCTAGTTTTACAATTTGCCGAGGGAATTGTTTGCATTTTTTACCTGGATGCCGTCGTTTCCCTTGAGCTCGGCTAAGCATTCCTTCCGTTGTACGATTGTGAAAGGAACCGTCGTACTTTCGCGGACGTTTCCATTGTTTCTCAAGTGCTTTCATACTGCCAACCACCAGATAGCATTCGACATCACGAAGGTCGTCTGTGCAGGCTACTCGGTTTCATTCTTTAATGCACTCGATTTATCTCCACGTGCACCCTTTCTTTCCTCGATTTTTCTTATCTGCCTTAAGAACAATGCCACGTCGAGAAGAGCCTGAAATCAGAGACTTGTTACGATCCCGCGTATATAATACATACCTACGTTTTTCCATGCACGAGAAAAAAACCAAACATTTAACGCGAACAAATTTAAAAACAATATATATATATATATATATAATGAAGAGAGCGATAAATTCGTCATTAACTCGATTGAATTTTCATTGGATGGTATCGAGAATCACGCGACTACCAGCAGTATATACAATAAGCTGGAACGAGTCGAACGTGGTTGCGGATCGGAACGAGAGAGCAAGAGTGAGGGGGGGGGGGGAATTGGTAGGACAATGGACGACCATTAAATCCTCATTTGGAAAATGCAAACCGAAAGCCCAGTACTGGTCGAGTACAGGGATAGTTTATACACGCAACTCCGTTAATAGCGTTAAATCTAAATTAGGGAATCCAAGTGTTATAGCGAGAGGGTAGAGTGGGTAAATTCGGCCGGTGCCACTGTATCGCATCCATGTTTCGCTCGCTCGTGTGGAGGTTCGTCGGTGAGAAGACGCTGCTTTAATTGGAGAGTCAAAAATCTCGAGGTTCAAGCGTCGATCTCTCATCGGGGATGTAAACCGGTCGATGACCGCGCTAGATTCTTTTATCCTGCACGAGTACTCGAATTGGTATACACACAAGGGTTATCGAGGGGGATGAGAATAAGCGAAGGAGCGAGCGAGCATCGTGCATTCGTATCTGTTTAACGGGGTTGGTTGGAAGGGGCGGAGGAAGAGGAGGAGGAGAGGGGGGGGGGGGGGCGAGGGGTATGCGCGTCACTCGCACAGCTTCGCTCCGAGTTAAAGACGAACGATCACTCTGGTTCCAACGAAATTCCAATACAGCGCCAACATTTTTCTCCGTGCGAACCTCGTCATTGCGATGGGGGACTTCACTGACGAATCGATGCACGAGCGGGGCCCACGCGACACGCCACTCGCTGTATCTCTATGCTGATTCCACTGTACTCCTCCTCCCCCCTCCCCCCTCAAACAGTCATCGCGAAAGGTCCTCGTGAGACACTCTTCTCACTCCAGCACGAACCAAGGCGTCTCAGCTCGGCCAAACTGCAAAATTCTTCCCTCCACTTTTACATACGCGAGATTCCGACGTACCTCGAGGAAACTCGACGAAAGTTTCCCGGAGCCCTCTCTTCGATCGGCGAAAAGTCACGAATTTTGAACGTTTAATTGATCAATGGATCAATCAGCCTTGAGGGATGCTGCTGCCCCAGCTGTGGCAGTACTCGACTCCAGCCTCGTTCTCTTCGGCAATGGTACATCCGTGGAGGTGGGCACGACCACTGGACACCTAGGCAGGAGCACCATGTCGAGGGGCTGCCACGAGATTCACAATTTTGCGTCGCTCCAGGAGGACTCTGGTGCATGGATGATATTATTCCGGAGAAGATGTAGGAGGGAAGCCCGCAGACTTGCCGCAGCGGCCACCGACTCGATGGATCTGTGTCCCCCTGCTCGGTCTCTCTCACCCACCGTTGGCCCTTCTCTCTCTCTCTCTCCTCTTCGCTCTAAACCAGTCCTCCTCTCACAGAGGGAGCGCGCACGTGCGCCTACACGCGTACGCACACAGCCGAGCCTACGGAAGCGAGCATCCGCCATCATCCGGAGGCAGCTTGCGAGGAACCCCGTTGCTAGCAGCACCGTCGAATTCTGGGTAGCGTTCAATGAAATTCGCCCCTCTTCGATCCACCCCCATCGCTGTCTCTCGATGTTCCTTGCTTCGGCCTATCCTCGCGTATCCTTCCCCCGAAGAATTTTATACGGGACGACGGAGCTTCGTGCATGTAAAAGAGTCTTCGGCGAGGATATTCACGACCGTGCAAGATTTAATTTTATTCCGCCATTTTGGTCCCGCGACGATTTTGCTAAACATCAACCCTTTTTTCGCGTATCGTTTATCGATCGAACCTACTGAGGTAAAACACCCATGAAACTATTCTCTCTCTCTCTCTCTCTCTCTCTCTCTCATATATATATATATATATATATATGTATACAGTCAGTAGCAGCCTGTATTATCGACCTGTGAGAAAGCAAGGTTCGAAAGCTCGCGAGGTAAACTTACCTTCGCACGGTGTGATTGGGGAGGATCAATGTACAGCAAAGTACCAAAGTGGCGAGGGCATTGATACCGCTTATAAATAGCCGCTTGAATAATAATGGCCCCAGTGGCGTCTTCCTGCAGCTATACAGAATTCGGATAAAAAATAAACAATCGATATCGTGGTGTAAACTGGGATCGGACGAGGAATCTCTGTGTGGAAGATTGTCGTGCTTTTTGAGCTCTTTTATTACAAGAATATAGTATAAACTTTCGATCGACAGCGCGCATCACGGCGCAATTTTTACATTTAGTTGCAACTCACCCACGCAGGCCACGATAGTCATAGCTTTCATAGTTACCGATATATGCATATATAATATATGTATCTTATAATTTTACGTAACCTTATCACGCTAAGTAACTATAGGTTATCTTTACTGGAAACATACTTGGCAATTCACGTTTAATAAGTTACAACGAAGCATCTTTCGACCACCATTGGGATCCACGTGATTAGCGTGCGTGTTGATATGTCAATGAAATTTTCCTCATTTTTCCTTATCACCCTCTCTCTCTCTCTCTCTCTCTCTCTCTCTCTATCTCTATGTCTCTCGCTCGCTCACTCATTTTGACAGGAAAAGAGTTCCAGTTCGTTCGAAGGGAAAGCGTAGTTACTGCGAATTGTCACGTTGGCGTTCTATAAATACGTCCCAGGCTCCATTATTTCCAGCTATTGGCTAAAATACACGGAATAAATTGTATTAGAAAACTCATCGATCCTCTATACCGAATGGTGCTTAATTGATATTTCTCTGCAATTACACGTGTGTTCAGCGTGCATTGCACAATATGCGTTAATAGAAAAACTATAAAGAACGTGTGTGAGTTACCTTTGTAGTATACGTCTCTGTTCATCGACGGGCAGTTTTTCGATTCCTGAAGGAGATGGGACGACGCAGAGAACATGGATTAATCGGTATAATCTTATAATTAATGGTAACAAGAAAAAAGAATAAGAAAAAAAAAGGAGATTGACGCTAACCTGAACGTTGAAGTTGATGTTCGTCCGTATGGGACGATGATGAAGCTGCTGGGGTGGTCTAAAATTATTTCCCAGCGGTGCGTTAGGGCGCGTTTTATCCCCCTGCATCAGCTGGCGCAGCGACAAAAGCTGTAATTATTCATATCTGGCGCTGTTATCTTAATTCCCTTCGGTGCTTCGCGCGCTTACCACGCATCGATACGGCTCTTCCATGTTTGTATACATTCTCTTGTTTCTTTTTTTCTCTCTCGTTTGATTTTCTAGGCGATTCGTTCCAAAAAAGACGATGATTTGCAGGCTGGAGAAGGAGAGGAGGAGGGAGGGGGGGGGGGGGTGTTAATGGGATACGTAAGGGGAGTAGGAAGGGTGGAAAGAGGTGGAGGAGGAGGGAGGGGGGGGTGTACCAGATTGAAAGCCGGTCAGATAACGACGTAGGCCGCGATTAATCCTGATAGAACGTGTCATGAGAATACGCACTAATGAGGCGACAAGCGACTGATAACCGATAATGGACAGGCATTATGGAAATGCAAGGCATCGATGGCGCAGTGCAAATAGGGGCGGGGTTCGTTGGTTCTCTCACCTGCTGCTTCGTTATGTATATCGGCTTGTTCAGGATGATCCACGTGGTGGTTTCGTGACAGGCCGGCATCGTGGTCGAACCGTCGTACGTCATGTAGTGCTTCGTCTCTGGCAACAGTTCTCTCACGCCGAATTTCTTGATATCCGTCACTTGACCTGCGACAATTATGCAAGGAATGCTTCGTGAGACGACAAAGCACGCGCGTGCGTCGTTCACTGGCACAAACTTCCACGACGCGTCTCTCTCTCTCTCTCTCTCTCTCTCTCCCTCTCTCGCATTGTGTTAGCTTCTGGTATATAAAGAGCGAGTGTTTCAGTGTATATATATATATACTGTAGAGGAAAGAGAGGAGTGGGCTTTTCTCAGGTACACTCCGCGAGAGAGGGACGCCACGCTCCCCTTTGTCTTACCTCCGTACTTGATCTTGTCTAGCTGCTCCGTAAATATTCTCAGCTCCGGATTCGAGCGGTCGCCCACCTGAAAGACCACAGAGCGAGATACGTCGATGACTATGGGGCAGAAAGGGGACGTGTTTCGTCAAAGTGAAAAAAAGGGGGGAGGTAGTGGATAAAAAATGGGACGCAAGTCGATAGACACTTGTGTGTGTGTGTGTGTATATATGCTATGTCTTATTACGCGGGCTGTGCGCCCTTTATAATCTTTATTTATCGATGCGAGATCGAGAAGATTATACGCGTACCTGAAGCAGAAGCGACACTGCCACGATCCCCTGTGCTCGGTGCAGGGCGTCCGTGTAGTTATTGTACAGCTGGGAATTGAATCCGAATATTTGGAGCTGGAAAAGAGATTTATGCGTTAGGCAATTCTTTCCTGGAGGCACACGTCGATATTTGATAGGATTTGTAGTTTATGTCCAACTTGAAATTTTCTCTCGGTGCTGTTATATATGGTGTTTCGTTTTATTCTACTTCGATTGGAGCTACGAAATATTATTTGTTTGGGTAATTGTGAAAGTTTTGTTTTTTCCCTGGGAAATTTTGTGGAAATTTATTTTTAACTCGGATTTGAGAGTGTATTGTGAGAAATATTCAAATATCTATGTAATTACCGAATTGAATAAATTTGTATGTTTTTGTTCTAAGCCGGAGTAATAGTTTGATAATATAATCAGAGTGGTTATATAAATATTCATTTATGAATATTATACTTTATTGCATTTAACTCGTCACTTTTTCTCTTCACACTGTTATGGGTGTTCCACTTAAAGTGACCCACAGCATAGATGAGCATAGATACAAAAACACGCGTATCTTTTTAACTATAATAGATCATCAATTTTTGCGTAGGACCTTTTCTGAGCCTCTTGTTCTTTGCTTTGAAAAGAGTTATATGCAAAAATTGAATATCTCTTATAGTTAAAAAGATACGCGTGTTTTTGTATCTAAGCTCATCTATGCTGTGGGTCACTTTAAGTGGAACACCCTATAGGTGTATACTCGAATTAAACCTGTATCGTAGATATAGAAAAGGATTTATTTTCCTAACTATACATTAAGTGATATTCAATTTTTGCATAGAAATTATTTCTGTAAAAATTTTTCCTACTTATAGATTTGAGAGAAAATTATACGAAATATAGAAATCTATTACAATACAGCTGTCGAATTTAATGGATTTTTATGTTTACGGTTTGAAACGGATAAAAGCACGGATACAACATTTACAGTTTAATAATAATAATAATAAGAGAGTGTTTAAGCATTAATGAAGAAACTCGAGGAGCATCGGAGTCTACAAATAGCGAGACAAGTTGCTCGATAACTCTGATCAGTTTTCTAATGTTTCCTATATACACTCTCTCTCTCTCTCTAATGGCAAGTCGAGGGAAGTTGAGGGAAACTCGAAAGCTCCTCTCGCGAATTTGCAAAGTGGCGAATCTGAGCGATCGGTGGGGCGATCGTTGGCTTTTCCGGCTGGTCGAGCGACGCGATCGTTGGAAATTTCTGATTCGCCAAGTTCTCTCTCGGGCACTCTCGGATCGATCAGACTAAATATGACAGTTTGGAAATTGAAGGAAGCTGGGTAGCGACGTGTTTCTATCTGCTTTTCCGTAACTCGAGCGAATTAGCGGTCCTCCCGACGCGGAGCCACTCACTGCACAGCCTCCTCCCTGCTACGAGTCGAAGATTCCGAAGCTAATGCCCCGAATCGCGCGTAACTTTTAATTGGTTCAGGGTCTAAGTTAATTTGGAAGTTGGGCAATTGACAATTCTGCTAAACTCGTTGCTTCGTCGCTCGATTGGCGAACTAATACGATAACGAGGGAGTATGTTTAGTCGAGTAGGTATAAATATGGCTCGGTAAAACAGTTCTTATCCTCGAGCAAACCGGCGTACTAAAAGTTTAACGACTCGTTCGATTAAACCCTCTCTCTCGTCTATATATATATATATAAATTGCACGGAATATTGGTACACGAGCAATGCATGTGTGGAATCGGAGTGATATAATTGAGAGCTTGGTGTAATTAACTACAATAATAACGAGTATTATACAATAAATAAAATGGAGTAATTTTCTTTGGTGCAATATCGAATTGCATATAAAAGTGGTATATTTTGAATAATCGTACCTCTGCAGGAAAGGCATGTCCGTCGACCGTATGCTCGCTGCCCGTTCTATCGTCGAGGCCAAAGTGCAAATGTATCTCGTGAAACTGGTAACGATAGCTGAGAGGGCCACCGGAAATGTTGACGGGATGCCTCGTGTCGTTGTCGACGGCGAAGACCACGCTGTGACCCGTATTGGCCAATTTGCCACCAACGCGGTGCTTGTCCAGGTGCAACGGTTGCAGGTTCGGATCGAAGAGGAGCCTCGTAGGCTCCAAGTTCACCGGTGATTGTCGTCGTCCTTTGCTGCACAGCCACCACTCGGGATTGATGAGACCCCAGAAGGCAGGACCTTGGGACGAGCATAAAAAGTTTGCTCATTTTCTCGAGTGCACTGACTTAATTACTTAATGGCTTAATTAGCGAATTAATTGCACGCGAGCACGCCTCTCTCACTCTCGCTCTCTCTCTCTCTCTCTCTCTCTCTCGGAGAGATAAAAATATTCCCGGAGGGTGTAAAGAACGCTACTCAAATTTCCGTTTGTATAGTCACGTAATTAAATGCAGTTCTAGACAGTCTATCGCGCGTACAGGCTGAAACTGCAGCAGAAGAGGGTGGCGGAGGGATGGGGTGGGAGGAGTGAGGTTTTATGCAAGAAAAGGTACGCGATGAGAGAGAGAGAGAGAGAGAGAGAGCGGAGGAGAAAAGAATAGAAGAGTGAGTTCTGATTAAGGACGTGGGGAAATCAGGTTACTCTCTTGGCTCCTGTGGGTAATTTTATGAATTACTGTATCGAGATTAGATGAAAGGGAAGCTTGGTCTTATTCAAGAGAGTCGCGAGAGGATTGCGAAGGAAAGATTTTTCTTTCGGTCTCTGTTGTTCGATTATGTAAACGATGTCAAAAGGTATAATGATATGCGTAAGAAAGTCTGATTTGAATAGCAATTGGATCCGTCAGATTCATAAAAGGCAAAGGAGGAGATTGTACTCTTTGGCGAAATGACTCTCGCAGACGGCATGGCATCAGCATATCGTGTATATATATATATATATATATATATATATATTACGACTCTCTCTCTCTCTCTCTCTCTCTCTTTATATGGAGAAGAAGGATGCAAAACTATATAGAGTCGGAAGAGACGTGTTTAAGAGAAATTGAGAAATTTTACTTACCGGAAATACCATCGTACGTCCACCATTCCTCCCAACTGACGGGTTGAGATTCTACAATTTTCAGAAGAAAACGATTTGTGAGTTTTCCAGTGGCACACTACACACAAGTTTTTACTTCTCGGGCAAACTTGGCATTTTACCCCGTACCTTTTATAAGAAGTATAATAAATACTCCCCAGACACCCAGGAAGACGGAGCTCAGCGGGGCCATCGGGGCTAGCGATGTCTAGTCTTCGTCAATTGAACATCGTTTGGGTAGTCTCTGCGCAAGAGAAATAAGAAAGGTTCAACCTTGAAGAGCTGCTATCACACGTGCCTTATTTCCTTAACGCGGCTAGGCAGCATCGCGCCGATGGAACTTGCCACCCCAGACACGTCTCGCTTTGCGATTTTATCAGTTTTCACGATAGATACGATTCGAATGAACGATACGAGTTTACCGGAAACAGTTTTCCTGCTTAAACTCTCGGCACCGATCAATCTCCCACTGAAATTTCTGCCTTCAGGACAAAGCTCTTTGAATCCTTCCAAATATCCCCCCCCCCCCTCCCTAAAATCCTCATTATTCCACCGACGCGCATCAATGATACCTATATACACACACACACGTATACAAACTCCCGAAGCGTGTTACCATCAGTTTCTTCAAGGTCCAATTAAAAAAACTCGGAGAACGAGCGAGACGATCGAGGGAAATGCTTTCGCGTAGAATTATCGGGTAAACGTTTGATTTTTTGTTGCAAGGGCAGGAGGGGGGAGGGGACACGTTGCGAAATTTGATCATAAATGTCCCGAAGGTTACGCGGAAAGCCTGATCAATTCCAGAGAGCGAGAGAGAATCCTGCGGGTAGCCATGGGCACTTTGATGCAGGATTAATTGGAAATTGATACATCGATCGGAGTTTGTCAGGTCCGGGAGAAATCCAGGGGGGAATCCCGTGCACGCGATCGGTACAGGTATCGAAGGGCGTCCGAGTTAAATGTTTCTTGACCTTATGTGCCAGTGGTTGGAGGGGGGAGGGGGGGGGGGATGAAGAAGAAGGGGTAATCGGAAAATCACGATTAGCATCCTTCGCGTGGCTCCCGTGGGGCTTCGCGTTCTCCCCTATTATATATACATGTATAACGTTGCACGCGTGTTTTTCACCGTTGCTAATCCGCTGACGTCACGCGACGGAGATGATCACGCGAGGCTCTTTCCTCGAGAGGCTGTTTCGTGAGCGGTGAAAAAGATAAATCTGCAGTCATCGGTGCTGAACGTCACCGTGAATGGAGGCGGGGTTCTCTCTCTCTCTCTCAGTCTATCCCCACTCCAATCTCTGCTCTCAAACCCCTCTTCTTCCTCCACTCTCTCTCTCTCTCTTTCCCTTCGTTTTCTTCTTTCTTCTCTTTTCCTCCATCCTCGGCCACTCCACCTCGTTCCACGCCACTCGAGAACCTTGTATTCTTAGCTTGGGAAAACTCGAGTAGGCTCGGCCCCTTTTGCAAGATCGATCGGCTCGATCTTGCATCGCCAACATCTCTCGCTCGACTCTGCTTCTTCTACTTCCCCACCCCCTCCCGCGTTCCACCCCTCGCCTTATACATACACCCTTTTCTCCACGCTCCCCCCATTTCCACCCTCTCGAAGCATCAGCCCCATCGATCTAAGACTCACTAGCACCTACTGATCTCACGCTCCACCTTACACCGATTTAGACCGCCTTCGTTATTTTCCAGGATCCGCTCGATCCGCTCCACCCCAGATCGCTTCCTGCCGATTTCCAGCGATACCGATCTACCTCGCGTGCCCGGACGTGCGTGCAGAAGGAGATCGGTAAATTATTTCGTGCGTTGACTCGCCCCTCGGCCCAATCGAGCCTCCACTTAATCCCACTTAAGCAGTCCGTCAGGCATCCTCGCCAAATCTGCATGGATCTCTCAGAACCCGATCACGATCTTGTCCAGCTGTTCCTGTTTTATCGCGCGATATTCCATTTCTGCCACAACCACTTTGCCAAATCTCCGTGGATCTCTCTGCTACCAACTTGATTATCATCCGCCTCAACTTTTCGCGTTTCGCAGCTCGACGTACTTCGGGTTCCGTAACTACTTCATCAAATCCGTATGGATTCTTCTACAGGGAAAAATCGCTCGACCATCGTTCGACGGATGGACAGTTATTCATTGTTATTATGAAAAATTTTTCATCGCTCGAACAATGATCGAGATTTTATTCTGTGCGGTAGGAACCTGATCAGGATTTTGTCCAGTTTCTCCTGGTACAACGATACACTTCAACGTCCACGACCACTTTGCAAAAATTGCACGAATGTCTGGATGGAAAAAAATTGCTTAATCATTGTGCACCGGTCGAACACTTGGCGAACATTTTTCTCTGTGTTTTCTACGAATCTCATCAGGAATTTGTCGAGTTTTTCGCGTTACAATCCGACGTTTCGATGATCCATGGCCACTTGCTCAAATCTACACGGATTTCTGTACGGAGAGAAATTGCTCGACCGACGGACGATTATTCATTGACGTTATGAAAAATTGTTCATTGGTTGAATAAACGATTAAGATTTTTGCGTGTGTGCTATGCGAATCCTATGGCAATTTTGCCCAGTTTTTCGTGTTGCAACGCGATACTTCGATGATCCATAACCACTTTGCCAAATTTACATGCACTTCTGTATTCGGAGAAAGATTGCTCGACCATTGTTCAACCAATGAAAAATTATTCATTGTTGTAATGAAAAATCGTGTTCATCGGCTGAATAATGATCGAGAGTCTTTTTTCTGCATGCTGTATACGAACTTGATCACAATTTTGTCTGGATTTTCGTGTTTCAGCGCGATACCTCGATGACTCACACTACTGCATCGAATCTACATTACGATTACCATTTTAAGAAGAATTGTCCAATCGAAGGACACTACACGATTAAAAATCCTCCCCCTCACATTACAAACCCGCGATTACGATTTTGTCCAGATTCTCGTGTTTCGAGCCGATACTCGACGATCCACAATCATTTCGCCAAAATTGCAAAAATCTCCAAGAACCCGATCACGATTTCGCCAGATTTTTCGCATTAATTATCGCACGGTAGCCGCATGGCGCATAATACGCTCTAGCTCGTTTTCCGCGGCTACGTTCATTGGTAATGTCAGACGAATTTTTCAGCCTCTAACCACGGGGATCTACTAATGGGATCCCGTTCCAATAAATTCTACCGAACGCGTTTGAACGTTGGGATCCGGTTGATTTTAAAATTGCTCCAGACGGAATCCGCTGGCAAATCATTCCATCTAATTAATCCGCCGGTCGATCGTACGAAGAATTGAGAGCTGCGCGACCTCGCTTCAATGGAATTCTTATATTATATATATATATATGTATATATGGTAGATGAGGGACTCTTTTAGGGATAATTGGAGAGTCGAGGCATCGGAAAATGCGGCCATCGCGATTCTTCGAGTCCCATAAATATTTGTTCGGGAGCGGTGCTGCTGACCGTCGTACAATTTCCATTGAAACAATATTATTTCAATTAAGTGCAGTTGCACTTATGAAATCTGTACGGTTCATCATTCGGCGAGTCGGCGGGCAGAGATAAATCGTCCGGGCTTGACGAGCAAATGCGCCGCTGTGCCTTGCAAGATTAATGGTTTGCTTTTGCCAACGAATAACTATATATATATATATATATATATATATATTATACATATACGTTGTTGGGGGGAAAGGATGTGGAAGGGGGTTTAGGTGGAGGAGAAGACGGTGGAGAGGGGTATAGGGGGGGGGGGGGTAAACCAGGAAGAGCGGGAAGCAGCGAGGGGGAATAGCTAAATAACCGTGCAGTTTGCGATTCGCAGGAACGTGGTTATTTAGGTAGATTGGCCCGTGGCTCGACTTCTATTTCTCGCTACTGTCTATTTACACGGCATCACGGAGGGTAAATTGATTCGGCAGCTTCGCTAAGCTTTGACCGCACTTAAGTATAGAGGATGCTTTGAACTGGCGCGGGTAACGAGAGCAAAACTCAGTTTGCCGGGACGTTCCGGCCGACGGATTCTCACGCGTGTGAGAATCGTCAGCAGGATGTGGAGGAAAGAAGCAAACACAGAGGGCGTATATATATAAATAAGAGGCAAAGGGTCCTGAGAGCAGGGATATAGCCAGGGTTTGGACAGACGAAAAGGAGAAAAATCGAAATATGACCCGGCCAAGGGGGCACACCGTACACAGTATGTATATATACTGTCCAAAGTCTAAACTATCGGAGTATCCCCTGTATGTGTGTATATATGTATGATTGTGGGTGCGAGGAACGCGAGGCATTATCGAGGAGAGGACAAACGAAGACGGAGAGTGGCGGATGGGTGGAAAAGCTTGGATAAATAATTTTCGCGGGCATCAAGACGGATGCGGTTAGGGTTGGGATGGGAGAATAATCGAAGGAAAAAGATCGCTTGCTGGCATAGTTCCTGAGTAATACAAACATATTAGAGGTGGAAGGATGTGTCGGTGGTGTGGGTTGGGACGAGGTGGGGTTGCGGGGAGAGGGGATGGTTGTGGAGGAAGTAGGGAGGTAAGGGGCGGAGGGGGGGGGGGGGTAGGGAACGATAGAGATAGCGAGGCAGTGCGAAGTGTGGGCTGCGAATGGGGAGGAAGAGGATGGGAAGGGGGCTGAGGAGGGAGGAGGGATGGGGATACTCGGAGGACCAGGACGAGGGGTGGAGGAGCGTGGGGGAGGAGCGTCGAATCGATCGGCAAAACGCGCGCGGTACGACCGAAATTTCGCGTGACGAGTAACAAACTGTAAGCGCTTCTGTGCGGAAATCAATAAGTGGCAATCGCGCCGTCCAGGAGGCTCAGGAGGTGAGTTTTCTCACCTTCCGCGAGGACAACCGTTGCGTCCTGGGACATCCAGGCTCGATCGACTACTCCGTGAAAATCTGGTCGATGAACTCGCGCGTCCTACGCTCTCTCGCTATACCAACGTGTCGTACGGTTGTACTACTTGATTCTTGGCTCTCTGTTTTTCATTCTCTCTCTCTCTCTCTCTCTCTGCGTCTCTGTGTGTGAGTATTAGATACTGACCCTGGAGGACGTCGTCGGGAACGGTCGTTTTTGCCCTCGTCACCGGCACAATGTAAATAATAATAATAATGTGAAGAAAAGTTGGGAGTACACAAGTACGGGCACGGCACGGGGAGCACTGGCTGATAAGCACGGGTATAAATATCGATGAAAAAAGTGGTCCGTCGAGGGCCGGTGCGCGTGCGGGCAGGGTCGTGCCCCAGGGCCGAGTTTCCCGTTAAATTTCGTTAGGCGCGCTGCGAAGGTACGACGAAGGAGGCACGACTGTCCTACCGACTGTATGCTTGCTCCTTGTTGCGGCCAGCGCTCTCCCTCGCTCCCCGAGTGCCGAGCGACTGCGCAGGCGCCCCCCCCCCCCCATACGCGTCGCGCGAACCCCCACCAACCACCCCCGCGAGCCCGTGTGTCTCTATTTGTCTGTCGACCCCCACCCCCCTCCTCTCTCTCTCTCTCTCTCTCTCTCTCTTTATTCACTCGCCTCCTCGCACACCAGGATTAATTTCGCATTACGTCTTTTCCGGTTTGTTACCTTCGCATATTTCTATATATATATATATATATATATAGCACAGTCTCCGGTCCTCCACTTTCGCTATTTATTCACGCTCCTACGAGCAACTCGAGCGCGATGCCCTTTGACCGTAAAGGTGCACCAAGGTGATTCTGGCGCTGCGCGCTCCGAGTTTCGCGGAGGAGTGGAAAATAATCCGATCGGTTCTCTCTCCTTTCCGCCGATGGTGCACGTACGGGGTGTACCGTGGTGCGTGGTCCGACCGAGCGCGGAAGACGCGTCTCTTTCGCGCCTCGGTGGCGCCGCTACAGCCGCGCATGCGCACACGGATCGACGCGCAGCGCAGGACGATGGCCCAACCAAGGCTTCCCGATGTTGAGAATCAAACCCGTCGACGGCCTGCGATTTATGCCCCTGCCAATCTGTACACACCTGCACAATGCTAATGTTTCGTACTACGTCTCTCTCTCTCTCTCTCTCTCTCTCTCTCTCTCTCTCTCTCTCGCTCTGACCCTTTAACACTCCCCCACCCTTCCCCATTCGACACTCGAAAACCACCGCTCTAAACCCTCGACATTAAAACTTTCGCAATTTCCACACAGCGCAGCACGTACATATATATGCATATATACCTTTATTAGGCCTGCCAACGAATTACGCACATTTTACGCGCGTCCTTCCTTCAAGAATTTTCACTTCCCTGTAATTACCCTTACTCTTCATGGCCCCCCTCCCCCACTCCAACCCATCAAGCCACTAAATCTCCAACGATTTGCACGCCTCCTACCCTGTGAGTTTAACCTCCCTCCCTCCCCCCCCCCCCTCTCCCTCTCTTCTTCTTCTTCTTCTTCTGCCTTCCCCCCCCCCCCTTCGCCCCTGTCTCTAAGTGTCAAACCAAAGTTCTGCAATTCGAGTTTACCGACAAATCAGGAAAATCTTACGTAGTAGCTTTTAGACAGGATTTTGGCGTTGATTTAATTTTGCGAGACTTTGACGATAGCCCAAGCGAGACCCGTACGTTTCTTCGACTGTGTATATAGTTTCTGTGTGTGTGTGTATATATGTATGGTATTTTACGAAACATATTTCGTGCTTAGCCCCGAACCCGGAGAGAGAGAGAGAGAGAGAGAGAGAGCCACTCGTTCCTTTAAATTTTCTCCAATTCCACACTCGGAATTTCCATTTAATAACAATTTATGAAGATTCTCATACACGGTCGCTTACGAGATCTCCGATCCTACATTCAATTACGAAGCCTTTGAAGTCGTTTTTATCGCGAAAAGCTCCTTCGGCTTGTTTTTATTTTCCAAGTTTTTAGCCGTGTTTCAACGTCAATATTATCACTCGGGCTTTATCACTGATAAATCTCATCCTTGAGACGACGCATTAATGGCATTTCCAGTATAAAGATTTTTATACCGTATATTTATTATTAAAGCTTCTATTCTGCTTTTATGTATATATATATATATATATATTACGAACGCTTTGATGTTCCTGCCGATTTACTCGTCGCTCTATTGGAAAATTCAATTCATTTTTCCAAACGGCCTTTAAGATTCTCCCCCTTCTTTTTGCCTTTTCCGTCATGCCCGGACTTTTAGCTCATCTCTCGCGCGCAAAACGCTAAAAGAAATCAATTTTCTTATTATATACGAGTAATTCCCGATCCTTCCTGTATTTTTATACAGGCTTGCTTCGTTCGCTGAAATTGTGTTATTATGCAAAGACTCGCGAGAATATTGGGTATCAAATCTGTCGATGTTCGTCAATTTATGCCGTCGCTGGGGCTGACCCGTCCTGAATGCTAAAAGTGTGTTGTATTCATCCCAACGCTCGTCCTTTAAAACTTACTTTGCCGTTACTCTGAAATTTCACGTTTACTCTGCATGCGAAAAAATCGCGAGTCCACTCACGACTGATAATTCTGGAAATATCGCGCTTCTCGCATGGCGTACCATATATATATATATATATGCACACTAAAAATTAGCCACGCAAAAAGCAAGAGTCGATGATTATATCGCGCTTTTCATATTATATAAAACGAAGAGATTCCATCGAGTTTTATTTGACAAGTGCTTGAAAATCTCGTGTATAACCAGCTACCTAGTCATATCACTATTATTTTATCGAGCTTCTATCCCCGACAAACTTTCCTGCAGCAGCGCAGTGTCATAAGACTAATGCAAATGCCAGAAGAGCCTTTTGATGTTACAGATGAAAGTTTCAGGACTCTCGAAGAAGGGTGCTTGGGTCGTGGAACAAAAAAAAACAGATAAATAAAATAAGAGGGAGAGATTGAGGAGAAGGATGATGGTTGGCAGAGGATTTCCAATATTTTTACGATTACGTCGTTACGTTTGGGGAAATGATGGAGGAATCGGAAGGAGCGTAGCTCTGGATGTAAACAGTGTTGAATGGGGGGGGGGGGGGGGGGAGAAAAGGGAGAAGGGTGGTGGTGAGATAGATAGGGAGAGGAAAGGACATACGGGATTGGGATTTATAGTCATCGGACATTCCGTTCCGGACTCTGGCATAGATTATCGGAAGAGGGAGGGAGGAGGAGGGGGGGGGGGGGGAGTGTCCTCGAGTGGTAGAGGGAGGTCAACTCACAGCTGATAGAGATGATTTGAATTCGATTATCGTCGCATTGCTTACCGAAATTCCAGGGATTCCAGCCATAATCGATCTTGCCGACTACTACCGCTATAAGAACTTTCGGTTGAACGGATAGTTCAGCAAGAAGCAAACCCCAAACGTCGCTATGCCCTGATAATATCAGCCAGCAAGAACGAAAGGGAAAACGCCGATACCCTTACCATTTCAACACCCTATAAACCTCCCTGGCCAATTAAATCCGATTCTCCTACAACGTCTCGAGATCGTTCTTGCCCCACGTCACCTATATATATATATATATATAGCTTCGTATAACCCAATAGCAAATTATTACATCATCGCTTGTACATTTTTACGACATTTTATTTTTTCACGCTTTATACGGGGGAACGAGTCCCGTTGCTATTGTTGCAATTTTCACGGGGGTTTCGTGTATATAGCGTAACGATAATAGTGATAACATACACACAGTGATGATAATAATAATAACAATAAGAACGCGCTGGCGGTAGAGAGAATTGTAGGAATGAAGAGCGAGGGAGAGAGAGAGAGAGGAAAAAAATAACGTCGATAGCGTTTGTAGCTCGGCGCTTTATAAATCTTCGTGGGCAATTAAAGCATTAAGCGGCCCGAGCTGGAATAAAAGCCGGGGTACTTAATCCCGGCAGCGTGTGAAATATTCAGGCTCGGACGTTAAAAAGTAACGCGGCTAACGGGACGTGGCGTTTAGAAAAAAAGCTCTCGCAGCCAATAAAAATGGCACTTATGGTGTTTTCGAGCGGCACTACTCATTTATCATCGTCCCGCGTCGTAATATATCGCACCGGTTTCTCTCCGCGCGTTCCGTTTGCCACTGCAGTGTGTCGTGTGTACGTACCGGTCTTCTCCAACTCTCTACTCTATTCCTATAGGCGAAATTATTGCCAGCCGTGTATCCCCGGCCATTCCCGAGGACAGCTGTTGTGTGTGTATAATACTTTTCAAATCAAACTTTTCGACAAGATAAAAGAAACATATATATATATATATATATGAGAGAGAAAGACATATATATACATATATAGCACGAGAGATTTTTATTAAAGCAAACGCAACTATGCAAGCCTCTGGCGCAATTTTTTCATCGTATAAAAGTTGCAGGAGGCAGCTAGCGCTATCTCCAGCGCGAAGCCTTTACGATTTTGTCCAAAATTTTATCACTTAAGAAACATGTCAGAGTTTCGGAATAAATTTGCAATAACGTAGCTGGCGCGGAAGATTCGCCGCGAGTAAGTGCGCTAAAAGGACTTTGCGGAATACATTTTTTAAAGTGAGATTTTCTTGTTACCGTGTCGGTTGTTTTATGGAATTCGACTGGGAAAATATTGGCCGCACACGACGGGATTCCTAACGCGGTTCCTCAAGGACAGCAATGGGGTAGTTTCGCCGAGCGATCGATGTTTAAAGGATCCAAGAGGCAGGAAAGCTTGGCAATGGGGATTTATCGTCGATTGCGTTTCAATCTTCAGCGGAGCTTATCAACGTGGCTTCTACTCCAGTACAATTCCAATCAGTCCGGAATTACTCCGAAGGTATCTGCGGCTATTTCAACGATACTTACGGGACTCGGCTAATTTCGGCTCCGAATATAATCCCGATTGATTCGCTCTTAGACGCGCGCAATAAATCCAAACAGGAGAATATCCTATCGCCATGCAGCTGTGGCTGCAAAGTCCGATCGAATATCTTTCTCTCCCGCAGCATTCAAATTCGACTCTTTTTCACGAATTTCATAATGGTCCAGCTGCTGTGTATATATCAATTGTTGACCAAGGTCGGCAAGTTTCGGAGAGGTCAGAGGTCACGGTGCTCTTTTTCGTCCCGCATACACGATAGGGTTCAAAGACTGATTAGGCTCGAACACTCTTCGCGCTGTTAATGGCATCTCAAGGATGCTTCGTCGGAGTTTGCCCGATCCTACCGGGAGAGCCGCTCGGTATAACCCTTGGCTTCCCTGTGTACCAGGTCTGTACACGAGAAATCACTCGAAATCAGGGATAAAATGCTCCCTGTCGATTTATTAACCCTTCTCTCTCTCTCTCTCTCTTTCTCTCTCCCCATACACTATTTACATGCTTTTTAATTAATGCCCTCCCCGACAAAGACAAACGACCTCTCGACTCGGCACCACCCCAGCTGCAAATATACGTTTCGACAAATAAAAGCCTCTATGAAGGATATTCGCGAAAAAGCCAACGTATTAAATTCTTTAATGCGTTTCATCAATTCATCTATACTACGTGTATTATGCGTATATAAATACATCGAGTATAAAGCTAACACAAGCAACAGGCTTATTTAATAAATTTGCATTAACATATATTTATATATATATATATATATATATATGTGTGTGTCTATATGTGGGAGAGAATCGTGGCGTTTTCATTGATCAAATATTTCGCGTTGATCGAACGGAGGGTGGCCCAAGTGCAAAGCAAACGAATTTTCACGAAAGTTTCCGTCCATGCGGGGCTTATCATCATCGTCATCATCATCGGACGTGGCGTATTCGATATAGCGGGAAAAGTTGGTATTTAGCGGACTGCTCGTGGAAAAATAAGACAAAGAGGTTTCTATACGTGCCTGGTATATTTATTAGCAAGGTGGTTTTCCCGTCGGACGGTGGAAAAATCGTAATTCGTCGTAGGCGACGACGTCGACTAACGCGAATTTATCGCCGTGGAACGCTCGGATACTGATTCGCAGTTTATCGACGTGTCGAGGTAGCGTTGCTCGCCGCAGCGAGATCAATTCGGTTATCTACGGAAAATACGTGCCGGATGGGATCCCTTGGATGTTTCCTAGTTTCGCTCGGACGACTCCCGGAACGGAGCTCGAAAGCCTCGGAAAAGTTGGCCAACTCCATCGACTCGGAAATATGCAGATTCGGGACGTCGGATCGCAACTTCCGGTCTCGGGAACGTCGCACCGTCCAACGTCAACGCCGAGGACGAATCAGCTTTTGCCAGGCTTAGATCTGTGTATATATATATATATATATATATATATAGTGTACTATAGACGGGGTGGGGGGGGGGGGGTATACGTATATCTACAGTATAGCCTCGCTGCAAGGCGAATCCCGAAATCCCCTTTTCCCTATAGCTGCTCCGCTCGGCCAACGTAGCTATAGCAGGATTCCACGTCGACGTGGCGAACGGCAAAAGCCGATCATCCTCCTCATCCTCGTCCTCCGTCCGCGTTTTCCCGACGAAAGAAAATTATGCGCCTCGCGTCTCTCGCCAGGGCGTTTAATAAGCGACGTCTCGTCTTGAGAGAGAGAGAGAGAGAGAAACGAACGCGGCTGCAAATTGGGACAGAAATCATCATCGCGCGCTCTGCACGGGAATTCAAAGCCAATTGGGAGAGGGAAATATATATATATCGGTTATCCAACGCCCCCCGTCGAAATTATCCATTGAAATGCGCGGTAAACACGTGAAATATTTGCGACTACGATTTCCGATGGTGGAAATTTTGCATCGATAATTCAATAGTCCATATACCTGTGCTTCCTGACAGGTGAAAAAGCCAGCGATTCTCACCCGGACAGTTTGAATTATCCATAACCCGCTGAACGTCAATTAAGCAGATAAATGCTTGAAAAGACACTGCTAATGACGAATTCCAGGTAGAAATTGACCGAATTGAAACGGTGCTCGGGCGATCACTCGAAACTACCCTCCGTGAAGCGCTAATAAAACGCTTCTATTGGATTTCGTCCGATTAAAAATTGCTGCTGCTGCTGCTGCTTCTGCTGTTACTACTATTCTGCTCTGTGCTGACCAAGCCCAGCGTGGCACGGTGAAAAATGCCAGAAATTGGTCGGACAATAACCCCTCTTTCCAAAAAGAAAATTTTGCATGGATAATTTATAAATAAAAGCGAAATGTGATTGAAACGGAAGCTTATATTTTTAAATTTTCGTACATGTTGCATCGGAATCGAGCGAGTTTATCGTTATTTACCGAGTTCTTCCTGGGATGCGAGTTGGGAGGGGGGAATATTGATGAAAGTTGACATTCGATAAAAGTTGGCAAAAAGTATGGAAAGATAAACTATTAATAGAAGAGGTTGCAGCAGCAGCGTGTAGAGAGGTCCTCTTTGAGATGCCTTGGAATATTTCAATCTTGACTTGGACTGTTTGTCGACGCTTGCAAGCTCGAAGGTCGAGAGTGTGCAGCACGTCGTAGCAGCGAGATTAACTTGGGCCTCCTGTGCGGAATTACAAGCACACTGGATAAGATTTGAAAGATGCTCCAAGTCTCTCTCCACCACCCCCCCCCCCCCTCTCCCCTACCCACTCTCTCTCTCTCTCTCTCTCTCTCTCGCGTCTCTATCTCAACTCTCTAGCTGCTACACGAGAATTCCAGAGAAATAATCAAGCATATTTATCAGGGAGAGAGTACTCGCGAAAACTTTAATACTAATCGCGTCCATTCGCGTACTATAAGAGAGCCGAGTCGGCTTGCAGAAAACTAATAAAAATTCATTTTTTGTCGACGGAGAAACTCGGCATTAAACCGGTCAAAGCGACGTTCCCAGGTATAATCGAAACTTTCATAATTACAGAAATAGCCGGGGAAAAAACTATGCGGCGTGCGATGGCAAACGAGAGATAAGAGTTACAGAGCGAGAATCGTGAAATTTTCAATTCTCGTCGAAGATTCCAAAGTGTGGTGGGAGAAAAAAGTTTATTGGAAACTCATAATTGATATGCACGGAGCAAGTACACACATTTTACACAAATTGGACAAGTTGATTTTTGCATCTATAAATTACTAAGAAATATCTAAATATTTATCATACCAATTACACATTTATATAGTATATTGACAACACCACTACTTAAAACTTACCTCTTTTGTGATTAAACTTCCTTTATATATTTAATCGCTAAGAAATACCTATATATGTCATGCAAATTGTACAAATTAAACATTTACATAGTATATTGACGACAACACCACTTAATACTTACCTTGTTTAAGCTTAAGCTTTCTTTATATATGTAATCACTAAGAAATACCTATACATGTCATGCAAATCTTACAAACTAAACATTTGTACGTTACATTGACAGAACCAAATTTTAACACTTACCTTGGATTAGAGTTAAGCTTCCCTTGTATAAATACGAATCGGGGAGTACGAAGTGGGCCAGCGAGAAACAGGTGCGCCTTAGCCACCTAGCGGTTCAATTATGAACCATGTCATGAATGTGCATGTACATATTTAAAGTACTAAATTACCCTATAAAATCCGATTAATATGGATAATAAATGCTATTTTATTATGTTGCTAAAACTAGCAAAGAGGACACTACAGATTATTCATAATATTTATTCATAAATATGCTTATTGTGACAATAAAATGTACTTTATAGCCACTGTTAATGAGTACTCTACGAGGCAAATTTTTCTAACTATAGAAATACTGAAAATTTTGATTTTCGTTAAAGATTCCAAAGCGTGGCGGGAGAAAAAATTTTATTGAAAACTTATAAATGATATGCACGTACCGAATACACACATTTTAGACAAATTAGACAAGTTAATTATTGTACCTATAAATTGTTAAGGAATACCTATACATGTTATACAAATTAAACATTTACACAGTATATTGATGAGAACCCAACTTAATACTTACCTTGTTTAAGCTTAAGCTTCCTTTATATGTATAATCGCTAAGAAGTACCTATAAATGTCATGCAAATTGTACAAAGTATACACTTACATAGTATAATGATAACATCATTACTTAATACTTACCTTCTTTATGATGAAGCTTCCTTTATATGTATAATCGCTAAGAAATACCTGTATATGTCATGCAAATCTTACAAACTAAACATTTGTACGTTACATTGACAGAACCAAATCTTGACACTTACCTTAGATTAGAGTTAAGCTTCCCTTGTATATATACGAATCGAGGAATACGAAGTGGACCAGCGAGAAACAGGTGCGCCTTAGCCACCTAGCCTTTAAATTATGAACCATTTCATGATTGCGCGTGTGTACATATTTTAAGTACTACATTACCTCCATAAAATCCCATTAATGTAGACACTAATTGCAATTTTATTATGTTGCTAAAACTAGCAACGAGGACACTACAGATTATTTATAATATTAATTCATAAATATGCTTATTGTGACAATAAAATGTACTTTATAGCCACTGTTAATGAGTACTCTACGAGGCAAATTTTTCTAACTATAGAAATACTGAAAATTTTGATTTTCGTTAAAGATTCCAAAGCGTGGCGGGAGAAAAAATTTTATTGAAAACTTATAATTGATATGCACGTACAGAATACACACATTTTAGACAAATTAGACAAGTTAATTATTGTACCTATAAATTGTTAAGGAATACCTATACATGTTATACAAATTAAACATTTACACAGTATATTGATGAGAACCCCACTTAATACTTACCTTGTTTAAGCTTAAGCTTCCTTTATATGTATAATCGCTAAGAAGTACCTATAAATGTCATGTAAATAGTACAAAGTTTACATTTACATAGTATATTGATAACACCATTGCTTAATACTTACCTTTTTTATGATGAAGCTTCCTTTATATGTATAATCGCTAAGAAATACCTATATATGTCATGCAAATCTTACAAACTAAACATTTGTACGTTACATTGACAGAATCAAATCTTTACACTTACCTTGGATTAGAGTTAAGCTTCCCTTGTATATATATAAATTGAAGAGTGCGAAGTGGATCTGCGAGAAACAGGTGCGCCTTAGCCACCTAGCGGTTCAATTATGAACCGTGTCATGAAAGCGCGCGTTCATATTTAAATTACTTAATAATTCTCTTAAAATTTCCTTTATGTGGAGAATAAACGCTATTTTATAATATTGATAAAACTAGTAACGAGGTCACTACAGATTATCGATGTAATATTAATTCATAACATGCTTACAGCGACAATTAAATTATTTTTTATAACCGCTGAATACTCTGCGAATCGAAATTTTTCTGAATACAGAAATATACCGGAAATTTCAATTCTCCTCGAAAGCTCGCAAGTCGATAGAAAGAAATAACTTTGTGCAAAATGCATAAGATAATTTCGATCTCCATGGTACGATTGTTGTTAGGAACGAGTGTGAAAGCTCTGTTGATTAAAAAAGGCTGAATGGAGGCACGCGGGGAATAAGTTTTCCGGGTAACTGAGTTTATTAGAGAAAAAAATTGGTCTTGATTTCAGGTATTTGTCAGAGCTCGCGGCTGTGTGGAACGTGCGGCGCGTCGTCGCAAGCGAAATTAAAGTTACGTCCCGTTGGGAATTACAAACACGCCAGACAAGATTTGGCCCATTCATTTACTTTGACGAATGCGGCACGCCCGCGTTCGTTCGTTTTCTGCTCGGTCCCCGTTGTGACTTTGACGAGTCGTTATTACCATTTTCCTCAAATTGAGTATATTTTTACTATGCGCGCGTGCGGCTTATATACCCCGCCTAAAAACGTTCATTATGTATATATAAGTATATATATACGTATATGCATGTATATATATGAAAGTTTCAGTGCGCTCAGACCTCTCTGCTTATCGGATTACACAATATTCCTTTTAATTATCCATTCAGTTTTTAAGCAGCCGAGCGTGAAATAACAATAACCACCTTATATTCGCTCTAGTAGGTATATATATATATATATATATATATATATATATGTATATGTATATATAGAGCACGTAGTATAGAGTCGTTATGGAAAAGGGCTGTGTGAAAAAGTGAGCGAGTGGAATCGAAGGAAAATGAATGGTGCAGGGAATAACGAAAAACTCGATGGGGACTTGACGAATCGCTGTGTGGAATCTGATTTTTCGCAACGTTTATATAGGTGGTTTTTGCAAAGGTGTTCGGTCGCGAGTACACGAGCCGGGAAATTCATCAAGGATCTCCCCCTACTCTTTGTTTCTAATACGATCATTCCGCGGAAAGTAATGGAACGAGCTGGAAATGAGAATTGGAGCTTCCAAATCCTGAAATAGATCGTCATCGGGTTCATCATCGGAAATTTCAATCTCGATCGCAGATGTGTATCGGAAAACGGGGCTCGGGGAACGTGCTGCACATCGCTGCGGCGAGATTAAAGTCGGATCTCCTGTTGGGAATTACAAGCGCGTCGAACAAGCTTTACAAGATGCGTTTGATTTTCGCGATAATCTCCCGAAATACGAAGCGAATTAACCGTTGCTTCGTGCTCGCCATTTCGTTCCCCCATGCACAACTCCATGCACCGATGACACGCGTAATAATCTCTAATGATCTAACAGGCCAAGCCAGAAAACATCCTGAACCCATCGAGCCATTTGCATGCATTGGTGCGTCCAGTGGGTTCGAATTAATCAGTGATTAAAGGCGAGTGTGAGCTCCCTGTAAAAACCAGCATTCCTAGCTCCCCAACCATGCAATCCTTTCCAAAGATCCCCGATGAGTCTTTAAAAATTCAGCGAACAACGTATCGCGTGGTCGATGAAAAGGATTATTCGGATGAAAAAATAGTGATTGCTTGAATATGTAAATACTCTGTAATATGGACAGTGATGGATCCAGCAAAAAAAAAAAAAAAAACAGAATATAATTTATAGCGGTTCATTATTGATAAACGAAACCTGTCGTAATAACTGTCATAGAGGGAAAATCTTAATTTGCAAATTACCCACGGAGGTGATGGAGGAAAAAAAATATTCTCAGGAAAAATAGGTGATTGTTTGAAAAATTAAATATCCTGTAATATGCATAGCGATGAAGTCATGAAGAAGAAAAAAAACAGGATATAATTTTGCAACAGTTCATGATTGATAAATGAATCCTGCTGTAATGACCGTCATGGAACGAAGATCTTAATTTGCAAATTACTCAGGGAGGGATCGATGAAAAAATAGCGATTGTGCTCGATAAGTATAAGTATTTCACTACGCTATATAGATAGTAATAATAGGTTCATGAAAACAGCAGGATATAATTTAACATCGGACGATTGATAAAAATATCGCTGCACAGTAGCCGTCATAAAGGAGGAGAGATATTAATTTGCAAATTAGCCATGGAGGTGACGTCGATTGGCTATTTTTTGTCTTTACACGGAGTTTTACCGGTGGCCCTGAGGCGTAAGGTGGTGGTTATTGGGGAAAAGAACACATAGCGCGAGGGTATAAACGAGGGTTCCTCTTGAACGGTTAAGGTCGATATGCAAAGCGTGGCCTGGTCGTCGGAATTTTCGGTGAAAATTCAGGATCGGGCCGAAAGTGCCGAGTGTATACGGAGTCGCGCGACACGGGGCCGACGCGAGGGTGATGGGAATACAGCATCGGTTGAAAGGGTCAATCCTTGGCCAGATGTTTTTTATAAGGCGAAGGGTCGAATGTTGCTGCGCAGGATATATAGATGGAAGCTTAGAGGGGGGGGGGGTGGTAAAAAAGAAAGAGAGAGAGAGAGAGAGAAGGGGAAGATCTCCCAGAACGTGCGGCACGTCGTCGCAGCGAGATTAAAGTCGGGAGAATCTCCTGCAGGGAATTAGGAAGGCGAAGGATAAGACTCGAAGGATGCTCGGGCTGTTCTGCGAACGAGTGCGAGTCCGAGCAGGGGTGCCTATCGATTTTCAAAGCGGCCACAGCGCTCCGAACGCGCACTCCAAGCCTCGATGCCGTTTCCACCCCCTCCCCCCCCTCCCCCTCCCCACCAACCCCTCCACGAAGCACCACCACCACTCTTCAGACAGGCTCTACCAAGCCTCTTCCAGCCCCTTCCAGCCCCTCCAGCGAAGCCTCGCAACCCTCTGTAAACCATGTAGACCGCGCGTTCTCTACCCTTCCTATATATAGGCCACGTTCAACCCTGGAGCCCGTGGAACTCGAGCCGTTCGGCTTTCGCGTCACGGAATGCCTGTTGAAGGCCGATCGTGAGTGTGATGCTAGCTTCCTGATCCGCCAATACCCCTCCAATTTTATGTAAGAACTTCTTCTCTCTCGCTCTCTCTCTCTCTCTCTCTCTCTCTCGCTTTCCATACTTTTTTCTTGTTCGCTCATCGACTATACTGTACGCATACTCACTTTTAAGCTTCGTCCCTGTAATTCGGATATACATTTACTATACGGTGTATATATATGTATATACACACACACACATATATATATATAGCGTATATGTATACTTTCTCTCTAATGCGTCGTATTTTCCACACTACACTCGCCAAGTCCGTTCGCCTCCTGCCTCAGTCAAATTCTCAGGATACCGTACCCCCTATCCTGGAATATTCATGGGAAAATATTCTCGGGAAGAAGATGAATAAAAGATGCGTGAAAACGGTGTAAGTTGAACAAGTGGAGTAATGAATTAAGCGGAATGGATGAATAAAATAAACTAATGTAATTAATATCGAGTGTTTATCTATTAAAATTTAATCGGAAATGGATATGGAGGGGGGGGGGGGGGGGGGGAAGGTAATAAATGGCAAGTTAAATAATGCATCACGGAATACTAATCCTCGGAGTGGTGGTGGTGGTGGTGGACAGAAGCGTTTGAGGGTGATGCACGGAAATTCGTGTGAGAAAATAAAAGCTGGTAGCGTTAAAGGAGTCGTAATGGTAGAGTGGGATGCATTAAAACGCATTCCCATCCGATATGGGGCCATATAGGGTAGAGTGTAAACTGCTGGAACGAGGGACGACACCTTATAAACACGAGAGGCACGTAAATAATCAAGGAAAACCCGTGCAATTTTGATCGGTCTATAAATTTATCAGGAGGAAAAAATTCTTTCCTAAAGCGACGCTCGCGCATGCTTACTATATATATATATATATATATATATATATATATATATATATAACCGTATGGTATACATCTCAAATAGCCGTTGAAACTTTCCCGCCCCTTCCTACCGAAAGGGTAGAAAATATTTTTCACTTCCTCCTTCGAGAGTGCGCGAGGGTGAGAATTGCCAGTGATGGGGATGATTCGGCTGGATGAACGTTGAAAGGTAAGGTATGGTAGGAGGAGTTGGGGGGGGGGGGGGGGGGGGTAAATGGGAAGAAAGGAAAACTTGGAGCATATAATCAAATGGCGTGCCGGAGCGACGAGGCTTGGCAAAAGTTTCGGGCGCCTTCTAGTGAATTTAGTTGACAAGTTGGTAGCTGATTACGCTGGCTTAGGGAGCTTTGCGCGGCTTGATTCGGGACGTTTTGCGCCTCGACGAAGATTGATACCTCTTGGTGAAAAACGTAGCTTAGGCATAATTACCGGACAGCGGTGCAGGGTTTCCTTTTTCTTGGATGCAAACGGGTGTTTAAGGGCGTGAAATACGCTTTTTCAGAAGGGCCAGCCGCGCGTATGCACCTATACGGTCATGTATGTATGGGTAACCGGGTTGTGGATAAAGGGAGGGGGGGGGGGGGGAAGTGGGTGTTGCTCGTAAAGTTGTAGCAACGGTAGTACTCGTATAATACCACGGAAGCAAAGAAAGATTATCCCCCGAGGCGCAATATCCTAGCCTGTAGCAGCGTAACGCTAGTAGATTATTACAACGACGAGAAGCCACCTTATTTTTCTACGTGCCCCTTTAAATTACGCCGTATAAATTGAGTTACATTTACCTTCGACTCGCTCTCTCCGCGGAAGCTGTATAATGGAACGTGAGTGGCGTGCCCGATGAAATCGTACGTAATCCCACCTTATTGACCGGATTGTCCCGGGTTCCTCAAAAGAAATTCAAAGATCAAACCACCAGAGAGCACCGATTCGACCTAACCGAGTGTCCTCGGATACCTATACCTCTCGATCTTTCCCTATTCCTTTCACCCTTCTCCCCCCACCCCCCCGCCCCCCTCTCTCTCTCTCTCTCTCTATACTATATATATATATATATATATATATACGTCGAGAAAAATCCCACCTCCACGTAAAAAGATATCAATGCGCATTTTTCAGCTGCAATATTTTTTTATGAATCGCGATAAATTTGAGAATTTAAACAAAAATCGCGGTAGAGAGAGTAACGAATGGTGTCTAGGAGCGACAAAAATTTGCTTTGACGCGCTGGCAAGCTCCAAAGATTATCTCCTCCAGGATGCATGCACGGAATAGCGGGGAGATGTAATTTTGGTGGTAAACGCGCTCGGGTAGGTGAAAAAATTCGTCGTCCTACCTCGTTAAGACTCTTTTCGCGGATATTAAAAGGAGGCTTCTGCATGGAGAACGATCGAGGCTGTCGAAGCGTAAAGTATATAATATGATAAAAAGAAAAGAGAGGGAATAACCGCGGTAAGGGGAATGTCGATACGTGCAACAAGTATAGCTGTATATGTATACCTGCCGAGAGAGCGAGAAACGAACGTGCCTATCGTTCAACTGTACAAAACGAGGCTGATTCGATTCTAGCTTAAGCGTGGGTGTGACGTAAGGGGTTCCGCTTCGTTCGCTGCTCGAGACAAAGCTCCTCGGATGTTTGTATACCAGTAATCAATTAACGATTATTCGTCTCGACTCGCGTATTACTCAATTGTCTATGGCCTAACGGAGAGCCCTTTCAATTTATTATACTCTAACGAGCCGAGCCTAGTCTTCTCTCTCTCTCTCTCTCTCTATATATATATATATATATATATATATACATGCACGTATTTCAAGTGCCTTTCGATTCATCCATGATCAACCCATCCACCCCATTCCAATACTCGGCTAAAGTTGCAATTTTCTATTCGGTTTTTATGCCCCGAGTCAATATTTTCCCGTAACGAGCTACTTTCCGCCACACCAATACCCCGAAAACTCGTTTAACGCACTTGCTGAATTTTATCGCTTGCAGCTCCACGCCCTTCAAATTTATCACGCGTTTCGTCCATACATTTATGATTCTTTGCCTCGGAAATTTATTCAACGAGACTTTGCCGAACAGCCCGGCCCGTCATTGACTCGATGATACAAATTCATTGCGCGCCAGTGATACTCCCTTTTTAATTATTTAACCAGTTTATATTGTCGATACGAGAGCCAACTCAATACGCAACTTTTCCAATAATTGGGACTCTATAAACACACGCGATTTGCTAATGATCAGTGTGTTGTGCGGAATATTTTAATATATATATATATATATATATATGTTGTATATATATAGGGCAAATATGTGCACGTAATTGTATCACGGGACAGGGAAGGTTGCGGTGAAAAAAGTAATAATAATATTGTAGAAAAAAGTTGATAGCAGATATCGGCTCGAAAAAAATCTGTTATGGACATTTATCGAATTATCAAGAAAATAACGAGGTTTTCCCTTTCACGCCTGTGCTGTCGTAGCGCGCTTTTAACGGAGCATTGGTTCGAGCCTAGAAAAGAGCTTGTTCGTCAAAAAACTAAAGCAGACGCCGAGTTTCAGGCTATACGGACCGGTCGATACCCGTATGCTAATCCTATACATGATCTGCTACAAGCGGCGCAAGTAATTTGCAATTTTTAATAAAATATAGACTGCATCTAAAATCAAGTATCGAAGGGAAAGAGTTCTCTGGCCCGCAGGGAAGTGCATAATAAGAGTCTAATATGCACGGCCGAGTTTACCAGCCAGCGAGAAATTTTAATTAAAGCCTAGAAAAAAAAAAAAAAAATCACTGTTTCCTTAAACACGAAAAATATTCAACGGTATGTAAAGTTACATTTATTTGACGAGATTACACATTCAAACATCCCCTCCTCCTCGCCATCTCCAATATATCGAATAATTTAAATCTTAACATTTATCGACCATCCGAGCCATGTTCGACACGAATTACGCGACGAAGGAAATCCCCCAATCGTGTTCTTTCGCCAGACACTGATTGGTCTGATAGAATCAAAATTACTATACCCTCTCAGTGAAATATTTATTAAACGAATAATTGATATTATAAATTACACATATATTTTCTCCCTTATATATATATATATATAGGAGCTGCTACAAATGGACGATTATGCTCAATCGACTCTGATACTCGCTGTATTATATTATAATAATGTCATTTTCACAGAGGAGTGAAAGCAAAGCTGGATTATTGGGATAATATTGAGTCTGACGTTGTATCATGGCTTAGGCACATCCGCTTTAACAGCAAAACTCGCAGACGCGATACAAGGGGTGAATTAACAGAGCTTCTCATTTAACTTCCGCTCGACACCTATTACCCATGACCACGTGATTCGGTGGACACCTAAGGGGGGCCGTTATGATTCCTCGCATATCTGGATGGTCGTTCGACTCTTCAACGATGGTGCTTGTTTGCTCGGTGGTGCTCGTGATGCTGCTGTCTTTTCTAGAAAATATCGACTTGAGGCCAGTTTTCACGCCCTCCCTCGCTCTCTCGACTATGCTGCCTCCTTCGAGGAATCCGCTGACCCCGACGATTAAGACCAGCCAGAAGATATAAAGCTGACATTTATTCAGCGCCATTCCCGACAGAGGTCCTTCAGAAAAATTCGTTAAAACCCTTGTTATAGTATATATATATATATATAAAACACTTGAATTATGGAACTGGTCGAAATCTCATATATATATATATATATATATATATAGGCATGCGCGTGCGATTTCTCCAAAGCTCGATTATATATATATATATATATATAGCACGATACAACGAAAAGAAGCAAAAAATAGCCAAGGCTCGTCTCTCCAGACAGCGAGAGAGTTTTCTTTGAAATTCTTTAAAAGCCATACTATGTATATATATATATATATATATTAGTACATAAAAACACTTAAATTATGAAACTACTCGAAATCTGATAGGCACGCTCGTGTGATTCTTCCAACGCTCCACTTTATATATATATATTTAGTATATAAAAGTTAAACCATGCGAAGGGATGAAGCGAAAAATGGCCAAGGCTCATCTCTCGCCAGTGAGAAAGGTATCGTTCAATATTCATGCGCGCGGTTTTAATACATAATTGCTGAAATATCATCGAGTGGTGGAGATTCGCTGGGACTTGGCGGTGATTAAAAACGATGCTGATGAAAGTTTGATGGGGTATACCGAACGCTATGGAGAATTATGCAGCTCGGAATTGTATACCGAAAAGTTATTGTGGCTCATATTGAGTTTAGCCGGAGTTACGAGGATATAAGGAAGGAAGGAGCGAGAGAACGCGCGCGAACACATGAGAATTTCTTACCTATAGCGCCGCAACACAGCGGGATTTCGTATTTCACGCAAAGCTCCTGCGCTGCCTCGGAAGCTACGATCCAATCGCGCGTCGCCTTCCAAAATTATTCTTTAAACAAATGCACCTTCGACTCGTGCCACGATTCGAGATTTACGTATCCCTCTCTCTCTCTCTCTCTCTCTCTCGCTCTGCTACCACTATATATGCTTCGATCTTAACCTTTCTATAAGAAATACACAAACCTACTGGTGGCTGAATACAACTGGCAGTTACCACTTCTCCCTCGCTGAGTTATATCATCGTAAAGGTCAAGAGTGCATTGTTTATCTGCTTTGGAAATTTAGTTCACAGTGAAACACTCGCACTATACAGCTGAGACATCGTTCTCGGTATAAATTCCTTATCGATCTATCCGCAACGTTTATTTATCGCAATCTATATATATATATATATATATATAGTGTCCTCGGTGAAAGGGATATCGATGAAAATCTGTTCTCCACCGGCAAACGCGGTACAAAAATGGTTGAAAACCGTGGCTATTTTTCTTGATTTTTCGCGAGGGTCGAGGTGCACGCGGGAGCATGGACGCGGTTTCCGGTGGAGAGTATCGAACGTTATGGTCGCGGGTATCATGCCGGATGATTCGAGCGAGTCATTCTGGGGCAGTGGGCCAAAAGGGAAGATATTAACGTCATCAATCAGAATTTTCGCGCGATCCATTTCGGACGTTATTGGCCCGTCATAATTGAATTCTACTCGGAGAGCTGTGTGTGCGCGCGTGGTAGCAGAGCTCTCTAACAGGGTTCCCTCGACCCTATATATACTGCAGGGTACTTTGCGCAGGGTATAAGTGACCAGTGGATTCGCGCGTCGAAATGCCGAATGGAATAACTTTTGTCCGTGGTACGTGGCTGTGTGGTGCTCGGGACACGGTGGCTTTGCATCTCGAGAGCACATCTTAAAGCACTCTGGCAGTCCGGTGTTAAATCACCCCAGACCCAACGGCGGCTGGAACTCCTTTCGATACGAGCAAACTGTAATTCATAACGGTATTAGAGGGAGCAGCCTTCCGTGAAATAAAAGGGCACGTGCTTATAATAATCCCTCGTATAATATATAATGTAGCTTCGAAAGCCCGCGCCAACCTGTTCACTAATTAAGATTCCACTCTATAACTATATATATATATATTTCTCGAAGCTACCTGCAGGCCGCCATTTCCCTACGAGATGGAAGAAATCATTACGGAATTTCTCTTTCGAGCAGCAACTTTTTCTCTCTCTCTCTCTCTCTCTCTTTCCCCTTTTTCACGTGGAAAAATCTTGCACCAGCAGACGCGTAGGTACGATCGTACGAAATGGCTCGCGTGAGCTGAATATCGGAGAGCGCGGAAATATTTTTTCGTTATACCTCGCTGTACAAACGCGTACGCAAATATTTTTTCGCCACGTACCTATATATATATATATATATATATATATATGTGTGTATGTAGTCGGTAGAGAATTTCCGTCGTGGAAGCGCGAAAAGCCCCGCGCGCGATTGCCCGAGCAATATTCCATCGATGCAAATTATACACGATTATTCGGATATATAAGTAATTCGTTTAGCGGTTCGACTTTATTTGCCTATTTATTTGCGCAATGTAGCGAAAACTTGTCGAAAGTCGAAGCTCTTGGAACGGAAATTCGCGAAAAATCATACGTCGCGCCAATCGCGCACCTTTTAAAAGCGAATCCTGCGTTTTGTTTGGGGGTCCGAGGAGAGTTTCATTTCACATGCATATACACGCCCACGAATACCTGATAGAATGGCACAAACTTTCCTCTCTACTATATATACACATATACACACATATATACATATATTCTCCTGGCCATTATTTCCTTACGGAGATGCACGGACGGCCATGATTAAAAACCGAGGACGGAAATAAAGCGACGTCCTTTTTTTTCTTTCTTTTCTTTTTTGTAAATTAACAAATGACAATAAAGCAAATATAATTAAAGAAAGAGTGTCCTTAATCGCGTGTATTATTACGTAATTCATTCGCGCGTGTTGGCTTATCTTGTTACGATAAGTGAAAGGAGTAAAGGTGGCTGAAAAATATTTATCTTGTTCAGCTATTAATATAATTAAATGGATAATTAACAACTGTGTGCAGTAGATATATATATATATATATATATATATATATATATATATATAAATGTATACCTCCAGCAGTCGGAATTATCGATACATTCTGGAAATAGAAATTGCAGGAATGATTATACGAGGGGATTGTGAGCACTATGGAAAGGGGGGGGGGGGTGAAAGGGGAGAAAGGGTGAATGAAAGGTATTGTTTGCCGGGCAGATATCGATTTTACTTTATAAGGATATCGATGGGATGAAGAATGAACGGGTGTTTTTACATTTGGCGTATTTGAGAGATTCTTTATAACTGTATTGGGAGATACGCGCGTTTTATGAGAGATAAGATGCCGTTGGAGATGCCTTTTAGCCGTCAGGCTTTCTCGACAGAAGTTTGCCAAAACATTGAGCCTTTTCCAAGGACAAATATATTCTTCAGCTTCTTTCGACAGACGTGACACGCGCGCGTGTGTGTGTGTGTGTGTGTAGAAAATCAAGAGTACTCTATTCTACAACTATACATTGCATATATATACATATACATGTATATATAGCCTGAAAAAGAATTTATATCAAGAGTTACGTCGTCTGCAAGGCTTGGCTCATTATCACCAGCGTATTTTAAAGCCGCCGCAATTAGCGACAGAGTTTATACGAATAGGTATATACCATCAAGCCACCGAGATACGTCGTTAATTAATTTGTCGCTGGCGTAAGACGATTAGCCCCAAAGAAAACCTTCTGCCAATCCCTCCCCTCCCTTACTTCCTTCCACGATTTACTATATAGCTATTGTACCATATACATACACTGCACAGACACAAGCACAAATCGGAGGTTTTATTCTCGAAAAGAAAACTGGGGCACATTAATAGAAAAGCGGAACTTTGGAAATATCGCTTTGTTTCCATCGAGAACTATATACACGATACGAGTATAGTTTGTTACTTATACCATAGTTGCAGGGGTTAATTTGAGAAGTTGGATCCAAGCAGCATCATGCAAATTGTATGAAATCCACGAAGGAGAAACGTAGACGATATCAGTTGCTGATAATGGCAGGTGTAACTTGGACCCGAAATTCCTGCATTTGGTGCAGCATATGGGCTATAACGCTCTTATGTTACGCCTATAAATCACGGGAAAGGTCGAATTAGAATATTTCGAGTGATATCGCGCAGGGACTCCATTCCATTGTTTCTACTTTATCGTTTTCTAATGCTTTCCCTCTGGCTAGCCGCACATAAAACTCTTTTCAATTGTGATAAATCGCAAAATCTCCGCAGCTGCTTTGTTTAATTCCCTTTTTTCCCTTGGAATTAAATGGAGAAAGGTCCAGCGATATATATATATATAGCAATTAGCGAGACGTCATTGGGCAGAGAATAGCGTACTTATCGCTTCGGTTAAAAGAGTGTTTTTCTAGCTGATATTGGAAATTCGAAGCGGTGCTCGAACAAGTTTTCCACAGCCTCCGTTACGTACTGGCACTAGCCTGTATCCCGGAGGACATTGTTCCTTTGGTCCGTGCTTTCTATATCGGGAAAGTCCAACGGGTTCGATTCGATCACACCAACAAAGAGGAAAATGGACAGCGAGCACGCTATGACAAAAAAGCCTAATAGCCGCATTCTTTATCCTGCTGGCTCTGCGCAGGAAATTTCTTAACCTCGCCAATGAAATTCTGAAGCGCAGATCCACTTTTGATGCAGCCTGCTCCGAGCCAATCGACTTCTTTTTCTATCCACCGCAAGCGCTTCTTCAATATCTTTATGGTTTGTATCGATATAAGCTTCCGCAAATGCCAACTTTTCTATTCCTACCTTGCAGCTGCAGACACTATCCTTATTTCCACTGTCACGATAACCGATGAAATTTATACCTCTCAAAAAATATTTATGTCAACCCGAAGAGAATTTGCCTCCCACTTCCTCTAATTATTCATATACGTGAATATCCACCAATACTTTGTTTTCCTCTCTCTCTCTCTCTCTCTCTCTCTGCTTTCTCTATACTGTCCATCCTTATTTCCATTGTCGATTGCCTCTCGAATTGTATTTGCGTCTTAATGCTCGAGAGAAAAATATCGTTTAGTCTATATATATATATATATATATATATATAATTATTGATATGCCTTTTGAAAATGTAAACTTTCCTGTTCCTACTTCTATCCTTTTTTCCATGCACGCACTATCGAGTAATAATCGATGAAACTTATTTTGCAGAAAATATTTGCGTCAGCGTTTTAATGAATTTGCGTCTTAATACCAAGATATATCCACTTCTCCTTCAATTATCAATGTGCGTTTCACCGATGCTTATTTTCCTCTTCCTATATACAACTATACCCTATGACCATCCTTATTTTCACCGTCGCTGTAACAGATGAAACTCTTACCCTTCGAATATTCGAATAATATTTTTCAGTTCACGTAGAAGAATTTGCGTCTTAATCTTCTGGAGAAAATTCGCTTCGTCCGATCCTGAAAATTCCTCCCAGCAATAAACTGTGGGAAATTCTGCTTTTAAAATTAAAATCCAAAAGTTTGTCATCTAAATAGAATTTTATTATTCTCGTGTTCAAACTATACATTAGATAGCAAAAGTATCTATCAGATAATTCCCTATCGTGAATTCACCAGCTGTGACTCGAGCTAAAAATAAATTTTTTTATTGTTTTGACAAATGATGGCATTTTATTTTTGGCAAATTTTATATGAATAATTTATCCAAGGAACTGTGTATGCCAGGGGATTGATGATCGTGAATACACTGGATGAATATGTAATACCATATCGATAGACTCTCTCTCTCTCTCTCTCTCTCTCTCTTTCTTGAAACGTCGTCTCATCTATCAACAAATGGTAAACTCGTCGGTAATACAGAAAAACGTGTTCTCCCCTACGACCTGAAAAAATCTCTCAGGCTTATCGCGAAAAACACCAACAAACGATGATGCAAAGTTTATAATCGTCCACGCGGATTCTCGCTTTCTGCTCTGTTTGTTTTTTCACTGGAAATGTCTCGAATGTTTGCAAGATAATGGAACGTCACGAAAAACGTACTTTAAAGATAGACGTTTCGAGAACGAAGTCAGCGAGTCGTTGGAGAAATATCGAGCAAACCATACATATACTCTGTAACGCAGCACTGGTGAAGGATGATTGTTCGATGAAAAATATAGGAACTTTGGAATACTATAAGGATGCACTATTACACGTATACATAACTATATATATATATATATCTATATACACATCTAAGAGGTTTAATCCTAAAAAGAAGGAAGCGCGAATCGTTCGTGTGGTTGTTGGTTGGCAAGAGGTAGCATGCTCTTCTGATAAATCATGTCTTCCGGTTACACGCAAGCTGCAGCTCGGTCGATATATGTGCCTTGAATAGGTATTGCAGTCCCTCCCCTTCAGCGATGACTATCTCCATGTTTCCGATAATGACACAGCGGCGAGTAACGGAATTACAGCTCTCCTTATTTACCTGCAACACAAATCAGTCCCCCATTCGTTAATAATGCAAGATAACGTTAATCGACGTCATCGAATAAACAAATTGAACCTCCATCGACCAAAAACGACGAATATACACCCGCTCGAAATGGTCAGAAAAATTGGACGAGTGGAAAGTGAGAAAAGTCGAAGGAAATATTTTGTCCAATTTGAAATTGCAACGGTTGATAAGGATGCTTCGTGATAAATATATGTGTGTGCAGTTGACGAGTCTATCGATCATCTACTCTGTATATATATATATATATATGTATATGTATATATATACGCAACGCGTACGTACGTAGTAGCGAGATAAGAGAAACGAGCGATGCTCTTCCGAATGGAGGGTGAATAAATTGTCGTATACCTAGAAGATGCTTCTACAGCGATTGCCAACTTTGAGCTTATGGGGCGGACAATGCATCGGTACATTGATAATGGATCCAGTTTCTAGCCTGTTGTCGAAGCGAATGAATCGCTTGGCATCCTGAGGCGAGATGGTCGCGGTTGTCGACAGCTCGGCGCTAAGCAGCACCAGAAGAAACGCTGTCAGCGCGCCAAACAAGAAGAATCTCATGATCGACTGCTCGCGCGAGTTTAGTTCCAACTATGAGACTGAGCGAGACTCGACTAAATCTAACGCGACACTTGCGCACTTTAATCTTCTCTCTCCCTCCAACTGCCCCCCCCCCCCCCCCACGCCTTCTCTCTTTCTCTCGGTCAGCCGCCCTCGGTCCTCCGACCGAACGCTCGCTGTACATGTACCCCCACCAAAGATTTTCAAGGTAGACAACGGCACAACAGCGTAGATTGACGGAATCAGCCTCGATTGACGAGAACGCCCGTCTTTTTCCTCCGAGCTCGACTACAGTGAATTTTATCAGTCGAGATTGTATCGTCGCTATATATCTCTTGTATTCTTCAGCGGCTGTGATTCGCGAGTTCAAGGTCGAATGGAGAGTTAAGGTATAGAAGAGCGATCAGCGTCGATTGACGCGTTCGATGTGGTGTCCGCGAATTTTCTTTAACTTTATTTGCGTGAACCTGTCGCGGTTACCGATGATAATCGACCTGTTAATTTTCAATCTCCATTTTTATTATAGTCTCGTTCAGGTATTTTCATAAGTCAAATCTGTACGTCAGATTGATATTTGCATGGTCTTGTGGCATCGATGATAATTCGTGAATTGCAAGGTGAAATGAAGAGGAAAAGTATAGATAAACCAATCAGCGTCGATCAACACATTGGATGTTGCACCGAATTTCTTATACAACGTAATTCGCATGAAAAATTGACAATTACCAATGACCTACGCTTAGTCGGCCTGTTCATTTTGAATCTCGATTTTTATTATAGTCTCGTTCACAGTAATTTTCACGAGTAAAACTCACATTGGTATCTTGACTCGTGCATCGATGATTATTCGTGAATTGCAAGGTGAAACGAAGAGGAAAAGTATAGATAAATCAATCAGCGTCGATCATGGATGTTGCACCGAATTTCTTATACAACGTAATTCGCATGAAACTGATGATTACCAATGACCCACGCATGTCGGCCTGTTAATGTTGACACTCGCTTTTTACTATATATAATCTCGCTCTCAACGGACTTCCATAAACTTAAATATGCTTCACACTGATATCTTGTCCCGTACATTTCCGATAATTCGCGAGCTCAAGGTCATGACACCAAATGAAAGTAAATAATGGAGAAAACCGTGTTGCATCGCCGAAATCAACGCGAATTAAATCCATATGCAGCACAGTCATCATTTTCCTCACAGTCTCGTTCGGTGAGTTTTATCGCTGGAGCTTGAATCACCGCGATTTCGCCTCCTCCTACATCCGTGATAACTCGCGAGTTCAAGGTCAGCCAGCGAGTGACCGTACGACGGAAATTCGAACGTGGTATACACGCGCTCCGAAGCTGAGAAGTTCATCAACGTCACGTTCGACGCGTGACGCTGGAGAATTCCGATCCGTCGAGACGTTGTAATTTTCTTATCCTCGTCGATGACGACTTTCGTGTAATTGTAATAATTGTGCGGGCATTGTTGTGTACAAGGTGCTTGGTGCAATCGTTGATTTTACAAGACGCTTTAATCAACCCGGAAGTTGTTGTTATCCATTAAACCAATTAAATCGAGAAACGCGTTAAGATTTGATCACGAAATAATGAAAAAATTGATCAACATCCACTATAAACTCCAATCTTCAACTAACAAATACCCAAATAAAATACGTCCATTATACAAATCATTAAAAATTCACCGCAACTGTTTTACTAAAAAAATTCTTCCACCAGCAAATTAATCAATTTAATTCCCAAATATAATACAATGGAACCAATCGAAATTATGTTTCTCATGATGTAACTTGAAGAAGAGACTCGTTTGTGTTCAGGGATGATTACCTCGATTTTCAAGAGGGAAAATTGAGTCAGTCACCAAACTGTCCTACATTTGCCCCTGCGATCGAGCTGCTGGCCCGGTTTGCAAAGGGATATCCTTTTACGCAGAGGTGCCACTATAATTCTTTCCTGTAGGCGAACATTGTTGTTGTCCTTTGAATCGTAGCGGCCATTTTCAACGTAACTCAATCCGCGATGTGAATGACCGTACGGGGAGACGAGCCTCTCGATGGACTCTACGATGTTCTTGAACGACCAGCACGACGCGAGACCGGCGAACGCGAGTGTCAACAGAAAAATCGTTCTCCACGGATGCATCTTCATCGACCACTGGGAGAACCAACGACGTATGCCCAAACATTTGCTCTCCGAACGGTTATAATATCACCGATAACCTTTCCTGACATTTCTCCCAGTACGAGTGGAGGCCCTACCAATGGCAAAATTAACCACCTCTCTTCAACTATATATATATATATGTATACAGCATTAACAAAAATGTTCTCCAGAACATCCCAACAGCCTCCACCGGCCATTTCCACAAACGAACGTTCTTTGCTTGGGTTAAATTGAGCTATTCCGCAGCGTTAAGAATGGCGAATGTTATATATTTGAAAATGCGAGGCACGTTCGCGAAGGAGGATAGTGGCGCCATCGAGCGGTTCCCGCTGGAAGGAACATGAGCGTTGCTGGAAAATCTCATGATAAAAAATCAGTTTTATTATATATACATAATATAAGAGCAAAGAGAGAGAGAGAGAGAGATAAGAGAGCAGAAATATTGATTATTAAAAATTGAATAAAAAAGAAGCAGAGAGAGTTGTCGCATTATTTGAAATTCCTTTGGCTCGAGGCTCGCATATCACACACGGATAACGCGTTTCGCGTGTGGATCAGGTAAGAAACATTTCTCAGCGTTCCCCCGACGTTATCGCTGCGTCCCCATAAACGATCGCTCAGCATCGATTCGACCTAAATCACTGCGTCATAAAAATTGCCGCACGCTTCCACGGATCCGGCAATCAGATTAAATTTCGATACGTGAAATTTGCCAAATAATCCCACGTGAGCTGCTTCGAGGCAAAAGTGCTTTTCGGGGGAATCACGCTGTGCATCGTTATTCCATCGAGATACATATATATATATATATATATATATACATACGTTTGGAGAATAGTGCGTTTTCTTGTAATACGAGTCGAGCCAGTGGTTCCCACGATCATTGCACGCTCCAGAAAGGCATTAACGAGTCAACTGGCATCAGGAGAGATATAGTCATTTTGCTCCTGACTTATCCAGCCTCTGACTCGGTGTCGTGCACGAATCTCCGAGCCACGTCCACTCTAAGCGTGCAATTATTCCTCTCCCTTTTTTTCAGCCTCGCCAAGCTTTCCATTATTCTACATATATATATACTCCTCCCGCAAAACTATACGAACCACGGATATTCCCCGCATAATATACACACATGGGAACGTTACGAAGCGAGATTAGGGAAAGGAGCACGTTCCATATGGCTGCTTAATTGGCGAGGTAGCATTAACGAAGGGCCGGCTTATCGGGAAATTCCGCGTGGCGCACGCGCGTGCACGGTTGAAGCGGAGGCAGGCAGGCGAAGCAGGTTAAAGGCGCAGGCGAGGTAGGCGAGGCAGGTATAGGTGGGTAGGTAGATAGGTCTGGTCGATTTAAAAAGTAAATGACTGACGGACTGAGGTCGCCTACCAGGCAATTCCAGTAGCGGGCAATTGCGTGCAAGAAATTACTCGCCGATGCTGACTGACACGCGAGCTCGGCCGAGGGTTGGATGATGAGGAGGGGAGGTGCTGCTTCTTTCGACGGTCCCGTGACGCTGCATGCGATCCGGCCGACTTTTCCAGCCAACTTCACGGGGCGAGTCCACGGAGGATGCCCGCGAGATGAGAAACGCAAAGAGAGCCGCGCCGCTGCTCGCGATCCGTAACGAAATTACCAGTGGGAACGAACGGTAGCAGAGGGGGGGGGGGGGGGATTTTCGAACGATCGTCCCTCGCACCAATCGCGAGCTGCCTCTGCTTATGCTTCGCGAGGAACGCCAAATGGACGAAGGGAAGAAAAAGAAAGTTTGCTGCCGTTACGGTTCGAGCCAACGGAACGATCTTTCGTGTTTCGCCTCGTGAGAGATGTTACCAGCTTTCTTTTTCAGCCCCGTCTCTCTCTCTCTCTCTCTCTCTCGGAGGAGCACGTATATATATACATATACGTACACCCCGCGCGTCTTAGACTCGGCCTCGCACAATCTCGTGGTACGATCGTCCGAATTCTTGTCGGCGTACTCGCTACGCGTTCACCGATTACCAAAACTGTCTCTCCGTTCGTTGCCTTTCACGGACATCTGCATCCCGCGGTCCGCTTCACCCGTCGCTTTCCCTAACCCGACTCCTCGCTGATCCCACTGTGGAAACACGATCGCAGTCCGCTCTATGATGTTTCCCAAGGTCGATCGAGAGCCTCGCGCGAAGAATTCGATGCCGAAGCGTTAACGAGCTTTGTATATATATATATATATATATAGGTTCGCCAGGTAGCGCCAAAAACTAATATATACACACCTTATTGGCTTGCCATACGCGAAAACTCCAATCATATCGCATCACGGTAGCTTCCTTCAAGTTATTCGATACCATCTTCGATTCGATCTATCGAATCTATCCTTCGATCTATATAGCATTCACTTGTTTCTTTGTTTATCTCTCATTGGTAGTATATCGTAAATGTACACTCTTTCTGCCAAGGTTTTTCTTATATGTATATATATATATATATATATATATATATATGTGTGTGTAGGTTTGTTTAGCGATACTCCCGATCGCTATACTCGGCCAATCGAAACTTTTGATGGCACTTGTACGGACTGCCTCGCGCGACCGGTGATTGCCAGGCGTAAAATTATCGCTCGACACCAGCTGATTTTACGAGGTTCGGCATAACGCTGCGGTATCCTACGCCGTGTCGTCGCGGACGCTCGCCTAATTTTACGAGGCTGCACCTTTTAACGCCTTCGACAAGGAGCTGCGGAGGTTCGCGATATCGCAAGCAGCCACGGTTACGTGCCACTACTGTCAGCTACCTACCCATATATATTCGTCCCAAATACCCCGCCGTGTTCATCCGGTCACCCTATACACTCCCAGATCTTCCCGACGAGACGATGCTGATATTCGCAAATCTTTCCTAAATTTTATCTCTTCGTCGCGTCCCCCCACCGACCTTCCGTTACACTCTCCCACCTTCTACTTTTTTTTTCGCAAATATTACGAAGATTTTGTAGTGGTTTGATCAGCAAAATAAAGTAACGTGTAAATTCGCTTTAAATCGACGAGAAGAATGGTGGAAAATCGAAATAAAAGTTTAAACGAAAATTATTAATATTGATACTTTGCAGATATTTCGTAATTGATTCGTCAGTAAGATAAGATAATTTATATCGCGTTTGTATAAGTGGAAAGGGTGTCGAAGAATCGAGATAGATATTCCAACGAAAAAAACAGAAATGACAAAGGCTTTTTAACAATTTCACAATTCATTCATCTATAAGATAAAGCAAATAAATGAGAAGCGTGTAAGAGAGAGAGAGAGAGAGAGACAACGAAGGTATATATATATAGGCGCGTAAACAAAAAATTTGAAATAAAGAGAACGGAGAGTCCTGGTTTCTCAATATTAAGAAAGATCGAATGGCGATTGCAGGATAACGGGCAGCATCGAGTTTTGGAGAAATCGCGCCGAGTCACGATCTAGCGTAAATCGATTTCTGACTCTCCGAGTGTACGTTATTGCCCGCGAGAGATCACACTTTGTCCCTGATGGAGCAAGGTTCCTCGGATTGGCCAAATTGGATCGTTCTCGTCGAAGCGACGGCAGCCGAGGAGCGCGCGAAGATCCGATCTCCGATCGAGCTCCACACTCCACTCGACACGACGCGTCGTCGTATTTTAGCCCCGCCTTCCATTTTCGGTAGTCCGTCGAATTACCTCGCGTAACTGGAAACACCCGAGGAATTCATAAAATCATACTAAACTGGATATCAACTTTCATCGTTTATCTCGCTACTAAAAATCCCCCCCCCCCCCATCTCCTACCTATATATATATATATATATATATATATATACACGAGTCGAGCATCCATGCAGGCAAAATTAGCTCGTCTCGCTGCAAATTAAAGAATAAAATCAACTTGTTACGCGCGACTCGTTATCTCCCCTCTCGTAATTCTCACTTTTGAGGGAGCAACGATTCATACAGGAATGCGCGAGCTTCTCGGCTAGATAAGATCCGTGAAAAATATTGGTGCACGGGCAGTATGCAAAACTGGCGCGAGAGGAGTTTGCATCGATTATCGCAAAAAACCTTTATAAGGTCGCGCGCGGTTCGGGCTGTTGAACGAGAGTTGGTCGATGAGGGGGAAGAGGGGGGGGGGGGGGTGAAGGGTGATCTGCGAGTCTTTAGAGAACCGGTCGCGCGAAATTCGCGAGCTGCCTGTTATTGAAGAACAGAGAGAGAGAGTATGTACGAGAGTACTATATATATATATATATATATATGAGAAGACGGTAGAAATTACCTGAGTGTACGTACCGGCATGGCTGATTTTACGAGGCGGTCGCGGCACATCGTATCTAGCACCTCGTATCCGCCTTACTTTACGAGGCTGCCCCTCTTAACGCCTCCTTAGGTAGAATTCGCGCGAGCACGTCGGGCACGCCAATTGCCCTCCGCAGCAGCAACCACACGGCACACACTGCTCCAGTGTCTTTGCAGCATCCATCTCACGCAAAGTCCAAACACTAAATAAACCCAAGCACGTACGTAACCAAACGAATGAGTTAACGATCGGATAACGTCCGCACGGAGATCTTTCTTTATTTTGCGTCGATCCTTTATTTAATTTTATACGCTTCTCCAATATATATATATATATATGTGTGTGTGTGTAAGTGCGTGAAAAACCTGCGATAAGCTTTGATGGAATTTTCTTTACTATATATATATATAGGTTTTATAGTTTTCTGAATCGTGTTTGGAGAGGGGGGAAGGTTGTAAAATCCTGCCAAACTCATACATCGAGCTTCCTCGATCTGATGGTTGCGGTGCGTGGGTGTGCTCGCGTACATCTCACCTACTCCCCCCTCCTCCCTCTTTTTCGTCTTCTTCCCAGGCAACGGCCGCGGCAATTCGACACCCTGCGATTCCCTGCGTTGCCCACGCAAGCACGGTCCAACTCTCGCTCGAGCGAGCGTGTGTGTGTGCACTCACACACACACGCAACGGCCAACCGAGAGACACGCGAAAATACTGTACGCACCCTTGTACGAGTAATCGAAGCTACGTAAAAATCCAGCTTCCATATTGGATCGTCGATTAAATCGCGCTGAAAAGGAGAGCGTCGATCGATTTATTATATCGCGCATGGGCCGAGCGTGCGAGAGACGAGCGACGAGATGAGAAACGAGGAGCGCGCGAGGCGTTCGCGCGAGGTCGAAGACGAAACGATTGCGCGAATGGAACTCGGAATGGGCGCGCGATCACCGCTACCGTACGCGGAGACCCGAGAGTCTCCGCAGCAGCCGCCGGCGTATCCGTGGCAGAGATCAGGAATCTCTCGAAGGCCCGAATCGCTCGAGAAAGTAATTAAAGAATTAATTAAACGGAGGCTTACTCAGCTAACTTCGATCATCGATCAAGGCTAACCATGGCAGGCCTTGTTTGACGCTGACAAAAAACACACCGCTACCGAAACCCATGGCAACCCCCTCCCCCCTCATCCTGCTCCCCCTTTGCCACCCTATACATTGTGCGTACCACCTTTCATCCCGACGGGGGTGCGCGCAGGACTTTTGGGCCCAGTGCGGGCAACGTGTTTCCAGGACGACGGTCCCGATGAGCGAAGGAACGAGAGGAAGAAAAAGAGGTCCGGACTGTGGAGCAGAGTATCGTCAGAGAGAGAGAGAGAGAGAGAGAGAGAGAGAGAGAGGGAGAGTGCAAGGAGGAAGGAAGAAGGCAGGGAGAGCGAGAGACGAGGAATGCAGCTCGCGTGCACCATCCCTGTCGCTACAAATTAGAGTGAAAATCATGAAGGAGGATCGTGGCAAATAACTGGCAGGGATGCTGGACTTCCAGCAGAGCCTTCGAACAATGCCTCTCCTCGGCCCCCCTTCTTCACCCCTCCCCTCCCCCTCCTCCTCCTCCTCCTTCTCTCGTTCCTCGACCGACTCTCGACCAACAATGAGCAGCCAAGCTTGAAGAGACCGGAGGCCATCGGCAGCACACGAGCTGCTTACCTCGCACGCATAACGCAAACTGTCATTCGACTTTTGGAATCTCCGTCGATAAGCTGCACGTCGCTACCGTTTTCCAGCATCTCCGCCCATCTCGCGCGTACCCCGACGTGTCTCGATGCTGACCATCAACTTTTAATCTCAATCCAACCGCTAAATCCTTCTCAACCTCGATATATATCCTATTAAGGGATTCGACGCTCCGGCTCCATCCACCGAACCATCCTCTTCTTGTACTTTATATGAACGATGTATACATGTGTGTGTTTTTATCTCATTACGCTCATTTTATTTAAATCCGGATTAATCAATATCAAACAAATTATATCGAGCAGCTTCGATCTCTATCGCTCGACCGCACGGTTAGGTTCAAATTATATAGAGGATTCTTTGTCTCCGGTGAATTTCGTGGCTTTACCGAGAAAACTCAATCTTCGTGGAAGCTGGACTAACGAGAAGCGTGTGGAACAGCGTCTAATGATGTTTGGTCACGGTGCGTCTAGATGTTCGTGGAAATGTGGGATTTTGGAGCTAAGCAGGACGACGATTGGAGTGTTTTGAGAGGAAAGTGATTTTTATGGAAAAGGATTGTTGATTTAAGTATTTTTGATTTTATTGATTTTTCAGAAAGTTTTATGTAAAATTGTAGTGTTGTCGTGGTTGGCCAGCAACTGTGACGTCTCGTCACGTATCTATAGAACTATATATATCAAAGGAAGTATATAGGGGACCATAAAATGATTGTAAGGAGATAGTGATTGATTTAAAAAAAAATCACAAAGTCATTTAACCAATTTTATGCTAAATTCTTATTTTGTTTTCGAAATTTATTATACTTTTATTTGTACCAGGTTTATCAGTAGCAGGAGACTCTTCATCAGAAAAGTACAATTGAAGAACTGTGAAAAGAAAATAATTGATATTGACAAAAAAATATTACATAGAGCTATTTTTTATCGTATCGATTTTTGGAAACAATTGGATAGAAAGTTAGAGCGTTATTTTGAAGATTCACGATGATCCGGTGTTTGCGAGGTTGACCGGTAGCAAGAGAGACTCTTCGGCACTTCCGAGCGAGTTGGTCGGGGTTCGCGCTTTCGTTTTATAGAAACCGAGTCGGCCATTAATAATTGTTGATAATAAAGAGGATGGTTTGGCGAGGGAGTGAAGAGTGAAGAGTGAAGGGGGAGGGGGAGGAGTGATGAAAAAAGGAAAGATTAGAGGTGTAACGAGGCTGACCGATTCTCAGCGTTGGCGGTGTCGATCGAGGCAAGGGCCACCCCCCGTTGACTTTCTAATAAACCCACTTGGCAAAGGATAATGGATCCACGGTGACTCCACAACTCGAAAGGAAGAAGCTGCCCCCATGAGAGAAACTGGACGTGGATACGAGCATTCGCTCTCCTACCTGGCCTCTGGTAGCGAGCTTAGATCGCATTAGATTTCTTCAAACCGATCTATCGCTCCTACCGATCGTAACTCTGACTTCATCACTACAATATATATATACCTACTTATTTTCAAGCAACGCTCCATTTTCTCCCTCTCTGCAACGTGGTCGATTTAATGAATTCAACAACTTGTAACATAACGCTATATACATATATATATATATATATACAACGACTTCTTTGCGCAAGAAGTTAATTGATATTTCGAAAAATCACCTCGAGCCATTATATTATCCTTTTTTCTCGTGGATCCTGGGCGAGACACGAGAGGCCAAGCTTTATTGGATAATGAGAAGTGGATTCTCGTAAATTGAAAAGATGTGTACTACATCTTTGGCATCTGAATGCAAGGCACCTATACATATGGTCCCCGAGACTCCGCTATCTAGCTGCGGAGGATTCGGCCAGGGAGAACTTTGCTTCCATATAAATCGAGCCACGTGATTTCTCGCACCTTCGGCTCCGCTTGAATCGGTAGCATAAGATTAATGGCAATTCAGGATTGTCCGCTCGTTTCGCGATAACCATCTTCTTAATGACCGCCACGGGTAATAGAGCCTGAAAACAGCCTCTAAATTATAACACGCTTTATTTTAAGTTGCCCGATACGAAATTCGACCTGCGATTCTCTCCCAGACCCTCGCACACACACACACACACATATATATATTCCACAGGAGATTTCGATTTTCCTGCAGACATTGTCGGGTAGATCGTAAGAGGGGGGGGGGGGGGGGGTGGAGATTTTTCAAATCGTATCACGAACGCGATTTCGGTAATCCGCGCAGAGTTTATGCATGAGGGTGATCAGTCAGCTTCGAGGGAGAGATCTCTGGTAGATGATGCGATTCTGGTAGTCGTGTGTCCCGACTCATGACTGATCGGTTCCGATTTGCATCGAACCTCGTGCGATGAATATGACTGCGTGCAGGAATATACATATATATATATATGTTTTTTAGCGCGAGAAACTCGCGGAAATAGATTAGAGGGATGGCCGTGGAACGGGCTCGGAGGAGCTGAGAACCACCATTGTTAACATTATCGATTAACTTTTTTTCCCCGGAGCCTCGTTACAAAAGCCGACCAGCGAGGTTTTGCCCGGCCGACAATGAGTGTTTCCAAAGCCAGTTGGTTCCGGCTCGCCGTTAATTTGGAGGCATAAAAGAAGAGATCAGAGAGTGATGGGGAGGAGGAGGAGGGGGAGGAGGGGAATCCGGAAAGGTGAGAGTGGCTCTGCTCGACGAAATATCAGATTCCAGAGAGAGAGAGAGAGAGAGAGAAGGATAACCTGTGCAAGCACGAAAGCAAAAGAACCGATCGAACGAGATATGCAACGTTAAATACGTTATTCGAAAGATCGCAGCACAGTCTAATTACAAAGGAATAAATTCAATTCTATAAAAAGAATCCATCCAACGAGCTGTTCGACCAAATTGCGCGATTAGCCGAGCGGATCGCGATAAACACCGAAGGAATAAAGAGAAGAGGAAAAATAAGTTATATCCGACTGTGCATCAATTAGGCCGAGTCTCCAGTGTCAATCGATCTCGGAGCTTATATATCCACACGAAACTCACCGAACACGAGTCCTTTCACGATTGCGCGATGCCGATCGGATAACGCGACACCTCTCTATTTATCTATATCCCCGCGTCCTTCTCCCCCCTCCTATGACTAATTCACAGATTTATCCCAGAAAATCGATGAAAACCGGTTGCACGCGCCGCAGCTGGCCTCCCGATCGGATAATGCCTATGACTAATTTAATAATCGGTACCACGCGGGGACCAATAAAATCGGCGATTGATAAGTCTCGCGCTCGATGCATTCGCCATTTCAGCGAGCACGAGTCCGCTCGAGGATTTTTCGATAAGGCGCACACATGCACCGTTGCTCGCTTTTACGGCTCAATTTCACAAGACAAATTCCTCAATGTTCTCGAGGGAATTCAAACATCGTTCGGATCGGGCTACAAGTCCGAGCTAACGCGATCAATTAAGCGGGACTATTCCGGTTATCTGGCAGAGCGAGTAAGGAGTGATAATAAGCGCAAAAGTGTCGAGGGAAAAAGCGGGCGAGGAACGAGCGACGAGAAAAAAATAAAGTGTATATATATATATATATATATATATGTCTATAGGTAGCTGCTGAACGTAGGCGTAGTCCACATTTCTGGAGGACCCTGTGTAATTGATCACGAATACAGAGAGGGATTTGCGTGTGTATCGGTGTGCGTGCGTGCGTGCGAGAGAGAGAGAGAGAGAGATTGCCAGCAAGGGTGTATGCATGTCGCCAGTCAGTCCTATAAACATGCTAATGGCGGTTCCTGATAATAAGTTAGTGGTCCGATAGTTTTCCTTCGGTCTCTCGGATGGGCACCTGAGTCTCTCTCTCTCTCTCTCTCTCTCTCTCTCTTCGGAGATACGAACGGTGCGAGAGCGAAAGGAAGAAGATATAGTATAGAGAGAGAGAGAGAGAGAGAGAGAGAGAGAGAGAACAAGCGTGAAAGGTGGGGTGAGGTTCTCGTGTGCTTTACACGCTGATGCGTCGGAACACGTCCAACCGAGAGTCGGGGTAGGAGAGTGTGGGGGGGGGGCTGTTAGATGCGATAGGGGAAGGGGATAAGAGGGGGGAAGGGTTAGTAGCTCTTGTAACGCTATCGACCCTGTCGCTGTACATCACGTCGACACCATCCTAGTCGGCTCATTTCAGCCCGCGAAGTAGTAGGAGTTGCAGGCTTCTGCGCCATTACTGCGGTTGCTGGCCCTACGTGCACGTGCACTCTTCCACAGCTTTATTGGTATTGGTGCCGCCACGCACACCTACCGGGCTCCTCGGTGGTGGAGGGATGTGGGTGTACTTGACTCGAGGGGAGCGGGGGAGGAAGCCAGACAAAGAGAAAGAGAGCACTCGTGGCTGAAGGAGGATGGGGGCAGAATGAGAGCCACTGCTCCATTTTTATGCGTTAACGACGAGAGGGAGAACGCGTTCCACTGTGGAGCGTTATATTTATATTTGGTATATACGAACACAGCGAAATGCTCCGAGTTTGCGAAGAGGTTCGTGGCCGAAGGAAAGTATAAATTCGATGAGAACCACTGTCAATTCTTTCTGCGTCAAAGAACGAGAGGAAATACGTCGAACGGGAGCTTTATAACTGTGTATATGTATTTATATATATATATATATATATATAGTGGAACGTTGGGAGAGAGACCGATGAGAGTGATAAGGCGTCGTCGCTGGGTGCTGCGAGGAGGTTTAAGAGGGAATGTTGAAAGTTTTATTCGATCGGGAAAGCCACGCACGAGGCACACGAGGGGCGCGAGAACGCCTGTTCTTTGGATATCTGCGGACCATTTTCGTTTAATTGATCGTTCCACCGGACGTGGATATGTGACTCGTGGATCGGACCGCGATATCAGCTCGGCGCTTTCAATGGGCACTGGACGAGCCAATTAGCTCCGTTGCAATGCTCAGGTTTGTCCTCGAGCGTCCTTCTCCCCTCGACGCCGCGTCCCTTCTCGCTTTCCAACCCTCTCCGCAGGCGCATTCCCGGACTCTATGTGTGCGACCTGGAAGGCTTCCGGGCTCAATCGGGACATTAACGGACCCAGGGGACACTGGGAACGGAACACGGAATCGCTCTCCTATCTTATCCGCGCACAACTTTATAGCCGGGTCGACTCTAATTGGGCAAGAAATCATCGGCCACTCCTCTTCTCGCTCGCGCGCAGCCTCCGAGTATCCTGTGTATATATATGTATACTAATCCACGATTTCTCGCGCGTATTATTGCGGAGCTCGCCAGATTTGTCCACCCACTCGACTTCGTTAACCGGCAGGTGGATCTTTTCACCTATAAACTAACACGAGTTCTTTTTTTTCTGCCAAAGAATTTCGGAGAAATTGGTCGACGTATAATTAAGCTGTAATCGAGGGGTAAATTAGGGGATTCCGGAGAATCGGACCGGGGACCGTAAAGGATTCAGTCTCACGATGCGAAATCTGGTAGCGGAGGATATTTTGAAAGAAAAAACATAAGAATGGAGGGATGGCGAAGATGGTTGAACAATTTTTGTAAGAATCGCGAGGGTGAGGGGTGGTTGCATCATAAAAGTGTAATTTATCAAGAATTTTCACCTTTGTCAGATTCCTATATATACAGTCGCAGAAAAACTATCAAAATATTCTATACAAAAACGTTAAAAAATTCTAAAGGACTATAGAGAAATAATTTATTGTTTATTTTAAAAAATGCAGGGGTGAAGGGTGACCACACTATAATCTACAACTCATCATTACTCCACGCACACAACATAACTGCGCATTCTCTCTTAGAAAAGTGTGGACAAAACTCGGTAAGCAAGAAAGAATAACGAATTAAGGAATATACCGCACGAGGCAGGTGATGAGTGTAATTTTATTGAAGAATCTCGGGATCCCAAGGGTGGATATATCGCGAGCGTGCAGCTTATCATTGTTTCTCGCGCACGTCAGATTTGCAGTGTCTCTCTCTCTCTCTCTCTCGGAGAGAAATGCATATAGAGTCCATTGCGGGTTGGACGTCTCCTAGCAGTTGGCGATTTACTGCGCACGAAAAGGTGCGCTCTCTCGGCAGGCAATATCTCATTGAGAAAGGAGGAGGTGACTTTAACGCGGCCCTCGACTCTCGTGAGCAATCGCTGAGCTGAGAGCTGAGACGGCACGGCCGACGTACCGGTAAGAGTAAGATCGTTAATCTTTCCGCGCCGATCGGTCTCAGATAGTAATTGTTACGTTCTCGTTCCTCCCGGCTGACTGCTCTCCTATATACAGTCGTCTCTTTTCAACTTACCTCCCCTGAACTCGCGCCAATCGCTTCCTCGGTGTGTGCCCTCTGTCGACTGACTAGCTGCTCGCTGCTTCTTTCTTTTATGGTGGGAGTGCCGACGAGGGCTCAACCACCACCGGTGTTAATGCCTTTGGCAAGTTTGTTCGCATTACAATACCGACGATCTGTTCCCCTCCCTCTTACACGCACACACTCGCTCTTATCCACCGTTCAAAGCCCCCTCATCCCCCCACCCCCATCCAAATGGAAACAGACCGCTCGTAAATTTGGAGCTCGGCCTACCCGTTGACGGAGACCACGATATCGCGCGAGTGGCGCGCGGCAGACGTCCCTGCAGTTTTCGTAAGCACGAGTGTCGTCCCTACAGCAACCAGTTCCCTCGGAAATTCCTTATTCGCGCGACGCTTTGAAATCCGTAGATTCGCGTTAATCGCGGATGAGACCCGGCGGCCGTCACCCTTCCACCTCACTCACCAGTTTACGCGGCTGCTGCTGCTGCTGGTCGCGTCCTGAATCGCTCTCGGGATCGGTATACGTTCGCCGATCGCGAAAGCGCACTCTCGCACAGCCATACATGTATATACGATATATACGGAGAAAGTAAGAGTAACACAGAAGAGTCGTTTAAATAAAACTCGTATTAACAGAAGTCGTACAGGATTATATTAAAGCTAAACTAGTCGCGCGTCGCTAGACGCAGTCGAATCTCTATATATATATATTTGTGTGTATATGTATATATATATATATATATATATATATATATATAGGTTTTACCTTTTAGATTCGTTAGGACTAGTTCCAAGTGAGTCCGGACGTCGGTCCGCAACCCCATCCCAAATCCCAAACGGGAGGAGCCCCCGTGCGGTCGTTGAACATCTCCAAGGATAACGGGAGGCTCTCATCGCTTTTTATACACAATATTAACCTCGGAGAGTGATGACATGGTTTTTTAATGTTACAGATAACGCTATAGCTTATCGGTATTTAATATTATAACGCAGTCCAGACGAGATTGCGTGGTACAGGACTTTCTAGACTGAGATTAGGTAGGATATGTCTGTATATATATATATATATATATATATATATATGCATGTAGCGATAGATGATGAGTTAGAGAAAGGATAAAAAGGTATGGGTGAGGGGGGGGGGGGGCTAAGGATCTCTCTAGCAATTGTGCTCTCTCAACGGTCGTGCTTGGTCAGTTCCAGGGGCTGCTGGTTATCCGTCCAGTGGTCCCTCCAGGCGACCGGCGACGACGCGGTTTCCTGATCAGAGTCCTGCACGTCGATTTCCTCGTCCTCGTCGTCCTCGGCGTCCCCGGATTCAAAGTCCATCTTCTTGGGGTCGCTCTCGTTATTCCTAACGGCGGTGGTGGTAGTGGTACCAGGGCCAGGACTGCTGGAGAGCCTCGAGGAGGTATCGCCCACCAGCTGACTGATCATTCGGAAGGCCGAGGGCTTCCGCTCCTGAGGCGCGGTCTGCCTGATCCCTTCCGGTATGCTCGTTCTATTGGGCAACGGCGCAACGGAGGACGCCGTGACCGCCCTGAAGGCGCTAGTTTCGCCGCCCATTCCGCTGCTGATGGAACAACCTGCCGTACGGACCATTTCCAGCGCGGATCCTGAAGGCGGCTGCTGCGGCGGTGGCGGCGGCGGCGGCGGCGGTGGCGAACGTTTTAAGAGGTTCATTCTCTGGTGACGACGCCACTTTGCACGTCTGTTGGAAAACCAAACCTAAGAGTCACGAGTTAGGTCGTTAGAAGGTAAGCTCGTGGTCGTCGCGATGCGAACTGTGCGATTCCGCGCAGCTCAGCGTCCTCGGCTGGCTCGAGGTAAACTCGTCCGGTCTGCCTCACCTGAACTCGGGCTTCCGACAACGACGTCTTCGACGCTAGTCGCTCCCGCGTCGAGACGCAGGGGTAGTGCGAGCGCTCAAACTCCTTCTCCAGCTCCTCCAGTTGTTCCGGGCTGAAGGTCGTTCGGTTCCTCCGGAACTTTGGCTGTTCCGAACCGTCCAGACTCCCATCGTCGCCCTCGCCGTCTGTAAGCAAGCGACGGATCGCAATTTCTGTTATATATAACGCGATCTCTGTATTCGTCTATCGGATGATGCTGATGTAAATTGTCAGCTATTCGAGATTCCTATAACTTCGGTCATTGAACCGATATACTTCTATATATATGATGGTTTTTCTTTGCCCAATCGTGGCGAACCAAATTTATTCAATTCGGTTTGTCGCTTTATTTTCTCCAACCATCCGTGTGTGTGTATGTGTGTGTGTGTGTGTGTGTGTGTACTCGAAGCAATTGTGCCTGTGATCAGTGGTGCGTTGCGATTATGAAAGGTAGGAATTATGAAACGGACACGAGGTAGTCTTAACGCAACACACTCCGAGGGTTGTAGTTGGATCGGCGCGATTATCCGTCGACGTATAATTGCAAATTCAACAAGAGCTATACATTTCTTGTTGGTACCATTGCGAGAAATTATATACCGACCGAAACTACTCCGTATAGACTCTCGCCGGTGCAGTGGTCGTTTCTGTCGAAGGGGTGAACGTGCGTGTTTGTTGCTTTCTGTGTAGAACAAATTCGCAAATAGCCTCGGGCAGCCTATAGTTGCCACTTCTCTATGTATATATATATATATATATATATATATACAATATATAGCTATATGTATATACAGCGAATGCTCCGCTGGCAGGAAGATATATCGAGAAAATCATATCACGCGATATATTAGCGAGCGTCGTTATATCACGTAGGAAGTGTGAACTACGCAAGTGTCACATTATTTTCAGATATACGACAGTTCCATAGATCATACGCTAGATGGGATTATAGACTTTGTACCATTCGGCATTAGCATAAAGCAGGAAATAACGTAACGTTCGAGTACTCGGAATCTATATAGAGCGCGAAGAGAAAAATTATAAAAAAAAGTACAATGACAAAATTTCCATCAACTCGAACCAACCACGGAGGCGACGGAACATTGAGAAATTGAACGAGTAAATATTCGAAAAATCCAGTTCCGATCGCGAGGAAAGTGTAAATGAGTGTAATTTCGTCGAAGGAGTTACGGACAAAATGGCGAATCGTCGAGTATTCGTCATTACGGAGGCGTTATGGAGAATCGATAGGGCATGCCCGATCGCGATTGTGATTTGGCGTGGTGGGGTGGCCAAATGGCCAATTGGTAGCACGCGAAGGCCCATTATCGCCCGGGAGTCGGGGCACCCTCGGGTAGCCAATTCCCGCGATTCAGGGGCGCGGCCGCCGCTACCAAATCTATATATACACACTATATATGTATACTGCATATACCGTAATCCCAACAACGGGAAATTATCCTCGAGCTACCGCCAGAGTGCAGCGATTAACTCGCAACAGTGTCAGCAATTGCATACCATATCGTTAAGATTGCATGGACAATATTTTTGCGACGTACAAAAGTATGATAAAATACGAAGAAGAAGATACGTTCCATTACCTTGCAAATAACCCCGAGCAATGGCGTCAGCGTGAAGCGCGTGGTCGCCGCTGGAGGCGGAGGCCGCCGCTGCGGCCGCTGCAGCGGCGGCCGCGGCCGCGGCGCCGGGGCTCAGGGACGGCGGCAGCAGCAGGGCTGCTGAGGCCGCGCCGGAAATTCCGGAAGCCAGCGGCGGCAGCATCCAAGGATGACCCGCCGCGGCTGGTCCCGTTGGCCATCCACTCGGCAAGTGATGACTCGACGTTGGGTGCTGATGCGCAGAATTGAAGTACGGATGCGGACCAGCCGCGTAGAGGCCGTAGCCAGCGGCCCTCGCAAATTCCGCCGCTGCCCTTTCCGCAGCTCGGTTCCGCAATATCCGGTTTATGCTGCTGACCGATGGCGCCGTTGCGTTGCTGCAAACGCCTGAAACATTTTTGCCCCAAATTTATCGTAAATCATATACATATAAGGAACACCGCGCTGGTACACCGTTATAGTCTTGGCGTACCGATTACTCGCGCATATATATATATATATATACATATATCGCACGTGTGTATGTGTGGTTTGTCAAAGCATGAATGGAAAAAATGAAAGGGAAGAAAGGAAGACCGGAGGATTTCATGGAGAACCGAGCGATTCTTTGAATATTTTCTTGAATGATTTAGCGTGTCTGTGCCAGGAGGTGTATAGCGAGTCCATTCACGTTTGGCGTGGAAAGTTCTCTTTATTAGAATTTCCTGGCCATGCGCTACTCGTGACGTAGTTCCGGTTTTGGGCGAGTCTCGCCTGTCGATGATGTACGAGCTGTACGGGGCCCCATTATGGCACAGTATACATATATATATATACATATATCGCATTCTAATGTAAAACAGAATACAGATCGGTCTCGGTGGCCTGCCTGGCGCGTTCCAGCAGATCTTCCGGGAGAAAGCTACGCTGCTGCCTGCGTGTATAGATATAGGCTACTCGATAACTATAATAATCCACCTATTACCTATTAGAACGGTGCTAAAATCTTGTTTATTGCTCCTGAGCAACCAAGGTGTATCTCGACGTTCTTATAACTTATTCACTCGCTTCAGCGACCAATTAATGTTCCACAGGCACGCTTGGAAGTCGATCTTGCGAAATCTTCGGCTTCGTCTAATCGTTTGTTATATATATATATATATATATATATATATATATATATGCATGTATGTATATGTGGTTGATACAGCTATTTTTCAAGAGAATTTACATTCTTTACCTTCCGAGATCAGTCGTTCCCGGATTTCCCATGCGAAAATCGTCGGATTCTCTCGCTTGTACTGCTCGATCTTGGCTACCACGGCAGGTGTTGCCACTTTCGGCTTGCTACCACCGATCAGACCGGGTGGCCGTAGGGTTCCTGAAACCAGAAGCACATGTATCTATTAAAGCCTGTCGAGCATGCAACAAACGAATATACAATTATTTCCTTCGCTTTCTCCATGCTTTTAACAGATTCTGTCAATCACGATTAATATGTAATGGGATTGAGATGCACTGGACGCAATCGTACCTGGCGAGACAAGGATCTTTTTCTTGGAAATATTGTGCCCAGTGGTATAAGCTAAGTGTGCAAAGTTTGACACGACCAATCATAGGAATTACCCACCCACTCGTCGCGCCAACTATATATATATTGATAAAATCGGCTTCGACCGATCGGCCAGGACGCCAGTGTCAATAAAACATTTACCCATGACGAATGGGAGTTTCGTTCGATGTCATTTTATAACGTCTCGGATGGCATCGATTTAAGAAAGAGTGTTTCGCAGCTCGTGTTTGTTCAATCGTAATAATTTTTATTGGAAATTATTACCGGTTCGATTCTACAGTGCTTTTGATGTACAGAAAACTATTATATTTTCGAAGGTTGGATTCTTCGATTTAATTCTATGATATCTCGAACAGAATCGACCGAAGAAAAGGATCGAGAAATTAATGTTTTGTCCAATTGGAATAGTTTTTTTTAGAAATTATTACCGATCTAATTTTACAAACTTTTTAATATACAGAAAAATACATTTTGGAAGGTTGGACTCTTTGATTTAATTCTGTAATATTGTGAACAGAATCGACTGAAAAATAGCATCGAACAATTAACGTTTTGTTCAAATGGAATATTTTTGTTAGAAATTATTACCGATCTAATTCTACAAACTTTTTAATATACAGAAAAATACATTTTGGAAGGTTGGACTCTTTGATTTAATTCTGTAATATTTTGAACAGAATCGACTGAAAAAGAGCATCGAACAATTAACGTTTTGTCCAAATGGAATATTTTTTTTAGAAATTATTACCGATCTAATTCTAGAAATTTTTCAATATACAAAAAACAATATTTTAGAAGGCTAAATTCTTCTACTAATTTCTATCATTTTTCGAACAAAATTTACTCGAACAAGAGTGTCTCGCAATTATCAACGTTGGTCCAATCGCAATACTTTTTATCAGATACTATTACCGATCTATTTCTGCAGTCCTTTTTATAAATCAGAGTCAATCTTTCGCAGGTCAATTTCTTCGACAAAATATGAGTTTTAATAATTTCGTTGGGTAAAAGTTGGATGAGAAAATCTCGTCTTCGTCTTATTACCGATCATGTACGATGATTAACGATGCTATTAAACGACTTTTCTCTCTCTCTCTCTCTCTCTCCCTCTTGCCTGCTTTACGTCACTCTCTGCTTTTTTGTTTTGCAATCAATGGCCAGTAATTTGGATTGACATTTTTTGGTCAACACTGAGCATGATATAGTGCAATAATAAAAGTATACCAATTCACTGAAATTAGCTTCACGCTTGATCCGACGTCTATACATTTTGTCCGCGTCAAGGTTTATCATAAGTTTTAGCGTCCATTTCACTACAAGTGCGATTTTACGACGTCGATTTTACGAGAACGTGGAAAACACTTATTCCACGCGCTATATGGAGTGAGCCACGACTATTTTAAGTATATAAACGTACTTTGCGCTATCCACATAAAATTAGTCGATTCGGAAAATGGCGGGATCGCTCGTAAAACGCCAGTGGAGTGTGCTTCGTTAAGCAGATCGATCGGCAAAAACCTCCTTAACTATAAATGCACACATACATGTATAATATACTCCGTGCCGTATAGAAAATGGTGCGAAAAAAGGGTAAATTCATGGAAGAAAAATTATTCATTTATATAATCCTCACACTGTAATACTTTATTTTCTAAACTTATAACGACAGAGCAGTGAGTAACTTTGCAATAACCCATGACTTTCGTTCTAGATTTACATATTTAATTTTACAACAATTCCGTACTACCAATAACTATCTATTTATTCTTTCGCAGTCCAGTGTAAATTTACAACGACGATCGTAGGCTGCAGAGTTACTCACGACACTCGTTTTACTTTAATAAAAATCTTTCCAACAGTGTACATACTATAAAATGAATGCGACTCAACGTTGAGAGCTAAACAAAATATCCATTATACTCGCTACATATTAATTTCGTATATAAACAATCAAACATTGATACACAAGAATCATATACATTTAAACAAATGACGATTAATTATCGCAAAGCGTTCGATAATAAAATTTGACGTTAAACAGTCTCTACTTTTGCTCATCGCACATACATATATATACATATATATTAGCGAAGGATCGAGGAAGCAGCGAACGATAATGTTGCGAGGACGCGAATCGCGAGCGAGGCTGCGCGTGCAACCGCGATTTCGTCTGGATGCGCGTGTGTGCAGTTGTGCGATTCGTGCCAGGGGCTTTTACTCGTCAATGTCCAGAAGCTGAACCTTCGGAGTAGTCTGGCAAGGTAATGGAAACCAGAGGCGCAGGCAGACTTGAACAATTATCGGTCGTTACGTACTATTATTAATAACAATAATGACGGCTAAAGCTGGCAGGGTATCGCGTGCGCTCCCACGGGTAAAGTGCGTGCCAGGTATAAACGATGTACCCACCTAATAGGTATCCATGCCTCGAGCAAATTCCTTGCCCCACCCCCCCTTCTTTCTCTCTCTCTCTCTCTCTCTCTCTCTCTCTCTCTCTCTCTCTCAATGCCCTTCTTCGGCTCTCCTCCTGTCCCCCCGCGACTCTCCCCCCTTTTCCACCATCCCTATCTCACGCAGCGAGTTTTCGGGGCCCGTGTTTTAATAAGAGAAACCGCACGATCACGCAAATTCGCCGCCACTCGCTGGACAATTTGCTCTGTTCGCGCTTCAACAACGGAATCCGCCGACACTCGCCTCTATTGTTATACGCACACACACTCATACACGGAGAACGGGCAACTCTCAGATGGATATCGAGGCGATTGTACGCTGCAAATAGCGCGGAATCGTCACATGACGATAGTTTCGATATTCAACGATGCATATACTCCTGCTAATATATATATGTACGTGTTTCAGAGAGCAAATATTTAAATACTTCCATCAAAACAGACGCTCATCGACGAAGATTTGTTCGCTCCGATTAATCAAACTCACTAGGATTTTAATTTTATTCTACGAATTTCGTTATCCAAACTTGTGTCTTCAGCAACGCGTGCTAGGTTGGTTAGTTTTCTTTTTCTTGATTTATTCAACGCTATACATAACACTATTATATGCGGATTCAAGAGTAATTCGCTTTTTATTTCATCGAGTCACTGGTGCACACCGAGTACACTATTCCACGTGTATATTTTCTTCGATAAGACATAAATACAGACGCGTGAATTTTGCCATGGTTCATTTCTAGATTTGCTATAGATTTATTCGTGTTTCAATAACAGTAGTATATTTCTCTCTGAGAGCACGCTCTGCGTGGAGAAAGAGCGTTTTGCTTCGAAATGGCACGAGATTCAATTACAATAATTATAGTGGAAAGGCGGTGATGGCGGAGGGGGGGGGGGGGGGGGGAGTTGCAAGCTTCGAAATTTTTTACGAGCGAGCAAAATGAGCAGTTGCGCGTAGATTCCGTTGTAACTCTCTCGAGGGATGGTGGCTCGCGACGCGTTACGGTTTGTCCATTAGCTCTTGAATTAGGAGCGAGAGCGGTAGCTAATGCTTTCATCGATCCTCGATCCTTTCATCCGCACGTGCTGGATCCACCATGGTCACACCTCGATTTTCCGCCCGAGGCACAGCGCCTCGCTTCTTGATTGGGTCCTGCCGGGACCGATTCGTTAAGCGCTCGCTACTCGCGTGATACAATCACGAGCTTCGACAAATCCACTCGCTTGCCCGCCAAATTAATCGAAACCCTTTCGTTCCTTCAGAAAAATTCACCCAAACCCTCCCTCCCCCCTCTACATCGATTTCAAAAGATTCCAAAATTTATCCATGAACACTCTTCGTTTGCATCACTCCAAACTCCACTTAAAACCTAAAACAGTAACACCCAACGATAACGCAATAATTAATACACACTCTGATAACAAAAATATCCCCGCATGACATCCTGGGAATGTTCCCTGAACATCGTGTGCTCGTAACACCAGGGTAACACGCAGCGCTAAAAATTTGCAGGATTTCCAAGCGTCGATGAATAATTTATTTAGGCCTGATTGATTTTTCTCAAGTATATATACATACATACATATATATATATATATATAATATAGTATAGCGTGGTGATTTAACGCGTGATATTTATCGAGCGATTATTCTCGACGCTCCGATAAAGATCGGAGGTGCGATCGATAAGATCTATACGCGTTGCTTCGGCATCACGCGCGCTTGCAGATAAACCGTCTTTCACGCGAGATTTTGGTATCGTTTGGGGTATACGCGCCGAGGGTGATACTTTTATGGAGGAAGTTGGGCTCGAGAGTTCCGGAAGTCGTGCTGGTCGAGGGAAAAGAATGAGAAAGTTGGGAGGGAATCGCGAGTGGTGGATGAATGAGAGGAGTGGATGAGGGGTAGGGGAAGGGGGGGGGGACGAAACGGGTTCGCCGGATTAATTGTTGGCCGCAGTTAAGTAATTGGTCGGTCAATTATGGTGCATTACATTGGGCCCGAGACGCCTAAGGAGTGCGTATCCACACGGGATGAAGACATTACCGCGAGCCGAGAGAGCAGGAACGGTATTTTTACGAGCTGCTCGTAAACTTAACGAGGACCGAGTATAGTAGCAGCAGCACCTTCGTCTCTCCGCTATATACATGCAACTCGACGGGCTCGGCCCGGCTAAAACCGATGCGGTGGCGAGTCGTTTCTCCTTTTTCTTCCACTGCTCCCTCCCCCCTCGTTGAAAACTTTTTTTATTACACCACTCCTACTATATATATAGAGCCGAGAAACTCGTCGCTTTCCACAAAATTTCACCGCACCTGTGCGCGTATCGCAATTTGATTCTGACTCCCCTAAAATATTGGAATGCAAAATTTTCGTAAATACTGCACAAAGTACAAGAAATCTTGAGCGTATACAATGTGGCAAAGCGCTATCAATCTGTGAGAAAATCATCTCGTCTGGAAGATTTTACGATTCGTAAATCTTTCGTCGGTTGGGGGACGGTCGGCGTTGAAAATATAACTAAAGGAGGGGGGGGGGGGGGGAGTTTGTTTTGTACAAGAGAGGATAATATACCAGGTGAAAATGGTAATTAATTGAGCGGCGCGAGATTGATAAAGCGGTAAAAGAGTCGAGCGACAAAGTCGGAAGGAAGAATTTCAATTAACGCGCTTGTATAAGCCGGGAGTGCGTAGCCTGATTGGTTTTTACGACTGTAAGGCTGATTAATTTTTACGATCTTACCCAGAGAGCGCCTAAGTTGCTGGACCTAATTTAATCGAGTTTAGAAACCAAAAAAATAAATCCAGTCGCTTTAAAAGACTTTTTACGACGTATCCTTATTGGCTTCGTGACATTGATTGACCAAGTCAATAAAACGCTATTATAACTTGGGAATGCGATTTTATCATTAATTTACGCCGCGGAATTTAAATTGCTTCCAATGGATGAACGGTGATTTTTCTCGGCGATTTTTGCGTCTTCGACTTACCCAGAAGCTTTGTTACGACGGCTCCCTGTTGGTTCAACGATAGCACGTGATTGGCCAAGTCATTGTAGTGTCGAAGGGCCCCTAGTCCATGCGATAATTCCAGCAGACGTTGTCGCGAGGCTCCATCGCTGTTACCGCTCGCGAATGGACCCGCTGTGCAATTCTGCAGACTAGCTCCTGAAAAATTATTATTCTCTTCAATACCATTTCTTGTCTTGCATTATATAACGCTCTAATACTACATTTTAATATTTTTCTTATAATAACTACCCTTCTCATCATATCTCGATATATTAACACCAGTGCTAATTTTCTCTTTTGAGATTTTTCAGAGAGAATGCTAATGCGTATAGGATCGAATTAAATGGTAGGGATTCATGGATTTGCTGTGAAATTATGAAAACTATGTTGTCCTTGAGACACAATTGTTATGCTTGATTTTTGACAATCTGCTACTGTATACTATAATAAGTGTAAGTTTAATTTTAATGTTTACCCTATATAGTTACCCTTTGCATCATATCCCGATATATTAACACCAGTGCTAATTTTCTCTTTTGAGATTTATCAGAGAGAATGCTAATGCGTAGGATCGAATTAAATGGTAAGGATTGATAGTGTCGAATGAATTTGTTGCGAAATTGTAAAGACTATGTAGTTCTTGGAATACAATTATTATGCTCGATGTTTGACAATCTGCTATGATATACTATCAGTGTAAGCATAATTTCAATATTTCCCAACTACCCTTGTAATAATAATTGGATAAATTAGCAGTAATGACGACATTTAATGTAAAGATTAATTAGTTAAACTGCTATACAGCAAAGGATCGAATAAGACAGCAAGGATGGATGCTGTCAAATGAGTCCGCTGTGAAACTATAAAGGCCAAGTCTTTGAAAAGCAATTATTATGATCAATGTTTGACAATCTGCTACGGTATAACATCAGTGTAAGCTTAATTTTACCATTTTCAGAGGTAAAATAGCGATAATTCGATAAATTAGCTGAGCGTTGATTTTTAATGTTGCGATTAATCAGACAAAATACTGTTGCGAAACTATATTGGTCGGAGGATCGAATAAAGTGGTACTGGCGAATGGATTCGCTGTGTAATTCTGCAGAGAGAGAGAGAGAGAGAGAGAGAGAGAGACTAGCGACTAAAAAACAATTATTATACTTAATACTCAATTTAACGATCCGTTGCAGTATACTCCCAGCTTAAAGGTTAATTTTACTATTTTTAAAGCTACTCTCGTAATAATTCAATAAATTAACAGAGTGCTGATTTTTAGTGTTGCGATTAATCAGCAGAAATGCTGCAGTAAAGGATCGAATAAACTGACAAGGGTGGATCTTGGCGAATGGATCGGCTATGCAATTCTGCGGACTATATATAGTCTGAAAAACAATTATTATCCTCGATAATACTCAACGATCTACCGCAATTACCCCCAGTGTAAGTTTAATTTTACAAATATCAGAATTAGCTTAACGATAACTCGATAAATTGGCAAAAAGAGTCGTGATTCTCATTGTTGCTATTTATCAAGGAAAATACTGTTGCAAAATTCTATTTCTTGGAGGATCGAATAAACAAATAACAGTGGATCCTGGCAAATGGATCTGCTCTATTGAATTCTGCGGACTAGCATATATTGCCTGAAAAACAATTATTATCCTCGATAATACTGAACGATCTACCGCAATTACCCCCAGTGTAAGTTTAATTTTACAAATATCAGAATTAGCTTAACGATAATTCGAAAAATTAGCAAAAAGAGTCGTGAGATTCTCATTATTGCTATTTATGAAGGAAAACACTGTTGCAAAATTCTATTTCTCGCAGGATGGAATAAAGAGGTAAGGATGGATCCTGGCGAAAAGAGACGCGGTGTCGTCGTCGTCGTCGTTGGAACCGGTTTTCGACGAGTATGGCCGATGCTGGTCTTCGCTCCATTTGGTAAGTGTGAAACACGGAAAGTTGGCTGAATACACAGAGCTGCGGTAGCAGCATAGTGGCATACGCCAGTCCACATTAATGGCTTTGGACATTTTTTTATTCGCTGCGTCGAGCCCTCTCACTCGCACTCGCCGTCCTCTCTTATACTCCTCGTCTAATTTTACTGGGTCCTTCCGGACGAAACAATTAACGACGCAGGTCGACTCGAAAGACCAGACCCGAGATTAGCTGAATTAATTAAACGACCAGTCAAACCCTCGGAGACAACGAACGTTCGATTGATCAGGAATTAATTATTCGCCTCCTTCGACACTCTCTCGTTTCAACCCCTTCGACTGCAGTGCGACTCTCGCTATTTTCTTCCACTTTTTTTCATTATATTCCCTGCATCATGTGCTCGAATCCCTCGGTCAACCCTGCTCTCATATATTTAGCTATCAGGGCGTTGTCTCGAAGATCATGCAACTTACACGTGATTCGGCCAATACGTGTTATACCAAAAATATTCATTAAGCTACACGTGAACATTAGCATAATTCATTGTGGGACAGATAACTCCTTATCGAATCAATTAGTATTCCTCTGAGAAAACGTAATTATTGAGGCCACGGTGAATAAACAGAAATCATTGATTATCATTATATCTAAATTCTTGGATCGCTATTCAGCATTTTTGCACTTTCGTTTTTTTGTTTACGGAAAAGAGGGTTGTTTTGGTCGAGAGGATCGAGGATGGTCGGACGAAATTGATGGTTGACCGGAAGGCCGGCCGATCGGACGAGTGCGCGAGTAGAATTTGCAACAATCGGAGGCGGACAAATGTAATTGGTGCGGAGATCAAGGTTGCGACATGCCAGTTTCCCCGATGATTAACGGTGACCGCATGCGAGCCTGTAAGTGCGTCCGCAGGAGCCAAATTGCTCCTTCGAAAACCATGAAACTTCGTTGTCACGCTCGTTTTCCACGTCTCAGCCTCCTCCCCTGCCTTCAACCTTTTTTTCTTAATACCCCAGTGACTCCAGTGGCCTTTTCCCAAAATGAGGAAAAAGTGAGAAAACTGCCTGGCTTTGTTTTGTTTTATTTCTTTCGTTGGTCGAATTCTTCCGGAAACCGTGGCAAACTTTTTCACGTAATTTCCAGCGTAAACTGTTGAAATGGGCCGTTAAGACCAGCCGTGGATGAGAGGCCGCCGCTCGGCGAACGCCGCGAAAGAAAAGCACTCGAACGATGAGAATTTTCCAAGTGGAGAAAAATCGCACGCGCTTCGACGAAACTCATTGTTCGAGAAGCTCGAATCCCTATTTTTTAGAAGTATTACGGCGAGCATTGATATTATTGCCATGATTAGGCCGAATGCTAATTTTTTTAATTGACCTTACGTAATGCTCGTGTGCGTGGCTAACAGAACGATCGCTCGCGAAAATTCGCCTCCGAGCGCTCGTTTCGACGTCTCGCCACTCGCTCGATAAACATGGACTTTTGTTTTTTTCCCCGTAAATTTGTTATTACAGCTTTTGATAAGCAGCGTCGAATCAGACACTCAGGCCCAAAATCAGATTTCACTGTTTCAGGGGATTTTAGTAAATTTCGCTGTACGATTCTTCACTGGGACTCGAATGTCTGAGAGAGACGAGTTTATTACTTGATATATATTCACATTTCCTATATATATATAGGTATATACCAATTAACATAGAGGAGCGAGAAGAGTTTATCAATCGACGGCGTCAAAGCATCCAGATTGTCGCGATCATCGTCGTTTCATCGATTATCGTCTCGTATGTTCAGGTGCGAGAAAGAATTTCGACAAACAAGGAATTTGCGAGAAAATATCGCGAAATATGCTCGATTGCAAGTCTCGCGTGTAATTGGTGCGTGGAAATTGTCGCTGGCGGCTCGGGGACTGACGCACTTTTAGTCCCGAGCGAATCACACGCGTGTGTAATCCTCCATAACTAATATATATATATATCTTAATAAGTACCAAAGGAAGTTTCAGACTTTAACGATGATTCTCGAATTCGAGTGGAAGGCGTAAAGGAACAAGAGCGAAGCGTGTGTAATTTTCGTGTCGAGGCGACTAGACAAAATTATGAACATGTACCGGGAACGAATTTTGTAAACATGGAAACGTTATTGCTGTACCGTTGCTATATACTTCTTCAGCAAATGAATGGACGTAGAAGAAGAGGAAGGAGTTGCAGAAGAAACGAAAATAATACAACGAGTACCAAACTTATATATATATATATATATATATAAGTGCTGAATAAATGAAGCAAACGAAACGAACCGTCGATGAGGGAAGCAGGGGGGACGCTCATCTGCTGATGATGGTGGGCCGAAGGATGCTGATGATGATGTCCAGGATGAACCTGAAGGAGATGCGACCTTGCCTGGGAGAAGGTGGGAGAGGCTGGTTCCCAAGGTCGCGTGACACCAGCACTGCTGGGAGTCTCCTCGTCGGGGCAGCAGAATTTGTCGGAAGTGGCGCGGGCCGCCGGTGGCTGATGGCCTTCCGGATGGTGGCCGTGGCGAAGATGAAGATGATTGTGCGAGGCGCCGTTGGCGTTTTGGCTGCTGGTCGTGCTGCTGTTGCTGTTGTTGTTGTTACCGCTGGCACCTATCTCCGGATTGGCGTTGTTGTTGCTCGTGGCGGTATTGTTATTGTTATTGCTGTTGCTAGTACTATTGTTGGTGGTGGGGCGCGTGCCGGCGCCTGTCGCAGGGCTGCCACTGCCACTAGCACTGCCACTGACACTTCCACTGCCAATGCCGTCGACCTGCACCATCTCGGCGTCGATCGCAGCCGCGGACTTGGCAGAACCGGGAGTAGGTGTCGCGACGCCGCCACCGATCATCATCACCGGCCACCGGAGCCGTCCCCTCTCCTCCTGGACCCACCCCCCTCCACACACCGGGACAATTCTCTCTCTCTCTCTCTCTGACTCGGAATAAATTCACTCTCACTCGTCCCTCTCCTCAGTCCTCGCACTCGCCGCCACTCGCAATACCGAACGTCATCCCGCGGGATCTCGCGAGGCTCCTTCGCGGTTCGCCCCTCGAGGGTGTACGATGGAGGGGGGGGGAGGGGGGAGGGGAACCAGGAAGAGAGTACGGTAGCACCAGACGGAGAGGGTAGTGGCTCTCGTGTTTTTCGTCGAAAGTCCAATGTTTCTCCCCGTGAATCTCCGAGGGTGGTTCTTGGTGTCCCACGTGTGTGTGTGTGTGCGTGCGTGCGTGCGTGCGTGGGTGTGCGGGAGAAAGAGGGCTAATCGGAAGCGCAAGCGCGGCGAGAAGGGAGACGACGAGAGACTCCCTTCTCCTCGTCGTGTCGAGGCTCTCTGGGCTCGCTCGCCGCTCGCGTAGGTAGCGGAGTAAAGGTTCGCGGGTTAACCTGCTCGCGCTCCGCCGGATTCGAGCAGATTGCCTTCCGCTCGGCAGGCTCGAAGCGCAGCCAGACTAGCCTTACCCCCTCTCCACGCGATTCCTCTCCTGACTGCCTCCTCGCGGCCCCCTCCCCCCTCCCCCGCCGGCCGCCGCACCGCACCACCGAGAGAAGGTGAGATCAAGATTTAAGAGGCCGGTGTGCGCGGTGGCCGCCGCCACCGCCGCCGCCGCCACTGTCCCCGGTGCTGGCGCTGCTGCTCCGATGCTGGCGTGCCGGGCGCTGGCACTCGCGCGCTGGTGGGGCTGGCTCCTAGCGACCCGGGCTCCGATTACGCACCCCGCAGGAGGGGACGACCGCTTTAACCAGCCAAGTGCGCACTCGACCGCGCGCATCTGTGACTTTACCCGACGCCCACCGTCCATTATCCCCAGGATCGGCCAATTGGGCCTCTACCCGGGGACGCCCACTCTTCGCTTTTTAACCGCTCCACCACCACCACCCCCCCCCCCCCCCCCCACTAACTCGCTTCGCCTCGGCGATATCATCCTTCGACCGACTCTCTCCCTCCCCCACCTTTATCCTCCGGGACCCCGCGGAGGCCCATAACCACGACTTTATCCTCCCTTGCGCGCCTATTCAACGATCCCTCCAACCCTTCTATCTTCTCACCTTACTTTTTTTCTTTCTTTTACCTAACCTCTTCCTCTTCCACTGAAACCGTCTACCGGAAACTCCGACGCTGATCAGTGTCGTCATGGAATTTAACCGATTGCTCACGCGTCTTGTATACGAACTCTTTGGTATACATCCTCTTATATCGCAATTCTCGCTTCTTTTCTTTCAAGTTTTCAATCCAATATTATACGCAATGCTCTTAACTCTTCCGCTCAAGACTAATTTCTCAACATCCTCGGATTCTTCGATCGATAACTCGACGTTTCATCCAAACGATTGTATTCTCTGTTTCAGAGAGTGTATAGAGTTTGCCGAAGTCTCGTTACAATTTCGCAGACTTGCTGAAATCGTAACGCGCGAGCTACAGTTCAATTACGTTTCTTTCTCGAGCGTATGGACAAGGATGGAGGAAAATGGAGGAAAAGTTGCTGGTGTATTTTCAGAGCGGGTCGGCGATATTCATGAGCAAAAAGCGCGGGAATATCGATCTAGTGCTTTCATACGCCCCACGTCGCTATAAATAATAGCTGTACACATGGAGCATGTGCGAGCACTCGCCTCTCCATCACGCGTATCCGATGGTCAACGTGGGTAGGCGTCGTTTCGGGGGTGCCTCCGGCGAGTTTCTACCCCCCTACCATTTTTTCCCTTCACCCCTAATTGCTCCGGCTGAATAACGCGACTGCATAATGCCCCGCGAGCAATAAAAACTCTCACGAATCGCAAAAAACCATTGGAAAGTCGTTATTATTAATTGTACGGTGGAATATATTTTTCGTGGCTTTAATCCCTCACTCTGGCTACATCGATACAATCGATAGGGGACCATTGGAAATAACGCGCGAGGTTCACGCGACACTGGCATGCAAACCTTATTTTTCGCCGTAAGAATCAAATTATTTTCCACTTATCCACTGGTTTGGAAATTATATTCGGTAAACACACTCGCTCCGTTGATGAAAATTCTCAAGCAGCTTTCGATTCTCGATAAATATATATATGTATATATTGTTGAGCTCTTTATCATGCACGTGATTTTTCGGATTTCACTCGGCCAAAAATGTATTATCATTTTCCTCGTTAATTTGTCTAGAATCGCATCTGGACTATGCAAATATATGTATATCTACTCGTGTCACGCTCGATAGATTTCATACTAGAAAAGCACGTGCTTGGATAACTCGTGGAAAACGTGAGTCTCTACAGCGAGCCCGCTTACATAGTTGGACGATTTGTTTGCCGCTTATCAGAAGACTTGCGCAAATCGATTACGCTACGCGCCGGTCTCTAAAGACGATTCTAAATTATTCAACTATCGCTTCTCTAAGCAATTTAGGAAAACTCGCTAGATATATATATATGTGTGTGTGTGTGTGTGTGTACGTGTGGAAGACTGAAAATGTCATCGTGTCGTTTTTATCGATTATTATCCACGTACAGTGCTCGACAAATACTGCATTCTTTGGTTCCACATATACTCGTGCTCTTCCTATGAATTCGATAATTGCGAGTATGAGTGAGAGAGAAAGAGACAAGGAGATTTTTCTCATAAAGATCGAGTTTCGTTTCCACCGGATAAACGAGCAATAGAACTCGGCTCCATTAATGGATGTTACAGGATTGGTAGGCTCGCTTCCTGTATTAACGTGGCAAAAAGGCTCGGTGAACAAGAATACCGGCACCTTCGGGCTTTTAATGACTAAAATCAAGCAAACGCCTGAGCCTCGCTTGATGTGTGTAATTCGACGAGCCAATTACACATTCAACTTGGCTTTCTTCGTCGTCCGGTTAAATACAAAGATGGAAATTTAGTGAGATCAAAGTTTTAGGTCATTTTTAATTTCGAAATATGGATTTGTTTACTTCGTGTGGCTTATTCTGAAAAAGGGAGTCGATATAATTGAAGTAAATTGGAGGTTTCTTTCGTCGTTTAGTTGCAAGGAAAAATTGAGCAGGATTCTAGATGATTTTCAATCAACAAAAAGGTTTGTTTCATCCGTGTGGCTCATTCTGAAGAAGAGATTCAATATAATTGAAGTAAACTGGAAAGCTATATTTGATTTCTTCGTCGTTCGGTTGGAAAGAAAAAAATTTAACAAGATTCCAGGTGATTTCGAACTAAAAAAAAAATATAAATTTATTTACTCCATGTGGAACTTAATAACAAAACAAATCAGTATAATTCACGCGAAGCGAAGGTTGAATCTGAAGCAGTAAAGCGTACAGAAATTCAGCAAGATAAAAACCTGCAGGTGATATTGAATTAAAAAAAAAAAAAGTAGATTTGCTTACCCCGAGTGGCACACTCTGACGAAGCGAATCAGCATAATTTTCATGGACTGGAGGGTGAATCTCACGCAGTAAAGTCGATATTAAAACGGTAATTAGAAATTCAGATGAAGAAAAATGGTGGGCGGGGAGGGGGTGGGGCGTGAGGGAGGTACCTAGGTATACAGGTCGCGCGAGAATTAAAATTCAAACACGAACGTAGATGCGGGGGTTGATAAATTTTCCGTCAAGGTTTCATCCAACTCCATGTTCGTGCTTGGTCGAGGCGAGGCGAAGCTAAGCAGCGAATGGCCAGGTAGGAAAAAAAAGTGGCAGAGGGGGAGTGTACGGGGGGAGGGGAGAAAAATTCTGCTGGATTTATTCGTCGGTTTAATCGCTGATTGCGATATATATATATATATATATATAGAGTGTGGAGGACGGGGGATGATAAATCGTGCGCTATAGCAGAATGATTCGACTAAATTGCTGCTCGCACGTATTCGAGCAGGCTCGTCGTGGGGTGCGGGGGTGGGAGGGTTATCGCGGAGAACGCAGGGGGCATTCCTTGCGGGGTCCCACCCCGAGTGGCAATGTCCGTCGAGCTCTGAGTACGCACGCGTACGTCCTGGTAGCCATTGGTCTATCGATTATAGCAAAGACCCTTGCAATTTCTCTCTCGTCCTAGCAAAGCCCGTTTGCGAAACTACCCTCGGGCAGGAACCGCCTCGACAGCCCCTTTTCCACCCTCCGGAAACTGCACTCCCCCCTGTGGTACCACGTCACTCCAACCTCCTTTCCTATACATACGCCCCCCCCCCTCCCCCTCGCACTGACATGAAAATTTCTCCTAAAACTCCCCAAAATTAACGACCCCTCTGTTCTTTCGCATGCCTCTCGTCTTTTTAAAAACCGACGGCACATGAATAAATGATTTAACCCCTTCTCGTCCGCCGCTTTCACGCATGCAACAGTCAAATCGATTTAATCGCTCTCTCCTCGCTATACATATACATAATCTACTTTCAAACCTTTTCTGCAAATTATACAAATTACTCATAAACGCTCTCTATATGCCAATCGATGACTAATATTTCTGTCACTGTATTAAACCTTCCACTTACCTCTGCAACGAAAACAACTTGTTATTTAGTACTTTGTCCTCTCAGGGTTGTGATACAAACCCATAGAATATAGTATTAAATTTCATCATTTTTCCCGTGCAAGCACTCTGCTCTCTTATTTACAGAGACACACAAACACACATGTATATGGATAAAGAGAGGAGAATGAAGGAAACCGAGCGGTTTCGTGCGTGCAAGCGTTAATAATTGCTGGAGTATGGTGAGTATGGATCGCGTACAGGGAGTTTGAGAAAAATTGAAGAAACTCTGGGTGTTTCGTGCTAATGGACTATTCCTCCGGGTGATAATCCATTTGATGGGGTGAATTCTTCTCGCCAACAATGATCGCGTTGGAACGAGTAGTTTGCGTTGAGAGTCAAAGTCGGAGCGTCGACGATTAGCTTTGCCGGCGGCGTGTTTTGTGGGCTTGGCCCGCGGGGGCGGAGCGTATTATCGCCACGCAGAGGGGTAACGGGATCCGTTATTGGCCACACCGACCGAGCCGAGCTATCAAGCCAACACACTCTTTCCTCTCCGAGTCAGCTCTCTTTTAAATTCTTTTCTCACTTGAATTTCTCTTCTCTCTCCATTCTTTCTCATCCTCTTAACTTATTCCAATGCTACTTTCCGTTTGTCTCCCCTCCTCCTCCCCCCCCCCCCCATTTCGCTTCGTGTCAGAAACCTCGTTTACCCAGAACGAATTTTCCCCATGCGAATTAAATCATAATCCTTTTGGATTTTTCACTACAGTTGCAAGGATCAATGCAGTTATGGTAATATTTTTAAATTTTTAAAAAAATTTAGTTTATAATGTTGGAAACGCAAACTCAAAATGTACTCGTGTATTCTTCCAATGCTTGTATTTGATTTATATAAAGTCTATATCCAACGACTGATCAACTTCATCAAATATTCCAGTTTATTCAAATAATTGCAAGTGTCGAAAGATTCGCGTCTCGAATATTTATCATTATTTTTCTAATCACCTTGCAAGCAAGCAGATGCAAAATGACCGAAAGTTTATTACTGGCGTTTGAAAACGGTACTTCCTGATGTCATGATTAAAATAGCGAGGGGTTCAATCTAGGATCTCCGTAGTCCATATATACGTGGCCTATGCCGCTTTGCTTGAGAAACAAAGTTACAACAATAAGAGCGCCACGCTTCGTGAATATAGCCGATCAACCGCTCGATAGTTCTGGACCGTAGCTGCGCACCAACACGCACACTAACGCACCTACGCAAACAACGTATACACCGTCAACGTATAGCGAGGAATTACAGAAGAAGACTGGGGAATAATTAAGCACGGACCGTTCCAAGGTAAATAGAGTCCCCTAGTCTGTCTACGACGTCAGATTCGTGTTTGTATTCCCGTAATTATTCTGAGGAAGCGCAAATTAGCATTCGCCCATTATCGAAATGCTGAAGCGATTAAACGTCTTGAAAAAATTAATCAAAGGCTCCATATATTTATATATAGCATATATCCCAATAGCACGAATATCCTTGGGAGATCCTTGGAACGTCCCGAAGGTACAACCACAAGTCCTATGGACGTACTCGAAACATCCTCCGAAGATCATAAACTTTATTTCTACGTCATTGGTAAGATTTCTTAAAATTCCAAGGAAAAGACACTATATAGATATATATAGGTACGTTTATTTGCAGAGTTAAAGGAGCATAATGTAGTCATTTACTATACAGCATCTTCGGACGTTTATTCGATGAGCATTCCCACAAGTCCTCCGTGGACTGGGGCTAAAAATGAAGCTCGACTGTAATTTTATAATAAACGTTTGGATATTGGTAGCTGGCTGTAAATATACAGCAGGTAGGGAGAGGAAGGTTCAACGCGAGGTCAACGAGGGTCAAAGAGGATCACGCGGTTGATGTCTCTACTGACACGAGTGGTCGAGGTAATACAGCCATATATATATATACATATACTATACAGAGAGAAATCCACGAGGAGCCTGCAGTTTTGGCCCTCTACCGAAAAACCGAGCAGCCCTCGCGATCGGACGGACAGGTGCTCCTATAAAATTAGATAATGACCGTGATCCTCCAACAAAGCTTTTTTCACAGCGTCCACCTTGACGGGAGCAAATCAAATTATACGCTGATCGATGTCTCCTATATTAGAAAGTAAGTATATTATACTTCGATCGAGCGATCCACCAACCCGTTTCCCTTTTAGGACGCCAACTTGTCATTGCTCTTGTAACACGCGTGGTAAATCGATACTGCAATATCGATACGAAGACGATACGGGATGGAAGGGAATACCGAATCTGCCCTCGATCCTTGTAAATGTCATACATATGGCTGCAATAATTTTGTGATTTTTTATATCAACATTGTTTAATTAGTATATAATTATTCCGAGAGCTATAATAATTGTGTTTCGAAAAGACTGTGAGTAATACCTCAAGTGGTCATCGGACGTCTCTCGATCTTGTATGACGATCTTTGGAATATCCGTATATTGTTCACAGACACTGATGAGAAACATAGGAATCTTCGAGGTGTCCGAACTGTGTACAGTTGTATTTCTCATAGATTTACCAGGTTTTTTAATTAGTATATAATCATTCCTAGAGCAACAATAATCGTGTTTCGAAAAGACTCTGAGTAATACCTGAAGAGGTCATCGGACGTCTCTCGATCTTGTATGACGATCTTTGGAATATCCGTATATTGTCCTCGGACACTGATAAGAAACGTAGGAATCTTCGAGGTGTCCGCGCTGTGTTTCTCGTGGATTTTCCAGAAGGTCCGCGCGTGGCTGGGTTAATCGGGGAAAATCGCTTGGAGCGATCGCTCGTCCGGTGAATTCAGAGGCGAATTTGGAGTTTGAAAAGTATATACGTAGCACGGCGCTTCCCATGGCGTTACGTGCGCTGCACGTCAAGATTAAAGGCTTCGGAGCACCGGAACGGGAGCGACAAAGGAATACCACCGGTGCTTTCATTCCGACAACAAAAAAGCCGCTCGCGGTTGCATCGCTTTCCCTCGATATCGGCGTGTATGTAAACGAGTCTCTCTCTCTCTCTCTCTCTCTCTCTCTCTCTCTCCTCTTATTATTCCTCCACTTGTGCGCAAGACCGGATGAAAGTACAAGCGCGATTGCTCAACTCAGGAAGTGACCAAACTTAAAGTACCAAGTAATGCATCTTCGTGAACACACACATACATCACCTCGACTTTTGCCCATTGTGCCTTCGATAATGACAGTTGTCCACGATTACCAACAACCTGCATCACCGACAGTTTTATATATACATTACTCTCCATTTGGAAGCTAAACTTTTAAAATTCGTCAAAAAAAAGTGACAACTATTTTTATATCCACAAATTTCTTACATTTATATAAAATAATTAATTTACCTCCACCACTTGTCACGAGTTTATAAAAATAGGCATGGAAGAAATCTTCGATAAAATTTCAAAAGAACTCGTCTATATATATATATATATACGTTGTACACTCGAGTTTGCGAAAAAAGATAGTTTCCTGGTCTTTCATACACAGTGGCTATATTATATATACATGTATACACACAGTATACAAGGAAAGTAGCGATTGACGCTGACGAGAAATTCACATTGCTTTTATGAGCAAGATCGGATCTACTTCATTGAGCGTGTGTAAAGGGAATATAATTAGGAAGCTTGAAAGGCGTGCTTCCGAGAATAGTAGAAACTAGAAAAGAGATACAAAGAGGCGAGCGCGAATGGGCGGTTTCCACGTTCGCCGAGCGTCTAGCTGCTTATTCAAATAAGAGGATAGCTTCCGGAAGACGAGAAGGCCTGGCACAGTGGTATGGCATTCTCTTGTCTATACGTATATAGGCCGTGTACACATCCTACATATATAGGTACCGGGCCAGCTGACTCCTACAGCCACCTCATTTGACCCTCTTTATAGCCTTTCTTAAGCTAGTTAGCCACATAGTGAACCTTCACGCGTATTAGTAACACCTATTCGACTCGACACTCAGAAAATTGCTTATTCCATAACAATTTACGACTGTCTATTAGCTTAATTTGAATGACGCCTTGTACACACACTACTACCGTCCTGCCATTGTATAATCTCTCAAAGCACACACGTACGCTTTTAATATGATCATCCGAATCGTGCGTTACGTGTACACATGTATAATGCGTCGTTAAAAACACCATAAGAATATTCTTATCTCGCCTGATTAATATATCGTTCCCAATAAAACCTTCTCGATTCTTATGCACGATACCATCTTGTAACGCTGACTCGTGATAGATTAGCTTTTGAAAAAAGCCACTAACGAGATTTCTTTCTGAATTTGTAAAAGGGCTAATTAGGTTGGTACAGCTGGCCCGTCTAGTTTTATCCTCTCTCGTATATTATTATTATTATTATATATATACTTTTGCATCCTGTATCTACGATTCTTCGGCAACCAAACTGCTACCTCGTTTGTTATTGTGTTGGTTAACTCTGAGGACTGTGGAAAGATGCGGAAGAAGTATGTGTGTGTGTGTGTGTGGTATAAAGGGTTGCGCGGTTATAACGCGGACCGATAGATTTCACGATAAGCCGATAGACTGGCCCACAAAATTCATATGCATGAGCCCTTATTATATGGTATTAGCTATGCGCACAGGTGGTTGCCTTAGAGTGTGGTCGTGAGCTTGAGATATGTGTAACACCTTGGCGAGAAGCTTCGTCTTAACTGCGTTACGCGACTCCAAATTGAGTCGAATAAATGTAACGATGAAAAATCCTGTAAATCGTTACAACAATGATCACTCCAAGTCTTCGTTTTTATTCCTCTTCACTTGTCTCATTCGACTTTAGATATTCAGTTGAATAAATGTAACAACGCGATAAATGCTCTAAGTCGTTACAACGATGATCACTCCAAGTATTCGTATTTATTCGTCTGTACCTACTGCGTTATTTGACTAGAAATTTAGTCGAATAAATGTAACAATGAAAACTGCTGTACCTATATATATATAAATAATCGTTACAACGATGGTCACTGGAAATATTTAATTTTGTTCGTTTACAGCATTTATCCGATTCGAAATTCATTCGTATAAATGTAACAACGAAAAATCCTGTAAATGGTTAAAACGACGATCGCTTGAAATCCTCGTCTTAATCGATTCTTCGAAATATATTCTGAGATTCTTGTAGTAGAAAGAAACGAGCGTAAGATAAACGTATAGAAAATGACGAGAAGGATGATCACCAAGAATCCAGCTGTTCATATAGGAAAATCGATAGGTCCGTTTATTCTTTGGAGGTGCTGGCGAGCCGCGGGGAGGAGAATAAGCGAAGGAGCGTAAAGGAAACGTAGAAACTGTCAGAGTTCCCTGTCCTTGACTTCCATGATCGATTAGCGGTCCGGAATGGAAGAATCGTGCAGTAAATTGCAGAAGCTACGCAACCGCCACGAGTAGATCTCGCGCTCTAAATTGTCGGATTCCTTCGATAACTCATGATTATTTCCCATCGGTAGCCATTTTATTCTGAATTGCAGAAAAACCTGCATCCTGCCCGCCATTAATTGCATTAATTATGAAACGCTCGTCGCACGGTCTTCCGGGTCTCTCGCGCGACGCTTTAGAAATTTGCAAGACGTCGTATACATATATATACATACATGCACAAAAAGAGAGAGAGAGAGAGAGTATACACAAGAACATATGTCCTATACAGTCGCTGGATATCGCGAGTTCCACGAATTTGAGAGAGTTTTCTCATGGTTGTCCGGTGCGAAGGATGGATATGGCGCGTTCTTATAATTGGAGTCGCACAAAGAGCAAAAGTGGAGTACCATTGGTGGACAGATGTCGCGTGCAGGGTCGTGCTATCCAGAACCAGCGAATCGTCGGTTCTTGCGTTATTTAGACCCGAGCTATAGATATACGCATGGCTTAATTGCATTAATTAATATCCACGGTCCCTTTCCGGGACTTTCTTTCTGGAACAATGAGAAACGTGGAAGGAACGTTCCGGACAGATGCTCGATTCCCTCGCTCGCGTTCGATCATCGCGGCGCTCGCAAAATTGGCTGGTGTCCGTTTTCCCGAAGCGCGCGCGTCCACTCTCGTTGGACGCCATGGATATACGCGAGGGGATACATATATATATATATATATATATATATATGCATGTATACATGGAGGAAGAAAAGTGGAAGGTATATATACAAGCCGGGGATGAGAGTTAAACGAACACCTGTGCCAACTGGGGCGCGACCGAACCGCAGACGGATGGACGAGAGAGCGAACGGGTGGACAAAACAGGTGGGTCCGTCCCGGAGAGTGGTCAAGATTCTTACCACTCGACGCCGCTCGACGCCACCGCACTCAGCCACACCGCGCGGCCTCGCTCGATTCACAATGCGGCGCCAAACTCGCCTCCGATACCTCCCTTCTCTCAATTATGCAATTTCCTGCCGACTTTGCTCCTTTTCCACCAGCGATACCCTAATGAGCTCCGTGAAAATCATTACCCACCCTGAATAGTAATTTTTTGCACTTATTTTTCTTAAGCCTCGCCTCGTGTGTGTACGCTAATGCATATATTAACATAACTGATAGGGGTCGTGTCATATATTTAATACAAATTCACATTTTTTCTTCGTGTCTTGCATACCCCCCCCCCCCCCCTTTTTTTATGAGAGTGCAGGGTGTGTTAATATATAACTTCCAGTGTACGTATATATATATATATATATATATATATATGTAACGGTGTTCAATTATTATTTGGCGTTTCTATATATACAGATTTTGTGAAAGCATTCCATCTATACGTATATAGAATCCCTCAGTCATCGTTTTTTTTTCTTCCTTCCGTTGATTAGTCTCGCGGTTTCTCAATTGAAAATTTCAATTGACTTGGTTGGGATTAAGGTAAGGCACGTATAGGCAGGTTTTCTCTTGCTTCTTATGCAAATCCTCTTCCAGTGACTAAAGCACAGAGCAAACAGTATAATAATATAATAGACGGAACGACGCTACGTGTAATTATCCTGTTCGCTTGCGTTTTGCATGATATTTCTCATTCTTCTACTCTGTGCGTGACCTTTAATGCCCACGAAGACTCATCGATGACCTTGCTCATGTATACCCACACATTTATTCACATTCCAATAAATTCTTGCAAATTTCAACGATAGATAGGTATATATGCACACATTTTTACTCATTTATATTGCTTCGTTTATATATCTTTCCAATCAACTTTCAACATTTTCAGCTAAAAATACCAGAAGGATTCCTAACAATTTCGCAAATTGCTTTACATCCTATTTTTCTTTCTACAGTCTTGACAAGTGGTGACTGAGAATCTAGTTTAAATTTCAAGAACAGAAACATAAACATTTACATAAATTTTCATTGCTTCGTTTGTTTTTCCAACAAACTTGTCAGATTTCCAATTGAGGAAACACAGAATTTTCAACAATTTCAAGAATCACCTGAAATCATGCTTTTCTCCCACAATCTTGACATTCTATCGAGATTTGAGTTTGAATTTCAAGAATAAAGATATATAAAAATTTACAAAAATTCTTACAACTCCATTTATATTTCCAATAAAATTTCCAGCTTTTCTGTGAAAAAACCGCGTGCAATTTTTATTTTCTAATTTAACGAGTTGCCTCAGTTGGCATTGTTTTGCTAGGAAACGTCATGAAAGAGCCTTGACACGCGGTCGAGAGCCGAGTTTAAATTGCAAACTTTTAATCCTGATGGATGTGCGTGTGTACAATCGGTCAGCTTATTAATTCGCAGCAGCGACGCAGTTTGCATGCACCGCGGGCAGGTAAACAGCGCAGCCGTGCCACGCTAATTAGCCGCGATTATCACGGGAAAAAGAGGAAAATTTAATTTCGATGATTTGCAATTTTCGATTCAGCGCGTTCCTGTCTTTTCTCGCGCGATTCTCACCAGCAGAGTGCGCCTTCGAGGCCCTTACGTAACCAATACGAGCGGACGAAACTGCGAACAACCACGCGAGAGTGAAAAACCTCGACGATGCGAGGTGCTGTGTGCGATCGATGGTCCGCGACTGCACGGCTAACTCTATAAACGCTATATAAACGATATATATATATATATACATGTCCGACAAACAAACAATACTCGAACCTCTGAAAGCTTGGGAAACTTGGAAACGAGCGCGTTTGGTTGGAGGTGGATCGAGGAAAAACTTTGCGACAAGTTGATAATATGAAAACGAGAATAGCAATATATATATATATACACGTGGAGGTAACGAATGGTTGGCGAGTAAGCGAGAGGGAGGGGGATTTATCGAAGGGTTAACGTGGATCGTTTAGCGATAATTGTGTTGAGCTAGGAAGCCGCTAATTGGCAAGCGTTTCGTATCCGTTCCGCTCCTAATAGCGCCTGGGATTCTCCCAGGAAGCGAAAGGTGAAGATAAGCGGATATACCGCGCGGAGGAATCGACTGTGATCGACAGGACTATGGGCGCTACCGTTTACTTAAACTGCCTCTCTCCGCTATTATCTTCGCATCGTACTCTACATATATATATATATATATATAGGCATAGAAAGAGAGAGAAGCGATAGAAAACTCTTGGCAAACGCGCGACACGAATTCGCGAATACGCACAATCGCACGAGCCATTAATATTCATCTTTGACCCCTGCCATCCCTCTTTCCTCATTTCCCAACGCAGCATTGTAAGCTGGAACAATATACGAGCAAAGAAATTCGATCGCGATTTGCGCCAGGTTAACGAGAATAAACCACGAAGAATATGTTTCTAATCGATAGATGCAATTGGATTACACGCGCCATTGCTTTTCGGCTTTCCTGCTGATTTGGCAGGCATAATCGAGTTGGAGCGGGCTGAAAAAAGGGAGCGAGGGTGGTTAAGTGGCGGCGTGGATCGTTTTCCTTTGCTTCGAAGGTAGATGACGTGCCGATAATCGCCGGGATTCGAATCTGCTTGCTTCCGGGCATAATGGGTTGAGGGAGGGGAGTGCGAATACCTATATATATATATAGAGGGTCACCTGCCGAATGCCTGGCTGGCCGTGGTACGTCGTCGCTAAGCGGCGAAACCGCTCCTGCCAGATGTTCCTCCGTCCATCCTGCACCACGGGCCCCGGCCTGATATATCGCGATGCACGCATTTTACGTACTCCCCTTCCCCCCACTGTATCCGCCACGCTTTTTCGACCAGCTGCGTCGATTCGCCAAATTTATCGGCGCATCTCCGCCGCATAATCAGCCAATCGGACGTCATATCGCGTACAACGCCGTTTAATGATAACCTCGCATGAGTTACGACCACGAGGAACTATCTCGCTCCTTTCCGGTAAATCATGCCTTCGAAACTCGAGCCGCTATTCGTGTGCGTTAAGCGCGCCTCATTGTTCTTCCTAGTGTACTGCCACTTTGTATCCCCCCACCCCCCTCCCCCCTCTAACCGTCTTAAAAGACTGGATTTTCACGGCCCTGCAATTTCACTCGAAAACTTGGCATCCCTCCCAAAGTTTATACGCGCGTCGACGCATCGGAGATTGCCATCGGGGAAGATCCCATTGTTCCCGTCACTAAAAGACAACGCGATTGATCGATCCAATCGCCTTTATTCTCCCGCACGATACTCGCGAATTTTCTGGTTTACTATATATATGTATGTATTTAACTGCTCTCTCTCTCTCTCTCTCTCTCTCTCGCAAAGGAAATTAAAATTCTCCGTGGTTCTTACGTTGGTGGTAATTTTTTCCCCTCTCTCCCTGTTTCGAAGCGAATCACAATGGGATCGGGAGGCACGTAGGTATCCAGCTGTGACGGTCCCGGGTAAAGTACTAATGCGTCCAACTTATCGCTGAATCTTCGCATAATGAGTTAATCGGATGTCGTGCCGTGCCGGCTCCTCCCCGTGATAAGTGCGTAATGCAAACACGCGAGGATAGGTCAAGTTCCGCGCTGAATCTCCGATATTTTTCATATTTTTCCCTACGCCTTTAAAATTTTCTGCCTATGGATTGTGGCGTGCTCGAAGGAGAGGGTGGGACTTTGGCTCTCGAGGGAGAAGAAGACGACGACGACGAAGAAGAGGAAGAAGAAGAAGAAGAAGAAGAGGGAACAATGAGAGGAAGTGAAGGTCCAACGAGTGCGGCTATTTTCCACCGATAAATATCCATCCCCCTCTTCTTCCTCATCAGCGTGCCCGTTAGGCATACATCCATTCTCAGATCTTCTATCTCTCCCCCCCCCCCCCTCTCTTCCCTGCCATCCACCTTAATCTATACCGTACTCCAACATTATTTCGATCGGGCTGACCTGGCGCGCTCTGCGATGCCTCGGTGCCACTAGAAATTACCACCCCCGCCTCCCCTCATCCTATTCACATATTCTCGTAGCTCGCATCCGGCGAACAGATCCGATCCCAACCGCGATATCTCCCACGAAAGATGAATTTTCACACCGAAATGCTCTTCGTCTGCATATATATAGTTGTTATTATTATTATTATTATTACGGTTTTCACCCGTCCTCTCTTCCCTTAAAAAAATATCATCTCGTAAATACGCGAGCTTTGCTCGTTTTCAACGGTAAAGATCGTTATTGGCCGAGATCGATGACAGAAACCGTCTCGAACTGGAAATGTTTTCCCTCTACGATCCGACTTTAAGGCTGCAATTAGTCTCGATCGAAATGTCCGTTTCGCCTCAACGATCCAGCGAGAGAACGAATGCTCGCGATCACGAGGCGATTTTCCTGTGGCTCTGATTCGTCTTTAACCTGCAAATGCAAAACTTCCAAGTGTACGCCGAGAGAGTTAATTTGTGATTAAAATAAATGTTTATCCAAAAAATTGCAAATTATAAATACTTGGTTTTATAATAAATAATTGATTAAATTGTAAGAAGAGAAACGATTCAACCATGAATCAGACCAAGTCATCGTAATTAAATTTCTTTGGTATCGAGCAAATATTTAACCAACAATATTTTATTCGAAAAAATTATATTAATTTTTTTCTCCGTGTGGTAGTAATCTTCCTATGTGTATAATCTCATTTGGTGCAAGATAGCGATTGGGTGGGGGTTGCAAAGCTCGTCCATAAGAGGAGATTAATTAGACAGCGTTGAACACGGTGGTTTCAGGGATCTAGTCGCTTCGGTTTATTCGCGGGTTTAGCCATGTGTGCGTGAGCGTTACAGTGTTAAGTGTGCGTAAACGCGCGTAATGGGTGGGGAGTGGCAGCGCCAGCTGGCGTCAGAGTGACAAGATCTAAAATTAGAGCGCCTGTGTTGCGTGTCGATCGTCGCATGCGCATATCAACCGCCCCCTTCCGGCTTCGCCTTATTTTCAAAACTTCTTCAATTCGCTTCTCTCCCCTTTTCTTTCTTACGCGATACTCGTCGCGTCTCTCTGGCAAACTGGAGAAACCGTGAGAAGGAGATCGATAATGCACGAGTGTGGACGTGCCTTGCTCCCCCCCCCCCCCCCCCCTCCCATAATTTCATCCTTTGCAACTCCTCGCCGCAATTCTTTTACGCGACTCGCGCGAAACCCGCAAACGCTTATCGACGTGGGTCAGCTGCTGGAAGTAGCATGATCAGACATGTGCATGCGCGCGCTGTGAAAAGGAATCGCGGGGGGAGGGGGAAAACGCGTCACGAAAGTCCAGAATGCTCGCTTGTTGACGAGACTGGCTCGATTAAACGAAAATATGTCGAGCCCCGTGTAATCCATTCTCATCCGCTTAAGGTCGGATGATCGAGCCAGCAAACCTCCTTTCTGAGGCGCGTACAGTCGCTGCAGCCTAGCCATTCCGAGTTCAGCGAATCGTCCGTTCAAAGAGGATTATACACTTTAAATAGAAATTTATTTGTCTGTCTCTCTTCGATCTCCTCCCCCCCCCCCTTCCTTGCGCTTTTAATCCAGCTAATGATCACTTGCGTAAGCGATGCTGCAAGAATTCCGTTCAATTTCTGCCAAACTTTTAATCTGTTTCACAGTTGTTCCTTTTTTGTCCGAGATAAATATTAAAACTTCGATCAGATAAGTTTTCGAAGCTTTTAAGACACGTTTTAGATGACTGATATAGTTATTCGTAAGAGACTCGCGCCTGGCGAAAATTCCCTCAGAGCGAACATGTTGATAAGCGATTATTATTTCACGTTTCTCTCGTTTGCTTGATTGTTTAAAACGAATCATTATTCTTATTATTTATATGTGATTCTATAGGCTTAGCTTTTTGCATTTTCAATAATAAAATAATCGCTCAAACTTTTTACACATAATTTCAATTAAATTTTTTATAAAATACATTTCATGTTAGATGAGGCAATCAGGGTACTCAATAGTATCCTGATAAATTTAATAAATGAAACAATACTTATTAAAAAGTTTTTAACAAGTCCTTGTAATATGCGAAGCACTATAAGACTGTGAGTACTTAAAAGAATAAATATTACCAAGAAACATTTATAGACGATATAAAACAATAGAAAATTTTCTCCCACTGATAAAACAATAAATTACAAATCGAGTTAATAATTCGATAAAAGTGCAATGAGATCGAAGGCTGATTTGGTATTACAAAGGCTGAAGGTACACGTTGAAGATGGTCGCAGCTGCCGCGAAATCGCGAATCACTGCTGGACGCCCAGTGTGAAATCGGTGCTGTCCGCTTCAAGCTGCTCCCGTTTGGGGCCTGCACAGTGCACAGGTGCCTCGACTGCCTCGCTTACGGCCGTCTACCCGGTTGCTGACTGCCTTTCCAATCATCGAGTGCGGCCCGTCGCTTTCGTGAGCATCGCGCCAGCCTCCGACCAATTATCGAAAATTGTTCTTTTTGCCGGAGCGCGAAAGGCAAATTGCGAGAATCGAGGACAATCAGAATCGGCCGGGAGGAGATTTTCGCGAAAGTGACAGTATACATAGCTATAAACAAATACGGAGGAATCGCTTGGTTGCCCGGGGCGAAAAGCTGCCCATCTGCGCGGGCTTGAAAGGAGAGCGAGTTTCAGTCTGTACAGCGTCGTATATATTTATTAAGAAGAGGAGGAGGAGGAAGAAGAAGAGGGAAAGAGCGCGAGAGTTACTTGGGAGCGTACCGTATTGAGAGATAGGATCTTGCAGTAGCACCGGCTGCTCCAGATAACATCGGAACAAAGTGAGCAACCCCTTGGTCGCTTTCAGCCACCTTGCAACGATTTGCTTATCTAAGGCGCACCTTACGGCTAGAACAACGTCGCCATCTGTACCTCATTAGCTTAAGCGGTACAAACAGAATGTGCTATCTCACCTCACCTCGCCAAGCCAAACATCGCATGGCTGCCCTCATCCCCACTCCACTCTCTTACACTCTGTGCTTCGGGCTACCACTTCACGGTCCCTTGTACTCTTCTGTGTATACGCTCGACCATTGGGACACCCGGTGCACACCTACTTAACGTCCATTAAACACCTTATTAAATCCTATACACCCCCTTCTTAAAATTACGAAGGAAAAAGTAGTCTTGAAATGTTTAGAAAATTCAAGTATATCGTCTTTGTTTATCGGTCACTGGAAAATCCTTTTGTTTGGTCGAGAATATTTGTTTTTAATGTATGCTTTATTAAATTATGTACAGCTCTTGTTGAAAATTACAAGAGAATAATGCTGATAAATTTTAAGAGATTCGAAGCGTATATTTTTCAATCATCGATTCCTGGAAAAATCTTTTTCTTAATTGAGAATATCATTATTCTTGCTGCACACTTTTCAGGATCCATTAAAAATTCTATTAAATCTTACGTGCGCCCTGTTTAAAATTACGAGAGAGAGAGAGAGAGAGAGAGAGAGAAAATAGTCGTGAGAAACTTTTAGAAAATCAAAGTATATAGCCTTGATTCGCCAATCGCATGGAAAATCTTTTTATTTAATGGAGAATATCTGTTTTTAATACCTACCCACTTAATCTTCCTATACAAAACACCCTATTAAATCCCAGAAACCTCCTCTTAAAAGGACGAGAGAGAAAATAATGCTGGAATACTTAGAAAATCGAAGCGCATAGTCTTCGGTTGTTGATCTCCGGACAAACCTTTTCTTTCATCGAGAATGTAGCTGGTTTTAAAATTCCAGCCTGCGACGGAGCCATGGCAAAAGCTGCATCCGGGTGTAGGTCGTTGCTCAACAACTCGTAATAGATTCCACAGTTGCCTGACACTTGTCGAACGTTGGTATTTTCATGGATTATCATGAGAAAATGGGAAGCAGAAACAGACGCAGGTAGCCAAAGAGTTTTAGGTGTACCTGCTGCTTTGAGGAGTGGTCGTCTGCCACCCACGCAGCATGAATACCAGTGGAGGAGACGAGGCGAGTTTACGCGACAATGGCAGCTCGCACAATGCCAAGAAGAAGGCCCTCCGCAGGAGAAAGCATTCACAAGCAAATGAGTCTCGGGCACTCGGTACTTGCTCCCTATATCTTCGCCTATACTTCATTCCTCTTTACTTTGGCCACATCCGTCGCCTTTACGTGCGATACCCGAAAACGCTTCGCGCAAATTAATGCCGGATGCTAATTGCTAATTTATCGTGCAATGGCCAATAGCCGTGACGAATGCTACATCCCAAAAATGATTCATCGCCATACGGATCGGTTAATTGTTTTTACCGATCCCTCGTTTATATCCAATGACACAGACTCTGCTTTCGCGATGATTAATGCTATCTCGTTCGTATGCACGTCCGGCTTACCTTTCTTAATTAGCTTAAGCTTAATTCAAGGAGCCTCGGCTTAAGATAATTAATAGTGGAGAATTAATTGTTGTGAAAGAATTTCTTATTCTTAATTCTCTTAGCTTTTGTTATACTGCAAAAGTGGTTTTCTGTTTTGATACTCGTCGATAAGGGTGAGAAAAGGATAGTCTTAAGGTTTACCAACGGTCGGTAAAGTTGCTCTCGTTGGATAACGTATCCGACAACGTTAATATATCATCAGAGTGAGGTCTCTCTCTCTCTCTCTCTCTCTCTCTCTCTCAGTGGTACCACATAATATAAACTAAGTTTCTTCTGTTTTTCTCAACATTTGGTAGCACTGTAGCGTTTATAGCGTTGTTTCCACACTACTGTCAAGCTTGATCGTACATTTCTCTTTTCCCATGGAATATTACTGTGTTTACGTTGAGAAATAAATAGAAGAAAGAAAAATTCATGCACAAAAGCTGCCACATCTTTAGTTCGTCGCTCGAGAAATAATGTTGGAGGTAAGGTTTTAAATTTTCACTGATACATCATTGAGGTATGTAGTAGAATATTGACATATCTTGCAGGTAGAGAATTGCCCCAGATATTCAAGAAATCGGACAGATATTGATAATAGAAAATGGAGATTGAGGAATGATTCCAGCGCTGTTAATGGAATTTTGTGTCCCGAATATTTCCGACCGAGTGAACAAAATAAATCTGAGTCTGCTGCAGAGATGCCTTCCAAGGGGAAAATATTAATTACTTCAAAAGATCAGAGAAAAGAACCCAGGTGTAGAAAACCGATAAGAGAATGCTATTGCAATTTGGAAGGAAGAAAAGTTCATCACAAGGACAAAATTCTGAAGAAATCATCGTCATTGAGCGACTGCAGTAAAGACTCCAGTGACGCGGTACAAATGGCATCGAGAAAGGACAACGAAGAGCAGTCGAGTTCTCCTCTCAGCTCCGACACTTTAAGAAGAATAAACAAAATTAATTACGTACCCAAATCACAATTCCTGCGTAATGTTCGGAGCAAGGCCTCTCTCGACAAAAAAGCCACATTTTTCGACCAGTCGGACAAATGCCCGAGGTTAAATTGTCACGAGAGATTGCAAGGAGGAGCCGATATAAAACGAGATAAATATTATCACCGAATACCCACGGCCAGTACTCTCGAATCAAGCAACACATACAGATTAGAGAAATCAGATTCTTTACCGGAAATGAGAAATCTCGAGGAAAATCATGGAGCCTGCTCGCAAATGCACAAATGCCCGAAAATATCCCAAACCAATGCCAAAGCAGTGAACAGGAAACCTACCGTGTTCTCCAAGCGTTCCTTGCCCGGCGAGAAAAGGGAGAGGTCGTTATCAGGATTTCAGACGAGGAGTAGAAAAAATATGGAGGCCAGGAGAGAGAAGGATTGTTATTGCAAAAGTTGCAAGAAAGTCCACGGATCGAGCAGGAAGGATGCAAGCAGCAAAGAGGATAAAAGAACTTGCGGTTCTTGTTCCAATTGTTGGAAGCACGCTTACACCCTGAAGGAGGAGATGAGGAATCTGGTGGACGAGCACATCAACGAGCTTCGAAAATTTCGTGATCAGAACTATTTCGACACGCATGGCTCGGAACACACGCTCTCCTCCTCGGTATCCTCGGACTCCGTTCAGCAGTGCTACTTGAACGACCGCCTCTTCCCCGAACCCGTTAGGAGAGTTCAGAGGGACAAATTGGCGGTGACCTTGCCACCTTGCGCCACGAAGCAAGGGAAGCGAATCCACTGCTTCCCGAGATACGTGGTCTGGCAGAACAAAAGCAGCGGTAGGAAGCTCCCGTGCAACGAGAAGAGGCGATGTCAAGGCTGCCCATTAACGGGCCACGCGATTGATCTTGGCGCGTTGAAGAGAAATTTACCGAGCAACAGTTTGGCCCTCGAGTTTCAGAAGCGGCTACCGTGATAAATCAGACTTTTATCCTTTTTCAATAAATTTTTCCTCACCAGCCTCTCGTTCTTCTTCATTTATCAAGACGCCTGTCCAGATTTAATGAATCCCGTGGAAACCTTTATCTTTCGAAGGTTTTCTCGGAACGCTCATACGCCTCTTTTTCTCGCGGAATATTCGGATGCAATCTATACGAGCCTAACTGGTTTATTCCGAATCCTCATGAATGTTTCATGACTTTTCCGGTTCCTCCGTAAATGGACGCTGCGTGGATGCAATGAATCTTATCTTCTAAATTTATTACTACGGTTTATCGACGAAAGCAAAGATTTTCCGGAATTGGCACGTTAACCCTTGCCGCTGCCGATGCTAATAAAATTTGCTTTCAGTCTTTATAGCCTACTTTTTTCCCCTCGTTGCGCAACGTTATTTTTATTTCATAGGCTTTCCCGTGAGAAAAATTATTCGAAACGTGTGTGCGGCGAATGTTTTTATCCTTGAAATATTATTAATTTAACTGCGGCCGCAGATTTCCATGTACTGCAGTGCAGAGTGTATCGCTGCTGTTTAGCGAAAATAAAATTTAATTTTTTCCGCCGTGAGACACGCGTTGTAAATCATCGAGCATGAGCGTTTTAAAGGCGAATTTGCACTGGAAAAAAAAACTGCTTTATTGGCGCGCGCTCTTCCCTTGCCGAGCGCGTGCAAGCGGCTCGATAAAAAATCACTGCGTATGAAAATTCGAAGTCAGAAATTAAGAGCGAGCGATGGATATAACTGCCAAGTGCCAGCTTCGTCGTCGAGTTAAGTGGTGATCCAGGAATTTTTATCGCGGATAATCATCTTTCTCGCATTGTCCGCGTATATGCACACGCATATATATATATATATATATATATATATATATATGTGTGTGTGTGTGTGCGTGCGTGCGTGTATTATGCGGTTTCTTCGATTCATTATGCCTCCCTCGTAAAACAAAAAATTATGATTAATGAGAAACCGCTCTGATTCTGTGTCAGGGTAATTCAATTAATTTATTATGCACCATTAAGACTACTTATATAGCCGACTCGTTAAGTAATACCATTAAAGGGCAGTGAATTAAACCATACGGTATAACGGTTGCCAACCAAGTTTTTCCACTCGAGGCTTTATGCATCGAACAACAATTTGTTTATTAAACAAGCGCGGTAATTATTTTCAGGATCATGGTTCAACGCCAAGATAAATTACTCACGCGTCGATGGAAGTTTCTTGTAAGATTTTCTTCGGGATGCTCATTCATATTCATTTACAAATGAGTCAATGAACATTCGTTCTGACTCACTAAAAGCTATCAAGAGCCTGTTATTATTTAAACAAAAACGTAAAACAGCGTTCATAAACTTTTCGAGAGAAGAAACGGTAGACCGCGAGGAGTATTTAGCAAGGAGAATCAATAGAGAGAGAGAGAGAGAGGGGAGAAGAGAGACATCGATATAGAAATTAAAGCAACGAGCCTCACCCTCCGACTAATTACAATTTCTAATGGAACAATTATAAAACACTTTGGAATAGGTTAATTATCCAATTATTACAAAACATTTGTTTCTTTTTCATACCTCCATGCAGATTACGATTACGACATGACGTTTATTCGTACGTTTAAAAATTACTGCCAGTGTATACAGTGATTACTTGATTAACTAGCATATATAACCGAAGAAATTATTCCATTTAGCCAAGGAATTTCATGATTGTTGACGAGAAGCATCGAGAGATTTGTTTTTCCTGGTTAGAAATTGAAACGCTTATCACGGAAGAAAATTAATTAACACATGTTTGTACAAAAAATTGTAATTTTTTATTAAAACGATATACTTAGACGAGGGACTATTTACATTTACGTCATTGACAATAAATTTTATAAGGCCGTGAGAGAAGCTGTGCTACTGCACCGTTTTAATGAGCTGGACAGTCGCGATATTCGCAGACACAACAAGATCTCCCGACGGATTTTTATCAACGCAATTGTGGAAATGCGAACGAGCCAATAATCGAGTCCAAGAAAACTGTCGCTACCTACTGTTTATGGATTCTCGAGAAATCAACATTCATATAGCAATCTCTCTTTCTCGTTGAGCTATTTCAACGGTCCAATAAACCATATAATGACATAATAGTAATTACAATAAATCGCCCGCTTTGGTCGGATGTCAATGAAAAATCACCTTTTCCTAATAGATTGTGTAACATTGATGTTGACCTTAGCAAAAAGTTCAGATCGACGGAACTTCTCAGCTTTTATCAGAGTGTCCTTGGTAATCCTTGAATATTGATGCTGTAATGAATCAATTAATATTCAGGGTAAAGATGTATAGGTGCGGTCATTCAGGTTTTAGTAAAACAATTCTCTTTGATCGAACGAAGATAGACGAGTGGCTCTAATTCAATTACAATCTTGCTCAATTTTATGGATAGATCGTTTCAGGGACCAACGACCACGTAGGGCACATAGTCATTGTGATTGACTACGTGTCTCGCTGCATGTGTGCTTCACCTATTAACAGATGCATACCCCCCAGCAAAATGCACCTATCGATTCCTACACTTATTTCAATCAATGCTCGTTAAGAAATAACCCAAACGAAGTCCCAAGATAACTTTCAACCTATTTACTGAATTTTCCATTATCTTCGAGTGCGATCATGAAAGTATTATTCAACGGATGATTTATAGCAATTTTGATAAATTAGAGCTGAACAAATTGTTGACTAATAAGATAAATTATTAATTTATGCGTACATTCCTAAACGTCATACGCGATTTTGTGCATACGTGTTTGGGTATACACGAGGCTGAAGAAATGAAACCTGCTGATGGCTGTACGAGGAAAGATGCGTGGTTCTGAGAAAAGAACTACCCTTCGGTAATTTTTTTATTCTTCTCTCCGCAACTTTTTACGTCTTTTGATTTATCCTTGTTTCGAGTTCACGTGTTTTCGTGACCGAACCGTAGGAATTTTTTCGAGGATTTTCGCATAATGCGGCATTAAATGATTCACGTACGTGTAATATTCAGCGTCGAGTAGTGGGGCGGTCGGCGTTTAAATACCCTGTATGTTTGACCGCTTCATTCAGTCCACACATTCGCTATCTGCCAAGTATACTCGGCAGGAACTAAAAATTACAGTGTCTTTAACAAGGAAACTCGAGTGTCCTTAAAGTTACCGTCGCGTAAATAAGCAATTACACCGCAATTATTATTAGAATGATCAAAGTTGCAGTCCTTCTCCTGGCAGGAATTGCCATTGCAACTGCCGCGGAAATTCGTAAGTATTTTTCCTTTCCCCGAGAGCGTTCGGATTTTTCTATCAATTTCCTTTGTTTGTCTTTTTTTTGTTCATTTTTTATTTTTAACTTAAATTTACGATTGATAAATACTAGGAATAATAACTGCACGTGTATATGTGTGTGCATTGAAAGAGAAAGTAAAGTTCGAGCTTATGGTGGCCATGCTTCACCCAATTCTGCAGTAATGCAATCGGTTATATAATAACTCGCTTTAATGATCAAACATAATTTTCTCCTATCTAGCGAGAGCCTTCCACATTTGCAACAAGTCCGAGCCGAATTATTTGAATTGCATTGCTGATTCTGCGACAAGAGCCATTGTGTCCTTGGCAAATGGTAAGATTAAACTTTATATTTAATTAAATTAATATAATATTATTATGAAAATTCAGAACAAACCTCACGAACGATATTTCATTGATAAACTCTCTGGACCACATTCGCTGTGTATGGTAAATTATACAGAAAACTATAGAAATTAAAAAAGAAACGCGAAAAGTGCGAGTGCTATATAATAATAAAAATTAAAAATAATAATTAACGTCTAGTCCGGTGGGAAAATTCAGTTTCCTGGGTTATTTCTTGCAAAACCAGCGATGCGTTTTTTTTCTACTGATTTCACCAGAGCTGCTAAAGTATACCGCCTTTCCTTCAAAGAGGTACACGAGTTTCCCCACACGTATAGTGGCGTATTGTAATTTGCAGAGGTTCTCCTTGACTCGGACGTGTGCCCCTTCGCTTTCTTCCATCGGTTCATTGATATTTGCCTAAATTTTTCCTCATCTTCTCTCAGCCTTCCTATATATATATATATATATATACTCGTACTCCTATATACACATGAAAATCCATTAATATTATTGCGCAATTCAATAAATAGATTCATTTGAAATTTCAATAGGACTCAAGCCATTCAGAATTCTCCCAATCGAACCGTTGGCCGTGGAATCTGTAAAGATCGGCGAATCCGAAGGATCCGTCACGCTCAAGCAGGAGTACAGAAATATCAAATTGTATGGCTTGACCAAAGGTCTTCAAATCTCCAATTACCGGTTGGTATATGCTGCAATGTTTCATCAAATTTTTCATCCACAATTTATTTATATTAAACTCTGTATATATATATATATATTTAAATATTAATACGAACCAATGGTTACAGAATAAATCTCGACGACAAATGCGAGCTTCTCTCGGAAGCTTACAATCCTCAAGTTGAATTTGTAGCAGATTATAAAATTAACGGTCGTATCTTGGTGTTGCCTGTCACAGGAAATGGAAAATCCAACATTACTATGTGTATGTAATGCCTGATTGAAGAGATTCGAGTGTATTTGGATAATGTTCATTAATACTGACCTTGATTACTCCTCGACAGATGACTTAAAGACAGAGACCAATATCTATTGTGAAAAGTACCAGAAGAAGGGAGAAACCTTTATCAGGGTGAAAGATTACGTGGTTAAATTCAGTCCTGGACGAGTGTCATTGCAATTCGACAACCTCTTCAATGGTGACACAGTATTGGGTATGCCTTGAAGAATTCTCAACTGATTATGTATTCCTATTGAGCAATACGTTCTTTTGATCAATTTGTAAAAGGATAATATATTCCAGTAGACTTTTCCGGTTGATAATAATCTATAGTCGCCATTGATGAATATTTTTTTCTAACGCACAATTTATCGATTGCAGGAGACCAAATGAATAAATTTATCAACGAGAATTCAGAGTTGCTGTTCAAGGAACTTCAAGCGCCGTACGAAGAGACCTTCGGACTTGTGTTCCAAAAACTCAGTAACGATATTTTCAGTCGAATACCCATGAACAAACTTTTCCCAAATTGATTCAATAAATTTACCCTTTTCTTGTTAAGTTTTGTATATAAATATAAGCGACAATAAATTTTGTTTTTATTTTTACAAAATCACTGGGGCATCTCATTATATATCCTTTCCAAAATCTGCACATACTCTTTTATAACACAATGAAAGGAGTACATGTTATATGTATATATGTAGTTATATAGCTCGTCGTTTAAACTAAATATGTAATGCAGAAATAACGCGAAACTCCTCAGACACTTTATGTCACGTGAGCTAACTCTTATAATAAATGAGTAAAATCTGTTATTCTTGAATTTAACGATTGCTATATATATTAACATTGAGCAATGCAAGGATGTATATAATTTTATTAAAAACAAAGTTTTCTAGATATACGATTAAACAGACTTTTCTTGAATTATTTAATGCAATAATTAGAACTACATTGAAACATTTAAAATGCAAATATACTCTGTATGTTAAAAGTATAAAATTATAGAAAATACGTGTAAAGCTACTTATCGAATTGTAATAAAAATTAATGGGACAATCATTCTTCAAATATGAGAACTACGTAAGAAGTTACTTTCAAAGTTGATCTACTATTTTTTGTTTCAAAGTAGACTGCAGATTATATATTAACGAGCAATTATGGATTTCTAATTTGAATATTTACTGAAAGTACATACATTCCAGTTGACTATTAATTTATTATTAAAGTAGTCGCAAAGGGGGGGGGGGGGGAGATCGCGCAGAAAGGGCTAAAGATACTAGATAATGTAATGATATTACCATTTCTGCGATTCAATTTACCTGACCTGAAGTTCGCGTTTTTCTGCCAAAATATCTTTTCCTTCTTCGTATGTATACATATTACCGACAGTTACACCCGTAAGTAACAATTCGCTCAGGAACTCGAGGGGCAGCTCCTGAAGTATACCGAAGCTGACCGAAGCTCAGCGAAGAAGGCCGAAAAATGCGCACCAACACTTCACAGTTGTTCACGCACTTCACCGGACGTAAATCACGTACATACCGACCGAATGGTCCGAATGGCGCACAGAAGTGACTGAAAGTTGCATCTTTGTATACATTTTTTTTTTTTGTAAATCTGTGATAATTTGAATTCTATTACTTGTAAAACAAAGGAATTTAATTATATAATTTATTGAATTTCAACCTCAGTTTGACGTATATAAATATATATAATGAGTAGAAAAAAGTTACGAGTAAAATGCTCGAGCTTAAATGAAGATAATAATTCTTTCCGAGAGAAAGAAGGTATAATCTAATAATTATTAAAAATTAGTTATAATTTCTGTGTGACTTTCGACGCAAGACTTTATCGAGTTCCTGATAATTGCTTTAAAATTTTTGTGATTCTTCTGTACTAACATATGATTTAATTTATATCGTGTTTTCCTTAACCTATATAATTGTACATTATAATAATTATAACACTAAATAAACTTAGCATTCTTTTTATCAGGTTCATCAAAGACTGCCTACAACTATAAGATTTGTAATCAAGATGCTGTTGCTGTGACAGCATTCGTCAATACTTACCAGCCAAAATTCAGTACCCCGATCAGAAATAAAGATAATATTCAAAATGCTAAAAATTCTCCAGAGCATGAATATGGTCACAGTCCAGTATCTCTTCCTCTTACACAAGATGGAACCAATGAAGTAGTTTGGGATTGGCAAAATTCTTTACCTAGCACTGTTAACAACAGGGGGAGCTTTTCATCTGACACACCTAAAAGAAGAAAACTATTACAAAAGAAACGAAATTCTAATTCACCATTGCTTTATAAACCACCTAAGAGAAAACTAGTAAAAGAGAAGGAGATGGAAAGCATGGGCCAGTGGAAAGCTGAGTTACAGGCTTTATCTGAAAAAGTTAAAACAATACAAGAGACAGAGGATATTAATATTTGTAATGATAGGAACTTAAAAGAAAACAGTAATGGAACTGAATTGATAGTGGATGTAAATGTATATAATAGTGATAATAGCACAAAAATGGATTCAAATACAGATGACAGCACTTCTCAAAAAGAGAGTGCTGATTATAGTGAGTTATTTGATGATTCTATTGATGAGTCCATGATGATTTGTAGTCAAGAAATAGAATCAAAATTTCAATCGTGCGCAATTGCTGATGCCTGTATCATTACTAATAATTACACATATGGTAATAATAAAGTCTTATCAGATACTACAAAAAATGAGATACAGTGTAATATGGTAGTAAACAGCTATGCTTCGAGCAAGTTACCAGCCTTGCAGATGCTTGGTTTATGTAACAGATCAATGATAAAAACTAATAAGCTGACAAGTGTAGTAACCAATTTAACAAGCAATGGTTTAGAAAATCCAAAAAAAGATACTGAAGCTGCTTACCATAATAATAATATAATTAATATTTCAGAGCAAACATCTTGTGTGCAAAAGATCAAAAGCGAGAAAAGTAATTCTATTTTATTGGATTTCCCAGATGATTCGTTTGATGACTGTTTAGCAAATTGTATCGAAGATGATAAATTAACACCAAAAACCATTAAAAGTACTTATAATTTCAAAAATGAAGAGTGTTCAAATATGTTATCCGAAGCAAATAAATTTCATTCATCCAATGTAACACAAAAATGTAATATGTCAAATAAGTTTGCAAAATCATTTGTTCACTCAAAAAAAAACCAAGAAGATAGCCACCTTATCGACATTACAAACGGAAATATTACCGTTCAACCAAACAGCATTACAAATAAAATTGTACCACAAACAGATCCAATTCATACCTCGCTTATGGAGAATAGAAAATTTTTTAAAACCAAATGCCTGTCAGATTCTTACTTTGCTCAAAACAATCATGCTAATAATAAAGACAAATTTGGAGGAGTAAAATCTTCGATGAATAAAAATTTACCAGTAAAAGGTCTGATTAGAGCTCAGTCAAATTCGAATATTCAGTCAGTAAGTACAAATGCTTCAATCAAGTTTTCTTCAAAAACTACAACATCTAGTTTAAGCGGACTTCAAATCAACAGATTAAACAAAAAAGAGGATAACATTAATGTTCAAGCAGGTCGTAATATAGAGAGTCATGAGCCAACCAAAAATTCCCAAACTGTTCATTGCACTCCTGAGGAAATTGAAAAGAAAAGATTAGAAGCAAAGATGAAATTGGAAGCAAAAAAAAGACAAGCTAGTGCATCAAATGTTAACAATTTGGTAAATTCTAAATTAATAAAAAAATCTATACAAAGGTTTGGTTGAGGATGTTGGAGAGAGAAAGAAACAAACAAAAGCCAACAAATTTCGTACAGGAGGAAAATAAATATTTTTGGTTTTTAAATTTATACAATACTATTTTAGTATCAAGAAAGTGTTGTTATATATTAACTTTATGTGTTATTTCCTCTTCTACATGTTTTAAGATCAGACTTCTATTAAGCACCATTATTCTTTGTAATTTCGATAATAGCAGAGAAATACACAAGTGATAACAGCTGTAATAAATTAAATGTTAAAATAGTTTTTTTTATATCTTATTTTCTAAGAATTTTTTTCCTTTTATAAAATATTTCCATGCTATTTGTGTACATATTTAAATGTTAAAATTACTCATATTCAAGATATGTAATTTAGATAAGAACAAATAATTTTTAAGCAATAATTAATACATAACACATTTTATTAAGTATTTTTGTACAGTAACAATAATTGAGTTAAACATAAAATAGAACATTTTACAGAAACACTTGATAATTAGTCTATTGGAATCTAATGCAGTAGCTATTAAATGACTAAATTCTCATTATTACTTACAGTACATTTATTAAGATATGTAATTAAATAACTTGAAATATAATACTATTTTATTGAAAACTTATAATTAAAAATTCACAAAATTTGTGCGCATCTGCCATGAATAGCAAGTAAGGTATTCAACAGAGCAAGCCTTTGAGAAATTATAATTTAAAATTCCGGTGTTAATAGATTAAACACGAAACAGTTGTAGTAAATTTGTTCCTCTCCCGGTAAAGGAGACGCGGATGATTAAAAGTAATAATACATTAAGCGTTATGTACGTTTATCAAACGGTTCATTGTTGATAATGATGCTTTGTCAAAGAGCAATGACACTTTCACGACCAGCACCCACACCTATCCATTTGACTACAGCACAAAACAAAAAGTAATGTTGACATTATTAATAATATCCTTAAATTTTCAAAGAGAGAATAAAGTAAAATTAAGACTATTAAAAAAAATATATATTTTCACATTATTTTAATTGTATTAACATACCTGGTATATTTAAATGCTCCTCTATTAGCTGTATATATTTTCTTGCATTGGTCGGCAGTTTATCTAAAGAGCGCACTCCTTCGGTATTTGAACTCCAGCCGTCCAATTTTTCATATATCGCTTCGACTTTAGATAATTCAGATGTGCTACTTGGAAAATAATTGATTTCTTTCCCATTTAATTGATAGGCGATACATACTTTAATCTCCGACAACGTATCCAAGATATCCAATTTCGTCAAGCATAGAGAAGTATACCTTTGCAGAAAAGAATAGTTATGAATGACGTCTAAAAATTTCACTCATATCCTAATTATTTTAGTATTTTCTTACCCATTAACCATGGCTGTGAATTTAAGGACTGCCAAATCCAACCAGCCGCATCTTCTTTTCCGTTTAGTCGTTACACCAACCTCATGGCCTCGCTTTTGCAGCAGCTCACCTGTAGCATCTAACAGCTCAGTTGGAAATGGCCCATCGCCAACTCTTGTAGTATACGCTTTTACAACGCCAATAACTTCACCAATTGTACTTGGAGGTAACCCAAGCCCAGTACTCACACCTCCTATACTACAATTGGAGCTGGTTACGTATGGGTAAGTACCAAAATCAATATCCAACATTGCAGCATTGGCACCTTCAACCAACACCTTTTTGCCTTCTTGTAAAGCATTGTGCAAATACTGAACAGTCTCTTTAACATAAGGTCTGATTCGTTCTGCAAATCTGTAAAAGAATATATCTGCTTATAGTAAAAACGAAATTTATATTATGGAGCTTTTTAAATCTGTTAAACAAAACAGATAGCGCACCCTTTATACCGCTCGAGCTCTTGCTCGACGTCCACATGTAATGCTGGAAACATTTTTTGATACGAAGTAACCAATGTTTTAAATTTTTCGGAGAATTTATCAAAGTCACCGAGAAGATCGCCAATTCTTAGACCATTTCGAGCAGCTTTGCTAGAATACGTGGGTCCTATGCCTTTTTTTGTTGTACCCAAGGATTGAGTTCCTTTCTCCAATTCTTGCAATCCATCCACCTGTTGATGAAAATCGAAGACAATGTGGGCCCGATCTGATATTATAAGACGTTCTTTCCAATCTTTGAGTCCTTTGGCTTCATTTTTCTCCAATTCCTCGAATAGACCAGGTATATGAATGACCACACCATTTCCTGTAAAGTAAATATCACTTGCTATCATGGACATAGATTTATAATTAAGACATAATAGAGCTGAAATAATAAGCCTATTTGTAGTAGTATTATAGCACATAACTCATAAACAATATTCAAAAATTGAAGTATTGATAGACTGATAAATGATTAACACCTACAGTCTCAAAATTAAATGACGTATAAAAAACATTATTTGATATTAGACTTAACTTTCCAAATAGAAAGACTTTCAAATTTTGTGTAAAGAAATGTAAAACATTATTAATCACATTAAAACTTGATAGCTATATCTGAAGCTGGCCTCATGTGTTCTCTGTTTATCTAATCTTAAAGTAATATTACCTATTACTGATTTGCATCTGGGATTGATTATACCACTAGGCAGAAGATGAAAGTCGAATTCAGCACCATCTACAACTACTGTATGACCAGCATTATTTCCTCCCTGTGGAATTACAGTAATTTTTCAAGAATAGATCTTATCTCTAATTGATTATAGTGAAATTGACAAAACAAAAATAAAAACCTTTATATTTTGTTACTATTATTACTGACTTTTATAAATAAACAACTCAAGGCAAATCATAAATGCAATAGCATACATAAATTTTGCTTAGTTATCCTTTTCATTTAAAAAGAAAATATTATGAAATGTTTCCTTTATACAAGTATGTAGAGATTAATTTGAAGATATCACTTTCAATTATGACATGATATAGAGATATATGTGTTTTAAAAATATATTATACTGTGTTATCTTGAGATTATATAATTGAACCATATAGTAATAAATGACTTAATGTTGAGGAAAGAAAAGACGAATGAAATTGAACTTGAGTGTAGAACATTATAGATGAAATGTAATAAAAACTGTAAAATAAGTAGACTTGTATACAGTGGTGGATATCCTGAAATTGGCAGATTTTTGGTAATTAAAATTGTGCATGTATGTATTAGATAGTGTGTGATTGAATTATAGGGCAAAATACATATAATAACAGTTATATAGTATAAAAATATAGGCAAGAATTGCGATGGTTTGAGTTTGCAGTGAGAGACCAATATAAGACTGATAGGACTATTATTGCGAAAGATTAAATGATTTATACGTAAGGACAATCATAAGAATAAATAGTAAGATAAAACGCACACACACACCTGACATCTGCATACAATATCAGCATCGGTAGCTAACATATCCACTACTTTTCCTTTGCCTTCATCACCCCATTGTGCACCAAGAACAACCGTGACCTTGGATAGAGCACCGCTCGAGGACATTCTCTGCTTCTTTCGTGGAGACGTTAGCGTAGTACAAGTTCCATTTGTTTGCTGATTCGAATGCTGCTGCTGCATCCTCGTCGTCTCTAGTCTCTGCACACAAGTATCGTATATCGATATTTACAAATTTCTAGGTTACCAACCAGAAATGAGCATCCGCTGGCATCCGCCAACGACCGGGGCAATACGGACAAGACCGACGGGACAGACAGACGGGACTCACGAGAGACACGAGACTTGACGAGACATAAGTCATAGGACTATGGGATAATGGGAATTAGGTGGGGTAGGGTAGGAGGTAGTAGTAACTATTGAGTTAAAGTGTTATATATAGGCCTTATTCTATAAACAACAGTAAGCTCAAATTTCAATTTGGTAATTATTTAAAATAAGGAGCCATCTAACATCGTATTAAAGGATGAAGCGAGGCATTGGCTATTAGTTAAGACGCATATAATCATTGCGAAACGGTTTCGTTTATAAATTCGGGGCAGTTTTCCAAATCAACCATCTGATACAAGTATACAGTTTGTGTGACACGCACTGTATAATTCGTTTCATTGGTCACAGCCATACGTAAACGTCCACAGATACGGTGGATGGACAACGGAATGGAAACGAGTCTGAGGCGTCTGAGCGGCTGCAACTGAAGTAACTGAACAACCATGAGTTAAAATAGTTTAATTCATTTAACGGAAACTATTTTTTAACTTAAGTTTAATAAGTTAGACCTCGGTTAAAAAGATTGGTTGAGAAACGGGGATGAGATGTAACCAAATTCTGTGATTGTAAATTATCATTGTGCACTGGACATTACGATACTCGTAAGCACTCGTATTCTGCCCCGTATTCTGTAGCTTTAACGGCAATTTTCGGTACCGGTAAGAGTCAGAAAACGATATATATTTGCATTTATCATTACACGTAGTGGTTTATGCTGTCAACTTTACCCTAACGATACGAAAATTTGTTGGTAAGAGATACAGAATTGCCCTACTGCGGTAGTACTTCATAGTAGTCAAGAGATACTATACACACAGGTGGTGCGTACTACACGCGCGGGAGTTGTGATAAATGATGTCGAATTAGATTGAATTAGTCGTAAAATCATAAACCTCGTGACAAGGAGTGAACGGTTCTATCTTTATATTATTCAGGGCCGATTCTTTCACTTATTGGTAGAGGTGTTGGTATATTTATCTGTTCGGTAAAACTTGAAAATGAATAGAATTCACTATGGTTCGTAATCTTTACCTAACCATTTTATTTGACCAATAGGTTGAAAAATTTGGCTACAACTTTATTATAGCTTTACTTACTGTCCTTTCTGCCAAAGTACTGCTCCTCTCTACCCTGTTTGCTGCGTGTTCTGGTTTGTGTTACACCACAATCAACCGCAATATCTTGTGACTTGCATTGCATATAGTTGATATGATAAGAGGGTTAGGATGAGGGAGGAGATTCGTCACGACTTAACCAGAATTAGTTCCACGATTCGCTCATTTTCCCACTCCGGTAAAAGTCAGCTTTTGTCGCGAGCGCCAGAAAACGAAGCGGAGAAAATGAAAACAAGCTCTCACGGACACGTGCTGCCTGTACGTGTCAAATGTATGAGCATGTTTGACAATGTGTGTGATAGTATGGTGAGGTAAGGGGTTTATTTTCATCGCCACTCGCAACTTTAACATAAATGTATTCCAAAATATAAAGAAAAACGATGATAAGCTTAACGCTGTTTCAGCTTAGACTAAGTTTGCTTCAATTTTTTTAGTATAATGCTTAGCTCGGTCATCGTTTTAACTCAGTGTCCGATTGAATCCCGAGTTTATATCCGTTAAATTACAAAATTCATGACAAATTTGTACTTTTCCATCTAGCCTGACTTGGATGAGGCTCCTAAATGCGTCAAGGACGCCAATAGCGGCGATGTCCTAACATTCACTGTGGAAAATTAACTCATCGACCTTTTAGTTAACTTTTCTCTATGCATACTTCCTGTCTGCTATAATTCTTATTACTGCACCATAGCAATAAAACGATGATTTTTCCAACAGACTGAATTCCAAAATAGCTGAAACCACTTGAAATTTCTATAAGATTTGTCTCATATTAACATATACAAAAATTTCAATACTTTTCATAAATTCAAATGATTACAGAATGCAGTTCTATATGTAAACTTTATCTTTTGCCTCATTAGACTACTACATTTTCTCCCATTGCATCTAAAATTTATATAATACATTTTTTCTTCTATTATACAGACTTGGTGTCTTATCATCACCATAAATAATGAAGTCTATGCTTCAATCATGGAAATTTTTTTTCATAGTAGCATATCTCAGGAGATAAAAGATAAGGTTGAATAAATATCAATGATGATGTTTAATTTATATTTCTTAAAACACAAGTGCACTAGAATGTTTGTAATATATCAAAATCAGTATTAAAATGTAAAATGATAAATATCAATTTATTCGCTCAAGATTTTTAACAAATTGTTCAACTAGGATATAATTATATCCTGATTAAGAAGATACTCTAGAAGCATACATATCTGTTAAACATAAATTTCATACTGATAGGCAGCACGAATTTAGAATGCCAAAAATATACACAGTTTAGCAATATCACCTAATGTTTCTGTTGGAAGGTATCCTGAAGGTCGTTTAATGATAATACTAAGTCCCATTACAATCAATAAAATGGTTTTTGATGTATAATTATTTTTACATACAATGTCTGGTACAGCCAGCACTACACTTTCAGATTTCATAAATTAAATTAATAATTGTTGGACTCTACAAATACAATCAATTATTGATTCCACTATCATTTACTAGAGTCTAAACTTTTCTGATTCACCTTCCTCAATATATTTTTAAAATTTAAATAAAAAATCTTTTCTTTTCAAGGTTTTAATTTCTGTTTTACTGTAAGTATTGACATTGCCAACACTGGTAGCATAAAAATGAGCTTTCATTACTATGAATAATCAAAAAAGTGTAGACCCCCTGAAGTGCTTAACTGGTTAAACTTGTGTTACAACATTGGGTGCATTCAGCTAAGATAACAGTTGCGGAACTCTGTGTGTGTGTGTGAGTGTTGAGTAATTCTTCTTAAACTCCTACTTCTATTAGGTAAAATTGTGGGATCTAACAGTAGTAGCCAATAACATACACTGCTCCCTTAACAGTTGACTGAATTGAATGCACCCATTTGTGTGATATTGTATCAATTTGGTAAAACTGCTGCATATAGAAAAACCTTAAAAAAAAATTCTCTACATTGAAAATCTTCTAATCAATTTTGATCAGATTTTAGGAAAATCATGAGACGACCCAGAGGAATTTATCCTACAAAACATTTTGGTGTTACTGTCACACCCTGTACAGTAAGCTAACTTTGAATATACTGAGAAATGTTGTTTTCGATTCTAATCTATTTGCACATCTTTTATACACTGATCTATCCTTCAAAGTGAGTTACACACTATGCTTAGAATAGTTATATTTCTTAATATATATTACTTTAACAGTTTAACTACACCTTTCAAATGCATTATTTGCATTTACTTTAACATAATATTTCTAATGCAATGCTTTAAAATATGGAACTTAGCTAGTTACTTAAATAATTACTTACTTTATATATAGATGCAAATTAAATATACAGTATAATAATCCATTTTTTTTCTTTATAAAAAATTAAAGATTTTTCTCAATGCTAACTCAATGATGTAAGCCAGCAACTTTTAATTTTTTTGGCTGGCGTATGGCTCTTCCAGTTTCACTGTCTGATGACTCTGATTCTGTATCATTGAAATTACCCACACTTACTGAATCAGACTTTGATACTTCGCATGTTTCAGCGGCAAAATTACCAGTTACTTTTGCCTTTTCCAAAGTTCTTACTATTATAAGATTTCACCAGAAAAAAAAAATAATATTAATCTCTAAAATAAATAACTTAAACATATCTCGTCTGTATAAACATACCTTGAGATTCTAATAAACTATTTTGTCGCTTTAGATCATCAATATCTTGTTGATGAGACATGTTCTTCCGACGCATAAATTGTATATATTCTGCAGCCTTTTTTAAAATTTGTGCTCTACTTGCAACCTTTTCTCCTTGTAATGCAGGAACAGAATCTCTAAGACTAGAAAAACTGTCTTTGATATGATCTCGACGCTTACGTTCCAGAGCATTATGATGCGCTCGCTTCTCGGCCTAAGAATGAAATATTTACATACTTTCATAAAGATCCAACTTAAAAGTAATGTGTACCATTGATACCTGTGAATAATACTGCGTGTTATTTGAGTGTCTCTGCCTAGAATCCGAATCATCGCCTTCCTACAATAACAAATCGATGACGATTACAGTTCTTTAGTAACACTACTACTACCAGCAATATTCATAATCATAATAAAATATTTTATAATTCATTGATAGATAATAACTTACATCGCTCTCAATATCTATGTCCCTATCATCGTCACTCATTTTTAATTTTATTGAGTTATTTATACAGTAAACAATCTTTTAACCTCCAACTTAACCTCTTCTTTCTATTTCTTGTTATATGTTACTCCACTCCACTCATCAATTACTGATCACACTTTTACTCTTCTTAAGCCTCTCAGGGCCCATGCACGACACGCATAGCCCATAGGAGTCATAAGGACGCACAGTGTCGCACACTCTCGCAAGTTGCAGAGGCCACCTTCCGGCTGCGTTCAGTTTCACGCATATACGGACGGGTCTTTTCCTAATAGCGGAGCAGCGTTGTCAAGTGTAGTATAATTTTCCTATTGCGTAGTATCCTTAGGATACTACGCTACAGTTTCTGTTCCCTGCGGGATCCTACGCTATAGTTTCTGTTCACTGCGGGATCCTACGCTACAGTTTCTGTCCTTGCGGGATACACGGAGCGTTTCCGTTTTGCAATCGGATTGGAAGCGAATTGATTTAGCCGCAGGGGTGCAAACGAGACGAAAGATCTGACGAAAAGTTCCCTAGACTCTAATCCAAACCTTCCGATAACCATAATCGGATTTCGGATTCAGATTGAGGAATTGGTGGGGGTAGCTAGATTTGAATTCAGCTATTGAAAATTTGTCGTGTTTTTAAATTAAAGCGGTGAGTAGAAATAATAGACATTCACTAAACGTAAAATGATAATAAATTTCTAATAGTGAGAATATACGTAATAGCATAATGTATATCCTATAATATTTAGAAATTTATCATAAAATTTATTCTGAATATTTGACACACAATTCATTCTTTGAGTAAAAATATTGATCTAGAAAAAAATTAATTCTTAACAGAACCAATTACCAAAAAATTGATTTTCAACTTACTTTTAGTGAAGTATGCTTTTAGAGGCCGTAACCATTTACTAAGTTTAATTACAGATGTATAAAAACAATTCTTAATGATTAAGAAGTATTATTTAAAATTATATTTTTTTACATAACATTTAAATACTTATTTTAGAGCATGGATCATTTACACACATGGACTACAATATTTGATGATGACGAAGAAGTTATTGAAGACATTATGACATATGACAGGGAAAATCATTTACGGATTGAGGAATTTTATACCAACATAGCATTAAACTATTCGTTAACAGGTGATATCGGAATAAAATTTTCCTTTAATTATATTTAAAATATATTTAAAATTGTATTGTATAACTAAAATGTTACTATATATTTGTATAGATTTCAAGTCTCACTTTCGTTTATTCAGAACCACTTTTGAAACTGTTTTGGAGAAAATTGGGCTATGTATAGTAAGCAGGACTGGACACCCTAAAGTAAATCCTGATAAACAACTCGCAATGACTCTCTGGGTTTTGGGGAATCAAGAGGTTTATAGGTAAATTAATAAATGATACAATGCTATCATCATATTAATAATTTTCTTAAACATAAAGAAAGTCTACAACTATATAGTAGGGTTACCTGTATTTTTCTGTAATGCAGATCTGTTGCTGACCGGTTTGGTGTAAGCAAAGCCACGCTATGGGATTGCGTTTTTAATGTGGCTTTTGTTTTACAAAACCATGTTAAAGAATATATTAAATGGCCAGAACAGCAGCAAATTTTTCGGAATCAATATAAATTCATGGCAATTGATAATTTTCCTGGAGTAGTTGGGGCAATAGATGGATGTCATATTCCAATCAGTGCTCCAAGTGATAATCCAAATAGTTACATTAATAGAAAAGGTTTTTATTCTATGGTGCTGCAAGGTATTTGTAACCATCGAATGAAATTCATTGATGTCTTTGCTGGATTTTGTGGAAGTGTGCACGATAGTCGCGTGTGGAATCGTAGTGAAATCAAACAATTAATTGATAGGAATGTGGGTCTATATTTTCCACAAAATACACACATAATTGGTGATTCGGCTTACCCATTATCGACATATTTGTTAACTCCGTATAAAGATAATGGGCACTTAAACCAAATACAAATGAACTATAACAGAAAATTATCAAAAACGAGGATAATTATCGAAAGGACTTTTGGAGTATTAAAAGGTCGATTTAGAAAATTACATTTCGTGTATATGTACAATAGCGACATGATTCCACTACTAATTTTAGCTAGCTGTATTTTACATAATATATGCATTGATCACGAGGATGATCCATTTGATGTAGATTTAAATAATAATGGAGACTTGCATAATGAAATACATAATATTTTTTCAGACGCAGTGGAGAAAAGAGAGATAATTGCTAATTTGATAAATTGATTCTTAAATCTCATTTACTATCATCTTCTTATTCTACTTTTGATTCTTCGAGCACTAGCAAAGGGTTAATAAAAATAATGTTATATATTATAACAATCAGAGTATAATGCAGAACTTATCTTACATTTTAAGTACTATTAACTATTATTAGCATTACTCATCGTTAAAGTTTAAGTTAATTTATGGTTTTGTTGAAACTTTCATGTTTTTAGGAAGTGTGTTTCTAAATTTATGCCTGCAGGTCCTATTGGTAATATCTAGAACCAGTTTATCATTGTTTAAGCATTATATTAATTGAATGGTTGAAAAAAATATGATAACAATATTCACTTAAGATACTCCGAAACATATATGTAAGAAAATGTTTATCTTTACCTACTCTAACAATTAAGGATACCAATAATGATAAAAGGCTTTGAAAAGGTCTTACGCAAAAATCGAATACTTTGTTTTCAATCTATGCTTTAGCGTTGAAATAATGGTTTCTGTATATGCATTTAGTACTAAAACATTTATTTTAATCTTTGTAATATAATAAAATCATTTATGGAATAAACGTAATCTGTAGTAAGCAACACTTAATTATAAATCTAATTATGAAACTTTCATCATGTAAACTATTAATATACACAGTAACGACTAAACAAATATTTACAATAGTTTAAACATGTCCATATTTGTAAATAAAATTTTAAAACTTTATAACGCTTAATTTCATATTCAACCAAATGTTTAATGTTTCACTTTTCTTCATTGGCTTCAGCTTCTATTGTTTTCTAAAGAGCAATAAAATATATAAAACAAAAATTATTTAAAAAAATAACCATTATCAATGAAAAGGTTGATTATTTATGTTGATGTTCTTACTTACAGCACTTTTTTTATAAAGCGATAACACTTCTTTCTTAATCCTCATGTTTTCTATATGATGTTTCTCCCTTTGTGCATAAATTTTCTCTAATAAGGATTGATTATTTGTTGATCGCCTTTTTCGCACACTACGTTCTATATTTTTGGACTGGCAATGACATTTACTTGGTATAGTGTTACTAGGGCTCACTTCACAATCAATGATCTCTGCAATTATATCTCTTGAATCAGTTTTATTTAATTGACAATTATATCCACTAGTACTAGAAGCTAATGCAATTGGCGATATCTCTGGTGAATGCTCCAATAAACCTTGCATGGTTTCATAAAAGAACCATGTTTTATTACCCTCTCCTGTTTGGCTTTTTTTTTCTTTAATATATTTAAACTTTTGTTTAAGATTTTTCCACTTTGTACAGCATTGCTCAAAATTCACTTTGTAGCCGTGGCTTTTTAATTTCTCAGCTATACTTAGCCATAAACGCTTTTGGTAGCAATTTTTTTCACTTAGTATGTATTTCTTCTCACTTATTTCGTGTAAAAGGAGTTTTGTAGCACTTATATTCCAATGAAAATGCTGAAAATTTATGCTCTCCATATTTGAAAGGTTATTGGCCAGATCCATCTAAAAAGAAGTAAATAATATTAGTGCTGATATTATAGAAAATTCGACTTAGATCTTATTTTTCTTAGCTAAATATTATAATTTTTATTTAGTTAATTTTACACTTATTTAATTATGCTATTACTCGCATATTCTAACTTTATTAAAAATTTATTATCATCTTACGTTTAGTGAATGTCTATTATTACTACTCACCGCTCTGATTTAAAAACACGATAAATTTTCAATAGCTAAATTCAAATCTAGCTCCCCCCACCATTTCCTCAATCTGAATCCGAAATCCGATTATGGTTATCGGAAGGTTTGGATTAGAATCTAGGGAACTTTTCATCGGATCTTTCGTCTCGTTTGCACCCCTGCGGCTAAATCAATTCGCATTCAATCCGATTGTAAAACGGAAACGCTCACGTTTTGGCCATTAATCTTGAGTATTCTTGAGTCTTGGCGAGGGGAAGTTAGAATCAGAGGGGCGAGGGGATTTCTAGGGAGTTTGTCCGTAGCTGTCAAATGGCGCGATTAACCCTCAATTTTATATCATCAACAAAAATAATATTTTCGGAAAACGATTGTGGAAAAGAAGGAAGGATTTTAATAAATAACAGAGAAGACAAAATATATAGGATGAGTATAAATTAATAAAAAAAATGAAAATTATTGTGAATTTTTAAGAAAATATACTTTGTGGTTATTTTATTTTTGTTACAGTTGAAATCCGGTTATGATGACTTTCAATTAAGGAAAAAAGTAATTATAGACTAATAAATGAAAAAGTATTAAAATATGAAGCACTTCTCTGTATGGCCCAGTCATTTCAATAATTGTGACTTAATGTTATAATAGTGAATGTGTAAGCGATTAGTGCATATACAACAAACTCTTATTGTAAATTTAATAATCTTGTATGACAATGTTTTAATTGCTATTATTTTAAATTAAAGCTAGTTTAATTAACATATTTTTATTTCATCCCTTTCTCAAAATTCTAAACACATGGTAATTACCTATTCTTATAGTAGTCATATATTCGTTAAATTACATACAAAATTACAACTGTTTTATATTTGTAAAGCATAGCTGTTTGTTGCAATGATTTTTATTATTCAATGTGAGACAAATCGCATTTTGTTTAGGTAAATGTCTTATTTATCCGCCACATCCTTCCATATCTTATGCGACATTTATTTGACTCCGTTGCACTATTTTCTTCCAGTCTATATCATATAACATTAATTTTCTAATCATTTATACATACACACAGATCTAATAATACTGCTGATCTGCAATTATTTTTGTAATTGTTGAAATGATTGTTAAACCATTATCTTGTTTAATTTGTAAAATGGACATTTGAATGATGCTATTAAAATTTGGCAACTTTTCTGCGAGATATGTTCTGATAATATTTGTGAAGATAAAGTTCTTTAAAAGGTATATGTATACTGCTGAGTTCATCTTGTTTTCAGCTTTAAATAGTTTTCCAACTACACGCATGGATATCTATTTTGAATATAGAATACATATTTCATTACATCTATTATGATATTGTTAAGATTGATAGAAAGATATCAATTCTTTGAAAATGATATATTATATATCTAGTAACTGGATTAATTAAGGTTTTAGAACAGATAAATTTCACAAACAAATAGGACTAACAAAATATGTATTATATATTGAGGAAGGATATCCAAATGTGAATTATTTGAAGCTAAAAGCAAGATAAATTCAGCAGTATCCTTAAATGTATTGGAGAACAACATCCTCTCAAATTTAAAGAGAAGATATCCTATGGAAGAGATGCCAAACATTATAAGTAAAATAATTCAAGTGTCCATTCTTCAACTTTAATAGAACAATGGTTTACCAATCATCTTGACATTTATAAGATTAATTAGTCAATAGAATAGGTATATTTGAGTGTATATAAAAATAGCAAAAAATTAATCGTATATTTTGAAAACTAAAAGAAAGAACTAACAAGGCAAATAAATGTTACATAAGATATGGAAGGATGTGGCGGATAAATAAGACATTTACCTAAACAAAATGCGATTTGTCTCACATTGAATAATAAAAATCATTGCAACAAACAGCTATGCTTTACAAATATAAAACAGTTGTAATTTTGTATGTAATTTAACGAATATATGACTACTACAAGAATAAGTAATTACCATGTGTGTTTAGAATTTTGAGAAAGGGATGAAATAAAAATATGTTAATTAAACTAGCTTTAATTTAAAATAATAGCAATTAAAACATTGTCATACAAGATTATTAAATTTACAATAAGAGTTTGTTGTATATGCACTAATCGCTTACACATTCACTATTATAACATTAAGTCACAATTATTGAAATGACTGGGCCGTACAGAAATGCTTAATGTATTAATACTTTTTCATTTATTGGTCTGTAATTACTTTTTTCCTTAATTGAAAGTCATCATAACCGGATTTCAACTGTAACAAAAAAAAAATAACCACAAAGTATATTTTCTTAAAAATTCACAATAATTTTCATTTTTTATATTAATTTATACTCATCTGATATATTTTGTCTTCTCTGTTGTTTATTAAAATCCTTCCTTCTTTTCCACAATCGTTTTCCGAAAATATTATTTTTGTTGATGATACAAAATTGAGGGTTAATCGCGCCATTTGACAGCTACGTACAAACTCCCTAGAAATCCCCTCGCCCCTCTGATTCTAACTACACAACGCCACGACGCAAGATTAATGGCCAAAACACGTCCGAAAGCAGTAAGCACTGAGAGCTTATTATTATACCTAAAACACTATACTTCGTTTCTTCTCTGTGAATCACACTTACTATACATTTTGCGTGGTATATTCAATTCTCGCCAACAAACTATACAGCGTAGTATCTTCCAACATGGCGGACTTGGCAACGCTGAACTGAATACACCCCTAGTCAGAAATTAAGAGCGAGATTCGCTCATGCCATCGGCGGGCGGCGGCATCGGCCGCTGTCCGTCGTATTTACTCCTGTTCCGTTTCCGCTCCGCACTCCGCAGCATCAATCATAGTAATCCTCGCCTGTGCTTTAGGGTAATTCTGTAACTTTTTAACGACAAATTTTTTATATCGTTAAGCAGGGAAGTTAACGATAAATATCGGTATTTGGTGAGCGGGAAATTGATTCCTTTACTTTACAATTTGGCTAACTTCACTCTGTACTTTACATCGAAAACGATATATGTACTACACTATAGCTGAACACACACGATTCAATGGTACATACTAGATTGTCCGAAAACTTTTGTAGAAGTGAGTCGACTACCTATATGACTAGTGAATATGGCCGAAATCTAGTAATATATTGCTATAATGTCGTAAGGCATTTATTGTAGTATTCATTTAGATATCAAGATGAGAAAAAGATAATTGAATAATCTTCAAGATAACGTCAATTTAAAGAAGCAGAAGAAAAAACTGCAAAATAAATGTAATTAAGAAAAACTATGGATCTTAGATAAGTAAAAACGTTTGAATAATTTAAAGTATTTATATATTGAATTTACTAGTGTTACTTTGTGGAAATATATTTTGTACAAATATGATTTAGGTGTTTGTGGCTTTCGCAAAGGATTAAAGAAATGCAGCATAAATGTTTATCAGAATAATAATGAGAGACGAGACAAAAATGACTGATAAGTGTAATTAAAATATTCATGCGTACTTTATTGACATATATGTCATCTGGTATAACTTTTACTGCTACGATGTCCATATTAATTATGATTTTATGATGAGAAACGCATGGGTCAAAGAAGGCAATACTTCTTACAAGGTAAATGTAAACAATTTGCAAATGTATTATACTTTCAATTTCAAATATAAAACTGTGTCTTAACTGTTTAGTTGATTAATTATTTAGATATTACTTTTATCGCTGGAATGATATCTTGCTCATATCTACGATGAGCAGAAATAAGAAGATATGAAGGACTTTCGACTAATCCCATCCATGTAAATTGCTTCCTTTGGCACAGAGTTTATGGTTAGTAATCGCAAGGTATATGTAATTTTTATTACAGTGTTTATTAATTCAAAGTTACTTTTAATTTGCTTAGCTTAATGAGTTTATATATTAAATATGGTCTGCTTTGGTTTTTCAGATATTACTGAGCGACTGAAGTGGAACTTTTATCAAATAACCTATTCAAGGATTATAATAAATATATAGAGTATGGATATATATATAATTATTAATAATCATACGATGCAAGATTTGTACAGATGACAAGTGTCTTTATAACAGTGATTTTGCAATACTTAATTAGAACAAGTTCAAGCAAAGTTAAATTATACAAGTTAATATTGAAATTTTATCATTTTCACTATTATTAAATATATTTAATAGATATACAATATGCAGGGCGTACCACTTAAAATGCTCCAGAACATAGATACAAAAAGACGCGTACCTCTTCAACTATAAGAGATATTCAATGTTTGCACAGGACTTTTTCGAAACCTTTTGTTATTTGCTTCCAAAAGGGTCATATGAAAAAATTGAATATCTCTTATAATTAACGCAATACACGCTTTTTGTATCTATGCTCTGGAGCATTTTAAGTGGTACGCCCTGCATATTGTATATCTATTAAATATATTTAATAATAGTGAAAATGATAAAATTTCAATATTAACTTGTATAATTTAACTTTGCTTGAACTTGTTCTAATTAAGTATTGCAAAATCACTGTTATAAAGACACTTGTCATCTGTACAAATCTTGCATCGTATGATTATTAATAATTATATATATATCCATACTCTATATATTTATTATAATCCTTGAATAGGTTATTTGATAAAAGTTCCACTTCAGTCGCTCAGTAATATCTGAAAAACCAAAGCAGACCATATTTAATATATAAACTCATTAAGCTAAGCAAATTAAAAGTAACTTTGAATTAATAAACACTGTAATAAAAATTACATATACCTTGCGATTACTAACCATAAACTCTGTGCCAAAGGAAGCAATTTACATGGATGGGATTAGTCGAAAGTCCTTCATATCTTCTTATTTCTGCTCATCGTAGATATGAGCAAGATATCATTCCAGCGATAAAAGTAATATCTAAATAATTAATCAACTAAACAGTTAAGACACAGTTTTATATTTGAAATTGAAAGTATAATACATTTGCAAATTGTTTACATTTACCTTGTAAGAAGTATTGCCTTCTTTGACCCATGCGTTTCTCATCATAAAATCATAATTAATATGGACATCGTAGCAGTAAAAGTTATACCAGATGACATATATGTCAATAAAGTACGCATGAATATTTTAATTACACTTATCAGTCATTTTTGTCTCGTCTCTCATTATTATTCTGATAAACATTTATGCTGCATTTCTTTAATCCTTTGCGAAAGCCACAAACACCTAAATCATATTTGTACAAAATATATTTCCACAAAGTAACACTAGTAAATTCAATATATAAATACTTTAAATTATTCAAACGTTTTTACTTATCTAAGATCCATAGTTTTTCTTAATTACATTTATTTTGCAGTTTTTTCTTCTGCTTCTTTAAATTGACGTTATCTTGAAGATTATTCAATTATCTTTTTCTCATCTTGATATCTAAATGAATACTACAATAAATGCCTTACGACATTATAGCAATATATTACTAGATTTCGGCCATATTCACTAGTCATATAGGTAGTCGACTCACTTCTACAAAAGTTTTCGGACAATCTAGTATGTACCGATTCAATTTCCCACTGTGTAAAAATTTTCATTAAAGTTACAGAATACGGGGTATGCAGACAGCGTTTAAAACAATTAAAACCCAAGCGTTGCTTCATTCAGATGGTTATTGGTTAAGCCCTTGTGCTATCTATCGAGTTTGCATTTCGTTTAGCAATTTAGCATGCATGTCGCGCGCCATAAATGAATTTTAGTTGATATTTATGCCAAGTTGCGCTACGCGAAATAATTAATAGTTGTATCATTTGTATGTCAAGCAAAAAATAACCTTATTGACCAAACATTTTACATATTATTATAGAAACTTCGTTTTTATTCTGTTATTAATTGTAATAACTTATTATTAACTATTCCTAAAAATATTCTGAAATGATTGGTTACAAAGTTAATATAAAAGTTTTGTGAAGAGGAATGGAACCTGGAACTATCAGTTTCATAAACAATTACCACCTGCAATACATCTTACGAGAAACTGTAAATAAAGCTGCATAAAATTAACAGCATTATCATATATTACGGAAGAAATAATAGCGACAATTTAGGTGAATTTGCTACGAAGAGTATATTCGGGGAAATTGATTCTGTTTAAAGCAATCTAAACCCAAAACAAACGTTATAAAGGGTCTGGACTTTACTAGCGGGAAAGGTTTTTCATATTACACGCCCCGGTATACTTGAAGTAGCCCTGAGACCTAAGCAATAAAACAACGATAATAAATGCAGTAAAACGGAGAAGCCTTTATATCCGTTACTCCAATAACTAACACAAATATTTATAAATTTCATATTTTTAAACAAACTTTTTTTAAATTATTATCAATAAATTGTTTGTATTATTAAGATAAAAATAATTGCCTCAATACGATATTATTTGGATATTTTTTTCTTTACTAGCTGAAAACTTTAGAACATAATTAATGTGAATAATAATTATCCGAAAAACATCGTACTTGTGTTTATTTTCACCTTAAAAATAGAACCAGTTTATTGGTAATAATTTAAAAAATATTTTAATAAAAATATGAAAAAATAAATTTATGTTAGTTATTAGAATATAATATGGATATATAAGTTCCTACGTTCTTAATGCGTTTATTGTCATTGTTTTATTGCTGGTATCAATGTGCTAGTTAGGTAAACCATGTGGTGTGACAAACCTTCCCCCCGCTAGCGAAGTTCAGACTCTTTAAAACCTTTGTTTTGGATTTAAACAGAATCAATTTCCCCGAGTATACTTTGGCCTGTATAGTTGAAAAGGGATAAAATTTGAACATTTATTTAAAAATTATTAAATATTCTGAAATCTTTGTTTATATGCATATATTTGATTTAAAATATCCTTTTTATACTTTTTTCCTATTCCTTTTATAAATCTCGCTGAGATGGGTTACTTGCATAGACACATAACGTATGATCGCTCCATTTATTCATTTATTAAGTATTTGAATATCTTAAATACGGGATTTTTAAAGAAAAATTACTCGGAACTTTTTTTCTTCAAATGACGTTAAGAGTACAGGGTTAAAATTACATACATTTCCTTAATATATGCGGAACACCTTGTACATTTTAAATTAATTAAGAGGAGCTGAAATGTTCCAATTTACATCTTTTTCACCCTTTCGCCGTTAGTCCATATCAGTCCATATTCTAGGAGTTCGAATTTTTGACATTTTTATTCCTTTCGGTAAACTTTTCTTGAAGTAAAACAAAATAAATTATGTTTATAAGTATTTTTTTAGAATATCTGCATTTTAACTTTAATTTGACCAAACTAGACCAGAAATCAAAAAGAAGCGCCGCACGTATCCAAATTTCTGTATAAATATGCATTTATTTTGCTATATAGTATAACCCCCTCTACTTGACTTTTCCCTGCTGCCCGGTCCCGTGTATGTAGCTAGTAGCTACATTATCTCCCGAACCCGAAGTTAATTGAGTTGAGGCCGTTGATTGAGGGCCCAAACCATATCAACTAACTTCACTTTATACTCTTCAGGCCATTGACGCCATTAACGGTCTGCCCCCCCCCCCCAACCTCCTTTTGAGTTCTGTCTGACGTCATTCGGAGACCATTTGTTCTCTCTCCCCCCTAATCTTCATAAGTTCGTTCATTCTCATTCCTTCTTAATTTCCTATAGCAAAAAGTAATGATGTATGATTCAGTCTCGATACACAATATTCGATGTAGTGAAATTTGTTTACTAATACTGCCAATGTGTGATTTTCTTTGACAGCAAAGGAATCTTAATTAAAATCTATAATGTTCCATAAACGCACTAATATATTGTGATAAGAGTAATTGATTGCTCAAATGAAATAATTTTATTATCCATTTAGGGTAAGTAACATTTGCTTCTTAATCTTCATATACAGGTTATGTGATTAAAATAATCTATTAATAGAAGATAAAAAACAATTATTTTAATTACTGTTTACTATTTATTACCATTATTACTATTATCTAGCTTCTATTTTATGCTGTTTTTCTGATAATACTTTTTAACCAAGTTTCTGTTACATATAATGGTAAAAAATTTTATCACAGGTGTATAACTTATCTAATATTTGATATGCATCAAAAGTTCAATAATCTTGTTTCAAGTTCTAATTAAACTCTTATCATTAATTCACGATTAGATAGTAATATGGAATTTTAAAATCTTTTATTTTAGGTAGAAAGTTTAATTAGTGAAAATAAAAATGCCTGATACAAAGAATGTGGCTGAATGGACGATAGAAGATGTAAAAACTTGGCTAGAAGAATCTGGTTACGGTGCATATGGGAATCTATTTGCTGGTCGGCACAAGATAGATGGGAAAGCACTATTAATGCTAAAAGAAGATGACTTAAAATCTGAAGGACTGAATATTATTGTACTTGGTGATATGAAAAGATTATACATCAGTATAAAACAACTGCAAAGAGAAAATCCTGTGGTATCATTGGAGCTTGGATATGTTGATTCATTTACTGCTCCCAATTTTTTTAATCATATTAGACATGATGTAAGTAGCTTATTTAATTGCTTTTGCTGATGCAGCCAGTTCAAATATTTAAACTTAAATTTCAATTTTAGATACCTCATGTTGGAAATAATGAAGGCTCTATAGAACAGGAATTTTATTCAGCTTCTGTGTCGGAAGATGGGCAAGCTTCTCACTTACCACCAGAAATTTGGAAGACTTTGATCAGTTTGGCATATCTATTTATTGTTACATGGATCACAGCCTTTGTGATGGTCATAGTGCACGATCGAGTACCTGACATGAAAAAATATCCTCCTTTACCAGATATTTTCTTGGACAATGTCCCTCATATACCATGGGCATTCGATATGTGCGAAGTTACTGGCACTGTTCTCTTTGCCATGTGGCTTGTTGTTCTTGTCTTTCATAAATATAGGTCAATATCTTGTTCACCATAGTTGTAAATACAGTCCATAAGCCATTTTTCTATCATTGATCTTTATTATAAATAGGTTTATTCTATTAAGAAGATTTTTTGCCCTTTCTGGTACAGTCTTCCTACTTAGATGTGTAACAATGTTAATAACTTCATTATCGGTGCCTGGTGCGCATTTGCAGTGCCAGCCTCGTAAAGGATCGGACGAAGATTGGACAACGTATGAATTAATGAGAGATCTCATGGTGTTTGGAGGAGCAGCGCATGTCATACGCCAAAGGCGTTGCTCCATACCCGCCATGAGATTTTACCTTTATACTAAAAGTAACGAGAAAACTTATATTTAATTTTCAATTCTGAAGAGAGTTTTATTTACAGCACAGCTTACGGTGAACTCTATAATAAAATTGCCATGGCCTATGTTATTTGGCGAGGAGCTGGTATGTCTATCCAAGGGGTAAGGACATGTGGGGATTATATGTTTAGCGGACATACCGTAGCACTGACAATGCTAAACTTTTTCATTACGGAATGTAAGCGATAAGCATATTGTTATCAGAAAAGATGATTTGTTTACTTAAATCTTGTTTTTTTTAATTATAGATACGTCAAGGCAGTTGTACTTCCTTCATACCTTTTCGTGGATGCTCAACATGTTTGGTATATTCTTTATTCTAGCTGCGCACGAACATTATTCCATCGATGTATTTGTAGCGTTCTATATAACGTCACGTTTGTTTTTATATTATCATACATTAGCAAACAATCAAGCTTTGATGCAACGTGACTCAAATCGGACTAAGATATGGTTTCCGTTATTTAGTTTCTTTGAATCATCCGTTGACGGCATTGTACCAAACGAGTATGAATCACCGTCAGTTATTATTTGTAACTTAATCTGTACTGGGAGGAACATAATACAGTATGCTCAATCTATTGTTTGCTTCCCTAAAACATGGCGTAGTATAAATGGTAGTGTTGGTAGCATAAAGAAAAATCACTGAGAAAACGATCAAATTCATAGTTCACGATACCAACAAATTTTTGTCAAAGAGATCACATGTAGTTTAAAAATCGAGTAATTGAGATGGAATATTTATTTTTTATAAACGGTATTCTGTCTTGTTAAGAATAAAAGTCGTAAATGATCATTATGATATTTCGAAGTAATCGAACGTTTACAATATTTGTTGCGCCATGGTACTGTTTTATGCATGTAAAGCATAAACGTAGGCAATCAAAAAGGTTTTTATGTTAAAAACATGAGAGCTATTACAATAAATATTTTGTACAAGCAAAAAATAGGTTACTACATAAAAATTGCAGATATGACTGATATTCTTAATACGGCAGTATTGTACATACTTTGTATAATACATACATATATAACTATGAGCGCCTGTGTATTGTGTATATGAGATTGAAGAAAATATTTGTACCGTCTTTTGAAACTCATGCGGAGAACAGTAATATATAAGTAATGATAAATAATACATAGAAACTCGCGAATATTTCATGATAGTATTTATATTATCCAAAGAGACTTTACTATCCTTTATCGGATTGATGCGATAAATAATTGTTTATCCTTTGAAGAGATTTTATATTAGTGTAGTATCTTATAGTTAATATATTTATTAAAATAGCCAAAAGATATCTTTATTTATAGTGCGTTGATAACGCTACAAATATTTCGAAAGAAGCTATTGTGGAATGTCGAAAACGTATCAAACAAATATATAAGTACACATATATATATTTGTAACGTTTGCACAGAAAAGAAAGTAATTTTCCAAATACTATAAATCTGACTAGATTATACATTCCTCTTCCAAACTTTGTTTAAAGTGGATAAAAATGATTTAGCCTTGTTTGTAAGATACGAGAACTACTAAGTTATCGAAGAATCTTTGTATCTACCTAAGATAATTTATTAAACGTGTCTCTCTTGTTGATTTTGTACAATAAAAAAAATACACTTTGTTACATGAACCATATTGTTTCTGCGCGCGATTTCTACTGCTTCGTTTATTTCCATTTTTTTTTTTTTTTTTTTTAATCAAGCAGCTTTCTTTTGCGCCTATAGCTTTCTAAGCAGAGAAATACTAGTGGACGCGCGTACTAAAATTAAACCTGGCCACCAGCGGTGGTCCACATTGCACCGAGATGCGAGATGTAAGAGCTAGAGTGGTGGATAAGAGTTCGTACAGCAGTAGTACTAGGTGTCGTGCATTTGAAAGCGAGAGCGATGAACATCGAGGAAGAGAAGAAAGACGGTGAATGTTCGATTTGTGGGAAAGAAGCGAGCCTGAGGTGCGGCGCCTGCAAGCAAGTCTTTTACTGCGATAAGGCTCATCAACGGGAGGATTGGAAGCGTCACAAGTCTCACTGCACCCGACCATGGGAAGTTCGCGAGAACGAAGAGCTCGGGAAACATTTAGTGGCATCGAGGGACCTGCGACCCGGCGAGATCGTAATTTGCGAGCCGCCATTGATATGGGGACCGGCACTCCATTCCGATCTGAGAAGCTGCGTTGGTTGTGGCAAAGCCTCCAGCGAAGCTAGATGCGAGCTCTGCATGTGGCCAGCGTGTTCGCACGACTGCGCCGGACTCTTGGACAAGAATAGGCACGGTGCCGAGTGCGCGTTTCTCCTGGCTACGAAAGTCATCCCCAGGTGAATTTAATCCTCTTACTCTATACATAGATATATGTTAACAATTACTCCAGCTTACTCCAACGAGTGTACCAACGCGCAACTGCGCGATTTCCTTTCAGATGCGACGTTCTGCTGGTCATCCGCTTGTTGATCCTGTGGCGCACGAAATCTAAGAAATGGGCCGTTTTGTCGAGCTTCGAGAGCCACGAGGAGTCCCGGGGCCCAGGAACAGAGGCCTACGACGAGACGCAAAATATAATCAACCATCTTGGGCCGATCGCGTCGATCGATCCGACGATAAGAGATATGATTGGAAAAATTTGTGGAATGATAGACGTGAATGCGGTGGAGAGCTTGCCCGATGGCACAGTTGCGTTTTACGAGACAGCTTGTCTCCTGGAGCATTCCTGTTTACCCAATACGAGGCATAGTTTTTCTTTGGATGAGAAAGGCAGGCCGCGTATCACAGTAAAAACGACCAGTGATATCGAGAAGTACTTGTTTGTTTATTCCTTAAACTATAGAGCTGGAAGATAGGGTGCTCGATCGGTGAGGTGGAGATGGAGATTTATAATTAATTACTGTATCTACGTTGTGTTTCAGGGGTGATCACCTGACCACTATGTATACGCACGCACTGTGGTCCACGAGGGTACGTCGAGAGCATCTTCGAGCCACGAAGTATTTCTTATGCAAATGCGCGAGGTGCGCGGATCCAACGGAACTGGGCACTCACCTGAGTAGCCTCAAGTGTCCTTGCAAGGATGGCTCAATTTTACCGAAGGATCCTTTAAACTTTGACACCGAGTGGTGTTGCGATCGATGCCCCGGTGTCTTGTCGAGCGTGGAAGTTGCTCAGCTGACGGATAGATTGGAGGAAGAAGTGGAGGAAGCATCGAAGCTCGCCAGGAAAGAAGTATTCTCAGATCTGTTGTCCAGGTAAATGTTGACTCCAACACCTTGTAAGACTTCGGATTTGTCATTATCGAGTCAACGTTTTCATCGACTTGTTTCGAGGAACGTTCAATAGATACAGTCTATCATTTTGGTTTCAATGCGGATGTAATAAGTATCGGTGAATAATATCGACTCGGTGAGGACAGAGCTTTAAATTAGACTAAAACACTAAGCATTATTTTTTGCTATTCAGACTGAGCTGTCTGCTGCACCGTAATCATCAGCACTGTATAGCAGTCGGCCATTCGCTGATACAATTGTTAGCCCCCGATGAGCCCATGAAGGCTGAGCTGTGCAAGGGCATTCTGGAGGTCGTGGACAAACTGGATCCACAGGGTGCAAGGTTGGCCCTTTACACTGCGATCGCATTGCGCGAATTGTCCAAGTGTCCGGGAGAAGACAGACAGTCTTTGTTGACTCGCGCAATGTTACTGTTAAAACCTGAACCGGCCAACAGTCCTGGAGGAAAATTGCTGAAATTAATAGAAATGGAACTATGCTAAAATATACTTGTGTACAAATGCCGCTTCTTGTTTCTCGCAATCTTTATTTCAATTTGCACAACGCAGCGCATTGGTTGAAAATGTTCACAAGATTTGACACAATAAAGATTACATATACATAATGTGTGGAGTATGTAGGGAGTAGATAGATGTGTATGTATGTGTGTGTGTGCGTGTGTGTGCGCGCGCGCGTGTGTGTGCTCTGGACATATGTGTATCCATCACATGCGTCAATTGGGCAAGCAGGAGCGTCGAGTACGTACGCTCAGCAAGGGGTAAGAGAGAGATTGTCCTTTGAGCTGAGCGGTGATCTGAAGGAGGTACGCTCTACCTGGTTGAAGTTTCTTCAGGGTAAATGGCAATGCTTTGTCTCTCGGAGGACTCTGTTTTTCCTCGCAAACCTCCAAAGTGTATTCCGATCTGCGACGTCTCTGCAAGCCGCACTGGTCCGGAATGATCGTCGAGCTGGCCAACGACAATGGACCTCGTAATTCTCTCACCAAAATGCAGTACTTGGCAGCACCGGCTGGTTCCACTCCCACTGTGACCTCGTTGCAGGTCCTCAACGATCTGTACTCCCTAGGACTACTTCTCGTTGGGATCTTGAAAATAGAGCACGCAAAGGGTGGTAATCATGAGCCGAGTATACAAGGTTCTATAGAGCTATAGTATCGTTGCATAATTACTTGTGGATAGATGGTCGATGACGATTCTTGGGTGGCAAGAACCTTGACGCTCGAAACTCGCACCAGCTCTTGCGGAGTGGCAGAGATGTGCAAGGTGTACAGTTTTCCGGCTGGTATTGCAGGCACCCTTAACGATTCGTAGCCTACTACCTCTTTTTCCTGCACGGATATATTTATAGAATCAAAGAATAACATAGAAATTGTAAAATACATTTGGAACAAATATCCTTCGGTTCAAATAAATCCTTGTTGAAACGGTCGCAAAATAAATATTTATTCAGTTCCAAACAAGTGACTGATTCGACTAGGTAAAATTTGTTCGAATGCGATCAGTTTAAATCCATTTAAACAAAATTCACTAATATCAAGTAAATATTTATCCACGACTACGCAAACAAAACAGTTATTTAAATGGAATAATTTCGTTCCAGTGTATCCATACGTAAAATTGTCGAATAAACTTTGATACCCTCAGTATTCCTGGTCCGTTGAGTTTCGCTTTGACGATTCCACCGCCGCAAGGAAGAATATGGAAGATCGTCGACGCGTTGTCCACTGGGCGATATCGGAAGTTTATGAAGCCGTCGTTCCTTCGCAAAGTGGCTGTGGTGTATCTGCCAGTTCGCAGTAGGAATTCAGGTATTTTTCGAAATCTTATCGAGTCTACGGCCACTCGATTGGACACGTTGTTCCTCATATTTACCTGTATACAAATCGTTCTTAGTAGTGTTGATAAACATAACGACAGTGATGATAATAATAATAATGCTTGAATCGTATACCAACCACGTAGAGAGTAAAATTGTAAACAGTGTCGTATTTCATTCTGTGAAGCGTCAATTTGGTCTGACGGACGCAGTGAAGTCCCTCGGGAATACTGCGATGCTGTTGCTGATGTTCCCTGCTGGAGGAGGAGGATCCACCCCTATGTGCACCATGGCTTTCTGATTTTAGGAGATTCCTAGCAGCGCAAAGCGTCGATGGATGGTGCTGCGTTCCGGAAGTCACAGCGAGGCAGTAGTTCGAGAGATGAGGATCCACGTGGCTATAACGTCAAAACACACACACACACACACATAAGTGTGACATAATTTTCCAAAATTCCATTTGAACGAATATTTTTTGCAAACCATAGTCCCACCTCTTGTTCCACGACACCGTGAGTCGTCTTCTGCTCCTACGCTGCTGAAATCTCAAGCTGCGATGTCGATTCTCTTTATTATTGTCGGGTGACCTCTCCAGCGACGGGATGTGCTCGAAAGCACTGGAAGTGGCGTAGAGCAGGACGGTGGAGTCGACGGTTCGCGGTACGGACTCGATCTCGAACCAGTAGAGCCCCGCCCTAGTTTTTGCTATCGTAAAGTTTTGGTCCTCGGCTCCCTCGTAACTGAACAACGGGGAGCCTGCTTTCAAGGTTTTCACGGGCCATCTTGTTTGCTGTTGCGTGGCTGAAATTGATAAAAGAACAAACACCATGCGACTGGTGGAATGTGACGCAGTTTGAGGAATCTCTAGAGATTTTCACCGACATTTGGATCCGTCGGTGTCCTGTCCGGCACTGTCCGGGGGTTCGACGTAACTGACGCTCCAGGAAATGGGGCCGCTGCAGGGGCTGACCAGTAGAGTGAGCGGGGGACCCTCTCGTGGATTTAGGTAATAGAATCTGCAACGGTATTTATGTTTACTATTTTCGTCTTGTTCTCCGAAATAACACTTACTTATACAGAGAGTACAGAGAGTATATGTAGTATTCAGTATTCGCTCGCGTCTGTTTATTTTTCGTTGCGCGGCGCGCACGTGCTCTCCACTGACTGAGACGGCTATTGTAAAATTAGCGTTATGCGCGGCGTGGCGCGGCGTCGCGACGTCTGCAGGGTCGCGCTCTCGACCCCCGTCCCCGTTATCTATATTCGGCAGCCGCAAGCGCGGATTCGGAATCATTCTGTCATTTGACTTTTGGCAGGACTTTATGGTGCGTAGCGTCCCCCAGCCGCCCCCCTTCTCCGCGGAACCATCTTGCGACCATACTTTGTATAATTGGAACAGGAGAGAGACGCGGTGACTCTCTTCGGCATTGCCATTACTATTATCATTATCAAAGCTATACAAAGCAACTTTCTCGCATCGCTAAAACGAAAGAGGGAGGATGCAAAGATGTATAATTTGCGAGACTCACCGTGACACGTTGCCCGATCTGACGGTGGCCGGGATCTGGTACTCGGGGTGGAGGACCCCGGTTCTGTTGAACTCCTGGGCCCTGGTCGGTCTCTCGGTGCCGAAGGGACGCGGGCTCCCGAAGCTTTTGTAGGATTGCTGGGAGAATCTCTGGCAGAAGGCACAAGCCGAGCAGAGCTCGACGATCAAGGCAATCGCGAGGAGCAGAGAGATCGACGAGCGGTGTATCATGTTGCTGTTGTTGTTGGTAGTGGCGATGGTGGGTTCGGCGAAGGTTCTCGCCGGTGCGGGTAGCACTGGCGCCGCAGACGTCGACGACGGCCACGGCATCGGGAGACTGCGAGGCAGCAGCAGCAGCAACGGCGAGCGAGAAAAATGGACGCGCGCGTCCGGCGGCGTGTGCCGAACGGCTTGGACTGCTAGCGGCTTGTTGCGTAGCGTGTGTGTTGCTGCTGGTGCTGCTGCTGGTGGTGCTGGCTGTGCTGGTGCTAGCCGCGGAGCTGTTGGGGCTGGCCGCAAACGTCGCGTCGTCGTCGGCGGCGAAGCAGTAGGAGGAGGGGGGGAGGGGGGACGGGTAACGGCGAGAGACGTTGGCGCGAACGTCAAGTTGTCGCTGCTCCGCGATAGGTGTAGCCACGGGCTCGTTAAAAAGAAGCAAACTTTAACGGTATATTTTTACGTGCACGCGGTTGCCGCGATGCGTCTACAATGAAAGCGACTCTCGCGTGGCTTATTCACCAGTATATTTACGGTCTGCGGTCGAAAATGGGCTTTTTCATATGGTCGATGAGTGACGGCTCGACTCCGAGAAGTTGTGCCGTTTTCGGTCGCTATTTGCGCGCCTGCCTGCCTTTCCGTCTGCCTTCCTGCTCTCGCGCGCGCCGTGCCGTGCCGCATGTACACATACGTACGCTGTGCATAGACGACGCGCGGCGGGGCTATAGACAACGGATTCCCCTCTCGACTCCCCCCTTCATCGCCCATCGTCGGGATTTGGCGACTATCGCGCGTCCTGCGACGACTCCTTCCTTGCAAGTGTCATCTGCCGCCTGCCACTGCTGTACCGCCGCCTCCGTCGCCGCCGCCGCCGCGTGTATTTATAGCTGCGCTTGGAAATAGTCTCGGGGCAGCGAGAGAGCAGCCGTGCGCTAGTGTAGCTACTCAGGATTCGAGGAGAAAAATCACGAAGCTTTGCAAATGTTGCTACTGGTGTGCGACGCGCTGTACACACACACACACACACATATATATATATATAGAAGCAAGAGATAGCGAGTTCCGGGAAATTTATGCTTTTTCTAGAGCGCACATACGGTAATGTCGATAAATATCAGGTTTTTCTCGCGGTATAGACCACGACGAGGAGGAGGAAATACTGGTTAATTGACGATTATAGCGAGACAAGGAGAGAAAAAGCGATGAAAAAGAAAGCAGGGAGAGGCTGTTCGCGGATGGGCGATCTTTCGTTTAACCGACGACGTATTACTTATTTATTAGGACCGTGTGCCCGGGTGGTCCGCGACATGACGGAATCGATTACGCGAATTCGCGGAACTGGCCTTCCGGCGCGCGGCTGCTGGGCTCTCTGTGGGCTCGGGGAGCCGAGCCCTTCCTCCCTCCTTGGGACTCCCCCCCCCCCCCCGCATCCATCTCCCTCTACCTCTCGGCAACGCTTACCCCCTCCCCCCTCCCCCAGTCCTCTCTCCCGGCTTATTATATAATCAGAATAACAATAATTGCTTCGGAACTGCTTCGACTGCTCATCAATCCGTGTGACAGCCGGTAGCTGCGGGCTATGCGTTGCGTCGGGCGGGCGCTGGCCCGGCCGGCTCCTTGGGGCCCGCTGCTCCGGCCGCTGCCAGCCCACGAATTATCTCCGCTTATTCGGCGGACGCGCTCTTTATCGCAGCGGCCGTTTAACGACATCAATAATATATAGGCTGGCCTTGTTTGTAAACGCACACACGTATCTCCATGCAACGTTGCTCCGTATACTCTGCTAAGGGTGGTAAGAAGGCATATCGGGCAAATTAACAACGCTCGCTTTGCAATTGTATGTACAGTTTTTATTAGGGTTAATATAGTAATTCTCATTATCAGGGCGGGTGAATACGATTGGGTCGTGTCTTGTGTAGTACGCGTCTCTTGGTTAGTCCGAAGAGTGAACGTGGCTTCTCTCTCTCTCTCTCTCTCTCTCTCTCTCACTCACTCATTCTCTCTCAAGGTAGCTAGCCTCGTCCTAGCCTCGTGCGCAGTTTACATATTTTCTCTCTCTCTCTCTCTCTCTCTATCACACACACGCATACTCTCTCTCTCTCTCTCTCTCTTATCTACTCCTCTCATTGCACTCATCATTACATAATAATCCGTCAATGAATAAATTCATAATAAATCCATATATAAATGTGAATTGTGTGCGTGAGTGAACTAGTGGCGCCGATCCTGTGGTAGGATCGACTAGGAAGTCTCTGTAGTAACCAGCGGTAAACATATCACAAGTTATGTAGCGTTTGTTATTCATTATCGGATCGAGGGTGCCGGGACGAGCCGGTGCGGGAAATTTGGAAAAATCACTGGCTTCCCAAAGCCCGTCCGTCTGTGTGTGTGCTTCCCGCGTATACGGCTCGTCCATCGACTCTCGGAAATATTGTAATTGTAAGTAGTTCTATAGAATGCGCGCGCAGTGCCACGGCGATAGGTAATTGTTCTTGTATATCAAACTTTATAAACTGTAATACAATGTAAACCTGTAAAAAATATACTGGGTGGCGGTGACTCTGTATAATATAATAAGTAGTAGTATAATCGTTATGGTACAATTGTAATTAGTATAAATATATTGTATATTATATTAGATTCTGCGACGTATATGTTCAAACGTTTCCATCATTCCTCCCGTTTCGCAACAAAGCGTTCTCTGATCTCGCTGATGCACCATTTTTCTCCCCCTCCCCCCTCCTCTCTTTCTTACACGCAAGCATTCACACATGCATTCCATCTCTCTCTCTCTCTCTCTCTCTCTCTGAAAAACTGACCCAAAAAACCTAATATAATCCCACGTTTCCATCGTACGGTAAAAAGGCACTAGGTTTTCCTGTGTATACCATTAAATTACTATCGGGTCGTTCTCCACATACCGAGATATTTGTACTTTATACTTGCGCCGATGCAAATATCGATAAACGTGGATAATTCTATGGAAAAATGAAAGAGTCGTTTGTGAGTGTATGCAGACGAACTTGGCGAGGCATGGAATGACGATAGTTCGCGGTAACAACAGTCGTAATATGGTGAAACAAGAATTATTCCATTGATAAAACTGCGTGTCCTTATTACCGTATGACGTAATAGCGCAGCGCTTTCCATCAGTACTCCTCTCGTAATGCGCTCGATTCGAGGCTAGGGCGACTTAGGAACTACGTGACGACAGCACAACCGATGCGAGAGTAACTCTCTCATTTTTACACGCGAGTAAACACACTCCGCACTCTTCTCTCATCCATCTCGCAACTCGCTCGCACGATTTCCCTGTTGCGTTTTTGCTTCATTATCGTTTAAAGCGCGCGCGCCATCGATAGCGGTGATAACAAACAAGTTTTGGATCCTCGATCGCGATCCATCGATCTATTCCGCGCGGCGAGACAAACTCCGACTTTCCAATCTCTCGGCCGAGTGGCTTTATCACGCGCGCGCGCGTGGAAAGATCGATGAGCGGTAGGTATACAGTGGTGGCGCTTGGTGAAGAAGAGGAAGCAGTTTATCGACTGCCGGTAACTTATCGGATAGAGCACGAGAGAGAGAGAGAGGGGGGGGGGGTGGACAAAGATACAAAGAAAGAGAGAGAGAGAGAATGCATTCGAAAATGCCAACGGTGGATAAAACGAACGAAGAGAGGATAAAAAGACGAGAAAAAAAGAAAAAAAAAAGTTTTGATTGTGACCCGAGCAACATCTCTGTCCCTCATCGGAGAACGAACATGGAAATCGTGCTTTTTCAATCTTTACGGTACACTGTACTATTTTCTCGATATCGATCAAAGGTTGTATCCGAAGATGTAACATCACTCGCGAAGCACAATTATTATTAAATATACATATATATATAGATATAAGTGTATCTTTATATTTATATACATATGTCCGTTTGTACGTGTGTGTGTGTGAGTGTGTGTATCTCTCGTGTGTACAAGTATATATTACGCATAAATAATCCATCGCGCCTTTTCTTCTTCTATTTACAAAGTGTAGATTACGAAATGAAAAATAATCTCTCGGAGATACAACTCTCGATCCTTTTAGCATTCTTACAATTTTTTCCCTCTCCCCACCCCTCTCCCCCCCCTCTCTCTCTCTCTCTCTCTCTCTCTCTCTCTCTCTCTCTCTCTCTCGCGTTCGAACACTCATGCACACACGCGCAAACTCGTTCACTCGTTCGCTTCCATCCGATCGTTTCTCCCTCTCGACAAGCAGGTTAATACTTTTATCGGATAATAATCGGCTCATCTTTCGTACTGTAGGAACTTAAGATGGTGACCTCCCTATGGAGTCCCAGAAAAATAAAAGTCAGTTTTGTTTCATTCGGTGCCTCTTCTTATACTTAATAATCGTGTGTCTATGTACGCGTGTGTGTAACAAGTCGGCTGTAGCACGGAGGCATAACGGATAAACCGGTGATAATAATCAGCGTAATCATAATAATCGTATAGTTTCAATTTGTTTTCATCTCGATCGTCTCAGTCGGTAAGCGATAAAAATACTTGTATAGGGGCGATGACAGTAACAGCAATAATGATAAAATCCTACTTAAAGACTACGCAGAAGACGGTAGTGTTGCGGCAATGATCATTGCGACGACAGAAATCACGGTTAATTACAAAAATTACAAGTAATCTCAATCACGAGGGAAAATAAAGTAACGTTAAGCCGATAGAGCGCTAATGATATGTTGCGATCGTTTCTCTTGCCTATAGGGATCGTAACTTTTTATAATTGTTCTCAAATAATATTAGATAATCATTATAGTATACACATAACGAATTGCTCATTGATAATGATAATAAAGTAATAATTACAATAATAATCATAATCATAATCATAATAATAATAATGATAATAGTTTAAGTAATAGTAACAGCTACAATGAGGAATACGGGCGGCGCACAATTAATAATATTTTATAATATTCGTGGATTTTCTCACAATTCGAATACAACCTCTCTCTCTCTCTCTCTCTCTCTCTCTCTCTCTCTCTCTCTCTATTTGATTTGTGCGCGTGTGCGGATTCAAGTTTTAACAACGAATTATAATATCATCAGCCAACCCCCTTCAGACCGTTCGTATAATCGGCTTTCACGCGACGCGCCGATTCTCTTCTCCCACTTTTTTTTTTATTTCATTTTTCTTTACTTTTAAATTTAACTAACGCTTACTACGGCATGATAATATGTATATCCTCGTAATAATAAAGTAACCAATTATACGCGTTTTCTATCTACACTCTATGTGACAATGATAATGATTTATTTTTCTTAAATGGAGCGTGTTCTTTGAGAAAGTTTTGCGGAAAAACGTGAATGGGTTGGGGAATGTGTGGTAGAGGGGGAGGAGGGAGGGGAGGATGGGGGGGGGGTTGTAGGCATTCGGGGGTCGAGTGTGGAAAGGGGTTCGTGCAGCCCCGTACGAAGCGAAACGTTGGCCGGATTACGCTATCCTTGTCCCGTTGCTCTCTCGTGTAATTTTGTCATTCCCTCTCCCCTCGAACGATTCGTTTCGTCTTAGCAAAGGGCTCTCGAGTGTAATGAAAATGGGCACGTATCTAACTAACGTATTGATTTCTTTTACCCATTAACTGCTGCACAAAATAATACTGAAGTCTGCACATGGTGCCTATCACATATGTCTATAATATATATATTTATATATATATATATATATATATATATATAATATAATATATGTCTCTCTCTCTCTCTCTCTCTCTCTTTTACACGCACAGACACTCACGTACACAGGCACGCAACACACACACACACACACACACAAGCGCGCGCCATAATCATCGGTCGTTCGAACAGTCATTCGCGCATTTCACACACACATTACAACGTAAACTTCTCTTCGCGTCAACAGAGTGAATAAAAAAAATCGTTGGAACCATTTTCGATGTGGCTGTACCTCTTTTGGCAATCTGTCTATATATCGTTACAATATCATGGTGAGACGTTTAATTGGAACAATATCTAATATATAGTTACAAGAGTAAAACTGCGTCGGTGTAGTGGGAGTAACAAAAATAATTATGTAACAAGTCATTAAGAATATAATGGAGTGCGTGTGTGAGCTTGTTCGGAATGTCCAATTGTCATCCAAGCGTTGCTCTGCAACCAACGGCATGGGATTGAACGCGCACGGTACAGTCCATCATCGAATCAGCTATAATAAACTCTTTTGAAACACCCTGTTTAAATATATAATATATACATATAATAATCATCATATCGTCAATAATATCAGTTTGTATGGTACAGGCCATTTGGGCTGTCAGCCTGCGGTCTCTAATATTTTTATACTTAAAACCCTTAGTTTTTCTCTCTCATATACCCATACAATTCTCTCTCTCTCTCTCTCTCTCTCTCTCTCTCTGTTTCTCCGTTATACACTCTACTTATAAGATATATTTAATAATAGATTTCATCTCGCTCGCGTCGCTATTTCAAGCGAGATGTCACGCAACGTCTCTCTTTCCGCAATATTATTCTGCCACACTCCTCAGCACATTTTTTCTTATTAATTTGTTTCTTCTCTTAAGTTCTTTAACGAAATATTATCATCGTATTATAGCTTTATGTATTTACCTTTACCTTTACAGTTTAATATGTAGCTTCTTTTTTTTATCTATCGTAGATTTGTCTGTGGCTATCCCTGATGTGTTAGTTACCCTGCGCTTCCGTCTGCTTGTCGAAATATTCTTGTGAAATTGTGCTCTACCATTAAGCTTATTATTCTTATTCCCGTTCTTCTTGGTTCTTATACAGTCAGGTTCACACAGAGATTTCGGTGCTCGCCAAGATATTCGCACTCTTGTTTCGTGCACCAACGGTGATATTCGCAAATTTATCCTCTCTTCATTTCCATCTTCCCTTCTCTCCGTCGTTCTCCGAGCGTCGCCGCGGCCGTGACAACCGGCAAATAATTCGACGGGCGCGTCCAAACAAGGTCCGAAAGGTCGTCGCGATACACACACACACACATATATATATATATATGTATATGTCAATAATAAATAAAAACGCTGATTTGGAGGAAGGACGCGAGGAACGAAACGTCAACAATTAAAATATCATTATTATTATTTACAAAATTCAACTACCGTATATATCGACACGGGTATTGCACCGATCCCTAAAAATAATACGCGTGTCACGGGAAAGAGGGAAACGAGAGAAAGAAATCGTGTACGCACAAGACTTTTGGCTGCTGGCTAATCATCGTCTTTCCATTGGACAGCGCGCGCGAATCGATCGTGCGTGTTCAGTCTTTGCGTGCGTACGTACGCACGCACACGCAAGCACGCCTCTCCAGAAATTAAGAAGCGAAACGAGTCAAAGTAGACGCGATTGATGATTGTTTCTAGATAAAAATTGCACCGTGCGCGCGAGCTTTGTCCAAGTGATTTATTTGGTATGATCGCTCTCGCGTAGCAGGAACTATTATATCGATCAGCGACGACGCTCTCGTTTGGTCTCTCGCTCGTCCCACGAGAGGCGTCGGTCTGAATCCGCGGTGACGAAGAAAAGGAAAATTGTTGTGGGAGGGGGGGGGGGGTGGGGTGGGGTTGGAGGAAGGGAGCGAACGGACCTCGGATCGACCGGGAAGAACGTGTTTTGCGGGATACATATACTATATGGAGAGAGATATACTATATAACGAGTGCATCAGCGTCGAGTCAGTCTTGTATGCGAAAAAGAGTGAGAGAAAATTTGGCGAAATCGTGCAGATGGTACACTCGATGAGCGAAGAGGACGAGGAGGACTCTTCTTAGTCGGAGCCGTTCTGCTGCAGCAGTGCAGGTGCCGATTGGGGTGGTTGTGGCTGGTGAAGGGGTTCGTGATGATGCCGATGATCCACGGGGGAAGGCGAGCGGCTGCTTCTGGCGGCGTTCATGTCGCCGGCTCCACCGCCGCCAGGATTCGAGCTCGGATCGAAGGCCTTCTGCTCGCTCGGGGGCAGGAGGTGTACCATACTGACCGGAACCGGGAAAGCGGCGGCAGCAAAGTCCGGGAAGAATCCCTGAGGAAGATTGGCAGCGAGCAGCGAGTGATGGGGAAACCCACCGTCGTCGGATGGATGACCGGGCAGACCCGCCAGTGGATGGGAGAGCTGAGTCGGCGGTTGGACGGCCTTCACGTTGTTGTTCAGGGAGTTCATGACGACCTCGCCGGTGGTAGCACCGGTGCAGTCCCTCCTGAGTTGTTCGAGCTTCAGGCTCTTACCGTATTTCCCGCGCACGTACATGAGAAGACTGTTGTACGGGATGCCGAAGATCCTGCTCGCCTGGGAAGTGGTCATCTTCTTGTTCCAGACGTGCTGCAGCGCCTCGGTCAGCTCCGCGTTCGTCCAGGATCTCGGTGGTCCGCCCCTGGGGGCGCTGTGCTGTCCTTTGGGCCTTCCCACCGGAAGTCCCCTCGCCCCGTGGTCGGTCCACCTGCGAGGGGTGTCCCCACCCCCGCCGCCCCCGTCGCCCCTGTGCTTCTTCGGCTTCTTGCTCGAGTGATGGCCACCGAGGCCGGCAGCACCGAACAAACCGTGCAGCGTTTCCGGTTTGAAGCTGTCGTGCAGATCGGCCAGCAGGGAGCCCCTGTCCAGTGCACTGGCGTGGGGAAAGAGACCACCGGCCCCCAGAGACACCCCGTCCAGAGGGAACATGGACGCTACCGAACTCCTGCGCGGCGTCATCGGCGACTCCTGCTGCTGTTGCTGCGTCTGCTGCTGGGATTGTTGTTGCTGCTGTTGCTGCTGCTGCTGCTGATAAGAGTGCGTTCTGCTCGGTGTGTGAGGACTGCCGTCCCTCTGATGGTGTCCTTGGGGCGGAGGTAGCTGGCTCTGCGGATGACTCGGCAGCCACTGAGCCGCCAGTTGACCGAGACTCGTCAGGTACTCGCTGTGATGATGAGGTGGCGTTAGGGATAACGCTGAGATTGCTGGTAGTCCCGTGGCTACCGCCGCTGACGGGATATCCTGGAGGGAACCGTCCGGATGGAGGAGGCTGGTTCCGGTGAGGGGCGAGCCACGCGGACTGCTAGCGGCCTCGCTGCTCTCGGCCTTCGCGTGATGCTGCTGGTCGCTGGAGTTCGGGGAGACGGACCTCCTCTTCATCGACAGATTCTCGGCCATGTCTTCGTGCTGCGACTGTTGCTGCTGAAGCGATTGCTGATGAGGATGCTGCTGCTGGCTCCCGCTGAGGTTGAGACCGCTCGGCGGACTCAAGCTCGGGGGTGGATGGGGTCTGCTGAGATCCTGCGGCACCAGTTCTCCGGATCTTCTTCGTGGTCTGGCCTGTTTGCGACGTGGCAATAAGGGGGAGGCACAATTTTCACGTAGCTCGCGCATACTGAAGTTCAAGTGACTCATGTGGGGCAGCCTGTCGCGGTGGTCCCTCGACGGATGGAACATCGACGGCGTGGGAAGCGCGGAGGATTCCCTATTGGACGCGCCCTCGGAAGCATTGTCGTCCTCCTCCGGTGTGTCCTGGCGCGCTCCTTCGGGCGTCGACGCTTCCGCCAATAGAATCTCCGCCGTCGGTGTATCCGGCGGAGATGCTGGCCTTGGTTCCGAGGAAGCCAGCCCCCGAACTTGCAGACTCTCCGCTGCTCTCATGAGTCCCGGCAAATCTTCCCGTCCGACCCGGACTTCGCCTCGGTACATGAAGTCGATCAAGGCAGCAACCTCGTGGCCGGGAAAGTCCTTCAGCACGATCACCGGATGCTTGCACGGATGCTCCGCGAATATCCTCTCGAAGAACGGACTGCAATCGCATATAAATCCCTCGTTACACCGGTCGAAAATCGACAACGTTAAGTTTGACCTCTGGAGAGATAGGGGGAGACTAACCCCCCTCTAAATACATTGCGTTGGGTTAAAATTTTAATCGCGAACGATTCCCTAAACGTCCTGGGAACATCCCAGGTACATCCACAGGATATCCTTGGAATATTCCGAGGATATACTCGTGCTATCGCAATGGGAATAATGGAATTATCCGTATAGCAATAATTACCTGCAGGCACTGAGCACAACCTTGTGCGCCCTGAGGCTGGTTTCGGCACAGACGAGGGTCACGTCGACGAGGACCTCGGCGTGAAGCAGCGCTTCGAAGGCCTGCAGAATGTGCGTCTGGTGGTTGTTCCATCTAAGCGAGTAGTGCGACTGCAAAGCCATCCCATCGGGACTCTCCGCGGTGCTCGACATTTTTTCTCGGCTCTCGACGTTAGCGGAGCCACCTTGGTGCACTCGGTGGCCCTTCGTTCCTCCCGGTAACGCGTCCCAAGTTTCTCTCTTCCATGCACGCACGCACCACGAAACGCACGCACCAACAATAATAACAACAACAAACCTGCTGCTACTACTGCTACCTCTACCAATGCTACCGCTAATGCTCCTCCTCTTTCCTTGATCCACCACCAAAAACAACACAAGCACCAGCAACAACACCGATACCACTGCCACTCTACCACCACCACCTTCTTCTTCTTAAAATATCTTCTTCTTCCTCTTCCTCCTCCTCCTCTTCCTCGTCTTCTCTTTCTTCTTCTTCTTCTTCTTCTTCTCCTCCTCCTCCCCCGCAACTCCCTCGTCAGTAGCACCTATGACGCCGGTCTCCTGGAAAAATAAAGACGACAAAAGTTACTCCACGAGACCCGATAGAAGAGGATTGTCGAATTCAGACTGCTACTAAATGGTTCATTGGTATTTCCATTTAGGGGAAAAAGTGAGTGTCGCGTTGTTTGCAAAGATCCACGCCAAGTTATACGAGCGACGAGTAGTCGGAAAGTTTTGTATTTTCAAGTCAGCAAAGTTTCAAAGTTTCGAAGCTCTTGCGTGTCCGTAGCAGTATCGCGCAAGGACGTCAAGATGGAATTTTCCGGCTGCTGCTGCGCTTCTCTCTCTCTCTCTCTCTCTCTTCCTCCGCCATCAAAATTAGCAGCTTCTTATTTCGTGCGAGCATAGAGATCGAGTTTTAAACTCTGTTCGGTTTCCAATGTATACATAAATATATATATATATATATATATATATATATATTTATATATATACGAATGAAAGAAAGCGTAAACGTCGAGAGAGGAAAAAAAGCCTTGCCGACATGATCGATTACAACGCTTTCTATCGATACTCGCTTTTCCAGACCATTTACGAGATTCCGAGAAACGAGTTGCAGTTGGCCGCGCTGTAGGTACTCGTAAACAATAACTAAATATAAAGAGAGAACGTATATATATATATATATATATATATACACACTCTATAGATTCCCGCGTATAAAGTTCCTTATAGGCTCGGTACGGGATAGAGTTACTCGCAGGATTCATGCAAAGTCATTCGGCTTGCGAGTGAGGAACATGGCAAGGAAATACAATAGCGAAGGGCGGGTAAGACGAGGCGAGTCTTTGACTTTTCTTTCTTTCTAGCTTTCTCTCTCTCTCCATCACGCTCGCTTCCATCCTCTCGTTTTTCTTTTCGCCGCAGCTCGAAATAAGTCACGAGCGTCCTAATGGCATCCCATACGATCAACGGAAGTAAATCAACGATTTTTCGCCCATCGAAGCATCTCCTATCGGTCGATCGAATATCTGAATATTAGCCGTGCGCGCTTTGAAAGAAGCTATATAGACGACGACTGCCGGTAAGTTTGTTGTCAAACTCGCACACGTGTCTCGAAGAAGTACGAATTTACGGTGCGCTCCGAGCAATCGATGTTTCACTCTGTTTTTCTCTCCCCCTCTCTTTCCCGAACATGTACGCACACACACACACGCGCGAGAGAACAAACACACACTCGTCCCGCAGCCCGTCTACCATACGTCACGTACTGGATTGTTTCGTACGTCAGGCGAATAATAGGACGTGCAGGATTTATCGAAGCTCCAACTATGCATATCAAGCTGAAAACGACTCACTCACTCTCGGACTCTGCGCGCCTTACATGGCAAACGGATCAAAAATCGGAGGCTCGATCACGATTTACGCTCCCTGTGCCCGCTCGCGATCCTCGAAAACCGTCCTTCATATCCGAGATTGTGGAACGACACGCGAGTTTTAGGCGACGCGCACTGTTTTCCTCCTATATATGCTCGGCGATGGAACGCTCGAGGAGAGTATAGACACAACAGAGAGCACTCGTCGACAGTTTTTCTACCAAAACAGAAAACACCAAACTACACTGTGAGAAACTCGAACGACGTATAATCACCTTCTTTCTTTCCCTCGGAAAGTTTACGGTAGGAATTCTTGGTTTTTAGGGTTAGGTCGGTGTTGGTAAGAGGAGGGAGGGGGGAGTGACGTACTAGAGTTTTAGCAATTTGGCGGGAAAATTAAGAATAGACGGTGGCAACCGGCGATCCGGTGCCGCCGCGTGGTTCCTCCAAGGGAGAGAGAGAGAGAGAGAGAGCGTGGCGCCTGAAACGATCAGCTGATCCCGCACACTGTCACCCACCGTTTCCAACATAAACACACGAAATCCGTGTCAGAGACGGATGTGAATCTCTCCGAGAAGAGCAGTATACTATATATATATATATACAACGAACACTCGCCGGATAAACAACACAATTGAACAGCACTGTCTCGAAGTGCACGATTCTCCTAGAGAAATTAGAGGTTGTCGATGCAGTTGCAAAATACACGATGCGTCGGATCGGCGTGATGGTTCGACGCGGTGCAAGGAGGGGGTGGGTGGAAAAATGTGGAGCCAGCAGCACGAGGCTGACAAGCGAGTGAAACTGACCGTATGGTGTGTATTGCGTGTGCGGCACAACGGCGTCGACGACGGCCGGTGAGTGAATGCGCCGTTACGTGACGTTAGGCGCCCCTCCTAAGATCTCCGCCCCTCCAACTCCTTAAACTCCAGCGCTTCCCCGTACTCTCCTACCCTGAACGCCCCCCTACTCACTCTCTCTCTCTCTCTCTCTCATGAACCACTCTGTCGCTCGCACACCAACCAAAGCGTCGCTCCCTCCCTCCAATCGCTCCCCCCCCCCCCCCCTCCCCCCACATCCTCCTATTCCTCCTTCGTCCATCCTATTCCTCCCCACCAGAACCTTCAAAACTTTCTCCCCTCGAGCCCCTCGGACCTTTTACCCACTCCCACACCCACCCCCGACCATCGCTCAAAACCCTATAATACATACACGCCGCCGCGTGTCCTCCTGCCAAGCAACATTCGCGGATCGCCAGCTCTACCCAGCTCCCTTTTCAACTTTTCCCTTTTTTTTCTCCTCTTTCCCTACGCCCGCCAACTACCACCCCCGCAAATCGCACGATATCCCCGATGCTTTGCGTGCACGCATCCACCGTTTCGCTCCGTTCATGCATACACCCTCGCTGCTTATTGCTTTAAATACCAATTGGGCACACGCGTTATGTACGGTGCGATTGACGAGCTACTCTCTGTCTCTCTCTCTCTCTCTCTCTCTCTAAATATATATATATATAAGCTACACAGAGTTGAAAGATTCTGCGTCGGAAATTTAAAAAAATGATGATCCTCGTCGAGAAATAAACCGTTAAATAGGGATTGTACCTGCGATGATGCGCGGTCCTTCCTCGGGCTTTACGTACATGAGAATCTCCACTCGAAACAGTTGGGAATTCATGGATGGATCGTTCACGGCGACGAGTAATCAGCAGCGATATTTAGCGAGATCCTGTTAGCGGGGAACGATGGAAGAATTTTCAATTATGCGCGGAAGAAGCTTCGGGAGTGTGGAGATTGCACGCGAGAAAAAGCACAATCTGGCGGATCGATGATCGATCGATCCGCTGCTTTGGATTGTCTCGAGCCAGCACGGAGACGATAGTACACATGTAGGGGCACACACACACACACACACACAAAACGAAGACACACACGTACACACACAGAGACACAGAGGGATGTATATACGGGTTCACCGTGTTATCGCACTGTTGGATCACGTTGGAGCGCGATTCCGCAGGTGGCAGTCATGATATTGGCGCGAAAAGGCAGTCCGAGTCCTGGTGGACCCCCTGGTTCGTTTGGTGTTTCGACGCGGACGCGCGAGAGTGGCTGTTCGAGAGGAATTTATAATAATGTACTACTGGCAGAGCGTGTAAATATGTATAGAGCGAGGACACGACACGGTTGGCGCTCTCCTCTCGCTCTTGGAGCAGTCGCGTTGTGACTGCCTGGGCTGCCTCTTGGTACTTGCCACTGAAAGTGGAGAACGAGCCTAAGAGTCCCACCTCCTTGGCCACCTCCAATGGAGGGGTACCAGCCCATCGGACCCTCCTCCTCCCCCTTTACTCGCCACGCCGGCTACTATACCTCGACTCTCCACCAGCAGTACCACTGTTCTATACATATATATATATATATATATATATATATATATGCAGCTACTCTTGTCTCTTCTTCCTCCTCTTCTTCTTCTTACTCCTCCTCTTCTTCCTCTTCCACTTCTTCTTCTTCTTCTCGCTAGTGGTCAACGAACAAACCTCCGACAAACGTACACACAGAACGCATTATCCCTTGGTTCCCTCTATTACCTGTGACCCTGCACACTTTCCAGGCCCCTTACCTTGCCTTACCCTACCTTACCTGGCCTACAGCCCGATGCCTCTCTGACCCTTAGCCCCCTGCGGTCTCAAAGTCTTAGCCCCAGTGTCAAACGCTTTATACCGTACCTTGTGCCTTCTAGCTTTGCTTCGCTGCTGAGGCGGTGTGCACCTGTTCGTACTTGAAGAGCCTCGCATGCGGATTAACACATAATTTGCCTCTCTTTCCCAAATTTTTCCAATAAACTCCTAGACGCTATCCGGCATTGTACAGGACGCTCTTACTCATTGGTCATCGAGCTTTATGGTTTACCTTTGTCCCCTACTAAATTTACCTGGGACAATAATTTCTGGAATAAGATTATTGTACTGTTTCATACTTTAATTACCTCGTGCCACGTATGCACGCTCGTAGTAGGATATGTTATGGTTGTATGTACCGTTGGTGGATCAATGAGTCAGGTATACAGTAATAAATAACGTTTATTGATCTACCCATGTCGGTGTAAACAATTGCTTTCCCTTTCACCGAAACAACAACAACGAGAATCGACACTCTTAACCAATTCCCTGAAATATACGGTAAAGTCTTTTTTGCACGTGGAGGAGTTGGAGAAGAAAACGCGCATAGCGGTAGCTTCGTTCAGGCGTTGTATTGCCAAGAGGTATAGCTATATATATATATATATATATATATACATATATAGTACTACGAAATTTTTCCGAACGAGTAAAGTTACTTGTACTCTCTCTCTCCCTCTCTCTCCCCCCCGCAAGCTGTCAGAAGTAGGGGTGCCGGTGGGTTCGCCGCAGTCTGGATTAATTAGTATTCTATAACCACGATAATAATCGCGGTAATTAAAAGACTCCGAAATCCAGTTGGTCGGCAAGTTCGAACGTCGGGAAGTACGTACTTCCCGTTCCCATTCCCATTGGCATCCGGCGGCAGGCGGGCAAGCAGCTAGAGTAGCGCAGGCTGGTACCACTACACACCCCCGAGGAGCCGTGTCCGAGCGACTCTCGAGTCTCGATTCTGGCGGCTCTCGGAGGTTTGCGGTGCCCCTTTCTACCCCCGTCGTATAACTACCCCCTCCCCCTTACGGCCCCTCTCGGAGAAATTTTACGCGAGTTCGGTGCAGCGGTTCCCATTCGCGGCGGTGACCGTCGCGCGCGCCTCGGTGTACGCCACACTACGCCACGCTCTATATATAGAATGGTACGCAGGGCGGGGTGCCGGCGAGCACGCGTCACGTGGCGCTAGAAAAGCGAAGGTGCCCACGGATGTATTTTTTAATTATTGATTTTAATGACGAGGGGAGCCGCTACCAACGCCATCTTGGATGCTGGGCGGAGTAAGAAGCGGCCGCGTGCGCTCTCTTTCTCTGCCCCCCCTCCCCCTCTCCATCTCCCTCTACCTCTTTCTCTTCCTCTTCCTCTTCCTCCCCTCTCACGCGCTCTTTTCCACACTCTTTTCCCTACTCGTACTCTCCGCTCTTTTCCATTCACCCCACCCCAGCCACTCTCTCTCTCTCTCTCTCTCTCTCTCCAGGTCCTTACCCCCTCTATTCGAAGGCTCTCTCAGTTTTCTCCGGTGGTCCCCTTTCTTCCTCCCTAATGCCGAGAGATAGACAGATGATGATTAAGAAAGCACACCGCGCCGCCACCACCGCCTGCTTCTACGTGTGAGACAACGCCGGGACGCCATCAGCCACCCCCTCCTCCCACCCCCCACCCCTCTCCTCTCGTCCCAGCCAACTCCTCCACCGATTCCTCCTCGTCGCTTCATTTATTCCCTGCCTCCCTTTTTTCATCCCGTACCTACTCGCCACGCCACGTAAACCTCCTAGTTCATCGAGTACATTATCGAGCCTTCGCGTTCTTTTCAAAATCGATCCCCCTCCCCTCCCCCTCTTAACACCTCCTATGATATCACCTGTGGAGCCGCTGGCACTATTTTTCCGCGTTGCTCTCCGCATCGATATAGTCTCCTCTCTCCCAATAACTTAAGCCGACTGTGCGGGCCAGGATTCTTCTGGAAAAGGAGTACGTGGTAGGCGCTGCAGCTCGAAACCCCATTGTGAATTCATTAGGGGCCGCACGATGCAGGCAGGGGGTAGTTGCTTCGAGCCGGCCTAACGCCGTCGAGTCACGATTTTCTATATAATGTACGATACGCTATTACTATATATATACATGTACCGAACGCCCATACGTGAACGCTTATATCGATCAACTCATCGACTCGGCGAGCATCGCGCCTCGAAACAGCAAACGCCCACTTGATACCATTCCGATTGCGAGCGACTCGGTCCAACCGACTGTAATTTAATAGCGATAATAACAGGTGCATGCACCACGCGTGTGTTCGTGTGTGTGTGTATACCGTGTGAAGTGTACAAGCAGATCTCTATCGGCGTGAGTCAGTCAGTCAGTCATATGGAAGATGCGCTATATACATGTATATATACATATATATATAGGGGTAAAGTCCTTGAATGTTTAATTGCATCGGCAGCAACGCGATCCTCCGACGCGAGATTTACGTTATAGCAGCCTCCTTTCGTATACATATATATATATATATACATGGATACAAGGATAAAAATCGTTCATGCTCGACGATGCGGTTGCTAATTAAGATTATCGCAGCTATGCAGGATGAGCATGGCGAGTCTCGATACAATGGATATTGATATTTATGTAGGTCAGTCTTTCGCCATGAAGCGGCAACTCGTCATTCGTCAGAGCACCGAGCGAACTTTCCGAAAGCGGATAAAGCGCGACGCGACGCGACTCGACTCAGCGGTCCGGCAAGTCCGAGAACGATCCGTGAGCATCGATCCAGAGATCGACGACGCAACCGAGATTTTTAATCCTCGCTGATCGAGCACGCACGTTTCTACAATGGGATGGCTTTAGCCGCGGCGCGAGGCGCACAAGCGTTTTACGCTTTCTCACTCTCCTCGTCTCGATACACGATGGATCTGAGAACTCATCGGGGGGGGGGGGGGGGGGGGAGGAGGAGGAAGAGGAGGAGGGGGGGGGGGAGGGAGGGAGAAATAGTCGTCGCGTGATGCGGTAAAGTAACGGGGAGCGTGAGACCGGGGATGGAGTCGAGGGCGAAGGATAAGGAAGTTGGTATAAGGTTGGAGGTGGGAGGCGGTGGGTGGGAGACTCCGTGGCAAGAGGATGTAAGGGGCAGGAGGCAGAAAAGTACGAAGAAATAAAACGAAATCAGATCTCAGCATCCGTCGAGGTTTATAGGAGGAGAGCCATGCCGAGACTCGCTGTATATATATCCTAGCAATTACTATTCCTGCAGGATAAGAATACGTTCGGTTTCTCTCTCATCGATGATGCTCTGGTAAATCCTTACCAATTATATACGTACGTGTAATGTACTCTGTATGTGTATATATAGTGCGTTGATGGATGAATCTTGGATGATCCTACGAGGAAACGTGTCAAAGGCTTGTATATATATATATATATAGGAATAGAAATTCGTTTATAGCTTTGGAGAGGAATAATTATTTTCAGCATCGAAAAGCAGAGACTTGTATATATATAGAGATGTAGTATTGGGAAAGACGTCTCGAAATTTTGAGAAAACACGAGGACGTCCACCCTCCGCAGGGTAGCGGATTCATAGGCGGCCGAGCGTTGATGAGTCGAGGCAGGCAGGCAGGCAGGCAGGAGGGGTGCGGGAGATAACGAGTGTGAGGAAGAAAGATAACGAAGAGACGCGCGGGAGCAAGTGCGATGAGGTAGGAAGCGAAGAAAAAGGAGGCAAAGTAAGACAGAGCTTTTGGGGTGGCTGGCTTGACTGGCGAGGGGGTCGGAGGTGGCGGAGGTGGAATTAATGCACGCACCGGGCCACGCACCCAAACCCCTTACGGCAGCCAGCCTACTTCGTTATACGACAAGTATAAGAGGAGAGCACAGAGACTTTTATTGATCGCCTGGCAAAAACTCAGGAACCCTCATTTCGTGCTACGTACCCCAACCCAACCCCCTTACGAAGCGAGCACCTCACCCTACTACTTCTCATCCTCATCCTCCTACTAACGCTCTTCTTCCCATTACACCCTCTACCCCTTCCCTTCTCTCTCTCTCTCTCTCTCTCTCTCTCTCTCCTGCCATCGTCCCTACCCCCACCCTCGAAGGGGGGAGGGGGGAGGAAAAAGTGGGCTGCTGTCGTCGCTCCGGGCGCTGATACTAGTGCCAGTCCGATAATCTTTTACACTTAAGATCCTAACCCTTTCCCCACGTAACTCGATCATTTCTTCTTTCTTCTTCTATTTTTTCCCTCTTCTTCTCCTTTCTAGCCGACCAGCTATACATTTCCTTACGATTTCTCCCCCTCCTCCTCCTTGTCCCCCACCACCCTACTCCTCTTCTCCTCCGCTTTCAATTATTCTTCCTTTGCGTACCACTCCTCTCTTTACGGCGCGCGTTTGAACTTTAATGCATTCGTAACATGGTTGGCGTTAATTAAGAATGGAACATTTGCCCCGGCTGATCGATTTCCTCGAGATAGACGCACCACCACCACCACCACCACCGTCACCGTCACCGTCACCGTCACCATCACCATCAACAGCCCCTTTCCCTAATGCTGCTTTTCCATTCGATGAAAAATTTTTCACGTTTCTTCTTTTTGCTTTATATATATATACATAAAGATACGCGTCTGTATACACACATTCGCGCACGTGTCATTCGCTCGAGACACAATGGCAGCGTTGATGCGAGCAATGTGCGCTAATACGCGTGTGCGTGTGTGTATGTGTGGACGCATTGTGTACAAACGTTGCTTTGAAAACTTGAAAACGCTAGTATGTGGAGTATGCATGGTCGTTGTATCCGGGAAAGAGAGTCACAGAGCTATATACATATACATATAGCAGGGGTATGCTATATGTATATAGAGGAGCAAGGGTGGAAGAGAGGACACGAAGGTTCGGGGTGAGAAACGACGACGAACGGGTAAGATGTGTTTGTTCCACACGAGCTATTGTCCGCCAAGACTACCTTACCATTGTTCGTTACAGTCTCGCCCTCTCTCTTTCAACGCACAGCCTCCCCCTATCATTCGCGCGCGGTATCTTACATCGTGCAGGGCTTTGTAACGGCTCTCCAACCGAACAGTTCCTTCTTTTCCCCTATTGGCCGAAAAGGACAAGAAAAAATTGTCATCCCCGATTGCGGAGCGGTGGTATACACCCCCACCCCCACCCCACCCCACCCCACGCGCACCACCATTCTCGCAGTTTTAATTTCTCCGACGATTCCACGAATCCTCCAGCAATTTCTTATCGCGATTCCCCCGGGAGAGATTAGTGGAGCGCGGCAAGACACTTGTACGTTTAGCTGCTGGATGACACACAGTCACGTGACATTAATACTCAACTGCAAAGACAATCGTCGCGGACGAGTCCGCGCGCGCGCTTATACACTTACCTTGTATCGAATGCCAAGTCGACCGTGTCGAGACAACGTCTTAATTGCCATGGCGCCCTTAACATCGATACTGGGTCGAACCGAAGAATTTTCATAGCCAGCGATGAATGATCGTGAAATATAAACTACCATTCGGATAAAATCCAGCAATTATTCTTTCCCCGAGTCTCGATCATTTCCAGATTCACTCCGCTGCAGCAGCTTGACTTTGAATTTTTGCAAAATTGCAGGTTTAGAAAGGTGTCTCGTGGATTTATGTCCAGGGGAGACCTTGTACTTCGGGACAGTTTTCTTTAAATTGCTGCTGCTGTTGGTTGTGCAGAAAATAGTTTATTAAGATTCTTTTATCTATTCGCTTTGTGCATAGACTATATTACTTATCATTAAAATTTTATCGTCTAATTTTTTACGTTTCTTTAATTGGAAAATTTTCTGCACTTGAGAAAATCAACAAATGCTCCAAGGTACAAGGCTCTCCCCTGTATGTTATATGCTACAGCAGGACGTATGTCTGGAGATTGTGCGAGTTTCTATTTCAGCATTATTCGGATAAAATCGTTTTATCGTTCTTTTTATACAGTTCGATGATTTCTACACTGATCGTATAGCAAATTGATTTAGAACTTTTCTAAGCTTACAGAGGGAGGGGAGGTTTAGAAGCGTATATACCATATCATTAGTATATTCTCCATATAACATAGTGAAATAAATCATTATACTATATAGGAAAAGTCGAGTAAAATCATTCTTTTTACAAGACTCGATGATTTCCAAGTTGCGACTGTGGTAGATTGATTTTTAATTTTCGTAAACTCCCAGGAGGGGGGGGGGGGAGTAGAACCGTGCAGTGTATTAGTCATAGCCTACAACGATAGCGAAATAAACCACTATGGAGATAAATCCAGTAATTATTCTTTCTATAAAACTCGATAATTTCCAGATTGTCAGAAGCACACGTTGACCTTGAGTTTTCGTAAACTTGCAGGTTTAGAATATTTTAGTGTGTGTGTGTGTTCTACCTAGCACGACGCATGTCTAGATTGGGGAACGGGCCACGTGATAGTATAGCGCGAAACTATGAAAAGCGCGCGCCACTCTCTGCCACGCTGTAATATCTATACCTACTTGCGTATATGTTGTAGGCTGGAAAAGACAAGCTACTGCTGCGTGTATAGGGGTATCAGTGAAAATTAATGAAAAGCGTGAACGATACTGTTCGAATACACGAGGCTCTCCAGTAAACCTATATATTGACGATGAGTAACGAAAAAAAAAGAAATAATAATTAATACGTTAAACTCACACTTTTCTCGTCGTACCGCACTGTTTTCTTAAGAATAAAAGTGGAATCTGCAAATATCTAAATTTTCAGTTTTTTGCACCCGTGTCTTTATCTTTACCCTAAATATGTACTCGTGGTATTTTGACATTAAATCTGGCCTTTCACACAAATTTATATATAATTTGAAATTTTGTCTCGTCATGGATGTGCATATTAATTTGTAAACGTTTGATTATTTCGAAATATCACAAAAGTCAATTAGGAATTTTGTTTATCTTTATATACTTGAATCGGTTATGAATCACAAGAGACGCGACACTACCACATGTATAAAGACACGTCATTGAAAATCAGTGGTAAAGTTGAACAAGTCGGTTTGTACGCAAAATTTTCTCTAGTGTGGAGGACGAACAAGGCGAAAAGAAGAAGAATTTTAATAATAATAGTAATAATTAAAGCGCTGAACTCGCGCAATCATAGTAATGGTAGCTATAAGGCTCGCGCGCGATTAGACTGTGGAACGAGCGTAGGTACCTCGAGTAGGTAAAAATGGTAGTGAAGGTTGATTGAGAGGAGGGGTGGGGAAATATTGTAATAAGGAAAATTTTCGCTTTTGTATACGTATTTAAGAAAAGGGAAAGAAGAGAAGCAGCAGCGGCGGCAGCGGCGGCGGCGGCGGCAGGAGAGCAAGGGGTTGGTATTGGTTTGTGTATATAGATAATATAGGTGTAGTGCAATAGTGGTAGTGGTGGTGATGCCGGTTTCAAGGGGGTAGTGTGCGCGAGAGAGGTGTGGAAGGGCTGGCCTCTCTCTCTCTCTCTCTCTCTCTCTCTCTCTCTCTCTCTCTCTCTGTCATGCAGGATGGTCGTATTGTCTCAGCAGGGTGGTTGCTGGGGGGTTGCGCGGCTCGAGGGGACATCGCGCGCGCGGAGAGAAGCGGCGCCTAGGTGTGGGTCTTCGGAAGGAACGAACGAACGAACCTGGCTCGAGGAACAAGTGAGAAGAGAGAGAGAGAGAGAGAGAGAGAGGGTGGAAAGAGAAAAGAAGGGGCCCAGAGGGGACGAGGAGTCAGGCAAGGGGTAAGACGTTGCATGAAGGGTTGGAAATGTAGATAGAATTTCTTCATTTCGCGTACTTCGCCCTCGCTCCCTCCGGCTCGCTCCAACCCCCCACCACCAGCACCACCACCAGCAGAAGCAGCAGCAGCACCACTCTCCGGATCTTCACTACCCGACGTTTTCCTTCACCTTTTCTCTCTCTTTCTTATATTCTTCCTTCCCGTAGCAGCAGGCAGCGCACAGCAACCCCCTCTCCCCTTTACCTTTCTCTCTTTTAGTCTTTCCTCGTCGTTACCAAACACCCCAAGATTTTGCCTCTTCTTCATATCAGAGCCGTCTTTCCTCCACCCTTCTTTCCGCGCCGCCCCCGCCCACCCCCGCTACCCAGCAGCCTCCGACCGAACCCCGACCCTCCCCTCTCATTTCACCCATCCCCGCCATTCTTTCTCTTAAGACTCCGCGGCAGAGGAATCGTTAAAATCTGGCCGTACCCTCGTACCCACTCCACCACCACCGCCACCACCACCGCTGCCAGTGCCACCCTCTCTCTCTCTCTCTCTCTCTCTCTTCACCCCCTATCCTCGTCCCTCCACGCTATATAGCTAGCGCTGCCACGAACCGACCCTGCCGACGAACCACCCTATCCACTACACACTCACCAACCCTTGAATCGCACACACACACACACACTGCTGACATTCGCGAATGCATATAGGCCCATATCACCGTCTTTCACGAGTCGAGCGTTTCGCGATTAGCGTATTAGCGTTTCACTCTCGATTCTGCGATAATATATTGTGCCTACGTTATATATATATATATATATATATATATAATTATCGATATTCATTATTCCCTCGCCATGTTTATATATAGCAAAAGTGATTTATCCAGACTTTCCACACGAATACTATTTATCCGAGTAGACGACAAACGCGTGTCTCGAGCCATACGCGTATAGAGTATAATATATAAGATAAGAATATAGTTGGCGCTAATTAAGCGTCGTTTGTAATTCGTGCACGTTCGAGAGCCTCGTGTTGTTCGCACGCACCGCTCGGTTAGCTCGATCTATATACATACATATATATAGCGATTTAGCCAAACACTAAATCAGTCTCCGCGCGGGCGTCGACGGCGCGTGTGACTCTGGGGTCAAAGACGAGGGACTCTTGGAATCCTCCCTATATACATATATATATATATATATATATTCCTGAAGAGACTCTTTCTTATACATCGAGTTCCTCCATTTTTCACCTCTCGATCGAGAGTAACGAATCTGTCGCTCCAATATGTAGAGTTATAGGAAGCTCATTACGCGATTGTTGTTGGCAGGCTCGGGTGTAATTAAAATTTATGGACTCGGAGCCGCTTCCGCTCGCCTTCTACCAGCTATTACGTCAATATGCATCTCATTAATATCTCATCGTCTCTGAATGTTTTTTAATCCCACCCCCTCGCAGCCGCCACCAACTAGAGAGCCGCCCTCCGATATGCTGAATTGAAAAATAATTGGAGAAGCATGCAAATGATCGAACAATCTTCCTATATATATATAGACACTGCATTTTGTTTTATTTCCATTCGTGTCATCGAATAATCGCAATATATATATATATATATATATATGTAGTATATGATAGAAAAGAGATGGATATTTCGCAATTGTTTATACGAAAAATTAATTACAATAGTTTGCGCGCAGGATGACTGCTACTCGATAGGAGGATGTTTTTAGCCGAATGGAAGCTGCCGGGTGCGACCGATTGGACAAAGCAAGCCCCTCTGACTTGCGTGAAAAATATGTAAAGTATTGATTGCATTTTATAATTACTTGGGAGCCGAGCCGGTCGTCTTAGCTACCCTACCTACTCTCGTGCCACCCTCTCAGCTTCTACGTTCTCGCACCCTCCACTACCCTACGCTGTGGGATCTTCGCCTCTTCGTCTTACTCTTATTTTCCATTCCCCTAACTCTCCCTCGAACCCCCCCCCGCCCCTCTCTCTCTCTCTCTCTCTCTGCCACCCCATCTCTCTCCTCTCCCTCGTCATCCCCCCTCGTCAGCCCCGTCCCCCCTCCCCCCTCCTCTCGCTCTTTCTCCTTTTCACCCCATCTGTCTTTTTCTTCCGCTTCAAACGGATAGACCTTATCTATACGCGACTATACCTAAGTACTTACGTGCGAGCTTGTGCGTGTGCCTCTGTGTGCACGTGTTTACACACTCGAATATCGAAAGAAATCTCTCCCCGAAGCCACCCCCTCCGTGCATGCGCTTCTCCCGCGCACACGGATCCATCCTTGCGATTAAAGCCATCGATTAACGTTCGACTAGTTTACCATTTCCAATTAAAGAAAACTTCCTAATTAGTGGATTCTCCGGGAGAGATCTTTTCGCGGGCTCTTCACCATTCTCTTCCTCGCTCCGAGACGATAGCTTGTATCTTGCGCGAAAATTTTTGCGTGTGAACGGAGGGTCCAGCGATCGCTCGGCGAAATTAGAATTACACGCATGATTCTGTGCAAAAAGTTCGTATACGTATTTACGACGCTTGTTCGACGGTCGAGTAAATGTGAAATCGCGCGTTATTAATTTTCGGTACGATAATTAAATACTGGCTTGAGCGCGCAGCGTGTTATTTCCCGCGGAGAGATATTAATTAATATCCTACATATATATATATATATATATATATATATATATATATATACGATTGGACAGAGTCTCGCGAGGATTTGGCAATTTGTCGAGTGGCTCGTCGGTGGATTCCGTGCGTGTGTCACGCACACATGGAGGGGTGTAAGCGCCAAGCTATATATCTATATATATATATATATATATATATATAAGAGGTCGCGGGAAATAATTCGTCGCCCGTGCTGCGCAGGAGGATTTAAGACGAACGAATGTTAGGTCTACTCGCAGCGAGACTGCCAGGCCAGCAGGCAGGCAGGCTGGCTGGCAGGAGTGGAATATCGGAAAGGTAAGGAAAATGGGCAAAGAGAGAGAGAGAGAGAGAGAGAGAGAGAGAGAGAGAGTGGAGTGGGTTGGCTCGGGCTGTAAGAGCGGGTGCTGCGAGACGGAGAGTAGGTGGCTTGACGAGCGGAGGGTGTCGAGAGGAGGAGAGCGAGGGGGTGGTAAGGTGGGCAAAGTAAGGAAGGAAAGGGTAGGTAAGGATGGCAAGTGTTTTTACCAACCAGCATGCGACTGCCGCGCGCACTCATTTACTCTCGGTAAACTAAGACAGTCAAAGCACATGGCCGAGGTATTTGCACGTAGAGCAGCCTCCCCCCTCCTCCCTCTTTCCCGTTTCATTCCCAGACGCCCCTATACGTCCTCTCTATACACACACACACACACACACCACATCGTCTCAGAGTCCGCGCCGTTTCGACGGAAAGAGACGCGTGGTCCGCCGGTGAGCCATGCTCTTTCCATGTGTGAGATATCCTATATGTGTGTACATTTGCAAGTACACAGAGACGCGCGGTAATCACGCATACCTACACACGGATGCGCCGCCCGCGCGGCTGTGAATGTGCCGCCTGCGGAGGGTGCAGCAGCGCGGAGAACGAACGCACGTAAGGGTTTTCTCGGTTTCTTACAGCGAAGGGGGAGGAGGAGGAGGAGGAGGAGGAGTGGGAGTTTCGGGCTTCCGTGGAGGGGGCAGAGAGAGAGAGAGAGAGAGAGAGCAGCTCTGCCTAGAAGTTGCGCCCAGCATTTTAATCGATTTCATTTGCGCGCATGTGAGCGAGTGAGCGTGCCAGGTGAGCGAGAGAAAAGAGTGGAGAGAAGAAAGAGAAAGGAGCGAGAGAGAGAGAGAGAGAAAGAGAGGCTCGATGGCTAAAAGGGGGATGACGAGAGAGAGAGAGAGAGAGAGAGAGAGAGAGATAAGCGGCGAAGAAGCGAGACGAGCTCGCTCCTCCGCGCTCCGGTGTATAAACCTTTCTTTGTTTTGCTTTGCTTGCGTCATTAGGGGTTGGGGATGGACGGGGGTGGGTGCCGGAGAGACCTCCGTGAGAGAGGGCGTGGTTCTTCTGCAATCTACATATAGGCATTCGTGCACCGAGCTTATAGAGATACGTTCACCAACACACACGTGGACGCACATGTGCCTCGCGCCTCCTGGCCCCACCGCGACCGCCCAACCACTCGTGCCGATACATACTCTATGTTGTGCTATATATATATATATATATATATATGTGTATAGCTGTGACTGTGTGCGTCCGTGTGTATACACATTATACCTCGCGCTTCTTCTTCTCTTCCTCGTCGACGTCGAGTCGTTGCGCCTGTCGTGGCTTTACTCATAATTCGTACGATGCCTCGACACACGCTCCAGTTAAAACTTTGCATCCCCCCCCCCCCCCCCTCCAACCCGACCCGACCCGGGAAGCCATCCCCAGACAGTCGCCATTCGGCGAGATCCCATTATGTACAATGTGCATGTCTCGCCGTTTGCGAAATCGCTCGTGAAATCCAACCACGATGCCAATGGTCGAGACTCTCCGCTTGAAAAAATCTTCCTCTGCCTCTTCTTATTAGTCTAAACTGTGTATACGAAGCCATTTCGATATGGACTTTTTTTTCTAATCGATATTATGTATATATATATATATATATATAAGTTTATTGGGTAGAACGAGTTTTAACGCGAAGGAATCGTATCGTGATCAATTTTAAGCTTTCTTCCCTTACTCGGTATTAGAAAAGTCTGCGAAACGCAGAGTCACGTGTCGCGCGTACGGTGGGGAGGTTACCACGTGGTGAGGAAACTTGCGGAAAGTAATGTGGGGGTGAGGTCCGGCAGCACGCGAAGATTTTATTGGCTTTGCTACGGGATGGTCCACTGCGTGGTCAGCTGGCGTCGGCGCTACGCGCGAAATCGGCCCTGCCAGAGGGGTGGAACGGGGGTCTCTACCAGGGGGAGGGACTCGGTCACCACGTGGCTGAGCACGTGGTCTTAACCCTCCGTCAAGCCCCATCCACTTTCCTCTTCGATGCACTTTCTAACCTTCGCACACTCCTCTCGCTCACTCGCTATCCCACTTTTCTGCAACTATATTCTGTATATATGTATATGTGTATGGTGAAAATTACATTCGAGAATCCTTTTTCAAAATCACCGTCTCTCCAAACTATGCCATTTGCTCGAGACTCTATTAAAGCGATATAGTATTATTGCGTATAGATATTTTATTACGAAGTTGGTTGGGATTAAATTATACGAGCAGTGATTGGCTATTTATTTTCGAGTTTTTAATAATGCAGTATGTGATTTGTATTTTTAAAAATTATTGCTCTGCTTAATATTAATTATATTAAAGCAGTGTGTTATTGCGTATAGATATTTTTTTACGAAATTAGTCGCATTAATTTATAGGAGTATCGATCAGCCATTTTCTGCCAGTTTTTAATAATGCAACATGTGATTTGTATTTTTAAAAATCATTGCTCTGTTTAACGTTAATTATATTAAAGCATTGTATTATTGTTATAGATATTTTTTTACGAAAAATTGGTCGCATTAATTCATAAGAATATCGATCATCTATTTTTTTGCCAGTTTTTAATTACGCAATACGTGATTTTTATTTTAAAAAATTATCTCTCAGCTGACCATTGATATTAAAGCGATATGGTATAGTTGCAGAGATATTTCGTTACGTAACTGCATGGTTGCATTGATTTACATAAGCATTGATCCGTCATTTATCCTCGAGCTTGGAAACGGAGCCTGGTTTACGTTTAAAAAAGTAATTGCTCAGTTTACACTCGATTACATTAAAACGCTCTACACAATATCACAGATATTTAAATGGCGCAAAATCCATCGCATTGATCCACAAAAATATCGATTCATCCTTCATCCCACGAACCTCCAACAATAACTCGATTTACATGGAAGAAAAAAAAACACCGCTCAGTTTTGATAAATTTCTCTATAAACATTCTACGAGTTAATTATACAAAGGTGGTCCCAAGCTCGAGTCTCAGAACGCTCGACGGAGATTGCTGAATTCTGGTTGATTTCGTGATAGGGAAAATGTGCTCGAAACGGTTCTTTCCGTGGATCGTGCAAGGGATGATTATAAATGGAAAGGAGGGAGGGAGGGCTTCTTACACGCATGCACATAGGTTAAAAAGCGGTTTGATGCATGCATGTATGTGTGTGTGCTTAGTATGGTATATGGGTAGCACGGGATGAGTAGAGTAGTACACGACATGTCATGCCGTGCCTGGCTCGCCTTCACCGGTGCGGCGCGCCTCACCCCGGGCCGCAACCCCTCGCCACATCGATCCGCCTTAATGAGTGGAAAGAATAAGACAGCCTCCCCTCCGTGAGTCGAGCAGCTTCCCCTCCGTCGCTGCTCGCCTTCTTCTTCTTCTTCTTCCTCTTCTTCCTCTTCTTCGTCGTCGTCGTCGTCGTCGTCGTCTTGTCGTGGTGGTAGTGATACACATATATATAGAGGAGTATTTAGCGGTGGTGGTGGTGGTGGTGGTGGAAGAGTACTCCCTGTGTATTCCCAGTGAAACTCGGTGCTGTAGCAGTGTTGGTGCTTTACGTTTTCCGGGTGGCGAGGAGTTATAGCAGAGGCTTGCAAGAATAAGAATAAGTAAAGGAAGGAGAAGGCCGGAGGGGGAAGGGGGAGGGGGTGGTAATGCTCCCGTTGTTTCGTGAACGAGGGTGGCACGCACGCACCCCCTCCGCTACCAGGAATGTTAATTCCCGGCGCTTTAATTCTTACGAATATTTCCCTCGTGCCTAGGGACGATCGGCTGCCTGCCTCGGTTCGGTTGTGGAGGGTGCCTTTGGCTGAGGCTCCAATGAGGAATAAGTAAGGAAGAGAGCAAGAAATACTACCAGACTCGAGCATCGACTATTCCCAACCTTTCGCTCCGCGAAAAACCACCCGATATCCGCAGAAAAATCTTCCTTCGCTAAATAAACTTTGTCGTTTAAATATCGCAACTACCATCGGTTTATCGTCAATCAATGTCTTCCTTGAATATGATTTTTAAACGAGTTTTTAATATATATAGGTAGTATATTATTGTAATTAATTTTGTGTATCGACAGTTGAATTTAAACTCCATTCCGACGTGTATATACAAAAATACTTTATTTTAAATTTTACATAAAGATAATTTTTGCAATTTGTACTTTCTATATATAAAAATCGCAGTGGTTGTCATTTATGTATTTAACAGTATTTTTGAATCAAAGTGTTATGTAACTCTGTCGATTTGTTAAGAAAATATACGATTAATTTTATTTCTTTTTCGATTGATGACACTTCACATTTTTACACACTCTCGTGTGTAATGTTATATATATATATATATGAAAATCCAATTGGAGTGGGATCTATCGGCTGTGATTCGTAATTATTGTCAGTTGGCAGTGAAAAAGAGTAATTGTTATTTACCATTGTCGATTTCCTCGATTCGTTCCGAGGAAAGGAGGAAGACGGGACGAGAGGATCGAAAGAAAACGAAAATCGCGCAGGTATAGAGCTATAGTGGAAGAAACGCGGGGCAGAGCGTGAGGTAAAAAAGGGCCAAGTACGGAGAGTCGAGGAGAGAAATGTTGCTCCTGCGGTTTTTGCCGGAGCGTCACATCCGGTCATCCGGTCGTAATCTTCGCTTATTGTAGCCTGTATCCCTCGAAAGGCACTTTTGAATCACTGAAACTTTAAGCTTGAGATTTCTTCCCTTTTTCTATGAGTAAATAAAACATTTGTTTGTTTTTATCCTTCAAGATGGCGAGTGGTACGATGTGTAGTATTACTTATAACAGTTTATTCGAGTCAATAAAAGCCAGCACAATAATCCCCCCTTTTAATGGTCTGAAAAATCCAGTAAAGAATTTTTTCATATTCGTATAATGATTTTCTACACGTAGCTGCCTCGTTCTTTTTTATACTGACATTCCCTCGCGCTCCCTTTGCTATACACTCTCCAATGGACTCTCGATACAGACTCTTAGAGGATGAAAAAGGCCACGCAGGCCCGTGCGGTATTAAATTATCTAGGGAGGTCGGCCTGCTGTGCACAGCCTATATATATATATATATATATATATACATATACATATATACTGGAGGGTTCATCAGAATATTATGTAACCTGTCTTCTAATTCATCGAGAAATTTTTCTATCCAACGAGTCACTTCCTACACTCCACATCAATTTGTATTTTTCCCATCTAATATCTTTATTATTGAAAAATACAATCTGCAGTAAAAGGATCGATCAAACTAGTATTCATCCAAATATCGATGTAAAATCCTTCCATACTTTGTTCAAAAATATTTCTACTCAAAACAATATTTATCTATACGCTTCATATTATTAATGAACATTTTTTCAATACAAGAAATATCAAGCGGAAGTAAATCCATACTTATCAAATATCTCTCTAGCAGGCAGCATCGAAATATACACGAAGAGTATATACATAGATGAATTATGTGCACTCGTTGGAACAATAAGCACCGTAAGTTCGATGTTCGATCCGCGCGATCGTGAAACTACCTATACCGTAGCAAACGTATCGTGGAATAAGGTTAGCTCTCCGTGTAGCCAAGTTATCCGTCAACTCTTCCCAAGAAACATTTATCGATTCTTCGGAATCATTACGAGAGTAACCGACAGGAGAAATCTGTTAAACATTACGAATTTCGTGCGAAGCAAGTATTGAATTATGTTTACTATAGGTTTATGGCCGCAATGATAAAAAGAGAAACTTGACACGCAGCTATATTCGAAATTCGCAGGAGCATTTCCTGCGCGCAAATTGTTTGTCCGCCGCGCCGACGGGTGTTGCGCGCGAGGTCCGCGCTAGCAGCATCTTAATCTTCCCGCTAGAATCTTCTGGCCATAAAGAGCGACTGGCCGCTGCCTCGGAGATGCATGTGGAGGTGAGACGCGAGGCCCGCTCGCTCGAGATCTAAACTCGCCACGGACGATAAATTCGACCGACGAATAAAATAGATCTCGACTAATTGTGAGAGATGCACGACTCACTCGTATACACTCTCTCTCTCTCTCTCTCTCTCGAACCGATAGAGGCTCGTGTGTGTTGCACAGGCTTGTGCTCGAATACCCCGTCGAGTCTCTCTTTGTCCAACCACCCTACTCCCCCCACTCCTTCGACTCTCATCGCGTCTCGAAGAGGCAGCCGCACGGAGACTCGTGTTCTGAAACGTGGCGTGCACTCTTGGCCTATGCGCACTCCGAGTGCTATATATATATATATATATGCAACATCTTGGAAAGATTCAGCGAGCGATGGCTACACGAAGCGATACACGCGAAAAATCAGTCGATATCCGTTTGATGGACCAATTTGCATGTTTCCGATAGACGTTGAATATTGCATCCCGTTGCCTAAATTGGTAAGGGGGCAGCTTAGGAGAATTTTAGCCGGCGTCTTTACGGCTCTCTTTGTTGCGAAAGGGAAAATAAAAGCTTGGAGAGCACACTCGGCCGTCAAGTACCTTAATTGCGCCTGCTGTATAATGATCCTTTAATTGGAGCCCAAGATGCATAAGCTGTTTTTATGAATATTAATTTCGTTAACGAATGTCGCGCGGATATAATAAAGCTTGGCAGTTGCATTATGCAGCAGTATTTTTCCTATTCGATCAATTAGGAACTCGCTTTGTCCTCGGAGTTTTGTTCCTTTGTGTCTGCATGTCTGTTTAGCGACTTTCAGCACCGCGAGAGCGCGTCGCGGTCCTCCGCCGTTGCGGTGTTTGCGGGTTCTTGAAAAAAAAATCGTTTGATATATATATATATATATATGTATATAGGTACGTGTTTTTTATATGCAGGTTGAATTCTGGCCTCTGGAAGTCTAATAGGGAAATCATCAATTTTTCTGCAAATTTCACTTTTGGATCGATTCAATGGGTCTATTCTCGAGACGCTCTGGTCTTGTCTACTATGCACATATTTAACCCTCTCGAGATGTTATATTAATAATGAGTGGTACAATTAGCAATTTTCGTACAGAGGCCGAGGGAAACCATATTAGACATTTGTTATTTAGAGTTCTTCTCGACTCGCTTTAAATCTATTTTGTATGCTATATAGAGAAGTCTCATTTTTGTGTATACAAATTTGATCGGTTCGCGATGTGCCAGTGGACCAGTTAAACGGTGTACAGCGTTATTTACGAGGTTCTACTTATCGTCGCGAGAATGTTTCAATCGATAAAATTAGCAATTTTGGTTTAGGTCGAGAGGATATTTGTTATTTAGCTGCAATTCTCGTGATTCGTTTGGATATTATTTGATTTGTGTCCTATATATACACTGAGATAATTGCTCATTGCTCGAAACATATTTCTTAATTGGTGTGTATATATATATATATATATATAGGTGTCTGATTTATTACGGATTTGATTTGTGCAGTATTGTGTGAAATGCTAAGACGTATAGAATACAGCATTATATATATATATATATATATATATAAAGTTCGACTCGTCGCGTGAATACTTTGGTCGGTACGATTAACAATTTTTGTTTGGGTCAAGAGAATATTTGTTATTTAACATTCTTCTCGACTCGTTTCAAACCTGTTTTATATTCTATATATATATATGTGTGTCTAGATTTTATATAGATTTTTTTTGTTGGTCTACAATGCAGCGGTGGATAAATCAAACCAAACGATACATGCATAACATATATAACACTATACAAAATTGGACTCTTTGCATGAATACTTTGATAGGTATACAATTAACAATTTTAGTCAGGTCTAGAGACGTTTAATTTTTTATAGAAATTTGATCGGTCCACCATGTAACATTGGATGAACGAGAGCCAATGATATATCTATAGCATATACAACGTTATACAAAGTTGGATTATTCGCGTGAATATACTTCGATGAAGGGCTAGGAATTATTTGTACATTTCAGCTATTTACTATAGTCATTAATAGGGATTTCCTATTACTGATTACAGTAATAAACAACCGAAATGTGCAAAAATTTCCGAGCCCTGCTTTGATGGATAAAATGAACAATTTCAGTTTGGGTCTCAAGAATATTTCCTATTTTAACATTCATCTTAACTCGTTCAAAATCTGTTTTATATGCTGGACAAATTCGTCTAATTTTTTATAGGAATTTGATCGATCCACGACGTAACATTGGATGATAGAGAGCCAACGATATATACATAACATATACAACACTATATACAAAGTTGGATTCTTCGCGTGAATACTTTGATGGATAAAATTCGCAATTTCAGTTAGGTTCGGAGAATATTTCTTATTTAGAATTCTTCTCGACTCGCACAAAATCTATTATACATTCCATACAAATTCGTCTAATTTTATAGAGATTCGATCGGTCCACTATGTAACATTGGATGAACGAAAGCCTCAGCGATACACATATAACATACATAGAAGGTTATACAAAGTTGGAGTGGTCGCGCGAACGCTTTGATCGGCCGAGGTGTCGTGGAAGAAGAAGGGTGGTCGGCCTGGCGCATGTTCGAAGCCCTCGCCTTGGTTGGTACTACTCGTCTCGGTAGGCTCCGAGAGAGAGAGAGAGAGAGAGAGGGAGAGGGAGATGGCACGAGCGCAAAGATCAAGCAGGATCGTGCGACCCGGACCCCTCGCGACCTGTGCGCTTCGCTCTTCCATCGCGCGCCGCGAAGATGCGATCCACGCCTGTGATGATGCAACTTCTCTCTCCTCGCGGCTCTCCCCGCGCCTCCACTTATTTACTTATTCGCCCAAAAACAACCAGCACAAATACTAATCGCAATTACCCCATGCAACCTATATACACACACACACACATACATGCACCAGAATTCCAACGCATCGCATCAATCGAATACCAAAGGAAGAAATGCAATTAAACTTTTTTATCCACGTTACTCCAGATTTTATAGCCTTTCCATTTTAAAGGGCGGGGGGGGGGGGGGTTAATTCTTGGATGTTTTTATCGAGAAAATTTCGTTGATGCGCGAATAAAATCTCCGTGCAATTCGGTGGAAAAAGTGTGCGCGAGTCGTTGCTGTAGTAGCGGTGGATGAGGAGGGGGGATGGGATTGGTGAAAACTAAGATGGCGTCCTGTTTACTTCGTTAAGGAGTTAATTACTCCGGGAGTCCCAGGTCCTGCCGCTCGAAGGACGATGGACGTGGGAGTGACGCTGGAATCTGATGCAGACGCGGACAACGAGAAAGTATTTCTCTCTTGCGCACACACACACACACACACACACTTTTCCATCTCCTTGTATACGGCGCACCTGGCAAGCAGCACCCCCGGTAGCTAAGGGTCGCGAGTTAAGTGCCTTCGCCGCCCGGTAAATCCGATCGAGGCTTTTCCGCGGAATCTATTTATCTATTTATCTCGGCCTAGAGGTAATAAGCTGATATTAAAATAAATAGGAAGGTAATCGTGGACAGGTTTGCTTCGCTATAGGTAGATAGCTCTAGTCAGCTGTCAGCGACTGTTCCGCCCCCGGCTCGTCGGCGACTGGACTATATACTGTGTATACATATATATATATATATATATATATATATATATAGATAAGCAGAGGTCATTTCTGCAGCGTTATAATAATCTCTCGAGCCTCCTGGTAATCGAGAGACTCCTCTGATCCAATTATTTCGATAATATGTATATATATATATATATTGTAGTATTATAGAAAAATTAGGCCAGAAGAAAAATTGCAAATATTTTCAAGTGGAAAATCGCAGAGTTATCGATCAACGCTGTTCGCGTGTGTAGGATGAGAAAGAAGAAGAAGAAGAAGAAGATGATGATGAGGAAGAGGAAGATGAGGAAGAGTGCTAACGAGTATACGCGCTACTTAAAGCATTTGAACTGTAAGACGGTATAGAATGTAGCAACACCTCGTTTCGGGATGAATGTATAGCAGTTGATAGGGAAGGTTAAAGGGGGTGGGGGAGGGAAGGGAAGGGACGCAGCGAGCTATCCAGGCAGGGTAGTAGGCACTTCTAGCTTCCATCAGCAAAGTAATTAATTTTTAATGTACTTTGCCTGCTTATTTCTTTCGTATCATGAGTTTTTTCGCTGTGCCTCCGGGTAGCGGGTGCGGGCCGACGGTTATGAATTTCTAATGAGATTCCGTGGAAGATCTGCGAGAGATTAGCGTAGTCGGTGCTGTGGTGAGGCGGCGAGCCCCGGCTAAAAGTGTGTACCTTGCATGTCTAAGACTACGGGGACCTAGGAAAATGCTTCACGGATGAGAACAAGATATCGAGATAACGCCAAAGACTTGCTTTTGCACGTACCCAATGCTTCCACTCATTTTTCTTATCTTCTACCCCCTTTCTATTTTCCCCATTGCTTCACACGCCCAAGGGTTGCTGCGTTACACGATTAGTTCGAATCGTTTGGATCGAATCCCATAAGAATAAATATAAAGGTAACGTTGGTAATGTTACACTCTCTCTGTAATACAGTTTTCCTATGTAAATTCTTGAAATACAAGTTTTCTACACATTTTTTTATCATTTACCCCTCTCCCTACTATTCTCCCTTTGCTTGACACGCTGAAGGGTTGTTGCATCACACGATTATATAGTTTGAATCATTTGGAATACCATATAAGAATAAATAGAATGTTTTAGTACTCGATACCACTATTCTGCAACTAAAAATGTCTAAAACTATGAAGACCTACAAGAATATGTTTCACGAGTGAGAATAAGAAATCAAGATAACGCCTAAAACACGTATCTCAACAAACCCAATTCATCCAGTCATTTATCTCACCTCCTCCCCTTCCCCCTCCAATTTTCCATCTACTTGACACACGAAGGGTTGTTACGTTGGACGATTAGTCCGAATCATTTGGAATCCCATAAGAATAAGCAGGATCCACAGCATTGGTAGTGTTACAGTGTACTCTATACGAATGTTTTCCCATGTAAAAACTTGAAGAAGTTACAAGTACCGTGTTTACACTGGGGACTGGCGAGTCTACGGCTGAAATATACGAGGCTCGTTCCAGCTTGCACTTGGCTGGCTTGTTTTCATAAATTTTCCTATTGCCACCGCAGCGAGGCAGAGCACAGGAGCAGGTATGTAGGAAGGAAGCACAACTACGTCCTCCACTTGCTACAAGAAAGACAGGTAGACGTGCGTTACGGTACTTGGACCCTCAATAACGCACGATCTTTTCAACGTATCCATGCACCATCACTAACACACACACACACACACACGTACACTCTACTGTGTGGGATAAGCTCTCTGCTAAACCAATCCACGACTGCCATTGTCAATGCTCAGGTGGTCTTCGTCTTCCTCTTCCTCTTCGTGTCGTTTCGCGTGTGAATTCTAGTTATCCTCTTCTCTCTCCCTCTAGTTGTGCAGGGACACTCGGAGGACCACTCGGTACGATATACAGGGTGCACTCGACCTTTCGACAGTATTGTCATCAAGCTTTTCATTTTACCTTCACTCTACCTGTGACCATTGTCAATTTTAACTGCACCGTTACGATCTTTGACTCGCGCGTCCTTTCCATTCCCTTATCGATAGCGTGTTTCGTGATTTAAAAGCTGGGCCCCTTATCTTTCCAATAATTATTGTTTTCTCTGTCCTGACTGACGCGCGAGCCGCCGCGCCACGACTCAACGTTAAACACTCGGACACTATTTTACTCTGAAAATGACAAGGCAATTTCTTCTCCTTTGCTTCTCGTTAAGTAATCAAACTGAATGCACAGGCTGCTCCGAATAATGTAACATTCGAGTAATATCCAGAATTATTTTCTTTTTAATCTCAACTAGAATGCTGTGTATAGTATACTATATATATAAAGTTTGTACCCTACGACAAACACTGCAAGAGCCAGTACTGGTTTATTTTTTTATTTTTGGGAAAGCGTGTAAAGCAATGCCAATAATTAATGCAGCAAGGGTATATAAATCATGGAATAATAAATATAGAATTGCTGAGAGAAGGGAAGGTTTAAGCCGTGCGCGCTACCTGAGGGATGCATCGGGGAACGAATGGTCAGGTGTACAGTATATATATATATATATATACGTGTGCACGGAATAGTGGAAAGTGTGCCGAGATTTTTCGCTTTACCTGGCTTTTGTTGGACGTGTAACACCGTTACGAGGTTTCGTGCATTAGGCACTAATTTTATAATCCTGGTATATAGCATGGATGAGCGACGGGCCTCCACCTTGGTCCTCCTCGTCCCATTGACGGTTTCAACTGGCAAAAAGAATCCTCGAGAAGGACACCGAATCTCTCATCCTAGTGTCTGCGCCATTATTCTAATCCCTCGACACCCAGAAGCTATAATATGGTAGCTGCAGTGTATAGGGGGTCGACATGTGTTTGCAGTTTCTTGCCTTGACCTTGACCCAGCTCCCCCCCCCCCCCCCCCCCACCTTCCCTCTTTCACTCCATGACCAACACGACACGTTACGTTACACGTGGCCATATACATGTCTGCAGATGTATTTATTGAAATTATGCACTTTCCTGGCTCTCTTCCTAAACTTTACGAGCAGCACCTGTAAGCCAGCTGCATGCCTCTTATAAAAAGCCGAACGCGCAGGTACTCGCCTCTGCTTCTCGCATTTGCACTACGTTTTCCTGCATTTTTCTTCGCGTCCGTGCCTCCTCTGCATATACTGCAACGCACGACAAATCTTTTGCTCGCCGAACCGTTTTCTGATTTTTTGATTTTTTCCATTCTTATGGGTTTTTGTGGAAATTAATTTTTAAAAATGCAGTGTAGCTTTTTAATTACGAGGTTTTTTTTTGTCGATGATGAAGAGTTTTTGGATATGTGCTTTTTTGGGTTAAATTCTATTGTCAATAGTAAGGCAATTTTATATAAATATAGTTTTCTAAACTTTCGATTTTTCCTGTTATACATTATTATTCGAAATCAATTTGGAAGAATAACAGAGCGGAAATATGATGGCAAATTTTTTTTAAAATATTAAGAGTTTGAAATCATTCCTGTTACTAGGGTAAATGACATTGTCACCAATAAGTTATTCTCTTATACATATACTCCTAACATTCCCAAACTTTCAATTTTTTCCATTCTTACGTTTTACTAGAAATCAATTATTAAGAATGACATTGTAGAATTTCAACCACAAATTTTCTGTAAAAAGAAAAAATTTTAAAACACATCTATTGTCATAATTTTCATCGCCAATAGAAAGCAAATCTCAAACACATATACACAAAAGAATTCTCGAAACTTTCAATTTATCCAATATCGCACGTGATAATTAAAAACAAATTCCAAAGAATGACATCGCAGAACCGTCATTGTAGATCTTTCGGAAAAAATGAAGAATTTAAAGGCACATGCATTACTGGGGTAAATGGCATTGTCAACAGTAAGGTAATTCGTTGTTACGGATGGTTTCTCAGTAGTTGGATTCTCGGTAAGAGTAGTTATCTCGATCTAGAAGAAAAGCTCCTCGTCCTCGTATCGGTTGGCTCACGGTACGCCTCGTTTTTCACGATTCAACAATTCCGTCTTACTTGGCCTTGCCGATAGGTTCTCCAGTCTTCGAGGAACGCGTAAACCCTTGCTTTCGCGCGCATTATCTGTTTATCCTTCTTTATCCCCTTTCCTTTTGTTCCGCAGGCCAACCTTATGCTTCATCAGCGCTCAGCAGGTAGTAACAGATTTATGTGTACGTCGGACGCCGACCGTACGCGTTTCTCTCTCTCTACATAGTCGGACCAAGTACAGGTGTACTGGTTGCACGTACCGCTCACGAGCCTAAGCGTCTAATGTGCGTGCGTGAAAGAAGGACGCATATATATATATATATATATATATAGCTATGAGAGAGTGCAGTACGTATATATATATATATATATATATATAGAAAGGGGAGGGATAAGGAGAGAGGGAGCATGGGAGGAATCGAAGGTAGCGCAAAATAGGCAGAGAGGAGCAATAATTATGAGACATAAAGTGACGAGCACGAGAAGTTGAGGAAAGGTTGGCGCGAGAGGTAGAGATGAACGATGCGCGGAGAATTCTGGGAAGAGGCAGCTAAGACAATGTTGCTTCTCTGAAGGTCCAAGCTGAGCCATTAGCGCGAGCTCCATACCGGTGGCCGAATGCCAAGTGCCCTTCGTTTCAGTAAGCCCGAGCGAGCAAGCAGAGTCTTCGTGCTTAAGGATAGCCCCAAGGCCTCGTCTCTCAACCTTCTCGTTGGAGTTGGACTCGCTGCATTCAGCCCCATCTCTTTCCCCTGACCCCCCCCCTCCCCCTCCACCACTCATTCCGACCCTTCCCAATACTTTTTTCGCTTCTTTCCCCCCTTTTCCCCCTTTTTTTCCACCTTTTGCCTTTCCCTTTCGAAGCCAGTTTTTTCGAGCTTCGCACGGACACACGCACCCAACATGACCTTTCGTCCTTTCGATCCCACCGCGCAAATTTCTCCCGCGTCTCTCTAAACAATTTAATAATTTCTCTTCAACTTACCATCGTCTTTTTATCTATCTATATTTCGATGTATAATATATATATATATTGGTGTATGGAAGGAACCAGTAGCCCTCGCGGAGCTTTTGCACCATCTATATATATATATATATATACATGTTTCTCCTTAAGATATCCGAAACGCCCATCCGAGAAACGGCGCTTTGTCTTTAGAAGAGATGCCGCTACGGGAAGCGTATTGAATTTCTCGACAAGCTAATTACAGCCATCTACTCGATCATCGACTAGAAATGCGTACAATATCGGTGGTCACTCGCCAACAGTCTACGAGGAACACAAATCACTGGATATATTCGTCCTCGCTCGATATACACTCTTCTCTCTCTCTCTATATATATATATATATATATATATAATGAAAAAGTTTGAATCTCGAATTCTGCGAGAAGTCTAGCGAGGAAATTAAACGATTGATGCGGTAGCTCGAAGAGACAACAGCCACTTGGCTCTTTGACGAGCCGCCTCGTGTATTACATACTGCAACGGATAGGCAAGATTTCATACGTCCCCGAGCTCCATATACCAGTCCGTTTTACTCTCCTGCGAGGAGGTGTTCTCACCACCACACTCTCAGGTAGAGCTGTAAACCCCTCCGCAACGCTGCTTCTTGGAAAGGTTCTCGCGAGGAGAAACTATTTTCACCGAGATATGGTCAGAGTTCAGTGTTTGTTGGCGAAAGTGAAAATTTTATGTCCCGTGTCTGTGTGCGTGTATTATGCTGGGAAAGGATTGGAAAAGGGGGGGGGGGGGGGAGAGAGGTGTTCGATCATGTCGGTTCGGGAGACTCGATCGAAAATTGCGGTTGGATCATGAATGAACCCTCGAAACGACCTCGCGAACCCCACGTCGAAGCTGTGAATGAATCTAACTATTCCTATATACACGGTGAGAAGGGGGGAGGGTGAAGGGGGGGAGAGAGAGGAGGGGAAGGGGGGGGGGGGGAGGGAGAAGAGTGCCGCTGCCGCGCCGCGCCGGTGGCTCCAAGTATGAATGAAGTCTGAAATAGCTGGCAGGAAGTGGTACCATAATAAATACCTCGTCTACTGACTCCCCATGTTAGATTCCTTCCACTCTCCGGCCCCTCAATAATGCAGGACACTCGTTTCCTCCGTTAACTCGGACAAATCTAATAGACCAATTTGAAATCTTTGCCATCTTTGGCAAACTCGCGATATTCTCGTATACGCAGTCCCATCGAGCGTTGGTTTTCTCCTTGTACATGCACACACACACACACACATATATATGCACACTTACTTTCCGTTCAATTTTCAGATTTCAAGCAGATTAAGCAAAGTATGTTTGCCCCGTGAAACGATGGACATTCGGATAAGCGTTGGACGTGGAATCTTCGATCGATGATTATTTGATAAGAACGCGGCGCCAGTCAGTGGATGTATTAACAGATGGTGAAATATTCATGCTACTTATATATAGATATATATATAGATATATAAGTGGGTTATTCCAGTATTTTCTCGTAATAATAGCACGAAGGGTTATACGGAAGAGGAGGAACGAACTAATTTGCTTGGTGAATTCCTAGGTACATGGACGTCGATTTTGAAGGGACGTTCGGCCGGAACGCGATGCACTCGGGGGACTCGATGACTGGAGTCAGCAGCAGAGCAGCAACCAGGAGCCAGCACCAGCAGCAGCTCGCCAGTAGCCAGGCAGGGAAATTTATCGCTCGAGACGGGGTATAGTTCCATCGTTAGGAGTCGGAGTGGTTGTGGCTGGATAGGGGATGGTTTAGGGTCCACACATAGAAGAGGAAGGAGCACACAGCACGTATAGGATGGAACGTGTGGGGTATTGACTAGCCGGCTGGTCCCGGCAAGGGTTGCGGCTAAGACGGGAGGAACAGAGGCTGAGAACAGTAAAGGCTAAAGGAGGAGTCGGGGATGAAGCGAGGAGGAGGAGGGGGGAGGAAGGGAGAGTGAGAGGGAGAGCTCTCTCATTGCTAAAGGTGGTTCTAGGCCAGGGCTTGGGAAGCTGTGTAGGGTGGACTACCTAAGACTGATATGGATTGTAGATTATTCTGGACTTCGGGGTGCGGCTTGGCCAAGGGTTAGTATCTCTCGCAGAAGCCTTGCGCTCACCTCCGCCGCATCTCCAGCTCCGTCTCCTCTTCTTCCTCTTCTTCGGTTCTCCTTACACCATCCACCACCACCCTCTCTCTCTCTCTCTCTCTCTCTTTCTCTCTATCTCTGTACTCTGCCATCATCCCAACTGGCCGACCTCCCCCTCCTTCCTATTTCTACTCTTCCTGCCTTCCCATCTCACCCAGTTCCTCTAGCGACCCTTCATCCCCCTCCCCCCTCCTCCTCCTCCTCCTCATCGCCATACAGTACGTCAGTACTGCTCCTCGCAGAACTTGATCGTCTGTTTCGACGCGCCTAGGCCTGCGGCCGATTACATGCCTTGCTATAATCCAATCTTCAGCGAATCCTTCTTCTTCCCCCCCCCCCCTCCCTCCCTCTCACACACACAAACACAACGCATATACACATTCTACTCTACTTGATCCTACAAAGTAGCACTAGCTTCATAATCACTCTTAATGACAGTTGTTACGGAACCGTCGACGCTCGACGACTATTAGTTTCTCATGTAGTACCTGGTACACCGCGGCACACGCTCGCTAATTACCTGTATACGTACCCCGTTCCATCCCATCCCATGAACCGCCTCTCGGCAAACTAAAACTTTCAGTCCCGAACTTGTACTTTTCCAAATTGTAATTCGCCTTGCTCGCGTATTACTTTTCCTCGGTGTTCCTCCAATTGAAACGTCATGATTTCAACGTGCAACGCGTTCGTTTGTTTCCTTCGAGATTTATGCGTAAAACTCGTATAATATATATATATATATATACTATATACAGGATAGAGAGTGAGGGAGGGCAAGGGGAGGGGGGGGGGGGCTCTATTCGACGCTCCTCTCCGACTGCAGCAGTTTCGCGGAAGCAACAAGCTGTTTATGGCTGTTCCTTCTCCACGCAGTCGTCCTTTTTCTTCTTCCCGCATCTTCAGCATCTAGCAGCCACGGTCTCTTAGACTTTGGCTCGACTCTCCGCGCGTGCATCGCGTCGCAGCCACCTTTTGCTCCGCTACGCTCTCTGTGCTCCGTGCTTCTTTAGGGGTGGATTATACCAGTGGAGAGCGCGTATATACTAGAAAGAGAGAGAGAGAGAGAGAGAGGCAAACCCTCCGGGGAGCGAGCTTCGCCGCGAAGAGCGTGCCAAGTGGCTGTTTACATCAATTTTATCGCCGATTTCTGAACCCCCTGTCAGGAAAGATTTCACGCGCGCTACGCTACGACGTTTCGAGCCTGTCTTCGGATGTTCTCGTGGAGGAGCTACAGGGAAGTTGGCGACGACGCCCACTGCGTCTCCCTATAAACGCCAAGATTATTGCTCGATGGATCTTTGTCTCATCTGCTCTTTTCTCGCGGCATAAATAAGAAGCGGGGGCCTTAACCCCCACCCCCCCCCCCCCCTCAGCAACTCTTTTTCTCCCATAATTCTTTCTCCGAGAGGCCAGGACGATTCTATCGGAAGATTCAATTGGCAATGTTAATTATGCTAATCGAATATCCAGCCGGTAAACTTAAAAAGTTAAATGGTTCTTATTTAATGCAAGTATAACGAAGCGTCTCTCTGAAATTTCATTTCAAGTTTTGTTACATTTGTAGATGTTAGTCAAGGATAAAGACGTCCGGTAAATACACTTATTGTCAGTTTCAAAGTGCACGCCTTCGGATGGGACCCACAAAGGCACGATCGATATCACGAATGGTCTGTTTCGTACACATTCAAAGTGATTTATGTTCTTACACGTAGAAAGCGCGCGAGTATTGTATTGGACATGCTCGCCTACAGTTTCTCGTGGTCTGCGCTTTCTTAATTCCTGCTTTCTTATTTCGTTCGTGGAACGAATAAAAAGTTGGAGCAGCTATGTCCCCCGATCGGCCGGTTCATACTTTGCAGCTAGCTACCGCTTTATTACCGCTGACGTGTAGCGTGAATTATGCATTGCGATAACTAGATTGTCTTTGTATAAAGGGGACAAAATGCACGATTCCTTTCGCGCCTCGTGCATATATATATCTATATCTATATGTATATATATAAGGCAGCGATTAATCATAGGAATTTTTAATCGCGGCGCTAATGCGTAATTAAACTCGAATCAACGACTAATTGTTCTTATTCAATGCTTGCGAGAAAAGAGGAAAAAAAGCATTGCTCGTCCAAGGCAACTTGGCGCCCTTATCACATTCCGACAATATAAGCTGTGGACTTGAATATATAAAATCATCTCGGATTAATTTGTCGCGATAACTCGGACCTCTTCCTTCCATTATTATATTCTTTCAAAATTATTACTGTACAATAACTCGGTTAGAGATGTAATAGTGTACACACCAGCTTGGTACATATATATATATAGTTTGGCGTTGTCCTGCACGAAACAGAAGTACGTGTCCATGGTTCTCGTAATGGTGGGTGGGGGTGGATAGGAGTGCCGAAGGTAGGAGAGAGAGAGATAGAGGAGGGAGAGGGTGGCGTATGCGCGCATCTACAACCCTTTTGCATCCGTCTATCCGGTCAACCCCCAAAGACCGGGTGGATAGAGGTTGCTCGGGAGCCGATCCGGGACGTGTGCTGGGCAGGCGAATACGAAGCTTCTCGCGAATACAAGGAGGGATGGAGGTTTACAGAACACGGTTTACAGAGGGACACGGGTGTATATATATATAGGATAGAGAGAGAGAGAGAGAGAGAGAGAGGGTGAAGGAGTGGTAGGGGGTAGTAAGACTTGGAAAGACGGCAGGAAAGCCGAGGGAGTCGAGGGAGTCAAGGAAGGAATAGAGGAAGAGGGTCCGAGTGCGTGTTCTGTGTGTGACTGGAGAGAGAGAAGGAATGATGGGAACGTGGAGCATTCGGCGATTGGCGAGAGGAGGAGGGCGCTCGCTGAGAGAGCGAGTTGGATCGAGAAGTTGATAAGGGTAGTGGAAGGAGGGGGAGGGTTGGGGAGGTGGAAGGGTGACGCGGAGGGAGTACCGTTAATTCCCCGATACAATGCTCATATCACCTTCCCCTCTCCCTGACCACCCAGCAACGAAGTAGCGTCCTACCCCGATGCTCCCCTGCTTTCCCTGGCCCGTCGGTTCGCTCGCGGACGTTCCTTGTCTTACTGGCAAACTTAATCGATATTTCACAGTTTCTTACCCCCTCCACGGTTCGCGCCGCTCTTCGTGTCCGGCCGCAGAGGGGGTGAGCGGCGAGGCATCTTCCTTCCCTCCAATCGCACTTCCGAGCAGCCAACCCATTCACCCCCTCCCCCTCCCACCCACCTCCTCCACCACCCCCTAACCATCCACATCCCCCAGCTATGAGAAACTGTGTGGGTTGCAAATATCTATCTGCATATTGTATTACGCGTCACGATAATGTAGACCCTGACTCGCTAGTCCTGCTGCTCGTGAATCCTCCTCACCCCCCCACCCCCCATCCCCCTCTCCCACACCCCATCCAACGGTATACAGGTATTTCAACGCCAATAGCCCATCGTCTACTCTCTCTCTCTCTCTCTCTCTCCCGTTCCTCCTGCCAACGACAATATCAACAACGACGAGCATCATGACGCGTCTCATTTTTCAGCGCCCTTATAACGGCGCGCGTCTTATTATTCTAATTGGGCGATCTGGCCGATCTCTCCATGCTTTCTTAAAGGCCGATACTGATCGCCATCGTCTTCATTAGCCGCCGGGGGAAGAGGGATGCTTTTCGGTAGGTGCCGCTCGCTCTTCTCTGCTTCGGCTACTGCAATAATGAGGAGATCGGTATTAACGAGGCACTTCTGTGTTATCCTCTCGTACAAATGTCCCTTCGCGTCTCTCGCTCGCTGAATTTATTTATTATCATAATTAATCGATAGGGAGTGTTTATATATACATATGTTTGGTTCGCTGATTTTTTCTGTGTATATAACATAGCACTGTCACTCGATACAGCGTCCAATAGAGATATTGCCGCACGAGACTCGCCGAAGACGTTGCCCAGGCTCCGCACTTGCCGGATAAGACGTAAGGGAATCCAGTGGATAAAGCTGTAGGACGGGCAGACTCGCAGCATCCGCGTCGAATAATGAGAATCTTCCTTGTAACGAGACTCTCCCTCATTTTGACGCGTTGATTTATCGCGAAGTGTGTAATTATTTTTCATTTTTCACTGCTGCTTGTGTATAGAGAGTATATATATATATATATAGCTATGATTTTTGTGCGACGGAAAGAAACCGGTAAGTGAGCCAAGGTCCTCGGGATACCTTCCGCTATTACGCATAGCGATCTTTGACCTTCCGAAGCTCTAGGTCGAAACGAATAGCGATATCGATTTGCTGCGGATGCAAATTCTATTACGTTCGATTGATACGCTAATATGTGGAGATACGGTGAAAGGAATTTTTTGCAATAATTACACTAATCAAATATATTACAAACTACGACGCTGTGTGTTATACAGAAAAATAGTAGAAACTTTGTAAAAACTCAAATTAATATAGAAATTTTAAACGCATTTTTTACTAATTTTCTCAATTTCATTAAAAATTGTTAGCCAACGTTGATAATAACTGTATAAAAACTTTGTAATAATGACCATTCAATCGAATAAAATTCTTGAACAAGATTTCATTTGCTTCTCCGATAACCCTTTATCCACGTCAGAGTACAAATTCTACCCACGTGTATCTACATATATAGGTAGTATAAAGAAATCCTTGGAAAGTGTTTTTATAGCAGTTGCTGGACGTTAAAATTGGGAAACAGCATTTGGATTGGGTTAGGCAGGCTGGAAGGAGGTGGGAGAGGAGAAGCGAAGAGAAGAGAAGTATCTAGATAGAGAGAGGGCTAGGGGAAGATCCGTTACTGTCAAACAGTGGCGGCCGTCGGTGCCGCTTCTAGCAAAGCACCTTGTGCACGTGAATCAATAGCATTAACCCATTCCCATTCCATCCTATCAAAAGGGGGATGAGTGGGTTTGCTGGCTGGTGGGGAAGGACGAAGAGGCCTGGGGGGAGGAGTGGTTGGTCTTCGGATGGCAAAAGGAGGAGGATGTAGAGGGGGTGGCAATAGTAACAATCCTGAGGTATTTAGCCGCTCGCCCCCAGGACAGCGAGGGAGCCAAGATACCGCTAAGACCGTCCGCGTACTCTCTAGCATCCATCCCGTATAGTGGAAGGCCTTCTCCTTCTTCCACTACTACCACCACCACCAACACCAATACTACATCGCTGCACCACCTTGCAAGTCGCGCAACACATCAACTTGCTTTGTTCCTGTCTCTCTCTCTCTCTCTCTCTCTCTCGCTCTCTTCGTATGCCAACCCGACCGAATATTCCCGAATATATATCCTACTGTATTCTCATACGAACTCTCTCTCCCTCTCTCAATACTCCACAACCGACTCTGTGTGCATCCTATATGTGTAAGTGTGTCCATACCGGGTGATCACCCGGGAAAGCCTGCCTCGGGCTAGGTCAACGTTTCCGAATCCACGTTGCTCCACTTGTACAACTAATACGCGTCATCTTATATGTATATCTATATACTTGCTCGTCTCCTTTGAAATTTTTCGTACGTTTGAAAAGCCAAGGTCTGCTGAAAAATCCAATGGGAAACACGTGGGGAAAACGTTGATATTGCGAGTTTAAATATGTAGCGCGGTTCATTGAGGAGATCTCGTTAAGAGCCGCCGTACCCAATCGATTATTTCCTCTCCCTCATCCGCTTTCCAAGTCCAAGTACGACTTATTTCATTTTCAAGTAAGAATAATTTTGTTAGCCCGTTCGATTCGATTCGCAGCTTCCGTTACGTACAACGACTTCTATACCATTATATATATATATATATACAGTGTAGGTAGGAATTCTTCTTTGACAGACGGAAATTATTTCCAGACGTAATATTTAACATTGTGTTAATGAGATTAATCTGCTCGTTCTTGTTTCCTCCAGAGAAGACTACGTTTTCTCGGAATATATTTAGATAATTTGATAGTGTTTTTCTTCAAAGAATTAGCATCTATATATATAATGTAGGACTTTAATATCGCGATTGCGCGAGAAAAAAATTAATAAAAAGTACCGAAGAGGTATATATACTTGTCGTTGGTTCGATTAATCCGAATATCGGGGAAACTGGCATTAAGACGAGCGGTCTCTGAGTGTGGAGCACGCCAGTGCGGAGCAGAGTGGAAAGAGGAGCGAGGAGAGCGAAGGGGGTGGGTGGAAACTGGAAGGATGAGACGGTTGTGTTGGAGTCGTCGACTGGCAGAGTCAGAGAATCTTGGTGCGGCCAGCAGGAGCGCGCTGGTCGCTCTTAGATTTAGCGAGGCTCTCCTTGTTCTATATAGGGATGCGGAGCCCAGCAGAGAATCCACCGTGGAAAACGTGCCTGATCAACATATGGATCCACGTTTCTTCCATAACTACCACGCATACTTGGTCTCTCACTACACCATTGGATAATAGAGAAAACTTTTTTTGCAATTACTATATATATATATATATACCTACGATTATTACCACTCAGATTTTACGTGATTATATACTGTACTTCTTATATTGTATTGACTCTTATGTAATGGAATTAGAGTGATATAAACCTATGAGGATTGATTCAACGAATTGATTTTTTGTTTAACGTTCGTTGAGCAATGCCGAAGAATCTTGATGTGGACAATAGACAGAAATATTGTGATTTAAATAAATATTGCTGTAAATACGTGCATTGAGACGTATAATTGATTTTAATTATAAATAATTATTTAATTTAATGCATTGAATTTTATTTGATTCAAATAACTCTTTATTTTTATGCAAGAACTATCTGATGCTCTTGGATTTAGCGAGGCTCTTCTTGTTCTATATAGGGATGCGGAGCCCAGCAGAGAATCCAGCGTGGATAGCGTGGCTGATGAACATGTGGATCCACATTTCTTCCATGACTACCACACATACCTGTCAGCAGCACTCGATAAAAGAGATAGTTTTGCAATCACTGTAACACTGACTATTTCATCACTGAGATTTCAAGAGATAATATACTTCTTGCTAGTATTATCAACCCTTGTAATTGCTGGACGATCTTTACACCAACCTACGATGACGATATCGTTCGCTACCTACAAATAGAGACACAAAAAGTATTTCAATATTTTAAGATATTACAAAATATAAACATTGTCAATCTTACTTAAATTAGATTATACAAGTTATCAATATTATACACTGTATTGCAAGAGCATCGTTGCATGATTCGATGATATATAAACTGGGTCTGATTAATGAACAAAATATTTAATTACACTTATGACTATTTAGCAAAGAACGAAAAAATCGCAACGAATAAAAACTTGAAAGAATGATCTCACTACCGCATTTATTCACTCACACGAAACATATAAAGTAACCTTATTACAAGAATCCACGTGACAACACAGAAAAATTCAGCGCAGCAAAGGCGTCCGACGATCACACACGAATGCACATTTCTTCAATACCCATGCATAGCACACATTCCCGCGAGTAGCATGCGCCTGATAAAAGAGAAAGCTTCGCAATCGCTATAGCACTGATCATTACCACCAAGATTTCAGGCGATAATACAGCACTTGCTCGTATATCGACCCTTATAATTAGAGGACAATCTCTATGCAAACCTACTCGAGGATGATACGAAGGAGTCGATTGGATTGCGAGACACCGAGCCGTGACTGAGAAAGCATGGAATATTTACGATGACATGAAAAATTTATACTATAATCGGGAGAGCATTAAAAGCGACAATTACGGTTTTTCATCGGGGCAAATAGAGATTTTTCAGCGGATGAACGTGGATCGTGGTTCAATGGTTATCGGGTCGTGGTTCATTTGCGTAACGATCGAAAAGTGGCCGCACGATAATTCGATGTAGATGAGTGGTGGAGGAGGAGGAGGAGGAGGAGGAGGGGGGGGGGGGGGGGGAGGGCAGCACGTTGGCAGGCAGACTGGCAAGCTGAAATCATGCCGGATGTGGACTGCGGTCTCTGTCATGCATCAGCAATTCATATCTGCCGGGTGCATTGTCTCTATCGATGCAAGTGAGGAATCTCACGTACTTCCACGCTTCTCCTACGATCCTGCGAAGATCCTGTCGAGCTACTGGCTACATCCACGCCGTACAATTCCTTTTATTCGCCCTCTCTCTCTCTCTCTCTCTCTCTCTGCACAGTACACTATATATATATAGCTGTGCTCCTCGCTACGAACTCGACTCTCAATGGACGCAGTCACGTGAGATGAAATACTTTTTTTGCACAAACACACGCACACTTTTTTAGCAGAATAAAAAATCTACGAGAGTTTCGCGATTCCCAATGATCGCAGACACGATATATTGGTCCAACGAAAGCGTAGATCGGTATCCGCTGGAGGGTAAATCGAAGACGTGGGCTAGGCTAGAGGTTAATGGTGTACACATACGTTAACCGTGTAATAGTCACGGCAAGAGGTAAGCTGGCCGAGGGATCGTCCTTATGCTCCGGGGTGAAATTACACGCGAGGCGTTATTGGGCACACGCGAGAAAACGCTTGCGTGTTCTCATAAGCATACTATATATATATAGGTAAGAATGAAAAATCCAGGCCGATTCCCCCTAGATATCCAGACTATCGATGCCTATCGGAGAGACCTCGCCTCTATTACCTACCCTTACACGATCCTATCGCATATACACCATTATTTCATTCTTTTCACACAAAAGTTATAGCAGCTTGTTATTATTGCTACGACCATAAGCTTTATTCTTATTATTATTACTAATAAAGGATAACACGTATAAACAGAAAATTTATATAGCCCAGCGATTCTCCATATAATATCTCTCAAAGTGTCTTACGGGATGAACCGTGTTACGTATAGATACCATAAGCGCGTGTGCGCGACAGGTAAATCATTTCGCGATGAAGGAAGGTTACCTAAGAGTCATCGTTAGTCGAATAAAGTGGATGGAGCAACGAGTGAAAACGTGATTCACAAAAATCTTTGCAGCATAATTCGTTTCCTGAAAGATCGCGTCTGCCTTGATGGATCTTCAACGATTTAACGATCTTTCGAGAATTTATTGAATTTCTCGCGAGTGAATTTTTTCATATTATATCGTATAGTTTTAATAACGTTGCGCTAAAAGTAAGGTGTAAAAAATGTGGAGAATACTCGATGCGTAGGATTCTATGGTATATATATATATATATATATATATTTTTTTTAATTCCTAGGAAATTTCACACTGAATTTAGTAGACGATCTTCAACGATTTAAAGATCTTTCGAGAATTTATCGAATTTCTTTATATCATATCGTAAGTAGTTTTAATAAAGTTTCTGAAAAATGCCACCTAGAGATTTTCTGATAAAACAATGATGAGATGCGAAAACTTTAATTATACATTTTTCTTCCATATATAAGTGTGACTAATCGATGATACAAATTTCGTGATATTAAATCGTATAATTCCACTAATTAAGTTACTAAAAAATACTACCTATGCTCGCGTTGCAAAAATAATAGGAAGCAAAAATGATTTATATATTATACATCGTGTTTCTCTTCTGCACAGGTGTGACTAATTGATGATGGAAAAGCTCTCGTACGATCGTCGTTTGATCCCTTTTGGAAAAGTTTATGTAAGACTACGTATATAAGTGTCCCTTACACGCTATTGTGCTAGCCACAATGCTGGATAAGAATAGGGAATAAAAGAGAGAAAGAGAGAGAGAGAGAGAGAGAGAGAGGGAGAAAGGTACACGTGATGCGTTGCACACTAGTAAAATCGCCTCTTATTTCCAAGGCCCATCCTCTCCATTCTCTATCTTGCTACTTCGCGTACTCTCCCTTTATCTCCCCGGAGGAAGACGCTCGCGAGTTTTGCGTGTATATAATTGCGAGCGTGGGTGTGAGGGTGGGGGCGTTGTGTACGTGCATGTGCGTCCGTGCGTGTTACGAGGGGGTTTAGACGTGGAGTCGAGGCGAGGATGGTGGTAGTGGTAGAGGGTAGTGGTGGTGGTGGTGGTGGTGGTAGTGGAGTGGTGGTAGTGGTGTAGGGAGGGTGGGAGGGGGGAGGGGGTGGGTGCTCCGAAGGAAAGACGGTTGCTTGGCATGAGGAGCGTTCATCAGCCCCCGAGGTTTTAAATACGAAAGGAGGAAGGGAACTAGGGAAGAAACCACCCCATCTACCCCACCAGTGACGGATTGATTAAAAATCTAAGGGGCGAAAATAACATCGGGCGCCTCTTTAGGCTCGCTTCTTCTCCACCCTACAAGCTGACGTATCGAAAATCTTTTGTGCCAAGGGACTCTGCTCCCCCCCCCCCCCCTCCTACCCTTTCTTGTCCCTCTCCTTCATAATAATTAATCGTTTATTCAAACATTCATTAAAATTTTTCCATCTCGTAATTGGAGAGAAAATACAAAGACTCTCGTATGGTATAAGTGAATTATGGCTGTTCCATTGGAAGGGGTAAATCGCTACATGCACGCTGTATTATATATATATATATATATATATATAGATTTTCAAGGAAAAAATGATTTCCCCTTTTTCGAAGAAATTGCCGTGGGTGGCTGCTGCTGCTACTGCTGCTACTGCTGCTGTGGCGCTCCATATAATTGATATCGACGTTTCGCCGGATAAATGTATTACACTTGCATTTCCTCCTCGTCACGCCTAAACTTTTTCCCATCGAATGGCCTTTGCAATAAAAGCCTGGCGACGCCACGGTAAAATCTAATATACATAATTGCGGCTCTACCAGCTGAAATCTAATAAATAATATCGCGAGCGAGAAAGATGCCACGTATAGTCCAGCAGTGATAGGATGGAAGTGGGAGAGGTGGAGGAAAAGATGAAGAAAAAGAGGGGGGGGGGGGGGAGGGAGAAATTAGCGAGGAGTAAAATGGAGATTCGGAGAGAAAAAAAATCCTCGAGATCCGTTAATGCGTGTATTGAGTTCTTTTGGGGTGAACAGCGATGCAATGGTGGGGCAAAAAGATAGAGTAGGATGGATTGGAGTGATATATATATATATATATATATATATATATATATATATAAAGGGGGATGAGTAGTCGAGAGAGAGAGAGAGAGAGAGAGAGAGAGAGGCAGAAATTTGCATTATGGCAGATTTTGGGGTGAAGAGAGTGACGTCGGCCCTGTGTCCCCTCGTGGTGCGACGCGACGCGACGTATACGTCTTACGCAGCAGTGTGTATAGTTTTAAATAGTCAGACGAGGTTAGGTGGGCGAGAGAGGTGGCTGAAAGGATGCTGCTGGACTAAGAAAAGCCGCGGAGCAGTAGAGAAGAGGGTGTCGAAGGATGAAGCAGGAAGGATCTGGAAAAAGAGAGAAAACGTGGGGGGTGGGTGAGGAGGGGGAGGGGGCGAGGGAGGAATTGTAGAGAGTAGACGACGCGACGAGGGCCGTCGGAGATAAGACGCAAACGAAGCCCCTTCGCGTGTCTCGATCGATAGCTCTACGCGGAAAATTCGAAAGTAAGATGCAATTAAACAGCGAGCGAGGGTAAGCAAGAAAAGGGGTGAGTTTTCCAGGCCCGTAGGTCCTCCTGGAAGCCACCCCAACGAACCACCTCTCTGCCCCCTCCACCCCCTGCCTCACTCCACTATAGCTGTTCTCTCTGCACAACCTTCCCTTCTCTCTGCCTTATATTCCTCAGCAGTACTCCGCACCCTCCACCCCTCCCCCACCCCCCGCCCCCGCCCCCGCCGCGCCTCGCGGACTCACCACCTCTCTTTTCTCTTTTTCTCCTCTATCTCCAGCATCTCCTTTGGCATCGTTTTCCATTGCTCCTTCAACCTCGCCATCCTTCTTTCCTCGAAAGACCGAGAGAGAGAGAGAGAGAGAGAGAGAGAGAGAGAGAGAAAGAGAGAGAGGGAGGGATGGAGTTGGTGCACGCGGCCTCCGGTCTCGGTGCGGTGCGGCGTCGTCGGCCCGAAGGGAAGCAACCCTTTTTCTCTCAACCCCCTCTAGTATTTATATTGAGCGTCTTAAAGCATCCCCCTCTCCCAGCCTCCTTCACCCTCCGCCATCCACCTTTTCCCTACCCCCGCTCGGCCCCGTGACGTCACTTTAAATACTCTTTTCGAGGGAGGTGGGCTGCCGCCAGCCTGCTAGCTATAAGGGAATTGGTAGTCGCTGCCTTCGAGAGGAGAAAACCTCTCTCTCTCTCTCTCTCCCTCTCTCGCCTCATTCTTACTGCCCCCTGCAGTCCCTCACCCCTTTCTTCGCCTTCATTTACCCGTCTTCCTCCGGTTCCTGTGCTACACCCTCCACCTATCCACCCTCTCTCCCTCGAATCAGTCTTAGCACACCTACACGCTACACCACTACTTTGCTTGGCCCGCGTTTCTCATTTTCTCCTTTCTTTCTCGCTTTCCGGCATACGCCGTCTTTTTTCGTGCGCACGCCCTCTCGCGCTCCTCCTCCTCCTCCTCCCCCTCACCCCACCTCTTGATCCGCTCGCGCGCGGTCCACCTGCCCCCTCGCACGCTCCTTTAATTCCTCGCCACCCACCGCCCTCCCCCTCCACCCCCAACACCCCCCCCCCCCGTTGTACGCTGTCCCCCATATCCCTGCCAGCAGAGTTATCTCGCTACGCAACGAGAATTAGTAAATATTGTCGAGGTCTCCCACTCTCCTACCACACCGCGTCGAGTCTCAACCCCTTCGGGAATCTCCTCGGACGATATCTCGAGCAGGGATTTCAAATCTTCATTCTTCTCCTTTGACTCGCTCCTATTTCCAAACCTCCGATCGCGTGCTCCGTAGCTAGGCCACCTGTCATTCGCACGCGAGAAAAACTTGTGCCTCCACGTCGCGAATTCTCATCCTTATCAACGTATTTCTCCATGAATATTAACGACCTCGAGCCTCTTTTGCGTCGTTTTCAAACAATGTCCCCTTTGACTATCTTATTTACGAACCTTTTGATCGCCCCAAACTATCCGCCCCTATTAAGACCCTCGAAACATTATTGTCATAATCAAAAAGCAACGTTTCTAACGCGGTTTCAACCTACCTTCTACATACATCGTCCTTAGGATTACGTACAAACTCGGAAAATCCTGCCAAGGTATATTTTCATGAATTTTAACGAGTTTCAACCTTTTTACATGATCTTGATACAAATGTCTTTTTTCACTCTCTAATTACCAAAGTTCTCCAGTCGCGTGCACTGGGCCAACTGCTACTCGCACTCCGAAGAAACTTGGGCCTAAAAGTGGCAAATATTTATCGAAGCATTTTTCGCTGAATTTTAACGAACCCCGATCTATCGTGCATTGTTTCTGAACAGCGTCAATTTTGAGTCTTCCTTGGAAATCTCTGATCGCACGCGCACTATATAGGCCAACCGTCATTCACACCCCAGAGAAGTTTACACTCGAACGTCCCAAATCCTCCTTATCCACGCATCGCTCCCTGAATATCAACGAGACAAAGCCTTATATTTTTGTTGTCCTTTTGAAATAATGATTTATCCCATCGATCCCTCCTTACCCTTGCATAGTTTTTCAAGCAGCTGGCGGGAGACGAGCAATTTCGGTAGCTGTTAATTTACGCACTTAGGTATACAGTGACGTTGGCAATATTTTTTCATTTTCTCTCCGCTGGCACTCTCGCGAAACTTCTCACGTAGAGCCCCATAAACGTCGGTGGCCCAAGTCTTGCGAAAGTTTTCCGGTGCCATCGATAGGATGGGATGCCTTCGCCGTAGCGCGCCGCGGTCTTTAAGGCCAATCGAAGAGTTTTGTTCTACTTTCGACTCTCTCGCCAATGAAGAGAATACAATAGCGACGTGGATACGAGGATCTCGATAGAGAGCTGCACTCTGAGGGAATAGCTGCGGAATACGGAATGACCGAGAGATCGGAGTTAATTTAAGGTGAGCATGTATCGGACAAAGCTCTGCCAAATAATTTACTTCTATGCGAATATTCTGATTTTTTATTTTATTAACAATCGAACAATATTCTGTAGTCATTTATATATACTTATTTTCTTCAGTGGATACGAGGATCGAGATCCTGTAGAAATTTGTGCTATATGAGTGAGAGTTTACGGAATACAGATTATTGGAGTTTACTTAAAATTATTAAAGGTGGCAAATAAAAATTTAATTGTATGATTATGTTGCGATTTTTTATTACATCAACAATTAAACAGTATTTTATGGTAATTTATATTTCTTTTTTTGAGTGGATAAGAGGATCGAGATCCTATGGAAATCTGTAGTTCGAGTGGGAATTTACGGAATACGGATTATTAAAGTTAATATTTAAGATGAGAATTATCAAAGATGACGAACAATAATTTAATTGTACAATCATTGCCATTTTTTATTATGCGAACAATTAAAGAGTAATTCATAGTAATTTATAAACTTCTTTTTTTTAATCAATACGCAAATATCTATAGATCGTACAAAGAATCCTATTGATATTAAATATAGTAAGGAAATGCAGAAAATCAATGTTACTTTAAAACGAGAATGGTGAAAAAAGTGAAATGATTACTCGAATGACCATTTCGATTTCATATTACACGAACGGTTAAGAAATAGCTCGCGATGACTTACACTTATTTTCATGTAAATATATACCAAAGTGACGTGGATGCTAGAATATAAAGAGTTGCGGCTGTGAGAGAATAGCTGCGGAATACAGAATGTTGAGAGTTCAGAGTTACTTTAAGGTGAGAATGATGGACGAATAAGGTACGCGGCAAATAATTTACTTGTATGATCGTTGCAATTGTGTATTACGAACACTTGAAAATATTTTCATAAGTGGATACGAGGATCTCGATCTTACGGACAATTGCACTGTGAGAGAATAGTCGCGGAATGCAGAATACTGCGAGATCGAAGTAAATTTAAAGTGAGAATAGACAAAGATGGCAAATTATATTCGCTCGTATACGTTCATCGCAATTTTCCACCGCACGAACAATTAAAAAACAATCTGCACGTTGACTCACACATATTTCCCTGACAATACATATTACACGTGTATACACAGTGACTAAGCTAGTTAGCACACGATTGGACTGTTGATTTCTAAAGGTGATTTTCGTGCTCCGTGAAAGGGCGAAGGATGAAAAAATTGAGCGAAACGATCTACGATCCATCTGAGTGGCGCGAATCCCGGGGCAAAGCACTTGTTTCTCGTGCACTATATACACGAGCTTACTTCTTTCGTGGACCAGAAATCAGACTTTGCCACAACTACACTCGAAGAAGATGCCCTTATACCATTATTATTATTATTTATTTTTATATCTCGCTGCATTTGCAAGTTCATATAGAGGTATACACGATTTACAGGAACCTGCAAAATATGTGGAGGAATGCCTTCCGGCTCACGAGGTCCATAAGGTATGCGTAACTTGGCGGCTATCTTACCCAGTGCCTACGTACTGGTGATTTATTCATTGTACATAATCGTTCAGCCATAAAGCAGCCAGGTATAGGGTACCTGTCGGTGTGCTACCTATAGAGGCCGATACTGGCTGGACTCTAACAGCTTTCTCTCTCTCTCTCTCTCTCTCTCTCTCTCTCTCCCTCTCCCTCTCTCTCTCTCTCTCCCTCTCCCTCTCTCTCATCCTACGACTACGAAGTACCACATTTACAATTTTCCACCTAGTATATATATATAGCATAAATATCCAACTGTGAACATAAATAGCCAGGTGGACTGTCGCAACATCCTACATTCTTGCAAGTACAAGTGTTGTACTCGGTACTACGACTATGTGTACCATACCTAACTACGGGAAAAGCCGAAACTACGAGAAAACATACAAAGACTCGGGTGTTAATAACGGCATTACTCCGAGATTTTACAGTCCTTTAAAGCGTTTCTCAATAAACATATAACCCAGCTGGGGGACCAATAATGACGCAATCCCCCCTCGTATATATATATATATATATAGAGCTGTAATATGTGAAGCTCTCCAGGGCCCGATCGTGGTAGCTGTTGACGCTCGAGAGAAGGGTCCGCCGCCGCTCCCACATCAATCATATTTTGCAGTTTCGTGGTAGAAAGTATCCGATCGGAGCAAATCGTTCTCCTCCGCGCGCATTGGGGGTCAGGCGGCTCTTGCGCAACGAGTCAACGTCGTTCCTTCTATATTCGTTTGCTCGACTCACCGTGGACCCCATGCACCGCGGCCGGCGTTTCGCCTTCCTTTTTTTATCCTCGTCATCGTCGTCCACGTCCTCCAGGCTTACCCGCCGCCGTCAATGACTCCGCGGATCAATTTCATGCAAATCACTCGTTTGCGATATACTCCCGTAGGGCTCGATGCTCTTTGAAAATTAGCGAATTTTCCAATCGTTGGAACACGATCGGTCATGAAACTTTGATTCTCGGCTGTGGTCTTCGTGTTTATATATATATATATATATATATATATATATATTGGTGTATTGCGAGTGGTAAGAGACTGAAGTTTGGACGAGATTTGTGCGTCCTTCTTGCTGTGCTTAATCTGATATTGGGTGCATTGATTTTAAGTGGATCTTTCATTTGTTGTATATTTAATTTTTATGTAATTTTTTTGAGATTGGTAGATTTTATAATCATTGAGAATCCAAGTTTTGGAACTGATCAGCTCGCAATTGTGATCTCGACGTTTATATATAGTAGTATATTACAAGTGGTGAGAGTATAAAATTCGATAAAGATTTACTTTATTCTTGCTGTTCTGAATGATCCGACGTACAAATTTAATGCAAATTACTGCAGTTTGACATAAACTTTTCTCTGACATAATTTTTTGGAAATTAGTAAGTTTCACAATTATCGAGAATCGAAACTGCTTGAAAAAAGACGAGTTCGCAACTATTCTCTTAATATTCAGATATCATTATATTAAAAATTGCGAAGAGTCCAAAAATATTAAAAGATTCACCTCATTCTTGGTATCCCGAATCATCTGACATACAAATTTACTGCAAATTACTGTTTGACATAAACTGTTCTCTGACATAATTTTTTGTAAAGTAGTAAATTTTATAATTATCGAGAATCGCGCGAAGCTTGAAAAAAGACGAGTTCTCAACTGTGCTCTTGATGTTCACATATCATTATATGAAAAATTGCAAAGATTCCAAAAATAAAAAAACATTAACCTGAAACTTTTTATCCTGAATAATCTCACGTACAAACGTAACATAAATCCCTCCTCCACTGCATATACCTCCTCCGACAAAATTTTCATTAAATCGTGAAATTTTGCAAGGATCGAGAAGAGCAGGTAGGAAAAAAAGATGGATTCGCAGGTGCAGAGAGTCTGGATGTCCAGAGTGTAGCGTATTACGAGTGGTGCGAGTCGAAAAGTCGAAAGAGATCGAGTCGCGGAGTCGATCTTCGGTGGCTGTGGCGCGGAACAGGGCTCGATGGAGCGGAACTACCAGTCACCTGCTCGCTTCCGGCACGCTGCTGCTGTGGTTTGCCGCTCTTTGCCCCCTCTGAAACTCTTCTTTCTTTCGATTTGGCTCGTTCACATTGGTCCAGGGGAAGAGCGAGCGAGCAGATTTCTGCTGGAAGCGATCCGCGCCTGGGAACGCCGAGCATGACTGAGCGTCTTTGGGCCTGGTCAACGCTACGTCTGCACGCTACTCTACGCGACGCGACGTAACGCGACGCGACCCGAGATCGAGACCGATTTTTTCCGCTCCGTTTCTCCCGCACACGTATACATACCCTCCAAACGAGACCCACGAATCCCTCCAACTGTTCCACGGTGTCTCCTCTTTTATCCATTAGGTATCAACTATATATATATATATATATATAGTTGTACGAAGAAACTTGGCTGGGTCTCAATGCTGTGTAAAAAGAACACACATACACACATCGCAAAGATTGTATTCTCTTTTACAGCAAGTTCGACCACCCTAACCTGAAAAGAAACTTGAATAGAATCTACCTCATCGAATTATACATTTCACAGGTCGAACAGTAAACGAGCGTCTCTATTCTTCATTGTGCAAATTTCACGTATATCGATCTCGGAAGATCGGCTTGCATATTGGGCCAATAATCATCCGTGAGAATTCCTACGAAATGGTCTCACGTGTACCTTCCGCTAAAGGGTAATAAGATCGAACTTTCGAAGCTCTGCTATTATGAAGTACTGTTACCGTGGAATGCCTGCCGCCTGCCGCCTCCCGCGCCACCGATTACTATCCAAAGAAAGTGATTATGCGCGTGCACGCTTATTACAAATGTCGGGAAAATGCCATAGGTCCCCCGCGCGCAGCGCAGTGTGCTTGCTACTCGGTGGCTGCCCTCTCGCTGCACCACGCTCTTCAGCTTTCTTCTTCTTCTTCTTCTTCTTCTTCGTCTTCGTCATCTCGCTCGAATTATTTCGCTCGAGTCATACGTGCTCAACGTGAGACTCGCGGGTGAAATAACGAAGAGGAAAAAAAGAAATCCTGCAATGGCAGAGTCAATTGAGATTGAAGAAGCGAATCGTGGAAAAGGTATTCGAGTATTGGGAGCTTCCTCCGTATTTCTAGAGAGGGAGCAGCCAAGGGGCCCATTACGCGGTCATAAAACCCGTGGGCTAGGCCTCATGCACTGTTATACGCATCCCGTGCAAAAGTTCCGCAAAAAACACCACATTGTTCTAGGCAGGACACTGTGCGCCAGCGGCATACCAAGAGTGAAAGAACCATTTGGCAAAGTATTAGGTAAAAAAGAGCGTTCCGACTGATAAGTTGGCCGATTCGCGGAAACCTCTACTACTTAGTACCAAGGTACACGCGTTCTGTGTACGTCGTACATATACTGCACTCGCCTCGCGCGATCCTTTTCGGAGAAGCAATTTATCGCTCGACATTGAAACTGCGCCTCGATTTGCTCATATACTGCGTCCGATGGATGAAACCGACCGTTGGATAGGAATTTTGGTTCTGCGTTTGGCTTCAAAGAAATATCTTCTTTTTTTTTTTTTTTTTTTTTTTTTTCGTAACGTTTTATCGAGATTAAATTGAAAAATGCTTTGAAAAAGTTTTATGGAGAATATTCGTGTCTTGTGGTTATGTGTGAATTTAAGTTTATGAAAATTTTGTTATTATATGATTTTGGTCGTTTTATTTTATGGATCTTGTTTATAAAGATGGGTTTTTTAGTTTGAAGCGTTTTTTAATCGCACTATACAGATGTATCTTTATAGGTATAAGATATTTGTAGGTTTAAATAACTGAAATGTGTAAATTGCAGAAATATAGTAGTTTATCGCTTCAATTGTTTTGCAAGTGTTTTCTGGTTGTTTTGCGAATAAACGGAATTTGCTCTTTTTTAAATCATTTGTGTAGTTTTTAACCAATGGTAAATAAGGAGTTCTATCGCTTTGGAGCAAGTAATAAGACTTTTTTTATTGTAACTTTAGGAGAGAATTTTATTAAAATAGGGGAATGGGCATGATAGATTTGTTAAGAAAAGTTTAGTATGTTTCTATTTTATTATTTCTAATTGTTTAATCGAGTAGCTTAAATTGGATCACATTGTACTTTGGTAGATTGGATCCTGCCATATTACGTCCAGCAACAACAAGTTTTAAGCCTGGCTCATCAGTTTCTCCAAATAAATAAATAGTTCATAGAGCTCCTATCATTACGCGTTCATTTTACAAAAAAAAATCATTAGAATAAACGAGAAAAAAATGATACAGTAAAAATTAGTTTATTTGGTTTTATTTAATTGATAAAATAGAGATAAAGGAAAAAAAATATTATCCAGTGCTCACAAATGCGATATGTCTCGTACGAAAATGACTAAAAAAAAAAACGAATATTAATTACATCAATTGCCCTTCTCACAATTTATCTTCCACTTTAAGATATTATCCGTTCAAATTAAGAGACCGGTTTCTTTGATTCAATCAAAACCTTTAATTTTTTAAAGAAGCATCTCATATCCCCCATCAGTTACTTTATAGATAAATAAATGTGTTTATTTTGTGACTTTAAGTAGAAAGTTCAATGACCCCTACTTCATTCTCTTAATTAAATTACTCCTATATTCTACTTTCCATAAATTGCTCGGATGGTCCAAAATCGTCCAGCTTCCTCCATAGAACGAGAAACTCGTGACGATCCACGACCAGAACCTAAAAATTTCTACATCCAAACCTAATATTCCACAATGCAAAAACTTTTACACGAGACCTCTGACTCTAAATTGCAGTAAACAAAACCATGAAAAAAGTGCCAATTAAAAAAATTAACACGATTCGCAATTAACGAGATAAAATATTCTACACACACATGCTTCCATGTGCGTTCCACTAACAACACACCTCGCGCTCGAACTCGACGCACTCACCCACATCAGCGACACACCGGAGTACTCCCAATTTGTATGATTGGTTTTTGCGGAATATCGAGGCACCGATGGAAAGCAGGAGGAGCCCCAGCCCGCATTTTCTTACAGTCGTCACGCTTACGTAATTTGATTGCGCAACTCGAAGGAGCTTCATTAAATAACACGAATTAATTAATGCCGCACACGGTTTAGGAGGGATTGGCCGGAAGTATGCTTTATACTTTCTCGTCCACGTACAATGTCAGGAAGGTGATAGGGCCTAGGCTCGCAAGAAAATCCGTGATTAAGCGTGAATCGTCTTAACGGGAAAAGAGAGGCGTGGAGTGGATCGTGAAACGGATGTTGGCAAAAGAAGAGAAGAGAGAAGAAGTCGGAACATGACGGGCGGACTTTAGCCAGCTTAGTCGTAGCGGTACTTTTTACTTCTAAATCGTTAAGCATTGTTAGAACGAGGGCTGTTCGAGTGTTTGTGCGCGTGTGTGCACGCGGTTCCAATGCATATTGCGATATTTCATGGGAAGTGGGACAGATTGTGGGGGGGGGGGGGGGGGTGTTGGAAGAAGAGAGAGGGAGGAGGTTGAGGGGGGGGGGGGTCGCGCCAAGATGCTCGCTCGCCGCTCCGACTTGTCACTCGCGTCAATCCACATTGACAATTGTATTTTGCAGAGAGCGTCGGAGAGAGAGAGAGAGAGAGAGAGAGAGAGAGAGAGAGAGAGCGTAGGAGGCAGCGATAGGTAGCAGTGGGAGGAGCCAGAGCTGGTCAGGAGGCTGCCGCGCCGCGCCACGCCGAGCGCTTTACCCGCTAAGAGGGGGCCGATCTGCACATTTTTACTGATTTTTACCGGCAAATACCGGCGACTTCTTTTCTATCGGAACCTTTTTTTTTTGCCCCGCTGAGAGTCTTCCCACACTCGGCTCGCACGACCCCACATTAACTCGATTCGTATTAGCCCGGTCCACGTTAAAACGCGAGACTGATGCGTGTCCGGCGTGGAGGAGGCCGAGGTATATACACGGGGCCCGCAGCCGGGCGGCGCAGAGCTCGGTCCTCGGGGTCCCTCGACCTCCTCGTCGCTCCGCGATTTCTTCGGGATCAGCGTCTCTTTCGGCTCGCGCGGTAATTAATACGCCGCGATGAAAAGCGTCTCTAAATGCGAGGGCTTTTACCGGAGTTTTCGCAGATCCGTGCCATCGCCCCCGCAACTGGGCTATGTATATATATATATATATGTATATAGCTGTGGGCTTCTTTTTAACTTTCGAGAGAGTTGGCTCGAGTCATTGGCGACTCTGCGGACGTGCGGCACGACTCGAATTTTCTGAGCCTTTAACTCCTTGCTGCTGCTGCTGCTTCGCTCATTCCTTTGATCTTCGCGTGCCCACTTACCTAACCCGAAGAACTAGACGGGCTCAAACATTTTGCATCGATAACCTAGCCACTGCGATGCTGTTGCCAAAGAGAGATGTATCCAATCTTTAAAAGTGTGTATATATATATATATATACTATAGAGCATTGCATCAATATAATTTTATTATGTTAATAGCTCCCCCCCCCCTCTACCTCGACTTCATCACCCAATGACGGACCCTTGGCGATCCAATTTTTTCCCCTCCCCTTCTTCGTCTCTTTCTTCGATTCTACACATATATCCACAGGTGTGAAATTACTAGCTTTCGTCGCGCTCTCTCTCAGTCTTAATCGGCATTTCACAGTTAGCGTGCGCGCGCGCGCGTGTGCGTGTGTTCCGCCTGGTTTTCAGAGAAGGATGGAAGTCTCGATGATATTACCGACCTGTGAGAACGCAAGGTAAAAAGTGTGTCGAGAGATGCACGAGCGGGACGACGCAGCTCTTACTTTTTCATCGGTCCCGCCCACATCTCGGTAGGCCTGCCATGACGCGTCCGCCTACCGAGCATTGCTTCTCTTCTTCGATATTTCTCACCTGATTCACCGTAACGATGCAACTCTCAATCGTCTAATGAATTCTTCTCGGATCGTACTTGGTATGTATACTGTACGTACGTCCGGTGTATAAGAATGATGAGATTGTTTAGGATATGGAACTTACTGAGAGCATCGCTTCTCTATACGATATCTTTCGCTCGATTCATCGTTACGATGCAGTTTTGGGTCGAGTAATGACCCTGATAGCGCGGGATGTTCAGGGGACATCCTTGGCATGTCCAGTGGACGTGTTCGGAGTGTTTTAAGGATGTCCCGAGGATGCTCGTGCTATTTGGATAGATTTTTTTTAGGATTTTATTTCGTATGTCCTATGCACGTCCTGTGTAAGGCACTAGTAACGTGGAAGAATAGAATATCGTTTAAATTAGGAAACCTATACTAAATATTGCTACTTTTTTCTCAATGTCTCTCACCAGATTCGCCATAACTATATATGCAACTCTGGATGCTTCAATGAATTTTTCCAGGATCATACCTCGTACATCCCACATAAGTCCTGCATATGTACTATATACGAGTAACGTGGAAGAGTAGAATATTTTTTAAACCAAGGAACCTACCAAAGATTCCTACTTTTTTCTCAATATCTCTCACCTGATTCGCCATTAATCATGCAACTCTGAATACTCCAATGGATTTTACCAGGATCATACCTCGTACATCCCACATACGTCCAGCATACACACATATATAGGAATATAGGAAAGAATGAAATATGGTTGGAAAAAGGAGAATACAAAACTAGAATATATATATATATATATACAAAGAAGGAAGGAGATAGAATTGGATGCTGCGGTGAAGCGATGATCTAGTCATGGTTTTCTGGCGCGGAGGCACGCGGTCGCTTCCGGCAGTTTCCTCCCTTCTTCCACGACGGTCTTTCCGCCATTTCCTCTTCTCGTTCTCGCTCTCGACACCTCCTGAGAAACTTGGCTATACTATAATACTACGAGTGTAAACGGCCAAGGCAAAAAAGGAAAATATGTGTCGTGAGAGTGAGAGAATAAGGAGCGGGAGAAGGGGGCAAAGCCTGAGAAGGACCAAACGCACAGTTAAATTGTTATGACATAATTAGGAGCGATCCTCGGAGAGTCTCGGTGGTGGTGGTGGTGCGTCTCGTGTACAGTTGGTTGCTGCCGCTGTGCCGTGCCGTGTTGCTGATGATGATAGCGGCGAGAGGGGCTCTCCGCTCGAAACGAACTGAAACTGCCGGAGCAAACCATTCATTCTTCACTCGGCCGAGTACCATTTGACCAGTTCATTCAGGGATTTAAGACTTTTCCTAGAGCTCGCCCCGTGGCTTTGTTTCGCTTCTCCTTTTTTTCATCCTCCTCCTCCTCCTCCTCCTCCTCCTCCTCTTCTTCTTCTTCTTTTTCCTTCCCTTCTTTTTTTCGACTTTCTTTTTTGTTTCTCCTCGACCCAGCAGCAGCAGCCTCGATCCTCTCGCGCGGCACCACGCGGCCAGCGTAGGTAAGTACACTTTATACAGCGTCACGTGAGGCCAATTTTCTGCCCCGCTGCGGCACTCCTGGAGCCTCCGAGAAGACTGGCAGGATTCGCGTTAGGCCAGAAAAGACAGACTGACGCGCTTCGGTACATCGCTGTTTACAATCTCGCCGCTTGTTCTCGGAACTCTTGGACGCACGACCTTACACCGATCGCACTTTTTTCCCCCTCGCTGTGTTTACATACAGTCTCGATCCTCGACATATTTCCACGGAATTTTGGCAGACTCGTCCACGCCTGTTCGCTTCGCCACACGCGTTTCAGCAGCCGTCGTCCAACTACGAGGAGGAAGGATTATTAAAAGCCCGAAGAGAGTCCATAGTTCAATGATCCCGGCTGCGTAGAAACGTTGAGAGAAATGACTCGTAAAATCCCTTACCGGGAAACACGCGGTAGGTGTATATATTTCGCGCTGAGTATTCCCATCGGCGCTTGCTACGCCGTGAAAGTAGATCTACTCCTCCGAGTCGTGGATGCTTAAAGCTTGATAGAGCGCAGTTTTTACTGCCGTCGCACCACGCCACGCCACGCCACGCCACTCGCCGACCGATATCGCTGCAATTGACAAACTCGTAGAACAAATTAGGCCCTTTGTCAGAAAAATTGCGCGGCCTTAGGCGCTCTTCGCTTCGTTTCATCTTGAAATCTATCGTGCTCTGGTGTATATACTATATATATATATATATAGCGTATAGAAAAAGTGCGCTGAAAAACGGAGAAACTATGGCGAAGCATGGACCAACTGCAAAACGTAACCAATTACACACATGCTCGCGTTGTACCCTTCTATGGACACACGAGCGTTACAAATTTATTCAAGCGTGACAAGGGGGGGGGGGGGGTGGAGGTCAGTTCTTGTATTTACAATGTCAACCGCGCGAAAAACCTGAAAGAAATTCGTTATGATGACGTGCACGGTGAAAGTTTCGCACCTCTCGGTGGTACGAGGAAATCACGAGGAAGTTTAAAAAGTATTAATTAAAGTTTGACGAACGTTGCATCATTATTTACCAGTTTTCTCGTCGTCGAACAACGGGTATATAGACATATACACGCATACATGTATTGTTGCACCTGTAAAAACGTTTAAACGAAGGTGCGAGATCGACTTACTATATATATATATATATATATATATATATAGAGAGAGAGAGAGAGATAGGATCGATGATCGATGAATCGAAAATCTCTAGCAGGATGAATTAGTCCAGCTCGCCTATATGCATTTGTTCGCGGCGATGTATTAATCAGGCGGGTATAATCTCGCAGTAAATCTCGAATGAATTTTTGCGCATTGGATTTGCTCTGGCCGAACGTTTACGAAGAATCATGGTTATCGGAGTAGATTCGGAGAGGCGTGATCGATGGCCAGATCAGGCAGATGTAACGGTGTTCAATTAGTCCGTCGTCTTTGTACTGACCGTTCCGATAAATTACTCGCTATAATGATCGAGTGTGTTTTTCCCAAACGTGGAGAAATCTTTCGCGGCGTCTGCTCTCTCGGTCTAATTGCAGTGTGTGCATAATGAAGGGATGAAATTGGAAGAGGCGTTGGTGAAGCGTAATTTGATGGATACGGTAAGATCGCGAGGTGTTGATTAACTTGCGGTCAACAATCGCGGCTTAATGAAGTCGGATCAATCGACGATCAGAGAGACGGATGAGCTGTTATTAGTTGTCTATATATATATATATATATATATATATATATATAGCTATGTATCTATATAGCTCCACAGCCTAGTTTAGAATCTGGAGAAAAAGAATTACAGTGGCGCGTGTCTCGCGACTCGATCGCGCCTCCACGTTGATTTTCGTAAGGCAACAAAGCGATCGTCCCTCGCGCACCTGACGCGAGCTTTTCCACTCGCCTTCGATCGAAATAAATATACGATGTACGAGTTGGTAGTCGCGCGGCCAGTGTATATAGGAGAGGTAGCAGCGTTTTCTTCGAAGCTGGATTGGAACTACGTAGTAGATTCCACCTCGCAGTCACTCCTGTCGCCTCCTTCCATCCGGTCGCCCAACCACCACTACCACCACCACCATCACCACCACCACCACCACCACCAGTACCACCACCAGAAGCAGCAGCAGAGCCACCCTTCTTCGCTATTCCGCTCTTGGCGTGGTTCTCTCTCTCCCTCTCCCTCTCTCTCTCTCTCTCTCTCTCTCTCTCTCTTTCACTCGCTCACCGGTAACGAGAGGAGAAACACCCTCGCTACTTTTAATCGACCCGCGCTTTCTTCTGCTTATACATACCTAGGCAAGCTCTCTCCCTCAGCCCACTCACGCCCCCTTCCCCAGTTTCGTCCCGGTCACCTCCCTCTCTCTCTCTCTCTCTCTCTCTCATCTCCATTCCCCGTTCCAGACTGTGGAGGCAGCAGCACCGGCACCAGCAGCGCCAGGAGCCAGCACCATCAGCCCCTCGCTTCTCATCTTTGCCACACACCAACGGGCAACGCTCCTCGGAACGTATATATATATATACATGTGTATTATATACACACACAGCATGTATACCATCGCGTAAGGGCGTTGTCTTTCTTTTACAAGTCTCGCGGCCAAATTCAGAGAGTTCGCGTCGACGATTCCAATAGACAAAGAAGATCGAGTGCAGCTGCTGGTGCTTGCTGCTAGGCGCTGGCTCCATCGAGGACAACGGGCTGGTTCGCGAGTGCCGCGCGTATGCAATGTAACGATAGTTTCGCGCGGTTTATGACCGATTACCATGGAGCTCGTAACGTCCTGCCTGCCTCTGCCTCTCAAGCCAACTCCTCGCTCGTGCTCGCTCGCTCCCTCGCACGCTGTACGTGTACGAGCGCGTAAAATACATATGATTCCTCCGGTGAGCAATACGTGGCGAAGGCCTCTCCACCTCTGGATCGCAAGCGCAAATACATTGCAGCAAGTCAGTCAGTTAACTCGAGAGTCAGACCTTTCACTTCGTGGTCCAGAGAGCACGGTATGGTGCCCGATGGTTCCCACAAGTGGAAGCCTTAGCCTCCTCCGAGATGTGCTACAGTTTCCTCCTTCCTTCTTTCCACCTCGACCGCGCTTCTTTCTTCCTTCTCCTTGTTTCCAAGGCCCTCCGGCCCCGCAAATCCGCCGAACCAGCATTTCTCCTTCGATCCACGATATACCGAGGATAACGCTCTATATATAGTATATACGAGAGAGTCAGTCAACCCCCCCCCCCCCCCTCCCGACACGAAGAAGAAATCTTATTAGGATATACTACACGTAATAGTACACACCAATGAGAGAAAAGAATTCGTCGAATTGGAGCACGAACAATACTGTATCCATATCTTGAGCGCAACCTTCTTTGAAATGACCAACGCGTCCGCGCGCTGCTCGCAAAAACATAATTGGTAGGCAGTGAAGCTGTGATTATTCCAGTAGAATTTCACGGAATGGAGCTAAATGGGTTTGAGGAACAATTTGCGCGGAGCAGCTCGGCTGATTGCTCATAAAGTCGTGTAAGTGCAAAGTATCGGTGGATGTTTGCTCTTTGCCGGACCAATGCAATCACCGACCTTATACTTTTAATCCTTGCGATTGCGCGTCGCCGCGTAACCGTCCGAGTTGGCTGCGAGTATACTCCGTACCCTCCGATATACGTGTCGTTCGTTATACCCCCTCCTCCTCCTCCTCCTCCTTCACAACCCCCGTGCGTATCGCTACGAAATTTCAGCAACCACCGCTCCCCGGTATCCTTATTACCGATGCATCTCGGGATCTTCTTTGTGTCTTTGTTTATCGCTCCTCTAAACGCGAAATAATCGCTCGTTTAACCACGAAACAATAGCGCTATACCCACTATTCATCACGCATTTATATCTGTATTTACGCCACCCGTATATACTTGACACGGTTTCCAGTAAACTATAATGCGATACAAGAGAGTATTGCGCGTGCAGTCTCACACGGGAGGACCTTGGTGACTCTATTATGTATATTCCTGGGGAAACTCCGATGTACATATATATACTTGGAAGAGGCTGCAGAAGTGGGTTTTTTTGCTGCTATTCCATCGGGAGGCTGGAAGAAGAAATCGTTGCCACGAGTGCATTCGGTTCGTGACGACTGACAGTTCCGAGGAAAAGAAACGGAACGAAATCACTCGTGCTAAAAGTATCGACACCGTGGGGGATCCGCGGAGTGGACGCAATTATGTAGACGTTGCTCCATGTAGAAAAAGGTTTGTTTATCGAACGGGAACAGGTGGAGCGTCGCGCATACAGCGTCGCGAGTCGAGGTGAAGCAATTTCTGCCACGCTCGGTTTATTAAAGTTTCGGTAAAAAATCAAAGAAGAGGGAGTATGATTTATAGATGGAGGCATCGATGCGTGTGCGCGAGCCGAGGGAGAGAATGGTTCGTGGAGAGGATCCGGAGGAGATATGCAGCGGCTCTGCTGGTCAAAATCCGTCCGGCGCGCGGTAAAGGCGCAACTATACGTGCCGAAGGTGGGAAAGAGTGGAGAGAAGGTTAAACGGGGGAAGGGGGGAGGTGGGGGTGCGCGCTCTGTAGAAAGAGAAACCTGTGGCTGGAAGGGGTAACTGCTGGCGATGTTGCGCGGGCGGGGGCGGTGGAGGAGGGGGGGGGGGGCGGACGAGGAGAGAAGAGAAGAGAAGCTGTCGCGCATTGAAATCTCCGAGCATCGGGGTGCCCAGAAGAGTAAGTAACACGAACGAACGAATGGACGAAGCAAAACTCAATTTCCTCCATCTTGGGAAACCTTTTACTGAAAAAAAGTTTCGAACCTACCGATGCCGCGGTTCAAAAATCGGCGCCACTCGAGATTTATTGGGAACGGGGATGAGTCGTTTGATGGAAAAGAATATCGTGTTTGTGTTTCTATATATATATATATGTAGAAGGGGTGGGGGGTAAGGTGAGAAGGGGAATGAGTGGAGGCGAAACGAGTCGAGCATCAGAGCTGAGCCATTGACCCATGCCACGAGGGGCTAAGCTGTGGGTTCTCCAACCATGCAGGATACCTACTATATATATATATATATATAGATAGATATAAAGTAAAGCCCGTGCACGTATCAACCGCGCACACAAACACGCGAAGCATGTAGGTATCCACGCGCACTGCAGACGTTACGGAACAGATAGATCGAGAGCGATTAAGAAATCCGTGACGGCCATTGTGTTTGTTCGCTCTCATAACGCGCCGATGCGATCCTCTGGACCCATCCGCCTTGTCCTGACATCCACTTGGTGTGCACTTTGTACTCGGACTGTGCAAAGACTTCGATTCACCTCTCACATGAGACTTCACAAACAACAACAATGCCTTTTCATTTTGCACGTCTCATGATCTGTCCCGATTAGATTCAGAGGAATCACCGCGTGTTCCTGATGTGACCACTCTATACACACGCGCTCAACACTGAAAAAACTCGACTTTATATTCGTTGCAATATTTTTCACAAGCCTGTGAATGGAATCGTGGATGGAAAATTCATCCGACTTGATTCGATTATGAGGATGACCACTTTTTTATGATGTGACCACTCTGCGTACGCGCATTTAATGCCGAATAGAGTGATCATTATTCTATAATATTCTTTTTTATGGCTGTGGATGAAATTGTGCATAGAAAAATCATCCGTCTCGATTACATTCAGAAGATGACCACGTTTTTTTATGTGACCACTCTGCATACGTGCATTTAATACCGAATAGAGTGATCATTATCCTATAATATTCTTTTATAAGGTTGTGAATGAAACTGTGCATAGAAAATGATTCGTCTCGATTATATTCGAAAGATGATCACTCTTTTGTTTTTCTGGTGACCACTTTGTACCCATACATCAATCACTGAAACAAGTGAGTTTTTTAACGCGGTACTTTGTCCCAAACAGGACAAGGCATGACGTTATACATATGATATTGATCTGTCCAATTAGGCTCAGAGGATGACCACTACACACACACGCTTAAAAATCTAAAAAAGTAGCCATTATTTTGCACAATACTTTCCTACAAGACCGTAGACAAAATTATTCATTAAAAAATGATCTTTCCCTTTCCAAACAAGAAGATGACCGCGTGTTACCAATGTGACCACTCTACAGCCACACATCGAACACCGGAAAAATTGGCCATTATTCTGCAGTATTTTCCTATAAGGAAGACTGTGTGGATGAAATTGTCCATAGAAAACTAATCACAGGTTCCTGTATGCGCCTATAGGAGAGCCATGGACATGCATGGCCGCTCAGGGTCGTGACCTACCTCTTCGCTACACAATAATCTTCCTCGTGCTGGTAGTCGTGTGTGCTCTGGTCGCGCTCTGGTATCTGCACGCTATTCCCATCACTCCAACGTAAGAGGCCCCTTTCGCCTTCTCCGATTCTCTTACACACGAATTTCACCTCTGCGCTCTCCGTAACAATTTCTCCCTCCTCTCTTAAATATATATAGGATACAATAAGAGAAGGATAAAAACAAGATTGGGCAAATAATAATATTAAGAGTGGTTTTGGAGGAAAACTGTCTCTTTCGGAGGCAGTTGGCGGGTCGCGTCACGCGCATTGCGGTTGCTCGGTGCAGGCAACTGCGGGCGGCACCGAATGATAAAATAATGTATAAAGAAAGATGAGGTGTGCGGGGGTGCCGAGGGGCTAGGGGGGAGGGCGCCAAGAGCGACCAAGAGACACACAGGTGGGCGTGCCTGCTTTTCTACGGCGATATGAAATTATACACGGTGGCTTTCGAGCGTATACGGTTATTCCGGTTGCAGTCGGCCGTGCCGTCACCGCTGCCACCGCCCGCTGCAGCTACGATAAATAAGAAAAACCGCCTGGGCCGCTTGTTCGTCACGAGCTGCGGTCGACAGGACGAACGCCGCCGTCTCATCTCGGAGCGGCCAATCAGCCTCGTAATCACTGAGCTCTCTGAACGTTCGTTCTTACCCCCTCCCCCCTCACCCTTACCCTCCTGCTGCTCGACTCACTCTCCTTATACTTTGACGCATCCTGCCCCCCCCCCCCCCCCCCCCCGTCCTTTCTTTCCCCATTCTCCATAACACTCTGTCCCTGCGATCCCCCACGAAAACTAGACAGAGAGAGAGAGAGAGAGAGAGAGAGACGCTTTCACCAGTAACCAGTCCCGCAGTCGCAAATGCAAGAAACACTACATCCTTATCACGTAACCTTATCACCGATAAGGCCAATCGATTACACCGAATTTCGATAGAAAATAATGCGTTCCCTCGACATAATCGCATATATAAACCAGTGTAACACACACACACACACACATATATATATATATATATATAGGAGGAACGCTCCGCAGCTTCATGCTTGGCATACCAGCATACAATCTCGAAGAGGAAGGCGACAATTAAGCCACTGCGCCTCTACCTGCTCGTTTGCGCTCGAAGATCACCTTAGAGCTAATGCCGTTAGCCCTTGTACACTACACACTGGAAGGGGCACGGGCATACGTGTGTGGTGTGACAGAAAAGGAGTAGAGCGAGAGCGGTGTAGGCAGGACGGAGGTGTAAAAAAATAATAGAGGAAGGCAAACTCGAGGCGGCGCGGCGCAATAATCTGTGTGTGGACAGCGCCCTGTCTTGCTTTACGAGCCGAGACAAAGCTGCTTCAATGACTGAGATCGCAATCATTTTTTTCCTATCCACTTTCCGTCACCCTGTTTCCTGCATCAACTCAAATTTACCAATTAACATATTTCACGGAAATCCATGATGAAATTTGTCACGCTGTGTTGGAAGGTGCGCTACATATATATAGTGTATACTCGCGGACATTTATTACACTATATATATATATATATATAGAAAGATTTACTTTTGTACGTGCAGTGCAGGTAGTAATACTATATATATATATATATACCGTGTATAAGGGTGAAAGTCTTGTACGTAGGTAACTCGAAGCGAGTTAAATCAGCGGATACACGTATTACAATCGGTATATAGAGGAGGGGGGCAGATGCACGCCAAGATATGCATTTACTTGCGGTAGAAGTCAGTGGTCGCAGCAAATCTTCGTTCAATTTGCGATGTTACAGATGAAGATCTCGCGTTGTAGGGCCTTTTGCCATTACATCCGATCCTCCCCCGAATTCCCCTCGCTGCGCTGCAAACTCTCGTGAGAAAACGCATCAGAGAGCTCTAATACGTGATTTGCCGATCGCAGAAGAATCGGACCGCACACTGCATGGCCGTATGATCGTACACACGCGTGCTGCTGTGCTGCTGCTCCTCGAAAGGCAAAGGTAACCGAACGCCTCGCGTAGTCTGCTCGTGGGCGATAAAGTCAGCGCGGCCAGATCTATATATGTATAACGCGAGTGTGTATGTCACGGCCAGTCACGACTTCGGACACGGCCTCATCTTTCTCGCGCGATGCTGCACTCCGCTTTTGCCTAGATACGAGAGTTTAGCTCTCGCGGAGCCGTGCGGCCAGATGCCCGGGCCCCGCCCGCGGGCCCCCGGCCATCCAGCGCCGACACCGAGATGCGCATGAGCGCCGATTCGCGCCTTTTCAACCGGTGCACATCGACTTCCGATGCTCTCGCCGAACGCTACACACCTGCCGTTCGAACCCAACCGCGTCTCTTCGGTGATAAATATTTCTTCGCCATTCGCGCATCTCTTTTCGGCATTTTCATTCGGGTTCAATGACCTATGGCTTTCAAAGTCGATGCTGTATATGTGTGTTTATATACGTTTCCTTGGGTACGACTGGCGCGCCCCTTGAGATTGGCGCCACTGCGATCGTACAAACCCGGACACACATCTCGTATACGCGATGTTTCAGGTGTTAAGTTACTGGGATTTTTCAGTGGAATTAACAGAAGCAGAAAGCGTTTAAGCGTAAAAGCGCGTGTATATATAAGCGTGCGTCCGATGAAATATGCTGCCCGTTAGCGTTGGCCTATCCAGAGTAAAATCAGATCCCCTCGTGATAACGGATAAGAGATCCTCCGAGGATCCTGCCTCCGTCCCTTCTCTCGGATGAGAGCGAGTAGGATCACTTTACTCATTGCGCTCACGCATGCCACTGCCTTAATCGCTTAACGATCAATTGAATTATTCTCTTCTCGGTGTCTCGTCACTGACTTTTATTTCGTTCAATTTTTTCTTTATTCTTTTAATGTGGGTTTGCACGTGGTACACTCTGTATTTATTGCAACAGTTTCTCAAGTTATTAATTATATACTTGGAGTAATTATTGTGATTGCAGATTTATTTAAATATATATTTTATTGTTAAAAATATACTTGTATTTTTTATAAAGAAATATTTTTATTAATTAACCAAATTGTGTTCAGTAAAATTACATTTATTCGACTCAAAGAAATAATTTTCTCAGTGTTGTAATAGTTGCACATTTCAAGTTTAAAGTGTCAAATATAAATTCGTATCGTCGAACATTATGACAAAATATTCAGAAGCTTTTGAGAAATTATAGATCCAGCGATAATAATTTGTCATTTGTAAGAGCTAATATTTTAAAATAAAAAAATAGGATCTTTTTCTTAGAAATTAAGGCGATTTGTTCATAAAACAATAATCATGTAAATTTGAGAAATTGTTATTAAAAACATTTCTATTTACTACTTTCGAGAAATCAGTATTTTTATTCATTTTTAAGTCAAAAATTCGTCAGAATACATATAGTTTTCGGTTGTATCCCGCTTTGGGATACACATAAGTACGTGTGTGCATAGTAGCAGCACGCCTGCTCGAGTTTTCCACGTAAAGGCGAAATTCGTTTTACTTCCTTACTTTGTTCGAGGCAATAAGGCGGATCTTGCACTAAAGTAACTCACAGTCGTTTTACACCGTTCGGTGCAAAGTGCCACGACGGTAAATAATGAATATATTTTCTCCTGCGGGAGAGAGCAGGGACAAGGGGCAAAAAAAGAGAGACAGAGAGATTGCTACCTGCAAATAACTGCAATTTCTTCGCGGTTATGTATATCATCGCGCGATGACAGCTTTCGTATCCGTTTCCAACACGAATTTCTATAGTGGTCGGTTTAGCCATCAGTTTTTCCTGATGAGTCGCCGAATGATTTTGCTGATAGCACCGGCGCTGGCGCTGGCGCCACAAACCTTCCATCGATCCTTAATTACAACAATCAAGATTTCATCGCACGTACTCCGCAGACGCGTGAATATAGCTGTCTACCGAACGATCTATTTTCACACGAGGAGCCCTTAATTTATAATCATCCTTCATCCCGAATCCCTCAAAATACGTCGATATTGATCCCTTTCGAAAATTCCGAGTAATTCACCTCTGTGCAAGGGTTAAGGTATCTATAATATTTGCGGATCGCATAGAAATGTCGTGTTTCTTCGATAATTAATCATAATTTACGTATATATAAGGGAGCTGCAGTCATATTGATATCTTTTTCGAAAAGTTGTAATAATTTATCTTTGTGGGTTAAGGTATGTATAATATGTGGATTTCTTATAGAAACGTCGTGTCTCTAAAATAATTAATATTAATACAGATTTAAGAAAAGTACAAGCTTCGAGATATATCATATTGAGCTTTTGGAAAATAGGAATAATTCATTTTTGTAAATTAAGGTATCTATATAATATGTGGATCTATAGAAACGTCCTGTTTCTTGAATAATTCATCATTTAATATATATAAGAGATTTAAAGTTTTCAAAATACGATATATCGATCTCTTTCGAAAACTCGGAATAATTCTTTCTGTAATAAACAATTTTATAGACATTTTTGTTGAAATTGGTTTCGAAGAGAAAGAACAAATTACTTGCCATATTCGTTTTACACAATAGTGTTTTTTGGGGAAAAATTTACTTCTATGAATTAAGCTACATTTACACGAATCACAATAATACAAAATATGTCATTATTGTTACCATTCGAAAACTCAGGATAATTTTACTCGTATATATATATATAAAATACCTCAAATGTAGGAATCGTCTAGAAAGATCGTGTTACCTGAATAATAAATATAACAATATACATAAGAGATCCATGAAATTGACATGCGTCGTAGCGTGTGTTAAATTGTTCGGGAACTTTGCCGGTGGCATGAAACAGGTGCTAATCCACGGGAAGACCCTCTTTATTAAGCGATCCGGAGCGACGCACGGATCTCGAGCGTCGTAACGACGCTAATTAATAAGCGCGCGATGCGGTTTAGGAAGGAGATCCGCTTAAATCGAGACGATAATCCGGGACATCGCGGTGTCCGACCATCAGCTTCGAGGATCGAGTCCGCCGCACCATTTATTTTCTTCCCAATTTTTCATCACTGAATCCAAATTGGAACGAAAGGACGGACGATTCTCGCTTAAAGCCGAAGGAGCTCGCGAATATCGATATTTGCGTAAAGAGGTGCGCGACGTGCGTAGAGCCTACCGACACGTTCGCGGTTCGTCTACGACACGTGCAATTTTCGCCCTAATTTTTAATCATCAAATCCAAATTGCAACAAAATGACGGACGATTCTCGCTTAAAGCCGAAGGAACTCGCGAATATCGATATTAGCGTAAAGAGGTGCGCGACGTGCGTAAAGCCTACCGACACGTTCGCGGTTCGTCTACGACACGTGCAATTTTCCCCCTAATATTTAATCATCAAATCCAAATTGCAACAAAATGACGGACGATTCTCGCTTAAAGCCGAAGGAGCACGCGAATATCGATATTCGCATAACGAATTGCATTACGCGCGTAAAGTCTACCGACACATTCGCGGTTCGTCTACGACACGTGCAATTTTCGCCCTAATTTTTAATCATCAAATCCAAATTGCAACAAAATGACGGACGATTCTCGCTTAAAGCCGAAGGAGCACGTGAATATCGATATTCGCGTAAAGAGGTGCGCGACGTGCGTAAAGCCTACCGACACGTTCGCGGTTCGTCTACGACACGTGCAATTTTCCCCCTAATATTTAATCATCAAATCCAAATTGCAACAAAATGACGGACGATTCTCGCTTAAAGCCGAAGGAGCACGCGAATATCGATATTCGCATAACGAATTGCATTACGCGCGTAAAGCCTACCGACACATTCGCGGTTCGTCTACGACACGTGCAATTTTCGCCCTAATTTTTAATCATCAAATCCAAATTGCAACAAAATGACGGACGATTCTCGCTTAAAGCCGAAGGAGCACGCGAATATCGATATTCGCATAACGAATTGCATTACGCGCGTAAAGCCTACCGACACATTCGCGGTTCGTCTACGACACGTGCAATTTTCGCCCTAATTTTTAATCATCAAATCCAAATTGCAACAAAATGACGGACGATTCTCGCTTAAAGCCGAAGGAGCACGTGAATATCGATATTCGCGTAAAGAGGTGCGCGACGTGCGTAAAGTCTAGCGGCACGCTCGCGGCTCGACTACGACATGTGCAACCTTCCACTTTATGAAATTCCATTTTATGCTATCTACTCCCGAGCCGAGCTCTTCGATTTCGTGCTGCTACGAGCCGAAGCAACAGGTGTGACGCAAGCCTTGACATTGCGGCCTTTGGAAGCTCAGGTAATACGTATAGGTTCTTCGAGGAAATCATTTTACCAAATCTTTTCTTTCCCTCTTATTTTTGCAACACGCTGTACGCGCGTAAAAGCTCCTTTCATCTCTCAATGCTTTATGTATGTGTGTGTGTGTGTGTGTGTGTGTATACAAAGTGTAAGCGCAACGAGGAGAATCTCGCCAAATTCTCCGGCAGTGTATTGTTTTGTTCGGGACCCATCGCTATACCGGATCTTTTAAGCGGTGCAGTGCGGCCGGAGGGGAAGAGGAGGGTAGGGGGAGGGGGGGGGGGGGCAAACAGGCACTCAGGCGGTGCAGCGAACCGCGAAATCGACGCTCTCACATATGAACCGAGAATGAACGGTTCACCTCCACTCTCTTCCTTCGGTTTTCGATCCTTTTCCATCCTGCTGCCCACCCATCTTGTTACTCGGTCAAACAGCTCGAACGAAAGGACAGAATGTTTTAGCGGGTACGAGCTTACAGGACGTTTTAAATTAATAATCCGGATGCAAAGTGCACGGCAGAGTCATGACACTAATCTTCCGTTGGAAAATTGCTAGTCGATGATCTCACGCGCCAACCGAGAATAAAGTGTCCATCTACGCTCTTCTCTTCGTTTTAGCTCGTTTTACGTGATTTTGATGGTAATGTGTTAAGATTTCTTGGAATCTATAATCTCGTGTATGTATCGACAGTGAACGGTATACTCTTGTTCCTGTTTTTTGGTCTTGGCTCATTTTGCATAATTTATATTAGGATGATAAGTGTTAAAATTCTTGAAAATTGATAATTTTGTGTTTCAAGTAAGAATCAACGGTTCATCCCCTGTGTCCTTTTTCGGTTTTGACTGGTTTTTTCAAAATTTAGTTGGAAACTTTCAGAGAGCCGAGAATGAACGATTCATCTGCACTCTTTTTTATTAGTTTTGGTTTATTCTCTACAACCCACACAGATTTGATAAGTGTAAAACAGCCTATATAAGGATGAACGTTTTCACATATGAATAGAGAATGAACGGTTCATCCCCAGTCTCCCCTTCAGTTTTGGTCCTTTTTCCATAATCTATTAGAAAAATTTATAGAAGAGTCTTGGTCTGAAATTTGAAGCTAAAAAAAAAGTCAAGAGACGAACGCTCTCTCCTACGAACCGAAAATGAACGATTCACCCCCATTTTCTTGCATCGATATTCACCCCTTTTTCCATAATCCAGTTGAGAAGTTTATGGTTGAGTCTCGTCGTGAATTTCCTGCTGAAAAAAGCCAAGGAATGAACACTCTCCCATATGAACCGAGAATGAACGAGTCACCCCTATTTTCTTGCACCGATATTCACCCCTTTTTCCACGATCCAGTTGAAAAGTGTATAATAGAATCCTAACGCCAACTTCGTTCTGAAAAAAACCAAAATTACGAATACTCCCCCATAGGAACGTAAAATTAACAGTGTACCCCCATTCACTCCTTCACTTTTCACCCCTTTGTCCACCTCACCCACTCGTCACGTTCGAGAAAACAGCTCGAACGAAATAACGGAATATTTCAGTAAATGCACGCTTACAGGACGTTTTAAATGAATAATCCAGTTGAGAAATGTAGAGGAGAGTCTCGGCGCGGATCTCGTGTTGAAAAAAAGCCAAGGGATGAAATCTGCCGGATCGCGAGGCAGTCCCGCATTCGTGTCGACCCTGTCGGAAGGGTAGCTAAGAAGGGTGGCAAAGGGTGGCGGCAGGCTGCTGTGTGCTCCACTACTGCGACGTTATACGAGGGAGACAAAGAGACCTTTTAATGTATGCCTGCCGAGAGAAAGCCTATAAAAATCAATACCTCAAATTACCAGGCGGTACTTAATTTTCTTCGAGCCCTCGGCCTGCCTCTTAAAAACTCCTTTCATCGACGCTATTCCTATATATACGTGTGGGTGTGTGTATGTGCTCGGAACATTTTTCCTATTCCACGCTCCTGTATACGTATATCAATACTATTTTAATTTCACATGTATTATATATATATATAGAATGTCTAGGCTGAGTCAGGCAGGTTTTTTCAAGAAATTATCGATATCTTCCAAAGTTTCCTAGGTGTTTTCACAATTTACCAATGTTAATTCATCACCCTAACGCGGGAGAGAAAATGAGATCTGGTATGGCCACCCTCCGGCAGCCGGGAAGATTACGTCTCAACTCCGGCGGAAGGGTTGCAGCCCCAACGCTTGATTTTATTGCCCATTATCCCCCCGCGCGCGCACTTTCATTCCCGGTCTGGGTCTTCCCTTCTTTTTCTCCTGTTTCTCTCGAGCGTCTCGGACTCTGCGCCACGATAAAACTTCCCTCTGGCTATATCCGTTTACGCCTGGCCGTTCTTTATATATATATATACATGTGGCTGTGCGAGGTCAACTGACCAGCGCAACCAGATCCGAAAAAGGAAAGTCCGACCGCGGGGTCAAGAGTCAAGGTCACCCACGAAGCTTTCCACCTATAGATAACACCATCAAAACTGACCAGCTTTCTATATGCAAGGGACTTTCTTCGTATATTTGATGTATAATTAATTTGTAGACTCCACCTTATATATATATATATATATATACAACGTTAATCTTCTATATATACAGAACTTGAACTACATTATTCTATATATATGTTACTCTATAATACTGGCAAATATTGTGCAGCGAGTTACGAAGGACGAAGAAGCTACTGCTGGTTAAAAATTCGTCGCTTTCAATGCTAACGAATGGTAAGGAAAATCAGCGCTGCTCATTCGACGAGAATTACCTCTTAACGAGAAACAAGACTTCCGTTTTAATCAGTAGTACGAGTCCAAGTTATTAAAATTCCTGCAGAATTTCGAGGCTGACGATGCGCGGTGGTTCAGACGACTGGACGACCAGACAGCAGGCTTTGCTACTTGCGGCTGGCTGCTCGCTGAGAAAAAAACTTTCATTCATTCGAGAAATATATATATATATATATATATATATATATATATATATGCAGAGTATTGGCAAACTAAAAACGTTAATTTATTCAATGGTAAAAGAGTAGGAATACGAGGTGGAGTGGTGCGCCCTGTGAGAGATGAGCCGTGGTCCAGAGAAGCGAAGGAGGGGGGAGGGGGAAAAGGATTGAAAGCCCCCGGCAGTTTTTCTACTTCGTACTGCTTCCTCGACTTCGGGCTTTCACAAGTTTTCTCATTTTTCTAATTAATTATCGGTCCTATTGATTGGCTCTCGATTTGACTCTCCAATGCCTTTGGCCACATCGAGCATTAAACCTGTATATCTATATATATACACGAAAGGACGAAAAAAAGAAACGTAAGAATTTCTCGGTGATTTGTCAGGCTATAGCCGAGTATAACGCGCAGGTTTCGTGGTCAGTATACGGTGTAAGAGGAAGGATTGATTGCCTCGGAGGTTTAAGGATGAAGCGAGAAGTGGCGGAGGAGCTTGAGAGACCGAGTGAGCGAGAGGGAGAAAGTAGGGGGGAGGGGGTGAGTTGGATAAATTGAGAAGCAAAGTGGGCGGTGGGGTTGGTTGCAAGGTGGTGGAGGGTGGTGAAAGAGCAGGAGTGAGACAGGTGAAGTGGCGCGGGGTGAGTCAAGGGTGAAGCGAGGGGCCGGCCGAGAATGCTGGAGTTACGTGAGCAGGGATGACTTGTGGTTGTGTGTCGTAAGATAGGCCAGCTGCCCCCTCGCCCCTTTCTTGCCCGCTCGCCGTCTTAGTCCTTGCGTCCGTCCATCTCGTTCGCCTCGTAACCGCACTTGCCCCCCACCCCTCCGAGCCAGCTCCTTTAAGGACCGTTCTCCTGCGACAGGCCAGGACGTTCTTGCACTTTGGACGCGACCCGAACAAATTCTCCCTCGACCAAACGACGCGACGCGCGACGCTCCTATATATATTTATTTATTTCGATCGGTTGCGTGTGTGTATAACTCTCTCTCTCTCTCTCTCTCTCTCTCTCTCTCTATGCTCCAACTAGATATATATATATATAAATATATATATAGACATCGTTGGAGAGAGCAACGTTAAAGGGGAGCGATTGACGATAAACATTCTAATAAACATCGAGTCGCGTATCGAATAACCGCGCGACGCGTGCAAAGATGCTCGATTGTACACATCTATGCATACATGTATATATATATACACGGATATACGTGTGTCATTATTACTCGTATAAGAGTACGAGACATCCGCGTGAAATCTCGCGACAAATACACGCGTGCGTTGGCTTTGAGAGCACAATAATTACTATAGGTAGTCGTAGTATGGCTGGTTGGCCGGCAATCGATACACATACACGCTCACCGGCAGACTCACACCGTCTCGCGCTTACATAAGTGAAGTTCCTTGGCCACCACCCTCAGTCGCCACCTCTTATAGTATACCCACCCTCCCGCTGGTCCTCCCTCGGCGCCCGCACCACCCCTCCCCCCTCCTCCGTCACTCTCTCTCTCTCTCTCTCTCTCTCTCTCTCTCTCGTCTTCTGCCCAAGCGTTTCTAATTTGCATTCCCCTCCGTTGAAACCCCCACCACCCTTAGCCCATTCCCCAACCGCCCCAAGAACGCCGCCCGCCTAGCCCGTTGTCCGTCTTCTAAGGTTTCGCACACGCACACGCACACGCGTGTCCCCGGGAGCGTGTATACACCGTGCTGTATGCGCGCTGTGCTCGCCCCGGGAGCCAAGGCAGAACGGCAACGAGACAAAGAGACCACCCTTAACTTGGACCTGCCAAGTAAGACGACCACCGCGCGTTATATATATATATATATATATATATATACGCATTGGTCCAGGCTTTCTCTTATACGTTAACCTAGGATTCACAACCCCCCCCCCCCCCACTTACCAACACCACTCTCTCCACCCGGTCCATGATAATTTCCAACTAATAATTCCAAGCAAGGGTGCAAAGAGTGGATATATTCCAGTGGAGTGTACCGATGCCGTCGCCGGTGTAGCGGCTTTCGCGCGAACGGACAATGGGAGCAATGAAGATAAAGAAGGGTCGTGGCAGGCATAATTCCAAGTGCGTTAAGAGATCCGAACGACTGACGGATCTGTCAGGGATGGATGGCAGTAAGGGTTACGAGCATCACTCATCAGTAGCGGCCATATTGCCTCCGGTGCCCCAACCCAACCCCTCGCCACGAAGAGCGCGAGCCCTGATAATTCCCCAACCCACCGGTGGTCCTCCCACCTACCCTACCCTTCGCCACCCCCTTCTTCTTTCTTCTTCCTCTTTCTCCCTTCTTCCAACCACCCTTTCTTCCCACGCTTCTTCTTCTTCTTCTTCTTCTTCCACTTCTTCCACTTGTACTTCTTCTTCTCCCGCTTCTACCACTCCACCTCCCCCCCCCCCTCTCCCCCTTATTTGAACCCCCAGCGCTCGGTGCCCGGGCTGCTTAATGAGAACCTCCACCTCTTCGTACAACCACCACCACCGGTACTACCACCACCACTACCACTACCACCACTACCCCACCGGTAGGTACTGTTTCCCTTTACCACCGCACCCCTCGTCGTCCCTCGACCAACAAGGGGTTCACCCCCAACTCCCTTTCACCCCCAGTCTCCTACGACCCGGCACACACGCGACTACGTTTTAGACTTTTAATATTGATTACAGCTAAGATGGTCCCACATTCGCGGAACTCTCTCCCCCCGCCCCCTCCCCACCCACCCCTTCTCCTCCTCATCCTTCTCCCTTTTCTCTTCACGACCAAACTCTAACCTACCCAGTTTTGCTTACCCGTTCATCCTCCCTTTTCTTCTCGCTGACTTAACGTTTCCCTCTCTCTCTCTCCTTTCTCTCGCAGACTCTTCGGCTTAAATTTATTGCCCTCCCCCGGAATCCAAGATCTCTCAAGAACATTCAATTTTCACTTTCCTATCTTAATTATGCACTGTGCATTTTCAATTGTTCCAAGCATTTTTTGTCCTTTGTCCGTTTCTTCACTCATATTATATATCGTAAATTTCTACGTATACCGCGGAGTGTTAATCACTCCAACCGACATAGTCTCGTAAATTATTTTCGACTCGTTCGAGGGGAGCTTACGATTTCGTGTGTGACCACGACAAATTAGTCATGTATAATCTGATTTTGATAAAACCTTGTCATTGATCGCGTACGGTCAAATTGGGTCACATGTAAATGAAACGGTCTTTCTCACCCCCCCCCCCCCCGCCACCCCTCCTCTCTAGGATTTCCTCGAGATTCTTTTCAATTTGTCAGCGAGGGTATATCTCTACCAATAATATATTGAGAAAATCGCCGAGTCGATTATAGCGAGACTGAAATCGTAATTGCTTACTCAGTGCGATTATATCGACCCAATAATCCACCTTAAATTTGCCTTACAAAAGCTGCGCTGTACGTATGAGAAATGCATCTCACCGATGATCGATCCTGGAAAGGAGAAAAAAATTAGAGGCGAGTAATTATGAAAATAATGAGCAATTTTAAGGAAATATTAAACTTAACGCATACAAAACTTTTAAATAATATGCTTTAAGTAACGATAAAGAAGACAAGTGGCAAGAAGATGGATGATTAAAAATACAAGTACCTATCTGAAGAAAAACGTCTTACCTTAACAGCTGAGAAAAAGTTTCGGAACATTTCAAACTAACTCCGTGTAGTCTCCTTTAAGACAATAAATCGAGCTTTAAGTTAATAAATTCTCAAGAAGAAGAAGAAGCAGGGGGTGGTGGATAGGGGGGGGGGGATGTAGTGGAGGGAAGGGAAGAAGGGTTCAGTATCCTCTCTCTCTCTCTCTCTCTCTCTCCAACGTCGAAAAAGAAGCTCCTCAAACATTTGTATGAGAAATTGAATTAAGCGAAGGTGCAACGTCTGGAGTAGCCGAAAGTCGAGAGGCGAAAGACGAAAGATGCGTCGATTATATTGCAAGGCGTTTTGAAAGTGCATACGCAGGAGCAAAAGTTCCGCGCGACTCGACGAGCGATTTCTCACGCGCAACCCAAGTTTGGATTTGCCAAAACTTCGTCTGGCTTAAGCAGCTGTCAAATAATAGCCGACTAACGGGTCAGCAATCGCTTAATGACTTGACTAATAAACCTCGTAATTTTCTCTCGCCGATATAAACTTGCTAGCCACGATTTCCTCAAGGTTTGATCAACAGCCGTGCGCCTGTGATATTATCTTACATGAATAAATTACTGACTTTTCGCCAGTCTACAGAATCGAGTACAAAGTTGCCGTTAGCGTGCACACACGTACCGGCTATACATAAAAACTATCGATGATGAACTGCCCCGATAAAAATTCACGTAAACAAGCGTCCCTTTGAATTCCCGCTTTACGATAACTATGCGCGCGATATTCTTGCCCAGCCCTGCAACGAGAATGGCAAAAATCCTCCGTGAGACTCTCCACTCTAACTTGTATATTTTCCCACTGATTAAAAAACTTTTGCTTCCCTCCCAATTATCATTATTTTTCCTACGAATATATATATATATATATATACAAGATTTGGACTCGCCCGTCTTTCTCAAACTCCTACTCTTATTTTCCCTATATATTTATATATATGTAGGTATGTATGCACAAGCGCAACAATATAGCAATGACGAAAATCGGTCATCGAGGAGGATCCCGCGGGATAGAAAAATCGTTAGGTATTTTTTTCCGTTGCTGTCTTGTTTTTGGCAAGGTCGCATCAAGATGCCGGAGAGGACGAAGTGCGCGAGAAAGAAAAGAGAAGGACTGCGAGGGGGGGGGGGGGGGTGGCTGGGATGAGGCAGAGAGGCAAGCAAAAGGGGGTTGGGGAAAAGTAAGAAGAGGCGAGTGGGATGGGCCAGCTGAGGGTGTGAGAGGGGTTGCTGGGGGAGTAGGGGGTGAGACGCTCGCGGGTCGTTATTTTTGTGCCTGCTTCGTCTTTAATTTCTCCCCTCTTTTCGAGCCGCGACGCGGACTTCGCGACGCCGCCGCCGCTGCCGCCGCCACCACCGCCGCCAGCGCGCGGTTGTCTTAGTTCGTATGCATATCTCAGTGCCTCACATATTGATTCAGGGCGTCATTACGCGTCTTAGCTCGGCCCACTCCTACCGCCACGACGCCACCACCACTACCACCACCACTACCACCGCCACCGCCAACCACCCCTACCCTCCCCTTCGCCCAGCAGACTCGTCCACCCTGCCAGAGCCTTGCAACCACCCTTCCTGGAAGAATCTTCTTGCAAGCCGGTCCTTTCTACCTTATACCCTCCCTCCCCCTTCGCCCCCCTTCACCCCCGGCACCCCGCCATCCCTTAACCGCTCCTCTCCTCCTCGGCACCCCATACACCACCACCCCCCCCCCCCTCCTCCAGCTCTCCCACACCATTCCTTCTCCCTTAACGACACGCGAATCAACCCACTCCACCCTCATCTCACCTCCCCCCTCATGTGTACCTCTATTATGCCGCTCACGTGTATTTCGATCGTGAAAGACGAATTAAAGGCGCGAATATCGCCCTCACTACGAATATTAATTAATACGTGACGCGAGACCGTCCATTATTAGAAAATCCTCTCCCTCTCCCTCTCTATCTCTCTCTATTCGGATGCTTTACTTAAAGTATGTATTCCAGGTAGCTGATTAAGTTGCATCCACTCGGTTAACAGTTTCGCTAAATGTCTGTTAAGAGCTTTATTAGTTGGTAATATATTAATTAGTCGTTTTAGCTGCTAAGGTATGGTATACTCGTTCCTCGCAGTTCTTGTAGACTGATATCCTTCTCTCGTTGCATCGCTCGTTCTCTGTATATGTATAGGTACACGTGCATGTATATCTCAAATGGGAGAGAGAGAGCAGTCTATACATCTTATATTTTTTCAATCCGTGCAATTTACTAGAAACACCATGCATAATATGTTACAGGCCCCTGTCAGCTGTCAAAATCCATTCTTTATTTAATTTGACTGAAAAGTATACTGTACCGATTAAAACGAGCCAACTTGAATTATTCTATGGCATAGGAATAGATGCCTGCCGAAACGAAGACTCGCTGTCAATTTAAAACGAAATAAACATTATTAGTTATGCGGATTCTAGTATTTCAACGAATTATGAAATTGGTACTAGTATATAAGATCAACTGCGCGTATTTCAGTATTTATAGCTGTGTCTTTTCTACGTTATAATAGAAATTAATTATGTCAACAGTATTTCTGTACGATTTAATACTATAAACGTTTCGAGAAATTGAAGATTTTAGTGATAATCCGGAAGTCTTAAAGTATCTTAGTACGGGGGAGGGGGAAGGGGGGTTATAACGTATGTATAGGGTTTAGTGAAAAATCGATTGAAAAATCTGTATTTCTGAAAGCGCGAGGAATAACTGATTATTTGAATATCTTTATAGATATGTATGTTTCAATTTTATCTGCGTTTGCCGGCTTCTACAGAGCCATCTGCTAAGCCCTCTAGTAGAAATAACAACAACCAATCCAACTGATAAGTCAGGGAATTCGTAAAAGTGATCGATGGTTGGTAACATAAAAATCTGTTTGACCGACGGTTACCGCAACTCTGCCGGTAATCAAGTATAACACATAATACAGTATTCTCCCCCTTGTTATGATACCGCGAGAAACGAAAAAAACGTCCTCAGTACTGAAAGCAAAGCACACAGTGTTGCATGAAAATATATTACGCGATAATCATTATAATACCGAGATTTCTAAATAAATCGTAGTGAGAACGCAACGTGTAATTGGATGATGAATTCAAAAAGTCTCGGTTGCGTTGAGAGATTACGGTAAAAGCGAGTCTCAAGATCAGGCGGTCGCGAGAGACGCGTAACAAACTAGAAATTAGTTGAAATTAACCATTTCCATCGAGCGATAGACAACGTGACGTAAAGGTTGAGGTAATCGTATTAAACATACCGGCTATAATTACTATTCGCGTGACAAAATCTAATCTAACGACCACTGTATAATATAACATATCGTATTACGAAGAATCGATTATATAGGGGGCTGCAAATTTATGAAATTGTAAAAAATGCGCACTGGCAAAAATTAATTTTGCTGTGGGAGCGCATTTGCATTATAGGTGCAGGAAAAGCGGTTTGCGCGTTTGGTTTCCCGTTTCTCGATTGAACCACGTTATACGGCCACGACGACGGTTTCGGCCCGAGCGAAGCCGATTAAGTAAAAAGGAGGAGCGTCGTATTACTCGCTCTTCGAGATTGATGACGACGCGAAATTTTTCAGAGTCGATGTACGCACGCACACGCGATAATTTATGTGAAAGTTTTATTGAATTATTTCAAATCTAGATAATATAATTGCACTTGCATCAAAAATTATTTATATATGTATAGTTATGTAGAGATAAATGCTGCTGCAGTAATAATTGTGGTATTGGAATTCGGGTGACGCGAAGAAGAATAAGAAACGCGAGGAGCGCCATTATATTTTATACATTAATTTCAATAATAAATATAACTGCAATTATATTATAAAATAATATATGCAAATAGCAAAAGAGAAGTGCTGCTGCAGTAATAGTTGCCGTATAGAAATTCGGTTGACGCGAAGAAAAATAAGAAACGCGAAGGACGCCATTATATTTTACAGATTAATTTCAATACTAAATGCAACAGCAATTATATTATAAAATAATATATGTATATAGTAAAAGAGAAATACTGCTGCAGCAATAGTTGCAGTGCAGGAATTCAGTTGGTGGGAAAAAGAAGAAGAAGAAACGGGAGGGGCGCCACTCTGACATCACACGATGTTCATGGGACATCCTAGGCATGTTCACTGGACGTGTGGATATCCTCGGAACGTTACAAGAATGTCCTGGGGATATTTGCGCCATTAAGATACGTGCCTTCTTCTTGTACCCGTAATAACATAACCTCGATGAAGACGCTGGTTGCAACTTTGTTCGTAAAAAAGTGTAAAATTCTACATTCTATCGAATATAACTTCAATACTATATAGGTATAATTAAATATATATTAAAAATGATATGTATGTTAGAAGATAAAAAAATGCTGGTGAAGTAATAGTTGCAGCACTGGTATACTCGCGGTGGCGCGAAAAAGAAGAATAAGAAGAAAAGCGTGGGACGCCACCGCCATGTGCCTTCTACGTGTACGCGTAATACACAAACCCGTTGAGGAGGCTGGTTGCAACTTTATTCGTACAAAAGTCATACATATATTTCAACGAATAACTTCAATATTTGTTAGATATAATTTAATATATATTAAATATATTATGTACCTGTATTAGAGGAGAAAAAAATGCTGGTGCAGTAATAGTTCCAATACAGATACTCGCGGTGACGCGAAAAAGAAGAAAACGAAGAAAGGCGAGGGGCGCCATCGCCATGTATCTTCTACGTGTACGCGTGGTATGACACGTAAACACGTTGAGGAGGCTGATTGCAACTTTATTCTTACAAAAGTCATACATACTATATATTTCAACGAATAACTTCAATGCTAGGTACAATTATATGTTATATTAAAAGTGATACGTATATATTAGAAGATAAAAAAATGGTGGTGCAGTATAATAGTTGCAGCTTACAGGTGTACTCGCGGTGAGTCGAAAAAGAAGAATAAGAAGAAAGGCGAGGGGCGCCATCGCGCCATGTGCCTTCTACGTGTACGCGTAATACATGCACAAACCCGTTGAGGAGGCTGGTTGCAACTTTGTCGGTAAGTGAAAGTCATACACACTATATAACGCTCTTACCAAACATATATCGGTTACTCTCTCATAATATAATGTTTATCTCAGCGACGCGAGGCATCGTATCGGTTTTCTTCTTGCCTCATTGAGAAGGTCAAATGCGCGCCGCGGACCCATTTAACTCGCGTGTTCGACCACTCGGAAATTTATTCGATAGAGCGGCTGCAGCTGCCGCATCGCTCGCTGGACGCAAGGCAACTTAATCGCTTTCACCTTTAGTCACTCGCATTAGTTTGAAATAGCGGTAATAAAGGCAGCTTTACGACGCGTAATTTACGTTAATTCGATAGAATTTACATTGCACGTTTTAGCGATCTAATTATCGCCTTTGATTTACGTACTCTGTCCAGGCAAGTGGCAAGCAACTTTTCCCCAGAAGCGCAACAATGCAATTTTCGACAATTATGGAATATGATTTCTCGGGACGAAAGTCGGTATATATAAACTATATATACGCTATAACATTATACACATAAACGTTGGAGCGTGCACCGATTCGCCACGAAAGCGTTGAAAAGAATGCGTCGTTTCGTGCATTTCCGCTTTTTCCCTCCTAAATATCCTCTTACGTAAAATCAGTGGATTCCTCTGCAATTTGTAAATCTATATATATATATATATATATATATATATATAGATATAAAATAGCCGTTAATTGGTCTCTCGGGTGGACGAGAGAGGAGACGATTAGCGTGTTTACACGTTAGAAGGGGGGTTGGGAGGGGTGGGGGAGGGGGGATGAGGCAGCTGTTGAGGTTTTTCGTGATTGTTTGTGTCGTTGCGTGAGCGGGCGGAGGGAAAGTCCAGTTTGGCGTTGTGTGACGCGCGAGGCCTCGCCGGCGGGTCGACGAGGCAATCAGGCAACCACACGGAGCAAGGTGAACGGGTCTGCAGCGATGCATCGAGTGCAGCCTGTGCAGCTTCGCCGATTTCCATCCGGTTGTTGCCTGCGCTGCCTGCTCGCTTGCCTCCGTGACTCCGACTGTACCTACTCGCCCGCGGTGTAGGTTAGCGCGGTGGTGCATCCTGCTATTCCTGCTCGCTACGCGTCTCTTTGCTTTTGTCTCGCGAGTCGCGACTGGGTCTAGTGGGTCTGGTCTCTGCCCCATCAGTGCCATCCTTCTACTGCTGCCGCTGCTGCTGCTGCTGCTCGCACTGCTGCCTCCTTCCTTTCCCGAGTGACGCGACGGGTCGTTCCGGGCCCGGCCACGCATTCCCCAGCTACCGTTGTACCTCGGTGATGACCGAGAAAAAACAAATCACGAAAATCTACAAAGAAGGTAACCTTACGAGTTATTATGCTAGAACCAGTTGATCTAGTTTTTTGCACGCTTTTTGTTCCATCTGTTTCTGCCTCGATCCGGCAGATGGACCTTGCTTCCCTTTCCTCGCTTCCTCCTTCACTTCCGGTTCGAGTATTCCAGTGTCCGCTAGTATGCTAAATCGGCTTTGGAATCTTTTCAAACTCGTAGCATTTTTCCTTGTATATATATCACGCATGTGTGCATATGTATATATATATAGAATTCTAACGAAGGCAATAATCGAGAGCGAGACAGTTTTATTGATTGTTGATCGCACGAGACAAAAGCCTGTATGACTCTGACCGGGCCGGGTTACACTCCGGTCGACCCGACGACGACGCCAGTCCAGCTGAATTCCAATCGAGTTCGGTCGGTCCAGTCTCCGCGCCGCGAGTCGCGACACTCTCTCAGTTTTCCTCGGTTCGCGTGGCTGTCCCTATCGGTCGCACGAGCGCCTACCGCTTTCTTCCTTGTGCCCCGTGCGTTCACGCGAGGAATCGACCATGTTTGACCGAATACGAAGGTCACGGTCCACGAGTATCTACAGTGCGCGGTCAGTCTCGTGTCAATAGAATCACTCGTTTCGTGGGATAGACAATGACTTTCTCCTCCTGAGACGCTTTCTCTGTGATCCGCACCGTGCGTTCTCCTTGGCGATTCAGCCAAGCCAACGGAACAATTCGGAGGTACCGTGTATATAATGCGAACGACGCACTGTTGTTGTTAACCACGATCTAAAACAGAGTCTTCTTTTTTGTACCACTGCTTCGTCTCTTCCTATTATACACTTGAAATTTCATTGATGCCTCAAGCGGAAAGTTGGATAAGCGCTTAATTAACGGAGTCCGTTTTGAAAGAGGCTTTGTTCAACAGGGAAATGCCTGCGCTAAAGCTGTTTGGAAGAAAATGGTTGGCCGCGACGGACGACCTCGTGTACCCAGGATTATTCGAAATTCTCATTCGCGTCGTATGGTGAGTAATTCAACTGCTTCTGTGGTGTTAATTTACAGTTAGATATTTGATGACACTGAATATATATCTCTGTGTGTATGTGTGTGTCTGTGTGTGTATAAACACAGGTTGATACTGATCGGTGTCGCAAGCGTCAAGTATTACGAGGAAACGTGGAATTGTCGATCGGGAGGTGAATTGGTTCGTGTTTACCTCGTTGGCGAGTCGACCATTCTTGGAATCGTTACCCTCTTGATATTTATGATCGTCAGACAAAGCGCCAAGGGCTCCATAACAAACACTGCAGCTCGTCGATCCGTCGAACCTCTTTTAACCGTTAAGTAAGTCGAGTTGATATTTGTCAACGTTCTCAGTTGCGTGGTTCGAACGCTATAGTTTTTTTCCTACTTGCAGAATATTGTTGATTCTTCCTGAAATTGGATGGAACATTTTGGCCAGCCTCTGGCTCTTCGGGAAGCATGTCGAGTGCAGCCACGAGCATTACACGGTTACAGTGGTGGAGGCTCTGGTATTCTTCGATTGGATCCTAATCGGTCTCAGCATGGTAGGCCTCGCGCTAGTCTTTGATCCCCTCGGATCCATTAGATGGCACCAGAAGGACTGCGAGGACTCCGTCGAGCACGGAAGAGCCTCCCGAATTTGGATGCGACGTTTCAAATTTCTCTGGTGGATGAGGCAGGACGAGAGCGCTCACGAAACTTTTCAACATGTCGCTGGTAAGGGGCGCACTGCAACAAAATTAATTAATTCAAATAAATCCTTGTATCGAATAATGCCATTGGAATGATTAACTTGACAATAATCAATTTCATTTGAATAAAATATTTTGTTTTTAATTCATTCAGTTATTTATTAAAACTAACTAAATTATTTCATTGGAACTATTCAATGCAAGAATTCATTTGAATCAAGTCACTTTTTTTCAGTGCGTAATTTTATTATTGTATACAGTGCGAATGTTTATTGTGCAATTGTACTGGCAATAATGACTAGCTATGTAACCCACGGTTGTCGTTGTAAATTTATAGTGGACTGCGAAAGAAGAACTTGGTGTGCAGTTATTACTACAAAATTGGTGTAAAATTAACCCTCGGCTACGGCACTCTTTTCAAGTTACGATTTTGTAGCAAATTAGCCTAACCCAGTATTATCAGTTGCGTAATCTATTCATGTATATGCATAAATTTTGAAGTATTTTCTGTAAATTCTGACAAATTTGTAAAAAAACAAGGAAAGGATCTTGTGAAAATGCTTGAACTAAACGAATACCCGAAGTATTTTAAAAAGAATTGAACTAAAAAAAAAGTTGAAATTTTCAATATTATATATATAGAAATAGTTTATTTTTATACAGTACATAGCTGATAATTAAAAACGCAAATCAAAAATGACGGGGATTAAAAAAATTGTAGAGGAAAGATTCAGTCTGGAGTGAAACGGGATAAACATCTCTCACTTGCTAAATGCTAATTTTATGATAGGTTTGCTGAGCGCGCTCTTTCGAGGAACGGACCTGGTGCCTTCAGATGTGTTGGCTGGGTGCATACTCTTGAGGGTCAGACAGAAACGGCAAGTTCGAGAATTGCGGAGACTAAATCTGCTAAATCGTCCAAATTATACTTCCGGTAAGGCCAAAGAGTACATACAATGTATACTGTATATTCATCTCAATGACTCTCTCCTATTTTTTGCAGATGCTAGCAGTATCTTCGCTGGTACTCCCAGCTGGATGACCTTGGAGAACGCTCATCACCATCTTCAGCTGTCGATAGCTTCTTACGGCTGGTTATTCGTCATCTATCGGCACATCTGCACCGGATGTTTCACTCTGATCCGGGGCATGACCTGTTGCGCTTGCTTCAGGTAAACTCAATTACCACGAAAAGAAGAAAAAAACTCCCTTATGTCATTGCTTGCGTGCAAGTGCATGACGCATAGTACACGCCAGTAGCTTTTTTTGCTCCCCCAATAATACACGTGTAGTACCTATATTTACTTATATTTAATGTTCGCTGCACCATTACCATACTGGTTTCCGGCAAAAAGAACATGGTCGTTTCTTTTAACATCCGAAGAAGCTCTACGATCGTCATTGATTTCAGGAGAAAACGCCACGTCGTACTTGACGATAACTGCTGTCTCTGCAATCTCTCCGGTGTGAAACACCTGTCGGACGTATCCGAGGATGATATATTGTTTGCGTCATTCAAGAACCATTTATGCGAGGTACATGGCCGAGCCAGACTCAGTCCGGAAGAATTTTACCTGCGCAATTGTATACAATATAAAGGACATGCTTGTTTCGATTCGCAGGTACCGTTCCTGGTGATTGCGGACCATAAGACTGCCAGTATTGTTGTAGTTGTAAGAGGTTCCTTATCGTTACGTGATTTGATAACGGATATTGCTGCCGCCTCAGACTCCTTCGAACCCGAAGGTCTTCCTCCTGGTAGCATGGTACGTATAACACCCCTACTTTTTTCAACATTGATCACCTTTGATGTGATTACGTATTACAGGCGCACAAAGGCATGATAATAGGAGCCAAAGTCATATTAAAAACGCTCAATGATTTTAAAGTTCTGGAAAGTGCATTTGCGACTTATCCCAATTATCACTTGACCTTCACAGGTAGAGAGAAAAGAGAGAGAGAGGGAGAACTTGGACAATAATTTGTAGGTATTGTCAATATTGTTTGTCGTTTGTTAAATTCCACTTTTTTCTTTCCCCCATCTTACCGACAGGTCACAGTTTAGGGGCTGGTATTGCTGTGCTCCTGGGGGTGCTTTTGCGACCGTTATACCCAGGTTTAAGGATATACGCTTTCGCCACGCCTGGTAAGTATTGGCAGCAGGCACATCGATATGCGATTTCAAATCAATCAATGGAAAAATCGTTTGTCGAACAGCCGGACTTCTTAGCCGGGAAGCGGCTAAAGTAACCGAGGACTTTGTTTTAACTATTGGCCTCGGAGATGATTTAGTCATGAGACTTAGCGTCGACAGTACAGAAAATTTCCGAACGTCTTTGCTCTTAACGCTGCGAGCTTGCCGATTACCGAAGGTGATTTGTCATTTTTTTTTGCCATGTAACTGTGCATATCGAAATTCAAGAGACAAAAAACTAATTTATATCCTTGATGCAACATGTTTCAGTATAGAGTAGTGCTGAATGGATTTGGATACGCGCTATTCGGTGTCCCCGAAAGAGATCTTAATAAAACCTGGACGAATTATCATTTGTTAAATTCAATACCTGGCGAACGTCCGCTATTGCTTCAAGGACAAACAGCGAATCAATCGGTAATTTATTTTCATATCTTTTACTGATTTGCATCAACAGTCTCCGCGTTACTTCAATGAGAATCAAGAGACGCGGTAGTGACTCGACGGCAAGCACATACACACATGCATATATATATGACCGTCGACGTACTACCGTAACGTTTACAGCAAGTGGCCGTCTATCTTTATAGCATTGCATTGAATCTTCTTTCTTCTTAGGATAACAGCGCCATTGAACGGGATTTAACGAGAAGACGATTTTCTAGCGTCAGGTTATATAATGCAGGCAAAATTTTACATTTAGCAAGGTGTAAGAATACAGACAAATCGGAAAATAGCAATAAGTAAGTATATTCTTATTATGAATTTTTCACTAGTTAAACATCTAATTTTGTTAACAAATATTCTTAAATAATAGAAAAAGAAATGATAAAGAGAAAAAGTACGAAATGAGATGGGCAGAGCCCGAAGATTTTCTTGAATTGTCCGTAATGCCACGAATGCTTTTGGATCACTTGCCGGAAAATCTAGAATCTGCCCTTGCCACATTGATACAGCAGCAACAGGATATACCGTTTTATTTTGATCCTTGATGTACTTCCAAAGAATATTTTTAAATTTTCAATAAAATCTATGATATGTACATTCATTGCTTTTTCATTTCAATCTTGTCTTTCGGATTTTACGCATCATCCATTAGTAACAAAGGACATAAAAGCATGCATAAGCGAGGTAATCTACCTTATTGAAATTATTAGAATGTTTAACACTCTTGCTAGATCTACCAACATCCATATCTTTATCACTATAGCATTTGCACGCCCGTCAAAGATGATATGAATGTTCCGGATTCATCAATTTGTTTATTTTTTATCCTTTTTTTGTAGATTACTTCAGTCATTTCGGATGAAGCTGAAGCCACATGCACTCAAGAAGCTAAACTAATTTGAAAGCATACCGTCAATAGAATATTTATATGCTAAAAACACACTCATAGAAACAAAATCCTCTCAGTCCCTCACCCAACGTACTCAGCATTCGCTCCTAAATCCCAATCTCCCCCCTTCGAACGATTTATTTACATGCACGCATGCACGCGTCTCCGTTTAAAATCTAAGATTAAGATAATTACTGTGTGACAAAAAACACATGTTCTACGTATGTTAATGATTTGCATTTTGTTTAAAGTATCGCATAACATGTAGATATGTTCATGTTTGTATCATCATATACAATCAATACTCTCTATATTTCTTTCAATTTTAAAGGCAAGGTAAGTTAAATTTCATCAGAGATGAGGCGGCAGATCGATTATGGCGTAGCTTGAAATAGACCTCGAACAGTGGCGTCACCATTTCATACAATGCTTAGCCAAATAATTCGCTTAGCGCAATACACATATAACATTATTTTAACGTTTTGCGTTGCTTTACGTGAAATTTTACATTAAATTGCACGCAAGAGCGACGTACGGTAAAAAGCACATAAGATTGCGTTGCGTTAAGTTCACAAATCCGCGCAACGCCACATAATCCTATCTATGTGCTTCGCCGTACGCTGCTCTACGTGTAATTTAACTTAAAACTTCACATAAATATAATAACTTGTTTTTGTACGGTAAGACCACTAATTCTGTTCATCTCTAAATTGGGCTCTAATATCTCCACAAGATGCATATAAATATCACTGTTGATATACGGTAGAAATCTCAAACCCATTATTCGTTAGTAATGGATCTAGCACCACTTCTTGTAGCTCTTTCCTTTCAGCTCTTCGGTATTCAGTCCTTTCGCTTTCTTCTAAATTCAGCAAATCGAAAGCAATTATTACTTGAAATTACTAGAATTCTTGTCTGTAAACTTAAGATGTACTTAACATCTAAATATGGTACACAGGTGCTGCCGAAAAGAGGTGCAATACATCTAAGTTGTTAAAAGCATACGAAGTCTGTGCAGCACCAACCAGAGCAAGAACAATATAAGGACCGGTGTCAGTTCAAATCAGGCAAGCCTCATATCCAACATAACAAGCAACAATCTGAAATACTGCCAACAAAAATTTGTACTTTTAGATTTTTGCAGTTATGTTAAATATAAGGCTTGCTTGCTTTTCCAACTGATACTGGCTCTAAACTACTAAAGCTCTTGCTCTGTTAGCTGCCCAACCAGCGTACTTTTGGCTCGGTAACTCTAAATGTAGTCCAAGACCTCGATCGAAAGCTGACTAGTAAGTAAAAGTGGGAAAATTTTACTGGTATCGACCAATAATGTTTTTTGTATTGCTTTTGCCTTATCTTATTTCATAGCTTTCCAAACTGCCTTATATATAAGTGACAAAGTAGGTGAATTTATCCACAACCTAAACGGCAGTTGGTCTGTCTTTTCTCTATCTATGTAATCCTTGTTCACTTTCAACATTTATCTTCTTTGATCGAATCGTTACAAGATAATTTTTCAACAAACAATTTTAGCATTGTCAACTCCATGCTTTGTTCCGAAAATATTAACAATACTGAATAATATTTTTCGCAAAAGCATAAAGATTTGTTATTTATTTTTGATATCTATCTGAACAAATGTGATCGGCATAAGCACAGTATTAGAGTTACCGATTTTATATAAAATATGGTTAACCATCTTTCTATACACTTTGTTCTGATTGGTTTTCTCATTGACTGATCAGTCCAAGCGAGCAGCATAGTGTTGCGTTCGTTTATTCACTGCGAGTACTAAAACTCTACCTACAGCGTATGTCACGTAAAATATTGGTTTTCAGTACTGGCAGGACATTAACGAACGTAGCCAAGGCATGGCCGGCATGCAGTAGCAATATGGCATGCATGGCCGCATGGGTAGTTAGTTAGTAATGTTTTTGGACGAGCTGCTGTCTGTATCGTTGCAAGATGTCAGTCGTTTCTTCAAAAATTAGCAGCGTGTCATCGATTTTAAAGACCCCAGGAGTTAGATCTAAGCTCTCAAGACCAGCGAATAAAGTTTATTTCAAACTACCCCAAGATTTAAGAACAATTATACTGAATTTTGAGTCTGGGGAAAGCAACAAAGAATACAATAATTTACTCTCAATACTTCAAACTTATACTATAAAGGTATAATCATATCTGTTTTTTACTATTTCTGAGAACAGCTAAATTATTTACTATTTTCTTATTGTTTTTTTTTTATAGGACAGTGATTTATTAGAATTTTTAATTCAAGTAAAGGAATGTGCAGTATTATTTGGTCCTGTTCATAGCCCTTTTATAGAAGCGTTACTGAAAATAAAGTGGATTAAGTTATCGTCAGAAACATTAACTTCATACAAAGAATGTTTAGAAGACTTAATGTGCTTACAGTCATACCACGTTAAACTTATAATTGGTAATTTAGTTGTACAAATAAAGCCAGGTGAGTTGAGTGCAATTGTTTTACTTCCTTATGGGTGGTATTATAAAATTACTCATTTAAATATATTTTTCTTTTAAATATAGAGGAAAATGAAAATGAATGGGTAGCTGGAGAGTGTAGTGAACAAGACAAGATAAAGCTAGGACACATACATGATATTTTTCAAAAAGTTCTTAAAGTTATTCCACTGTAAGTTTACATAAAGAAAAACTTTCTTGTTAAACTGAAAATAATTGATAAATGTTATCTTTCAGGTCAAGTAAAATCTTGCTTCAATCAATTAGAGCTAAATTTCCATATATGACCCATGACACACATACTCATGAAATCTATGTTTATGCATTATTGCAAATACCAGAATATGCTCCACAACTGCAGCTAGATATCTTGTCTCTAATTATTAACAGGTAAGTATATAGATTTTTTATGAAGTTTTTAAGTAGAAAGAATAATTTGAATTCCTTATTGGTAGGTTGATGATATTAGACGTTAATATTCCTAAAGTTGAAGAAGAAAGTGAATGTGAGGATGAAGCAATGGAGGATGATAATGAATGTGAAAACATGTCCCAAGATCATAATGAAGATAATAGCAATGAAAATCAAGAAAAATCAAATACACCTACAATACATCTAATGGCACATACTTTAGATATTTGTATAGAATTAGTTTTAAATTATATACACAATGTTTGCTTTGAGAAAGATGTTTTACAAGTAGAGTCTTTAAGAAAAATATATTTTGATATGTTGAAAATATGTGAAGCAATCATATTGCCTACATATGCTAGTCAATATGTACAGTATATTGTGTTATATATATGCAGTTTTAAGCCTGTTATAATCGAATCTTTTGTTGAATGGTTGTGGCAAAAGGCATCTGATCCTAATGTATCTTCTGTCATTCGTCAGTCATCCTTAGCTTATATAAGAAGTTTACTCGCAACAGCAGTTTTTGCTTCTTCTACTATAGTACAAGCTACACAGTTGAAAATGGCAAAATGGATACATAATTATATCGCCATACAAGATGCAATAAGCTACGGTTGCGATGATACGAAGAAAGAGCATACTGTATTTTATTCAATTTGTCAGTCATTATTTTTTATTGTGATTGAAAGGCACAAAGACTTCATTAACACCAGAAGTAAGTATTGCAAGTGTACGATTGTTATTTAAAATTGGAAAAATTGAAAACTTAATTCTTACCACATATTTTCATATTTCAGATATTTTGTGCTTACATGAATTGGATCTACCTAAAATTATTACATGTAAATTAAATCCTTTAAAATTCTGTCAACCAGAAATAGTATGCAGTTTTGCCGATATCACTCGCACTTACCAATTAGCATATTGCTACACGGTGATAGAAAATAACCAACGAATTCAATTACCTGTTCTTGAGGCCGGTCAACACGTATCAACATTGAACTATGATAGTTTTCTTCCATTTGGCGAGTTTGCTTTACCCCAGAGCGGGCAAAAAATACTTCCGTTAATTCGACAAAGTACGATAAGCAAATATAAAACTCAAAGCAGGCATAGAAATGACAGTATAGGGTTTATGTCTGATTAATTTAATTGTATTAAAATTTCGATTACATATTTATATTTAATAAAAATTTTGATTCACTGTTCAAACAATTATTATTTTCATACGATTTTATGATTTTCTATACTCAATCATACCTAATTTTCAAAGTTGACCATAATTCCTGTGCTACTATAAGATTCCATATTTTGTATTACGTTAAAAGAGATAATCTAGATTTTTCATGTCCTCCAGAGGCTTTTTTACATCACCTATACGCGACTAGTACCTGTACATCTTTCTTAGTACTTTGCATAGAAAAGGATCCTGAATATGGGTGAAAGTTTCATTTTTTGAAATACTATAACTTCTGAAGTAGGTCAGTAATTTTTACGTTTTCTTTTTTAATAATTTGATTTTATTTTGTTTAATGATTCGTTTGTTTTTTATTTAAACAGTAAGAATGTTTCATAGATTAAAGTACAAAATTTACCTTTTCACTTTCCCTAAATGGGAATATAGGAAATACGCATGTTAAAACTATCATTTTTCATATCAATTTTCTGAGAACGTAAACAGCGAAAGAATTTAATATTTAAATCGATGCAAATACCTTTCACCTAATGATAAATCTTAACCCTTAACGAACGAATGCCGCCATACTCGCGACATCAATGTCGCGAGTATGGTGGCATTCGTTCGTTAAGGGTTAATATTTAAATTAATTCTTGAGAGTAGTCAAATCACATAAGAATTATCCTAAAAATGATCATTAAAATTATCTTATGATTAATCTACGATCGATAATAAATTGTTGATTACTCATGTGCTCCAGGTGATTAATTATTAATTAGGGCAATGATGAGATAGGCGTGAGCCACGAGTGACTTCCGCGTACTTACTATCTGTTAAGAAGCAGTTTTTCCACCGATTGATAAAAGTCGTGGTAAATTTATCCCTTTGGTAAAACTTAAAATTGAATTAAATTTAATTACAGTTTGTAATATTTAACAAACAGATAAATTTTACCAATAAGTGGAAAATTGGCCCTAAGTTGGGTTTAGTACTTAGGTAACAAAATTGGTTCCAGTGATGCCGTTATAACCAGAAACTCGGTCATTTTTATGACATTGGGACCATTTTTCTTACTAGAAATATTTCATAGGAATTAATGACACTGGTATTATTTAGAAAAGTAGAGAATGCAATGAATACCGTCAACAATGCGAATCGTTAAAAAAATAAAAAAACCGCCATTACAGCACACGAAAGCTTCAATAACTCGTAAACTACACGTATAGTAAAGGGGTTTTATCGGCAAATTCAGTTTCATGGGATTAAGTTTACTTATGAAACCATATTCAAACCTTGGTATCTTTTAAAACCTCTTAGTTTGCAGTCTTGTGTTATTCATCTTTACTGACGCTAGGCATGGAAGGACCATGAGATGGTTTAGGATTTTACAAAGGGCAATGAAAATTGGTAAATGCTACTTAATATTCTTTAGAATAATGAAAACTCACTTTTATTGTTAAAATATATAAATAAATCAATAGAAAAATTTTATAGAAAACGATTTATAATTCTACAAAATAAGTAATAATTATTGAGAGAATCGAAAGAATTACAATTGGTAAACATATAATTATAAAATAAAATATAACTATAAGTACGTTCTGATGTAATTCATAACTATTTTCATGCAATTAGAAAAAACTATTTTATGAGTACCCATATCCAATAATGAAACTCGTAAAACAGTTTGTGACTAATTTTTATTTTAAAAAGATCATATTAAATTATCAATGCTCTTTCATTATTAAAAGAAGTCATAAAATATTCTATATATGTAAATAGAGAGCCTACATATTCTGAACTATAAAACACTCTTTCTTATATAAATTTTCTGTATACATTAATCTAATATAGTTTATTTTTTAATGTTAAAAATGATTTTGTTTATACCACTTAAATTTGTTGCTTCTATGTTGCCTGATCCAAGTTTTTAATGCAGTTCCAAGCATTTCGCTACTTAATTTTTGTGTTAGCTTATTTGTAAAAGTATATATATATACCCATATAGCACCAAATGACTTAAAGACATCTTTTCGGCGTCTTTTAGTCAATTGGATGACTAAGGCCGATATTCATAGTCGTTACTTATATTTAAGACCGACTTAAGCATAGGTTATCTTTTTCTATTACTGTTAGGTGAAAAAATCGATACTTTAAGTCAGATTTAAATATAAGTAACGACTATGAATACCGGGCTAAGAGATGTCTATAAGACAATTTTTAGTCAAGTGTGCTGTATGGGTATATATATATATATATATATATATGTATGTTTCACAGAAAATTTTATTGACCTAAATACATAGAAGAGAACTTACAATAAAAATAATAAAATAAAAATTATAAAGCCATAAAAATATGTGAATATACAATTACAAATAAATATTCTACTGATTTAATTAAATTATTTACCTGATGTATTTTTAAATTTAGGAACTGCATTCCTTATAAATTTTGGTTTAGACTGTCTCATAAAATTATCTTCCACAAAAAAATGTTCCTCGCAAAGGGGATAATGTTTTTTTACTTCTTTTCATTTTGCAAAATCTTGCCACTTTTTAATACCATTAAATGATATTTAAATCGTTTATAATTAAAAAATGAAGTTATATTTATTCTTGTTAACTTAAAGCAATTGTGATTCTTACCCTTCTAGATCTTCAGAAACTTTAAAAAAAGATAAAATTTTATATCCTTTTTTGTTTTTTCGTGTGATTTTAATGCGCACGAGACAAACATTTTTATTTAAAAATTGTTATTGATTCCAAACCTTCAAAAACAGCCAATTACAATACAATACACCGATCGGCATTAGCGTCTGACGATGGCCAATCGGGCCGCATGGCCAATAACAGAACGACATAGGCAGCGTTCGTTTATTAACTGCGAGTAATAAACTCTACCAATCCCTACAATGCATGTCACGTAAACCATAGATTTTCAGTATTGGCAGTACATAAACGAACGCAGCCATCATCAAAAGTGGTGTCGCTCTGATGCGTTTAGGAACCACAACCCTGCAAGTTTTAGGCAGTTTTGGGATGAATTACCTATTGTATCAGCTGACTTTACAGATTTTCGGCTGCTTCTGCATTTCCCTTCCTTTGTAAATCTCTGTGTGTCCACGATCTTAAGAAAATTATTGCAAAAAATATAAGGTCAATCAAATTATTACTTTTCCGTTAAAGCCGTACACTGATTTGCCAAACTGGCTGAACAGTTTTCGGAACTAAAAATCGAAGCGATTTTTTGGATTGTGTGGACAAAAGTTTAATGACATATTCAACTAAGGGCAAGGACCTCTCAGATTATGAAGAGCTCATTAAGTTAATTTTGCTATATTTTACATGACGTATAAGGTAGCAAAATTAGCTTAATAAGCTGAGAGGTCCTCGCCCTAACTCAAAGGCTAAAGGAAACCAATTTCACCATTTTCTTCTGACGCAGCTATAATAAACATAAAGGTACCCTTCTCTAAATTATTTGAGCGCGCGCGCGCGAGAGAGAGAGAGAGAGAGTGAGAGACCCTAAATTTATGCTTTTATACCAGGATCCAAATGTCTAACATGTAACGCGCGGTGCCACGATGTCTTTCTTTCTCTCTAACAAATAGAAATCTTATTGTTTCCTTTTTTAATCTGCTTTCTAGGCCAATTCCATATTTAAGTAGACCTATCTATACGATTGAATTAAAAGTATTATGTAATAGTAAAGAAGCTTAAATTAAAAATCGAATAATAACATTAAGAAATTGATTCGTCGATCTTTCACAGTTAACTTCATTCCGTATATTCTCTGCGAAATTATTATTTCCTATATATATTATAGGCACCGTGCGCGAAGTACAACGATAAAAAAGTGAGAATGTGTTACTTTGTCTGCTATAGAGACCGTGCACACCAACACAATGATAGCGATGTGTGAATGTATAACTGTATACGTATGAATAAATTACACTGAAAAACTGCGAAAATTGACCGATAGTTTGCGCTGATAGTATGCATATACATCAATATACATTCTTATCTCACTGTCATTGTGTTGGTGTGCACGGTCTCTATAGTATAGGCATCACCTTGCACGCGAAATACAAATGTTATGAAGTGAGAATGTATCACTGTGTATAAATATGAAGAGCACAGTGAAAAACTTGTCAATAGTGCTGTCTATCGTTAAATTTGTGCAGTTTTTCACTGTGCATTCCATATATACACATATAAAGACAATTCAATTTCCTGTACAGTGTACCTATAATTAATCCCAATAAAATTAACAGTTTCTTTCTTTTTACACTAAAAATATACATTTCGCGCGCTTCTACTATATTATACTTATAATTTAGTCGCACATAGATAGGTCTAGCAGTATCCTCTTACCATAATTTGTGAAATACGTATATATAATTGCAGGTCGTAGAAACTAGATTAGAAGAGGACATAATGAATTCTTTATTTGTTCTTACAGATGGAACGATACCGTATAGCACCATTGAATTTCGGACGCCTCAAACCGTATTTTGTAAGTTTAACGAAAATTTTCGGTATCAGTCGGTACGGTCGGTACTAATCAAAAACGAAAGATATACTTCTATCATTACACGCATCGATATTTGTCATTAACTGCGATCTAACGTATGTATGTACGATACCGAAATTTATTAATAAGAGTTACAGAATTACCTTTCTATATTCTTTTATTAAGGGTCGGTGAAACGTTCGCAAATGCAATGCTGGAAACATAAGAAATTGAAGCCAAAATAGCAGATTTCATGTTTGCAAAATCTAAATGAAGATACTCTGAATAAAAACTACATAAGTTATGTGATAATTTATAATTTTTACGTAAAATTATTGTCTATTTAGTATGATCACTGCTTTTTTGGCTTCGATTTCTTAGGTTTCCAGCATTGCATTTGCGAACGTTTCATCGACCCTAAAACACGCACGAGAGATCCTTGTTCTCACTCCAATAAATTTAAGTAAGTACGTATTTATTATCATTCCTGTATTTCTAGCTCTGTCAGTTGAAGTTGGCGAAATTTTTTGTTATTACAGGAGTATGTATGTATGTATGTACATACACTACATACAGAGGATCGAAAAGCAACCGAAAATCTATACTCAGTTCTGCCAACTTATGTTTTGCCAGTTTGCAGAAGTGTGGTTCCTAAACGCATCAGAAAGGCCATTTTTGACGATGCCACGATCGAAAAAACGGGCATTATCTTCGCAACCCGTGGTCGGTCACTGTTGGTGCCGTTGGTGGCTTTGCATTTTATTCGAGCAGCTATTGAAGGGACATAAAATGGCGAAGTGTAGTTATTATTTACTTACTAAGAATCTAATAAGAGGCTAAGGAAATTTGTAAATCAATTTATCGCTATAGTGACTGCGATTCTATACATATTTCAACTTATATAGCTGTATGTAAGTATCGTCGATGTCAGTTGTTTTAAAAATTTCTAACTCGTGCTTTAAGTATCATTTATACTCAATTTAGATAATTCGCATGTTTTTATGCAACATCCTTTCGAATGCCGCTATAATATAAAATCAATCAATCATTAAATACGCGATTATTATGTTCTATCACCGGATCTTGTATACAAAGATTAAGGAATATTTCAACTCTTTTCGTCTCACATTGACTCGTTGCCCTTATCCTAGCACCACCCTGTTTCTCGATTTACTTTGCAATTCATACCGTGTACAGGTTTTTAACAAAATTTATTATATGATGCAATAACAGACTTACTATTAACATATGCAGCACCTTCGAATTCTCGAGCAATATGGATACATACATAATTTCATGTACTTTAACTTTTAGGTTATACTTTTATGTTCTTGTTTTCGTATTATTCATTTGCAGTTTACTGCGTTTGATTACTGTTAAGTTTTTCTTTATAAATTACAGATGTCGTTCTCAATTTGCTTAACACTTAATTTTAACTTTTAACAAATGATTTTATTAAATTTAAAAAAGAAAGGTGTATTTACGAAGTAAACGAGTTCTTTAATTTGATCGGTAATTTTTAAATTTGTAAATCATATATTCATTCCTACAGAAGTTCTGCCTAACAATTCATAAGTTTAATATGGTTTTTTGTCGGCGTGTCTTCTTCTCCATGTTTTATTTCTCAATTAAGCATGCTATAATTCTTACTACTTTAATTGTTTTTTTGATCCTAATTGAAGAAAAAGCGGGAATTTATATCGCTTAAATTTAAAGGGATAATATTATTTACCCCATATGTTCCGAAAATTTTAAAGAATCGAATAAAATTTTGTCATGTATTATTTTTTCATCTCAATCTGTTATTAGAAATTTATTAAATCATATTATGCAGGTACTATTGCATCATAAAAAGGCGTGAATAAATCAATGGATTCATGTATTTTAATGTAATAAAAGTGAATCTGTTTTGGTATACCTCGAATGAAGAAAAGTCGCATTTGGAATTTGTTCAGTCTGGAATAATATGGAAAATTTTTATAATTTTGTAACCAATACTGGTGATACACTTACAATTGAAGAAGTACAGAGAATTTACTCCGTAGACGGACAGAGTATTCAGTTTGTAGTTGAAGATAATAATGTTGCTATTGAATCTCAACAGTTGTTGCATTATACCACAGAACCACAAATTCATGAACAAGCACTGATTACGCAGCAAACGATAAATTTAGGGAATCAAATCGCTACAGCCCAATTGGAGCAAGGGTAATTTCTTTAGCACTTGTTAAATTATTGAAAGTCTATGAATGTTTCTTTTTACGAGAAAATATCAACAAAAAAAATTCTAAAAAATATTTTGTATGTCAGAGGAAAAAGGTGGTAAAATTGGTGAACTCCGGTACGATACTACTGATTTAAGGTCCGGACTAGTACGAACAGCTTTTTCAGAAAAGTTTTCGAGTTTCATTTAACGATGTAAAAAGGAATTTTTCTTTTAAACTCTTTAAGGATTCTTTGAAAGTTTCAAAGATATTAGGAGGTTAAAAGAACACCATTTTTCGTCTCGCAAAATAGAACTTCAAAATTGTTACCTAAATTAGTAGTGTCGTTACTCTTATAGTCAAATATGGTTAGGGCCGTTTTAATGGCAAAGCAGGCAAGCCCATTTACACCAAAACTGGCCAATAATTGAAAAACTGTCCATCGGAATTTGTACTTTCAGATTTTTGTTCGTTCTGATATACGCGAGGTTCGTTTACTTTCCTGTTAACACGGCCCTTAGTATTTATTAATTTGAATGTACGATAATTCTACACTCTGGCAATTAAATGAACTTTATAATGCCTGAAAATGATCTTTGATATTTTATTTAATGTTCAAAAAACTATTATATAAAACTGAACAATATTTCTTACGGATTATAGAATCAAAGGCGGAAGAAGTACAATCTCCCGTAAGAACCTGGGGTAAACGCGTAAGAAGGCACGAACATTAAAAAGCTTATAGCAAGTTACTCACACAATATCAGCCCACAAAAGTTGAACTAAGTTAGTTTTCTTTCATTTATAACGTGTGACATTTTTTCTCATCATTTTCTGAACGGTATTTTGTTGCCCGGCACTAATGATATACCTTCTTTGATATTTCATCTTAATACCGTGATGTTTTAGTGCTAAGCTAAAGGAAATTTGAAAAAAGAATTATCTTACTTTAAATTTATTGTTTTTTGTTATAATAATTAAAATTTCCTTAAACCTGCTATATTATTATGGCTCAGTCTTAATTTAAAAATTAATAGAATTAAAAAAAAAACAAATGCTATATTAAATAATATTATCCATGGAGCATGATTTTATTTTTGAAAATTTTAACGAAACCATATTGAACTTATAACAATCACAAACTAGATTTAGATAAAAAGAATATTTTCTTCAAATAATCATTGTTTTTTCATGACTATAATACTAAACTCGATAATGAGCTTAAACTTTAATTTAACCATTTTTGAACAGTGAATCTTTTTCGATTGCTAGGGGCTAATAATTTTAGCCCACCAATAATTCACCTTATTCCTCATCTTATTTGTCTAATCAGGATTACAAATTATTATATTGTATCATTATAGCATCATGCAAAATGTTTAATAATAAGTTATATTATTATACAGCAGTGTTCTATTGTTATGTTTACTAATTGCACCAATGAAAACGCACCAAAAGACGGGCATGAAGATTCACTTATTTCTAAAACTAATAACAGATATCATATTTGCTTTTACGACGGCTCAAACCTCGTATTCTGTAACTTCAACGAAAATTTTTGGTATCGGTACGGACCGAAAACGATGTGTATGTATAAATATACATTTCTTATTATACGTACCGATATTTGTCGTTTACTTCGGCCTAATAATATCGAAATTTATCGATAAGAGTTACAGAATTGCCCTACAGGATGTAATTATAGGTAGGAATGTCAAAGAAGATTTTTTAAACAAATTTATATCTCTCATTTTTACGTTCATTCTCTGGTGCAGTTCCATTGGTACACCTTGTATAAGCATATAAGTTTTATTTATTGAAACACTAAAAACCTTTTTTTTGTTAATAACATTTTTCTCTCTTTACAGACAAAATATATATATAATTGATACGAATGATGCTTCCAGCTCATTGAATATAACTAAAGCTACAGCTACAAGAGGAGTAAGCGGGAACATTTTAAGTATCACCGATAATAGTAGTAAGTATTACTTTATTATACGATAAGCACTGTTAAAAGATATTATGTTAATAAAGCATATTGAGATTCATTCCTTTATTCAATTCAGATGTAAAGTCATTGGTACAATATAATACTGACAGCCAACAGATTCAATGGATTAAAATGCAACAGAATAATATTAACACTGGTACTGTTGGCAAACAAAATACTGGAATATCAGAAAAAAGTCAGACTCCCACGGTAAGTTAGTGATGCGAACTTGTGGGTATTTGATCTCCCCGCTATGTCTCCCAAGCTCGCACGTACACACGCAAGAGCAGTAGTAAGTCCGTGAGTCATCCCCACTCTTTTCCGTACGCGCTGAGCACGTACCATAGTACATTGGTGCGTATGTATTTCGGCTTCCTTTGCTTAAAGGGATTCAGAGTAGACAACATTTTTTTTAAATATTGGGAATATGAATTTTTTTAAAGCGGAAAAACTCATTCGTTTAACTGCTTTTTCCTAATACAGCTCGTTTTTTGAAATCAAATAAAAATTAAAAGATGGAAATTACAAAAAAAATTATATTTTTTTCCTGACATTAATTTTAAAAAAGACGTACTGTATTATACTGAGGCAAAGTTAGACGAATAATTTGAAACTAGAAACAAACAAATACATAAAAAAATCTAGAAGGTTTTCTTAATTAATAAGTGTAGCATTATGAAGACATATTTTTAACCGCTTTATCGATGCAGAAGTCTGGTTGTGTGTAGATAAAGGGCTATGTTCGTTGTATACCACCAGTACAATGAGTATCATTTTATCTTCGTCAGTCATTTGAGCATTAAACAAAACAGGTGGCCGAATCTATAAATAGAAAATTCTTTAGTATGGTCTTATGTTAAGATCAATTGTCTCACACTTTTATCTTCAATACAATGTTCAGCTTGGTTTCCGTCTTAAGAAACTGCTAGACTGAAATTAGAGCCAGAGCGATGCCTGCAATACAGCCAGTACAAAAATGAACGCAGCCCTTTTCTAGCACACAATCAGACTTCTGTGTCGGTAAAACAGCTGAAAATTTGTTTGCGGAGGACTAAGGGTGAGTCCCACCAAGACTTGTAAGCTAAAATTTTACCTGTAGGATTTCCAATTTTTCGAAAATATGTATGCAGATTGATTAATTTACAGCAAAGCTGGCAATCCTACATTGTAAAATTTTACTTTACACGTCTTAGTGGGACTCACCCTAAAATTTCTTTAATCAAGAATCTCTTCTACAGTTTTAGATGTACTTGCTTGTTTTTAGTCCCAAATTACTTGTCTAATTCTGCTTTAGCACTATAAAGCGTACTTTTTTCAAAATTAATGTCACAGATAATATATAATTGTTTATAATTTTTACTTTTTGTTATTATTTTTAAGCACCAGGATGTTGAGCGATAAATGCTAATTCTCGTCAAGTTCGAGACCAATCAAGGGTGGGAAACACATTTTTTTTTTTAATTTATCTTAAATAATATTGAGATTTTAATTTTTTAAAATTATAAGATTGTTTTAAAAATTGAAACTGTTTGGCCAGATTCCTTCTTTGGTTAAGTTTGCGAGGTGACCGAAAAAGATATACATTAGGTTTGCTCCTTTTCGTTGCACTATCGAACTGGCGCAATTACTTGAAATAAGAGAAACATGTTTTCTCACTCAAACTTATTACTAATGCAGCAATGCAACGAAAAGGACAGTCCTATTGTCTCAACTCGTTGACTAAGCGAAGATAAAATCGAGAACGAAAGAGAGGTCCGATAGAACTATACGGGCATACGGCTCCCTCTCCTACTCGTAGTATATATCGAAGTTAAACGAAGGAGGCCAAACATATGTATGTATATGCACCGTAATAACAATGCACGTGTCCAACGCTGGCGAGCACCAGGAAGAGTGGGGTTGACTCATGGACGTATTACTGTTCTTGTGTATTTGTGAGGTTAGGTGGCATGGTGGGGAGACCAAACACCCACGAGTTCATCAGATAAGTAGTGTAGAAGTTGAATTTGAAGTACAGAGCATGTGTGCTTCATAATATTCGAAATATAATCAAAATGAATTAACATGAAATTAATGAAAATATTTTAGTGTTCAATATTTCAACACTCCAAGTCAGAAGCTGTCAACGTTGGCAGTGTAGAACGGAAAACAAATAGACTGATACAGAATAAAAACCGGCATTTATCATCGAGCGTGCAATTAGGTTCAGGTTTGTCGTCTGATGCAGCACATATAATTGAATCTGCGCGCGATAGAATGCAAAATTCGAATAACAAATCATTGGTTGTTCCACTCCATAATAAAGTGGTTAAACAAATTTATGGCGGACAATCACAGATAAATACACCGCAACCAAGATCACCAATTAGACCTAGGACTTCAGCTCGACCTCTTGGCAAAGAGATGGAACAATTAAGTGAAAGAATAAAACATGAAAAGTTAAGACAGTTGCAACAAAGCGACGGAAATCAACAGAATAAACTATCAACACAATCTGGTTTGCAACAAGTGACAAACTCTGCAGTGAAACGCCAAAATGTGCAGCAACAATCCACTTTGGCGACAACCCCACAAAAAGTGTTAAATCAAGCAGTATCCCCACCACATTCTCCAATGGATGTTGAAAATAGTCCTGGGTATGAGAGAAATCAATTACTTCAACAGAGTTCACCTGAATTTGACAATGGATCTGAATGTGAAAGTGAAAGTCTTGCGTATTTTCGTGAAAATATATATAATCCATCAGCTGCTATAGTGCAGCATCAAATTGAAGACAAAGAAGTGAAATTGTTACAGTTATTGCCAAGTGGTGAGCAGAGATTAATTACGTTCGATATACCTAATGAGGAATGCACAGTTCAAGATTTGTTGGATCAGGTAAGATGCATTTTAAACTTGCAAAAATATGATGAAGTTAATCTTTGTAATAAAAAATTTTGGTACAAAGATTCTTCAGTCTACCTTAGCATTATTAGTTGTCATATTTCCTTCAACCAATCAATATTAATTACTTAATTTTAATATTTTATAGGCAAAGATTTCGTTTTGCAGAGAAAGTGCTCTATCCTTAGTCACGGACCCAGTTTTAGGCATAAACTATATTTTGCAAAGTGCCCCAAGTGCTTTGGCACTACAAGATGGAAATGACATTGGAAGCGATATATCTCAGGATACGTTAAGTGAGAGCTACCAAAATTCGTAAGTCATTGATTATTTTCAGCTTGATGGATAGTTCAATTATATAATTACCCATTACTTTTCAGCCTATCAGATGAAAACAGCAATTCATCTACAAATCAAAAACCGGTAAGCTGGTAGATTTTTATTTTGTTTACATTTGTAGTTCAATCCTTGTATTTTGTTTATATTATTTGATTCGTTATTCAAATATCTATAACTATTAGATTCCATCAACAATAATTGGTGTCTAAAGTAATTTACTATTAATTAATAACCAGAATTGTTTCATATTAAATTTAAATGTCTATTAGTATACATGGTAATTTTTATACGACCTACAAGAGATTTTGTATAAAATTAGGATCCAGTATACATCGAGGGAAAACTTGCTGTGTGCCCAAATTGTGGCATCAGTTCCATGGACTTCAACCGTTGTGATCGATGTAGATACAAATTACCATCAACTGTCAAGTCCATAGATGCATCAGTGGGTATGCAAGAGAAGAAGGAAAACACAATATCTGTTAATGTAAGGATTATGTCAAACAGAAGAAGATATACACAGAGTGCATTGTGCCCATCATATTTTCTTAATACTAATGTTATAGTTCCAATAGGAATGAATAATATTGTTACACACATTTTTTAAAGGACTAATTTGAGTCTTTTCATATATCTGATTTTCATTTTGTACTTTTTTTCATAATTTATTTGAACAGTTAAATTAATAGATGGATTCTTAACGATCATCTCGTATAATTGTGTAATTTTTTAATTTTTAAAACAACTTACTTCTGATTTCATATCTAATGTGCCGTATATTATTATTGTCAGATCATTTCAGGGAACTAGAGGGAAGCGGATTCCGGCGATTGTCTTAATATAATATTAATTGTTTTTGTATTTGCACCTATGTATAAAAAAAGCACGGTTTTATATTCTGCTTGCAGGCTTTCTATAAAAAAAATAATGAAAGGAGTTTGGGGACAAAGATTGACAAAATGGAGCGTGAAATGGGTATGTCAAAAAAAATCGGAAAGAGTAAAGGAAGAGGTGGTGCTTCGAGAACCCGATTTATTCATAAGGAACCAGGTAAATGTAGTTGATTTTAATATTTTATTAGAATTTTAGTACAAACTTTGATTATTTGTTGTACAGAATGTTTAACAATATCGTCCGATGAGGAGGAAGATACTAATAAAAGCAAAAAAGGAGACGCAAATTGCAGCGGTAGCCAATTAAATGATGACAATAGTGCTACAAATGAGCAGCAACAAGAAATGGAATCTCTTGAAAAAGAACCAATGATTACAAATAATACCTCTAGTTTACTTAATCAATCTACTATTTCAGAAAAAATTAATAAAGGTACACGTCGTTTCATACGATTATTTAATACAGTGGGATTTTAATAATTGTAAATAATCTATGGGTAATAATTTTTTAGCGGGCAATGCAGACAGTGAAAATAGACAATGTACAGATAGCTCTATTCCACCTTCATGCATAGCCCTTTTCTGCCGTACTGTTAGGATAGGATCATACAAATTTGTTCCTCAGGGTCAGGTGACGATTTCTCAAAATGGTTTGGCATTTGGCGTACCATTATTAGAAGACGGTAATGGTGCTTAAGTTTCTTTAATTACAAACAAAAAAGCAACATATATTGGCTGGCAATAATTTAATGTGTTTTGTTGCAGCTAATTCGTATGTAAAATTGAATGTCAAGTATAGTGACATAATTAAAGTATTAGTACATTATGGAAAATCTATGCCAGTACTTTTTTTCTATACATCGACGCGCGCAGGTGCAACCATACGCGAAGTGCTTGGCATGCAAGACTTAAAGGGAGCATATTACGATCCAGCCGGAAAAGGTAAAATATGTTTCTATTAACTAATTTTATTGTACTCATGAATTAATAATATAAGACCTTAAATGTAAATTTATACAGATATAACGCACAAACGAATAACATTATTACCCGATGACTTACCTGATGATACAAAACAAAAAATGCAAAACTTATTCTCATGTCCAAACACACTGGAAGAATTGAATATTAAGGAGGCAAATGAAATTTTATTGAGGGCTTCGCCGAAGGATGTAAGTCAAACTTCTGTGGTTTTATTAATAGTTTCGATCGGATTATCAAGAAGCAACTCTTTTTTTTTTGTTTTCTACTTTTTCTTATTTGATATTGCAACAACAATTTACCGATTTCACTTCATATTTATATTATTATAGAGTCTTCAAGTACAGAGCCTAACAAGAAGACAGAGTCAAACATCAACTGCTAGTAATACTAATTCAAACGGCGGGATACAAACGTAAAGAGAAAAATTATTTGTAAATGTAATTTGAGATTAATTTGCATGGCATTAACTTAATCTTTTTATAGGATAACTGTTTATCCGCCCCCACCATCAAAAGGAGGTATAGCGATTAATACGGAAGATTATTTATGCCTTGGCGAGGACCAATTTTTGAATGACGTTATTATAGATTTTTATTTAAAATATCTTACATTGGAAGTGCTTTCAACAAATGATCAGCAAAGAACACATGTATTTAGCTCGTACTTCTATAAACGTCTAACGAGTCCACATGCTCAAGCTGCTGAGAGCAACGTTCCACTATCTCCACCTGCTAAAAGACACGCCAGAGTGCAAAAATGGACGAAAAATGTGAACATTTTTGAAAAAGACTTTATTATTATTCCTATCAATGAGCAGTATGTAACTCTAAAATAAATCAGAATTGGAGTTTTTACTGTTGCAGCTATTGCAATTTTTATTAATGCGTTTTAACTTTTTTTTGCAGTGCCCATTGGTTTCTAGCCATTATTTGCTTTCCCGGATTAGTAGGTAAGGTACCTGTGAGTCCGGTAAACGAGAAAACTAAAGATCTACAAAGAACCGCACACAGGATAAAGAAGTTGAAAGAGCATATTATAACTATTGGTAGTACGACTATAACGCCTGTAAAAACACAAACAATAACCATAGATCAGGCTGATGATGGCTCGGAACGAGACGAGGCTGAAGGAGACGATGATGAAATGGAAATGGATAGCGACGATGACGTTAGAAAAATTTATAGTTCTTTCAATATCGATTCATACAGCACTCTTCTAATGCATTAAAATGATTATTTTAGGAAGAAGCAGAAAATTCGGAGGAAGTCCAAAATCAGCGGAAACAACCAGATGCAACTCCTATGGAGCAAAAGGATATAAAAGTGTAAGGTCACCAACAAAATCGCTTATAATTTTTTTAAAACTATTCAATTACGCATTATTCATTTTATAATTTTGTTTCAGTCCCTGCATATTAATATTTGATTCCCTCGCTGGAGCGAGCCGTTCGCGAGTAGTGGCTACATTAAGAGACTATCTTACTTGCGAGCACATTGCCAAAGTAGGAGAAGAAAAAATCTTTGCAAAAGAAACAATTAAAGGTGCTTGCCCCAAAGTTCCGCAGCAATCAAACTTTACAGACTGCGGACTGTACGTTTTACAATACGTAGAAAGTTTTTTTAAGGTAAGTTTCGGTAAATGCATTTAAATTTTTATTCGTTTCGTATTTATTGTAAAACAACTTATGGATTTTTCTGTCATTTAGAATCCTATTAAAGATTATACATTGCCGATAAAATCATTGAAAAACTGGTTCGAAGAGATCGTAGTCACTCGAAAGAGGGAAGAATTATCACAATTGTTAATAAAATTGATGAATGCGACGAAAGGCTATAAAGCATTTAGTTTGCCTACTGTAAATTTTCCAACACAGGACGGTAAATTAAAAGTAAAACCCGAAGCTGTTGAGATGAAGTCAACCAAAACTGAAATAGAAAGTAAGAAAAAAGTTAATTCGGAATCTGAAAGTCGAATAATTAATAATAGTACAAGTTCGGTAAATAGCTCAGATTCGACAAGTGAGTTAGCCATAAGAACCATTCCTGTTTCAAATTCTAACGCTCTATCAAATGATAGTAACTCAGATTCTTCAAACGAGCCTAAGGTTACTCCAAGGTAAATGTGATAAGTTGATCTCTTGACGCTTTTGTTTAGAGCTTTAAAAATTCATTTAATTATTGTGTTTTCTTGTTTCTTTTATAGAACACAAACTGACACGATGAATTACCTAAGAGCGAAGCGTATTAATAGATTGCCAAAAACTGAGAATCAGGATGAATCTCAGACCGCTAAGAAACACAAAGGAGAGTCCTTTGATTCTTGTAAATAAATGTTAATTTCTTTTTTATAATGAAAACAATAAGTGAAGTTAGTCTGCATCAAGAATACACGAATTAAACATCAAGAGCATCATTTACCTATGTAACAAAATATGTAGTGATAATACTTCATAAGTTAAATAAAAAACCCAAAACAGAAATTGTATCGTCATTTACGTTCAAATCTATATGATTCACCAATTCCCTTTTTGTTAGTAAAGGATATCTATGTTATTCTACTGAGATAATTTAGGCTTTTATAAGTAACTAGTTATTTAAAGCTAGAGGGAAACTATATATACGTATAGATACATTCGCCGCTAACAAGTTTTAAATAACTCTTAAGTGAAATCGTATTCTGCGTGGAGCGTATAGTAAACGAGGAAAATCAAAGATTTTGGTGAACCGTTGAAGTATTGCTGAAAAAGATAAACAGATTTAAATATTCAATGTGATAAAACGTAAGTTCTACAACATGCAAGTTAAGGCATTGTAACATACTAATTTACGCAGCTAGCCTATTCTATGTATAGTAGATAATATACTACATTTTTAGCTAATTCTTCTAACTTGAGCTATACTATAAATACATTTGAATACCTTATGATTGCATTTTGCAGTTACAGAGTATATGTAAGGCTTAATTTCGTTATGATGAGCTGTTCACGTTCAAGTTCGTCAGGACATGTCTGATAAATCTAATGGTCAGTTAATACAGTAATTCAAAGATTAAATAAATTGTTGTATAGATGTAATCGTTTCTTTTAGATTCTTTTATGCAGTGTTATTTTTTTCTACACCAGCGCTTGTCTACTATTAAAATAATATTTCATGGAGCGCATAGGAATTATAGGAATTGACGATTGGCATGTAGGGAGGTCATACTTACTTAGGTGTATCATATGTGTGTATATGTGTGCGCGCGCGGTATACAGGGTCGTAGGCGATAGTTTTGGTGCCCAGACATATTAATATGTACATGTAATTTTAATTGAAACGATAAAATTGCATAAATATATTAATCTATACATTTGCTGTCACTGGAAAATCATGCAATGTACAATGTGTTAGATCTATCTCGTCCAATTAATTCTCTTAAAATTATATGAATTATTTATCACCTATAACTATGCGCAATCTGACGCAATTCTTCCATGATTACCGTTTTATAATCAAAATGCGTTTTGCGGGCTGAATTTTTTAAATTAAACCCAACATTATATAAATTAATGAAAATTGGTAATTTCGTGACAAAAATTAGTTGCGTATGCTTTTGAGGCTGTTGATTCTTATGACATCGACGGCGGCCCTGTCATTATGAGCATTTTGTTTACGATGCAATGCAGTGTATCACTTTCCTTCTAGTCATGGACTTCCTTTCGTAAGATGTGGCTGTTTACTTTAATCTATCCACGTTACATTCTATACAGTTAACTGCAGTATGAATTTCAATACTTTCCATTCAGTTATAGAGAGTCAGCTATCAACAAATCTGAGTACCATTCGTCATGTCGACCATGTTCGCTTTGGCAGTGTCAACATTGTACATTATTCTCACTGGTATGATAGCGTACTGGTTGAGGAGGTATGTCACATACTACGTTAGAGAGCCTCTTATAAGATACCTGTTCCTCGAGGGAATCGCGACTGCGGAGCTATGCGGGGCGTGCTTCGAGCTTATAATAAGTAAGTTTTGCGAAGGAATAAAGGCCTGTTCACAATTGGAAGGAATTTATAGATAGTAGATATTAAAACAATTAATTTATGACATCTTATTGTTTAAAGTTTCTCAGTGAAAAACTTTTGAGCAATGATAAGTTATAAATTAGTTTTATTTTTATACTTAATACTGAATTCTTTCCAATTGTGACTAGAATATCTTAAAGAGGGGGGCGTAGTGGCAGAGTGGCAACTTTAGTCTGACTTAAAACCAGATTAATTTCATTATTGGTAGTCGCCGACAACTGGGGCGTCTCTCTGTATGGAATTTATTTATTTCTCTTGACAATTTGGTGGTCGATGGTATGGGGAGAAGCAACCGCTTGCCCTTACACTCACCTTGAAGATGCGATTGAAGGAAAACAATCGTTTCGCGTGGCTTTTTTGGCCATCTGGGCTGAATTGGTTGGTGGACTAGCCGTGTTCAGGTAAAGGTTATTTATTTAGCTTAGAAGACCCGATTTTATTACGTTGTTGCATGTACCTAATACACTTTAATTTATATAAACCATTCTGAATACAGATATATTCAAGTATTGTGGGCTCTCGAGATTGTACCAACTCATAAAAACCGAGCTTTCGAAGATTGCACGACGGACTTGCAGGTAAATCTCTCAAGTATATATATATATATATATACCCCAAGAAATCAAATATCCTCAGAAAATCCTCAGAACGGTTCAAAGATATCCACACGTCCAGTAGACATGCTAAAGATGTACCATGAACATTATTTGCCACCAGGACACATACCCATTATAACGTAATGTTTAAAAACGCTTATAAAATTATAAATTTTGTGGCACAATTTATACCAGGTACCAGTGATATTTGGCGCGTTGGTGGAATGCGTAGCTACTTGCATCTGCAGAACGGTTTCCCACGTTCTGAATGACCTAAATCCGAAATTTGGTACAGCTATTGATTCGTTTGTTGGAACATCACTGGTGGTCGCAGGTTCGTAGACAGTAAACAGAAAAGTGGAGAGTCCTGCATAAACTCGGACCTCCTTTAGAACCGTTGAAGATTTTTCTGTTTTGTGCAGCTTTCAATTATTCCGGTGGCTACTTCAACCCGGCTCTGGCGACTTCTTTAAAATATGGATGCCTGGGAACATCTTTTATGGAACATGTGATAGTTTACTGGGTCGGAGCTTGCGCTGGATCTATCGCCTCCTTAAGAGTTTACAGGATGCCGTTTGTACAGAATTTCATTCATCGACAAAAAGCGAAAACTTTCTAAACTGCTATCTACACAGCGCTTTATAAATAATTATATTTTATATATAGTCGACGCACATTTACACCCCTAAGGCTTCCAATCAGTTTGAATTAATACATAATACGCGATTCGTGATGGAGAGTTGTTGGCTTCTGAAATTTCAGACGCGTTTAATTCGCTTAGAATTTTATTAGAATTCTTTCTCTACAATTTTGCACTCGATACACGGTGCAGACCCACAAAGTGTAAATAACCTAGATTAATAGTACAATAATAGTATTATTACGCGATAATAGAACAGTGAAGGTACACTATATAAAATTATACATTTATGCTATGCCGCGAGACAATAATGAGAATCAATGGGTGCTCTTAATTATACTGACAATAATATATAATATATAATAGTTACATAGTACGAGCATGAATTTGCTATATTTTGCCTAGACGAAAAAGTCGATTTTCGAGGAAATGTCATATTGAGCTGCCTCGTTAGTATACATCTCAACCGTCTGTAAAAAAATGATATTTTATCGTAATTGTAATAATATTAATAAAGAGATATTTATTTGTTTTACTCAAGAGGTCAGCTTTTATTACCGCATCGATATCTTTGTCCAAATCCGTGACTTGCTTCTCGTGCGTTTTTGTCAATTTCTCCTTGTCGCGTCCTTGCTTGATCTGAACGTTTTTCCTCTCCTCCAAGAATTTCTTTGTATTCTGCTGCTGCTTCTCTCGCAATCGTCGATCCTTGTCTCCCTTCGTCTTCAAGGCTTTGTCGTTCATTACTTCCTTGGCGGTCTCCACCGATGTCTTAGCTTGATTAGCGTTCATATCCTTGATGTCTCTGCAGAAATAAATGTTTCACTCCTGTGTCCGTTAAAAGCGGCTGGTACAACGCTATGATATTACACACTTGTCTTGTCTGGCCTGTAACTGCTTCACCTGCGTAGCCTGGACCACTTCAATTAATTTTTTCAGCTCGTCTTTCGCACTGGACGTTTGGCTCTTCAGCAACTCCCACTCCTCTTTCCTCTGCTTCTCCATCATGCTCGACCATTGCGCGGTTTGTTCGTTTATCAGTTTTTTCATGCTCGCGTCCCCTGCCAGAGCAGCTTTGCTGTAACGAAGGTGTACCGATATAGAGCTGTAATATTGATATATAAAAACTTGATATAAAATAATCCTCGCACGTACTCTTTTCCCTTGACCAATTTCTCTATAGTAGAAAGGTGGTTTTTCTGCATCGTCTGTCTTTCCTTCAAATGTTTCTTTCTCATGGTGTCCAACTCCTTTTGTTGCTTCTTTCCTGACTTGAAGCCTTTCTCTCGTCTCAGAGAATCCAACGTAATAGGATCGAGTTTAAACTCCTCTGAAATCATATACCATGCGCGTAAGAAACTAGTTTATCTCGCGGTCACTATGTCAGGTATACGAAAACTGTTTATTTATTATTAAAGCGAAGAACCTTTCTTGGCCTCCTCCTTCTTCTTCTTTTCGGCCTCCGCTTTCGTGTCCGTCTGCTCTATTCCCAACCCCTTCATAGCCTCGGCTTGTTTCTCCGCGCCTTTGCTGAATGCACCAGGGTCGGAAAGCATGGCCATGAAATCTGTCAAGGTCGTCGAGTTTCGTTTAATTGCTGTATATAATTGTAAATTAATCGTAGAGTTTACCCTCGAATCCATCAGGCACGTAAATCTTCAACTCGATGTTACAAAACAGCATGGGAAGGGCCATCGGGAAGTTTGCTTCGGTCTTCAAGGAAATGTGTCGATAACCAGCTTGAAGACCGTCCAATGGTAATATACGCTGTCCCAATAATTTACCGCTTTCCTCGTACACGCCTATACACACATGTACAAGCACGATAGAAGCATTTCCTAATTAAGATAAATTAATAAACACCTCGGATAGAAGATTACCCACCGAGTCTGAGGACCGCCAAATCAGGAAGCACGACTTTTCTGAAAAGAAATGGCTCCTCGTTGTAAACCGGATTCAATCCATTGCCAGGTACCATGCGGGTTCTAAATTCTTTCTTAATCGTGTCTGCCGGAAGACCGTACATATCTACTTCCACGTAAGTTCCTACTTTCTTGTCCGACAAGAACTGTCCGGCTATCACCTGTAAAGGGTTAAGGAAGAAATTATTTGTCTGTCCTCTTCGTGATATATATATATATATATATACAGGATGAGGCACTTTTAAGCCGCCCCAGAATACGGATGCAGCAAGACGCGTATATCTTTAACTATTAAAGATATTCAATTTTTCTATAAAATATTTTCCAATCCTCTTGTTATTTGCTTTCAGGAAGGTCCTATGCAAAAATTGAATATCTTTTAAAAAGTTAAAGATGCACGCGCCTTTCTGCATCCATTTTCTGGGGCGGCTTAAATGCCTCACCCTGTATATAATATATATTGCAACTCGGAGCTAGGACATCTTACTTGAACGGAACATTGCGCAGTGATGACGCCGTCTACATCCTCGGAGAATGGATCGAAATTTCGATCCGGCCTTCTCATGAAGTCAGGCTTCAACAAATAGCCCGTGGTACCGTTATATTCGAATTTACCTTGATTCAGCTGCATCGGCAAGTCCGGCGTTTGGAAATTGAGCGCCACCATCTGGCAGCCAGCGTTCCAGAATACCTGCAGGGAGAGGGCGGAGTACGGTGATGAGATTCACGCGCTCGTGTAATGGATAATTATTGTACTCACCTGAGGCATGTAATTCGAGGAGTCGGCTCTGGTGCCCTTCGGATAAATTCGGCTCATCTGACGCTTATTGTAATTTACGAATTCTACCGAGTGGGTCTTCAGGTAGTTCAAGGCTGCGGTCTCGGAAAAAGAAGACATGTTGTGATGTATATTTTTCTCTGAAAAGAGAACATTGCAGAGCTTTATTCTCTTCTCTTCTGGTACACTCTTGGAAATTGATTCATCGACCTTTCACAGTTAACTTCACTCCGTACATCCTCTGCGAAATTCCTAAATTCCTATGTTATATTGTAGCAGACAAAGACGATTCAATTTCCTACAATGTTTTGTCATAGTTTTGTTAGTGGTCACTGTCAAAATGTTGTAACTTTCCAAAAGAATTGTTATAATACAAAGTAACAATTCATGATAAAATTGCTATACACGATCGTTGATAAGATTTTGTGTGTTAATAGTAATTTTCATTGGACTGTTAAAGCGTAAATAAATGATAACAGAGAATTGTAAAATTACAAATGTCGATTTGCGGTATTAGTGCGTACTTTCCGCTGCTTCGAAGCTTTGGAACTTGATTGGTTGAGCATAATTAATCATCGAGGATAGCCAAGGATGGCAGGCCATAGTACTGCCTGTGTACTGAATGGGGGGTGCTTCACCCTCCGCCCCCCCTTCGCCTGCTGGTGCACCTTCCGCTGGAGCCTCCTCCTACACCGATCAGTACAGGTGTGATAATTACTGATGAAGTAGATGACAGGTAATTATATAAAGTCATCAAGGTTAAAATTGGTTAAAAAGACAAAACAAAACTGGTAAATTAACAAATTCCATATTAGATGACTTAATAACTTTTTTTTTCAAACTGTGATCCGAAGAGCAAAACAACCTTTGGTGGCTCCGGCGGAGCCGGCGCCGGCGGAGCATTAGGGTCCTCCACCACCTCGTCCTTAGCCTCGAATTGTCCCGAACGGAAAAGCTCCAGCTCGACCTTCTCAACTTCCGGTTTGAGTCGCTTATTCTTGATCAAAATCTTACGCTTCAGGGCGTTTGGCGGTGGCAACGGAGAGCCCGGCTCGAGCTGCAAAAGGAAGAAAAAATTGCATGTTTTAGAGGTGCTAAATGAGCGCGTGGCCGATACAGACCGGATAATCCTTCAGCGGCTCTTTCAGCAGCAAATCGCCCAATATCTCATCGCAGTATTTGGCCAATTTGTACTGTTGCTTCAGACAACAGTGATTCTCGAAGCTCAAAATTATCGGATATTCGGAGGTGACAAATGCGGTGTCTCTCAACGCGTAAATTACGTCCTTGAACAAGATATCGGTGCACATGGCTTTACCGTGAGTTATTATCGGCTCTTCGTCCTCTCCTTTTCCGTCCCAGCAGTCCAACTCTACGCATCTGTCGACGGATTCGCAAACTCCAGCAGTTTTATTATTGAAATTCCATGATACTTATTTGTATCTACAAGGTGGACCGTTAAATATGCACCAGAGTGTATATGGATGCGACGACTAATTTATCAAAATAACGCAATAAGAGATATCAATTTCTCACAGAACTCCTTCAAGCCCTTAGAAAATTGCAACATGAGCGATCTTAAGCAAAATTGATCTTTTATACGTTTATAAAAAATTGATCAGTCAATAAAATTATAATAAACGAAATTCATTATTGCAACTAATTACGAACAATTAAATTAATACAATAAAAAATGTTTATGTTTGAAAATATTTTTTTAGTCCACACAATTTCTACGCGAATATTTACTTCCACGCTTTGTTGCACCTTCCTCATGGTACACCCTGTATAAGATTTACATCTTACCGACAACCTGCCAGAAGGACCTGCCTATACATTTCCACTGTACTTTTACCACCGATCTGTCTACCACTGAGATAAGTGTTGTGACTAGAATTGATGTAGTAGTGAGAAAGTGGCTGATCCATTTCCATCCATTCCTCCAGCTTATCCAGGAACACCGGAGCATTCTCGTCGGACATCAAATAACGGATGAAACCGTCTTTCGTTAACTTTTCTGCAATTCGTGCAATCGATCGATTGGACAATTTGCTATACACCGCGTTAATTCGCACTCTTATCATACACGCGGTACCCCGATGGACGCTTACTCTCGCTCTTAGCCGTTTCGTCCTGCTCGTAATCATTGATGATCTCGGTGCACCTCTTTTCGTCGTACAGGGGGTAGAGAATCTCGTTCAATCTGGGATCTCGTTGCTTCTCGTTCATGAAAGTAACCAATTGCTGAAGACTGATCGTTTCGGCTTTCCCCTTTGTTCTGTGCGATAACATATACGTTGCGAAGGAAAACTTGATGGAAAAATCATATTTCACAGTGATCCTTTAACAACGAGAAATTATTCAATGCTTACATCGACTGGAAGAGCTCCTCAATGTCGTTTCGTGGACAAATTTTAAAGTACATCGATTTAAATTTGTCAAAGGTAAAATCCGCAGGTTCTATCTTGTCGCTCTAAAATCGATTATCGTTATTACGATTTGACCGGTCGAAGTACACTGTATAGTTAAAAGGAAAATAAGGAGTGGTTACTTTTCCACTGGGCAGACCCAAGTCAGCCAATCCCTGATAAACCAGCTTCTCGGTTTTTCCAGAGGCAAAGGTTTTTGAAATCACTTTAACTGGAACTTTACCTTTTGGGTCGACGGAAAAGAGAAGTCTCATCCAGCTAGAGATAGGATTTGATATATTTGTACCTTGCATTGATATATATACCTATACATATATATATATAGATTTTAATAAGGTAGGATAATAATAATAATACCCACTGTTTCATCAACTGCGTCGTGGGACAAATGTTACTCGCTTTCGTGTTGTGCGTAATTAATCGTAATCCAGCTTGCCAATCCTGAAATAATCGCGCGTTAATTTCTTATTGCCAATAGAATGGCTAACGTGCTTATTTGTACCTTGGCAGTTTGCGCGTCTGGGCACACCACGTGATTGTAAATGATGTTGGTGTAGTCGACACCAGAACAAATCGTCAAGCTTTTCTCGTCTAATTGTTCAAGCGTGCCATGTTTACTCAATTTGTTGAGTAACTTTGGATCCTGAAAATCCGCGGGTTCGTTCAGCGAGGGATATATCTACTTATGGATACATTGGTATGATTTTTCAAGGTATACCTTGGGTGTACCACCGTAACGAATATCGCAGACTTGGGCCAATTCTATCACATCGCCATCCTAGATTGAGAAGAGCTATTGGCTAGACGAATTCTTTCACCGAATTTGCTATATATATTTACATATTGGAGAGAGAGAGAGAGAGAGAGAGAGAGCCTACCTTCCCTTCACTTTTCCAATAAATGAAAAATCCATACTCATCCACTTTGAACAAACAGTTGGCCTCGTAGTCCGTGCTCTCTTTGTCTTCGGCCCATCGATCGAAAGTTGTACCGTTCCTCAACAATTCCGGAACTTCTATTCGCCAGTTAAACTCAAACTTTTTCGTCATTGTCAGAGTCGCGTGAGAGGAGAGAGATACAAAGGAAACAGAGGAGTGAACTTGAAGCTCGCACCTCGCCTAAATGAAGCGATTCTACAGCGCGTGCTGCCCCAGAGACGCATAACGCAATTAGTTTAATCCAATTTACTATGAGGATTCACCAGAAATGTGGACTCGCTAACGCAACAAAGGCTTTCATCTTATATAATACCAGTACACCTTTTGTAAAATTTATATATATATAGACTATTCGAGAAGTTTCTTTAACCATGCATTTTTGTTTATTGTCAAATTTATCAATCGCATTGCCACTCCTACAACGTTGAGAGCAGTCAAACAATTTATTCGTTATGCTTTCGGAATGATGAATATGAACACTTATGGGAATACTATACATATAAACTACTATAATACTATATAATACAGTTTTTCATTCGGCACATTCTAAGGAAGGAAACTTTTAGAATGCGATTTTTGGCCTCGTGCTACCAAAGACAATGAAAGGTATTCTCGATTAGTGTACATCAACCGTCACGTTTGTGGCTTTGAAAGCAGATACCCCGCGTTTAATTGCATTGGACATGGACTCCCAAGATCCTGTCCTTGAGGATCCTTCAGTAATTCATCCTCGAAATTATGCATAGGTTCCGTACAGTATTCCTGTCCGCAGACTTTGCAAGCTTCGAAGTGAGGTCGTACGGAGTTCCTGAGTTTCTGCAAAGTGACAAAGAGGAAAGATAGTTATGTTGCTGCAGTTGTGGATTGTCGTCGATGATTTTTACCTCGGTGAAAGTGTTGCCATCGGCTCTGATGAGTACGTAGATGGCGAAGGCAGGAATGCAAATTAGAGAAAGAGATGCTATCCCCCAACCTATGGCTTCTGCCCACCATGGATACTCGTACTCGCCATTACGATAGGTTGGTGGTTCATAATCGATCAGGCTAAACACCCACACTGACTGAAATGGCGAAGGATTCGTGTAGAAACTACGTCATTGTCTCGTTTCTAAAGAGTAAGTTCTTTGAAAATTATTCTATGCAGTATAATAACGCTGTGTATACCATTATTAATACAGGTGCAGCGAAAAGCCAGCAGAATCTAAAATACATGGATGGTACTCTCCCTGTCATCTCTTTCACGTTATTGCACAATCTTCGTACACCGTAGAACCACGATACAGCGATCACCTCGAAGAATGCTAAGAACATGATGGATAAAGATGCTGCGTAGTGATCTATCAATTGGAAGAAATAAATGCCACCCTAGAAAGAGATAAAGTAAGTTACAATATATGTATATAGGTATTATTAGATTATGTAGGCAAAGAGAGCTATACAAAGTAATTTCAGTTCTCACCTGAGTTATATTGGGAAGCCCAAATAAAAACGAAATGACACAAACGAGAAGCACGAGTATCTCGTGACAAAACAAATGGCGCTTTACCCAATTGGGGAATCCATCCTGGATCGAAGTGACTACAACTTCGACTATTGCAAACTAAAAATGCAAATTTGCTTCTTTTAGATGATTAATCGTGCGCGAGCAACGGACTTATTATGTATGCGCATACTTGACTATTGAGAGAAAGGCAGACCAGCATGAAGAAAAATAAGACAGCCCAGAGTTGGGACGCTGGCATCTTGGCCAGGGCCTGTGGATAGATGACGAAGACTAGACCAGGTCCTTGAAAAAAATCATCGCTTGTTCAATATTTACAGTTAAGAATATTTTCATTGAGAGTAAATGGGAGGATAATACCATCGCTCAGGACAGCTTCGACAGACATGTTTTGCTCGAGCGCTATATTGCCAATCGTTGCAAATGAGAAAATTCCAACGAGCAGACTACTGAGCGCGTTAATAAGAGACACCGCCACTGTGTCGATGAGAATAGTGTTGTGGAATTTGTTGTAGCTCGCGAAGCATATCATCGAGCCAAAAGCGATACCCACAGAAGTGAAAATTTGTGCTGCTGCATTTACCCATACCTGCGAGCAAAAGTTCAAAACTTCATGATTATCCTTGCACACTATACATACTAAACGACTCAAGATGTCCCAGAATATAGACGTAGAGAATGTTTATCTCCATAACAATAATAGATATAAATTTTTCCATTAGACTTTTGGAAAACGCTTTAGAATTACTTTAACAGAAACTTTCTATAAACAATTCAGATCGTATAATTACAGAATAAATGAAACTTTATATTCTAACTCTGGACTTCTCAACTGTCTAATATTATATATCTACTATAGTATAATAAAATATCTACGCATTGCAGAGTAACTAGAATACAAAACAAGCTAACACCTTGGCATCAGCCAAGAGCTCCCATCTTGGATGAAAGAAGAACTGAACGCCTTTGTCAGCTCCCTCGAGTGTCAGGGATCTCGTGAGAAACACGACGATCAGCAGGAAGGGTAAGGTCGCGGTGAGGTATCTGACCTGAGCCGAAGACTTGATCGACTTCCAAATGGAAAAGTAGACCATGACCCAGGCTGTGATGAGACACGCTACCAATTCCCATCTGAGTATTCCTGGCTCCTCGATTCCCTTGCTGATTTGCAGCACTTTGTTGCTTAAAATCCAAAGTAATCCCAATTAAAGTACAGTTCGTTATAAGGAGCGAGCTGCAAGGAGGAGGAGCTTTTCAAGTTACTCGAAATAATCCTCGGATGGTGTTCTAGTGGCGTTTGGGCGGGTACGATTTTCGATGTACTTGTAGGCGGGGAGCCAACAGGCATTCGTGTTCCACGAATTGTCGCAGTTCGACCACGGTTGCTCGGCTTTGAACGCCGCGAAGAAATAATATATCGCGTAGGCAATTATCACGTTATGGTAGGTCGACATCAGGAACGATATCACCACCGACGACAAGCCAGCTCCTGTTGATTAAAACGGTATTAAAATGGTGATCGTAAAACGACGATAACAATAATAATATAAGAAGCTCCGACCTTTCAAAAGTGGGCACATTTGTCCGATGGCACCGATCGGTCCTCTTCTTGTAAATTGCCCGATGCTAAGCTCCATGTAAAGCAGAGGTACTCCGCATACTATGAGTATTAAGAAGTAGGGTATCAGGAACACTCCTGCAAATAGGAAGTTGTTATTAATTTATTGTTTCTCTCTCTCTCTCTCTCTCTCTCTCTCTCTATATATATATATATATATATAACATATAAAATATACAATATATATACACAACACATGCGATTATAATAAAATAGGAAAGTTTTCATATCTCTCTAAACGCTACTTGTCGTCACTTAAAGTTTAACGCCAAGTTCGCGCATGATGCCCGTGGGCGTTAACAAGGTCACACCGTGTAACTTTTTAGTCGTTCGTTAAACGGTGATCGTAGCGAGTTTATTCCCACCATTACGATCACTCCGATATACATATATCGTTATTTAATTGCAATAACAACGCTTTGGCTTTTTTTCTTTTCGCCAGATTTGCGCCACCGATTTAACAACACACTCGCACAATCCTGCACACACGTACATATGTATGTGCACGCGCGTGTCATTCGATCTCGTTTCCCCGCACCGCCGCCGCTGTCGCCGCCACAATTCCAGCTGACAGCTTCGCGTTGATCATTTTCACCGGTGTCATTGAAATGATTTGCCTTGGCGGGCCGGTGTTTCCCGACAAGGTCATGTATCAAGTTCCGCGAGCGAATTGCGCCACGTCCGGCTGTGTCAAACGGCTTTCACAATTTGAAATTTACCGGGAACGCGACGCGTCTGGACCTTACCAAGAATACTATACATATATATGTATACGTAACGTCTAGTCTTTTAGAGAGAGAAACGTGCAACGATAAAAAGAGTAAAGGCGAAATTTTTAGAGGGGGAGACTCGACTATATATATATAGTGTAACCATCGTGTTAAGTGAGCGAAGATTAGTATACACAAACAGGTGATATCTCATCTTTTAGATAGAGAAAGAGAGAGGTGTGCGTAAAAAAATAATTAAAAAGAGTTTTGACGAAAATTTGAGAGGCGAAGACTCGACTATATATATAGTATTATCGTCGTGTTAAAAGAATGGTTTATACAAACACGCGATATCTCATCTTTTAGAGAGTGAAACGTGCAAGAATTAAAAAGAGTAAAAACGAAAATTTCAGACAGGTAGACTCAACTATATATATATATATATGCTGGATAGTCATCGCTTTAAGCGATCTATACCGATCTCGATCGTGACGCATTTCGCACAGATGATGCAAAGAGCAAATACCTATTCTTATCACGATTGCTCTAATCATGGCAATTCGTGACGTCATATCGAGAGCCTGTTGCGTGTGACGAGAACTCACCGCCTCCGCTTTTGTAGCATAAATAGGGAAACCTCCAAACATTGCCTAGACCGACGGAGTAACCGATACAAGCCAGAACAAACTGCGCTTTGTTGGCCCAATGCGGTCTTCTCGGCTGCCTGTAGTCCCCAGGATCATCAGCATCGGCGTCATCGTAACTCGTGCAGGTCGAGAGGTCGTCTTCGACAGGACTGAAACCCCAAATAATATAAACATGTATATTTGTATATATATGTATACATACTCGTAAATTGTGGCGTTTTATCATACCGCGTCCTTCTCACTGCAACGCGAGAGAAACGTACGCAACGACAGATTCCGATGCGTGAAATTTAATAAGAATGCTTGGAGAGCAAAAGTTACGCTGTTTTAAGAGGAAACCCCTATTAAGATCAACGACGACGCGCGACGGTGTGAAATTACAGTACAAGTTAAATGACGTCGATTGACCTTGGCGCTTGGCATTACATAAGTCAAAGCAATAAATTGTGAAAGATCTGGTAGCAAAGTGACTACCGCTGCTGATCACCGTGGATAGTCCTACAAATTGTTCTCAGGTCGGACCACCTGTGTTTGCCCTGTCACGTGGGCGCCTTGCACCGGAAAAGATATAATACGCACGATATAGACTAGCGTTGGTATAAATTATGGAACAACAACAAAATACAAATGCTCTTTTAAAAACTATCGCTCTTCTCTTGCAATGTAGTGCCACGGACGTACATTAGAATTTTTATGGAAATTCTTGGAGTGAGTTAATTAATTAGTGGAATTTTTGATCCTCCGTCAATTATTACCAGTATATCGCACGAGAGTCGGACCAATTGCAACAAAGCACAGCCTTAGTACGTCCTAAGTCATTATCCACTTACTTCTCCGGCATAGTAGAGTAGAATTGTAATTCTGGAACGTTAGGCCCATGCTTCGCAAACATATTGGAAGTACGCAGCATTTCTCACTTCAGCGAAAAGCTCTTTAAACGCGAGCGTTATTTACTACTGTTGATACAATTTTACGTCATTACTGACTATCGAGATGACAATATTCTTTTCTCCCTGAAACCGTGTGCGACAGCTATTTCGACGAATACCAAATTCAGACTGAGCCCAGGTTGATTCGAAAATTTATCTTTCCACGAGTGTCCTTGCGCGAAAGAAGCGTTCTCCATACGTCATTTACCCAAAAGATTAGAGCGAATTAGCTGCGGAACATATGGCACAGGGACTATAAAATATGAGAGCAAGAAAAATTTACAGCTCTAGCCTTTCCACACAAGTGTGTAACTCGAGTAAAGAATATTAGCGATTTTTACAAAGCGACCCACTTCTCGTCGATACAATCACGATGACAAACAATCGCTCGTGGATATTGTCGAATTTTATTGTAATCGCTCTCGGGTCAGAGATTCGCATTTCAACACTGTATATATACATATATATATATATATACACAAGAGATAAGGTTTCGACCTCGGCTGACAGCGCGAGTCTATTCTGCTTCCATAAAAGTCACCGAGTTTGATTCATTTAATTCGTAGGATTGGCGGATGTGGCATGTTAAGCAGACTGCAACAATAGTTTACGAATGACATTGATGCTCTCCGGGAACAATCGCACTAATTTCTAAGGCAAGGATCCTCTTGAAACATCTGCATCGCACAGCTATGCGGGGAGCCTCGATTTGCATGTGGATTTGGAGAAAACTAACGTGTACACTCACGTAGGCGGATGAACCATGTTGAGTAGTTCGGATGGAGAGGTCGGTACCCTCCGAATGGTGAGTTTCCGGCCATCGGAGGAACCCAGGCCAATGGAGGCTAGAGAGCGAATTGAGACCGAGTCTGGGAATGCTCTGGAGTGACCGTTGGAGTCACCAAAAACAATGGAGGCCCAACTAGCCTGCGCATTGGGATGATGCAAATGCTGATGATGGTGCTGCTGTTGCTGCTGCAGCTGATGCATGTGATGATGATGATGGTGATGGTGGTCGTCCATGGTGACATTGGAGCGAAGGGACCGCATGCTGGGATAACGATGTCTTCCAGAGTGCAGCTCTATCCCACGACTGCTTCTCACAGCTATGGGCTGGCTCCCTCCTTCGCGATAAAACCTGATTGAACATTATCGATCTTTAAGAATGGAGGAATGAAAAAATATCGGCGGTGTCCAAAGTTCACCTGCACTCGGGATGGTCCAATTTGCACTGGAAATACCTGATAGGCTTCTCGTGGACGCTATCGGAGCTGCTGTCGTGTCCACTTCCGGTCGACCTCTTGACGCCGTTGCAGGAAGAGATGCTGGTGGTGCTGGATGGGTTAACGAAGATCTTCGAAGCACTTCCGGTGCTGAGGAGGCGCCCTCTCTCCTGCTCGCACGGCGAATCAGAGTCGGCGTCCTGTTGTTGTTGTTGCTGCTGCTGGCGAGGCGAAGGCACAGTTTTGATAATATCCGGATCAAGGTCGTCCGAAGCATCCTCCTCCTCTTGCATCGTGCTCATTTTACGCAGCCGTTCACTTCCGCTTTGTTTACCGGCTAGCCTCGAGCCAATGAGCTGCTGCTGCTGCTTCAGGATGGAATTGGCATCGGTGCTGCCGTTACCGCTGCAGCTGCTTTCCATTCTGGCATGATCTGAGAACATGGATTAGCCTCGTCAGATGAGCTTTGTATGGAGCGGAAGCTCGACGAACCGCGGGAGATGCGATTTACAAGTAGATTAGCAGCATGCGAGAGAACGGAGTAGTAATCTGCTTGCGCGCTTTAATAGGTCGCCGCGCAGAGTCAGCCGAGCAATCATCGTGCCGCACAGGAGTTCTCCAATGATTTCTACTCGGAAGGAAAACTTATCCGACCGATAATCTCTTGCGTCTTATCTCTATTATACTCCGTATATACAGATATACTGCGCGTGTAGCTGCTTAGCCGCGCCTTATCGCAGCTGCGCTACACAACTGTCGTCGCAGAATTAACGCGCGATATTATCTGGGGATCTTGCCCCTCTATCTCTCTCTTTAATTGCTCCTGAGAGTATACACACATATACATATATGTATGTATGGTTCTTTTTCTCGGAGAAAATTGATGTAAAAGGAAGAACGAAAGAAAATTATTATTATTCTCTCTTTGTCCTCTTAGATTTATCGTGCATCACTGATTTACCGCGATAAAATGTTGCGGAAGAGGCGAGAGCGTGGGTAAAAGTTTTCAGTCGATAGTCGGAAGTACCTGTGAGAGATTGGGAGGCTAAAACTCATTGGCCGAGAATCGTGCGTATATTCGGGATGCAACAGCAGCAGCAGCAGCAGCAGCACACTTTGCTCGATTTCGCACGCGCTCGCGCACGCACACGCGCGCACCAGCATACACGTGGAACTCTCCTTAACACGTTATCGAATGGTCTCGCTGAAAGAAATCGGCGGTGGCGCGCCAATCGATGTATGTCGAATCGCCGAGATTCGGTCAGGCCGGAAGCGTCGAGTTGTGCGTTGTTCAGCGTAACTGGCCACAGCCCACACGTAGCTTCGTATATGTATATACACCGATAATAATGCCTCTCGTAGCAGCTGAGAAGAGGAGAGGTCTGTACTCCGGAATGGCTGCTGCTGCTGCCGCTGGTGATGATGATGATGATCGGCTCGGTTCGGCTGTTGGGCTCGGCACGCTCGGCTGCCGCCTGCACGCCAGTCGGTAGTGCCAAGCCAGGTTGAAAGAGCAGCAGCAGCATCGCCAGCCAGCATCGAGAAGCCAGCAGGAGAGAGACCACCGAGTCGACCGCATCGCCGCCGAGCGACAATCGCGACGAACTACTGTTTAAACCGCGCTGCAGTGCTGCTACTGGCCGGGCCCGATCGCAGCGCGCATGTGCAAATCGCACCTCGAACAAACTTCACGCCGCAACAAGTGTGCTTGGCGTGCCTGCCTGCCTCATCATGCCTGCCTGGCCCAGCCGCGCGCGCGAGAGAGCAAACCCTTTGTTGTTTCTCCCACGACTCTCTTGAGATACGAACAGCATCATTGTTGCCGACTGTTGATACGTCCTTTGCATTGTTTCATCATCGTCGCATATATCATTGCACGCGTCCCTTTCTCTTCTCGTGCATTGGAAATATCGAGCGGTACGTAATTTAACTGGAGGATCACTGTGCCAAGGACTCCACCACGCTTAAGAGTTCAATTCCCACGGAAGACTCGGTCATTATCCTCTGATAACTAACCTTTCTTTTCTTACCGGCTCGATTCAAGCTTCGACATATGCTGCCACGGGGGAATGTAACCGATATGAATCTCATAAATAATGAAATACATGTGTAGTGATATAATTGTCAGATATTTAAAAGTATCCATCCTGCCTAATTTTTCCAACCTAACGTCCATTTTGAATTTTAAATTTCATCAATAAATTGTAATCGCTGAAAAGGAGATGTGCGAAATATCTGCGGATAGACACGACTCTCTCGTGATACACCATGGCAAACATTCATTTGCATTTGACATTAAAGCCGGTGCACGATTTATCGTTCAGCGGCCAATTTGAAATCTCGTTTCGCGTACGTGTATAGAGTGCTGTACATTCGAGAGCACAGCCATTGTATTTCTACCATTCAACGACAAATTTCATTGTATTTCACGTGTAGTATGACCTATTCCAGGCGATCCAATTGATAATGCCGCCGGTCGACCAAGCAATCCTCCCTTTCTACGAGCCTTTCTTTTTGTCAATCAGCTCTAATATGAGGCATTAAAACTAACATGTATATACCAAGTACCTTCGATAAGTAATCTCGCGGAAGAGCCGTATGACTTCTGGTTAATGAATCGCTATATAGACGAACGTGAGATTTTCACGCGGGGGTGTGGACTGCTCTAGAGGGAGACGAGTATGCCGAAATAAACTTTCCCGGGTTATGTAAAGGCTTGTCTCGCTTGTAGACGCCGGTATAAAGGTCGGCTCTGCCCCCAACGGTCCAAGAGTTGCTTGCGAACTTCACGCCGACAACCATCGACCACGGTGATCTCTATATGTGTTATAAGAGCTACCCGTAAACATAGCCCGTCCATCCGTCCGTCAGTTACACATATAATTCCAGTCCATCCACAGGTTTGTGGATTTACGCGAAATAAACCGGCGACATGCGTTCTTTGGTAAGTCTATACATATATATATATATATATATATATACTATTTTGTATTCCTTTTTTGTCAATTGACTCGAGCATAATTTTGCATCGATTTCTAAATATTTCAAACATTACACAATTACATACATGTGCATACAGTGTATACGAAAATTGTAACGGACAGAATTATCAGGTTAACATTATAACCGCAAGAATTCTCGATTACTTTTACTCGCGCGATCGCAATAGCTATCGTGACCTGCACCTACCAACACATCCATCGCATCCTGACCTTTTCACGGGGAAAGGTAGCTCTCTCGACAGATTTACCGTAGAAACATGACGAGGATCAAAAGCCTTATACAGCTTATTGGCATTAATTGTCTCGGTATATGCCACATAGACTATCTAAAAATTTATCTCGTATACGCGAGCGATCCGTTCATAAATCAAGCCTTTCCTCGGTCGTAAAATTTTGAAAGGTTTTTATCGTTAGCCGCGGGTGGGGCCAGTTTTTCGATTGGGGCAAACGGTCGCTGTAGCCTATCCGGAAAATTAGGACATTTATCACAGAAACATCCTTGATATATATATATATATATATAATACCATGTAGAAATCTGCTCAGTTTTCACCTCATTAATAAAATTTACATACACACAGTATAGCCCGTGTTAATTGATTTCCATGCATAATCCTGTTAAAGCTATACAAGCTGTTTAAGATTAGATTGAGTGAATTGAGATTAACGAGTCTATGTATTATCTCTGCAGATAATTATAGTGGGTCTTGTTGGCCTGGCCCACTGTCAGCAGTACTTCCAAGAGCCGGAGAAGGTTGTGAGCGAATCGCGTGATTTGGGAGATACGCGTGGGCACTATTCGTTCACCTATCAGACGGAAGGAGGAATTTTGCAGAAGGAGAGCGGAAGCCGGAAGTACGCCGGTACGCCAGACGAGACGCAACTGATACAAGGCTCGGTTCAGTATAACGCACCAGATGGCACCCCTATCGCCATGAGCTGGACGGCCGACGAATTTGGCACTCAAGTGTCGGGCACCCATATACCAACCCCACCCCCGATTCCACCTGCGATTCAACGCGCTCTCGAATGGATCGCCAAACAACCCTCGACCACCGAGCCCCCAGAATCACCCAAGGAACTGCTACGACAAAACGCTCCAATCAGCAGCAACCGCCAATTCAAACTGCCACCCAAGAAATTCTAAATCATCGCTAGATGGCTCTTTCGCATATATACTCTGCACGCCTTTGCATGCTTGCCAAACACGCACATAGATACACATACTCGCACGTACATATCCACTTGTATAATACCTGTACGAGCGAGCATTTATGCCTGATATTGTGATAATAATTATATTTATATACGCGCACGATATGTACAAAGAGTGCAATAAATTTTCGATAGTTTCGGTAATTCGTTGTTGGATTTTCCCTGAGACTACATTTGACTATTTACGCACACCCATTTGTATTTTACGACTAAATAAAAATTTGAATAAACGATAAAGTTTCACGCTCGCGGCTCTTCTTTCGCAATTATATCGACGTAATTTGGAAATGATCGAGGCCCACGCGTCAGTGGAATTGCGCAAGCGCGTTATGTTTGGGACGAAGATCAGAAAGAAGAAAAAGTTAATTTACGTATATAAAAAGTTTATTTACACTAATCCTTAATATGTATTCCGTACTTCGAAGGAGCGAGTCTCAAGGCATGTAAATATATGTTTCCCTCGAGTGAAACGCGACACGTTAGCGTCGAGACTAGCTTTTTCGTCGAACAGCCTATATATATAGTATATATATATATATATATATAATGTATACACATAGTATATTGGCCTGAGAAATCTGGTTTACTGTGCTGGTGCGTCAATGTTGTTCTCCTCGGGGTGAGCGGCGATGTATTCCAGTGCTCTGAGGATCGCTGGTGGTATCGGTGGACTGGTGGGTAGGATATCACCCTGAGGCTGGAATCCGTTTTCGTCAGCCACATAAGTGATTTGGACCGGGGTGCCATCTGGTGCCGTGTAGCTGTAACCACCCTGCACTTCGAGAGCCTCCTCCTCGGTCCCAACGTTTTTCAGGTGTCCCTCCTCCTGAGCCTGAATTCCATTCGCGGTTTCGTAACTGTACTGATAGGAACCGTCGGGGTTAGGTCCGTCGACGCTTTGCTTCAAAATGGCGACCGGAGTGGTCGTAGGATCGGCCGGAGCAGCAACCGACACGGCGAATGCCGCGAAAAGAACGGTTATCTGTTATAAGGATACATGGAAAAGCTTTTGTTATCGATACACTGGCATAACCTAAGATATAACCTAGATTCTATTAGGTAGTATATATGTATATGTAAACAAGACGAGGCAACATCGAACTCACCACCGATCGAATCATGCTCAACGATTTGTTTTTCCAAAATGCAGTGTGTTGTGCTCTTCCTATAACTTCTCTCGCGCTGCACTGATGATTTCGTCTCCTGTACATTCCGCTTTATATATCCCCCAAAAGATCCGCGGTTCCTTGCTAAGGTAATAGCTTATTTTGCCCTCTCCCCCCTCCAACCCCCACCTGTCCCGTCGACCAACCAAATTTTGCGGATGAGCAATACACGCAGCGACGAAAAGTGACGAACACACGCGGGGACTCGTGCTACTGCTGAGGTCATACCTCTCTTTCACGCTTCTTCAAAGGTCGACGCCTCAATTTACCCATCGGTTTTTAATTCGGTCGCAGCCTACGGCAGGAACCAGACTTGTGAATGAATCCCCGACCCCCGTTCCACGGTCTATTCTATTAGCGGCTAGTCCGCTCGGAGTCGTTGAATCATTGTCACCGCAGAAAAACATCCAGAGGTCACCTGGCAAATGTGAATTTTATGCAACAATTCGATTCAACTTATTATTTCGCGTAATTGCATATCCTTTCACGTCGATTTATCATGGAGCTTGACTTTGGACGATTGATATCGCGTATATCTCAGATATTTGAGGTTATGTCGACCTGCCGCCGACCGCGATAGTCTGTGTGGACTGAAGCGTGTATATACATATGTGTATATATACACTAATGAGGTATATTTCAAGGATGCCATTACCATACGCTGGAAGATTCACACGATAAAGAATCAATATAGGGTCCGTATAGTGTCCTTTGCATATTTCGCAATGGAGTTGACTAATTTACAAATTAATTGAGCCTATCGAATTTTAGCGTGGTCGTTTTTCAAGAGAATAGATACGCGGCCGATAATAGATTAGTGTAATAGGTTTGTAGCCGTCAAGTGAAATTAGCGAACGATATATTTCTACAGTCTTCGTTCAAAGTTGTATGTTTTGAGAAAAAGTGAGTCTAATTTAAAGAGTAGAATAGCAGGTGTCTTCTTTCGTGCACATGATTCGCAATGCAATGACCTCGAATCTTCGGGCAGGTTTGTTCGATCGGCCAAATTAAGTAGGTCCTGCTGCTGGTTGGTGGCGCTTGCTGCTGCCTCGCTGCAACAAGTAAAAGACGCCATAATTTGTACCTCGGAGGTCATCCCGCTAACCTAAATACTATACGATATATTTTTACTTTCACACGGCAGATGAGCCGAACTTACTCAAGTTGCTTCAACGACTGTTACGCAGTCGCGGTGATTAAAGAGACTCGTACGCCGCTTATGACAATTCATCACTCGTATTTCGCAGTGGCCAGTGGCCAGTTACACGAATGTTTCAAGTAACGCCTTCGGATGTCAGTAGTGCTCGGTACATAGGAAAAGAATCATTTTCTAGATGCAGAAATCCAATGGATTATTCTCAATTGGAATAAATATAACTTTCGATCGCTCGCTCAAGCTTGGCTCGTCCCCCAGAAAAACGCGAGAGAATTATCGGCAGATTTTTTCCTCCGTCAGTCGAGAGAGCGTAAAGAAAGAGAATTATAAATCCCGTAATTTGGCCTCTTGCGCAACGAGCAGTGGAAACGTTGAAGAGCCCTTCTACGGTCCGTAATATTAACTATTATTAGTTCTACGAAAAAGTCACTAGTTCCGTTCGTAGCATGAAGGATGGAGGTCCATAGAGACGGCGTCCTATAACCAAATTTATGAATATTGAGTTTGAGAATGATAATGCCAGAGCTGTTCGAACTTTCATTTTCGTACATAACCTTAGAAACGGAAATTTGGTCTCGCTATGTTGCGTTATATTTTTAAACATAGGTATGTATTCTGTTAGTGATCCATTGAGCAGTGTTCGTATATACACGCAAGTTATTATTTCAATAACCACAAACGTAACTACTCTACTTATTGAAATAGAAAAGAGTCTTCTCAGTGTTTCCAGGAGTAAAAAGCAAGAATCTGGAAAAGGAATAACTTTTAAATGGAAATATAAGCAAGTCCAAAATTAGTGTGGGCACCAGGCGTGACGACTCTAGGCGGTATAGGCCCAACGAGAATTTCGCAAGGTGTACAACGATGTCAAAGTGTCAGGCATGAATCTATCAACGAGAGGGAGGTCCTAGCGTATCTTGCAAGGTTTCGGCGGTGCTATAAAAGCGCCTCTTCGGATGGCTTTTACGACATGACAACTATACTAGCCAACATGAACACTTTGGTGAGTTTCTCGCAGGATTATAAACCTGTCTTTTTCTTCTCTTCTCCTATATTTCCATCTCCATAAAATCAAATCAACCTTTTCCAAGCTGCATCGTCACCATTAACAGAAAAACTGTATGTTTAATTGAATATTTCTAAAAGGACTAACTTCTATTTTTGGCAGAAATTCGATGTAACTGGTTAAAATAACAAATGTACTTTTTCAGACTGTCGTAGTTCTCTTGGTATTGGGCGTGCAGGCGGCTTACAGCGCCCCACTGGAAGAATCATCGACAGTTCCAATTGTAGCCTACAGTGCCGATGGTCCCAATCCAGATGGATCGTACTCGTACAGTTACGAGACTGCGAATGGCATCCACGCGCAAGAAGAGGGCCACCTGCTGAAATCCCAGGACCCCAAGGAGAAAGAGGATTCCATCGTAGTTCAAGGGTCGTACAGTTACACGGCTGACGACGGAACTCCCATCTCCGTCAGTTACGTTGCAGACGAGAATGGCTTCCAACCCAAAGGAGACCATTTGCCTGTTGGACCAGCGATCCCACCAGCTATCCTGAGGGCTCTCGAGTACATCGCCGCTCACCCGGAACAGGATAACCTCAGCAAGTGATTGTTCCATTTAGTGCAGAACGGATCAAACTTATATTCTTCCATTATACAGTACAAAAGCCATAAATACATAGTGAATAAACCACAGCAACAGATGCACGATCTTGCATCGTCGTGTTTATTGAATAATCAGTGTGGAATCAATTTTCGCCATAATCCAATATTCGGCATATCTGTGCGTGATATGTGTGTTCTCTGAATATCAATATATACCTACGTATACTGTTATATTCTGTAGTTATGGTTGCCATATCAAACGTTTATATTAAACGTTAATTTTAAGCAAATATACGACTTACGACTATTTCAATATAAATGCGTTTTCTTGAGTTTTTTTTTACTATTCTCTATTCCCTTTCGCCATAATCCAATCTTCGACATATCTGTGCGTCGTATGTGTATTAATCGAATATCAATAAATATACCTATCTATACTATTGTGTTCTGTATAGCTACAGTTGCCATATCAAACGTTTATATTAAACGTTAATTTTAAGCAAATACACAATTTACTTCTTTTTATAAATATACATACAATTTCTTTACTTTTTCCATTGTATTCTTCCTTCACATTGGCTAAATAAAAATTATTCTCACTGCAAGACTATAAGACAATTCGTGGTTTATCTAACACTAATCAGCATGAGATCAATTTTCGCCATAATCCAATCTTCATCATATCCATATATCTGCTATGTGATATGTGTATTCCTCGAATATCCATATATATACTGTTATATTATAATTACGCCCGGCCATACGAAACGTTAACCTTAAGCAGATATACAATATCCCAACCTTCAAATATAATTACACCTACTCTTCTTAATTTTTTTCCACTACCCCCCTCCCTCACCTTGGCCAAATCAAAGATTTCCTAAAAGCGTAACTACCTTTATAGCAATTTATCGTTTAGCGAACTTGAAGTTTACGTAAAAAATCACCTAATATCAAGAATCAGCAACGTATTACGATGTTAATTAGAGGTTGGTTCAAGTTAAACGATTACCTATAAATTACTCAGAGACAATCCTTGAATTTAATATATTCCTCCGGTGTTTTCCATATTTAATGGATTGCTACTTGAAATCATGACTAAATTATGGAATCTTCGCAGTGCTTAGCAGTAATCGATGCTGCGGAAGAATTTCGCTAACGCGTAGATTACACGAGGGAAATATGTGGCTTCTTTAAAAATTTTCGACTCTACTCCTTCTGCTGACCGAGGCACATGGTCGAAGGATTCGTCATGTATAAATATATATATAAATATATATACATTGAAAAAACAAACAACCAAAAACGAGTCAAGATTTTCACACTTAAACTACATACATATATATATATATATATATACAATTATTCGCTTGAAATCTTCCATTCGCTGAATGAATAACGACGAAAAAAGTCCATTCAATTAATTTCAGGTGTGAAGTGTCACGTGAATCATGACTGGCTGCGATACACAGCCAATTTTAGAAAAATCTCGGTTCTATCATCGCGAGAAATGTGATGACGTAATATTATAATATAGAAGGTAATGTATGTATATATATATATATATAGGTGCACTTTGGAATGTTTAACGACAAGAATTCGAAAATAATAGAAGAAAGTTATGAAAATGATTAAACCGTAAACAAGAAAGGGAGATACAAAAATTAATAGTATGTTATATACGACGTTAATTGTGAGAGTTACGATGATGTAACATTATCGTACGTATGTACATAAGTGCACTAGAGTGCTGAATAATATACGAGGGTGCGAACCAAATAAAGCTATTAAAATCATTAATATAAACACAAATGACAGATGCAAAAAAATTGTTTATCAACTAACTATTTTTTTTTTAGTACATACATAGTATATATAGATACACCAAACTACTGTACACTACGAGGAATCGAACGAAATAAAACCATTAATTATAAATAAATACGAACGACAGATGGAAAAAAAATGTAGATTCGTGAAAAAATTTCTCTTAGCGTACACACACATATATATAAATGTACTAAATCAGCGAACACTACGAGGGCTCGAACGAAGCAGCAAAGATCTATAAAAACGTTTAAAACGTAAAGAGACGAACGGCGGATGGGAGAAAAAATAGTACTTTACATACGTCGTTACTTAGCGAGGCCCAATCAATAACAGCACGAGTAAAGGGTAAAGGATAATAAAGCGAGAGAAGAAGATACGCAGGCAGAGGGCGACCTTGACATATAAGGATAACCGCAAACATTCTAAGAGAGTGCCTCTGCCCGTAGGCAAAATCAGACGCAACGTACGCCGAATTCAATTTTACCTTCGCGCATCCAGCTCCTTGCAGCTGAAAACGAACATTCCAGAAAAACTACGTATACTTATCTCGCACGCCAACTCTATATATATAGATATACACCATAAGGCAGAGGAGGGAGAGAGAGAGGAGAGAAATTGCAAAAAATCCACCTCGCGAATTAATTTAATCTCGCGCATTATTTATTATTATTATTCCTGGCGAAAATGTTAATCTCACGTTCGTCCTAGTTTTTATACACGAATCCCAGTGTCCTTCGAAGCGTTGTTTTCTATAATGGGTAAGAGGGGGGGGGGGAGGCGTTTTAAAAGGCTACCACACTACGTATATAAAAGAAAGGTTATGGAAGCGGATGCATTTAATCGCGAGAATGCCCGCGCTTGAATGAAAGCAAGTCAGGTCAGTGGGATTGCTGGGTAGATTTCAATGGAGGTGTCAATGGCTAAGGCAAACACGAGAGAGTTAAAGGTGCACGTATATCAACGGTCCGGCACGTGTAAAGAGACGCGCGAAGGCTTCTTTCGTCATTCGATCATTGAGCAATTTCTTCTGAAATTTAATCACTCGCGCATCCCTTACACCAATGTATACGTATATATATATATATATATATATATAGTAATTGGACAAAAATTGATTCCTCGGCAAGAAAGTATCGCAGAAAAAGGTGGACGTGTGACGCAAAGCCAATTTTCATGACCCTAATGATCGAAGAAGCACTTGACCTCTGACCCGATATACTCTATCATCGTGAAGAAACTTTATCGGACACTCGGAGGGATTCGGCCTGCGCGCTTCGTCTCGATATTGAAAAATCGAATTATTACCATCGATTTAACGATCCCGCTTGGGCAATAAATTAACGCTCGTCCTATACGGAATTCTCCTTTTAGAGCCTTCTATTTCTCTTAATAACTACTTTTCTACATCTCACTTAAACGTTTTACGCGCGACACTTGTGTGCATATATATATAATTAAGAGAAAATCAATATTTTTAAGTACGACTTTACTAGCGATATTTTGTGATTTATGCGCGTGACACACGCGCCTGCTATAATTTACGTAAGTGGAAAAAGTTGGAAAAAAGGAGAGGAACGACAACAATATAATGATGCAATTATATATCTCGTCACTGTGGACACGTGCTAGTCTCTATATATACATACATATATAGTTTCGAGGTACTCGATGAAAATTCTGTGCTTCGTAGCGAAATTGATTCGCTCGAGTGAGTAATGCGTTGTACACCTCTATATCTATATATATATATATATATATGTGTGTACAGCGAGAGTCGGATGAAAGGCGAGGAAGTAGTAAAAGTCGAGTTGTGTGGCAGGGCAGCATAGCGATTGTCTCGCTATTGTTTCAGTACACTCCTTGAAAGATCCGCTCCAACTCGAGTGCAGATAAGGGTTGACATGGTTAAATCTGTCGTTGGCAGTCAGTTACTTTCACACGTGATATTTATTCGTGCATCGAGTGTGCTCCACCGTGCTCCTCGTATTGCGCCATCGAGTTTTAATTAAAAGCCCAAAGATACGGTGGCCACGACTTTCCCTTACATTTGTTAGATAATTATCCGATGCTAAAAGGTCCACACCGATCATTTGTCTGGCTTCGCAACGGGCCAATCAGAGCGCTGAGAGTTATCGAGCGAGGTCGCGTGGCCAAAATTCGCGAAAATCCTGATGAGTCTCGAGATGAGCTGCTTTTGAGAACGCTTGTGGGTATCGGTGCATGGTTTCACGTCGATGACGCGTTTGCTTGAATCACGCGGAGGTTGAAAATGTTTGTTTCTCTTGCGAGGGAAACGAGCGGTGTGTTTCCCTCGCGAGAGAATTTATCACTCGTGTTCGATCTGTTCTTTAGAGTTTTTTTTATGAAAAAGAGGAAGCTCGTTTTTAAGGACGTTTCGAATACCTTGATAGAATTTTGTATATTCGAACCTAATTTTTTCTCGTTAATATTGCAGTTTGTAATTTTTATTTAATTTAGGTTGTATTGCTGACTTATAAAAATATTAATTCATTTTTTTTCTAGCAAAAATGGTCGAAACTCGTTAAAAATTAAAGTATAGTTAATCTTTAATAAGATTTTTTTTGAGAATTTTTCTCTCCACCGTTTATTGTTTACGAACGAATGAAAATTACAATTTATATAAACAGCGTTTTATGTAGAGAATGTTTGAAAAATCGAGCGTTTCGCCCAGGATTTTTTCATGAATGGCGTTGTGGGAAAATTTGACCAAAAAATAGTGTTTTGTGTCGTGGAATAGTGCGGGTGATTTAAATTTCAATGATTTCTAATTATTTTTGGATTTCTTACCAATGTCCTTAAAGCTGAGCTGTAAATCAACGTTGATAAAATACTTGGCAATTTAGCAGAATTCACAGCTTCGATCTAATCTATCATGTACATACATATATATACTACTCGAATGGTGAGTAATTACGGAGTCAGATCCCAAGTTTGCATTACGCGCAAACATCGATTGATCACGAAGATTCCAACAACAAACTTAAAATTCATATATATAGAACTATAATAGTACAACGAAACCTAAAGAAAAACGAATAAACAAAAAAATATGAACAAAAACCTGATAATTTCACCACGAATAAAACCAGGTTATCAACACTAAAAAAAAAATCCACAATATTCCACTATTATCTTCCAGCATTAAATCACAACACCACGCGATGCAGAGGTATTATTATACCGGAATAGAAAATTATGAAATAATGGAAAACCTGAACTATCAAAAATTTAACTGTCATTTCTCAAGCAGCGTGTCTGAATTTTTCAATATTTCATTGTAACAACCATCGACCGTACACACGTACACAAAGACAAAGGTAGTTTGGGCGAGGTGGAAAAAATAAAGAAGCAGGTTTTCCATCGGTATAGCATAAAGGGGGGGGGGGTGGTGAGGGGGCGTTTGTAGTTAAGGGAATTATATGACAATTGGGTAAGAACGTTTTAACGGGGACTCGATGACATTTAGCTTACTGTGACATGGTGATCCCCGTTAATGTACACAGCTCGTAGCTGTGCGGTTGTCTCTCGACACGCACACCGATGCACGTTTCGTACCATTACGCGTGCATCGCTCGTCTTCCACAAGGATCCCTCTCGGGCCAGTAACTAGTAGTAAGTACACGTACACAGCGTGCCCCTCTATTCTTAGTCCGAGTCGCTGCATGGGCCACGTGCATTTTCCACGACACATGGTGGCCATCGCTATTCACCTGAATTACACTGGTATTGGTAATGCCTCAAGGGGTATATATACTCAGAGCGCTGCGGGGCTTGATAAACACTTGCCCATCAGCTATTACTGCTGCAACATGTATACGTCATTGGTAAGCGTAATAATTAATCAAGAACGACATAGACGATTGTGTGCGCGATTCGAGCTTCCACTTGCAGTGTCTCTCTCTCTCTCTCTCTCTCTCTCTCTCTTCTGCAAAATCTGGATATTTTCTGTGAAACGAAACGTGGGGAGGGTGAGAGAGAAATTTTTGTGAGTGCCAACCGAGCCGGGGGCTTGATTCCGGGTAACACCCCCCCCCCCCCTTGCACATGCTCTGATTCTTGCTCGAGCTGCTCATCGATGTTTTTCTTTGATACGTGGGGTGGTATATATATATATATATGTATATACGTTTATTTCCTAAGAAACCTTATAGGTTTCGTTTATCTTTGTAATGGAACCACCAGGAGATATCTCGTTCTAACAGATTTATTGTTGAAGAGAATTTTTTTAGAGGTTTTTTTCTTTCCTTCGATTACCTGCTATGATCACTTTTATTGTATATATATATATATATACGAGAGTGTAATCGAATAGGAAGAGGAGCAGGTGCTTTTGTGAATTTATCGATAACGCATGGGAGGCACACAAAGTTCATCGGAATGATGCTTCCGGTTGTGCAATGAAACTCGCAAACTTGCAACTGTGCACTTAGTGTTCCGAATCGCGTGGATGATCCGAGCTATACCGTTACTACTGTGAAGTGACTGAACTAGTAACGGAGTGCTCCACTAACCTCGCGTATAAAGTTTTAACTGCACCCTCGAGGAATCGGGCGAGAATCGATACGCGAGCAGAGTAGCTTGGAAAAATCGATAAATCGTGTGTGTGAGTAGGTTGCCTTATTTTTTGATATAAAAAAACTTTTTTTTGACAGATTTTTCTCACGTTACTGGGGTGCGCCATGGCGGCGCCGGCGCCAGCGGACCAGACGCCGATCCCCATCATTAGCCAGAGTCAGGACGGCCCCAACCCGGACGGATCGTACAAGTGGTCCTACGAGACCGGAAATGGGATTAAGGCGGAGGAACAGGGGGAGGTTAAGAATCCTGATACGGAAAACGCGGCGATGAACGCCCAGGGCTCCTTCAGCTATGCCAGCGATGACGGCCAACAGATCTCGCTGACTTACGTGGCCGATGAGAATGGCTTCCAGCCCCAGGGTGCTCATCTGCCAACCACCCCGGAAATCCCCCCGCTCATTAAGAAGGCGCTCGAATGGATCGCTGCTCATCCTTCGAAAGAGGACGAGAACCAAGTTTAAGCCCCTGCCTGACGCTGCTCTGCTGCTGATCCCTTGCCAATCCGGCCCAGGGCCACCGATCTCCTTATTTATCTTCTCAAGCTTCTATATTTACTATTTTCTTTCTTTCCTTTTTTTTTTTTTTTTTTAGTATACACTTACTTGGAAAACTCCACTTTATTGCTGTAAATATTTATTGTTCCACGTATTTTCTATATTTACGTGCGTGTTTATTGTAGATTCTTGAGTATAATTCAGGGATTTCAATAAATGTTGTACACACGCACGTTTTTTTTTTTTTTTTTTATTCAAATTTTTGTCCATAGATTGTGCGTTCAAGGATATTTTTGTGGAATATAGGTAATCTTTGACGGAGAAAGTATGGATATTGTAGTTTTATATTTGGATTCTCCTGCAATATCGATCACGAAGCAATAAAGATGTTATCGAAAGAAATCACGATTAATTGTTGTAAATATTTATTGTTCACGTATGCTTTGTAGACGTGCGTGTTTATTGTCGATTCTTGAGTATAATTTAGAGATTTGAATAAATGTTACAAATGCATTTCTTTTTCTTGCTTTCTTCTCATTCAAATTTTCATCCACAGCTCATATATTTAAAAGTATTTACAATACATATATGCTATTGATAGAAAAAATATAGATATTATATATCTATTAATTCCCTTACGATATCGTTCACGAATAAATTAACATATTATTGAAAGCAATCTACATTTAATCTTCAAATATTTGTTGTTCTACGTATTCTTTACATATATATAAAAATTATTTACAATATATAATATATATCTCTAACACAAAAAAGGTATATATATATATATATATATATATATCAATGTTTGATTCCCTTACAATATCATTCACGAATCAACAAACACATTATTGAAAGCAATCTACATATAATAGCTCCAAATATTTATCGTTCTACGTATTCTTTGTTCAGGCGAATGTTTATTATAAATTTTGGAGTATAATGCAGTGCAATGATATATAAATCTCTCTCACTTTCTCTTTTGGAAATTTCATCCAGAACTAGTGCATTCAAGGGTATTTATGGAACATGGATGCCTTTGACACAGAGAAAGTATCGATATTCTATTTCAATATAATCTCCCTGCAATATCGTTCGTGAACCAATAAAGATATCATTGAAAGAAAAACCTTCGTTTACATTTGCTGTAAATATTTATTATTCCGCGTATTCTTTATTACCCGTCTGTTATGAATTCCGAAGCAAACTGCATCGAATAAATGTATATACAATATATACATCGACATCCCTTTCTTTCTTGTAATTATCATCCACAGCTCGTGTATTCACGAGCATTAATACAGTATAAACGCCTTTGACAGAGAAAGTACATAGATATTTTCAATTTCAATATAATCCCTATGCAATAACGTTTAACGAATCAATAAAGATATCATTGAAAGTGTTTATAATTAATCATGCATGATTATATAAGAGAGTTTTTCATTGTCGAAGATTTTCCGTTCCAGGCTCGTTAAAATCGACAGTGGCCAATCAGTCGATCGAAAAATTAAACACGTTTCTCTACATATATATATATATAATAACTACGCTTACGTAATTCGTGCATGTGTCGCGTGAAAACGTGTTGCACGGCTCTGGCAAAAATTTCTCTAGAAAATTAGATAGCGAGGATGTATACATATATATATATATATATATATATATTATATACAAGAGAGTCCACACTCGTGTTTAACGCTCATTGAGAAATTCTTTTTATCGCCTTTCAAGAAACAATAATTCTTTCTCCGGACTCTCTTCTATTTATAAGCAATGATGGATTCTCGCAGTCATTTTGACGCGGACGAATCGCCCAAGTGTCCGAGGACAATAAAGGAGACGAGAGCCAGGCATAGAAACGAGAGAGAGAGATGATGCTACGGGAAGAACTTTCGCGGACTCTCCTATTACGCAATCTCTCTCTTACCGCAATATGCTATCTCTGACCTCGATTTTTCTATTACCATATAGCACCTCCGCCCTGCGACTGCACACGCGTTGTACTTTATTTTATTTATCGCTTCCAAACGAATCAAACTCTTTCTCCAATTTCTGTATATATATATATATATATATATATATATATATATATATGACGAGACTGGACTGCCTGTAAGAGGCAAAATTCTGATAAACGCAAAATTTGATTGTTCCTCTTCGTGATTCATCGACAGCCCGCGCGATGAAGCGGTATTCATCAGACACACTCTCTCGAATAGACGTTTTAATTAGACAAGTTGACGAGTGAAAGGCAAGAAGCGTCACTCTTGTTACAAAACTCCTGACACAACAAGATTCCCCTGCTTCTCTTATCCTTCTAATTGATAATAGATATATACACTCCGTTTCCTGTTATCGGAACTGCGTTGCATCCGCAGCTACCGATCAATTTCTCACTCCGCTTCTCGTACAAACGATTTGAAATCCGAGATTCAAGGCTACCGAGTGTTCTTGGAAACTACTCAGCGACCTTCGACCTCTGTCACTCGACACTTCCGCCAGAGAAAATAATTAACGTGGAGATGAAAATTAAACCGCAATATCTTTCTTCTTGTTCAATTTCAAACATTTTATCCATCCACGGTTAGCAGCGATTAGATTGTAATTGTGGATAAAATGTGTTTTTTTCTCGTAGAGAGTATACGAGTGGATATATATGTAGATAGAATCGTGCGATTGGTCGACGCAGAATGTTCGATTTGAGGAGTTTTATCGATCCGCGGTTAGTCGCGATTAGATTATAATTGCGCAAAAGGTGTGCCAGCCGGAGAGACAGGCTCGCGAAGAACGAGAAAGTTTTTCAAGCAGTTTTTTTTTTATTTGCAGGCTGCACAATTAATTACATTCTGTTGGGGGCAAACTATAAATGAGAAAGGCTGGCTGGTTGTGGTAGGGCTGAGCGAATGGAGTACGTTACAAGTGCTGCAAGGTTTAAAAGTTGGGCAAAACGCGCCTCCTTTTTATTTATATACAAAATCACAAGTTAAAGTATCTACGTCGCCCTGGACGACGCGCTGCTGCGAGCAACACGGCACGATCCCTCCTAAACCGCTGACACCGTTGAACAGTGCACTTTTCTTTTTCTCTCGTTACGATTTTTCTCTCGCTTCGTCGTTTTTTTTCTTCTTCTTCTTCTTCTTCTTCCTATAATATTGCCGATGTCGCTGTTGGTGTTCACCTATCTAGATACGAGATTCGCCAAAGTATATACATATACATGTTGCGTATAATATATATATTTTGCTCTTATGCCTGTTTTTTCTGTTAAATCTTAGATTAATATACCACACTATGTTTATTTGTATTTTTATGGTTTGATCGGAAGCTCGGGTCGGTTCTGTCCATGGCAAGTTGGCTCGGAGTCAGGTCACGCTTGAAGTAAAGTTGTTCCGTTTAACCTGTGACAAGAAGCAGAAGAGGAAGAACAAGGACAATAATAATAATAATGAGAAAAAAGAAGAAAATTACGAGACACGCATCGCGATGAAGCGTGCTTATAATTTTCAAAGAAATGAAGGTAGGGTTGTTAACGAACCTCTAGGTGGAGGCCTCTGGCCCTGGCCACCATCGTCCTCCTCAGGATGAGCCGCGTTCCATTCCAGTGCTCTCTGGATCTCTGGTGGGATTGGAGGTGCCGTCGGGATGTGGGATCCCTGCACTTGGAAGCCATTCTCGTCGGCTATGTACGTTATGCTGACCTGTTGTCCATCTGGCGCCACGTACGAATCCGAACCTTGGGAGACAACCGCGGGCTCCCCACCGTCCACGTTTTTGGGCTGCCCAGACTCCTGATGGCTGATTCCATTGCTCGTCTCGAAGCTGCACATGTTTTGTCGTTAAACGATTGATATTTTTATTTAACGAAAGAGGGGAGGGGGGAGGGGGGTGGAAAATTAATTTTTTAAGTATAAAAAATGAACCTTCTTTGATATTTGAGTAAACATCTGACACGTTTCAACGTGTGGAAAGAAGAGAAAGCCTTTGAGTAACCCTATAATACCTACAGATGTACACATAACCTACCTGTTGTCTCTTCGTGGCATTGTACCTACTTGGCGTGGTACACGCTCGTCGTTTGGTTTGGGCTATTAGGCTTCTACATGACTACTAATAAGCGTCGCCGACAATCTTCCTTTCCATTCGCGTGAAACGGACTATTGATGAAAGCCTCGAAGCAATTAAGCGCAATTTGTTCGGTAATTATCGCCGAGTTAATTGGCTCATCAATGATGATAATTATAGTGGATATATAGTCGTGTTTTAATGACATATGACTGCCTATGATGGGGGTATAGGACTCTCTCTCTTTCACTCTCTTTCACTCTCTCCAACTCCCAAAGCTTGACAAGCCTACTACTCACTTGTTCACGTAATTTCCATCGAAATTCACTTCGAGCTGTTGGGACGTGATGACAGCATCCTTATCGGAACCGCCGGCGCCTGGTCGCTGGGGTGCGCTTAATGTTCCCGTGGCGCACAATACGACCGCCACCAACACCTGTAACAAACGTGCCTTAATTATTATTCTTATAATTCCGTAATCCCATAATTCGTGTGAGCGATAATGAAGCGAGCAACGATCTTGGTACGCTGCCAGATAAAGTGTAACACTAAACTGTATAGGTTAGGTGGGCTTGGGGGGATCTCACATAAATAGCGAGCTACCGAACCGAAGTAAATAAACAGAGGGCGCGTCGCGTCGTTCGTACGATTCACGCGACGCGCGTATCCGTCTTCATAAACACAACAGTACCCGTATATACGGGAAAGGAGGAGGAGGAGCGGAGGGGGGGGGGGGGGGGCTAACTAACGCACCACTTTCAATGGGATAAATACTAAATATATATCACTCGTATTAGATTTCCTTTAATTGTTCCAAAGAACACGGAATAAGCTCGTGATAATTGACACTCGATATACAGTGACTATATGATTGATGAAAATTTTCTCGCGGCCAACTTCAGGACTGTGTTGCATCCGAACGATCAGTATTGCAAAGGGAAGGTAAATAGGGTTTGGCCGCGGAGGCAAATACCATTGTCTAAGAAATCTCTGCCAATCCCAAACATAGCAGTCTATGAACCTTTTGGTTCGCTCAAATATTCATAGAATTCGTGAAAGTAACTCGAGTGCTGGTGTGGCTTTGCACGGTGCACGACTGCAAAGGGCAAGTAAGCAAATAAGATGATAATGCTCGTTGCAGTTACATCAGTCGCAAATGACATTATGAAATACAGCGTGCAAAACTGCTAATAAGAAGCAGGTCCAGAAACTTGCTTTTAATTTGAATCGTTGATGATATTTTTCTGACATTTGCACAAGAGAAACAGTCAATGTCAAGCCTCTTTTTAACGCCAAGGTTTCTATTTGTTCGACTGCTATAAAATGCTAATCGATCCATCGGTCATTACAGGATGCGCGTACAAACGAGAAAATGACAAAGTGCGCGTAGTTTCATAAGTATATTGCACGAGATGGAAAAGAAATTATCTTCCCGGTGTAATGATGGCGTATCCATCTAGCACCGGTTCCAAGTAACGTGTAATAAAGCAGACAGTTATGAAAGAAGGAAACACTGAGCGCGAGGCAACTTCATTCATAAGGTCAAATGTTCATCCAGGATGTAGCTATATCGATTGACGGACGTGCTATTTTGCTCCTTATTCTCACATCTCTTCGACTTATCGCACGGATTAATCTCGACGCTTGGTGCAAATAGTTATTGAAAAATTACACACGCTTTGCTGTACAATAATGGCGGGTAGGTCCGCGATAGAGAGGAGGCTGATTAGCAGCCGCGCGCTAATTATTCAAAACTTATTGAAAAAATGTGCGTGTGCGTGTCAAAGTATTTCTTACATCTTATTAAAGTAGCAGATTGCTCAATAAATGCCATTCCTCAAAGAAGACGCGTCAACGGTGACTAGTTTCGTGATGCAATTAAGAATTCATTATAAAGTCCATATTCTCAAATTTATGCTTTGTTGTCGTCCCGCATAAACTTGACGCTTTGTTTTTATGCCACGTTGTGCCAAGGACAAATTCGTTCCGATCGAGCTTTTCACTTGTTTCAGTCGACACACGGGTATACGTGTTTGTTATATACGACACGAGTAGAAATTTCGGAGGTTTACTGTATAAAGAAGCACGACGCAGGTTGTCAGTGTTCGTTTTACAATACGAAACGATAAATTAACTTGTACTTTACAATCACGGCAAAGTGGCAATAAAAGCAAGTAAAGACAAGTTCTATCAACTTCAAAATGCTATATTCTACGTAACATATAATTTAGTGCATTTATTTTAATCGAGTAGGTTTTACCCCCCATAAGAAACGTACATGAGAGATGAAATTATTTGAGGTTAGAATATAAGCGAGGCGCGAAAGCAGGGCGATACAATAGCGATAACTCGAGGAGCGAGAATGAGTTTGTCGACACACGAAATTGGCACTATCGAGAGTTTACAACGGTCGTTATCGTGTTAACGCTTGGCGTTATCAGTGGCGTGTCTCTGGCGTCGAGCACCTACCTTAATAGTGTACAACATAATCTCTCTCTCTGTCGCACGGATACCGAGGAGGAGAACTTGAGATGCAGATGGGTTGGTACTTGTGCTTCTTCGTTAGATGCTTCGCCTCTTTATATACACGACCGTAGTAACGTGGTACAGTGAAAGGGGTCATCCCTGCCTTCTTCACAATACACTTCTGTCCAGTGCATCTTCGGAAAAAACCACCTTTGTAAAACGAGAATAGAACTTTTACCCATTGCCTCGCTCGGCAATCCTCTATCTGCTGCAACTTGAACTGAACCCGGGCCTAAGCTGACCTTTATTTCGTTATTTTTCTTCTCTTGGTTTTATATATTCGTATAAGGACAAATCTTGACTGGAGGGGGGGGGGGGAAGGAGGGTAGCATTCGCCGTTTATTTTCCAATAGCGATCCTTCTCAGCCACGACATCTATGATAGACAGAAGGGTACCATCGAAGAGCGCGACGCAATGTCTAGGTCGCCCGAATTTCTCATTTTCTTCCGTTTTTCGCCGGATTTACATGTAAACGAGCTGTAATCCCTATGCATATTCATCCGAGTACGTAACGGGTGTGGCGTCTGTCCGTGGCACACGCTCGAGACAATAATTTTGCCTCGTTGCGCAATGTTTGGGCTCCTGTGCTGTAGCCTCTTCCGGTCGGTGAATTCTTTTCGCTATATACACAAAAGTGTACGTATGTATATAATAGATCCAATGGGAGAGAGCAGCTTGGGCGTGGCGCGAGAGAACAATGACACTCGCGAACGGTTAAAGGATTCAGTTTCAGGGTCTGGGTCGCTTAGGACTTTCGTTTGTTTACAATGTGCGTATATACTGTGGTCGTTTCCTCGAAACGCAAACGCCTGCAAGATTTATGGGTTCTCTAGAGACGTACTTTTCTCCTTAATTAGCTGGAAACTTGCGAAACGTCGCAAACCGAACGTCGCGTCGATTAATTGCCACTCGTACCATTAATATTAACTGATTATACCGAAAGGGCAGGTGCAAGCTCAGCTTTAATTTTGTTTACACGAGCTAAATGTACGGTCGGATCAAAACAACGATCTTCGACGTTTACAATGGCGTGTTTTCATCAATTATCTAACTTTCTTCATACAGTTCCTGCTTATTATTATTCATCGGTGCAATTATCCATGGCAGAGGCGAAAATCGAGTGAGGATACGAGCGTGAATCTATATAATTACTGCCACTTGGATAATAAGCGTAAATCGTTTCGCGTGAAAAATTACCGTGTCCGCGTCCTTCGAAACTGAGTCGTTCCCTCCAAAATACACGCGGACAATAATAATAAATCACGCGAGTATACGTAGATGCACGTATGTACGCGTTGTGTTTCAGGTGCGTAATGTCGGAAGCACTTACTAAATCACCTCGGCGGCTATAAATTCTAGATATAATCATATATAAATAGTTTGTAAGAAAAGAATAAAGGAAATGATAAGGTATTTTCTATATGAGAAGGAATTTCGATGAAACGTCCGCATCCGTTATTAATGTTCGCGTATTGAACGCGAAGACAACCTTTCTCGCGTAAGTTCCACGGCCATACAGCGACATTTGCACAACGTGTCATTCATGTGCCGGGCGCAAGATCGCGATTCGCGCGTGCAGCTTGCGGAATGCTCACCGGCGCGGCAGCACAGCTACCTCTTCCTCTCTATATATACATATATACACGCTATACAGACTCGGTTGAAACCAGAAGAGCGTTTCTTTGTAAAAAGCGGCGGTTCTTGGAAAATGAAGATATCCACTTGAAATATGCAACCTTCGCCGCGGCATTTTATAATAAATGTTCAACGCCATGTTTGCATGAATTTCACACAATGCCGGTATAAAAGCTCTCAAATATGTATAAAGTTTAACAATTCGTATATTAGAGTGTATGTACTTTGGAATAATTGTCGTGCAGATTACGAGGCGCAATTTGCATTCCAATGGGTGGAAGCATTTTCCAACTATGCCAGCAGCCTGGCTGCGGCGGTGGCGGCGGCTGTGGCAAGCATTGTGGGTAGATAGGCCGGCTACAGAGAGAGCGAGTGAGAGATAGATGGGTGGGGGTAGCGCTCCGATCCTGCTGCAGCCTGTTTGGTCGACGACGATGCAAAATGTGGCGAATGCCTACGGGTACGCGAGAGCAAAAAAGTGAAAAAAAAAAAAAAAGTGATAATTATCCATCGACAAATAATTATGAAACGCATTATTATCTTACAGTGTATCGAATATCTTCGAGAAACCATTCGATACGGGATGATCGGCGTTTAATAAACACGATCGAGTCTCGTATACGCACATCGATCGATTTTTTATTCCACGTCCTTAGAATAAATTATCGCCTTTTTTTCTTCTCCAGCGCTATTCATATATCTCCACGCGCTTAACGAGACCATTAATCTCCAGGAGGCGATTTCAAAATTCCGGAAAGAGTCTGGGTGATACCGCTCCTAGACAGAATCTACTATATTACAGATATACGTAAATGGTAAAAGTTAAAATTTGAAGCGATTTGTCTCGCGTCGTGGAAAATAAATTGTGTACGTCCCTGATCGAAAGCGGACTCGTGAAAATGGCTGCAAATATATACTTACACCGGCACACATGACGCATCGCGACTCGGAGAGACGAGTGCGTGGCACGCACAATCTCACAAGCTTCTTTATTTTTAAAACCACTCTTCGACTCGAGCAACTTTATTCGACAAGCTCTGGACATTTTATTTTGTATAGAGGGTAATCACGCTTATCACAAGTAAGCCCATGCGTGCATGGCGAAATTTGAATTATTGATATGGCTTTTGCAAAAATTGCGAAAAGATCAAACCTACCGGCGAGAAGCTGCAAAACTCGCTCCGCGATTTTTCAGCGATCGCAGGAAAATCCTCGGATAACTATTTACGGTAAGTAAAATACGGTTATCACTGTTAAATGTGCTTGACAACTTTTAATATCAAACGTCTAGTGCCGTTATGTAACGCCATCGATGTAATTATTCAATTTTAATACGTGGTACACGCGGTTTAACATATTTATGATATCTTTATGTAAATGGCGCATCTCCCTATATTGCAATGCCGCAAAAATCGCCAGGGATGCGCAATAATGACTTGTGCCTGCTTTTGTTACGATAAGTGTACTCCTGTGTGTATCAATAAAATGCTTTCTCTTCTGTCCAATTCTGGTAATTTTGCAATTTTTCCAAATCCACTCAATATTTTACACGTGGCGACTGAGATGTTAATTAGCATCGATGATTAATTTATGCTAATTCAATTAGCGGTGCGATCGATGCATGATCGAAAATATGGACGAATCTTTGTTTCAGCTGTAAGGCTCTGTAGTGCAAAGATGGGTCAACCTTTCGCCTTGCGATTATGTAAGACCTCGGACTGACTGACCTTTAGGTTCGTTCATGGCATGCGGCATTTACGTAATTTACCGATTACGATGTATTAGAATCTTCTATGACTGGAAAATAGACCTTCCCGCTCTAATATTTTTGAACTTCGATGGAAATATATAACTAAATTCAAACTCCGTTCTTATTATTGTTATTATCATTGTTTAGCATCGCGATATTCTCAGAGGTATACTTGTTTTCAATTTAAAAGCATTGTAAAGGAATATACGCTATTATATATATATATATATATATATATATATATACCGAGCTTGTTGGTTAACACATCGAGTAGTGTCAGTCGTCGGATGAGTCCTCATAGAACTCGGCGAACCTTTAAAAACTCGTTTCTCTAGTTTTTTCCACGGCTAAATTAAATTTAGCGCACACGTTTCACTTAAAATCTCTTCCTGCGCAAAAACAGGTAAGTCATTTGAAAGATAACTTTCAACTTCTTTTTTTATTCATTTTAATGGTAGTTTTGTCGAATCCATTTCTCTTGGAATGATCGTCGTAGATCAATTTATCGTATATCAAATTTCAAAGCTGCAATTTTGGGGTAAAATCTAATTTAATTGTAATACGAATTAATTGCTCATTTTTCTGTTTGTATTGAGCGCTAAATAATGCGCGCGTATTAAGATAGCTACCGAAGCGACACCTTCCAGTCTAACGTGAGTAGATGCGTTCGGAAATAAACTTACCATCAAGACTTTTGCCAGATGGATCATCATTTTTAAGCGCATGCTGTAAGGTAAATTAACACGTGGTGAGATAATCGTGGATTTCAAACTCCTTTCAGGTGCATTGATTTATTTAAAAGCTTTTCCTTTTTTTTCAATTCTTTTATATATACATAGATATGTTAGAACCGACAAAACAGTCCTTGGCAGGGATAAGAGTGGTTTTAGCTAGTGGTTCACCGAGAAGACGTGAAATTATATCTAAACTGGTATTCTATATGATTTATGAACATTATTTTATGTTAGTATCTGTTTATTTATTTAATCATTATTTATATTTGGTTTTCATTATAGGGAATAAATGCAGAAGTCATACCATCGCTATACGATGAAACACTTGACAGATCAGAATATGTAAATCATGGTGTTTATGTTGAAGACTTGGCACGATACAAAGTTAGAGAAGTTTTTGAGAGATTAAAATTTAATCATAAACAAGCAGATTTAATTATTGGAGCCGATACACTTGTCACTCTAGGAGATGAAATTTATGGAAAACCTAAGGATAAAATGGATGCTTTTAACATTTTAACAAGGTACAATGTGTATGGGATTTTTACCAATTGCAAGAAAACTCAATTGCTATATAAATTGACTATTAGCTTTTTGTTTTTAGATTATCAAACAAAGAGCACATTGTATACACTGGCGTTTGCCTAAAAACTCCTCTATCGGAATTAGTTTTTCATGAATTGACACTAGTTAAATTTGGGGATATTACAAAAGAACAGATAAATGCATATATAGATACTGGAGAGCCTCTGTTAGTATATAGTTTGAATTATATATTATTAGGTATTAAAAATACAAGCTCCTCAGAGAGGTGCTCTTAAAATAATAGCTTGGCTTTCTTTTAGCGATAAAGCTGGTGGCTATGGAGTACAAGGTGTAGGTGGCTGTTTGGTTGAAAAAATAAATGGTGATTTTTATACGGTGATGGGTATTCCATTGTACACATTAACAAAAAAGTTGAATGAATTATATTCCAGCTCTTAACAATCTTATTATTCATTTTTCAATAAAAATTTGTTTAAAGCTTGACAATTGTTCTTGGAATAACAAATTTTATTTCAAAAAGTTTTCTTATTCATATTAAGGTAACAATATTGAAGTAATATTAATTGCAGTGCAGCATGTGTGTGTATATAAATCTATTATGTAACCAATAATGAAATTATTTTATCATTCCAACAATTAAGTAACGATGATTTTTACCAGTAGACGGCGGATCGGAATAGGCGATATTTATGACGATGTCTAACTAAAGGTACTTTAGCACTAAGGTGTCGGCAGTGTCGCGGAACACCACCCATGTCTCTCTTCTATATCACTTCGGTCGAAGGACTTTGCGGGCTATAGTGAGTAATATAATGCTGATGCTGACTAACCCACTTTAGTTTCATGCAATGGCCTCAGTTTTATATAATTTGAGGTTTTTATATATATTTATTTTTATTTAAATTTAAGTATACACCAGTCCATTGTACGTCGTAGTCTGCCTATTTCGAATCAGACAGAGATGAGGCGGTAGATCGCTTATGACGTAAAGCGAAATAATCCTCAGACGGTGGCGCCATCATTTCAGGTGAAGCTTAGCCAGATAAGAAAGCCTGTATGGCCGTCCAATCCATCCATCGAAAGTTCTTGCCTGATCTTGGTTCGAACAAAGTATTAAAAGATGGAGGATGTCTTGGAAGAGGTTGTATCACCTGAAGATTTAAAGGTAATAATTTAATAATATTAATTTGTAGCAATCATCTCTTGTTAATACGCATTAAATTGTTGGACTTTTAACGTGTTAGGTTTGAATCATTCGTTGTACGAACATCTGAGCAGAAATTTTCTATGCCTGCTTGCTAATTGAGGTTATAATCGTTATTTCGATTTAATTACGAAGGAAGTTTTTAAATACGTTTATTACTATATATGTTAAATGATAAAAAGCCTTTTAAGTTATTTTTCTTATCAAACTAAAGATGTAGATTGTACGTCAGATATGTTGGTACTGGTACAAGTAATATGAAATTAGTACTTTAGAAATCCGGTAATTTTGACATTTGTCCATTGTGTCATATCCTGAAATACGTTAAGTATAGCGTTATCGTGCGTGACGAAATCAGTATGACTCAATCTTGATCTGATTATGCATCAATTAATTTAATTTTCTATGTTAGATGGAACTTCTCCAGATTAGTAGATCAATTGAAATATCACATTATCTTTACAGCATGTTTATACGTATGAGTATTTTTTTATTTCAGAAATTTGAATTAATATATCACGAACAACTTCGACAGTCAAACGTCACACAAAAGGCACAATTTGAATATGCTTATTGTCTTGTCAGAAGTAGATATCCAGCAGACATAAAAAAGGGCATTGTGTTGCTAGAAGATCTTTATAATAATCATGGAGAAACAGAGAGACGAGATGCATTATACTTTCTAGCAATTGGAAATGCTAAAATTAAGGTAATGTTGTCTAAAATATCATTAATACATAATTTGTTTTTTTTATGTGAATTGATTAATATACATAAGTTTGAAACAATTATTTTATTTTTAGGAATACAGAAAAGCTTTACAATACGTTCGTGCATTCTTGCAAATTGAACCAGGAAATCAACAAGTTCAACATTTGGAAACTCTTATACAAAAGAAATTGGAAAAAGGTTTTATATTTAAAAATTTGTTGCTTTTTAGTAAACATAGCGTCATCTCTCATTCTCTTTTAATTGCAATGAACTCTTCGTCTAAGAATCATAGACAGATGCTTTATTGCTTTATATTTTTAACAGTTCTCTTATTCTCATGGATGATTAGTAGTTACATTTCATTTGTATAGCTGAAAAGACTTATTTATTGGTATTATCAACTTTGACAATAGCATACCAAGAATTAGTTTTAAACGCTATGCGTTTTGCAGCCATGAATTTTAATAATAATTTATATCCTCTACCGATATAAAAAAGTTAAGCATTTAATTCGTCAAATGCTCATTGCCTATTTGAGGTTTGCATTGTTTTCAACAAGGACTTAAGACTGCTATAGTATCAAAATTTACAATTGAAATAAAAGTCTTTTTGTTTTTGCAATAATTGGCACTGAATTTAATTTTTTTTTCAGAGGGGCTTATTGGTATAGCTTATGCTACAGCAGGTCTAGCGGTTGGTGTTGCAACAATAGTCGGTGTTGCTATGGCAATATCAAAAAAGCATTAATTTATATTTTATTTTGCAATTTGCTGTTTAAAGCTATAGGCAATGCGTGCGATGAACGCGTATTTGTTACCTTTGAAATTCACCTACTTTAACACGGTCTCAATTAAACAACAATGGAAATTAGATTGAAACTATTTATGAAAGAGAATGTGAATTTCACGAGAAACCAAAGTAACGAGAGATGAATGTGCATGCGCGTAAAATGTTTAATGGTTTTATTCATCAAATTGTTCGTCTAAAAGAGTTTCGACGATAGAAATACGTGTGAAAGGCAATTATCATTGATTTCTATTTAGAAGACATTCCGAAAAATCCGAAGATTCACTTACCCATTGCTAGATTGTTTATTTGTACCAAAGCTGTAGTCTGTAAGCTTGTGATTTTGTATATAAATAAATAAACAATGTCGATTAACTGAAAATTGTATTTAAACTGATTGATATTTAATAAATGAATGTATGGTGTAGCTCTTCTATATTTCTGTATTTCGTATTCCCCAGTAATGTAGAAATATTTGATCAAGGGTAGGGAAAAATGAGGAAACATGATTTATTATATATAGATTTATTGATGACTTCTTAATATCCGTTGATAAAGTTGTTTATGTACAAAATAACGCTGAAATATTCCTATAATATTATTATGTTTAGCGACCTATTTTATGGCCCGATGACTCCAGGAAGCCACTGTCTTTTCGCTTTTTGGATTCCACGAGTCTACAAGTTTCGCTCTTACGTCCTTGCGCCAAAGTACGGAGCGCAGCTACTCTGAGCGAGCGGAGTCGCAGTTTCGCAGCCCGCACCTAACCTCTTTTTCCTCCCGTTTCCCATCCCGAAATATTTACAGATTGATCGCGTGTTACAACGAAAAGGAGAGGCCGCGAAAGCGGGACTCGACCCTATAAGATAGTATAATACAATACATAATGAATATTCGACAAGGGGCTGAAATTCGAGTATAGGCGAGGAATTATTTTATAACGCATACTTTTGAAGTAATACATATATGTACAAGAGAGTTAAAAAAAGTGGGAATTATGTCCACGATGTAACGACTATTTCCGTCTTGATTTCACGAATAAACTGGGCAGTGCGTCGTAACGTATGGGGAAATATCTGGGATTTAAGAATTGTTTGAGAATAGCATTGAGGTGCTCGTAGGCGAGGTATAGGAAAGTGTCGGTAGGAAAAGGTGTTTTATTGCGGGTATGTAATATAATTTGATTCTGGCAGTAAAATCGATCAATTTATAGTTTTATTGCGTTGTAGGCAGAGAAAAATAGTACTTTCTTTTAAAGCTACGCGTTATCTTATGCATATAGAGAGACGTGTATTCATTCTATTACAGGAAGGTCCGTGTGGTGGTTGTGCTAGTAAAAACTGACAAGCGTCGAGATATTCGGGGAATATCATAAAACTTGTTGATGATGGCGCGTGAAGAAGTAAACAAACATCGTCCTCTTATTACCAATGAAATGAACACAGCTTGAAATCTGTTATTCGTGGACGCATCTCTTCTACTTAAAACAAAGTTCCCAAACCAGTTGACAAAGACGCTACATACTATGTATATATATATATATAGATATAGAGAGAGAACTTGGGTTTAAGTGGGCGAGACACCGTAACTAGCGTAGGAATGAAATAACCACTCGAGTAGATTAGCAGCTTGAAAATACTTTAAGCAGTTTAGGGATGTATATTGCTTTCTCAATAAGGCTCCGCTATGCTTTACACGAAAATGTACAGTGTGTTTCTCTCATTTTCCGGCTGAACCTTCTGCTAAATGAGGTTTGCTCGCTTGCATTTGTCATGAGCCGCGTTAACCCTTTCCTCTATCGTGCGCGAAACATTGAAAGTCCATCGCCTGCCAAGGAATCAACGATAACGCGCGTCGATGCTTCATCTCCTCCTCTCGGTACACAGCTACCGTGTGTTCTCCACGATATACATATATATATATATATATAGGAAAATACATATACGTTAATTAAACGGAACGCGCGCTACCGTCAACATTAATAATCCTAATATTCGAATATTGCAATTTTCACTCTGTTTGCATCATCGCGCGTTATCCGATATAATCCCAACGTAAGTGCGTAAATTTGCAGTTTCGCTGTTACAAGACTTGTATAATCAAGAATTATGGACTGTAAAATTAAAAGCTCTCTCCTCTCGAGGCAAGATGTTTGCTCGCTAATTTGAGTCTTAAAAAAGTCGTATCACGAGTCTAAACTCTCTTGGCTTGGCGCGCTCTCTCTCTCTCTCTCCCTTTTTGAAGCAGGCGATACTTCAATTTTCGATTGACAGAAGAAACGTGAATAAGTCGTGCGTGCATAGATACGAGGTGGCGCTCGGGATCAGGCGCGAATATAATCGATACGTTAGACGTATATATCAACAAAATTTCTATATAAAACCATAGGCCTTACGAACTATCGACGTTCAAATTTTTTGTACAATAATTTAATATTCGAGACGATTAATTTACTCGACCGTTACTCTGCTTCTTACCTTATCTTGCTCAGACTCCTCCTTGCTGTTATCTTAACGTGTCGGTTGACTAGCAATACGATACGTTGTATTATGATTTTTAGTACGACCGTCATATCGTAAAATATACATTTGCTCGTTCTACCGTTATGGGATAATACTCTCTCTCTCTGCTCTCTCTCCTCTCTCTGATACTTGACCCCGACATTTATAGGTTATGTAATCAAAGACATCCTATTACGACTCCTTCCAATGAGATTAAAATAAGGAGAAAGAATGTGCTTCCGAGAAACGAGGATAAACACTCGCGGAGTTGGGCAAAAATAACGCATTTGTATACAGATGTCGCTGTTGGTATCTCTCACGTTTATTCGTCGTTCTTACCGCGCGCGCTGTACACAGCAGAAGAAAAAACTGTATCGAGAGATGAAATGGAGGATTCGTAGTAGTGGTACGTTTTATGTATCTCCAAGTGCAATCAGTTTCTCCTCTTTTTCACGGTACGTCGCAGGATCGAAGCCATTTCGGTCGGAATCAATCTTGCACATGCGAGTACATCGAATCCGTCGCAGCTTTAGAAATTTTCCATTTTTTTCGCTTTTTATTTTACTTGGACAAATATGGTCCTCTTAGGTTAAAATATCTGGACATATTATTTCGATAAGAGATACACGAGTAGTAGTGGTAAGTACATTCAATATCTTGAAGTGATAGATGTTAAAGACGCTTTGAACATCGCACAGTATATTATTATATTTAGCCTAGTTCTTTCGTGCGTGATAGAGCACGCGCTTTGATCGCGGTGAAATTATTTTCGGTAAATTGCTACTACAAACCATATCTCTTGAACACCGAGGGTATACATAATTTAGCTCTTTCGCCGTATATCGTACAGAAGCGTAAACTGTACCGCAATCTGATCGGCGTGGAATGTATCGAAGACTATATATATATACACATATACGCATGGAAAATTGCATAGAAAAAAAAGAGAGTAGAAAAAATCGTTAAAACTAATACAGCGTCGGATCGAGGTAAACAACGAGGAGGAAACAATGCTTTATTTTTCGTTCGATTAAGTAGCCCTTGCTCCGGGTAGGATTGCTCTCGAAATTACCGACAAAATGATGGCTGGCTGTTTAGAGCGTCCGCGCCGTACACTGCATGCAACGCGATCGTTAAATTTGCATTTCGAGTGGCTCGAGGATGCTATGAAAAATACATGATTATTAAATCAGGCCGAAATTTGGAGCAGTCGTCTTCTCTCTCTCTCTCTCTCTCTCTCTCTCTCTCTGGCAGAGACACTCGATGAACAATCGTTCTCTTTTTACTTCTGGTACAAGGTGTAAAAGCTGCGCTCGGTGCACGACGTAGTTGTTTTTTGAGAGAGAGAGAGAGAAAGAGGAGGAGGGGGGGGGGGGGATTTGGAAGAAGAGAATGCAGCGTCGAAGTAATTTTTCCACGTCGTGTGCAGAGCATCCTGTAACGACTTTTTAACACTGATACCATCCGACTAAAACTTTGTATCGTCCCTGTGACCGTGGATATTATAGAAGTGAAATTCCGCTACTCCACGCCCAGCGGTGGTATCGTGCCCGGAGTCGATTCAAGGTGCAGTCACCTTTCTCAGCCAGGGTGACCGTGGAATTCCACAGAGTACACTCAGGCGGAAAAATAATCTCGTTCCGTAAAGTACATCGTTCCAGCACGTTCAGCGATCCTTGCGCTCCTCCCCTCTTTTTCTCTCCCCCTCCCCCCTCCTCCCCACCCCACTCTTATACAGTTCGCATTTAGATTTCACCTTTAACGACCATCGAGGCTGAAAACCGTGTTAACCTAAGCGCGGCCGCACCCTTGGAGCGTCCTGTTAAGCTAATTAAGATACGCGTAATAATCTCAAAAGATGGAAACTCCTCTCGCGAACAATTCTCTCTCTCTCTCTCTCTCTCGCTCTTATAAATAATCAGCAAAGCGAGAGCTTTACGTCCATTGAAAAATGGTCTGCTTTTCATCTTACGTGATCTACCGCTATCTCGTGTAACATTAACATTTTGATAGTTTTCCTCGACCGCTTACTATCCCGGTATCGCTCAAAAGACAAATGGTTTTTCTCCCGTACCCCTCGCCCTGCTCCTCCACTTGAGAGACTCCCACGCGAGTAGATAAAACCGCTAAAATTCAGTCACTCGCAACGGACAAATGTTCCATTCGACCAATTGTATTTCACGTTAATTATAGGAAAATCGAGGACGCGAGGCAGACCTAGCTCGACTATATATATAGTATATCGCCTCGTTGGTGTTCTTATTTAGAAAATAATTCGACCGTTTAGAATAGATATATCATATACTATATATATATATATATATATATATATAAATACTGTCTTTATATCATAATTGCAGGCCCATATACGATTGGATAGTTCATCGTCCCTCTAACATCCCATAACGCTCTTAATAATAATACAAGCGAGACGCTCGATTCTCGCCGAAGATTCTGGCAGTTGGAACTCTTATACACACATGTATATATCTACAGCCATCGGGAATCGTAGGATCTCTGGAGAGAAGCTCGAGATTCCATGCATTTCAACGCAGCTCTCATCCCGCCCGTCTCCCATCACACTCGTTACGCGAATAGTTCCTTATTTTCACTCGGCCAATTCGTAGAGAGATTCCCGGAGATAAGCGCGTCGTAGAGCGATCCACTATCGAACTTGGTTCCCAAGCAAATCTTCCCGCAGTCGGCCGCTGTGCGTGCATGGTCGATCGGTAATTTTTCGGCTGTTGGTTGCTCTCGTCCCACAACGTATTTGGCTGGCCCGTGCCCGCGGGCTCCATCCGCTCGTTCAGTCTTCAGCTCCGGTCATGGTGGCCCTTATGCGCGGTAAGTACCGATGCCCGCACCCATCATATCCAAACTGTCCCTCAGCTCCATCTCCATGTGGTTGTCGCGGTGACTCTCGGCCCGGTGCTGGTCGCGCTCGCGTTGTCTGCCCGACGTCCTGTCCTTGTCCCGTTCCCGAGTGTAATGATGATAGTGATGAGAGGAGGGGTGTCCGTTCATGGGCAGAGTCGGGTAGTTGTTGCTGGACTGAGCGCAGGATGGACTGTGCCTGGACGGTAAGGGAGGAGGAGTGTGCTGCTGCTGATGATAATGATGATGACTGTGATGGCCAGGTACACCGTTCTGGATCCTGTCGACGCAGGTGTCGTTGTCGCGCGGAGGAAGAGGCGGTTGAGCGGTGGAGGTGCTGGTGTTACCACGACGAAGAGAGTGGTTGGAGTAGTGGAACCTGCTGGTAACGGTGTCGGGTCCACCGGAAGTGGCGTCGCTCATGACGACGCCTCCGGCCCGGTGTCCGGACGATGATGAGGAAGAGCTCGAGTTGGGCAGCGTGCCCGGACGACGCATTTGCCGCGCCGTCTCTCCGGCGATGTAGGTGAAGCCCTCGGCGAGGGTGGTGTTGCTGTGGGGCAGGAACCACACTCCGCCGTTACCTGGGCTCGCTGCCCGAAGCTCTAGCTACAGTTCCGTAACGGGTATAGGCTTGATGCCGGTGGATTGTTGCTGCAATTGTTGCTGTTGGAACTGTTGATGCTGTTGTTGTTGTTGCTGAAGATGATGATGATGAAGAGGAGGAGGAGGCTGGAGATTGGGCGGAGCCGACGGCGGCTGCGCGGGATTCTGGTGATGATGATGATGATGATGATGCGCGTGGGCGGAACGGACTATGTACTCGTCGTCGGAGAAGGTCTTCTGGTACTCGTGTTCCTTCCTCGAGATGGCGCGATTCTTCCACTTGTAGTCCTTCAGAGCGTCCCTCACTCTTCTGCGACACCTGTAATAGAGGATCAGGGCGAGGGCCGTGAATAGGGCTAATCCAGCCGCGCACAAAGTCGCTAATAGAGCTTGCTTTCGCGGATCCGAGAAGGCGCAACCCAATTCGTCGGACGTGATGCCTTTGATCGGTTTCCCTTTGAGCTCGGCTGGCTCCGCGCAGATCACGGGGCTCGAGTTCCTCGCTACCAATACTTCCGACAGCCAGAAGATGTTGCAGTCGCAGAGCAAAGGATTCTCGCTGAGGTCCAGGCGTCTGAGCTCGTTCCAGGCGATCAGGGACTCTGAGAAGTGGGTGAAGGCATTGTCCCTCAGCATGAAATGCCTGAGATTGGGCAAGCCACCTAGGCAACCCTCCTCCATAATGGCGAGTCTCTTGTTGCTGTTGAGGACCAGGGTCTCGAGGTTGGTGTTGTCGGAGAAGGCTCCGCGTTCCACCTTGACCAGAGATTTGGCACCGGAAATGTCGAGTTTCTTCAGCTTGGAGAGACCCTGGAAGGCGCCGGAGCTCAGCACGGTGAAGAAGTTTTGTCCCAGGGTGAGTTCCTCGAGTCTGGGCAGAACAGCCAATTGCTTGGTCGGCACTTCTCTGAGTTTGTTGCCGCCCAATCTGAGGCTCCGCAGGGCGTTCAAACCGCGAAAGCCTCCGTCAGAAATGGTCTCCAATCCAGCGCCCATCACGTCCAGCACCGCCAGTTGCTCCAGCCCTTTGAAGGCGTCGTCGCTCAAGCTGGCAAAGGAGTTCCAACCCACGTGAAGTTCGGCCAGGGAGCTCAGCGGCACCAAAGCTGCCGAAGGCACGGTCTTCAGCTGATTGTCGTCCAAGAAGAGGACCCTGAGGCTCGTCAGCTTCTCGAACGCACCCTCCTCAACCTCCGATATACGGTTCTGACCGAGGTCCAGTTCCTGAAGTTTCCTCAGAGGCGAGAAGAATTTGTTCTTCAGCACCTCCAGGTAATTGTCCCGCAGGTTCAACACCGTCAAAGAACTCAGGCCGAAGAAGGTCGTTTCGGTCAAAGCGGAAATCTTGTTGTGCTTGAGATGCAATTCCTCCAGTTGTTTCTGGTCCTTGAAGCTGTCGTTAGGAATGTTGTAGATGTGATTGTTCGAGAGATCGACGTTCTTGAGTGCCTCGTAAAAGTGCATGGCGGCGTCGATGATTTTGATTTTATTGTCCTTCAGGACTATCCGTGTGATGCTAGGATTCAGCGCTATCGGTATGACGTCGAGATTAGCACCGACGCAGGAAACCACGAGGGTTTCGTCGTCGCAGCTGCATCCATTGGGGCAGAAATTCACAGCTTCGTTCAGGCCCACCAATCCAGCCAGGATGAGCAAAGAGATCTGGAGATTGTTGCTGATCGTTTTGCGCCGCCGCAACCTCTGCAACACAAAACGGGGTAAATGTTATTAGCGAGCTGAGATTAGACTAAACGCCTTTTCGTCCACAGCGATATATATATATATATATATAGAGGAGAGGTCGCTGTGCTGAAAATATTCGAGACTACGCGGCTCGAGTACAAAGGTCGGTTACTCCGGCTATATGTCTGCATGGTGTCAGCTATATTAAAGCTAAAAACGAGGCGCGTCATTAGGAAGGGATTATACCTTCGTAATAGTGAATTTCCTCGCTATACTGCTTATACCACTGCACGCCTGACCCCATTACTCATTTCCCATTTCAGTCATATTACGTAGCATTACGAGATACAGCTACCCCGCATTTAATGACTCTAAGCCCGACGTGCCTCGATATTATTTATGCGGACTGTGTAACCGAGTTGGCGACTGCCAGCCAAGCTACTTTGCTCGCTACTCGCTCGCAAGAACCGCGTATGCTGTGCGAGATCCCATGACCCATGCTAAATTATACCGACTCTCTCGTGTAGTAGGCTCGTACGCCACTTACGTCAGCCTATATTCTATATTCGCACGCTCTTGCCTCTGTTCCTGAAAACCAATCAGTTTTCAGAAAGTCTAACGTACTTTTCTAACTGTTCTTTTAATAATTTCAACTGATTGTAATTTACCTGGAGAGGATTCTTTTTTAATAACAGTGAAAATTTGCACCTTGATAAAACGTGTTGGTGAAGCTGATGAAACATCAGTGTATGCACGCTCTTCTATTCTTGAAAATCAATTAATTTTCAGAAAGTCTCACGCATTCTTGTAACTGTTCTTTTGATCATTTCAATTGATTGTAATTTACTTCGAGAGGATTTTTTGTTGGCCAATGAAAATTTACACCCTGATAAAATGTGTTGGTGAAGCTGATGAAACACGTCAGCGTATGCACGTTCTTACTTCTATTTCTGAAAATCAATCATCTTTCAGAAAGTATAACGCACTCTTCTTACTGCACTCGTTCAATAATTTCAATCGATTGTAGTTTACTTCGAGAGGATTTCTTTTGCCCAGTGAAAATTTACACTTTGATCAAATGTATTGGTGAAGCTGATAAAACACTTACATGAGTGCATATATTTTATATTCACACGCTTTTGCCTCTATTCTCAAGAACCAATCATTTTCCAGAAAGTATAACGCACTCTTGTAAATTAAAGTTCCATAATTTCAAGAAATTAGAATTTATTCCAAAATCATTTCTTGGAGTCTATTGAAAACACAGACCTTGATAAGATGTGTCAGTAAAGCTGATAGAACACTTACATCAGCATATATATCTTATATTCACACGCTCTTACCTCTATTCCCAAAAACCAATCATTTTCCAGAAAGTATAACGCACTCTCAGAAATTAAAGTTCCATAATTTCAACAAATTAAAATTCATTCCAAAATCATTTCTTCAAGTCAATTGAAAATACAAACCTTACTAAAATATATCACTAACTCTGACATAAGCCACTCGCACCGGTTTAACCAACAAAAACCCCCACGATCCAAATTCACCTAAAAATTCCTCAATTCCAACAAACAAAATTCCATCCCAAGACAATTTCTTCGATTCCATCAAAAATCAACAACCCCAAAATTCAAAAAAACAAGTATACTACAACACAAAACTTAACAATTCAAAACGCTCGAGAAAAGCAGCTGTACATTCAAACAAAACAAAGTGAATCGAGTGCATATACATATATATAAGTAGGCAAGTGTTTCCTTTACAAGAGCGTTCCACGAGAGGATATTTCCAGAGCGGAATGGACTACTAGAAGTGATCGATCATCGAATGGAGCTGGTCATCCGGACAGGTAGTAGAAAGTTGGTATTGAACGGTTGGAAGATGTTGGATATCTTTCGTTTGTTTTTTTGCTTCTCCACTGATCGACGTGACACGCGCATTTAATTGACCGCGGAGAGCGGATAAGACCACACACACACACATAAATCGTACACAGCACGAGCGAGAAGCGGACGCGATGAGAGATATCGAGGGCACTAATCATAGCGCGACGTTTACCGTGCGGATAACGTCGAGTTTCGGTCTCGGGCGAAAGGACGAGCGCGCAGGCAGCCAGGCCGAATACGTCAGATTTAACACGATGTAATTAGCGATTACAGATTAGCCCTTTCGCACAGATTAGGCCGCGCCACGTACGCGGCCGAGAGAGTATTGGCGCGAGTGTAAACGCATCACCGGTCCGCGTACATGCTGATCGGAGATTCCTCGGCCTACGCGCGCAGTTGCATGGAATCTTTCCCTTTAAAATTCAATTTTCCCGCAGATTTCGCAGCTATATATATATATATATATGGCCGGAAAACCTCTGATAATTTCACGCCCCTCCCCCCCCCCCCCCTACGTAGGTACAGTCGCAGGGTACAATATCCGTCGGTGTTCGAAGCACCGCTCGAATTTATAACTCTTGCTCGTACCCCCCCCCCCCCCCTCCCCCTTCTAATACTACCAGAAAAACTGAAGGTGGTTAAACGTTTTACTTCCAGCTTTGTTTCCCTGAAATTTTCGTTAGTTTTCCCCGGAATCGGAAGAATATTTTCCTCGGAAAACAGTAGACTAGCGCGAGGTTTTTGAATAAACGGGGATGAGTTAGGAAGAGGGGTAAAAAGTGGAAGCTCGAATGCGAAGTGTGTTTTCGCCTCTGCCAAAGGAAATTAGCCTTAATTAAATTAATTAATCCAGCGACAACGGAGGCCCGTAAGCACGTAATCCGTTCTCCGTGGGTTTTGCGTTGACGCACGCGACGCAACGGGATCTCTCCTGCTGCCTTGTGTGTTTACGTGTGTGCGTCGTAAAGTCGCCATATTTTTCCATTAATATTTTCTCGATCTCCCCCCCCCCCCCTCCCCCCCATCCAATTCTTCTTCTTCTATTCATAGGTAATTTTTTATCTAATCCAATAAATATTCCACCGGTTTGTCGCGCGTATCTCACAGAAAAATAATCACTTAAATCATATCCTATATATATATCATCGAAAGTACAAAGCGGTACACGCGAGATAACCGCGCGGTTTCCTCGACGGAAAAATGCTAATATCGATGCTAAACTCGGCTCGACTCTTTAAATTAGCGTACACTCGTGGGAGCCGTAAACTCATTTTTTCTTCTTTCCTCGTCGTTATCCGCCTCGCACACAATGGCCTGTTTTGTTTCGTATAATGGAAAGCTAATCGTGCGGGGCGCTCGCTATTGGAAAAGCAGTCTCTTGCGCGACTATAAGACTCGTTTGTTTAATTGACGAATTGCGAAAGAAGTTAATAATAGCTTGCTCGTCTTATAAATACTCGTTTCAAAGAGAGAGAGAGAGAGAGAGAGAGAGAGAGAGAGAGAGAGAGAAAAGTTTGTGTGTGTGTACACACTATAAACGAGAGTTCCACTCCCGGTGCACTCCACATGGAATCAGAGTGTAAAATCGCAAGTAGGAAAAAAACTAAATGCTTTTGTGTTTTACTGGCTAGGTTCACCGTGACTCGTGTTTCTACGTCAGATGCACGCGGTGCTTTAAACGTGTGCATATATATATATATATATATATATAGACACTATATACGGAATTATACGCTGAACAATCATATATATATATACATATAGCAGTGGCTAACGCGGGACTTTACGGGTACACGCGTGCTGCGAGGACCTTTATTTTAGGATGACAGAGGAAAATCATTATACAATCAGTGAACGGGCTCCTATAGGCTGTCGGAACGATCGATAATCGCGCCACTCGATCATCGTACACGCAGACCGGACAGGACTATTCGTGTTACGGAGGGAGAATAATTCACGGCGACTAACGATCACCACCCCCCCCCCCCCCCCCCCACCACCACTCTATACAGGCAAATCATCGATCGATCGCTTAATTGCCGAGCGCGCTTAAAGAAATAATCCAGGCTCCGGTGGCAATTTTTTCTCCTCGCGTCGCCACCGGCATTAAACTCATGCAACAAATTAACGCCAGCGCTAATTGAACTCTCGGGTGTTGCAGAGTTGACTGTTCTTATTATTATTATTTTTTGTTTTTTTTTTGTGTGGTATTTTTGCTTCTTTTCTAACAACTTGTTACAAAGCACAATGGATCCGACGAATAAACGCAGCGGCAACGGTGTAATTGCTGAAACGTCTAGAGTTACGACGCGCGTAAAGCTGATTTTTTCTCCTTTGCCGTTCTCCCGCATTCCGCGCCGAATTATTGCCTCTATCAAGCGAAATCTCTTTAGGCTTTTATGCACGGATTCGGCGGTAAATCGTTCGATGCGCGCGGTGGAATGATTTTTTTAGGATACTTCCGTGGAGTTTCTTGTCGTTCGGTGATTTCGAGGGTCGAGGAGTGAGGAAGGTTATAGATTTGTTTTCGAAGCCTGCTGCGCATCAAAAGTTAATCGAGTTTCTGTTTAATAGCTTGCGAATGACGAAACGAAGGTTGTAATGGGAAAGAGGGGGTGCGAATCGGAATGGAGGAGACTTGGGAAATTTTCCCGTTTCTTTTGCCGTGTACTTTTGTATATTTATATTGGTGTGTACAGGATGTTCCTGTGAAATAGAAAATTGTTTATAATTTTTAGTTTCCTAAGTGAAACGTTCTATACTTTTATACAACTTTATTTACCCTTCTCCAGAGTAAAGAGCGCAAGAATATATTTATTTTCAAGACCGGTTGCACATCAAAAGTTAATCGAGTTTTTCTGTTTAATAGCTTGCGAATGACGAAACGAAGGTTGTAGGAAAGGGTGGATGAATTGGAACGGAAGAGACTAGGAAATTTTTCCCGTTCCTTTTACTATATATAGATGTATATAGAGTGTCCCTGTGAAATACAAAATAGTTAATAGTTTTTAATTTCTTAACTGAAAAATTCTATATATTTTATTGTATATTCTCGTGGATTACTTCAAGATATTTCAAAGACGTTATAATTTTTTCAACTTCATTTATCCTTTTCAACAGTAAAGAGCGCAAGAATATATTCATTTTCAAAACCGGTTGCGCAGCAAAAGTTAATCGAGTTTCTGTTTAATAGCTATAGCGAATGACGAAACGAAGGTTGTAGGAAATGTTGGATGAATTGGAGAGAAGGAGACTCGGATAATCTTCTTGTTTCTTTTATACCTTTTGTATAAGTGTATATAAAGAGTGTCCCTGTGACACAGAAAATAGCTTGTTCACTGAGAAAATATTAAATGCATTTTGACTGTTTAACGCAAAACTATAATCATAATACTCGTGTCTGCTTTTCGGTATAATTTTACGTTCTTTAAGTGGAAAATTCTCCACTTTTTACTGTATATTCGTGTAGCTTATTTCAAGAGATTTCGAAGACTATAATTTTTTCATTTCATTCACAGTCTCTCCCGAGATAATTATCCATTGGAAAGTGTACGTCGGTGAGTGACTATGAATGTGTGCGTGTTGCGGTGGCGCACACTGATTCAACGAAACACAATGTTACATAAAATTTAAACCGAAATATCTCGTAATTGACTGGATGTAACAAAAAGTTTTACCAGATTTTCGAAAGCCCTTGAGAGATGAGTTACGAGAATCCGCCAAAAAAAAAAAAAAAAAAAATAGAAAATGACATTAAAGCAACTAAAAATCAATTTCACGCGACCTTCAAATTAATCGTCAAGGTCAAACCCGTGATCCATGCAGTGTCCTCTCGAATCGAACAATTCTTAGAACAAAAATTTTTCGAATTTTTCTATATCTATATATATCACATGAATCTTGTGCTCTGTTCGATTGGCTTGTTTCATACGAGACACTCTGTGTACACACATATATATATATATATATATATATATATACGTAATGCGAGTGAGAGTTGGCCAATCAATGGGTCGTTCGTTCGATAACTGGAAAAAACGTCCATTCTTCCCTTCCTGTCCCATTTCCCAATAACTCGTTACACGTTTTGCGAAAGAATCCTGTAATTTGTTTATCGCTCGGTGCATCGGCCAGCCAGCGCAGAAGCAAAACGTTAAAGCTTTTAGTTTCGGCGGATGATCCACATTGTGCTCGGTGAGAAAGAATCATTGTAGCAAGGCAAAAAGCGTTCTAATAGGTGATTATACGGTATACGCGGAGATAAATAAAATAGAGAGGTCTTTTTTAAGGCGCGAGAGTAGAAAAAGTAGGTCGCACTGTGTGTGCTTGAAAACGCTAGAAAAGCGTTTACACGAGAGACACTTAATAGTCTCGCGCTCGTTAGATGCACAAAGAGCTGGACACGCTTGCGATAAAAGAACTCTATATAGTATTATGCAATACTCTGAAATTTCTATAACAATTTAATGCGTTGTTTGAAATGAAAAATCCCTAGAACAAGGTTTTCATCAAGCAATTATTTTTCAACATTCTTTTTCATAGGAGAATTTAAAGCGTTTGTCTGCAGTAACGATTTAAGCGATTTCAATTTTCTCCAAGGTCTCTTTCAACCTTCGATATTCTTTTTTAGAAATATTTCGTAATTTCTCTTTTATGGAAGAATTTCACTTTGCAAATAGAATTATAGATTTAATAGTAGCATTTTCTTTTACGATACACAAATAACTCGATGCGTTATTAATGAAAGGACTCTACTGTACAATACTGAAATTGTTTCGCTAAAAATACAACAAAAATACTATTCGAAATTAATCGAATCTGTAGAAAATATTCTCATCGCTAGGAATTACTCTAAAAAATTATTTTTTATAAATGATCCTCGAAGGTCTGTTTGAGGCTTCGCTATTTTTTTCTCCAAATTCTTAGATTATCCGTAGAAGAATTTCAGTTTTGCAAATGGAATAACAGATTTAACAATACAATTTTTGCTGGAGAACACAAACAAGCGTATGTCATTAATGAAAGCACTCTATCGTACAAAACCAAAATTTCAATAAAAAATCCAACCAAAAAACACCATTTAAAATGATAAATCGTTGGAACAAGGTTTTCATCAAGGAGCTCCCATTCACCCAAAGCGATTTTATAATTCAGAAAGTGAGCAGGTTGAACAGCAAGACACATTGTTTCGTTGAAGTTGTTTCTCGAGCTAAGTTTGCCGGTTGAGTTGCTGAAAATTATTGATGATACTTTCGACGCGTCTATCGCGCAACACGAGAGAGGGATCTATAAAATATGAGCGGGTGGCATGGGGGGAGGAGTAGAGGAAAAAGTTGTCGACGCGTTCGCGGTTGGAAGGTGCGCGTGCGTCGACGATCACGGTGAGCCATGGGTAAAGAGGGGGGGGGGGGGGAGAGGAAATAAGTTTGGAAGGTTCGGAGAAAGAAAAGCACCTAGCGAGCGAGCGAGAGAGAGAGAGAGAGAGAGAGAGATAGGATGCCTACTTATCGAGACAGGCTCGAACGCGACTGGATTTATGAGTGGGAGAGGGGATAGATAAATCTTTCGGTTCCACGACGTACATACGGATCGACGGACGGACGGACGGACGGGGATATCAGGAGAACGGAGCAGACTAGGGCGGAATGCATTTTCCCGCCCACTCGCCTCTTATCAGCGTGAGCCAAATATTCCCTATTGCCTCTTCTTGTTTTTTATCCCCCCCCCCTATTGTCAGGCGTCCTTCGAGCGTCGGATTCACGCCAGCCAAATTGGATTACAAGCGGATAAGCCTGGATTTCAATGAGTATCATAATTAATTGAGAGAGAGCCCTCTCTCTCTCTCTCTCTCTCTCTTTAAGACGAAGCTGCACGAAGCTCCTGCGAGTCCTGATTAAATGGAAATTCGCGCAGTTTCTGTACGGAAGCTGCGAACTATCGGCACTCTCCTTCCGAAATTTCCCAGAGAATCAAGACTCGCGCTCGGCTACCGTTGATGAAGAACGGTGTACGATCGACGAATCTCGCATGCACCCGAAGACGCGTGTTTCTCTACAAATTATTAAATATTTCACTGTTTCGAATTTCCACGCGTATTTTCTCGCCAGTTGCCGACTCGGTCCCATATCAGTCTGCTAATGAATTCCTGTGCAATATATATATATATATATATATAGTATAGAGAGGCTGGCCGTTTCCTCAATTTCCCCGATGTTCGATACCAACGAGCCCGCAACTTTTTCCAGCGAATCGCCGCGATTTCACGTCCGCTTTTCTCCCATTGAAAAGTGCCGCCATCTTGGCCACTTGCTAATTAGCTTTTTCACATGTAAATACGACGACGAATTTATTCAGCTATATGCCGCGCGATCTCGCCGTAGCGCATCCTTTAAAACGCACCGATGCAATCTGTTATCCGGAATATCGCTCCGTTCATGTTTAATTTATTACTATGATTTTAATTCGATTTATCCATTATTCATTACTCAACTTATTGTGTGCGGTATCCGTCTCTTTTTATTTTCCCTTTTTTCATCGTTCTTTCGAAGAGAGCCCGGCTGAAAGATTCGCGAGAAATCGTTCTCGTTATTCGGTGAAAAGCGTTTGCCGCGGATTTTTCTTTCTCGTTGCTATGATAAATTCGAATCGCTGATTAAACTCCACGAGGCATTTCGTAATACAGTTATAAGTCATTTTTTATCGTCGTCGAGCGATCGTCGCGTTTCCGGTGGAATCGAAAAAAGTTTGTGTTTTCAATTAAGAGTCTTAAGAAATTCGCTTACTTATGCTCCGTGGGGGAGAAAACTGTCGGAGCTCTGCTGCAAAGACAATACACAGGCTTATTGAAATTCCTCGGGATCGATAAATGTATTTGAGCTTTCGTCCGGAGTGCGCGGCGCCCGAAGACGCGCAACGCTTTTAGGGAATAAGCGGGAGACTCTTCTCCTCGCTCGGCGAGCTGGAAATTCATAAATGGCGTAGAACGACGAAAAAACATTCGGAAAGAATATATATATATATATATATAGCTTTTAACGGTTCATCAGAGGCTAAATCCTGCTGCGAGGTTTCTTTAAAATCGTAAAACTTTTTGGACAAGAATCCCTGCATATATATATATATATATATATATATATAGTAGATGAAGACCTCGAGATTAATGTTAAGGATCAAGGTTAGGGGTTTCAGCAAGAAATCCTAACGTCGACCCGAATATTTTCATACTTGACCCCTTGGAACAAATTTAATTACCTCGACTTTGCTCTTTCACTCGTGCAACAAAACGAATGCAACGTTTTTACGCGAGACCGCAGTCAGATCGATTTCCACTACACTTATACCACCCTCCTCTCGACACAGCAGCCTCCGAACTTTCGATAGTTTCGTTTAAAGCCAAATTCACTGGATTCTCAATCGAATGTCAATAATTGCCCGCTGCGATGGCGCAACTTTCGAAAAGAGAATCAAAGGAGAAAGGTGAGACTCGACAATGTTGCTTGGGACAGGCTCTGATGGAATATCCAGTTACGTCATATATATATAACGTACAATTATGATTAAGAGATACCGTATATATAGATTTATCGAGTGATAAACCGATGCTTACGGGCGCGTTTCACGAGAGTCGAGTCGAGTTAAATAAATTTGACGAAGAACGCGTGCAGCGAGAGGGGGATCGGACGATATTGGCTCCGGCAAGTAAAAAGCAAAGGAAGATTGGGTGCGTTTGACGGACGATACAAAAGGATGAAGGAGAGGGGGGATACATAGCGTGGCGCCAGAAAGAGAAGGAGAACGCGAAATCTATGGCTGCTCCCGCAAACCGGTCGGAGCCAAGAGTGCATATCGTCGAGCCTCCGCGAACAGAAGTGTATCGTGCACGTAATTCGCTGCTGATGCTGTTACATCGCAATTGCATCCATATCGAGCATATATATGCGTTCGCCAGATGCAGATGCACTTTCATTTCAGGTTTTCGCAAATGCTGTATCGCAGCCAAGCATCTTCTTACGTCACGTGTAATGTATTCGCAATCCTCTCCCCCTCCTCGTAGCCTGTAATTAATGGCCTTACATATTTATGCCGTCGCGTCGATCATATCGATATCCTTTATAATTGATATCTGCATGCGCCGATGGACTGTAAATATAATTAAACAGGCCATAACCATTAGCGTTGAGATAGTATCTCTATGGTGTATATATGTGTATACTGGTAAATACATGATATTTCGAGTTTTTTTTTTAGATTATTTTGCAATGTTCTATACAGGGTGAGGTTACTTGAACCGGATCAAAAATTTGATACGAAATAACGCGTGTGTTTTAACTATGGAGATATTCACTTTTTTAGTACGTTTTTCTTGAGAGTAAATAACAAGAAGATTTGAAGTGTCCTATGGAAAAATGGGGTATTTTTTGTATTTATAGAGTGAAACGCGTTATTTTGTATCCATGTTCTGGGACGGCTTAAGGGCCTCACCCTGTATTTACAGGGTGTTTTGCGCAAGACGTCTCAGGCATGGATACAAAACGACGCGTATCTCTATAACTATATATAAGAGATATTCAATTTTTTCGTGGGACCATTTTGAAACCTCTTGTTATTTGCTTTCAAAAAGGTCCTATACACAAACTGAACATCTCTTATAATTAAAGAGATACGCGTCGTTTTGTATCCATGCTCCCGGGACGTCTTACGCAAAACACCCTGTACATATATATACATATTCTTCTCAAGACGTTCGCATCGATTAAAAAACGGACGATCGATCGTCGATTCGGAACGCTCGGGAGCAAAATTTCCTGCCTTCCGGCTAAACGAACAAAGCCACCTGGCAAATGAAACCGGGCACGCCAAATCAATTTCAATACTGGCGAATATCCCAAGTTCACCGAGGCAAGACATCGCGCAGTTGCGTGTTATTTTTTATTTCTGTTCGTTTGCCTGTATTTTTTTGCTTTGTCAGTTTTTTTTTTTTTTTTTTTTTTTTTTTTTTCGGAAAAACACTTTCATATCTCGCGAATTTTTCCACCGAGCTCCTCTCTTTGCAGTCCGCGCAATAACAGATTGCACGGATTATTGAAACGGACCTCGACAAATATTTTGCGGATAATCGCTTGCGCGGATCAAGCCGAGATTTAATCTCCGCGACTAACTAACCTCTGTCTGACATTTATGAAATATCAAGCGTGATCGTGCGGAACGGTACAGTGTTCTCCACCGTGCGAAAATATATCGGTGCACTTGCGGCAAATGGAAGGTCACTGCGGAACCGAAGAAGATGAAGAGGAAGATGAGGAAAAAAGAGAAGCTTTGGTAGCACTTTTGAAAGACGTTCGGGATTATCGAGGAGTCGGAGAATTAAAAAGAATGTAGCGTATAATTTGATCGTCGAGTTCTTTAACGTTCATTGGGGGGGAAATAGAGTGGTATAAAAAGGTTAACTATTTTGGAGAGTCTACATAAAGTGCAGGAGAGTTAATTGCAGCGTATTTAGCCGGGCGCAGTAAAGCCGATAGGATTTATGGATCCGGCTACATGGAGTGCACAGTATACATATATATATATAGAGTGTATTATACTGCACACAGGACGCGAAGGACAGCGGAGAGTAGGTGCGTGTATATACACACGTAATTACTTATCACTCGCGCGTCCCGCAACATTCCGTGTTATGCCTGTCCCTAAAGTCCTTCGTTATATTTTCTAGAGAATTCCAGTGTTTTTTTCTTTTTTTACACGTGGATATAACAGAAATCGGATGGCAGACTCGTGAGCTGTAAGAAATACATTTGTATCGATCACAGCTGCATGCAGCGGCTTTTGTCGCGTCGTTTCACTGGATGTGTAGCGAAACCTCCATAATTTTCAAGTTGGCAGGATATGGATCAATAATTTATGGACTACTGCAATTCCTCTCCAAGATGTTCTGTTCATTGATGCATCATTGTCGTGCGATTCAACGTGTTTATTCATTTACGGAAATTGTGTAAGTTGGGGCAATTATTGTGTACTATATATATATATATATATATACAGGGTTAGAGAATATAGGGTGACAACCCGAAAAATTTGAAAAGAGGAGAGAATTTTAAGAAAAAAATTCAAATACAACTTTTTAATATGATTAATATTTACAGAGTTACATAACAATTTGTTTGGGCGAAGGGCCAGTATAAATTTTTATACAGCTCGGAAAATATTAACAATATGAAGAAAATTCATTAAAATTGTTTATAGAAGTAATAATAAGGAAGAAATAAGTCTAATAACTTTTTACTATATTATTGACATTTTTCCAGTTATAGAACAAAATGTTTGGATCTAAATTGGCTACTCAGATAAACTACATAAATTGTTATGTAACTCGTTAAAAATGAACAATTTCAAAAAATCTATAGAATAGCTTTTTAAAGATTTTGTAATTGGCAATAAAAAACTCATACGAAATTTTTTCGTATCATTTACACTTATCGAATTACTTAACAATATGTTTGGACTACATATACTGTTGTGTTACTCAATAAATATTAATAATACGAAAAAATTTCGTATGAGTTTTTTGTTGCAAATTACAATATCTTCAAAAAGGTATTCTATACATTTTTTGATATTGTTCATTTTCAACGAGTTATATAACAATTTATGTAGTTTATCTGAGAAGCCAATTTAGATCCAAACATTTTGTTCAATAACTGGAAAAATGTCAATAATATAGTAAAAAGTTATTAGACGTATTTCTTCCTTATTATTACTCCTATAAAAAATTTTAATGAAATTTCTTCATATTGTTAATATTTTCCGAGCTGAATAAAAATTTATACTGGCCCTTCGCCCAAACAAATTGTTATGTAACTCTGTAAATATTAATCATATTAAAAAGTTGTATTTGAATTTTTTTCTTAAAATTCTCTCATCTTTTCAAATTTTTCGGGTTGTCACCCTATAATCTCAAACTGTATAGAGAGAGAGAGAGAGAGAGAGAGGGTGGGAGGTTAATTGAGATGTTTCGGAATTAGAATATAAAAAGTTGATTGTTTAGTTGTGATTATGAAGAATATCAATTTTTTCAGGTTTTTCTGAATTTAAATAGGAAGGAGTTTTTTTTTTAAATTCTTGAAAAGGTAAAGGATATATTTATTACGTAGCTCTATTCGAAGATGCATTTGTTCTTACGTCCGTGTTACGAGCAGTCTTGAATGCCTCACTCAGCAGAGTGAGTAAATTGGGCGTTCTCAAGTTGGCAACAGAGATCGATCAATAATTTAACGACTATTGGAACTTGTACCATGTTCAACAGTGCGTCACCGTCGTACGGTGTACGGATTTATCGATTTACAGAAATTTTACTAAAAAAAAGGCGGGTAAATAATAATTCACTATATAGCGACTAAATTGGGCGTTTTCAAGTTGGCGACAGACTTGGATCAATAATTTAACGACTATTGCAACTCCTCTCATGTACTTGAGTGCATCATCGTCGTACGATGCACGAGTTTATCGATTTACAGAAATCTTATAAAAAAGGCGGGAAAACTATAACGCACTACATATACCGAGTAAATTGCACATTTTCAAGTTTGCAGAATATCGACTAATAATTTACGAATTATCACAATTTTTCGCATGTTGATCAGTGCATAATCCTCTTATGACGCGAAAGTTTACCGATTTACAGAAAACTCACAAAAAAGGCGGGAAAACAATAACGCACTATATATATATATATATATATAGCGAGTAAATTGCGCGCGAACGAGTAGATCGGTTGTGGGAGGAAAAATTGCTTTGGTGAAAGATTTGGCGGGCGGATTAGGTGGAGGTTGAAGGAGAAACGCAAGCCTATAGTGCTTCGGGCTTATTATGGAATCTCCGGTCGGGGGGAGAAACACAAGTTTTCCGGGTACGCAGGGTGGCGTCGTCGTTCCTTGAAAATTGTGGGCTGATGGTGAATGGGCTCGGATGGTGCGCGGTTGTTGCTAGGGAACGAAAGACGCGCCAGCGGTTTTCGGGGAGTGCCGAGAGCCGAGAGCCTCGCGCGAGTGTTTTCAGAGAGAGAGAGAGAGAGAGAGAGAGAGAGAGAGAGAGAGAGAGAGAGAGAGAAGCATCTCATCCCTGCTATACTCCACCATCTCAACACTTTCGCCCCTCGATAATGCGCTGCTGGTGCAAATAAAGCAGATTCTTTGTCGGGATAATGTTAGCATACAGTTTTTTTTTTTCCATTGGCAAGATATTTCTACAGTTTCAGCAGGAGAATCTAAAGAGCATATACATATATACATATATATTGAGAGCGAGAGAGGAGAGAGAAGAGGAATTTTCATGGTTCACGATCGTCGCGATGATCCATCCATGAACGAGGAGAGATATAACGAGAACAATTGACTGGCTGGCTCTCCTTTCCTTTGGTCTAGAATCCCAGGGGAGAGCGCTCGCTTCCATCGGGAAACACACTGCGCTATAAAATAGAAGCTCCAGTGGATAAGGTAAACAAGAGGTTTTCGAATGAAGCGAGCTAGGCAAATTGCACGGTGTTAAATGAGTGAGGCGTGCATGTTGTACCGTGAAATGTACGGATCGCCGGATCCCGTGGTATAAACTGCAGATAAATCAAGATATGGAAAATAAATGGAAAGGGGAAAAGTCGTGATATTATTTGACTCGGTAAATGAAGTGAAAAGCTCGTGGGGCTGTTTTTGGCTAATATTTATTTTGAAAGGCGCGCGTGATTGCGGTTATCGATGAAGGAAAAATAATAAGGGAAAGAGAGTAGGGTGTGGGGGGGGGGGGGTAGAGGGTTTTGAAACGAGCAATGTCTGCAGACGCAAATGTTTGTATACAACGGCCGCACCTATAGACTGGGCAGGCAGCAGCAGCGCGCTCGACTCGTACGATACTGAGAATCTATGGTAAACAAGCGAGGGGGGCCAGAGAGAGAGAGGGGGAGAAACGTATATAGCACTATATACGCGCAGGTTCGCTCGGAGCAAAGTGCAGAGTGCGACGAAATTTATGATAGAAACGGAAAGAGGTTCCGCGTTGGCGGCGTAAAATATTCCGAGTAAGAAGACCGCAAAGCAAAAAGCTGTAAAGAGGTCCGCATTATTATCGCATGGCTGCTACTATGAATAACGTTGAATAAACAGGGAGCTCTGTAAAAATTGATGATGAAACACGCACCGAAGGGAGTAGTCTGCTAACGGGCCGGGGACGGTGCGCGAGTACTTTGTTCTCCGATACGGAACCGTGAAGCCAGACGTTGCAGGAGCGGAGTCCATAACGATTTAATTATTGTCCGAATGAACCCTTTGAAACGCGTTTCGAGTTGCGCGAGAGCTTTCAATAGATAGCTTCTATCCCGTGGGATGCGACGCGATAACGACATTGGAAATCGCGATGTAGTGACCCGAGCCAAAATAGCCCCGGTACGGCGTGCTCTTCTCTCTATATATATATATATATATATATACTACATGCTCGGAGTGAGTCAGCGAGCAAGTGAGATAGAATAGAGAAGGAGGGGGGGGGGGGGGCTGACTCTGGGAATGGATTGCGGGAACAAGCTTGAATTCTAGGATATCGGAATGTATGGCAAAGTAACAGTAGTACGAAGTACAGGCTGGAAGAAAATTTATGACCTCTACGAACGGAAAGAGGTCCCCGGAAAAGTCGAACGTAGCGAATAACATTTCTCAGTTTTCTCATACACAGTCCATTCGACTGCTTTACTGACTTGATGATAAAGGAATTTCTCCTAATATATCAACGTAAGCTTGTAACTCGTAAGTTCGCGGCCGGGACCAGTTTGCCAGCCACAGAGGGATAAAATATGTCGGTGAGTTGGCCGTGGCATTATTCGAGCATGAAATTGCGTAATGGAAACGTACCGTCTCTTATCGAATATCGGCCTGTGAGCGTGCGGGTACTTATATCGCGTATGTGGTACGGCCACACGTATATATATGTACACATATACATACGAAACGGCACGCGAATTAAGACACCAAACGGATGGAAGAGGCAAGAATGCGCCTCCTCACCTAACCTAACCTAACCTAACTTCGCCCTCCCGATCGGCCCGATTCGCGGTCGGTTCGCTCTCGCTAAAAGAAGCGTGATAAAACCAGAGGAGGTGTTGGAGAAAATCGAACGTGTCAAGCGAAATTTTTCAATTTTCTTGCGGGCTCTGCCTTCTTCTTGCTGCACTGGACGGCTTATTCGAGCGGAAGTGATATAAGAGGGGGGCGAAAAAAAGGAAAACAGATCGTAAAAGCGCTGCGAGCAGATTTCCTGCAAAATTTCAAACTTGGTCAACGCGATTTCTCCCAGGAGTTGGATCAAGTTTTTGTCCAAGGAGGGGGGATACAGAGATCTCGCGGTATATCAAAGCATTGTCATTATATAGGATGGTTCGGTTGCTCGCATAAAGGTAAAGCAGCCACCGGCGGCCACTGGCACGTAGCGGAAGCGCGCGGATTGGCTCGCGTTCAAGTCGAGCCTCAAACGGACACATATGTGGCAATATAGCGGTCGCTTTGAAATAATTACCACGTTATCCGCGTAAGCCGATTAGTTCAATTCTTCTCCCTTAACTCACTTTATTATTATTAAAGCGTAATTTCATTCTGCCGGCTCGTACAGTGCGCTCCTCATCTATATATACATATATATATATATATATATATAGACACTGTAAAGTTGCGATTTCAATAGAGTTGAAAGGGACTTTTTTCGTATTCCATAAGAGTACGCTCCGGGAGTTTCTCGCGAGCCATCGGTGTGCCGTGTCGAAAAGAGTTGGTCGTTTCTATCTATATATATATATATATATATATATATATACGTTTATTACTATTATCTTCCGGCAGGAAGTTGCCGGAAAAAGAAGAAGGCGAGGCTTCCTCATTATTGGAGAAAGAATTCACCGAAAGTTGGTCTGGATCGCGTTGGAAACTCGTGCATGCACGCGGTGCGCATCTCGACCTATATGCACGCTCCAACGTGTCTTCCTCTTGAAATAAAAACGGATATCCGGGAAACCGTGCATGAACCACCCTCGTCATTATTTTAGCCAACTCCAAATCAACAAGTACAAAGATCTCAGACGTATCTGCGCCCGACGATTGAATTCTGACAAAAATTTCACTCGAAATCCCAGCAGCCAACGGAAGGACTCCTACGTTCAGGGTTTCCTGCTTTGTTCCCTCTCTCTCTCTTGCTCCAAGGGATGAAAAGCTTAAGACGAATCCAGAGGCCAATAGAAATCAGTGGCGCTTGTGAATCGCGCTTCGGGAAAATCAATGAAATCCAAAAGAAGCTCCGAGGGTAGTTTTACATAAAAGTCATTTAGAGGTGAGCCGAGAACGCGACGTTTTCGTCCATGTAGCAATACGTCTTACGGACGGAAGCGGTCTCGTAAAAATGAGCGAATTTTCCAAGGATATTCCTCGGATCGTTCTATCAGGAATATTTATAGTCCACGCTCGTGGAAGAAGTCATTTTTTCACGAACGTTTCCATAAAATCAGAACTTTGCCGATCGATCCTGCGAAGGCGTTGTCTCGTCCGTTGCTCGGTTCTCCACCCGGAACTGCGGAATTTACTTTGCCGCGGAGGAAAGAAATACGATGTACGAAAGAGAGAGGAACCGTCATTATTTTATCCAGCTTTCCCGGTTCAACAGGTACGTTCTCTTCAGCAATATAGGCGTGCGCGGGTTCGAATAAGTATAGTGACTTAAAAAAGGATCCAGCATCCCCGACCCTCCGGTACGGTGGCTGCTGGAGAACCGAGTCTCTCTTCGCCCACCCCCCCCCCCCCCCACCATTTTCCTCTCGCTGCGAGCGAAACTGGCCCGCGGCCAAAGCATTACTTTCCGCCGGGAGCCGGGACCGGTAACCCAAATGAATATTTAATTTCTGCATATCTCATGGCCTGAAGTTTGCGAGACAAGGACTCCTCCCCCTCCCACCACCTCCCGAGGGAACACGATTCGTGTCCCTACCCTATGCTATTCCCGTTTGTATTCGCGCACGAGTATTCCTGAAACGCGGCTCGATGCTCGACTGCGCGGCACGTTCGGGGCCGAAGGGCCAATTACCAAGGGACTCTGCGAGCAAAAGGGAACGAGCGAAAGAGAAACGTGACGACGCGCAAAAGGACCTTTCGAGACACGCGCGATAATCCACGACGATTTAGGCCGGCCTCCGACGTCCTCGGGAGAGACCGAAAAGGAACCAAAATGGCCGCTCCGCGACAACCTCCTCGCTTTTCTTTCTTCGCCCTCCGCGCGATGAACCAACTGGACCATGACCAAATAAGACAGCTTGGCGCGAGGAATGCGTTGGATTTTCGGTATAAAGCGAGTGTGTTGCATTGTGATTCGTTAAAGTGAGAGAAGAGGGGAGGGAAATCAGTTTGGGAATTGTTCGGTTATAAGAGTGGAGGGGGGGGGGGGCGGTATCGTTGTTCCTTCGGTAAGAGAGTTGCGCTCCTTCCAAGAACTCGCCTCCTCCTCGTCTTTTTTCCGAGGATAAAGCGTGACGTGTAATAGAAGCGAAGTGTGGCCAAGCGCAAAGTTGGAAGGTAGCCCGAGCAACCGAGTAAATACTGCTCTGCGAAGCCCGAAAAAGCGCGGGAAGAAACGTACGAGGATATTATGAGAGCCCTCGCTTCAACAGTGACATCAAGTATCGGGGTACACTTTATATATATACTATTGGTGAGAAGCGAAAACTTTTTAAAACCTTTTAATGAGTATCCAACAAGATAAACTACACACACACACACACACACTTAAACTTTTATTTATTTCCCAAATTTCCAACCCCTCTCCACACACGGTTCATCAACGAGTACAACGATCGCTACAGAAAAATTTCAAGCGATAAGAATAAATTGATTTACAAAATAAAATTGACTCAGCAACACACGAGGTACATTGCAAATAAAAGTTTATTATATTTAACAAAGAATTTTTCATACACAAAAATACACCGCTTTATCCCGATTCTCCTACAGCGAGCGTTTTTTCCACACGATAGCGCGGGTGTAATTACTGTTCCAGGAGGAATCAGAGGTGGCAGGCCAACAAAGCTAATATGCATCTAAATGCGGCGTTCTTACAGCCGAGCTTATCGCGATGACGCGCGGGCGATGGCGACTCAATTAAAAGCTTCGCTGGCAAAGAAACGAAGATGCGCGGCGATGGCGCTGCCGCCGCCCGCTGGTCCTCCGGAGAAAATAGCGTGTGGCATTATGCAAAGCAGAATGCCACGGCTGAAAGTGACAATTTCGGCGACGAAATCCGGCTCCGTGCAGCTCGCGCGTAGTTAGACCTTCGGGGCCGGAAATTGGAATCCAGGATCGATCGAAATTCGCCTTCTCTCTCTCTCACTCTTTTATATATCCAGAGCCGGAGCGTGGTTCTCCATCAGTGACGTTGGTGGTATTTTTTTGGAAATTTTTGAATCAAAACCTCGCTCGCTATATTTATATATATATATATATATAGTATCTGTTCTCCAGGCCGTTGCTACGTAACGCTGTACGGCGTTAACACGTAGAGGGTTAGGGGGGGGGGGGGGGTGCAATGAGATTCAGCGCGGATCGAGAGTTTCCTTCTGGGAGACTTTAATCTCGGACCTTGGCGCTTTTCGTCTCGCTTTGTAATTGGCCCGGTCGAATGCGGTGTCGCGGTTTATCCTGCAGCGTAATAAATTAGTATCCGTCTACCGATTGCACTCGCTCGTGAATTCTATCGAGTTTTCCGAGCGTCTGTAATGGTAAATGGACAGAGAGTGCATACACACGTGCACAGTGTATATAGGAATGCAGAGATATAAGAGAGAGAGAGAGAGAGAGGGACCCCTATACTGTAACGGGGGGCGTAGCGAGGCCATGCAGCACACAGAGTCTCGCCGCAGAGGATTTACTGCCAGATAGTCGATTACACGACTCGCTCGCTCGCTGCGAATGGGAGACCGGCCATCGCGAAGGATCCAGGGCTTCCAAAGTGTAACGTGGATACAGTACAGCATATGCAGCGTCAAATGCTAAACACAAAACGTTAATCTCCTTCTCATCGAAACTCACCCTTCTATACGTGTAGTGCAAGGTATATATATATATATATATAGCTAGCATACACGTACGATAATAACCAACACACAAATAACCATGTAAAACTCGTAAAAAGCACCCTAGCTCCCCGACTATTACTCACTTCGACCCACTTAAATAAATACGAGGAGAAAACTCATTTCCCTTGCAGTCAAAGCGAGCAAATTTCATTGGCTCCTTCGCTTAAACCTCAGATCGAGTTTTGCATATTTTATTTGGCAAACTTGCGTTAATCACCTGTTCGCTCTCCCACTCGATTTCCAGCCTTTCCTGCTCTAATTAAACCATGCCCTGCGATCGCTCGCTTGCGCTGCTCAAACCGAAACAGAAGCCCTCTAAGGCCAAACTATGATGCTATTTAGACTGAAACTAGTCTCAAACTTCCCCCCCCCCCCCTTTGTGCATGTATTATGTATACGAATAACGATATACGACGAGTGACCCATTTGTAATAATCTTCGTGATATCTTGGGTGGGAAGAGGCAACGTGGAGAACAAAGCTTGGGATAGGAATTGTTTGGTTTATATACAAGGATGAAGATGTTTTTTATTCTTTCACCCTGAGAGGTCATTTAAAGGTCACGCATGGCTCAACTTTAAACATAAAAAAAAACCAAATGTAGCAGCCGTTACAATTAAAAATTTGTCGTGACCTTTGAACGAGTACCAAGGTCAAATCGACGTAACCATCTTACACCCTTCCGAGAACCACATTGCAATCCCAACTCTTATCCATTTATGCCGCGCATCGTTCCTCCCAGAAGAAACAATCGACAGATCGCGAAGAACTATTTGGTTTATATACAAACATAAAGATGTTTTTTATTCTTTGACCTTGAGAGGTCATTTAAACGTCAAGCAAAACTAAACTTTAAATATACAAAAAACAAAATGTACCAGCCAGTGCAATGAAAAATTTGTCGTGACCTTTGAACGAGTACCAAGGTCAAATCAACGTAACCATCTTACACCCTTCCGGGAATCTCATTGCAAACCCAACTCTTATCCATTTATGCCGCGAATCGTTCCTCCCAGAAGAAACAATCGACAGATTACGTATTGAAACGGTCGAGCCTCTGTATATATACATTACCTTTAATTCAGCTCCCAGTTTTATAGGAAGTATTCTTTTGATTTATTTGCACGCGTGTTTCGTATACGGATGGATCGGCGTTTGTCCTGATGGAAAGCAATAATCGACGAGTTTAACGGCCATCTGGTGGTTTTATTAGGTTCGCCGAACGTAATCTGCCGCTACGAGAGAGAAGGAGAGAGCGAAGAGGCTTTTCTTTCGGGCGCTCGCCGCTCGAAAATACAATAGTTTCCCCGTGTAATCCTGTTTACAATGGCTGATTGCAATAAAATTTACATGTCCCGCACCATCGAAATTTACATGCGCCTGTAGTTAAATTCATGTGCGTGTCGCGCGCGCTGCGATTTACATGCACCATACGCGAGCACCCACAAATTTTATGCTGCGCGTACCGTTCACACGTGCTTTATTCTCTCATCCCCGTCGTCCAGGTTCCCCCACCCCTTTCCCGTGCTCGCCAAAAAACTATCCAATCGTCCCGCTCGCTCCCCGAAAATGTTCCGAAAGTGACACGGTCTCCCGGCGATAAAAAAAAGTCAAAAAAATAGAACCCTGACATTTTTACGATTCCACTGGCGATTTACCCCCCCCCCCCTTTACACGCAATTGTCGTGCGCGTAACCAAGCGTATCACCGCACACTCTGTTCATTGCGGTACGCGAGCGCTACACCTAAATCAATTAATATATGTGTACTATGTATAATGAGCAGCAACGTAAATTACGTTTCGAACAGCTCGCTCCCTGATAAATTTCAAACCCCCCCCCCCCAACCCCTATTGATCCAATGAAATATTTTCGCAAGCACTAATAACACAGCTATATATGTATATATGTATAAACAGAAGAGCGCGCACGGTCGCTATGGCCGCGTGGTACATACGTCACACGTACATACTGCGTATACGTTGAACGTACGAGAATAACATTATCGAGAATATAACTTCGAATTCTGATTAAACAATACCTTCTTTCATTTTTATAGAAAATTCTTGCCAATTTTCCGCTCGAGGTTTCATCGTCTCGTTTCATAAATTTTACGAGTGGTCATCATCCTCTTCAAGGTATACACAACCATGAAGAGTATATAAAATTCTCTGGGAAAATTCGTGTCGTCGATCGAATCGACGATTCCACTACAGACTCGCGTCCTCGGAGGTCCCGCGTGCGATTTTGGCTCTTCGAGGTTGGCGAAAGAATTTCGGCAAATATATACGCAGGTATTCTTGTTATCTCGTATGAAATTTATGTTATAAGCGCGGCTAGATTGGCTCCGCTAGTGTGGAAAGGGATAAAAAGAATAAATGGGTGGTAAAAGAATTTGCATATTTTATGGAATAATCAGTGACAGAGAATCTCGGCAGTGAAAGGATTAAAAAGGATTATATAAAGGCGCGTTTACGCTCAACGGACAATGACGAATGAACGAAAGCGAAGGGAGGGAGAAACTCTGCAAGTGCGTATACAAGGGTCTCGATTTGTTTTTATAAACGTGATATACGAGATTCGCTTTTGCTCGCTTTCCCGCAGATTACGGAACGAGAGGGGGTGGGGCTGGGGCAATACTTTCTGGCAATATTTCTTGCAATAATACGGGACGTAGAAGGGTGGAGTGGGGGTCTACGAGCTGTATTATTGGAGATTCGAGCTAACTCAAATGTAAGGGGGGGAGTGATACTGAAGGCCTTGACTGGTGAGATAAGAGATTATAGTCGGAGGATGAAGAGCGCGTGTTTACAGGTAAAACGAGAGGGGGTGAGTCTGGGGCAATACTTTCTAGCAATAATACGAGGTTCTGAAGGGTGGAGTGGGATCTACGATGAGCTGTGCTATTGGAGATTGAAGCTAATTTAAATGTAGAGGGGGGGGGGGTGATGCTGAAGGCCTCGACTAGTGAGATAAGAGATCATAGCCGAAGGCTGAAGGGCGCGTGTTTACAGGTAGAACGAGAGGGGGTGAGGGTCTGGAGCAACGCTTTCTGGCAATATTTCTCGCAATAATACGAGGCACAGAAGGGGGGTGGCATGGGAGTCTACGAGCTGTGCTATTGGAGATTGAAGCTAACTCAAATGTAGGGGAGGGTGGGAGTGATGCTGAAGGCCTTGACTGGTGAGATAAGAGGTTATAGTCGGAGGCTGAGGGGCGCGTGTATACAGGTAAGGGAATCCGGACCAGTGGGAATACCGAGATGGGACTCGGAAGAACAGATCGGATCGGAACAGAGGCTGATGAGTAGTGGTGTACTCGAGTGGAGTTGTGTGCGCGTGGATCCTCCGCTCCACGTTCCATTTCTACTGCAGTCCATCCAGGAATTCCATATTACACAGCCACCAGCAGCCTGTTACTCCGCTTCTTGTGTAACGTGCATGGAAGCATAATGGGCGCATAGTGGTTGCAGCCTGACTGTTACATTATTAAGTAGTTGAGCGCACGTTAGCTGCGAAGTGCTGTCAGCCTCTATTCAGATGCGGTCCAAGCAAAACCAGCAATTTCCAACGACGCCGACATCCAGGCTGATGCAAAGAACCCAGACGAGCGATCGCATATAGATTCTGTGTGCTTTGTAATTAAAAAGAAATAAATTAGTAATTATCGTGCGTTATACACGTTCTTAAGAGCACACATGACATAGGAACGAGTCTAGATGTGTGATAGTGAACTATGTACACAACTATATAGTGTATTTTCATTGATGAACAAAAAATAAACAATTAAACACAGAAATACAAACGTTTCGTTCTTTACGATCACCAGTTTTAATCAGAATTTTCATCTTAACATTTTGTGGGACCATAACAGCGTGGTTTTATTTATTATCCCGCCATAGTTTATCAGCAAATCCCCCCTCTTTCTTGATAACGTACATCGCGACGTATCAGCTCTCCTCCGGGAATTATACCGCTTGTTTATGGATAGTTGAAAGAAACGACGATAGGGAAAAACTGTGCGGAATGAGATTGACCGAGTTGGCCCTTTTTGCCGATAGTCAAGGACGAGTTTAATGGCGAAACGCGGAGCCGAAGAGAGACGCTATTCTCCGGAGTATTCAATGTATCTGCGATAAACTATATAGAGTTATGCAAACGAAGCCTATATATATATATATATATATATATATATATCTCTACAACGCGTATAACGCCAGTATGGAAATTTCGTAAGCGTTCTTTAATCCGTTGGAAAAGCGAGAGTAAGAATGATGCTCGGGGAATGCTCGGTTGAATTCGTAAGTGGAGCGAGAGGTGGAATAGTTATTGACAGGAAGCGCGAGCGAGCAGTCTGCTATATATATATATCAAGCAAGAAAGAAGAGTATGCAGGGGGGGGGGGGTCCTGAAGCGAGAAGATGGGCTCGAAGAATATTGTCTCGGTGGTTTTGTTCGGGAGGAAAGAGAAATGAGTTGTGCAGGAGCGGAGGTTGGTGCGACCGAATGGAATAATCAAGGAAAGCAATTAATCCCGGCGCCTCGGAGAATCTCAATGCGTGGCGAACGTGTGTTTTTAGTAGCAGGGCCGCAGAGCGTCGTACACCGTCATCCTCCTCGTCTCCGCGTGGTTCGGCTACGTGCGCGCCTCGTCCTTATTCCTATCGCAGCTGCAACAGGGGAACCGGCGCGTTCCTTATCGATTTTGCGAGTGGTAACTCCACTCGGTCGTTGCATACAAGAGGCTGCGGAGCAGTCTTGTCTTCGTCTTCGTCGTGGCTGTCGCGCGTTACGGCTTATCTCGTACTAAGGCGGCTTTACGCGTCATAGATTCCATTATACCTATTCCTTCTACTTCCGGCGAGTGTGCATTAGCGTATCTACCGGAGCCACCATCACCAACCCCACCACTGCGTCCCTTTTCGTTCCTCCTATATATATAAGGATCCATCTTTCGCGGATCTTAAATTCTTCGCGTGGTGTGGCTGGGTTTTAACGCAAGTTGCTATATATATATATAGAAAATAAGGTACCAGGCCTCTCGATCGGGAACTACAGCGCCGTTGTTATAACCGGACACCCCACGGTCAATTACGGATATCCATTAGGCTAATTGGGCCGTGCGACACCTCCGCGTAAAAAGATAAGCCCCCCCCCCCCCCCACTGCAACTTTGCAGGCCGAGGGAAAGTTCATCGAGGCCTCCCGGCCTTATGGGAAATTACACGATGAGCTTTTCGGATTATCGCGGCCTCTCTTCCTCGACTCGATGGATTCCCCGGGGACCTTCCTCTCCGCTCAGCCATCGGATCCTTCTTCTTCTTCTTCCTTTTGTCATTTTCTAACCGCGATTTTCCGCAGGGTTTATATTAGTGTCTATATATATATATATACAAAAGCAGAGAAGTATCGACGCGTCGCTCTGCGGCTGGAACGAGGATGATAAATTTGCCGATCAACCCGCCCCATAAACCCTCCATCCAACGCCCTCTCCCCCCCCCCCCCCTTACTGCCAAATCCCGGTAAACTACCTAGGAGACTCGTACAGCCAACGACTAAGGACGAGGAGATATTTTTGGCTAGTGAAAGAACAAAAATTGAGGATCTAGCATTAGTCATCCAGCGTGAAATATGATGGCTCTCCGTTAACATCCGATACGGCGTCTTCCCTGAAACGAATCGGAAATGCAGAGTAACCCCGGTGGCCTCGAGGAACCAAGAGATTTTTTCCACTGAAAAATTCTGCTTCTATATATATATATATATATATATATGTATTATTAAAATTACGAGAAACAATGATTGCTCTACCGAACGATATATATATATATATATATGCAACTTTACATGGCTAAGTGCAGATATGAAAAAAGACCTTTAAAATTACGTGAAAAAAATTCCATCGGGTGCTAAAAGCCATTTTGAATCAAAGCCGCGTGGTGAAATTAATCTTTCAAATAATTACAGCCCATCGACGTTTCTTTGCACAGCGTGGAAAACTCCGATGGAAATTCATGGAGCTAATTGTTAAGGATTTAGTTCAATAAATAGTAATGAATGGATCGCGGGGAAACAATGAATGACTTATTAGCATCGGTTGATTATTCCGAGTTGGCTTTGCCCTTTGGGTTCGATTCCCAGTACAATGGAAGAGCGGTGGGGGGGGGGGGGGGGTAAGGGTTATAGAGAATCGCAGCAGTGGAGAGAGCAAGCTTCATATAGATATATGTTATACTTGTATTAGGAAATTTGAAGGTGTACTGGAGCGTGTAGGGGTCTCCTACGTTTCGTCTCGCCTCAGAAACTTGGACGAATCCAGACGATGATCCTCCATTAAGCGTGCCTCGATACTTAACCTCACACCGAGAGGAGTACAGCCATCCTGCATCGCTGGTCCCTCCAGCAGCGAGCAGCACAATTGGCCAGGGACTTGCAGTCTGGGAATGGGAGAAGATGGAGGAGTGGGAGGGGGAGGGGGTGAGTGAACGTGAAAAGCGGACTAGGGGAAGAGAAGCGGAGAGCCCTCGCTACGAGAGCTAACGTCGGTACTTCGAATTCGATCTGTGGTCTAAGCCTTTAATACCTGCTTATTCGTTCGCCTGGAAGAGGATCCCGAAGAGGTATCTAAACTTTCCGAATGTTCCTCCAAAGAGAGCTAACCGAGCGGCGATTTCGTACTGGCCTTCTTTTAATCGACCGAATAACGAGCGATCTCGGCAGCTGTCTTGTTTGCTTTTCCATATATATAGTTGTGTGTGTGTGTGTATTCATTCAACAATGCTGAGAGAGTCGAAGAAAATTATTGTACGACGAGCAGAGGTATCTGACATGGTTTGCATATACCTTATTGGTTCTAATATATATATATATATAGAGAGAGAGAGAGAGAGAGAGAGGAAATTTATTTCTCTCCCTATCTCTCGTTTCCTCAGACTTCCATTTTTGGCTTTTGCCACTATTACCACCAGCACCATCCTATCGCTAGTACTGGTAACAACGCGCACGAAGCTGAGCCAGGCTGATTCAGCCCTTCCCATCGCAGGCTGCAGCCGCTATCCGGCTCTTTATCCCAAATCACCTACTCGCCGCTCTCGTTCCCATTTTGTTACCCCCTCCCCTCTGGCAGATAGGTGAGATTATGGGCCGCAATGCGCGGCTGTGGTTATCAGGAGATTGCATTTTGGCATAATAGGTACGAGCCGGCGTTGTAACCATTTTGAGCGACGTGCGTCGCGACTTGATATGTGTTGGGCATTTATCATGCCCAGCTGCCCCTACTATTCCACCTTCCAGCGTTATTCCCATCTTTTACCCCTTTGCCTTCTCTCTCTCTCTCTCTCTCTTGTACATATATATGTATACTGTGCACTCGACCATTCCCCACCCCCACCCCCCACCACCCCTGCCTAACTAATCTTTCCAGCTCACGCACGAGCTTCCTACACGCTCTATATACGTATACATATATTTATAATACAGAACGGAATGCACTCCGTGCAACTCCGCCACACTCGTGTTTCATAGTTATACGTGACTTCAACTCGGATTAATCTCTTCCTTTTAAAAGTATATACGGAGCATCGTGAATCCTCGCGACGGGCGGCGACCCGCGCGATTTCGCAATGTGTGTATCTTCCCCTCACCTACGAGCCCCCACTATCTCCTTAAATACCGCACCGCACTCCAATACGCGCTCTTCGAGATAATAGCCCGGATAAATTCTCGATGGAATTGATTTTCCAAATTGCTTGGCTTACTTTACGTACAGATACCCCCCCCCCCCCCTATCTATCTCCCTCTCCTTTAATACAAATTTAATTGAATTCCCAAGTTTGAAAATGCCGTGACATTCAGCCGGATAATCTTACCTCTTGTTACAAAACTTTCGCCTTGCGCGAATATACTCGGTCGAATTTGCGGTAGCTCGTCTGATTTTTTTGTTCGAGCGCGACGAATCGAAAACTGCAAAGCATGCGTTGAGCGATTTAGAATTCTCGTATCTTGAGAACGCGAGTTCTCGACAGCTAATTTGTGTGCCACGATCGCACAAGCCTTTTTTTATGCCTCTGCACTCTCGTGCCCTATATGGTAATTATCCACCGGGATTTAATATATATAGCTCATGCAAACTATATATATATATATATATATATAAGGAGTGCAGAGCGATCGGTAAAGCTTTCGTAAATCAGATTGATCTGCAAAGTATATTCCCTTGTACGCGAGCACTACACTCTTATATATATATATATGTATAGTGCAGAGTTTAATTAAAACGATTCAAGTTTCAGCGCGAGATTAACATTTTCCGCACGAGTATTAATTTTCCTCGCTCTTATACGTTAAGTATATGACACGAAGCCTCGACTACGCGTATCGCAACTCTCGCCTTAAAATTATACAGGGAAATTGATTTTCGAATCGATTTGTTTAGCTGGTAAATAGCTTGATAAATTGGAGTGTTTGGAACTATGTCGCAAATTTCTTAAGAGAGAATTTCAATACTAATAGTGAAAGTTTATTTCGCTGGCAATTAATGGCTTTTGATAATCCAATGTGTATATATATATGTATATATATATATATAGTTTCGCAAAGATTGGCATACTTTCCGAGTTGGCGTGTGAACACGACGGAGAATTTCTCGGTGAAATGTTTGATGGCTCGCTTAATTATGCGCAAGATCGCTTTATCTGGCATATCCGGGAGGGGGGGGGGGGACTCCCCCCTCCAGCAGCCGTCGATCCTCTCGAAATTCGCAACTCCCCTTGATTGATCAATGCCACGTCTTCCAGTTGTTGTTTCGCTTCGATCGGATCTTGGTCGGTGGTCCGACGCGACGCTCCGGCAGAACGGCGACCGGCGGCTTTCATCAACTTGGATTTGTTTCCCTTCGAGATTATCGCGCCAGGATCGACAAAAACTTATGAATTCTTCGCTGGGATTAACCAGTGGGGGAGAGTGGAATTCCCTGATGAATCGCGACCAGTGCCACCCTGTCCAAATAATTATCGAAAACTTTCCCCTTTATTACATATATATAGATATAGAAAAAGACGGCACGTCAATTTTATCATCGCCCATCAAATTTTCGCGCAACTTTAAAATCGTTCTATATATATATATATATATATATATAGAACGGTGTTCGATCCAGACTGAAAATTCTTTTCCTCGTTGCTTCCTCCAGCGATTCAATATTTGTCACAATTACCACCCGTACTCCGCGCGGGAGATGAGATTTTTTCACCTGGCGCGCGCGGGTATGAAGGAAAAATGTCTGTTTCGGTAGATTTATTTGCTCGGCTATAACGCGCTCGTGCGTTTTACGCTTTCTTAAGGAAACTGGCATCAAATGAAATCTGCCGGTACAATCGTTTCTTCTAACACAGTTCACGCGAGCGACGATCGACGGGCGGGCCCGTGCGATTCAAGGGTCGTGCTGAGTGTCGAAGCTCATAAATTTTCCAAACCTTACGCGCTACCCGCCCCCTCCCCCCACTCCACCTCCTTAAACTTCTATTCTCCTCCCCTCTCCCGACAATTCTCCTCCGCTAACCGACTCGTCTCATCTATTTTCTTGGCTCGCTGTCCTTTCTCCTATATATATATATATATATATATATATACGAGCGAGAGATCTCTTCTTCCATCAAGCTCTTCCTCGAAAGATGATCAATCAAACGAATCCAATGTACAATGAACGTGGACGATCTCCATTTAATTCAGAGCGCGCCTCTTTGTCCAATACACTCTTAAAAATCAATAATATTAATGCAAAACGGGCTTCGATTGATTTCCCACTATATAGTAATTTACTTTGACCAGGAATTCTGTCAATGATGCAAAATTGAGTAACGCTGGATCGCGTTGGCCACAGTGGCGAATTGGCCGAAAAAAAGGGTATTAAAAATAAACGATTAAAAATTCAGTTTGTTCGGTACACTTGTGCATGTAACTTGCGGAGTACAAAAGTGACATATAGAGCGGTGCGTGAAAATGCGTCAGAGGGAGGCTCTTGGATAGGCTTAAAAACACAACGCGTGGCTCCCGCCAGGAACGTGGACGATCCTGGAGGAGACAAAGGCGTCCATTTTTCACAACAAGGAGATTTCGTTCGTACGAAATAATTCTGCCGGGGAATTTATTCGTGGTTTCCGGTGGAACGATTAAAATGAATGAGTAAAAAGCGAATCAGACGGCATGTTAAGTTGGGAATTTTCGTACCGACGCTAAATATGAAAACAAGACTGAGTGGATTGCCTGCGGAGGATCGAAGAGAGAGAGAGGGGGGGGGGGGGGGGGGTGATCGATTATTCATAAGCGAATTCGCAAAGGAGGCAAACTTTGAAATGACTTTTGACGAAAATAGTAGATTTAAAGATGGGAGTGTTGAAGTAGACTAGAGAGAGAGAGAGAGAGAAGAGAGGAGGGGGAGGGGGGGGGACACTCGGAGAGAGCAGCCTGTAAATTCGATTTAGTCGAGCTCTCTGCGTCGTATCCTGCGAAGTTACGGTTGCGTGGTTCTCGGATAGCGGTGATAACGAATTCGGAGAGTGCAGTTGTGCACGAGTCCGTGCATTTGACAGTGCGAGCGAACGAACGAAAGATCGAAGCCAGATATGCATGCAAAAAGCGTGGCGGAAGAGGGTGAGGGCGAGGGGGGAGGGTAGGAGTGGAGAGAGCGGAAAGGGGACGCGTGTGCGCGTCGGTGTGGTACGGTTTGAGTTTCGGAGAGAGAGAGAGAGAGAGAGAGAGAGAGAGACGGAAGTATAATGCGCCTCTCGGCTGCCTCGAAATTCGCCGCGAATGATGGATGAAAGAGAAACGGAAGTCAATCGATGAGAATTTTTGCTCCGAGTGTCTCGGCCAAACGCGTCTGGCCCGAAAAATCGAGCGATTTGAGAAGGCGAGCGATTCTTATTCTCTTCCGGTCGCCCTGTGCCTCCTTTTGTTTCGTCGCGGAAGAGAGGAAATTATTGTCTTTTCCCGGAGGACGACGAAGCTCGTCCCCGAAAGGACTATGAATATATATATATATATATAGAGAGAGAGAGAGAGAGAGAGAAATATTTATCAAGCTCCTCGAGGTGTCGCGACATTCGGTTTTCACGCGGGAGCAGCAGCAACGGTGGCTGGCGGCAGCTTAAACGGTACGGGCGTGGCACGAGTGGGGTTGGAAGGGGGGGGGGGGGAGGGTAGACCAGAGCCAGAGGCCAGAGGAGCCAGCCGCGCCGCACCGAGCCGAGCCCCGCGCGCGCCAAAGAGAGAGGCGAGATGGATGGCGCGTAGAAAAATGTGCACCGAAATTTATATAACGAGGAATTCTATTATGCAGGTCCCGCCCAAGCGAGTATCGGAATATCGAACGACGTGCTTCATCGACCGAGATAAGATCCGTTTACATTCGACCCACCTACGCTCATACATGAATCACTATAGCGTCGTAATTTCTGTGGAAAGCAATCTTTCCTTTCGCCCGGGCTGTATACGTATAGCGAGCACTCCGTGAATAAGAAGCGAATCTTTATCGCGCCTCGGTGTCCCGCGACCCCACACAGACGAGCCAGCCCGCTCCACCATTACCCGAGATAATCAGATGAAAGTCGGATGATGGAAAAGGCAGGATTTCAGTTAACTAATCCCTCGACAAAAGTCTTTGCTCCTCTAATGCTGTCTGTGTGTGTGTGACTGCGCTTGGCACGCGTAATCGTCGAGTCGTGTAATTATTGAGGTATACTACTTGCGTGTTCTTAAAATGATATTACTGGCTCGGAATTTTAGTTTTTGATGCAGTTTTCGGGTTATTCTTTCAAGAATCGTCGAGTCGTGTAATCATTGAGGTATACTACTTGCGTGTTCTAAAAATGATATTACTGGTTCAGAATTTTAGTTTTTGATCCAGTTTTCGGCTTATTCTTTTTTCAAAGATCGTGGGTTTAATTGTTTTCTGAGATTTATTTTTTTGGAGGTAATTTGAAGGATTTTATTTTTAGAATAAATATTGTTTATTTAATTTGTGAAAATTTGGTTGATGAGAAATTTGTAATATTTTTTTCTTTCAAATTTAACTATTAATTTTTATCATTATAAGGCTATTCTTTACTAAGATTACAAATATCTGCATAAAATTCTGATTTCATCATTTTTGTTATTAGTTTATTTATTTGGTAGAAGTTTTTTTTATATAGGTATTTTTGTAGACGAACTTTTTTAACGAACGTTGTAAATTTTTTTCTGAACATTTTTTTTTATTAATAATAGTAATGTTTTAACTAGGATATTTCTGTTGGGATTTCTATGTACTTGCCGTCCTTTGTTTACAGACGAGGCCTGATTTTGTGGATTACGAACAAACCTAACTTTACCGGTTGTCAATCTCGAATATCCATGACGACCAAGACTTACCTGGAAAAAAAAACAAAAGAAAAATTATTATCAGTATTCGATCACTTTACACAAAAACGTCGAGACAATATTTACGATAATTTTACAGGATTAATGGGGGAAAAATGTTAAAGCACGATAAACACCAATTTTATAGGGTAAAGCGATAAATCTGAAGCTTTTGGCCAGTGGTTCCGATTTCACTCGATTAAAAACATGGCACGCTGTTAAAAAATTCTATTTTGCTCTTTAAATTTGCGAGTTTTCCTGGCGCCAGCTAGATACTACTTTCATTGACATGTTGCATTTGTGCCAGTTGGCTCGAGAGCAGCGCGTTGTTTTGGATATTAATTCACTTTGAATGGAAAGACATTGGAAAAATTGCAGGAATGAGCGAAGCATACACGATGCCTCGGCGATTCACCCTTTCATAGTGGCATTAAGTTTGTTTCGTCATCACGAGGCTTCGTAAAACGATTTCACGCCGCGTAATAATAAAGTTATTACTCCCCCAATAACTATATATATATATATATCGCTGTGGGGACACTCGATCATCGAAAGAGAGAGTGCGAGTGAGAGGGATGGAAAAAAGCACCGAGGAGACGATAGACTCGTTTCCGACACTTTCCTGCAAAGAAATTACGCTAATTTTAAAAACAGAATTTGCAGAGTCGTTCGGTGCACACACACACACACACATATATATATATATGTATATACGTGCGTGAAAAGTTTCTCGTGCAGGTCGGTGCACAAACGATCGATAATGCAAATGGTCGAACAGAGAGAAAGAGAGAGAGAGAGAGAGAGAGAGATAGAGAGGGAGAAAAAGTACTGCTAATTGCTATCTTATCGATTACGTCGTATGCATAAAACAGCAGTGGTTCCAGCTTAATTTATATGACGATTAGGGTCGTTTTCTCGTCTGCGAATTCTTTGCTGATTTTCGTAGGTTCCGAGTGAGACGACGATGAAGGAAGGTGGGAAAAGGGTGAGGGGAGGGGAAAAGCTGGTTATGTACATAGAACACACACACGCACCTTTGTATAGAGAGGGAAAGGGGGGGGGAGTACCTGGTAAACTGGGACCAAACGAGTAGACGGATCCACGCCGTCAGATTGTATTTTAACTCGAATCGATATTTACCCTCGACGTCATCGTTTACGTTTTGTGCTGCACCTTCGTGTGCGAAAGGACCTGCAACAGCACCCTCATCTCACTCTCGCGACTACCCGGTTATCCAACTTGTTCGTTTTACCTCTATATCTATCCTATAGCTCTCTCTCTCTCTCTCTCTCTCTCTCTCTCTCTCTCTCTCTCTCTCTCTCTCTCTCTCTCTCTCTCTCGTCTAGCAAACCTGCAGCAATACAGGCAAACAACGAGTCAACAACAGACTGGCTCGAAAAAATTGAACAAGGATGATTCAGCTAGCAATTATGTAGCCTTCTTTAAAATGGTACAGATAAAAATGGATTTATATTAGTATATAAACAATAAATTGTAATATTATATATAGAGAGAAAAAGAAAATAAAAAAAATCGTTATGTATATCGAACCCTTGGAAAAAATTTTAAATAAATAATAATAACGTTTTAACTCTATAACTCTCCCTAGGGGGTTGCTCTTGCTTGCTCTCTCGTTGAAAAATCCTGCAAGAATACGTGCAAACGAGTCAACAATATACTCGTTAGAAAAAATTTAAACAAGGATAATAAAGTTGGAATAATTATTATACACTGTTTTAAAATTATGCTGGTTAAAGTAACAGATATGATAGAGATATATATATATATATAAAGTGTAAATAGAAATGTATTATGTAGGGAAAAACAATATGGAAAAATAACTATGTATATCGAGCCCTTGGAAAGAAATTTAAATAGATAATAATACTGTTTGAGAAACTACACGGTTATCCAACATATACACGTTTCGCATCCACGTCTCTGCCGACTCGCGGCTGGTTCTCTCCTCCGGCGAACCTGCAGCAACACAGGGGAACAAGAGTCCACGACAGACGCGTTAGAAAAAAATATAAACAAGCACGATACAGCTAGTAATTATTACACATGCATTCTCTTCTCTGAAGTGGTAGTGGTGAAAGTACGAAGCACAATACTGATATACAAAGAGCATCTGGGAATCTATGATGCAGCCAAGAGCAAATGGAAAATCACTATATATATATATATATATGTGGAAGGGTTGGAAAAAAATGTAAGGCGATAATAATACCCTCTGAGAAGCGACATGCTTACATATAGTCAGCAGCAGGAAATGCTGTCACGCTTGCTTCCTCCGCTATTGCTTTTTCTAACCCGTCAAAGTATTTTCAGGGAGCTACCGCTACCGCGGATTTATATTCCATCGCAAGCGCGTTATGCTGTTACGTACCCGAAACGGATATACATAGGCGAAAATCTGCCGCCTGCAAAGCAAACGTTTGGCCAAGCACGAAATTTCGATTAACCGCCGGCGAAATGGAAAAACTCTGCATTTTCTAATTCACGCATCAATTTTTTTTCTTCATAATTTCAGATTTTTTTAAAACGTGCGAAATTTGGATTAACCTTTGTGAAATGGAGAGATGTTAAAATTTGTTATGGCAAATTTTTGCATTCTTCCAAATAGTGCGAAAACATTTAGATAAAAGCGAAGTTTTAATGGAACGCAGTGTAAATGGAAGTAAAGTGGAAATTTTAAATTCAAGCGTACAAATGTTTTTTAGTAAAATTTGCGATTATTTCAAACAATGCAAAATTTTGATTAACCTTTCTGAAATGGAGAAAAGTAAAAATTTTGTAAGTCGCGTGTAAATATCTTACGGTAAATTTTTGCATTCTTTTAAATATTGCGAAAAACATTTAACCAAATGCAAAATTTCAATGAACCGCCGTATGAATAGGAATAAAGTGTAAATTTCCAATTCAAGCGTGTAAATCTTTTTTGCCACAATTTACGATTATTTTAAACACTACAAAATTTTGAAATATAAAAATGTACAAATTTTTTAATTCACGTGTAAATATTTCACTGTAACTTTTTTGCATTCTTCTAAAAAGCACGGAAAACATTTAGCCAAATGCAAAATTTTAACGAACCACCGTATGAATAGAAACAAAGTGCAAATTTCCCATTCAAGCGTATAAATCTTATTTACCACAATATTCAATTTTCTCGAACACTGCAAAATATTTCAACAGAGAAAAATCCAGATTATCTAATCCACTTATAATAAATCTCTTACCGCACAAAGTCAATTCTCCCAAAGAGCAGAAAAACCATTTGGCAAAAAAGAAAATTTCAACGAACCTCCGTTTAAAAGAAAACAAAGCGTGGATAGTCGAATTGACTCGTATATAAATCTCTTTTGGCATAGAAAATTTGCAATGGGATCGGTCTAAACAGTGCGAATAAACAGTGGTTGTGTGCGCTCTTGGTCGTCTGGCATCTATAGGGGAGTGGCAAATAGTAGTGGGGCACTGCCAGTTAGGCCAGGGTCGCCGGTCGGGTCGGGACTCTCGGGTCGGGTGGGAAGAAGCGTACGGGAAAAGCCGATAATTAGACGATTTATCACTGGCCTGCTAATGCTCCTCGGTCGACGCGCATTCGCGACCAAAAAGAATCTTTCCTCCTAAGTGCCGAGGGATTTTTCCCTTCCTAATGTGTAAAGCAGAACCCGGCCGAGTGCTCTGCTTGCTTGCGAGCGAGCGAGGATTCTAAATTTCAGACGAGTTTCGTAATTTATGTAACGATTTGATGCGCTCGAGGTCGAGAGCGATTATCGTTAAAGTAGTTTAATGTCAGCACAGACACGTATGGAAAGTACACAAGCCGAGTAACATTGATGGAAGGCAAAGCCGATAAGCAGCAGATTCATCACTAGACTGCTAATATTTCTCAGCCGATACACGCTGCTTTTATATGTGTGTGTGTGATGGAAAATCGCCTTTTCCAAATATATATATATATATACTACGTGGCTTGCTACTTGTAACTGGAACCTATATACTCATGAATATCAACTGTAGCTGTGCAGAGTGCTCATCCTTTTGCTATATATATCGATATCCGTTTCTTTCGGAGAATTAATAAATTCCTCTAGCTATATATATATATATATATATATATATATATATATATATATATGTATATATAAACGTTTTTCGTCTGGTGGTTATATTCGAGAACCGAGTACCCACAATAATGCTGTCTGACGTACTGTTATATATAATATATATATATATATAGCACAACAGCATAGAAGCTAATTGATATTACGCCGTGAAAAAGCAATTAGCCCTGTTCTTATAAGGGATAATTAATCCGTGATAGATTTTTAAGTAGAAATTGCAAATTTACCGCGCGAAAGAGATTAGGTTTGACCGAAATACTTTCGCATTAAAATTGATCATCGTCAGTCCGTATAGAATAATGGCCGTCCGGTCCGGGCACATGGACAATATCAGCTGAAAGCGCGATAATATTATTATCTGCTGCATTATTTCAGTGCAGATCCGATAAATTTTGTCTCCCCGGAGCGCGTCTAATTGGATAGAAGCGCGCTGCGTCCATTGGAGGATTAATTTGAAAATTTTCAAAGACTAAGATTCTCCTATAGGGGAGGAAAAACGATATATATGTGTGCATCTGCTCGATTCGTACACGAACGAACGTATTGTATACACACACACATATATATATAGTGTTGGACTAGATGGTATCCGTTTTCCCCCGTTTTGCCTGTTCTCCACTTCCGGCGCAGATACGTCGCGCGGCTCGTTCGCGCTTTATTGTCCGCCAGCAATTTCCTGGTTAGCCGGCTTCCGAAACAGCCGCTGAGTTGCGAGATTAGTTATTTGACGGCTCGCGGGAAAAGCTGTGTCCCCCCCCCCCCTTGCGCGATACGCCAGTGCTCCATTTTTCCCTGTCGAAAAAACAAGATTTGCCAGCAGCGTAAAAGAGAGAGAGAGAGAGAGAGAGAGAGAGAGAGAGAGAGAGAGAGAGAGAGAGAGAGAGAGAGAGAGAGAGAGGGAGATATTCATCGTGCGACTACCAGCGCGATTCACTCGATGATTCCCAGACCTCGCGACTATTATCGGGATATGCGGAAAGCGGGAAAAATTTTGATTAACCGCGAGACAATTAATGATCCATTCGCTCCGATCGATCTTCCCTCCGCGAAGCCGATTGCGGCAATTTATAGCGGCTGAAATTCATGGGCCGATATTACGCGCCAATTTAAAACACAGGCTGTAAAAAGAAATTTACCTCTTAATTGCCTTTATCATTTACCATGCGCTGATTGATGAAGATAATTCTCTCCTCGCCGATTTTACAAAGGTTTCGGTCTGGTAGAAGGGGACCGTTGCGGGAAAAAGCGCGTTTTGTTCCGCGGAAGCAAATATGACGCGACTAGAGCCATTCCGGAAACGGATGATGCTGCGATTTGTGTGGAGAAGCTGAAACTGCTCGGTATTTATTGTATGACGTAGAACGTCTTCCCCGGCATCCAATAGCGGAGTTTCGTTCGTTCGAACGGAGCGACCTGTAGAGGGCGTGGCCCAGTACCGCAATCAACAGTGGGAGCCTGTACATATGCGAGCAATTTATTTCCAGCCTCGGATTAGCCTGGCTAACTCGTCATTTAATCGTCGCGAGCGATATATCGGCTTTAAATCCGTTATTTTTTTTTTTTTTATGTCCTTTGGAATCGTTTCAGCCGTGCACTCGAAGCTTTATAGAACGGATTACGCGCAAGTGTAACTGCAGCGTTGCGCGAACGCACGCGGGATTTTTGGTTGTTTCCTCTTTCTCCCTTCCTGATATCGAATCCGTAGATCCAGATGAATTGGCCAAACGAGAAAATGGATCAAGCTCTGTTCCGGTTCGCTCTGCTCCCCACACACATATATACACACACAAACCACTCGATTCCAACTAAGATATCCAGCCGCGTAATTTCGAGGCAAATAAAAAGGGGAAAAACACACCTGCTACTGCTAACCTCGTTATCTGATTTGCGAAATTGCTTCTAAACATCATCGCTTAAATACGTATATAGCAGTATATTAGCTCTGTGTTCAGTTCGGTAAACAGCAATTTCAGTCGGACCGACTGGCTCCGGCGCTCTGTGCAGCAACGCGCATTCTCCGTTCAGCGTATACATAAACAGACCGATGCTCTTAAATAAATAACAATTAAATTAACGAGGTCGAAATTCGTGAAAATTTTCTTTCATCGGGTCGTGTAATTATGCGCTATTTGCCCGCGGTAAAGAATATTAAGGTTATACCTGGTGGAGAAAGAACGAATGGGGAGGGACAGGTAATAAACGTTATTTATATTCGCATTCTTGCCATAATTAGAGGAACATTATCGTTCATTTCCTTTTCTTGCAGCGTTCGTGCTGATTGAACGAGCTCGGCGACACGTGGTAAGGTGAGGTTAGAATAGGGGGTGTGGGGTGGCAAAAAGCGTCGACGCGACGGTGGAAACGGTAAAATAGATGGAGGATGGTTTTTATCTGGTTTCCTTTCCTCCGGTCGACTCGTAGTAATTGTGTGTACACGGAGAAGAATAAAACGGAATGGGAGGCGTGGCAACAAATGGTACTACCTGAATATCCCACGTTGTCTTCCTGTCAATCTCATTGTCATGCTACGTATTTCCGCACATTGCTTTCGTAAATCTCGGCGAATGCCACGGAGAAAAGTGGCTTTAATTAAGAGAGCCTTTGGAGGAAATGGGGATTTCTATATATACGGGCCTCTCCGGTGATACGTCATTTTACCTTGAATTTTTTTCTCCTTCATTTATACATATATATATATATATATATATAGAACGTAGAAAGAGAGATTGAATGGTGGCAGCAGTAGCGTGCGAGGGAGCGAAGCTTTCGAGAGACAGGAGGATTGCTCCGAGACGCAAGAAATAGATCGATGACGGTTTTTTCGACGACGATGAGTCGTCTTCGAGATATCCTTTGTGTAATTGCGACGAGGGAAGGGGGGGGGGGAGGAGTCCCATCCCCTATATATATATATAGGAGAGAAGCACCTGTATCTCGCACACCAGAGCCTCGCCCTCCTCTCCCTTATCCTTTTTATCCCACCGCAACTCGCTCGGTAGCGGCCAATATTTTCTTCATCTCTTACAAGGTGGTGGCGAAGAAGAAGAAGACGAAGAAGAAGAGTGGCGCTTCAGCACGGCATTGCTTAGCAGAAAAATTACGAGGAAACAAATGTTTGCTATTATTCAAGCTTTCGTGGCGGCCAAGTGAGAGGCTCCACGCGTATACATATATATATATATATATATACATATATTCTTATAAGCGCGATACTCGTTCATCTTTGGCGAAAAGTCTTCCGATGCTTTTGGCGCGCGCACGCGTTACCAAGGGTGAATGCTTCATCAGCAGCTAATAAATGGCTATCGACGAAAATGAATAACGGCGAAATAGCTGCTGACGGAGCGAAACGTTTCAAGTACATAGCTAGGGAAGAAAAGAGAGGGGGGTGCGTGTGTGTATGGAACGTGTGCTCGAAAATCATCTCAAAAATTTTCCAACGTGCAGCGTTCTGGAGGAACGAACGGTTTAATTCGTCGAGGCAGCTACACGCGTGTATATGTATGTGTAACACACTCATATATATATATATATAGAAGCAGCGAAGGAGATAACAAGCAGAGAAAGAGGAAGGGAAACGCAGGAATAATCGCGTAAGGCTATTTTCAGGCGTTTAAATGCATCTGGCTCGGGTCTGTCGAGGGTTTTTAATGAAAAGCGTCTTTTAAAAAGGTAAAGAGAGAGAGAGAGAGAGAGAGAGAGAGAGGCAGAGTGGGTATAAGGGCAAGGGTCTTTAGCGCGAAGGGCCGCGCGCTCGCTGGCCTTTTATTAGCCCGTTATTGCGTTACGAATTCAGCACTGGACGGTCGTAAAGTCGGCTACACAATTATGTAATTACCAGGGCAATTACGTCATTGGAATTTCATTGGCTGCATTAAAAGGTAGGCGAGCCGCAGCGGCACGCTACGGGACAACACAATCGTTGTAGCTTTCGATCGGTGCGCGGCTTGTAACTAGATTTTAAGTGGAGAAACGAACTGTTTTACCGCCTTCTCGCGCAATTACGGAAAATCAAGCGTTTCCGGAGGAAACTCGCTGCTTCTCGCCCGAGGAAGGATGGGGATGTTATATATATATAGGGTGCTCATGGGGCAGCGGGCCCTGTATACCCCCCCCCCCCCTCCCTCTCCTTTCCATTTATCGAGCCAACGCGCCAAAACCATTTTCTTCAAAACTAAAGCACCATTCATCATTCGCATTCGCCCGCTCATCCAGTAAAAGAATTATTTTACCACCCATTTATGCTAATGTTTACTTTTCTACATTACAATTATACTAAACATCCTTTTATTTTCTATTGTTGAGTCGAACAACGAATTCTCGCTCACTCGCTGTACGGAAAATTACTAACGAGCCGATGTAATTGTGGTAGTGTGTGTATATGTCGTAGAGTGGAAGTGCCTATATCTATACGCAATACCGACGAAACGAGGATTTTCAAATGAAAATAATACACCCGTTCGCTCCTATAATCAACGTAACGAGAAACAATTGGGATTAAAGTATATAAAGGAAAAATAGATTGTTTTTGGCCATTTAAATCAGTCTATATAATTTTAGGCTTTGAAAAAGCGGCAGGATTTCAATGAAACGAGTCGATGGAATAATGATTTTAGAGTCGAAGCCCGCAAATTCCCCTGCTGCATTTTATAAGCTTAGATTTCGATTTGCGATTATCTCCCCGTGGCGGGAAAAAACACGACAAAAAAGCACCGGTGGGTAATCACTGCTCGCGTCCATTAAGAATTTCAAGTTTAGATTTTTATCGGGCCAATAGGGTTTGGATTTCGAACGTACGCCATTTGTAGAAATCAGATTGAACGGGGGTACTCCGGGAGGAGAGAGGGATTGTGTCGGAGTTTCCCATGTGCGAAACGAGTCTGCGAAAGAGTTTGGCCAATGGCCTTTTTGCAGTTTTTTCTCTTGTGAAATTATAGAATTGCAGAAATTAATAGATTTTGGCAGTCGAGTGTATAAGCGAGAAACGAGTAATCGTTGCGAGAATTTCAAGGTCTCGTTTGTGTCGAGTCAATGACGTTTGCAGACTTTTCTTACATAAAAATAGCACATTGCAAAAATTAATATTTTTCGTCATTCCAATATATATACAACAGAAATGAGCAATCGCGCGCGTTACAAGAATTTCAAGTTCAGGTTTGTATCGAGTCAATGGCGTTTGAAAACTTTTCTTCCATAAAAACAGCAAATTGCAGAAATTAATATTGTTGGTTATTCGAATACATGAGAAATAAGTAATCGCTCTCGCTTCTTTGAAAAATTTCAAGTTCAGATTTGTACCGAGTCAATGGCTTTTGCAAACTTTTCTTCCATAAATAACAGCAAATTGCAGAAATTAATATTATTGATCATTCGAGTATATACATGAAAAACGAGTAATCGTTGTAAGAATTTCAAGTTCAGGTTTGTATCGAGTAAATGGCGTTTGCAAACTTTTCTTCCATAAAAATAGCAAATTGTAGAAATTAATACTATTGATCATTCGAATACATGAGAAATGAGTAATCGCTCTCGCTTCTTTGAAACATTTCAAATTCAGACTTGTACCGAATCAATCGCATTTACAGACTTTCTTCCACGAAATTAATATTCTTGATCACCCGAATAATACACCATAAGCAAAAAATCACCTTTACACCCATTAAGAAACGAAAGCTCAAAATTATATCGAATAAACGAACTAAAAATTTGTAAACTACTAAATTCCTATAAACAAGATCGAACCAAAAACACTACAAACTAAAAAAGAATAAAGCTGCAATTTCCAACACATAAAAACAATCTCGAAGGACTCCATCCAACACCACCCATTACGTAACACAAAAATTAACTAACAAAAAAAAAACTCAACCAAAAAATTAACAAACATTCTTCACGATCAACACACAAACACATATACGAGCCTCCTCAACGTTAAACCTACAAAACTCTCCCATATATAAATTTCCTCACGAGCGTATGGAGCGAACCACGTATGTGTGCGTGTATATATCTCGCGGAGCATGCTCGACGGATCTGGCCATGACGTGATATATCTCCGTTCAACGTGGGAAGTGTCGCATAGGCGTAATCGCCAGGGGCTCACCCACGTTTGTTCTGATTTCAAAGATATTAACGATGCCTATACACACACACACACGAATCGAATTATGATAAACTTTTTCCGTTTACAGGAACCGAATACGTTTGAGGCACGCAGGAGTATAACGTAATAGCGGAGATCCTGCATCCGCGTATTCCGTATTTTCTGCTTTCCAGTTGTTCTTTTGCAGCAGATTACGTTACAGCCTGTAATGTCAAGCATGAAACATTACGCCCGAGAGTGTCACTCGAGTCAAAGGGATGGCATGATCCACCATCCACCTGCGTGCTCCCGGGTATATATCACCCACGAAAAACGCTGCAATGAGAATAACCTCGCATTCCCCTCCCTCCCCCCCCCCCCTCCCCTCCCCTCTTCATACTACAGGGATAGATCTTTGCGAGATTGCCGTAATAATAAAAAGCGACTGGTGGCTTTTTGTCAAAAGCATCCCTCTCTCCTCCGGTGCTCGCTGAAAAAGACTCGAGGAAAGCCTCGGATGTTTATTAAAAAATTCGTGCAAATCCTTCCGACTGACGTAAGAGCGAGGAAGAAGCACCTCGACAATGTTCCTCATCCCACATGGTCATTGACATATCAAATCCAACTTTTCTCGGATTTATCGTCCCTGAACACGCTATGTTTTCTTAGATGCGTATCTATACTGTGTATATATATCGAAGGTTCGATACTCGGTCACACACACACGGACGCACACCCTGCATGACAAACGACGTCATTAATTCGCCTGAGGATTTCAGATAAATCCACGCGATTCCGATAAAGATTGCCATTACGCCAACAATTATAGCAACAACAACTATATACAGTAATTATAAACTCGTGCTCGCTCGCGTCATTCGAAATCTGAATAATTATTGGATCAGTGATAGCACGTTGCAAAGTCAAACACGCGACTCGATTTGCAGCAGTTGGAAATAATAAAAGTGTGCGATGTGTGTATATAGATACTGTGTGTATACGAAGCATTGATTTTTTCTTGATGTTCGAGCTGAAACGAAATCATGAATCTGCGGGTTACAATTTTACAGTATTCGCGTGACGTACTGGCGTTGGATAAAAATTCAACGTTACATGTGCTATTATCTTATCATAACTGGACATTGTACGTTGTATGTATATGTGTATATCAAAAACAGGGATAAAACTGATTTCTGGCTGGAGAAGTAAGGTGTTTGAAAATTGCTTTTGTCGAACGATAACACGAGCGAGTAAGCAGATTTATTCATCGAGCGTTTGTTCATTCTTGTACGCGACTGGCCAAAAGCGTTTTAGCGTTCGTACAGGAAGATCGCTGGTAATCCTTTCAATTACACGGTATTTCCTGACGTTGAGTCCAAATAAAGTTATGAGGCTATATACATATATAGGTTACAATTTTATAGCATATCGCACGACACACCAGTGTGAAATATATACTTGATTTGTTGCAATTAGTCGATTGAAAATAAATAATTATTACAATTCCTGAATATTTAATTATTAAAATTGTGTTTGCTCTGCTTAAAATAGTATTTATTTGAATCAATCAAATTGTAATAAACAAAATTACGTTTAATTGTTTCAAAGTTCAATATTACACGTACTTTATTATTTTGACACAGCAGGACACTGTACAATGTACATATATTTATATATATATATATATAGAGAGAGAGAGAGAGAGGAAAATTGGAATAAAAGTGATTACTGGCTGGAGAAGTAAGGTGTTTGAAAATTGCTTTTGTCGAACGATAACACGAGCGAGTAAGCAGATTTATTCATCGAGCGTTTGTTCATTGTTGTATATGATTGGCGAAAAGCGTTTTTGCGTCACATAGCAAGATCACTGGTAATCCTTTCAATTACACGGTAGGGCGCTTGTGCAGGGACCGGGATGGCCGGGATTAGGGAAGCATTTGAAATTTTACCCTTTCAACGCGAAGCCAAAGCGAACCTTTAAAGCTGTCAACACATTAAACGTTGCCCTCTGCACAGTCTCTAGTATTTCGCTATGACAAATATTAATAAAAGCAGGATATATCATTTCCTGGTCTCTGAAGAGTTTAAATAGCTTCGTTCTGTATATATATATATATATATATATATGTATGTAGGGTATACTAGAAAGGGTAGAAATGAGGATAGAAGGGTAGGGCGATTGAAAATTGCTCTGGGACGTTTAGGACTAAAACGCTTTGCAGAGTTAGCCTCGAAATAGAGCAACAAGTTCCGAGAATACAAGTTGAGCGAACGCGGACTGCTAGCAACGTAGCGAGTTTATAGGAGATGCTAGTGCGAAACATTATGTATACATATATGTATATAGATACGTTATTCGCTCAGCTAACAGTAGCAACAATAACAACAACCAAAACAATAGTGTTTTTCTTTTTCTTGCTCGTTCTTGCCTTCTTCCTCGTATATACACTATAGTTTAGAGAAGGTGAATATAAGTTGAGTTGGCGTGGAGTGCAGCAAATTAGCAAGTTTATAGGAGGTCAAAACGGAAAATGTTATATATATATATATATGTGTGTATTTCTCGTACAGTAAACAGCAACAACAATGCAACAACAATGGTTCTGTCTTTCTTTTTCACTCTAATCTTGTTGATATCCACAGTAGTATAAATAGGATGGAGAATAAAAGTTGAGTTGGTGCGGAGTGCAGAAAATTAGCAAGTTTATAGGAGATGACAACGCAAATTTTATATTTATGTTTCTCGTACAGTAAACAGCAACAACAATGATGGTTCTCTTTTTCTTGTTCACTCTAATCTTCTTAGTATCCGCAATAGTATAAATAGGTTGGAGAATAAAAGTTGAGTTGGTGCAAAGTGCAGAAGATTAGCAAGTTTATGGGAGATGACCACGTGAAATGTTAAATATATTTTTCGTACAATAAACAGCAATAACAATGGTTCTCTTTTTTTGTTCACTCAAATCTTCTTGTTATCCACAGTAGTATAAATAAGCTAGAAAAATAAAAGTTGAGAGTTGGTGCGAAGAGCAGAAGATTAGCAAGTTTATAGGGCGTGACAGCATGAAATGTTATATATATATATATATATATTGCTGGTAGAGCAAAAAGCAGCAACAACAACAACGGTCCCCATTACGCGTTCTCCTCGCCTTCTTTCCGAGACCTCTTTGCATTAGCAGGAAAGAGAGCTTAACGGATTTTACCGGTGAATAAGTCAGCTCGCGACTTCCGGTCTGGCGAAGACGACGCGATAATCTGAGAGAACCGGTGCGCGAATTAGCGTATCCACAATCATCGCTGTGCACTGATTCGAGCAATCGTCTCGTGATCGACGCAAAATCCATTTTGTTTATATATGTATATAATTATAGATCGAATCTCGGAAGATCATTAAACCCGTTTGCTCGTCAAACCTAATTAATCGGTCATCGCTCCTGGATGGGGGTCACCATATTGACCCTCTGGGTTTACGAGCCGAGTGAAATCGAGACGAACGTTAATTTGCAGTATACGGAACAACACAAAACAAGGCAGATTTTTGCGAATAATAATTTACCGTCTCTTTCCATTTATCCCTTGATAAGAATCGTACAATTATTATACATAAAATGTATCCAAATGCTAAATTCGTTAAGAACCAACATTCAACAAGGTGTTATACACACAGCTCGTCGAAATAAACAAAATTCATTGGTTTGTTCTTGCACTGTCGATTGGACTTTCGGTAATAATAACAATAATTATTTAATAGGACAGGGAAATGCCTCCGAGGCATAGTCAGGATTAATTAGCGATAATGCTTTATCACGTTGGTATATAATTTTGCTCGAGTTTTTCTCATTTTTGCTCTTTCTCTGGGAACAATGTTAAAACGAGTAAATTAAGTAACAAATATATACACTACAGTGTATTACATATAAAGAAAGAAAGAATTAAGTAGCATATATATAATACAGTGTATTACATACACAGAGAGAGAATAATATAAAAGTGTGGGGAATAAGAGGGTGGGGTCGTGTCGTGACGTGGCGTGGCGTGGCGTGGCGTAGCGCGGCGCGTCGCGAGATTACAAGCTGATTTTGTATGGATGGAATGAGGATAGTGGTTGGTCCAACTGCGTCGTCCAGCGCGGCGAATCCCATCCTCGATCCCGGAGGAGGAAGAAGATTTTCATTTGCCACACGTAAGGAACGTCATAAGAGCAATGAGATACAAATTCCTCCACTTACGTCTGAAATTAGATTTTTCCTTGGCAATCTCGAGCGGGCGCTCGGATTACATTGAGAATCCTCTCTTTGATCGGAATGGCTGATCGATTTGGCATAGAACGTCCCACTTACTTTCCTCCTTTCCCTGGAATTTCTGCCCCGTGCCTCCGACGAATCACAACGACTCGCTACTAATATTACTACACTACTACCACTACTACTAGTATATATAGCGTAGCTGCACAAGGACGACCACAAGGACGCAACGCTGCTCGATTCGGGTCCTTTCGCGTGATGGCACAGTAGAAGAGTCCGTCCAGCATGGAAAGAAGAGAGCGCACCGCGCCACGGTGCTTTATTACGTTCCGACATGATGAATCCTCTAGAAATACTATAGCTATATGTTAGACATGCGGATCGCAACCGCTAAATTGAACTTTTCGCAAATAATCCTCTGGATAAACAAATAAGACTGACTCTTTCTCTTCTTATATTATTATTATTAATCTGTCGCAGCTGAGATTTCAATGGTTCTTATCAATACAGTTTTGCATTAGTATACTACATATATATATATATATATATATAAAAAAATAAAACTGCATTGATTTGAAAAATTTTTGTTTTATTATTATTAATTTGTCTCAGCAAAGATTTTAATATTTTAAGACAGTTTTGTATTAGTGTAGTATATATATACAACACACACACAGGGGTAAAGGAAGCCGAAATAAAAAGTTGATTATTCCTTGATGATAAGCAAAGCTGCGTTATTTCGAAAGAGACGGTAAAAGTTTTCGAGCCTGCAGCACCGCGCGGCGTGTTGCTGGAGATAGGTAAGAAACCACTGGAGCGTATGGCGCCAAGTTTACGTGACAGATGGCGACCAAAGTCTGGAATTTGCAGCGAACGTCAGCTGATGTTGCAATTATTTCAGCAAGATAGTTTTGCTTGGAAGCTGACCCGATTGCAAATCTCGCGCAACTTCCACTGATAATTTCCTTACGATATCGTATCGAGCAGCCTTGATTTTGCCCGTATGAGCCGCGCGAGGAGAAACAAAATCGCTGCGGGGGGTCCCAAAAAAGAATCGGGCCGTGCGGGCTCAGCTGCTCCTGCGCCTCGCGCAACACGCTCTATATATATATATATATATATATATGCCACTATTACACTCTCGGAAGAAACAATAAAATTCCCATTTAAATGCGTAATACAAAGTTTCAGCATAAATCATCTCCCCCCTCCCCCTCCTTCTTCTTCCACCCCTTCCAGCTACTCCATTCCAAAGCCATAATAGCCGCGACCGATAAATCTCAGGCGAAACGTGAATATAATTTACTTAAACACAGCGTTTCTATTCTATCTGTATGTAACTCGAATTCGTTAATTAATCTTTGAATTTTTCTACGATGTAGCAGCGAGGTGCCTGATGTAATTCTTGATGAAACCTGTAATGGATTTTGGTGTACTTGTTACACACTGTATATATATATATATATATATAATAATCTGCATATCCGCTAACAAACTTATGTATTTCACGGATGATTAAAGAGAAAGCCGAGGAGCCGGGAGCGAGAGACGCTGATGCAAAGGAGAAGAAGAAGAAGATGAAGAAGAAGCTGCTGAGCAGAGCGAGCAGGCAAAGTCCGGATTCGGCTGGAAACACAATTTCCTCGACTCATTATGGGAAAATACGAGTGGTAGGGGAGCGAGGGGGATGCAAAGGGTATAAAATAAGGCTGTCGGTGGACAGTGCTCCAAATGAAAAGGATTTGTCAAGCGCGAGAATGCAATTTCCGCGTCCGCAGAACTCTTCGAGGCGCGATTCGCTCACGACTCGACGATCTGTACCTTAATTGGCCGCCGAATCGATTTATTGTTTGGAGAAAGGTGTTTCAACACCCCCCCCCCCCCCCCACCTCCTTCTTTACCTACCGTCGAAGCCTTTTCGCAGTGATCACACACATACATATATTAGGCCCAACATTCACGAGAGAGCCACTCTCTCCCTCTCCCTCTCGATAAAGCAGAGGAGAGACGAGACGCGCCGGAAGCATCGATTTTCCGAGGAGTCGCGCGCCTAAGGCACCACCGACGCCGCACCCTCTTCAATTCCCCCCCCCCCCCCCTCCTCGTTCTCCTCCCCTCACAGCGCACTTTGACCGGGCATCGCGACCCACCCAATAATTTATACCTGAATCGACTCGGTCAATCTCGCCACCTGCTTATTCACGAGTATCGGCGCATACCTTTGAAAACGATTCCGAGAAATGCAACGCGATAAATCTTCGAGGTAATCGCCAAGATAATTGCTGCAATGGCGACGATTCCTATAAATCAGATGAAAAACCGAAGCAATTTCTTACTTACCTACGTCACGAAATGAGCCACTGAAATATGACTAAACCTTCGCTTTCGAAACTCTGCTGCATGGCTTCCTCGAGTCGCGCTACAAAAACTCCTCGGAGAATGCCACAATGAGTTGAACGATGATGCATGCAGATCCCATTATTATTATGGTCCATTTGGAAACCAGGATTCTGTCTCATTCAAGAGAACTCTGCACGATTGTGTTTTGTGAAATTTATGCGATAAATGATTTGCGGTGGTAAATGTTTGCGTATCTAGTATCATTTTTCAAAATGTAATAATGAATTCAATTACATCAATGTGAGCGACAAACTTTCTTCTATTTATTATCATAATAATTTTGTAGTTATACGCATGGTGAATTTATTTTTTTTTAGTTTGGTGTAAATTTACAATAATTTAGTAATGGGCTACAAAGCTATCTGTTAGTGAAGTACGAGTAGACCTTAGCTTTGGAAACTATGCAGCTTCCTAAAGTGGCGTTATAAAAACTCCTCGGAGAATGCCGCAATGAGCTGAACGATGGTGCACGCAGATCTATTAATGTTATGATTCATTTGAAAATCAGGATTTTGTCTCATTCAAGAAGAAATCTCTGCATGATTGTATTTGGTGTAATTTGATTTGTGGTGGTAAATGTTTACATAGTACGATTTTTCAATGCAACAATTAATTCAATTATAACGATTTGAACGACAATTTTTTTTTCTATGTATATACAATTACAATAATTTCGTAATTATAACTGAGGATTTTTTTTACAGTCCAATGTAAATTTATAATAGCACAGTAGTAGGTTACAAAATTGTCTATTAATGAAGAATGACTAGACCTTAGCTTTAGAAACTATGTAGCTTCCTAGAGTGGCGTTATAAAAACTCCTCGGAAAATGCCACAATGAGCTGAACGATGGTGAACGCAGATCTATTATTGTTATGATTCATTTGGAAATCAGGATTTTATCTCATTCAAGAGGAAATCTCTACATGATTGCATTTGGTGTAATTTATGCAATAAATGATTTGCAATGCTAAATATTTGCATACCTAGTGCAATTTTTCAATGCAACAATTAATTCAATTATATTCCACAAAATACAAGTTTTACCTGTAAAAAATGGCGGCAAGTACATAAATCGTCTAGCGTAAATAGTATAGTAAAATATTCCAATTAAAAAAATTAGTGAAATCCAAATGTTAGACAAGTATATAATTTTCTCTTGGCAAAATTTAAAATTTCGATTCAATTATATCAATATTACCAATAGACTTTATTCTATGTATATATAATTATAATAACTTCGTAGTAAGACATAGGGTACACTTGACTAAAAGTTGTCCTAAAGACATCTTTTAGTCATCCAATTGACAAAAAGACACCTAAAAGATATCTTTAAGTATTTTGGTGCTCTATGGGAATAGCTGCGGATTTTTTTAGCGTTCCAGTGTATATATTTACAATAAGACAGTAGTGGGTTATAAAGCTTTCTATTAGTAAACTACGACTAGACCTTAGCTTTATAAACTACGCTAGCTTCCTACAGTCGCGTTATAAAAACTCCTCGGAGAATGCCACAATGATCTGAACGATGTTACACGCAGATTTATTATTATTATGTATCATTAGAGGGAATCAGAATTTTGTCTAACTGAAGAGAAAAATTCCATATAATTGTACCTTGTAAATTTGATGTGTTAATCGAAATACAGTGGGAAATATTTGTACACTGAGAAGAATTTTTCAATGCAACAATGAAGTGAATTATTGATATAATGAATTATTCCTTGTGTAGCAAAAAAATTGTTTTCATTGGTTGAAATTTTTTTCAGTGTAAAACTACAATTTCGTAGTAATAGCTAGTAAATTCTTTTTTTTTGCAGTAAGGTGTAAATTTACAACAATGTAGTAGCGAGCTATAAAATTGTCAATTAGTAAAATATGGCTAAACCTTCGCTTTCGACACACCACTGGCTTCCTAGAGTCGCGTTATAAAAACTCTTCGGAGAACGCCACAACGGCTAAACGATGATACACATAGTTCTGTTATTGTTATGATCCATTGAGAAATCAGTATTTCATCCATAATTGAAGAGAAAAACACGACGCGATCGTGTCTTGTGAAATTTCTATAACAATTGACTCGTTCCGCGAGTGACGACTAATTTTTCTAAAATTACAACAATTTTGTAGTAATAGCAACTAAATTGTTTTCACAATCCAGTCTAATTTTACACCAACACAGACATACAACTTACAAACTTCCCTACGACTGTTTTAATTTTATAACAAAAATTTACAATTTAGGTAGCGGCTTTTCCCTCACACGAGCTTTTTAAATCTGTGTAACCGTGGGGTTTATACCACGCGTACAATTATATATATATATATATATATATACACTGAACAAAAAGTATTAGGATAATTAAAGGTCGGGGTACACATAAAAGCGCGAGGGGCAGATTTCGTAGTGGGACGCGTGCAAAAGTATAACACACACACATATACACAGAGTTCAATGTATCTAATTGTCGTAGTAATTTTATAAAAAAATTTGGAGTTCGGGTAGAAGTTTATCACGGGACGTTTTTAAATCCGTGAAATGGGGCGGTTTATACCACGCACAGAGGGAGAATAAAAAGTATTAGGATAATTAAAGGTTGAATAAGAGCGTGAGGGGGGGATTTCACGGTGGGACATGCGGAAGCGTAGCATATATACGGTTCAATGTATCTAATTAAGCGGAGAGAAGAGGAAGCGAAAGCAGGCAGAGAGTACGGAACAATTAACTCGATTAATTCACGTACGGCGCGGGGCGTCGAGTCGCCTCGTGTAGCCCAAGACGCCGCGCCGCGCCGCGTCGCTTTAAATACAGTCCGCTGGAGGCTTTTATCGTCGGCGAGTAGCAACGAGCAAGCCCTCGTCAAGGTTTTATTCCGGTGCTTCTCCCCCCTCCCTAGACGCGCACACAACTACGGAGGACAAGCGATACATGGACAGAGTGCAGATGCACGATGATTCTCGAGTCCCAGTTTCTCCGGGAGAACGGCGACGAACCGACAATGAGAAGAACGAGGACAATTAGCTTCCTCGAGAAGGACAGAGTTGCTGCTGGGACGGAATCCAAGGTCTCTCTCTCTCTCTCTCTCTCTCTCTCTCTCTCTCTCTCAGTGAGAAGCGGAGGAGAGATGCTCCGAGCACTCTGGTATAGGAGGGAAAAGGACAAATATATATATATATATATAGAATTGAAGTCGCAGAGAAAAGGCGAAAGGGAAGAAGCGACAAAGTCGACGAATAAAAAATTGAAATTCTACGAAAATTCAGCATTCAGCTTTGTTTCATTTTCGGGCAAATTGAAGAGCGATGGCGTGTATAATAGGCCGGGCGGAAATGTGTTTTCGCGTATACTAATTGATGATAATAGTCGCAGAAGCCAATGGGAGAGCGAGTTTTACCGTCCGCAGCTGGCTGGTACCTGTGATCTCGTTCGGAGAACAATAGAGACAATTTGGTAGAATTAAACGCGAGCGAGCGAACGAACGAACTGTTGGAGAAGAAGAGCGGGATTTCTTGGCAAGCGAATTTACACGCGAGGAGGTAAACTGCTAAAGGAGTAAAAGGAAGTGAGAAACTAGCTCGACGGGAAGGATCGAAGCTAACGGAAGGAAGATGGGAAGAGATTTCCGGGCCAGCCGATAAATAACAAAGTTGGTAAGATTGGACTATGTATTTTATGACCGTCGTACTGGAGGTGAAGCTCGAATGGGACGTTAAGGGATACGAACGTGAAAGCCACGAGCGACGCTTCGCGTATATTTTAGATACGTTTATGTGCTCGAAATGAAGTTTTAAACTTCATTGGATGTATTTAATTTTTCCTAGCCATTGCATACTAAATTAGTTTGGAAACTCTTCTATTTAACCTATCATACTAACTCTCTTGTATTCGTGTAGTTAGCTATGCATTATAAATACGGACCAAGGGAGAATTCAATTTGGCACATTGGCCGAAGCTTCGTTAATGCATGATAAATGAAAACATTGGAAATTTTCTAATTTCATCTCTTTTTCAGTCTCCGCCACTGCCTGATGCAAGCCATACGTGTGCATCGTGGTGTGCGTAAGTGGGAAGCTGGAAGAGCTTGGAGATGCAAAGTGGTCTTGCGAGTGGAAAAACGTTCTTTCTTTTTTCTATAGATTTTCTTATGGGAGATTATTGACGAATTGTCCCGACGACGAGATAGTTTGAACGGTGGAGGAGTCACGATGGAGAAAATTGTGGATATGAAATTAGCCAGTTGGGGAAATTAGAGACCTTCGTCATCGTCTACGTCGTTGTGTTGAGACTTATGCGAGGCTATGAGTCGAGAAGACACGAATTTAAAATAAAATTAAAAGAAGAAAAAAAGGAAAACAGTTTTAAGAGGCGAATGTGCTTCGTGTAATCCAATGTAATCGTTCGTGAGGTAATTATGGACGAAGAGTCTTTGCATCTTAAATAGCGAGGAGCTCGCGAGCGAGCGAAGAAGGATCAATAATACACGCACACACTCTAAGGATTTAATCGGCTAAAAAGCAATGTGCGTTGAATGGAAAGTTTCATTTAAAAGCTGTTGATGAAATTGAAGGATTATCTGGCAGAATGAAGGAGCATCAAAGGGTGGGCGTAAATTCGACGATTAAAATAACTGGGGGGAATAGTAATTCGTTTGGATCGTTGTGTTGGCCATGTGCGAAAAGGCGTCGAGCGTGAGAATTATGGTACAACGTGGAAGGGAGAAAGGTATGCAAAAGGGAGGAATGGGATTAACTCATCTATAAATAAACCAGAGTGAGATTCATAGCGATTCTGCCAAATCCAACGTCTACTGACAGTCTTGACCTTTGGCCCATCACTGCTCTTCCTTTGCAACTGTGTACCGTATATATATCGCTAAATAAACAATAGCAAGAGCACCAACTTGAAACGTTAAATAATGCACTAATATCATTACGATATTCCATATAAAACGGAAGAAAACATGCAAAAGAGAGAAAATATATAATAGAATTAACCGATCTATAAATAAAGGAGAACGAGATCCATATATAGGAATTCAGCCAGATGCAACGTCTACCGACAATCTTGACCTCCGATCCACGACTGTATCCTTCCTCGCAGCTACATACTATATCTATATATCCATAAGCAATAGCAACAGTAGCAACTTGAAATGTTAAATAAAGTCAATTTCTTTGAACTGCTGAATGGAACGAGAGGCTCTCCTATTCGGCGGGTCCGTGCAGCCTGTGAAGCACGTATTTTGAAATTGTGATTCAGTCGGGGCTAAATTAGTAACGAGTCTATAGAAGAAACGCCGGAGCGAGAGTGGCGCACAAAAGGCGGCTGGTAAAGAACTTGATGGAAAGCAGAAAACAAGATGAGGGAAACTGCGTCTGGGAAGAATCTCGTGCTGCTATATGGAGGGTTTGGAAAACGAAGGGGTTGGGATTTTCCAACAAAGTCGATAAATAAAAAAGTTGGTACATGGTTGTGCAGTTGCAGCAGGCACTAACGGCACAGGGACTTTAAGGACAATGTGTGTGTGTGTGTGTGTGTGTGTAAGTGGACAAGGGACGACACGACGACAAGGGGTATCCAAGTTCGAGTTATGATATCGATAACTCCAAGACCGAAGAGTGTTCTCCACTAGTCCTATAGACGAAACGCATTACAAGTATTAGATTCAGCAGCATCCGTGTGCATACATATATATATATATATATATATATAGGAATGCAAATACAAAACATTATAAAATATTCCTGCGAACGATAAAATTTCGTCGTAAAGAAATCCTCCAGTTCCCTTTGTATTCCTCTTCATCTTCATTTTTGTCAAAGTTGAGGAAGATGATTGAAAAAAAAACTGGGCCATTTTCGGATTACGCGCGTCTATACGGTTTTTAAAATTTAATTTTTTCGGGCCATATTGCACCGGCATGGGAGTCAGAGGACGCGCGAGCGCGCGCTCGCGCGGAGAGACTGTAGTTATCCCTTGACACTTGAAGAGGCTTCTCACGCGCGACAGGTTAATAAACGATGCACGTAAAGCTCGCCTCGCTGAATATTCGTCGGACGAAGAAGCTGTACAACTGCCACGCTGCTGCTGCTGCTCCCGTGGACCGAGTATTTAATCAACAGTGCGCGCAAACTTTCCTTCCAGCATTTGTTACTTCTTTTGCGCGCGCGCGGCGAGTAATCAAGAGGAATTAATTGCTAGATTAAGTGCGACTTTTCGTTGAAATTAATTGCATGCCGGCGTCGCAAGGATGCGACTGGGTATGGAGAAGAAAATTATGCCAGGTCGGATGTCGAATCATACGTCCATCAAGGTCTCAGTTATTTTGTACAGGTGAAGGCGTTGGATGCTATTGGTGGGATGGGGTAACGTTCGAAGAAGAGGAATGATGGTTCGGTATGTGAGGAACGTTTAGGGTTGCCAGGAGAATTTCTACTGAAGAAAGAAGAAGACAAAAAAGAATTTAATTAGGGCAAATATATTTATTTACAAAAAATTATTTCATTTATTTAATTAAATAAACAGTGGTACAGTATTGTAGAAAAGACGATATTTTGTTATAATTAAAATGTTCTCTTTTCAAAAGAGAGATGCTTTGTTAAAGCTAGGAATGTTTATAAAATTCACGGAGGATGTTTAGTCTATTAATTATCCTAGCGGGAACATTAAATTTGGGCTAAGACTGGTACAGTACTCGGAAACATTGAATTAATAGCATTGAACCTTGTATGCATGACGTCACTGATATCAAGCATTGTTTTCAATAAAATGGAATAGCTTTAGCACGCATGTACGAAGGATCCGTGCGACGACAAATGTTTCGTTTTCCGAAGTAACATACGAGGGTTGAATATTAGCGGTTCCAGGGGCGCCAGAGGCTAGTTGTAACAGGGGTAAGTTGTAACAAGCTTATTGCGCAATGCTTTTTGAAATCATTGATCAAATTTTTCACTGAAAACTTCTAATATGATTAGTCCTATTATGCAAACACAATCAGTGTCTAATCGAAATGGAAAAATAAAAGATACAGTAACAATTTTCGGTTCAGTCACTAAATAGAAAAAAATATATTTCGTAAATCTTGATTTAAGGTAAATTAGTTAATAACAGAAAAAATGAATACCTACTTATTATTGGCTATATTTTTAGATTAAAAATGCTGCTTTTATGTTTCCACTACTCGCAATTATATTTTTCTGTATAAACAAAAACGTTCAAAATTGTAAGTCGAGGTAAGTCGTAACAGCCTTATTTCGCAGAGTTGCTTACAGCAAATTTAATGAAGAAGAATGGGTGCAATGCGTAATTTGCTAAGTGCGGACACGTATAAAGGGTGTGAATGAAAAAACTTTTACATTTGTCTATATTATATAGTAATTCGATATAAATCTTGCGATCTATTAAATAATTTTCGTTTTATTTTGTTATAAATATTTAATAGTACTTAACCGAGGCTCTCTTCATCCATCAATTGATAAAGAAAAAATAAATAACAAAATTTCTACGCGTGTTGTTTTCATTGTAATGTTTGAAAATTGTAACAGTTGACTAGTTGAAAAAAAAATATTTTTTGCCAAGATCAGTAAAAATTCCAAATAATTTACTTGTTTATTACAAAAACGAATAATTGTAGAGCTTTAAAAAAACAGCTACCACCAAGAAATTGTAAATAAATGATAAAATCACCCACATTTTCCCAAAAATCGTTACAATTTGCCCGAAGCACCCCCATACAATTTTTAATTCTACAATTTTTAACCAATCACAAATATTTACCTATTACTACAATCAACGACCACCCAATTTACCATCCACCAACGAACATCAGGTACACAACCCCCACATACAACCCCCAAACCACTCGCTATAAACACGTAACAATTAATTGCTTCCAAGACGAAAGAGTTTGATCCAAGCAAATGATAAAAAGTCAAGTCTCGCGCGCATATTATAGCATCCGTAGTATCTTACGCGATACCGGAGTGTTAGGTTGGAGGATGGTTTTGCTCCGGGGTATAGGAGTACTCATCGGGACTGCGAGGCACGTAGGCTATTGATTGCCGAACGGTAAACGCTACTTCGCTGGCGGAGCCGAGGCGAGCGAGCCGCTTGGTCGTTGATGTCGAAGGGGAAGAGAACTGACAGTCGAGTAGAGGAAGGATTTGGGAACGGGCTGGAAGTCTCGAATTGACCCTCGTATGATAATACGGCGGCAGGTAATTTCCGGATCCTGATATACGCGGCTCGAGTAATAGGAAAAACGATAACCCTTCTGTCATATCCGCCGGCTGGATTCATTGGGAGGGTCGCGATGGTTAAACTGCTGCTGCACATTTCCAAAAGCAAATTGAAGGGGGGGGGGGGTGGAGAGACAGAGAGGGAACGATGCATTCACGCATAACACGCATCACTGCGGTCCTATTAAAGGAGATTCGCGCTGGTGGCTGAAAATTCGTAGGAGCGCCCTTAGCGTGGAAAAATAAAGTACACATTGAACTTGAGGAGAGAATAGGGGCTGCTGTGTGCCTGGATGAGAGAGGATGTAGCGAGAAGCGGGAGAGCTGTGTATGGGCTTTGGAGATAGTATACATATATATATAGTGTGTGTGCGCGGATCCGTAATAGAAATAGCTGTTGCCGAGGGTGAAAAGAAAAGAGGGCCGAATATAAGGAGGAGGGCGAAAGAACCCCGCTAGATAACGATCTTTGCTTACGTTAATTACCGTCTGACAAGGATGAACGACCGAGCGAGCGCGTATTTTCGCCCAGCATGCCCCTGCTAGATTTTCATCAAATTGATTGTCCTGAGAAAAGCAAGTGGCCGCGATCGACCTCCCTCCACTGCCACCCCCCCCCCCCCCCCCCCACCACCACCACAGTCACCGTCCTGGCGTGATTAATCATAGCCGATAAAGCTTTACGTATTAATCGACGCTTAAGCTGCTGTTCTGTACAAAATACTGACGCGTTACCTTGCAAAAATTCGTGCGGCGTCGCGCTTGGTTGGTTCCTTCATAGTCCGTCGTATGTACCAGCTACACTGGTTACTTATATATATATATGTATATATATATAGATAGGGCAATTTCCAAAGGCAACGAGAAATACTTTATTTACCGAATCTACACGACGACAACGAAGAATCGCACACACCGTGCGCTTTGTGTTCCAAAAGTAGTCTAGTCTGTTTGTTTATAGTTTTACATACTGTACGATGTGTGTCTTGACTCGTAGCTATATATACGGCTGTACGGCTAAAGGCAGCCATTCGTGGTCCGTCCACCACCTATGTATCTAGTTTGCCTCAAGTTTACTTCGTGACACGGATTACTTCTTTTATACACACACGTGTACTTAACTAGAAGTATTTATAGTTTCTCGTGCTTACCAACTGTTTACATAATTTAACGCACTGTTCCTGTATATGTGTGTGTGTATACGATACTTAGCAGCTTCGATGAGATACGCGTCAACCAGGCAATAAAGCAAAGAAAACGTAATACAGGGGTTGATATTGCCCTGAAAACATACTTCTTCTGTATATATACAGAAAATTCCGGCCCGATTTATCTGATTATTCACCGGTTGACTCTTATCAGTCCCCTTGATCTCCTCAGAAAACTTTTGTCATGAAACAAGGCAATTCGTGAGATTTACGAGACAGGAGGCAAGTTTATCAGGAGGTCGTTTCGAAGAATAAAGTTTGTCGCCGTTCCACTCAATATCGGAATATTGCTGATTGCGTAGGTATATTTGCCAATTAGTCTCTTTCCTCCGAGCGTTTCATTTGAATCGCTTCTTTGTTTTAGAGGAGGGTCCCACGCGCGCGGAGATGATCCGAAGAGCGAGAGAGACGCTTTTTCGACGAATAAAAGATGTCTTTTAGACTCGGGAGAAGAACTGTTCGATATCGACTTTGAGGGGGGGGGGGGGAGGGGGGTGATTGGTGTCACTGTTTTTCCGTGGATGCTCTCTCCTCCGTTCCGAGTTGCCCCCTCTCTCATCGGTGTGGCAAAACGCGTTTTCGCGCAGGAACGCCCGTGCAAATAGCAAACAAAGGCCAACCGTAAAACCCCCGTGCACGAGCAAAAGCAGTTCGTTCCGTTCTGCTCCCCAATCCATGTCAGATCTTGAAAGAGGGAACCGCACCGGAAGTGACGTCAGGGATCAGGCGCGGTTCTAGAGAAAACGGGCGTGGAACGTGGCGAGGAGTCACGCAGTTCGTCCCCGAGCCCTATATATATGTATAGCACGAACTCTGGTACACTTCACTGCATTTTCAGACACTGCTTACACGTAAACTCGACGAAATATATTCGGCGAATATTGCTATATCTATGTATATATGTGGCAGACAGTGCGTGATGGAGGACACGGAAAGTGTGTTTACTTTTTTCCTCTCAGGCGACTTCCTCATTAGTAATTATCGAAGCGAGCCCCACCCAACACGCGAAACTAAAGAACGGTTCCGGTGTAGCGGCGCGCTGGATAGAATTCCACATTTTGTTCGTTGCGCGAGAGTAATGCGCTCGCTTTATCTTACCTAACGATACTGTCGGGGTGTTAAGAATTTATTGCCAGCTCTTTGCCATACAACGAATGTTCTTTTTATATGCTGTAAATGCTGTTAAAACGGTTTGGAAAAAATTCACTCGCTCGCTTCCCCAATATCAGTTCTCGTTACGATCTCTTCTTGCCCGAATGATTTTTCCCTCGTAATTATAGCAGCACGCCGAGCAGAGCCGATGCTGCCAGTGACACGTACCCGTAACACAGCGGAGAGCCAAGCGAAAAACCCGAAAAACTTTACCTAGACGTTTCCTCCAAGCGGCAATTCCTTGCGGCCGGACATTGGACAGTATTAACAAAGCTATGCACAGTGCCATATGTATAGTTGGCTCTTGCGAATAAAACAAGTTTTTGCGCGTCGGCCAGTGAGGTTAGTGAAAAAGGCCTTGTTTACTCGTTACGATCACTCTCGCGCCACGTATAGAGTAAACTTTCCACTTTTTTCAATTAAACTTCAATTCAGCAAAACTTTCGAGAAGCAGATAGATGTACAATATGGCGTCTTGCGATAAATTCTGCTGGAGAATATTTTCTAGCCGCGTACGCTGGCAGCGCCATCTAATCGGAGTTCCGTCGCTACTTTAACTCTCAAGTATTCGCTCTATCGGGACGATAATCGGCTGGACAGTAAAATCTAGCTAACGTGCGAGCGAATTACCTGCACCCTTGCAACGGCCAACGAGCACGTAGCGTGACACTGAAACAAGTCGGGAGACGAGGAAAGCAGCGTGAAAATTTATAATAAGCCACGATAAAAGGGGACGGATATAGGGTCTTCGGGCTAACAGCCAATGAGAGAGAGAATTCAATGTCACACGCGATAACGCCGGGAATATCGTAAGCACGTAAAAACACAATAGCTGGATAGCTTCGATATTAGCGGTCGATGGAACGTGTATAATTTTTATTTTCACTCCAATAACTCGCCACAGATTGTAGGGGGACTATGTATAAATATATATTTAAGTAAAAGACAACTAATTCACTAGGGCAGTAATTCTTTATTAAAAATCACAAACAAAGATTGCTCCTCTCGGTACTGAAACTCCAACAAGAATGTGTCCGCGATTCCGCTGGCTCGCTGTTTTATAGTCAACGTTGACAAACAACTCCGAAACCGTTGGTGGGGCGTTCGCGGAACGCCGACGTCTCCTCGGTTCCAAAAATTCTTCGTCAACAAAGTCAATACTCCAATTCTCAGAACGAACACAAAGCGAACGGAACAAACCTCGCACGATCTAAATTATTTTTCCTCCACGGTAAACAACAACGCGACGAAGGAATATTATACAGAAAACCGAGAAAAGTAGAAAATCGATGAAGAAGCCAGCGTTTTCATTCAAAGGGATTAAAAAGAAACTCTCGTATACGCCATGAATAGCGTGTGTACAGGCTGGGCGAGGGAAAATAAAAGTTGTCACGGTTTATAATAAAAGTCATTATATCGTTCTCAGCTCTCGATTCGCGTCAAAGACATTTTAACAATGAGTATTGGTCCGTATTGATCCGCTTTTGTCCAAGTGCATCCTGACGAATCGTAGCCATCAGGGACCGGGGGGATAGCGCAGATCGCACAGATCGTATTAGTGATGTTTCGCTAATCGCTTTTATAGCTTCTGATCGTGAGTGACAGCGTCCACGCAATCAGTTTCTGTATTGGCAGGAAAAAAACAGGAGGAAAGATGGTATTCGCTGTAGGTAGGACACACGTATCGGGGCAAATTGACGCTTTGATACCAATGACGTTTTTTCCAAACCAGTCTTTTTTATAGTATCTCATCGCTGCGAGCGAGGACAACAAGGTTCAGTGGCCGCGCGCGGTTCTTCGTCCCCCCCCCCCCCTCACCCCTCTCCCCTCTCTTTCTCTATCTCTACAACCGAGCGGGAAAATAATTTGCGGGTAATCGGTGGACAGTTGGGAAATGGAAATATTTGCGCAGCGTTCTATATCAGTGATATCGTACTGTATTGGCGTAATCGAAAGCACTTCCTTTGACGCAGCAACGGTAATCCTTCACTCACGTAGCGCAAACAAAGGCGTCATCGATAAATTGCGAATGGTCGAGCGCTCAACAGCACCGAAAATCACATTAGTGATGTTTCAGTAAACGCTTTCAAGAGTACCGATCGCGGGTGCTTAGTGCTCAGCCAGCAGTGCCATGCGCTACCCGTCGACGGCCACTCTCCACGGTCTCCACTGCTGCGCGTCTCTCCCGCACTTGGCTCGCGGACAAAAATCAAAAGTCCCCCCCCCCCCCCTCCTTCCCCCTCCTCCCTTTTATGCGCGCCCCGTTTGTCCGCCTCTCTACACAGCGTCCCTCCACAGGTAACGCGCGCGTTTACTGAAAACCTTGCGGAAAATCGAAGGTCGAACCCCCGTCCCGGAAACCCCTGCTCAAAATAGCAGATAAAAACGCGGACTGGCTCTAATGGATGCAAAAAAAAGATAAGCAGAGAAAACATCGCCTCTCGTTTCTCCATAGCTGCTAAGGCAATCACTCGGAAGCTGAAAGCATTGCAATTACCGCTAATAATCCACCAGATTTTTGTCGGAAAAGAAACTTGATAATTCTGAGAAAACACGGGCTCCGCCTTGAGATACGACTGCTATCTTAACAATTGAATTATACGTGTAGCGTATACGCTATGTAGAGGAAAAAGGGAAAAAATTGAAATTCTGATGAGATAAATTTAATCCCGAAGAGAGAGAGAAGCAAACTTCAATTATCCATAAGTTTTTCTATGTCATAAACATAAATAAATCTGCAGACAGGCAGGCAGGTTAGGGAGACGGGGAGAGAAGGGGGGGGGGGGGGTGAGCGAGATAGGCAGGCAGAGAGTCGCAACAAAGAGGGCCACCGCTTGAATAATGCATAACAATCAAGCAGCTGCTTGCACGTACCAACACAATGCTACATACAACTTCTGTACATTTAATTCTTCAAAAATCGGAATTCAACCTGCTTCCCTTTATTTTTCAATCCCAATAGACTTAAACAAACGAAACGAAAAATAAACAAACAAAAAAAAAGACGTAGAATCCAGTGGAAAAAGTGAAGAATAAAAGCCAGATTGAATACCAATTTGAACGTATCAATGGAGTAAATTGGTGCTACGAGCTCGTTTCGTTCGAGCAAAAACCTTAATTGATAGGACAAATAAAGACTCTGCGGCGCGCGATATTACTTGTCAAACCTGACGAGGAGTGTTCGAAGAAGGGGGGGGGGGAGGGTTGAGAGTCGCGAGTATAATCCTAGGACGATACTCCCGACAGAAATAGCAGACACGGAAGGCGAGCTTTCGAGCGGTGGTACCACCAGCGAAAATCATATTAGCCATATTTCAATAATCGCTTTCATGCCCGGAAAGCGTGAGTGACGTCATCGATGGTACACGGACGGAGCAGAATGGCGATCGAGCGAGAGTGGAAATCCCGAGAAATCGATGCGGAGGAATCGCCGTCGAGGAACGTTACGGTTCACGATGGCGAACGCAGTCGCGAGATCGATGGACGTGGAATTTTCTGGCGCGAGCGTTAATAAGCTCCCTTCTTCTTTTTTCCTCCAGCTACCCACGTATACATATACATGCATATACAACCCGGCCTCTCTCTCCTGACGTGGAATCAAAGTGCAGGTGACGTGTACGAGACTCGAGCACACGTGAGGCAGAAACCGCACCTGTACGGTCACAGAGAAAATTGCTGTAATTCTTATCATTATCCAGAGTTGGTGGAGAAAAAAAGACACGAGTATATATATATATATATATATATGTACAGGTGAGAGGGGGGAGAAGAAAAATGGATATCCATACCCCGAGGAGGGAAAAGCACCTAGCTCGGTTTTCAGAAGAGATTATCTAAGTTTGCAGCCGGATATGAGAAAGAAACTCGAAGCCTGTCTCGTGAAATTCTCTTGGTTTATCTTTAATCGAGAACTTTCTAAGCAGCTGTTCTAAGATTCGCGCCAGTCGATACAGCCTATAAACCTTATCGCAATTATCGCAATTATTTTCTCGCTATTTAGAGAGGGGAGGGGGAATCTGCTTGGCCGTTCAACCGCTTTGCTCGGAAGAAATAATCACGTTCCGAGTTATTGTAACTACCGGTTCTCCCGCCGGGATTCAATCGGATAGAGAGGAGGGTGGAAAAATCCGGGGCTAAAGCTTCGTTGCTGCCGCGCACACTTTTCCCTCGTTTTTTCTATCATTAACGAAAAGTTTTTCCCTATCTGCCTTGACCATCGTACCCGAGCTTAATCTTAATCATCGTTTCAAATCCTGCTTAATTTCGGGGGATTGCTTCGCCGAGGTCCTCTTCTTCGGCGTTCTCCGGGGAAGAACGGGAGGATCCGGTTGTCGACGAGTTTCGATGAGGAGAGTTTGGCGTAGCGAGTGTGCGTGTATCAGGGATCCGGTATGTAGATGCGCGAATTAACCGAAGAAAGATTGCTCGGTTTTTGGGGGGTGGAAGCTATACCCGTATAAGACGATGAAGAGGGTGGGGAGGAGATAAAAGGAGAAAACTAGAACGTAAAACGTTTTACGCGCCAACGTCATTATCCTCCGGCTAACGGTCGGGATTGAAATTCCGGAAGTGCGAGAGAGTGCGGAGGAATTCGACCTTATGATCGAGACAGACCCTTTGACCTTATTCGTCCAATTTCGCTGATGTTATTGCTGCTGCTGTATGCCACGCATAACGCCACGTGGCTTTTCAAGCGGAATTGAAGATCGTGATCATGCGCTATTAGCGGCTTTTCGGATGGATAATGCACTGTTTTTGTTTGTAGGGGGGGGGGGGGGTGCTCAGAGGAAGTGGCAAGGACAACGAAGGCCGTTTCTCGCTACGGCATCGTCGAAATGGATACGTACAGCTTCTATTTTATGCACCTCGTGACCCGGGAAACTTTTAAACTACTATATATACCGTTGCACACGATCCTCATATAAATCCATAAGATCTTAAGTTCAATGTATTCGCCAACTTTGCCTAAAATGCAGTATACATCAACGCCCGAGACTAAACTACTTGAAAACAAAGATGGAGAGGGGAAGGCTGGTTATTTCGAAAAAGTTTATTTCCTAAAATGGATACGAGGTAAATAAAGACTAATTTCATTGTTTTTGGACGTAAATATTGAAACGATCTTGAGAAAAAATAAATTATTCAATAAAGCCTGGTTTACACCCACACACACACACACACATATATATATATACATAGATATCACACTTTATAGTTGCTTAAAAAATCTCATCGCTTTTAATACAACGAAATTCTGATAAATTACTTTTTCACATTTGTATTCTTCGCAGTCCCGTGTCAAGCAATATTTTTACGTTCAGTCCGCATGGGGTATACGCGCGCTTGTCGCCTATAAATCAAAAGACCGGAGGATAATGATTACAAGTAACCGAAGTACGTTATATTTTTGGACAAGGTATAATTAATGGGAAAACGTACATTTACGTACATGTATATAAAACTTGCAAGTAGAATGATCCATTGAAACTACTCGCCAGCTATATAACCACACCGTACATACCTATAACACCCTACATCCATATATATATATAACTGTTCAATGACATAGTACAAACAGTGTCAAATATTAATATCACCCTACAAAGTCTCCTTCCAAGGCATCCACGCAAAATGAAACGAACAAGTTATACCCAGTGACCGAAGATTCCCGAATACAAAGTCACACAGATCGAAGCAGCAATAAAGAGTAGTCACCTCGTGTTCGAAAGCTGTAATATCCGAGTTTACGAGGGCTTCGCATATCAAACGTTGGGGAATAGTTATCCAGACTTCGTTTAGCCCGGTCCAAGGCGAATGGTTTGTGTGCTCAATTACGCTAGTTTGATGCTTCTCTCAGCTTAAATGCTCGCCGAGAACCAGTTAAGCGATTAGTTCGCTCTGCAAGAAAACGCGGCGTGCATTTGCTTGCGCAGAGCTAAGCTAGCCAATTCTCCTTGCTCGTCAGCAAAAGTCCGCTTTATAACGATGGGATATGCTGGTTGAGAACCTCTCTCTCTCTCTCTCTCGATATATATAGCGTGACGCAAAGTAAGAGGACCGATGAAGCACGTTGCCTTCTCATCCACACTCGATCCTATACAATCGGTCGCTTCCCTTGAATCGGCCCAAGGGCACCTTCGCGTGTTCCAAACCGCGAGTATTCTTCTTCCGAGCCAACTCTCCTCTGAATCTCGCTTTTGATTAACCCTCCGACGCTCTCGAATAACTACTCCACTGTTCCGCTTTCCCTCTATTTATTTCCCTACTTTCGCAAACAAAATAGTTCCAGAAGTTACACGAAACAGCCTAATTGAGCACGACTGCGAATTGCCAGCAGTGCAACCCAGCGGTTCACAGACACCAGAGATCTTTTGTTCCGCACTGGCGTTTGTTTGTTTCTGCACTTTGCAACTATTTTCCGACCTATTGTTTTTCGCTTATTTCCGCACAATTGGTCGTGCTTCGTCAATGTGCGATAATTGTGAGTCTTTCTTGGTTCTCCAGGTCCTCGTCATCGGGTGTCCCAGTTCTTTTCGCTCCGGAAGCTCCACTGGTACTTTTTGCTGAGAAATAGCCTCAGCGTTCGTGGATGAGCACACGGAGTCACTGGTGTTTTCGTGTAAAAAGCAGTTAAGGGGGGAGGGGGGATACAGTTTCTCGAGGCAATATAAGACTAATTAGACACTCCCTTCGAGGAAGAACCAGAGTCGACCCACACCTGTCACTCCCACCACCGCCTTCGTCCCCGACCAATCACCCGGAAACGCTTGACACTCGAAATTACCAAAATTTCGTCGAGTCAGCGTTCCAAGTGACCCAAGCTCCCGGAATTAGCCGTACGCTACGGACAGCCGCTTCCGGAACGCTGCAGTTATCACAGAATTACAAGCTTTATATATATATATATATATATATATATATATAGTAATGTTTTACACGATCGAATTTCGATGAAGGTTGTTTTTCCCGAAAAGCTGCACACAGCGCGTAATCATCGGTGAATTTAAACGAAATGGAAATCTGCCGTGAACGAGATAATATCGTTGGAGGCTCCATTGTCTCTAAATTGAGCCGTATAAAATAAACTTGGAACGAGTGGCCCTCGACTGGTTTTTAGGAACGCGTCGAGCGCCCCTGCTGGGTTTAGGATCGTGTCCCAAGGTTTTCGGGCAAAAACACAAATAGGAGAAATCGATGATGAGGATAAAATGCGTGCCTCACGGGGCTGCGAGTCAGCTGGAAGAAAAAGGTTGGCGCTTCGGCGCCTTTGTCCTAACGCCACGCGGTTGCACACACACACAGTCGATTCTATATATAGGAGGGTGAGCTATATATATATATATATATGTTGAGAATAGGGGAGGGGGTGGAAAGAGTGGCAGTCGATAATAATAAGGTAACCACCGGCAATCAGACTGGATAACAAACAAAAGTAAGAGTGCCTTTGGACAATCTGGTTCCTTAAGGATCTTCGAAATTCCGGAGACGTCTGGAAAGTGGGGGTGGTCCTTTATATGTGTACGCTCTTGTACTGTGTATATATGTGTATGTACTATATAGGAGGGAGCAGATGGGGATTGATTGGCTCGTGTCTCGGGCTAGTCGTTGCTCGAGGGTCCAAGATATTCGCCCTTGCAGAAGGGCTGCTCTCTCTCTCTCTCTCTCTCTCTTCAACATCTGCGTCCCTCCGCACGCATATCCTATTATCTCGTAGTAGCAGCTATACGGCACACTTACACAAACGTAAATCGAAATTCCTCCCAACCAACGCAACACATAACGATTTTCTCGCTATCCCGGGATCCTTGTTCGAAGAAATTCCAACTACTTGGGAATAGCCTTCTAATCCCGGAGTAGCCTATCTCTATAGGAAGATCGCATTTTTCAAGTGCCCCTGAACTCGCTTAATTTCCGATTTTACGCGCGATCATCCACGCGGCTCCTTTCGAAGATCCCAATTTAGATTGCGAGAGCAAAGTACGGAAAACTTACGCGTGTTCCGATCAACGCTATCCGAATGCATTAATCATTTTTGAGATTGGGAGTCGTGGAAAAGTGGTGGAGATTGTATTTTGTTTCGTGGGAGTACAGTGTCCCGTTTTAGGCTAATTTCCTGATTTTTCTCTAACGAAGATCAGGGATTAAAAATTGTGCAGTTTGTAGAAACAACTGGAAAAATTGTGAAATAAATACTGACGATAATTGTAGAGGAAGAACCTGAAGACAAAGACAAAAATAGAGAAAATTAAGCGAGTGATGTAACTTGTTCCAGTTTGAGAAATACAAAGGAATTACGAGGTCAACTGTAATGTACAATCTCTCCTGCAAAGATGTTCCTCAACGCGAGATCAATCCTGTATTTTAGCGAAGAAAACGGAAGAATTTTTCTTTTTCGAGGAGAAAAACTCGAAGGTATATAAAAAACCTTTTTATCGATTCTCGACTTACACCTTTTCGACCTACGCAAACCTCTGATGACGCACGATCCTCATGGGACGTCTTTAGCATGTACACGGACTTGTGGACATCTCTGGAATGTTCCAGGGATGTCCCGAGGATATTCGTGCTATTCAGGACGGTTTTTCCTGGTTAGAATTATTCGACTGATCTTTTCTCGCATGTTCTCCATACTTGGCCTTGTTCACTATCATTCTTCACTGATCCTCATGAGAGAGTATCAGTAACATCACTTCAAGGTATAACCACGTCTATACAGGGTGTTTTGCGTAAGACGCCTTGTAACATGGATATAAAATGACGCGTATCTCTTTAACTATAAGAGATATTCAAATTTTTCATATGACCTTTTTGAAAGCAAATTACAAGTGCTTTCAAAAAGGTCCTGTAGAAAATTTAAATATCTCTTATAGTTAAAGAGATACGCGTCATTTTGTGTCCTTGCTATGTCTTACGCAAAACATGTACATTTACATGACTCTACTATCCCCAAGCAAATAATTATCAAAGCAATTGACGAAAAAACAAAAATTTACTTTAAACACAAGTATCTACAGCCTCGATACACCGATTATCGTGAATCACCGATCAAACTCGACTACTAAAATTATAATCTCAACATATACACAGAGGAGTCGCGGATGCAGACGAGACGGACGACTAATCGAGAGTATTCGGTTAAAGCTATTATTTACCAACACTAATCGGAATGGGTGGTCGCGAAGGATCGTGAATGCACTCGAGTGGTTCGTGGAATGGAGCCAGGCCCGAGAGCGAGAGAGCGAGAGAGCCAGTCAACCTGATCGTCGTGGTTAACTAGCTAGCTAGCCTGCTAGCATATAGGCTGATTCCATACCAGCCGTATATAATACTCGAACCCGAGCCGTATACCTCTGACCAACCAGATTTTCAAGATATACTACCCTGCTCGAATTTCAACTATTATACTTCTTTCGGATAGCGAGAACAAGAAAGTCAGTCCGAAAAGTGTAGGAAAGTCTACTCACCAGTATCGAGCGTGCTCCTTTGCCTCGCCGAGTCGACTCGTGCTCTCTCTGAAATCAGAAAACTTTTTTTCAGAGGCAATTTCAAGCAGAGAGAAAGATTGTCGAAGAAAAAGAAATCGATTAGCGATCCATTGAGTTGTATACTCGGAAGAGCCGCTAATGGCCGGTAGCAGCAGCCACACTGCTCTCTCGAGTTGGACTCGGGATTAAATTCGAGCCAGCAGCACCGAGATTGCCGGGTTACCGTGCTGGACGTTGAAGGGAGGGGCTTCGAATCGAACAAATAACGCCGAGTAATTAAATAGAAGTCTTCGGCTTCTCTTCCGTGAATACTCGGGAATTTCGAGCAATCCGGCGATAAGGGTAAGCGAGGTATATATATATATATATATAGTACATATACATATATACAGAGAGCAAGAGGCAGGAAGGTTCTCTTCCGTGCAACCCTGAAGAGGAGCGTATTCGAGAGGAATAGTTGAGGAAGAAAATTGGGAAAAGCAGGTAGGCCTTCCGGGTGTCCTATATGGAAGCGCCCGGGGCGTAAATTCGATAGTTTTGCGAGGGACGTCAAGAATGTGTCGAACCTGCTGAAAGTTTCGGGCCATGTGGTCCGAATACCTGATCCGACCGCACTGGCAAATTTTTCCCCGTAAATTTCAACAGGTATACATATATATATAGACGAATGAAGAACGCAGTCCCTCTCGAGGCATTTCCATGATGCAATGCCAGGTGCTCTTGCCAATATTAACCAGAATTACCGTAACCTTCTTACGTAGACTCGAGCGGGCTTTCCTCTTCAGCATCTACCCATGGATATACACATATATATGTATAGATCGATGCGCAGTTGCGCAGTACGCGCGTCTCGACGAGTTTTAATTCATCTCCGGGGAGCGAGTCGAATAATACCTGATGGACCATCGGGTTATGTTTCGACAACTGTCACACAGTTATTTACCGAGGTCCCATCTATACCGGAGAGGATAAACTCGTCCGGTAAAATCTCTCGGTGTATTCGCTACACGCTTTGGTAAATATTATAACCTCGAAAGTAAAATGATTCTTTTAGAGGAAAGACTAAAAATGTATATATATATATATATATATATATATATATATATATATATAGTGTATCTGGGAATGACATTTTCTTCGAGACAATATATGTATAGAAGAGTAAACTACTGGTTGGATCTTGGAAATACCGTAAGTTGTATGCTCTCGTATTTACTGTGTACACGGGCGGCGTTGTAAACCAAATCCCAAATGACAGAAACTATTAGTGTTTTCCACTAGGATGCACCCGGGCACTCCCATCAAGCGATTCTGCTCTACCGATCGAAACAAGCTACTTCCATTCCGAGATGGTTCTATACTTTATGTATATCAGATCTCAATTATCTCTCTGTATTATCTGGCTGCATCTTCTTCTGGTACGTGGTTAATGTATTCATTGATTATAATTAAAGGTCAGAATTTGAGTTCGTGTGAAAATTAATAGAAAATACATCGAGGGATTATATTTGGTTTTTATGGTTTCTTTCCTCTCTTTGTTATCTTGCTATATATTTTATATATTTATGGATGGTAATTGGAGGTCAAAGTTCACGTTCGTGTGCAGTCGAAGGGAAAATATACCAAGGAGTTATGTTTGATTTTTTAGGTAGTTTCTCATCTTTGTGTTATCTTGATATATTTATTGATAGTAATTCGAGGTCAAAGTTCGCATTAGTGTGCGGTCAAACGGAAAATATACCAGGGAGTTATTTTGGACTTTTTAGTTAATTCTATCTCCGTCTTATATTGCTACATCTTTTCCGATACACTTAATATATATATATTTATGGATAATAATTAGAGGTCAAAGTTCACATTGGTGTGAAATGAAAGGGAAAATACGGCCCAAGAGAGACTATATTTGATTTTTATAGAGATTGTTTCTTTTTTTATGGCTCGGATGTAGAAAGGGCCAAATCGATTGTCCCCGATGCATTCGAGTAAGAATGCTATCGTGTAGGGAAATGAAATGTTAGATTGCTTACTTCCTGTGCCATAAATCTTGAGTACATTACGCCAAGTTGGGTAGTCCGCTTAAAAGATTATAAACTTCCATTGACGTTCTCTCTGCTCCACCGAAAAATAGAAAAGCAAATATTGGACTATATCGCAGCTCTTTGCATTCTGACGGATAATCGATGTTGCAAATTGTTAAAATGTATACGTAAAGCAGTAGAGAGGAATATTGCAGAATTGCGCGCAGTCTATAAAATTCAATTAAAAACATAACAACATCCTATCCTTTCATGGATTTGCAAAAGTCAAACGAGGTTAAAAAACTCAACACTCTTGTATAATTTTATAAACTAGCGAATATTCGTTATTAAAACTGCAACGACCAATCTGATTCTCTCGTTTCTATTTGTCTTAGCGTGACCTCTGTGTGTGATTGGCGTAATGGTAAACGGTAATCGAAGATTTAGTCGTGCAGTGAAATAACTTTTGAAATATCATATAAACAAGAAAGCTTCGACAACTAACAAAGCTTGCCTCATCGTATTACCGGATCGTACCAAAAGCACTCACTTATAAAACTCTATATACACTAGCATATATATATATATATAAATATATATATATAAATATATATATACATCATTAAAACAACAGGGATGATTTTGATTCTTCCATTTCTATTTGCTTAGCGTGACCCATATGATTGGCGCAGTAGTACAATACTGTAATCGAAGATTTATAGTCACGCAGTGAAATAACCTCTGAAATACCATAAACAAGGCAGCTCTGAGATCCCAATAAACTCCACCCCCCCCCCCCCCTCCCCCTCTCTTATATACCAGGTCACACAAAACAGCGAACACTTATAAAACTCTATTACACTGTTAGCATATATATACCACATTAAAACAACAAGGATGATTTTGATCATTCCACTTCTATTTGTCTTAGCGTGACCTGTATGATTGCCGTAATAGTCCACAGTGATCGAAGATTTACAGTCGCGCAGTGATATAACTTTTAAAATACTATAAACACGTCTGCTCTGAAATCCAATACCCCCTTTCGTCTGTTCCAGATCGTATAAAAAAACAAATACTTATAAAACTCTATACACTAATATATATAGTTCATTAAAAGTACAAAGATGATTTTAATCGTTCCATTTCCATTTGTCTTTGCGCGACCCACATGATTGACGTAACAGTCCACAGTGATATAACTTTTATAATACCATAAACAAGTCTACTCTGAAATCCAATACCCCCATCCTTCTATTCTAAATCGTATAAAAAAACAAAAACTTATAAAACTCTATATACACTAAAATATAAAGTTCATTAAAAGAACAAAGATGATTTTAATCGTTTCATTTCCATTTGTCTCAGCACCACCCACAAGATTAACCTAAAAACTCCAAAGTGATCGAAGATTTAGAGTCGCGCAGTGATACAACTTTAAAAACGCAATAAACAAGTCAACGCTAAGACCCAATAACCCCCCCCCCCCTCCCCTTATAACTAAATCGTACAAAAAACTCTATACACTAACATATAAATACTTCATTAAAAGAACAAAGATGATTTTAATCATTCCATTTCCATTTGTCTCAGCACCACCCATGTGATTGGCGTAACAGTCCACAGTGATCGAAGATTTAGAGTCGCGCAGCGGAATAACCTCTGGGATATACCGTAAATAAGGCAGCTCGGAGAAGCAGCGTTAGCGTATAGCTCTCTCTCTCTCTCTCTCTCTACTCGCCCTACCCTATTACCAGATCGTACGAGCCGAACACTAGCGCAGCGGACGGAGCACAACAGAACGACTAGAGTGGAGTACAAGAGAGGGAGCGAGATAGAGAGAACACAGCAACACCAACACCGCGCGCATGAAGCTATACAGAGCGGAGCACGCTAGGCCACGTCATGCAACGCTACATTAACCCTTTTCCATGGAGCTCCTAACGAGTCTCGTGTTAAGAGCAGTTACACGAAATTCTTGAATTCTTCCGGCTTGGCTCATTTCTCAAACGGCGTATACGCAGCATGCAGTAATTCCTAAACGGCGAGGCGTATAAATTTCCAGGTTTGCCCTGCGGTCTTGGCCCCGCGCTACGAAAACAACGCGTAAATATCGTTGGATGAAAGAAAGTGCTGGACTTCCGACTGCTCGGGAATTTCGTACATAACGAGTCGTGGGTTTCTCTGGCTAGCCGATAGCGTAATGTAACTCGAGGCCGAAAACTGGAGTGGGGCGGAGGAGGAGTGGGGGGAGAAAAGAGTGGGCCAGCCCCTTTAGCAGGACGCCCGAGTATTCCGATACGTTACGTTTCTCGAAGAGGCTATAGCTCGTAGGGTCGAGCAGAGACGATTGCTTTGCACTTCTGTGCACGCCCCTCGAGGCAATCGTAACTCGAGATACCTACATCCTCTTCCGTTTCTTCTTCTTCTTCTTCTACTTTTACTTCTACTTTCGCTATAGTAGTAGTATATATATACCGCTATTACTATACTCCCTACTTCTTTCTTGCCACCTCCAGACTATTGGAAGCCCTTTACTATCCGTTTGCTCCGGTGGCGAGGCGTACTTTGGCAGAATCAGAGGGTAAAAGGGAGAAAGAGGAGGAAGGAGTCGCAGCGGACGCGAATGCGAACGGCAGGCAAGCAAGAGGGTAAAGGAGGTCGGCCCCACGCGAGAGATCGATCGCTCGAACGTGCTTTCGACGTCGTCGAATATTACCTTATATACCACCTCGATATCACGGACGCGAGCCACCCTCGCGCACACAGGTAAGCCTCGCTAATATTCTGCTCCAGTGGTGGATTCCTGCCTCTTTGTATATATATATATATAGAGAGAGAGAGAACCCCCCTTTTTTCCATCAGAAAGTGGGGAGTATTGTTACCCGACAATAGATACGATTCGTGCAGGCCATCTGTCCGGCAGACCGGCGATTTACGGTGCCTCGAAAATCCTGCGGAAAATCGAGAGCCTCCCGTACGCTGCTAGGCGGCATTATACGCTACATCTGCTCCACCACCGACAACCTCAAAATTTCACTTTACCACGTATAAGAAGGAGAGTTTAAACGGCCGACTTGGAATCGGTTTGTTGTGCCACCCGTGCGGAGTAACACGGGATTTCATCAATTTTCCATTAGATCCTTCTTTCTACTTTTTCGCACCGTTGTGCATTATGCAGGGACTCGAACCGGTTGGAATTTTACCTGTGTGTGTGTGCCTGTATCCTACTACCCCCCCCCCCCCCCCCTCGTGTTGTCCACGAGAACCACTCGCGCGATTCGCTCCATTAACGCTCCTCTCCTTTTGTACGCGGGAAAATTAATAGCGCGCTCGATGATAAATAATAATCGTCGTGATACCGCAAGCCGATTGCGCACTCTGCCTCTGTTGGGGATTTGGAAAATATTGCCGCGATGGCAATCGATTTCAAAGGACATTCGATTATGCAAAACGCGGATATATCTAAACGATATTGGATTTTCTGGGACGTCACCAACCCTCCCCCCCCCCCCCCCTCTTCTCAAAATGCGTCGAGCGAGCGCGACGACTCTTCGTTTTACGGCAGTGATAAAATTGCTTCGAAGAGTCGCACTTTTTTCCTCAGCTTTTTACCAGCGATACTCCGGAACCAAAGAGATTTACGCGACGCTTCATCAAGCCATTCCATAAAAAATAACAAATTCAGCGTTAATCAAATTTCACTCCGATCGCGAGTTATCCTCTCTGCGCGACCTAGACTATACGTATATACAGGTGCAAGGGACCTTTTCATTTTCAATCTACGAAGAACGAATTTAGCAATTTGCACGGCGCGCTGTGCGAGGTCCGAAAGGACGTTTATGGACCGTTGCCACGTATATCAAAAAATACGAGCAAAGAGTCCCGATGCATCTGGCTCCGCATAATCCCATGAGTGTTTAAATGTACTTAAACGCGGAGCGCGTGCTCTTATTTCGCGTGCATTCGTGCTACATTAGTATAACAATGGAGATGAGTTGGCGAGAACTCGTGTGACGTGCGTTAATTCAAAAACGAGCGTGAGGAGGGTGTAAATGTCCTTATAATGGCGAGACTGTATATATATATAATCTTTCTACGTATATATGTATATACATACTTAAATTCAACATTTTCTATCTTCTTCTTCTTTTCAAACGCAACGCACATATTCCATAGTGTTATATAGATGTACATTCCTGTGTCGCTGCTCAAATTTACACAAGAGGACACGCGAGTGAACCATTAGAATAAAGCAATCGGTGCCAATTGGCCATCCATCCATTAAATTTCTCACCTGCCAATCGCCATTAATAAGCCCTATACTATATATATATAATAACCTTTCAAATAGTTTGCACAAAATTACCTGCATTAAGTTACTTTCCAAACTTGTATTCTACAGCAGAGAATACGATAACGCTACTCGACGATGCGATGGTATCGTTTAATTAGCATAAAACACAGAAATAGAGTTAAATATATAGTGATATTGAAGTATTTGCACACAGCCCTGCGTTAGTTACATCCTACACATACTATATGTATATAGAAATTTTGTAAATATCAATAATTACGGTTATTCACGGGTGAAGATATTAATAAACGATCGTGGTGTGGTTTGCACCGGAAATTAGATGAAACGAAACGCGTTAAACATGACGCGAGATTGATAAATCACGTTGAATGGAATTTTTGTGACAACAATGTGGAAGGTTGTAACAGAGAGAGAGAGGAGGGAAAAGATATTTAATTTTTATGGTGATTTGCGAGGTAAAGCGAAACTGCAGGTGCGACGTATAAATACGCGGATTTTTGTCCGACTGCTTTTTGGGCGGAAAAGGGGGGGGGGGGGGTTGTGACTTTATGTCCAGTGCGCGGTAGCAATTTATTTCTATGTTCTCCACGAAGAAGAATGGCAAGGGGGGGGGGGGGGGGGGACTGTGGCAGGCAAGGTAGGCGGAGTTTCCCGCATTGGGATATAAGCCGGAGTGATACAATAATTGACTTTTTTGAGACGTGCCGATTTTTATTCGATACCCGCTTGTTCTCGCCAACTGAAAGCGCTAACTCCTTTTTCTTCGGCTACTATATAGATATATATAGATATAGCGCTGTGCTACACCACTATTGTTACTTCTTCTTTTTCTTCCTCCTCCTCCTCCTCCTCCTCCTCCTCTTCTTATACACCGGCCCTCCACCATTCCTCGGAACTTTATTTTCTCCCTGCATTGGCCCCGGATCTCTGGCGCCGCGTTTTTAAAGTAAATAAAACTTTCCGCCAGCTCGTACGTCTCTCTTCTGAATTCTTGAACGTCGATGACAGCCGCCATACCGTGAATACGTGCAGTGACGTTGGATAGGGAGAACCTATCTAACTGACGTAAGGACGTATTAAAGATATGGCGCGGTAGACCTTCGAAAATTGCCCACCTCTCTTTCTCCTCATCCTCTTTTCATGCTAATACGTTGCATGTCTATGAAATGTCGTCAATCTGCTCGACGAGGGAAACATATACTGGTGCAACTATTGGGTGATTGGGTGATTGTATCTAAGAGTATAGGCACTTGGTGAAGTAAATTTAATAAGTGGATAGTTTTTCAGAGAAAAGTATTTTTTTGTAATATTATTCTCAAGATGATTTATGGTAGAATACATTTTTGCCAAGTTCAGAATGCAACAAAAATGAAAGATCTTTCAATTTTATTACGGGAATTCAAATGCGTACTCTTATGCAAATATCGTATAAGAGTGCATATACTGTGAAAATTGATTTTTGCCAACTATCGTGTTTCTAAATAAGAACAATACTTTCATATATACATAAATCTTTATTTATATATTTTTGTTTTGAACGTAGATATCTGTAATTGAAGACCTTTGAATATAAATATTTCTTGTGTTTAATATTAAGCTTTCAAAACACAAAACTACATATGTAATTTATTTTAAAGTATCAAAATTACTAGAAATTAGTCTTTATAATCAAAGCAAACAAATACTCCCGTTACGCATCGCGTAGTATTACACACACACACACACACACACATATGTGTATATATATATATAGAATATCATATTTTCGGTTAAAGCTTTTACAAAAAGTAAGTTTTTAATCATTTTTAATAATATAAATGATGAAAAAAACAAGTAGAATCTACATTTAATGTTCATACATTCATAAGAATGGTACTTATAGCGTCTCAAAACACAAAAACGTGATACCGTATTATTATATTGCTTAGTATAACGAAAACTATAAACTTATATATTCCAACCTCTATCGGTAATGCAAACTTACAGCTTCGACTCTTCTATAATAAGCTATTGCGAATGTAACCTACTCTTTTCAACAGTAGTTTTTGTTGTTTTTTCTAAAATATTAATGGTGCGTACTCTTATCCATATGCGTACTCTTACCTACACTTACTCTAACTATAGTGAAAAGTAGAAATTAGAATAGTAGGAGGAGCTGTGTAAGAAACAACTGGTTGTATCTTCCAAATAAGTTTTAAAGATGTTCCCATATGCCTTTAGACATGTTTTAGATGCAATTTAGATATATCGTGTGATACTATTGTAACTGTGGTCCAAAGTACAAATTAGGATAATATAAAGAACTAAAAGAAAAAACCTGTACATATACATGAAATATCTTCAATCTGTTCAACGAGGAAAAACAGAAAGTCGTGTAACTATTGGAAGAGTATATATAACGTACTATAATGAAAAGTATAAATTAGAATAGTATGAGAAATTTTAAAAGAAAAAACTTGTTGTATCTTTTGAATAAGTTTTAAATACATTTACAGTCCTTTAGACATGTTTTAGATGCAATTTAGATACTATGTGGTATTACGGTTGTTGTATCTTCTGAATAAGTTTTAAATACATTCACAGCCCTTTAGACATGTTTTAGATGCAATTTAGATATTATATAATATTACGGTAACTGTCTTCCAAAGTATAAATCAAGAATAATATAAGAAACAGTAAAAAAAACTTGTATCATTCTTAAGTATTTAATCCTTACAGAGAAAAATATCAAGGATTAAAAATTGCTCGACTCGAAGTTTCTTATTAGTCTGATGAGCAATCCGGCAAATAAGTCTGATCCTGTAGAAGAAGCCGAAGAGATTGCTCAATCAATAAAAAACTGACAGGAGCTTATTAATCAATTATTCACAAAACATATAAATTTATAAGATTGACCATAGTTAAGCAACCACCCAGTATATCCATATAGCAGAAAAACAAGTTGATCCAAATACAGTATGGCTTCCCCATCCTGTTTATTCTACGAGAATTCCCTCTATTTATTCTTGCTGTATTGATGCCAGTCGCTTCTTTTGGCGCGTTTCGTTCCATCACCCTCCAATTATCCCGTGCGATTATCAAGCAGCCAAATGAAAACATACTCGTTGCTCGACTACACAGTAAGATTGTTATTTCAGCGTAGCTAATGCGTAAGTGCATGAAAATATCGCAAGGATTATATAGGGTCTTGCGAGAGAGTGGCAATTTTTCCAGCTGAAAAATCGTTCTGATAAGACCGACGCGACGGAGATGGGATGGAATGGTGTGCATATATATATATATATATATATATATATATAGTTCGAAATAGAATGGTACGGTGGAAAGGGTCCAAGGGTCGATCTCGGGACGATTCGATATCACAGCTGAGACGGATCATTCGGTATTACTGCGATTCGCACTCGTTCACGCTACTCAAATACGTTTTCCCCACCCCCCACTGGTACATAATTACCAAACATAAACTTAATCCCCCATTATCCTTCCATCCTCGTTCCATTCAACATTATATATAGCTACGTGTCAAATTTTGCCATTGGAAACAAGAAGCTGTTATATATATATATATATATATATATATATATATATATATGCTTTTAAATAGAACGCACGATGGAAAAGAGGTCGAAGGGTCGATCTTGGGAAGATTCGATATCGCAGCAGAGACGGATCATTCGGTATTACTGCGATTCGCACTCGCTCCTCCTACCCAAATACGTTTTCTCCATCCCATTGGTGCTTAATTACCAAACATAAACTGAATCCCTCGTTATCCTTCCAAATTTATCATCATATCGAAAGCTGTATTCTATACAGATACCTGTTAAATTTTGTTGTTGAAAGCAAGTAGTATGAATGTGTGTATATGTAAATGATAAGATCCAAATATGGAAGCGTTTAGCGTGGACGTTGCAAGACAATTGTTGTTCCTTATTTCAGATCAGAGCAGCTGCCAGGTGTTTTAAACGGTAAATGCCAATTCTAGGCTCCCTAATACATTCCGTAGGGGGTTCGACGAGCACCGGGAGTCACCGAGGGAACACACTCGGATTCTACAAGGAAGTTCATGCTACTTTACTCCATTTAAATGCAAGTAAACGACAATGATAACAGAAACGGGAAGTTGGAGAGATCGCTAGAGGCGGCGTATAATCGGATGCTATCTCGGAAGCCCTTGGTTGCAAATTGGGAATACACAACGAGTTATACAATATTTTCAGAAAACACTAGGAACAGATAGAGCGTGACGAGCTCGAACGTCGTTATATAGAAAAGTGTTTTCGAATTCAGGTTGTTTTAATGATAAAATATATGTCACTGGCTCTTTCTATATTCTTTTAGATACAAGAAGAATGAAAGAAATGGTGGAATTTCAAGGATTAGCTTCATCGATATTTAGTGGTAAAATGAAAATGCTAGTTGTGCAACAGAGTCCCTCCAGTTACAGGCAGAATTCTTCGGAGAATGTAGATAAATATTTTCGAATTCCATTTGTTTTTATAGTGAAATATATATCACCAGTTCTCTCTCTCTCTCTCTCTCTCTCTATTCTTCTAAATACAAGAAGAACGAACAGTAGAATTTTAAGGATTAACATCATCGATATTAAATGATAAAATAAAGATACAGACACATATTCTCAAATTCCTTTTGTTTTAATAATAAAATATATATCACTAGCTTTTTCTCTATTCTTCTAAATCCAAGAAGAAAGAAAAAAAAGAAGGGTAGAATTTTAAGAACTAACAGCGTCGATATTTAGCGGTAAAACGAAGATGCAAGTTGTCGCAAGAGAGTCCCTCCAGTTAGAGACTGAACTCTTCGCAGAGTATGAAACATGGAACGGTACTCGGTGCGATGGCACTGATACAGCTGAGCCACGATAAAACGAAGGACACGACTGCATCCTCAACTTGTTTTAGAAAGAGAAGAAAGTCGCCGGTGCCGGTGTATAATCAAATCCTGGGAAACAGCCGCTGATAGCTCGGATAAAATGGCCCTCAATCGGCTTTGTGTCCCGGCAATTTTAAGCCTTTGTTGCAAGGTACATTCCGGGGGTAGCAGATGGTTGACTCGTAAAGCTCTGCTTGACAGGTATTTTCGACACAGTTGACAGAAAGAAAATTCTAAAGCCGAACTTAGGGTTGGTGGCTGGTGGGGGTCCGATGAAAATGGGACCCCTGCTGGAATGGCTTATGCCGCTCTTTCTATGGCCATTAAGTTTCGAGGGTGGGGTGGACGAGGAAAGGATCGATATGGAACGGGAGAAAAACTCCAACGAATGATCCTCCGGATAGTTCATTCTATACATGCATGTATACAGTGTGTTTCGTGATTGTTAGTTCGAGGAGAAGATTACAGTATATATATATATATATATATATATATACATACACATACATATATATTTATACATGAAACACTCGCGAGGATAAAGTATTCCGGAGTTTGAGCCTGCGGTGGCAAATTTAAATCTGGTTTAATCAAGAGGTTAGACAGTTAAGACGATGTCAGGGGGCTTTGATAAATCCGTGACTGCAGAGCGGAAACCTGTGAGAATATCTCTCGGTGAATCAAAGTTGGAATATCATGCTATAGGGGTTTGCGTGTAAGCGTGTATTATGAAGGGCGAATGGTATAAATGTTTCGGTATAATTTCGAGACGATTGACTGACTGAAGCATAATATACATATAGGAACATAAGTGGACCGCACGCGAGCGTCGAAAGGTTCCAATGAGCTTCTTCGAAGGTATGTAGTGTGGTATCTATTTGGAGGATGAATGTGTGTGTGTGTGTGTGTGGGGCGCCTAAGGCGTGCTTGGCAGGAGCACACAGCAGCAGTAAGGTGGCTCCATGCTGCTTTCAGAGTTTTGGACACGAGAGGGGGTAAGGATTCTCCTTCTTCAAGGTGCGAACGAGCTTCTTCGAAGGTGTATATATATACAGCATAGTATATGGTATAATATAGTATCTATATGCGAAATGATCGTACGTATGTGTGGGACGCCTAAGGCACATTTCGTACTAACAGCACACAGCAGCAACGGGTGGCTCATACTCCTTTCAGAGTTTCGGACACGAGGGGAGGAAGGCATTCTCTCCCTGTTCCTCGCTCTGACGGCTGACTGAGTCATGCCGCATAGCGATAAGCACGAGTACGCGAGCGACAATATTCGGCCTGTGCGCTCGAGCTGCCACCAAGATATCGTTCTTTTGACACGTTTAAACGTTCAACTGCCGCCGGCCACATCCTACAACTTCATTTAACTCTCTGGACGCTTATGTGGCCACGGGGCAACTATATCCACATATATTATATATATGTATGTATGTGCATTGGTTTTTGCTATATTTGCATTGCGTTCTTCCAGCTATTGAAAGCACCACGTGGTTTTCCGTTAATTTTTGAGAATGAAAAGGTATAATGTTGTACAGGGCGCAACGGTGATTTTTGCAAAAACTTCAGGGCGCATGCGCAATATCATTGTGAACATTTTTTGTTAACACATTTTTTGTCCCACGTTAGATCCCAACTTCCTGGAGGCTAATTTTTTGAGTAATCGAAAAAATGATTATACGCTCTGTAACTAAGTGAAAGCAACTGCGACAAAGTTTGTTTATTTTTTAGATAGGTCGAGCAACGAAGTTATACCTTTTCCCACTTTTTTCAGAATCACCTCAGAATTTTAAAAGTCAAAGTATGTTTAGTCATTTTTCGAAGAATTTTGTATACCTTTGTAAAGAAAAATTAATCAAAACATTTTCACTCGTAAAATTCCTACATGATTCTTGGAAGAAATAGGAAAACCAAAACAGATACTCGACTTATTTAAAACGTAAACAAACTTTGTCGCCGTGTTTACAGAGGTTAGCGTCATCTCGTAAATAATGCCATAAATTGGCTTCCAGGAAGTTGGGATCGAGTCGGAGAGCAAAAAGTTATTAACAAAAAATGTTCCTAACGATATTCCGCGCGTGCCTGTAAATTTTGGCGAAAATCATTGTCGCACCCTGTACACACACACAGAAACAATCGCATAGTTCGCAGAGAGACAAAGCTCGACGCGGCAAGTCTAGAATCGGAGGAAAGGTAAGGCGGAAGTGGTGCTTCTGCCACGATGCGATAAGCACGAACGGCTCATGACAGCGAGCGGCAGGGCGCCGTAGGAGGCAGCGCCGCTGCTCCCTGCAGCCCCATCGGAGGCCACGTGCACTTGCGGGAGCACACACACAATACCTCTTTGTCGGGTTTTCTTCTCTCCCTTTCGATTTAAGAATCCATTTCTGCCAAGGTATAAGATTCGGAACAGCGAGTGCTTTCTTATGCCGATGAATGCCGGACTATATACCGGGTGAATAACATCCGGTCCCGAGAAAAGGCCACTAAGATTACACGAGCTGCTCGTGATATTACCTCTGCAGTACCGATATAGCCCTGCTTCAGCCTAGCTGCTCTTTAACTCTATCTACGTCAGAGTGTTCATTGTTGCCAGTCTCGTTCCCTCCGGAACATACACACTGGGACATCAGAGAGAAGAGGTTAAACGCGAAATTACCTCATTACGTTGGAATTCTACTGCAACGTGCCATGGTATACCCTCGCTCGCGCTGTTTGTGCTTGCCTTAAATAAACAATAATCGTTTCTCATATCGACCAAGCGAAATACGAGCATCCACTCGATTCATCATAGAAACGTGCGCTGTGCTCCTGCCTGCTCTTCCGGATCTGCTTGGTAACTTTATACGCTTCTCTCTGACGCAGCTTTATATATATATATATATATATATATATATATCGTCCAAAGTATACCAACCCTGCTATACTTTGATTGACCCAGAAGGCGTTTCGCCGTCATCGCGCGCGCCTCAAAATCCCCCAGAAATTACGAGTGTACGCTCGGCGAGAGATCGCCCAGTACCTACAGAAGCTACTTATTTCCTATTGAGACTTATGAGCGTACGTGTTTCGCTCGGAATGCGAGCCCGATCCTGACCGAATTTCTCCTGGATATATATTGCTTCGTTCTCTCGCACGCAACTAATAATTCCACGGATAATTCTCAGTTTCTTCACTCGATTCGTCCCCGCGAGCAATATTCTATAATGCGATATGAGAAAATCGCTGTGTGTTATATATGGTTCGACGTGCTACCGGAACAAACATGGAGTTTTTTTCCAACGTTAGTTTCGAATTCTATTGGTTAATTCTTCTTAGTGGTTTAGACGCGTTGCGTTCTCATCGCAAGCTTAATTAGTCGATTGGTTCATTCCAATATAATCAGAGGTATGATACATATATGTATGTGTTTAATTCTATTCATTATGAAAGAAACGAAGATGTCTATTCTAAACAATCATTTGGAATATCAATTTTTTTAGTGATATAATCACTGCGATTCTTTGCTCTCAAATCTATATAATTATTCGATAAAATTATCTATATTTAGGAGAAAGTTTATTATTTTCTATAATATAGCATAAGAAAATCGCTGTTTTATATATGGTTCGACGTGCTATCAGAACAAACATGTAGTGTTTTCCAACGATAGTTTCGAATTCTATTGGTTATATTTCTTCTCGGTGGTTTAGACCCGTTACTTTTTCATGTAAGCTTAATTAGTCGATTGTTTCATTCAAAACAAGCAGAGATATGATATATATATATGTATGTGTTTAATTCGATTCATTATGAAAGCAACGATGTGTCTATTTCAAACAACCACTTGGAATATCAATTTTTTCTTAGTGATATAATCACTGCGACGCTTTGTTCTCAAATCTATATAATTATTCGATAAAATCATTTATATTTAGGAGAAAGTTTATTATTTTTCATAATATAATATGAGAAAATCGCTGTTTTATGTATGGTTCGACGTGTTATCGGAATAAACGTGCAGTTTTTTCGAACGATAGTTTTGAATTCTATTGGTTAATTCTTGTTAGCGGTTTAGACGCGTTGCGTTCTCATCGCAAATTTAATTAGTCGATTGGTTTATTCATTTATAAGCAGAGGTATGCTATATAGATATATGTGTTTAATTCGATTCATTATGAAAGCAACGAAGATGCGTCTATTCCAAACAACCACTTGGAATATCAGTTTTTTCTTAGTGATATAATCACTGCGATGCTTTGTTCTCAAGCCTGTATAATTATTCGATAAAATCATCTATATATAAGTAGGAGAAAGTTTATTATATTCTATAATATAATTTAAGAGATAATCACTATATATAATACAAAATTTGATTTATTATCGAAACACAGAAATATCTTTTTCCAATAATAGTTGTACACAACTTTATAATTTTTTTTTATCGTTATAAGCCGTGCGACGTTCTGTTCATAAGCCTAATTATCGATACGATCAGTCGTTTATACAGACAGAGGTATATTATATTTTATAATATAATTTAAGAGAAAATCACTCTATATATATATATATATATATATAATAAAAAATTTAATCCGTTATCGAAGCAGGAAAATGTCTTTATAAAATAACCACTTCATAGAATTCTATATATAAATTCTTCTTCTACTGAATAGCATAAACCATGCAACGTTCTGTTTCAAGCATAATTATTCAAAGAAATTATTTAATTGTACTTAAAACTATATACTTCATATTATCATACAATTTAAGAGAAAATTACTCTACACATATATAATACAAAATTTAATTCGTTATCGAAGCAAGAAAATATCTTTTTAAAATAACCATCACACAAGATTCTATAAATTCTTCTTTTTAGCGATAGAAACTATGCGACGTTTTGTAGCAAGTCTAATTATTCGATAAGATCAACCGTATATATATAAGAAAGAGGTAGGATATAAGGGGCAAGAGATAAGAAAGGTGCACGGATGCGTGTGCAGGTAGGAAGTAAGAGGGGGGGGGGGGGGGGGTTGCTTAGGTATCCGCAGAGCTTTCGCAAGCGAGATAGAAGCGTAATCTGCGTAATTGGGCTGTGCCACCGATGTGTGTATATACGTTGGTCGCGTCGGGGTCCTCGTGAGAAGGCGAAGCTGCATTACTTCGGTGAAGAGGCTCGTCTCGTTCTCGCAGCGTCTCGCCGTGCGGCAACCGATCGAACGACCATTCCGTGGTCGGCCCAATTACCCGATAAGATCTTTCGAAAGGCAAATTCTCCGTTACGCCAAGAGAGCCTTGACACGTTAGAGCTCGTGCCGTTTAATCGACTCTCGACTAAAAAACAATAATTGCGGCTCCCTCGAAAGGAATAAGGAAAGAATAGAGAAAGGCTCTCTTCGGGTATGCAAACCTGAAGAGAGAGAGAGAGAAAGAGATTCCTTGAAATAAAGCGAGCAGCACCTGCTCCTATAAGCATAAACACGGTACACCTGCAGAGCGAGTTTCTCTTTTGGTACTCTTGCACCTCGTGCCAAGCTCACCTTCCGTTATTATCATTTCGAATACGATCGGCTGTACCGCATCCTACATGAAGAACGCATTGCTCGCTAGAAGAAAGCAAGAGCCATAAGTGGGATGAATAATTAATCTCGAGTAACGAGGGTTATTTAATGCTCGGCTTTAGACGGCTTTTCGGCCAGCAATTACTCCATTTGCTCGATCGATACTCCATTAAGCGACGACGATTAAACTTTAACCGGAAGCGACGAATGATCAAAGCGAGCGCAAATCCCATTCTGACGGTTGACGGTTACGATAAAGAAGAAATTTCCACGCTCCTGTATACGTGACACCGGTGGTTTCGTCAATTTAACGACCGGTCTTCGTTGAGTGGGAGTTAAGGTGCATTGGGAAGGGTGTTATTGGTAGTCTTCAAAATTTATTGTACCCGTCAGTGATTTTCGATGGTGTGCGAGAGTGCAGAGTTGTAAGTGTGTGTGGTGTCTATTTGTGTACAGGGTGTAAAGCGAGTGACTTGTTTACTGGGAACGGTGGATGGAAAAGTTGATTCTGGGAAGAAAATGGTGGTACAGTTTTTTGGTACCGTTGAGATATTTTTTGTTACGTAACAATATGTTGGGGATAAAAATGTGTGTGTTATTAAGTTTGGTAAGTATTAATAATATTATAAAGATTTACAAAATTTTTGCTTAGATGTGATAATAATGTTTGAGAAAGTTTAGCAAGTTTTTGTTTTTGCTATTTTCAAATTTACTTGAAAATTTGTTTAGGTATGAATTCCTCGGATCGATATACGGAAAATATTGTACAACTCGTTAAAAATGAAGGATATTAAAAATTGTTGTGGAGTAAGTTTTTATGGATATGATAATAAAATGAAAAAACTCTAATGATTCTTTCCCCATTATTGATATTTATAGACTCGCGTAACAATGTCTTCGGACTACGTACACTTTCGCATAACTCGATGATACAAAAAACAGGGGAAAAAATTCATTAGAGTTTTTTTTTCTCACCTATTATCAAATCCATAAAAAATGATTGTACAACTATTTTTAATATAGTTCATATTCAAGGAGCGGCATAAGAATTTATGCAGACTCTTGGCCTAAAGACATTATTACGTAACTCGGAAAATACTGACAATATTAAAAAGTTTTTAAGACTCTTCTTCTGAAAATTAGCCCCTCCATCCAAACGTCCATCTTGGCAGCCTTAAATTGGACACCCTGTATATATCATACGCCGTTATATCGTCTATCTTTTCTCGGAGCGAGCAACTTGGACAAACGGACTTTCTTGGCGTTAGAGTTTGACTCTCAGCTGTTCCTTACGAGCACAGCTGCGTTCTCTCTTTCCTTTCGCACACACGACGCACCATTTTCATCGACCGCAGCAAGAGCGAGGCTGTATATAGAGGAGGAAGAGGATGAGCGGTACTTGCGGCAAGAAGCCGCTGTGTGGAAGTGAAAATTATTCTCAAGGAATTTCACTGGAGCAGTCATTACGAGAAGAGAGAGAGAGAGAGAGAGAGAAGAGAAGAGAAGAGCCTTATACAAGCTACTTCTCTTTTTCTTTTCACGCTAGACGTTCCGAGGGGTATGCGTTAAAGCTTGCCTGTAATCCGGCCGATGCAATCAAGTAGATGAGACGGGACGGGACTAAAGTCTCTGCTCCTCGCCATTTTACCCTCATCTCCACTTTCCTTTTGTTTTTTTCTTTCTAATAGACCCCCCCCCCCCCCTCTTCCCTCGCATACCACTAGCCCTCCATTTGCCTCTTCGAAGCAGCCACGATAACGAAGCTTAAGTCACCCTAACAAATCATTCGGTTTACTCGCGCGAGTCCGGACATTAATACATGCCACCCCTATGGCATATATATTTTCTACAAGTGTGTGCTGCAGCTGCCCAGCTTACTTTCTAATGGAGGATTCTTCCCTAATGGACGATCACTGTTTTTGGCATCTGATGTACGAAAATCGATTAATGACGTACGAGGCATTTTTTTTCTTTTATGAAAATTAGGAAATCTGTTTTTTAATTTTTTATGATAATTGATTGGTTAGTATGACTCGAGTGCGATGGATGTGGGAGTGTTTGCTGTTTGATTTTGAACCGGAAATGCGGAGTGTTGGATCGATTGATGTACTGATGGAAAAAAGTGTTTTTTTTTTTATAAACTTGGGGGATCTTTTTTTATAACAATTAACGAGTCGATAAGGCTCGAGTGCTGTGACGCGTGGTGGTGTTTGATGGTTAATTGCAAACGGTATAGATCCGGGCGTGAGATGGATTAATACCGAATAAGAAATATTTTTTTCTGTATAATTAGATAATCTATTTTTGTTTTATTAAAATTTTGATGTTCTGCTGGAATATGATCAAACGTGGTGGTGTTTGATGATTAGTCATGAGTGGAAGAGATCCAGAAAATGAGATGGATTAAAACCGAATAAAAAAACATTTATTTCCGTAAAATTAGATGATTTCTTTTTTTTAATTAAATTTTCGATATAATACTCGAATACGATCAAACGTATTGGTGTTTGACGGCTAGTCATTAATGGCAGAGATAGAGAAATTGAAATCGATCAACACACCGAATAAAAAAACATTAATCTCTTTAAAATTAGGTAATTTTTGTGTTCATTAAATTTTCAATATAATGCTCGAATACGATGAAAGACATTGATGTTTGACAGCTGCTCATAAATGGCAGAGATCGAGAAATTGACATAGATCAACACCCAATAAAAAAACACTTTTATGTTTCCGTAAAATTAGATGATTTCTTTTTTTGTAATTAAATTTTAGATATAATACTCGAATACGATCAAACGTATTGGTATTTGACGGCTAGTCATAAATAGTCAGAGATCGAGAAAGTAAAATCCATCAAGACCGAACAATAGAACACTTTTATATTTCCGTAAAATTACAAAATCTCTTTTTTTAATTAAAAAGTCGATAAGTCTGTGGAGCAGGACGATGGAACGTGGTGGTGTTTGATGGTTAGTTATAAATAGGAGAGATCCGGGGAGAGCGAGTGTATATCCATGAAGAGATACCCGATAGCACGGAGTCGAAGCAGAAGCCCTTCGAGTCAGCTATGGTTTAAACATCCTTTCATTTTCCGTGCTTCTCTCTATATAGCTAGGCTGGACCACATAGGGGCGAAGAAAAAATCTTAAGAGTTATGCTCTTCCGTCTCGATACACACCAGCGAACACGAACCGTGGAAAAGCATTTAGTTGGCGTCTACTCGAAGATTAAAGGCCGTGTGTTTGGCTCTACCGAGTTTCAGGCTGGCTAAACAATTTGATAATTTCAATATCAGACCGAGCGTCTTGTCTGTGTTAAATAAAGTTTTCTACCAAAGAAATCCCGACACCTAATAAAATCCCCAGCTATATTTCTGTCCCTTTCAAAGATAAAATCTAAACTCTAAAATCTACCTGTCAAGAGGCTAATAATCCTATATATATATATATATATGTATATACAGCACGCGAGGCAAAGTCAATGGACGATGGAGTTACATTTACGTGACTGTCGGAAGATCAATGCGCGTTGTATTGTGTATTATATATACATATGCATGTATATGTGTCTATATAGTATAGGTAATAGTACACATAATCCATTCTGTCGTCAGTTACCGGCGAGGGCGCGCGTCAATTGCAATTTGGAGATTTGGCTAACCCGACTGCACCGCAAATAATTATCACCGGGGTGAAAAGCGGCTCGCGTTTAATCATCCGTGCTAGCCTGAATATTAATAATGAAGCCAGGATCGGTGTAAATGCGGAAAACGGCTGGAAAAGCGAGTCTTCCTAGATCTCAGCTTTTATATTGCAAGATTTCAGAGTTCAGCACTAATTTTTTAGCTTTGTCTGTTCAAGACTGCGAACAGGATGTGTTTTTGGAAATTTTGCACGGTTTCCTATTAATTATGATCAAGCGAGAATCCATGGAAATTCAAAAAATGAAAAGTACAGCTCATCAAGCGAGACTTCCTCAATTGCAAGAATTATTGCTTCTTGTGGGTAAAAGAGACAATGCGAATTTTTATTTATTTAGTGTACAATAGCTATATGTCGTTAAAATTTTAAACAGTTGAATATTAATTAACAAAAATAAAGCTAGGATCGATGCAAATGCAGAAAACGAAATGTATACCAATTGATACATCATCATTCGTGAGAATTATTGCTTCTTGTAGGTACAAAAGACGATTCGAATTTTTATTTTCTTTTTTTATGTAAACTGGCAAATGCTGTTAAAATTTTAAACGGTTGAATATTAATTAGTAGGAATAAAGCTATAAAATCGATTTAAAAAATACATAAAACGAAACGTGTGCCAAGTGAGACATCCTGAATCACAGATGTATTAGTTCTCGCAGATAAAAGGGACGATAGGAATTTTCGGTTTTTATTTGTCTGCGGGTGCGGACAGGCCGTGCTGTTGAAATTTTATCTTTAGCCGTGAATCTATACGCTTGGAGGATCCTCGCTCTTGTCTGCGTTGGAAAGTAAAACCATCTTGAATTACCGTTTAGAGCGATCGTAGCGAGGGATTACAGGTAACAGGTTTTCCGAAGTAACAGTGCTCGAAACGACGCTGTCAAATGATCTTAAGTACCATTTTGCGCCTGCTCGGAGATTATTCTTAAAGCATTACTACCGTTTCGCTCAAGAAAGATCCATGGCGTAATAGTAATTCTTGCTGTGCTAGAAAATATATTAATTTGAATAAATAATTCGTGAGAAAATGCTCCGTTGAAAACTCCATTAGAGGGACAAAAGTTTAATTGACAAAATTCTTAAAGCATCATTACCCTTTTGTCAAAGATATATATACTAAAGTAAAAAATGTCATTCATGATAAAATAATCATTTGAGAATCATTTTACAGGAACAAAAGTTTAATCAACAAAATTCTTAAAGCATATCATTACCCTTTTGTCAAAGATACCCATGCAGCACACTTGACTGGAAGTTGTTTTATAGACACTTTTTAGTCATCCAATTGACTAAAAGATACCTAAAAGATGTCTTTAAGCCACTGGATGCTCTATGGGTATGTATACTAACTTAAAAAAAGTAATTCATGATAAAATAATCATTTGAGAATCATTTTACAGGAAAAAAAGTTTAATTAACAAAATTCTTAAAGCATCATTACCTTTTCGTCAAAGAAAGATCAGTTGCACACTGGTAATTGTTCCTACGTATATGTTAATTCAATAAATAATTGAGAAAAAAAATAATCCATTAAAAATTCTATTAAAGGAAGGAAAGTTTAATTAACAAAAATACGAGTGCGTTGATCTACGCAAAGGTCGTATATCTCCCCAGACAAATTTGATGAAGCATTCGGTAGAACGAATAAATCTCCTGTATACGTCCACGTGTGACGTTGGTATAATTAAATTGAGAGATTGCATCGTTTTAATATCACACACGCGCTTACGTATCTCGAGACCCTTAAATTATTAGTAATATACGATCGAGTCTCGTCTTGCGGTGATTGGCAAGAGGAATATCGTTAAATAGTGACCGAAGCTCCGTTTAAGTGGCATTTACGCGTTAACGCCAAGCTCAGGAGCACGTAGCGCAGATTTTGAAATGTTGGTGAGTCAAAGTAATCCGCTTACGAATATACGATGTATCAGAGTCTATATATAATAATGAGTTTTCATACTTTTCGTCTTTATCACGCGGACCAAACCTTTCGAGTGGTTTAGGATCCGCGCTTTACCCCCCCCCCCCCCCTCCCCACTCTATAGGCATCATTAATGTATCTCTTTTTTAAGCGCGAACTCGGTAATCTCTACCTCTTTGCAAGATTTTTGCGCTCGGTTTTTTCAGCCGGTAAACGGATTTTTATAATGCGGCTACACCACACACACACGCACGGACGAAAAGTATTTTGGTAAATTAGCGCTTTCCATTCGGAGCCCGTATTTTAAAATTAGATTTTAAGCTTATAAAAAGTTGTGCTTTTGCGCCGGAAGAATGTTGCAAAGCAGAATAATTGCGGAAGATGGAAGCACCCGGGACGATTTCACGATTAAATTGCCATAAAAGAAAAATTGGAGAAAATTATTAACTTTTTTACACTTGTATATATGTATATAAGTACAAACGGTTTTTATGTAAAATTGGCAGTTTTTCGAGAGTCTTTCCAGTATAATTGAGAGAATCTTTACAATTGTAACGACATGGCTCGTTCCTGATGCTTCTCTGGTAATTTTGAAGCACCCAGGACCATTTCACGATTAAATTGCTACAAAAGAAAATTTGGAAAAAAATAATTAATCTTTTTACTAATGTATATGTGTAAGTGGGAAGTCTTTCCATGTAAAATTATAAGTCTTTCAGAAGACTTTCGAGCATAATTGAGAATATTTACAGTTGTAACAAGGATCGTTTCTGTTACATTTCTAATAATTTTGTCGAAGCAATCAGAATGACTTGGCAATTACATTGTTACAAAAAAAAAAAATTTAGAAGAAAACAATTAATCATTTTACAAATTTATAGATTTAAGTGGAAAGTCTTACTAGGTAAAATTATAAGATTTTCAGGAGACTTTCAAGCATAATTGATAATATTTACAATTGTAACAAGGATCGTTCCTGCTACAGCTCTGATAATTTCGTCAAAATAATTTCACGTTTAAATTGTTACAAAAAAAAAAAATAACGAAAAAAAATAATTTTTCTAAAAAAGTTTATACGTGTAAGTAGAAAGCCTTGCCACGTAAAATTGGAAGATTTTCAAAAAACTTTGAGCATAATTGAGAATCTTTACAGTTGTAACGACAAGATTTGCTCCTGCTGCTTTTCAGGCAATTTCATGGTTTTACCCGCAGCTTTTCTCGGTGAGTTTTCTCTTGGCAATCGCCATACACGGGTCTACGTCGTCGGATCTTGCAAGCAGTGCGAGGCTCAGCCTCGTGTTTCTTCCCCAGTTGGCAGTTGGTCCTTTTAACCCCCGTGCGCGATCGCCAAACACCATAGTCCGGTTCGAAGCTCGCAGCTTTGGAGGCTTTATCTTTTCGCCCGGTGTATTCACCTCTGCTCGTTTAATGCAAGCCCGACGCGAATGGGATAATGCCAGGGGCTAACCCCCTTAATTCCGTAACACTACAACACCGAGAGTTAGAATCTCGCGGGCTTTACATGAAATTTTAAGGACTTTCACAAAGGACTCCCCCCCATATTCAACCCTTAAAAATATTCTCCAAAAATCAGTCACTCTACCATCATCCTCCATATATCACACATCGAGTATCCGCAGTACATCAACAAATTCCCCCCGAACACCCCCTAATACCCCATCATTCCTTTGTCAACAACCTTTTTACACGCTCGCGAAATGCAATTTGATCGTGCACGGCTGATAAAGATTTTTCGTCGTAAGCCCTGCGTATTACCGAGAGGAGTAAAAACGCGAGGGATGATTCATTGCTTTGGTAGATTTGAATTCCTGTATAAAGACAGGCGTGGTATGCAAATAAAGCTTAATTCCCATTGATTCGCAGAGGGTTGGCGCTCGGCGAGCACTTGCAGTGGCGTACAATGGTTCGCCACGCAACGCCTTCCCCCATGATCATGCAAATTTAGCCGCGCGTACGCCCTCGAGTAGCGGGACGGAGATAGCGAGCTGGAGCTTAGTTGGCCGGAGCGATCCTTCGGCGAAATAACGAGATGACTGATCACGTATAATTATTATTGTCATATGCGTAATTAATCTTTAAGGAATAGCCTCCATTATGCAAATACGAGCACAACGTGTAGGAAAACTGAATCCGGAGACTTCTTCGTTCCGGGCGAAATCGTGAACCCGCCGTTGGAGCATCAGTTTGTCACCCGAAGACAGAAGCTGGAGGAGGGGGGGGAATTTCAATGTGTTTGGTGTTTTGAGTGATTTTCCTACGGGATATGTATCCATAGAATGTATATACGTGGTTGCAGAAATATATATGCAAGGAGGTTCGCGGTGGAGAGCTTTGTCGGAGATGCGATGCGAGATGTACGAGGGCGATAATCGAGCCTCGCGACGTGAGGTCGTATAGCGACGGAGACGGAGGATAGCTAGTTAAGTTTTTATTGCCCGACTGTGAGTTTCTCGCCGAAAATGATTATTCCTCTCGCTTTATAGCTTTATATCCATGGAAACGGCAACTCGCGCGCATGCGGATCGTACCTGAATTTCCCACAGGCGCTCTAAGCGAATTGCATTAGGAATTCGGAATATCCAGCAGCGAGCGGGAAGTTCCCTGATCACTTGAGAATTTCAGCAGAGCTACGTCATAGCCCGCGTGCGTCTTAACCTCTGTATAACACCGTCTCTTCCTGGTGCAATAAAAATACTTGCAGAATTCTCATGTCTTTTCAACCTCTAGACAGACTTCGTTGCAACTGTGAATATACCGATATAAGGACAATCGAGAAACGATTTTTTATCCTTGGTACTGGTACAGAATCCGAGAGACAAAACGATCTGAGTTATGGACACAAAAGTTGTATTTATCTTTATAATTATATAGAAGAGATGTGTCAAATTATTTCTGCAAAACTTTTCCAAGAGCAAATTCAAAGACTGTGAAAAGGTCTTGTATAAAGGATATTTTTTTTAGTTACGGAGTCGAGCACAATTTTACGAAAAATTTCATCAAAACTGATCAAATTTACCAATAAACAACACTGATATCGTACACAGACATCGGTACACACACAGTCTCACAGTAATACCATTATATTGGTAACAATCACATCGAGTACCCAGACACACCGCAAGTTTGTACATCCCGATCCGAAACCAAGTTCCAACGAATCGATTTCTTAAAATACAGTGTATTTCGTCATACGTCTGCTGCACACGTATACGACTAAAAGGACAAAGTGCAAAGGCTAATACCGCGAGGAGAAAAAAAAGTGGCTAGCAACTGCGTCATCGATACAACTATCGAATCCATCTGGGCCTTAATTGACGCCTTTGAACCATCCTGTGCAATATTATTCCTTGCTAACGATGTTTCCGCAACCGCCAAATGTTACTGTGTGTATATATATATATATGTGTGTTTCTGTGTATCGCGGAATCCGTTTGAAGCGATACGCTTACACATCTCGCGCGTACTTTCACCGACGAAAAAGCTAGCCAGCCAAGCTCTATATAGAGTAATAGGTATAGAGAGATGAGGTGATGTTAGGCGAGAGAGAGAGAGAGAGAGAGAGAGAGAGAGAGAGAGAGAGAGAGAGAGAGAAGCGCGCGCGAGCCAGCTGGAATCAGTCGAGAAACGTTCGTCAAAGGTTTAATTTCGAAAAAGAGAAGGAGAAAACTGGCGAGCTACGTTTTGCTCGTTTGCGTATTATAAGCGGAATATTAAAAAGCGGAACTAGGTTCGCGCGCACGCGTATTCATCGTGATCGTCGACACGTGTAATTTACGACGTTAGTTTTCAAAGTCTCTCTCTCTCTCTCTCTCTCTCTAGAACCTCATCGTTTCATTACACGCCCGGCAACTATATATACGAAGGCAACCAACGCCCAGGACCCGCGCCTCTTTTGCTTCGGCTCCGACTTGTTCACTTTTAACGAACCGCCCGCCACGCAAACTCGCAACTTCCGTTTGTTGTCACGCCACTCCATGACTTCTCCACGCGGCGCTCTAGATATTAAAAAATCTGCCAATCCCTCGTGGCACTACTCCGCTCGCATATATATATATATACGCATGAGTTTCGGGATATAAAAAATCCACCGGAAATGTGATCCTGAGGAAGACTGCTTATTTCTGTCTCTCGGATTTCGGCCAATTGGGAGAAAAAGCAAAAACGTAGAGTCTCTCTCTCTCTCTCTCTCTTACGTATATTTCACGATCATTCATCGGTGCAGCGCGTAACGAGTTTCTCGTTTGAATCGAGCCTGCAAATAATGACGTCGTGAATACTAATGAATTGGTGTAATTAAAAATTGAGAGAGGCGATTGCGGTGCTGAGAGCCGTCTCGCTGCAATTGGCCTAATAAAAGAAACACTCTTGATTACCGCGTTTTCATTACCCTCGGACTTTTCAATTGAGTCGCGCTGGTCGCGACCTTCCTCAATCTTCGCTGATCAAAAATTCAATACGCGTTACGCAACGCGAGGAATACGCCACGCGTGTACGTACTTTCAATACTCGGCACGTGCCTCTTCTCTGCTGCTCTTCAGTTTATCATTAAGCAGTTTGAAATTGTTCAAACTGTGTTTTATATATGCTATGTACTGTATATATATATATATATATATATAGCTATGCAAGGTTTTTCGCGTATATTTTAAATCGTGCACCAGACAAGACCAAAGGACAAAGATTGGACGTTTTGGAGAACAGAGATGGAGGCTAATGTCGAGATATATTTTACACGGAAGGTATTAGTATGCGTAAACAAACTCGCAGGCACGATAAGGCTACACGGTTGTCATGAGGAAACATATATATATATATATATATATATAGTATCTATACTCCCCCCGGTACCGATGACAAGTAGATTCATCAAAAGAGACATCACCGGTGCAGACTAATATTGACATCCATTGAAATTCCAACGCTCCGTTGCTCAGGATCAAAAGAGACTGCAACTTTTTGCATTAATATTTTAGCCACTCGTATATATCGATATATCGAGATGATATTACTGGAATATTTTTAGACAGAAATTAATATTAATACACAGTGATAAAGCAGCATTTATTTGGCTAAAGGAGGGTCCTTTGAGAGCGAAGAATAACGAATTTTTTCAACGATGAGGAAAATGTGTAAAACGGAAAGTGAATTATGTAGTTTTTGCGAAAGCAATAAAAATGGAGAACGCGCGCGATTGGTCGGTAGAGATGGCACATGACGGGGCCGGAAAATTAATACTAGCTTAGTGGTGTGGGAGTAGGCATGGAAAAAAGAGGAGGAAGAGAAGAGAGAGAGAGAGAGAGAGAGAGAGAGAGAGTGAAAGAGTGTGTGGAACGACGCTAACGACGTTCGGTGCGTCAAAAGAGTCGTCTCGGTCGCATTAACGTACGGTATGGTACACGGGCCACAATAACGAACGAGGGGGAGGGGGAGGCCTCGATTCCAGCAGATTTTCCTTTTTTTTCGCGGGGGACCCGACGGAATGCGTTAGCATACTGACGAGAACGAAAATCAAGAGGGAAAAAGGTGCATACGGATCCCCCCATGTAACGAATGCACAAACAGCGCGAGCGAGCGAGCGAGCACCCACGGCTTGGCTTAATGAAGTTAGGAAAAGTACACCGCGGAGGCTCTACTTCCAAATACAACGTGAAATGCATCATACGTGTTCCAGTCAAGCTATATATATATATATATATATACACACACACACACTAACGGAGCAGAAGTATGCGAGAGGATCAGAAATTCAGCATATCAGCCACATATATATATATATATACCTGACGGTACAATATTTTGCATGCATTTGCAACACCCCCCCCCCCTTTCTCCAGAATTCACATTTAGACGTTGCGTTTGGTCGCGAGCACCGGCTATAGAGTACACGTGCAAATACCTGTGCTCACCCTCCTATCGGCACCTTGAAAGCAAATAATGTTTGCCTATATATAGCGAAAGCAGAAACCGATGACTGACGGATAGGAGAAAGACTTGCGTGGTGCTAGAATCCTATCGCTTTGATGCGGTTCCTTTGTGTCAGCTATCCTTTCGCGGACCACGCGCGTCTTCCACTCGTTAGCCTCGGTGGACTCGGATCCATTAACAACGCATCGTTAAATCGACCCACTCGTCAAAGCTCTTCCTGTTTCGCACCTTTATCGGGCACCGAAACTATCCTTAAAATTTCTTTGGGTTTTCTTCCTTACGTAACCTTCTTCGTCTTTAGGAATAACTTTGAGTTGATGGGAATTCGTATAGACGTAATGATTTAAAATAGTTTTTTGGGTCAGGATTTTCAATCTTGCTGTATAAGAGAAGGTAGTGCATCGATGGTATGTGTTTTTGTATATGTAGTTGTTGGAGAGATGCTGTGGTGTTACTTGATTTGATTAGAATTTTATTTGGGATTTTTTCTAAGATTTTGATAAGGATGTTAGGATAATACATGAAGAATTGCTGTGTGCCTCTTAAAATTCGACGATCAGAATTAATTCGTTATAAAGCGTTGAAGCCTTGATTTGGAAATTCATAAGAAAACTTAATTTATCCGAACCAGACCCTTATAAAACCTAAGGTGCTCTCTAAGATATATATCTACTTGGGAAGGTTATAACGCTTCGGCTCGGATGAGAATAAAACAATTAAAAAACGAAGAATTTCTTTCCAGTTTTTATTCTAATAACAGTCCGCAGCCAAGTTCTTTTCTTTTATGAAATTTTTATTATGGCTGCACGGAAAATACTGGATGGCGACTCGGTTAGAAAAATATTTGATCTCCGGGGGTAAATGGATTATCGTGGGAGAGCGGAATTGAGAAATGTATCGATGTGTCTATATAGTGATAGATGAGAATATTGTCAGTATGATAGTATAGGGGAAATAAAATTAGCGTTGGAGAGCACGAGTGCTGTGGAGACTTGTAAATCGGTGGCACATATGTTCTCTTCTGGCATAAGCCGTTTGTACACAGATTCATCTCAGAGGCAAATGGTTATTTTACGCAGGCTTTTTGCAGCATATTATGATTCAATGTTTGCGTCACCGAGTGTAAACAGGAGTAAATCGTTTTATTCAGCGGTACAGCGATATACTACGGTGATAATGTGATGGGACAAACGAGAGCTCTATGTGCATCCTAACCACCTACGCACAATAGACTTTCCGAAAGTACTGCCCGAAGGCTGACCACTAGTTTCAATTACCTATTTGTCAGTCCGTATTTGCCCATTGTGCAAATGCAGAACGCAGCTGCTTTCCTGCTTTGCTTTTGAATTTGCTTTAGCTTTGCTTCCTATAAAGTGCATGACACCGATACTAAATAAAACTTGCTTTCTTTTTAATATCCTCCCGGGGATTTAGACGCTATTTCACGGAACTTTGTTGAAATTTGCATTATTATCGATGCATCGTTCTTCATGGTAGAAACGGTCGTACGAGCTCATCTATTTAATCCGCTGTGTGAGCCAGTGGCTCGCAGCACCTAATCCAGGATTAAATAGATCATCGGTATTTTCTAGATATCGTTGTTTTTATAATGTCTCTATATCCGCGTAGATTCGCTCTTTTAGTTTTTGTTTGTTTTTGTTTATCGTGCCAGCTTATAGCCAATTTTTATCCTATGGCGTTATAGTAGTGTTCGAAGTATTCTAAAACTACTTTTGGATTTTAAAATAAGGGCAGGAATAATTAATAATATCTATTTCCGGTTTACTAAAGATATATCAGTATCAGTGTTTCCTTGTAAGGATCCTGAGTAGAAATTCACTTGAGATTTCTAGAGGAATATCATAAATGTGTCCCAATTATATAGGCGAGGAAATGATGTGGTTCCCTTACAAAGTGATATTTCGAGAAAATCCCACGTCAGGATCTTATATGTAAATTACGTAATAACTCAGTATAATCCTGATTTTGTTCTGTTACTTAAAAATGATACTATTGCATTCCACAGACGTACCAAATCAATCCAAATCCACAATACTTATACAAGAAATTAATAAAGATGAATTTACCTCAAATACCCTGATCCAAATTTACAAAATCATAAGAATAAATCTTATATGATGATAATGACGCAATGAGCAGTTAATGCTGTCTAAGAATTGTTTTATTAAAGTGACTTCAGCGCATGGTGCTGTATAATAAAGTGGGGGCTCTGCTCGAGGCACTTGCAATTTATTTTAGTAAATCTATTTGAATGGATTAAAATATTTTGAAATCTATTATTTCTTATAAGAAAGGAGTTGCTAGTTACAAATTAATGATAAATAAGTTGGTGACTACAAGCCGAAGAAACCCCTGAGGGCACTGATTCGTGTTTTTCATACTTCCACTTTCGATATCTTCATAATTTATTCTATAACTTACTATTTTTATTAAACTAATCGTATCTGTGTAAAACGAGTTAAAAGTACCTTTTTTATCGTAAAATTCTATATTTTTATAATCGAAAAGACAATGTAATTTCATAATTTATCCCATAAGACTACATGTTAAAAGTCACAATTTTCACAATTTTTCTTAGTGATTTGGTCAATGACCTTACAGTTTCAGAACAGATTTCAAAAGCTTACAGTTCAAATATTATTTTCCTAGAATTTGATCAATATCTATAAATTTATTCGTAGTTCGACAGAGCCACTTTAATCCTTACCGTACAACGACTTAGCGAAGACTAGGGTCCTACGCCCCTTCTCCCATATTCTATTTCTCCTCCGCCGAAGAGATCGCAAAGTGAGGTTATGTACCCCCCGTTTCCTTTTCAATCCGCTGTTGTCAACAGTTATCGTTTTCCAGGAAGCGATGGCTGCGTCAAACGCATCGCCACAGTTTATCGGCCTATATGGCCCATTTCGCTTTGATGGCGGTGCCGCGTGTTTTGTACATCGCATATGTATCGTTCGCTATGATCGAACGAGCTCATTCCGAAATTTTAATAAACGCACGCGGATACATATATGCATATATATGCGGTTTTGATCATCGCGAAGGAAATATGACGTAACAAGAGGGAAAACCCTATTTTAATAAAAAGCGATGGTTATAAAACTTATGGTAATGCGTTTGCTAAGATTGTTCTACTCCCGGACGATTAATTGGATGCATCGAAAAAGTTGGCCGCATAAATACAAGCTTAGGGCGTTCTGTTGGTTGACTGGCGGTTCGCTGACGGTTCTCGTGGTCTGGCGCGCATTAATCGCAATCTCGCGCCGCGCGCGCGGAAGGATTCATCGCCCGACGAAATCAGCACTTGGGTTGCGCGAGCAAGCACGCCAGTCAGTGAGTTTTATCTTGGTTGTTCCATAAAGAAAAATGCAAAGCACCCACCGGCTCGTAAAATAAAACGCGTAGCCCTTTGCCCCGCGCTGCTGTGTGTGCATATATATATATATATATAGTAGAGCCACTCCCGTTTCATCCCTCGCCGTCGTTCACTACCACACAGAAAGCCAGCCACACGAGTCACGAGAGAGAGAGAGAGAGAGAGAGGAGCGCGCAGCGCTAGAACCATCACACCAGCAGCGGAGCCCTCCGCGAAGCACCGAAGAGGCGTGCGAGCGCGCGCGCCAGACGAAAGAGAAAAGCAAAAGATGCTTGGTACGGTATATACCTACTTGGACGCGATGCCGTGATAAAAACGCAGCCGCGAAAACCCAGGGAAATTCCAGCTGGCGAGGGAGTAGTCAAGGTAACGCGCGAGCCACAGCGGCTTTATTTCGTGCGACGCGTCGGATAAATTACCGGGCCAACGTAAAAAGCGCAAATCGACGAGAAAACTGCATAGTCGTCCGCGCGAGATGGAATTCGTGAGAGCCAGCGATAGCCACACTGATGTATGTATATATATGCACACCTCGCAACGCACCAGCCAGCACTGACGAAAGAAATCACCGTGACACAAAGAAATATTTACATTTCTCGAACAATTAAATAAGAATACTTGCACAAAATATTTATTCCCCTTTCCAAGTAAATCCTGAAGCTACGCGAAAAAAAAGTAAACAAACCAAATAAATCGCAAGGGACGCGCACGTTTGCTAATAATGAAAAGCCAGTTAGACTTTTATCGAGAGGAAAAAAGTGATAATACAGCTCTTGGAAACGCTAAACTGTTTTCTTCTCTTGGGAGAGATCAGCGAGCAATATAAAAGCGAAAACTCTAGCAGCACGGTAAATACACGTTTAGCCACGCGTATCTGCAGGCTCGAGGGAAGGCTAGCGCGATTAATTTGTAAATAAAGCAGAGCTTCTATAGAGCTATCATCGTTTTCTAAATGCGCGTCGCGTAAGAGTGGGAAATAAGAGTAAGAGTCGTAGTAAATTTAATGGGCTCGCGAGGTAAAGAATGAGGAGGATAACGATATATCGTTGGTATTTACATCGAAATGGATAAATAATTGGCAGCGATATATCGCGGAGGAGACGACGCGACGTTTGTGCCGGGACGCAAGAACTGCGAGACAAGAAGTCTGAATAGAAAGGAGCGTGAGTGGTGGAGAGGGGGGGGGGGGGGGGAGAGCAGCACCGTTGTGCGACGGAGAGGAGTGGGGGGGGGGCAGCGTGGAGTGGGGGTCTTGTAAACGCAGATATAAAGCTTGCTAGAAGTTTTCCAGGAACGATCCACGTAAATGGAAAGCAATGTGTAGCAGTGGAACGGTGAGCAGGATGTCGACTGCTGGGAACAATGGCGATCCGTAGTTGGGAAGAAGCTGCAGCAGGCCAGATGAAACATAGAGAAACGTTGCCGCAGTAAAAAGCCAACATAGCGCCAGCGCGAACTTTCATTGCCGTTACGGTCGCGGCTGCAGCAGTGGCCACTTCTTCATCACTCGCTATCGTAAAATTGTTCGTATAACGCCAAGAATTTCAACTCCGCCGTTATGTTATGCCGCGCTATAGCGACTATATATATATATATATATATATATATATATATATATACACAGTGTGCCCAGCACGACACACCACGCCATTCCTGCACTTGTGCTGGCTGCTGGCTAACGCACGTGACTCGTAAACTTGGTCTCGCCTATAATCCCTCTTTCTCTCATAGTCGGCTTACAGTTTAGCTAGGCAAAGCTCGCCTCTTTACCTCTATCCTCTATCGGTTAGCTTCGTTAGGCGATATTCACGGTTACGTTTATCGCGTCGCTGATACGCTGCTTGTTTTCTGAAACGATCGAGCGGACCGCGCCGCGCTCGGTACGCTACCTCGACGATCGGACGATAAAGGGAAAAACGAGCGAAAGTAGAAACGAATATAATATGAAATGTGATATTAAACCAATTTGGACACTCGTTATCTTGATTGCTCCACTCCAAATTGAAACTCTTTCAAAGTCGAGATTGCGCTGTATTAAGGGAGATCCGAAGTGCATCGATTTCATTCAAATGAAATTGGAGAAAATGTTCAACATTTTCGAGTGGATCTTCGATAATATATTAGCTAAAATGAAGGAAGAAGGTGGGGGAGTGGCAAGGACAAGATAGTTGTAGTTCTCGAAAGGACGATTTAGGTTGAGTTCGTTTGGTGATACTAGTGATAGTTTTAAATTGGTAATTATGTTGAGTGATAAAAAAATTGTTTGACGCTTTTCGAAATTTGCAATTTTGCTATAGAGACCGTGCACACTAGAGCACAATGACAGTGAGATAAGAATGTATATTGATGTATATGCATACTATCAGCGCAAACTATCGGTCAATTTTCGCAGTTTTTGAGTGTAATTTATTTATACGTATACAGTTATACATTGACACTTCGCTATCATTGTGTTGGTGTGCACGGTCTCTATATATTAAGGGAAAATTATGAAGTACATCTTTTTCATATAAATGAAACGTGTACGACATGGCTGTCAAGATTTTACATTAAATTTTCAATAACAGGAGCTAAAATGGAAGAAAAAGGTAAAGAGAAGAAAAAAATTGTCGTTGTTCGAAATGAACAATGTTGATGATAAAATTGTTTAGTAATACCAGTTGCAGGGCTATATATATATATATATATATATATATAGTTATATGTAACTCTTCAATATATAAATTTTCGAAAATTTTTGAAATTTCCAATTGTAGAATATTAAAAAGGAACCAAAGTGCATATTTTTCATTCAAAGGAAATGTATATAACACGTTCATCAAGCTTCTCTATCGAATCTTCAATAATATATTGACTAAAATGGAAGAAGGTAAAGAGAAAATGAAAAGAATTTAACAATCGTACTTGGAAAAAAACGGTAAGAGTAATTAAATGTTTCATTAATACCACAGATAGTATTACATACGTAACTCTTCAAACTTTACGGAGTAACGTATAAAATTTTCGAAAATTAAAAAAATTCACAATTGTACAAAATTTGAGAGAAACCAAAGTGCATCTTCGCTTAAAAGAAGCGTGTGACACACTTTTCAAGCTCTTCCATCCAACCTTCGATAATATACGGACTAAAACGAAAGAATATAACTAGAGAGAATGAAAAGAAGAGAGTCGTAGTTGGAAAGAAACGGTAAGGGTGATAAAACGTCCCGCTAATACCAGTGGTAGTATTAAGTACGTAACTCTGCATACCCTACTGACTAATAAAGAAATTTTTTCAGTTCTCGACACTCGGTGCTTGGTTCTCGGTGGAAATGCGCATATACGATTCCCAGTCACGTACGGGCAGTATGCAACGTCGTCGGCAGCAAGCGGGAGCGAAATTCTCGTCCGGAGGGACGAAGAGTGGAGGAGGAGGAGGGGGGGGGGGGGGGGGCAAACGACATAATTGTCGAAGATATATACCACTGGCACCTTGTTAAGAGTAATGTCTGCGCCGATATTTTCTTCCGGACGGTGCAAACGATGAAGTCGTTACGCTGGAACGCGGCCAAACTCTAATTTTGCGTGCTTTCGCGAGGTTTAAAGCGACAGAATCATAGTTGAAGCGCAATGACGCGAATAGAAAAGGGACGCGAAAGCACGTACATACATCAGGTTGCTAAGCATGCGGGAATTCCAGCAAATGTGCCATGAACGCGGGACGCACCTATTAGGCTTATATATTAGGTCACGCACGCTTGGAGAGAGAGCTTTCGAACACTGCGTCACGAATGACGTTTTGGGATCAGACCTGCAATTTACAGTCCCTTCCTATATGTGTGTGTCTAATAAAATATTATATAGTATTGCACGTGTGGTAGAAATTGCATTTGGGAGTCCTATGAGGGCCTCGTAAGGATTCTCCGGTGATGGATACAAGGAATTAATCTTGTGACCTTGGAAATAGCGATACTCGGAGTTTTATAGGTTGGAGATAATGATTGATATGGGTCCTGTATGCAAATTATGTTATAAATTAATATAATACTGATTTTTACCTTTAACCTGAAAATTATACTATTGCGTATAAATGTACTAGATCAATTCAAGTTGACAATACTCTTGTAGAAGAAATTAATAAAGTTTTATTTATCTTAAATAATTTGCTTCTGATTTGGAAAGTCATAACAAGGACAGTTTTATTTTAGACAAGTTTTAGATCTTTAAGAGACGTAGGACATTCACCGAGTTGAAATTTACTCGTGATTTCTATAAGGGCTTGATAAGGATATTCTGGCTATACGTAAGTATCTGTACACCGCATTTTGTATGAGCCCGAAGATTATACCTTGCCTGAGCCTTACATGAGGGCCATTCCACGTCAAAACAGACAGATTTCGGAGTACAACACCGATTTTTTTCTTAAAAATATGTGTTAATATATAAGAAAATACAAGACTTTTGGCGCTAGTTTGAGTCAAAAATCTTTTTTCGTTTCGGAGATACGAGCTGTCAAAGTTTGCAGTTTTACTGTTTTTGGTAAAAACACGTAATCTTTAAAAATTTATATCTCCTAAACGAATAAAGATAGAAGACTCTGGCTGGAACGAGTGTACTCAGAAAGAATCATACTTTATTAGAAAAATATAAAAAAAGACAGTTTGTTTTAATTGGTTAAAACTATTAACAATTAAAATAAACATTTGAATTAACAAATGTGTTGTCATGCTCTGACAATTATAAAAAAATATCAGGAATGTTCCTTGGAATGTCCTCTACAAAGAAAAAAATTAAAACGCGTATACTCTCTTGGTGTTCATAGTGAAAAAAAATATTTTATCACGACGCGCTCGGCCAGAAGCGTCGTTCGAGCGGCGTAAACCGGTGAAGCGCATGCGTAACTGAGCGCGACTAGTCTCTACATGTCGGAATCCATCAATCTATGAATAATGCGAGTTAATAACATGTTTTAATTGTTTGTTTATGTTTTTATAACTGTTATAAATTAACAATATATTTATTATTATTCTGCTTTATAAGCAGTCGTTATCTATTTACAAAATAATTAGCAATAAGACATTTGAACATGGCATTGAATATACAAATTATATACTAATTTATATTTACATATTTTATTAAATTATGGCAGAAGAAAATATTATGAATATGAAATTTCTGTACTGAAAATATTTAACAAACTTTAACAATTGTATTAATTATCTGATCGAGGAAAAGCTTTAGTTTGTAATTGTGTCTTTGAATCTATCGTTAAAAATGCACGATAATTTCAAGTTACTTTAACTATTTTCACTTTTCAAAAAAATCTCGTACGAAGTGTTTTAATAAGCATTAAAATAATTTAAACGAGATTTTTTTGAAAAGTAAAAATAGTTAAAGGAACTAGAAATTATCGTGCATTTTTAACGATAGATTCAAAGACACAATTACAAACTAAAGCTTTTCCTCAATCAGATAATTATACAATTGTTAAAGTTTGTTAAATATTTTCAGTACAGAAATTTCATATTCATAATATTTTCTTCTGCCATAATTTAATAAAATATGTAAATATAAATTAGTATATAATTTGTATATTCAATGCCATGTTCAAATGTCTTATTGCTAATTATTTTGTAAATAAATAACGACTGCTTATAAAGCAGAATAATAATAAATATATTGTTAATTTATAATAGTTATAAAAACATAAACAAACAATTAAAACATGTTATTAACTCGCATTATTCATAGATTGATGGATTCCGACATGTAGAGACTAGTCGCGCTCAGTTACGCATGCGCTTCACCGGTTTACGCCGCTCGAACGACGCTTCTGGCCGTGCGCGTCGTGATAAAATAATTTTTTTTACTATGAACACCAAGAGAGTATATGCGTTTTAATTTTTTTCTTTGTAGAGGACATTCCAAGGAACATTCCTGATATTTTTTTATAATTGTCAGAGCATGACAACACATTTGTTAATTCAAATGTTTATTTTAATTGTTAATAGTTTTAACCAATTAAAACAAACTGTCTTTTTTTATATTTTTCTAATAAAGTATGATTCTTTCTGAGTACACTCGTTCCAGCCAGAGTCTTCTATCTTTATTCGTTTAGGAGATATAAATTTTTAAAGATTACGTGTTTTTACCAAAAACGGTAAAACTGCAAACTTTGACAGCTCGTATCTCCGAAACGAAAAAAGATTTTTGACTCAAACTAGCGCCAAAAGTCTTGTATTTTCTTATATATTAACACATATTTTTAAGAAAAAAATCGGTGTTGTACTCCGAAATCTGTCTGTTTTGACGTGGAACGGCCCATGAAAACTGCATAATAAGCCAATATAATCCTCGTTTCGTCCTTTAACCTAAAAATGATGATATTACATATTACAAACGTACTATATCAATCCAAACCAATAATACTTTTTGTAAATAACCAACAAACATTAATATATCTAAAATATCCTATATAGTCCTGATTAGGAAAATCATACAAATAAAACCCTATTAATCTAAATCAGATCCTTATGAACCATAGGATATTCCTCGAGCAAATAATTACTTGTAATTTTTGCAAGGGCCTGATGAAGATTTTCTAGTTTCACTTCTTAACTGTACACCGCATTTTACTTGAGCCCGAAGATTATACCTCTCCCGATTCCTACATGAAAACTGCATAATAAGCCAATATAATCCTCATTTTATCTTTCAACCCAAAAATGATACTGTTCATACCACAGACGTACCAAATCAATCCGAATCCACAATAATTTAAGAAAACCCCAATAAGAATTAATACATCTTTGGTTCAGTGGTTCTCATGTGGAAAATGATGACAAAACCCTCTTAGTTTAGCCAAATCACATCTACGAAAAAAGTAGAGCAGTCCCTAAGATTTTCCTCATTCGTATATATATACGCTTTGTAGTAAAAACTAGGGAGAAGCGAGAAGAGCACACGATGTAGCTAAATGTTTGGAAGAAGAAAAGAATCGGCGGGAAGTTTTAATTAAATAAGGCCAGCGAGCAGCCTTCGTTTCACAGAAACATTCTGTTCGGACCGTTTGATCCTCGCGCGAACCTCAAGGTATTTGACTTCACGGGCCCATTAAAGAAAATTACTTGAAGGTGAAATTTCACGCAAATTGGAAACGTACGAGTCCTATCATAAGGATAACCGGCGAACGTCCAAAACTTTTAACTGAATTCAACTGGCTAGAAGGGTACGAATGAAAAGTTTATCAAAAGAATTTTCCTTTTCCAGAGAAGCGCCGGCCACAGGGCTATACGGTATTATCATCAAAGTAAGGAAAAATGCATTGATATAATGAAGGATCAAGGGATGATTATTCCTGCGCTAACAAAGGGAATAAAAACTTAAGCCGGAAGGTTTCAATTTAATTTCATAGTCATTCGCGGCAGCCAGCGTCTCGCCTCTCTAATGTAATTATGGTCTACCGAAAAGTCCTCGGATCTTATCGTAGCAATTCCCGCAAAATCCCAGCTCTATAATTTACAATTGAAGGGATGAACTGAGGGAGAGAGAGAGAAATAGAGAAAAAGGAGAAAAATTCTCTATTAACTGTATTAACTGTCTCTCGTCTCTTATATACTCTAGGAGGACGCGTCGTAGCCGGTCGAAAAGGACGTTGAGGAATGGGCGAATTGCCACCAGGGATTCATGCCAAAATTGTTAAGAACCGGCTTTGGTGTTGTGGAAGCTAGATAGAAGAGGGAGGGGGTGAAGAGGTGCGAGGCATATGCTAGCAATCAGTCGGTGGTGTCGAGAGGCCGGAGGAGGACTAAGGGAGACAGGTGGCCAACGGAACACTGAGATATGTGCCGGTCAGGGAGAGACCCTTTATTGAACTCTATGGTATAGGAAGGAACGCCTAGTTGGAGGACGCTATATACGCTGGCCGCATGGATCGTTCGCGAGGCCAGCGTTTGCAGCCTGCCCAGTGTGCTTCATCCTCCTCGCACATATTACACCGCCCTGTTATATACCTATATATATATACAAGACTGACTCAAAACTCAACAGAATTTTATTTCACCTTTTTCGACCTCTTTGCACCCCTCCCCCCGCCCCCCCCCCCCCCCCCATCCTTCGCCACATAGAAAACATTTTCCACCTTGATGCCGAAATAGAGAAGGGACGAGACGCGGCGGTCGCAGAGAAAAAGAAGAATAATAACGCTGTGGGACATCTGTGGCGAGAGATCGAAGCATCAGATACTGTTCGCTCGTTTCGCTCACAAAGCGGCAATACAGTCGAAGACATTAAGATACACGCGCTGACATGGCAGCAACGAGATACTCCGGAGTAAAGATTCTTGAAGGATCAAACAAATAAATTTGCCCTTCTAGAGTTACAACGGGAAAAGACCGCCTTTCTTTCCGGATTACGCGAGCTCGGATAGTTAAGTTAATGATAACGGTGTAGTTTCCTCTACCTTTGTTGACGCTGAATTTATTGCTCTTTTCTTGTAATTTTAGCGTGCTGATTTAAAGAACGTATAAAGGTTGTGTTTGTTGAAGTTTTGGTTTTTTTTTTTTAGATACAGCTGACTCGTTTTAAATTATTTTTTTTATGCAAGTTCTGTGATTTAGTCATGGTCATTTTTAATACACTTGAAAATGTGTTCTTTTTGCAACGACGCACTGCGAGGTGTGTGGATTCGCAGGTTGAGAGATATATAGGTATACAGTGAAGAGCTGAAGTGAACATTCTCTTTAAAAAGTGGTATTTTTATCTCCTTCTATGATTAATGATAAATGATTAATGATATTACCTTAATTGCTATCGTATCTTTGCATGTTCAGCTGTATTATGATGATCTTACCAGTTAACATTCTCCATGATTAAAAGTACTTGTGTGTAATTAAAAGTAGTCCACAAAGAATCGTGCTTCGTTGCATTTTATATCTGTTTAACGATAATGAAATACTCATCTGAAAATATATGTTTCATGCACTCTCTCCGCAAGCAGTCGAAGATCACAATCTGTTTAATAATTCAGATATAGATTCGTAGAGCAAATTTTTGATACGTTGCATACTGCTTATAATGCTGTTATTTATTGATCAAGATTTAAATAAGAGACTTCACACGATCCGATAACTATGATTATATAACTCATGCAATATTTACACAGTAATTTTTGTTTATCTCAACATTCGACTATTTCGCTTTAACTCAGCTATTCTACACTCGGTTTATATTTTTGGTATTGTTCCTAGACGATTGTTCTTGTTAATTTATGCAACTAAAATAGAAATTTATCGAAGACACCTTGTCAACAAATGTACTATTCCACTAAACTTTGTAAAACTATTATATACACAAATGTTATAATTTTGTCATAAAGTTTACTACATTTATTTATATTCCGTAGTGAAGTTTATTAATAAATTAAACGCGAAAAAGAATCACGCTGTCAAATAGTAAACAAACTCTCGGAGCTCTCTCAGTTCTAGCTGTCACTAGTCGTCGCGTAGAAATAGTATAAGAAAGAAAGGAAAAATGCGTTAAGAGTGAGGAAACGATAAACTGGACACTGAACACTGGAAAATTTTAGTATGACAGAAGTAGCGACTTTTGACAACGCAAACACGATATCTCATCATTGCGTCAACCGATTAGAACATTTGTGGTCTCGATCTGAAGATTATATCAACATTATACCATGAAAGTAATATTTGATTTATAATCAAACAAGTTAGTTTTAAAATATATCTTCAAAACTATAAATCAGGTATAGTATGGTCAGACTTCGTGTAAAAGAGAGTAGTGCCTTGGCATTTTTTAAAATGACTTATCCGTCGAGACGCTATCGTGTCTCTTGACAAAATAGCCAAAATAATACACAGGGTGTGGCACTTGAGACGCCCCAGAACGTAAGTGCAAAAACACTCGTATTTCTTTAATTATAAAAGATATTCAATTTATGCACAGAACCTTTTCGAAGCCTCTCGTTATTTGCTTCCAGAAAAATCACATGCAAAAATTGAACATCTCTTATAATTAAAGAAATACGAGTGTTTTTGCACTTATGTTCTGGGGCGTCTCAAGTGCCACACCCTGTATACGATCCGCAGTCTTATCGAATTCATATATAAATAAATAAAAACAAAGAATATTTTTTATTAAAATACTTTAATAGTTACAAAGAATATTTCACGTACAACTCGTAGACAATAACTCGGACAAAAATTCAAACGTATTTCTCAGCTCAGAAACTGTAAAATCTTTCTGAACTTTGGACACTTCTCAAGCCCCTTTGCACTGCTTTTAGCACTGCTGACGCGTACACTAGGCGTATATGCAAGTGTGGTAAGTGTATAAGTGTGTATATCGTTATGTTTTCATTGAGATTCTTACGCGCGCATGTATAGGAGTATAGAGGAGTTTTGTGAAAGGTCAAAGGAGCCACGTACCTATATCCTGAAAATATTAATGAGCTCTCGGGATGGCATGCGCTCACCATAAAAGCATCCACTTGGAAGTACATAACAGGGCAAAGGGGTGGAGAGAAAGTAAAAGGAGAGAAGAAGGATAAACTGGGTGCGCGCGGAAAGTGGATACCGAGGAGGGGGAGGGGTCTAGACAGACAGGGGAATAGCTATATGGTTGCTTTGAAAAAGAGAGGCTATAAGGAAGGACGCGGAACGCGTTGGCCCAAACATCAGACTCGGACAGACCCGGCATCAGCCAGCAAAAGCCACGTAGCGGCATGCGTTGTATATATGGGTGGATTTTAGCCGTCCGTCCGTCCGTACATGGCACGTCCATCGGTCATTCCGCAATTTAACCTCTTCTTGCTGCACAACAGCTGGAAAGACCCTCCCACGCGAGATTCCTGATGCTGAGAATCTCTTTTATTCTTCCAAAAGCTTTTTTACACTATTCATCCATACCGCTGGAAGCTCGTTTATCGAAATACGCTTTATCCAAGATTACAAGGGCACCCTGCACACGCTCCACCTTTAATCAGATAGGATTACAGGCAGCAGCAGCGATATATACGATGCTGGGTTTAAATCTCCGAGCGAAGGAGGAGGAGGCAGAGCAAACATTTTTTTCGCCACACATCTCGGTATCAAATAAACGTCTTCTTCTTTTTTCCATCAGAGCACCACTGTCCGTACACTCTGACAAATCTCGTAACACCGTTACACTCGGCAATATTTCGCTGGATCGTTACGCCTCGTTCTCATCCGATTACACGAATTTCCAATAAATTTACCTGAAATAAAAAAAGAAGGCAGTAAAAATGATCAGAGCGCCAATTCTTGCGCCTAAATAGCGTCTCTGTAAAGGACAGCACATTTAAACGTCTGAGACTTAAAAAATGTCGATAGAGAAGGAAGAAAAAGGAAGTAAATCCCTTTATCGTGAAATTGTTCTGGATTTATGAGCTCGAACAGTCAGCTATTCAAATTTTTCAACTACGCTTTTACTCGATATAAGACCTCCTCTCTTTAAACTGCGAAGCAAGACCAAAGAAATATGAAAATCGAAGGAAATAAAATTTTTGCGCCAAAGAAAAAGGTAGAGAGAGAGAGAGAGAGAGAGAGAGAGAGAGAGATGTATCGGTAAAACTAAAAGAGTGTAATACCTTGGAAACGGTTCAACTTGATCTCTTCGAGTATTACTCTTTTGCCTCTGCGCGCGTTTCTCGCTCTCTTTCCAAAAAATATTTACCTCTGTCATTAAGAAAAGCTCTCAATAAAGGAAAACCATTTTAAATCTGCAGGAAGCGTTGTTGTACTCCGCATCCACATTCGTTGGAGGAGATGGTATCTGCGGTGGAAGTATACAATGGATCGCGTTGTCCTTCGTCTGAAAGAAGAAAAAAGAAGCGCGCGTTTCGTGGACAATGTCTTTCCGGCGACGAAACCACGAATCACGTGATACCGAAGGTACAAGAAATCTATATCTTCGAGTGGATGTTGTTGTCATGGTATGTGTGTTCGTACATCTCTCTGTACACACACACGCACACACACAAGACGTATTTACAATTGTGTATACAAGTGTATTCCTCGGGGAAAAATAATGGCACGCCTTGTGTCATTGTGTGTGTGAGTGGCAGATTTCAGTGACACTCGGAAATCGGTATCGAATCGATGTCACTGTGCTGCTGTTGCTGAGGCAGGGGGGGGGGGGGGGGTACTCGAATTCGGTTGCTCTTGACATTTTCGTTGGAGGGTCGGGGGTCGGATCGAGGCAGAACCAAGCGAGCCGGGGACTCGGGTGTGCGAGGGCGTGGACGTCTGCCAATGGAGAGTATCGGGTATCTGGATTCGAGTCGTCGGTTCGTGGCACAATAATTATTGTTCGACGTAGTTGTGGTCCCGGTTGGTATAGTTGCTTTTGCCCGATGCTCTCCTCAGGAAGGACCTTGCAGCGCGGCGTCCTCGTCGTCGTCGCTACCAGCGATCCGAAGAGGAGGGCCGGGTGGACCCAGGGTGGAGGAGAAAGAAAACGGGAAGAATGGTGTTTATGAGGGAGGAAGGGGGAATGGTACCACCAGTCTGGTGTGTCCTCGTCGAGGAGCACACTTCGGCACGTAGGTTGGCTGTCTTGCGCCATACCACGCCATGCCCTCTTATTCCACCCAGTTTCTCTCTCTCTCTCTCTCTCTCTCTCTCTCTATCTTGCTTCACCACTCTCGCTACTCCTTACCAGATATCGAGAACTAGACTCGACGAAGTGATATTTTATCCGTTTCAATTATATTAACTTCCAAAGTGGAATCCTTAGCGTCGTAAAGAACATCCAGCATGGAGAAATGCAGACGACACCGTTTGAATAAATGATCATAAAGCCGTAAATTATCGTTACCACAGGAACAGCAATAATTTCCCGATTCACGAATATGGGAAAAGGCTTTATAGCAATTGGAGAGGCGGTGGTACAGTGATATTTTTCAAAATGACTTTTAATAGATTGGAAAGGCTCGTGGCCAGACTTATATATATATATATATATATATATATATACACCGCGCGCTGTTATGGCTCAACGCGTTTTTCTTTGCTCTTTCTTCCGCCGTCTCTCGCAAAGCGGCGTTGAAAAAGTTTCACCTTACACTCGAGCCATTTAAGAAAATAGAGTCTACGTAGAATTCTAAGAGAGATTTACCGCGCGGGCGAAAAGCTTGCATCGAATCGAACGTCGCGTCGGGAGAAGACGTAGCGCGTGAATGCATACGTGCGTCTCGAATAAAAGATTTAATCTCGCAAACACATTCCTGATTTTTCTCGGTACTACTCCTCCTCTCGAATTACTTGACTTATTATATTAGACTCTGTCATGCTACTTTGCTGCAAACCGGGTTGCACAATAAGTAACGCGCTTAATCCCCGGAGTAAAGCTTTCGTATTTGTAGCTCGCGCTCCACGAATAATTAAATTATCACGCGAAGCGTGCAGCACGGCTAGAGCAAAATAACCTTTTAATTTGACTCGTCGGGTCAAGTTTTTTGCTCCTAGGTACACGGGTATACGTATGTACCAGGCTAGCCGTGCTGCTGCCGAAGCCGAAGATGCGGAAAACGAGTGTGTTCCGTAGGTGAAAAGCTGCCGGCCCATGCGGAAATTACAATGGGGATTGAAATCCGTATCAGAGCGATTACAGTAATGCGAATACATATGGAATTGTGTAAATCAGCGAGCTAATGCCGAGCTGGCTTTCGCTCACTTTCCCGCATCCACTGACGGATGGAGCACGAGCATACATAATTACGCGTTAAATTAATATGTATCTTTTGTATTAAATATCATTATAATCGGATAAGCCTGTGACAGTAATGACGATCGAGGTCCGAGCGGGAATTTCAATTCTCGTAAAACACAGCGGTGTAAACGAGAGGACCTCGAGTGCATACTGCGATTGAATCGCGATGCGATCATTCTGCACAGGCATGCCACTTTTAACGCCGCAGTTTCTTCGCTTTGTCTCAATGAATATTCCCTGACACATCTCGTTGCAACAGTCTGCCTCTACACAGCGCAGTGATCAACTTTGCGAGCATCTTCCAGCTCGCAACTTGCGCCGTTCTATTGTCACAATTATCATAGACCATTAGCCGGGCCAGATCATTCGCCGTTTCATGGCGCTTTTTGTCACGGCAATCGACTATAAAGCTGGACAAAAGGCGTGAAAGAAGCTGATGTTGCAACGGTTAAGAGAGTGAACTCTGTTCATAGAGATAAGCGAGTGGTAGAAACTGCCAGTCCAAGTGCGAACGGTAATCAGTTTTCAGCGAGCCCAGAGTGAATCCGTGACGACGCGTCTCAGTCTCAATTTCACAGAAATTGTAAACAACATCAGCGACTGTTCGCCGACCGACGTTGCCATGACCGTGCACGGTACACCTTGTGTAACTATACCGTTCGTTCTCTACGGCTTTAATCCGTTGCCATGAGAGAGAGAGAGAGAGAGAGAGATAGTACACATGGGCGTATGCTTGTTTGCCTCTGCTATACCATGCACGTCCGTGATTCAATCACACTCGACCAGCTTTGCAGTTGGTATGGTATACATTGAAAGAGACAACGCGTGCACGTTTCAATTCACCGGGCTGCCAGACGTTGTTGTCGTTGCCTGCCTTCCTTCGGGGTCAAGAAAGGATGCAAGATGAACAGGTCCACACATACACTGTAAGTCTGCACACAGGAGGCGAGGCGCAAGGTGAGAGAGAAGGACGGACGAGCGAAGCGAGGCAAGCAAATAAAAAGACGAGGAGAGCGAGCAAAAGCTTGCACAATACCTCGTATGCCTTTCCTGAGCCGCGTTTCCGTTTTTTTCTCCTTCTCAACCACCGCGAAACTCGCTCTCTCACTCCGTCGACCCGACCCGATTTTTAAGTTTCAAGCGCAGAGGCCAACGGGAACAAGGAGGCCAAGAAAAGGGAGGATAAATGATGCACGAACAACCGAGAGACAAGTAGGTTCAAGTGCTAAGGGCTGAGAGGAGAATAGGAGGATAGGACTAGTGGCACTAGTGGCAGCAGCAACGCCAGCCTGATGGACGGATAAAAATATAGGAAAACAGATGGTAGGTGGTATTACTTTTATTCTTTTTGCCGTTTATAGAAGGCAACCCTTCCTTGCGGAAAACCGCAACGTATTCCACCAGCTCTTTTTACCTCCTTCCTTCATTGCGTCGTCGTAAGTATACAAGCTTATCGCTTGTAGCTTTTTACGATCTTATGCTCCACCACCACCACCAACACCACCACCGCCACCAGCTATCAACTATCAACGAATGCGGTTTTACTTTGAATACGGGAAGAACTTCCCTCTCCTCGATGAGCAATGGTACACGAACGTTTTTGCCTAAATACTTGTTGCGAAAAACCTACAATTCTCCTTTCTAACGAAAAACAATTTTGATTTCTCACCGTAGTCGGTAGAGTACTCGCCAAGTGAATCTTTCTTTTCCTTGTATCCTGCTCTCGCGAGAGATCACTTTGCCCTGGCACATCACCCATGATTCCCGTGACGTTTCGATGGATCGAGAAAACTTTACACTAGACAGGCACACCGAAAAACAACACTTGACGCGAATAAAGTGAAAGAGCGACGATACGTCAGGGCGGGGAAAGTAGTGTCGGATCTTGCAGGATTCATCGCGTCATTTCAGAAAACGTGAAAGATCACGCGAATTCATTATCGCCACTGCCGCGAGCAATAACTAAAATAGAAGAGCAGTGTCTTTGATAAGTCTCGATTGATAAGCGATGTTGATGCGAGCTGAGCACCTTCCAACTGCTCATGTGTGGAGTTCTCACGAGTGCACTCGAGCAAGAGATTCGACGATATATATCGCGCACAGTGGCTGATTAGTGCGACGAGACGCTGATTGGCACACAGTGTGAAATTGGTGTAAGGAAACTGAAAAGGACGCGACGAAGCTCGTAAAGACGTATACACACGGCTAAAACAGCAGCCACTTCGCAGTGGCACGAAGGGCGAACTGGTTTCGCGTGGGGGCAACCTTACGGTGGGAGCCTGGCCAAGCCAAGAAAACACACAGCGATGGCGCCACAGCCGAGAACTACGCGATCCAGCCGTCTTTGTCGCTCCGCACCCGGCACACTGCTCTTTCCGCGTCTCTCCGTCGCTCTCAACGGCTACGGTGCTGCCGCTGTCGGAGGATCGTGCAACTCTCGCCTTCGCCTCTCTTCCCCCTCCCCACATCTGGACACACCAACCCAACGCCCCACTACATCAACGCCCTGATGTTTCAGCAGCAGTCAGTTTGAGAGAGCTAGCGTGCACACGGTTCTTTCTCTCGCATGAACATTTACACATACACACACACACAGTCACGAGCGCGCGCGCGCGCGTAGAGCACACCTGCACTCGGCTTGCACACAGAGAGAAAAAAGGTAGACACGCAGCGTGTATATGTACAAATGACGTTGCGTGCCCCCCTCTTGCCACCGACGAGATCCCCTTTTACTCCCCCCGCTACACCTTAAGCCCGCGGGGAGTAGTTTGCCCCCACCGGATCCCACTTCTGTCCAGGGCCGGCGCAACCGCAATTCGTAGACTCCTCTGTGACTGATTGTGCGCGCGCGATTTTACGCCCGTCGCCTATATCGCTGTTGCACATACATATATTTTGAAATACGATCGCGCCAAAGCTTGTCTCTACCCACACTATCGACTGGACTCTACCAACTACCTCCTTCCTTCCATTAACATCATTTCTCTTTCGGTTAATCATTTCGCCTTCTACAGTCGCGTAGTGCTCTCGTTGCTCTTTTTCTCCATATGGCATCCACATGCCCAAAATAATTGTCGTGCAAGAAGAGTAGCCTACTTTCCTGTAACTCCCTTTTTCCTATCCACGGGCATTGTGAACTCGTACTATGGTATACTATACTCACAATAGGCATATCGGAAGATAATTGATAGCGGTAGCGGTATCGGAGTGGAGGCGAAAAACCTAACGAGCCAAAAGCATTTTTGCAGGTTTTATTCCATTCGCCATGGATTGACGTCGCATTGTACTATTTCCTGGGCGCGAAATTCTGCCTACTGGTATACATACATCTATTTTGTCCGCTGGCAATCCATTCTCGACCGGATTTAAAGATAATAAAAGAGCTTGCTCGTCATTACCAAGCAGAAAACAATCGAGCAAGAAAAATTCCAATTGCCAGCCCGAGCTCATTTTTCACCTCTCCCTTGCGAATATAATAGATTGGAGAGAAGATCGCGGACAAAGGATCGGGGGCTAAAGTAGGCCGTATATTTTCTGATAGTTGCGATAAAGAAATTCTTCCATTTGGATTAGTCGGAGAGAAAAAGAGATATGTGGGTGGGTCTGAAAATGAAATAGGTTGAAGGTCACGCACGGAGAGTTGTCAAGTGTATAAAATTGACGCGGGATACGATCGATTCTTATCCCGTTTCTCTTGGCCATTCTCCTGTTTTACGGAAGTATAGGAAGGATATTGCTTTGAAAAGCGTAGACTGGCCGGATTATGGGGGGGCCAAGTCGAGGACGGAGAGGTTAGGGCCTGGCGAGCGCGAGAATGCGGGCGTCTCTCCAGTCTCCACTCTAGCTAGCCCGTAGCCGTTGAGCGTATCACACGCCATACTCACACCCGCGAAGTTTCGCGTCTCCCACTCCTTCCCATAAGCTCGGCAGTGTTGGCACGCACACACACACACATACACACACACGCACAGATAGAGGGAGCTGCGCACTACCACTCCAAGAATAGAGGCGGGCGGGGTTGCTGCGGCGTTGCCTAGCTAAGTCGCCAAAAGCTCGCAGATCCCTGTGGAATTTCAGGTTCCGTCCCGTCATGCCAGGCAGGGAGTAGCGTATTGCGCGTATCCGTACCCCAGTGCCACAACGATGCACTCCGTCGGGATCGAGCCTCGTAAAATTGGATTTCGCGACGGTCTGCAGTATACATAGCATATATACGTACTATAATCGATTTATGCCAGCAACAGGATCGATTCTAGATATCCATAACCTAAAACCGTTAATGCGTCCATGATCAATGACGTCACGCAACTTAACCTCATCGCATGGGACGAAGCTACACAGGCAAGCATACAAATACGATATCGCGAGACTTTATTGCCAGCTCCTATATGGCAGTGTCATCGTCATCGAGCAATCTGACCGAGTGCGAGCAAGACAACTGTGCGAAAGCAAATGCTACGATTTATCTGCGCGATTCCTTTCTCAAATTGCAGGTGAAAACGTTTGTTCGGATGATAGAAAGTAGTTGGAGATGGCGAAAAGCGAGCGAAAAACTTTGGCAGAGGGAACTTTTTGCGAAACTGCAGGGGAGTGCTGTATCAGATTCGAAGGAGCTGTCTAAGACATTCCAATGCTGCCTTTCGGATCTGTTCTCTGAGATTTTCGAGTGCGTCGTACATACTGTACTAAACTTTCGTGATTGCTCGTATTTGCTTTATCGAGGATATAAGCGTGCAATGAGTAAGAGATGTCGTATAAAAGACAAACTACGCAGATTTTAGCAAATTCAGCAGTCGAGTCGGGTAATAGTGGAGAAATTGCAATGATCGTGGATCGAGCGTGATGGTTATGGCTGAACGGATTCAAGGGCAGAAATTCAATGTCGAAGTTCGGGCAAACTTGGTGCAATGTAGTCAGTTTGCCGAACGATAAACATAATAAGGAAGTGTATATACCTCTACTTGACTAAGAATTATAACTCGAGGCACGGATAAGATAGATTAATCTCCTTGTGATTTTAAAACGATATTAGTTTCGGCAGCATTATAGGTTATGTTATACGCACGAAATGATTGAAACAAATTACTTTAATGCCGAAAACAAGACAGAGTTGGGAGATAACGAGAAATTATGATCGGCATTATCTAATAAAGGCTTTATCGTGCGAGGGAAACAAATCATAATGAATGGTTATGAATTGCGTTATCGCGAGTCTAGAGTGTAGAGAGGGATAAGTATCTCCCTCTCCCTCTCTCTCTCTCTCTCTCTCTCGTATCTATATAGGGTCACCGGGCTACTTTGCATTATCCTAATAATACTTTGCATGGATTAGGTATAAGGCTCGCAGGGCAAAAGTTCAGTGAGGGAAGTAATAATTATTCTTGGGCACTGGGAGCGGCAGTTACGATTCTGCGGGAAAGCACGATTCGGCATATCGTTACAGGCCTCGCGAGATCTTCCGCTTCCATAGACCCTTTTACGTATGCCAGAACGAAACAATCGTATTCCCCCTACGGCCATAACGGCTCGTACGTCGGGACGTCTTCTGTTTTCCGCACCAAGTTTCGGAGGGTCTGTCTTCCCAAGAGGCATGTTCCTCCTAATTTATGAAACGCGTCCGATGGTCCAGCACTGGCTGCTTATTTCGTTTAGCCTTCCTTCCTGCTCCCCCCTCCCCCCCCCCCTCTCTATTTGTCTCTACCGCCCCCGCCGCGTCATTTACCTCGACGGCACCTTCAAAGTAACCTGGCAAACCTGCTAACTTGCCATGCCAAACTGCAAACTTCGCAGCTACCAAAAAAAAAGAAAACAGACCTACCTGCTTACTCCCTCCGAAACCTCATTTCGCATTATTTCACCGACTGAAAGCAAATTTTTCTTCAAGCTTATTAGCAACCTCGCTCCTCCATTAAATTATACTACATTACTCACTCTCATTGGAATCCCTACCTCTACTACCACTTTCCTTCCTGCATTCATACATCGGATCTTATTTATCTCTTATTAACATTTTCATTGATCGTTTCTGAGGATCTCGACTGGATTCTTTGAAGGTTAGAATTAATGTTTAACGTTATATTTTTATCGTAAAATGACTCTTTTTGTTTCAGAGGATTGTTGAGAATTTCCTGGAAAGAATACTGTTATTTCTGCAATATAAAGGTTCTTAAAAAAAGGAATAGAGCTTTTATTGGTTGTCTACCAACAAGTTTGAGCGTTAAACTGTGCAGCTATGTACGCTTGTCTCGTTTTTCGTGAAATAAAAAAGTGCGCTTACAACCTTTTGCTCGTAACCCTTCATTTGCTCTCGGTGAGTTTGCAGTGTTGAGCGTCAGGATACACAGAAGCACGAATTGTCCAGGTTTTGTACGAGCGTCATTAGTATTCTGGGATTTACGGGTAGCATGGGATTGTCTCAAATGAGTGGCCCACGCACAGAGACACGTTTCTCTACTTGGCCAGGTCGCTCTTGGTGCGCTCTTAAACTCGGTGAAGCACGACGAAAGGGAGAAAGAGAAGGGAGGGGGGGGGGGGGGGAAGGGATAAACCTGGTAGAAAAGAAGAATCACCGAGAACCGAGTCTCTTAACGAATGCTTCTACTTCTCGTCGCACGGCACGGAGGTCGCTGTACGCGCTATACAGGACAGGGACCTGCATATACGGACTTTACCAGGAACAACAACGGCAACAATAACAGTCGATGTTATGGTAGCAACATCCCTTCCACCGTGCATGCAGATTTATGGAAATAACGAAGCCTTTGTCACCGTTTGAGATAAATGCACCGTGCACTAATCAGGGTCCAGGTTAATTGTTCTTCAAGAAGCAGCTACGATTCGATGTTAAGTTAGCTACTCACTCTGCTCAGTCCTAAGTATTATAATTAAAATTTACTAGTAGCAAAGTGGGCCACGGTAGGGCGCACTAGACATTTCTCAAATATCGAATAGCCAACGAGACTTCTTGCAGCCAGTATTTTGACAAAATGTATGAGATTTACATCAATTATTAAATATAGTCGCTATCTCTAGACCAAGTATGCTCATGGACATAATTACGTCTAAAAACTCGGGGGAATTGAGAAAGTTGATAAGCAGACTGCCATCTCATCTCGTCTCTACTCTCTGTTGCAATGTTTTTTATTCACATATACTCTGCATTACCCACACTTGGCTGATACTGAAATAAATGATGAATTTGCCAGGGATGCGAATTAAAGGATCATTCAATGCATCGGACGACCTAAATAAAGTTCCAAAGCGTGGAATAGAAGTTGCACAGCATATCGATCGATCGCGCCAAGTTTCCATTCACCCCCTCCCTGCTATTCCCACCCAATAACACACACATGCACACACCCAAAACTTTGTTCACACGCATTCAAGGCAGTTAAGGCAGCGATCCGGATTTGATTGGACCGCGCGCCGTAAATAAATTTCTGAAAGAGCGCTAGTCACGAGCGATTCGTCCAGCAGGCTGTCGTGCCGTGTCTGTGACACCTGGTACACCTCTGGCAATCAGCATTAAACTCCAATGAAACTAGAAAATACGCGCGGAAGTCAATATCTAAAGAAGCTAGGAGTATAGCTTTCTGGCAAAAGCCTGTAGAATCTACAAGAAGCACAATAGCGTTTTTATAGGTTAGTTCAGTTTCTATAGAGGAGGGACACCGATTTCTCTAGAATTTTCGTTACTTTGGCCAAGTGGTGGGGGGAGAATAGAGAGAGAGGGAAAGAATGAGACGACGATGACCGGCGCACCGGCGGACGACCCAGGCTGTAAGAAATGGACCATCGAGCGAGTGGTCTTCGTCCGTGTCGGCCTGCAACAAAGCCTTCTAGGCGTGAGCCAAAACTTACCGTACCTGCCAGGTGCAAATTTTCCCTTTCCTTCCCTCCCTCTCTCCCTTTTTTCCCCTCATTTTATCTGCATCATCGGACACGCGTATTCTTCGCAGGGCCTTTCACGTTAGTCATCCTAACCTTCGCAACTTGGAAAATGACACCGCAAGATCATCAGATACATCAATTAGATTGTCCTTCCAAAGCTTTTGCCAACTCAGGTCTCTAACATTACACATGCGAAATTGATTTGCTTGGGCTTCAAGCTTGTTCAGTAGTGTAGTAATATTCATTTACTACGTCCCGTGTTACGAATAACTGAGGCAGTGAGACCAGCTTTTTTCATTTGGTTTAAGCACCTACGTCACGCACGACATCGCATGATCTTTGAACGAGTTGAATAAATTAGCCATTGTATAGGGACCGTGCACATCAACACAATGATAGAAAAGTGTCAATGTGTAACTATATACGTATAAATAAATTACACTCAAAAACTGCGAAAATTGACCGATAGTTTGCGCTGATAGTATGCATATACATTCTCATCTCACTGTCATTGTGTTGATGTACACGGTCCCTATAGAGACCGTGCACACTAGCCCAATGACAGTGAGATAAGAATGTATATGCATACTATCAGCGCAAACTATCGGTCCATTTTCGCAGTTTTTGAGTGTATTTTTGAGTGTAATTTATTTATACGTATACAGTTATACATTGACACTTCGCTATCATTGTGTTGGTGTGCACGGTCTCTATATACATACATACATATACGTTGTAGCAGGAGAATGAGTCATAACTAAAAAAAAATATGTATCTTGTTTCCATTACGCCAATTACTTTAAGAAACATTTACATTACTGCATGGGAAGTGCTAAAATTACCTTATAAAATATATAATCGACATAAATGGAATATCGCTGTAATTATAAATTAGTGATGCACGCGCAATCATGAATGAATATGTAATTCCAGAAGTGTGATAAATCTGCGCAGATATCAAAATAAAAGTTACCCTAAATTATTAATAGATTTATTATTAAATGCGATACAAAGATATCGCATACAAGTCATAATTAATAATAGTCGATATTGCGGCTCTGTCTTCTACGACGAAGGTCTATTTTCTTGATGATAGTATTGGTGAGTTATCTTATGATGTTACGTAAAATTCTTAGCTCTCATACCATCAGTTGTCAGCCGTTGGTATTGATTCATAAAACGGAAAACGTTGTATATACATACAAGAGGCAGATTATTGTAGCCGAGAAAACACTAACAAGGTATTTTTTGGGATTTTGAGAGAAATTCCTCTTACTCGACTTTTGTGGTCGGTAAAATAGCGACTAAAATAGGGGAAATAAACTTTCGAATACGCTCATTAGATAAATCACCATATACATAACAGCTGTTGTGTATAGTAGAATTATACATCGATCTCTGAAATATATTTGTAAACTATAAGAAAATTATTTTTTTTTCAATATTATTATCCCCAGGTAGATGCTGGATTAAAATTAAAACCTTTCCGAATTCATGTAATCATAGTTCCCAAATTGGATTCACTTACATTTAAAAGTTTTAAATATTGACGCAATCCTTTACACGAGTTTTATTCCTTTAGGGTTATTTTATAAAAAAATCTCAAATCAAGAGTGTCTCCTATACAAGATAACAAACAAAACATCTTAAAAGTTGCTAACTAGTACGGTATAATTCTGTAACTTTCGGTATAATTAAGACGAAAATAATGGTAAATATCGCTAGGTGAAATGATAAACGTAAATATGTATATGTATATTGTTTTCGGCACTCTACCTTACCGAAAATTGTTGTTAAAGTTAAAAATAAGGGTAAAATACGAAACTTGGCTAGAAATCAATCAGTGGCTCCTATCCATTGCTTTTTGCCATTATCTAGAATAACATTTATGTTAATTTTTTTTCCTTAAAAATTTATACGCATGATTTTCAAACATGCAATTTTTTCCAAGAAATACACAAATGATATTATGCCGCGGATTTTACACCGCTAGTTTCTCCCTCTACCGACAAACCCCAAAATTGCCGCTAGAATCTAGAGATTTACTATCAATCCAATACTATCATAACCAATCATAACACATACATACGTTGATCGGGTCGGCGACAGTTTACCTGACGGGTTTGGAATTTTTATGTTGCGCAGTTGGCAACAGTGCGATATGATATAGTGTGGTTGAAACTATACACTGTTCAAAACTGAATCATGTACAGGTATAGTTTCTGCTTCCCTATACTATCTTGTAGCAAAAATGCTTCTCGCAAAATTGATTCATGTCCATCTCAACATTCTCAACTCCTCTATACTATCTTATAGCAAAAATTTAAAGACAACAGTAGACGAAACGCGACATCGACAAATATGAAGATGACGTTTTGGACGTAGTAAAAGTATTATCCAGAAAGCATATTATTTATGTTGGAAATGTAGGGATGTCGAAAAATGGAATGGAAAATAATGCAAATATGGTACATATATATAATATTATTTATCAAGTATAAAAGGGAAGAGATCGGATGCAATTTTCAGCCTATAAAGAGGAAAAAGCATCAGATAAGTATCGGGAGCAGCAAGTCAGAAGAAAGATTAATTTAACAAAGCAAAATATTCTTTAATCTTTCTTTTGATTTACTGCTCCCGATACTTATCTGATGCTTTTTCCTCTTTATAGGCTGAAAATTGCATCCGATCTCTTCCCTTTTATACTTGATAAATAATATTATATATATGTACCATATTTGCATTATTTTCCATTCCATTTTTCGACATCCCTACATTTCCAACATAAATAATATGCTTTCTGGATAATACTTTTACTACGTCCAAAACGTCATCTTCATATTTGTCGATGTCGCGTTTCGTCTGCTGTTGTCTTTAAATTTTTGCTATAAGATAGTATAGAGGAGTTGAGTTGAGATGGACATGAATCAATTTTGCGAGAAGCATTTTCGCTACAAGATAGTATAGGGAAGCAGAAACTATACTGTACATGATTCAGTTTTGAACAGTAAAACAGTATACAGCTTAAAAGAGGCGTCGTAGCCTATAGGTGCCGCCACTGGCAACTTCCCCCCACCCCACTCCTCTCGATCCAACCAGTTTCTAGACTCTCTAAGTCTCTAGTGTCTCTACGGTCTCTACTGGTCTCACTCTCACACTCACTGGTCTGATCAGTGTCAGTGGTGTCTCTACCAGTCAGTCACTACCGTAACTACTAATCTCCCTGCACTTCTGCAGCACAGCATGTTATATGTAGACGTTGTACTTGTAGTGGCAAGCTGGCAAGTAAGTAACATAAGAGGCAGTAACGAACAAACGGCAAACATTTAAAAGAATTATAATATTCTATTACACATTTTTTTATAAAATTATTATTTAAAACTGAAATTTTGTCTTAAAATATTAATAACTAAATTTCTATAATCTGTTTTTAGTAATCCCCGTTGTTACAAATAAAAAAATGTCCAAAGAAGAAAAAAGTTATTCTGATTCAGAGGATGACGATTATATTCCTAATGAAGCAGATCATCAATTATCAGAAGTAGATTCGGAAGAAAACGATGAAAGTGATTCAGAAGAAGAAAATCATAAGACTAAAAAAAAAAGACGAACTCGTACAAACAAAACATCTAACATTGCAAAAAGGAGGAAAAAAGTAACTTTAGAAGAGAATCTTAATGAGAAAAGCAATGAAGAAGTAACAAAGCGAACTGAGGAAGAAGAAAAAAATAGAGCTGATGCACTTTGGGCAGATTTCATTAAAGATACAGGTAGGTTTATAGAAATTTTTGTGACCTATAATTATGATATATGCCTTACATTAGGTTCTTAAATATCAATGTTTTGACATTCTGCTTTTTTGTTGAATTACTATATAATTTTTCTTCCAATATAAATTATTTTGCACTTTAAAAATGATTAAAAATGTCAAAAATGAGAAAGTGAATAAGATTCCTGAAAAAATAAATGTCAAAAATTAATACTAAAACCATTTTCATTCATTAGAGCCAGTAACTACTAGCTTGTGAACTCTTTACAATCTGCAGTATAACATACAGATTTTAGTTACTGGCGACTATTAAAAGTAATAAATAAATTTAGCACAAAATAACAAAGTGAATTCTTGTTAATTTCACACATAATTAAATACTATACTTTTTTATTTTATCATATATAGGTGTTACACATAAAGAAAGACAATCTGCTTCAATCAATAAGTCTCATGAAAAAACAGTGGAATCGGAAAAATCAAAGTTTGAAGAAAAAATTAAAATTACTGAAGTGTTTAAATTTGCTGGTGAAGAAGTAAAAATAGAGAAAGAGGTACCAGTTGATTCTGTAGAAGCTAGACTATCATTATCAACAACTAAAAACTCTTTAGAAAAACAAAAACCTTCTTTGGTGGAAAATTTAGTTAATTGTGGTAAATCTGTGAAAACTGGAAACTTTAGTGGTATTTCATCTATTCTTGGGCATATAGGAAAAAAAGCAAAAATCAGTACATTAGAAAAATCAAAATTAGATTGGGAGAGTTACAAAAAGGAGGAGAATCTTGAAGAAGAAATCAGTACGCACAATAAAGGTAAAGATGGTTACTTAGAACGTCAGGACTTTTTACAAAGAGCAGACTTACGTAGATTTGAAATAGAAAAGCAGCTTCGTAACTCTACACGACGCAGTACTCAGTAAAATTGAGTAGTTCTGTACTTTATATTTTATTTATTTGCGAGCTCAGTTTATTTTTAGTTTACCTGATTAAACTGTTTAATACTTAACATTCTTTGATGCAGTGACTAAATTACCACTTTTAAATGAGACTGATTGTTTTAAAAAAAAGAATATCATTGCAAAGCTAGATAATCTTACGCAAAAGATTACAACTTTTACAAAAATATAAATACTTATTAATAAAAGAAAATAAATATTCACATAACTTATAATAAACAGTATGAGATAAAGTCTGTTAAAAAATATATTTAGTACCATTTTATACAGTAAACTGAGAATACAGCAAATATAAACTTAGTTTTACTTTAATTATTCTAATCAGTATTTGGATTCAGATGAATTGTTTAAAAAAAAATAACATTTGATATACAGATTTTACATTAAATTAAATTCCTTTTACAAAATGTAAAATAAGGTAATGTAAACTAAGTTCATTATATTGGACATTTATTATAATTATTTTTTATTTGAATGTAATATAGAAAGCATTTTTTGTTAGGTTTATATGCAATTTCATAGAATACACAGAACCAAATGCTATATAACAGCAGCTATTATATTAAATTTCTTAAAATTGTGAAAAATGGAAAATTCCTGTTTCAAAATAAAACAACTATTCACCAACTATATATAAAATTGATTGTATTATTATTCACAATGGTTTATTTGAGACAATGGATGTTATTAGTTTTTTTGCTGTATTTTCTACATTCACCAAACTTTTTACAGCAGAAGCCTGCTAAAATTGCAGACAATATGTATACTACCCTAATAAAACACTTTTCTTTGAAGTTCGACACTTTTAGACGATGCATTAATTAACTTCATAAAATTTTACTATTTAACAGCCGACTTTTCATGCCAGTTGAGGATAGGGTGTACGTAAATTGAAGGAAAAATATACATTCGACGTTTAACTACTGAAGTACTATATGCCCCTTGATCTCATACGTACATCCTTTCCATGCCATGGTACTCCGCTCTTTAACAAAAAGTATCGTAAATTATAACTTAAATACGTCATTTTTTATGCATTTTATTAAAATTACTTTTATCTGAACTGATTAAATATTAATTAAATTTCTCTAAAACACATCCATATTATCAGCATCCACTTCAACATCAAAAAGATTCTCAGAATAGTCTTGAACTGGTCTTAGTCTTGTAGTATGTTCAGAGTGGTCAGGATCATCTGTTGCTGGGCTTGGTGGAGGGTTAGTAACTGTACGATCTGAATCTAATTGTATTCTATCCATGTTTTCACCACGTCTAAATCTAGCTTCTTCAGCTATTTCACTGGTGGAAAGCTCAGCTCTTGTTAGTAATGCTGGTAAATCCTTTTCTGGTCCATCTATAACAAAGAATAATTGTATATACACATTTTGGTTAAATTAATGTACTTATATAAAAATATTCCAAATGAATTAATTTATATTCAAATAGAAATATTAATTTTATAAATTTTAATCTATCAACAAACATTAGCATAAAATATTTTTTCTAGTTTTACAATAAAAATTTAAGAATTAAGCATCTACAACCGGCGGTTCCTGATGACTGGAACCGTGCTGAATATGGAATGTTGATTTTGGATAGGATATCTACATTATTCTAACCAATGATCAGTTAGCATTCCAAGTCCAGCAAGTAATTTAGTACAGATCCAGCATTGTTCGCCTCTGTCTTAAAAACAACAGAATAGGACAAAATTATGTATTATTTTTGTATTAATTTTAATCTGACTTTCATAAAATCTAATTTAGCTTAGAATTGTATGACTATATTTTATCTTAATAAAATTAACCATACTTTCTAAATTTCTTATGAGATTATGGGTCTTTGTTCTCCTATTGCTACTCTTATTAATTTCTTTTTTCTCTATGTAAAATATTTCACGTATCTGTTCTTGAGGAATGTTCTCATCTCTTTTTACGAGCCACAAATAAACTCCTCCAGCAGTTCTTCTGCGTGATCCATTTATTATCAACATACCACCACGTTCCTCAATTGTTTTAGTTTTTTTGAAAAACTCAATAGCTTTTTCTTTGCCAATTGTATCAACAACTTTTCCTATAAAAAATAATTGTAAGTATAAAAATACTTGTAAGAGACACTTTATATTTTGTATAGCATTGAAAAATTAAGAAAATAATACTTATAAGTTGATCTTGCTTTTCACCAAGTTTCGCAGCTATATCACTAGCAACTTCTGCATTTGTGGAATCTGCATTTGTAGTCAAGTCTGGTATAAATTTTGCAGAACCTTTCTGGTTATCAATATCCATTGAATTTGGTTTTCTACCTAATCTGAGTTTTACGTTATATCTGTCTACGTTTGTTCTTTTGTTGGCCTGCCTATCTTCAGTTTCTTTTTCTTCATCTGAACTATTATTATTTTGTGCTTGACCATTCTTAGGCAAATATTGCAAAGGAAAGCTATAGCTTTCAACACTGCGTTCTTGATAAAACTTGTTAGTTACACCACAAGAAACTAAATTCTCTGTTAAGGACTCTTCTTCAACTTGTGTACACCAAATCTTGTATTTCTCATTTTTGGAATTCCTATTATACATATTTTTACTTTTCTTTAATTTTAGTTTAGGCCTTTTAATATGATTGGGTGCAGCATCCGAATCAGAATCACTCTCCGTATCAGTAGAATTGTCAGACTCATCACTATAAGGCATTTTAGTAGTTTCCTGCACAATACTTTTAGAATGTGGTCGTTCAAGAATATTGTATATTGGGAAAACATCTGCCTTTAACAAATAACATAAAATAATTAGTATTTTGTATGACTTAAAATATTAAACAATATTAATTAAGTAATTTTAAAATGGTGGAGCTAATTCATTTTATTATAAAGGATTATTCTACAAGTATAACTATGTCTAATATTTTCTTATATATCAGATATTAATATTAAATTAAACCTCGTCATCAACAATCTCTCCATCCTCAATTTCTAATGATTCAGGCGATTCAGCTTCCATAATCTTGTAGCAATATTTTACTGCATATTCGAAGATGTACTGAATTGTAACTATTATTGAAGATCTTTCAAACAATAAGTCTGTTCGTTTTAGCGGAAAATCGCTTTTCTTTTTGCACTTTTTACGGCGTCAACTGAATAAAGACAGAAAAACAAAAAGTGTAGAAGTGTAAAAAGTGTAGCTAAAACGAAAAAACCCAATGAACTGTCAAAAAAAACAATTAAATTGCGTTTTCTACACTTTTATGAGTTATCACTGGAATGTCTGCAATTGGTTGGGTAGGATACGAATAGCTGGAACGAAGAAATCACTGTGTAAAATTGATTGGCGGACCTTGCAACTAACTTCAATCCATACTTTTCTTGCCTTTTGCAGAGGAGCAGAGGTTATTTACTTTACCATCAATACCATCCCTACTATATCATCATTCGGTCATTTTGTCATTTAGTAATCTACTTTACCACAAAAATATTTAATTTCATTCTTTCGAACGAATATAAAAGATATCTTAACGGGATCCCTCACGCGTGCTTTACCGACAGTACAAGTCAATAAACAATTAAGTTAATATAATTCAAATGCGAAGCAAATTGAACAATCGGGCATTTGTAGGACAATGTTCCAGTCCTAACGAGTCAAACGAACTTAAAAACACTCAAATTAGTTGAAAAATAACGCTGTACCATTGTGCCGCGTTCTTGAAGAGAGGTTACTGGAGTGGTTATTTCCACTTCAAGAACGCGGGACAGTGGTACAACGTTATTCTTCATCCGATTTGAGTTTTTTTAAGCTCAATTGACTCGTTAGAATTGGCACCTTGTCATAAAGAAGCACGTTTTTGCAATTTGCTTCGAATTTAACTTTTATTAAACGAATTGTTTATTGACTTGTACTGCCAGTAAAGCACGTGTGAGGGATCCCGTTAACAATAAGGAAAAATTACGATTGTTATGACTGTATTCGAGATTTTAGTGCCAGTTTTCACAATAATGCTTACTATACAGAGTATATGGCGCGAGCATTATTATTCATTCTCTCTGTGTTTACTACCAGCCGATTGATGAAGATAAATGCTATGCATATGTAGTATGTATAGTATAAGAATAATACTACTACCAGCATAATGACAGTAAATTTCTGAACACAGCCTATACAGTGAGAAAAAGAACATATGGAACTGTCTGTAGGGAGGGGGTGTTCGAAACGCTGAAATGGCAAAAGCCAGCAAAAGCTAAAAGAGGTCGAATGGTCGATAGGTCGAAGAAAGAAAAAAGGGGAGGATGAAGAATAAGGTTATTGTGGTGACGTAGTCTTTCGTGAAGAGAAGATAATTATACCCCCTCTCCGAACACTCAACAAGAAGGGACAGTTATAGTATGCGCATACAAGTCATACAACAAACACTCATTTACGAGGAGCGAGAGAGAGAGAAAGGGGACACGAGAGAGGGAGATCAGTGCTGTTATTTTATACGCGCATGTCTGCTAACGAGATATATATCGGGAAAACAATTTAACCTTCTTGGGGTTTAGCGGTCTAGCTTCAAGACTTCTACGGAACACAATGGCCACTTTTCGTGAGAGGCATTATGTGGCATCGAATGCTTCTCTAACAACTATATTTTTTGACCTGGACAACACTCTTATCGACACAAGGAAAAGTGATAGTCTCACTTGTCGCAAGGTATGAAAAGCAAATTTCTAAATTATCCTGTACGACCATAGAAATTCTTAATTTACTATTGATGTGCGTTTAATAAGTTGGCACTTTGCATGAGAAAATTCGGAAAGATCATGCGCACGAGCGAGCAGACGACAAGAAGAATAAGAAACGTAAAATCGTAAAATAAACGTGCTCCTTCATGCATATATTCTTCTTTCTTCTTCTTCCTCTTGTACGTCGACAAATGTTCTGACGACTACGTTTACTCGCCTCTCTTTGAATACGGCTGAACCAACCAAAAATAGACACTTCGTGTAATGTAATACGAGCCGACCCCCTCATATAGTGCTTTCCCTGTGGCGTGACTATTTTTAAGCACATTACTTGTACTATTCGGCTCCTAGGAACGGCGCAAAAAATCTTAATTTCTTCAATTTTCCAATGTTCCTAATTTCTTTCCATAAAAAATTCGTCCTTTCTCCGGTCGCTGTTATTCTTCTGTGAATTATTCTTAATTGTGTGTTAACCTAAAAGTTGAAAACTTCAAAGTGTTTAAGAGACATAAACAAAGCCTAAAGCTGATTTAGCTGAAATATAAATTTTAACCAAATCAATTTTCCGCAGACGCTGTATACTATCAAATAATAGTTTAGTGTTATTTTCGTCTCTTTGAGAGTGTGTCAAAGGGCAAGGCTAACACAGAGAAGCATCCACCGAGAGCAGTGCCAGTTGGCTCTTGACTATGCAACAAGAAAGGTGTTAACTCAGGGGAAACATTTTGCTATGTGTTTTTTATAATTATATTGACTCAATTATTGACAAAAAAAACAGTTTAGTTTAAATATTCTAGTATTTTACTCAAAAATACTTTTTTTATTTGTACATTTCATAAAACGATCAACATGAGTATCCCAGAGGGTGTAAAAAAGTGTGCTGCAATATTAAAAGCAGTAGAAAGTGACTCTGAAAAATTTGCTGCGTTGTTTATGGTCACCAAGTTAGTTGACAGCAAGGATTGCTCGTCAGAAGCCAAAAAAATATTATTTGATGCAATTGGAGCGAAATTCCTAAGAAGATTATTGTCTACAGATACTGTTCCAGTAGATTGTCCACCTCAAGTATACAAATCAGTAGCCTTGTCAATTTTATCTGCATTTTGCGGGGATTCTGAATTAGCTGCCCATCCTGATATGGTTGGTCATATACCTGCACTCTTAGAAATTGTTTCTCAAGCTGATGAAGATGCACCAGATGACATGCTCATCATTGTAAGCGAAGCTTACACATGTTTACAAAATATAGCACAATTCCTACCGGGACAAAAAGCACTTCTGCAGCAAAAAGCAATTCCAAAGATGTGTGATATTTATGCAGAGAAAAGCTTCCAAACAGATCAAGCCTTAAATATATTGGTCATACTAACTGGAAAGTTTGGTCCAGAGGCTTGGGATGCAACAGATACCTCACCTTTTCACACTATTATGAATAAAATTGCATTGGACTTTGAAACAGATCACACAGAGAGAAAATTTGAGCTCTGCACTATTTTGCAAGCTTTATTGAATTCCTGTAGGAAAAACATTATATCTTCAACTGCAAAGGAAGAATCTTGGCCACTAAGCCTTCACAAAGGTCTAAATGATATATTGCAATCAAAGATAGGCAAAAATCAAAGAGATCCTGCTTTAAAACTTGCTGCTGTTATTCTTGACGTGCTAGGGGCAGAATGGGCATTATTGGACAAAGAGAAGCCAAAGGTACTTTTCTTATTATTGATTCAACTGGCTTCCATAGAGGTGAGAATGCAGCTAGAGGGCAAACAGCTGAAATCAGTCGTAAATCAAGCAGATTTGGTTACAGCTTGCTTTATAATCCTAGAAGTTTGTCTCTCATATATAACAACAGACCAGTTAGATTTGGAGCAGAAAGAAAAGCAATCATTGTATACTGCTTTGAAAGGGGCATTTTCAGCAGTCATAGGTTTATTGGCTGCAGTATCTAAAACAAAAGAATTAACAGACATTAAGGAACGTATATTTGTTTGCGCTTTAGTCAGGGTACTTTCGGCTTGGTTAGCCCAAGAAACTACAGCAATGAGGCCCCAAATTTATGCCATTTTACCTTATGTCTTGACAATTGCTAATGATACTTTTTATGCACACCGTAACCAAAAGCTAGCAGAAAAAGCTAAAGCTGAATCCAAAGCAAATAAGAATGAAGAGGGAACATCTGAAAAAGCATCTCACGATCCTTTGAGCGATGTCGATATCTTAAGACTGTTTTTGCCAGCTTTATGTTATTTGACTGTCGAAGAAGATGCAAGAAAAATTCTATTGAAACATAAACAAGAAGAGATTCTGTTTGAATGCTTGTCTTATCACTGGACAATTGTCCATTATAAGAAACCACCAGTTCCTAGATCAGAACGCCTTAAAGTGAAAAAAGAGGAAACTGTAGAGTTGAAACCACATATTTTGGAAGAAATTAAAGATTCAAGGACTGCCATGGTGTCAATATGCAATGTACTTATGAATATCACTGTACTGGAAGCAAAACTGGTTGAGGAATCTCCAACATTCATTTCATTGCTTAAATTTATATTTAATAATCTTCCTGAGCTAAAACAGACACCAGAGAATTTGGTTCTGCATGGTCACTTAGCTGTATTGGGCCTACTATTATTAAAGCAACAAGCCAAGCGTATGAAGAAGAATGACTTCTCCATTTGCAGATATGTTCAAGCCACAATAAGATTCCTTTGGGATGCATATATAGTTGATGAAAGCAACGATCCAACTGAATTAGTTGTTGCTATTTCTTACAAGGAACATTGGATGGAAATCATGGAACTTTGGTTCCTTGGTATGCAAACAATGACCGGTGTACTACAGGTTATCCCTTGGCTCTCTCAATTCATTATAGAATCTGGTTGGGCAGAAGAAATTATTGAAACATTGAAGAAAGTCAAAATTGGCGGACTGCAGCCTAATGTTAAATCGGCTTTCGAAGATTTATTGTGCCATTTGGTAAAAGCAGATGACACTGTCGCAGCAGTATTGAAGAAATGCGGAGCGTTGACCGTCTGCAGAAATCACAGGATGATGGAATTGGGAAAACATTTGTTCGGGGATTAATTAGAATCCCTCTCGAATTTCTTAATTTCCTTAATTTTTAAATTTGTAGTTTTTCGCAGATTTCGATAGGAGCATTTGTCATTGATGTATTTTGCATACTCACTCGTATTTTATATAACCCGATAGTATTTATACATATGAAATCATATTTTTAACAGAAACAGGTTTGCTCTTTTCTTTTTGTTTGCTATGATGTGTGACAATCGATAAATTTAGCATCACGCCTGGAAGCAGAATTTTGGCATTGGATCAGTTGAATAAGACAGTTTACGAATTTTCGGATGATACAGGAATAGACTCGACACATCCGTAATGTAAGATTTAATAAAACTAAAAGTTGTCCTATTCGTTAAAGATTCGACGTGTATAAAAAACATGATGTTACTTTTATAACGTAACAAAGGAAAATGTAACAAATAAATATGAATAAAAATATGGAGATTTCAAAAAGAAAATTGTTTGTTGTACGAAAAGAATGTTTTCTATGAAATAAATTTTTTTTTACATAGATAACTAATAGACTCGCTTATTAATCATTAAATTCCTATTATTCTTAATAATAATATTTTTTTTAGTAAAATTAGAAAGGAAAGATTACAGGATAATGGTTAAATAGCTTAGGAGAAATAGGCATTCAGCAATCTTTGCGCCACAACTTTGAAGGTAGAGTACCATAACTCTGTTGTTGGCACAACTCATTTTGTTGTAATTACAGCAACGCCCGCGGGTGCCACTTCGAGTGTCCACTAATCAGCTCGAGTATTTCAATGAATCAATGCATTTTCTAGGTAATCATTAATATGAAATAAATGCCCCCAACATCCCTATGACCACTTGTATCTTTTTTTCCTAGGACCTTCGTTAAATAATTATAATAGCCCGCATATACAATATTTCATTTCTTGCTTATATTAGTCTTCTGTTTGTTTTCTTTACTTTCTTGTGCTTTTGCTTTATTTTTATTTATATAATTTTTTTTTCATATAAATTTTGTAATATCAATCAATACTATTAAATCAGAGCTGCTCCACAAACTTTGTAGTTTAAAGCAATGTATGAAAAAACGGGGCAGGTTCATTTTACTTCCTGCTCCACTTTCTCTATATATTTACTGATGATAAATTCTATGTTTTTAAAGCTTGAAGCAATATTCGAAACTCTCATAGCAGCTGAGATTACAGGGTGCACTTTTAATAATTCAATTTTGGGTTGTCCCCTACAGTTGGCAGAGGAATTATCAGAAGAATATGGCATCCCACATGATTCGTCAATCAAGATTACGACCACGTTCTTAAAACAATTCAGGAAGTGTCCTGACAATCTCATCTCCTCATTGGATGTTTGGCGAACTAATCTTTGGAGTAGAGCGTTAGGAGAGAAATATTCGTATCTTGCGAAGGAAGTTTACGAACGGTGGCTACCTTTACGGTATCACTATTTGGCACTAGCTCCAAAAGTAATTGTTATGTTGCAACAATTAAGAAGGAAGTATCTCCTAGGATTAATTACAAACGGCCCTTCTAACGCTCAATGGGAAAAGATAAGAAAGCTCTCCTTAGAGCAGTATTTCGACGTTATTGTAGTCTCTGGGGATCTTCCATGGGAGAAACCAGAGGCTAAGATCTTTGAAGAAGCCTATCAATTCTTGAATGTCAGACCAGGCAACTGTATAATGGTTGGAGATAAAATAGAAACGGATATATTAGGTACGTCATATGTAAAAAAAAGTTCTTCATACATTATGGTCAATCATTTTATGCAATGAATTAAAATCAAATACAATTTCAGGAGGCATCAAAGCAGGTTTGGAGGGAACTGTTTGGATTCCTACAGCAGACAAACCTCGATTGTCAAGGGATGATCCAAAACCAAGTTTTACTATTAAACATGTAACAGATCTTGTAAATATATTAAACAGAGGACCCTGTGCACCAGAGCTTGAAGATTCATCCTCAAATGCATCTGATGGCAGTTAGCGATTTAATCCTCTTATTATTCAGTTAGACAAATATTTTAGCGCATTTTTTCCATGAAAGGTATTTTTTACTTTTTTTTTACAACTATACGAGTGGTGGAGTAATATTTTTAATTTGTCTCGAATTTTCATAAGTAGCTTATTACTTTGTAAATAAACTTCTAAACATACCTCTCCTAATTTGCGTAAGAAATTGTTACCATAAGATTGAAAATAAAGCAACAAAAGTGAAGTATACCTCTTTATTATACAATTGTGATTGTATAAAACAATGCATTATCATAAAATCACTTGAATAATGTACAGTTATATTTCTCTATTTTTATGAGTGTTAACATATTTATATATTTTCAATATATATTTTATCCTTGTTGATGACAATTGCAATAAAACAAAGTTTGTTACGAAGATAACAAGTATTGTAACGATAAGCTTAACCTGTATAATAAAATTAGCAAGCAAAATAAGAATTAATCATATTATCTTACCTATATTCTTAACACACAAGAGAGATTTATTTTAACGAGGTAATTCGCGATCCATTGTCAGGAGTTAGACCCAGCTCAATTTTTAGTTGCTTTATTTCTTCCTGCATCCTATCCTATAAAGTGTATGTCATAAAATGAGTAAAGAAAAAAAAGAATACTTTTGTTTATTTGTAAGAAAAATCAAAGCTACCATATCTAAGAAGGTTTTGTTAATCTCAATATGCTTTCGAAACACATCGTACAATTCATTATCTGTATACAACTCATTTAGCATTATTTCTCGGGTAATATCGTACACAAATTTTACATATTTCATTTTATCATCTACGAGTTGAGAAATAACGTTTCCCTCATTTGTGTAATTATCGATTACGCTTTTCTCCATTTCATTATCGGTTATCTTTTCGCGGCTTATCGTTTTAAGCTCGAATTTTATTTCATCTTCTGATGAGTCATCGGTTTTGTAATGACTAAGAACGCTGAGGCCCGAATTGTTTTCGCCTCTATCATATTCTGCATCGTTTGAACTATCAATATCAAAATTTAGTATTTCTTTCTCTTTCGATGTAGTAGGCTGGCACGTATTTAACGATATTGATGACATAGAATTGTTTATTGTAGACGTCATCAAACTATTTGTATCATTTCCATTAGAATTTACCAGATTAATGCCGAATTGGTCTTCCTTAAATATTTTATTTTTCTTGTCTTTCATATATCTATCGTTTCTTGTGTCGACTGCACTTTTCGCTAAATGTATTCTACGAAGGTGCGAACTCATGCAATTATACGCCTCTAATTGTTCGAAATAATTTTGCCCTGATTGATTGTACGCTAAAAATGCATAAATACCTTAAATAAAATATGAATTCAAAGAAAAGAATTAGTATGGTAATTACCAGTGCTTTTTAAATTAATTTGACTACCACTGAAGCTTGACATATTTAAAAAAATGATTTTACTATCGCTAAAAGAATTTAACTCGAGCACTTTATTACGAAAATATGTAATTAAAGTCTCATATTAACTACAAATTTTGACATATCCGTCTGCTTTGCCGGTCGAGCTTACTCGAGTTAATCATCAAATTCTGCTTGTTTTGATTTTTGCTGCTAAGCAACTTGATTTATTTATGTATACTATACGTATAGAATAAACATATGTATACATATACATATAAGATTCGTGTTAGGTGACTATAGCGCTCAAGATGATGGTATCTGAGAGCGCTGATTGGTCAATATCATGTAGTGCCAACATGAAATGGTCTGTTACCAATAGATGAATCAGAAAAATGAGACCTATCCGCCATTTTGGAGTGGAGAAGTGTTTACAATTTACATGCTAGTTGTAGCAAGAAGAGGTGTGAAATAGAAAAATGTCAAATAGAGAGGTTACTAAAGTAAAAATGGAAAATAATAAATGGAAAGTAAGAATATTCGAACTTTCCATTCATTATTTTCCATTTTTACTTTAGTAACCTCACTACATGACATTTTTCCATTTCACACCTCTTTCTGCTACTACTATCATGTAAACACTTCTCCACTCCAAAATGGCGGATGGGTTTCATTTTTCGTATTCATCTATTGGTAACGGACCATTTCATGTTGGCACTACATGACATTGACCAATCAGCGCTCTCAGAAACCATCATCCTGAGCGGAGGCAACTAACTCGAATCTCCCTGTTCTCGTTGGCCTACACTTTTAACACTTTCTACACTTTCCGTATTTCTGTCTTTGTCCATTGTATAAGTTGACACCCTAAAAAGTGCACAAAGTGTAAAAAGTGTAGGCAACGAGAACAGACATATAGTTTTTTCAGGGAGGTAGTATACATATGTATGTACACAGACACTGCCGTGTTAAGGAGTGGGGCCGTGATTACAGCGCCACCTACGAACTATGAGATTTTTTGGAGGAATTAACCGAGCTTTAATTTCATAGTTAAAGTTTAAAGGAAAATACCAAAAATAAATAATTACAATTATATAAAGGATAAACATTTTTTTATTATATAAAATAATTTTACAAAATAGATATGAAACAAACATAACAAGTTTAAAATACTATTTATCATACATTATACCATAATAATTAAATGGTATAAAGGAAAAAATTATGTAATCATAAATTAACATACCTACACAAAACATAACGTATATATATTATTAAGAGGATATACATAATTTAAAGCAAAATTATAATACAAAACAAATCATGAGAGGTGCTTTAAATCATATAGAACCTATTAATAAATAAAAGTTTACACAATTAAAATTACACTTATCATATTAATATTAACATAAATCGATCATAAGTATAAAAATATATATCTATAGATTTATATGAAGGTGAAAACAGTCTAAATCTTAATTTTATTCCTCTCGTATAAAATTATACAATAATCTTCTTCGTCTCATTCAAAAATCTTAAAATATATATAATTAAGCTTTTGATTGAAATAATGAAAATTTCTGTACTACTTCCTAAATTAGAAATATAAAAAGTTAATTTTGTTTTAATTTTATTGAGACCATATATATATATATATATACATTAGGGTGGCCATAAAAAAAGAAAAATTTTTCCGGTGCTTTTATTTTATTAAGAATGATGAAAAAATAGGAATCGAATTTTTTTAGATTTTTTTGAAGCCGTTAAATGGTGCCGATATCGTTTTTAAAGTTAAAAATCCGATGTTCTTCCACTTTTTCGAGGTTAGATGTAAACCAAAATTCCAATAAGCTTTTAATTTGTCAAAAATTATGAAAAAAAGAGATCCTCGAATTTTTAGAATTTTTTGAAGCCGTTAACGGGAATCCGTATACCGACATTACAGGGCGAAAACTATTTTGCATGCAGCGTCGTCATTTGTTGACGGATTGTAAAGTTATTACAGGTTTTTGGAAATGCCAGAAGCTTATCTACTAAGTTACGCTAGGAAAATTAACAAAAAATAAAAAAAAATATTTGTTTAAATAAATATATTAACATTATTGAGAAACAACAATTAAATCGCAAAATCCCCCAACGTACTTTACTAGATAATGTTCATACGTTTCCAAAAAGTCCACATAAATGCAAATCCGTCAAGAAATGACGATGCTGCATGTGAAATAGTTTTCGCCCTGTAATGTCGGTATACGGATGCCCGTTAAATTGTGCTAATATCGATTTTAAAATTAAAAATTTAGATTTATTGAAAACGATTTAACGAAATTATAAATTAATATTGTGCTTTGAAAATTCCTTTAGTTAAATTACAAGAAATTGTAATAAAAAAAACATTAATCCAGCATAATATTAATTTATAACTTTATTGTTAAATCGTTTTCAATAAATCTAAATTTTTCATTTTAAAAACGATATCGGCACCATTTAACGGCTTCAAAAAAATCTAAAAAAATTTGATTCCTATTTTCCTACCATTCTTAACAAAATAAAAGCACCGGAAAAAATTTTCTTTTTTTATGGCCACCCTAATATACATATTATACCGTCTCATATTTTAAAATATTTTTTTAATGTACGTTACATCCCACTTGCCTCATTTTTTAATTTTATCTTCAACGTGATCTTCCCGCAACATAGAGATTTTACGTTTTTCTTCCTATAGATCACGGAACGACCATTTGATTTTTCCATAACATTGACATAGACAATTATTATATAAATAGGTTTTGGTATACAAAAAAATTTTCAATTCCTAGAAACATCGCACCTAAAGATGTTACGACTCCGGGTACTCCTGGAAGTACTGGAATGCGTCAAGCTCCTAGTTATCAACGAATGCATAGCAACGAGAACAAAGGTAGTGACAAAGATTCCACTAGTGGGAGAGATTGATTAGATGGCCCGCCCACAGCGATTCCCAACAGGTAATAAATACTTCATCAAATGATATTGATATGTCACATAATATAACATAAAATGCTTTATTCACAATTCATACGATTGTTTCTTAATGTTTTACTCGATATTAACAAATTTATTTCTATGCAGAAGGGACTGACATTAAAAAAAATATGAATTAGGTTCGTGTTGTCATTAAAATTCTATATATTGATGTTGTGCACGTGTCTGCATTTTGAGTCGTTACTGTTAGATCAGTTTATTGTTCGGCATGCAGATTACAGAATGTCCTTTTTTACCGTATAACTATATATTTTATACATACGTTATTATTTAAATTTGACTGTCATTCATATTTATGACAATCTGTATTTGCGTTATAAATATTTATAGTTTAATTTGAGGATCTTTATGGTAATTTGTGATTTTATTTTTAGGCTTAGGAAATCATCTAGCCCATCGCGTAGGCTAATGGGTCTGCTCCCCACTTCGCCCAGACTGAAATTCATCCACACAAATCCAGGAGGTAATCCGGTTCCTCTTAGACCACCTCGACATCCTCCATCGCCTTCAATTAGGTCAAAATCTCTAGAATTACTGGACCAGGAAGAAGAAAAGGCTGTTGCGCCCGTTATTCAGCCTGAACCCGTGCCAAAGCCAAGATCGAAGAGTTTGGATGGTCTTTTGGATGACGATGGTGTCACTTTAGAACTTCAATCAAAAGAAGAAAATATTGAGAAAGAAAAGCCTAACATGAATGACAAAAGTAATATAAATAATTTATCGATTCCTGTGCCTTTACCAAGGTTTAACGCTGATACCTCTTTGGAGGTCTCCAAATCTGTGTCAGTTATGCACCAGGACGAATCACGGACATCTTCCTCCGGTAACAGTGAATCCAACAACAGAGACGTACCATTGAATGCCTCCTAAACAAAATAAATTAATTTTTAGCGAAACTCGAGCAAAAATAAGTAAATTAGAAGATACCAGAGATGAAAATGTTGATGTTTCAAAGAAACATTCGACTAATGAGATTAGTACAAAATTGAAAAAGGTGGATAAAACGAAGTGTGGAACAAAATTGGTGGAAGACAGAGCTGAGAATGATGCAAATCTTGAGAAATCGTTGATGCTAAAGGCCAAAAGCTGTGACGCGGGTTTAGATTCGGGCGGAAGCACTCTTCCAACGACTATAAAGCTCGAGCGCTCACCAATCAAAATAGAGGCTCTTTACTCTCGCTGTCCACAGGAAGCGAGCCCAAACGAAAACGAAATCTCATGGACAAATGTGTAAATAAGTTACGGTCTTTTATCAAAAAGTAATCATCTCAATAGATATAAAGACTCGTATAAAGCTTTTTAATTTCCGAAAATTCGATAGCTGAACTTTGATCTGTGTTTTAACATATTACCTTAATTCGTAAAGTTTGTATTATAATACATCCTTGCTTCATAGAGCAAAATGATTTCTAACTCTTGTGATACTTGGAATGATTTTTTTCTACTTAAGAGAGGTTGAAAGAAAAAAAATTGTTATAATATTTTTCATCGTTTAGTTTGATTACTGAGAGATCTGTGCTTAACTTAGTAAAATTAATGGTGATATGAGCCTGCTGCTAGCAGACATAGTTGTGATAGTTAATAAAATTTTATTATCTGTTTCTTCACATATAAGAAAAGGCAGCATGAAAGTTCAATTTTATGCCTCAAGAAAAAAGTGTCTTCTTAGTAGTTAAAATGTAAGATATTTTTGACGATTTTTCACAAATCTTTTATAAATATATTTATATACATATATACTGTATTCAACGAGTAGATTATAATTACATAATTTTTAAGAACTTATCACCAGCTACTGCTAATTTACAACAGATTGTTCTTATCGCAGCTGATCTAACCCTCTTGTTTAATATATTTTATTATTTAACAATTGAAGTAATGTTTAATACTGGCATTGAATACTCGACATGGTTTTGAAGCCACAAACATGTATATTTTACCAAAGTTTTGTAAAATTATAGAAATTTTATCAATTTGTCTGGATATCAATTAATTTTAATTGTAATTTAATTTTACACTTAAAATAGCAATTTCAACTTGAATAACAATTTAAATGTATTATAACTTTGATAGATGTTTTATTTAAATAATTGAAAGTAATTGTAACTAGTTACAAAATATTTTGTTATTTTAGTCAGAATAAATAATAAACAGAGTTCAATTTTTGCAATATGTGATCAAAATAACATACACATTATATTCAAAGCTTGGTTTGGACCTCAGCTACATAATGAACTAATATTCATTGTTGTTGGTTTTGATTGTCAAATTTTTTAATGATTGATAATGTCATCTCTTCCTCTCAATCGTCTCATTAATATCATATAATGTCTCATTAAAGTCACTCGTTTTTTATGTAGAGATAGTAAAAATGCATCTTCAAAACATTGTGCTAGGTACATCTCTGCTGCTTCTTGTATTGCTTCTAAAGCACTAGCCTGCATCCTGGGAAAAGCAACATTGTGTCTTAATAGTGTTTTACTAGTTTTGTTCGTGATATATACCATTAAAACATTTTAAATCACCTTACAATATTCTGTTTGGGAAATACTTTAATCATAATGTCCCTTATCAATAATACGAATGATGTTTTCGGTATCAAAAATTTTGTAACCCTTCTATAATATTCTATTTTTTGCAAAGCTCGAGTCCCTCTTAGCATAGGTTTGCTCCTTAACACATGTGATTTATGCTAAAATAAAGGCAAAAAATTATATATTAATTTAGATTTTTGTTGTATGGAAAATTTATCTTTTACTTTATTAGTCTGATTGCTCACAGCACTTTTAGACGAGGTAGAGGCAGAATTTGACCTACTGCTAAAAAAAACGGTATATAGTTTTGAACAATTTAATAATTTTTATTTTAAAATTCTCACCTAGGCTTAACCTTTCTTCGCACCATTTTACTTTATCTCAAGCACTACAAGTAAATAATTAGAATTAGCGTTAATAGGGTTAATAAAGTAAATATTTATCATAACGCATTGTATAAATGTATAATCACAAATTGTTTTATCACTAAGTTTCACATATACATATTTACCACCATTTCGTTTTGTTGTTATTCGTCCGATTTTACGCGGGAAAACCGTGGTTGTTTTACAGTTAGGCTATGTTCGGAAACACCACTCGGGTGCATCTCTAGGGGTTTGTTCTTTTTCACTGCACTATCGAACTGGTGGAATTAGTCGAAATAAGATAAACATATGTTCTCTCGCTCTAACTTAATGTACTAGTGCAGTAATACAGCGAAAAAGAACAGACCTTAGAGTGATCCCAATGGCCCGTTGTAAGGGTGACTGTAACGTGAAAAACCAAGCATATACCATTTGAAAGAGCAAAATCTGAAAATAGCAGATTTAGGTTGGCAACCTTGAAAAAATATGACGTCATTTCGTAGATCAGATTGAGTCAAGAAATTGTGAAATGGTAGTATACATTCACGTGGTTTTGACAGCTGTCAACTGGTGCAACCTGTGCATTTTAACAAAAGGTACAAGGACACACAGAAGTATTACAGATCCATAGGATTGTGCCTTTCGCTTCTGTATATAGGAACATTCAATTGGGATATCACATATATTTAAACTGCTACTGAATATGATTATAATTGTATAAACAAACCTTTATTGTAATATATATGTGTAAGAACAAAAAATAGATGCTTTATAATTTTTAAATAGTAAAAATAAGAATATTAATTCAATGACAGTATGATTACAATTGTATAAGTAAAACTTTATTGTAATATATATATGTGAAAGAAGACAAAATAGATGCTTTATAACATTTAATTAGTTTAAATAAAAATATTAATTCAATGACAATTATAGTATTAAGTGTGATAAAAATTAATCATGTACTCTCACATCCTAAAAATTACTCGTACAACACACTCTTCAAGTTTGGTGACGTTTTATCGTCCTCATAAAGCATCGCCAGCACCATTGCGAGTTGTAGATCATTCGACACTTAATGAAACAAGCATCAATGGCATGCCTCAATGCCCTGGCCAACCAGCAAACTACTGCTGCATGCTCAAACCTTTGGGTTGCCAAACAAAGCGAAGGCATTCTTTAAAGTTGCTATTTTCTAACGATCCTCAGCAAAAATGTTAAAGATGATTGCTGCCATTGTATCGTCTCTCTCATTTGTAGAAAGACCCCAAACAAGATTTTTCTTCACCTTGGCCAAATAATAATTTGCTGCGTGCAATGGATCTTGCTTTTGTTGGAAATCTGCTTTGGTTGTTTTTTCTACGCATCTTCTGAGTACTACCTTACTCCTAATCCACCAACCAATGCGTAGTTACTTCAGCACAGACCATTTTGGTTGATCCATAGCATAAGATGGTATCAGTTGTAACAATTCATCTTCGGACTTTGAATCGATGGCTGAGACTAGTTTATTTGTCGGCTATGAGTAGCGTCAACTGTGGCAGAGGTGAGATAGACGTAATCTCAGCCGAATCCAAAGCCAATTCTTCAAGGAAATTGGGTCGTTTAATCCCGAGGTTCAAATGAAGAAGTCGTGCCCACACATAGCTGACCGACATGTGGTTTTCCATTTTAACCATCCATTCTTCAAGCGCACAAGCTACAAATGCATACCCTACCAAATGAGCCAGGAATCAGGATAGCCTTTACCCATCATACCTTGCCAGTCTTCAGTGGATTCATGTGTTGCTTAGGGTGATACCGGGGCAAGACTGGACAAGCAATTGAAGTAATTCGCGACCCTTCGAATAAGCCGCAATTAGGCATATAATCGAAGCTGGTTGTATCGTCTTGCATACCAAGTTACCCTTTAGCGCCAAGCATTCTTAAGCGCTTATGCTGCTAACTTGTGGAAGCTGTGACATGGAGGACACGTTGGCGAGTCGTCGCGGTGACGTTTCTCTCGTAGCAGATGCCTAAATCCTCGTCTTGCAAGCTTCTACTGTCGTAAACGCATTTCTTTCATATTTACATATTTACAGGGTTTATTTATATACATTTAGACGAAATCTCTGAAAGAGGAATAATATTAATTTTAGCGTTCACAACGAAATATTTTAAAAATGATATGGCATTATTCACGTGCACGATTTACCTCTCTTCCCTAAGCCGCTTGATCTTCTCGTCAGCCAGTTGTGTAAGGTGCTCATAATATTTGCGTTTAGCAATTTGCGCTTTGATTTTCTCATCTAATAATTACCTATATTTCTCGGCAACATCACAATTATTGGAATTTTTTGATTTTCCGGCTGCGTTATTTATATATAAGGATATTTCTCAGGGGTTCACTCATGGGCTTTCTCAGGTTACTGGGTCCTCCGTCGTTACCCCAAGAAACAATATCTCCTTCAGTTCTTAAAGACTAAAGAGAATGTAAATTAAAATGTTATAAGAAATAAATATTTTAAATAAAAAATAATTTACTTTAAAAATTGGCGCTGGATCATCAATGTCGTCGGATTCATCAGATTGAATGAGATCATCAATTGTTCGGATTTTGTATGGGAAGGAGGATGAGCTGGTGGAAGACTGCAGAGAAGAATTTGTGGAAGGCCGTAAAGTACAGATTGTTGGTGGTAAATTATCTGAGTCTCCAGGATAATTTATTCCAACAGCCGATTTTCCTATTAAGGAAACAACCATGTCCAAAAACTCGCCCCGAACCGGAGCCATAGATCTCCCGCCGCCTGAAATAAAATAAATTATATTTTTAATAGAAAAATGAATGTCATTCATTAACCCGGCAATGGGCGCGCGGGGTGTTCAGAACACCCCAAGAATAGAAATCTATTGGTAACGTAGCGAAAAATTTGTGCAGTCACTTAAAAATATTAGCGTTTAATTAATACAAATAATGTGAAGAAATGCAATTGCTATTGTATACCAAAGGGAACTTCGCATAGATGATATTTATTGAAAAATAAATCTGTATTTGTAAATGTTTTACGTCTAATAACGAAAAACAAATGGGGTGTCCGTGGCACCCCACGCGCCTATCTACGTAAAAAAAAAGCACGCGCCTATTGGCGGGTTAATAATATATATTATACCTGTTTTATAAAGCTCCTTAGTCATTTTCGCTCGGTACTTTCGGGCTTGAAGCTTTATATTAGTCCACGTTGTTTTTGGACACATATTTGTCCAATCGCCGTTGGTTGCCGCTATCATCTCTTTCTTTATTTCCTTCCACGCCTTTTCCTTCTCGCCTTTGGTAGTACCATCCGTTTTTTTGTTTTCGACGATATCAAAATATTTTTTGATTATATCCAGCAATTTTAAACGATGTTCCTTGTTCATCTATCAAAAATGAAATTCTTATAATCAATATTTCTATTTATTCGTTTAAAAATGTGTAACGTACCTTTTTTATAATTTATGCACTGGTAATATGCTGTAATAATCGTCGTTTTCCACAGAGAACTAACCGAGTACAGCTGTTTCCCAGAAAAAACAATAGAGCATTGAACTTATAATGTTGTATTTGTTGGTGTGCAATCCTACACAATGACAGTCAAGTGAGAATGTGTAGCTGTATGCGTAAACAAAATAAGTCCGGCAAAAGTTAAGAAATTTGCCAATAGTTGTCATTGATATTATGCATAGCATCACTACTACATTCTTAACGTAATGCAACTGTATTGGTGTGCATGGGATCTGACATGTGGGCGGAGTCAATATATATAGATATATAGAAAATTCAATATGGCGCAGAAGTGCCTAGAGTTAAATAGCATATTAATATAGAGTGATCAGTATTAATAGTGATATCTAATGATATCATTGAAAAGTATTTGTATTTGGGCTGGAACAAATCCCTCGCAGCGTAATTTTGTAGAAGGCGAAAGAATTTACCAGTCGGGACATATAATTAAATGTGGGACAAATGAGAGATCAGAAAATGATGCTACCATTAGTTTCACAGCTCTATGCTTACAGACATCTAATTTAAGAGGAAATCCACACGAGATTAATGGAATTGTGTCAAATACTGGTGATATTTTAAATTGTGTTTGTTCATGTAAAGCTGGCGCAGGAAAAAAGTGCAAGCACATCATAGGCTCTCTGTTGTATTGCTATCAGTAAGTTTTGTAAAGTGTATTTTATGAATAGGTTTAGATTATAATTGTGTAATAATAAAAATCTTTTTACAGAAAAGGCAATTCATTAGAAACTTTATCTTGTACTGATAAGAAGTGTGAATGGAAGAAAGTACATAAGACAGCTTTAGAGAATTACAGTCCAGCTCCGCTGATGAATCATTCTTGTTATGCTCAACCTGTAAAGAGAAAGAAAATAATTAATTCTGAATCGATCAAAATTTGCCAGAAAGAAGTTATTGAGTTAGAGGAAGAATTAGAAATAGAAGGATCACAGTCATCTACAAATTTTTCAAATTCTACAAAAACTCAAAAATCTATTGAAATAATAGTTACAGAATCTCAATTGGATGAAATTAAAAATTTAATTTGCAGTAGACTACCATCATCTGCTTTAGCCAAGCATGTGTGAGTATATATACTATTTTATATGGGTATATTAATGTATAATGATTCCAACATTGGATTGTATTACAGAGCTGGGAGGCATGATCCGTTCATTCCAAAACACAAGAGCAAGACTACAGAAGTTGAAAAAGAAACTATTAAATTCATCTTGCAAAATGAAGATAACGAATTAATGCAAAAGATAAGAAACTTTGAAATTAATGAAGTAGAAACATGTTGCTTTACTACACTGGAGCAACTATCTGCAAATCTTCAGGAGGTATGTGAGAAAACAAAAAATACGTATACCCATTGGATGAGAGAAAGAAGTTATCGTATAACAGGATCAATATGTTATGAGCTTTATACTTACACAAAAACAAAGAGAAATGATGATGAGTGGCTACGAAAAATTGACAACACTTTTGTACCTAAAAGCTTCAAGTCCGACGTGCTAGATTATGGTAAAGGAACAGAGAAAGAAGCTCGTAATGCTTTTAGGAAAATTTTTAATTGTGAAGTTGTTGAAATTGGATTGGTGGTATCGAAAACAAATCCATGGTTAGCCTACTCACCAGATGGAATCATTATTAAAAATAAAATGCCTATAGCTCTATTGGAGATTAAATGTCCAATAAAGGGAAAAACTACAGATATCTATACTACTGTTGAAAGTCAAATAAAGAAATGTTTATTTAGAGATGGTGAAAATTTGATGATGAAAAAAAAACACCAGTATTACGGTCAAATTCAATTGGGAATGGCTGTATTAAATTTAAATGTAACATATTTTGTTATTTATTCATCATTTGACAAAGGAATGTGTTATTTAAAAATAATGAGAGATAATATATTTATTATTACAATGTTATTTGCTTTAAAAAAAGTTTATTTTAAGTATAAGTTGCATGCAGTTTGTTTACAAAAAAGAAATTGCATTGAACATCGTGCAAATAAACCTGTTGAAGTTGTATAGACTGAAAAAAAGTAAAATACAAATATATTTATTATAAAAATTGCATGATTAGCATTAAACAAAGATAAAGTTAATAATTCTAAGTATTACAAAACCTGTTGTTACAAAATATTTGGAAATAATTATATTTGAAGTTCCTGTTTAAATATAAAATAATCATAAGCTTGTCAATTAATAAAATTAAGTTTATTAGTGTGTAACATTTTATGAAAATTGATGTACAATTTTAGTGAAATTAATAAAAATTACTGATATATACATTATTTGGTAATATTAATTGATACATAAAACAAGTAATTACTTATTGTACATTTATAAACTTATTGTCATTTAATATAGGTGCACTCATGTTTATTGTACCGCAAACAACTGTGAAAATATCTTCTACAAGTGGTACAAGTGTTGAAGGCAGAACAGAACCAAGTATTTTAAAAGCTTTGATCCGTTGGTTAGATCTTTCAATGTGTACTCGAGCTCTAGCTATTTTTGCAGTTAACACAGATTCTTCTTTAGTAAACTGCTTTTTCTCTTTTAAAAATGGAGGTCTGATACATTTCCATTCATTTTTTTCACAAATTTCATCTATTAAAAAGCCACGATCTACCATAACACCATCACCAGCTTCTAACAATTGAATTAAATTGCTTTGTTGAAATATAGTTGAATTTGTCACTCGTCCACCATAAACTTTACTTAAGTATGTTATATTCCCTGCAGGTGATACGCCAGTCATTACTTTACAGGTATTTTCACTTTTATAATGCGAGTAAGTTAAAACTTGACAGCACAGCTTTGCAGGGTGCTGTATAATAATTTCTGTGCAGTCCAAAACCACACGAACATTTTCAAACCCTTCAAAACACTGAGGTAAATTTCTTAATATTTCCTCCTTTGAAGGCCACTGAATTGCAGCTTTGAAACACTTGCTCAATATTTTTATGATGTCATGAAAAATTCTTTGACAGTGTTTTGCTGAGTAACAAGAAAAGCAAATAGCTAAAAAACTGTATGACAAGTTTTGTTTTAACTTCATGAATGTCATAATAACTCTGTCTCTAGTGTTCATTATGACATTGTAATGTTCAAACTTATCTTGGGATAATTTCCTCACAATTTCTACAATGGTATCCAAAAGCTTAAACGATTCAATACCAGTTGCAGTACTTAATTCACTGTCACGGTTTATGCAATTTGTAATAGTAAGCACAAAACAATCTGTGTTCACTTGTACTCCAATATGTTTAACTAAAGGCTCTACACTTGCAACTTTATTCAGCATTTCAGGAAGAAACTGTGAAGTTCCATGTGGCTCCAGATTTTCTGCTTTGTTAATATTATTTTGTATGTCATTCAGTATTTCACTCTCTATACAAATGTCTTTTTCTTGGGCTGTTTCATTGATTGTTTCATATTGATTATGTTCCTGGTGCATATTAGTTTCTTCACAAGAAACTTGTTCCTCTACAAAATCTTCAACTTGTTCAAATTGGCCTACTTCAACTGTATTTAGAGTTTCACTTGCTTTACTCCGCCTTATACGTCTTTGCAATCTTGCTTCATCAACTTTTCGTCTTGTTTTTTCTTTTTCAGTTTCAGGCAAGTTACATGAAGGAACTGCGTTTCTTTTTAAAAATCTTTTATTCGCCTGAACATCTGCAACCAAATTTGCATAATCGTATTAATATTTTGTAACGTTTCCCTTATTTAACCTCAAATAACACTTACCTGCGAAAAAATAATCACTTTTTTTAAAATGCAGCGAACAAACTTTTGTTCTTTTACTAATATTATTAATTTTTAAATTAATTTTCCATGCTTTGCAAATGTCAATTTTTTCGGAGTTGCCAAAGATATTTTGCTTGTTTATAATGCGTGTGTTAGGCTTTGGGAAGCAATGAAATCTAAGGTTTAAATTTTTGTCTGCTCTACTTCCACAATTTTTTACTACACAACGATCGGTGTTAGAATTTTTTTGCCTTAATATAAATTCACCAGCCTCCATAATATAAACTTATTTATTGATTAAATAACATTTTCTTTAAAATTCCTGTGTTAAACAAAGTATAAACATGGGCTTCCTCTGCTTTCATTTTTTACCACTTGGAGCGCTTCAACTATGTCAGATCCCAGCACACCAATACAGTTGCATTACGTTAAGAATGTAGTAGTGATGCTATGCATAATATCAATGACAACTATTGGCAAATTTCTTAACTTTTGCCGGACTTATTTTGTTTACGCATACAGCTACACATTCTCACTTGACTGTCATTGTGTAGGATTGCACACCAACAAATACAACATTATAAGTTCAATGCTCTATTGTTTTTTCTGGGAAACAGCTGTACTCGGTTAGTTCTCTGTGGAAAACGACGATTATTACAGCATATTACCAGTGCATAAATTATAAAAAAGGTACGTTACACATTTTTAAACGAATAAATAGAAATATTGATTATAAGAATTTCATTTTTGATAGATGAACAAGGAACATCGTTTAAAATTGCTGGATATAATCAAAAAATATTTTGATATCGTCGAAAACAAAAAAACGGATGGTACTACCAAAGGCGAGAAGGAAAAGGCGTGGAAGGAAATAAAGAAAGAGATGATAGCGGCAACCAACGGCGATTGGACAAATATGTGTCCAAAAACAACGTGGACTAATATAAAGCTTCAAGCCCGAAAGTACCGAGCGAAAATGACTAAGGAGCTTTATAAAACAGGTATAATATATATTATTAACCCGCCAATAGGCGCGTGCTTTTTTTTTACGTAGATAGGCGCGTGGGGTGCCACGGACACCCCATTTGTTTTTCGTTATTAGACGTAAAACATTTACAAATACAGATTTATTTTTCAATAAATATCATCTATGCGAAGTTCCCTTTGGTATACAATAGCAATTGCATTTCTTCACATTATTTGTATTAATTAAACGCTAATATTTTTAAGTGACTGCACAAATTTTTCGCTACGTTACCAATAGATTTCTATTCTTGGGGTGTTCTGAACACCCCGCGCGCCCATTGCCGGGTTAATGAATGACATTCATTTTTCTATTAAAAATATAATTTATTTTATTTCAGGCGGCGGGAGATCTATGGCTCCGGTTCGGGGCGAGTTTTTGGACATGGTTGTTTCCTTAATAGGAAAATCGGCTGTTGGAATAAATTATCCTGGAGACTCAGATAATTTACCACCAACAATCTGTACTTTACGGCCTTCCACAAATTCTTCTCTGCAGTCTTCCACCAGCTCATCCTCCTTCCCATACAAAATCCGAACAATTGATGATCTCATTCAATCTGATGAATCCGACGACATTGATGATCCAGCGCCAATTTTTAAAGTAAATTATTTTTTATTTAAAATATTTATTTCTTATAACATTTTAATTTACATTCTCTTTAGTCTTTAAGAACTGAAGGAGATATTGTTTCTTGGGGTAACGACGGAGGACCCAGTAACCTGAGAAAGCCCATGAGTGAACCCCTGAGAAATATCCTTATATATAAATAACGCAGCCGGAAAATCAAAAAATTCCAATAATTGTGATGTTGCCGAGAAATATAGGTAATTATTAGATGAGAAAATCAAAGCGCAAATTGCTAAACGCAAATATTATGAGCACCTTACACAACTGGCTGACGAGAAGATCAAGCGGCTTAGGGAAGAGAGGTAAATCGTGCACGTGAATAATGCCATATCATTTTTAAAATATTTCGTTGTGAACGCTAAAATTAATATTATTCCTCTTTCAGAGATTTCGTCTAAATGTATATAAATAAACCCTGTAAATATGTAAATATGAAAGAAATGCGTTTACGACAGTAGAAGCTTGCAAGACGAGGATTTAGGCATCTGCTACGAGAGAAACGTCACCGCGACGACTCGCCAACGTGTCCTCCATGTCACAGCTTCCACAAGTTAGCAGCATAAGCGCTTAAGAATGCTTGGCGCTAAAGGGTAACTTGGTATGCAAGACGATACAACCAGCTTCGATTATATGCCTAATTGCGGCTTATTCGAAGGGTCGCGAATTACTTCAATTGCTTGTCCAGTCTTGCCCCGGTATCACCCTAAGCAACACATGAATCCACTGAAGACTGGCAAGGTATGATGGGTAAAGGCTATCCTGATTCCTGGCTCATTTGGTAGGGTATGCATTTGTAGCTTGTGCGCTTGAAGAATGGATGGTTAAAATGGAAAACCACATGTCGGTCAGCTATGTGTGGGCACGACTTCTTCATTTGAACCTCGGGATTAAACGACCCAATTTCCTTGAAGAATTGGCTTTGGATTCGGCTGAGATTACGTCTATCTCACCTCTGCCACAGTTGACGCTACTCATAGCCGACAAATAAACTAGTCTCAGCCATCGATTCAAAGTCCGAAGATGAATTGTTACAACTGATACCATCTTATGCTATGGATCAACCAAAATGGTCTGTGCTGAAGTAACTACGCATTGGTTGGTGGATTAGGAGTAAGGTAGTACTCAGAAGATGCGTAGAAAAAACAACCAAAGCAGATTTCCAACAAAAGCAAGATCCATTGCACGCAGCAAATTATTATTTGGCCAAGGTGAAGAAAAATCTTGTTTGGGGTCTTTCTACAAATGAGAGAGACGATACAATGGCAGCAATCATCTTTAACATTTTTGCTGAGGATCGTTAGAAAATAGCAACTTTAAAGAATGCCTTCGCTTTGTTTGGCAACCCAAAGGTTTGAGCATGCAGCAGTAGTTTGCTGGTTGGCCAGGGCATTGAGGCATGCCATTGATGCTTGTTTCATTAAGTGTCGAATGATCTACAACTCGCAATGGTGCTGGCGATGCTTTATGAGGACGATAAAACGTCACCAAACTTGAAGAGTGTGTTGTACGAGTAATTTTTAGGATGTGAGAGTACATGATTAATTTTTATCACACTTAATACTATAATTGTCATTGAATTAATATTTTTATTTAAACTAATTAAATGTTATAAAGCATCTATTTTGTCTTCTTTCACATATATATATTACAATAAAGTTTTACTTATACAATTGTAATCATACTGTCATTGAATTAATATTCTTATTTTTACTATTTAAAAATTATAAAGCATCTATTTTTTGTTCTTACACATATATATTACAATAAAGGTTTGTTTATACAATTATAATCATATTCAGTAGCAGTTTAAATATATGTGATATCCCAATTGAATGTTCCTATATACAGAAGCGAAAGGCACAATCCTATGGATCTGTAATACTTCTGTGTGTCCTTGTACCTTTTGTTAAAATGCACAGGTTGCACCAGTTGACAGCTGTCAAAACCACGTGAATGTATACTACCATTTCACAATTTCTTGACTCAATCTGATCTACGAAATGACGTCATATTTTTTCAAGGTTGCCAACCTAAATCTGCTATTTTCAGATTTTGCTCTTTCAAATGGTATATGCTTGGTTTTTCACGTTACAGTCACCCTTACAACGGGCCATTGGGATCACTCTAAGGTCTGTTCTTTTTCGCTGTATTACTGCACTAGTACATTAAGTTAGAGCGAGAGAACATATGTTTATCTTATTTCGACTAATTCCACCAGTTCGATAGTGCAGTGAAAAAGAACAAACCCCTAGAGATGCACCCGAGTGGTGTTTCCGAACATAGCCTAACTGTAAAACAACCACGGTTTTCCCGCGTAAAATCGGACGAATAACAACAAAACGAAATGGTGGTAAATATGTATATGTGAAACTTAGTGATAAAACAATTTGTGATTATACATTTATACAATGCGTTATGATAAATATTTACTTTATTAACCCTATTAACGCTAATTCTAATTATTTACTTGTAGTGCTTGAGATAAAGTAAAATGGTGCGAAGAAAGGTTAAGCCTAGGTGAGAATTTTAAAATAAAAATTATTAAATTGTTCAAAACTATATACCGTTTTTTTTAGCAGTAGGTCAAATTCTGCCTCTACCTCGTCTAAAAGTGCTGTGAGCAATCAGACTAATAAAGTAAAAGATAAATTTTCCATACAACAAAAATCTAAATTAATATATAATTTTTTGCCTTTATTTTAGCATAAATCACATGTGTTAAGGAGCAAACCTATGCTAAGAGGGACTCGAGCTTTGCAAAAAATAGAATATTATAGAAGGGTTACAAAATTTTTGATACCGAAAACATCATTCGTATTATTGATAAGGGACATTATGATTAAAGTATTTCCCAAACAGAATATTGTAAGGTGATTTAAAATGTTTTAATGGTATATATCACGAACAAAACTAGTAAAACACTATTAAGACACAATGTTGCTTTTCCCAGGATGCAGGCTAGTGCTTTAGAAGCAATACAAGAAGCAGCAGAGATGTACCTAGCACAATGTTTTGAAGATGCATTTTTACTATCTCTACATAAAAAACGAGTGACTTTAATGAGACATTATATGATATTAATGAGACGATTGAGAGGAAGAGATGACATTATCAATCATTAAAAAATTTGACAATCAAAACCAACAACAATGAATATTAGTTCATTATGTAGCTGAGGTCCAAACCAAGCTTTGAATATAATGTGTATGTTATTTTGATCACATATTGCAAAAATTGAACTCTGTTTATTATTTATTCTGACTAAAATAACAAAATATTTTGTAACTAGTTACAATTACTTTCAATTATTTAAATAAAACATCTATCAAAGTTATAATACATTTAAATTGTTATTCAAGTTGAAATTGCTATTTTAAGTGTAAAATTAAATTACAATTAAAATTAATTGATATCCAGACAAATTGATAAAATTTCTATAATTTTACAAAACTTTGGTAAAATATACATGTTTGTGGCTTCAAAACCATGTCGAGTATTCAATGCCAGTATTAAACATTACTTCAATTGTTAAATAATAAAATATATTAAACAAGAGGGTTAGATCAGCTGCGATAAGAACAATCTGTTGTAAATTAGCAGTAGCTGGTGATAAGTTCTTAAAAATTATGTAATTATAATCTACTCGTTGAATACAGTATATATGTATATAAATATATTTATAAAAGATTTGTGAAAAATCGTCAAAAATATCTTACATTTTAACTACTAAGAAGACACTTTTTTCTTGAGGCATAAAATTGAACTTTCATGCTGCCTTTTCTTATATGTGAAGAAACAGATAATAAAATTTTATTAACTATCACAACTATGTCTGCTAGCAGCAGGCTCATATCACCATTAATTTTACTAAGTTAAGCACAGATCTCTCAGTAATCAAACTAAACGATGAAAAATATTATAACAATTTTTTTTCTTTCAACCTCTCTTAAGTAGAAAAAAATCATTCCAAGTATCACAAGAGTTAGAAATCATTTTGCTCTATGAAGCAAGGATGTATTATAATACAAACTTTACGAATTAAGGTAATATGTTAAAACACAGATCAAAGTTCAGCTATCGAATTTTCGGAAATTAAAAAGCTTTATACGAGTCTTTATATCTATTGAGATGATTACTTTTTGATAAAAGACCGTAACTTATTTACACATTTGTCCATGAGATTTCGTTTTCGTTTGGGCTCGCTTCCTGTGGACAGCGAGAGTAAAGAGCCTCTATTTTGATTGGTGAGCGCTCGAGCTTTATAGTCGTTGGAAGAGTGCTTCCGCCCGAATCTAAACCCGCGTCACAGCTTTTGGCCTTTAGCATCAACGATTTCTCAAGATTTGCATCATTCTCAGCTCTGTCTTCCACCAATTTTGTTCCACACTTCGTTTTATCCACCTTTTTCAATTTTGTACTAATCTCATTAGTCGAATGTTTCTTTGAAACATCAACATTTTCATCTCTGGTATCTTCTAATTTACTTATTTTTGCTCGAGTTTCGCTAAAAATTAATTTATTTTGTTTAGGAGGCATTCAATGGTACGTCTCTGTTGTTGGATTCACTGTTACCGGAGGAAGATGTCCGTGATTCGTCCTGGTGCATAACTGACACAGATTTGGAGACCTCCAAAGAGGTATCAGCGTTAAACCTTGGTAAAGGCACAGGAATCGATAAATTATTTATATTACTTTTGTCATTCATGTTAGGCTTTTCTTTCTCAATATTTTCTTCTTTTGATTGAAGTTCTAAAGTGACACCATCGTCATCCAAAAGACCATCCAAACTCTTCGATCTTGGCTTTGGCACGGGTTCAGGCTGAATAACGGGCGCAACAGCCTTTTCTTCTTCCTGGTCCAGTAATTCTAGAGATTTTGACCTAATTGAAGGCGATGGAGGATGTCGAGGTGGTCTAAGAGGAACCGGATTACCTCCTGGATTTGTGTGGATGAATTTCAGTCTGGGCGAAGTGGGGAGCAGACCCATTAGCCTACGCGATGGGCTAGATGATTTCCTAAGCCTAAAAATAAAATCACAAATTACCATAAAGATCCTCAAATTAAACTATAAATATTTATAACGCAAATACAGATTGTCATAAATATGAATGACAGTCAAATTTAAATAATAACGTATGTATAAAATATATAGTTATACGGTAAAAAAGGACATTCTGTAATCTGCATGCCGAACAATAAACTGATCTAACAGTAACGACTCAAAATGCAGACACGTGCACAACATCAATATATAGAATTTTAATGACAACACGAACCTAATTCATATTTTTTTTAATGTCAGTCCCTTCTGCATAGAAATAAATTTGTTAATATCGAGTAAAACATTAAGAAACAATCGTATGAATTGTGAATAAAGCATTTTATGTTATATTATGTGACATATCAATATCATTTGATGAAGTATTTATTACCTGTTGGGAATCGCTGTGGGCGGGCCATCTAATCAATCTCTCCCACTAGTGGAATCTTTGTCACTACCTTTGTTCTCGTTGCTATGCATTCGTTGATAACTAGGAGCTTGACGCATTCCAGTACTTCCAGGAGTACCCGGAGTCGTAACATCTTTAGGTGCGATGTTTCTAGGAATTGAAAATTTTTTTGTATACCAAAACCTATTTATATAATAATTGTCTATGTCAATGTTATGGAAAAATCAAATGGTCGTTCCGTGATCTATAGGAAGAAAAACGTAAAATCTCTATGTTGCGGGAAGATCACGTTGAAGATAAAATTAAAAAATGAGGCAAGTGGGATGTAACGTACATTAAAAAAATATTTTAAAATATGAGACGGTATAATATGTATATTAGGGTGGCCATAAAAAAAGAAAATTTTTTCCGGTGCTTTTATTTTGTTAAGAATGGTAGGAAAATAGGAATCAAATTTTTTTAGATTTTTTTGAAGCCGTTAAATGGTGCCGATATCGTTTTTAAAATGAAAAATTTAGATTTATTGAAAACGATTTAACAATAAAGTTATAAATTAATATTATGCTGGATTAATGTTTTTTTTATTACAATTTCTTGTAATTTAACTAAAGGAATTTTCAAAGCACAATATTAATTTATAATTTCGTTAAATCGTTTTCAATAAATCTAAATTTTTAATTTTAAAATCGATATTAGCACAATTTAACGGGCATCCGTATACCGACATTACAGGGCGAAAACTATTTCACATGCAGCATCGTCATTTCTTGACGGATTTGCATTTATGTGGACTTTTTGGAAACGTATGAACATTATCTAGTAAAGTACGTTGGGGGATTTTGCGATTTAATTGTTGTTTCTCAATAATGTTAATATATTTATTTAAACAAATATTTTTTTTTATTTTTTGTTAATTTTCCTAGCGTAACTTAGTAGATAAGCTTCTGGCATTTCCAAAAACCTGTAATAACTTTACAATCCGTCAACAAATGACGACGCTGCATGCAAAATAGTTTTCGCCCTGTAATGTCGGTATACGGATTCCCGTTAACGGCTTCAAAAAATTCTAAAAATTCGAGGATCTCTTTTTTTCATAATTTTTGACAAATTAAAAGCTTATTGGAATTTTGGTTTACATCTAACCTCGAAAAAGTGGAAGAACATCGGATTTTTAACTTTAAAAACGATATCGGCACCATTTAACGGCTTCAAAAAAATCTAAAAAAATTCGATTCCTATTTTTTCATCATTCTTAATAAAATAAAAGCACCGGAAAAATTTTTCTTTTTTTATGGCCACCCTAATGTATATATATATATATATATATGGTCTCAATAAAATTAAAACAAAATTAACTTTTTATATTTCTAATTTAGGAAGTAGTACAGAAATTTTCATTATTTCAATCAAAAGCTTAATTATATATATTTTAAGATTTTTGAATGAGACGAAGAAGATTATTGTATAATTTTATACGAGAGGAATAAAATTAAGATTTAGACTGTTTTCACCTTCATATAAATCTATAGATATATATTTTTATACTTATGATCGATTTATGTTAATATTAATATGATAAGTGTAATTTTAATTGTGTAAACTTTTATTTATTAATAGGTTCTATATGATTTAAAGCACCTCTCATGATTTGTTTTGTATTATAATTTTGCTTTAAATTATGTATATCCTCTTAATAATATATATACGTTATGTTTTGTGTAGGTATGTTAATTTATGATTACATAATTTTTTCCTTTATACCATTTAATTATTATGGTATAATGTATGATAAATAGTATTTTAAACTTGTTATGTTTGTTTCATATCTATTTTGTAAAATTATTTTATATAATAAAAAAATGTTTATCCTTTATATAATTGTAATTATTTATTTTTGGTATTTTCCTTTAAGGGGAATCTGTATATCGACATTACAGAGCGAAATTTTGCGCCAAACGAAACGGCCTCATGTCTTAACCGATTTTATCGTTTATGCACCTTTTTGGAAACGCCAAAAGATTATCTAGCGATCTCAGGCAAGCCTCATGTACAATATGGCGGACAAAAATCTGAACGCGGAAATTTGGGTTGGCAGCAGTGATCGTAAACCCCGTGAACGTCGTTTTTTGTAGAATCAGATTTTTGCCAAATGGTTAGTACTGGTTAGTACACGAGACTTTTGACAGGTTCAAGGATGTAGCGAGCTTATTGGTGGCTCTTTTGGTTTCTAATTGAAGACCTAAATAGTAAAATATTCATTATTGGTTTCAATATATAATTTTTATATCTAATACGACTACAAAGCTGTACTTTTTCTATTCCTAGTTTTTGGCCAGTTCTTTTGACTGACGTAATACCATTGTGGTCCTTTTACACCAATAAATCTTCATGAAACCAGGAAACAATACCTTTATGTAATTATCGCTCTATAGAATTATAAATATTTATATTAATTAAAAGATAATTTTAAATTACATAACACCTTTAAGAGTTTAATAAAATTCACTTTCAACAAATTAAACTTTTTTTCATTTATCACACCGCTTCAAAATTAATTATAAAGCACTGCCCTATATAATTCTTATACAAAACCGGCAACTTTCATTTTTTTTACATGTTAACATAACAATATCTACAGTTTTAATTTAATTAAAAACACACAAAATCAAGATTTAATTTATTTTATTCAGTAATAACATTTCATTACATTTTGTCAGCTACAAATCGTAGTGATAATTATTAAATACATTACTTTACCAATTGTTAACATATGCTTTGCATTTAACATTGTTAAAAAGATATTAATGTAAACAAATGGACCTGTCAAAAGTCTCGTGTACTACCCATTTGGCAAAAATCTGATTCAATGAAAAATGACGTCATTATACCTAATAATCACTGCTGCCAACCCAAATTTCCATGTTCAGATTTTTACTCGCTATGTTGTTGTACATGAGGCTTGCCTGAATTGCTCCGTTACACCGGCCCTTACGGATTACGTTTTCTCTGCCTTGAACCACGTTACGTTACGGAAACCGTAAAGCGTTTACGTACAATCGGTACATACAGTTCTCTGCCATCACCCTAAAGAACTTTAACAAGTCATAAAAAAATACGCACATTCATCAGTCTGATATAGTTTAAATCTCCGAAGAAAGCAACCTTTAAAAGTAGCAAAAATGAACTGATAGGGAGAACATAATTATCATATTAAGGGCAATTAGCTGTTTTAATTGGTGATAAGTGAAAATTATGCAAAAGAGACGTGGAAGGCGAGAGGGCAATGAGGTGGTCTTATGTGACATCCTTCAATGACACCTGACGATTTAGGCAACATCATTTTGATGAATCTATTAAGTTTGTTTGAATTGGATGAATCATCAGAAGCATAATGATCAAGAATAATGGCCATATAACCTAAAAGTCTATTTAAATAAGAAAACTTCTGGAAGCACTAAAATTAAAAGTAATTAGTACACAACAAAAATTAAAAATGAATGAAACATATGATCAGATTACTATTAATAATGCATTGAGCTGGGTAGCATCTGCAGCAATGGTAGTTGGTGGTATAATACCATATATACCACAGTATAGAGAAATCAAACTTAAGGAAGATGCCGAAGGCTTTTCTCTGTATGTCTGTCTTACCCTTCTCATAGCTAATACTTTGAGAATACTGTTCTGGTAAGTGTTCATATTTCTCTATTCATTAAACTTTATACAAGTTATTTTAAAAAGATAAATAATTTATTATGATTTAACAGGTTTGGAAAACGTTATGAATTACCTTTATTATTCCAAAGTATATTAATGATTATTACAATGCTAGTAATGGTAAAATTATGCATCAATGTACGCAATAGAAATCAAATTATTAAATCTAGAGAAAGAGTATTCACAGGTAAACTAGCAATTTTTTATTTATCCAAGTAGTTTAATTTTTTTTTCTTTTTTTTGTGTAGTTTTTGAGTTACATTTTATTTATACCCCTTGAACAGATTTGGACACTAAATTCTTTTGGAAATGGACAGACTTTCAATCGTATTTGGATTTCATGCTACTGTTTGCTGGGCTAGGAGGTGTACTGATGTATTTTCTTGTGAATATTTCAATATTTGTAGAAATTGTTGGCTTTTTGGCAGTTATGACGGAAGCTATGCTTGGTGTACCACAATTTATAAATAACTTTCGTAATAAATCTACTGTGGGAATGAGGTAATGAATGAATTTATGTATTTGTTATTATATGGGTAACAATATTTTTTTAAAGTAATATATAAATGAAAAATATTTTAGTTTAGCAATGGTAACAATGTGGGCTGTTGGGGATACATTTAAAACATGCTACTTCATACAAAGAGAAGCACCTATTCAATTTCAAATATGTGGCACACTACAGGTTCTAATAGACATTGCAATATTAATGCAAGTTTATATTTATCAAAACAGTAATAATCCAAGAGTTCCAGTAAGAGCTGACTAGCTGTCTGCTACACCTATATTAGTCTAATGATGACTGAAACTATTTGTTTGACCTAAAGAATTATTTTTATATTTACTACTATTATATTTATATTAAATGCATTTTTCAGCTGAAAGACCTAAGATTAAAACTTTGTTTCAAACATATCAACTTGTAAACTATTGCAAATACTATGTAAATAATTATATATATATAAGAATTTCTTCCAACAAAAATCTTATGACTTACTGTTTAATTATGTAAATATAATGGTAACAGGATGATTCATTGTTTTTAATAGTATATAGTTAATTTAATTTGTAAATATCTATCGATTAAAATTTTAATAATGTACTAATAAAAAAAGTATTCCATTTCATTAAAAAAATTATTCAATTGTAATAGAGTATTTTCCTATCAATGTGATAAGAGTATCTTTTTATAAAAGGCCGATAGTGACTGGCCGAAATCAATTTGCACACGAAGTCAGTAGTGGGATCATTCTGTAACTCTTGTTACAGAATCGCTCTTTTCGTTACTGCAAGCGACAACTATCGGTAGTTAGCGATACCGACAATCATCGCTGGGAACTGGGAAGTTACAGAATCCCAGCACTGGACTCGATACCGAAAGCTGTCGCTTCAGAGTTACAGAATCCCACTTAAGGGCCGGTTTTTCCACCTATTGGTAAAATTTATCTGCTTGGTAAAATTTACAAACTGTAGTAAATTCTATTCAATTTCAAGCTTTACCAAACGGATAAATTTATCCAGACGTTTGCCAATAGGTGGAACAACCGGCCCTAAGTGCCGACTGCTGGGACGGAGGAATGGAAAAAATCCATCTGAATTTGCACATGTGTTTTGGTGTATGTATATGTATATATATATAAATGTAAGTATATACCGAACCGACAAAAGTCACGACATTGACTGGCAGTCATATGTATACTCACCTACCACCACCACAGCTACGACTACCACGACCACCACTCCAACGAATGAGAATACCGGGGTGCGGCGTAATTATTTGCCTTCTTTAAAATTAGCGCTAGTCTTTTGTTTTCAAACAAAAATATTTTTAAAGCTTTTGTCAAAGGTAATCTCTCAATAAATGAATATTTAGTAATCGTTATTTTAAAATTCTACTTGATTGTTTGCAACAAACCAATGAAGCATGAGAAATACTATAACCTAATAAGAATATTGTCTGGCAAATAAATGACATTTAGCACGTGTGAATTAAAATAATAAAATTTCTTTAGATCGTGAAATTTGTAATGGGAGAGAGTGCTTGGAGAGATTGGAAACCTTTTGTTTATGGAGGTTTAGCATCTATCATTGCAGAATTGGGCAAGTATTTTAAATCATCTTTGACGAAAACGGATTGTGAAATTAATTTAATGTTGGATAAGCGTAAATAGTTTTATTTGTTGTTTTTTTGTGCAGGCACTTTTCCTTTAGATACCACTAAGACTCGTCTACAAGTTCAGGGACAAAAGTTTGATCACAAACATGCTCATCTTAGGTACTCTGGTATGACTGATGCCTTGCTTCAAATTTCTAAACAAGAAGGATTCAAGGCTCTGTATTCTGGGTATGTATACATGACTGTTATCAAGTTTATTAATAATTAGGCAGCAGATAAGATTTAAACTAAACTATTTTTTTACAGTATAAGTTCAGCTATAGTAAGGCAAGCTACATATGGAACTATTAAATTTGGAACTTATTATTCTCTTCAGAAAGCAGCTATAAATAAATGGGGCACGGACGATATAATTTTGATCAATATTTTATGTGCTGCATTAGCAGGAGCAGTATCCAGTGCAATTGCTAATCCTACAGATGTAGTCAAAGTAAGAATGCAAGTAACTGGTCTGGAAACAAATTTATCCCTATTAGGCTGTTTCCAAGATGTTTATCAGCATGAAGGTATTAGAGGATTATGGAGGGTAAATATTTTCTAATTTGAAATATTTCCACATAAGTGTGTAATGCAAAATCATCAGTTATCTTTGAACTTTTTCTGTTTAGGGAGTTACACCAACTGCACAAAGAGCAGCTGTTATTGCATCAGTGGAATTACCCATATATGATTACAGTAAATTTAAACTAATGGGTATTATAGGGGACAACATTAGCAATCATTTTTTGTAAGTCATAACTATTTATAAATTACACAGATAGAACTATATCATTTAAAAACAGATTTTTATGATAAAGGAACTAAAAGTATATTTTTAAGAAGTTAAGGAAAATATTTTATATATCGAAAAATTATTCAAATGATACCAATGGTTAAACCCTTATCCAGGAAATAATAAGAAGTAGAACATGTGTCATATGCATGTAAAAGATAGTAAGCAATTGCTAGCCATTTAATTTTACAATTACTTGTTTATAAATAATCAGCTGCCTTATTTATCAACTAGTATGACTATCTTCACAAATGAGAGATAAAAAAATAGGATCTTGTTTGATAGCAAAAGGCATGCTTTCCTAAACTTCAAACTTTTTTTCCAGGTCTTTTGACTTTGCCGTATAATTGGCGATATGCGGTTCGTGGAAAACATGATGACCAAAGAGGTTTTACACAGAAGCTACGGTTAATAATTCATTGAAACTTTCATCCAGATGTTTAAATAAATTGAAGTACACACCCTGTGTGCCTTGTTTCGGTTAGCATTTATATATTTTAGATTGTCCAAATTTTTTGTCTTGCCTTGCCTGGATAAGGGTTATATTACTATTATTAATGTAAAAACTCATAGTCCATTATGTTAAGACCATTTGTATAAGTTATATTTAATTAGATTTTTCTTATTCATATAGTATGTTTGTACAATTTGTCATTTTCAGGTCCAGTTTTATAGCCAGTATGGGAAGCGCGATAGCGTCAACTCCTATTGATGTTATTCGAGTAAGTAAGAATAATTATTCATTCTACTAGTTTTAAATTCAAGTAACAACACTAATTCTGATCAAATCAGACAAGACTGATGAATCAAAGAAGGATTCGTACTGCTGGTGGCATTTTACCCCCGCATATTTACCAGGGAAGTTTAGATTGCTTTATTCAGGTAAGCCATTTTTATATAACTATTAAAAAGATGTATAAAAAAAGAATTTACTTTATTGATTTATTTTAGACATTTAAAAATGAGGGGTTCTTAGCATTATATAAAGGATTTATTCCAACTTGGTTTAGAATGGGTCCTTGGAACATAATATTTTTTATAACTTATGAACAATTAAAAAAATTAGATCATTGGTAAAATTTTATTCTTCAGATTGTTATGATAAGATTTGTACATATGTACACTGGTCAGTTGCATTTAGTGATAGAATTAAGAAAATGAGTAATCTCAGTTATATTAATTGTACATTATTTCATGTAACAAAAGGCACCATGTACTATTTATTGTATTATAAAATATTAGTGAAAGACACTGAATTAGTCAGAACTCTCATCTCTCTTTTTCGTATTAAACTTTAAGTTAATAATTGGAAGATAAATTTTAGTATTGTAAATATATAATTTAATAATATAACAATGTTATCTCGTTTAACATATTTATTACGGTATTGTACATTTCCACGCGATGATTTTACCGTCTTTACCACTTGTAATAATAGTCTTATTGTCATTGGAGGCAGCGACAGCTGATATTGGTCCTGCAACCAAGCATTATCTCTTCATACGTTAGCTAAAATTAATATACTCTTTAATTTGCCTTTTTAATTTCTTACCATTGTGGCAATGTATTTTTAATAAAAATGCAGCCCCCTGAAGGCTCCATACATTGAGGTCTCCCATGGAATCACCGATTAATAGGAATTGATTTAACCATGTTAATGTAATAGGTTCGTGCTCCAATACTGTACAATAAATCTGCGTGCTCGTATGTATATCAACGACATTTAAAGATTTATCTTCCGCGCAAGATATTATATTCTTACATTCTTCATCAAAAGTAACAGCATTGACTTTCTTCTTATGTCTCTTGACATTAAATAACAAGTAGTATGTGTCTATATTCCATAGAGAAATTTCACCATCTTCAGTACCCGAAACTAGTTTTAATTCGTCTCTAAAAATTTGTGAAAAGTTGATATATTCGTCAAACCTTAAATTTGGATTTTCCATTACCTTGATAGATTAATACAGGTTACTTTGGAATCATGCTCCAATTGTGCAATAAAGCATTCTGCTGATCTAATTGTTTTTTCTGCAGTATTATTTTTCCAAACTGCAACCGTGCAATCCCATGATCCCGATATAATTATCTGACGGATTGGACTCCATATTAAACAAGATACTGCGTCGTCGTGGACGGTTAATTCATCTATTACTTTACCAAATTTGACATCGTAAAATATTCTTTAAATTCAAAAATAATTAATATTAATATTACTCATCAAGATCAAGGTGGACACCAACATTCCAACATGATTTCCCTTTGAAATCTTAAGTTTCGAAAATAAAGTTACTTGAAGACGGATTTTAATTTCAACAAAGGCTTTCCAATTCTCAAGTAAAAATCTTTCTTATAAAACAATCAGATTGTGAAATGTCGGCTTCATTATTATAAAGTAGTAATTATTTTTTAGATAATTTATCTTTTTTGTTTATATCAAATAGTTCATGGTTTCATCCTAAAAATGTCATACCGACAATTGTAAAACGATGCTGATATTGAAATCTGTTTTCAAATAACGTTCTTTTTGAAAACCAATATTTCAGGTGAAACCATTAGGTGGTATCAGTATATGCACCTTCCCGTTAAAATATAAGATAATATATTTTATACGTACAGGGTATTATTGTATGAACCTGCCACGAGTATCTGATCATTCGATGTAGTATAATAGGATATGCAAGATGAAAGGCTTAATTTTGATAATGACACGCTTCGCATCATTTTTCCTTTTTCTATCGAATACATTTTAAGCATGCCATCTTGACCCACAGATACAATTTCATCATTATTCTGCTCATTAAATATTATTACAAAACATGCGTTTTCTTTATGTGATTGGAAGACTCTGCATTCGTTCAAGTGAATTATGTCATCGTTCCCTGGTTGATCTTCTACAAATAAGCTTAATAAATTATAATAATTAACTAACAATTAACATATATAAGGAACAAAATTTTACCACACGTTATTTCTGTAGAAGTTAATGCTAGATCTTTGTACAAAGAATAAGTTTTTGGCGTGAATCGTTTGGGATGCGGTAAGGTAAAAATTTGTTTTGGTATTTGACCAAATTCCATAATTTGTATTTCTAGGCCGTATCGATCATTTACATCTTTAATCGTATCTAAATCTACCGCTCCTTCGTAGCATAAATGGAAAAATACTGGAATTGTGCGAAATGAATTTGTTAATAATTTTCAACAATAAGAAGAAAGAGTTAATTGGTAGTATATACCATTGTCTGCTTTCTCTGCCTCTTTTCCTCTTTGCTTATATCCAAAAATTAAATCAATCCAAAGATGAATGTTTTGAGAAACATGATCACTTTCAAGAGCATTTCTTAATTTATTTATAAAATCCGCAGGCCCTGTAAACAAGCAAACTTATTGGTATGAATTTATATAAAAAACTTTTCATATTTCAAATGTACCTTTGGCCCAAGGTGGTAGATGAACATCACCTATTTTTGCACCATCGTGGCGATATCCAAAATCAATACCATACCCATTTACCAGAAAGTCTCCTTGATTGCTTGTATCGTAAAATTCTGGTATTAATTCTTTAAAGTCAGACATGTTCACCAACACATTTTTCCAAACATCAGCTACACTGCAGTTAGGTATTTTTGTTGGTAAGTGTAAAATAAAAAATCTATTCTGCAGAGTTGATTGACGTAGTATTTATAATATAAATACTGCTGTAGTACAAATAAACATCACATAAGTTGGAATCTTGTGTTTAACAACTAATGTCACCACACGAATGTATTCTTTCACTCAAACATATATTTAATAAATTTATTGTTATAGATTTAATTTGTTTTAATCGTTTATGTGTGGATGGTATATATTTTGAAATAATTTAGATCCAAGATGTGATGCTTATATTATTAAAAAGCAATAAAATGATGTACATACTTATTAAACATTCTATCTGGATGATCAAATCTTCCATTTTGAAGGCATAGCATATATTGTGGGCACTTTCTTACTAAGTAAAATAATACAAAACCTGGTGCACTGTAGTGAGATCCATATAAAAATTTTGGTTCAGACATTTCAACATACCTTTCCTATAATTAAAACAATTTAAAAACTTTATGTACATTTTATGTAGTTAAAATTTTCAGCAACTTTACTTTCAGTCTTTCCAAACGTGTTGGCTCAAGTGCTCCTATGGGTTTTGAAAGATCTCTATAAATATCTGGATTATTAAAGTCTATCAATTCTGAAGTATAATCTTGAATTATCCATGGCATTACTGGATACTGAGTCAAATCATGGAATGTTCTATCAGCTAAACTGAAATGTTTGTTTTCATATTTCATCAGAAAATATTAAATATACATAATAACTACACAATTGATTAAAATTTACCTGTTTATGTATAAAAGATAGTCAAAATTCGATAATGAACCATTTTGCCATCTCATTGTCATTTGGTTCTGTGGAATTGTTTCTAATAAAACTAATGGTTGATTCACTAAATTATCATATAATTCATCCCTTGCTTCTTGACTTTGAAATGATAGATAAACATGTTCAGTTTTAGATTCTATTATCCTCTTCCATTTAATTTCTAATCCCTATAGCATACAATAAAACATAATGATATATATATATAATTATATGACACATCAATTGTAGAGTTACTTACTACTTGTCTCAATAGAAATCTTCTTTTAATAATATTATTAATGTCTTTTAGCTGAATCTTTAATACTGGATGCTAAAAGAACAAACAGCAATTGCAAGGATAATGATTTTACGTCTTATAATGTAGTCTATTGGTTTTATGTTATTGTACTACCTGATCCATATTGTTATAGGGCTGAAAGTACAATCTTGATGTAGTTAAAAGAACTCTTCCAGGATTTATAACAAGTGGTAGAACTTTACTTGCTTGAGTTTCTACTACCACCTGTTCATATAAATCTTCTAACCAAGAAGTATCAAACGAAACTCGTGATTGTCTTGAATAAATAATTGCCATAATCTATAAAAAAAATCTATTATAGAAATCAATCACAAATAAGTTTAAATAAGAAATTTATAAATGTTACCATAGCATTTTGCTCCGCTGTTGGCAAAGTTGTTGCTCTATGCAACTGTAAAATCTGTGGTAGACACTCCTCAACTTTTACATAATTAAAATAAAAAAGAAAATGTATGCTCTTTTGAATAAACTTATATGGAGCAAGAATATTTTTTTCCAACATTTCCACATATTGCTTACAATAAACCGATAAAACATTATTAGAGCTGCACAGAGGTAATATGCATGACTTTATAATTTAAAAATTCAGATTTAATCAAACAATGAAATAATAAAAGTACCAACCTATCTGTTAAGCTTGTTGATTCAAACTGTTCAATTTTTGTAGTCTCTTTAAGCTGAAGTTTTATAAGTGGTTGCATAATATCTTTGTTCACAAAAACTAAAGATTTTGAACAAAACTTTAATCTTCCATCTATCCATGTATCCTCTGAATTAGACAGATCTTCTATTTTCATTAAGACACTGTAATCCTCAAAAAATATCTCTCCTGGCTCCAAAAGTAACATTGTAAATCTACAAATATTTGTTTATATGTATTAATACTTTTCAGAATAATTAATATCTTTACAAACCTTTCTTTCTCCATTGTTACACAGTCACACATGTACATTGTCAAAATATTTATACAAGCTATACATGATTTTAAAAAATACTAAACAGTAATTGGTATTCTTTTTATTTCCTCATCTTGCGCTGTCAGTTCGGTTAGTTCAGTCGTTCACTTTTATAGGTTAAGGTGTAGGTAACAATAGAAAAAGACAGGTCGTGGTGAGCCAGACAGCTCCAAACAGTTCTAGCAGATTCTAGCAAAGATGACTTTGGACAGCTTTTTGCAAAGACAAAAAGAATCCGGGATTAGAGTTAAATAGGTTTAAAAAATGTCGATAAATCATAATTATTATAAAATTGATTAAATGTAATTTAATTCATAATTAATTTATCATACATAATATATAATCAACAGCTTTCAAGTTTCAAAGCTAATAAAATCAAAATTGATTCATAATTTAAGTTTTTTTATCTCTTCTGGCTTCAAATCAGTCCTTAATGAAGCGATACGCCGTACTTCCGTGGGTGTCAGTCGCCAAGCAATTGCGTCAGCACCGCAATAATCAGCTAATTCCTCAATTTTCTCGATGCTCAATATCGTAGCAATCTGTGATAAACGTGCAAATTTATCTCGTACAGACCAAGATGTGGCCGCTGCTAAATAGCTTGCCAAAGATCTAATCTCTTTATCTAAAATAAGTCCACCCGCCTGAAAATCAAAATTACTTAAAAAATTCGAATTAGCTTTGCCGGAAAATACTTTGAAATATACATACTCTATTAAATGTAGATTTTAAAACCACTTTCTCTAATTTAGCTGTTACCTCGGCAGTTAGAAGGCCAATTAAAGCGTCATAATTGGAAGTTGTTAAACTGCCTTTAAATGCTTGAAGCAGACCCTCCAGATTCATTACTAATGTTTGTACAAAAGGTTCATCCGTTTCGTATCTTAGAAGTTCATCCTAAAATAGTATATATATTAGCGAGTGGGTGAGATGAATTCTTTCCTCCCGAAAACCGTAGACGGCAGAGGGAATTCAAAAAGGAAACACTGTTTAAAATTATTAAACATTAAAAATATTTTAATTTAAGACTTCATTCCTATTTGGCGAACATCGGTAATCTAATCATTATTTGACTAACAAGATATCTCTAATAGGATTCTTTTGCCATCTACAGTTTGCGGATTAGTACGAATTAATTTCAATGCCAATATATATAATTGAAAAGCTTATATCAATATTACATTAAGAAAGTTACAGTAGACTTTTAATTAAATGAACCAATTTCAAGATTTATGGGTCGAAAATAAAATTAGGTATAGTTTGGTCAAATCTTCACATAAAAGAGGGTAGTGTTCTTTTTTTTCAATTACTGGCCGTCGAGGCACTACCGTGTCTCTTGATCTTTATTAACGCGTATTATATTAGAAAAATGATTACCTCGTTAATAAGATGATCTATAGATAGAAATGCATCGACCCATGGAGATACTCTAGGTTTCACGGCGCTAACGCGTAGTTGCTCCAAACCAAAATCCGTTACTGCCCGTAAAATGGACGTAACACCCTTTAAACTAGTTAAACAGCTGTCAACTTTGCCCCTATCTTTTTGTTGCATATTTGAAAATGTAGAATCTATTTCAACAGTAAGACTCTTGCATAAAGTCTCTACATATTCGATACTGACATCTGTATTATTCAGGTAAGCCTGAAACAGAATAATAACACATTCTTTAGTTTTATTTCTTTAGAACATTGTTAAAAAATATGCTAATTGTACCAAAAACATGAGTCGTGCAAGCTCGGTATCCGACGCTTGTAAACGACCATGCTGTATGCTGGTTTGAAGTGCGCTATAGGCCTGAGCCAAGTCCAAATATCCTGCTGGATATCCTTGGCGTAATCTATATCTCAATCTATTAGCAAACTCTCCTTCCAAAATACCACATGCCATATTGACTACCGCACATACTCCGTCTATGCTCCAACTTGAGATAGCCCTTCTAATACATTTTTGAATTATAAAAAAGACATCGTCGACCATACTAGACGTTTGCTGATCTTGCTCCAAAACATCCAATCCTATAGCTTTATTAACGCTTTCTTCTAAAAAGTATCTTTCCAAAGCAAGATAAGCTCCTAAAAGCTCTTGCATCCCATGTGCTAATTCTGAATTGGTTAGAAGCAACTCAAATTCTTTCATTAAATCTTTGCGTTGAATTTCGTCTGTTGTACTAATTTCCACATCGTTCTTTACCCTTCTTCTTAAGAAGCGAATATACAACTCTGCTCTCGAGTGCATTATAGTAATTTCTCCTAATAGCAAATCTAATTTTTTTGGATCCATTTTTTCTTGAGTTTGTTTGCGGAAATTATCGTTTATCAATTGCACTTTGTGATTAATGTACCGATGTTTTACAAATTCTGCAACCATTTTTTTCACTTGTCTATCACACTCTTTTTGTATAATCGATACAGTAGTTAAAACCCTTCCAGGACCATAATAAGTTTCAATAATAGGCTGATGAACTTCTATCATTCTAGCTATCCCTTCAAACAGTAATGTTATGGTATCGGCAAATATAACCGATGCCCGTGAATCGTTATTCTTTATTTCAATTGCTGCTTTTAGATTTTTTTGTGCTGTCTCTTGTAGCTAAAAGATAAAATTAACATTATTTAAACAGTTTGAACTAAACTTGCCCTACAAGTCAAATTCACCATTCTTAAGTAGAGTTCCAAGTTTATAAAAAGCAGTACTTAAGTTTATTGTTAATAAAGTTGCAAGTAATTGTTAAAATTCCTGTAATTGCACAGTTACCTTAGTACACAAATAATGACAGAACTTTTTTAAGCCTTCCATGTGCATTCCTAACAATGGAAATATCTTGAAGAATCTTTCAACAGATGCCAGATCCTCCAACTTGACAGCTTCATCAAATTTTCTAGTAACCACAGTTCTTAATTCCATAGCAGCCTGTTGCAAAGTAACAAGGGAGCTACTAATACTATTCTGGTCCCCCGATACATCTTCTGCTGTCCTTTCTAATAACTGCTGGTCCATTGACAAATATCTGTGAACATGAGCAGCTCCCTGTTCATAATCTTCATTTCTCAAAGCCATTTTTACACCTTCGCTGCATAATTGTAAATCCAAAATATCATGAACACGACTTTGGCACTCACAGACACGGCTCTAAATTAATTATATAGTTAGCCTGATTGCTACTTTTCTCTTTTAAAAAACATTAAGTATCAGATTTAAACTTACTCTTGCAAGGTCTAATTGTCTAACTTTTGCACTCACATTTTCAGCTAACATATTAGTATGCGATATCATATCCCTAAATTTTTCTCCTTCAGTTCTTATAATTGCCACATTTGGAAGAACTTTGCTTATGTTTTGTAGTTTTGCTTCCACATGACAGTGTCTAAGTAATATACTGTCTAAATCCTTTTTTATATTTTCCTATAAAAATAAAGTGTAATGTAAAAATTACATTTGTTAATGGATTTATATGATAAAAAATAAGTAATTATTAACCTCGGCTTCTGATAATTTATGGAGAATTTCTTGCAAATTCTCTTCGTTTACTAATACATCCATTTTGCTAATTATATGTATGACATGGAGATCAAGAAAATTATATGCTATAATAATAGCAAGATAACTTTTTCTATTTTTTCTTATATTAATCAGTGGATCGGCTGATTGAGCATATGGTTATATAAAAAAGATTGCTATAATATTTACAACAAACATTGTTAAATTATATAAAAAGTAAGCATATTTTAATCTACATTCAGGATAAAGTGATCTAATATTACAAATATATTTACAAATTATTTATAATGACAAAATCTATACATATGGCAAGACAGCCTTTAAATTTTCGAACACACCCTTTGGGACTTTGGCTGACTCTTGTCCTCCCTACTCCCTAATCCCTAGCCCTAGCCTAGTTAGTGATCGGTGAAAACAATTGGTGATGCCTGGGCGGTTGGTGGGTTGCGGATCCAAAAGAATTTGTGATCAAAAGAAGAATGAAAGATTTTTGTAGCTTTTGTAGAGACTAACAAATTTGCAATAGGAGTTCGAAGAAAACTTCTGTGTAGGATAAAATACTAAATAAGGTATTTAATCGTTAAAGAGGTGATTGATAAAGTATAGCACGCATACAAATCGCGCGTGGCTTGAAACAGGAAGTAAAAGGCCCTTGCTCTACTGCGCATCTTACGCGTTTTCCTGAAGGAAAATGGCTACCAGCTGTCATTTAGTTTAGAAGCAGAGTTGATAAAGTGATAAAAACTAATGAAAAGCCATCGCATATGTCCAATGCAATACCGCGATGCAATTATATAACTCTCGGGTCTTTCAATAAGGTAACGATTGTTGCGGTTTTAATGTGAATTATCAAATCTTTATTGATACCATGAAAGCCTACTGCACCTTCTGTTTACAGTTTTTATTTTCCTCGAAATGTATAAGAGATTGATACATTACTGATTCACAAATCGTTATAACATTTCTATATTTATAACATCCGGAAATTCGTGACGTTGAAAGATATATTCAATTAAATTGGAGCCTTTCATCACTCGGCGACGAAACTGATACTTACTCACCGAGGACGCATCATCTGCGAACAAGGTAAGTCATGGTTTACCAAAATTACTCTGTGATAAGAAGCAAGCTATTTTGCACCATAGAATTCTTACTGTCATCTTACACTTGTTACAAATAAGTTAATGTTCTATTGCAGTATAGCAGCATGGGTTCAAGTCAACAATTTTCTCTCAGATGGAATAATTATTTAAAACATATTACATGTGCTTTTGACACATTAAGAACTGATGAAGATTTAGTAGATGTAACTTTAAGCTGTGAAGGAAAACGAATAAGGGCACACAAAATGCTATTATCGGCATGTAGTACATATTTCAGAGATTTATTTAAGGTATTACATCGTTTCTATTGATATATAATATAGACTTTGAATCTGAGAGATTTTTTATGAAATTAATGTTTCTTATAGGAAAATCCATGTCAACATCCTGTTATAATATTTCGAAATGTGAAATTTGATGATTTAGCAGCATTGGTCGATTTTATGTACCAGGGTGAAGTAAACGTGGTTCAAGAGCAGCTAGCAAGTTTTTTAACGACAGCTGAACTCTTAGCAGTACAGGGTCTTACTGATGGTTCAGGCAAGGATAATGATAGCGTAGGAGAGGTATAATATCAGATTTTCTCTAATGCTCTTAATCCTATTTATTGTACTGCTACATTAACTACTCTTTTGTTTAGGACGATCAAGAAATTCCTAATGAACCAGAAGTTCAGTTACAAAATTTATCAGGAAAGATAAATGATGTTCAAGGAAGCAAATCACCTTGTTCTCCATTGCCATATCATGCCGTTGACTTACAGCCAGAAGCCCCTCCAAATAAAAGAAGAAAATGTCGAGAAGCAGCATCTACTAATACAGACAAAACATCTAATGCCCTAACAGGAAAAGACACAGAAAACAAAACCACTGAAAATCAAGCAGTACCTGGTTCAGATCCTGTGGAGATAATACCCCTTATGCCCAACTTAAAATTAGAAATGCCTGAATACCTGGAGCAAGATGGCAGTAGCTGTAGCTACGAAGAACAAAACTTAGGAGATAATTCATTAACTAAAATTCGTATAGATGACCAAACTTCCAATGCCCAAGAGGATCAAAAACTTGATATAAGCCAGACGTTTTATTCGTGTAACCAGGCTACATCTGATAGTATAGAACAAAAGTGTCAATCGTCGCTGGATGTTGGTAAGTACATTAAATATAAAAAATTCAGAAACAGAATGCTTGAAACAGGTACATTAAAATTTCTTATAAACAGGACATCTTCTATGCAAGCCTGGCACTTCGGGGGAAAGATTAAAACAGGAAGCAGTACAGGGTAAGTTTTGAATTTCTTACTAAAAACTTCTATAGAATCTGATGCTTTACCATGACTAAATGAATTAAAACAGAAACTATAATTTTCTTTGTATTTGATTGAAAAAAAAGGACTGAATACTTGGTAAAGGAATAGATTTTTAATGTACCCTGACAATGCATGTATTGAAGTAAACTCTTGTTTTTCTAAGAATTCTCTTGTAAATCACAAAACAAAATTTAAATGAAAAATTGTTTTTTTTTTACTCATTGTTGGGTACAGTATTATTAATAATTACCTAATAATATAGTTAATTGAAGAATTTTAATTCCCTATCTTAAAATATTCTCAGTAATGAAAGGTAGCTGGTTAATAGAACTCACATAACAAATTCTGTAATGGTTTAGTAGACTTTGAAGCTTGCATTTCTTTACACAAACACAATTCAGACTAATACAAACTAAAAATATAAACAAATATTGATATAAAATGAAGAAATATTAATTCTTCATAACAGTAAATCTAGCTGGTTCAGATTAGGCTTTTGTTGAAATATTTTTTGGATTTACATTTTCATTGATCCTTCAAGTTTTATTTTAATTTCTTTATCATTGATATATTCTTTCTGCTTTACAATTGTGATAAAGTCACAATGACAAGATTTATTTATATCGCGACTTTTAATCTATGCTGCTGTAAAAAAAAAGTATTAAATTGACACTTTAAAATTTGTGCATTTAAGAAAAAATGATCTTGCTATTGTATCAAGCTACTTTTTATCTCTTATAATATACTTTAAATATTTCAATGTACAGAGTGCATGAATTTTGAATGTAAATGTATGGTACGGGCCCTCAGGTGTAGGTTAAATTGTAGATATTAGTAAGCATTGCCAAGTGCTGTGTATGTGTGCCGACAATCATCAACATTCCTTTAATATTTTATCAAAACCACTATTATATTCTTCCATTTACACTAACCATAGGTTTCCCTCAGTTTTTACGCTAAAAACATGTGAAAGAAGCTTCTTCTGGTACGAGGCTACTTTCTACAAACCCTGTAGTCTACTTTTGATTCTCTTCCAATTACCTGTGTATAAAAATTATGCCTTCTACACATACACAAACACAATTTACTTGCATGCCAAGTTAATCTTACAGTCACTGACTAATAAAGATATTTTGAGACGTTTTTTTTTTTTTTTTTTTTTTTTTTTTTTTTTTTTTTTTTTTTTTAATTGTAATTCTCGTCTATAAATAGATGATTTCTATATTATTGGTTTATTAGTAGATACTCAATGTCCAATTAAAATCTATATTGATCGATTTCGAATGAATTATCGATTATAATCGTATTCAGGAATCGTGCAAATTTTCGGCAAACATATATTTCTTGTTTCTTTATTGTTAAGATTAACTTATGATATAGTTATTATCCTGCAGAAAATGTGTAGGATTGCATCTAACTAATAATTTAGAGTAATCATGGTGGTGGTGCTGGTGACAGTGGCATGTAAATAATTTCTTGCAAATTTCTTAACTTACGACCGACTCTCATCAGTACAATACACAGCGTTGTTTACGTTGTTAGAGGAATATAAATTAATCGGTGGTAAAGTCTGAATTATTGCGTTTTTAACGAAGTATATGGACAGCTCTCTATGATCATGGGGATCAATTTATTGATTTTTTTCTTTAAATGCGATACGTATAGTACAAACATAGTATTTTATATAACACGAAAAGATAAAATGGGTAAGTAATACGATAATCCTCGCCGCTTTATCTTTTGTTTTTTTAGACACTAACATAATTGCAACTATACATGTGTTATAGAAATTTTTTAGTAAAAGCCCACACTATACTTGTCATTCATGAGCAAAGAAAAAGAAAATTGAACTAAAACTGTAAACCGACCAAAAATATAATTCTACTGCGAGCCAATGATTAGTTTAATTATCATTTCACTCTGAGATAGACATAGTTGAGAATTGATATTCCGTGCGTTATATATTCATCTAATCAACTTGAAATGTTTGTATGCGGTATGTAATAATGAATAATTGATGAGAAATGGAATATGTTTGACAATTGATCGATGTAACGAACGTTTGACTAGAATAATGATCATATTCCATGTCGATGATTTTTCAAATTAGCAAACAAATAATCGCTATATTAATAGAAGAGAATGAGAGAAATTTTGTGCTACTATCAAGTTTTTAGTGATTGAGAGAGGGAGAGAGAGAGGAAGAGAGAGAGAGAGAGAGAGAGGGAGAGAGAAATTGAAGGATGCCAAGGCTGCTATCGTTTTAGAGTGAATTGTACGAAGAATTAAGAAAAGAAGTAATTAATCGAAAAAGACAATTTGTTCTCCACGAGCCAGATCGAATACTAACAAATAATAAAAATAAAAGGCTATAAAAAGCTGAGTGGCTTCTGGCTGGCTGCTGGAATTGATCGTAGCAGCGGATTTGGCGATTTCACACATAAGAGAGCTAGCACCTGGCAATTTTGCATACTATATAGTATATATGTATATGTGTATCATGGGAATTGGTCGTGATGAGTTGTTCTAGATTGGCTTACGGCTAGGGGATTGGTTGGTGCTGGGCACAAGTTTACTAATGGTTGCTGCATGTGCACATATCATAAGATTTGACTAACCGAAGATTTGGCCAATGTCTTTCTCCAGGAGGAAATACGTACGTATTTGGTCAGCCGCATAACCTCACCAAAGCAAACGGCCACGGGAAAGTATGTGTACACTGCAAGCAGCGTGGCATGGTCACATCACGTGGAAAATTCAGGCAGACACGCTTCAAATGTTGGCCCTGTAATGCCTGTTTGTGTCGCTGGCCATGTTTCGTCGACTTTCATAAAATGCGCGCCATTCCTCACATCCCGCCGCCATAGCACCAACCTACCTTTACCGTCGTCGACCAAGCTCGGGGCGGTATCGATAAATCGAACTTAAGCTTGGTACGGTCTTAGCTAACAATTGTCTCGCTTTAACCTAAAATACGATGCTTAGCTCGGTCTTCGTCTTAAGTAATTGTTAGGTTGAAATTCGAGCTTCGTTCCATTTATTGATACCGGCCTTGGTCTTTATTTAAACCCGATTTGTACCTGTGAGATATTCGATCGTTTACATTTTGGCTAACTTCACTTTGTGTTGCCGTAGGCTATGCCTATACCAAATTGTAGCACGGAAAATGTATATTAAGGTGCGAGTACACGACGCCTGGTGCGCATGGAGCGGATGCGCGGCATGAATTCGGCTTCAAAATTCAATGGAATTTCATCAATTTTATTTCCAAAATTAGAAATAGAGAGATTCTATATTAACTAAAACGCTTTAATTGTAAATTGTTTAGAAAAAAATCAATGTAAATGAGGGTACTTTGGGCTGCATCGTTACGTTGATTTTGTTGTAAAAAATTTGACAATTGCAGTATTTTAGCCAATAGTTTCTTTATTTTTAATCTTATAAGACGAATTGATGAAAGTTAAGGTAGCGGCAGATATTAACATATTGCTAACCGGTCACGAGTTAACTCGTGTTTTCGTAGCCAAGCATTGGTGACCGGTCACGAGTAAACTCGTGGTAAGCTTTTTTCCGCATCTTTATTGTTTTCACGGCGTACTGTTGGAAATCTTGTAGTGTAATTATTTAGTCTGCATACCTTTCCAGTTGTGTCTCGCTTATAAGACCGACCAAATTTCGTTCTTAGTTGCAAAAAAAAATTCCAAAACAATAACCAGGCACATGAGGTTAATTTTCAAAAAAGTTGCCGGTCAGCAATGTGTTTATTACCCCACATTTCTTGACCTTCACATTTTGTTTTGTTTTTTTTTATACCAATAGTAAATTTTGTACATTTCACTATTTTGCATTAAGTTAAATATTGTCTATAGATATACTTTGCACCGCGTATTTACTTCACGTAACTTACGTTTACTCAACACGAAGCACATCCACTTTGTGCGTCCGTTTCAAGCGTCGTAAGAAAAACCTTTATGTCGCGCGAAAATATCCATGCCGCGGGTAAATATTCACCCTCTATATACCCACTCCTTTCGCTTGGTAGGACTGAGTGAGTTATACTACAGACAAACGAGTAGTCTAGTTTACAAATATCAGTTACGGCATAAATATTTATTTACAAGCAAATGATAGTAAATTAAATTAAATGCAGCGGATTGTTTTACATTTATTAACCCATTAAGTCCAAAATGTCAAAATTTCTTGCACGTTTTCAAAGTGATTTTTTCCTATGTAATTGGCGTTGAAAAAATTCTTGAACCACATATTCTGATGTAAAATTGCATGCTCTTTCAGAATCCGTTGCCAGAATCATGATAAAACTCACAGGAAAAGAGATATGCTCGATTGAAACATAAAAAACACCTAAATTTTCGAAAAAAAAAATTTTTAGGATTTTTTTTCGAAGTGTTACGGTGAAGATATCACCTTGCGACCGTGATCAAAGGTGATCATGGGGGTTGAAGTTTAACAGGGAATTTTTTTGTTGACCTTGAACCATCGCTTTTTTACAAAATGGCGGAAAAAACGAATTTTTTTTTTCAATCTTCATCAACTTTTTTCTCGAAATCTATGGTCTTTAGAAAAAAATTCATAAAAACAAAAATGCCTTAGAATCGCTCGAGGAACATTCTCAAATTTTTTCAGAATTTTTTGAGACAATTTTTGATTTTCCGGGAAACTTGTGAAATGGAATTTTCAAAAATGTCTCCAAAAATTCTGAAAAAATTTTAGGATGTTTCTCGAGTGCTTCTAAGACATTTTTGTTCTTATGAATTTTTTTCTAAAGTCCATAGATTTCGAGAAAAAAATTGATAAATTTGAAAAAATAAAAATTCGTTTCGGCCGCTATGTTCTAAAAACCTATTGGTAAAAAACGATTTCTGTGCAAATTTTAGGAAGATTTTTTTACTCTTAGCGTTACCCAGAGACTACGGCGTGGACGTGGTAAAATTCTGTCTCCTTTGGGGTGCTTTTTTCCCGTGAGTCCCCTTGCCTCTCACGTCTCGGGGTGCTTGTTTTCCGTGAGTCCCCTTGCCTCTCACTTATTCATACTTTTAGGTGTGCTTTTTTAGCCAACATTTATTGCAAATATTTAAATTACATGTTTTGCAGAAAATTCTTGTTCTTATTGGACAGTTTCCATTCGAACAAATCCTCAATTTGTCACTATTAGATCGTCCATGTGCTTTACTTTTGCGACTACTTTTTTGTAAGTAGTATTTGGCAATCGAAATAGTGAACTCTTTTATTCCAACTTTTTTCTTTCCATCGTTAGCAGCATTGAAAATTACAAGAGAATTAGTAATAGACGCCTGTATAAGTCTCATAAAAACTACCCATGTCCATTTTTTTGATCGTATACTTGGGAGTATGTCATTGCAATGTCCGTCATGCAGGTCAACACCTCCCATGAATTTGTTATATAGGTGAAAAGCTTGCGGAAAAGGTATTTCAATTTTAGATTTAGCCTCTGCGCTGTATCTTTTTGAAATAGATAGAGGATTGACACCTGCTGCAGTTGAAGCTATTGAGACGGGCTTCGAATCCATGATAGTAATGAAATTTATGCCACTGTTTACGTCGTGCTTCACCACATATGTCCCTCTTGGAGCTTTCTTATCAAGCACATTTTTTTCTTTGACTCGATTATCTCTGATAGTACCAGTGCATTTCAAACGCAATTTCTTCAAATGTAATACCAAATCCATGTTCGTGAAGAAGTTGTCAAAGTACAGATGAAATTGAGAAATTTTGTTATAACTTATTATTTGAAAAAATGGTTGTAATAAATATAATACTACTCGTGAACCTAAAGCACATTTAGATAACTTATCTCCAATTTGAGAATTCTTGCCGCAATAAAGATCCAAATTCAGTAGATAGCCGTCCGAAGTACACAAGCCCCAAAATTTCAAACCAAATCTTATCGGTTTTCCTCGAATAAATTGTTTCAAAACAGTTTTTGCATAGGATTTGGCCATCATCTCATCAACGGATAGAGCAGTTCTCCATATTCCGAATTTCATGATGTTTTTTTGAAAAAGTTTCAGTAGAGAACGAACGCGCCATCCTCGATCATTTGAATCTTTGTCTTTGTTTTTTGAAAACTTCAATTTAGATTTTGTGATTTCAAATTGTTGGCGAGACATTGCAGAAGAAACTACTTCATTAGATAAATACGGATCAGATGACCAGTAATCTCTCTGTGATTTTCTGGGATTGAATGTAGAAAAAAAAACTATTCCAATAAAAGTATCAAGATCTTTCAATTTCAGATCATAACCATTGTCTTTACACGCATCAATAATATATTTTTTCATTTCAATAGAAAAAAAGGTTTCAAACAATTGAAAAGGTTCGCTCCTACGTATTTTCTTTTTTTGCTATTCGGACAATAATACTTTATCTTCACAAGAATCAGGGTGTAACTTTTCACCCTCAATCCAAGTGAATTCATGACCTTTTTCAAGTTTATCTTGTTTTTCAGAATAATTTGCACGAGCTTTATTGTAAGTGATATTGGGTATTTCATGTTCGCAATCTGAATCAAAATCGGAACCAGAATCATCGGAACCTGAATAGTCAGGATCCGGAATCAATACGTTGCGTTCTGAATCACTATCTGAAGAATCTGATTCATATTCAGAAGATCTTACACGTTTCAGCGACATAATGTATGAAATTAATGATTTCGTTTATTTATCACTCATCCGTATGTACAAAAATACGAAAGAAGAGAACAAAAAAAGACGAATATTCATGAATACATGAGACCAAAAATTACGCTTATCTGCCGAAATGAAATGGAAATAAAGGATGAAATTTTTGTCGGAATCTATAAGTCTTTGAAAAAAGAATGAAAATAAGTTAGAATCATTCGAGCAATATTGTAAAATTTTTTCCGAGTTTTCGTAGACAGAACGTTTTTTTACCAATAGGTTTTCAAAACATCGGCCGAAACGAATTTTTATTTTTTCAACTTTATCAATTTTTTTCTCGAAATCTATGGACTTTAGAAAAAAATTCATAAGAACAAAAATGTCTTAGAAGCACTCGAGAAACATCCTAAAATTTTTTCAGAATTTTTGGAGACATTTTTGAAAATTCCATTTCACAAGTTTCCCGGAAAATCAAAAATTGTCTCAAAAAATTCTGAAAAAATTTGAGAATGTTCCTCGAGCGATTCTAAGGCATTTTTGTTTTTATGAATTTTTTTCTAAAGACCATAGATTTCGAGAAAAAAGTTGATGAAGATTGAAAAAAAAAATTCGTTTTTTCCGCCATTTTGTAAAAAAGCGATGGTTCAAGGTCAACAAAAAAATTCCCTGTTAAACTTCAACCCCCATGATCACCTTTGATCACGGTCGCAAGGTGATATCTTCACCGTAACACTTCGAAAAAAAATCCTAAAAATTTTTTTTTTCGAAAATTTAGGTGTTTTTTATGTTTCAATCGAGCATATCTCTTTTCCTGTGAGTTTTATCATGATTCTGGCAACGGATTCTGAAAGAGCATGCAATTTTACATCAGAATATGTGGTTCAAGAATTTTTTCAACGCCAATTACATAGGAAAAAATCACTTTGAAAACGTGCAAGAAATTTTGACATTTTGGACGTTAATGGGTTAAATAGTCTATAATTAAGAATTTCTTTACCTAACACGGAATTTCTCCAAAAAAATGTTATGATAGTCTTTTTTGGTACATTTAAAATTTAATTGCTTAATTTCAATCGTATAAAAAAAAAATTATCACAAAGAAATTTAGGGAATTTTGGTATCAGGTGGATAAATGTTTAATTACAGACCATTTAAGATAAAAGCGAATGACATTGATAGACTGTAACTCCAAGCAAATGCTTTCGTATATTAGAAATATATAGATTCTAGGACTATAGAGCTAGAGAAATTTATGGTATAATTATAAGCTGCTTAAAAAATGACAGTTTAAAACATTTTAAAGAAATAAGAATATGTACAATAATAGGAGCCAGGAAATTAATTTGAACTTTGAAATAAGTTCAGTTGTAATTCAGAAAAGAAATATTTAGTATATTAAAACTTTCAACCTACCCTAAGACTAACATTTTATTTTTACTTGATTTATTAAATGTATATAAAATTTTCTACATTATACATTTTCAATTTTTATATCACTGGCAATGTCCAGTCAAAATGAATCCAAAGTAAACACAGTTATACCATGTATAACTCATCAACTTATCTATTGAAAAGCATAGATTCTTCGATATATTATTGTATTTTCTCTTTAAGAGTCCAAAATATGCAAGAAATATAATTTTTTATGTAAATTTGTCTATCCATATTACAGACAATTACCTTTTTTTATTCTCTTAATGTTGAATCTTTTCTATAACAAAAAAAAAACAGAAAACCACTTAAGAAAGAAAATTATTCTAATTTCTATTTAGCTGGATACGGTTTCAAATACATATCTGATAATTTTTGCTCTCCGAAATAAACAATTTATTTTAGTTGATCCATGGTACTGACGATTGCTACTATAAATATATTAATAAATGTAAAATATTCCGTTACATTTAATATAATTTATTGTCATTTGCATTATTTGCTTGTAAAAAAATGTTTGTCATAACCGACATGTGTAAATTAGACTAAACAGTTTTATTGTCATTCTCACACAGTCTTAGGCCTGAACTCATAAACGGAATTTAAACTTAGCACGGTCTTAGCTAAGATCAATTGTCTCACTTTAACCTTAAATACAGTGCTAAACTCCTTCTTCGTTTTAAGTAATTGCTAAATTAAAATCCGAGCTTGGTTTGATTTACAAATTCGAAGCCTACCTAGTTCATATTTATTTTTCGTATTATGTTTAGTATAGGCTACAATAACATAGAGTGAAGTTAGCTAAAATGTAACCAATTCAACTTCCTGCAGTGCTATATAATATCAGATCAGCACGGCACATAACGATACGTTGGTTGAAGGAATACATGAAATACATTTATGCTCCTTCAATTAATGTACCGTTTCGTGCTGGTCCGGTGCTGTATAGAGTATAGATCTGGTCTTATTCGTACCTCGCGACCAATGCCCGTGAGGGCGTGCCTATCGAAACTGAAATCACGAGTTTGACTCTCATTCCCATTATTTCACACTTTATCAATCATCCAAACACCCATCACTTATATAAAATTTGACTACTTTACATCTAAGACTGATATCGCGTACGTCCTAAATAAGTGTTATTGAATCGAAAAAATAATACTTGGTATGGTATAGTATATAGTATAAATCTCACGCGCATATAGTTTGCCTGACGTGTTACACGCGTAACAATTTGGCGCGATATTCCTCTCGACCGAGTCTTCTCGAGATGCCTGGATACAAATATCTATATTTTACCTTGATTTTCTTTATTATACAAACGTATTGTTTGTGTGCAATATTTGTTGATATTCTCTAAAGAGTAAAATTGTTTCAAAGATAGAGCGCGTGTGTGCCATTTATGGATATATTTTATATAGATATCTACATATTGTTATTGTGGTTTGTATCTGGGTAGGTTGTTGCGGCTATTGAAAATAATTCGCAATCAACGATATTTATTTTAAATTATAAAGTACAAAGTATTAGTGCCGATATATTGTTTCCTACAAAGTAAGATAAACACATTAGTGAAAAGAACTCTGTAAACGTGTTAAGTTACGCTGTACGTGAATTGAGATCGGATTTGCATTGATTGTCAACGATCGTTTTCATTCTCCAATTACAATGAACCTTAACTTTTCTTATCCCTCGTTAGAGATTCAAGTTTTTTTACTAAACTTTGTCGCCGTGTAATACGATTGTTAACAATCATAGTAACCTCGTCTTCGATTCATTGGAAAAATACTCATTTTAATTTTAATTAATGTTAATACTCTAAAAAGTATATAAGTTTGCGAGTGATATAATCAGAATTCGAATAATTTGCAAATTAAGTTGATAGCTTACTAGGAGAGCTCGTACTTAAATTTTTATATACGATTGTACAATATAGAATCCCATAATACTATCGTACTCGAATTACATATTCACTTATAGACTGAATTTTTGTGTCGTAAAATTACTGCATAGTTGCCTTAAGCGTCTATAGTATATTGTCGTTAGTATTTAATGTACTGGATCGAAGCATAAATTGTACGATATTTCTGTGAAATTATCCACAATACTGGAACAATAAAAAATAGTCTCGTCATTATTTAGGTTAGCTGTATTTGTTTACATTAGCCAGTCTTTCTAATAGAAGCAAAAAGACAAAAATTACAGTTTTAGGTAGTGTGAGCTTAGACTCTCTCTTTCTCTTTCTCTTTCTATTTCTATTTCACACACACTCACATGTATTCTCCTCTTTTTCTCTCACTCTTTCTCTATCTGTCACTCTGATGGTGTCATGTGTATTCTGTCTCTTTCCCCACCAAATATCATCTTTGCTCAGCTTTGGCAAATAAATTTGATTAGCACACGTGTGCATCGTATCTTAATTGCGAGAGAAAACCAATAAATGTTTAATAAGGAGTGCAATGGTGATAGTTAAAGGAAGCTTGAAAGTACATCCACATTGGTTGTTTGATTTATTGGCTGAATTTCTCTGGCTGGATCACTTCCGTTGCTTGGGTTAAAATCGCGCGGTGATGTTTGGAAAGCAGCCACAGAGATGATATCCCTGTTCTTTGTGTTTACTTGTAGAGCAAGAAGAAGATAGTACATGGAACATCGATCCTAACGCAGAGCTCGGCTCAAACGATGACTGCATTGGTCATTCGTCGGACACAGAGTGCGTGTTTAAGTGCAAAATTTGTCGGAAGGGTTTCAAGCACCCGATTTCCTTGACACTTCACAAGGACTTGCATATGGGACAAACAAGATGCCCGATTTGCCAACGCACGTTCAATCGAACTTACGACATGAGAATACACTTGTTGCGTATTCACAAGTTTCCTTTCCAATTTGTCAACAAGTCTAATAACCTAAAATCTTCATCGATGAAGCATAGACGCTAACCCTTCTACACAGCAACAATGACGTTCGTGTAAACACTCCGCTCTATAACATTCGTTCTTCGATATTCTAATATTTTCGTGTCGATAAAGCGTAGACGCTATCCGTACAGCACCAAGTGACTTCACTACATCTTTTAGACATTTTTTACTCAATTGGATGACTAAAAAAGATATCTGCAAGACAACTTTTAGTCAAGTGTACTGCAAGGGTAATCTTTCTACAACAACAGTGATGTTCATGTAAACATTCCTCGCTTTATAATCTTCGTTCTTTAAATCCTTCTCATTCTTTAATAGTTAAACTTACTCTTACACTCACTTTCTCTCTCTCTTCTCTTTTTTCTTTTCTCTTTTTTCTTTTCTCTTTTTTCTTTTCTCTTTTTCTCTCTTCCTTATAAATCTTTGAGACTGCCATTGCAAACGAATAATGTGATAAAACACGCAATTAATAAAAAATTTTATGTATGAATAAGAGCCGGTAGTAAGTTGGGAAATGTAATGGAAAGGACGGAGAAAGAAAAAGAAGACTTAGAGCAAGTCCTGGTCTCTCCTCTGTGTCAATGTTTACAAACAAACGCATCGTGAGAGAGCAAATGTTGTCGCATGAAAACCAGTGTTCGCTAGCTTTTTCGCGGTATAAACAACACAAGAACATTCTTCTTTTATTTTCTGGCTACAAGCTTTTATTGAGTACGCTTTATGGGGATTGTATTATTACGTATACTCATTATTTGTATAACCAGCCTTAGTGACACGGGAACACAGTGTATACACAGGGTTCGGGTGCGGTACACTCTGGGTTGGGCTTGTGAGAAGAGCTGGATTGTGGAGGTGCGAGTAGGCGTAAAGAGAAAATTAAGATAAAAGAGACACAAGAAAAAGCTCACTGTCACCTATATCGTACGTTTATAGTAAAAATGATGAGAGAGTGAAAACTGAGTGAATGGGAAAACTCTTTGGATTGTGTGCACAGAACCAAAGTACGATGCGTCTGCTGGATCAGAGCTGCAGGCTTTGGCCGCACCGGCGTCAGTTTTCACGACGACGACGACGACGACGACGGCGGCGGCATCATCGTCATCGTCGTCGTCGTCGGGCACGTTGGCTACGTTGCTGTCGATCGTCAGCCAGGAAGGTACTAGACGGAGGTCCAAACCGCTGCACGACGAGAATGGTCGGTGGGTTTGCGACGTTTGCGGCCGTACCTACAATCGTGGGGACTCCCTTGCACACCACCGCAGTATTCACAGGGGCGACACCGTCTGCCCCATCTGTCAGGCTGTCTTCACTCGCAAGTACACGATGCGCTGCCACATGGTCAATGTGCACGGCGTCAAGTGATCAACCTCCTTCACTTCCATCTCCACCACCATCAACCTCTCCTCAGATACTACAACACCAGTGCCAATTGCCTCCAAACGCTTTCCACGTTGCTCAGGAAAACGCCGTATCGTCAATTAATTTTATTTATATTTTTCTTTTACTTCCACTTCTACTTCTACTCCCCCCCCTACTTTCACTTTTACTCTCTCTCTCTCTCTCTCTCAATATATATATATACATATAATTTTTATTTCTTTCCATCCTATCTTTCATTCATCTCCTCATTTATTAAAATACTCTCAACGACTGATATAAACTCTTAGACTTATAAATCTCCCTTGTCTCTACATAGAATCGCGAGACTATTTTATATGTGTAGCTTGCTTTCTTTCTCTCTCCTTCCATTCTTAAAAATCATTTTTGTATATAGTTGTAGCATATTCGCGTACGCGCTTTTTTTACACCTATTGTATAAACCACATCTTAATATGCATATAAAATATGTAAAAAGTGGTTCCAGTGTATGCATTTTTTTGCTGTACTCGCGAAAGAATTTTTTTCTCGCTAATGTAATAACAATAATAATAATTATTAGTATAACAGAAAACTATGTATATGTTAACATTGTAAGCAACTGAAATGAAATAAGTCGGTGTTATATATACATGTCATGTAATTCATATTGTATACGAAAAGATAAGTGACTAAATTTTACTTAAATGTTGTTTGAGGAAAAAATTGATGTTTTAAAAATCTGTTTTAGTCTAGCTGAAATCGTTGGACGACTTATTTCTAGTATTATAACAGACATGATTCTAAGAGACTTAAAATGGAGATACTTATCAGTATCAGAATATTCGAAGTTTTCGATAATTGTAACGAAACTTTTGCTCCCTAACATTTCATTGTTGTTTCTTTTTTGTCATTAACGTCTAGCACGAAGACAGCTATATTGCCATTGTTACCAGCAGTTTTCACATTCTTTCGTAAAGTTGAGGAATTATTTTGTACTTAATAATAAAACTGTGAATAAATCATATACACTTTCATGTATGTATACTATATAAAAGTGGACTGTTAGGTCAATCCCATAATTTCTGCCCGAATAAGTATTTGCTTTGTAAAAGGAATATATGATTGTCGGTTCACTGTATTTACAGTGCGAGCGATTAACAGGACAGTTTCAAGTAATAGAGTAGGTTTATTGAGAAACCGTAACCAAAGTGTGAGGCACATCGTCGTGCAGATCATTAAAAAGCTAGTATAATTTAGGTAAACTAAATGTGCTTATTGTGTGACTCATAGACGCGTCTCACCATTTTACCGTAGGTTCATTTTTATTTTTCTCTATTGTCCCTCCTATTTTCTATACATCTTTCTTAATTTTAATTACACGAATATAATATTTTATTTAGTTCATTGTGCATGACTGTGAGACAGTTTCGCCCCACTTAGTTTGTAAATTTCTTTGCAATTGTTTTTGTTTTTTTTTGTATCATCGCTGTATTCACACAGATCTCACATTTTGGCATGACTACTCGAAGATTCCTGCGTGTTCTTTGTTTGTAAGATTTCAGTGTGCGCTGATAATTTTTTTATTTGTTTATTTGAAACATACTTAGTGAATTTCTTCATACAAATCAGATAGATGTGTCTGTGCGTATGTGCGTGCGTGAACGAGTGGTAGACTCGGGTGTTGAGTTTTGCGATCAAAGCGGTGAGCCGATATTTGGTTGGTCGATTGATTCGCGATCTACCCCGATCAGTAACATAGCCGCGTCTCCATAACCTCAATATCACGATGAGTGTATCGCTGCTGCATGAGTGCACCAAAGCAATTCGTGTGTTCTGCGTCTAGTTTTGCCTCTCTATACTGAAAAACAAATAAAGCTAATGAAAAAGTTAAATATTCGGGAGGTTTATCTCAATATCGCAGAAAAAGCGAATGTCGCGCGTCCAAGAAGCTCCCAGTCGAATCGAGAACATAGGAAGGATTGGTCATTCATTCGAAATAAGTATACAAAATGGAAAATCGACCAATCTTTCTTAACGCAGAAGCTCTTGTGAAATTATCGCTGCAAATGAGACTAAAATGAATTCAGTTGAGATTTCTGAGTGTGTGTGAGAAAGAGAGAAAGAGAGAGAGAAAGAGAGAGAGAAAGAGAGAGAGAGAGAGAGAGAGAAAGGGTCGGTAATTTGTAGCACGAATTTCTATTCTGATCTAGATTCGCACACGGTGATCATCGAACAGCCGTCGCATTCTTGCAAACTCTGCGGTAAATCTTTTTGGAATCGGGACTCTATGTATAAACACATGAACATGCACAAGGGGACGACGCAATGCCCGGTGTGCCACAAAGTGTTGAGCCGCACTACGCACATGAAGCGTCATTTAAAGAACCGTCATGGCTGGTTGAACGTTCAAACTGGGAAACTGGCAACAGCGACGGCGTCGGCCATTAACGAAAGTGCCGCAAGTGCCGCAGCAACGATCACAGCGCCAGCTGGAAGGAACTCGACGCAAGCTACTGCAGCATCGTCTGCAACGGCGATCGCACCGCAGAACTCGATGGCTGCTTCCGCATCCAGCCCGGCTTCCACTGCAATGGACTCCACTGCCACTTTCACGACTATTCGCATCCGAGAGAGCAGCGTCGAGAGAATCACCTCCAGTCCCATTCCTTAGTCCCCCTCCCCTCCCTAGTTTTGTCCTAACCCCCTCGTCAACCTTGATTTTCCGTACAGTGACACTCTGGGCCCCCAGCCTTCACTCCGATTACCCTATTCAACCAAACTCTTACGCCACCAAATTTAGACGTTTAAGTGCTAGTTCTACCTACCTATATGAATACATCACACCGAATTACAAGTTACACACTCGCTATAGTTCGAGGTATCCCAAGATCCTCATCTGCTGGATTCTAGCAATAACTTTTATTCCTTCGGAGTTCGTGTAGTGGTATATATATATATGTAATAGTGTTTTTAGTTCACTCCTAAGAAACGTAAGCATGCGAGATAGGAGCTGTCCGTGCTGGATCCTTCGTTATATCGGTTTTACGTGCAACTTTACCAAAGAAAGAATTTCTAGTGTTTGTATTTTGTTGCCCAGAGTTTTTTTTTTCTACATTCTACGGTCTAATTATGCGACAAAAGAACTATTATATCGGTGCCTGTTCTTCTTTGATTCTTACGCCCTAGTCACTTTATATTATATAAACACATATTACCATGTGTATATGTATATTTATGTATATGTGTAAATGCACATAAATACATAAGCACCCTGCGATAAACGTGCAACACACGAATACATGAACGCTTTTATAACCAAAACGATGCAAAGATGAAAAAAAACCAATCTATTCTATCTAGTCAAATGAATTCAGTACTTAACGTAGCGTAAGGAGGAATGTGCATTTTTTCATGCAGAAAGTTATATTTATTCTATATATACAATAATATATAAATATATATATTAAAAGCGAGAGCGAAAAATTAGCAATTTAAATACTTGAATAAAAGTCGATTTATTGCAACCAAAGAGTTAATCGATTACTTCTTTTATTTTGTCACACTTAAAAGACAATCTAGTCCAATCGCCAGTCGACTAATTTACCATGGTGCAATAAATACATAAACCTTAACGATTAAAATATTTTCAGAAACGTCGATAACTAGGAAAATTAGTTCCTACTAGAAGAAAGCTCGAGAATAAAATCAAATTTCGCCTTCTATCTCTTATCGCGTAGTGCCATCAATTTCTACTTTTATTCTCTTCTTTATTATCAATTATAGTAGATCGGGTAAAGATACTTTGCCACGGTGCCATATTTTTCTGGTAAGAACAATCTTACCAATTTTCCAGCAGAGCCAATACATTAATGCTTCAACAATATAATTCGTTTCATTTGCGTTAATGATATTAAACATACTCATCGCGTCTACCTTACAAATAAGATTTAAGATGAGAGACTTGCCAAATTTGTATAGTATAATTATATACACACACCAAATTTTATGTATTTACACGTATATAGTAGATAATTTATTTGTCAATATTTCTTCGCTATTATAGTGGAAATATTAGTTATTTACCATACATTTATTATTATTATTAATTCTTGTCAGTTTATTATTTTCGTGTATTACTTTCATTATTATTGTTTGTTTGTTTTTTCTCATTTTTGTAAGTTTCATTGACCTTGAAATTAATGTTATCAAATCATTAATATTTGCATCCTACGATATTTTATTAACCCTTGTCTAGGGAACGGTCCTTTACAGATTGAAATACAATTTTAGTTTTTTATTTAATCTCCAAAAGTTGTATAAATAAATACAGTTTGTGTACGCTTTTCTGCAATTATGTTTCCGCTTGCACCATCAGTATTTTTAACCCTTGGCTGGTAAACGTCGTGCAATTATTTCTGCAAAGAAGCCATTCGTTATTTAATATTTAAAAATTGAGATGAAAAGACTTTAATTATATAATATTTTACGATAAAAGACTAGAATAAATGTCAAGGATTTTAAATAGATATTTTACGCCCGAGTTATATATAAAGTGTTTCCTAATTTCGTAAAGTTTGTGTAAATTATAAAACTTACTTTGCCTCATTTTAATGCATATAGCCGTTTTACCGTACATTTTGCAATCGTTCAGTACTCATGTATTTTTTACATACAAAAAAATGAAAAAAATACACTTTTTTACACAGAAAGAAGCTTCCCGTAAAGCTTACTATTAAAACATAAAGGGAATTCCCGTATTTCATCGTAATATGGGGACTTACCGGTATCCCTCACGCGTGCTTTACCGACAGTACAAGTTAATAAACAATTCGTTTAATAAAAGTCAAATGCGAAGCAAATTGCAAAAACGGGCTTCATTATGACAAGGTGCCAATTCTAACGAGTCAATCGAGCTTAAAAAAACTCAAATCGGATGAAGAATATGGCTGTACCACTGTCCCGCGTTCTTGAAGTGGAAATAACCAAAAGTAACCTCTCTTCAAGAACGCGGCACAATGGTACAGCGTTATTTTTCAACTATTTTGAGTTTTTAAGTTCGTTTGACTCGTTAGGACTGGCACATTGTCCAACAAACGTCCGATTGTTCAATTTGCTTTGCATTTGAATTTTATTAAACTAATTATTTATTGACTTGAACTGTCGATAAAATAGGCGTGAGGGATCCCGTTAATCACAGTGAATAATTTTCGTGCTGCCATCGAAATTCCTATTGTAATAGATTAGTTTTCTTAATATTTACGTCTTATTGTTTAAATTTTTTTGCACGTAAAGACCCATAATCGTCGGTATTTTGTCATTAATGTTCCTTCAAAATTTCTAATTATTATGGAGATAGTAGAGTAAATACTGCAGACATATAGCATCTTTCTTCAAATAAACTTAATTGTTTTCCACAGTAATAAAGTAATATTTAATAAATCATAGGTATAATATTTACAGGTTCGTAAATTTACTATTCTGATTACTAAATTGTACAACGTTTTAACTTTTCTGATATTTTTCACATAATTATTCTTTCATAAAACTTCATCATTACACGAAGATGCTTAATATCTACTTTTTGGCTCAATAAAATTCGGTACAATGTGAATACGTCCTCGGGCTACCTGGTATACCATAGTAAATTTAATATTAAATTTCTTTCTGTGTAATATATAATGAAAAGGGTATTTTCGTATTTTTAGATTTATTCGTGGTATTATAAAATTGAAGAATAAACTTATTATTTCTTATAGAGAAATTGGAGTTAAATATTTTCGAGTCAAATAACTCCAGCCGAGGGTTAAGAAAATGACCTTATATTGTCCTTTTATCGTAACAATTCACGTCTCGTCGAATTCGCAAAGATCGTTATAACTTGCACACCAGACTTGTAAACATTCTGCAAATCAAGCACCCCACTTCTCTTTTTTATTACATTTTATTTTGTAAGTAAGCTACCTTAAGTCGCTTTTAATCTCTAAGTTTAAGTGTTCATACCAATATTTATACATACTAGATATACTTATAATTAAGCAAACAAAAAGCTCGAGAGCTAATTTTAATTTGCTAAAGAATTACCAAAAAAAAACAGATTAATAACGAATGTGCACATTCCTCAAAAGCCAGAATTGAAATAAGTACAAGAATGCCAATTATTATTTTAGTCTAATTGATATTTCTTTAGTTGATTATTTATAAAAGGGGTCTAGCATAATTAAATAAATTATATATATATAAATATATATATATATATGAATGCTATATTCACATAAAATTACGTAAACTATGTTTGGCTTATGCAAGCTAAAGCTGATGTAAGTGAAGAATATGTGTGAATAAAGTTTGAAAAATGTCAATTTATCAAGGTATACCTTTTCCTATATGTTAAAGATTTATTTTTATGTTACTCTCAATGGCTCGTTAAAAGATTGAGCGTCGGTGGCTCCCCACCGTTGCTCAGTCTTCGTTTGTTTTTGTTTCTTACTTTTATTTTGTAGCCTCATTCCTATTACGCTATAAGCGAGACGTTCTAAAAAATGTTGCTTAAAACAGCTTTTTTGCACTAGTTATAGTTTTATGTATATCCTGTGTCTTAGGGGTACCGAGGCGCACATACCGCATGTTTTAATCCTAAAAACTTTGTATACTTGCGCTGTATACTTTGCATAAAAACTTATATAATACCGTATATATATATATATAAATTGTATGTATACTATGATACCATTGTGAAAATAATTGTCCAAATTGCACATGTGTCCTGAATAGCGAATAATAATTTTCTTCCTTTAGTCTCTTAATCAATTTTCACTGATGAACAAATGTTTTGAGAACAAGAAAAAAAGCAACTTGAAAACAAAAGAAAAAAATGCACACAAACCGTTAGCGTGCAAAAAAGAGATGAGATTATACAAATTGAGGAAAAGTGGCAAGAGAGAGGATCGTCAATCGATGATAGTTTTGTCTGGTAAAATGTTTGAATGTGTTCCTTGGAAAGAATGAGAGTGAGAGTGTCTTCTCGAGTGACGATCCTTGAATGAAATATATTTTTAAGAGAACACACGTAGAAGCTACCAGCGAATATCTGTTACGTGTTACTGTCTGACCGTAATCTGAACCAAGCAAGCCAAAAAAAAAACCAAAACCTTATGATTTGTACTTGTGGTGGAATCGCGGGTCACGTGACTGTTAATGTGTTGCAGGGGGGGTGGGACGCAATCGGAAGCATGTTGGCGATACAACTGGTCAGGTGGTGATGCAGGGTCCTGGGCGGTTCACGTGCAGACTCTGCGGAAGCGTTTACAAGCACCTTGCTTCGCTGACCCAGCACCTCGAAGTGCATCGCAACCAGACTACCTGCATCCTCTGTAATACCACTCTCAGTCGTAGAACCGACCTGCGGCGTCACATGCGTCTCAAACATAACATGCAATGGCAAAAAACGATCCAGAGGCAGCGCAGCCCCAAAACTGAATTGGACTCATAGACAAATCTGGTAGATCGAAAGTCTCTATCGTTGTCCCAACCGATCTGATGTCACACGCCGATTTTGCATCTCGCCCACCCTGTTTTTTGCACGTATATATTATATATAGTATACACAGCGACACCAGTATATTTTTTTCTTTATTTCTCTTCATTCGTTTCGTATTCACTTCACCTAACACACCTCGCTAAGTTTTCTACTCATTTCTGTCTCGGTAGCAATATTGGTCCAGATGGCATCAAACTGACTGGATTTCTGGTCATAGTGATGTCGAAATGTTAAATTTTGCTACCGGGGTGTCCAACGGTTCTTTATCCACCTTTTTCCGCAACACTGTACCATGCACGTTCCACTCACGCGACTCGCGAGAATACACTGGTGTCGCCCTCTACGTCATTTGTGGCTGTTTGTAGTGGAACTCTGAAATTGGCCTATGTCGAGCGATAACCGCCCTCTATTCGAAAGAGCTCAACTACTTACCATTGTAGTTTCACTTTTCGATATAAAACACGAAACCACCTGTTCGTTTTAACAAATCAGTCTCTGCTGCGCGAGAGTTAATTACTATTCTGGCATACTAATAAGATTAATACTATTCGTTTAATGTATAACAGCCTTGATTATCAAGCGTGCTTTTCTACGCTCTCTCGAAGGTTTACAATATTTTCTGTATACTATGTAAGTTTTCGTACAAAAAATATTCCCAGCCAATTATATTTGCAATTTAACGGTTCAAAATAGCGTGTAATAATAATAATACAGTATAATGTATCACGTTATAATTCTCAAGTTTTCACGGAAAAAAGCTATTTTTCCTTATAATCTCCATCGTTAAATTGCAAGTACTCTGTCGATAATAGTTTCCACGCGATTTCGTTTAACTGCTAACTTCCGTCAAGACGCGAGGTGCTACTGCATGCATGATTATTCTTCTAACCTAAAAGCGATCATCTTTTTTTTTATCTATATCGATAGAACGCTGCTTATTTTTGTGTGATATTAAAAACACAGTTTAGTCTCACTAAACTAATCTATATAGGTATACTATTGATATGTAACTCGCATTTCATACTTTAGCATTATTTAATATCGATATAATCTTCAGCTGAGGTAGTGAGTAACCAATTGAGATAGGTGGTACGCGCTTAATTTTATATCAATAATTTATTACGCAAGCGTAAAAGAAAGGAATAAATCAGCAGTCTTTATCTTAAGGATTCCTTTCACTCCAGCGTTTTACTCATGTTGAAGCTTCGCAGAAATAGGAGAGAATCGATACGGGATACAAATGGTGTTTCTTTTATATTGACATATAGATACAGCTACGTTTACCATTTGCAAGAATCAGGTAGAAGCTGTAAAACGATGGGCATCCCACAGTGAATGGTAACATTCTGTTGCTTCGTTTGTTAGTTGGTACTACTTAACGAAAAGAGAAGGGGAAAAAATAGTAAACAACTCTTTCTTCCAAAAAACAGTAATTGCGTACCAATCTAACCGTTTCGCACGACTGAAAAAGGCTCTATTTATCGTTTAAGACCACACTGTTACTTAACTACTGTTTAGAAGCGGCGCATAGACAGTGCCTTAAACAGAACAATATATCTTGTATAGTTTTACGTTTTATCGAACATTGATAACCTTTCTCCAGATGTTACAATAGATGAAGATAGTATAATAACGAAATATAGTATTATTATAACTGCATAATGACTGTTGCCGTTACTAAGGGCTTTTCTTTATTATTGCCTTGAGATCTCTATAGCTGGTTTGAATGTGCGCTACCGCTCTCTAAACAGTACCCAACCGATAACCACCAATGTTGCCGTAGACCACTTTTAAAAATATCAACCGTAATACGTAAACTTGGTGTGCGCTGATGTTGTTGACAAACTCGTTTCTACGTAATTTGTTCGAGGAACAGATTAATGTGCAGACTTGGTGATTCTCGAGGAGGAGCAGGCGTAGAATATATAAATTCAGTGATAATAGCATGGCAACCGAGAAGTACAATTTATACGTCATCGAGGGGTCTTTCTTGTATTTTCATCCAATGCAAGTCTGCATTTGAAGTGACGGATCTCTATGAAAGGATTTTTGTATTTACTTTACAGGATTATTCAGAGAGACAATGTTTGTTTTGTTTTTTGTTTTTATGGTAACTCAGTTGAGGAAATTAAGATTAAAAATTAGGGCACATTGTGCACTTATTGATATATTTAGTAGATTATAAGTGTCGTTATAATAAGAGCAAAATGTGTAGTTTAAATTGTGGTAAGACACTTTAGTGGTGGAAGAAGTTGCATTGGACGAATGAATAACTAGGCAGAGATCCATTCGTTTTTCGTAATGAAGATATTTTGGCAGTGTGCGTAGGCTTCATTACATTCATCATCATAACTACTCCCAAAGTGTACTCTATTATCAGTATGCAAGTGTGTAATGCAAAAACCGTACCTTAGATATGAAGATACTCTTCTTAGATATCGTGACGAAAATTACTTGTTTTCTTTTACACGAAGATTGCAAACTAAGTATAGTGATTGTGAGCTTGTAACTTAATAAATAACAATGTAAAACGACGCTTTCAAATGTTACTACACCGCAGTGATGTAAATAAAAATTCTGATGAACATTAGCTTCGTAATTATTGATCGATTAAGATCTTGTCCATGATGAAGTTTTAAACAGGTTATGTATAATGCACCAGATATATCATTTACAACGATTAATTCCTCATAGAATGTATACTCACAATAAGTACCAATGGTATAAAAAATCTGTTACATTTGGTCGCAGCGATTATTACTGGTTTGCAGTTTAGTTCATTAGCTTATTTATTAATATTCATGGTTAATTTGTAATATTATGCATTTTTTTTTACTATTTGTATAAATTACGAATCTCTCTATGGGCACATAAATATTAACGGGCGAGGATATAAAAGTGAATGTAAAATAAAGAGATTTGCATGAGTAACTTTTTCTATTAGTAATAAGGTGAACTATACCTATTTCTGAACGATCTTAATCTTTCTTCTCTCGTAAAGGCCGGGCTGTTCTCTATAAAATTAGAATATTTTTTTCTTCCCCCTTGTACATTTTATTTATAAATTATACTTATAAACACAGATCCATTGCATCTACATGAATTGGAATTAAATTACACTACATTCAATTCAGATTTTGCAAGAATAAAAACTTAATTTACTCATTATTTCAAGTTTATGCAAAATTTCTGGCTACATGAGGTAATTCGTGGCACAATTTGTAGAGCCATTTGAGACGAGGATACCTACAAGGACTCTACACTCTCCTGTTTTTTTCTGCAATATTTGTGGTGTTACGTTTACGACACAACATGCACTCCTGAGGCATATCGCATCCAAACACGAACCGTCGACTAATGCTGCAGCATACTGCGATATTTGTCAAAAGTTTTTCAAGACCAAATGGAGTCGTGCAACTCATAATAGTAGGTATCACAGAGTTTCGAGTACTAATATTTAATTCTATTGATATTTGTATATAAAAGAAATGAGCTGAATTCGAGCACAAAAATAAGAAAACAAATTTAATGATTAAATACAAAATCTGACCATCTATTGTTAAGTTACTTTATTAAATATTTCTTTAAATGGTAAACGTAAACTTTTAAATCACGTTGGAATTAATATCTTAATTTTGTAAAATACGGCATATTGAGAATGCTGATAGCCATTTTGTTAGGAGTAGTTTTTGCCTTTAATAAATCCTATTGTCCATCAATTTACTCAAAGGCAAGGGACTTTAGGCGATGCACCTCCTCTTAATGCAAGTACCAAATGTAACACAGACCCTCCTTGGACTTTGTAGTCTTGTGCTGTTTTCTCATCATTCCTAAAAAAAGTGTATATAACTGAAATTTTGTACAAATAATCATTCGTATCACTTATATGCAAATAAACTTACATTTGCTTGCCAGAAAAGATTAATCTTTGTTGTTGTGGAGGTATACCTTCTTTCTCCTCTACTCTCTCCTTAATCCTTTCTACTTTATCCGTGGGTTCTATATCGATCTCGATCTATAAAAATTTCATACATAAATTAAGCAATTGTACCGGCATTGATAGCACTACTCTAATGCTTTAAGTTAGGTTAGGAAGATATCTGTCACTCAATTATTAGATGAACTTCGTCTCTAATCAAATATTTACTCATTTTAAAATTGTATTTCTTTATTAAAGCGTAGTATCATTTGTAATTCAGTCATCATGTTCGTTAATCAATTACCTCTTTTCCTGTTAGCGTCTGAAAGAGGTTAGAATATTATTAGACATGAGTTTTATTTCGTATTGAAAGCTGCGTGAAATAGGTACAAAACTTTACCTTGACTTTGATCAACATCTTTAGAAGCTATAGTTACTTGAAATAAATAGTAATATCTAAATTTTACTATTAAATACCTATCGGCTATATATCTTTGCCATGCAAATAATACAATTGTCAAGTCAAAGGGAATGACACACTATTCATATAGAGGGTGCTACAGTGGCGCAGTCGGCACGGTCGTCACCGCTCTACACAGCACTTTGATACCATCTATCGGAGATATGATGAGGATGGAATTGAAAAAAAAGGTAGAAAATATATACAACCAAAACATTCATGGAAAAGAATTCTTGTTATTAATATCACGTCTCATTATAAACCTTATTCTTATAATATGTTATCATTTACATAAACTAAAACATTTTCTAAAATTTTACGCTTAGAGTTACAATGTATGTCAAAATTTTCTTTAAAATATTTATAACTAATGTTATTTGCTATACTTTCAACTTCTCTTCTTGAGCCATCAGCTGGTTCTTGATTTTCTGCAAAAGCTCCTTTTTTACAGAATCTGGCACCATAGTCCTTGCCCTTGTGGTCACTTCACAGAGTAGACTGTCGTACGTAACATCATTCCCATGTTTCTTGACGATCTCTTTGCAGATCAATTTTACTCTATCCCTCCAACCACACTCGACCAAACGACGACGTAACAATTCTTTGAGCCTAATATGAATAACGTTAATACCGTTGTCAAAGTGAACTAGTATTTCTTTCTTGTTTTATGTCAGAACTTACTCATCTCTTTCTCCACCCATAACTAATCTTTGATGCGGCGCCAGCGTTTGCAAATCCGCCATTTTGAATTTTAAATTATACTACAGTAAGCGGTTTAGCTATAGGAATGATTTATACCCGCAACATCTTCACTACAACGAAAAGTTGATTATTAGGCAAATATTGGTGTATAGGTTATGATAATTGTTAACACTAGTTTGCACATTACAGTGGATCACCAAATTATCAAAAACATCACACAACAGCCCCCACGCAGGTGTCAACTGTCATAAACTAAAATTCTTGGAGAGAGTACCTAGATGGGAAGAGATTTTTTTGTCCAGTATAGGTCAAATCAACAACTAACTATATGTATGTGCTGTTGAAATCACAAGCTAAAACAATTAAAAATCGATTTCTAGCAGAGATAAATATGACCTTTTGCTTCGTTCAATTTGTAACATGATTCATGTAAATTTATCACATTAAATTATTCAGTACATATTTTCCGTATCGCTTTTTTTTTTAACAAAAAGCTTACTACAGTTTTATTGGTGAATTAGGAGAATTATTAAAATGCAAAGATATCATGGGAAATTTTCTAAAATGTTAATTTTTTTAAATTTAACAAAATCTATTATTTACAAAAATATTTTTGGTAATAGCCAAAAGATGGCACAAGTGGCTCCTTTGTTACGAGCTCGCTTTCACGCGACCAAAACACGTGGCGGCATATTTAAATCCTCCAAACTTATTACTTTGCTTTCTGCCAGTGGTGTAGCGCCAAAAATTAATAGTGAAACTAAAACGACTAAAATTCGAGAAAAAAAGTCTCATTTTTGGGCCCTACAAGAGACTGTGTTTTATTTCTTGAGAATTTCCATTATTCTTTCAGTAGCTGCTTTTCTAATCGCTATATATTTATTTACAAGGTTAACAGATCCAGACGTATTTCCAACAATTTTATTGAAAGGTACGTTCTTGGAACAATTAATTTAATAATTATTTCCACCGTTATAAACATAAATATAATGCAATTTTAGCAATAGAATTCTTGGGTCCTACTTTCATAAAGTTCGGCCAGTGGATATCTGTAAAAAAAGATATATTTCCATTAGAGATATGTAATACTCTATCCCAGCTTCAGAATAATGTATCGAATCATTCCTGGGAATATACAAAGTGTCTGCTTAAAACTACATATGGTCCAGATTGGCAGAGGTTATTTGCCAAGTTCGACAAGTTTCCTATTGGCTCGGGCTGCTGTGCACAAGTTTATAAAGCATGGATAGACCTAACTGCCCTTACTCAAATAAGAAGGGATCCTCGTAGTCCCAGTATCATTGGAAGTAATAATATAAAAATAAGAAATATCAAATGACCCTGAATAATCAGCTGAATTTTCTACATTATTATTTTAGTGTGTGCTGCTGATCTAGCAGATAGAATTTGTTACTCTAATCAGGAATTTTGTTGCGAGAATAAGAGCACGAGAGATCTACGGACAGTAGCGGTGAAAGTTTTGCACCCAGGAATAATAGAAAAAATAAGGTATCGCTCCTATAAGACATTTAAGTAGGTACGTCGAGTTGATAGTATGAAATTTTGCTCCAATAGGAGAGATTTAACAATAATACGAATAATTTGTCAATGTACAACACTATTGGCTCCTAAATTACATTGGCTCAGTCTGAACGAGTGCGTCGACGAATTTTCCAAAATTATGGAAAATCAGGTTAATTTACATCTGGAAGCAACTAATCTGACCAAATTCGCCATGAATTTTTCCAATATGTCAGATATAATTTTCCCAAGTCCCTATCTGGAGCTCACAAACGATGAAATATTAGTGGAGAGTTTCCACGAAGGTGTACCAATCTCAGATTACATCAACCACGACAATTCAAAATTGCAGCACAAATTGGCGAAAATGGGGATCCAAATGATTTTAAAAATGGTGGATCAAGCGTGCAAATGTTCAAGCTTTCCTTTAAGTTCTATAATATCCTTATTAATCTTTCAGATATTCACGGATAACTTTATCCACTGCGACCTGCATCCTGGAAATATTTTAGTGCAGGAAGGTAGGAAGTCGAAGCTGGGATTTTTCACGTCAATTTGTAAGGTCGTTAGTTCTGCAGATTGTACCGAGAACGAGACTCGTCTCGTGATACTCGACTGCGGTTTGGTGGTTTCTTTGAACGAGCGATGCCGAGAAAACCTCCAAGATGTTTTTCGCTCCGTTCTCATGGGAGACGTAAGCGCGAAAAATCCTTGCTGAATAATATCTTCGCTACTTGGAGGCGTAGCAAAAATAGAAAAAAAATGTTGCTCTTCTCAGGGTGAACTGGCGGCCGAGTATATATTGCATCATAGTTCAGAACTCAGTACAGATCCAAATGGCTTCAAAAAGACGTTAGGAAACATTGTGAGATTTCACTTTCGAAATCGTCTGAATCTGAATAACGTGAGTTCCCCGTTCCATTCAGAGTGGATGAGTCTTTGGAGACCACCGGACGAATCAACGCTGAAACTAGCGGAATTTTCCTCAACGGTTGATGCAACGAATGGTTTTGCAGGTGAGCGTAAGTACCGTTGTGACTGAATTATTTTCCGCGATGGTCCGGCACCGAGTGAAGCAAGACGGCTCCTTCAGCACCGTGATGCTCAGTATGGCGGTGATCGAGGGCCTCGGAAGAAGTCTGGACCCCAACATCGACATCTTCGCAGTTGCTCTTCCCTTTCTTCTTGTCCCGCCAACCTACGAACATTTAATAAACGTTACTTTCAACTATTCTCGTGATCGACTGATTCCACGAAAAAATTCGTTATTTTCTGTGGAACTTTATTATATACGGAGTGACCTGTGTGATCGCTTCCTGGTTTGTCGACCGTCTTCGGCGCGTCAACAACCAGCCGCAGTCTGCACGCTTATATCATAGGTATATATATATATGTATCACATGTACATATATACGAGACGCACTGCAGTATTCTCTTTAAATGTGTCCGCACTGGAAAACTTGCTCCTGTATCGCTTCTGTTATTCCGAGAGTTTACCCTTCTCAAGGATAAGCCGAGGGTAGGATTTTGTGCAGGCCTCTCCCCCGTCCTTCTTATCGCCGCCATTACGTGTGTTGTCGTTCCAGAAACTGTAAGAAAATCGATGGTATATCAGAGTTATGCAAGGTTTCTTATAAACAAAGAGAAGAGACTCGTGGCTGAGATTAAAGTGTTGTATCTTGGGGTTAGACCTGTCAGTGTTTACCGAGCGAGAAGCCAACGGGCGTGTAGAAAAATGTAAAGCGCTACAGTTTTTGGATCGAGATCCTTCCAAGTTAGTATATATATATATATATATATATATATATAGTCGAACGCCATCTACTGGTGGAGGAGGTGGCCAGGTGAGTCCCCACCAGCAATTATGCTTCATCCGGCAAGAGCAGCAGTAGCAGAAATGCTTAGGGCCAGCTGGCTGTAGCGTAGTGAGGCAAAGTGTAGAAAGAGAGAGAAACATAGTGAGAGGGGGGAGGGGGACAAACTCTTCTAGCACAGCAGCGGAACCGCCGGTTCTCGAGTGTCTCGTTATCTGGGAAAGTCAAGAGACCAACGAGACTCCAGTCCAGCATGTTGATTCTTGTCTAAATACGCCGTCTCGCCATAGATATAATTAACGCATACCCCCCCCCCTTCTCCCCATTCTTAAGAGTTTCTGGTTTTCAGAAAAATATACTCTCGAGGAAGGATTTTTTCGGAATCCAAACATCAGTGCTAGCAGGAACGGTCGACGAGTAAGGTGCTCTCGCTCGTCCTTCTCCTTGCTACTTGGTTCTCTCACCCTCTCCTTCCTCTTTTTCTCCATTTTTCTCCCTTTTCACCTCTTCTCTTCTTTCTCCTCCTCAAACACTTCAACCACGACCACCTTCTTCTTCTCCCCTCTTACTCCCCTCCCCCACCCCCTCACTCTCACTCCATCTTTCTTACTCCCTTTTTTCTCCACCATTTCCATCCCCCCTCCAGCACCCCCAAGAACGCTTTGGAAAACTCGCATGTCACCGATCGTACGTACGATTAGTGCTCGATTGTCAGCTGCGTGCTCCTCCAACTCGGGCCGGTCAGTTGGACTTTTGGTGGCTCCTCGATCGCTTCTCTCCCGCCTCTCCTCTCGGTCTTCTCTTGTTTTTCCATCGAGTATTCGAGTGCTCACCGCATGTACCCAGCCTCCGGTACACTGTAAGTAATTTTTTCTCCCTCTCTCTCTCTCGCTTTCTTTCTCTAAGATTTATCAATTCTTCAACCATGTCCCCCAGTGAAGCTTTGTGTACATGCTCGATGTTATTATACAGCTATACTTATATAGAAACGACCTATCTTTAAGAGATGTAAACACGCGACATCCGAATTCTTCGAAGCCAGTCGACAGGCTCAGTGACGCGAAAAATTGCTCTCGCTTTACGAGCACGGATGAACAATTCTCTTCTCTCGAATGTATCGTGCGATATTTACAAACGCGTGAGTGAATGCGACACATCGATTTAGGAGGCAACGTAATCCCGTTGTTTTGCGAAATGCGCCAGAAGTGATTCCACCACCTGCCTCTCTCCATCTCTCTTCTTTTCTCTCTCCCCTCTCTTCCTATTAATTTATCGTCGACAATTGCTATTTTCAAAGGTTTATCGCATCCCGTTCTCTCTTCGCGAGAGTATTTTTTCCCTCTCTGCAGATTAAAGTTCAGCTCGGTATGAACTTGCTGATAAAAACTATTTACTTTTAGGATTACTGCGCGTGCCGTGTGTTTACAGTTGTCGCTTCTGTCGCCAGTGAAGTTGCATTCGCGAGATCCTGCAGTCCAATTGGCTGACGATGCTTATCGATATACGTACAAATAGTCGAGTGACCGATTTACATCAATCTTTTATCCTCCTCTCCCTCTTTCGTGCAGACCAGGAAGCACATAAATCAGTCGTAATCATCCTGCAATCTCTACTTTTATCGCGTGTCGTTTGAATAATGATAAAGATGAGGTTCTCGAGTATATCGAAGACGATACGTTATTGGCCCAAGGGGAACTTACTAGCTCGCGCAGATGGACGAATCCTCGGTGAAGAAGGGAATCCTTCGGTCGTCGATCGAGAGTGTTAACGACGAGGTCATCCGAAACAACCACTCAACACTGGACCATTTACGCTCCTCGGATATCATTCTCATTCGAATTCTTATCGCAGCCAGCTCGAACGATACATCCTCCTGCCCTATCAATTTCCTACTCGCCTCTCTATCTCCGTGTGAAATGACCCGGAGAACTCCTCGCGCAACTCCTATTTTCCCGCGGGCATCGCTTTCTGCCAACTCACCCGATATGCTACTTTGTCGAAAATAATCGAGACTGCTACATTCTCTCTGTCTCAAATTTTTTCACGTGCCTACAAGTATTCGATCGGCGCCTAATGAAATCATCGTTGATAACTGAAAGACCGTTTGTACAGTTGTGATTGAATTATCGATTTGTCGATCGATCGTCACTGGCATTCGCGCACTGTTAAGTAATATTATACAATCCGGCATCGCTGTCATATTCTAGGATCCATCGCACGAACAGCTCGACATGCTACTCTCCGCGGCGTGGTTCGAGGCGATAGCAGCGACGCTCTTGGCCATCTTGATCCTGGCCACCAATTACAGGCCGCCCTGGTGGTTCTGGCCGAAAAGATCGCAAAACCAAAACAGTGAGTATTCCAAATGACACTTTGAGGCTATCAATTACCTCCTCCATCTTGCACAGCATCCTCGGAGGTTAAAATCACCCGAAAGACAATTCAAGACATCCCAGGACCGTACGCAATGCCAATTCTTGGGACATGGTGGATTTTCTCGTGTTTTGGCATCTACAGCATGGACAAGATTCACGATGCTTACAAAGGTAAGGTGGTGTACTAGTTTCCCGCCTTTTTGCACAATGCAATTACTCCCATCTAGCGGAATTTCGCGACAAGTAAGCAATGTTTTTTCGACTGGAAATTATTCTCTCTCCCGCCAAAATAGTCGAGCATGTTTCGGTCAAATTTCGAGTTGACGATAATAATCCAAGTACAGATCTGAACCAGCGTTACGGGTCGTTGTGCAAGGAGGAGGCACTGTGGAATCATCCGGTGATAAGCATCTACTCGAGAGAAGACATCGAGAGGATCCTGAAGAAGGGATCGAGGTACCCACTGCGTCCACCGCAGGAGGTTATAGCCCAATATCGTCGATCCAGGCGGGATCGCTACACCAATTTGGGCCTCGTCAACGAGTGAGTATCATTGTCCAGTCGCCAGAGAGACTGAAGCAAATATCGCACGAGTGACATATTAGCAAAATTTCGAAATCCACTCCTCTCTCCTCCGTACCATCTCTAACGCAATCCAACTAAATCTCTCATCAATTCTGACCTTCAGTGCGCAGACGACCTTGGCAATGTATCACGTTTCTCTTTCTGCGACCTTGCATGACTCGAATCAAAGAATTTCTTTTTTTAACTCACTGTTAACCGTAGGCAAGGGCCTACGTGGCACCAACTACGAGCAGCCCTGACGCCGGTGTTAATGGGTGCCAGCACCGTTCTAGGATTTTACCCAGCACTGAATATTGTTACGGATGGCTTTATCAATCTAATTCGCCATAGAAGAACCGGATTGGTTGTCACGGGTTTCGAGGAGCTCGCATACAGAATGGGGCTCGAGAGTGAGTATCCAGTTTCTCGTTATTTACTTCTTCCTCTCCCCCTTCTCTTTTCTCTCTCTCTCTCTCTCTTCTCTGTTTCTCTCTTCTTTTTCTCTCTTCTCTCTCTCTTCCTAGACTCTTTCGCTAGCTCGCTCTCTCTCTCTCTCTCTCTCTCTCTCTTTTAATTAACTCCACTGGCGCTGATGTTGCGCAACAGGCACCTGTACCCTGATCCTGGGTAGGCACCTCGGCTTCCTAAAGCCGGACTCCAGCAGTACACTAACCATGAGATTAGCGGAAGCTGTTAGAACTCACTTCACGGCCTTGCGAGATTCCTTTTACGGTTTGCCGCTTTGGAAGCTGATTCCAACGTCCACCTATAAGAAATTGGTGGACAGCGAGGAAACCATATACAAGTACGTGAAAACTTATGAGGATCAACCGATTCTTCTCTACCATCCAGACGTACCCTACCCCCTCCCTTTTCCTTCCACTTTACCTCTCCCACTCCTTTTACCATTTTTATCGTCTCTTTCCCCTTATCTCTCGTGCACCATCCAAGAAGAATGCAGCAGCGCACACTTGCACCAGTGCTCGTTAAATTATTCTAATCGCGTTTGCTTAGGAGATAAGTCGTATACAAAAATATTCAGATAAACCGCTTCCGAGAAAGCTTATCGCGCGTGTGGGGAGCTAAAGAAAGGGTATAAGGCGTCTAGTCTTACAAAGAAAATTAGATAGTTACCTAGCGGGGGCTTATCAAATTTCAGCATTATCTCAGAGCTAATGGAGACAACCATATGCGAGCAGGAAGGGGATGCCAGCGACGAGTCAGTGGAGGCGGTCTTTCGATCCATATTGAGACAGAAAAATCTAGACATTCGAGACAAGAAAGCTGCGATTGTCGACTTTATCGCAGCTGGAATACACACGGTTTGTAAACTTTGTAAAGTCAACGATGTCCATCTTTATATTTAGTCTATCAATGATTTCAGCTGGGCAACACTCTGGTGTTTTTGCTCTACTTGATCGGGAGCAATCCTGAGGTGCAGAAGCGTCTCCACGAAGAGGCAAGGTCCTTGGCACCGGCTGGCTGCGACCTGACAGTCGAGGATCTCAAACAGGCCAAATACCTGAAAGCCTGCATCACTGAATCGTTCAGGGTCATCCCTACGGCCTCAGGAATCGCAAGGATACTCGATGAACCCACGGAACTTGGAGAGTATCGTCTCGATGCAGGGGTAAGAAGACTAATGGATATTTGATACCTCTCTTTCTCTCTTTTTTCCATCCTGTGCGCAAGCACACTAGCGCACAACAATCCATAATACCCGTTTATTATCTCTCCCCCGACAGACGGTGGTGGTTTTGCAAACGTGGATCGCTGGTTTAAAGGAATGCAACTTCAAGGATGCAACAAAGTATATTCCAGAAAGATGGCTTACTCCCATGGTTCCGCACTCTCCATTGCTGGTAGCGCCATTTGGGTTTGGCCGTAGAATATGTCCAGGCAAACGCTTCGTAGAGCTGGCCCTACAACTCATTTTAGCCAAGGTTAGCTAACCGTTGTGAAATATGAAGTGAATTGTCTTGCTAATACTGTTGATTTGTTTCTCTCATCAGGTCGCTCGTGAATTTGAAATCGTTGCGGAAGAAGAACTCGGCCTGCAGTTCGAGTTCATTTTAGCTCCAAAAAGTCCCGTTCGCCTCGGTTTTCGCGACAGATTCAACGAGACGGCGTAAATCTTATTTTATATTTGTATATTATTTCTAATTATTTTTATTAATTTCTAAGTATTTTAATTCTTCGAAGGGAACTCCTCCGGGTATCCCACCCTGAAGGTATCGATATTGTTATCTTCCGTAACGTTGAAGTATTTATATTTAATAATTGTCCTCGTCAATCATTGGGATCGTCTTACCATTTTGAAATATTGACATTTGCACATTGCTTGAAATGTGTAGCCTCGTTCGTTAAATATTTATAATGAGATGCGAAATTCATTTTTGTATCTCATCGAGTGTCCCACTGAAATTGTAAATTGTCTCATAATTGATATACGTATTTTTGGTAAAAGTAAGGCGATCCTAATATTATTTAATCACGGCATGCAAAGCTGTAATAATGACTATGAGCCCGAGCACCTTGAACGGTATTTGCATTAAGCTCTATATTTACCTGGCAAATGATTCATGTGCGTTGGTTGTGCCTATCGAGAAACAAAGGTTCCGTCGTCGCTATTTATGAAAGGTTGCGAAACCTTTCAGGGGCAAAGCAACCGCCCCGTGATAATGATCTCAGTCCTTAAAACATCTTCTCGGCTCTTTATTTGATTACAGAATTGGATCAGATATGCGATCCGTGTAAATACAATCTGTAGATGTAGATGTGTATATGTATATTATTTGTTGAATGTATCAATTAAAGCACCGATGAGAGTGTGTATTGTTATGTAAATAATACGATAATCATGTCAAATATTTGCAAATTCCCGTTTTTTCGCTGTCTCATACTGCTTCTTCGAGACAAGGAGAGAAAGAGCAATGGAAATTCTTACGGCGAAAGCTTTTGTTATTCCTCACTTACTTTATTTTATCAAGGTTGCATTGTTTGACAAAAGAAAAAGAAAAAACAACTTTTTAACTAATAGTACTTTAAATATCTATAATAATAATAATATAAGATTGATGTATTTAGAGTATAGTATGGCGTAATAGGGAGGATACTTCTGATTTTGGTAAGCCTATGGCATCTGACATTATATTTATGCACCAATTTGTGCTTTATAGCTTGCAAGTAAACGGCGCTCCTTAAATTAAGAATCAATATTATATTTTACGAGAAACCAATCAACGACAATTCTGTCGAAGAAAACACGCATTAAACTAGCATCGCTACTTACATTACGTCGGTGTTTAATTAAAACGAAATACTGAATGACGCAAGGAGAAAAGGCAATCCCGCACGTCTTCTCGTTTTTGGCAAGTTCTTTCTTTACAAGATTTCATGGAACGGAATGGGGGGGGGGGGGGGGTAAATGTGGTGGAGGTAGGGGTAAGGGGTACTGAAGAAATCAGTTTGATTACGTTGGTCGGTCTTTACTTGACCATGGCTTTTATACCCTTGGAAAGATTTGGAATGGAGCCTTTGTTCACGCTTGCCGTGGTCGGTCTCATAAAGCTCTGATTCCTCGGGCTGATTCTCGAGTGAATCAATCGACTCTTCGCAGACTTCTCTTGCGTCTGCTTGGTCGGAAGGATCGACTGACCCAGTCCACTTCCGGTGCTACTGGTACGCGATGCAGTCACTGGCCGAGATCTCGTCACTTTATTCGTATCGTTACTCGGCAGCTGAGAAATAAAAGTAGGAGTTTTAGCATCTTGCTCCCTATTAAGACCGTGCACATACCAAGAGAGTAACAGTAAAATGAGAATGTTTAATTTTATATATAGTATACTGGAATAGTTTGCTAAAAATGAAAATATTTCCGATAGACGGCGTTGACATGCATGTATATACAAGGCTATACATTTTCATCAATGTAACTGCTTAATATGTGCATTCCCAAGTCATTATATATTAAATTAAATTAAATGAAGCAAAATAATCGAAAGAATACCGTTGAGGATTTTCGCGCGGTTTTTGTAGCTGGGCCAACACTGCTGCCACTGCTGCTGCTCCTGCTGGCCGGAATTCTGCTGGTACTAGTTCGTGGACCTAACCTCTTCTTCTCCAAATCCTTGTTGCTCGGTGGCAGGGCAGTCCTCGAGGGACTCTTCCTGAGATCGTCAGTCAACGCACGAATGGCCGACGTATAACCTCGAAGATGAGCGTGACTAGGGCCAAGATTTCTCACGGTGTTAACGGAAGTGGCGCTGTTCAAGGAGCTCCGAGAGCTGCGCAGACTACTCCTGGATCCAGATCGTTCCACTTCGTTTCTAGGATGAGTAGTATTACCAGCCAGGGCGCTCCTCTTCGAGGAAGACTGGCTGCTCCTACTGGTCGACTCTCGCTTCACACTGGCCGTTCGCTTCGGTAGGAAACTCGTCGACTTGTCAGGTGGCGTGAACCTAGCTGAAATGCCTCTCTTATCGAGCACCGGCTGCTTTTCCACCTTTTTCCTCGAACTTTCAGGCCTGTTGCCAGCGGTGTACCTAAGTTCAGCTGGAGAACACCGTGTCGAATCGTGAGTATCGGTTTCATAATTACCCGACGACGTTTCTTGGCTCAAACTCTCCGATACGAGACTTTGCGTCTCCTCGAAGCCTTCGTCGTTCAACTCCTGCTCTTTACCCTTACCGCTAGAGGCCACTGCTGAGGCGCTGATATCCGGAATGGCCTTGCCACGGAAGATGGCGCTCGCGCCTGTTCTCGGTCGAGTTAGCGTGGCCAATCCGATGCTTTCTGGCGCGGGGTCACCGTGTCTAGGCTCCACCACAGGTTTCAACTTGCTTTGGTCCTGACTTCTGACTAGGCTCTGCTGACCGTCCGTTGCGTTAGCCTGATCAACCTCGTCGGCCCGGTTCACCAGACTCGGAGGATTGTTCGCCAATCGAACGGCCTCCTTCACCTGGCTTGGGTCGATCATGCTACGATGACGTTCTCGACTAGTGACCGCCCTCTCGGTCATCACCGTTACCGGTTCCCGGGGTCTGGACTCTTGCATCACGGGACTCAGCACTGTATTAGTTACGGCGACCACCGGTGGGGGCGGTTGGCTCACCGGTAACCTGGAGTTGCGATGACCACTGGCGGACCTTGACAGCTGCTGAAGATCCTCGCCAGAGCGCGCTATCTCTGCCAGTGCCGCGTCTATGTCGCAAGTGGCGTCTCTGATCCTCAGCTTCTCCTGCCATATTTTCAACATGGCGTCCTTATCTTGCTTCTTACCGTTCAACTCGTTCAAGGCCAAACTACTTGGTCTCTGAACCTGCTGCTTCTTCTTCTCCTGCAAGATTTCCTTCTCAATGTCCTCCCCCTCTTCCTCCCCCTCCTCAAACGCTTCTACATCCACCGCCACTTCCGCTTTACTGTCGACTTCCGGTAGCTTCTTGTACCTTCTCGTTCGCCTGGTTGCAGAGTACCTGTCGAAATTTCCGGTTCCTAGATCTGTGTTATTCGCTGTGACCTTGACCTCGCGACCTTGAACCGAGCTGCTGCAGCGTTCCCTCTTGCAGGGTTCCCTATCTACTGGTTTTACTTCCTTGGGAGGGCTGAACAGTCGTCTAGTGGCAGGAGGAGTTTCTATGTTATCAGAGTCGATTTCTATTTTGTCGCTTATCTTCTCGTCCTCCAGACTTCTCTTGTTGAGCTTTCCAGGAAATCTTCTGTTGCTGGTAGCAGCTTGAGGACTCGTGTAAGGTTGTCTTAAATAGATCGTTAATTCATCTTGCATATCGGAATTTAGAGCATCTGATAGTTTGTTGTTCCTCTTCCTGTCCTCTTCTCTGATGGCCTGTAGCGTACTTGGACCTAGGCTGTTCTCCGTGCTCATTCTTGAACGTAGTCTTCGCGAGTATCTAGGATCGCTGTCTTCAAGGCTGCTCGATACGTTCAAACTGGACTTCCGCCATGGGGATTTGTCCTTTTGACCCGGCGCTGGTTGAGCTTCTGCAATTTTATCTTCTTCATACTCTGTGGTTGTGAAAGTTTTGTTAAATCTGTTTATATCGCATCTACCTTCTATGGCCTCCATGGTTCGCATTACGTCGGTCTTCTCCACGGACGGACGCCAATCGTATACGTCCGAGTAACCTTCGTACGATGCATTATCCTCCGTCAGAGTGTTCATCAATGAACTCTTGCCTTCGCTCTCTGCAAGTTTTAAAGCTTTTAATATATATATATAATCGTAACTCAATTCTTGCCAACTAATAAAACTTCATCAGTTCAATTACCAGAGTCTTCGAAGGACCGGCGATTCGCTTGATGAAGCTGCCTCGCTTTCCTCTGCAATACTTCTCCAGCTCGATCTTCCTTCTCGTTCTCCGATAGCCAAGCCTCGATCTTCTGTCTCCAGGCCCTTCTGCAAAGTTCGATAATGATATACGTAGGTTCGAGAGAAAAGCGAGAATTTAAGTCTAGTTATTTAAGTACAATAAAAATATATGTAAAATAAAATTATATTTCTTTTACTTAAATATATATATAAAAAAACTAAAAGCTTCGTCAGTTTTTCTTTTAGAACAATTTTAAATTTACGTCAAAACTTTATTTTGGTTTTAAAGAGCAAAAACAAGTTTAATATGAAATAAAATTTATGTTTAAAGATTTAATTTTCAACGTACCCAGTCGATCTAGATTCCTCCTCTTGCACGAACGGTTTGGTTTCGGCCAAGGGGGAGGGTGAGCTGGGTCTTTCACGATCTCCCGAAAAATCAGCGTTCAACAAATCCCCCCTCCTCGATTGTCCTCGTGCTCTTCGGGCCCAGGATCGATCAAGACTACCCCAAGACTTTCTCTCCCTCGCATTGTCCTGTCCGGAGCTCCTCAGGAAGTCCATAAGATTCTCTTCACCTTCGCAAGGTACACGACTCCTACGTCTTCGCAAAGTTCCATTTGGCGTCACGTCTAAAACCACACACACACATATTTATAACGTTAAAAATATTCCAAGAACATTTTTCCACATTCTCCTTAACCCCAAAGCAATCACCCCACATATTTTACACCTGCACACATACCTGGTGAATAAGTGTCTTCTTTGGTAGAGTTTTGCTCGGTGGGACCAGAGCACGAGCCGAGTCTCCTACGGATGCTGGGCGACCCAGTAGTCGAGACATCCTCGTCAGAGGTGACTCCTCCGTTCTGCAGTCGTTTGATCTACGCAACATCAACATTATTCCAATAAAAATGCAACAAGTACATTTTAAAAACAAATATAATACCTTCGCATCGCTACGACCGTAACTCCTCTGAGGCAAACCAGTATGCAGATCGAACAAGCCATAGTCCATTAAATTATACTCGGATTCCGAGCCTGGTGTCTCAGCCTGGTTACTCACTGCAGAAAAAGCAGAAAAAATATAATATCAGTCTCTCTTAATAAACTCGCTGTAACTCTCGAGAAGATTACACCAGCTAAACTCAATGGTCTTACGAGTGGAAGATTCGCAAAGATATGTATCTATATAGGTTTGTTTGCTTCAGCCACGGCGAAAGATCTTAGCGCTCGTAAATTCGCCGCCTACCCTTGCTACATTCCCCATACAAACGGCTCTTTATTTCACTCGACCAGACGCCCCCCTCTCGCGAGCGTTATTCGAATAATCGTTATCTTTAATGAAGAGGCTTCCATAAACATACACAAACGCTTCCTAGCGAGGAGCTGCTCCTCCCTTTGTTTGCGTCTCGCCAGCACTTGCTCCTCTTGGATGCGACGTCTCTCGTTCTCCGCCACGGCTTGACTAAATTTCTGGCAGAACTGTTGGAACACCTTGTAACACTCCTCGATCTTGAACGTATTCGTATCTTCGCAGAAAAATTCTGCTAGCGATCGCCTCACTCCCTCCAGCTCCTCCATGTCTCTCTTCAATTGGCCCATTTCTCGCTCGGCCATCTAAATTTTCAAAGGAGTGGGAATGTTTCAGGATTTTTCAAGTTTTTAATACAGCGAGTGGTGCTCGAATTGTTAAATTTTATACCTGCAGGAAACTGGCCATTTGATCCTGTATCTCAGCTTCGGTGGATGGTAACTGAATTTGGCTCTTGATCTTTTTAATCTTAGTGTCCAAAGAATTGAATTCGTTGTTCAGTTGCTCGATTGTGGTTCTGGAATTTTTTTAGTGGTTTTGTTAAATTTTTTATTGGTTTTGTTTTCGTTGTGATCATTTCTTACTTTGTTGCTGCCTCCAGGGCACTCATGCTTTTTGTGAAGTTTAGTAAATCTTTTCGTTTCCTTTCTGCTTGCTATGTTGGAATAGAATATTGATTAAAATAGTTTGTATTAATTGTTATCTTAGTTTAGGTAAGTGTTATAGTTTACCAATGCCACGTAGTGTATCAGGTTCATTCCTGGTTTGTTGGCTCGAATTTCAGTTAATTTTTGCAAGGAAGATAATTTTACTCCTGCAGCATTCCCCGCATAGCCACCCTGTGAATAGTTTGATTATGTAAAACGCGAATTCTTGCAAATCCAAGGGATCATGGTGGATGTCACTTACGGAGTTGAGAAAATTCCCAGCCACTAGAACCATGTAAAGAACCTCCTGTAGCGGTTTGTTGGTCATCAGATCCTCTCCTGCTAAGATCATCGAATTGATACTTGGTTCTAGGTAGCTCATGTTCGCAGCAAATTCCTCCTTCAGCAGCATGCATTCTATGCGAAGCTTGTAACTGGAATGCAATTATTCAAATTCCTCTTGTTTGGTCTCAACATTTAATTTTAATACACAGAAAATTATTTTTCAATATGAGTAATAATTTTTTATTATAACAATAAACAAAATTTATTTATATAATAAATCATTTATTATTACATCAACGAATTTTGTTTATTATTGCAGTTAAAAATTGGTGATATTCAATAATGGAAGAACAAATTTTCTCAGTGTATATTTTCAACACTGAAAATACAGGAGGACAGTGATCGACTCACTTGGGAACTTGAATGAGCTGCAGAAAAAATTTCTCAGCATTGCCCAACTTGGATTTGTCGCCATCAAAGCTCTTCAGCATTTCAAGCTCGTCTACTTCCGGTAGAATTTTCAAAAGACCCCTCAGTTTTTCAGCGCCGATATCATCGTGTCCACCATCCTTGATCAGTTGAATAATATCCTCATTGGAGCTTCTGAACTGCTTCAAGAAAATATTCACGTTCAAACTTCGCTTCCCGTCGAGCAAGGCGATCTGAAAAAATGCATTGACACTGTAATATCATAAAAAAAGAATAAAATAATCTACAAAGTATGTGTTCATTTTTAAAATTATTTATCCAAAAACTATAAGATTTAATTAAAAATATATCAATTAAACTCTAAACACTATATCTCTTACATTCAGAATATTCAATCTAATATTGCATCTCACCAGTGGAAAATAAAAAACAAACATTATCAAGAAAATAATAATCCTTTATATAAAAAATTATAAATTTATAAATTATTAATTTAAATTCCTGTCACCCCAACTTCCTGTATAAAACAAAATATTCTTTTTTAGAATTAAATAAATTAGTATTAAACAAATAAGTAAGTTAAAGAAAACTCTTTCTAATAAAAAATATACAAAAAAGAAGAGAAAAAAATACCTCGGTAGGTTCTCTTCTGCGTCGATCAGCGTCGATGGGTCCAAAAGAGGAAATGGTGCTATTGGCACAGCTGATCGTGGGCAGGATCGGTGGAACTTGTTGGCAGAAAAGTCCCTCCATTTCCGCCCAATCGAGGTCGGCCATTGGAGAATTTTGGTGTTGGTTCGCGACCAGGGACCATATGTTCCTCTTACCAATGACCTTGTGATTGGGTATCTTGTTCCAGTTGATGGTCTTCATCTTCGTCTTGGGGGTGGGTATCTCTTGTTGCGGCAGGAGACGAGCGTGGTTGCTGGGTGGTTCGGGGGTGGGAACTCTGGGGGCATTGCTTGGGGGTTGGAGTGGGGGTGGCAGGGGGGGTGGTGGCTCCATGAGGACATCGGTGGAGGCGGGTTGGTGGCTGAAGAGCGGCGGGGGCGGAGGTGGTGGTAGGACCAGAGCGCTGGGGCCGAGTCCTTGAGCCGGAGGCGGGGGTGGGGGTGGCTGAGGAGCCGCCGTTGCCAAGGACGCTTTCCGCGACGTCGAGCACGCCTGATCGGTGCCTCGGCAGTGACAGCACAGGTTTGTCTGCATCAGCGATTCATCATTCATTTCTCTACGCTTCTCTTCAGCATATATATATGTGTGTCTACTTGCAGGTGTATTTCTTTGTAGCATGTACGTGTATAGTGTTCCATTCGTGTGTAGGTGTACTATAGATATAACGGACTTCGGAGAACTCGCTTGCTACCAATGTAACGACGCAAAGGGGTACACGAGGTGTTTTCGAAACGACCCAGCCGAATAACCAGAGCCTCGCTTGCGTAACGCTACGCGCCGAGAAAGTTCGAGGAGTCGTGATAGGTAAAACGAACGAGCGGGGGGAATACCGGCCTTTATATTATTACGTGGCTCCACCAGGTGCGCTTATAAAGCCGTGCGAACGCTCGATGAATAACTCGATAGCTGGTGTGTGTTCGGGATAAAATAAGGAGTAAGCTAATTTGCATGCGCCAGTGGGCAGTAATTTCAACGACGCGAGGAGATTGATGTGTCCAATTGGGCAGAAACCGAGGACTTTTTTTTAAGCATTTTTTCACCTTTCGTGTAACAGTATATATCTTGAATTGATAATGAGTATTTACGATACACGAAGATTCGGTGATTTCGATCATTTAATACCGGTCTCTTTGAACAGCGTAAATGTCCTAAGAACATTCCTAGAACGTTCCGGGAATATCTTTACGTTCCGTAGATATGTTTTAGATACAATTTAGATAATGTGCTGTTAGATGCAGTTTCAACAGAGCGAGGAGGATTGTCGAATTTAAGATAAATCAAAGCTTTTTTTTATAAGGTTTTTCATCTCTCATTAATTATTGATTATCCGTGATACCTCAAGACTGAGAGATTTCAACAATTTTGGTAACGTTCTTCTTTATCAGCATAAATGTCCTAAGAACATCTTTAGTACATTCCCAGCATGTTTTTACGTTCCGTAGATATGTTTTAGATACAATTTAGATAATGTGCCGTTATAGACAAAATTTCAAAGACGCGAGAAGGATTATCAAATTTAACATAAATCAAAGCTTTTTTTATAAGGTTTTTCACCGTTCATTAATTATTTATTATTCGCGATACCTCAAGACAGAAATTTCAATAATTTTGATAGCGTTCTCCGTACTCTCGAGTAATTTCAACAACGCGAGAGAGATTATCCAATTGAGCATAAATAAAACCTTTTTTCCTACTACTTTTAACCTTTCAATAATAAAAATATTATTCTCCTTTTAACGTATATAGACCATTATAGTACCTGAAGACTCGGTGACCTCAACAATTTGGTAGCGTCCTCCCTACTCTCGAGCAAGGTTGCTCGATGCACCAGAGTCTCGGCAGTGTCCCAGGCCAGATCGCTGGCGGCGTCCTTCGGGTCCAGTCGCAGCAGATGCTGAAGAATGCTGAGGAACGCTATCTCCTGAGGAGTGTCCGCGATCTAACGGGAAAATGCAAGAAAATTCGAGGAATGATACTTTTTCCTGCAATTTTCTTTGGTTCTATACCACATATATATAGAATCTGCCATTTAAACGTCCCAAAGTATAACGTAATAAAATGTTTATCTTAGTCTTCATCAAAATCATCAAAGATATTAAAATTTTTCTGAATGCGAATACTAAAAAACTCCAATAGGATATTAGTGCAAAATTATGATCGTTTTTGAGATAAAATTTTGTTTCGTCTATTCTTGGGGGCGTTTCGAGTGTCAGAGGTTGTAAATGCTTACTTGACCAAGGATCGCGTAGAAGAGCTCCACGTGAGAGGATAAATCGATCCCAGGTGGTCCCTGATTCGACAGCTCTTCGTCCGTCTCACGTTGGTCGTCGAAAGCCTCCAGCTGCACCCTCAGATCCGGTGCGTGGCTTCGTCTGCAACAACGATTATCATCTCTACCGCAAGCGAGAAAACATGTGAGACCTCTCTCCTGTCCCTATCTATTTTCGCCCCATTCCATTCCGTTATGCTCTATACGTGCTCGTGTCTGTGGAGTCTCGTGCAGCTTTCTTTAGAATTTCTAATTCTCTACCCCCACTCTCGCTCCTCTACTCTTCTCTTCCGGTAGAACAGCGAAAGACAAACGCGAAAGAATGGGAAAACTGCCTTTGGAATTTTTAGTTTTCCATCCCTACTCCTCCACTTTTCTTTTATTCATTTCCGGTAGATCAATGAAAAACCAACACAAAAGAATAGGAAAACTATTTGGAATTTTCAAATTTCTATCCCCACTCCTCGACTTTTCTTTTATTTATTTCCGGTAGACCGGCGAAAAATAAACGCGAACGAATAGGAAAATTGCCTTTGGAATTTGTAATTCTCTATCCCCACTACCCCGCTTTTCTTCAATGCATTTCCGGGAAAGCAACAAAAATAAACACGAAAATACAAGAAAATCGTCTTCAGAGTTTCGAATTTCCTATCCTCACTCTAGTCTTTCTTTTATTAATTTCCGGTAGACCAATGAAAATAAACACATAAAGACAGGAAAACTGTCTTTGGAATTCCTACTTTTCTATCCCTACTCCTCCGCTTATCTTTTATTCATTTCCGGTAGACCAGTGAAAACAAACGCGAAAGACAGGAAAAGTGTCTTTGGAATTTCTATTTCTCTGTCCCCACTCCCGTTTCTCTTTGCTTCCGGTGGACCAATGAAAAACAAACACGAGAGACACAGAAAAATTGTATATTATTCTTCCCTAGATTTCCGTACGCGTAAAAGAGCGTTTACCTGGATAAGTTCTTTACGATTAAAACGAATCGGTGACTCTGGTGTTTAGAAGATGACAGAAAGGTTCCATTGTGGCGAACGCTCGTCCAACACTCGCCGGAAGTCGCGGCACAAAGCAACCGATCTTTCGTACGTCTGTTTTTGTTATACTATATTTATAATAATAATAGCAGTGAGAATAAGAGCAGAGTTTGAACAAGTGCCATCCAGTGTGGTTTTCAACTGGCACGTTTGGCTCCAGTGCAGGTGCGGTTCGCGCGAGCGCAACAGGAGCCTCCCAGAGTTAATTCGGGATTTTCTTTCTCCTTCTCCCTCTCTCTCCCTTTCTTGTTCCCTCTACTCCACCCCCCCCCCTTCCTTTCCGATAGATGCAACGACATTGCTGAGAATGCGTGGGGAGAAGGAGGTTGGTTCTATTTATCGCCCAGTGGCGCCCTGATCCCTCACTATCATCATCATCCTTTTGCCCCGTGATCCAAATTCGATCCGTCGCGACTACAAATTCCTACCAGAGCTACCTTACAGACCTGTTGCCATATCTTGGGATTTTTTCCCTCCTACCATGATTCTTTATACGAGACACAGGGGTCGAAGTGGGAGAACAAAAATCCCACGATATGACAACAATCCCTACACTCGACCTTCCTCTCCATCTGGATAATCTCCTCGCGGAACAACGTTCCTACTACATTCCAGACACTTATGTGTAAAGCCCCAGTGATTACAGTTACGACTCCATAGATTTAATCTTTTATGGTACAATTATCACTACGTTTATATTATTATATCATTCATCTGATGTAATTAGTTCATGCAAGTATGTGTATTAAATGGTTCTTTGGTTACAATACCCCCCTCAATCAACCTTCTTATTTATCTAAAATAAAGTTTCTTTATATACCAAAACTCATAAAAAAAACCCAATAATTACTGTTAAAACTCAATTGATTTAACCTTTCACAATATAATTATCACCATGTTATTATTATTATACCATTCATCTAACATAATTAGTCCATACAAATGTGTGTAATAAATAGTCCCATGGTTACAATACCCTACAATAAACCTTTTTTCTTCATTATCTAGAGTAAATTTCTTTTACATAATACCAAAACACTCGTAAAATCCCAGCAATTAAAATTACAACTCCACAAATTGAATCTTTTACAATACAATAATTGCTAAACTATTATCATTATACCATTCATCTAATACAATTGGCCCATGCAGGTGTGGGTAATAAATGGTCCCTTGGTTACAATACCCGACAATAAACCTTTTTTCTTCATTATCTAGAGTAAATTTCTTTTACATATATCAAAACACTCGTAAAATCCCAGCAATTAAAATTACAACTCCACAAATTGAACCTTTCACAATACAATAATTGCTACACTATTATGATTATACCATTCATCTAATACAATTAGTCCATGCAGGTGTGGGTAATAAATGGTCCCTTAGTTACAATACCCCTAACCAATAACCTTCTTGCTCTTCATCTAGAATAAAATTCCTTTACACAGCTACATTTGTAAAACCCCAACAATTAAAATTACAACTCCACAAATTGAACCTTTCACAATACAATAATTGCTACACTATTATGATTATACCATTCATCTAGTACAATTAGTCTATGCAGGTGTGGGTAATAAATGGCCCATTGGTTACAATTGAATTAATGATTTATTATCGCACATCGTTAAAAGAGGTGTTAATCGGTTATTCGACCGAACGATTCGAGTCGGTCTGTGCGTACCAATACGTACTCACCGTAGCTCGTTCAAAATCGGCAAGAGTTTCAGACCTGAAAAAGCAAAATCGTTCGATTGGTCATGGATGCTCGAGGCTTCTCGATCGGGGCTTAGCTTTGACTCACCGATGAACTCGTTGCGAATTCGAACGCGATCCTTCAGTACCGGAGTGGAGATGACCAAACAGTTGATGAACGCCAATAGCGCAGTCTGGTAATCTTCAGCCGTTGCTTTCTGCAGCTCGTCGACGACCACTCGCAATCTGTATCGCTCGCCCTTACGTTCCTATCGAAAACATTAGCCGTATATATAGTAATACAAACACTCGAGCATTTTATAGATGATAAATATTTTTTGTTGGAAGAGTAAACAATTTTTATTGATATAATAAATAATTGGTTACAATAAAGAAATCATTCTTGATTCATTATATCAATTATTTTATTTTGTTCTTGTAATTAAAAATATTTAATAGCTCAAATATTTTGTTGAGCCTATGTACTCATATATAGGGTATTCTACTGGAGGTGCAAAATATGATGGAAATGAGAACTAGTTTATTTTGGTATAAAAGTAAAAAATATTTTGTTCGTATGATTTTTTCCAGCTTCTACTTATTTACTTTGTGAAAGATTCTAAGAAAAAATTTATATGTTATAGTTTCGAATATAAGTGAGTTTACGTTCGTACTTCGTTGCACCTACAGTGGTATACTCTATATATATATATATACACACTGTATATATCCATGGAATTTAACGCGAGACTGGTCAACCTTGCCATTTTTGTCGGCGGTTTTCAATTTTATTAGCTCCTTTGTCGGATCTAAGGTCGAAGCGATAAAGTGGCAGGATCTATGGATGATTAGTGTGGCATTTTTTCTCAACTCACCTGGTAAATATGAAGAGTGTCGATAGCCCGCTGCCTCCCATCTTGACTGTAAACGCAGAGGGCCGACAGCAATTCAACGACTTGCTTTTTCACGGACGGACAGGCCGTGTCCAGAGCTAAAAATCCATTTTAAAGCCGATTCGAGTTTACTCAAAATGTGTCTCGATCGTTAAATTAATTATCGAGCTTACCCGAGGCGAGTTTCACGCAATAGTCAGGATTGTCGACGATGTAGTCGAGTCCAACGTGCGAATCCATGATGACTGCATTTGTCGCAACTCTTCCCTTCGTCTGTGAAAAAAATCGAACACCAAAAAAAAGAATTATGAGTAATTAAAAGGAATTTATGGTTTTGAAAGTGAATCTTGTAATAATTTGAGGGAGAGTAAGGTAGTAATTTTGTTCAAACTAAATAGGAAAGTTGTATATTGAATCAGGATCAGCCATAAGTAGCACTAAACGAATAAGGAAAAACCTTGTACCTTGGAACTCTTTTGTTAATTATATTTAACTCAAAATAATCTTGCAATTAAAAAAAATTAGACAGTGAAATTTAAGAGGTAGGTAGTCCAAAGTGATTACACAAAAGAATTTTAATAAATTATTTTTAGTAAGTTACAGCAATTTAAACAAAAAATGCTCAAGGTACAAAATTCTCCTTTTTATAGTTTGGGTCTGCATTGAGCGTCCTTAAATATTCAGGTTGAGGAATATTCTTCTCTTTGTACATAATGGGACCAAAAATAAATAATTGAAAATTATAAATGATCAGAGCGAATTCATCGTGTCGAAGATAAATCTTGCAAGAGTTGGAGAGAGTAATAGAAGTAGTAGTAGTAGTGCAAGCTAAACAAGGAAGCTGTACGTGGGATTAGTCATAAGTAACGCTAAATACATTTAGTCTAGGTCAGCGTTGAACGCCTTTAACCCTTTCATGTACAGCGCTACATATATGATACAGTGACTTATTTTACTATTTTCAATACTTCTAATCATCTTGGGCGATTTCTATATATGTGTATAAATTGCTTTTTAAGTTTTACAAAAAATTATCTTAATTGTCAATACATTTTATTAAATAAATGAAATGGAAATATTATTTTTTTTAAAGAAATAACTCAGCTTTTTTTAACAAACCTAGTTAAAGATATACTTTTTTTTATGTATTCTCCACGTAGTGTTACGCGTGCGCGATATATGTATGCATATTATCAGAATATTCATCACATTATAAAGTTTCTAGTAAAAAACTTTAAATATCATAAAATTGAATTATTACATTGGTTATCATAGGTAAAATAGTAAGGAATTTCCAAATTAAAGGAGTCTAGTTTATCCATTTTCTTTCTGAAAAAATCTCATCTGTATTAAATTCTATTGAAATCTATTCACTAGATTTAATCCACCTCTAAAAAGGTGAAGCATGACAAAAAATAATTCAAGTTGACGTCTATCTCTTTTCTTCCTTTATGACTGGACCGGAAAGAAAGAAGCAAAAAATGTAAACATCATAAGAAATTTATTATGACAAAGTTATATTTTGCAAAAAATAGAAAGAGTACGATAGTATAATAATAATCGTAGTAGAGTACACTAAACAGGGAAGCTATACGTTGGATTAGTCATATGTATCGCTAAATGCGTATAGTCTGGGTCAGCGTTGAACGCCCTTAAAAGTCCAAGTTGAGGAATCGCAGCCGAGGTGAACCAGCGGCCCCCGGATTTCATAAGGGGGGGGGGGGATAAGTGCTACGGAGTAACGAAATTCTGTTGGAGGACGCTGGCCGTACGATATCTCGCACATTAGGCGCTTTCCCTCTTGAGATCTCTAAACGCGAATGAGTGCGCGAGCGCGCGTGCCACCGACCCACTTGCAGGGACTCCTGCGGAATGTCTCGGTCGTGCTGGATTGGAAGGAGCGCAGGAAAGAAAAACCGTAGGATTACGTCACGTGACGTCACGGAAAACAGCGAGGCACGTCGTATGTACGTACCTCTAGTCACGTTTAAAAATAGACGACTGGGATCTGTAAGGATTCGCGTGCGGAGTCAGCAGAGCAGCGGCGGCGTCGCACCGGCCGGCCGCCGGCTGCCGGCTCCCGCTACCTCGCTCTCTGCGCATGCGCGTGTGCTTGTGATTCATCACTCCGCTCACCTAACCAAACCGTAATTGAGCGATTTAGTCGGTGCGCGCGCGGGCGCGCGCGTCCTTTCCTTCCATTTTCCTTCACCCTTTTTATTTATCGTTGCGCCAGAATGACTAGCCGAATCAAGAAATTATCCAGCCAAAGGTATTTGATATTATGTGCCATCGGAGACTCCAAAAATGGCCCTGGTTTCGCGACTGATCGCGTACTTGGCGTGTTTACACAAAATCCATGAGACCAGCGATTATTACACAGGATGACGAACGGATAATTGCGTTGAGCGATTTATTCGTGTCGTTTCGTTCTTTCAAGCCTTGATTTCCGTTGGGACTGAATAACCAGCTGGGCCAAGCAATGATTCGGTTAAAGACTGTATTACACACTTGTATACCAAAGAGCACCAAAAATAGTCTAGGTTATGTGACCTATGGTACTTTACGTATTTCCATCAAATTCAATAAGACTCTGGCGCATGTTATACATAACAAAGAAAGTATACTCAAAAATATTATTGGAACCAGTAAACATTTTTATCACAAGAATAACCAATTTTATCGATATAATAAATAATTCTATATAATAATGAAGTTATCCATTATTTTAGTAAAAGTATTTGGTGACTCAACAATTTTTTTTTGACTCTATAATTACATTAGACAATTTATTCGTTTGATTTGATTCTCTCAGGCCTCGATTCTCATTGCGCCAGAGCAGCCAGCTGGGCCAAGCAATGATCCAGCTAAAAGCTATTGCACACTTGTACCAAAGAGTACCAAAAAAGGTCCTGGCTTTGTGTCTGATCGTACTTTGCGTATTTCCACGAAATCCCGCAACTCTTGCGTGCATTATACAGGATGACGAACGTATAATTGCATGGCACTGGGCGATTTAGCCGGTACTCGACGGAGCGTCGATCGGTAACGATTGCTAATCGTAGGTGCAAGAGAGCCGAGAATCGCACGTGTGCGAGAGCGTGTACACACGTGCGGAGTTAAAGTTGGATACCATATCGGGCACCTTGTTGACCTCGCCTGCCTCTCATGCACACGGCTACCAAAGCGTGGGCACACACCGTACCCCTCCCACGTGCGCGTCCCGCTGTGCGTGTGTGTGTGTGTGCGTGACAAAAGACGTTTTCGGCAATCGCCAATGTCGACTCGCACCGCGCACGGCGTCCCCCATTCGTCTTGGACCCACCAACAAACAAATTCTCTCCTCGCGCATCTCCAAAACACATCTTCTCCGCAAAAAATACCATATATCGACTGGCCATTTTTTTTTCAACGCATCCATGACTTTGACAGGAGAAAAAAATTGTATGGAGGTTCTTCTGGTGAACGGATTTTTTCCATTCGCAAATATTTTAACGTGGACCTGCGCCCTTGGCGAGATAAAATTTTTGCTAAAATTGTCGAAGTAGATTTGTTCTATTCGCTAATATTTTTCAACGCATCCACGATAGTGGTAGAGCACAAAAATCGCCTTAAGACTCGGTGAAAGGATTTTTAGAGCTTGATTCTTTGTTACAACAAGACACTAAAATCGATATGGTTCCATCCTTTGACACAAAATTTAATCTACATATTTCACGCTTCTACCCTAATTTTAATTTACAATTTCATTATTTCATTCTTGTACATTACATTCTATTAAATTTACAAAATTCTTATAATTCTTACTAACGCACTTTAACCTATATACATTATCTTACACGTGCAGCTATTTAACATAACCTAAAACTAGCCTCCAAAGACTCTCCTATTTTTCTCTGTTCTCCGCTTAATTAGCCACGTATCACCATTTGCAATAGTTATCTCGCTGTCCGAGAAACGTACAAAAAAGAGAGGCCAGTGTTAACTCGAATTTCTGCGAAGCATGAGAAGAAAAATGATCGTACGCACGTACTACTACTATTGTTGTATAGAGTCTGGAAGCGATAATGAAAACACATCACGTTCGGTGTCTACGTGAAAGTGAGGGAGGCCGGAGGTGGAGGTGGGGGCGTCGGAGGGGGGAGATTCGTCCTTGGCGAAGGCGAAAACAAACGGGCGATCCTTACATTAGACACGGGCCATTGAGAGGGTTTTGGCGAAATTGACAGGAAAGGCGAAGAGTTGGAAGATAATTGCGAGTAATTGCAGCGAGGCAGAAAGCGTTTTATGGACTTTGGACGAAGCTAGTGTTTTATCCTTGCTGCACCTGCGCCATACCGACCAACCACTTTAATGGCCATCGCAAATAGCCCGGTCGCGATGTTTTGATTCACGCTCCGGTGTCAGCAGAAATACGGCGCCACGGTTACCTTCGGGCAACGTGGTCAGGGCCCCGCGACGGAATGGGATAGCGATCAGGAACGTCATCGTCCCCCCTTCACTTTTACTTCTATCTATCAAACAAACTCTCGTCTTCGCCTTCGTCTTCGGCCGACGCCTCACGCCCACTCTCGCTGCAGAAACACGCACTTTTTACATCTTTTTCTTTTCTCCTATTAAGTACAACGTTGAAATATATTTTTAGAATTTTCTGCCTCGCTCGATCTTCGCAACGGTATTGAGGTACTGGCTGCCCAACTTTTCCGCTTCACAATTAATAATATCCTTAAAGGCTAATCGAGTTTGCGGATAGGGTTAAGCGAGCAGGTCAGGGGATCGTCACCCCTTCACTTTTACTTCCATTTATGACACGATTTCTTAGTGGCTAGCGCAAGCGCGCGTCCCTGTACCAGAGATACACGTTGTGTTACAATAGTTTACATGGGATGGCAGAAAAAAAGCGCGTTGGATGACAAACATTTTGAACAATAGTTTTTCAGAAATTACTGTACAATGAATAATCGAAGGAACGACATATCGACGACGCACATAAATTACCTTGAGTAATTATCGCTATTCCTACATGCAAAGTAGAAAACCATTTCTAATACGCCTACTTAATTGAGACTCGTCAGGCTTTGCCAATCCTTTCGCCAGTATTAAGAACAATATCGATGCTGCTTTTTGTTACACGTTTCCGATGCTTCATTGTCGGTTAACAGTGTAGTATATATATATATATATATATATATGGTACATAAAGAAAAATTAACACACGCGATCGCACGGTGACAATTAATGGTGTATATACACGGGAATGGTACCACGGTCCCAGGGCTCTCCCTCCTCTCCCCCTTCACTTTTACTTTAATCCGTAGCATGGCTTTGTTTCACAATTACTGTACCATTACGCTAAGCACGCTATAATGAAGCCCGTTGAATCTCTACCGTTTCTTAGATACATGTAATAGCAAGGTATATCTAGGTATGTTGTATTCGTTGATTTTCTTCACCCCCCCCCCCCCGCTTCCGCATGAATCATGAAAATATGATCAGCCACGACCACGTAGACGCGGAGAACACCGGTACACGCTTCGATCTTATCTACGACTAAATTCAAATTAAGGAAAATCATTTCCAATACGCCCACGTCTCTCCCAAGCTTTGACTATTCCAGTCATGAGTGAGATCTCACCGCATAGGCCCTGTTTGTCCGGAGCAGGTATCGCAGAGATTTATATCTCAATTTGAAAGCGATCATTCGGCCATCGCTGAATAAAAAACCGTCCAATCGAGATTTCAGACAATGAGGCCAATCGGACTCGACGATAATGTAAATTGTGAAAACAAGCGGCATTATTTAGCAAGGTAGCTTTGCATCGCATTTATATCGACAATAAGCCGTAGGTTGACAACTATAAAATTGTTGCGCCACTGTACAGTTAAGCCTGTACAATCGACTCGATGCGAAACGCGCCATACAGGGCTAATGAAGAAAGTACATCGTGAAGAATCTTGACGCCAGAGACGTTTTACATAAACCTCGCAATTTCGTTTTTCACACAAGTTCTACGCTGAATACTCTTATTCGCTGTTTCCTTAATTTTCTTATCAACCGTGCTAAATCGCAGATTTTACTAGAGCGCAAAGGCTGACGGGAGGACAGTTATCAGTTCGGTGGGTTTTAACAGAGCAAAAAGGACGAAGGATTTTTCTTGGTGGAGAAAATATGCTCACCTTCGTCGGCGTATCATTTGGCAAAGAATCGGTGCTAGCCGAGTGGTCACGCAATTTCACTTTAGTGTATTCTAATGACAGCGCTAGTCGAAAGAATACGCGAAGCGAACGAGGAAGAAACAGCAGCAGCACGCGCGCACACAATTTTTCGCCGAGCAGCGGTTCGCGGAAACTGCGTTTCAGGAGCGCGCGATACACGATCGGAGGATCGGAGAACAGTCGAGTAGAGGCAGTGGCGCATGCGCGGGCCCCTCTCCGCAGTCAGCAGTTGGTTTTTGCGGGGGTCCTCTCGCCTTCACCATATCTTCGTGGACCCCGCTCCGCTATCCCCTTCTCGCACTCTCTCTCTAGCTCTCTCTTCTTCCTGACTCCGTTTCTCTTTCACTCTCGTCCCATTAGTAGACGTCCCCTTCTCCTCTTCCCTGCATACTCTGCGCTGCTCCGCACCTTCTACACTTTATGCACGCTTACGTATGTTAGTCGGAAGCAGAAGCCTGGCTTCGCAACATACACTTGAACCACGCTATCTCTCTCTCCTCTTACAGACGCACTGGCCTCTGGAGTTCTCAGGATGTCTAGTAGCTTCTCTAGGAGAACGAAAAGAGATGTTGGAGGATACAAAAAAAAGTCGCAGTGTGATGGTTTCTATATAAATAAAATTGTATCGTCATGATCCTGGGAATATACAATATTTACTGACCTCTTTCGCCACGTGAAAATCAATTAAATTATTTAGATATTAAGACAATTATCCGCTTGTTACATTTATTTCTTTGTCGGAATCTATTCATTAAAAGCGTTGATGAAAGTTTGCTGGCTGTGTCGGCTGGGCAGTTGAGTACACCATGCCAGGTGGTTGCTGATGGGTCATAGCGTGACTCTGGTGCTGGTGAAATTCGGCGGTTCCGTGAGGTCCGTTCAATCTGACCCGTTTAGCATTTTGACCATGATTGTGATCTCCATTTCCTTGCTGCTGCTGATTTTGTTGCTGTAATATTGTTATTTTTGTAAAGTAACTAGTTATTCCAGTATGCATAATCAAATGACACTCACAGTCTGTTGTTGATTTTGCCTTGCTTTATTCTCAGTCTTTTCTTCGGTGTCATCGTCGGTAAGAAACTCTCTCTTAGGGTAAGGAATGGGACATCCAGCAAATATACTGAGAAAAGAAAAACAATTCTCTCAATACTTTGTTTTAATTAAGATATAGAATAATCAAGAATGAATAAATTATTATAAAGCTATTATACTCCTGAGTTGGCAGTGGATCTTCTTGGAAGTAAGCGTCTTGCATAGAGTGTTCCGACGTAATACGTTTATTCGGATCCATCATCAATAATTTTTGTAATAAATTAAATGCTTTGCTGTCTGGCTTAATTTTATGTCGATCCATATATTTTGTAAGTGAACAATTCGCATAGCTAAAAATTAATGTTACAAATAATTTTATTATAAACTAAATGAACAGGTTGTTTCAGCTAAAGTGTTAGAAAGATATTACAGTAAAATGACTAACATTATCGAAAAATATTTCAGACAAAATTTGTTTGACCTCGAGATGAGCATAATACAGTATCATTGAAACATTATATAAAGGTCACTATAGTTTATTTATTTTTATACACTGTGTTTTATTATATATTTTTGTAGTTGACTTTAAGAGCTTTCAAAAAACTTCTTTCCATTTTTTCATTTCATTCAGCCTTTTACGAGATATTTCGATTTGAATTTGCATACAGTTGTAGGTTTGGTTGAAGTAGAATGTATGACCGTTAGTATACGTTTATGCTGGAGCTACGAGCAGCGGCAAGAGTGTCGATGAGGACGAATCGAAAAACAATCTAATGTATTCTATATGGAAGTTTTCTCCTCGCCGCTGTTATCGGTGCCCAAAGCTCCAACATAAACATACCCTTAAGCTTACGCGCGCATAGTCGCTTATCAGTTTGTAATTTCAAATTAAAATATCTAGTAACTGACTGAATGAAATGAAAAGACGATTTTTGAAAGCGCTCAGGGTTAGCTACAGGAATATGCAATAAAAAAATGAGGTGTTCTGTTTGAAAAACTCAAAATGACCTTTGTATGAGTTTAAATAAACTTTTAATGTCAAAGCAAATAATACTATCTTAGGACTTTCTTGAAAACAAACATATTTTATCTGAAACGTTTTTTGATAGTATTATTAGATTTAGTATAATATCTTCCTAATACTTAAACTGAAATACTCAGTATATTCTAAATTTAATATGCAAAATAGACAAGCTTACTTCGATCTTTTAAAATCTTTAAGAAGCGTAGGATGCTCTGGCATTTTTTTAATATCCTCCCAGTCTTTCTCCAATGGAAATCCCATTACATTAAATATCCTATCTAATTGATCATGGTGATATGGATTACTAGTTTTAATGTCTTCCTGTCTACAATGAAATATTGGTTCGGATGTCAAAAGTTCTGCAAAGATACAGCCAATTGCCCAAATGTCTGAAATGTAAAAAATTGAATGTTACTTTATGCCCATATCAAATGGAATAAAATAATTTTATCCTTACCAATGGCTTTAGTATAATGCCTGGCACCTAATAATAATTCTGGAGCCCTGTACCAAAATGTTACTACTACAGGATCCAAGTCTGCTAATGGCTTTAATGGGGCATTAAACAATCTAGCAAAACCCATATCTGCTATTTTGACACGTCCTCTCTCATTGCCTTCCCCCATTACTAGTATATTTGCAGGTTTCTATAAATTTAATATAGCGCAATTAAACTTTTTCCCTATTCTGCACATTTATATTCTAAATATTTTTATGGAGCTACCAGATCCCTATGAAGAACCCAATTGGAATGTAAATAATGGATGCCATCTAAAATTTGATATAATAATGATTTTACCATTCCTTTTGGTACCATAACTGGTTTTTTATTAGCTTTAGCAGCTCTATGAAATTTAATGATGTGCTGAAAATACACACAGATGAGTCTTGATAAGTTATTTTGTGGATTTCAGCTGGCCAAAAAGAACAGAAAAGATTATAGATCCATACCCATAAATCGTGTTCTGCAAAGTCAAACAGTAGCCAAACCTTACGATCATTGTGTGATAAAAAAACACGTATAAGTGTAATTACATTAACATGTTTTAGCTCCCTGAGCAACTAAAAGAAATTTTTAATAGTAAATAATCAAGATTCTAAGAAATTGCTGCATTATTATTTGTTTAATACTCACTGCAATTTCTCTACATGCTGACATTGAAAGTCCTGTTCCTTCAATCTGTTTTAGGCCAAAATCTTTTGTATCAGGCCGAGATTTTAATTCACTGTCTGGTACACTAGTTCAAAACGAAATAATTAATTGTTAACACAATATAATAATATAAAACTTTCTGAGAGACAATTCTACGAGTTTACGTCTATAACAATGAAAATGTTAGGATGAACTCAGGTTTTCCAAAATAAATTGTGATAAATATTATTAAAATAATATATTATTTTTATAAACAATTGTTGGGGGTAGGTTATATGAAACTAACCCTTCCTTTCTTCGGGCTTTGTAGACGTGTCCATATGTACCTCTTCCAACTTTACATCCCTCAAATTCAAAAAGATCCTCGACCTTTGTACGGTCTTTCTGAGTTTTCATCTTAAATTCGTAATCCATCATGTTTAAAAGGATATCACAACAAATATCAACTAAGGAGAATCATCTTTATTTCGTGTATTCCGATTTCCGGTTATTCCATTCATTTCATTCAGCCAAAGGTTTCATTTCAAACGTTTCAACATTCACAGGTTGGCACTTACGGCCGTATGCATAGTCGTTCCTTACGGCCGTATTCATAGTCGGTCCTTAAGGAGCTCCTTAGGGCCAATGTAAGATGGAAAGCAGCATTCCCAACAAAAAAAAAATTAACCTGAAAAAGGTCAATTTGCGTTGGCAGCCCTGCGAAATAGCTACACTGCAAGTTCTGTTTGCTGATTACGGCTGACTTGTACGATTAAGTAGTATAAGGTTTAGGTAAACACAAATTTGACAGGTCAGCTCGATGGTTCTGTTCAAATTTATTTCAGATAAGTATAAATTAACCTTTATGTATAAAATGCATTGACGCGCGATACTTTGTGAGAAATATTATTGTTTACAGGTATTTAAATTGATTCTGTTTCGTGGGCAAAGGCAATTTCGGAAGTTAAAACCTAAATAAAGATTTGATCACCAGGAAATAAGATACAAGCTCACAGACATATACTGTCTGGGATGGCAAAGATTCATCTTTCAGGGCTGTTTTAATGGATATACCATAAAAGTATTTATCCCTATCAATGAAATTACCACTAGTAGACTTTATTCTCTGCTCTGTTAATCTATAGAGATGCAAAACCAACAATGTACACATAATTATATTGGCACTTTAAATTCTTTCAGGTTAGTTTTAAATTAATAGCAGGCTTAAAAAACATGACTTTCATGGTTTATAATGTCGATCTTCATTATGTTCCTGTAATTCAGAAAACTGTGTTGCTTCCGCCTTAATACCAAATTTATCACTATGATGTAGGAAACGTACAGACCACTTAGCTCTTGTAACTTGGAACTGCGGATAGTAGTCTTTTGATAGCTTGTGATCCAAAGATCATCCTTGGCCCATTTTACACAGAATATGGATGGCAGTATCTCCTATTCCAAGAATGATGTTTGCGTAAAGTGTCTGTGATGCAAAGACGATGGAAAAACTGTTTTGACTGTGGATTCTCATCGTAAAACTTATCATATCCTTGAATTTAAATAACTTCTGAAAATATGACCACATCATCCTTTAAAATTTGTTTCTTTGACAAATTAGTCAATTTTCATTAATTTTACAGATTTCAAGACCAGCTGATAATGTGGTTCAACGTTACTGAAGCTGTTAGGCTCACGCTATTAAATGCAGCGATTCAAGTCATTCACCTATGGAATCTACAAAAGTACTGTCTGGTAAGAAGTATTTTTTGCAAGATGTGACTTAAGGACACTTCGAAATTCACTGCTGCTTTGGGAACATCGATAAAGATTTCGTCACTTCTGGTAGCGAAGGTATAACTCGCTTTAGGATCGCTTTAATTAATTAATGTAGACACATAAATTAATCTACATTCTTTATGATTTCTTTCTTAAATCTTTGTCTTTTTAGGTCATAATGTGTATGTGTTGCACATTAAGATACAACTGCCAGCAACAGCTTTAACAGGATACAGTAGAACTGTAAATTGTGTTGAATGGAATCCTGTATAATATCAAACGACGACAACACTGTCAGATGACGGAACAGTTAGAAGTAATAAATTACTATATGATAATAAAATAGCGTGGGAAAAGCTATATTTTATATTATTTGCTTTGATAGAGCCTACCACTGATAAATTCATTGATTACGTTTTCCAAAATGTAGCACATATTACATGTCTGATAAGTTTCTGGATAGAGTAAAATAATATAGTTAAATTCAACCAGATATACGAATAGACTGTCGTATAAGAAATCTCAAGTCTCATATATTAGTAACTATATAAACATATAATAACAATTATGAATATACATTTAACGATATTGTATTTAATAGAGATATTATAGAAAATATACTTTTCTTATCGCATATCAAACTAAACGATTATATTTATTGTAGATAAAAATGCGTTAAAGTTCTTTATGAAAAATTTGGTTTTTAAGCTTTTAAACAGTTAATATAATTATTTCTTATTCAGCGCAGACATGATAATAAATATTTGTAATTTGATATCCCTTCATTTTCTTTTGCGTATAGCACGTAAATCCTTTTCGGGATTTTTCTTATATTAATCTGGAAAAAAAATGTATTTTAAACTATTATAAAATAATTTTTTATATAATTATTACTTAAAATAACTTAGGTATAACTAGTTTGAGAATAATAAATATTTCAGATTAAATTTATTCTCATCTTGATGTAGTTGTTTCAACCTATTTTACTAAATAATTAAGCTGCCTGTATGTATATATATATATATATATATATTATAAGGATGAAACTAATACAAACCTATAAAAATAATTATTAATTAAAAAGTGGCGGTCATCATTTGTGGGCGATGAAAATACCTCCGGTATTTGTAGATAATTTTGTAATCCGCCTCGCGTAACTTTTTTGTCACGCCTTATAATATTAAATAAAACTGCAGTGGATAAAATTACATTTATTGTTCTTTCTGGGGTTAAAAATCGTGAACCAATAGTAAGAACAGCAAATGTACGTCCCCAAATGCCGAAACATCTTTCCACCTGAAATATAAAATAAAAACTTTAAATATATATAGCCGCCCCGGAGTGTAAATACAAAAAGACGCGTTTCTCTTTAACTATAAGAGATATTCAATTTTCGCATATGACCTTTCTGAAAGCAAATAACAGGAAGTTTCGAAAAGGTGCTATGCAAAAATTGGATATTTTTTATAGTTACAGAGATACGCGTCTTTTTGTATTTACGCTCTGGGGCGGCTTAAGTGCCTCACCTTGTATAAGGTGCCAGTATAGATATACAGAGGTTTCCATACTATTTGTTTACTCCATTTTTAACTTAAAAACTGAAGCTGCATTACATTGAATATATTTATATTGCTTACCATGCAGCGGGTCCTAATGTGGGCTTCATTAAAAAGAACTTCTGCCGGTGTGTGCGGATTAGCGAGTGGGGTCATCAAGTACCGCTCGTTACGGTAACCACGGTCTCCCACTAACAAACCATTTCCGCATTCAAAATTTTCAAAACGGTGTTTGAGTCTACTATTATTAAAAATAGTAGAATCATGTGCAGAGCCTGGCCATCTTGCGACAAGATCCATTATCTCCAGATGGCTGTTCACCACGCATTGAACGTTTATACTAAAAAATCCTTTTCGGTTTCTCCAAAGCTCTGCATCCTCGCCTCCTATAAATCATATACAAAAGTAGACTCATTTAACAACAAATAATGTATTGTAAACATTTTTTTTAAACAATATCTATATATGTATGTGCATATAATGAATTTGTTCACTGAATTTGAAAAGCAATTTCAGATTGCAAAATATTTGTCAGCCATTGATCGAATCTCGTTTGGAAAACGAGACTTGCCTTAGCTATAATTAAAAAAATACAGACGGCTTTTGATGATCAGACCATCTTAAAAAAAATTGTTACAAGTAATTCCGCTAGTTCAAACCAGGCAAAAAATGCACTGAAGACAAAAAGCGCTTCAATTAATATGTATGCTAAAATCTTACCATATGATCTTATGCGTACATGGACACAGTCGATTGCACCTATAATTCTTATCATTCCTGATATTAAGAAATTATCTTTGGCAGTTTGTATCATGTCTTCATCTGTTCGTGGTAATGATACATAAAGATGAAATAGATTAGCAATTGCAGCTGATACTCTATGCACTATTATTTGCGCAGATTTTGTACTAATATTACAAAAATCAGCTGCCACTTGCAGAAAGCATCCTGTCGCATAAAACCTAATGGCTACTAACAATTGGATAACCGGTGGAATTTCACTCTTCCTGAAAATGAAAATTTAAACATTTTGGGTTATTAGGAATAAATATTAATCGTCTCCATTATAGTCTACTAAATATATATTATGATCATTGTTTAACAATTCAATTTAATTTGTTTTATAACAATTTCATTCATATATATCATTTTCAATTTATTTGTTTTACGTACATTTTTCTTTGACGGATAGCAGGCTCAATTTGTTGCAAAACTTCTTGAAACTGTATTTTTGTCAAACGAAAACGACTTTGGAATTCTCTATCATTTAATAATACGAAGTAGTTGCATCTTCGAAAAATGTTTCGATTACGTGCATTGGCAACATTTCGACCATTTGCATTCATTTCTGCCACAATACAGTTATTGTTCACTGTCATAAAATAAATCTGTTATTGTGAAAACTCTATAGCAACGCATATTAATTTGTTCCTGTTATAACAACTACCTTCAATTTATAAATAAATCAAAAGAAGAAAGAGGAGACGATCAAGTACGCTACGTGCTGGTTTAAACATTGTTAATTTGTTATCCATTAAAAGTAAGTACACAATCGCAAAAATGCAAATATTTTAAAATATTTATCTCCATATTACTTTTAAATAATATACATTTCCTCCTCAGATGAGTAATTCAAGCGAAAACAAGGAAAAATTTTTGTCAATAATTGAAAAATATTTCAAAATTATTGAAAATAAAATGACAAATGGCAATACATTAGCCCAGAAAGAAAAAGCCTGGCAAAAAATTCGGGCTGAGGTGAAAGAAAAGATAGGTGGGCAATGGGAAAAAATATGTCCTAAATCCAGCTGGACCCATATGAAGCTACAAGCAAGAAAATATAAAGCTGCTACAAGGAGTGAACTCTATAAAACAGGTATTATGTTTCTTTATTAAAAGTAATGAATTTAATTTTTAACATTCAATTTTTTTTTTTTTTAGGCGGTGGAAAATCAGTAGCTCCAGTGTATGATCCCTTTTTGGAGAAAATTACATCGCTTATTGGAAAATCTGCCATGGGTGTAACCCTTAAACATCAAAACGACAGCGATACTCTACCGTCCACATCAACCAGCAATGTCGGTAAATTATTGATGGAATCAGCAATAGAAGAGGAAAGGATAGATGATCCTGACGATGTTTTTGCTGTATGTATATATAGTTATATTATACATACATATATATTCGCATAATAATATATATGATTATATTTAGTTTTTTGTTTATTGCAGACTTTAATAGAGAATAGCGAAATAGCTTCGTGGGGCAGTGCAGAAGGTACAGGACTGTTAAAAAAAAAAATAAGCGAACCCCTTCGCCAAATTCGGGAAAACGCAACTTTCGCCAATAATAGGAAAACACCCCAGTCAGAATTGTATAATAAATATTTAGAAAAGAAAATAGAAAAAGAAGAAAACAAAATAAAATTATTAAAAATCCAAATGGTACAAGCCCAGTTACAAATTAAAGAGGCGGAAGAAAAATTGAAAAGACTGAATAGAGAGAGGTAATTATTAACATTACAGAAAACTATACTGATATAAATGTATATCTATTTTAATTAGTATTATTATTTCAGATTATAACATAACAGAATTTCAATATAGTTGATGTTGACACTACAATTGTTATAATTATAAAAAATTTTAATAACCTACATTTTATATATAAAGAAATAACCGTATCAGTCTATTCTGTAATATAAATTATATAAAGAATTACTATGATTTAATTAAACTTAAAAACAAGCAAAAATTCTTTAAAATACCTTGTATAATTTTTTCTTCCCCTTATAATCATTTTTCATATTGAGATGAAAATATTTTTATTTACAAATATTTATTATCATGTCTGCGCTGAATAAGAAATAATTATATTAACTGTTTAAAAGCTTAAAAACCAAATGTTTCATAAAGAACTTTAACGCATTTTTATCTACAATAAATATAATCGTTTAGTTTGATATGCGATAAGAAAAGTATATTTTCTATAATATCTCTATTAAATACAATATCGTTAAATGTATATTCATAATTGTTATTATATGTTTATATAGTTACTAATATATGAGACTTGAGATTTCTTGTACGACAGTCTATTCGTATATCTGGTTGAATTTGACTATATTATTTTACTCTATCCAGAAACTTATCAGACATGTAATATGTGCTACATTTTGGAAAACGTAATCAATGAATTTATCAGTGGTAGGCTCTATCAAAGCAAATAATATAAAATATAGCTTTTCCCACGCTATTTTATTATCATATAGTAATTTATTACTTCTAACTGTTCCGTCATCTGACAGTGTTGTCGTCGTTTGATATTATACAGGATTCCATTCAACACAATTTACAGTTCTACTGTATCCTGTTAAAGCTGTTGCTGGCAGTTGTATCTTAATGTGCAACACATACACATTATGACCTAAAAAGACAAAGATTTAAGAAAGAAATCATAAAGAATGTAGATTAATTTATGTGTCTACATTAATTAATTAAAACGATCCTAAAGCGAGTTATACCTTCGCTACCAGAAGTGACGAAATCTTTATCGATGTTCCCAAAGCAGCAGTGAATTTCGAAGTGTCCTTAAGTCACATCTTGCAAAAAATACTTCTTACCAGACAGTACTTTTGTAGATTCCATAGGTGAATGACTTGAACCGCTGCATTTAATAGCGTGAGCCTAACAGCTTCAGTAACGTTGAACCACATTATCAGCTGGTCTTGAAATCTGTAAAATTAATGAAAATTGACTAATTTGTCAAAGAAACAAATTTTAAAGGATGATGTGGTCATATTTTCAGAAGTTATTTAAATTCAAGGATATGATAAGTTTTACGATGAGAATCCACAGTCAAAACAGTTTTTCCATCGTCTTTGCATCACAGACACTTTACGCAAACCTCATTCTTGGAATAGGAGATACTGCCATCCATATTCTGTGTAAAATGGGCCAAGGATGATCTTTGGATCACAAGCTATCAAAAGACTACTATCCGCAGTTCCAAGTTACAAGAGCTAAGTGGTCTGTACGTTTCCTACATCATAGTGATAAATTTGGTATTAAGGCGGAAGCAACACAGTTTTCTGAATTACAGTAACATAATGAAGATCGACATTATTAACCATGAAAGTCATGTTTTTTAAGCCTGCTATTAATTTAAAACTAACCTGAAAGAATTTAAAGTGCCAATATAATTATGTGTACATTGTTGGTTTTGCATCTCTATAGATTAACAGAGCAGAGAATAAAGTCTACTAGTGGTAATTTCATTGATAGGGATAAATACTTTTATGGTATATCCATTAAAACAGCCCTGAAAGATGAATCTTTGCCATCCCAGACAGTATATGTCTGTGAGCTTGTATCTTATTTCCTGGTGATCAAATCTTTATTTAGGTTTTAACTTCCGAAATTGCCTTTGCCCACGAAACAGAATCAATTTAAATACCTGTAAACAATAATATTTCTCACAAAGTATCGCGCGTCAATGCATTTTATACATAAAGATTAATTTATACTTATCTGAAATAAATTTGAACATAACCATCGAGCTGACCTGTCAAATTTGTGTTTACCTAAACCTTATACTACTTAATCGTACAAGTCAGCCGTAATCAGCAAACAGAACTTGTAGTGTAGCTACTTCGCACGGCTGCCAACGCAAATTGACCTTTTTCAGGTTAATTTTTTTTTTGTTGGGAATGCTGCTTTCCATCTTACATTGGCCCTTAGATTAAGGACGCCTTATTCACTAGGCAAGGAATGAGCCAATCACAATGGGAATAGAGATGACTATATTGAAATCTCTCATTGTGATTGGTTGATTGTTTTATGCTACAGTCTGCTCAATACTACTTTAGTATACTTTAATTACATATATATATGATTTTTTGCTTCCTTATTTTAAGGAAGGTCTGAGGCTTCCTTGAGGATGAGATTCCTTTATTTACAACTTTTATGCCGTATGGTTGGCTGCATAGGTACATAGGCATAATTTGCTATAGTATATTGCTTTTATACAGTGTGTGTCATAGCTGACAGCTGTCAAATGGTGCCGTTAACCTTTATTTTCGAAACGTAAACAAAAATAATATTTTCAGAAAACGATTGCAGAAAAGAAGGAAGGATTTTAATAAATAACAGAGAAAGAAAAATATATCAGATGAGTATTAATTAATATCAAAACATAAAAATTATTGTAAATTTTTAAGGAAATATACTTTGTGATTATTTTATTTTTGTTACAGGTGAAATCCTGTTCCTGATGAGTTTCAATTAAGGAAAAAAATACTTATAGATCAATAAATGATAAAGCATCAAATTATAAAGCATTTCTGTGTAGTCCAGTCATTTCAATAATTATGACATAATGTTATAACAGTGAATGTGTAAGCGATTGGTGTATATACAACCAAGTTTTATTGTAAATTAGTAACGATGTACGATAATGTTTTGATTGCTATTATTATAAATTAAAGCTAGTTCAATTAACCTATTATTTATATTTCTTCCCTTTTTCCAAATTCTATATACACATAGTATGTAATTGCATATTCTCATATTAGCCATATATTCTTTAAATTTCTAACAAAATTACCACAATTTAATATTTGTAGAGCATAACTGTTTGTTGCAATGATTTTTATTATTCGATCAGTGTAAGACGAGTTGCATAGGGTTTTTGCTAATGTTTTATTGATCCACCACATCCTTCCACATCTTGTGTGACATTTATTTGGCTCCGTTGCACTATTTTCTTCTGGTCTATAACATATAACATTAATTTTCTAATCATTTATACATACACACAGATCTGATAATACTGCTGATCTGCAATTATTTTTGTAATAGTTGAAATGATAGCTAAACCATTATCTTGTTTAATTTGTAAAATGGACATTTGAATGATACTATTAAAATTTGGCATCTTTTCTGCGAGATATGTTCTTACAATACTTGTGAAAATAAAGTTCTTTAAAAGGTATTTGTATACTGCTGAGTTCATCTTGTTTTCAGCTTCAAATAGTTTTCCAACTACACGCATGGATATCCATTTTGAATATAGAATACTTATTTCATTACATCTATTATGATGTTGTTAGGATTGATAGAAAGGCATATCAATTCTTTGAAAATGATATAATATATATCTAGTAAAAAGATAAATTAAGATTTTAGAACAAATGAATTTCACAAACAAATAGGAGTAACAAAATATGTATCATATATTGAGGATGTATATCCAAATGTGAAGTTGGATAATTATTTGAAGCTAAAAACAAAAAGCATTCAGAAGTACATTTAAATGTATTGGAGAACAACATCCTCTCAAATGTAAAGAGAAGATATCCTATGGAAGAGGTGCCAAACATTATAAGCACAATAATTCAAGTGTCCATTTTTCAAATTTAATAGAACAATGGTTTACCAATCATCTTAATATTTATAAAATCTGTTAGTTAATAGAATAGCCGTATCCAAGTGTATTTAACAATAGCACAAAAATATTGGTATATGTTGAAAACTAGAAAGAGGGACTAACGAGGAAAATAGATGTCATACAAGATGTGGAAAGATGTGTTGGATCAATAAGACATCTCCAGAAACCCTTTGCAATTTGTCTTACATTGATCGAATAATAAAAATCATTGCAACAAACAGTTATGCTCTACAAATATAAAATTTTGGTAATTTTATTAGTAATTTAAAGAATATATGACTAATATGGGAATATGTAATTACGTACTATGTGTATATAGAATTTGGAAAAAGGGTAGAAATATAAATAATAGGTTAATTGAACTAGCTTTAATTTATAATAATAGCAATCAAAACAATATTGTACATCATTACTAATTTACAATAAAACTTGGTTGTATATACACCAATCGCTTACACATTCACTGTTATAACATTATGTCATAATTATTGAAATGACTGGACTACACAGAAATGCTTTATAATTTAATGCTTTATCATTTATTGATCTATAAGTATTTTTTTCCTTAATTGAAACTCATCAGGAACAGGATTTCACCTGTAACAAAAATAAAATAATCACAAAGTATATTTCCTTAAAAATTTACAATAATTTTCATGTTTTGTTATTAATTAATACTCATCTGAAAAGTTTTTTCTTCTCTGTTATTTACTAAAATCCTTTCTTCTTTTCCGCAATCGTTTTCCGAAAATATTACTCTTGTTTACGATTCAAAAATGAAGGTTAACCGCGCCATTTGACAGCTACGGATAAACTCCATTTTGCTAAAATAAAAATTCCCTAGATAAGGCGTCCTTAATCTAAGGAGCTCCTTAAGGACCGACTATGAATACGGCCGTTAAGGACGCGTCCTTAGATTAAGGACTCCTTACTCCCTAGGCAAGAAATGAGCCAATCACAATGGAAATAGCGACGGCCATATTAAAATCTCTGTTTGTGATTGGTTAGTTGTTTAATGCTACAGTCTACTCACTACTACTTTAGTATACTTTAATCGACATATATATATAATTTTTTGCTTCTTTACTTTAAGGAAGGTCCCAAGCTTCCTTAAGGATGCGGTTACTTTCCTTAAAGGCAACACTGATTTCATGCTGCAACGTTGGCAACACTTGTGTGGTGTTTGGGTATATTTGACTATAGTATAATTAAAACAATTGGAAGTGAAAATAAAACCGATTGAATAAAATAATTAGTTTTTGGTGTTACATAAACAATTGTAATCATGGAGAACGAATTTTTAAGTAGTTCAGAATGTTCTGATGATGAATTTGAGGCCGAAAATGTAAATATAACTGCACCTAGAAGATATATTCGTGACGTGGAAAATCCTATAGAATATTACGACGATATACCTTTTCAAAAAAGGTACAGATTTACGAAAGAAGCAGTTATGGACATTTTATTACCTATGGTAAATGAACAATTAAAAAAAGTGAATAATAGAGGATTGCCAGTAACACCGCTGATGCAACTGTTAATAACCTTACGATTTTATGCCACAAGTAGTTTCCAGGTTAGGAATTCTTACAATGCTTATATTGATCTCGAAGGATTGTTTAAAATTATTGTAAAAGATTGGTATATTCTTTAAATCATTCAATGAATATAAAGAAACTTATACATTTTGTCCAATTTAAGTAGACTTTTTAATTGCATATAAAAATAACATTCTTATATACTTAATTTACATTTTTACACTCCTCTTTAATTGAAGGTTGTTAATGGAGATTTAAGGAAATATAATCAATCCACCATTTCGAGAACTGTTGCACGTACTTCCAGAATATTAGCATCCCATTTAGGTCAGCATATAAATTTTTTCAACAATGCAAAACGTGAGGAAAACAAAATAAAATTTCATGGAATGGCTGGATTTCCAAATGTGATAGGATGTATCGATTGCACTCATATTCGCATAAGTAACCCTGGAAAAGATTATGGGGAAGTGTTTAGAAATCGGAAAGGATGGTATTCACTTAACGTACAGGTATTTTGATTATATTAATATCTTTATACATCTTTATACAATATATATTCGTTACACTGTGTATTATATTTATAGGTGGTATGTGGGCCTAACAGGGAAATTTTGGATTTGGTCGCCAGGCATCCAGGATCAGCTCACGATGCACTTATATTTGATCGAAGTGGTGTTCGTTGCAGATTTGAACAAGGGCTATTAAATGGTGTTTTATTGGGTGATAGTGGATATCCTTGCCGGAGTTATTTATTAACACCTGTGCTAAGGCCAGTAATGGATGCAGATGTTCGATATAACACGGCACATAGAAGAACAAGGATAATAGTTGAACAGCTATTTGGAGTTTGGAAACGTCGATTTCCATGCTTATACTATGGATTAAGAACGAAATTATCTACGTCTGTCGCTATTATATGTGCCACTGCTACCCTTTATAATATAATCATTAAATATCGATTAAATATCGAATGTGAAGACGATTTTAGCGACGATGACCAAATATTAAATGAAGTCAGCAGAGAAAACAGCACAATAGGATTTGCACATAGACAAGGTTTCATTATAAGACATTTTTCTTAATTTATACAGGGTGGAACGTTAACGCCGCACTTCCTTTAAACGGGTTATTCCTGAGACTTTTCTAAGGAAAACGCCGTTGGCCGTTTTAAAATCTAGCCACTGGTTAAGGAGATATTAAAGATTAAATTTTGTATGCAATTATTGATTTTACATATGATTGCAGTAGTATTGGTATGTACGTGTGGCAAGTACAAGTATCAGCGAGAAGTTGCTGCTATGACGTTTCACTCTTCCCTTTTATTGATTTTTTCGGAATCGTAGAGAAGTTGCTGCCGGTTAGCTATTTTGACTTTTTGTTGATTAGCGAGAAATTTTGAGATTTAATTCGCGTTCTCGCGCAGAAGCTAACGCGTACGCGCAATTTACCTACGGAGAATCTTGGTTAAATGTTATTGTGTGCGTCCTCATACAATTTAATTTCCGATGCCAAATAATTAATAGGCAAATCGAAATAATGCAAATTAAATTCTATGAGGATTGAACACTTTAAACCAAGACTATGCTCCAGTCAATGAGCGCTCAGTTGTGCCAATCCATTTGCCGGGAAACTTGCAGTGCAGCACGCCTTTCGCAGTGGCCGCGTTATGCGGAGCTGCTCCGTCATGCTTGAACCACATTTTCTGCCGAATTTCTAGAGGAACATCTTCCAGACTAAATAAACATTTGATTACGCAATCTTTTCATTTATTAGGCTAACCGTCAACGATGCGACTATTCGGCTATAGCTTCTTTTTCTCGCCTACAGTCAATAATCGACAGATATGCACAACTGAGCGCTCATTGACTGGAGCATAGTCTTGGTTTAAAGTGTTCAATCCTCATAGAATTTAATTTGCATTATTTCGATTTGCCCATTAATTATTTGGCATCGGAAATTAAATTGTATGGGGACGCACACAATAACATTTAATCAAGATTCTCCGTAGGTAAATTGCGCGTACGCATTAGTTTCTGCGCGAGAACGCGAATTAAATCTCAAAATTTCTCGCTAATCAACAAAAAGTCAAAACAGCTAACCGGCAGCAACTTCTCAATGATTCCGAAAAAATCAATAAAAGGGGAGAGTGAAACGTCATAGCAGCAACTTCTCTCTGATACTTGTACTTGCCACACGTACATACCAATACTACTGCAATCATATGTAAAATCAATAATTGCATACAAAATTTAATCTTTAATATCTCCTTAACCAGTGGCTAGATTTTAAAACGGCCAACGGCGTTTTCCTTAGAAAAGTCTCAGGAATAACCCGTTTAAAGGAAGTGCGGCGTTAACGTTCCACCCGTATATGTCATAATGTTTAGTGTGTTATATTTATTAAGGTACGATTTCACTTGTCGCTCGTCGCTAGCGACAAATGGTCACGTGGTACAAAGTATACCCTTTTCCCTTACATATTCTATCGCTAGCGACACCGAAGTAAAGTTGGATTTATCTAACTTGTCAGCGACATCGCTACTCGTATGTAAACAACGGAACGGAACGGGCGGAACGTTACCTCGACTCTCGTGTTATTAAAGCAGGAAATTTGAAATTGAGATATGGAGGGGGATGTAAGTTTAAAATACACTTGTCACATTTGGAGAAAGCCTATAAATATGAAGCTAAAAAACAATATAATATTAAGATTTAATATATGATGTAGCGTTAACGCATTTAACAAATAAAATTATCAAAATATGGATAACTATAATTTTACTAATGTAAAATATTTCTTATAGATGATCTTATTAACCTGTGGAATTTGCCAACGATATATTTGTCTTCGTAAGACATGTCCGTTGGTTTAATTTATACTCTGTAAAGAAAACAAGACACACACACATGTAAAATAAAAATTTATACATAGATATAAACTTCGAATGCCAAGTTAATTTATTCCAGATGAAAATTTTGTAACAATCATATACTTTTCATCCCCCATGCGATAAAGGAAAGTGAAGGGAATATTTTGGTTATGATTTAAGAAAAAACATATATTTCGAATATATGATCTTTATTAATTAGTCATTCAATATATATACATACCTTACAAGCTTTTAATTTTATTTTAATCAATTTCACAATTTTCTTTGAAATATATTCAAATTAAAATTCAATTGGAGTACACCACAACAATGACGTTACCCAAAAAACCACGAAGTGATGACAAGCGGACGCCAGCCAGATGCCAAATAACAACCACCCGTTTCCTTCGTTCCTACATTCAGAACCCGCTTCAGAATATGTCGGCTGCTAGCGACAAGCGACAAGTGAAAACATAGGAGCGATAAACTGCATATTCTGTCGCTGGTGTCCATCTTGGAATGCATATACTATACCATCTTATGTTTGTCGCTAGCGACGAGCGACAAGTGAAATCGTACCTTTATATTAGACAAGACTCGTGTGCAAAATTTGTCCAGCACAGTATTGAATTTGTCCAGTATACTTAATTGGATTTGTATTTTATTTTATTTGACAATTCTTTATAAGGAACTATTTTACATTTATTGAAACGACTTTACAATATTACATATTTTTTACAGCTTCTTCTTCCCTGAGAAGCTTCAACAATGCTATTTTCTCCTCAATTTCAGCAATTTTCATTTTCTTTGCATGAAGCTCTCGCTGTTGTTCAATTGACTCTTGCAATTTTAGAATTCTAAGTTTTTTTTCATCCTTAATATCCTAAAATGTAAATTTTGCAGTTTAATTTGGTCTATAATATGAATTCTTAGATGGTAAATATTTAATATTAAATAATGTTTTATTTTTACATGAAAACTGAAGAAAATGTTAGGAAAAAAATAATCCTATAAAATTGTATATGTAAGGGAAAAGTAGCAAATTACAGTAATTGGTATATAAACTTCTGTGTTATTAATTATACATAATTACCTTAACATTAACAGCATTCGATGTTCTTCTTCTGGAAATCTCATTTTGAGTATTTGCGCTATGTACATCATCAACTGTTCCGTCCCTTCTTTTTTCCACTCTATCATTTAAAAAAATTTCATCTTCATTCTCGCTATCGTCTATTACGACGGTATCGTTTGATGGTCCTGCTTGTATATTGACTAAAAATAAAGCAGTTGAAAATAATTCTACTACTTTCATAATTATTATAAACTAAAAACTGATCATATACTTACATTCTTTCTCATATTGTGCTGTACTATCAAAAGGACAATGTACCTCTAAATCCATATTCGGGTTTACATCGCTTATAAAATCCATTACCGGATCATTAGATGGTATGGATGGAGACCCCCCACCGGTCATAAGCATTTCATGCCGAATTACCGTATTTAATTTTCGTTTCCTATAATGATTAGTTTTTATTCATGGCGTTCATTAATACCTCAACCCTACCATATTATTTAGGAAATGAATCATTTTTGTAGTAATGTAAAAGATATGGGTTTTTTTTTATTTACAAAGTTGCATTTTCCAAACAAGAAGACTATCTTAATACATATCTTCATCAAATATTGTTACATATTGATTTAACGTCTTATAAATACCAGTAATATATAAAAGAATAATACAATTTTGAACAGAGCAATAATCAATTTATTCCAATAACGTATAATATCTTCTGATGGAAGCAAATAAAATATTAGATGGATGAAAACCAGGCTGCGGACCTCAATATCCCTCTTTTCTTGTTTTCTCATTGGGTGTGTTCAGCTGAAACATCGGCCCAATACACTGACCGGCATGTATGTCGTCCCTTGATGCATTTAGGAACCGTATTATACGAACACTCATAATCAATAACTCAAGCGAAAAAGCGCGAGTTAACATACATTTTGGATTTAAAAACTTTGAATAATAAAATTTTAAGTCTTTTTTAATAAAAAATGTATGCTGAAATGCACTTTTCCGTCTTGGGTTACTGATAGTGGGGGGTAGTGATGCTGATATGATCCAATTGTATCGATATTTTGTATCGATATGTATTTTTAGGTACAATTTTGATACAGGTAATATATCGAACTAAAAGTATCGATACTTCTATATATCGATACAGTAACATATATAGTTTGAATATCGCCCATTATGTATGTAGTATGTACGTACAATATTTATTGTAATGAAGTCTATACATTTTAATTGATTGTAAGTAAACTGTAAATAATGAATTTATAAGTGACAAGCAATTTAATAAAGGAAAATTTGTATAAAATTAAGAAATACTTTTATTGTTTCTTTTTATTCTACAGAAATACCCAATAAATAAAGATTCTGAATTATTAAGTGGTGATTTAGACAATTATATTTTAATTACAACAAAAACATCCAATCTTGGATAGATAGTGAACCTAAAAATATTAATTGTTGTAAATGTTCTGCGCTTAAACGATTCCTGCTTTCTGTGATAATTCGACCAGCCTTAGAAAACAATCGTTCACATGGTACAGACGAAGCAACTACTGTCAAATATTTTCGTCCTAATTCACTTAATTTTGAATTATTAGATTTCCAAAATTGTATTGGACATTCCTTAATATCAATAGGAGGCTGGCTTAAGTAAAATCTGAAATCTTCAGGCATTTGGCTTGAATTAAAGGTAGTTCGCTCTTTTGATTTTATTTCATGGATTAAAGCTTCGTGATACGACCAAAAACTGGTATTATTTAAATTAATACTTTGCACATTGACGTTTTCAATTTCTTTTGCAACTTCAATATTTAATATCATATTTATATCACTTATAATGTTAGAGCATGCTGTCTCATTATTGAAATGAATTGATTTAAACCGTGGATCAAGAATTGTAGCCATTGCCAAAATTTTTTCTTCTTCAATGTTTTGAAACCTCAATTCAAATTGTTCTAACAACAATTGCTTCATTTTATTTCCAACTTCAGTAATAGGTATTAATTGACTTAACGTTTCTTTTAAAGTACTCACTATTGGTAACGACTTACTTGCTGTCATGTAAAATTCTCCACTAATGATTTTTGTTGCATCCTTGAAAGGTTTTAATAAGTCTACAAACTCTTTTGCAGTCTGCAATTCTGTTGATGTTATCATCATTGGAGCTGTTGGTAAATTTAGAAGAATTGACGCAATCTTATCTGATAACTCTATAAATCTAATTATCATGTCATGTGCAGAGTTCCATCGAGTATCAATCGACTGTATTAATTTCAAACTTGACACAGCTCTCAAACTATCCATAGCAGCTACAGATTTTTTGAAGAATGTAACGATAGCTTTTATTTTCTTAAATATGACATGCACATCATCACTTTCTATGATTTTTGCAGGAATTAAATTTAAAGTATGTGCAAAACAAGACAACTGTTTATTTACACCAAACACATCCTTGACAGCCTTTTTTATGTTAGCTCCGTTATCGCAGACGACCGTCACAACACTTTCCTGTTTAATTTTCCACTTTTCAGTGACATCTAATAGCCACATTTGAATATTATTGGAGCTATGTCTATCACAAAGTTCTGTTACTCCTATGGTCACAGTTTTGTGCTTATCTTCATGGATAAAATGAGCTGTCAAACCCAAAAAACTCTTAACATTTAGGGGATCTGTCCAAATATCAGTAGTTAACGACATATATTTTGTATTAGACAGAAGCGATTTTATATTACTAGATAAAACTTGATATTTTTCTTCCATTAATCTAGTAATTGTTGCTCTGCATGGAATTTTATACAAAGGTGCTATTGTTTTTACAAATGTTGTAAAACCTTCCTTTTCCACCGTTGAGAAAGACATATTATCTTTAGCAATCATGAACAATAAATTACTGGTTATTTCCAATGCTTTTTTACCTCCATCTAAAATAAGATTAAACTGATATTATTAAATAGTAACTTATATCCATTTAAAATTGTAATTTAACATTTTTCACATTTTAAGACCCCAATTAATAAAACTTATTCTAATGAAGTCAAAACGACAAAAAATTGAGCTATTTTGATATCGTAAGGACTAATTTTATTATATAGAATGTCAACTGGTAAATGAACATCTAAAGCAATACAATAAGAGTCCAAAAATACAGCCAGAATAAACAAATACTTAACCTTGGAATGAAGTTTGATTACGCAATGTTAAATCAATTCTTGGCTGTTTACTTGTAGAGCCTTCTGTTTCTTCCAATGCATAATAAGCTGACAATAATGTTGTAGAAGATGTTGACATGGAAGTAGCAGTGCCAATACTATTTGCACTGTCAGGATCATCCGGGTTACTTGATGGGTCATCATCTTCGAGTACCTATTTTATTTTAGTAAAAAATAGACTATAATGATATAAACTATAAGTGTAGTCCCATAATTAATATTACCAATGCACTTCTTTTCGCACTTGTACAATTTACTCCCATTTTTAAAGTGGGATGAGCTCGTTCCAAGTGGAATCTCATGTTTGTGGTGTTATTGCTTCCCTTTACTTCTTTTTGGCATATTTTGCATTTACCGCCAGTGTTTAATTTTACAAAATATTTCCAAATGTTACTTTTTGTTGGCACTATAATAAAATAATATCAAATAATAAATGATATCAACAAAAATAAGTTTTCATGACAAGGAATGAGAAAAATAAGGTAAAAAGGAAAATATTGCGTACTGGTATATCCAATAGGATGGTATAGGGAAGGGAATGTCTGTAGAAAAAAAAGCTTATATCAACAGCTGAAGAAATTTATAATATCCATTCTGCACAAAATTGCTAAAACTATGCTAAAATATTGTGCATAATTGCTTACCTTTTTGGAGTTTTATTGCCCGCAAAAAAATATGCAGTAAAATAGCTTTTAAAATTACTTTGCCGCATGTATTGAAACGAAAAAGTATTAATATTACGATATATCGCGGAGCAAAGTATCGGTACAAAATATCGAAATATTGACATAAAAGTATCGATATTTCAATATATCGATACAGTATCGACATCACTAGTGGGGGGCTTTATAATGCGGTTCCTAAATGCATCAAGGGATGCCATATATGCCGGTCATTGTACATACATATGATTGGTAGGTCAATTCAAATGCACCAATCATAAGTGCCTTTTAAATGCGTCTACTGATGCCCATTGAGTAAACATTTATCAATGAATAATGGTAGAGCTGTTTCTCCAAAAATAGTACATAACAATTAATTGAAACAAGTGCATCAACAAACAGAGTTGAAGTTCATCCCAGATGAAAACCAAATGTCAACCAAAGCTAATAATCAGATAAGTATTTTTTAACATACATATATAAAATAAAAAGAAACAATATTCTTTGTGGTTAACTTTTTATTGTAGGTATTACTTTAAAACATCCTATACTAGCAGAAACTAATTAGGAAAAAATCAACTCTTGCTGCTGGACACCAGTCGATTAATAAATAATGAGAGCTCCAATTCAAATAGCGGTGAATACAGGTAACGTTAAAAGAACAAAGTAGTCACTATATAAATAAGATAAATATTCTTCTAATAAGATGTAGTTGTGTTGGAAGTTTTAATATTATTATATATAAAGTGTATGTCATGAATTCCTGTTGCCAAAATAATATTATTCACATGACATTATTAATTGTTGCATGAATATGAGAAATTACAGCCCTCTTCATACTACAGCACAGCATTTGAATTTGATAAAGTTTATATGAAGTCAAGGGAAGTTCATAAATAATTTTTACAGTACCAAATTAGTTTACAACAAATAAAACAAATATTCAGATAAGTACAACAAAGTTTCATCAAAGTTAGGTTATACCATAATGAGTTATGCAGCTTTATTTGTGTTTTAGATTAATTAGTCCTGAAACAATGTGCATTATTGGGTTAGCAGCATGACATTAGAAACTCTCTAAACAACAAATAAGTATTTTACCTCAATTGAATTAATTAATTTATTTGGTATCTTATCGCTTTACTTTGTACAGTAAGTATAATGATAATTGATCCACAGGTAGGAATTCATGACGCATGCCTTATATGTAACAATACTCCAAATTTTCAACGCAACTACATCTAATTAGAGAAATATCTACCTTTTTAACGAATGGTTTGTTAAATCTCTTAATGTTGCATTGTTTGACCATTGGTTGAATTGGAACACTCAAAATTCACTATTCGACAACTGCCTATCAGTGATATTTTTCTTCTTCGTCAAGTTTCCTTTGGCATTGGACAGTTTGAACTAATACCTGAAACGAAAGGTAAATCACAAAGAATATTGTTTTCTTATTTTATTTACATATGATAAATAATACTTATCTAATTATAGCTATTATTTAAACATTGAATTCATGTAGCATGAGCTCCCAATGTATTTATTTACTTATCTTCCTGTTTTAATTGGTCCATAAGTGCTTCTGGCGAGACAACAAAATTAACCTGTCATTATTTCATAATTAATATTCATGAATTGGAAAAGAAGTAAACAATGAAGAATGAAACCCTATAGCAGTATGCACACCTTAAAAAATGATTTACTTCTACATATTTACTTATATGGCCTTTACAGCTCCTGCAGTCTACCAAAGGTCAAAAATATATCAAATTTACCTAATGTGTGAGAACAATTAAATATCCTGAATATAGTAAGATTTCATAAAAATTAAATATAAATATTTTTATACCTCAACAAAGTTTTACTAAGTGTTTATAAATTCTTACCTCTTTCAAGATATTATAATGTTTTCACACTTTCTGATCACTATATACGTATGTGCCCATACATATTGATACAGTTTCAGAAACTCTAATCATTGTTAAACAATTTTTTACTATAAATTTTCAAAAACTATCACCTACTTTTGTTTTAAATTATCCCAGCACTTTCGCAACTGTTTTGTACTCCTTGGTTTCAATATTTCTGTGGTAAATCTTGCTGTTACCCTTTCCCAAGCTGCAGCCTTCTCTTTTAGGTCAGTTGCACCTGTTCTCTTATTGTCAATGCTCTGTTCATTGGCGATTAGTTGAGCAAGTAACATTTTTTCGTTTTCAGTAAATTGCTCGCCTCTTTCCATTTTAATTTAATAATTGCACAAACTTTACCTTTCACTGTTCAAAAATTTTAAAAATGACATTTAAAGGGTAACAGATATAGGGTGCGTTCCGAGTCACGCATATGCGCGCAGTAAGCACTTAAATTCTATAATAAATGTAACATAAACTGTACATTCTATGCGCTTCATGCGTTATTTGGAATGCACCCATAGTAACTCATTTTCGAAGAATTAAAATTCCCTAGATTTTTACGAAACTATAGCATGTTAAGGAGACCTTAGCTAAGGACGTCCTTAAGGAACGACTATGCATACGGCCGTTACTTGGCTTGGCAGCAGAGTAGTTGTCAGCAGTCTTGAGTCAGGACTGCTGAGTGCTGACCAGAGATGAAACGGGAGATTGCTCATGGCCAAGGTCTCAGGACAGCCACCAACATCAACCAGGTATAACTCTAGATTTCTTTCATTTAACCAATCGAATCGCGGCCAAGTTCCCGGGAAACTAGTTCAAAGTATAGTGCCCGAACCAGAGAATCCATGAACAAGCCGACGGTACAGTAAGGGTGAGATTCACCAAGTCCGGTTTGAAGGCTAGCCGGGCTAATATGGTATACTTTCGGACTAAAGTAGTATAGTTACCGTTACATGAGCTATATGAGTTTAGCCTGGCTAGCCCCAAGCCGGACTTGGTGAATCTCACCCTAAAATCCGTCCTCACGAGTCAGGACAGAGATGAAACGGGACGGGAGATTGCTCATGGCAGGGTTCTAAAATAATCCTTGCCGGTAGGCGGCGCTGATGCTTGTTAGAATGTAGGAAATTGTTAAGTGGTTGAAATAAATTATTTATTTAACACTATATTTCACCAAGCGTTTTTCCTTTATTAATTCCTAATCAGGCTTCTTCACACGTGTGGGATTAAGATAAGATCCCAAGTTACACAAAAGAGAGAACAAGAGGTCATTAGGACCTTATACATATATATACAATATACATAGTGATACATGCGAGGTCAATTACATATATACATTGTTTTTTCCTGTGTGTGCATCTGTATGGTATAGTTGATGACATTAAATGGCTTATATGTAAATTAGATGCATGTAAGTGTTGCCAACCCAAAATCCAAGGTTGAAGTTCGTTGTTGTGTCAGCACTGGTCGACGCCATGTTGCTTGTTCGTGACAGAGTTGCCAAGTCCGCCATGTTGGAAGATACTACGCTGTATAGTTTGTTGGCGAGAATTAGGGTCGGTAAATGATGAAAATATTCAAGGCTGGAAACCTCAGAATTTGAAGACAAAAGAGCAGTTTTCTTGTTCGAGAGCTTGAAATGAAGACACTCCGAAGAAAAACTAGATAAATTATATGATAATTTATCTTCTTCACATGAAATTGGCGTCTACCTAGGATGATTACTGCTTTCTAGTCTTCAAATTCTGAGGTTTCCAGCCTTGAATATTTTCATCATTTACCGACCCTTAACTACACCACGCAATATGTATAGTAAGTGTGATTCATAGACAAGAAACGAAGTATAGTGTTTTGGTATAATAAGCTCTCAGTGCTTTCGGACTACTTTTGACAGCATTTCACGGATTTCAGCAATACCACGCTATAGGTAGTGAATTATTGTGATTGGTTTATTTGGAATAGCGGTGATAAATTGTATAAAATGGCTAGCAACCAAACTTTTGAAATGATATTTTCGAAATTCAATTATATTAAATGTTGTTGTTAAACGTACATCACTATTTCATCTGATATTAATAAATTATACGGTATATTATACAAACATGACATTAAAAGATTTTAATAGTATATATTATAGGAATATTTCTGACCAATGATTCAACTAAAATTTGAAATAAATTTTAAAAAGATATTACATATATAGATTAAACATTAAATTTATCTTTATTATAACTATAAAATAATCGCATAGTGCACAAATTTTTTGTTACAGGTAGCTGGTAAAAAATTATACATATTATAGATATGCTACTTAAGAATATGGCATATTTGAAAATAATTAATATTTGATTAAAAAACATGTAGAATTTGATTTCTATTGTAATTGTTTTATTTATACTAGAAAATGATGTTTTATAAAATCTCACGCACCATTTTTATTATTTTTTAGTAATAATAAGAAAGAGAAATCAAAGTTAAAATGAAGAAACTCCGCAATGTCTTGCGTTAGTTATACATAAGCAAAACATCCACAAAATATCTGTTCGAAATCGTTACAATAACTATATATATTTAAAGTAATAGATGTGTCCGATTGATTGAAGGATTAAATTAAATTAAATAAAATTAACAGATGTCCAAAGGTACGTCATGACTATATATATACATATAAAAATCAAATAAATACATATATATATGCTGTAAAATTATTAAACCTTTCATGCCAATACAATGTACATTGTACATTAATCTACACGTATAGGTTGAAATAATTTAAAGTAAAAAGAGAGGTACAATTTGATACAGTGTAAGTATAACTGTATAGGTTTCGCCTTAATGTTAGAAAGTATTTTTTGTTGCAAAACGTGTAAAACTATACGTTTCATAGTGTATTATAGAAATAACACCCCTTAAAGTGGATCGGAAATGATTACAAGAAATGAATGCATTTATGTGCATGAGAACAATACACTTATGATTTGCAGTGTACACTTTAAAATATAATAAAATTCTGAGTTATATATGCTTAATATTTAATTAATCTAAAGTTTTATTAAAGCCTAGCGTATAAAGAATCTAAATCCTAGATTTTCCACTATCAAGTCTACCAGAAGACTTAAAAAGGATTGTGCAGGACTTTAGAAATCTTATTGAGTTCTAAACACTGCTGAATTGTTCACTTTCCGACACTTTTCAGACTTTTGTAGGATTTGGTTTGTATACAAAATAGCTTCTGGTATAATTCTAAATTATCCTTTTGATAGAATCATTTAGGTTTATAGTAGATCTTAGATTTTTACTCGGGTTACTATGTCACCAGCACACTAGGAGGGAAGGTTAATGTATATTTACAACTATTTGTAGCATACATATTATACTTTTTGTCATGAAGCATGCAAATAGCAATATCGCTCATTATTTTATAATGGAATGCCCTTGATCGTGTAAGATGAAATACACTAACTGTTTTAACTATATGCTAAAAACTCTATATGAAAGCAAGCAAATAAGCTGGAAAATGCTTGAGAAAATCCTTTCATATATTTCATTCCATGAAAAAGTATCCTCCTCTTAAAACTAAGGAACGAATGAGAAGCATGAAAACATTATAAGTAACTTGATTATCTTTGAGAGTTCTGATTGGAAGGACGAAAAACTTACTCCCACCTAATGTCATCTGATATTCAAGCATGCCTTTATTTCAATGGGGAAGAGATATTTTGAAGTAAAAAACAATTAGCGCTCGCGAGTGAGTTGAAGATAAAACATAAAGTTTCGATAATTACAATATTTAGGCGAAGAGAGAAGAAGGAAGAAACAAATAAAAGAGTGGTGTACACATTTCAGATTTTGCAGAAATAAACGAGTAAGTGTGAGGATTTATCTTTTTTAATTAGAAAACTCCCGTGAAAGGCTATATTACTTAGAAAGATTAATTATTTTGTTAAAGTAGAAAAAAATTTATTAAACTTTTGAGAATTTGACAGTGTAACATTTGTACAATATTTGGTGAAACTTTTCTTAAACATTTTTGAAAATTTGCAATATTATCCACCTTGTATTAGAACGTCATTTACAATTGATCGAATTAACGTAATTTCTATTTTAACGTAGTGTTTTAAAACGGAAGATATTCTTTATAATAAAAGACAAAAATTACAACTTCTACAAAATTAATATTACCACTTGACAGTACAAGTCAAATTTACTCTACTTCTTAGTTAAATAGTCGTTTCATATTTAATAATTAACTCCATAACACACACTAGCAAATAATTTTTTACATTACTTGTAACCTTTATTAGAAAACATTTATTGCTGTTAAAATTAAAAATAAAAGACCTATATAATTTTTCTTAACAATGCTATAACCATTCCAAAGCATTAAGTACATTAATAATACTTTTAAGAGGTTCCATTTATTGACATTACATAATAAGAGCAGTAATATGTTGCTCCAGCGTAGCATTCCTATTTCTAGCCGGATTTTTAAATGTATATACATTTTTAAAATCGTCATGAAATTATCTAGTGATGTACGTGAAATTTGTTATGAGAAAATTGAATAATTTGCGCTTTTATGCAAAAGGAAAATTCGGCTAATCCTATTCTGTAGTATATATATATAAACGGATGTCCATTAAAAGGGTTGTGAATGCGCCTATTACTTCGAATGGTCAAGCATTATTAATAAAAATTGTATGGTGTGCATTTTTTTTTATTTTTAGAGGAATAAATGCTGACTAAGTAAGGTTACACGTTATTAATGATAAAATTATTTACTATAGTATGTAATGGAGTAAATTAATAAATATGAAACAAATTCTTACTTAATAAGTATAGTAAATTTGGCTTACTATCAAGTGGTAACAACGAATTGCTGCAACTTTTAATGTTGCTGTCTTATTATAAAAGAAGTATTTCGTTTTAAAACGCTACGTCAAAATAGAAATAACGTTAATTCGATCAATTGTAAATGATGTTCTAATACAGGACGGACAATATTGCAAAGATTTCTCTTTCAAACGTTATAATTTGTTTAGCAATTAAATAGAATGTGCCTGTAATTAGTCTTGCATTGTTGAGAAAAGCTTGGGCGTTATACTACGTGTTTTATTTAAAACTATCCAAAAATAATTGTTGCAGTTTGTATATACCAGTAAATTTAATTAAAAAGAAGTAGGGATTTGTATTTTGGTATACAACTATTATACTGATGTTTAAACAATATATAAATTAATGAACTGTTTGTAAACTTGAGATTTCACGCTTCAGTTTAAAAATAACATCATTGTATTATTCTTGATAACTGAGTTAACCTTCATGGAAAGTTATCTGTTCCTACTAAAAGAAATTTGTAAATTATAAAATTGTTTAGTAGTGTATTATCAATTGCACCGTGATATTTAGCACTAATGTGAAACAGAAAAGTTTCAAAGTATAAATTTTCAGGAATTGTAAATCCAAATTATTTACAAAATATAGTTTAAATATTACTCTTTTCTATATCTGTCATTTACATTATAAATTATCTGTTGTATAATATTAATAAAAAGTATGAAATTTCATTTTTGTAACCTGCGAAAGATATGTTACTCAAATCAACCGTATATTATCAATTTTCGTAAATTTAAATTCATTAATTATTTCGTTCTTAACAATTTGTAGGCTTGTTAAAATGGAATCCAATGTTGCAATGATTGAAGAAGTTCTGGCTATAAGAAGGAGGGACCAAAGGTATATCGGAATGAATGGGAAACGATAGATCCCTACAAATATTGGCTTCGACGTAATGTTTGCGGTGAAAAAGCATTTGCCAATTGCCACAAAGGATGTATGCCTTCAATTTGGGAAAACAGAAATGGTTGTTTCCTCATTGCACCGTTGTAATGAATGAAGTTAACAATTCGGAATGATAGATGTCTCATTTTAAGAAATATGAAGCATTTCAGAGATGGTCAGAATTGCTGCAACTACATAGGTTCCAAATGAATTGCACTACATATTATGAATATGTTTGTAAAATTGTAAATTAAGATTGCGAAGTAATAATTCATATTGTGAGTATTATACAGACTGTTATAGTTGTGTGAATGTGCGAAATTCCACCTCCACAGTTACTCCTATTCGGTCCTATGAACTATATAACTTTAATTTATAATAATAGGAATCAAAACATTATCATGTATCATTATTAATTTATAATAAAATTTCTTTGTTTATAAGGCAATCGCTTTCACATTTACTATTATAACATTATATCACAATTATTGAAATGACTGGACCACACAGAAATGCTTCATAAATTAGTCCTTTTTTATTCATTGCTCTATAAATATTTCTTCCAGTAATTTAAACTCATCAGAAGTAAGATGTAATCTGTAACAGAAATAAAAAAAAAGCATATTTCCTTAAAATTTGTTAATAACTTTCACGTTTGGTTATTAATTTATTACTCATCTCATATATTTTTTCTACTTCATTATTTACAAAAGTCCTTCTCTTGTTTTCTATAATATTTGTCTTTTAAAATTGTTAGATTTGTTTCGATATAAACAGAAGGTTAATTGAGCGCCATTTGATAGCTACGAACAAACTCTTAAATATTCCTGGCTCCTGCACTCCATTGATTCTTACTTCCCCTCACCTAACGCAAAATTATTGAGCAAAATGTATCTTCGATATTGACAGAACTATAGCGTAGTATCCTACAAAGAGCAGAAATTGTAGCATAGTATCCCCCAAAAGAACAGAAACTGTAGCGTAGTATCCCGCAAGGACAGAAACTGTAGCGTAGGATCCCCCGCAGGGAACAGAAACTGTAGCGTAGGATCCCGCAGGGAACAGAAACTGTAGCGTAGTATCCTGAGGATACTACGCTATAGGAAAATTATACTACGGTAGTATAATTATACTACACTTGGCAACTCTGGTTCGTGTCGCCACAAGAAGTCGAAAATTCCATAAAACCACTAACGCCATCTGTCGGACGCGAATGAGAAGCACTTTGTTAGGCACACACAGTTATCACGTACTACGGGTGTATTCCGAACCTAGCTGCTCGGCTAATGATTTGTTTTTGAAGGTTGGTAATGGTAAGCCAAGCCGAAAGGTGTTCCGAACCTAACTGGACAAAATACACTTAAGCTAATATAACCTTACAAAGGAGTCTGGTAGTAAACAAATAATATAAAATAATATAAATGTTTTGAACTACAACAAAACATGTATTATGTGTGAAGCCGATACACGGCATCTGGTGAGAGAAGCTGTTCAGTATTTGCCTTTTTTACTTACTTCCTTCTTTAGCTTTTAAGTTTTACTCCACTTTTGAGTTGGTATCACTGTAGCTGTGGTCACTTGCTTGGCGGTAAAATTCGCCTCTAACTTCATAGAGACTCTCAACAGCAAGATACTTACTTGGATGCCGTGTATCGGCTTCACACATAATACATGTTTTGTTGTAGTTCAAAACATTTATATTATGTGTATTCGGCCGATACACGGCATCTGGTGAGAGACGTGTTTGCTATCTGCTGGTGACCACACTCAACGCTATGTGTAGTTTTAAAAATGTTTTGAATTTAAAAGAATACTTTAAAATTTCTCGATAATTACGATTTTATTTTGTCACAGAAAACAGAATTTAAACAGTGTTTTAAGTAAATTAAACTAGTTAATAATTTTGACTATGATTTTACATACCATAGTTAACTCTATCTGAATCTATTTTTTTTTTTTTTTTATACAAAAAACAAAAATATATGTATTTGAATGAAAATAAGAAAAGATCTTAATAAAATAGCTATGTTATACAGGGTGTGAAAGTCTTTAGAACTGAATTACTCCTCCTATCTGAATTAGGTCTATTCACCTCTCTACAGTAATGTCTTCTGAAGGTTTCCGCACACTTCCAATTGCCTCTATTTAGAATATCTTGTAAAGGAACATCATCTAACCAGTTACTAGAGGAAACAGCTGATCTAATGCTTCCCGGTGCTGCATTTACTCCAGCTTCCTTTAATGCTGATTTCACCCATCCTGCAATCATTGATCTCGAAGCTGGTTTTACTGGTCCAGTGATAGAGATAAACAGTTCGTCTAGTTTTTCACCTCCTATTGTTCTACGTTGTTCCGATTTTTTAAGGTATGCCCTTAACATGGTTACTGGGCAAAGCCAAATATTTGGGTGTTTAGATAGCTTCCATCCCGATTGTCTAAATCTTGCTCTATCTGTCTTTGAACCAAATGTTGGCCATAATATAATTTCATCCCCTAAATTTTCTATATGATTCCTGGAAATCTTTAGCAGTGTAAGATCGTGAATACGACGACCAGAGACAACCAAAAGGAGCGCTGCTAATCTCCTTGCCAGTTCAAAAAGGGATAACTCCCTTGCGCTCTTTCCTAACCATTCAATTAAGATTTGTGCATCCCATATTTCCGTTCTTATCTCCCTAGGTTTAGCAATAGCTATCGCTTTAAGTATTTGTTTAACTAGGAAGTCTGAAGAAATCTCATTTTTCGTTTCTCCTGCGCAAAAAGTGGAAATTGCTGACTTATGAACTAGGATAGTACTATGTGCGAACCCTTTGTTGATGAACAGATGAGCCAAAAATCTTGCCAAGTCCTTTCCTAGCGGGTTATGCGGGTTTATATCTTCCTGTGAGCACCAGTTTATCCAGCGATGGATTGGCGCCTTATAAGTTTCTAAAGTGGATTTACGCCAACTTTTCTTTAATAGTTCCTTTTCTTCTATAGACCAATTATTTGTTAATCTTTCCCACCCCCAACTTTCCATACTTCTAGGATTAGTTTGTCTACCTCTGGTGGAGGGTAGCCTGTCGACAAGTCCACTAGAACTTCTTTCAAGTCCTCTATTCTCATTGGAGAGGTTCCTTGGTTCTCTGCATTAAGTCCGACATCCAAAAGGTGTTCTCCCACCTGGGAGCGATTAATAATATCTTGCACTTGCAAGTGTTGAGGTGAGCTAAAATTCTCGGTATGAGACTGGGAGGTGGAAATACCCATCCTAGGTTGTAAGTCCATTGACGACTGAATGCGTTCGTGAATTCTGCCTTCTGGTCTTGTGGATTCATAGAAGCATAACGACTGACCACCGTTGATTCTGCTGATGCAAATAAGTCGATCTCTGGAATGCCCCAAAGGTTGAAAATTTTCTCTGTTGCCTTCGGTAAAAGGTGCCATTCCGGTAACTTCTTCCCTCTGGAAAGACTGTCTGCTATTCCGTTGTATCTGCCTGGGAGGTAGGCTGCAGATAGAGTGATTTGTAAATTGTCCACAAGCTCTAGTGTTTGGAAAGTGAGGTTCAATAAGTCTAGTGAACGTGTTCCTCCCTCCTTCCGAATGTATGCTACAAGAGTTCGGTTGTCTGACTGTACTAGAATATGGGAACCCTGTAGTGAATGAGCTTGGTTCATTATAGTAGCAAATACTGCGTACATTTCCTTGCGATTGGAATGCCAGTGCATTTGATCCTTTGTCCAAGAACCTGAGAGAGTTATCTCGTTCAACTGAGCTCCCCAGCCAGAGTCTGACGCATCTGTTGTTAGAAAGTGTGTTACTTGAGGAAGATGCAGTAGGCTGGACGATGTTACTGCCTGTGTCCACCAGTCTAACTCCACCAATACTTGTCGAGGAAGATGGAGGGATTCTCTTTGCCTTCCCTGTTTGAAGTTTCGAATGAACCTTTGTAATTGGCGACAGTGAAGTCTCCCTCTGTGAATAACAAAGTTGGCGAAGTTTAGATGACCCAACAGGCATTGGATTTGTTTTAAGGAGCCTACTTTCTTTGATTTCAGAATCTCGATCAAAACTTTGATCTTTTGTGCTTTCTTGTCTGAAACACTTAACAAGTTGTTTCTGGTGTCCCAGATAATGCCCAGATATTCCAACTTTTGTTGAGGAAGTAGGATTGACTTTGAATGGTTCACCATCCATCCTAGCGATTCCAACAACTTTACTGCTTCGACTGCTTGCGCAGCGAGTCGATCCTTTTCTTGAGAGACTATTAGGAAGTCGTCCAAGTATACACTACGGGAAATTGAATCGTGTGTGGTTCGGCTAACTTCACCCTGTAGCTTTCTGTGATATATTATCCTATAGCAAGATAAATAAAAGTTGGTAGATCTGCTAAACTGACAGTTGTAACTATAGATAAATATGTCGACTGTCTTTGGCTGCCGTAAAATAATTGTCCATGACAATAATGGTCGAGCAAAAAGGGATGCAAGTTAAAGTGAAAGCTGCGGAATTTATACTAGGTTATATTCACGAATAATATATTTTTAAAATCATTATGGTCGCAGCTGATGTGAACGATAAACAGTATATCTGGAAAAAGGAAAACCCATTAGATAAGTATTTGTAGCTGTAAAATCAAAGGTGGAAGAATATTTTGCTTTGTTAAATTGTTGGTTTATTCTTTGTTAAAGGGAAGTTTGGAGATGCAAATAGGAAATCAGACACTCCACTTAGAAGAAGGATTCCTCGGCAAGATAATCAATGTGAGTCAGCTGTCTTTCGCTTGCAAGTTTGTAACAAAAGATGCAACAGAATTAATGATAAAGTTTTATTCCGCTGAAGATTGATAATAACGAATTGTTATCATCTGGCATATTACCTACAAAAGTATTATTTGCTCCCTTGCTCTCACTGCCCCATAAAAGTGGTAAGTCTTGCGAATTAGTAATATAGAGTTAACATTTTCTTTTATTTTGACAGTTTTTACACTTTGTGAGGTTTATCAGCTGAGTAATCAAATATCCAATTCTTAAAAAATCAGAGTCAAACTGTTTTCGTCCTCCGTTTGTATGGCATTAATACATATTCCTGCATCTTCTGCAGATACAACCAATTTCTCTGTAAGTACACATAATTTGCTAAAATTGATTTATCGTTTCTTAATGGGGAATTAAATCTTGTTGAAGACAAATATAAGCTTTTTTTTACATGACATTTATAATTAAGATTGCAAACTGAATAAATTATATTTATATTCCACGCCAACTGTGTGTCAATAGTTTTGATAATAACAAATTGTTTATACAATTTTCATTAAATTATGAACTTATATACCTATTTATGAGAAGACAGGACAATAACGAATGATAGACAGTACAGATAACAGAATTAAAGATGCTTTATTTATACAACGCATTCTATATATATTCATTAATAAAAATATAATATTTCTTATACTAATAAGCTCTCTTCTCGTTTTGGTATTTTTTCAATATTAGCACTTCAGGAGTAAGATTACAGTACAGTTTGATTATTAAGATTAAATTTACATTTTTGTTGCAGTTAATAATTGGTGGAACTAATATGAAGATGTTGGTCTTAACGGAATAATAGACAGAAAAATAGAAAATGATGAAACAGAAAGTAGTCTACATAGAAGATGTAACAAAAGTCTACTTGATAGAGAGTGACAGCTTATCACAGCTATCAGCAAGAATTGTATATGAAACAATTGCAGATATTACACCAAGAACAGTTTTGGAATATACTTTATTGATAAGGGATTTATTGTCATACGCCTTGCAATAAGTTAAGTATATACATGAAAAATGTGCGAAGAAAGAAATGGATTTCCTCTTCAATACCTAACGGCAGCAGATGACTTTTGGAAGAATGTTATCTAGACTTTGAAAAAGCATTCGTCTCTACAGCAAATAGAAGAATACATATATGAAGACCTGACGATAAGAGAATGGATAATAAATATATTCTCCGCAGAGAGACCATAGCTATAAAATATCTTTGGCATATTGAGACTAAATTTCCAAGCATGGAATTGGAAAGTTGCATGAAATAGATACAAAGATGATTTTAGAAGTCTATACTCTAGTGTTTTAAAGGATATCATGCTTCCAACAGTCAGAGTAGAGGAAGATTTAGTGGTACAATTTGTGCAAGACAATTGCAGTATGCACACTTCTCAAATGACAAATGATTAGTTCAATTGTCATCCAGAAGTGACATTAATTGACTGGGCATCAAAGTAACACCAGATCTGAACATTATAGAAAATATATGGAGTATTATTACAAATGTTAAAGAACAGAAACATAAAGGATCACTGCAGCATGAAGAACACATGCAACAGGACTGTGAAAATAGAAAAGAAAATCCAGAAATTTGTGAAATCTGCTATAGTCCAACATTTACAGGCTCCGTCTGGTTGTAGTATGGTTAAGGATTCAGCTTCTCTACCTGACAGATATTAGTATATAAATTTAAATGTGAAATAGGAATTTTAGTTCAGAAAGTTTAAATTTGCTTACCATCAGTAATCTATAGCATTTCCATTATTTCGAAGGACTTTAGTGAGTCTGCGTGGGACAGAGTTTACCAGATTTTCACAAATATCTGGTTCACCTCTCAACTCTTCCCACATTCGTGTCACATGATTACTTAATGCTGCAATGGTCCTTTCAGCATCTGGTCTCCAGCGTTTTGTGATAATGCCCCATATATTTTCTATAATGTTGAGATCTGGTGACTTTGATGGCCAGTCAATTAATGACACTTCTGGATGACAGTTAAACCAATCCTTTGTCATTTGAGAAGTGTGCACACTAGAATTGTCTTGCACAAATTGTATCACTGGAACATCTTCTCTAGGATATCTCATTCTGACTGTCGGAAGCATGACATCCTCTAAAACACTGGTGTAGACATCTGAGTTCATCTTTGTATCTATTTCATGCAACTTTCCAATTCCATGCTTGGAAATTTAGTCTCAATATGCCAAAGATATTTTATAGCTATGGTCTCTCTGCGGAGAATATATTTATTATCCATTCTCTTATCGTCAGGTCTTCATATATGTATTCTTCTATTTGCTGTAGAGACGAATGCTTTTTCAAAGTCTAGATAACATTCTTCCAAAAGTCATCTGCTGCCGTTAGGTATTGAAGAGGAAATCCATTTCTTTCTTCGCACATTTTTCATGTATATACTTAACTTATTGCAAGGCGTATGACAATAAATCCCTTATCAATAAAGTATATTCCAAAACTGTTCTTGGTGTAATATCTGCAATTGTTTCATATACAATTCTTGCTGATAGCTGTGATAAGCTGTCACTCTCTATCAAGTAGACTTTTGTTACATCTTCTATGTAGACTACTTTCTGTTTCATCATTTTCTATTTTTCTGTCTATTATTCCGTTAAGACCAACATCTTCATATTAGTTCCACCAATTATTAACTGCAACAAAAATGTAAATTTAATCTTAATAATCAAACTGTACTGTAATCTTACTCCTGAAGTGCTAATATTGAAAAAATACCAAAACGAGAAGAGAGCTTATTAGTATAAGAAATATTATATTTTTATTAATGAATATATATAGAATGCGTTGTATAAATAAAGCATCTTTAATTCTGTTATCTGTACTGTCTATCATTCGTTATTGTCCTGTCTTCTCATAAATAGGTATATAAGTTCATAATTTAATGAAAATTGTATAAACAATTTGTTATTATCAAAACTATTGACACACAGTTGGCGTGGAATATAAATATAATTTATTCAGTTTGCAATCTTAATTATAAATGTCATGTAAAAAAAAGCTTATATTTGTCTTCAACAAGATTTAATTCCCCATTAAGAAACGATAAATCAATTTTAGCAAATTATGTGTACTTACAGAGAAATTGGTTGTATCTGCAGAAGATGCAGGAATATGTATTAATGCCATACAAACGGAGGACGAAAACAGTTTGACTCTGATTTTTTAAGAATTGGATATTTGATTACTCAGCTGATAAACCTCACAAAGTGTAAAAACTGTCAAAATAAAAGAAAATGTTAACTCTATATTACTAATTCGCAAGACTTACCACTTTTATGGGGCAGTGAGAGCAAGGGAGCAAATAATACTTTTGTAGGTAATATGCCAGATGATAACAATTCGTTATTATCAATCTTCAGCGGAATAAAACTTTATCATTAATTCTGTTGCATCTTTTGTTACAAACTTGCAAGCGAAAGACAGCTGACTCACATTGATTATCTTGCCGAGGAATCCTTCTTCTAAGTGGAGTGTCTGATTTCCTATTTGCATCTCCAAACTTCCCTTTAACAAAGAATAAACCAACAATTTAACAAAGCAAAATATTCTTCCACCTTTGATTTTACAGCTACAAATACTTATCTAATGGGTTTTCCTTTTTCCAGATATACTGTTTATCGTTCACATCAGCTGCGACCATAATGATTTTAAAAATATATTATTCGTGAATATAACCTAGTATAAATTCCGCAGCTTTCACTTTAACTTGCATCCCTTTTTGCTCGACCATTATTGTCATGGACAATTATTTTACGGCAGCCAAAGACAGTCGACATATTTATCTATAGTTACAACTGTCAGTTTAGCAGATCTACCAACGTTTATTTATCTTGCTATAGGATAATATATCACAGAAAGCTACAGGGTGAAGTTAGCCGAACCACACACGATTCAATTTCCCGTAGTGTACTATCACTCTCATACCTCTTGATCGAAGGGTTTCTGCAACCCAATTCGTCACTGATGCGAAGATATGAGGTGCAGATGAAAGGCCGAAGGGCAAGCATGTCATCTGTAGTAACTCGTCTTGGTAAACGAGTCGTAAGAGCGACCTGTGAGACGTCGCTATTGGAATGTGAAAGTAGGCTAGTGACAAGTCTATCTTTATCATCCAATCCCGGTTTTGTAGAAACTCGGGGATTCTTAGATGTGATATTAATTGAAATTTTTTTGTGTGTACATGACGATTTAAAACTCTTAAATCGAAGATAGGTCTCGATCCGCCGTCGCTCTTTTTTACCAAAAACATCTTTGAGATTAAGCTCGGACTCTCTTTTACTGGTCTTTCCAGGACACCCTGGGATTTGAGGAGATTGATTTGCTCTGACATCTCCGGAGATTCCTTTGTGGTGAATTTGGATTGTTTCCAATTCTCTATCATACTTGGTTTCGCAATTAAAGAGATCCTTGCGCCTTTTAATAATTTTAGATTAAAACTCGTTGCTCCCAAGGATTCCCATATCTTTAAAAATCCTTTTAGACGACCTCCTACTATTTGCTGAATAGGATAGCCATTTGTTTTGTTTACGAAAAAACGAGTTATCTGTTTTGTTCCCCTTAGTATTCTTTGAATCGTTTTTAATTCTTGAATTGTTAGGGTTATAGTTCTCTTTTAAATTTTGTCCTGCTTTACCCCTAGAAGAAGAAGCGTAGTTAGCATTATAATTATTATTATTGTTTGACCTAGAAGGAGTGTATGATCTCTTAGGATTTAAATTTCTTTTGGAATTAGAAATATATGTAGGAGTATTGAGCCATGTTTGTGTTCCTCCCAAAGATTGCACTAGAGATTGCAATCTCTCTTTATCGAATAGATATTCTGTACTAGGTGGCACTTTTCTTAACGCTGCTTGAACATTCTTACTTGGAAGCTCTGAAAGAAGACGCTCTCTTCTCTTTTCTAAACACTCAGCTCTTTTACCACATATCACTTGTGACATCTGGTCCCACATTATTGAAATCTTAGATGCAGGTCCAAATGTAGTTGTTAGCTTTTCTAGCAAAGTCTCTGGATCTGGTCGACTTCTCAAAGGCCCAATTTATAATTTCTTGTAAGCCGTTCTTTAAATTTTCTCTCTGTTCGAGTATAGCATTCATCATACCACCTAGAAGTCTGTCTACAGGTAACATCGAATCCTTTTTTATGTCTAAGTGGCATAATTCCTCGTTGACTTTGAGCTCCGTAAAACCTGGGGTGGCTAAAAATCCCTTAAGGGTGTTAGAAAATCTAACCTCCTTCCATTCGTCTGAACCAAATCTTTGTATCTTCTTTAAAATCTGGAGGCGATCCGCCTCAGCGGGATGTAGTTTTCGTTTTTCTTCAATTTCTGTATTAAACTCTCCTATATTAAAAGATTTGAGACTATCATTTGGACGTTCCAAAAAGGTATGACTTTCAGTGGTTTTACTATTGTTCGTGTCTTTGTACGTATTGACTCCTTGAGTAACCATGGCTGAAAGTAGATAAATTTGATTTTGCAAAGTCTCTAATTGAGCTTCTGTTGACGACCTAGATATCTTTGTGGGTCTTTCATCCTCTTCTTGCGAACCTGATTCATAATCTACTAAATTGAAATAATTCCTTTTGCGAGTTCTGGATTCAATATGGTCGCTAACGGATGCTGATTCTTCTGAATCCGAAATCTCTTCATTTTCAGCTGTAGACATCGTGCCTGTGATAGATAAATGAAGCTCAATCCAAATTTACCTTTAATTATCTTGGAAGAATAGAATTTCGTGTCCTTTATACTACTTTATATATTTTTATTTCTAGATAAAATCTTTTACCACTTTATCATGGCGAAATACTCAACGCTATGAAGTTAGACGCGAATTTTACCGCCAAGCAAGTGACCACAGCTACAGTGATACCAACTCAAAAGTGGAGTAAAACTTAAAAGCTAAAGAAGGAAGTAAGTAAAAAAGGCAAATACTGAACAGCTTCTCTCACCAGATGCCGTGTATCGGCCGAATACACATAATAAAATATTTTACTTTAAAAAATCTTTTTTTCAGATATATTATAAAAATGAACAGAGGAGCTAAAGTTGTACTGCTTGACACTATTTTATCAAGCTCTGATGATAGTGACAGCGACATGGAAGGAATTGAATTTATTTTCAAAAACGTAAATTATCCTAAAGAAAGTAGACCAAGAGTAATTAATCTCATGGAGAATGTAATTTATGCTTACCATGATGAAGAGTTTAAGAGACATTTCCGGTAATTTATAGATATATGAAAGATATTTTGCTATTAATAACTTAAACATTCCTATAATTACAGAATGCACCGGTCTACTTTTTATTTCTTATTGGATATTTTAAAGCCACATTTAAAAAATATAAATAATGATGGACCAGTTATTTCAGCAGAGAAACAACTCTACATAACTTTATATGTACTAGCAACTCCTGATTCATATACAGATGAGTATTTACACTAAATAATTAATGTGTTAATAATTTATATATAAATCTACTTATTTATTGTTATTTACGTCCGTAGTAACCAAATTTAACATTGGTAATGCAACAGCTTGGCGAGCTGTGAAAAGAGTGGTCAGATCCTTATGTCAGCTACGAAACTTTTTTATTCGTTGGTCAACATTAGAAGAAGTAGAGGCTACTTCTAATGCTATAGCAGTAAAATATGGATTTCCAGGAGTAATTGGAATTGTCGATGGAACGCATGTGAGAATCGCAGCTCCAAAAGAAAATTCAAATGCTTATGTCAACAGAAAAGGCTTTCACTCTATACAACTACAAGTAAGACATATTTGAAAGTAACATATTGTAATTTTGTTATATTTGTTGAAATTATTTTCTCCAAAGGTAATTTGTAATAAAAAAATGGAGTTTATTCATTGTTATGCTAGTATGCCTGGCTCAGTCCATGACATGAGAAGTTTTAAATATTCTGGAGTCCAACAAAGATGCATGGATAATTATTTTGGTAATAAACACCTGATTGGGGACTCAGCTTATACAATCCAAAAATGTGTAATGGTCCCATACAAGGATAATGGCCACTTGTCTCCTCAAGAAACACATTTTAATCATGTGTTATCTCGAAGTAGAATAATTGTAGAACGAGCAATAGGTCTTTTAAAAGGACGATGGAGGTTTCTTCTGGATAAACTACCAATGAGGAGGACAGACCTAATACCTTTTTACATTATTGCTTGCACTGTGCTTCATAATGTATGTCTATTAAGAGGCGATGAAATAAGCTATCCAATTCTGGTTATGGATGATGTTGAAGATCAAGGACCATTAGAAATTACAAGAGAGCAAAAAGAAGAAGGTGTTTGTAAGCGTGATGAAATTAAAAGTAATTTGTATTCTTTGAGAAATGTATAATTTGTTTTAGAACAACTTTATAATATTTGAAAATAGAATATTAATGTTTAAACATAATAGTAAAATTGTATTTTGTATCCTGGTCCACTTAAAATTACCTATAATTTATCTTTAATATCTTTTAGTATATTTAATTTTTCTTGCTTGTAATTTTTATCTATTTCAAGTTTCTTTTTTTTAAGCTCTACGATTTCACTTAATAGATCATTCACTGAGCTTCGCTTACAACCTGAAAATTTATCAACAACTTTAGTTGCATTTGAAATTCTTCAGAGAAAGTATTAAGCGCTCAGCAAAATAATATAATCATTAATTACCTTTGTTGAATCTATTATCTTCCAAATGTTGACTAAGAGGAATACTTGTCCCAGCAGTCGAAACAGGATTGATGTATGGCATTTTACCGAATGTTTTATCTAATATCTGTAAAAAAGAATACATTTAATACTAAAATGTCAATACACACCTTATCTTACTTTTTATAGAACTTACGTCAAAATTTTCCATTGTTTTACGTGAATTTCCACTTTGTCGGTTATGGTCAACAATATTTTTATACATTTTTTTTAAGTTTTCAATTTTAGCACAGCACTGCGATGGTGTAAAAAAATATTTATATGCTTTCATCTGTGCTGCAACACTTTTCCATGCATTAGAATAAGTAAGTTTTTTAGTTTGTATCTTTTCGTTAATTTCTGAGAATATGTGCAATAATAATTAATTTTGTCTCATTTAGTGACCAATGATGTCTAACATTCCTATCTAAGCATGAACAAATACATGGAATCAGCCTAGCGTTAATTAAAGAACATATATATATTTTTTTTTAATGTTTAAACCTGAACTAATATTACTGCAACTGGGTTCCGGATCATCCACATTCTCCTCCTCATTTTCTTGGTTAGATATATCAGTGGATATGCAAAACATTTGTTGTCTATTTATCTCCTCTTGTAGCTCTGTGCTTTGAACCTCCTCTGTATTTGATTTTTCAGATGTACTTGCTAAATCTATAAATATGAAATACGATAAACAAAAATAAACTTATATACTTCCATATATTTGTAAACATTGTTAAATAAAAAATTGGCACATACTCTCCTCTTGACTTTTGGAAATTGCCATTTTCTTGTGCTTTTGTAAAAATTGTTTGGCATATGATGGATCTAAACCAAGAGTATTTTAAAAACAAAATAAAATTATTAAATGACATACAAATTTTGCATAAAAATTAATATAGGCATTTACCATTACAAATTAAAGAATAAATTTCTTCGGTTACTAAAAAATCATATACAACGTTATTATTTTCTTCCATAAGCTGTATAAACACTTTTCCAGAACTTCCAGACATACAGGGTTTTTCTCCAACTCCGGCATATAGGAGATTCGTGTTAGTTGACTATAGCGCTCAGGATGATGGTATCTGAGAGCGCTGATTGGTCAATATAATGTAGTGCCAACATGAAATGGTCCGTTACCAATAGATGAATACGAAAAATGAGACCCATCCGCCATTTTGGAGTGGAGAAGTATTTACATGCTAGTTGTAGCAGAAAGAGGTGTGAAATGGAAAAATGTCTAATAGTGAGGTTACTAAAGTAAAAATGGAAAATAATGAATGGAAAGTAAGAATATTCGAACTTTCCATTCATTATTTTCCATTTTTACTTTAGTAACCTCACTATTTGACATTTTTCCATTTCACACCTCTTTCTGCTACAACTAGCATGTAAATACTTCTCCACTCCAAAATGGCGGATGGGTCTCATTTTTCTTATTCATCTATTGGTAACGAACCATTTCATGTTGGCACTACATGATATTGACCAATCAGCGCTCTCAGATACCATCATCCTGAGCGCTATAGTCAACTAACACGAATCTCCTATATGCCGGAGTTGGAGAAAAACCCTGTATTTAACATACAAATTTAACTTAAAGCATAATCATTTTGCTGGGTCAGGCAAGGTTCGGAATACCTTTCGGCTTGGCTTACCATTACCAACCTTCAAAAAAAAATCATTAGCCGAGCAGCTTGGTTCGGAATACACCCTACATTGGATATACTTCTATACCACTATACTTTGTGCTATTGGGCCAGACTTACACGGCGCGTGGAATAACTCGCCTGCCTTGCGGTAAATAGTGAGTGGAATTGGCTAATGGTTTTTGGCCGCGTCTTGTTCCGCTCACTAGTTGCCGCTTGTGTGGCGTTCCACTCCACGCACCGTGTGTTCCGGCTTTAAAGAAACACTTCCATTTACTTTTTCTTTTTATTGTTCTCATTTTATTTATCTTGTTCTTTTTACTTTAGTAAATTACGTTTACACATACATATTAGTCGGGGGAAGTTAGCACGGAAATATCCAACTTTTTCGACTCCACGCCATAAAGAATTTTATTTTTTTGATCTGCACTTTATAGCATCCTTGAAGAGCTCCTAAAGTCTTTAATACACAGTGGGAAATTGAATCGTGTGTGGTTGAGCTATAGTGTAGTATATCATTTTCCATGTTAAAGTACAGAGTGAAGCTAGCCGAACCACACACGATTCAATTTCCCACTGTGTATGTACGAAGGAGGTCGGGAAGATCATTATTATTGCAAAAGAAGGTTGAAAAACATGTTTTGTCCTAGTTTTTCTTGAATAACTCGGTTGCCATTGATCGAATCAAAAAACATTTCAAATGAAAGTTGTTCCCAATTAAATTTCCAATAAGATAGGAGGGTTTCTAAAAATCAATTTTCTTTTGTTATTTGTAAAATCATTAGCGAAGTGCAGAAAGTGAAATAAAGTGTAAACGGTGAAAATGAATATAAAAAATTGTTGATCGCTACTAAAAGTTCACTAAAAGTGTCTTTTAGTTAGTAGAATATACTTTTTCTTCATCACAAGTGGTGCTGATAATTGTTATTGCTCACGTAATGGAAACTTATTGCGTATAGTTAATATTTTGACGGTAGGCAATGAAATTAGTTTTGTGGTATGTAGATTTGTAGATATTACGGATTTTTATTCATGCGTTGCCCCCTCTGGTTGTTTACGGATTTACAAAACATCTGGTTTAAGCAGAGACATGGAGACTATATCAATAAACGATATAGATAAACAATGTTACCAAATGGAGTTATATAGAATTCACCATAATGTTGATAGCTTAGCAGAACATGAATATGTAATAGTAAAACTACTTCATTAATAATTTTTGCAATAATTAGACCTAAAATATCCTTACCATAATTTTTTTTAAATTAAACCATTACTAGTAATTTTGAATTATGTACAAGTTGTTAATGGTGGATACAGAATGTTTGTAGGCGTAAGTAGTATTAATAAATGTTTATTTTGTTAATGTATATGTCGTATATATTTATTTCATAAAACATTGTTAAGTATCACCAGCTGCATTCTATAATTATCATATAATTAGTGCCAAACTACAAAATCCTCTTGAAAAATTAAGTTTTTGATTAGGTTGTTCCAGAGTTTCGACTTTGAACAGTGGTTCACTTCCGATGCAATGAGTGCAAGTTGCGTAAATGTGATACATTCCACCTCCACAGTTGCTCCGATCCGGTCCTATGTACGTGGGGTTAGGTTTCATAGGGTGGCAGCAACGCACTATGGTACCTACTGTTCGTAGCTGGAGGTACAGGAGGGTAAATGGTGCACAATCAATGTTGCAATTGATTTTGAACCATGGAATATGAGAGAATGTTATTCGCTTTCATTCGCCACCTAACGGCCAGAGTATGGTGCAATGACTTCATGAATACCCACATGAATGATCATGCATTTATATCTGGTTGAACAGGATCGGGCTTAAATGAAGATGAATATGAATGAATGTGTGACGATGCTGTGTAAATGCCGATACTCCGTTTCATTGAGTTATTTAGGTAGTTAGTCGTTGGATTCACAGGCTGTACTAGTCAGGCATGTTTTAAATTTGAAATAAATAAAATCCGGCTGTATAATTTAAATAATAATGATGAAATATCGAATAATAGTTGTAGCACGATGTATAACGAAAGCTTGCACTTTTATAGTAGCATCTAATGCTATTTTATTAACTGTCATCTTTTAATTATTTCTTTAATTTGTTTTTTGTATTTAAAAATTTTTATTTTTCGCTAGATCTTAAATTTTGACATGTCGTATATTGATTGTGAAAACGTACCCTACAAATTCACCGAATCAATTATTAAATATATCTACAGAAACAATAATAATATCATTTTTTCTTATATCATTAAGCATCTTTTTATTAAATAAAAGTGATTTCCATGTACGTTAATCATTTTTTTAAAACGTCGATTCGGTAAAATTGCGGAGTATGATTTCATTTTTAATATGACAACTCAAAACTTAAAATCGAGCGAAAAATAAAAATTTTTTAATAAATAAACCAAGTTAAAAAAGAATGAAAATATAATAGATAATGAAATGGCACTACACGGAAGAAAAATAAATAGCACTTGCTACTATATTTTATGATAATTTTAGGACACATAGAGGATTATGGTGATTATTACAATACTAGTATAGTTTATTTGACTAAATATTTGTATTTTTTCTAAAAGTTATTTTGCATGGTACTGTACTATATAGCAATTTTTACCAAAATCCTTGATGTGTCCTAAAGTTACTATAAAATATAGTAGCAAGTGCTATTTATTTTTCTCCGTGTAGATGCAAAAATGAAAGTTTAAACTTTTGATCTACATGGTGTTCCACCTATTATTCGATATTTCATCATTACTATTTAATTATAAGGCAGGATTTTATTTATTTCAATTTTAAATATTTTCTGACTAGTACGTTCTGAATCCAGCGAGCTAAAGGGTTTTAGGCGACGTTGAAAATTTTTCTTATCGCATTTAATTGTGCAATAAGAGGGAATACTTAACTGTTATTACCTTCTAAAATCATTTTCTGTTATTTATGGGTGAAAAATAGTTGATAATAGGTAATATTCACCCCGTTTCATACACTTGTTTAAAGTCATGAAAAAATTATGTTTTAAGGGGATCAACGACCGAGCAATAATTTCAATGAAGAAAATCTTTTAAACTATTAAAGATATAATTTTTTACTGAGGAACAAATTTACTCTATTCAGTCTGCTTAAGGGCGTTACAGAGACAGTTTTTTGAAAATCACTAGAAAAAAACAAAACAAAAAATGTAAAGATTAATATTTTTTTCCCTTTAAATAATTTTGAAAACATAAGGCTATAGCGCCCTCGGGCAAACATCAACGAGTAATTCGATACCAAAAAGAAGCAAACACTCTTAAAAATTTGTAAGATATTCTTGATTGACTAATTTAGTTCTTACACGAAAAAAAATTCTATTTTTGTTTATTTCCAAAAATAAATAAGGTTTTGGCACTATTATGCACAATAAACTGAATATTTTTGTTAATGGGGAAATTGATTATTCGCTATATTTTATATTTTTTCAATTGAAGTTCTGTCTCAATCGTGGATCCCCTTAAACGATGTAATTCATAACCTATCTATACAGTAGTAAACTTAGGCGCCTTGGGTGTCCCTACCATTGATATCGTTGACGTTCTAATTCGACCATTACTGACGATAGGTCTGTTTTTTTTCGCTGCACTATTGAACTGGTGCAATTAGTTGAAATAAGACAAACATATTGTTTTCTCACTCTGACTCATTGAATTAATGCAGTAGTGCAGGGCAAAAAAACAAACCTGATGTTCGACGATATTGATAACTTTCATATTAATGAATTGTTTTATTTTTGTCGGAAAACCCGTCACGGCTGGACTCCTCGGTTTATCGGCGGAAGCAAGCAAGGCAAGCTGCTGCTCTATCTTGGAGGCCAGGGCCAGACGGAATATTCTACTGCGTCAAGGAATCTCCTTCACGGTTAGGCTTTTTTTTCTCTCCATCCATCATCTCACTTTTCACATCTACAGCACCTGAAAAACGCTTCAAGTGGAGGAATTTTTATATTTTTATGGTAGGTATAATGATTAAAAAAAAATTATAGTGGTTGTTAATATTCAGTGCATATGCATGGATGGGCAAAATGACAGTGAAAATTTTATAATTGATTTCTCTTTTCAGGATGAATGAACGAAGACTTGCTATATTTGTCAATTGCCACAAAAGATGAATGCCATCAATTTGGGAAAACAGAAATGGGTTTTTCATCATCGCACCGTCCTAATGAATGAAACGAATGATTCGGAATGGCAGCTATCTGATTTTAAGAAATATTGAAGCGTTTTAGAGATGGATGGAATTGCTGCAGCTAAATGTTCCGCATGACTTCTATACATGTAAAATTGTTTCATTCTTTACTTTATTATGAATATGTTCGTAAAATTGCAATTTAAGATGACTAGGTAATGATTCATATGGTAAGTATTAGAGGGACAGGGACTGTTAGTTGTGTGAATGTGAGATATTCCACCTCCACAGTTGCTCCGATCCGGTCCTACGTGGGGTTAGGTTTCATAGGGTGGCAGCAACACATTATGGTACCTACTGTTCGTAGCTGGAGGTACAGGAGGGTAAATGGTGCACAATCAATATTGCAATTGATTTTGAACCATGGAATATGAGCGAATGTAATTTGCTTTCATTCGCCACCTAACAGTCAGAGGATGGTGCAATGACTTCATGAATATCCACATGAATGATCATGCATTCATATCTGGTTGGACAGTATCGGCCTTAAATGAAGGTGGATATGAATGAATGTGTGACGATGCTGTGTAAAGGCCAATATTCCGTTTGATTGAGTTATTAAAGGATCTTAGGCAACTTTGAACATTTTTCTTGTCCGATTTAATTTTTCTCTGAGAGAGAGAGAGAGAGAGAGAGAGAGAGAGAGAGAGAAGACTTAACTCTTATTACCCTCGGAAAATATTTTGCTTTGTTTCTTATGGGTGAAAACGTTGACGTTCCTACTCGGCCATTTCTGATGCTGTTCGATGGCATTGATAACTTTCATATTAATGAATTGTTTAATTTTTGTCGCTACGCCCGTCACGGATGGACCCCTCGGTTTATCAGCGGAAGCAAGAAAGGCTAGCTACTGATCTATCTTGGAGGCCAGGACCAGACGGAATATTCTACTGCCGCCATGGAGTCTCCTTCACTCTTCGACTCCTTTTCTCTTCATCTATCCTCCTACTTTTACACATTTTCAGCTCCTGAATAATTATACCCCGTGTTCCCATTTTAATCCATACCCTCCCTTCCCCTACCCTCCTTCCCTTCCCGGTGAGTAAATTTAATTACATTCTTACAAATTTAATTAAAATTTTATAGAGCAACGAAGCAAAATTGTTTTTCTTATTTTGCGTATGTACTACGTACTTGCGGAAAGGAACCAGGAGAGTTTTCATATATGAGCAACTATGATGGATGTCGGGGTAGATGTTACTTGGAACGAAAGATGCACATATTGGGAAAGAGATGGCCTTGACAATTTTGATATTCGAAGAATAATGGCAATAATGGAATGTGATGGCAGGACCGCTGAAAGCATAGATTTTTGTATATTTTGATGGTAGGTATAATGATGCTTAAAAGAAATTTGTAGTTGTTCATATTATGTGCAATGCATGGATAGTAAAACTGACAAAGACATTTTAACAACTGATTTCTCTTTTCAGGGTAAATGAACAAAGACTTGGTATATTTTACAATTCGCACGAAGGATGTATGCCAGCAATTTGGGAAAACAGATATGGTTGTTTCATCATCGTACCGTCGTAATGAATGAGGCAAATGATTCGGAATGGCAGCCGTCTGATTTTAAGAAATATTGAAGCGTTTCAGAGATGGATGAAATTGCTGCAGCTATAGGTTCCTAATCACTTGCTATATATTTAAAATTGTTTCATTATATACTTTATTATAAATATGTTCGTAAAATTGCAAATTAAGATTGCGAGGTAATTACTTATATTTTGAGTATTAGAGAGACTGTTATTTGTGTGAATGTGAGATATTCTACCTCCACAGTTGCTCCGATCCGGTCTATGTGGGGTTAGGTTTCATAGAGTGGATACAACGCACTATGGTACCTACTGTTCATAGCTGGAGGTACAGGAGGGTAAATGGTTCACAATCAATGTTGAAATTGATTTTGAACCATCGAATATGGGAATGTTATTTAGTTTCATTCGACACCTAACAGCCAGATGATGGTGCAATGAAATCATGAATACCGACATGCGTGTTCATGCATTAATATCTGGTTGGACAGAATCGGGGTCGGCGACAGTTTTCCTAAAGGTACTGGAATTTTATTGTTGCGCAGTTGGCAGCAGTGAAATATGATATAGTGTGGTTAAGACTATACTAAAAAGCTTTAATGGTGTGTGTGTAATGTGAGTGTAATAATGGGGTGTCAAAATAAAATTATATAAACTTGTATCAATAGACGTCAACAATTGATGAAATCTTTTATCAAGTAAGACAGATTTGTCACCTGTATAAAAAAATAATCTAATGAATAAAAATTGAGATGTAGAAGAGGATGAAAAAAATAAGTAGGTGCATGTACAAACACATCTATTAACCCCATCTTCTACTCTAAATTCTTTGCTGAAAATGGATTAAATGATATCATCAGATAAGTAACTTGTTTTCTTTGGAAAATATATTTCACCTTATAATAATAAAAGTGGATAAATTTCTTTGTAAAAAAATGTTTTCCGTTTTGCAGGAATGATGACTAAATTTGTGCAATGCATTCGTTACCGTTAACCTAGTATATTGTTCTCAAGGATTCATGACACAATGGCTTTTTTATTTATGACTATTACGAACAATAAACGAATTTTGTAAAAGTAGCAACAACGTTTGGAGGAATGAGTATCACAGGACCAGTAAAGACAAAAACCAATTTATTTATATAATTAAATAATTTGAAAAGTTACAGTTTCTTGGTGCGTTAAATATTTCTTTTTAATTGACATTAACTGTTTAATGATATTTTCATTATTACTTTTCTAATGTTAATCGTAGTTGCTGGCTTGTCTTTGAAATTATGTTCACTAAAAATTGTTTTCATATTGTTCACTTCTTTGACCATATTATCAAATTCTAGAATTTTTAAGTGTTGAATTTCTTTAAAGTGGTTTAATAAATTATAAAATTCTATTTCTGTATTATCTCTATTTTCTTTTAATATATTTTCGCTTTTAGTATAAAATTCTTCAATTTCTAAATCACTTTCTTTCGTTTTTTTACTTTTCTCCCTGGAACTGTAATTTTTATTTTGAAACATTTCAATATTCATTCTTGTTTCTTGCAGGATAGACTTCATTACATCTAGAAAAAATACACAAATAGATGTATATTTACTCAATTTTGCATTCAAAAGAAGTAACAAAATTCGATGTCAGAGTAGATGAAATATTTTTATATTAAGAAGATTATGGGCTATAAAATTTGAAAAACATATTAATGAGTATTTACAGAAGTTACGAATATTATATATTAGTAAAATACGTTCATCCTTACTTAAAAATATAGTTGGATGAGAAGCTTTGCCAAGTCGTGTATTCAAACGCTTATGATAACTCTCACAGAAATTATTTGTCCTGAATTTTATTTTATGAACACTAAAACTTGCAGGAGTTACTTTTCTAATCCAATAGTTTTTATAGTATGTTAAATACTTTTTGAAAAAATCACCAAACTCTTCGTAAACTTCTTTTTCAAGAAGATAATACACTTTTTCTATATAATCTTCGAGTAAAAGGGCCAGACTAATCAACTTTTTAATTACTATAAATCTTTCCGGAAATGTTGATTTATTCATTTTTATATTTATTATTCTTAATTTCTGTGCTTTTTTAATCAAAGCCTTTAAGAGTTAAATCATTAATTAATTCCTATTATATATAATATTTAAACTATATATTTTTTACTGAAAATTGAAAATGTACTTGAGAATAATGAAAGTAACAATGTGTTACGTGTATTGAAGGAAATACTATTCTAATTGAGTTTGTTAAAGCCTTTTCATAATCAGTCATCGAAATTAATGGTTTAAAACTAGGAAACGTACACTTCGGCCCAATAATTCTGTTCCCGGCGAGGGGAAACAGATATCAGAGAGGCGAGGGGATATCTAGGGAGTTTCTCCGTAGCTGTCAAATGGCGCGGTTAACCTTCGTTTTGTATCGTAGACAAAAGTAATTTTTTCCAAAAACGATTGCGGAAAAGAAGGAAGGATTTTAATACATAACAGAGAAGAAAAAATATATCAGATGAGTATAAGTTAATAACAAAAAATGAAAATTATTGTGAATTTATAAGGAAATATATACTTTGTGGTTATTTTATTTCTGTTACAGGCTAAATCCTATTCTTCATGAGTTTAAATCGCAGGAAAGAAATACTTAAAGAACGATGAATGAAAAAGGACTAATTTATAAAGCATTTCTGTGTGACCCAGTGATTTCAATAATTGTGACATAATGTTGTAATAGTGAATGTATAAGCGAATGCTGTGTATACAAAGAAATTTTGTTACAAAATAATAATAATGTAGGATAATGTTTTGATTCCTATTATTCTAAATTAAAGCTAGTTCAATTAAAATTTATTATTTTAATTTCTTCCTTAACCACACACAAATTCTATACGTAAATAGTAATTATGTATTCTTGTAGAACCTATCTTTAAGCTACTCTAACTAAATTGCAACTATTTTAAATCTGCAGGTCATAACTATTTACTTCAATGATTTTTATTATTCAATGTGAGACAAATTTTGTAAAATTTCTTCTAATTTCTTATTAGTCTGTCACATCCTTCGACATATTACTTTGTATGATATTTATATGCCTCCTTTGCACTATTTTCTTCTAGTCTATAACGTATAACAATAATTTTATTATTATTTTTAAATACACGCAGATAAGATGATTGTGCTGATTTGTAATTAATGTTATAAATATTGGCATGATTGTTAAACCATTGTCTTATTAAATTTGGAAAATGGGCGTTTGAATGATGCTATTTAAATTGGGCCTCTCTTCTGTGAGATATGTTCTCTTCTCATAATACTTGGATAGATAAAGTTCTTTAAAAGTTATGTGTATAATACAGAGTTCATCTTATTTTTTAGCTTCAAGTAGTTTTCCAGCTACGTGTTTGAATATAGGATACTCTTATTTCCTTACTCTTATTATAATGTTGTCAGGATTGATAGAAAGAAATGTCATTCATCTGAAAATGATAGGATATACATATGGCTACTGGATAAATTAAGGTTTTAGGACAGATAAGTCTCATGAACAAATAGGAATAATAAAATAAGTATTGCATATTGGGAATGGATATCCAAATATGTAGCTGGAAAATAAGATGAACTCCGCAGTATACATTAACTTATTGGTCGACAAGATCCTCTCAAATGGAAGGAAAAGATATCATATGGATGAGGTGCCAAACATATTTAAGTACAATAAGTCCAGTGTCCAATCTTCAAATTTAATACAGCAGTAGTTTACCAATCATCCTAATTATTATAGAAACAATTAGACAGCAGAATAAGCATATATATATCTGAACATATTTGAAAATATCTAGAGAATTATTGGTATATGTGTTGAAAACTAGAAGAAGGAACAATCAAGGCAAATAAATGTCATACGAGATGAGGAAGCATGACAGATCAATAAGAAATTAGAAGAAATTTTACAGAATTTGTCTCACATTGAATAATAAAAATCATTGAAGTAAATAGTTATGACCTGCAGATTTAAAATAGTTGCAATTTAGTTAGAGTAGCTTAAAGATAGGTTCTACAAGAATACATAATTACTATTTACGTATAGAATTTGTGTGTGGTTAAGGAAGAAATTAAAATAATAAATTTTAATTGAACTAGCTTTAATTTAGAATAATAGGAATCAAAACATTATCCTACATTATTATTATTTTGTAACAAAATTTCTTTGTATACACAGCATTCGCTTATACATTCACTATTACAACATTATGTCACAATTATTGAAATCACTGGGTCACACAGAAATGCTTTATAAATTAGTCCTTTTTCATTCATCGTTCTTTAAGTATTTCTTTCCTGCGATTTAAACTCATGAAGAATAGGATTTAGCCTGTAACAGAAATAAAATAACCACAAAGTATATATTTCCTTATAAATTCACAATAATTTTCATTTTTTGTTATTAACTTATACTCATCTGATATATTTTTTCTTCTCTGTTATGTATTAAAATCCTTCCTTCTTTTCCGCAATCGTTTTTGGAAAAAATTACTTTTGTCTACGATACAAAAACGAAGGTTAACCGCGCCATTTGACAGCTACGGAGAAACTCCCTAGATATCCCCTCGCCTCTCTGATATCTGTTTCCCCTCGCCTGGAACAGAATTATTGGGCCGAAGTGTATCTTTTATAAACTGAAAAACTGTTGTATAATTGGCTTCATCTTTAATTTTCATTATAACCCAAAAACAAGGGATAGCCTACGAAAAAAATATTTGAAGAAAATGTATTATATTGAATAATTTATAGAGAGTTTAAATAAATTTGTTATATACCTTAATGTAATTATCATTCTCTATTATAGTCATAACAGTAGTCAGTTGTAAGTTTTTATCTTTGAATTTAGGAAGGCATTTGAAAGTTCCATCAATAAATATATACTTAACAATGGAGCTTATATTATTTAAATAAACTGTATCATACAATAAAATTGAATTGATAGTACTTTCACTGCTTTTTAAAACCTTAACTTTTATTTCAAAAGTTTCGTCTTCAGAAATTTTATATTTTAAAATACTTCTATTTGTTTCTAAATAAATTCCGAAGTCAGATAAAGTTTTATTTTTAAAATTAATTATCACCCTATTTTGTGATTTGTTTGTATATCGCTGTATAGTTCGTCTACATTTATTGAAATTTGCATTAGTCCTTATGTTAGATTGTCTGTTTCAAAAATCAATATGCAAAATTATTAAGAAATACCTCACATCAATTTAAAAAATACATTAATTATTCCTTTTTACTTATAGCATTGGAAATTTATTAACTTACTCTAGTAAACATGTATCAAATATCTTTTTTGGCGTAATACCAGTCACACCACTTAAATCATTCATTCTTCTGTAAAATTGAATTTTATTATTCTCTGTAACATCCACAGGATGATTGTGAACAATATTTGCCAATTTAAAAATATCGTCTTTTAATGTTCCGTGTGCTTTGCAATTCATTATGTTTTTTTTTACACAATATAGAAATCTGATTAAAAAAACATTTATCAAGGTTAGTAATAAATATAATATTGTCTACTAGACATTTTAAAATAAATAATGCTTACATTCTATCTTTATATCTTCTTTTAACATTATATCTGTAGCCATCAAAAATCCAAACATTATTTTTATGTCTGGATGACATAATTTTTCTTAATTAATATTTGCAATCAATTTGGTTAATTTACAGTTGTATCTGTCAATGATGTATTGTTTCTTGCGTAACTGTAAATTAAGCAAATTGATTTCAAATATTAATTAAGAAAAATTATGTCATCCAGACATAAAAATAATAGTTGGATTTTTTATGTCTACAGATATAATGTTAAAAGAAGATTAAAGATAGAATGTAAGCATTATTTATTTTAAAATGACTAGTAGATAATATTATATTTTTTATTAACCTTGATAAATGTTTTTTTAATTATGGATTTCTATATTGTGTAAAAAAAACATCATGAATTGCAAAGCACTCGGAACATTAAAAAATTATATTTTTAAACTAACAAATATTGTTTAAAATCATCCTGTGGATGTTAGGGAGAATAATAAAATTCAATTTTACAGAAGAATGAATGATTTAAGTGGTGCGACTGGTATTACGCCAAAATAGATATTTGATACATGTTTACTAGAGTAAGTTAATAAATTTCCAATGCTATATGTAAAAAGGAATAATTATAATCTATTTTTTAAATTGATTTTAGGTATTTCTTAATAATTTTGTATATTGATTTTTGAAACAGACAATCTAACATAAGGACTAATGCAAATTTCAATAAATGTAGACGAACTATACAGCAGTATGTTTTTCAAATTTTATAGCCCATAATCTTCTTCATATAAAAATATTTCATCTTCTCTGACATCGAATTTTGTTACTTTTTTTGAATGCAAAATTGAGTAAATATACATGTATTTGTGTATTTTTTCTAGATGTAATGAAGTCTATCCTGCAAGAAACAAGAATGAATATTGAAATGGTTCAAAATAAAAATTACAGTTCTAGGGAGAAAAGTAATAAAACGAAAGAAAGTGATTTAGAAATTGAAGAATTTTATACTAAAATCGAAAATATATTAAAAGAAAATAGAGATAATACAGAAATAGAATTTTATAATTTATTAAACCACTTTAAAGAAATTCAACACTTAAAAATTCTAGAATTTGATAATATGGTCAAAGAAGTGAACAATATGAAAACAATTTTTAGTGAACATAATTTTAATGACAAGCCAGCAACTACGATTAACATTTACAAAAGTAATAATGAAAATATCATTAAACAGTTAATGTCAATTAAAAAGAAATATTTAACGCACCAAGAAACTGTAACTTCTCAAATTATTTAATTATATAATTAAATTGGTTTTAGTCTTTACTGGTCCTGTGATACTCATTCCTCTTAACGTTGTTGCTACCTTTACAAAATTCGTTTATTGTTTGTAATAGTCATAAATAAAAAAGCCATTGTGTCATGAATCCTTGAGAACAATATGTTCTAGGTTAACGGTAACGAATACTTTGCACAAATTTAGTCATCATTCCTGCAAAACGGAAAACATTTTTTTACAAAGAAATTTATCCACTTTTATTATTATAAGGTGAAATATATTTTTCAAAGAAAACAAGTTACTTATCTGATGATATCATTTAATCCATTTTCAGCAAAGAATTTAGAGTAGAAGATGGGGTTAACAGATGTGTTTGTACATGCACCTACTTATTTTCTTCACATCCTCTTACTTCTACATCTCAATTTTTATTCATTAGATTATTTTTTTATACAGGTGACAAATCTGTCTTACTTGATAAAAGATTTCATCAATTGTTGACGTTTATTGATACAAGTTTATATAATTTTATTTTGACACCCCAGTATTACACTCACATTACACACACACCATTAAAGCTTTTTAGTATAGTTTTAACCACACTATATCATATTTCACTGCTGCCAACTGCGCAACAATAAAATTCCAGTACCTTTAGGAAAACTGTCGCCGACCCCAGAATCGGTCATAAAGGAAAGTGAATAAGGGAACTATTTTTGTGCAGTTGAATGAATGAGAAAAGTTAGCATTTCAACAGAATCAGTATTGAATGCGTTTTGTAAATGATAGAGGTTCAGTAGGTTAAGTTTAAAATGTATTTTATTATTTGTCGATAAATAATCAATTGTCATAATTCAGCTTTATTTACTTTAATGGTAAATATGTGAAAGTTTGTAGTGCCAACACTTAACAGAAATTACTCGAAATGTGCTTAGAACTTTCGAATCGTTTTATATATGTATAGCATTTCTAAGATTTTGCGTTCGAAGAATAAACCAGCAAGAAACGTTATAAAGAAATAGATTGTATAGAACTGTTCGATTTAAGTCGCAATTTCATCAAAGCATTACATATTACATGGAAATATATATCTATCAATATAGGATAAATTGTTGTGCATAGACAAATTCGTAACAACGTGAAAATAATTATGACACTATTCCCAATAGTTAAAATACATATTTACAATATAATTTTTTTGCGAAAGAATTATACGCATTGAATCGAGTATATATTTTGCATTTTTAAATTTGAAGCAGAAAATTGTAATTTTAAGCCGTTCAATTAGAAAATGGTATAATTCCTTCCTTATTTGCGAAATTCAGAAAGTTCTGTTTTTGGGATAATATAATCTTTACAAATGTTGGAATGTAGTGTTGCCATTTTCAATTTGAACTGATTATAATTGCAAATTTCTATTTTTCTACTTAAAATCGGTACATTGCGAAAGTGCTTCTGGTCAGAATTATTAGGTCGAAAGGACACATATGTGTACTATTTTTGGATATTTTTATTCTGCAATGACGCATGTATCCATAATTTTCTTATAAACGTTTACACTTACATAAAGTACTGTTCGTCGTTGTTATGGAGCTATTAAGTTAATTGGAATTTGTAAACAATGTGTGATGGCTCATTGTAGCTTCCTTAAGTGTGAAATAGAAAATGCTTAGGTAACGTTAAAGAAGGTATATAATACAGGACAATTATTTCAAATTAGTCTAAGAAATGTTGCGTGATTTATTGTAAAGAAAGTAGACTGAACAAATACTATTGTTTCAGAACTTTCTATTAATTCTTTGTATTGGATTTATTATAAAACTTGAGCGAAGGAACCATGGCAACAGTTAGCCATTGACTGAAATAATTTTGTAAGCTTTATGAAACCGGGGAAATAGAAAAATATTGAAATAGGAAATTGTATTTAAAATAAATTATCGAAGGTACATTTTGATAAGAAAACATTAGTAATATTAAGCGTGAAAAGGAATAACATTATTTGTTTCCAATTGCTAGTTGTAATTGGGACTTTAAAAACGAGCTACGACGAGTTGTTCCCAATAGTGAGAGATAATGGAAATTGTAAATATCGGTAGCTTCTATTTTATCCTGTATAATCATTAATTACAATTTTATATATTTTGTTTTTAATTGGCTAGTTTCCGCTTTTTTGCATGCTATTACGATTATCGCACTTTTGTATTTCCATTCAAGATGTTATACTTTAACCCTCGAACTTTTACAATCATTCATTTAAAATTGCTTTTATAACTAATTTATTGTGTACAATTTTTGTGAATGATCGTATTTATTTAAATAAATTGTTAATACCCTTAAAATTATTAATATTTTAATTTTCCTTATTTATTTACTAATTCCGACAGAACCACTATTTAATAATGAATATTTCGTTACCGACCGGGTTGGCAAAGCCTTGTTCTACCTTATCAACTGCCTATTTGATATTAAAATTTCTATTCCGTTGAAGTTACCGACTGACCCACCCGTTCCGATGTGCAGAATCCATGCAGAATCTGTCTACATTCTGCAGACAGTCTGTAGGAAGCTTCTGTACTGCAGATCTGCAGGCCAGATTCCCCGCCATGGCGGAAACAGAAAAGGTCAAGATCTGCTGCAGAATCTGTAGACAGCAAATGCTACTAGGGTAGTGATGAGTGTCTTTGAAGATGGAAAATGATGGCGGGAAAGGAAAACGTAAACTCCGTTCACACTTTAGTACCGTATAAAGATATTATTATTATGGATAAATAGAATTATAACAATTATACAGAGTTACTTATTGAACTAGGCAAAATACTGAATACAAGTAATTAAACGGAATTGAGACTAATCGATTAACGAGCAAACGATGTGCTTGATTTAAGAAGGAAGAATAGAATGAACGAATCCAAAAAACTAACTACTACATTAACTTTACCTTGTCACGGTTATAAGATTGTTCCAAAATGCTCTGTACACAATAAATAGGGTGCTTTAAACCAATCACGTTTGACTTCAAAGAGTTTTCTTGAATAGGGTATAGGGTTAGTTAAACAGTAGCTATTTTCATCTGGATGAAACCGACTTAACTTAAACGGCGATTTAAACATCGTTTATAATAACTTAAGTTTACTTAACCATCAGTTAATTGTACATTTGGTTGAAACGGCCCTTTGGTAGGGTTCACTCTAAATTATTATCATTGGTCGTAGAGACCAACGCAGTAGAAAGGACATTTTCGCAGAAAAACACTAACTTCAGATGAAGAAAATTAATCCGCAGAAATTGTCGATAATGCATGCCGGTAAAGCCGGTATTTTTCGTACGAGGGATAAAACAAACTTAAATGGAGTATAGGCAATACCAGGCAATACTTTGACAGGAGAAGGTTGTTATGTTACAGTGAAGCCAGATCGTGGACGGATTTTAGTCCCCAGTCCCCAGTTCTCCACCACGTCGTCTGCTGCGCACCCAGCTCTCACCCATAGAAAGCGGCTACTAGGCACTAGCCACTATTGTCCGTGAGATTGAGATGATGCTTCACCATTCGTAGCACGCACACTCTTTTGCCGGTATGTACATGTGTATCGGTCTCCTCCGTCTCCTCCGACAAGCTTCCCATAGAGCACTAAATGTCTTAAAGACATCTTTTAGGTGTCTTTTAGTCAATTGGATGACTAAAAGATGTCCATAAGACAACTTTTAGTCAAGTGTGCTGTATGGGTTCGGCCCTCGGTAGGTCTCGGGTGGTCTCGGGAACGAGAAGGAACGATGTTGATTCTCGGACCTCTTTACCCAAAAACTCGAAGCAAATCAAAATCTTTTTCCTAAACTAGTTTTTAATTATTTTAAAATGCTTACACGTACTCATTAATTTATTTGATTTGGTAATAAATACAAAAAATGCTTTCCTATAATAACAAATAATGATGAGTTGAGGTATAATAAACCCAATGTTTTTGTATTAATCTGCTAACAAATGCATTATTTTATTTTTTATTGAGTCCAATAAGTTAATGATTTTTAAAAAAATAGATCCTTGTAAAGAAAAAAAATGAAAAAATTTTAAACTCCGCCAAGACTCGAACCCGAAACCGTCGCGTGACAAACGGCAATCTTATCGTCTGCACTACAGCAATGACTTAATATAACAAAAGCAAAACAGCCTTTTAAAGACTGAATACAATTCTTTCATTAACTCGTCATAAACGATCAAGAATCAGCGGCAATAATAAATAAATTTATTTGCACAGCATTATTGCTCTAAATTTATTATGATTTTAATTTGAAATCTACATTTTGCATGAAGATACGATAGTTTAATGGTATTCATGCAGTACTTTAAATACAAAACTATTCATATGCTTAATTATCATAAATTATTCGATTACACGTAACATATATATATTATTGTTTGGGATTTTAGGTATGTTATTGCGAGCGGTTCGAGACTCGGGCCGACTCGCAGCACACTCTGTCTCTTCTGCTTGTAGCAAAAGTGGTGAGCCTTCTAGGATTCAAATCTATTCGATCTGTAGTTGACAATAACATATAAGAAAAAATTAAGGTTTAATTATCGATCTTATCTTTATAAATAAATAATATTTACCAAAATGGATTACAGCAGATAATTTCGTTTTTAAGTCGGACTTCAGTATTTCGTTAGTTTCTGGTTCAGGAGGCCCTATACATATGAGAATGTCCACGTCCTTAATTGCATTTGTGTAGTCTTTTTCGTTTGTGTAGCTACTAGGAAATGCAATAAAATTTAATGAATCCAGTAGAGTAATTAACAGATGGATCACCTAATAATTTTATAATAACTTACGTGTTAGTATATTCTCCAAGAAGCTCGTTGTGCACGCGTATAATACGTTTGTTAGTCGAATTAAAACCATTTTCCTTTAAAATTGACATTTGTGCTAATATATTATATTTATTCTTTACGCTAGGGCAACCCAGCTCAATTTGAATTATGCCAATCTCTGGTTTTTTGTAAGCGGTAATATACTTTTGCGTGTTAATAGCAATGCGTAGAATTACAATATTTTCTGATGTAATTTTTGTTTTCTTTGGTAATACCAACTCAATTTTTTTAATGTCAACGCCAACGGACCTATAAAAACGGTATTAATATAGCGATATACAAAAATTTAAATGTACTATATAATCACACTTACTTAATATTATGCCCGAGCTTTGGTTCAACCAATATACCAGCATTTATCGTATTATTCGATAGTTCTCTAACCTCGGTGTCATTAACTTCGACTACGGCGGCTACTTCTAAAATTAGCGAATATTAATTAGTACTAATAGTTTCTAAGGAAATCTTTATTTGGATAGTACGAATCATGATTTTCTTACGATCAGAAAGTGTTGTTCCTTCGGTTACCAATCTACACAGGTCATGGGATATATCCTGAAAATAAATAAGATTGATGAATATTATTTCTGCTTACAGTATAGTATAGTGCTTTTCACTTACCCTAGTATTATGAGTAAGCGTTAGCTTCTTCGAAATATTATCATATGCAGTATACACTGCAAAGCCATATATTAAAGATTCTTTGCAGTTTGGATCGTTACGTCCTGAGAAAATGTCATTTTCCCCACACTACGCGTAAAGTGCGTATTTTAGCTCTCTGTGGCGGGCTCTAAAATGACCTATGTACATCATGGTAATTTCCAAGCACGATAAATTAGCTGAATATAGTTCACTTGATCCATCTAATCGACTTATTATGAAAAACAAAAGAGTTCTGCACGCTTTAAATTACTATAGTGCTACTCAGTCAATCAGTCAAAATGCCTTCAGAAGATTCATCGGATGATGAAAATTTTGATAGTGAATTATTAGTTTGCAACTTTGAAGAAGCCAAATTGCTCATAAATGATTTACTGCCACAAAAATCTAAACAACTTTATCTGAAAGCCTATAAAGACTTCATCGAATGGAAAGAAAAAAATTCAGGATCATTCGATGAAAATGTTTTTATCGTATATTTTGAAGAATTGTCTAACAAAATGAAACCACCTACGCTGTGGAGCATATGGTCCAAGTTACGAGCTACATTGCACGTAAAAGATAATATTGACATTGGCAAATACAAAAATCTCAAGACTTATCTAACCAACAAGAATAAAGGTTATAAGCCAAAGAAATCTAAAACGTTAACTTTATCTGACATTAACAAATTTTTGGACCTAGGCGATGATACCATCTACTTGGCAATGAAAGTTTGTATTAATTATATTTTGTTTTTATTGAATTTGTCAAAATATGTATTTATGTGTATTTACTATAATAATATATCATATTAGGCTATCATTATTGTTGGATTCTTCGGATGTCTCAGATGCCAAGAAATTCTTAATTTAAAGAAGAATGACGTTGAAGATTATGAAGATCATTTCATTATAAATGTCAAAGAAACTAAAACTTATATTTCTCGAAATTTTATAATTTCGAAAGAATATTATCATATTCTTAAGAAATATATATTGCTAAGGCCTACAAAAATGCAAGATGCTGATAGATTGTTTGTCTCTTATCAAAAAGGAAAATGTATAACACAATTCATTGGTAAAAACCAGATTAGTGAGATACCCAGTATTATTGCCAATTTTCTTCAACTACCTGAACCGGAAAAGTATACAGGCCATTGCTACAGGCGCAGTTCAGCAACAGCTCTATCGAATGCAAGTGGAAACTTGGTTTTAGTAAAGAACCATGGGGGTTGGAAGTCTGATCTAGTAGCTCAAGGTTACATAGACTTTTCCACAGCAAACCGAAAACAGATATTTAATATGATAGCTGATTCAAATAATAAGTCTAAACATTTTTTAAATCATCCTCCTATCAAAAACCTTGTTTCCACTGCAAATGTGACCCAAAGTAAGACTGTTTTAACGGATACATATAAAGTACTAGTTGAATCAGTTAATAAGCAGACAGATACACTATTAGATGCACCATCTACGTCATATGGACAAAGTGACATACATAATTATGTAAACCATGAAAATGCAAACATTAACATAATGCATCATCATGTCGATGACTGTCATGAACCTCCACACAAAAAAATTAAACCAAGCATAGAAGAAAAAGGTAAAGGAAAGGATCACGTTCTTTATTACCAATCACAAAGAGAATCTGCCAACAAACATCCCATATAGCACCAAATGTCTTAAATACATCGTTTAGGTGTCTTTTAGTCAATTGGATGACTAAAAGATGTCCATAAGACAACTTTTAGTCAAGTGTGCTGTATGGGATATACCAAAAGCGATATTTCGAAATTGTAAAATAAATACTGTTAATATTAATTACAATTGCTCATGTAAAGAAAATTGCTTAAGTCGACATAAATAAATATATTGCTGTATCATTCTTTTAAACTTTCTCAATTAAATATACGCACTTTCAGCCTAATGTGGGGAAAAGTAGTATATGCACCTCAAGAGTGTAAAGTTGGCAAAGAACGCACTGTGATGCCGCCCTCGCTTCGCTCGGGCGGCAACTTCACGCAGTGCGTACATTGCCCACTGTAGTCTCTCGGTGTATAATGTACTATTTTAATGACTCTGTTAAAAACATCTTCAACTTCTATAACTTCCAATTCCATTAACATTGCACGATCGAGAAGTACTGTTTTCGCTTCATTTAACGAAATTGATGATAAGAGTTCCCTTATTTCTTCTGAATCAATTATCGTATTATACCCTATTTTTATTGTGGGCGAATGTTTAAATGTTTTATTTATTTTTGCTTCGCTATCATTAAGCACGTCTACCGCATAATTTATAGCAGGCGTGAATTCTATTACGTATTCCTTCAAAGCTTCCAGTGGAACACGTAAATTGAGTATTAATGTTTTATTATTTATACCCCAATTAATGCTGAAAATATAATTTGCATTATATTTGTAATATTAATGTAAATATCAATTGAAATAAAAATGTTACCTTGAAAGCATTGACATTGGTGTAAAATTTGTACCACATAAATATTTAGAATAGAGTATATTTGTTGTTTCTTCTTCCGCAATAGTTCATTTTATAGCTTTAGAAGATTTTAAATTGAATGTGCGATTGTAAACTTCATCTATCACTGAAATTACATTTGCTAGTCAATCTGAGCACCATACATTCAAGCAATCCTAATAAAGTTATATAATTTCCTATAGAGCACTTAGTGGCTTAGAGACATCTTTTTGTTGTCTTTTAGTGAATTTGATGACTAAAAGATGTCTATAAGACCACTTTTAGTCAAATGTGCTGTATGGGTTATTTTTAATATGAAAGAGAAATAATTATTAGTACAATAAAATGTTGAATAATAATTAATAATACCTTTATTGCATTCTCATCACATTTAACCAATTTTTCACAAGGTATTATACCATTAAATATAATTTCCGTAGTATTTTTCGAAATCTTATTTGTTATTTTTATTTTCTGATAATTCTCAACAGAGTATATACAGTTTTCGACATCACCCACTATAAAACACAACCAAAGGAAATTATTATAAACCTTGTTTTACATTTGACTTTCTTTTCCATTGTTAGGATGTTCCCGTCGGTATGGAACTCTATCGACGTATTTCGTTGTTGATAGCAGCGAAGAAGGGTCCTACTCGGGAATATCAGAACCGAGTAGGAAGCGTCTTGCGCTCCAGAATTGCCCTGATAAGAGCTATTGTAAGTGGTAAAGATTTTATAAAAATCATGTGCTTTACAAGGTTTTTCTTTGACAGTGGAACATAGAGCTTTTATTAATTATAATAATGTATAGTAAGTGATTCGTTGCTGTAGTTAAATAACATAATACTATGTTCCGCTTTTGTAGAGAAACCTTGTATACCATGTATGAATAAAATGAAATATCTTTTGTTATTTTGCAGCAAAGTATAGTTCGCAGCCTTATGCAGGGCAATTTGAATATGGAAGCGCACGCCGAGCTGCTGCGAACCTGGATCGTCCACCCGGTAAATACATTTTTCATTTATTAAATGAAGTACACAATTTAACATTTGTTCTTCTTGTTTGGTGTAGGTTTCCATCACTCTTGAGTTTTGCGAGTCCATGTCGGACCAACAAGTGATGGAATACCAGCCCATAGAGCACCTAATGGCTTAAAGACATGTTTTAGGTGTCTTTTAGTCAATTAGATGACTAAAAGATGTCTATAAGACAATTCTTATTCAAGTGTGCTGTATGGGAGGGTCGAAGATTCTGGGTCGCCAGCGCAGCTCCATTCCTAGCAGCAGGAGATGTTGGGTGTGCCGGGCCGTCACAGTCCTCCGTACATGCCTGTAAATGTTAAAGAGATATTTAATTTCATAAAGGTTAATGTGAGGATAAAATTACAATAGTATTTTATTTTTCAGTATTATCTACATCGCAAGGAGAGGAGGCAGGAGACGGGCCGGCCCCAACTCATTGTAAGTTCTTTGCATTACTTTCGAAGATTTTAATTAAATGTAAATACATTTACTTATATGATTTCTATTTGTATGTTTAGTGCCATTAACCCAGGAAGAAACCTCCATATCGGGGGGAGGAGAATTGCCCCAGTTCTCCGAGCGTAAGTTATTTTAGCATTGTTTATCACTTAAGAAATATCTGTTCCCTAATGATATTTCATGTTATATTCTTTCTCTTTCGTAGATATAGAGATGGGCTATATGCCGGAGACTGGGGATAATTTTGTAAATAATCGTAAGTAATATAATTAATTTGTTTTTTCTACAGACTATTGTGTATTTGTATATTTTACAATCGTTTTATTTTTTCTTTCAGCGTTAATTATAGATAATTTGTCGCTGCCGTCGTCGTATTTGGGGCAAAATGTTGAGTATGGAGCGCTAGGTATCTTTTTTTATAAATAGAAATCTTTCTTTATATGTTAATAAAGCAAATTTCTGATTTCTTTCTTTTTTTATTGTAGGAACGCCAACTTCTTCCTGCGTGGCCTCCATCCCCACCGAGCCCACCACCCCGGAGAGACGACGGCAATTCATTTTCCTGGTAATTATCTTTAATTATAAAATATTTCTTTCTCTCATGCATTTCGTACTTTATTAATTTCTTATTTTGTATCTTTTTTATATTCAGAGATCTTTCAAACTCCGAGAAATGGTGAGTTTTTTAATGTTTCTTTCATTCTTCTTCTAGTATATATATATAAGTCAATTCTTTTCTCACACGTGTTTTTTCTCTATTCTTCTTAGATAATGAGGATTCAATGGCAATACAGGCCGACTGCCTTCCGCCCATCTCACCAACTTCGTCAGTGGGGGAACCCTTTAAAGAGTTCACTCCACCAATGAGAGAATTGGGTACAATTATTAATAAGGTTTATTTATACAATTACCTTTAATTTGCTTCGATTACACGGATTTCTTCTTGTAGTGGTTACCGAAAAACAAGCCCAGCCTGGAGGCTCTAAGCCTCGCAGAAAGAGGAGGCGGGAGCTTGATCTCCTTCTTTCTTTGGTGAGTTCTCTTTCTTTCATTCCTTGAGGTATATCAGAAATCAAAGTAAAATGAATTTTTTTATTGAGTTTATTATAGGAAAGGAGAATGAACAAAATTTATAAAATGAAAGGCTGATGTTTAAGTGAATTATGAAACTTATAATTTGTTGTTCTTTGTTTTCTTTCTAACAGACAAAAAGATTCAAAACGAAGAAAGCGTGTGTAAGGGAGGAGGACGAGGAAGATGAGAAGAAACAGGAAGAGGAGAAGGAGAAAGAAGAGGAAATGGAAAAGAGAAAAGGAAGAGGAAGGGGAAAAGGGAGGGGAATAGGAAATGGAAAAGGATAGGGAATTGGCAAAGGGATAGGAAAGAAAAAGGGAGAGAGATGTAAATTTTTGTAAATACAGTTGCGTTCATTTTAAAATTGTTGAATTATTGAATACCTTTGTACCTACGATTTTCACGAATCCGAAATGTACCTCGCATCTCAATACATATGTTACGTGAATTAAATGGAATTTTATTCTTGACAGTCGCATTTTACTTTATATTAAAATAATATTTACGTTACCTTTTAATTAAGAAGACCCACTCCTTGTAATTCCACTTTTGTCCGGAATATAAAACAGTATTTCCTGTTCTTCAAGTAACACACACACTACTTGTTTACAATGACACAGGTCTGGGGTCACTGACTGATTCAAACTGATCTTGCGCATTTCGAGTTGTTGATTTGACTAGTACGGTTATGACGTAATAGATTTAAATACTTTATTTCAAAAAACTTTGTTTTGAACTTTAATACAGCAATCATAAAGATGCATGGGTTATGAAATTAACGAATTCGTTAGAACAATTGAATATTTATTAATAATAATAGGTAAATTGAAACGTCCTCGCATTACATATAGGTACTGTACTTTTCTACCAATACTCTAGTAAATACTTTAACATTTTTCGATACAGCGATCCCTGCTCTAGACTATATTGTTGAAAATATGATTCTTAACAATGTATAGTTGGGGTTATTCATGGAAAGATGGAAAAAAATTTTTTAACCATCGGATAAGGTAGGATGTCTGCATTGAAAATTTACCGACGTAACAAGCATGCATTACTGTATAAGTGAGTTACTTGGGAGATTCCTATTTGTGGATACGTAATGGGGAGAGCAGGTGCAATGAATACCAAAGTATTTAGATAGATTTTTCACTTCCACTTTTAACTTTGCTGTTTTTACAATCATTACAAAAATATAATTCTCGCTAACACTTGAAAACGGAACGTCCCAGTGTTATATATGTTCCATTGACATTTTCTGTTGCAAATTAGACTTCTGATGGGGTATTGGTGAGGCTTTTCTTTCGAGATAGTCTTTGAAATTGTGTCTTTTAATGACAATTAGTCCTTGATGTAATTCGTAATAGAAGTAAATTAGATTGTTTTAGATAGTTTTACTTTTTTATACGGTTTTCAGTCGAGGGTTTAGGAATTAGCATAGTCGGCATCCTCCCGGAAATGGCATTCTCGAAATGTCAATTTACTCGATTTTAACGCTAGAGTTAGTTGTCGCTGCCGCGAGAACGGCTCTTATCCCGGAATCGTGTTTTGGCCGAAGAATGGTCGGTAACTTTTCCGATTTTTTTCAGCAAAATGTGCACTATGTTCTTCTTTGGTATTCTCAATTCATTCATCAATGTTAATTCCAGATTGCAAATAATATAGCTTCTGTATTCCATATAGCAGGAAATTTAAACAATTTTCTTCAACTATACAGTCTTGAAGCCAATAAAATTCTGCAGGTTCTCCCTCCCGCACGTAAGCGCATCTTAACCACTAGACTGCATTAGGATATGTACGATAGATCATTACAATTTTGATGAATATTCAACTGATATTGAAAATCACCTTACTTTATTTTTTTTCGAATTAAATCCTTAAAATCATTGTTAAATATTTTTATATCTTACATTTTTTTAATCAATTGAATAAATATTGCAAAAACAATATTTCAACTATATCCTCGACATAATTTCAGTTCATTAAGAAAACGTTGTTGTGCTAACGTCATTTAATCGTTGCATCTACAGAAAAAATCAATATTTAAAATACGTTAGAAAGATGCCATCAATTCTACCGTTTTATACATATGTTAGTTGTGGAGAAATATGTCGCTTCATCAATGTATAATACTTTTAATTAAAGATTTGTTCGTCGTGTCCGACAAAGATTTCATTTGAGAGACCAATTGTAATATTATACAAAAAGTGAATAAAAAACGCGTATATAAAGTATCACAGATCTTTGCTTATTAAATTTACCCTACTACAATAGCTTAATTATCATAATTTACATAACTTTTCAAGAAAATCTTTAATACACTCTGTGAGCAATTTGACCCGGTATGATATTCCGCAGTAAATTTAAAATAAAAATAGGAATGAGAAGAAAGGATAGGAAGAAGACTACGCATCCACAGTGGAATACGTAGATGGGTTAATTGATAATTTAAAGGAACAAGGTCCCAGGATCGTATGGTACGATAGTGCTACAAGCACCGTATGTACAAAAGCACGGATACATAAGAGCACGGTCCTAGCTTCGATAGTTCGGTAGGAAGCTGGAATTCCGGCTGGAAAACCTGGCGCAGCTCGCGAGCTTATATACAATGGGAGCAAAATTTTACTAGCGAGAAACACTCCACGAGGCGACCATCTGGCGGCGTTGAGCCAAAATGGGGAGTCTGGAATATAGAGATGGAATGTGCGCTAGAGCGAGGCGCAGCCCGACCTGGACCGGACTGACCCGCACCGCTCACACCAACACATCTCCGATCTCTAAGCACTCCGATATAATTCTTTTTTATTTTCCCACACACCGTACCTGCAAATATAAAATAAAAGAATTTTTTAATATTTAAAACAATATAAATATTATATCAATAATCTAAGGTGTATTGACATGCTAACATATGACTGATTTTACACTGAGATATTCCTGCGCTTGATCAATTAAAAAACGTTTTCTTGGTATACACTTTACAAAGCTGATTTTAATTAAATAAGAATACACTGTGTCTTCTAATATCATCCATATCTTCAAATAGCGTAATAGATAGATATAGTGTCAAAGTTAACCAGGTACTAAGGTATTAAATTAAAATCTTAAAAAATAAATATCCAGTTATTTCAGTCCTGTTTTATCTATTCCCAATTTTAATGGTGCAGAAACAGTCATTTTAAAGTGATTTTATACCGACTCTTTTTCTCAAAAAAACTGTTATTCTTCTAAGTTATTTTAATGCAATTTTTGAGGTATACAATGCAAGTATTGCTTCTCATAATTTCAAAATGTGGCTATTTCCATGCAACAGATCCCCGGCAAATAACTGTTTTGTTATTATTATATTTTTTTTTTCGAAATTTAAAATTTTGCCACTAAAAATATATACTTGTCTAACATTTTGATTTCACTAATTTTTTCTATTGGAATATTTTAATGATTTTACTACATTATTTACGTTAGATTATTTTTGTACTTGCCTCATTTTTTCAGGCGAACCTTGTTTTTTATGGGATTTAGACTATCACAATTGGATAAAAGATAAGACAACCCACATTTTCTTTAGAAAAAAAAGCTTGCAGTTTGCGAAACTATAAGCAGCAAATTGGTTTTATAAAACACACTAAACCTTTTCGGGGTTACTACAGTAATTTTACATACTACAGTCTTGTCCTCGAAAAAATGACTAGATTATTAAAATTTCTTTATGTACAAATATACGCTCATATAATTTAAATTTTTTTGTATGGAGGATATACATCTGGAAAAATACAAAACAAGTTTTTTGCTGATGAAAGTATATATTTAAATACAACAGTGGTTTACTTATAAATATGAATGTATAAGAATAAAAAATTGTTGCCGGCATAACTATTGCCAGTTATCCAGGTACTTTGTTACAACAAACTTAAAAATATTCTTATTTTGTAAGCGTCGTTATCGCCAAGCTTAGAATCACGTCTTATATACCACCAGAAAGATAAAGTTATCTCAAAACAATCCCTTCCCAATATAAAGCTAGGCCAAGGTTTAGTATAATATGTTTGCCAAAACAGTAGTGAACACACTCACTGCTTAGCTTTAACGCCGCTCAACTATAAAATTACCTTATACATAATTAAAGTTTCCATTATTATATTATAGGAGACGAGAAAAGAGAAGCTAGATGGGTCCTATGAACACGTGATAGGTGGAGAGTACGCAAGTCTACTCTCACACGACTACTAGTCTCTTGAATCTTTTTAACTCCCAAATTCAGGTGGGTCATTTGTAAAACATAATTCAAAAAAGTTAATAATGAGCACCAGCACAAAAATGTGCAATTAGATTTCATCAAAAAGATAAAAAAAGTTTTTACATATATGATGAAGACACAAGATACCTAACAGCATTGTCTAATCTGCTTAACATTCTTATTTTTCTAATTAGGAACTATTTCAGCATTTTTTCCACCAGTGTGAAGGATTAATGTAGCAATAGAGTAATCTAAATTCTCCAATTTCTGTTACAAGTTGAGGTTATCAGTTGAACCTAATAATGAATGTCTATGAGTTGATATGTGCATCCATAAACTGTTTATATCTAACAAAGTCCAACTCATACTTTTTGCAAGACTATCTAATTTACTTCAGTAAAGTACTCTAATATCAATTCTTGAACTGTATGTGAATCACATTCTGCTATTCTGCTTCCTTCGATAAATGGGATTTCATTCTTCCCCAAGAATTAAACCACTATGATCACATTTCAGTTTAAGATGCTTCTTTATTTGTTTCTAGTGAATTCCTTTTGGAAACTTGGTTTGTAACTTTAGAATGAACAGATTGACCTTGACAATACCAATGCGGAAGAATCTATTAAACTGACTCGTAAGAAAAATATTGTTTGAAACTAGTCGGTAGTTCTTTCAACTGAATCGTCAACGTATCAAATTGTTCCTTTACTTATTTCTAAATTGAACGAACAATGAAGGCTCATCTCGAAATTCGTCAATTTGAGACCCCATGATTGTTGATAACACCGAACGGACAAGTTTAAAATCTTTTTCATCACATGTGCATGGAAAGTGGCTCTTTTCAGCGTAGTTTACCGGGCCGAAAACGGCTGTTTTCACGCCAGCCGCAGCCGCGCATGCGCACTAGAGTTTTGCTTCATTTTCAACCCTTGGGAGGAAAAAGTCTTTTTCCCTTGGGCTGAAAGTGAAATAAAACACTAACGCGCATGCGCGAGTAATACTGACGTGAAACAGCCGTTTTCGGTCCGGTAGTTAACTACGATGAAAAACCCCACTTTTCATACACTTATGATGAAAAATATCGTGTATAACACGAGATGAAATAATTTGACGATTGCACTCGTGTAAATGGCGACCCTCGCTTCGCTCGTGCTGCCAAAATTACACTCGTCTGCAATCGTCAACTTTCCTCCCTTGTTGTACAATATACTATTGGAATTTTCTTGAATAAAAATCTTGCAATCCACTCTGGACATTCGGCGGGCTATCTGTTCTTCATATTCCAAAGTATTCTTGCTCTTAGAAACACCATCTTTTTCTCCTTCGTATTGATAAATTTGCTTTGGCACAGATGCAAATTCTGTGAAGATTCGTCCAGACACTGGTTTATCTTCCGGAAGCTTCATTTCTTCACATACATTCAAGGTTCATGTTGTTCTTGTCTCGATTATTTTGTTTTGAACAGAAGCAACTTGCATGCGTATTTCTCTATCCTTTCGTTCGACACTTTCGTTAATCAAGACCCATTCTCTTTCGATATTATCCAAATCTACCCACGATGGTGGAAACGGGAATTTGTTACATTCAAGGAACTTATGACCTTCGCCATAAATATCCATCCGTTCCTCCCACGATCTTATATTTTTTTTCAAAAAATTAATGTATGTTATAAATCTTATATAATTCGATCCAATTGCATTTTTGTTTGATTGCTGTTGTAAAATGTTTCGGTATTTTTTTAATAGCTGGTCACTGAAGGTTGATATTTCATTACCCAAAAGAATTCCAAATATACATAAAATTTCCTTGTGCAAAGAATCGTGATTAAGAGAGATTTTACTCTGTACTTTTGCAAAATTAATAATGACGGGACCAAATTGTCGTTTGGTACTAAAAGTATCGAAGGTAAGCTTGGACTTTTTAATGTTGTTTAAACAACTCATCCATAAATTAATATCTTTGCCAAGTTTCCTGTAAAGATTATTATCAGGCTGAAGATCCAAGAGAGCTTGATAACGTAGCCATTCATCAACATAATTAGCGATGTCCTTTATTTTCGATTCAATAACCTCGTAAGTTTCTTCCAAAGATTGTTTTCCACCTGGTAATTTTGTTAGTAAGTTCCTGTACATTCCAGACTCTTGTTTATCCAAACTTAGTTGGTATCTCGTACTTTGAAGACGAACTTGGGAAGTGACGATAGCTTGCCAAGCAAAAAATTGCTCCATTATCTGAAATCTGGCATCTTCGATGCTCGGATGCAGATACATTTTCTGATTCGTGATTCTCATTTCGTGAATTTGGCTCTGTATCTTGGGATGCCCACCAGATTTGTATTCCGAATGGTGGTTTGTGGCATCCGTGTCTATACTGAAATCGATTTCTTTATTTTGTCCTGTAAGGACGTTTTTCCAGGCCTTGATACCAGCTTCCAGCTTTGCAGCTAGAATTTTATCAACCTCTTCATCCAATCTGGCGACCCAAATGTGCAAATTTGAATAATTTTTTAAAGAAAGCTCATCTACAGATTCTTGCATCTTCTTAAGAATGCCTGCGAATGTCTTGAATGAATAAGGGCAGGTCTCCAAAGATCGAACATCCAAGTTCAGCTGTTCCTCGAGTACCAAGAGATCCTCTACTTTTTCTTGGAAAGACACTATTGTATCGGAAAGTTTCTCGACATATTGGTCAAGCCTAAAGCTTAACCAGACCATAGTGGTACCCTAAAAACGAAGATTTAAAATATTTATCCGAGTAAAATTTATTGATTAAAAAAATCATTTAACTCACCTCGGAAACGAGAGTCGAAATTGTTGTACGCATTTCAGCCACTAGTGGAATAATACTGGCCTTGTTTTTGATCTACAAAACATCAAATTCGTTTCAAAATTTGTGTAAAAATAACTGATAAACGATCAGGAAACAAATATACAACATAAACTTCAACTTGTCATAAAAAAAATAATGGAACTGCAAAATACAAAATGATAGGTCCCTTTATAATAAAAAGATTATTGATTACAAATTCTGGGCAGGTAACATCAGATTTAAGTAATTAGGCTTTTGTAAGCAGGCTACTAATATGAACTCTATACTTGGAGGAAAGGAGATAATGAAGAAAATAAACTTGTAAAATTTGCTACATCGACTAAGCAGGCAGACAATGACTGCAAATTTGGGTAAGATGCATTAAATTCCTGGAAGCTTCGAAATCGACCATTAATGCGGGACAGTGGAAACTCCGATTGATAAGCTAAAATATTGGAGATCCATGGGATTAGATTCTTAATTAACCTAGTTTGCATCTGAAACCTGTCACTATCCCAAATACTGTTTTTTTTTCGCTATTAACTATAATAAATATATGATTATCTTTCTATGTTATCTATTAGATATAAATTTTGTTAGTTTGTAGCAAAAGAAAATGTAAAATTCACCTTTTCCAAAGTCCTTTCGTAAATCTTGATGGTATCAATGAGACTGATGGCAAATGGATAAACATGATTGGCCTGATGAGTATTTTTTATGATATCTTGTGGCACACTCAACCCTAGGTTTGTTAAACCTCTCACTTCTTTCATAAGAGTGATAATCTCTGGCAGAAAATTTACTTTTAATTTCAATACGCTTCCACCTCGGCCCGTTCTGGAACGAACACTCTATGGTGAAAATGCATCCAATTGTATCAAGATTCTGTTGCTGCACTTTTCTAGTCCAATCATCAAAGATTTCCTGCGTAGATAATTTCATCCTAAAACTATCCCCATCTGCTTTCAACTTCCGTCCTTCAATAAGATTTTCCCATCCCTTTCCTGACCAAAGTGAAGTAATAAAAAGAAAAATTAATCAGAGTCGAATTGTAAGTTAACGAAATAAGACAAAAGAATTTCGAGGAAAATTACCTAAAACATCTTCCATGCGTTTCAAATACATCGTTAACTGATAGTCAATTTACTTAACCCAAATGATGTATCCAGCAACAGGTGGTAAGTCCCTGACTAAACTCATCTTACAACATTTGCTACTTGCATATTGGGCCTTGAATTTTTCGTGAAGAACCTCAATGTCCTCCTTCACTCTTTGTATGAGTTGAGTCCGGTATTCTCTAACAGTTTCTAGAATGTATGGTCGAACGTTTAAGGGTACATTAAAATGGGAAAATATACGGAACATTTCGTTAGTATTTTTAGCAGTTCCTAATTGATCTCTCAAACGCGCCGTTATTCTTTTCTCGACCCTTTCGATACGTTCTTTGTATCGATTAACAGCAGCATCCCAGGAATCCAGACCTTCCTTCGTAACATCAAGGCAATCCACCTCTTTTACGTTCTCATAAGCTACATTAACTTCGCTAATAGCACTCGCATCAGCTGCGTAAAGAGCACATTCAATTTTGGTATTGTTGTTATTCGCACTTTCCGAGCTATAACTGTTTTGCCGGACGGTTGGTCTAAGCATGCGAACAATAGCAGTCCTTAACAGTTCGTGCTGTCTGCTGAAACGTCTTATGTGCTCCATTCGAAACTGGAGTTTCTTGTGAACTGGAAAAACTCGCCAAACTATTTTCATATGCTCGTCCCGTTTCTTCTTCACAACGTCTCTCATTAATCCTGTAAACTTGTCATATTCATAATCCCTAGTTGTAAACACATCGAAGCATTGGCTCATGACATTTTCGAAATCGTCAAAAGGAATGTGCTTCGGTCTTCGTGATCCTAGAGCCTTTAATAGCTGCTGTCCTAGGTCTCTTGAAATAGCTTCTACTAATCTTAAAACTCGATGAATCGGATATTTAGTGCTTCGAATCTTTCTCAAGTGAGTGAAAATCAGTTTAATACTTGCACTAATTCTCTCGAAATCTGTTGCTAATAGCAAGTCATTTATCGGAAAATCTTCTATAAGAGGAAGATAATCGTTTACAGTGGCCAAGGCTTGTTTCAATCCTGTATCTGTATCAAAGTAGACAATTGCATGAAAGCGTTTTCCATGCATCAGGATATCCAGAGTCAACGTAATTTCAATACTTTTTCTCTCTTTTCTTGAATATGATAAAGCACTCTTTTCAAACTTAGCCAGAAGGAAATTTCTTGCAGTGTAGTTCCAGATTCTACGTCCCAATTTAATATTGTTACCTAAAAAAATAATTTTTCATATATATATATATTTAATTGAATTTAGATTGAAATAGCAAGAATTACCTTCTGGATTTCTTTAATCCATTTATTGACTCCATTCTTTAGCTGATTCAAGAACGTTGAATCTTCCACTTTATCACCAAAGTCAGCAACTTTGGCTTCCTCTTTTCCTCTGAGCATTGCTTAACTATTTGAGCTACAACTGGATGTACAGGCAACAAAATTTCTGGTATATCTATATTTTGCTGTAAATGCAATAGTTCCATTTCCAATTCTGCAATCGCTTTCTCTACAAATGGTGCCACTTTGTTACCATCCCCATCACACAGCACGATCAGTCTCTTTTACATAACTTTTAAAATAAGGTGCCATGGCTTTGCTGATTGCATGTAACGTTTCATAAGGTGATGTGTCTGCAAAAGTAACAAGTCTTAACTGCGAATGTATAGATTTATCTGCTTCCACAATGGTTCCAATTTTAGTTAGAACTAAGGAAGACACTTTAGGATTTGTAAAATGTATCTCATTTGAAATGTAGTATACAAAATTATTATTTTCTTCATCTGTCTCTCCACTGTGTCATCCTCTGAAAAAAAAATGCTTTTATTAGATTTGCTCTCCTTAAAAAAAGAAAGAAAAAACAATCTGAAATCAATACTTCAAAAAAAGAATATTTCTTGTCAACAAGTACAAAATAAAACTCTATGAATTACTGCATTAATTTACTTTGTTAACTGAAATACTTCAGTCATTAAATTCAAATTGGAATCTCTAAAAATAAATGAATTAATATTGCTATGATCAAAATGCATAAAAGGACTCATCAAATGATTTGGGAATTGAGAATTAGTTTTACCATAACTTCATTAATCCTATCGGTTAAATAAAGAGGGGGGGGGGGGGGAGCAGAAGATGACATTTTTGACTGTATTGTTTTTTGACATGAGACACCCGATGAAAAATTTTATATGGAGATGCTAGGTAATTTATAATAGTATATGCACATTTCCTGTTCGATTCAGGAGAGAGTGGGGCAAAACGATTCCTCTAAAGAAAAATCCATCGCAGAGCTGCTATTATCAATATTAACATAAAAAAATTTTGTGTAATGAATATCATATATTGCTTTACATTTCGAAGTAATCGCCAAAATTAAATTGTTAAAGATGCTTTGTAGTAACAAATTTAAAGTAAACTTAACAAATAGATCATTTTACCCCACGAGTAAGGATAAAATAATCTCATGCCAAATAATTTAAATTATGATCTTATAACTGTAGATACGATAGAAAAAAGTTATAAATTTTCAAATAAAAAGGTTGAGAAGCATATTTTAGTGCTAACATTCTGTTCTTTCTTTTATGAAAAAACAAGTGTTATTCAAGTATATAATTGCTTCAGCATGAAAAGAGTAAAAAAAGTACATACATTGGATCTAATCTTCTCCATAAATGTCGTTTTTAAACCGTTTGTCGTTTATAAAATTCACTCTGGTCACCATCATTATCATTACTGCATTTTGAGTCACGGTCTGTTTTTTACCGATAAATCGACTAAGGAATTGTTTTGGCCCATTTTCCCTTCTAATGTGAATAATAATGTCCTCCTCTTCGTCCAGAAAGCGAAAAGGGGTCGCGTTGACCAAAAGTAATCGAAAGAGATTATTCAACAAGAAAAAAATAAAGGAGCGTGACGATACCTTTTGCAGAACTTCTTTGGATGTAGAGTGCGCAGACCTGGGAGTCACTAAGGAACTTTCGGATAGATTCTTGATTTTTTTGATCCCCCAAGGCCAAATTGAAACCTGAAGGAACTGTATCTTCGCCAGGCAAATGTATGGCCAGCGCTTTCCTCAGGTAATTCGCGAATTGCGAATACTCCACTGTCTCCATGATTGCCACATTCTGGGATTTCGAGGGAGGTTCCCCGAACCCGACCAACGAGTCTCTTATGTTTCCTTCTTTCCTTGATTAACGATTAATGCCGTCAAATTTTCGGTCTCTTCATTCAAGGCTAACCTGGCTTTCCTCATCTACTTCTTTCACTGTATCTTCGTCAATAATTTAGAGACAGCATTATAACTCGTAACCTGCGGGAAAATTGTTTCTTTAATTTCATTCAGTATTTTATATATAAATTAACAATTGCGTGTTCAATTTATAGAACTCAAGATGACCTTCACATGAACCCTTCAGCGTACCTCTCAAGGTTTAATTAATATGTTCATTGATTAGAGTTTTAAACACATGATAAAAATAAATATCTATCGCGTCTTTTCTTGACTCGCTTAGTTTTCGAAAAAAAACAGCATTATTCTAAACATCTTGTTATGTGTATATAACGATAATATTCGAACACTATTATTGATTCGCGAAAATGCTCGATCAAAAACGAAATATATCGAAATGCACTTAGATCTGGTAGGATCTTCGAAAGACTCGTTGATTATTATTATCTGATAATATTACTTTTTTATATAATTTCTGTTTATTGCAATGTGTATAAGTAATTCCATAAGCTGTTCACGGTAATCAATTGGAGAGGCATTTTTGAACTGACTGTCAAACAGGATATTTGGCAATAAAGGGATGTTATATTTATTTTGAATTTGAGTATCTGCACTGGTACGCACTGAATATATCTCTATTTTTTTATTATTAATGTGAAGGCAGAAAATAGATATATACTTAGTGTACACTGGCGCAGTAGGGCAATTTTGTAATTTTTATCGACAAATTTCGGTATCGTTAGGCCGAAGCTACGGGCAAATATCAGTACGTGTAATGAAAATTGTGGATCTATATATATCGATTTCAGTCTATACAGATATCGAAAATTTTCGTTAAAAAGTAGTTACAGGGTACGGCGTCAAGTACTCCAATACGCGATAAACATAGTATGAAATAGAGGTCGTCGCTTATGCTCTATGTTGACAGACAAGCAAATAAATATACACAAAACTTTTGGAAAATTTGTTTATACAATATAAACTATAATCCGAAAGATTGATAAGAGATAATCTCCTCGATCTTACTTACGAGTCTCAGCAATAGTGAATCTTCTTTTCTGATGGCTGCTTCACTGTAAATCTATATACACACACACACATCCGTTGATTTCCACCGAATGCACTGGTACACTGTGACACACGCTAGTTTACCCGACTCAATATGATCAATCACTGATTACTGTCTTACTGATTGGCCCAACAAAACGCTATGACCAGGCTCGAAATTTCCTGCACATTTCGGTCACTTTCCGAGACCGATGCTGAGATACCCCCCACGAGTCGCGACTCGCGACTCACGAGTCACAACACTCACAACTAATACACTGCGACTGACGAGTGACGACGGTCGACGCATTGTAAACCAACCGCGTGCCATTCAGCTGAAATCCAGGTACGGCTCAACAAAAAGGTATTAAGAGTGGTGCCCCCACGAGATGTTTGTGATAATTAAATTATCATTTGTTTTACACAATTTTAATTTTTTTAAACCATCAGCAAGTTATTCGAAATATTCAATAGGTTTCCACACACATTTAAGAGGTACATTATTCTATTGCAGATGCTTTTTTTTCGAGTGGAGTAAGCCTATTGTGGATACCTCTTTAAAAAGAACGCATTGACAATAGTACATCTAGGTGATGTGGATACTTGTAAACATTTCAAGCTCGCACCGATCGCTATCAAAGGAGCAGTAAAATGTCAACAAATTGGAGCGTCACATTCCACGCTTTGTTTACTATAGTACATCGCACATTAAATTATGCTTCATAATAAGTACTAATTATTAGTTTTTAATAGTGATATAAGAAAGCGAAAAATGCACAATTCTTCCAATCTCTAAAATGTTGAGTCTTTGAAAAAAGAAAATGCAAGAAAAACTAATTAGTAGTGTATTCGCATATGATGCGACCCGTGAAAATTCGCTCTCCTTTTTTTGTAATATTGTTTAATACATGCTCATATTGCACATTTTGTATCATACCGATATATTAAAATAAAAGAAGGACATTTAACTTTTTGACGCGTTACATTGCTCTATATGAATACAGCTTTCTACAATTTTATGCGTTTTCAAACAAACTCTTCTGTGTGTGTTACTCTTGAGGTACTAATAAAGTTTAATGAAAAATAGGTTATTACTGTAGTTTGTATAACATATAAACTTGATGAATTGTATAAAACATATAGTATAAAGCTTTAAGTGCAAATTTAAACATTATTAATTACGTCGAATTTTTTAAATTATATTAAAAGAGAGGGATACATACGTTGGAGAGTAAAAAATATTTGTTTGTTTATTATATAATTCACAAGTCAAATAAAAGTTCTCCCTGTGAGTAAGTCCACGAATTCTTTTTATCAATTTATATGGATGATCGTTACTTTATCTGCGACCTCTTATTCGGGTTTTTGAAGTTTTCAAATATGGCTAGGATGGATAGAATTTGCAATAGCTCTCCAAATATAACAAATGCATTGATACATACGTTGGAGAGTAAAGAATATTTGTTTATCATATAATTCACAAGTCAAATAAGAGTTCTCCCTGTGTGTAAGTCCACGAATTCTTTTTATCAATTTATATGGATGATCGTTACTTTATCTGCAAGCTCTTATTCGGGTTTTTGAAGTTTCCAAATATGGCTAGGATGGATAGAATTCCGAACAGCTCTCCAAATATAGCAAATACATTGTAAGTGATTACAAAAATATATAGTGAAAAGGCGGGTGCTATACAGATGACTGGTAATCCCGAACATGTATGAACTATTAAAATATGTACATTAATTCGCATATTTCATATTGATTGGAAAACAAATTGCTCTAATTCATAAATGTTCATGTTTAGGAAGAGATGAGGTTTCTTGCAAGAATAATATTCAGGAAACAATTGGTTTTTTAGAATCATTAGGATTTCTAATTAATTACAAAAAAGAATATATTAAAAATTTAGTTACAGAATTTAGGAAGAAGGAGGAATGTTATATTAGAGAGTTTGCCCACTTGATTGGAAATTTAGTGGCTGCCAGCAGGGCGGTAAAATATGCTTGGATTCATATCAAAACCCTGGAGAGGTTAAGGTTTTTAGAATTAGCAAAGAATAGGGGGAATTATGACGCGAGGATGGACCTATCAGCTCAGGTGCGTGAAGACCTTCTTTGGTGGGAACCGAGGTGGGAACATAAGATTGAGGAATCAAGGAACTCTTTAAGGAATGACAAATTTGATTGTGAGGTCTTTACGGATGCTTCCAATTCTGGTTGGGCAGCGGTTTTTAATGAGAATAGGATCCACGGGTTTTGGCCAGAAGAAGAGACATCCAGACACATAAATTATCTTGAATTATTAGCTATTTATAAAGTTCTTTTATCGTTTCTGCCGTTGTTAAAGTCTAAGAATGTATTAATACGTGTAGAGACAACACGACTGCGGTTTCTTACATAAACAAAGCGAGTGGTATAAGATTTAAGAATCTTAGCGAGTTAGCCCGTGAAATTTGGTGTGTAGCGGAGAAACATGATATTAGTCTTTTCGCGTCATATATTCCATCAAAGGAGAATGTCTATGCAGATAAATTATCCAGAATCAAAAATTGGGATATACAGAATGGGAGTTGGCACATATATATTTTAAGAGACTAGTGGAATTGTTTGGTCAACCGGAGTTAGATTTGTTCGCATCGAGTGAAAATGCGAAATGCGATAAGTTTTGTACTTGGTATAGAGAGGAAAATGCAGTAGCTATAGACGCATTTACAATCTCCTGGGGGGATATATACTTTTACGCATTTCCCCCATTTTCCATGGTGTTGAAAACTTTAATGAAAGTTATAGCAGATAGAGCAGAAGGAATTGTGATTTTGCCAAATTGGCCCGGACAAAATTGGTACCCAATATTTTTGTCGTTGTATGAAAGGTTTGAAATATGGGGTCCAGACGAATTCATGCTTTTGTCTCCTTTCAGAAGGATGATACATCCATTATCAGGGAAGCTGCCGTTAATTGCAGCGAAGGTCTCAGGCAAGCTTTTATAGAGAACATACTTCAGGAAGATACAATACAAATCTTATTAGCAGCCCTATCTTCGGGAACTCAGAAGCAATATAATTCTAGTTTGAGGTTATGGAAGGTTTTTTGTGAAAAGGATAGAGTAAATCCATTTAAGCCGTCCATAGCGAACGTATTAAACTTCTTCGCAGAAGAGTTTAACAAAGGAGCTTCATTCGGTATATTGAATACACATCGAGCAGCAATTTCCTTTATTTCAGGTTTTAAGTTAGGAGAAAATAAGTGGATAAATAAGTTTATGAGGGGTGTGTTTAGATTGAGGCCTAGTAGACCAAGATACAATTTCATTTGGGATGTTTCTAAAGTATTGGATAAATTACGAGGTATGGGTCCGTTATAGGATCTTTCGTTATTGTCATTGACGCGGAAAACATTAATGTTATTAGCACTGGCCTCCGGTCATAGAGTTCAAACGTTTGCGGCGATAAAAGTTAAGAATATTAAAATAAACCCCAGGGAGATAGTTATTACGGTACCGGAATTTTTGAAGACGTCCGGGCCAGGCAGAGCTCAACCGTTATTGTTACTACCATTTTTTCAAGAGAACCCTAATTTATGTGCAGCAAGAACATTGTCTGAATATTTAAACAGGACGAGTCAATTTAGAGAAGATATAGAGACTTTGTTTATTACTATTAAGAAACCGTTTAAGGGGGCATCTTCACAGACCCTTAGCAGGTGGTTAAAAGATACATTAGACATTTGTGGGATAGACATTTCAATATTTAAAGCACACTAAACCAGACACGCTGCTACGTCAGCAGTGTATAGTAGAGGAGTTGATATAGAATCGATCCGTAGATCAGCAGGTTGGTCGAAGAACTCACGAACGTTCCAAACTTTTTATAATAGGCCGATTATATCATCAGGTGATACAGAAAACTTTGTTTCAGCTCTATTATCTTAAAAGGATTGCATTTATTTGTGCAAGAAAGGGGATTATTTAATTTTAGTGTTTTTGAATTATTTGCGTTTTTGTAATTGTATTTGTGTTATGTATCAAAGATTATAACTAGGTTTCTTTGTAACACTTGTTTAGCTATTAGTTGTTGATAGGAGAATTGACATGTGATAATAATAAAGAAGGTTAAGGTTAACAAAAATTTTTTTGTGTTACATAGGTCTCTTAACATCTACATTGTAATCTCGAAGTACGAGGCTAGAAATATAATTGGAAGATCGAACGAGCTTCGCGAAGCGAAGTCCGATCGAGATTATATGATAGCCTCGTACAAGAAGATTACAATCCCTCCCTAAGGATTAAATCCCAAACCCTTACTACGCTCTGGAGCGGTAATGACAGTAACAACAAAAAATTTTAGAGAGTTGTGGCGCTAAAATGTGAGAAGACAGGGAGGAAACGGAAGTGCTTAGGGTAGGGGGTACCTAGAAAGGAATCTTTAGGTTTAAGTTTTTACTCTGAATTGTTGCGACATCTAGCGGGACAGGACGATACTACATTGTAATCTTCTCGTACGAGGCCATCATATAATCTCTCTCTACCGAACTTCGCTTCGCGAAGCGAAGTTCGATCTTCCAATTTTAAGCGATAAAAATATTAATAAAATATACATCAATGATAACTATAAAAATGAAAAATTAAAGCTTTAATCGAACCCGTGTTTATGTCGATTTTGAAAGATCTTCAAGCAAGATATTTATAGCCAAACTTTTTATCTAACAGCTCATTATTCAGTGATTATAGAGGCAAGTGAAAAAGAAAATCTTCTATCATTAACATTTGTTAAACCCTTGTAGGAAATGCAACGTGTTATATAACAGCTTGAATTTTGTTTTCAGATATTATTGGAATATCTGCAATAAAACGCTATAATAATTAACTTATTTATGCCAGTACAAACAATAGACGAATATCTCAGTGAACTCAAACCTGCAATAAATTATTTGGTACAATTTATTCGTAATGAAAAATCTACAGAAATATTTAAATCATCTGCTCAGAGTGTAAACAAAAATTTGGTAGTCGATAGGTTAACACTGGTATTACGTAGATTCCTATAACGATCGGTTTCTATCATAGAAGCTAAAAAGATCATTTTCGATCAAGCTAAATTGTTGGATGGTAAATGCATAAAGGTTCAACATGCTCTTAATATAGTTCTTAGAGAGGATATTTATTCACATATTAATATACCTGCAAATACAGAATCATTAATGGGCCGAGTCCATTAAAATTGTACGATCGAGAACAAGTGTTTTCAGTTTATGTAAAGAAATTCATCATAAGAGTTCCCTCATTTCTTCTGAATCAATAATGATATAATACCCTATTTTTTTGCGGGTAAATGTTTAAATGTTTTATTTATTTTTGCTTCACTATCATTAAGCACGTCTACCGCATACTTTATAGCAGGCGTGAATTCTATTAATTGTTCCTTCAAAGCTTCCAGTGGAACACGTAAATTGAGTATCAATGTTTTATTATTTATACCCCAATTAGCACTGAAAATATACTTTGCAATATATTTGCAATATTAATGTAAATATCAATTGAAATAAAAATGTTACCTTGAAAGCATTGACATTGGTGTAAATTTTGTACCACATAAATATTTCGAATAGAGTATCTTTGTAGTTTCTTCCTCCGCAGCAGTTCTTTTTATAGCGTTATAAGATTTTAAATTGCATGTGCGACTGTAAACTTCATCTATCACTAAAATTACATTTGCTCGTCCATCTGAGCACCATACATTCAAGCAATCCTAATGAAGATAAATAATTTATTTTTAATATGAAAGAGAAATAATTATTACTACAATAAAATGTTGAATAATAATAAATTATACCTTTATTGCATTCTCATCACATTTAACCAATTTTTCACAAACTATTATATCATTCAATACAATTTCCGCAGTGCTTTTGGAAATCTTGTTTGCTATTATAATCTTTTGATGATTCTCAACAGAGTATGTACAGTTTTCGACATCACCCACTATAAAACACAACCAAATGAGATTATTATAAACCATGGTACACAGGGTGATGCGCACCGAAAAGGTAACAGGTAGATACATTTATAAGGCTATTTCGTTATATCGTAATCTTATTTCAACGAGAGACGTATTACTTTCTTGTACTTTGAAAAACGAAGGAATTCGATTTTGACTAAATTTGAGTCACTTTACTAAACAAGAGGAGAGTTAGAGCTGAAATAATATTTGTACAAGGCTGGTCCTTAGCTGACCGCACTTTTTAGATTCTAGACAATATAGATATGAACTGCAGTTCCTACAGGGTGACTATACAACCCAATGGTATTTTTTCACATTATTTACAGTATTGAATAGAAATTAAATTAGGTGATCACTATTACTGTGCAGCCCATATTGTATAATTATTCTAAATAATATTTCAAGATAAGAATAATAAATTTGATCAAATAAAATAACTCACCGATTAAAATGCCGTATTTAATGGTCGTCATTATTATTTTATTTATTTTTAAAATAATTTACAGTTAACCAAAGCAAGATTCACTATTATTAACACTGTCGACGAACTGGTACATTAGCCAGGCAAATACTAAATGTGAAACTTATGGAACTTTTGTTCGAACAAAACATTCAATATCAAAAGGTGAGATGTAAGTAAAAAGTGTCAATATTGTAGGTTGGGTGAAAGCCGCGGTAGCCTGCAATATTAAAATACACGAAAAACCGTAAACATATATGACCGTAAACAAATACATATTTTGCTTTATCGATATAGCTTCTGTTGCGCTCACGATTGCAGAATTATTAATGCTAAAATTAATACGAATACTTTATAGATATACTATATTAATTCTTTTATGAATAGTAATTATGACATTTTTGATCGATTATGTGTGTAGAGTACAATTATTCATATTCGTAAGAGTATTTACCGGACTTGAGCTTCACGTTATTGCATAAAATTAGAATTTTTCATTTACTACAGTATGTTGGGCAAATACTCATGATACTCTTTCGAATATGAATTTATATATCTTCTGGATATAACTCTTTAAAAAAAGTTAAATACTTGCCAGATAACATTTTGCGCGCAGACTGCTTTCAAATTGGTACCAGAGTCATTTAGGTTCTGTCGGTAGTCTCACTGAATAAATCTTTTTTTGCATTGTTTTACTGCCCATGAGTTTTATATCTTCAAAATATCTTGCTTTTTTAAGGGTCTCACAACAGTTATTGTAAGTTTCAAACATTTTGAGCCCTTGTAATGCTTGTAGAGCTGCAATATTTTTATTACTCAAAATATGCTCAACTTCTCCCGTAATTTGTAATTCCTGATTGTTTGAATTCATTATAATACTGGAACTTGTTCTTCCTTCTTTGAAATTTTACAGATAAATCTTATGCTGCTTAATTTTTCTTCTGCCTCAGTCCAAAACTTTAAATGATAGTTATGCCGAATAACAGCTGCGCGAAGAGGAGTATTTGAATTTTATATAAATCCGCTTACAGAATCAAATAAGTCATGGAAAAACGCTAAAAATTTAGCCGTAATTATTGCTTCGATTTTTGGCATATATAGCTTACGAGTTTTCGTATTTATATGTTCTATATGTAAAATCGGTTTAACGCTAGTAAAAAATTCCGATGGGAATTCTATGATTACAATGTACATGAGTGGCAAATAATATCTTACCCATATTAATCAAGAAAACAATAAAAGCGGCTACAGTACCGCTAAAAATTTGACTAGCTTATTTGAGCTTAGCTCTATTTATCCATTTTTTCTTTACATGATAGTCGGTTAATTTATGCATTATTGGCCTTGAGACATAAATAAAATTCCTGTCAATATAGTATGCTAATTCAATAATATTTCAAGATCCTGCATGGTGTTCTGTATGAACACCAACAGGCTAATTTAGTCTGACATCCTTGTGTAGTAAATTATTTCTAATTTCTATTAACAGATGAGCTGGATTGCACAATGGAATTATATTTTCACCATTTATTTGAAAACAACCTTTGCCTAAACGAATTATTAATTTTGGTGACCAATGTAATCTTTATATCTGACATACTTCTTAACACTGAAAACATTCTTACACTGTACTCCAAACTATTTTGGCCTTCTTCCAGACATTGCAATCCAGCATCTTGTAATAAGCTTTCAATGCATTTGACATTGATCCGAGATGGATTACAAACTGTACACAACACTGTAAATCCTGCAATTTGTACAGTCTTTACTATTTCTTGTAACGCATTTAATTAAGCATAGAGGCCTTGTTTTTGATTGACAGAGAGAATAGCCAAGTGGTATCTCCCAATCCTTTGAAATTCCTCTTAACATAATTATGTTAAACCATGATCCGTAAACTTGGAATATCTTAAATTTTCAAAACAAATGATAGTGTTACTTTCCATGTCCTATTGGATGTGAGGCTACAGCCTCATTTTATTCCATGATAATGAGCATAGCGTTTCATTCTTTGTCATTTGTTTACACTGCTCTTTTAAATACTTTACCACCAGTTTATCCAGACCTGCTGAAACAAGTGTCTATCCCAAAAAATATATAAATGTGAATTAGTTACTTCTACAAATAATTTGCTTTAGCTATTATTAAAGTGGGTGTAGATTTGTGAATATTGTTTCAATTAAACATCTCAGACTGTATATATAGTAAAACATTTTAATTAAGATTGACCCATACTAACGCAGTCTTCACAGGTGAGCTAAGTCATCCAACTACAACAGTGCTCGCAAATCCATACCGAGGATTAGATTCAACTAAAAATTATACCTCTTTTCTCACTTTTAAACTACCATATTGCTGATTGAGAAATTGATCTTCTGATATCTTTAAAAAATCGTATTCCACAGCAGTAAAATTTTCCTTATTTTTAAACCTATTTTCATACGCAACTATTCATTTTTCCAGGTAATAGTTATTTCTTCTTAACTTTGCAACTTCTGCAAAGCAAAATTTCAATATTCTTCCATGTATGTTCATACGCGAAGCTATTTTCTTCTCTAACTTGTTGTATCGAATCTTTAACATTGTAATCTTTTGATTCAATTTTTCAGTGTATATTAATGACATTTTGGGAGTAGTTTCATTACTTAGTAAAGGTTTCTCTATTAGCAATTGATTCAATTGTTCATCTAAAACAATATCAAAACTTAATATAATCAACAACAAAACAATTAATTATAGTAATAGAATTCAATAACATGAAAAAATATTTTGATTCTTATCAAATACCAAATTATTCAGGGAGATATTAAAAAAATTATTCTTACCTTTCTGTTCCAATTTTATAGTCCCAAGTAAATTTATTTTATTATCCTCAGCTTTTTATATTGTAATAATCGTATTTTCTTCAGATATAATAACTTCAATGATTATTATTTTGATTTCACCTATGGGTAAATTTAATGTAGGAATTATGCCTTCCCCTAATCTCTGGGAAGCATAATGAGGTAGTATGCATTTTTCTCGAAAATGTTTATGACAAAATCTGTACAGTTGAAGCTGGTCAATAATTAAACCATATAGTTTTGGATTTTTTATTGCCTTAATCCATTTTTCAGTAATTTACTTTTTTGGAATAAAATGACCATGCATCCAGGAGCCACTATTACATCCAGGTACGCAGCAAAAATATAATGCTCGTGGCATATTAAACTTCTTTATATCTATAAAATTTCATATATAAGAATTATATTGATCAGCTTTTGTTGCTTGCACATTCTACATTTTATGAATAATGTACACAATAAAAAAAGGTCTAATATTTCTACGATATATTATAGGATTATAATTTTTCATAATCACACGTTAAATTAAATATTCATGGGTTTTTACATAATTTCCATTTCAATGTATATATAGGTTATGATTCCATGTAAACATATTCTTTACCTCTGAAATGACAAATGGATAAGCCTTCTAACCACTTTTACATATATATATGAAATAAACTGAAAACGATTTAAACAAGTTTAATTATTTTTATATAATTACTACATAAATGACTAGAATTCATGGAGGTTACAGACGAGGTAAATACCTGGATAAAGAGAGCATAAGTATGCGGGGTTGAAGCTAGTAAGGTAAGGCGACGGAAGGCTGGCCGCCATCTTTATGGTATAGGTTTTATCCGCTTTGTCTAAATGTATGTATTATGTACAATGACCGCCAGAAATGGCGTCTTTGATGCGTTTAGGAACCGCATCCCAGGCTGATGGTAATGTGCAAGTTGGTAGATCTGATAGTATAGAATTTAGTTATTTTCCTTCCCCCCTCCTATCTATTTGACAGGAAATTGGTGGGCTAGTGGAAATAAATTACACTAGCTTCTTCCGACAGAGCTGGAATAGCATAAGTCCGTCCTTCTCTAAATGTATTGGTAGAAGAGAGAGGCTCTTATGTGAACTTCTACCAGAATCCAGGCGTCCCAAATTCAACGGGTAGGATTGTCGTTCTCTGTCTAACCCATAGAGAACTCATTGTGTCACTCTTCCAACAGATTTCTACGCCAATGTGCCGATTTCCCAAATAATGGTAGTGTGATACCAATGGAGTCTGAACCTATCTATGCCAGTAAATTAAGAGTGTAGTGGTGAGAGCGGACCTTTAATCAAATGCATGTAGTGTTTATTATTTTGATATCTAATAAATTTATGTGGAATAATTTAGCGATATTCAAGTAATAAATAAATTTGTAGTTTGTTATATAAAAGAAATACATAACTTTGTAATTGCTATTTTAAAATTATTATTCATTTTGTATACTTAAAGGTGAATGATGTAACTTAAATATAATACAAAAAAATTTTATGGTAATAATAATTTAACTTTATTTATACCATACCAATGCTGATAAAATAAAACATAAAGTTATACGATACAATTTTTGTACTCAATATAGTATACAAATTATCATAAAATAAGATTTTGTAATAACGTTGAATAATCTTTATTTATCCAGGCTTGATAATGTAAAAAGTAATAAGTTAGGTATTTCATTATAATATATAAACCCAATCAAGGCAGGAGAGATATATATAATAGTTATCAAGCGAATATTTCAAATGTTAATGCTGCTATTAATTTTTCCAATGCAACAATAAGGCAGCGTTAATACATGATGGTATATAAACATATAATCCAGATGATTCCTGTGTTTAAGAGATCAATATGTTTGTATTATTAGATAAGTATAAAAATATTGATTATATATAATTTAAGCAAATGTGATGCTTTGCTATTTCTCTCATATTTTATAGATGTATTTTGAAAGAAGTAAAATTCAGCCTGTGAAAGATACTGAATAAAACAGAATAAACAATTTATAAGAAATATGAAAGACTGAGCAAAAGAAAAAAATTGTATTATTAAATATTGTGAAGAAGACAATTTACAAACTTTTTACTATTTGCAGGTTGAAGAATCTGAAGAAAATATACAAAATGAAGAGCAGATGATGCAACAAGGAGTTAATATTTCCATACTCTGCTTGGAACACAGAATCACCTAGAAGGAATGAGATAGCATTAATATAAAAGTTTGTAATTAAAACATTACTCAATTAAGAAACTATATACTTACCACTAAACTAATGCCATAATGCTAATACTTATTTTGCATTTACTAATTAGATCCTGTAAAACATGGAAAATTTGGAGTATTCAAACATGGAAGCTTATCAAAGAAGATAAAATATATGATAATCGTAATCTCTCAACAGGATACCTGCTCATCCTAGGTCACGTCAAATGCGCGAAACATTATTTCCACTGTGCAATGGTTTTTAAAATATAAGTTTCATTAAAAAGAAACCAATCTTTTTTAAAAATGGGAATTACGTTAAATATCTGATTTAAATTACTCATATGATAGATCATATAAGCTAATACCAGAGATGAAACGGGAGATTGCTCATGCGAGGTCCCGAGGCAATCCCTACCGGTAGGCGGCGCTGGTGTTGGCAAACGCGTGTCTCAGGTCCATCTAACCCCTAACGCCATCTATCGGAAGAGACCACGAAGCACGAGCGTTAAGCTTAGAATAGGGTAAAACATATATGCATTGTTGCCAGAAAGCGGAATAAAGAGAGAGCGGAGATATTTTCTCGGACCTCTCTGTCTTTCTCGCTGTTAGCTTCTAGCAGAAGAGTCGAGGCAAAATCTTTCCGTTTCGCTTTGCCGAAAATCTACCAATATTCGATGTCATTTATATTTGCAGGCCAATGCCTTTATACATGATTTTTTCAGCATATTTATTTATCAGCATTGATTTATTTAAATCAATAATAAATTAAGGAAATGCGTATTTGATATATAATAATTATTTTAACTATAATTTCATCGTTATATTTCGCTTATTTCCGTAAAATCTGAATTTCTTTAGTTTATTATTGATTATTGTAAGTCAATGGCCATTAAAAAAAATTTAATCTTAAAAAAAAAAAGAAAAGTACCGTTCAGGAATCGAACCCGGACCGACAAATCGCCACGCTATTACCTTACCGCCTAGACCACGAGGCTTCTTCAGTGCACCGTAAACAGATAGTCTTTTTAAGGGCTTGAAATCTTCTTTTAAACCATATAAATAAACGAGCAACCGACAGCTTTATTCATTATTATTCTGTCATAATGGTACACAAATTAAGGAATAATTATATTTTGAATAGTTTTCAAAAGCTTTTCCAATAGCCAAGAACGAAGATAAATAATCAACGCTCGCAGTTTCCGTTCTTGGTTATTGGAAAAGCTTTTGAAAATCTACATTATATAATTATTCTTTAATTTGTGTACCATTATGATAGAATAATAATGAATAAAGATGTCGGTTCTTCGTTTATTTATATTGTTCAATAGAAGATTTCAAGCCCTTAAAAAGACTATCTGTTTACGGTGCACTGAAGAAGCCTCGTGGTCTAAGAGGTAAGGTAATCGCGTGGCGATTCGTGGTTCCGGGTTCGATTCCTGATCGGTACTTTTCTTTTTTTTTTAAGATTAAATTTTTTTAAATTGCCATTGACTTACAATAATCAATAATAAACTAAAGAAATGCAGATTTTACGGAAATAGGCGAAATATAACGATGAAATTATAGTTAAAATAATTATTATATATCAAATACGCATTTCCTTAATTTATTATTGATTTAAATAAGTCAATGCTGATAAATAAATATGCTGAAAAAATCATGTATAAAGGCATTGGCCTGCAAATATAAATGACATCGAATATTGGTAGATTTTCGGCAAAGCGAAACGGAAAGATTTTGCCTCGACTCTTCTGCTAGAAGCTAACAGCGAGAAAGACAGAGAGGTCCGAGAAAATATCTCCGCTCTCTCTTTATTCCGCTTTCTGGCAACAATGCATATATGTTTTACCCTATTCTAAGCTTAACGCTCGTGCTTCGTGGTCTCTTCCGATAGATGGCGTTAGGGGTTAGATGGACCTGAGACACGCGTTTGCCAACACCAGCGCCGCCTACCGGTAGGGATTGCCTCGGGACCTCGCATGAGCAATCTCCCGTTTCATCTCTGCTAATACCTGTAGTAGACTATGAAATTGTAAATTTAAATATTTGGATCAAAAAGTTCTAAAGACGAAACATTCTAATTCGTCAATTTTTAAAAGAATTTTGTTATTTTGTAAAGGAATTAATATTAAATATATTAAAAAATGGAGTAATAGTTCTTTGTATTATGTGGCGGTCAAAAAATTGTCTTGGCACCGGTGATCATATAAGTTTATATAATGCTAATATAGCAACCAAACTCTTTATAATCCCACCAAAACACAAAATTACAATAATATAACTATTAGTTGTATTTTCCTACTTAACTATATAATTGTTATAAAACATGCCTGTTATATTGCATTTATATTGTTGAATAGGAAATTATAACAAACAGTTATATTACTGTAATTTTGTGTTTGGTGGGATCTAGCGTGACAGTCAATGACCCTTACATCAATGAACTGGCTCTTAATGGAAATTAAATTCATATAAATGTAAAATAATTTAAGGCTTGATAAATGTAATTCAATAAATAATATGCAAATGGTTTACAAATAAAAATTAAAATACTTTTTTACTTCTCTGTTATTTGCAATAAATTTTATTTTTGTTATACACTGTGCTGTATCTATATCTCCTCATTATTCCTTTAGTATGCTACATATTTTATTAGTATTATCTGTCAAATATAAAATTATTAAACTGACTTAGAAAAACAGAGTCATTCACACTTCAATTAAATCTTTTTTATCACATGCTAACTTTCTATACAGGGTGTATCAGTAATGATACTTTCACGGTAAATGGTACATGACTTTTCGACTTAGTTTATGCTCAAGAATATGTGGTTAAAATTAAAAGCATCATTGCTGGTACACAATGTATAGCCAATCATAATATCGTGTATAAGAGACCAAGTAAGCTGGAGAAATAGCAAAAATGTTCTTATTAATAAATAATGCTGATAGTTTTAAAGATGTTATGAAACGTTGTTATTTAAAATTTTTAAAAGTAATTACAATTTATTTTTACTGATTTGATCTATATAACTTTATATATTCCAATCTTATTCAATCAGAGACTAGAGTTGAGTTATTTAAAAATCTTATCATAACATATTAAGTCAAAAGAAATACTTTGTCGGTAAAATGTTGTTTAAATATTTAATATACTTAATAACTTTTAATTAATTTACGTATTAATTGAAATTGTAATTTACATTTTCAATTAATACATAAATATGAGTGTTTTTTAAGTTTTAAAGATTTTATAACATCTAATCAAAACGGAAGTCATTTTTTTATTGCAAAGAATTAATAGTAAGAGTGAAATTAGTGCTGCGTAATTTGTATTTATTATTTGCAAAATCGGCATTGTCAATATTGGAATATGGCTCCTATTATCAAGCCTGGATTAAGGGGTAGGATAGTGGGAATGTGGGAGGCTGGGAAAAATTCTTCCGAAATAGCCCTGCATACGGGTGTAAGTGAAAAAACGGCTCGTCGTTGGATAATGAAGTTCCAGGGTGGTGGCAACGATTCTCTAGAGGATCATCGGAGGAATAATAAAAGGCCATCAGGTTCGACGTCTCAGCAAGATCAGTCTCTAGTAAATTATATTGCGGAAAATCCTTTCGGTACAGTAGCCGATGCCATTAATGAAACGTCGTTTCCGCTATCTAACACCACCGGACGACGTCGTTTGCATGCTGCCGATATCAACTGCTACCGACCGGCACGCAAAATTGCGTTAAACAACAACCACAGAGCGCAGAGAGTTGGCTTTGCTCTCGAAAATTTGTCAGCCAGCCAACAAACATGGGAAACGACTATATGGACGGATGAAAAAGTGTTCGTTTCAAACGTTGACAGTCGTTATCATGTTTGGCGGCCTGACAATTCCCGGTTGAACCCTGAATACGTCGTCGAGAGAGAACGATCTGGGCGAATCACGTGTGGCGTTTGGGGATGGATTTCGGGAGACACTATCGGTGAACTGGTGGAAATTCCTCCTAAAATGTCCTCTGCAGACTACACCACGATTCTGGAAGAAGTACTTCTTCCTAGTGTTCGTGCAGTGTATTCTGCAGAAGACATGCCAGTGATCCGACTAGTCCAGGATAATTCCGGAGTCCATACCTCGCACGAAACACGTGAGTGGTTAAGGGATCATCCGGAAATTCAAGTGGTGAACTGGCCAGCGAAAAGCCCTGATCTCAATTTAATTGAGAACATTTGGGCTCGTATGACTAATTTGTGGGTCCCACCGAGAGAGAGAACCAGAATGGCGGTTCTGGAAAACGCGCGAGGTGTGTGGGAAGGTCTTCGTAACGAACCTGATTTTCTGAAAAACTTGGTTGAGTCGATTCCCAACCGGCTGAATCAAGTAATCGAAAGAAATGGGTTTTGGACGGATTATTAAGCCGATACGCAAGTAATCAATCATATTTATTCAATTATTGGACCTTCTAAATTTATTTAATTTATAAATACAATATAACTTGTTTAATTTAGGAATAATTATGTTGCATTATAAATTTCGATCTTGCGACGTTGTTACGAAAACTGCATGTTGGGCTGGATTTCTTATTTATAGCGTATTTTGTAATTCATTGAAAAATTCACTTCATTAGCAAATAATACCAATGCTTTCAATTACTAGGCCTAGATATACAAAATAAATAAATATAACATTTAATATTTATATAATACATAGAGGCAAGTATAGTGTCTTTTAAGATAGGGCTCGGAATTATTTGCACATTTCAACTATTTACTATAGTCACTAACAGGGATTTCCTATTAGTGGCTATAGTAAAAAACTGAAATGTGCAGAAATTTCCGAGCCCTGTTTTAAGGAATACCTTACGTATACAAATTACTTTTATTTAATATTGATAATTTGCTGCAGGTGATATGATGATATTGATGCTAAATACGTGCATGGTTAGGATTTGGTGACAATTTCAAATGACTATAGAGATGAAGAGTGCATTTTGTTGGCCTTCTAGCCAAATTTGAACATAAACTGCAGCCTACCGTCGATGGACCTATTTCTCTTAGCTTCTCCATAAACACTGAAAGTGCAGACGCACTTCAATATCAAATTGCAAATTATACAAGACAACTGGGCCTAGATATTCAAAGGAGAAGAAAAGAGTTTTAAGCTTTTGATAAAATAGTGGTAAGCGTAGTGTCTTTTAAAGAATACCTTACTCACAAATTACTTTTACTTAATATTGATAATTTGTTGCAGGTGATAAGATTCATGTTAAATATATGTGCATGGTTAAGAATTGGTGACAATTTTACATGACTAGAGCTGAAGAGTGCATGTTTTGGCCCTTCTATTAAAATTGGAACATAAAGCTGCAGCCTACCGTTAGTGGACCAATTTCTTTATGCTTCTCCATAAACCTTAAAAGTGCAGGCGTGCTTGAGTATTGCATTTGAAACCTAATTTTATGTGCAACCTAAACACGCAACGAAAATGGAGAAATGAGTTTTCACATTTAATACCATAATGGTGAGCATAGTGTCTTTGAATAATTATATATATGACTTCATTGCTGATTACTTTTGTATTATTTTACATAATTCCTGCAGGTTATTTATAAAATTCATGATAATAAGCAGGAAAAGTGTTGTTGAACATATATAGCAGTGATTGAAGCTGAGTAGAGAGAAGCTGTTGTCTTTTTTAAAAGGGTATTCAAAATCATGAATTAAGCAATTTTCTTGATGGATAAATAGCTTTTACTACTTTCATTTTTCTTAAAAAGCTGGCATGCTCGAATACTGCAAATTTTCCATATTTTTCTGTTTCTAAGTAAACCAGAGAACCAAATATGAGGCTTTATGATGTATCACTATATAGTGGTGAGCATAGTGTCCTTTAAACAATATTCATACATTAATTACAAATTATTTTTGTATTTTATGTAGCTTAATTCTTGCAGGTCAACTGGAAAAGTCATGGTAATAAGCAGAAAAAGAAATAGTGAGCACTTGATGTGTCCTGAGATGAGGAGAAAAACTTATTGAATTCTTATGAAGACATTCAAATTCATGAAACAAACAGTTTCTAACTGATGATCAGATAACGATTATCATATATTTTATCTTCTTTGATAAGCTTCCATGTTTGAATACTCCAAATTTTCCATGTTTTACAGGATCTAATTAGTAAATGCAAAATAAGTATTAGCATTATGGCATTAGTTTAGTGGTAAGTATATAGTTTCTTAATTGAGTAATGTTTTAATTACAAACTTTTATATTAATGCTATCTCATTCCTTCTAGGTGATTCTGTGTTCCAAGCAGAGTATGGAAATATTAACTCCTTGTTGCATCATCTGCTCTTCATTTTGTATATTTTCTTCAGATTCTTCAACCTGCAAATAGTAAAAAGTTTGTAAATTGTCTTCTTCACAATATTTAATAATACAATTTTTTTCTTTTGCTCAGTCTTTCATATTTCTTATAAATTGTTTATTCTGTTTTATTCAGTATCTTTCACAGGCTGAATTTTACTTCTTTCAAAATACATCTATAAAATATGAGAGAAATAGCAAAGCATCACATTTGCTTAAATTATATATAATCAATATTTTTATACTTATCTAATAATGCAAACATATTGATCTCTTAAACACAGGAATCATCTGGATTATATGTTTATATACCATCATGTATTAACGCTGCCTTATTGTTGCATTGGAAAAATTAATAGCAGCATTAACATTTGAAATATTCGCTTGATAACTATTATATATATCTCTCCTGCCTTGATTGGGTTTATATATTATAATGAAATACCTAACTTATTACTTTTTACATTATCAAGCCTGGATAAATAAAGATTATTCAACGTTATTACAAAATCTTATTTTATGATAATTTGTATACTATATTGAGTACAAAAATTGTATCGTATAACTTTATATGTTTTATTTTATCAGCATTGGTATGGTATAAATAAAGTTAAATTATTATTACCATAAAATTTTTTAGTATTATATTTAAGTTACATCATTCACCTTCTAGTATACAAAATGAATAATAATTTTAAAATAGCAATTACAAAGTTATGTATTTCTTTTATATAACAAACTACAAATTTATTTATTACTTGAATATCGCTAAATTATTCCACATAAATTTATTAGATATCAAAATAATAAACACTACATGCATTTGATTAAAGGTCCGCTCTCACCACTACACTCTTAATTTACTGTCATAGATAGGTTCAGACTCCATTGGTATCACACTACCATTATTTGGGAAATCGGCACATTGGCGTAGAAATCTGTTGGAAGAGTGACACAATGAGTTCTCTATGGGTTAGACAGAGAACGACAATCCTACCCGTTGAATTTGGGACGCCTGGATTCTGGTAGAAGTTCACATAAGAGCCTCTCTCTTCTACCAATACATTTAGAGAAGGACGGACTTATGCTATTCCAGCTCTGTCGGAAGAAGCTAGTGTAATTTATTTCCACTAGCCCACCAATTTCCTGTCAAATAGATAGGAGGGGGGAAGGAAAATAACTAAATTCTATACTATCAGATCTACCAACTTGCACATTACCATCAGCCTGGGATGCGGTTCCTAAACGCATCAAAGACGCCATTTCTGGCGGTCGTTGTACATACACAGCTGAAGTCATAACTATGTATGAACTGTCAATGGTGTGACACACAATGATCTGTCGGCATGAGCAATCTCCCCCCTGATGTGTGTGTGGCCCCTAATCTCTGATAGTAACTAATTGCAGTTGTTCGCTAATATCCTATTAATTGTTGTTATATATTTCCCAATAAATTAGCATTTATAATCCAAAACTCTTTATGCTTTCAACTTTAATCTAATTCCAGGTCGACTAATTCGTTACCTAATATTCCTTTGTACCCTGGTACTCAAACAAATTAGTATATTAAACTGGGGCACGATTCTTGAAACTGTGATCTTATAGATCTCCTATGCGATAGTCAATAAAATATATTTTCGCATACGAAATTTAGGATCATATAGCTTCAAGAATCGGTACCCTGGAGTTTTGATTTAGAATTCAAATAAAAATAAATTAATCTGCGCATTCAAGGAAGAAAATAGTCTCGTGTATATAATTGTATAGTAATATTAATTTTATATAAATGTAGCTATAATTGAATTTTTAACAATTATAAAAAGTATTTTAGAATCTTAATTTTTAGAATTTTTACAACTAATTTAAAAAAAACATAGCTTGTAGACTAAATGTTTATGAATTAAATTATTTTATTTCCTATTAAAATAAATATTAAATAATCATGAGACTTAAAAAAAAATACTTTTTCTTCAACAAATTGTCATTGTTTTACAAAATTAAGTTCAAATTTATAAACTTATCTATTCTAAGTATTTTACGCATGTCACCAAAGCTTTATGATATTTTAATGTTATTTCCTAAATAACTTAAATGTTTCATAATCTTTTGAAATATATAGAGCAATTACTGAACTAAAAATTAATTAAATAATTAGCATTCTAAATCCGATAAAGAAAGTGAACTTATTAGCAAACTTCGTTCATATACAAGATACTGGGCCTATATAATTTCGTACAAACATATAACAGTAATAAAATAGCATACAATATATTAGTTAATTTATAGCCCTACCATCTTATTTAGTAAAGGCAAAATTAAGCATTGCGTTATCTGCATTATGGCAATTAAATTATTCGGTAACCCAAATATATACACTCTTTCGGCGTCCCTCATACTTGTAGCGAAAGTGGTGAGCCTTCCAGGATTCAAATCTATTTGATCTGTAGTTGACAATAACATACATAACAAAAAATTAAGGTTTAATTATCGATCTTATCTTTATAAATAAATAATATTTACCAAAATGGATTACAGCAGATAACTTCGTTTTTAAGTCGGACTTCAGCATTTCATTAGTGTGTGGTTCAGTAGGCACTATACATATGAGAATGTCCACGTCCTTAATTGCATTTGTGTAATCTTCTTCTTTTGTGTAGGTACTAGAAAATACAATAAAATTTAATGAAGCCAGTAGAGTAATTAACAGCTAGATCACCAAATAATTTTATAATAACTTACGTGTTTCTATATCCTCCAAGAGGTTCGTTGTACACGCGTATAATACCCTTATTAGTAGAATTAAAACCATTTTCCTTTAAAAATGACATTTGTGCTACAATATTATATTTATTCTTTACGTTAGTGCAACCCTCAATTTCAATTATGCCAATCTTTGGTTTTTTGTAAACGGTAATATTCTCTTGCGGGTCAATAGCAATGAGTAGAGTTACAATATTTTCTATTGTAATTTTTGTTTTCCTAGGTAATACCAACTCATTTTTTTTAATGTCATCGCCAACGGACCTATAAAAACGGTATTAATATAGCGATATACAAAAATTTAAATCTACTACATAATCACACTTACTTAATATTTTGCCCGAGCTTTGGTTCAACCAATATATCAACACTTCTCGTATTATTCGATGGTTCTCTAACTTTGGTGTCCTTAACTTCGACCACGGCGGCTACTTCTAAAATTCGCGAATATTAATTAGTACTAATAGATTCTAAAGAAATCTTTATTTGGATAGTACGAATCATGATTTTCTTACGATCAGAAAGTGTTGTTCCTTCGGTTACCAATCTACACAGGTCATGGGATGTATCCTGAAAATAAATAAGATTAATGAAAATTATTTCTGCTTACAGTATAGTATAGTCCTTTTAAGTTACCTTAGTATTATGAGTAAGCGTTAGCTTCCTCGAAATATCCCCATCTGCAGCATACACTGCAAAGCCATATATTAAAGATTCTTTGCAGTTTGGAACGTCACGTTCTGAGAAAATGTCATTTTTAATGACTCTGTTAAAAACATCTTCAACTTCCATAACTTCCGAGTCCATTAAAATTGCACGATCGAGAACTAGTGTTTTCGCTTCATAACGATATTGATGATAAGAGTTCCCTTATTTCTTCTGAATCATTAATCGTATCATACTCTATTTTTTTTGTTGGCGAATGTTTAAATGTTTTATCTATTTTTGCTTCGCTATCATTAAGCACGTCTACCGCATACTTTATAGCAGGCGTAAATTCTATTACGTGTTCCTTCAGATTTGCCTATAGGGAACATTGTCCATTTTCCAGCTATATGGTCTGAGCCAAGTCTGCTGTATAGAGATATTAGGACAGCCAAACTTGCTGTATAAGAGAGTAGTGCCTCGACGGCCGTATATACATGTCATTATCTACTTTTTTGTGTACTTGCCGTCGAGACACTACCGTGTCTCTTGATTTATATCTTTTTAGATTTCTTGATTGGTTAAAATTTAGCGTTTTTCTTAAATGTTCATAACAATTTGATGAAAACGATTTGGAACCCAACTAAACCGTTAACGGGATCCCTCACGCCTACTTTATCGACAGTTCAAGTCAATAAACAATTAGTTTAATAAAATTCAAATGCGAAGCAAATTGAAAAATCCGGCGCTTGTAGGACAATGTGCCAGTCCTAATTAGTCAAACGAACTTTTAAAACACTCAAATTAGTTGGAAAATAACGCTGTACCATTGTGCCACGTTCTTGAAGAGAGGTTACTTTTAGTTATTTCCACTTCAAAAACGCGGGACAGTGGTACATCGTTATTCTTCATCCGATTTGAGTTTTTTAAGCTCGATTGACTCGTTAGAATTGGCACCTTGTCATAAAGAAGCCCGTTTTTGCAATTTGCTTCGCATTTTACTTTTATTAAACGAATTGTTTATTAACTTGTACTGTCGGTAAAGCACGCGTGAGGGATCCAGTTAAGGTAAAGGGATCACCAGGTGGTCCCACCCTTGTAGGTTATGTTTGGAATCTCTACTATATTTAGAGAATTATTCTTAAGTGTTCAATAATATTATGTTGAATAGATAACAATTAAGTATTATAATTTCTTTGATCGACAGTCGTGCTTTGATCAGGATTAAATAGATAATTACGGATGATTTCGCGACTTGCATATCGGTTTGCTCCTAGATTGTGATAGGCATGGTTCGATGACGGATGACACATTCATAGGTGAAGTGGGGCGGGGCAGCGTTATAGTTCCTCAAAAAATCTCTTACGGCCGTATTCATTGGGATTGGCGGTCGTGACGTCACAAAAACAATATGGCCGAAAAGAGTAGGTAATATTTTTGATAGGCCGAACTACTTTATGTACTTACTGCACGATTAAAAATCAGGATGAAGCTTACAATTAATGAAATTTGCAATTTTACTAAATCAATACCTTCACATCGTAATTTTATTGAAGGGGAAAAATTATTAAACGCTAAGCACATAATATTTTGTGGTAAAACAACGAGTGTAAAGGAGACAAGTGACTTCAATTTTATAGCATTTTGTTTACAAACATCTAATATGAAAGGAAGCCCTCATGAAATAAATGGATCAATTTCTTCTGCTGCAAAAATCAAAGATGTGAAATGTTCCTGCAAAGCTGGTTTAAGTAAAAAATGTAAACATAGCGTAGCTGTTTTCCTATATCTTAGCAGGTATTATATTTTTACTGTTTTATCATTAATTATAATTAGTCTTTGCTAACAATAATTATGTTTTAGATTTGATGTTAATGATTTCGATTTGGTATCATGCACTGACACAAAATGTTTATGGAAAATTCCACAATTAAAATCCATGGAAACTTATACTCCAAAACCACTTTGTGAGCATGAATGTTTTAAAGAGAAGATTAAGAAAGACAAAGCTGTCACACTCACAGACTACCAAAAAAGAGAAATATCAGAAGTCCTGATAACTAAAAATAAGAATTCTGCATTGCATAAGCACATGTATACATAAGTATAATTGTATAGTATTTGATAAAAAAATATGTCAAAGTGAATCTTTCTAAAGTCTTTTAATGTAAACATTATTTGTTAAATTTTTTTACTTTTGAAATGGTAGTATGACGTTAAGTAAAACTTTGACATTTTAAATATCTTTAATATATCTAAATACAATTACTTTTTTTTTTATAATATTCACCAGATTAAATGTGTAATATTCTAAAATATTCTATCTTTTAACTAATTTTGTAAAAATATAGGTCTGGAAGACATGAACCCCTAATCATGGAAGAAAATAATAATACTTTGGAAGCAAATTGTCATATGATACAAAATATTTTTAATAACTCTCCATCAAATTCAATGTTGTCTTTAGCAAAGAATTCCCCATGTCTACCAAGAAGAAAGTGTTGTGCAAACTTTTTAAATTCATTGAATGTAAATTCTAAATTAGTTTGTGAAGAAACTTTTAAAAGTAGAGCATTATGGATTAAAGAAAGACAATTTCGAGTGACAGGATCAAGATGTTATGCCTTATATACATATATGAGAAATAAAACCCCAAATTGGGAGAAGAAATCAAATCAATATTTTTATCCAAAGCCTTTTAAACAAACAGAGGCAATAAAACATGGTATTGAATATGAAACAATAGCAAGACATACATATGAAAAGTATAATGGCGTTAAGGTTGAAATCATGGGACTAGTTGTACCAGAAATGAATCCTTGGCTAGGATTTTCTCCAGACGGTGTTATTTTGGATGAGAATCAAAAATGTACCAAATTAATTGAAGTCAAGTGTCCATTTGCTGGCAAAACAAATACTATTTCAGATATAGTACAATTTCTTCCTTATTTAAATACTGATTTAACATTGAAAAAGAAGCATATGTATTATGCGCAAATTCAAATTGGAATGGCAATCTTAAATATAGATATAACTGATTTTATTGTATTTGCATCTTATGACAATAGCTTTCTCACTGTAACAATTCCATTTGATCAAGATTTTACAGATAGTATGTTAGTATCTTTAAAAAATGTTTATTATAATGAAATGTTGCATAATGTTTGTATTAAGGAAGGACTTGCAGAATAAAATAATTTTAAAAAGTTACGCTTTTAGTATTAATTATTTTTTATTATTTTTAATAAGAAATATTAATATCAGATTATATTATTTAGTATAATATATGAACATGTTTATATATATGCAAATTTGCTTAACATTTAAAAATTTTTATGCTAAAAAGATTAAAATAAATTATTAAATTTAATTGCAATGAAATTTATCATCTTTAAAAATTGGAGAACTTAAATTGATTATGGCACATATAATAACAATTATTTTTTGACACATTGGCATAAGACACATAGACATTTTACTACCCAAAATTTGAAATACTTTTAATCTCTGGTTCAGTCTTTCAACATGTACTCTGGCACTTGCAATATCTGCATTTTGTACAGCTTCATTTTCTAAGAATTGATTTTTATCTCTAAGAAATGATGGTCTAATTAGTTTTATATTATTGTTGAAACACAAATTATCTATTAAAAACCCTTTATCTACCATAATAGACACACCTTTTTCTAATTGTTGTAATAATTTACTTTGCTCAAATATAGCTTTATCAGATGCTCTGCCTCCATAAGCACTACTTACAAAAGATATTATACCTCCCGGGGTTACACCAGTCATGAATTTTACAGTATATCTTCCTTTGTAGTTCGAGTATGTTGTGATTTGACAACATAAATTTTTTGGTTTTTGAATTTCAATTTCTGTGCAATCTAAAATAATTTGTGTGTCAGCAAAACCAGCAAAGCAAAGAGGTATATTTTTTAAAATTTCGTTTCTTGATGGATAGTGAATACACGGATTTAAGATTTCAAATAAAATATCCAGCATATTACAAATAATCTCTTTGCAATATCTCACATTTACTCTTGGAAATAAAAGTGATAAAAATGAGTAGCTTACATTTTGTTTCAATTTAATAAAAGTTAATAGTACTCTTTCGGAAATATTTAAGATGCTATTATGAATTTTTAAGTGTGGTGCAGCTATTTCAACAGCAGTAATAATACTGTTGAGTAATTCAAAAGTTTCGATTCCTGTAGCAGTACTTAATTCTGTATCAGTTTTTAATAAACTTAAAAAAGATTTATCAAGTAATAAATCTCCACTTGTTACTTGTACTCCAAAATCAACAAAAACATTTACATTATTAGAATTTTGCTCCATTTGATTTTCTTCTTCGATTAGAATCTCATCTTTGTTGAGAAAGCAGTCACAATTTACCGCTTCTTTTTTTTCTTCAAGTCTGATTAAACCTTTTTTTATCCGATTTTCAAGTCGAGATTTCCTTGCAGTAATTTGAGTAATAGTAGTGTAGCTGATAGAGCTCTTGATACTAGACTGTGGTAAATTTACTGATGGTATGCTTGATTTTTTTAATGATCTTGCTCCAGCCTGAGAATCTAAACGAAAATATCGATTTATAGTGCTAAGCTAAAATTGAACTATTTATTATAATAAGATAAGTTATATTTTACCTGGTGATATAGTATAATCTTCTGCTACAAAATGCAGAGAACAAACTCGCATAGTTTTAGTTACTTTTTTTCCCATTTTTAAAACTCTAATCCACAACAATCTTCTATCAATAAGCTCATACTGTCCAAATTTATTCATGTACTTGACTTTAATTTTACCGGCTTCAGGAAAATGATGGAAGCTTAATTCGGGATTTGTTTTCGCTTTACTATTGCAGTTAAAAACGGAGCAGCATATTTTACTTTTTGAATTTATCGGTAAAAATCTCGTACCGGTTTCCATTTAAAATATTAATTTTTCACAGAGTTGTTATGACAGTATGTACACGCTGCTGGAGTAACCTACCTACTCTTTTTTGTTTTAATTTTCGCCACCAGTTGGCGTATCAAGGTTTAGCCAAACCCAATAGTCGGTCCTTAAGGAGCTCCTTAGATTAAGGACGCCTTATCTAGGGAATTTTTATTTTAGCAAAATGGAGTTTGTCCGTAGCTGTCAAATGGCGCGGTTAACCTTCATTTTTGAATCGTAAACAAGAGTAATATTTTCGGAAAACGATTGCGGAAAAGAAGAAAGGATTTTAGTAAATAACAGAGAAGAAAAAACATTTCAGATGAGTATTAATTAATAACAAAACATGAAAATTATTGTAAATTTTTAAGGAAATATACTTTGTGATTATTTTATTTTTGTTACAGGTGAAATCCTGTTCCTGATGAGTTTCAATTAAGGAAAAAAGTACTTATAGATCAATAAATGAAAAAGCATTAAATTATAAAGCATTTCTGTGTAGTCCAGTCATTTCAATAATTATGACATAATGTTATAACAGTGAATGTGTAAGCGATTGGTGTATATACAACCAAGTTTTATTATAAATTAGTAATGATGTACAATAATGTTTTGATTGCTATTATTATAAATTAAAGCTAGTTCAATTAACCTATTATTTATATTTCTACCCTTTTTCCAAATTCTATATACACATAGTACGTAATTACATATTCCCATATTAGTCATATATTCTTTAAATTACTAATAAAATTACCAAAATTTTATATTTGTAGAGCATAACTGTTTGTTGCAATGATTTTTATTATTCGATCAATGTAAGACAAATTGCAAAGGGTTTCTGGAAATGTCTTATTGATCCACCACATCTTTCCACATCTTGTATGACATCTATTTTCCTCGTTAGTCCCTCTTTCTAGTTTTCAACATATACCAATATTTTTGTGCTATTGTTAAATACACTTGGATACGGCTATTCTATTAACTAACAGATTTTATAAATATTAAGATGATTGGTAAACCATTGTTCTATTAAATTTGAAAAATGGACACTTGAATTATTGTGCTTATAATGTTTGGCACCTCTTCCATAGGATATCTTCTCTTTACATTTGAGAGGATGTTGTTCTCCAATACATTTAAATGTACTTCTGAATGCTTTTTGTTTTTAGCTTCAAATAATTATCCAACTTCACATTTGGATATACATCCTCAATATATGATACATATTTTGTTACTCCTATTTGTTTGTGAAATTCATTTGTTCTAAAATCTTAATTTATCTTTTTACTAGATATATATTATATCATTTTCAAAGAATTGATATGCCTTTCTATCAATCCTAACAACATCATAATAGATGTAATGAAATAAGTATTCTATATTCAAAATGGATATCCATGCGTGTAGTTGGAAAACTATTTGAAGCTGAAAACAAGATGAACTCAACAGTATACAAATACCTTTTAAAGAACTTTATTTTCACAAGTATTGTAAGAACATATCTCGCAGAAAAGATGCCAAATTTTAATAGTATCATTCAAATGTCCATTTTACAAATTAAACAAGATAATGGTTTAGCAATCATTTCAACTATTACAAAAATAATTGCAGATCAGCAGTATTATCAGATCTGTGTGTATGTATAAATGATTAGAAAATTAATGTTATATGTTATAGACCAGAAGAAAATAGTGCAACGGAGCCAAATAAATGTCACACAAGATGTGGAAGGATGTGGTGGATCAATAAAACATTAGCAGAAACCCTATGCAACTCGTCTTACACTGATCGAATAATAAAAATCATTGCAACAAACAGTTATGCTCTACAAATATAAAATTGTGGTAATTTTGTTAGAAATTTAAAGAATATATGGCTAATATGAGAATATGCAATTACATACTATGTGTATATAGAATTTGGAAAAAGGGAAGAAATATAAATAATAGGTTAATTGAACTAGCTTTAATTTATAATAATAGCAATCAAAACATTATCGTACATCATTACTAATTTACAATAAAACTTGGTTGTATATACACCAATCGCTTACACATTCACTGTTATAACATTATGTCATAATTATTGAAATGACTGGACTACACAGAAATGCTTTATAATTTGATGCTTTATCATTTATTGATCTATAAGTATTTGTTTCCTTAATTGAAACTCATCAGGAACAGGATTTCACCTGTAACAAAAATAAAATAATCACAAAGTATATTTCCTTAAAAATTTACAATAATTTTTATGTTTTGATATTAATTAATACTCATCTGATATATTTTTCTTTCTCTGTTATTTATTAAAATCCTTCCTTCTTTTCTGCAATCGTTTTCTGAAAATATTATTTTTGTTTACGTTTCGAAAATAAAGGTTAACGGCACCATTTGACAGCTGTCAGCTATGACACACACTGTATAAAAGTAATATACTATAGCAAATTATGCCTATGTACCAATGCAGCCAACCATACGGCATAAAAGTTGTAAATAAAGGAATCTCATCCTCAAGGAAGCCTCAGACCTTCCTTAAAATAAGGAAGCAAAAAATCATATATATATGTAATTAAAGTATACTAAAGTAGTATTGAGCAGACTGTAGCATAAAACAATCAACCAATCACAATGAGAGATTTCAATATAGTCATCTCTATTCCCATTGTGATTGGCTCATTCCTTGCCTAGTGAATAAGGCGTCCTTAATCTAAGGAGCTCCTTAAGGACCGACTATGAATACGGCCGTAATTAGTTCCTATGGGCCAGGAGGGTTACAGATTGACATGGCTCTAACGTGACGTAACTTAGATAACTACTGGAATCGCTTGGGAATGGTGCACCTATTGAAAATATCGAGGTGCGCCAGCTTGAAAAAGTGTGCTATTTGCATAAACAATGAAAAAGTGAACAAAAATGCGAAAATTGCGTCTTTTTTCGGAAACAATCGCATATAACTCGGTAAGTGTGCATGTTAGAGAAAAAATGTATACTTATAAATTTGTTTGTTATGAAATGTTTTACGAGATAGAATTGGTCCGATATCCGTAGATTGAAATGTTCGCTGCAAAATGCTAGAAAATGCAAAAAAAATTAGGTAAAAAACAAGGTAATTTTAAATTATTTTTTTAATAATGAAAAATTAACCCAATCACGCCGTAAATGTATAGAAAAGTACTTGGCTGCAATACAAAACGAGAGCCGCAAGGCCGATTAAGATCGGATAGACAGTTTTCGCATATTGTAATTGTTAATTAACCTACCTCAACAAAAAGGCCTATTTTTTAATTTTGTGCCAGGCTCAAAGTTATGAATATTTTTTTGCGATCGCGCTTTTACACCTTCTTAGACTCTTTAAATATCATATACAATTGCTATCTTAACGATTTTTCAATTTTTAATAACTTTTTAAGTGGTTTTAAAAAGTTTGAAAATTGAAAAATCGTTAAGATAGCAATTGTATATGATATTTAAAGAGTCCAAGAAGGTGTAAAAGCGCGATCGCAAAAAAATATTCATAACTTTGAGCCTGGCACAAAATTAAAAAATAGGCCTTTTTGTTGAGGTAGGTTAATTAACAATTACAATATGCGAAAACTGTCTATCCGATCTTAATCGGCCTTGCGGCTCTCGTTTTGTATTGCAGCCAAGTACTTTTCTATACATTTACGGCGTGATTGGGTTAATTTTTCATTATTAAAAAAATAATTTAAAATTACCTTGTTTTTTACCTAATTTTTTTTGCATTTTCTAGCATTTTGCAGCGAACATTTCAATCTACGGATATCGGACCAATTCTATCTCGTAAAAAATTTCATAACAAACAAATTTATAAGTATACATTTTTTCTCTAACATGCACACTTACCGAGTTATATGCGATTGTTTCCGAAAAAAGACGCAATTTTCGCATTTTTTTTCACCTTTTCATTGTTTATGCAAATAGCACACTTTTTCAAGCTGGCGCACCTCGATATTTTCAATAGGTGCACCATTCCCAAGCGATTCCAGTAGTTATCTAAGTTACGTCACGTTAGAGCTATATTTGAAAGATTTTGTCTTAATTCTCCTGGCCTACTAGGTGGCGGTGCAATCACGACCCCACTCCATAACATGCTGCATCACGGCACCCCCCTGGAACAAAAGTTCCATAAGATTCACATTCAGTATTTGCCTGGCTAATCTACCAGTTCGTCGACAGTGTTAATAATTGTGAATATTCCTTTGGTTAACTGTAAATTATTTTAAAAATAAATAAAATAATAATGACGACCATTAAATACGGCATTTTAATCGGTGAGTTAGTTTATATGATCAAAATTTATTATTCGTATCTTGAAATATTATTTAGAATAATTATACAGTATGGTCTGCATAGTAATAGTAATCACCTAATTTAATTTCTATTCAACACTGTAAATAATGTGAAAAAATACCATTGGGTTGTATAATCACCCTGTAGGAACTGCAGTTCATATCTATGTTGTCTAGAATCTAAAAAGTGCGGTCAGCAAAGGAGCAGCCTTGTACAAATATTATTTCAGCTCTAAGGGTGAGGTTCACCAAGCCCGGCTTGGGGCTAGCCGGGCTAAACTCATACAGCTCATGTAACGGAAATTAAACTACTTTAGCCCGAAAGTATACCATATTAGCCCGACTAGCCCTCAAGCCGGACTTGGTAAACCTCATCCTAACTCACCGCTTGCTTAGTAAAGCGGCTCAAATTTAGTCAAAATCGAATTCCTTCGTTTTTCAAACTACAAGAAAGTAATACATCTCTCGTTGAAATAAGATTACGAAATAACGAAATATTCTTAAAAATGTATCTACCTACCCATACAGCACACTTGACTAAAAGTTGTCCTATAGACATCTTTTAGTCTGGTGTGCTGTATGGGATGCTTTATAATAATTTCCTTTTATTGTGTTTTATAGTGGGTGACGTCGACAACTGTATATACTCTATTGAGAATTATCAGAAGATAAAAATAACAAATAAGATTTCGAAAAATACTACGGAAATTAAATTTCATGGTATGATAGCTTGTAAAAAATTGGTTAAATGTGATGAGAATGCAATAAAGGTATTATTTATTATTATTCAACATTTAATTGTAGTAATAATTATTTCTCTTTCATATTAAAAATAAATTATTTAACTTCATTAGGATTGCTTGAATGTATGGTGCTCAGATGGACTAGCAAATGTAATTTTAGTGATAGATGAAGTTTACAATCGCACATTCAATTTAAAATCTTTTAACGCTATAAAAAGAACTGCTGCGGAAGAAGAAACAACAAATATACTCTATTCTAAATATTTATGTGGTATAAAAATTACACCAATGTCAATGCTTTCAAGGTAAAATTTTTATTTCAATTGATATTTACATTAATATTCCAAATATAATGCAAATTATATTTTCAGTGCTAATTGGGGTATAAATAATAAAACATTAATACTCAATTTACGTGTTCCACTGGAAGTTTTGAAGGAACACGTAATAGAATTCACGCCTGCTATAAAGTATGCGGTAGACGTGCTTAATGATAGCGAAGCAAAAACAGATAAAACATTTAAACATTCGCCCACAAAAAAAATAGAGTATAATACGATTAATGATTCAGAAGAAATAAGAGAAACCTTATCATCAATATCGTTACATGAAGCGAAAACACTAGTTCTCGATCGTGCAATTTTAATGGACTCAGAAGTTATTGAAGTTGAAGATGTTTTTAACAGAGTCATTAAAAATGACATTTTCTCAGAACGTGACGTTCCAAACTGCAAAGAATCTTTAATATATGGCTTTGCAGTGTATGCTGAAGATGGGGATATTTCGAGGAAGCTAACGCTTACTCATAATACTAAGGTAAGTTAAAAGGACTATACTATACTGTAAGCAGAAATAATATTCATCAATCTTATTTATTTTCAGGATACATCCCATGACCTGTGTAGATTGGTAACCGAAGGAACAACACTTCCTGATGGTAAGAAACTCATGATTCGTACTATCCAAATAAAGATTTCCTTAGAATCTATTAGTACTAATTAATATTCGCTAATTTTAGAAGTAGCCGCCGTAGTCGAAGTTAAAGACACCGAGGTTAGAAAACTATCGAATAATACGATAAGTGTTGATATATTGGTTGAACCAAAGCTCGGACAAAATATTAAGTAAGTGTGATTATGTAGTAGATTTAAATTTTTGTATATCGCTATATTAATACCGTTTTTATAGGTCCGTTGGCGATGACATTAAAAAAAATGAGTTGGTATTACCTAGGAAAACAAAAATTACAATAGAAAATATTGTAACTCTACTCATTGCTATTGACCCGCAAGAGAATATTACCGTTTACAAAAAACCAGAGATTGGCATAATTGAAATTGAGGGTTGCACTAACGTAAAGAATAAATATAATATTGTAGCACAAATGTCATTTTTAAAGGAAAATGGTTTTAATTCTACTAATAAGGGTATTATACGCGTGTACAACGAACCTCTTGGAGGATATAGAAACACGTAAGTTATTATAAAATTATTTGGTGATCTAGCTGTTAATTACTCTACTGGCTTCATTAAATTTTATTGTATTTTCTAGTACCTACACAAAAGAAGAAGATTACACAAATGCAATTAAGGACGTGGACATTCTCATATGTATAGTGCCTCCTGAACCAGACACTAATGAAATGCTGAAGTCCGACTTAAAAACGAAGTTATCTGCTGTAATCCATTTTGGTAAATATTATTTATTTATAAAGATAAGATCGATAATTAAACCTTAATTTTTTGTTATGTATGTTATTGTCAACTACAGATCAAATAGATTTGAATCCTGGAAGGCTCACCGCTTTCGCTACAAGTATGAGGGACGCCGAAAGAGTGTATATATTTGGGTTACCGAATAATTTAATTGCCATAATGCAGATAACGCAATGCTTAATTTTCCCTTTACTGAATAAGATGGTAGGGTTATAAAAAATATTATAATTTCATTATGTAAGCTTTTCTTTTGTTATATTTCTAAAAGTGTGTTGTCTTAGCATTTTTTGCATGTACTCAAAAATTATCAAGTAAATATTTGTTTAATAAAAAAAAACAAGAAAAAAAAGTAGTTGTTGGTTGCTAATATTCTCGTATTTCCTGTTTAAAAAGTATAAGAGTCCCAAACTCTTTAAAGTTAGAGTTATTGTAAAAATATGATTAAAGAATGATCGCGTTTAAAGTATACAATAAAGAAAAGATCTGTTTAAAATTCATTTAAGATGGAAGTCTAACGATTATAACAGCTGAAGTCATCACTATGGTATAAACTGTCAATGGTGTGACACACAACGTTCTACTCACCCCCACTTACTTCTTTTAACCGAAACCTATAAGCTACCGTAAATTCTAAATATAGAAAGGAAGCATTTAACACATGTCCGCCAGTCCAGTGGTGTGTCGAAAAGGTACTGATATTTCGTAGCTGATTCTAATTTTAAGCTCTATTCGGTTAAAGTTTAAATTTGATTGAAGCGAAATCACAAAAATCATGGCGCTTATCAAATATGGTCTTTTAGTCGGTGTGACCCATATAGCACCAAATGTCTTAAAGACATCTTTTAGGTGTTTTTTAGTCTATTGGATGACTAAAAGATGTCCATAAGACAACTTTTAGTCAAGTGTGCTGTATGGGGAGTTAATTTACTGTACTGAAATTATTATTATTTCTGTGTGCTTTAACGAATATATTATTTAACGCTATGTGCCCCAAGCAGCGCGATCGCGTCTTTCAGATTTTATGTCGAAGAAACCCAGCACGTTTCGAGCGTTGTGGGCAAATGACGGTAAAAATAGAAGCGCTTTCCTGCACTTTCGGTTTTTTCTCTCGTACTCAATTACGCCACGTTCTTTTATTAACTGCCAGTACTTTCAATCTAGAGATCTTTATATTAATTTATCATATATAGAGTTCTAGTATATACTTGCAGTTAATAAACGAATACGGGCTTAAAGTAAGCGCGGTTGCGCTGTTCGGGAATGTTCGACAATGTTTTCTCTATAACTCTTGGGACTCAAACAGTTAACTTGATGGTAGAGGAAGTCCGGGAGATTTGACCAAGTGGAAGACTCGAACCATTTTATATTCTTTTGCCGCACTTTTTGCTTTTTAATAAATATAAACTTTGTTTTTTGTATCTGATTGTCAATTAGTCACACCATTTTTAGCCACTAATTTTATCTCTCGATATTATTTACAAAAAAAAATATATGTATATATATATATATATATATATATATATATTAAGGGGAGATATACACCTAGAAGCCGCAAAATAAGGTCATTTTTATGAATTTTTTTAAGGAAAACTATTTGAAATTTTGGATTGGGGTTTCAACTATCTAAAAGCATATACATTCAATTATGTGTTCAATTTTTTTATTTAAAAATTTCAAGTAAATCCAATGTAATACAACGATCCTTGTAGCTTCGTAAAAAAATGCACGCATGCGGTACCAATTGGCCTTTCTTCAAAAATCACCTGAGAAAGAAAATCGAAAAAGATTATTAAATTAGATACTATAATCTAGTCTTTCTCATAGCCGATTTTGAAAATATTGATTTATGACAAAATGGTAGATGTTTAAACAAATGTAGTGATTTTCGGACCAAAAAATATTTTGCCTATAAAACAAAAACTAAGTTACGGAAAAAAAAATCCTATGACAAAGACTAGATAATTGTGTATAGAATAACTACACAAAATTTCAAGGCAATCGATTCATTAGTTTTCGAGAAATATCTGGTACGGATTTGAAAAATGTAGTTCTGAGAAAAATGCGTTTTAAAATTCGGGAATGAATAAATCATTAAATTTGTCAACTTACAATGATTTTCTGCAAGCTATTTCTGGCGGTGAATAATGGTCATATGGTATTTCCCTTCATACTTGGAAGGATGTTTAGGGATACCCCATACAGGGATACCTGTTCTTCATACAAAAGAAACACGAAGGGTCGAAGGGTCCCTTGCCGCTGCCTGTCTGCCGGGTTGGAGCGAGAAATCAGTTTCACTTTCTCAGCTGTAACTGGCTTATTTGTAGAGATTTTAACTTGCCGTTTTCATGAGATATTGTAGAGACCTCAAGCTAAAAGAAAATGTAAAAAAATTGAATTTTTCGATCATTTAGGTGTATATCTCCCCTTAACTTTAGTGAAAAGTGATTCAACTCTTCTGGACTCCCCCTAATGTACATTTCTTATAATAACTTGTTGTTCGTATGTCTCATAGTTGACGACGGTAACTGTTCAAAAAACTATCCAATTTATAGCCGTAAAGAAATTATTATACTTACGATTCATCGAAATTTCTGGTATGAAGGTAGAAGCAATAATAAACTAGCTTGTGCTAATTTGGTTAATCCTGATGAGTCTGAAGTAAAGGTATTATATTTATTATGTAAAAACTTATGACAGTAATTACTTGTATGTTGTACTAAAATTAATTGAATTGATTCGTTTTACTAGGATTGTTTGAATGCTTGGTGTATGGAGAAAAGATTGGATGTAATTCTAACATTTGATAGAGTTGACGCATTATCTAACGTGAATTCCACAATAGATAAAACTGTAAGAACAATGGAAATCTGCGAAATTATATATTAAGATTTCAGATAAGATGTCAAACGAAATGTACAAAGTAACGGAAATGCTGAATAGGTAAATTTAATTTTTCGCTATGATTTATATTAACATAATATAATATTATTTTATACGTATCGTACACACGACATAAATATCTTATTTAGTTAAATATTATCATGACCTGGCCATTAAACGAAAAGATGAATAAAAAAAACATGATACTTTATTAATAATTATATATACGAGTAAATTTTTACGCATGTCTGTCTAATCAAAGCTTTTTTCATAATTATCTTCACATGTATAATAGTTACTTTAATATTTCTTTATTTTTAAACAATTTCTATATAATATCTTATAGCTTTATTTACTCTCTTTTCCCGATAATTTCGACTACTTCTTTGATTCAATTCAATTGCAGAGTCGTTCATTACACATACTCCTTCTCTCTCTCTCTCTCTCTCAAATGCACGTTTATCGTTATAACAATCCAAAAATTTTCTGATAAAATATAATATAGGATATTCCTTGATTCGATAATATCCCGTGAGAGTTCAACGGTTTGTGAAATTTTAAGATGTAAATTTTGTTACCAATTTTTTCTGTAACCACAGAGTAACGGAGCTATTACATGCATAGGCAAAGAATTCGGCTAATCAGCTGCTACATTCGAGCCTGACACGAACTGTTGCCACTCTGATCTTAAAATAGTTTTAATCCTTTCATTTTTATGGACATAGATTATGCACCCACTATCATATCAGAAATACATTGAAAAAGTGATAGTTTACTGCATCTTGGTGATGATGTAAAATTTTTGGCAGTTAAAACAGAAATGAGAGATTTTAAGTGATATAAGAATAATAATAAAGTATACATCAATGATAACTATAAAAATGAAAAATTAAAGCTTTAATCGAACCCATGTTTATGTCGATTTTGAAAGGTCTTCAAGCAAGACATTTATAGCCAAACTTTTTATCTAATAGCTCATTATTCAGTGATTATAGAGGCAAGTGAAAAACAAAATCTTCTATCATTAACATTTGTTAAACCCTTGTAGGAAATGCAACGTGTTATAAAACAGCTTGAATTTTGTTTCCAGATATTATTGGAATATCTGCAATAAAACGCTAATAATTAACTTATTTATGCCAGTAGAAAAAATAGACGAATGTCTCAGAGAGTTCAAACCTGCAATAAATTATTTGGTACAATTTATTCGTAATGAAAAATCTACAGAAATATTTCAATCATCTGCTGAGAGTGTAAACAAAAAATTGGTGGTCGATGAGTTACCAATGGTATTACGTCGATTCCTATACCGATCGGTTTCTATCATATAAGCTAAAAAGATCATTTTTGATGAAGCTAAATTGTTAGATGGTGAATGCATAAAGGTTCAAGATGCTCTTAATAGAGTTCTTAAAGAGGATATTTATTCACACATTAATATACCTGCAAATAGAGAATCATTAATGGAAGGTTATGCAGTATTAGCTGCAAATGGAGATGGTTTAAGAAAGATAATAATAAATGATTTATCAGAAGAGCCTGTAAGCTAAGCTATAATTACTGCTACAAACCATAGTATGATATTAGTAAATAATTATTTGCATGATATTATTTAATTTTTAGCAACTAACTTCTGGGTACTGCAAAGTGGTCCCTACAGGAACGAGAATTCCTGATGGTAATACTCAAGTTTTTTAATATGCTTAACGGGATCCCTCACGCGTGCTTTACCGACAGTACAAGTCAATAAACAATTAGTTTAATAAAATTCAAATGCGAAGCAAATTGAACAATGGGACGTTTGTTGGACAATGTGCCAGTCCTAACGAGTCAAACGAACTTAAAAATACTCAAATTATTTGAAAAATAACGCTGTACCATTGTGCCGCGTTCTTGAAGAGAGGTTACCTTTGGTTATTTCCACTTCAAGAACACGGGACAGTGGTACAGCATTATTCTTCATCCGATTTAAGTTTTTTTAAGCTTAATTGACTCGTTAGAATTGGCACCTTGTCATAAAGAAGCCCGTTTTTGCAATTTGTTTCGCATTTGAATTTTATTAAACTAATTGTTTACCGACAGTACAAGTCAATCAACAATTCGTTTAATAAAAGTCAAATGTGAAGCAAATTGCAAAAACGGGCTTCTTTATGACAAGGTGCCAATTCTATCGAGTCAATTAAGCTTAAAAAACTCAAATCGGATGAAGAATAATGCTGTACCACTGTCCCGCGTTCTTGAAGTGGACATAACCAAAAGTAACCTCTCTTCAAGAACGCGGCACAATGGTACAGCGTTATTTTTCAACTAATTTGAGTGTTTTTAAGTTCGTTTGACACGTTAGGACTGGCACATTGGCCACAGTGGGAAATTGAATCGTGTGTGGTTCGGCTAGTTTCACTCTGTAATTTAACATGGAAAACGATATACTACACTATAGTTAAAAGCACACACGATTCAATTTCCCACTGTGTCCTACAAACGCACGATTGTGCAATTTGCTTCGCATTTGAATTTTATTAAACTAATTGTTTATTGACTTGTACTGTCGGTAAAGCACGCGTGAGGGATCCCCTTAAATAGATAATTACGGATGATTTCGCGACTTGCGTATCGGGTTTTCTCCTAGATTATAGGCATGGTTCGATGACGGATGACACTTTCGTAGGTGAAGTGGGGCAGCGTTATAGTTCCTCAAAAACTCTCATAGTTCCTAGGTGACGCTGCAATCACGACCCCACTCCATAACATGACAGCGTCACGGCACCCCCCTGGAACAAAAGTTCCATAAGATTCACATTCAGTATTTGCCTGGCTAATCTACCAGTTCGTCGACAGTGTTAATAATAGTGAATATTCCTTTGGTTAACCGTAAATTATTTTAAAAATAAATAAAATAATAATGACGACCATTAAATACGGCATTTTAATCGGTGAGTTAGTTTATTTGATTAAATTAATTATTCTTATCTTGAAATATTATTTAGAATAATTATACAGTATGGTCTGTACAGTAATAGTGATCACCTGATTTAATTTCTATTCAACACTGTAAATAATGTGAAAAATACCATTGGGTTGTATAATCACCCTGTAGGAACTGCAGTTCATATCTATGTTGTCTAGAATCTAAAAAGTGCGGTCAGCAAAGGAGCAGCCTTGTACAAATATTATTTCAGCTCTAAGGGTGAGGTTCACCAAGCCCGGCTTGGGGCTAGCCGGGCTAAACTCATACAGCTCATGTAACGGAAATTAAACTACTTTAGCCCGAAAGTATACCATATTAGCCCGGCTAGCCCTCAAGCCGGACTTGGTGAACCTCATCCTAGCTCACCGCTTGCTTAGTAAAGCGGCTCAAATTTAGTCAAAATCGAATTCCTTCGTTTTTCAAACTACAAGAAAGTAATACATCTCTCGTTGAAATAAGATTACGAAATAACGAAATATTCTTAAAAATGTATCTAACTACCCATACAGCACACTTGACTAAAAGTTGTCCTAAAGATATCTTTTAGTCTGGTGTGCTGTATGGGATGCTTTATAATAATTTCCTTTTATTGTGTTTTATAGTGGGTGATGTCGACAACTGTATATACTCTATTGAGAATTATCAGAAGATAAAAATAACAAATAAGATTTCCAAAAATACTACGGAAATTAAATTTCATGGTATGATAGCTTGTGAAAAATTGGTTAAATGTGATGAGAATGCAATAAAGGTATTATTTATTATTATTCAACATTTAATTGTAGTAATAATTATTTCTCTTTCATATTAAAAATAAATTATTTAACTTCATTAGGATTGCTTGAATGTATGGTGCTCAGATGGACTAGCAAATGTAATTTTAGTGATAGATGAAGTTTACAATCGCACATTCAATTTAAAATCTTTTAACGCTATAAAAAGGACTGCTGCGGAAGAAGAAACAACAAAGATACTCTACTCTAAATATTTATGTGGTACAAAAATTACACCAATGTCAATGCTTTCAAGGTAACATTTTTATTTCAATTGATATTTACATTAATATTCCCAATGTAATGCAAATTATATTTTCAGTGCTAATTGGGGTATAAATAATAAAACATTAATACTCAATTTACGTGTTCCACTGGAAGTTTTGAAGGAACACGTAATAGAATTCACGCCTGCTATAAAGTATGCGGTAGACGTGCTTAATGATAGCGAAGGAAAAATAGATAAAACATTTAAACATTCGCCCACAAAAAAAATAGAGTATAATACGATTAATGATTCAGAAGAAATAAGGAAACTCTTATCATCAATATCGTTACATGAAGCGAAAACACTAGTTCTCGATCGTGCAATTTTAATGGACTCGGAAATTATTGAAGTTGAAGATGTTTTTAACAGAGTCATTAAAAATGACATTTTCTCAGAACGTGACATTCCAAACTGCAAAGAATCTTTAATATATGGCTTTGCAGTGTATGCTGCAGATGGAAATATTTCGAGGAAGCTATCGCTTGGTCATATTACTAAGGTAAATTAAAAGGACTATACTATACTTTAAGCAGAAATAATTTTCATTAATCTTATTTATTTTCAGGATGTATCCCATGACCCGTGTAGATTGGTAACCGAAGGAACAACACTTCCTGATCGTAAGAAAATCATGATTCGTACTATCCAAATAAAGATTTCCTTAGAATCTATTAGTACTAATTAATATTCGCTAATTTTAGAAGTAGCCGCCGTATTCGAAGTTAAAGACACCGAGTTTAGAATACTATTGAATAATACGATAAGTTTTGATATATTGGTTGAACCAAAGCTCGGGCAAAATATTAAGTAAGTATGATTATGTAGTACATTTAAATTTTTGTATATCGCTATATTAATACCGTTTTTATAGGTCCGTTGGCGATGACATTAAAAAAAATGAGTTGGTATTACCTAAGAATACAAAAATTACAATAGAAAATATTGTAATTCTACGCACTGCTATTAACACGCAAAAGTATATTACCGTTTACAAAAAACCAGAGATTGCCATAATTCAAATTGAGGGTTGCACTAGCGTAAAGAATAAATATAATATATTAGCACAAATGTCAATTTTAAAGGAAAATGGTTTTAATTCTACAAACAAGGGTATTATACGCGTGTACAACGAATCTCTTGGAGAATTTACTAACACGTAAGTTATTATAAAATTATTTGGGGATCTAGCTGTTAATTACAATACTGGCTGCATTAAATTTTATTGCATTTTCTAGTAGCTACACAAACGAAGAAGACTACAAAAATGCAATGAAGGACGTGGACATTCTCATATGTATAGTGCCTCCTGAACCAGAAACTAATGAAATACTGAAGTCCGACTTAAAAACGAAATTATCTGCTGTAATCCATTTTGGTAAATATTATTTATTTATAAAGATAAGATCGATAATTAAACCTTAATTTTTTGTTATATATGTTATTGTCAATTACAGAACGAATAAATTTGAATTCTGGAAGGCTGACCACTTTTGCTACAAGCATGAGGGATGCGAAAACAGTGTACATATTTGGGTTACAGAATAATTTAATTTCCATAATGCAGGTAACGCAATCCTTAATTTTGCCTTTACTAAATAAGATGGTAGGGCTATAAAAAATATTATAATTTCATTATGTAAGCTTTTCTTTTGTTATATTTCTAAAAGTGTGTTGTCTTAGCATTTTTTGCATGTACTCAAAAATTATGAAGTAAATATTTGTTTAATAAAAAAACAACAAGAAAAAAAAGTAGTTGTTGGTTGCTAATATTCCCGTATTTCCTGCTTAAAAAGTATAAGAGTCCCAAACTCTTTAAAGTTAGAGTTAATGTAAAAATATGATTAAAGAATAATCGCGTTTAAAGTATACAAAAAAGAAAAGATCTGTTTAAAATTCATTTAAGATGGAAGACTAACGATTATAACAGCTGAAGTCATCACTATGGTATAAACTGTCAATGGTGTGACACACAACGTTCTACTCACCCCCACTTCCTTCTTTTAACCAAAACCTATAAGCTGCCGTAAATTCTAAATATAGAAAGGAAGCATTTAACACATGTCCGCCAGTCCAGTGGTGTGTCGAAAAGGTACTGATATTTCGTAGCTGGTTCTAATTTTAAGCTCTATTTGGTTAAAGTTTAAATTTGATTGAAGCGAAATCACAAAAATCATGGCGCTTATCAAATACGGTCTTTTAGTCGGTGTGACCCATATAGCACCAAATGTCTTAAAGACATCTTTTAGGTGTTTTTTAGTCTATTGGATGACTAAAAGATGTCCATAAGACAACTTTTAGTCAAGTGTGCTGTATGGGGAGTTAATTTACTGTACTGAAATTATTATTATTTCTGTGTGCTTTAACGAATATATTATTTAACGCTATGTGCCCCAAGCAGCGCGATCGCGTCTTTCAGATTTTATGTCGAAGAAACCCAGCACGTTTCGAGCGTTGTGGGCAAATGACGGTAAAAATAGAAGCGCTTTCCTGCACTTTCGGTTTTTTCTCTCGTACTCAATTACGCCACGTTCTTTTATTAACTGCCAGTACTTTCAATCTAGAGATCTTTATATTAATTTATCATATATAGAGTTCTAGTATATACTTGCAGTTAATAAACGAATACGGGCTTAAAGTAAGCGCGGTTGCGCTGTTCGGGAATGTTCGACAATGTTTTCTCTATAACTCTTGGGACTCAAACAGTTAACTTGATGGTAGAGGAAGTCCGGGAGATTTGACCAAGTGGAAGACTCGAACCATTTTATATTCTTTTGCCGCACTTTTTGCTTTTTAATAAATATAAACTTTGTTTTTTGTATCTGATTGTCAATTAGTCACACCATTTTTAGCCACTAATTTTATCTCTCGATATTATTTACAAAAAAAAATATATGTATATATATATATATATATTAAGGGGAGATATACACCTAGAAGCCGGAAAATAAGGTCATTTTTATGAATTTTTTTAAGGAAAACTATTTGAAATTTTGGATTGGGGTTTCAACTATCTAAAAGCATATACATTCAATTATGTGTTCAATTTTTTTATTTAAAAATTTCAAGTAAATCCAATGTAATACAACGATCCTTGTAGCTTCGTAAAAAAATGCACGCATGCGGTAGTACCAATTGGCCTTTCTTCAAAAATCACCTGAGAAAGAAAATCGAAAAAGATTATTAAATTAGATACTATAATCTAGTCTTTCTCATAGCCGATTTTGAAAATATTGATTTATGACAAAATGGTAGATGTTTAAACAAATGTAGTGATTTTCGGACCAAAAATTATTTTGCCTATAAAACAAAAACTAAGTTACGGAAAAAAAAAATCCTATGACAAAGACTAGATAATTGTGTATAGAATAACTACACAAAATTTCAAGGCAATCGGTTCATTAGTTTTCGAGAAATATCTGGTACGGATTTGAAAAATGTAGTTCTGAGAAAAATGCGTTTTAAAATTTGGGAATGAATAAATCATTAAATTTGTCAACTTACAATGATTTTCTGCAAGCTATTTCTGGCGGTGAATAATGGTCATATGGTATTTCCCTTCATACTTGGAAGGATGTTTAGGGATACCCCATACAGGGATACCTGTTCTTCATACAAAAGAAACACGAAGGGTCGAAGGGTCCCTTGCCGCTGCCTGTCTGCCGGTTTGGAGCGAAAAATCAGTTTCACTTTCTCAGCTGTAACTGGCTTATTTGTAGAGATTTTAACTTGCCGTTTTCATGAGATATTTTAAAGACCTCAAGCTAAAAGAAAATGTAAAAAAAATTGAATTTTTCGATCATTTAGGTGTATATCTCCCCTTAACTTTAGTGAAAAGTGATTCAACTCTTCTGGACTCCCCCTAATGTACATTTCTTATAATAACTTTGTGTTCGTATGTCCCATAGTTGACGACGGTAACTGTTCAAAAAACTATCCAATTTATAGCCGTAAAGAAATTATTATACTTACGATTCATCGAAATTTCTGGTATGAAGGTAGAAGCAATAATAAACTAGCTTGTGCTAATTTGGTTAATCCTGATGAGTCTGAAGTAAAGGTATTATATTTATTATGTAAAAACTTATGACAGTAATTACTTGTATGTTGTACTAAAATTAATTGAATTGATTCGTTTTACTAGGATTGTTTGAATGCTTGGTGTATGGAGAAAAGATTGGATGTAATTCTAACATTTGATAGAGTTGACGCATTATCTAACGTGAATTCCACAATAGATAAAACTGTAAGAACAATGGAAATTTGCGAAATTATATATTAAGATTTCAGATAAGATGTCAAACGAAATGTACAAAGTAACGGAAATGCTGAATAGGTAAATTTAATTTTTCGCTATGATTTATATTAACATAATATAATATTATTTTATACGTATCGTACACACGACATAAATATCTTATTTAGTTAAATATTATCATGACCTGGCCATTAAACGAAAAGATGAATAAAAAAAACATGATACTTTATTAATAATTATATATACGAGTAAATTTTTACGCATGTCTGTCTAATCAAAGCTTTTTTCATAATTATCTTCACATGTATAATAGTTACTTTAATATTTCTTTATTTTTAAACAATTTTTATATAATATCTTATAGCTTTATTTACTCTCTTTTCCCGATAATTTCGACTACTTCTTTGATTCAATTCAATTGCAGAGTCGTTCATTACACATACTCCTTCTCTCTCTCTCTCTCTCTCTCTCTCTCTCTTTCTCACACATGCACGCTTATCGTTATAACAATCCAAAACTTTTCTGATACAATATAATATAGGATATACTTTGATTCGATAATATCCCGTGAGAGTTCAACGGTTTGTGAAATTTTAAGATGTAAATTTTGTTACCAATTTTTTCTGTAACCACAGAGTAACGGAGCTATTACATGCATAGGCAAAGAATTCGGTTAATCAGCTGCTATATTCGAGCCTGACATGAACTGTTGCCAGTCTGATCCGAAAAAAGTTTTAATCCTTTCATTTTTATGGACATATGTAGATTATGCACTCACTATCATATCAGAAATACATTGAAAAAGTGATAGTTTACTGCATCTTGGTGATGATGTAAAATTTTTGGTAGTTAAAACAGAAATGAGAGATTTTAAGTGATAAGAATAATAATAAAGTATACATCAATGATATCTATAAAAATGAAAAATTACAGCTTTAATCGAGCCCGTGTTTATGTGGACTTTGAAAGGTCTTCAAGCAAGACATTAAAAGCCAAACTTTTTATCTAATAACTCGTTATTCAGTAATTATAGAGGCAAGTGAAAAAGGAAATCTTCTATCTTTAACATTTATTAAACCCTCGTAGGAAATGCAACGTGTTATAAAACAGCTTGAATTTTGTTTCCAGATATTATTGGAATATCTGCAATAAAACGCTAATAATTAACTTATTTATGCCAGTAGAAAAAATAGACGAATATCTCAGAGAGCTCACATCTGCAATAAATTATTTGGTACAATTTATTCGTAATGAAAAATCTACAGAAATATTTCAATCATCTGCTGAGAGTGTAAACAAAAAATTGGTGGTCGATGAGTTACCAATGGTATTACGTAGATTCCTATACCGATCGGTTTCTATCATAGAAGCTAAAAATATCATTTTTGATGAAGCTAAATTGTTAGATGGTGAATGCATAAAGGTTCAAGATGCTCTTAATAGAGTTCTTAGAGAGGATATTTTTTCACACATTAATATACCTGTAAATAGAGAATCATTAATGGAAGGTTATGCAGTATTAGCTGCAGATGGAGATGGGTTAAGAAAGATAATAATAAATGATTTATCAGAAGAGCCTGTAAGCTAAGCTATAATTACTGCTACAAACTATAGTATGATGCTAGTAATTAATTATTTGCATGATATTATTTAATTTGTAGCAACTTCTGGGTACTGAAAAGTGATCACTACAGGAACGAGAATTCCTAATGGTAATACTCAAGTTTTTTAATATGCTTAAGGGGATGCATTGCGCGTCGAAAAAGTAGTTCCAAATTATCTTGTACAATTTTAAAAATTTGAATATTTTCATAGGGACCAAATTGGCTTCTGCTTAATTAACGTAAAGGCTTATTTTTTGGATTAAACAACAATTTGTTTTAAATCGGATATTAATAATAATATTTTATTTCCCATCAATAATTTCGAAAAAGGGAGCCTTTACGACGCTGCGCCAAACTTCAGCGAGTAATTTGAGACCCCAAGAAGAAGCAAATCTTCTACATTTATGGGAATATTTGCTTCTTCTTGGTCTCAATTTACTCGTTGAATTTTGGCGCAGCTTCGTAAAGGCTCCCTTTTTCGAAATTATTGATGGGAAATAAAATATTATTATTAATATCCGATTTAAAAAAATTTTTTTTTTATTCCAAAAATTAAGCCTTTTTGTTAATTAAGCAGATCAATACGAGCCAATTTGGTCTCTATGAAAATATTCAAATTTTTAAAATTGTAGAAGATAATTTGGAAGTACTTTTTCGACGCGCAATGCATCCCCTTAACAATTTTTCGTAATAAATGAGTAAAAATTAATAACTGCTCATTTTAGATGCGACTCCTGTTGTGGAATTTCAAAACACTAAGCTTGTACAAGCATATGATTTTGCCGAATTAATAATTAAGATATTAGATGCACCACGACCTGGGCAGAATATTGTGTAATTATGATTGGGTAAAAAGTAAAATTTTTTTTATATAATATATATATAAATTAATTTGTTTTTTTAAGCCTATTGGACATTATATAAAAGAAAAGGAGAAGATGCTTTCAAAAAATACAAAAATTACCTCAAAAAATATTGCGACGTTAGATTTATGTAAGAATAATTTGGAGACTGTAGATGTTTATAAAAAGCCTCTGTGTGATTGGTATAATACAATTAGGGGAAATTGAAAGTAATGAGACTATATTAATAGAAACATCGATTTTGAAGGAACATCGTTACAATTCTTTTAATAAGGGTATGATATCACCAACATATAGTGATGGGAATGCTACATATACTCACAGGTAAGTTATTAATATTCTGTGAGGAATTATTCTCAATATTATGTATTATCTTTATTTATTTTCAATAATAATATTTTTTTTCTAGTGAAAACTCAATAAAAGAAATAATATATGATGCCTTAAAAGATATAGACGTCCTAATAATTATTGAACCTGTTTTAATAGCATTTCAAGAAATTCTTATGAGAGTCTTACGAGGAGAAACTTCCTCTGAAATACACTTTTGTAATTATTAATAATTTAAAATGTTAAAATCTACATTTAAAACTTACCATTTCGTATTTGCTTAACTTAGATCGAGTAAACCTCAATCCTGGAATGTTTGTTACTTTTGCTAGTTGGATAGTAGAAGATAAATTTAAATATATTTTTTGTTTACCGAATCGTATCATACCGGCCCTTAATGCTACCAACTTTTTTGTTTTACCTTTACTTAATAAAATGGAAGGGCTATAAATTAACTAATATATTGTATGCTATTTTATTACTGTTATACATTTGTACAAAATTATAGGCCCAGTATCTTGTATATGAATAAAATTTGCTAATAATAAATTCACTTTCTTTGTCAGATTTAAAATGCTAATTATTTAATTAATTTTTAATTCAGTAATTGCTCTATCTATTTCAAAAAATTATGAAACATTTAAGTTATTTAAGAAATAACATTAAAATATCATAAAAGCTTTGGTGACATGCATAAAATACTTAGGAAAGATAAGTTTATAAATTTGAACTTAATTTTTTAAAACAATGACAATTTGCTGAAAAAAAAGTATTTTTTTTAAGTCTCATGAGTTTTTAATATTTATTTTGATAGGAAATAAAATAATTTAATTCATAAATATTTTGTCTGCAAGCTGTTTTTTTTAAATTAGTTGTAAAAATTGTAAAAATTAAAATTCTAAAATATCTTTAATAATTGTTAAAAATTCAATTATAGCTACATTTATATGAAATTAATATTAATATACAATCATATACACAAGACTTTTTTCTTCTTTGAATGCAGATTAATTTATTTTTATTTGAATTCTAAATCAAAAGTCCAGGGTACCGATTCTTGAAGCTATTATCCTAAATTTCGTATGCGAAACTATATTTTATTGACTTTCGCATACGAGATCTATAAGATCACAGTTTCAAGAATCGTGCCCCAGTTTAATACTAATTTGTGTGAGTACCAGTACACAAAGGAATTTTCGGTAACGAAGTAGTTGACCTGGAATTAGATTAAAATTGAAAGCATAAAGAGTTTTGGTTTAATAATGCTAATTTACTGGGAAATATATAACAATAATTAATAGGATATTAGCGAACAACTACAATTAGTACTATCTTAATCACGCAAGATTTATCCAACTTTTCGGCGACATCGCTAGTATTGCTGCTCGTATGTATTCAATGGAACGGAACGGAACGGACGGAACGTGCGAATTTCAAATTTGAAAAATGGATGGAGATTTAAATTTAAAATACATTTGGAGCAAGCCAATAAATATAAAGCTAAAACCGTAATGTAATGAATAATTATTGTAATTAATATATCAATATCGTTGAATATAATTACACCAAAAAACAGTAGGCTTCGCTTATTGTAAAAAAATACGGTAAGTATACAGGGTGAGGCTTTTATGCCGCCCAGAATATATATGTATAGATGCAGATTTGTTGTGCTAACGTTATTTAATCGTTGCATCTACAGAAAAAATCAATATTTAAAATACGTTAGAAAGATGCCATCAATTCTATCGTTCTATGTTAGTTTTGGAGAAAAACGTTGCTTCATCAACATAAGTTAAACGTTATTTCTCTTGGAAAAATCAACGTTTAGATAGCGTTAGAAAAACAAGATTAACAACTGGAAAAACTTGTTACCTTGCAGTACGTTAATAAAAGCTTGCACTACAAGCACCGAGGCAAGTAGGATGGCCAGAATCGGTATGCAATTCAGGCAGACAACGGAATATTTCTGGAAGTAGAAGAAGTGGAAGCAGGAAGCAGTCATTACTAAATCATTGTCGCCCATGACGGAATTATTCGGATGAAATGATACCTAAAAAAGAAAAAGACGGGTTGATTTTTCTAAATGACCATTATGTTCCTTAATTTGTTTTATTAATTATGTTTATTCTAATTGAATTGTTTCTAAAAAGACATACTATTAAAAAAAAATTGATATAACTATGATTATCGCAGTTATTTAATGATTTCTAGTTTCCAATTATAAATATCTACATGAACGCATGCAGATGCTAAGTAAATTACAGTACCGTTAATTTTAGGCGGTAAAAGCATCCTGTGCTTTAAAAGTATATTCTCATGAACAATTCTAAATAAATCAGCAGCAGCGATATTGCTGCCACTTTTAACATTTTATGGAAGGAATTTCCAGGATGTAGTATGGGACAAATAAGACACATTAACACCCTTTGGAATATAAATGAAGCTAGTGAGCTCATTGATGTATGTGAGAGGATGTTGAATACCATTGAAGATACTGCCAAAAACATCAGATCATAATTTAACAGACAAAACCTTTCCTGTTCTGAGTACTGCATCTCCTATACAGTCACACCATTGGTTTCCTTGTATACCTATAATAAATAAATAATTATTGATATAGGTTAAGAGTTTTTAAAAGAGATTAACTCATAATAACCAAAAATATATTATTACCTGCATAGATATAGTAGTTATATCACCTAAATGAACAATCTCTCCTACTAATTCATAATAACCTACTTGTACCAGCTCATACACAACTGAATCAGATATCTTTTCTGCTGTAACAAGTAAAATAAAAGTGAAATGTTACTATAATGATAAATTTGAAGAAGTTATATATATTGTATTAATATATGAATGAAAATAATTAACTAACCAAGTCTAGAAACTGCATAGGAATATCCAAATTTTTATTCTTTCTCCTGATTCACAATTTTTAGCAAACCATGCCCTGTCATTGCGAAATATTAACTGAAAAAAAATATAAGATATATAAGCATAATTCTTTATGAAATTTTTCTTAAACAGTTTTGGAAAAAAAAACATACAATCCTTTTGGTTCTTGTGATGCAAAGCTTTTAAAATAGCTTTAATCAAGTTTACTCACAAGTACTCGTAACAGCATGCCATAATATGTCATCCATATTGAGTAAACACACATGCAACAATAACAAAGTTCCATCAAATGACCAATATGTAGGTAATATAGTGTCTTCTTGGACCTTTTAATCTCAAGTCCTCCATTAACACCTTCATCAATGAAGAAACTTACTCGTTTTCTATATATTAAAATTCAGGAAGTAATCTGTAACATATAAAACACAAAGAATCAATCTCTTTTAAAATAAAATAATCATATAATTTCATATGATATACAAAATACTCATCTGATAATTGTTCATCATGGCTTGTTCATAATTACATTACACACTAGCAACAGCATGTGCTTTTGTATCTAATAAAATGAGGCTTTTATTCTGTTCCCTCGCAGCTGCAATTTATTTCTTCAGTTTATTCATAACATAACCTTCTCCTGTCAAAGTATTGGCTATACTCCATTTAAGCTAGTTTTATGCAGTTTTATGATGTTTTATCCCCCGTACGAAAAATACCGACATTACCGGCTTGCATTACCGACAATTTCTGCGGATTAATTTTCTTGACCTGAAGTTAGCGTTTTCTGCGAAAATGCTTTCTGCGATTTGGTCTACGACCTTATCATTGGTGTAAATTGTAGGAGCTAAAAGTAATAACCAATCACATATACGTTTACATTATAAGTATTTCTTGCTTAACTATGGCGGGCTAAATCTGTACTACCCATTTCTTGTTCGTCTTTCCTGTCTCCCTTGAAAAATTATTTTGTCGGTGGGTCGGTTGCGCACATGGTAACGAGGCAAAAATGGCTGTCCCTTGTGTTGCTGGTGAGTAAATACCTAGAATTATTTCATTTTAAATACATTCTTCAATAAATTCGTTTTGCGTAAGTGTAATACCTCATGCATATCAACTATGGTTAATTTTAACATCATCCACTATCCTTGTTTATCAAACAACGGAGATAATGGTACTTTGAATATCCATATCTGATTGTACATCTATCGCTCCTAATCGTATATAATGTTTAGTAAATATTTAATTGATACGTTTTAGAAGTCTACAAAAACATTTCTTCCTTATTTTGCAGTGAGAGGCTCCACTGGAATCAGTTTAAGTCAAGGGCCACCTTCTTATGAAGCGGTCAGTGCATTTCCTAAAGATGACAGCAAAATGTGTAAGGCCATGCTTTTCAGCCCTGAAGGAAAATATTTTGCATGGTCCAATGGAATTAGCATTAAGATTGTACTTTGTAATAACTGGAGTTTAATTGCTGAAATCAGAAGACCCAAAGTTTATGCGCTCCAATTTTCAACAAAAGGCACTTATCTTCAAACTTGGGAGCCATTTATAGGTATATCGTATTATTAAAGGTTACTTTTTACATTCACAGGGTATTTATCTTTATGCATCTTTTAGTATCCCAAGCTAATCCACAAGGAACTCCAAACTTAAACATATGGAAATCAGAAAATGGAGAATTAATTAAAAGTTTTGTACAGAAAAAGCAACTTGATTGGTATATCTCTATCTATTATTACTAAACCAGAGTTATCAATATGTAGCTTATTATATTGATTTCTATTAAATTGCAGGGCACCTCAGTGGTCAAGCGATGAAAAGCTTTGTGGAATGCTGGTCGATAGCAATGTTGTTTTTTACGAAGATGCGAATTTTGAAAGATATTTAAATAAACTAAAGGGTGCAAAAATTTCGAAGTTTAGCATAGCACCTGGTCCTGCACCATACCATATATTATGTTACATGCCTGGTAATTGTGATACATGTTCTCTAGTTTCCTACCTTTTCTTTAGTATTAAACATGTATTTACTCAATAGGATAATTATACTGATAGAATAAAATTTGTAGGAAAACCTGGACAGCCTTCCTTCGGCAAGCTATTTCAATATCCGAAGTTGGAACCATCTCAATCTCTAGCAAACAAAAGCTCTTTTCAGGTAATAATTTGTACAACGCATAGCTTCCTCGATGCACCATTAGTAATATATATCATTTGTTTTCATTATTTAGGCAGACAGAGTGGATATTTATTGGCAATCAAAAGGTACAAATGCTCTCTTGATGACGAGCACAGAAGTTGATAAAACTGGGGCTTCCTATTATGGAAAGCAAGCACTTCATTACCTTAATATAAAGGGTGAGACAGCTATGGTAACATTAAGTAAGTAAAGATTATTTATTTCTGATTGTATTTGTTGAATAATGTTTTACCAAAAGTCTTTATAACCAGATAAGGATGGACCAATTCATGCTGTACAATGGTCTCCAAAAAATATGGAATTTTGTGTTGTCTATGGATTTATGCCGTCAAAAGCTGCTTTGTTTAATCTCAAATGTGAAGCAATATTTGAATTTGGTACTGTCCACAGAAATAGCGTTTATTACAACCCCCAAGGGAACAATATCCTTTTATAATCTAAACTCAAAACAAAAATTTAAATATCAAAGCATCGGTACTGTATAATTTCCTTAATATCGTTCTCACTTCTCTTATTGACTGGATTTGGCAATCTTCGTGGAGGAATCGAATTATGGGATGTACCAAATAAAAAGTTAATTGCGAAAACAGAAGCACCTGATACAACTTTGCTGGAATGGTCGCCCGATGGTGAACATTTTATGACAGCTACTACCGCCCCTAGATTACGAATGGGCAATGGGTATAAATAAAAAGTTTTTTAAGTAAACAATAGAAATAATTTTTATACATAGATAACGCTTATTTTTTGTTCTTTTGTTAATGTTACTGCTATTCAGTTTCAAAATTTGGCATTACACTGGAACCTTACTGTACGAAAGGCCATGGAATGAACAAGAGGAGCTTTGGGAAGTTTGCTGGCAAAGCTTTTCAGCGAATACTTTTCCCGAAAAACCAATTAATTACAAAGCGGTGAATGGTATCACGCCTAGTCAACCTCAAGGTAGGAATATAATGATTAGTCTTTAATTATCGTAACCGATAGAATACGATAAAATTGGTAGAAATGATGCTTATATATAAACTTTTTTAGCATCCAAACAAGCATATAGGCCACCGTCTGCGAGGGGCCAAACGATTACATTTAAGCTACACGACGATGATGAAATTGGTACAAATTCAATCTCATCATCGGCTGCATGTAAACCTATTTCTAAAACGAAGAAAAAGAGGGATGCGAAGAAAGCTAAGAAGGAACAGGAAACTATGTCAATTCGTCAATCAGATGGGGACAATGTGGCTACTAATGGTCAAGTTACCAGTCCCCCGACAAAAAGTCAAGGAATTGCGGCGATCCCTGACCCGGATCCAACCGATGATCCTGAAAAGAATAAAAAAATTAAAAAAATAAAAAGTGTAAGTGTAATGCATTCTTCTTGTAGGGTTGGTTTTTGTACAATATACTAAAAACATTCGCTTTTTTCTAGAAACTGGATCAAATATCGAAGCTCAAGGATCAGCAATCAGCTGGTAAACAATTAGAAATCAATCAACTGGATAAGATAAAGAAGGAGTCTGAATTACTGAAAGAATTGAGCGAGCTATTATTATGATGAATGTATCGTAAACGAAAATAACGAGATCATTGGAAATTTGACCAAATTTAATTATGTTACATTTACATGCATATTTATTGCAATTATTGATACATAAAAATTATAATTGCCTATTTGCGAGATAAATACTTTTTATTATAAAGTGAAGGGATGGAAAACGATAAGGACAGTGGATTAAGGAAATTTTTCTGAATTGTTTGATTTGTTTAATGATTGATCTGGGATTGATAATTGACGAAGACTTATTTTCTGTAAAAACAATCGATATACCGTTTATTTGAATTTTATATTAATTATTATGTTTAAGATCAGTTGTTCTCAAAATAATACGGATAAAGTTTGATGATCTTCCTTTAAGTGTAATATACTTAATATAAAATCTATAATTGTAAATAATTATAAAAATATATGTAATACCAAATATGCCTTTGGTATAAACATGTTGCAGGTTTATGCAAGAAAAAAATTAAAATAAAGAATTATTATAGAAAGAAATGAGTCTGAGTCTAAAGTATATTACAGTTGTGTGCTATGTATATCGCGATGAACACAGTGGAGCAATTGTCTAGTGCGAGAACGAGAGAGAGAGAACCAGTGAACTCGATTGAAGCGCCACTATGATCGTATTTACAAAGACAGATTTACTGGATTTACCTTACCAGTGAGTTCCGTAACGTCACGTCAAAAAGTGCAACATTAATTTGTAGCCCCATTTACTATGCAAAGGTTCGTTCATCCTTAAAAGCCATAGGCAATAGTTCCCTGTAACATGGAGAAGTAGGATTATTGGCATTGTTCTGTGCGAATTATTTTTTACCCGAAAGAAAGCACAAACAAGCGCAGAAGCTTTGCTTAATAGAATAGTGCTAATCGTTAGGTATATAGAGTCGCCATTTTGTCCGGAGGGTGTCCCGGCCGAGTGAGTCAAGCGAAAATAGAGTAAATGTTTTGTTCAAAATACGAGAAAATTTTGTGAATATCAGTTGAAATTAATCTCTCCCAGTGTTGATTTATATTATCGTAAAATCGGCACTACGAAACATGTAATACGTCATCTCGGAGTTGGGAGTAACAAGTTGTATCAGATCTGATCCTGATCGCGAGTGAGCGACCGACCGACCGATGGTGCGCTGGCCTGGCCTGTCTGCCTGTCTATTTCTCTCTCGCAGCTACATAACGTATAAATTATCACATTGCCTTTTCATTACTACCATACCGATTTTTCTATCCGAGTTATAAGCCTTTGCTTTTCGATCGTAACATTCGTATAACGCCTCCTTTGATACTTTTATATCCATACCATCCTAATGGCAGACATCGTTCAAGAGACCTGATCCGGTGACGGTGATCCGTGATACACCCGAAATCCAAATGACTTCTCGAACATGACTGACAATATATCTTTTAAGGACTGCGAAATTTCAATAGAAAACAAATCCCGTTCATTCAACTTGACTTCCGACAATTTTTTAAACCAAATGGCCACGCTCCTACCAGCTTAAATTAGGATCGCTGGGAACCTTGATGGTTAATAATTTTCGTCTTTCCTTAATAGTTTGTTGTCGCTATTTTCTTTCTTCGTTCCCTTCCTTCCATAAGCTTTTTATACCAGTTTTCCGCATCCCGTTCTATTCCCTGAACACCTTTAAATCCACCTTGATTATATCAAGATAGTAGATACCTGCCAATTGCTCCCATATCTTCCATTCTCCCTTTCCTAGTTCTTTCATTGACTGTATGTATTAAACAGTGGAATAGATGTTGTGTAGTTTAATATTTATAATTAGTAATAATAAGCAATATAATTGTATAATGGTAAATTTCTTTTACAGAAATGTAGATATAGTTTATTGAAACAAGGCCTTTAGAAATAACTATACTTAATGTCAGTTAATGTGCTGGACATTAAATATTGGTGGTATTTTTATTGGACCAAGAAAAATTGAGAAATTAGAGGCATAGGAGGTAAGACAGAATGACGATCGCTACAAGGGGTCAAGGAGTCGGGATAGATCCTCCTGATAACCAATCAACGGCTCAAGTAAAATATTAATATACCACAGAATTTCATAAACAATATCAAACTAGTGTCTATTACTGCCTATTTTATTTTATTTTTAAGATGCACAGTCCACCGGGTCCTCAACAACTTGCAGATGCTATGTCGACCCTTCAGCTTGCTGAAAATTTGCAAACTGATTGTAGCAGTGACGCAGTACCATTGGCAGAAGAATCTGATCAGCAACAGCAACAACAGTCTAATCAACAGCAACAAATACAGCCACAGCAGCATCACCTCCAACAGCAACAGCAAGGAGAACCTGACTTTCCTGTAGCAAAACTGAATATGCTTCATGAAAAAATATCTAGTCCACGATGGGTAGTTCCAGTCTTGCCCGAACAAGAATTAGAGTGCCTGCTACAAGCTAGCATCGAACTTTGTAAAAAAGGAATTGATGTACAAAGCGAGGCATGCCAACGTTTTTATCGAGAAGGGCTTACTATATCATTTACAAAAATATTAACCGATGATGCAGTGAACACTTGGAAGCTCAATATACACAATTGTATCAAAGCGAATTGCGAACGGTTGGTAGAGTTATGTGTGTGGAAATTACGGGACGATTGGTTTCCACTGCTCGATTTGCTGGCCATGGTTTTTAATCCGAGTAATAAGTTTCACGCATTTAATGCAACAAGAATATCGGACATAGTACCTATAGGCACCGATATTAAAGACGAGGAGTATTTTGCTCGTTCACCCCCAGATTCTAGAAGTCCCCGCGGCTGGCTTGTGGATCTTATAAATTGCTTTGGGAATTTAGATGGATTTGAAATCTTGCTCTCTAGATTTCAAAGTGGCCGCAACTTAACTGTGCCGGTTATTTACGCTTTAATAAGGCCATTCGGATTATGCTACGAATTACTTACAGTTCATACCATTGTTAAATATTTGATGCCCATTGTAGAAATCGTGCCTGTTATTTTAGATAATTTAACTGATGAAGAGCTTAAGAAAGAAGCCAAGAATGAATCGAAAAATGATGCTATTTCTGCTATTATAAAAGCGGCGAAATGCTTAGTTTCGAGAGTGCCTCATCAGGAAGAAATGATTAAGAGCTTAGAAATTTTAAGACTAAAGATGATTTTGCGGCTACTGCAAATTTCCTCGTTCAACGGTAAAATGAATGCTTTGAATGAAGTAAATAAAGTAATATCTAGCGTAAGCTACCAAAGTCGTAATACTATCGTTGAAGAAGAGGAATGGCTTACTGCCGAACGCATGGCTAAGTGGATAAAGGAAAACGGTGTATTAGAAATTGTACTGAGAGACTCTTTACATCAGCCGCAATACGTTGAGAAATTAGAAAAGATTTTACGCTTTATCATAAAGGAGCGTGCATTGACATTGGAGGATCTGGATGCTGTTTGGGCAGCTCAAGCTGGAAAGCATGAAGCCATTGTAAAAAATGTTCACGACTTGTTGGCACAACTAGCTTGGGATTTTAGTCCTGAGCAGCTTGATCATTTATTTGAGTGTTTTCAGGTAATTTTTAGATTTCCTTACTGACCTGTGTCTCTAATTTCCATTCTATAGTGATTTTCACTATCTTGTATATTTCCAGACAAATTGGAAAACTGCCAATAAAAAACAGCGTGAAAGATTGTTGGAATTAATACGGCGATTAGCGGAGGATGATAAAGATGGAGTCATGGCTCATAAGGTATGGTCTTAATGAGCGAATTAATATTACTCGTCAGATTTAAAATGCGATGACTACTTATTGATTTGTGCAGGTTTTAACTCTATTTTGGAATTTGGCTCATTCCGATGAGGTTCCAACGGAGATTATGGACCAGGCATTGAATGCCCACGTGAAGATTCTTGATTATTCTTGTTCACAAGAGAGAGATGCTCAGAAAACGATTTGGTTGGATAAATGTGTCGAAGAGCTTAAAAGTGGTGATAAATGGGTACTTCCCGCATTAAAGCAAATACGGGAGATCTGCTGTTTATACGAATCTACGCCTAACATTGGTCATAGTCAACGTACTCCACATTTGCATTATAGGTAGGTGTAAATAAAATCCTTTTTAATTAATCTACTCATGCAAGATCATATTAAATATCACTGCTGTTTTTATAGGCAGGAAGTTATAGAACGATTACAAAATGACCATGCAGTAGTGATACTTGTGACCAATAGTTTAAGAAATTACATGGACAATGTACGACAATTAGTGAAGAAAAATCCAGATCTTGACCCAAATACTTTTATGCCTGACGGCCGATACAATCATATTGTGCAGGTCCAAGAAAGACTTAGCTTTTTGCGTTTTTTATTGAAGGTAAGCAATATTTCTTGCTTCATACAATAACAAATACAACAGCAGAATAATCTTATCCTATCTACTTATCTATTTATTGGTTTTAAAGGATGGACAATTATGGTTATGTGCGGAACAAGCTGTACAAATATGGCAATGCTTAGCCGAACATGGTGTATTTGTATCAGATCGCGAGGCTTGCTTCAAGTGGTTTTCAAAGCTCATGGGTGATGAGCCGGATCTGGATCCTACGATAAACAAGGATTTCTTTCAAAACAATATTTTACAATTGGATCCGACGCTTTTAACAGAGAGTGGTATTAAATGTTACGAAAGATTTTTCAAGGCCGTTAATTCGAAAGAGGGTAAATTAAAATTAAAAAGGAGGACATTTCTAATGGACGATGTAGATCTTATCGGAACAGATTATTTGTGGCGGGTAGTGACGAATAGTCCTGAGGAGATAGCGAGTCGTGGGATAGAGCTGCTAAAGGAAGTCAACACAAATCTGGGCCCACGTTTGCAATCGTCTGTGTTGGCTTTTCATCAGACCTACATAGCGGAATGCATGGACAGATTGAAGGCTCATTATGATACAGTTTCCATCCTGAGCAATATGTATCAGAAAGGGAAAGAAGAGGGAGACGAAGAAATATCTAATAATATAAAAGTCGAAGCTATGAAAATGTGTCGCGTGATGAAAGTGCTACAAGAATACATAAATGAATGTGATATTGCTTTTCCCAGAGAGCGAAAGATTTTGCCACTGCACAGAGCGGCGCGCGGCAAGCATTTATCTCTGATTATTCGATTCGCCAATCCTGGCCGAAACAATGTCGACGATATGGAGATATCGACGCACAGCAATGATACCCTGGCTTCGTTGAGGCGACAGATTTTACGTAGGCTTAAGGTGAGCGGTGTGAACGTCAAGCTCGACTTGTTCGTCAATGGCGAAGCATTGGACCCGTCGGATGATAGAAAGCGATTATCGCAGATTCCATTGAGGGATAAAATGTTTCTATCGGCCAAGTGCAGTCAGATCAACAGCAATATGACAAGCTCTCCGGACAGCAGTTCTGATAGCTCTACGAGTTCGCCTCATCACACATTCGATGGATCTAATTTTACCACGGAAACAAACCTACCGGGTGTAGTTATGTCGCAGAAGTCGCAGAATGCTATATTTTTCTTTAAACTGGCGGACCTCGGATGCAGTCTTCAGCATGCCCAGCTTAGGGATGGAGCACGCAACATTTTACAATTAATACCGCCGGATACGGTAACGGTGACGCGATTGCAGTATCTTTTTGGCCATAAGGAGAACGATTCTAAAAAGAACATTTATTGCAATACAGTTTATACAAATGTAGATACGTTATTTTTTGAAGCAGGACCTAGCCAAGTTTTGTATAATTTAGAAGTATTGTATACATTGCTTATGCCAGCAATCGATCCTATGTCCGATAAAGCCTTTGAATTTCAATGTAATTTTATTAACAGTGGTGAGGCAGGTGTTATCTTGGAGATGTTGACGAAGAACAAGTTTTTACCTAATGCGGATGAAACCACCAAACGGTCCGCTTATTTGACTGTATTAAAACTCTGTAAATTATTATTAACTATAGTGGCTAACGTTGTCGTACAAGTTTTTGAAGAAGCACATCAACAACCTCTTTCTACTACCACTACTACTACTACTACTGCTGTTACTACTACAACTGCTACTACTACTACCACCACAAATAATACTGCAGCTAACGTATCGGAAAATCACAATAATCGTCTCCCATTGAATTTTCGTGGTCCAGTTGCAGAAATGAAGCACACTTTGCAAAATATACCCAATCAAAATACGGAGCACATGTTGAGGAGTGTAGCAGCTAAGTTGGCGCATCATCATTTGACCATGAAGATTTTAAACGAAGGATCATCGGAATCTGACAAGTGTCGTCAGTTATTTATGGATGCTCTTTTATGGGAGCTACCAGATTTAGCTACTATTCGTGCCATAATTATGTTAGCTTGGGCTGCATCTAGTGGAAATTTGGATAATATCAGTGCGTCCTTTCAAGTTCTGCATGCTGTGCATGAGAACAATATTAAAGAGCAGAAGTCATTGGACAGCAATGATGTTTTAGTATGCAAGGAGGCTCTGGAAGTTTTAACCATTGCGTTAATTCTTAACGGATCTGGTTTAGAGTCTTTAGAAGAAACTGAGATGTGGCGCAGATTTCTCATAGATTTAGTGCTGCTAAGTACATCCCGTACAATTCGAGTCGCAGCTGCCGAACAATTTTTTTTCATTTTCACGTGGCGCAGCAATATTCTATACGATACATTGGTCGCTTCAACTGTATCCGAACTTATCTCCGTTTTGGACACCACTGTTACACAAAATGCTAAACAAAGCCATGAATACTTTCAGGTATCACTCTCTCTCTCTCTCTCTCTCTCTCTCTCTCTCTCTCTCTCTCTCTCTCTCTCTCTCTCTCTCTCTCTCTCTCTCTCTCTCTCTCTCTCTCTCTCTTGTCCTATTTATCTAATATTCGTATTCTTTATTCACTTATTTCAGCTTTTATGCAAATTATTGAACTACTTGCTCTTGTCGGGATCTCGCAACACTACGATAAAGGTAAAACCGTGGCTAGAAACGGAAATTGATTGGTTAAAAAAGGTTCGAGACAACGTAAAAGAATTAGGAGAGAGTCAAGTGGACGAAGCGCTTCTAGAAGGCCATCTTAATTTGACTAAAGAATTAGTTTCTTTTCTTCCATCAAACGAAAAATATGAATTAGGTTCGGATGAGAATAAAGGCATTAATTTGATAAAGGTAATATTATTGTATAAAATAACGATATAAAAATATCTAATTAAACCGAAATTTCAGGAATTAGTCGAAGATTTTGTTTTTCCGGCATCTCGGCTAATGTTGCAATTGCGCAATACCGGGGAATTGAGTGCTTCCCAAGCGTGTCCTGTTTGCACCACTCCTCAATCCACAAGCGCAGCTTTCGACTTGCTTGTTGGTCTTTGCGTTGGCTGTGTACCAAACATGAAGCTTCTAGTCACAATGCTTACTGACATGTTTTATTCCGAGAGAGACGAACCATTGGTAGAATGGGACTACTTGCCACCAGTCGGTCTCAGACCGCTTAAAGGATTCGTCGGTCTGAAAAATGCGGGAGCTACATGTTACATGAATTCAGTATTACAACAGCTGTATATGGTAGAAAGCATACGAGTTGGACTTCTGGGCGCTGAAGGCGCGGCTAATGACTTGAATGAAGATTTTTCTGGGGAGGAAAGAATTGAAGGCGAACAAACGATAGAAGCCAACGACAATGATACGAATGAAGAAAAGTGCGGCGCTGATGAATCTAGAAAAGAGTACAATATCGGTATTTTGAAGCAAGTGCAAGCAATATTTGGTCACTTGGCATATAGTAAATTACAATATTATATACCTAGAGGTTTATGGAAACATTTTAAGTAAGTTCATTCAAGTCAAATAGATGATATTCTTCAAAATATAGATCTCTCCTTTTTCTTCTGTATGCTAATGTTTCTTTGTGTTATTTTGACAGACTTCAAGGTGAACCCGTTAATCTAAGAGAACAGCAAGATGCTGTAGAGTTTTTTATGAGTTTAGTCGAAAGCTTGGATGAAGCCTTGAAAGCATTGGGCCATGAACAGATTATGGGCAAAATTCTCGGTGGTTCATACAGTGATCAAAAAATCTGCAAAGGTTGCCCACATAGGTACATTCTTATTACCTGGTGCTGTTAAGATTATAAATACATTTTCTAATGCCTACTTTTCTTTTCAGATATTCCAAAGAGGAGCCGTTTAGTGTTATTAGCGTGGACATAAGGAATCATAGTAATTTATTGGATTCGTTGGAGCAATACGTGAAAGGAGAGCTATTAGAGGGTGCTGATGCTTATCATTGTGACAAATGTAACAAAAAAGTAAGAGATCCATTACGCATTCAACTAATTTTATTGTTTTTACATTATTTTCTGTTTAGGTTGTGACGGTAAAGAGACTATGCGTAAAGAAATTACCACCGATTTTGGCGATACAATTGAAAAGATTTGAATATGATTTTGAAAGAGTTTGTGCTATTAAATTCAATGATTATTTTGAATTTCCGAGAGATTTGGACATGGAACCCTATACAGTATCTGGTCTTGCTAAATTAGAGGGGGAGGTTATAGATTGTGATTACGAGGAATCAATCAAGACTACTTGCACGAAGTATCAGCTGAGCGGTATCGTTGTTCATAGTGGACAGGCCAGTGGCGGCCACTACTACTCTTATATTCTACACAGGTAAGATTGGTTCGTGTATATCTCTGTTGCTAATATTACTGGATATTGTCGTAACATAAGAATTTTCTTCTTTTGTTTGTTCCGTTTTTTTTTTTTTTTTTTTTTCATTTGGTAGGCAAAACGATGGAACAGCCAAGTGGTACAAATTTGACGATGGTGATGTTACGGAGTGTAAAATGGAAGAAGAGGAAGAGATGAAATCACAGTGTTTTGGCGGTGATTATCTAGGAGAGGTATTTGATCATATGATCAAGCGTATGAGCTATCGAAAACAGAAGCGATGGTGGAATGCCTACATGCTATTTTATACTCGATTAGATGTAGAGGAAAATGCTTTAATGAAGAGCTTAAATGAATTATCGTTGTGTAAGCTTATTCTTTATAATTTGATTCTCACATGGAGAATATATCTGAGCTGTGATTTGACTTTTATTCCAGACACCAAATTAGGAGTAATGAAGATGCCACCGGCTATCGAGTACAGCGTGAGAAAGCAGAATATAAAATTTATGCACAATCGAAATCAATTTAGCGCGGAATATTTTCAATTCATAAAGAAGCTCGTTTCTTGCAATCCTCATAGCATCAATCGGCAGAATTTAAATGAAAAGATTGTGAGAACTAATTTCAAAGATTTGTTTGTGTAAACGTGCAGAAGAAGAAAATTAATAATAATGTAAATGTGTATTCACTTTCAGAATCCTGAGACTGAAGAACTAGCAATGTTGTCAGTTCAATTGGCATCTAGATTCTTGTTTTATACAGGATTCCATACAAAGAAAACACTGCGTGGTAATGCAACGGACTGGCATGACATTATATGTTATCATTTGCGAAGTAGTAAAGCTGTAAGGCTGTGGTTTGCTCACAATGTACTTTTTAATCATCCGCACAGGTATGCCCTTAATTATATAAATTGTCTCTTTTTAGCAGTAAAATATTTCTTATTCTATATATATATTTTGTTTGTAGGTTTTGCGAATATCTTCTGAGCTGTCCAAGTACAGAAGTGCGAACGGCTTTTTTAAAGATTTTTGTATTTCTTGCTCATATCTCATTGCAGGATGGTCCGTGTGCCCCGCCTAGTTTTAATGCTCCTTGTAAGTCATTAGTAGCGCTCCTTTTACGCTGAAGTGAGTCGGTCTCACTTAAGGCGTAAAGTTCTAAGAAAAATTAATTATATAAACTACTATAATATTTAAAAATATTAGCTATGTTTTTGTTGTCTGCACTTTATACACTTTTCATCAAACATCTATTCATGCTACATATAAAAAATAAAAAACAATTTTTACGGAAAGTGCAGGAAACAGAAATAAGCTTATTGATTTCATGAATTATTCATATTGTACAATTAAAAATTGCTTTTGTGTTAGCAATACTTTTGGATCCAACGGCAACACTGAGTGACCATCTACTGCATGCTGTGCTTTTATTACTCGACCGAGAAGTTGCCGATCATGGTCGACATTTGCCACATTACTTTTCACTCTTTCACACATATGCTTCGGTAGGCCTTGTCGCAAAAGCGCAGCTTCTCAAAGTACGTAATTCATCAATATGATTATGAAAATCATAGATAAACTAATAATGAGTAATAGTAATTAATTCCCATTAATTTCAATTATAGCTTAACGTCCCAGTTAGATTTATGCTAGTTGCTATAGACGAAGGACCTGGTCCACAAATCAAATATCAATATCCTGAACTCACAAAGCTCCATCAGGTTGTGAGTATGCTAATTTGTTGTTGTGACGTTTCGTCCAAAGCAATATCCAGTCATGCAGATTCTGGTGCTGCTCCATTGCCCAATCCTTATGGAGATCGAGCATATTTATCGGAATATCTAATGCCTATTCAGCCACAGGCGGCCGATATTATTTTTAATAGAACTAGGTGAGTAGTGTTCCCTTTTATATTGGATTATTCTGATTAAATTTTTCTATGCTGCTATCAATGTTCAATGTTTGTTTCTTTGTTTCTTCTACTCGTTTCAACGTATACAGTTATATAAAGAAACTAATTGAGGATGCAAACGTTACCGAAGATACTATAAAATTACTGCAATATTGTTGCTGGGAGAATCCTCACTTGTCTCGCACAGTGCTCAGCGAATTGTTATGGCAAATAGGATTTGCCTATACCCACGAGCTGAGACATCACACAGACTTGTTGCTGGCAATGCTTCTTATGGAAGATTCATGGCAGACTCATCGCATTCATAATGCATTAAAAGGAGTGCCAGAAGAACGGGAAGGATTATTTGAAACAATACAGAGAAACAAGAATCATTACCAAAAGCGCGCGTATCAGTGTATAAAATGTATGGTACAACTTTTTACAAAATGTAAGCCGGCCCATCAGTTATTATATCAAAGCAACGACTTGAACAGAAAGTGGGTTCACGCCATCGAGTGGCTTCATGAAGAATTGGAAAAGGTTAGTTAACAGTTCGTTTATATTTATGTCCTTCGGTATTGATCCTTTTTATTTACCTAAAAACGAGATATTGAGTACTTGGTTTGTTTTAGCGACCATACGCATCAACCGCCCCTTATACCCACGCATACAATAATTGGTCACCACCAGCCCAGTCTAACGATTCTACTAATGGCTATGTTCTGGAACGCAGTAATAGCGCTAAGAAAACATTGGAGAGAGCCTTTGAACTTTGTCCGGTGGACGACCCAGAGGTTGAAGAGACCAGCGAAGAATTTACGGATGATACTTTAAAGTATCAATCGCGCATCAGAGAAACTTATAGAAACTTGATAGACGAAGAAGGAGTGATTGATCGAGACGAAGGCGAACGGCATGTTTTGTGAGTTTCTATATTTTAATCATTTTTAAAGCAATGAAATAAAAGCTGTTTTAAAAAACGAAGAATCCGTCGCGTGGCATTTTGCTCCGATCACTTATCGAGCCTTATTTGTGATCTTTTTGTTCTTTTTCTTTTCCTTTCTCTTCAGATATTTCTTAGATAAGCTACGTGATATGCAGCAAGACGAGCAACCGCAACCCGGGCCTTCTCCCGTTCACACTCCTCTAGTGCATCAAGTTCGTACCCGTTTGGTCCACCAGGTGCATACTCCGCAAAACTGTGAGTCATCGCAAAGTACAAACCAGGATCCTTAATCGATACTAAATATTGGCGTTTCAAGTGAAACTACTTTTGCAATTTCGAGTATTGCTGCGCCAGCAGCTTAGCGGCCAGATATTCAAGCATGTGTATAGATAATGAAAAATTTTTAACATTTTTTCGTACTGGACATTACCGTGTTGCGGTAGTCGAAACGTTTCACTACTAATGACTACTAAGAGGAAACTGTGACAAAAACCATTAAATACACCGTTTCTTATTAAAGATATGAATGGTAAATGTTGTCAGGGCGACCAGTTTTATCGCATTGCATTTTTTCCTTTTATTTCCACCTTTTTTACTTAGTTTTGTTTTCGTTTTTCTTATCTCTGTATTTATTGGGGAAAAACTCATTTATCATAAAAATATCTCATTGATTTAGCTTTCACGGTTTTAAGATGTATTATATGCATACATTGACACGATTTTTTAGAAAAACGATAAAGAAGAATAAATGTGTAGGGTCCTAATTGTTTGACTTACCTCGATTGACCCATGTGAAATCAGATTTAATGAAATTGTAAAAATGTATAGTGAATAGTGTTATGGGATCCCATGTATGCCGAAACGAATATATATGAGATAGATGAAAATCATTTTCCATATGCCAATGTAAATTTGTTATTAATAAACATATAAAATAGATTTTTCAATAATCGCTGATCATAAGTAAGAATCATGCAGATGAGTGTCTTTGTACCGTTAATAAACGCTCTATTACTGTAACTAGTGAATCAAACCAAATCGATTTCGATATTTAGCTCGAAGACGTAGCGAAACAATAGAATCTTTTGTACTTAATTTCTGGCATAATACGATAATTAAAATTAATTCCGTAATGGCATATGACGAGAAAAGAGATGGCGATATTACCTTGTAATTGTCCTACCAATAATACCTCAACCGAGGCGATTATACATTCTTTTATGTTAATAACGATTTTTAAACAAGAAGAGTTGTGCCTTTGACGCTGTGCGACTCCTTGGTGACTCTATCCGTATCTTCATCAAGAACCTAGAAAGAATGAAAATGATGCAACAGAAAAACCTTGTAATAATTATTTACGACGAAAAGTAATATTGATATCTATATCAAAAGAACATCTATAAATTATATTACTCCGAGCGATTCGTAGATGAAAGATTTCACACTCTTGTAATGGAATTAATAGCAATCCGGCGATAATGTTAAACGTTTAAAAATAACGAAGTTCAATATTGTACCGCAAAAGTAAATTTTATAATCAGTTCTTACGTATACATCGGTAGTGGTAAGCTGACAATGAGTAAAAATGAATATAAAATTACAAAAAAAGATGAACAAAAATAACTTTAAATAATGGGAGTATCACCATGCAAAAAGAAAAAAGTAACAAAACGAAGAAAGAAAAATAGTGGAATGACAGAGAGAAAATGAGGATTATATCGAGATCTTGTAAATTGCAAATTAGCTGTGGTAAAATTTCGCATTTAAGACACATGTTATATTAACATCGTCTTAACAAAGAAACGAATATACATACTTATAAGATTTCATGCAAATCAACCAACGATTAAGTCAAAACACGCCAGAGATAGCGACGTATTCATTATTATTGTTTTATGTTTATTAATTAATCATATTGAACGGTGTACCAAATTATATAAAAGCTTTTATCGGTCAAATAATAATGGTACCTAATCTTATTCAAGATGTACATAAGCTGCTTTTTATATGTGATAAAAATTATATTCCTATTATACCTTGAGCTAGAACGCTATTGTAAATCCTGGTTTTTGTACACAGACTGTATGCTAAGTTCTTTTTGTTAATGAAATTGTGTAGTCTATACTTATTTAATATTTAATTATATCACTAAATAAGCGTGAAGTTTTGTATAATAGTCAATTTTTAAATCATCGAATATCTAAAGCGGTCGAATCTGAAGGTCATTGTGTCATTTTAAGAGTGTCATTATTCTGATGTGTGAAAGTGAGAGAGTGAGAGAGTGAATGAGAGAGAAAAAGAGAGAAAGGTAAGAAAAGGAAGTGTGTGTACGAGAGTAAAAGGGAATTGTTTTATTCAATCATTATTTTCGGACAGCAATTCACCCAGCATCAAATTTAAAGTCAATCGTTAAGGGGAGGGAAGGAAGGTTTATAAGTAGAAGGAAGAAATGTATATAATTGAGCAGAAATTTTCCTATAAAATATTGCTTTTATTAACTTTTAGTACAGTTTGAATAATTTACAGAATAAAATTGAATACCATTATAAACAGCGAATTCGAATGCACTGCGTTATATGTTTATTATACGACTTTAAAGTTAATTTAAGAAATGGCAGGTATCCGGAACTAATATGCAAGGTAAATGTTTAAAGGTTTAAAAAATAATCATTTAGATTTTCTTTAATAATAGATGGATCATCGAGTCATACTTTATCGTATTCTCGAACAATTTTTTCTTAACAAATAATGATAAGAATTCAAATTAATTGTAATTAATTTACATTTGATCACACTTCAGTCGATGCTCTAGTCAATAAATTTAAGTGTACACTGATAAAATAAGCCATTAATTCCAATAGTCGTAGATTTGATAACGCATTTTCGCTAAAAGATAAGGAAAAGAATTAATAAGGAGGACAATGTATCAGAAAGGATTCTAATATTTGCCGGCAATAATTAAACATAAGATATTTATTAACTTTATACACATTTCGTGTGTTTCTTTTTTAGATTCTTGACAAAAAATATATGTAATTCACTTGCTTTTGACAATCAAACTTTTTTAAAACAAAATTTTTACGAAATCGATAGAAGATTTTAACACGAGCTAACATTAACAAATTTTCATAAAATCCTAGATTATTAACAATACATAATCGTGTTTTTTAATCTCAATGTACATTATTTGAATTAATAGGCACAGTTGGAGCATTATCCAGCTAGTATGTTGATTGACTGAAAATACTTGGATAATGCCCTTATATTTTAACAAACTAAACACGTTAACTATATTTATAAATGCATTCACTTCATGCTTCTCTATTATTGTTTATCATTATTTTTGTTTCTTTCTGAGTAAAGCATTGATTTTTAAGCCACTTATCATTATTGCTATCATAGTAATCATGCAGAAGTAAATTGATTCATGGAAAATTCTTTATCGTTACGCTTTAGCGATAATGCTCAGAGAAGTTTATCAATAATTATGAAGGCATTGGTTCACGAGTTATCTCATTCTACGGACCCCACAACACTATAGTCAGTCATCGGTTGGTCACAAAATAATCTTCGTAACAGACAGAGGGTAAACCTTAAGATAAGTAGATCCAAGATCTCGAGTGTTTTATTCTTCGATCGCGCTTCATCGGGGTATGTATTACATCAGAATATAAATTCAATAATAGAAAAGGAACAGCTAAGCAATTTGCGGAGCGTAAAACATAATTATTTGCAAACGTCTGTTAGAAAATTGTTTATTGATTTGTTACACCATATTTACTATAGTTTATATTAAGAGTTTCATCGGAGAACTTTCTTTCTTTAAACGTACGATATTACAATTATTTAAAAGTATGATTTTAATAAAGTAACAAAAAAAGTTATTCTGATAAAATGTTTGATTATAAATATCCCAAATGAAGGAACTCATACAATGAATAAATTCGTTTCCGTCGAGGATTACGAGAATTATGCTCTGAACAATTTAACTCCATCCGTAAGGGATTACTACAAGAGTGGAGCCGGTGGAGAGCGTAGTCTAAAATGGAATAGAGAAGCATTTGGAATGTAAGTAATGCACTTCAATTGTTATACACTAACTATTGCATCAGTACAAATATTATTTACGCGCGTAAATTATCACATTAGTTATAGAATACGTCCAAGAGTATTAAGAGATGTATCCAAAAGGGACTTGAGCACTGTCATACAGGGTGAAAAAATTTCTATGCCCGTATGTATAGCACCAACCGCCATGCAACGTATGGCACATCCTGATGGGGAATGTGCCAATTCGAGAGGTAAATCTCAATCACATAATTTGCTTGACTTTTTTTTCTCATTAAAATGAATAATTTATCAAAAATCTAGCTTGAAATCCAGGCACAATTATAATGATATGTACAGTTGTATATATTTACGGTCCCTTCATCAATCAGAATGATTATTAAGAGAAGAAGAGACAAAAAATAGAAACTTAATTTTTGAATTTAATTTCAATCGATCTTCGGTCCTACGTTATCCCAGTTGATGATGGCTTTCATGTTAACGTTTTCTATTCTCCATTTCTGCGTAATGGAAGACGCATCGCATTCGGTAACGTAAACTCTTTTGAAACCAGGATCTATATCCAAGCATCTTTGAGCATTACCATGGATCAGCCACTGCTTTTCAACATCGTAACGCCATAATTGATTTCCTTGTTTCCCATGGCAAGGGTAAAGGCTGATCGGAGATTTGACATCGCTCCTAGAGACATCCAAGCAATCACTACGGTCTTTAGGCCTGACGTCCTTGTGCCACGTTAAACGAAATTCTTGTTCCGCGACGAATTTCCCAGGATTATCCTTAATGCATAAATCAGCAGTTATAAGTTCGTCTCGCTTTCGCTTTTTCGAGTCCAAACATAGCTCGGTCGCTGCCATATTTCTAATTTCACCAAATGCAAAGTCTTCTGGCTCGATAGGTGGATAAACTTCAACCAGATCGAAAGCTATGTTTTCTATAAACCATTTGAACGGCTTGCAATGCAATTTTTTCCGCAGATTCTTTTGTTCGGTTAAATCACCAGGATTCAGTGATCGTAAATGAGGACGTCTCTTGTAGACGTATTCAGCGTATTCATCCATCCATACTTCTGCTACACGCTTGTAGTTTCTCCCGAGAAAATCACCTCGGCCAGGATTCGGAAAAGGAGGAAATTTTCGATAAATATGTCCAACTCGTGAACAAGGGGCATCGTACATCTGTCCACCGCACTGCCAGATTTTAAACGACAGCTCATACTGCTCGCCACCCCAAATGTCCAAACCGCTGTCGTAGCCACCAAGCTCCCAGAAAAATTGGGCACTTATTGCGAATAGACCTCCAGCCATAACAGGACTTTTAAATGGCTCTGAAGGATTTTTCAAATCTTCCTTTAACAGTGGTAGTCGCTTATAATATAATTCCCAATCAAAAGCACCTCTAGCACCTTCATCCTGTGCCCTATATTCAAAAGTTTCATATGCTATCACATCAATAAAAGGGCATACACATGTCTTATAATTGTTTGCTATTGGCTCCAATAAAGGAGGTAGCCAGTCAACATTAGCTTCACTGTGAGAATCTAGAAAAACTAAAATTTTTGCTCTGGCTCTTTTAGCTCCTGCCAATCTTCCTCTGATTAAGCCTGAACGTTTTGGCAAACGCAAGATTGTCACCTTTGGCAGATTTTTGGCTACATAGTCGTCTAGTCGTTTTTTCAAGTCTACCTTAGTACTTGCGTCATCAACTAATATAATTTCTTCTAAGAGGGAGACTGGTGAACGATTAATGACACTCCAGCAGGTACGTAGCAGTGTACTGAAGTGCTCATTGTGGAAGGATACTATTACAGACACCGAGTCTAGCTTACTTAAGTACTTCTTTGTCCTGCAATCTGGATGTCTAATGTCTGGTACTGAACGATTAAGAGAGATCATATCGCTGAGAGCAGCATTGAAGCCATTTGTTCGATATAACTGTTCTTTTGAAGCATTCATATTTGGAGGAAGAAATGCTGGTCTTCCTTGCTCACCAAATCCAAGTACCTGTTCTTCTTTCTTTGTGCCATCAGATGAAATCTATGGTATTAAGAAATGTTATTTACATCAAATACTAAAAATTTAATCGATTATTTGTGTTCATAGTACCTGTTGCAGAGTGGCACTTGTGATTTCACGATTTTTTGGCGAAGTACTACGTATACAGCGAAAAATAACAACAGTCGAAAAAATGGTCAAAATAGCAAATAAAATGAATTTTATGAGACTAATGAGATTTCGTTTCATCATTTTAATTAGTTTCTAGCTAACTACAGTACACAACCACTGCGAGTACAAAATCATGGCACAAATTACTAATAATACGGGTTAACTTAACCTCACCAATCACGTTATTTTAGCATGTCGCTCTTGACTTATCTGTCTTATCTGTCATTTCGCCTTCATTAAAAAGCTGATAATAAATTGTGCTATCTGTACTTATGGGCCATATCACGTATCATCTCATTCAAGTGGGTAGTATGAATTTCAACCTGGATTCTGTATTCTAGACGTCCCATAGGTTCCTTCGATTCCATCCGCCACATTTCTCTTTTTTCAACACTATATTAACAAGTTGATGATGCGGTTTGGAAAAAACTTTCAAAGACATTCTGATTTTATATGCGTTTTAATGTTTCTTCCCATTCCGTTTTAGCCGCTCAAGCCGCTGGAGTGATCTTCATTATGTCAACAATATCGACCAGTAGCATTGAAGAAGTTGCTTCAGCTGCGCCAAACGCAATCAAGTGGCTACAATTATATGTTTTTAAATCTCGAAGTGTAAGCTTGGACCTTATCAGACGAGCTGAAAAAGCTGGTTTCAAAGCTTTAGTCCTTACTGTGGATGCACCGGTTTTTGGTGACAGGAAAGCCGATATTAAAAATCAATTTGCGTTACCTAGCCACTTGAGGTATAAAGAGACATTAATACAAAGCAATTAGTTCATTAGATTGCGCTACTCGTGTTTTTACTACTATTATAACTATAATGAATTGTACTATACATTACATCTGTCAGATTTGCAAATTTCGATGGAGACTTGTCATCCGATATAAATAAGAAAACAACTGGATCTGGATTAAACGAATATGTAACGAATAGCTTCGACACATCTCTTTCTTGGAGTGATATTAACTGGCTTAAAAGGTATAAAAAGGTGTCTCAAATATGTCGAATCAGTTGATTATATTATTATAAAAGCTTAATGGGCTTCGTCATACCGATATTACAGAGTAACATCCGAAAACTCGTATCAATTATACGGCGTTATCTGTTGACTATTTGAAAACTTATATCATTTTAGTAATGTTGTAAGCTGTCCTTTTTATTAACATAATTAAATTTTTTTTAAACGATATAATGAGTTTTAAATTAGTCGTCAAATAACGAATTATATTACATATGCATATTTCTCCGTAATGTAGGTATGAGGAATCCCGTTAATGTGTTTTAATTGGCGAATTGTACAGTTACCGTATCTCTCAGATGTAATTATTTTCTTTTAGTGTGACCAAGTTACCATTAATATTGAAAGGTATACTGACTGCAGAAGATGCGCTTTTATCAGTGGAACATGGGGCGAATGGTATTATTGTTTCGAATCATGGTGCTCGGCAAATCGATGGGGTTCCTGCAACAGTTAGTGATATTCAACTATAGGAGCAGTTATTTGTAGCTTTATAATTTAATTTTACTTACAGATTGAAGTATTGCCAGAGATAGTAAAAGCTGTTCAGGGCAAAATTGAAGTTTACATGGATGGCGGCATTAGAGAAGGGACTGATGTTTTTAAAGCACTCGCGTTAGGCGCTAAAATGGTTCTGACATTATGGCATTTATGCATTTTTCTCTTTTAAAAATAAACACATGCTTAAAAATAGTAATGATAATAAAAATAATGAGTGCTTTGTGGTTAGGTTCTCATCGGAAGACCTATGATATGGGGGCTTTCCTATGCTGGGGAAAATGGAGCTACACACATTCTTGAAATCTTGAGAAAAGAAATTGATACGGCATTTGCCTTAACAGGTATACATATAATATGTACACTATGTGTAACATGAATTTGTATAAAATTAAATATTCCTCTTCTTTTCAGGCTGCGCTAACGTAAATGATATTTCGAAAGAAATGGTAATCCACGAATCCTATTACAGTCGCTTGTAAATAGTGTTTTTGTTTTGAATTGTATATATATAACAGTGTACACTGGCAGGTAGAAACAGCGTTTCTTTACTAAATAAACTTGTTTGCTCGGTCATCTATCTTCAACCTTTAGTCAAGTGAAATGAAAATATGCGGTGATAAGACACCGATGAGTTGTAGGTAGAAAGAGCCCCTCCAGGAATATATATCTTTCCGAAGTGTAAACAAGTATTATAATGGACCTTACCTCTCACTGATAGAATAACTTTCCTTTCTTGCAGTTTTCAACCCCAATTTAAAAATAATCATCTAAACATGTTTAGGCTCATTTTCATTTTAAAAATGCAAATAATTGCTTAATAATAATTTCAGAAATATTTAATTAAAAATACAAAAGTTTAAAATTTGTATTAAGTATTAGAGCAACAGGTATGTGTCATAATTGCTTTCGTCCCATTTATAGCCTTCGGTTTATTGCTGTGGACTCGATGCTAGTCAGGTAAACCGCTTGATGGAGAAATCCTTCCCGCCAACGAAGTGCCCTAAAATATTTGTTTACGTTTTGGAAAGAATATAATTCCCCGAGGTGTTTTCGCTTGACTAAAAGGCGAGGATAAGCGAGCAAGCTTAAACAGGTTAGGGACGCCATTATACAACCGGTCAAGCATAAACGTCGAGCCTTATAAAGACAAGTGATGATTATTTGTGTCTCTTGTTTACATTCTTCTCTCAAAATTCTATGTATACGAAGTAAGATAGGATGCGATTCTGAATTAGTTTTAACGTACTCTCTTCATCACAACATAATTGGCATATTTTATTGAATATATACATTGAATATAAATCTGTATATGTATATATTTAATAGGTCTATACTTATGATGAATATATCCCGTATATACACATAAATACGTGCACATATTGAATATAACATTGATATATTGTTTTTGTATGCACATACATACGCTCTGCCGACATTTTTACAAACGAAGCTGAATATCCTTGACAAAATATTTCTGTAATATAATATGTTACACGGGATTGCACGATTTACACTTCTAATGAAAAATAAATGTCGGCGCGAAAAAATCAGCGCTGTTTATTTTATATCTTTTACAATAATCTTTTTTTCATTTCTGATTAGGATGAGCCAGCCATTCTACGTATAGATCTATTTCTCTTTCTCCTTCACTCCAAAAAATTTAATAAATTATTGCAGTGCAGCGCTATATTATAATTTAGTTAGTCTGACACTGCAATTGCAAAATTGCAGCACTTCTTGATTTCTCAGCAATTCAATATATCGGAAGCTCCCATTTTTCTTATCATATAACGCATATTGTTTATTCACCCTAAAGCGTGCCTGTGTGTCTGACTGGTGGTGTGAGCTAAAAAATTACATCATTTATATTCGCGCACGTGTCATTGTTTTATACAGAACGTATACGCGCACACAGATATTATTTCTCTTTTTTTCTCCCTTTAGACAAATATTTCTTTAATTATTTTATACAATTCTCTTTACGTATAATATATATATTTGTATATATATGTATACATTTAAAATGTTTTAGTTTTCTTGTCAAATTCATGTCAATGACGTACACACTCTTTCTGCAATATCTGAATTTATTCTACACAGTCTAAATTTTAAGATATAGTTTCTTATGGTACCAAGTAAAACTTGGCACTTTTGTAAAAATTACTCTTCTGAGATTCTCTTTAACATCGATTACAATTTTGCGGTACAGTACGAATGTGGAGAGATGGTCTTAAGAGCCATTTTTAACGGGTAGTGTGTATTTTAATTATGTATTATATTTATGTATTGTAATATACACATGTGTGTTGAAGAGTCAGTAAATTACGTAATTTTTGTCAGGGATGAAAAAGTTTGAAATCATACGTTGTTTGAATTTACGAAACGAAATAGAATAAAAAAATGATTGTATCTGAAATTAATACATTATTGGTCTATGAAAGTTGAATTTTTAAAATGTTCTAATAATATATAGTTAAATCTTCTACTCCGTTATTATACTTCGTATAAAAACAATGGTATAATATTATGTGTATCTTTTGGTTTAATATTACAGGAATGTGTAATTGAAACCGTGATTTTCATTAAAAGGTCTTTAAGTAAGATTATCTTACTTATATTGTAAGATTGATTGGTCCAAAAGTGTGGTTATGTATAACGTACTGTGATGCAACGCTGTTACCATTTATTTTATATGCGCAAATCCATCAAAAGTTGAATAATCCTATTGATTCTTGAATTGCTCGTGTGAGAATCCACGAGTAAAGTAAAGTAAAAGAGCAAGATTTACCCTATTTTTCTCATTCACTCATTTACTATTGGAATATTTTTGTGCAACGTGAGCAATGTTGAAGGAATCTAATCCAATACTAAGCAGATATTTGTCATCACTACGTGTCCTAACCTAATACAATTAATGTAGTATCTTGGTTATCTCGCAAGTCGTTACTCGCAATTAAGCCAAACTGCGAAGAAACTACAACTCTTTGTGTTCCTATATTATGTGGTGTAATAGGTGCGTTAATTTTTAGTTCTCTTTTAATTCTTCTTCATTCTTTGTCGAATATTTGATCGTCACAATCAGTCTGAATCTAATTGACAATAATTCCGTACGAAAAGTAGTTATCCTCTAAGACATTTATTTTTGGCTTTTGATCATTCAACACGCTGACTATGTATCTAAATTAAATACTTTAACAAACGTTTATAATACGCAAACAATGCAATCGTGCTAATGGCTATCAAATGCGTGTAGCAACAGTATATGAAGCGCATAGACCTCCTGTTCTTATCTTCTAATACGTGATATACGAGGCGCGTCATCTGCCGGTTAAAACTATTCTTTTTCTTACGGAGTACACATAATAATTATGATAATGCTGCAAAATTTTGTCAGCTATTTCCTTAAAATAGAAATAATTGATACGTCATTATATAATGAAAAAAATTTGATATTTTTTCTGTGGAATATTCCCAGCATTGAACAACCACCAAGCTAATCGTGAACGTTTGGTTAGCTTGATACGTTTTTTCACACATTTTGAACTCAAATTTACATACCCAAATTGAGTTGTCACAATAGCACTACTGTTTTGCCGACCGAATCCAATTAAATATTTGAATAATGATTTAAGAAATTAAATAATAATTATATATTCCCTGATGAGCCAGACGACAACAATTCCAAAGATCTTTCTCCACGGTATAACTGATTCTTTTTATACATTGGTCGTTAATTTAATCAAATACAACACACATTTCCTTAAGACAATTACTTACACCCATTTATCGAACATTATTGACACTAAAATGTCAATTAGCTTATATTATAGATGACTACGTTTTTAAATTACTCATAGTATATGTACACACACTAGCACGCGACACACACATTCCTACAATTTATCATTTCTATGATCAGATCAAATGTTTCATCTCGCACAAAACAATTAATCTCAAATAAATTCCTTGATTATTCATAGCAATTAGTTAACATTAGCTAATCGTGTTAGTTTTGTTTAATATCACACAAAAACGCTCGCATGGTAACGCGTTATCAATGATCATCACATTACTATTTATGTATACTACAAGCAAATTATTTTCTATTTGCAATAAAAAGCAGACTGCCGCTTGAAGCAGTTTTTACTGCGAATTTTTATCTGCATTCTTTCTATTATTATTCTAGTTTATTTTTATTCAGTATAGCACCGCACTTAATCGATCGAATGAATCAACAATAATGTTCATTCTTCTCCTAAGGTCAAGCGTGCGTCTTGTAATCAGTGCACAATCTGACAGGATTTTACAGCTTTGTCCTGGTTCAATGTATTCAATTCTATGAATATTTTACACAGAGGGGTTATACATATATTATGTTTGCGCACATGGGGTATCAAATACGAAACTTGAGAATCGTAGTAGAAATGCATCTCCTAAATTTAACTGTATTCGATCCGAGCCTATTGTAAATTAATTATAATTTTACACTTGTTAGTCAGTATAAGAAGTTCCCCTCTTTTTTAATTACATTCTATTGAAAGATGCCTGACTGCTTAATTTAATTGGATAGAGTCTACTTTTTAGGTTTATATAATATTTATATAACGTACATGGTAAAGAAAAAATGACACAGGCATTGAATTGTGGGACATATATTTTTAAGCATACAGAAAATAAATATTATTTCAAACAATATAACAGCTGAATTGTTTTCAATGATTTATGACGCGTGTAGTATCATTTTTTCCAAGATTTGTTCAATTGCCTTATACATTTTTCTGTCATTAATTAATTCGTAAAATTGATAAAGTGCATATTTCAGCCGGATTCGTATAAAGGATTTGGATAGAAACCCAATGCGACGTATTATGCACGCCTACCTCATTAACTAGTCTCATCCCATGAAAATAGTGTCCAGCAGCAATCTCTGCTCGCTTATAAGATGAATCATAGCAGAAATTCCGCAGTCCTTAACAGTGATTGTGGAGTGTCACTTTGTTACTTCGTACATTGGCTTATTTACCTATTTCTTTATGTATTTGTTCATTCATTCTTGCATTCATTAATGTATCGCTTCTATAAATTTAGAAGTAATTTACAGGAAGGAGGAGAAACGGGACGCATTAAACATGATTCTTCTTTTGATAGTTAAATTATTAATTAAAATAATAATCAAGATGATTTTCAATTGCGCTTACTTGATCAAAGTAGGAATAAGCTCGGATGGACCTGAGACAAGTTATTACAATGATAGCATATGTTTGTCGGATGTAGAATTCAATATTGTTTTACGGTACTTCACGCGAAACGACATTTAGCATCGAGTATCAGTAGTGTGTAGTGCCTCTGATGACACATCTATGTTCTTCAGATGTATTATTGTTAAGTTGGAGAATATTGGAATGAGTACGCGAATAGTTCGTTGTAATTACTCGTATAATACGGAATACCAGTGTTTAGTATAATATTCTAAACCGATTACTCTCAATCAATACAATAATACAGTTACTTTTTGTTTAGTTGCTTTTAATTCAACACACTGGGCTGCGTGGACGTACATACGCTTTGCAATCTATTCTTTTTCTATACACGTACTTGCTTCTGTGCAAATCACGCGACATGCAATTGTTTTCCAACTACGTACAATGAACTATTTAGTGTTTCTTTAATGTAGTGTTAAAATTAGTCATAATTACATGATTTCAATATGCGTATATATATGTATATATATATATTTATATGTGTATTTACATTTACTATCTACATTATCTACACATCAACGAACAATTAGTTTTGCTTTTTTTTGTAACGTCGGTTTAGGTTCCGTCTTTCAAAAAATATTTCCTCTCGATTCTCATTATATCGATGCATAGTATATATCAATCTGAATCGTAGCTATTCACAGTATCTCAATTATGATAGGTTTATCCATGTCTCATCAGGACTATTGTCTTAATCTCTTTAACAAGTCATATTCTCGACTAGTTCAAAATAAAATAAAATAATTATAGGCATACAAAGAGTAATCAATATCAATCGGTCCGCGACTCTTAAACAAAAGCGAAAAAAGGAAAAAATTCTGTTTGCACAGATGACGAGATTTAAGCGGTTGCCGAAAGATGATCGTTCAATAAAATATAAAAAATAAATAAACTAACTTAAGAGAATCATAATAACAAACGGTATATTAAAAGATAATAGTTAACGAGTCAAGCATATAAACTCGGCGTGATTTCATATCGTCACAAAAATATCTTTTATTCTCTCTCTTCTTCTCATACGCACATGCATGCTCATTCACGCGTCTTTGTCTCCTATATTTCTCTAAATATATTCAATATATATATATATACATATATATATATATATATATATACACACACAACGCCAATCTTTCCACATATTGCTCAGCATCAGCTCTCACTCTAATCCTGATACTGTGCTCTTGCTTTTGGTATTATGCCACCCCATTTTCCTTATTATTTCTCTTATACCCTCATTCCAACTGCGCTCGTACCACGATAGGAACGATATTTCTCCGAGATAACATCTTCAACGACGATGAGGTGATTGGCCCATTGCCCATGGCGGTTCTGCTAGTCAGACTTGTTCGATAGTGACGAAACTATCGGTAACAATTTGGTGTATAATCCTCTTCGCAAATACATGCTCGAGCTCAAATAAATTTCATCAACTTTGACACTTTTGGCGTATTTGTAGCGAGGTCTGAGCTCTCTCGAGCTCACATTTTCAAATTGAATCATTCGGCAGTTGTAGGGCCGTGTCCTATATGAATGCCCAGCACTCTAGTGTCTTCACGACGAAGTCTTCGCGAGGTGCCAATGGATCGTTACCGTAGGTGCTGCAGGCTTGCGTCCTACCTTGGTACAAATCACCGTCCAGCCATAGACCAAACTTTCCACTGAAAACAGGAATTCGGTTGATATTTGTATAATCGAATCAAAAAAAGCAAATACTACTTATCAAGAGATCTTGTTTACTCACTCGCCAGCTCCTATTGCCAAGCTCTCGTTGTTACCTTTGATGAAATACAAATTATCACCAGTCCAGTTATAAGCTTGAAACCTTGGAGTGAACCTGAATAACAGCGATTCACCGGTTCCATAAAAATGATCACTGACGTGCAGAGAGCAGGATGTAAGAGCTCCAAAAACCTGTGTAAAAATATATTTTTAATTTTTAGCATAGATAATAAGAAGTTACAATTATTTGTTACCAAAAATGTAGGTATAAATCGTTAAGTTTTTGTTACTAACGTTGCCTTCGGTATCCTCGATTACCAACAGAATGGGACTTTCGAGTCTCGCCATTTTTCTGTACATACTGTTGAGACTGAAACCATGCTGACTCGTACTGAATATAAGTGTCCATAGGTAACCTTCTGCTCTAGCAGGTAAGTGTCGACACAAATGCTCTCGATGTTCGTCGCTCAATATTTCTGTGGTGCCAACCAAATCAGGTACAATAATGTCGCTGTCCAATGAAATTGCACTATTCGCGTACAAGGCTCTCCTCAGCTCCTCGCTCATAGACAATACCTAGGACATAGAGAATAGTGTTAGAAATATTATATTGACACAATTTACAAAGAATCAACTTCTTCTCGTTGAAAGTAAATCTTTTAATAATATCTTAATTCTATATTCCACATATAAGAAATATAATTTTACTTTCAACGTGAAAATTACAAATGCCACATTTATGCATAATCAGGACACACCAATTCGATATACCACTTTTAGAATTTACATTATAGTATAACATTTTACTACATATCAGCTAATCTATGTTATTAAAAACAACTACAGCGAGTGTTGCCGTGCATGAGTTTTAATATTGTTGTTCTGGTCTTATTCTTGTATGGTGTTATGTATAATATATATATAAATAAATTCTTAGTGAGATATTAACTCTGTACTTCATACAGGAGATACAATTTTACTTTCAATGTGAAAGTTACAAATGCCACATTTATGCATAATCAAGACAAATTAATTTGATATACAATTTATGTAATTCGCTATAATATAACATTTTACTACGTATCAGCTAATCTATGTTATTAAAAACAACTACAGCAAGTGTTGCCGTGCATGAGTTTTAAAATATTGTTGTTCTGGTCTTATTCTTGTATGGTGTTATGTTTTGAAGAGTATTCTTAAATATTATTTGTAGTATAAACGAGCAATTCTGTACGTGAATATGTACACATGAGTCGTGGACTGAAAAAATATAGTCGAGGCTGGGTGAGATCTTGGTTGCAGCTACTTAACGCATGTTAATAATCGCGTGTTTTCCCAGATACTATTCATTGTGCATGGAGCAAAAATATCGTTTTTAATCGGAGCTTAGCAGATTTATTGCTCTTGCTCGCTTTTGTAGAACGATTTGTTCTTGTGCAGGGAGTGTACGAGTATGATACAAGTTAATTCGCAAATCCTAAAGAAAAGCTTGCTATTTACATTGTTTATGCATTGTAAAGTGTATAAAATATTTTTTTAACGAATAAACATCTGTCAGCTTTATTAGCCTCAGTGTTGCTGTGATTAATCATTATAAGAAAATAGAGGTGGGATTAATTAGTCTTAGTTGTATATCATTACTGTGTCAACAAAAGAAAGAAATATCCTATTAATGAAATTAAAAGGAATATGCCAAGCATAAAAATAAGATTATCACAAGGAAGATTAATTTTCAAAGGAATTTGAGATCCCTGAAAATGGCGAATATTAATTGGAGAGTTAACTTTTTTTACTTTTTTTTAAACAGGTACTTTGTTAAGCTGTTATAGCTTCTCGACGAAAACAAGAAAATTAGTTACTAATGTTCATCCTCTTTACTATAGCGAATAAGAAATTGCAGGTGGGATTAATTAGTCTTAAGAGTATACTATTAACATATTGAAAAAATAAATTAAAGAAAGAAATATACAATGCAGTTGAATAAGTTATTCAAAGCATAAAAATAAGGTTATCGCGTTGAAGATTAATTTTCAAGAGAATTTCAGATCATAATAATGGAGAGTATTAAACTAAGAATTAATTTTTTTTCATCGTTCTGAAATGGATACCTCGTAAAGCTATTAGGTTTTCAACGAAAAGACAAAAATAAAAGTAGTTGCTAATGTCCATTTTCTTGACTATAGCGAAGTCACGTATAAAACTATTGTTATCATGATAACATTTGTTATTGAAAGCGATTACCATTTCTAATTAATTTACTCTATTACAATATACAAGGTGAAAGAACAAAGTGACCTGGCGTCGATTAAAGAATATTTACAGAATTTATCGCAATAATAAAACAATTATTAGCAATTGCACGAAACAATTTTTTAAAAGGACCAAATGACTCAATTTAGCCCTGTCCGTCCAGCTATTTGGCAATTTCCTGTGAGTAAGTGAGTAGGTAATGTAATTGACGTAATAAGAAGCGCGTGTGTATTTCTTGCAAACAAAAGCGAGTGGTCCTCTGCACATGTGTGTGTGAGGTGTGTGCGCATGCACGCGCGCCTATACTATATACATATATAATATCGCTTCAAATACCTTGGTCTTTTGCTTAAGAAATTTTGTAATCTTGCCAATTGCATTGGGCATCTTTGGCTTTGGCATTTTTACTAAATTTGCACTACCACGAATTGGAACGAAATTAACAAAAAAAGTCTTCGAGACTTTAACTATATTTTACAACTGTTTTGCTCTCGTTTTTTTTTCAAGTGCACCGTTGAATTGTTCCAGAAGCCAAAAGCTCACACGAGTATAATTTGTAAAGCACACGTGTATAGAACACAAGTTGCAATGCCGAGTCTCTTCGTGAGATTAAATCTGCTTATTCTTCAATTTTGGTAATTTTGACAATTGTTCACAATTGGATGCGCGACGCAGTATGATCTGCACGTTCTCCAAACAAATAGAATACTGCGTTTTTACATTATTAAGTTTATTCTCCTTTTTTTAACGTGTTTAGTTGAAGAGTTCCAGAAGCCAAAAGCTCACACGAGTATTATTTATAAAGCACTCGTTACTGCATGGAAAAACAATTGTAATGCTAAGTTTCTTAGTTTTACTATTATTTTTCCTTTTGCGTACAACGATGAACCGTTTCAGAAGCCAAAAGTTCACACGAGTATTATTTACAGAACACAAATTTACTATACGGAATAACAGTTGTAACGCTGAGTTTCTTCGCGAGTTTGAGTCAGCTTTTTCCTCACTAGTTGGTAATTTGTACAATTATTCACAATAAATTACTCGACGCAGCACGATCCGCACGTTTTCAAAACAAATTGAACACTGTGCTCAGTATCATCAATTTCAACTAACTCTGATAAACCGAACCTCGAGCAAGCCACTCTCTCGAAAAACAAACGTTACTGTGCAAAATAACAAGTTTAACGCTGAATTTCATCTCGAGTTTGAGTCAAAGTTTTCCTCGCTAGTTATAATTTTTACAATTATTCATAATAAATTATTCGACGCAACACGATTCGCACGTTTTCGAAACAAATTAAGCACTGTGCTTAGTATCATCAATTTCAACTAACTCTGATAAACCGAGCCTAGAGCAAGCCGCTCTCTCGAAACGCATACGTTACTGTACAAAAATAACAATTCTAACTCTGAGTTTCTTTACGAGTTTGACTCAGCTATTTCCTCATAAGTTCTAATTTTTACAATTGTTCGCAATTAATTACGCGATGCAGCACGATCTTTACGTTCTCAAAACAGATTGAGCACTGCGCTTAACATTATCCATTTCAGTCTACTCTGGCAACTGAAGCAAGTTGTTCTCTCTCTCTCTCTCTCTCTCTCTCTCTCTCTCTCTCTCTCTCTCTCTCTCTGTCGAGAAAAGGAGAGGCGAAGATTGAAGAAGAAGCGTGGGGATAAAGCAAAAAAAATGTAAGTATAGAATGCGAAGTAGGAGGGTCGATGCGCATTATTATCGACGCAGCAAATGTATGCAAAAAGAAAAAGCTAGTTTTCCATATGACTGATCGGTTTTGCTGTCTACTTCAGCTCGATCAATTAAACGAGTCTGTTACGAGATAATCCCTCGATAACAATGCCGAAAACAAACGCGCGTGGCTTGAGATAACGTCGTATTTTCGCTCTGTAGCTTCTATCTATGCTGCGAATCGACTGGTATGACAATTATGATACTGTAAATAGCTGTGAGTGCAGCAAAAATACAAAAGAGAGGGTAAATTGAATAAGAGAAGACGCTTGGTATATCGACCTTTAAATATCACGATAATATCTGGACGAGCTTTTGGCTAATGCTATTTTCGTATAATGACAAAACTATTACTGTAAATAACTGTCGATACAGCAGAAATACAAACGAGAGTGTAAACTGAATGAAATAAGGCGCTTGGTATATCGGTCTTTATAGTATATCACGATAATATGTCGACGAGCTTTTGACTAATGCTATTTTTATATAATGACAAAATTATGGTACTGTAAATAACTGTGAGTGCAGCATAAATACAAGAGAGACTGTAAACTGAATAAAAAAAGACACTTGATATATCGATTTCTCTATATCACGATAATATGTCGACGAGCTTTTGACTAATGCTATTTTTGTATAATGACAAAATTATGGTACTGTAAATGGCTGTGAGTGCAGCAGAAATACGAGAGAGGAGGAAACGAGTAAACCGAGTGAAGATAATTGGTGTATCAATCTCTCTATATCAAGAATCTCGTCAAGCTTTTGGCTAATGCTATTTTTGTAATTTGATAAAATTATTACTGTAATTATAGCTGTCAGTACAGTAGAAATACGAGAAGAGAGCAGATGAGTAGACTGAGCGAAGAGACTTGGTGTATCGATCTGTCTATATCACGATATCTCGACAAGCTTTTGGCTAATGCTATTTTTAAACCGTGACAAAATTATTCTTGTATATGCGCACCAACTTAATACTACTGTACACTTAAAAAACGCTTTGGATTCGGTACTCGAGAAATAACAAAAATATTTCATCATAATCATTAAAGAGACTTTGTGATTATAAATGCTTCCATGTCGATGGAGGAAGTGTGGAGGATAAACAGAAGAAGAGAAAAGAAACAACAATGAAGCTTGGGAACTAACTATAAGTGCAACATGCTACACGTGTCTTATTTAGGTGCCGGATCTACTGGTCATCTAATGTTACAAGATAAGTAGCAGGAATCCCTGCTGTCAGGCTCATCTATCTATTCGATAACATTAACAATCATCGGATAAGTATGAATGGATTCATGTTTTTCAGTGTAAAATATGTAAGTAAGTATACGCATAGTACGAGTATGTAATCATATAAAAAATAAATTGTGCCGAAATTTCTACTAGGTATCGCTAGTTAGAGATACTCTGTGTGTTTGACATTTATTGAAATTTTTTGCTTGAATTAGGGATTTGACTCGATACCTCCGGATCCTGGATCTGCTCGGAATCGGCCGATGCGCTAGACGTCTTCAGGATACTGTAGAGCTTTACGTAGGGTGCCTTGATCAGCTGTTCGCCAATACAATCGGCACGTTTAACACAATATGCTTTCATCTTTATTTCTCGATCCTCGCCTAACTATCCCTCCCCCCACCCCATCAATCATTCTTCCTTTTTTTCTCTCTCGCTCTTTCTCCTAAAACTTTCAAAATTTTTCGTACACGATAACGAGCTTCATCGACAGCTTTATCAAAAGAAAGAGACAAACGAAAATATTGATGCTAACAGTCTAAGAAAATATCGGTGTCCGTTACGCACATTCGTAGACTTTTCAGCGATCAACGGATATATTGGTTAGAGGCGAGGAACGAGTAATCGAGAAACATTACGATTTTAAGATTAAATGGCGCATGGACATGATTATTAATGCTATGAAGTCGCGCGAGGTATTTCGGGCGCAATTACAATGTTCGAATGAAATTTTCGATTCTATGCGTAACATGATAATGTAAATGCGATGTAAGTGAGTACGAGTATGGAGTATGATTGTTTCGAATAATGAGAGGCTGATCAGGCGTCGATGCAAGCACCACTGTGCTTACCTCCCAAGACTCTCTGGTGAGCTCGGAAATCTCATCGCCGTCCTTTTTGCCGTCCTCCGAAAGATCTCCGCTCTCTTCAGCATCGTGCGGTGATAATTCCGGAGACAAATCCGTGTCAGTGTCCGATAAAATGTATCCCCGTTCCTTCCAGTAATCCTCGTCCAATTCACCGTACAACGATGGTACCCAGGCATGTATAAATCTATATAGATCGTCCACCCTGTAATTAGGAAAAAACAAATTAATTACAAAAATAAAAAAGTACAGGTAAACTCCTAATTAATATCATTAAAAAGAGATCGTACCTATTTCTAACAAACGGCAATACATTCATTACTCTCTCTGGCACTCGAGTATTATTATACAAATAATTAATCATCCCTGATAATGACATAAATCGTCTGATGCGTTTCGTCGTCTATTTGTCATACAAACTTTTACGTAGTTGGATATGTCAGAGTGTAACATTTAACTCTAACCTAAAAATGTATGACGCAGCAATACCAGCTTATATAGCGTTATTACATCAGTATAATCCTTATGTATGCTACATAATCAGCTATTAGCTAAGAGCTTACCTCTATCGCTTGTTTATTTTATTATTATAAAGAGTATTTATTAACAATGAACGTTATACATATACATTGATCGTTGATTTAAAATAAAACAATAAAATACTCTTTGACTCTTTAACTCTTACTCCCCCCTCTTTGCTTATTCGCTTATCGACACGTATAACGTGTCATGTGACAAAACATACAACACACAAGCGCGGCGCGCACTACGATTGCTGATATTACTGCATCAACAACCAATGCTTTAAAATCTGACTTCCTTTTTGTTTTGTTGGACTGATTAAAAACTATCGCAAAATACAGTAGAGTGTATACTTCTTCTACAGTATTACCTATTGCGCGGTACGCTGAACCAATATTCAGGACGTAATTTCTTCTTTCCATAGCTCATGATAGGCGTTGACCGTGGAATTTTCTTGTCCTTGGGCCTTCCAGTTCGAAGTCTCAGATATAAAGGTGGATCCTCGCAGGAACGTGCTGGTCTTGGTATTAGCTCTATATAATCAGGAAAATATTTTCTTCATGTAAAATCATACATTTATACTTTCTAAGGTAATTCAATATCATTATTACTTTTTTGTTTGCTCTTAATTATTTCAATATCAAAATTTACGTCGTTGTAATCGCTAGAACGAAACTCACAGCGAATACAAGTTTTTAACAAAACCGTACAAATGTACACTTAGCAATTACTGCAAACAGAAAAAGGAATGCAACATATTTGTGAAATAAGACGAAACACACACAAGAGATGCGGTTTGATCAATGCAGAACACTCATTGAATGAATATGTTAATTGCAACGACACAAAAGAGCACAAGATTAAGTGATTGTAATACAAATGGTGCTTTTTCCCCACGAAAAATTCTCGAGTGGCAGTTATGAGCAGAAGGACAGTAATGATGCAGTGATTAAAGAGGTAGGCAGAAAAGTTTTAGAGAAAATAAAAGAGGAAAAGAAATCGAAATGAAAGAAAAAAAAAACAAAAAACAGAAAGAAAGGAACAAATTATATCAGCCAAATTGAAAAAGTAAGCTAATACAGTATGAACCTACCGAGACCTTCGAGTTCGGGAAAATTAGGTGCTTGGACTAGAGGGACAACAAAACATATGATATTACTGCATATTAGTATACGAGCGTATGATTAAAACGAATAATGAAACCCCCTGTGCGTCTTTTAATATGTAGTACAGAGTTAATTCGTAATACATGCGTTATAGATAAAAGTAATGAATGCAAGACTATTAAACATTATTTTAGCCAAACGAAGAGCAAATTTTCAGATACAATGATGAGCGAAACAAAAATGTTTATTGCATCGAATGGCAGAGATTGATATAATTAACCGTAAAACGTAACATGCAGTTTTATAAATTGTTGCCTGGCACATAGGGTTTCACGATTCTATTATAATTATAAGAACTTTCCCTTAAAAGCTATATTTATAGATTTAAACAATTATTATAATCAGAAGTTAGTAAATGCGTCCCATGGAAAAAATTCATTGAACATCTCTCATCCCCGATTCAATTTCCTCTCACAAGAGAGACATTTTAAATGATGAAAGAAATACTGAGACCAAAGAAAAGACGCGCTAAGGAAAAATGATGCTATGTAAAAAGCATTTATGCAAACTATCTTGTGCGGTGCGGGATTAGGTATGTAACCCAATTTTGTTCTTTCTTCTTTAACTTTTCTATTTTCCTTTTTTTAAAAACTGTGCATGAATACCAAGAAGAATATGAATATGAAGAACACACGACTGATAACCAATGGTACTTTCTAAAAATATATAAAAATATGTAATAAGAACAGTTAAGTTGATCTAGAAAAATATGAGAGAAACATTAATATTCATTTAAGAGAGTAGCCTCTACTTACTGTCGAAACTAACGAAAAGTTCAGGCATATCGTCAACAGAAACCATGCTCCTATAGTCCAGACGTGGCGCTGCTGCTACTGCTGCTTTGCTACCTCGGCTACTATCCATACTGCTGCTTCCAGATGACATCAATGGCTGTTGTCGTATAAAAGTGCCGACTGATGAACGCCTGCAAGAAAACACTTGGGATTAGCAAAGAAAGCTTAAACTGCCTTTTAATTATATGGACGACAAGGTGCATTATGCAATGAACATTCACAACCAAGGGATGTGCACGTCTGTACATACTATGTATTTTACCTAAACTCGTTAGATATCTGTGTACGTGAAAAGGTTTACATGTACACATTTAAGCACAATACATATAGTTTACCTGAAAAAGGGAAATTCATTGTTTAAACGTCGAGGAGCATTGATAATGTGAATTTTGATAGAGTGCAGCATGAATAGCAATAAAAAAGCAACAACACTGTAGCGAAGCTTATCGTTGAAGATGAACTTTGATGAACTATAGTGTCTTTTGGAAATCAAGGGAAGATACACAATGGTAAGAAGGTCACGTGGAGGAACTTGGCAAGGAAACAGTTTGAACAAGCAGGGTCACGGCCTAGCCCGATGACTCACCCAATAAGGCCTGTTGAGCCAGGTGAAAATTGAGAATAGCCGATGTCCTGGGAGAGAGAGGAGACGGTAAATGGAGGAGTACCTCCTGCTCTACCGCTCCCGCCACTCTCTTCACTGGGAGTTTTGGCAAACAGCCCCGAGCTAAGGTCACTCACCAGGTTGATTGGCGAGCTTATATCCATCACCATTAGATAGTTTTGTTAGTTACGTATAAAAATGAGACACAGTAAAGCGTTAATCAATTGCAAAGCCAAGTATCTACTAAACAAGTGAAGCTTTAAATCTCTGATATTTAACAATGCTTTGCTCGTTCGATCGAGGCGTAAATACCCAAGAGATTTTGCTGTGTATCGTATACCTATACAGATCTACTCAGCATGTTCGAGAAAGCCTGAGCATTTCAGTAAACACAGTATTATATGCTAAGCAAAAATGTCGCTGGACTTTAATCATTTGCATAATAAAATATTGATTAATTCATCGTAGATGGATTAAATAGATATCAAACGTTGGATAACAGAGTTGACAGTTCCAGTGGATATTTACCTCGAAAAAACTTTGCTAAAGACAGAAGAGTGATGCGAGTCGGCGCTGTTAGGCAGGCTCGACATTTTATCTGATAGAGAAGATTTGCTTTCGTCGTCTTTCTCGCCAGTTAGACCCTCCATCCAAGATAGGGGATAGGATAGTCGTTTGAGCATCTACGAAATTGAGAGAACGTTAGAAGATCCCAAATTTATTCGTTCCAAAGAAAATTAATCTTACTGGGTTATAGCCATTATTAAGCTATACCTTATTTTTTCTTGTCTCCTGCTTATCGTCCTCCTTGTGCTCCTCGTCCTTATCAGTCTCCTCAACATTGCTCTCCAAGCTGAAGGACACCGAACTAGCTTTCTTCCTGCCATTAATAGCAGGACTCTCTAACGTAGTAGTGATATTAGTGGGAGCAATGGTTATCGGTGGGACCCAGTCTGACGATAGAACAATATCTGCATCAGAATAGACCTTTTTTGACTGAATAGGTTGCAGAAGAGGAAACGGAGGATTCGGATCACGTATATCAATGCCAGAATCATGACACGACGATTTGACTAGAGATCCTTCATCCTCTGGAATGGCATTGATCACTGCTGGCTCTATTTTATCAGAATTAAGGGAATCCTGCTGCTCGTCGTCAACTGACAATGTATTTCTATCTTTGCTAGGAACAGCCCAGTGATGGTCGAGCATGGAACGTCTGCGTTCCTCGAGGGTCCTGCAAGCTTGTCCTGCAAGAGAATCCTGATCCAAAGTACTCTTCGCATCCACCTCATCAACGTCCCTCTTCTTCTCTGTTTCCTCTTCACGATCAATCTTCTTATCAGCTGTATCGACCCCTGCTTCTTCATCCATATCACTAGTTTTCTCTCCCCCTCCTCCTTCAGCTTCCTTTTTCTCATCCGATGTTTCATCCTTGGTCGAGGTAGATCCCTCGTCGTCTGGGAGATTCGTAGGTGTAACCAGGTCCCTATCAAAGGCCTTTGGAAATGCATCACCTTCTCTCCCAGCACTACTGCACACGCTCTCGCTGTCATCCGTTGTCACCTTGCAAAAATTCTCCTGCTTCTCGCTCTTCATATAATATATTTCTGGCTTATTATCTACGTTTCCTGAATTCGTGTGTCCTACTCTCATATGTGCTATATCGTAGTAAATAGCAGCGTTAATGACAAATTCCATTGGCGCGATCACACCATAAGACTCAGCTCCATGCTCGATTACAAGTGGATCCGATACATTTGGATCAAACATGACTGCGTTTGGTGTGACCAGTAGAACACCACCCACGACACCCTGAAATACAGTTTAAAATTAATATTACAATATATGTAAAATAGTCGAACGTGAAATATTTAAATTATCTAACAATTTTGTATTTTTATCTAAAAATTGTATTTTTTATAAAAGAATGAACAATCGCCAAGGAAAAGTGACGTACTTGACCATCTGTAATATGGCGAACATTTATCTTCAGAAACCTCTCTTTAAATGGCTTTTCCCCATCTGCGGTAGCAACACCAAGTGGTGTTTTCACTCTCTCTATGTAACCAGGCTTTGGTGATACTGGTCGTAAACTATCCAGCAATTCTCTCTCCTCAGGTGGCAAGTCGTCCTGCGAATCATGATCGTGATATGGATCAGGACTAAGAGCATCCAGGGTTGTATCGTTCGCAGGTCGACCTTCGCCCTTTGCCGGTACCCACAACTGCTGGCCAGGGTATATGAAGGTACTTCCGAGACGATTCAGCTTGCTCAGCTCGGATGGTGTAGTATCGAACCTTGCTGCCACTGATGTCAGCGTATCTCTATCACCCACCTAAAGAAAAATGTAATTATTAGTCGGGTAACGATAGTAATTGCGAGACTACGGAATAGGTATGTGATATACATGTATACAGGGTCTAACAATCATTTTCGCAAAAATTTAAGGATGTATGCAAAACAAAATTGTGAACATTTTTTGTTAATAACATTTTTTGTCCCACGTTAGATTCCAACTTTCTAGAAGCTAATTTTTCGAATAATTAAAATAATATTATTATACGCTCTGTATTTAAGTGAAAGCAATCTTGACGAAATTTGTTTATATTTTAAACAATTTTAACGAGTAATTTTTTTCAGTTTATTTCTTCATTCATAGAAATTACGTCGGAATTTTAAGAGTCCAAGTATTTTTAATCAGTTGTCAAAGAATTCTCTATACTCTACTAGAAAAATTAATTAAAATACTTGGTTACTAAAATTCCTACGTGGTTTTTAGAAGAAATAAAAAACCCAAAATGCATGCTTTAGTTGTTTAAAAATTAAACAAATTTTGTCACAAGGCTTACAAAGGCCAACATTAATTTGTAAATTATTTAAAAAGTGGTTTCTAAGAAGCCAGGATCAAGTGGGAGAATAAAATTTTGTTAACAAAATATGTTTATAGCGATGATCTGAATTCACTTTAACATTTTTGCCAAACATCCCTGTTACGCCCTGTATATATGTACATAAGCCAAGCGGCAAGGATAAACAGAACAGAACAGAACAATAGCTGTTGAGTTGATTCTCCTTGGCTTCTAATAATCATCTTGACTTTTGATTACGCTGACAACTGATAAGCTTGTTAAGCAACGCTCGTGGCTTATGCATCAAATAATGCTCACCGTGTAAACAATGGTATTGGCTGGCTGAGAGACACGACCATACTTTTTCTCTTGCGCTGCAGTAGATCCATCCTTGCTCTCGTTGTCCGAATCTGCGACAAAGCAAACAACGCGAATCATTAAAACGAAAAAAAATTTAATTTATGACGATGTCATAAAAATACTTGGAAAATATTTAATTAGGTCAAATTTAAAGCAGGAATATGTTTTAGAAAGAAGAAATCTATCCCTGTTCTCGTTGTTCAAATTTATGATAAAATAACGTAAATCATTAAAACAGAATACAAATTTTAATTTATAACGAATTAATAAAAAATTAAATCAAATTATATTCCAAGTAACTGCAATATTTTAAGAAGAAATCCACCCTTGTTCTCATTTTTCAAAAATATATGACAAAATAAAAAACTTGAATCATTAAAACAAGAAAACTTCAAATTCATGACGAACCCCCATCATGAATACATAAAAAAATTAATTAAATGAAATCCAAAGCAGCTAGAAAATTTAAAAAAGAAATTCATCCTTCCTCTAGTCCAAACCCACGACAAAACAAACAACCTATATATAAATCATTGAAACAAAAAACAAAAATTCAAATTCACAACGAACAGATAAACAAGATCGAAAAAAGATTTAATTAAATTAAATCCAAAGAGCGACTACTGTATTTAAGGAAGAATAAGAAACGTGTGCGTATACGTTACGAGAAGTGACTGGAAATAAACAAATGTCAATTTGCAGTGAACTCGACAAATGATGAACGACCGCGTCTAATCGTCTTCAATTTAAGCCGCTTTATTTCTTCCACATATCAATACGTATACTAAACTTACAACACGTTGCAAGTGCTGTTTTCATTACCATGTCTAAGGATTTTTAATCTCAGCTTCTGAGCACCATATGCAACATAATAAACCACATAGTGCCTATGCATTTTCTCGAAGATGAATACATTTTGCGGCTCGTAATCATTGTTGTCCCACTGCGAGCTGGATGCCACGTAACTCTGAACCTCCATCTTCCTCTTCGTGCTCTGTCGTCACAATGTGCACTTTTGGGCGGATTTATTTCTGCTCTTTCCACTGTTCCCCGGCGGAAAAATAATGGAAGAATAATTGACTCGTACTACTATATCCGTCTTGCAACGATGGAAAAAAATTGACGCGTATCTTAGTGTCCGCCGTGTACATAGAGAAAAACGACGATTACCAAGTGGTTATCGATAATCGTAGCAGTGAACCGAGCACTTCCACGAGTCTACTGTGAAGTCTAGAATTGACTCTTGAGCTTATCCGATCGTTTGACTTTGTGCACTTGGACTGCTAACGTCAGTGTTAACTGAGCCACCGAGCTGCCAGGCGTTAAAAATTATCTCGAGTTCGTTTAACGTCTCGCATTTCTTTATTATAGCCTAGCTTGAAATCGGTTTATGGTATACACAATTTATGCTGAAGAGACCAAAGCTTCCTTCTTCTTTCTATTTCCGTCGGATGGTGACGAGAACGAACGGACAAGGCTTAAAGTCCTATATATACATATATATATATGTGTATATATGTATATAATAGGTGAATAGAAAGAAGAAAATACACCAACGCGCGAGGAACAATGTTGATGACGATGAGATAAGGCAACATTTACAGGAATACTAACAGCATCGAGCTTTCGATATGGCTGACGCGTCGTTCACCGGATTAATCACATGCCGTTCATCTCCTCCTCGTCATCTACCATCCTTCGTTACATGGTCACGGTAGTTGTGTGTGTATTAGGTGTGCACGCGTACACTACAGAACAAACACTCGATGATGCCTCGATAAGGTAATTGATACCGCAACGCGATCGTTTGATTTTCAAGTAGAAGCTTGTCTATCGCAAAGAGTGCAAGATTAGGAAAGAAACAAAATGACGACAACAACGCTGCGACTTTACGACTCACGTGAGTTCTCTGCTGTACAATGACGCGATTACAAATAATACCTCTCTCGCACGCAGAGGTGGAACAACACGGTAACACTCGGACGAATTTTGTAAGCGGTAAACATTTTTTATTGGAATGAATAGATGTATTGATGCAGTGAATAATTCATTGTAATAACGAGGTTTTTTATGATTGGTTATGTTGATAAATTTTTGCCTTGCGTCTTTGAGTTTTCTTTATTATCGTGATTAAAATGTTTACTGCTTCGAAAGTTTTTCCGTGTGTATTGATTTATGAAAATTTTCAAGTTGGAGCTTTTTCATAGTAAATAATGCGAGATTTGGAGAGAGACTTAAATTATGTCACAATGTTGCTGACTTACGACTCACGTGAGTTTTATACAACAATTACGCGGTTACAAATAGCTCCTTCATGAAAACTTTCAAGTTGAAGCTTTTTTATAGTAAATAATGCAAGATTAGAAAAGAGATTGGAATTATGACACAATGTTGCCAACTGAAATTATGTCACAATGTTGCCACCTTACGACTCACGTGAGTTTTGTACAACAATGGCGCGATTATAGGCAGTACTTGAATGAAAATTTTTAAGTTGGAACTTTTTTACAGTAAATAATACGAGGTTAGGTGACTGAATTATGTCACAATGTTGCCATCTTTCGACTCACGTGAGTTCTGTACAACAACGACGCGGCTACAAACAACAATTTAATGAAAATTTTCAAGTTGGATCATTTTTACAGTAAATAATACGAGGTTAGGAGAGAGACTGAACAATGTCACAATGTTGCTATCTTTCGACTCGCGTGAGTTCTATACAACAATGACGCGGTTACAAACAGCACCTTAATGAAAATTTTCAAGTTGGAGCTTTCTTACGGTAAACAGTGAGAGATTAGGAGAGCAAGAAAAATGACGACAACAACGCAGTCAGTTTACGACTCACGTGAGTCCTGCACGACAATGACGCGAGTACAAACAACAGCTCTCTAGCACGCGTCTGTGGCACGCCACAGTCGTTTATCAACTAATGAAAAGCGTCGATTCGATGAGGCGCGATTATTCAAAATCTATCCGTGCTGTAGATTAACTCTTCAATGATACATAAGCCGAAAAGGCATTTATTGATAATCCACGCCAGCTGTTCTTTAAACGTAGACATATCTATTTCAATTGATATACATGTGTCGACTACTTTGGACCCTTCAATGGAATTACAATTAAATCCAGGTTATTTTGCATCTTTCTAGATCTTCTCTTTGCATTTTTATAGTTGCTACGTTGACTTGTCTCACCCATGATGTCCTTTTCTACTTTCTTGTTTCCTTTTGTAGAAAATTATTAAATTATTTTTTTCAATTGATATGTGTGTGTGTGTCGACTACTTTAAGTTCTTCAATGGAATTATAATTAAATCCAGGCTATTTGCATATTTCTGAATCTTCTTTACTTTGTTTCAGTTGCTATGTTGACTCTTCTGAATTCTACTGTATTTTTCTACTTTCTTGCTTCCATTTGTAAGAAATCATTAAATTACACATTTTTTAATTGATATACATGTGTTGATTACTGCAGATCCTTCAATGGAATTTTTGCATATTCCTCGAGCTTCTTTGCGTTATTCACAGTTGCTACGTTGATTCGTCCGAACCGTGCTGTCTTTTTTTACTGTCTCGCTTATTGTTGTAGAAAATGATAAAATTAATTTTTTAATTGATACACATGTGCCGATTGCTGCAGATCTTTCCATTGAATTTTCTGCATTTGCCTCCATCTTTTTTCCGTCGGTCCCAGTTACTATGTTGATTCGTCTAGATACACTGTCATTTTCTACTTTCTGTCTTATTTCTACAGAAAATGATTAAATTACATTTTAAAACTAATATACATATATCAAGTACTATGCAAATCCTCCAATGAAATTTATCATTAAATCTAAGCAATTTTGAACTTTCCTAAATCTTCACGTTTGTTGCAGCTACTACGTTGACTCGCCCGACATCACTGTCCTTTTCTACTTCCTCGTTTCTTACTATATAAAACGATTAAATTACGTTTTCTAATTGATATACATGTGTCACATACTACAGAGATCATTCAATGAAGTTTGCAATTAATTTCAAGCTATTTTGCATGTTCCTGAATCTTCTTTGCATTCTTTCAGCTGCTATTACATTGGCTCGTCTGAGCGGTACTGTCCTTTTCTACTTTCTCGCTTCCTACAATATACGTCGATTAAATTACACTTTCTAATTGATATACATGTGTCAAGTATTACAAATCCTTCGATGAAGTTTACAATTAATTCCAGGTCACTTTGCATGTTCCCGAATCTTCTTTGCGTTGTTTCAGCTGCTACACTGACTCGTCTCTGTGCTGTACTGTCCTTTTCTACTTTCTCACTTCCTACTATAGGAAATGATTAAATTACATTTACCTTGTACATGAATAGCTTTCATACGTAATTATAATGGGACATGAATTATTAAAGATAACGTAACTCAATCGTTGAATTATTCATTAGCTAAGTTTGCTCGTATATATCTATGTATAATACGTGTCTCTCACACCACAACTGGGAATGTGAAAAACGTTCGATCAACTCACCTCTCGATAATTTTTCGACAGACTCGAAGCGACCCTCCACCTTATTTCTCAATGAGTCCAAATCGAAAGGTGCGGTAAATCCGTGATCCACGCTACGACTTTTACTCCTGAAAACAAACATTGCGTTATTTCTCTTTCTATATAGATCTCTCTAGAAATTATTCTCAATGAGCATGCGGAATGGAAAATCTTTCGTTTCGTTATAACCGTTGTTAAGAATACCTGTGAAACTTGACGAGACTCTCTCGAAAGGTCTACGAGGAGACGATTGAGATCTCTTGAATTTCTTTTACAAACAAAAATTGAAAGAAAAATGACTATGCTTACAAACCTGTAGTACGTTGACAGATTTTCCGTGGATTTCGAGTGCGTTGCATCTTGGGACATGCGCCTGGACCTAGCGTACAACAAACAATCCAACAAAAAAAATGCGGTGAGATTGCATGCGTTCTACGTGCGTTAAATATAAATGTAAGCAAAAATGTAAATATAAGAAAAAAGGGGGGGGGACGCGAATGTGGTCGATGTTAGCTGGGGCAAAGAAAACATAATTGTTTACGGGAAGGCGACATAAAAACAAAGTGTCTTTGGCCGCGGAACGCGAATCGCGAAGAAGGCACATTGCCAAACGGTATTCGTCGGTTATTATTATACACTGTGCATGTGTTATATATGTATATAGTACACAGGTGGTATAAATTATAGTATAATATTGCAGGTAGCCAAAAATAGTGGAGAATCGAGGTCGTAACAGTGTGCGCGCCTCTGCTACGTTTTTTTAGTGAACCAAATGAGAGAGGTTAGATTTCCTCGCATAAGGGTAAAGGGAAGGGGGGATACGAGAGTTAATCGAACTCCGTGGCCAACGTACACAGATCCCGAGATTCGTTCTTTCGTTAAAAGTGGTTGAAAGATAGAACGACGCCATGACGTAGTCCCAACTATCTTTCGGTAGGTTTTTTCAGTGAACCGAATAAAAGAGGTCAGAGATTTCCTTATAAGGGGGGTTAAGAGAGTTAATCGAACTTTGTGACCAACGTACACAGATCCTCAGATTCGTTCGTGTTTTTTTAGTCCAGCGAATGAGAGGTTAGAGATTTCCTCGTATGGGGAAGGCGGGAGGGGGGTTAATCGAACTTTGCGACCAACGTACACAGATCCTCCGATTCGTTCGTGTTTTTTTAGTGCACCCAATGAGAGGTTAGAAATTTCTTCGCAGGCGGAAGGAGAGGGGAGGGGGGGTAAGAGAGTTAATCGAACTCCGTGACCAACGTACGCAGACCCTGAGATTCGTTCGTTTGCTAAAAGCTGGTAGAACGATGCCGCGACGTAGTCTCAACTGTCCGTACATCTCTATACCATCTAATTAGGGGAACGTATGTTTAACCTTAATCAGTTTAATCGAGTTAGAAGTTCATTTCCTGTTGTGCGCAATGCTTCGTATACTGCAGTCATCAACGTCGTCGAGGTTTCTCGTGCAAAATGCTGCATAGAAGATATTATACAGAGCAACGGACACAATGAACGCTAAATCGGCTTTCTAAATTGACTATTAATCTCCAATCGCCTATCTAATCGATCTAATTACTATACAGGTACGAGAGACCCGATTTAACCATGATTTAACTCAGTTATATCGCTACGAGTAGCAAGAACGGACGATAATTCCCTACTTGTTGATTGGTAACGGAAAAAATGGCAGAGACATTTTTGTTAGCCACTCTGGCTATATTTACGATGAGCAATAAAGAAGCGTGAGAAAAAACCACAAAAGTAATAGACCGTCTAAATTATAGTGCTCGTCAATTAGGCTGAAACTCAATTGTTTGTTGTTGTAAAATTAAAACCGCTGGTATATACAACTATATATATATAGAGAGAGAGAGAAGAATATAGCTCACATTGCATTGTAATGCTAATACCACAATACGAAGAGAATTGGAGAACAGTAGAAAATCCGAAAACAAATTCGATTGTTTGTTCTTGTAAAATTAATACTACTGGTATATACTATATACATAGGAATATTTCCATCGCACTGTAACGATAATAATTCAATACAAAAAATTGCAAAACTATCGAAAAAAATAACAAAAACTCAATAGCTTTTTTGTTTTTATAAAAGTAAAACCATAGGTATATACCATATACGTGAATATTTTGCAGTGTCCACAATACAATACAAAGAATTAAAAAATTATCGAAAATAGAAAAAAATAGTGGGTTATTCAATACCAGCCTATATATCTCATACAAGTTACATTCAACAGCAAATAGCATACTTGTTCATCTACTATATAACTTGTTTTCAACGCTTCATAAATTCACTCGGTTCAGCAGACAATTGTCTTGTTAATCTTTGTTAAACACGCTCTAAACTACATTGTTATACCAGCGCAGATTAGTCTGACAGTTTTTCAATTTTTTTTTTAAATATATTTCTCCTATTTATATAAGTATAAATAGATTGATTGGTATTGCGCCAGGACTAGCTAATATTTTGCTACGCCAGCAAAGAATAGAACGAATTGAAGACTGCGGAAGCGCGTAAACGCACTTCCGGCAGCTAATGTTACATTTGAAGAACGATCGACAAAGAAGGAAGAGAGCATAGAACAGAGAGAAGAGACGAAAATGAAATTCTAACGCTAAGAGTGCAGCGTACACGAAGTGCATCGTAATAGACAATAATAGATGGCTGTGTGACAAATGTTATAGCGCACTCTGGCTTGTGGAATTATTGCGGATGAGGAGGAGAGCGTGTGACTAGGCTTTCATATGGAAATTTTAATAAAGACCCCTAATTCTGCTTGAAAAGCTCATGACAAACATCACGCAATGGCAATTACACTTTTGAAATGAATTTTCAATAGTTTGCATTGCAAGGAACCCCACCTCCTCCTCGTCCTCCCTTTACAGACCGAGGGTAATTAAAAATTGCACAAGGTTCGCAGTTACAATTGCGTTACAGGTGCAATATTTGCCCTCGAGGCTCGATATACTGTATTACATTACACTATATTCGCCGCAACGTCTTTTATGTAAACGATCATCCATTACTATATCATCGAATAAAATTGTATCACAGTGTGTTGTTATATATTTATACATGTTATCTATGTAGTACATGAGAGGCATCAAAGTGGTTAACGTTTTAGCGATCGTCGAGCAACAATGAGATGCACTGCTTGTTCCAAACAATCCATGCTTCCTAGTCTCTCTTTCCTCGGTAATAATAATTTGTTATACATGATTTATTTTTCCGCTTAAATAGGATTTATCTGACGAACAGATAAATACGAGTACTTTTATCATTTCCTTGACATTCTTAAGTGCGTACTCAAAGTCGGAGAAAGAGATAATTGTTACTGTAAAATTACTTGAAATTGAATCCTTCAGTGGGAGATCTGTGCAAAAGTCATTCTTCGATTAAAGATATCTAAATGTGAATTATGTTATTTTTATCGCTGATATATCGTAGCGCTCGATCGTAAAGCATTGGCTCAATATCATATTACAGATTGTATACTGTGAAGCGTGCTTGTGTGAGAATGAGTTTTGCTGGTAGGCAGTTTTTAATTGGGAGAAACAATTGTACAATTAACATGTTTATTCGGACGAGCTTCCTGAAACGTGAGTTGGTCGTTGAAGAGAGGCATTCGACGAATCTACTTTTAATGTTGAACTGGCATATTGTCAGATCATAATGCCACGGCTGATCGCTCGCGCTACTGCTCTGTTTACAAAAACATTGCGTGCTCTACGTGTCTTCGATTATCTGTGTAAGTGGAGCACGCGCTCATATCGTTATTGCCGTACCAAGAAGATCCACGCTTCTCCGATCGTTTATGGCTTGTATTCCGGGACGAGTTATCTAAATATTTAAGCAAGCCACCTGTCTATTTGTCGCTTCAACATAAAAACAAATGAAGATCAATGATGAGAAGTTTTCGTGTTAGTGTATTGATGTGTAGGGTACCTGACGACGGAATCCGGGACAAAAATGTTCCACCAAGATGGCCTTTTCTGGCGTTGTTGCTGCTGAATTTCCAGCGCCTCCTCTGAACTGCCAATGTTGCTAACGCTAGCGACACCTTTCCTGCGTTTACGATCTATCTTCGGTGGTTTCGACGCTAACGGATGCCAGGACTTGCGACGTCCCTTCTTTTTCTCCAATTCGGCTTGAATCCTCGAATTCTCATCCTCGAGTATTTCCTGATTCTCCTCGAGGAGATCCTCCGATACATAGAATACCGATGCACGACGACCGGTGGCAACGCTGCCACGACGCTTCTCCCTGAATTGAGTCTGAAGTTGGGCCTGTTGCTGTTCCAGTGTTGGCTGCGCGTTCGGCCTATCGTCTTTCGAGTTTTCTTTCTCTTCGACGCGGCTCACGAATCCAGAAGCAGCAACACTTGCTCTGCGTGCTTTTTGAAAAAAGCTGTCTCGACGTGCCTTAAGGTCCTCGAGAACGCTGTGCCGACGGCTCTTGGCATCGCGTAGTATTACACCGGTCGACTCTGTAGAATTTTTGGCGCTGGCGCCCAGTATACCGAGGGTCCCTCTGACGTGCACATCGCTAGACTCCATAATCGAGGGAATCGAATTGGTCGAGGCATACTTCATAGTCGGTTGACTGTTGCTCTCTTTAGCCTCTTTTTTGCCAATGTACGCGTTGTTGCCTTCTTCCATACTATTTGACCTCAAGCACGATCGAACAACATTATCACTTTCCTTTGCACCGTTATCCCCCCCTCTGATTCGTCTACCTACAGTAACACTCCTAAGGTATGCCTGGCATTATTTCAGCAGCGTTATACCGGTGAAAGCCGAACGCTACGCTGGACTCGACCGCCTTTTCACTCAGTCTCCCCTTCTCTCTCTCTCTCTCTCTCTCTCTCTCACCAAGCCTGCCTGGCTCTTGCCTGATTGCCTACTCACAATTCACAACTACTCCCTCCACTGCTTTCTCGCTCTATCGTCCGGCACCTACAAAATCAACCGATCGTTCACCCTTCCGAAACGGATGCTTTATGCTTCCATGAGTGCTCGCTCGCAGTTTTCCCATTAACAATCACCACTGCTAAGACCACTTTAAACTTCCGATTTATTTCTATAGCAGTACCGTCTGTCGTTTCATCGTAAAAGTGTCCACTGAAATGATAAAGTATATACGAAGACACTTCCGCGTTATTTTCATCAACTGATTGATAGATAACCTGTCAACAACACTTTGCTGATTCGCCAGCAGTAGAAAGAGCGGGAAAATCCGAGAGGGGGAGAGAAAGGTAGATAATCATCGAATAGAAGGATCAACCGATCGATGAACATGAACGAAAAATCGATATTTAAAATTACGATTGACGAGAATATAGAGTGACGCAGCGGCGACTAATCGGGAACAAGCTCGACGAGTTGTATTTATACGAAGCACTGTCTCTCGAGCCGAGAGAGACCGAGAGATGGTGTTGGTTGGGACTCCCCCCCACCACACGAGAGAGCAGACAGCAGAGAGCACGCTTATTAGCACACGACAGAGAACACATGGACTCGTGGTGAACTCGTACACGAACGCACACATAGAACTGTATGGGGCGGCACCGATATCTCTCTCTCTTTTTCTTACCAGTCAAGAAACTGCTCGAGGCAACTTTAGCTCGTTCTTTTCGCTTTATGGCCCAAGATTTCGTCCTTTAACCAGATTAACCTATGAGGCCATCTCGTCCCGTCTCGCTCCCGGTCCAAGTCAATCGTGTCCTGCACTCGTCTCTCTGCTCTGCCAGCAAAATACCAAGTTTGCCAATACACGAAGGTCTCCTTCAACAAGGGCTGCTCTTACCGAGATCGTTTCACTCTTTTCAACGCGTAAAGTTCTTTGACCCCCGCTGATTGAGGCTACTACTCAAGATCGCGAGCTTTTTGCATTATCGCGTGACCTTAACGCTCGATATTCCAGCGTATATAGCGACAAATCCAAAATCAACTTTTCCTTATCGTACACCATTAGAAATGCAGCTAAATATACGATTGACTTCTTGGCTGAAAAACTGGACTTATCGAACGATGAATCATGGGAAAGTGTTTTTCCCCCCCTTTTTCAGCAGCTGCAAAGTAATATCTCAATCTGCTTTATCGAGAGTAACGATAGCACACTGTGAATATTATTATGCAATTACTGATAAGAAATTGTCTTGCGCGATTCACGGTCGAGTCATGAGATGTTTCTCTGCCCATTCCTGGCGAGACACGCCGTATATCTTGACGAGTTTTATCTGACTTTGACCCAATTTTTCATGAAAATCACTGACAGCTTGAAACTCTATTCCAAATAAAACGATCCTTGATGCTCCTGCTTGCTAGCCCATCTTCATGCTGGTCTAAGAGTCGAAGAGATTGACCAATCATGTGCTTGCAGCCAGTGGCAATGATGAGTATGATTGGCTAAATCGAGTTAAGATCGATTATTGAAACAATTTTATAATTGTCCATGCGCAAATTGACCAATTATTTTGAAAATATAACAATGCACTGGACGGTTTCACTGTGGTAAAAGCAGTACTTGATAACAATTCTTTTGTAGAGACAAGCGGCATAATTTTTTAGCATCTCCGCAACGACGAGGTTTATCAAGCGGGCGTTTTATCAGCACACACCTCGTGTGTATAATAAGGACAGGTTTACGACTTGTACAGCTACTGGGAATGGCAAAAACGTAGCTCGTGTCTGCCCATAACCTAACTTCCCCCGCCATATTGCCTAAACGTCCACTCTCATTAGCGCGTTCGTTAACATATTTGAGAATTAAATATATGCTTTTCAAAGTGGCGTATTTGAACAAGGTGTGCGAGGATCAATATCCACCGGTAAATTATAAAAGAAATTAAGCCATTTTTGTGTAAGTACGTTTGCAATCGACCAATCATCATTGATATCTGACTGTTGATCATTTTTATCGTATTTATTGCAACTTATCATATTTATCATCTATAACGATTGATTAAATTCTCCAACTAAAGGTAATCAAAGAAAATATTAAAAATAAAAAGAGAGGGAGAAAGAGAGACAGAGATAGAAGAGGATTGCATTTGTATACACATAGAGTTTCGTATAGTTAATCGCAGCTCCAACTAGACAATCTATTATTAGATATTTTCGATAATCACTGGAAGATACGATATTTTTGTAAGAAGTGATTACAGTTACTGCGACGTATTTTTGTTTATCGTAAAGCATGCACAATGTGCATTAAACTGCATCGAATAAACATACTCTGCACATGAAAATTCTGTCTGCCTTCTGTAGTCCCGACTCTGACGTCTTCCAATAAACAAAACTCGTCCCTGAACAATAGCGAAGATTCTCACTGATAAGTATCAACTATTAATTGCTATCCAATCTCCCCACTATCGAGGTAAACTGACAAAGTCCCATTCCCATGACAGGGCAAAGAAACGAGAGAACAGGTTAGGTTGGTTGACTCCTGCGACAATTGTCGATTCCCATAATAGTTATAGTATCTCTCGTTCGACATATATCGTTGCAATAATTTATCACAGCCCTCTGTCTTCGCTTAGATCGCTATTTTAAGAAAATTTATATTGAGAGTATTTCTGCGAAAGTGAATAAAGCTGAAAGATAAACCCAGTGCTACAGGCAAATGTCAGACCGAAAATATCGCAAAAACAAGATCAACTCTGAGATGTTCGAGGTGCACCTCGACCGAGTCGAATTCAATTGGAAAATTAACTCGTAATGTATAGTGTAGCGCAAGGGTAATTAATTATAAGAGTTCGACAGAAGGCAAAGTAATGACGACTCAGACCTATTGTATATTTGAGACGACGATTGCGAACAATGGTGGTGGCCCCTGAGCAGTCTGTGCTACGTGTTCTGAATGTTAGTATATATATAAATATATAGTATACACATTATATACGCGGAAAGCTCGAGATTCCTTCTGACGCACGTCTTCTCTACATTTTTAAGCTTTTTATACGTTCGCCTAGCTACTATGACATACACTTGTTATGTGCAATTTTTAACGAGTGCACAGAATATAATAAAATATTAATTTCAATTGGAGAACATTTGATTGGACGCCGCATAAGAGACAGGAAGTGAATTTCGCAGCATACGATCGTCGGCATTCCATACCCTCTCACACACACCTTACATATTAATCTGCCTACACCAATGGTATCGAGCGATTGAGATTCAACGAGCGTTTTATACTATAATTAAGGCCTGTACGTCTAGAAGAGTTAGTGGCTGCCCCTAGAATGAAGAGAAAAAAAGGTGAGAAATGAAAATGAAAATGACAAGAAGAAAAGAGTTTAGACATTGGAATAGGTTGAATTAAAATTTCCTGTATACATGCGTGGACAAGTAGAGAGGGAGAGAGAGACAGAGCGAGAGAGAAGAAAATAGAGGTTGACTTTACTAGTTAAACGTTGCTCACGATGGAACCTGTTTGAAAGCCTACGAACGTGTCCAGCGGCACAGAATAGTGATCTTTCATTCAAAGATGGCTGGCTATTAATAGAAGACCTCCTCCCGGAAGAGACAACGCGAAAGTTCCAGCAGCAACGGTCTTGCTTTGCGACTCACCATATATATATATACTATAGAGTGCAATTTATCCTCTCTGCTGCACGAGTTTAATTTAGACAAAGCGACCAAAAGACTGATAATAAAAAGGTGAGAAAGCAAGAACCTTCGCGAACCGGTTCTCCACGACTCTTTGAAAACACCAACCATCGACTGCATTCCACTGAGAGAGCCGTCTCTTTTTCTCTCCAACCCTCTTAACAATGAAATCTGGCCAACGCTGAAAAATACAAGGATAAAGTAACGATGATTTATGATTTATGCGTGCAAGACTGCTATACTTACGTACTTCTTTTTCTCATTGCTTTTATTACAAACTAGCATATGCCACTGACCCATATATTTCTCACGGTCGTTGGACTCTCTCGAGATCACGATCACGATCACGATCGAATTCTATTATACAGTACATATATAATACTATCCTGAGCTACATAGCCACTACAATATTTATCTATCATTCCACAACGTCTTCTCTTTCCACATGATTTACTATTGATACCACTCGATGTCTCTTCGAGATACAAAAACGATTGGCTTTCCTCGTACGTCTCTTATCATAATGGGAATATTGCCAAGTGATTTCTCATTAAAAGCTTGTCCAGCCACTAGTATACATACTCGTAATAAGTATATAGCTGCATCCAACATTTCTCATATTCGCAAGTTTATCCCAAAATATAAATTGAATGTTTTCGTACGTTTGGACATTGATTTGAATCGACTGACGTTGGAATAATTTCCGTCTCTTCGAGATACGTAAAATTATTAGTTTCTTTTATCATAATGTGAACGTTTCCAAGTGATTTCTCTTTAAAATGTGTCTGTTTCTTAGTGCACATGCTCGGGACTAACACACAAGTGTATTATCTCACATATTTCAATACGCCAGCGTATTCCAAAATATGAATTAAACTTTTACATTTGGTTTCGCACATTTGGAAATTAATTCGAATCAATTGACATTCGCGTAGTTCCTGTTTCTTCGAGATATGTAAAATTATTGGCTCCTTTTTCCATAATGAGAATGTTACAAAGTGATTTATAATTAAAACGTATCTATTTCCTAGTATATATACTCAGAACTAGCATAAAGATGTATTTAACATTTCTGAAATTCGCCAGATTATCCCAAAATATGAATTAAATCTTTGCATTTGGTTTCATATTTATGGACGTCAAGTCGAACCAACTATCGTTCGCATAGTTGCTGTCTTTTCAAGCTACGCAAAATTATTGGCTTCTTTTATCATAATGAGAATATTTCCAAAAGATTTCTCATTAAAGACTCGTCTATCGCCTAGTAAACACACTCGAAACTAGTATAAGGATGTATCTAACATTCCTCAAATTCGCCAGTCTATCCTAAAATATGAATTAAACCTATGCATTTGGTTTCATATCTATGGACATCAATTTGAATCGACTGGTATTCGCATATTTCCTGTCTCTTCAAGATACGTAAAATTATTGGCTTCTTTTATCATAATGAGAATGTTCCCAAGAGATTTCTCATTAAAGACTCGTCTATCGCTTAGCATACATACTCAAAACAAGTATAGAGGTGTGTCTACCATTTCTCAAGTTCGCCAGTTTATCTGAAAATATGAATCGAATGTTTTCATAGGTCTGGACATTGATTCGAATCGATTGGCATTCGCCTAGCTACAATTGACTTTCCTCATACGTCTCTTATCACGATTGGAATATTGCCAAGAGATTTTTCATTAAAAGCGTGTCTATCTCCTAGTATAAATACTCAGTACAAGCACAGAGGCGTATCTAACATTTCTCATATTGGCGAGTTTATCCCAAAAGATGAATTGGACGGTTGCGTGCGGTTTCATACGTTTCGACATCGACTCGAATCGACTGGCATTCGCGTAGCTCCCCTGACCTTGACACGTTTCACGCCTGAGACACTTTCACTGAGAATTTAGACGACGCGACGCAGCATCTACCAGTATACCATACCTGCGGTATATATATACATAGGTGATAGCGCATGCGTCAGGATCGATAGAGCAGTTGATATAGGAAATCAAGAACTGTCCGAAGGGACGAAGGTGAAAGAATAATTCCTCTACAAGAGCGGCATTGACCTAAATCCCTCCCGACGTCCTTTAAAACCTGACATTCGACGCAGTACATTCTTCGTGTCGTTAAATACAGTATAATACAATTCAATAATCCATACTGAACGCTGAATCTACCATCGCCACGGTCAACGACCAATCAACAGTTTTCTTCCTAAAACTGAATCGGTTTAACGAGAGATGGGACACGGACTGCAACAGCTGATCGAGCGAGACTCCAGTCCAGGGAGTCTGCGTACGTGTACTCGACCTATTTACCCAGTGACCCTTGCTGACACAGTAACGTATTTCCCATTGCTTCTTCATCTTCTTCTTCATCTTCTTTCCACACGAATTTTCCTGAACATCCAACAGCGCTACTGTGACTAGCACTACCTTTCTACGTAACATTTCTTCCAATTCCAACAGCACGGTCGTTCTCAGCAACAAAGACGACTAGCTTTAGCATTACACACGAGCAAAGCGTACATAGGGTGAATTGCTCTCCACAGGTCGAGTGTACAGATTTGGTTCTCTCTTCCGAAATCGATACTGGCCGTGGCCCTCGAAGCACTGGACCTACTTTCTCGAAAACATTCGATGCTTCATTCTCCATTCTATGACTAAAATAATGCCATTCTCCATTCTATGACTAAAATACTGTCGATTCTCTGGCTATTGTTCGACTGTAGCTACGAGCAACGAGGTCACGATTGATCTGCTTCTTGATTATTAAAGATCACCCTCTGCTATATAGCCATCTATCTCTCTCCCCTCTCTCCTCGGTTCTTACAAGCTTTTCGCACACTGAAACGGTATAAGAGTGAATTAGAGCGAGAGCTGCCATCTATCGGCCAAGTATAATCTACGCAAGCAACTGGAGATAGAATAATGGTGTAATTGATTAATTGGTGTATAGTTTATCTACAGGCAGTAACCGCCAATGGGGGGGGGGGGGTGGTTAGGGAAGGTGAAGAAGATACTCACTGCCATTGGAAACCACCGGTGATGCCTTCCTTCAAGCGATCTTTCAGGCTGCGTTGCCTCGACGGTATACCAGAGTCTTCCTGTCGCATAGACGGAGGACCACTTCCGGTTCCGCTACCGCCATCCCCACTCCCGGAAAACAACGCCATTCCTCCTGCGGCCACACTTGGAATTTTTTAACTCCCACCTCTCCTGGAGAAAAACTCCTTAACTCATCTGGACCCCCGGGATGAGATCGCAGTCCAGGCTCTATCGATAATTCTCTCCTCTCATTGACTGCTGCTTCGTCATGCTTCTTCTTCGCCCTGTCCTTCCGCTGACTGCTCCGCACGACTTCTCGCAATCTTCCAGTTGAATTGAAGCATTCGCCTCAGTAGCACCACCTACGTGATGATCCAGCCAGTCTCGTGTCAATAACAAACACACTGACGCCACCACACACATACACAAAGATGGAGTCTGTTAGTTTTCAGTTGAATTCGTACGAATAAAAGATTGGCTTTATGTATATATATATATATATGTTAGGAAAGAGAGAGAATAATATAGAGATAAAGGGGAGTTGTTTGTTCTTCGTTCGCTAGAAATTGACGAGACAAGGAGTTATTTAGTGGCTATTATTAAGACACTGGAATTGTCAGGGGCGTATAACGTATCGTATCCAGTTATCGATCGATGTTGCTTGAAACAAGATTTCTCGCGAAGGTCAAGGTTAAGGTCAAGGTGAGAGGTAGGCGCAAGGACTGGATCGAGAAGTTTCAAGAGGAGAGGAGAAATTCGTTGCAGGAGGCGCGTTCTCGTGCAAAAATTGATCGACTCGCCGAAAGGAGCGATTAATTCCTCTATAGGAGGAATATTGAACGAATAGGAATGCAGCGACCTATCGCCGGCTGCGACCAATGGTACTGCTGACTCTGCGCAAACATAACAACATCGTGGCAGCACGTGGCCCCCCTATTGGATTACCAACGAATCCTCTTAGCATGCATAAAAGCTTTCAAGGTTAACCTCCATCGACCTCTGCCATTATCCACCAACGAATTTCCTCGAAAGAACATTTCAAGAGTTTCTCACTGGTCAACAGGTTTGTTCGTGCAACGTCGAATAGCTTCGGTCCTGCACCGACTAGACTTTTCGAGCAACATCGATTCTGATTGGCCGCGAGAATCAGCCTGAGTGGGTATGGTGGAGGAGGAGGGGGAGGGGCTTTGAGATTTCGAACAATATTTAGGTTATAAGAAATCCTAACCGTCGGTGCTCACGGAAAGATCGTCGCGAAGCAACTGAATTGAGCTAACCGTCGTTTGGGCGCGCACCCTCTGTTGCTACTAGTGCCCCCTACCTCTCCTAGTTTACAGCAGACCTCGACGTCAGTCCACCCCAAACCACCCACCTCTCTGAAAGCTTAGCTTTAAAACTCTCTTCGCTTCCCAACAGAGGGAATATTAACCGTCAACGGAATTTCCATCGACAGGATCGTAATAACAGTGTTTATGTAATGCGTTTATGTACTGTGTGGGGCGCTACAGACAAAACAGTAGTATACCTGCAAGGAGTAGGAGGTTAGGTTGGAAAAGCCGTCGGGAGGGCGAAGAGGGTGTTAGGGGACGGAGGAAAAGCTGGTCGATAGCACAAGGTCGTTCGGTATCGACAAGTCCCTCGCAAACCTCTTTCTACAGGCTGTGTCAAGCCAATACCGGCTCGATAGTCCTTGCGGCTTTCATTAGGGCACCTCCTATATTCCTTGTCGCTCTCTAGCTCTGTCATTCGCTTCTTCCAGATTTTTAGCTGCCACCACGAGCGAGCTTATATCTCCGATACCCCTGATGGCACGTACAAGCGTTCTATCGATCATTTGCCGCTATAACGTCCTCGTAACAAAACAATGGTAGAAAGAAAAGATCTGGATTAAAAACAAAAAATGCAGGGAGGACAATGCTGGTGCTAATGAGAACTCCGTACTCGGAGAGCGATTGTCAATCGGGGTTCAACGCGTCCTCCCTCTACTCGTGGTATTGTCTTCTTTTCTCAGTCACCGGCTTACGGCTCAAGGACGAGCTAAGACAAAAGATGATACGGTCTTTGGACTCGTTACTTTTCCAAACATCCAGTTTTATACTTTTTTCACTGGTAGTTCGCGTATTGTACATATATAGATATACGTGTACATGGCTCGAAAATATTTAAACACCTGCCTAACAGATAGCTTCCCCCTTTTGCGCACGTAGCTGATGCATGCATAATGATATGTGCTACGTCGGAAGTACGTAGTCTCTTTTGGATAAGACGCTCTTATTTATTTCATCCACTAGCTGACAACTATGGCAGCGGTAGGCTTCCTCCTAAATTATGTTGCACGTGAGATTTTTCACGTCACTGCAAAAAACACGTGCTACTCTCGTCCATAGTGCACAGTATAATGCTACACTGGAGTTATATAAGCTCGAAAACTCTCAGTTTTCGGAGAAACAGCAGCGACCGTGTTTATTATTTTTCGCTCCATAGGCAAAAGAAAAAAAGATCAACTGAACAGTGGTCGTTGAGTTTCAGTTCGGGATGCGTTTGAATATCGTGAACAATTTCGTCGACTCGCGCGATCATCGACTATGTTTACGGTAATGCAACGTTGTCTATTTTTTTCCTCGAGCCACACACAAGAGAGAATATCTATGCCACAGCGAAATTTAATTTCGCGTCCGGCTGCATCGAAATTACATTGTAGCGAAACAATATTATAATGGCATTCTCGGTTTAAATTTAATAAAGAAAGCAATATGGCGCGCTTCATGCGTGTATCCGGGCATGTTTGTATACACGGATTTCTGGCTGCACATAACTACCGAATTGAACTGAATAAAAGCCAAGAGAGATTAATTATAAAGTAGAGCAATTAGTAGATAGAGAGTGTTACTTACATTTTGTCGTAATCTGCCATCCACTTACTGCCTGGGTGGTGGTAGGTATGGTTATCAGAGGGTATCACTCTCACTAAAATTCACTTTTAACTTGAGGCTCTCTGCTATGATGTGTTCCTCTCTCTAGCTCGCTCTCAAAACGTAATTAGCTTCGCGAATCGTCCAAGAACATGAGGAGGAGGAGCGGTGAGTTTGTCACGGAAGTAGTTTGAGGGGAATTAAATGCTACGAGGCTCTACGTGACTGTTCGCATAGAGGTAAACTGTAAAGACCGTGGATGGACGAGTTGATGCTGCGCATACAATCAACCGGCGTTATTAGAAAAAAAAACAGAGAGAGAAAGAGAGGAAGCCAATGACAGAAACGCACCTCGTGCACAAATCGTTCTCCTTCCACGTCTCTCCTCCGCTCTTTTCCCTTTCCTCTTTGCCTTTACGTCGTCTGGTCTGGCTCTGGAAAATGCCTGGCTGGCTGTTCGCGAACGACCGATCGATCGCGCCAAGTAAAAAGCAATGGAAAACGCGCAAAATGTCACGACACCAGATACACGCCAGCTTTTCGATCTTGATCAATTACATCGCCCAGCTGGATAAACGTAGGGCGATATTTTTTCTTGTCGAAAATACTCCTAGACAAACGCGCATAGAACGCGAAACTCGCAGCTCTCCACATGAATAATTGTTGACAGGCGCCTTGTCGCTCAATTGTTCGTTGCCGCCATTACGAATCTTCGCTACATCTGACGGCAACTCTAACTAACCTTTAGTTTCGTCAGCAGATTCACAACCGTCGGCAATAGTAAGACACGGTCGATAATATCAATTTCTACCTTCAAATAACCACCGTTCACTAATGACATCTGGCGCCAGCAAAATACGATTTCTTTCTTATTAGTCAAATAACGGGCGTCTCCCGCTTCTCCATTAGAAAACATTTTCCAGACCTCTAAAACATGTTCTTGTGTCAGACTTTTTTGCAACTGGTAGAATTATGGCATCAATTTTCATCCTCTTAATCTGTTTAAACGATCGATGCGCATTATTCTAATTAACATAGTTTACTGCCAGAGGCACGTAAAACGATTAGAGTTGTAAAAATGCTTTGTTCTTATTGTGCAATTGACGCATTGAGGAGTCGTAAGACACGTGGTTATTTTCGAATGACGGTGTGAGCAAATGTTGACTCATTTTGCATCGGCACTCGGCAGTGGCAATGGTTCCGTGTAGTGTACTGCTGCATACTGTAATGTGCACCTCCCCCCCCCCCCCCTCCTTTCCCCACGTCGACATAAAACACTCGCGCGAACACCGTAGGCACGCTCGCCAGGAACAAATAATATGCATGCACATATCCGTAACGAAAAAATTCTCGCATTTCACAGCTGCAGGAGCAGAGTCCAATTCCTTCTCTGTTCTACTATGCGGAAACGAGTGGCCGTAGTATCGTTTTCCCCGTACCGCTTTGTCTCGAAAAATGAGAAACAGCAAACGATGCTAAATCTTTATGCGCTTATAGATAGTGTATTGAGAAAATAATCAGTAAGACTCATTGTTTTTTTTTCTTCTTTTTTTCTCGTACATCCAAGCTAATCAAGACCGAACCAACGGAGATTATTTTATCCGAAGCAACGATAAGATAAGAAACAATTATATCGAGTCCATACTAGCTTTATTTCAAGCAACAAGAGCAATATATTACTTGCCCATAAACCGTTTGAGGTTTTTATATATATGTGAGAATAATTCTAGAAAAGTATTAACCATCGATGCCTCTTGAAATGGCAATGACATTCCGCGGCATCGTTTTCCCAATCGAGTAGCATGCCGATATGGCTGCTAATTTCTGGAACCTTGGCTGCAACATAAGTTAACTCAAGGACGACGAGCGTCTGTCTATACTGATTTCGTCATGGATCTAGAGCTCTAAGCAGGTGAATGTCATCCCCTTAGGATTCGCAGCCATAACAAGTAATATAATAGTCCTTACAGCTTGACAACAACATCTGTTGAATTTATTATCTCATCTTCAAATCTGCGATTTCAGCTAACCGACTAACGGGTAACAGGAATATATCGTACATAATATGGCATAAATATATAATATTAGTATAAATATTAGTTAGATGAGTCATGCTTTCGTCTCGGTATGTTCCGCACACCCTATTCGTTGTGGCCCACGCGGTATCTACGCTATGACTCATCCATAATTATTGGAAGCGTGTGGCGCGGGTTTCGTTCGAAATTTTCGCTTCTCCAAGAAATCGTTGGAAACCCTGTTTGTTGACGAGGAGCAAAACAAAGAGACCTGAACTGAAAAACTGATCGCTTCGATTAATGTATTTTCTTTGAAAAGTTTTTGTCTCGTTACAAGTTTTCGTACAACCAATAGGCCATGATGTGCGGCTCTGTTTTGCGATAGGCTGATTGCGAGCAAAAATAGCCGGTGACGTCATGTGGGGAGAGACTATCACATTGCTTGGAAGAGTCGACGTCAGCCGATGATTGCCGATGCTAACCGATGAAAGCCGACGCTGAAGTAGGCAGACTGCAGAGAGCAGAGGCGCAGAGTTAGAGTGTGTTGTTAGAGCGTGGCAAAGTGTTTTTTTCTCTATTCTTCGGAGACTTGGAACATCACGTCTCTCCGTCTCTTTCTCTCCTTTTCAGTTTTTTGTGCTTCGAACCGAACTGAATGCTGTAAACGAACCAACGGTTCCAACTCTGCACTGTTCCATTTGGTTCAGACTCTCGGGCAAACACGGAGAGGTATTCCCCACGACGCGGCGCGTATGACTCATCATAGCAGCGCGCAGTTTCTAGCCATACAACACATTTCGCCTCGACCAATCTCAATTCACCTCAACATTTGACCATCCGCCTTTCCTTCTCTGTCACTCGTGCGATTCTTCCGCATCTCTCCTTGTGGTCAAGATCGTTCGAACTTAAAAAGGATTTTGCGAGAGTGCCAATAACCTATTGGGAGCAATAGCGCCGTCGTGGGGAACGAGCAAATCTTCGGAAGAGGTTAGAATCGTCCTACCACTTTTTCTGGTCACGAAGGAAAAGGAAAACGCTATCTCTAAGGCTCTCGCAGCATCCTAAAAGAATGAAGCTGGACGTATCTGATGTTTTGTACGACAGTTCAAGTATATCCAGTGACAGTGGAACCTCGCAAAGCTCGCGCGTCAGCCATGATTTTCTCTCCAGTATCACGAGTACAGCGACGGTTCCAAACAACGTAAGTATATTGAAATTCCGAGAAGTAGTAAATGCATACATCAAAAGTAAACACGCTTTTTGCTATATTTTGCTTTGCCAATAACGGTCAGCAGCATCATTCCAATGTTGAAAAACTCATTACGTATTATACATTATGCATCAACAATCGCAAGCTAAACACTCGCTTTACTGAATTATTGGAGCGATTCTCGTGATGTACTTACCGATTGCGTTTCTTTCTATTCAAGAAGCATTACGTAATTCACACTTATGAGCGTCTACCGTGTGTTTCTTAATTTACTGGTTTCATGGCTCTTGTCCCAGCGATTGACTGTAAATTACCAGAACGATATTAGTAAAAATAATAGAAAAGTGATCTACGTGTCACCGGAAATTTTGCTATAGCTTTGAATGTTGATGTTGGTATAGTATGCATCGGTTGAGTAGTAAAGTGGTATGTATTGATCTAAGCTCGGTTTAATTCGGAATTGGCTTCTGCTACTACCCCAACAGCTGTTCCACATTGAGCTCGTGTATGGCTTTCCGGTCACAACAGAGCCATTTGAAAAGTAGCACGTATAGTTGCACATGATCGCCTCTACCGTACACTAATACAAACCGGACAAGGTACTACGTAGCATTATTATTATCAGTTACATGCTAGCGCAGATATATCCGGATAAGCGACAGCAGCAGCTGTTGCCGACTCATGATAATCAGTCTTTTACCAATAATGGCTCTGCGACTTGATCCACTGGCTATTCCATACTTGTAAGTGAATGACGTTCTTTTGTCAATTGTTCGTCCTTTTGAAGGTAATGCTCGCTCGCTATATGCACATAGCTTCTAATTTTATTTTCAAAGTCACGAAATTCTTATCTCATTGTTCTTCTCCCCCTACTGCTTAATGTAAACCTCACACCCTGTCTATCCCTATTGCGTTTCAGTGTGTTAGAGCGGTGTACGATAGTGAAAGATGCATTTTATTATCGTGCACGATACAAAGGAACGGAGAAGAAAGAAAATGAAAGAAAGGAAAAAGCAAGAAACGTGATTCATTCGTCGGACTACCTCATTATACATAATATCTCATTGAAAAAGATGGAAAAAGAATAATAAAGAATTGTAGGAACCGAGAGAAAGCTTATTAGTGATTTTGTATTTCTATATTCGAAAAGAGGACGATTGTCATTCTATACACGCCTGTTCTTTCAGCAAAGCGATGGCCAAAATCGTGATACTAAAAATATTCGTCGAATTTTCATTCGGACGAACTCGTTAAGATTCCTCTCCTTTTTAGCGTAGACAAAGGCAACGGCTATTAAGAATTTTTGAAATGTCCTCCTTCTCTGTTTGGTGCCGAGTCCCTTGCCCCCCCCCCCTCTCCCTCCTTTCTCACCCCAATATGCCGTTTGTCATTTGTCGTTGGCGATCTCTCAAATAATGCCATTCTACCCGACTAATTATTCATTAGGAGACATTTGACCATTTAAGAGCTATTCGCAATTAGCCAACTTAACTCAATGGGCTCGTACTTGTTTCCCGCAGCCTTTCTTCCACTGCAATTAAAAGTTGATCCGTGCTGAGGAAGGTTATACGTTATATATCTGACCGTTTTGTACATTCAGGGCAATTACTGTAAGATTTAAACTCACCTTTGATCGTTCGTGTCCATTATGCTTCATTTCACTAGGCTCACACAAACACATGCTCGCTATATCTTTAGACCTAATTAGCTAAGTCATAAACCCTTGTCGACTCAGTTACATACCTGCGCCCCAAACAACGTGCCGCTCTCGTAGAAGCAAGTATTAAAACGAATATTCGTCAAAACAAGTTTTTCATATATCCATGGACAGTACTTTAACTGTATATGAGTCATTAGTCCTGTGCAGCAGTGCATCAACTTGCAAAACAAAATCGTAAATCAATCTCAGGTATCCAAGCTTTTCTGCTTCTGTTTACCTAGTTGGAAAAGTAGTTTGTTATTTCTCCGCGGCCGGCACTTTTCACGGAGGAGAAAAAAGAACAGCAACAAAACATAGAAAGCTTGGCACGAAAAGAGCGATTGTTCGAATGCGTCAAAGGGGATTCCCCAAGGAAAAATGGAAGTTAACCTATAAAGAAAGCAAAAGGAGCAAGGTCAGTAAGAGTGAGAGAGAGAAAGAGAGAAAAAAAGGGAGGGAAGCTACGAAATGAATGGGTTAAATTGATAATACTGATGCTTTATAATACATATAATTAATGGTGTGCATAGTAGATAAGGTGTAATACCTGGAAGAGGAGAGATTCTGTACATATACACGCATGCGTTTGTCGATTCTATGAAAGAAGCGAAGGAGAAACTGCGGTGGACGCGGGAGAGTCATAAGGCTTCTGATTGGTCGGCCGCTATCGCGCGAATCAGCAATCAAGATGGCGATGACGTCAGGTCGAGGCAGCTTTTCATTGGTGGGGGGAGGTCCGTCCGAACGAGCGAGCGACAGTCTCGGTCTGTTCTATATAGTTTCACAGTCACGTTGGCGACTTCAGTTGGGTTGGGTACGGCATTGGGTAGTACTGTAATACGCGCCTACAATTAGCTAGTCAGGAACACACTCCAATAATACTCGACAGTGCCACACTGGACCGAAAAAACCGCGAAAACTTGTTTTTGCTCAATAACACGTTCAACCTTACAATTATTAGTGCTGTGTGTATTTCGTGCTGTTATTCTCGTTAATAACCGAAGTTCAAGTGCCACGTACTACACGGAGAAAGGATTATACCTCTGAATATAATAAAGTACAGCATATAGTATTGTGCATCAGATTAAAAAGGAACGAGACTAGGCGCAGGAAAATTAGCGCACAAATGACGCAAAGAGTGCCTACTGCCGGCTTCTACGATAACATTGTCGACGATCATAGCTATACGATGTTTTACCTGTACTCGAACGGCATGGGCATCTCCGATCCTTGGACTCCAACGAAAGAAGAAAAATCGATGGTAATTGTCGCTCACTTAACTTTAACGATTAAAACGATCGCGTAAACCGGAAAGCAACAATGCTGAATCGGCACAAACAAAATATCGATTGCACGACGCTCGAAGAAGGTGTCACGGTTCAAGGTTAAGTCGATAACACTGGGTAGGTGTTCTGCATTTACATATACGGGACTGAGAAATAATATGTACGATTGATGGCACGGTTTCTTGTTTCTCTTCTATCGCGTTCCAGGTGGTTCTTTGAGGTGAGGCGTTGTATAGATACTTGAAACTGAAGGAAAATGGCTAAATCTGACAGGAAGTTAGGAGTTAGCTCTCGTTAACCCATCAATTAGAGGGTTAAGTTTAACGTTGGCATAATGAACGGGTCAGGGGACAAGAGGTGTCATCCTGCCTTGAAGAAGATCGTCTCGCGAGAAAGTACTTGCACGACGTATAGCAAAGCCCTTGCCTATATACTTTGTCTTGTCTCGGCTGGGCTAGGCTGCAAATCGAACCTCTGCGTACTGAGTCATCGCGTGTGCCATTTACCAGCGCGATTTATGAATGAAAATCCACACGCACGTGTCACACACAAGAAACAAAGGAAGAAACAAACAAGAAACGGTTTATACACTACTAGTCAACTTTCTTACAAACATGTAAATTATTGATGCCATGTTCCAGCAGCTTGTCGCACTCTCTCCGTGCGTCTCCTTTTTTGCTTGAATACGAAATTGGTGATCCGGTGTAGTTGACCTCGAAAGGAGGTCGATTCCACGGAAAGATATCTTACGTTAGGAATGACGTCAATGCTTTTAACACTTTCCCCTCGCGAATACTTCGAATCTCCCTGAAACTTGTCAGGGATTACGCGTTGAGATTATAAGTATTCTCCTGGATATAGATTTCACGTAGGGCATTTCGTTCAAAAATGTGCAAAGTCTGTCGTTCAAATAACGCGCAAAGTAAATAAAACGCTCCGGTGTGTCGCAAGTAAGGCATTATCGGAAATGGGTGTATTTAACGTTTCAAAGGGTTTCTCGGAAGATAAACTTTATAGATATGGCATTGTAAATATAGGTGATTATGCGGGCATTCCCCTCCCTCCTCTCGCTCACGCGCGCGCGCGTTCTCTGTAGTGAGAAGAGGCTGTCGAAGTGTGCAACCAGTCGGAAATGCCTTGACGATTGCGTCAGTAGTTTGGAATTCATGGACCGCTCTGGGCCCTCCATCCGACTATTTTCCCCCTTTGACGGACACACACAGGCTCGAGCTCGCCTTTGGCCGAACCGGGTTCAATCAAGAGATCCAGTGAAAATTATTTCCTAGAATCTGAATTACTGTCAATGACGCAACGTCACGTGCTCGATTTTCGATTTCTCGGTACGTTAGGTAGGTCCAAGAAACGATACTGTTTTTGTTTTCGTATTTATTTTCATAGGTTATGTTGTGTTTTTTTCTCTTCTACAACAAGTTTTCCAAAACTATTGACCGATTAATCAGTTTCTTCGGATTCTGTTTTTTGTTGCTCTAAACAACTCCAGTCGGTCGGCTGGATGAAGTTGGTTCTCTCGCAACGCAATCGCAAACGCAAGTCGCAACCTTGCCGCTTTCCTCGCTCCACGCTCCGCGCGCCGCTGTTCCCCTCCCCCCACCGCTGTTCTCACTTTCCGAGACGGTGTCTTCTCGAGAAAGGAGGCGAGCGCGCCCGAGCGTGTCCGGACTTGCTCGAAGCGCGACCATGTGCTGATAGCACGATGACAGCGGCAGGGAACGGGGAACAGCGCCGTACCAGTACCAAGCTAACACTGTCTGTCAGTGCCACTAGAACAGTCGCGGTTCACGGATATGTCGTCCTCATTGTAATCCTCCACTCGGTTACTTGGACGATAATATACGTTCTTCGCTTCTTTCCCTTCTTTCGTTTGTTTTTTCTTTTTTCTTTCCCCCCTTCCCCTTCTTTGGGCTGGCTAAAAAGATATTGCGGATTGTCAGAGAACACTGGTGAGTCGATGAACAATAGCAATATTTTATTTTTTTATTCTCTCTCAACTACGCCGTATTTACTTTGGCGATTTTTGTGCCCTAACCTCTCAACTGTTGAGTTATCTTTTATTATTCGATAGCTCGCTGTGAGTTACGATAAAAGGGAATGACGAGGTTTTATGCCAAGAGAGATCAGTTCTTTGTAAAGGAAATGCGCGTTTCCTTTGTTATCTGTGAGTCTGTATTCTTCGTTGTGGCGAGTGGACTCTTTTGTTTATTTCACTTTGGTTTCACTTATCGCTGTAAAACCGATACTTTGGAAAACCTTTATCCGCCTCTACGTTATCGATGGTGTGCTGTGGTACGGTATGGTAGTATCTCGTTTCGTGTCGTGGCGCGTCACGCCAATTTGTTTACTGGGAAAACGTCCTTGAGCCGCCCACCGGTCGTTGGGTTGAGCGCACTACTGATCTTGGCCTGACATTTCGTATGGTTCTCCATAATAGACTTTTCGTAGGAATGGTCGCGTTGTATCGTTCTCTTATCTGAAACAGAAAACATGTATACTTTATGTAGGTTTGTTGTTATGAGTCACGTTTATGGATCGCCAACGATCATCGATACATGCAAATGCATTCCAATGCGTTTAAGTTCCCGGAGGTATTTCAATAGCATACCAGCTTTTCCCGTGAATCGAGCCTCGTATTTATTTTCCTTCGCGCTCCTAGTTTTTGAAACCGCCATCTGTCGCCGTTGTCGCCACGTGTTTGCTGTTTGACATTTTTCCGATAGCCGGCGCTGTGCTGAAATATTTCTATTGTTTGTTGCAATTCCCGCTTCTCTCTCTCTTCTCTCTCACACACACTACCATCTCGACGGTGACATATGTTTTGCGTGTCGTCGCGCAAGATAAGCCGCTTTTAATATCAATCTCATATTTCTCGCGGGTGGTCAGATACACAAACTCGTGTCACCGAGAAGTTATTAAACTGCATGCATTCTCTTGGGTACAGTTAACTCGACGGTTTTTCTGGCACGTATATACGCGGTATGCGTACACAGATGACTCGAAAGGACACACGTTGGCGAGATTGTACGAATATGACTGAGCCACATCCTGGAAACGTTCAGCCTGATAAAAGTTTGATCGTTTTTAGCGACGATAGACTTGACTCTTTCGCCTTTGGCTCTTTTCGAAAGAATAATGGGTCAACGGTCTTTCGAGGTTAGGTTCTCGCGCGGGCTCGCAGCACGCCGCTACCTCTCGCGAACCCCCTCCCTCCCGCCATTAAACTCGCATCACCGAAATTTCAATGTTAATTTTAGAGTGGGATTTAATGGTGGTTGTCGTGGTCTACGATCGTCCCTGCGCTTAAAATTGCTGTTGGCGTCGGCGTCGGCGTCGACTCTGGCTCCGTCGCCGACGTCGTTGGGCCGCAGCGTCAGTGTACGAAAAGGAGGGAGAGAGAGAGAGACGTCGGTCGGAGAGCCGAGTTTTACAATTGTTCAGTGTGCGTGCTGCGCGTATGTGTGCTCTTAATTTCGGGACGAAAGAAAAGAGCGGCAACGGAGTGACAAGGAAACTTGATGAAAAAGGATAAGAGCTCCGATAATCCGACGTCCAGATAAAAATCTGCCGACGAAACGAACGACCCACGAATATACTCTCGCATATACTATATAGTTTTATTTACCATTACGACTGGTATATCGAAACGATATCGATAGCTCGAGTTATGGCAGCCGTCACAGCCATGGATCCGATTGAAATTGCCAATATATTGGCGCAAGAGCTGCTTTATCAGCAGGTATTAAAACAATTTTACCGATCCAGACGAGTCAAATGGAAATTGCCTAAAATCGAGGGAAAGCCTTTTATGGATTAAGGTTAGGATTGGGCAGAGATACGTGAGAAAGAAGATGGCGGGGGGGGGGGGGGATGGCAACGATTGTGCAATATCGTGCAAGTGAGTCGCAGGAGAAACTGCAGCTGTGCTGCTGTCGCCTCGAAATACTCTCTGCAACAATCTTTTAATCCTAGTATCGGGAACGAACAATCGCTCCTCCTCGGTACCATTTTAACGCTATCAGCCTCGATTTTCTCCCCACCAATCCGCTTCTTTTTCTTATCGCTTTTCTTTCGGCCACTCTCGCAATCTTTTACTACTGGCCGATATCGCGCTCTTTGTCTGCCTGCAGCACGAGCGAGCGAGGCAAACGCAAAGCGCTAGCGATTAGAACGGCAAACAGCAAACGGCAATCGGATTTATTTTTAGAAACGCGCAAACCAGCAAACCACACCTCGACAAGTGCAAAGTCGCCATTGCCGCCGCGCACCGCGACGCGGGCACCCCCCCCCCCCCCCCCCTATATGCGTTTCGCACGCATCTTCGCTCTAGTTCCAATACTTCCAATTGGTCCTAGGCTGTACAATCGATCGATAATCGATTTTCGACTTTATTCACTTTCTCGCGTTATTCCATTATTAATGCAATATTTTTCACGTTGAACTCCGTGTTTGACCTTTGGATCACACCACTTTTTTCTACTAAATAATTTTTTTCTGTTTCTTTTGTACTTGTGGCTAATTTCATTGAACGAACTGCACAGTGGCGTATCAATGATATTCAATTTGTTTTCTTGATTTTCTATATATCAAAGCTATATTTTTTAATTTAATTTCTTTGTCCAAATTTTGGATTATATCAACTTTTTTTTTAATTTTATTTTTAAAAAATGAATTATGTATTTATTTTTCCTTTGTACTTACAGCTGGTTTCATTGGACGGATTGCACAGTGGCGTGCCAACGAGAACGACACCGACTTTGACACCGACCACGCTGCGCAGCATCGAACAAACTTTTCTTGAGCTGACCAGCGAATCCGCTTCGCACAGTCGCGAAGCCGGCTTTGTACCACCGCTGGTGGAGCCTTCTCAACCAACACCAGCTCAGACGCAGAATCACCTTCTGGACAATAATCAGCATCATCATCTCCATCAGCAACAACATCAGCAGCCACAGCAACAGCAACAATCACCACCACCGTCCCAAGCACAGCAGCAACAAGTTTCACAGCAGCCGAGCACAAGACGCAATATGGGAGGCAGAAGACCCACCAGAACCATCGGCATGACGCCGGAGGAAGAAGAACGACGACAAGTACGTCGCGAGAGGAATAAAATGGCAGCAGCCAGATGTCGCAAACGCAGAATGGACCATACTAACGCTCTCTTAGAAGTGAGTATATATATATATGATTTATTATGAGAGATTTATCCTGAGTTCTCCAATTTAACTATATTGTATTCTTCAGGAAACCGAGGGATTGGAACAAAAGAAACAGAGTCTGCAGGATGAGATCCATCAGTTGCAGCAAGCCAAGGACGAGCTGGAATTTATTTTAGAAGCTCACAGAGCAGTTTGTAGAATCCGATCTGCTTCCCCGCCAGATGTGAAACCCGTGATAAAGCCTGATATCACGGGAGAGGAGCAGCAGCACCACCAACAACACCATCACGAATTTAACGAAGGTGGAAAGAGAGAATCCATGAACGCCGCTACTGTCCGAGCGAATCGACCAAATTCACTACCAGTCGGTTTTGACAATAACAATAGGCCTAACTCTCTGTCGATCTTTGCCGAACCGAAGGAAAGGCCAGATTCGCTCACTTTTAAAACCATCGAAACGCCTACCTTCATGAAAACCGCGTCGGAAGTTGCTGGAGTGCCGATCACGACGCCCTCTAGCGGGATTCCCTTCAACTTTGATTCGCTGATGGAAGGCGGAACTGGATTGACGCCCGTCTCAACGCCGCTGATACCATCCTGCTCTACTCAGCAAAGAAACAATCTCTCGGCTGTAGATCTAAGCTCCCCTGATGCTAATCCCCCTAAATTAGTGAGCTTGTGACGCCAAGACAGCGCTGCTAGCATCATCACCTGCGCAACGCTAACTGTTGATGCCGCCGATGAGTATGGTTCTAATCAGGACACCGGGGATCTCGACTGAAGCTCTGTATGCTTCATCTTCGAACGGAGAGTGACTGAGAGAGAAAGAGAGAATCGAGCAATTTTCGAATGAATGAACTGACGAATGATAGCGAAACTAAATTATAAGCAAGCCGAAAGATAGATAGGTTTTTCAAGGATACTCTAATGTTTCTTCCCTTCTCGTATGAATTTTAGGTCGTCAAACTTGCAAGTTCGAACTTTTCCAACAAAGTAGCATCTTTGGCTCTTAAATGCTTTTCCTATAGATTTATATGGAAATCATATTTTCTGAAATTTTTCACCAAAGAATGTTTCTTTCATCGGGCCGGGAATATATATAAATATATATATGTATACTATATATATACAAAAATCTATTTAAAAAATTAATCAGTAAAAGCTTTTATGGAAAGTTTACGGATACATTTTTGTACCATACGCTGTAAAATCAATTATGAACTGTATGCCTTTGAAGAGTTAAATCAGCTCAAAAATTTACGTACAATAAGAAACTGTTGCGCCTTTCAAACGTGATCAGCATCACTTAGTCGATGATAATGCGATGAAAGTGTTTTAAAAAATTAAAAAAAAAAGATTATTTTTTACATATACTATCTCAATGTAAAATTTTACCCATTAAGCGACGCTAAATTTTTATATGGATATAGCGTTTAATCCCTCCATACATACATACATATATATATTATATATGCATAAATATATATATATATATATATATATATTTTACACTATATGACAATTTGCATGAATATAAGCAATATTAATATATTTATACACGTACCTGTTATCCATGGTTTGATGGTACTTGCGAAAAATTTCTAGTGTAATTCATTTTTTATGTATTTCATTACTGTATGATATGAAAATCACAATCTTCAAACTTATGGATAACAGTGACGATATTAATTGACGATTGCGTAAAGAGAATAAAGAAATATAGTGCACCATTGATATTGTTGCAATATATTTTAACAAAGTTGATCCAATAAAGGGCATGAAGTGACTGAGAAAAAGTTGGCAGTTTTATTTCTAATGACTGTGGTTTTACCTTGGTAATATTTTATTAATCACGAGAAGCCAGTAACATTCCTTACAGCCTGCTTCTCAGCGTAAGGATCCATTATCTTATAATGACTAAATTCCAACGTAAAGCTCGCTGTTCCGGATGTCAATTTTCTCATAGCCGTCGAATAGCCTAATAATTCAGCAAGGGGTGCCTTTGACTCTATTACCTACATCGAATACATGCACCTCATTAGTTCCATTTAAATGCATCATTGTGGAATAAAGAGATTACCTTATTTCTACCGCGTATATCAATATTCTTTATTTCCCCTCTGCGTTTACTCAAATCTCCAATAATAGCAGAAGAGTGTTCCTCGCTTGTAATTATCTCCAAGTTCATAATAGGCTCCAGCAATACAGGATTTGACTTTTGCAGCAACTGTAATTCAATGATACTGAATATAGGAATAAACAAAGAACAAAAGAACAAAAAGATTATTTGACAGGGAATCGATGCCAAATTTAGGAGTAATAAATTAAAACCCAATTAAAAAAATTTTCCTTAAAAAAAAATGCATTAAATCAGTAGTCATTAATGTTTGGTGGATATCAGTCAATTCTTTATAGTATTAGCGAAAAGCCATTGGAATATTGGAGTAAGAAACGTTCACCAACAGGCCATATTTCTAAGGTCGTCGACAACGATTTACTTGAAAATGTACCACCAGCTTTACAGTATTATAACATTGTACCGTGAGTTATTTAATGCTAGATTGAATATAAGAATCGAGTGAATCTTCACAGGTAGTGGAAATACAAGATGTGGAAGGATCCAGTGTTGCAAACACTTACATAGCCTGTCCATCTGATTCGCAACAACAATTAAGCATTAGTTTGCCCTTCTTGATACTTATCATCAAGAATTTAAATCTAGAGTGTCGAATAAAATTACAGGTAAACATTAAATCAATAGATGAAAAATATTAAATATCCAACAATTTATAAATTAATTGACATTTTAGATTCTAGATTCAAATCAATTACGTCATTATTTTCAATTTCACTTCTCGAATTCCGAAGATAAATATGCCCGAAATTCGACATTTTCCCATATTAAAGTCCAGCTAGAGCCTGGTTGGAACAGATTGGAATTGGATTTGCACAATTTGACTGACACGATCTTCAAGTCAAAATATGAAAAGACCGAACGTCTACAGATTTGCGCCAATTGTCGATTACGAAGAATATATTTTATTGACAGGCGATACGGGGAGCAAGAAATTTGTCCAAAGTTGTACCGAAACTTTCTAGACCTGTACATGACCAAATGGGGCATTTCCAAGGTCAACGTTGAAGCACAAACCAACGAGTCTTGCATCGAAAATGAGAAAGAAAAAAGAAGTAGTGCACAAAGCACATCGGAGAAACATTTACAAATGTTTCATGATAAGTTCTATCGTGATGTCCAAACGAGATGCCACAAGGTAATAGAAAATTTTTTCAATAAATATCCAACTAGGGTGGGAGAGATCACAGAGTTCTTGAGGCAGGCCAGAATCAAGTCGTACGCTGTACCGTTAAACAATGAAAAATCCAAGAATTACAACGAACCAATGTCAATGGATATACTTTCCAATGGAGCATTAAGAACCTGCAAGCAGTTAATTGAAAAGAAACCTTTAAAAATTGCTGAAGAGAATTGGGTCTATCGTTACCTCAATCTAAACGATAAAGCAAAGCCGAATAAAGTTGCATATGCGATGAAGCAGCAGCGTATTTCTTCCCCAAAAACTATTTTTGATTTGAAAGAAGCGTATAAAAGGAATGCTTCAAAGCGATCCAATTGATTCGACGAGGTGGAAGGAGTCATAAGGACAGTCTGATAATTACCTTCCTGATGGATTGAGTCACTGCAGCTGTAACCATAGTTAGAGAAGTGCCTCGTAAAACTTCCAGCCAATGCAGCTTAACTCCTACATTGATAAGCGGACAACCGAGCAAGGGACCATGTAGGAGACCAGTTTTTATACCATTTCTAACTGCTTGCATTATTTTTGGTTGTATGGCAGAAATGTTAGAAGCGCTGTCCGCGCTGTTATCAAATGTTAATAACTCTTGCTTCTCATAATTTGGTATTACACTTATTGTTACAGTAACTTTGTGATTACTTTCTCCTATTTTGTGCTCAGCGATATGAGTATCTTTACTCGAGCTCTGTATCGTTTCCTTGTAAGCTATTTGTAGTGGTCCCAGATCAGCGTTTATCTTATAATCCTTTCTTATCCTCTCTCTAATGATCTCCAGATGTAGCTCGCCCATACCTGAAAGAACGATCTGTCCAGTTTCCTCGTCATACCTCACTCTTAAGCTAGGATCTTCCTTCGAGAGCTGCTCCAAGGCTGTATCCAAAGCTGTTTGATATGACAGAGAAGGAGGCTCGATGGAACAGAAAAATACAGCATCTGGCACTCTCGCTCCAATATTAAATATGCTCCCCGGGTCATCCAGGTCCAATTTCTTCTCTTGTTCCAGGATTTTCTTAGCTCGGTTGATTGCTGAAGAGCTGTTAGTCAGCAAATCTCCAGTACTTGCTGAAATAAGTCCAGCAGCTGCTCCGATATTTCCATGGTGGACCTCATTGATTTCCTCGTAATCATCCGCATAAGCCGCATACAAGCGATTTATTATCTCAGTTTTCTCCTTCTTCGCATTGTAAACTTTGTCCCCCTTCTTCAAATTACCGTTATAAAGTCGGAAAAATGTAATCTGTCCTCTCTGCTTGTCGTGAATGACTTTGAACACTCTTGCGGCTACATCGCCTTTAAAGCAACGATACTGACTCTCATAATGACTTTTATCCGGAGAAGGCAAGTAAAAGATTACGCTGTCCATCAATGGCTGAATTCCAATATTTTTATATGAACTTCCTAATAGAACAGGTGCAGCTTTTCTATCAATCGTTACTCTTTGCAAAGAATCTATTAATATGTTGGATCCTATATTTTCCAATGATTCCTCCTGTATTATTATCTCGGCTAAGGTATCATCTATGGAAGACAGCTTGTCTACTAAAGCACAGCGTTTCTTTAAGGCTTTTTCCCACAACTTGCTACTTTTATTCTCATCTAGCTTTGATCGAATTATATTTGCTCCTTGACTTTTGCTATCAAACTGTATTATTTCTAGGAAAACAAGATCAAGGATACCGATAAGGTTACCATTCTGTTTTATTGGAATTTGTAAGGGCAGTGGGTCTGTGCCTAGTTTAGTCTCGATCGATCCTACGCTCATTTCAAAGTCAGCATCAGGCCTATCCATTTTATTGACGTAAAAGATTCTTGGTATATTATACTTATCTGCTTGATTACAGACGGTTAATGTTTGAGCTTCAACACCAGCAGAGCCATCCAATATCACTATGGAACCATCCAATACTCTAAGAGTTTGCTCAACTTCCATGGTAAAATCGATATGACCAGGAGTGTCTATTAAATTAAATCTATGATTCTTCCAATTAAATGTTACAGCAGCAGAAGTTATTGTTATGCCACGCTCTCGCTCTTGATCCATATAATCAGTTACGGTATTTCCATGATGTACTTCTCCCATGTCTGAGATCAGGCCAGAATAAAATAACATTCTTTCTGTAGTTGTGGTTTTACCTTTAAGCAATAACCAAACTTAGAAAATATAATTACTAAAATAGAATAAAAGCATGGCATCGAGTAAGACATACCAGCATCAATATGAGCCAAAATTCCAATATTCCGTACTTTAGAAACATCATTCTTTTTTTGAGTTGATCGAATTGAATCCTTCTGACTTTCATGAACAAATCGCGTTCTTAGCTGACACCACGAACTATTAATTATTCTTCGTTTTAATAACATTTTTAAACCAGTGAATAATTAAGAAGTTTTATTTGCGTTCCTACAATGTAAAAATAGTGACAACTAACAACAAATTAATCTTAAATAATGTAAACTGCAGAAGATACGTATTCTGTAATTAAAAATTGTTCATTACCCAGATTAAGAATATTTTGTTAAAATTTATTGTGGAATCAACCCTTATAACCTTAAATGTGAAGCAGAAGACCAAAAAGTACAAAATGTCGCCATCTATCGAGGCAATCCTTAACTTATGCATAGCACAGCTCAGCACAGCTCAGCACAGCTATTACTCAGGGTGTCCAGGGTCAGGATCATTCAGAAGAGACAAATTAATGGTACAAAAGAGAGAGCACTTTATATCCAACCAATACTTGAATTGCATCTATGGATGCTGACATAAATTATTAATAATAATATGTCACAGTTGAATTATATATTATATAATTTATAAATAATTATATATATATTTTTAAATAGATTCATTTTTATACTGCATTTCGGCACTTATGGAATATAATATCTTCTACCCTGGATTCCCTTCCTTCGCTGCAGTCAGATAGTTTACTGTATGAAAAAACTTTTCCTTTGCAGTAAAGACAGCTAGCCGTAGAAGGATGAGAGCTAGTAAAATGATTTTCTATGGATCCTGGTGATCCATCAAACTCAATATCACAGATCAGACAGTAAACGGAAGGTGTCCTAAATCTTGCATGTACTGAATCGGTAACTACACGGCCCTTTGGTACTTGACCTTTGCCATCCAAACTCTTTTCTCCTGATGCCATTTTAATCTAAAATGAAAAGTAATGATTTCTCAGCCATAACAATTTAAGTATCCAAGAATGTTTTCTCAATCTTATAGGATGGAAGTAATCTGTCGCAGTATATATATTAGCATATAATAGCAATGATCATTCTGTTCTTCAAATCAAAAAATTGGTATTATTGGTAATAAATAGTCCAAAGATTATGATACCATGGTAATGTGAAATATATTTCTATTTCTTATACAAATATGTGAACTGAGAAGTTACAACAGACTTATTTGTTGAGTCACGCAAGTGTCAAGTGTTTAATACAAAAAGTTTATATAGGCTTAATTTTAAAGTGCAGTCCGATTAGAGAAAACACCAGACATTTCAGGTCCTGGACAAGATAATAAAAGCATCTTAAGCCTTCTGGGTCACGAGATTGATTAACATCCAGCAAAGACCCGGTTTTGGATGTAGTAAAGGAAATATGTTCATCCCCAATGACAATTTCCAATTCTTGGCGACCAACTCTGTCTGGCTGTGGCCACAGAGAATCATCTTCCTGCATAATTTCTGAATCCTGTATAATTCTTTTTAACTCTTCCATAACACATTGATGAACATAAGCTTCTTTTCTAATCATTGTGTCATTCTTGTAATTAGAGTTATTAGCGTAGCGCAGTTTACCATCGGGTCTGAATTCAAATTCGAGAAACTCGTGGCCAAATTTGCCTTTGTGGCCCACATAATATCGTATATAAAAATCCGTCGACATTATTCTTGAATTGTGTTAAACGTAATTTTCCTTAGCCTTTGGATTTTACGATATTCTAAAAGTTAAAAGTTTTTGCGTACCTTTAATGGATAGGTTATGTCAGCGTTACTGGTAAACTACTCAATCAAACTACTGTGGTAAAGTGAGGTAAACTGGGCGTCAGCGTCATGCAACAGGATTTTACAGGATCCCTCTAGCCCTCTGTAGCCAACATTACGGAACGAAAAATGAGGGAAAATTGTCCAGCATTATTTTTCGCCCAATTTCAATATTTATGGGCTTGTTGGAATCGTTAGAACTTGCACCTTGTAATAAAACAGACGTATTTTCCAAAAAATGAAACAAAACATCAAATTGTTTAAAAATTTGGATTAATAATATTTAAACGCTAAACAAATCGAAAAATCTGTCTATTTTACGACAAAGTGCCAGACATAACGATTCCAACAATCCCAAAAACATTGAGATCGGTTGAGAAATAGAACCCTACCATTTTCTCGCGTTTTCGAGGTGGACGAAAACCAAAAATTTTCAGGAAGGAAGCTAGCCTCCCGCCCCTCTCGCGGATCACCCTACCGTGTTCGGTGTTCCCCCATTCCAGCGTCGACACTTTACTGCATACACATGGCACACACACACACATAATCTCTCTCTCTCTCTCTCTCTTTTTCCTCATTTACACTATTCTCCTGTCTGTAGCAGAAAGGGTCTCATTAACTAACTTAGTGTACCGGGAGATTTAAATGGAGCTTTATTTTTTCCTTTCATGCTATTATAGTTTATATCAAGAGCTTTATAAAACATCAGATAACGTTCTCATTTAATCCATTCGTATACCGTAGGTACTTAGTTTTTAATTTGCATATAGATGTGTATTTTGTTGAATCACACAGGTACTCATAGGCCGGTATTCATAGTAGTTATTTATACATTAAAACCGACTTAAGCATAGGTTATTCTTTTTCTATTACTGTTAGATGAAAAAGGACAATCGATACTTTAAGTCAGACTTAAAATATAAGCAACGACTATGAATACCGGCCATACTCCCACTCTGACCTTCTAACTTATTGTGTGGGAGCGTGCAGCAAATACAATGATAGCGGCGTGTCAACGTGTGTAATTGTACCTATATATATAAATTAATTGGTAGCTCGAAACTGCGAAAATTCACTGATAGTTTATGCTGATCGTATGCATACATACACATCAATACACATTCTTATCTCAGTATCATCTTGTTAGTATGCACGATCCCTATATGAGCTTGGGGGTTAGAGCGGGGGCCTGGGGGCCCGAACATCTACAATTTTGTATATCTCATGGCAAATCTGCAAATGCAATATCACCTGCAGCGATTCTACACCCGAAATATTGTCGATCGAGTTGCATTAACCAATGGCGACTCTCTCTTTAATCTCGAGAGCAATATCGATGATATTTTGAATATAGAACATGGCTGTCTCGATTTTGCTCCAAAAAATTGACGATCGAGATATTTTAATCTTAATAGCGGTTCTCTTTCTTTCTAATCTCGGGAGCAAAATAAAATAGCTTATTTTACTTTAGTCAATCATATCCAGTATAGGCTAAAGCAAAAGTTAAAAACTAAATGTAAACAATATTCTTAAATACAAGCCATTTAATCCATTGTCCGAGTGGTAAACATTTTGGAGTTGGCGGTTCATTCACGAAGCTGCAGACCACCCAAGGAGAGCGCGGATAATTGAAGCTATATTATTAAAATTTCAATCACTGTAAAGCGGAGAAAAAATAATGATTATCAAATACGGTTTTCTAATTGGTAAATATAATATTTTTTATTTAATTTGTAATTATTGGTGGGAGACAATTGCCATAGTCAATGTAAATAAAGACTTAGATAATTAAATAAGAACCACGAAAATCAAAGCGTAAGACCGAAGACGTACGAAATACTTGAATTGAAGTAATGAGTGTAACGTGAATTTAATTAAAAGCACGCGAAAATGTATAGGCATTCGGGTAAACGGATTGATTAAAAATGACGGAAAAATGTATGCACTACGTGTCATTAATTGCAGAAGAGATGCAATGCGTCCTATAATGTTTTATAAATGAAAATAATAATGCTCCTTTTATCAAAATTTTAATCACGCATGACTCGGTTCAATTCGATTTAGATAATTTCAACTTCATGCACACATAGATGAGTAACTTAATCGAGATTTAACCGACTTTTTAGGAATGCATTTGTTCATTCAGCGAACTGCAATAAATCAGCTTACACTGGCATAATTGAATTAAGCTCATATTAGCCAAATAAGTTACTTACATACCTATCCAGTTGTGTAAACTCTGTAGTAAACAGACTGGTAGCCGACAATTTTTATTTTACCAGTAACTATCTTATGAATTGGTTCTCTCCTTTCTATTTTAATTTTTTTGTTGTTTATATTCTACAAATTAAAATATATAAGATTGAAACGGGAAAATGGCAAAAATTCCTTCACCCTCTCCCCAACTCATCTCTTCGATACTAGAAAAGCTGACGCACCAATTTCGAAATTCGTGTGTAAGATTTATACATATATAGAACAAGAAAATTCATTGAACAAAATGTGTGCTCGTTTATGGATTTCCATTAAGCTTCCAAACGTATGAGTTTACGTTATAAAAGTAGAGCACACAATATTATTTCTTCTTTTTCTTTGGCTTTTTTTGAAGTGCGGGTAGATTCTCAGTTTTTCTTTTATATGCAGGTTTGGTACCGATGCTACCGTCCTTTTTCCTCCTTTCTTGCCTCTCTCCCTCTTCTTCAATTTACTGATTCTCTAGTTCTATAAGAGTGATGAAGGTGTTGCATCTGTGCTGGAGCTCCAAGGCTGTTGTGGAATTAACGCAACAATCGAATCGGAAGTAGGGAGTGGACCTTATGGTTGCTCTGAGCTCTTCGTAAGCGTTCTCTTTGTCGAAGCTCAATTTGTAAAGCATGCATACGAGGAATCTGTGTTCTTCTTCGGTGTACTTTTTGCCCTTGTTAGTACCATAGGCTATCTTGAGCTGATGAAAAGGAGCCCTGCATCTAGTCATTTTGGCGTCTAGGGCTTTCTCTATGCCGGCTCGTAGCTGAATTTTGGCTTTGCCGCGCTGTATCTGAGCCATTACCCTATATAACAATGTCCTGAAGCTCTTGACAGCGTTCCCAGAATACCACGGGATACTCCATAACTATTTCAAACGTTTTACCCTCGACCTCTTTGGTGATGTTCTCGATATCATCCCTAACATACCTTTCGTTTGCTTTTATAAATTGATTAAAATCACGTTTGGTCCAGTTGGTAAAGCCCTGAGTGAGAAATTTGAGCGGTGTAGATTGGTAACCGAAGAAACAACACTTTCTGATGGTAAGAAAATCATGATTCATTTCAGCAGAATCTTTATTTGTTAAAGTATTATATGCAGACGTGTATATATATATAATACTTTAACAAATAAAGATTCGGTATAAAAATATATTCTCTTGGTCTCTCTCTCTCCTTCTTTAATAAATTAAAAAAATTTATTTTCCCCTTAGATGGATATAAATGATGGAAGCTCTGTCGGCGATGGCGCACCACCTTCACCGAAGGCATCATCCCACGCCGCCGCTTTCACCACCATCTCGCCGATGGGTGGTGCCGCCGGTGAATCACATGGCTCGAACCTCGATGTATAGCGCAAAGTGGCCTTCCTGGGACTCCAGCTGCAGGAGTACATCCTTACGAGAGATGCTATATACAACAGGTTGTTTCAGAAGCGGCCTAAGGCCAAACGATCGTGTTTCGACCTGCAGGATATTAGCATCTCGGATATGGTTGTACAGAGAGGAGCTCGGCGATTCGGTGTTGTAAGTCTCTCCTCCCGGTGCTGAAAAAAAATATTATATGATAATATGTTTTACAATTGATTTTTCTTTTCGATTGTTAGGATCTTTCCGTAGGTATGGACCTTTACCATAGGATATCGTTGCTCTTAGCGGTAAAGAAAGCTAGGTTCTACCCGGGAATTTCAAAAGCGAGTGGGAAGCGCTTTCCGCTCCAAAATTGACCTCATAAGGACTGTTGTAAGTGGAAAAGGATTCATAGAAATAATGTAACATACAAGGTTTTTCTCTGACAATGGAGCATAGGAGGTTTTGTGTTATTCAAACAATAGTAAATTGTACTGTAATTAAGTTCTAAAATGAACATTAAATTTAACTATCTACGCTTTTATTAATTATAATAATGTGTAGTAACCCATAGAGCACCTAGTGGCTTAAAGACCTCTTTTTGGTGTCTTTTAGTCAATTGGATGACTAAAAGATGTCTATAAGACAACGTTTAGTCAAGTGTGCTGTAAGGTATATTAGATATACAAATTGTTTAACAACACGTTTTAAATATCTTAATATTTTAGGTGTTAAATTAGAAACCAAAGGATTGACCAAAAAGTCGCTGCATCCTTGAACTCTCCATTTTCATACTTTTGGTGATATTCATAATATTTACCTGGAATTAAATAAGCTTTATAAATCAATACAAAACATATTCCATTTGCGTTATTTTTGGTACTATAGCTAAGTATAATATTCACCAACCTAAAATTGTGTCTCGCAATAGCCAGCATACAGGATGCTAAATTCTCGTGTATATATAAATCATGACAGTCCAACTTGCCATTATCAACATAATGCTTCATGAATTAATCAGTGATATAATTAATAAATCCATTATCTTGCACTTTCTATGCCCAAGTAAGACCATTTCCCATTCATCCTTGTTTAACGCACTTAATTACTTAGATCTTGCATGTTGTAGTAACTGTAATACAATTTTTTAGATATGTATTAATTGTCAGCATCAAAATGTAAATTATATTACTCACCAGCATGATTCATGTTAAGTATCCTTGACAATCCTATTATTTTAGATATTGTAGATTTATATTCCATTGGCAGTGATTGCAAAAATATTTCTAATCATGCTTTGCCTTGCTTTTCACAATGCATCAGGTAAGTAGCACCACACTGCTATAATGAGTGATGGCTCATTAACGTAGTGCCATACACTACTAGAAGGGATTTGTAAGGTTATTTGCTAACTTTAATTCGACTTTTATCCTGAATATTAAGCTTACTACAATTATAAAGTAAGGCTATCAAATCAGCTGCAAATCACTCATTCTCATTCATGTTCTGTAATTTTTCTATCAATTGAGGAAAATTGCTTTCCATCAATGCAGAGGTAATGATATCTGCTAACCTGCTTGTCTTCCATTTATCTGCTACTTTATTAGCATGAATAGATAAAATTTATGATGATTGTAACAGGGTACAGAGTAACTAAGGTTAGCCGCTAAAAGTTCAAATTTCTGATTTTAAGAGAACTCATGGATATTCACAAACACAACCAAATGCACTGTAACGTTGCCAGCTCTTCAATTTTAGACGTTTAGATGGTTTAATCAATAATCTGTAATACCGGCTTTTGACCAATGTGAAGTTAGCGTTTTTAGGTCATTTTATCGTTAGGACATTTTATCTTTAGGTCATTTTCCTACCCACCCACTGACTTACTGTCTTATCTGTCTATCGGTATCGACTTACCGACTTATCGACTTGCTTATTTAAATGTCTATACATTATTGTTTATTTGTAAAAATAATTCTTTTATGTTTTTAATACATATTCTTTATACTTTTAATATAATTTTACAATGTTCTTTTGTTTTTAGAATATGAATATGGAATCACAATCCAGCCAGGGAGTCGTAGTGGTGGCGGCATCGAGGGAGGAACGCCTCCATATTTTAGCCCTCCTGGGACTCCTCCTTGAGCGATTCGAGCCTGTCCGTGATAGTGGTTTGGACAGGTCGGTGAAACGTAGGGTTTTACCCTGTAAAAGACCGAACACCGACCTGTTCCACATTGCGTTTGCGGCAGCGCTCGAGTCGCAAAAGCATTTGGTTTCCGGTGTTGTAAGTATTTATTTAATACGATTCTTTATGCTTGTCATATTGGGCGTAATGAGTAATTAGATTATTAAAATTTAAATTGTTCTTTCTTTTCCTGTAGGGTCCCATGAGCTCTCCTATGCGTAATCGCGTGGTGGCCGCGCGGTTATTTAACCGTTTTAGAGCAACAGGGAGAGAATGGGACAGCATCGGGAAGGTCTATCGCTGCAGGCAGTCCTTCTTCGCTTATGTTGTAAGATAATACAGATATTTATAATTGATTTGTATTTTTATCAATAATTGTGAGTGTTTTAAATTATATGTTTTTTTTGTTACAGCAATGTCTTATTAAAGACATTTTGAAGGGAACTGTCGCAGCGAAAGACCTGCCGGCATGCTTGCTGCCGTGGCTCTTAGCTACGGTAAGTTGTTAGTTCTGTTTCTTTTATAGTAGATTGATGTGTATAACAATAATTGTTTTTTTCTTTATTTTATAGAATTCCGCCATTGAGGAATGTATTTCCTCATTCACGTTTGCTCAACTGGCGGAATATCGTAGCTCTGAGTTTTGGAGCAGATATGTCGGCCCAAATGTCGAAGGAGGAGATGCTGCTGAGGTGGAGTCGCCGAGGCCATCATCCGGTATGTTAAATTCTGAAAAAAGATATAATTATTAATATTACATGATGCTAAAAAAGTAAAATGTATGTTTTTAGTATCAGTATCGGTGATTCAGGCCGAAGGCGAGTCCCTCACAGCTTTTGGTAAGTGAATATTTTTTGATGGGTGAAGATGTTATTATTTTATTAATTTCTTGTTATTGTTACAGTTGAAAATATCCAGGAGGGAACTGGGACTATGGAGGTCATTGTTGATACTCCCCACTCTTCAGAGCGTAAGTACATATACTTGGTTAAAATTCTTCTTGAATTATGATTGTTAAGTAAAATTGTTTTTATTTTCTTTCATTTTATAGATATAGACATGCCTGTTTCTGAGAGTGGGGAGTCTCTGGAAATTACCTGTAAGTAGTATAATTTTTTATATACTGAGTTTTCCTATTGTGAATACTTGTTCAATTTTCAATATACTAATTTCATTTATCCTTATTTCTCTTTAGTTTTTCATGATATCCGAGTCACCTCGCTCATTGACGGTAATTGTCTATATTTTTCATTTTTTTTTCTTATATTTTAATTTTTATTTTTTTTTTCTTATATTTTAATCTTTATTTTTGTTTTTACCCATAGAGCACCTAGTGACTTAAAGACATCTTTTAGGTGTCTTTTAGTCAATTGTATGACTAAAAGATGTCTATAAGACCACTTTTAGTCAAGTGTGCTGTATGGGTATAGATTCTTGTATTCAGCCCTTACTTATGGGGGGTGAAAGGACACCTGTACCATCGGATCAGGTACTTGGGGATGGAGAGCTAGGTAAGTTTTCTTTTTTTACGTAGATATGTGTGTGGGGTGATACGATACTCTATTTGTATTTCGTTATTTAACATAATATAATTATAAATATTGTATCTTTTTCAGACATATCAATGGCATCTGAAGTTGCTTCCATCCCCAAAACTAGCCATCCGATGGTACAGATGTGGTCCAAAATTCGTAAGTTTGTAATATATACATGAAATATTATGTACATTTTGTTTTTTAAAAATGTAATAAATGTTCTTTTTGTGCTTTGTAGGGGTGACAGAGAGATCGGATATCATCCCTCCTCCACCACCTATAAAGAGGAGGAGAATGTTTTGGGCAAGAAAGTCAGGTAATTGTAATACAATTTGTATTATTTTTTTGTACTTTCGTTGCTTTTCTTATGACACATTTCTTTGTTTTGTTTTAGACTTCGATGTGAATGACGAGCCTATTCGTAAGTTTTATTTTTCAAATAGTAATTTTAATATCATAATGTATTACATATTATATGAAATCTATCTGTATTTCAGCCTCTACATCGTCTACACCAACCAGGTGGGAAAGCCTTCATGGGAAGGAGATGCAGGTTATTGGTAAGTGAAATTATTCATATTTATATGTAGATTAAATTAAAATTTTGTGTATTAATTGAAGTTTATTTTGATTATTTTAGGTTCTGAAAAATCTCCTTCCCATGAAGGTTCAGTGGAGTCAGGTAATATTACACTTTTGCAATGCGTGTAAGTTTTCGGAGTATTTGTGTCTTAATATTTCATATTTCTCTTTCTCTATTTAGATTCTAAATTACAAAAAACCGGCCGGGGGAGGAAGAGAGCTGCAGGTAAGATTGTACATTTAAAAACATATCACCTGTTTGTTCTTTTCAGTGATGTAGCATTTGTGTCTTAATTGTGAATGTTTCTTTTTGTTTATTTAGAGAAGGAAAAAACATCGCGCGGCTCAGGTCGGAAGAAAATGCGAAGTGGGCCTGCAAATGAAAGAGTAAGTTTTTTCGGTGAAATATATTGTCATATTTACTGATAAAAATGATTATGTTTTTCAGAATTATTTAATCACCAAATGGTGTAAGAAGCCGGAGCAGGAGAAGGAGGGAGGAGAAGGAGGACGAGGGAAAGGACGAGGGAAAGGACGTGGGAAAGGACGGGGAAGAGGGAAGCAGTAGGAAGAAAGGAAGAAGGAAAGGGACAAGGAAAGGGATAAGGAAAAGGATAAGGAAAAGGACAAGGAAAGGGACAAGGAAAGGGATAAGGAAAGGGACAAGGAAAGGGATAAGGAAAAGGACAAGGAAAGGGACAAGGAAAGGGTTTTTGTACATAATATAAATATATAGTGTTTTTTAAATTAAATTATGTTTATTTACTCAAAACCTGGGTCCTCATTATCCTCTTTTAATTAAAAATAATATAATAAATAGAAATTAGTTTCACTTTACATTAAATGAAAGATTTATTATTAAAAAATTTATTTTAAATATTATTTTCGTATAAATTATGATTTTAAAATATCTTTGAATGAGTGAAATTGGCTCACTTCGTAAATCCAGTGTTAAGAAAATTCGTTGCAATTCACTTTTCTCCGGGACACAAAACATTTCGCATAACGTACACAATAACTGTTAACCATGACACGGGTCTGGGGTCACTGACCGATGCAAGCTGTCCTTGCGCGCTTAGAGTTGTTGATTTGATCAGTATAGTGATGACGTCATAGATTCGAATAATTTATTTAAAATAATATTATTTTGAATTTAAATACAGGAATTATGAAGATGCGGAGGTTCTCAAATAAATAAAATCGTTTAAAATTTTAATATTTACTGATAATTATTATAAAAGAGAACTTTGTTAATACGAAAAATAGACCTCTCGTCAACACTCGATGACCAGAGGTCGCAGCTTTCTTTTCATTGTTCCCGTTCACTTGCCTTGCCATGGGCTAACGTGTATTGGCATGAGCTGGGAGGATAGTGGGTGGTGGGTGGAAATTCTGGAGTTGGTCGATTTTAGGGGAAAAGGTCGATTTTGCGGGCTCGAAGGCTGACCGTCGGTGCATAGGAGTATTGAATCTTTCGCGCAAAATTGTTCTCTGGACCAATCTGACGGAAACTGCGTAGGAACACTCTGGAGATGGGTCAGATTCGCGGCTGAGCTCGAAAATATTGAAATTCCATCGATTTATTGGCTTTTTGGAGCATTCTTGTTAATACGAAAAATAGACCTCTCGTCAACACTCGATGACCAGAGGTCGCAGCTTTCTTTTCATTGTTCCCGTTTACTTGCCTTGCCATGTGCTAAAGTGTATTGGCATGAGCTGGGAGGATAGTGGGTGGTGGGTGGAAATTCTGGAGTTGGTGGATTTTAGGGGAAAAGGTCGATTTTGCGGGCTCGAAGGCTGACCGTCGGTGCATAGGAGTATTGAATCTTTCGCGCAAAATTGTTCTCTGGACCAATCTGACGGAAACTGTGTAGGAACACTCTGGAGATGGGTCAGATTCGCGGCTGAGCTCGAAAATGCCGAGATTCCATCGATCTATTGATTTTTCGGCGATTCTTGGTAATACGAAAAATAGACCTCTCGTCAACACTCGATGACCAGAGGTCGCAGCTTTCTTTTAATTGTTCCTATTTACTTGCCTTGCCATGGGCTAAAATGTATGAACATGAGCTGGGAGGATAGTGGGTGGTGGGTGGAAATTCTGGAGTTGGTGGATTTTAGGGGAAAAGGTCGATTTTGCGGGCTCGAAGGCTGACCGTCGGTGCATAGGAGTATTGAATCTTTCGCGCAAAATTGTTCTCTGGACCAATCTGACGGAAACTGTGTAGGAACACTCTGGAGATGGGTCAGATTCGCGGCTGAGCTCGAAAATGCCGAGATTCCATCGATCTATTGATTTTTCGGCGATTCTTGGTAATACGAAAAATAGACCTCTCGTCAACACTCGATGACCAGAGGTCGCAGCTTTCTTTTAATTGTTTCTATTTACTTGCCTTGCCATGGGCTAAAATGTATGAACATGAGCTGGGAGGATAGTGGGTGGTGGGTGGAAATTCTGGAGTTGGTCGATTTTAGGGGAAAAGGTCGATTTTGCGGGCTCGAAGGCTGACCGTCGGTGCATAGGAGTATTGAATCTTTCGCGCAAAATTGTTCTCTGGACCAATCTGACGGAAACTGCGTAGAAACAGTCTGGAGATGGGTCAGATTCGCGGCTGAGCTCGAAAATATTGAAATTCCATCGATTTATTGGCTTTTTGGAGCATTCTTGGTAATACGAAAAATAGACCTCTCGTCAACACTCGATGACCAGAGGTCGCAGCTTTCTTTTCATTGTTCCCGTTTACTTGCCTTGCCATGGGCTAAAATGTATGAGCCTGAGCTGGGAGGATAGTGGGTGGTGGGTGGAAATTCTGGAGTAGGTGGATTTTAGGGGAAAAGGTCGATTTTGCGGGCTCGAAGGCTGACCGTCGGTGCATAGGAGTATTGAATCTTTCGCGCAAAATTGTTCTCTGGACCAATCTGACGGAAACTGTGTAGGAACACTCTGGAGATGGGTCAGATTCGCGGCTGAGCTCGAAAATGCCGAGATTCCATCGATCTATTGATTTTTCGGCGATTCTTGGTAATACGAAAAATAGACCTCTCGTCAACACTCGATGACCAGAGGACGCAGCTTTGTTCTCGATATCTTCGTTTACTTGTCTTGCAATGTGCTAAGGAATATCAAAAAGAGCTGAATGGATTGTAATCGGAATATTTTTTAATTAATTTTTATTTTACATGTTAATAAATGCAATTAAGAATGATTTCTTATTGTTTTTACTGTATAATATTTTGTATAATTTATGCTTGATGCCTGTATATGAATGCTGTTTAATTTTGTTTAGTTGTAAATTATTTGGTAGTTGTTTTTCAAATTATTTCCGTTGGATCCTTTCTGGTAAATTTCTGTTATAGTGTTCGATGTTTAATGTACTTTACACCTCGTCAAACCGTCGGTATGGATAGACGTATTTAAAATTTTTGAAATAAATGTATTTTGTTTGTAGTGAAATATTAATGTATTGGTTATTTTCTAGATAATTTTGTTTCAAAGAAGCAATAGTGGACAATTGGAAGTACGTAATTAATGTTATTTATAATATTTCTTCTATATTCTTATTCTATTGTCTATTCTTTTCATTGTTATTTGAATTTCATTTTACTTTTGATTTCTGTAATTTTCGATTATTTGTGTTTCTATCTTTGATTTTTCTTTTATGTCTCTTGCATGTACTTATAGATTGTGTAGAAATGTATTTTGTTTATTCTTTATACATGCAAAAGAAGCTTTATATCCGTTGTTTTGTTATTATATATTTATGTTTCGTAATGTTTTGGTCGTTTGTTTTAGAAATAGTTCATGTTTTCGCTCAGAGATGGCGCTGTGATACTTCACTGATTTACAGCATTATTGGTACATATTATCAATAAAATTTAATTAATTATAGGTTTTTGTCGAGGCAAGGATAATCGGAATGAATGCCTGAGACATTTAAGTTTTATTAAAAGAATCGTTATTGATTGGCTTCAAAATTACGATCGAAAATGGAGAATAATACTGTTTTATCTGTCTATCGGTATTCACTTACCGACTTATCGACTTGTTGATTTAAATATCTATCCATCATTGTTTATTTGTAAAAATAACTCTTTTATATTTTTAATACATATTCTTTATTCTTTTAATATAATTTTACAATGTTTTTTTGCTTTTAGAATATCAAAATGGAATTACAATCCAGCCGGGAAGTTGTGGTGGTGGCGCCTTCCAGGGAGGAACGCCTCCACATTTTAGCCCTCCTGGGACTCCTCCTTCGGCGATTCGAGGCTGTCCGTGATAGTGGTTTGGACAGGTCGGTGAAACGTAGGGTTATACCCTGCAAAAGACGGAACACCGACCTGTTCCACATTGCGTTTGCGGCAGCGATCGAGTCGCAAAAGTATTTGGTTGCCGGTGTTGTAAGTATTTATTTAATACGATTCTTTATGCTTGTCATATTGGGCGTAATGAGTAATTAGATTATTAAAATTTAAATTGTTCTTTCTTTTCTTATAGGGTCCCATGAGCTTTCCCATGCGTAATCGCGTGGTGGCCGCGCGGTTATTTAACCGGTTTAAAGCAACAGGGAGAGAATGGGACAGCATCGGGAAGGTCTTTCGCTGCAGGCAGTCCTTCTTCGATTATGTTGTAAGATAATACAGATATTTATAATTGATTTGTATTTTTATCAATAATTGTGGGTGTTTTAAATTATATGTTTTTTTTGTTACAGCAATGTCTTATTAAAGACATATTGAAGGGAACTGTCGCAGCGAAAGACCTGCCGACATGCTTGCTGCCGTGGCTCTTAGCTACGGTAAGTTGTTAGTTCTGTTTCTTTTATAGTAGATTGATGTGTATAACAACAATTGTTTTTTCCTTTATTTTATAGAATTCCGCCATTGAGGAATGTATTTATTCCTTCACGTTTGCTCAACTGGCGGAATATCGTAGCTCTGAGTTTTGGAGCAGATATGTCGGCCCAAATGTCGAAGGAGGAGATGCTGATGAGGTGGAGTCGCCGAGGCCATCATCCGGTATGTTAAATTCTGAAAAAAGATATGATTATTAATATTATATAATGCTAAAAAAGTAAAATGTATGTTTTTAGTATTAGTATCGGAGATTCAGGCCGAAGGCGAGTCCCTCACAGCTTATGGTAAGTGAATATTTTTTGATGGGTGAAGATGTTATTATTTTATTAATTTCTTCTTATTGTTACAGATGAAAATAACCAGGAGGGAATTGTCATTGGGAATACTCCCCACTCTTCAGAGCGTAAGTACATATACTTGGTTAAAATTCTTCTTGAATTATGATTGTTATGTAAAATTGTTTTTATTTTCTTTCATTTTATAGATATGGACATGCCTGATTTGGAGTGTGGGGAGTCTTTCGATGTTACTTGTAAGTAGTATAATTTTTTATATGTTGAGTTTTCTTGTTGTGAATACTTGTTCAGTTTTCAATATACTGATTTTATGTATCCTTATTTCCCTTTAGTTTTCCATGATATCCAGATTTCCTCTATTATTCAAGGTAATTGTCTATATTTTTTATTTCTTTTTTTCTCATATTTTAATCTTTATTTTTGTTTTTATAGATTCTTGTATTGAGCCCTTTGTTTTGGGGGATGAAGAGCCACCTGTACCATCGGATCAGGTGCTTGGGGATGGAGAGCTAGGTAAGTTATTGTATCAGTGTCAATTGTAATTTTTTAATAAATCTATTTAGAAATAGATTCTTTTTTTACGTAGATATGTGTGTGGGGTGATACGATACTCTATTTGTATTTCGTTATTTAACATAATATAATTATAAATATTGTATCTTTTTCAGAAATATCAATATCATCTGAAGCTGTTCCCATCCCCAAGACTAGCCATCCGATGGTACAGATGCGGGCAAAAATTCGTAAGTTTGTAATATATAAATGAAATATTATGTACATTTTGTTTTTTAAAAATGTAATAAATGTTCTTTTTGTGCTTTGTAGAGGTGACAGATAGTTCGGAGGCCATCCCTCCTCCTCCACCCAAAAAAAGGAGGAGGCTTTATGGGGAAAGAAAATCAGGTAATTGTAATACAATTTGTATTATTTTTTCGTACTTTCGTTGCTTTTCTTATTACATATTTCTTTATTTTGTTTTAGACTTCGATGCGAATGGCGAACCTATTCGTAAGTTTTATTTTTCAAGTAGTAATTTTAATATCAAAATGTATTACATATTATATAAAATCTATCTGTATTTCAGCCTCTACATCGTTTACGCCAACGAGGTGGGAGAGCCTTCATGGGAAGGAGATGCAGGTTATTGGTAAGTGAAATTATTCATATTTAAATGTAGATTAAAGTAAAATTTTGTGTATTAATTGAAGTTTATTTTGATTATTTTAGGTTCTGAAAAATCTCCTTCCCATGAAGGTTCAGTGGAGCCAGGTAATATTACACTTTTGCAATGCGTGTAAGTTTTCGGAGTAATTGGGTTCTTAATATTTCATATTTCTCTTTCTCTATTTAGATTCTACATTACAAAAAACCAGGCGGGGGAGGAAGAGAGCTGCAGGTAAGATTGTACATTTAAAAACATATCACCTGTTTGTTCTTTTCAGTGATGTAGCATTTGTGTCTTAATTGTGAATGTTTCTTTTTGTTTATTTAGAGAAGGAAAAAACATCGCGCGGCTCAGGTCGGAAGAAAATGCGAAGTGGGCCTGCAAATGAAAGAGTAAGTTTTTTCGGTGAAATATATTGTCATATTTACTGATAAAAATGATTATGTTTTTCAGAATTATTTAATCACCAAATGGTGTAAGAAGCCGGAGCAGGAGAAGGAGGGAGGAGAAGGAGGACGAGGGAAAGGACGAGGGAAAGGACGTGGGAAAGGACGGGGAAGAGGGAAGCATTAGGAAGAAAGGAAGAAGGAAAGGGACAAGGAAAGGGATAAGGAAAAGGATAAGGAAAAGGACAAGGAAAGGGACAAGGAAAGGCTTTTTGTACATAATATAAATATATAGTGTTTTTATAATTAAATTATGTTTATTTACTGAAAACCTGGTTTCATTATCCTCTTTTAATTAAAAATAATATAATAAATAGAAATTAGTTACACTTTACATTAAATGAAAGATTTATTATTAAAAAATTTATTTTAAATATTATTTTCGTATAAATTATGATTTTAAAATATCTTTGAATGAGTGAAATTGGCTCACTTTGTAAATCCAGTGTTAAGAAGATTCGTTGCAATTCACTTTTCTCCGGGACATAAAACATTTCGCATAACGCACACAATAACTGTTAACCATGACACGGGTCTGGGGACACTGACCGATGCAAGCTGTCCTGGCGCGCTTAGAGTTGTTGATTTGATCAGTATAGTGATGACGTCATAGATTCGAATAATTTATTTAAAATAATATTATTTTGAATTTAAATACAGGAATTATGAAGATGCGGAGGTTCTCAAATAAATAAAATCGTTTAAAATTTTAATATTTACTGATAATTATTATAAAAGAGAACTTTGTTAATACGAAAAATAGACCTCTCGTCAACACTCGATGACCAGAGGTCGCAGCTTTCTTTTCATTGTTCCCGTTCACTTGCCTTGCCATGGGCTAACGTGTATTGGCATGAGCTGGGAGGATAGTGGGTGGTGGGTGGAAATTCTGGAGTTGGTGGATTTTAGGGGAAAAGGTCGATTTTGCGGGCTCGAAGGCTGACCGTCGGTGCATAGGAGTATTGAATCTTTCGCGCAAAATTGTTCTCTGGACCAATCTGACGGAAACTGCGTAGGAACACTCTGGAGATGGGTCAGATTCGCGGCTGAGCTCGAAAATATTGAAATTCCATCGATTTATTGGCTTTTTGGAGCATTCTTGTTAATACGAAAAATAGACCTCTCGTCAACACTCGATGACCAGAGGTCGCAGCTTTCTTTTCATTGTTCCCGTTTACTTGCCTTGCCATGTGCTAAAGTGTATTGGCATGAGCTGGGAGGATAGTGGGTGGTGGGTGGAATTTTCTTTAGAAACTTATTGAACCACCGGATAAGGTAGAATAATTACCATTGAGACTTTGCCGACAAAACAAGGATGTATTACTTTATAAGGCAGTTACGTAACAGATTCATATTCATGAAAATATGAAGAGGAAAAGGTGCAGCGGATATCAAAAGTGTTTAGATAGATTTTTGACTTTCGCTTTTAACTTTGTTGGTTTTATAATCATTACGAATAATATAAATGTCTCACGCTAATGTTTGATAATGGAACGTCCCAGTGTTATGTTCCATTGACCTTTTCTGTCGCAAATTAGATTTCTGATGGCGTGTTGGTGAGGTTTTTCTTTCGAGATAGTCTTTGAAATTGTGACTTTTAATGACAATTAGTCTTTGATGTAATTCGTAATAGAAGTAAATTGGATTGTTTTAGGTAGTTTTACTTTTTTATACGGTTTTCGGTCGAGGGTTTAGTTATCAGCATAGTCGGCATCCTCCCGGAAATGGCATTCTCGAAATGTCAATTTACTCGATTTTAACGCTAGAGTTAGTGGTCGCTGCCGCAAGAACGGCTCTTATCCCGGAATCGTGTTTTGGCCGAAGAATGGTCGGTAACTTTTCCGATTTTTTTCAGCAAAATGTGCACTATGTTCTTCTTTGGTATTCTCAATTCATTGATCAATATTAATTCCAGATTGCAAATAATATAGCTTCTGTGTTCTACATAGCAGGAAATTTAAACAATTTTCTTCAACTATACAGTCTTGAAGCCAATAAAATTCTGCAGGTTCTTCCTCCTGCACGTAAGCGCATCTTTAACCACTAGACTGCATTAGGATATGTACGATAGATCATTACAATTTTGATGAATATTCAACTGATATTTAAAATCACCTTACTTTATTTTTTTTCGAATTGAATCCTTAAAATCATTGTTAAATATTTTTAATCAATTGAATAAATATTGCAAAAACAATATTTCAACTATATCCTCGACATAATTTCAGTTCACTAAGAAAACGTTGTTGTGCTAACGTCATTTAATCGTTGCATCTAGAGAAAAAATCAATATTTAAAATACGTTAGAAAGATGTCATCAATTCTACTGTTTTATATGTTAGTTGTGGAGAAAGATGTCGCTTCATCAACGTTTAATACTTTAGATTAAAGATTTGTTCTTCGTGCCCGACAAAGATTTCATTTGAGGGACTAATTGTAATATTATACAGAAAGTGAATAAAAAACGCGTATGTAAAGTATCACAGATCTTTGCTTATTAAATTTACCCTACTACAATAGCTCAATTATCATAATTTACATAACTTTTCAAGAAAATCTTTAATGCACTCTATGAGCAATTTGACCCGGTATGATATTCCGGAGTAAATTTAAAATAAAAATAGGAATGAGAAGAAAGGATAGGAAGAAGACTACGCATCCAAAGTGGAATACGTAGATGGGTTAATTGATAATTTAAAGGAACAAGGTCACAGGATCGTATAGTACGATAGTGCTACAAGCACCGTATGTACAAAAGCACGGATACATAAGAGCACGGTCCTAGCTTCGATAGTTTGATAGGAAGCTGGAATCCCGGCTGGAAGCCCTGGCGCAGCTCGCGAGCTTATATACAATGGGAGCAAAATTTTACTAGCGAGAAACACTCCACGAGGCGGCCATCTGGCGGCGTTGAGCCAAAATGGGGAGTCTGGAATATAGAGACGGAATGTGCGCTAGAGCGAGGCGCAGCCCGACCTGGACCGGACTGACCCGCACCGCTCACACCAACACATCTCCGATTCCTAAGCACTCCGATATAATTATTTTGTATTTTCCCACACACCGTACCTGCAAATATAAAATAAAAGAATTTTTTAATATTTAAAACAATATAAATATTATATCAATAATCTAAGGTGTATTGACATGCTAACATATGATTGATTTTACACTGAGATATTCCTGCGCTTGATCAATTAAAAAACGTTTTCTTGGTATACACTTTACAAAGCTGATTTTAATTAAATAAGATTATACTGTGACTTCTAATATCATCCATATCTTCAAATAGCGTAATAGATATAGTGTTAAAGTTAGCCAGGTACTAAGGTATTAAATTAAAATCTTAAAAAATAAATATCCAGTTATTTCAGTCCTGTTTTATCTATTCCCAATTTTAATGGTGCAGAAACAGTCATTTTAAAGTGTTTTAACCGACTCTTTTTCCAAAAAAATCTATTATTCTTCTAAGTTATTTTAATGCAATTTTTGAGGTATACAAAACAAGTATTGCTTCTCATAATTTCAAAATGTGGCTATTTCCATGCAACAGATCCCCGACAAATAACTGTTTTGTTATTATTATATTTTTTTTTTTGAAATTTAAAATTTTGCCACTAAAAATATATACTTGTCTAACATTTTGATTTCACTAATTTTTTCTATTCGAATATTTTAATTATCTTACTACATTATTTACGTTAAATTATTTTTGTACTTGCCTCATTTTTTACAGGCGAAGTTTGTTTTTCTATAGGATTTAGACTATCACAATTGGATAAAAGATAAGACAACCCACATTTGGTTTAGAAAAAAAAGCTTACAGTTTGCAAAACTATAAGCAGCAAATTGGTTTTATAAAACACACTAAACCTTTTCGGGGTTACTAATAATTTTACATATTACAGTCTTGCCCTCGAAAAAATGACTAGATTATTAAAATTTCTTTATGTAAAAATATACGCTCATATAATTTAAATTTTTTTGTATGGAGGATATACACCTAGAAAAATACCAAACAAGTTTTTTGCTGATAAAAGTATATATTTAAATACAACAGTGGATTACTTATAAATATGAATGTATAAGAATAAAAAATTGTTACCGGCATAACTACTGTCAGTTATTCAGGTACTTTGTCACAACAAACTTAAAAATATTCTTAATTTTGTAAGCGTCGTTATCGCCAAGCTTAGAATTTCGTCTTATATACCACCAGAAAGATAGTTATCTCAAAACAATCCCTTCCCCATACAAAGCTAGGCCAAGGTTTAGTATAATATGTTTGCCAAAACAGTAGTGAACACACTCAATGCTTAGCTTTAACGCCGCTCAACTATAAAATTACCTTATACATAATTAAAGTTTCCATTATTATATTATAGGAGACGAGAAAAGAGAAAAGCTAGATGGGTCATATGAACACGTGATAGGTGAAGAGTACGCAAGCCTACTCTCAACACGACTACTAGTCTTGAATCTTTTTAGCTCTCAAATTCAGTTGGGTCATTTGTAAAACATAATTCAAAAAGGTTAATAATGAGCACCAGCACAAAAATGTGCAATTAGATTTCATCCAAAAGATAAAAAAAGTTTTTACATATATGATGAAGACACAAGATACCTAACAGCATTGTCTAATCTGCTTAACATTGTTATTTTTCTAATTAGGAACTATTTCACCATTTTTTCCACCAGTGTGAAGGATTAATGTAGCAATAGAGTAATCTAAATTCTCCAATTTCTGTTACAAGTTGAGGTTATCAGTTGTACCTAACAATGAATGTCTATGAGTTGATATGTGCATCCGTAAACTGTTTATATCTGATAAAGTCCAACTCATACTTTTTGCAAGAATATCTAATTTACTTCAGTAAAGTACTCTAATATCAATTCTTGAACTGTATGTGAATCACATTCCACTATTCTGCTTCCTTCACTAAATGTGATTTCATTCTTCCCCAAGAATTAAACCACTATAATCACATTTCAGTTTAAGATGCTTCTTTATTTGTTTCTAGTGAATTCCTTTTGGAAACTTGGTTTGTAACTTTAGAATGAACAGATTGGCCTTGACAATACCAATGTGGAAAAATCTTTTAAACTGACTCGTAAGAAAAATATTGTTTGAAACTAGTCGGTAGTCCTTTCAACTGAGTCGTCAACGTATCAAATTGTTCCTTCACTTATTTCTAGATTGAACGAACAATGAAGCCTCATCTCGAAATTCGTCAATTTGAGACCTCACGATTCTTGATAACACCGAACGAACAAGTTTAAAATCTTTTGGAATTTTCTTGAATAAAAATCTTGCAATCCACTCTTGACATTTGGCGGGCGCTATCTGTTCTTCATATTCCAAAGTATTCTTGCTCTTAGAAACACCATCTTTTTCTCCTTCGTTTTGATAAATTTGCTCCGGCACAGATGCAAATTCTGTGAAGATTCGTCTAGAGACACTGGTTATCTTCCGGAAGTTTCGTTTCTTCACAAACATTCAAGGTTCATGTTGTTCTTGTCTCAATTATTTTATTTTGAACAGAAGCAATTTGCATGCGTATTTCTCTATCCTTTCGTTGGACAATTTCGTTAATTAAGACCCATTCTCTTTCGATATTATCCAAATCTACCCACGATGGTGGAAACGGGAATTTGTTACACTCAAGGAACTTATGACCTTCGCCATAAATATCCATCCGTTCCTCCCACGATCTTATATTTTTTTTTAAAAAATTAATGTAAGTTATAAATCTTATATTATTCAATCCAATTGCATTTTTGTTTGATTGCTGTTGTAAAATGTTTCGGTATTTTAATAGCTGGTCACTGAAGGTTGATATTTCATTACCCAAAAACATTCCAAACATACATAAAATTTCCTTGTGCAAAGAATCGTGTTTAAGAGAGATTTTACTCTGTACTTTTGCAAAATTAATAATGACAGGACCAAATTGTCGTTTAGTACTAAAAGTATCGAAGGTAAGCTTGGAATTTTTAATGTTGTTTAAACAACTCATCCATAAATTAATATCTTTGCCAAGTTTCCTGTAAAGATTATTATCAGGCTGAAGATCCAAGAGAGCTTGATAACGTAGCCATTCATCAACATAATTAGCGATGTCCTTTATTTTCGATTCAACAACCTCGTAAGTTTCTTCCAAAGATTGTTTTCCACCTGGTAATTTTGTTAGTAAGTTCCTGTACGTTCCAGGTTCTTGTTTATCCAAACTTAGTTGGTATCTCGTACTTTGAAGACGAACTTGGGAAGTGACGATAGCTTGCCAAGCAAAAAATTGCTCCATTATCTGGAATCTGGTATCTTCGATGCTCGGATGCAGATACATTTTCTGATTCGTGATTCTCATTTCGTGAATTTGGCTCTGTATCTTGGGATGCCCACCAGATTTGTGTTCCGAATGGTGGTTTGTGGCATCCGTGTTTATACTGAAATCGATTTCTTTATTTTGTCCTGTAAGGACGTTTTTCCAGGCCTTGATACCAGCTTCCAGCCTTGCAGCTAGAATTTTATCAACCTCTTCATCCAATCTGGCGACCCAAATGTGCAAATTTGAATAATTTTTTAAAGAAAGCTCATCGACAGATTTTTGAATCTTCTTAAAAATGCCTGCGAATGTCTTGAATGAATAAGGACAGGTCTCCAAAGATCGAACATCCAAGTCCAGCTGTTCCTCGAGTACCAAGAGATCCTCTACTTTTTCTTGGAAAGACACTATTGTATCGGAAAGTTTCTCGACATATTGGTCAAGCCTAAAACTTAACCAGACCATAGTGATACCCTAAAAACGAAAATTTAAAATATTTATCCGAGTAAAATTTGTTGATTAAAAAAATTATTTAACTCACCTCGGAAACGAGAGTCGAAATATTTGTACGCATTCCAGCCACTAGTGGAATAATACTGGCCTTGTTTGTGATCTATAAAACATCAATTTCGTTTCAAAATTTGTGTAAAAATAACTGATAAACCATCGGGAAACAAATATACAACATAAACTTCAACTTGTCATTAAAAAAATAATGGAACTACAAAATACAAAATGATGAGTCCCTTTATAATAAAAAGATTATTGATTACAAATTCTGGGCAGGTAACATCAGATTTAAGTAATTGGGCTTTTGTAAGCAGGCTACTAATATGAACTCTATACTTGGAGGAAAGGAGATAATGAAGAAAAAATAAACTTGTAAAATTTGCTACATCGACTAAGCAGGCAGACAATGACTGCAAGTTTGGGTAAGATGCATTATATTCCTAGAAGCTTCGAAATCGACCATTAATGCGGGACAGTGGAAATTCCGATTGATAAGCTAAAATATTGGAGATCCATGGGATTAGATTCTTAATTAACCTAGTTTGCATCTGAAACCTGTCACTATCCCAAATACTGTTTTTTTTCGCTATTAACCGTAATAAATATATGACTATCTTTCTATGTTATCTATTAGATATGAATTTTGTTAGTTTGTAGCAAAAGAAAATGTAAAATTCACCTTTTCCAAAGTCCTTTCGTAAATCTTGATGGTCTCAATGAGGCTGATGGCAAATGGATAAACTTGACTGGCCTGATGAGTATTTTTTATGATATCTTGTGGCATACTAAACCCTAGGTTTGTTAAACTTCTCACTTCTTTCATAAGAGTGATAATCCCTGGCAGAAAATTTACTTTTAATTTCAATACGCTTCCACCTCGGCCCGTTCTGGAACGAACACTCTCTATGGTGAAAATGCATCCAGATGTATCAAGATTCTGTTGCTGCACTTTTCTAGTCCAATCATCAAAGGTTTCCTGCGTAGATAATTTCATCCTAAAACTATCCCCTTCTGCTTTCAACTTCCGTCCTTCAATAAGATTTTCCCATCCCTTTCCTGACCAAAGTGAAGTAAATAAAAAGAAAAATTAATCAGAGTCGCGCGCGCGCAAATTTGTAAGTTAACGAAATAAGACAAAAGAATTTCGAGGAAAATTACCTAAAACATCTTCCACGCGTTTTAAATACATCGTTAACTGATAGTCAAACTGCTTAACCCAAATGATGTATCCAGCAACAGGTGGTAAGTCCCTGACTAAACTCATCTTACAACATTTGCTACTTGCATATTGGGCCTTGAATTTTTCGTGAAGAACCTCAATGTCCTCCTTCACTCTTTGTATGAGTTGAGTCCGGTATTCTCTAACAGTTCCTAGAATGTATGGTCGAACGGATAAGGGTGCATTAAAATGGAAAAATATACGCAACATTTCGTTAGCATTTTTAGCAGTTCCTAATTGATCTCTCAAATGCGCCGTTATTCTTTTCTCGACCCTTTCGATACGTTCTTCGTATCGATTAACAGCAGCATCCCAGGAATCCAGACCTTCCTTCGTAATATCAAGGCAATCCACCTCTTTTACGTTCTCGTAAGCTACATTAACTTCGCTAATAGCACTCGCATCAGCTGCGTAAAGAGCACATTCAACTTTGGTATTGTTGTTGTTCCCACTTTCCGAGCTATTACTGTTTTGCCGGACGGTTGGTCTAAGCATACGACCTATAGCAGTTCTTAACAGTTCGTGCTCTCTCCTGAAACGTCTCATGTGCTCCATTCGAATCTGGAGTTTCTTGTGAGCTGGAAAAACTTGCCAAACCATTTTCATATGCTCCTCCCGTTTCTTCTTCGCAACGTCTCTCAATAATCCTACAAACTTGTCACATTCATCATCCCACGTTGTAAACACATCGAAGCATTGGCTCATGACTTTTTCGAAATCGTCAAAAGGAATGTGCATCGGTCTTCGTGATCCTAGAGCCTTTAATAGCTGCTGTCCTAGGTCTCTTGAAATAGCTTCTACCAATCTTAAAACTCGATGAATCGGATATTTGGTGCTTCGAATCTTTCTCAAGTGAGTGAAAATCAGTTTAATACTTGCACTAATTCTCTCGAAGTCTGTTGCTAATAGCAAGTCAATTATCGGAAAATCTTTTATAAGAGGAAGATAATCGTTTACAGTGGCCAGGGCTTGTCTCAATCCTGTATCTGTATCAAAGTAGACAATTGCATGAAAGCGTTTTCCATGCTTCAGGATATCCAGAGTCAACGTAATTTCAATACTTTCTGTCTTTTCTTGAATATGATAAAGCGCTCTTTTCAAACTTAGCCAGAAGGAAATTTCTTGCAGTGTAGTTCCAGATTCTACGTCCCAATTTAATATTGTTACCTAAAAAAATAATTTTTCATATATATATATTTAATTGAATTTAGATTGAAATAGCAAGAATTACCTTCTGGATTTCTTTAACCCATTTATTGACTCCATTCTGTAGCTGATTCAAGAAAGTTGAATCTTCCACTTTAACACAAAAGTCAGCTTCTTTCGGCTTCCTCTTTTCCTCTGAGCATTGCTTAACTATTTGAGCTACAACTGGATGTACAGGCAACAAAATTTCTGGTATATTTATATTTTGCTGTAAATGCAATAGTCCCATTTCCAATTCTGCAATCGCTTTCTCTACAAATGGTGCCACTTTGTTACCATCCCCATCAGCACGATCAGTCTCTTTTACATAACTTTTAAAATAAGGTGCCATGGCTTTGCTGATTGCATGTAACGTTTCATAAGGTGATGTGTCTGCAAAAGTAACAAGTCTTAACTGCGAATGTATAGATTTATCTGCTTCCACAATGGTTCCAATTTTAGTTAGAACTAAGGAAGACACTTTAGGATTTGTAAAATGTATCTCATTTGAAATGTAGTATACAAAATTATTATTTTCTTCATCTGTCTCTCCACTGTCATCCTCTGAAAAAAGAAATGCTTTTATTAGATTTGCTTTCCTTAAAAAAAGAAAGAAAAAACAATCTGAAATCAATACTTCAAAAAAAGAATATTTTTTGTCAAGAAATATTAACAAAATAAAACTCTATGAATTACTGCATTGATTTACTTTGTTAACTGAAATATTTCAGTCATTAAATTCAAATTGGAATCTCTAAAAATAAATGAATTAATATTGCTACGATCAAAATGCATAAAAGGACTCATCAAATGATTTGGGAATTGAGAATCAGTTTTACCATAACTTCATTAATCCTATCGGTTAAATAAAGAAGGGGGGGGAGGGGCAGAAGATGACATTTTTTGACTATATTGATTTTGACATGAGAAACCCAATGAAAAAGTTTATTATTAGATGCTAGGTAATTTATAATAGTATATGCACATTTCCTGTTCGATTCAGGAGGAGAGTGGGGCAAAACGATTCCACTAAAGAAAAATCCATCGCAGAGCTGCTATTATCAATATTAAAATAAAAAAATTTGGTGTAATGAATATCATATATTGCTTTACATTTTGAAGTAATCGCCAAAATTAAATTGTTAAAGATGCTCTGTAGTTACAAATTTAAAGTAAACTTAACTAAAAGATCATTTTACCCCACGAGTAAGGATAAAATAATCTCATGCCAAATAATTTAAATTATGATCTTATAACTATAGATACAATAGAAAAAAGTTATAAAATTTTCAAATAAAAAGGTTGAGAAGCATATTTTAGTGCTAACATTCTGTTCTTTTTTTTATGAAAAAACACGTGCTATTCAAGTATATATTTGCTTCAGAATGAAAAGAGTAAAAAAAGTACATACATTGGATCTAATCTTCTGCATAAATGTTGTTTTTAAACCGTTTGTCGTTTATAAAATTCACTTTGGTCACGATCATTATCATTACTACATTTTGAGTCACGGTCTGTTTTTTACACCGATAAATCGACTAAGGAATTGTTTTGGCCCATTTTCCCTTGTAATGTGAATAATAATGACCTCCTCTTCGTCCAAAAAGCGAAAAGGGGTCGCGTTGACCAAAAGTAATCGAAAGAGATTATTCAACAAGAAAAAAATAAAGGAGCGTGACGATACCTTTTGCAGAACTTCTTTGGATGTAGAGTGCGCAGACCTGGGAGTCACTAAGGAACTTTCGGACAGATTCTTGATTTTTTTGATCCTCCAAGGCCAAATTGAAACCTGAAGGAACTGTATCTTCGCCAGGCAAATGTATGTCCACCGCTTTCCTCAGGTAATTCGCGAATTGCGAATACTCCACTGTCTCTATGATTGCCACATTCTGGGATTTCGAGGGAGGTTCCCCGAACCCGACCAACGAGTCTCTCATGTTTCCTTCTTTCCTTGATTAACGATTAATGCCGTCAAATTTTCGGTCTCTTCATTCAAGGCTAACCTGGCTTTCCTCATCTACTTCTTTCACTGCATCTTCGTCAATAATTTAGAGACAGCATTATAACTCGTAACCTGCGGGAAAATTGTTCCTTTAATTTCATTCAGTATTTTATATATAAATTTACAATTGCGTGTTCAATTTATAGAACTCAAGATGACCTTCGTGTACCCTTCAGCGTACCTCTCAAGGTTTAATTAATATATTCATTGATTAAAGTTTTAAACACATGATAAAAATAAATATCTATCGCGTCTTTTCTTGACTCGCTTAGTTTTCGAAAAAAAAAACAGCATTATTCTAAACACCTTGTTATATGTGTATATAACGATAATATTGGAACACTATTATTGATTCGCGAAAATGCTGGATCAAAAACGAAATATATCGAAATGCACTTAGATCTGGTAGGACCTTCGAAAGACTCGTTGATTATTATTATCCGATAATATTACTTTTTTATATGATTTCTGTTTATTGCAATGTGTATAAGTAATTCCATAAGCTGTTCACGGTAATCAATTGGATAGGCATTTTTGAACTGACTGTCAAACAGGATATTTGGCAAAAAAGGGATGTTATATTTATCTTGAATTTGAGTATCTGCACTGGTGCGCACTGAATATATCTCTATCTTTGTATTATTAATGCGAAGGCAGAAAATAGATATATACTTAGTGTACACTAGCGCAGTAAGGCAATTTTGTAATTTTTATCGACAAATTTCGGTATCGTTAAGGCGAAGCTACGGGCAAATATCGGTACGTGTAATGAAAATTATGTATCTATATATATCGATTTCAGTCTATACTGATATCGAAAATTTTCGTTAAAAAGTAGTTACAGAGTACGGCGTCAAGTACCCTAATACGCGATAAACATAGTATGAAATAGAGGTCGTCGCTTATGCTCTATGTTGACAGACACGCAAATAAATATTCACACAAAACTTTTGGAAAATTTGTTTATACAATATAAACTATAATCCGAAAGATTGATAAGAGATAATCTCCTCGATCTTACTTATGAGTCTTAGCAATAGTGAATCCTCTTTTCTGATGGCTGCTTCACTGTAAATCTATTTACACACACACATCCGTTGATTTCCACCGAATGCACTGGTACACTGTGACACACGCTAGTTTACCCGACTCAATATGATCAATCACTGATTACTGTCTTACTAATTGGCCCAACAACACGCTATGACCAGGCTCTTAATTTCCTGCACATTTCGGTCACTTTCCGAGACCGATGCTGAGATACCCCTCACGAGTCACGATTCACGACTAATACATTGCAACTGACGACGCATTGTAATTGTAAACACCGCGTGATATTCAGCTGAAATCCAGGTACGGCTCAACAAAAAGGTATTAAAAGTGGTGCCCCCACGAGATATTTGTGATGATTAAATTATAATTTGTTTTACACAATTTTAATTTTTTAAACCATCAACAAATTATTCGAAATATTCAATAGGTTTCCACATATATTTAAGAGGTACATATATGCTATTGCAGGTGCTTTTTTTTAGAGTGGAGTAAGCCTATTGTGGATACCTCTTTAAAAAGAACGCATTAACAATAGTACATCTAGGTGATGTGGATACTTGTAAACATTTCAAGCTCGCACCGACCGCTATCAGAGGAGCAGTAAAATGTCAACAAATTGGAGCGTCACATTCCACGCTTTGTTTACTATAGTACATCGCACATTAAATTATGCTTCATAATAAGTACTAATTATTAGTTTATAACAGTGATATAAGAAAGCGAAAAATCCACAATTCTTCCAATCTCTAAAATGTTGAGTCTTTGAAAAAAGAAAATGTGCAAGAAAAACTAATTAGTAGTGTATTCGCATATGATGCGATCCATGAAAATTCGCTCTCCTTTTTTTGTAATATTGTTTAATGCATGCTCTCATATTGCATATTTTGTATCATACCGATATATTAAAATAAAAGAAGGACTTTTAACTTTTTGACGCGTCACATTGCTCTATATGAATACAGCTTTCTATAATTTTATACGTTTTCAAATAAACTCTTCTGTATGTGTTACTCTTGAGGTACTAATAAAGTTTAATGTTAAAAATAGGTTATTACTGTAGTTTGTATAACATATAAACTTGATGAATTGTATAAAACATATAATACAAAGTTTTAAGTGCAAATTTAAACTTTATGAATTACGTCGAATTTTTTAAGTTATATTAAAAGAGAGGGATACATACGTTGGAGTGTAAAAAATATTTGTTTGTTTATCATATAATTCACAAGTCAAATAAGAGTTCTCCCTGTGTGTAAGTCCACGAATTCTTTTTATCAATTTATATGGATGATCGTTACCTTATCTGCAAGCTCTAATTCGGGTTTTTGAAGTTTTCAAATATGGCTAGGATGAATAGAATTCCGAACAGCTCTCCAAATGTAGCAAATACATTGTATATATGAACACATATGTATATGGTGAAAAGGCGGGTAGCTATACAGATGACTGGTAATCCCGAACATGTATTATTAAAATATATACATTTATTCGCATATTTCATATTGATTGGAAAACAAAATGATCTAATTCATAAATGTACAGTTAATAGTCGGTGTTGTTATATTCTAATAATACAGAATTTGTATAGGTGCATCTTTGAAGCTACAGCTACATTCTTCGTCATGTGTACACATGTCCAGACACGTTAACTCTTTTTACTTTAAACTTTTATTTATTTTGTTGATATTTTCCTTTAATTTACTTCATTTAGTCTGAATCTTAAATTTGCTTTACCACACACAATGAAAATACTACTGACGGGATCCCTCACGCGTGCTTTACCGACAGTACAAGTCAATAAACAATTCGTTTAATAAAAGTAAAATGCGAAGCAAATTGCAAAAACGGGCTTCTTTATGACAAGGTGCCAATTCTAACGAGTCAATCGAGCTTAAAAAACTCAAATCGGATGAAGAATAACGCTGTACCACTGGTCCCGCGTTATTCTTCCTCCGATTTGAGTTTTTTAAGCTCGATTGACTCGTTAGAATTGGCACCTTGTCATAAAGAAGCCCGTTTTTGCAATTTGCTTCGCATTTTACTTTTATTAAACGAATTGTTTATTAACTTGTACTGTCGGTAAAGCACGCGTGAGGGATCCCGTTAACCCGCCAATAGGCGCGTGCTTTTTTTTTACGTAGATAGGCGCGTGGGGTGCCACGGACACCCCATTTGTTTTTCGTTATTAGACGTAAAATATTTACAAATACAGATTTATTTTTCAATAAATATCATCTATGCGAAGTTCCCTTTGGTATACAATAGCAATTGCATTTCTTTACATTATTTGTATTAATTAAACGCTAATATTTTTAAGTGACTGCACAAATTTTTCGCTACGTTACCAATAGATTTCTATTTTTGGGGTGTTCTGAACACCCCGCGCGCCCATTGCCGGGTTAAGACCGACTTAAGCATAGGTTATCTTTTTCTATTATTGTTAGGTGAAAAAGGACAATCGATACTTTAAGTCAGACTTAAATATAAGCAACGACTATGAATACCGGCCTCAGTCTCGAAAAATTTTATTCAGATAATTATGCCCTCGCGCCATCTGTCGAAACTGATGCGAAGCTTATTGATTTAGTTTCGAATAGGGCAAAGCAGGTCTCCATCAGATAAGAGTTACAATCGTTACGGTAGTATAGAAAATGGCCAAATGATAATATGACCAAATGATATTTTCGCCAAAAAACGCTAACTTCACATTGGTCAAAAGTCGGTATTGCAGATTACCGACCGAATCGTATAAATTTTTAAATTTGAGGAGCTGGCAACGCTGTACTGGATGTAGGGGATGTAGCTGTCATACGTGCACGTGTCAGGCGAGGTGAAGTAGGAATCAGAGAGGTGAAGGGATTTCTCGGGAGTTTGTCCGTCCGTAGCTGTCAAATAGCGCGATTAACCCTCAATTTTGGATCGTAAACAAAAATAATATTTTCGGAAAACGATTGCGGAAAAGAAGGAAGGATTTTAATACATAACAGAGAAGACAAAATATATCAGATGAGTATAAATTAATAACAAAAAATTAAAATTATTGTGAATTTATAAGGAAATATACTTTGTGGTTATTTTATTTCTGTTACAGGCTAAATCCTATTCTTCATGAGTTTAAATCGCAGGAAAGAAATACTTAAAGACCAATGAATGAAAAAGGACTGATTTATAAAGCATTTCTGTGTGGCCCAGTCATTTCTATAATTGTGACATAATATTGTAATAGTTAATGTGTAAGCGATTACTGTGTATACAAAGAAATTTTATTACAAAATAATAATAATGTATGATAATGTTTTTATTCCTATTATTATAAATTAAAGCTAGTTCAATTAAAATTTATTATTTTAATTTCTTCCTTAACCATACACAAATTCTATACGTACATTGTAATTACATATTCTTGTAGAATGTATCTTTAAGCTACCCTCACAAAATTGTAACTATTTTAAATCTACATGTCATAACTATTTGCTTCAATGATTTTTATTATTCAATGTGAAACAAATTGTGTAGAGGTGCTGCTAATTTCTTATTGATCAGTCACATGCTTCTACATCTCGTATGACACTTATTTGCCTTGATTCTTCCTTCATCTAGTTTTCAACACATTATACCAATAATTCTCTAGATATTTTCAAATATGCTCAGATATGCTTATTCTACTGTCTAATTGTTTCTATAATAATTAGGATGATTGATAAACTATTGCTGTATTAAATTTAAAGAATGGACACTGGACTTATTGTACTTAAATATGTTTGGCATCTCATCCACATGATATCTTTTCCTTCCATTCGAGAGGATATTGTCGACCAATATGTTTATGTATACTGCTGAGATCATCTTGTTTTCAACTTCAAATTATATTTTCCAGCTACATATTTGGATATCCATTCCCAATATGCAATACTTATTTTATTATTCCTATTTGTTCATGAAACTTATCTTTCCTAAAACCTTAATTTATCCAGTCGCCATGTGTATATCCTCTCATTTTCAGATGATTGACACATCTTTCTATTAAACCTTGACAACATTATAATAAGAGTAAGGAAATAAGAGTATTCTATATTCAAAATGTATATTCAAACACGTTGCTGGAAAACTACTTGAAGCTAAAAAATAAGATGAACTCAGTATTATATACATAACTTTTAAGGAATTTTATCTATCTAAGTATTATGAGAACATATCTCACAGAAGAGAGACCCAATTTAAATAGCATCATTCAAATGCCCATTTTCCAAATTTAATAAAACAATGGTTTAACAATCATTTCAATATTTACAAAATTAATTACAAATCAGCATAATCATCTTATCTCCGTGTATTTAAAAATGATAATAAAATTATTGTTATATGCGATAGACTAGAAGAAAATAGTGCAAAGGAGGCATATAAATATCATACAAGGTAATATGTCGAAGGATGTGACAGACTCATAAGAAATTTGCAGAACCTCTACGCAATTTGTCTCACATTGAATAATAAAAATCATTGAAGCAAATAGTTATGACATGTAGATTTAAAATAGTTACAATTTTGTTAAGGTAGCTTAAAGATACATTCTACAAGAATATGTAATTACAATGTACGTATAGAATTTGTGTATGGTTAAGGAAGAAATTAAAATAATAAATTTTAATTGAACTAGCTTTAATTTATAATAATAGAAATAAAAATATTATCATACATTATTATTATTTTGTAATAAAATTTCTTTGTATACACAGTAATCGCTTACACATTCACTATTACAACATTATGTCACAATTATAGAAATGACTGGGCCACACAGAAATGCTTTATAAATCAGTCCTTTTTCATTCATTGGTCTTTAAGTATTTCTTTCCTGCGATTTAAACTCATGAAGAATAGGATTTAGCCTGTAACAGAAATAAAATAACCACAAAGTATATTTCCTTATAAATTCACAATAATTTTCATTTTTTGTTATTAATTTATACTCATCTGATATATTTGGTCTTCTCTGTTATGTATTAAAATCCTTCCTTCTTTTCCGCAATCGTTTTCCGAAAATATTATTTTTGTTTACGATCCAAAATTGAGGGTTAATCGCGCTATTTGACAGCTACGGACGGACAAACTCCCGAGAAATCCCTTTACCTCTCTGATTCTTACTTCACCTCGCCTAACACGTGCACATATGACAGCTACATCCCCTACATCCAGTACAGCGTTGCCAGCTCCTCAAATTTAAAAATTTATACGATTCGGTCGGTAATCTGCAATACCGACTTTTGAACAATGTGAAGTTAGCGTTTTTTGGCGAAAATATCATTTGGTCATATTATCATTTGGCCATTTTCTATACTACCATCCCACTACTGGTTCAGTTTTGTTCAGCTTCGGTCAATATCGGTATGCAGTATACATTCTTTCGAGTTCCTATGTATGTACGTTTATGCTAGCCATCGATGAATCACGATATTTCTGAGGTCTGGGGGAATATACTGGCTAAATCAAACCAATAGGCGCCCTCCTTTTCTATTTAACGAGTTGCAATTGGTTGAATGCTAGGGGAAAATGAACCTTTTTGGTGTTTCTATTTCTCGTTTCTCCTTTCGTCCGCCAAAAATGATAAATTGTAAAGTAAGAAAACGCATGGGTAAAAGGAAATCTTGATAACTTTTTCTGTATTATCGGTCGACAGTAAGTGTTTTAAGAAATAAACAACAAGTAAGCGAAGTGCAATAAGAGCCAAGAGGTTAAAGTATTTATACTATTTCATCCTTTTAATAAATCAATTAAAAGTTGTGGTTTTCGGAAGAAATGTATTAAACTTGGGTTCTAATGAGCACAAAGTAAAATAGAGCATTCATATGAAATATCATTTGTGAAGAAAAATGGCTTCTTACAGAATATTTAACCACACCTTTCTTAAAAGATATTTGTTTGTTGCAAATAAAAACTGCATGCCTTCTTTGACTGCTAGTGCTATTATGGATAGTAGAACAAATTATTCGACGAAAAAGAGTATTGTCAGATCGTCTGTTAAGGAAGAAAATAATAAGCTAGAGCCTGGCTTAGCTAAAGTAGGTAAATTTCCATATTGCATTTTGCTCTATGTGCAGAGCACCTAATTTTTGTTAAACAGAAATCTTTGTTAAATAAAGCCTTTTGTTACAGTCAAAGAAAATACTAAATCAATTGGATATCTAGGTGTAATAATAGGTGGCATAGGGGTGACTCTTTACATATTTTATGTTATATTTAAAGAGTTATTTTCAAGCAACAGTGTAAACGGAATATATACCAGAGCACTGGAAAAATGTATAAGTGATACCAGGATCGTAGATGCTTTGGGCAAGCCTATAAAAGCTTATGGGGAAGAATCTAGGAGGGGCAGAAGGCGTCATGTCAGGTATGAACAATAATTTCAACGATAAGCATGCATATATCATTTTGAAGCTTCTGATGTTAATGACAATAGATTCTAATTAGAGAATAATGTTTTGCACAGTCACACATTTTTCTTAAAAGATGGCAAAAAGCATCTGAGAATGAGATTCTATATTCAAGGAATTAGAAGGCGAGGTACTGTTGATTTAGAAATGGAAGAGGTAAATTATTTCTGTTTCAGTATTAAATCTGGAGATAAACAAATTTTAGATTTAGTATTAACTTTTTCCTTAAAGTATTATTTTATTGAATATTATTTTTTAGGATGCTTCTGGCAATTATGATTACACATATCTATATGTAAAGATTGATGACGTACTTGGCTCAATTATTAAAGTGGAGGACAATAGATTTAAGGAATCAAATAGAATAGATTTTGGTAGTTCATCACTTCCCGAATTCAGTTGAATTAAAGGTGTTATTCTTTTTATGAGAAATAAAACTTGAAATGATTTCTATTAATTTTTTAAACGCACCTACCTTAATTTAAGTGTAAGGAGTATATCGATGTCGCAATATTTAGATGCAGTAACGAAAAGATAAACGGGCGGGTGTGGCGGGAGATCCAAGAGTTCTTCTCTTTTGCACTTTCAATAGGATGACGGTTCTTGTAGTCAGTGCTAGCTTTACTAGGCAACTGATCGACGCGTTCTTCCAGTATATATTCTTGAATGTACACTGGACAAGTGTAAGCATCAATGATGTGTGAAAGTTAAATGGTATTTTAGAAATCGCAATTCAATTGCATTTGCTACGGGCGTGCATACATCAAACTTAAAATTCTTTGAGAGGGAAATATATAAAAATAATCATTAAATGTGTGTAAATATATATAATAATTTAAGTTATAGTAAAAAATTTATATAATAAAATGGTGGACTGTTGTACAAAATTTCGAGCTTTATTTAAGTGCAAGTGTTGCCGTGATTTAAATCCGAAATGTACAAAACCGGAATGTCTTCCTAAACCACCAAGGACAACGCATGGTAAGTTACAATAATTGTTTTACTATTCGTCTATAAAATCTAAAATTGACAAAGGAGATGAGAGAAAAATTTGATTTGTCATAATTACATCAAACTCTTTTTTTTCTCAATTGACCCGGCGATCGAGAGGGTTAACACGCTACGCACGAAGAGAGAAAGTTTAATTGTTCTTTTCACGAATAGAGGGTTCTTTCTGCAGGGGGCAATCGATATAAAAATCATTCTTACGGAGAGGAGAACAATTGATTGATTAATCCCAATAAAGCACAAGTATTTCGTAACTTCGATATACCGAATGGTAAACCTTCTAACAATAATTATATTAGTCTCGCTAAATCGGCACCTATTACGTGTAGTACTTAAGAGTAATTATTTTAACATAACCTACGTCATGGTTAAAATTTTCGGAACATTGCAATAAACGAAATTCAAGCTTAGCTCGGTTTTAAATAAGATCATTTGTCTCACTTTAACCTTCAATGCAGTGATAAACTCGGTCTTCGTTTTAAGTAACTGCTAAGCTGAAATTCAAGTTTGGTTTGGTTTATAAATTCGAGCCATTGTGTGTATTTTGATACAGCTTCCAGCAGTCGATAAAACACTTCTCAGTTATTCCCTTGCACGAAGTTAACTATTTTGAGAAACTTGGCCAAGGCAAGACGGATGTGCGTTTTGAGTAAGGCGCCATATGAAACCTTTTTAGCTCATTTTTAGACTTATCATTCGACGCTTATGAAATTTGCCAATTAGGTTATGTTTTAAACGCACGCAAAAAGATGAGGAATTATTTCACTGATGTAAATAGCAGTGATGAAGTTAACCTCTTTCTTAATCGTCCTCCACCGAGCTACTGCAACGAATACACTGAATATCGAATAGCAGTGGAAGTTGCGCAAAACTAGTAAACTGGTTTGCCTTTATAAACAAAGAAGCAGCGTGCTTTTTGGAGTAGCGTCATCGAACGATTGGCTGGGCAAGTTCCTGACTGCAGAAGCGATTAACCTTGACTGACATCGTTTCATTGAGGCAACGAGGCACGATACACAACGAATAGCGCGCGCATTTGGAAAGGTCCCAACGGGCCTCAATCTCCACTCAATGGCTTTCCATCACTCTCGCTTCACGCTGATGAAAAGGCCAAAAATTGAAATACGACTAATTTACATAAATACACTGTACGTGCACGGTAATACACTATGCGTTTTTACAAAACTCTATATTTAACTGAAAAATAGCCTCTCGAAGGTCGTTTAATAACCGTGTTTCGTCATCGGACACCTAATAAAATGTAGAACACCTGTATTCGAGCAGTACAACTTATTATAATGAATTTTTCATAAGTCTCCATTTGAGGAAAGGAGCATTAGCTCGAAAAATATGTCACAGCATCTTATACGTATACGTGGTACATCAGGAGTCTCCGTATAATGGGCGATTTAGTTGATAAATGCGGGCGTCACTATGGATAATTGGAAATAACGATCCGAGCGTTCTCCAAAAGTTTATGCATTATTTCTTGCTAGTGGTACCGATCGATCTTATATGCCGAGTGATGATGAGCGATAAAACGAATCTCTCTATTTAAGGAGGCGGTTAATGGTAAATTGTTTCGAATGAATAAGTTAGAGGAGCAAGTAGGGAGGAGGGAGGGGGGGGGGGGGGGTACAGAGAGAGTGGGTGAATAGAAAGACGAGTTACGAGCATCAGGTGGGACCATTTATGGCTGCGCGCGTTGGCTCGCGAATCAGTCCTTGAGCGATCGTACTCCGAATGCACGAACCCACCACCGCGAATATCCCTGCGACTCCTGAGAATCTCTCCCAACTGTCGGCTTCTGGAGCAGGCTATACCTCAGTAAGCTAGCGGACGTAGTCGATTTAACTCTTTTTACCCGCATTATTGTCCTTCGTTCAAATGACAGCAGTCAGTGGAATTGCCGCTGTTGCTAAAGAAACGTTCTTTATTTTTATCAACGATGCATCGACATCGCTCATCCTTCGGGGTACCCACAGCGGAAGATCTGATTCGTGAGCACCATAGGATGCTTTATCGTTTTTACGATCGGTATCGCATGTTCGATGACCGAGGTCATCGACCTTTTCCATACAGATTTTATTGTGAGCTTTGGAATTCTGATATTATGCATAGTATATATATATATCATTTCACGTTATTATACGTTACGAACTATCGCAGGGGAGGACTCTGGTGTACCGGTACTGACGATCACGCACATCGACCTCTGTATCTCTGAAAATGGCCAGAATCACAGAACTCACAGGTACGACTTGATGAACCGATCGAGGGGCAAAAGTAAACTGATCGTCAGACGCGGGCAAGAATTTTATCTCCACGTGAATCTTTCGAGAGACTACGATCCCTCGATCGATGGTATTTCGATGGTGTTTACCCTCGATGGAGTCGAAAAGCCGCAACACGGTCATGGGACTCTGGTGGCCAGCCCTGTCCTCGGACCGACTGAAAAGTCTGTGGCTTCCTGGCAGACCACCGTCGACGAGATGGAGCCCAACTTTATCCGCTTGAAGGTACAGTATTATCGTGCGGTAGATTCGTGGGAGGTTCCGAGGACGTTGACGATTTATCATTCCAGATCGTGCCATCGGCGAACGCGCTAATCGGCAAATGGAAGGTGGATATTGATACAAAAAATAAAGAGACGGAAGGAGCGGTCTCTTACACAATGGAGAGTCCTTTTTACCTGCTTTTCAATCCTTGGTGCCAAGGTTCGTTGCAAGTTTCTTTATCGGTGTAATTGTGAATTAATTATGCGTACTGTTTTTGCGTCGCAAATTCGTTAGAGGATCCAGTTTACCTGAACGTTGAGGCGTTACGACAGGAGTACGTCATGGCGGAAGACGGTTTGATTTGGCGTGGTAGTTACAATCGAATGCAACCGACCGTGTGGAAATATTCGCAATTTGGCGTGGATATCCTCGACTGCGCTCTACATCTGATTAGCAACGTTGGAAAAGTGCGAGCACCCTCTAGGAACGATCCTGTTATAATATCGCGTATCTTATCAGCTGCTGTTAGTATTTTTATGAAATATACATAAATTATGCTTAGATTGTATGGGTTGTAATTATCAGCTATGCCGCTCTTTCGTTGTGTTAATGTAATAATTTAGATTCGGAAAACATGCTGTTTTGTATTATCTTATTTTAAGTAATTGCAACAGTTTAGCACGCCGTGGTGTGGCAAGAAATAATAAATCGATTATATCCTTAGGTTAATTCGCCCGATGATTACGGGGTGGTAATGGGCAACTGGTCCAACGATTTTGGCGGAGGTACGCCGCCGACCAAGTGGCTCGGATCGCAGAAGATTCTTCAGGAATATTACAGAACTCGAAAACCAGTGAAATATGGTCAATGCTGGGTGTTCGCTGGAGTACTTGCTACTATTTGTCGCACTCTAGGTCTACCATGTCGCGTTATCACCAATTACTCTAGCGCTCATGATACGCAAAACAGTTTGACGGTCGATTATTTCGTGGATAACGAAGGAAGGATTATGGAAGAATTGAACAGCGACTCGATATGGTAGGTATACAACGTGTCACAATAACCCTGGTCCCAATTTTAAGAGGCGATTAGGTTGCGAAACGCTGGATTAGAATTACGTTACATTTCCATAAATTTTAATTGTTACATTCAGCCTCTATGAATGAAGACTAATGATTAATATAAGTTAAAATATTATATATATATTACAATTTTAATGTGTGACATCCGACCTTACGTTTATTTACGAAAGTTGTTTAAAATTATTTCTCTTTCGCCTCTTAAAATTATTCTTATTGTTCTATAGTTTTATACATAGGGTAATACAATTGATATTAGAAAGAATGAGTTTCTTTTATTATTTACAAAAAGGAATTTCCATGTATGGAACGAGGTTTGGATGAAACGTTTGGATCTGTCGTCAGACTGCGACGGCTGGCAAATGATAGACTCGACGCCGCAAGAATTGAGTGAGGACGCTTATAGGTGTGGTCCTGCGTCCATTGCTGCTGTTAAAAAGGCTCAAGTATTACGTCCTTACGACAGTGCCTTCTTGTACGCAGAGGTCAATGCTGATAAAGTCTTCTGGCGCTACAACGGTCCAACTCAGCCCCTCAAACTCTTGCGTAAAGATATTCACGGGTAAGCACGAGTGGTCCATGGATTTACGTAGGGTTGCATATCTTAAATACAGTAGAAACAAAATTACTCTTACATTTCAGAATCGGCCAGTTCATCAGTACAAAAGCTGTGGGTAAATGGACCAGGGAGGACGTGACGCATTCTTACAAATATCCTGAAAGTAAGTAATTCATGTACTAATCAAGGAGCATATATCTTAACTTTTTGATGCGTGAACTTGCTCTCAAACTCGCATGAATTTTGTTACCTTTTCAGTGCGTAATTAACGCTAATCACAAATTAATGAAGTATAAAAAAAATAATCTTGAAAACGAAGTGGGGGTATAACAATACGTAAAGAAAAAAGGTGTTGCGTATATATATAACATAAAACAGTAAAGGATTTATCCTATTGATATTTTAGAATCCATGGAGGAACGAGATGCCATGTTGAAGGCCCTCAAGCAGAGTGAATCGTTGTTCAGTCGATACTACCTCAACGAGGAATTCAACGACATAGTGTTCGATTTCGAACTCCGTGATGATATAGTAATAGGACAAGCATTCAGGTAAATGTTAAATTTTTAAGCTTCAAAATTGAACTTCGTTCATGCTAAGAATATCTTTTCCAGTGTCGTTTTGTTGATCAAGAATCGTAGCAAGTACGGGGAATATCGAGTGTCGGTAATTCTACGAGTTGAGACGGTATTGTATACAGGTCGTGTGGGCGATCCAATAAAGAAATTGAGCGTGGATCGATTGGTCATGCCCGGTGTTCTAGATGAAGTTAGGATGACGGTATCGTGGGAGGAGTACGGCCCGAGATTACTACCACAGAGCGCCTTCAATATCGTCTGCCTTGGAACGGTGAAAGACACAAATTTCGAGTACTTTGCACAGGATGATTTTCGAGTTCGTAAACCTGACATCACAATAATTGTAAGTGTACATTAGTGTACGTTTGTTCAATCGCAGTATTTAACACTAAACGTACACCAAAGAATTTGTATACATGTGTGTTTACATTTAAAAAGAGTCATTTGACCATCAAATGGTAGCTTTAGCCTTAAAGGATGAGTTTTTTTATAGTTGGAAAGTCCAGCAGTCGTTGATGAGGAGCTGCACGCATCCGCTAGCTTCACTAATCCACTGCCCATTCCTTTGAGAAAGGGTAGGTTCGTGATAGAGGGTCCTGGCCTGGAGGAACAGCTAAAATTCAAATTGGACGATCCCGTCGATGTAAACGAGGACGCCCAGTGTACATTCTCGATGACGCCGAGATTCGAGGGTCGAGCAACCATCGCCATCAAATTCTATTCCAAAGAGTTGGAGGACGTCGATGGATTTATCAATTTCATGGTGAAGCCTGCAATTTCGATAAACGAGACGTATTAGTAGTGTATATTATTTATATTTTCATCATTAAAATACTATGTAGATGAGTGCAATAAATTATTTTGTGAAGAAAGGTGGAAGTTTGAAGAGGAGAAATGTGTAATACTTACGTATGTATAGAGAGTAAATGTAAAAAGGGTGACGCATGATGGACGTGTTGCGAGTTCTGTCTACGGGGGTCTGTGGGTTTCTCTAGGTCCCTACCTGCGTTCCAACTTCCCAACAGGATCTACATAGGTCCATCCACCAATACCAGTGTTGTCTACTAACCAGCATAATGGCACGTATAGGAAACGCGGCACCCTGCCACGCGCTATGCATCAACACCCAGAATCCAAGCCATTATATCTCATGAAAATAACAAACATGCCTTCCACACTAAACTAACATTCTTTTCTTCCTATGGAGAATGCTTTGGTATCCATCAGTGGAGGATTGCCACGAGTGACCACGGGGGGCTAAACCGTAGCTTCTCGGAACGATTGTCAATCAACGTTATTAATGCTTCGAATTAAAACTAGCCTCACCTTCATCCTATTAAGTAGCGTTCAGTATCGTGCACGTCAAGTTCCGCGGAATGCTCGTAGATGGCGCGACGTGCCTCGTTTCATTATTCCATTTCTCTCGAAACATCGACTTTCAAGAGAGATATGTTTGCATGGTTGAAAAAGAGGAAGAAAATAGTTTGCTTGTTATTTGACGTGAATTTGCATGACCCCTCTCCCCCTCGGCATTAGTAGGAAGGGTGTATAGCGACTACTTGCTCACTTTCAACAATGGACTATACGGTACGTTAAGGGTTCCTTTACAATCTGTTCCGTATTCGAAAGTCAAAGTGACAGCGTGATTTGCATTGTCGAGGCGGAGCAGCGATATGCAGTGGTTTTCGTGTTTGCAGAAGCAAACGGTAGGCTTTCTCTCTCTCTCTCTCTCTCTCTCTCTCTCTCTGGTGTAACCGTGGAGGTTAGGTTGTGTTGGCAGGATGGGGTGTGTATCACTGCGCGCAGCCAAGCCAGTAGGAGGGTTGATTGGCGAGAGCTGCTAAAGTGAAATGGCGCTCTGCTCTGCTCTATCCTCCTTCTCCTCCTCATTTTCTTTCTCATTACGCATGCACCCCATGCAAAAATGGCAGAGAGGCCCGAGACGAATAACACTTTTAGCGCCACCTACGTCCCATTCCCCCTCGTGCCATCTATTAGCCCTTTTAAACCTTACGTTTATTCTTCTCTCTCTCTCCCTCTGTTTTCTTTTCAACTCGATATGCAATCTCCTTAGCAAATCAGTTACCAAACGAATCCGAGTATTTGAGTAAGCGAGCGGATCAGAGGCAAAGTTTACTTTGCGAATCCGGCAGGCTCCCGAGGGAAAGATCGGGGCTAACTCGGTTGACATCGAAATCCAATGACGTATCTAATTGGGGCCCACTTTAGTGGTGGCTTGGTCCGCTTGGCGTTGGGAGCTGGATAAGCTGCTACAGCGGATCACCCCAGGCTTCTAGGCTTATAACCAGCGAGGAGGGGATCAATCCCTCCTTCACGAGTTTCGCTATAGTCGATGGTGTATATCTTTCTCTCTGTCTCGATAAAACGAGAGGTTGCGTTTCACCGTGAAGGAAGATGAAAAAAATGTCGTTTAATACGCGTACATATTTTTCATTGAATTAAGCTGCACCGATTTGGTATATCTGACTGAGAGCCAGTGTAAAAAGCAGATGGCGCTGTCCGCAGTTGGCGGAGAATAGCGAGTTTGGGGTAGAGTGTTTCAGGGCTATGGCAAAGCCTAACGACTAAATAAGTCTTTCCAATTAAAAAACTAATTTCGATTAGAGTCCCAGCGCGGCCATTCGACATCCTGTGACTCGCTGTAACTACATTGAGGAGGAAGAGGTGGGGGAGGGGGAAGGAGGGGGGAGGGACTCGCGTTTCTCACCGGGAGAAGCAGGGACGCGCCTAGCTCGGCTTATCGGCTTCCCTCCCTCCAGAGGGAGCGGTTAAACGTGAAAAACCTCCTCCCTCTCACTTTAATATCTTTTAGCCGAGCAGCATCTTTGTCAGCGCTGTCTCGAAACGAGAATACCAGTATTTCTCAGGCATATAAACGTCGTCGAAGAATCAAAGCTTCTCTTTTTCCTTGGATCCTCAAAGATTCGTGCGGGTTATACGGTGAGCGAACCGGGATCGAGATGCACACACGAATGGAATTCCAGGAGAGCCGGCATGCGCTATAACAACGCGTTTCACACTTCGGCTTCTCCTCGCCCACGCTCGAACAAATATATAATGCGGCATTAGAATAACAAATAACGCTCGGAGCATCCACGCCCGAAAGTTGGCCGGTTTAGGCCGGTGAACGCGCGCACCTACATAAATATCGATGCACGCATAAATAATCCGTTAGCACAGCACACGTTTCTATTCGCGAGACGAAACTTACAGGCGCGTAAATCGCCGAGCTATTGGCCGGTGAATTTTTCCTTTCGCATTTGAGGTTAGGATCCGGCGCCATTGAACGTCAATCGTAAACATTCGCAACGACAAGACGAACACACTCGAATCTTCGGACTCTCCTCGTTATCGCGTTTCGTACAATGTCCATCGCGCTTATTTCCTTGTTATTATTAGCAGAGTCAACAGCTTCTACCTTTATCCCAACGGCCCGGAGATTCGCACAATCATGCTACGCGACGGTGGGACAATCGACAAGTAGACCGGAGACAGCGTAGACGATCGGATCAACGACTGCATAGCTATATAAATCCACCCACTTGAAAACTGCTGAGCCATCGAGCCTAATCCGTATCTATCGGATCTCGGAGGCCCATTATGAATCAGAATTCTATTCGTCTCGCGAAGGTTAATTAACGAGAATTTAGGAGGCTCGTGCATCCCGTAGGAGGTTATGTGTCACCGGACACCCTCACCACATGTGGTCGTGCGAGTGCGACTGTATTTCTGTCGATATTCGAGACCCTTTGACGAATCGACGAAGAAAAGGCATACGAGGAAAATTCACATTGAGGTTATTACCATCCTGTCCTTCGGATCTAACGGAAATAACGCAGCTTATAGGCCATTATTGCGTGGTGGTTCTCGAGGTATATGGTTAAACATCTGTCGACGTGTTGCTGTGCTGCGTGCATCGAGATGTAGGCACCGCGTTAGCTTCGCCACTGATCTCGAGCTTTCCGCGTGGGTGGCCTGCCACACCACCTCTCGGCTCGACTCTCTACCGCGTAGGAAGCTAACGTTTTCCCTCTCTCTCTCTCGCTCTCTCACTCTCTCTCCTTTTCCCACCACGGATGATGAATGACTGAGCGCTTCGACCAGCTCTCCCGCCCCGCCTCCATCACCCTCTCCATGCACAATCTACCACGAGGAGGGGCCACGGCCACCGTCGACTTTTCTCTCTACTCTTTTGCCCCTCTTTGCTTCTTACCAAATTTGCATCCGAGCCTGCCACTGGCGCTGCGTTCGATAAACGCTACTCGTGGAAAAGAACTATAAGCTATAAGAGTTCTTTCGATGCGGTTGAATCGTGTTTTCCAGCTACCTGAAGGGAAAGAGAGACAGAGAGAGAGAGAGAGAGAGAGAGAGAGAGGTGAGCGGCTTCATAGTTTATGCTGGGTCCTTTATGTATTATTACCACGGAGGCACCCAGCGTGTCGAATAGAATTCAGGAGGCAAGCACACCGCACTGTCGAGAAACGATAGCTATTTTGACATAGTCGAGAAATTAGTATAATAAAAACGAATGGGGAGGGGAATGGGGGGGGGGCTGGCTCATCGTTCAAGTGCCTAAACACACGCCGTAAATCTCCTCTGCACCCCTACCAGTATCTCATCTCCTTCTTACGACCTACACGCTACACGATATGCGTGTATCCATATAGCATTCCTAGTTCAGAGCCAGAACCACTTTTTGATCGATCGCGATGCGTTTGGGATTCCCTCCCAACGGTCAACCGCTATTAGCATCTTTTCCATCGAGAGGAAACTCGGCCAATTTATTGGATGCAACGAGAGAAGTCTCTTAGAAAATACTGGTCCTGCTGGGTACGAATCAATTTTCATCGTGAGGCTAATAAAGAATAGTTGAACGCCGTAAATCAGCTTGGATGGCATGAAATTATTCAAGTTTTTTTACATGATTTTCTTCGGTCGTAGAGAGATCCGGTAAAGCTGGGATCGATCGATCTCTCTTTCGTCGCTGTTGGCAGATTCGACGACTACGACGACGACGACGACGACGACGACGACGAGGTGGATGACGAGTAGCGAGAGAAAAGGAGAGGTCGGCCTGGACTGGCGAGGCGTGGCCTTGAAGGAACAATTCCGGTGGGTAACGGCCGCCCCTGGCGCATGGTCGCTACTCCTGACAGCCGGTGTGCGAATCTCTGGATGGTCACGTGACCCAGGGAACAGGAGTCACGTGGCTCGAGAGGCCGGATCGGAGGTTCCGGCTGGCGTGCGCATATCCCTACCTTGGGCTAACTTCAGGGATGGATAGTTGCGGCATGGTGGGGCGGACCAGCGGCGCGTGGGAGGAGGAGTGTTCCAGCAGTGGTGTCCGGGAAGTCGAGCAGCGCAGACGCGTTGTGCGCCGCGCCAGCAACACCAACACCAGCATAGCATCAAAAACAAAATCGTCGACATTCCATACCGCGACGACGACGATTCGTCCACTCCGTCGCGTTTGCTACTTACCAGACGCCTCTTCTCGCCAAAACTCCATCTTCTCGTCTCTGACGGCCAGTGCGCGAATACTGTGAAATTAGTGAGAGAGCGAGAGGTTAGGTTGTCATATAGCGCCCTCCTGTCAGGCTTCTCCACGGACGGGGAGAGTTCCACGAGTAATGAACAGGTGTAGAGAGTGAGAATTTTTCCGCGCGCGTGAGGGACATCGGACTTTGGTGAAAGATAGGCTATCGTTGAGATAGTTGAAGCTGAGCAACGTTGGAGATAGAGATAAGAAGAAGAAGAAGAAGAAGAGGAGGTGGTGGTGGTGGTGGTGGTGGCGGAGGACGAGGAGGAGGAGGAGGAGGAGGGGGGGAGAAAGAGAACCGCGAAAGAGATCGTGTCGTCTGCGAGAGGAGGAGGTATGCCTGCGAAGGGGGAGAGGGGTAAAGCGACGGACTTCAGCATCGCGGCCATCATGGCGCCCAGGGCTCCATCGTCCTTTGGAGGACATTACCATTTGCAGAGCATCGGTAATGCTGCTACAGCCGCAACCGCGGCTACCGGTGATTCCGCAGATTCCGCCGACACGGCAGACACTAACCTCGAATGTCCCACTGGCAAGGGATTCGTTTCTGCGTCCAATCTCGAACATCGTGAGTTATCAACTTATTTAACCTCTTCACTCTCGCTCGCTCGACTAGCGACGGTAATTCTTGCTCCCTGACGCGTTCGGCGAACGAAGATCTAAATTCGAAACGAGACGGTAAGGCAATTAGCGGTGATGCAGAGTCAGCTCGATGCAAATGAAAGGGCAAGTTTGCTGGCAAGAGCCGAAGCGTTTCGCTACGAATTGTTGCCAACAAATTGCGCGTAAATTTTACCTGTTCGCACCAGAATTAATGACCGGTTGCAGACGCTGAACGGATAGTGATCTAGTATATTATACATACCGTGCTAGACGTGACTGATTCACGAGGAAATCTTGCCCCGAGAGGCGAGCATCTGTGTGAGGTTTTTGCGCTTGTTGTGTAACTTTTGGTCGTCCAGCTGTGGCTTTTTTTTGGGGTAGATAAAAGGAGACGCGCGTGCTTGTAACGCGATCGCTTAGGTCCAATATGTCGATCCCTTTGAGGAACGTTGCTGGAGCGGTTGGGTGGTGGTGGTGACAGGATACTGGGTGGTCGAGTGTCGGACGTTGCAAAAGGAAGCTGACGTCAGTAGCTCGGTCATATTTCTTCTGGTCTTAAGATCGTCGAAGGTGGGACCACCTTCTTGACGCAGGAGGAGGGCCTTTTAAATCCTTTTGCATGCACGGACAACTTCCGGCAGGGAGCTCATTGTCGTCCCGTTTACCCGAGCCTTATTCGCCACTTTACGCCACTTTTCTTAGCACACAAACCTATCTCAGGTGTTGTGTCGCAAAATATTAATTACGGGATAATTCACCTTCCTCTTCCACTTGCTACTAAAAAGAGACGAGTGTCTTGGACTCTTGTATCAATTGGTATTTCGCAAAGTAAATAAAATTGTGTACGATTCGTTGATATGTATATATAAATACTAGGTACAATATAATTACCAAGTACAATAAAACTTGAAAAACATTACTTACCACACATTTATTCACTCTTTTCTTCAATCATATTAAATCAACAACTGTATAACACTCGCTCATACATATAAATATACTAGATAAAATAAGATTACCAAGTACAATAAAACTCGATAAATGTGCTACTTACCACATTTATTCTCTCTCTCTCTCTCTCTCTCTCTCTCTCTCTCTCTCTCTGACTCAAAGCTTCAATTATATTAACTCAACAACTGCACACAATTCATTGATATATAAAAATGCTGGATGTAATAAGATTATCAACTACAATAAAACTCGAAAATGTTACTTACCACATTTATTCACTCATATCTTCAATTATTTTAAATTAAAAACTGCACACAACTTATTGATATATAAAATTACTAGATACAATATGATTAACAAGTACAATAAAGCTTGAAAAACATTACTTACCACACATTTATTCATACTTTTCTTGAATTATATTAAATTAAAAATTGTACACAACTCGTTGATATACAAAATTACTACATACAATAAGATTACCAAATACGATAAAACTGAAGAAATGTTACTCACCACATTTATTCACTTATATCTTCAATTATATTAACTCGATTGCCGAGTAGTGGCAAAGTGAGGTTTATCGCCTCTCATGGAAAGCGCGAAGAAAGAAGTTGACGACTCGCTTCCATCAAAGTGCATGAAATATATCGCCAAAAGCACGTGGAGAGAGAGAGAGAGAGAGAGAGAGAGCTGAATTCTGGCAGCGTGCCGCTGCGTGACAATTATGCCAAGCGACGTCGCTTCACACGCAACCAGTCGAGGTGTTAATTTCAACGCCGAAAAGTTTCACGAAAATTACATGCTTTTGTTCTCCTATCCGATTGAAATATGGAAATTGCGCGTGCCCGAGTAACCCCTATAAACTCTTGAGAGTGCTATCTTCGCAAAAATTCGGTTATTGTTGAGAGTGTGCGTGCGCGAGAAAGAGAACGGAAAGTGAATAAAAGGAAGGAAGGAAGGAAGGAAAAGGAAGGCAGTTTTCGAGGGGGAAGGAATAACGCGTGAGAATGCACAGTGTTAAGCAAGTGAGTTTTCTTGGGCGAGTGTGTTTAGCGCAATGTTTCTTCGCGCGGGAAGTAGTCATCTGAATGGCTCAATAAGGGGATGGAGGAATTCGCAAAGAGGTAACGCGTCCACCGGTGCAACTCTGCGCCGACGTCGTGCGCAAATAGGTGTTATTATTAGCCAGTCGTATATGTGCGTGCCGCTTTTGCACGCAGATGTGCGCGCACGCAATGCGCAAACAGCACGCGATGCGTCCGAACGCCTTCCTTCCTTCCTTCCAGACACGTATCCTACGATATCTTCTTTTCCACGTCGACTACAAAGCTAAACTATTAGCAGAAAAGTAGAGAAACGCTTGAATCTGTGGACAGAGAAAAGTCGAAGATTCGGTAAGAACCGGTTCATGAACGTGTAAACTGTACGAGGAAGCTTGTGGAGGAAGGGGGGAAAGAGGGGGGGGGGAAGCTATCGAGCTTGGCGGACCGTGCTACGCGTCCGTTATAATACCGTATTCCCGATGTTTTTTCAAATTGCCTCCTTTCTTGTACGATTCTTTCGCAACGGCAAATTTTCAATAAGTTCGCGACACTTGGTAGAAGAGCATCAGGTGGCACGATGATAAACCAAGACAGCACAGCACGCGCGACCAATCTCACGCAATTCCGACTGATATAGCGAGCGAGAACCATTTCCTGGCATGCCTCACGTCGATTCACTCGTCAACACTTGCTTCCTCTTGGATATTATAAATCTCCATCTATCTCTCTATCAATTTGTCGTACGCGGTAGCAAATGGACGCCGAGTAAAAGATGCTTATCTGCCCCGCGCAATTAACGTTCGATATAGCGGTAGACGGTAGGCTAATGTTTTCTTGAAATCTGACGGTTTAATTAGGCGCCGGATTGTGGCAGATGTGGCCCTGGCTCGATTAATTATCCCTACCTTGCCGTCTCTCTGCGTTTCCTTCCACCTCGTTTAGCTTTCCCGTTGTCTCGATAAGTTGCTCCATTGGCAAGCCCTCGACCGTAACAATAATACGAATCTTCTGTTAGAATTATGCCGAGAAATTCCGTTGTGCAGTTTTACGATCGTTGGTAGTCGCGAGTCTACCTAACCTCTAATGCGGGAGCAGCGATAATCGACGCGAGAGCGCGCGACACGAAAACATCGCTCGCCACAGGCGTAACTCGATACTGTTGACGAAAACATTAGGCTCTGCACACAATGCACGGTGCACCACGCGTATGCGTGGTATAGAGAGCGCGGCTGATTTCTTCCGAAAGCAGCCAATGAGGTAGAATGTTCTGTTGTTTGCCCGTAGGAGTTCGGGCATCACCGGTAAATATCGTCGCAACGGCGACCGTGGTGACGGACGAGGCGTTGCTGGCCGATGACGAGGACGCTGCCTGTCTCAGCGAGGGGGGCACCGAAAAATCGACGAACGAGGAAGACGAGGAGGTGGACGTGGACGTGGAGGAGTGCAGTAGCATCGACGATGGACCGGTGCATTCCGGTAGCTCGTCGGATCACCCGAACGGGACTGCTGCGACTCGCAAGGACGACGCCGATCAAGAAAGAAAACATCGACGGCGAACTACCTGCAACTCCGACGAGCTACGAGACGTCGAGTGTCATCTCGAGACTAAGGAGCTCTGGGACAAGTTCAACGATCTGGGAACCGAGATGATCATCACGAAAACCGGACGGTAATAGTCAGATTTATTTCACTCGATTATGATTTACACGCTTTCATTCACTCTTAATTATCGAGTCGCAGTAAGAACACTCTTACCGCAATAAGTTGGCTAGGACTCGCTCGCTCGCCCGTGCAGCGTGGTCGTCGTTCTAATAATAAACGCGCGCAAATTACGGCAACGGTCAACAAAAAGAGCCGACGTCGACCAGCCTAGCCGAACTAATGGATTTCATCGAGAGCGACGTTTTACGAGATATTTAAAGGAGTTTTCGTAGTAATTTATCGTATCCATTTATGCTCGTGTGGATACACAACGCTCTTTTTTATAGGTATGCTAATAAAGTTCAGGCAGGCCGCAGCTGCTGGCCGTCGCGTCGGGATGCGTGACCAGGTCGCTCATTTGAGAGCGTATACGCAGTGGGGGAGGGAGGGGGGATTGGATTGGATCGCGAGCTTTCAAACTGCTACCGGCTAGCGCGTCATACCGTCGCTTAAATCTCGATAAAGAGAGCAAAACACAGTTTAGGGAGTGTGCACCGAGGCGGTAAAAACGATCGATGTGTGCTGCACAACAGAGAGAGAGATGATGAGGGAGGGGGAGGGGGGGATACAGTAAGCGAAGAAGAAGAGGTTAGGCGACTTACGAATAGCGTCGTTAGTCGGCCGAGCGCCAGCAAATCCCGGCTGAGAACGAAACGTCAGTCTTGCCAGTGACAATACGGATCCGGACCAATCAGGTGGAATTGTGTAGCGCGACGGGGGTCTCGTGGAGGACCGGCTCCCTTCACTTGACTCGACTCGTTTCCCACGCGTCGCTATTTTTCCTATTACTGCCTGCTCCGCAACCTACCAATTGCAATCTTTATCGAGAGCACGCGCGCGTATCTACGTATGCGAACGATGCGACGCGCAGCGGCTTAAAATAGTACTAACGACTCGCGGTGGAAAAAATGCTCTCTGTCGAGCTTTTCGAGGAGAAGGTGTGGACTAGCGAGTCTCGGAAGAGAGACAGGCAGGATACCGAGGCGGACAGAGGGTACTACTCGTCACGCGAACCCTTCATCAAGATGCCAGCAATCTACATTATACACTCGCACAGATGCTCGATGGGTTCGCTGCGCACGAACCGCCTAACCTATACTATTCAGAGGGCCGAATGCGAGTCGTGAGTGGAGAAGCTATCGCGAAGAATCGTACGGCCAGTCGCAGCAAAGTAATTATAAGACACAGTGACACCACCTGGTAGAGAAACTGCGGAGAAGTCGTTAGCTCGGCAAACAATCGAGTAACTCAGATGGTTGTTTGGATCGGTATAATATCCAGTGCTTCCGTAATCCATTTGTCCGACCCTTCTCCGTCGAAATCCTCGGGACTCGAAGGGACCGATGCCGGTTCTCGCTGTAACGCGAGAACCAAGGGGAAACGACCGAGCTTTCGTTTCTACGCGAGTGTATTTCTGCCATTATGGCCTCGTTAAGCACAATGCTCACGCCACCTGAGGTATTCACGGAATGACCAGCATGCTTAATCCCTCTTCTTTCTTTTTCATCGTCCCAAAGCTTTATACCGAGCTTTTTCATTCGGCCCAGATTACCATCGATACTTAATAGCCGAGCTCTCAATGTATCTCCACTTATCCCGCGTGTGGGGAAACGAGCCTGAATTAACCTAGTGGGACGGCCAATTTTACCGATGATTTATTGCCCCACGACGTCGAATAGAAACGTAACCAAATGGGAAGTGTGTTTATACGAAATTCGTCGAATCAAGCTTAGAGCTTATTGGCGAGGGAACGACGGCTACCCGAGCATCGGGCTCGATGTATATTAAGTATGTTTTGCACTTATATACGTATACGTAAGTAGCCGAATAGGCATTATTGGGCAGTTGGCAATCGCTTGTGGTTTTTGGCAGTTTTGATCACGAGAGGCGTCCGTGCTCCTTCGGTGCTACGTTTCTTGGTGTCACGGCACAGTCGCTGCTAAGTAAAGAGAGGGGGGAGGGGGGAGGGGTAGGGAGGGGAGGGGACTGCTTTACGGTGTTTACTACAGATAGAAAAATAACGCTCAGCTACGGATGCTTTGTCACGCCAATGCGAATTATTATTATTGGGTGCGCGCGCCGCTAAAGCTTCATTCTTCAACCGCTTTACCATTTGCGGTCGCTCACGCCGAATCTCTTACGACTCTTGCGGTCGATCCTTGAACGATGGGATTTCAGAGTGGCACCTATAGAATTTCGACGAGCGGTGCGGTTTTTAACAAGCCTATTGCACGGTTATTGATGCTTGTCTCATCTCGCATAATACGATAAACTACACCAGCAGTGGGAATTGGCTCCCCCAGCTTTTAATTTTAATTGGAAAACAAGAGTTACGGCTATTCTCTCTCGGTTTTAATTTATGAATTTGGAAATGGATCGTTCAAAGTAGTGACATTCTGACGTCTCTCCATCTTATCATCGCGTAAATTCCACAGATCTGAATGTATAGGTAGATCTCGTACGTTGGCTTCTGCCAGGCGAAAAATGCTAATATCACGAGGAAGATTGCGTAGATCAGAATGGAGATTAAGTACTCGTCGCTGTAACTCTGTTCGGTTTGATGATGGCTGATGGCATCCACAGAAGTGCCAACGCCGCGGGATATAATCCCGCAGAGAGCGGATCTTGTATCCTCCAAGGCCGACGCGACTTTTGCAGCAGGAGACGCAGCAGCAGCAGGAGCAGCAACGGGAGGAGGAGGAATTTCGGATTCATCAGGATCGATACTGTCCGCTCCCAGTAGTTGGCGCGTCGGGAGGACTCCCTGCGTGAGATAGCCGCACTCTGCCTTCCTCGTCTGGAATTCCTCGTCGAGGAAAGGTCTCTCGGGTTCGATGATTTTTCTCAAGTACCGCTTGTTGAGTCGAGGATTGCAAGGTCCCGGACAAATCATCGGTCGACCTCGACACGTCCGTCTGCCTGGCAGACGCGACGTCCCTCCTTCCGTCATCCTCCGGGGTACCGCTCGCTCGACGACGACGTTGCGTCCGTTTAGCCGGGGCGGCCGAGTCTCGAAGGTGTTGAAACGTCGACTGCGTATAACGAGGTTCAAGGGTGATACGCCGGTAACGAAGCTTGAAAGGCCTGCGGGCGTTCCTTTCAATCAAAGTGGGCTCGGGGCAGGTTAGTGCAGCTTTCAACCAGAGATCTAACGCACCATGGAAATTGCTCGGCTCGCAGCTCGTGGGATCGCCAACGATAACCAATCCCTCCCCCCCCCTTTCTCTCTCTCTCTCTCTCTCCCTCTTGACAGCCTCGATTACCAATCGCCGCGTCCAGTCTTACTCTCGGCTTGAAATTTAGCAGAATTTAGCACGCCAAACACTCGATAGGTTAATATTTTGACGCGACCGGTGCAGTCGCGATGCTCGACCGAAACAAAAACATTAAGCTTTTTTTCTCTGTTTACATGTACCTATATATACAGGCGGATGTTTCCAACCTGTCGAGTCTCGTTCAGTGGACTGAAGAACGAGGGCAGATACGCGGTACTCATGGATATAGTGCCCGTTGACAACAAGAGGTACAGATACGCCTATCACAGAAGCTCTTGGCTGGTGGCGGGAAAAGCTGATCCTCCTGCGCCTGCGCGACTCTACGTTCATCCCGATTCGCCGTTTACCGGCGATCAACTCAGGAAGCAAGTCGTCTCGTTCGAGAAGGTTAAATTGACCAACAACGACATGGATAAGCACGGTCAGGTGAGTTACCGGAGCGCTGTGTGATTTCTTCCGTGTATGTGTTTTGTGCTTGTGTGTGTGCGAGGGAGAGAGAGACTGCACAGCGACATCTTTCGGACAATTACCAAGCTTTGAAATATAGCTACTTGAGACTCGAGAGCAACAATGCTGATGAAATTGAATAAAATATTACGACGTCCCCGCGAAGTCGTTTACGGATAACTGGCTAATAAAAAGAGAGAATTACGAGTAGCTATGTCGAGTGAGCGAATATTCCTACGGCGTGCGTTCGGCGATCCGTGGAAATCTTAACGAATGGTAATGAGAAGCCGTGTAAGAGGATGCTCAGAAATACTGCATTTCGACAGAAGATTCGAGTCGATTAAATCACTCGTAGTTCCCTGGTGCCTAAGGAATTTCCTAATTTGTTGCACAAATAGGAGAGGAATGAGGAGTAATACGAGGGGTGGGCTATCTCGGCCATAATGTCAAATGTATTATAGCCAAGACTGGTGTGTCGTAGGTGGTATAGTTCAGGCCTATACTATATAGCTATATGCAGCAAATGCCTATAAGCTAATAAATTGAATGGATGTTTGCTCGCAGCTTTTGTCATGATGATCACGGGTAGCCCACGCTTGCCTCGTACGATCCTTTTGAATTTCTCGAAACTCGTCCCTGTGTTTGTTTCCTCCGTACGTGTGTGTGTGTGTGTGTGTGCGGCGTGTGCGTTAACTTTTATAACTCGACGCAGAAGAATACTCACTCTCTCTTTTTCTTCCCAAAGAAAATGTAGATTGAGAATCGAGTCGATTCGAAGTCGAAGAAATTTGACGCTGCTTCGCGACTAATTGGAGAGAAGGAAGAATAAGAAGAGGTGGAGGAAGGTTGTGTGATTTTTGCAGAGGGGAAAGGATCCGGTCACTGGAGAAGCGTAGAGCGAATGTTCCGGTGGTGATTGGTGACTGTTGAGGTGTGCGCGAGCGAGTTTAACGCTCTCCTGATGGTGTTGGTATTGGGCCGGTGTGTCACGGATGCGCGCACAGTCGTGCCAACACTGTGCAGCAGGCTAACGGAGAAACACTGGCGCTGCTGCGTTGCTTGGTAAGAGCAGTAGTGTTATATATACAGCACACACCACAGCAACAGCAGCAGCACCAGCAGCAGCAGTCAACTGGACGACTCGAGTGGTAGAGGGAACATTCCTTCGCTACGGCCACTATTTCATCGTTTCATATGACGCGATATTATAAGACCCCCGCCTGCGAGTTGGCTACTACACGGTGGTCCAAAAACAAGCATCCACCTGCCTTGGAGGGGGGCATGCGAGCCTCCGCTGCTATCCCACTGGCAAATCGCGATCAACAATCAACGGACTCCATTTATTTCACACTTTCTCAGTCTCGCCTTGTTTAGACATTTCACGCTTGATAGATAAGCGTTGATGGGAATCTCGCTAGAATCGCTCGTAGTTGAAATGTTGATTCAAGGCACGAATCGTTCAGAAAATCTTTCTCACGATCTCCTCGCTCGGAGAATGTCTCTTCGGAGATATTGCATTTCGCAGCTTGCTGCTTCCCGAGCGATGGAGAGGGAATGATACGCGAAAGCCTTGATAAATTAAACGGAATGTTGTGCGAGACACGTAGCTCGCTGCTCGGCCAGTCTTGTCCGCGGCCCGAGTAAATTGGCTACGCGCGACAGGTTGCATCGGGACACCTTCCAATTCGGGCAACGCTTTTCTGACCGAGCGGAGCAGCGTGACCATTCCTATTCTCGGCCATATTGCGTATCGTCCCACGAGAAACGGAGAACGATGAGAGTTTAATGAGAAAGTGTGGAATTGAGACGTGTCGGAGACTCTGACGACAAATCGACCGGAGAAAAGATGAGATAATTAATTAATTATTGAATTAAATTTGGTCTTTGGACTGCAGCGGTGTGTGATCGTTCCTATGCACACGTATTTAGTGTATTATACTATTATTGGAAATAGTAAGCGATGAGAATTTAACGAGAAAGTATGGAATTGAGACGTGTCGGAGACTCTTACGACAAATCGACCGGAGAAAAGATGAGATAATTAATTAATTATTGAATTAAATTTGGTCTTTGGACTGCAGCGGTGTGTGATCGGTCCTATGCACACGTATTTAGTGTATTATACTATTATTGGAAATAGTAAGCGATGAAAATTTTACGAGAAAGAATGAAATTGAGATGTGTCGGAGATTCTTACGACTAATCGTCTGGAGAAATGAGAAAAAGAATTAATTATCGAAGGAAATTTATTATTTGAATTGCAATAGCGAGGAAATATTCCTATACACACGTGTATCGTGCATCCGTACTACTATTGAAAATATTTGTATGATGAGAATTTAACGAGAAAGTGTGGAATTGAGAAGAGTCGGAGACTTATGACAAACCATCCGGAGAAAAGAAGAAAGAAACGAGATTAACCTAAGGAGGAAATTTGCTCTTTGGAGTGCGCGAGTTTAATGCGCGTTATAATCAATGAAGTGGTATCGGACACCTCGCCACAACCAGCTCAGGATTCCTGGCTCAATTACGCTCGCAGTCGTTTAATTAATATGCCTATAATTCCAAGTCTTTGCGGATAATTACACGCTGGCTTTGTGCAACCGACTGCAGCAGCTTCATTGACTCGTTGTTAAGTAGAAGAAGAAGAAGAAGAAGAAGAAGAAGAAGAAGAAATTTAAAGGAAACATACAGAGTTCCCGTTTGGCCATTGGAAAGACGAGCTGGTTTACGCACATTCCAGCGATACGAAAAAGCACGATTTGTTTCTCCCTTCGGGTGAGAAACAGGTTCCGGGCTAATCGCCGATGGCGCGAGGCGACCGAGTCGAAAAATTGATCGATTAAAAGCTGGCTGGATAATGGGAGTAATTTTCGCAGGGCTCTAGCGAAATGCCTTAATTAATTGGGAGAAGCCGCGAGATAATCTTGCCGGTGCTTAATAATATTGACGCGTCCCTGATTCCTCGCCAGCACGGAGAAAAGTGTAGCTTGTAGCTCCATAAGTTTCATTCACAGTGGGTGGAACACCGGCGAGAGAGAGTGGATCGATCATCGACCTGAATGGTTGATTGCGACTGCGCAACCCTCGTCGTTCTCGTCGTCGTCGCCATTGCCATCGCCATCGCCATCACGCTCACCTTGTCACCTGCAAAACGTCAGAATAATAACTATAAATCGCTCCTGTAACGCTCCTATCAACGTCTATTACATGGCTTGATAAATCAGCTCGAGCAAATCGTGCGCGCTCGCGCGTCCACCGTGAACCATTTTTGGATTCTTCCTCCGGCGCGCGGTGGCGACTCCGTGTATGCGTGCATTCGTGTGCGAGGATCCCGAAGAGGGGCCGGAGGATCGAAGAAGCGCGCACGACAGCTTTATCTGATGCGAGAAAGGAGAGAAACGGGGCTTGAAAAAAGCGAGAAAGAGGAAGTCTCTCTCGCTCTCCCACCTGCAGCCGTTAACTTTCAGCAGTTTCATCGTCGTCACAGCCGCCTTCATATTTCATATTTGCGATAATGCAGTACATATATATACGCGTTATACGCAAAGTCCGGTTATCGGACACCCCTTTCTAGGATCGTTCGACGATCATGCCTGCCTGACTATGCGTATGCTAACAAGCTCGACCGAGTCACAACACACAGAGACCCTCCTTATCTCTCTCTCTCTCTCTCTCTCTCTCTCTCTCTCTGCTTACCGATATATAAATTTCGTAATTAACAAAAAGCAAGCAAGCTGTTAACGACTCGCGCGACGTATTCCTCCCCTCCCCCCCCCCCTCTTCTAACCCTTCTCACGTTCACCACTGACACGACAAACTCGTACCGGCTCCTACTACTCGTGGCTTAATTATAAATATGTAGATATGCCGCTCGAATTGACTTCCGGAATTTAACGCGTTATTAATAACCGAACGAACCGCCGTTTTATCGACCTCCATCTGTTCTTCCTGATTATACCATTATTATTATTATTATGTTTAAGCATGGCACAGAAATATCGCTTCGCTCTCACTTGCCTCACGCATAAAAGGAGACCGAGTGAATTGGTGTGTTTTAAAAGAGTCACGAGCTTATGGCGCATGAAATATGTAGTTTATAATGGAGGTGTAAGAAGCAAAACGCGGTAACACGACAACTTTGTAGAGGTTTGTTTTCTTACGATCATTATAATGGTAAGTTATGTGGAACAAAGTCTCGCCAGGGAATGGAAGGCTGTTTCACAGCTGACGAGGTGTGCTCGCTGATCGCGCGCAATTTCCACTGCACTCGGTCGTGGCCACGAAACTTTTCACATGGAGGATGCCGCAGACCGAGTGTAGGATAAGACTGAAAAGTTTGCACGGTCGGTGAAATTGCGTTGAGAAATGGCAAGGTTCGAATCATGGCATATTAAAGCCGAAGCGTGCGTCGGTACACACGTATGATGCGCACCTTGCAGGGAACGTGTTTCATCGTGCCACATTGTTTCAGACAGCAAATCGATACGTGTAACTTTGCCATTCGCCGACGCACAGTCGATGCTATCCCAGCTAGTAGAAATGTGCACGGAAGTGGAATTGCTGCTAAAATCCAGGGGGACGGAGAGAGGGATTATGTATCGTTCGCTCCCTCTTCCTCTCTCATCTTATATATACACCGATGAATGTCTAATGAAAGCCTTTGACGTCGTTCCAATGAAAATACGGTATTAGTATTATTGCCAGAAGCTACGCCCAACTTGATTGACAGCTTCATGAAATATAAGCGTTATACCAAAACTTTCCATGGAATACGTTGCTCTGCGTTGACAATATACCCCTGCTACCTTGCTTACAGCTATACCTTATTCAAACCTATTCCTGGTACTACCCAGACTGTTCTACTGTCTACACGTTTTATTTTTATTTTTTCTGCACTCGTGCAATTACCTTGCATTAGCGAGTTTTTCTTCTTTTAGACCCATACTATAAATTACTCGTATAAAACTCTAGCGTTCGCCACAACTCCATTGCCAGTATTTTTTAACGGCTCTCCACCATATCATACAATTTAATTATGCACTGACTCGTCGCTACTATTGACTTTTTCCAGATCGTCCTCAACTCGATGCACAGATACCAGCCGAGGATACACTTGGTGCGATGTCGACAAAACGATGATAGCAATCTTCACATAACTGATCTGCAAAAAGAAGAACACAAGACTTTTATATTCCCTGAAGCTATCTTCACTGCTGTTACGGCTTATCAAAATCAATTGGTAAAAATATACTGTATATATATGTATATATAGAATTATATATTATACAGAGTGTTACCACTGAGGGCTCATCGTAACATGAATGTAAATCCTCGACATATCTCAGGAGCTATAACAGATATCAGGTTTTTGATTAGCACCTTGAAGAATGCGAGTGGAGAGGGGTTTAGAAAGGTTCTATGAAAACAATTGATATCTCTTATAGTTAAGGAGGTGAGTGAGTTCTTACGTTCATTCTTTGGCGAGCCTTGAGTGTTGCCCCCTGTACATGCACGATATACAGGGTGATCCATTTGACAATAACAAAAGCACGAAATAAACGTATAAGAAAATGTTGATCCCTTAACTATAAAGGATACGAGTTTTTGCACAGAATCTTTCCGAAGCACCTTTCAATTTGCACTGAAATGGGCCTTAGGGTGGATTTACACGTATCGACGCTTACGAGTCAAAAGTCGTTTTCTCCATTCACTATAATAGTACAATACATATTCATATCGTATTGTATCGCACCGGTATACACAAATAACACAATATCTCTCAAAGCATCGCGTCGCTACGCGTAAATCCAGCTTGAAACGAAATATTCGCATTCCTCTAAGAGTTACTCAGACAAACTTACCTTCCACCTCAGGGGCGTACCAAGCACCCTTTACCTCAAATCGCAATACCCCAAACACTAAAACTTCACTTTTAATAAACATTTCCAGATAACAAGACTGAAAATCGACAGCAATCCATTCGCCAAGGGTTTCAGGGACTCGTCTAGGCTGACTGATTTTGATAACAGGTAACGCTTTGCTTTGTTAGCGAGAACCCGGTCACGAACATCGATACAATGATAGCCAACGTGTACCGAGGCTTTTTCCACAGAGTTACGTAATTAAATGCGACGTCTCGTAAATAATCGGACAGTTTAGTTTTCGTGTCCAAGCGAGTCTTCCTCGTCCGGAGATCGCATGACCAGGAGAGTCCTGCTCGAAGAAGAGCCACACACACTCGAGGGAGGACGTAACTCGTTCGGTAACCGTTTTGCCATTCGATGAAATAAAAGGTTATTACGAGAGCGTGTAAACACTCGGCGTAATAGCGTCTTTTCGTTTCTCGTACGGCACAGCAGCATCGCACGATCGCATGACCACAGGACATTCGATACGTTTCGAGGCAAATGGTATAATCCGCTGCTCGGCAATTGTTTCGTGATCGGGACTCGAGCGGCCATGCAACGCTTTCGCAACGCTGTCTCACGAGCGATTGTTACGCAAATTCGCAAACGCTAATTGAGCCAGTGGAGCACGTTGGCTTTTTGTATCCGTGCGTAACGAAGGCGGAAATTTATCGGTTAGGCGTTAAACGAAACCATAGTCGATCCCTGGCAAGCATGCACAGGCGGCGATTCACGGGTTATCCACGATCATCTATCTGCATGAATGACGGTGCACCTGCGTTCTCTCCCCCCCCCCCCCCCCCCTATACAGCTCTCACTCACTCTCTCCACGTTGAATACACAGAAGTCAGCAGCAGCCAGAGTGTACCGGCATAACCGGCTAAAATGAAAGATCCGATAGCCACGCTGCTGATAAGAGATTATTATAAATATAGTAAGAAACGAGCAGCAGGTATATAGTCGCATCTTTTCAATCTATCGAGCGTGAATATTAATCGCGTGCTCTTGTATTAAACGATGTTCTTGTTAACGTCTCTTAAATGATCATTGCATATTTATTGACCAATCCGGCAGTGCAGAATGCTGGCTTTTACGATCCGTCCGAGAGTCCATATTTTTCTCATCGATCGAGGCGTCCCGAGGGTCTCAATGGACGCGACGGGGAATAACTTTCCGAAGAGCGCGTTATCGAGCTCCGCGCTGTAACGAACAACCGGGAGAGAAGCAGTGGCCGGAGAGACGCAGAGAGGCGACTGTGCTGTACGAACACGCCCACTAAATTGTTAACGACAACCGTACCGATTCAGGGATCACAATTCAAGGTTTTATGCAAATGGCAAGGTAGCCGATGCGATATCGAACTTCCAATAAAGTCGTTTCTCGCCGCGGGAGATTCCATCGGCTTATTTTTGCCACGCTGTTTGCAGAGTGAAACGTTTCACCTGCTTCGCGAGTTCCGTATCGACGAGGATCATTGCGATGTGATAATTGCGAATCGACGATGATGACAAGGCGATTATGGGAGGAACACGAGGCTCCTTCCTTCTCGTTTATTCTTTTCTGCCGATTGGCAAAAGTCCCGCGCGAAACAACGCAACGTACAGTCGTCTACTCGAACTGGACGAACAGCCACGTGTAAATTGAGGGGCGTGACGACGACAGTCAGCTCGAAAGTCCTGTAGAAGTATAAAGTGGACGAGATGATCTCTAATGTACTTCTGAGAAGCAAAGGGCGTTCCCAACATCTGGGCATCCCCATTTGTAAAAATAACTGCGGGAACTAACCTAACCGCGACTCGAGGGATGCCAGCATAGGTGCTCGACGCTATTACCGCGGCTGCCGACTGATTTTGTCGAATTCTTTTCGAGAAAATCTAAAAAGCGAGGGGCTCACGGAGAGAGAGAGAGTCAGGGGGAGATGTTCGGTTTCTAAAGTAGGGTCCAAGATCTTTGGTCGAAACACTGTCAATCCCGAGAGCGAACCTCCCAAAATCAGCACCTGCCTAACCTCTCCGAGACCACCAAAATTCTGCTTCGTCACTGGATTTTTCAATGGCAGACTGGCTTTATTGGCCAGCCACTCGAAGGATCAACCCTACTCACCTCTCGCGTTCCCTCTCCCAATGTAATTCTTCCAGTATTTCTAGGGTATTTGCAAGGATGATTTTGCTAGCTGACCGAAGCTGGAAACACGACGGATGCATCGCTGCAGCAGCGATTCCAGCTCCGGCGGCGGCGTTCCGAGTTAATGAGAGAGCGGCCGTACAGGGCAATACTGCGCATGCTCCCGCCCACTTCACGCCGGCGCTGATAGATAGATGGCCCTCCGGCTCTTGCTGCTCTCCGTCCCCCCCCCCCCTCCTGCACCTATTCTCTCTCTCTCTCTCTCTCTCTCTCTCACCTCACCACTTCATGACCATATTTCCAACTATTCGCCCATATTTCGGCTAGTGCGCAAAGTCTCTAACGTAAATTACAAACGTGAATAAGACTGATTCGTCGAGTCGTTTTACAGAGTTGTTGGAATAAATGAGTAAGACTTTTACAGTACATATGTATATATACTATATATATATATATATATATATATATACAATATATAGAGAGCAAGAGAACTGATCCGCGGGCGAGAAGGGTCGGGCATTCATCTATATTAGCTTCGAGAGCGGACGGCCTGTCATTACCGCTGCCGCTTTGGCCCTGCTCTCTTTCCCCCTCCACCCCCCCCCCCCCCACTCTTTCTCTCTCCACATCCACTCCCCGTAATCATCGCTACTATCGTCGGCATCGACTTTATCGTGGACAGACACCTCCACGGCAGAGTCTCATTAGAGAACTCTGTACATACTGGAACGTACGTAATACACGGGACGAGAGGAAACTCGAGAATTGGTAGAAAAGGCGAATTGAACGAATAAAGAGAAGGAAGCGTGGGGTCTTGTAGGAAAGAGGAAAGAGGGGGGGGCGTTGGGGAATTGAGGCAGAGCAGTGGCCGGGACGCGGCTGCTATGGAGCTAATAACCGTCGTTTAAAAGGCAAAAACAAAGGGTTCGCCGTGCATCATCGAGGCTTTAGGCGTGTAGCAGAGGGTGGAGGGGGGGGGGGGGGTTGCAAGAGGAGGAAGAAGAGGAAGAGGAAAGCTGAAAGAGTTGGTCCGCGCGCCACGCATCGGCTATCCGAGGCGTCAGGGTCATTACCGGATCATTACCTACCATACCTACCGTGCGACGACCATGATGGCTCGAGCGTTCAGCGAACGGCAACAGACTTTCTTACACACACACATACACACAATTATGTATGTGTGTTGTAACAACTCCGAGGAAGAGAGCAGTACACGTACGCTCGCGCCTCTATTAGCCAAGATAAAAGGAGCCAGAGAGAGAGAGAGAGTATTTGCCAGGGAGAGAAGATCGACGCGAGAGTGTGTGAGATAGCTATAGGTATCCATCGGAGGCTCACACTAGCAGCACGATCGCGCGTCGGCAAGCTCGGCGGCAGCCGGCTAAATTACAGGCTCGCCTGTATTTTCTGTTGTTTTGTTGTTTTTCAACGCGCCGAAAGGAAATGAGCGAGCAAACGCGTCACGCCACCCCGAACCTGCTAATTTCTATTCATATTTTATGGCTATTAATTTCTTCGCTGTTACACACTCTCTCTCTCTCTCTCTTTCTTTCTTTTTCTCATCTCGCTTTATTCCATTCTTTATCCAGTTCGTTATTTCTCCCTTTAAAAGTCCGACGAGTCCCTTTCGCAGGTTTTACTTCTTTCTTCGCTCTATCTGCTCTGTTTTTGTTTTTTCTAACCTCGCTCTCGGCCGAGTTTCACGATCGATGCACGGTTCTGTCTCCGAGCACCGTTCGTGTGTCAACGGGCTTACGGGCCACGGCCCAATTGCAAGGTAGAATTTTCTATTCTTTATTCAGTTTGATATTTCTCCCAGAAAATGGAAAACTAGTTCTCCTCGCGAGTTTTATTCATTTCTTCGCTTTCTTCCGTGTTCCGTTTTTTCTAACCTCACTCTCGTTCGAATTTCACGATGGATGCATAGTTTCATCTCCGAGTAAAATTCACCTGTCAACGAGTGTACGAACCACAATACAGTATCTCCAATTGCAATGAATTATTCAATTCTTATCTGTTAATACCTTTGTACTATCCTGTGTTTTAGTTTCTTGTAACTTCACTCTCAGTCAAGTTTCGCGATCGGTGCGCAGTTTTGTCTCCGAGTTCGTGTGTCAACAGACATTCGGACCACATTCCAGTTGTAACGAATATTCCCTTCTTTACCTAGTTCGTTATTTCTCCCTGAAAAAGTACAACGAATCCTTTCCATAAATTTTACCAATTCCATCGCTCTCTCCTACATTTTCATTTTCCCTAACCTCACTCCCGGTCGAATTTCGCGATCGATACACAGTTCCTGTGTCAACAAACATATAGACCACATTCCAATTGCAACGAACAATCCGTTCTTTGCATAGTTCGTTATTTCTGCCCTAAAAAGTACAACGAATCCTCCTCACAACTACAACTCCTTCGCTCTCTCGAATGTTTTCGTTTTTCTAACCTCACTCCCGGTCGAGTTTCACGACGGATGCTTAGTTCTGTCTCCGAGTAGCGGCGTTTCGTGTGTCAGCGGGCATACGGGCCAGAGTCCAATTGCAGGGAAGAATTGCTCGAAGAGCTGTTGTGTGTGCACGGTTTATAAGAAGCGTTCCTCGACGATGGACTACCTTCGGCCATCAGCGGGGTGTAACCTATTATTATCTACCACTTACCTAATACTCTGTGTCAGCCGCGGGATAGGCGGAGAATAACAGAGCGCCGTTCCACGAAATTCCACGGAGACTCGTAATATCGCCAACTGCTGCGAGATTCTTCGACTTTTCGCAAATCCAACCTGGAAGGTCGTGCGTTTCTTCTCCGATTCTTCCGCTTTTCCAGCCTTTTTCGCTGCCACAATTAACTATCGAGATTCGTGCTTCGAGCCATTAGCGTGGTTTCACTCGAGCGATTTTCGCGTCCCCCGAAGATCGATAGGTGGCGTTAAACATCCTTCGTGACGATTAGACACCACCGGTAAAGAGGATCGCGTGAGAAACGACGCACCTTCTTCGCAGATCCTTGAGTACGGTTTGCTCGACGCAAAGAACTTGACGCTCGCTTTTAAGAAAGCTATTTTCTTTTTCATCAACGGTCATCTCTCTTTCTTCTCTTTTTCTTTGTCCCTTATCATCGCCAGGCCGTAATTATCGCTTTAGCGGAGTGAGAGGAAGAAAAGGTGCGGAGGATTCTTCGCAATTATTGGTGTTTGATCTTATTTATTGAAATAATTGTGTGTGTAGTGGAATGGAACGGTGCTTTTAAACCTAGTGCGCGAGAGTGGGATAGTGAAAAAGCGAGTGAGTGAGAGAGAAAGAGGATGAACATAACCTCAAACGTCATAGGTGTTTTAATGGTTAACGGCGGTGAGCTCTAATTAGAGCGTTTGGAACGTAACCGCGCTATTATGGGGAAACGCGCGGACTCGTCAGATCGATGAGGAATATTTATCGCGGTGTAACAATTACAGGAGCGCCGTGTATACTTTAATAGGGGTCCGCGCGAACCGCTGCAATTAGGGCTTTTATTGTCTGTACATAAGGAAGCTTTATGAAAACATTAAGGATATAATTCAAGGCCGGCAGCACCCTGCAGCAATTACGAACGACCTAATGCATAGACGCCGTTAATTCATTTCCGCTTATGCTAGTTCGGAGCTGCTAGTAGTCGCTCTCTCTCTAATTTGTATAAATATATATATATATATACATGCATATTATATTCGTCAATCGATCCCCAAAGTACCAGCTGCCGTTTTCTTCCTCGACATCAAGATCTTTATATATATATATATATACTTACCGAATCAAGTCCCTAAAATAAGTCGCGCGTATTATCGATGATTGGATAACTTAATGGAGTCGGGATCCTCGGACAGCGATCGGTATCGATGTGTCGTTTTTACCTGGAATCGAATTCCCCACACCTGGCGCTCGAAATATCTTAATACCGCAGGCTTACCAAGATGCTTCGACTTTATTGTCCAGTAAATCCGTAATTTGCGATGTTAAATAACCTCTCGCGACGTAATAATCCTGAAACATTGCCGCGGAGGAACGGTCGGATGACCGGAAGTGAACGGGTTTCGATGTGTCAAAAAATCCGGTTGCTCGTAACGGAGCGTAGGAAATGGCGACGAAAAAGTTTGAGAAGAAGGAAGGAAGGAAGGAAGGAAGAGGGGGGGGGGGGGAGAGTGGAAGCGGTGCGGTGTGTGGTCCGACACGTCCAAACGCGGACGACGATTAGCCCGGGGCCCCCTAATCCCTTTCCCTTCCTTCGCCCTTTTCCCTTCGACTACGGGGACTCGCTCGCTTTTTGCTACGCGCGAGCAACGTGTGTATGTATGTGTGTATATACACATAACTCGAGTGTCATGTTACGCGCTAAGCAGTGAAGCTCGGCAGCGGTAACCGAGACTCGCAAAATGCACACCACCAGTTCCATTGTTCTTAACTTCTTTCACCTACCTTATATATCTATATATATATATATATATATATATATACCTATCTTATACCTGCCTACTACCTACTCGTATATATACCTCTACCTACCTTCCTAACCTTACCTCTTCTTCTTTACACGCTTAATCCGTCGCCTTTCCAAAAATACCTCTATCATTCGCAGCCTTCCACTCTCCCATTATCAATTCTCTCATCTACCGTCCTTAATGCACCGCACAATCCTATCGTCCAGAATCACCAACGCTTTAAGTGATCGATTACACCACGTCTCATTGAAGCTCCCCTTTTAGCCCCCCCAAAACTGTCCGCTATTGGACCTCCGAGACCCACACATCCGTGGGGACAAAAGGTCATCGCGTTATAGCACAGTGATTGAATTGTATGAACAACGTAATTGAACGAGCCAAAAATACTCCCTCGTTCCCTCGACTCCAATCGAATCATCTCGATCCATCCGTAGGAAAGGTCTCTTTTCGTTAATTTATTTTTAATTACTTTCGCTGTAGTCGAAGCAGCGAAAGGCGTGTTTCGTAAGCGCTGCTTGGCGATTGGCCAGGAAGAAAATCGCGAGAAAGCGAGAGAGAAAAGATAGGCTGCTGCTTCACCTGCTACTGCTAACTTCAGTTCGATCCCCTCAGTGCCGTACCCTTGCGCGCTCGAAAACCGAAAGTAATTATGGATTTTGCACGTGCAAAGCTGTTCTCGTATTTTACAATGAAGTCTTCTCGATAATTAAGAGAGACGTTAAGATAGTACGCGTGCAATCACGAAAGTAGGAAATGACGGTGCAGGACACTCACTCACCATTAATTATCATTCGCAATCGGCATCGGCATCGGCAATGTCAAAACGCACGAGCGAGACTGGCCTCGACCACGATTCGAGCCAATAATTCGCTCGTTAGCGTAGCTGCCAATATTAACGAAGCAAAGCGTAAGCGGCGCACAATCGTCCGCAATTAACTCTAATTAAGCCCCTTTTTTCTATCCGTAGATACGCGCCTGCGCATGCGCGCGCAGCCAAGCTGCGCGCGCACCCACCTAACCTGTCGAATCACCCATCACAGTTTCCCGCGATTCCCTTTCCCGACGGACGAGTCGGTGCTCCGCGTCTCTGGCAGAAAAATGTCTGCTAAGTTAATTACCTGCCATTCTGTGTTCCCCCCTCGCAGTGGTGGCGCCCCGGGCAGAATCACACACAACTCTCTCACCGATTTGTTATTATCCGTTTCCGAGCGATCGACTCGTCATTTCGCAGTGATATTCGGTAGTTACGAGTCAGTCTTCGTTTCTTCTGTTTCAGAGATCCTTTGGACCTGATGGAGCAGCAATTAGTGAGGTGCGGGGTTCCATCGGTCAGACTGTACGAGCATTTAGCGATGTCATCTCCGGCGGCGGCCGCCGCGGCCGCAGCGGCTGCAGCCGCTTTGGGTGTGCAGCAGTCTCAGCAGCAACAACAACAACAACAGCAACAACAGAACCACGATAGTCATGGACTTCCAGCGTGGCTACCGGCCTCCGCGGCTCTGCTTTACGGCGCCGTCGACAGAGGGAGCACCGGGGCGTCCCCGGGGTATCCCCCGAACCCGGGGTTCCCCTATTTGGCTGGCTCCGGCCCGGCAGCGCTTCCTTGGCCCTGGCAGCCACAACCAGTCTCCGCAATGATCTCCAGAAGAAGCTCCGCATCGGCAGTCAGTCCTGTGCGGTACAGCCCTTATCCAGCGGCAGCCACCTCCCCCCCGAGATTAAGGGCTCGACCAAATTCTCCGAACTAGCGAGGCAGCCTCGTCTCGCCAATTAAATCCGATACGGATCCGAGCTAGGCTTAACAGTCTTACTTTTATCGCCAGGTTCAATTCGGTATACGCCACGACTATGCTATACTATGATACTGACAATGGTGCAGCCAAAGATAATCCCTCCCCCCCCCCCCCTCCTCCCCCATGACTCCCTCATCACCATAAATAAACCTCTCGTTAAACTGCGTAGTTGCTCGCGCACAGACTCGTCGTTTCTCATCCGTATACGGAAAAGAGGAGAGGCTGTTGTTCGTTATTTCGTCCCTTTTCCCATTTACGCATAGCGAATACACGTTTCTAGTTTCGTGCGATCCCAGACTGAGTCTAGCCAAACGTCCGCGGACGTTATTGATCTTACACCGTTTTCAGGCAGTATTGGACGATTAGTTTGTTATTATTTGTTTCGACAACGCTTGGGAGCTGGTTCGTACTGGTTTTGCTCGGTGTAACGTAATCGTAGATGTTTTTCGTTCTCTCGGTCAAGAATTTTTCGACAGCGAAAAATCCCATAGGGAATTTGAACTCTGTACATAATCACTTATCATAGATGTTTTAAGCATCGTTGGCCGAGGTACGTTCTTGTTGTGATGTAAGCGTGATGCGAGAGAGACGAAGCGAGTAAGACTCGATAGTTGTATGATATACCGCGATAGTATTAACGCATCTTCGAGAGAGACGGAGACGGAGATAGAGAAAGAGAGAGAGAGAGAGAGAGAGAGAGAGAGAAGAAAGACAAAGATGCCTGTACATAAAACATTTTATGGTAGCGAGTAGCTTTAATCGCCGTATTCTCGATGTAGCAAAGAGAAAAATAAATGAATTTTCATTAAACAACGTTATTTTGATTTACCGTCCAACTCATGTTCTACCCCCTCCGTCCTATTATTTTATCCCGTAAAATATCCTCTCTTCGACGAGATACCGAGCGAGCCGAATTTTATCGGCGAGAAACTCATCGGGGTACACGGTGTGGGGAAGAATCGATTCGGCAAGGCAATGGCGAGAATTGCCTCCAGGCCATTTATTTCGCTTCGTATATATTATATATATATATATATATAGTATTACATTTACAAGAGCATATTTATTTTCTACCGCGCGAATTTTCCAGCGACTCCACCGACTCTCGATGGACGCTTCATCGCACCTTCAACTACCGTGTAATTCTTTCGTACCTATCCGAAAAATTAAATAAATTCATTTCACGGCCTGTCAGCGAGCAATTATTTTTAGACGCAGCCACTTTACAAGCGAGCAGCCGGCCTTCGATTCTTCGAGCACTCTCTGCCTGTGTTCTCTCCCGCAGGAGCGCGGTAAGTAAGGCATCATGAAATTCTATATGTACCATACCGCTCGCGCGCATCAACATTCGTTTTTCAAGAGAGCTCCATCATTGGAAACTCCAACGTCGTTCTTTGCAGCAATCTTGCTCCGGTCGTTTCAGGATAATTATACCTCCCGGAGGCGTCAACGATTTATCTCAAGGCCAGACTTTAATCCTGATAGTTGTCGGTCGCGTGAGAACCGGAGCAGGGCTCGATCGAAATGCGAGAAACGTTGAGATGTCGACGAGGGAAGAAACTCGAAAATTTCGCCTGCTTTCCCGTCACTCTGCTTCCTTGCCCGTCTTTTCTCTACTTTGCTTCCGTTGGACATTTTGAGGAGGGGGGAGATAAGCGCGAGCTTCTCGAGAGGGATTTTGAATTCCGCTAGCTTTTTCGTCGCTCGTTCATTAGTTATTTCTCTGCTTTTTGAACGAGTCGATGAAGACTTTGAGGAGGAAGATAAGTGTTAGTCGAGAGGAAGGAATTCTGGATTTCGTCAAGTTTTTTCTTGCTCTTTTTTCGACTACTCCTCTGGTTTTTTTAATCAAGTGGAGTTTAAAAGGAAGATGAGTGTGTGACTTCTATGGAGGAGGATTTTGAATCCCAGTCGCTTTTCCGTCATTCGTTCGTTAGCTGTTCTTCTGTGTTTGGATGAGTCGATGATGATTAAGGGGATCCACAATCGCGAGTGATAATTTGAATCAAGAAAATCTTCTAAACTATCGAAGATATGATTTTTTTACCAAAGAGCAAATTTATTCCGTTCGGTGTGCTTAAGGGCGCTACAGAGTCAATTTTTTGAAATTTGTAAAAAATCAACATAACCAAAATTGTAAACATTAATATTTTGTTCTCTTTAACTAACTTTGAAAAAGTGAGGTTATAGCGTTTTCGGTCAAACGTCAACGAGTAATTTGATTCCAAAAAGAAGCAACTATTCTTAAAAAAATTTATAAAATATTCTTGATTGACTAATTAAGCCCTTATATAATAAAAAAAGTCTATTTTTTTTTATATCAAAAAAACCAACATTTCATCATCATCATGCGCAATAAACAAAATATTATTGTTAACGAAAAAATTGTTTATTCCCTATAGAATCTTAATCAAAGCTCCACCTCGATCTTGAATCCTCTTAAGAGCAAAAAGAAAATTTCGAATTTCGTCAACTATTACCTCGATCTTTCTCGACCACTCCTCTAGTTTTGGTTAAGCGAGCGGAGTTTAAAAGGAAGAAGATAAATAAGCGTGATCCTCCGAAGCACGGGGATTTTGAATTTCAGCAGCTTTTCCGTCACTCGTTCGTCGGCTATTCCCCTGCTTTCTGTTGAGCCGGTGAAGGTGAGTGAGTAGAGAAGGAAGGAAGGAAGGAAGGAAGGAGGAAGATAAGCGCGCAAGTGAGGTAGAGGAGGAGGAGAGAGGGGGGGGGGATTGGCGTGCGGGGCGCGAAACCGATCGTGCGTTACTTCGTGATGGGTGGAGCGAGGTGAGAGAAACAGAGAGGCGGCTCCCGAGCTTGTAATTATGTTGATACGAATGATCTGCGGCTCGCCGCAGACCGAACGGCCACAAGGAGCCTTTAGCGGTGCTCACCGGCTGCTCCGCGACCCTTACCCTCTCTCTCGCTCACTACTTTGCGCATCCCCACGCAGCAAGGCGACGCGGCGGTGGCTTTAGGACCGTGGCGAAACCAGTTTAAGTGGTTAAGTGTAGATGTAATTGATTTCCATTTTACGAGGCTCGCGGGGAAGACGAGTCTCATCCCTCTCCCCCCCTCCCCCTCTTCCTCTCCTTTCCCATCTATCTCTCTCTTGCTTCGCGACTTCCAGTTACTTCCCCCCCCCCCCCCCTACACACACACACACACCCTCAACATAGCATTCAAACTACAATCCAGCGAGTCTATTAATAACGCAAGGATATTCACCGGAGATGATAATCTCCACTCAGTTTTGCCTAAATCTAACATTAATTGAATCTTCTTTCTCCCTCCTCCATCTAGACCGTTACTCGAATAGCAGCCTCTCCTCCAAGACGATTCTCTTCCTCTTGCCAGGATCGGAATCGCGCGTTAGCGAGCGAACGAGGCTCGTGATGAATCGAACGAATGAATAATGAATGAATCCCGGGTGCGCGATAGCGAGACGAGCGTGACCGTAGGGATCTCGACGGCACGAAAGTATTTTAATGAAACCCCGTGACAGATGTCCGTCACCGTAATTTTGCCCGGGACGTCTGAATCTTCCTACGCGAGAGAGGATGCAGGAGAGAGGCAGATGCGAGAAAATCTCGCTCGGATACCAATAGCATCGATGATCAATGATCGCTGCGCAAGCTCATATTTTAACCGTGTCTCCATTCTCCGCTCTTTTTTTTATCTTTTTTCCTTCAATTTTTCACATCCCCACACGTCAGCCACTAGTTTTCGGTGTACCTCGTGGCTCGTCCACGGGCTCTACGGTTTAACATTATTTCAGGTCCGCTTCAAGTTTTGCCATTGATGTAAAACGCGATTGCGAGAGTTTGGTCAGTTAGCGGTAACGAGCTCGTAATCATAAATTCTGGTATCGAAAGCGGTAATCCTGGAATCGTCCTCTCGCGCGCGCGCGCGCACACACACACACACACACACACACACACATGTACAGAAGTTTATAATCCATTTAGAGAGTCGCGACGTGAATCCGTCATCGATTTGGATCCATTTTGGGCAAAGCACGGCAAAGTTGCACGATCGATACCTTAATTGCAAAATGAACGAGCTATTCCGAGGCCAGCAAAGGTTAATGCACCATTAAGAAAGAGCGCGAGAGATGGCGTCCGTGTCAGCCCCTTTCGTGCTCCTCTAACCTTTGCTACCCTCTCTACGCTTCTCACTCTCTTTTATATACATATATATATATATATATATATACACATTCCCCACGATAAAGGCTCGATACGCTTAAATCGAATAGACGAACGCTCGCAAAGTGGTAAATCAAACGCCCACGAAAAATTGGAAGCGAGGAAAGATTCTTGGAATCGAGAAAGGAGAGGCACGTAGGGAGGAGATATAATATCGGTGCGTCGCTGCGCCGCCTCCGCGTGGCAACGGTGAGCCGTCGTCGTCGTCGTAACGAGCAACAGAATCCTCGAGGATGTCCCGCCTAATATCGTTATATCGTCGAAGCGATGAAATCATCCGGAGATGAGACATCGGCTTCCAGAACGGACGAGGTCCGCTCCGCGAATATTGTGTTTTAGGAACAGAGAGAGAGAGAGAAAGGATCGGTTGGAGAGGAATAGGACGGAAGAAAGCGGGCTGTGGGAGGGATGGGACGTACATACAGGGTGTTTTGCGTAAGACGCCCCAGAGCATGGATACAAAATGACGTGTATCTTGTATACGTTGCTGGAACGAGGGAGCTCGTAGGAAAGTCGTCGTCGTCGAAACGAGCAGTCGAATCCTCGAGAATGTCCCGCCTAATGTCGTTATATCGTCGAAGCGATGAAATCATCCGGAGATGAGACATCGACTCCTAGGACGGACGAGATTCGCTCCGCGAATATTGTGTTTCAGGAGCAGAGAGAGAGAGAGAGAGAGAGAGAGAGAGAGAGAGAGAGGATCGGTTGGCGAGGAATAGGACGGAAGAAAGCGGGCTGGAAGGGGTGGGACGTATATATACGTTGCTGGAACGAGGGAGCTCGTAGGAGAGGCGGAGGAGGGCGCCCGTGGCGCGGTAATGCGGGAGAGTCGTCGTCGGAGAATATGTAAATTAGGAACTCCGTGTGAATGCGGAGATTTATGGCGGCCCGTACACATTTCTGGGCGCAATAAATATCAGTAAGTAGCGACGCGCGAGACTGTCCGGATCGAGACTCTGGTTAAAGTCGTGTGCGCGCTCCTTGGCAGTGTTTGCTTTGCTGTAGTGGTGGTGGTGGTGGGGGGATGCCAATGGTAAGCAAATGAGACAGAAACGAAGGCGAACGGCAGTGACCACTGTACGAAAGCAAAACGGAACGAGGAGAGAGATGAGATGAGATGAGATGAGATGAGATGAGATGAGATGAGTCGAGTCGAGTCGAGACGAACTGCGACACCTTCAGCAGTTCTTGCAGTAATGGACGAGGACGGAGAGGTTGCTGGTATAAGCCAGCGCTGTGGGTGGTTCGTCGACGCCTTGCCTCCTCTTCCTCTCTCCCCTTCCCTTTCGTTTTCTCCCTTCCTCCCCCTCCACTCCTCTTCTTGCATTCTGCTACTTGGGTAGGTCACTCTCTCTTCGTCTCTGCTCCGTCCTTCTTTCAACTATTCCTTCATCTCCGCAAAAGGAACCGTGAAATACGTCCTATTACAGAGCGATCGTGCTTGCGTCTCACCGACGCTTCGGGAATGAGAACTCGCCGCTCTCGAAAATTACAGCAAATCATCCATTGCGCCGTTGTACGTACGGACCTCTTGGTGTAATTCCCTGGAAATCGATCGAATGATGCTTTAATTAGGAAAATACCGTCATTACTGCAGCTATGCCATTCGAAATCATATACCTCGCTCTCTCATTCGATGCATATTGAATTTTCAGGCCTCTAATGGCTCTGACTCTCCGATCAAGATTGCCTCTGCGCGTTTATAGCAGCCAGTTGGAGTAATCTGCAGAAAGTTTTGGTTCCATCTGAAAGACGAGAAATTTGGTAACGACTAATAAACATGATATAATTTATCACTGGCCCATTCTCGTCCAGCGTTATCGCGCCAGCGTTTTATTAATAAGTAGAAAGTTAAGCGGATAAATTCGCGAGCTCGCAATAAGGCGCGATTAATCAAGGAGGACTTACGCGACAAGACGGATACACGAGCCTCGTTTTCCATATGTTTCTCCAGACCAGACTCGCCGATTCCAAATTCTTCGGGAGAGATGGTGCAAACGCGTACAACTGTCTCGAACAGGATTTGTGGCAATGTCTAACGAGTTTGACTAGACGACCTTCAACACGACGATTTATTGTTGCAGCGTGTGCGGTACTCGAGCAAAAAAGAGCCTCGAAATGAGCGGAAAAACATACGAAGCTCGACGCGTCTTAAATTTGCTGCAAACTCAATAATGTCTTACTCCTTTGATAACCTTATCTATGTGGAGGAGCGAATGTTTCAAAGAATCAACGAGAGAGAGAGAGAGAGAGAGAGGAGGAAGGGACCCTGAATGACGCAACAAATAAATAGACAGATTTATGACTGCTTATGGGATTTACACTCAACAGGTTTAGCCCCAAATACCATAGCACAGTAGTGTCGTCATTCGTAAACCTACATTTTTTCTTCTACATAAATCAGCCACGCGAGCATCCATCCTTTTCTCTCCCCTCTCTCTCTCTCTCTTTTCCTATCCTATCCCTTTTCTCCCAACGATTACACAAATCTTTGATCAGCTCGCTCGACAGTGTTGACAAACATTGCTTAGTCTAATTTACGATAATTGGGGAAAAATGAGACCCACGTCAGGAGGATGTGGAAGAGGAGTAAAAAGTGTACGGAGTGGAAAAGGGGGGAGGGGGCAAGAATGAAGTTTGGTAAAAAAAAAAAAAAGAAAAGAGAGAAGAAGCGGAGGAGTTGAACTGGTGGCAAAGTCAGTAGAGTCCAGGGGGACCATAAGGAGGGGGTTTATTATTTACAGCAGTCCGTAAGGCGTGTCACAAAGGCATTGCGGGTTTCCTCTTGAAAGTCCGACAATGTGAGCAGGATTTATGAGCGAAACTTTCAACAAAACCGTCAATGGCCCACCCTCGCCTACGAGAGGCTACCTAGCATGGGAATGCGCACAAATATTTTCACCATAAATCCTCGTTTTTATCCGCTGGTCGCTTTATTTACAGTCGTTCAAACCTAATCCATTCCCCCACAGAGACTCGCGCGCTCCATCCGAGACACGGATACGTTGCTACCTGCGTTATGCATACCAACAGCCAATCTAGCGGTGTGCGGTGCTTTCCTCCCTTTTCTTCGCTCACCGCGGTTCATCGGCCATCTTCATTCTCATCGTCTCTTTGTCTATCTCTCTGAGAACTTTTGGAATCACTGGCATATCCGTCTGGTGTCTTCGAGCCAGTCATGCGTGACGAGTAGCAGGCGTTGAAAATATTGCACCTACGGCAAAGGGTCAAATTAGATAAGAATCGCATCATTTCCTACCCCCCCCCCCCCTCCCCCTCTCTCTTACCATTTTTCTCAGTTTCTGTGTGTCTAACCCCGTGAGACCCTCTCCAATTTACCTACGATCGTTTCTCGCTCAGTTTTAACGCCGGAAGCGCTCACCAGTGCTTCCCTCGCACTCGCGCATACCGCGAAGAATACAAAGACCATTTTTAGACACTTTAGCCATTCATTCATTCGTACGGATCACGACGCGTCGTGTCGAGCAAGCTTTTAAAAGAGGGGATTACGCGAAAAGTCTCGTGTTTGACGAGACGTCGGGAATCGTCTCTCGACAGTCCGTCAATGGGCTCGTCGTCGTCACCGTCGGCAGCCACTGTTGACTCAGGCACCGCGATTGCCCTCCGCGCAGAATGGCGCGTGTATTGTTAGATTTTGACGCTCGGCCAAGATCGTGTGCGAGCGCGAGACTCGGTATGTAGCAGGGAAGAGACAGCGAGAGAGAACGGGCCAATTGTTGGGATCCTCGGGATTCGTTGCTGAGGATCGTTGTTGGGACAGCGCCCGCTGAGCCCAATGTTGACTCTTGGCTGCGGTCAGCGTGACAAAAAGCACCCTTCGATTCGACGCGCACCCCTGGCACCTCTGGTACCCATGGGGCCCCTTGGATCCACTATTGGCCTCGCTAACCCCCCTGCTGTTACAGGAACGTAACACCTCTGGCTTAAAACACAGTACTATATATATATATATATATATATACTAAAACATTGAGACAAAACGACACTCGGTCCCTTCTATCGATACCATGTTGCATTTGCGAAAATTGCTCATTGCTAAAACGTATTTTCAACGCGAGTTTCCTTCTCTGGCGAGTTCGTCGTTCAGCTTCCTGCCGGAAGCGAGAAACCAGAGGGAAAAAGAGGGAAGAAAACGACACGGCCCTGCGCGCAGGGAGAGACTAGGTCGAACGAGCGATTTCTCTATGTCGAGGCCAAACATCTTTTCATCGGGAGATAAAGCGTAGGTCCTCTATTCAGTAACGAACCGTTAACTCGACATAAATGGCCGGGACAACCCTGTCACGGGGGGCGCGTCTAGTCGTTGTTGTCGCACGGCAACGAGGATCTCTATTTGGGAGAGTTTACATCCCGAAAATGGTCTTTTCATGGATAACTTCACGGCGCGTTAGCGAGAAGCACAATGTCGAGCGACTTTCCTCGCAAAAACTTTTCGTCAAGGGGCTTCTTCCTGTCCGGTGGGATGCATTCGAGTCACGCTCCAGCGGAAACATCACGTTCCTCGAACAACGAGAAAAGACCAACGGTGGAAAAAGACTCCTCTCGAGGCAGAAGTAGAAGAAAATTATTGGTTGATTCCTGGAAGAAAAGAAGAAGTCAGCAAAGATGCTCGATAAGCCACTCCCACGAATCGCCATCTTGCCCGATCGAGCATTACCATTTATTTACTTACCTTCGTCTATTATATGTTATTATTATTATTACACCGTACACACATATTTACCCTTCGCCGTTTCCTCATCGACGACGCGAGTTGACGTAAATGGATCGTTTCTAATTTCACAAAATAATCTCTCGGCAGAAGAATGGATCCCAGCAGGTCTCTCGTTATCTCTCAAAATGCTGGGGAAAATATCGTCGGGAGGATCTTCTCCATTGAGAAGCTTCTATCCAGAAAATGACCTTTTCATGGAGAGCTTCACGGCGCGTTAGCAATCTCGAGCTTCCCTCTCACTCGCACCTGATACATTCGAAAATTCCTTCCTCCAAAGGGCGTGTCGCTTTTCACGTAAATCCGCACGCGTCACACCCGTATCGAATACCTGTTGGAGGAAATAGTGCTCGCTCATTAGTACATTTCCCGCGCTTACCTTTCTTCGCGTGAGTTATGACTCCGGTGGAGATCTGCGTGACAAAAGCTGTTGGTTAGCAGGGAGAATGGGAGAGGGCAAAAAAAAACCATAACAAACACAACGTCAACAAAAATAATCCCTACCGTCGAGTATCGAGAATCGGCTTATCCCAGCGTTTTGTCGAAGCTGGCCAATTTGGCGAAACGAGCCTTTGTGAGAAAAGATACGATCAACGTGTAGAGGCTCCTGCGAATATCCTGGCAATCGAGTTCCTCGATGCTAGTCTCGTCGTAAGGGAAATTGCGAGATAACCTCGAAAGCTCCTTCTGGAAGAGAAAAAAATATGGCGATAAGAAAGTCGCAGAAATGTTTGGCCATGAAAAATATAATATTTGAATGGTCGTGCAAAGCTAGTAAAGTAGCATAAGGTTGGCAATAAAAACGGAAGCGTTGTTCCAAAATTCATTTCGATCGCCATAAAGGTGCGAGTGGCTAGATGGTAACGTTGCTGGAAGTAGCTGGAGCTAAGAGGAGAGGCCCTTGCGTCGCGAGATACATCGTTTGGTTAGGTGGGGTTGGGTTAAGAGGGGGGAAAGAGGGGGGAGGCTAAAAGAGATGGAAAAGGTGCCGCTGTGGGTCGCGCGCGCAGTGGCGAGAACGCGCGCAAGAAGTGTAGTAATGTCTGCCGGCGGGCAGGCGGCAAACTATTACCACTGCATGAATATGAATGAGACGGAGAGAGAGAGAGAGAGAGAGAGAAAGGGGGAGTGTGGAGGGAGTCGAGAGAAAGAAGCGGAACAAGTCCAATAGGACCGAGAGAGAACAGAGGCATTCAATTAGTCTCCTAGTAATTAGCCGGGAAATCTTTGGCTTTGTCGGCAGGATTCTCTTCTCTGACCGATACTCCGGCCCATCCATGTAGTACAACATACCAACCAACACACATTGCCGCGTATTCGGAACCGAGGAACTCACGCACACGCTATGCTTGCCGTGCGATAAATGCCCCCTCCCCCATCTATCGGCCGAGGGCCCCATTTTATGCGGAACTCTCAGGCAACCGCCATGGAATTAGTCCTGCACCCGTGTATTACGCTCGTAAATTGATTTCCGCGCAGCAAAAGGTGAGGAGGCGTCCCTTCGAGCCTCTTTAAGACCGCATATACCATATTAGATAAAGACAGCATTTTACTCACAGGACGGCCATTTTGTTAACCGATCGAATCTCGCAAATCTAACTCTCCCGTAGCTTCTCGCGGTTTAATTCTCGCTTCCAATTACACTCGTTCGAACACTTCGAACACTTGTTGATTGGAGGAAAACGAACCTGGAACGAGGACTCTGCTGATTTATTCGATACACGATCGAACTGAGGGCGCGACGCTCGCGACAACAATGCGGTTCGAACTGCAACTATCAACGAGCGCGACATCTGACCAATGCTCCTATTAACCTAGAGAAGCGATCTTTGTAGTACTCTCTCCCGTTATTCGAGCTAGTTTCATCTCGAAGACATCTGGAGCTTTGTTTCGTCGATTACTACGCTTTTTGGTGCAAGTTTTGTTTTGGAGTAATCCACGAAGCTCGATGATTCTCATTTCGAATGGAAATATTGCAGTGATCACGGTTGAAGCAAGCGACCGACAATTACGAGAATTCCGGAAAATTAGGTTATGCTTGCAGGGTGTGTGTGAAAAATGAGAAATGCGACCGGTGAGATGCTGTCAAATTGGTAAGCCCCTGAATCTAAGCGTGATATATCGTTTCGGTTTTGTGAAATATTGTTGTTTCTGAGAAAGTGCGGGGAAACGTGCGTAAACGTTTATAAATGAGAGAGAGATAGGGCTATAGAGCAATTTTATTACCGATATTAAGGCATCCAATATCTCGCTACATATAATTCTCTCGCATGACTTCCGATAAAGGTCCCGAATGGAGAGTACTTGATACGTAGGATGGGGAGGAGAGAGAGCCACCCGTCAAAGTAGGGAATAAAATAATCATTAATGCAAGCTGCAGCGCGAGAGGAGTCTGGAGAGAGACGTACGAATTCGTGCGTGGAGAAGGATGAAAGGAGAAGGAAAGAGTGGTTCCAAGGGTGGTCTACCCTCGACCATGGGTGGCCCCTTCAGTGCTATGTATCATGGCAAGCCTAAATAGGTACATGCACGCACCCACACACACGGAAGCACATTCTAACCTCTCTCTCTCTCTCTCTATCTCGTTTCCTACCCTACGCGTTACACAGATCCGACAAGCTAGCTACATAACCTCACCCTCACCCTGGCTGTGCTCAAAGCTGCCAGTAAATCACCGCTAAGGGCTGCTAAATAGCAGCACGCTCTCGGAACTGAGGCGTGTCCACGCCTGCCTCTTTCCTCTCCCTCTTCTATTCGTACTGTGTGGCCTGTCTGTCAGTCTTTCTTCCTTCTTTCTTTCCTTCCTTCATTCCCGTTCAAGTCGGGTTACTCTGCCAAGGGGACGCACACCGCAGCATGTCAAAAGTCAAGTCATTTCGAGCCGGATAAAGTCGCACAGCCGGCTGTCCGCGTCCTTTATCCAGCTCTCGGTCGGTGCCAGCTTCCTGCGGTTTCCTGCTACTCAAAACCAACACACTTCTCATCTCCGATCTCGATCATCGATAGAACGAACGCGCGACGGTGCTGCTCTTATTTTCGCGTCTCGCTGTGCGCTGCCATCGGCGGCGATCGTGAGACTCGCCAGCGAAACGGAAGGTGGCGGTGCTGCAGCAGAACCACGTTCTCCCAACTATTGGAAACGTGCTACAGATGCGTGGTAATTTGGAATAATTATCGACGGTACTATGTCGGCGCACTCTGTGCCCTTCGGCTGGGTTCCCATGGCTTTGGATTACGAGCTCCCGAGTTTCCCGATTTCTGTGGAACCTGATACTCATGCGAAGGGTCGTGAAATCAAGATATATCGCGCCCCGGCAGGCGGCAACCCCAAAGCTCTCCTGCCCCGGAGCGAAGCTTCCGATCCCACCACTTGTGCCTATTACTACCACCCCACCCCCCCCCCTCCCCCCCTTCCCACTACTCCCTTCCCAACTCGGGCTCACGGTTTACCAACACCAAACGCTCTCCGCTATAACGTAAACTAATCGCGCGTCGTTTTCCTCTCTCGTCGACATTGTTGACACTGTGGATTAACTCACGCGCGCGCGCGTTGTTACCTCTGGACTGTTTATGTTTTTTCGTTAAAATTTCACGATCGGTAAAAAACATCGTATACAGTGGCAACCGTGCGAAAAAGCATCAATCGTGCTAGCTAGGGAATATACATATCATAATGCCCCCTCGTATAACGCGTACGTGTGTGTGTGTGTGTACGTGTAATAAAAGTTCCATATTCCAGTGTAAGCTGACAGGACAGGGCAATATCGCTTTCGAAAGAATCACCCTTGGCACGGTACGGGTGGCACGGACTAATAAATATCTCCGCGCGGATACACTTGCCGCTGGAGAGTCTAAATGCGTTTGCGAGGTGGCACGTGCGGACTTTGGGGCCATCGCGCGCACACGCCTATCATAGCAGATGACACCGTTTTTATTGGTAGCTACGCGTAGTACTCCTGTTTAGGGCCAATCATGCCCACCAACCGCGTCTGTTTCGAGATATTGTCTTTCCTGCACAGCATTCCCCTCGCTACTCCTTCCCACAGCAAACCCTCCAAATCCCTCCGGCGAATCAATGAAAAGCTCTCTCATGATCCGCACCCGCGCTATCTCTTCCCATAAAACACTAAACTCAGTTGCCATTCCCAAAAGGTGACGTTGCAAATTCTCTCTCTCTCTCTCTCTCTCTCTTCCAATCACTCTTACGAAGCAAAAGAGTAACGCGATCACGACTGCACTTTTAATTCGATTTGAAATGGCACTCGAGCGAAGCAAACTAATAAAACTTTTCTTTTTTCAGAACAAACGACTCTTCGTTATGCGCCATTGGCCTCAGCTCCACCGGTAACAGTTGTATATATCGTCATATAAAATACAATAGTTATATCTTAAGAGTTAAGGAAAGTCGTTGGTTTCAGGTGAATAAGTGGCTCGATTTTGCGAAGCAGTATTTCTCCAAGGCCGCATTGTTTGTAGCACATACATGTATACACAACGTATTCCATCGCTGCAATGTGGAGAATCGAAACGACGTCCCCTTGGTGGAGCAGCGGAAGTATATGGAATTTGGCGGAGAAAGTACGGAGTGAAGTTAACTGAAATGTAACCGAATCAATTTCCCTCGGTGTACTACCTTGCACCGAGGGAACAAACTAGCACTATGTATAAATATGTATAGTACAATACGGGCGGGGGTTGGCGTTTGGAAGTGAGCAGTGGCGGAGCTTATTATTTCGGCCGTTAAGAAAATAAACAGAAGGCAGCATGAGGAAAACACGCGATGGCCCGTCGCGGCCACCGGGGGAAATTATAGGCGGCCGAGCCAAATGGCTTGAAAAATGCTCAACCACAAATCAAGGTACCGCTCTCACTTTGGCGTGGGAGCCATCTGTCGGTTCGTCGCTGCTTCCATCTCTCTCCCCTTTTTTTATTCCGCAAGGGCGGCAGCATTCGAGCCCCGCCAGAGGCGCTACTTCCTACCATTTACCATTTACACGAGAGGCAGCGCCTAATTATCTACCTACACCGCCTACAATCCTGCTTGCCTCTCATCTTCCGTTCATTTGTTTTCCTCTCGCCTCGTGAGTACCATCTTTACCACCAGTATATATATATATATATGTGTATATAGTGCACGAAGGGCCTTTCCTGCATAGAGCACAGTAATTGCATTGAAATGCAATGTTTTTCCCGGCGATTGATCAGGAGCGGACGTCGATAATCTCCCGTCCGTCTTCCCGGGGGAACGCGAGGTGGATCGAGACGGAAAGGGCAACCGGTTTGGCAGGAACAATGATTTAGGTCGGATTGGGTCGTACGTGGCGCGACCCGACGCGTGGCACCGCAACGCGCCTCGGTAATAGCATTAACTTGGCTAGTACGCTCGCTGACAATGAGTTTCACTCCCCCTCAACATCCAACGATGCTGCAGAGCTAGGGTCGCGTATCACTCGCGACAAATTGTTTCGACCGAGTCAGTTAGTCGGACCACAATGAAGAAGCGCTTTGGCAAAAGGGGCCGACTCTCCCTTTCGTTACATCACATTTATCTCTTATCCTAACTATTTTATTCGCACCCCCGCCCTGTTACGCCTGTGGAAATCGTTCTTCCTCCCCAAAAGCTTCCGCGACTCAATTTCTAATTAACTTCAGCAGTAACAGCAGTCTCTCTTCTCTGTACCAATCTGTATTCTGATATATTCTTATATATATAATTAATATCCTCCATTCTCGCTTAGGTGTGTACTGCGGTATATAGGTATATACTGTATATATATATATATATATATATATATATATAGAAATAGCAGTGTGAAGTACACGAAAGACTACAGGTTGATTTTTGTCGAGCGCGGTTTCCCAGTGCAAGCGTGACAAGGGTGCTTGAACAAATTGGCGGGGACGAGTCAGTTAGCCGACACAATGGAGTGGCACTTGGCGAATCAGGCGCCTCCTCCCTCGTTACATCGCATTACATTTATCTCTCATCCAAACAGTTTGATGCTCCACGCCATCGAGCTCTATCGAGGGAGTAGTAGAGTTGTTAGAGGCGCGCGTCGGTGGTGCTTGTAAGGGTTCTCGTCGCGTTTAGCCCCCAGCAAGTTGGTGGTCGTCATGGAAACGCCATTGCTGCCACGTGGCCGTTGCAGAACGTGCCGACTCTCTTATCCTCTTACACGTACACGCCGCTTGCTGCTCTGGAAGATTCGTGAAAGCCCCGAGGGAGGGGACCACCACCCGATGCCACGCGACACCAAATTCGCAACACCGACGATAGGGACCTCCTGTTACCGATTTTCCTTCTTCCTTACTTCTACGACTACCGATTTTACCCGAATCCTCCGCCGTTCTCTGTACTGAATCTTCACTTATCGCGGATAATCCTCCGTTACCTCTCCGCATTTTATTGGACATCCCACCCACACCTTCGAGGTCCGAACTTCTCCAGTCACGTACACACCTCTCTCTGAGAGCGAAAACGTGACACGGATATAGTTTTCTTCCATTGGCTTTTGCGACGATCTATATGGCGATCCGATAACGAATCCGCAATTATTTCATAAGAGTCTCCTCCCTCCTCTCGACGCAGATTAAACGATTTTTCTACACCAAAGTAATTATGATTATTAGGTACGTACTAATTGTGCTGGAAGCACGCAGCTGCAAACGGTTAGTTTGTTTTTTCAGTCTTCGCTTTCCCCCCGCCTGCCGGTTGTAACGAGGCCAATTATATTTCGCTTAGGGCAATCTTCGAGGTTGATGATGAGGAAGGAAGGAAAGGATGTGATCCTCCACTACATTGAAAAAGGTGCAATAATTTCAACCTCGTCGCCAAGTTCGGTTATAATCCATTCTGTCGCAAATGTATACAAATCCGTAGATGAAATTTTATTCGTAGAAAGGACAAAGTTCTTAGACTGATTTCTTTTAATCAATTCAATTAGGATGTCGAAGAACTGTGTTATCTTATATAATCGCTATAAAGAAATTTTGAGTAATAAAAAATTGATCGTCGTTCGAGTAAAATATAAATATTGATTTATTTTAAAAGCTTTGTAGAGCGAAATTGCAATGATGTTGACCTGAAAATTAATATGAAAATCTGTCGAATTACAATATAACCAACCGAGCAAAAATAAACTTTATCCTATTTAACGTGACAGCGCAGCGAATCTCAATGATACTGGTGACACTCTATCTTCAATGTACTAATTTGTACAAGTGTGTGTGACAGTCGTTTAAAATGAGCCATATTCCACAGAAGAGGAAAATTAGGAATTTCAAGATTTCCAAGCGTGTCTGCTGCGAGTGAGCTATTCTCCGCGGACAGATTGCTCGTCGTGGGCGTATTTCCTCTTTGAAAAGCTGGTAGTTGCTGCACTGTCATCGTAACTCGCGTCCGTTTCAGTCTCTCGTTTCCTCCTCTCTTTTGGGACAAGGCAACCAAGGAGTGGAGTCGTACCGGGCCGAAGAAAAAGAATCGTTGCTAATCGATCGTGCCAGCTGTGTCGTATAGATCGTTATCCGGTGGCAATTGGTTTTCGTGGACACGCGCGCTCGTTAGTCACGTGGAGAGACAATTTTCGACGAAATGAGTAAAACCTATTGGGGATTCCAAACACTTGTAGATGTGGTCGCGATAGAGCCAGCTGGACATGGATAACCCTCCTAATTATCTAGATGTTTCGAGTTGCGAGGGTGATAGGAGGGGGGAGGAGTTGGGCATGTGATCAGGAATGCTGGAATTCCTTCGGATGGACAGGGTGACCAGGAAGAGTCTGGATTTATCGTTCGCGTGAATGGGCCGTCTCTGTTCCTTTTTTTCGCCGAGAGATTAAGCGGGGACTTTGTAGAACCCGTTTGTAGATCTTTTCTCGATAGAGATCGACCCGTGGTCCCTATACTCTCTCCCTCTCTGTTTCTCTCTGCTCGTTTAACCTCTCGAAGTATCGGCCGAAGAGGAGGAGGATGAGGGTCGTGTGAAAGACGCCTCGGTTGCGAGTGGTTGAAGGAAGTGGAGGACTCGCGTTTTTTGGTGGTTCGGGACGAGCGTTTCACGCCGGTAAGGAGAAGAGGACACGCTATGTCGGAAATGGCAGAGGCATGGTTTGCTTAGCCGGCCGTGAAGCCTTGCTTCCGCTTTAACATAATCCATTCTTCCTTGTGCGCGAAGCAAGAAGCTCTCTTCCTCCTCTGGCTCGGAAGGTGTCAAGGCTGCACCTCGGTGCACCGTTCTTCTGTTCCCCTATCGGAGAGAATCAACGCGCATCACGCAACGCTAATTTCTCTTCGATTGCCTGGGCAGTCGCCGCGTCGGGATTCCTGGCGTGGGAGATCTCGCTTGGCCTTTTTAACGTCCTCAACGATACGATACACACGTATATATATGTGTATACGTGCAGCAGCGATCGCTTTGCTTTCTCTAAAAGCGCTCGTGGCTTTTTCTAATTTTCCACCAACAATCTCGTTTCGGTATCGACCTTTGACGTAGCTGTATCGCGGGTCATCGTTTCGTAATAACCGCGTCATAAATAACGTTTGTTTCAATGCTAATCTGGTACTCGGATCAAATCTAATAAGTTGAGCAGAGTCGTCGGCAGCGGCGGCGAGTAAAACGGGCAAGGGAGGAAGGGGTTACCGAGTGTAGAGGGGAGGGGGAAGAAGAAGAAGGGAAGATAGGGTAGAGAGCCCTGAAGCATTGTTCGCGGCCGCTCGCTCGTGACTCGTGACTCTTTCGACCTGGATGACCCCTAGCCTCAATTACCTCAGACACATCCGCCCCCTCTCTCTCTCTCTCTCTCTCTCTCTCTCGGTTTCTCGACTGCTTCTACCAAGTTATTCGTGCCTCGGCACTCGAGCCGCACCACCAATACACGCGTAACCCCCTCGTCGATACTGAATCTCTCTTTGCGGACCAATACGGTGGACCTCGCGCGCTTTGGTCTGTGCCGCCATGAAGAGAGTTCGGTTTTCCCGACATAATTCGATATCGCTTGCTCGGAGGACCAATCTGGTTCGTCGACGGGGCAGAGCACGGCGAATCCGGCAAAAATCCGGGAAGAGCGGAATCGTCCTTCGAGCTTAATTACTATTAGCAACGAGTGGAGCTACGGCTAGCATAGTAATTTACGTAGCGATATCCGTGTTGCGTTTGCTCGCGCAACATTCCAATTAGAATTTAGGTGGAAGAGAGAGAGAGAGACTGGAGCTTAATTAGGAGTCAGCCAGGCAGCATGGTTTTATCGGCTGCTGCAGGGATTGGCAAGGTTCGTGATCTCCGGGATAAGGAAAGTTTAGCGGAAGAGTGATTTGGGCCTTACCCGAAAGAGAGAGAGAGAGAGAGAGAGAGAGAGAGAGTCTACCCACCATTGTTGGCTGACTTCTCGGCTCTCCCGCGGACCTGAATTATCGGGTTCCTGTTAGTTGCGTGCAGAGCGCTCTGTTTGTTACACACCTTGGCCGAACGACGACTCCGCTCTTCCTTACGACAGGGCAATTGCGCCATTTCCTCATACGTTTTCTGCCTGAAGCCAACTGTAACGGACAGATATACTCGTAGATCGCTCTTTCGCCAAAGCTATTGTTACTCGATTTTATTGAATGCCAGTAATCGCTATTGTTGGCACAAGTGCATTGCGCAACCCCCGCAACCCATCCTCCACGGTGAAAGTCTTGGCCGTCTCGAATATCCAAGCAAGAAAGGGAGAAGGGATGAAGGGGGGAAAGGGGAAAAGGGGAAAAGGGGGCTAATTTCCTATTCCCTTCTCATTTCCATTTTGACGGCTTATTTCCCAGAAGAGGCTCGATCATCCCCTACCCGCTTCTATATACCACTGTGCACATCACTCGTGCTGCTAAATATCGTTATCCCCGATTTTATTTATGCCCTGTCGAGCACGCGGAGCGCCGCATTTATTATTGCTAACCTCTCAGCGCATCGAACAATATTTATTAGGAAAATCGTAGGCTGGAGGGCGAGCGTGTCGCGTTTGCTCTGCTCAGCGAGGCTCGGAAAGAAGGAGGAGGGGGGACTGATATCCCCGTTAGTTCGGACGTGCGCAACATGGGGGAGGATCCTCAGTCGTTCCTCTTTACTGGATAGGAACGATCGCGCCGGGGCATCCTTGTGATCGCTATATCGAACGAGAGTTGAAAACCTCGTAAGAAGCGGTCACTTGCTGCACTGCGCTGAGCCGCGCGAGCAACAATAGGGGAGATTTCGTTCTCACGATTTGTCCTGTGGGTGGGGGGGAGGAGAGATAATTTGCGGTGACCGAGCGGTCACGTAAGGACCGAAGCATGTCTGATCCTGGATGGCTATCGTGGCCCCGTCCGTCGCATCCTATCCTATCCTATCCTGTAGGACTCGAGAGGGGAGAGAGAGAGGGAGAAAGAGAGATAGTGGCTCCACTCGTAGCAAGGCACAATGGGATCAATATCCCGCTGGGGGATAAACCCACCGGTAATCCCCCAGCAACCGGCATCTGTGGCCCACCTGCAGTCGAGCGTTTCGTCACGGCCGCGTTCGTCTCGGTGTCACCCGCAGCCAAAACCGATTCCAAATATTTGGACAACGAGCCCATTGTCCACTGATCCGCTTCATCTTCGACATTTTGCCAGAGACTCCTCGGATCCGGTTTGTCCTCTTGACCCAGTTACACGTATATCGCAGCAATCTCTACGCTGAAACGACGAATTTCTTGGTCACTGCGATTCTACGAATGGTCCTCCTGTCGCATCGCTCATGATGGAGAGGAGTAAGATGATTTCCCGTTTTTTCAATCCCGCTTGATCGATCACCGGGGGCTCTCACACTCCCGAGACGCGAGTACAAAGGTTCCCCGAAGAGTCGTGCGTACGTATTACCGCACAATAGGAAAAATTCGAGTTTGTTAAAATCCAATAAAGTCCAATTTCTCGGTCGCGGGGAAGCGAGAGAATGCGGCGGCAGAACACACACAACACAAACACATGGAAATCAGAGCTGGATTCCTGCTGATGGCATAGCTTTGAAGTTACGGTTGGCTGAATATGGTATTAAACTGTAATTTATGTTTCAGGGAGGATTCGATTTCTGCGTTTCTTCAAGGTCAACGGTCTGGGCTAAATGGCTAAATCAACGATCACGATATCTTCCTCTCTCGACACCGAGAGAGGAGACGCGTAGAGGGAAAGAGAGTGGGCGAGTGAGAGAAGTGGAGGGACTGTACAGGGGACGCGCCGGAGGTCCCCGGTGGAAGCGAGCGAGCATCCGGTGTGCTCGGATCAGGGATCAGTGGCGTTTTAATGCGAAATAAAGGCATTATAAGGCCATTAGTCGGTAGGCGAGCCTCGATTCTTCACTCGCTCGCCCGCTCGCGTGCGAATGGCGCTCTTTATTTGAATACACAAAACATTAACGGCTACTCTTTCGCCCCGTACCGCTTCGAAGTGCGTCGCTTCTTTCGTAAAATGCATACGTGCTTTATAATAACAGCTCCGGTTAACCGAGTCGCTGCTCTTGTCCGGCGTGTCTGCTAAATCGTTAATTAGTGTGCTCTCGGATGGGGGTGGTCGACTCCTCTTCCTCTTCTTCTTCCTCTTCGTCTTCTTCTTCATCTTCTCTCTGGCTGCTGCTGCTACGCAGTGAACCAATTCCTCGTCCGCCACCTTGCAGTATTAATTATATGGCCAATGCCACAGGTGCCAACAACTCGATTATCGAATGGGATCGGATCTCCGAACGATAGCCTCATCCTGTTTGTTTATTTCCTAATGTCAGTATTTCCATTTATTTCTCGTCGGCACGAAACCCCACTTACGCTATGTTCTATAGACGCTCCTCTATATCTCTCCCTCTCTCTGCCGAGTTTATACCTCGGAGCGCTGGGTTAGTGCGAAAAATAAACTCCCGACGGATAAAATGGCGTCGGACGAGTATCGATTGGCTGACGAAGCCTCCCGTACAGCGGTGTATGTGTAGGTGCGAACGCGGAGAACGCGACGCGTCAATTTGCGCGATAGTGGGTTCATGGGCGTGGATCAGTCAGGCTGATGCTAATTTAACGATACGTGGCTACCAGTTTGTCGGAGGAGCGTTTATTAATCGCCTCCATCAATTAGCGATCGAGCGAAATTTAGCGAGGTACCATTGAACGAAAGCGTTTGAAAAGCCTGTAGGTTTCTCTCTCCGGGAGTTTCTATAGAGTGGCTCGACGTTGCGTCGTCGCGTAGCAGCATTAACAGTTTACGGACAGCCGCTCGATTCTTTACTCGTAAATCACGCGTGTTGAACGTCGACATCTGGTTTGTTACTGGCGCTGAAAAGTCACAGTTGGACTGTCGCGTGCGCGGAGAGAAAAAAAAATCGCGCGTTCCTTCAAGAACGCAGAAAGCGAACGACGAAGTTTGGGAAATCGATAGAAGGAAAAATGCAGAATCCCCCGGAGCGATTCGTTTATCCGCGCGCCTACCGATATTTGTCCTCGGCTATACATTATTTATGGGATATGATAATTACCGAAGCGTAATTCTATACATTGTAACAAATGACTAGTCATTTCCTGTCGGCTCGCATACCTTTCTACCGCACACCGCCGCTTTTTTCACTCGTTTCTACCGGATTAATTTTCTCGAGGAAAGAGTCTCGTTTTCACCGGAAATCAAAACCTACAATTTTCATCAGTTTATCGCGCTGATTATTATTTCGTTGTTAGGAAGGAGAAGCAGAAGGAGGAATCGTGATAGAGAAGAAGATACGCCTTGACGCTTGGTACAAGAGTTTATTCGGGTTTATTTACAAGGGAACGCCTTGCACAGCAATAGATATGCGTTTTCACAACACAAGCATTTAACAATGTAACGTTCTACGCTAAATATACTAATCGATGCAGCGTAAGTCGCTTACGGAATCGTGGAAAATCTACAAAGTGTATACGTCCGTACGTAACAGATATATTACTTTAAAATATCAGTTTCCTGAAAATTCACTCGACCTTACCCCACTCTATTAATCTCTATTTAGTCATACGTTCCTTTATTGAGAACAATAACCACGCAAATATGCGAGTACCGCGCGCGGTACACTTTGCACTTTTTCCACGCAAAGTACGAATCCAAAACATAAATAACGATAACAATAATTCTTGCGATACGAAATATACAGCTTATATTACAGAAATGGAGACATTACGATCTATCGATTGGAAATGATTACTCATATATACACTATAGACGTGTCGACATGCGGCACAACAGAGATGAATCGCCGTTTATTTACAAGGTCTGATTGTTCGAGTGACAAAATAATAGCTTCTCCCTTAACTACCGCTCGAGTAATACATACATACGATTAACGTATGTATGTATAGAAATCACGCTAATTTCGCGATGAATTCTTTTGATTTGCGGAGATAACGTAGAGGAATGATCATTCTCGGAGAAGCAGAGTTTAGCTCGACCATCGGTAAGGATCCATTGCGGTAGCAAAGAACCGAGAGGATCTGGACTACTACGTGGGTGAAAGGTCTTGAGCTTCTCTACTAAGGCTATCCGTGGGAGACGGGGTGGCTCTTCTGGAGGGGGAGAGGGATGCCGCGAGTGGGGTGGATGATTTCGGAATCGCAGTCCTGTGGTAGGGTGAGAAACGATGATGCGCCAGGGCCAAGGCCGAAGGGTAAATCGGTCTTGGCGCTGCCGGTGCGGTTTGACCTTGTTGGGAACTGGAGGCAGCCAGTTGCTGCTGCTGCTGATGATGAGCAGCGGCGAAGAGCGACGGGCCGATGGACGAGGCCCACCACAAGTGGCCCAATTGTTGTTGTTGCTGTTGTTGTTGTTGCTGCTGCTGTTGCTGCTGCTGCTGTTGTTGCTGATGATGTTGCTGGTGGCTGGTGCTGGCCGCGGTCGGGGCCCCGGGGTAAACCAGGCCCGGATTGACCAATTGGGCGAAGGGTGTGACAGCGGCACGCAGCAGCATCTGGGAGCGCATGGCCAGCAGGGCTTTCTCTTCGAGGCTGAGATTGGTGGCCGCGCTCGCCTGCAGCTGGTCCATGTCGAAGGAGAATCGATGCGGAAACCTCAAGGACTGCTGCTCCACCAGCATCGACTCCATGGTCTCCCTGAAAGGGAAACTATTCCACTGTGTACTTTGTCTCTCAATCGAGCCAATTTCCGCCCTCCGACCTCACCGCACGTTCCTCGCAGAGTAGTAACTCACCTCTCGAAATCCGTCAACCTGGATGAGTCCCGGAAGCCCTTGGCGAACGGATTGCTGTCGATCTTTAGCTTAGTGATCTGAAACGTTAGATGGAGAGAGAGATTGTTACTTTGCACAAATAAGAGCAACATCGTGGAGGCGATCGGTGCAATCGTCCGTCCGATTACCGTCTCGGTGGCAGCGGCGGTGGCTTTGCTAGGAAATTACGTCACCGAGCGCCAACGAAGCGTGATGGAGAACGAGCGTCTGTTTCGAAATTCGCCCCGTTCGATCGATCGGAAGTCAACGGTTCGTAAAATTGGAAAAAGCCGGTAAATCGCTGCGCACTGGTCCCCCCAATCCCAATCTCCCGAAGGGGCAGTTTTAGTCGGTACACATACGGGGCCACCGCGCGAAGGATCCCGAGCTTTTCTCCGTCGCGTCTTCGCAAGATCCCTCTCTCCCATAAATCTGATCCGTACTTGCGCGCGCGCAGTGGTAAAAAACAAAAGGCGAGTGAAGAGCGTGCCATCGCATCTGTTTCTCGTTAAAACTTTCCACTCGACTCGGACACGATGAAAAACAAGGAATTCCTTTGTGGCCGATGATGACGATGTTAGGATGATGAGGCGCGATGAAGAGGGTGGTAAGGACGAGAAGAAGAAGAGGAAGAAGAAGAAGAAGGGAGGAACTGTACACGATCCAAACGGAAAAGAAGTAATCCGAGAGTTTTTCTAAGCAACGAAAGTAGCTTGCACGTAGATGGGAGCCACTTGAAGAGTCGAAGGGAAATTGAGCCTAAGACTCTGGGTGTTTCGCATTACGCATGAGGCCCACCCACGTAGCGACGGAAGTGCGGTATATACAGGTGTAGGTCCGAGTCCTTCGGGACTCGGTGTATACCTGCACGGCGCACGTAGGGGGTAGTCGAGGATTGTCCAAAAGGCACTCTTTTTCCTCGTCGATTGTTCGGTGGTCGACAATATTACGGGACGGTGTAGAGGTTTGTCGTCGACGTGTAAGAGAGGGTAAGAAAAAACAGAGGGGAGGAAGAAGACGCGTGTCGAGTGGGTGGTCCAATTACCGTGGAAGCTCGAACGTTCGGTATATAGAAGAGAGAGCACGTGTGCAGCCGGTAATAAGACTCTTTCAAAGCCGAGCTGAGCTGAGCCGAGGCGAGGCGAGGTCGGAGAGTGGCTTGCTCGGTTTTAGTTACGATTCCGCTGACATCATTAGCCAAACATCTGGCCCACCACCAGCCATGCACCCTCTTGCTCTATTTCGCCAGAGATTTCTTCAGCTCGCTCGATTCTCCTCCGAGTTTACGATCCCCTTTGATATCAGCGTGCTTTAACTCGAGAACAGCCCTTTCTTCCTTCCTTCCTTCCTTCCTTACAATTTAATAAGCTATTTATATCTATGTGTATATATATATACATGTATGTATGCACGTATGTAAAGGGACCAACTCGGAAAATCTCTTCTTCTTCTTCTACTCTCATATATTTCTTCACACAAGAGCGTTGGTCAGTTGATTCACGCGCGACAGTTTCTCGGTGGCCGAGCCAAGAGTCTCTCTTTGACAGGAAAATATCCTCGGAAAGTACGGTGACTCTCGTTAATTTATGCACCGAGCAAGTTATACGGTTTCGCTGACACGTCTGCGGCGAAACGCTTGGACCGCCGCCCAGACCGGGCCAGAACGGACCGACCGATTTACGCAGCGTACTACCTCGTGACAGAGACCCTCTCCCCCCCCCCCCCTTCCTCACCCCTTGCCTACCTTCATCCTGCATTTAGCCGAGCTCCTTCGTTTCAGCCGATAAAAAGAAGCGCATTAATCTGCTCTCCCCCTTACCCCCGATGCCTAGTCTGCGCGCTCTACATAGGTGCTAATTACAAATGCTAATTTTATAACCTGGATCGATGCGAAACGAGACTCGTAATGACGCGGAATAACGTCTTAATCATATATATACGTGGGACCTTGAAATATAAACACCGCGAGGATCAAACGTCTCGATTTTTGTTTCTTTGAAAAATGTTTTTATATATATATATATATATATATATAATCAACGATCGTGTACAAAAGGTAACGAGGAATAATGTCTTAATCATATATAAATGTGAGACCTTGAGGAGTAAAGACCCAGGAACGAATGCTTCGGTTTTGTCCTTTCGAAAATCGTTTTTACAGTGTTTATATATATATATAAATATACACAGAATAATAATATAGACAATCGTGGACAAAAGGAGACGCAGCGGCGGCGACCGGCCAATTACGTCCAGCTGGCCGATGAAAATTGAGAGAGAATTTGCGAACACGGTGGGCGGGGTTGCATCGCGGTAATTTCACTCGTCGACCTGGTACGAGTATTTATACGTGTGTATGTGTGTGTGTGTGCGTGCGTTTGCGAGGAGATCGCGTGCACCTAGCGAACCAGGAAGCGTTCTCTGCTCGCCTCGCACTGCAACAGACTATTCGTGATTCACCGAGCGATTCCAAGAGCGACCAGGAGAAAAATCACTACCTGCGTACATTTCTATATATGTGTGCATGTGTGTGTGTGTGTGAAGAAAAGGTAGCCGTACGATAAAGCGGAGGGAAATACGGGAATACCTCTGGTTAATTCGCGGCAATTAATAAAGCCGTCGTTATATCGCACGCCGCCTTACTTAGCGCGATAATGCCCCGTTTATCCGGGAACGACTGGCAATAATTTATGGCTACGGTGAATTATAAAGTTAAAGCGCGATTTTGCTTTTAATGGATCGGCTCTGCGCGTCCTTGAAAATTCTCGCTTCGTCGCGAGAGAGAGAGAGAGAGAGAGAGAGAGAGAGAGAGAGAGAGAGAGAGAGAGAGAGAGAGAGAGGGAGAGAGTATAGTCTCTCCCCCTTCCATTCGAAACGCTCTCCTCTCTCCGGTTGCAAAATGAAGCTGTAGGATAATTGAAAGGGATGTTTTCGCACTTGGCAGTTCCTAATAATAGATTTAATAGAGACACGCTCGTTGAAGAGGGAGGCTCGTCGCGCCAACTTGCGAGTGCCGCGCCGCTATTAACTGGATCACCCTTTCTCTCTCTCTTTCTCTCTCTATCGCTGGTCTTATATATTCTCCGGCCCTTTTATCGACAGGATATTCTCTTCTGGCGCAAGCGGAAGTAGCGATATCGCAAAGAGGCGCTCGTCTCTCGAGCCACCGTTTACTGCGGGCTCGCGCCCGTGTGGCTCCCACGAGACCAAAGAGAGGAGGAGAAGAAGAAGAAGCCCTTTTCTCCACCCCCGTCTCTTATTTATGTTTTCTTTGAGAGAATCTTGCCGCGACGCCCGGCAGCCACTAAAAACGAGACTCTTTCCTCGTGCTTATATACAGAAACTTCTCGCACTCTCTTGTTAACTAACGTCTCGTAGTCCTAATTGGATATTAGCCACCAAATTGAGGAGGAATCGCTGAATTTTTGCACAGGAAACTGTTCGGATGCTCTATCGAGCGCCGCGACGTCCAGCAGCCATCAAAACCGAGAGACTCTTTCTTCGTATTTATATAAAAGCTACTCGCGCTTATATAGAAACATCTCACACTTGTTAATTAACGCCTCGTTGTCCTAATTGGACATTAGCCACGAAACTGGTTAGGAATCACTGAATTTTTGTGCAGCTGATTACTCGGATGCTCTATCGAGTGCCGCGACATCCAACAGCCACTAAAACCGAGAGAGACTTTCCTCCCGTTATACAGAAACTTCTCGCGTTTATTAATTAACACCTAGTAGTCCTAATTGGACATTAGCCACGAAATTGACGAGAAGTAACTGGACCTTTCCGGAGCAGACTACTCGGATACTCTATCGAGTGCCACGGCGTTACTGCCGGATTCAATCTGCAGTCTCGAAAAAGCGTGTAGACTGTAGAAAGAGAGGCGTGCGTGGGTAAATCTCGTGGCGCGTAGACGCGTGCCACTAATTGTGGCAGCGTTTAGTCAGCAGCGAGATCGCTGGAAGAGATAGGATGATATTCATTCTCCGTGGTTGATCTCGATCTAGACGCCCACGCCCGGAGCTAATCTAGCGATCGTTTCTACTGCAGACGGGGAGAGAGAGAGAGCCAATCGGCTCTCCGAAGCGAACTGCTCCACGTCCGAGCATCTAATTGGTCGAGCAGCCGAGCCAAAGGCGTAATTTAAACGTTGCGCAGCCGTTCTTACGTCGATATTAACGCGGACGCCGTAACGAGCGAGCATAATTGTTTGCTCCGCGCTGCTAATGAGGCCCCAGCCATTCGTCAACGTTTCGCCCTTTTAATTTCATATCGAATTCTTCGGTAATTGTCAATTAGGCCTTTCGCCTTTCGTCTCGCTTTTTCTCCGCTCCTGCAAACTTTCAGTTAATTAAGTCGCTGTTTCTTTCACTTTGCGAGCGGTTTAATCTATTACGTTTGGCATTGGTCAATCGGGTAACGTTAAATCGAGCGGAGTTTCGATTTGGTTCGTTGGAAACGCTAATGGGGAAGTGAGATATGCTGAGAGAGTTTGTTCTCTTTTGCGGATAGATTAATTGCTTAAATAGTACAAATATCCTCAGGACATCCTTAGAACGTTCTGGGAATATTCACACGCCAAGTGGACATGCCGAATACTTCCTCTGAACATTATACACTACGAAGGTGTAAACTATGGCGTATTGGGTTACTGAAAAACGTCAACCTGTCCGGGAAATCTCGTTTTAGTTCGTTAAAAATACCAATGAAAGTGCGAGACGTAAAAAGAGTTCATCCTCTCTTACGGTTCGATCGATTAAATGCTCCAATATTATCCATATATCCCCAGGATATTCTCAGAACGTTCTTGGAATATTCACACGCCCAATGGACATGCTAAAGACTTCCCCTAAACATAGGATGCTATGAGGGTGTAGCGTATGGCATATTGGGCAATCGAGTAACATCAACCTGCGCGAAATCTCGTTTTAGTTAATCAAAAATGCCGACGGAAGTGCAAACCGCACAGAGAGTTTAACTTTGCTTACAAATGAATAAGCTAACTGACCCCATAGAACAAATATCCTCGGGACAGCCTCAAAAAATTCTGAGAATATTCACACGCCCAACGGACATGCCTAAGACTTCCCCTAAACATTGTATACTATATACGAAGGTGCAACGTAGGGCATATTGACTAATCGAGCAACGTCAACCTGCGCGTGATCTGGTTGCGGCTCGTCGAAATCGCTCCGACTGAACGGAAGCGCGAGACGCAAAGAAGGTTGCTTGGCAGAGTTACTTTACGAGCGGCTCGTATGCCGATTATTCCTGGAAATTGCCGCCGTGGTGCTGATAATTAGGGGAGAATTATTATAAAAGCGAGCGCTCTTTGAAGTGGTGCCGAAAGAAGGGGCGGGCCTTGGACGTTTATCGGCTGCCGGTCTCGCCGCTTCGAGACAAATTTACGAATCCCTTTCTCTCTCTCTTTCTCTCCCTTACTCTCTATGATTCTTTGAAAAGCGCTCGCAGCAACGTGGCATTGGCATCCTTCCAGCCTTCCTGCAACGATCGAAACCACAGCAGGGTTGTAGCCTCGAACAATAATGTTTCAGAAATCGCAACGTCTTCATTAATCGATCAAGAGACAGAGAGAGAAAGGGAGAGAGAGAGAAAGAGAGACGGGGTACAGTGAAGAATCGGACGCAGAATTTTGTGGCCGGTTTATGGATTGCCAGGACGAACACGACGACGCAGGATACGACGCGATAAGGAGAGTCGGTGGAAGAATGGATGAGGGGAAGCGCGCGAGAAGACGCGTCGGGCGGTTAGCTTATGAATTATGGCGAGAACCGAGCGAGAGAGAGAGAGAGAGAGAGAGGGGGGGGGGGGGAAGGGAGAGACGAATAGAGCAAAGGCGCCGGGCTCGTACTGCGAGAGCGCGAGACTCTCTACCCCGTCGAGTTTCAAACGCAAAACGCCGGATAATCGCTATAATTCCTACATACTTACATATATATTCATATGTATACATATATAACTACCAAGAGGATTCGAACTCGCGTCGTTGCCAAAGCTAGAAAAGAGCGATTTCGGTAGTGACAGAGGAATCTCGAACGACTACTGACTGTTCCAGTCTCGTAAATCCAAACGACCGGGCAAGATTCGTAACATTCGCTCGCTCGCTAGGCCACCGACATTGTGGAATTTTAACACCGTCAATGCGCATTCCAGCATGTTTCATGAGCCCTTCGTCTTCTCTCTCCTCTCTCTTCTCTCTCCCTTTCCCTTTTTCCTCTTCGTCTGGTTTTTTTGCGCCCACCGCAGTCGTCGTAGCACCGATCGCACGCTCTTTGCTCCCCCCTCCCCTCTTTCACCCTCACCACCACTCATCTATTTTCGGTCGCACCCGTTGAAAAGTTTAAGTTGCGCGCGAGAGCCTATGCACGTTGTCGAGACTCAAAAAAGCCTCTTCCGTTTCCAACGGTGTGGCCGTTCTTCGCTAAATGGAGAGAAGAAGAGCCATTAGTCGGTCTCGGATCGGATCGGATTGAATCGCAAAGGGGAGGGGGAGAGAAGGGTTTCACAGAGAGAGAGAGAGAGAGAGAGAGTTGACTATAAGGACGAGAGTGTCAAGAAAAGAGAGAAGACGCTCGCTCGGGGAACCGATAAGAGAGGTCGAGGTAATTGCCAGGTCGTTTCTTAGCACCTCATCATCGTCATCAGCGGTAGCAGCAGCGTCGTTGCCGTCGGAAGCAAAAGAATTACAAGAGACGCACGCGCGCGCGAGGCTACGAAAAGGCACCAACAGGACCACCCACTCACCCAACCGTACTCTTTGAAGCTGTTCTCGTCTCCCGGTGACAACGACTCGGCTGTCGTAATGCTGCTGCTCGCTATTCGATGCAAAGGTCAAGGGTCAAGTTTACGTGGGGACGCACCGGGCCGCTTCTGGAATGCCCGTGTATCTTTTTCGCCTTTGAAAAATTGATTCCTATCGGATATAAACTTGTTGGTATTCCATTAGAGGTTATCGCGCGTGGATCGGTGAAAAAACGAAGGAACATTTGTAAACGAGTTTGTCGACGATTTGCCGTGTGCCTCTGGCCACGTCTCTTGACCGGCCCCCCGTCTCATCCGGATTTCGACTTAATGAAGACAAATTCGTGCGCGTTCGGCTTAGCAAAAAAGAATCACGTGGGGGAAAAAGGAGGAAGCCAACCAGCCAGAGGGAAACCGGTAAACGAAGCTTAGGAGAACCAGTCCGTTTGTCGTGCTGATGCAGGATCCGAGTGTGGGAGGAGGGGGGAGGCAAAGTGGATCTTCGATAGGATGAGAAGAGTAACGGTAGCAAAAACCAAGTGAAACTTACGAGCTGATTCTGATAGGCGGTGACAGCGGTGAATATGGCCTCTGGGAATATGAAGGTCTTGTGGGGTTCCTGCTCCAGGTCCACTATCGGCTTCATGGGGCCCGTGTCCGGTCTCTTCACCAGGTGGATGCGAGGCTGGTATTTATGCATCGAGTTCAGCACCAGCTGCAAATCGTCCGTGTTCGTGTCAGAGATTCGAAACACACTAAGAAACTGCCTGCCTGACTGCTTGACTGCCTGCCACTCGCAAAATAAACGAACGCCCTCTGACAGGACCACGCATCCACACACACACACACACACACACACCGACTCATCGAGACAAACCCTGTACAATCGTTGAGATCTACTCTCCCATCGTCCTCCTCCTCTTCTTCGAGTTTCTCAGACAATTTTCCCGCGTTTCCCGAGACTCTGATCGTCATTATTTACTTCATCAGTGGACCAATCGAGCCGAAAAATATTATAATTTTAGCCATGAGAAAAAGCTTAGGAATTAGGAGCACTTTGCTTAGGAATTCTCGTATCGTTCAAAAGAATCACTTTGCCACGTCTGCTAGTGTGTAACACCCTGAATACGAAATGAGTACCGTGAAGAAGCGCACGGCTCGATTGGAGTTCCTATTTACGTCAGTCATCCGATGAATTAAGGACTCGATGGGGGCAGAGAGAAAGAGAGAGAGAGAGAGGACCGAGATTGACTGACAAGAACGTTTGAAAAGATGAAGAGAAGCGGAATGAGAGTTTCGAGGGAGGTGATAAAGAGAGAAAAAGAAGGAGAACCAGTGAGAGTCTACAAATTGATAAACCAAATTGAATTTTATGGCAATCTGACGTATAATTCAGTGTCGTGGCTAAAACAGTTTTCAAGATGAGGGGAAGAGAGAAATCTCGAGGCTGAAAATTTCGAAAGGCGTGTTGATACTCCGAGTATCACTACTATATTCTAATAAGCTATATTTTGTAAGAAATTTTCCTATAATTACGCAAAATGGATGAATAAAGAGGAAAAAATGAACGTGATAGATTTTTAAAAGAAACGAGGAGAGAAATCGCGAGTCTAAAAATTTCCAAATGCTTGTTAATACTTCGTCTCATTCAGTACACTTGACTAAAAGTTGCCTTATAGACATTTTTAGTCACCCAATTGACTAAAATAGGTCTTTAAGTCACTTGATGTTGTACGAGAAGTATCTCTACTGGATTCTTATAAGCGACATACTGCAAGAAATGTTCCTACAATTACATAAAAAAGACGAATGAAGAGGAGAAAGAAAACAGATAATTTTTCAAGAAAGAAAGATAGAAATCTCGAAACTGAAAATTTCCAAAAAATGTGTTGATATTCCGAGTATCTCTACTGGATTTTAACCAGCGATATACTACAAGAAATTTTCTCAATAGCGCAAACTCGATGAATAAAAAGTAGAAAAAGGAAACGATGAATTTTGTGGAAATTCAGTGAATCTAGTTGCTGGAATGACGTAATATTTTAAGAGAGTTCCAAAGTCTGTGGGAGATAATCCGACAAGTGATATAGGAATTGGGGAGGTGAATCGGCGTATACTCGCGTGTCACGCTGCTCCTTCTCTCTCGTCATTCCCTGGCCAATGGAAAATGCAAGAGAACGACGTGCTTTCGTTGCAAGTTTGATCCACTCGATGGGAGGTAGGTATACGCTACTACTGGGTTAAAGAAAAACTAAATATGCTATACTTACGTGTCCATGCCTATCCATGTCATTGTTGGTAAGCTTGACTTTCTCGAAGGAGACGACCTGCTTTCGCAGTTGTTCACCGGTAAATGGGGAGTCCGGATGGACGTAGAGCCTGGCAGGGGCCGGTGGATCAGCTTTTCCAGCTACCAGCCAGCAACTCCTGTGATAGGCATACCTGTACCTCTTGTTGTCCACTGGTACAATGTCCATGAGAACCGCGTATCGACTCTCCGGCTTCACTCCGTTGAACGAGACGCGACACGTTGGAAACATCCGTCTGTAGAAAGAAAGATAAAAAAACCTCGTTAGAGTCTCTCTATCTATATATAGCTGTGTATATTGCCAATTTGCAGCTTGCGTGTCTCCAAACGCAGCTACGAGAAATCTTTGGTTGTAATGACAAGACTCTCACGGTTTTCCTTGAAAATTTTTGGGAAACTCGTTTGTTTTTCGACTACTCGATAGTGTTAAATCTTGCGTAGGATGTTGAGGACTACCAGCAAAAGATACTGCGTCTCGTATATATAATGTACAAGTTTCGTTCTTAAAACGCTTCAAAGGAAAATGGAAACGGAAGTGTTTCCCCGTAATATTATAAAAAGAAACCCTAATTTGGAACAAGTTCTTCTTGAATGCAAATGGTAAAAGGGCTTGAAAGAAGGCTTTGTGCAAAATTTTAATATTTTCATTGTTACGATGATACGCATAATTCCGCAATCTAGGTTTTGCAGCGTTTCGAGTGATGGGCCCTGTATAAATGTATAGTTACAATCAGACACGCCTATCTCGTAATATTCACTAAAGAATTCCAAGGAGTAGCTTCGTTCTCTGACTCGATCGAGTGTCAATTGTTACATTCGTTGTACAGGACTACTGGTAAGAGACGCTACACCTCGTATATATACATGTATATGTAAAAGATATTAATATTATTGGACGTGAACATACATGGAACACGCCCTTAACCTTTACAGAGGTGGTGTGGCCACATATATGGTTGGTAACAAACTTGTCGTATATATTAGTCACAAGTACCATATATATATATAAAATTTGCCTTAAAAAATTGTTAACATTCAATGGAAAAATTCCGCCTCTCTACAAGTTAACATCGAACCTTCGCTTATTCCGCACAGCTCGAAAAAAATTGTTCTTTGTAACGATCCACCTATCTTATAATATTCACCGAAAAATCGCAAAGAATTTGTTCGTTGCATGACTGAATCAAGTGTCAATTGCTACATCAGTTTTATAGAACTACTAGTAAGAGACGCTACGCCTCGTATATATAGAAGTACTTACAAAACATATTAATATTATCGTACGTGAACACACCCTGAACATTGAACTATCGTTTATTCGACACAACCACAAGAAAATTATTCGTTGTAACGACACGCCTATCTTATAATATTCACCGAAAAATCTGAAGGAATTGGTTCGTTGCTCCACTGGATCGAGTGTCAATTGTTACATCCGTTGTATAGGACTACCGGTAAGAGACGCTACGCCTCGTACACATATACATGTATATACATGTTTATGTAAAAGATATTAATATTATCGGACGGAGACACACGTGGAACACGCCCTTAACAGGATCCCTCGCGGGTTCTGGCGTGAATGTTTTGCCTCGGAGGGCAAACATTAATACCGTGTCGGGACCACCGGACCCCTGCTGCTCGGGCACTAAAACCCGCTGAACGAAGTTAAGAAGGGTGGAGGAGGGGGGGGGGGCGGGGGGACACCCGGCGATCTTATCTTCGTCTTCTCGTCGGTCCTTGTCGACTTGGTATGCATTCATTCGGGTACACGTTGGCCCCAGCGCCACCATGCACCACCAGTCCTGAGTAATGCTTTTATTTATCAAGCCTTCTTCTCTTAATGAATCGAGGGTTGGCTGCTGCTGTTGCTGCCTATCCTGGCCTAGCCTCTTCTCTACCCCCCCCCCCCCCCGCCCCTTCCCCCTCACAGCACCATTCCCACTTGTACAAAACTCGCCTACAGGTTACAGTAAAATCGAGAAGAAAATTTCACCGTGCTCTAATCGGTACAGCTTATTAATAAAAGCTTAGCGTAACGCAAGAAAATTGAGAGTCAAGTGGGGGTGACTGTTACGGGGTTAAAGGGCCGAGTGGATGAATGGTGGGGGGGGGGGGGGGGGATGGTAAGGTGACGGTTGAAGAGACCACAGCGCCGCGACGCGGATCTAATTACTGTCGCACGAGTAAGCCCTCTCCCTCTCTCTCTCTCTCTCTCCTGCTGGAGGAAGTTTGGAACCCTCGACGAATAAGGCGCTTCAGTCTTGTTGGCCGTCGTCGTGGTGCGGGCAATTAGGTGCTCGTCGTCCGCGTCGCTCTCTCATCCTACCCCAATTACCCCGACGACCCAGCAGCGACACCCCCACCCCCTTTTTCCTTCGTCCCCATAAAATCCCTACTGCGCTATCCTACTTGTTTATACATTGCGACTTAACCCGCAGTGCCCTGCTTTCCTACAGAGAGAGGCTAATATTCGAGGCTGGAGAAGAGGGTACAGCAGTCAAATTGCAGGGGGTAGGGGGTCTCAGCGATCCTGATTGAATTTGCAGGACCCGCGCGCGAGGGTGATATGCTTGCCCGTGTAATGAGAAAAGGAGTCCATGGAGAGACGCATCGATCCAGTTCCCGAGGGAATCACCCCCCCCCTCCCCCCTCTTTATACAAGAGTCACGCTTGCTCTCCTCATCGATTCGCGTATACAGTGGCAGTTTTAAAAGCAACAAAACCCCCACCTTCCAGTTTTGGTAATGATCATCTCCGTCCCAAGCTCGTTAAATTTGTCCCAGAGCTCTTTGGTGTCCAGATGACAGACGACGTTCCACAACTCCTCGCAATTGGACCGCTCCTGAAGCAGAGGATTCGTCGGCGAGGCTCCTTTACCACTGGTACTTCCGGTGTCGTCCGTTTCCGGCTCGTCCTCCAGGTCCGTCGAGTCCTGGGCTGACGGGGGCCCTCGAGTCACCCCGGATCCACTGGCTTCCCTCTCTGTCATAATACAGAAATTATCACGTTAAGCATTTTCTTTCTACATGATATATATATATATATATATATATAGTAAGGATTTTTTCAGTACACCGGCTCAAGAAGAGGGACGAGGTTAAAGGGATCAGTGGCGAAAGAGTTCTTCCGTTTGGATAAAAAAGCTTAAAACTCGAGACTAGACGCATTTGTCAGCCTCGTATCGTTGACACTTGCTTCTATACTTATATAGAGGAGACGAGTCACTACGGAAATAGTACACTTAATCGCTTATAGTCTAATACGACTAGTTTTGACAAATGTCAACCTCTTCTCTCTCTCTCTATATATATATATACATATACATATTTCTAAAAAGATTATCGCTAATAACTTGTCGCAACAATTAATAATCGACCGTCATTTTTATTTACGAGAGTCATTAGACGCTCGAGGCTTTTCCCTGGAGATTTACAGCGGCACACATACGTCTAGACCGATCATTCCGTTTGCATAATGAGAGTCTCGATGATGACTCGATATACCCAGTAGCGGTAGCCAAGCGTTACGAATAATTCGACGTTATAGGCTAATGCGGCCGCTAAATCATGCCGCTGTAAATCTAAAATAATCGCTGTACGCGAGCGAGCGAGCGAGCTCCGAGCTATAAAGCTCCGTTTATCGACGATACGCGATAAGAGGCTGACGCGGCGCGGCGCGAGCCGCTACCTCGCCGAGTCCGAAAAGAGTGCGCTTAGTCATGATTCGGATTGTCGAGGAGGAGAGGAAAACAGCGACTCAATAATAATCAAGCAAAATTATTACACAGAGTTGTATATCGAAGGAAGCGGCGAGTTGCGTGCGGATAATCTCGCGAGTATCTTGGCGAACTTGTATTGAAAACTTTTCAGCTGCTTGTGTCGGTTAGCCTCGCTGTGTGGTATGCATGTGTATGTGTGTGTGTGTGCAGTAATCGTCGCTGCCACAGCTGTACCACCACCATGCCACCAGCGGACAATTACTGTAATTCGAAGTACCGACCTATCGTGCATCCACCATTCTTTTTCTTGCGCAAACAATTTCGTGATGAAATTGATTCTCGATGCACGCGCACCATCGATCGATTTTCGCGCCGCCGAACGGTGCTAAGAGTTTTGTCGAAAATGATAAGCTCGCCCGACCGTGTGGCTCTAATTAAACGCGAAACGAATGATTGGTTCCTGTGTGCGTGTTATCGCACCAAGAACCACGCTGGGGTCCTCTTCTTGCACAGTGGTACCACCGCCACTAAAGAGCGGCAAAGACCTAATAACAGCCTGTATACATATATATATATAGCAGCGAGTGGAAAAAGGCTAATTATCCACTTACACCGTGCAGCTTATGCCACGGTTTAGCGTCATTATATCGCGATGCTGGCGAAATGGCGGAAGACTTTATTTACAGTTCCCTGCGCGCGCGCGCTGTTTATTTCCATGGCCGAAGAAGCGGAGGGATGCGAGAGGCACAAGCACGTTGCTTAAATTGGCCAAGATTTTCGAGAACACCTATACACACACAGGTATAGACACGTAGCGGATTCCAGCGCGCGGTGCCAGATGGACAATAAATTAATTGTTCGCGCGAGGCATCAACGTGGCAAATTGATAGCCGGCACCTGACACAGCCACCAAGTCGGTACTTCGTAACTGCCCATTACCAACTTTATTACGGTTTCGGCTCCATGGTATAAAACCGCCTGGGCTACTACTACTGCCTCGACCAGAGATGAACGCGCAAGCTGTACCTACACCGAGCCAGCGTTAACCGATTTTCGATTAAGATAGTTTTTTTCGTGTCTCTCATACAAGTTCGAATTTTAATCATTTTGGTGTGCGAATGTAGCTGTGTGGGGTTAATCGCTGGCCTTTTTGGGATGTTGGCTGATTTACGAATTTCATTAGGTTTTAGAAACGGCACTCAAAATAGGAATGTGCGAGAGTTTTGTACTCTAGTCACGCGTGGCATTCGCTCGTTGCGTCACATCGGTAATAAGGAACGAGATCGAAATAATTGGTCTTAAGGATCGTCGTGTACGCGTGTGGTCCTCGCCAACCGTGTATTTTAATTCGACACTGTAAACAGCTGTGTTCAACGTTTTCCGATTAAAATCCATCTTGTTCTCCATTCCTCTCTCACAACTTTAAATTTCTAATAACTTTGACCAGCGTACCCCTGTAGAGTAGACCATAGGATCTCTCTCTGTATGTTGGCAAATTTACTAATTTCACTCGAGAAAGACAGCTCCGAAAGTGTTGTACTCTGGCCATACGCGTGGCGTTCGCCCGTTACATCACGTAGGTAATGAGGAACAAGATCGAACTAATTAGCCTATAAGAATCGTCTCATCCACGTGTGGTCCTCGCCAAGCGTGTATTTTTATTCGAAGCGATAAACGACTGTGTTAAATGATCGTCGATTAAAATTCATCTTGTTCCCCGATTCCCTCCCCCAATGCACCCGTGTAGGATATATTCGCTATGTGCACACCTACACATTGGTAGTCAGGTAAGAATGTGTAGTGATGCATATGCATAATATCAGCGCTAACTGTCGGTAAATTTTGTCATTTTTGCCGGACTTTTTTTGTTTATGTATATTGCTACACATTCTTACCTGACTGCCAACGTGTAGGTGTGCACATAGCGAATAGACCATAGGCTCTCTCTCTCTCTCTCTCTCTCTCTCTCTCTCTCTCTCTCTCTGTACATGGGCAAATTTGCAAACTCCACTCGAAAAAGACAGCTCCGAAAGTATCGCACTCTGTCCACGCGTAACTTCCTCTCGTTACATCACATAGGAATAAGGAACGAGATCGAACTAATTAGCCTATAAGAATCGTCTCATCCACGTGTGGTCCTCGCCAAGCGTGTATTTTTATTCGACACGGTAAACGGCTGTGTTAAACGACTGACGAAACGAACGACGACTCTTGTCCCGCCGCCACCGACGATCTCTGCAAAGTTCTCGTCTGTCCTGGTCGTCTCCAGCTGACACTTTACGACCGGCTCGGGATGCGCGAGGAGCCCGCGGATCAAAGCATACCTCCGGACAGATTGAAACGTGTCCGACATTTTAAGCAGAGCAAACATCATAGGATATAATCATCAGCCACCGTTCCTCATCGATTTTATCGTACTCTGCGCAAATTCAATTTCATGGCAGATTTTTCGCGAACGCGATAACGAGCGATTCGCGTGCAGCTCGATAATTATTGCAATAGGTATTATTTGGTAGATTCATCTCTCTGCAAATTATAACGTACACGGTCCGTGATCGTAAAACGCTGCTTCTCTTTAGCAGTCGAGCGAGCAGATGAGTTCCCAACAGGTACACATTGCAGAGATTATAGCCACCTACCTGTATGCTGCCTACGTACGTACCACCAACGCGACAGTTCCTTCGGATTATCCGCACCTTCCAATATATATATATATATATATATATATGAAATTCAAAGACATATTTATTTACCGTTTCCAAAGCTTATTCCGGTATCGACGAGTCGTCTCGTGTAGCCAAATAAATACGAGATAACGAAAAAGTCCCTGTATCGTGTGCTATACAGCCATCGGAATAATTATTACGACTCACTGTCCTCGCAGTGGTTCGGGATCATTTTACGAGCGGAAACGCTACTTTCTCAAAGTGAATTACGGCCCGTGATACCCGTCCAACCTACAGAATTTAACATGCATATAATTGCCACAGAAACTATAAACGACACTTAACGTTTACCATTCTGAAAAAGAGATTCTCTTTTCTTTGATTTTCTCTCTCCCCCCCCCCCCCCCCCCCAAAATTCTATAACGGGAGAACCGTGCGCGTTTATCGATCTCAAATTGTTGTCTCTAGTCCTGGACAGGCAAATGGGTATATATGTATAGTATCATTACGCGTGTTCTTCAAGTACCATCGAAAGACACGTGTTCCTCGCACCTCGTAATGTATAGGAATTGTCGGAGTTGACCAGTAACAACGTTTCGATCCAATTACCATCAGCGAGTGCAGATATTAAATCTTGAATCGATGCTAAATTATTTGTATTTGTAGAAATATTAAAAAAATACCTACAATAATTATATGTATAAGAATAGCAACTTTGTTAAACTAACATTTATTTACCTAATCGATACACAGTTTTGCTACTGAAAATTTGTTGGATTTTAGTCATTTACTTCATCCAGTTATTTCGATCATTCGTCAGTACAATTAAGTATATCGAAATAAGACTAATACATGTACTTGCAATGCTATTGTCTCTAATATTCGATTTAAATTTTGGGATGAACTTTGACCCTTTGTTATCATTCCGATCATTCGCCAGGATTCGATCGGTACCAAGGCTTCGAAATTTGCACTGCATCAGTGTTGATCCGGAAGATCAAAAGACACGTTGGTCTCTGGATGGCAAGTGCATTAACATACACACACACACACACACATTTGTTCGAGGCAATATTTCTCTTATACAGCAAGTTTGAACGCCCCAACCTCGATCATTCCCATACGAGTATAACAATAATCGATTTAAAACTCAAACCTGCTGCTCGCGATAATTATTAAGCGAGCCTTGCACTTTTCATCAATTTCACTCCCCCCCCCCTTCCCAATATACGTTCAATGATCACGATAAGCGACGAGCATCTGGCCCGGTAGCGCGGTTCTTCGCAACAAGATTCACTGTGCTCCCTCACACACACACACACACACACGAGTGCACCATTAGTGTACACAGACCGCATAGGTACTCGTCCCTCGATAATTCGCGTACGGCAGGAAATTTCGGAAGCACTCGGGCGAGACCGAGAGATAGAATAGAAAATCTTTTAATTAAGACGTTATCGGGTCGCGAGATATAGAGATTCGTGGCAAATCGATCAATCAGCCTTTCGACAGGCAATTAAAAAACAAGACTTTGTTTACTCGCGAAACGTCCAGTTAATCCAGCGACGACACGTATCGTTTCACTCTTTGCACAGTGGAATTTCACTAGGCTCGTCGCTGTAAATTTCCGAGATTGCTCAACGAGCCTCGAGACGCGCCGTTCTCATCGCGCGCGAGTGCGTTATAGATTTTTGAACAATGACGTCGTAAAATTGTAGAAAATAGAGTTTCATTGCTCAAGGTCTCCGGGTCCTCCGCAGTTGATACCCCGAGTGATCGTTAACGCGCAGCATCCGAGGCGCTAACAAATGTCGTTCGCGCCTCGTGTTTCAAGTGCCGTGCGTCGTTTCGTCGAGGAGGAGGGGGGAGGAGCAGCCGAGTGACGAGGACCCCGAAGATTTCTCGTATCTGCTCTTCAGCCTCCTCCTCCGCAAACATCGTTTTGCCGCTTTACGCCGATATTCGCGGATCGGTATAAAATCGGCGTGACTTGGAAAATAACTTTTCTCGAGGGGGGGGGGGGGCGTGGGCGTTATCGCGGGGGGTTCCGGAGAGGAGGACGAGGACTGCGCGTGGACGTTGGGAGGACGAAGACTGGGCCTGGGAGTCCTCGAGGACGAGTGTATCGATTGACGAACGGGGGTCCGTTATTGTTTCATCGGTTCTATTCTTGCCGAGAGCGGCGGTCGGAGTCAACGATCGTTTAAGTGGTAGGGGGGGGGGGGGGTGCAGGGGGGCAGGTTGGTGGACCAGGTGAGAGGAACCAAAGAGCCTCGTAAGTGGGACACGAAAGGAATATGGCACCGGGAGATAGGTGCTAACTACGCTCTCCCTGTGCTTAACGCATCCACACCTACTCACTCACACATTCCCGCTATACTCGCCTCCTAACACGCCTCTGTAATTTAGTACAGCCATTGCATATCCGGCCGAGTCTAAAGCACGTATCAGAGATTTCTCGATCGGTATAAGCTGATTTAGCCTCTATTTATACATTTAGGAGAGCCTCTCGTGCTGCGATCTTTTCACGAAGCGAGGCTTCATAAATTTTCTCTACCTAAGGATATTTCCAGATGTAAATGCGAGTCCAGGGCCAGATCTCGGAACCGCGCTCGCCCGAAACCGTCCGCCGAGTAGTTTTTTCCTCTCGAGAATGCACACAAAGAGAGGTAAACAAACACGGGCAGGCACGATCGGGCGTGCCACGCGTTTACCCCGGTGTCGATCCCACTACCTACTCTCCCCCCCCCCCCCCCCCGTATCTTCGTCTATTCGCATTCAGCCTCCGTTATTTGGCCGTTTGTTTACCAAACATTCGAGTCTCTGCGCGGAGAGCGAAGCGTCGAGAGCTAACATCAATTTCGTTCAAATATCAACAGTCTTCCTCCTCGACAACCCCCCCCCCCCTCCCCCCTCTTATAGGCGAGCTCGTTCCTTGATTTATTTCTCTTGTTTTTTTCTCGAGACTGCTCGCGGAATAAAACGATTAGTAACTATATAGCAGCGCTGTAACATTATCATCGGTATTAATTGGACAAACGTAACAATTCGAGAGAGGACTCTACGTGGCTGTGGGATGGCTATTACTGTCTCTGCTTCAGCAGCACGGTCAGACACGAATATGTATTGGGAGTAAGTTAGTGGTCGTAGTGGCAGTAAATATTTTAAGAGTGTCTCGTTCTCCCTAGACAAGAAGCGAGGCACCTCGCTCTCTCTCTCTCTCCCTCTCTCGACTGGTTCCTCCCCCTCCCCCCACCCCCCTTCCATCGGTGATTCCGGTCGCTCGTAACTTCACGCTTGGCCGACGTGGTCGTCCGCCGCCGCACCGCTCCTAGCTTAACTAAGTCATTGGCTATTTATTACGGTTGACACCCCGACGAAACCCTATGCCTCTCGCGACTTTTTTTCTCCCTCCACGACGGATGTAAACGAGCTACCGTTTCATCCCAATCTGCAGCGTAAAGCCCTCCCCCCCCCCCCTACCCCACCCCCTTACTCACACCTCCCTATTTATTAAGCCGCTCTGTATATCGGACCCTATCTTGACTTCTTGATTCGCTCCGACGGACTTTATCCTCCCCCTCCCCCCCCCCCCTCCCCCAATTCTCTCCGGTATTCCTTCGCGTCAACCGTCCGAAAATCGAGCATCCATCGGAAGCCTCCGGAGGAGACGAGAAACTCGCGCGGGAAAATATATGGTAGCGCTTACACTTGGCCAAGTTTTATTTGGAAATGTGGCGAGATTGGGCTTTCCGTGGGTGAATTGCAGCGTGTCCAACCGTAAATTTAACCGAGCAAGGGATCTTCGTGGGCGATTATTCGCCGCGGGCGTCCGAGATGCGCAATGATGAAACCGAACACCATCGGGTCGCGTTCGGATGTCTGGTTGGCCCCAGAGCCGGTCATTTCCAGAATTCCAACGAGACACCTCAGCCGTGTCAGGCTGGCAGGTAGTCGACGAGCGAGCGAACCGGCTGACCGGCCTTAAATAATTTATCCTCGCGAGATAACAAGCATATATACATGTGTAGCGACCTCCTCCGCTCTCCATCACAGATTCCTACTCCTCTCTTTCCTCTTTCTCTCATTAACGCCTCACGGTCCTCTCCTCGGCGTTACGCACTTCCGTCATCATCGCTCTTCAGCCTCACGATATTAACCAACGAGTTTTCCGTCGACTTACCATGTTGATGCAATTTTCCACCGCCGACGGCTTGTTGCTGTTGCTGCTGTTGCTGCGTCGAGTGTCGATGTTGCTGCGGTGTCGGGGGCGGCACCTGGGACTGCGTTTGCGAGGGCGGAGGCGGCGGTGGCGGCTGTTGTTGCTGCGATTGCGTCTGTTGCTGACGGGAGTCCCTGGCCATAATGGCAGCTATGCTAAAGTCCGTGGCGCATTGTCTGTTCGAGTTGCAATTGTTATTGAGATTGTTGAGAAGGCTGCTGCTGTTGCTGTTGGGGGAGGGGCTGGAGCTTTCGTCCCCGTCGTTCCTGGTGCATCCGGCCAGAGGCTGAGGTACAGCGGTGCCCTCGGCCTGCATCTTCCTGCCGAGCAGCAGCGTTCGGGAAGATTCCTCCTCGTCCTCCTCGCTACCGGTGCCACCTCCGCCACCGCCGCCCCCGGCCCCGGCACCGCCACCGGACCCCAACGAAGTCAGTGTCAGACCGTTTCTCTTCCTGCCGGTAAGTCCACGCGACTCCAGCAACATCACCCCGTCACTCTCTTATCCTGCGCGCGCGTACACCGTCTCCCGATTAATGATAATCCTTGCTTTATCACTTGATTTCCGAGCAACGACTGCCGTTGCTGCCAATCGAACCACTCAGCATCCTCGGGACGCCTCGGTCCCGGCACGGCGCGCCGGTCTTCCGGACCTTGCCGGCATGGATTGCTGCGGCAATGCTGATCAGGGCATGCGGAGAGAGAGAGAGAGCGTGCGCGTGCTTGCGTGTATATGTATGCGTGTGTGTTGAGAGGAAACGAGGCACCGCCGCCGTAGTTCCTATTGGTCCCCGAGCAATTGTGGATCGGATGGCGTGGAGAAGACAGACGGGCCAACACAGCGGTGGCGCCACTCGCGTCCCAGGTGTCCTTTTCTCTAGCTCTCCTATCACCACCAATCCCTCGATCCAAACTAGTCAAGATCCCACTGATATATGCATACAATATACATACTGTACATATTTATATACATATACGTTCACTGATAACAGTCGTAAGAGAGCTATGATATCGTGTAAAAAATATATGTTACAATCCGCACTCGCGACAATAGAGAAGAGTGGCTGTCAGCTCGAAAGAAGAAGCGAGAAGGGGTTTGTAAAATCGCGACGTGTATAATACGATCGGTGAATGGAACAAGCTGGCAGCGGGCAAGAACGACAGAGGGACCGGTTGCCCGACAGACTGACCCGCGCCAACGTCGCTCGGCCGTTTCTCGGTTCTCCGAGCCCACACCACCCCCCTCCCTCTCCCCGACGAGTAAAACACCGGCGGGTGGCGGACGACGGTCCATCGGGAGCGGGTAAGGCCGTTTTCCTCGGAGATGCACCGCCCTCTACATTAGAGCGCCGCCCACTCGGGTACTACTAGCCCCGCCCACTCGAAGAGCCACGCCACGCCCCCTACAGCGCCTTTCGAGCAAAGTGCAACAAGCAGGATTGTCTATCGAGGCGAGGACGTTCCACTCGTCTCTCTTTCTCTCACTTCGCTCCCCCCTCCCATTCCACCCCTCTCTAGTCAAGCTGCAAACGAGAGTAGCTGACACGAGAGTAATAGAGAGAGAGAGAGAGAGAGAGGGGGGGGGGGGAGGCAAAGGTAGAAGAAGCGTGAGTGTCTTGGTTCGAACTCGGTGTTGGTTTGCGAGTAGGGTGGTACGCGTATTATGGTCTCGTACGCGGTACGCGCGCCATCCAGCTACGGCAGCTGCCATTTTTTCTTAGGACGGTGGTACGGAGGTGGGGAGGGGGGGGGGGGGGAGCAATTGCTGACAGGGACCGCTTTCCTCTCCATGCCAGGCTCGGAGCTGTGCAATTTATTGTTTTACTGGTGGAGCTTGAAACGCGGTCGAGCGGCTAACGCGCCGTTGCCTCGCTGCTTGTCTGGTTGGTTGGTTGGTCGGGTGGGTGGTGGGTGGGTGGATGGCCGGGATCGGTAGATGGGAGGTTGAGGCGGTGGAAATGGGAGAGGAGGGTTCAGAGCCATTCGATGCCACGCTCGGAAAAGCCCGCACGGATGCTAGTTGCTACACTTGGCCGATTATGCAGCGCTCTTATTGTTCTCGCTCTCACCCTCTTTCTCTCTCGCGACCCCTCTGCTCTGCAAACGCGTTACGTCTATATATATATATATATATATGTGTGTATAAGTAGTACAGCAGTCAGTCAAAACTTTTAACTACAGACTATGGCCATGTAACGATACACCACTGCGATACTCATCGAACGAAGCACATCTCAGCTTTTAAATAGCCAAAACGCAATCTTCGAGAGCGAGGCGTTCGCGTCGACAGTATCGCTAGGAAAAATCGTCGAATCGAAGCAACTCGTGCAAAGTTTCAGGAACATTTAAAGATTCGTCGGTGAGGATGAGTAGGGCCCAACGTTATACATATATATATGTATATACTTAATACAGCATCCAATCAAATCATTTAACTATAGACAATAGCCATATAAGGACGATACAGCACTATGATACTCATCGAACGAAGCACATCTCAGCTTTTAAATAGCCAAATAAACGCAATCTTCGAGAGCGAGGCGTTCGCGTCGACAGTATCGCTAGGAAAAATCGTCGAATCGAAGCAACTCGTGCAAAGTTTCAGGAACATTTAAAGATTCGTCGGTGAGGATGAGTAGGGCCCAACGTTATCAATATATATATGTATATACTTAATACAGCATCCAATCAAATCATTTAACTATAGACAATAGCCATATAAGGACGATACAGCACTATGATACTCATCGAACGAAGCACATCTCAGCTTTTAAATAGCCAAATAAACGCAATCTTCGAGAGCGAGGCGTTCGCGTCGACAGTATCGCTAGGAAAAATCGGCGAGTCGAAACAACTCGTGCGAGGTTCCGCGAGCGTTTAGAGATGGGCCCGCGGTGGGGGCGAGTGTGGGCCAGCCTCATACACACACATACACCACACAGTTGAAAATACGAAAAGGAGCAACAACGAGCGAGGAATCGCGCACGCCGCAAGAAATAGATTACTCTCCGGATATTATAATAATAAAGCAGGAAATTACCTTGTGCGATAAATACACGGGTAGCGATACGAGATCGTAAATGATATCGTCAGCGAATTATTGTAATTACATAGCGCGCGGCTTATTACCGAACATTATAGTAGCATATATATAGCGTATATGGAGAGCGGGGGGCGAGGCGATGGGCCCCGGATCCGCGCGAGTATATCCGAAGAAAATTCCGCATAAAAAAAGAGGTGCCGCGTGAAAACGGGACTGTCCTCCACACTGCAAATAGATCCGGTGTAAATTCAACGACGACGCGATCGGCCTTTGAGAGATAAATGCGCGGTGCTTTGAAGTGGTTTTCGGCAATGCGCGCGCCTATTAAACAGGGCTTTACCTGATCGTAATATGCAGCGAGCGCAGAGGCGAGAGGAGAACGACCGGAAGTGGCTATGGCAATGGCGGCGGCGGCTTCCCTTTGATACACCAGCGCGGTATATATACTTTTTCTCGAGAGATATAAACACGAGCACAGGCATCGGGAAACTCGATAAAAATAACAGTGCTATAGATAGATTATTATTATTATTATATACAGGGGATTGAATCTGGTCAATCAGGAGGATTCGAGCGATAGGTGCGCGTACCTCGCGCGGCTGCAGCGGTTCGTCTCCCACGATGGACCTCCCAACGGACCCGGAGGATCTATACGCTATATACACACACACATATATATAGTATCTACCCGCGCGTACGTATAATCTTCTTAGGCTGACGCTGATCCGGACAAATCGCTACGCGGTTACGCGGCACTTATTCTCTTTGCCGAAGAGTCGCTGCGCCTCCCGATACGCGTAACGCACCGGATCGATCGACTCTTCCCGTGACTTGTCAGATTTTTGACGCCCTTTGTGCGTTTACCATTGAGAAGAGTGGGGGTGGTTTATATGTAATTGGCCGAAGAACGGCTAAGGTCAACCCTGTGGCGCGACCAAAACTAATATCCAAGTTGTTTGTGCTCCAGTGGCAAGCTGTCGCCGTCATCGTTTCCAAGTCTTTTAATACACTTATCCCGAGAGAAACATGAAATATGGAGACGCGGCGAGGAAGCAAGGAAGCAGCGACCTGGCGATAATAGCTGTATTATTAAGAAGCAACCGCGTGTCATTAGGCTGAGTGCTCTTTATCTGGCCGGTAATTTTTTCTACTCCACTCCCCCTCCCCAAACCCCACCCCCGCCCCCCGGTCACACCCCCTGCAAATGCGCGCGCGCGCTATCTCCGCAATTTTATCTCGCGGCGATTCGAAATATCCGATAAATTTAGTCGTTCGTGCCGGGCAATCATGCTTTAACTGGGCGTTTGACGATTCTTGCTGGCCGAAACGCGATATTGGAACAACAATGGAGCCTTGATTCTTGATTGACGAGCGTTGTTGAACGTTTCGGAAAACAACCGGCAGGCTGGCGTATATACGTGTGTATAATGCTACAGAGAGACGCTTTGTATTTTATAGCGTTTGAAAAAAGAAGGAGAGCCACCGCGACATATGTATAATGTGTCCCGAAAGCTAAACACAGGCTCGCGTGACGCCTTCGGAACGAAACAACGCTCGAAACGGTCCAAACGCGCAAATACCGAGTGTGCGTGTGTGTGTGTGTGTGTGTGTATGCAGACGCGAGCGCACAGCCTCCTTTGAACGCCGCCGACACGCCGCCTCCACGGAATCACGGCCGCTCTCAAATTTGCCTTTTGTCTCGCTTTTACCCCCTCCCCCCCCCCCCCAAGTCCAGCAGCAATAAGACGCGAGTATATAAATCGTTGAAAAAAATTCGCGGGAGTGGGATGTATAGCTACCAAAAACGCCATAAACCTCGGTGAGTCGAATAAAGGGGAGGGGCCTTCGGTCTCTTTGGTAACGAGGGAGTGTCTTAATTATACAGGCTCTTTCGGTTAATCCAGACTTTCGCCCGATACCGCGCGCGCTTTCCACGGATCCTGCCAAATCAATCGAGATTTATCGCGTTTTCCGCAATTCCTCGCCATTATTATTGGATTTGTCGCGTAAAGAAGCCGCAACGGCGCGACTTTCACGCTTTTTGCGAGATTCGAATCGCTCTTGTAGTTGTGTCTACATATATATAGTTTGGTATACCGTAGCCGAGGGACGAATATCATGTAAATAAATGATGAGCTGCCCTTAAGGGAAGAGCGGGCATCGGGTAAGGGGTAAGAAGTGTTATGAAACATAATTAGCGGCCGCAGCCACTGACTCGCGATGATTACAGGGCGGTGTTCGAGGCGAGAGACTCCCGTTGGAAGGGGATAGATCTCCTATATACGCGCTCCCTCCGTCTCTCCCGTAACTTGTGTGTGCCAACCTACCAAAGTCCACTGCCAATTTTATGCAATAATTATACTCCTCGCCACGCTTTTACCTATATATATATACATGTGACCACACTGGCAAGTCCATTCGTTCATTCAGCTTTTAATTAGGAAGCCATTATAATGGAGAATTGGGAGAATATTTCAAGGAAATTTGCTGATTCGGTGGAGGCCCGTTTATACGTGTTCTATATATACATATATATATATATATATATATAGTATTATGAATATACCGCACCAGGGCAAATATCAGACTAATAACAATAACAAGAATAATATATTGGATACCACGAGACGTTGCGGAACATATCGAGGCTCGAAAGGTATTTGCAATAGATGCTCTCGGCAGTATCGAAAGTTAGGTGGAGGGGGGGGGGGGTGTCGGTAGAAAAGATTTCTGGCATAAAGACGGTCTGTGGCGCGGCGTATTCCAACGTGGCACACAGCTCCCGAAGCAATATCAGAGCTAATGCGACGCGTTAACATTCGTGGGGTGTGCTCGGCCCTGGCAACCCTGGAAACCTCTGGCAACCTCCTCCACTCCGGCGTTACACAGTTACACTACGCCATACTGCGCGGCATCCCTCCGCACAAGCTGTTTCAGCCTCACGTACCGCGTACGTTCCGGAATAGCGAAATCTCATTTGCCATTCCAGCCAAACACTGTCTTAGAGCCCCCTTTCCACCCTTTTTTAAGCAGCCGTGACGAATTTCTTGTTTTGACGTGACTAGCTTAAACTGTTTACACGCATCGGCTTTAATCTCTGATTTACAGTCGAATCTCCGATCCCCGTGGAGAATTAAACTGTGAACGGGGTCCGAGAGTTACCCCTTGGACTCGCGTGCTCTCTAATATCTCTCTCCGCTAGCTCATATATATATATATATATAGATGTATATATATCTAGTAATACGTAGGCACTCGGAACGCCCTACTTTTTTCGCTACGCGAGAGAGCGGAGGAGCGGAGTGAAACGAGATAAGTCGAGGCTGATTGTGATTCGGGCTCCGATTCGACGACGTAAATCATCCGATCGTGGGACTTGCCATTGGTAATGCTCCGCAGCCTCGGAGAACTATGACAAATTTCGTGAAATCGCCGCAGCGCCCTCTACTCTCTTCGAGTGCGTCAGTTTATTACACGCGTGTGTGCGTGTGGCTGCCGCGCACTCTCTAATCCGAAGATTAGAGGACGATCCGAGATGGACGCCCGTGCTAAATTCGTTCTTTACGAGCGGGGAGATCTCCCAGGCCTCGTGTGCTGCTCCGTCAATTGTAGCACGTTTTCTTTTTTGCCCGTCAGAATCGCGATACCATTTTACGCAGTGGAACAACGCTAGCGCGCCACGAAATTCATCGTACCGCGCGAGAAAGAAAGAGGAGTAGCCTGACCTTCTATTATTACCGCGGAAGCACCGCCTAACACTTAAAGGTCGATAGGTGGTGATCCTCCGACGCGCGGCACGCGAAATTATTCTCATCTCCAGCGTGGTAATCCTCCGCGCAAAATCAAACGTCGGATTAGACGTTTATGCCCGCGATTCAATTCGCAATTACGCTGCTATTAGGCCAATTCGATTTACGACCCGATCCATGGGAAAGCTTGGAGTAGCGACTTCCTGTCGAGGGACACGAGTAGGAGGAGCGGAGAGGAAAGAATAATTATCTCAGTTTAGTTTGAAATTAGTGTTTTCGTTGGGTAGATCTCGACCGGGCCACACTCGAGAATTTTCGCTGTAGAGACACTCGAGGAACACTCGAGTCACTTCTCGAGAAGCCTAGTCCCCCCCTTCCCCCCCCCCCCCCCCACTCGTCTCGTCGAACCACAACACACAATAGCGAGAACGATTATACGGTAGCGCTGAAAACAACATTAGCACGGAAACTGTTGACGAACGATGAGCGAGCCATTCGAGAGTACTCGGAAGACAAACAAAACAAATGCCAATGAGACAAAGAGAGGCATCTTGTGTAGATTTGTTTTGCTCTGGCGAGAGACACTGTGATTTTTCTCCTCAGCAGCTAATCGGGAGAGTCGTCGAGTTTGCTAGACTTTTACGCGAAAACTTCTACTCTGATTATTCGATTTCTGAAAAGAAAAAGAACTCGGTGATTCGACTGAAAATTTAATAGAACTTTTATATACGAGCCACCGATTACTATGCCGATCCGGAATCTCGGGACGTCGAGTCGATCCGGCTTTTCCAAGATATTCCGTCACGACGAGGCCACGGAACGCGAGGTTAATGTATGCAGAGAGTTTCGGGCTGCTGCCTGAGTCTGGGCTCTGACTGGCTCTCTCGCTCGTCACTCTCAAGCCTATCTGATCGGGGGTCCAACACTATATGCTGATCCGTGAAACATCTTGTTAGGTCTCTGTATAAACGGATAAAAGCCAACAGTGCTACGATGAGAAAGACTGAGAGAGAGAGAGAGAGAGAGGGAGACTAAACGGTCGAGCAGTCAACTTTGTTACAATTTCTGTTTCATCCGTTTCGCTAGATATATTTTACATTCGGTTGACCAATCGCTAATGGTGAGGCGAGATGTGCTAACCTCCCCCCTACCCCCCTCCCCCTCCATCACGAATACGCGTCTACACGAACATAGAGAGGAAGGATAGAATGGTGGGCTGACGAGTGGCACGTTGTACCCGGAATACCCACCGCGGTGCCTCGCTCTCAGTGGGGTCTCCCTCTTATTCCAAGTGCTGCGAGCTGCGATCTTATCTGCGTGGAGAGAGGGATAAAAGCTAAAGGCTGCAGCGGCCAACTACGATGATACACCCGACTGTATGGTATATATATAGCTATATACATATACGCAGACATATAACGCAGCGGATGAGAGTGTCAGGACTGCGAACGAGGGATGCCACGGCCATATTCCTTATTGGAATGCGGTGACCAGCAGGCCTGCGAGAGAGATTGGGGGGACAGTGACGTACCCCCCGTGGAGGGGGATGGGGAGATCCTTATAATACTCCTCTACATTATATACCTATATATATATATATACACACGATACCAAAGCCGTAAGAAAAGCAAATAACCGTAATGTACAGGGTTAATTGATCTCGTGGAGAATCGCGGAGAATCGATAGATAACGAGGATGATGACAGGAAAGACTGCCAAGTGCGCGTTGGTTAATACAGTGGACGCTCATTGGCCGGGAGTGTATCGCGAGGGACGCGGCGCTGCTGCCCCCCTGCGGATCTCGCCCGAACAGCCGAGAGAGTTGCTTTATGGTAGCGTTTTACAATTATAATCGAAGGAATAAAGCACGGTCCCCCCCACCCCAGCAAGCAGCTCGCCGTTTCATCGAGTCTTCCACTTACTCGACCGACCTCTCTCGGAATCTCTCGCCAATTTAAGCGTCGCCGATTTAAAAGCAATAACGTCCACCAATGAAATTTATGCCGAGTTTGCTCGCTCGCGCGTCATTCTCCGCGGGACCGGGAGGTGGACCCGGCTCTGTGTGCCTCGCCTGGCCAGACTCGCAACGATTATTCTTTCCCATCGCCGTAGTATCCGGAGTGAAGCAGCACTTTTTTTATTCTTCATATACGTGTCCGCTGGACGAGAGATATATTGTTTCCAATATTCTCCACCGACGTAAAATATTACCGAGCTTGTGCTATGTATACTACACATATTTCGATCGCACTTGTGCTTTATATAACCTATCCGTGTACACATATATACATATATACAATGTACATAGGTGGTTCGATCGGAGGATCAGCCGAACGATTACGATCTCTACGAAATTGTCTGGTGTGAAAAGCCGTCCCGGACGGACGTAGCAGGTGTCTCTCCAGATGAAAATCTCTGCTCTCTCGTAGGTATTTATCGGCCGAAAAACCTCGACCTCGAGAGCCACGCCTACGTCCCGCACTGCTGCCACTGGCCGCAGATCAATCAATAAAGAAGCGCTAGCTGCCTGCTTGCCCGAGCTCGACTGCTTGACACAAAAAAAGAGACCGATTACGCATAATCCGATAACGTTAACGAGCTTGACGAGCAATCAATTCTCATTTCTCCCCCCCCCCCCCCCCTCTATCGGAGAGTTCCAAACGAAGGGATTGGAGGAGAGTATCGAACTCGATTCCGATTGTCCCGTTGAGAAAATTATAAGAAGGTGTTGGAGGAGCTCTCGGCTCATCTCGAGCCGCGCGGCTCGCTCGAGGAAACACCACGGGGGGCACCGAGCTTAATTATTGTCCACACGAAACTACTACCGTGGTAGCATTCAATTAGCCCCGCGCGGCATATGAAATATTATTGCGACGTCCTCGCAACGTACTCACGACAAAACAGGCCTCTTAACATATTTCATTACCGTGAGTCATTTCTCGCTCGCTTCTTCTCCTTCATATTTTTCTCTCTCCCCCCCCCCCCCCATCCATACCCCCACCACGATGAAATTCGAGATACTTGACCAAAACGGTAAGACTAGTAGCGGGTGGTCGCACACCTTCCACGGAATTTACCTCTCTTGGCTCCCTTCGTGTATATATTATTATTATTATCATTATTATTATATTACACCGACGCTCGCCCATTCATTCCATCCTCTCCCATTCATTCGTCCCGAGCAGATGTTTACGATTAGAATATCGAGTATAATGAAAAATTGGGCCATTCGACGTGCCGGAGTGTTTAGGTGAAAGGGTCTTAAAAAATACGCGGCACACCGCGTGAGGCCCAGACGCACGAGCCAAATCCGAGAGACGTCTGATGGACCAAACGACTAACCGAGAGTAATTAATAAGCTCCCGGGTAAGCATCCATAATTCAAATGGCGTCTATCCAACTTTGTATGAGTTAAAGATGAACCCGAGTCGAATTAATCTCCGCGTACCTACGTCGCGAATGCCCCAAACGAGGGATAATTAATTTCCACACCTATATCCTTGCTAATTGATCGCTTCCCCCTTCCCCCCTCCTCTTCGCTTTCTCCGTTTACATGTAACAGTTAAGATTGAGATAACGTTCGATGGAACGTTGCGAATCTGCTTGAATGGTTCGCGTCAGCATCCACAGCGATGGTGGATGAAATAAATTCGAGCAAGCGCAGAAGGTGCGTTATATACATACATATATATATATATATATATATAGACAACAGTGTGTTCGCGAGAGGAGCGGATCAGAGTCCTCCGGCGGGTTTGCTCGCGTTGCTCGGAGGCGCATTGCGAGAGAGCAACGCGGCCAGTCTTTCCGTCTTCCAGATCGATTCGCTATACCCTGCCAGCATTCACGCTCCCCTCCAAACATCTATACGTTTCAATCGTTCTTACATCTATATATGTATATTTATACTCTCACTCTTACCTGCTAGGCGTGAAAAATTCCAAGAACCGCACGCAGTTTGCTCGTGCCAATAGTCGACACTGTAAACAAACGAACGAAGAGAGGAAGAAAGAGAGAGAGAGAGAGAGAGAGATAGAAAACACAACACTGTAATCTTTCTCTCTCTCTCTCTCTCTCAGCCCTTGATCATTCAATGATCACACACAGTGCAGGTCGATTACACAGGTTAAGACTGTGCATATGTGTCTACATATATATATGTATACAGCATAGGCAAGGGGTAATTCGATTTGGTGACGGGACTTAATGGAGGAATGGCGGAGACAGGAGCAGCGTTGCCATCGGCTCGTCCGGGGCTTTACCCGAGGGGCGTGAGCGTCGCTCGATGGGAAAGGGGTGCTCATTGGCGTAAACTCACCGAAAATCTCTTCCCTGCGAAGCCACCTTATCAATCTTATCGATTCTATCGCGAGAAACATTCACCCCCACCCTCAAAACCCATACCAAAAATTCAAATCATCCTTCCGTTGAAGTTTCTGGAGAGATCGCGAACGATCGCCAATCAACGCGAATTTGTTGAAGCGTCGGCGCCATTGCGGTTAGGCACTCGGGGGTGAGTAAGTAAAGCGGTGGATGAGAAGATGGTGGAGGTGAGGGGAGGAGGAAGAAGCGGCGGAGCGTGTAATTGAGTCCCATGCGCGCGATCGCTACTTTATCGACCTCAACCCCCCCCCCTCCTCCTACTACCGCCTCATCGCGCCAGCCCGCGCCCCGCAGCATCTTTCCCTTTTCCAAGCTCTATCGAGTGACTGAAACGACGGCGGAGCGACGGAGAGGGACGCGGAGAGTGTTTGGAAAATTAATGAAAACGAGCCGGCCGACGCTTAAATGCTGCAAATATCCGTGACAAAGCTTACTTAGCCAAATGGCCCTGATATCGATCCTTCTCGGCCAGTCATTAACAGATTGGAAATGTAGACTCTGTGCTATAGGTTATAATACACTAAAGATCGCGTCGTCGTTACGCGAAAGGGTTCCTTCTGCAATTAGATTCATGCCGTGCCCCTTCCTCCTCCTTACGCTTAATTGCTGCAGCACCGCTTATTGGCCGAATGCTCGTGATAAGAATAAGAGAAGAGTCGAGCGATGAAACTGGGGGATGGGTTAAGGAGAAGGCATAACAGAGAAATGATTTGATTAAAATGTAAAGGAGCGCAGCGTCGGCAGGAGGCTTCTGTTTGCGCATTTCACGCTTCGCCTGTAAAAAGCACGAGCCACCCGTTAGACAGATGGTAGTCGGCGCACTCAATGGCCTGAGAAATTGGATCGCGTTTTAACTCCCTTACGTTTTCAGCTTCCAAGTGCGGATGTACGAATGATGCTTGTTCGGGACTCACCCACGATATCTCCAAACCTTCAGCGTCCTCTCATCGTAAATCTTTATACGCAAAGTATCAATCCTTTACCATTGATTTCTGATTATGCGAATAATTCGTATTCCTTAAGTCGATCATTTTGTTAACTTAGGTTAAGAATATTTAAGGTTAAATTAACGGTTGCTAATTAGCTTTTCAGGAAGATAGAGAATAAATTCTCTGAGATACAGATATTTGATAAATTATTCTAAATTCTTTCTACGCAAAATACTGCAGGAGTTTTGACAAAATTTCACGAAACGATTTCCAATTATCGTGTAATACACATAGTAAACAGAAAGCTCGTCGCGTCTCGACTTTGTTTACATTTATAATGTTCGAGTACGGACGATGCTCGTCCAGGCGCCGCCACTATCTCCAGACCTTCCCGATGCAATATTGTATATTCCTAATAGAGAAAATGACCGACGACCGAGCAAATTTTACGTGCTTCCGGACAATTAGGAATTATCGTGCGTCATCTGCAGGACATAAGTTGATACCCTAGCACGCACACGACGCTATACAGAGGCCGATATTTAGACTAATCGGGTTCAAGTGGATCGTTTATGGAAATCGAAGAAGAAAGTAGAAATTACAGTCGATATAATACAACTGACGTGTAGATACACGGGCGGGCTAATTGTCGTAAAATCCAGTGGGAACGTCGGACCGAGCGAGTTTCTCCCGCGGGATCGGGTTTAGTTAGGGTTAGAGGAGGAGGGGGGAGGGGGAGCGTGTTGCGCGGAGTATTGTAATCTAATCGAATGGAATGACGCTTTCGCGAAGGGTTTCCTCGCCGTAGGGGTGAGCGGGGGTTTAGGGTGATTGGTGTGGGTGGACAGGCAGGAGAGGAGAGTCGGGCAGAAGGTAGTCAGTGTCAGAGCAGAGCAGGCCAGCGGCAGGTTTCGTGCTCGAGCGAGGTCGGTGGGGGTTGGCCCATTCCAGCAGGCTGATATCGAGAGTGGGAGAGATGAAATTTGGGTGGGGAGTGGTTGGAGAGTGGGGATAGAGATAGATATACCACTATAGAGAAAGAGAAAGACAGAGTAGTCAAGTAGTGTGCTACACTGGCAGCAATCACCGTGAGTGGGCGACACGCGCGTCTCGTGGGTTATCAGCCTGATGAGCCTGGCCCTCTCTCCCTCTTTTCTCTGCTTTTAACCGTTCCCCAACTATCCTCCTCTCTACAGAAATAGGCTCGACGGAGATCACTGTCGTGTTGGCTTGAAAAAAGGACATTTCGAAAAGGAGAAAGATTGCTGAACGACAAGGAGGTAGCGCTACTTGGACAGGAGGCTATCGTTTCGAGAGTAATGGGACACGCGATCCGATGCTAACCATATGACGACAAGGCATAGCAGCAGTGGCAGCACCAGCGTCGATCCAGTTCCTCCTCCCGCCGCCGGGGGTCGGTAATGACACACGGCGACATGTGGCAGGATCGTATAAACCAACGCGATTTCTATTGAAATGAGCCTAACCCCGGTCACGACGATATTTGCCGAAAAATGCGAGAACGCTCTGCGGTCTAGCTCTCATTTTCTTCTCCTCTTTTTCCACCCTTTTTTATCGTCATCGTGTCGAGACAGAGAAGCAGCAGCAACGAACGGATTCCCTACCGCTCTGCTCACCTCGCTTCGCCTCACCTAACCTCGCCTCGCGCATCGATCCACTCAGGCATGCGTGAAGGAAACATCCTGCTGACGTCCCGCGCTCCTCCATGTAATGTCCAGCGAATCTTCCTTCTCCTCTTCCATGCAAAACTTTTTAAACGGATTCTCCGGGAGCAGTAACTCGTTCTTTTTATTGGTCCATCAGTCAAGATCAGGTCCTTCGCAGTGGTTACACTGAAAATCCAGATCTGCACGCGGCTGTGACGCGTAGGCAGACGCGGGAGCCAATGGGATGGATGGATGGACAGGAGAATGAGGAGGAGGGAGGGGGGGGGCGACGTGGACTCTCGCGTATGCTCGGCGATCGGAGCAACGGCGACGGTGATCCATCACCTTCAAACTCTTCTCGTACAATGCGTACATGTATGCCACCAGAATCTGCCGCCTCTCCGAGGAGAACAGCGAGCCATTCTTGTGCCACCCACGTCGAGCCTGGATCGCTATCTTGAACTCGATTATTTGCCTCGAAGAATTTCTCTCGAAAAATTAACGCTCCAGATTTGCTTCCTATATTGGCAAGGAATCGTATCGACTCTCGTGTTTTTCTTTTTATTATTATAAATACACACATATATATAAATATAGTACATAGAGGATTTCTGCGGAGGGTCTCCTTCGAAAAGCCTGCAATTTGTAATCCCGTCGCGTACTACGTAGCAGTGGGCGATAGTCGTAAATCGACAGGGCCAAAGCAAAATCTAAAGTTTAGATAAGGGGGTATAAATATGTGGAAAACGTTCCCGAGGGAGAGGACTGGAGAGCCATTGCAGCTTTTTCTCGGCAGGACGAGCATATCGGACCAGAGTTCTGCCTAAAGATTCCAAGGGTTCAGCTATACTTGAATAAACGGACCTCTCATAAAACCTCCCCCCTCCCCCTTCAAAGTCCTGCCGAATCAGCGTGTTGCGATACGCGAGGTTAGATTTCGCTAACGGCTAAACTATTCCAAATACTCGATATTCCTTTCCTTTCAATCTGTGCGTCGCAGGTGTGGCTTCTTGCATGGATGGCTGTTTCGTGCGATACAGTAGTGTGTATAAAGCAGATACCGCCACTCGAGAAAGAAAAAAACAGGAACGAAATATAAAAGAGCGATCTTATCTTACACAGCAGAAGGGAGTGAGGAAAAGCAGAGCTACCGTGAGTCGATGTTTTTCTTTTTTTTTTTCTTGTTCAATGAAAATTATAGGCGCCCGACTAGACGAGACGACGCGTGCCACTTGGTAAACTTATCAGTCGCCATGCACCACTCGAACGCAGTCGAGACACTCTTAAATCGGCTTACTCGTGTTATCGTTAACGCAGACCACTACGTTGGCCAAGTGCCGTCGACTTGTGTGCGATAATAAACCAAACGTCTACCTATGAAATTTTTTCTCTTCCTTAGAGATTGGAAGAGAAAAAAAACAAGAGTCGAGCTTTCGTCGAGGGATCCGATACGTGTGTTCACACAACAAATTTGCACGCAATTCAGTGCCATGCTTCCTCGCGTGCATTACAATAATTAGGTTTACGGGTGCATCAACTGGCGCGCGCACGCTACTAAATTAATACTTTTTAACGAGCAAATGCAATTAACTGGCGGTTTCACGGTTCGTGCTCCCGTAACTGTGACTTTAGGCGAATTGCTATTCGCTAGGTTAGGATGAGATACGTTTGAAAGCATAGTGGTGGGAAGAGGTAGGGGGGAAGAGCAGGGTTGTCTCTGTGCTGCTGCATTAATCAGGAGGAAGACGCGGGAGAAGGAGTTCGTGTGGTAGCACTGTACTCGTGAAACGGTCTGAAGGAGGCAGCAGGCGAGGAAAGTATCCAACGCGACTTCATTTGGCTCACCGAACGAACAGTTGGGTCTCCCCCCCCCCCCCCCCCTCCCCACCTTCAGAGTCGCTGTTCCATTTTCGCGTGATTTACGAGCAGCAAGCTGCAGCTTTCGAATGCGAAAACGAAGATGAGGATACACTCGACTCCGAATGTCTTGAAAGACACATAAAGGGAAGAAGCTCTCGCGGCGGGCGCAGGCAGGGTCGATGCGGAGATAAATCCAACTCCGCCATTTCCCACAACAACGGGGGGCCATAATTGCTCCCTTCCAACACACAAGCGTAGCTGTGAAAATCTAGATGGAAATCTAAAAAGGTAATAAAAATGCGAGAATAAAATCGATGAGTCCTAGAAGGAATTTGCCATTCTGGTGGGTTTGAGGCAATGTCGTGTTGTGTCGTGTCGTGTCGTGTCAGGTTAGGGGACAAGCGATGCTATCTGAAATGGCGGAGGAGAAAGAAGCACCCCTCTGCGAGTACGACACAGATCTCGCGCCATTACTCAGGCGAAACAGCTAAGAATGAGGATAAACCAGCATAAACACCCGGAGAGATATAGAGTGTGTGAGAGTGAGAGAGGAATAGTGCGTGGGATTCGGCGTAAAAATGAGTTGTGTCAACGTGTGCGCTCGAACCAGCAGCCCCCCCGCTTTGCTGCCTCCAGGTGGTCAGTTTGTTTTATAGTGCTGCCCCCCCCCCCTTTAACCCTCCCCCCCTTCTCCCTAACCTCTCCCACCATGTCTCGCGTTAGACGAATCGTCCTGTTGCTTTGACAGGGATCGGCTTTAATAGCGCCCGGGAAATATTAATCGCAACAGCAATCTCGTGGACCCTGGAGAAATGATTATTAGCGATAATGTCAAGGGTGCTCGAAGGCACGTCCTCTGCAATGGAGCTGTAAGCTTCGATCAGGATCCATCCAAGTCCGAGTCCGGGTCCTTCCGTGCGATGATACACGCTACCATGATCATTTCATCTAATTGAAGTAAAACATAGGGCGCACGCGCTAGCAGAACGGATCGCGGTACACCATATACATCCTGGAATCCTGTAACCCTCGTATACACGTATCGGATCACCAAATGACTGCCTCCCGTTTCTCCACAGACCCTGTATTTCACGTTGCACGTGCCGGTTCAACGTTGAACGTTTCGCTCTTCCGCCTCTTCTTCTTCTTCTTCTTCTTCTTTCTCCCCCGCCTCCTTGTCATTACCCATTTCTACTTTGAAAGAAAGCAAGACAAATCTCATCCGCAAATCAAAATTTAGACTGCACATCAACAGGAATCCGCTTTCGCGTGCTGCGATTAGCTTGAATGCCCATGCCCCATGGGCTGCTGCTGCTGGCTGGACGATAAATAAATAACTTCGGTGCTGGTGGAAAAGAGCGGGAACCCTCGTAAACGATGTTTTACGATCCGATTCCTTCACTATAGATCCGGTGGCTGCTTCTTCCATGATCGCGATGAAATTCTCCGAGCTTCTCGAAAAAAAGTTTATACGGCATGTGAGAAAGAAAAAACATTCTTTTATCGCTGTCATCTACGAATCTTATAGAGAGGACAAGACTCTTAAAATTAACGGGGCGTTTGGGAATGATAAAAAACAATATTTGTATTCAGAAAATATAATACAAAACAAACGTGGTACGAGTGTGTGCGTATATACACGTACCTCTACGTTGTGTATACATACATTTTTTCGAATTCTTTATAAACCACTGCTAAAAGCTAGTTTATTTACTTTGAACGTAGGATTTTTTTCCTTTTTTCGATTCAATCGTAATGAGTTTTCATTATATAAACCTCTTACATTGGCTATAATTATAATTATATATAAACAAGCGCTTAAAATACGTGCCAATACCACTTTTTACAAGTCTTAAGAAACTTTATATTGGTAATTAATACTACTTATATATTGTATACTTATATAATACTTATATATTCCATGATAGTATAAATAATTATAGTATAAGCTATCGCTATTATCTGTAGCACCGATTCGTTAAATTCTTTATGATAATATATTCTTGTAATAAATAATTTTGTAGAACGTAATCAAAATATTACGTTCTCGCTAATAGATTGCTGAAATGATGTTTCACAAAAATCATTTCAAATTTCTTTCCTTCAAATAAAACAGAAATTTATAATATCAAAATATTTTACAGAAATCTTATTAAAGCGCAATTCTCGTATCAGCACAAGAGCGGCTTTATTCAATCTTTCATCCATTCAACGCTTCATTGAGTAATTTGTGCTTATAAAAGGATGCATTTTCTCTTTTTAGTCGGTTCCGGCGGCTCTAACGCTGCCAAAATTGCTTCATCAAATACATTCTTTAGCCCTTTCTGAAAGATCCATTGGTTTTTTTTTTTCTCATGTTTGGTCATAATTGGAGAAATAGTTATGCAAAAAGGAGCTAACTTATAATGAAAGGTTTAACATTTTTAAAACTACTATTTACAAGATATGGTATTTAGTAATAAATTTCTACTATATCTTGTTAGGTGACCTGCTCTTGAAAGTTTTATTCTGGAAATTAATATCTTTAGTCTAGTTCTGCAATATTCGGTGCTGTCAACTCAGGTTTATAATATTCCAAGCTAGTTCCTTTTTGCTTAATTAATTCTATTCACTATTATATATCTGTCTAATGGTATATGTAGAAATTTCTCTTTACCTGTGTCAAAGCACTGCACTCTACATATTTAACAGCCTTCAATTCCTTTGCAAGCTTCTCACCTTGCTCTGGTGTTATTGGTTTTTGCTTATTTTTGGCAAGTTTTTCTATTGTTGCACTATCACTTCTTAAATCAATCTGCGTGCCAACAAGTAAAAATGGAGTCCTTTGACAATGGTGAGTAATTTCTGGTACCCACTAAAATTTAAATCTTTTATTATATTTATTCATAAGAGTATATATTCATGTGTAACTTTACCTTCTCTTTCACATTCTCAAATGATGATGGGGAAACTACAGAGAAACCAACTAGAAAAACATCTGTTTGAGGATAGCTCAGAGGACGAAGTCTATCATAATCTTCTTGGCCTTAAAACAGTAAGAATATTGTGTCATTTAATGTACAAAAATTTTTAACATTAACTACTTGCTTACCAGCTGTATCAAACAATCCTAGGGTGTAAGGATCACCACCAATCATTACTGTCACTGCATAATTATCAAAGACAGTAGGCACATACTCCGAAGGAAATTTATTTGTTGTGTACGAGATTAAGAGACAAGTTTTTCCAACTGCTCCATCTCCTACCACTACACACTTTATTGTTTGCATCTTGATATTCGTTTATAAAATATCCTCTGGAATATAGTTAATAATAAATTGAATTTAATTAGCTTCTAACCTCAAAATACGTCTTTCAATACAACAAATTATAAGAACAAATATTTTACCACAATTAATCTTAAAAACGATCGTTCCTATTATATCTTCTATTTAAAGAGAAACGAAATTTAAATGCAGGGTGCTATTTCTTTTCTCAAAAGCTTGTAGCACGTACGAGTTTAGTTAAATGCGTTAAATGTCTGATATTTTACGTCAATCCGGTCAGAGTTCTAAAGTTGTAATTATTATTAAGGTTATGGAACTACCGCTTATTTGCTTAATTTTTATGATTGATAAAAATGCTTTTGATAAAGAAACTGAGGTTTAGGTAACATTCAAGGAATTTTATAATCGATTCAAATTCTTTTCAAATCTGAGGCGATTATTAATCATTAATCTAACATTGTAACTCGTGACTGTGATATTTAATCGAGCTTTAACAACGGTGTTTGAATGCTCAAGAACCGACAATTGGGTTCTTAATTAAAAGATAGATTCTGTAGGATTTAAATTATAAGAAATAATATGTAAAGATTATTTATTTTGCTTTAAAAAAAAATACAGAGTATTATAGCTGTATAAAAAATCTTCGATTTTTATATTAGTATTTCATATAAAAACAAACCATTATATTTTTATATATAAAAATAATTTCAAACGTATTTAATAAGTTATGTTATTACATATGTAAGAGAGCAATCAAGCTAATAACTTCCATAAACTGTAACTTTACTATGTAAAAAGACTTCACAGCAATTTGCTATCTGGTTTCTGGTTTGGAGAAAGGTTGCAACGATCCTGGCTGAACCCATGAGAAACCCATGATTCTATTATTTTCTTCTTCCTAAATTTTTGTCAAAGCACATGTTATAATTATGTAAGATTTTAAACAGTTTTTAAAATATTCAATCATTATACAACCTACCCTTGGTTCATAAATTAATTGCTTCAATGGATCATGCAATTCAGCTATGTATGGACTGAATGCTATGTAATGAGGATCATCAATTGAGGGTGGATCATATATCTGACTTATACTATCTTTGGCTGAAAAGTTTGCTCTACATTCAAATTCTTCAAAATTATTTTCCAACCTATAATGAAATAATTGATTAAGTACTTCATTTATATTATTTACATTGTTCAATAAATGTACTTACAATGATGCTGCTTCTTGATTTATAGCAACCATTTTTGTATCTACTTTTATGAGTATTTTTGTTATGAACTGTATCAATTGCCAGATCCTATTAGTTCTCTTCCACTCAGGAAAGTCATGAGAAACAAATAATTCTCCAGTTTCAGGACTAATGAGGGGATGAAAAATTTTTGTTTGAAATATAACTTTCTAAATAAATATAATACATCCATTAAAAAGAAAACTATTTTAACAAATTTTTTGTTGTGTTAAGAGAAAATCTTACTGGGCATCCACCATCAGGAAAATTGTCTGGCAATGTGATGGTAAATCTAAAAATTCCACCTTGATAGACCCCTTGCCTCACAAATTGTACTCCGAACCATACTAGTAAAATAACCAATGTTAGAACACATATTTATTTTTACATAAAAAAAACATTGGATAGGCAAACTTACAGAAAGAATTTTGTGCGGATGGTATGACATATATCCCTTTCAAATCTTGGTTACACAATAAATTGCTATAAAAAGAGCAATAAAGTAATTTATAAAACAAACTATCCTATTTTATTAGGGTCAATACTTACTACTCTGACAAAATATTGTACTCTTGTAAAAAGACTGCATATTCTTTGCTTGTTTGAGAAACATTTGGTCTGTCAATCATCTTTATTGACATACTTAATTGTGGGTCTCCATTTGTACTCTTGCTAGATGGCAAAAGTTTTCTAAATGAACCTTCCCTCTTCAGATCGTTTCGCCTTTCGCTCTCATTCTGAAAATTAAGTAAATTATTATAAAAAAGTACTATTTTGTTTATTTACAAATATTAATTAAGTAAACAGCTGACTTACATTAATTCCCGACATAGTATACGGGTAGTAACCGAGCTCCGTTCAATAGTAATATACTTCTTTTCAAAAGTGCATATCTGAATCTCGTCCAATCTAATCTAAAAAGTATGGTATGTCGTAATCGTTAATAAAATGTTAAGTTGATTTTTAACTTGACAAGTTGACAACTAACTAATCCTCCCTTCACCAAACATGATCTCTCCTCTCTCCACCTCTCTCGCTCTACACTCTACGCTGCGCAACATCTTCTGTCATCTCCAGTAATCTCTCTCTACCGATAAAGAAACTTCTTACGGTTTGAGATAAAACCGACAGGTTCTCTCTAGTCGACACATTTGCGCGAGTGATATCTAGCTAAAAACGCAGGTGTATTAATTCTGATTAAAATCGAAGTCGAACAACTGTCAAATGACAATCCTCTTCATAAGATTATTAAGCTTTTAACTTTTAGGGTTGAAATGGCAGCTGAAATAAAGCCCGCACCAGGCGTGAATCAAGATAAATTCAGTAGCAGCCGAAAGCCAGTCTTATTGTCAAAATTAGAAGGCTGCAATGATGACGTTAATGCCGCTGTTATCATACCTCGGAAAGAAGGAGTAATCAGCGTTTGCGATGACAAGTAATAAATATTTTTCCTTTTCGAGCGAATAGTCTTTGCTTCTACTTCTTTAAGATTTTTTTTCTGCAGGACTATCAGAGTATGGCTGAAACGAGACTCTGGACAATATTGGCCAAGTGTCTGTCAATACATGACAGCAGGGGCAACGTCCATGCATTATTGCGTTGAGACACGCCAGTTGTTTGTTGGTTTAGAAAACGGTTGTATAAATGTTAGTTTATCCGTGAATCACTTGTGCCTGTATCATTCAGTAATTATTTTCTTTCCAAAAATAATTCCAGCAATCTGAAATTTTTAGGAATTTATTCTGGAGCAGGATTATAATCGGATGACTGCCATGAGAGAATATTTAGCCCACCAAGCTAGAGTTACAGGAGTCATATATGCACAAAGCCACGACTGGGTATTGAGCATTGGCCGTGATAAATCATTTCAGCTACATAGTTCAGAATCTGGAGCAAAACTAGGCTCTTATCAGACAGATGCTTGGTACACAGCCTTACAGTATCCTTTGTTAATTACACACTGGTTGAGAATAATACTCATTTCATACTAAACAATTTCTTAATAAGATCATAGATTTGATGCACAATCAAAGCATGCTTTTGTTGGAGACTATTCTGGACAAATAGCTATGCTGAAATTAGAAAATAATGGTGTCACATTTATTACCACATTGAAAGCTCACACAGGCAGCATTCATACTCTGGCATGGGATTCTGAGAAGCAGCTTTTATTTTCTGGAAGCTTCGATCAAAGTATCATTGTATGGGATATTGGTGGACGTCAGGGAACCGCGTATGAACTACAGGGTCATCAGTATGTTTTTTAATTTTAGAATGGGAATAATATTTATTGTTCAAAGTGTAATTTTTATCATATTTTTATTTCCTTTCCAGTAATAAGGTAACTGCTCTGTGTTACGCCAGCAACGAGCGTGTTTTATTATCCGGTGGCGAAGACGGCGTTATAGTGTGCTGGGATATGGCTGCAAATAGAAAAGAGACTGCGGCGTGGGTAGAATCTGACACTTGTGAAGTATGTAAATTTATTACTAAATTTTAATACTGCTCTACTTACACTGATGAATTTTTAATATACGATCAGGCTTGCGGACGGCCATTTTTCTGGAATATAAAAGCAATGATGGATCAGCGACAATTTGGATTGAGACAGCATCATTGTCGTCATTGTGGAAGAGCACTTTGTGCTCGTTGTACCTCACAACGTATACCAATCCCGTCTATGGGCTTTGAATTCGAAGTCAGAGTATGCGATCCCTGTCACATTCAACTTAAAGCTGCAAAGTAGGGATGCATGATCAATCAATAATACATACAAATTAAAGCAATAAAATAATTGCAAACTTTTAACAAATTAATCAAAATTTGCAGCCAAACGCCTTTGGCATCGTTCCACGATGCTAAACATAATGTGATCGGAATGGACTTGGATACGTCACAACGAAGATTATTGACAATCGGGCAGGATAGAGTAATTAAAATTTGGGATATAACGGCACTTTTACAGTGAATCTCTTCCAGAAAGTATATGATTATATTTATAAATACTCGATCGAATCAAACGAAAAAGGTAAGATCATGTTTGTGAATGGAAAGATGTGTATTATTCAGAGCCTATTTTTGTGATTATCTCATTATTGTGTCTAACTGCGACTTTTAACTTTTTTTTCACGTTTTATAATACGATTAAGTTGATAAATAGTCGAATGAACTCTGCAGAAAATAAATTTATTAGGGAACTTGTGAGCTGTGGCTCGTTATACGATAGTTATAAGTAATATGTATACTACACATTATTTTAGAACTATTTTTTTTTGCTCTAAAATGACCAAAGCAAACTACGATCTAGCTATTTTTTGACAACCATGGTAAAGTTTTGCAAACTTTACTTTAAAATGGAAGGAAGCATTTATTAGAAATATCTTCATAATTTCTTGACTGTTGTATTATAAAACGATAAACATGTACACTACTAATTAATCCTCATAAGTATCATAGCTCCTTCTTCATTTTCTAGCTACAAACTTTATTATTATATTGAAAACGAGAAACTGTATTTAACACAATTATACGAGCAATTGAAAAACGATCGGCTGATCAAAACACGTTGCTGAGTTGTAAAATATCGATGCTCTGTATATGTGTGATACGTTATTATTACAGGAGCTTAAATATTTGCTTACTGTTTTAAATTCTCTCGAGGAGTAAACAATTGCCCGAGGGGTCGTCACGTAAGTGATTATTATTACGCTTCGCTTGTTCCTCGAAGCATTAAACAATAACGTTTAGTCGAAAAGGTGTTTCATGTCGAAAGAATGCTATGACAAGGGAGAAGTGTGGTGATTGGTCATTATCGGGAATCACAATTACAGTTCATTTGTTCCGATATTCTTTAGACTTGAAAGACGTAAGTGAGAACAAAAAAGTATAAGGTAAAAATCAAGAAGAAGTTTTTCTGCATTTTATTCAATAGGTTTTCATAAGGTTTTAACTGTGTTAAAAGCAATTGTTAAAGATCCCTAGTCTCTTTGCTTACTATTGAATGTATGATTGTTTAATTATTAATAATTATTATATTAGGAAACGCGGCAAGTGGTGTGTGAGAATATTGAATTTGCCATTAAATATATTTTTCTCTGTTAATCTATATATAATAAGTGGGTACAAGCTATGCAATTTTTCCGCTATTTTTCGAAGAATCAAACGATTCCTTATTCTTTCTTTAGAAACATTCCATTTGCACTGATGTTAAAGGTGAAAAGTTTATTTGTAAAGAAAGAGGGGGAAAAATCGATCAATCGAGCTTCCAAAAAGTGACAAAAATTCGTTGTAAGAATATTATGCAATACATACACTTAGAAACGTATAATATACATATTGCATTTGCTAAAAGTAAGTGTATAGTTATTGTTAGCGCTTACGCGTTACGAGTTGCATGTTCTCATCGAAACAATATAATGCATATCTTGTACCTGAATACAAATATATTTGTAAAATCAAAATATTTTACTTAATTCAGTAGTCTTCTCTTTACTAGATATGAATGATATTGTATCATTTTGCGATATGATTGAATTATTATGCCAGTTTTAAATTGTCTGCGAATGAGAAATACATAATATTATAGTTATTTTGTATGTTGCTAAAGAATATATCCTACCGAAACAATTTCTGGTCTATCAATATCTGAAAAGTTTGTTTCCTGCAAAATTTGAAAGGCATCGATATGATATCTGGCTGCTGGAGTAAGCTCTATCAATAAAACAGGTAAATATAGAGTCGATCGTGGCGGCACAAGTAGCAATATTAAGTATTCGTATATGGTTTATGTTTTGGGTATACAAGTTTGCGGAGTCGGTAGAGTAGATCGCGATAATAATGGTGAGTGAAGAGTATGTATTTGTCACTATTTGTGTAGTTGAGCGCGTTGTGTTGAACGGATTGAACCAAGTCAACCAAGTCGAAATCATCGAGAGAGACGGAAAGAGTGCGTTGAACAGGTAACTGGTACTGGTACTACTGGTAGGTAGATTAGTTGGTGCTGGTGAATAGTGTGGATGGGTATAGGCTGAGGCAGGTTGTGGGGGCCGTTTTCCACCTCTTCGAAGTTCGGACAGCTTCCACCTGGCAGAGCCGATTCGAACCGAAGCTCTCCGAGACCGAGCGGACGTGTTAATGTGCCGGTCACCGTGGCTGGCCCATCCTCCGGAACAAGCGCGCTTACTTTTCATGTCTGTTCTGGTTCTGTTCCTCGTTCGTTCAGGGCTCAGGTTCGTATTGTTCTTCTAGGGAGCACCTGTCGTCTGTATTTATTGCTCTCTATCGCGTAAACAGAGAGACACGCGCGTGCCCCTGATCCTCTCACGCGACTCATTCGACAATCCATCCAACACGACGATAATATGAGAAAAGCACAAAACAGTGGCGTTCAAGTGCAGTGCAGTGTCTCTTCTTAATGGAGCGTACCGCCGTTTTAGCCGACGTATAGCTATCGTCGTGCTACTCCTTTCTCGTACAAGGTATTACTACGATATTATTTACTTTACCTTACCTAGCCTTGCCTTCACTTCAATCCACCTTGAAAACCATCTTTTGTCATTCTTCCTCCTTTTCCATTCCCCACGACCTTTTTCACATTACTAGCAACTCCCTCCCTCGTCTAGGTACTTTTTATAATTATTCAATCAAGGGCAATGCCCTTTCCGCTTGCCGGCATCTCGTCGAATGACACGCGGCTAGTGTGTGCGTGCGTAGAATGTTATGGCCCTGCAGCCATGCCATACCTTATGAAAATCGTTCCTGATCCACGAGCTGTCAATGTCCCGTACATTCATCCTTAACATTCCTTAATCATTGTATTGCTCCTATCGGTCATACTCGGTATTTCGAAATGTTTACTCTGAGATTTCAGACACTTATTACAGCATATGACTGTATTGTTATCATTTCTCGTTCGTAGAACTACGATATCGCAAATATCATGATATCTAGAAAAGTGTAGAGCCGCTTACCAAGCGCGCTTCCTCCCATTTCCCAAGCCTTGACCTAAAATCAGATCTCATATTTGGTATTATTATTATACGTGATGTATATGTTACATTCAGTCGGACGTGATTCTAGAAAAATCCAATAAGATATCCGGCACCTTATTCTGTAACTTCAATGTCAATTGTCGGTATTGCTGAGCACCGAAAACGATGTATATATACATTTATCATTACGCTTAACAATATTTGTCGTCAACTTCAACCTAATGATACTGAAATTTGTGGATACGAGCTACAAAATAGTCCTACTGGTCTACAGTGACTTTGTTGTTGTTGTTGTTCGTTCAGTCGTTAAAGTCTCTCGTGAATGGCGTGCATCTTGTAAATAAAAGGAGACAGATGTATGGTAGATATTTTGAAAGTCAGTAAAACGGATAAAGCGTGTTTCCCACGAGACTAGACGCGTTACTGCCGTACCGGCAAAACAGGGCAAAACATAACACATTTGCCCCCTCTGCGCAATAAAGATGGCGAGCAACAGAGAGTTGTTAAAATTGCCAGGTCCCATGACGTTTCAAGTTCAACGAGCGGAACAAATCGTCAACGATGAAATTGAAATGATGTTTTGCGTTAAATGCAGACATTTTGCGAGTGACAATTCCCAAGCTAGATGAAAGCATGAATCTGAGCGCGTGTTTTTGGCCAGAAGAGAGATTGAGATCCACGATCCGACTCGACGCGACGCGACTCGGCGGAAGGATCGAACGATCGAACGACCAAACGGGGCCGTACAGCACAAAACTCTTCTACCTAACCCACTTTAGCAAGAACAGGTTTGTGCTGGCCGCTTCTCTGGTGTACGTAACGGTGGTCGACCAGACGCATCATCGGGAAATTTTCTCCAGACTCCTGGTCGCATACCATATATACCATATACCGTACAACGCCGTACGATAACCTAAAAGAATGTCGTCGAGCCACCATCGAACAAACAATTTTCCCGCCAAATACTGTACCAATAAAATTTCATAATTCGAACGATTCATGTTACAGGTGGAGCGTCGAAAAGCACGACTTGAGAGATGGTCATCGTTACACGAGTGAGTAATTTTCTAAGTAGGATTTGCGGAACACCCGGTATATTTTGCAAAGAGTGCAGACTGGTGCAGACACTTCAGACTTTGCAGGCCAGGGGCTGTGTTCAGACTGGTTTACCTTGGACTTATCATAATTGTTGAGGCAAAGCTCGTTCCGTCTAATCGTCCTGTTCTTCTCTGCCAAAATACTGAGACGCCAGATGCTCCAAGGGTTTTTCTTTTTGCACTCTCAAGCGAGTGCTCGACGCTTAATTACGCATAGTTAACGGTTTCCGATAGCTTAACGAGTATTTCGCGCAACAGTCGTCTAACGGAACGCAACGCGTTTCTTGAACTCTTAATCATCGCTGTCCTGCCTGTCGCCAATCGAGAGGCTCTCTTTTCTTATTATCCAAATCTGCCATTCTACTATTGGAAAGGCAAATTGTGCTATATAGGTTAGGATTACGAAACGAAACAATACTTGCATGTTCGTTTCTTATTTTCGGTAGAGTAGTTTGGTTAGATTGGTGGAGGGGGGGGAGGGGTAGATATATAGATATAGAGAGAGCAAGAAAGAGGGAGAGAGGGGGGGGGGAGTGAGAGAGAGAGCGGAAGAGCTCTTCCGATGTTCCGGGAAGATGAGCAAGCGGACCGTGTGCGTGGAATCCAGCAGTATCCAGCACGACGTAACACTTGTTGCATTACCACTTTGAAAAATTCAGCAACGAGCGGACGAAGCCAAAGCAATGCTGCCGCCTCCTCTGGACGACTTAATTTAATTGTCTCTGCAGACTGCTAGCCACGAGAGAGGGAAACGAGTGTTCGATACAGTTCGATAAGGCCGCACCCCAAACGCCAACTCGACTACGACAATGCTTATCTCCCTCGACACAATTATTCAGCTTATTTATTATTTATCAGCGTCACCTTGAAAGCGTGCAAAATCCAAAAGACTGCGCGCCAGCAAAGCAAGCCTACTATTTTTTCTGCAAAATAACACCATATTTTTTTTTCTTATCAACCCTCCGTCTGTACACTATATTTTTCTGGCGTCCTATGTACATAGACTGGGTCCACAAATTTTTATCGTTAAATCTTCTATTAAAAAATCATTGTAAAAAATTTAAAAAAAATTACGAAGCATATATTACAATACTTCTATTTTCTGGTCCTAGAGTTATATCGATAATCGAGCAAAAGATACATTATTTATAATTATTTAAACCACACTAAACATTTCTTCTTAAATTCTCACTGGTGCCCAAAAAGACCCAGTGTTCAGACGGAGGGGGTTTAATTGTTAGAAAATAATTGCACAAATCATCAGAGACTTATGCTATTGCAGGGTGATTACATATGGATCGAACCAATCTCTGGAAGGGAATTCGACGTAGCGATCGGTGCACGAGTAATATCGGCCGAGGGAAGGCGAATTCAAGTGAAGGACGACGACAACAAGGTCAGTGAATTTATCAATGAATTTTGGGTCTGTTAAATACAATGAGAATTTTGCCCACAGGAACAATGGTTGACGCCAGAGAGAAGGATAAAAGCGATGCACGCCACTTCCGTCCAAGGCGTGGAAGACATGATCAGTTTGGGAGACCTCCATGAGGCCGGTATTCTTCGTAACTTGTTAATACGCTACAACGAGAATCTCATTTACGTAAGTATACTCGCAGTTTCCTCTTTGGTCTCGGAGGATAAATCTTCCATCGCAAATACCATTCACCTCCAATGAGGAAGCGAAAAACCTCCTGAGCTACTTATTCGCACAGACTTACACCGGATCCATACTGGTCGCCGTCAATCCGTACCAGATACTGCCCATTTATACAGCGGAACAAATCAAACTCTACAAGGACCGTAAAATCGGTGAATTGCCGCCTCACATCTTTGCAATTGGAGATAACAGCTATGCTCATATGAATCGATATGGCCAGGATCAGTGTATAGTAATTAGGTACGTTTGTCGATATTGCTTACCAGTTATTTAATTAAACAAAATGTATATTCACTAATTATTTCTCATTTTTTGCTTCAGCGGAGAGAGCGGCGCCGGCAAAACCGAGAGTACCAAATTAATATTGCAGTATTTAGCAGCGATCAGTGGGAAACACTCTTGGATAGAGCAGCAAATATTGGAGGCCAATCCTATACTCGAAGGTGAATAGAAAGAGTGAACGAGAGATTGAGAGAGAAAGATAGAGAGAAAGGAGATTTATGTGAACAGCAACAATACATTATTTTTTGTTCACCTAGCTTTTGGAAATGCGAAAACTGTTAGGAACGACAATTCTTCTCGTTTTGGAAAATACATAGATATTCACTTCAATGATCAGGGTGTTATAGAAGGAGCTAAAATAGAACAGTACCTGTTAGAGAAATCGAGAATAGTATCTCAAAGTTTGGACGAGAGAAATTATCATATCTTTTACTGTATGCTTGCTGGTCTGTCGAAGGAAGAGAAGCAAAAATTGGAATTGGAAGATGCATCTACGTATAAATATCTTATTGGGGTATTTTCTTCGTTTTTGTTTTTATTAAATATTTGGAGAAAATAATGGAGTATAGTTTCTTCATGGTGTTCTAATTTATTTTTCTTGTTTTATAGGGGGGTAGTATCACCTGCGAAGGTCGAGACGATTCGGCTGAATTTGCTGATATCAGATCAGCCATGAAAGTATTATTGTTTACTGATTCTGAAATATGGGAAGTTTTGAAGTTGCTCGCTGCACTTTTACATATGGGAAACATTAAGTATAGAGCAACGGTAGTCGATAATCTTGATGCTACGGAGATCCCAGAACAAACGAATGTAAGGAGGGTCGCCAATCTTCTAGGGGTGCCGGTTCAATCATTGATAGACGCTTTGACACGTAGAACGATATTTGCTCATGGCGAGACAGTGGTTGGTTAATTGTATAAAATAGTAATACACTATACATATGCTGTATCTTTCTTCTTAATGAGAAAAATGTTTCAGGTCTCAACTTTGTCGAGAGAACAATCCGTCGATATTAGGGATGCGTTCGTTAAAGGCATTTATGGCAGATTATTTATACATATTGTAAAGAAAATTAACGAAGCTATTTATCGTCCCAAAAACACTTCGCGCAGTGCGATAGGCGTTCTGGATATATTTGGATTTGAGAATTTCAATCATAATAGCTTCGAGCAGTTTTGTATCAATTATGCAAACGAAAATCTTCAACAATTCTTTGTACAGCATATTTTTAAACTAGAACAAGAAGAGTACAACCACGAAGGAATAAATTGGCAGCATATCGAATTCGTTGATAATCAAGATGCTTTGGATTTGATAGCCATAAAGCAGTTGAATATCATGGCACTTATAGACGAAGAGTCGAAATTCCCAAAGGTATATTTGTAGCTATTTTACTCGTTACTGAAATTTAGCTTGACAATAAACTTTTGCAGGGTACCGACCAAACCATGTTGGCAAAAATTCACAAGACTCATGGCACTCACAGGAATTATTTGAAACCTAAGTCCGATATAAACACGTCGTTCGGACTTAATCATTTTGCTGGCGTTGTGTTTTACGACACCAGGAGCTTCTTGGAAAAGAACAGGGACACGTTCAGTGCGGATCTACTTCAGTTAATACACATATCGTCCAACAAATTCCTTCAAGCCTGTTTTGCAGAGGACATTGGCATGGGTTCTGAGACACGAAAGAGAGCACCGACCTTGTCGACTCAATTTAAAAAGTCTTTGGACTCTTTGATGAAGACTTTGTGCAGCTGTCAGCCATTTTTCATACGGTGCATCAAGCCAAACGAGTATAAAAAGCCAATGATGTTCGATAGAGGCTTGTGCTGTCGTCAACTGAGATACTCTGGAATGATGGAAACCATTAGGATCCGCAGAGCTGGATATCCAATTCGACACGCTTTCCCCGAGTTCGTGGAGAGATACCGCTTCCTCATACCTGGTATCCCTCCGGCTCATAAAGTCGATTGTCGAGCAGCTACCTCAAGGATATGCCACATGGTGCTGGGAAGATCTGATTATCAATTAGGCCATACGAAAGTATTTTTAAAGGACGCTCACGACTTGTTTCTGGAACAGGAGCGAGACAGGGTTCTCACGAGGAAGATTTTGATACTTCAGCGCAACATTCGTGGCTGGGTTTATCGAAGGAGGTTCTTGAGGATGAGAGCTGCTGCGATGATAATCCAAAAATTTTGGAGAGGCTATGCACAGAGACAGCGTTACAAGCGAATGCGAATCGGTTATATGAGGCTGCAAGCTCTCATTCGGTCCAGAGTGCTTTCTCACAGATTCAGGCATTTGCGTGGTCACATTGTCGCTCTGCAAGCACGAGCACGTGGACATCTGGTGAGAAAAATGTACCGGAAGAAATTATGGGCTATCGTTAAGATCCAGGCTCACGTGAGACGGTTGATAGCGCAGAGAAGATACAAAAAAATTAAATATGAGTATCGATTGCACATCGAAGCACTGAGGCTGAGAAAGAAAGAAGAGCGAGAGTTGAAAGATCAGGGAAACAAACGAGCGAAGGAGATCGCTGAACAGAATTACAGGGAACGAATGCAAGAGTTAGAAAGAAAAGAAATAGAGATGGAAATGGAGGATAGGAGGCGCATGGAGATCAAGAAGAATCTCATAAATGACGCTGCTAAGAAGCAGGACGAGCCTGTAGACGATAGCAAATTGGTTGAAGCAATGTTCGACTTTCTTCCAGATTCCAGCAGCGAGGCTCCTACTCCTGCCAGGGAAACCTCTGTGTTCAATGATTTACCTGCACCAAAGGCAGCTGATCAACAAGAAATCATTAGCCCTATGCAAATCGCCTCGGAGGACGAGGAGGACTTGTCGGAATTCAAATTCCAGAAATTCGCAGCCACCTATTTCCAAGGCAACATAACTCATCAGTACTCGAGGAAGCCTTTGAAACATCCTCTGCTACCATTACACACGCAGGGTGATCAGTTGGCTGCCCAAGCTCTCTGGATCACCATACTGAGATTCACCGGTGATCTACCCGAGCCTAGATTCCACACGATGGATCGGGATACCACGTCGGTCATGTCCAAGGTCACAGCGACCTTGGGAAGAAACTTCATAAGGAGCAAAGAGTTCCAGGAAGCACAGATGATGGGTATGGATCCAGAATCGTTTCTGAAGCAAAAACCACGCTCTATCAGACACAAATTGGTATCACTAACCCTGAAGAGAAAGAACAAACTGGGCGAGGATGTCAGGAGGAGGTTGCAGGAGGACGAATATACCGCAGATAGTTATCAATCCTGGTTAGAAGCCCGACCAACCTCCAACCTCGAGAAGCTTCATTTCATCATTGGACATGGAATACTTCGAGCAGAATTGAGGGACGAAATTTATTGCCAAATTTGTAAACAGTTGACGAACAATCAATCAAAATCATCTCACGCTCGAGGTTGGATACTGTTGTCTCTGTGCGTAGGGTGTTTTGCACCTTCGGAGAAATTTGTTAATTATCTGCGAGCCTTCATAAGAGAGGGACCACCTGGCTATGCTCCGTATTGCGAGGACAGGCTGAAGAGGACTTTCAACAATGGAACTCGTAATCAGCCACCGAGTTGGCTAGAGCTTCAAGCGACAAAATCCAAGAAACCAATAATGTTACCCATTACTTTCATGGATGGCAATACTAAAACTTTATTAGCCGATTCAGCTACAACGGCCAGGGAACTCTGTAACCAGTTGTCGGACAAAATCTCGTTGAGGGATCAGTTTGGATTCTCCCTGTATATCGCTCTTTTTGACAAAGTCTCGTCTTTAGGAAGCGGGGGGGATCACGTGATGGATGCCATCTCCCAATGCGAGCAATACGCCAAAGAACAAGGTGCCCAGGAGCGTAACGCACCCTGGAGACTGTTCTTCCGGAAGGAGATTTTCGCACCATGGCACGAGCCTACAGAGGATCAAGTGGCGACCAATCTCATTTATCAACAGGTTGTGCGAGGTGTGAAATTTGGAGAGTATCGCTGCGATAAGGAGGAGGACCTGGCTATGATAGCGGCGCAGCAGTATTATATAGAATATCATACTGATATGAATGTAGACAGGTTATTCACTCTGTTACCAAATTACATACCAGATTATTGTTTAACTGGAATCGATAAAGCAATCGACAGATGGGGACATCTCGTTCTGCAGGCTTACAAGAAGAGCTATTACCTGAAGGAGAAAGTACCAGCTTTGCGAGTGAAAGAAGACATAGTTGGCTACGCGAAATTCAAATGGCCCTTGCTCTTCTCCCGCTTCTACGAGGCGTACAGAAACTCTGGACCGAATCTCCCCAAGAACGACGTGATCATAGCTGTGAACTGGACGGGGGTCTATGTCGTTGACGATCAGGAACAGGTGCTCCTAGAGTTGTCCTTCCCAGAGATCACTACTGTATCTAGTCAAAAAACGAACAAGATGTTCACCCAGACATTCAGTTTGTCGACGGTGCGCGGAGAAGAGTTTACTTTTCAGAGTCCCAATGCAGAGGACATCCGCGACCTGGTGGTCTACTTCCTGGAAGGTTTGAAGAAGCGCAGTAAATTTGTCATAGCTCTGCAGGATTACAAGGCAACGGGGGATGGGTCTTCTGCGTCCTCCTTCTTATGCTTCCAAAAGGGCGATTTGATTGTTCTGGAGGATGAGAGTACAGGGGAGACTGTACTGAACTCTGGCTGGTGTATTGGCACTTGCGAGAGAACCGGGGAAAGAGGAGACTTCCCGGCTGAGACTGTGTACGTTTTGCCTTCGTTGTCGAAGCCACCGCAGGATATTCTTTCTCTCTTCAGCATCGAAGGGACAGAGAACGGAAGGAGGCTATACCCGCAACAGATGAACGGTGTTGAGCCAAGAGACAAGCCTCACACACTGCTCGAGTATGCCATTGATCATTTCAGAACACCACCCAAGAGAACAATGTCCAAAGCTTTGACTCTGACTGCTGCAAGACGTGGTCACACCGATGAACTATGGCACCACTCGAGGGAGCCAATAAAGCAGCCTTTACTGAAAAAATTAGTGTCCAAGGAGGAGCTAGCTGAAGAAGCCTGTTTTGCGTTTAACGCCATATTAAAGTACATGGGCGATTTACCAACTAAGAGGCCTCGCATTGGTAACGAGTACACGGATCTCATATTCGATGGACCATTGAAAAATGAGATTTTGAGGGATGAAATTTATTGCCAATTGATGAAACAACTGACGGATAATCGCAATAGATTGAGCGAGGAGCGAGGTTGGGAGTTGATGTGGCTTGCTACAGGCCTCTTCACCTGCAGTCAGAGTCTCTTGAAGGTATCAGTTTTATCTCTTTACTGAATATGCTGCGTTGCTTATCCTCCCATATTATACTGATTACTCTATGTTTTTATTGTATAGGAGTTAACGCTCTTCCTGCGTACGCGGCGCCATCCGATATCACAGGATTCATTGCAGAGGTTGCAGAAAACACTGCGTAACGGTCAGAGAAAATATCCACCTCATCAGGTAGAAGTCGAGGCTATCCAGCACAAAACCACACAGATATTTCATAAAGTATACTTTCCCGATGACACTGATGAAGTATGTCACACTTGTGTTATTTTTATTTTATTTTCTGGTTATTTACAATTCTTTCATAATAATGATTTGATATACAGGCTTTTGAAGTGGATTCATCGACCAGAGCAAAAGATTTCTGTCAAAACATTGCACAGAGACTCAATCTTCGATCATCCGAGGGATTCAGTTTATTCGTGAAAATTGCAGATAAAGTCATCTCCGTTCCCGAGGGGGACTTTTTCTTTGACTTTGTTCGACATTTGACAGACTGGATCAGGAAAGCTCGTCCTTCACGAGATGGTAAGTTTTGACGCGTGTCTCTATCGACTACATATGCTTAATCTTTCGTTTGTAATGGATTTATAGGGGTATCTCCTCAATTTACGTATCAAGTATTTTTCATGAAAAAGTTATGGACAAATACAGTTCCTGGTAAGGATAGAAACGCGGATTTGATATTCCACTTCCATCAAGAGCTTCCAAAACTGTTGAGAGGTAGTGTATTATTATTATTGGTCTCATTAACAGCTATATAATTGTCTTATTTTCTGTCACACAGGGTATCATAAGTGTACCAAAGAAGAGGCATCCAGATTAGCGGCATTAGTATACAGAGTACGATTTGGCGAGAGTAAACAAGAATTACAAGCCATTCCGTAAGACGATTTGAATACAATCTTTCCTTCCTTTGGTTATAGATTATTATCAGTCTCTTTATTTAAAGTAAATACATTTTCAGGCAAATGTTAAGAGAGCTTATACCCGGAGATTTGGTGAAAATACAAAGCTCAAATGACTGGAAAAGATCCATCATAGCTGCGTACAATCAAGATGCTGGTAAATATAATTTTCTAAAGCTTGAATTAATGGTAAGTGGTTTTCTTCGGTAAACAGTCATGATATTTTTATTTAATCGTTAGGAATGAGTCCAGAAGATGCCAAAATAACGTTTTTAAAAATTGTTTATCGCTGGCCAACGTTCGGTTCGGCGTTTTTTGAAGTTAAACAAAGTACAGAGCCAAACTACCCAGAATTATTGCTAATTGCAATTAATAAACACGGGGTCAGTCTTATTCACCCACAAACGAAGGTTAGAAGTTATAAAGGTAGTACAAGATATTAAAACATTATCAATAGTAATTTTTTCCATATTTCAGGATATACTCGTAACGCATCCATTCACAAGAATCTCCAACTGGTCCTCTGGCAATACCTACTTTCATATGACTATAGGTAATTTGGTTCGTGGCTCCAAATTATTGTGCGAAACTGCTTTGGGCTATAAAATGGATGATCTTTTGACATCGTACATTTCATTAATGCTCACTAATATGAACAAACAGAGAACAATTAGAATAAAATAAGTAAGAGACTTTAGACTATTTAGCAATCATCGAAAGTTTATATATACAGGTAAATTAATTAATTTGTTTTATTTAATTCGCATGTTTATCAGTGTAAACCTCACTGAATCAATCTTATAATTTATGTTAATACTAATATAAAGAAAGCAAGGTCATTGTCGTTCCCATACTTACCTAAAAATAATAATGATTTATAATTATTAGCATCCAGGATAAATACTTTTAAGAGGGATTATTACTTACACTATTTTTCTATATAAGCAGTTAATTAAATTTTTCTGTACATGATTTTTAATATTACGCAATTTTGTAAAATAGTTCTTCGCTATGTAAAAGATAAGAGAATTGCATTGGACATTAATGAGAGTATACTATAAGAAATTTGTAACAGTATAGTTTAAATAGGTAGCAATTCGTGAAAGATTTTACCGAATGTTCATATACATACATATCAAAATCCGTCCGTCCAATGGTGTGCAAGAATGTAATTATAATTATTAATCTACATTTATTGTTGTGAATAATAAAAAGATAATTATGTTATCCAGTAAATCCGGTAGAAATGTTAATTGTGGGTAAATTCCCACACAACACTACACCAGCATTCCCTTTTTAACAATAGATCTCTCGAGGAAGACATTCTCAGGCCGATGTTATCTCATTTCCTTTCGGAGATCATTATATTCGATTATGTCTTCTCAAAAGACGGTTTGCCAATCCAATGCACGAAACTTTCAGAAGATTGTAAAAACATCAGGTAGATCATTTTTCCGAGAGCGAATGAAGATAGTTTTATAACAAAAATCAAATTACTATTTATTCTTACCATTAATCAAGTATATATCAAACAAATTAAAAAGTATATTAAATATATAATGATATCAGACTTCAATAGTTTGTTGCATTTATTATGTTTAATTATTGGGCGCCTTGGTTGATAGGGTGATTCTAAAAAGATATTTTTACTTCTTCACGGATAAGTTTAGCTATTATACTTCATATTCATAAAACCTTAAATTACAAGTTCTGTCAAAATGTGCATTATCATGATTGTTTCTTAATTCCGCACCGAAAAAAAGCATAATCATTAAAAGTTAAATTATAAATAGAATTTATTTTTTCCCCCATTTCAGATAAGAGATTAAAATTGTCATATTAATACTGTAATATACAATTCGATTTAAATAAATCTTAGGCTTTAAAATTAATTATGCAATAGTATTTTTTTCTGCAAGTGCTTCTGTAAAAATTGCAAGCATAAGTGAATAAAAATTTCATATAAAACCAATATTTCATAATTTAAGATGTGACTTAAATTACAAAACAAACTTTAATAAATAACTAATGTGCTTCAAAAATTACCTTACATATTTAAATATGCATTTTACAATTTTTTTTATAAAAATATTATTTATCTCAACTATATAGGTTTCTTTTTATTTCGAAGACAGAGTAAAGATTGTTTGGTAAAATAACAAAATGCGTGATTACAGACTTAACAATTATTGCATTAAAAATTTATTTATAAATGTTTTTTTCTTTTCTTTGTAAAAAAGAATGAAGATTTATATTATTAAATGAATATGTCTGAAATTGATAAAATGATGCCTTTCTATGTAGTAGTATTTACATGTAGTATATAAATTATAGACAAATTGTTCGAAGTCTAAAAAAAGTCTAAAAACTAAATATTTTCACGATACGAACAATTAAAGTACATTAACTCTACTGACTTATAACCTTTGATCCTTTTTACAATCAGCATCCACTCATACGTAATGCTGATGCATTTGTTCAAAGCTTTTATTAGTGTGTTTATCCTATTATTCGATAATAAATAAATCTAATATTATGTTCACAACGCGGTTATAAATTTACAAAATAGTTTGTACGCATACTCTAAGAGATACATTATTGCAAGTCCCATAGATTTTGATAGTGTGAATCGGTGATTCTTGCTTTTTCTTATTTTCTCATGTATCAATAATATATATAAGTAATGCGAGAGAATATGAGCATTTCGAGGACTCTCCGGGAATTTTATCGATTGCTACGTTCTCGCATTTTCCAATTTTCGCGCTATAGTAGTGGTAGCTTCGAAAATTGACGAGTCTTTTGTAAGGTAAGAATTAGCACTATTACTATCGATGTCAATGGACACGGGAACAGTAATAGATGTATTTGTATCACTATTCTGTTGACTTTGGTTATGATTTTGATCGTCGAGAAAACATCAGAGACCCGATGGCGGTGCCTGATGAGTGTTCCAAGGTACATCGGCGATCGCCGGTGGCATACTAGCTTGATTGTGCATGGCACGAGGGGCTCTCATTATCTCATCGGCCGGTGGACAATGCGGACGAGGACCAGGCTCCGGAGTATAAGTAAATGTTAGTCCAGTTGCATAAATAATGCCGTCATTTCGAACCAGTGAGACAGGAACCTGAGTAGGTTGTCGAACCCAGAGCCATTCGCCTCTGAATAAGGAAATATCGGGAACGACACAGAGCATGCTCTCTTGACATCTGTACATGGTTTCCGCTTCGACATCACCGAACCATACTTGAAGATTTGGTGTAAAATTGTCTCCGGTCAATTCAAGCATTGCTACATCACCACCGCCGTTCAAGTGCAAACTATGAACCAAAGGTACCGGCGTTACTGGGGAGCGCACAGGGCCCATCCCTTCGAAGAACTGATATTCGGCTTTGTCAGTACTAATGATCGTCCAGCAAGCACCGTCATTAATCATTTCCTTGTTCGCTTCTTTTGGACAAGGAGTTGCCTGGAATTGTATTATACGCTCTTGCGACAAGCACAGATACATGTGATCCGTGTCTTTCATATAAAAGGCGCATTTGTGCAGTTGGGATACGGGATCATCGGCTTCAAGGCTAGCCATTTGCTTGTCTACTTTTCGAATAACCAATCGTGGTAATGCCATCCCCGTTACGGAACATACTAACTTCACCGTACTCCCATAATGAACGTAGCCGTCTCTAACTTGAAATTCCTCCGATTCGCTTTCGTTATCATCTAACAGATGAATCGTGAATGCGCCCCACTGCGTTGAGCTTGCGTGAAAATTACCATTTTCAACGTGAAGATAGCGCGTGCTGACAGTCTGAGATCTTAAACGATTAAACAAAGCCACCTTTGTACCACTAGCAATGCAGAGATCCGCGTTTTTCAAAGACTGCTTCTTTTTTGAAGGCTTTGAGATCACTTTTATCCTTTTACTATGAAACACACCAATGTCATGGCCACTCCCATAAAACATTTTAACTGACAGCATAAAATGCTTTCTTTTATCTGAATCTGAAATGTATAAAGTCTTTGCTGCACAATACTGTTTTCCATTATTGAGATCAAGTTGTTGCATATCCTGATCAGAATTGCCAATGCCAATAAATGCGCAAAGCTGTGCTGATTGTTCGCTCTCTCCTTCACGAAGCATTTGCTCCTGTCTCATCCTCCATCCATCGCCAAATAGATAGATGCAGGGTGGTGGGCAGAAAAATCTTTTCTCATTTCCATAAGATTTCTGGGCTACTTTAGCATGAAGAATTACTATAACCATGTCGCTTCTGTCTCTTAAATAACGTTCCATAGCTTCTCTTGTTAATCTTTGATCCTGATGGTCGGGTCTGTAAACACCAGAGCCAAATCTTGGATACACCGACATGACTGAAGTCGGCGAAGGTGGGGACTGCATGCCATGTGCCATTGTAGGCAATCCAAATTGATGTGGCATATTTAATTTGCAGTTCAAGCTTTAGAGAAGAAAAGTTTGCCACTCGAGGTAAATTATATTTGTTTATTTCTCATATCACGCATAATTCCAAATATTTACCTGCAACAAAATAAATAATTTAGATTTCATTAAATTCAGTATAGTCTTGTAGAAAAGAAATGGTATTTTATTTCTACAATTATTCTAATGCATAAAAGAATACACAGTTGTTTAGAGCTTCATTGTGGGAAAATTTTTTGTTTTTTACTGCAAAAGATATAATTAACCTCGGATATCTTTCTTTAAATGAACGACTGAGAATTGTTGGTCTTAACGCAGGAAAAAGGAAATGTATACATGCCGTGGGAACCAAGCTGAGCTCATTTTTCCTGCATGAATTAAAGTGCCCCTGTTCATTATACAACAGCACATCTACATTTAATGTCTATTCTCAATTCTTTTTTTTGTATTAATCTTTCTACTTTTTAAATAGGCAGTAGTTAAGTAAAATCTCTTATATTTTATCTTAGTTATATACAAACTCCATTTTGTTTATAAAATATGCATAGAATAAAACGTTAAGTTCATTATTTTCCATTTCTTCCTACAAATAAACAATAAATTTTGATAAAACTATTTACAAAAAAACTATTCGTTATATGTGTAAAATTTATGTCTTAGATATCTTTATAAATATACACATATGTATATATAAAAAGGGAGCAATACTTGATTAAAACATTTCAAAATAGAAATACGTAAACATTACTCAGCGAAAGTATACTGAATAGGAATATATACATTGTTGTCATCTTAATTTAGTATAGTGTTGCATAATTAAAGAATAATTACAATCTATTGTGTACATTGTGAAGATATAATATTGTATAAAGAAAATTAAACATTTTACTAATAATGACTGCCTATTTGTAGAAAAATAAAGCAAAGGAGCATTAGGATTGCTTATTGAAGGATATTTTGAGAGTAGACAAAAGGTAAAGATATAGTTTTTAGTTTAATTTAGTGCACTTCGATAGCAAAAAACTGCTCTTTAATGTTTAATGCATAAAAGTAATTTGTTTATTTACCTTTTCTATATAAGAAAGGTTACGCGAGGGGTGATCCAATACAGGTTACGTTTTAAATACTCACCACATTATTAACAACAAATCGAATTAGTATCCATGGCACGATAAGCTTGAGGTGTTGTTTCTCATTGGTAAATCTTTATCACTGTTCGATCGTTCACGAATCGTAAATCCTTCTGCGTCCTCCTCGCCTATTCTTGTTAATCCATTCAAAAAACACCTGTTCACTTTCCGAATTTTCCGAACAGTCCTACCAACTCCGGGACAGGAAAAACGAGTAGCGCGCGCCGCTTCAAATTTGTCATTGGTAGCCTCGCTGAAAGTTACTGTGTAGTATCTTTTTTATTTTTTATTTTAATATATCACTTGCATATTTTCAACCAAACAAAGGTTCACTTTGACTCATTAATTCATCACGTTGGAGCACGTTGCCATGAAAAGTGACAGAAGGAGATCGGTAAATCCACAAGGACCGTTCTTGATGATCCTCCTCGAGTAACTAAGTTCTGAGTGAGCGACACGTAAAGTTATTACACAGACCAGCCGCGTAAGTGGCTGCGCCAGTGACGTAGCCAGATATTATTTCAGGAGGTAACGGGGAACCTGCGGTTAGAACCACGAGCGAGCAACTTTCACGATCTAGCTCCCGCATTAATACGTTCCTGAAACAAATCAAAGATTTCCATTAATTACAATCGTGTAAAATATACATGAACCGGAAACAAACTGAAATATTTATTTACTCGTATATCATATAATTTTAATTGCAAATTGTCAAAATAAATAATACGTCGTAAAATGAAAAGAATAAATGAAAAATTTTATTGATGATTATTTGATGGATTTGATCAGTCTTAATTTCAGAAAGATAGAACAAAACTGAAGTAGACATTGGTTTTTACTTGTTTTTTGGGCACTATGTATGTTGGAATACATCACTGGGCTGCAGATTCTATTGTTTTACTGTTGTACAATGGCCCGGTCGACCCGAGCGCCTCCAGATCCCCTCTCGCTTCCCCACCTGACGTGAGCATTTCCCCTCCCGCCTCACCAGGCCGTGGAATTGCTGCCGCAAAAGGATGTTGGGGTTACTCCGGGGGGCGTGGGAAAAACCTGCTGTGGGAAAGAGTGGGTGGCCTCTACCTCACTCCACTTCTGCGATGATGACGATACGATATAGCACTATACTGCATCTATGAGCTTGTGTATACTTGTATATGTGCTCTGCACATATATTATATACGTATGTATTTATGTAATACATATAAATACATGGTAGCGATTTATGTGATAATGTATAGTAAGCCGAGATGCAAAGCCTACAACTACACATAGCCGATCGACACTGCGTAATATGGCACACGGCCTAGCTAAATGCTATTAAAAAGATCAGCAGACATGTATATATAGTTGTCTGGACAAGGAGCGGACAAAGAGTACTAATAACAATATCGTACTCTAATATACTTTAATATAATACATCATCGTGAATTACTCCTTGCAGTTGCTTTAACACTTCTTATTAAAATGTGCGATTCTTTGTCCAGTAATTTTTATTATATATAGTAAATTCTGAAAACGAGAAAATATTGTAGAGTTATGATAATAATGTATAATAAAAAAAGGTTGCGCATATAGATATTGTCGTTTAATTGTCTTCAAGACAATAAATTTTAATAAGCTATATATCTTTGGCTAACTTACATTTCTTTTTTGTGCTCGATTGTGTTAATGATGAGGGGAGCTAAAGGCCTTTTGGCTGTGTATTTAAATTGTTTTGATACAACAGCTGACCGGCGTTGCACGAGAGACTGATTGCTCGACCGCACCCGACGAGGGGACCATGAGACTTTTAAATTTCTGGTCGTACCTGTAATTTAATTAAAATGGATCAATCTACCCAGATATGGTAATGCGATTCATCTTGATTTGATAATTATTTACGTTTAATCCTGATTCATAAGACTACTTAGAATCTTGCTCGCTTAGCACAATCCGTGATTAGGTTATGCCGGACTGCAACATACATAATTCATATCATTATACAAGCATCCTCTATCAAGTATTTTGTTTATTATTATCTTTTCTGTAATAAATCAAACTTATGATTTTGTACAGATTTACAATGGGAGTCCATGGTCTATGGCGTTTAATAGACTGTACAGGAAAACCTATTCCTGTGGAGTCTCTTGAAGGAAAGATATTGGCCATTGGTATGTGTTATAATTAAAATTTGAGCCAACTTTTAGAACCTATCCTAATTTTTTGTATTTCTTTTAAAGATATTTCAATATGGATATATCAAGTGCTACAAGGGTATCAAGATCGCCGTGGTAATTCAATACCAAATGCTCATTTGCTTGGATTGTTTCACAGGATCTGCAAATTATTATATTATAAAATTAAGCCAGTGTTTGTGTTTGATGGTGGTGTGCCTCTACTTAAAAAAAATACAATTGTACGTATAATGTATATTTAATAATTAATTTAAATTATTCATATATTTTTGCTTAACGTAGAAGATTAGGTAGATCATATATTTACATACATGCCTCTATCTTGACTGTAACATTGCCTGTTAGTAATTAGCTGGTGTGGGAACCAGGTAGTGAGAAAAGAGTCTCCTTATTCTTTTGTGTTACAGGCTGCACGCAGGAAGTTGAAGTATATTGCTACAAGTAAGGCAGAGAAGATAAAGAATAATTTGATAAATAACTTGATAAAACACGTAGCGGTGAAATCAATGCTTAATAAGGAAGATGGAGACAGAGAGAGCAGTACTTCAAATCAAAATTTAAATATTCCTGGAAAACAATTGGAAGATGATATTTTCAGATTACCTGATTTACCATCCACTAGTCAAATGGATAACAGTAGTGATGTGGATGAAATTGATTCTGACTCCTCACTTAATTTAAGTCCACGAAAACAAACAAAGTGGATGGGCAATATTCATACTGTAGATGTAAGTAGCACGGAGTTTAAATCTTTACCAGCAGATGTACGATATGACATTCTTACTGACTTAAAAGAAACTAGGAAGCAGAATTCGTGGGGACGTTTGCACGAGATACCCCAGGAGAGTAATGAGTTTTCTGGTTATCAAATGAAACGTCTACTAAAACGTAGACTAGTACAGGAATCTATTGAGTTAGCAGAGAAGGAAATGGGTGGAAAAACGTTGACTTTAGAGGAGTTAGATCAGCTTTTAACCGAACAAGGTATTAGCACAAAATGCGATGACACAGCTTTTCGTATTGCGAGCGACAATACTACTAGATTAATTTATATTAGTGATAAAAATGCTCTTCCTGGATGTTCCAAGGAAACGACAGATGAGGTAAAGCCAGTATCCGATTCGGATGCAAAATCCGAACCGGTGGAAAATATTTCTAGTACTCCTCCAATCATGGAAAACATGGATGAATATGAAATTAGTGATGAATGGAATTCCGACATTGAATACATTGAATTCGATGATCCAATACCACCAATTAAACAATTAAAAGAGGAAAATTTTCTAGAAGAGTCTACAGCTGAACCTAAAATAAATGAATCCCTTCCTTTGCCAAAAAAGTATTTTGGCAAGCAAACAAAAAATCCTGCTCTAATATACATGCTGGAATACAGTGGCTTGAGTCAAGAGCAAATAATGCAGCTTATAGAAAACAGCAGAGGAAATAAAAACAGTGGTAGACAAAAAAGGTCAGATAAACGTAAATTATTTCAAGAGAAGAAACAATCTATAGCTGATAAGAAAATAAAACAAGAAAAGGAGGCAGATGTAACTGTTACAAATAATGTTGTGGAAGGTCAAGAGTTAGATTTAATACAGTCCAATTCTGAATCTGATGATTTTGTGGAAATTGCTGATGCATCAGCAAAGAATCCTCCAACTGATAAGGAAATAAATAATGAAAAATCAATAGGTAAAAAAAGCGAGGCTACCATAAATTCAAGTTCATCGAATTCAGAATCTGACGATTTTATTGAAATTCAGGACGTTCCTATTCCCGTTATAAACAGTCCCCTACCAGTTTTGAAGGAAAATAATCTTTTGATAACAATTAATTCCGATCAGAAACCAGAGGATGATCTTTTTGCAGATATCTTTGAAAACAATGAAGAAAGTTTGACGAAAACCGAAACTTCTCAAATCGATACATCATCGGAAATGCTACAGGTAGAAAAAGGTAGCGATAATGAAAAGCCTTTAATTATATCTGACAATGATGAAACACCAATAAGTTTGGATGAAAATTTGTCAAATAACGTTAATGTTGATACTGTAAAAATAAACGAGTCAACGGAAAAGTTACAAGTTGATGAAGACAAAGCTGAGAAAAAAGCGGAGAAGCGAATTGAAGAAATTACCACAGTTGGTACAGGAAGTGCAGAAGATCGGTCAGATATCGTGTTAGAAATGGTGCCTACGATTCTGTCCGCTGATAAAACAGACCTCGAGACGATGAAGCAGCATTTAGAAACTGAACAACAAATTTTTACAGAATCTATAGGGAAATTGGAGAGACAAGCTACGGTTATTACAGATCAAATAAGGATAGAAGCTCAGGAATTATTACAATTATTTGGAATCCCTTACGTAGTAGCTCCCATGGAAGCTGAAGCACAGTGTGCTTACTTGGAGCAAATCAATCTAACTGATGGAACGATCACAGATGATTCTGATATTTGGTTGTTCGGAGGAAAATGCGTTTATAAGAATTTTTTTAACAATAATAAACGTGTATTGCAATTTCTCTCTGGCGATATAGAGCATCATTTTAAACTCACTCGGTCGCAGCTCATACAGCTAGCACTTTTGGTAGGTAGCGATTACACAACTGGAGTGCCTGGGGTGGGTCCGGTTACAGCATTGGAAATTTTAGCTGCATTTCCATCCGAGGAAAGTAACTTGCTACGTGGATTATTAAATTTTACAAGCTGGGTTAACACAGGAAAACTTCCTGGCCCTGGTAGAACAGGTCTTCGTAATAAATTACGAAATGTAAAAATAGAAAAGGGCTTTCCTAGTCAAGCTGTTGTACAGGCTTACTTATTTCCCACTATAGACGATTCAAAGGACTCGTTTACTTGGGGCAAACCTAATTTGGTCTTGCTCGGTGATTACACAAGACAAAAATTTGGATGGACTAGAAATAAATTTGATGAAATTATGAATCCGGTTATAAAGAGGATGGGAGAAACCCAGAGTCAAAAATTGTTGGAGCATTATTTTAAGATCAAAGTGGCTCCAAAATCGATTGAAGCTAGCTTAAGCAAAAGAGTGCAGAAAGCTGTGCAAAAGCTACATAATGATAGCAACGAGGAATTGTCAGATGAAATAGCCAGTACAGAGAAAGGGGGGAGTAACACCAAGAAGAAATCCTTTGCTGGTCGAAAATCTAAGAAGAATCTTAACGAAAGCGTGGCTCAATCTGCCCTAATAGATATTAACGAAGATAACAATATTTTTGACATAACTATTGCCAGTCAGAGTAAAAAACCTATTGAAATTATACCTCAGAGAGAAAAGGACAAAGCAAACGCGTTAAAGAAAAAATTGCATGCTATCGAAGTATTTAGGAAATCTAAGAAAGGCTTATCAAAAGCAAAGAAGATTAAAAGATCTGCACGTCGCATAAAAAAGGAAGCAGAGCTTTCCGAAAGTAGTAGTGATAGTGAATGAATGTTAATATTAAATTAAAAATTGTATTTTTTTATACCTATTTTATTTATGTACATCACCTAATCTTATAAATATAAATTAAATAGAACAAACATAAAAAACCCTCTACAGAGAGAAATAAAAAATTTATTTACAGCCTAAAAACTATGCATAAAAGTTACGAATTTTGAATTTGCTGCCAGCATAGTAGCTGGAGCGGTCTTATCATTCGAGATTAAAAATTATTGGTAAACGGAAGCTATAGTCCTGCAACAGTTCCTTGTCGACGGTAATCTGAATTCGCTGTTATGTGTCCACTGTTATTTGCTACCGCTGTAATTGCACTGCCTATACCCGAAAATGTTGTTACGTTGTGTCCTATTTTGGTCAAATAATTTAAAACTTGCTTGTCGAAACCCTTCTCATTCTGCACCGTCATAGGGAGAAGCTATAATTTGACACATCAATGTATTAATCATTCCTTCTGCTTAGCTCCGCTTTTCGTAATATTTACCTGATGGTGAATTCTTGGGGCATCCACCGCTTTCTTGATGTTATAGCCTTCCCATAAATGTAATATCATACCAACAGCTACAGCTGTAGTGATCTTTGAACCGCCAGCAGCGCCAATCACTAATCGAACTTGCTTCTTTTCATCGATCTGAATTTAAAAAAAATAAGATCAGCTATGTTGATAGTTTATAGTTTCTTGAACGAATTTAACCGGCTTGTACTAAATAAAATTGTTACCACAATTGTAGGGGCCATAGAACTGAATGGTCGTTTTTTAGGCTTGATGAAATTCGCTTTTGACGGAGGTAAATCAAAACTGTTCGTCATATTGGGAGAGCTAAAATCGTCCATCTCATCGTTATAAATGATGCCGGTAGATTTAGATCTTATCATCGCTCCGAAACTAGTTGATTAACAGAGAAAAGCCATTTGAGAGATATAATCACTGCGATATCATTATCTTAGGGCTACTTAAAGTTCAGCGTACTTACACCTGATTAATTGTTGACGTTACAGATACTGCTGAGCCGTCTGGTGCTAATACAGAAACATGCGCAGTTCCATGATCCTCTCTGTTCACCATAACAGCTCCATACTCAGAAGCATTGTTGCTCGTTGCATTGTCCTTAATATTGCTTCTGACCATAGAAATATAATCGCTTGACGTTAAATGATGAAGAACCTCGGCTAAAATATAATCATAAAATAAGCAATTAAACAATCTTAAATAAAACAAAAGTATATATCTATCTTACAGATGTCGTAAAAATCTGGATCTGCCAATTCGGTTCTTCGCGCATAGCCCCATTTGAAAGCTTCTACGATACGTTGCCACATAATATTCGTATTTGGAAACGGTAGCAGTCCGTCAAGTACGCTCATGATAAACGTCAAGATCGCTCCAGATCCTGGAGGAGGTGCACTGATTACCGTTAGATTGCCCATCTTTGCAGTCAATGGTTCTCGCCATTTCACTCTAGAATACAGGCACTCTTGTTGTTTTTATTTAATCATGATTAGATTAGACTAATAAGACTATTAAATCCGTCATACTAACTCGTATTCCTTCAAGTCTTGCAACGTCATGATTCCGCCGAGATCATTCAAATCATTGATAAATTTCTCTCCCAAAGTTGGCCTTTGTTTCTTCCCATAAAATACATCTGGTCCTTCGTTCGCGATTTGCGTCAACGTTTCCGCCAGCTTGGGCCTCCTTATCCTGTCGTTTTCCTATCGAGTCACGTTACAATTATCCACAAGGACGTGCAAAAACGTAAAATATAAAACAGATGAAATGACATACGAGCCAGGTAGAATTAGTCGCGTTGTTTATCAGTATTTCTGCTAAACTAGGCGACGCCCTTATCAGCGCCTCCTTCTGCTTCAAATATGCGGCTAGATAACCATTAATGCGAGAACCCTCGTGACAAAGCTTTATAGCCGGCTGGAATAATTCTGCCCATGGCAAAGATCCAAATTTCTTCCAAGCTTCCCTGTATCCTAAAATTTCTCCTGGAACTGCTACAGCACGTCCACCTTATAAATAATAATAAATAAAAACAATTAGAATTTTCTTAACATCAAAAGCAAATGCTCTGTACTGTTATCAAATTATCGTTATATTACCAAACGTTGATTGATCAGTATCATTAAACATATCCTTGTGAGCAGCATTGGGAGCAGTTTCTCTAGCGTCCAAAAAATATGCCGTTTTATTCGGTGCGTGCCATATGGTCATGAAGAAACCACCACCTAGTCCCATGCTTGACAAAACAAATCAGAAATTATTCTCGTTTTTCCTTTGCTTGTTTGAATAAAGTCACTTGTCAATATTAGGAAATCGTTAAACCTGTGTAAAGATGCAATCCCCTCGCACAGAAGTGCAGCTATAGCAGCATCCACGGCTGTACCATTTTTCTTTAAAATGTCGGCTCCTACTTGCGAACATTCCTGTCCATTTGTAGATACGGCTGCCTGGAAAATTATTCGGTTTTTTATTAATAACCAATATCGTGAGAAAAAAACAGTAAAATTACTTGACTTACTTTGGTGTAAACACTGACAGTTTCCTGCTGGTGGTTGAGCACCACAATAACGGTGACTGCCACGGCTACCAGTATAAGCAGGCCCAAGCATAATATTAGGACTTTCTTTTTACCTCTGTATAAATAAGAAAAAGCATAAAATATTCGTGGACCATTGTACTCTTCGCGACCATTTGGGAAATAAATAGAGTTGAAAGCGGACGGTCGTCTCCTATTGGTTTGATTAATTGTTCCCAAGAGGAGAGAAGCATCCACAATGGCGTCACGAGCCTCCATATTCCTTAAAAGTAATTGGTTTTACGCAACTCACTCATTGCCGTGAGACTGGCATATCGAACTTAATGCACTGATACGTAAAACACTCTTTTATTTTATTATTTTTGACTCAATACCGAACCGTGGAATTAGGCTGAAAAGACTGGGATAAAATTTCAAAATATTTACATTAGTTCCGAGAAATTCTATACCGGGCTCGCCAGAGCTCTTCTTTCGTTCCACTTAAATCGTGCGTGACAATAAAAAGTGAAAACGCTCGAGCGTATCAAGCGGCAATTGCATAATAAACTTAAATACAATTGACATTCGAGACTCAACGACTACTATGTATATGTGCGTATATGTGTTAGTGCTGTACATACAGCAAATCACAGTGTTGCATCAAAATTATACTGTGGTACTAGCGTTTTCAAACTCATTCATAATATGAAATAAAATCATTAGCATAAAGAACGAACGATTTATCTCGGTCAAGGGGAACCGATACTACTACAATCTTTCGCCTGTTATAGTTGTCCCTGGTGGGAATTATAACACTATCAACTATTTCGTCTTTTTTATCGGTTAATTTTGCAAAGAGACTTGGTACTCTTGAGCTCAGGTATTTTATCACCTGAAACTGTAAAATATACTTGAAGGTCGGCTAATTTAAATATCATCACAGTTTGAAGACGCTAAATAATTATTTACGTAGATACCATGCTGTTAAAATTATTATTATGCTTAATAATATTAACTAGAATTGATAAATAACGCGTAGATACTCCAGTGCATTATCAATTCTAAGTCTCAAGAGTTTTATGTATTTACTCAGTGTTGTATACAAACCGCGCACACGTGTTTATTTAAATTTATGAAAATAAATTATTTATCGATAAATAGTGGGCGATACGGCTGAAAAAAGTCCGTTTGTTTTTAAAAGAAACTAAAAAAATATATATATATATGTTAGACAAAGAAAAACGAAGAATTTTAGGTAAAACGATTTTGGTCTATAAATAAATCTGTATGTCGCTTTATGGTGTTGAAAAAAGTGCTCGTGTAAAAAGTTTTCAGTTTGCATAGATTAAGATAATTTATATATTGATTGTCTGGCAATTGTATACATATGATATGCGATGTTCCGAATTCAACAATTTTTGAAAGAAAAAAAAAACTGTTTTACCGAATCATATTGGACTAGGAATGAATATCCGAGGAGCTTCTTGTAGACAACCACGGCCAGTCTTCACTAAGCTGACTAAACTTTTCATCAGATCGAGTCTCTTATAAATCGGTTAGGTACTGCACTGCTTCTATCTGTCATCCCCTCCCTATTTTGAATACAAATCTCTTCACGAAAAATGTGTCATTCTTCATTTTTTCTTTTACCTTTTGGATAATACTCATTGTTTGAAAATTCTATGTTTTTTTGAATACCTGTAATAGCAGTTTTATTTTAAATTTGATTTTATGAAAAGAAAAATGGAGGAGATAGATCAAATTTATTTATCTTTATAGATTTAACTTAACGATGATTCATATTTTATATACTTAACTTTGCACGGTTTATATATTATAGTATTTTCATTATTATATTATTTTTTGCGATAAAATGAATGTAGGAAGACACTAATTTTGAAAAGCTTGTTTGTTCAATTTCTTGCTGAAGTACTTACAAAAACTTTGAAAATATTTTTTTATTGTTCGGACTTGTAAGCACTGCTCCATTTCTTACGGAGTAGAGTAAATATTGTGGCTTTAATTTAAGATAAAAATTAAATCGATCACATTTTGAAAGAGCCAAAATAAATTAAATGCGATGGGAAGAATGAGAATGATGGATGGGAAATTGGAAAATTGTACTAGGCGCCGATGAAAACAGAAACGAATGCGTCCATAAAGTGGCACGAAGTTGTCCGTTGACTGAGAAAGCGTTCTGAGACAGATTTTTAGGCTAGTTTAAAAAAAGAGGACAGCAGCGCTACTAGCGGCATTATTCAGCGAAACGCGTTGTCATGTTAATCCGTTCATTTCCGAAGTCGGAGTCCGGCCGGAGAGCGGATTTTAGCCATTTTAACCAAGTTACAAAACGGCAAAGTCATTTTTCTATCGTCAATAATTTTTGTTAGATTAATAAAGGTAGCATAATGGCAGCGCGTTATGATAGAGCTATTACAGTGTTTTCGCCTGATGGGCACTTACTACAAGTAGAATATGCTCAGGAAGCAGTGCGAAAAGGTTCTACAGCGGTACGTTATTGTTTGACATAACCTTAATTATAGTAGATTAATTCAAATAAAAGATCAATATATTTAAATGACTGAAGCTGAAACTTTTAATTGAGCAAGGCAGAGCCTAAAATCAATTTTTTTAATTCATTTAAGAAAAACAATTATAATTGCACAGGTAGGAGTACGTGGTAATGATGTGGTTGTTCTTGGCGTTGAGAAGAAGTCTGTTGCAAAGTTGCAGGAGGAACGTACAGTTCGTAAAATTTGCTTACTAGACGATCACGTAGTAATGGCATTTGCAGGTATGTATTTTAAAAAAAAATGACAAAGGAGTTTGTGTGTTAAGATTGATTTTAACCCTTTTCTTTAGGTTTAACCGCTGATGCTAGAGTATTAATCAACCGTGCACAAATTGAATGTCAGAGTCATAAATTGACTGTTGAAGATCCTGTGACTCTTGAATATATTACCAGGTATATAGCAGGATTAAAGCAAAAGTACACCCAAAGCAATGGCAGAAGACCATTTGGTATATCCTGCTTGCTAGCTGGTTTTGATTACGATGGTATTCCTCACTTGTATCAAACTGAGCCTTCTGGTATATATTATGAATGGAAGGCAAATTCTACTGGTCGCAGTGCCAAGACTGTGCATGAATTTTTGGAGAAGCATTACACTCCTGAAGAAGTAGCTACAGAAAAAGGAACAATAAAATTAGCCATTAGGGCTCTGCTCGAAGTTGTACAGTCAGGACAAAAAAATTTAGAAATTGCTGTAATGAGAAGAGGACAACCTATGCAAATGTTGGACATAAACACAATAGGAGAATATGTGACCGAAATAGAAAAAGAAAAAGAGGCTGAAGCAGAAAAGAAGAAACAGAAAAAGTGATGTTCTTGTGATGAACTTTTTTCCACTTATACATTTAATGATGTCTCTAATAAAAATTATTTGAAATTTATTAAGCCCTTAATAATATTTATGTGAATTTATTAACTGGAATAGTTGCATATAAAATATCATTTTACACAATACACTTTGTTTATAATAGCGTTTGATCAATTTTTTATACCAGAAACTTTATTTTCGTATTTTCTCACATAACTTATACAGTGCTATAAATATGAAGTTTTTATTTAAATGTATAATGTATTTATAATTTTTTCTATGAAGTAGGGTTTGCTGCATAAACTGCTGCTAATGCTCTACCCCTATGATTGAAGGTTTGAAAGGAGGGAATATTTCTTAGCGTCTCCCAAGACTTATTTTCTAGATCAACAACGGCGCGAATTTCCTTAAAGTCACCAGCTATATACAATACTCCATACATGACAAGAAATAAACTTAATATCCCTTGAATTAATATCTATAAAAAAGCAACTGTTGAAATCTTGTAGCTTAGGTTATTTAGAAAGAATCCCTATTACTTACGTCTATCGGTAGAGTCGTAAATTCCTGTTCCGTTATTCTAAGATATGAACGATCTGGAAGAAAATGTTTTGTTAGAAATCAACTTATCAATGAATAAGTAAAGGGATGGTATTTTTTGACATACGCTGTGCTGCTGAATAAGCTGCGTGGAGTATTGATACTAATCCAATAAAAGTTATAAATTTATGCATCGCTGTTGCTGGCATATTGAAAGCTTACTGTGGTTTGTGACAGGATACGCATAAACTTATGAAAAACTAACCTCTCTATGTAGTACAACTTAAACAAATTTATTATTATGATGACAATTAAAATCTCGTTCACGCGAGAAAAATATCGATACTCGAATCGAATCAATTATTAATGGACTTTTCGATATATCGAAACGGAGAGTATCGAGATATCACCGAACTTTATTATCGATTCTCGAATAATTTTACCACAGAGCAGTACGTGAGACATTATTTTTACGTATTTATTTTACTTTTGTTGGACATTGGAATATTTGGAATGTAACAAAATATTTATTAAAGCAGATACACTAATTTTCATATATTTAAAAATTTTTAATGTCATGGGTGGAAGAAATTATCACAACTTGAAAAATTCACTTTTATTGATGCTTTGACAACGTGAGCTGAGACACACACTTGCTCGTAGTTCATATGACTTTATATCACTGCGTGTTCAAACATATACATATACAATTTATTAAATAATTACATGTGTTTAGAGTGTTTACAGAGTTTGTCAAGAGTTCGTTAATTTGTGCAAGCTTGCCGCGTTTCTTCAAAAATTCCTCTCAAGGCTTGCACGTATTAAGGATATGCTTAATCACATTAAAATGATCAATTTTCAAAGAAATATTTCTAGATTCAAATTGAACAAACCGCTATTAAGTAGGGTTCCTCAAAGCCTTAAAAGTTTGATATCGCTGAGCTTATTGTAGTCACTATAGTGCAGATCTTTTGCAGAGAATAGAAAAATTCAGAAACATTTTCTAAAAAAAAAGAAAGCAGATTTTTCATGCGAGCAATTTACTCACAGCTTTATTTAATGATTATCATCATGGATCAGAGAATTTACGGAGCTTCTCTCTCATATCTCATCCTCTCACCCGAGTATTATAAAGAGATCTTTCATGTTCGTTTCACGAATTTTTCAGTGGTTTATGATGAAAAATGTTTTCATTGTTCTTTAAATTTCGAACTAATAGCAAGAAACGTGGAAATGTGTTTCCACGAAATACCGTTACGCCATTTTTTTTTATGTCACTCGACAACTTTTTTTTCATATCTTCCAAGCGTCGAAATATGAAAAAATTATTTTCGACCTATCTGCATACATACATGCATACACACACGACATATATGTATATACATATGTATTCGAGGATATTCGCTTGGGTTGCAAGAATATTTTGACAGGATAGACTCTTCTAATAGACTTTGCAGACGGACATAATAGAAATAGTTAATATAGCATCATATATTAATTTAATATTTAGTAATAATATATTATCTCCTATTATGTATTAATATGTATGATATTTTTTTCAATAAAGTACTTTGTTTTGCTTTGATCTAGCTGATATCCAGATATTCTTAGATCTTGTGTGAGTACGGTGCAAGTACGTTCACGCTCAGCCTCGGTGCGCGTGCACTCATCGTGGAATATTGCACAATTTTCCCTAACCTCAATTTTCCATTGACCAAATTCACTTATCTAACTTAACCTTAATTATTGATCAAAGAATTTAACGGGACAAAAATTGGCAGTATGAATAATCGCAGAAGAAGAAAACAGGAAAGGAAATCCTCGAAGAGCACACGCATTTTAATTCTAATCACATATTACACACTCCCACACACTCTCTCTCACACACACACACACACACTCACTTTTTGCCAATGGATCGAAAGAATCAATTTACATGATCTGTTATAACAATTATCAACGTCCAATGAATCGATCGGTATTCCGGATCCAATTCTCTTGTTGATTTCTGCAAGTTTTCCTTCGTCCAATCACAATTCTGACTACCGGAAATGGCGTTTGCCGCGAAAATTTGAAAGTCAGAACAAAGATGTGCGAAGCACGAAAAAGACGGTGATTATTATTCGAGAGAATGTTTTCTTTAAAGCTTCGATCGGTTGTGCAAGAATAGTATAGTGGGGGTAAAAAGCATATTTCGTTTTTTTTTCACGTATCGTTAACAATGCGATAATGCAATTAGGGAGTATTATACACAGGAATGTTTTTCGAATACAATCGATTCGCCTCGCAAACGTAAAAACAATCAATTATTTTCCTAGAGTGTTCAACACATGTCGAAAAAAATACGTTAAAATAGTTTCTACCAATGATATCTTTTATTATTGCTCTACGTTCTCCAATCAGCTTTTATGATTTAATTTCCTTGTGGAAGTTTTGATATATTAAAATCGAAAGTCGCAAGAATCTCTTAATAAAAAGAAAAAACTGAACGAAATTGCTATACAAAGTTAACGTTTTACGTTTTAGAATTTACACGTATTTAAGCTTTGCATCACTCGGTGTAAGAAATATTATACACATTTACGTTTCCGAACATTGAATTACGCTAGAAAACGTGCCCTTGAAATAGGCTAAAATTATTCTGTGGTGTTACTATACTCAAATCGCATTTTTTTTTCAATTCAATAATCCCTTATCGTTAATCTTCTACTTGACTACCATTTATAATTACTATATTATTTTTAGCTTCAAGAAAATAATCTTCGTACAAAATTGACTATAGCCGATTGCTTTTGTGATGTTTCTCGAACAGGTCTTTTTAAAATAACGCTCGGTGAAACAAAAAGATTTAAATATATAATATATATATATATATTTATATAATATATTTATTTCTTATAACCCTATATTCCTTACTTTTTTGTTCTTGCCTTCTCCCATATTACGATATGATGTGTATACGTATTGACATAAATTCTTCCGACCGGTATCAATCGCAATAATTCTTGCTTTACTATATAGCAAACTGACAAACATTTTAATACTTGGTGTAAACCCTCAAGCTTTGCAAAAAGCGAAAAAACAACCTTTCCTTCGCAACAAACAATCAAGCGAAATTTCCATCGCGCTTGTTATATTCCACGTTGAAACTTTGGTCCACCAATCATAGTCGTTCTCGTCGGATTTCACGAGCTATATTCTTGTTTATTCGCTATACTAATTTTCTCTCTCTCTCTCTCTCTCTCTCATTGTGTCTCACCCTTTCTCTCTTCGTAAAACAAAAGTATATTTGGACGTTTAGCTGCTTGTACTTACGTACGCGTGACTTAATCGCTAGAAGAAATCGTGAAAAATGCTACACCATTACAAAAGTCCCCTCTCATCTGAGAACGTGCTCGTCGTTTCTGGACGTGATCTGAGAGATCCTGACTCACCAGTTATATTCCATTTTCGTTTTAGAATGAAATCTAACGTGGTATGTATATATAGGAATGAAGTATTTTCCAATTGATATAAACGTCCCGGTCGGAGGACTTGATAAAAAAATTGACCCGGAGGGGTGGTTCTCTCGCACATTCACTTTAGGCCAAATGCGTTCTCGCTATCGCTAGTCTCGTCGGAAAACATTTATAGACGATTCGTTTAACGCCCCACCGTGACAACTTCTTCCTCACGCCTAACCAATCCTTCGAAATGCATCTCTGCCGTAAAACGTCCACTTCATTCAATTTTTTAAATAGACTTGTGTCTATTTTTCTAAATGAAATATATATGGAAATTCAGTAATTCGTTAATTATTATATAGTGGAACTTTTCCATCGTTAATTTTTACTGAAATCTTGAGAAAGGTTTTGGTTTAAATTCAATTTTGCAATTTGTTTATCAGAAAAAATAATCTACACTTGTTATCTAGTTTGCACAAAGAAGCACACGAGAAACTCGAATAATTCATTAAATATGATTGGATAAAACCTCCGAGTTACGAATACAATTTAAAATCTTAAGATTTCAGTGGACGTTTATGATAAAGACACGTTTAAGAAGAGTTTAAGAGCTCGATGAGTCCGACGACGGAACGGAGCACGTAAAGTCAGTTAAGAATGGGAATCGTTTTAACTTGGAATTTGTACAGTTTGTCGATGGGCGTTGCAAGAAGAGACTCTCTCTGCACACGTTGTCGGTAAGTTGTCACAGAAAGGATATCACTGGCTGATGAACGGAGCCTCTCGTGCTCGATTGCACAAGACTAATTAATATATACAACGTGTTATCCATCTCTGTCGTCCGTTCTGTGACACGATTGGTTCCCCTGGCACGTAGGGGGAGGGATTCTTGTTTTGGGAGGGATAAGTCTGTACAAAAATTCTTGTGAACAGCCTGTATAGTCTACGACGAATCATCCTCTCTAATTCCTTGTTTTCCACACTCCTACGCTCTCCTCTTCACTCTTCGATCCTTCTGCACAACTCTGTGTCCTTTCAACTGTTCAAGGTCCACTGGAGCCAACCTGATGGCCACGTGGAAACCACAGGGTCCTCAGGGTATACACGAGTGTGCGTTGGTTGACTGTTCTAGAGACAACGATGGTACCGAAAAATCGGTATCCAGGATGGAAATATTGGATACAACCAACGATTCTTTCGTGCATCTTCCTAATCCTGTCGTCCTTGCGACGTCCAGTGATCCACTTGAAAATTTCCCTTTCCACACTCTTACTTTATATCTGTCTCTCTCACTCTTTCATTATCATCGCAACTTTGCGTTCCTTTCAGTTCTTCAAGGTCCACTGGAGTCAACCTGATGGCCACGTGGGAACCACAGGGTCCTCAAGGTCTTCAGAGTCCTCAGGGTCTTATACACGAGCGTGTGTTGATTGTTCCAGCGACAAAACAACAGCACCGAAAAATCGGTATCCAAGATGGAACCACCGATACAACCAACGATTCCCTTCGTGCATCTTCCTACTCCTTCTGTCGTCCTTACATCGTTCAATGACCCACTTGAAAATTTCCTTTTCCGTTCTCCACGCTCTTATTCTCCCTCTGTCTCTCTCACTCTTTCATTCTCATCGCAACTTTGCATTCCTTTCAGCTGCTCGAGGTCCGCTGGAGCCGACCTGATGGCCACGGAGGAACCACATCGGTCCTCAGGGTATACACGAGTGTGTGTTGGTCGATTGTTCCGGCGACAAGAGTGGTACCGAGAAATCGGTGTCCAGGATCAAATCACTGATACAACCAACAATTCCTTTCGTGTATCTTCCACCTGTCGTCCTCACTATGTCCGGTGCTCCACCTGAAAATTCATTTGCATTATTAATTATTCTTAAATATATATATAAGTATTTTATAAATTATTAAATTTCTCACCAATATAGAGACCAGTATCTGTGTTTAATTGCCTGAGCTGTCCAGGGGACGACGCGGAGACACCTGTTCCACTATCGACGACCAGAGAAGCCCATTGTTCGTTCCTGAAGCCAAGAGAAATTCGATATTCGATAAAGTCATTGCACACCTGCTTACAAAATGTCTATGTATATGTATGTATAATGGAATACACGATCGTTTCCAATATAAATTGCGAGTAATTTAATCTGTCCCATAATGAACAGCATTGTTAGTCGAGGAATTGGTTTGGTTACCTAACAGCACGAACTCGATGCCACAAATCATCGTCCAGTCTGGTCAAATTGTATCTGAGCACTGCCTCGCCCGATCCGAGATTATAGGCGAGCGTTAGGTAGCCCTGTTTCAAGCCAAGGGCAAGAAAATCATCGTTCTCGTCCTTCTGCTCCTGAGGATCCGATTGGCGACCGCTCCATAATAACAGTCCGTTGCTACTGCTCGCTCGGAATCTCATATTGATGTCCACTCTGTAGCTTATTATCCTGTAATTTGAAGGTGTGTGTGTGTGTGTGAGTAAAGATGTAGAATTTGCGAATGGAGTAAAGAGATTGAATGGGGGGAGGCGTTGTGGTGTGTTTTAAATGTGTCAAGGAAATTGGTGAAAGTCCATTATGCAATTTTCATGTGGTTTATTTGGTGTATTATCATAATGATTCATCGATTTCTGTGTGTAACGTTATTGAAATAATTCTTACAGGAAAATTTACCAAATTGACGCTATTGTATTTTATCAAAGGAAAATTGGAATTCGTCTGTTTTGTTTAGTATGATTTATGTACTTTTTTTGTTATTATTTGGCGAAGGTAATTCTTAACTCGTTAAATGAATTTATACTGAATCTACTAAAGGAGGATTTCAGGAGTTTTAACCAGTAGTAAATTTTTAAATTAAATTAAGGTTAAATCAAACAAGCTTACAAGGATTTTCTATTCAGAGTCAGTTCTTTTCTCGAGTATTTTTTATTTGATCCTAACATTGGACGTATATGCAACGTGACAATTTTAGCATTAAACAATTTATATGTCAAAGGATAATCAGTATCAAGTAATTTTGTGTTTAAACCGAAGCTGAAAATTATACACGGTGCACTGAAACACAAAATTATTTATCAAATTGACGATACAATTTCATCTAAGGAAAATTGGAATTAGTCTGTTTTGTATAGCATAGTTTAAACAATTTTTATGTCATTATTTAGCAAAAATTCATCTCGATTCATTCAAAAAATTTATACTGAACTTAGGATGATTTTAGAAATTTTAACCAGTAGTAAATCTTAAAATTAAATTAAGGTTAAATGAAACAATTTTCCAACAATTTTCTATTCAGAGTCAGTTCTTTACTCGACTTATTTTTGATTTGATCCTATAACATTGGACTGTATATGCCACGTGACAATTTTACTATTAAACAATTTAAGTATAAATTAAAGGACAACCAGTATAAAGAAGAGAGTTCAGTGTTTAAACTAAAGGTGAAAATCATTGAGGGTGACGCGTGTTGAAGTGAAGGAAAGTGGGAAAAGAACCTCTTCATGGTGTCAGCATCGTTGTAGTGAAGGTAGCTCTCGCTGCCAGTGAAGCTCGGTACGGTTTTTTCGTTTCTGCTTGCGAGGATGTTTGGCCTGGCTGGGGAGGTTGCGAGGGGTTTGTAGTCATCGGGCGCTGGGCAAGGGTGGGGGACGCCCGGACGACATCGGCAGGTGAACCGCTCCCTCAGCGGTCGACATTCCGCATCACCGCACGGTCTCGCCTCGCAGGCATGTCCACAATTTCCCACATTCACGCCGCCAAGCGCTTCGGCCAAAATACCGACCTGTTGGCATCACCAATTAAGCTCAAACTTCCAACTCGACCAGCAAAAATTTCTCTCTCGAAAAAAAAATTATTTTTATGATTTTTTCACGATATATATATATATATGTATAGGTTGGAAAAGCTATGTAAGCGAGTGATTAGATGGGGAAATATATGGTAGATATATAGATAGAGATAGTTGCGAAGGGGTGGTGGTGTGTTGAGGGAAAGTTATTACCATTGGGTTCTATAATGATTAAACAAATCGGTGTTAGTAATGTAAAAGTGGAAAGAAAAATGAATAAAGTAGAGGCTGGGAGGGGATAAGCAGAGTTCATTAAACCAATTATGTGAGAAAAAAATTATTTTTGTAATTTTGCACGTTTTATATATGAGCAATTCCACCAATTCGGGAACTGGTTAAACCGACGCACATCCCAGAATTTTTTGATATTCTCAGATCTTGTATTCTTTATTCAAAAATGATTCTCTAATTTTTGTCAGAATCTTTTATCCATTATTTATGACATAGTTATATTGGAAAGTTTTTAATTTTAAGTACGTCCTATCTTTTAATTTATTTTCCATACTTTTTCAAATAACTTAATAAATTTTTTTCACACATGATTTCCATGAAAAAAAATCTCACCTTTCCAATGGAATAATTGTTTTTCTAGTAACATCACTTTATACCGAAGAAATTAGCGTTTAAAGTATAAAAATCAATTTTTCAGGAAATGCCTATTTTTTTTTTAGTATTTTTTTCGTAAAGTTGAGAAAATTTCACATGGAACCTGTAACTTTCAAAATGGGATTCCTATTAAAACTCGTCGAATCGATAATAATAAAATTAAAAAAAAGAAATAATAAATAGTTTACCGCAAGTATTATGGACTATCTCGATTCTTAGGGACGTTTTTTCCAAGTATGACACTAGGGAGCCTGTAATATTTATTCGAAATGACTTAATTTTATTACTGTAAGTGCCGGTGTCTTTACGTAAAAGTCGATATTACGTAGGAGTACCAACCTAAATGTTTTGTTCCTCAACTCTAAATATACTCTTGTTTTGAAAGTTTAAAGTTTAAAATTTGTAGGTTTGAAGTTGATTTAAAAATAAAAAATGATATACAGAGTAGAAAAAACATATTGGGGGAGCTATTACTACAATGAAAAAAATTTAATCTGGTACTCCTACGTAATCCCGATTTTTACGCAAAGACACCGGCACTTACAGAAATAAAATTAAGTAATTTCGAATAAATTTTACAGGCTCTAGTGTCGTACTTGGAAAAAAAGTCCATAAGAATCGAGATAGTCTATAATACTTGTGGTAAACTATTTATTATTTCTTTTTTTTAATTTTATTATTATCGATTCGACGAGTTTTAATAGGAATCCCTTTTTAAAAGTTACAGGTTCCATGTAAAATTTTCTCAACTTTACGAAAAAAATACTAAAAAAAAAAAAAAATAGGCATTTCCTGAAAAATTGATTTTTATACTTTAAACGCTAATTTCTTCGGTATAAAGTGATATTACTAGAAAAACAATTATTTCATTGGAAAGGTGAGATTTTTTTACATGGAAATCATGTGTGAAAAAAATTTATTAAGTTATTTGAAAAAGTATGGAAAATAAATTAAAAGATAGGACGTACTTAAAATTAAAAACTTTCCAATATAACCACGTCGTAAATAATGGATAAAAAATTCTGAAAAAAATTAGAGAATCATTTTTCGATAAAGAGTACAAGATCTGAGCATATAAAAAAAAACTGGGATGTGCGTCGGTTTAACCAGTTCCCGAATTGGTGGAATTGCTCATATATATAGGTTGGGAAAGCTATGTCAGCGAGTGATCAGGTGAGGAAATATGGTTAGATATGTATAGGTATATATAGTATAGGTAGTTGTGGAGGGCTGGTGGTATACCGAAGAAAAGTAATTACCATTAGGTTCGACAATACGTAAACAAATCGGAGTTAGTAACATAAAAATTGAATAGTAAATAAACTACAAATTAAAAAGGGATGAGCAGAGTTCATTAGACCAGTTATGTGATGGCACTAGGATAGATAGGGTTGCAAAGGTAATGACTTGGCAATAAATTAGTGTAGTGGAATTGATCTGTGCTCTCCAACATATATATATAACGTCCACAAAATTAATATCCAAAGTAAATAAAATTTCATTCTTTTCTACTGTGTTAGTCTCTATAAATATATTTAAGTAGTGCAGTATGTATCATTTGTCGAAAACACTTTGTTAAATGGAATCTAAGAAATTTTTAGGAAAACATGGATATTTTTTATATAGAATTTTCCAATGAAAAATTAATATTTATGCAGATGAACGTTCTGGTACGATTCAAGTGGTATAAAGCCCCATTAGAAAATTAAATTGTTGTTTACCTCACGACTGTTTAAAATGTCTCTATAAAAATATTTAAGTAGCGCACAGAGTGTACCATTTGTCAAAAAGACTCTATTAAATAAAATCTAAGAAATTTTTAGGAAAACATGGATATTTTTTATATAGAATTGTCCAATGAAAAATTAATATTTATGCAGATGAACGTTCTGGTACGATTCAAGTGGTACAAAGCCCCATTAGAAAATTAAATTGTTGCTTACCTCACGACTGTTTAAAATCACCGTTTGTATGCAGCCAACGAAGCTCGCGGTGCTTTTCATTTTGGGCGAATACATGTCAGGACTTGGCGCACCTCCCAGGTAGAGATTGAGGGGAAGAGAAAGCTGCGTGAAAGCCCCGGGCGCCAGGATCTCCTGCGGAGGATAGTCCTCGACCTCCAAGGACGCCATTCGACCAGTCCTCGACACTCGGACCCCCACCCATTCCCCCAGCTTCACCGGGTACTCGCTCCTGTATAATTACCACGAGTTATCCAGCGCAACTTTTCTCCCTTTAACTCCATTAAATCCTCCAGCAGTGAAATTAAACGTTCTAAATATTTCCTGATTCATTACTCTCTCTCTCTCTCCACTGCGCAAACTCCCTTATCCTCTTCCTCCAGTTATTTTCTATTTTTTTATACTTTCCACGAAATTCAACGATACTATTTGTATAATATAGTAAAATGAAAATTAACTACTCGTGCCTGTAGCGCTCAATTTAAGGTTTGTACTACTTAATTTTCTTCTTTTTCCAGCCAAGCTGCATTTGGGCGAGGATAACGTATAATTTGGATGAAAAAGCGAGCAGTCTCGTTGAAATTTCTGGATTAAATTGCAGTGTGGTATATATATATAAGAAGCGGGGAAGTATAAGTGCCGAGGAGAAATGGAAATGAAGGAAATTTCGGGCACGCGGTGTCGTTCGATGAGACGTCTTTGGGAATTTCGCTTTATATCGAGCGCTGCTCGATAAACATCCGTCTCGATTTCTTTCGCTTTCCAACCTCCACGTCCCGTGAAATAACATCCGTTGGCAAACTTCATTCGCATTCACGAGAGCCGAGACAAGAAAGGCCCCCTGCAGCTTTCCCTAGATGCCACAACATTTTGTAAACTCTACTGATCCTCGTCGCTTTTTCATTATACCAGCTTTGAACGACTCAAAGTAATTTATGGCAAAAATCATCCTATACCTATGTGGAAAAATAATTTTGCAGAAAAAATACTGAGAACCTTTATTATTGATTGAGTATATAGCGTATCACTTGTTTGATTGTCCATATATCTATAATTTGATTTCACACAGTGAAAATCAGCAAATTTTTGCTTACAGTTCTTTCTATTTTGGTCGTTTTTTTATTTTACCAGCTCTGAACGACTGGAAATAATTTATGGCAAAAAACATTCTATACCTGGAAATAATTTTGTAGAAAAACGATCGAGAGCCTTTAGCGATTATATAACTGATGTGTCACTTATTTTTGTCAATTCGTATAGGTCAACAATTTGAATTCACAGTGAAAATCAGCAAATTTTTACTTCAACTTCTTTCTATTCTCATCGTTTCTTCCATTTTGACTGTTCTTAACTTCTCGAAATAATTTATGGCGAAAAACATCCTATACATGGAAATAATTTTGCAGAAAAATGATCGAGAGCCTTTGGTGATTAAGTGTACAGCATATCACTCGTTTGACCATTTATAGGTGTACAATTTGAATTGACAGAGAAAATCAAAAAAGCTTCGCTAAAAATTCTTTCTATCCTCGTGGTTTTTTTTTCATTTTACCAGCTCTTAACGACTTAAAATAATTTATGGCGAAAGCTTGCAAGCTCACCCCTTTGAGCATCGCTTGTAATTTTCAGCGATTAAAATTTTGTCTATACGTACGATAGAAATAGTAAATCGAAATGTAATTGAATTATTAATTTGGAAAACGTATATCTGTATAATCGAATAACGATAATACAAGGACAAAATTATTCATGGAGGCAAATATAAATAAATTGTGAAATTCGCATGATTCGGTAAAGTAAAGTGGAAAAGGTATTTTTCAATAATTCAACGCTTTATTGGAGTTTGTTGGAATATTTTGTGATACGAATTGGGTCGAATAATGAGAAAGCCAAGTATTCAATTAAAGGCAGAGTTGTATGGCAGTCTCGGAGTGGCGCGAGCTGATAATAATAAGAAATGCCATTTAGCAAGGCAATAAAACGACTGGCGATCCTTTCTCTGTGCAGAAAGCTGGCATTCTGGCGAAATTACATCAAGCGCGCACGGGGTCAAGAGTGTTTCGTTAAAATTTATCTTATTAGCCAGTACCGTCCCATTATAATATGTCATATAAATTTATTCAACTGAATAATTGGATGGGAATATTATCAGACATTCATCTGCAAGGGTAAAAATGCAAATCGCATGAATAATTGCTGCAATTATGGCATTTAGCCTAATGACTAATTGCGATCGCGTATATAAAATATGTAAAATTCACAAATTAATTAACGCCGAGCCGAATATTGTTGAATATGCAAAATGCACTAGCTGGGAAAATTGATAAAACTTTGGTCGACTGCGATAAACTATATGTTTTTTAATTTTGAGTGTATACCAGAGCACAAGAAACTAACAAATTTAATAAGGACTTTCGATTCCTGACACTTACACTACTTTTATTACAGGAAACTTCACGGAAACCACCGAGCCTGCCCGGATAAAGTATGCAATAAAGCTTCCTCGGCTTTATATTATAGCCCACGTCTGCTGCCACCAAATAGTTAATATCTCTGTGCAGAACTCCCTTTGATTGAAACCTCTACCCTGTTCCTCCTATATAACCTCCTCCACCCCCCAAAGCCACCCCTCTCTTCACTATTGCACAATCTTCGCTTTCTCACGTACAAACATACCTTTATCTCCCTCCTCCCTATCTAGTATTATATATTATATTTCATTTTTACCATTTCAATATTTAGGACGGCTCTTTTATTTTCACTGAAATTTCTCAAGAGTCGAGAAATACGAGCTTACCGTATAGTAGCGGGTCCTGTGCCGAGGTCAAAGGTGAATTGCACGTGTCCTGCCGAGAGATAAAGGGCAATAAAGTCGCCAGTTGCGTCGCTGTGATGACCATTGTAAAGTATCACGCCGTCTGGTGCACTTGGCTTCAGCGTGACGGCCAATTCGAGCCAAGACAACGATGTATCCGCTAATCCAGGATATCGCAGGTAAGAAGATCCATTGAAGGACGGAACCTGAAATTTATTATGTACACGGTTCTTCCATTATTTATCTTCTCATGTTTCATTTAAATTTCATTAAGGTCAAATATCAATTTTGCCTCTTTTTCTCGTGTGTAATGGGGACTTTAAAAGTCAAGCTGCAGTAAACGTTTACGATTACACGTGGATCCCACACTGAATCGTTGAGTAAACCTCTGTACTGCAGTTATATTATTATTATTATTATAACACAGATTTACGTCAAAGAGCGGTAGTATGCAAGAGATACTTTTTTGTGAGTAAAATAGGAGATAGGGTTCAGTGGTATAAAGCTGTTTCACAAGTGTTTGATACTTGGAATATTTTACCCTAGTAGATACCATTTTGTGCAAAAATATGTATTAATTAATTTTACTTATTTTTTTAGCTTCGAATTTGTTCCTCAAAAGCATTTGTTTTGTGACGTTGGTGTAATTATTGATATTGCTACTGACGTTCAGTAGTGAGACATTCACAAAGGAATCCAACAAAACTCGAAGACGAATTTAGCGTTCAGTCGTATAAAGCCGCTTCATATAAGTATTTGAGATCTAAAATAATTTACCCTAGTCGTCTCTATTTTGTTCAAAATTACTCGTAATAATCGTTACGTATTACTTCAGCTTCAAATTTGTGCTTCGAAAGCGTTCTGTTTCAATGTTGGTGTAATTATCGATATTACTACTGGCTTTCAGTAGTTAGACGTTTACAGAGAAATCGAACAAAACTCGAAGAAGAATTTATATAGCTACTCCATAAGTGTTTGCAATCTAGAATATTTTACACCTTACACAATACCATTTTCTTCAAAATTACTCCTAATAACGATTACACATTTTTTCAATCCCGAATTTGTGCCTCGAAAGCGTTCCTTCCAGACGTCGGTGTAATTATCGATATTACTACTGGCGTTCAGTAGTCAGGCATTTACAAAGAAATCGGACAAACTCGAAGAGGAATTTTCAATGGATTGGAAACTATTGCGTAATGAAATTTCGATATTGGAATATATATATAAGTTCGGTGAAGTTTAAGTGGGATGAGTGAGGGGAAGGGAAGGAGGGGGGCATGGGGGAAGAATATTATCAGATCGAGGCTTTGGCGAGCTTTGATGCTTCCGCCATTGTTGTAATCGATATTTTATAGCTGCGCATAATCCACCTTCGCTTTCCACACATTTTCCACAACATGGAAGATGATCCTCGGTGCAAATACACCAAGTTCGCTCACTTCATTCCCATTCGTTCGTTTATATTGTACGACAAATTGCTGGAGGAACCGAGTGTACACACACACACACACACACACACACCTGTTTGACACGCGAATTCCAATTTCATTGAACGAAGGATTCGCTGCGAGAAAAATATACAGTGCAGCTTTTAATCGCGAAAAATACTCCAATTATTTCTACCTGATTGACAGAAAAGTATGATAACTTTTATAAAAGTGAAAAACACTGGAAATAATAAATTTCATCGCTTCGAACAATATTTATTGTTTTCCCATATACATTCGCATTTACTCGTGGATTACTCGTCATTGTCAAATTGTTTATATGTATATACAATACTGACGTTTAATGTTACAAGGGGTCTGACGGATGCGCGCTAGGTCATTTAAAAATATATCAGGCTTTTGTTAAACTTTTTAAAATGACTGTGTCGCTTTGATAGCTTCCTGCCGCGTTTTGCTCTTGGCATATTTTTTATCGGTACTTTAGCTTCATTCCTTGCGGCAAATTAATAAATGAAGCGTGCTTCTCGTGATCGATAAACTGTGTCACTACGACTTTGTTGCAACGTTCGCGATACAAATAAAATTTTTATTATTTTTCTACCTGTCGATAAGGAACATCGCTTAAAGTCGAATTATTGAGAAATGATGAAATAATGCACATTTGTTCCCCTTTTATTATATATATGTATGTCACGAATTAATGTCATTTTGGTATAGGACAAATGAGTTTTGTCCCATGAAAATTTTATTATTAACGAATAAACATTCTGGCAGTGTTTTTGCTTAATTTTATGAACGACAATGAAACGTGTTCCTCGCGATTGATAGAGTACGTCACGAATTTTGTTGCAGCGTTCATGATACAAATAAAATACTTATTATATCTAAACCTGGTGGTATATAATGAAGAATACGTAAAATTGAATGGTTGCAAAATAAGGAAATAACATAAATTTGCTTTCTTTTTATTTATATATATATCAGGAATTCATGTAATTTTGGTATAAGATAAACTTTTTTGTCCCATGAAAATTTTATTATTAACAAATAAACATTCTGCGAGTATTTTTGCTTAATTTAATAAAAGAGAATGAAACGTGTGCTTCTCACGATTGATAAAGTATGTCACGGACTTTGTTGCTGCGTTCAAATGATACAAACAAAATATTTATTATATTTAAACCTGTTAAATAGTGAAGAATCCATAAAGTTGAATGAATGCGAATTGAAGAAATAGCACAAATTTGTTATCCTTTTACTATATATATCAGAAATTAATGTGATTGTTGTAAGTTAAACTCGTTTGTTTCGTGAAAATCTCATCATTAACGAATAAACGTGGCAGAGGGGGTGTTTCAGCATAATTTGATGGGAAGAAGCATTTAATTTATTTGGAGTCGGAAGCTTAACGGGGGAACGGAAAGGAGCGAGTGTTACGTAAAGGAGATTGAAGCTTTTCTCGAGGCACCGAACGTCAAACCGAGAGAGAGAGAGAGAGAGAGAGGGAGACTAGTGGTCTCTCGGGGACTCGCGACTTACAGGCACTCTCGCATAATGCCCGGGGTTACCTGGCCCTGAATTCCCGTGGGATCTGCTTCAGCCTCGCGTGAAAAGCTGACGGGAAAAAGCCGCGATTCCTGAAATCAGCCACAGGAAATGACGGCAAAGCGGCAAGATCACAAAGCTATGCAAATCGATCCTTCTTTTACATGCAAATCGTTCAGTTGTAATGCAAAATTACGATACAAACGGATATGCCACGATGCGATTTTAATGCGAACCTGCAAGATTATAGATAAAGCAATCAAAACGACGTTCTATATATATATATATAGTAACTAATGAAAATGGCAAAATTACAAAGTTCGATTAAAATTATGGCATCGAAGATAACCGTTTGACATGTTTAATTTACAGATTTGTGCATGCACAATGCGATAAAAGTTATTCGTGTTTAGAGTGATGCAAATAATTGTAACTCGTATTTGTATAAGAACAGAGCTGAGAATTGAAATTGGCAAATATTTTATGTATTTTTTTTACTTTAAAAAGCAGTCATGAGACGAATGAGGAATTTTTTTCGAGACAAAGTCGTGCTAATCGTTTGGGTGTAATGTAAAATTATACACGATACGAAGGGATATGCTACGATACGATTTTAATGCGAGCCTGCAAGATTATAGATAGAGCAATGAAAACGTCATTCTATATATATATATATATATATATATATAAATAGCTACCAATGAAAATAGGAAAATTACAACGTTTGATTAAAATTATGGCATCGAAGATAACCGTTTGTCAAGTTTAATCTTCAGATTTACACGATGCGATAAAACTTATTCGTGTATGGAGTGATGCAAATAATTGTAACTCGTATTTGTATAAGAACAGAGCTGGGAATTGAATTTGGCAAATATTTTACGTGGTTTTTTTTACCGTGAGTCTTGCGAATTTTGTTTCACTTTAAAAATCAGTCATGATAGAGTTGAATGAGGAATTTTTATTGAGACAAAGTCATGCAAATCGTTTGATTACGATGCAAAATTATATACGATACGAACGTATATACTACGAGACGATTTTAATGCGAACCTGAAAGATTATATATAAAGCAATGAAAACGACGTTCTATATATATATATATATATATATATATATATATTATATAATTAGTATCCAGAGTGAAAATAGGAAAATTGCAACGTTTGACTAATATTGCAACATGGAGAATAACCGTTTGTCAAGTTTAATTTACAGATTTGTGCACATTGCGATAAAAGTTATTTGTGTATGGAATGATGCAAATAATTCTAACTTATATTTATGTAAGAAGAGTGTAGAGAATTGAATTTGGAAAATAATTTACGGGGTTATTTATCGCGAGTCTATAGCGATAGTAATGTTTTACTCTAAAAAACAGTTATGGGAAGGTTGAGCGGAGATTCTTACGGAGACAAAGTCATGCAAATCGATTGCTCTTTCACATGCAAATCGTCGCATTATAATGTGGAAATTATATGGCGCAAAAATGGAACGCAACATAAAAATTCAAAATATCGCAATATCGAAATTTATTCCCACAGAATTAAGGTGTTTTGTTTCATATATTTTTTATCCACAAAGGTGTAATTTTTGGGTGATCTAGTAACGAATATATTTTTCAAACGTGTTTAATAATTTTGAATTTTAGAGGAATTGTAGTTTGCATGCTTTGAAAACAGCTGGAATTCTTTCTTATAGATATTTAAATAAGGGACAGAATTTTTTATTTTTTTTGTTTGATAAGTGAGGTATAGTTGATAATTTTTGTGGACTGAAATATAAAAAAAAAGTTTAGCTAGATTTCTATAACATTTTAAAATAACGAATAAAAAGGGGTAGGGATAGTGATAAGTGTCAAGGAGACTCCATTAACAGTGCCTTTTTCTCTCCTTCGCAATTTCAGCCAGGTCCTGAGAAAGCTTTATGAAAATGTACGAAATTAGAAAAATTGTTTGTATAGTTTGCATACTTTGAATAAAGCTGAAATTTTTTATTATAAATATTTAAGCATTGGACAGAATTCTATATATTTTTTTGTTTGCTAAGTGTGATACATTTAAAAAATTCTGAACTGAAATATAAAAAAGAATTTCAGCTAGGTTTTTCTATAACATTTTAAAATAATGAATAAAAAGGGGTAGGGATAGTGATAAGAGTCAAGGACTCCATTAACATTGCCTTTTTTTCTCCTTTGCACTTTAGCCAGGTCCATAGAAAGCTTTATGAAAATGGACGAAATTAGAGGAATTGTTTGTATAGTTTGCATACTTTGAATACAGCTGAAATTTTTTATCATAAATATTTAAGTATGAGACAGAGTTCTTTATTTTCCCTGTTCCATAAGTAAGATATAGTTGATATTTTCTGTAGATTGAAATATAAAAAAAAGTTTAGCTATATAGGTTTTCTATAATATTTTAAAATAGTGAATAAACAGGGGTAGGGCTAGTGATAAGAGTCAAGCACTCCATTAACAGTGCCTTTTTCTCTCCTTTGCAACTTTAGCCAGGTCAATGGAAAGCTTTATGAAAATGGACGAAATTAGAGGGATTGTTTGTATAGTTTGCATACTTTGAAAACAGCTGGAACTTTGTATTATAGATATTTAAGCTCGGGGGGGGGGGGGAGGGGGGAGGGGGAGTCCTTTGCTTTCTCGTTTGATAGGTGCGACATGGCTTAGAGTTTCCTGGACTGAAATATTAAAAAGAATTTCATGGAACCCTCTACATTTCATATAACAGTCGACCAGTGGACAAGAAAGTATAGGGGTGTAGAAAGAGTCAAGGACAGCATTGATAGTGCTTTTTTCTTTCCTTAGCAACTTCGCCAGGTCTTGCAGAGAAAGCTTCATGAAGATGGACCAAAAAAGAATATAAAATGGAGAAGAATGGGAAGGAGGGGAGGGGGATGGACTCCGAGACAGGATTTTATCTCGAAGGCTGCATAGGGACATGCTATATATATACTTAGTTTTAAATCCACCTTGAGCTCGCACGACTCGCCCAACGTACAGGCGAGCAATGACAGGAATTTCATACAAGTTGACAAGCAAGAAAATCAAGAAAAATGTCCTCGCGCTTTTTTATCTCGAACGTCTAGCTTCTTTGAAACTTGCTTATAATATATTAAAAATTTAAATTTTCAAAAAAAAACTCTATAAAAAGATCACGTTCTGTATTTCCATATTTAAAATTCTATTCTTTTTTAAAAACAGTTAAACAATTTTTATTCATTTTCCTTGCGTTTCATGATTCCAATACTATATGATTCTTGAGAAGTTCTGCAGTGCTGGAGATTTTACGATAAAAAAACTGTATTGTATATGCGTAGGTTTGAATGTTTGTTTTTTTTTTAAGCCAGTACTTACTTGAAGGTCCACTCTGGTTTCGCAGAGATCACCGGTGTATCCGAGGGGGCAGAGACAGACAGCTGTGTCGCCGCCAGTTGTGAGGCACTTTCCGCCGTGGGAACACGGCACCTTGCTGCACCTGTCCGCCGTGCATTCCTCTAAAATGACAATAAATCAGTGCTTTTATTAAATCCTGTCGTTTCCTTCCACTAGCCAAGCCGACAGCGCTCAACCAATAAAACTGTCCTCTCCCCGAGACAAAAATATCGCAAGAAACTTCGATTCAGCTAGAAAACCGATCGAGTCTCATTTCAAACCTCCCCTACAAGCTGTATTCTCTCTCAGGAATCTTTAGAAATTTCACGGAAAATTGTTACATGGATTTTTCCACTTTTCTGCTTTTTATTCCTTTAATTATTTTTAATATATTTTTTACATTGAATTTTAAACATATATATGTATGATGAATTAGTTGATAAATTTAATCGACTGCTCTTGCCCAAAGCTGTTTATTCAACGAGGATAATTGTTGGTAATCGATGGAGGAGCCTCGCGAAGAAAGTATATTTATTAACTGATTCTTTGTAATTATATCAAGCTCTCATTCTTCGGACCAGCTTTTCTTTTATGAAAGCTAATAGCCGCGATCTGCCTGGAAAAAGCACTTTGCAGCATTGTAAATATTTACAGCCCAAAGTCAATTCAGCTGAGAGCTATTAAGTCGACGAAATTTGAGTTTATTCGCGACGTAAAAAGCATGGCTTTGGGGAATTTTTACAGGAAGAATTAGCGAGAAAAATTGCATTTAAAAATTATGCTCGGTGAGAAAAATAAATATCCAATATATATATATATATATATATATATATGTAGGAAACAATAAATCAAGGATTCGTTGGTTTGTGGATAAATTCTATCCAACTGCAGGGATTACAGTGGAATAGAAGTTAGCGTGCGGTAGGTATTAGTTTATATCGATTTTATGTGGCATTAGGTTCGTCATCCGGAAGTTACCATAGTGGAATGCGAGTTTGGCTCGAAAGGTAGCTTTTATTTTGGCCAAATTGAAACTTTTTCCAGAGCGATTGCTCGAGAAATAAAGGAGCCAGCTAGCAGGGATTGCTGGTACATGGGTACTGACCAATTTGATTGTTCCAACTATGGAAGAGAAGCTGTCTTTTCGAGTAGTTTTCGCAAAGAATTCCAGGACCTATGCAGGTGAGAACTGATGAAAGGGACAGGAAGACAAAAGGAGCTTTGAGAATTCCTGCTTCAAAAGACACGCTCTATAGCATTATCAAGCTCAAAGGTAGAATTCGTGTCAGTATTTTACACGTCTTTTCCAATATTCCCTTTCTTTTCCACTGAATTTACAATAAAGTTCATTGATACGATTGAATCTGCGAGAATTGTAATGGGGAAACTATAATATTAAGTAGAATAGTCTGAAACGGGCCAGACGCAGATTTCGAGTGGCAAAGTCGAGGGAAATATTGGAAGCTCGTGACTCCTGCGGTGTGCTGACTCTTACCTGTGTATGGCGAGTTAGTTTCATGAAAATGTAACGCCCAGGCTAAATTGGAAAACTTTACTCGAGCGATTTGGAATACACTTAGGCGTCTTTGCTGCATGGGAAATAACGCGTCGGCCATGAAAACATCGCGAGAGAAAATTGTTTCGATCATTATTAAATCATTGGCCTAGCGCGAACTTTCTAGACGGTAATCCCTTCGTTCCCTGTAAATCCTCTAATCCTGTGGCTGAGTCTGGAAATTGGACGCGACATCCAGCTACAGGATACCGATCATCAGGTGTACACAATTAATTTTGCAGCTCGCTTGTAATTAATCGTCGATCATTTGCTAACTTCATTCATATATATCGAAAACAAGAAAAAATATGCATAAATATGCTCCTATGCAGATTTCAAAATTATGAGGCTGTCTAAACTCAAGTTATACTACTGATTTTTTTTTTAGAAAATTCGTCTCGTCTCACGTTACATTCAGGTGTTTACACAAAAAAGGGATACTGATCAATATTATTAATGAAAATCATTTAAAAAATTACAAATGACAGGAATATTTCAGCAATTAACTTTTTACAGTTACGACGATAAATGAATTTTTATATTCCAACTCTGGAGAGTCTTAAGTGCCTCGCCCTGTACAACGTCTCTCTCTCTCTCTCTCTCTACAGAAGTTTCGTGCAGCTATGGCAGAGCTGCCATTAAAGTTGGAGCAATCGTTGGTCAAGTCCTTTATTGGGAAGGACATATATTTGTTATTTGACGATAAACAAGTCGTCAGGTGGCAAATGTAGAAACGAGGTAACGTGTATATAGTGCAAGCTTTATAACGGACGATAAAGCCCATGAAACGTAAAAGTCTGCAGTATCGACTTAGGCGAGGTGAAAATAAAGCTAACGTAACAATAAGGACGTAACGAATTTCGTCCTGCGGCAAATCGTTCTTCGGGGGACTGAGCAGCGAAAAGATATTCGGTACTAAATCGAGGGAAAGAGGGAGGGAGAGAGAGAGAGAAAGAGTTTCGCTAGAGGTTTTACCAGCTAAATTCATGTGACACCTGTTGTGTGTTCGTTCAGAGATATGGGAGCTAATTCGGCGACCTGGTACTCTGCCAGCACTCTTCTAATTTAATAAACAACGACCACCAACATTTTGTAAGACAACAAATTACGAATTGCTCGACAAAAGCTCGTAAAACTCGTCTGGGATTACAATGCGTAATCTGCGTATTCTCTGTGAAAATATGCAGCTTCAAATATTTGAGGAAGGTACCTTATCAAAAATAGAGATAAAGCTGAATCGCTTAATTCTCTACTGCAATTATTTATGTATGACGAATCTTGAGCAAAGACACTAAATTTGTCACATCTTGACAACCGTAGAATTTGCTTGTTAACGTAAAAAGCTCTGGGGTTTGTTTGATGTATTTGTGTATAACGGTTGCACGTTTTTTCTCTTATCCAAAGCTAAAGAAACTCCACTACTATTTCGAGCTGACATGGTTCTTTCGCTTCTTTGGCAAGAAGTCTCTTGAAAAGCAAGAGCATGCAGACCAAAAACCGAGTCCTTAAAACGGTACCCACTGTAAGAATCCTTGTGTTTCGATGGGCTTTGTAATAGCGATAAGTTTGGGCAAGTAGAAAAATAAATGACAAGTCAGACATATTGATATATGGAAAAATCGATAATATTTGCAACGCAGTAGTTTTGTGAACAATTAAAACTTTGTTTTTTATTATGAAATATAATTTATAATTTCAATAAAATTGCTTCTCACATCAGAGAAAACTTAATACAGCCTTCTTATTTATCCTTCGTGTACTATAGATCTGAGAATATGAACTGTAATCGAGCACTTGATGGTATTTCTGGAAGGATACTCAAGTTCGAATGGACTTTCCAGGAGCGTAGAGCAGCATCTCCACTCAAGCTTGTGGAGATAAAAGAGAAACGAAATTCCGATACGTGCGAACAACCGACGTCTGATTCTGACGACTAATACCAGGCGTTTTATTGCTCTTGGTGCGGCCAATAGAACTACTACTGGAGGAATCCGATTCTACGATTTAGCTTGCAATTATATTTTATTATACCTCTCTTCTTCTTTTTCTTCGTCTTTTTTTATCGAGAAACAGCTAAGGAGTAGGGAAGCTATACACATAGTGAAATTGAACGATGAAATTTCACGATAAAGCGTATCAGTAAAATCGAGTATTGCATTCTATCATGAAATTCGCAAATGAAATTTTAAGATGAAATATAGTGTGTACAGGATTTTTCCCTTTTGTTAATTAAAACATTCAAAATTTTTTCTGGAGATTTTAATGAAATTCTAAACTGAGAGCTTACGATTAATTTCTAGTTATAGTCATAATCAGTAAATATATATATATATATGTATATGTAAATTCAATATTTTTTTTAATTAAGAAATATCGGCTGAGAGAATAGAGAATCTATACGCAGTGAAATTTTACGATAAAGCATATCAGTATAATCGACGATTAAAATGCGTCATGACATTTTGAGATGAAACATAGTGTGTACGAAACTTACGATGAAATTCTAGCTATATAGTCATAAGTATTAAAAATATAGATTAAATGTTATTTTTAATCAAGAACCATCAGTCGAGAGAGTAGGGAAGCTGTACGCAGTGAAATATTGAACGATGAAATTTTACGATAAAGCATATCAATAAAATGGATGATAAAATTTCGTCTCGACATTCTCAAATGAAATTTCAACATGAAATGTAGTGTATACAGAATTTTTCCATTTTCCTAATGCGAGCGTTGAAATTTCATCCGAAAATTATAATGAAATTCTAGACTGAGACCCAACGATGAAATTTTAGATAGTCATTCTTTTGTTATAAGCGATAAAAATATGGACTAAAAATTGTAGATATAAAATTCTACAATTTAAGTCCACTGTGAGAAACTGTACAAAGTAGCTACAATTAGATTTCTCTCGTATTCCTTCGTTATATTTTTATTCTTGTGTAATTAAATACGATACGAAATATTAATCCTGAAATCTGCCGAGCTTGCAAAATGCTTGCTTGGCAAAATATTAAAACTCTTCCCGGAATCTGTTCCTGGAATGTAGGATTATATTTCCGGTTTCTTTTTTTACGTTAGGATTCTGGATATCCAAATGCATATTAATTCTCACGCTATCCAATTACTTTGGAATAATAAACCGAGCTTTTGCATCGTGAAATGAAAAAGCTTGCGATTTTAAGCTGCGTGCTTAGTGCTTAAAAAAGTGAAAAAAGTGGCATCAATCCAGCTTTGGAGTTTTATCTTTGTATAAAAGTTCTTTTGGAATAATTCTCTCTACAAATCGATTGGTAATCTTGCTTAAAAGTAAATTTCTGAATTTCACGTAGATATTTGATGTTAGGGTATAGTGCAGGGTGAAGGAAACGAGAGACGGAGTGAAAAGGTAAAGAAAGAGAGAACGAAAGAACTATATATATATATATATATATATATATATATAAAAGTGGATAAAATAAGAAAGAACGCGGTTAATGCTGCAAAATGGTGGTTTAGGGCTGTTAGGAGCAATTAAATTTGGGTGTGAGGAGAGGGACTCGAGGGGAAAGGAAGAAGTAGGAAGGAAGAGGAATGAGGAGGGGGTGGGGGGGGGGGGGAGGTCTGAATAGGAGAACGTTGGATCGTTAACCTTTATGAAAGTACACTCACCGACATCAAAGCCGTTTGCCGCGTCTCCTTGCGGTGCCAGCGGGAAACGATAGTGGTGCTCGTTGGCTTCCAGATGCCGGACACAACCTTTAAATCCGCTCCTAACCGGAAGCTTCTCGAGGCCAGTTGTGTTTCCTGGACCACCGACGAAAAGCGGTTCGCGAAACGTAATCCTGGAAAACAAACCCTGAAACCAATTCTAGATTATTCTCCATTCTCTTGTCTGGCCTAACGTTAACCTACTCCCCTTAAAAGTAATCTTCCTGGCAGACTGAATCTATTAAATTAAATAAGTCCATGTTTGGGAATGAATAATTAATCATTCACTCGCGTGATATTGGGATATCAACGTGTTACTAATTAATCACTTTCAAGACTTTTGTTTTAAAATGATATAAAGGAGTAAATGTTCGTTATTGGGAAAAGAAATGAATGGATTGAGAACATGAAAATAATTCTAGATTATTTTCCATTCTCTTGTCTGGCCTAACGTTAACCTACTCCCCTTGAAAGTAATCGTCCTGGCATACTGAATCTATTAAACTAAATAAATCCATGTTCGATACTAAATAATTAATCATTCACTTGTGATATTGGGATACCAACGTGTAATTACTGATTAATCACTTTCAGTAATATACCTGGTCAAAGACTTTTATTCAAACATAATATAAAGGAGTAAATGTTCATCATTAGGAAAGTAAACGAATCGAGTAAACATGAAACTAATTCTAGAATATTCTCAATTCTCTAGTCTGGTCTAACATTTACCTCCTCCCCTTGAAACTAATCCCCCTGGCACAGGTTGAATCTATTAAACTAAATAAGTCCATATATTTAGTAGTAAATAATTAATCATTCACTAGTAATATCAGGATATTAATATGCAATTACTGCATTAAACAGTTTCAATAATATATGTGGTCGAAGACGTTTATTTAAAAATAACGTAAATGAGTAAATGTTCATCATTGGATGATCATTGGGCAAATAAAGTAATGGATTATAGGTTTCATTAATATGGATAGTGGAATAATTTAAATTAACGTAAAGCAGGCCAGATCGATTTCCATTGAATTTATTGGCAAGAAATCGTATTTAGATTTGATATTCAGTGTGTCAGACTGATTTCATATGAATATCCGATGTGCGTTTCGAGTAGTTGCTCCCACTGAATGCATCAGCCATGTTTATTTAGCGAGCACCAAGTAGGCAGCGTGAAATCATTTACACAAGCCTGCTACGAACTGGTAATCCAAGTTATATATGTACACATGCATAATGTTATATCTTATCAAAGTATGCTTACTACAATATTGGAAGCTCCATATATCGTCTTTCGGAGCTAATCCACCAAGATCTTGCAAATTTATGAGGAAAAAAGACCTTAATCTAGAATCATTAATTCTATACTTGCTCTTATTTTCTCTTTAAACTACACAAAATTCTCTCACAGTATATTGAAATGGAATATTATATATAAAATTTACTAAAAAAACTACAATTGAGTAAAATGAATTTTAATTTCGAATCAAGTAGTTTATCAGTAGTTTAAAATTTGTCTTCAAGTTACAAAATATTTTTCTGCAGTATATTAAAATGAAACAAATAATATTTGCTTGAAAGGCTATAAACACATAAAATTAATTCTATTTATAACAATTATAAAATTATGTAGCATATAACAGACGTCGAATGAAATGGTTTGATAACAATTAAAAATTCGTATTTACGCTAGAAAAATTTTCTTACAGTGCAATATAAAATGAATCAATAAAAGATTCACTAAAAAACCTACATTCCCCCATAAAATTAATAAAAAATATACAATAATTGAAAACTCATATTTACACTAAAAAAATATTTTCCAGCAAACACACGAAAACCAAACAATAAAACATCTGCTTGAAAAGCTGCAATCGCGTAAAATTAATTCCATCCAGCAACGAGTAAAGCATGTAACATCGCGGATGTCGAATCAGGTAGTTTGATAGTAATTTGACATTCGTATTACATCTGATCGATGGAGCTTTGGGACGAAGAGAAGTGGTGCGTTTGGCATGTGGTGTGGCAGAAGTTGACGTTGTAAACTCGCGTTGTAAGTGGAGGTTCGAGGCTGTAAACGCTAAAATCCGTCGGTCCTCTAATTAAACGGGTAAACGTCTTTCGCTGGATTTAATTCAGTTTCGTTGGCGGAATGGAATGTCGATTAACATATCCCTCAAGTTAAATTAAAAGGCACGCCCCTTTCAAAACCCTTCGACTATCGCGTTTAAGTTGCTAACTCGAGCGAGCTACGCGGAATATTCTCATCCTTCGTATTTACATAAGCAAGATCCGCACGGTGAATGCAAATCCAGTTTGCCACGTACAACTCCAACTTTACGCGTACACCCTATACCGCGTCGACCGGCTCATTTACAAAATATTACTTTCCATCGTTCTGAATATACCTCTTTAACAGACATCGCCAGCTTGCAGCTTTCTCCCCCCTCCCTACTTGTTCCATCACATCCTTTCAATGTATTCCAAGTAACGTTATTTTTTATTCAAACTCTATTATATATGTATTAATCAATAGCGTATATTCATCCCCTTGCATGTCTGCAAAATCCTCTATACTATATATTTTTTACATTGTAAAATATAATTAATTTTTTTTAATTAAACTCATGGTTGTCAATTAAACAAATTTTGCAAAATTACAATTGCAAGGTCACCAATAATTTTCTTTGCAATTTTTTTAAGTAAACATATATTTTATTGTTGGATAGCTCGGATTTTGTTCGATTTAATTTTTGGAGTATAATAATTATCTCACGATTTTATGGTCTTCTACAGACTATACTTATAGCGTGCTCGACATGATTTTAAACTTTTTCACGATTGACATTCCGACTCACGCATTTCGCAACGCGCGAGAAGCCGCCTCGACTTGGCAACATCTGGCGTTGACGCTTTTCCGGATTGCCAGAGTCTCCAAGTTCACCGCCACGTATACGCGCTTATATCCGAAGATGCTTGATAAACGATAGCTCTTCGCTTCTCTGAACCCTGCGCCGATTTATTTCTCTCTGTCATACATCGATCCCTACCGAAGCTAAACGGAGATTGCATCGCTAAAAGCGAACCTCGTGAAAAATCAAAATAATTCCTACATCGAACCCTTGCAAATTTCCAACCCCTTTATATTTTTTAATCAGTGGAAAAATTAATTTACTCCCAAAAAATTGACTAATTGTTTTCTGCAAAATAAAATTGAGTCTTTGAAAATTAAAGCAAAGGAAAATTTTGTCGTTAAATTTCCAAGTTGAAACGAGAGATAGTTACATTATATGATAGCTGCTTAATCACTCACGTATAAATTATAATTCTGGCTAAAGTTTTTAAGAATTTATACAAGCTTAAAATTTAACCAGGATTATCATTCCGGACGTTTCGTAGTAATTTCAACGATAGTTCTGTGACTCGAGAATATTCCCCTGATCCCTCGTCGACTGAAGCGAAGCCCTCACTGTGCCAAGTTTCAATATAGTTCTCGAGATATCGGCATTCTCGTCAAACCTACGATGTCCCCGTTGAGGACTGTCGCATCGAATTGCGGATGAAGAGCCGTTTAATGAACTTTCCATCTTCAATAATAACCTATAGAGATATGAATGTAACGCGATGGTCAAGGTAAATACAAATTAAAAAAAAAAAAAAACAATGAATTTCAAACGAATCAAAAAATAAACTGTAGAAATATTCAATGAGTCTTTTGTACCAGTTTTATAGAAACAGAATAATTTTTATTGCATAACTAATATACATAAGAGAAAATTAAATTAATATATATATATATATATATATGACAAAAATGCATGATTATATCGACCCATTTGACAAATTGTCGTGCTGCAAGTTTGAGGTCTCTTCAGTCATGTTTCTCGATTTTTATGATTTATCTGGAAATTTTTCTCCGTTGATTCCTTCGCTGTTTCAAAGAAATGTATTTCACTGAGTCATTCCAATATATGGGCCACGGATCTCGCGAGACTAAACTTCGAGACTGCACAAAGTTAATGCGCTTGTCAAAGTTTCTGCGCTTTCTTTAGGACTCCGGATGCTAAGAAAATCACGCGGATCTCTCAATGCGGTTTATAAACTTTATTCATCGCTGACAGTGCGAGTAAATGAAGCAGGAGAAAGCTTGAATTGGCATATCGATTGAATTACTTCGCCCTGTCGTCGAATATAGTTTATTAAAAATACCAAATTTTCACAAATAACCTCGACGAATCAAAATATTTTAATAAACTACACTCTTGCTTCGTTCAAATTCAAAAGTTGTTCGTTGAAAATTATAGAAAAACATCACGTTTTTTCGGGAAGAATCGTGTTAATTATGGACGTGGCAATTGTGCAAAGAAATTTTAAATAATTACTTTTTTTTCTCCAGTTTATTTCTATATATATATATATATATATATAAAATTCAATGGATTTTATGCAAGGTGTAAGAGAAGTGTGTCTGTGTGGGTAAGATTCTCCACGAGCTGCCAAGTTAATGCACTTACAAAAGTCTCGAAACTTCACGCGAGCAGATACAGCCGGGCTACGCTCAAAAATCAAGCTTTTCTCTGCCAAGCTGAGTGTTAGTTAAACCGTTTAGGAAACTCTGGCTGATTCGTAGCTAATAAAAATTCTCTTCTTTCCCCACGAATGCAAAACTGGCCAACCCGAAGAAACTTAACTTTTCTATACACGTACACATCTACAATAATATACTATATAAAAAGAATACCCTTTTCCCTTTTGCTGAATTTTACAAAACCTTCAAACTTCCCTCGGTCTATTTCCTGTCTTAAATCGATCTTAAAAGTGTCTTTCGACCGATATGTCGATCCGAGAGAAATTTTTCTATAAAAAAATTCTATCCAGTCCTGAGACTATATCTATATATGGAGCGAAGTTTGAATTTATGTAAAAATGAGGCTGGTTTTTGGTTGATTTTAATTTTATTGGAATACGATGAATACGAGGATCGAAATATCGTATAAAATGCCTGGTGAGATTTTCCAGTAAAGCGTGAATGTTAATTGGCGAGGATGGAAAATACTATCTGCCAGCTGCAGGAAATCAATGTGGATGTCGGAAAGGGGGTATCGATAATCTACGGTGCAATCAGAAACATGTGGGAGCCAAGCTTCACCGATGCACACGATTTATCGAGCTTCGCGTCAAAAGGTATCGAGATTTCTTTTGTGATTCAGAGTCAAAATGAGATTCTTCAATGATTATTGCAATAATTGTATAAAAAAAGGAGTAATTAATAAAAAAATTTATTTATTTAAAATATACGAATACACGACAAAATAAAAAGTATATATATATATATATATATATATAATATACAAAAAAGCAGAGTGATCTATTTAGGAGAATTAGCTGTAAATTCGAGGAGTACTGCAGGTTAAAAGTTGGGTTTCTACAGAACGAACTTTCTCAGGCTGCATAATCCATCATTCGAGGGATATAAAATACTATTCCGTGTCGTGAACTGAATTTTCGCGTTGCTCGTTCAAGCTGACAGTACTTTGTGATAACAACATCGTCTTCGTCGTCGGCTTCGTATTACTATATCCTTGCCAGGGTGCATCTCTACGTGGGAACTAGCAGCGGGTTCTTCGGAAACACACACACACAAAACACACATCCAGATATTCGGACTTTACGAGATATACAATTTATATTTCCCGGAAACATCATTCTGCGTCGTCACACCAGTTATTTTTCACGCCAACTCGCGACTAACATTCGCGTTAAACCCGCGTTCAATTCGAAGCGTTCCAAGAGCTTCGACGATATTCCTCCAGTGATAATACTCGAGGACAAGTCGGACGAGAAATCCTCGACTCTTACTACTCCAATTTTTCTTCCGAAAAATTTAGTCTTATCCGACATATTTAAGTGGATGAGATATTCACGGGGATTTAATTTCTGTTTTTTTTTCGTCGACGCTGCATTATTTGCAACAGGATCCAGCTTTTCTCTTTTAGAAGAGAGGGGGTGGGGGTGGGTGTCAGGAGGATTGACGGGAAAATGGTGATAGCGTCGCCGACACATTTCAGAGAAAAGGGAGAGCAGAAAGGCGACGATAAAAATAAGGTTGCCTGGGAGTAACACGGGCAAAAGGTACGAGAGGAGCGGGAGGGGTTGAGGGGGTGGAGGTCCTCTAATTACGGACTGTCGTTAGGACATCGAGTGCTTAATGGCACTCCGGGATAAAATTCCAAGCGGGGACCATTTGCCTGGCGATGTTGCCCGATTTCAAAGCTAATTAAACTCGCCCCAGGAAAAACAGATAAACCCCCTTCCCCCTCTCCACTTTAAGCTATTGTCCGATAGTCAACGGTATCAAACTTCTTTGTGAATCCGTTAGTAATTTATTTCAAACTTTGACTCGTTCCACTGTCATATCCAATTTTATTGTACAATTGAACGTTTTACTTTTTACAGATTTTCCTTGCGTGACCTTGAATAAAGAATTTAACATTTTTTCTATATAGTTAAGAATAAATCATTTTTCTCAGTTTCTTATAGTCATTTATTTCAGATTTTGATCAATTCTATTGACTCATTTTTTTATATCATTGCTGAGTATTTTAAGTCTCAGGAAGGAATTCATTATAGTCATTGAATTACGAGTTTAACAATTGTGTCGTTAAATCTATCGTTAAGCACGAAGCACATTTTTGTCACTGCTATTATGGTTACACAATTATTATCTTTCTAACGGTAGTCTTCCTTACTCGAGGAGCTAAAGCGACCGTTTCTACTGTAAAAGAGATTCTTTTGAAAGTCCAGCGATCTTGAAAAAAGGAAAGAAATTAAGACTTCGTTCTCTGAACTGCAAAGCTATTAGCGGCTTAGAATCGTTTGTGAAACTCATTAAATAAATAAAATTGAATAAACCGTGGAAGTTAATTTCACTAATCTTCTTGGTGAATAATGAGATAAATTATGAAATATAAATTAATGCGAGGAATGAATTCAAGGTGGATAACTTTGTTTTCGTGGAATTCGTTAAATTTAAGGATGAGAAAATCGCCTCTTACAACAATTATATATATATATATATATATATAGTTTTGAATCCAAATCTCAATAGCGTAATTGAGTTAGTTGACTACAATCGAAAGTTGCATCGAAAATACTCTCGAGTGATCGAGGGCGTTTGGAGATAGTGATATACCAGATCGTAATGTGCAATAATTTCTGGAGGCTAGGTTGTAAGCACGTCTGTTTAAAAAGGTAGAAGAGAAAAAGCAGAGGAAAAGTTTCGCTGTAAGGTTGCGTTTCAACGCTTTAACTTCGTTTTCGCAGGGCTCGCCAATTTATTAAGAAATAATTTGCAAGTCTACGAAGTTGGTAGAGGACGATGAAATGGCCGAGGAAAAAATATGTTGAAAAGAAATGAGAAGTGAAAGGAAGAAGGAAGCGAAGAATAAACTGCAAAAAAGAAGAGGAAAAAAGGAAAAAGAGAAACAGGGAGGAAGAGGAAAAAATAAAGAAGAGAAGTAGGAATAAATTTAAGGAGAAATGTTTGAGTTTATGAAAGAGAATGACGCAAAGTCGAGAGAAAGACGAATAAGGAGTTCGAGCAAATACGAGAGAAGTGGCTCGCAGGGGGAGGGTTAAGATTTGCAGAAATAAGAGTTAACGGTCCAAGGTACAAAAACATGTTCGATGTAAAAAGCACCCTCTCCCTTTCAAGAGAGTATACAAGTCTCTAATCCCTGAGGAATCTCCAAGGTTACTCCGAGGAAAGATCTTCCTCGAAGGGATCCTTGGGATTCACCCTGCAGCCATGTATGATCCTGGCTCTCTTCAAGGTCTCGTAATTCCTGCTCTCTCCCCGAGGAGTTTCTCCACTGCCAACGTTTGATGACTCATGAAAATCCCCCAATACTTTATTTATACACCCACAACCAATTTCCTTATCACTCATCGTAATTTATATAAATTCATCCCCCCTATATTTTTCTTCCTTTCTCTACTTCTGTACGTTTCGATGCCATATATTTTTAAGAGTAATTTGAGTGCGAGATGCTGCTATAATGGATGATCCTGAAGAAGGTATAGAGGTACCAAAGTAATAAAGTGCTGAGTATTAATGTACCTTCGTGTCTACTGCAGTGAAAAAAGTGTGATCGTAAAAAATCTCACGTACGAAGCGATGTCTCCCAAGGGCTTAAAACTGTTTTCATTATTCTCTACATACCTGCATGTGCCTCTGCTAGTTTAAATATCCTGTATAGATTTACGAGGAGTAATCCTAAACATGTTTCACAAAAATCGTTATTTTGATAGTTGACAAAATATTCAACATTGCACATATGGATATATAGCCAGCTTCCCCAGCGAGGTACTAAAAACATTTTTCACGTCTGTTCTTTGTGTGTGTAAGAAGAACAGTGGGTCTTTTTTCTTTGCTCTATATAAAGCAACTATTTTCTTATTATAATACATTATAATACCTTAATTGACTAGTTTTTATTATGCAAATGGAGGCTCTGTTAAAGTATACCCTTATCTACTCTCCTGTTTTTATTACTAAATGTAACCGTATCATCAAAAACGTATTACACCCTGTTAAAACGAAATTTGGTGTAAGAGCTTAAAACGTAAATTGCATTTTAATTTTGAATGAAGAATATTCGCGAGCTTTTCTAAACATTTATTTTAAGCAGGCGCTGTTTTGCAATTTTTCTCCAGGGCACTCGCCAGATCGTCTATGCATTTGGATACTTTATTGTTTGCTTGAATGAATCTATATATTGGATGTGAAATACTTATTGTTGAAAGGGCTTTTGTTAGGTAAATGGTTGCCTGGTGCGATTCTATAGAGGGAAAATAGGTGCGGCGTACCTTTATTTCACAATGGCAGTACACTTTTCTGATTACTCAGCAAGGTGTGGCTCTTTCTAGGTGTGGTCCTTCCTTCCTTCTTCCACTTATCGCTTTCAGGCTTCGGTCATTCATCTCTATAGGTTGAGGCGGCGTTTAAGAGCCAAGAGGCCAGAAGCAAACGTGCTGCTTGCATTCAAGCTTCTTCTACTGGCATTAAAACCAATGCCACGAATCACTTTCTTACCTGATGTTTCATAAATAATTCTTTACTCTTTATTGGTACGAATGGTCTGGATCGTCCAAAGTTCATTTATAATGAATTAAATTATCGATGCAGCATCCATTCACATTTTAGCCTTCGTCTGATTTATTTCGATGTTTATCACTTCTTTCTGGTACCAAGTTTTAAAAATACTGATTTTTGTTATACCAAAATAAATATTTGACAAATTCGTGTAATTAGGGTTGATATGTAACGACTTACAATTACACAATCTACCTTGGTTAATCGTTGATGCTTTTATCGAGAACAAGGACACGCTCGGTTTTCCTCTATTTCACTCGTGTCCTGTGCTTTTCTAGCGGAAAGTGGCTCGACGTTACCTGTTCGTACCACTCCCCTTTTATTTCTCAAATGAAACGCGATGGTGATGAAGCAGCCTTTCCCTTTTTCCGCGAAATACGCATACCTCCCCGAGTCAATTTCGCAACAATGTGTAACTAGTTTTTCACTGCGATAAAATTTCAACAAAATTTTAGACTATTAATGCTCCTTTTGACGAAACAAAGCTGCTCATTCCGAAGAAATTCTCGGGATGACTATTTTCATTGCAAAAAAAAACTAATTTGTAATAGAGCAGAGGTTGATAAACGCAGTTTTCCAAGTCAATTTCGCAACAATGTGCAATTAGTTTTTCATTGTCATACAATTTCTATAATTTTCGCAGAAAAAATTCAGACTGTTAACTTTTTTTTTTTTGAGGAAACAAGACAGTTCATTGACCAGATATTTGTAGAATTAATATTTTCATTGCAAAAAAACCTAATTTGTAATAGATCAGAGGTTGATAAACGCATTTTTCCAAGTCAATTTCGCAGCAATATGCAATTCATTTTTCGTTGCCATAAAATTTCTATATTTTTCGAAGAAAAAATTCAAATTGTTAACTGTCCTTTTGAGGAAACAAGAGACAATCTATCGACGAAAATTTTGCATGTAGAATTAATATTTTTATAGCAATAAAAATATAATTTATGGTGCGTAAGGTTGATTTTTCTAATAGCTTTATTATTATTTATGTAACCAGTAGCTTTTAGATCGATACTCACACGTGATTCTAAAAGAACACAGACAATTACCTCGATAAAGTCAAGAGTATAGCGTGTTGCACGATTAACTATATATACATATATATATAATTTCTACAGTACACGCAATCTCCTCTGCGGTCGGCAATAGGCACATTTAATTTAACAAACTACGCTATGTGTGTCATAAGCTATAAAGTACTCAGCAGTTCAGTAACACATTCACGTTCGGCAGATTTGCTATCACGCCGGATGAAAACGAGCGATTCTCGTACCATTTGTTATTATGCCATTTTCCAAAGTATGCAAAATCGATGACAAATTTCCCTCTCAATGCCCATTAAATCCGATTTATCCACTTTAATAAATCCTACCAATCCTACCAATTACAGTTAAATTGAAAACTGGAAAGACCCACGTTTACGATGAATTTTTCACAAACGTATTATCTCCAGTAGTGTTTTTTTTTTTTTTTTTCTGAGAGAGAATAAAATTTATAAGAGCCGAAGATCTTCAAATTGAAAGCGATTAATGAGAGAGCTTATAAAAATGGAAAATATCCTTTGGTAAGTTTTATACGCGAAAGAAAAGATAATATCTGTTTTTCTTTCCACGAAGGAATATTCTTTCCATGTAGAATTTAAACAGAATAGTTTTAACGAGATAACCATAATGCTGACGTCATTACAGAGTCGACCTCTACCATTTGACAACCGAGATTCAAGCACGTTGAATGTGTGCGTTATAATTAAATTGACCTTTCATGTGAAAATAAATGACACAGGGTAACGCGAAAGACTTGAAAAGGGAGAATATAATGATGTCAGCGATAACTACACGTGGAAAATGATGAAAAGATTTTCCGACCTACGACAATGATAAAAATTCAGAGAAATAATAATGGAGTCCTTTAATCTTCGAAAATAACGTCTATTGGCTAACATCTATACGTATATATATACTATATATACATATGAATAATAAAATTGCGTTGCAACACTACGCTGTTTTAATTAAAGTGAAAAGATCGATGAAGCTCAGACGCATATATATAAACTGAAATATCGAGTGGAGAAAATCCCGGGCATTTTGCAAATGAGATGATAAAATTGAATAGGATGCAGTGGAGGAGCTTTAATATTGCGATATACCGAAGGATTGAAGAAACTCGGTTATTGTCTAATTTTCAAATAATCTTCACCAGGAGACCTCTTTGTATTATTAAAATAATGAATATCGAATCCTATGGTACACGTGTACGCGATGTGGTTTTGAATCAAGTGAAACAAGTCGATGGCTAGGCCAGACGAGGATATTAAAATCGAAGTATCTATTGTAGAAAATACCTGGCAATATTTTTACGCGAATGAGACAATAAAATTGAATGGTATATAGGTATCGGAAGAGCTTTGATATTACGATAACGAAAAGTTGAGTGAACACGGATATTTTCTGATTCCGGAGTGAATATAGTTTTTTTTTATGGCAGTCTTGATTTCTCGTAGGGCAAAGGAAGGTACGGGCGATATCGTTGGATGGTCTATTCAATCTGCCAGTGATTATGATAAGACGAGAAAATAAACTTACCTTCGATCTTCCCTGCACTCGCTTTTCCTGGTTCAGCTGAATCCAAGCATCCCATCGATGCCTGTAGACACTCAGCGTATTCCACTCGTTCAGCTTCACGGTTTCAGTGCTCCTTACGGTTCCCACTCCACTACCACAGTCGAACCTGCAAAATAGAAACAACATTTTAGTGTCAGCACTGCGGTATCAAACCAGAAATATCTCCTCTTAAAAACGTCAGGCCAGATAAGAATAAATGGCAAAATGAATTTTTCTACTTGATAAGCTAGGCACTTTGTCAAACTTTGTTTTCTTTAAATAACAAAGTTTTTTCTTTAACGTTTCATCCAACTGTGACCTTACAAAAAATATACGACTTTTGGAAAAAATATTGTGCCAGGAATGCGTCATTTTATACACTCAAAGTTCTATATTTTAAAATATGCTTTTTCATCTCGTTTTGTCATTTCTATAATGGAAGACTTTCAATTGTGATTTTGTTGCTAATATTTTGTTTGTCATTTACAAAGATATATTGGTATATCATTTTATTTTAAATCAACTTGCAATTTGTGAAAATTTAAGCAGGAAAAAGACTCGACCAGACCACTGGAAAAAAATTACTAGAGGCTTAAACATGGTTTTTAATTTTATAAATGCTGTGGTCTCAGCCAAGAAGCTGTTTCAGTCCACTCGATCCTGGTCAGGGGACTTAAAACAGTTATGCGATTAATTACGAGCTCCGGTCCTGCTGAATCACTACAAGCACTGTAGCTCGTTAAATTTTCTCATTAACAAGCCTTTTAGCTTCGTTGGTGATAAATACCGCAACTTATACCGCTGTCTTTTGCTTCCTACCAAGATTAAGCTGGAAGCTTGCGATTTCACCCGAATAATAATACGCGTAAAAAAATTTTCCAGTCTCTACTAGATATTTATTTCCACTCAAATGACAGTGGTTTCGAACCAATTTTCATCAATATTTCACATTTGTTTCTGTCAGAAGCAAGAGATTCGTTCGCATAGTTATTTATGAAACGCAAAAAAAAAAAAAAAAATTCACAGTAGTTAAAACGTTGTATAGTCAGACGAGCGAAATTTGTTCGTAAGAAACGAACGAATATTAGCGAGAGACTCGATAGCATGAAATGGAATCACACAAATTTATATAATATTCACTAGACAAATAACGAAGCTTGCAATTCGTCTGAAGAACAAACGTATACCACTCGATATTTATTCCACTCAAATGACGTTGACTCTGAACCAACTTTTATATCAATATTCAATATTTATCTCTATCGCAATGCGATAGATTCGCACAGCTAGTTATAAAACGCAAAAATAAATGAAAAATTGGCGCAAGTAGTTATAACTTTGCTTAGTCAGACGAATGAAATTTTTTCGTAAGGAACGAACGAATGAGCGAAAGACATGACAACTACAAGGAAATCAAGCAAATTTATAATATTCACTGAACAAATAGTGGGCTATCTGGAACAAAGTGATTTTCAGTAGTAGAATTATCGCGTTACCCAAAAAGTAATTAAAATCTTTGTGCGAGCATTTTAATCGGTAGACTGGCGAAATGCTGCAAACTGCAGTTTCCCCCAAGCTTACGTGCAGCTTTTGCTAAAGTTTAGTGCCTTCATAGTTCACTCCAGATTAGTAAAGGCTGCGCGTGCTAGTTTATTAATGATTTATTATTTCATACGTTAGTCGAGAAGCCGTTCCATGGCTAAACATGCATAACTCTGGAATACTGCTCGAGGGTATTCAAACCTACGCAAATAATTCTACAAGAGTAAATTTAAAAAAAAATAATTTTTTTAATTCCATCTTTAAATGAGAATTTAATAAGTCCACGTATGATTAAAGTTCAATGTTAACGTTCAAAATTTTTAAAGTTGAGTTAGTAATAATAAACAAGGATGCAATGATGAGTGCAAACGTTAATTATTGTTGTCAATTTTCGAATAATTTCTTGCAATAAACATTTTCATTAAGGAAAGAGCAAGCAATAGTAGTCGTTCACCGAGGCGTGCCTCAGTGAAGATGGTTACAGTAAAGTTCGCAAGGTAATATGGAGATAATAACGATGTCTCACAAGCGTACCTCTTTGTCATACGATTTGGTTGCTGGGTTGGTAGTAGTGCAACAGTGATGGTACACTATCATTATGCCGACAACTACAAAAGAAGACCCATAAAGCTTGCAAAATCGATTTCATCGTAATTGGATGAACTAGAAACGACGAAAATATTTTTGATACTATATATTGATTTACGTTAATATATTTTCTATCCTGAATGACAGTTTCTATGACAAGCAAATATAACGTATAAAATTGCAATTTTTTTTTTACGAATGGAAGTGTAAAACTTTTAATGTAACCGTGCTATTATTATACCCACAGCTACAAAAGAAGAGCCATGAAGCTTGCAAAATCGATTTTATGGTAATTGGATGAACCGTAAAGGACGAAAATATTTTTCATAGATAAATCGATTTATGTTGATATAATTTTCAGTCCTGAATGGCAAGTTTAACGTTGAGCAAATATAACGCGTATAATTGACATTTTTTGATTAACGCAAGAGGGTGCAAAGCTAGGAATGTACAACAATCCCATAAGACATTAAACTGACGAGTCGTGCATCAAAAATTTACTCGGTTCTTTCATCGGATTTCCGGTATGTTATCGCGTTCCTATTCAGCTATTATCCGACACTTGTATATTTTATGCAGCCGATTTAACTGCTCTCGGCATGCGAAGCAATTTGGATTACCACGAAAATATTCGAGCCGAGTCTTATGGCTCGTGTTGAGGCTTCGAGTGCATTTCGCGAAATGGAACGTCGTTCTTTGCAACGTTTCAATTTTTCCTCGAACGAATCAACGAGAATGACGTAACGCGTCAGTAAAATTTAAGCTCGGGGCCACTCGAGGGCTTCGAGTAACGCTGATAGGGGAGGAAAATTTTCTCATCGAACTTCATTCGATATAACCAAAGTATACACTAATCGTGTTATTCTTACATTGCTTTACCGAGTCTTCTGAAATTCCAAATTGAAAAAATTTGCGAACCCTCTTCTTGGGTATATTTCATTATCCAGAGAGTAGATACTATACGTAGAGAAATCTTGAACTATCCTTAATGGATAATCATTTTATCATGATTAAAAGTGAAATTGGTCGATCACAAGGTCACACGCAATTCACGACTTAACAAATCAACGAGAATGGCGTAACGAGCTAATGGAATTTAAAGTCAGGTCCATTCGAAGCTTTGAGTAACGTTGATAGGGTAAGAAAATATTCTTATGAAAATCTATTAAAAATCCCTAAATTATAAATTAATAATATTTTTCTTTCAAAATACTAAAATTCCAAATTAAAAAATAAAATTAATCGTTTTGCAAACTCTATTCTAAGGCATATTCCATTATCCAAAGAGTAAATATTTTATGTAAGTAAATCTCGAACTGTCCTTAACGGATTTATCATGAATACAAGTGAAATTGCTCGATCACAAGATCCACATGCAGTTCTCGACTTAACAAATCAACGAGAATGACGTAACGAGCTAGTGGAATTTAAACCCAGGGCCATTTTCGAAGTTTAAAATAACGCTGATAAGGTCAGAAAATCTTCTAATATAACTCTCTATTCGATATCCCTAAAGTAAAAACTAATAATATTTTATTTCTATACAATATTAAAATTCCTAATTGACAAAAATTGAGCAAATAGTTTTGCAAACTTTCATCTCTCTAAAATTCCAATATCGAAAGAGTAAATACTTTAAATTGAGAAATCTCGAGATATCTTTAATGGATATCTATTTTATCTCGAGTAAAAGTGAAATTGCTCAATCGCAAGGTCAGACGCGGTTCGACTTCGGACGATTCTGGCGGTTTTCCAGCTAGGGCGATTTTATTTTTGCTTCTGAGAGCGTTCGCGGATATTACTTCCGGTTGTAGCTAGTGCTCGGTGGAGCGTGCGTGTATCCGTAAATGCGGACTTCCGTGTACGTGAAAGTGATGCTCCGAGCTTACCAGGAGAGCTTGCGGAGACGCTCCGGCGTCCCTTCGGCTTTACCGAGCTTCCCTTAAACATTTGACGAGTCAGATATGGTTTATATAGTGTGCGAAAGGGTTTGGCTTGTGAAAAAGTCGTTGGGATCGAATGAGCCGGAAATCCCTAGCTGGCAGATTTTGTTTTCTTCATTCGCTGCCTTTGGCGAATCTCCTGTCTGACCCAGCAACGACTCATATCACTTATACTCGCTCCAAGCGATTTTAAAACGATCCCTCGATATCCCAACGAAAATTCAATCTTTCATTTTCAAAATTTGCTACAAAATTACAACAATAGTCGTGATCAACTTTGCAAATCCACGCCTGTCGTTGTAAATTTACAGTTATAATTTAACGACAAAATTACGAAATAAAAATTACCAATTTTTTCTTTCGCAGCACCATGTTAATTTTAAACGACAAACTTGGATTGCAAAGTCAATAATGACTGACATTGTAATTATCCAAAAACGTTTTTAGTTTACAAAAATTTTCATGACATAAATTAATAGTGGCAAAACCGAAAATCACCATAAAATAATTTCTTCTCTTATAACAACAAACATTTCCTAATTTCACAAGCTTATCGAGCTCTTTTCATGAAAGTCGATCCCTCGTCCAATATTTCCGATTTCTAATTAAATCTCATTAATGCACCTTTATTAATCGTACGTTCAGGATCGTGGAGTAATGAGATTAGATCGTCGAGTGTAATTGGTATTTGACGTACGCTTCTCCCTATTCAAGAAACTGACGTTAAAGAATTCCAGTTCTTTCGAGCACTCTCGCATAATATATATAGGTGTGTCGTGCAAAAATCAACCATTTTCTATAAATAAGTGCTAAATATTTGCCCAAGAAAATTAGAAGAAATAAAAGTGACGTTAATAGAGTTTCTTTGCAAAGTGAGGGGAATTAGTGTGAAGTTGGGTAAAAACAGGATTGGAATGAGAATGAAATGTTTAATCGAGTTAAAGAGATGGAATTAATTCAGGACACCTTTTGAACGTAGGTGCATATGTTGCACAGGTAATAGAGCGAAACTACGTGACAGGCTAAATCCTTTGACGTTGCATGGAGCAACATCGAAACGTTAGAGTTTAAGGAAACTTAGATTATAGCCGGAAGTGATGCAAAGTTATGCAAAATCATTCGGCGATACATCGGTGATAATCGGCCCGAAACTTTCCTGCTTGCTTCTCCATTCCATCTCAGCCAGATCGATTAATCTTAATTGCTCTATCGAGGCGAGCACCAATTATGAAATAATTGTCGTTTGCTGGAATCAAGCTTTGAATTAGCCATTCGAGCTTCTCTTATAGACTCGAAATATCGTCAAATTTCATTCATCGTGTCATTCATCGGTTCTGTCCAGTTCTTTCAAGAACCTTCAATCACTCGAGTCTGATTAATTTTTAATTTCCAGCTTGGATGAATGAAATTAAGAAAAATCGTGCTTCGTATGTGGGATAGTATAAAATTAGAAAATTTACTAATGTCAATCCTCATTGCTTCATCGAAAGACGAGCACCTATATTATTGCGCAATTGTCGTTGGTTGGAAACACCACCTGAATTAGCCAACTAAGTCCCCCTATCCACGAAATATAGTATCGTTTCAAAAACATGTGCTATCTATAGTGTCTCATTAATTTTTAATTTCTAGCTTGGATGAATGAAATTAAAAAGAAAAAAGATTCGTATGTGGGATAGAATAAAATTAGAAAATTTACTAATGTCAATCCTCATTGCTTCATCGAAAGACGAGCACCTATATTATTGCACAATTTTCATTGGTTGGAAACACTGCTTGAATTAGTCATATAAGCTACCCCTATCCTCGAAATACCGTCAAATTCATTCATCACATCTGTCCAATCGTTTCAAAAGCATCTGCTACCTAGTGTCTCATTAATGTCTAATTTCCAACCTGGATCAATGAAATTAACAAAAAATTATCGTGCTTCGTATGTAGGATAGTATAAATTGAGAAAATTTACTAATGTTATATAATTTTAATTGCTCCATGGAGACGAGAATCTATTATTGCATAATTGTCGTTGGTTCGAAACAACCCTTGAATTAGCTAAGTTCCCCTATCCTCGAAATATAGTATCGTTTCAAAAACATCTCATAACTAGAGTCTCATTAATTTTTCATTTCTAGCATGAATCAATGAAATAAAACAAAAATTATCATGCTTCGTATGTAGGATAATATAAATGAAGAAAATTTGCCAATATTAATCTTAATTACTCCATGCAGACGAGGACCTATTACTGCATAATTATCGTTGGTTGGAAACACCACTTGAATTAGCTTTCTAAGCTACTCCTATCCTCGAAATATCGTCAAATTTCATACATCCCACCGTACAATACAATCCATTAACAATACAATCGTATTCAAAAACTTCCAATCATTCGAATCTCATTAAATTGCAATTCCCAACCTGTCAATGAAATTAAAGAGAAATTATGGTGTTCTGCACATTGAATGGCATACAAATGGAGAAATGGAGAAGATTTGCGAATGTTAATCTTAATTGCTCTATCGAAACGAGGAATATACACACACACACACACATACAAATTTATTCCATAATCGTCGTTGGTTGTAACCACTATTCGAATTAGCCACCTAAGCCACTCCTATACACAGGAAATATCGTTAAATTTCATATACCCCATCCTGCAATACCATCCATCAACAATACAATCGCACTAAAAAACTTGCAATCATTCGAATCTCATTAAAATCTAATTTCCAAGCTTGGTCAATGAAATTGAAGAGAAATTATCGTAGTATGCTATATAGGGCAGTATAAATGGAGAAATGGGGAAAATTTACGAATGCTATTGGGGGTTGATGGTGCGACGGTTTGGTGGTAAAGGCTGCTGGTTTTGTAAGTGAGGATATAAATATCGATTTAATTACATGAACTCGATGAAGCCGTGATGTAGAATGAGGGCCATAAAGTCACCCTGCAGGTCGTCCCGTTCGCCAGCCAGTAACAGGACGCCATCCCAAGCTTCCGGTCTGAATTCCAGCTCTAATTGGACGTGTTTGTAAGCTGCCCTTAATGCAGGAAAAGCCAGCCAGCCCGACCCTGTGAATCTCGGTGATCTCACTTCAGATTCTGTAAAAAAAGAAAACTGTACAATTTTTCTGTTCATACTATGTTATATATAAAATCTATATCTATATATATATATATATATATATATATATAAAATTTGAATTTATAACATCGAAGCATCTGTACGAGGTTTTGGTCAACTCGAGTCATAAATTTCAGTGGGCAGGACGCTCGGTCAAGTACGGGTATAATCGGAAATACATCAGCAATGAATTTTTCATAACCGTATATACACGACTGTGCAAGACAGAGTTTTATGACTCGCTGGCTAAGCTTTAATCGTCGAAAGCTTTCGTGCATTTTTTTTGTGAATAAATCTTCCCAATACGAGCGACAGAGCTTCTGTGAGAATAGTCACGAGAGTAACTAGTGTATTTTGCACACGCTAGTGAATAAAGTGTTATTTTTTTCACGCGTAGAAAATGTGGCCACAAGAGCTAAAAGCGATTTTGGTTTTTCCATAAGTGAACAAAAATTGTCTACGCGTCTCATACGTTCTGTTTTTAACTATTTTTCGCCCAACGAAAGTTTCATTTTTCACGTTATCTCTACGCACTATTATACGGAATATAAATTTTTTAAAGGAATATAAATTGTACCAATTTTGTGATGCTTCTTGATTTATCGTTTTTCTTCATTTTACTCAAATGTGTTATTCTAGTTTTTTTTCTGTTCCGAGTAAAAAATTGTATGATTCGTACAAACTTCAAAGATCAAGGAAGTCTTATAGGCCTCATGTGTGTGGGTCAAGGGTTCTTAAATATTTATATTTTCCTATCAATATTTTTTAGAAAGCCCTGTAAAAAATCTTAAAGCTGCTTTTACTTTCATATATTTTGACTTTTTTCAAAAATTTTGGAAGAGAATGATGTTTTATTGACTAAAATACGACGATCTTAAATTTTTCCAGGACAGAATCGATGAAAGTCAGAGCACTTTCTTTTATTTTGAAACTATCATGTTTCTGAATCTTTCAACTGAAAACTTAATAATATCATTTTATAAAAATCTCCCCCTCCCCTCCTTAAATAATTAATAATAATCATTCGTATTATATATTTAAATAATGTTCTATTTTGAACAAGAATTTTCCATAATCTTTCAACCGAAAACATAATAATATCATTTTATAAATAATCCCCCCCCCCCTCCTTAAATAGAAGGTAAGAATCATTCATATTATAAATTAAAATAATTTTCTATTTAGAACGAGATCACCATCGTGCTAAAGAATAACGAGGAAATTTGTTGAAATTATTCGCCATTCAACTTTGACGAATAGGTCAAACTAATTAGGGCCAATTTTCCAGTGTCAGTTTCCAATAGTGTCGTCCAATAAAATTCAGCTGAATAAAGGGAAAACGAGAGGGAAAATCCGGGGCTTGTCAAATTAATCTCGCATGTAATCGGTGACTCTTGGCGAACAGTCGGTACAAAGCTGACGAAACTCGCTGGTCAAACGTGTTTCGAAGGGCACTTTGCACGCTCGCGAATGGCTTAAATCTCGCTTTGTGCATGCGCTTTCTAGAAGCTCGACCAGCAATTTAATGCAAAAAAAGCAGGGACCAAAAAATTACGAAATATTCGCCAAAATCGTCGGAAATTTTTGGACCATAATTTTTAAAGTTTTTTGAAAATTAGTTTATTTGGTTGCACTCGTGAAAACTACTACCTTGCAACAATGTGAACTTTTTACTGGAAAAATTCATCTCGTTTTTGGTCTCGTTTAACTTTAAAAAAAAATTATGGGAAAGCTTAGTTGAACCACGGTTGTTGAAATGTTTGAAAATCAATTTATTTTGTTGCACTTGAAAATTACCCTGCAGCAATGTTAACTTTCTATTGGGCAAATTCAGCTTTTTTCAGCCTCGTTCATTTTTAATAAAAAATCGTGAAAAAGCTTCGGATCACAGCTGTTAGTTTTTGAACATTAAATCATTTTTTGCACTTTAAAACCACCTCTTGCATCAATATAAATCTTCTATTGCAGAAATTAAGCTGTTTTTAGCTTCATTCATTTTTAATAACAAAATTGTAGGAAAGCTTACTTGGTCCACGATTGTTGAAATTTCTGAAAATCAATTTACTTTGTTGCACATAAAAATCACGCAACAGCAATATTAACCTTCTATTGGGCAAATTCAACTCGTTTTAGCCTCGTTTATTTTTAATAAAAAAATCATATAAATAAATCGGATCGCAGTTGTTAACATTTTTGAGAATTAAATTCAGTTTGTTGCACTTGAAAACTACCTTGCACCAATAAATACTTTCTATTACATAAATTCAGTTTGTTTTTGGTCTCGTTTAAGTTATTTAAAAATATCGTGGGAAAACTTTGAACTACGGTTGTTCAAATTTTTGAAAATAAATTTATTTCGTTGCACTTGATAGCTACTTTGTAGCAATATTAATCTTCTATTGGGCAAACTCAATCTGTTTTAGCTTCATTCGTAAAAAAAAAAAGAAAAATAGTGAATAAGTTTTGAATAGCAGCTGTTAGCATTTTTGAAAATTAAATTAATTTTGTTGCACTCGAAAACAACCTTGTACCAATTTGAGCCCACTATTGAACAAATTCAGCTTGCTTTGGCCTCGTTCAACCTCGACAAAAACTTTCTACTTCGATTTAATCTTTATTTAACTTGATCAATTTTCGCCAGTGGCCACTTTATTTTAATTAATAATTAACTTTACTTCGTTCGTGAAACTTACCTACGACCGACAGTTGGATATAATTTTTAAGAATTTCTATTTTCGACCGTTCTTAGTTGGAAGAAAATCAGGAGTATAATCGATAATAGGTCCCACCTTCTCTTTGTAACATTATTTCTAGTAGAAAAAAATTTCACCCCTATTTCTCCCTCGTATTAGTTCCTAAGCTTAAAAAAATTGTTTTTTTTTCTCACTTAGTAGCTTTTCCCTCAATATACGAAACCTGATGTTTTCTCGTATATTACACGAGCGAATTATCGGTTTAGGCTCTGGTCCCAATCAGACAATAAAGCATCAGGTGCTCCCACTTGGCACGTATAATAGTGCGTTGGTATTAGTGCACGAACATCTATGAAACCTCAGAGCTTTTACGAGTTACGACGAAAATTGGATCGTAAAAACTTTCCCTCCGCAATACATGGTGGGTTGGATACTTTTGACGCGAAATTAGCGGTGCTAAACAGCGACGCGATTAATTGTAGTTTATCATTACAATGAGGTTATGTGTGATGGATGTTTCGTGGACATTAATTTTGGATCATGCGAGAAGTTCATTGACCGGTTAAACGGGATTCTGCACCTAATGTGTCCCGAGAATATTGTGGTCCTATGGTTATAGTCCTGCGTTATACCATTACGAGCAACATTGACCGCAAACACTGACCAGTGACAATTTATCAAAAATCGATAAGCGTTTATTTGGTGCAGAAACTCTTCTCTTATTTAGCTTAGATTTATTTTGTAAAAAAATAGGATGTAGCTTTGTTTATGTGAGAAGTGTCTTATTTGATACACATTAAAATTAGTAATTTTAAGAGCTATATGCGCATGTGTGTGTGTGTGTGTGTGTGTGTTTGATAGAACATTGTGGTCCTGTGATTATATAGTCCTGCATTAAATATCATTACGAACAATGTTGACCACAAACACTGGCCAAAGATAATTGACCGAAATCCATAAGCGTCTATATTTTGTACAGAAATCATTTTCCTAATTGTGTTATATATTTGAATTCCACAAAAAACAGAAAACAATTGTTTGTATGGGAAGTGTATGTAAATATATATAAAATAATTTAAAATCAATAATTGTAAATAATTAAAAAAAAACATTAATTCTAATAGATTAAAAATTTTTATTCTGTGATAATCGTGTAGTTTTTGAATAAATTGAATGGAATTTCGGTGCCTTTGGGTGGTTATCGATCTGAAAGAGTGTTGCTTCAGAGGGACGAATCAGTGTAATGCGTAATAACATGATATATTTGGCAGTAGTATAGCTATAACTATGGAAATAATACCTTATATTATTAACTCGAATTAAAATTAAAAATTTAACTTCAAATATAAAAAAACGTTAATTCAAATTAATTATAAAAAATGTATTCTGTGATAATTTTGTAGTTTTTGAATGAATAGGGTGAATCATTGGTGCTTTTGGGTGGATATCAATCTGGAAGCGTCGTTTGACAGGGATAAATCAGTGTAATGTGTAATAACGTGATACGTTTGGCAATAGCTATATCTATTTACCGATATCTAGCTAGTTTAGATGACACAATTTTGCAAAACATCAGTATTAATCGTGGTTATATACAGTCCGGAAATTAATCATCCTCGCGTAATTACCTTACTCTTGTCCTTCGAGAACCCCCTCCCCTGCACTATTTCCTTCACTTTTCAAGCCTTCAACATTAAAAACCTTAAATATGGTGGATGATTAAAATAGATAAGTTTGCATCAGAGATATTTGATGACAGACGTTATATTAAGTTTTTGTTTAAATTTAGTATTATGGATGAATGTTTAGAATGAAGAAATTAAAATTGATTAATCATTAATTAGTGATCCATTGTACTGAAAAGAGTATTTATAAATTCTTCATGAAAGTAAGAGTTAAAGAAAAATTTAAATAAAATAATTAGTGAAAATAATAAAAAAAATCTGATCATCTTTTAGAGTCATCATCCTTGCTTTTATCAATTTTCTACATAATTGCAATATAAGTACAACTATTCCTACAATATATAAATAAATATTCGAATATAAAACAAATTGCTAGAACACATAATAACCTAGATATTTAAAAAATATAGTTAATTCCAAGAATAAATAATAAATCGAACAATGTTGTTTAACGAAAAAATTGAAGTTTATGTTTCATATAGTTAGAAGAATGTAGCTAATCGATCTTTGGGGATTTTGGGAGTACATTTTGCAAATTTAACTGGATGGAAAGTGTGAAAATTGCGTTGATTAATTAGATTAGCTGACTGGAATGAAAATCATACGCTTGGGGAGAGAATGTGAGTGGGGGAGGGGGTCAAATGGGGAGGCTTAGCTGTTTCGCCTAACGACCGATTCATCTGTTAATAAAGCCTGACCCGGAGCTATCGAGGCTAACGTTTGAATAATTGGTGCAGTAGGAAAGCTAACGTCAGGCACAGATTTATGTCCTCAGCACCCGAATGATGCCACCAATAATGAAACCGATATCCAATTACGATGTATCCAACACATAAGCAATCATCCCTATAAAATTCCTTATACCTACAGTAAACACAAAATTACAACTACGTATCGAATTCATCAAATTGTTCACTATGTATGCATGTGTGTAACTTATACGCAAACTTTGTTGCTATACGTATCAGCTACATATCTGTGGCAGATATTTTAATATATTTGATATGCAATTATTAGTTTGTATTTACAGATACTGATACTGATAAAATTATTCTTCGGTGTTTTTCTAATCGTTCGGATATCGAAATTATTAGAATAAATTATTATAGGAGGTATGTTGAATAAAATAATTAAGCTGGAAGGAGAGATAATAATAATATATCAGTGAAATGCTAAAATTTCTGTCAATTAAAAATTTTTGGTTAAATATTCTCTTGTTATCGATGAAATTATTATCTAGAATCGTTCTATTAGTTCCAATATCGAGACGACTAGAATAAATCATTAGCAAATATGTTGAATAAAAGAATAAAGTTGGAAGAATAGATAATATTAATATATAAGCTGAACTACTAACATTTCTTGCCAATTCGAATCGTTGCTTAAAAGTTCTGTTTTTATCGATCAAATTAATCTGCAGTGTTATTCTAATCATTCAGATATCGAAATGATTGGAATAAAATATTAGGAGGTATGTCAAATGAAATAATAAAGCTGGAAGAGAGAATAGGTAATATTGATATATAATGTAAACTACAAAAGATTTTGTTTTCAATTTCGAATTGTTGTTTAAACATTTCTTTTATATCAACATGACATTATCTTTCAGTGTTATTCTAGTCGTTCAGATATCGAAATGATTAGAATAAATCTCTCATTAGGAGATATATCAAATAAAAAAAAAGTTTAAAAAATATATAATATTAATATATAACGTAAATTACTCAAACTTCTTGCAATTTCAAATCGTTGTTTAAAAATTTCTTTTACATGAACATTACATGATCTTTCAGAGTTAATCTAGTGGTTCAGATATTAAAATGATTAAAATAAATCATTACGAGATATATCAAATAAAAAAAAGTTAGAAAAATATATGATATATATATATATAACGTAAATGACTAAAATTTCTTGCAATTTCGAATAACTGCTTAAAAATTCTGTTTATATTACGAAAAAATTATTCTCCAGCGTCAATTTAATCGTTCGTATATATCGATAATATTGGATTAAACAAAATGGGATTGATTAAAAAAAGTAGGGAATCCGGAAGAACAGAAAATATCATAGTACGTAACGCGAACCGTTGAGATTTCTTGCAATTTCGAATGGTTGGTTAAACATTGAAGTCGTAATTAAAACTGTTCGTAACAGCACGCATACGCTATATTAATCCGACTGTTGTTTGGCGCTCGCCAGAAATATCAAACTGCACATGTCTAGCACAAACCTGCCGTCATATTTATGCTCGGCTCTCATTTACATCCACGTAAACCAGAGAAGAATCAGGGACGAGTCAACATTGCATACGCACTTCACTTTTACACCGAATGTCACATTCTCTCTCTCTCTCACACACACGTACACACCAACGCACCCCCCCCCCCCCTCTTTTTCTCTCCAAACGTAGCGTTATTTGCAAATTTCATCAACATTCCCTACAAATGACGCTGCAAGTTCAAAAACTCAGCTGGATTTACGAGAGTTTAAGCCCAGCACTGCTTCAGATTTGACTAAAAAGTACTTTGGCCCATTTGCCCCAAGTCCAGGATTAACGATAACGTTTAACGACTGTTTCAACTGGAGCTACCAAGTAAAAAGTTCCGGCGATTTTCCTTTAAATATGAGTACCTATCGTCTTTAAAAAGGTTAATGATCGGTTTCTTCGATACTTGTAAGGAAATCTCGTAGTAAAAAATTCGAAATAAAAGGCAAGGTTTCCAAGGTATTTCTCAATTTCTAATAAACTTCCAAAAAATCACTTGTTTATATATATAGTCTAGAAGCGTAACGCGCGAAACGTTTAATCGAAAAAGGGACTTGCTTGGAAAGGGCGAGTTTGGCATAGGGCCAAATGGTATGGAGAGGAAAGAAAAGGGTAAATGAGAATTGCGAGGGAAAAATCCACCAACCGAGTGGAGCCAGTATAGTTTTCCAGATGACCAAAGGGATGAAAAATAATAAAATTCTCAAGGAAAATGCAGTTTCTTCCACCTCGTGTTTATATCAAGGTACACCATTGTAAACGATAGAATTCTTGATCAGCTCTGATTAATACTCGTCTATATATATATATATATATATATATATGTATATACTGGCATTTTCTGAGCTGACGCGAAACAACCGAATCCCTTAATCCTGGCAAGAGCAGCTATGGCGAGCTTCTCAAAATGCACAGGATACTCAAAATTTGACGTTTCATGAGCTCCCCCCCCCCCAAGAAAATTAAACCGATATTCGACAAAAAATTCTCTCACCGACCATTCGTACTCCAAAACACAAATCCATGCTCGATAAATATTTGTGCATAGTCTTGCATTGAATATAATCGACGAACGTAAACACGTAGCTGTTTTTTTAGCATTACTCGAAAAAATCAGTAGAATTATTAGATTAAATTTTAACGAGAGACTATATATTGATAAATTCGACGAGGGTCAAACGCTGGAGTTTTTTGTCGGAAAATTATGGGATATGGCAGTGGAGAAAGCAAGGAAAAGCGAGAGGAGGTCTCGGGGGTTGAGAGTCGATAAAGGATTTATCGAGGCGAGTCAATGGACTTTGTTCGCCGGTCGATCGAGCCTTGTCCAGTTACTACGTCGCGATGCTAGACTCGCGCGAAATCCCCCCCCCCCCCCCCCCCGCTCAAGTTGATTGATCGTTGTACGAGCCGGGCGTGTCCCCCCCATGTAAATTAAGTGGATAAAACTGTCGAACCAGACCTCACCTGAGCCCCCTAAACTACCTTGTACCACTGCTCGAATGCTAATGCTACTTTTTACCCCCCTTTATCACCTCCCCCCCCCCCCCCCCCCGCCCCACCATTACCACCAGGACACCCCGAATCATGCAAATTCATCCAACGATCGAGTTATCCTGATTTATCTCGACTTATCTCCTTCGGTATCGTCCCGTTACACCAAATTTTATTCCATTCCTATCAGAAAGCTCGATTGATCATGTTTAACTCCATTCCGTTTTACTCTCCTCGATTGTAATGCGGAATAATCAAGAGATCCTCGCGAAACTGAAACACTGGCTTTTTATGCAATTTTTTTAAAATTATTTACTATATATATATTTTGTATCTTATCGATTTACCAGCTTAACACGAACTCGTTTTATCATCGAGTGTACAGCGTAGAATAATCAAGAGTCGCTCGAAACCGGAACACTGGCTTTTGATGCAATTTTTTTTAATTATTTAGTGCATGTAAATATTTTATTTCCTGCTTTTTTTTTCGAGTCAATAGTAATTTTTTCGCTTGCCATTTTGTGTACCGTGTTGAAAGTACATCCGATATTTACCATATTTCGTAGGAGTTTTCGAACCGTCTGCCTGTTTGAATAATGACTTATATTTTTATTAACTCCGATGCTCGTTCTGTATCGTATTTTACTATTTTTACCCCCACCCCCCAAAACTCTCTCACAGCGAGCATTGAATTCGCGGGATGCGATTCTCGTAAATAAATTGCTTATTTGTACTCAGTGCACATGTTGGATGCTTGGAGCGATAAATCATAATGGCGAATATGTATATATATATATATATATATGGTATAAATGGAAAATACAAGTTGAACGAAGAGATGCGGTGGAATTTAATATAACCAGTAAGTAAATAAGCTATCTTTTGTTTTTAGTCAATTTAACGTCAGCCATAAATTCTCTTATTCGACAGTCTCGTTAATTGCGAGAAATTTCTGCCATATGCTACTATATATATATATATATAGGTGTATAAATAGTGATACGAGGGAAGAGTGCTGCCAGAGGAATATTTTCATATTATTATTTTATTCGATCCTGGAGGAGCCATAAGACTGCACGTTGAATTAATCCAAAGTGAAAGTTGGACCTTTCGTAGGTCCACCTACAATTTGCACGTAGTCGCAAAGTGGCTAAATAAACATTGACGATTGTCGAGGAAAAAATATGATGGCCCCTGTAAATTATTCAGTAGCAGGAGGAATCTCGTGACGAGACTCCTCGTCCCATGAAATGTTAGCAAGGCCAACATCGAAAGCTTCGTTTTTCGCTCAACCCTTTTCCCTCCTTTTTCCAATTTAGCGGAAAAATGCGAAAGCTTGCAAAAAGCATAGAGAAGAATGCTTTTTTTCCCCTCGTTGGTCCCTGTCGTTGGGAGGTATAAAAATTGTGACGAAAATCTTTTGAGCTTTCCAGCTGAAGTTGTAGGGTTTTTTTTATTCCTTACTCAACACTTTCCACTGAGTTTTTCTCCTCGGGTAACTGGCGTTTTTTCTTGACTGTTAAATTATTTCGAGGCTAACTCCGTGCTGGCGTTCCCCGACGGCGAATTTGGCCGCGTTTGCAACGTCGAGCATGCGCCATACGCTTTCTTTTTTCCCCACCCTCCCCCACACTGTCCCCAGGGCTTCCCAATAAAATCATTTACAGGACTTACCGGAAGTGCCCCGTCGTTTCACCCGGTGTGACTCAAGAAGCTCCAAAACTCGATAACCTCTTTGATTATAAATTAATTCTTTTTTTTTGAAATAAATATTCCAAGAAAATTAATGTTTAAAGAAAAGTTCTCCAACGATATCAATGATATTCGATAGTAATTAAACGTTTTACACATTTTTGCATTAATGAACAATCGAATAATCGACAGGTTTTTGGTGAAAATGTTTCATCTCAGTGATATATTAAATTAAATCGTAAAGTTGACGTACAGATGATATAATGGCTATTAAAGCTGTGATTTGCAAAGGTTGCGAATGTAAAAGTCGAGGGAAGCTAGTGGACGTGTTAGTTCGCGTTAGAAAGTGATGAAAAATGCAGTGTGGGAGAGAAAAGGGCAAGGATATATTTTTAGTGGCAAGGCAACTCCTCTGCTCCATTAATGGCACCCTCACGTTAGTCCCCGAGGGATAATGTTTTTCACCTCTCCTCTCCCCCTTCCTTTCCCACTTCTCTTGCACTTTACTGTAATTTTCACTCACCCTATCGATTGCTTTGACCATGGGTTCGCGTAATCGATGAAAAATCTCGCGATCCGAGTGAAAACCTAACGTGGGCTACATTTTTGTTAAAAAATAATTCACTTTCGTGCAAAACTTTGCTGCATCTATTATTAAATATAATTCTACAATGAACAATAAGGTATTATTTCGAAGCATTTGGCAAAGGATTAAAAATTTCTATATAAATCATATGCAACATCCACGATTAAGGTCACGAGCATAGTTTAGGAAACCTTTACGACACCCCCTGGTGTAACGGTAATAATTAAAAGCTGCCAGGAGCATAATTTATGCAGCAATATTGCTTCATTCGCGTGAACATTCAACAACGACATCAATCACGAAATTATTATGAAAATAATTCGCCTCACTGTGCGAAGCATTAAGGTGGAAATAATAATGGAGAATTGATTCGGGGTAAATTTATGTTTGCAGCAATGAAACTCTCCTGGGCTCCTTACTCGAGGATAAAGAATTTCACTCGGTGAGAAAACGAGAGAGTCATAATTTTTGTGGGTATAGAGAGACAGAATGGAGATTTTAAGTAGAAAAGCAAGAGTTTAATCGTACCTTTTTGTGGTTCGGTTATTACTTGGAAATTTCGGTGTGGACAGGTGGTTGCTGGGTAAAGCTCGCGTTTTGGTCTTGATTATAAAATCAATAAGCTCGGCGCGAGTCGGTGGTGGCTCGTTGTCGTCGAGTTACATATACACACACATATATGTATATATAGTATACCGAGGAACAGCGTCGCTTTCCCAGTCGTAACTTATGACTTTCTCCCACTAATTGCGCTTGAATGGTGTGCTCGGCAAGTCCCAGAGCTTTTTTCAACGAGCTCCAGCTAATTGAATGTTCGTTTCGGTTGACGTGCCATTATACTCGCGAGAATTGGTTACCGGCCATTTAATCTGCATACGAAAGAGCTGCTCGAATTATTCGCCCATGTTTAACCGAGAACTCAACCGATGATTTTGTCCCGAGAATGTTTGCTAACCAGTATATTTTTCGATAATCAACTTTGGGTGGCTTATGCCACGCGGGCGTTTCCCCTTCAGCCCGTTCCATTATATCTCTTTGGGGGTGCACGTGCTCTCGATGACACGTTCATTCGGGCCGCGCTTATTGGTCGTGTCCGTTGTACAAATGGATTCCATCAAATCCGGTAATTATTAGGGACGAATCTAGCTAATAGAGGAAAGCTTCAAATTTAGATCCTGCCATGCCAATTTCCCCTTTCAATCAATTAGCATTGAAAGCTCATTTTTTTTTAAATTTATTTTTTACCAAAGGTTTGTGTAATATAAAACAACTCGTTGGGTTTTCATTGTTAGAAATTCTATAAACATTAAAGTTTGTACACGTTTAATTGTTCCATGTCTGATGCGAAAGAAAAATCGTTTGCACGATATAAGATGGAAAAGTATCATGGAGATGCGAGCAAATGTAACGTAGCGTAGGAATGTTTGCCAGGGTAGTGCAGAAGCGGAAGTTTGCATAAATGGACGTACCGTGTTTCACACATCAGACTCGGTTAGAGCTTCTGGCTACGAGAAAGTGGCATTCGCGTTGAAATGGGATATTATATGGGACCTTGAAGCTCGACAGAGTATATTCTATAACGCGATGAAAGCTGCTTTGTGAAATCGATAAATTCTTCTAAAAGGTTCCTGTCGCTGAAGTCATTGACTCTAACCACTTAATATCCTATTTGGTATTTCTACTGATATTAAATCCAACGTATATTAGTAAGAAAAAAATGAAAGTTTTTCTTTTACGAAATAATTATACTTTTAAATCAACATATGTTTTGCTCGGATGAGTTAAATATATTAAAGAAACTTTCTTTTAAGTGGTTATCTATGCGATAATAAAGCGAAGCGTTGCTGAAATCATTGACTGTAACCACTTACTGTCCTATTTGACGCATTTCTACAAATATTGAACCCAATCGTATACCGTTAAACCGAACAGAGAGGGTTTCCTTTATGAGATAACTCTGCTCCGAAATTAAAATTGATTGTCCGTCCGAATGAAATATTTTAAAGGGATAAATTTGAAGGTGATTGGCTGCGCGATAATAGAGTGGACCCGCATTTGGAAATTTGTTGGGATTACTTGGACGAGCTTCTGGTCTTTCCGGTCGAAGTATTTGGCAAGGATGCGGGAGTGCAACAAAGTAAATGACCCTAATATCAAATTCGAATGCGTACGATGCGCTGCTGCGACGGAATTAACTCGGCCGAGTAATTTTTTGGCCTTTCGCCATTTCCGTACTTTCTTTTTGCCAATTTCACCCACCCTCTCTACTTTCCGGGGAAAATTATCATTGGGGAAGATTCCTGCTATTATTTAATTCTATATATATATATATATATATAGTAGCATAGGACTGTACGCTGGTGCATTACACATTTACACGAACAGCTCCCAATCTTGAAAGGGAGTAATGCAATAATAAAACGAAAGTGGATTCAACCCAAGATCATTTGTTAGCCATCGATTGGCCTCGCTCTTACACGAAGTAGCCGATAAATGTTTACCTTGAAACCTCCCAGCCCAACAATCTCTCTTGTCAGTGAAGAAACGATCGCTATGATGATTCGTGAAATTTACTCAATCAATAACGAACAATAACAGCATGAATAATTCACGTTACTCTACTATTGAATAAGACCATCACTCATATACTTTCCAGACTTCTCTTATGATTCTTCCGTTATCCACGTATAAAGACAGTTTATTGATGGCCCTTATACGTAAAACTTGAAATAAGAAAGAAAAGTTGATGCTGAAACTCAATACCGAAATTGAAAAGCTAAATAAACGAAAATCTTTGCTGAACACACACACACACACACACACACACACACAAGTTTCAGTTGTACTATGATAAAGTATAGTGGACGTGACAGAGTTTTATGTACTTTTTAATTCTATATATATAACTCGACGATAAAGCTATCGTTTCAAAGGAGATATTGTCTGGAGCATAATTTTATATTGTATTCCATGATTGGAGAGAGATTGTGATATTATGTGTGTGTGAGAAAGAGAGAAGTATACAAAGGTCAGCCTGCAAAAAGATTTCAATGACCCATGGAAAAAAAACTGAACGTCCCTCTAGCGAGGTAAATTCTGGTTGGCGAGTTTGGGAAAGTCGCGTGACAAGCCAGGGCATTCTGGGAAAGCGGGATATCGACAAAGCAATTATTTTTGTATGCGTGTGCGTGCGCGAGAGAGGTTATAAGGACTTTACGAGGGTTGGAAAGCTCCGAGTAGCCGGTCGTAACAGCCCCGCGAAGATTGCCACTCTTTGCTCGACTGGCATTTCTAGCATACGTAGGCCGAAAAATTCAAACGAACAAACAGTCATCTGCATAGATTTTTACACTCGCTTTCGCGAAACGAAGGCGGAGCACGCTGGACGCCCATACTTCTACTCCTGCACGGCTGACCCATTGTACGTTTTACTACTCATGGATTCTGCGCTCTGCGTTATTTCCTAAATTTTACGCGCACTCATGGACGTCGGGAGAAGGACGAAAGTAGAGGGGAGACCGAGGCTACACGGTTATTGCTTGGTAAAAAGTTACAGCTGCTTGTAGCGCGGATGGACGGACGTTACTAAACCGTGATTAAATGCATAAAATGTTAGCGAACGTTTCCTCTCAAACGTCTCTCCTATCTTTTATTCTAGCGTGATAAGCTTCTTTGAATTATTTTTTTATCGGTTCTTTTTTAATCAAGCAACGAGCAGCTTTGGTCAGTTGCGACAAGATGGAGTGTTGTCTCGAATAAAGGAATTTTTACCTGGGTGTAGAAATGTGTGTGGAAGGTGATTAATAGGGTCTTAATTAATTAAATATACAAACCACGGGACAATGAGTTAATTGCACCGAGGAAAAAATTAAGGGATTCGAAACGAAATTGTACCGACGAAGGGATTTTGCTATTGGTGCAGTCTCGGGGGTACTTACCCTTTATTGCGTACTTCGAATATTGTATAACGCCCTGTATACTCTATGTATACATACGCGTTACACCGTAAAAAATTGCGCGATGCAGCAATAAAACAATGCAATAAAAATAGGACCTACATTTCGCGCTCGCAAAACTGCATCCAATCTTTAATCTCGCCCGCTCAAAAAGTAGACCAACGCGAAACTACAGCTTTTACGAAACGTCGACGATTTTCATGCAAGATTGCATGTTGTAAAAAATGGAAAGGAATTTTTTGCAGCGATATCACGTTTGCTTTCAGCATTCGCGAAAATTCCCAGCGAAATTATTTACGACCCTTCGACCTTACTTCCGCCTCGTTTCATGTTTTTTTCCAGATTTCCCAGGGGAGAGTCGTCGAGACAATTATGGATGTAAATGGGGTTGAATCCGTTGATATATTATTGAAACGAGCGTCGATTCGTTTACGAGTATCGTCGTGTTATCTATATAGGCATTGCTTTTGCTATATTTTGGTCTCGTGTAATAAAACAAGAAATCTATAGCGATAGCTGTCCTGTAGGGTCCACCACCTTAAAGATTTCTCGACGTCATCGGGAGTACGTGGCAATTTTGGTTGGCCACTACGTGACGAAACAGGAGCCTATAGTGGGGCAAATGGCAAAAGAGGTAATAGCACGAAATCAAAAAGGGATCAAGGGTTCCGACCTATAAAGACTTTTATCACGCTTAAACCACTTTTTTATGATAAGAACGTCGCAACATTTTTTAGGACACGAAAGTGGTCTATTGCCGTTGTTGACTTATTGATACTAAAAAGGACGTACGAGATTTATTACTGCTAAGTAGAAAAATAAAGCAAGTGTCTGACGTCAGAGCATTGTTTTTTTCTTCTATTATCGAAGACGTAGATACGCGTAGATTTGCTTGATTTCCGCAAAGGTTTCTCTACATACGTGTGAGTGTATCATGGATAAGTACGTGACGCGCCGTAGGGTTCGCGTGGTGAATGCCAAGAGGTGTAATACGATGAAATCAAAAAGGGATTAAAGGTTCTAATCTGCAAAGACTTTTGTCATGACCAAACCGCTCTTTTATGACGTATAGAAGGGTCTCAATTTTGTGTAGGACCACATATTGGTCTATTCCTATTATTGAGTTGGAGATGTTGTAAGAAATATGCGATTTATTTTGTTGAGTAGAAAAAGAATTTTAGTGTCTGACCTCACAGAATTGATCCTTTTTCTACCATAGAAACACAGGGACGTAGATTCGTTATATTTCCTCGAATATTTATGTACGTGCAAAAATGGATCATGGGTATATACGTACGTGACGATACCGGTTTCGAATGGTAAACTTTGTTTAGGACACCCTAAAGTGGTATGTTGTCATTATTGACTTATTATTGATATATTAAAACAACACATATAAGATTTTTTTCCTTTAAGTGGAAAAAGAAAGTCATCGTCTGACGTCATGAATTGATCCCTTTTTTCCTGCAAAAAATATATGTGCTTATATTCGTTACGTATTATAAAATTTTGTTGTGCGTTCAATTGTGTATCATGGGTACGTACGTGCGACTATACCGGGTTGGAATGACAAATTTTGTTCAGAAGACCAAAATGGCGTATCATCATTATTAACTCTTACATATTGTTACCGAAACAAAACATATGAAATCTTTTACTGCTAAGTAGAAAAAGAGAGTCACTGGTCCGACGTCAGAAATTCATCCATTTTCTACTGAAAAAAAAAACATAGTTCCGTAGATTCGTTACATTCCCCCCAAACATTTCTGTGCAAGCAAAGCGTATAACGAGTACATACACAACTACACCGAGTTGGAATGTGATATTTAGTTCGGTACACACCAAAGCAGCTTATCATCATTATCGACTTATCGATACTAAAAGAAACCAAAACAAGATTTTGTATTGTTAAGTAGAAAAATACGGTCCCTGCCAGACGTCATAAGAATATTTCCCTTTCCCACCACAGGATAGCCGCAGTATTCGTATAGATTTGCTTGGTTTCCGCGTGCGTGGGAGTGTATCGCGGATACGTACGTGACGATGCAGAATTCGCGCGGTGAATGCCAAGAGGGGTAATGCGATGGAATCAAAAATGGATCGCGCGAGATAGTAACGCGGCGGCGAGGTCCATTCCGAGGAGCATTGTGCGCGTGGCATATAATGCGGGAGGGACGCACAAACACAATTTGCCGCGTCACAGCGGATAGTCAATCGATTAGGTTGGCCCGTTGGATGCACCGCAGTTGCATGCCAGAACCACGCAGCTGCGGTGGGGATTACGCGTGTCTCCATGCACTTGCAAATTCGGATAATTTCCCTACCTAACGAGACGCAGCGGTGGACCGTTCTTGCGTTAAACCACCTTACCAAAATCCACCCTGCAGAATTCTGGGAAAATAAATATTCCTGCAACCAGTTCATTTTTCCCCATCAAAATAGTAATAAGAAACTTTTGACGGACCTTGCGTCGCGTTATTGCGTCTTTTCGCGCAACGTGTATATATGTATAGGTAAATCTGCGATGATAAGCCGGTGAGAGACTCTTGCGCAACTCGTGGAATGGCGTTGGGTAAGCCGCTAGAGGCGCCAACTTAATATCGTTTTTCTTAGCCTTAGTCACGTTTCGGGGCAAATTGAGTTTCCGTGCAGCTCATTCGCGTCGGTATATATAAATAATTGACGCCACGTCGTCGCGAAAAATGGCACCCCGGAACCCTTTTAGCTGCGCGCCCGCGAGAGAAGAAACTTTTTTTTACGGCGTGCTAGTGGAGCGAGTAAATAATTCATCGGACAACAATATTCCTAGCAACAAACTGGCACGCTCTTCCGAAGCCTCTTATTCCTGACCTTTGGTATATGTGTGTGGGTGTATATATGTTGCGATAGGTGTTGGGAAATTTTGTAAAGAAATTTTGTATAATGGATAATTCTTTGACAATCTTCGCGAATTATGAACACGTGGAATTCCTTGCTTGGTAAATTTGTAATACTTGCAGTATTGAAAGGTAAGAGGGAGACTCGCGAGTGTTTTACGTGGAAAGTTTCATTTGTCTGATAAATGGCTGACTATTACTACAGAATCATAGCCGTATCGTGCTATCCTGTCCATGTATGATACATACGCTCTTTTGCTCCAGCAATTTGGACAAAATGTCACGTCGAATTCTCATACCTTATTGGCTCCCAATCCTGAACTGTACCAATAAAAAGTTTTCTCTATCTCTCTCTCTCTCTCTCTCTCTCTGTCTCTCTGTCTTTCCCGATCGTAATTACCGAACGTAATTTATCGAGAAATTCGTAAACCAGACGAACCCAACGTTTTCTCGAACAAAATATAGAATTCGATTAAAAAACTCAAGTTTCCACTACTTTGCGTCGATTATTGCAAGGAGTTAGATTTCCGTCTGAAAAATTATTGACTTGCACTACTGTGTAGGATATTCATCCCAAACGACGTTGAATTAAGTAGAAAGGGTAAGAAATTAGACATTCTTTCAGAACATGGAATAGTCCTAAAATATATTTTTCCCCAAGATTTTCCCTCCAAAATTTGGAGCTTTGATATCGTTGTTAATTTGAACTTTATAGCTCTGAGAGATACGTAGGTAGAAATGGATGTCGCGAGGTATAATTAATGCTCGATAAATTTGTATGAGAAAACTTTGTTGCGGCGTGCTGGAGTACATTGGACGCGTAGAGTGCACTCGGTTTATGCCATATTCTCTTTGTTCGAGCCTTCTGATAAGAGCTCGCGCGGAAGTTCGGCTTTGGTGCGTGACTATCCAGCCTTCTGATTCCGTTATAAATGATAATAAGCCACGTCGCGCCAGACATCGCAGTCTCGTGGAAGAGCGAGCGGCACGACGCGACGTCCGGCACGCCAACTTACAAAGTCCCTTTAGTCACGAAATAGACGAGTCTTCGGAACGAACCCCCTTGAAACCCCATTTAGACAACCTTCTCAATTCCCTCTGCGGAGCCCATCCTACGATTAAACTCTTCAACCCCCCACCCCTCTTTCGACTCATGCACCCCCCACCTAGCCATCCATCGAGTTTCTCATCGTCCTCTTTTGTTCCTATATACGAGCCTTTCCTCAACACCCCCACCCTCCCTCGTCAACCCCTTGAATCGCCAGAACCAACCCTCCAAATTCCCTTCAACCCCTAAACCACCCCTACATCGCATTTCAACGTGCACATAATTCCATCAGCTTGCGAAATTGCACGTTCCTTTATAAACCACCCCCTATGCGTGGATGTTTTTTTCGCTCTTCTGCTCTTCATGAAATCGCGCGACTAGAAATATCGCGCGAATATACGATATTCACGTACCACGGGAAAATTGTGCATCTCGCGAGTAATAAGTTTTCGTGAAAATGACTAAAGTCTATGGGAGAGGAAAGCATTAAAAAAATCAGCATAAACTTGTTCGTACGTCACATTGAAATTTTGTAAATATGAAAATATATTTTTAAACTAAATGGATCCACTGGTTTTCATCGAAGATAATCACGTTTTATCCATCGTCGGATCTCGTATAATTGTCTGCCTGACGGATTTCTGGCAATTTTGATAAGATTAGCGCGAATAGTAAACCGGTTGATTCTTTAGTCCTATTATGGATTTAGCGTGTCTCGTGGTAATGCATCGACATTAGAAAAGTAAAAAATAGGAGAAAAATTTAATTTTGTTATTCCAACCTCTCCCCAAAAGTTGGAATATTTCGGAGTTGGCGTCGGAGCAACGTCGATCCAGCGAGCGTATCGCGAAGTTATTAGAGTGGAAAGTTGGTAAAATATCCATGAATCAAAACTCTTCTGGATTCTTGACTGGAAAATCTTTCCGTTCGACGTCTTTCGCGTATCGACCAGAGGAGAATTCAATGTAAAGTGTAAAAGTGGAAAGAATGCTGTGCTCCAGTTTATTCTGCTTTAGGTGAATTATTTTCGGAGGGGGATAATAAAGAGATAAGGTATGAGTCTATATATATATTTCAGACGATAAATAAGAATTCGCATTGGCAATGAATGGGGGGCATAATGTTTTTACAACCGTCTAGGACGTACCTGGGGATATTTCACGAGGGTGCAGAGAGAGAGAGAGAGAGAGAGAGAGAGAGAGAGAGAGAGAGAGGGGTTGTTGGTGTGGGTTACACACATCTGGGGTAACCCTCCAGGAGTATAGGATCCCGAGGGTGGTAGCCCCAATACTTAGCCCAGACTTTCTACGTCTTCCTATATACGGGGAGGCCGAGTGTGTAGGGGTCGCTTATCGCATGCGCCACGTGTAAAACAAGGCCACGTATATGTTTTTTCTAGATGCCTCAGCGAGTCTCGAGTGGCACGTGTACGTATACGTATTTATATACACACATTAAAACCTGACACTTCATTTATGAAGCGGAAAATTGCCATAAACGTCACCCCGACGAGATCAAGACGTCAGCCACGTTGCTCGGCCAATTACCTAGCCAATTAACGAGTTATTAACGAACCCTGTACAATGCTGGAAGTTGATTCGTGGAGTAGTATAGTTTCTGCTTGGCCTGTACCATCCTGTAGCAGGGTGCTGTATGTATGAAATAAAATGGTGGCGCCACTGTCTGTGAGTATTAGAGGCTTGAAATATTTTTGTTTGTGTTATCGTTCGAAAGATATTTTTTATTAAATTCAAAAGTTGATAAGTATAGTTTCTGTTTGTCCTATATATATCATCCTGTAGCACGCAGAGTTAAGGGATGCTACGCATCGGATAAAATAGTGGCGCCACCGTCTATGAGCATCAAAGGTAATAAATACTTTTATTTATTTTATCGTCCAAAAGATATTTTTTATAAAAATAAAAAATGAATCCTGATAAAAAAGATTCATTCAGACTCTGACAAAAATATGACGTTTCCCTCGATAAGGCTCCGATCACTCAAACTGACCAAAGCTTTATCAAAAGAACTGTGAAAATTTTATTCGAGCCTTTATAAGTTTTCTTTATCGAGTTTTGCTTTCCATTTTAATAAAAAAAAACCCTTCAATTAATAACACGCGAAGAAAGTAGCGAAAGTTTTCAACGTATCAAAACCCCACGACGCCTGCACCATTTTATCTCACTCTTTAAAACTTTAACTTTGCTATCTACAGTGCGGTACATCGCAAGCAGAAACTATACCACTCCACGAATCAACTTCCTGTACACCACGACACTTTGAGATTCGCTCTACAAACCCATTTATTTTTACCACGAGCAAATATTATCACAACTGTGACGTAAAAGCTTGGCAAACAGCTTGTGCAAAACTGATACAAAAACGTGGCAATATTCCATTAAGGGAACCAAGTCAATAACTACAACAACACACACACACATATATATATATATATATATATATATATAACACTAAAAATCCCCAAGGAAACATCGGCAACAAAATTTCAAAAATCCCCATTAAAATTAATCGTTCGCAGCATTAGGTCCGAGTGCATGGTTGTAGGGAGTCTCGCTATAAATACAAGTCTGCGCTGCAAAGTTCGTCAATTTCCAAGGTAATGGATCATTTGGTAGCGTCAACTGGCGACGGTGGGGGTGCAGACTGGCCGTTTAGGAGAAATTGTTCGTTCGCGTGAGATGCCGGCCAACTTATTCCGTAAATTACCCTCGTAGCATCGGCTAGAATAGCTGGTTGGCTCGCGATGCGAAACGAGTGGTGGTGGGAGGTGTAGGTGTAGGGGGGGGGGGGGGAGGTACAGTCTGGAGGAAAGTTCAGTGCTCGTTAGGCACGTGCGCTGCTGGCTGCAAAGTTACGTCGTTACAGCGAGGGAAAAGGTTCGAGGCAAGGACGTTGCAGTCCTCTTCGTGTACTGGCTCCCCTATGAAGAGTGGGGGGTTGAAGAACGAATGCGATCCCAAGCCGAGAGGGAAGAACGATTGCAGCTCGTGCCGGTGTCTTGCCTTCAGCTATATGGATGGCCCGATAGATACTCGAAACGCAGGACGCATACCAATGATTCGATCGAATCTAATGTAAAAATACCGGAGCTCCTCCGTGTCGATAAATTGGCTACCGTAACGATACCCACCCCCCCCCCCCTCGCCCCCTCCCCACCAACCCCCAAATCCTACCAGCATCATCACCCTCTCAAAGCCGAAACCGCCATCTCCAACGACCGATCGCTGGCATATGCCGACGACCTTTTCCTATTTTTCATCCCTCCACCCTCTCATTTTTTTATTTTTTCCTCGCGAAAATATCGCACCCCCACCCCCTAACCTTAATGAAAGCAAAAACGCCCTCGTAGCGGCGAGTTTATTTTACGACACTCCCATTTATTTTTATGTACGCGTGATTAATTCTACGATCCACGCGCGCTCAAAATTATTCCCCATGACCTGGCGAAACGTGACTTTTATTGTCTCGTGATGCCACGTCATTCCGCGATAAACTTAACGCAAGCGCGTGTAAAATGACTGTGGGAAATTTTGATGCTTCTTATTGCAGTTTGAATCAAGTTTCATCGTACACGTGCGGTTTTTTCTGATTTTAGGTTGGATCTTCGTCGTTTGGGATTTTGGAAGCAATGTTGGTATCGCAAGGGGGGGGGGGGAGGGTGAAGCGTGGAGAATGGAGGATCGAGCTAAAATCCAGTAATTGACTGGTTTAGAGTCGAAGCAACGGCACACGTTTGTCCAGCATTAACGTCGTCGGTTGGTTCCTGGCAGGAATCGAAAGCAAAGAGGCATCTCTGCGCGAGCGATTTCTGTAGTGGAGAAACGTTGGGGGGGGGGGGGGGGAGTGGTGGGGGGTAGTTGGGGGACTTTGGCAGGGGAGGAAAGATAATCGTGGTAGGGGAATGGGGGAATAGCCAGAAATGGCGAGACTGAAAGACCTTTAGTTGGAACAATGGCAGGATAACCTTGGGAAACAATACTACGCCTATGCCTGCGAGAAGAATAGGATTGCACGTGGCATTGTTTCCCCATCTCGATCCTATAAACGCACACGTGAGTATGTCTGACTAGTTCTCTATCTCTATCACTTAATTTCTTGCATATTTATTCCCCCTCTCCTCCATTACCCCCCCCCCCCCTTGTTTCAGCAAAACATTTCGCTGAAAATCATGCACATTGACTCACCCTCTCACCGACTAGTCTAAAAACACATACACACACACGTACGTAAGAGGGTAACGAACGCGCGAGTGGACGTTGAATGCGCGTACGTTCGCTCCCAGTGCTTCTTGGAAAACACACCAATACCAGCGAAGGAAATCGATCGTACCGCTTTGGCGTCGGTGAATAAGCGCCCCACGTAGGAGGCCACGAAGCCAAAGGTGTAAATACGTGTGCGGGGAACGCATATGTCTTCGCTTATACGGCTCAAATGCGTCTAGAATATTATACCGTTTTCGTATATGTGTGAGTGTTTCGGTGTACGTGCAACCCCTCGGTACGAGCGTTGTTGTTCCACGCGCGCGTGCCTCTATGCGTGCTCTCTATTGGCTCACGAGCACTGCTCTCAATCGAATGCATGGAATACCTGCTGTCCGAAGACTTACGGTATTTTCTACTGGCTTAGCTAAGTATAAATATGCTGCCTAGGATCGATACGCGAGGGCAAGTGGAAAAAGAAAAATGCAGGGAATAAATAAAAAATAAGAGTATTTATTTGTAAAAAAATCCAACAATTTTTCTACAACAAATGATTAATTCAATAAATACAAATTAAATATTTAAATATCTTGTATAATTTTATGCAACAATTAGATTTTTGCAGAGGTTTGGTCGTTCAATAATTTATTATATATCAGAGGACGAGAAGGATTTAGGATTGTGTTTGGTGTGTAATGAAGGAATACGAGTGGGTGGTGGGGGTATATATATATATATATATATATATGTATCTCGAGCACACGAGAGACTGATGCGTTTGTCTTGGTACACGCGCGCTTGTCGACGTCACGTACGGTTACGCCCTGTGTCTGTGTGTGCACGCGTTAACTACTCGGTGTTCATGGTGGTCGAAATGGTACGAGAGAAGACCCGACCGTTTCGCCGCGTAAAATGTTTCAGCTGGGAAAACGCGATTCGTCTTTGTTTAACCCAGCGTCAAAAAAAAAACTCTCGCCAAATTACCGGCAGCGGTTTTCACGGATTTTTCCAAGGGGATGTAGGGAGAGGGGGGGGGGGGGGGGGGTACAGGGTGGAGGGAAAAAGCAACGTTATCACGAAAACAGCGTTCGCGAGCCAGCTATTTACGAGGGTTTCATTTACCTGATATACCTAGGCCGCGGCATGCATTTTTCGATCGATACCCCACCCCCGTTTATAAATCACGTTTTACCGCGAATAAAGCCTCGTGTTTCCTGACGAAACACTCCCCCCCCCCCCCCCCCCCCCCCTCGCCTCTTCCTCATCCTTGATCGTACGGAATTTTAATTTATTCCAATCATCATTCATCACGGTTATTCACTCTATTTTCCTGTAATCGTATCTGCATCGTTGCCACTCTCTCTCCAATTATAGTACGATTTTCAATCCGTTTGAAAAAACACTGCATTGTCCTGATCAAGTTCTGGTGGTGTGACAAAGGTTGAAACATTTGTGGTGTTTGTAAAGGAGTAGTATTTTTTTTTTTTTTTTGATTGAGATGTTGAATTATTTATTTATATATATATATATTTATAGCTGTATTAGTGTTAAGCCCTTTGAGATATTTCATCAAACCCTTAGATCGATCATTTCAGGTCACGCGCGAATTATACTCGTTCGTTAATTTTGATTCGTCTATAAGTTTGGCCAAATTCATTCGGTTCGTCATTTACATCGCGAGGGTTGCTATGCAGATGGCCACCAATCGATATTTCACGAGAAATAAATCACGCTTTAGTGCGAATAAAGCCGCGTTTCCCGGAGAAACAGAAATTGCTCTTGGGCCGAGTGTAATGAAGCTCGCGAAAACGACTTTAACACCTTTGCCGATAATTTCTGGAATCGTGAAATACACTGAGATGCCTGTTTATAATTGAGCGCATACTCGTGGGGAAACAAAGCAGCAATAATCTTTGCGATTAATAGCGTAGAATTCCCTCGGGAGCTTAGCACGAGAATTATATTATCCATTTGGTGAAAATCCACGAAACACAGAGCATGATTGTTCTTGGAAAGACAGATCTTGCATGGTTTTATTAAATGTATTGTTGTTGTAGTGCAATTAGTGAAATTTAATTTTGTATTGAGACACGTGGCTCGATTTGGATATATGCAGATGACCGATTAAATTAGATATATTCGATGATTGTGGTGTGATTAGTGAAAATTTATTTTATATAAGACACGTGGCTCGATTTTGGTATACGCATCTGAGCGATTGACTTAAATATAATCGATGACAGTAGAACGAGTCAATATACATAGCTCCCTCAATTTTGTATTTTATACCATGAACAAAATTATTTAAACAAATATTATTATAAAATTGTCTATTGAGACATTTATTTAATTTTAATAAACATAAGTTTGAATGAATAAAAATTTATGTGAATAGAAGTTTTTTTTTCACTGCATGAATATAGAAATAGAGATTTTTGAGGATCCTTGCATTATCATGAGAAAACGTAGCAAATAGCTAATAATGGTAAATGCGACTTATTTTAAGAGATTTACTTAAACAAAAAAATAGTAGAAAAACTGGCAACTCGAGAGCAGTGGTATTCTTAATAAAACGTTGTTTGCATCGCCAGTAGAAAGTCTCGGTATTTGGTCAGGCATTTTGCGACAAGTTTGGCCTAATTTCGTACGACCGCTTTAGTGGACAAAAAAGAGATCTAAACGAATTGCAACAAGGACTGTATAGGAGAGAGGGCAAGGGGCATGGCAAAAAGTCTCGGGGAGTCCAAAAGCAGCAAGATGCTCTCGACCTTATTACACTTACATTTACGGAACACGTGGAAAGGGGTTATTTCTTTGGTCGGTAACGGTAAAAAGATGGCTCGTTGCAAGAATAAGAGGGAGCTAGTCGAGGTGAAAAAGGTCAAAGGAACGTGGTACGTCATAGTTACAGCACTTTCCTGATGATTATTGCTAGCGATGCTGTCGATTTATTGCCTGTCCAGTCGGTAGAAATTACGACATTCATCTTACCCACCACATACATTTTTAATAAAAGTACATCCACCTTAAGCTCGTTAATCTTCCTTGAAAATAATACCGACTTTGAAAAATAAACAGTACAAATAGCGACTTATACCCCTTCCCATGTCTGACCATACATACACGATTTTCACTTATACACAAAAGCGATCGTTTTAAAACCATCAAGGCTTCGCCAGTTTTTAGCCCAGCACGATTTAATTTCCTCCTGTATTATATACTTCCTATATATATATATATATATATATATATATATAACACGACAAAGCAATCGTTTGACAAATGTGGATCTTTTCAGCTCCTTACGCGTTATCGTTCACTCGTGACGTTTAATAATTCCAAACCAGTCCGTCTGTGTATATACAGGCCTTATCCACTCGCAGACGTTAATAAATGAGGAATATGAAAAAAAGTTGGGTAATTTGGCGAATAAACGAGGATTATAAACGCGTGCAAGATAGATGGGCCAAGTTTTATTAATAGACGCGTGCTATCGCTAATTCTTGCATGGAATTGGATAATTTATTCCCATGCAGCTAGGTAGGTGGGTATGTTGCACAGGCTGGTAAACAATGAAGCGGCGTAAAACGTGAAATGCGCGCGTGCCAAGATATAATCAGGATGGCGTACGTGGCTCGTATAGAAACACTTGGCAACAATAACGATCCAGCCATGAATAAAGCCAACCTTTTCGCCTACTCCTTCCTCGCTTCATTCGACCTCGACAAACGGTCTGACCTTTATCGGCCATTTCTACTGGAGAATAATTTTATCCAGCCACCGTGATTCCGAGACAAAAGCGAGTTTGCCTCCTCGGCTTCCTCCACTCGAATCTCGAGAAATTCCACGCAACAGACCGAAATTTGAAATTTCACAGCGAGAAAGGAGCTTGAAACGTCAATCTTGCTTCGGTATGAGAAACGACGTAGCTCGATTTTTTTTCAATCTTTCCAGGTACGTATATATATATATATATATATGTACCAAAGGACGAGAGCTAGGATGGTTTATCGAGTTAGGCGAATTTCACTGGGAAGCCTCGAGAATGTGTGGTTGGATCTTGGAGAACTGACAGATTCACCAAAGGCGCATCAATTTGATGCTAGAGAGAAACTTAAGAGAATTTACACGTAGCTGCGTGCATTAGAGCAATTACGCGTGCTTGCATCGACGCGTAGGAAAATTTGGAACGATCTCTCCTCTCATCCATAAATGCCTACATTCTCCAAACATAATCAGGGAATGCCTGAACTCCGTGTAATTCAACTATCCTGTTAATAAGCCTCCAAAGTTACAATTCCATTGTCTCTTGCGCGAGCTCCACAGCCATAAAATAATCTCTCGCGAGCTTCTCTTTACGCGCCAGCCTTTTTTTCTACCTCCCTCGCTTCGTTAAGAGTACACGTGTATTTTCGGTTGATGAAATTTGCCTATTTTTGCATATTTTTAATAGGACTTTATCTCGCAGAGGAGATTATCCGAAGAGTAATATTATACAGTGCAACAAAATATTAAAGTTACACGGTGCGAATAGGGGAAACCCTAGGAGTGCTCTTTCGAAAAAAGATTTTTCGTTATTTTAGTTGGGAATTTTTTGCTCCGTCGAAACCTTCCCTTCTTTAATAAAAATGTTGGATTTTGTTTCTGGTGCAAGGATTTTGATACATTTTAAGAATTGTCAAAACGTTTTGGGGTTCTTATAATTGGTCACCGGTTGGTTCAGTAGTGTGATTAAATAATTATAGAGACGTCATGCATTTTTTTATTTTCCTTCGAACCCTGCAACGATTTCAAACATGTCGAGTTCTCAGGAGATGCCTCTGCGAAAAAGAACAAGTTTTCCCTACGCTAATCAGGCAGGATTGTCTGCATGCCTGGCAGGAAGTTCCGAGATTCGCAAAGCGATTTTTCCCTCGCGAAATTCCGGCGAAATTGCGTGGGGGGCCCGCATTCAACTTTCCAAACGTTTCTCCAACAAAACCGTTATATACAGTTTCACGAAAATTATACCAGAGGAGCAGTGACCGAATTAACTCGAGAGAATTTCCGAAAGAATAATACGGAAAATGTGGATGAGTGGGTTAGAAAAATCTGGAGGTAAAAATTTGCACACAAAAAAATTAAATTATTATTATCATAGAAGAGGAGGAAGATTAAAACTGAATCTTGAGAGTTTTAGGAATCGTTACGAGAGCTTTTAGGGGGATAAGAATGGGGGGTGAGTGGGGTAAAGCAAATAGTCTGTCGAAGCTATTAGTTTTCTTACGGCTTGATAATAAATGTAAGTGCACTTTCATCATACGTATTTAGTCGTAAAGAGTGAGAAGCCGCTGTTAATCTTCGAGTTGGCCTAGAAAAGGTGGTAAAAAGGAAGATGTGGAAGCTTATGGGGGGAAGGGGGTTGAGGGTGTCCATTGTGCAGCAAGAGCAACACGGTCCCATTAACCATGGTTACCGAGTCCTTCTCGCGCTGGCGGCACGAGTAGTTGGCTGGCTGGCTGCCAAAATGGCGGGCAGCACGCTAGATTAAGCAGATTAACTGCGTACTGCCTTCTGAAAGGGAAAGAGAGAGAGAGAGAGAGAGAGAGAGGGCCTCAGAAACGCCTAAACATCGTTAAAGCCTCTTCCAGTGTTTGTAGACAAATCCGATATCCCGATTGATCCCTTTCCTAATTTGTCTCACACTGCTAATCGTGCAAACACTGGACTCTCTTCCACTTGGTACCAGTTTAATAATTAAAACTCGTTGGGCAGCAAAATAATTACTCGATTTTATAATACTTTGAAAAAGGTTTTAATTATTTGCTTAGATTTGATCAATAATTGATATAGAACTAAGATAATTCTTTGATTCCTATTAAATTTAATCCATTTAAATTGAAATTTCTCAATATCCAACGAATAATGTCTGTGGGGCTGTTCGAGGTTTGATTTATTCGAATAAAATAATTTTTATTCTTGGTATAAGAAGGGACTTTATTTTTTCTTATATTTTTTTATAGACCCTTCATGGGGGATGGTTTTGATCCTTCGATAATAATTCACCGTTTCATCTATATAGATATTATTCAACGGTACGACCTTTCAACTCGAAGGGACAACTCGTTATACAGCAAAAGAAAAAGAAAGAAAAAAAAGAAGATTTAGGACAAAGGGTCGAGCTGTGGACAAAAGCTAATAAAGGAGTTACTTAGCCACCGCATTTTGTTTCCTATTGTACACGCTTTTATATTTTCGCATTATTTTCTTCTTACGACTACTTTTCAAACAAAGATACATTTATGTTATGTTCCACGTCGTTTTTCTTGCGCGTCACTTCCGCTACGTTTCACCACCGAGACGCTTTTCCCCCTTCAGGATCGAAAGGACAATTTGTTCCTGCTATCTTTCATAATTCATATCGTTCTTCTCTTAATCCGCAGAGTGCACAAAGAACTTTTAATCGACCTTTGACATCAAACTCCCTTTTTTCCACTCAGCTATTCTTTTCCACTCCTTAAATTGGATTGTGGAGTTTAAATTCTTTAATAATTAGATTCTACGTTGGAGTAATTATTTATGTAGCAAACTTTTGGTTATAACTTGTGTCTTCCCTTCCTCGAACAAACGAAGGGTGAGTCTTCTCTGATTAGGGTCACATTGCTTATATATATATATATATATATTATAAATGCTTTGAGTCAGGATAATAGAAATAATGTTACTTTTTTTTGTTATTATTTCTTGCTTCGAGCATTTTATTTAGTTTTCTATGTTTCCCGTTTTAGTACGACTGCATCGCTACATCCGAATTCGTTTTCCTCACCGTCATCACCACGATAACCACCGGCATCCACGCGAAACTTCTTTTCTTCCTTTTTACCCCCACCCCCTCTCTTATTCTCTCTTCACTTTTTCAACGCGAGACAATTTCTGTTGGCTGCAGAACTGATCAGAAATTTCTTCGCTTGGCAGGCTCATTCTTCTCCTAACTATCAAGTGGATCTTAAATCCTCCTCTTAAACTTTTCTTCTTTCGACGATATTCCTATAAAAATAATAATAATAATAGAAATAAAATAATAACAAATCTCCCTCTAAATTGCAACTATAAGTAGGGATCTATCCCAGTTTGATTTCGACATTTTTAATTAAACAAATATTCTTCTCCTAACTAACAATTAAGTGGATCTTATAAATTCTCTTTATCATAATTTTTTCTTTTAACGATATTCGTATAATTATAATAGTTACGTAATAATAAGTGTCTCCTCTAAATAGCAATGATAAATATATACAAGTAGAAATTTAACAGTTTGGTAATTTGTTATTTTTAATAAAAAACAACATTCTTCTCCCAACTATCGATCAAATCTTAAATCCTCCTCTACAACTGCTTCGTTTCAGTCGTCTTTATATAACAATAATAAGCATCCTAAACAGTAACAATAAATAAATAAGGACATATAGCAGCTTGATTCTGGCATTTTTAATGAAATAAATGGAGCTGTGGTAGGAAGCCAGTGAGATAGGGAAGACATTATAATTAACTTGTCGAGTCGTCAGGTTTGGTTTGGTTGGTCGAAAAAGCTGTACCGCGCACTGTTTACCAATTGGAGTAATCCAAACAGACGTTTTTTAGATGACTTTGACAGCAACAATCGCGGATTTGATAAATTTAACTTTTTCCAGTGTATCAGGATTTAGCGAGACAGGTCAGAGACAATCGATATTTCCAATTAACATCCGCACGAGAACTGCATAACAAAATCGTTTGGGCTTACTTCGTACTAGGCGTTTGCATGAATAATGGAGAGCGCGAGATGCTTCGCGAATACCAGCGGGAAATTCGTAACACATCGCAAAATATTCCCCAGAAATTTGTCGGTAAGCGAAAGCACCAGGAAACTCTGGCACGCGTGAATATTCGCCACTGGTCTCGAGTGGAATCGTCGATCCAGCTGAAATTCTTCGATGACAATGCTAAACTATGGAAATTATTCGAGATTCCTCAATGGAAATCCAAATAGAGGGGGGAGAGAGAGAGAGAGAGGTAATCACACCACGAGAATATTAGAAAAATTAAACGATGAGATACAATTTAAAAGTTTTTTTCCTCGAATTAAAAAGAGCTAGATGTAAAACTTTTTTTAATAAACCTTCCACCTTGCAATTCAATTTATTTCAATTCTGAGAAAATTCCTAGAAATTTTCTTATATATTCAAAACTTATTACTCATCTTTTCAAATACTAAATTGTTTCCTTGAATAAACTCATTCTAAAGCTATTTTTGGCACTCTTATATAACTATAGCTCTGCATCATTATCGTGCAATGTGCAGAGTTATATATATATATATATATAAAGCAGCAATTACCATGTTCTAATTTCGCATTTTATTCCTCGTGCAATTTTTATAATCTTATATCTCTGCGAACGGAATGACTGTGCTCTAAGCGCATAATCATACATATACATCGTAATTTAAATATCTGAGTGCACGTGTACTTTCAAACACAAACACAGATACCTTTTACCATAGATTCGGTCAAATTCTATGCACGAGCTTTGAGGTGGGAATTTGCGTAGTGATTTGCGGGCTTGAATTGGAGTTGGTACGTGGAGTGGGGTTAAAGAGAGAGAGAGAGAGAGAGAGAGAGAGAGAGGGGGGGGGGGGGGGTTGAACGAAACTAAATTAGCGACGAAAAGGACGAAGCGCTTTTCCAAGTCTTGCGAGGGAGCTAGGTGATAGGACAGGGTTTGGAGTGAAGTTAGCTGCAAGTCCATTTACTTTGGCCGAGCCAATGTGGAAATAGCTGTCTTGGCGATGTTGGTTTGGTCAGTCGATTTGTTGGTGTACCGACAGAATTCGAGCATGCACCGGAATTTCACTCTATTTTCTCGTTTAACTCGACTTTAACGTATTAGTGTACCGTAAAAAGCGGCAAAATTACTACTACGCTGGGGGAATTGAAATAAAACTGAGCTTTGTGCAGAATGGAGGAAATGTCTGGGGGAAACTAATAGGGGGGTAATTAAAATGGCCGAAGGATGGTGTTTAGGGTGGGAAAAGAGTGGATTAATTTAATTTCGAGCTTCTCGAATATAAATGCAAAGGGGGGGGGGGGGGGTAGGTACTCGATAACAAATCGTCAGAGGGTGAAACGAATCGACGTGATTTACGGGGAATCAGGGATGCAAGACCGGAAGTGGGGTTGGATATCGCAGGGAGAAGACGAATCGCGCGAGGGTTCTCGATCAGGAAATTTCTAAGGGAAGAGTATACACAGTGGTACAGGTAAATACGGGCGCGCCAATGGCGGCTACCCAATTTCCCTTGAAAACGTCCGGTTTTGCCCCGGCTGGATACAGCTTAGCCAACGCCTCCTTCGTCATATTCAAATTGAGTGAAACGCGAAGCCGCATCTGGAATTCGAATGGCCCAACTTCCCCTTTGCGACTCGACAAATAGACCAACCGACGATACACTATCGATGCTCGAATTATCATTCACCCTTTTATGGAAGAATGATTATGAACAATCGAGTTTCGTGCAGATTTTCGCAATATAACTGTGGGATGTGAGAGATTGAGCAAAACAGAGTATTGTCAATGATACAATTATTATTCAAAATTTTACATGGTTGAGCGATTGTAAACAATAGTGTGAATTTAAAAAATTTATTCTAACGTATAGCTATTGAATATGAGATATTGAGCAAAATAAAGAACACAGTGAACAATAAAATTATCATTCAAACTTTTTCACGATAGAACGTTTATAAACAATTGCATTAATTTAAAAAATTTTTATAACACAGTATAAAAAAATATTATCAATGATACAATTATAGTTCACACTTTTTCACTGTAGAAAGATTATAAAATATTCAGTTTTAACAGTTTGTTCACACAGTAATTAAATAACAGTAATTAAATATAAGAAAAATATCGATCGGTATTTATATTTTACACGATGCGATCATTGGATTTTTATTAAAGAGTGTATATATATATATAAGGTTGAAATTTTATTGCGGGGAAAGTTTCAATGTGAAATGATATACTCGATGAGGAAAAAGGATTTTCCCCGAGTATAGTTCGACCCACGGATCTACCCGAGTCTAGCATTAAAAACTTTCCCTTCTTCCTGGCGCCGGCAGCTATTTGCTGTCGACGTGGAAAACTACTCGACCGTGTAAGGGACTCTGGAGAATCGGGAATCAACGCTGTGAAACTCGTTACAAACTTCCGCCCGCGGTCCCGCAGAGAGGTTCGCGCGTTTCGAATCTTGCACCCCCCACCCCCCCCCCCCCCCCAAATACTTTGCACCCAACGTGTCATTATTCCAGAAAATAGCGAATATCGACGACCCGAATCCTCCAGTAAGACGCGAGTGTGTAAACACACGAATCTCATAATCGAATTCTCTTCAGGATTTTTCGGGGTGATAAGAAAAATATTTCAACGTCAGTCGGTTGTTAAAATTATTCGCTGCTTGTATAATTTTAAGATCCTACATTATCTCCAATTAATTCCTTGCTTCCTTATTTTGCTGAATTTAATTGTGAAAAGGGACGAGAAAAATCTGCTGAAAACTACTTTAATTTGCTATTTTTTAATTTTTATACAGCGAGTAATTTTAGTGATAAGTGCTTGAGATTGTACGACGAGGCAAGGGTGTGAAGGATTGCTCGTAAATTTGTATTAATTGGTAGGAAAAAGTGGAAATCCAGATAACAGGTCAGACATGGGGATTCCCCGTCTAGAATACAGTAGTTTAGGTGTGAGTTTGCAGCAACACGACGCTGTAAATTGAATTTGGTGAATCTGAGGGCGTGTAGGGTAAAATTTGGAGGGGTCGTAGCTGTGTCCACTCCATCATTCCCGTTTTGAGTCTGGTTTTGGAGGAAGTTGGTCCGAGCGATGACAGAACACACCGGTCGCGTGGGATTAGCCAAACCCGATATGCGCCAAACCCGACTCTGCGCGATATCCCGATTCTCGCACCCTCTTTAACTCGATGTCTGACATTAATCAGCCCCGACCATCCGTCCCACTCACTTTGTATCCCAGCCTTACAAACTCGACACGTCCCAGTAACCATCTATATCTATCTCTCCATCTTTATTCTCCAATTCCAGCAAATTATAGCTCAACACAAATTAGGAATTCAACCCGTGTTGGATTGTACAATTATTTCATATATAGTTACTTGGTTATAATCTTGCGACAAAGTCATTCTTCGTCCGACAAAGATCGAAATGTTTTGTCATGAGAGACGATACCCGAGAACCGTCTGGTTATTTATTTGGCTCGACTACTCAATAGAGTAAAATATTGTCTTACTAAATATACAATATTCCAAAGTAATACTTTTTTTCAACCAAAGACAAAATTCGAGGACTGTCTGCTAATTTATTTAGTTCGAATACTGAATACACTGAAATATGTCTTACTAGATGTACAAATATTCCAAAACAATACTTTTTTTCGAGCAAAAACAACATTCGACTATCGTCTGATAATTTATTTAGCTCGACTACTGAACAAACTAAAATATTGCCTTAACACATACATATGATATATCAAAGAAATAGGCTTTCGCCCAGAAATCTGATCCGATTCAAAGAACACGGAGGCCCTACCACCCGAAGCAGAGCCGATTTTCAGTGGAAATTCAGATACGCCAAGCCTGGTCCATATTTTACCAGCACTAAATCGAACGATTCTTATTTTCATAGGTATTTCATTCTCTTATCTTTTTTTACTGAAATAAAAGTTGAAGCTCTTATCCCGGAACTTTAAAACTCCAGATATAAAAATCGTTTTAAAATAAGGATTTGAAAAATAAAAAGTTCGAATGCGAAATTGGAAGAGCACTTTCGATAAATTTTATCCTAGGAAGATAAAACGGACGTTTATCGATTACTTCTTTAGTCGTCTACTGGCTGAATATGCGCCAAGTCTGAAAAATATACGCGTAGAGGCTCGACGTGACGCTCGAATGGCGCAACGTCCCTCGAGCTACTCCACTGTTCTTCGTTCGAATTTATCGATTATAATATATTTAAATTTCAACTCGATTAATTAGACATTTCATCTGCATGGATAGAGTGAAAATTCCATTCATCCAGATTCGAATCGTCCAATTTCGTTGAAAAGTGCTTCTGCTCTTATAAGTCGATCGGTGAATTTCAAGTTCGAGAGATGCATGGTTAGAGAAATGCTCGAGCGTCGATTTAAAAATTTCTTTCAGGTGCTTGGAAAATACGAGTCGCGGAGATTGTATTGGCAACTTTCCTGTTGCGAGCTCTGTACCGAGAAACTTCGGGATTGGCTACGGATCCCTAACCCAACTGGTCATACCTGTACTGGAAAGTCTATCCAATAGACAATTCCCAGCAAGGACCGAGTCCGTTCCTACCCTCCCACTCGCTTTTTCCTCCAGCCTGCAAAATCTTTTTCGTGTTATTACGTCACAATTTTCGACACACACTTTGCTTCCCCAACGTGTAAAATCGACTGGCGAGAAATCAAGTTGTCCGACCAATTATCGATTTTTTCACTTGTCCACTCGTAATTAAAAATTCCTGAAATCGATTCTCGCTAGGAATTCAAATCAATTTCTCGTCAAAAATTCAATTTTCTTGTTTCGCATTTTACACGAGAAATTCAAAGAGCATTTTTCGGTTATTGACAAGAGAACCAACAAGTATATTAAAAATGGCTTCCCGTCGAGCTTCAAAGCCGCGGATTATATACTCTCGTGCTGTCGTCATCAAACTTTCAATAACCCTGCTTCTTTTGAATCAAAACGGAAAACTAATCTCTGATGTTCGATATAAAAAATTTAATGGGCTTCTTGGGGGAAAGCAGACGCAATTTATAGAAATGATGGAAAATTGATGATTCATTCGTGCTATCGCATTAATTTAGATGATTAATAAACCTTTTTTACCATGCACCAAAAGCGCATATATATAAAAAAAGTAGAATTAGAATTTTGTTAAATTTCTCGAGTTTTTCGGGGTTTTCGTATCGATCGAAGCTCTTTATTTATTCAAAACTTGGAGGATTCTGAGTTAGAGGTGCGTATGCGTATATGAAAATTTCGGTTTGATACAGCGTGCACGGATGCGCGGAATTTTATGCGGATTTTTCCGCCTGTTGGCTGACAGTGAATTCCCCTCTTTGAAGGAGAGACAATTTTCAATCGGATCGCTCGTCAGCTGTGAAATTTCGCGAAGCCCATTGATCTATTTGCACCTGCCGGCTTTTATCAAAGGCCCGGGACAGAGTTGAATTTGGTCGCGCTACGCTGCAATCCGTGACTCTTGCTTCCGAATCGCGTTTCGATTTCATCTACCTTCTTTCTCATCCCTCGAACCATATCCAGCTTCTGCACAACTCTTCGCTCTATTCTCTTCCTGAAAATCTCCATGAAAATCTTTGCTTTTCGCTATTTAATTCAACAAAACGTGATATAATTTAATCTTAATTAATTTATTCACAGCAGAAAAAATGAGGAACAATAGTAACGTAGTAATTGTAACATGACTAATTAATAATACAAATATCTACATAGAAATAGGGAAACTTATTAACGTATTAGTGTCCAAAGATTTCCTTTACAATCTGTGAAAAGTTGACGATTATAATCCAAGTCTGATTAGGTTTATGTTAGTCTTCGTGTTTTTCAAGCCGGTAAGTATTTTCTTCTTTTCTGATTCAGTTTTCTATCGTATCTGCATGAGTTCATTTAGATCAATCAGTGTATACTTGATGTGTAGCTTGAATAGTTATCTTTGACTGCCCTTAAGTAGTTTGAGGTTGAAACGTGTTGTATTGTGGAGAAAATTGCAAGTGTTAAGTGAGAGACAGAGGTACAAATTTTAATGTAACAAAACGAAGAAGGACGATTGTAACATATATAGAATTGTCCCTTCTTTTTCATTCAAAGATTTGCACCAATTATTCCTATTCCTGCAGACATATATTCCAATATGCCACGACGTCACAGCAAAAGAAAAACAAACGGAGGACCTTCGCTGAAGATATTTGTAACGCGCGATTTCTGGGAGATGTTTTTCTTCGAATAAATAAGCACACTTAAAATTTCCCACTAAAAATTCACAACTAGTATATTGAACTCTTTGGTGCTTATTACACAATATTCACACATAAACTATTTACACTGACTTCTACCGCCAGGGTCTCTCCCGACCGCCTGTACGAGAAATCTACAGTAGGCCAACGTTGCGAAACTTACAAATATTCTTTACACGGCTCTTCTACCAAGTGCTTTTCGACTCATTCGGATTTATTCTAATTCTATTTCTTACAATTTTCTGGGCGCCAGGCCCACTGTGGGCCACCCGAATGGCCTTCCCTTCTACCGAAGCACTTTTCTTTCTGTTTCCCGGCTTACCGATTCTATTTTCTCAGAGTCGCCCGAGTGCCGAACTCTGTTGCTAGCCAATACTACAATTCTTTCTTTCTAGTTGCCGCTTTCTTAATTTCTACGTGTCTCCTCCACGCAGTGGCACACATTTGGTCGGAGACCGCATCGCGATATTAGGTTAATTCGCATACCTTATAATCCTCTTTTCTAAGCAAGCAATCATGTACTTTCCTGGCCAGGACGCACGCACGTTACTCACTTCTCCGTCGACGCAGGTATTGGCTTCGAAAATTCTATACTGGATCGCACTCCAGTTACGATCTCCCAGGCGATCGTCTTCTCTGCCTTCTCTCCTGGTCGACTTCTTCTTCCGGCGCTGCGGTACAGGCAAAGCGTCTTCGCTGGTTGATGCTCCTTCTAGGATCTCGCAGGCAACATTATACACGTCTGTTCCTTTACGCGGTTCTCTCGACAGTCTTCGCATCTACGTCTGTCGCTTATGCCGGTTTTCTAGGCATGTCTGGGCCTCACCGCGTGCTTGCGGTAGCGCTGGGGTCTGCGCGAAAGCTCTCACATACGACCAATCGCCCGCTAGGCGCGAAAATTCAGAATTCTTAACGTGGCAAAAATCCCGTCTGGATTTGTCACGTTATATATATTATGAAAAGGGCTGCGCAGTTAGTTTTAGAAAAGAAACTATCCTAGAGAGAGAGAGAGAGAGAGAGAGAGAGAGAGAGATCCCAAGATTTGTCATGCATTAACTCTAAATTGTTGTATAAAAAAAATTAAATGCAGAGAAACACCAGAAGGTAGGATGCAACCCACACCCTTCTTCCCTGTTACAACTGTACCGATGATGGGTACGATTGTAACAAGTTACAGTCACACTCGAGGATCTTATTATTAGAATCTTTGTACTGGTTTAACTGCAATCGAGTAACAAAATATTGTTGCAAAAATTGTGATTTCTTATGCTTCTTTTCGTACAAATATTGCATATCATAAATCAGCAAAATATTCTTAACTAAAAATTGTTACAATTTCACCCAATCTCTTCTAAATAAAACAAATTTATTTAGAAATTGATTTGTCCAGTTCGAATTTTGAATCAATTTCTCCAAAATGAATAAGAAATAAATTAATTTGGAGGATCATTTGAACAATTTGAATTTGACCACGATACCTCAAAAATTCGCAACTTTTAACTTCGAATGGCGTTTCGATTTCTTATAACTTCATCGTCATCCTCGCAGCCTTATCTTACTATAACATGCAGAATTCCTTACTACATTTTCTTACCGAAAATCTGCACGAAATTCTCTGCTCTTTTCCACTCCATTCGGATTTAATTCAACGAGAAATTCGTTCATCTAACTATAGAATTAAATTAATCCACATTGGGAAGTGCGAATAAAAGAGAAATTAATTTGAAAATTTGTTTTGATCGGTTTTCCTCGCGATTATATTTAATCAGATAAAACTAGTGATTTGAATTGAATCCATGGAGTCACGCATGGGCATTTTTCGCAGTTGCCGCTTTAATGCATTGCGAGACCCTAAATTAAATTTAGAATCCGCAGGGGCAGTGCGCAGAATTTCGTGGGGTCACAGGAAACGCTGTATCATCCCTGATTTACGTCCTACATGCCTTGGCGGTGGGAAAATTTCAAATACTGACACGATCCCCGAGGAATTAAAGCTGAATTTCAATCTAGCTTTGCATCTATCTTGCGGATAAAACTAAATTATTTGCAAAGATTCCCCACCGAGTTTATCATAAAATTTAATCTATTTCGAGCAATGTTACAGATTTGCATCATGCGAGAATATATTTTGCAAAAATTCGCGTAAATTTTGGTACTCTGTGTATTTAAGGCCAATAAAACAGTGCAATAAAAATATCTTTCAAGGGGAATCGCTTAGCTCGTTCTTTACATCGCGCAATAAAAATATTTAATAAAAATTCGTGTAATTTTGTGTGTACTCTTAAAATTGAAGGGAACAAGAGAAATAAGAATATTTTTGGAAGGGAATTTTTTTACCTAGCTGAGACCGATCGCTTGTTCTTTACTTCGTGCAATAAAAATATTTAATAAAAGTTCGTGTAATTTTTGTATATTAATTACTAAAATTGAAGGGCTGCAGAGGAGAATTGAGAATGTCTTTGAAAGGCAATCTCTTAACAAGTTGAAATCGATCGATCGATCGTTCTTTAAATTATTCGACAAACATATTTTGAAAAAATTTGTACAATTTTTCAGCAAAATAAGAATATTTCAGGGGAATTCCTTACCATGTCTTTTATATCACACAACAGAAATATTTAATGCAAATTCTTATCATTTTTTGTATATTCTGCAAATGTGAGACTAGCATCAGAAGAACTGAGAATATCCTTGAAAATGTCTTGCCCTTACCAACTTAAAATCGATCGCTCACTCTCTGCACGATGCACAAAAAAAAAAAATGGAATAAAAATTGCATATAATCGTAAATAGACTATTAGAATGAAAGGCCACGAAGAGGGTGAACGAGAATTATTTAGAAAGAGTTATAGTTTCTTATCGAATTGACATCGATTACTTGTTTTTACACCACGTGATAAAAATAATTGATAAAAATTCTTATAATTTTCAGTAAAATCTAAATATAAGTTCAGCAACAGATATCTTAGTAGAAGAATCCTTTACCAAGTTAAAATCGATCGCTCGTTCTCCACACGATGGACAAAAAAAAATTGAATAAAAATTTCATATAGTCGTAAGTAGACTGTTAGAATGAAAGGGCACGAAGAGGATGAACGAGAATAGTTTAGGATTATAGTTTCTTATCGAATTGACATCGATCACTTGTTTTTACATCATATGACAACAAAATTTAATAAAAATTCCTATAATTATCAGTAAAATTAACAGATATCTTTGTAGAAGAATCCTTTACCAAATTAAAATCGATCTCTTATTCTCCACACTATACACAAAAAAAAATACATAAAAAGTGCACACAATGGTAAATAGAGCATTAGAACGAAAGGGCACGAAGAGGATGAAGGGGAATAGTTTAGAAGTAGCGAGAGTCTCTCTTACCGAGTTGACATCGATCGCCCGTTCTGCCCAGAGGGCACTGGCATCTTTGCCTGAAGGATCCTTGTTTCCTTCTGGGAGCCACCTCGTCGCGTTGTTCTCTGGGCGTCGAAGCACTTTCAGGGTCTTCGTCATCGACGATCACATTCACATCGTCCAGCAACTGCTGCTCGACGTAGCAGTTGCCAGCGGGTCCGCAATCCAACGAACAAGCTGGCTCCGTGTTTGCCACCAACTCTGTCGTCGAGGGCAGTTTTTGCTCCAAATTTGGACCCTGGGACAAACAAGAGCACCAATCAGAGCCACGCTTCGCTGCAAATGCAATTGCTCCCCTGCACTTTTTCACTATGCACCCTAGCTGTGCAAACACCCCTGCAAACCGAATTAATATGTATATATATATATATATATATATATATAGAACCCTCTGAGGGCCTTTGCACCATCGAACCTCCACGTAAACTTTTGTTTAATTATTTAAATATTAACAGGGCGAAATTCGCCATATTAATCATCCAGCTTAATGAAAATCGAGTTCGATATTCGGCCTTTGCGGTTTCCGTTAATTACGAATTCTTCCAATCGTCCATTTTTTATACGAATGTTTGCACGACGATAGATTTCATAGGGTTCGAATAATGAGAGGTTATTCCGAAAATCAATTAATTAATTGCGAGTCTCGTTTGCAACGCGATGCTGCTGTAATTGCTGGATATTCCTGCGATATTTCAAGTATCGTCCCGTGGCTCGACGGAATATAACAAATGTCTCTGCAAAACAAATAAAACTCGCCGATGTGCCACAGGCTCTTTTATTTTTTATGTATTTTCCTCTTTTGTACTGGGGGCAGGTGACACGCTCACACACACAAGTGGGGATAAACAAATGTAATTAAAATACCAATTTTATTTTAATAAGAGTCAAAATAACCTTCGTGGAGATTCAATTCTGGTCTTTATTGTTTTTGAGCTTGTGGTACAATAATTACGTGTTCAAAATTATAGGCCACTGTTTTTAAATAGCGATGAAACATCAGAAACATTCGTAGGTGAACTTTATTCTAATGAGAATACAAATGTTTCGTGGAGATTCAATTCTTTCGTTTATGGTCTTTGAGTTTGTGGTACAATAATTGTTTTAGAAAGTAAGCAAATTTCGTTAAATAGCGATGGGAGATCATAGAAAAATTTGTAGATGAATTTTATTTTAATAAGAGTAAAAAAGTTTCGTGAAGATTCAATTCTTTTGTTTATTGTCTTTGAGTTTGTGGTACAGTAATTATGTTTTGGAAAGTAGGCATTTTTCGTTAAATAGCGGTGAGAGATTATAGGAAAATTCGTAGGTGAATCAAGAGACACGGTAGTGTCTCGACGGCAAGTACAAAAAAGTAGAAAAAGTCATGCCTATACCGTCGTCGAGGCACACTACTCTCTTATACAGCTAGTTGGGGCGTCCCAATTTTCAAATCGATTTTTTCCGCTAATAATCCATTGCCATTATTTAAGTAAAGCTTTTTTTACAATGGTTTTGAAAAAGCTTTCATTTTTTTATTTTAATAAGAATAAAAATAACCTGCGTGGAAACTTGATTAATTTTTTTGTTGTCTTTGTATTTGTGATACAATAATTACGTATTAAAAACTAGGCAAACGTCATTAAATAGCGATGAGAAATCATAGAAAAATTCGTAAGAGCATTTTATTTTAATAAGAATAAAAATTACCTTTGTGAAAATTTAATTAATTTTTTTGTTCTCTTTGACTTTGTGGTAAAAAATAATAACGTTTTAAAAACTAAGCAGATGTCGTTGAATCGCGATGAAGAATCATAGAAAATTCGTAGGTGAATTCTAAAAAACAAAAAGAAACAAAACGATATAAGGTCTGGAGTAGAATTGAACCTGTTGCACGAGTCCGATTCGCTTTATTCAGACCACTCTCTTTGAATAAAGATTAACCGGTGTGTGTGTACGGGATGGGCCAGACTTAAGAAAATCTCAACCACCTTGCGCTTTCTAAATCTTAATTTGCACCACAATTGCACAGGGATTCCTGGAATTCTCGACTATACAGATTTATCCAAAACTTTGCAAAGCTTGATTTCCCCTTTCATCTGCAATAATACAACTAAAACCAAAAGAAAAAACAATATTCACCCAATCACCAAATCCACTCAAACGCCACTTAATTAACAACAACAAAAAATCCCAAGAATCCTCGACAAAAATTAATCTAAAATAATTGAAAAATCTTAAAAAAATGTATCTTCTTCGATAAACAAAAACCCCCCAAAAATTGGCCATATCGAACGACTAAAAAATCTAATTAAACTGTAATTAAGAAAAGAAAAAATTCCTAATTAGTCCAGAGAAAAAAAGGAAAAAGTATACAAGTTGAAAGAAATGTGTAACCTGAGACGTGGGTCGTTGTTCTGCTCGAGGGATTTCATTAGACATCTCTCGCAGTTTGGTGGCATTTGCAACGGTGGAGTTTGCTTCTGGTGCCTCCAAGTGTATCGTGAAGGACGCACCGCGCATGTAGAGGATATCCTCGATGGTGTCCTCCTCGTCCGTGTTTTGCTCGTCGCTCTCTGCATCCTCCACGAGCTCGCCAAGATCCCCGATAGACGGGGAGGTGGAGTTCAGTTCTGAAAAGCAGAAACAGCCATTCGGTTAGGGGGACTTTGCCTGATTGAATGCAAGACGCGCCGCGACGAGAGGAAGTATTGATCCTTCCAGCAATCGCTGTGGCCTGGCTGGCTGGATCTCCACTCTCCGAAAGGTTGATGCTGCTGCCTGGGACGATATTACCTATCGTGTAACCTAACCGTTACATTACCCAAACCTATATATACCATTCCAACCCCAACCACATTCTCATGCCATTAAAATCACCCATTATTTACCATACCAATCGTTGTACTCTCATCCCAACGTCAAACGTAAAGCTGTAATTATTTACGTACGTGGCAAACACCTGGAAAATGCTAAACTTTCATTGGCAGTTTCAAATATTTCCAATTTGTTTATAGTGGAATGGTTTATTTGCTGTATTATTGTTTCTATGTTAAAAGTAACGTGACTGTGGTGATATACATGGATAAGAGAGGTTCGAGAGAAGCAAAGTTTTATTTACAAAGAGTTCCAAATTACAAAAAAATAAATATCTCTCGAGTTTCGACCTTGGATGATAACAGCTTGAGAATAATAATAATGATGATAATGAGAGTTGGCAGAGAGAGCAATTAGAGTGTTTTGATGGAAGATATAACTATGAGGAAAAGTGGAGTATTATTATTGACTGATAAGTGCCTATTACTGATAGTGAGATTAAGGAGCGTGATCTATCAATGGCTTATATAATCGTTAATTATCTGAAAGGTATCTCGACTTCCTTTCTAGCCGAGGCCTTTCACTCGATCGAGTCGAATGAATGGATAGATTCGATCGATTATTGAAATGAGCTGTTTCGGATCAGTTACGAAATCTGTATGAAAAATAAAATAGCAAACAAGGCATCCCAGCTCGATAATGTAATATATACATGGATGGTTGAACGATAAAATAATACAATGGTAAAACAGCAGAAGGAAGGTTTTGCTTGGACGAGAGAAATATTATTTCTTCGGGAATGAAGGAATACAATGGGCTTATTAAATTGGAAATTGCTAGGTCGTGGGGGGAGTTCTATATATGTATATGGAGGGTGCATAATGGCAGAAGCCTTTAAAAAGTGAGCACTGGACCCGAGGCCCAGGAGAGTTTCAATTAGCCAAAGCTGCCGAGCAATTAAGCCCTAATTACCACAATCGTTTCATCAGCTTTTTCAAAATCTATAAGAGCCAGGCTACGCGGAGAACCAAAGTCCAATGAATTTTTATGGCCGTCGTAATGCGAGACGACGAGCTTTAATCCGATCGGCAGACTTTTAGCAGATCGACCAGATCACGAGGCTAGATTAGATATAACCAATCCCACCCAGAGCCACTCGCTCGATACTCGACAAATCCGAATTAAACTGCTCGATTATAACATCCGTTATTGTTTAATGCCCCAATTTTAATCATCCATGTATACAGGGTATATCGATCTCTCTATATTTAACCTCGAAGATCCTACAATTGGTTGCGCAATCTCCAGATAATTTAGCAGAGTAATCACCAATTGTTATTTTGTAATTTATCGTATGGTGATATAATTTATCTGCAGTGATTATTAATTTCAAGGCTGCTCGAGTGAAATTCAATCTGGCTCGATGGAATTGGTCGATTTCGTGAAATTTCAAGGAAAATTATATCCTGGTGTTTTTTTTGCAAAAAGTGTCAATTTTTGCAAATTATATGTATATATATATATATATATATATATATAAAATCGTTAAAGAATTTAGGAGAAAATATATTTTATGCCAAAGTGGTTATTTTAATAGTTACAGTAATAAATGACCAACGAAAGAGGATAAAGCGAGTCTTCGATAAGACTGATGAGAGCAGTCGAAATGAAATAAAAGGTTAAAGGTGAAGGGTTGAAGGAGGGGGAGGGGGTGTGAGAAGGATGGAAAGAGAATGAGAGGTGGTTGAAGGATTGTTCCACTAAGGTCGAACCAAGTTGGCCTGCAGAGTTTGGAGTTGGTCCCTCTCGATGTCATCAGTGAGACTTTGGCAAATTAAGGATAATTCCTTTTGTAGTTAACTGTCACTGCTGCCATCACGTACGTATAGGAATGACGCATTCGGGGCAGCCATTTTCTATCAAAAATACTGCGAATAATCCAAACCCTCAGCATCCATTTAAAAATTGCACCAAGGTCACCTAGCCAATTTTTAACATTTACTTTCACCAGAGAATTTTTTAATCCCTTTTGTTACACTTTTATTGGGTAAAAAATCAATACTTAATAGTATCAATAAATTGATCGAATTTAATAGGGATATTTTGTATAATTAGCTGTTACATGAAAACACTGAGAATAATCCAAACCCTCAGCATCCATTTAAAAATTGCACAAGGTCACCTAGTCAAATTTTAACATTTACTTTCACCAGAGTATTCTTTAATCCCTTTTGCTACACTTTTGTTAAATAAAAAATCAATACTCGATTGTATGAATAAATTGATCGAATCTGATGGGAATATTTTGTATAATTAGCTGTTATAATAGGGTTTATTTGTCGCAGTAACAGATTCCATGGGATCCTTTCACAACGTTGCACAATGGAATCCACAGGATGACCTCGGCTACTTGTCCCTATAGATTTAACGTATGCATCTGCAAATAGTACGAGTTCTCTACTGGGATTCAGATTGTGCTTCCGTTCCCTCCCTCTTTTCTCTTGTTCTATATATAGCATGCAGAAGGCATGGAACGTACGTGAATTCAATCCAAACATTTTCACTCAATGTTAATAAATATCTTACACGTATACGACTAGAGCAAAGGTAATGGTGCATTAAATTAAATAATCGTACGACAGTTATGATAAGAAAAATCCATTGAAATTGAAAGAAATGATGAAATATAACAATTATAACATTTAGCAATAATTGAAGTATTAATAACAATTATTAACTTCCGGTTCTTGGATCATTGTTAATAAACTGCTCGAAAACTCGAGAGAGAGAGAGAGAGAGAGAGAGAGAGAAAGCAGAAACCTCGCTGTTTCACGAGAGAAATAAATTTTAAAGGGACTCTGGTTGGGGCAGCGGGGATCACGGAAAATAGTCACGTTTTTCTTAAGACGCGTACCTAGGATTTATGCTTATCACGCGTGATAAGACGTTTCTAGGTGTCGTTCGGGTAATGAGATTAGTGTATTATGATTTACAGTCTTTTCCAACGAACTTTGAATGCGAAAACTTATTTCTCAAAACAATCCGGTTATATTTCCTCAGCAGAGCTATTAAAATGGATGAAGTGGCACGAGTTTGTAATAGACAGAATATGCAAAAGTTTTAATCATTTCCAGACAATCAAAATTCGCCCTACGATTTCCTCCGGATTCTTCACAGGCAAAACAATTTCAACGAGCTTGGATTTGTTTCGTGAAAAATGCTCGACGAATTATACGCTATTAAAAAATACGTCAATAAAATTTTAATCTTTCAAAAATGATTATTCAATACACTTGTTGTCGAGACAAACTCGTGCCTCTCGATTAGTTTGTAGCCTGATGTTTTTAGTTCCTCTAAAGATAAGCACTGGCAAATAACTATACATAAACTGTAATTTATAGAGTATCCAAATAAGATGGCAATTAATCTGGATCAATTAGTCGACGTCGTAATTCTCTTATCAATAACGTTCTACTGAATACAGTTTAATTATTTGTACATTTCCTTGGGTGCATGGAATCGTCTCGCTAAATGATCCTCGCGTGATTTAACTTCTTGAAAATAATTATAAATGTGCTTTATATGTATTGTGGGGACTGGGTAGAGAGTCAAATAGATACACAGAGAATAACGAAAGAGAGAGAGAGAGAAAATGTTTGAAAGAAAGAGAAAAAAGTGGAGGGGTGGGAGTAGTGCAGTTGGGGGTGGTGGTGGATTTCTGGAAGGATGGATGGTCTTTGCGGAGAAGTACGGATACTTTTAATGTTGAGAGGGGGGGGGGGGGGTGGGTGAAGGGAACAAGAACGAATGATCCCTGGGCTGGAGAAGAATGGTGTGACCTTGTCCTCTCCACTCCTCGCTCTTCGTAGGATGCTGAATTCATGCAAATTTTACGAGGCAGCTAAATAAAACCAGGGGATTAGAACCTTGCCAAAATAAACGTCGGCTTATACTTGCACTAACGCACTGGAATCTTCGAGATTAAAGGAAAGTTTGCAGTTGCTACTATTTGAATCGAAAAACTGTTTCAAATTTTTGCACATTTTTTTTTAAATTTAATTTATAATAAATTCCTCTCTCTCTGTGTTTTATTCAAAATTAACTATCCTCCCACTCGTAACTTCAACGACTGTCAGAGGCGAGCAATTTTTCATAATGAATGTCAGCCATGTAATTGCGTAACAGTTTAGTTGTATGTTTTTTTTTTTTTTTTTTTTAGTAAAAATAATTCATGTAGAAACTGGAGAGATAATGAAATGTTTCATTTTGCCAAACTCGACGAATTTCACGGTTTAGTTGAACCTGGCAGAGATAATTAAGGTTATCATTCAGGTATGACGGACATGCCGGTATTTTATTAATTAAGCGCCAGCGATTTAATATTAAATGCAGCACGTAATTTGAATTTTCAATAATGTCCGGTGGAATAGGAAGCGTCATCGTAGCAGCTTGTGATATCTAAATTGTGCGAATGTGTCAGCTTCAGATGCATTCCTCGCGAATGTTTGTAATAAGGTTCTTCTGACTGACTGGCGTCAATTGCACTGCGAAATTAGGACAATATTCCAATGCTGTAATTGTGTGCTTCCTGCAATGTACACTGGGTTTCCTAATTATACCCAAGTTTATTGTAACGTTATAGCATAATTATTTGCATCACAATTTTCTGTTACATCAGCAGCATTCAGTTTATATATATATATATATATATAGATATAGACTTTCTGTTTCGAAATAATCATTAAACCGATAGAATCATCTTTACAACTAGGTTTTCTAGAGTTATATGGGAAATATCTTTACTAGCAATTTTACAAAATTAAAACATTTGATTATTTTATGAATGAATGGAGATAGTGCTATAAAACAAATTGTAGTATTTTCAAACTATTATGCTTCTTTGTTAATTGAATGCAGTATTAAAGTGAGACAATGATCTTTCCAACTAGGCTTTTCAGAATGATATGGGAAATATCTTTCTTAGCAATTTTAGAAAATTAAAATATTTGATTATTTTATGAATGAATGAAGAAAGTGCTGTAATAAATTGTAGTATTTTCAAACTATTGTTCTTATTTTTTAATTGAACGTAGCATTAAAGTGAAACAACGATTTTTTTAAATAGACTTCGAAAAATTACTAAAATACTTTGCCACCAATTTGACAGAAATAAAAAACTAGAATTTGCTATTACGAGTGTATTAAATAAGTGTTTTAATCGATTGTAGTATTTTCAAATTATTATGCTCATTTTTAAATAGAATGTATAGTATTAAATCGATAAAATGGTCTTTCTAACTAGACTTTCAAGAAATTTATGGAAAAAATCTTTGTTAGCAATCTGATGGAAATAAAAAACTTAACTATTCTATATGAATGTATGGAATAAGTGTTATATATAGGTAACTAATTGTAGTATTCTCAGACTGTTGTGCTTAATTGTTAATCGAACGTAGTATTAAACTAATACAACGATTTTTCTATAAATAACTTCCAAGAATTATATAAAAAAAATCTTGATTAACAATTTGACAGAAATAAAAAATTTGAATTTTGTATTACGTATGTATTGCAAACTGCTGTAATCAATTGTAGAATTTTCAAACTATTGTTCTTATTTTTGAATTTAACGCAGTATCAAATTGACACAACGATCTTTCCAAATAAAATTGGAAGAAGTACGAAAATACTTTGTTAGAAATTGGGACAGGAATGCAAAACTGGAATTTTCTTCCACGAATGTATCGTATAGAGTGTTTTAATCGATCGTAGTATTTTTAGACTATTACGCTTAATTTTTAATCGAACGTAGTATTTTGGTGGTATATAAGAACCATTTAGGTGATAACGCGAGCAATCTAAAAAGACTAATCGAGATCGATCGGTCAGATTGCTTTCTACGTGACAAGAGTGTCGCAGAGGCAGAAGACAGAAAATGGAAAGAAAATAAGAAAGTTTCGCTATCGTTCTTAATTTGTCGTTTTGGGAGGAGTCGATATTGCATGAATTCTCAATTAAAACTTGGCGACGTTCTATCGATTGCACGCGGTACACAAAGTGCCGCAATTATGAACATGTCATGCAATATCGAAACGACTGTTTACACTAGACGATAATGAATGGCTCACTCGACCTACGGTCTACTTGCCTCGCCAATTGTTTCTTTTGTGAAAAAACATTTTTTTTAAGTAGTGAAAACCCGGGTAAAATAGGGTACCGGGGTAAAACAAGGACCCATTAATATAACATAAACTACATTTCTGATTCAGTCATTAATGAAGGTATGTAATGGTGCTACTTAAAGATATTTGTCAGCAAAAATTTGTAAACATTGACGCTTGATTACTTTCCAAACGCTTTATTTTTCATTTCTGCACATAATTCTTAAAAGTTTCCGATAATTTCGAAGTGTTCAGTACAAAATCTGGACTAATAGAGTAAATTTTCACTCAAGTCACTTAATTTGTAATATTTTTAACTATAATTTCGTTAGTCGTATTTTTAATTTACATACGATATATGTCTGTATAATATTTAAATACACTTTGTATGGTTAAGGGGCAAAACGGACCTCATACCTTCATTAATGACTGAATCAGGAATATAATTTTTGTTATATTAATGAGTTCTTGTTTTACCCTGGTACCCTATTTTACCTGGGTTTCCCCTAATAAATGTATTTATTGTAAAGAAATATGCGCATTAACAACATTACAAGAAGGATGGGTACAATGCATAAAAAATTTAAAATGGGCTCATGAAGGATGAACTGACTAGAAAATTGAAGATTTATATAATTTCTCATGTAATACATGCTAAGTCTGTGTCAATTTTTTGTATCCAATTCGAATCCGTGGAGTACCCTATTTTACCCATGGGTCGGGGTAAAACCGTAAATTGTTATGTTTTTTTCAAATTAAGATTTGATTGATCAAAAATAAAAATAATTATTTAATTTTGTGTCACCACTTTAAATAAGGTTTATATTAAATCAAAGTCGTTTTATTTTCAATTTTTTTTTTAATAATAACCTAAATATAAGCCTTTATCCTTAAGGGTACCGTTTTACCCCGGTCTCCCCTATAATTTAATCAAAGCACCAAATTAAGGGGAAAACCATGGAACAACTCTATGTTATTTAAACAAATGAAGAAACTGAATAAAATTATTATAATTACAGAGAAAGAGAGACAGACATATACAAATAATAAACAAAAAATAATTAATACAATCTCAAAACTGTCTTGCATAGTTTATAAAACTACGAATTCTAGAGGTACAACAATTTATTAGTAATCTATATAATTTTATGAAATAAATCAAGAGTAACATGATTAAACTCTTTAAATTAAAATAAAGCTTAAGAGGATCGATGAGAAGAATGAGATTTTTGGTGGGAGCATTATTATTGCTAGTGCAATTGTCATAAGTTGAGTATAGGAATTAAGTTAATTATTTTTTAATATTAGTGGTTTATAACAATCACAGAGAAAGAAAGACAGACATATACAAATAAAAAAAAAAACAATTAACACAAGCTCAAAACTTTCTCGCATACTTCATAAAACCCACAAATTCTAGAAATAAATAAATTTATTATTAATCTATATAATTCTACAGAATATAAATCAACAGCAACATGTGACTATACAAACTCTTTATACAAAAATAAAGCTTAAGAGGATCGATGAGAAGAATAAGATTTTTGGTGAAAGTATTATTATCGCTAGAGTGGAGGTGTCGTAAGTTGGGAAGGGGGTTATTTCACGCTAGTGGTGAGAATGAGCGAGTGAGTTTTGGGGCAGAGGAGATGGTTGAAAATTAATGTTGAGGGGTAAGTTTGGTTGGTGAATGCATGGAGGGGGGGGGGGGGGGGTAGGTGGTAGGGGAAAGGTTGAATGCAGGGTGGCATAGCTTGTCTATCGCAGTGCACGTAGCCGCAATGCCATAACCGAGTTAAGGTTGCAGTCGAAGGAACCGGTATACAGGAGAAACGCTCATAACCGCATAGTACTTCGGCCTTAAAACTGCCAGCTGCGAAACTCGGACGTGTCCTGTGAATAAGTTTATAACGGGGTTGCACTTGGGCCGCTCGCAAAGTCGCAAAGTGCACGAGCAAACCACTACTGGTTACACATGCAATCGTACGTACTATGAAACCTGATACCATTCCATGCTATTATTAAGCGATCAAATCGACTTTAACTCTCTCGTTGAGTTTCCACTAAATGTCTCAACTATCGCATCGTGGTGGAAGCAGCACGATGTATGTAGAAACACGTGTTTCTGCCTCGACGATTCGCTATATACATCGCTCTCTCTCTCTCTCTCTCTCTTAATTTCAAATACACTTTTATCTTATTTGCTCGACTATAGTCAATATAAACTTGGTTTATTTAAATCCATATAAAACGAAGCTTAAATATTTTATCGTGAATATTTGTACAAACACACGTTTGATTTTCTCTAATTAAATATTTAAAGCCCTGTTGACGTATGTTTCGATGTTTGGTGTTGGTAAATAAGACGGTTGGTCGAATGGTCAATATATAGATCTACCGTTTTTTGCTAGACTCGATAACTCTGTGATCAATGCTCTCTGGTGTATAAGTGATCGCTGATAAAAATATACTGATAAGGTTTTAATTGAATTATGCCTCCTAGTTTGAGGAATCTGCTGCTTCTGCTGCACGACAATAGAATATGTAACGGTATATAGTTGCACTGTGAGATACTTTATATATATATATATATATATACTGATCTGGACTGCAGTGATCAATACTGTATTAAATGCACGTACAGTGTAGGTTATAATTGAATTATAGGTCAATCTGATTAATCGGGTCTGTAATTCCAAGGGAATACAATAATTAAAGATCCGAAACTGATTCGCTAAATTCTACCCTATCTCTCTTCGTGGATCTATTTTTTTTTTCTTAAATGTATTTGCACCTGCGACCCACTGAATCAGCACTGCATTAGTAGTCACCTGCCCGACGCGTTGGGAGCTTGGAAAAAGTTCAACTATAAATTTGCGTGGAGAGAAAGCAGAAGAATGGAAGGAGTACGCCGAAGGAAAATACGAGCTCGATTGAGACGAAAAAGAAGTTCGAAAAGCCATTTTATATCGATCGTGGCTAAGTTGTCGAGGAAGAACTTTCGTATATTGTGCACCACGTATCGTGATTACCTGCTGGCTTTACCATGCTGCATAAGTTTTCCTTGAAATAAGATTTAAAAGGCCGAACCATTTTCTTCTTTGAAATTTTATCATAATTTTATAGTAAAAAGAGCTTGGTTTGTTTAATTAAAAATTTGAAATAATTTATTAAAGAAGGTCGAGACTATATCTACTTGCAAATGAACAGGATTGGAGTGGGGTAAATTCTAATATGTAATTTCAGAAGGAGTCTTATTGGCAATCGTTTAAATCCACCTGTGGTGATCATTTACTGGCTTTACTATATTACATAATTTTTTTTTTGAAATCATATTAAAACGTTGAATTGTTTTCCTCTTTAATGTTTTATAGTAATTTTATAGCAAACACAGCAAGGTTTATTCAATTATTTTCAATTTATACAATAAAACAATAGAGACTATATTCACTTGTGTGTGCTGATAAGCAGAATTGGATCGAGAACAACTAGAATACTTTGGAAAGGAGTTTCGACAATTGTCTAAATGCACTTATGGTGATTATATACTGTCTTCACCATAGCACATAAATTTTATTTAAAATAACATTTAAAGTATTCCACTGTTTTTTCTGTTGACATTTTATAGTAAACAGCTAGGTTTATTTCATTATTTTTAATTTATAGAATAAAACAATAGAGACTATATCTACTTACTGATGAGCAGAATTGGATCGAAAAAAACTCCAATACTTTGAGAAGATTCGATATTCGTCCAAATCCACCTTTGATGTTCATCCACTAGATTTATCATACTGCATAAATTTTCCATGAAATAATATATTTAAAATATTCAATTGTATTTTTTTTTTAATTTTTTATAGTAAACAGCAAGGGTTATTTAATCATTTTCAATTTATAGAATAAAACAATAGAGACTGTATCTACTTGCTGATGAACAGAATTGGATCAAGAAAAACTCCAATACTTTAAAAAGGAGTCTCGACATTTGTCCAAAATCCACCTATGATGATCATCCACTAGCTTTACCATACTGCATAAATGTTCCTTCAAATAATATATTTAAAACATTCAATTGTAGTTTCTTTTAATATTTTACAGTAATTTTATAATAAAAAATTCGGTATATTTAATTATTTCCAATGCATATAGTTGAGAAAAATAATAGAGACTATATCCGCTTGCTGACAAGGAGAATTGGATCGAGAAAAACTCCAATACTTTGAGAAGGAGTCTCGACATTCGTCCAAATATGCGTGCCCCTACAGTAATTTGGGCTGGAATGCAATAGCTGGAGCGATTTAGAAATAGACTTCATACTGGAGCGAATTCCATCTTGGGCTATAATTTACCACTGGAAGGAATGCAATATGAAAGCATCGTCTGCGCATTGGAATATTTATACAGCTGCCAATAGCCATCGAAATGAAGGATAAAACGGTATAAATGGACCATCTTAATATTACCCTTCATCTCTCTTATCAACTAGATTTTAATAAAACCATTGAGTAAGCAAGCCAGACTTATTGTCATGTTGTGTGTCTACTTTTTCGACAAGAACGTCGACGTGTGACAAGTGTTGCAGATATAATAATAAAAACCTAAAAAATTGTTGAAGAAAATAATACTAAACACTCTGTCCTTGAATTACTCGAATCATGCTTCATCAATTTACACAGCTGTTTAAATGGATCCTGCTTAATTTGCACATTTTAATTAAATACAGTTAACGATATACGATTGAGCAAACAAGTTTAGATGTACATTTGGGGAGGGGGAGGGCTTTCCAAAAACGACAAATAATTTTCAGGATAACTCAAACTGATCGATGGAAGGAATGAGGAATGATGGATGAGTGGTGCAAAGTTTTTAAGGAATTTAGATGCTAATGGCTGGCTAATCAGAGAATCAGTCATCGGATAGATAAACATTGAAAGTGCATCGTGTTTCATTTCTCAATTTCATCAAGTTGATGGTTATTGACTTTCGCGAGCGAGCTCCTCGCAGGATCCCTCGGAGAATTTGAGAAAACTTGTATCAATCTCAATGGTACAGTGATCGATCGGCCATACACGCGGATTTCCAGCCTTTAAGTTTCTCAGTGAACTTTATTAATACTAAAACTTTCGATTGCCTCGTGCTACTGTTACAATAACTTGAGCTTTCAAGAGCATTCTATTCCCAAGACTCGCTGTCGGAAATGGTTTCGTATTCCATTTCCTCTCTAATTCCTCTGTCCATCGTAATTGGGTCGATATAGAGTCGACGAAGAGATTTCCAAAATGTGAATGTTGCAGCAGGAATGTTGTCAGGTGTACCAAGCACTTATCAATCTTGCAAAATAGAACCAACAAAACACGAGGAAGATCGTTATCTCCTTTTCCCGTTGCACAGACCAAATGATAAAACTTGGACTCTACGCTTCATGGAACCTTATCTGTCTTCCTACCATTTCTACTTCTGAAGTACATCCATCCTTATCGAAAGGGGATAATGATCAAGTGTATGACGCTTTCGTCACTTATCAGCTGGGGGTCTTCAGACGACCCGATGTCGACAGTTCTCTACGATTGACGCATAAAGATAATGTTGCAGGTATATAAAGTCTATGAAAAGTTAGAGAAGCATAAACAATTCAACTTTGTTTCAGAGGAACAACAAATCTAGGAGAATCAGAATGAAGTCGGCTGTATTATTCGGTCTGCTCTTCGCAGTCGTTGCCTTTGCCAATGCTGCCTACGTCCCGCAGGTGAGTAAGACGATATGCAGCATCCTAAAGACTCGTTTTAAAAGTTTGCTCGAAGTAGAAGCAAAAATGTTAGAAATGTGACCTTGGTTAAAAGATGATGGGACAGAAACTTCTTCATTTAAATGCAACTCATTTGCACATTAAAAACTAATTCATTGGAATCAGAAGAAATAACTTTTATTCTTATACTAATCATTATTTCTAACCTTTGATTCATTCCATTCGGTTACATGAATCTATTTGAGTTTAACATTTGGAACTCTTTTTCTGTCAAAGTTTTTAATATCAAAATGATGAATGAAATCTTGTGTTTATAGTTTGTGATTCACCATAATTTTCTATTAACCAGGAATACGAAGAGCTGGTCATTGTGGCCAGCAGCGAGGGTGACTTTGTGACAGTTGTGGAACAACCTGAGGTGACCCAAGAGGATGAAGAGGAGAATGATCAGGTTGCTGGTCCTGAAGCAACCAACTTTAGATTCCACATTCGTATCAAGAAGAAGGACTTGAAGAAAATCGAGAAGAAGGTCAGGGACCACGTTAAAATTTCCGGATCTGGTTCCGTCAGCATCCCAGTTGGTACCCTCTCCGACGGAAACGACATCCAGCTGGTCGCTGATCCTGAGGAACAGCCCCCAACCGCAGACCTCTTCAGATTCAAAATTCGCATCTCTAAGAAACACTTTAAGAAAATTGAAAGGGCCGTCAGAAAACACGTCAACGTTTCTGGTAGTGCATCCGTTAGCTTCCCCGCACCCATGATGATGGACCCAGTTGAGTTGGAGTTGCTCTCCATCCCTGAAGACCATATTCGAGAAACATCCAACTACGATGTCCACGGATCCGTCAGCGGTCACGTTAGTGGTGGCAGCAGAGGTGTCAGTGTTGGTATTAGTGGATCCATCAGTTTTTAAAAAATTGACCCAACCAATTGCCTGAAATTTTCATGCATTGAATGCCACGAGAATTTCCAGCGATCAAAGTTTTGAGAAGAACCAAATAATCACGAGTAAAATAATTTATGAAATTCAATGCATTATTGAAACCCAAATTTCTGACTTTATGATAATTCGTATTCTATAATATTATTTAATAAATTATCTTATATATGCAAAATATATTTATTTTTACTGGTACTATTATCAATTTAGAAATCCTAATCGGTTCACTGGCAGAGCATTTTCTACTTTTCGTGTCGCAACTGGTAGCTTGAAAAATTTATTAAATGCAACAAGATTTGGTATATAGGGATAGTTTATATCGCTAAAATGTTTTTCATGGTGATTTTTGCAATTTAACCCCTTCAAACTAATTAAAAATAGGGGTTGATTGCGATTTTTGTTTGCTGTTAAAAAGCTTTCTCCAATTGATTGTAGTTCATTTGTGAGGACGTTTAATTGACTAGTAAAAATTATTTTTTCATAATTTTTATTGCTATATTATGAAATTCATGAATACAAAACTGATTTTCTTCATTTTATGTCAAAGAAATTCAATTTAGATATAGGGTGTGCTTACGTTCTTATTGTGCACCGTAATAGTAAATATTTAGTTTTAGTTTTATCCACTAACTAGTTCGCTTGAACTTACTACACTTTTTTAATTATATTTTCAAAAGATCTTGGATAATAAATACTAATACGTCATAAAAGATTACGTAGTGCATCACCGTCATCATCTGATGATTACTTTCTGATTAGTTATCAAAAGACCATTTGAAGCAGGCCATTCCGAATCCACCATATAAAATTTTATAATTCTGATATTAAATTTGGATTCAGCATTCCCAAAAACTGTAGTATACGAAGTTTGGTTTAAATTCCGTTAAAATTTGCAAAGATATCTTTATTTGTACATATATGATACATAGCCAGTTAACCGGTTAATACATCACAATTGCAAATTAAATATTTTGCTACTCTCTAAAAGGTTTCTGCTAGTTTATAAATAATAATGAGAAATATTTTTCAAACATTGTGTTTGTCGGTTGAAAAATGTTTGAAACACTCTCTCAGTAGCGTTATGTTATATTTAATTGTAATATGTAGCTTGAATTCGAATAGTATTTCCTACAACTTACGATTCCTATCTATAAACAAATACATTAAACGAGATACAGTGTCCGTGAAGAAGTTGCCCGTATGTTTCAATATCCATTACATTTTTCATACACACAATTCTCTTTATCTTTCTAGATTATTTTCGGTAAAACAGTTCATAATTAGTGACTATAGAGTTAAATTAATCATCGATTAATATCTTCTGGATTTTGAAGCATATTTTCTTCTTTCTGGCCTGACATTATTCGTTGGTTTCTTTATTTTAGACGGGTGCATAATATATTAAATAAAATGTAGATAAAATTGTGATTGGTCATGATTATTTAAATTGCACGTATCTTGAGCTGCTAAAATTGAGTCAAGATAGCAAGAACATATCCCAGCATACTGCATGGACATAATAGGAGTATCCTTGTTCTTGCATTAACACAAATTAAAAAATCTGATATTTTTTATAAAGTAAAAAATTTGCATCATGAAGCATTAGAAAGAATATTTACATTATAAATATTATTATTATTTTGTATCTAAAGAAAAATAAATTCTTTTTATTTTAAATATTTTTGATGAAAGGAGTCATCTAATAAAATTAAAAACGTATTACCTAATATAGTAGACAAAAATTATAGAATCTAGATAATCAATTTCAATAATTGATTTTAAAAAACATAATCATGAAAGTTCAAGAAACATCATATACATTCAAGTAATGTACATTATTCACTTCCATAATTAATGAATTTATTAATAAAGTAAAAAATATTTAACGAATTAACCTTTTGAGAAGTATATTTTTTATAAGCCCAACAACAATGATCATGATAGATTTATAGGTTTTTGAGATCACTAATTACAAATCTTATTTTACTATTTCGAAAATCAACGTTGCGAATGCAATATGACAGGTGTTATATAACAAATTAATCTGGTCCAATAAAAAATGTATTGTAGAGGGGTTTTGGGGATTACTAATTACGAATCTTGATAAAATTACGAAATTTACGATGACAGGTCCAATATGACGTGGACTTAGATGAACAAAGTATACAATAAATAGTTTGATGATTATTATTTTTTATATAAAAAAAACGTGTCGAAACTGATGAAACATAAAATATTTAATTATATGAAGAATATGTGAAGAAATAACCAGATCAAGAAACTGACTTCGATAAAGAAAACTCGAATCATTTCTAAAAAAAAACACGAACTTTTCTAGCGTTATTTGATTGCACCAAACATTTACATTAACAAATAACTTAATTTTTTGTACAAACTGTATAACTTCGATGACTCAGAGACCATAAAGTTATTTATGCACATAATAATTATTAAAGTTAATTTGCAATGTGGAACAATCTAAAGAGACGTAGGAGTACCATATATGATACACCATTATTCAAAGGAACGAAACTCAATGACTTTATAGAGGTAGTAATACAGTTATAGGAATATTGAAAGATAATACTTTTAACTTTTATTCATAATTTTAATGAGTAAAGTAATTGCTAAAAAATTAGTGTTATTGTATATACTTAAATAAAAGTACACTTGATGGAAACTTCAAACTTAGATTTATTCACATATACAAGGTTTTCATAAAGTCCCCTCCCCTGTTTTCCAACTATTCTGTAATGTACGCCCTTTTTGGAAAATTGAACATTTATTTCTTTTTTTTTGAAGCTTTTTTATAGTAGTATTCATTAGACCTTGACATCTCAAGCGAAGTTGATACAAAGGTTAAACCAATTTGTTTTAAATAGAATTTTCTATTTTTTATTATTTTTATTGTGCATTTTCTTGTAGCTTATCTTAAAAGTTTTTCAAAACACTTTTTGAATTTAACAATTACGTAGTCATTCATTAAATATTTCGATATGAAATTTTAAGTATATAAGATAATAGGGCGTATGTGCGTAATGATCGCGCACACTACTTTACCCAAACCCACACCTATATGCAATTTCAAGTCCAAATACGTAACAAATGACCGACTGAAAAAAAACATTCGTAAAGTGATTTGGAAAGCTATTATAAGATATAGCTATAAGAAAATACAATAAAGCTAAACAAAAATCAAGGTTCCATTTAAATAAATTAATTTGACCTGCGTCGCACTTTCGCCTTACATCTCAAGGTCAAATGAATACAGCTAAAATAAAGTTGTATAGAAAAGCAAATAAAGAAATATGCGTAGTTTTTCTTAAATTGCTTATTTTTAGAAATGATAGAGAGGAGACTTTATGAATAACCTTAGTACAATAAAAAATTTGCATTACGTAATTATTTAAAATAATTGATTTATAAATATTATTTATATACCTGGGTGAATTAAACTGTTGGTTGGACTAATCTTATATAATAATTTTTATCAAGTAAATGAACGTATCCGTTACTTTGAATTAACCTGTTTGGTTGCGAGTAATACCTCTTTCAACCAGTTTTACTTTTCAAGCATGTCCATCGTTATCAAAAATGGATAACGATCAAGCATATGAAGTATTTCTTAATTATCAATTTCGGACCTGTGGACAATCATTGTCGATAGTTCTTCCCCGATTGACATACTAAGATAATATTTCAGGTATATAAGGTCTGCAAAAAATCAGAAATGTTATCACTTCAAATAAGTTTGAAAACAGCAAGAAGTCTAAAGGAACCAAAATGAAGTCAGCTGTATTATTCGGTCTGCTTTTCGCAGCCATTGCCTTCACCAACGCTGCCTACACCCCGAAGGTGAATACGACAAAAAATTCTCTTCAAAAACTTTACCAACAGAAGAAGCAAAAGAATTTTTAAATGCCATCTGTTAAAATAGGATACGACAGAAGTTTCTTAATTTAAATGCAACTCATTTGCGTTAAAAACTAACTAATTCATTGAAACGAGCAAAACTAACTTTTTCTTTCAAGTATTAATTTTTACCGTCCAATTTTCCCCATTGGGTTACATTCATTTGTTTTAGCTTAATTTTGGGACTTTTATGTATTATTCTCTGTAACACAAGAAGGGGACATTCGGTTTTTTAATCAATAATTTTACTATTCAGACATTGAAACAACTACTAATCATGTGTCCTTTTCTATTAACCAGGAATATGTAGAGCTGGTCATTGTGTCCAGCAGCGAGGGTGACTTTATAACAGTTGTGGAACAACCAGAGGTGACCCAAGAGGATGAAGAGGAGGATGATCAGATTGCTGGTCCCGAAGCAACCAACTTCAGATTCCACATTCACATCAGAAAGAAGGACTTGAAGAAAATTGAGAAGAAAATCAGGGACCACGTTAAAATTTCCGGATCTGGCTCCATCAACATCCCAGTTGGTAGCCTCTCCGATGGAAACGACATCCAACTGATCGCTGATCCTGAGGAACAGCCCCCAACCCCAGAACTCTTTAGATTCAAAATTCGCATCTCTAAGAACCACTTCAAGAAAATATGGAACGCTGTCAAGAAACACACCAACATTAACATCAGTGGAAACATTCACTTCCCCATCCCCATGAGAATGGAACCAGTTCAACTCCAGTTGCTCTCCATCCCAGAAAACCAAATTCCAGAAATTTCCAACTACGAGGTCCACGGATCCGTTAGCGGTCATGTTAGTGGTGGCAGTGGAGGCGTCAGTGTTGGTGTCAGTGGAAGCATCCATTTTTAAAAAATGCAGCCAATCAGTTTGCTTCGTGTGTCATGCACTGAATCAAGGGAGAAACAACGATGAACAAATTTATGCGAGCAATTATCATGAGTCAAATATTTCGTGGATTTGAATAAGTTAAATCTCATTATTGCACGACTGTATAATAATTGGTATATTCTATAATATTATGTAATAAATTATCTCATATGCATACTACATATGCTTTATTTATATTATTTTGAATCAAACAAACCTAAACACCAAGATAAGCTAGATTTCGAGTACTTGTTACGTGTTTAAAATTGTAATATTTATTGGACCATACATTGAATATTGATTATATAGCACGTCAATCATATCTTGAGTCGAAAAATTTGGTCTGACTTTAACCTAAAATTTAGTTCAAAAACAGGCCTTTAGATACTCTAATAGTAACCTGCATTTGGACTACTTAGGGCCAAAACAGATCAAAAGCAGGTCTCAGATAGGTTAAAACCAGGACATGGTTACTAAAATTGCTTCGGCTGTGTTGAGAATAAAAATTAAATTATAATATAATTATTGAAAGTTTAGATAGGTCATGTAACACAAATTTATATGTCGAGATTGGTTACGGTAAACCTAACCCTATAAGTTTAACACTTATGAGAAAATTGACCTGGTCTCCTTGGTCTGGGCCTGGGCTGAGCAGCCCTGATCTGGTGCCACTGGGTACGTACTTAAGTATATTCGTGGATTACAAATTGGGAGCGAGAACGCTCCGCGCGGTAGCCACCTGGTGGTGGCGAGTAGAAGCTGGGAACATTTACTTTAAAATCAAACTAAATTTATAGCATAACCTTTTTTTGATCTAATATAGTTTAAAACCAGACCAAATATTAGCATAACCTTCTTTTAATCTGATGTAGTTCAAAAGTAGACCAAATTTGTAACAAACAAATTTGTCGTCACCTGTTTTTGATCTACAAAATATTTCCAATAGGTCAATATCAGGTCTAACTAGGTTAAAATAAGATCTTCGCTTTGTCGGCATTGCGAAACATCAAAGGAATTAGACTATAAGCAGGACAAATTTTTCGACTCGGGATACCACAGGGATTAGTGATGATCAAAACTATTAGAGGAAATTTATATGAACGCAATATTTCGAGTAGCACTCAATGCATTTCATTCGAATTTTCTGACTTCATACTCGTTATCTTTTCCTTTTGTTCTCAATAAAGTAGTTTATTATGAAGGAATATTTTTCACATTTTGCTATTATTAGATTATTGATAACAAAACATTCTGAGAGACCAAATTAGAAACGCAGTTTCTGATTATTTTTTGAATGTTTAAAATTTCAAGAAACGAGCTCTATTATTTATTATGTCAATAAATTTACATAGATAAGGAAAAGATTTAAATGATAAATTAATAATGTGTATTAAATCAAGGCCTATACCTAGGCTTGATATCCCGTCCTTTTCCTCCTGGATTATGTACTGTTTTAGCGAATGCTTATAAAATTTAATAGGTGATGTGTTGTAATTTTAGTAAATATTTAATAAAATCCATTGTTTCTATTGAATTGTTTTCAATAATATTATTCTTTATTTCAGTATATCTAAGCATGTCTGGGGTTATATAAATGGCAATCCTATCTAGACCTACCTACTACAGTAATGATTAATAGTACTAATATTTACTGCATATCTTGTTAAAGTCATTAAGCAACTTTTTTCCGTAGATTTAGAAATTCAATAAATTTTGTTTTCAATCTAAAAATACTAAAATATTTTATTTTTTCCCTTAATTATAATTAAAACAATTTTAATTGAATCACACACACAAGGAATGTTTCATGACAAGAATAGTCATAAAAAACAATAACTGTAAAATCTGAAAAAATTGATAAATAAATACCAAAATATTTAAAGTTAACGTGTAATATATATTTCCTTTCCTTTCAATTCCTAAATGCATTAATTTTCTATAGATATTTTAAAAAAGCTTATAAAGAATAGATTCAATAAAACAACGAAACTATCATTATACACCTTTCTTAGTTTCCTCTTTGAAGTTAATTGAGTGAATGAAAGAGGAAAAAAAAGCCTGATTAATTATACATTTCAACCGAAAATCATTGATGATCCAAATCTGCCAAAGAAAAATTGCGCAATATTTGATTTAAGATTACCAAAGATTAAAGTGTTTACTTAAATTTAAGATGTGTATAGCAAATTAAAGTAGAAGAATCCACAAATGATTATATTTATTCAAGCATTAATAAACACCTATGAAAATATTTGTAATTAATGATAAGGAAGAGGGAAAGTGAATCCAACAAAGGGGACGCCCCTTATTGTGTGTAGTACCTGGAATCTTCGCTGGAAAAAAGATAATAGTAGATCGAAGATTAAGTGGTATCGTATACCCCACCACTCAATTTTGATACATTCGACTATATAAGCCTCAGACAGTCCCACTATCCAGCATAACGCAAAAGTTATAACAAACAAAAGTAAGTAATCTTGCAACAATTCTCAACTTGGTCCCAACCTAACGAATAAATCAAACATCGATCAAACACCACACTAATTCAATCCTCGACTCTTGCAGAAAATCAACATGAAGCTCTGCGTCGTACTTGCCGCAGTTTTGGCAGTATTTGCCTTGGCTGATGCAGCATCCTTGGTAAGTAACCCAAAAACGTTCTACCATAGTACTCGAAGAAAATTCATCAATGACATAAATTCTTAGGGAAACACTCAGCTGCAGACCGAGGTTGAACCTTTCCACAAGATAAAGGTCTGTGGTAAGGGAAAGATCGGTAAGGTGCACGTTGGTGGTTGCATCGGCAAGTTGGCCGAAGAAGAGATCCAACAGGTTGCTCCCGAGGCTTTCTCTCATGGAAAAATTTGTGCCGATGGAAAGATCGGAGGTGTCCACGTGAGTGGTTGCGTCGGCAAGTACGTTGAGGACTCTGCCGAGGCTGCTGCCTTCAACGCCCTCGCTGCCGAGGTTCTGGCCAGAGGAAAGATCTGCGCTGATGGAACCATCGGGGGTGTCCATATCAAGGGTTGCGTTGGGGACGATAAATCCCAAAAATCCGAGTCTTACAACGCTGAACAATCCGAGGCAGACTTGGCCCTTCTGAATGCCTTCGTCGAGGAGACCTTCGCCAGAGGAAAGATCTGTGCCCATGGAAAGATCGGACATGTCCACGTTGGTGGATGCGTTGGAAACTTTGCTGAAGAGAACTTCGTCATTGAACCAAGCGAGGAAGAACAGGCTGCCTTCAACGCTCTGGTCCAAGAAACTTTCTCAAAGGGAGAGATCTGCGGCGATGGAAAGATCGGTAATGTCAGCATCAGTGGATGTATCCACACTTTGAACGAAGTGGCACCAGTCGAAGATGACTTGGAATCCGAAGAATCAGAGTCTGTGGAAGAAGCTGTCGATGGCGAACTTGTAGCTGCAACCTACAAAGGTGGTAAGCCTAAACCCAAACCGAAACCCAAACCCAAGGGCAAACCAAAGGGTGGTAAAGGCAAACCCAAGGGCAAACCAAAGGGAGGTAAGGGAAAAGGCAAAGGCAGACCCAAGGGCAAGGTTTGTGCTAAAGGAAAGATTGGCAAGGTTACCATTGGCGGATGCATCCATAATTAAATTTTCTAGACAATACTCGAATAATCTCACGATTAAAAATATAATTATGTATAATACTACCTCGAAAGAATAAAAGAAGACTGTTTAAAAATTTTGTTTGTGTTTCTTTCATAAATAATCCACCATTTTATGCAATTTTTTGTTTGGTTTTAGTGATAATACAGTGATGAGAAACGTGTAGTCTAGAATGTGGGATATTGTTAGTTGCGAAGTAGTGCTTATGAGTTTCAATGACGATGGGTTTCGAGTGAAGAAGAGAAAATTGCTTTTGATACACATGTTCAAGTGACTTTTGTAAAAAGAAAGACATTTTTGCTGATGGAAAGATTAGTAATGTCTATATTAATCATTGCATTTACATTTTAAACAAAGTGGTAGCAACGGAAGAATATTTGGAATCCGAAGAATCAGAATTAGTAGGGACAACAGTCGATGACGTGTTAAGACCTGCAAATTACAATCATATAGCAAATATGGTACAAGTAATGCCAAGGACAAGGACAAGAATTAACTCAAGGACTATAAATCTCTATGCTCAAAGAAAAATAAACAAGGTCACTGTTGAAGAATACATCCACAATTAAACTTTAAAGGCAAACCTTGAATTATCTCATGATAATATATAGGGTGTAACGAAACGACCGCCTTTTCTCGTAACTGGAGGTTCGGGGTGACCATCCAAATGCACGTGTAAAATTTTGTTCGAATCGTTCAAGGGGTTTAAAAGTTATTTCCATTTAAAACTCACCCTTTTTCTGTCCTTTTCGAACGACTTTAACTGTGCATATTAAAGTGGAGAAAGTGAAAAAACAATTGACGAACACCCCACTAGAATGTAAAAATTATCGATCTCGCGCGATAATACATTTGCTATTTATTTAATTAATTTGGCTATTAGATTAATTTTAAAAATAGCAAAATCCTTTTCATTACAATTCCAAATCAATTCAATACAAGTATCATTAACTGAATTGATGGAAAGAGGGAGAAGATAGAATGAAAAGGAAAGTATCAAAAGCTAAGATGTCACGCGACTGCACTGATAATTTAATAGGAAACACATCAAGGCATTTTCTTTCTACAAACGAAGGTAAAAAGAATGATTTAAAATCAATTCATTGATGACAGAAAAAATTAAACTTACCCATTTAACGTTCTCCAAGTTCCTTTACACCGAAGTTTTTGAAAAAGCTTCAAACTGGCTTCTCAATGATTTCCAGAATGTACACTATCATTGATTTTGCATTTAAGAACTCGCGAATTTAAGCAAATTAGGTGTTAACCTACGTTTCTTCAAAACACCGGTTAATTTGACACTTTTTGAACTGTTTGAAGTAGGCTGAAAAGAGAGACACAGAGAGATAGAATAATCAATAATTCGTTTCGACCACTCTTAATCACCCTACTTCAAACAGTTCAAAAGTGTCAAATTCACCAGTGTTTTGAAGAAACGTAGGTTAATACCTAATTTGTTTAAATTCACAAGTGTTTAAATGCAAAATCAGTGATAGTGTGCTTTCTGGAAATCATCGAGGAGCCAGTTTGAAGCTTTTTCAAAAACTTCGATTTAAAGGAACTTGCAGAACATTTAATGGGTGAGTTTAGTTTTCTCTATCATCAATGTATTGATTTTGAATCATTCTCTTTAGCTTCGTTAGTAGAAAGAGAATGCCCTCATGCGTTTCCTATTAAATTATCATTGCGCTCGCGCGATATCTTAGCTTTTGATACTTTCCTTTACATTGCGTCAACTCGCTCTTTCCATCAAATCAGTCAATGATGCTTGTACTGAATTGAATTGAAATTGTAATGTAAAGGATTTTGTTACTTTTAAAATTAATCTAATAGCCAGATTAAAGAAATAAATAGCAAAAGTATTAACGCACGCGATCGATAATTTTTACATTCTAGCTGGGTGCTCATCAATTGTTTTTCACTTTCTCCACTTTCCATTATGCAGTTAAAGTCGTTCGAAAAGGACTGAAAAAGGGTGATTTTTAAATAGAAATAACTTTTAAACCTCTTGAACGATTCGAACGAAATTTTACACGTACACTCAGTTTGTCACCCCGAACCTCCAGTTACGAGAAAAGGCGGTCGTTTCGTTACACCCTGTATATATATATATATATCTAAATATCTATATTAAAGTGACCGTTGAAAAAAGAGTTCACGAATTTTTATTATTACGCCCTTCAAATCGGTTCCAAATCAAATAACCAAAATTTTCCTATTTTTAAAACCCTCGTACTTTAAGGACAAATGGTGCCTGTAACCTCGATCTTTTTTATATTTGATTTGCACTTGGATTTTCGACAGTGCCAGTTATAAACTTTTTATCATGAGACACGGTAGTGTATCGACACAAATACATATGTATCGCCGAGCGCTATTGTGTAACTTATACAGAAAATTTGACTGTCCCAATTTTTAAACCGATTTATCTCCGTGAATGATCCATTTTCATGATTTAAGTAAAGTTTTTTTTAAAATGATTTTGAAAAAGCTTTCATTTGAGGCCATGAACATGAAAATTGATTTATGTAATCTAAAGATACCATATCCTGTTATCTAAACATATGCGAAAATTAATATTCTTTTCCTTCATAATCTACTCCAGATTTCTGTATGTCTCTGGCTGAAATTGATCGCTTAACGTAGCTTAGTAGACCTCAGTAGGCGTAAACGTGAATATAGTTACATACGAAACGTAAGCAATATGTATGTGTCAGTGATGTATGATTTACTTTGTTTATTATGGCAAATCAGATTAATATTCTTATGCAGCAAGTTTGACAGCATTAAAATCATTATGGACAAAACACTACTGCATTTATTTTTCTTTCTTATCCAACTTCCGGTTATTAAATCCTATATTCAAGTGTAGCAAACTTAAAACTACAATAAAATGCTTTAATTTTTGCACAAAAACTGGTAGAATGAAAATATCACGTGTAAGACCAGATCATCCAAAAATGTCATAAATTGACTAAATTTTCATCAATATTATGTAAATTTAAAGTCTTATAACCCATCTTCCCTTCAAAATATATAAAACACTTATTAAATGGTTTATGTAAAATCAATAAACTTTGAAAATAGAAGAGATTATAAAAGATCTCCTATCTTACTATGACAAATCTGAAAATGTAATTGATGTTCAAAATTTACAACAGATTCTCATCATCCAGTGTCTTTCGGAGGGTTCTATTAGTCATGTTACTGGTAGTATACCTAAAAGTATAGCATGATATGTCGTAACTTTTCCACTTAAACTGCCAGAACTCAAATTTCATTTGTAAAACCAGACCCTCCAAAAATATCACAAATTGACTAAATTTGCATCAATAATATAAAATTTCAGGGTCTTGCAGCTTCTTTTCCCTTCAAGATTTATCAAACACCCTTAGAACACCAAATGACTTAAAGACATCATTTAGGAATCTTTTAGTCAATTGGATGGCTAAAAAAGATGTCCATAAGACAACTTTTAGTTGAGTGTACTGTATGGGCAGTGATTTTTAATAGTGTATTGAGGAAGGAGAGAGAGAAAGTACATTCAACAATTGTATATGTGTCATCTTATTTCAGATAATAATAAAGACCCTTTTTTTACGATTGGTCATAAATAATTACGAACCCTGTTTTTTGATAATACGTGTACTTAATCAAGTATTATACAATATATTAAAACATTTATAGCAGTGATTCTTAAAGTTTTCAAAATGAGGCTTTGCGAGCTTAATTAATTTTACGTATACACAGAATAATACTAAATATATTTGTAAATGCATGTTAAGCTACCAGGTTATAAAATTAATGCTTTGATTACAAAAGTATTGCTTTTTAGAATTATAAAAAGCTTGGAAAGTTTCCTTATATTCCGAGGCAATTAAAACAATAACAATTTATTTTGAGCCTTATATCCTTACAAAACGTTATGAGATCACAGAAAAAAACAAGCTTCACTTGTAAAAAAAAATGCGGCAAGTACATAAATCGTCCAGCGTAAATAATACAGTAAAATAAAATGTTCCAATTAAAAAAATTAGCGAAATCCGAATATTAAGCAAGTATAAATTTTTGCGGTAGCAAAATTTAAAATTTCGAAAAAAAAAATAGTAACATAAAAAACTTACTTGCTGGGTCCGTAATGTTCATCCGTAAGTTGCTATTTAAAGCCATATTGAATACAACGATTTCGGTAAGTAACTTTTTTATGTTACCAATTTTTTTTTCTCGAAATTTTAACTTTTTCATGCTGAAAATATATACTTGCCTATTATTCGGACTTTACCCATTTCTTTAATTGGAATATTTTATTTTACTATATTATTTATGCTGGACGATTTATGTACATACTTGCCATCTTTTTTTTACAGGCGAAGCTTGTTTTTTCTCGGATAGATATATGACAAGATTTAAGAATCATGCAATAATAAAAACTTATTTAATTTTACTCTGATGCTCTGCAGTTAAGGTTCCCATTTATAACCCTGGACACATTAGACATATTGAAATAAACACTGTTATTATTGAAAAGAGTTTTACAGGAGCAATGATATTATTAATTTATTTATTAAAATTATAAATACCCCTATTGAATTTCTTTAGAATTCGCTTGAAAGAGAATGATGTGCGGGGAAAAGAGGACGGGATGGCAAGCCTATCTGCAGTGGCTTAATAAGCATGACGTTATAAAAATCTGGGAGAAGACAAATATTTATGTTATCGAAATTCTCCAAATTTAAGTTACACATTAAGTTCTCCTTCCAAATATATATTACGTATGTGTAGAGAGACCTTATTATAACTTAAATTTGGAGCATTTCGTTAACATAAATATCTTTTTACTCGTCGATTTTTAACGTCATGTTCATAAAGTCGACATTGCAAGGCATCAGGTTAAATTAAATGACTTTCAGTTTTGTTTCCTTACATAGCAGAAAAATGACTTTTTATTATCGTATGATTTTTAAATCACGTAATATAGACATAAGAAAATTATAACTGGCATTGTCGAAAATCCAAGCGCTAATCAAATGCAAGAAAAATCGAGCTTACAGGCATCATTTGTCCTTATAATAAAAGGGTTTTAAAAAGAGGAAAATTGTTGTTATTTTATTTGAAACCGATTTAAGGGATGGCATGATAAAAATTCGCGAACTCCCTTTTTAACGGTCACTCTAAAATATATATATATAACACTACCTCGAAAGAATAAAAGAAGACTCGAAAAATCAAGTTTAAATTTTTCTACCGAAGAATGCATGATTTTTCTGCTATTATTTGTCCACTTTTCGTAGGAGAGGGATGAGAAATAGTCTCTAGAGTACGGGGTATTGTTATTGGCGAAGCAGCATTTGTATTTGAATTGCGGTGGGTTTCCAGCAAGGAAGGAAAGCATCGTGTGTGAATTGTACCGGATGGGCATCGTTCTTGCAAGAATACCGGCAGACGTTGCTTGGCTGCACTTTACAGGACCGGTTATACGTGACTCACCTTAACACGCGCCCCCGTCACGTTCGTGCAAGCTGCTACTAACATACACAAAAGCAACCGCGAAGGGACCGCAAGATTATTGGAAAGACGTTTCTTCCACCTCATCGAACCAACCACCAGATCTTTTCGTTACGAATCGCTAAAAATTGCCAAGTACCCCTTGCTCCTCCAGACAAATCTCCGAGCAAATGCAACTTAAAGGATCAAACTACTGACGTCATATACTTTCCAGAGTGGATAGAGAGCCAATTTTTGCGAAAATATTTTACGAGATCGTTCTATCAACTGCAATTCGATTTATATATAAATAATATTATTGTATTAATATAATAAAACATATCTTGATTGTTCACTCGTAAAGTTTGTGATATTTCCAGTAGATTGGGGGTAGGGGAGGAATTCTTTGATAAGACTTAAAAGTCTTTATATATTTTTATTTTATGAAAATTTTGATAGTCAGGTTGTTTTGCACAGTAATATATATATATATATATATATAATATTGATTTATTAATATAATAAAATGTCTTGTGATTGGTGACTTATAAAGTTTATGATATTTCCAGTAGATCAGAGGTGAGGGGAGAATTCTTTGATAAGACTTAAAAGTGTTTATATATTTTTATTGTGGAAATTTCGATAGTCACGATGTTTTGCATGATGATATATATATATATATATATATATATTGTAATGCCTTGGCGAGTCGCGGGTAAATACGAGTATCGACGATGATGCGGGGTAGAAAAGGTATTTTGTGTCGTGGGACAAATTGTTGCGGAGTCACGTACGAGCGAGCACGCGATGATACGGGAAGCGGAAAAAAAGGAAGGAGCTTTTATATTGGAAGCGCGTGTACCAGTAAAACGCGAGGCTTCCGGCTAAAATGATATGCATCCCAACGCAAACTCCTTAATCCCCAAACAATCCTTTGAAACGGAAAATAAAAGTAGCAAGTGTCCCGAAATATAGCATTTCGTATATAGAAGCAGCACTCGTGCGAGATTATTAAAAAGAAAAATGGCCGATTGGATATGGACAAGCTAGGATACATGGCAGAGATAGAAAATCCCGGGAACTTCACGAATACTCTATTTTACATCTCGATAAATTTCAAGACAAATAATAAATTCGTGCTGAAAATGGGAAAAGGAATAAAAAGACCGGACGCGAAAGAGGAAACCAGTAAATTCCAAATATTTTATTCCCTGGCTATTTCAATTCCGAAAACAAGCATCACTTTTGTATCTGGAAATAAAGAGAAACCGCGTTTTCTATCTATAAGATAGCTGACGGAAGGAGAAAAAAGATTAAGGGAAGAACGATAAAGAAAAGAGGATATTTTTTATATTCTATGAGAGATTCGATAAATCTTCAAAAATATATAAGGTTGTTGGGGTTAAAAACGAAGAGAAATTTGCAAGAAGGAGGGAGGGGGGGGGCAGATTAAGCGAGGGTCAGGGGTGGGGGTTGGAGGGAAAAAGGGGGTAAGGGGAGGTCGAGTTTTGTTTGTTTTTGCGCTAAAGTCGTTTGTAGACTCGAGGGAAGCTTAGCCGCGAATTCATTGCGTCTGACGGGACAGGGTGATGGTGGTGTCCGGGTGGTCGAGGGGTTGTGGGGAGTTTCGGGGTGGGAGAAAAGAAACGCAAGGCCAACACCTGCTAATGAGGGCACATTGTCTGAACGCTGCAGTGAAACTCTTGAAGGTTTAAGCCCCTTGCAGTTACTAGCTACAAGTGTGTATACCTTCGGTGTTTACTTGTATTGTTGCGCTTGTACATTATGTATGTGCCCACGTTCCAGCTAACCTTTACCAGTTCAATACGCCATGCTACGTTCTGTGTACCATAACTTTATATGCACGCAGTTACGAGAACCCATTGCTTTCTGTTACAATGGAAATGCACATCGCGGAATTAAAGTGTAAGCGTTCATCTCGACCTGTTCCTCGAAACAGTGTAGTTGTTACGCTAAAATGTAAACGTATCTTACGAGAATACAGTTTGAGATTTATAAACAGTTTTAGTGTTCGAGGAGACGAGGTATCGGTGGCAAGAAAATAAATATTGTGTAATGAGACGAAGTTCTCTTTGCTTTAACAAGAATTTGGCAATTGTATACAGGGTGAGGTTCTTGTACCGCTCTAGAATATACATAGATGCAGAAAGACGAGTATCTCCTTAACTGTAAAAGATATTCAATTTTTGCATAGGACCTTCTCAAAGCCTCTTGTCATTTGCTTTCGGAAAGGTCATATGTGAAAATTGAATATCTCTTATAGTTAAAGAGATTCGGGTCTTTTTGTACTAATGTTTTGGGGCGGTTTAAGTGCCTCACCCTGTATAATCATATTTTAATTAGTGTTCGTAGAACCAAAGGTGTGTCATCGAGTGCTCGAGTTTTGCTTCTTTAAAAAATTAAACAGTGTGTTATAATCGTATACATTTATTATTGTGCGCAAATATTGGAATAAAGTGGTGATTAGGTTGATATGTGCAGTATGTTCAAAGTGTAGGAATACTGCTTCTCTCTCACGAAGCTAAAGCTAGAGGCCGATGCGACGTTATTGTCATAACTGTACACGTACTAGGCTGTGTGAAGCGTAAGTAGAAAACTCGTATTCTCGCTAGCGCGCCGTATGTAGTCAGACACGTTCCACATATGTGTCCGATGCAAGCATTCCTATTCAGGTCAATAATGTATAAAAGTAACAAGTAATCAAAGTTAAAAAATATGCTCCTTTTTTTTATTTTATAAGGAAGAGATCCATATACGCTAAAAAGTGGCACGGTCAACGGAAGTTGTCTAAAAAAATTACAGGGGTTCGGCAGACAGATGTATAGGTTTTCGAGAGCGAGAAGATTGCGAAATCTGAGGTTCTTTAATTTTTTTAGACAACTTCCGGTGGTCGTGCCACTGTTTTAACACGTGTGGATCTCTTGCTTATAAAATAAAGAAGAAGATACATATTTTTTAATTTAAATTACTTTGTATTCTTAGATATTATTGACCTTAATAGATATGATTATATGGGATGTGTCTGACTACATACGGCGTGCTAGCGAGAATATGAGTTTTCTACTTGCGCTGCACACAACCTGGTACATGTACAGTTATGACAAGAATGGTTGCATCGGACACTAGCTTCAGTCTCGTCTCTCTCCCTTTCGACAGGAGCATGTTGTTCCACTTAGTACTTCCGGCAGGGTTCCACCATGTTATTAACGTGTACTTGTAAGAAGAATTTAATAAATGTATATAAAATTCTATCCATATATCGATGTTCATAAACCCAAGGAAGTATCGAGTGTACAATTTTTATTCGTTAAAAAATTAAAGTGTGTCAAGGTATACATGTATTTGTGCACAAGCGTTGGAACGCATTGGTGATTAGGTTCATGTGTGAAGTGTATTCAAAGTGTGCGAATGGTCCCTCTCTCTCTTTCGACAGGAGCATGTTGTTCCACTTAGTACTCCCGGCAGGGTTCCACCATGTTATTAACGTGTACTTGCGAAACGCTCTGATGTTTTCAGCTACGAGTCGTGCGGCAACTGCGCAGTCAGTCAAGACGTTGCGGCTCCGCGCACATTTGCAAACTTCCTAATAATATTTCCCTAGCAGCTCGCCAATATTCCTCCACCATTCCGAAGCTTTCCGCGTTGCCCCTACTGCTACCCTTTCTCTTTAATGCTATCTCCTCCCTTCGCCTCCCCCCTCACCCCTCGCGAAAAACTACTTCCCAGCCCACCCTTTGTGCAGAGTAATGGCGTTTTTGGCCCAACTTTAGAATTCTGGTAACTTATACTTTACCCCACACCTTGCTGACCGATCGACGTGCTGGCACTCTAAAACCCACCCCCAACCCCCTACCTTCCCCCTCCGCCCTTTATACACATGGCTCGACTCCGAAACTCGGAAAATAATATTTCCCAGAGATACGGTGGGAGCCACGCGAATCTCCAAGATCGCGACTCGAGTTTGCGAAATTATTGATTACTGATGAAAAGGAATAAGAGGTGGGGGGGGGGGGAGGGGGTTGGTGTCCTTTCATGGCGGAGCAAGCGAGTTATGGGAATTTTCTGTTCTTCTTTCGAATCGAATGGACGAGAAAATGGCGTCTGAAAGCCCGGAGATCCGGAGGGAAAAACGAAAGAATTGGGGGGGGGGGGTGGAGAAAGAGAGAGAGAGAGAGAGAGAGAGAGAGAGGAATGCATTTTAGCACTCGCGGCTCCTGCGAGAGGGTTGATTAGTTTCGACAATGGTGTAAGTGGCTCATTTCTTGCCACTTTAAATTCCAAACGGTAACTTAACGACATTGCCAGTTGACGAAGGGTGGTCCGAAGGGGAGGGGGAGGGTGGAGGGGGGAGCCAGACTCAGAATCGAGTTCCGGCTCCGTGGAAGCGAAGCTAAGTGAAAAAAGGAGCGAAAGATCCTGACAAAAAGTGCCTCGGCTTGAACGTGTGCGAAATTGGACGTCGAATTTCGCGTTTATCGCGCTCCAACGAACCTCGGGGGTTGCTTCGTCGATGGCTTGGGTTGTCACCGTTTCAGACCCCGCCCCTTCAACCCCGAAGCCCCCCGACCAAACTAACGGAACCGCTTCAGACACGAAAACGAGATGCCAGAAGCGACTGAAAAAATCCGACCTTTGACTTCTCCTAAGCTGCCCTCGCTTATCTCTGCAGTTTTCACTACGTCATTCAATATTCCTCGAATCATTGTCACCCTCCAGTATTACATACTTTGGAAAGAAACTTAGTAATTTTTTAGAAAATATTCTACGAGTATTACTGATAGATCTACTTTGAATTGTCAATATTAAATTTTAAGTTTATAATTATTTTTTTGGGCTTCGTGAAATATTTTTGCACGTAAGGGTGGCTCATTTAAAAATAATTTTCGTGTATTTGCGAAAATATAATTCTGAAAGACTAAACGTTTCTATTTCGTGATTCAATATTTAGCAACTTTGTTTAATCCTCAAGAATCATTTTTGAAAATAATGAGTATTTCTTCAGTGTGTTTCAGATGAAGCAACAGATAGATGTACTTTATATTTTCGATCATTGTGTTTAAGCATATATATGTGCATGTGTAAGTGACTCGTTCAAGGATAAATCTTTGTCTATTTGCTAAAATATAATTCTGGAAGATTAAATGTTTCTATTTCGCTATTAATGTACAGGGTAGTGTCTCCAGGGCAAGTAAATGTATAAGTAGATAAAGACATGGTTTCACCGTTGTCGAGAGGCACTGCTCTCTTGTACAGTTCAATATTCATCTGTCTGGTCCTCGAGAGTTATTTTCGAAAGTAACGAGTATCTTTTTAGAGTGTTTCGGAAGCAACAGATAGATGTACTTTATATTCTCGATCATTATGCTTAAGCATATGTATGTGCATGTGTAATTGACTCATTGAAAGATAAATCTTTGTCAATTTGCTAAAATATAATTCTGAAAGTTTAATATTTCTATTTCATGATTCAACATTCATCAAATTTTTCAAAACCTCGAGAATTATTTTTGAAAGTAACAAAAGTATCGTTTGAGAATGTTACAGAAGCAACAGATAGATCCACTTTAAATCCTCTATCATAATTTTCAAGCGTATGCTTGTGCATGTACGAGTGGCTCGTTCAAGGATAAATCTTTGTCTATTCGCTAAAATATAATTCTGCAGGAAGATTAAACGACGGTGTGATTTTGATAAGTGATAAAGCTGCAGTGTATAGGAGGGAGAGAAAGGACGAGGGAAAAAGAAATGCGAGGAGCAATAGAAATAGCAGGCTGGATGTCCTGCAGGATGCTCCACGTGTTTCTCGATGGTTACAAGATATCCAAGGACATCGATCCCTCTCACCCTCGGCAAACTTACGTTTCGCGGCCAAAGATATTCTTCCCTGAAGAAGCATACTTCCGACAGCGGCCAGTTTCCCTCCCTCGATAAACTTTCAGCATCAGAAATTCAGATCCTCCATCGACCCGACTCCCCTCCTCCCCCCCCCCCCTTCCTCGACCCAACGTAATTAACTTTTCCCAACTGCTGAACGAGCTGAATTTATTTCGTGGCAGTTTCGATCATTTCCCTCCTGCTTTTCTTACACGAACTCGACTCGATTAGGCTACAAAACTTATGCCCCTTAATAAACATTATTCAATTGCCAGAAACAAAAAAAAGTTTTAAAAATTAAAACTTTGAACATTTCTCTATCGATTAGAATAAAAAATAACAATTTCAATCCTTTGGTTATAAACTCAGTGACTTACGTTTCGCTGAAGAAATATTTCTTCATAAATATGAGCTGTATATACAGGGTGTAACCACATATTCTTGGGGCTGAACTAAGTAGAAAAGTTCTATACCATGACATTCGTAAAAGCATATCGTATACTGAGATAAATGAATATACAGAAGAATCTTTGCAAAATAATTCGACCTAATCTACTTCAGGAATAAAAAGTAAGTAAAATAGAAAAGTATGTGGTTCTCTAAAAATTTAAGTGACTAAAGAGGGATGCTCAGTCGATTCGTGAATAGTTTGTGGCTTATCCCCTTGCAAGAAATTCAGCCTCTGCTCTACGCTCGCAAGGATTAAATACAGGGAGTGTACGTGATGGAGAACGAAACACAGGGTGAAACACTGATAAAGAGCAAGAGAGAGGTAGCTTTACGAGAAAAAATGTGAAACTAGGAATGGGAAGAAAAGTAAAGTCATAGAGGTTGCTAGACGCTATACGAAAGGAGAATTGTAAAGCAGGATAACGCAGGAGGGTGGAGAATCGGAGACAACTACTCACCGGCACAGCTGTATCCATTTTTATGAAGTATATAGCCGTCCCTGCAGTCGCACTCGTACATCCCGTCGTGAAGCTCGTAGCAAAGCTGCTCGCAGGGCGATCCATGCCCGCATCTTCCTGAAACAGAAACAGAGAAGATCGTAAAAAAAACCGACTTGACAGGGCGTGTTTTCGCGCTCGTCAACTCGAAATAGATTTATAGGCCAGTAGTAAATTTATACTGCGAGCGTTCGACCAAAATCTACGGAGAGACCAATCGGAGAATTGATAAAGAAAAGATGTTTTCCATGTATTATACTTGTAACAAATGGAAACAAATTTATACTTTGTTCGAGTTAAATTTGTATATATATATATATATAGTTGGTGAAAATTAAAGTTTATTAATTTTAAGTGAATAATTTTAGTGGGATATTCGGAGTATTATTGTTTTTGTTAACCTTTTTCTCAGTGTGTGTAGGTGTGGTATAAAGTAGAAATTAGAATTATAATTTTTTATGAACTTTTAGAGGGATTTTTCCGTAATGGTGCAGGAACAAAAGAATGCTGCGAATTTAGTGGATTGCGGGGGGGAGTGTTTATAGCGCGTGGAAGTGGAAACAAAGCTGGATGGAATTGAATCGCTCGAGATCGCGTTAATCGGAATTCATTCGATTGAATTCTAGCCACCTTAACCCCCTCCCTCCTCTTTTCCTTCACGAAGGAATCTCGCGGCCCTATTCTCGCAGTGAAATCGAGTATCTGGTTAAGACGGTCACTATCAAGGAGACGACGGAAGCAATCACGCTCAAATGGTAGCTCGGTAAGAGTATAGTGTAGCAAGAGCTGTTACGACGAGCCAGGAAATTGTAATCCCAAAGGAAGTTCGCGGTTAGAAGTGAATTATTCCGTCGGAGACTTAACTGCTCCACTGTCACTCGTTGATCTTGCAAGAATTATCCCCGACCCTGTTATACACTAATATCTCAACTATATGGCTGTAACTTTAAAAATTCGATGTGAAAATTGTTTGAGAATTTTCGACTCGCGAGCGAGGCGTTCGTGGCCCAACTGGAGAAGCAAATTATTCTAGTGGAAATTTAACTGCTTCGCTGTAATTCGTTGCTCCTGTAAGAATTAACCCCGACCTTAATATACACTAATATCTCAACTATGATTACAGCTTTCAAAATTTAGTGTAAAAATTGTTCGACAATTCTCGATTCGCGAGAGAGGCGTTCGTGACTCAACTTGAAAAATAAATTACTCCAGCAGAGATTTGACTGCTTCGCTGTCACTCGTTGATCTTGCAAGAATTATCCCAACTATAATATACACTGATACCTGAAGTATATCCATAACTTCAAAAATTTAACGTAAAAAGTTGTTCTAGAATTTTCGACTCGCAAGCGAGGCGTTCGCGACCCAACCTGAAAAACAAATTACTCCAGCAGAGATTTAACTGCTCCGCTGTCACTCGTTGATCTTGCGAGAATTAGCCCCGACCCTAATATACACTAATACCACAACTATAATCCATAACCTTAAAAATGTATTGTAAAAAAATTATTAAAGTACTTCCGACTCGCGAGCGAGGCGTTCACGATTCAACTTGTTTTGTGCTTATTGAATTCCAACCTTTCAATGAATACCGAACGAAGCTTGCCGTTGGAAAATTTCCGATGGAAGCTAAAAATTGCAGCAGGACGGAGACATTATATGTAAGCCACGTTACACACGTGGAAATTTCGTTTTGTCTTGCAGTGAATTTCTTTCGCGCACAGGAAGACTGTAAACGAGCGTTTAAAAATTCATTCCGGGCTTCGCCATCTCGTATTCGGTCTCGAGCTTACAGTGACTGATGAGAACCGTATGCTTTCGACTTTTACCCTCATCCTTGTACACCCTCTTTTCTAACAGATATAAATATCCGCTGCAAAATTAGTTTCCCTTCTACATTACACACACACACACACACACACACACACTACTTACATATATACATACAAACAAATGTATCCTTATTTAGCAAGTCGATTAAGAAACATTTCCAAGAAAATTTCACCGACGAGTTTACCTCGTGGCTACAACAAAATTTTCTTTTCAATTCTCGTCTAGATATGGCTTAAATGTATATAAGTTTGGCGAAACTGATCCAAGTTCTTCCGCAAGGTTTTATCCTCGTGCTGGGGGATGACTTATAAAGGATATGTGACTGGAGATCTACGAAACTTTGGTATAGCCTACAAAATACGAAAACGCGAGAAGTATGGACAACTATAAATTAGTTTCTCCTGTATATTATCAAGAGACAAGGTAGAGTCTCGAAGACAAGTACATTTGCACATACACGGCACATCTATAAATACGTAATAACTTACGTACATTCACAAATCGCCCGTGGTGCTCGTATATATCGCAAATTAATTATAACGAGCACTCGTAATAGAATTTTCCAACGACTTTTTCTTCCCAGTTTCAGAATGAAAATTTTCTTTTCAATTCTCGTCTGGATGTGGCATTAGTGCAAGTTGAGCGAAACCGATCCAAGTTTCGCAAGGTTTTATCCTCGTGCTGGGGGATGACTTATAAAGGATATGTGGCTGCAGATCTGTGAAACTTTGGTGCCGCCTATAAAATACGGGAACGCGCTAGAAGTATGCGAAACTATACGACTCTACAGTGGAGACGATCAGTTTCAGCTTTTCCAACCTTCTCTCACCCCATTCTCCCTCCATCTCGTGGTTTCGACCAAGACTTTGCAGATAAATTCGTTCCATCCTAGAGAGTCGCGAATTAAAAAAAAACCTCGCTTACCCCCCGCCACGCCTTTCGTCTCCGTCACCATCGCAGCAGGTCGCGGAATTTACACCTACGTACGCCAAAAAGCGAAAAAACGGGCGCATAAATTCCGAACAAAGTTCGCGTTTAACGTAATTCGCCGAGTTCTGCGAAATCTGCGCGAGAATAAATGCGTCTAGCGTTGTTATCGCGTAATAATGTTGGGTGAACATTTTCACGGTAAATATAAATTTGGGAAACGAATCACGTGGATTAATAAAGTATAATTTTCACCGAAACGAGTCTTTGGTTGCAATTATTTATACGGCCATGTGTTTAATTTTGAAATTGAAAAATAATTCTCATAATCTTATATATATATATATAATAATAACAAAATGAGAAATAATAGCTAGTCTCAGGTTGATCCTGTTAAATTGCAGTTTGAAATTTGAGGATGGTGTGTGTCAGTGTCCGCTTATCGGTGCTTTTCTCTTTCCAGTTGGAAGCTTGGCAAAAGAGATACGTAAGTGCACCCGGAGAGAGGAAGATCGATAGTGGAAGTTGAGGTGGATGTTCGGATACAGCACGAGACAATCTTGACTCGTGGAGGGCAAGTGAGTGGAAACTGGAGAGCACGTGGCTCTTATTCCTGCTGTTTACATTTACGATTAGGCGACATAGTGCGAAGCTTTTGGAAGAGGGAAAAAGGATAGGGGGTGTGAAAACGTGCGAATAAAAGAGACGAAGAAGAAGGGTGTAGGAGAGACACAGGGGTGGAGGTAGAAAGTTGGAAAGAGAGAGGAGAGAGGGAGAGAGAGAGAGAGAGACTCGTAAGTTTGTAATTAACCAGTATTCAAGCAAGTGTAAGAGTCGTACTCTGAAATATCCAGTTCCAAGGCTCTAATGAGACATCGTAAGAGTGATACAGCCGCCATTTATGCAGTAGCTTTGCCCTCTTTGCTGACAAATCTCTATCAAGCTTTCTGCATAGCTAAATCTCCCCACTAGCAATAAAGCTTTAATTGTCCCAACGTCTTGCAAGATCTTTGTCAAAATCGACATTTTTCTGCAGTTGCAGAGGGAACTGTTATTATTTTAATTGCACAGTGGCTGACGAGTTTCTTCAACTTCTTTTTGTGTTTTTTTATACAAAGACTGAGAATCGTGTAATTTTTCTACTTTTTCGAATCTTGCGATCGAGGAAATGAGAAAGCTTTTTTTTCTCCCTTAGAGAGCTTTCAGGTAAGATTCTCAAAGTTATAGAATATCCAGCGCATAGATCAAGAGACGGAAGGGTATAAAGAAGGCATAGATTCCAATTTATTAGGTGATGCGATAGCATCCGGCAAACGCCACCGGCTTTGCACCTCTTGGTTCGCAGGATTGGATTTATGAGGTGCTCGTCTTGGTCACCGTAAACCAGCTGGTTACGCGAGAGAAAGTCTCCTTCTGGGAATAAGCTTAGATTCGATACCGATTTATCACTGGAAGAACCTGGCAATACGTAAATGCTTCATGCAAATTCTAACTGTTTCAGTTAAACATCGACTCACCCTAACTGGTCGTGCATTAGAATATAAAGAGTATATATATAGTATACTTGACTTACTTCGAAGCATAGACACGAGAATTTTCTTGTCTTTTTCGGATAATTTTATTATTGTCTATTTTTTTAACATTTTTTCCCATTTTTTGCTATTTCTTTTGAATTTTATCATTTTTGAAACTAAATAGACGTTAGCTGTTTTATAATTGTACGCTTGAGATTTATATGCTACAAGTTTTATTGAGATTGATCCTTTTTTCTCTTTATTACAATTTGTATATAAACTCCTGTTATTTAATCTAATTCAATGCAACGTGCACGAATCATGTATAAAAGTGGTATATTGTAACTTTAGTTTATTCTTTTGTTTTCCTTTACGAATTCCTATCTAGTAATACATACTAGTGTAATATCAACTTTTACTTATTAATAAAAGAAACTGTTGATGAACAATTGTTTATTGAAAAATAATATTTTCAATTGTTTATTACAGATATCAATTCTTGGTTTCTTACATCCATGCTCTGGGACAATTTAGGTGTGTTTGCCCTAATATATCACGTTTATAACATTTGTAAACTTCCAATATATTCTACATGTTTTTTTATTCAAGTTTTCAAGATAGAGGGATGGATTCAGCTGACAAACGTGAAATGGCAGATTAAGGGTTGAAAGTAGGGAGTTGTCGGAGATGGCATTTGGGAATCGGGGGTGAAGAGAACGTTTGTGTGTCCTCGCTTGGACAGAGAGAGAGAGAGAGAGAGAGCTGAGCTGATTTCCATCCGCCATTCCAGGGTCAAAAGCCACTCCTAACAATAAGTCAACGACTGGACGAGCACGTCGAGTTTCCATCTAGATTGGCTGACAATGAGTTTCCAGGGAAATTTGTCGTCGACCAGAATACGAGGATTCTACGACTGAAGGCTAATTGTAAATCGTATCCCAACAATAAATAGTCCAGAATTGACGAATAATGGGGAAAAATGATTGACTTGTACTACTTGCCCATTCACGATTTTGCAAGCATGTTCATTCACACGAATATTCAGTTTACTCAACGTTGCTACATTCTACTCTTTTTAATATAAATAGAGAAAATTTTAGAAAAAATTGATAAGGTTAGCTGACTGAAAGCTATATAATTATAGATCGCATCCCAACAATAAATAGTCCTGCAGAATTGACGAATGATGGGGGAAAATGATTGACTTGTACTACTTGCCCATACACAATTTTCCAAGGATGTTCATTCACACGAATATTCAGTTAACTCAACATTACAATATTCTACTCTCTTTTGTACATATAGAAAAAATGTAAGAAAAAAAAATGGATAAGGTTAGCTGATACTTCGCGAAGAAATCACATATCGAATGATATAGGAAAAGGGGAAGAAGTTTGATTTAATTGAAAGGAATAGAATGGGAGGAGCCCCTTCTCGTTAGAGTTAACTCGTTTAGCAGGATGCCACTCAGCAGGAACTCTTAAAACGTCGAGGTAAATTTTATTGACTGACCAATGAAATCCGTAAGTTTAGCCAGTGGAGTAGCTGTAATACAATTGGTTTTGATCGACTATGCAAATTTCTAATAGGACACGTTAGCCTAAAAAACAAGTGGATAAATAATTCATGAATCGATGGCAGAAGTCTTATCTTTGCCATTCTTCGATCCCTCTGGTTGGAGCTGCTCCGCAGGTTGAGAGACACTGGGTACGCCATCCTCCCCCCACCAGTGGTTCGTTTCTATAGCAACCTGAGCTGCTCGGACACGTCGTCTAGTGCAGAAATGAATGGTATCTCCGAAAACACTGAAAACCTATTCGAGTATTACCACCTTACTTCGAGAAACTATTCATTATTGAATGGATTACAGCATTGGAGCATTTAATCAGCTTATCTCGTTACAATCCTCAATTATCGATTGATAAGCTTCGCTCTTCCTCTCGACTTAAGATTATTTTCTCAATAATTCAACGCAGAAACCACGAATACAGCAGGAATATTTCAACGATAATTTAATATTCTATCTCTGAATTAGCAATCCATGAAACTTTATGCAATATTTTCATAATTTTCAGTCTTGCCACCAACGAAACTGGCACAAATTTAAAGCACGAACGTTACAACGACAGATTTCCAATATTTGCTGTTTGATACAAAAGCGTGAATTTATTCTTACCCAGTTTACTGGATCGAGCTCTCAGTGCTATCGAGAAATACAAATAAGTATACTGAAGGGTTTTAGCAGAGAGAGAGAGAGAGAGAGAGAGAGAGAGAGAGAGAGAGATGTACAGAGTACTTCTGGAAACGTTGAAGGGTGTTTATGGATCATCATTGCCTCGATAAAGCGTTTCCATTATTAAGGGGATTAAAATACCTCTGGCTCTATCCGGATCTCAATGGAAAATCCAAAAGTATATACAAATCGATAGTACGTAACGCGATATAACTGACCTGATTCTTTTTTATCATGAAAAATTTAATATGACGTAATACGATGTCATAGCAGATTACAACGTCATACCATCATCCTCGTATCAGCAGCCTTTCTGGAAGAGTTGAAATTTTATTGGAATTAACTATATCGCATAGTTTAATCTACCAATTATCATTTAATATATAAATACGTTAAAAAATATTACACTACAGGTATAATTATAGGAGGATGCTTTATTCTCAGTAGTATAAACATAAAAATGTCATACCACCCTAGCATAGTAGACTCTGGAAGAGTCGATATTTTATTGGAATGAGCTATATCCCATAGTTTTATCTTCGAACTATCATTTAATATAAAAAACAAAAAAAAATATTACACTGCAAGTATAATTATAGAAGGTTATTTTATACTCAGTAGTATAAACATAAAAATCGTCATACCACCCTCGTATCAGCAGACTTTCTGGAAGAGTTGAAATTTTATTGGATTGAGCGATATCGCATAGTTTAATCTTCGAACTATCATTCAATATACATAAGTAAACATAAAAAAATATTAAACTACAAGTATAATTATAAGGGCATGCTTTATTCTCAGTAGTACAAGCATAAAATTGAGAAAACTTAGCAAAGCAGGACCAGTGTTACGAGTAAGAAAATTTTTGGGGTGGTATCGTTCTCTCTCGCTGTTGAGCAAAGCTCGTTAGAAGGGTGTAAGGTCAACAAGAGGGCCTAACTACTCGCGTTGCATTTCAATCGAGAACACACGGCGTCTGGACAAACGGGAACTAATGTTTGCCTCCGAACCTCAGATCGTTAATCCCAGCTTTCCAAAAGCATCGGCGATTAACGGCTCGGCGAAATCGGCGGATCTGTTCGGGATTTGTTTTAGAATTTGTGTGAACCCTCGCAGGTCCGAGATAACTTTACGAGCTGGCACTGGGATCTGGCCGGGATTCCTTATCGCCAAAGTCAAATGGGATATTGTATTACTAATATTGGATCGGTTAAACTTGGAGGAGCCACGATATCCGTTGTGTCTTGTTTCATGCGAAAATAATGTACAGTGTTGCCAAACACCCTAATCAAGATTTCCACGTTATTTTCCAGGGGAATTCAGCGAGATAGAAACATTTCTCGCTATAATTTCGTTGCCATAACTCGGTAGTCATATATATATATATATACGAATAGGAAAAATTCGATACAGAAAAGATGCACATTTTTATTTCTTTTCCTCTCTGCCTCGATCGTGCTCAAAATTAATTCCAAGCGATAAGGCCTGACAATTTTTCATGCCCCTCACGTAGATCATCCTTCCTGCAAATGTGATGGAGAGAAAAAATCTATAACGCAGACTCTTCCTATCTCATGGTTATTGTTGCACAAACGTTAAACAAACATTATTATCCATACATTTCAATCTAAACTATATATATATATATATATATATATATATATATATATCGTATACAAAATAAACGATGTAATTGAAGATTACTTTATCCGATGCACTTTTAGCCATAACTTTCGAGAATACCGAATCTCTGCTAAATTTATTGCCTTAATAAACTGTATAGTTATTATTACAGAGATTACATGGCTGCGTTTGGTTAGCTATTGTAACCAGAATCCTGGATTATAGGTAAATAATCAGAATTTCAACCGATGCCCTATTATTATTATTATAACATCGATTGCGAAATTAAGCATATTTATAGCTAAACAGTCTTTCGTAACGAGAGAATCTTTGACAAAGCTACGCAAACCCCTAATTAAATTAAATTTCCCTCAACAGCAATGACCACGAGGAAGAAATACCATTCGATAAACTCGATCTCGATCGTCTCGTCCGTTTTAAAATCGAATTATTCCCACAGGACGATGATCGTCGAATAAAAATAACGAATATGCGATAAAAAATACCAGTACAATGGCGTTTATTTTTCGCGTGTTAAATAAATGTAGATAAAACGATAGGAAGGGTTAACCGGTGTAAAACATATTTGGCTGAGCGGTTATCGACCCTGGTGCGAATCGTTATCGGGGTAAAATCGTTAACACGAACGTATACCTTGGCGATAGGAACGTTCCCCGGTGTTATACACATTTTCCAACTTACGAGGAGAGAGAAAAGGGAGGGGGGGGGGGAGGATCGATAGAGGCGCACGTGCGTGTACGCAATCAGCTCGTAAAAGCCGGTGGCCCCAGTTTCAGGGCTCCGGATCACCCATTTTGACCCGAAGGCTCAACAAGTTGGAGTTCCCGGGACAAAACACTGCTCTTTTGACGTTTGCCCGGAAGATCCAAACCGGGCATGAAAAGTCCAGCGCTGGAGAGCCCCAGGGAGAGACCTTGTATGCTCCACCCCCCCCCTTTCCCACCCCCTCACCTTTGCCTATCACGCTTAATTGCTCGCTTGTTTTAATCACCGGAACTCCCACGAAAACTTCAACTTTCCACCCAACTCATAACGCCCCCCCCCCCATTGCCATCTCAAGACAGGGAAAGGAAAATTCAAAGTTGAAAGGAAACAATAATTGATTTAAGGCATCCTGAGATGGCGGATGAAAAAGCTTTCGGTCTGTATTGTCGTGATTGGGGAAAACTGTGCTGATAGAATTCTTAAAGCGAGGAAAAACTGGATTAGGGAGGGTAGCTCGCTGAATTAAAAGGGGTTGGGGGGAGGGGGTGTCCCAAACAAGCAATTTCACCCACCGTCGAACCGGAGGAGCGTTGTATCACACGGATATCGATTTTCCTGGCGAGACTCGACGGTATGGAAGTTGGCAGGACTCGAGGAGGAGAAGAATAATAACAGTGACTGCGTTTCCCGATCCATAATGAAGATGCCTGTGAAACTCGTTAAACGCTCTTCTTTAAGAACACCAGGCCCTCCCCTCGTCCATTCTCCCTTATCTTTGCTGGTAAAAATATTCCTGGCTGGCACTACCATCGACCCTCACTCCTGCACCACGTTCATCCATGGCCAGGAGTGGTCTCTCTTTCACTTATTCCCTTTTCACGATGCCTCGTTTGATTCTCCAGCAAAAGTAATAACTACTCGACCATAAAATCCCTCACTCAAGGTTGTAGCTACTTTTCAGTTTTTTAAGTGGCGAATCAATGTAATCTCTGGATTCCCTTATTACGTTTTTATTACGTCCTATCCCTTCGAGTGGAACCCCCTGGTCCACTGGCTTTAATTAAACTTTCGATTCTGTAGTGTATGTGTATGTATAGGTGTGTGTGTGTGTGTGTGTGTGTCGGTGTATGCGAGATTTTAATAAACGCACTCTTCTTTCAATTAATATTTTGTTTCGTTAAACCCTTGGAATTAATTGTATATCAGTCAGAGTTGTTCATTTTGATAACTGAGAAATTTTATTACTTGTGAGACGTGAAAGTAATCGGTTAAAATTTATGGGGATTTTTGTCATCGAATGACTTCTATTAGTGATTGGTCCTTTTCTGGCTCGATTGATCGCTGTAGTTTGTCGTTTTATTCGTCATCATCCCCCCCCCAAGATCCATTTGCCAAATGGCTGTAATTAAAGGTATATATACATCAATTCAACCGCGAGATTAAATTTTAACCGAAAGATACTATAACTCAGGCTGGTACATGGTACAAGTTGAATTAGATCTGCATAATAACATCTGTCTCGAATAAACAACGAAGACGAATTTCAGAAGCGAGAATGGAAACAAAACATACAAAGAAAATGATGCACGTTATACTATTTCTCGCTGCGAACTTTAATATAAAAGTAGTGGTAACTCCTATAAATATTGTACTTTTGACAAGGACATCTAAACTTCCTTTAATTAACTACAGCTTTCCAGCAGATGTTTCTTAAATCTCTTCACTCTTTTAATTGCAGATATATATACGTATAAGTTTAACTTTAATGTCCACCAATCTTGCAATTTTTGAATGAAACCTGTATTTACTTTGAGAGTATCTTGGATGGAATTGCGAAGAGGGCCATTTCACACATTGGGTGTGATAAAATAAAGGCGGTTGAGAGAGGAGGAAGGAATGATTTTTTTAATTAACTATAGCTGTTTCAGGGACTGTTTAGATGAAATGTTTTCTCACTTTTAATTGCAGATGAGTTTTGGAATTTTTTTAGGAAATTTATATTTTCTTTAAGATCACATTTGGGAGAGGCTTGTGAAGAGGAACGTTTGACGTTTGGAGTAATAGAAAGTGGTTGAAAGAGGAGAAAGGACTGATTTCTCTAATTAACTATAGAGCTGTTCCAAGAGCTATTTATATCAAATTTCTTCACTTTTTTAATCGCAGATGAGTCTTTGACAGTTTTTGTAAAAAATATATATTTACTTTGGGAATTTCTTGAATAGAGTTATAGGGAGACCTATTTAACATTGGGCTTAATAAAACAAAGGTGGTTGAAAGAGGAGAGGGGGAACTGATTTTTTTAATTAACTACAGTTCTTCCAAGGACTGTTTATATCAAATATCTTCTCCTTTTAATTGCAGATGAGTTTTGGAATTTCTGTACGAAATGTGTATTTACTTTTAGAGTGTCTTGAATAAAGTTATGGAGAAAGCCATTTGACATTTGGAATGATAAAATAAAGATGGTTGAAATAGGAAAAGAGAAATTGATTTTTTTCATTAACTACAGCTGTTCGGGAAACTATATATTTATATCAATTATCATCACTCTTTCAATTGCAGATGAGTTTTATTTACTTTGGAAGTTTCTTAGAATTATGGAGAGGGCCATTCAATATTATGTGTCATAACACAAAGGTGGTTGAAGTGGGAGAAAAAGTTGATTTCTTCGATTATCTATAGCTATTCAAGGAACTATTTATATCAATTTTATTGTCATCACTCTTTCAATTAAAGACGAGTTTTAGATTTTTTTTTTATAAAATATATATTTACTTTAAGAGTTTCTTGGATAAAATTATAGAGAGGGCCATTTCATATTATGTGTGATAAAAGAAAGGTGGTTGAAGGAGGAGAAAGGACTGATTTCTTTAATTAACTATAACTATTCAAGGAACTGTTTATATCAATTGTCATCACTCTTTCAATTAAAGACGAGTTTTAGATTTTTTTTATGAAATATATATTTACTTTGAGAGTATCTTAGATAACATTATGAAGTTAGCCATTTGACATTTGTAGTGAGAAAATAAAGACGGTTGAAGGAAGAGTTTATGGTATTAGTTTGCATGATCGTGGCAACGAATTATATAGAATGCGTTAATTACTAACGCTTGGCGATATTTGTGGTTGAAGGACGGGAAGCAGGCAGGCCGGAAGGCACGCTAAATATTCCACACCGATCCCTTCGGATCAATGGGGTTAGCGTGGTTTCGCGCGAAAACCGGCACGCCGTGAAAACTCGCGTTGACCGGAAGTTAACGTCGGATATCCGGTACCCTCGATCTTCAGAGGGACCGTTTCAAATCGGCTTTCTCGCATATAATACATATATAATCCCTAAAATGCAAATGAAAATCGATAAACTCTACCATGGAAACCGCCAGAAAATATCCACTTTGTCTATTATTTAAAAAAAACTTTTATAATAACAACAGAAGCAATTATAATTTAAAAACAAATTACACATGTTGTGCTTGGACCTTTTTAATTACCGCAATATTAAACGATCGTTGTTATTTTTACACGAATCTACAGAAAATTAAACACTGTAAACGACAGTATTTCAGTAGCAAAAAATAATTCATCGAATAAATGTAATTAAAAAGAAATTATCTGCAGTTTTTTTTTTTTTTTTTTTTTTTTTGAAAGCATTTTTAACCACCACAAAATGAAGCAATCGTTGCTGATTTTACGGAAATATGAAAATTCACACTACAAACACGAGTTTTAACGAGTAAAAAAAAAATTATTCCTCGATACATATCGAATAATTCGACGTTAATTTATCGGCCGTTGCAAAGCCCTCTGTTAATTAAATTAAATATCCATTTGCAGGAGTTATTTGTTCATGGTATGAAAAAAGTTATTTTAATTGAATGGCAGCCATGGAAAAATTCAGCTGACTGAACTTTTTGTCACGCGAGCTCTGAATACCCGATTACCAATCCATTTTCGTTGCACACGTGTTTGTCGGTTAGTTTTTCCACGCCACGCGTCACGCGCAAAGAGTACCAAGCCCCATGCATCATCCCCTTGATTGGAAAATCCCGTCTCGCCGCTTTTCATTAACCCCTGCAGTTCCCGCAACGCAACTGGATTTTCTCGCCAGTTTCTATTATTCTTTATTCCGTCATTTTAACATGTCCTGCCATCTGAGCTTTTACCAGCTGCACCAACCGGAAATCATTTATCGCCAAATGACTACCTTTTACTTAACATGATTAATATATGATTACACACACGCACACACATATATATATGCGAATATTAAAATTTAAGACTAACTTGTGGAAACATTGGTAAAAAACAATACTTGGAACTATATAATTAATCGTGTAGTTTCCAAAAAAAAAAAAACTAGATTTCTCTCCATTTTCTATTATTCTTTATTCCGTCATTTTAACATGTCCTGCCATCTGAGCTTTTACCAGCTGCACCAACCGGAAATCATTTATCGCCAAATGACTACCTTTTACTTAACATGATTAATGATTACACACACACACATATATATATATATATATATATGCGAATATTAAAATATGGAACTAACTTGGAAACACTAGCAAAAAAGTAGACTTTCAACTAAGCTATAATTAATTATCATAGATACGCATTTGTACATTGAAGACTAACGAAGAAAGTTAGTCGAAGGCGAGGTAGTTTGCTCAGGGAGGGAAAGTAGAGTGAGTGGATTTTTGGGGCTGAAAATTTTGTCATTCTTGCAGGTGGAACCTTTTACGTATTGATCCAAGCTGGCGCTCGTCCTTTCCACTCGCTCGCTAGAAATTCTCGTTTTCTCCATTTCCGCACTTGAGGCAAGACCCTGGCGTATATATACCGAGCAGTCTTTTTACCATGCATATTCTCGGCATTTTCCGCAAATTACCGCCACGTAAATCGCTGTTGACTTAAGCAGATGACCCAATCGTTATCGTCCTAGGGACTTTGAAAAATTCCCTAGACTATCTTATCTCGATCGTCTGACATAAGATATAAATTTCTAATATCCCAAAGCATATTTGCACGATAATCACTTTGCTTTCTCTCTCTCTCTCTCTCTCTCTTTAATAATTATTAGTTATTTTATATCGATTGTTTACATATATATAGTATTTAACATTAAGCTGCCATTAAACCTTGTTGCTTGCTTCCTGCAATAATAATCATAATTTTTTGCTAGATTGTGGAAGATATCAGTTTCAGAGAAAACAATTTTTTAATCCTACTCACACACGTGATTCAAAGCATTCGAATGATAAATTATCTGTAAATGGTTCTATTTATCTTCGGCAGGAACAACATTCGATTTTCATCGTTATCGAGTGACATTTGAGGATGCTCAAATTTTAGTGCGCCGTACTCAATCTCATGGAGAGAACGCTATCTCGTATCTATGAACCCACTAGATGTCATTTACTGCCATCAACAAGTGTTTTCATGCCGATATATTTCGACTGACGGAATCGATGAATTAATTGATATGTCGACATTTCGTAGCTGGCTCATTATCTCTTTCCAAACAAAATAACATATAAACCTCTCCATGTTTTATAAATTAAATTAATGTTGCTAGAGCGAAATTTAGAAAATTATGAGGAACTTAATTAGTATACGATGTAAATAGATTGTAAAATGAATAGGAAAGTATTGACATAATTTAGGACAAATTATTTAAATTTCTCGAAAAAGCAGCTACAATCAATAGTAAAAATAAATGAATTTAATCCGAGTGGCGAAGGTTTAGACGTTTTGACGTAGATCCATGCTTTTATAATTCGACTAAAATGTAATAGATGATTATATAAATTGATCTGTTAACATTTCGTACCATGGCTTTTTATGCCCTCGCAAAATAACTTTTAAATGTCTTCACATTTTATAAATTAAATTAAGGCAGGTACAGCGAAATTGAGAAAATCATTAGAAACTTAATTAGTATACGATATAAATAAAGTGTACAATGAATAGGAAAGTATTGATATAATTTAGAACAAATTATTTAAATTTCTCGAAAAAGCAGGCATAATTAATAGTACAAATATATGAATTTAATTCGAGAGTGAGATTTAAACAATTTGTCATAAATTATTGTAATAAATGATTAAATTGATCCGTCGACATTTCGTACCATAACTCTTTATCTCTATCCAGTTTCCAAACAAAATAACATATAAATCTTTACGTTTCATAAATTAACTTAATACAAGCACAGAGAAATATAAAAACCCACAAGAAACCTAATTAGTATACTGTAAATAAAGTATAAAATGAATATAGAAATTACTGATATAATTTCAAGCAAATTATTTCAATTCCTCGTAAACAGCAGCCATAATAAATGGTAAAAATAAATGAATTTAATCCAAAAGCGAGAAATGTAAGAATTACATGATTCGTCGTAGAATCATGCAGCTATATATTTCAACTAATATAACAGATGATTAAATTGATTCGTCGACATTTAAATTCGTATCATGACTCATTATCTCTTTCCACAAAATGACATAAAAATATATCCACTTTGTATAAATTAACTCGATACGAGTGAAATACACAAACACTGATAGTACACAAGGTTCAAGGGACATCCTCAGCATGTATGCCCACTGGATATATACATATATATATGGATATTCTCGGAGCATTCCAAGAATGTCCCGAGGATATTTGTGCTATTGGAGGAATCGTGAGAAAGTTACAAGCAGGCTATAAATAAAATAAAAAGCAAATAAGCGTGAAGGAATTTATATAATTTCATAAAATAAAAAAATTATTACAAACTGTGTGTAAAAGAGGAAATTGTAACGAGTGATAAAAATTGATGAATGTAATCCGAGAGGGAGGATCGGACAATTTGTTGTTGGAATAAAAATACACATCTCTCTCTCTCTCTCTCTCTCTCTCTCTCTGAGAGAGAAAATAATTTGGATTGATAGAAAGATCGAGAGTAAGTGGAGTATTGGGTTTATAAATGGGTATCAGCTACTAGAATGGAATGAGTCCAGTCGTCGAGTGGAAATTCTCCGATCCGTTCAGCTGTTTACTGTCACGCAGCGAAACGGAAGCTGCGCGAACTTGTTGCGTCGAGTGGAATCTAGTTTCAAAGCCTCTCCATCCTGTTTCAGGATCGCTTTGAGAATTAACGAGAGTGAGTGAGAAAGAAAGAAAAAGCGAGAGAGAGAGAGAGAGAGAGAGAAAAATGATTGTAGCGAGGAGAGGTGCCATCGGCTTTTGTCCGAGCTAGCCCAGCCGAGTTACGGGAGAGCGCACTGTACGTGTATGTGTGTACCGCCTCACTCTCTTATTCTCTTCTCAATTAAAAAGGAGGAAAATTTTAACAATCCTCGAAACGAGCTAGTATATCAATTATTCCTCAATGTATTTCATTTGTAATATTTTTAATTACTGTGTTAAGATAAACTCTAGAACCCCCCCCCCTCCCTCTTATCTCTTCCCCCCCCCCCCCCCTCCACATACATCTACCTACTAATACTATGTATACTTTTATTAAAATGATAGTCTGAAAAAGGAGATCAGTGCACTGTGTATATACACCCCCCCCACTTTTTTAATCTATTCTCAATTAAAAAGAAAAAAAAATTAACAATCCTCTCGAAACGAATTAACCTCTCAATTATTCCTAAACGTATTTCATTTGTAATATTTTTAATTACTGTATTAAGATAAACTCTAGATCCCCCCCCCCTATCGCTTCCCCCTCCACACCCGTCTACCGACCAGTACCACGCATTTTTATCAAAATGATAGTCGGAAAAAGGAGAAGGTCATTTGTTTCCGCAGGAATTTAGCTCTTTACCGTTTTTATCGCGTATCAAGCTTTTATGTCGAGGAAAAATGTAAAAAGGGCTGCTCTCTGGCTCACCTTTGCATTGAAAATGTGCATCTGTATTTCGACCGATAAAAGCAAATGCAAACTCGTTTCTTTGCGAGGAAATGGTTGTTTAGTTAAAAAGAATAGAAACGAATTACGCGATTTTAAAAACGTTTATCCCGATAGGAAGCTGATGTAAAATATCTTCGGGAACGAAACAATAAAAGTGGAAGAAAAGTGTTCCTTTTTTTTTCACTAGAGACGAAGCAGCAATTAAGTGTCTGGTGGAGCAGGTGAAATAAAAAAGATTCCCACGAAAATTCTCCCTTTATTGCTGGACTGCTCACGCCGAATAATTCATTTATAAAAGTTAAACGCAATATTTAAATAGAGTGTTCAACAGTTCTTTTTTTGTATCTTCTTATAAAAAAAGAACACCGTTAGAATTTTAATTTTCTCCGCGTTTGCTTTAAGCTTTGATATGATTTTAATATTTTTTATAGATTCCTCCACACACACACACACACACACACACACACATTGAGAACAGTGTATCTATAGTGGAAATTAAATTATTTTCTAGCTCCTGGGACCGAGAGAAATCATTTGGTGAAATTATCAAAGGTGAACACGGTTCGTGCAAAGGTAATAATTACCTACTAATTGTTATACCATCGAATGTGTTTATTTGTGATTTCGTATAGCGACTTAGGTGCTAGGTTTCGCTACTATAGTTCACCCCCCTCCCCCTTTCGCCCATTACCACATAGCCCGTAGGTAGTCGAATTAATTAAATTCGTGACCATGTACCCCGGACTAATTCTGTAACAGTAATATTGAAAATGTGAAGAAATTTAAAACTATATATATGTATAATGGAATTAAATTGTAGAAATAACGTTGAAGAAAATTATTTCATAATTCGAATAAATTGATTTAATAATCCTCGACTGGAATCATTGGATTCGAACGTCAATAATCAAATTCTTCATTAACGAGTGGAAATGGTTTTTCTACGTGTTTCGACAAAAGAGGGATCAAGGGGGGGGGAATGAAAAGAAAAAAAAAAGAAAAGAGAAGCGACTTAACTTTCGAGCTCATTAGCTTTTCCGCGCTTATTGCAGCTCGGGCATAAACAGCGAGAGGACAGCGTGTAACTAGGATAAAGGGGGGGGGGGGGGAGAAAGGGGAAAGGGTATCTGCATACACAGCACCCCAGTAACGTGCGCCATTATGGCATAACTTTGCTTTCTCATTACAACTTCCAGAAGAAACTGAACGTTAAGTACCATCGCCAATTTAATTGCAGTAATGCTCCGGTCTCCGTAACTTTGCAAACTTTTATCCTCGCGACTGTTTTGCCAAGTTTTTGCGGGTGCTCAAAATTATTTCGTAAAATCGAGTTACCCTCGCGCTTTCAGCAGTCTTGGGTCCGGTTGGTGGAACCGTCACTTGGAAAAATAGAGGGAGAGGGAGAGAGAGAGAGAGAGAGAGAGGATTCGTAGAGAATAGACTTAAGAGTGTTCCAGGTGCGTGCAGTCAAAAGCTTCGGATCTTTGAATTTTGTCAGAATGAAGAAGAGACGTAAAAATGAAATATTGTTATTACGTTAGATAACTCGAACTAATTTCTAGGATGAAACAACCATGGTCTTTTTTTGTTCTATATAATATTTTTCCAACAAGACACTCTCTGCTTTTGTGCAGTGTAATTTTGCAACTAAAGAAATTTATTGAAAACGCTGAGTGAAGGGGGTTGAAGCTCGTATACTGAATTTGCAACTTGAAAAAAAACATAGAAATGAAAGAAAAACAAATTTAGAAGTTTGGTTTAGTTAAAAGTTGAGAATCTTTGAATTTCGTCAGAATTAAAGAGGAAAAATAAGAAGAAATATTAATGCTAGGTGATTAAGGTGAGTTTCCACAATGACGTAACAACAGTATATTTACAGGCATTTTCCGTTGATACGTTCTGGTTGACTCAGTGTGATTTTGGAATTAAAGCGATTTTTTTGAAACGTTTGTGGATGAAGGGGGTTAGAAGCTCTTATATATATATATATATATATATAGGACATACAACTCGAAAAAAGAATACATATATATATATATAGAAATGAAAGAAAAACAAGTTTAGAACTAATTAACATCCATCTAAAAGCTAAAAAAATTTTAATTTCATCAGAAAAACAGAGAAGAAATAAAAAGAAAATATTAACGTTAGGTGATTTAGGTGAATTTCCACAATGACGCAACCACAGTATATTTGCAGGCATTTTCCGTTACAGGATACGTTCTGGTTGGTTCAGCGTGATTTTGGAACTAAAGAGAATTTTTGGAAACGCTGGTGGATGAAGGGGGTTGGAAGCTCGTGTAGTGGACGCGCAGCGAACAAACGTGCGTTACCGGATATTGAAAGTTCGTTGGTTTCCAGAGCCGAGCACGAAAGTATAGTTGATCGAAATTCAATGAACCGGATGATCCGTGGGATATATGACGATCGCCTAGCAACTACAGCGTGATATCGATCGTTCCACACATCCGGTTCCAACTGACCAATGAGAATAAAAAGATCCCTCGTTGCATGGCAAGGACAGATTTCAACCAATAATCTTACAGCCATCGTCGTAATTAACGCTACGTTAAACTTCAAGATAGAAATCCTCCTCGTGTAAATAAAGTGGAAACTGGAGAGACCGATCTAGAAATTTGACCAGCCGACGTAATCAAAAGCTCCGGGTAAAAGCCCTAGATGCAAAGTAAAGTGTAGTTGGAGGTTTTCAGAAAACAAGCAAATGAAAGACTACTGCTCTATACGTGCAGCAAGCATAAGGCAAGAGACTTAACCAGTATACATATATGTACATAGCTTTAAAAGAGGGTGTAAGAAAAAGAGGTGGACTGCAATTCTTGCTGAAACTTCTCGATGCAAACCTCCAATTGGGAATACACAATTTTTCAAAGAACTTGTTTTGCCATTCGATTTTAATACTTTATTTTTTGTCTTTTCTTTGGAATTATGGAGTTTGGTATGGTAAATATGATAGTTTGTTCGGTTTAAGTTTTGGGAGAATATATTTTAATTGTGGTATATTGTGCAATACGGTCTTGGAGATCGATAGATTTTATCGAACCACCGAAGCTTCTCGATCCTTCATCTGAACAGACCGGGCTTTATTCTGGCTCGTAGTTGGACCACTGGCTCGAATATGCATCCTCCACCACCCTTATACAATCCTATAACAACAACTTACACGAAACACTCACTGCCAACCAGTCTGCCCCCCTGGAAACACCAAACTAGACCTGTCAATCTTCATCAACCGGATTTCTTCAGCTCCATATACATATACTTTAATAGCCAACCCCTTGCAAAATTTTGTGCCAGATTCACCTCATATTTTTAACATTAATATTAATTTGAACAGGCTGGACATTATTGTAGTTCGAAGCTCGACCACTTCGTTAAATATGCATTCTTTCCAAACCCTATACCTAATTTTCATTCATTTCCCTCCCAAAAGTAGAAATAGTAAGATCCTATTGGCTGAAACACTACGTAGTCAATTTTTCTTGGACAAAATCGATGAATGTTAGAGTGCAGTTCCTGTAACAATAACTTACACAAAATACTGTCAACCAATCTGCCCCCCTCCCTTTGCCCCTTTATGGAAACACCAAACTAGCCCTGCCAATCCTCATCAACCTGATTTCTCCAGCTCCATATACATATACTTTAATAGCCAATCCCTTGCAAAATTTTGTGCCAGATTCACCTCATATTTTTAACATTAATATTAATTTGAACAGATTGGACATTATTGTAGTTCGAAGCTCGACCACTTCGTTAAATATGCATTCTTCCCAAACCCTATACTCTCATTTTCTTCGATTTTCCTCTCGATAGTAGAAATAATGAGACCCTATTGGGTAAAGCACTACGTAATCAATTTTTGCTGGACATAATCAATGGAAGTTACAGTATAATTCCTGTAACAAAATAACTTATAGGAAACACTCACTGCGAAACAATCTGCCCTCTCCCCTTACTCCTTCATGGAAACACCAAACTAGACCTGCCAATCCTCACCAACCAGACTTCTTCAACTCCATATACACATATATTTTAATGACGAACCCCCTAAAAAACCCTCGTATAATTATGTACTAAATTAAAATGATATTTTTAACATTAATATTAACTTGAACAAGCTGGACATTATTTGCCACGAAGCTTGACCACTTCGTTAAATATGCATTCTTCCCAAACCCTGTACCCTAATTTTCATCGATTTTCCTCCCAAAATTAGAAATAGTGAAATCCTATTGACTAAAACACTACGTAGTCAATTTTCGTAGACAAAATCGACGAAAATTAGAATATGATTCCTGTAACAATAAATTACACGAAATACTCACTCTCTGAACCAAACTAGTCCTAGTAGAAAAATCAAACCAACCCTGTTAGTCCCCATCAATAAAATTTCTTCAGCACGATGTACATAGATCCTGAAGATCAACTCACTATAATCTATCCCACAATTCCATGATAATTTCACCACGTGCTTTTACCATTAATATATTAATGACAACAAATTATTACGATAAACTATACCCTATAAATCCAAATTATATTTAATATTGAGATTTACAACGCCGAATTTCAAAACTAAAACCACATCATTATTGGAAATATCACATATTATAATACGTAGATCATAAATATAGTATCTGATTGAAAAATTCACACTTTTATCCTCTCTTTTATGGATTTTGATTCAAGTAGCATGACGTACTTTCAAGCACGACTCATATCAGAATTATATTATCATTTTTCGAAAAATATAGACGACTAAAATATCGAATACCAATATGAGCCAAATATTGGATTCTGGACAGCCAAGAATAGTCCATTATTTCGTAATCGATATACTTCAGGCCAAATTCTCTTTCCAATATCTTTTATGAGAAAACACTCCACTTTTCATACATAATTGATTATCGAGATACCTTATCTCACTCGAAGAGCTTTTCGTGTCCACTTTGGTACTGGCGTTATATTAAACGAGAATGGTAGTGTATTTGAGATTAGTTTGAACGCGTTTGGCAAGCTTCGCACGTTGCACGTGGGTAATCTTTAAGCACATCTATCGATCAGCATCCAATCACGAGCTGTCCACTCTTTATCCTTAATAATTTATTCACTTGGCAAGAATCCTTTCAATTTTTCTCTACAAATACAAATATATCACCTTAAAAAATATAATTGATCACATTCAAGTTTGATTTTCTTACAGCTGAGAAATTGCATATTCATGGATTGGGAAAAGTTTCACTGGTCTTTTAAACAGCTTACTTTCCAACAAATGGGAAAGTTCTTCTCACCAGGCTCGAATAATTATTTTCTTTTTTTATCGCGTCGTGGAATATTTTTCGCCTGACTCTATTTGCTTTGACCCAACGACTTGTTACGTTCGAGCTGCGCGAGGCTATTTTGTTAACTCGGCTGGATTGTTTGTTCTACGAAACTTTCCCTGGACTTTTTTAGAGTTCCTCGACTCCAGCACAGCGTATACGTATATATATATGCATCTAGTAATAAAACCACTTTTCTTTCCCTTTGACCCATAGCCTTTTATATTTTCATCCAGTAATACTTATTTTACCTACAAAGAAACTCAGCATCGTACCTTGCTAGTCTCCCTGGAGAATCTCTATATGGAGATATACTACTGAAATAACCATGCAATGAAAAAATGCCACGCAATTTGACTCAAAAACGTTGTTGCACAACAATCTTAAGGACTCGAAAATATTTTTGCATTTCACTTTGGATTATTCTTTCGTGTTTTTGGGTAATAATTGCTTATTTGTCGTAGTCGTATTTATTTGTTTGGTATTTGGATTATTTTGAATTTTAAGTAATTGTACACTTACAGGTGTAGCTAATCTCCCTGGAGAATCTCTATATGGAGATATACTACTGAAATAACCATGGAATGAAAAATTGCCACGCAATTTGACTCCAAAACGTTGTTGCACAACAATCTTAAGAATTCTCAAATATTTTTGCATTTCACTTTGGATTATTCTTTCGTGTTTTGGGGTCATAATTACTTAACTGGCAGACGTATTTATTTGTTTGGTATTTGGATTATTTTGAATTTTAAGTAATTGTACACTTACAAGTGTAGCTAATCTCCCCAACGAATCCCTAGATATACTACTAATTAACCCATTAACGTCCAAAATGTCAAAATTTCTTGCACGTTTTCAAAGTGATTTTTTCCTATGTAATTGGCGTTGAAAAAATTCTTGAACCACATATTCTAATGTAAAATTGCATGCTCTTTCAGAATCCGTTGCCAGAATCATGATAAAACTCACAGGAAAAGAGATATGCTCGATTGAAACATAAAAAACACCTAAATTTTCGAAAAAAAAAATTTTTAGGATTTTTTTTCGAAGTGTTACGGTGAAGATATCACCTTGCGACCGTGATCAAAGGTGATCATGGGAGTTGAAGTTTAACAGGGAATTTTTTTGTTGACCTTGAACCATCGCTTCTTTACAAAATGGCGGAAAAAACGAATTTTTTTTTTCAATCTTCATCAACTTTTTTCTCGAAATCTATGGTCTTTAGAAAAAAATTCATAAAAACAAAAATGCCTTAGAATCGCTCGAGGAACATTCTCAAATTTTTTCAGAATTTTTTGAGACAATTTTTGATTTTCCGGGAAACTTGTGAAATGGAATTTTCAAAAATTGTCTCAAAAAATTCTGAAAAAATTTGAGAATGTTCCTCGAGTGATTCTAAGGCATTTTTGTTTTTATGAATTTTTTTTTAAAGACCATAGATTTCGAGAAAAAAGTTGATGAAGATTGAAAAAAAAAATTCGTTTTTTCCGCCATTTTGTAAAGAAGCGATGGTTCAAGGTCAACAAAAAAATTCCCTGTTAAACTTCAACTCCCATGATCACCTTTGATCACGGTCGCAAGGTGATATCTTCACCGTAACACTTCGAAAAAAAATCGTAAAAATTTTTTTTTTCGAAAATTTAGGTGTTTTTTATGTTTCAATCGAGCATATCTCTTTTCCTGTGAGTTTTATCATGATTCTGGCAACGGATTCTGAAAGAGCATGCAATTTTACATTAGAATATGTGGTTCAAGAATTTTTTCAACGCCAATTACAGAGGAAAAAATCACTTTGAAAACGTGCAAGAAATTTTGACATTTTGGACGTTAATGGGTTAAATAATCAATGAAAAAATGCTGCTCAATTAGGCCCAAAAACATTGTTGCAATTATGTTAATAGTACTAAAATATTTTTGTCATAAAGGTATTCTTTATCTTCTTTGGTATTTTTGGGTCATAATTCCTTATCTAGCAGCGCAGTCATATTTAATTTTTTGATATTTGGATTATTTTAAATTTTAACTAATTTTACACTCACAACTGTAACTAGTCTCCCCGACGAAACCCTAGATATACTACTGAAATAATCAATAAAAAAATGCCACTCAATTAAGCTCCAAAACTTTGTTGCAACAACGTTAAGAATATACTAAAATATTTTCTCATAAAGGTATTTTTTACCTTCTTTAGTATTTTAGAATAATAATTGCTTATCTAGTAGCAGTGTTTGTTAATTTTCTTGGTGCTTGGATTGTTGCGAATTTTAATTAATTGTTGGCTCACGAGTATACAGTAGGTATATATACAGTATATATATTGGTAGATGCAGCATCAGGAGGCAAATTCTGTAAGATTTGATACGTTATGAAATCTCTCTGTCTGTGTGGTATAATTCTCTCTCTCTCTCTCTCTCTCTCTCTCTCTCTCTTACTCACTCATAAGCTGACAATGCGTTTCGAGAAATTTTTAATTAAAGCCAGCAATGCGTTACACGATGAATACCAGTAAGCTGGATTTATATTTCGAGTAAACGCACATCCTGCACTGTTAAAATTCTACAGGATGTCTAACAAAGAAAAAAAACAAATATCAGTTTTCGATATACAAAATAAATTCACCATAGATATAGCAAGTGACTTTGAAAATTTAAATAGAAATAAAAATGACAAATCATAGACAGGAAACAAATCAATAAATCTATACATATATGTATATATAGAATGAAAATGCCACAGTACCTCCAGCAATAAAGCTATAAGTTCTCGATACAGAAAATAAATTCCCTAGCAATGAGCAAGTTGGAAAATTTATGAAGAAATAAAAATGACGAATCATAGAGAAAATAAATCACTATTTCTCCGGAATTAAATTGCGAAGGAGAGAAAGGGATGATTTTTTGCGAATGTTTTTCGCGGGAAGCAATCCGACAAAGATTCTCAATTTCTTCTGGGAGGAAACTGCTTGGGAAATAGAAGAGAATCGTAAGATGGAACACCTGGGTGTCCGATAGGTGGACGTGAAAATTTTTTGATTGATATTCCGTGTTTCTCGTAACCATTTCGAGCGATCCGTATTCGTTTAGCGTTGAAAAGGAAATACATCACGGTGCATTAGTCTCCCTTTATCAATATTCCATCAGCCAGACACCGTTCTCTAACGAGGTATTAACGAAAAAACCCCCTGCCATGCAAATCTTTCGCAAAATTTCCTCCTCCCTCCTTCTTACCCCACCCCCCCCCCCCCCATCCCAACTCACCCTTCCAATATTTTATTTTTGTCTGGCTCGCCTCTCCCCGATGAATGCAAAAATCTCGCTCTTCCCCACCCCACTCCCCACGCTATTACGGCTAATATTTCTTCGTCAACATCGTAATTGCCTCTCGCGAGGTGCGTTCGGTTGGCCGAGGAGAAATTGCTCGAAGAGATCAAAATAAAAAAAAAGAATTGGATCGTTTAATGCTCGATCCCTACAGGCGAACGAAGGAATGTCTTGAGTGTATGCCATTTTGTCAGAAGACTGTGGTACGATTTGCGAAATATGTAAGCAAGTTTTATATTTCGAGATATAACGAGATAGCCATATATATATATATATATATATAGAAGCATTTCACGAGATTCGACAATGGAGACTCATTAAATTTAATTAAATTCCTTCGTGGTTTTCCAATGCTCCAATTACATTCAAAGTTGAAAATATTTCTAGTACGATGCTTGTTTGGCTCCGATCATTCGATGGAGAATATATATATATATATATATATAGAGGTGGGGAATATAAAAATCGAAATAAAAAGAATAAGGAAAAAGAAATAGAAGGACCGTGTGTAATTTAAATTCTACATTTGCCTGCTGTTCTTCAGGAATCTTATCGAATTTTTCCAAGTGTTTCTACAAATTTGTGTTACACCCCTCCCCCCCCCCCCCCTCCCTCTACGCAGGGGATTTAAACACGGTCGGAGTTCCGGATGTCCGGAATCGCTCACGGGATAAGCAATCTCCTGGAGGACTCGGACAGGCCTTTCAAGAGGAGAGAAACTATTGGAAAATACTTGCTGCGACTGGCGTGGCTAAAGTTTCCTCCTCGTTGAACCACTGCTAAGACGGCATCCTATTACTCATGCTATCCTATTATATTATAAACTTGCATCGTCGTATCGTTAACCTCATCGAAACGCAGACACCCTCATATTGCCAAGTATTTAACAGACTCGTGCAAAATGGAATATTGTATGTAACCTTGCTTGTGTGTGTGTGGATCGAATCATTTGGGAATCTGAGAAACACACAGGACTACCACCAATCTCAATTTCACCATATCAAAAGTTTCCTAAAGAGAAAAAACAGGATGATGCAGGGTTTCTGAGAAAAATTTACAAGAATATTCCAAGAATTTTAAATTAATAATATTAGAATTTTTGTAAAAGTGATAGAAAATGTTTATACCTTTTTTAATTAAACACATTTTTAAGTTACAAATTAAGAAATTCATTACAAGATTAATGAGGTGTGGAAAATTTAGATTTAAACGAGATAAAGGTACTTAATAATTTATTATATAATAAAAATACTGTTAATCATATTACATTTAATTATTGTGTTCGTATTTCAAAAATAAAGAATTTGATAACTGTTGAGTACTCGATATAAGCGTAAATCTTATCTAAATCACCCCTTGACTTGTAGAAGCTCAGATTATTGAATTTATAAAAAATCTCAACTCGAATATCATCGCGTCTGATATTTTTCTACTTAAAATAAGCACACCTTGATATATAGCAGCGATAAAAATTTTTCAACGATAAATAAACAATTTATAACATTCCTATACCCATCGATCGATTCTTGCCTGGTAAACAGAATTAAAAAGAGATATATATACGTGCACCTATAACGCTATAAACGTGGATGGGGATTCGCTAAAGAAAAAAAAGCAAAAATATCCCATTAAGAAATGCCATTCTTCTACCTCTGGTGAGTACAATAAGAATGCAATCATTTGGAAGAACTTGGACCTTAACGACATCTAAACGATCTATTTTACGAAGACGATTAAACCAGATATGCCAAGAAAATATGGATATTTTTCCAATATACAAGCTATCAACCCCAGACGCACAAAAAAATCCTACGATGGATCTTATCTGAGAATTTATCCATCGATCAAATCAAATAACAAAGACTAATCACTTGTAAAACGTCACAGGTCAACCTAAAAAATAAATTATCCAGTACAGTGATCAATAAACACAAATGTAAAACCTTCGTAAATACATAATTATCAAAATTAATTATTTTTTTCTATAAAAAATGGGGAAGATCGAAAAGGGTAGATTTTTCTGGTGCAGCAGCCCTTAATAGCCACGATCCTCGTTATTTCTCGAGCTATTTCAGCCCCAGACGTGGAAGAATCGGTCAATCGACGACATAAATTTAGTCTCTCGGTCTCGTTAAAACAACTATAATTCAAGGATCCGCAGTCGAGGAGATTCGAGGCACGAGGAGAGCAGAGAAGAATGTTTGGAGATGGAGGAAAATTTCAAGAGAGCTAGGAATCCAATAATGTTGTCGTTGGTTGAGCAAAATTTTCGAATCTTTCTCTTTGGAGGGAGTGAGTATATATATATATATATATATAGTAAACGTAGAGGTATTCGTTGGATATATTCGGGATTCCCTTGGCCAGGTCGGAAGTACAACGGTGACTATAACATTTTAGCAAACGCAGCTGGAATATCAGCCAGCCTGGCTCATTTAATTCTCCTCTTTTCACGCGATTATATCTCTCCTTTCTCTCTCTCTCTCTCTCTCTCTTAGTTGAGACTCGGTGCACGTTTGAAATTTTCTTTCCAAAATGCGAAGGAGCCATCGCATCTGCGTTAATTATATCGTGCACCGATCCGAGGAAAATCTGCAAATCTTCTCTTCTTCAGAAAAAGTAACAATTGCAGTTTTCTATTTTTTTTTTTTTTTTTTAGGTTTATTTCCATAATCGAGTGGAGCAAAGTCAGTTTTGGAGGAAAAATGTATTTTTAGTGTTATTTACGAGAGATAAATTTATATAGGGATTTTCACTTTCTCGTTCGCACCAGTTTGAGAAACGAAGCTACCCGAGCGACGGCTCCAAGGAATCATTAACTTTTGGAACGAGACGATCGATCCTCCACGGTGGATGGAAGAAAAATTCCCATCCAGCAAAACATTTGTAAAGGAGCCCGATTGCGCACTTTCTGAAAAATGCTTTTACATAAATCCACGCTCTCTCTCTCTCTCTCTCTCTCTTACTGCTCTCGTCCCACAAGATTTACGAATTGCAGAAATTTCCCGAGAAGAGAGCAAACTCTTTAATTTATACGTGTTTCTAGGGAAAGGATGGGATTGATATTTGATTCTATAGAGTATTTACGATAAGATGTAAAATCGTACGTGTATAAACAATACGAAACAATTTTTCATTCGTATAGTTGACTTTTCTCTAGGATTATTTGGAAGTATAGCTTGACTGTGGGATTATTTATTCCATCGTGGCTTATCGGAATTAAAAAGGATATTTGACATTTCTGAAGAAAAGAGCAAATTCTTTCATTTTTATATTTCTGAAGGGAAATGCTACAATTGATTCTATAGAATATGTATAGATATGTACAAACATTACGAAACAATTTTTCATTCGTAGTTGACTTTTCTCTAGGATCATATGGAAATCAGGTTTGATTAAGATTATTGATTAATGGTACTATGACTTATCGGAATTAAAAAGGATGCTTGACATTTCTGATGATGAAAGCGAATTCTGTATTTTTTCAATATTTAACTTTTAATATTTCTGTCTGGTGTCATATATTTGATCAATAACAAAATTTTTCTTTGGAATTAATCATGTATGTTCATGCAGCTTTTAAATGAAAAAATCTTTAAAATTGTTACAAAAAATTCCCACCCTTTAAAGGTTAAGGGTAAATACCAGGATAAATTTTTAATTATTCGTATAAGATACGGTAAAATTTAATAACACGTAACGTTGAAGAAGTACGTCTGTTTCTCAGTTAACAGTTCTTCAGGATCATATGGAAATCAGACTTCGTTAGGATGACTAATATACGATTGATTTCGTGGCTCATTGGAATTGAAAAACGATACCTGATATAGAATCGCAGTAATATCTGAAGAAGAGAACAGATTCTTTATTTTCTTGATGCTTAACCTTTGAAAGGCCTTGGTTGGTCATATTTCTATTTAGGAATTTCTCATACATATGCAACTTTTACATAAAAAATTCTTCAAAATTGTTACAATAAATTCCCACCCTTTAAAGGTTAAAGGGAAACATCAGGATAAATATTTAATTGTTCGTGAGATACGGCAAAAACTAATAACACATAACGTTGAAAAAGAACGTTTCATGCTCGGTTGACCGTTCTTCAGGATCATATGGAAAAATGAGGTAGGATCAGGATTATTAATACGATTGGTATCGTGGCTTATCGGAATTAAAAACGACACGTGAAGTAGTAGCGTGGGCCGTGGGCACGTGAAAGAGCCGAAGGGAGGAAAGGAGGGGAGGGGGAGGGAAAATCGATCGTGGCGGTCTGCCGAGTTAAAATCTCGTGTTCTGCCCGAGAGTTCTCGCTCCGCTCGTTTTTTAAGTCGACGTATAATTCTTGCGGCGGAAAATATTGTTACTGTCGCTGCGCATTGCGGAGGGCTGATCGAGTTGGGATAAAAAAAGTAATTTACATGAAGGAACCGGATATCGTGCTACGAAGGCCCAGCACGCCAAGTCAAAAAATACGAGATTGCTCGGAGGACTTTCAAAATCACAAACTTTCTCTTCTCCTTTAACTTTCTTCACCCCCTCCCATCGCTCAAATAAACTTTAATTTATGCATTTCACGTCTACTCTACGAAAAAAGGATTCTCTGCTCAAAATGTCCTACATTTTTTTACTTCATTCTTGAAACAATAACAACATTTTTAAGTATTGAGAGACATTGTAGTGCCTCAATGGCAAATACATATAAAAGTAGAGTCATGCCTATACCACCATCGAGGGACTATACTCTTTCATAAAGATAGTTGGGCCGTTCCAATTTTCAAACTAATTTTTCTTCGCGAATAATTCATTGTCATTATTTAAATAAAAGCTTTTATTTTAAATGATTTTGAAAAAGCTTTCATTTGACCCTAAGAACATCATAATCGGTTCATGCAATCCAAACATCTCATACTATATTATCTATATCCCATAAAAAACAAGCTTCGCTCGTAACAAAAGACGACAGGTATATAAATCGTCCAGTGTCAATCATATAGTAAAATAAAATATTAAAATTAAGCAAATTATTGAAATCCAAATGTTAGGCAAGTATTTATTTTTACTGTGGCAAAAGTTAAAATTTCGAGAAAGAAATCGTAACACAAACAATTAAGTTACTTGCCGGCGGCCCGTTCTACGCAATGGCCTTAAATAGTCACATTTTCGAATTGGGGTTTAGCAACACTTTAACGCTTTTATTGTAAGATAGAAACTTATACGTATGGACATTATGGGCCCCAGGCAAGTAACTTGTTTGTGTTACTATTTCTTTTTCGAAATTTTAACTTTTGCCACAATAAAAATAAATACTTGACTAACATTTGGATTTCACTCATTTTTTTAATTGGAATATTTTATTTTACTATATTGTTTATGCGTTGGATGATTTGTGTGCTTGCCTTTCTTTACAAGCGAAGCTTTTTTTTTTATATAAAAATTAATGTAAATTATTTTCTTCCGATCAGTTCATATTTTTATAAACCTTACGTACCGAACCCTCAAAGTCTCAAATTATTATTTACTTGGAATTTCTCGGCGAATGTTTAAATTCTAAAGTTTTTTGGCCTACTAATAACAAATTTCGAATCAAACAGTGAAATTTAAAATAGCTGATCAAGTAAACCAGTTGTTAAGTATAAAATTTGAGTCAGTTTCAAATATTAAAATATCGTGTCGATTTTCAAGCCTTATAATTATTAATTTAACATATTACATTATATATATATATTCAATTAGCAAATAATATACATAGCTTGTTAGTGATTATTTGTCGATAATATATCCACTCGGTTACTAAACCACGTCGAAATTGAAAAATTGAACCTGCAAAAAATTTCGAAAAAAATATATATTGATCTACAATACATTGATGCCATCTAGTAATTTTTTCAATATTTTACATCATTTGCTTGTCGCCCACCTGATTTTGTACAAAAAAAAAAGCACATTTTTTTCACCGTTTGAGATTGTTATAAACAATTGCAGTTCCTACATTACATGTTAAAATCAACAAAAGTACCAAAAGTGATTACTCAGATATGTATTGAAGCCAAAAAGTTCCTGGATTACCCAAACTGTTCATTTTTACGTTACAAAAGCCAATGGAGAATAAGTGGGGAGTATACTTCTCATTGTGTGTGTGTGTGTGTATGTGTGTGAGACTCTAAAGGTTACAAGTCTTTATTACAGCTTCCTAACACTATGTTTTCGTCTATCCTGAAAATATGACGACCGGGGAATCCATTGGCCCACCCTTTCCTCGTTAGATCTCGAATTGCGGTCATTCGAGTGTATGGCTTGTACTCGTAACTTTGCGTTCGATTTTCAGCATTGAAGTCGACCTAATATTTTATTTTTTACTTAATAAAGATAGAGAGATAGAGATGATTAACTATTGACGTAATATTTATTGTAACCTTACATATGCGGGAACACCACCCTCCACGTGCATCGTATCTCCTCCGACTTCGGTGTGAGAAGTCCATTGAATATCCAGATAATTGAAAATTGCGCAAGTGTAAACCTCGTCCGTAGCCAATACTAATTGGAACGTGTTAGGTATAGTTAAAGCATGTATGAGCCCTCCTGCGAAAGATACATTTTTCCACGTCACGATGACCGCATGTTTCGGTTCAAAAGAATCAGACCCAACGACACCCTCGCGAATATCTATCATATTTCACCCTCTCTCGCATTTCGGCCCAAAAATTGATCGTTTCTCGTTTGCAAATCCCTCTCCAATCTTTCGAGATATAAAAATTAATTTTAATATAAAAATTGTAATATTTATAAAAATACTTTAAGATTTTTTTTATATTTCTGAATTAATATATTTATACCTGAAATAAATGCCTGGTCTCTTCTGATTGATGTCAGCTCCGAGAGAAGAGTTTTCCGATGCGACACTTGCGGTAAAATATAACCTATATGAAGGTGGGATCGTTCTTCCCCGGCCAGTCTTTGACGGGGAATACCAGAGGGTGGTCGTAGTAATCCGGAGGATCGCTAAATATTCTATAGGTAACCATTGATCGATAACTAAATAGAAACAATTGGTTTCATCATCAAACTTGTTTAAAAAACATAAAGAATTGTTAGAAAAATTGCGAGAGGCACTCTTGTATGATTGAATCTGGAGCCAAAGAATGGAAGCTGGAAATTTAAACTTTTGTGGATCCGAGTGTTTGACGAATGAATATCAGATTGATAATCGCCCTGATTTTTATCGCCCCCTTTGTCAAAATACCAATACATAAAATTACTGCGTATCTCTCGCAATCTTTTTTCCGTCGCGTTAAACACTGGTAAATAATCATCTGGACGGGGTGCGTACCTATCCGAATCCTGATCAGTAAAATCTAAAATAAAATAAAAAATTTTAAGCATTTCACCTTTTATTCGTATTATTCAACGAGGCTGTTATCTACTTTTATTATATTTTTCAAATTATAGCTCAAAATGATCGAATATGCAAGACTGATAAATTTTCTTTATCAATAACTGGGTATAGATAACAAGGTGCACGATATCAGTGATTCATCCCCGATTCACGCACAAGTGATTAATCCTTAAAGCGCACTAGGGGTCTAAAATATCCCAAAGCAAATAGCTTCAATTGTAACTTGTAGGATTCAAAGTTTTGTATTTGTACCGTCAATTGTGAAAAACCGATTAATGAGAAACATTATTAATTATTTTCGTAATAGAATACGTGAGAATACAAGTTTTGTAGACATTATAAAAAGTTGGGGTCTAAAAGACCCCATGTACGTTTTATGATATTAATGGGAAGTGTGCGCTTCAATGGTTAAATGACAAAACATAAGATATAAGTAATATAGCTAACATATCAACACTATCTCCTAAATTTAATTTAAACTCATCCGCAAAGAAGTATTAAATCTTTTTTAAACAAACCTTCGCGATGAACTAAGAAAATAACCCGATGAATTATGCCAATTATGGTATCATATAGTGTTGAGATTAATTAACAAACAAAAAAAAAACATCTAATAGTTTGGTGCTTAGAGAAATGGTCATGCCCATTGATAACGCACTACTGACCGTATCTTAAATATTTTCCACTCGCGTTTCATCAGCGCTCTTACCGGGAATCGAAGATTTTGGTTTGTCTTCAACGTCCTCATTATTTTTTTGTTATAAAACTATCTACCGGAAATGAAACCAAGTCTTTTTTATCGTGAATGGTTCCGACTTGGACATAGTCGTGCACAGATTTTTCGTGCTCCTCATCTACTTCTTCGTATGGATCTTCCGGGTCGACTGCGAGGTTCGGACTCACTTCCGGTTTCGCTATTTCCCAGCTTTCCTCATCAACCGTTGTCTCGTCGGGTGGAATAATGCTATATGCACTTTCCAGGGTTGCGTTCACGTTCTGGGCCAAGCATTTCGTAAGGGATGTAGTTAACAGAAGAAAACAAAGAGCCACGAAGAAATTAAAACTAAATTCTTGCGGTTATCGTGTCCGCATCTTGAATCCGTCAAACTTTACGAAGCAATCGCTTTGGTACGCACAACGAAACTGGACAGAGATTCGAGTAACGATTGTATCGAACCGTGATAACGGCGGTGATATCATCCTTTTTATTGTGATAACGTATTGTTATTTTTTTACTACAATAGTCCCTCCAGGAAGAGTTTGATCATAAAGGATTCAGAAATGTTAGCATTTTCATTGGTTCCGCCATTTTTTTACTACAGTAGAGAGGATACGAGCGCGAAACTTAAACAATTGCGATTGTGCATGCTGTTGGTAGTTTCAGTTTTATATTTTGGTTCTTATTTGACAGTTTATGTAATAAATAGTAATTAGCCGTGATTCTACATACAATGTTATATTTTCAATCTGAGAAGGGTACAAGATGAAAAAAAGGATTTAATAAAAAATGCAAAAATTAAGTTTTTAGCACCGTTGTTCATAGAAGAAACTTCAGCTTAAATTTACTTTATAATCTTTAAGATATCTATTAAACAAGTACAGTTGATTTTAAGCTTGAGATTAAGTTTAAGATTGGACGATGGATATCAGTACTACGAGTATATTTATCACATTTATTTTATACCAGTAAGTCATTTGGTGCAAGTGTGCGCACTTGCCCATTAGAAGATTGTCAGGCTTAACAGATAAGGGTTAGTAAAAACAAAAATAGATGAAGGTCCGATAAGGAATTTATTAGAGTACTGATTGCCAAAATAAATTTTACAGTAAACCGTTTCATTCAAAAAATAAGTACCTAATTTTATTTAAAAGAAGACAGAATCTGTACATTTGACCCGTAAGTCGGGTAAGTGTGCGCAGTCCTATAGGGCAAATGAGGGGCAGTTGAGAGAATGTGAACGCATTAGCCCTAACGATTAATATCCACAAAAAATGTATTATTTATTTCAAACGAAATTAACAGATTTTCACAATAATTTACTCTCTTTGGAAAAGGTCAAATAATTTATATTTAAAGCTATATCTACGTGCAATCACAATTAACAAATCCTCGAGATCGATTTATTAACAAATCGCATAGAATAACTCTATAAAACCAAGAGGGAATGAAATTAAGAGATATGAACATGTGTATGTACACACACACACACACTTATGCCCACGATACAGATTGAGAATAAAAATTGATAACTACACCGGTACTAAGTATAGCATCAAAACTGATACATGATATTATTCTCAAATAAATTCTTGACATGGAAAAAAATATCTTACCTTAATTTTAATCTCGACTTAAGCTTGACATAACTTATCGTTATGAAAACAACTATTTTGGAAACGTATAAATTTGATTTTATTGTAAAAAATAAAATCGCCGTACAGAGTGTTACTTTCTTGGTCTAAACTAACTTTCCACTCAAGAACCTTCGATTTGCTCTTGTTTATAACAATTTTAATATTAATATTGACTTCCCAAAACTTTATATAACATCTCAACACGTAACTTGTGATTGACACGTGCATGTGTGTTTGTAACGGAAGAAGCATCATCGTTTCCGACAAATTAAAATTGGAATATTTACCAACTTAAATTTAATTCCCTTTTCCTTATATAGTAACACAGAGAAAACTTATATTCTAGGAAAATTAGAAAAAATTAATTGTATATATACAGAGTGTGGCGCATCAGGCACCCCAGAGCATGGGTACAAAATGACGCGTATCTCTTTAATTATAAGAGATATGCAATTTTTGCATAAAACCTTTTCGAAACCTCTTGTTATTTGCTTTCAATAAGGTCATATGAAAAAATTGAATATCTGTTACAGTTAAAGAGATACACGTCATTTTGTATCCATATTGTGGAGCGTCTTACGCGCCACCCCCTGTATATACAGAATTTTGATTTATAATTCTGAATAGTTGCAGTAGTTTGTTTGCTCAAGACATTGCAGGAATATATAGAAGAAATTATAAGCCTGGAGGCATACATATACTATATGTATATAGTACGAAGGGATAAGCTGCATTAATTAGCAAAAATTTCAGGATTGGTAGATTTGCCAATCAGAGAACGCATAGAGAAATACCTCGTGCATGGATGCTGGGTCCGTCACGGTATTCGGCTTTATGCAGGGATGTGTTTGAGCAATGCAAACGACGAGAGCCGACTATGGCCTTGAGCACAATGCGTATCCCGAGGGTTTGCCTGTTCAGGAATCGCGTACAATGTCAAAGCATTCACGCCCACGTGGATTCTAGGACTGCCAAGCAACGATACAAACGCCAACACGCTTTTGCTGTTCCCCCTATAACGCTTCACCCACACACACATACGTAAAATCACACACCAATATCGAACACCATCCCCCCCCCCCCCTTCTCTCTCTCTCTCTCTCTCTCTCTCTCTCTCTGAAAGATCGTTTACACTAACCCCTAATGGACGTTAAACATTCTAACGCCATGCATTCTACAAAATTTCACCCTATCCCCATTATTCACATCCCAATTCAACCTCCACACCCTGCAAATCCACCTAATTTCCCACTCACTCGTCCATTCCTTATTCAATATCGAAACGTAACACACACACACACATATATGCAAAGTACACGATAAAAGCAAAATTAGCTTATCCATTATATTTAAAAATATGAAGAAATAATTAATTGTTTGAAAAATTCTTTTTTTTTAATTTTAGTGAGAAGAGGAAAGTGAGAGTATAAGAAGTTCGATAAACTCATCCTTTCTTTAAACGATCATTTGCACTACTTCCTAAAATGCACGTTAACAATTCTAACACTAAATTCTACAAAATTTCACCTTATCCTCATCATTCACATTTCAATTCAGCCTCCACAGCCTGCAAATCCACCTAATTTCTCACTCACTCGTCCATTCCTTATGCAATATCGAAACGTAACACTTACACATACATATGCAAAGTAAACTATAGAAGCAAAATTTGCTTATCCATTATATTTAAAAATGTGAAGAAACAATTAATTGTTTGAGAAATTCTTTTTTTTTAATTTTAGGGCCATTCCACGTCAAAACAGACAGATTTCGGAGTACAACACCGATTTTTTTTTTAAAAAATATATGTTAATATATAAGAAAATACAAGACTTTTGGCGCTAGTTTGAGTCAAAAATCTTTTTTCGTTTCGGAGATACGAGCTGTCAAAGTTTGCAGTTTTACTGTTTTTGGTAAAAACACGTAATCTTTGAAAATTTATATCTCCTAAACTAATAAAGATAGAAGACTCTGGCTGGAACGAGTGTACTCAGAAAGAATCATACTTTATTAGAAAAATATAAAAAAAGACAGTTTGTTTTAATTGGTTAAAACTATTAACAATTAAAATAAACATTTGAATTAACAAATGTGTTGTCATGCTCTGACAATTATAAAAAAATATCAGGAATGTTCCTTGGAATGTCCTCTACAAAGAAAAAAATTAAAACGCGTATACTCTCTTGGTGTTCATAGTGAAAAAAAATATTTTATCACGACGCGCTCGGCCAGAAGCGTCGTTCGAGCGGCGTAAACCGGTGAAGCGCATGCGTAACTGAGCGCGACTAGTCTCTACATGTCGGAATCCATCAATCTATGAATAATGCGAGCTAATAACATGTTTTAATTGTTTGTTTATGTTTTTATAAATATTATAAATTAACAATATATTTATTATTATTCTGCTTTATAAGCAGTCGTTATTTATTTACAAAATAATTAGCAATAAGACATTTGAACATGGCATTGAATATACAAATTATATACTAATTTATATTTACATATTTTATTAAATTATGGCAGAAGAAAATATTAGGAATATGAAATTTCTGTACTGAAAATATTTAACAAACTTTAACAATTGTATAATTATCTGATTGAGGAAAAGCTTTAGTTTGTAATTGTGTCTTTGAATCTATCGTTAAAAATGCACGATAATTTCAAGTTCCTTTAACTATTTTCACTTTTCAAAAAATCTCGTACGAAGTGTTTTAATAAGCATTAAAATAATTTAAACGAGATTTTTTTGAAAAGTAAAAATAGTTAAAGGAACTAGAAATTATCGTGCATTTTTAACGATAGATTCAAAGACACAATTACAAACTAAAGCTTTTCCTCAATCAGATAATTATACAATTGTTAAAGTTTGTTAAATATTTTCAGTACAGAAATTTCATATTCCTAATATTTTCTTCTGCCATAATTTAATAAAATATGTAAATATAAATTAGTATATAATTTGTATATTCAATGCCATGTTCAAATGTCTTATTGCTAATTATTTTGTAAATAAATAACGACTGCTTATAAAGCAGAATAATAATAAATATATTGTTAATTTATAATATTTATAAAAACATAAACAAACAATTAAAACATGTTATTAGCTCGCATTATTCATAGATTGATGGATTCCGACATGTAGAGACTAGTCGCGCTCAGTTACGCATGCGCTTCACCGGTTTACGCCGCTCGAACGACGCTTCTGGCCGAGCGCGTCGTGATAAAATATTTTTTTTCACTATGAACACCAAGAGAGTATACGCGTTTTAATTTTTTTCTTTGTAGAGGACATTCCAAGGAACATTCCTGATATTTTTTTATAATTGTCAGAGCATGACAACACATTTGTTAATTCAAATGTTTATTTTAATTGTTAATAGTTTTAACCAATTAAAACAAACTGTCTTTTTTTATATTTTTCTAATAAAGTATGATTCTTTCTGAGTACACTCGTTCCAGCCAGAGTCTTCTATCTTTATTAGTTTAGGAGATATAAATTTTCAAAGATTACGTGTTTTTACCAAAAACAGTAAAACTGCAAACTTTGACAGCTCGTATCTCCGAAACGAAAAAAGATTTTTGACTCAAACTAGCGCCAAAAGTCTTGTATTTTCTTATATATTAACATATATTTAAAAAAAAAAAATCGGTGTTGTACTCCGAAATCTGTCTGTTTTGACGTGGAATGGCCCTTTAGTGAGAAGAGGAAAATGAAAGTATAAAAAGAGTGTGCCTCATACCACCTCCACCCCCCCCCCCCCCCCCTAATAGAAGATGATTTACGCTACTCCCTAATGCACGTTAAAAATCCTTGACACTGCACAGTACAAATTTTCATCCCCTTTTTATTCACTTCGCACAATGAGCCATTCAAACCCACTTAATTTTAGACTCACTCACCCAATTCTTCATCAATACCAAAGTGTAATACTTATACATACACCTATATAAAACACAATGGAAAAAAATTAGATTTTCCTGATATTAAGAAAAGCCCAGAAAAAAGTGAACGTTTCTCTCATTCCCTGATGGACGTTAAACATTCTAACACTGAATTCTATACAAAATTTCATCCTCCATTTTCTCATATCTCAATCGAACCTCTACACACTGCTCAACTTGTTTAATTTCACACTCACATGTTCATTCATTAACAAATATCTAAATACAACAATTATACTTTTCCCCTCGTGTAATTCAATCGTTAAAAACGAGCTTTTCATGATATTAAAAAATAACCCAGAAAAAAGTGATCTTACGTCATCCCCTGATGGACGTTAAACATTCTAAGACTAAATTCTATACAAAATTTCATCCTCCATTTTCTGACATCTCAATCAAACCTCCATACCTTGCTCAAACTTGTTTAATTTCACACCAACACATTTATTCATTAATTAATACCTTATAACACTCTTATATATTTACCCACGTGTAAGACACAATCGATAAAAATGAGCTTTTCCTGATATTAAGAAAGGGGAAGAAAAAAGTGACCGTTCGACAAATGATTTTCTTTAATTCGGGCGAGAAAAGGGAAACGAGAGTGTAAAAAGTTTGTTCTGTTTTCTTTGCTGCTGGATAAGTTGTCCGGCGTTGAGAGGTTTTTATATTCGTTTACCCAGTCCCCTCGTGTCTTTATTTATGAGAAAAGTTACGGGTAGGATCCCCGCCAATCGCAGATTCTCCAAGAGAAGTATAAAAAGGCTCCTGCTGCTGCTGCTTTGGAGAGAAGGAGCCAAGTGGCTGGGAAAAATGAGAAAAACTAAGGAAACTACGAGAGTGGACAGTAATACACGAGTTTCCTCCTGAAAATACATAATTCTTTACGGCTCGCAGCAAGCTAATCGATCCATCTTCAATCTGCCCTTACTCTTATATATATATATATATATATATATACTATTCGACCAAGAATCATCGCGAAAATAAAACTAACGTTCTCCAGTCTCACGATAAATCTCGCAGTTAAACGCATTAATTCCCTTCCATCCACTTTAACAAACGAATTCTCCTTGATGGTTCAGAAAAATCCACAAATATTCCCTACCTACCTAGAAATTCTTTAAAGTTCCATTAAAAAAATCCAACTTAGAAATTTATGTTCTTAGAAAAGAGAGAAATGAAGTTATATATACATATATGTACGTTCAATGGTTTATTATTGTTGAAGCATAGTTTTGTCTGCTTGTTCTTGTCAAACTTTATCAGATTCTTTCAAGAAAATTAAATCCATGTCGAAAAGACATCGATTCAACAGACGTCTGATTTATTGAAGCAGTCTCAAACCAACTTGAACCGTAATCTTTATTATTCTAGATATAAATAACACGATCCGTTTCCGTTATGACCGATATACGTAGCTTCCATAAAAGTCACTGTTTAATTTTGAATAAGGATGAAAGTCTGACTGGAATATTCTTTAATGTCGAAGCTTCAATCCTTCGGTTTTATATTTCCGTTAAAACTGTAATATATTATATCGAGAAAAGTTTGAAATAGCTCACATTTGACATTAAATTGAACGGTCGATTAGTATTAATAAGGAGCAGACTTAAAAACTGTAGAGTCTTTTACTCATTTTTTGAGAAAATTTGAATTGATTTTAGACAATTTAGTAATAATTTAATACGTAAAATTAATTCTATCTTGAATAATCTTGCTAAATTTTTAAATCTTTATTATTTATTTTGAAATATGTGAAATTGCATGTTTAATATGTTAACTTATAGTAAAAGAAATTTGTAAGTTTGTTAAAATAATGTTGTAATTTGCATTCAAAAAAATCAATATTGATTATTTACAAACTGTTAGTTTGATATATTTCTATTTCAGCCATTTTTAGAATACCAGCTTCAGAAGATCAATAATTGTTTTCAATTATAAGACTAAGGCTTTAACAGTTTGAATTATATATTTTATTTTGACCATTACTTCAAGTTTAAAGCTTTGTTTATTGAAAACAAATTCAACATTTTATACTTTGCATAATCAATACGTTAATCCACTTGTAGGTTATTAACATTCCTAACACAGAATAATCAGAATCTCCATCTACCACTCTGCATCATTTACCGCCAAAAGATGCGCGTACCTTAACCTAACATCCCAAGGCCATTTGGGGAACCTAGCCGAGCACATTCGAGTGGCATTTACCACCAAATTTAAATTTTCCCATGGCACAAAAACGCAGAAACTGCATGAAAAAGAATTACGTTGTATAATGTAAGAACATTTCGTTATTTCGACTGAATTAATGTAAATATTATTTTATTGCAACTGATACCACGTTTGCCAGCATTTTAACAACAAAAGGTTTAATTATTTACTAATTAAACAGAATTAAGACGAGGATACAAAATCAACCAAAGAGTTATTCATTTTTTATTGAACGAGATTAAGATAAAAACAATTATTAATTTTTCACATAAGTTAGATATAGAATAGAGCAGAGACTGTTGATGATATTAATTAAATTTTCCCACTGCACAAAAACGAGGTGAAAAAAAAATATGCCAAATATAATATAAGAAGATTTCATTATTTCATTTGAATTCATTTAAATACTATATTATTATAATTGATACCACGTTTGCACCATTTCAATATAAAAAAACTTAATAACTTACCAATTAAACCGAGTTAGGACGAGGATAAAACACCAACGAAAAAGTTATTAAATTTTCAATGAACGAGAATAAGATAAAAACAATTATTAATTTTTCACGTAAGTCGTATATAGAATAGGACAAAGACTGTTGATGATATTAATTAAATTTTCTCACTGCACAAAAACATAAAAACTACGTCAAATAAAAATTATTTCATAAAATATAAGATTTTATAATTTCAATTAAATTAATTCAAAAACTATATTATTGCAACTGATTTCACATTTTCCATCATTTTAATACAAAAAAAACCTAATAACTTACCAATTAAACCGAGTTAAGACGAGGATAAAAAACCAACGCGAGAGTTATTAATTTTTCAATGAACGAGATTAAAAGAAAAACTATTAATTTTTCGCGTAGGTTAGGTAGAACAGGATAGAGACTGTTGATGATATTAATTGCTCGCTAGCCATTAGCAAATGACTCCGTTAGGAGTCAAAGTCATGACTAGCTAGCATTTACCATTAAAATTAATGTAACGCTATATCCTTTCTCATTTGGCACCATCAGCACGCATGTTTGCGTATAAATTGCACAAGAGTAGACAACGATGTATCCATTGTTTAATGCATTGTTCACCAGCCACCATTAAAAGTCAAAGCTGTGGTCGCGTCACTCGAGCAATTAATTTCTCACCTATATGCTTTAAGCTCCGAGACGTTCCTTAATAGTGTGTGGAATGTTCCGCGTATATTCTTAACTCATATATATATATATATATATATGAGCTGCTAAATGATGACGTTTCATTCAACGCTTTAACACACTCCACGACAGAACTCCCAAATTAATCTTAATTATATATTCCTTCGTTTATGCATGGTAAAACGCAACCCCCCCCCCCCCCTTCTTCACCATTACTATTCATCTAAACAAAATACTCGTTCGAAATTCCACGAAAATAAGTTTAATCAAAAGCGTGCAATCGCTTATTAAGAAATTCCTATTGGAAACTGTTTAGAAAAGCATTTTCAGCATTGTTTTGCAAAATTGCAATCCCATCGGTGGAAAAATGCTGGGATCCCGCTCCGGTAATTTCGTAATGGAAGAATATCAGCTTTTCTGAATAATCCTGAAGAAGCTAGCGATTGGAAAAAGAGGATTGATTTTTCTGCTGGGTTCCATGGAACGAGGGAGATGATGCGCGCGGGTATATTTCGGAGTGAGTGCGTTTTACCAACTGTCCCAAATAATCCTCTTAGAGTCAATCACTTGAGACGAGATCGATTCGAAAATGCTAGCAGCACCAGCTCGGGACTCGCAGTGTGGCAAATACTCCAACGGCCCCGGCACCGTCCTTCCTTCCGGCCCCTCGCGAGTGCGCGGACCAACCTGCTTTTGCTTTTAGAACGATGATACGCCTCTCGATATACAAAATACTCGCTTATTCGCCGCTGTAAACTTGGACGAACCTTCGATGAACCGAGTAACAATAGTTCGAGTGAAAAAAACTGTAAACACTCGTTCATTCCAAAGAATGAACGGACAAAAAAGCTTGTGAAAAAAAACACAACAACAGCAATTGACAACTTTGTTATACCCAGCACACAGCTGTAATTTTCCAGGAATTCTCGACCCACCGTGTTTTGATTTTTTTCCAAGAGAGAGCAGTTTGGTAAACAAAGACAGGAGGTATCGGGTCACGCTCGCCCGTAACACGAGCCTCTGCGAGATTTCCTTTCGCGAGATTCGTCGTCGAAAGAGTGTGTAATTTTATTACACTCGACGAGAGTGTAATTTTATGCACTCGCGAGTGTTCCTTTGTCCCGGGGACTCGCGGGTCTCTCTGACTTCGCTAGGGCACCAACTATATATATATATATATATATATAGTACAGTCTAATGGAGGCAGCAAAAAAAAACGGTGCACGCGGAAGAGCAGAGTTTTCGCTTACCTTGAAAAGCAGCCTCGAAGGTGGTTTTCTCCTCGAAAGGATTTTGGGCGAGCGTCAGGACGGCCAGCTGGCCGAAAATCAACACGAACCAACCAAGTCCAGCCATTGCGTTCACCGATCAACATACACTCGCGAACTCACACTTGCATAGCTCGCTCCTGCACGACCTTGAAAAACCCTCAGAGGTTTCGACACACTCTCCTCCTGTGTATTTATCCTTGATAATGGCGTCTTCCACCTCTGCTCCCCCCTCCTCTACACTTCCTTTTGTACGCTTCGATAAACACTATCCTCTCCGTTAGTACACGGGACACCCCAACAGAAAAACACGATCAGCTTCGCACTAAACACTGACAAATATTAATAACTCTATATATATATATATATATATATATATGTATACAGTTATCCTCGACTATATTTACTCGAATCCCCCCTTATCACTGCAGGAAGGAACTGGATTTTAATTGGACGAGGTACGTTAAAAAATACAAAGCAACAATGCAATTTTCAACGTAGAAAATTCTGCACTGGACAAATATCGGATAGGAATTTTTATAAAGGAGGGGGGTTGAAAATCCCTTTGTTGGACCAATGAAGCCGAAGCAGGTCCTTTATTGCCAAACTCGTTTGAACCACTGTTTCCTCGAACCTATCAACATTGAATTCTCCATTTATCACAACAAAATATTCCTTCGATATTTTCCACAAAATTTTCCCCCTTTTTTTTATGCAGGATATGCTCTGATTTTCCGAACGTGGAGTTTGAACTTTGATGTCGATCTCGCGTTTAATTGTCGGTTTTTTGTAAGGTAGTCTGGCTCGGAGGCTACTTCACGTTATTTCGGATGTTTACATAGATTCGTAATGGCGGAGGTCGCATTGTCGGAACGAGTTGGGAGGTGTTTCAGGGGCCTCGTGGTGTATCGATGTCACGACGGATGGAGAGAGATGTGTGTGTGTGTAAGTGGGGTGGGAGAGAGAGAGAGTGTAGGTATGGAGCGCCTGTTCTCACCTCTCACGGGCCACAGTCAATGATCGCTTCCCATTTTCCAGGGAAGCGCCATGCAAATTCGCTTTACGTGGCACGAATATCGATACAAAGCCACGCATCCTTGTGCACTCGCGTCGCTTGTTTTCAAAGGGGTTCCTCACTTTTTAGAAAATACACCCCCCCCCCCCCCCCTCCCTACTTCTATGCCCCTCTCTGCCACCCCCTTTTCAATCAAGTTACGTTCGAACAGAAACGAAACCATCCGATTCATCCGAAATAACTTTGTTGCATTATCGTGATTCTTGTTATCACATCATTTTCACGTAAGAATTTTCCGCATTGGCGTAGGACCAAGGGAAACTCGTGGAAACGTTTAGAAAAGAATTACGAGAGCCTCGTTAGAAATTTCATATCTGAAAACGACCCTTTGTTTCGTTCCTCTCGACTTTTCACAGGAAAAAACACTCAATGGAAAAAGAGACGCATAAAGATATCGGAAAATGAGAATATCGAATGTTTCGTATCAGGAACTGACAGGGGATGAAAAGAGTGGAAATGACCAAATTGAGATATTTGTTGATTTTATATTCCTCTGTAATTATACACACGGTTAACAAGTTTTTGATTTTTCAATTAGTCTCTTCAACGAACCGAGTTTTCTGTAATATCATTCAAATGCAAGTGTATATGTTTAATTGTTAAATTATATAATCTTCCGTAATTAATTTTTCGCGTTAACGGTATTGCTGTTGTAATTTCTAGCAATTATTGATGATCCAGGATTACTTGTTATATTTATTATTGCGTTAGCAGAAATAATCGGGCACTAATTATACGAGTGAGTTATTCGCAAAGAATACATGATGCGAGATATGCAGAAGAATCGAAAAGGTCCAAAGTAGAAAAAGGCGTGTGTATATGTGTGGTGTTCTGATAAAGGGGCATGTAAAATAAGGAGCAAGTTTTTACAACCCTATCCAACGTAATATCTCGCAGTCTGTGCCAGTGTTGAGGAAAAAGCAGCAAACTATCGATTATGGCTGGTACCGAAATCACGCTCTTTCTCGATCCTTTCAAAGTTCAACAACCACGTTTAAACTCGTAACTCTTTAGCTGTAGCCTTGACTGAGGCTCTCTCCTCGAAAAGTATGAATTGATTATTATTAAAAAATCCAAGTGTAGCAGAATGAACATTTTCAGGATGAACTCAACATCCATGTAACAAGTTCCAACTTTGTTGCACACAGCAACTTTAAACTCCCCCCTGGACCCCCACACACTTCACCAAGCTACCCCAGCCAAATCCCTACGATCAACAAATTCCGAGCTACCTAATCAGAAACGTTTCCCCAGCCAGAGAAGCAGCACCCATGAATCTTTCAAATTATAAACCAAAGAACTTGCTCAATTTCCTTCATATCCAACATCGACAATCTTTCATCTTTTAAAGCTTCGCTCGTTCCCCAAATTACTACAATTTCTCTCCCTCTCTCTCTCTCTCTCTCTCTTTAAAATCTAAATTTCTCCAACGTTTCACGAGCCAGAAATTCTCGCACGAAATTCTCCATTCGCATTCTGCACCGCTTGGAATTTTCTTGAACGATAGGAGATATTCCAGTGGGGGGTTGGAGCGTTTTTGGTATAGAGGGAGGATGAAAGAGGGTGGTTTTGTGGGGGATTTCAAGGGGTTTCTCAGCGAGGAATTGGACGTAACGACACTTTTCGCGAGAACCGAGGGTCGGGTACCTTTTGGTAGCACACAATGTGGAATGGTAGAGAGACGAGTGTGTCGGAGGGTGAGGACACGCGAACGTCACTGAGGGGAGGCTCGAGACGACCGTCGAGGCCGGCCGGTGTCTCCAATCGAACTGCGGGGGTTTCACGACGGTGGCGCCGCCGAGGGACGCCCGCGCTCCATGCGTCGCGACGCCACCGCCACCACCACCGACTTCGATCGACCGCCATCTTTTTTTTCACGCCTACCCTTCACCCCCCAACTACCCCCACCACGAAACCCTCCACAGCCTCGTTGCCCTTTTACCTGCCACTAACCACCAGCAAAATCCACATTTCTATCAATTTTCAACCTTCGAAAATCCCTTAAAAGAAACATACTCTTTCCTCTGTATATATATGTATATATGCCGGATATCTCCCTCCCCTCTCCCAGCAATCGATTTTCAAACGTCGGAATATTCCAGTCTACGAGGAGGATCTTACGATGAACGTGTACGACTCCTGCAGAAACGTCAATCGAGGTGAATGTAAATTCATGAAAATTGTTTAAAAATTCATCCTCTTGGTATTGGAGCTCCTCTCGATAGCCTCGATGCGTTTCGAGGGTATTTACGACGTAGGATGATGACGTTTTGAAGGTAAGGTGGCTTTTTCGAGAGAACCTTCTTCTCCCATCTGGGACCATCTCGTCTCAGGGATCAGTTTTCCTGGATGATGCAATTGTTTTAGAATCGAGATCGATTCCTTGGATCTTTGGATTAAGCACCGAGTGTTAAAGCTGTGGGCAGAATTTTTTTGGGCTTTTATAACTCAGTGGGTAGAAGTGGCTTGGTCGAGGGACCAGTGGGCCTTGAAATTTCTCCCAGCTGACCACACCAGCCTGCTGAAATCATCGCTTAGTATGGTACCCTGGTGCTTAGACCGTAATTCCTTGTCCTAATGAATCTTAATGGACGAAAGTTTCCTCCCAACCGACAATTTTCGAATAACGAAACTTTGGCTAATTGGAAGCCAATCTGGATCATTGAATTTCTCCCTGAACCGGATCAAGGATAATCACCGTGCCAGGGCAAGGATCCTAAGCTGGTCAACTGCGAGGTTAGCCAAATGTTGTAATTAATTAAAACTTTACATCAATGGTTCTTATGCTGATAATGAGTAATTTGTTTTTCATCGAATGATAGAACGAATGAACATTTTTTGGATCTACTTAATAGCTTGATATTGAATTGTAGCGACAATTTACATAATCTGTTTATAGATCTTATATTTGAGAATGTTTTTAATTTTAATTATGAATCGAAGATCCCAGCTGGTCAAGTACGAGGCTAGTCGAATATTGCAATTAATTAAAACTTTGCATCAATGGTTTTTATGCTGATAATGAGTCATTGTTTTTCATCGAGTGATAGAACAATTGAAAATTTGGTGGATCTACCTGATAGCTTGCTATTGAACTGTGGTGACAATTTACATAATCTGTTTATTGACCTTATATTTGAGAATGTTTTTAGTTTTAGTTTCAAATCAAAGATCCCAAATGGTTAACTACGAAGCTAGTCAAATGTTGTAATTAATTAAAACTTTACATCAAAGCTTTTTACACTGATAATGGAGAATTGGATTTCCCTTGTGAATAACAGAACGAAAGAAAATTTAATAGATCAACCAATAGCCTAATTGAATTGTGATGAAAATGTAGAAGCTAACAATCTGCTTACAAATCTTGCACTGGTGAACGTTTTTAATTTCAGTAATGCATTGAAAAAAGTTGTTGCAATTTTAATGGTCTCCATCATGAATGAAACAGCATTTTATATATCGGTCCTTTAAACAAGCCCTGAAATATTGTTGCAGTAACTTAATTGATATCTTTTCTGGTTTCTTCAGGAACTCGTTGCCCAGGGATATTCAAATTTTAGTTTATTCGAGTAATAAACAAGCACTCGAAACTAATCGAGTTCAAGAAGGAGCTCGTTCAACGTGACTTTCGTGGTAAACGACTGAACATGTAGTAAAAAAGTCGAGTTTTATAATTTCATAAAAAGATTGGAGCCTCAATATTAAAATCGATAAGTCTTGGGTATTACTGTAATCTCTGCAATAATTGATCAATAAGAGTCATAAAAATAAATGAATAAACGCTGCTTCTTTCTTCATACTAACTTTCAACATTTATTAACACTCTGCAAGGATGACGAATAACTTTGTATCGCAACGATGAATCTTTGCCATTTGTGCTTTCTCCTCGGTTGTTGTACGAAACTTAATAAATGCAGTAATAAAAAATATATAATATTTATAAAATATAAATGTCGGATGATGTAAAATCTAATACTGCAAACATTATATAAACAACGTCTTACATCTATAATATCGTGTATAATATAGACAGGTATATGTCTAATTGGTACTGTTAACGATAGAAGCACCTTAAATTCAACACGTCTAAAAAGTTTTCTAACAAAATTACAAATATGTGCGCTGGGAAAATATTATTTCGCTTAATTATTTCAACTTTAAAAAAATATTATCTTACGTTATTACTCTTCTGTTTATTGCTCTCCTTCCTACGTTCATATATTTACTGTTCCATTTATAAATTATTAATCCTGGCCATTAGAAAACAACGTTAAACTCAGTAGCCAATCGAGCTTGCCCACTAAATACAATAGAATACAGGATTCATAATTAATTTAGCAATCGGATTTTCAGGTAGCTGTAGCAACGTTGCATGTACATTGGCTCGAGATCCTGAGTTTTGGGTATATTTTCAAATGGCCAGACTCTGCTGGATTTATGGCTGATTTCTACCTAATTAGAACACATGTAGAAAGGACGGATTCCACGTAGAATATTGTGATGCGATTTGCAGCTCGATACGAATACTTACGGCACTTCGGCACGACTCATTTGCATATAGAGAGTCACTTGAGAATACATCGCGACTTCCAACTTGTATAATACAACTGCCTAACGCCAGCATGTCCCCTTATTTCTTTACTCGAATGAATTTTACTTTTCGTTCCATCAACGCTTCTTACCAAGCAGACCTTGTACGAGTGCCTGGAAAATTTCCAAAGCACAATTTTACACTCGAAACCAACCAAAGATAACAATAACATTGAACTTTGACCTCAAGGATACGTTTGATCGAGTTGGATGAAAATTTGCACATTTGGATGGAGAATTCTAGATCTCTTCTAATGATCAATATTTGAATTAACGATTAAAAATTTCTGCTTGTAACGCGAGGCAGCGAAAGAAAGGTTTCGTCAGCAATGTTTCGTTCGTAGACAGGACAAATTTTAATAACAATTTTAAGAGACAGTTTTTGTGAACGAGTCCCAAGTTTCCTCGATAGGTGCCAACACAACGATGACCACCAGTGCAGCCGTAAAGGCAGCTACGACTACAAAGTAAATACCAAAGATGGTCTTTCTCGCTCCAGCATGCTGCAAAGAGACAAAGTTGCATCTTTATACACTATTCCTTTTGCTTTCTTCAGATTCTTTTTTTAGAAGGAGATCAGACTTTTTCGCCCAGACTTCCTTAGATGTACTTACAGGTGCATCTCGCCTTGCATCCGGATGAACCATTGATCCTCTTGCGTGCATGTCTTTCATCGGGAATGAATTCACCCTCTGACTCGCTTGCCTGTCAGAAGCACAGCCCAAGAACTGCAAAAAGTATCGATCTTTTTATTCGTGGCAAAGTTTCCGTCGCTGGCAAAACTTAAATCCTCCACGAGAATTCCTTGCGAGGAAAAAAGATGCACGAATCACGCGTATTTTTCTCAGGAATATAATTTCCAAGTTAACGCGCGCGGTATTTATGGTAAATCTTGAGGATTCGGGTCGAATGCGATATATACTGCACCTATTGCTTCTTACCGTAAGAACGAGGTGAGTCAAGACGTGGAAGACTACGTAAGCAACCAGAACCCAATCAACCCATTCTGGAAGTTTGGCCTTGCTCAGTCTCACCGCAAAGAAAATTGCGATTACTGTAAAAGTCATTATTAGGATGTAGTGCATAAATCTGGATGATGGACTTTGATCGTTTCGAGTGTAACGAGGAATGTGGTATGGTTTATTCGTGTAATAGGAAGGTTGATTTTCAGAGGAGAAACACTAATTTTATGGAATTTTACTCACTGCCACAAATTTGCGCCGCATTTCCGATGAACCAGTGGGTCCAATTGAAGAGGGACCTTCTCGGTGCACCTGGATGAGGTCTCATGGCAGCCATGAATGGTTGGATAAAACAGAGAATGGTCGTGGCTAACCCGACCGATGCGTGAATCGTCTGCGAACTCCAGTCACCTAGTTCCACGAATATTATTACGAAGGACGATATTGTCATCAACCATGTAAGAACCATGAAGAATCTGTGCCACTGAAAGGAACAAAACAACAGTCAGCTATTCTTGAAGAAGAAGAATAAAGAAACATATCCCTTTTTCAACCTTATTTCTGTTTTCTGATTTTATTGCTGAAAATCTTGTTCAACTATACGAAGCTCTAAATTTTTCATTAGCCATTTGAAAAAATAAATGAGACTTTTTGAATATATATAGATAGAGAGTATATAGGGAAAATGATATTACACACGTGTGATAAATTTTTGCTGCGCTTTAAAAACAAGGGATGATAAAGTTTGGTCTAAGAGGGAGATTTATTTAAGGGAGGATAGAATCCTGCAAGGTAAACAAGAATTTTATTTGCATCTACATGACTGGAAGTCGTATAAATTTGAGAAGGTTGGAATTTATGGAAGGTTCGATTATCTAAGATAAGTTCTGGATTATCCGGCTGGAGAGGAGCCAAGCTCGAGTGTTCCTACGTAAGGTTTACACTCTACGCTTTTGGACAGTGCCAAGTATGAGGTACTTCCGGTAAGAGCACCGAGTGTGTCGTGCCAAAAACAGAGAACCGATAATAACAGGTAAGCAAACAATAGAAAAATTCAGGGATACGACTATCCAAGAATTTCTCTATCGAGACTCTTGTATACAGTCTTAAGAGTCATTTAATAACAGTGGAAATAAAAGAATGTAATATTTTAATTGTATACTTGTATAAATTTTTAGTCTTTTCGTGTGTATTAATGAAATAAATAATTTTTTACACAATTTTACTTTGTAGAATGTAATTTTTATACTTCAAAGATGTTCTTTGATATATATATATATATCACTTTGGAAAGTGATACAAGATCATAACTGAGGTATTGAAACTCGAGAGAATAGGATACTTTAGAACAATCTTCCTAAGCACCATAGCCTCCCATCTAAACAGAGAAATGTCGATAAGTACAATTGGGAATCTCCGGATCATTGCGATTGGATAGAGAGAAAAAAATGTTGATCCTGAGGGAAAAACATGGATTACGTCAGGTGTTATGGAATGGTTGAAGAAAACAAGGTTTCCACCTCTTTCTGATTTTTAGTCAGACTGCATCATTCCAAAGGGCAAAGCTCCACTTAAATTTTTAACGATCGACGATAAAAAAGACACTCCAATATTTTTCAATCCAGTGACTGAAATTAGTTCATAAAGCTCAACACTCTTATCGATCATTTCCAGTGGTACCTAGTATTATATATTTTTTAATATCTAGACAATGCTGGTTTAGTAAAAACATTCCAACTATGTTTTAAACTGACAATAAAACTCAACGATTCGCGGGATCCACCAACTCCCATGAGATTTTTCACTTAGTTCTCAAGGTAAAAAATCAAGGATTAATGAATTTGTTGTTTCTTTGATTTTTCAAACTACAATTTGTATGAAATAAAACTCCCTTGACTTTTTATAAACCACTTGAAACATCACAGCTACGTTTCAAAATCATTATAAATTTCAACGAATCCCAAAATCACCTTGAGACTTTTCGTTCAGTCCTCAAGGCCACAGGTCAAGGATTAATAAATATTTCTCATTCATTTGATTTTGCAAATTGCATTTTATATTAAATGAAGCTTCCTCGACTTATTATAGATCATTAGAAATATCACAGTTTTAATTTTAAAATCATAATAAAATTCATCCTTACAGAACACTTGACTAAAAGCTGTCTTATAGACATCTTTTAGTCATCCAATTGACTAAATGACGCCTAATGATGTTTTTAAGTCACTTGGTGCTGCATGTGCAATGACGTCAAAAATCCCTTGAAACTTTTCGCTCGGTCCTCAAGGTCAAAAATCAAGGATTAATGAATTTGTTGTTTATTTAATTTTACAAACTACAATTTGTATGAAATGAAACTTCATCGACATTTTATAAACCGTTTGAAACATCACAGCTACGTTTCAAAATCATAATAAAATTCAACGACTCCCAAAATCTCTTGATACTTCTCGCTCGGTCCTCAAGGTCACAGGCCAAGAATCAAGGAATATTTGTTATTTCTATAATTTTGCAAACTGCATTTCTCTTAAATAGTCTTTCTTCAGCTTTTTATACCGCGAAATGGTCTCTGCAGGAAATGGCCAGGTTTTTAGAGATCCAGGAAGGACAAATTTTACACTCGGAGGCTCAACGATGGTAAAAAATTCACACTTACCGCAAACCAATGATCCTTGCCGCATAATTGCGAGCTGACCCAGGTCTGTCTGTAATACCTGGCCAAGAGGATACCCACTGACGCGGTTCCGATCCAAGCTGCCAGCATCAAGGCTCCGTGCACTCGGATCAAAAGGTTGTTCGACGCTTTGAAGCTACTCACGTCTGAAAGAAATTTCGATTCGCCGGTTGGTTCCCTCAGCACGTCATGGTACCCAATGCCATTAGCTGAAAACCAAACAACGCAAAAACATGAAAATCCGCATACTACGTTAACTTTCCCTTTAACCCTTCATAAAAAATCTCCAATTCTTGTCCTTAAAATTCTAATCAAATTTTCTTACAAAAAAAAAAAAACAAAGAACTGACATAAATCAATCCCTTCTTCGTGCCTCTTTAAAACCAGTTTTATTTTTCGTACAAAAAAGAATAGCGTTGGAAATGTTTTATCGAAGGATGTTGCGGGCAAGGGGTCTATTTTTAAACGGTAATGGATAAAATTACGTCACAAGGCTGGTTTCGAGATACCTTTTAATGAGCTACCGGAAGCCAGGAGGAGATAGTACTGCGTGTTGGCAAGATCGAATCGCTGACCTTGAACGACCGTAGTCTTTGCCCTCCAAAATGAGCAGGTGATCACGTCGTCTCGTATGGCACTCGATTCCAACTGAATCGAATCTGATGGCTTCGGAGGAATGATACAAGAATAAAAAAATTAAAGAAAGTTTTAAACTCGAGATATATATAGTAGTACAATCAGCACTCTTATGTATAGTACACATAAATCTTAACTCACCGTAGGAATTCGAGTGTTGCTTTTTCCATTGTTCCAAGACATGTGCAACCCAATCTGACCTCCTTCATTCGTACACTCCACAACACTGTCGTTTCCCTGAGAAAAAGAGAAATAATTTCACGTGATAATTTCAGAAAGAACGTAAAATAATTCTCGAAAAATAAAGAGAATTCTATATCGACGATAAAATTGGGAGTATCGTACCATTGATTGGTCTCTGGAAAGACCAACTGCGATATATTTGGCCCCTCGTCCAAGCATCTCGAAGAGGAATCGTTCACCACGAACCAGCACCGTCACCAAGGCGTTACAATTTTTCGTTTGCCAACATTCTTCGGGTACTCCGAAGCAAGTTTTCGTCGTGCCACAACCATCGTAAATTGGTTCCTGCGTTTTTAGCTGTAAAATAGAACCTCTCAGCATTAAACTATACTCTATATATATATATATATATATATATATATACAATTTTAATAAAGAAACTTTTGAGAAAACGGCAAATTTTCATCGGAATAGAGAAACTTTGCAGTATACAGCCATTGCAATTAATCGTTGATCAAGTTGACTCGTAGTAAAATCCGGCGAACGGCTTTCAAAGCTGGGAGATCCGGATTTTCCGGGATAGGGGAGGGGAGTGTAAGAGGCTTTCTTCTCACGACGTTCTCGTTTCGAAAGTGACTCCGACGAGCGATAAGCGTCACGAAACTCTGTTCTCACGTATGTTACCTATCCACGAACCTCGAGATTCGCCCGAATCGTACTTCTCTTAACCTTGACCGTAAGGGTCAACGACCTTATACCCCGAAAACGAAATTGGAGAACGCTACAAATGTTAAAATCTACAGAGAAGCTAACTTGTTTTTATTCTGAAAATTGAACAAGTCGAGCGTACATTTCTCAGAATGGCAATTCTCAATCATAATAAGCGAAATACGTAATTTAAATTCCGGAAGTGGACACCGGAAGCTGAAACTCGACTTGGTTAAAGGTATAATAATAACCCACTTCTTGGTTGAATTTACGATACTAGTGATACTTTTGGTCAAAGGTGGAAATATATATCTTTTTATTAAATTGTTCCTATTCCCAAATGGTCTAGATTAATACGCATCTCTCGTGACTTTGACCGGACAGTTCAACGACCTAACACTTCAAAAACGCATCTGGAGAGCACTTAAAACGTTAAAATCTACAGAAATTAGTATTTTTCATTCTCAAAACTATACAGTTCGAGCGTGCATTTTTCAGAAAAGCGATTCTCAATTATAATGGTTGAAATACGTAATAGTTTATTCCGGAAATGGAAGTGGGTACCGGAAGTCGAGACACAAGTTAGTTACAGGTATAATAATGACCCACTTCTTGATTGGAATTACGATGCTTATGATACTTTTGCAAAGATGAAAATATACATCGTATTATCAAATTTTACCAATCTCCAAAGTCTAGATTTGCTTAATACATACCTCTCGTAACCTTGACCAGAAGGGTCAACGATCTCACACCCGAAAGACGAAACTGGAGAACACTTAAAACGTTAAAATCCACAGAAACTAGTATTTGTTCACTCTCAAAACTATACAACTCGAGCGTGCATTTTTCAGAAAGGCGATTCTCAATGATAATGAGTGAAATACGTAATAGTCGATTCCGGAAATGGAAGTGGGTACCGGAAGTGGAGGCACGCGTTGGTTACGAGTATAAGAATGTGGCATTTCGTGATTGGATTTACGATGCTTATGATACTTTTGGTCTATGGTATAGGAGTATCCGGAAACGGGCTTGGTGCCACATCACCCCTGCCCCGTCCCTCCTGTATCGTGCGTGGCGTGGGCGCGACGAACAAAAGGAAAAGCTGCTGGCCAGAAAGAAAAGTTTGACGACCAGCCATCAACTTAGATACGCTCCAAGGACTTTTGTCTTCACGCTAGAACGAGCTCGCTGTTGCTCTTTGGTGTATGCACTTTTTTTTATCTTCCATTAGATATACAGGAAGATGCACTCCGGATGATCAAAACTTATTCCGGGAGCCGACTAATTTTATTCCGCTGTTCAAACACGCGCCAAACCAACCGCCAATATACCACGCGAAACTCTTTCATTAATATTTTCTACCGTTCTCCTAACACTATATATACATATATATATAGTTATATTACCATCAAGTTTCACACCTTCCATCCGATTAATTTGCTCCACAATTTCCCACTCCCAAATTTCATCGAATTTAATTTTCACCCTTGTACGAGATGATTCCATTTTCTCCCATACATCAATTTATGAAAAAATCCTGCATTTAATTTATTTACAACCGTAAACTCTTCAACGCACTTCCAACAAACGCAATCTTGCAAAGTTTTTCATCGAGCACGACGGAATATTTAAATGAATTTCCCAAGTGAGTGGAATTCCTTAATGATTATTCCTCTCTCTATATATATATATAAATCGATCTTGTTTCAACGGACCGTTGAATTCAAGGTGACATTTCAGGGGGATTTTGCAAGGAGATTGGAATGTTTTAATGATTATTTCTCGTCGACACAGAAGTATTCCAATACGTTAAATCGATATTTGCCATTATGGAGTTATAATCCGTGTGCGAGCTGATCGAGAATGTATATATCAACGGTGGTTAAAAATGCAGCTCGATTTGAATCACTAATTAAAAAGTGCAGCTCTTCGATATAATTACAGGAGCTTGGCCACTTTCTAGAAAATGCAGGGGCTTCTGGAGGAAAAGTTAGTGGGCGTGATTTTTACTCGAATCAAGCGAGAGATGGGAACTAGATTCGAAGGAACAGTATATATTCTTACCTCGTAAAAAACGGTGGGGCTGAAACTTGGTGGCGTGGTGGTTCGAAAGGTGTTCTGGGCTGTGGACGACGTTAATATATCGATGGACCGCTTGAGAACTGTTACTCTCGGAGATTCCACGCCGACCCAGTAAGTTGAGTAATCCTGGGCGAAGGTGGAGCTGTGCAGACAAACGTACACGTACACACCTTTGGCTGACCTCAAACTATCGCGATTTAACGATTAAATTATTTAACACAACGATGGTGCCAATGAAACGTGGCACGAAAATTCTCCCTTTTTTTTTTAGATTGTGATTCGTTGCTAAAGGATTTTCATATGCCAATGAGTCGTAAAGAGTGGCAAGTTTTCAGGGGCTCTATATATATATATATACGTGCAGGACTCGATGTGTAGCTTAATCCAGGTTGAAAAGCTGGAACGGTGGAAAAAGAAGAACGAGAGGCGATCAACTGGGATGCTCGAGTGAGAACTTGGCGGGACTCGGGATTAAACTGCTGGCGTTGAAAAAAAAATTAATGGGAACAGGTAATTCCACAGGAGAGCAAAGCTGTTACGCTACGAACAGCTGATAAGAGATCTCCGTTTCACGGGAGAATTCAGTTCCGAACGCGAGGCCCGCTTCAGCATCCAATGACACGATGATCCATACGTGAATTAATATTCTCAAATATTTTCTAATTTATAGCTTGTTTTTGATTTAAATAATCCCTTAATTTTGCTTTATTCTCCTAACAACAAATAAATCATGTATTTCGTGAGAAAAATATCGCGTGAAATTTACACATAGATTTGGATTTAATTATATCGCGTGGTAAAAGTTTGAATTGTTAATTATTATTATTAATATAGCGTTGTGGATCGGAACTCACCTTTCAAAGTAATCATTAATAAACAATCAAATCTTTTATAAAGTTTGATTAATTTGAACAATCTTTCGCTTAACTTTACTCCTGATAATAATTAATATTGGATGAAATATATGTAGATTTGAATTTAAATATATCGCGTGATAAAAGTTTGAATTATTAATTATTATTAATATTATTATTATAGCCTTGTAGATCGGAGCTCACCTTTCAAAGTAATCATTAATAAACAATCAAATCTTTTATAAAGTTTGATTAATTTGAACAATCTTTCGCTTAACTTTACTCCTGATAATAATATTGGATGAAATATATGTAGATTTGAATTTAAATATATCGCGTGATAAAAGTTTGAATTATTAATTATTATTATTATAGCCTTGCAGATCGGAGCTCACCTCTCCAGGTGTGATCATTCAAGAAAAAATCGAATATTTTAAATAATTTGTTTATTGTAAACAATCTTTTGCTTCACTTAATTTTTTCTGATAATAATTAATTCATATATCTTGTAAAAAAATATATTTATTAGAATTTAGTTAAATCGCGTGATAAAAAAGCTTGAACTATTAAAGTGCCGCACGACGATATAAATGAAAAATTGTATCGAGGTGAAATTTTTTAAGAAACAACTGCAGCTTGATAGTTTCTGAAGTAGGAGGAAGGGTGGGGAAGGGGGGGGGGGGTAAAAAGTGGGAATTTTGAGGTTAAAATCTAATAGGGAATGTTTCACGCGTTCAACCTCACCGTTATCCACATCCCGCTCGACTCGACGTTTTATTCCTGGCACGAGGACCTCTCTGTACCTGTGCCTCGTGCTTTTCGCTAATTCTCTGTCGTGATCCGAGAACCAACGAGTCACGTGGTTCCTCGAGCACACCTCCAGCTTCGATTGAAATCTCAACGGAGAACGTATACGACTCTTTCAAATTTTACCAATCGACAAGTTAATTGGATTTTTTTTACGAGAAATTTTTCCACTTTGATCGAGATTTTTACCTTCGAGTTTCCTTTGATCCTAACGAATGAACGATTATGCCAAGGTGTTACGCGTAGGTCTGCACCGTTAATCGATGAATGGGTTTATAATTACTCGAGTAACTTTATATTTATTATAATGAAAATTCTATCTGAAGATATATTTTAATTGCCTTGTTGCAACTGTATGTACGAGGCATAGGCGTGTATGGCCAGTGTACAAACAGTCGAGGAACGCGGATGTAAGAAGGTAGAATCACGAAAAATAACCACTGGTGCACTTTCACGTTAAAATCTTTCATAATCTGTATCAGGTTGGCATGACCTGCTGGCTCCAAAGGTCATTTGTCTTACCAAACCGATACTCTTTTGTAAAAAAGCCAAACTCTCGATCTTACAAATAATAATAATAATAACACTCCATTCTATATACCAGTACGTTCACAGAATCCTCTGGAATAAATTCAGCCTTCGATTTAATTCGAGTAATTTTTGTGTTGTGAAATTTTTCTTTAATTATAAAAATACTTAATTAAATATTTCCTCTAGTTAATGAAGGAATTCGAGTTTATTGGTAATTTGTTAAAATTTTAGTAAATAATTGAAAATCGTCTGCAGATTATGTTTATATATACTCACTTGAAAATAATCGTGCCTTCGTAGTTTACTGGAGCCTCCCAGTCAAACTCCAGATTTTGCTTCTTCTCCTTGCTGGAGTGAGTCACAGCGTTCTGAAAAAAGAGGAAGGAAAATAGTCGTATGTGTGTAGGTACTACAAAGGAGAGACACGTTTCACGCTGGCTGGCCTCGAGCACTGAGAAAATTAGACGATTCTACTTTCTCGAAAAAATTACGCTCTGCTAAACGTGGAATTAGAAAAAATGTCCAAATTCGTTAGAAATAATGAAGAAATTTCTTATCGCTTTTATTTTGACAGGTATAATCACGGGGAAATAAACGTCGTCGCGTGACTAACCTTTTGACAAATGGCAAGTTTTCTCGTTCGAGAAACCACACTAGTCTAATCGAGCTTAACAAGTATATATACAGGGTGTATATCACCGAAGATCCACCGGAGGTCGAACATAAAAATTCATTTATCTCTGTAAAAATATATATATATATATAAGAGATATTAATTTGTTATATATGACATTTTTTAAACTTCTTTGCATTTGCAATCAGAAAAATGTCCTATGCAAAAAATTAATATCTCTTATATTTACAGACATAAATGAATTTTTACATTCGATTTCTGGTGCACCTTCGGTGGATATACACCCTGTATATAGCAAGTTGTAGTTTTTTATAAACTATATAGATCAATCTACTGATAAATAATTTTGATCGATATCTCTTTATTTATAATGTGTATAAAAAAATGAAAAAATTAATCTTTACCTTAATTCCAGGTATGCATTCAAGAGCTTTGGCAGAGGAAGGTAAGTTGGTGAACTCTCCAACGTATTCACCAGTTTCGACGTCTCTGGCTGTGATTATGAAGCCCTCGTAAGCCAAGCCCTGAGGACTTCCCAGGATCAGCCGGACTCTACCTTGTCCAGCCGCTGGTAAAACTTGATAAGGTGGGTAGGACGTTTGAAGCTGACCACCAGGATGTACTGGCTCCAAACTCAAGCATGCTTTGGGTGGTGCACCATCGGGGAAGCTGAGAACCTCCTTCGATAGCAAACTTTGCAGCAGCACCACCACCACCACCATCAGCCATATCCTTCGCATTTCTGTAAAACAACACATTCTTCGCCTTAGTTCACTCAACTCGATCGAGTAACCTTCCTAATCAATCCCCCCTCCTCACCCCCCATCCTTCCCTCACTCACATTCCCATTTCATGCCTACTTTATTCCTCGCAAAGGTCATCGTTGTTTCGAATTCAAAGCATGTAACCATTTTACGAGATAATGTACTTTAGTTCCTGGTAATAATAACCTTCTTCCTTCTATTTCGTTTAAAATATAAAGTTTTGTTTAAAAAAATTATTTTCAAGTTTTCTTTTATTGTGTATTTTGTATTTGTATATATAGACTATGCTTTGGATCATTGACGTGTAAAGCAGAGAAAATTTAGATCAGAGCTGAGGTTTCTTCTGAACGTAACCTTGGAGGAATGAAACCTTGCCTTTCGACACTAATGTGAAACTAGGCTTGCTTGACACTCGTATACCTTATGTGACAAGATGAGTGTAATTCAGATTCTTCGACCTTGCTTTACAGAAACCGACAACCTCATTCATACTTCCACTCAAGAGTGATAAATTCAATCGACATTCCTCCTATTCTTCCATTTTACCCTTATAACCATCCTACAAAATTATTCCAATCACCCCATTGCTATAGATCCAGAAAAATCTCAAATGCTCGACTGAAACTCTTGAAAGAAAAATTCCAACAATATTCGTCGAGAATAAAAATATTCCTGCAATAAAAACAAAAGAATTCTTTAATTAATTCATAATGATCGCGTGTATACAACAATTAATAACTATTTAAGCATTTGAAAAGGTTTAGCAAAACATTTCTGCAGAGAGACAACCGGAAAATCTTTCGAGACTCCTTCGAGAGATTGTGCATGTGGCTTATGAATGTACAATGACTGAGATTTATTCTCACTGATATATCTGCAACATGAAAATTATACATATAAACGGCTTCTTACGATTCACACGAGGAAGATAATGTAGGTGAGTGGAATAGCAAAGGATAGGAATATATCCAAGAGTGTCGTCATGTTTTATTTATAGTTTATTCAGAAACATATACACCTCACCTTTGCAAATGCATCGATTTTCAAAGATGAGCAGATAATTGTTTAATTAAGGACAAAAATATATGCCACGTATAAACTCTGATACGATGATAATATCAGTAATATGCATTAGTCAATTTAATCTCACTCGAACAGTTTTCCTTTGAATAATTATATATACTGTATATAGTCAAGCGTGACTCAATACCTAATCTCGAAATTATAAGACTGAATTTACATAAAATTCAAAGTTGTCATGATTTCTTATTTATTATTATGATAGAGTGATTTGTCGAGTGAAATTTGAACCGAGCCCAAAGTAGTTTATAAGGATTAATTTCGAATAGCCATTTATTTCGAAATTTCATTGAGGATCCTTCGAGTATAATTGAAGTAGTTACATAAGAAAGAACGGAGGAATTTCTGATGAGAGACTATCGAGTCGAAGAACGTGCGGCCAAAGAAACTAGTAGGTCGTGTACAGCCAAACTCGATAAGTGAAAGTGAGTTTCTATGATGTGTAGGATGTCCCCACACAGGACATAGACATGGATGATGTCCGCCTGCTAATTGACTCTGCACGAGCATCTCCATCGATCCTGAGGATTCGACATTTAGCATGAATTTGTTAGTTTAGTTCCAAATAATCAATGATGAATTTATCAACATTGATTATATTTATAATCGATGATAAAATATTTTTTACTCGCGTTATAAAACTCGTGATGAAAAATGTCAAAACCCAGCAAATATGAGAATTTTTCTAATTAATTCGAGAAACGATAAAAATTACTTTGACAAACAATAATTAAACTCCTTCTCGCGTCAATCGAGCAATTACTCCGAGTCTTGATTCTTTTCTCACAACGACCACTCGACTGGTTAAAAACCCTGCAAAAAGTGTATTTCCCAAGCTGTTTTCTCGGATGTAACGATCAGCATCGTTTGAGCGATGTTCTAATGGAAAAAACCTTTCGTCCAGTGTGTAACTCTGTATTGTTCGTGTGTGTGTGTGTGTCACGGAGTTCGTCCAGTGCTTTTATTTAATTGCAAATGTTAAAATATTTACCGCAAGGTCTCTCCGCACCGGCGCGCTAAGGATTTAACGACTTGTTCCAGTTTTCTCTGCCAAGCTAACGACATAGTAATAACAGTACACTTTTTTACATTTCTTTTTATTCAACGTTTATGCTTGTTGAATAACCAATTCCACGTCCGGACTCGTTCGGATAAAAACGATAATGTCAACGAATGAAATTTTATCAATCTTAATCTTCGTTAATGAGAGATGTTGATATAGCAGTGTGGGTGAAGAAATATTGGCACGAGTGTATAAATAATTATGCTGTACAGATATTTACGTCGAATGTTACGTAATGTAGTGTAAAGAAGGTTTACGTCAAGAACCTGTGGAAAATATATTAGATGTAAGTTGGTGTATTCGTAAAAGAGCAAAATCATGACGATGAGGAGAAGAATATATAGTATAATCAGAGTTTAGCGAAATCTTACGAGACTCGCGTGAATTTATATGTGTAATTAAAGAAAATCTTGATTAACGTAAAAATACCCATGTAGCATAATTTAAGGGAGGCTAGTTAGAGCAAAGTGTTTCGTGACGAGAAGAAAGTGGAATGAGGTAAGATGGTGGTAAAACATAGCGAGATTCGCGTGGATAAATGTAATTAAAAAAATCTTAATTTAACGAGAAATATGTATAAGTGAACACGTTCGAGTGGTAGTGAGGAAAATACAATACAAGAGTAACGTGGAATGAAAGAAAGCAGTGAGAGTGCATGGCCAAGTTTGCTTGAATAAATGTAATTTAAAATGACTTAAATATCTTTAACAAATATGCACGTGTATATAGCACTGTGGATTGAATATAACAAACGAGTTACACAGATATAACTAAAATAGTTTGATCGGACTCGAGTATAATTGTTATTAAAATTCATAATAATTTAACATAAAAATTATTTTATTCAAATAAATCTTGCTTTGAATACTCTCAAATTAAATATTTTACTTTATAGTATTAATCAATATTATTTAAATCATACGAAATTTATTTCAAAAGGATAAAATTTAATTTGACAGAACGAGAAATTTGTTAAAACTTGGTAAAGCATTTTATTGTAAGTATTAAAAAGAGTTATTTGAATGAAACGTTTTTTTATTCATACTGTAATACATCTGTGAAAAAATATAAGAGTTTCGATTCAGAGTAATTTAGTATGAGAGTAAAGCTGTGTTAGATTAAGTAGTGGTAGAGCCTGGATAGTTTTGCATGAATTAATATAGTATATGGAGTACGTAGAACCTGATTCTAGGGTAATTCCATTCGAGTGATTAATACTCGTATCAGTGACAAGAATTACATTGAACGACAGAACGAGCACGAGGCACGTTGGTATATATATATATATATATATATATATATAGTAGCTACGAGAAAAACGTCCTCTACGTATTGAACGTGTCACAGTTGGGAAAAAAAGCCACGACTCTTGCGACACGACATGTGCGTGAGTAGCAAGGGCTTTACGAGATTTCTTCTTGCTGATTCGAAGCAGCAATGCTCAACCTCTCTTTTTTACACCATGCCAATTCCGCCAACACTTTTATAATAATAAATAGGAATCCGAGAAAAACACCAGAGAATTTTCAAATTACCTAAGATCCAGTAAAATATTCCATATTGAATTTTTAACGTCATTAAGATATTTTGATAAATAAATTAATTTTTTGCTATATCACTTTGGAAATTTGAAAAAAAAAACAGTAATTTCATACAACTACTCTTTCTATAAGGAAAAAACTAATTTGTGTATAATTTTAATCATTGTACTCTCCCTTTTTCAATCGTATAACATTATATTGCTGTTAACCTTGATTCAATTAAAAGTTGAAACGAATCTCGGAAAAAATTATATTGATCATTGTCGAATTCGCTTATTATCTTGAATGAAACTCATTGATTTTTGTTTTTTTTTCGTATATTATCGTAGTAATGAAAAAGAAGAATTAAACGAAATCTCGTATGATTTTTCAACATTAAACTTTCAACGTTGATTAGATATTTTGAAAACTAAATTAATTCTGTGCTATATCTTTTTAAAAATTGAAAAAAAACTGTAATTTCATAGAACTACTTTCCAAAGAAAAGACTAATTGAATAAAAACTTAAAATTTTCATTTTCTCGTTTTCTCAATCGTATCAATATGGTTTTCAACCTGGATTCAACCAGAAGTTGAAACAAAACTGTACAAAAAATGTCTTGATCATTCTTTAATTTTATTATTATGTTGAATGAAACTCTCTCATTGTTTCCTTTTTCGTATTATCGTGGTAATGAAAGAAAACAATCACTCTAGATCTCGTATGACTTTTAAACATTGATTATATACTTCAACACCTAAATCAAGTCACATGGTTACATCACTTTTAAAAATAATAAAAACAATATTTCCATAGAACCACACACTTTCCAAGGTAAAGGCCAACCGAAGAATTTTAATCTTCGTACTCTCTCCCTCTTAATCGTGTCAGTGGTTCTCAACCTGGATTTGAGCGGAAGTTGAAGCGAGTCTTAATTTCTGCTGATTGTCGGAGTCGACGTATATCGTCTTGAAGAAGGAAACTCTCTCGTTTTCTTTCTCGTATTATAGTGGCAATAAAAAGGGAGAATAGAAGGAGGGGGGAGGGTGTTACATACAATTGGGATTGTCGTAAAGGTGGAAAGTAATTTTCCAGGCTGGGATTCCCATTGACTAGCGAGGCTCGAGCGACAGATCGCGGGTTAAGGTGGTACAATCGGAAGCCCAGAGTTATTATCACGTATCGTTCATCCATTGTCCGAGGAAAACGGGCACAAGGCTTCGGTTAACGTTTCGATACGGGTATATGGAGGCGCGTGCTTGTGTGTGGTATAAACAATTGCGTGCGTTACGCTGGCATCTGTCGTTACGAATCGCTGCCGCATTTACGATAAAAGCAATAAAACATCCAACTACGTACCCCCCCCCCCCCCCCCCAACCACCTCCTTAACCACAGCAACCAACCACACAGATCTTTCATTCTCCATCCGTCCGACTATTCAAACCAAAATTCCATTCCACCAACGATAAATTTAAAAACCTTTATTCCAAATCTCTTTTTAAATAACCCCATTGAAATTAACAACCCAGCAAATTGTTCCTAATCGATGCCTGGATGTTGAATAACGTTATCCAAAGACGATACACTTTTCTAATCAAAATGATTTTAATTAATTATCCATCGAATTAATCCCAGCCAGAAAAAGGGAAAGCTTCTTCAAAGCGATGGATGGAATCTTTCAGTTGTGCATCCATGTATCGTTAAACTGATTAACAGGCGTTTCGTTTCTGCTTTATCCATGTAAATTGATCCCAGAAGATTAGCTCGCTATTGTAATCGTATATGTATTCGGTATATATATATGATAAATTACAGTAACACGGGTTGTAGTAAAAATCATTTGCATACTCTGCGGTAATTAAAGGAAATTAATTGGATAGGATAGTTGAAAATTATTTGCTGAAATTTAAACTTTGAAACGCAGAAAATGATGACTTCTTCGAATTCCTAACGCTTATGGAAAAAAGAGCACGTATTAATTACATTAATTCGAGCGAGCAAGTTTGACTCGGATTTCCTCGAAAATAAATTTAATGGCAAGTGCATTTAGCAATGAGTGTGGACTTGCCCTCGACGTGAACTTATTTAGATTTTTTTCCTTCGTATATACACCAGACGCGACGCCTTTAATTACGTTTACATGTATAGCATGTAACATCTTCTACACGAGCAATCTTTTAAATTAAAAACGCACAGCTGCGTATATATACATACGTGTGTGTTCTGGGAGAGAAAATGACTCAGAGCATGACACACGAAACATTTAACCGCATAAGAAATGAATCGGATATTGTGTTTGCTGCGCGCAAAATTATCAATGCCAGAGCCTTCATCCTATATATATATATATATATAGTTGCTTCTAATTTCCTTTCTCATCATCAATGCTTTTCATCTTTTTAGCATAGAAAAAGCCCCACGGGGTCAATGACCTCCCCGTGTTTGCCAGCACGTCGCCATAGCAACATAGTACTCCTGCCCTATAAATACAGGTCAGCAATTATTATTCTTATATTGTTGCACGAAACCACCTTATTATTCCGCAAATCTACCAACGTTTTCATTAAACCCCTTGCTCCACGCTCGCTGTGCTGAAGCAATCCAAAATTATAATGCTCGTTTTCCTCGTCTCTCGTGGTTCGTTCAAAAACTCTGCACTTTGTAATTAATTGACAAATCGATCGTTAATTCGATTGACAAAGTTTATTAATTTTAACATCGAGGAGAGTTAGAAAAAAATGAAGAATCATTAATGTAAATTAATCAAGAGACACGGTAGTGTCTCGAAAGCAAGTACATAAAAGTAGGTATAGACGTGTCAATAGTGCCGTCGAGGCACTACTGTATCTTATACAGCAAGTTTGGCCGTCTGAATTTTTAAATCGATTTTTCTCCATGAATGATACACTGTCATGATTTCAGTAAAGATTTTTTTAATTGACTATTAAACGAAAGAATGATTTTGAACAGAGAAACACGTGGCTACTGCGTATGGTGAATGATGAAAGATTTACGAAGAAAAAAATCATGAACATAAATTAATTTGCATGACTATCAAACGAAACAATGATTTCGAGCAGAGAAACACGTGGTGACTGAGTGTGGTGAATGATGAAAGATTGACGAAGAAAAAAATCATGGGGAATGGGAAATTTATGAATGGAGAATATCAAAGTTTGTTGCTCGAGTTTTTTTCCTCTGGAAAAACTCAGCATTTCCCTTGATCCAATAAAGAGTTTCATCGTGTGGCACACTTGTCGCGCACGCGTGTTTGCCAATGTGTGTGCAAAAAGGTTTTTGTAGGTGACAGATGACGGGAGTGCAGACTGCACGAGCCAGCAAAACTTTTTGCCTAAAACAATCGCATCTCGAATCAAAATTCAAGCCAACCCGACTGGCCAGCAGCAAGCGCACAACAAAAAGTCTATTTCCCATTTATAAAATTCCCTCCACGCAACTCCTTTAATCAATCCAGACTGCATCCAATCCTGTTATCGAACTATTAAATAATTTCATTCAAACTACTGCCCTTTTTTCACTACACACACTGTCGGAAATCAAGGCAAATAAATCCAATTTCAATCAAATCAATTTCTCTCTACCCTATTTCTCTTCGTTAAACTTTAAATAATCATTCATCAACGCTCGACTCTTCATTATCCTGTAAATTTATTGTTGTCAAAGTAGAAGGAGGAAGCGTGTATAGAAACTCTTGTTGAAGAAACATAAATGAAGAGAAACAGGAGGAGCAATCCGTGAAAGTGGCACTTAGTTTTTGTTATTTTTTTACGAACGTTATTTGAAGATTCTTGCACAATTTCCCATTGTTAAACTTGAACTTTGTGTAGTTCTATCAATTTATTGTTGTAAAACTAGAAGAAGGAAGTACATATATATAGGAGGTCTAGTTGAAAAAACATAAAGGAAGAAAAACAAAAGATTAACTCGTGAAAGTGTCACTTAGTTTTTACAATTTTTGCACGAATGTTATTGGAAGATTCTTGCGAAATTTCTCATTATTAAACTTGAACTCTGCAAAGTCATGTGAATTATATTTTTATATGAAAATAGGCGAAGGAAGTGCATATGGAAACTCTTACCGAAGACGAGAAAATGGAAAAACGAGAGAAGAAAATATTAATCCATGAATGTATCACTTAGGTTTACTATTTTTTTATGAATAGTATTGGATGACATGTAAAATTTCCCCTCGTTAAACTTGAACTCTGCAAAGTCGTGTGTATAATGCTCGTATACAAAAGTAGGAAAATGGAATGTATATGAAAGTCCTCTGACAGAAGAAATGTAAATATAAAAAAACTAGAAAAGAAAATACTAATCCATGAGATTATCATAAAATTATTACAATTTATCGAAGAATGTTATTGGAAGATTCTTATAAAATTTCCTCTGTTAATCGCGAACTCTGCAAAGTAATGTAAATTCTGCTGTTGAAAAAAGCAGGTGAAATATGTGCATATGGAAGCACTCTCTGAAGATACAAGAATATAAAAACGGGACAAGAAAAGATTGCACCATGAATGTGTCACTTAGTTTCTGCTGCTTTTCCAGGAAAAAAAATCTTGCCTATATATATATATATAACTCTGTTGCTACAACAGTATGAAAAGGAAGTGCACAAGGAAGTTCTCGTTGAAAAAATATAAATAGTAAAACGAGAGAAGCGAAGATTAAACCGTGAATGCGTCATTTAGTTTTTGTTATTTTCCAGGAATGGTATTGGAAGAGGTTAGTGAAAATTCCGACGATTTTCAAGGCTCAGAGGCTAGCTCTGTCACTGCGCATTCCTGGAACCACTCACAGACATACAGGCACACACACGTGAGAGCACAGGGAAGACGGATCCACTCGAGAGGAATAATAATAACAAGAGACGCGCGTTACTTACGACGCATTGTTTACGTAAGAGTTCGGGCCGAAGCAAGGGGGACGCACAGCGTGACAAAAAGAAACAAAATCTCAAAGATTTTCTAGGGCAGCAGCTGCATCATCGGATGATTCGATCCATCTATCGATCGATTCGAGGACCAACGCACTCGCGAACTATTAGTCTGCGTCACGAGACTCTCGAAATAACTCGATCGGCTGACCGATTCTTATTGCACTGGAACGTTGCTCGAGAGTCTGAGGACGCCTCGACGATGTGGATCCAGGAACAGAAGAGACGCCGCACCGCAACAACTTTTAACTGGAATCTTTTCGCGTGCTCACTTGTTGATTCCCGGTGTGCATAGTTCCGTACGGTGAACGTCTACGTTGAGAACCACACCTTACCAGAGACTGTAGAGAATACAAGTCCGGGCGAGTTGAAAGGCCCTCGCCGGTCGCCCGTGAGACCACCCAGGAACGTACCGATTAAGCCGAGAACCCTGCGTTTCCTCAGATTCAAAAATTCCATTTTTTTAGATAAAACAAAATATATATTGTTTATTATTATAAATTTTGTGTTATTTGTATCATTTACAATCTCAGTAATTTGTAATATTTATGTCTTAGGGGTTTTATCGTTGAATATAATTTATATTATTATTCTAGGAAAATTTTATTTATTTCTCTGAGCAAAAAGAATGATATATAACAATATTTTAAATTTACTATATATATATATAAATGTTTAAGGATTGCAAGGAATTTGCCGCGCCTAGTTTCGGTGCAGAGCTACATGTCAAGTTGTATCAATTGACCGAATAACGAGGGGTAGGGCAACGTATATACGATATTGAAACCATACAGTGGTTGGACCCCCAAGGTAAAACACAAGAGGTAACTAACTGGTATCAAGGTGAAGTACACCATATTCATCGATCGGATCGCGTCACATGAATTATTAAATTGAACCGGTAGCGAGGAGTAACGATAGTCCCGTAATTATGCGAGGAAAGTTGAAAATTTCACCGTTTGAACAGCTTACATAGAGGGAGAAGGGGGGGGGGGGGAACTTCCTCGAAAGATTAAGCTCGCGTGGCGTGTTCACCATAATGACCACTGAACGAGTTCCGGTGCGCGAAAGAGCTAAAATTCCTTATAGGAAACTACGATACGTCGATAATGTTTAATAATTCATGTCGAATAATTATCATCGTTAGCTCGTGACAATCGATGCGCGAATCAGCAGCAATTAGCAAACTAATTAAGATTTGATATTGAATCGTCCGCGAGGACTGCGAATGACGTTTTGGTTTTCGAAGCGAGCTAGTGGTCCATTTCGGGCCATTTTACGGGTTCCACGACTTGTCTTCGATGCAGAACTTAGACGGCCCTGAGTGATCGAGGAGAGGGGGGAACCGTGTGGACGTCGAAACGGGGATACGACGTACCGTACATTCACCGTTCGGCATTCACCTCAGTTTTATCGATGTATTTTTGTCATTCCTGCTTGTTCCAACCCTTCCCTAACCATACGACACGACCCACACTGTACTATAGCTATACGTAATTCCCATCGTAAAATTATTGTTAATAAAATATCCGATGAATTGCGCTATTTAGAATCTCTTAAAATTGCCAGTTTTCCTCAATGAACGTATCGGCAGTTTACTTCCTCGTAAAGTTTTACAATTCTTCTTTGCCCAATGTGCATGATTAAATTTTACTGTAATTTTATGCAGAATTACGCGTTGCAGTTTAGCGAAACACCTATAAGCGTGACGATTCCTTATTATATTCTTTATTGGCAGTTCTTTTAATAATAAAATAAGATACGTGTTCGATTTAAAAATCATTTTCTTCCATGGCTGAAAGAGCTATAGCTACATACTTTTTATCGGACCTGCGTGTGACGAGAAGAAAAGGAAATTAAGGTTTTAATGAATTTCAGTTTTTTCAAGGCATGATGAATGACGCGTACAATTTGTAGACCTATCGGAATTTTCACGATGTAAATTACAGAACCGGTCCTACTGGAATAACCGTATCCCAAAAAACGAGATCGTTGACCTTAGGTTATGTCCCGTCACTGATCCTAGATATTCATCCTTTTCACATTGATTCTAGTAAAAAATCACTCAATTCGAACGATTCAATTTTTGTTTGTATTTGTTTCTATCGTGCTCTAGAAATAATGATGCTTTTTAAGATGGCCAGCTCTCGAAACTCGGGAGCTTCCCGAGATGGTACGATGGTACGTAAACAGGCTGTCAGCGATACAGTCGGTAAAGTAGGGAGCGAATTTACCGACCTTTGAAGAGGGCGCCACTGCACGGAGAACTCGCGTGAGTCGGTTTACACATTTTAACATAACCGCGCATCGTTAGCTTGTATTTCGTGTGTATGAATGTATGAATGATATGAATCATTCGAAACTGTGTAAGTTAGGTTAACTTGTTGATTCTAAGAAAATTTAATCACGGTGAACTGCTGCAAGTTGTACAATATAGTTTGTAAAAAAAATCTGTGAAAGCCTTAAAGTTTTAGATAAATTTTGTAATTTTCTGATACTTTTGGCTAGTTTTATCAGTGAACCAAATGGAAAAGGTACGTTTAGAAAAATATTTGAATAGTGTAATAATATCATAAACAGAGAAATATTCGCTATGTGCATACCTACACATTGGTAGTCAGGTAAGAATGTGTAGTGATGCATATGCATAATATCAGCGCTGACTGTCGGTAAATTTTGTCATTTTTGTCGGACTTTTTTTGTTTATGTATATTGCTACACATTCTTACCTGACTGTCAACGTGTAGGTGTGCACATAGCGAATACGCAAAGCATGAACTTAAAGAATTGAACAAGATTATTCGGGTAAAGAAGAAAAAACTAAATGGATCAATAATCCATTAATTAATCTATTAAGCGTTTTATAAGATAAATATCAGATTCGACGTGTATCTGTGTTTCTAAAAAAATATTGTATGAATATAATATACATATATACATTTGCTTATAACAGGAACAAGGAAAAAAGCGAATGCAATCGAAAGCCGGTGCATCGGTAGGAACACGCAGTGCCGGTGAATCATCGGGGTTCCCATTTCGAAGGAGGAAAGTGAGTAAAGAATACCGCTAGTTCAAAAAACATTGTTTACATATAGAACTGATCCCAATCTTCATAAATCGCAATTATATTATCCATCTAGTTACATAAGCTCTACTCAACAATCATAATAATTTCATCACGCTATCGGCAAAAGGATAATTAAATTAAGTGACTTTCATTTAGTCACTCGGTCTATAAACGATTTTATGACGTAAATTGCAAAAATTAAATATATCACGTGGCATCCAATTATTTCCAAATAAATACTAAAGATGAGACCAGAGCTTTGCGCTTTTAAATATTTTATTAAAAATTAGTAAACCAGCAATAATAATAAAAACGGTTTTTGAAAATGTTCACAAACATCAACAAAACTATAAATAAATAAATAAAAAGTTTATCAAAATGAGTATTTATATTTATATAATTGCAATTATTAATGAAAAAAAAAATATATATTTTCTAATTTAAATGAATATTAGATATTTCAGCAATGAATATGGTAAAGCAGAGTGAAGCAAAATATAATTTCGAAAACTCAATAAAAAACTAAGGTTCTCTCTTTCACAACTCCCAAAACGTTAGTTTTTTCACATAAAATTGCACATTTTTCGCAAAATACTTCCACTAATCACAGCAAAGTTGTCAAATCGATAATTTTAGTATTGCCAAAAGGTACTCCAAGGTAAAGCAAAAACGTCTGCAAATTTCAAGAGATGATTTACAGCAGCAGCATCCTAGCTTACCGTCCGTGGATGTTGCAGGGATTGGAGGGGGGTGGGGGGAGGAACGAGCACGTGGCTCGGTCAGGGAAGCTGCGCTGCGCGTGCACGTCACGTACGATGTATCATGCGGCACGCATGTGTGGGTCACAGGATCAGCGGAGCAGATGCGATACGTGCAGAAAACGGCGCGAGTGTTGAAAGAAGCGCAGCCGCGTAAACTATCGAGAAAAGTTGAGGTACTCGGAGGCCCCGAATATTCGCGATCAATCCTGTCGATCGAATCGATGACCGAACGCGAACCCGACTGTCGACGCGAACGTTTTTACCACTCAGATATATATATATATATAGCGCTAAGCCCCTTTAAAGTGCCCAGCCAATAGCAGTGTCCCATTTAGACTGCCACATTTTTTTTAAAGTTTCTTCCAGAAGAAAATTTTGTATTCAACATTTTCGCACCTTAACGCGATGTCTTCGCGAATTTCGTTGAACGATAAATTTTATCTCTGACGAATCACGTACCTTTCTTGAATATTGTACTCGTATCTTTGATGTTTCTCGGTCTCTCCTGATTGGTGCAATATTATTTTACCTTCGGCTTTCCTCAACTTGTGGCTTAACGACGCTCTTAAGGAAATATCAAGGGTTATTACACAGTTTTTAATGAGTGTGTTTATCAGTCTATTGCAAAAATTGCGGTTTCCTAAGGTGATCGCGAGTGAAAAGTGTTGGTGTTTTGAAGAAAAATAATTAATATACAATATTTTTTGCACAAAGATTTGATAAAAATTGTAATCTCTTTGTGCTAAAATTGTAATTTATTTATTTTTTTTTTTTTTTACTGTTTTCAGTCTCTTGTGAATCAAATCATCCGAATGTCGTGTAAACAGTGCCAGAATTTTTAGTCGAGTAAAATAGGAAAATGTCGTTGTTCGCTTGTTGCGTTCGCCAGGTGAGTCTGTTAACTGAGACAGGGTTCGGAATTATTTGCACATTTCGGCTAATTACTATAGTCGCTAATAGGGATTTCCTATTAGCGGCTATAGTGAACAATTGAAATGTGCACAAATTTCCGAGCCCCGAATTAAGAGAAAGCAATTTGCGAATTTCAGCTATTCACTTTAGTCACTAATAGGGATTCACTATTGGTGACTATAGTAAAAAACTGAAGTGTGCAAAAATTCCGAGCCTCTAATGAAGAGAAAGCAATTTGCAAATTTCAACTATTCACTATAGTCACTAATAAAGATTTCCTATTAGCGGCTATAGTAAAAAACCTTTTAAGTGCACAAATTTCCGAGCCCCGAATTAAGGTAGTAGTCTGGTTGTTTGGGTCGAAATTTTTTTTTTTTTTCATATTTCGATAGTATACCAACATGAGAATACGGTGTATAAATTTTAAACCGATATTCAAAATATTAACAAAGATATAACATATATTCGAGAGCGCCGCATAATTGAACGCTGTAAGGTGCACGACAGCTGCTAACGGTTATTCCTCACTATTATGACTCATTACCTTTATATTTCCTTGAAGTTTCGTATACCTTTTGATATACGAAAGGATATAACCAGATATACCCGCGTTTGACACGTATGAAGAGACCTGAAGCTTGTTGCACGCACCGGGGATCGACGATTAGTGTGAGGATGAAAGTTCTGTTAGCCAAACTTTAAACGCGCGTTTTTCTCGAAACCACGTTTTCTCGGTCGGCCCGAGGCATAACAGATTTTCTGTTGAACCGATCGGGCTGAAATTTTTACAGGTTGTTCTACACATCTGTAATTCTGGCGGGTACTAGAATCAATGTTTTTCATTCATTACTTTTCAATTTACAGCCCAATTTACACTAAAAAATTGTATCTTTTTCTTTCGAAGTCCGCCATTTTATTATTTTTCAACCAAATTAATTTTTTCTAGCACCTGCCAGAATGACAATCCTACTGAACAATAATCCGTTGCATTTTTTTGTTTCCGATTACCCAAACTGGAGATACCTCACGGGCCAGCAGCAAATTTTTTTTATTTTTCACCTACTTTGACCCCATGTAATTTAAATAAAATATCGTAAAAATTAAAAAAAAAAATTTTGTATAATTCAATATAGTATTAACAACATATAAGATTTTCAGATTTTTTGCATTTCATTTAGGTAGTCAAAAAAATTCCCGAAAAATACCATGCAAAACCGATCGATTTACCAGACTACTACCTTAAGAGAAAGCAATTTGTACATTTCGCGTCTTAAGAAGGATAAAAATTGTCTCTCTGATTCCACTGTCATTGTTCCATTCGAATCAAGAAAGAATAAGCTTGGCTGAGGCTGACACGAGTTTAACGTTTAAACGTCGATATTATAATATCGAAAGAGAATTTTACTTCTATTTCCGTTATCCGCGTTTAAAAATAACTTAACCATGAGGCCTTTGCTAATACCCGCATATATACTCCTGTACAAACTATTGATTTTCTCTAGCTGCTGATTTTATTGCAATGGGAAACACAAAACGTTTGATACAACGTGAATAAAAAATCAGACACACGTAATTATTCCCAGCCAATGAAAATTTGCAAAAAATTCAAAACACGTGGTGCTTAAAATAACTGATTAACGAGGACGATAAAAAAAAATTGGACGAACTCGTGTGCGTTAAATTATTAAAGATAGGTACCTGTGCTGTAAAAATAGTTATATTCACTAAGCAAAAAAAAAAAAGAAAAAAAAAACAACGGTGCTGAACATAAGATTCCTCGTGGATTGTTTCAGCGAGCAACCTTAATTAGAGACAAATTTCTTGCTCACCCCTGTCGCTGGAGTGGCAGAATCGCTAAACGGAAAACGTAGCCTGGCGTTCCACGTTAGACGAAGAGCTCGCTAGAGTGAATAACTAAATTTTCCACTACTTAACGGATTTTATGCTCGGGTGTCAAAGAGACTGCGTCCTTGCTCTAATCATCCTCGCTATTAATAGATGACGCGCCGATATTTTGCGAATTTTGCCTCTCAACTTTTTTTTTATTCAGTCATTTATCAATTTCCCTCCCACGCTCCTCCATCACTCGTGACGTAGGTGCAATTGTTCGATACGATGATCGATGGTTAAATGGAGATTATTTCTTTTGCATAGGCTCAACGTCGAGCAGACGAGGATGGTCTGCGTGTGTTGGCAAAGGAGCCACCGGAAATATCGTGGGAGAACACCTTGGGTGCACCCAATGGGGTGCCCTTCGACGACGACACGAAGGAGTTGCTGAGGAAATGCTTGCAACTTTCCTTACCCCCACCAACGACACTCGAACAGCTCGTCAAACGTAGCGAAGAATTTCCCGTCAAGTTTCCAATTAACACGGTGCGATGCTCCTCTCTCAGGCACAAGGGAGTCACCACCGACACTCTCGAGGTATTCATTCACCCTTCAAAAATCTATCCTACGTCCCAACCGCACCCGCTCCGACGGAGCCCGTGCTTCTCTATCTATGTCCTTGAATATTTTACCCGTTAACCTTCAACTTGTCCATCCTATATGTATTAAGAAATTAAGGTTTGTTGGAGTGGGGTTGGAATTTTTTGTTTCTTCTGGTTCAGTGTCAAAGGTATTCACTATTTCAAAATCTATCCATCTCAAATGATCCCACGATCCTCTCTATTCTAACCCATGTTTCTGCACGTCCTTGAACATTTTACCCTTTAACCTTCAACTTGTCAATTTTATATATATATATATATATATATATATATATATTATCAAATTAACACGTATATCTCGACTGTGACAGTGAAGCCAGTCTGAATCTAAACGGCACCCCCACTTTGATGTCCAAGCCCATATATTTCTATGAGCAACAAGGACAGAGTGGGGGTTCGGCTTAGAGAACCAGACTGCCTTTACAGTAACGTGATCGAAATTTTACGTTTCTCTAGTTCAATGCCAAATTAAGGTATTCATTGATCATTTAAACATCCTATCGATCCCAAATCCTCCCAACGACTCTCCCCCTTCAAGCCTCTGCTTCTACACGTCCTTGAACATTTCTATCGCTTACCCTTCAATTTGTCAATTTTCATATTGCCAAATTAAAATATCTTCACTGTGATCAAAATTATTAATTTCTTTCAGTTCAATGCCAATTCAGTGTACCCCTTGATTCACGAAGCAATGCTACCTTTAATCGCAAGATGGCTCAAGTACAAAAGACAATATGGCAGCCCCGTGGAGAAGGCTGTGTACAAGGACATGGGACTCGTGGAATTTATCCAGCGACTTCTCGATAAGAGAGCAGTTTCGTTCGTGGGTGCCCAGGATCGATACAAGCTCATTGATAATAACACTGGGTCCAATGGTTGGGAGAGTGTTGGTACCGACCACGAAAAGGAGCCCTTGGTACGTTTAACACCGAGTATACCTAAAAACTGTTATACACCTGTGCATTCACGTTTAAAAATAACCATTCAATCATAAAACGATATTTTCAATGTTAAAAGAAATTATTTGCAAAATAAATATAATAATCAATCGTGCTTTTCAGGTTTTGGCAAAATGTTTGTCCTACGACGAAATAAAATTGTCAGCCATGATGGTGGTGTCCTCCCACACCGAGTTCATAAATGATGGTTCGAGAGAGAACAGAGGAATAGCTACTAATGATCCGGACTCGATTGAAAGGACCGGAGTCATTATTGGAGTAGTTGGGACCAGATTCGCGAGACCACGTGTCATGGAATATCAGGATATTCTTTTGACGCCCTTGCAAAATAATATGGATAATGGGTAGGTTCACTCGAATTTAAATTGTGCTCTTCGATGGATTACGTAATCTTGCATTGCAATTTACTGCAGTGAATAGTTTTGTTAGAATTTTCTCGTAACTTTGATCCTTTTACTATTTTAATAATAATAATAATGTCAGATATGGACCAGCTGTGGAGGGCACCACCGAAGAAAAACGAGGACTGAGAGTCCTTTGGGCCAAGTTTTATGGAGAGGAGTATCATCCACTCTACGAGGAAGTTGTGAAACGTGTAAAGTCGAAGGATAACAGGAGATACATTTCACTGGCCAGCCAAACTGTGTTCGATATAGAAAACTATATGAAAAGAACTTTACTCACCGTCGAACTCATCTTACTCGAAGCCAATACTCGAGCTGAGAAACAAAATACCACTGCTTTTATCCATGTCGTGGGTTTTGGCTTAGGTGAGAAGCCACTCTTCATGTTCTTTGGATTAACTGCATTTTCCAATTCAAGTATATATAGATACACTTAAAATTTTTTAGGTGTTTGGAGAGTAATACAGGACCAGGAAATATACTTTCTGAAAACTTTCGAGATTGCTGTGAAAAAGATGAACAAGAAATTAAAATACGTATCTGACATTATGTTTGCATATTTCCACGAGCAGAAATGTGGAGGTGCTGGGAATGGGGATTATTTAGGAGGTTTGTGTTTGTAGTACTCTATTTTTCGATAAACATAAGATTCCATAATTAAACGAACAATGTACAAATTTCAGATATAAAAATTCATTTTGCACTGAGAGAACCACACAGCAAGTTATTCAGGTCTGCAGACTCCAACAAATTACTCGTAGTGACTTATGCTTGGGATGGCAATTCTTTGCCAGGAAATGAATTTTGGAATGGATTTCTGGCATCCAGTGGGGACCCAGCTGCTGCTTGCAGCACTCAAATAACAGAATTGCATAATTCGAGAATAAACTCACGTGCATCAGGCAGCAGCCTGCACATAGCTTCTGCCCAACATGGAATTCTTCATATATCGGATTATGCTAAACTCCATCTTGCTTAGGTATTATATATGGACAAAATTTGAAATAATATTCTTTATGTAAAGAAACCCTCGCGTTTGTTTATTCAACAAAATTATTCGTCAAACCAGGATCGGGCTGGCCCACTGGGCAACGGTCAGCGAAGACCATCTAGGTCTCCTCGAAGTCAGAGGAGTCGAAGTGCAGATGTGGATTGTCTGAAGAAATACACCGAACGTCGAGTCGAAGAAAGACGACACACCGAGGCTGGTGATGGTAGCAGATTAGACCCATCGCGTTGGGTCCCTCTGCCAAAAAGTATAACTCGAATTCAGGGCAAGAAAGTGATTCCAGTGTTGAAGGACGCGAAACGTCACAACACCAGTGGGGAAGGGTCCTCGAAGGTGGTCGACTCTTACAAATGGCTGCCTGGAGAACCCAGAAGAACCTTGAAAAGGTCGGAGAACGTCGAGGAGTCGATGGAAGAGAAACAGGAATCAAAGTACACTTTGACTGGCAAACAAACTGCTGTTAGAAGTCGCAGCACTGACGTCACTTCCGGTTCCTACAGCGAGCAACCACCCGAGGGAAGAAACCGCACCGGAAGCGACACTCGACTCATCTCTTCGAGGTTTTTACTCCAATTTAGCCAATCTCGTTTAAGATGCAATGATGATCGTATTGTTTATTCTGGTTTTCTCTTAAACCTTGTTGGTTGATAGGAACTGTATGTAGAGTGTATACAGGGTATCACCGAAGGTGCACCAGAGGTCAAACTTAAAAATTCATTTATCTCTTATATATATATTTACAGAGATAAATGAATTTTTAAGGTGGAACTCTGGTGTGCCTTCAATGATACACCCTCTGTAAATATACTCCCCTCTACATGTACATTAAGTGTATTTTCTTACAACATTTATTTTCATATGTTTCTATCTGATTTTATCAACTCCACGTATTATCATTATTCTTTATACAGAATTACTCATAAGTATTTATAAACATATTCGCGTTGGTTGAATGGGTATCCTTAATAAAACAAAATGCAACAATTATATACGTGTTTGTATTAGTTTAAGTATATTTGCACCCAGTTTTCCTCGCATGATGACACCCTTTCTATTTGGACCACTTTTTCTCTATTGTAATTGAATAAATAAAATAATATCGATTGAAAACTTTGCATAGAATTTTTAATTCAATACTTTAAACGTTATTAAAGACATGTGTGCGTGATTAGAATATGTTTTTTATCTTGTGAAAATCTTTTTAAGAGAAGAAGAGAGGAGACTTTAAAGCAAAAGAGTTAAAATTTTTAAAACAGCTGGATACCAAGTGTCAATACTTCGAGGTTTCGATACGAGGCATCTCCTTTGGCTAGAGCAACAAATACCTGCGAAAGTACGAGATCTGCAGCAACGAGATGGATCACGTTCAACAGAAATCCCTCGCCCAGTCCGCTACGTCGTAAAAGTTTGGAGAGAAAACCATCGATCGATGAAAACAGAAAGAGTGAAAGTTCGAGTCAGGAAGAAAAGTGGCATCCCTTAAGAAAATTCTCGAGACCACCCTCCCCCAAAAAGGACAACAACTCCCTGCAAAAAGGTAAATAATTTCGTTCATCACAAACAATTTACATCGATTTGAAATCTGTAAACAAAATACTTACTCGTTTCATTTGGAAGCCAATTTTAACGATCAATTTCGTTACAGGAAGCAAAGACTCGAGAGTCCTACAGAGGTCACCGGATAACGATGGTACCAATCGGTTGACTCAGCGCATGCGCGAGCTTTACGACTTTAAAACCGAAAACGAGTGGCCTCAGAGAATCAACAAACCATCCGTGGACTTTACGTGGATCAGCAAGAGTAGCAGCGAGGATGAAAGGTACGTTCCTATTCGTAGGAACAGCCAGGACCTCGAGTTCAACGAGAGGACCGGCAAAACGAAGACCCTGAGGTCGCGTCATCAGGAGATGCTGGAGAACGAACGGTGTCAAGGTCAAAGTGTTAAAAAATGTAACAACGATGGCGAGGTGTTTTTCGAGGCTGACGAGAGGCTGAGGAGGTTCAACGAGAGGCTGAGGTTCAGCGAGGATCTGGGATCCCAGGAGGTGCGAGTTAGGGAACGAAGGACCTATTCCGATGATTACGACGATATTAGGGGAAGAAGTTCTCGCAGGGATACTGAAGAGACCCTGAGGAGCTTCGATGTATCGCGCGAGAAGAAACGTATCTCTGATGCTAGCTCGAAATCACGCACTTCCGGTACCTGCAGCTATGCGGAAGTTGGCTTCTTGAAGAACCCACGCAGCAGCGATGCCACTTACGTCAGCATTGGCAATTATTCCAAGAGAGCCAGTCTGGAGTGCCAAAGCAGTAAAGAGATTTATCATTCTCAACCCAGAAGGGCTTTTAGCCATAACGAGGAGAGACGACCTTCGACCCCTCTCCCTCCAATCGAACTTAACAATCCGGCACCCATCGCTATCAAATTGCTACCTCAGAACCAGAAGAGGGATTCCACTAGATATAAAGTTTATTTGACGTAATATCTCAAGGTTCATTTTTATTTTTCAACTGACTCTTTAGTAAATTGATTTCTGTCTAGTAACATTAATCATTATCAAATTGCTACCTCAGAACCAAAAATGGGATTCCACCAAGTTCTAAGCTTATTTAATGAAGTATCTCAAGGTTAATTTTTATTTTTCAACTGACTCTTCGTTAAATTGATTTAAATCTAGTACCGAAATCATGATAAGATTGCTACCTCAGAACCAGGAATGAGAATCCATCAAGTTCAAAGTTCACGTGGCATAGAATCCCGAGGTCCACTTCCCCTTCTGGACTGCCACTCTCAAAAAATGAATTTAAACTTGACTTTCCAAAACAGCAAAAATGTAAATAACCCTCGTCCACGGATAAAATGACTCGAAAATTGTGCTGTGTACCATAAATGAATTTTAACTGTTACACATTTCGATTAAAAGACGATGTATTTGCTTTCCAAGTATCGACGTTCTATGACACTAAATAGGAGATTTGGTGCTTGCTTACACCTCTTCATATTTACATCGATGTTTATATTATAATAATGTATGTCTGTGTCAATGTGTTTTATCATACACACTGAAGCAGAGCTTTATTTTCAATGTTTATAGCTGTAAATTACTGATAATACTGCACACCACTATCAATGTGCGTATACACGTTCGGTATACAGAGCAATGTGATAATAGACGAACAATAAAGTGATATGTCCAAAAGACGAAGAATGATTAATCGATTGTTGCATCGATTGTAATAAACTTCACTTTCCTATAATCATAATAACAAGAACGTTAACAAAACAAACTCTATTGGCACAATATGTATAATATAATAAATAATATGTATCACTCGTCACAAAGGATCAGGGAAGTTTATTTTCGATCGTTGCGAAATTCATTTCGAAATCCATTGCTGTCCTTGACATTTATGGTGGTCCTTGACCTTTTCCTCACTGAAATGCCATGATGAACGGACGCCCTACAATCCTTGCTAAGATTCGACTGCTCTTCGTCTTCTCGCTCGAGCTTTAATCTCTTCTGGCCACAATTCGTAACACTCGCATTCCCAGAGCCAGAAATATTGGCGACCAATGACAATCCAGGCAGCCCATTGGACAAGTTAGAATTCGTTGTTGATGGGATTTGAGGTGATTTGGGGAAACTCGGTCCCCGATTGGCTGATCCATGTATCATACTCCCACGACCAAGGTCGTTTGAGGAAAAGTGAGGCTGTGACGTGGTCGAAGGGACCATAACGTTGGTTTTGCTCTGCAGTGAACTCGAAATGTTCATATTGGTCGGTGCTATCATCAACAAATTATTTCCATTCTTATCGCAGACCACGTGCGACGCCGGATGCGACGAATGCTTCTGCCCCAGAAAATTCGACACTTTGAAACTCGAGGAATTTTCTGCGTTTGCTTTCTCCTGCTTGAAAAAAAGCAAATTATTTTTCTGCTGGTAAGATGCCGAGTTTTGATTGAACTGAGGCTCGCACTTTATCCTGACGTCCTGCTGCTGAATCCCGTTTCTGTCCTGGCTCTTTTGCCATTCCAGAACGTTGCTCAGTAATCTGATGTATCTGAAAATATTAACATTTTTATTATGTGATTTCTTTTCTTTTTTATTTCTTTTTCAATAATTTTTCTCATATTGTAAAGTTGACATATTTAGCATACTAATAAAATTTTATTAATACAGTATACAGAATCTTTCCAGAACGTTGCTCAGTAATCTGATGTATCTCCAAATAGTAAACTTTATAGCTTATCTCTATAATTTCTTTTTTTTTTTTTTTTTCCTTCCTTTTAAAAATTTCTCAAACTTTTTAAAGTTAACTTATATAATATACTAATAAAAATTAAATAACACAGCAGCCAGAATCTTTCCAGAACATTACTCAGTAATCTGATGTATTTCCAAATAGTAACTTTTTGCTTTTATCTCTCTATTATTTCCTTTCTTTCTTTCCTTTTAAAAATTTTTCAAAAATTTTTAAAGTTAACATATTTAGCATTGATACTAATAAAAATTAAATAACGCAGTACTCAGGATCAATTCAGAAAGTTAATGAGTAATCTGATATATCTATAGAAACATTAACATTTTTCTTATATGATTTCTTTTTTTCACTTCCTTTCGAAAATGTTTCAAATATATTAAAGTTGACATATTTAGCACTGATAATGATATATAACAAGAAATAACACATTATCCAATATCATTTCAGAACTTTTATCAATAATCACATGTAACTGAAAACATTGAACTTTTACTTATACATAATTCCTTTTTTTTTTTTTTTAATTCTTTTCCAAAATTTTAAAGTTAACGCATTTAGCATTAATATATACAAATAAAAAATAAATAACAAAATACCCAGAATAATGATCAAGTCTAAACCGCTCTCTACTTTTACCTTATAGCCATCCTAAGAATCTCATTCTTCGACAATTTCTTATCCGGAGGATGCGTGGGTACCAATTTGCGAAGTTCAGCGAAAGCTCCGCTGACGTTTTGTTGTCGCCATCTTTCTCGACTATTGGTGAACAATTTCCTCACACCCAGAGACCCCACGCGAGGAGTCGGGGATCCAAGATGACCACCACTGGACGGAGAGACCCCGTCTACCTTGGAATTAAAATTGATAATTAAAATTTCCACCCTGTCGCACCCCAAATTCAATGCGATAATCAAAAATATTTCTTTGAACTTTACCGAACTGCCACGATCCCTCCTCCGTTTACTCTGATCATCCTCGTCATCGGTGTCGTGCGAATAAAATTCGTCGGAGAGCGTAGCCTCCTCTTCGGTGTCCCTCGGTGTTCCCGGAGAGTCCCCAGCTTCCTCCCCAAGTTCACCTTCGCCCGAAAGCGAGGAATCGGCGGGGGACCCACTGTCAACCTCCGTCGAACCACCGGTACAACCGTTATACGTCAACATTGGCTGTAAACAATTTTCACACGTTTAAATCGAACTATTATATATATATATATATATATATATATATATGTGTGTATATAAACACGAGTCTCTCTGAAGTATACAAAACATTTTTTCTTATTTGTATCTGTGATCGAGATATATTCCAAACTAATATTTTATACACATACTGGACCAGAGAACACTACAATTATAATTTCCACAGAGCAATTTTAATTATGGCACAAGAACTCATATATATATATATATATAAACTCGAGTTTCTCTGAACTATACAAAACATTTATTCTTTTGTATGTATTTGTGATCGAGATATATTTCGAACCAGTATTTTATACACATACTGGACTAAAGGACAGCACAATTATAATTTCCACAGAGTAATTTTAATAAACTATACAAAACATTTATTCTTTTGTATGTATTTGTCGTCGAGATATATTCCAAACTAATATTCTATCCACACATTGGACCAGAGGACACCACAACTATAATTTCCACAGAGTAATTTTAATTATGGCAAGAACTCTTATATATATATAAATACGAGTCTCTCTAAACTATACAAAACATTTATTCTTCTGTATGTATTTGTGATCGAGATATACATATTCCAAACCAATATTCTATCCACAAACTGGACCAGAGAACACCACAAATATAATTTCCACAGAATAATTTTAATTATGACAAGATACCAAAACTTGTTTAACACTTGTATGTATGTGTGAACTCATTAATTATCACAGATATAATTAGCATATCTTCAGTAGGAAGCTGATATCACATCCTCGACCAAGCAATATCCCTGACATTCAAAAGACACGTCAGGCCTTGCTATCTCTCCCAACAACTCTTCCTTAAATTATAAAATTATACACAAAACCAAAATGAGACTCACCATTATTATAGAATTTTAACAGACAATTGCACTTTTTTGTATTCTAAATCACTCTCCTCTTATCACTATTCGTTAGATTTTATCACAACCTTGAAGAAACTCGTGAGATTCTTAGGAATTTAAGGAATATTGGTTAATAGCGTTAGGAGTGTACACTCGGAGCATAGCAAAAGCACCAAGGCAATATCCGACGTAGTCAGTAGTGACGATTTAACTAATAGAAAGGCCAGGCAGTCCTGGAGGAAATGAGATTTTGCGAGGGCGGGGCGCGGACTTGGTGGGTGGAGTTTCTATCTGGACCAACCCATGTCACCCTACGTACAGCATCCCTCTATATCTATTTTTCTTAAGATAAAAAAATTATCTATTAAATTTTATCGAAACTCAGCACCAAATTTGTATCACTGTAAACAAACTTTTATTTTCTCTTTATCATCATCGACTATTTTGTTAATAACAATTATTTTCAATATTGTATGGAATTTGAATAAAAGTAAAAATTCCTGCAATTTTATTTACGATCCGTTTTCCCAAACAATAAAATTCTTATTAGCAAGCAAACGGGAAGGGGGGGGGGGGGGATGAGTAGTAAACGTGGGTCGGAAAGTAAAAAATCATCCCCTGCTTATTATACATTAGGGGTGAAAGGGATGATCCGAAAGTCCCTGCTGTCAAGTGGCCACCAGTCAGCTAACTGTTTTATTGTGACACCTCGGAGGGTGAGAGTCACTATTTCCACTGGCGTTCATCGAGGTGTCATCGAGAGATCCCGATTAAATCTTCAATGATGCTCATTCGAGCGCTATTACCGGCCAATCTGCGTGGGACCTTTGCTAGATCTATTTAAGCTGATTTCTATTGGCACGTGCCAAATCAAAATATCATCTGCGATAAAAATTCACAAACCGAAATGATCATTATGATTTGTATCGAAATTGTAAATTAATTCAGTCATTCGTGTGGAGAATTCTTGGAATTAACTACAGGAATTTGCAATAGAAAATAAGAGTTATTTGAAAACTTATATCAATATTATTAACAATATATATATATATATATATATGTATACAGTAATTATTAATTCATTTATTGTTACAGCTGCAGGCAGGACTAACACAAAAAATTTAAATAATATGTTTATTTGCCCAATAAATTTTTTATACCACTTTACTGTATTAACAATGGTTTTATTACATAAAAAATTCTTCGAGTTAAGTTACATGGCAATTTTCAAAATGATTTATTTATCGTACGATCGACGATATAAAATAATATTTGTTCAATCGACTGAGTTATGTGGGACATAAACAGTGATTTTATTCCCAAGGTATCAATAGCGTTATATTATCAGTATCCTTAAACATTTTTCTAAATGCCTTTTCCGATAAGTTTCCCGATACCGAAAGCCACGTGAGCCCATAATGATCCGTGCGTAGCTTTAAATCCCGATTTTTATTCATCGCCACGCACAAATTGACCGCAGTCAGCACCCTGTGGGAAACCACGAGAGAACCCCATAAAAAATTAGGGTAGTTATGTGCACATTTTATTACCTTCCCCCACCCTTTTTATCCATCGAATCGATCAAAAAATAATTCTCCATTGATAAAACACTCTTTTATACCAATAATAAATTTTTACGAGTGTTTGAAAAATTATGATAAAAAACCATAAATAATATTAAAAATCACTTTGGCATGTGGTCTTTTTTCGAGGAAACTCTCGACACGTGTCGATGGCTGATTTCATTCACAGATCAAATGCAAAGCTATCCTATATATATATATATAGCACATGAAAAATCAATTCAAGGACCATTTTAAAGGCTTCTGCAGCGATGATACAACCATTCCTGTATTATCAAATATTTTCTACAGATAAACAAGAGTTTTGCTTGTAAAGATACGATGATATCTATTGACTGATAAGAAACAAAGAGGAAAGCTTGGTTTATCAATAAAACGCGACTATGTGTTGGGACTTGGTTACTGGCCTTGCTTCCTTTGTTTCCTTTACAATTTTCCAAATTCACATTTTTAAAAGGAGAAATATAACGAGTTTTTTTTCTATATTCACTGTTTAAAATCTTTGACTTGGTAAATTTTTGTTATGCTCAGAAAGATATATATATATATATATATATATATATATAGTAGAGTGTCGTAAATAGTAACAAATAAAACGTGATGTAAAACGTATGGGAGAATAATCCGTAGTCAAGGGTGTGTCAATAGAAAAGAGGCGTGTCGTTTGGTTTGCGCAGTGTCCCATGAACGTCAACGCATTTGAACAGATTCCCCATATTGGGGGTAGGATTGCTAGAGAGTTAGGGGTCCAGAGGAGGCAAGAGGGTAAAATCAATTTTCGTTATCGTCGTCAACCAGCCACTTCGCTCTAATCCCATTATTTGTGTTTGTTTTCCATATACACGCCTCATCCTATTTTTACAATAAAATCTTACAAAAAACCCAATAGACAAAAATTTGCATAAACATTATTCTTAATATTTAAGATTCTATATTAAGAAAAAAAATTATTTCCAACAAAATCAAATTAAATTCATTTGTTCACTATCGAACAAAGTTCGATGGTTCGTTTATGTAAAATTAATTTATATATATATATATAGTATAAAATCAAGTGGAGTATTTTTAAGCGTTAGTGATTTTTCTGGGCAGATTCGTGAAAACCGACACGGAGTTTGTGCTGGTAGCGAGTGTTCCGAGATGATAAGGGTTGCTCCGCCCACGACCCCAACCCCCAACCCCCAACCCTCACAATAACCCCCTCATCTTGGAGTCGCCGGGTCAAGCTGCTAAAGGGCTTCGAGCTAGACATGAAGAATTAATCTCGAGGCTTAAAGTAACAAATCGAGGACAGATTAATTTTTAAGATGCCAAGAACTGGTAAGGATTACCCCCTTAATTAATATCGTCACGCCTTCTTTTTTCTCTTGCTTCTTTTATTATTATATTTTCATAAATGATCTTACTATAGAATTTCAGAGCTTGTAGAAAATAGCTGTACACTATATAGGAGTTATCAACGAGCTTATAACGAGTCTTAACTTAATATCGCATATATCATACAGCAGTCTTATCACCACTACCATATCAATCATTATTTTATCACAGAACGATATGTATATGACATATTAATAATTCGTTTCTTTATGTGCTTAATGAGTTTCATTACAAAAAAAACTATGCAATACTGGTAAAAATTTGTTTTGCTGTACAAACTTTTTGTTCACGTGTTGGATGAATGGATATATATAGTATAAAAATCGTTTGAGGCAGACAGCTTATATAAGGTCAATACTGTTACGTAATATATCGTATATATGTAAATATATAATATTTTTTCAATTTCCAGTTTCTGGTCCAATTAGAAAATTCTTCTTCGAATGCTCCTGAATCAATTCTTTGAATAGCTTAAAATGTTTAATATGGTAAAATTGATTGATTCTACCTCAATATTGGTAATTTGGCCCAAGGCTGTTGATAGAGTTACAAATGTGTTTTTCGCTAGTGAAAAGCGAAAATTATTATGAGCAAAGGCACCATAATTATGCAGAGCAAATAAATGGAAGTCCGAGGCTCGCACGTAGACACTACAACGTATTCCTCGTTCCACTGCGAGTCGTTTCCGGTCAAGGGCAATTCCAAGATTGTTCTCTCGTTGCTGAAGATACTGAATGGCAACGAACACTCGTATGTACTATTTTTGCACTCTTTTACAGGATTAGACGTATTGTAAACTGTTTTCAAGAGATCAAATTGGACCCTGACAAAATTTGGCTGTATCTCGTTTTCAGAATTGAAAACGAAAAAGTAATATCCATCCACTGGTACCCTGAAAAATCGAGAATTTGTTTCACGAATCAGCAAATACTCTCTTCGAGTAAAATTAAGAAATAAAGTAATATTGTATTTTCAAGTTTAAACAAATGGAAAATTTTCATCTTCTTTCATTGCAAACTTTATATTCCTTACGTCTTATCTTTATTTGCTGATAGGAACTCATTAGACACTTGCGAAATTATCGTTTCTTTTTAACATCACAAATACTGTGTTATAAACATTAACAGTGTTTCACCATATCTAAGTTATTTTTAAAATTCCAAGTTTTTATAAAAGTTTAGAATGTTTTTAATTTTTATTTTAGTGTATTGAGGAATTAATTATGATTAAAGGTTAATTTATGTGATAATCAGGGTGAAAACTTTACCTGTATGTGACAGTGTTTGCAAAAGATGCTGCTGCATGATGGTTTTCTAATTTTGGAGTACACTCTCTGTGTGGGGTCAATGGTAAATTCAGAATTAAACCATTGCATTCCAAGAGACGCTCTTCAGAACTACTGAACGAACTCCAGAATTCAGAATTACTCCTATCGTTGAGCGTGGTTTCGTTCACCGACCCTCTGTCTTCAGCAATCCCATCAGGATTCAATTGTATGTCCTGAAAATTCATTTATCATCAGCAAAATTCTCGAAACATCCTATCCTCGACATTATCACAATGAAAATATTTAAGTTTATTTGTTCATTCCCAACAAATATCTCAGTCCATAAAATTAGGACTCGACGAATAACACCACATTACCATCATTACAAAATCGAAAACAATTTTTATTATCTTTACGATTCAAAGAGCAATAATGGAAAAATTTGTACAATTCTCCTCGTCTCTTGGAATAAGAAATCGAGGATACGAATAGCTATGCCAGATTATGGGATTTTGGTACCCCCACTTTGACTCCTCTACGCTTGCTAACACGAGGAATGTGAGGCTGATAACGAAGGGTCCAAAATCCCACAATCTCCCATCACAGAATACAAAGGCAGCATTTGTACATCGTTATATATATATATACATATATATATATATATATATATAAATATAATCCCTTAATCCTTTTATTACCTAATCCTGCATCATATACCATTAATTACGACGTTATTGCGTTTATCGGGAACAGCCAAAAGTCAATTAAAAACAAAGCTCATTACCTCCTCTTCAGCAGCATTACCATCTCCATCCTCATCAGTCAATTCCTGACCCAACGGAGACGACAAAACCAAATCTCTCCTGATTCTTTTCTTCTCAATCTCGCTCAATTTTTGATTGTTCATGGTCTCGTTCACCATTTTCCTCAACATATCGTTTTCAGCGTCTTGTTCATCGATCTCCTTCATCAAACGCTGCAGCATCAACCTGCCCTTCTGTCCCAATGAGCCGATCTTACGCAGAACACCCTGAAATACCTCAGCCGAGGTGGCATTATCCTTCTGCTGCAGATCCTCCTTCAAACTCTTCAACTTTGGACTGCTGGTACCACCCTCAAACCCATCCTCTTTGGTGGTCCTTCCTGTGGTGACCTTGACCTTCGTAGAATCCATTTGAGTAACCGATGGTGTCGTGGTGCTTAAATAACCTTTGACCTTTGCTTGATTCTTCACACTACTTATATCTGGTGGTTTGTCTATGTTCGCATCCTCCATGAAGACCCCCTCGTAACGATGATGAGGATTCTCCCTCTGTTTCTGCTTGGTACCCAAGGTCTTCTGGAACAATTGGGTCAGAATCGTTCGCATGGCCTTGGCATCCAATTCGTGACTACTGTAATGGTAACTCGATCTTTCCGAAGTAACGTTCTCCTGATTTTGAATTCCATCGTGGAACTCGACCCCCTGATTAACCCTCTTCATCTTGTCAGGTTGATTGCTCGGTCCCTCCTTCTGCAAAATTGACAACCCTGAATTCGCATGCCCTATGCAGTTGTTGAAAATTCATTTACAAATTCTACTTACAGAGGTTAAGTTTAACTTGATCAAACCTTGCTCCTCGGCCACCTCGACCAATTCCTCCAACTCCTCGCTACTGTCGTCCCCTATAAACGCACACTCGTGAAGGTGTTTGTGTCCTCGAATCATCGTCAAAGAAGCACCTGGCCATCTAAAAATTAACGTTTCTTTAAAGTTGTTTGATAATTGCAATTACAACAATATAGAAAATTCTTTACCCATTTATATATATATATATATATATTATATGCATGCCTATATATATAGATTATGATATATATAAATCGATTTAAATCACTGGTTGCTGCAATTAAAGTTCATTGATTTCTCGTATGCAATCAAATCTCTTTTACCCGTATTTTCTACCTTACGCAAGTGGACACCGTTACGCTACTTCCTCGCAGAAGATAAAAGCCCCAATACTCTTTCATGTCGTCCTCCAAAACCAAATGTCTGGTCATGGAAACCGGGACCCCTTCGCTTCTAATCCTTGGCTTGTCGCTCATCAGGTAAGCGTTGAAAGTTGTGTTCACTCGGACCACTTGACTCTGAAATTATTCAGTGCGTTATTTGTTTGATGATGCAAAAGCTATGAATTTGCATTTAGCTGAGTAGTAATATTTTGAACATTTGCTTTAAATCCCAACCATTCCATTTTCTATACAACAAAGAAAATTTAATCATGGAATTTGCATTGCAGAAAACTCCAAGGTCTGATTCTCTTCCACGTCGAAAAACGAATAATTGGGGTCTGTATCTAATTTTCAAAATGCTGCTAGAATAAAAATAAATAAACAAATATATATATATATGTGTGTGTGTGTGTGCATAAATCATATTTTACCTGGCACCAAAGCGTCGATACTTGAGCATCGATCAGTCTTTGATCGGAAGCAGCCAAAGGATAAAGTTGCTCGGAATAAACTCGATATCTCAAGTACAATGGACCAGCTACCAAAGCAGCTGGAAGGAAAACTCCCAAAAGGCACAAACGCAGCAGTCTGAATGGCACTTTGCACTGGGATTTTCTGGGCTGCCAATCCCTCGGACGAACATTCTCATCTAGAAACACCAATTGGAAAATTATCGTCGATTCATCATCGATTCGGTAACTCGAATAACATTCAACGAAATTGTAAACAGAACGAAATTCCTATTGAACATCATTCATCGTTATGATAATTTATGCTTCGTCCGATTCATCGTACGATTAATCTCATTTTTTCATATCCCTCGTCGTGCCATTAATCTCATCTTATCTCGGTTCAGATACTCGTCTATGAATTATACGACACACTCACAGACAAGTTTGCGTATTATATTATACACACACACACACACACAGATAAATACCTGTAATATAATAGATTTTTAAAGAGAAAACAGCGGAAAATTCCGCAAATCTAGCGGAGATATCATATAGTGACAGGAATTAATTGGCGTGCATACTCGATTATGTTTCGAGTATTATCAACTTTTTTCAATTGCAAATTAATTATTGATGATCCTTATCAGGCGGCAAACTTTATCGCAACCGAATATTTGTTTATCTTTTCAAAGCAGACGCAATAAAAGCTGCCATAAAATTCGATAATAATATTTTCATTATTCGTTTCTTTGCATTTTGCAAAAATGTTTGTATGGCTAAGGTTGAAATTATGTGGAGGAGCACCTTTGATAATTTTTTATTGCTTCGACATGTACTAAAACTGTTAATGCGTTCGATAATGTATATGCTATAGGTAGAATCTGCAAGATGTTTGCAAAAATCTTACTAGTTACTTCTTCAAAGAACAATTATTGTTGCTCTTATCTCAAGTATCCGAGAGCTCAAAATGGAAGACAAACAATAGATGTTGACATCGATCGAAGGTATTTACTTAAATTTAATTAAGCTCCAAGTGCGTTAATCAAACTGAAGTGTGTTTAAAGTTGTTATATCACTTTAAACGATACATATACATATGTATATATGTAAGTTTAATTTATCTCTCATCGAGTTTTAGATTCTTATGCAATTACTTTGCGAATTAGATTCATTAGCATTACGAGTAATACGCACTCGATCGGTGTATTGGAGAGAATTAATGAGAAATCTTAATTAAAAACAATAAACAAGTTTTATTAAAATATTTTATCATTTTTAATTAATTTATCGTGGTACGTGGCATTAAACGATCAATTTACAAATTAATTTCGTTAAAATTCACTTATCCTATATATATACAATGCGCAATATTGGTAGAAAAAGAGTCAAGATCAATTAATTGATTACAATCTCGAGCAATCATTCGATTATTTAATTTCATTGGTATACATTCGAAGCAGCGTATATAATGAATTGGCGTAAACGAAAATGAATAAAGCATTTTAATGACATAATAATACAGGCCTTATTAAAGTACAATAATTTTATTAGGAGGCAGAATTCATTGAACTATAAAGGTCGCCGGACTCATCATTCGCTTTTGTACTTCAAAAAGATGATAACCCACATCTATATAGATTCATTACGATAGCTTATCAAGAGTAAACTATTAGATCATGCTAATATATATCGTTTAACAAAAAATCACTTCCCAAAGTTTTACCCAACTGTGCAAAAAAGCCACAAACGCCTCAAGGTTCTCCATGTCATTTCTGTATTCTTATATAAGATTTTTTTTTAACATTTGAGAGAAAATTTTTAATGTTTTTTCAATTGAAAAAAATAATCCAGCAAGGTCGAGCGTTCGAATAATGTAGTTTGCTTTGAACACTGTGGGAACTGAACTATTGTACGTAATCAGCCTCTCTTTTTAATATTTATCTTATGCTTTCTTTGTTCCTACGGATAAGCATTGGAAGTAAAAGTGGAAACTTACCAAAAGCGTGCTCACTTTTTAACGGTGTTGATGACATTTTTCTTGTAACGAGAGAGAGAGAGAGAGAGAGAGAGAAAAGAAAGCAGCCGTTTAAGGAACAAAGTACATTAGAATGAATATTCTATTTTCACACGCAAATATTCGGAAGCAGATTTTCCTCCTTGATTATCTCTCCTTTATCGTATACTGCGCACTAATTCGGAGAAAGTGAACAAAGTTAAGATGACAGTGCTACCAAAGCTGACTCGTGTTGGATTTTCGTATCTATACGTGTTTTGAAACGATCCACGTGTAGAGTGGCTATTTATTCACTACTGTTCCGTGTGTGTCTGTGTTTGGGAATTACACGATACGCCTCGTGCGCTCTCGATAGATCGACTGAGTCTGCCGCCGATTATTCTCAGTTTTCTATCTACTATTGGCACCTTATCAACCTCAGACATATGATACACAAGACTCGATCAACATTTAATTTGTTTCGAGCTATGGCAAGTCCAAACACGCTCACGTTTATCTCTGCATAATACAACAGTACTTTGTAAAGCTTGTTTACGTCAATAACATTAACTCACATTTCTTACTTTTCCCCTTCAAACTCCCACATACCTTTTAATTGTACACAGCTTAAATTCTACTTTGCAATATTTTTCAAAGAAACGTTCTACAAAACGTTCGAGATCAAATAACATGCGATTGAAATTAGTTCATTTTTTTATTACAAAATTTCCTTATTTCCTAGTGACACAAAGCTACTTTCGTTCGCGTCTTCTCGTGCTGTGATCTTTCGATTTTTCTCCACGACGTCTTTTATTTATTGGGTTACGAGGATCGTAAATCTCGAACCAATCATCGTCCTTCGTGCTAGCGTCTTTTGCAAGAACTGGAGCTTTTTCTTCGCATTGCAATACGTGAGTCATCCAAGATTCGTCAGAAGGGTCGTCCTCGTCATCTTTCCTATCGTCTTCTTTGTCTTTTGGCTTTTCGGTCGTAGTCTCCTTTGCGGTCTGTAATTTACTTCGGAATTTCTTTAACATTTGTAGAGTAAAATCCTCGCGAGATGCTCCTTTTTTAGGAATTTTGGTGGTGGCTTCTTTATATTTCTTCTGTGTATCCAGATATTCTTGTATTACTTTTGTTTTCTTCTCTTTTTTCTCTTCTTCTTCAACTTTCTGTTTCTTAATCTCTTCTTTTGCCTTCTTTTCGTTTTGAACGCCTCGCTTCAAGTCGCGAATTTCTTTCCTAATTTCTTCCCTGTACATAAACATTTGTCAGATTTATTTTTAATTGTAAGGTTATAGTATTAATCCCTATATTACTCACGCTTTTCTTTTTCTCTCATCGTGTCGATCCTTTCCAAGATAGTATTCTTCCACTGGTTCTGACTCTTCTTCATCATTCACCGAATAATCTTCTGCAGGTTTTACTTGAGATGGTTTTTTCTTATCCTTTAATTTATTTTTTATTCTCTCTTTCATTTGCCTAAAAACAAAATATATATGTAATGTAGGCAAAACTAAATTTTATAGTTAAGCTTTCCATTCTCACTCTTTTTCTTTGGTGATCGCTGCTAGTTCCTCAGGAGTTTTGGTTTCGCCATCACTTTCCCAATCGCTACTCCTGTCTTCTTTTTTCTTTCTACTAGGAGGGCCAGCTGGCTCAACAGCAGGCTGTGAACTTAACTTGGGATCAGATAAATTGTCATGAGCAGATTTTCCTTTGCCACTAAATTGTTTATTTAAGACTACTGATTCTTCCTCATCTTCTTCAGCTTCGTCCCCAAATGATAATAAATTGAAATTCTTTACCCCAGATTTTTTTTCTTTCTTACTAAGTTTTTCTTCATCGCTCCTCTTTGTTAATGTTCTAGGTATAATATCAGTGAATGGATTATTTAGAACTTCAGTTTTTAAGACTTTTTGAGGATATTGTGGTCTGTCATTCTAAAGGTAAGAATGTTTAGTTAGCAGGCTTGAAGCAAATTACTAATTTCTAAAAATTTTGTCTTTAGTGTTTACTTTATCGAAAATTCCATCTTCAAGTTTAAGCATGTTGTATACTGTTTCCCCGGTAACTTTACCAAAAATTGTATGTTTATTTTGCAGCTCTGGAGTCGCCGCAAGTGTGAAGAAGAATTGTGAACCATTATCATCTTTCCCTGCATTAGCCATAGCCAATAATCCTCTACGGCAAAAACGTAACCTACTGTGGAACTCATCCTGCAATATAATGTAGTTAGATAAAAAATATTCAAATAGAGTTAAAATTAAATAATTTCTAAAGAAATTACTTTAAATGGTTGATCATATATACTCTCTCCACCTTCACCTGTACCACTTGGGTCTCCACCTTGAACAATAAATCCTTTTACCACTCTATGAAATATTGTGTTATCGTAGTAACCCTCAATGCAAAGTTGAATAAAATTTCTGCATGCTTTTGGAGCTTCTTTAGTCCACAGCTCTAAATCAATGTCTCCAACTGTTGTTTTCATAACAACCTGTTAAATATATAATTATAATTTTAATTTAATGACTGCTTTATTATTATCTATTTTAACAAATATGCCATATATAATAGGAGAAAATTTGAAAGAAGCAATTAAAATCTTACCTTTCCCGTTGTGGGCGGTTCTTGAATATAAATATTACTCATTTTTGTATTATTTTAATATTATTTATTTCTCATTAGAAGCAATAGCTTCTTTAACAATAATACCAAACAAACTAAACAGTAGGTAAGATCAAAACCTTGTCCGTAAGCCACTAGATGACAGCACTGAAGGACGATAAATTTCCAAAAAATCAGCTGATAGCTGGCCGTCTAATATCAGCTGTGATACTTGTGACGTTAGAGATGGTTTTTATTATTAATGAAAAAAGAAGAAAAATCTAATGAAGTAATGCACAAATTGTTTACAAAAACTAGATTTCTCGGTGCCGACAATGTCTCTTTGCACGATGTATTATTGTTGCAGAATAAACACATGTATAATATGTATAGTATTGTTATTGATAAAACACTACAGTATCCACATTACTGGCTACTGCAGTTTCAGTATAGGTTCCTATGACTACACTTTTAGCAAATCTTTTCTCTAGTGTGAAAAGTTACAATTTTTGTGGGTTTAAGGTGTAAAACTTGTTCACAGTTTAATTTAGTTAAAGTGGTTTGAATAATAACATCTGAAATTTTTTTCCAATGGAAAATCAAATACCAAAAGTTTTTGCTCAATATTTTTCCCTTGAATCACAACAAAATTTGATAAAATTTATGAAAAAGAAAAACAAAGCCAAGTACTTAAAAATATTAAGTAATCTCTTCAATGAAATTAAAAACAATTATATTGAAAATGTCGAAAAATGGTTTGACCAATCAGATTTTATCAATCATTTAAATCAAAGCATAGAAGGTAATTTGAAAGAAAAAGAAACTCATTCACTTAAAGATGAGACAATAGATTATAAATTTACGTTTAAAATAAATTTAAGTTGACTCGAGAATAAATATTTTCTACATCATAAGATAATAAGGAATATAATAAAGATTGCATATTTTAATCTTCCATGTGTTATTTGCAATTTTGAGAACTTTTATACTTTTAATCCTTTATCTCTAGAAGAGTTACAAGATATTTATACAACAAATATTAGAAAACAATCTTTGATTATTAATACAAAATATCATAATAAGATATCAAACATTTTATCTCGAAGAAATATATTATTAAATATATCACAGAAGAAAATACCACAGTTTTTTAAATGCATAACAAATGTATTTACCCAACAAATAATAAATTTGATGATGAAGTCTATTACACATATATTACAAATTATAAATAATAATGAAAGCTTTCCTTCAATTTCATTCCAGTTGATATATACTGGAAGTAGCCTTACTTTAAAGCCAGAAATAAAAGAGGTGTACAATGAATACCATAAGCTTCTATTCATGATTGAAAATATAGCTCAGGATTTAATACCATTAGAGAAGTCAGCAGGTTTAGAAACAGATCAAGAATTTATCAAAATTACATTACCATTGTGGTTTATTCAAGAATCACATGATAAATTAGAAAAATTAATAAACAACTTGTTCAAGCCAGTGCAAAATCATATTATTCATATCGCTAATCAGTTTAATATTTCCTCGAAACATTCTACAGAGAAAGAAATATCATCATTATTATTGGGAGAGCCAAACTTTAGTATTTATAAAGATCACATTCAAAAATATAATTCTTATTTTATAAATACAATTATGATGAGAGATCATGTAAACTATAATGTAGGGACATTAAATCAAATTACAGCAAAGAAGGAATTAAAAAAGCATGCTTTGGATATTAAAACTAAGCTTATGACACGACTGATAACATACCATTTTGAATTTAATCAATCAATTTGTTCAGAGTTTGAGAATATAAAAGCAAAAGCATTAAATATTCCAAGAGATGCAAAGCTATTGATTGAATTAAGCAAGTATATGGCAAATGTTTCTAAAGTAACGATAAATGAATTGGAAGAAAAGATAGAAAAATCTATAGAAATGTTAAGTTCATTACTGGATGTGGCTCCTTTGACTGGTGAGCATATGGAATTGAATAAAACTACAATAAATTGGCTTACTTTAATACAGCCAATTTTTCATCAAAATAACACTTTAAGTGAAGCAATGAAAAGTGAATTAGAGGATGATCTTCAAAAGAGTATAAATACAGTTAATACAGAAGTGGACAAAATTTTTCCTGAGTTGATAATTTTGGATGATATGGATGATATTAAGAGGATTAATGAGTATATAGACCACTTTGTAGATTTAATTAAAAAATTAAATAGAATAAATGTACAAGTAGCTACAATTAATTCAGAAGAGCAGCTTTTAAAATTTCCAGAAACATTATTTCCAACAGTAACAGAGCTTCAAGAAATAATTGTACCATTCCGAAAGCTTCTTAAAATTATTCATCAGTGGCAAAGGGATCAAGCAATGTGGCTGGATGGACCTTATGAATATCTGGATGCTACAATAATAGAAAAACGAGCTTTAGATTATCATCAAGAAATAACTGAGATGTATAAGAATTTTAAGGCAAAAATCAAAGCAGATGTTGCAGCTAATAAACCCTTCAGATTTTCTGGAATAGCGGATGATCCTCACCCCTTGCAACAACCATCTCCTTTGAAGCTGTGTTGGCAAGCACTGAATGAAATCAATAATTTGAAAATTTACTTGCCATTAGCAATTTGTATGTGCAATCCAGCGTTACTTAAAAGGCACTGGGAAGAGATGTCTTTAATTGCTGGATTTGATTTGTTACCAAATGCTGGCACAACCTTAAGGAAAATGATCGACTTCAACTTAATGAATAATATTGATAAATATGAAGTTATTAGTACAGGAGCCAACAAAGAGCTAGCGCTTCAGGAGAAATTAACAAATATGATAAATCAATGGGGCACTGTTTCATTTCGTTTTTGCACTGAATTTGATCAAGCAAATTTTGTTGAATTAAATGAAATAGAAATTAAACTGGAGGAGCATCGATCATCTATTGAAGAAATGAAAACTTCATATTTTATAAAGCCAATTCTGGCTGCTATTGAAGAATTTGAAGTTTATTTAAGAAGAATTATTGATGTATTAGATCAGTGGGATTATTTGCAAGCAAAAATAATATATTACTACCCTGTATTTGCCAATGTAAAACTGGCTGTTAATCTTCCTGAAGAAGTCACTTTGCATTCTAATATAATAGTGGGTTTTAAAAATGTTCAAACAAAGTTATCAAAAGAACCCACTTTCAACAAAATAGCAAAAAACCCTGAAATTTTTGACCATTTATGCAACATTAGGAATGATGTAGAGAAGGTGGAGGTAGGAGTAAAACAGTTCTTGGATAAAAAACGATTTTGTTTCCCAAGATTGTTCTTTTTGTCAGACGAAGAAGTTCAAAAAATATTAGTTCAATCCGTTAACTTATATGAATTAGGTTCCTGTATAAAGAAATGTCTCCCTGGTATAAAAAATTTAGAAATTGATGATGGACAAATACTTTCTGTAATTGGTGATCAGGGAGAAAAAGTATCATTCTACAAAAGTATTAAAAATGATTTTTCATGTATTACACAGTTATTGAAAAATATTGATGAAAACTTAAAAAAAATTATCCATGAAAAAATTATTGAATGTTATGAAAAATTTCATGAAAAAGACATAATTAGTGTAATCGAAAGGTATCCAACTATGGTAGTTTTATGTTCTTTTCATATTTATTGGACTTCTCTTATCGAAAATTGTTTCTCTAATGATTTAAGTTTACTAAAATCTTGTCAAATTGAATGCAGCAACTTTTTAAATATTCTTCAAGACGAACTAAAAACTGAGGTTTCACGAAGATATAGAAATATTATTATGCCTTTGATAGTAAACGCGTCTAACAAACACGAAGTTATAAAGGTTTTATTGAAAAAGCAAATTACCAGAGAAACCGATATTGAATGGGCAGGGCAATTACGATATTACTTGAATGACAGTATTGAAGTTTCTATAATGAATTCAAGTATAGTTTACGGATGTGAATATAGTAATGAACAATTATACGTAATTAATACGACTCTCACAGATCGATGCTACCGAACTATAATGGAAGCCTTTCGTTATCATCTGTACACTTGTTTGATAGGAAAAACTGGAACAGGAAAAACTGCCACGATTAAAGGTTTAATAAAATCTCTTGGATTACAGTATCATCTTCTTAATACAGATAGAAATTTTACTCACGATTGTATGACCTCAATCTTCAAAGGTTTAATTTCATCCGGTGCTTGGATTTTATTTGAAAATTTTGATAGAGTAAAACCAGAAGTATTATCAACCACTGTACAACAAATTAATTCTATTTGCAGAGCCTTATCCACCAACTTAAATTATATAATTTTCGAAGGTTATCGAATGGATCTAAAAACTTCCGGACACATTTGTGTAATGATGGATTTAATGTCCATGAAGAATTCTAATTTACCTGATAATTTAAGAGTAAATTTTAGAACGTGTTCAATGTTAAGGCCAGATTTTCAAAAAATCGTGGAAATTAAACTTTTTGCTGGAGGGTTTCAAGATTCGACTCATCTGTCAATCAAGCTATGTTCGATATTTAAATTGTTCTCAGAACAAATAGTAGAAAGGGAGAATTATTTTACCGACTTGAGATTAATAATGTCTGTAGTAAAACTGGCAATGGAGAAGAACATTGTTCTTTCAAACGATAACGAGCAAGATATGATTTTAAACTCGTTAATCGAATCGACTCTTTCATCCTTCTCCAATCGTGAAAATGTTATTTTTCATAACATTTTGCACATTGTATTTCCTGGATCTCAATTGCTGACCTCGAGTAACGAAGCATTTTTGAAAGCCTTGGAGAAAGTGTGTTCAGAAAGGAACTTGAACTTGAATGAAACGTTTAAATCAAAAGCGCAACAGATCCTTGAGCTAATAAACACTCGTCGTGCAATTTTAATTATGGGAGATGCTCTTGTGGGGAAAACAGAAATGTTGCATTCAGTGAGAAATTCTTTGAGTTTATTGAAAAAGGAGAAGATCAATATTGGATCCAACATCCAATTAGAGACTATCACTCCTAACGTACTCGATTGTTCTCAGCTTTTTGGATTTTACAATGACTCGAAAAACTGGATCGATGGTTTTGGTACGAAAATTATTCGTCAATTTTCCACTGACGACTCTTGCGATAAACAATGGTTAGTGTTCGATGGATCTCTAAGTGCTGAATGGATCGAACATTTATACACAGTTTTAGACAACAATAGTCTATTGACTTTAATTTCCGGTGAACAAATTTCTATTCCAAACTCGATATCCTTGTTCTTCGAGACTGACAACATTCACGAAACTTCACCAGCTGTTATATCACGTTGCGGAATGATTTACGTTGACTTGCATAACCTTACCTGGAAGTCTTTCGTAATATCCTATATCGAGAAACAACAGTTTTTCCAATCGAATAAAGAAACGATTCAATCGTTGTTCGAATGGGCAATAAATTCATCTTTAGAATTTTTAAAACGAAATTCTGTCAACTCTCTCGGAGAGTTACAGATGGTAAAATCAATTATAAATTTATTCGATATGCACTTGATGGAAATTGCGCAAAGTAATCTCGAGGAGAAACTAGTAAACACTTGGACACAAATTATTTTGATATTATCGATTGCCTGGGGGATTTGTGGGAACCTGGAGAGCGATAAACAATCTCGATTCAACTTATTTTCCACATCATTGTGGACTGGGACGAACGAGGAGTATCCAAAATTAAAAGAATTTAAAGAATTCAATATCAGCTTGCCTTCCGAAGGATTCATACAAGATTATTTCTACGACTTTAAGACTAACAAGTGGAAGAACTGGAAGGATTCGTTGAAGGACCAACAAATTCCTGAATACAATTATCCTTACGACTCATGTATTCCAACGACGACTTCGTTGAAATTCGACAATCTCGCGAGGAAACATATAAAATTTCAAAAACCCTTTATTGTCATCGGCAACTCTGGTACAGGTAAAACCACGATAATAAAAGACTTTTTAGAGAGGAAACTCTCCAGCGAAAAATATATCTCGCACATATTAAATATTTATTCTCTACTAGACACGAAAAAAACTCAAAAACTGATGCTTTTAAAATTGGACAAAATTAAAAAATGGATATACAAGCCAGCAGGAGATAAACATTGCGTTAACTTTATCGATGACCTTAATCTGGACGAGAAGAGTTCGGAAATAAAATTCGTATTAGAACTGACTCGTCAATATTTATCCACTGGACACTGGTACCACAATACCGAAATAAAATCTTTGATGTTTGATAAAACGTTATTCCTATATGCAATTACAAAGAGATATCGAACTATCGATCTGTGTCCAAGATTCGCTCGATATTTCGATATATACACGATTGAGAGTTTGGATTCGGAGAATCTTTACAGGATATTTTCCACGACTCTTTTAAATAAATGGACAAATAATCAGTTGAACGCCGATGTGTCTGGTAGCGTTACAGGAATGGTAAATGGGACTATAAGCCTGTACAATTTCGTAATTAAGGCGTTCGAACCAACCCCGAGTAAAATGCAGTATCGATTCTTGATCAGTGACGTAGCTAGGGTCATAAATGGATGCAGTTTGATCCAGAAAGAGTCGATCGAGAGCAAAGCCACCTTCATTCGTCTGTGGGCACACGAAAACTGGCGAGTGTTCTCCGACAGGATGCTAGAAGATAACGATAAGCAAATTTTGTTCGAGGCTATCGTCGAGTGTGTTAAAAAAAATTTTAAAGACAGTTTCGAGTCAGTTTTCGACCATTTGCCCAAATCCGAAGATGGCCAGATCACCAAAGGGAGTTTCGACTCGTTGTACTTTGCAAATTTTCTAGATTTCGAGAAGAGCACCAAGCGGTACGAAGAGGTCAATTCGCACGAGACCCTGAGGACCAAGATTATGCAGTACTTGAGTGAATACAACGACAAGAATGAGAAAAGAATTCACATGGCTATTTCGAGGTACGTTCTGGAGAATTTCGTGAAAATCTCTAGATCCTTGGCGGTTCCTGCGGGTGAAAATGTGATTTTGGTGGCTCCCGAGGGATCTGGCAAGAAATCCACCACCAAGTTGGCAGCTTTTGCTCAACGTCAGACATTTTTCGAAGCCTCCGCGGAGTCCTCTTACGATTCGAGGGTTTGGAGGGAAGACTTGAAGAGAGTCTTGATGCAGTGTGGAACGGAGGAGGAGGACGCTGTTTTTCTAATAGTCGAGGAATCGTTGAACCAACTATATTTACGCGACGTTTCTTCTTTGTCCTCAACAGGCGAGGTCCAAGGACTATTTTCCTACGAGGAGAAAAATGAAATAATTCAAAAAACGCGACTCATGGCTCAAAATGGAAAGAGAAACGCAGAATTCGACAGTTTCACGGTTCTCCGGTACTTTGCACATCGTTGCAGGAACAAATCTCATCTCGTTCTGTGTTTCTGTCCAACGAGTAACTCCTTGAAAATATATCTTCACACTTATCCAGCATTATTGAAAAATTTTCTGATAAACTGTTACGATTACTGGCCAACGGGGTCACTGACCCAAGTAGCTGCGCATTACGTAGAAAGGTCAAAGATTTCAGAACCAGAAATAAAAAGTTTGGTATCGGCTTGCGTTGGGCTCCACGAAATGGCGAACAATTTCTTCTCAAGGTCTAAGAAAAAAAACCTGCAATCTTCGTCCCAGTCGTGTTTTCTTCACATGTGTGGTCTCTACGTGGATCTGGTGGGTAGGAAGGGGGAAGAGATACTGGATTCGATAAGAAAATACTTGGCTGGGCTGGAGAAGTTGGAGAGCGCTGGTCGACGGGTGGTGGAAATGAGGGAGACTCTGGGAGTGCTGAAGCCTCGACTGGAGTCTTCGGCGCGTCGAGCCATGGAGACCATGCAGGAAATCGAGGCGGAGAACGCGAGCGTGGAGAGATACAAGACTCAGGTGAAACTTGACGAGGAGATCGCGAACAGGAAGACGGAGATCGCCGGAAGACTCCGGGGAGAGTGCGAGGCTGAACTGGCGTTCGCCATACCGATCCTCGAGGACGCCATCCAGGCCCTGAACACCCTGAGGCCGATGGACGTGACGCTCTGCAAGGCCATGAAGAACCCTCCGGACACGGTGAAGCTCGTGATGGCCGCTGTCTGCGTGATGCTGGAGGTTCCACCCGACAGGATAATCGACCCCGCGGATGGGAAGAAGATGCTGGACTATTGGGGCCCCAGCAAAAGAATTCTGGGCGACATGAATTTCCTGCCGATCCTCAAGGACTACGACAAAGACAACATCCCAACGACGGCCATACAGAGCATCAAAAAGACTTTCATGACGGACAAAAATTTCCTACCGAGCATCGTGGCGAAGGCCTCCAGCGCTGCTGAAGGCCTCTGCAAGTGGGTGAGGGCCATGGTGGCCTACGACGAGATTGCCAAGGCGGTGGCACCGAAGAAGGAGAAACTGGCGGCTGCACAGATCGAGTGCGACCAGGCAGAGTCTTTTCTCGGTGAGAAACGCAAAGCTCTGGCTTCCTTGACGGCTAAACTGACCATCCTCAAGGACAGCCTGGAGGAAACCGAGCGGAAGAAAGTGGCCCTCGAATCGGAGATCGACCTGTGCACGAGGAAGCTACGGAAAGCCGAGAGACTCATCGATAGTTTGGGCAATGAGAAAGAAAGGTGGCAGGAATGTGCCAGGAACGTGCAAGAGAGTTATGACAATCTTTGTGGTAATTTGCTGCTCTCTTCAGGAACCATCGCGTATCTCGCTAGTTGCACGCTGGAGGACCGTCGTATCGTAGTTAAATCGTGGAAGGATCTTCTGGAGAACCTGAAGATCCCAGTTTCAGGGGTTTACAGTTTGGTTGGTACACTCTACGACGAAAGAGAGACGATTCTTTGGCGTTTGTCCGGATTTCTTGCCGAAAACGCGACTGTCGTCAAGCTTTCGTTGCTCAGGTGCCTGATCGTCGATCCTCAAGGTCAAGCGAGCGAGTGGATCGGGAGGATCGAGGAGGGCAACGGTTTGAGGGTTGGAACATTGAACGATGATGATTCTATGGGGATTATTCGACGTGGAATGGAACAAGGTACTCCAGTACTGCTCGAGAGTATAGACGACAACTTGTCAGTTAATTTAGTAACGATACTGAAGAAACTGGTCCACAAAATCGAGGATAATTGGTACTTGGACGTTGCTGATGAGACTCTGAAAAATAAACAGGATTTTCGTTTATATTTCACGAGTAAACTCGCCAAGCAATTTTATACGTCTGACAAATTTCATGGGTTGACCATAGTCGACTTTACGATTTCTCGGAAGGTCTTGGAGAACAAACTACTGGATATCGCATTTTCCAAGGAAAATCCGCGGATGCAGGAGAAATTTGAAAATATTTCTCTGAGGGATTTGGAGAGCAAGAAATCGATCCAGGAGCAGGAGGATAGAATTTTGAATATTTTATCCCAGTCGAGTGGCAATATTCTCGAGGATGAGAATGCCATTGACATGATGAAGGCTTTCAAAAATACTTTGATGGATATCGTTGATCAAGAGGAAGCTGAGAGGGATGTTCTAATTAATATCAATGCTAAACGACAGGTTTATGCAGAATTCGTCGAGTATTGCTCAGATTTGTACGATACTCTCACGAGTTTATCATACTTGAATCGAATGTATCAGTTCGCTCTCTCCTGGTTCCTCAACATCTACTCCAAAGCGATAGAAGAGTCTAAAATAAGCGTCAAGACGGAGAAACGTTTGAAATTCCTGAAAGATTCGATCACCAAGAATCTTCATCTCAGCGTTTGCAATTGGCTCTACGAAGAGCACAAATTCTTGTACACGTTCATATTTCAGACAAAAATTTTGCTGCACAATAACGAAGCTACCAAAAGTGAGATAGAGACTTTTATACATGGTCCTAATAAAAATTACGTTAAAATTGTGAAACCAGTACCAAAATGGATACCCGAAGATTCTTGGAAAGAAATTTGCTGGATCGACGAGAATTTGCCAGGGTTTCAAAATATAGCAAACGACCTTCAGAAAAACGACGAATGGGAAGTATTTTTTCAGCCCGAGACTTTTCTGCCCAAATCGATGCCATTTGCATGGAAAAACAAGTTGACTTCCTTTCAAAAATTGATACTGATAAAAATTCTACGTCCAGACGAGATTTATGTGGAAATAACGAGATTGATGGAGAAGGATGATTTATTGTCATTGGCCTTTGATCATTCCTCCCAATTAAAAATCTCTTTGGCCTTCGAAGAGTCCCACTGTGTAAATCCAATTTTAATTTTACTGCCCAGCATCTTTAATCCCATTTCCCTCGTTGCGTCTTTTGCCAAAAGAATGAAGTGTTCCTGCACATTTTCCTCCTTATCTTTGGGGGAGGGACTGGACGCTACAGCTCTGAACCTGATCGAGAATGCTCGGATCGAAGGGGCTTGGGTTTTTCTGGAAAATTCTCACCTGAACATTCCTTTGATGAGAAAAATCGAAAGAATTTTCGACGATATTAATTTGCACAATACTCCTGCCAATTTCCGTTTGTGGATCTCCAGCTGTTCTTCGCAGTCCTTTCCAACGAGTCTTCTTCAGAAGAGCACAAAACTCGTGTACGACGAGTCATTGCGTTTCAAGGAGAATCTCTTGCAAATTTACCAAACTGAATTCGTCCGCAAGAGCTATTTCCTCAAGGACTGTCCTGGAAAAGAGAAATTATTTTCACGTCTCCTTTACAATTTATGTTTTTTTCACACTCTCGTGAAAGAGAGAAATAATTTTGGAACCAGTGGCTGGCACGTTCCATATAACTTCGATCTCTCGGATTTTCAAATTTCGGCCAGACAACTGAAAAGTTTTATCAACGAGAGAGGTCATTGGCCTCTTGACACTTATCTGTACACGATAGGCGATTGCAATTATGCCAACAAAATCTTCGATGATTTCGATAAGAATTGTTTGAAGGCACTGTTACGTGATATTTATTCCACCAATGATTCGATTTTCAAAAATCATTCAAATTTCGCGGCACCACGTAGACTCGAATATCGCGACATGATCGCGCACATTGAGAATCTGCCCATTTATTTGCCCCCAGAAATTTTTGGTGTCCATAGAAATACTATTATTGGCAAAAATCTTTCTATATCTTCGAGATTTTTTGAATCGTTGTCATCGCTACACGGTGACAGTCGTGATTCGTTGTTCGACGATGATGATATTCGACCAACTGTTTTATCGATGATAAACGAAATGGAAAATAATTTGCCGAATATTATTAGCGAGGAAAAAGTTTTTAAAGATGAAGAGCAATTTGATTCAATGTTGCACCAAGAAATGGAATTTAATAACTCGATTGTACAATGCGTGAGAGACACTTTTACCGATGTAAGATTAGCGTTGAATGGCACTAAAATACCAACGGCTGAAATCGAAGAATTTTGCGTAGAAATATTTCAAAATCTAGTTCCCAAATCGTGGAAAAGAAAATATCATGTACGAGCCGAAAATTTGGGAGCTTTTGTCGTCGATATTTCAGAGCATTTTAATGAAATCCAAAAGTTAATTAAACGGGAGGTTCCGTTCATAGTAAATTTTAACAGAATACATTTTCCTAGGGTGTTTTTAACCGGGTGCTTGTTAAGTTATTGTAAGAAATATAACATTATTCCCGATAATAAAATAAGATTTAAATTTTACGTAACATCAGCGATAGATCCAATAAATTTAACCAACACGTGTGAAAATATGTATTTTATCAATGGTTTACACTTATTTGGAGCGAGATGGGATTTAGAGGAATTTCTATTGATAAACAATGCGCCTAACAAATTTTCACAAAAAATGCCTTTGATATCCTTCACGTTTACGAGCGAACAATGTGATTTAAAGCAAGAGGAATATTACGAATGTCCATTGTATCACTCAATTTGCAATGAAGGAGAAATTAACAGTAATTTTATTACTACGATTCCTTTAAAAACTAATTTATCGCAAACGCGTTTGTCGAAATTGCGCGTTTTATTATTCTGTAGTCACACTGATTAATAGGTTATATACTATAATAAGGATGAGTCGGGTTATTTAGGGAGAACAATAAATTATTTAAGCGCAATAATCTTGGACATTCACATTCGAGAAATATATATATTTATTTAAAAAATATATGTAGAATGCGAACTGTGCATTTGTCCAAAGATATTTCTTAACATGATATTTATTAATATTTAAAAAAACTTCGCTTTTGTGTCGTCTGCTTGTACGTGTACTTCCGGTTCTGCATGAATCAGCTCTATATAATAGGTAAGAGGGACCTCACACTTTTTGCGAAATTACTGTAAGATTCTGGAAATATGATCGAATTTGCGTCATTTTAGTCATTCAATTAAATTAGTGGAATAAAAATTAGCTATTTGGCTCGATAAATTTGAAATATTCAGTTTGTGTCGCGCTGTTGTCGTCTGCTTGGATTTCCGGTTCTGCATGGTTCAGAATTCAGAAGTCTCATTTCATAGACGAACGGAATGGTAGTAAAAATGATATTTTGCCTGTCTGTCAGTAGTCAACCAATCAAAGCAGCAGTGTCGAAGCAAGCAAAGTAATAGAAAAAACTGTTGTAAGAACTAAGACTCAGGAAAGGCAAAAAAAAAAAGTACTTTTGTAGAAAGCTCCTTCGGAACTTCTTAGGTTGGGAAAAAACAAAAATCGTGAGTTCTTTATTAATCTTGCGGAATGGCAAACCACGAAGGGTTGGTTTCCCAATTTACAGATATAACTGGTGTTGATCCCGAGAGAGCACAATTTTACCTTGAGTCATCTGCTTGGCAGCTCGAGGTGAGATAGCATTTATTGTTTTCCGAGTGCTTTCTTTTTTTTCAAAATAATTAAATTTTCTGCTGCTCCCTTTGTCACGTCGATGTACAACAGAAAAATCTATATTCAGCACCAGTTTTTTAACCTATGATGCTATTCGATTATTTAAATTATAAATGAACATTATATCAGTAACCTATTCATAACAAATGAAATTGTTGCAGGTGGCACTTGCTAGTTTTTATGAGAATGACGAAACGTCTGGTCTAGCAAGTGAAAATATTGAGAATAGTACTACACGAGAAGATAGAGAAAATATTTTACAGAATTTTAGTAGGGCCGATGCTCAAATGGATCCTAAATCCTCCAAACCTAAAACAACTAGATCCAAACCTAGATTTGGTACTTTAAATGATCTTCATAATAATGATAGTAGTTCGGATGAAGAGGAGGGACAAGCTTTTTACGCAGGTGGCTCTGAGCACAGTGGCCAACAAGTATTAGGACCTGGTAAAAAGAAAAAAGACAATATCATTAACGATATGTTCAAGTCTTGCCAAGAGCATTCGATTGCCTTAGAATCCAAATCTGGTCAACAAAGACCAAATACTTTTAGTGGAACAGGATACAAATTAGGACAAACAAATTCGGATTCTGAAGTTGTTGCTGCTGCATCAGGATCTAACTATCAATCCAATAGTAATGGCAATGTTATTACCTTGAAGTTATGGAGAGATGGTTTTACTATTAACGATCATGAGCTCAGATCGTACAGTGATCCAGAAAATAGGGAGTTTTTATCCTCCATCAAAAGAGGAGAAATTCCTGCGGAGCTTCGACAAGAAGTTCACGGAACTGAAATTCGACTAGATATGGAAGATCATCGTCAAGAAGAATATGTTCCTCCAAAAACTAAAGTCAAAGCTTTCACAGGAAAAGGTCATATGCTAGGAAGGTCTGTATTTAACTAACTTATAAATGAGAATTTCTTTCTGAACATATAACCATAAAAAGTGTTTATATTTTTAGTCCATCACCAGCTACTGTAGGTGCTACATTACCAACTGACCCTGCTGATCAATTGTCTAATGAAGCACAGGCAAGGGAGCAATTGAATGTAGATGCACAGCAACCAGTTACAACGATACAAATTCGTCTTGCGGATGGTACTAGTGTTAAGGCACAATTTAATTTAACACATACTGTCAATGATGTGAGACAGTTCATAACTACGTATCCTTTGATATTGGTGTGCCATTAGAAGCATAATTTTTTTATCACTAAAACTTACATCTTTATTTCCTTAATATTTTTATAGTATGAGACCCCAATATGCAGCAAGAGAATTTAGCCTATTAACAATGTACCCCACTAAAGAGCTGAATGAAGATAAGACTATTGAAGAAGCCGGATTGCAAAATTCAGCTATAATGCAACGACTAAAGTAGAATTTTTGTAAACTGTTAGCTATTCGAGATAAAACATATGTAACTATTAGAAGCCATATACATTAAAATCTCTCAAAATAAATTTCAACACTTTTATTAGTAAAGTAAACTTTTTTTATTTACCAAAGTTTTTCTATTAATTTAATTTGCCGATGTTTTGCCTACTTAAATTAGTACTAGCATAAAAAAACAAATATTATTGCTCAAAATACCAATTTCATTAATGGCAGTTTATTACAAAAATCTATTATATGTGGAAGCCCTTAAATTATTTATATGCATAGAATAATAAGAAATATTTACACATTAGCTTCTTGCAATACACTTTGTACTACTATTTTAATAATACAGTCATATGAAAACATCTGCGCTACTCTTAATTAAGATTTCCTTTTAATTTTAAACGTATAAGGGTTTTAATAAATAGCTGCTACAAGGTACACAAGATTTTAAGAAAATAGACTATTATCAATGAATTTTCGAAAATTATGAGTATCCTGAAGTTCTGGAGCAAATCTTAAAATCTTGTCATCATAAATACCAGTTTCATGTTTAAAGACATTAGTTTTACACGATTGATATCTATTTATACTAATTAAATCTTTTCCTGCATCTCTTGTGACAAGATTAGCTTTATTTAATGTTTCATAGGGCTTATAAATGTATGTAGATCGGCTTTGAATAACAGTTGGGTTATAAAAAGTTTTTCTAAAGATAGACAATGTAAAATTGGTAGAATGGTCCTTCTGTTCTGTACAAAAAGTAAACATTTTTAGTTTATATTTATCAGCTGTAAGAAAGGTTTTATTAAAATCTCTCATTAAATCATCAAACAGATGATGATACTTTAATACTATATATTCCTCCCAAGACAATACCATACTGTATGTAACTTTATTATATGTGCGATATAAGCAATCTGCTTCAATAATATCTTTAATCATGTTCTGATTAGCATCAGTGTAAGGAAAATTCCATGGTACAGTAGTATAAGCTAATTTCCAATAAGGTACTTGACTGTTTGACATTTCTTTCAATTTTAAAATCAAATGACTGGATATACCAAAGTCATATACTATGAAATTACCAAGGCCTATCATTTCATGAAAATTTAAAAAAGTAAATAAATCTGAATTAGAGATTGGTTTTTTCAATGGAGGAGCTACACAGACTACACTACTATTAAGATTATGACTATGTATTTGAGACTTAATTGGAAATATTGGACTATCGCTAGCTGGTTTTGATGAGATAGTAAATTTTATCCTAGTTGCTAGCTTTTTTTCATCATATAGACAAATAAAATAGTAGCCACTATAGTCTAAATTATATGCTTCCTCGGTATGCTGCATTCTCTTATATTGAAATGTACCTGGTATTTCTGTAATATTATTCTCCAAAAAAATACTACATGCTATATCTAAATTTATATGCTGTGCAGCAATAGCTATAGCATGTACTTTATTTTTATGTATATTATAAGCTGAATAAATATACAAATCGCTATCTACCCTTTGCCAAGCAGGGGTAGGAAAGTCAAAATTATGTTTTAACTTGCTTAATTTAAAGCTGTTAAATGTACAATTTACATCACTTCTTTGTCCTGGCTTACCAAAATAATTAAAAACTTCTAACACATATCTTAATCGATTATATTCATGTCTATAAACAAGCAAAGAGATAAGGCTACCTACAGCAACTATAGCTAGAACAGCTTGGTAATATTTTCTCATCTTATTATTATAGAACGAAATATAATAACATCAACTTTTAATTTAATACCATAAAGATTGTATGCAATTTCCTTGAACATTAACAAATATTTTGAAGTTTCACTTTAGGCAGGAATGGTTAGAATGCTGAAAAAACATCAAGATGATTATTCACAATTTGGAATTATTTATCGTTTCAACAAAATCATGCTATATTTTTAATTGATTACCAATATAAAAGATATAAACGATTTAATAGCTGCAGAATTCGTCAGTTAGCAGGTGCTAAATAAAATTTGATTATTTCCTTAAATAAGTAATTAGAAATCAATTAATACATAAATGTATTTCTGTAATAATAATATTAAAAATATGTACTTACATTCATATCCATTATTAAAATGTACATATTATTAAATAAAATGCATAATAATAAACAGGGCCGTATACTACTAGACTGGTATAGAGTAATAGCAGAGATGAAACGGAAGATTGCTCATGGCAGGATTGGCACTTGGCACAGGGCACTTGGCACTGGCACTTGGCAGGGTCCTAAAATAATCCAAAATAATCCTTGCCGGTAGGCGGCGCTGATGTTTGCAAAAGTCGAAAATTCCATTCCATTTCCATAAAGCCATTAACGCCATCTGTCGGACGCGAATGAGAAGCACTTTGTTAGGCACACACACCATTACTGTGGTGCGAATGCGTGTGCAACCTCCTTCGGCTACCATCGCTCAGCTTCGGACATCTTCGCTATACATCGAATTCAAGAGAGAACGGCATAGTTTTATCGGATCTCTCTCTCCCTCTCGATCTAACTTTCGTTTAGCCGAAGAGCCGAGTAAAATTCCTTTTCGTCCTGCTTCAATCCTCCTCCATCTTTCAAACCTGAGATTCGAGTTCGATTCCATCCAATACAAATTTTTTTTTTTTATTGTAAAATGTTTTTTTATTGCCATGAACATATAATATTAAAAAATATGTAAAAATGAGGTTTTAATATTCCATAGTTACGCTCAAAATATTCTTATAAAAATGTAATTTTTATTTCGTTATCAATTCAAATAAGTTATTAATGATTACTATAAATATTCTAAAATTGTAAGAAATGAAAAAAAAAGGAGTCGAAGAGGTCTCGAACCTGGGCTCATCGGTTCCAAAAACCGAGACCTTTATTACATGAGCTATAAGAGATTTAAAAATATAGATGATAAACTTGCATAAACTTTATAGCTTCAAATTCGCGTACTCTCCATGTTACACAGATACAAGTATACCTTCTTTCCATATATTTATACTTTATACTGTGAAATTAAACCAAATATATGAAAATATTATTAGGTTAATTATATGGCCCTAGACATCTACTATATTATTTAGACACCTTTTAAATTTGTAATAAATCAATTCCGGCTTTATGACTGAATTAGTAATTTTGAAGTGTCAAATAATATTTAAAACGCAAAGTGAAACACAGAACACTTCACTTTTATATTTGAATCGCATGCCATTTTATTACCTACGTATTTTTTCATTTCCCTTTAGAACTTGGGTTTTCTTTCGAAAAGATTGTATTTTTCGTTCCATTACATGCATAGTTTAACGCGCGAGTGATCTTAATCGTTAATATTTATTACTCTACAAATTCACCGCTTCGACTATTTAAATTAATATTTCTGTATAATTACAAGCTTTTTTTTCTAAACATACAGTTATTAATTAAACAGGACAAATTAATGTTTTACGTGTCTCTGTAAATTAATTTAAGAGTCAAAACGGCGAATTTATAGAAAATGTATTAACGATTCTAGGGCCATAAAATTAACCTAATAATATTTTCATACATTAATTAGGTTTAATTTCACAGTATAAAGTATAAATATATGGAAAGAAGGTATACTTGTATCTGTGTAACATGGAGAGTACGCGAATTTGAAGCTATAAAGTTTATGCAAGTTTATCATCTATATTTTTAAATCTCTTATAGCTCATGTAATAAAGGTCTCGGTTTTTGGAACCGATGAGCCCAGGTTCGAGACCTCTTCGACTCCTTTTTTTTTCATTTCTTACAATTTTAGAATATTTATAGTAATCATTAATAACTTATTTGAATTGATAACGAAATAAAAATTAAATTTTTATAAGAATATTTTGAGCGTAACTATGGAATATTAAAACCCCATTTTTACATATTTTTTAATCTAATATGTTCATGGCAATAAAAAAACATTCTAAAATAAAAAAAAAAAATTGTATTGGATGGAATCGAACTCGAATCTCAGGTTTGAAAGATGGAGGAGGATTGAAGCAGGACGAAAAGGAATTTTACTCGGCTCTTCGGCTAACTAAGCGAAAGTTAGATCGAGAGGGAGAGAGAGATCCGATAAAACTATGCCGTTCTCTCTCGAACTCGATGTATAGCGAAGATGTCCGAAGCTGAGCGATGGTAGCCGAAGGAGGTTGCACACGCATTCGCACCACAGTAATGGTGTGTGTGCCTAACAAAGTGCTTCTCATTCACGTCCGACAGATGGCGTTAGTGGCTTTATGGAAAAAATTTTCGACTTTTACTGACACCTGTCACCGACCCGTCTCAATACTCTCTAATAGGGCGGAAAATTTGAAAGCTCTTCTGTCTAATAGAATATAGAATGTTGTTTATAATCATATTTCACAACAATTTTCTTTTCTTACCTAACTGAGTTTTCAATTCTCTCGTTTTCGTCAGACACATCTTATAATTATAAAATAAAAATTGCAAACTATAGTATGATAAATTTTACTTGAAGGACTTAAACATAATGAATTAAAATTTTTTTTAGTTTCAGTCATTTTTTTTAAAGAATTATAAGCTCATCGGAAAAAGGAAATGGAAGAATATCGATGCGTATACAATTAACTAATTTATAGTTTTGCATGCTTTATAAACTTACCTATATATAAACTTCCTAAGCCTTGGCTTCCATTTTAATCGGATTTCGTTTGAAGCGAAGGGCTTCAAGAAACCCATAATTTATATATACTAGGTATCTTTTTACGAGCTCAGAGTACGCAAGAAATGCATTGTCAATGTTAACCAAATACCGTTCAAATCAATACAAGGGGTTTTAGTCGAGTTTAAATATTTCATCAAAATAATTGTCATCTTAATTAAAGAGGAACAATGTAAAGCAAACTCAAATCTTATAAGTATACAACTCCAATATTTGTTGATTTTTATCTCGTATAGTGTCGTATACTCTTAAAGTATATTCGAAGCTTATACATCAAGAATTAAAAAGACTTGGCACACAACAAAAGAAAACTTAAGTGACGTTAGGAATAAAGAAATTACTCTATGGAGATTGTATATAGTGGAGAAAGGACGTAAACTAAGAATTATTGTGTGTATATTGATTAATATACGTATATATAAATATAACTCTACAATTATAAATATTAACTAATATACACAGCGAAATATTTCGTATTAGCGGAAGAACACAAAAGATAATTATGATAGAAAATGATATAACAAACGATCTTTAAAATGTCGAGCTCTCAATAGCACTGTGGTATACTTTATTACTTTTTTTTTAATGCACTTCACATTTCATTATTTAGATACAAAAATTGTTTTCGTGTAAATCTTTCGCAAGTAACGATACCCAAGAAACGGATACTAAGACGTTTCGCGTCTCTAATGCGACATTTGCTCTTCGTGTTTTTTTGAGGTGGTACTAAAGTTTTGGTCCGCAATATAAGCTATGTAATTGGCGTTGCATCTTAATGAACTTGTATATATATAGGAAAATTCTGATTTTTCCAGAATATCAGAAACATCAAAATACATTATTCAATATTTCGTTGGTATTAATTTATCGTGTGCTAAAATTATAGAAATTATATCTAACGGACACAGAAATTAGAACCAAATGCTTAACATGTCACTTCTGATTATCAAAATTACAAATTGCAATACAAATACTGTGTCAGATACTACTCGCTCCGTTACTTTTGTAAAAATGCTAATAAATGTTTCTTCGCTTTTTTCTTTCTTATTATAATGGGATACTGGATTTATCATCAGTAGATTAACAATGAATTGAACATGCTATCTATAATTATCTCCATTGGCAAAAAAAACAATTAACGCTTATAATTTGCAAACGTAAGATCAATGTGATAAAACGTAAATGAAACATACCTATTTCGTCATATATAAGCTAACCCAAAGATGGTTATAATTTCATTAAAAAAAAATTAATACTATATAGTTATTAGGTGATACCCGACGTGAGATTACATAGCAGACCTATTATAAAAAGCATTAAAATCAGTGCTGCTTGTTTCATTCAACAAAGAGATCTACCCAGGAGTGAAAGTTTTCATTGCGTTTTCAAATCATTCATCGCGTAATCATTACTAGCATAATAACAATATATCATAATATAATAAAATAGTACTGTAAATAAATCTGTATATCAAATTCTCAATAGAGAGAATCTAAATAGTTTTCATTAGCAAAGCATTCGATCATCGCTTCTTGCATTTTTATAATATTCAGTAGATACTGTCAAAAGGATATGTCCTAAAGTGTTTATTTATATTATATTTAATTACGAGTACACAAGTGGGATCTACCAGCTCTTTTTCTTTTCGTACGAAGTAGTATATCGTATAGTGCAAAATCTTAGTTTATGTATTTAATTAGGTATTTGGACCTTGAGAACTTTTTACCCTCTTGCTATAAGGGAGATTATTATCGTTATCGAAGATTTCCTCTTATTGTTTAAAATAGTTATCATCAGTAATTGATGCGGCCGCAAAATCATTTCATAAAATATACTTAAATCGTATATAGTTCTATGTACATCCTCATAAAATAATATTAATTTAATATATAATTTTTTTCTCGTACTATAACTTTGCTTGATGTATTATAATAATATATTAATTAATTACATAAATATTTCATTTGATTATCAATGATGCCTATTCGTACAATCGATATGAGAGAGTAATCCCATATTAGATACAATAAACATTCGTTGGCACAGGTAGTAGCTGGGGTAAGGCACTTTGGCTTGATTAATTGCCCGCAGTACCGTCCAGCGTAACCATCTTATGAATCCCTACTGTCACTTCATTTAGCTCTGTTGTTGTATTGCGTCACTACATTCCGTTAACTTTATAGAATCCCTCATAGATGACTATGTGACTCTCACTTTTTGTATTACAACTTTTGTATTACATTTAAGGCAGAGTACGCTGTTTCTCTGAGCATTGGAGTGTAAGTGATGATTTGGGAAGAACCTTTACAACGGCTTCGTGAAATTCGCAGGGAACATACCCTTTTCATTTGTACCTTCTTTAATACCCATCAGCCAGCCTTCCTCCTGCGTGACAGAAAAGAAAACAGAAATCAGTTTACAATGAAATTTTTCCAAGGACACTTTTACACGGAAGTCGCAGCACTAATCTGTAGATTTTGTACCTGCTCCTCTGGGTCATCGTACTCCACAACACGAATAGTTTCACCGACATCGAAAGATAACTCATCCACGTCTTCACGGCTATATTTATATGTCGCCTTAACCCTGTACAAGACGCCTGGCGGCAGATTATCAGTTGTTGCCCCTACAGAGAAATTGGTACCATTTTCATATTCCACGTCTAAAATAATCGAATCCAGCCTATTAGTCATAGACCTGCGTTTTGCACTTAAAGGCACATTCATTTGTTAATTCTTTTTTACCAAATTACAGTTTCTTCACGAGACGCGTCAACTTGTTAGCAAATTGCATTCGTGACCATTTAACTTTACTTTTATCAGGCCATGCACAAATGGGCGGATAACTTAGGGCTATTATCGATATTTATTCGACCAAATGCTCAATTAACGCATGTCAAACCAACACATAGGAGCTATTATACATTTTCCACCACGATTCGCATCAGTCTTTATCAAGTGTAAATACATAGTTTAATGAAAGAGAGCGTTGGTCAATGACATTGCTGTTTGTTCTGCATCGTATACTTACCCACAGGAATATCGTACAATTCCTCGACTCGCTTCGAAGGTGCGACTGTATTATGTGGGGACGCGTCTTGGTTATTGAGAGAATTATCATTGCTGTTAGCGGTGCTATTAGCATTGCCGTTTAATTGAGTAGTCGGCGATGTGTCTCCCGCTGCTGGCGCAGCTTCATCTACAGCTGCAACACGCAACAAAGCACACTCAAACCAAACAGCTACACTTTTGCATCAGCAGTATCCGCATACTGTATCGAGCCTATCTCAATAGTAGTGTTTTATCGCAAAACATGCAAGAGACAAGTATTGGTTAATAACATAATCTGTATACTTTAAGCAATGAAAACACGAAGGACGTAAAGAGAAATCTTTCGAATGACAAAAATCATCCGGTACCTGTCGAGATATTGTTCTGTGGTGCCTGCGTGTTGATGATTAAACTGAAAGCACAACCAGAGTTATCTCGTTACTATTATCGCTCGATCGTAAATTCTCTCTCATCAGATTAATCCAATAAGACTCACGCTGAATTGGCATTCGGTGATTTTGGCGATTGTAATTCCGTGTTCTTCTTCAGTGTGTAAGATCCTCTTTGGCTTTCGTTGGCCAATTTATCAACGATTGCTTCTAACTCTGAATAAACCTGGAAAGAAAAAGTAGGTTTCTTAGTCGTGCAAAACGAAGGAAGGTTGAAGCTATTGCACTTTTAATAATTACCTTAGCACTTTCTGTATGAAACACTTGCTCGGCGGCGAAAAGAGTTTGTAAATTGGTAACCAGGAAGAGAACTCGCGAATCGAACAGTGCTGGTAGTTCATCGTGCAGTTCAGAGTTCAGTTGTTCGTACGTACGTTTCGCTTCCTCCAGCAGCTCTTTTCCTTTAGTGACCTTCAGCTCGTCCCTCTTCTTTGGATTGCACTGCAGTGATTGGAAATTGTGTCTCTGGCTATCGTAGTCCACTTGCTTTCGGCCACGCTTATCAATTTTTTTCTACAAACAAATCATGAACAGTCAAAAAAAATCTCACTGATAATAAATCAAAGAATGATCGTCTCTTAAATGACTCGATTCATGTAGAGGTGCTAAATATAATATTAACATTATTTATTCCCCCTTACAATTCAGACAAAATGTAACTAAATATACGGAAACTCTGGAAATTATTTTACGGATTTAATTTAAAAATTTGTGATTCGTCCTTGGTATAATTTAATTTCATGACTCGAGTCATTTGGCAACGGAATCGCCCTAAATTAGGTCGATTGCAAATCGTACGAACTCTCATCTCTGGAAATTGACTTTGATATGTGTTGAGAGGTACGAGAACTTGGTCTGCCAGTTTGTGAGTAAAGTCCTGCCACAGCATATCCAAATTTTGTGCTTGCATGTAGAGAAGGTCATGACCCGTCCATTGGCTCTCGTAGATCTCGTTAAGCGAATCCATTAGAGTCTTCGAGGCAGCTTGCACGGCTGTTGAAAAAATAAACCAGGTTAATAATTCAGTCTCTTAAATCCTTAATCCATCCAACAAATACGTATGCAACCATCATTACTTATTTCGCAAGTTTTACATAAAACGTGTAACAAATGTCTCGTTTTTTTTTTTTTTTTTTTTATTTGAATAGAATATGCAACGGGGACTCACTGGTACTTTCTTGACCCACTTCAAGTTGTCGCAAGGTGCATTGACCCGCAAGATAAGGTAGGAGTGTTGGAAATAGCTGTTCTATGATTAATCCAAGAGAGATCTTCAATTGCTCGGATTTATTCGATTTTTCAGATAACAATGTAGAACTTTACTGTTACGTGTCTCGCGCGGCGAGGAAATGAGGTCGGAGATCGTGAAAAAGAAGGCTATGGAAATGCAAGGTCATATACTACAATCTCGTTTTTATCCAAGTGCAGCTCGCGTGTCACTCGTACGTGTTAATTCGAGAGTGAGTCTATAAATATAATCTCTCACAGAGGAAACGCAGTCTACCGCGCGTTAGATGCGGCCTGTCCCTGCCATTCCCTTGCGCTGATAAGTCGAAAGGTCAATTCTCAACGCTCTCAATAACGTCATTATTATATATATACATATACATGAAATATAGAAATATTAGTCACACCAGCCGTTAATTTTTCCAGTTTTTTTTTCACCACTTCATCCCATTTCCAGATGAGACACGAGCTATGAAACTCGACGCTGCACAAACTGCATGCGATCTTGAGCCACATTCTAACGTGGTAAAAAATTGCTATTTGTTTTTTGATATGAGCCGAACTTACCACGGACACACCTGATGTAATTATTGAACTCTTTCTGCAGTCTGTTGGCCGAATTTTGTTGCCTCGTGAAATTTTGCAGATGCTCGTCGAATATATCGTCGGCGGTTCTATCGACCTTGCCAAGATTTTGAAGGAACTGCAAAAAAGATAGAAGGTAAAAATCTGTGATTTATAACATTACTTTTAAACGTGATTGGAGCTTCGATAAGAGGGATTTTGAAATTCAATCAGTTGCCGAGTGGAAATTTGTTGCTCGATACTGCCAGCTAATGGAGATAGCGTGACACACACGCTACAAAATTATACAGGGTGCTCCTTCAACTTTTGCAAATACTATAGATTTGAATAGTATTGATAATTATAAGAAGAAAGTTCCTTTACGGTTTTCAAATTCAACGTTTAATAAAGAAGTTATCGAGAATTGAAATTTGCCGAATTTCAACGCTTCTCATTGGCAGAGCGTAGTCCGACGCGCTCTCCTATTGGTCGAACTCCGTCGGCATGCTCCGCGGACCAATAGGAAAGCTCGAACCGAGAAATCTTTAATCCTTAATAACTTCTTTGGTAATGGTTAGATTTAAAAATAGCGCAGGAAGTTTCTTCTTAGAATTTCTCATACTATCCTAATTTATACGTTTGGTCAAAGTTAACAAGCCACCCTGTATGTCTACTGCACGCGTGTGTATTCGAGACGAGGAAAAATGGGATCGTGGGCGAAGATTGGGATACTGCCAAATCGAGAAAATCGGTCGAGACAGGTTTCTGTCTGATTTGCCTCGACGACGCCGTTTCCTATATAATTATAGTCACTCTGACCAAGTGTACCGAATTTGAGACTGTAAATACTAATGCTACACAGCATTTAATGACCCTGCCTTGTCCCGTTTCACTCTCCTATACGTTTCATTCGATTCTGCAGCACAACTGGAAAACTTGACGCGTTGGAATTACGTAAGTCTCGTCTCCATTCGCGAATCCGGTCATCCGTTCGAAGGTAAGAGGTACACCGACCTTCCAGCACGCTGCAACTTCCATGTTGCAAGAAATTCATTTGAAAAACAGTCACGAATACTCCTCTACCTCTTTAAGACATTTCCATTGTACGACTTTCTACATTTTCACCTGTCTATTCCATTGCCTTACAGTGCTAGCTCTCTTATTCGATTCAAATCATGTATCCAAAATATCCCTCTTTATATACCACTATTTATCTCATTTTTCACGTTTCTGCTTTTCTCCAGAAGCATTCGGTTACAACCACTTCTCTGTCATCAGAAATTTATGCTTGAAGCAGACACTGGTGATCTCTTTTTTGTGCTATAATACTTTCTGCTTATTCGTAGAATTCTTAAAACACAATTTTTTTAACGAATTAAAAGAGAATAAAAAAAGAAAGAGATTCTTGGCTTTTCAAATATTCCGCGTGTTTACCCTTACACAGCTCGCAACTATCGCTCAGATATTTGATTGCAGCTATTAATAACTAATTAAACGGTTCACGAATCGCTCGAATATATCTCCCAATTCCGTATTTTCCACGGTTCATTGATTCATCGATCGAGTTATCACAATTGTTTCTCGTTATGTTTATTAATAAACGCGATAATAATACGTTTGTTTCAGTATTAACGAGGTAACAATGTGAATTGGATTTTTTCTCTTGCTTCGTAACGAGACTTTCTAATGTTCATTTATCTATCGAGGAAGCTGCGAGCATGGAGTGGGGGAAGATAGAAAGAGAGAAGAATAGGAAGAAAGGAAATACAGAGGGAGAGAGAGAAAGCGAGATTCGCTCGACTCGCTCATGAATTCCTCTCGACTACAACATAAACGCATAAATTGATAAATTGACGTAAGCGTACAAGTGCATCTCTGTGCACTCAATAGCCCGGTTAAGGTCGCTGAATACAAATATTAATGCGAGTGACTGAAGCTAAACGTAGAATTTTTTTTTCGGTGGACGAGCAGGGCAGACATCGAGCACGCGGCGTGGTCACCGTTTACGTGGCGAGGCACACGATGATTTCTGTCGCGCCGCCGTTTGTACATACCGTTACTTAGTTAACATAACTTAAAGCCGATGCCGGCCATCTGAAACCTGTTCACCGTTCAATAGGGAAATGCCAAACGCTTCACTGCTTCGCGGATAACTACGACCTTCCATGAGAAAAAATACAATTTAATTTCATAGTTCTCCCTCTAGTTTAACCGCTCCCCCCCCCCTTTATTCCTCCCTTTCAAAGCTCAACTAATAATTTAATTTTTATTCAAACTTCTCTGTTTATACCCACAACTGAGCTATAATAAATTTAAAAACAAATGTAATCGTCATTTTTCTGTAACGAATTCACTCTCCATTTATTCCTTCTGTTTATTATTAATAATACGTCTTCTTTTGTAAACACGCAGTCGTCAAAGATGCGTTTCGAGTGGTATCAATAGTGTCCTTCGTGGAAAAGCTGAACTTGATGTTTCTCGAGAGACGATTCTTTATTTTTGTTTCTCTTATATTGATACTTTATACGCTACGCAGAAGCTGATATTTACAGCTCGAAAGCTTCCATGCTTTTTTCCTTCCGTGTATTACGACATACTAGCCTTTTTGGTTAAAATTGATCCAAACTCTCGTAGAATTCGATGACGCGAGACAAGCATAGTTTTTCGTGGTGATTTATAGAAAGGCAAAGTTATCATTACGGAAATAGACGGTCCTCTTTCGCTCTTATTAATAGCTAAGCAGATGACGCGAATGTGCCGTTGCATCGCTATTATTATGCTATACTCTGGCCCCATTTTGTGATGCCTGCACTTTGAATTGTGCGAGAATTGAGAACGTAACGCTCCAACGAAATTGCTTTTACCATTAAAGAGTAACGAAGTTCCGAGGAAAGTAGCTACGAGTGCCGGGAACTCGCCTATAAGTGAGATCAGTTTCATCTTTCATAATTACTCCTATTCAACCAGGTTTTATTCTCACGCCTCTTCTTTTTTTACAGATCAAGGTGCAAATTCAAATTCCGAGTTGTTAGAGGTATTATTTGGAGAGTGGAAAGACCCGTAAGCTCATTGAGTCATCGTAACGCTAATAGCAATATGGCTGCTCAGAGTGAGGTTATGGAGTGTTTATGCTGTAAGATTGCAGGCAGCAATTGACGCCTAATAGAGAGAAAAAGAGGACGAAAAAAGTCGACCGGTGATTCTCTTTATGGATCTGAGCTTCTTGCGAGAGAGGAAAGTGAGATTTTCTATGAATGCTACTAGAATCTTAGTTTCTTTAGAAGTGTTTTAACCACAGATAAAAGCTGAGTTGGAAAAAGTTCCTTTCGAGTGATAATAGGGATTCCTTTTTCGTTCCTCCACTAGTTTCATATCTAACAAAACTCGCATTTACACCGATATGTATTAGTCGAAGAAAGAAGTAAGTTTATTTAGAAAAAAAAGTGAAAAAGTTTTCCTGACGATCCTATTTACGCGTCCGAGCTTCTTGCGAGAAAAGTGGGAGTTTTCATAATGTTACTTAACCTAAGCTTCCACGAAGGTGTTCTGGCCTAAGAAAAAATTGAATTGCAATAAAATTTCCTTGGAGTGACTGTAGTATGAATGCATTTTCCATTTCTTCGTAGGATTAATTTCCAACAAACTTCGCATCACACGGAAAGAGAAGTTAGCCACTGGGTCGAGCAATAAGGCTGTCCAAAGTGAGGTTATGTGTGTGCCGCAAGCTCGCAAGCAGCGATTGACACCTCTAGTAGAGTGAAAAGGTGAATCAACGTTTCCATGTACGGAAGCAAGCTTCTTATGAGAGAAGGAAAGTGAGGTTTTCCATGGACGTTGGTCGAATTTAACGTGAGTTTCTTCGGAAGTTGTGGCTGGGCAAAAGGCTGCGTTTCATCAGGAAGAAAGAGGGATGGGAAGGGGGGGGGGGAATCGGAATGTTGGCGCGAGCTTCGGACATCAACCTCCCCTCTTCTCTTTTTATCTCTCGTCTCCGTTGCTCGTAAGCAATCCTGCTTACTTCTGGCTTAGCTGGCCCGGACCGGACCAGCCGCCGATTCAGCGTCATTATCAACCAACCAATCCCCGAATACCATCTTCTACTCTTTACTAGAACACACCTGTTCTCGGATATTCACCTGTCCACCACCCAACGCATCTCACCATCTAATTTCAATCTTTGCCAAAAAAACCTAATCTTCGACATAATTAACTCTATTATCTCTCCATTATATCCGTAAATTAGCACCAATTCGACCTCTATGGAATTCGGTCCATCCCTACCTTCTTAAAAGATCAACGTAATTGACCAGTAGAAAATAAAGACTGAATAGCCAAATTGATTCGAACAAATCGCTACGAGTTGATTTCGAAGGTTTTCGAACTGGCCTGATCTGTGTGCGTGTGCTCGTGTGTGGGTATCGTCGGGCCACGACGAATTGGACCGAATCGAACCGATATCAGCCGAAAGAAGCTCTGCAGTCCAGCAGTGCGCGCGGAAGAGCTGCATTTCTCTTGCTTTCCTTCTCACCTCGTTCGAATATCCCGCTGCGACTGGTCGAGCTAACGGAACCTCGCGATAAGTTTTGTACAGTTCTTGCAGTACACGCGCTTCGCAGGAACCAATATTCGCCGCATATTTCAATAATTACGATAATCATAATACTCCGGACCTAAGGTCAAAAATCTCCACGTCGCATTCTTCAACATGTTTACATATCATTATATAATTCTTATAAACCGTATTTTTCAAGTGAAATTTCAACTTTGTTTTTCCATCAACGATATTGTTATCCTCTCAGTATAATTAAAAGTTTTTTAACACTAAGGCTGGGTTTATAATTCGCAAGGTGCTAAAGTTAAATTTTGTATTCTTGTGTATTATGCGTGCGATGAAATACGATATGAACATACATTACTCTACTGTCTCTACTACGGTAAATGGAAAGCGGCTTTTGATACGTCGCGTCGCTATGTGTGAATCCACCTTAAAGCGACCGGTCAGTAGCCAAGTAACACAATTGTTCGATTATATAACCTAAAAATCAAATTTATTTTTACATTTGATTATTCTTATCATAAATTATTTACTACAAAATGAAGTTTTCAGGTTGATTCCAAGAGATCACGTTTCTACATTTGGACTTTACAACTCGTGCGATATTTATACGGATTGCGATTGCGCTAGGATATCTCTTTTAGGCACACGCGACGGAATAAAAAGTGACCTACCTTTTATACACACACACACACACATATACACAGTAGAATTGTTCAAGTCTCACTCCACATACAAGTAACGCAACCAAATCGTATTACTATTTATTTTCAATTCGTTTCCACTGTATCATATTACTACTATTTAAAATAAAAAAAAAACAATGTTTTGAATTTAAAATAAAAATGTCTGCAGGACGCAAGTCGTTGAATATAAATTTAGTCGCAACGAGCTAAAATATATAAGGCAGTATTTTCCAATTCCTCTCGACGACTCCTCCGCAATTTTATTTGTAAGAAGGATCGATTCTACACGGCTCCACCAACGCGTATGCTAATTGATGAGGCATTAGATGATCACCATACATGGCCCGATGTAGTCATGGAATGCTTATGAAGGCAATGTGTGAGCGTACCCGTTCGGATTTAAATTTGGGGAAAGTAGCCATGGTCGTCCAGCTAAACTCCGAGCCAGCCTTAACGATTCCAACGAATAATGCACCAAGGAGTTCGTTTAACGTAATTATTTAACGAGCGTGACGTCACAGGTCCACCGCACCGAAATTCTACACTTTAACGTGGATCCACACTGCGCTGCGAGGCTATCGCAATCAACTGTGAAGCGACCAACCATTCTCCCATAATTGACAACTTTTTCTGTTTACTTAAACCATTGGAGAAAAAGGTAAATTGATTTAGCATCGTCGTTTTTTCCATCTTGGATCGATTTTCTCCACCTCCATGCTAAAACTAGCGATTCCCCATCTGTGCATTTCAGACAAGTCTGGACGAGCTTTGTTTTTACAGATGCAGTCTGATCTTGAATGGCAATGAGCTCATCGATCGTAAATGGACTAAATTTTCGAATATCGTCCGTTCGTTATTTTTAAATGACCTAGGACGAGTCGTCTCTTCTCAGCTACACGTGTAAACGTTAAAAATGCATAATTACAGTCGAAGTTAAGAGTTTTCAGCAAATTGGTAGAATTTTTATTCCTCGTGCATATATGCAGGTCAAGTTGAATTGCACAGTTAGGCTAAATTTTGAAATATCCTCAGTCACGCATATTGAAACGACCTAGAAAAATTAGGTGAAATTGTGGCGCGAAAAAAACTGTAATAAAGAAAATGGGTTGAAATTGGAATTGTTCCGTCTCAATGACAATAGTTTCTCGGCGTTTATACGTTTTGATTGACTTGAATTTTTTAGGCTCGAAAACGGAAATAAATTGTCAAATATCCTTATACTCCATATTAAAACCTACAAAAAATAAGTCAAATTTTAAAACGTGAAAAAGTGCAGCGAATACAATGTTTAAAATTATAAAATCAGAAATTTTTCCTTTTCAATGATAATAATTCCTCTTTGTTTATACATGTTAATCAACTTGAATTTTTTAGGCTGGAAAACGGAAATAAATTGTCAAATATCCTTAATCCTCCTTATCGAGGTTTAGAAAAATGAGGTAGAATTTGAAAAAAAAAAAAAGATAGAGTGAAAAAACTGGTTAAAACCATATGTGGAATTAAGAATTGTTCTCTGTGAACGACAACAGGCTCTCTTGTGTCGTTGGTGCAAATGGTGCATACTGATCAAGTTGAATTGCACCGGTGCGTAATCGAGTGGCAACCGCACCGAAGGTCACCGCACACCCACACACACACACACACAATTACCCTTTTACAAACTCCAGACCGAGTTATAACTATTCGTGCTACGCCTATGCGGTGTACTATACGATGTATATTATTGTTATACGTACGAGACACCGAATGTTCCATTTACGTGAAAAATATCTCACTTTGTCCCATTTCGTTCCCCTCGATAAGAAAAAATACTCATGTGCAGGCTTTATTATTTCTGCATGGAGAATCGTTGGAGGTTTTTGGGCCAGGACGAGATAAGATAATAAAAAAAACTTGGCTGACACGAGCGTCGATACAATATCGATTCTAATATACACAGCGTACACGAAGCTCTATTCTGATTGATCTGGGATTACATATATATATATATACATATATATATCTAAGCACTGGATGTTTGGTCCAAGATTTGTTGTGACTGCCTCGTACAGATTGATGATTGGGGAAACAATTGATACAACGAAATATGAGAAACAAATGACAATTTACTGCGTAACGAACAAAGCATCGATTAAAGTAACAAAGATTAAATCATTCGTTAGAACTGAGATAATTTTCTTTATTCCAGATTGGTTTCAGATTTCTCAATCAATGACACCATAGGAGAAAGACCGGATGTAATATCATTAATGTAAACATAATGATATATTGAGAAAAAGATCGAAGAGCACCTTTTTGTATAGGGTGAGGCACTTAACACGCCCCAGAACACAGCCATAGACGCAAGAATGTCTTATCTCGTTAACCACGAAAGACGTCAATTTTTTGAAGCACATTTCTATTTGCATTGAAACGAGTCTTACGTAAAAAAAACAATTTATATCTCTTAAAGTTACGCAGATAGATGACTTTTTACATTCTAACTGTGGGGCGCTACGAGTGCCTTACCTTATATATATATATATATATATATATATATATATGTATATGTATTAACAATAAACTCGAGAAATATCTCGATTACAAATGCATGAGAAACATAAAATGCTTATATTGCATCAATAATTTTATACTTACGTGTGTATCAATACTAAAGCTACGATTTGGTAATCGAATGACTCTTTTTAAATATAAACACGTGTAAAAAATTCATTCAATGTATAAGTTTAGCGTGACTGCAGTATTTCTTCAATAATAAATTTCTATTAATTATATTACGAGTGAAAACGATATTATCGTTGATATTTATGTCATTTTCTGAGATTTCGTATTTAATGGTAAAGGTCTTTTAGCGAGCGTTTTTCGTCGAGTTATTATTTAAGAGCGTTGGTAAGCTGGTATTACAACTCCTTTTATATATGAAAGTATCAAAGCAAACGCTTGAGTAGAAAATGCCAAGCTAAGCAGCGTAAGACATTATCAGAGGAGAATCTACACTCGGTAATTCAACGGGGTAATAATCGCAGTTACATTAAGAGAGAGAAAGAGAGAGAGAGAGAGAGAGAGAGAGAGAGACCCCGTTGGATTCCATCGTACAGCACATAGCAGTCCCAGGCGTAAAGCCAAAAGAACTTATACGCTGCTAAATCTAGCTCGAGGCATCGACCGTGTTACACGGGATGGCCAGTAATTCACGCGAACGCTCAATAATAGAAAATAGCGAAAGAATTTAGAAAAGAGGAAGGGGAAAGTATTGGTGAAGATATGGGTATGGCTGAATGGTTTTTGGCGACGTTCACGGGAGGTGTCAAGTAGGTTTGTGCCGAGAATAGAGATAGGAACTAGGTCACAGCCTAGTTAAACGGCGCGCGTAGCTTGTCAAGTTACTCCTACCGGTAGTAAAATCGCACTAGCAACTATTTAATCGCGTAAAATCACTATGGAAGGTTGGCGGCGGCGGTCAGGTGACGACGCCTGGTGGCGAGTTTTAACCTGTGAGAGCCTGGAAATTTGGTCGTTGGAGGGGAGAGGTCACTGCTGTAGCGCGAGGAGAATTGCGAGACGATTCGTCCCATTTCCGTTTGGTGCCGACTCTGCTACTGCCTCTCCTCGTCTCTTAACTCACTTCCTGCCGTGCCCGATGCATTCCGTATGCAACGACCTGCGGCTAAAGAGAATTCCTTCTTCCGCGCCCTCGTCACTCGGGAATACTCGTAAATTAAGGCTAGTTTGTTCAATGCTCGTTAGATTTCTTCTGAAAATCCAGATCACCTTGCTTCCAGCTCGTTCCTTTCTATATCCTTAATAAAATCGACCGTCGAGTACAAGTTAGCCAGCACCACTTCGATATGCCGGTCAAACTCGTTACATTCGTTAAGATTCGGCGGAAAGAACCAATCTCGATCAAAGGAAGCTTCGAGTTTCGTGAAATAGCTATATTCGGGTTGTTCGCAGAACGATCGAACGACGAATGGCGTTTGGCAAGAAAATGATTGATTTTAATTTGTGTTCTTTGCAGTCTCTACAATTTTTACTAAAAATGTGCGCTCGGTATAATAATAGACAACGTACTATATATACTATAGGAAACAAGAGTAAAGCAACAGGAGACATAGTGTTAACGGTTATTTCTATCGTGTAAAAAAAATAAAATTTAAAAGACTACAAGACAGAGCGTTGATATTGTATTTCAAGTCGCGTGCCTATTAAGATAGTGACGAATTATTAAGGCCATCTCGATGGTATTCGAGCGACGAAAAGCTCTTCCAAGGAGGAAACAATGTAACAGGGTAAATAGGACTAACGATTATTTCTGTCTTGTAAAATAAAAACAAAAGTTAAAAGAGTAGAGAGCAGCATGGAGATTGTATTTTAAGTCGCGTGCCTCTTAGGATAGTTGTGCAAAACGTAATACAAGAGATTGAGATCCAGCAACAGGCGAGCTGCTGGGTAGGCCAGCGGGGAAAGAGAAAGGTAGGTGAAAAAAGAGACAGAAAGAGAAGCAAAGAGATTAGACTGGACTTTTGTCGCTCAGAGCTGCTTCGTATTTATATGTGTATATATATATATGCTAGCTGTCGTTTTCTTGCACAGTTCGTTACTTGGAACTCTGCCAAACACCTTCATCGTCTGGCATCGACGCGTCTCCGTATCTCGCACACCGAGAAAGAAAGTATTATAGCTGGAACTATTATGCGCATTCCGATCTCAAAGCGCATCCTCAAATATTCGATGTATGCGAAAACTTGAAATATTATGCGTTTATAATGTTACGCCAAGCCAATTTAACTGTTGTATGGATAGAGAAGCTATCTCCCCATCCCATCCAGCCTCGGGGTCCTTTCTATTCGAGAATATAAAGGTCACTCGAGTAAACAAACCAAGTACACCGTGCGATGGGCTTTTTGCATTCCACTAAATAGACTTTTGGAGCAAACTTCGATTCCAGGAAAAAAATGTAAACATTGATTTTGAAATTCTTCCAAACCGACCTATAGCCGTAGCCATCTTTGTTTTAGGTTAGACCGTTCGAAATCGCACGGTATCACTAAGCAGGACGTTCTCTCTTTCTCGACCGTCTGGCAAAAATTATATTCACGAAAACAATTCGAGCGTTGCTAGCTATATATCCACGATCAGCTAAGCCCGTTCTTTCGTAGATATATTTGCCGACAGTCAGAGAGCAAAAGCGTCCGGGACTGCGAGACCAGAATAGTAATCGGGTAGGCGAAGTGGACAACTTCACATGTAGTGGTAACTCCCGCTGTTTCATCGAAACTCCGCTATTACCAAGATTTTCGTACCTCGACACTTTTTCTCCAGTATCCTTCTATTTCCACGTAAATTGCGTAAATACGGTCCCAGCTGCTGTGCGGACCGAAATTAAATCTCGTGCAACTATACGATAATTTACTCACCTCGATTCGTTTCAATTACACTCGCTCTCCCCGCGACTCATTACAAAATAAATTATACACTGCAACTGGAAGTGTTGCGGAAAGGCTTCACTCTTCGTGTAATTCGCACCGGTTTCAACTGGACAATTTTTCCAAAGGTTAAATGACATCGCGAAGAGAGCATTCTATGTAGTCAATATAATACATCTTCACGATATTCGTCGAGCACTTTCTCGAGGTCGCTACCGTTTAGCAACTGGTTGATTATTACTCGAATCTTCTCTTCTCTCGTTAGATGGTTGTTTACCCAGTTTCGCTGTGTGCGTTTGGACTATTTTATATTCTTTAACAATTTATAATGGGATAGATCAAATATACATAGGCTGTAGTTCGATCGATTTCATATTTCTAAAAATCCGGGCGTGCAGCACCACCATGCAGGGATGTGCAGAACTATGGAGGCTCCAGTGTATAGGTTAGAATCACCGCGATTCCCGTCTCTTCGTTCTCGCTACACTTGACTCTCTTCGCCCCGAGACTCAACTAATTCTTCTACTCAACCCTGTCACGATCGATATATCGTCAAGAGAGCATTTTCTCGAATTCCTACGTCATTTAACGTGTATTTTACTAATTAGTTAATTCTTTATTACTGTTAAATGTAATAATAATAAATTCTTGTATGAGCCGCGATACCGTAGATGTAGCTTTCGAGAAATTCGCGGGTAATATTGTTGCGTTCCGTTTACAATTAACGGTCCCTGTCTGCCTCTGTGTTCTCGACGTATATATACACTTGGCTCTCCCCGCCTCGAGACTCGACAAAATCTTTGACTCGCATCTCATTCTCTCACGATCGATCTATTATATCGGTCACCTTCGATTTCTCCATGGATCAACAGGTTCACCAGAATCCGATTTTCCCCCACCCACTTCTCACTTCACACGTGCACGTATTCCATTTGCTATTTCATTTCCCTACGCTCATTCCCCGCGTTAATTTTCTTGCAAATTACCTTCCAACTACATTACCGAGCCTCGATACATCTTATTTTTATACTCTTCACTCGCGTTATTTCCTTCTCACTCTTTTTTCAAATCATTCGTCACTTGTCGAGCGCTCGAAAAATGATATGAATAGCTCGAATTCGGCATCGTTATGCAATAAACGGATGTAATTCATCAGAAACGCGTTTTCGCGATTTATTTCCATCGATTGTATTTCTGGTATTTGTTACATTATTGTACGCATACCATTTGAGTCTTTGGTAATAATTATAATTGTTGAATATTATCGAGTTACATTCGCTAAGATAAATGTAATGAAAAGTGTTTATTTTAAGGTTATAGTACATAAAATTGACATATAAGATAACAGTGTCCCTATTGTTGTTAGCATTAAAAATACTTGCCTAAAATATTGATTTCATTACTTTTTTGTTTCAATTATTTTGTTCCATTAGTACACATATTTCATAGAATTCTTGGAAGAGATTATTTAAATATTTTTGGTCTATATTTCGTAGGGTAATTTTATTTTACACTAAGGTTTTTAATGATCCTGTTCGTAGAAGAATATGGATTGGTTGGATAAAAATTATATTTTTTGTAGGTTATGTTTTGGTAGGATATTAGATTGTACTGTCCCTCGATATTTTAGTTGACAATATGTGACAAAGAAAAGCACACGGGGTCGACCCCTACTCTCATTTGTTTACCTCTTTCAAAGCTTTACTCGATTTGGAAAAAAGCAACCAAATCGCTTTGGACCGGTTCCACAAGATAACCGAGTTTACGCACTACTACCACGCCACTGCGAGTCGCGACCAGTCGAGCCAAACTTAGAGGCTCCCATGAATTATGGTAGTTTAGACTATAAATGTGTTTTGGTCGTTTAAGGCTACGGCCGGACCGTGGGGCTTCACAGCTAATACCGAACGCGTCTCGTGGAAAAAATGTTCAGAAATTGAGAAAATACGCGTCGATGATGTCGCAACTGGGGAAAAAGCTCGGCGTGCTTTAGAAACTACTAGAAAAACATGCGTTTATTTTGTATGAAAATCGAAAAATACTAATTTAGGAAATCAATAGAAACGCTTAAAAATTCAAAACAATCATAACATTGATCAAACATTTTCAGCTGATTTGCATTTTACGTTGCTTTTATTTGTTAAATTATAGTTGGAGATGGAGATGGATAAATAAGGCTTTTGGTTAATTTTGGTAAATTTGTCTTTATTCTTCATACAGGTTGGTATTGTGAAAGTGCAGGGAATACAAACAAAACGCACAGTTTCAAGTGCGACACTGCGCGAAGAACTTGAGTTATGCGTCGACCATTGGGAGAGAAGCACAATAACGGCCGATCGTGGAAAAGAAACCCGTTAATGCAGTAAAAGTTGTTGGAGGCTACGGATACGATTCGCCGAGGAGTATCGAGAACGCGAGGGCAGCTTCGTCACATGGCGAGCAGATTTTGGCCTGCTTCGCTTGCCTCACACAACTCTGCTTGGCTTCTTATCGTTGCCGGCGTGCATCGATGATGCATCGGATCAAAATGACTAATGCAAATTCACGTTAATCCTCCACTGGAAGCTCCATTGTGCACTGATATTGTCACGTACCAACGAATCAGCGATATCTGTTTACTTGTTTTTTTTCTACCGTGAATTACCCCCCCCCCCCCTCCCGTCGTATTCCCTCTGTCCGCCTTTCTCGTATACACACGATTATTACGCATCACAAAGTTCAAACGTTCCATTTGTTTTTATCGAGAGTCATTTGTAGTCCGCGGCGATTACAACCAATTAGAAGTGAATTTTTCACGCGACCCCCCTTTCTCTACTGACAGCTGTAGAAACACCGACCGTAGTATACATATATATAGGTAAACCAACGCCGCTAGATTCATGCGGGTCTTTCAATGTACCGTATTCCCCTCGATAAAATATTCGGCTCACGTAACTATACTACCAGCTTACAATTAATCCCTTATTAATTCAATGTCCACTGGTGCTGCTTTTCTTTCCTCCTCTCTTTCGCCAGCAATGCTTAAACAGCCTGGAAAATCACTCCATCGCGCATAATTCGCCGTGCCAGTCGGTTTTGTGCGCGGGCGACCTCTCGTCTTTCAAAGCGAACCAACGAAGAGTAAATACAATGCTGTAAACATGACAAAATACGACAACCCGCGCGAGAAATAGCAGAAACGCATTTCCTAATAGCATCGCCTGTCTATTTATTTAGATAATTATCGACGCAAAGACTACGTCAGTTTTGCTTTACGATCTATACGATAATACGACCCGTGACTGGTAATTACTTCAAAGCCGGCTCAATCCTCGGAGAATGTGTGCAATATTCTAGAAACGTTCGGATCTTTCTTTCCCCGATGATTTGGTGTAATTATTTTTCAACGGTCTAATCTTATTCGTAAATTCTACCCTTCGATCGTTTCGTAAACAGAAACGATAATTCCGTGCGCTCCCAATCGTCTTTTTTTTTACAATCATTCGATAGAACGTCCACGGAAAGATTGTTGTAAACGGTAAGAAAATGTGCTTTTGGGTAATATTTTCGTACAATGATATCGGCGCGGTTTGTATAAAAAAATTGACACTATCGTTTAAAAAATATATATACAATTAGGAGATATTGGCGTCATTTGTCGAAGGATCGAAAGAAGAGGTGTAAAAAGACCATCTATGCGCCCATGGCTAGCAGAATCTAAACGTCAGTTGCATAATTGTCATTTTAAATGAAACTCTGGTACACAACTGTTATATGTATGTTTACCGATTATATAAGTCTCCTTTGCCTTCGTATGTTCAGCACGGAACAAAGAATTCAACTAGTTCAGATATAAAAAAAATACCCACGCACGAATTATCCAACAGATAATAGCTGTGAATAGATGAAGTATCAATCTATGCGCAAGGTAGTAGGTAGGCAGAGATGTATGTGTGTAACCGCAGAGTATACGGCCGATGTGAGCGGGAGAGGTAAGGTTAGGGAGTAATCGCAGGAGCGACGTTGCGATCCCTGTGCAAGCGCAAATTTTAGGAGCAACGATTAGCACAGCTCGTAGCGATGATAGTACAGCTTTGATTTGGCGTGTAATGAGCAAAATAGACCAAACGATATGTACGGAATTCACCAGGGATGTAACTGTCATATTGACGATTGGAAAGTATCAAATGATTCAAATGCTACTTTTATGTGAGATGCCTACCTTCTCTTTTGCTCTGCCCGCATGTTTTTGCACTGTTTTAGCGATTAACGCTCCTTTACTCTCTGCCATTGTGTCTCCAACGCCAATAAAGTGTCAGCTGTCGAAAAGCCCGTCTCGGCAAACACAAAATACAACAGCGGTCTAATATCAACTGCTCCGTGTTCAGTTCACTCCGAATTTAACGCAAAACGCACGGACGAACAAGCGGAGAGTCACTGACGAAGCTGTTGCCCTCACAAGTCACAGCCAGAGCTGTAATCCCCTCTTCTCTCTATACTACTACACATACTACCATTTCCACTACTCTTTTCGTAATGAAAACCTTCATAAATTAGTTCATCTAGTGATAATGCGTCAAAGAGGGCGCCACTGTTAAATTCGCCATGTTGACTTTTTAGACTCGCTTCGTTAAATCACCCGCCTGCTTTACGCTTGGACGCCAATCGGTAAGAATCCAACAAATGAGCTTATACTCAAGTGGATTATCATTATCGTATTCAAATCTGAGTCGTAATTGCTCATTACGATGCTACATCGTTAACGCCGTTACTTCTTTTTCATGAGTATAATTCAAGGAGACGAGCAGCAAGACTATAACCGTTAAAGAAAGAATATAAAGATACAACAGTAGAAGAACGCACAATTGTTGATTTAAAAATGGTTTTATTAATAAATTATTTCTTCTTATTTTGTGATGAAGATTGCTCGAAATAAACAAACGTTATGATAAAAATTTACTTTAACAACGGAACAGAGACAGACAATACACGAATGAAATATATACCTGATAATAGAATGTGATAGATAAATTCCCCTTACTTAAATGGTCTATCCAAAATTACAATTGACAAAAGTGTGTCGCGGAGCGCGCGGAATATTTATTTATAATTCAATTTTTAATACGATACTTTCCGCGCGAACCGCAATTACAAATCGCAGATTGGGAATTTATAGATTTGGACCTGTACATGTCATATACTCATTGTACCTAATATAAATTTGCTTTAGCTTGGAAAAATTGGATAAGGCCATAATCAAACTGGCAGCAATGACGCGCCAGACCTTCGACTCTACCATCATTTTTTTTCTTACAAAACCAATCACCTTTTACACTCTCACTCTATATATTTCACTCCCATCCATTCTTATGATCATGTAGTTAACTGCTAGTCTGTTCAGAACATTTTGTCACAGTCTTATATTACCATTAACTACTTCGTATGATCCATCTTCCTTTCCTTGTCTATCTTCTTCGTTTCTAATTTCGTTCTATCGCTTTTGAATAGTTTTTCATTTTAGTTCTTATTTAGTCTAACTTGCCTTCTTGTTTTTAATACAATTCGAAAGTGCGAAAGCACAAGTAGAAATAACTGCATTTTGTTTAAAATCATAATTTTAATTAATATTTATAATAATATTAATGATTATTATTTATTAAATTCACACTTTATTCATGACGAGATGTATCTGCGCAATGGTAACTTTAGAGACAGAAATTAAAGGTTATTATCCACTTACACGTGATTCGTAATTTTGATATTAGCTAAAGGTAATATTATTTATTTTTCTGTTTACTGCACAGCATAACTTCATCATTAAGATCTCAGCCTGCTGTATATTGTTTAAAGAAAATATATTCTTATATTTTATTTAAATTATATTCAAAGGTTTGTAATTTAATGCTACAAAATAGCGTTTTAGTGCACAAGAATGTAGCAATATTTATAAATGTATTTACCTTACATTGCAATTAAAGCATAGCGCATAGTCTAGATGGAACGCCTGAGAGTAAATAACAATAATTTGACGTATACCGGAACGATATTCATCGTTATAAAAGAGAGTATCTGGAACATAATCCATACAAAAAGTATAAGGTAAAAAACTACCATATACTGTCAGTTTCTATATTTAACTGCTTGACATAAGTTGTCCCGTGTACATATTAAGTTATGACATTCCCTTCTTTCAACTTGATTTCATACTAGAATAAAGCTTCTGAAAATTCATCGACGAGTTTCCCGTCAAAAGTGTTACATGCTTTTCGAATAACTTACACACATCTCAATAATCAACCCTACAATCATTTGATTTTAAAATTCAAACTGTTTTCATTTCATTATTTACAAAGAATTTGCATTTCAATAGTCATTAAATATAATACATATTTTTCACCCAATCGTAGAATCAATGCGATTATGCTAGGATCTTTTGATACCGCATTAAGAAATGTCATAACGCAAAAAAAACTAAATTGTACATTTAAAGGATTAATAATTACTGCAACCGAAATGTGCAAGCCGCCATTCTTCATTTCTAATTTCATATTGGTATATCTGCATCACCTTACAGGTTCGATCCATACAATTTCATGTAATGTGAGCAATACATATTTAGCTCTTTTCTTTATTTTCTGTCCCGAAAATCACAGGGGCATAGCGCGCTTCAATGTATGGTGTAAACCTGTACAAAAGTTGTTCCGCGTTTACGCTATACTTATTAATGGTACAATAATAATGTATTTAAAATGTAACTTATATAACCTTAGTACTGATTAACGATGGCTGCATTCCAGCGTGACCAGCCTTTGGCCGATTGGAGCTAACAGACAAATATGCTCCATCAAATGTAAAACTCTGCTGTCGCCCATCTTCTAAGTCTTCCCCTTAATATCCGTTCTTTCACTCCCTATGCAACACCACTAATACTCTAACTATATACTCTATATAAAATATTGTTAGTATAACTAAAACGTACTGCGTCTAGCTGGAATGCAGCCCTATTTATGCCATCTTTATTCATTTTTCATTTTTCTGTTCACAATCTTCTTTGTTGTATTGGTATTCTGCTGTTGTTCCACAGACAATTTTTCAGTCAATGATTTTTTGATAAATTAACCACTAACTGCAGTCTGTCATTGGTCGGTCAATTAGTTTGATTCCCAGCTTCACGCGGCGTCGTAATTATTTTCTTATTTATATATGAATTTTACACTCATTCAACAGTATTAGAAACCTTTTAAAGAATCTAGTTTCCTGATTCACCACCGTCTTCATGTTTTCTTTTCTTTCCTCGCGCTGGAGACGATTCTATTGGAAAATACAGAGTAAAACACATAAGGATCGCATATCCAGTGAAAGCTGTGGTAGCAAGACTGGAATTGTACAATCTTACCTTCCTCTTCTTCTGGCTCGTCATCTTCATCATCGTCTTCCTCCTCTTCTTCTTCTCCTTCAACATAATCCTCTTCGTCACTCTCATCCTATCAAAAAAGACAAAAGTATAAAGTATATTTTATATTTGTAGGTTCTGATCACACATGGCACAAGTATTGTTAATTACTTCAAGATGATCTTTATAAACGGCATCCAGGGATACGCCACCTTCATCCAAGTCATCGTCATCTTCTTCGTCAGATACTAAAAACAGTATTGCAAAACGTTACACTACTGCTGACTCTCAGATTCATTGATTATTGTAAAGCCTATTTTTTGTCTATACATACGCTCTTCACTGTCTTCCTCGCCATCTTCATTACCATTTACTTCATCATCCTCACCCTCGCTGTCATCCACTTCATGGTCGTCTATATCAAATCTATGAACATAAAATGACGCTTTTATTAAACTTTTTTTTACAGGATATTCGCGTGATACGAGACGGTTCATACCCATCGAGATATTTAAGACTAGGAATAAGACTGAAGACTTTATCCCTATAATTATCCATATTCGTAACTTCGTTGTTGAAGAGGTCAAGATTTTTCAAGTTTTTAAATTCTTTCTGTAAGCAGAAATCCATAATTCATAGAGTACATCAAATCAAATTAATCCAATATACTAATAATTATAAATGTTTTACCAATGGTTGTAGGGTATCGAGATCCTTAATCTTATTTCCACTAAGATTTAAATAAGTTAATTTTGGACTTGAATGAAGATGATTTAATCCCCCTGAAATTCTGTTGTCACTCAACTCCAGCTGCAAATAAATTTATTATAAAATAATGCCATTTTTTTACTACCTCTGACTATTTAGTAATAACAACCAGTAATCACAGTACTTGCTTACCTTTTTAAGACTGGAAAGCTTGGGAAAACCTTTTAGGCTGGTAAGACCTACATTGATAAGACTCAAAGTTTCCAAAGCAACAAATTCATCTGTCAGTCCAACAATATTTGTACTCCGACAATTGTCCAGAACTAGTTCTGTGATCTGAAAACAAAATATATCGATTAGTTCAATTAAAGTTCCGAACTATTATTTTCGATCAAAAAAAGATGCGTTAAGACGATAGTAAATTTCAAATGAATTATAAGCTTCCGCGGAAGTTGGGCTATTTTATTGATCGGAGAAAGAGAAAAGGTGAAGAGAGAAGGACGAAAGGTGGTGGAGGAGGAAAAGGGAGTACGAAAAGAGAGAGGGAGAAGTACGCTACAGGATGAGAGAATGGCGGGAGTGGAAGCGTGTATACCATGCCTTGTTTAACGACATCAGAAATGTCGAAGTGCGACAGGTGCTGACAACACGCAACAGGAGACACACGAAATTAAAACGTTCTGCATTACAAAATTTATTTTTTTGACTGACCAATTTTTGTTACGATTTTACATTTATAGGCAGCCATATATAATGTTATCAATGAAATTGCAGTCATTAATTTGCAATATATATTATAAGGTTCAAATGTGATGTTGGGAAATTTTGTTAATAGGTTACAGAATCCCATATACTAAATTTTTGAAACAATCTTTTTTCTAAAGTTTATTTATGGCATTGAGAGAGGTGTGCAGAAGAGGTCGCCGGCTGTAGTGAGCCGCTTTCACGTTGGTAGGCCGCAGAGTTGCGTATCCATATCTCAGATTCACTACCCGACATTCCGACCAGCCGACTGATTGGCTGCAGTGTTCGTTGCACTGATCGGAGTGGAACAAACTATAAGAACTTGCGACCTATAGGAACTAATCAATGACGAGCATGCGTCACTTGAAGAAACTACTTTTCTCAACTATGCTTTAGCCACCTAAAAAATTTCACAAAACATTAAATTTTTCACGTTTCATCACAATTTTTTTTTAAATTTTAATATAGAATTTTATTGTAGGGGCTGAAAAGGAAATATCAAAAGATATTTATATCAAAAGATATTTATACCAAAAGGTACATATTTGTAAAATATTTCTAACGATAAATCCTTACAATTTTTCAGTTAAAACAAATTTCAAAAGACACATACTGAAATTATCAAGTTCAGGGGTGAAACGTGTGAATGCATGGGGCGTGGGGACTAGCTACGGCACTGTTACCATTCGAACCGCACCACAAGTTTCAAAGTATAGTTAATGCGATGCTAACGCCCACGCATAGGAAAATATTGTTTATGAAATAAAGTAAAATAATAGAAAATGAACGAAATGGTAGGATCTTAAAGCAAATAAATATCCTTTGATAACGTACATTCGAATAGAGTAGACATGACGTACTCTTCACTGGTCAAAAAGTTTGAACGTATGCCAGGTGACGACAGAGTGGACTCGTCCAATATGGCTGCGCAGTGATTGGTGACACGCCACAAAACACAAGCCATGCTTAAGCGCAAGGTTCTTATTTCCAAGCGAATCGTTTGTCATTGATAGTTACAGATGGAAAAATCTCGAGTAGAAGAATTAAAATGGTTTGGTTGCTGAGGAAAACGAGGAAAAAAGCGTAGATTCTGCGACACGTCGCTCTTTCTCACGCGTACCGGAATACAATGGCGACGTGCTCTCGCACGCGCATCTCATGGCAGCACCTCATGGCGCACACAACACTTTTTCGCGCTGATAATTCATTTACATAACAAGCTCCTGTTATGAATGATAATGTCAAATAATTCAAAACGTAGAGATACGTAATTTTTACATCTAAGAAATCAATCGATTGATACACAAAACCAACGCCATGTTTCCTTAATAAAAGTAAACTACGCGAGTGAACGTCTACGAGTTACGATCTCATAGGAATGTAATCCACAAGCCGTTTTCAGCTCATCCGTTAATATTTATTAAATGTTCGTAAAACTGAATCAAAGAACTGGATCTTTTCGGCACTTTCTAGCAGTGTATGAACAATATGTCTACCTATCTAGTAAATTTTATTGAAAGCATATTGCATTGACTGAGATGTACGTGCAACAAAAAGTATTATTAGTCGAGATATAGCAACGAATACGAGCTAATGACGTAAAATTTCTAGTAAATTCTTTATCTTTTTGTATATCTTTAAATATCATAATAATTAAAACGACTAATGATAATTATTAGGATGTTCTTAATATTCTTGGTGCTTTATAAAAAATATTCTATTTCCACATTTTTCAGTCTAATATATAAAGATTCACCACTGACTATTAATTGCTATAAACAAATTCAATTAATTCAATAGGTGTGATAAGTTTTGTGAAATATTCTCATTCTTATTTAAGCTTTATCTTTTTTTATATTATAATATCACTGTGGCACTTAAAGATTATGCAAACAATAGTGAATTCGTATTAAAAAAAAGTATTCAAAAATAAATCAGATGTTCTCATTTCTGTCGTTACGATCGAATTGCATCAACTTCAAAAACTTTGTGCCTTGTGCGGATTAAATAGCGTCTCCATTGATTAAACACGTTTTACTTTCTATGCCAACGACTATTCTATATAAACATTACGCTAAGAAACTTGGAACGTATTGCGCTATAAGCTGAAATGTAAAAAAAATAATAGCACGCGTATCAAGAAAGATGATGAAAGAAAAGCTACTTCATTCTATTATTTCCATCCTAATTTCCACGCTTTCCGAAGTAAGCTACATTGCCACGCATGTACGACGACGACCACGACAACGAGGCCGGAACAAGTAAAAACTGTTAGTTCGATTCCATGTTTTTTTAAATTTAATTTTTGGATTATAGGGAGAAAAGTATTGCAGTAGATAATTTAATTAATGGGGACAATCAGTAGAATACGAAGAATACCGTAGGCTTGATGTTTATACCTTTGCTGTTTTGTTGAAGGTAAAATACAAAGTGGAAGAGAGTTACGTATACACAAATGCACACACATGAAACAAGTTGATCGGTAGCTTCGAATCCTCCGCCAATGCTCCCCAAAGGACGCACAGTTCACGCTGTACGCGATTAAGAGGAGAAAAAATTCGTAAGAAAGTAACCGGAGAAACACGGTTTACCGGGAGGTGAGATGCTATTGAAAATACAGGTCGGTCATGAAAAGCACGCCATGCCTGTGGTTCCTACAGCAGTGATGATACGACGGACGGGCATAATGTAATGAGGTAGCCATACGATACACATAACGAAGAAACATTATCAAAACAGTGGAAACCACGCGGCCGCCGTCAAGAAATTCAAGAAAGTTTCTCGTGGATCCTCGAAGAGACAAGTGGTGTGTAGGGGTCGGGGAGAAGAGTGGATGCGTGTTTGTCGGTATAAGAAATACAGCTAACACACTCGATCTTTCCTCTCTCCCTCTCTCTCACTTCTTTCTTTTTATAAATTCAGTTTAGAAAAGTTTTATACACGATATAAGTAATGAAGGAGAGTGAAAGAGAATATAACTGCTAGGGAGAGAGAGAAAGAGAAAGAGCACGCAACTATTCGCGGGTTTGTCTTGTGTGTAGAAAAGCAGCGTAATAAAATAAATAGGTTTCGCCTTACTTCTCCGGGATTCTTTCCCCGTTTCTCGAGCTCTATCCGCTTCTCCATGGCCGGCTGATCCGTTCGTAACTTCTAACACAGATCACTGCACCTTGCTGCGTCGCAACAACTATTCGCAACCTTGCTTTCAAACCGGGAATATGACGGACGGACACCACTGTCGGTCACTAGTCGGACAGAGCCACCACCGTACCGAGGAGACAACCCAACCGCGGTTCGATTCTGGCCTAGGCCCTATGCTCTCCTCTTTGCAGTCTGCTGCCTGCCTTGCTCTGCTCTCTCGACTACGCTCGGTTCGACTCCACTCGAATCACGGGCAGCCGGATTGGTCTGGGCGTCTGTGTGCCTCCTTCCTTCCTGTGCCTGCTTGCCGTCCGTCTCCTTCCTTGCTTACTTTCTTCCTTTCTTACTCTTACCTTACCTTGCCTCGCTTACTTGCTCCTCTTAACTGGCCTGCCCAACTACTCCGCTCTCACACTCTCTCTGTCCGTGCTGTTGGCGGGGCCCCCGTATGCACAATAACAACCCACAAGGCGGGAAACGAAACACATGTCTGGCACTACTTTCGAAGCGACCAATCACGCACCTCGCTTCATTCTTCCCGATAAACTCAACTGCCATCTATACTATATTTTTCAAACTAACGAAAGACGCGGTTCCATTCTTCTCTCACCAAGCTCTACACCACTCAAATTATTTCATTTTTCAAAATTCGTTATCAAGATAGATATTCATGATTTCGTCCCAGTCCTAATTTGGTAAATTGTGATTTTTGCATTTCCTACAAATCCATTGGTCTTTTCCCTATTGTATTGAATCATTTGACCAGTTTATATTCATGTTTTAAATATGTTAACGGTTTTTTAATTACTGCTTTCAAAAATTTCGAACGTTTTTGTAAGAATTCTAATCACTGCCACAATATACCAATTAACAAATTGCTATTATTAAATTTATTATTGTACTGTAAAAGAATCTATTTATATATACAGTACATAAATTAAAGTTTTACTTCTACTACAGCAGCAAAATTCATACATTCCTTTACTGTAAAACGATAACTTAATTTAATGGTCGGAATTAAAAAAGGTACGATGATCAATCTTGCTTTTTTTATACTTTATTCATTGTATTTAACAAACAGAAACATAACAACTATTATTTCGCCAGTTTATCAATTATTATTATAAAATTATTAACAATAATTATTGAAGATTGTTAATATGTAAAAATGCTGTACACTTATATGGTTAAATTAAAATTTTACAATTTGGCAATTATATAATTTAATTTAAGTTTTGATTGCATCCATTCGTATAAGAAAGTTATTTCGAATCTCTGCGTCTAATACCGGAATGATCCGCCCCTGCAGGTGTAGAACCGTGAAGGGTTCAGATCAATATGCGCTCATTGATTGCACTGTAGCTTTTCTGCGTCGGTCTTGCTAGATTCGTTTCTCTTTGCTTCTCGCCATCAAGCGTTAACCGTCTAATGCTGCACTAGCTACCTGTTTGCTTGTTTGAGATAATGAGGTCAACAAATAATTGTAATAATCAGCATAATCGCACATTAACACTCTAAAATTCATTCGGTGGAGCCTTATATACAATTTTATTAGCCTTAGCTATCGCATATCAATAGTAAATTTTAATATCAGACAATCACACATTGCAAATCATTAATATAGCTAAATATATTAAAATTGAATAACGTTTATAATTTCTATAGCCGTTTTAAACTTAAAGAACAACAATGTTTAGACTACAGTAAAAAACATCATTGGTCACATCTGTTTAAATATTATTTGAAAACATATCTAAAAGCTCAACATTTATTGGCTAAATTTTTAAAAGGTAGGGAGCTTAATGATATAAAACAAAAGCTTTAAGTAATAAGATTTCCACGAAACCATTTAATTTTATATAAAACTATAATATAATTTTAAAAAATTTATATCTTTACATTTTCTTATGACATAAACATCTTAATAAGTCATTTTCTATCTGTAAGAATCGCTGCCTCTACTGGTGCTATATGTTCGGATAAAGTTTTCCGATTTTTCGTATATTGAGCTGTTCTTATTTGTATATGACATACGGTACTCGCATTATCATTTGTATAATTATTATTGCTATTGAGTTTTTTTAATGCTGTATCGCAATCTGAAAATGTAGTACATTTTCTTTTGAAGCAATTCGCTTCTTGTTTGACTAGTGAAACTGAGGACCGCGTTTTGCGTGGCTGATACTCTGGCGTAGCTTGCATTTTTTCGAGAGCAGTTCGTAAAGGTAATAGACCTAGAGCAAATGGTATTTCGCCATTTGGAGTGTAATCTAAAAAATCCATTCCACATTCTGTATTTTCTAATATATCCGACATATCACCCCAAGATGATCGACTTATACACGCTACCGTATTTAAGCTAATAGTGATAGGACTTCGATCTTCCGGTGTTTTTACTTCCTTTGTCAAATGAAACTTTTTCTTATTAGATTTTGGTTTATTTGAGCTGCTACTTTGAGTCTTACCATTATTTACATTTTGTATATTAGAATCCATTATGTTCTCATCTGGCACCCTTTGCTCCGAATCTTTTATTCTTCGCTTTATTTTTGAGCTAGATTCAATTTTACTTAAAGATTTTAATCTTTTCAATTGTCTACGAGATTTAATAAATTTTAACGACGATAGATTCTTTTTTATAGTTTCTTGAATATCCTGTTGATTTAATCTTGTACTTCTTCTTAAGATTGGCTTAATATTATTTATATTTTTATTTATTGAATATAAATTTCTCTTATTGACATGATTTTTTTGTTTACCCATAATGTATTCATTATGAATGCTTTCATTATTGGGAGTTGTAGCTTCTTTGTATTTGATCAGGTTTTGTTGCTCGTTCATTGCACATCCCAATATAGACTGCATATTTTCTGTAGTTAAGCTTAAAATATAATCTGTACTCTCCATATCTAATGATGTAAGAAGCGTAACTGGTATTTTATTACTGGACGGTTCGTCTAATAAATCTATGCAATCTGTAGATGATGGGTTTGGCAAAACATTATTCTTAAATATTGTATTGTTTTTAGCTTTGTTCGCTGGTTGCCTTTTTTTGTGTGTATAAACTTTCACGCATTTTCCTATTTTACTAGGAACTTCTATATTGTCAATTGTGTTTCCTAAAATAATTTTATTAATTTCATCAATACACGACTTCGATGCTAACATATTGCTTTCATCAATTTCATGGAAATCTTTAATATTACAGTCTTCCTTGTCTAAAAAAGACTTAATTTCTGGATTTTCAAAAAGTTCTGAAGTTTCATGACCATTATTATAACTTTTTTCATATATAATATTTTCAGTATCTCTAAAATCTTGATATAGCATTTCATCAAACTCTTGATCCGCAGTGTTAACTATTCTATGATTATCTAAAGAGTCATTTCTAAACGAATTGATTCTGCCCACTGAATCTGCTTGAAAGAGAGAATATTCGTTGCTGTCTGATTCATTAGTATCAACATTACTGTTAGTACATTTATCAAATGAATCATTTGAAGATAACCTTTCATTAACTTTAATATTGAAATTATTGGAATTTTCCATTGTATCTTCTTTACACTCCTTCAATTTATTTATGACCAAAGCCAACTCTTTCACCTAGTAAAAGTTCAATATTACTATTTATACTCATTTGTTTTATCAAAGATTTGGGTTATATAAATAACAGAGTTTAAATATACCTTAAAATCCTTTGCAGCAGTTAAGAGAGATTGAAGATGATGATGGGAAATTGTTGTCTCTCCACAGTACATAAATTCAACCATTGCCTTGAGAATCTCAAAATTTAAGTCCTTCAGAAGTATCACTGGCTCTTGTCCTAAGTCTTGTTCCAAGATTTCCTATTATACAGAAATATTAATTTTTATTTGTCAGAATATACATAAAACTTTACGAAATTGTAGTTTCTTAACAATATTATTGCTTATACTATATTTACACATTTATTAATCCCATTCAAAATTTTAATTTACATTAACCTACAATTGATTTCTTACATTTAATATCAAATGTTATTTATCTGGAGGACTTCATTTGTAAATTAATGGAATGCATATTATTTCTTCATTATGCATACTTTTCTTAACAATAATGATTTTATGGGTATGCCTCTTAAAACAAAGCACTCACATAAGATTTAATTATCTTACAAAATCATGCTAAATATTTGCAATTTATATTGATTTTATTAAATAATAATTTATGAGTAAACATCTTTTCAAAGATTTGTGCTACTATTATTAGTAGCTTATTTTCACATACATTATATCTTCAATACCTTTCTAAGGAACACCTGTTCTTCAAAAGCTGTCAAAATGCTCCACAAACTTGGTTTCTTCAAATGTTTGTAAATAAATTATCAATTTCCATTACATATGGTTTTCTCTATTTATGTAAATTTTATATAACCCAGTAAAATTGTTCTGCTATAAGTATCCTATATTTTCTCAAATTACCATTAAGTTTGTTTCTTCTAGTTGTTTCAAATGATTGAGAAGTAGTATCTTTAGAGAATAGTTTAAACTATTTTCATTGGATATCTCAAATGGTTTGTTAGTATGCATTGGATTTACGCATTTCTAGAAAAAAAAAACTAGTTTTTCTATTAATACTATTTGTATACATTATTAATGATTAAATTTGAAGCTTTCATGTTATAGACTTTAATAGTTCTACTTTCAAGAATAAGGAGATATGTCATGATTATAAAATTCCATATTACCTTGCCTGTCTGAATAATTTTAATATTTAAAATTTATCAAATTAAAGTTTATAAAATGAACTAATCCATGAAATTACATATACTGAGGCAATTAATGATAATAACTTAAAAATTAATATAAATGCTACCTATGAATAATATTTTAAAAGGCACCCCAAAATTATTTTTAGTAATACCAGTAGTCATCAATAGATCTGTAAGGAAAAGAGATATACAGCAAAAAGTTAAGAATAACATGTATAAAATAACAACAGTGGTTTGGTAACAACAAAAAATCTGAAATATGAGTTAAATAAGCTAAACAAGGTACTGCATTCTGCTAATAATTCATTATACATTACTGTATAATGTATCACAGGAACACATAGAAAAAAAAATTAAAAAACTTAATTTACACAAAATCAATATATTATTATTTGTCTAAGATACAAAGGTATCATCATATATTATGATTTCTCCAGCAAGTAAGATATAATAAAGTTGGATGTTTAAAGTTTAATATACAAAAACTAATGCTTTTTGGCGTACCTCAAAATATATGCTATTTGAAGCTAAAACCAGTTTATGAACACATAGCTTTTGCTCTTCACAGACGAGAGTAACATCGACAAGTGCCTGGCGTGCCAGGAGCTCACTGAATCTTTCAGAAACATATCCTGCATGACCCTTCCAGTGTAGAACACATACTTCATTATTCTCCATGATCATACCTGTAACCCAAGTTAAGTTATAAGGAAAGGATCATTACATACTGTTAACGTTTGATTTACCAATGTCAGAATATGTTGATATAGAAAGGAATATAAAATACATACTATATAAGTAAATATCAGTAGATCAGGAAGAATATTCTTAAAATTTATCTACAAAACATATACTTCTGTTACATTCAAAATGTCGTTGTTTTATAAAGTGAGAATTTGTATGCACACAATTCTAAATGTTCTTTCATTGACTTTCGTAACATGTATATAAATGTACAGCAGATCTATTTTTTAACAAAATTTAGCGAATAAAAAATATCGTTAATAAAAATTTTAACAAACTTATACATTTCATCACTAACCACTTATAGAAAATTAAGACTAACTGCTGCTAACTGTTAAGTGCTGCACTCTGAAATATTCCTATCCCACAATCGGCACAATCACACATACCTTTCGGCAGAGATGAAAAGGGAGATTGCTCATGCGAGGTCCCGAGGCAATCCCTACCGGTAGGCGGCGCTGGTGTTGGCAAACGCGTCTCAGGTCCATCTAACCCCTAACGCCATCTATCGGAAGAGACCACGAAGCACGAGCTTAAGCTTAGAATAGGGTAAAACAGATATGCATTGTTGCCAGAAAGCGGACTAAAGAGAGAGCGGAGATATTTTCTCGGACCTCTCTGTCTTTCTCGCTGTTAGCGTCTAGCAGAAGAGTCGAGGCAAAATCTTTCCGTTTCGCTTTGCCGAAAATCTAGCAATATTCGATGTCATTTACATTTGCAGCCCAATGCCTTTATACATGATTTTTTTAGCATATTTATTTATGAGCATTGACTTATTTAAATCAATAATAAATTAAGGAAATGCGTATTTGATATATAATAATTATTTTAACTATAATTTCATCGTTATATTTCGCTTATTTCCGTAAAATCTGAATTTCTTTAGTTTATTATTGATTATTGTAAGTCAATGGCCATTAAAAAAAATTTAATCTTACAAAAAAAAAGAAAAGTACCGTTCAGGAATCGAAGCCGGACCCACAAATCGCCACGCGATTACCTTACCGCCTAGACCACGAGGCTTCTTCAGTGCATCGTAAACAGATGGTCTTCTTAAGGGCTTAAAATCTTCTATTGAACCATATAAATAAACGAAGAACCGACATCTTTATTCATTATTATTCTATCATAATGGTACACAAATTAAGGAATAATTATATTTTGAATAGTTTTCAAAAGCTTTTCCAATAGCCAAGAACGAAGATAAATAATCAACGCTTGCAGTTTCCGTTCTTGGTTATTGGAAAAGCTTTTGAAAACTATTCAAAATATAATTATTCCTTAATTTGTGTACCATTATGACAGAATAATAATGAATAAAGCTGTCGGTTGCTCGTTTATTTATATGGTTCAATAGAAGATTTCAAGCCCTTAAAAAGACTATCTGTTTACGGTGCACTGAAGAAGCCTCGTGGTCTAGGCGGTAAGGTAATCGCGTGGCGATTCGTGGGTCCGGGTTCGATTCATGATCGGTACTTTTCATTTTTTTTTAAGATTAAATTTTTTTAATGGCCATTGACTTACAATAATCAATAATAAACTAAAGAAATGCAGATTTTACGGAAATAAGCGAAATATAACGATGAAATTATAGTTAAAATAATTATTATATATCAAATACGCATTTCCTTAATTTATTATTGATTTAAATAAGTCAATGCTCATAAATAAATATGCTAAAAAAATCATGTATAAAGGCATTGGGCTGCAAATGTAAATGACATCGAATATTGCTAGATTTTCGGCAAAGCGAAACGGAAAGATTTTGCCTCGACTCTTCTGCTAGACGCTAACAGCGAGAAAGACAGAGAGGTCCGAGAAAATATCTCCGCTCTCTCTTTAGTTCGCTTTCTGGCAACAATGCATATCTGTTTTACCCTATTCTAAGCTTAACGCTCGTGCTTCGTGGTCTCTTCCGATAGATGGCGTTAGGGGTTAGATGGACCTGAGACGCGTTTGTCAACACCAGCGCCGCCTACCGGTAGGGATTGCCTCGGGACCTCGCAGTAGCAATCTCCCGTTTCATCTCTGGTTTCGGCCATTAATCTTGCACCAGGCGAGGGGAAGTAGGAATTAGTGGGGTAAAGGGATATCTAGGGAGTTTGCCCGTAGCTGTCAAATGGCGCGATTAACCCTCAATTTTGGATCGTAAACAAAAGTAATATTTTCGGAAAACGATTGCGGAAAAGAAGGAAGGATTTTAATACATAACAGTGAAGAAAAAATATATCAGATGAGTATAAATTAATAACACAAAATGAAAATTATTGTGAATTTATAAAGAAATATACTTTGTGGTTATTTTATTTCTGTTACAGGCTAAATCCAATTCTTCATGAATTTAAATCGCAGGAAAGAAATACTTAAAGAACAATGAATGAAAAGGACTAATTTATAAAGCATTTCTGTGTGGACCAATAGTTTCAATAATTGTGACATAATGTTATAGTAGTGAATGCGTAAGAAAGATTGCTGTGTAAACAAAGAAATTTTATTATAAAATAATAATGATGTTTAATAATGTTTTGATTCCTATTATTATAAATTAAAGTTAGTTCAATAAAAATATTATTTTAATTTCTTCCTTAACCATACACAATTTCTATATGTACATAGTAATTATATATTCTTGTAGAACCTATCTTTAAGCTACTCTAACTAAATTGCAAGTATTTTAAATCCACAGCTCATAACTATTTCAATGATTTTTATTATTCAATGTGAGATTATTTGTATAAAGTTTCTGCTAATTTCTTATTCATCCGTACTTCACATGCTTCCACATCTCGTATGACATTTATTTGCCTTGATTATTCCTTCTTCTTCTAGTTTTGAACACATATACCAATAATTCTCTAAATATTTTCAAATATGCTCAGATATGCTTATTCTGCTGTCTAATTATTTCTATAATAATTAGGATAATTGGTAAACTATTGCTGTATTAAATCTGAAGAATGGACACTGGACTTATTGTACTTAAATATGTTTGGCACCTCATCCACATGATATCTTTTCCTTCCATTTGAGAGGATATTGTCGACCAATATGTTTATGTATACTGCTGAGTTCATCTTGTTTTTAGCTTCAAATTATATTTTCCAGCTACATATTTGGATATCCATTCCCAATATGCAATACTTATTTTATTATTCCCATTTGTTCATGAGACTTATCTGTCCTAAAACCTTAATTTATCCAGTCGTCATATGTATATCCTATCATTTTCAGATGATTGAAATATCTTTCTATCAATCCTGACAACATTATAATAAGAGTAAGGAAATAAGAGTATTCTATATTCAAAATGTATATTCAAACACATAGCTGGAAAACTACTTGAAGCTAAAAAATAAAATGAACTCAGTATTATACACATATAACTTTTAAGGAACTTTATCTATCCAAGTATTATGAAAACATATCTCACAGAAGAGAGGCCCAATTTAAATAGCATCATTCAAATGCCAATTTTCCAAATTTAATAAGACAATGGTTTAACAAACATTCCAATATTTATAAAATTAATTACATATCAACATAATCATCTTATCTGCATGTATTTAAAATTGATAATAAAATTATTGTTATATGTTATAGACTAGAAATAGTGCAAAGGAGGCATATAAATATCATAAAAGGTAATATGTCGAAGAATGTAACAGACTAATAAGAAATTTGCAGAAACTCTACGCAATTTGTCTCACTTTGAATAATAAAAATCATTGAAGTAAATAGTTATAAGTTGTAGATTTAAAATAGTTGCAATTTAGTTAGAGTAGCTTAAAGATAGGTTCTGCAAGAATATATAATTACTATGTATGTATAGAAATTGTGTATGGTTAAGGAAGAAATTAAAATAATATTTTTATTGAACTAACTTTAATTTATAATAATAGGAATCAAAACATTATCCTACATTATTATTACTTTGTAATAAAATTTCTTTGTATACACAGCATTCGCTTATACACATTCACTATTACAACATTATGTCACAATTATTGAAATCACTGGGTCACACAGAAATGCTTTAAAAATTAGTCCTTTTTCATTCATTGTTCGTTAAGTATTTCTTTCCTGCGCTTTAAATTCATGAAGAATAGGATTTAGCCTGTAACAGAAATAAAATAACCACAAAGTATATTTCTTTATAAATTCACAATAATTTTCATTTTGTGACTTTTGTGTTATTAATTTATACTCATTTGATATATTTTTTCTTCTCTGTTATGTATTAAAATCCTTCCTTCTTTTCCGCAATCGTTTTCCGAAAATATTACTTTTGTTTACGATCCAAAATTGATGGTTAATCGCGCCATTTGACAGCTACGGACAAACTCCCTAGATATCCCTTCACCCCTCTAATTCCTACTTCCCCTCGCCAGGCGCAAGATTAATGGCCGACTACTACAAATGTAACAATTAGTTAGGCAATAGGCCCGTCGAGAGCTCACGCGCGGCGAAAAGCCTCTGATCTATCTAGTAATTTTTTTTTGACGTTGCATTCGTGCGACTAACGTAAACGTCCAGTAACCCGCTGCCGCTACCCGTATATAATTTGGCTATTTATCTATTTGTATATATTTACTTTGCATTTGCTTTAATTTTTAACGATAAGAATTAATTGTGGAATGAAATAATTTTTATTTTTCAAATATTATTCTGTTTTTATGATTAATTTTTAACAATTAATTTATGGTCTATGAATATGTTACAATTTCATGAATGCTGTTTTCAATAATATGAAAAGATGTCATTTGAAAAGGTTACACTTTCCAATCAAATATTAGAAAAATTGAAATTAATTCAAAAGGATTTAAAAGATGAAAATGTAGAATCTAGTCCCCTGTGGGCTACTTTATGGCCAAAGGTTAGAATTTAAAACTAATTGTGTGAATGAAAACCAAATTTTTATGTAAAACTAATTGCAGAATAATGAAGAGAAACCTGAGCTTGAACATGAAGAAAGTAGTCAAGCTAGCGAGGATAGTCAAGCAAATAACTTTTCAACATATGTACCATCCACACAATTCTATTTTACACAGGTCGAGAGAACAAATAATTTAGAGAATAAAGTGTCACAAATAAATGATGTTGCAGAATCAATTTATGAAGGTTTAGAAAAAAGCAAAGGAAATTTAAACTTTGCTTATTTGGAAAATTTAACTAATAAAGAAATAGAAAAAACTTTTAATGATTTAGGCCAGAGGCTCAGTATAAAGGGAGTTTATAATCTGTGTTGCTCTTTAAAACAAATGAATGTTGAACAACAAATCAAATTTATCAGTTTTATATGTTCCAATATTTTATTACCCAAAGTATATAAAATTATATTTAATGTATTTATATATATATACGTTACAAATATTTAAAATATGTAAATATTTCAGATTATTGCTTTAGAAGAACCATCTAGAACACTATCTTCTGCTGTTATAGAATGTGTTGAATTGTTTCCAGAGGATTTGCAAAAATTAATCTTGATTCCTATAGCTAATAAGGACTTAATAGATTATACAATTATTACTTCGATTATTAAACATTTTAGTGCAGAAAGAAAATTCATTTTTATAATGTATGTGATCCAAAGTTAAATCTTTATCTTAACGAACATAAAACAGTAAAGTAAATTACAATTTTTCATTTTTTTAGTGAATTTATTGAAACTATAAGTGAGCTGAGAAAATGGCACCTGAGTGTCTTACAAATCACATTATTTGTAAAAATAGATTCTAGTTCAAAGGATAAGTTAATTAACCTGTTATTAGACAAAGCCCTTTTGTTTTCAAAAGATAAGGAGTTTGGCAAATTTTTGTTATCATTTGTTAAAACTAATTCACCATTTTCAGACGATCAGCTTGAATCTTTGAAAGAAACTGTTAGTTTAAATGAAAGTATATTTAAACGAACTTTAGAAACCATATTAATCAATATTTAATGTGAGTGTTAATTTTTTTAATACATTGTTTTCCTAAACTATATACTGAATATTAGACTTCAAATTGCATATTTTGATGTATGATTAAATTAGGTGCTTCTGGATTCCATTAAAGAATATTTACACACCTCTAATACGCAAAATATGCGCTATGATTGGTCGAATTAGTAGCAGGTAGCATTTTGGAAAGAAAATTGTTGAAGGAGCAATTTATTTTATTGCATAATTGTTAATACTATTATTCTTAGACTCGAAAATTTTATCCAATAGTAGAATGCTTCACAAAAAGAATCGACAGTTGCACAATTGTTATCTCTACTGAATAGTTTCATTTGCTATTACGCCGATTACGTTAAATCCGTTAAATTTAAATGCCTTCAAGCGGCTAGTAATCGAGTTTTTAGGATTTATTTCAAATTACGAATACAATTTTATAATAAAATCGCTATTTTTAGATAAGATAAATTGAATGCTGATTTCTTGATGGCGATATGTCAATAACGTCGGCAATTTACGATTGAGTTTGAAAATAGCTTAAATGAAGTACAAAAATACTGACAGTTTGACAGGACAAGGTTATGAAGTGTGGAATTAAAAGTCAGATAAGTAACCCTAACAGCACAAAGTCGACTAAAAGATGACAAAAAGCTGGCGCTTCATCTGCCATGGACGACTTTAGGTTGACTTCATTTTGACTAATAGTTGACTAAAAGGCGTACTTTTAGTCGACTAATGCGCCACTTATATCGTCAGCCGAAAGTCAACATATTTTAGTCTACTTATAGTCAACAGAATTTAGTGTACTAAAAGTCAACAGATTTTAGTTTACTTATAGTCAACTGATATAGTCAAATAAAGGATTTTCTGTGCACATGCGCAGTAATACGTAATAGCGCGAAAATTTAAAATATTTAAGGGAAAGAATGGATTGAAATCTACAGTGATTATAAATTATGTTCAAAAAAAAGAAAAGAACATATTTTATTAAAAAATATTGCATTAACCCATTAACGTCCAAAATGTCAAAATTTCTTGCACGTTTTCAAAGTGATTTTTTCCTATGTACTTGGCGTTGAAAAAATTCTTGAACCACATATTCTGATGTAAAATTGCATGCTCTTTCAGAATCCGTTGCCAGAATCATGATAAAACTCACAGGAAAAGAGATATGCTCGATTGAAACATAAAAAACACCTAAATTTTCGAAAAAAAAAATTTTTAGGATTTTTTTTCGAAGTGTTACGGTGAAGATATCACCTTGCGACCGTGATCAAAGGTGATCATGGGAGTTGATGTTTAACAGGGAATTTTTTTGTTGACCTTGAACCATCGCTTCTTTACAAAATGGCGGAAAAAACGAATTTTTTTTTTCAATCTTCATCAACTTTTTTCTCGAAATCTATGGTCTTTAGAAAAAAATTCATAAAAACAAAAATGCCTTAGAATCGCTCGAGGAACATTCTCAAATTTTTTCAGAATTTTTTGAGACAATTTTTGAAAATTCCATTTCACAAGTTTCCCGGAAAATCAAAAATTGTCTCAAAAAATTCTGAAAAAATTTGAGAATGTTCCACGAGCGATTCTAAGGCATTTTTGTTTTTATGAATTTTTTTCTAAAGACCATAGATTTCGAGAAAAAAGTTGATGAAGATTGAAAAAAAAAATTCGTTTTTTCCGCCATTTTGTAAAGAAGCGATGGTTCAAGGTCAACAAAAAAATTCCCTGTTAAACATCAACTCCCATGATCACCTTTGATCACGGTCGCAAGGTGATATCTTCACCGTAACACTTCGAAAAAAAATCCTAAAAATTTTTTTTTTCGAAAATTTAGGTGTTTTTTATGTTTCAATCGAGCATATCTCTTTTCCTGTGAGTTTTATCATGATTCTGGCAACGGATTCTGAAAGAGCATGCAATTTTACATCAGAATATGTGTTTCAAGAATTTTTTCAACGCCAATTACATAGGAAAATATCACTTTGAAAACGTGCAAGAAATTTTGACATTTTGGACGTTAATGGGTTAATGTTCCTTCTTTCTTACGAACATAATTTATAATCACTGTAGCTGAAAGAAATAACAATTATGACAGATATTTGTACTATAAATTTGTATTTACTTAAAATGAAATAAAATTATTCAAATGTAACATTTTCTTTTAAATTTAACTTGTTAACGAAAAAATAAATTTTTATTTAAAAATATAATTGTTTAAGCTTATTACTATAAATTTAAACCAGAAAGTCAAGACTTCGACTGCGAGCTAGCTATTCTGGTTTTAAAGTTGCTCTTAATAAATTGTCAGATTCCAGTAGGCTGTCTCTCGTGTATTTCAATTATCCTTGACTCCACAGAAGAATTATCCAAGCATGGAAAAATTAGCATTTTTCAGTCATCGTATCCTCCTAAACAATTATGGTAAAGGATGTCAATTAATTTGCTGCGAAAACTATTTACAACTTCAATAGTTTTATATCTGTGACATCTTTCTCAAAATCTTATAACTTGGTTGAGTATGCTATCCAGAAGACTAGCTTACATTGAATATGCAGAATTTGTATTCTCTGTCCTTTTCAAACCAATTACGCAGAGATAATTGTTGTAGGCTCCATTTGAGACTTTTAGAAATTTCTGCGAAGATCTACTGCAGTAGAATTTATACTGCATTGTAACTTTCTGATGTCAATCAGCTGTATTCCATCTATAGAAGACATCGAAACGCTATAATAATTTAAGACCATTTCCATTTGATTCGAATCAAAACACTCCACGTTTTAACTGATTCCAGACAAATTTGGAAGATCTTCTCTTCTATCGCCTCCAAATGGATCCATTATGCAATTGGTAGTTCCAATTTGCTCAATGACTTCCATTTATCTCCCATTATTTATTAAATTTCCTGTTACAACAAAGTAATTATTAATTAAATAGACATAATTGTTTTAATGATGCTCTTAAAATTATACTTACGTATGATATAGATGGATCATTCTTACGCCACATTTCATAATTAGATAATAAACTATCTTTTGCAAATGCCAATACATTGATTTTGCTTCCTCGTAAACTTACAATTGCTAATAAATCTTATTGATAGTATTTTTAGCCAATAAAAATTATATCTCTCGGCGTTTTTCATTTTCATGCTGTGAATACCAATGAATCGTAGCTGTCTGGATTGTAAGGATCCTACGAATAAATGACTGTCAAGTGTCCTAATGCCAATTCGACAACTGGTGTAACCCTCGATTATTCACTATTTCGCATTTCGTACCAACTTATTTCGTATCAGCTTATACTAAAAACACTATGTTTTTCATTTGTACACTATTTACATTTTTAGATATTCATTAAAATCTGAAATATAATAATTATTGTTAAAATAATGTAAATAAAATATTAATAAGGCGATAAGACCTTTATGGTGTTGCTCGTGTTCCAATGAGAGTTCGCACGCGATCTCCCGATCTTCTGATCCACTCCTGCATTAAAGTATGCACACTGGATATTGAACAATTATGATGAGTTAATATTAAATCTGAAATACAACATATTAAATATTATATATATCAAATTTTAACATATTATCATAGATTTGTTAGTAAAGGATATATAATTTTAAGGAAAGAATAGAAGGAGACTTGAAGGAGAGATGAATGTGTAGGTGAATGAAATGGGTTTACCGGTTACAATTTTTACTAAATTAGTCGTCTTGAAGCAAAATTTCTTCTTTTGGCCTGTCCAAGATAGACAAGTGCCTAATTCATTAGAAATAATATGTTTCAGTGCGTTTTTAGTAAAAATTTTATCGTTTGCACCACCAATTCTAATAAGTAGACTCTCCTATAAACATATTAAAAGGAAGAATACAAAAGTATTACTTAGGAATAAAGGAATATTTTGAAGTAAATGTAAGTAGTAGATTACTTATTAGCAATAATTGAAAGGTTTTTTAATCACTTACAAACTGAATTTTCACAGCTGATTCATTCTCCAATTTATAATCAAAAGCAACTAAGTCAGGAATGGATCTCAGAGGAAATTGTGGAAGTAGATCAGAAGCGATGACAGAATTTGATTTGCTGTAATCGTTCAATTTTTCTCGCAGCAGTGCCTCAATGGTTATCAGCTGTCTTGATATTTTATTAAGTTCCTTTTTGCACGTATCTGAAACAAATCAAATTGTATTGCTTATGAGAAAGAAATAATAAGTTTTACATTAATATATATTAAAAGTCTTTACCACAACAGTTACAATGTTGCTGACTGCTAGTTGATGGAATCTCCATAACCTCCCTTGCTTTTAATATTAAAGCGGACTTATTTTCTGTTAATTAAAAAAATTGATTCAATAAATCCTTGAATATATGGTATATAATATATTTTAATGTTTCTACCTTCAGTATTATTTCCTGTAGAGAATATTTTATATATATGAGGATCTGGTAGCTGCACCGTTTCAACAATATCTAAAAAAAAAACAATAAAATATATGAAATATGGTGTAAGTTAATACAACAGTAATAAATTCTCACCTTTTTTCAGCATTTTATTTGGCATTTCATCATCTGTAATCAGAAAGTTTTTCTTATTAGAGGTTATAATAATATAAAATAGTAAAATATAATTTTATTTGCAATACAATTAATAACTTTTGTAGATAATTATTACTAAAATGTATTTGAACTTACTAGAACATTCATCCGTTGAAGGAAGGCGAGAATATTCTTTTCTAATTATTTTTCGTTTTTTCTTTTCCTCCTCCTGAACAAATTTCACTAAGTCTTCTGTTTCTGCACCAGATGAAATGGCTACACTTCTTTTTTCAAGAGCAACGGCTTCTGTGATTGAATCTGTTGAAAAGCAATTAATTAATTAAATTGGTTAGATTCTAATTTTATTTTTGTCTTAATAGGAGTGATACTTACCAAGAGGACCTAAAATTTGGTTATAAGATTCAATGTCCCACTCGACACCTGGATGTAAACCTTTTGACATGGCTACTCTAACATTCAGTGATTTTGGTGGCCACCAAACTAATTGTTTCTCCAACACCAGCCAACATTCTGGCACTGCGGTGCAATAGCCCTCTCCTATAGCCACGTAGTATTTCTGAAACCATAAATAGGATAAGCGCAGAGACATGAAATAAATAAATATAAGTGTAGATAAAGAAAGTCGACAGATATGAGTATAGATAAAGAAAGGCAAGAAATTTCAGCAAATTATTAACTAAAATATATTAACTGTAACTATTAAGCTAAGAGAGGAAATATCATATATGTATTTTGTTGATAATCAATTTGAAAAGCTTTATTGGAAATAGAAGAAACTGGCCACATTTTTGTTTCGGATAAATCTGTTGCAATATAAATGTCTAAATTTTTTGAGTCGCATGGATAATTTGGAGCACTTGTAAGATTAGTAAATTCCTGACCAATTATTACTGGGATATCTAGATAATATGCTATATGAGAAATACAGACAATGCTCGTGAGATTATTTTCTTTTACAAAACAACAATTATTGTAAATATTAGTTTTTAAAGTAAATGACGGAAATTTAATTTCGCTATGTCCAGTATGACAATCCAAAGGCAAATCTACATCTATAGGTTTCATTAGTAGTGGAGCCTGAACATTATGTTTATTAGGTGGAGGTAAAATAAATTGCTCATCCAATCTATTACAAATTTGCTGCAAAGGCAATTCAAATTTTCTTAATAGTTTTTTTAATTGAAATAAATAGTTTTCAAACTCAAAAGCACTATATGAATCTAAAGGTCCCAAAGATTTTGCATCAGCTGCTATGTGAATTAAATTGTGTACATTAAAAGTAAAGTTTTCTGGGCCATACAAAATTTTTAAATTTTTAACAAAATAAACTAGAAGTTGGTGAGCATATTCATTATTCTTATAATAATCTTGAGCATTACATAGTATTCTCATGGCACAGCTTAATGTATTGGAATGAAGAATTTTTTCTGATGAAAGGACATTTGTCAATACTGCTGTGCCTAAATATAAAAGAAATGTTCGATGTTGAGTTGCTTTCAATCTAATAAATTCATCTAACTCAAAAACCTTCCTAGAAAATTCTATTGGAATACATTTGTAAGCAATTTTAAGAGACTCTGATAATATTTTCATTTGGGCTGTAGCTACTCTGGAAATTTTACTTCTATCTAACCATAAATTTAAAAGCTGTTTATTTATACCTAAACATGTATTATGCATGTAATCTATGGGGAAACTAGAAATCATGGGAAGGGAAAGCAACTCTAACGGTGAGGATGTACCTTCTAAGTGGTGTTCGGGCTGGGTGCTATTTCTAAAATTTAAATCTGTACGAAGAGGTGCCTCGAGATCAGGGTAAGTCATTCTATTATTTATTCTTACACCAGCTACTGTGCATTTGCTACATGCAAAATACCCATTATGAGACTTAGTGCATGTAACATATGCTTTCGCTGGTGAATCACAAATATAGATCTAATACTAACTGAAAAGTGCCTATCATTAAAATTAAATCCAGTCTCCTTTAAATTTTGAAATTCCCTAACAAAAGAATCTAAAAATTCATGCAAATTGGCTTTCTGGTATCCATGGTAGATACGGTAACCGGACATTTGGCCTAAAAATTTTTTGGTCAGGCGCATCCACTCTACATAGTCACGTGAAAATGGCTAAAGTTCGCGCAGCCTATTAGCACCTCTAGCGGAGGATATTTTAATTAATATTCACAATCCGGCAACGTTGATATAAACTGTCAGATTGCATGTTATTGTTGTTTGGCGATAACAATAAATGTCAGGTCAGTAATAATTATTTAATTGAATTACAATTTTCTTAATGCAAAGGAAAACGATGCTTTGTGTAAAATATTTGTTGCAGGTTGCTGGTAAATTTTTCATTATTCTTTTAAATATATATATAGGAAAAGGAGGCACACGTAGAGCCACATTCAGATGAATTATTATTGTGCAATTGACATATTAAATATTAAAGTGATATCCCTTTTCGCTTAAAAAGATCTAGGAATTCAAAAATGCAATTGTAACAACTGCGGGCAAATACAAATGAACTATTTTGCCTTATATGTGTCCTTAACATTAACTATCTTAAAATTATATGAAGTAGATATGTTCAGCAGTACAAGCTGATATGCATTAAGGTAAACAACTTCGCATATTATTCAATATCCCTAGCATTTTACACAATATAATTATTACATGTAGTGTTTCCAATTTAGGTATTGTAAATGCAAGTAGTGATAAGCTAGTGGTAGAGTAAGAACCGTTGAGAGACTGCGAAGAAGCTGGATACTGTGATAAAAAGGCTTGAGTTCACAGAATAATTTTATCTTCAATCAATAGTTACTATGTGCATAATAAGCTTTTCAAATCCTGAATAGAGCGCACTGTTGAAATCATTGTTTAATCTAAGTCAAAAACTGCTTCTCATCATAGTAAGATCTTTGCCTAAATATTATGTTATATATCACTTCTTTAAATCAACAAATATAATATTTTATTTGCAGAATCATTGCAATGGTCACCTAATTAGGGGGACACTAACAAGATTGTTATCTTGAATGTATGTTAATAGCAGACTTGAAGGAACCCATAGATTTATTGAGTGCTGTGCCGTTAATTCCTGAAGCATGTGGACTGATGCTCATTATTAGTAGTCAGACATTTTCATTAAGACTACCTTAATGCAAATGACTCGTCATGAAGCAAGAAACAATTACAGAAAGGCCTAACTCGTCAATTATAAGGAAAGATTAATAAGTCCATCACTGATTCTTTCGATAAAGCTGAAACAGCTCTGTTGTAAGTAAATTATCACAACTTTATACAATAATTTTACCAATAATTTTCACTAAAAATTGCATATACTTATAGATCACCTTTAAAATGCAAAGTCGACTAAAATGACATTTATGAAGAGATACTCTCCAGTACTTGGTTTATGATGCTGTAGGTTTAATTTTGTATTTAACATATATTGTTTATGATCATTAAATTTTATTAGTATTAAACATTTACAAATACCTGGCAAGAAAATATTTTCTACAATATTTTTAAGCTACAAGTGACCGTCTGTATTCCTTAAATTATTGTACTGGAAAGTGTGTGCATACACAGGATGGCCGGCTAAATGTGTAGAAAAATACAAAAATGGATTAGTTTACAATTTGTCAGGAAGATTTGTCTGTTAAATTTTAAATCTAATCTCGCCTGAAGAATTTATTAAATTATTTAATTAAAGAAAAGCACATTTTTAATATATTTTTATTATTCATATAAATTTCTTGCAAACTCAACGGTTAATATATATATTTATTACCAACAATTTAAGTAACTAAGCATTCAAAATCAATATTTTATATTGCAGTTATTGCTTCAGTAAATATCTCCTGTATGACGCTACTGATGATAGCAGTAGATTATATACAGTTAAAATCAGTCATTATATATTAGTAATATTTTAAAGTATACAATTGCTTTTTTGTAAGTACAGAAATTGTTTACTGTTATTTATATGTTGTAAGCTTAAATTATTTCATTTCACATGACTTTATTGAAAGTATTTTTTTTTTAATGTTTGAAGAAATGAATTTTATAGTCTCTCTATTGCTTGATATAAATGGCTGATTTATATTTGGTTTAACTACTTTTTGCGATACTTACACAGATGCTTTCAGAGCAATATAACTTGCCTTTCCGGTTTTATACTTATAATGAAATACTGACTTGTATTACTGTAAGGAGTTATATTTATTTTTTATATAGTTATAGGCATTTTTTAAATTTTAAAAGCCAACATCGTATTATTACAATTTAATAATACTATCCGTGAAATATTGAATGTACTTATTCAAAATGAGGATAGATATAAATATTTCAGTGTGTCTTAAATCGAATATTATTTTGTAGACTATGTATATATGTATATATATATCCTCATGTCTACTTTATTTCACTGAGAAAGGAAACAGCGCGTGTATACTTTGTTCATTGTAAATCCATTTTTTAAATAAATAATTTATATATAGAGAATTGTATAGGAATGTTGTATATAAATTTAAAGAGCAACTATGTCATGTTTTGGTGAAAGTGAATCCCCCCCCTCCCTCCTACATATTTATAATTTGGTTATTTAAATAATATAATCACTTTTGATCATGGATTGGAGAAGGAAATAAAAGTCAAACTAAAAGTAATTTTTATATAATTTCCTTGAATATAAGTAATTATGCATGATAAACCTGGTTCGCAAGCCCCACTAGGTTTATTTCCTCGAAAATATTTCTTACGCCAATTGGAAATTAGTTTATGAATTTTCAGAGCTTTTCATTTATTAATTGCTGCAAAAATGATCAAGTTTGCAAGCGGGATATTTAACGTTTCTATTTTTCCAAATACTATAGATTTGAAAAAACAAAAAGGAATTTTAAACGATGCATAAATAATTTTTTCGTCTTTGTTACAAAATCTTCCTACTTTAACTTCTATTAATATTTAACATTACTTCTTTACAAAATGTAAATTCCACGTTATACTAAAATAGTAAATGAATTTATTTCTATATATTTTTAAATAGTTCTATTTCCTATTATCGTACGTTTTTCTTTTGTGGTATGATTTGTATGGGTTAAATCAAATCTATTTCTTAATGTATTTCAAAGATTACTGTAGGAATATTACACATTTTTTAATATTATTTTGAAAAGAAATCATATTTGTTATAAAATATAATATGTAATTATATCATTACTACAAATGATGTTAATTTGTAAAATCAGTCTTCCTTTTCTGAAAAAGGTCAATTCTAAGATGATGTTAATTGGAATAATGCAAAAATTAATGAAAACATTAACAAAATTTAGTATAAGCCTTTAGCATAAATGTCATACAGTGTCTATTTAACTACGCCAAGAAGCTTTATCGGCATTTTTTTAAAGCTTTGGCGGTATCATCAAACAAGTCGTGCAGCACTTGTTCTCTGAAGCGGTTAAGATGAGAAAAACCAAAATGTAAACAATATCTGCAATAAGTTTAATAATATACCAAAGGCATAGTTCCCAGTCTTCATTCAACATTCAGAAGGTGCACATAGAATATTTAGCCACAAAATGTCTCTTGAAAACGCAGACAATTTTCCAGACGAATATTCTTATCACAAGGTAAGATGTTATACTCAAAAGAATGGTGCTACCATAATGTAAGTAATATGTATAAATATCCTAACAACTATTCAAGTAATTTTTATTTGCAAACAGTTTTGTAAATTATATATTTATTATATTTTTAATAGATATTTTAGATGTAGCTTGAAAAATATATGCCCAGGTAGGGCAAAAATTGTCAAAAGAATGGGATGCGCGGACCAATTCACTGTCAGCAAAGCACACAATCATGTGGTTGATGAAAATAAAAAAATTGCAAAAACTTTTAAAGTACAAGTGAAAAAATTTGCACACTCTGCAAAAATAATGCCATCGACAAAAACAAGAGATATTTATAATCACTGTGCTTTACAGTTCGTATCTATAAATTTGCCCGATTTCAAACCTACGTTACAACAATTTTCTTCTCACATGCGTACATTCCTCTCCCTTAACGTAGAAGCCCTGCAGCAGCCAAAGTAATTTCTTTTAGAAAAATTGACAGATCTATCAGAAGATGGAAGGGACAACAATATCCAACTGTAAAAATTAAATTACATGGCTTAGAACAAGTTCTTAAAACCAGTCAGTTTAGAAAATTTTTACGATTTAAGATTGGTGATGAAATACATAAGTTATCAATTTTACAATACGAGGAAGGTGATATTGTTCTCGTCTTTTTATTTGATAAAAGACTCATCCAACAAATTGGAAATTTTTTAACAATTTATATAGATGGTACTTTTGAAACCACACCGAGGATAAAAGGACTTTATCAAATTATTACTTTAATGGCCAATCATAATGGAAAGGTAACAATTTTTAGTTCTTGATTTAATTTTTACCACAGTACATATGCATATATGTATATTTTAATACTTTCGTTGACATATATTTTTTATTACAGGCGATTCCATTCTTGTGGGCAATAGCTAACAAAAAAACAGGCAATTTATACAATAAAATGTTCAGTTTTATTAAGCTGAAGATTGTACATTTGTCTCCAAATACAATTCACGTGGACTTCGAGAAAGCACTTCAAAATTCACTAAAATATCATTTTCCTTCTGCACAAATTGTTGGTTGTTACTTCCACTATATACATGTATGTATAATTTAACTTTTATTACAGTTTATTATTTTAAATAGTTTATATACTACTCGAAAGAAAAAGGGCATTACATTCTGAAGAGTAGAATAATCGATGTGTTTGAAATCTTTAGCTCTATGGTAGCGCTAGGCAAAATATGTGTCATAATTGGTCAAACTGATTCTACTGACCAATCATGATATAGCACTACCTTAGAGCTTAGCATTTGGAACGCAACCAATGTTAGCTATAAAAGAGCTAAAACTTCGTATAAAGAAAAGCACTTAAAAATTTCCTATTCAATTAAGCATAAAATATCCTTTCTTCACCAAATGCTCGAAAAAAATTGTTTTCGACTTGCGTTGCAATTCTACGAAAATGATGATATATATTTTTATCTAATATTACAAAAATGAAAAGTGCAGGATTTTTTTCTATTAATATTTAAACTTTCTGCGATGTTACCATTTTTTAAACTTTGACACGAAGAAGAAAGTAATACCTATATTTAATTTTTGTTTAATCTTACACATCAGGAATAATAAAAAATCAAAATAGGAGCCGTTTCTAAAGTCGAGCTATCATACTTATAAATAAAATAATAATATTTTGCAATATTTTTCTCATGAAACTACACCTCTATAAAAATTATACACTATACCGAAAGATAATGAAAGTAGTTATGGATTAATTTCTTAAATATATAATATAATTTAAATTTTTTTAATTTTCAGAATATTAAAAAAAAAGCAAAGAAATTTTTAATTTTTACTAAATATTTAAAATCACCAAATTTGGAAAGAACGCGAATTTTATTAATAATGAGGCACATATATAATTTGCCGCTTCTTCCATCGTTTTTAATGGCCGAAGGACTTCAAATAATTATTGGACAAATAAAGAAATATAATTTATTTGAAATATTTGAAAGATTTATAAAATATATAGAAAATTATTGGATAAATAAAGTAGATGCTGATATACTATCAGTTTTTAATAGAGAAGAGCGAACGAATAATTTTATTGAAAGATATCATAGGAGCCTCAAAGAAATGTTTGGACCACATCCAGATATTTTCAAGTTTTTAGGTAAATATATAATATATATATTGTAGCGGAGCAGCTTCGGAAGATAGGGTAGAAATCGCGGGTATGGATGAATGAGTGTGAAAGTAGTGATAAGTTTAATGAGTGTGGGGGATAAAGGAATGTAAAGGAATGAGACATATAGTAGGTGTTGTCAAGGGATGTTTGGGGTGAGAAAAGAACATCGGTATGAATATGAACTAAGGCAGAGCAGCAATTACAGTCTTACCGAGTAGACGTGTTTCTAAGAATCTCTAAAAACCGACAAATAGCAAATATAATAAAGAATAGTAGTTTGTGTTTGGTCCTATTAAACGTTTTTGAGTTCAAAGTATTAATAAGTGTTGTTTATTTCGCGCGCGGGTTACGGGAAACGTAACATTTGGTGTCAGAAGTGGGATTCGCGAAAGGAATCGTTTCCTTGTCCCACAATTTTTGTTTTTGAAGAATAAAAGGACTGATAAGCCTCATTCTGTGCGTGCGTGCGTGTAAAAGTTTGAACATTTTGATTTCGTGAGGGAGCGAGCGAGAAAAACATTGAGATGGCACAAGGATCAAGCCCTGGTAGATCAGCGTATGGAGAGCCCCAAAGGATGGGAGACATAGCGACTGGTGATGCATGGACTCTATTAAATCGAGAGGACCTCAACCGACTTTTGGACCAACGCGAGGCTGCCTTGGAGAAGCGGTTGACGGAGAACATCACCAGGGAGGTGTCAACGAGCGTTGTTGACAGGATGTCGGAAAGATTGCTGGAAGGGATTACCCAGAATTTACAGGCCAGTCTTTTCCAATTTGATAATAGGCTTAAGAATCTAGAAACTAGAAGCACAGCTTCCGCGTCCGCGACAAGAAGTGAATCGGTTTCCGTTCCGAGTAGGGAAAACGTTAATAGTGAAATGCCAGGAGGCAGGGATAACGTAGCATCGGTGTCAATTAGAAGGGAGGGAACAGTGGAAAGAGTAACAGATAGTCAGACAAGAAGTGAAATATGTCCGCTGTCATCTGAAGATCGGGTTGGTAATAACCTTCCGACTTCAGATCGATATGACATAAGAAGTGAGGAAAGGAACCAATATGGCGAAATCGATCGAGTGATATCATCTGGAGTTCAGGTTGACAGAAGTCTCCTGGCTTCGGATCGATATCGAATCGAAAGTACTAGAAATGACGTGCGAATTGAAGGTGGTCAACAGCTGTCATCTGGAGTGCGGGTTGACAGGAGTCTCCTGGCTTCAGGTGGTTGCTTCATGACTAACCCTCAGTGGCGACCTCTGTTGTTTGATGGAAGAGAATCATGGCCAGAATTTTATGCAAAGTTTTTGTCAATTGCATCAACCGGTGGGTGGGATGAAAGAACGAAAACAATGACACTTTTAAATTCTTTAGAAGGCCCAGCACTTTCAGTATTAGTAGGATTAAAGGATACTGAAAGAAATAATTTTGATGTTTTAGTTCAAACCCTAGATAGGAGATTTGGAAATAGGCATATGGAGAATTTATTTTATACAACATTCCAGACATATAAACAAAAAGAAAATGAAAGTATTCCAGCCTTAGCGAATGAGTTAGAAAGGTTAGCGTTAGCCGCCTTTCCGAATTGCCCAGCAGACATTAAGAATAGATTATTATGTGGGAAATTCATAGATGCTCTTAAGAATCCTTATTTACAAAGAGATTTAAGGTTATTTGGGGAAAATAGTTTTGATAGACTAGTGACTAAGGCAATGGAGGTTAAAGTAATTGTTGACATGTCGCGAAGGAAAGATAGTAGGTATTCGAAACAAGATAATAATAATGGGGAAAATAATGAAAGAAATAGTTCAGCAAAAGGATATAGGAATGATATTAGTATAAAATGTTACAATTGTGGAAAATCAGGGCATTTTAAGAGAGAATGTCCAGAAAGAAGAAATATTAATAAAGAGAATTCGAAGAAGGGAAACGCCAATTAATCGATATGGAGGGGAGAATGTCGATTCCAAAGGAATCCCCATTTAGTTTAGCATTAGTAAAGGGGGTTAAAGATTTCAGTGGTATTTATGTAACAGGAAAAATAGGTGAAACTTCAGTGGAATTTTTAATAGATACCGGAGCAGTAATTTCAGTTATTAATGAAGAATTTGTGCATAGAAATCAATTCTTAATACAAAAGGAAAGGGAGTCTGAAGCATTAGAAGGAATAACAGGTGATCCTTTGTTTATTAGTGGAAAAACATCAATAATTTTACAATTTCAGAATTGGACTACGAAATTCACTTTCATTGTAGCAAAAATAAAGGAGATCTGTATTTTGGGAATGGATTTCTTAATGCAGTGTAATTGTTTATTGGATCTGGCTTCAAGAACTTTAAAAATCGAGGATGGAAGGAAAATACCATTACATTTCAACATGGAAGACAAATTACCTATGGAAATGAAATCGAAAACATTACCGGAATTTCTACAAGCAACTTTTAATAGGAGTTCAGAAAATCTGAAGGAAGCACAAAGCAATTTATTACAAGGATTATTATTGCATTCACATGAAGTTTTTGCTAAGGATTCAAGAATAGCAGGAAAATGTAATTTGGTACAACATTTTATAGATACAGGTAATCATTCTCCGATTAAACAGGTTCCTCGCAGAGTTCCAATTCACAGGAGGCAAATGATAGCAGACTTGATTAGTGAAATGGAGAGTAATGGGGTCATAGAAAAATCCTGTAGTCCATGGGCATTTCCAGTAGTCATAGTAACGAAAAAAGATGGAAAACCAAGATTCTGTGTGGATTACAGACCATTAAATGGGATAACAAGAAAAGATTCTTATCCATTGCCAAGGATAGAGGATCTTTTTGATGCAGTCACTGGATGTAGTTGGTTTTCAACTATAGATTTACAAAGTGGATATTGGCAAATAGAAGTGGCAGAAAAGGATCGAGAGAAAACAGCTTTCGTGGTAGGGAATGGTTTATGGCAATTCAAAGTTATGCCTTTTGGATTGTGCAATGCCCCTGCTACATTTGAAAGATTAATGGAAAGGGTACTGAAGGGCCTACCAGGATGTCGTGTATACTTGGATGATATCATCGTTTTCTCAAAAACATTTGAAGAACAAATATTTAATTTAAGGAAATTATTTGACAAATTGAAAGAAGTGGGTTTGTTAGTTAATGCAAAGAAAAGTGTTTTCTGTAAAAGGGAAATAGTTTTTCTAGGGCATAAAGTAACAGCAAATGGAATATCTACTGATATGGAGAAAGTGAAAGCAATAATGGATTGGCCAATTCCTAAAAAGAAGAAAGAGCTGAAGAGTTTTCTAGGATTGTGCTCGTATTATAGAAGATTCATTGAGAAATTTGCTTTGATAGCTAGACCATTACATAATTTAACAACAGATGTTAAATTTGTATGGTCAGAAGATTGTGACAAAAGTTTTTCAAAATTGAAAAACTGTTTGTCTCAAGCTCCAGTGTTAACATTGCCTATTTTAGAAGAAGATTTTATATTGGATACAGATGCTTCTGGTGAAGCTATAGGAGCAGTATTATCACAAAAGCAAAATGAACAAGAAAGGGTAATTTCCTATTTTTCAAAATCATTAAATAAAGCAGAACGTAATTATTGTGTAACAAGGAAGGAATTGGTAGCAATAGTGAAATCAGTTGAGCATTTTAGGTATTATCTCTTAGGAAGAAAGTTTTTAATCAGGACGGACCATTCTTCTCTACGTTGGTTGTTAAATTTTAAGAACATTGAAGGACAAATGGCTCGCTGGTTGGAAAAACTGCAAATGTTTGATTTTGAAATAATACATCGTTCAGGAAAAAGCCACGCGAATGCAGATGCACTCTCCAGAAGACCCTGCCTAGAAAAGGATTGTGGATATTGTAATAAAAGAGAGATGGAAAATGAACATGTTTTACAAATTCAACGAATCAATTTCAGAGGAGAGGCAATAGATTGGAAACAAGCTCAACAACAGGATGCAATATTAAAAAGAATAATTGAAGCCAAAGAAAAGAACGTAGAATTAACGTGGCAGGACATTTCACAAGAATCGGAGGAGATAAAGATGTATCGTAATATCTGGAATTCTTTAATATTAAAAGAAGGGATATTATTCAGAGTTTGGCAAGCACCAAATGGAAACACATAACTCATGTACTGGTGGACATTTTGGAATTAATAAAACTTTAGCGAAGATTAGAAGAAAGTTCTTCTGGATAACTTATAAACAGGATGTGGAGACTTGGATCAAATTATGCTTAACTTGTGTGGCGAGAAAAGGTCCTATGGAAAAAGCAAAAGGAAAATGTCAAATTTATAATGTAGGGGCTCCTTTTGAAAGATTAGCTATGGATATTCTAGGTCCGCTTCCTAAGACAGGTAGAGGGAATAAATATTTATTAGTTATTTCAGATTACTTCACTAGATGGCCAGAAATTTTTCCAATTCCGGATTTCCAAGCGAAAACGGTAGTAGACGTGTTTGTCAGGGACATAGTTAGCAGATTTGGTATACCATTAGAAATTCACACTGATCAAGGTCGTTCATTTGAATCACAGGTTTTTCAGGGTATAATGAAAAACTTAGGGATTAAGAAGACTCGTACAACAGTACTTCATCCACAGTCAGATGGGCTAGTGGAAAGGCTAAATAGAACGATTTTGCAGTATTTAGCTTTGTTTATCTCTAAGCATCAGAAAGATTGGGATGATTATGTGCCATTATTTTTATTGGCATATAGATCAGCTCAACATGAGACATTAGGAGAGACGCCGTCAATGATGCTTATGGGAAGGAATCCTAGAATACCCTTAGATTTACTAAGAGGGATTCCACCAGGAGATAAACAATCAGATATAGAATATTTGAATAGATTTAAGGAAAAATTAGGTAAAATACATGAAGATGTTCGAGGCAAATTATTAATCAGGTCTAATCAAATGAAAAGGAAGTATGATAGGAAATCTAATGAAATCCAATTTAAAGAAGGAGATAAGGTTTGGTTGTTTCAACCAATGAGAACAAAAGGAAAATGCCCTAAACTACAATCTAATTGGGAAGGACCGTATATAATTAGAGATAAAATTAATGATGTAGTGTTTAGGATTCAGAAATCAGGGAAGTCAAAGTGCAAAATAGTGCACATAGATAGATTAGCCAAGTTTTATGATAATTAGAATCATTTAAGTTATGCATAGGTATGAAATTTTTTTTTTTAATGAAGTTCTCCGCCTTCACAGTTGTTTCGACTGGACCGGGATGGGAATTAGAACTCTCACGGGCTATCATGGTGCGCTAGGTTTCTATTCTGTCAGGGTCTGGGACGCAGGAGGTTTTAAGATGCAAAAACAATTATTCCAGTAGGAGATAATTGTTTCTGAACTAAGGAGTTCTTAAAAGAGAACTACCTCTCAGCCGCCATCCATCTAACTTATAAGGTTAAAGACTGGTACGGGCATATGGTTGAATAGGAGTTCATGTATGAATGGTTGAATGAATGGTTAATAATTGTAAATGCATAATTTAAAATTATAGATAGTTAAAATTTTGACTTCACTGATTCCGTGAATGTGAGGGGTAAAATGAAAACGCTCACAATTAATAAAAATAGTTGAAAAGGAAAATATTACTGCCTCTACTTATTTTTCAGGAAAACAGAAGAGTTTCTGTTTCCTGGTCTCCTGATTCCGGTTCTGGAAAAAGAAGGGTGTCCATGCAGGGTAGTCAGGCCTACATGGATGGCTGGGATTGAGTGGACTCTCCCAGGGTCTGGAAGGAGTTGATCGGCCTTCCAGGGTCAGGAAAAGTCGGCGTATTTTTCCTGGGACTCGGCTCGGGAGACGTCTTGAGTTCGAGGGACGGTGCAAGATAGAAGCTTCAAGCCTCTTGAGTGCCGGAGAAGAAAGAAAAGGGGAAGAAAGAAACCGCCAGTACACTACCGATCTTCCTAGGTTTTTGGCATAGGTTTTCCTAGGAATGCCAGTTGGGCAAGTGAATGCTGGTCGGTAGGGGAATTCATTTCGTCCTATGCGTATAGGTCCCGAAATGAATTCGAAGTTGCTCCGGGGAAGAATGAATTTCGCGACTAGGTTAAGTTAGGAAGTATGAGTGTGTTCGAGGACGAACAATTTTTTTTAGTAGGGGAGTAATGTAGCGGAGCAGCTTCGGAAGATAGGGTAGAAATCGCGGGTATGGATGAATGAGTGTGAAAGTAGTGATAAGTTGAATGAGTGTGGGGGATAAAGGAATGTAAAGGAATGAGACATATAGTAGGTGTTGTCAAGGGATGTTTGGGGTGAGAAAAGAACATCGGTATGAATATGAACTAAGGCAGAGCAGCAATTACAGTCTTACCGAGTAGACGTGTTTCTAAGAATCTCTAAAAACCGACAAATAGCAAATATAATAAAGAATAGTAGTTTGTGTTTGGTCCTATTAAACGTTTTTGAGTTCAAAGTATTAATAAGTGTTGTTTATTTCGCGCGCGGGTTACGGGAAACGTAACAATATATATGCTAAATGGCTAGTTTTTCTAATTCACACACACACAAGCAATTTTATTTCAATATATTTATGTATATAATATTTTTTATGTTTATAGATAAATTGACACAACTCATATCCTTATATATAATTGAAAATATAAATAAAATTAACACTAAACACCAAAGAAAAAAAGCAAAGCAGTATGAGGATTCTATAAACAATTTGTGGCAAAGATCATTTAAAAATATTAATAAAAAAAATGAAAGAAAAATCATTTTTGAATTTTTAAATTCCTCAGCTAATGCAAATAACAAATTAATGACAAAGATTGAATATATTCTAATGGTAAATTTTATTTTAAAAATAATATATTTCACTAATATAATTTATATATATATATATACATGCATCATAAGCATTTATTAATATGGTATCTTTAGTAAGTGTGTATAATTGTTTTTTAACAGGATGAAGCCAATTAAATTAATTTTCAACTTCATACAGGAGATATTTACTGAAGCAATAACTGCAATATAAAATATTGATTTTGAATGCTTAGTTTACTTAAATTGTTGGTAATAAATATATATATTAACCGTTGAGTTTGCAAGAAATTTATATGAATAATAAAAATATATTAAAAATGTGCTTTTCTTTAATTAAATAATTTAATAAATTCTTCAGGCGAGATTAGATTTAAAATTTAACAGACAAATCTTCCTGACAAATTGTAAACTAATCCATTTTTGTATTTTTCTACACATTTAGCCGGCCATCCTGTGTATGCACACACTTTCCAGTACAATAATTTAAGGAATACAGACGGTCACTTGTAGCTTAAAAATATTGTAGAAAATATTTTCTTGCCAGGTATTTGTAAATGTTTAATACTAATAAAATTTAATGATCATAAACAATATATGTTAAATACAAAATTAAACCTACAGCATCATAAACCAAGTACTGGAGAGTATCTCTTCATAAATGTCATTTTAGTCGACTTTGCATTTTAAAGGTGATCTATAAGTATATGCAATTTTTAGTGAAAATTATTGGTAAAATTATTGTATAAAGTTGTGATAATTTACTTACAACAGAGCTGTTTCAGCTTTATCGAAAGAATCAGTGATGGACTTATTAATCTTTCCTTATAATTGACGAGTTAGGCCTTTCTGTAATTGTTTCTTGCTTCATGACGAGTCATTTGCATTAAGGTAGTCTTAATGAAAATGTCTGACTACTAATAATGAGCATCAGTCCACATGCTTCAGGAATTAACGGCACAGCACTCAATAAATCTATGGGTTCCTTCAAGTCTGCTATTGACATACATTCAAGATAACAATCTTGTTAGTGTCCCCCTAATTAGGTGACCATTGCAATGATTCTGCAAATAAAATATTATATTTGTTGATTTAAAGAAGTGATATATAACATAATATTTAGGCAAAGATCTTACTATGATGAGAAGCAGTTTTTGACTTAGATTAAACAATGATTTCAACAGTGCGCTCTATTCAGGATTTGAAAAGCTTATTATGCACATAGTAACTATTGATTGAAGATAAAATTATTCTGTGAACTCAAGCCTTTTTATCACAGTATCCAGCTTCTTCGCAGTCTCTCAACGGTTCTTACTCTACCACTAGCTTATCACTACTTGCATTTACAATACCTAAATTGGAAACACTACATGTAATAATTATATTGTGTAAAATGCTAGGGATATTGAATAATATGCGAAGTTGTTTACCTTAATGCATATCAGCTTGTACTGCTGAACATATCTACTTCATATAATTTTAAGATAGTTAATGTTAAGGACACATATAAGGCAAAATAGTTCATTTGTATTTGCCCGCAGTTGTTACAATTGCATTTTTGAATTCCTAGATCTTTTTAAGCGAAAAGGGATATCACTTTAATATTTAATATGTCAATTGCACAATAATAATTCATCTGAATGTGGCTCTACGTGTGCCTCCTTTTCCTATATATATATTTAAAAGAATAATGAAAAATTTACCAGCAACCTGCAACAAATATTTTACACAAAGCATCGTTTTCCTTTGCATTAAGAAAATTGTAATTCAATTAAATAATTATTACTGACCTGACATTTATTGTTATCGCCAAACAACAATAACATGCAATCTGACAGTTTATATCAACGTTGCCGGATTGTGAATATTAATTAAAATATCCTCCGCTAGAGGTGCTAATAGGCTGCGCGAACTTTAGCCATTTTCACGTGACTATGTAGAGTGGATGCGCCTGACCAAAAAATTTTTAGGCCAAATGTCCGGTTACCGTAGATACCAATAACAAAAACAGAAGACCAATTTGCAATCTTACCTAAAATTGGCCACAATTGGCTCTTTGAACTGTTTGCGATTGGTAAACCATCTATATTAATATCTAAACGTAATTGGTCAGGGAGTAAATTGGAGGAAATTTGAACTAATCTTTTTAAATTTTTCAACAGGCCATAATGGACATATTGGCCTGTTGATATACTAATAATTTCTCTGCTAAGAGGTTTTGGAGTGTTTAAGAGAGTTCTTGCATCAGTAGGCAGATCTAAATTGCAAAACATTATTAAAATTTTTAATAATGCTGACAGAGCATTTTGGTGAATACCAAATGTTATTGCCCACTTTTGCAACTCTCTTTTTAACGACTCTCCATTGTCTGTATTTGCAGAGCTATTTGAATTTACATTTTCAACCGGAGAAGCTACCATAGGATAAGTTTGGGTGGAATTAACTACAGCAAGGGATGAATCTATTTGGAGATCTGACTCTGATACTAAGTCTATATTAGAAGGTGGAGATGCACAAATTTGTGTGTCATTTGCTACAGGTGAGCTAACTACTGCATTACATTGACTGAAAATGACTTGGCTACTGTGTAATAGAGAAGATATACGCCTATTTCTTTGGCTTTTGGATAGGACAGAAAATTTCTTAGGCATTTTTAAGAATTATTAATCACTTACCATTCCCTTGAGCTTAATGTCCTGAGCAATATGAAACTCTAGCTGGAGACCCTGGAGCTATATATATAAAGTAATCCTCTGAAATTTTGGAATACAAGCACTTAATTTAATTTTTTCTTCCATAAATTCACAATAATTGATTAAAAATTTATACACACCTATTTTTAATAAATATGATATAGTTATTATTTTTTGGAATCAGAACCTTACAATACACAATTATACCCGCCAAAACTGCAAAATGGAGTGCAGCGCGTGCATCTTTTTAGCCATGCAATCTTATCCGCTATAACTGCAGAATCGACTTCAATCGACTTTTTAGTCGATGCGAGTGCAGCTGCAGCCTTAAAGGTGACTTTTTTATGTGCAACTTTAAGGCGACTATGAATTGTTGACTTAAAGTTGACTTTTTACGTGCAGTTTCAAATCGACTACGAATCGTCGACTTTAAGTTGACTTATTTGAGATGACTATTACCAGACTCAAAATTTTCGACTTTTTGCCAACAAAAAGTCAAGTGTGCTGTTAGGGAATTTAATTTTGTAATTGAAGTCAAACTTATTTAATGCAAAAGAGGTTGATTCGTTGTTTTACGTATATTGCAGATTACTTTGATCAAACTTAACGGGATCCCTCACGCCTACTTTATCGACAGTTCAAGTCAATAAACAATTAGTTTAATAAAATTCAAATGCAAAGCGTATTGAACAATCATGGGTTTGTAAGACAATGTGCCAGTCCTAACGAGTCAAACGAACTTAAAAACACTCAAATTAGTTGAAAAATAACCCTGTACCATTGTGCCACGTTCTTGAAGAGAGGTTACTTTTGGTTATTTCTACTTCAAGAACGCGGGACAGTGGTACAGTGTTATTCTTCATCGGATTTGAGTTCTTTTAAGCTCGATTGACTCGTTATAATTGGCACCTTGTCTAAAGAAGCCCGTTTTTGAAATTTGCTTCGCATTTGACTTTTATTAAATGAATTGTTTATTGACTTGTACAACCAATGCCAGGTATGGCTTTTTCTAATGTTTCAATGCATTTAGGAACTGCTTTAAAAAGACACCAGCGCTCTTACTATGTAGTACTAATACACGCGCCTATGTATAACTCATCCTCGCTTATCTCGTATATACACAATGGGAAATTAAATCATATGTAGCTCAGGCATCAGATAGTGTAGTAATGAATTAAATAATATAATTCAACCCGGGAAAGAAAACTATAGTATAATTAACGGGAATCCGTATACCGACATTACATAGCGAAAACTATTCCGCATGCAACGTCGTCATTTGTTGACGGATTGTAAAGTTATTACAGGTTTTTGGAAATGCCAGAAGCTTATCTACTAAGTTACGTTAGGAAAATTAACAAAAAATGAAAAAAAATTTTTGTTTAAATAAATATATTAACATTATTGAGAAACAACAATTAAATCGCAAAATCCCCCAACGTACTTTACTAGATAATGTTCATACGTTTCCAAAAAGTCCACAAAAATGGAAATCTATCAAGAAATGACGATGCTGCATGCAAAATAAATAATGGAAGAATTTCGTGTTGGCGACTTCCCGAACACGAAATTCTTCCATTATTTATTTTGCATGCAGCATCGTCATTTCTTGACAGATTTGCATTTTGGTGGACTTTTTGGAAACGTATGAACATTATCTAGTAAAGTACGTTGGGGGATTTTGCGATTTAATTGTTGTTTCTCAATAATGTTAATATATTTATTTAAACAAAAATTTTTTTTCATTTTTTGTTAATTTTCCTAACGTAACTTAGTAGATAAGCTTCTGGCATTTCCAAAAACCTGTAATAACTTTACTATCCGTCAACAAATGACGACGTTGCATGTGGAATAGTTTTCGCTATGTAATGTCGGTATACGGATTCCCGTTAAGATGTGGTGTGCTCTTGGCACTTCTACAAGATTCCCAAAGATCAGAAAATTAATTCGAATCATTTACTAATCGGAAGGGATCTTGTAGAAGTGAGCCCCCCCACCACGACAAGGTGGCACACCGTCGGGGAGGGAGGCGGCGCCGCCTCACCTGAAACAAAAAGAAAACAAAAATATACTTGAAAAAACGAGTATTCAACCCGAAATGTGGAAGGATTTTCAAAGAAAATATTCCCACATTTCAGATTCTAATTAGGAATTTCAAAGACAGACAAAGATATAAATTAATAAAGCATGCTACAAAAAGTGAATGAATAGAGAAACTAACTAAATTGTTACTTCTTTCTAGCTGTTAATTGAAAAGCTTCCTCCTCTCGAGCGTGAATGTTAATTCACACAAAGGTCAACCAGATCATGACTGATACTCTCCTCAGTGACTAATTACCCTTACATTCTTTGTCCCTTGGTGTGGATCCGAGTTGTCACACGAAGAACTACTACGTTGAGGAAACGATTTACACATCAATAAAGATGGACCCCTATTAGGTGAACTTAATGAGCCAACGTCGAGAGTCCACAAGGACAAAGTAAGTAAGGGTTGATAGTCGCTGAAGAAAGATCAGCCCGAGCCAGTTGACACTCGAGAGTCCACTTCTCAATAAACACCTGTACTTGAATTAACAATGAATGAAAATAATAAGATTAAATTTATCTATCCTTGAAATTATTTAAATAAATGTGGACTTAAGTAAACGGACTGGTAATTAAACCCTACTCATTGACAGCCTTGTCCTACAAGAGTCCTTCCTAAAACATAAAATAAATTAAACAAGTATGAGAAATAAAAAAAAAAATTATTTGCCAGTACGTCCTCTCCCGATGATGTCCCGATTCCAAGTGAAGGTTTGACTTGGTCTAACCCAGGATGGCAATGGCGCATGATTAGTGTTGGATTTATGTCGATATTGGGAAAATGCGGTCACTATCCATGGCTCTCTCCCGCTCCAACTGAAACAGAAAGAAAACAAAAATAAAATTGAAAAAACGAGTATTCAACCCGAAATGTGGAAGGATTTTCAAGGAAAATATTTCCACATTTCAGATTCTAATTGGGAATTTCAAGGATAGACAAAGATATAAATTAATGAAGCATGCTACAAAAAGTGAATGAACAGAGAAGCTAACGAAATTGTTACTTCTTGCCAGCGGTTAGTTGAGAAGCATCCTCCTCTCGAGCGTGAATGTTAATTCACACAAAGGTCGACCAGATCACGGCTGATACTCTCCTCAGTGACTAATAACCCTTACTTTCTTTGTCCCTTGGTGTGGATCCGAGTTGTCACACGAAGAACTACTACGTCGAGGAAACGATTTACACATCAATAAAGATGGACCCCTATTAGGTGAACTTAATGAGTCAACATCGAGAGTCCACAAGGACAAAGTAAGTAAGGGTTGATAGTCACTGAAGGAGGATCAGCCCGAGCCAGTTGACACTCGAGAGTCCACTTCTCAATAAACACCTGTACTTGAATTAACAATGAATGAAAGTAATAAAAGTAAATTTGCCTATCCTTGAAATTATTTAAATAAATGTGGACTTAAGTAAACGGAGAGTGCTTACTTCCTACTCCTTGGTAGCCTTGTCCTATAAGCGTCCTTCCTAAAACATAAAATAAATTAAACAAGTATGAGAAATAAGAAAAGAATGTATTTGCCTGTACGTCTTCCTCCAACGACGGCTCGATTCCGAATGATGGTTTGACTCACTCCAACCCAGGGTTGCAATGGCGCATGATTGGTGTCGATTCGTTATAGGGTTTATATCGTTATTGGATACGGGGTCACTATCGATGGTCCTCTAGCGCTCGACCTGAAACAAACAAAAAAATTAGAATAAATTTGGAAAAAAACGAGAATTCAATCCGAAATGTGGAAGGATTTTCAAGGAAAATATTCCCACATTTCAGATTCTAATTAGGAATTTCAAAGACAGACAAAGATATAAATTAATAAAGCATGCTACAAAAAGTGAATGGATAGAGAAACTAACTAAATTGTTACTTCTTTCTAGCTGTTAATTGAAAAGCTTCCTCCTCTCGAGCGTGAATGTTAATTCACACAAAGGTCAACCAGATCATGATTGATACTCTCCTCAGTGACTAATTACCCTTACATTCTTTGTCCCTTGGTGTGGATCCGAGTTGTCACACGAAGAACTACTACGTCGAGGAAACGATTTACACATCAATAAAGATGGACCCCTATTAGGTGAACTTAATGAGCCAACGTCGAGAGTCCACAAGGACAAAGTAAGTAAGGGTTGATAGTCGCTGAAGAAAGATCAGCCCGAGCCAGTTGACACTCGAGAGTCCACTTCTCAATAAACACCTGTACTTGAATTAACAATGAATGAAAATAATAAGATTAAATTTATCTATCCTTGAAATTATTTAAATAAATGTGGACTTAAGTAAACGGACTGGTAATTAAACCCTACTCATTGACAGCCTTGTCCTACAAGAGTCCTTCCTAAAACATAAAATAAATTAAACAAGTATGAGAAATAAAAAAAAAAATTATTTGCCAGTACGTCCTCTCCCGATGATGTCCCGATTCCAAGTGAAGGTTTGACTTGGTCTAACCCAGGATGGCAATGGCGCATGATTAGTGTTGGATTTATGTCGATATTGGGAAAATGCGGTCACTATCCATGGCTCTCTCCCGCTCCAACTGAAACAGAAAGAAAACAAAAATAAAATTGAAAAAACGAGTATTCAACCCGAAATGTGGAAGGATTTTCAAGGAAAATATTTCCACATTTCAGATTCTAATTGGGAATTTCAAGGATAGACAAAGATATAAATTAATGAAGCATGCTACAAAAAGTGAATGAACAGAGAAGCTAACGAAATTGTTACTTCTTGCCAGCGGTTAGTTGAGAAGCATCCTCCTCTCGAGCGTGAATGTTAATTCACACAAAGGTCGACCAGATCACGGCTGATACTCTCCTCAGTGACTAATAACCCTTACTTTCTTTGTCCCTTGGTGTAGATCCGAGTTGTCACACGAAGAACTACTACGTCGAGGAAACGATTTACACATCAATAAAGATGGACCCCTATTAGGTGAACTTAATGAGTCAACATCGAGAGTCCACAAGGACAAAGTAAGTAAGGGTTGATAGTCACTGAAGGAGGATCAGCCCGAGCCAGTTGACACTCGAGAGTCCACTTCTCAATAAACACCTGTACTTGAATTAACAATGAATGAAAGTAATAAAAGTAAATTTGCCTATCCTTGAAATTATTTAAATAAATGTGGACTTAAGTAAACGGAGAGTGCTTACTTCCTACTCCTTGGTAGCCTTGTCCTATAAGCGTCCTTCCTAAAACATAAAATAAATTAAACAAGTATGAGAAATAAGAAAAGAATGTATTTGCCTGTACGTCTTCCTCCAACGACGGCTCGATTCCGAATGATGGTTTGACTCACTCCAACCCAGGGTTGCAATGGCGCATGATTGGTGTCGATTCGTTATAGGGTTTATATCGTTATTGGATACGGGGTCACTATCGATGGTCCTCTAGCGCTCGACCTGAAACAAACAAAAAAATTAGAATAAATTTGGAAAAAAACGAGAATTCAACCCGAAATGTGGAAGGATTTTCAAGGAAAATATTCCCACATTTCAGATTCTAATTAGGAATTTCAAAGACAGACAAAGATATAAATTAATAAAGCATGCTACAAAAAGTGAATGGATAGAGAAACTAACTAAATTGTTACTTCTTTCTAGCTGTTAATTGAAAAGCTTCCTCCTCTCGAGCGTGAATGTTAATTCACACAAAGGTCAACCAGATCATGATTGATACTCTCCTCAGTGACTAATTACCCTTACATTCTTTGTCCCTTGGTGTGGATCCGAGTTGTCACACGAAGAACTACTACGTCGAGGAAACGATTTACACATCAATAAAGATGGACCCCTATTAGGTGAACTTAATGAGCCAACGTCGAGAGTCCACAAGGACAAAGTAAGTAAGGGTTGATAGTCGCTGAAGGAGGATCAGCCCGAGCCAGTTGACACTCGAGAGTCCACTTCTCAATAAACACCTGTACTTGAATTAACAATGAATGAAAATAATAAGATTAAATTTATCTATCCTTGAAATTATTTCAATAAATGTGGACTTAAGTAAACGGACAGTTAATTAAGCCTTACTCGTTGACAGCCTTGCCCTATACTTGTCCCTCTTAAAACTTAAAAAAATTAAGCAAGTATGAAAAGTAGAAAAATAATTAGGATATTTGTCAGTACGTCCTCCTCTGATGACGGTTTGACTCCAAATAATGGTTTGTCTTTCTCCAACTGATGGAGAAAAGGGTACAGGGTTGGTATGAATTCCATATCGAATATATATCGATATTGGACAGTTTTGCCACTAGGAATAGTCCTCTTCCACTCCACCTGAAAATAAGAAATGTTAATAAAATTTGAAAAAACGAGTATTTAACCTGAAATATGGAAGGTTTTTGAAACAAAATATTTCCATATTTCATTTTATAATTTGGAATTTCAAGAACTGGCAAAAATGGTATTTAATACGAAGATTCTACCAAAAACATACGATTATAAAAAAAAAGGGAAAATGGTATTTGATTCTAGTTATTAATTGAGATGCATCTTTCTCTCGAGAGAGTGAACGTTAATTCAATTAAGATGTGCCTTTATTAGTTGAACTGGACATGTGGGAAGATAGAATCTCCGTAGAAAATGAAGTTGAGGTGATTCCCTTTATTTTAAAAGGAATTAAGAAACCTGAAAATGATACCCTACCTAATACCGAAAACTATAATGACTATCTAATTCACAAAGCTAAAGAGCCTACATATAACGCCAATCTAAACCTAATAAAAAACAGAAAATACGCGCAAAATAGAAATAGACGATACGGAGGATCTGAAAAACATAAAAAACAAAACAAGAGATGATTTTAACCTAAGAATGGCCAACTGTAACCTACTGATAGGTTTTTGGTAATTCTTTAGTTAATAAAAAAAATTTCCACGGTTTTACCCGTGGGACTCACTCATTCAGCGAATTCCCAGCCATAATTCATACATATTCTGCGATAATACCGAAGATGGGAATGGTGATGTTGATGGCGATGATAATGGCGTTTATAATGACGATGGAGATGAGGACGCTGACGTTATGCACTCGCGAAAAAATGATTTTTAAACGGCACTGCGCGAATTCTTTTTAAGGTACACTTCTCGCGACAACCGCACTACTCGACGCGCACTTCACGACTGACACTACGACACTCGGATTATTCAAAAGGCACTACGCGACGCGATTTCTTTTTAACGTACACTACCGGGATAACCGCACTACGCGACGAGCAGCTCACGACTGTCACTACAAATTCTAATTTATAAATCAGCAGTGCGCTACGCGATTTCTTTTTAACGTACACTACGCAGGAGAACCGCACTACGCGACGAGCACTTCACAACTGACACTACAGACTCGGATTCTTAAATCAGCAGTGCGCTACGCGATTTCTTTTTAACGAACACTACCGGGACAACCGCACTACGCGACGAGCAGTTCACGACTGACACTACAGACTCGGATTTTTAAAGCAGCTGTGCGCTACGCGATTTCTTTCTAACGAACACTACGCGAGAGAACCGCACTACGCGACGAGCACTTCACAACTGACACTACGAGACTCGTATTTTTAAATCAGCAGTGCGCTACGCGATTTCTTTTTAACGAACACTACGCGAGAGAACCGCACTACGCGACGAGCACTACACAACTGTCATTTCAAATTCTGATTTTTAAATCAGCAGTGCATTACGCTATTTCTTTTTAACGTACACTACGCAGGAGAACTGCACTACGCGACGAGCAGTTCACGACTGACACTAGAGACTCGGATTTTTAAAGTAGCAGTGCGCTACGCGATTTCTTATTAACGAACACTACGCGAGAGAACCGCACTACGCGACGAGCACTTCACAACTGACACTTCGAGACTCGGATTTTTAATGTAGCAGTGCGCTACGCGATTTCTTTTTAACGTACACTACCGGGACAACCGCACTACGCGACGAGCAGTTCACGACTGACACTACAGACTCGGATTTTTGAAGCAGCTGTGCGCTACGCGATTTCCTTTAAACGTACACTACGCGGGAGAACCGCACTACGCGACGAGCAGCTCACGACTGACACTACAGACTCGGATTCTTAAATCAGCAGTGCGCTACGAGATTTCTTTTTAACGTACACTACCGGGACAACCGCACTACGCGACGAGCAGTTCACGACTGACACTACAGACTCGGATTTTTGAAGCAGCTGTGCGCTACGCGATTTCTTTTTAACGTACACTACGCGGAAGAACCGCACTACGCGACGAGCAGTTCACGACTATCACTACAGATTCTGATTTTTAAATCAGCAGTGCGCGACGCGATTTTTTTTAACGTGTCCTATGCGGGACAACCGCACTCCGCGACAAACACTTATCGACTGACACTACGAAACTCGGATTATTCAAAAGGCTCTACGCGACGCGATTTCTTTTTAACGTACACTACCGTGACAACCGCACTACGCGACGAGCAGTTCACGACTGACACTACAGACTCGGATTTTTAAAGTAGCAGTGCGCTACGCGATTTCTTTTAAACGTACACTACGCGGGAGAACCGCACTACGCGACGAGCACTTCACAACTGACACTACAGACTCGGATTCTTAAATCAGCAGTGCGCTACGTGATTTCTTTTTAACGAACACTACCGGGACAACCGCACTCCGCGACAAACACTTATCGAATGACACTACGAAACTCGGATTATTAAAAAGGCACTACGCGACGCGATTTCTTTTTAACGTACACTACCGGGTCATCCGCACTACGCGACGAGCAGTTCACGACTGACACTTCGAGACTCGCATTTTTAAAGTAGCAGTGCGCTACGCGATTTCCTTTAAACGTACATTACGCGGGAGAACCGCACTACGCGACGAGCAGCTCACGACTGACACTACAGACTCGGATTCTTAAATCAGCAGTGCGCTACGAGATTTCTTTTTAACGTACACTACCGGGACAACCGCACTACGCGACGAGCAGTTCACGACTGACACTACAGACTCGGATTTTTAAAGTAGCAGTGCGCTACGCGATTTCTTTTAAACGTAAACTACGCGGGAGAACCGCACTACGCGACGAGCACTTCACAACTGACACTACAGACTCGGATTCTTAAATCAGCAGTGCGCTACGTGATTTCTTTTTAACGAACACTACCGGGACAACCGCACTACGCGACGAGGAGTTCACGACTGACACTACAGACTCGGATTTTTAAAGGAGCAGTGCGCTACGCGATTTCCTTTAAACGTACATTACGCGGGAGAACCGCACTACGCGACGAGCAGCTCACGACTGACACTATAGACTCGGATTCTTAAATCAGCAGTGCGCTACGTGATTTCTTTTTAACGAACACTACCGGGACAACCGCACTACGCGACGAGCAGTTCATGACTGACACTACAGACTCGCATTTTTAAAGTAGCAGTGCGCTACGCGATTTCTTTTAAACGTACACTACGCGGGAGAACCGCACTACGCGACGATCACTTCACGACTGACACTACGAGACCCGGATTATTCAAAAGGCACTACGCGACGCGATTTCTTTTTAACGAATACTACCAGGACAACCGCACTACGCGACGAGCACTTCACGACTGACACTTCGAAACTCGGATTTTTCAAACGGCACTGCGCGAGGAGAATTTTATTTCAACGTATACTACGCGGGACAACCGCACTGCGCGACGAACACTTATCGATTGACACTTCGAAACTCGGATTTTTCAAACGGCACTGCGCGAAGCGAATTTTATTTTAACGTATACTACACGGGACAACAGTATTCCGCGACGAGCACTTAGCGACTGAAACTACGAAACTCGGATTTTTCAAATGGCACTGCTCGGCGCGATTTTTATTTCAACGTATAATACGCGGGACAACCGCACTGCGCGACGAACATTTATCGATTGACACTTCGAAACTCGGATTTTTCAAACGGCATTTCGTAACGCGAGTTTTATTTTAAGGTATACTACTCTGGAAAACCGCACTCCACGACGAGCACTTATCGACTGACACTACGAGACTCGGATTTTTCAAACGACACTCCTCGACGTGACATTTTTAAACGCGCTCTCTCACTCTTTAGTGAAGTCGCTAACCGTAACAGAAATAAATTATTGCATGTAATTTTATAGAGTTAATTTTAATTTATTTAACTTTAATATAATTAAAGTAAAACTGGCAGGCTTTAACAATCTTTGAAGCTTCTGTCTTTATTCGCTGCAGCACTCACACACACATACACAATGGACACGCTCCGCACTGACTGTAGTCACAAATTTTCTATTTATTACGCGAATTATACACAGATAAAAGCTTTTATTTTCATCACACACTGCATTCATTACTATATATTCTATTAAAATATCCCAACTGCATTACTTAAATTTCCCTCTTGACATAATTAAATATGCGGAAATTATATAGAAAAGTTAAGTTTAATTTTTAAACAATTTATCGTCACCAATGCCGAATACTTATAATTGCACAACACTATTAAAGAATTTTAACCAGAATTTTAAATTTATTTAGAAATTAATAATAATTAATAAAATCTTAAATAAATTTAAATTGTTTGTATAAAAATAATAAAAGCTAATTCAATTTATTTAAATTTTATAAAACGCGGCACAATTTTATTAATATTATAAAATAAATAGCTCATATGTGATGAAAATAAAACATTAAATTATTTTTAATCGCGACTAATTTAAACTAAATGTCAGTACTCAGTGGTTACGAAAAACTACAACGCGGGATCCACTGACGACCGGTACGTGGATAATTGATAACTGAGTTGTTGTACCCGCTACGCGAGAGGGCTATGCGGAACAGGTATCGCTTATTGTGGGCGGGTTAATTAGCAATCGCACCTGATTGGTTGCAATTTGAGATATTCCGCAAATCAGTTGCGACTGCTATCGGTATGAGTAGGATCTCTTTCACCAACTTTTAAAATGATTATTTTGCCAAGTACGGATTGACCATTTTTTCGAAAATACTTATGCTAATACATTGCAATGTTAACAATTTTATATCATATGGCAAATTTAGCGTTTTAAAAGCCAGTGAAAAAGAATCTTAACGAGTAGTACCTGTCCCGGATGGTATTTTTTTGAAGCGCGAGTTTCAGTTCATCTATCAAATTTCCGCGTATGAGTTGTCAGTAAAACGCGCTGTTTCTATTTATAATCACTGACATTTATTTCGCATTAGTCGCGATTAAAAATAATGTAGTGTTTTATTTTCATCAAATACGTGCTATTTTATTATTATGTCAATAAAATTTTACCGCTCTTTAATAAATCTATGTAAATTTAATTAAAATAAATTATTTTGTTAGTTTAATTAATTTTCAGTAAATTTTCATTCATTATTATTGATTTTATATATTACAATAATTTAATGGAATACTGTATGTGATGAAAATAAAAGCTTTCATTTGTAAAAAAAGTGTAATAATTAGAAAACTCGTAAAAATTATCAGTGTGCAGCACACGCGTGTGCGTGTTTAGTGCTTGCACGATTAAAAGTAGAAGACTCAAGGACTCTCTTAACCCATAATTCTCATCATTTTATTTTGAAGTTAAATGAACTATAAAATGAACTCACTACAGTTTAATAAAATAATATTTGTTATACATTAGACGATCTTATTCTAAAATGAATGCGCGTTTAAAAATTCCACGCCGTGTAGTGACATTTAAAAAATTCGTGTCGCGTAGTGCCGTTTAAAAATAATTCTTTTGTAAGTGAATATCGTCATTATATATACTGTTTTGCAATTCATTTACAATAAAAAATGTAGTTAATAAATATTTTAAGACATCTGCATGTTATAATAAATGATGTTCTGTTAAACAAATGTCTGCATTTATACTATTTATAGTTCCCGCTTACATCTGACGTGTATAACGAAATTTACCGAGCTCAGGCGAAGTTTTTTATAAGTTTTTTTAATAGTGTATAGACACTGTGGAAAATTGATCGCCGTCTTTGAAATTCGTAGAGTAAGAACGAAGTGAAGTTAACTGAAAGGTCGCCGAATCAATTTCCTATAGTGTATGTAGTGCACACTGCACAGTGAGAATTCAGTGGAAAATTGAATCGTGTGTGGTTCAGCTAGCTTCACTCTGTAATTTAACATGGAAAATGATTACTATACACTATAGCTGAAAGCACACACGATTCAATTTATAGTTGTAGTATATACATACGAACGAAGCAAGCGAGTGAGTTAGGTGCGCGAAGTAAAAGCGCTGGTCTTTTTAATGCGATTCCTAAAAGCATCGAAAAATTATGGGAAAGTCATACCTGGCGATTACTGTACTGTCGGTAAAGCACGCGTGAGGGATCCTGTTAGTTGACATAGAATTTTACTAGAAGAGTCGACTTACAGTCGACAATTACAAGTTGACTTCAGGTTGACTAATAAAAGGCGACTTTCAGTCAACTTTTAGTTAAGTGTGCTGTTAGGGAAGATATAACATATATTCGAGAGCGCCGCATAATTGAACACTGTAAGTTGCGCGACAACTGCTAACGGTTATTCCTCACTATTATGACTCATTACCTTTATATTTCCTTGAAGTTTCTTATACCTTTTGATATACGAAAGAATACAACCAGATATACCCGCGTTTGACACGTATAAAGAGACCTAAAGCTTGTTGCACGCACCGAAGATCGACGATTAGTGTGAGGATGAAAGTTCTGTTATCCAAACTTTAAACGCGTTTTTCTCGAAACTACGTTTTCTCGGTCGGCTCGAGGCATAACAGATTTTCTATTGAACCGATCGGGCTGAAATTTTTACAGGTTGTTCTACACATCTGTAATTCTGGCAGGTGCTAGGATTATTTTTTTTCATCCATTGTTTTTCAATTTATAACCCAATTTCCACTAAAAAATTGTACCTTTTTCTTTCGAAGTCCGCCATTTTTTTATTTTTCAACCAAATTTATTTTTTCTAGCACCTGCCAGAATGACAATCCTACTGAACAATAATCCGTTGCATTTTTTTGTTTCCGATTACCCAAACTGGAGATATCTCACGGGCCAGCAGCACATGTTTTTTATTTTTCACCTACTTTGACCCCATATAATTTAAATAAAATATCGTAAAAATTAAAAAAAAAAAATTTTGTATAATTCAATATAGTATTAACAACATATAAAATTTTCAGATTTTTTGCATTTCACTTAGGTAGTCAAAAAAATTCCCGAAAAATACCATGCAAAACCGGTCGATTTACTAGATTACTACCTTAATTATTTTCAAATATGTCATATTCTTAAGTAGCATATGTATAATATGTATAATTTTTTACCAGCCACCTGTAACAAAAAATTTGTGCACTATGCGATTATTTTATAGTTATAATAAAGATAAATTTAATGTATAATTTATACAGGGTGTATGTACACAGTGGGAAATTGAATCGTGTGTGCTTTTAACTATAGTGTAGTATATCATTTTCCATGTTAAATTACAGAGTGAAACTAGCCGAACCACACACGATTCAATTTCCCACTGTGTACCAACATATAATAGGCCGTTACCAATAGTTGGATACAAAAAATGAGATGCGTCCGCCATATTGGTGTGGAGAATGTTTACATGCTAATCCTAGCAAAAAAAGGTGTAAAATGGAGAAATGTCAAATGGTAAGGTTACTAAAGTAAAAATTGAAAATAATGAATGAAAAGTACGAATATTCTTCATTTTCATTCAAAGTATTCAATTTTTACTTTAGTAACGACAACATTTGACATTTTTCCATTTTACACCTCTTTCTGCTACGATCAGCATGTAAACATTTCTCCACACCAAAATGGCGGATGAATCTCATTTTTCGTATCCAACTATTGGCAACGACCTATTATATGTTGGTACTACGCAATATTGACCAATCAGTGCTCTCAGATTCCATCATTCCGAGTGCTATAGTCAACTAACCGAATCTCCTATGCTCCACTGTTAGGAAAAGACCCTAGTTTATTCGAATTTCAGATATTTTTACTATAGTATGGTTTACTCTAAATCTTAAGGTATTTCACTTGTCGCTCGTCGCTAGCGATAAATATAAGATGATATAGTATATGCAATCCAAGATGGACACTAGCGATAGAATATGCAGTTTATCTCTCCTTTTCACTTGTCGCTTGTCGCTCGTCGCTAGCAGCGACATATTCTGAGGCGGGTTCTGAATGTAGGAACGAAGGAAACGGGTAATCGCTAGCAGCAATCGCATAATGGTTTCTTAGGTGTGTAGTGACTGTGGTGTCGTGTTATAGTATATGACATTTGAATTTAATTTGCATATGTATAAAAAAATTGTGAATATTATAATAATAATCAAAAGTTATGAGGTATGCACATATATTGAATGAGGAATTAATAAAGGTTTCATATATATTTGAAATGAATGTTTTCTTAAATCCTTGTTATGAAAATAATTCCTTCATTTTCCTATATAGCATGAGAGGATGAAAATTATATAGTTCATATATCAGAAAATAATAATTTACATTAGTAAAGTTATGATTATCCCTAGTTTGATAATTTTATTAGTAAAATTAATTGTTGCTACATGTTACTCATAATAAAACTTAATTGAATTTATTTTGTAATAAAAATGTTACAATTTAACCCATTAACGTCCAAAATGTCAAAATTTCTTTCACGTTTTCAAAGTGATTTTTTCCAATGTAATTGGCGTTGAAAAAATTCTTGAACCACATATTCTGATGTAAAATTGCATGCTCTTTCAGAATCCGTTGCCAGAATCATGATAAAACTCACAGGAAAAGAGATATGCTCGATTGAAACATAAAAAACACCTAAATTTTCGAAAAAAAAAATTTTTAGGATTTTTTTTCGAAGTGTTACGGTGAAGATATCACCTTGCAACCGTGATCAAAGGTGATCATGGGAGTTGAAGTTTAACAGGGAATTTTTTGTTGACCTTGAACCATCGCTTCTTTACAAAATGGCGGAAAAAACGAATTTTTTTTTCAATCTTCATCAACTTTTTTCTCGAAATCTATGGTCTTTAGAAAAAAATTCATAAAAACAAAAATGCCTTAGAATCGCTCGAGGAACATTCTCAAAATTTTTCAGAATTTTTTGAGACAATTTTTGAAAATTCCATTTCACAAGTTTCCCGGAAAATCAAAAATTGTCTCAAAAAATTCTGAAAAAATTTGAGAATGTTCCTCGAGCGATTCTAAGGCATTTTTGTTTTTATGAATTTTTTTCTAAAGACCATAGATTTCGAGAAAAAAGTTGATGAAGATTGAAAAAAAAATTCGTTTTTTCCGCCATTTTGTAAAGAAGCGATGGTTCAAGGTCAACAAAAAATTCCCTGTTAAACTTCAACTCCCATGATCATCTTTGATCACGGTCGCAAGGTGATATCTTCACCGTAACACTTCGAAAAAAAATCCTAAAAATTTTTTTTTTCGAAAATTTAGGTGTTTTTTATGTGTCAATCGAGCATATCTCTTTTCCTGTGAGTTTTATCATGATTCTGGCAACGGATTCTGAAAGAGCATGCAATTTTACATCAGAATATATGGTTCAAGAATTTTTTCAACGCCAATTACATACGAAAAAATCACTTTGAAAACGTGCAAGAAATTTTGACATTTTGGACGTTAATGGGTTAAGATTCTGATTTTAGTAAGAAATCTATACAGGGTAAGGAACTTAAACCGCCCCAAAACATTAGTAGAAAAAGATGCATATCTTTTTAACTATATAAGAGATATTCAATTTTTATATATGACCTTTGCGAAAGCAAATAACAAGAGAATTCGAGAAGGTCCTATGCACAAATTGAATATCTTTTATAATTAAAGAGATACTCGTCTTTTTGCATCTATATTCTAGGGCGGTATAACAGCTTCACTCTGTATATATGCCGTATTATTTTACAAGCAAAGCCTGTTTTTTGGGTTAATTATATTCAACGTTTCTTATATATTAATTACAATAATTATTCATTATATTATTTTTTAGCTTCATATGTATCGGCTTGCTATAAATGTGACAAATGTATTTTCAATTTGAATTTCCATCCATTTTTCAAATTTAAAATTCACACGATCCGCCTGTTCCGTTCCGTTGAATACATACGAGCAGCGATACAGGCGATACGGGCGATACTAGCGATGTCGCTGAAAAGTTGGATAAATCCAACTTTATTTCAGTGTCGCTAGCGACAGAATAAGCAGAAAGTGTAGTATACTTTGTCCCACGTGACCATTTGTCGCTAGCGACGAGCGACAAGTGAAATCGTACCTTAAAGGTGCTTACAGGTAGTATTAACACACGAATCAATTTGGCACAGTGTATACCGATAGTCCGACCTGGCAGACTGAAAGTCAACTGAAAGTCCACTATAAGTCGACTTTGTGCTGTTAGGGGAGTCCCTAGCAATAAACTGACGGAATAAACCAACCGAAAATGACGAATTCTTATATACCTGTACTCGAATAGTCAATCAAAAATTCTAATTTTAATATTATTAATTAAACATTTTAAAAAAGTTATCAATACATTGCTTTTATTTTTAAGATGAGAACGAGCCCAAACACAAGACTGATTGGACGATTATTTCTGTAATAGATGTATCCTGTAGTTCTTATTTTATTAAATTCTAATTAAACTTTTTTGAGTAATTCAGATAGGAATTTAAAGCATTTACATATATCTTTTAATTGTATATTTAAATGAAAGAAATATTTATTTATCTTTCAATAATATTGTTGTTACACATTTCGCTCTTGCTTAAAATATACGGACTCTTTTAAGATTTAATAATTATCACTAAATACATATATAACAGTAAATAATAATGCGTTAATAAATAATTAAATATTAATAATTATAATACATCTTTTCAAGCATACATATATCTTAAAATAATAAAATTTGTTGACTATATCGCCAGCAAATGTTTATGAAAAAAAATGTTATTATTTATATAGCAATTGTATAAGGGCCGCCTTGTCATGGAATAAAAGTATATTGAATTTACATTAAATAAGAAAATAAATAAAAAAATATATAAAAAATTATATAAAAAAATAAATAAAAAAATAAATACGTAATTAAATATTCATAAATAAGTTGAATTTCGTCAAAGATTAAAAAAAATGCATTTCTCCTTTAGCAGCTATATAGAGGCGTTGTCAAACAATAAGATTAGTCATATTTCATAATCACTAATGGATAAATATAAATATGTTCACTATTGTCAAAAAGTTCAAGAAATATATTATATGTATATAGCGGCTATATAGAGGCCTTGTTATAGTTTAAAATTAGTGAACTGTAATATTAAAATTTTTGTATTGCAATGGATGTATAACTATTTCATTCATTAACTAAAATTTTAAATACGTGGATTATTTCAATTTTTGCTCAAGATCTGTAAGAAATAAGTTGCACATCGCTCAAATATTCTGCCATCATCTAATGAAAAAATTAATCTAACCGGAAATCATAGTGAAAACAGAATGCCGTTTGCAACTGAATAACTTAAGAGTGCACCATAATTTTGGAAATATGTTGTATGCGCTGACAGAAAAAGATTTTTTTTATCGGTGGATAACAGAGTGTATATGTGCTGCAACGAATATTACCGAAAGACAGAAACAGCAGAATATAACAAAAGATGGAATAAAGAGAAAGTAAATAATAATTGAAATAAAAATAAATTCAAAAGTTTACTGTAACATGTGACGAGGTTTGGAACGGCGTTAGAATAAAACTACATTGCACTGAAACCCCTAAAAAACACTTTCATTACAATAAAAATATTAATTGAATTATTTCTGACAATTAATTATAGGACTGTCTTGTCTTTACTATTTAAATCTGCTGGCAAAATGATAAGCGCGCTCTATAGATGATAATTGCTACTGACATAAATATACATATTTGGGATTTTGATTTTAGACGAGTCACAAATCCACACAAATCTTTTCGTGAATTCTGATCCGAATTCCGTGCTCTTTTATTCAAGATGGCGAAGTTGGCGACACTGGTCAGCGAAATAGTGAACGTAAACACCCATAGTTTAATTCAAAATGTCGGATTCAGCAACCTTGATGTAAGGCGTCTGATTACTTTTAATCATTATGGCTGCAACTGGTTAGTATTGAAGAAAGTATAGAATTAATAATATTTTATTTAATAGTAATTTTAAGATCAGTTGCTCACGAGTGAATAATATAAAGATAAGTTGCTGAAGTTCTGTTGTTGTATACTTATTATGTTTTTATGATATATTTATATTCTCTATCATCTTTGGAATATTACAATACACTTGATACTTGAGCTATATTTAATAAGAAAATTTTATACAGAATCACTTCCAAGTGAAATGCTTGACCTCAGTGGCCAGAACTTGAAGAAACTTGGTCGTTGCCCTTTAGATGTTGACATAAATACTCTTATTGTTGATGATAATGAATTACAACGTCTTGATAATCTTGATTCTTATTGTAGAATTAGTAAGGTAACATAAGTTTGTTTAGTAATCGTTATCTATAAGGTTTTTTTTATATTCATAAATTATTCATTAATTTTAGCTTTCTATAGTAAGGAATCAATTGCTACGCATGTATGGTGTGTCAAAGCTGCACAATCTTGTTACTTTAAACTTGTCAAATAATAGCATTTTAACCATAGAAGGTATCAAAGATATGAAAAATTTACAAACCTTATGCTTGGCTGGAAATAAAATAAAAGTAAGCTCTGACTTTACAATTAACTTTAATATAAACTAGTTAGGTTTCTTCTACAAATTCCATGTTTATTACTTTTATAGTCCATAGAGCATCTTCATACTAATGTCAAATTAGAACACTTGGATTTATCAGAAAATAGTATCAGTCACATTTCTGATATTTCTTATCTTAAGCATCTACAGGTATTTATCACTGCTATTTTGCTAATTTTGAAAATATAGATATAATGTTGGTTAATTAACGACAATGAAAAAAATTATATTATAGGAGCTCTTCTTGCACAATAATCGTATAATAACTTTAGATCAATGCGAACGCTACTTACCTGCATCCATCGAAACATTAACATTGGCTAAAAACAATTTAACTGATTTAAATGAAATGTCTCATTTAGTGAATTTGAAGAATTTGATCAATTTCTCAATTGCAAATAATCCTTGTGTTAATATAACTGATAACAGCATGTATCCTTTTCAAATCAATGTTATTCTATTCACTATATAAAAATATTTATTTTTCTTGACTTTTCAATCATAGTGGATTTAATTATCGTCCATTTCTTATCAATTGGTGTATGAGCTTGAAATCAATAGATGGACATGCTGTAGATGCTATAGAAAGGTTAGATTAATTTCATGTTAGCTCTTTATTATTTAATTCAATGCTTGTCAAATGGTTTTGCCAAAAAACTTTTATCTCTAATGGTATATTACAAGCAGTTAAATACCCCAGTGTGACCTTAATATCTATACAATTGAATAGGTTTGGGTGACATAGTGGTGGTCTGAGCATCTGTAATTTGGTAACAAAGGTAAGAGGCTATCCATTTGCCAAGTGCTGATTTAAATTATATCTAGTAGCTGGTTAACCACCATTAAACATAAATTAGGACAGTATAAATAATTATGAAAAATAACTTTCTATGCTATTTTAAAATCTATTCTTTATTGTATACTAAAGGGGTTGTTCTTTTTAAATGTTGTTTTTCTGAACTTTTTGGAAGGAATATTTGTTTTGAGGAGCCAAAAGTGCTCAGTCAATTGGAATTTTTATATCTTATTTATTAATATTGAAAGATTATTTAGGGATTTTGGTTAAAAGTAAAATAAGGGAAACAATTCACTACAGAGTATTTTGATAACAACCATGCAAAAGAAGGATAGTACCCATAATGTTTCAAAAAGGTTTTACTTGATTTTGCTGTTTTTTCATAAATAAGTTCCATAATAATTTAGTTTTCTTGTAAGCTAGAATAAGCGAGATATTTTATTTTGTTCTCTCTCTCTGTTTCTTTTTTACATAAAGATTTGAAAAAATGAAAACTTTTTTTATCAAAACTTAATTTAAGAAGAAAACATAAAAATGATGTAAGATATCTTAAGTATTCAAATTCAGTCAATAGCTAGACTTGTATGGAAAATGTGTGAGAAATAACGGTGTAATTGGCTTAATACTTTTTATATATAAGACATCATGGGGGAGGTGGGTACCATTCATTTTCAAATAGATATTATAGGGATTCTTGATCTTACTCTTATTTTACTTCAAAAATTCACTTAATACACTTAATATATTATTAAATATTATATAAATGTTCCACTATGTCGTGTTTTCATGGTATATGAAAAAAAAATCTCTAAAAAGTTTTTAACAAACCACTGTTTATAGAAGATGACTTCCTAAGAAACTAAAAATCATATGAGGCTTCATATTAGTCCAAGATGCATTTGGGTATAATGTTACTAATAGAGTATAAGATTGACAGGTTGATCTATTTATAAGAGCATAGTATTAAGCATTTTTTAATCTTTTATAGTTTTTTTGCAAAGGACTAGATTTAAAAATGTTACAGGACATTTTTTCTTATAATTATAAATATTATCTAAATTTATGGGATAGCTAATAGTTAACCAACTACCCAATATGTAAGGATGAATAATTTTAAAGGCCCCAAGCAAATATCTGAAAAGATTACATAATAATTAATGCGTTATATTACCTTTAACTAATCTTAAGTAGGTTGCTTTTAAACAATTTTTTATGGCAAAAAGGTAAAATGTTCCAGCAAGTGATTCGGAAACCTCAATTTAAAATATGATAGTGTATATAATCATAATTTTTTAAAAGTAATTTTGTATAATAATATTTGTACAAGTTATATAATTTTTATATTTTGTTCCAACACATTTCGTGGCAGGACAAATAAAACTTTCAAATTTCGTTTTAGAACGAAAATCAAGAGATATTCTTAAAAATTATATATTTGTTCAGAGAAATACACAAGGGTTTTTAAAATTATTGATTGTTGATTGTTGAGCAATTGATGAGTTTTTTAATTTGAAATTTGATATTTTAACAAAAAATGGAGTTTCAAATAACTGTAAAATGATCAGTTTTAACCAAATTCAATCTAAAAAATTCTATGAATTTCTTTAGAGAATATTGTGCTCTTTCATTTTTGACCAAACTAAACATAACTGGTTGAACATTTTTCAAATAGCTTGTTCTCTAAAATCCAAAAAAAAAAAAGAAAAAATAGTTTCGAAGAAACTGTATTTAAATGTCAAAGAGTTCAAAGAGCTATTGACGTACATCGAATTTGTGGATGTTTCAAGGAACTTCTCAGCTACGCTATTTAAAATAAAGTGAAAGACATCGTTTTGGGTTCTTGATATACTTTTTTATGTAAAAACAATCGATGTTTAAAAAAATGAAAATTGATATAATTCTTTAATATAAAATAGGTGTTTAATTTTCAATTAAAAATTGAACAGTAACTTTGGCATAACTTCACAAAAATTAAGCTCAAGTTAATAATACGACCTTCAGCCCTTCTTGGAGTAAAAAGACTGAAATATTTTTTTATCGTTTGGTTGTTTATGTGGATATTTGCAAGGGACGATTAAAATGATTCACCTTTTGCTATTGAAAATGTAAAATAACAAAAGCTTTAACCTTAGCTTAAAAGCAGAGTGGTTATATTCACAAGGCCGAGGTAGGCAATTTCGAGTTGGCGAGCACGAGTCACTTGCACAATATTTAGCTTCAGTTTGTCCTCTATCAAGTGAATCGATGGAAAATGAAACTGATAAAAAGCTAAGACTCATATTAAGTAAAGCACAACACCATCAACAACAATTGAGTCAACAGACTGATTTGGGAAATGTAAATAGCTCAGGTGACGCAGGAACGAGTCCTTCTCCTGCAACCCGACGCAGATTGACACAAAATAGGACCAGTTCTCCAAGACGACCCGGTTTGCATAATTTCATTCAATATTAATAATTTTAAGCGGATCATGTACATCGATACAGCAAAGATTTACTAACGAATTCGTAGTTCAATGAAAACAGGCTTATATTTGAAACTACTTTAGTTCCTTCGTAGTGATTCAGAAATCCCAGAACTTGTTCTGTAGACTGAATTAATTGAAAATTGGATAAAATGTCGAAAATAAATAATTCTATTTTTTAATGTGTCGATAATATTTGAAGCTTGACTTAGTCTACAAGAAAACATTAATTTAGTCCAAAGAGCTTCATTCCAAGAATCCAAAAACACTACAAATACTGCAATTCGTGCTTAAATAATGTCAGAAAAATTAAACTAGTAAAACTAAGCGGTTTTTGCAATAGATTTCTAGGTTACAATAAAAAATGTTAGTAAATAATTATTTCTGTATAAAACCGATAATATGAAACTAGCTGATTTCACCTTAGTACGACAAGGACAGATAGACAATCAAGTCCCCCACTCCATCCTCTGTTAACTGTTTGTCTTAGGGCCGGTGTCAGCACATAGCAGGCAAGCCTCATATCCAACATAAGAACTAAAAATCGGAAAAATGCCAATCAGAATGTGTACTTTCAGAGTTTTGCAGTTATGTTGAATATGAGGCTTGCCTGCTTTTCGTACTGACACCGGCCCTTAGCAAAAGTCAGTGACTAAAATGCAAAAATAAAAGCTCTGAGTTCACCCCCCCCCCTCTTCCGTGTGATATATAATTTGCTATTTCAACTATAGGGAGCGTGCAGCAAATACAATGATAGCAAAGTATCAATGTGTAACTGTATACATATAAATAAATTGGTACCCCTAAACTGCGAAAATTGGCCGATAGTTTGGGCTGATAGTATGCATACAGGGTCTTTTCCTAACAGCGGAGCATAGGAGATTCGTGTTAGTTGACTATAGCACTCGGAATGATCGAATCTGAGAGCGCTGATTGGTCAATATTGCGTAGTACCAAAATATAATAGGCCGTTACCAATAGTTGGATACGAAAAATGAGATTCATCCGCCATCTTGGTGTGGAGAAATGTTTACATGCTGATCGTAGCAGAAAGAGGTGTAAAATGGAAAAATGTCAAATGTTGTCGTTACTAAAGTAAAAATTGAATACTTTGAATGAAAATGAAGAATATTCGTACTTTCCATTCATTATTTTCAATTTTTACTTTAGTAACCTTACCATTTGACATTTCTCCATTTTACACCTCTTTCTGCTAGGATTAGTATGTAAACATTCTCCACACCAATATGGCGGATGAATCTCATTTTTTGTATCCAACTATTGGTAACGGCCTATTATATGTTGGTACTACGCAATATTGACCAATCAGCGCTCTAAGATTCGATCATTCCGAATGCTATAGTCAACTAACACGAATCTCCTATGCTCCGCTGTTAGGAAAAGACCCTGTATATACCAAAACACATTCTAATCTCACTGTCACTGTGTTGGTATGCACGGTCCCTATTGCGCTTATAATACTGAACGTAAAAATGGACAAAATTATAGCATATTCTCAATTTCCTATAAAATGGACTAAATTAAAAATTATTCCAAAAGGACCATTAATTTTTTTTTCTATGAATGATGGAAAATAGGTATGATTTGCACAGTAATACGTTACATTATGAAAATATTGTGTGCCTGGCACACAAAGAGCTTATAGGAACAATCTTGCAGATACAAATTTCTAGTAAAATTTATTGTTAAAAAATAGAAAAATTTACCGTACTCCACCGTACCATGGAGATATAATGGTAACACTATAAGAATTTTAAAAAATAAAGGAATTTTTCTTATCGACATGGTAAATTTTACGTTTTGCACTGTAAAAAAATACTATAATCGTTAAAGAATTATTCCTGTATAGAATATACATATTTTTATAAATAAAAATAGGGTTATAATTGACTTATACTCTAAACGTAATTAACATTTGTAAACATAAGGCTTTAGTACAAATGAATATTTAAATAACGAGACTTAAACATTATGAAAACTGTGACCACTCACAGTGGATAATTTTGGTGCCCCTACCGAAGATATCTATTGTAATAGATTAGGTTTCTTAATATGTTTAAGTCTTAACGTTTAAATATTTTTGTACAGCTTCATTCTGAATATCACTGAATTAAAGTTTCTCAAAAATTCCCTCAATAATTATTGAGACAGTACGGTAAACACTATAAGGATGTAGGTACCTCCTCCCGAATAAACTTACGTTTTATCCATAGTGACAAAGTAATATATTTAATAACTCACGGGTATAATTTACAAATTTGTAAATTTACCGTTCTGAGTAATAAATTTCTCCAGCGCAGCATGTAAAGTTTACGGATATAGCTCATATAACTATTCTTTCACAAAACGCGTAATCATTATACGAAGATGCTTAATATTTACCATTTTGCTCAATAAAATTCGATACTATATAAATACGCCCCAATGTTATCTTGTTTAGCATAGTAAATATTATAGGAAATTTCTTTCTGTGCATGAAATGAAATGTAATAAATTGATAAACACAAACTGTTTCACATAAAATAGGAAATTAGCCTACCGAAATCCATAGTTTTTATGGTAAATGGCTATAATTTTTAATATAAAAGACAATGGGCCATTCCACGTCAAAACGGACAGATTTCCGAGTACAACACCGATTTTTTGTTAATAACTATATGTCAATATATAAGAAAATACAAGACTTTTGGAGTCAGTTAGAGTCAAAAATTTTTTTTCGTTCCGGAGATTGAGCTGTCAAATTTTGCACTTTTGCTGTTTTTGGTAAAAACACGTAATCTTTGAAAATTTATATATCCTAAACGAATAAAGATAGAAGACTCTGGTTGGAACGAGAGGACTCAGGAAGAATAATATTTTATTAGAAAAATATTTTTAAAAAATAGTTTTTTATAATTGGTTAAAACTATTAACAATTAAAATAAACATTTGAATTAACAAATGTGTTGTCATGCTCTGATAATTATAAAAAAATATCTGGAATGTTCCTTGGAATGCCCTCTATAAAGAAAAAAATTAAAACGCGTATACTCTCTTGGTGTTCATAGTGAAAAAAAAAATTTTATCACGACGCGCACGGCCAGAGCGGCGTAAACCGGTGAGGCGCATGCGTAACTGAGCGCAACGAGTCTCTACATGTCGGAATCCATCAATCTAAAAATAATGCGAGTTAATAACATGTTTTAATTGTTTGTTTATGTTTTTATAGCTATTGTAAATTAACAATATATTTATTATTATTTTGCTTTATAAGCAGTCGTCATTTATTTACAAAATAATAAGAAATAAGACATTTGAACATTGCATTGAATATACAAATTATATACTAATTTATATTTACATATTGTATTAAATTATGGCAGAAGAAAATATTATTAATATGAAACTGCTATACTGAAAATATTTAACAAACTTTTACAATTGTATAATTATTTGATAGAGAAAAAGCTTTAGTTTGTAATTGTGTTGTTGAATCTATCGTTAAAAATGCACGATAATTTCTAGTTCCTTTAACTATTTTCAATTTTCAAAAAAATCTCTCGTTCAAATTATTTTAATGCATATTAAAACACTTTGAACGAGATTTTTTTGAAAAGTGAAAATAGTTAAAGGAACTAGAAATTATCGTGCATTTTTAACGATAGATTCAACAACACAATTACAAACTAAAGCTTTTCCTCAATCAGATAATTATACAATTGTAAAAGTTTGTTAAATATTTTCAGTATAGCAGTTTCATATTAATAATATTTTCTTCTGCCATAATTTAATACAATATGTAAATATAAATTAGTATATAATTTGTATATTCAATGCAATGTTCAAATGTCTTATTTCTTATTATTTTGTAAATAAATGACGACTGCTTATAAAACAAAATAATAATAAATATATTGTTAATTTACAATAGCTATAAAAACATAAACAAACAATTAAAACATGTTATTAACTCGCATTATTTTTAGATTGATGGATTCCGACATGTAGAGACTCGTCGCGCTCAGTTACGCATGCGCCTCACCGGTTAACACCGCTCGAACGACGCTTCTGGCCGTGCGCGTCGTGAAAAAATATTTTTTTTCACTATGAACACCTAGAGAGTATACGCGTTTTAATTTTTTTCTTTCTAGAGGACATTCCAAGGGACATTCCTGATATTTTTTTATAATTGTCAGAGCATGACAACACATTTATTAATTCAAATGTTTATTTTAATTGTTAATAGTTTTAACCAATTATAAAATACTATTTTTTAAAATATTTTTCTAATAAAATATTATACTTCCTGAGTCCTCTCGTTCCAGCCAGAGTCTTCTATCTTCATTTGTTTAGGATATATAAATTTTAAAAGATTACGTGTTTTTACCAAAAACAGCAAAAGTGCAAACTTTGACAGCTCGTATCTCCGGAACGAAAAAAGATTTTTGACTCTAACTAGCGCAAAAGTCTTGTGTTTTCTTATATATTAACATATATTTAAAAAAAAAATCGGTGTTGTACTGCGAAATCTGTCCGTTTTGACGTGGAATGGCCCAATGTAAATTTTTCAGTTGGGCTAAACGTCCTGTGAGTAATGCATATTCATTTTTAATCAATTCTAGAAACCAAACCAATGCTCTGATCGAGATGTTTGTTAATTTAGCCCATTTAGTAGAAAATGGGATATATGCTGTAATTTTATTCAGCTTTTTATGACAAGTATTGTGACCGTAGGGATTGGACTAGTAAAACATGACGCAGCTGTTCCAAATACTATCCGATTTTAAGGGGGTTGCACTGAAGCGCAAAAAAGTACTTCCAAATTATCTTCTACAATTTTAGAAATGTAAATATTTTAATAGGGACCAAATTGCCTCATATTGATCTGCTTAATTGACATAAAGGCGTGTTTTTTGGATAAAAAAAAATAAAAATCGTATATTAATAAATATATTTTATTTCCTATCAATAATTTAAAAAACTGGAGTTTTTACGACGCTTCGCCCAACTTTAGCGAGTATTTTGTCACCGAGAAAAAAAATCCTCTAAATCTAGAAGATTTTTAGGAAAACTATAATAGTTCAACAAACATAATTTTGAAATCCGTTTCAAATTTATCTCTCTTGCCCAATTACAGTTTTTCTAAAAAATCTTCTATATTTATAGGAATATTTGTTCCTTCTTGCTAACAAATTACTCACTGAAGTATATCGAAGCGTCTCTAAGGCTACTTCTTTCAAAAAAGTTAAGTAAGAAATAAAATATATATTTTTAAATATCCGATTTTTATTTATTTATTTTTTTTTTTGAATCCAACAGACAAGCCTTGACGTCAACTAAGTAAATCAATATACGCCAATTTGGTCCCTACGAAAATATTCACATTTCTAAAATTGTAGGAGATAATTTGGAAGTATTTTTTAGTGGCCAAATGCATCCCTTTAACGGGATCCCTCACGCGTGCTTTACCGACAGTACAAGTCAAAAAACAATTCGTTTAATAAAAGTAAAATGCGAAGCAAATTGCAAAAACGGGCTTCTTTATGACAAGGTGCCAATTCTAACGAGTCAATCGAGCTTAAAAAAACTAAAATCGGATGAAGAATAGCGTTGTACCACTGTCCCGCGTTCTTGAAGTGGAAATAACCAAAAGTAACCTCTCTTCAAGAACGCGGCACAATGGTAAAGCGTTATTTTTCAACTAATTTGAGTGTTTTTAAGTTCGTTTGACTCGTTAGGACTGGCGCATTGTCCAACAAACGCCCGATTGTTCAATTTGCTTCGCATTTGACTTTTATTAAACGAATTGTTTATTGACTTGTACTGTCGTAAAGCACGCGTGAGGGATCCCGTTAAAAACAATCAATGTGAAAAAAAGTACGTCATATTTTATTAACTCAGTTCCTACGATTGCAATGTAGAACATAACAATTTGAAAAAATTATGACATATTCTCCATTTCCAGCAGAACGGACTGAACTAAAAATTATTTCTATCGGGGATCATTGGTTTGGTTTCTAAAATTTATTAAAGATGAGTATGCATTGCTCACAGGACGTTTTGCCCCGCTGAAAAATTTACGTTATATTTTAAATCGAACATTATAGCCATTTACTAACGAAACTATAAAATTCGCGGTAAGAGCTAATTTCCCGTTTAATGAAGAACAGTTGTTCATCAGCTTATTACGTTTCATTTGATAATTGTCCCTATAAGTTCTTTGTGTGCCAGGCATATATTCATATTGTTATGTATTCTTGTGCAATTCATAATCATTTTCAAACTTTTCTAGCAACAAAATTAATGGTCCGATTGGAATGATTTTTAATTCATTATAGTTTATAGGAAATTGAGAAGATTGTATAATTTTGTCCATTTTTTATATTCAGTATTATGAGTGTAGGAGTTGATATAGTAAATTATATCAGACAGCCGGGACCGTTCAGATCTTATTTCTTCGTGTTCACTTCTCTGACCTTTGGTTAAGACAAACAGTTAACCACAGATGTAGTGGGGGACTTGCTTATCTATCTGTTCTTGTAATACTAAGGTGAAATCAGTTAGTATTATATTATCGGTGTTATACAGAAATAATTATTTACTAACATTTTATTGTAACCTAGAAATCTATTGCTAATCAGTTTAATTTTACCAACTTAATTTTTTTACATTCTTTTAACGGGATCCCTCACGCGTGCTTTACCGACAGTACAAGTCAATAAACAATTAAGTTAATATAATTCAAATGCGAAGCAAATTTAACAATCGGGCATTTGTAGGATAATGTGCCAGTCCTAACGAGTCAAACGAACTTAAAAGCACTCAAATTAGTTGAAAAATAATGCTGTACCATTGTGCCGTGTTCTTGAAGAGAGGTTACGTTTGGTTATTTCCACTTCAAGAACGCGGGACAGTGGTACAGCGTTGTTCTTCATCCGATTTGAGTTTCTTTAAGCTTGATTGACTCGTTAGAATTGGCACCTTGTCATAAAGAAGCCCGTTTTTGCAATTTGCTTCGCATTCGAATTTTATTAAACTAATTGTTTATTGACTTGTACTGTCGGTAAAGCACGCGTGAGGGATCCCGTTAATTACAGTATTTGTAGTGTTTTTGAATTCTTGGAATAAAGCTCCTTGGACTAAATTAATGTTTTCTTGTGGACTAAGGCAAGTTTTACAGATTATCGACATATTAAAAAATAAAATGATTTATTTTGGACATTTTATCCAATTTTTAATTAATTCAGTCTACAAAACAAGTTTTGGGATTTCTGAAGCACTACGAAGGAACTAAAGTAGTTTCAAATATAAGCTTGTTTTCATTGAACTACGATTTCGTTAGTAAATCTTTGCTGCATCGGTGTACATGATCCATTTAAGGGCTTCGCATAATGATAAATATGAAGTAATTGAATATGAAACATAAGCATCTCAGTGGTTTAAGACGATTCTCTCTGCAAGTCCGACCAATAAGATGCTCATTGATCATATATTCTACTTCTTATACTTTTCATCATGTAGAATATTTTTAACGGGAAGATATGGGAGAGAGAAGAGGGTAAATTTGATCATGGGAGTCATTTGAAGAGCTTAAATTTTCCTACAAAATAAATTTCATAATAATCGACACAAGCTTTTATCAGATTAGATTCATGTGGTGCATTTAATAGCTGACGATTAAACTACGTGACAGAGTTCAGCTACTTGGCAAAATTAAAGCTATTCAAGTCTACCGTTTTTGCCTCTATAACGTCACGACAGAGTAGCTTCGACTAAATCTTAGGATCAGTCCTACCAAGCTCCTTTAAGTTAAAAATTACAGTGTGATTGATTTAATGGAGTTTAGTAGGATTCCCCCTTAGTTTTCAAACTACAACATTATTTGAAAACTGGTTTCAATGTTTGTAACGGCTTTTGAATAAAATTACACGATTATCGATAAAAAAAATTTACAGAAATGAATAGTTGTATTATAAAAGTAAAGAAGAAATTGCAAAATCGGTCTATGTTATCGAAATGAGTCTTTTATACTTACAAATAATGACGCTGAAGTTGGCAGCGACATTCCAGCAGCAAGTTTCGCTATCGAGACGCTCTGAACTTGCGCGACACCCGGTATACGCTGCATTTATTAAAATAAGTAATAAAAGTTTTTACATGCACTGCCAAATAGCTATCATGCGCAAATGTTCTTAAGGAAACATAATTTATCCTTAAAACATTAATTGTGTAAATTAATCATTAAAAATAGTTTATACAGGAAATTCATTTTCCGAATCTTTTAAATCATAATTAACTAAGAAAGAAATTTTTTTAATTTTTTTAAATGACTCCTTATAGAAAATTTCATGCTGAATCAAATGGTATGACGTTTTTTAGGGGGAACGCGGTCTCCTTAATAATTTTTTTTACATAGAAAGATCGTCAAACGCTTAAAGTAAGCTATACAGTGCAGTACATCAATTCCAGGCTAATATCTGATAGCAGGAAATTTATCAGTTATATGCTTGGAAACGATGTACTGCATTGTCGCCTATCTTAAGCGTTTGACGATCTTTCTATGTAAAAAAAATTATTAAGGAGACCGTGTTCCCCAAAAACCATAAACCATTGGATTCAGCATGAAATTTCCTAAAAAGAGGAGTTATTTAGAAACATTCAAAAAATTTCCTGCTATCAGATATTAGCCTGGAATTGATGTACTGCACTGTATAGCTTACTTTAAGCGTTTGACGATCTTTCTATGTAAAAAAAATTATTAAGGAGACCGCGTTCCCTAAAAAACGGCATACCATTGGATTCAGGATAAAAATTTCTATAAGGAGGAGTCATTTTAAAAATTTAAAAAAATGTCATGCTATCAGATATTAGCTTGGAATTGATATACTGCACTGTATAGCTTACTTTAAGCGTTTGACGATCTTTCTATGTAAAAAAAATTATTAAGGAGATCGCGTTCCCTAAAAACCATAAACCATTAGATTCAGCATGAAATTTCCTAAAAGGAGGAGTTATTTAGAAACATTTAAAGAATTTCCTGCTAACAGATATTAGCCTGGAATTGATGTGCTGCATTGTCGCCTATCTTAAGCGTTTGACGATCTTTCTATGCAAAAAATGTGATTAAGGAGGCCGCGTTCCCCAAAAAACCATATACCATTGGATTCAGCATGAAATTTCCTAGCAAGATAAGAGGTTTAAATTAATTAGAAAAATGTCCTGCTATCAGATATTAGCCTGGAAATGATGTACTGCACTGTAGCATATTTTAAGCGTTTTATGATCTTTCTATGTAAAAAAAATTATTAAAGAGACCGGGTTCCCTAAAAAACGGCATATCATTGGATTCAGCGTAAAATTTTCTATAAGGAGGAGTCATTTAAAAAAATTAAAAAAATTTATTTCTTAATTAATTATGATTTAAAAGATTCGGAGAATGAATTTCCTGTATAAACTATTTTTAATTATTAATTTACACAATTAATGTTTTAAGAATAAATTATGTTGCCTTAAGAACATTTGCGCATGATAGCTTTTTGGCAGTGCATGTAAAAACATTTATTATTTATTTTAATAAGAGCAGCGTATATTGGGTGTCGCGCAAGTTCAGAGCGTTTCGCTAGCGAAACTTGCTGCTGGAAAGTCGCTGCCAACTTCAGCGTCATTTACAAATATGTTATATAAAGTTGAAAATATTAATTGATTCACAAATAATGCAAAACTTTTAAAATAAGTAATTTTTTAAAATTACACATGGAAATGTTCAAACAGAACATAACTAGTTCTACTTTCTACCGGCAAAATGTTGCTAGTGAAAACGCCATAGGTACAACAGAAAGAGAGAAAGAACATTTTTCAAACCTTGACGTATTTATTTATTTGCTGATATTGCTGCAGCACTTGGTCAAATTAAAAATAATAATCTATAGCTTTGCCATTCAATCAATACACCGAGCTTAACAGAAAAATAAGGCACGTGTTTTCGGAACGCTATTGAAAATGTTACTAACCGCCGTGGGCCCATGTGACCCCTATTACCTGTCATAAAAACCCCGCTCTCTCTTCAGGAGTCGCGAGGCTCACCATATCAACAAATAATATTATGGTGCAAATGTGCGAACTACTTATAAAGCAGCAATTACATAGGATTTGGAATTAGTGAAGGCACAGTCTGGTTCTAAATGCCCCCCCCCCCCCCCCACTTTAACGTTCAAGTCTGAGTGGTAAACCGCTACTTAAAATTGTATACATCAATTTCTGCATATGGGAATTACTAAAAAACTGTGATTTACATTTGTTAATTTCTGTAATTCTTTACTAATTCCTAATAACTTCCAGTATTTTACCTAGAATTCTGAACCATTCCTAGTAATTTTTAATATCTCCTATTAAAGTTTAATAATTTATGTAATAATTTTTAAAAAATTGTTACTTAAATTATTAATAACATTCAGCAAGAAGTAATATTTAACGTTACTTTTCGCATCATGGTAAACAACCAAAAATAAGCATTTCTTAATATTTATTTATATTGCACACATTTATTTACACGTTTTATACAATAAAGTTTCACAAATTAAAAATGATAAAAAAGTGAGTATAGAATTTGAAATTTGTAACAATTGTGTTTTACATGTGTGCAACTAACAATAAAATATAAACTCCTCACATATATTTAATATGCATTTAGTAATAAAACTAATCTTCGTATAGTTAACAAAGCTAATGCATTTTAATCCTAAGGATTTTGATACAGAGTGCACCTTAATTTATATTCCTTATTAATAGCTGATAAATTACTAGAATTCTGAAAGAAAGGACAGAAAGTAAGATTCTTGTAGGACCATAAAAAATAACTTTTTTGTTTACAATAGCTATATCGTTATCACGTGGCCATACGAAATGATCTATAACTCCAATTTGAAAAATTTCAATTTTATTTTGTCATCGTGCATTTCAATCACACGACCAATATAAATTGTGTCATCATAAAAAATAGCATAATATCTTTCTAACATTGTACAAAGTCTTGTGGAAATACCAGTTAAATTATTTTCGACGAATACACTTTGATGGTGCTCCTTTAATTGTGTATTTTCTTTTGGAGGATTTAGACTAGGCTGACATTTGGTCTTTTTTCTTTGTTTGGTTTAATTGCAACTTGTCCTCTTTTAGCTACGCGCGATCCTTGTATTACCGATAAATCTTCTTAATCCTTCCGCACTTCTCCCTTGCAATAATCCAAAACCAGTAATAAGATGATCTTTCAACTATTATAGATTTATACTCAACTACAATGTTTACAAATTGCGAATCTTTTGTGACTAGTGATTGAACCTGTTTCAAAAAGTCTTTTAAATTACTAATTTTTTTGACTATTTCTTTTTAATTCCTTTAATTAATTTCTTACAATTCCTAGATAATTCTCGTTGTTTCCTGCTAATTTCTACTAATTCACATTAATTCCCCGCCAATATCCATGTATTGCCTCGGTAATTCCCCGAATTTCTATACCAATCCCTGCAGCTGTTTACTCCTCGTCCAAGCCCATACAGTTATATCACCTGGAAGATCAGAGTGGGGGTTTCGTTTATACCAATATTGGTTTAACTGGTTGGGGTCGGTGAAAGCAATCTGGGTCAAAACGGTCCTCCCACTTTGACGTCCAAGTTCAAACAATTATATCAGCTGGAAGACCAGAGTGGGGGTTTCATTTATACCCTTATTGGTTTCAGTGCTTGGGGCAGCGTTACCAACTCCGCCATTTTGATTATACTACGGTGTACAGTGATGTCAGTGATGCCAGAATCAAGTTTCTAGCAACAAAAATAAAGTTAACCGCTAACCAGCAGCAGTATAGAAAATTCGAAGGGAAGAGGTATATTTCCCTTCCCTTCAAATTTTCTATACTGCAGCTGGCTAGCGGTTAACTTTATTTTTGTTGCTAGAAACTTGATTCTGGCATCACTGACATCACTGTACACCGTAGTATAATCAAAATGGCGGAGTTGGCAACGCTGGCTTGGGGTCAGTGCAGGCAGTCTGGGTCTAAACGGTCCACCCACTTTGACGTCCAAGCCCATACAGTTAAATGATTTGGGAGGCCAAAGTGGAGGCTACGTTTAGACACAGACTGGCTTCATTGCTTGGGATATAGGCAGTAGTTTCCAATCTAACAGAGAACGTAAGGAGAAAAATGATCGGGTGGTTAGTTTGGCCTGTAAAAACCACGGAAACTGATATTGTATGACGTAGAAACGAGCCGGCCAACGCATGGAAACGAACGTTTTCGTTTTCACAGAAGTTTCTAAGCATTTTTTATGATATTGCATGAACAAATTGGCAAAAGATAAAGTGAGTTTGTTTAAATATGTATAGTCTGCTGCGGCCAAGTTTATTGCCTCGCTCGAAGAATGTACCTGTATTGTTATGATTAAAAGGGTGTTTTTATAAGTTAGCCTATTTCAACGCTCCGTACTATCAGCTTCCATGCTTCCTATATAATTTCACTTACTAATTTTTTAACTACTCATAAATAATCTGCTATCGATTGTTTTTATAAACCGTATTGTACATTGTATATCTTGCAAATTTATAGAATAATTTATGAGATTTTATCCGAGCTCTGAACGTAACTGTATCACTAGAAGGTTCACTATTTATATAACTGTTTCTTAATTATCTTAATTAAAACTTTTATATGAATGGAATCAAGCGTTTGTATAGTAATAATTATATTTGTCTATCTATTAATTCATCTCTTCTCTCTCTCTCTCTCTCTCTCTGTTGCACCTATACTATAGCACTTTGCTAGCGCCATTCTGCCGGTAGGAAAAGGAACTCCTTCGTATATATATTCTGCTTTCTCGTTATCGTGTAAAATTTTATAAAAGTTAATAATTTTTTAAATTTTGCCTTATTGGAGAATGAATTTAAGTTTATTTTATTTTATACACTCATAGAGGAAGCTTTTTTTGAATAAAATATACTGATTTTGCAATTGCGTGTTTATGTTTATAATATAAAAAGTAAGTTTTAATTGATGCTTTATCTTTTTTTTTTATTGAAAATTGTGTTATTTTGTTCAAGAAATGCTTCTCTGAGGATTTAAAGGCTGTTGCAAAAATTTGAAAGCGGTTTTTAAATAGCGATATACGTTGAAAACAAAGATTTCAGATGAAATTTCTCTGTAATGTCAGTATACGCCTTCCTGTTAAGAAATGTTTTAAGTTACCCGAGCCGAAAAATTTGGTCTGACTTTAACCTAAAATTTAGTTCAAAAACAGGCCTTTAGATACTATAATGTTACCAGCATTTGGACTATGTAGGGCTAAAACAGATCAAAGCAGGTCTCAGATAGGTCAAAACCAGGTCTTATAACCTGGTCTTGACCTATCTGAGTAGGCTTAAATCAGGACATGGTTAGTAAAATTGCTTCAGCTGTGTTGAGAGTAAATGTTAAATTATAAAATAATTATTGAAAGTTAAGATAAGTCATGTAACATTATTTATATGTCGAGATTGGTTACGATAACCTAACCTAATAAGTTTAATAATTCTGAGAGAATTGTCCCGGTCTCCCTGGTCTGGGCCTGGGTTGAGCAGCCCTGATTTGGTGCCGCTGGGCATGTATTTAAGTATGTTCGCGAATTACAAATTGGGAACGAGAACGATCCGCGCGGTAGCCACCTGGTGTTGGCGAGTAAAAGCTGGGAACATTTAGTTTAAAATCAAACTAAATTTATAGCATAACCTTCTTTTGATCTAATACAGTTTAACCCCTTAACAGTACATAACGCATATGCGTCAAAGCGAAATTGACCACTACTGGTAATGACGCATATTGCGCCATGATATAAAAACATAACAAAAATGGTACAATATATTTAAGGCTTGATTTCTTAAGGTATTTAGGGTTGCTAGATTCAAACTTGACGTTAAAAAATTAAATTCAAAATGGCCAATCCAATATGGCGATCGCAAAATTAGAAAAATAATATTTTTTCTGAAATCATGTACTTATACGTTTTTTTAATAGCTGAATTCAAATTTGATGTTAAAAATTAAGCACACACACATTTCAAAAAACTTCAAATTAAAGAAATAAATACATGTTAAAGCACGAGAAATACAATAATTTAGAAGAACAAATGTATCAAACTTTTTTACTATTCACGTTTTTTCAAAATTGATGGAAAAAGATTTTCAGCAGATTTAACATGAAATATTTATTCAGCTGTCACAAAAAATATGTAAATACAAAGTTTTATCGAAACTCGTTATTTTTTTATTTAAAAGTCCTCCATTTTAAATCTGCCTTTTTGAATTAAGTTATCAACGCAAAATTTAAATTCAGCTACCCAAAAAACATATAATTAAAAAGTTTACCGCGGATTCAATTATTTTTATGCTCTACCAATAGTGGACATTTTAGTATTTTTCCCTACACTGTTAAGGAGTTAAAATCAGACCAAATTTTAGCATAACCTTCTTTTGATCTAATGTAGTTTAAAAGTAGACCAAATTTGTAGTAAATGAATTTTTCATGGCCTGTTTTTGATCTACAAAATATTTCGAATAGGTCAATATCAGGTCAAATTAGATCAAAATAAAATCTTTGCTTTGTCCGCATTGCGAAGTATCAAAGGAATTAGACTATAAGCAGGACAAATTTTTCGACTCGGTTTATTTTTATACAATTTTTGTAAAATTAGCATGAAATATTAATTGGTGCTAATATGTAGTATCTTTTAAATTAGGCTCGTCTCGAAATTTAACAAGGATAAAATCACCAGACAGAATGGCTTCTAGTTTTCACATGGATGCATTGGTATCTTCTTGCCACACTGTCTTGAATAGCGAACCTGAGCCTTTAATGACGCAAAGTTTAGATCCTAATATGCTGTGCAATACACTAAATCTAAAAATTTCAAAAGATTCTTGCTTACAGAATTTGAATGGTGAGTTTTATTTTAGAGTATTAACAAGATGACCATAGAAAATATGAAAGTGTTAAACCTTTTAGTTCCAACGACGATATATCGCTGTGTGTGCAACGGTGCTTTATTCTTCGTCTTGCGAAAAAACTTTATCTCAATGCAAAGAATAAGAAGCCATATCACATACGTAATAATATAAGTATCGTCATTGGTGCTAAAAAGATTAAATGGAAAATACTTGTAGAATGTCTGTTTTATGAGAACTATTTTCTCCGAATTCGCTAGATGGATTAATATATATTTGTTTATCATTGTTATTAACTGTAATAGCTACAAAGTACTATTTTATTGTTTAAGTATTTATTATTCTTATAACAATGACAGCTGAAAGCATGCATTAAAAACTTTTGTTACAATATATGGAAATCGGTGTAATAAATAACCTGTCATTGAATTACTAAGAAAATTTAATAAAATTATGCAAATATAGCTTACTTAGATCTAAAATATAAAAATTTTGAAAATTCTCAACAGTTAAGTAATGTTTCTTGATAAAAAATTATTGAAAATTTTTTTATATTATTGAGGCGATCTTCTAAATAACTTTTCAATCGAAATTTTCGGACAAAATTACAGCATTATTTGAAGACCAATCTCCAATTATTTGTACTGATTTAATGACGTCGCGAATTTGTGTTCATTTTCTTAATAAATTAGTTAAACTTTTTAAAATAAAAAAAATTATTTTTTTTTAAATTACGTTTTTAGTTTTTTTAAATCTTACTGGCCTACTAGAAAGAGTAGTTTGCGGCATCACTCAAGAGGCATAACGAGTTAAGTGTTAATCTTAAAATAACAGCGGAATATTTTCGGAAATTTCGAGCTGAAACGTGTTTAAGCTATCTCACTAAAAAACTATTGGAGAGATTTCTGCAAGACCAATCAGTTATTTAGTCTATACGCTAGTAGAGTACTAATACAATCGTATTGTGGTGAAAATGCGTAGCAATCCATATGCATACTAAAAATGCTACCTTTGAGTAACATTTAAAATTGTTTGGAGTATTTTATTGTATACGTATGCAGATACACATTTTCACCATATTGTATTTGTATTAGTACTTTACCAGCATATTTTCAATGTTTGAATAAACTTGGCTTAGTAGATTTCGAGTATTTCTTCCAGCATTTGAAATTTTACATTTCGAAAAAAACACGTTCAATGTTTGAGGAATACCCTTATTATATGCACGATAATTACGTTCATAGATAGTAATTTTAAATGGGCTTCCAGTTTCATTATAAAATGTTGCCATTATCTTTAACACTTGGTATCATAAGCTTGGAACGTATTTGTACAATGTCATGGAAGTGAAAATGTGTGTGGTACATATACAGATACGTTAATGAATCCTATATATATCGCTAAATTTTATCATTGTTGGGGTAACATTTTTCATATACAGGATCTTTTCCTAACAGCGGAGCATAGGAGATTCGTGTTAGTTGACTATAGCATTCGGAATGATCGTATCTTAGAGCGCTGATTGGTCAATATTGCGTGGTACCAACATATAATAGGCCGTTACCAATAGTTGGATACAAAAAATGAGATTCATCCGCCATATTGGTGTGGAGAATGTTTACATACTAATCCTAGCAGAAAGAGGTGTAAAATGGAGAAATGTCAAATGGTAAGGTTACTAAAGTAAAAATTGAAAATAACGAATGGAAAGTACGAATATTCTTCATTTTCATTCAAAGTATTCAATTTTTACTTTAGTAACGACAACATTTGACATTTTTCCATTTTACACCTCTTTCTGCTACGATCAGCATGTAAACATTTCTCCACACCAAAATGGCGGATGAATCTCATTTTTCGTATCCAACTATTCGTAACGGCCTATTATATGTTGGTACTACGCAATATTGACCAATCAGCGCTCTCAGATTCGATCATTCCGAGTGCTATAGTCAACTAACACGAATCTCCTATGCTCCGCTGTTAGGAAAAGACCCTGTATGTATACAATTACACATTTCACTTGACTATCGTTGTATGTATATGTGCCAGGACTATTATTGTAAATTAAGAAAATATACTATCTTCGGCCTACATGTATTTCCCTTCTTATACATGATAGCTTTCTTTCCAGAAATATCGAGTCCTCTGCAAGCAGCAACTAAATTAGTGCCAGTTCCAGAATCTTTAATGAGTCCAGATTTCCGACCTCCTTCAGGACTATCTCGAATTTTACCTAAAACAGCGCCAAGCAAATTAACGTCACCATGCCAATATACAGCACCAATTAAAGTGTTAAATGACGAAAGCGGAAAAGCTATCCCTATCATAAACACGGTAAATCCAATGGCAAAAACCAATATCGGTACTATAAAGACAAGTACTGTAACGAAAAGTAACTCGAATACCAATTGCATTGCTGGTAAAGCAAATATTGCTAAGCCGGTAACTGTTCATACCAATGGGAAATACCAGCATTACGTAAAAGTTAATAATTTTGTTCAAAGTAAAACATTACCAATTAAAAAAAAAGTGAAAAATCCTTCAAACTCAGACAGAAGCATACAAAGACCCAAAAGTGCTGGTGAAAGATTAAAATCTAATCTTATAAAGAAGGACAAAGAGGGTACTGAAATTGCTGCTGTTTTAAGTAGCGATGAAGATAGTGAAATATGCCAGGCAAAATTAGACAGTATTAAAAATAAAGCCATTCAGCGACAAAAAGAAGATAATAATAAAGGTAAAAATAATGACGGTATGAAAATCAAAAACATGAGATTATTTTTATATATGGCGAAATTTACCTTATTATATTTTTTCTCTTAACCTGCGTTAGATCAAGATCAAGCTGAAAATGCAGCAATCTGTATTCAAAGAATGTGGAGAGGATATCATGCAAGAAATTTAAATAACAAAGCAACTAATATATTAAAAATGATCGAAATGACGAGGACAAATAAATATATTCAGTGAGTAATATAATATTATAAATCGTGTAGAATATATTTAATTATCTTCTGCCAACCCAACAACCCGAGATAGAAGGTCTTTTTTTCAAAAGAATAGGTATACAATTGTTTAATACTATGGCGTTCAGTGATACCATGTTGGTGTCGTACGCAAAGCTATCGGAGAAAGGCCGGCAACAGGCGAAATGATTTGAAACAGTCTTAACAGGGCGAAAGAAAGAATCACGATTAAATGTGCTGATCGTATAGCATTAATAATATTAGAAGGTCGTATCAGAGATTTTTCCTACAGTTGGCCCTTCTATCTCGTATTTGCAAAAGATAATCAGATACTCTGTAGATCTTAATGTGAAAGTTATTTTCGCGTGTAACAGAAAATTATCCATTGATATGGAAGCAACGAGAATAGCTCTTGAAAATGAGCATAAATTGCAGCTACTTCAAATGCAAGCAATAAATGCTTTGTGGAAAAAGTTGGTGAGTTTACAGCACAATAATCGAGAGAATACAGATGGTGAATATTCTGTACAACCAAATTCAGATATAGTCAATAACTTAGCACTGACATGTAATCTTTTGCATTCACAGGTAAGATTTGCATAATTTGAAAAGTAATATTTATCGCAGTAGCTTTGTATATGTTAATTTTTAGGTACAACAATTGCAAGAATCTATGTCAGAAATAAAGCGCTGTATGGGTAATTTACAGCCAAAATCCACTCACATTGATAAAGGTGTAGCAACTCAAACAGAAATATCAGCTGTACATACACCAGCAGGAGAAGAATACGCATTTCCGTATGCTCGCCCCAGTAGGCCACAATCTTTAGCAATTCATCACCAAACTGTTCATGAAACAAATAAAAATAAAAGCTTTGCCTCTAGTCTCGTGGATAGTGTTTTGAAAAAAGTTTCCCAGTCAACTGATACAACCGATGATGAAGTTAATACTGACATTTTGAATTCTAATGAGAATCTCCAAGTCACCGACTTAATTGAAAATGAAGATCTTTTTAAGAGTAGTGAAGAAATGAGGGATTCTGGAATTAATAATGCTGTCCATACAGAGATTAGAAAGAAATATGAAAATGTCATTGAAGAGACTATGATAGACGGAGAATTTTGTGAAGAGATATTATGTAAAGAACTTCACAATCTTATTAACACAGAAAATGCAATAGAGAAAAAATCTGAATCAAATATGGAGTGATGTTATAAGCGCATTGCCAAAACTAAGTATATAATGTTGCACAAAGAGACGTGACACTTTATAAATCCACAAACCCTAACTTTATAATAATTATATGCACATATAGAACATATAGGATATGCTCACTGTACATAAATAAACCGAAACTATTTTTAGCTGTAATAAAAAGAGATCAATACGTTTACAGCACATTTTTAAAATTTTTCACACAAGTGGGCGGTACTTTATAATCAGGAACTATAGCATATTACTTCTTTTATTTAGATAGGCTATACAGATGTTTTAAATTAAAGAAAAAACAAAGGAGAATTTAATTTTATTCAAGGAGTCTATAAAGATACATCGTTTTGCTCATTATGAATGTTGTACTGACCAGCTAATATTACTGTACAAATAATCTGATTAACGAAGGCCCGTCTTATTCATTTCGGTAATGTAAATTGTATTTTTGTTTAAAGACTGTTATTTCATTGTAATTTAAAAAGTATGTTTAGTAATTTATCACAATGATTGCATTCGAATATAAATTACATTAAAGTGGATGTTAAAAAGGTTATTTTTTTAATTTTACTAAGGCGGTCTTCAAATCTACTCCAAATAAGTAGAAAAAATATTACTGGAGCCTGGGCGTTGAGAAAAAATTCCAAGTTGGTGTACCAATCCTTTTACTTATTCCTCTTTAAATAACATAGAATTTTGACGGACTGTGAAAATGAATTTTGGATCTTACGTGACAGATGCCTTAAACATTTTTGAACCGTATAGAACTATCAAGTATAGGTACTATTATTTGTAGAAATTGGGAAAGAATGTTCTTTTATATACATAAAGATTAGCACATTACCGAAATCAACCAAAACCCAGCTTTACGGCGGATCTCATTCATATGCCAATCTTTGTGTATGTAAAAGGAAATTCGTTCAAAATTGTTGCAAATATTAGTAACTATAATTGACAGTTTAATACGTTTTAGAAAATGTTAAAGTAATCAGAAAATCCAACATCATTTTCCACAATCCGTTAAATTCCTATGTTATTTAAATAGGAAAAAGTAAACGGTTTGGTGGCATTTTAGAATTTTTTTCAGCACTCAGTTTCCAGGGATATATTTATTTATTTATTTGGAATAGATTTAGAAGGCCCCTCGGTAAAAATCAACAATACCCTTTTCAACGACCACCCTAAGGTTACGTATTATATGAATTGTTGGAAGTTTTAAAAACTTATAGCCTAGTCAATTTATACTGCCGTGCAATGGAATAATGTCATAACAGCGGTAAACATTTAGTCGCAAAAATGAAAACTAAGTTATGATAAAAATTTATTACAATGTTAGTAACAGTTGTGCCCTCTATGAACAAGAGCTTAAACATTCAGGATACGTATTACTAGAAATTTAATAACTGTTACGTAGTAATTTAATTTAGATTTCTTTTATTAAGTGTTTACTGCCGATACGACTTTTTTTTCGATTATATGGCAGTATAGATCCTTTAATTATGGTAAATGAAAATGATGAATAGCTTTTTTTTTATTTATATTATAAGATATTATTGTTTAGATATGACAGTATTATTATATCAATGCCTATTTTTATTAGTTTTAAGTATCTATAAATATGATTTTTATGTATTTTAACTCCCATAATGTGTGTAATATAAATATGAATATTGGTCTGCCAAAAATGATGAAACTATTTACAATGAGATATAGTGAGAATCAGTTTTAACCAATTAAGTGGAAATAATCACATTATTACCGATGTAAACAGTCACTGTATTTAGAATCGAAGGTAAATAAATTTACTTCTTCTTAAATGTTTCTTTTGTATTCAAATTTCGTTCTGATTACCTGTGGTTTACGAAAATGTGTGTATGTAATGTGAGAAGATTAGTGTCAAAGTAATATTCCAAACAATTTTATAAAGCCTACGTGTGGCACAGAAATATCACAGTTACGTGAAAATATAACATTGATATTACATACCATTTAGGAAAATGACATGGAAATTACAGTGTTGGCCAGGTGCTACAAACTTCAATGTTATTCGCAATCCCAACATTCGCAGTATCTTCGCTGTAATTGATGATATGTTTATCGGGACTAAACTGTGTACGTGTGCTCACGAGTTGGTATAAAAATAAAAGCTTACAGATGATGTCTTTTTATGTGCTTTATTCAATTTTTATTGATTGCAGTTTGACACAATTCAGTTGATTAAGGGCCTGCACACACAGTTTCCGTAGCTACTTTACGTTAAGTTAAGGCAGGATTAAACTTAACCTTAGCTTAGCGCACACAAAAGATTGCTAAAGTTAAGTTTCTTGAGGCAGGATGCTTGAAATAAACAGGTCTGAGGTGATATTTTTATATTTATAAAGAATTTTTGCAACTATTATTGTAGTTATGGTAAGTAAATGATATTTATCCTACGAAATATTTTTTCTTTGAATCATCTAATATGTTTTAATGTTTCTGTGAAATATGATAGTAGATTATTACAATATTCAAGAAATTAACCTCGATCCTTGTAATATAATACATGCAATATATGTCACGCAGGATGCTATAAAAGAAACCGATCACGATAATTATTGTGGCTATTGGAAGGATATAGATGATCCGAATAATTTTGAAGTAGAAATAGCCACTGATGTAATTACAGAGGATAAAATAAATATCCTAGAAAAAGAAGGGGACGATTTGTTAATAGAGCTGTATCGGGAAAGAAAATTTCTATACAACAAATAAGATAATAATTTTAAAGATGTATTCATGAAAAATAATGCATGGGCAGAAATTTCTACATTTATGAAGAATAAAGAACTTGGTAAATAATTATATATTGCAAAAAATTAAAGGTATTTATTTTTTGTGCTTGCTGAATTATCAATATAATTTTTTATAGGAAGTCATTACCCAGATAGCCTTATCCGATTGTGCAAAACTAAACGAAATTCTGCTACAAAATCTAGTCAGCAAAATGACACCATATTTGAAACAGAACCTGACTTGTCAGTTTCTGCTAACAGATTAACAACAATATGATATCGCTTTATGCGGCAGAACCTGCAGTACATTTGTAGCAGAAACGCAAGTGAACCTGCAGCAGATTTACAGCAGGAACGCAGTAGACTCTGCGGCAGAGCCTGCAGCAGATTTGCAGCAGAAACACAGCAGACTCTGCGTACTTGATTTAAATGTCTTACGCCGTATGACGCATGCGCAGAACGATAAACATGACGCCGTCTTTTAGAACAACATTAAAGCCACTAGGTGGTACATCGTTTAAAATTGTATTAATTATAATATCTGAAAATTTTTAAACATATAATGATAAATATCCAGAAGAAATAACGTTTAATTGACGTTGAGGGAACAACGTATTTACCCATAACCAATTCGAAACGGTTGAAAACAAGGCATCTTTCTAATATTTTTTAAACATACGTTGTATTCTCCAAGAGAAATAACGTTTAACTTCCGTTGATGAAGCAACGTTTTTCTCCACAACTAATATGAAACGGTAGAATTGATGGAATCTTTCTAATGTATTTTAAATATTGATTTTTTCTATAGATGCAACGATTAAATGATGTTAGCACAACGTTTTCTTCGTGAACTGAAATTATGTCAAGGAAACAGTTCAAATATTGTTTTTAGTAATATTTATTCAAATGATTAAAAAATTGTAATTTATAAAAATATTTAACAACAAAGATTTTTAGGATTTAATTCGAAATAAAAAATAATGTAAGGTGATTTTCAATAACAGTTGCATATTCATCAAAATTGTAACGATATATCATATGCTAACGTAGCTTAGTGGTTAAGGTGCGCGCCATGTTAGAAATTCTTTCAGCTATTTTACGATTTGTAGCCAATTCCAGGAGAAAGGAGACTCGAAGGATCGTCCGCTGTGCTTCTAGGATGCAGATTATTATAGTGTGTAAGATTCGATGATTGATAGAAATCAATATAAAGACAATTAATTCATATAGATTACGTGTAGGAGGAAAAACCTGCTGCACGCAGGTTCGCGTCCAGCCATCTCCTAATATTTTTTCTTTTTTTTTTTTAGTAAAAATTGATTGTATAATGATAACTTATAATATTTTGTGATTTTAATGCAAATTTAAGTGTTAAATTATTCACGCGATTCAATTTATTCATCCTAAAATTTTTTCAAGCGGACAGAAACGTTAAATTAACCGTTGTGTAAACGTTAAATCAACCGTTGATAGAAACGTGGATTTTGGCGACATAGGGCACGTTGTTTCAACTATAGATAACGCGTTAAGAAATTACGTTGATTCAACATTTTTGGTTTTATTGGGTAACATTTTAAAGAGCGTACATAGAGTAACAAATCCTGCTTTGTTTTTGTTTTGAATCTGCTGTCAGAGCCTGTACTGCAGACTCTGTCGCAAATCTGCTATAAATCTGCGCTCAGGTTATGTATACAGATTCCGTTTTGTTTTTGGCGCCATTCTGCTAGAAGACTAGTATGTGCTGGTTCTGACGGCAAATACCAAGTCAAATGTTTCTATACTTGATGGCAATCTGACAACAACATTTGAGCACTTTTGTTAGCAATCTGCTGCCAATCTGCACACAAAATGTTATCTGGGTATACAGCGGATTATTGTAAAAAGAGAATTACTACTTTAAGGGAGAGATATACGAAATTAAAAAAGGAAGAACTTTTGAAAAGTGGTAGCGGTGCAACCCCATATAATAAGAAAAACAATTTTATATTATCACAATTTACGTTTTTAGATCCATATATACAAAGGAGACGGTTAGTATTTCATCAATAGCTTCCATCGCTTTTTTATTGAAGGATTAAATAGACTTTGTTTTAACTTATCAATAAGTGAGCTTTTACTATAGAATGGTTTTATATGTGAGATAATTGGTTATAGAATATTCTAAATAATTTGTGTTATATATTTACCAATAATAATACTAAAATTCACATTTTACGTAAATAAATCTTATAGATTTGGTGTTACCTGTACATACTGGAATAAATTTTTAGAAAAATATTTCACTTTCGTATCTCCAATTTCTCATATATATATATATATATATATGTAATACACATGTAATATTAAAATTGCCTTTTTCCAATTTGCTTTCTAGGTCTGTAACAAATATGAAAGGAAATAAAAGAACTTTAGAAGAAGCAACAAGTTCTCCTAATATACATAAAACAACAACCATGACAAATAATAGCTCATGTAAAAAGAAATGTACATTACTAGAATCAAAAGCAGTTAATGTGGATGAAAATGTAAGTGATGATTCCCTATTAAACTGCGAGAATAATGATATAAGAAAAGATAAAGTAAAACGAGCATATAAGGATGATGATCCTTTAAAGGATTTAACAAAGGCTGCTATTAACATTTGTAGTCAGCTGCAAAGTGTTGAAAAAGCAGAGGTGACAGAAAAAAACATTCACAATAAATCTTCTGAAGAAGCATTTTCTGAATTTCTAGCTCTATCTCTTAAAAATATGCAGGAGCCAGAACGTAGTATAAGGCGAAATAAGATATTCAATGCACTTACTGCACCACTAGACTAAAGTTGGTTTCACGTTATTTAAATATTTTTGGAAAACCTTTTATATTACTATTATAGTTTGTTGTTTTATATATTTTTTAAATATTGAGGTTATGTGGTAGCTTCTATTGTCCAAAGATTATTTACAAATTAAAGTTTAAAAAGAGAAATTTTATTTTCCGTTTTGCTGTTTTGTAGATTCTTAGAATAACACTAGTAATAAACAAATCAAAATAATATATTAGATGATATTTTTATTTTCACGCATTAGTTTTCTACAGAACTTAAAATGATTCTGTAAAAGAAAAAAATAATATTTTATTATTTTGTACAACAGGCGTCCTGAGCAAATTTTAGTTTAGAGTGTGAGCTATGAGCATAAGCAAGCATGCCGTTCAAAAATAGTATCGGTGATATATACAGGGAGGTTCTCTAACGGCGGCATATAGGAGATTCGTGTTAGTTGACTATAGCGCTCAGGATGATGGTATCTGAGAGCGCTGATTGGTCAATATCATGTAGTGCCAACATGAAATGGTCCGTTACCAATAGATGAATACGAAAAATGAGACCCATCCGCCATTTTGGAGTAGAGAAGTGTTTACATGCTAGTTGTAGAAGAAAGAGGTGTGAAATGGAAAAATGTTAAATAGTGAGGTTACTAAAGTAAAAATGGAAAATAATGAATGGAAAGTTCGACTATTCTTACTTTCTATTCATTATTTTCCATTTTTACTTTAGTAACCTCACTATTTAACATTTTTCCATTTCACACCTCTTTCTTCTACAACTAGCATGTAAACACTTCTCTACTCCAAAATGGCGGATGGGTCTCATTTTTCGTATTCATCTATTGGTAACGGACCATTTCATGTTGGCACTACATGATATTGACCAATCAGCGCTCTCAGATACCATCATCCTGAGCGCTATAGTCAACTAACACGAATCTCCTATATGCCGCTGTTAGAGAACCTCCCTGTATATAATTAAAGTTAAGGCTTATATGAATTTGATATAAAATTTGTTTTATTTATGAATTATAGTTAAATACAAAAATTGACAAAGTTATGTAGCTCTATATTTAATAATTATGTACTGTGATAAACATGTATTAAAATTTAAAACATTTCAATTTATAGTGTTCCATATTCATTTTGCATTCATTAATAATTCTATATAGCTATAATACATCTTTTCTGAGTTTCTCACTAGTTTGTTCAACTTTTTTAATTAGGTTAGTAAGAAACATAATGCTTGTTACATTTTGAATCAGTATTACTCTCAGCCGTATTCTTTTTATGTACTTTAACCATCAATGCGAAAATGTTCTTGTACGTTTCCAAATGTGACTCAAGAAAGTCTGATACTTATTGTATATGTAGAGAATGTTATTAAAAGATTTTATATATTATTCTAATAATGTGTGTGATTATTTTATCTTAAAAAATCACCTTAAGAGCCTGACGCTTCAATTTTGTAATCTAACAGTGACTTCCTCTTTGTATATAGTCATACTGATATGCTACTTCTCCAAATTTTGAATTAAAATAATCGCATAAAATATCTCTGTTATTTACTGCTAATTGTATTCCATTTCTGTTTTGTACATTTGTACAAATATCGTTAGTACACGTATATGGCATCCAGCTATTATTAGAAGCAGTATATATTTGGCTACTGTATTTTTTCATGCCATCTTTGTTCTTCGGTTAGAATAAAATTATGCAAACAAACTGACGTCATTATAATTCTGTCTATTGTTTTTGGCAGCATACAAATTGGTCTATGAAATATTTGCCATCGATTCGTTAAAATGCCAAATGCACTTTCAATAGTACGTCTTGCTCTGGAATGTCGATAATTAAAAACTTTTTGTGCTATTGTCAAATTTATGCCTCCATATGGTTTTACAATTCTTTGTGTAAGAGGAAATGCTGCATCTGCCAAGAAAAAACCTGGTAGAGCTATATTAAAATGAGGCAATATAGCGTCACCTTTTGGTAAATTTAGTTCTTCATTTTGTAATTTTTGTCCCATTAGAGACGATTGGAATATTCCTCCATCACTGTTTCCTCCGTATGAACCTATGTCTACTAGCCTAAATTTATATTGATGATCGCTAATAGCCATCAATACTATACTAAAATATTTTTTATAATTAAAAAAACAGCTTCCTGACTTCGGTGGGCACCTTATTCTGACATGCTTCCCATCAAGAGCTCCAAAGCAATTAGGCATTTGCCATTCATTCCAATATCCTGTAGCTATCAATTTCCACTCTTCTTCTAGTGGAGGTGAAACATATAACGGACTGATTATATTCGGAAGTTTTTTGCAAACTTCGTTTATTATGTTTCTTACGGTTGATTGTCCTATTCTGAATGAAAAGGAAATCGAGCTGGTTGAGTTACCAGTAATTATATATCTGTAATGCATTGTAATATTTATAATTATAACCCCGATCGATTTAATATTCATCAACTTTGCTTTTTTCAGAAGGAAGAGTCTATAATATTATATATAATATTTACCTTAAAGCTATAATTAATTTTTGCTCAGCATTTAATGCTCTGTGATTTTTCTTAGTAAGTGATGGACTAAGAAAATGCAATAATTTTTCAAAGTGTCTCATGGACATTCTTGTATATTCAAAGAACATACTGTCATCTTTTGACCTCTCGAGCTCTTTAAATAAATTATAATATTCTCCTTGATCTTTTCTCTTTTGATTAATTGGTCTTACATGCCATCTTCTGTTGGCCCATCTTTTATGTTTTTTTTTCTTATTACAGTGTAATAATATTGTTACTATCAGCAATAATAACGAAAAATACTTATGTTTTAACGTTTGGTAAGATGCCATTTTTAATTTTAAATCTAAAATAAAAAGTGATATATTAAATAATTGATTTAGTGTAAAATTAATGTCTGCATGTAAGAAAAAAAATCTTTCTTTCAGGTAATTACTTACTTAGTCTTTCATACTTCGTAAATGTAGAAAATTTTTTTCATGCATTATTTTTCATGAATACATCTTTAAAATTATTATCTTGTTTGTTGTATAGAAATTTTCTTTCCCGATACAGCTCTATTAACAAATCGTCCCCTTCTTTTTCTAGGATATTTATTTTATCCTCTGTAATTACATCAGTGGCTATTTCTACTTCAAAATTATTCGGATCATCTATATCCTTCCAATAGCCACAATAATTATCGTGATCGGTTTCTTTTATAGCATCCTGCGTGACATATATTGCATGTATTATATTACAAGGATCGAGGTTAATTTCTTGAATATTGTAATAATCTACTATCATATTTCACAGAAACATTAAAACATATTAGATGATTCAAAGAAAAAATATTTCGTAGGATAAATATCATTTACTTACCATAACTACAATAATAGTTGCAAAAATTGTTTATAAATATAAAAATATCACCTCAGACCTGTTTATTTCAAGCATCCTGCCTCAAGAAACTTAACTTTAGCAATCTTTTGTGTGCGCTAAGCTAAGGTTAAGTTTAATTCTGCCTTAACGTAACGTAAAGTAGCTACGGAAACTGTGTGCGGAGGCCCTTATACTATTTTAACTACGGGTTAACTTTAACCAGAGAGTTGGACCCGGGTCTAAATATCACTTCGAGTTGCTTTGACATTTTGTATCAGCTGTCATGTGATTGAAACTTGCAAGTCGAAATATTCGCCATTGCCTGTCCATTATGGTAATAAACTTGCGCTTTGACTCAAGAGCATTTGGTACATACAACTCGATTGGGTTTCCAAGGAGAATGGTTGATTTGAGGGCGAAAAATGGTGAAGATGTTGAAACTCTTGGTGGACGAGGTGTTTGTAGGAGTCAGGGGAGACGGGGGCCATGCAAGGAAGGAGAGGCCGTAGGCCGTAGCCAGCTTCATGATTCTACTCAACACTAATTTATATTAAATCTAGCCTGCCTCACATCATACGGGCAGAGATGAAACGGGAGATTGCTCATGCTGTGTCCCGAAGCAAACCTTGTCGGTAGGCGGCGCTTCGATCCCATCGTTTAGCTTCCAGATGTGTGGGGAGAACTAATGGTTGTTCGATGATAAAACAGATCTCTATCACGTATTCCTAGGAAATTGTCCTTTATTTAACTCCGTTCTACACAATGTAATACACTTAAATGGTTACAAAGCAAAGTATGACGACTTGATGGGTTCCAACTTCCAAGTCATATCACGGTATTGAGAACCATATGACCATGCGGGCCAAAGGTTCAAGCGGAAGAGAGATCTTGATCCAAAGGATCTTTTGAACCTGCTCCTGATCCAGATGATCCAGTGCTGCCACCAACTTGACGGTCGATCCAAGTGCGATATGCACTAGACATTGTTGCCAACCTATCAGTCAGTTCAGTGCTGCCACAAGTACTCCCCCCCTAAGAGAAACGCCAGTTTTGAGGTTAGCTGTTACTGCTCAGTTTTGAATTGTACTTTTCGATAAATGCGAGAAGGTGGGTCCATCGATGAATGCCACTGGTGTGTTGGTTGTGATGTTCCTGGTGCTTCGTGGTCGTCGTGCATACACCTAGGGTCCTGGTCCGACTTGCTGATATAGGCTGGCTTGAGTCGGTCCACAGATACGTTTTTCTTTTCACCGTCAACGTCTACTTGATACACTCTGTCCGAGATTCTATTTAACACTTTGTAGGGTCCTGAATAGGGAGGTTCTAGAGGCCTTCTTACGTTATCACATCTAACGAAGACGTGAGTGCAGGAATTTACGTCTTTCAATACAAACATCTTGGCCTTGTTGTGGTGAGCCGTAGGCGTAGGTCGCAGCGCACGCATCATCTCCCTGTGTCTGTCCAGGAAAACTTGAGGGTCAGTCGGTTGATCCAGTGTTACAAAGAAGTCGCCTGGAATCCTGAGGGTAGTGCCGTAGAGAAGCTCTGCTGGCGTCGTTTGAATATCTTCTTTGAACGATGTTCTCAGTCCAAGTAATACGGTAGGAAGTACTTCAGTCCAAGGTCTCGCTGAGCACATCAATGCTATCTTGAGTGTCCTGTGCCACCGCTCTACCAAGCCGTTCGATTGAGGATGATAGGCGGTGGTCCTAATCCTCTTGGCACCCACAGCCTGTGCCAGCGACTGGAATATTGCAGACTCAAATTGCGAACCCTGATCACTTGTGATGGTTAGTGGTGTTCCAAACCTCGATATCCAAGTGGAATATAAAGCCTGTGTAACAGTATCTGCAGTCATGTCCCTTAAGGGTATTGCTTCGGGCCAACGCGAGAACCGATCAATTATCGTTAGACAGTATTGAAAGCCGTTCACCATAGGTAAGATGATAATGTCAATATGTATATGACTGAATCTATTTCCAGGTACATCTATGTGATTCGGAATTAATCTATTGTGTTTGTGTACCTTGGCTTGTTGGCACACAATGCATTCTCTTGCCCACTGTGTAGAGTCTTTGCCAATGTTGGGCCACGCATACTTTTCTCTCAATAGCTTAGAAGTAGAGCGAATGCTGGGGTGCACTAATCCATGCAGCACATTGAAAGCTTGACGTCGAAGTATTTTCGGCAGGTAAGTAGACAAGCTAGGCCGGTTCTGGCCTCCCCCCCCCCCCCCACTCCTGTCCACTCGGATGAGCCTGGTTGCGAGGTAGTGGGGGGAGTCAAGAAGTGCTAAGCGGTGGTGGTGGGGGAAATCGGAGGCTCCACGTGAGCTCGCAGCAAGTATAGGCGAGAGGGTTGCGGGGGTGCGCGAGGATACTTGCAGCATTTTGACGTCATACCCCCACTCGTCTGACGTCAGGTCCCAGTCGGTAAAAGCAGTTTCCTAGATGGTAAAACAGATTCTCCCCGCGTTGATTTTTTCGCTCGCGTAACCTTGAATCTTTGCAGCATGTTATTACTCCCGCTGAATCCGCTTTACCCTAAATGTAGCTGAGTGTGTTACTTTTTTCCATAGCTCAGCAATTTTTGAACTAATATATAATAGCATGCACAAACACACAATTGATTCAAAGCATACTTGGTGCAACGTACTGTTCCGTTTTCTCGGTTAAATAAATCTGAGGATAGGGGGCAGGGGACACGTCAGTTTAACACAAATTTTTCGAAAGATCGTAATCAAAACGATGGTTCCTGCATTCGTGGACTTTCAAGGGTTTCGATTGAAAGATAATTCTTTTATAGTGAAAGAGTTTGCAGTTTTGCGCGATAAAAAAGTGTTTCACATTTTATTTTCACCACCATTTCCATATTCTTGGTTAAATGAGGCAGAGATAAAACAAGCAAAGTAAGTGAAATTGTTTAATTAAAACAGAAGCTTTTTTCTGTAATATTTTTATTTTTACTTCTAGCTGGTTATATTATAACCATCACGGCTTAAATTGGACAGATGGCTATTCACCGTATTATAGGTATAAAGATGTTATAAGGAAATATGTGATAAATGAAGAAGAACAACAAGAGATATTCGTGAAAGGACTAGAAAAAAGGAATTGGCTCAGTGGTAACTGTGATTATACAATAAGTAATGCAGATGAATGCGAGTGGGGAGATTTCAAATTGAAAGACAGCAAAGACAAGTTGGAGCTTTCCATGTGCATGAATCATGAAGGTTTATGTGTATTGAAAAATGTTTATTTTATGAAATATATGTATGAAAAAGAAATGTAAAATAAATAAGAAACAAAATAAAATTACGTTTCAGTTATTTAAGCAAATTCCTACAACAGTCTTTTTGAAACGATTTTTAACACGTGTTTAAATTGAAGAATAAGCATATCGAGTTTCTACAGTAATTCTATTTTAAAACTAATTTTTATACACACACACACACACACACACATACCAATTGATGACTAAGTATATTAAATTTCATCTCAATATGTGAATTATAAAAAGATGTATCATGGATGAAATGTTTCACTCAATTCACTATAATCGGACTCGAATCAATCTTCCTCTTCTCCCATTTTTCGCATCAATTTTATATTCTCAAAATGTATACCGAACTTCGAAAAAAGTTTAGCTTAATTAAAACTGAGCACGAGTACTCTGCATGGGTACGTGAATGTCGTGATCGTATCCAGGAGCTGAGGAACGATAATCGGAATGCATCAGTGGGTACACGACAGAAACATTTTGCTGAAATCGCGAACATCAAGTGCCTTCTGCTTCGTGCATCAAAGGATAAAAGCTCCATTAAATTTGGTTCTGGTTCTCATAATACGGGAGAACTTATCTGGGAGGAGCTCAGATCAGCGTTTAATAGCCGAATATGTAGTGGTATGGTGATAAATAGTAGTTACATAGAACCACGCAGCTTTCTATTAGATGCAGAAGAAATTGTGTACACCCGTGTAAACCAAGTATTTGATAGTGTAAATAGTGTTAAGATAAACTGTGTATCGAGGGGCAAACCGCTGATCATAACTTCTTTTTACTTCCCATATTTCCTATGTACTACACTGTACTTCCTTCGTACTACACTATACTTCCTATTACTTCACTTTTCTCTTTGTACTACATTATACTTCCCGCACTTCCCTGTAATTCCTAACAATTCCCTTTATCTAACTGGATGTTAATGCAATTACAGTAATGGCAAATTATCAATTTATTATTAAATTATTTGCTACATTAAATAAAAATCAGGTTGTTTCATTTTTGTCTTTTTATTTTTCTTGGGAATGAGCTTCATAAAGGAAAAATAACAGCATACAACAAATTTGACACACCCTCTCTCCATACATACATTCGTTGTATGCGCACTAAAAAAAATGCGAATCGAAAAATTAAGACGAAAAATTTTATTTGTATTATCGTGATGATTCTCGATGTTTCTAAAACAAAAGGTATAAAAGAATGTAAGCTAATCGTACAATAACAGTCTTCTGTTAATCGGCATAAAGTGCAGTACTCGTTGCAGAATACATTTTGCCTAGCTGTTTGTAGTAAAACTTGGACCAAGTCTTTCTGGTGTGTTTTATTGTTCGTGAATTCTCCTCTGATTCCTGCTTCCATTTCCTCATCGATTTCTATTTCCACTTATCACCGAAACTATAAGTACCTTCAAATTATTGAATTAGAGTGGTCAGACTGTAACATGAGTTCGTAGATGTTTCTTTTTATTTTTAATCTTGCAAGATTAGTCTATGTTTGACTTGTTGATTAAAGATATCCGTGAATATTGTATAAAGCTCGGTATAAAGCAATCTATGGAAAAAATTCTTTGCTCCACAAATAACATACTCATCACTGTATTAATTAATTTTGTATGATTAAATGTGTTAATGTTTTTTCGATATATAATAAACACACTGTATGTGGAAAACATTTTTCTCTTAATAACATTATTCAAGTTAATAAATGAAATATAGCATTTGTCATGGTTTGTTGAAGATTGTAGGTGAGTCGGTGCGAGCGGTCCGGGTCTTTCGTTGAAAATCAAGCTGAAAATATTAGATAAGAATGAATTTCGGGGAATCAAAGAGTATTTACTGAAATATGTTGAAAATAAAAAACTGGTAATTTCTCTAACTTTTGGCTTACATTAGAAATATTGATGAAGCCAAGATGGAGAGTATACTTCTGAATAGAATTTAAAGGGTTAAAGAGAGAGATATTTTCCTTGAACAACATTAAATTTTATGCCAACGAATATATCAACATTATTTCATTCTATTCTGTGTTTTTTTCTTTCTCCAGCTAATAATATTTCGGATTGGCACCTTTTCACGAGAAACTCATCGTGTTTTTGTGAACTGTACAATCACCAAATTAACCCTGTAAATAATTGCATACTTTTCGAAATGGTTAATAAATCATTTAAATAAAACGAAAGTAAAACTACGAACTCATGTAATAGTCTAAGATGCAAAATACAATGTGTAAATTACTCAGTAAAGTAAATTGTGGCATGAATAATTTTTAGATGGATGATTCGTTAATACTTGATGAAGATTCATTTGATAATTTGGACAACTTCTTCGAATCCTGTCAAATTAAATTAGATATAAAAATCCCTTTAATTATTAAAAATATTTTAATTTTCAATGGATACAATAGCGCAAGTCTTATTTCTCTAATTGATGACCCAGTAATAGATGAAATCGAAACTTTTGTTCGAAACGAGTTACACCAAATTATAGATAAAGTTAATTATCCGTTGTATTATGGAGTTTTTGCAAAAAAAACCTCAGTTATTTAAATTTCTAAGTGGTCACAGACAAATAGTTAAATTTATAATTAAGTATGCGCGAGAATTACTTGAAAACCAGAAAAGATTAATGAAAAAAACAATTCTGTTTTCGAAAACTAAGGAAGTATTAAAAATTAGTACGTCAACATTAACAGACGAAAATAATCTAATAAGAACCAATTTGACAAATTGGATTAAAAATAAATCGAGCAATCACATATGGAATTTACTATCAAGTAACGTAGATAATTTAGGAGTATCTACTTCTATTGCTGATAATAATGAGGTTTACTGTATTGTAACGTGCTTTTGTGGTTCTCAAGTAAAAATCAATAAATTATCGAAAACCCCTGCATCCTCTAAGCGTTGGATATACTCCAATTTTCATAAACACATGAAAAAACATTTATATTGTAAGGAAGAGAACGAGTACCCTTGTACAAAGGTTAAATATTCCTCTGATTCCTCTGTAACATTACCTGTCAAAGAAATAAAAGAGCCTCTAAATCAAACATCCAAAGTAAAAATAATTGGAGATATTTGTCTTCCATCGACTTCCTCTGAAATTTCTGCAAAGATCTCAGGAGTTTTGAAAGAATGTGGTATTGCATCGCAGAGAGCAAACCGAGGAGCAAACAGGACTAATGTAACTAATGTTTTTAATGATCAATTGCCGGATTATGATTTATCTGAAGACGCTCCATCGTCTGACAATTTACAAAGTCGTTTAAAGTCTGAAGCTAAGACTGATCAAGTAAATGAGTTATTTGATAATAACTCAACGTGCAATATAAAAGAGTACCAAATAAACGAGAAAGCTCTACAAACTGGAAAAGAGCATACTTGTGACGAACCTTGTGAATCATTTGTGAGAAGTCATTCAATGTTAGCTGAAAAAATTAATAATGTAATTATTAATGAAGGCGAAAAAGCAAATGTATTTATGGAGAAAATAACTAGTGAATTTGATCACACCGAGGATCACACTATTTCACATGTAAATAATTCATGCTTGTATCCAGAACCGCGACAGATATCGCTGAATTTCTTAAAACGAATGTTAGATACGTTCTTAAAAAATTCTAAGGGTCCTCAAAACCGAAATAGTTATGACGAAGGTACTAAGAAGTTCTCTTTATATTTATATTATGTTGGGGGAAAATTACTCTATGAAACGATACATGCCAATTTAAAAAACGCTTTACCTTCAATTACAACGCTAAATAGATTTATTAGCGAAAAACGTTTTCCAGTAGAAGAGGGTCTAATTGATTTTAAAGGCTTGAGTAACCATTTAGACAATAATAATATTCCGAAAATCGTTTGGATATCAGAAGATGGTACTCGAATAACAGGTAAAATTGAATACAATCCAAAATCAAATAAGTTGACTGGATTTGTTTTAAAATTAAAAAACGGTATCCCCGAAATTAATACGTATCTCGCTAAATCGTACATTGCCATTAAAAGCTATTTTGAAACGGGCATTAAAGCAAACTATGCTTATGTTATAATGGCACAACCATTGACAAAAAATGCTCCATCATTTTGTCTAAGCATTTTTGGAACTGACAATAGATTTTCTGCCAATGATGTTCTCGAAAGATGGAAATACATGAAAAATGAGGCTCAAAAATATGGAATTGAAATAGCAGGATTTTCTTCAGATGGAGATACAAGACTTTTGAAAGCAATGCGACATAATTGTGATCTTCCGTTAAATAACAAAAATATAAAGCAATGGGAATGGTTTATGATGGACATGAATAAAGTTGATGAATGTTATTTACAAGACACTGTTCATATTTTGACAAAAATGCGAACAAGATTATTGAAGCCATCTATAGTTTTACCTATAGGAAATTTTTTCGTTAGTGCTGATCATCTTAAACAATTGCTTGTTAAATTTACGAAAGATAAGCACTTGCTTACTATGTCCGATCTGAAATCCGAGGATAAAATGAATTTCTTGTCTGCTAAAAAAATTTGCTCCAATTTGGTTACTACCGAATTAAATCTACATATTCCTGATAGCAAGGGTACAATAGCTTATTTAAAATTAATGAATTTTATTTTAACAGCATTTTTAGACAATTCATTAAAGCTATCTACTCGTCTTTACCAAATATGGTATAGTACTTTTTTTATTAGAATGTGGAGGTACTCGATTAAGACACACAAATATTACTCTATAAAAGATAATTTCTTAACAAATAATTGCTACTGATGCATAGAAATTAACGCCCACAATCTAATTAAACTAATTTTAAAATTTAAAAGTTCCCCCGAAAAGCTACATTTAAATATGTTTAATTTAGATAATTTGAATAGTCAAACATGCGAGAAATTATTTCGAGCTGCACGATCTATGACATCGACCTTTTCAACAGTAATTAATTTTAGCATAAAAGATTTAATGCATAGAATTGATAGAATTGAAGCAATTAATAAAATAAAAACTGATTTAACTAATGAATTTGTATTTCCAAGAGAAGAAAAACGAAAAAAACATATAGCAGAAGATCATGCTTGTGAGGATATTTATCAATTGGATATAGAAGCAACAATTATGAAGGCTCTAAATGATGCTAAAAACGACGTACAACATCTTAGAATATCTATAGAATCGGATGAATGGACATACATAGATATTTCTATTAATAATAAGCAATCTGCAGACTGCAGTGTGATTAATGAAACTGAAGAAAATGAAATAGATGAACTACATCTTGATGCGGGATTTGAAAATGCTAATAATTCAGCAATTTTTAATGATTTGCCTTTCCATCCAAATGATCAAGATGAAGAAGCAGGAGGTCCTTTTCAACTGAAAGATTATTCAAATGAGATTGTTAGTGTCACAGAAGATTCTCCATTTGTTGAAATAAAGTTTCACAAAGATAACAGGAAAGTTGTCAAAAAGTCATCATTATGTTGGTTATTTGATCAAAATTCAGGTAGAGTAAGTACTGATCGGTTAAGATGATTTTTTGTTAAGAAAACCTTTAAACAAAATATTAGCAAAATTAAAAAAGCAACAAAAAATGTTGGTAAGAAGAAACCGAGGAAGAAACAATTAAAGAAAATATTAATAGGCTCAAGCTCATCAGAGGAATCAGAGGATGATTTAATCCTTGAAGAATCTATATCTTCAGAAAATTTGATACAACTCAATAAGAAGATACATTTAGAGAAGTATTATGCTGTGTGCTACGAACTTAATTGGTACATAGGGAGAATCATTGAAAAATTATCACCAAATACATTTAAAATTAAATTTCTTAAATATGAGTTGAATAAATTTATTTGGCCTAGTTCTGAAGATATAGACATTGTTGAAAGCAAATACATATTTTATGGTCCTATTGACTTAACTGGCTGTGATCCATTCCAACTGAAGACAGAAGATTTTATTAATATAACGAAGAAATTTAAAATTTTTAAATAAACAATTATTTTTATACCTGTAATGATAGATGCTGTAAATATGCAGGGCGTTGAAACTGTTAAAATCTATTAATAATTTAAAAAATAATCATTTTAGAACAAAATCTGTTGAAATTCCTAAAATGTACTTTTATCAGGTCCTAGATACCTATACTGATTTTTTCCTTGGGAAATAGGTTGAAAGAAATTTATAGATCCTCTTATATTTTGTAAATAGAGTTCCTCGAGAGCTCCTTATTCTTTATTGCCTGAAAATTGGGGGTCCATTTAAAAAATGAAAGATTTTCATATCTTTCAACACGCTTCTCAAGGTCGAACAAGTATAATCCGTTATAATCCATTTATAGACTCCTAAGAATTCTTTTACAAGTGTTATATAGATAATGTAGATATTTGTAAGAAAGATATATATGTATGGAGAGAGGGTGTGTCAAATTTGTTGAATGCTGTTATTTTTCCTTTATGAAGCTCATTCCCAAGAAAAATAAAAAGACAAAAATGAAACAACCTGATTTTTATTTAATGTAGCAAATAATTTAATAATAAATTGATAATTTGCCATTACTGTAATTTCATTAACATCCAGTTAGATAAAGGGAATTGTTAGGAATTACAGGGAAGTGCGGGAAGTATAATGTAGTACAAAGAGAAAAGAGAAGTAATAGGAAGTATAGTGTAGTACGAAGGAAGTACAGTGTAGTACATAAGAAATATGAGAGGTAAAAAGAAGTTATGATCTGCGGTTTGCCCTATATTTCCCAATACTTCCTAGCTACTGTAAAGTAATACCCTGTACTTCTTTAGATTTCCTAATACTTCCTTCGTACTACCCTATATTTCACAATAATTCCTATCACTTCCTGGACTTCCTTTCCATTTTACAGTATACTTCCCCAGCGGTTTGCCCCTCGCTGTGTATTTAATGGACAATTTGTTTCTTAGGACATTAGTGATGATAAGCATGTATGTACAAAGAATAGCGTATTGTATAAAACTGATAATTTTAAGGAATGGTACAGGCTAAATATTGTAGAGATTTTACTAAAAGAGTTGAGTGAGTTTCAAGAACGTGATAGTGGTTGGGCTCTGGAGAAAATTCTGAGTTTAATAGTTAATATTAATCATTACAATCCACTACGTGCTGGATGCAGAATTGAGCTTCCAGCCGGTATTTTACATAAAAAAGCTGTGATAAACATAGACAATGAAGATAGCGCATGTTTCGCATGGGCTGTGACAGTGGCACTATTTCCGGCAATTCCACCTGCCAAATCCTACCGAATATCCTCCTATCCACATTATCGGTCTGTTTTAGATGTAGGAAGTATAACGTTTCCGACCACTCTAAAACAAATTCCGAAATTTGAGGTGGATAATGACATTTCAGTTAATGCCTTTACCATGGAGGAGGTGGAGGAGGAACATAATTGTAAAGCCAAAGTGAACATTGTACCGCTTCAGATAACAAAGATGAAACGTTCTAGGCATGTTAACCTCCTCCTCATCACGGATGACCAGGGAACTGCACACTTTCTTTGTATAAGAAATCTTCCAAGGTTGATAAGCAGCCAAATAAGTAAAAGAGAACACAGTGCTCATATTTGTGATCGGTAAGTAAGAATTATACTAGAGATATTAATATTTTATAAAAAAAAATACTAATAATATCAATAATTCATTTCAGCTGTTTACACTATTTCCGTACTGCAGATAAGCTACAGTCGCATGAGAGGGATTGTGTGCAGCTTAATGACAACCTGCACGTAATTCTACCAAGGAAAGCTGAAGACTGCTGGGTATCTTTTAAGAACCAGAAGAACAGTGAAAGAGTGTCGTTTGTCGTCTATGCAGACTTTGAATGTTTACTACAGAAAATTGACAATAGTAGTAATAGTAGTAAAAATAGTTACGATTATCAGAAACATGTACCTTTTAGTGTAGGGTATTATTTAAAAAGTGCTCGCGATGCGTCACTCTCATGTTATAATTCACATCGAGGTGCTAATTGCATCGAATTGTTCGTATGCGAGCTCGAGAGCATTGCACGCATCGTCAGCGAAAAATTGAAGACTGTAATACCGATGAATACTCTTGGTGATGTTGAAATTTCGCGGCACTACAGTGAACCTAATTATCACATTTGTGGAAAACCGTTTCTTCCAAATCAAGTGCGTATTCACGATCATGATCACCTAACTGGTAGATATAGAGGACCGGCTCATAATAATTGCAACTTAAACTTTAAAGACTCACATGTTATCCCCGTAATTTTCCATAACTTATCCGGCTATGATTCACATTTTATTTTTGAGGCAATCGCGAATACACTTGAGGGATAGGTATATTTGCTGCCTGTAAATAAGGAAAAATACACTTCATTTAGTAAATATCTGCGAAAGTATAATATACAGCTAAGATTCATCGATTCGTTCAAATTTATGGCATCCAGTTTGGATAAATTGAGTTCATATTTGAATAGATCTCAGCTGAAAAATATAGAGTCACAATTTTCGGAATTAAATATTGAACAGTTCAGCCTGCTTACAAGAAAAGGTATTTTCCCTTACGATTATGTGGATAACATTACTCGCTTGGAAGAAACGGTTTTACCCGCACGTAAGTTGTTTTACAATAGACTGTCCGATAGCGATATCACGGAAGAAGCATATAATCATGCCAAAGAGGTATGGACCACATTCTCTGTGACAACACTCGGGGAGTACAGCGATCTTTATTTAAAGACCGATGTCCTATTGTTGGCCGATGTTTTCGAGAGTTTTCGCGATAGCTGCATGAATAATTATAGTTTAGATCCCGCTCACTATTATACGCTTCCAGGCTTTACTTGGGACGCGATGCTCAAGCATACGGGAATTCGTTTGGAACTCTTCACCGATGTGGACATGTTGCTTTTTATTGAACGCGATATACGCGGTGGTTTGAGCCAGTGCTCCCACCGCTACGAGAGGGCTAACAATCGGTACATGCGAAACTACGATCCGGTGGAACCGTCGAAATACTTGATGTATTACGACGTTAATAATCTATATGGATGGGCAATGTGTCAACCGTTGCCTACCCACGGATTCCAATGGATCGATGATGCTGCCAATTTCGACATCCTTAATGTGTCCGAGGATTCGTCCGAAGGTTATATTTTGGAGGTGGACTTGGAATATCCACGCGAGCTTCACGACAAACACTCCGATCTACCATTCTGCCCGGTGCGTGAGAAGCCGCCAGGTTCACACCAGGATAAACTGCTCGCAACCGTCGACGATAAGACGCGTTATGTGATACACTACCGTGCTCTACAGCAGTGTATACGTAACGGTATCGTCTTAAAACGCATTTATCGCGGTTTAAAGTTCCGGCAGTCCACCTGGCTGAAGGCGTATATCGAATTAAATACACGCTTGCGGACAGCCTCGAAAAACGATTTCGAGAAGAATCTCTTCAAGCTAATGAACAACGCAGTATTTGGTAAGACTATGGAAAATGTTAGGAATAGAGTTGACGTAAGGCTCGTAACCAAGTGGGAGGGAAGATACGGGGCGGAAGCGTTGATTTCCAAACCGAATTTTCACAGTCGTGCGATATTTAAAGAGAATTTGGTCGCTATTCAATTGTCGAAATTATCCGCGAAGTTTGATAAGCCCGTGTACGTAGGCATGAGCATTTTAGATATTTCAAAGACCTGTCTGTATGAATTCCATTACGATTATATGCTTCCTACATTCGGCAGTAAATGTAAAGCGATGTATACCGACACGGACAGTCTAGTGTACAGTATCGAGTGTGACGATGTTTACTCGGTCATGAAACGTGATCTGGTCAAATTCGACACCAGCGATTGCCCTGCTGATAATCGGTACGGCTTACCTCGAGTCAATAAAAAAGTGCCGGGGCTAATGAAGGACGAGAACAATGGAAAGATCATGACCGAGTTCGTTGGACTGAGAGCGAAAATGTATACCTATAAGGTGCAGGACTGTACGAAAATTACCAAAAAGGCTAAGGGGGTCAAAGGTTGTTATCGATAGAAACATAACCTTTGACGACTACAAGGATTGTTTGGATAATTTCACCGTACAGTCCCGTAACCAAAATTTAATTCGTTCGAAATTGCACAAGGTGTTTTCCACTACTCAGCGAAAAATTGCTCTCAGTCCGTATGACGATAAACGTCACATAACCCCCGGTTCTGTAGCGACTCTACCTTGGGGACATTATAGGTTAAAAAAGTAGATTTTAATAGCTGTATTTATTGTATTATATTATATTAAATAAATTATTATTATTATTACAAAACATTATTCTTATTTATCCACGAATTATGCGTTTTGTCCATTCCTAACCATTTTACAAATACCTTATTCCCTTTCTTACGCAATATCTTCTCTACCAAGTATACATCAGGATTAGCTGTTTTTAAAAGTTCATATTCATAAAATCCACCATGTATGTCTGTACCACGAGAATCTCTAAGTAGATACGTGGCAGGATTTGTCCTTTACACTTTTGTAATTTGAAATATTTCAGTAGTCCAGTTCGGTGTGTAACCTTTAGCAAACGCATTTTTGTATTTACTGATTCGTACGAAATCACCAGCCTTGAACTTGGTACGTCCAACGATCTTAATGTTGCTATATACAGTAGCAAGCAGATGCTCAGCATGCTCAGGTTTCACGTCAACGGGTCGCATTCCTATAGTACGCGATCTCTTCGTGCGTTATAATCATCTACCAGTTGTTGTAGTATATTTCGCCATTTGTAACTACCGATCAGTGTAAAACGTTTCCACATTTCGGTTTTTAACGTTCGATTCCAACGCTCGACTATTGACGCTTTTAACGTGCTATACGTGGAGTAATGATTTATTCCCCGTTTTTTCATAAGCAATTGAAACTCGCTGTAGTAAAATTCTTTACCGTTATCAGTTTGCAAACTTTTGGGACATCTTCCACTCTTTAAGATTTTTCCCATAGCTGTGGTCACTTCCTTACCGCTTTTTGTCTTAAGCGCTATTGCCCAACCATACTTCGATAAGGTATCAATCACTGTCAGAATATAGTGGTAACCAGTGTCAGCATAAGAACGCATGTCTACCAAGTCAGCCTGCCAGAGATCATCGAAACCGCGTATTATGACTTTTCGTCGTGGAAAATTTCTTCTCGCAGGGACATGTAACTCTTGCACCAGTTGTTTCTTTTCTTCACTCACGATTTTCCCTGATTCTCTTTTTACAACCTTTCCCCCAGGCACATATAATTTCTGTTTCTTTTCTTCACTCATGATTCTTTTTCCTTCGAAAGCAATCGATTATCACGAGTATAAAATGTATGATGCATCCTAAACATTCACTTTTTGGATCCATCATTAATCTTGCTGTTTGTTTGCAAAAGTTTTGACTCAATCTCCTGTATTTTTTTATTTATTCTTTCTTCAATTTTCTCCTCCAATTTAGCTAAACTGTGTTGCAAGAACTTTATATTCACACCACATGTATTATTATCAGAATCAATAGTCAAATTTACTATTTTTTTATTATTCAAATCCAGTGCTCTTTTAGTCACATTTAATGTACCAATATTAAATTTTTTTCTTACGTTAAAACCACTACCAAATTTGTTAATTGACATATTGACGTATGGTACGCAACTGAAGAATATGTTTATAGATTGTACCCTTTTATAGAATAAGATCCTCTTCACGCAACTCTTCTATTATTGACTGTATTTCATTATGGTGGTTTGTATGACCTGCGGTGGTTGATGCAATTAAAAGTCGCAATCGATCAACTAATTCATTAGGATCGTTCCAATGTATATAGTTTGCAGGCTCATCAGTAACACGCATAAATCCACTACCAGCTATCACTCGTTGTGATGGTACTTTATTGTAAATTAGTGGTTGAATAATTTTCTTATACTTTGGACCCCTATTCCCTTGAACCTGTTGGTAACTATTGTAACGTGGTGAAATCACGTTACAGAAATGTACACATTTTTTAGTTCTTCTCAGGTCTCCCCCTTAGTGCCTCCCGTCCCCTTGAGTATGCTTGTGAGTAAGTGAGTGAGCGTAGATGAACCTTCCGTGTGATGGTAATGTAGTTGCCCGCTGAAGGGATATTGTAATTGCCATCCACGGAAGGAGAGTAAATGTTTTTAGGAAATGGTATGATTGAGGATTGAGCGAATGTTTCTAGGTTGTAGTTTATTTAGAATTACATATTATACTCCCAATGGTAAATTTTATTAGTAGCTTATAAGACCGATTTCCCTGCTCCAACAAGAGCTTGAAAACTGTTGTCCTTCTATCCTTTTCTAGCCCATACCCGATCCACATAAGTCTATCTCCCTCGCACCCATTGTCCCGTCCGCGTATGTTTACGCGTCGCTCTATCCTTCCCCTTACCGCGCTTCGCGCCGCGAGCGCCTAGCAGCGAGTCCCGTCCCCTCTCCTTACCGCGCTGACGCCTCGCGCGCCTAGCTGCGTTCTCCCCTGCCCGCGCCACTACCGACCCATCGTCGCCGACCCCGCACCGCATCGCCCCGCTGCCGAACCACGAAGCCATAGTGTCGTCTGCTGCTAAGGACGACCACGCAGGATTCTAGCGCAGGAGCTAGCCAGCCAGATAGCCTGTGAAGCATAGGAGTAATTAGCCGGAACGGCGAGGATTATGGATCGCGGATCCATACCTAATCAATGATTGGTCCCTGGGTCCCGATCGCAACTATGTCGAAATGACACCCCGGAATGAGGGGAATAATTGAGAGGACGGAGGAATATCCGTCAAATTGGACCAGATCTTGTTCGACTCCTGGATTATCCGTACGTGGATTTAATAGAGAGCTGGGTTGTCGCTGTGGATATTGAAATACGCCGAATTTCAATATCACAGGCCCCAGCCATCGTCATTACGAAGTTTTTGTGGAGTTTTCCGTGGCGGACGTCGTGGGATCGCCGGATTTCATCGTCGGAGCCGCCGGAGAATTTTTCCTCGCCCCATTCCCTTCCCCTTTTCGCTTTCCCTGAGTTTTTCCCCAGTTTTCCTTGTAGTTAGTGTTAATGAAATCATTGTGCGCGTATAATAAGTGTGCCAGGACATCGCGGGAGGCCTCTCCCCCCGAGATTTTAGTTTGCTTCAATAAATATTGTGTCCTTGGATTTTTGCCGTGTGATTATTGACTATTTTAACCCGGAATTCCTTTCCGCGCGTTACACTATATCATTTGCTCTTTTATATGATTTAGTTTGTTCAAGGATTTGCTTATATATGATCTTGTCATCAATGCTGTAGAGCTTTCTATCAGGCTCTTTCATGAAGATTAATTCAAAAAGACCTCTCGTACCAATATAGCGCTTTTTATCAATTAAAATATCATCTTCATGACTAATATCAAATGTACATTTTCCCATCACATATTGGTTCCCTTCATCTAATGTAACTCCGAAACCGTGATCGATTTGATCTTTACTACTGAAAAGGAACAACTGCGTATAATGACGTGCAATAGGTGGAAATGATCTCCAATCTATGGAATGATTTATTTGTTTTTTGAGCAATCCTAAGGTTTCCTGCCTTGATGTTGAATGTGATGATGCAAACTCTTGTCCAGGCTCTGAATGTAATGATGCAGATTCTTGTCCAGGCTCTGAATGTAATGATGCAGATTCTTGTCCAGGCTCTGAATGTAATGATGTAGATTCTGGCATTGATTTAATTGGTAATACTGATTTATCAAAAGTAGATTTATCATCATCATCATCATAGATCATAAATGATTTATTTGTAAGAGTGCCGTCATTGTTATGTAATTTCTTTTTTTTCTTGATAATATAATTATTAGGGGTTGAAGTATGATAACGCTTCCGCTTCTTGTCATGATTTATATCAATGTTTAAGTCATAAGATTCTTCATTGCTATTATCTGTTTGCATAGCTAGTTTTTTCAGTGGATCAACTATTGGTTTAAAAGTTTCATTCAATCTACTTTCCACCATTGATCTTTCCGATTTCAGTGTGCGATGTTTTTCACGAATCACCTCACTCGTTTCAGCAATCTTCTTAAGTAGTGACTTTTCATCCATTTTTATTGTAAACTTTTAATTGTTTAAGCAGTCAATGTGCTAGTTAAATCGATCTTTAAAGTTGTTCAATCAACTAGTTTATCAGTTCGACCGACAGGTTCAGCGGTTAACCGACCTGTTTAGCGATTCGATTGATCGGTTTAGCGGTTCGACCGACCGGTTCAACGGTTCACCTGACCGGTTTAGCGGTTCGACTGACCGGTTTAGCGGTTCAATCGAGCTGTTTAGCGGTTCAACCGACCAGTTCAGCGGTTCGACCGACCGGTTCAACAGTTCGACGGACCGGTTTAGCGGTTCAACCGACCTGTTTAGCAGTTCAATCTAGCTGTTTAGCGGTTCAGCCGAGCTGTTTAGCGGTTCAATCGAGCTGTTTAGCGGTTCAACCGACCTGTTTAGCAGTTCAATCTAGCTGTTTAGCGGTTCAGCCGAGCTCTTTAGCGGTTCAATCGAGCTGTTTAGCGGTTCAATCGAGCTGTTTAGCGGTTCAACCGACCAGTTCAGCGGTTCAATCGAGCTGTTTAGCGGTTCGACCGACCGGTTCAGCAGTTCGACGGACCGGTTTAGCGGTTCAACCGACCTGTTTAGCAGTTCAATCTAGCTGTTTAGCGGTTCAGCCGAGCTGTTTAGCGGTTCAATCGAGCTGTTTAGCGGTTCAACCGACCTGTTTAGCGGTTCAATCGAGCTGTTCAGCAGTTCGATTGATCGGTTTAGCGGTTCGACCGACCGGTTCAACGGTTCACCTGACCGGTTTAGCGGTTCGGACGACCTGTTTAGCAGTTAACCGTCCTCTTTAACGATTCGACCGACCGGTTTACCGATCCAAGTGACCCGTTTATCTGTATAACTGGTTTGCTTAATAATGTAACCGGTCCGTTTTTGTGTCATTAAAAGCTTTACACTGTTCAATGCTCTACGTTAAACTAACACTTTCCAGCACTGATATGATGCTTTATGCTATTCGATGGTTGCATACTCATCGAATCCCTTCCGATATCGACCATTTTGCATACCACTGTCCTTATCAATTACTAAAAATCCATAATCTTCCTGCCAACACTTAGAACACAATTCGCAAAATTTTTCAAATGTCATATATCAGTTTTTACGTGATCTTTGTAAACATGTTTCAAGTTAGTCCCATCCTGCTTAAAAATGATTAACATATTTGCATTGTCACGAATCAGATGTTTTGGGATCTTGGCATAGGTCTGACAAAGATAGAAGCAATCGATGCTCGAGTGCCGACCCATTGAAAAGTAGTCTCTTATATTGTCCTGCTTATCGCTTGCCACATCATCAAATATAAAGATTGAATTTGGTAATGCATCTGCCACATTTATAACCTCACTATTATTTGAAAATTGATGATAACCAATTTCCTCCATATCTGTCAATAGCTGTTCCAAGTAGCGGTACTTCGGTTGCTGCAACGATTTCGAGTAAACGTACAGGTTGTCAAATCTTACACCGTGAGGACTCTCAATAAGACTTAGCAATATGTTTGTTTTCCCACAATTTGAGGGTCCGCAAACTATACAGCGTATAGTTGACGGTAGCAAAGTTCCATGACGTTTCATATCACTAACGGTGGCAGTGTGATAATCGGTATTAGAGATATTGATACTTAATGGTTGCTTTACGAAATGCATTCTCGAACGACTGTGAGGTTAAATCGTAATTGCACGAGCTATTTATAGGCATGAAATCGGAGAATTCAATCAGTTTTCATTATGCCTGCATTTGTGTTGGATGTTACAAGTTCAGAGGAGTTAAGCAGTGATCAATTGGAATACGTACCGAAAATTGTACTTTTAAAGTACTTTTCAAACAGTATTGACAGATATTGGAATAAATTACCCAAGCATATTCGTGCAGATCCTGAGGTTCAAAAATATCGCTATTGTTTACACCATTTTAATCTACCTAATACTACTCATGCGGATGGACTACCACCGTGATAAAAGATTGTTATACATGTCGTGCGTTGGATGTGGATCATTTCTCAATAAAACAATAAACAAACTACCGTTTGAGCTTCATTTACCGGAATACAATTACTGTGGACCAGGAACTCGACTTCAAGAACGATTAGCACGCGGTGATCGAGGTGTGAATCAGTTGGATGAAGCCTGTCTAGAACACGATATTGCATATTCGCAATACAAAGACCTGTCGCAGCGTCATCAAGCTGATAAAGTGCTCGCAAAACGTGCACGTAGACGTATCACAGCTGGTGACGCAACCTTGGGTGAGCGTGCTGCAGCAACAGCTGTCTGGGCGTCTATGAGCGCAAAGCGTAAACTTGGTTTAGGATTACAAACAGATATGGTGAGGAAAGCAGCAGTGAGAAAAACTGGAAATAGTGCTGTAAAAAAACGAAAAATTCGAGTGCTTAAAAAACGGGGCGGCTTGTCGCCTTTGCTCCCACTGCTAGGTGCGGTGGGGGCACTAGCAGGTGGAGCATCAGGTATAGCAAAAGCTGTAAACGATGCCAAAGCTGCGAAAAAATAGTTGGAAGAAATGCAGCGTCACAATCGTATGATAGAAGCAACTGCAAGAGGCGGACGGGGACTGTATCTCGCACCGTACAAAGGAAGCGGAGGAAGCGTAGCAAAAAAATCAATGTCAAAGAAGCGAACAAAAAAGTAACTGTACACGGTCTATCAAGATCTGGTGCTACAAGTAATATTCAATTATCTCACGTATGTCGTGATATACCAAATTTCCGTGGAGTCTTTATGCATACAAGTTTACCGCGAAACGGTCCATTGTCTAATGAATGTGCAATCATTAATCTTGATGATTCTAATGGTACAGGCACTCACTGGGTTGCCTACGTTAAATGCAATAATCTTGTAAATTATTTCGATTCTTTCGGTAATCTGAAACCACCGACTGAACTCGTACGGTACTTCGGTCCGCTTAGTACAATTTATTACCATCATGACCAATATCAGTCGTATGATACGAGCATTTGTGGTCAGTTGTGTGTTAAATTTCTAAGAGAACAGACAAAATGTCTTTAACATTTACGCTATCAGGACATGGACATGTATTGGAATCAAATTTTTTCCCTCCGATCAATCTGGACGACGGTCACTATGAACTGGGACTCGTAGATTTTCAAAGTTTCTACTCGATCGCCAATGTAGATGAGACGAATAATAATTTTTACTTTGGTAAAAATAAACTAATAACCATACCTACAGGCTGTTATGAGTTGAGTGCGATAAATGAATACTTGCGTATGCGGTTGGAGTTACCTTATGATGATAATGTTATTATTCTGCGCGCCAATAATAACACACTGAAAAGTGAAATAATGTGTAAATATTCTATTGATTTTACAAAGATTAATAATATTGGTTCTCTGCTAGGATTTTCGTCAGACCGCGTAATCCTACCAAACACTTGGGCTGAATCAGACGAACCTGTGAACATTTTAAAAGTAATTATTCTACGTATCGAATGTAATATTACCGCTGGTGCATATACGAACGGTAGACCACGACATGTCATCCACGAATTTTTCCCAAGCGTTCCACCAGGCTATAAAATCTCGGAAACACCGAAGAACGTCATTTACTTGCCAGTCATTGCAAGGGTAATCGATCGTCTCACATTACGTATTCTCGATCAAGACAATCGTCCTGTAAATTTTGGAAAGGAGGAAATCACCATACGATTACACATTAGAATGTTAAAGTAAATGTACTATTCTCTCTATATTATGTGTTTCATGGTGGCACCACCTGGTAGGTCTCTATTGGGACTTCGTGTGGATTCATCTATTCAAGTGTGTGGCATTTTTCTTTTCTGTAATGTACGGCTGTATGTACAATAAAAGTTGTATTATAGATAAGGAATTCTTATTATAACCCGAACAGGTTATGGGCCCAGTACACGCCGTGTATTGAAGTAAGAATTCATAACGAAATAAGTATATTTAGTTACTGAAAAATTAAAAGCTTTGTGACGCCTCTCATAAAGGTTATAAAACGGAAAGTGTCATGGCGTCGAATGCAGACTATAAAATACAACTTGATAAATTGGAAGGTCCTGAAGATTGGGCCAAATGGAAATGGCAAATGAGCATGATTTTTCGAGCACATAGGTTAGAAGCAATTGCAAATGGTATTCAAAAATGTCCACGATTATCAGAAGCACCAACGGCACTTGAAAAAAAGGCTCTTTCAGAATGGATGAAAGATGACGCCAAGACTGCCAGTCTTATTGCAGGTGCGTTAAGTAGGCCAATGGCCGAACTTGTTTTAACTTGCAAGCACGCAAATGAAATCTGGGAAAAATTGTGTGCAAGATTTGAAAGAAGTAGTGTGCAAAGATTAAATATGTTAATTGAACTATTTTTTCAAGCAAAACGTGATGAAAAAGAATACATTACGACACATGTTGCAAAACTTCAAAAACTATTCGTTGATTTAAATAATGAGCTGGCAAAGCATAACGAAAATACTCTCTCTGAACGCATGCTAAATGGACGAATATTGTCTACACTTGGCAAGGAATACAACAATTTCAAAGACTTATGGGATATAATTCCAACAGATAAACAAAAATTGAATTTACTTATCGAAAAATTATGTTCTATCGAGCTCAGAGAAATGAATCTTGGTAAAGAATTAAATGAAAATAAAGCATTTCTTGCACAAACTAACGGGAATAAGAAAAAGTCACACTGAATAATAATAAGTATGGGAAAACTGAATTAGCTAAAAAGAAATTTCCCTGCAATCATTGTAAAGAACTTGGACATTGGGTAAATGAATGTCCCAAAAAGAAAAATAAAAAAACTAAAGATTGTGATACGAAAAGCAATAATGCCTTTATTGCCTATTGTATGAATTCAATGACGCAAGAAGATAGTCATTCAAACAACTGGTATTGTGACAGTGATGCTTTTTATCATATTACCTCAAGTAATCTACATTTTGAAGACTATGAAAAGTTTGCTATTCCTAGAACAGTTTCATTAGGAAAACGAGATGCAGAAATGCAGGCATTCGGAAGTGGTACAATTAATGTAGAAATGTTTTACAATCAAAAATGGCACAGTGCAACATTAAAGAATGTCTGGTATATCCCAGAGGCAAGAGCTCACCTTTTTTCAGTCAAAGCAGCAGCACGGAATGGATTTAACATTTTTATGAACAATAAGGGTCTTGTAATTCGTAGAGAAGACAATAACGAGCTAGCAGCTACAGGTTATCTGAATAATGAACTTTATGTACTCAACATGCGTACGGTAAAACCTTCGCATACTGCACAAGTAAGTGTAGCTTTTGTTTCAGATCAACTTCAGCTATTTCACGAACGATTTGGACATCAAAATAAACGTCATGTAAAAACATTATTAAAGCAAATGGGTATTGATATGCCCTCTACCAATGAAAATTTGTGTGATGGTTGTGCAAGTGGAAAAATGCACAGATTACCCTTTAAGAAAAGAAATTATCAAACCACTTCCGTAGGTGAATTAATTCATACTGACGTCAATGGGCCAATGTCAACACACTCTTTAGGTGGAGCAAATTATTATGTATCATTTAAGGATGATTACAGCAAATTCAGACGAATATTCTTCTTAAAGCACAAAAACGAAGTGCACAAAGTACTGGAACAGTTTTTAAATGAAGCAAAAACTAACGGTCACACAGTAAAACGAATCAGATGTGATGGTGGACGAGAGTTTGACAATAAGGATGTAGCAGAATCATTAGCTAAACGGGACATTGAACAACTACTTTCAGCACCCTATACGCCTCAACAAAATGGAGCCGCAGAACGAGAGAATCGAACTACAGTTGAAGCGGCAAGATCTATGCTCTTATCTAGTAAATTACAAGAAAACTTGTGGGCCGAGGCCTGTAATACTGCAACATACCAGTGATGATAGAAAGCGGGTATTCGTTCCCCCCACTATGCAACCATAGGCTCACTACGACTCCGAAAGCCTTCTGGAAATTCTGGCATGCGTGAGACATTCCCAATCGTGCCCCTTCTCGCTGATCACATATACCATCACAGCGATGCATACGTGTCTCGGCTTCCGTCGCTTGACTTCGGCTAGTTTCGTTGAACGTAAGTACGAAAGAGAGCGGTATACTTTTCTCGGACCTCTCTTTCTCGCGCTCGATCTTCGTTCATTTAGCCAACGAGCAAAGCCGTGCTAGCCGAAGCAAATTAAGAAATGTCTTTTCTGGCAGCTATGATAAAAAAGCTGGCCATGTTGAATGAATATTAAAATAATATTTATAAGCAGCCATTAACTTATTAGATTTTATAATAAATAAGGAAATGCGATTATTTTACGTAACATTAATCAATTTTGTTGAGACTCATATGTTACGTATTATTGTTAAAAATATTTCATTTTCTTAATTTATTATTTAATCTAGTAGATTAATGGTAATAAAAAAAATCATTATGAGAACAAAATTTAAAAAAATTGCACGAGTCTTCGGGAATCGAACCCAAGCCCGCGATAACAGCAGGCAAGCGCCTTACCATCTACGCTATGGCACTTTTTTGGCATCTTAGAAGCAAAATCGCAAGTCGCTTATTAAAGCGACGGAACCTTTCTCTATTAAGTTTAATTTTCAGAAGAAAGTATTAATTATAATCTTATATTTATTTACTTCGTATGTCTTTTCATAATAAAACAAAATATTTTTTTTACATATTTCTAAACATTAATGACTTTAATTGCTGTAGCTTCAAAAACTTACTCTAACATTGCGGAGAACATTTTTGAAAGCTGCAGAATTAAAAATAAGTAACCCAAGAATCGTATTTGGTATTTAATATGTCATTCCTATTGCAATCTATTTAATTTAAAATACCTCATAAATAGAAAAACGATTAATCGTTCTTAACAAGTAAAAGCACGTGGATGACAGAGATTAAGTCGATATTTATAATAGATAATATATGAAAATAAATAAATAAATTGTGATCGATTTTTTACATTTTCAAATAATAGTATCGCATAATTAAAAGAGTTAGTGCAAAAGTGGATAAGCTAGTCTAATGGATCGATATCGCAATTTTGGCAAGTCATCGAATAGTTCCTCCCGATCTTTCTCCTTTAATTTTTACAATTTCTGAGAAATAAGCATCGTTTGCTAATTTTGATTTTCTCCTTCCGTACGAACATTAAGGTACGGGTACACGGCGCGTGAAGTGCCTTTTTGAGCCGGAAAAATTGCTTTTATCGAAAAAAGTTGTTTAGACATCGTAGAAAGTAGACATTTAGGGCTACTCGTAGATATGCTTATTTCTCAGAAATTGTAAAAATTAACGGAGAAAGATCGGGAGGAACTATTCGATGATTTGCCAAAATTGCGATATCGATTCTTTAGACTAGCTCATCCACTTTTGCACTACCTCTTTTAATTATGCGACACTATTATTTGAAAATGCAGAAAATCGATCACAATTGATTTATTTATTTGTTTATTTTCATATATTATCTATTATAAGTATCGACTTAATCTCTGTCAGCCACGTGCTTTTACTTATTAAGAACGATTAATCGTTTTTCTATTTATGAGGTATATTAAATTAAATAGATTGCAAAAGGAATGACATATTAAATACCCAATACGGTTCTTGGGTTACTTATTTTTAATTCTGCAGCTTTCAAAAATGTTCTCCGCAATGTTAGAGTCACTTTTTGAAGCTACAGCTGTTAAAGTCATTAATGCTTAGAAATATGCAAAAAAAATATTTTGTTTTATTATGAAAAGACATACGAAGTAAATCAATTTAAGATTATAATTAATACTTTCTTTTGGAAATTAAACTTAATAGAGAAAGGTTCCATCGCTTTAATAAGCGACTTGCGATTTTGCTTCTAAGCTGCCAAATAAGTGCCATAGCGTAGATGGTAAGGCGACTGCCTGCTGTTATCGCGGGCTCGGGTTCGATTCCCGAAGAGTCGTGCAATTTTTTTAAATTTTGTTTACATAATGATTTTTTTTTATTACCATTAATCTACTAGATTAAATAATACATTAAGAAAATGAAATATTTTTAACAATAATACGTAACATATGAGTCTCAACAAAATTGATTAATGTTACGTAAAATAATCGCATTTCCTTATTTATTATAAAATCTAATAAGTTAATGGCTGCTTATAAATATTATTTTAATATTCATTCAACGTGGCCAGCTTTTTTATCATAGCTGCCAGAAAAGACATTTCTTAATTTGCTTCGGCTAGCACGGCTTTGCTCGTTGGCTAAACGAACGAAGATCGAGCGCGAAAAAGGGAGGTCCGATGAAAGTATACCGCTCTCTTTCATACTTACGTTCAACGAAGCTTGCCGAAGTCAAGCGACGGAAGCCGAGACACGTATGCATCGCTGTGATGGTATATGTGATCAGCGAGAAGGGGCACGAGTGGGGATGTCTCACGCATGCCAGAATTTCCAGAAGGCTTTGGGAGTCGTAATGAGCCTATGGTTGCATAGTGGGGGGAACGAATACCCGCTTTCTATCATCACTGAAACATACATTTTGAATCGTACTGGAAAATCATCAATCGAAGGTAAAGTACCCTATGAATTATGGTATGGACGAGAAGTTGGAAAGCTTGATCATTTCAAGATATTTGGTACAAAATGCCACGTTTATGTACAAAAACAATTTTGATCAAAGTTTGAAAGTAAGTCGATACCCGGGTATATGGTTGGATATATGAATGATAAAGATGGCTATCGGATCTGGATACCATTACAAAAGAAAATTGTCCTTAGTCACGATGTAAAATTCAGTCCAGAAATTGTATGTAATACATATCCTCAAAGTCAGAATGAAAATAATGAAAGTGATATGGACAGGATTAACATTGGCGAACTGACCATATCGAGTGACTCATCTACCTCCAAAAATCAGGATCCAATGCAAACAGAAAACAACGAAAGCGAACTAAATGAAGAAATCAGTGAGGATGATGAACAATTGGATGAAAACGAGAGCGATGTGGCCTCGGATACTCAAGAAAGCGGAGACACTCAACTCAGAAGAAGTACACGATCAAAAAAACCTCCGAATTGGCTTACAAATTTTCTATTTCTTGCAGCGAATCAGATTGATTCATGTGGTAATCCGAATACATATGAAGATGCGGTGAAGTCAGATGAACATGCTCAGTGGCTTGAGGCTATGCAAGAGGAATTGTCGTCACTAAAGGAGAATAACATTTGGGTTCTTGTTGAAATACCAAAAGGAAAGGCAGTAATAAAAAACCGCTGGGTATTGAGAATTAAACAGCGTGATGACAAACCTTATTACAAAGCTCGACTGGTGGTAAAAGGATATGTACAACGGCCAGGATTAGATTATGATGAAACCTTTAGTCCAGTGGCACGTTACGACACTGTTCGCTCTATATTAGCAGTATCAACATTAAGGCAACTCACATTGAAACAATTCGATGTCAAAACGGCATTTTTGTACGGTTCACTTCAGGAGGAAATATATGTTGAGCAACCTGAAGGCTTCAATGATGGCACCGATCGTGTTTGTCTACTGAGACGAAGCTTATACGGTTTAAAGCAGGCCCCTCGCTGCTGGAATAACCGTCTTATACAATTCATGAAAAACGCTGGGTTGAAGATTAGCAGCGCAGACCCATGTTTATTCTATAAAAACTGTGAAAATAATTCACTCTACATCACTATATATGTTGACGATGGACTAATAGCAGGAAACAATGAAAGTATAGTTAATCAATTTGTGGAAAAATTAAAAGGGGAATTCAAAATCAACACTGGTTCACTGCAAAATTTTATTGGCATGAAAATTACTTGTCGAAATGACGGATCAATTTCTGTCAACCAAGAAAATTATACTCTTAAAATACTGGAACGATTTCGTATACATGAATCAAACCCAGTATCGACACCAATTAGTAAAGAGGAAACTAATTCTGTTGAATACATAAAAGACAATATACCTATTCGTGAAGCTGTAGGAAGTCTCATGCATCTGATGACTGCCACTCGCCCTGATATTTCGTTCGCTGTTAATAAGGTTGCAAGAGCCATGGACAAAACAACGACAGAAACTTGGAGCCAGATAAAACGTATTTTCAGATACCTCAAAGGTACAAGTAACTATTGTATAACATATAAAAAGGGTGATAATCAATTGAAAGTGTATACGGATGCTGGTTTTGCTGGAGACAAACAAACCAGAAGATCGACCTCCGGAATTTTAACCATGTTCTCAAACGGTGCAGTTACCTGGAATAGTCAAATGCAGAAAAGCGTGGCTCTATCAACTACGTAAGCAGAAATCATGGCAGTTAGTGAAGGGACTAAAGAACTTATATGGCTAAAACGTCTCCTTCAAGAAATATTGGGTTTGAACATCCCAACACCCGTGTTATACGTAGATAATGCAAGCGCTATAAAACTTGCAAAGAACCCAGAGTACCATAAGAGATCCAAACATGTGGAGATCAGACATTACTATGTTCGAGAAAGGTACATGCATGGAGATCTCAAGCTACATCATATTGAAGGGAGCAAGCAGCTGGCAGACCTGTTCACTAAGGTGTTGGAGCGTAGACGATTCCAAATGCTGAGAGACGAAATCGGATTGAACTGTGTTGATTAAGATGTAATTCATGTTCACTTATTGTGAAGAATAGTACATTATGGAGGAAGTGTTAAAGTAAATGTACTATTCTCTCTATATTATGTGTTTCATGGTGGCGCCACCTGGTAGGTCTCTATTGGGACTTCGTGTGGATTCATCTATTCAAGTGTGTGGCATTTTTCTTTTCTGTAATGTACGGCTGTATGTACAATAAAAGTTGTATTATAGATAAGGAATTCTTATTATAACCCGAAAATAGAAGATGTTGATTTATAAGAATTCCGACGATTATAAACCAACATTACTCGATGAACCAATCAGTCAATTAGCTGCAACAGAGCTGAATACATCAGTTCAGAGTGAAATAGGGAACAACGTGATCGGTGGCAAAAAAGTTTTGACAAGAAAAAATATAGATTTTTTACACTCATTGGGTCTGACTGTGAAGAAAAGAAATCATGGATCCATTGAACGTTACCGCACAGCCTGCGTATGACAACCGCATCACTAAATTGGAAATACATGCTTACAATCCGTATGCGAATGCATCATTGGGAAATAGCGATGAAATTCGTATCCCAATACAACAGCAAGATTTGATTCTTTTGCCCAGTGGTAGTTACCTCTACATAAAGGGGAAGCTGATTGAAGGTACTCGTGCTGCTACTAGACCTTTGACGGATAAAGTTATGTTCGACGCTAATTCCATGGCATTTCTGTTCGATGAAATTCGTTATGAATTGAACGGTATTGAGATTGATCGGTGCAAAAACGTTGGTATCACTACCAGTATGAAGAATCTCATATCTTTAAGCAGTGAAGAGAGTATGAGTCTACGTCATTCTGGCTGGTTCGTTGCCACTCAAGAGCGTGAAAATGTTGCTGACACATTCAGCTTTTGCGTTCCCCTGCATATGCTGTTGGGATTCTGCGAAGATTACAAACGTGTCGTTATCAATGCACGCCATGAGCTCGTTCTGATACGAGCGCGTAATGATATAAATTCAATATTTTCTTCGAATCAGTTTACCGATTCTGGGATTGAACTACACCGAGTGCAATGGAGAATGCCTCACGTAACTTTAAATGAATTTACCAAACTACAATTTCTACGCATTATCGAGCAGAATAAAAATCTCACCATGGCTTTTCGTTCCTGGGAGCTCTACGAATATCCCCTTTTACCTCAAACAGAGCGACATACATGGGCTGTGAAAGCGGCTACACAATTGGAGAAGCCTCGATACATGATACTGGCGTTTAGAAAAAATAAGAAGAACGATCAATACTCGAATGTACTTAAATTTAGCGATTGCGATGTACGTGATGTTAAAGTCTATTTAAATTCTGAGTTTTATCCGTACGATCGTCTCGACACTGATTTCACGAAATCTCGCTACTCCGTACTCTATGATATGTATGTAAAGTTTTTCCACTCATATTATGCTGGTGAAAAACTGTCGAAACCAATGCTCGATTACCTAAACTTCTTGCAATACGGTCCGCTCTTTGTAATTGATTGTTCACATCAGAACGAGTCGGTTAAAACAGGCACGGTCGATGTTAAGATTGAAATCGAGTGTTGGAAAAATATTCCGAGTAATACTACAGCCTATTGTTTAATTATACATGATAAAATTGTAGACTATAATCCGCTTACGAATATTGTTAGAAATGTAAGTTAGATATGTAAGGTTAGAAAAAAATAAAGCACTTTCTAATAAATATATATAAAGCATTTATTCACTCATTTATTATACAAATCACTTATTGTTTAATCTTAAATTCTAAATTATTATATTTCCCACCTAAATATTTCATGATCAAAATATTTTTTGATGCTGCATTTATCAGCTCCGTAAACTGATCCTGCGATTCGAGTAAGGCAACCATCCGGGCAGGGAGATAAAACCAATCCTCCGTTAATAGTTTCGCTATTATCCTTATTCCATATTTAGTCTTTATTTTCATCATTTCAATTATTTCATATTCTTTATTTTCCTCGAGACTGTTTAATTTAACAAATGTCTTCTCAGGGATGAAAGCGAATGCATTAACTCCAGTTAAAAATGCCATTTTATGTAGACCCTATATTAGAGAAAACTATTATTATTATTGAAAAATTAAAACAATATTTGAATAATATATTCCTACCTTTCTTTAGCAGTTGAGACTGAGGTATAAACTGATCTGAGTTTTCTTACTGGTTGTGGTTGATGCACTAACTAAAGTACAGATTGGAAGATTCTTGCTGGTTGTGCGGTCGATGCACTAGCTAAAGTTTGAACAGATTGAAGCTGGTTCAGTATTATTCGAATCCATTTATATAGAAAAAATTGTTGATGGAGGGGGTAAAATTCATTGATGGAAGGGGTAAATAATTTTTTGTTGAAAACGTGTGCAGATTTTTAACATGTCATTAACACTGATTAGTAAGATGATATACTGCTGATTAATCAAATTATGACTCTATTAAAAGAATATGCATGAATCATTCAAGCACATTTTGATGATCTTCAATGTGTTAGCGATCAACATATTTGTAAAGATCTATCATCTGGATAAAATATATATTAAAATTTCGTAAAAAAATATGATCTTACTGAAGATCTCAATTTCACCACACGTATGACATATCGTTATACGGTAAGGTCCAGCGTAGAGCGTCTAAGAGGTATTTAATTTTCATCACGTGCTGATATTTAATACGACAAAGATATTTGTATATCTGAAGCACGCTTCTCTCTCGCTGAAATTTGATGCATCAAAAGTATTTATACATCCAAAACATACATCGTTCATACAAATCTTTCTAATATGAATTATATTTAAGAATTAAACGACATAGGCTTCTTAATAAAATTATTCTTCTATTAAAAGCATGTGTATGAATTTAAGTAAAGGGGAATAGTGCTGCACATTTCATCAATTGGTAAATCTTGAAAAATTTATCATGAAAGGGTTGTAATAAATTTTCGATTACGATTAATCGTAGAAATTTGGTGCACCATAGTTGTTTTCGCGATCTATCATCTGAATAAAATATATATTAAAATTTTTTACTTTTTATAAATCACATATTGAGATGAAATTTAATATACTTAGTCATCAATTGGTATGTGTGTGTGTGTGTGTGTGTATAAAAATTAGTTTTAAAATAGAATTACTGTAGAAACTCGATATGCTTATTCTTCAATTTAAACACGTGTTAAAAATCGTTTCAAAAAGACTGTTGTAGGAATTTGCTTAAATAACTGAAACGTAATTTTATTTTGTTTCTTATTTATTTTACATTTCTTTTTCATACATATATTTCATAAAATAAACATTTTTCAATACACATAAACCTTCATGATTCATGCACACGGAAAGCTCCAACTTGTCTTTGCTGTCTTTCAATTTGAAATCTCCCCACTCGCATTCATCTGCATTACTTATTGTATAATCACAGATACCACTAAGCCAATTCCTTTTTTCTAGTCCTTTCACGAATATCTCTTGTTGTTCTTCTTCATTTATCACATATTTCCTTATAACATCTTTATACCTATAATACGGTGAATAGCCATCTGTCCAATTTAAGCCGTGATGGTTATAATATAACCAGCTAGAAGTAAAAATAAAAATATTACAGAAAAAAGCTTCTGTTTTAATTAAACAATTTCACTTACTTTGCTTGTTTTATCTCTGCCTCATTTAACCAAGAATATGGAAATGGTGGTGAAAATAAAATGTGAAACACTTTTTTATCGCGCAAAACTGCAAACTCTTTTACTATAAAAGAATTATCTTTCAATCGAAACCCTTGAAAGTCCACGAATGCAGGAACCATCGTTTTGATTACGATCTTTCGAAAAATTTGTGTTAAACTGACGTGTCCCCTGCCCCCTAACCTCAGATTTATTTAACCGAGAAAACGGAACAGTACGTTGCACCAAGTATGCTTTGAATCAATTGTGTGTTTGTGCATGCTATTATATATTAGTTCAAAAATTGCTGAGCTATGGAAAAAAGTAACACACTCAGCTACATTTAGGGTAAAGCGGATTCAGCGGGAGTAATAACATGCTGCAAAGATTCAAGGTTACGCGAGCGAAAAAATCAACGCGGGGAGAATCTGTTTTACCATCTAGGAAACTGCTTTTACCGACTGCGACCTGACGTCAGACGAGTGGGGGTATGACGTCAAAATGCTGCAAGTATCCTCGCGCACCCCCGCAACCCTCTCGCCTATACTTGCTGCGAGCTCACGTGGAGCCTCCGATTTCCCCCACCACCACCGCTTAGCACTTCTTGACTCCCCCCACTACCTCGCAACCAGGCTCATCCGAGTGGACAGGAGTGGGGGGGGGGGGGGGCAGAACCGGCCTAGCTTGTCTACTCAGGTATGGCTTTACTCTGTCTTCTGATACATGGCAGTAGATCTCAATACCAGGTTCTGTTGTGAGTTTTTGGAGATTTAGTGAGGTAAGATTCTCAATTAAGTGTTTTAATTCTTCATCTTCTTCCTGAGCCCTTTGTATTATTGTAGCACTGAGTGGGGTTGGCATTTGAATGCTGTCGATTCGTGACGAGGTGTCAGCCACCATATTTTCATCCCCATTGACGTGTTGGATGTGAGTGGAAAACTGAGAAATGTATTCAGTTTGTCTCAATTGACGATCAGAGAGTTTTGTATGCTTCTGTTGAAAGGCGTGTATGAGTGGTTTGTGATCGGTGCGTATAACGAAATGGCGCCCTTCAACTAAATATTCAAAGTGTTTCACCGCGGCAAACATGGCGAGTAACTCCCTGTCATAGGTGGAGTACCGTCGTTCCGTGGGACTAAGTTTTCGTGAGAAGAATCCGATGGGATGCCACATATCATCCTTCTTTTGTTCCAGCACTGCCCCTATAGCTGTAGTGGATGCATCAGACGTCATGCGCAGCTCTGCATTAACAGTAGGAGACTTTAATTATGTGGAGTCGGCCAAACCCCTTTTACAACGTTCGTATGCTTCTTCCGACACCTTGTTCCAGACAATAGGAGTTTTATCATTCTTCTTTGAAGACTTCAAATAATCGTTAAGTGGTGCTTGATGAAAGGCTGCATCAGGTATGGATCGTCTGTAGTAATTGAGCATCCCAAGAAACCGTCGTAGTTCCATGACGTTTTCTGGTCTTGGGAAGTTTAGAATCTTCTCTACTCTATCTATTGCAGGTGAGTATCCATTCTTATTAATTCTGAAGCCAAGAAAATCAATTTCCGACTTTCTCAATTTAAATTTGCTGAGATTGATAGAAAGGCAAGACTCCTTAAGGATTTCAAAAACAGCTTTCAAGTGATTTCTGTGTTGTGTCTCATTTTCAGACATTATCAATATGTCGTCGACGTAGACGAACGTGAAGTCCAGCCCTCGGAATAGATGATCTATGTACCTTTGAAAGGTTTGCGTGGCATTCTTGAGTCCAAACGGCATGACAAGATATTCATAGAGTCCCCATGGAGTGTTTATAGCCGTTTTGGGAACGTCTTCCTTGGTTATTGGTATCTGGTAGTATGCCTTTTCCAAGTCGAGTGATGAGAAGATGGTTTTTCCGTGAAGCATTGGAAAAATATCCTGGATGAGTGGTGGAGCGTAACGATCTGGCACCGTGATCGCATTAAGCCTGCGATAGTCTCCATAAAGTCTGTAGCTCCCATCCTTTTTAGGTACAACGTGTATGGGACTGGCCCATGGACTTCGTGAAGGTTGAAGAATTCCGGCATCCAGCAGATTGGCGATTTCGGCTTTTGCTGCCTTAGCTTTTTCTCCAAAGATCTTCCTAAAGCGCTCAAAAACTGGAGCACCCTTAGTATTGATGTGATGCGCGAAAGTTGACTCCTTCAGTATGTGTTTGCCGTTTGGCTTGGTGATCTCCACATATTGAGCGAGCAAATCTGCGTATGGCAATGTTGAGTCAATTGTCGATAAATTAATAGTATTGGCTCTAAGTATTTCTCCTCTTGAGGTGAGTTTAGTGTTCGAATCGATCAGTCTACCGTACTTGAGATCAATTGAGAGGTCAAAATAACAAAGGAAATCAGCACTTATTATGGCCGTTGGAACATCAGCAATGACGAAAAGCCATTTGAAGCATCTCCTCAGGTCTAAGTCAAGGTTAAGTGTTTGAGTTCCATACGTCGATATCTGTGTGGAGTTTGCAGCATATAATATCAAATTTGTTGCTGGCAATGTTTTCTTAAAACGACCTACGGGAACGATCGATATGACTGATCCAGAGTCTATCAGAAATTTCTGGCCAGTTTTCTTGTCTCTTACGTGTAACCTATTTTCCAGGTCTACTTGGTTAATTTTGCTGCCATCGGTTGCTTTAATTGATGACAGCGTACCTAGTTTTCCGCCTGCTTCTTGATTTCTCCATAGAGCAAACAACCCTCGGCACACTTCAAAGCCTGTTTTCCGAACTTTTCGTGAAAGTAACATAGGCGAGATGTGCGTGCTGGAGACTGATCAAGATCTCGTTCTGGACCTATTCTCGAAACTTCTACCTCGTGTTGAACTGTTTTCACTGTTAAGTTTTAACTCTTTAATCTCCTGCATGCAATTAACAATTAGCGCTTGCATATCAGATAATCTTTGTTCTAGGCGTTTGGCGTGAGTTTCCTGATGAGCATTCGTAGTTGTAGCCATTACGTATGAAGAGCTGAATACATCCATCAATCGATCAGACATTTCAGCCAGGCCATCCAGGCCCATGCTACTAGAAATTAAAAGATGAGGATGAATGTGAGCCGGTAGTCTCTCGAGCCATAACTGATGCAAGATTCCATGTCCTACTTCTCCTTTAGCAAGGTCCTGCATTTCTCGGAGTAACTGTGAGGGTTTTTTGTCAGCAAGAGCCAGGTTCTTCAGCAGTCGGTCCACTTGCCTTGCTCTTGATTCCAATAAGCGGTTGAGTATCACGTTTTTCAAATATTCAAATTTGTCCTTTGCTGGAGGTCGTCGTATAACGTCCGTTAGCTGCCGTAACGTGTCCGCGTCAACAGCACGAAGGACAGCCAAGTATTTAGTGTCATCACTTGTGATTCTGGAGGCAGTAAATTGTGCTTCCACAAGAATGAACCAGGCGTCCGGCGCATCACTCATAAACGTTGGTAGTTTCTGCTTCCAAACAGCTTGAATCTCGTTCACACCCATTTGAACGTTATACGGCACGTTCATATAATTCGGAGTCTCACTCATGCTGCTTGAATCCTGCGGTTCTACAGCAGGGAAAGACGCCCGATTGCTCGCTGCTTGAGTGAGGTTGATTAGGTAATCTTCTCCGGCTTCTTGTGTCTCATGTCTAGTAGGCGATCTTAGAATGTTGGGCATCTTTTTCATCGAAAAATCCTTGATGATTCTTCATAAGCTTCAACCGATCAGAGATCACGTCGGGGTCACCACATTTGTGGGGAGAACTAATGGTTGTTCGATGATAAAACAGATCTCTATCACGTATTCCTAGGAAATTGTCCTTTATTTAACTCCGTTCTACACAATGTAATACACTTAAATAGTTACAAAGCAAAGTATGACGACTTGATGGGTTCCAAGTCATATCACGGTATTGAGAACCATATGACCATACGGGCCAAAGGTTCAAGCGGAAGAGAGATCTTGATCCAAAGGATCTTTTGAACCTGCTCCTGATCCAGATGATCCAGTGCTGCCACCAACTTGACGGTCGATCCAAGTGCGATACGCACTAGACATTTTTGCCAACCTATCAGTCAGTTCAGTGCTGCCACAGATGATTATGCCCTCGCGCCATCTATCGAAACTGATGCGAAACAACACGGCAGAGCTTCGAATAGGGTAAAACAGATCTACATTAGATAATTTTATAATTTAAGAAAATATTTTAATTTTAGCGTAGAAAGATACACGAAAATAGCATTAATTTGTTAACAAACGAAATTAATAAAATTGTTATACATATACCCTACATTATTATTACAATATCCTTCTTAAATTTAAATATATGACTTCCAGATGATTTGTTTGATTCTATATATATATATATATATATATATATCAAACAAATCATCTGGAAGTCATATATTTAAATTTAAGAAGGATATTGTAATAATAATGTAGGGTATATGTATAACAATTTTATTAATTTCGTTTGTTAACAAATTAATGCTATTTTCGTGTATCTTTCTACGCTAAAATAAAAATATTTTCTTAAATTATAAAATTATCTAATGTAGATCTGTTTTACCCTATTCGAAGCTCTGCCGTGTTGTTTCGCATCAGTTTCGATAGATGGCGCGAGGGCATAATCATCTGGAAGCTAAACGATGGGATCGAAGCGCCGCCTACCGGCAAGGATTGCTTCGGGACACGGCAGCAATCTCCCGTTTCATCTCTGATACGGGCGTTTTTCTAACTGTGGACGTTTATTTTCAGGGATTAGATCCAGATCTCGGATCAGACTTACCGCAGTGTCGCAGCTTACGAAAAAATAATACTAGATCACCCTAGACTAATCCGGATCTAGTGAGGAGGCTTTCGCGAGAGTGAATCCGGATCCAGATTTAAATAGAGTAATTAGGGCCTATTCAGGTGTGGAAATTTTAGCTGTCATTAGTGGCATTATTCTAATCAACAAAAGGTAAATATTAAATGTCCAATTTGTTTTGCTAAATATAAAGAAAGAAGTATAATAATCATTAATAATTTTCACTTTTTATATAATATATTAATTTTATTACATAATTTCTCTTAATAACATATTATTTACAGATTAAACAATGGATTATATGAATTTATGGAATATTTTATTTGAAAATGATGAGGAGGAAGATGATGTATTATTATTTTCCTCCTCATCATTTTCAAATAAAATATTCCATAAATTCATATAATCCATTGTTTAATCTGTAAATAATATGTTATTAAGAGAAATTATGTAAGAAAATTAATATATTATATAAAAAGTGAAAATTATTAATGATTATTATACTTCTTTCTTTATCTTTAGCAAAACAAATTGGACATTTAATATTTACCTTTTGTTGATTAGAATAATGCCACTAATGACAGCTAAAATTTCCACACCTGAATAGGCCCTAATTACTCTACTTAAATCTGGATCCGGATTCACTCTCGCGAAAGCCTCCTCACTAGATCCGGATTAGTCTAGGGTGATCTAGTATTTTTTTTTTCGTAAGTTGCGACACTGCGTTAAGTTTGATCCGAGATCTGGATCTAATCCCTGAAAATAAACGTCCTGTGGCATATAGGAGATTCGTGTTAGTTGACTATAGCGCTCAGAATGATGGTGTCTGAGAGCGCTGATTGGTCAATATCACGTAGTGCCAACATGAAATGGTCCGTTACCAATAGATGAATTAGAAAAATGAGACCTATCCGCCATTTTTCGTATTCATCTATTGGTAACGGACCATTTCATGTTGGCACTACTGGATATTGACCAATCAGCGCTCCCAGACACCATCATCCTGAGCGCTATAGTCAACTAACACGAATCTCCTATATGTCGCCGTAAAAACGCCCTGTAGTATTGGCCATTCATTATTGGTCAGTACTCACAGAGATGAAACGGGAGATTGCTCATGCGAGGTCCCGAGGCAATCCCTACCGGTAGGCGGCGCTGGTGTTGGCAAACGCGTGTCTCAGGTCCATCTAACCCCTAACGCCATCTATCGGAAGAGACCTCGAAGCACGAGCGTTAAGCTTAGAATAGGGTAAAACATATATGCATTGTTGCCAGAAAGCGGAGTAAAGAGAGAGCGGAGATATTTTCTCGGACCTCTCTGTCTTTCTCGCTGTTAGCTTCTAGCAGAAGAGTCGAGGCAAAATCTTTCCGTTTCGCTTTGCCGAAAATCTACCAATATTCGATGTCATTTATATTTGCAGGCCAATGCCTTTATACATGATTTTTTCAGCATATTTATTTATCAGCATTGACTTATTTAAATCAATAATAAATTAAGGAAATGCGTATTTGATATATAATAATTATTTTAACTATAATTTCATCGTTATATTTCGCTTATTTCCGTAAAATCTGAATTTCTTTAGTTTATTATTGATTATTGTAAGTCAATGGCCATTAAAAAAAATTTAATCTTAAAAAAAAAAGAAAAGTACCGTTCAGGAATCGAACCCGGACCCACAAATCGCCACGCGATTACCTTACCGCCTAGACCACGAGGCTTCTTCAGTGCACCATAAACAGATAGCCTTTTTAAGGGCTTGAAATCTTCTTTTAAACCATATAAATAAACGAGCAACCGACAGCTTTATTCATTATTATTCTGTCATAATGGTACACAAATTAAGGAATAATTATATTTTGAATAGTTTTCAAAAGCTTTTCCAATAGCCAAGAACGAAGATAAATAATCAATTAACGCTCGCAGTTTCCGTTCTTGGTTATTGGAAAAGCTTTTGAAAATCTACATTATATAATTATTCTTTATTTTGTGTACCATTATGATAGAATAATAATGAATAAAGATGTCGGTTCTTCGTTTATTTATATGGTTCAATAGAAGATTTCAAGCCCTTAAAAACACTATCTGTTTACGGTGCACTGAAGAAGCCTCGTGGTCTAAGCGGTAAGGTAATCGCGTGGCGATTCGTGGGTCCGGGTTCGATTCCTGATCGGTACTTTTCTTTTTTTTTTAAGATTAAATTTTTTTAAATTGCCATTGACTTACAATAATCAATAATAAACTAAAGAAATTCAGTTTTTACGGAAATAAGCGAAATATAACGATGAAATTATAGTTAAAATAATTATTATATATCAAATACGCATTTCCTTAATTTATTATTGATTTAAATAAGTCGACAATGCTGATAAATAAATATGCTGAAAAAATCATGTATAAAGGCATTGGCCTGCAAATATAAATGACATCGAATATTGGTAGATTTTCGGCAAAGCGAAACGGAAAGATTTTGCCTCGACTCTTCTGCTAGAAGCTAACAGCGAGAAAGACAGAGAGGTCCGAGAAAATATCTCCGCTCTCTCTTTACTCCGCTTTCTGGCAACAATGCATATATGTTTTACCCTATTCTAAGCTTAACGCTCGTGCTTCGAGGTCTCTTCCGATAGATGGCGTTAGGGGTTAGATGGACCTGAGACACGCGTTTGCCAACACCAGCGCCGCCTACCGGTAGGGATTGCCTCGGGACCTCGCATGAGCAATCTCCCGTTTCATCTCTGGTACTCAGTACTCAGTATAGCAACTTACGACATCGTAGCATAATTTAAAATGGCGGAGTTGTCAACGCTGAAACCAATTTGGAAGTGGACTCCTGAAGAAAAGTTTGAGGAAGCTTTTAATTATAAAGAAAGTGGGATTATTTTATTTAAAGAAAATAAAAATATTGATGCATTTCATAAGTTTAGCATGGCTTGTAAAATCTTATTGACGTTAGAGCCAATTGCAGACCTAGAATTAAGAAATACTTTACAGAATGAAATAACTAATTTAAGACTTATACTTTACAGTAATATGGCTTGTTGTCAGTATAATCAGAATAATTATGAACATGTAATAACGCTGTGTAACAAAATTCTAGTTCAAAATAAAACTAATATTAAAGCATTATATAGAAGAGGACTTGCTTATGGTAAATTGAAAGATTTTGAAAAAGCAATTGATGATTTAAAAACTGCTCTTAAATTAGAGCCGCAGAATTCTGTAATCAGAGCCAAATACAATATTTATTATGTAAAATGGCTTGAATCAAATAAAAGAGCAAATGAAATGGTTAAAAGAATGTTTAAAAATCAATAGTTGAACAATTTTGCTAAAGTCGAATAAATTGTATTTATTAAAAGAAAAGATATTTTCTTATTTTCATTTTATACTTAAAGTAGTTCACTCTTAGATATGTAATAGTCAAGTATGTTTTGAAATTAGAGTAAATAAAGTAAGTATTTAAAAACAGCTAGAAAAATCAATGGAAACTTAATTAGTACATTTTTTATTTGCAGTATACATCACATATTACATATGTCAGGATCTATCACTAAAACGACTTAAAATATTTATGTAGAAAAAACTTAAGTTGGTCTATAAAGACAGCTATAAAAGTACTATAAATTTTATATTATATCTCTTTCAATGCAAATAGAAAAAGGTAACGAAAAGATCTTGTGTAAAGATTATTATATTACCAAAAGGATCACTTGTATTTATGTTTTAAGTAGTAGTCCTTATTTATTCTTCTTTACTTGTTCTAGGGCTAAATGCATCTTGTGTCTTAGGACTGTTCTCATAAGCCTTGATTAAGTTGGATTGAATTAAGTATGCTATAAAATGTTACGTTAAATATAATATATTTAACTTAATAAAGCTTTATCAAGGCTTGTGAGACTGGTTCTTAAGTGGATATCAGACAATACTTTTTCATGTAGTGGATTGCTTCCAGGAGTTGAAATGTTTGCTAACTGATTATAATAATGCACATACCCAATCACTAGCTGCTATTCTAAATTCATCAAGAAATGCAGCATAAGAAAAAGCATTGTCTGATTTTGGTTTTAAATTTAAATTTATGAGAAAACTGTTATACTACAATCTAATACTGAACATTTAATATTTTTTACTTATCTGCAGACAAATGAAATCTTAGTACTTCTAAATTAGTTAAAGGAATTATCTACTTTGATATTTAGAAAAGCTTTTTCATCAATTTTTATTAAAGTGGATGAATAAAGCTAAGGCCTTAAGAGCCGGTGTAGCCAAGACCTGTAAACTTTATTATTGCTTGTAGTACATCAATTCGGTTCAATATAATTAATCTTGCACCTGGCCAGGGGAAGTAGAAATCAGAGGGACGAAGAGATATCTAGGGAGTTTGTTCGTATCTGTCAAATAGCGAGGTTAACCTTCATTTTTGTATCGTAAACAAAAATAATATTTTCGGAAAACGATTAAAGAAAAGAAGGAAGGATTTCAATAAATAACAGAGAAGAAAAAATATATCATATGAGTATTAATTAATAACAAAACATGAAAATTATTGTGAATTTTTAAGGAATTATACTTTGTGGTTGTTTTATTATTGTTGCAGATGAAATCCTGTTTCTGATGAGTTTCAATTAAGGAAAAAAGTACTTATAGACCAATAAATGAAAAAGCATTAATATATGAGTAATTTTGTGTGGCCCAGTCATTTCAATATCTGTGACGTAATATTATCATAGTGAATGTGTAGGCGATTGCTGTATATACATCGAAGGCTTATTGTAAATTAATTATGATGTACGATAATGTTCTGATTCCTATTATTATAAATTAAAGCTAGTTCAATTAAAATATTATTTTTGTTTCATCCATTTCCAAATTCTATAGTATGTAATTACATATTCTCGTAGTATTCATATATTCTTTAAATTACTAACAAAATTACAACTATTTTGTTTGTAAAGTATAGCTGTTTATTGCAATGATATTTATTATTCAATTTGTGACGAATTGCATAGGATTTCTGCAAATGTCTTATTGGTTTGTAATACCCTTCCATATTTTCTGTGACATTTATTTGCCTTGTCAGTTCCTTCTTCTAGTTTTCAACATATACGAATATTTCTTTGCTATTTGTAAATACACTCATATATGGCTATTCTATTGACTAGTTGATTCTATAAATGTTAAGATAATTGGTAAACTATTGTTTTATTAGTATAGTTCTATTCACTTGCAACTGCTCAGCAATATCTACTGAACTTATTCCTCCATTCCACAGACTGATGGCCTTTCGTTCTTTTATCATTTCACTATTATTTGGCATTTTACATTTTAGTTTTTCAAGACCCACTTATAAAACTGTTTAAGCTGTATCAGCTATGAAACAAAAGAAGAAAAATAGGTATTTGTTTTAATTTATTTTGTAGATGAAATAGTATTTCCCTTCTTTTGTTTCGTGGCTGATACAGCTTGAATAGATTTATAAGTGATTCTTGAAAAACTAAATTGCAAAATGCCAAATAACTATGAAATGATAATAAAAAAAGGAGAGGCTATCAATCTGTGGAAGGGAGAACTAAGTTCAGTAGATATTGCTGAACAGTTGCGAGTGAATAAAACTCGTGTTAATCGATGGATTAAACAATACATTGAAGGAGGATATTCAGGACAATGCGATAAGAGAGTACATAATAAAAGACCGAGGATTACAACAGAAGAACAATATAGGCAAATTGTTCAGGTAATGAGCGAAGATCCTTTTCAGTCTTCGTATAGTGTAGTGAGCAAATTAGGCTTCTATATTTTCAAAATTACTGTGCACAGAAGGCTTCATGAAGATGGCATACATTGCCATAGTACTGCTCACAAAATAAAGATACCCAGCAACATAGGCAACAACGAATTGGGTTTGCATTAGAGTATTTGAGCATGGAAGAATTCTAGGAAGACGTCATCTGGAGTGATGAAAAAGTTTTTTAATCCTCTGAAGATGGGGGATTACATGTTTGGTCCCCAGACAAAGAAAAATATAACAAAGAATGTGTTGCCTACAAATAAAAGCAATCAAATTAGTGTTGCATTCTGGAGCTGGATGCCGAAGCATGGTGTAGATGAAGTATGTACTATTAATACCAAGATGAATTCTGTGACGTACACAAGCCTTTTAGAGTACTATATGCTGCCAAGTGTTCGAAGAAGGTACCCCAGACATGAGGTTCCAATAATAAAATTTATACAAGATAATTCCAGTGTGCACACTTTGAATATGACCAAGCAATGGTTTAACAATTATCCTGAAGTCCTTAAAATTGACCAGCCAGCAAAATTTCCAGAACTCAATCTTAAAGAAAACATCTGGAGGATAATTGTAAAATGTTGGAGACCTGAAGAAGAAAGGACGAAGAAAGGATTAAAAAGTTATGCAGAGAGAATGTGCCAGGGACTGGTCAATCAACCAGAAATATGTGAAAATCTTGTAAACTCTATCCCTTGTCGCTTACATGAATTAGTAGTAGCAAATGGCTATGAACTAAGGTATTAAAGTGATTTATTAAGTAAACTTAATAATCTTTACATATTACTTTGACTTTTTCATTATACATTGTATGATGCAGGGGGTTTTAGTGGGTATACTTAGGGGTGGCGCCTTGGTTGAGACCGTCTTTCTTAAGGTAATCAAAAAACCATTCCCTCTAAGTGTCTTGATCTAAAATGGGGTCTTTTCACATAATTCTGGCCTGCAAAGATCAGGATATGCATAAAAACATTTCACCATGTATCTAAATCTAATAAAATAATCAATGAGCATATACATAGGAGTATAGATAAAATTAATATAAAATATATTTAAAATACATTATATTATATTTTCATTAATTCAGTGGCCAAATTCATTTTAAAGGTAACATATAACCTCAGGCACTTTTATTGTTATAGGTGGTTTAATATATTAGGATAACTCTGCTACATCAGAAAGCACGATAGCCTTCTTCTTTCTGTACATGTTGAAAAAGAGATAAATATTTGTTCCCTATAATCAGACTCTCATCGGAAAGAGGATTTCACCTGCAATAAAATTGAAAAAACCACAAAGTATATTTTCTTAATAATCTATTTTCACGTGTTTTATCAATTAACACTCATCTGATTTTTTTTTCTTCAATTACTTATTAAAGCCTTTCCTTTTATTGCTGTAATTTAGTTTTCGTAATTATTATTCCTTTTTACATTCTCACAAATTAGGTTAATCAATGACAGTTCTGTCTGGTTCTGTCCACGTCCAGTTCTGTCGACGAAAAAGAGAACCATTCCATTGGGTGCATCCAGAAGCACAACCGCTCAGTGAGCGCTCGGTGAGCGCTCGCCAAATCCCCTAGACAAAAGTACTGGATGAAACTGCTCATTAACGGGATCCCTCAAGCCCTCTGTAGCCAACATTACGGAACGAAAAACGAAGGAGAATTGTCCAGCGCTATTTTTCAACCGATTTCAATGTTTTTGGGCTTATTGGAATCGTTAGGACTCGCCTTTCGTCATAAATAAAGCCGTATTTTCTAAAAAACGTAAAAAAATAAAATTGTTTAAAAATTCGCATTAATAATATTTAAACGCAAAATAAATCGAAAAATCGGGCTTCTTTATGACGAGGTGCCAGACCTAACGATTCCAACAAGCCCAAAAAGATTGAAATCGGTTGAGAAATAGAGCCGTACCATTGTCCCGCGTTTCTGAGGTGGGCGAAAACCAAAAATTTGTAGGAAGGCAGCTAGGCTTCCGCCCCTCTCGTGGCTCACGCTAACGTGTTCCCCCACTCCAGCATCCAAACTTACTGCGAAGCTTTCCTCATATTTACGCTATTCCCCTATCTGTAGCTATACACATATAAATACCGTTAAAATAATGTTGAGAACATTTCATTTCGCCGATATAATGAAATTGCTAAAAATGCAATTATCATTTTGAAATAAAATTGCAGAAAAGGAGATTTCGTAATGCTTGAAATATAGGGCATACGGCGAAACGCGGGACAATGGTACAGCGACACTGCGGTAAGTCTGATCCGAGATCTGGATCTAATCCCTGAAAATAAACGTCCACTCTTTTCACTCCGACGGAGCTTTCCCTAGAATTCCCTATTCACTCCGTCTAGTAATTCTGTGTCCGGGAGCAAGTTAGATAGTGAATAGGGAATATGGAAGAGCTGTGATAGCTAATTGCTATTCTATCCCCAATTCCCCACTTCTAAAAGGAAAATAGGGGTAAGGATAAATAAGAAATATTGGCACTAATTGGGAGCTCTGTCTGACTAGTTTAAGCGGGAAAGAAGCAAAATTGACAAATGTTGGTTTCATTATTTTGGAATTAAATTTTAAACGTTTGTTTATATAAATCTAAGGGCCTGATAAAGTAAGTGAAATAAATTTTAAAATAATACAATATCGTGTATAGTTAAAAAATTAATCTTTTATTTCTTTTTAACAGTTGTTATGAATAATGAATATAGTTCGTGTAGACTCTACCAATTTTAATTTAATTTATTTTGATAACTGTCTTCTTTCAATTAATTGCAATAATTTAGTAGTACAGCAAAAATGAAAAATTCCGGTAGCAACTTTATCCCTCCATATATTTTTAATATAATTTTATAAACTACTCACTACTTTTTTCTTGCAGTAGGACATCCATTTTTATTTTATCAAAATAAATTAAATTAAAATTGGTAGAGTCTACACGAACTAAATTCATTATTCATAACAACTGTTAAAAAGAAATAAAAGATTAATTTTTTAACTATACACTATATTGTATTATTTTAAATTTTATTTCACTTACTTTATCAGGCCCTTAGATTTATATAAACAAACGTTTGAAATTTAATTCCAAAATAATGAAACCAACATTTGTCAATTTTGCTTCTTTCCCGCTTAAACAAGTCAGACGGAGCTCCCAATTAGTGCTAATATTTCTTATTTATCCTTACCCCTATTTTCCTTTTAGAAGTGGGGATAGAATAGCAATTAGCTATCACAGCTCTTCCATATTCCCTATTCACTCTCTAACTTGCTCCCGGACACAGAATTACTAGACGGAGTGAATAGGGAATTCTAGGGAAAGCTCCGTCGGAGTGAAAAGAGTTTAATTCCGAACTCAACTAGAATTACTGGACGGAGTGAATAGGGAATTCTAGGGAAAGCTCCGTCGGAGTGAAAAGAGTTTAATTCCGAACTCAACTACTGTAACGTGAAGAAATTCAGGGCTTGAAACCTCAGAATTTGAAGAAAAAAAAGCAGTTTCCATGTTCGGGAGCTGGAAATGAATACACTCTGAAGAAAAATTAGATAAATTATGTGATAATTTATCATTGTTATATGCAATAGCCGTCTATCTAGAACGATTACTGCCTTTTTCTCTTCAAATTCTGAGGTTTCTTGCCCTGAATTTCTTCACATTACAGTGACCTTAAGGGCCAGTACAAGATGGAAATTCAAGCATACCATTTGAAAAAATAAAATCTGAAAACTGCAGATTTAGGCTGGCAACATTGCGAAAAAATGACGTCACTTCGTAGACGAGGCTGAGTCAAGAAATTGTGAAATGGTAGTACAATATTTTGACAGGCATATGCATTATGAATTTCGAACGAAAGCGAAATAAGCAATGCCTTTAGAAAGTGTGTGTGTGTCTAATAATTATAAGATAATTAATATTCAGAAATATGTACTTATATTTTAAATTAATTGTATGCGAATTATTATTAATGATATAAATGTAGATTGTGTTTTGGTAAATAAAAGTGTTTTTTTTAGCTGAACAAGAATATAGGGTTTATTTTTTAAATACAATCATTAAATTGTTATAATTTTAAACAATTATAAAATATAATATTCATTATTTTTATCGAAACAAAATTCCTGTTTAATTCTTAATATAAATTACTGACAATGCAAAAAATTATGAAAATTTTTCTACCTTCCTTTACACTTTGATCTTTTGCTTTTCATTCTACGTTAGCTGTTACAAGAATTTGATGTAAAGTTGTCTGTCCTCCAGGCCTTTAAATAGTCTCTATCACCATTTGGAGATTGCAATTTGCACTGGATTACACTATCTTGCACAGTGCATTTGGTTCCCACCATTTTACTAATCCTTTACCAGCCGTGAAATGACTTTACATTAACAGGAAAATAACTATTGAACAATATTGAACGAAAACGATTAAAATATGTACATGGCAAATGGAAAACTGTACTTGAACTCTTCTAAATTAAACGGCAAGTCTGTAAAAGAAATTGTATATAGTTACAAACAACAAGTTAAATGTTTATGAAAAAGTATAATAATATGCAAGTCAACCACTTATTTTTATATAATTTATATACACTTGCCTTGAAAAATAATTTTCTATTAAATCTTGCCGATCATTAGGCGTTGGAGAGGACCAAACTTGTGGAATATTTAAATAATTCTGCATATCGGTTTTGTGATATGATTTAGCACGTCTTATGACGTTGTGGAGAATGACAGTAGCCATAACAACATTCATTGTACGTTCCCATTTTGTGAAGCGGGTTCCAATTGTTAAAACTGGAAACGTCCTTCCCCAAACTCCAAAGCATTTCTCCACCTAAAGCAATTATATTATAATGAAGATAACCATGCGGATAAAAGTGAATTCCATTATTATATTTATAGTTATACCTACCATGCATCTTGTCCTTATGTGTGCTTCATTATATAGGACCTCCGACGGTGTTTGTGGATTCGCTAGCGGTATTATTAAATACCGATGGTTTCGGTAGCCACGGTCACCTAAAATAATACCATTTTCAAATTGAAAATTGTCGAATCGGAATTTGAGTCGACTATTCTCAAAAATAGTACTATCATGGGCTGACCCCGGCCACCTGGTAACGATATCCGTAATTTCTAGTCGGCTGTTAACTAGGCACTGCACATTAAGGCTGAAGAAACCTTTGCGGTCTAAAAAGCTCAGCATCTTCACCTCCTAAGTATAAATTGAAATAAATAAATTAAAATAAGGAAAAAATAATATTTTCACTATATTTTAAATAAATAATTATTAAAGACAATTACCATACGATCTTATTCGTATATGCACGCAGTCGATTGCTCCAACAACGTGAATCATTCCTGATAATTGGAAATTATCATTCGCTGTCCGTAATATCTCTCCTTCAGTTCTAGGCAGTTTAATATATTTTAAACACAAATCACAAATTGCAGCTGATACTGAATGGACAATTGTTTTAGCACTATTTTTGCTAATTCCAGAAAAATCTGCTACGACTAGCAGGTAGCAGCCTGTAGCATAAAATCTTAGAGTAGTTAATAATTTTATACTGGCTGGAATTGCTATATTCCTGAAAACCAATAAATTATTATTTATTGAGAGTGTCATAATTATTGATATATGTTATATTAAATTGTGCTAATAATAAAATGGGTACTTACATTACTCTTGAACTGATGTTATGTTCAATTTGTCCCAAAATTTCTAAAAATTGCTTTTTATTAAGCCGAAAGCGATTAACAAATTCAGTATTATTCATTATTTCAAAATAATTTATCCTTCTTAGCACTACTCGACGTCTTCGCGGAGGATCATTTTCAGCTTCTTCTTCTTCTTCATTTGAAGCATAAACCATTTCAGTTTCGTCCATTTTAAAACTTTATATTAAAATTCAGTGATTCGCTGATCTTGCCAATTATATTTATAAAACAAAATAGATATATGTTAATTACCCAGTGACAAAAGAGTTTGCTATCGATATCAATTCGATTTTAAATTGACATCAGTAGAAAACAAAATAATGTCAAATCAATATTGAATTGATATCGATAGCTAACCCTTTTTTACTGAATATTGGTTACGTTACATCGAGAGCGTTTATAAAATTAATATTTAATATAAAGAAAAGGTAAATTTGAAAATATTTTTTTATTATATAATGGTTAATTGAAATTATAACTATTTCTTGTTAATCAGAATTTAGATTTACAAATTACCACATAGTTTTGTTTATTTTTAAATTAATTTATATCAAAATTTCATTTATATTCCAGATGGAAAAAAATCACCGTTTTAAGTTTTTGGAGATTGTCCAAAAATATTTCTCCGTGGTAGAAAACAAAGCTACAGACGGTACTACCAAAGGAGAAAAACAAGAAGCCTGGAAAAAAATTAAGGCGGAAATGATAGATGCGACCAACGGAGAATGGAGAAATTTATGCCCTGAAAATATGTGGAAAAATCTAAAAAGGCAAGCTCGAAAGTACCATGTAGCTTCAAGAAAGGAACATTATAAAACGGGTATATTTAATACATATTATATATTTGTGGTACTCATCGATTTTATTAATTTTTATTACATAATATTTTTGTAGGCGGCGGAATATCGATGGCTCCTGACCCTGATGAATTTTTGGAACTTGTGGTTTCCTTACTAGGAAAATCCGCGGCTAGAATGGACTATCGTGGAGATTGTGATTATTTCCCACAAACGGGTTCCATTGAGCAACCTTTAGCCAGCTCATCATTGCAGCAGTATTCTATAAATAAAACCTCCAGCAGTTCATTTATTAGAAAAAATAATAACGGCAAAAAAGTTTCCGTTAAGTCCACAACTAACAATAATAATTTAGCAAAGCAGTCATCACATAAAACTCTAGCCAATAGTAAAGATTCTGCTGAAAAATTGTCAACATTAGAAGATTATTTTAATTCCGATGAATTTGAGGACTTTGACGACCCACAGCCTATATTTGATGTAAGTTTTTTAAATTGTATATAGTCTTCTACAAAAATTAAATATTACATTCTTAGGCATTAAAAGAAAATGGAAATATACCTACTTGGGGCAATGATAATTGTCCCAAAAATTTGAGGAAACCCAAAAGCCAACCGCTTCAAAATATAATTTCCAATAGCTGCTTATTAATAGAACCGGTAATCCAAAAGGAAAAAAGTGGTGCAGCTACATATAAAATATGATTGGATGAGCGGATTGCCACCCAAAGGGCTAAAAGGAAGTATTATGAACGGAAAATTGAACTTACTAATGAAAAGATCAAGCAACTAAAGGAGGAGAGGTACTTGACGTGCATATTATTATACTTTTTCATAAACATTTAACTTGTTGTTTATAACTATATACAATTTCTTTTACAGACTTGCCGTTTAATTTAGAAGAGTTCAAGTACAGTTTTCCATTTGCCATGTACATATTTTAATCGTTTTCGTTCAATATTGTTCAATAGTTATTTTCCTGTTAATGTAAAGTCATTTCACGGCTGGTAAAGGATTAGTAAAATGGTGGGAACCAAATGCACTGTGCAAGATAGTGTAATCCAGTGCAAGTTGCAATCTCCAAATGGTGATGGGGACTATTTAAAGGCCTGGAGAATAGACAACTTTGCATCAAATTCTTGTAACAGCTAACGTAGAATGAAAAGCAAAAGATCAAAGTGTAAAGGAAGGTAGAAAAATTTTCATAATTATTTTGCATTGTCAGTAATTTGTATTAAGAATTAAACAGGAATTTTGTTTCGATAAAAATAATGAATATTATATTTTATAATTGTTTAAAATTATAACAATTTAATGATTGTATTTAAAAAATAAACCCTATATTCTTGTTCAGCTAAAAAAAACACTTTTATTTACCAAAACACAATCTACATTTATATCATTAATAATAATTCGCATACAATTAATTTAAAATATAAGTACATATTTCTGAATATTAATTATCTTATAATTATTAGACACACACACACTTTCTAAAGGCATTGCTTATTTCGCTTTCGTTCGAAATTCATAATGCATATGCCTGTCAAAATATTGTACTACCATTTCACAATTTCTTGACTCAGCCTCGTCTACGAAGTGACGTCATTTTTTCGCAATGTTGCCAGCCTAAATCTGCAGTTTACAGATTTTATTTTTTCAAATGGTATGCTTGAATTTCCATCTTGTACTGACTAGTACTGGCCCTAATTTTCAGTCGCTCATTCAGCCTCACTTTCTGCTCGCTCTGAAGTTTTCGCGCGAAATTTAAAAGTTACTTAACATCCCTAGATCAGTAAAATAAATTTGAAATGGTTGCAAGTAGTCTGGGATACCGTTTCGTTGTAAAAAATTTCCTATTTTCTTTTAAAAGTGAAGAAACTTTAATTAACTTTTTAGAAAATAAAACATGGCATTTGAGCAGCAATACAATAGTAATGCAGCTGTGCTTCTGGATGCACCCATTGGTAGCATTCAACAGAGACAAATGTTGAGGGAGCGGTGTATGTTATTGGCTATTACTCTTAGATCCTATAATTTTATCCAATAGAAGTAGAAGTTTAAAAAGAAATCTGGTAACGTTACTGAGCTGCTACCTCTGCTGAATGCTACCATTCTAAAATTTTACAGTGCTGACAAGGGCCATGTTCCAGAAAGTCCAGAAATCACTACCAGTAGTGGGATTCTGTATTTCTGTAACTCTTAGCGACAACTTTCGGTATCGTTAAGTCCAGTTACCGATAGAAATCGCTAAGTGCGATTCTGTAACTCAGGGTCAGCGATGATTGTCGCTTGTAATGTCGGTACTGTCGGTAACCTACCGAATCCTACCGAATAAACGTACCTTTCCTTTTTAAGAAAACTCTCAGTTCAATCTTAGTTAAGCGACGGAGTCACGAACAATTGAAGTTAATATAAATTGTACTAAACCGAATCATTTAGCTGAGAATTGATATTTCACTGAGTTTTTTATTGAAAGGAAAACTAATAATATCGTTATAACTTAACATTGACCGAGATAGATGTCGCTAGAGGTTCAACGAAGGAAAGGTACGTTTATTCGGTAGGATTCGGTAGGTTACCGACAGTACCGACATTACAAGCGACAATCATCGCTGACTCTGAGTTACAGAATCGCACTTAGCGATTTCTATCGGTAACTGGACTTAACGATACCGAAAGTTGTCGCTAAGAGTTACAGAAATACAGAATCCCAATACTGGTAGTGATTTCTGGACTTTCTGGAACATGGCCCTTGTCAGCACTGTAAAATTTTAGAATGGTAGCATTCAGCAGAGGTAGCAGCTCAGTAACGTTACCAGATTTCTTTTTAAACTTCTACTTCTATTGGATAAAATTATAGGATCTAAGAGTAATAGCCAATAACATACACCGCTCCCTCAACATTTGTCTCTGCTGAATGCTACCAAAAACCCTCGGTGGAAATCAATAATACGATAATCACATGGTTGCCAATCCGTAACAATAGAAATCTAGGGAATTTCCGTTTCTTCACAGGCCGTCAGTTGGATCTCTGTAGCACTCTGTAGCCTGGCCAATCCGAAACCAAATCCGAACACCGAATGTAAACATCCTTTATTTGATTAAAAATCAATTATTATATTTAGAATGGCAGAGTCCGAAACTGATAAAACAATGCAAGAACCAGAAAAAGTAAACAATGCTTTAGAGTGGAAGCGACCTGATCAAGTGATGGAATTGCATCGATTAAAAATGAAAAAACGTGCCCTCCAAGCACGCATCAGTGGAACAAGTTATTCAAATGTAAATATAAATCAATCATTAAATGCTAGGACAAATGGAAATGATCAAATGTCTACAATAATTTCGCAAAAACGTAAAAATCCATTTATAAAAGATTCTACTAGTAAACGACAGAATATATTTCAACAAACAGATTTTGAAGTTAGTAGTGACAACACGCTATTTGAGCTACTTCATATTGAGGTGCCAAAAGATAAACTTCAGAACGAATCATGTATAAACAATTCATTAACATTCACAAGTGCCTTGTCAAAATTAGAAACTGGGAATACAATTTTAGAGCATGACATTCAGAAAGGAGAAACACATATTCCTCTAGATTGGACATTAAATACAAAAATGAGATTTACATCAAGGAAACCTTTCCCATGGAATGGAAAATTGAAAACTAGTGAGGAAGCCTCTGGTACAACAGGATTTGTAAGGTGTTTAGATATAGGTGAACAAGATTCAACTTTGGATACTAGTCCAAATGCAAGGTAAAATAATACAGTAACAAAGTGGAAAAATTTTTCTATAAGTTCATGATTTAATATATAAAATATAATACAGGTTTCACCAGTGCTGTTTGGTGTGGCAACATCCATCATTATCCTGGCTGGAAATGTTTCCTCGTTCAGCTGGCAGAGTTAGCTCCTCATTGTCTAGCAATTCTCTAATAGCAAATAATCATTTTATAAAAGAGTCTTTGTATAAAGATTGGTGCGAAAGCTTTAGATCCCTTTTTCATTTATTGCGAGCTCGCCAGTGCCCATATTTTTATGTATGTGCAAATACATTTACAGTTTTGTTTCGGGCTGCTGGCATTTGTGGATTATCTGAAGTACATGCTTTAGTGACACCAACAACCCGTGGTTTCAGACAAGCATTGAAACAAGAAGGTAAATTTTGTAAAAATGAATTAAACTATAGTAATGTTAATGATTCATTTTTTGGTTTAGAAATAGAATATACAATGCCTTTAAGGAAAGATTGCAAAAGACTTTCAGATGCCACTGACTCAGGGTTTGAAACTTTAGATTCTTCTTCACTCAATATTACTGCTTCTCTGCTTCAAGAAGATAGTGCAATTCTTGATAATGATGATGATGACGAAACTCAAGATGAATGGCTACAAAGCTTGGGAGTGGATGACTCTGAAATTAAAAAAATTAATAGTTTACAGGTAAATTATACTGAAGCTGATAATCATTGTTTTCAATTCAAGAGTGTTTTAACAGATTAATATATGTTTAGACAAGAAAGACGTTAGAGAAAGAGAGCCAAATAGATAATCTTAAGCAATCCCTTGCATTTGTAAAAGGTGTGGAAGCTCAAGCTCTTTTTAATTTTTTAATCAATTGTAAATCGGCAACGGCAACAACCGGAGCACTGGCGGGTGTACCACCAACCTTATTAGCGCCGACAGCATTTCATGGTGCTACATTGCGGCCACTTAAGGTTATTCTCTTTTATTAGATTAAGGGGAAGCATTGCGCGTCGAGAAAGTACTTCCAAATTATCTTCTACAACTTTAAAATTTTGAATATATTCATAGGGACCAAATTGGCTCGTATTGATCTGCTTAATTAACGTAAAGGCTTATTTTTTGGATTAAAAAAAAAAATTTTTTTAATCGGATATTAATAATAATATTTTATTTCCCATCAATAATTTCGAAAAAGGGAGCATTTACGACGCTGCGCCAAACTTCAACAAGTAATTTAAGACCAACAAGAAGCAAATATTCCCATAAATGTAGAAGATTTTTTGGATATAATATTGTAGCGCAACAATGGCAAATTTGCAAATATTTCCTTGTTGCGCTACAGTAGTATTTCCAAAAAATCTACATTTATGGGAATATTTGCTTCTTGTTGATCTTAAATTACTCGTTGAAGTTTGGCGCAGCGTCGCAAACGCTCGCTTTTTCGAAATTATTGATGGGTAATAAAATATTATTATTAATATTCGGTTTAAAAATTTTTTTTTTTTAATCCAAAAAATAAGCCTTTACGTTAATTAAGCAGATCAATACGAGCCAATTTGGTCCTTATGAATATATTCAAATTTTTAAAATTGTAGAAGATAATTTGGAAGTACTTTCTCGACGCGTAATGCATCCCCTTAATGTAAAGATTGGGCTTCACACAAATACACATATCAATTTAATTGATAGGTGAAAGACAGCATCGTTCGAGTAGATAATGAAAAGTTTTATTCTTTGGAAATAAAAGGACCAGTTTTGCCACATGTATTACCATCACTATGTTATTTGATGAAATCAAGTCACTTGCAGCAGTATTCTGTTAGCTGTGCTCATTTAGCCTCCACACTCTCATTTTCATTAGTCAAACATGGTTCAGGTAAGTGCATTTTGCATTTTGTTTTGGTTTTGTACGTTATAAAATAAAAATGTAAAATAATTTTGTAGAACAATTCGAAGCTTCCGAAGATAAAGTAAAAGTACCGCAAAGTGTATTTGGTCAAGAAAACCTAAGTGACTGCGGTTTCAGTGAGGAATTATTGCGTCACTTTTGTGACCCAGATCCTAAAAAAATCTGTACATTGGAAAGTTTGAAATTTTCAAATAATTTATACACATGGTCTTGATTGATTTCATTGTATATGTTTACTAAGTAATGTAGGGACAGGTAATTATAAATGAGAGAAATAATTACTTATTCGATTTAAACGGATAAATTGTCGACTAAAATCTTGAAATTATCAGGTGATAGTTCAAGCAAATGTGTATTATATCTTGGACAAATTGTTATTTAATTAAGAATAATGCTGTACTGGGGACAGCCTGACTGACAGCGATGAGCGTGATATGTATAATTATATAATTAAGTATTTATTTATTGACAACTGTTTCCCTAAGGAGTCTATTTTTACAGTTTAGACATAAGTGATTAGGAGTATCATCCTCTATATGTTGCATTAATCATGAAATCGATTTTAAATTTATACCGAAAACAAACTTAAATTTCAAAATACAAAGCGTTTAATGAATATTATAACACGATGATCATGAGTAATATATTTGACACAAATCTTTTAAGAATTTAAAATCAGACTATAAATAGAAAATTTATGACTGATAAATATATCATTTTCTATGCTAATTTTTCTCATATATTGTCTCTTTTTATAAATAATTTTACACTGCGAATTAATGGAATGGAACGATAGAATCTAACATTGATGCATAAATTACTCAGAAGAACTATCTGTCTATGCAGGATAATTTCTAATTATTTTAACTCGTATGTTTGGCTAATTAATTGTATTTATTGTCATTTTTGTATAAATTACTTGATTCTTATAATTTTTAAAACAGCAGCTTATTTTAATGGTATTAAACATTTAAGCTCATTCTGAAGATGACTGACCAGTATCCTTGTTTAATTTTAACATATTGCTTCTATATGGATAAAAAGGAATTCTTTAATTAAAATAAATCTTCCTTTCAATATTTAAACAATGATATATTTTACTTATTCTTAATAAATATTATTAGAGTTAAATAAAATTTAGTTTGAAACAATGAAATATTTGTTTAGGGGGCATCGCCACTCCAGCGCTTAATAAATTTGATGACATAATATTTTTACTAAAAAACTACATAATATATGTTACCAAATAGGAATATATTAAAACTATTATTAAAGTATCTTTTAAAAGTTTTCACATTTTTTTCTTATAAACTTGGAAACATCTCACAGGTAAACAATAGGACCGTATTTATCAGAGGAGTGAGCTGGTGCCTACTTTCCTCATTGACTATTGTTTTTGAAACAAAAATAAAAATTGTTTCTAATTTTATGTCTAAAAATCTAGAGAAACACCTGAGAGAATTTAAAAAATATAAATATTTTTATATGATTGAATATTTAAAAAAAACATAATAAAATTACTTAAAATTCTTTACAAAAATTATTATAAAAAAGTTGTTATTTCACTATAATCATTGAATCCATACGTACTTTCCTCAATTATATTATTTCATAAGTGTGCATAAAATTTTAAGTTGATCAATTGTATATTAAAGGAGCTACATGGTCGGCAAACTGAAAAACCATGGATTCGAAAAAAGCGAGTTTAAAGTTTTATATATAATTAGGCATAAGAAATTGTCACTATATTTTTCATCAGCGATGTCAGGACCGTATATTTGACCTTCTCCGTTAGCAATTCCCTGTACATTTTCCTTACCGAGATAAAAAAATAAAATTTTCAAAATTCCAGAGTGGTATTATCCCTTAAAACTAAGTGAAACATTTTATTGTACGTGAATATATTCAAAGGAAGATATATTTGAATCAAAAAATTTCCCATATACATTAATCGCTTTTTTCACACAAATTCAGAGTGTACTTGGTAACATAGGCATAGCAAGTTCAATGATGAATTTTCGTAACTGGGGACGGCGTAGGTGGGGTTCCCAGATGGTCTACCCCTAAAAATAACGAATCGATATTTGCTGGTTGCCCCCAAATCGGTCGCCCGGTCACTACGAGTTGGAAAAATCTATAATCTGTGGCGAAGGTTTATAGCCATTGTTTTTTTCTTCCACTAACGTATAATATCTAACAGCGTAATAACCATTACGTTTATGATTTAAAATTACAGAAGGTTATGAAAAATTGTTTACATTCTTAACAAATTATTGAGTAATGAAAAATAAAAACAAATTGAATATTAGATTAAAAATAGCTGAAACCAATTAATTAAACTACATCTTTCAAGTGGATATAAACATATATATTATAGTACACGCATCAGAGCTATATCATAGTATACATTTATTCGTGTAACGATTACGTCAGTGTTCGTTGCAGTTTCTGCTCAACGGATTGCGACATTCCTTCACTAGCAGCATAACAGCTTCGTATTCCAAGGTCTTATGAGTTGACGGTTAAAGTCAAGCAGTTTGTTTGTTTTTTTTTTACCTTAAAAGTTCCTAATATTCCAAACTCCTCTAACTTCTGAATCTGTTTTCCTAATTTTAATTGTATCAATTTTTTGCATCGTGCTTTTCAATCGGTCAGAAAAGTTGGAATTGGTTGCAATAGAAATTGTTCTCCAAAGAAACACGTAAGATATTCTAATGTTCCTGCGCCTATACTCTGTACAATAATCTCCGAGGGGGGCAAATAATCCATAAGAAGTTTTGAAGCAAAAAATGTGTATCGTCAGCTGAGAAAAGGTAAGAAGAAAACAGCCCCTGTTCGTTAAAGTTAGATTTGGTAGCAACGTCTCTATTAGATGATCCGGAGTAAGGAATCTCTTGCTTCGAATATTGTTGATCAGTGTAATTTTTAAGGGAGAAGTAATACTAAGACAATGCAAAATAAAAAAGAAAGTATAATGGCGAGGAGAGACGAAGGAAAGGAGAAAAGAGATTTTAGTTTTTCGGCGCATTCCCGATCGTTCTTATCACGCTAAGGGACAGCCTCTCGCAGACGGGAGGGTTCGGATAGGGTGGATAAAGCCGCTGGGTACGAAAGGGGGATCGAGGTATCGTAGGAAGTCTGTGCGCGCGCGTTTGTGTGAGGTGTGATGGTGGAAGTAGGACGTAAATAGATAAGAAGACAAACAAGGATGAGTATAAGCAGGCGAGTAGGAAGAAGCGAGGGTTGCAGGTTACGAGGGAAGAGAATGAGTATGAAGGACGACGAATACGAGAGGGGGTGGAGTAAACGATAAAGAGAGAGAGAGAGAGAGAGGGTTGAGGGTATTCCAGGACGGTTGGTTTAAAGAGAAACAAAAGTAAAAACTGGGAAGGCGATTATGGTGTATTGTAAACTAAACGCGAATGTATAGAAATAGACGCGGTTTGTGCGCAGGATTGGGAAATATTCGAATGATGAGTATCTGTATAAAGGGGGGGGGGGAGTGAAAAATGAGTAAAATGAATATATTGTTTCCCCTATGCAGGTTGACGTGGAATGTGTGTGATATAGCTCGTGTCGTATGACTCGTGGGTGTGGGCAGGGGGCTTCTTCGAAGCTAGAACGGTAGGTATAGTGTAGTGTAAGTATATATTACGAATAGCACGGGGAGAAGAGTGGAGAGGAAGAGAGAGAGAGAGAGCGAGGGAGAGGCTGAAATGGGCCGGTCGCGTGGGGGTTGCACAGAGACCCCCTGGTGGGGTTCGAGTCGACCCCGGAGTCCCCCGCTAGAAATCGTACCATTCGCGGAGACTCGGTCGAGCCGAGGGAGCCCCAGCAGCCTGACGTGCCCCACAACGCGCACACACCTCTTTATCGTCTTGCACTCTTCATCCGCGGTGTTGTTTCGGCTGTTGTTTATATTGTTATTATTATTATCGATCTCACAAAGCTTGCTATATACCAACTACAACGGAATGGCATCGCGTGTACTTATAGACAAATTTATGGTAAACGATTAAACGTGATATTGACTTGCAATTAACTTGTATATATATATATATATATAATAAAGGTGAGATAAGCAGTAATCGAGAGTGCGGTGAATAAAGTTGGAAAGGTTTGAATGGTTAGAACGCGAGGCTCGAGGAAATGGCACGAGCTTCGTTCGTGTCTGCTGTGAGCGAATAAGTGTGGTGGCGGCGTCGATCGAGGGGAAGAGCGAGAAGACGCGCGCCGTCGCGGTGCCCCGTTCAGTTCGCGTCGTGATAGAGTGCATCAGTGCATGGCATCGAACATGGAGAGTTTCTGAAAAATTTGCGCAAAGTGGAGGATGCCGATGAGCCATAGGTAAGGGAATAGCAAGTAGTCGAGGATTGATTGACTGGTTAATTTCCGGAAAGTTCCGCTGAGTCGGTGCTCGATCGCGCAAGCTTCGCCTCCCGTGTTTCGTGGTGTATCGTCGCATGCGGCTGACGGAATGGCATAGCTATATTTTGGTGATCGTGACAAGTTCTTTCCTGCCTGCGTGCCTGCCTGCCTGCTCGCTCGCCTCGCTGTCCTCGTCGAGTAGTCGAGGCTAGCTGATGTATTAATAGAATAGCAGAACTGTACAGTGTCGTCGTCGTCGTCGTTGTCGTCGCCGTCGCCGTCGCCGAAAGAAAGCACACACCCGTGTTGCGTGCGGACCGCGAGAGGTAGACTCACCGAGAGAGATGAAAGCTAAACAAATCTAACCATGTAAACAGATGCTCGCGGGGCAGGGGCACGCAAGAACGAGCACAAGTAGCACAGAACACGGACTGCACCAGCTACCAGGGATCTCTCGTTCGCTCGCACATTCTTCGATAACTTAGTCACCCTATTAACAGCACTCCGTTCTGCGCTTACCTAACCTCCATTATTTCTCTCGAAATCTTTCCTTCGACTTGTGTCATCTCTTATCTCTTTTCTCATCGTTCGTTTCTTTCCTGCAAATTAAAAAACGGATTTAGATCGCCACTTTTTCTAAATTTAAATAAAGGAAATGTTAAGATTTACGAAGAGTTCAAAGGTTAATCGTGAATAAATGTAATAGTCGTTAAGTTTTTCCATTTCATACAAAGATCATTTTTTTTTCTACTTAGAATTCGGAATGTATAAAGTGCACTTGTTCTAAATAATATAAAATACTGTTTTATGTAGCACGGGTGGCAAGTGTGGCAATCTAGTTCACTCCGGACACTTTGGGCATACATTCGCTATGTATCAGATCCACACGCACCGTGCAATGTACCACTGTCCGCACCCAAATATTTTTTTCATCCACTCTATTTCCTTTATTCTTTCGTTTCTTATCTTCTTCTGCACCTTCAATGTCAATTTCAATAACGCGCGCGATCCGAGCCTCTTGTATCTATTTATAGTAGATATACAAACCTACTTCTGTTTTCCTTCGCTCTTTCGTATTGCTTTTGCAGAGAGTAGTAATAAATATATACCTATACCACTTGTATTAAATGCTATGGAGAAATCTAAAATTATTGAAACATTTCACCAACTACTTTTCAACTATTCTTTGTACAACGTTCTACAACATTGACTTATTGTAGATGATAAAGAGACGCGACTGCCGTTGCAATGAGAAAGCTTCGCGATGAATTGGAGTTTTATACAGGATCCGACTGATAAAACGACTCGGAACATGGATATACAATTCTGTTTATCTTTGTAATTAGAAGAGATATCAATTTTTTCTACAAGATCTTTCCAAGTGCAAATGGAAAGAAGCTTCAAAAGGTCTCAAAGAAGAATTTACAAAGGTTGATCCTTTCTCTACTTAGAAAGATAGACAAAATTTTAGATCAATGCCCCAAATCGATTTATCCGGTTTCCTGTATACGATACAGTATTGATGTAGCGGCTTCTCTGTCGTTGACCTCTAAAATTGGAAAATTCGTATATCGATTGCGAGAAGTTGCGACAGGAGGGCTTGCGTGGCTGTATACGAGTGTCATTTCCCTTTTTTGCTTTTTTATTTTGTTTTATATAAGTTGGAGGAAAAATATTTTCTAGCGAGGAAAAAAGCGGTGCTTTCGGAGATGAAAAGGATTTTATCGTCACTAACGTCGTAACGTGCGAAGGAGGAAGCCTACGGGGCGAGTAGAAAGAGTAGAGGAGATGAAAAAAGGGATGCACTAGAAACGTGGGGAGCCCCTTGGAAATACGTGCGGGGGTCCACCAACCAAATTATGGATCGAGCTAACTCGAGCAACCAGCCAGCCACGTCTGCGCGCTATGCTTTCCGAGCCTGGTGTGTGCCTCTCGTCTCTCGCACGCCTTCACAACTACTATGCTTGCGCCTAAATACCAATGGACGCATTATTAGCATACCACCTTACAACATTCCCCCTTTGTAAACACAATTCCAACAAAATATTTCGGCCTTCCAAAACAAAATCGCATACTCGTTTTCGTAAACACAATGATCAATGTTTTCTGCAATTTTTTTCTGTGACCTAACCTGAACGATTGACAATGGGGTGTACCGTGGAAAATACTAAATATGAAATAAAGCAAATGCAATTATACGTATAATTTAGCCAACCATTAATTTATTTCTTCATTTTACAATTGATATGTGTGATTCAATTGTTTCTAGTTATTCGTATGTATGTGTAATATATCGCGGTGCTTGCTATTGTGATAATAGAATTATGAATCTACAATTGCAAATTAAATCTATCTGTAAATAAATAGCTCGTTCGATCAAAATGGCGTTAATAGGCAAATATTTGGTAACTGAGTGAAAAGATCAATGTTACCAATTGAAATTCAGCATTGAATAATAGCTGCTTCGATTGTTATGTTTTATACGAATCGACAGGAGTGCGCAAGAAACATAGAGGTTTCGTGCGTAAAACCTCTTGCACATGTATATACTATTAGATATTTATCACGAATACACAATATATCCTGTTTTTTACTTACGTGCGATTAAACATTGGATAGGTAGTATTTTTCATCCAGTGTGTGTGTTTCAGACTGTTTTTTCGTCGTTTACTTTTCGTGTTTTTCAATCGCCTCAACTGTTTACGCACTTTAAATAGCACTGTATTTTCTATTTTTGCAAAAAATCAATGTTTTCTTGCATGATTTATTCTAAAGAAAAGTACTGCTGAGAATAAATACGACGCTTTGCACTGTCATTCATTTAAATGGCTAATTACATAAATAAATGCCATATAGCATTAACGTTGTATCATTATGTGATGGTCGTTGTTTGCACTCAACATGCAAGAATTGCATACGCAGAAAGTGAAAGAGAGAGAGAGTGAGACGAAGGGGGGGGGGATTATTTGAACGATTTTTCTGCTGTTTCATCATTATACAAGACATTTTCTTTAACTTACCAGATAAGATTAGATAGAACCGAGAATACAAAAAGCATATTTCCACTTAGACTACTATCACCAGTTTCCTGGGTGGGGGGGGGGGGGGGAGGGGGGCTTCTTGCACCTGTGATTTCTATGTATTGGCAATACATACTTGTAACATTGTTGAAAAATAGTTGTGCTATTAATATGCGTTAGTTTTTTGTTAACGAGGATATATTATAGATGAGAAGGTAACTTATAGGAAACTATAGTGAAGGCCATTAAAGTGTAAAGCCTTCCGAGCTTCCAATAGTAAGTCGCGTCGGTAATACTCTCTCTCTCTCTCTCTCTCGAGGAATCCATAGAGAGATGGAGGGAGGGTGAGGAGGAGGATGGGGGTGGCGGGAGCCGAACCCCTCGATGCGAACACACGGCGCCAGGGGCGGATCCCTGCTATTACACACAACTTCTCTATACATACAGTATAACGTAGCGCAAGTCTCCTTTTGGGAAATAAAGCCGTCTATTACATGAATGCGTTATTAAGCCTCAATGAAGTCCAATGCAGCATTGAAAAATCAATAACTAACAATAATATCTAATAAACTTGCCCAATTTTAATGTGTAATTACACTGTAAAAAATCGATGTAAATTTACACTGACAGTCATGAACTGGAAGAATTTTGTGTAAAATTACCAAAATTTGTAGTTATCCGTGGAATCTGTAAAAATGCAACGCTCTTCAGTGTAAAATTTAAACTGAAAGTGTAAATTTCATTTAAAGCATTGTAGAATTACAAGAAAGTTTATTATTTACACTTAAATTGTAACTTCACATAAAGACAGGTAAATTACACAATTGTTTCAAAATTTTGCAGTATACGATACGTGATATTACCACAAATAGTTAAATTTACACAAAAATTAGTATTCCAACCTTATAAATGTAAAGCCACACAAGAAACCTAGTATTGTTTTTAAATAAACGTGTAACTTTACATAAAAAGTTATTGTTTCATACAAAAATCAGTATGTTTACACGAAAAATGTAAAATTACACAAACAGTCTAAATTTTTTATAAAGAAATGTGTATAATTACAGGAGACCGTAATATTTATACAAAAATAAATAATTCTACACAGTAAATGCAAAATTACACTATCTGCTTTCATTTGCTTAACACATGATGTGTAATTTTACATAAGAATGTATTTTTTCATACAAAAATCATTATGTTTATACAAAAAATGTAAAATTACACGATCCCTTTTAAATTGCCAAAAATATGTGTAAAATTACATGCACGAAAAATTGTAGTTTACGGCATTACTGCTAGATGGCTTTTTATCTAACTGCTTTCTCACAAGTTACAGCTTTAGTATGTAGTTAGTATATAAGGGCTTGGTACTATTATCACATTGGTAAGTGTTTACGTGATATATATTCCACATATACATTATTAATTGAATTTCATATGTTGTTATAGCGAGCAGGTAGTCCATAACGAGTAATTTGGAAAGTTAAATAAATTAAATATTTAATCTTCTATTAACTTGTGTGTATTCTTCTATATGTTTATATGTAAATTACTTCCTAATGTGAAAAATCTTTCGTTTCGTGAATAGTAAAAAATCTATGATACTACAAAGTTAAATATTTATATTTTTACCATTTTTCCCCAATATTTCTTAAAATTTATCTGTAAAAATATGAAATTGTTCTGTAATTTTACGAGTTTTATTGGAAAATTTATATTCATTCATCATTTGTAAGATTACACACTTTATGTGTAATGTTACGATGCTGTTTGGAATGGTTCAAAGCATCAATATATAGAAAAGTACAAACTCAAAAAGTGATGTTACATTACTCTATGGAATATTACAAATGTTCATTGTGAAATTATAAACTCAATACGAGATGTTACACTGCTCTTTGGAATATTATAAATCTTCATTGTAAAAGTACACATGTAAGTGTAAATCTACAATAGAAAGTCGAAAAATTAACAAAATCTTCTATGAACATACACAAGTGAATTATAATTTCCACTTAAAATGGAATTTTACCAAAGGAAACGATACTTTTACATCTACAATGTAATTTTCCAATTCGGTGGAAAATTACACTGACTAACGTAGGTAGCAAAGTTGCCAATGACAGTCGATGTAAATTTATACAAAAATTGTTTACAGTGTACATATATATAATATTGTTCTTTTTTCTCCATATAATTATAAGACTTTAAAACGAGAAATGAAAGAGAAAAATACTGGATAAAATTCAAACAATAATACCTTAATATTGATTGTTTATTTTCCTTGTGCGTTAGTGAATTTTAGTGTAGTTCTTTAAAAGGTTTAGAGGCAATTGTGAAGATATTTTTTATTTAATAATATTTAATCTTGCAGAGACTATATTTTATATAGAAGGTGGTCAGAGTTAAGGCGCGGGCTAAAGCGAGAAATATAGATAGTGAAAGAGGTGGGTAATGTATACATACAACATTCCAAATTAATATTTTTCCTGGCAGCCTTAGTTTAAAAGTCATTATTAATCGAAAGTTGTTAACCCTTTCGCTGTGGAGTGGCACGTATTCGTGACTCGCCAATTTTTCATGGTTTTTCAAAAAGTGTTGGGTGGCACGGATCCATGTTACAAACCAAAAACTGTGTATATATATATATGGGGCGTTCCACGCCAAATCGAACACCCTTGGACTTTTGCATTTTTGATTTTTTCGATAATTTTTTTCCTGCTAGTATGGGTTAAGGTTAGCCTCCATGATTTTTTTCAAATTTTTTCATGAAGCCATGCGGGAGATTTGAATTTTGGAAAAATTATGGTTTTCGTTAACACTTTTTTTTTAAATACTGATAACTCCGCGAATTATTATCGAAATTGATTGTATTTTCTTTTAATATCTTCGTTTTTAAACGTACTTTTAAGTCAAATTATTTAAAAATTAATTTCTTCAATATTACTATGATATTTTCCCGTATAAACGTAATATTTTCAATTTTTTACAATGTTTGTATCGATCGATTTTTTTCAAACTTTTTTATAAAAAACTGTATTTTTTTTTACAAATTTCAAGACTAGTCTCATAATGGGCAAACTTTGAGAACAATTTTTTTTTTCAAATTTTTAATTTTTATTTTTCAATTATTCGTGCTGATAAATACCTGAAAATAGAATTTTATACTGAGCAACTATTATTAATAATCATTTTTCTAACCCCTAGTGATTATCAATTATTTATAGTGATTTGGGATGAAAGATGTACAAAAATAAAGCATTTATTATACTTCGTTGAGTCTTTTTTATTAAATATTATGACATTTTCTACAAATTTATATAAATAGTAATTCGAAATTCAAAGGATACAGTAGCAGGAGCAATATGAGTCTATATGAGTTAGTATCGTCTTTCATGATCGGTAATCAAATTCGAATTTAAATTAATGTAACTGTAATGATGCAACCAACGCTGATGGAATGTAAAAAATTCCCTAGATATGAAACTGAACTATGTGTGGGAAATTAACTTAAGTTTTATTCAATATTCTTTATAGATTAATCTGTAAACATTACTGTACAAAACTTAAGTAAATGTCGCACAAATAGGTCAATTTCAAATCTAGGAAATTTTTCCATTCCACCAGCGTTGGTTGCATCATTACAGTTACGTTAATTTAAATTCAAATTTGATTACCTATCATGAAAGACGATACTGACTCATATAGACTCATATTGCTCCTCCTACTGTATCCTTTGAATTTCGAATTACTATTTATATAAATTTGTAGAAAATGTCATAATATTTATAAAAAAGACTCAACGAAGTATAATAAATGCTTTATTTTTTTACATCTTTCATCCCAAATCACTATAAATAATTGATGATCACTAGGGGTTAGAAAAATGATTATTAATAATAGTTGCTCAGTATAAAATTCTATTTTCAGGTATTTATCAGCACGAATAATTGAAAAATAAAAATTAAAAATTTGAAAAAAAAATTGTTCTCAAAGTTTGCCCATTATGAGACTAGTCTTGACATTTGTAAAAAAATACAGTTTTTTATAAAAAAGTTTGAAAAAAATCGATCGATACAAACATTGTTAAAATTGAAAATATTACGTTTATACGGGAAAATATCATAGTAATATTGAAGAAATTAATTTTTAAATAATTTGACTTAAAAGTACGTTTAAAAACGAAGATATTAAAAGAAAATACAATCAATTTCGATAATAATTCGCGGAGTTATCAGTATTTAAAAAAAAAGTGTTGACGAAAACCATAATTTTTCCAAAATTCAAATCTCCCGCATGGCTTCATGAAAAAATTTGAAAAAAATCATGGAGGCTAACCTTAACCTATACTAGCAGGAAAAAAATTATCGAAAAAATCAAAAATGTAAAAGTCCAAGGGTGTTCGATTTGGCGTGGAACGCCCCATATATATATAGGGTGTAACGAAACGACCGCCTTTTCTCGTAACTATAAGGTTCGGAGTGACAATCTGAGTGCACGTTTAAAATTTTTTTCGAATCGTTCAAGGGCTTTAAGAGTTATTTACATTTAAAAATCAACCTTTTTCGGTCCTTTTCGAACAACTTTAACTGCACAATGGAAAGTGGAAAATCAATTGATGAACACCCCGTTAGGAAGCAAAAATTATCGATCGCCGCGATAATACATTTGCTATTTTTGAAATTAATTTGGCTATTAGATTAATTTGATAAATAGCAAATTCCTTTTCATTACAATTCCAGCTCAATTCAGTATAAGTATCATTGACTGGATTGATGAAAAGAGCGAGTTGACGTAATGAAGGAAAGTATCAGAAGCTAAGATGTTGCGCGAGCGCACTGACAGTTTAATAGGTAATGCATGAGGGTATTCTCTTTTACTAACGAAGCTAAAGAGAACGATTCCAAATCAATGTATTGATGATAGAGAAAATTAAACTTACCTATTTAATGTTCTCCAGGTTCTTTTAAATCGAAGTTTTTGAAAAAGCTTCAAACTGGCTCCTCGATGATTTCCAGAAAGCACAATATCACTAAATTTGCTTGTAAATACTCGCAAAATTAAACAAATTAGGTATTCAAATGTGTTTCTTCAAAATACTGGTTAATTTGACACTTTTGAACTATTTGAAGTAGGCTGAAGAGAGAGACAGAGAGAGAAAGGATAATCAATAATTAGTTTCGACCACTCTTTATCAGCCTACTTCAAACAGTTCAAAAGTGTCAAATTAACCAGTATTTTGAAGAAACGTAAGATAATACCTAATTTGTATAATTTCGCGAGTGTTTACAAGCAAATTTAGTGATAGTGTGCTTTCTGGAAATAATCGAGGAGCCAGTTTAAAGCATTTTCAAAAATTTCGATTTAAAGGAACCTTGAGAATATTAACCCTTTTCGTCCCAAATGACCAATTTTGACACGTTTTTCAAGCTTGAAAATATTGTTGAAAAAAATAGCTTATAAATTAATGAACACATGTTTTCGATGTATTTTTTTGTGCTCTTTCCAATGATTTTTAACAAAATTTGTGTAAAAATTCATTTAAAAACGTTATAAAATAATTTTTACCAAAAAACGCAAAATTTTCTGGGTTGTACTTTCTAAAATGAATATTTACTTAGGGAATAATGTCTGGGGATGGATTTTCACACACATATCGTGACACGAAAGTCTAACCTTTCAGAATGTATATTTTTTGTGCTAAAATTCAAGATGGTAGCCCCAATATGGTGGCCGAAAGGCGAAATTTAATATTAGTTTCAACAATTTTTAGGCAATAATACATCAACTTTGAGAGAAATTGTTACAGAATAAGAAGTGTGTATAATAAACCTAAAAATGCGTCAGAATATTTTCAGCATTTTCGGAGAAATTTTTAATTTATTGTTTATTCAAGTTATTAACAAAATCGCCGTTTAAGTCATAGACGCTTCGAATCTTCGTGAAAATTAGTATATACTGGTTTTTGAGGTTGCTGATTATAAATCCGTGGTCAAAAATTTTAAATGTGCGAATTTAACGTAGCGGATTAAGATTTTGATTAAATTTTAATTTGTTTTTTAGAAGAGACAACCATTTTTCAAAAGTTTATTAGCAATATTGGTACCGTTATTTTAAATTTTTGCCCACGGATTTATATTCAGCAACCTCAAAAACCAGTATATATTAATTTTCACGAAGATTCGAAGCGTTTATGATTTAAGCGGCGATTTTGTTAAAATCTTGAATAAACAATAAATTAAAAATTTCTCCGAAAATGCAGAAAAAATTCTGACGCATTTTTAGGTTTATTATACACACTTCTTATTCTGTAACAATTTCTCTTAAAGTTGATGTATTATTGCCTAAAAATTGTTGAAACTAATATTAAATTTCGCATTTCGGCCGCCATTTTGGGGCCACCGTCTTGAATTTTAGCACATAATATATACATTCTGAGAGGTAGACATTCCTGCCCCGATATATGTGTGTGAAAATCCATCCCCAGACATTATTCCCTAAGTAAATATTCATTTTAGAAAGTACAACCCAGAAAATTTCGCGTTTTTTGGTAAAAATTATTTTATAACGTTTTTAAATGAATTTTTACACAAATTTGAATAAAATTATTGGAAAGAACACAAAAAAATACATCGAAAACATGTGTTCATTAATTTATAAACATTTTTTTTCAACAATATTTTCAAGCTTGAAAAATGTGTCAAAAAAGTGGTCATTTGGGACGAAAAGGGTTAAATGGGTAAGCTTAATTTTCTCCATCATCAATACATTGATTTTGAATCATTCTCTTTAGCTTCGTTAGTAAAAAGAGAATACCCTCATGCATTACCTATTAAACTGTCAGTGCGCTCGCGCAACCTCTTAGCTTCTGATACTTTCCTTCATTGCGTCAACTCGCTCTTTTCATCAATCCAGTCAATGATACTTATACTGAATTGAGCTGGAATTGTAATGAAAAGGAATTTGCTATTTATCAAATTAATCTAATAGTCAAATTAATTTCAAAAATAGCAAATGTATTGTCGGGGCGATCGATAATTTTTGCTTTCTAGCGGGGTGTTCATCAATTGATTTTCCACTTTCTCCACTTTCCATTGTGCAGTTAAAGTTGTTCGAAAAGGACCGAAAAAGGTTGATTTTTAAATGTAAATAACTTTTAAAGCCCTTGAACGATTCGAAAAAAATTTTAAACGTGCACTCAAGTTGTCACCTCGAACCTCCAGTTACGAGAAAATGCGGTCGTTTCGTTACACCCTGCATTTAAGAGAGAGTGGGGCAAAATGATCACTGGAGGTAAAATGATCCCTGAGGGCTTTATGGAAAGTAGTGATACTATTTGTTTAAAAATTAATCAATATTAAAATATAAACTTTTAAATACGTAATACAATATAGTAATGTCTATATTTTTAATACGTAAAAAATTGTTAGCGGCATTTGCATGTTTATCATCATTTTTCTATAAGATAAGCGATTTTGGAATCATAATAATAAGTATGAACTTTTACTTCCTCATAAAATTAATTTGAAATCGTTTTTGGTAAAATTTTAAGACTAGATAAAAGACGCGCAACGCATTTAGGGCAAAACAATCCCATAATAGATTCATTGGTAAGAAGCAGCCGGTGCTCAAAAAGTAGTAACGATAATGATAACGAATGTATTTTTTATACAACAAACGGTTTAAAACGAGGTTCATGGAGAAGATTGGATCCAGTGTACTTTTTTCACGCTTTTCGTGGTTTAAGTGATTATACTTGAATAACATGTTTTCTTTTCATAAAATTCAGAATGTTAGCACTAAAATATGCTTTTCTACTTTTTTTATTGAAAGTATTATATATATATATATATATATATATAGCTTTTATCTATCGTATCTATAAATATAAATTCATTATTTGAAATTATTCGGTATGGGATCATTTTACCCCACGGGTGAGGGTAAAATGATCCTTTTGTAAGGTTTACTTTAAATTGATTAGTACAAAACATCTTTAACAATTTAATTGTCGCGAACACGCAGAAATGTAAAGGAATATGTGATCTTCGTTACATAAAATTGTTGCTATGTTAAAATCGATACTAGCGTCACTGGGATGGATTTTTCCTTAAGGGGATCATTTTGCCCCATTCTCCCCTACATTTAAAATAGGTAAGATAACCTTCATTTGATCTTCATGATACCACTTAAGGGCAAATAAACAATATCCGGTAATAAATCGATTTATGCCCTATAACTTTTGTTTGAACAATATTTTTCAAAAATTCTTTGTTTTCTATATTCGCTGTCGCACGCAAAGGTCAGCATGAATTAAGGGGGGAGCCTCGTGTAATAAGTTTTTAAAATCGACTTTTTTTCATATATGGATACTAAATAGCCTAAAGATATTACCTTTAAAATGTTACATTAAAATTCGTACTGAGTACATAGTTATAAAGATATTTGTAGTTGTGCGTCATGGAATAATATTGCTTGCGGAGTATACTGTTCCGCTAAAAACAATAGCTTTCATTATTTCTGTGTACGGTCAAACCTGGTTTTCATACATTGTTTGAGACTATATTTCATATAAGTTTGGTAAAAACATTTGTTATAGTCAACAGTTATCGATCCTGTTATCATCCGTCAGCTGAGAGTCTCTTTCCTACCTGAAACTTTAAACGCGTTTATCTCAAAACCACTTTTTCCGAATTGGCGTGACGCATAACTCGAAAAGTTCTCAATCGATTTAAAATTTTTTGTTTGTTTTAAAGGTAATAAAATACCCCTACAGATGAATCTCAAATTAAAAATATATTACCAATCAGTATTTAGTAAACTGTTTTAAAGGTGAACAAATAAATTGTCAAAATTAGACTTTATTTTTCACAGTTGATATGCTTATGTTTAAATTATCATTTTTTTCAATGAAACGAGGTTTATCCAGAGGGGAATTTTATTAGGAGTGTAGTAAAAATGAAAAACGTGAATTTTTGGATTTTTAAGGAAGCTACACGTCACGGTGTTTGAGGATGTTCTTGCGGACGCTTTAATATTAAAGTTAAATAACTTTTTTTACAACTCAACTAAAGTAAAAAAAAATAAGATAATACTTTTGAAAACACATACAATCAATAGCAAAATAGCGATTCGATTATATATTCCCTTACCCCTAAAAAAAAATTCTAAAATATGCTAATTTTTCGTGGTGTTACACGAGGCTCCCCCCTTAATGGCGAGTTCAGAACTGACTTAGAAAGAAAAACATTAAAAAATCTTGTCACAGAAATTAATATTTAGTGTATCTAACGTTAAATACTAAAGCTACGATTATTTGATTATATCATTATTCGGTAACAGTAAAAATGTTAGTATACTCGAATTTGAAAATATTAAAAATATACCTATTTGGATATCAAGCTATTTACTTTGTTCAAATAACATTAATAATTCTATTTTCCGAATATTTCCAAATTCAAATAATCTCAGACCAGCTATTAATTAAAAGAGATATACATAGGTAAAAGAACTTCGAGCATATACTACAAAAGAATCCGTATTCGCGTCTAACATCATAGTTCGTCGCCCTATACTGATGATTCTTTGAACACTCGCATACCTACACAAAAATTCAGCAACGGAGCTTGTAAACAGTTAATATTTCGCACTTTAAAAAGTTTTTAAATGATAAACATCAGCAAGACATGTGTAATACGTTTATAAATATGTAATAAAGATATGGATCTGATAAATTAAATTACAGTAACGTATAAGATATTTGATTTTTCCTAACCTGTATTCTAAATTTTTGGAAGCAGTCAAGCACTTTTTAAACGAAGATATTTGTATTACATGCTTTTAAACGTATTACACATGGCTTACTGATGTTATATACAGGGTGTACCACTGAAATCACCCCAGAGGATGGATACAAAAAAACAGGCGTATCTTTTTAACTATAAGACATATATTCAATTTTTGTGTACATATTCTTTTTGAAAACATATAACAAGAGGCTTCGAAAAGATCATATGCAAAAATTAAATATTTCTTATAGTTAAAAAATTACGTGCGTTTTTGTATCTATGCTTTGGGCGTTTTAAGTGGTACACCCTGTATATAAACTTTCAATAGTTTATTAAAGTATGAAATATTGGCAGTTTACAATGTCTGCTGCAGAAATTTTGTGTAGGTATACGAGGTTTCAAAGCATCCTCACCATAGGGCGACGGACCTTGTATTTTATAATGTCCTTGCGCCATTCGAATATTCTTCAAATGTGAATATGTAAAATAGTGAAAGTCATTGATTCGCTTAAGTTTTCAAATAAACGAATTGGTTTTATTCGTATAACCGTAACCGTATTAAGATACATTAAATATTAATTTCTATGAAAACATTTTTCAATATTTTTCTGTCTAAGTCAATTCTGAAGTCGACATTAATTTACGCTGACGTTTGCGTGCGACAGCAAATACAAAAAACAAAGGATTTTTGAAAAATATTGTTTACTCAATAGTTATACAGCATAAATCGATTTATTACCTCATATTGTTTATTTGCCCTTAAGTGGTATCATGAAAATCAAATGAGAGAAAGTTATCTTACCTTTTTTAAATGTTAGTAATAAATATAGTTTTTATTATATACCTTTATAAATTATCTGGAGGACTTTTCAAAGCACTATATTAATTTATAATTTCGCTAAATCGTTTTCAATAAATAGGGGAGGTAGGAGTAATAGGGGTCACTTAAGGGAGAATTCAAATAACAAATTTTTCTTAAAGAAAATATTTATTGCAACTGCGTCATCACTAATTTTAGTTATAAAATTATTAAATAAACTGCATTTTATTGACATTAGCAGTCTTTTTTAAAAATAATAACTCTACAAAAACAAACGCCTTTGATTCTCATTGCACTGACTTTAGGGTAATGATAGTCACCGTTGGGATAATCGGAGTCAATCAACTTTAGCATATATCGCAGTTATAACCTTCGGCTGATTCTTGTCCGGAGCAATCCGCGTGAGCCCAAAGTCCATATGATGTGCACCTGTACCACATTTCATTGTGTTTTTCTAATTTCTATGCATATTATGCATCTATTTTCTTTATCATTTGATTTTAGCACTTCTTTTTTTACTCTTTTGGAACCCTCTTTCTTGACCAAACTCGTTTTTTTACCTTTACCTTTCAAATTTATTTTGTTTTCATTCTCCTTTTCACTTCTTTTTGGCGCTTACTCTGATTAGTTTATTTTCTTTTTCTATTAGGACTTCTTTTATAGATGATAAAGTTAATACTGTAGCAAGCTGCTTTTTTCCTTTCTGTCTTGTATTAAAAACAGTTGTTTTTTTCTGGTAGCTTAATAGAGTCTTGGATTGTAATTAGCTTAGACCTTTCAACGGTTTCAGATTTTGGGTCTGCATGGTTTGATGTACCAAGAATCGAACCTATATTTTGCGTTACATCAGTAGGATCAGCTGAAATATTTGTTTCACCGTCTTGATCGTCAATAGACGTAGATTAAAGAATTTTAGCTGCAGCAAAGTCTTCTTCTAAAAATATTTCGGGGGATTTAATGGAAAAATACCCAATTGCCCTAAATCCAGATTCTCCCTTGTTAATAGTTGCAACGCTATGAAAGGCTTTTCTCACCAAAAATGACACGTCATAAGGTGTTATTTTTTCTCCAAGATGATTTTTCTTAAATAAATCGCACTCCCTTTTATAAACCATTTTGAAAGGCCCAAAGGAAGAAAAATCTAGAGGCTGCATTCTATGTGATATATGTGGTAGCAATTAGAGTATATGAATATTATTACACTTGCAAAATTCATAAATGCGAAGAGAAACATGACTAGCGTGATTGTCTAGTTTTAATAGGACGGGTTCATCCGTAGATGGTCTTGTGTGCTGCTTAAAGTGTAAAAGCCACTCAAAAAAAAGATTTCCATTTATTCATTCGTTGTCTGAGCACTTAGAGGCTCCTGTAGGACCATCCTTCTCCAATAGTGGAGTCATTCTTTTTCTAGGATAAATGAACATTGGCGAAATGAATCCACCAGCAGAGCTCATTGCATATATCAAGGTGATGGCTTTTCCTCTCTCCCAACTTGTAATACTACTAATTCTCTTTTGTTCTTTTGTAGCTAGTATTTTTTTCGACGACTTGTACAGTGGAAATGCCTGTTTCGTCACAATAATATAAATATTTTTTGTAACAAATTTATGTTTTTCCATCAGCTATTCTAATAGTTTATAGAACAATTGAACCTCCGTTTTATTAAAAGCTAATATTCTGTTTATACTTATTTGTTCTGGTTTCCTAACAGAAATGCCATTTCTTACCATAAATCCATTTAACCAATTACGCCCAGCCATTCTGGCAGATTTGTTAAAAGTGTGTTTCAAATTTAATTGTTCTGCATATTCGAATGCTATACATCTTATCTGTTGAGCGGTACATCCATAGAAAATATTAGTTATCTATTTTACCATATCTGCTATATTCTTTTCTACTTCACAAGTGAATATTGTATTTCGTCCAAGACGTGGTCTTAATAAGTAGGATTAATTTTTTAAGCGTTTTTGTAGACTAGAAAATGGAATGCCTACAGTTTTAGACGCTCTCTGTATTGAATAGCCCTTTTGTTGAATAAGCTTGATGGCTTTTTTTAAAGTATTAGAGGTCAAATCAGCTTCTTCGATTACTCTAACACGTCCTTTCGGCATCTAGAAAAATATCAATGTACTTATAAATCAGTTAGCTAATTAATTTTACAAATACATTTGTTTGCGGGCAATGGGAATCACTTGGTTCTCATTACCAATAACTACACTAATGAGAAAAAAGTCAACAATAGAAAAAAATATGCTTTAAAATAGCAATCGAAGTATTGTATGATTAATTACAATATCATACTAAACACACAAAAATCTTAATTTGATAAATTGTGTAATTAAAAACTTACCGTTTATTTAATATCTAGAAAAAGTCACTTTAATAAGACAAAATCAAACAGAGCTTACTGTTTGTAATATTAAACGGTTACCAATGCGACTGACTAACAAAAGTGTCAGGTGGGGAGGAAATGAAGCTAGGAGATGGTAGAGACGACGCCTTTTCAGTGTATGGTATATTAAATATATTGCTGACCACCATTACCCGCTGACTCCCATTACCCCTACCTTCCCTACACGTTTTTAATTTTAAAAATGATATTGGCACCATTTAACGGCTTCAAAAAATCCTAAAAACTTGGGGATCTCTTTTTTCATAATTCTTGGTAAATGAAAGATCTATTGGAATTTTTGTTTGCGTCTAACCTCGAAAAAATAGATAAAATGCGTCTTTTTAACGTTAAAAACGATATAGATTCATTTTAACGTCTTAAAAAATTCTAAAAATATAGAGTTTTTGTTTTTTCATCATTTTTAATAAATTAAACCACCGTAAATTTTTATTATTGCCACCTTAATGTATATATATGAGCAATTCCACCAATTCGGGAACTGGTTAAATCGGCTCACATCCCTGATTTTTTTGATATTCTCAGATCTTGTACTCTTTATCGAAAAAAGATTCTCTAATTTTTTTCAGAAATTTTTATCCATTATTTACGACGTGGTTATATTGGAAAGTTTTTAATTTTAACTACGTTCTATATTTTAATTAATTTTCTATACTTTTTCAAATAACTTAATAAATTTTTTTCACACATGATTTCCATGTAAAAAAATCTCACCTTTCCAGTGGAATAATTGTTTTTCTAGTAACATCACTTTATACCGAAGAAATTAGCGTTTAAAGTATAAAAATCAATTTTTCAGGAAATGCCTATTTTTTTTTTTAGTATTTTTTTCGTAAAGTTGAGAAAATTTCACATGGAACCTGTAACTTTCAAAATGGGATTCCTATTAAAACTCGTCGAATCGATAATAATAAAATAAAAAAAAAGAAATAACAAATAGTTAACCGCAAGTATTATGGACTATCTCGATTCTTAGGGACTTTTTTTCCAAGTATGACACTAGAGCCTGTAATATTTATTCGAAATAACTTAATTTTATTACTGTAAGTGCCGGTGTCTTTGCGTAAAAGTCGGGATTACGTAGGAGTACCAGATTAAATTTTTTTAATTGTAGTAATAGCTCCCCCTATGAGTTTTCTACTCTGTATATTATTTTTTATTTTTAAATCAACTTCAAATCTACAAATTTTAAACTTTAAACTTTCAAAACAAGAGCATAGAGATGTGCACACCAACACAATGATAGTGAAGTGTCAATATATAACTGTATACGTATAAATAAATTACACTCAAAAACTGCGAAAATTGACCGATAGTTTGCGCTGATAGTATGCATATACACCAATATACATTCTAATCTCACTGTCATTGTGCTAGTGTGCACGGTCTCTATATTTAGGGTTGGGGAACAAAAAATTTAGATTGGTACTCCTACGTAATCTCGACTTTTACGCAAAGACACCGGCACTTACAGTAATAAAATTAAGTTATTTCGAATAAATATTACAGGCTCTAGTCTCATACTTGGAAAAAAAGTCCCTAAGAATCGAGATAGTCCATAATACTTGCGGTAAACTATTTATTATTTCTTTTTTTTTATTTTATTATTATCGATTCGACGAGTTTTAATAGAAATCTCATTTTGAAAGTTACAGGTTCCATGTGAAATTTTCTCAACTTTACGAAAAAAATACTAAAAAAAAAAATAGGCATTTCCTGAAAAATTGATTTTTATACTTTAAACGCTAATTTCTTCGGTATAAAGTGATGTTACTAGAAAAACAATTATTCCACTGGAAAGGTGAGATTTTTTTACATGGAAATCATGTGTGAAAAAAATTTATTAAGTTATTTGAAAAAGTATAGAAAATTAATTAAAAAATAGAACGTAGTTAAAATTAAAAACTTTCCAATATAACCACGTCGTAAATAATGGATAAAAAATTAGAGAATCATTTTTCGATAAAGAGTACAAGATCTGAGAATATCAAAAAAATCTGAGATGTGAGCCGATTTAACCAGTTCCCGAATTGGTGGAATTGCTCATATATATATATATTTATACAGGGTGCGGTACTAAAGCCGCCCCAAAGCTTAGACACAAAAAGACGAGTATTTCTTTAACAATAAACGATATTCACTTTTTATATATGATCTTTCTGAAAGCAAAGAACAAGAAGCTTCGGAAAGGTCCTATGCAAAAATAGAATATCTTTTATAGTTAAAGAGATACGCGTCTTTCTGCATCCATATTCTGAAGTGGCTTAAGTGCCTCACCCTATATGTGTACGTTATGGAAGTAATGGAAGACGTAATAATTATTCTGTTTCGAAAAACAAATGCTGATCGACTTTGTTCTTTCGATAAAGCTCTGATACGCGTGCGTATTTAGAACAAGTTCCACCAAAATCCGTATGGTACAATTTTGGGGGAACATCCTAATGTAAACCGATGAAAATGATCTGACGATTAATGTGTAAAGTATATATATTTACTATAGTGAGGCTATACAGAGATCGTCAAATAAAGTGACTCAGCATTTGAAAGAGCAAAAATCATGATGGCTGCCAATAGGCACATGATTCATTGATGATATCAACGAGAGAGAGAGAGAGAGAGAGAGAGAAGAGAGAGAGAGAGAGAGAGAGTAACCAGCTGTTCCTTTCTGTCTCTCCTGTTGCACCCCCTAATATTCTAAATTCATTTGTCAATCTTAGAATTAATGAAATCAGAGTAAGAGAAACAACGTACTTATTTTCTTTTTCTATATTACAGATGTAAACAAATGTTCAATCATTATCTGTGTATGATAAGAATGACAGAAAGAAATAGCGTTATACTTTTGTCCACCTCTCTGTCTATTATTAACGAATCATGAGCCTGCTTGTCCGACATCATGAGTTTTGTACTTTTAGTTGCTGGATCACTTTATCTGGCGTTCCCTGTATATTATGATGTGATTGTGATTTTATCAATTGTCCAAGTATAGAAAAAGGCAGTCAGGTTATATATTATGCTGGAATTATGATTCTCTCAATTTTCGAAGTGGACGACAATAATTTTCATTAATGATAAAAATAGTAAACAGAATTAGATAAGTATCACATTAGATTGTATAATATTGGATGAAGTGTATTTTCTGGTACTTTTGAAGATTTCACTTTTGCAGATTAAACTGAAGTGAAATCATTATTTTGTTTTTGCCTGGGATAGAACTGACTGGATGAATTGCCATTGATATTAATAAAATTGCCAATGATAGGTTTACGTTAAGCTTTAACGGGATCCCTCACGCGTGCTTTACCGACAGTACAAGTTAATAAACAATTCGTTTAATAAAAGTAAAATGCGAAGCAAATTGCAAAAACGGGCTTCTTTATGACAAGGTGCCAATTCTAACGAGCCAATCGAGCTTAAAAAACTCAAATCGGTTGAAGAATAATGCTGTACCACTGTCCCGCGTTCTTGAAGTGGAAATAACCAAAAGTAACCTCTCTTCAAGAACGCAGCACAATGGTACAGCGTTATTTTTCAACTAATTAGAGTGTTTTTAAGTTCGTTTGACTCGTTAGGACTGGCACATTGTCCAACAAACGCCCGATTGTTCAATTTGCTTCGCATTTGAATTTTATTAAACTAATTGTTTATTGACTTGAAATGTCGATAAAGCAGACGTGAGGGATCCCGTTAATATGCATGGATTATTATTAGGACTATATTAATTAATAGAAAGTGCTAACGTAATTGAAAAATATATATTATATTTAAAACATTTACACAAACACATGTCATTGATAAATTGTATGTTTTGTTTCTTCCTTTCTTGCAACTGATTTCCGAACCAATTTTCTAATTAGATATGGTAGTGTGCAATTTAACCCAAAATCTTTTGGGGAAGTCTGAGCTACTCTATAGAATATATGAAAGTGATGTAAAACCACCGGAAGTCTATTAGATGCGCGTAAAATATGCGCAGATAACTATGTTGTGTTTATGTAATCAGAAATGTCAATCGTGCAAGCAAACCCGTTGAGCGGAGATAGGTTATGAGTCAAGTTTACTAAAAAACAGCAAGGAGAACAATTTTAATTCTAACCCAAAAAGAAATGCTATCATCGAAGTATCAGATACGTATTAATGTTATATATACATATATATTTGTATAATAAGAATGAGATACTTTGTGAAAATTTTTCTGATTTCAGATAAACTATTATAAATATTGGAATAGGAGAATAATCGTTTTGTTCTTTTCACCATTAAATGTGCTGGAATACATTAAGGAAAATGTCATATTTCTTACAGCAACCCTCTTTTTCAATATGAGGTATGTTCAGATCTCATAGGGCTTTCCCTCTGCTATATCATCTGCATTGAGTTGGACTAAGCGCAATGGGTATTTTGTAAGATTATTCCATTACGTAAGGCCTTTATTATATTTTATATTTACAAATGCAGTGTTATGCTAAGTCATATTGAAATCAAATTATCATACTGACAATTAGGTCATGTGCAATTTAATTGTTTCACAGGTAAATACAGTGTTATGCTTGGTTATAATTTTGCCTGTGTTTGCATAGAGTAGTCTAAATTAGAAATTACTTTGAGGAAATTTCTAGTTACACTTGGTGCAGTTTGACGTAAGAATACAGTTTGAATAAAAAAGAAAAAAATGTTATCAACTAATAATATGCCTGAGTATAAGGTGGTACAATTAGCAGTAACAGCCTTTACTTGCACGCCCTTTCAATTCATAATAATAAATAGGCAAATTGAATTATTATTTGGATAACTGATTATCAGAGTTTATTTAATAAGAAAAATCTACTGCGCTTTGACATGAATGCTATAAGGTAACAACGTATGCTCTATTTCTTATATTTACTTATTTTTCTTACAGCGAGATGAATAACTATGTGGTATGCATTATTCTTGTTATGAATATGAGGATTTGTGAAATCTGCTTTGTTTATAGAGGTTAAAAGAGAATCGAATTTATAAATTGTACAGTATTCTGCCCTGCTGCACCAACCTTCGAAGAAATATTATTTGAAAATCTTCTGTGTTTTATTTTAGATTGTAAATGTCCATGACAAGTACATGATTTATTTTCAAGTGAATTAAATAAGGATAATGCGTTTTAATGCTTTAAGTATTAATGTACCTTCAATATTTAGAGTTTCGGAAGAAATTTCTACCAAAGTGATATCATCTTGGATTGATTTTCTCAAAATGACACAATGTTGGATAAGAGTAATTGATACAAATTATCATAAATTCTAATTATCTAAGGAGAATAACAATATTCAGTCAAGACTTTTGACATAAATCTAATAAGAAGCTGTGCTATAATGGTGTATCAAAGATTCAAATTCGGAACTATACTGTGTAATACGAATTATTAATAAAATCTCAAGGGTTTTTAGAACAAATGGTATGTTGCAAAAATTTTCTTATTTAAATCATATTTTTATTTCTTTACTGCCCCATAGACCTAATGGTACCTTCACCTATTTAACGTTAAGTTAAGAATTTGTTAAATCAGCGTTTTAATGATTAAGATATAATTGTTTGGTAAATTGTTCAGTCTTCTGTCCTTTTGTTGAAATTGAAAATATCCATAACCAGTGTTTGCACAAACGAATTTAACGATAGAAATATATTTTAATGTTATATGAATTAATTAATCTTAAATATTTGTAGCTTATACGAAGAGATTTCTATGAAAGTCAAATGAACATATTAAGCTGTATTTCTTGAAGCAAATATATTGTATAAGAGTGTTAGTAATACAAAATACATGAGAAATTATTTATTATTAAAAATATCAATCATTTTTGTAAGAGATACGTATTTGTAATTTCCAAAAGAAACAAATATATTATACAGGTATAAATAAAATCTAATCAAATGTATGTTTTTAATAGTAACTATTTCAAATTAAAGTGTATAAATAAGTAATCTGATGGTTTTACAATATAAATTAATTTAAATTTAATAATAACAAGCCTTTCAGGTTTCCAAGCGTCAACTTTTTAATTTTTGATGAATCAATATTTTTAAATAATAATTCTGAAAATTGAAAAAAAAAACATTTTTTTATCAATATAGTTAGAAAACGAAATAAATTTATTTATTACTATGCTAAAGGACTATACAAATTAATTACCTTGATTCTTTAAGAGTTTTTTAATTTGCAATATAACGGTTTGATTTAATAAGACAGATGTATTGATAAAATTATGAATGTATTGCAATTTCTCCTTTTCAGATGTGCATCCTGCTAATGATTTTTCTAAAAAGGCCCAACCGCCTTCATCGTCCAAGAGCCAATTTTGAAACGAGCGGGAATATTTTCTCTTATGCACAATATTTTTGCCGTGGCCTCTATCAATTTGGGCAATCTCAATGTTATAAATCTTTATTAATTCAATCAGCTTTTCTGAAAGTAAAAGTTTATTTATTACAAAAATAAGGTTTCAACATGGTTTTCCCAGATAATAAAATTATTTCCAACGACATAACAATTATCAATTTTGTTACAGGAGCTGTATTAAGTAGCAAAAGACTTTGCACAGAGCTTATAGTGATATTAGTCCTTCGTACAATTTCCTATGCACCTTAGAAAAAATGTTGCTCCCGTCCGTTTTGAAACAAAGTTTTCATCGCCAAAACTTACAGTATGTTAAGTATTTTTTTATCTCTGGAGCACGTTAAGATGGATATTTCATTATAATAATCGCGATCAAAAGTAAAATATTTCTATTTAACGTTAAATAATATATTATTATAATATTTTGAGAAGCTCTTGATATAAATTTACCTAATATGAATTAAAAAATAGTGTATTTCATTTCAAACATTCGAGATGATGGTCACTTGATTGAAATTCTTTTTTATTTTCTTTTAATGAGGTAGCTTTTATCTCAAATTTCTTTTCACAGTAACGTTTGTATTTTTTTTTATGTTTTCTTAAATCGATTGAAATGATTCGTCCTTGTCGTAAGATGAAAGAATTTCAACGCTATAATAATAATATATAATAGTTACCGTACAATACTTTATCTACTTTGTGATTGTAGCAATAATGGATATTACTCAATCCTAAGTACTCTTAGATCGAGTGATAACTCTGTTTTATAATGAATTGCGATACGATAGCCTTAGTTTAAGTGGGAAAACTTATGTAATACTTTTCCAACGTTATAGAAATATTAATTAAGAGCCCATTTCCATAAAGTTTTTGCCAATTTATATATGCTATTATTAAAATAATTCATAAATTCAAAGAGTGATATTTCAAAAGAACGCATCAAAAATCGCTTTTATTTTCCTCCTCGATTCCCGGATCTATTTTTACAGAAGCATTTAGAAAATATGCTGCACATCCAAACTCTTCTCTTTTAATATTATTTATTACCATGGAAAAAAGGTTTAAACGAAGGTATAGAATGCTCTACTATATATATGATTATTCTTAACGTATACATACCAACAAAATTACCAAGAGTGGGATGAGACCCCATTTTTTCTTTTAAAGTTTTGTGATACCTTTCTTGGCCATTATTTGTAGTATCATTTACTCGATAAATAGAAAACACCTGTACACCTATTTGCTTCAACCAGTAATTTTTAAAATAATTAAAAAAATTGTAATAATTTTCAAAAAGTTTTCGTTCTGCCATCGTTCTCTTTACAATTTCCACGAATTCTTCTTCAATATTATTCGCAGGCAAATAAGCTAAATTGCATATTTTTCTAAATAATACAATAGCTTTTGTCATTTCTTCAATGTTAGCGTTTGGTTTCGAAAAAATGTTGTTTTTCTTAGCTTTTTTTTTTAAGCTCTATTTAAAATTTAAATATATAGGCAAATTATAATATAGATCTATAAGTGTTAATTATATACAATTGATAATATAATAAAGAATGAAGCAAACTTGGAGAAAATGGAATAGGCATCCAGTGATAAGACAGCCTTGAAAGACTGTTTTAATTGCATTGTGCAATCCAGTTTCGAAATCACATATGCACAGCAGGGGCTCCAAACGTGTCATGATTTTTTCTCTTATAAATTGGAAAATTTGTATATAACTCCTTTCGAATTTGTTGGACATGAGAACCCAGATGATTGGCACAAACTGTTAAAACAGGAAGCAGATATGAAGAAAACCTTTTTTAAGCACACAAGATATTAAACCGATGGAATAAAGTATTTTTAATTACCTTCTCATTATATTTAGCCATGATTGTGAGCAGTTGATACACGTTGTCAATTATTGGCGTAGTATCGAATGTTGCATCGATTGAAAATATCGTACAACATTCGAATTTTTTAATAAACTGCTTATCTGCTAGAACGACCGAAACGTTCTCCTTTCCATGTTCAAATTGGAAAACATTAATTTTATGCAATTTACTATTTAAATTAAATTTCAACAATTGTTTCCATTTTTCTCCATTCATTATTTTTTCGCACTCTTTTAAGCTCTTGGGATTTTTAACAGGTTTCTTTAATCTCCAATTATGCAAAGTACGCCTTATCTTTTTATATGGTATATTAGCTGCTTTAGTAGGGTTTCTGAAAATATAAAACGTATATTAATAATACAAAATAATTAAAAAAGAAATATTATGTATCCCTTACCTGATTGCCACAGAATTATATACGGTTTTCGGTGTTCCTACGTCTCTATTAACGGCTTTAAACAATTTTTGACGAAACTGCGCTATTTCTGCAAAATTATTAGGTTTCTCGTGGTTATGCTCTTTCATAGATTTAAATTGACCGTCCACGAGTTGTGCGGTAGCCGAACAAAGTTTGTTTCCACACCTTAAGTACCTATTAACAATTTTTTAATTAAAACTGATTTTAATCATATAATCTACTCAATATTGAATATTTATGAAATAATTAATAAAATTTCAAAAGTTCAGGTTAAACAGAATTAAACATTTTTATTATTAATAATTGACAAAGTACTTTCGTATAAATTTACTTACGTTATTAGATTTCCCTTTTTATTCTTGTATAAATGTTTTTTATAATAGACATACATATCAGGGTATAAAACTGTAGGCATTAATTTTTTATTTCGATTATCCATATTTTTAATGGGGATACAAAATATATCGGACGTTAATCATACGTTTCATAACACGATTTTAAATCGATCTCTTGACATATATAGAGATAACTTCATAGTTTGAATTAGTTACTTATTTTCTATAAAATCCTTTATCCCCATTAAAAATATGGATAATCGAAATAAAAAATTAATGCCTACAGTTTTATATCCTGATAAGTATGTCTATTATAAAAAACATTTATACAAGAATAAAAAGGGAAATCTAATAACGTAAGTAAATTTATACGAAAGTACTTTGTCAATTATTAATAATAAAAATGTTTAATTCTGTTTAACCTGAACTTTTGAAATTTTATTAATTATTTCATAAATATTCAATATTGAGTAGATTATATGATTAAAATCAGTTTTAATTAAAAAATTGTTAATAGGTACTTAAGGTGTGGAAACAAACTTTGTTCGGCTACCGCACAACTCGTGGACGGTCAATTTAAATCTATGAAAGAGCATAACCACGAGAAACCTAATAATTTTGCAGAAATAGCGCAGTTTCGTCAAAAATTGTTTAAAGCCGTTAATAGAGACGTAGGAACACCGAAAACCGTATATAATTCTGTGGCAATCAGGTAAGGGATACATAATATTTCTTTTTTAATTATTTTGTATTATTAATATACGTTTTATATTTTCAGAAACCCTACTAAAGCAGCTAATATACCATATAAAAAGATAAGGCGTACTTTGCATAATTGGAGATTAAAGAAACCTGTTAAAAATCCCAAGAGCTTAAAAGAGTGCGAAAAAATAATGAATGGAGAAAAATGGAAACAATTGTTGAAATTTAATTTAAATAGTAAATTGCATAAAATTAATGTTTTCCAATTTGAACATGGAAAGGAGAACGTTTCGGTCGTTCTAGCAGATAAGCAGTTTATTAAAAAATTCGAATGTTGTACGATATTTTCAATCGATGCAACATTCGATACTACGCCAATAATTGACAACGTGTATCAACTGCTCACAATCATGGCTAAATATAATGAGAAGGTAATTAAAAATACTTTATTCCATCGGTTTAATATCTTGTGTGCTTAAAAAAGGTTTTCTTCATATCTGCTTCCTGTTTTAACAGTTTGTGCCAATCATCTGGGTTCTCATGTCCAACAAATTCGAAAGGAGTTATATACAAATTTTCCAATTTATAAGAGAAAAAATCATGACACGTTTGGAGCCCCTGCTGTGCATATGTGATTTCGAAACTGGATTGCACAATGCAATTAAAACAGTCTTTCAAGGCTGTCTTATCACTGGATGCCTATTCCATTTTCTCCAAGTTTGCTTCATTCTTTATTATATTATCAATTGTATATAATTAACACTTATAGATCTATATTATAATTTGCCTATATATTTAAATTTTAAATAGAGCTTAAAAAAAAAAGCTAAGAAAAACAACATTTTTTCGAAACCAAACGCTAACATTGAAGAAATGACAAAAGCTATTGTATTATTTAGAAAAATATGCAATTTAGCTTATTTGCCTGCGAATAATATTGAAGAAGAATTCGTGGAAATTGTAAAGAGAACGATGGCAGAACGAAAACTTTTTGAAAATTATTACAATTTTTTTAATTATTTTAAAAATTACTGGTTGAAGCAAATAGGTGTACAGGTGTTTTCTATTTATCGAGTAAATGATACTACAAATAATGGCCAAGAAAGGTATCACAAAACTTTAAAAGAAAAAATGGGGTCTCATCCCACTCTTGGTAATTTTGTTGGTATGTATACGTTAAGAATAATCATATATATAGTAGAGCATTCTATACCTTCGTTTAAACCTTTTTTCCATGGTAATAAATAATATTAAAAGAGAAGAGTTTGGATGTGCAGCATATTTTCTAAATGCTTCTGTAAAAATAGATCCGGGAATCGAGGAGGAAAATAAAAGCGATTTTTGATGCGTTCTTTTGAAATATCACTCTTTGAATTTATGAATTATTTTAATAATAGCATATATAAATTGGCAAAAACTTTATGGAAATGGGCTCTTAATTAATATTTCTATAACGTTGGAAAAGTATTACATAAGTTTTCCCACTTAAACTAAGGCTATCGTATCGCAATTCATTATAAAACAGAGTTATCACTCGATCTAAGAGTACTTAGGATTGAGTAATATCCATTATTGCTACAATCACAAAGTAGATAAAGTATTGTACGGTAACTATTATATATTATTATTATAGCGTTGAAATTCTTTCATCTTACGACAAGGACGAATCATTTCAATCGATTTAAGAAAACATAAAAAAAAATACAAACGTTACTGTGAAAAGAAATTTGAGATAAAAGCTACCTCATTAAAAGAAAATAAAAAAGAATTTCAATCAAGTGACCATCATCTCGAATGTTTGAAATGAAATACACTATTTTTTAATTCATATTAGGTAAATTTATATCAAGAGCTTCTCAAAATATTATAATAATATATTATTTAACGTTAAATAGAAATATTTTACTTTTGATCGCGATTATTATAATGAAATATCCATCTTAACGTGCTCCAGAGATAAAAAAATACTTAACATACTGTAAGTTTTGGCGATGAAAACTTTGTTTCAAAACGGACGGGAGCAACATTTTTTCTAAGGTGCATAGGAAATTGTACGAAGGACTAATATCACTATAAGCTCTGTGCAAAGTCTTTTGCTACTTAATACAGCTCCTGTAACAAAATTGATAATTGTTATGTCGTTGGAAATAATTTTATTATCTGGGAAAACCATGTTGAAACCTTATTTTTGTAATAAATAAACTTTTACTTTCAGAAAAGCTGATTGAATTAATAAAGATTTATAACATTGAGATTGCCCAAATTGATAGAGGCCACGGCAAAAATATTGTGCATAAGAGAAAATATTCCCGCTCGTTTCAAAATTGGCTCTTGGACGATGAAGGCGGTTGGGCCTTTTTAGAAAAATCATTAGCAGGATGCACATCTGAAAAGGAGAAATTGCAATACATTCATAATTTTATCAATACATCTGTCTTATTAAATCAAACCGTTATATTGCAAATTAAAAAACTCTTAAAGAATCAAGGTAATTAATTTGTATAGTCCTTTAGCATAGTAATAAATAAATTTATTTCGTTTTCTAACTATATTGATAAAAAAATGTTTTTTTTTTCAATTTTCAGAATTATTATTTAAAAATATTGATTCATCAAAAATTAAAAAGTTGACGCTTGGAAACCTGAAAGGCTTGTTATTATTAAATTTAAATTAATTTATATTGTAAAACCATCAGATTACTTATTTATACACTTTAATTTGAAATAGTTACTATTAAAAACATACATTTGATTAGATTTTATTTATACCTGTATAATATATTTGTTTCTTTTGGAAATTACAAATACGTATCTCTTACAAAAATGATTGATATTTTTAATAATAAATAATTTCTCATGTATTTTGTATTACTAACACTCTTATACAATATATTTGCTTCAAGAAATACAGCTTAATATGTTCATTTGACTTTCATAGAAATCTCTTCGTATAAGCTACAAATATTTAAGATTAATTAATTCATATAACATTAAAATATATTTCTATCGTTAAATTCGTTTGTGCAAACACTGGTTATGGATATTTTCAATTTCAACAAAAGGACAGAAGACTGAACAATTTACCAAACAATTATATCTTAATCATTAAAACGCTGATTTAACAAATTCTTAACTTAACGTTAAATAGGTGAAGGTACCATTAGGTCTATGGGGCAGTAAAGAAATAAAAATATGATTTAAATAAGAAAATTTTTGCAACATACCATTTGTTCTAAAAACCCTTGAGATTTTATTAATAATTCGTATTACACAGTATAGTTCCGAATTTGAATCTTTGATACACCATTATAGCACAGCTTCTTATTAGATTTATGTCAAAAGTCTTGACTGAATATTGTTATTCTCCTTAGATAATTAGAATTTATGATAATTTGTATCAATTACTCTTATCCAACATTGTGTCATTTTGAGAAAATCAATCCAAGATGATATCACTTTGGTAGAAATTTCTTCCGAAACTCTAAATATTGAAGGTACATTAATACTTAAAGCATTAAAACGCATTATCCTTATTTAATTCACTTGAAAATAAATCATGTACTTGTCATGGACATTTACAATCTAAAATAAAACACAGAAGATTTTCAAATAATATTTCTTCGAAGGTTGGTGCAGCAGGGCAGAATACTGTACAATTTATAAATTCGATTCTCTTTTAACCTCTATAAACAAAGCAGATTTCACAAATCCTCATATTCATAACAAGAATAATGCATACCACATAGTTATTCATCTCGCTGTAAGAAAAATAAGTAAATATAAGAAATAGAGCATACGTTGTTACCTTATAGCATTCATGTCAAAGCGCAGTAGATTTTTCTTATTAAATAAACTCTGATAATCAGTTATCCAAATAATAATTCAATTTGCCTATTTATTATTATGAATTGAAAGGGCGTGCAAGTAAAGGCTGTTACTGCTAATTGTACCACCTTATACTCAGGCATATTATTAGTTGATAACATTTTTTTCTTTTTTATTCAAACTGTATTCTTACGTCAAACTGCACCAAGTGTAACTAGAAATTTCCTCAAAGTAATTTCTAATTTAGACTACTCTATGCAAACACAGGCAAAATTATAACCAAGCATAACACTGTATTTACCTGTGAAACAATTAAATTGCACATGACCTAATTGTCAGTATGATAATTTGATTTCAATATGACTTAGCATAACACTGCATTTGTAAATATAAAATATAATAAAGGCCTTACGTAATGGAATAATCTTACAAAATACCCATTGCGCTTAGTCCAACTCAATGCAGATGATATAGCAGAGGGAAAGCCCTATGAGATCTGAACATACCTCATATTGAAAAAGAGGGTTGCTGTAAGAAATATGACATTTTCCTTAATGTATTCCAGCACATTTAATGGTGAAAAGAACAAAACGATTATTCTCCTATTCCAATATTTATAATAGTTTATCTGAAATCAGAAAAATTTTCACAAAGTATCTCATTCTTATTATACAAATATATATGTATATATAACATTAATACGTATCTGATACTTCGATGATAGCATTTCTTTTTGGGTTAGAATTAAAATTGTTCTCCTTGCTGTTTTTTAGTAAACTTGACTCATAACCTATCTCCGCTCAACGGGTTTGCTTGCACGATTGACATTTCTGATTACATAAACACAACATAGTTATCTGCGCATATTTTACGCGCATCTAATAGACTTCCGGTGGTTTTACATCACTTTCATATATTCTATAGAGTAGCTCAGACTTCCCCAAAAGATTTTGGGTTAAATTGCACACTACCTTAGATATATCACACATTCGGAAATTTTTTCATGAGACGATAAAAATTTGTATTACGCTACATTAGAGAAAAATAGATAAATATTTGTTAATTGTGCCTTTTAATGTTCAATTAAAATATACAAGAATATTAAAAACAAATATTAATATACGTTTATCTAATAAGAGTAAAAAGAAATTATTATGATTTCTTGAACAAATTTCTAAATGCGTGATATTTCATTTAGAAAATTAGCATCAAATTTCTGTAGATAAATATTAATGTTATATTCTTGATTTTATAGAACGGCTAGGAAAGTCTGTAATTCATGAAAATAAATTCTGTGCAAACTCGCTGTAATCTATTAATAAGCAAAGTTAGCTACAGATTTAACTCGTAACAGTTAATAAGGATAGCAATGTCAGTAGACACATCAACTGAGGGAGCTCCATAGTATAGCTAACAAGTCATTTTTATTTTAGAAAATATAAACTATATAGAAATAGCATCTTTGTTTGTAAATAAAATGAAATTTGATAAATTATGTGTGGAAATTAACAGGATATTTACAAAGTTCCCATGCAGTACACCGTCTTAAACGTGTTTAATCAAGTTGGTTAAAAGACAATGAAAATGTCTTTATGACTATGTGTGTTCTATAGGTTAAATTGAAAAGTACCTTTGAGATAATATTTCAAAATCTTGACGAATGATATGTAATGAATTTAACATTTGTCAGAAAACATGTGAAATATTATATTTAATCCTAAAAAGACATGCTAAGTATCAGGACATAAATTTCAGTGGACAAAACACATGCTGCATTTTCTTTTTGTTTCTTTTCAAATTTGCAGTTATCAAATTCTGTATTCCAGCGTAGCACACCTAAAACTACAGTGAATTGCCCTAACTTTGTCACAGAAACTACCAGTATATATGCTAATTCCATCTATAAAACCAGACGCCAAAAAATGCAAATTTAGGACCCTGCAGCTCATTCCCCCTTCAAAATTTATCAAAAACAGATCACATTGATTATGGAAAGTTCAATAAATGTTTAGAAAAGGAAAGAACATAATAGATTCCTTTCATCTCCTATAATTCAATGTGAAATGTGAAAGTATCATTATTGTTCAAAATTTAAAACTGATTTTCCATTATCCAGTGGTTTCCTGGGTCTTTTATCAGTCATGCTCTAGTTTAGCAAATTTAAAACGACAGTGAAATGCCACAACTTTTCCACACAAATTGTCAGAATGCAATTTTCATATGTAAAATCAAAACCTCCAAAAATATCAAAAATGATTAAATTTCCATTAATGTCATGCAATTTAAGAGCTTTGCAATTAATTTTACCTTTATAATGTACAAAAAATTAGTCAAATGGTTTGTGGAATGTCCAATAAGTTTCCAAAGAAGAAGAAAATGTAAAAGATTCGTCTTATCTCCTATCGTACAATGTTAAAATTGAAAATTTCACTAATGTTCAAACTTGGAAACTGATTTTACATCATCCAATAGCTTCCAGGGCTTTTATAAATCATATTTCAGTTTATTACACCGAAGGCTACGATTAAATGACGGAACTTCTCCGCAGAAACTGTCAGAATGTAAATTTCATTTGTAAAATCAGGTCCTCCAAAAATGTCAAATATTAACTAAATTTCCATCAATATAATCAAAGTTAGGACTAGCAGTTCATTCTCCCTTCAAAAGTTATTAAATACTAAATAAATAGTGTATAGAAATTCTAATAAAAAATTGTATAAGATTTCTTATTACAGATAATAATAGTTATCATTTAGTTACGCTTGTGGTCGTAAATAATTACGAGCCCGGTTTATGGAAGAATGCATCTGCCAAGGCAATTATTATAGAAAACACTAAAACATTTATAACTGTAATACTTAAAGTTTTTAAAATTTGATTTTGGAGATTTAATTAATATTTCATCTGCACAAAATAACATTAAACATATTTGTAATTGCATATTTAAAGGCCATATTATTGAATTAGCCTTATGATTGGATAAGTATTTCTCTTTATAATCTTAACGAGCTTAGAAAGTTCCTATATATTCCAAACTAATTAAATTAAAAAACATTTTTTTTGCTATTATATTCTTATCAAACGTCATAAGATTCCACGAAAAACAAGCATCACCTGTAAAAATAGGTGCCAAACTAATAGAAATACTAGCAAAAATAGTATCCTTATATGAGATAATATTATTGCATCATTATTCTTTTACTAAAATAAGCAGATAAATTTAAAGTCATTTTTCTTTTAAAAAAATCTACGAGACACCTACTAGAATTACAAAACTTCCTAAATTAAAAACAGTGAAATCAATATTGCAAGCAGGTAGAATTATTCATCTTAGCAGAAGATGATAATGAATTAATCCATAACATAGCTAAAAACAAAATGGTATAAACTTTTGACTTTGATTATTCATCTCAAAGGAATGTTCACAAAATTGAAATCATTTGCATTAACATATGAAAATGAAAATATTAAATCGTATAAAAACTTTTTATTTAATTATTAGTCAAAACCATACATTTTTAAGTAGAAAAAAATTGAAATTTTATGCCTAAAAACTAATATCTGAACCAAAATGCTACTTGGAAGGCTCGTGCTGTTTACACAAATACTATATCGCAACACGCTATTATAAAATTTTGTTGTTGTTTTTAATAAAAATGTTGTTAATTTTTTGTTATTTTATGATGCACGCGCGTCTCTGGCAAATGGCTTTTTGATTTAGATATTAGTTTTTCTACACAACATTTCAAATTATTTTTTTATTTAAAACATGTGTTTGTACAAGTAATTTGACATTTTTATCTTTATGTTTATTCCAATCATTTCAATTTCGCGAACACCTCTTCGAGATGAATAATCGAAGGCAAAGGCTTACTATATTTTAATTCAGCTATGTTCTGAATTAATGCCTCATCATCTTCTGCAAGGATAAATAGTACTTGCTTGCAATATTAATTTTACTAAGTTTTTTAATTAGAAATTTTCATTATTCTAATAAGTGTGTCGTAGATTTTTTTTTAGAAAAATTGCTTTAATATCACTTGTTTATTTCAGTAAAGGGAGAGGCTGTGAATTCATGAAAAACAAAACTTGTGCAAATCCGCTGGAACTCATTAATAAGCAGAATTAGCTTTACTATTAATATATAACGATTAAAAAAGACTACAATGTCAGCGATGACATCATCAGAGGAAATAGCTAAAGGAATTGTACAGAGTTGCTGAATAGTAATTTTGAATTTAATAATGAAACAATGTAGTACAGCGTTTGTTCCTATTATCAAATTCAATGTTTGAGGTAGTGAAATTGAAATGATATTTGAAAAGCTGCAAAGTCGCACACTATCTCCTAAATATATTTTTATTAAGTAAGCTGACTAAAAAAAATATTTAACAAAATATTCTTAAGATGAAATGTGCTACATGTGTGTATGGATTAAGTTTTAAAAGCGTTTCTGAGGCGACATTAAAAGCTGTTGGCGAATAATATAGAGTGACTTGTACAGTTGCCAAAAAGCTTGTAGAATATTTTTTTTATTATATAAGAAAAATATAGGAACTGTTAAGTCAAATCTATATGAGGAAAACGTACGTTGTATTGCTTTCGTTTCTTATCAAGCTTGTAGGTTGCTTGTAGGTGTTCAATTCTGTATTTTTATAATATAGAACATTATAATTTATTGTAACATATTAGAATATCTTAGAGATTTTTCTGCTCAATGCTTGCAACTTGAGCATGTTAATTTTACCATAATAATTTTCAATAGAAGTAGTCTCCACAATTACAGTACTATTCTTTAACCCATTAATGCCCATGGCCAACCCATAAGTCTGGGCACTTCGGAAGCAATTCAAAATAGGACATTAGGCTTAATAAGAAAAGTATATGGGAAAATTTCGTTTTTTTTCATTGTTTAAACAATCATTGCTTTAAAAAATTATGTAAAATTCAATTTCGAATATATGAAGCGGAAATGGATTCTACGTCGAAAATTAGAAAAGAAATGTCGGTTAGTTCCATAATTATGTAATTTGCTTAACAATAATAGCGTTATTATCAATCATTGTAATGGACCATCTGCATAAATACAGATGCTGATGCTTAAGCTTCCTTTACAACCCAAAATTGAACATATTTTCTATTTATGCTAACATATTATGAAATTCCAAATTTTTTAATTGATTTTAATAGTCTCCTTGTTTATATAAATATAATAATAATATAAATTGTTTATTTTTATATGCATTATACGTATTGCTTATATTACTTCTTCAAATGTAAAGTATATTTTTGATCATACTTTCATACCACAATTCTTTTTCGCTTTTGAGATTGAAACTTGTTTAAAAGTGTCAAACGTAGTATATCAAATGAGTTTCATAATATCTTAGCATAAATAGAAAATATGTTCAATTTTGGGTTGTAAAGGAAGCTTAAGCATCAGCATCTATATGCATGCAGATGGTCCATTACAATGATTGATAATAACGCTATTATTGTTAAGCAAATTGCATAATTAAGGAACTAACCGACATTTCTTTTCTAATTTTCGACGTAGAATCCATTTCCGCTTTCATATATTCGAAATTGAATTTTACTTAATTTTTTAAAGCAATGATTCTTTAAACAATTAAAAAAAACGGAATTTTCCCATATACTTGTCTTATTAAGCCTAATGTCCTATTTTTAATTGCTTCCGAAGTGCCCGGACTTATGGGTTGGCCATGGGCATTAATGGGTTATAAATATGAAATTAACATACAAAAGTTTTTTTAGACATGATAAAATAAAGATAATAAAAGCTTAATAACTGTTTGCATATTTCACATTTTTCAAGTTATGTAAAAATTCGTATTGGTATAAATTCTTTATATTGATAGTTATGGGAATCGGAATTCGAGGTGTGTTGGGGTGAGCGGTTGGGGACTCTTTCGGGCCGTCTCGCTCCAGCGCACTCTCTGTCTCCTTTCCTCACTTCCTACTTCGACTGGTCGCTGCTAGATGACCGCCGAGCGGAGCGATCTCGCTCCCAACTTGTTACCCGCGGCATCTTAATTGCCCAGCGGCGGTACCAAATCATTGCTGCTGCTCAAAGCAGGCCTAGCGCCTATCTTTTCGTTTACCATGGTTAACACCGCGTGGTTCAGGCGAGCTTAGCCAATCTTCACACCCTTTTGAGCGAATGCGTCAAAACTCCTAATGCGCTACCCCCATTGTAAGGGCTCTTGTGGATTCTAGAACAGCTTTCCTACCTTTCGCGTGCCGTTGCCTGGGACTATTCCGAGTATCAGGTGCGGCACATCCTCTCCTGGGGTTCTGAGCTTTTTGCTTTTGCAATTGGGATAGTATTCGGTACTATGGTACGTTTTATCGTGGGTTGGGGAACTGCTTGAGCTTTTTCTTTTTACTGATACCGGTCTTTTCTGAGCATCGATTTTCAACGTGTTGTCGCGCGTTTCTCCTTTTTTATTCTTCTTACGGCCTACATACACTAAATATTTTTATATTTAACATAATTTTTGTTTAAAACTCTTATTTTGAATAAAAACGTTTCTTGTTAATTAAACAGCCTTTCATTCAGCACAAACCTCTCCTCCTTTTACACAATTTTCAAGGGTATTATACTGGATCAATTATCTTACAGATAGCCTGTAGAAAAAAAATGCTACTAGTTACATATAAAAATATTCCAAGTAACCTAGACTAAATGTTTATGAAAATTATAATTTGTAATCAAAAACTAATCTACATTATTTTGGATATCGTTCAAATTTAAAAAGTTACAGAATTAATTTTGTAGGACTTAGAACTATAAAATTAAAACCTAGATTGTTTCTTAAATATAATTTAAAAAATATTAGCAATATGGAAAAAAGTAATTACAGATTTGTTTCTCATTATTGTCATATCTATAAAAACAGTTGCAAAGAGGGTCCCTAAAATAAATTCTTTTTTTGCACTTTATTTAGACCTCGATTTTAAAAACGATTGATATGCTAAATGATAGTATATGATAAGACATTATGAGGAAAAAAGTTTCCCGATGAATATACGTCAGGTTTCTGGGCTACAAAGTATACAAATTGAATTGTATAATTAAAAAAAAAATGATATCTTCTTGCAATATTACACTTAATATTTCTAGAACTATTAACATACGTATTATATTAGTTGGTCAATCATTTTCACACATTTAAATGTTAGCCTGATAATTGATTTTTTTAAGAAGCGGTCGCTTGTCTAGCAATATACAGGATGGGCTGTTTTAATCGAAATATGCAAACATCTCTTATACTCATTAACTCATGAAAAAATGTTTCACACAAATAAAATATTTAATTTACTCTGTGGGAAACAAAATGGTTGAATACTCTTTACTTTGAGGAGTCATTTAAAGGTCATTTAAAGGTCAAATTGATTTTGATAGATGGATCTACCTAGTTTTTACTGCACATTCTTTATTCTCTCAATCGGGCATACTTCATATAAGACGTTTTATATTTGAAAAACCGGATGTACAATCATTGGGGTTCATATACTATCATTTAGCATATCAATCGATTTTAAAGTCAAGGTCTAAAAATGGGCACTTTCTTGGGATCCTCTTTATTTAACAAGTAAATAGCGATGACTACTATTATTACAGATCTATACTTTACCTATGAAGTCATGACAGTCATATTGACTACCGTACAGTAACTTATATTTTAACCTGAACTCTCCTTGCTAAAGTTCATTCAAAAAATGTTGACCCACAATGCGACTGGTAAGGTGCTAAACACTTTCTAGTTAATTTTTACGAAGTAGCAGTCTTCTGAAGTTAAATAATGACGTCAGAGTAGTTAAAAATATGTTCGAGTTGACAAATTGAATTTAAATACCATGGCTTTATGGATGTAGCAAATATAAGACTGGCAAGATTAACCTGTTAATATTATAAGTATTTACTGAGCTGTAAACAAATTTTATTTCTTGCAGGCTTTAAACCTATTTTTATTTAACTCGAAAAAAATTGACAATATTAACAAAATTTGACAAGTGATTTCTACTCAGAACTGGGTTTTTTTGTCTATTACTACAAAATTTGTGAAGACATTCAATTGCACACTGTACAGTGGCGGTTAGGTAATTAAGGACACGTAAACTTTTCAATATTTTTACACTGTTCTTGTCATTAATGTTTACATATTTAATTCAGTGGAAATATAAAAACTCTGCTATAGCTATTACAAATATTAGATTTAATATAGTTAGAAAAAATATTTATTTAATTATTTCAAAATTGTGTGAATTGAATAACGTTAAATTTAACAGTGTAAGATGTGTTTACTTAAAAGCAGTGAATTTTTGCGAAGAGTTATGTGAAAAGTCTATTGTAAAGGCTAATAAGAAGTTTTATACGCTATATATAAAACATATTCTAACTAGTATTGTTAAAAAAATAGAGCAAAGATAATGGAAAAACCAAAAATATAACTATAGCAGAGCAATCATAAATTGTAACTTTTCGAAATGAAAAATTATCAATTAAAGAAATTTTTAAATGACTAAATTTTCCAATATCAATTATTTATCAGATTATTAAAGCTTTTCACAATTCTGGAAGCGTTAAAAGAAGTTAATGCACAAGACGGCCTTGTAAAACGTCTGAAAAGGAAGACCGCATCCTACAGGGAATTTCAGAGGTTGATCGTCATAAAACCACTACAAGCAACACATGATTTTATTGAAAAAACGTATTTAACTTAGTGTTCGAACGACTTGTCATCACTTAAACGAATTTGGATTTATGACACGTATTTGTAGAGCAAAAGCTCTAATATCTGCAAGAAACAGAAGGTCCCAACTTTCCATCGCAAGAAAATATCGTCATTATTCATTCTGTGATTGGTCCCGAATTATTTTTACAAATGAATCAAAATTTAACCGCCTTGGATCTTATGGAAAAACATATGTTTGATAACGTCCTGACGAAGACTTTATTCAACGATGCACCAAACCAACAGTCAAAGGAAGAGGTGGTTCAGTGATGGTTTGGAGAGCAATGACACTATCGGGAACAGGTCCAATTCATCGAGTACAGGGCATTATGCACCAACATAGTTACATTGACATCCTTAGCAACATTTTTCTTCCATTTGTAAAAAAACTGAAATGCATAAAACCTAAATTGCAAACTTATAATGATCCTAAGCATACAAATAAAAGAACGAAGGAATTTTTAACCAAGAAGAAAATTAAAGTTTTAGAGTGATCATCATAGTCCTCCAATTTAAATCCTATTGAAATGTTGTAGTGCGATGTATATATTGTAACCGGTGGAATCGATGCAGGTTAAAAATAATCTAAGCCATCATTCCGGGAACAGAACACTTTATTCAAACACTAATAAAATTAACTCAAAGCAGGGGCCTCCCGCGATGCTCTGGCACACTTATTATACGTTACACCAATTGTCTTATTTCTAAAGAGGGAAGGAGGACTTGAGGGAGGTTGGCAGGGTTAAATTCAGGGATCGGCAGGGGCAGCGCGACAGAAAGGGCACAAAATAGGAGGGTGGACGGCAGGGAGAAAAGCAGGGAAAAAGGACTCAACCGCTCCGGCGACGTCTCTCGGCTTCCTCCCGCGTCGACACTCTTCTGAAACTTCGCACGAAACCAATGTAAAGGCTGGGGCCCGGAATGAGAAGTCGGTACTCCTCAATAATCCCGCAACGACCCAATCAACTTCACAGTCCTCGGCGTGCGGTCTGCTAATCACGTAGCGCAATCGGTTTCCAACTGACTCGTACGACAGCAGGAAAAGATCTGGCAGTCCTCACTCTCGGCAGAAGTGGCCCGGTTCTTAATTCCCCGTTTATCCAAGGGTCCGGGTCCTTTTCCTAATTCCTAGGACATTCACAATTAGCAGGGCAACAGCGCATGCTCTCGATCATCGAGCCAATTATCATACGTAATATTGACTATGATCCGCATTCGCACTGTTCCCTGGGTCTCTCAATCTCTCTTCCAGTGGCGTCGTCTGCTACATGGCTTGGTGGCTGCTCGGGCGGGGCGATGCGGCACGGGGTCGGTAGTGGCGCGGTCAGGGGAGATCGCAGCTCGGCGCGCTAGCGGCGCGGCGCGGTAACGAGAAGGAGCTGGTGGAGCGCTCAGCGGGGATATGCGGTAGGGGGACGGTAGGAGCGTCGCGTAAACAGTCGCGCTCGGCAGGAAGGTTAGAGTGAGAGAGCATTATAGGCATTGGGGCATGGGAGAGTAAAGGACAGGAGAACAACAGTTTTTCTAGCTCATGTTGGAGCAGAGGATCCTTCTTATAAGATACTTATAATTTTAACATAGGAATTATTATATTTAATTCTAAATAAACTACACCCTACAAACATTCGCCCAATTCCCAATCATACCATTTCCTAAAAACATACACTCTCCTTCCGTGGGCGACACTTACAATATTCCTTCTGCGGAAAACTACATTGTAGCTCAACGGAAGGTTCATCATCCTGCACTCACACATCGGCAGGCATACTGGGGGCGCGGGAGGCACTAAGGGGGGAGAGGAGAACTAAAAAATATGTACATTTCTGTAACGTGTTTCCACCACGTTACAATATGTATAGGGGAGAGTGGGGCAAAATGATCCCCCTAAGGAAAAATCTATCCCAGTGACGCTATTATCGATTTTAACATAGCAAAAATTTTATGTAACGAAGATCACATATTCCTTTACATTTCTGCGTGGTCGCGATAATTAAATTGTTAAAGATGTTTTGTACTAATCAATTTAAAGTAAACCTTACAAAAGGATCATTTTACCCTCACCCGTGGGGTAAAATGATCCCATACTGAATAATTTCAAATAATGAATTTATATTTATAGATACGATAGACAAAAGCTATAATACTTTCAATAAAAAAGTAGAAAAGCATATTTTAGTGCTAACTTTCTGAATTTTATAAAAAGAAAACATGTTATTCAAGTATAATCGCTTAAACCGCGAGAAGAGTGATAAAAGTACACTGGATCCAATCTTTTCCATAAGCCTTGTTTTTAAATTGTTTGTTGTATGAAAAATACATTCGTTATCATCATCGTTACTACTTTTTGAGCACCGACTGCTTCTTACCAATGAATCAACTATTGGATCGTTTTGCCCCAAATGCGTTTCGCAACTTTCATCGAATCTTAAAATTTTACCAAAGCCGATTTTAAATTAATTTTAAGAGGAAATAAAAGTTCATACTTATTATTATGATTTACCCAATTGAGCGATTTGAAAAGTATCCCCACATTTATTTCCTATATGATTCAAAAATCGCTTACCTTACAGAAAAATTGTGAAATCACATAAATGCCGCTAACAATTTTTTACATATTAAAAATAGACATTATTATATTATATTGTGTATGTAAAAGTTTATATTTTAATATTGATTAATTTTTAAATGAATAGTATCAATAGTTTCCATAAAACCCTCAGGAATCATTTTACTTTGAGTGATCATTTTGCCCCATTCTCCCCTAATAAGCTAAAAAAAAAGAAGAAACAAAAAATTTAAAGGAATTAGTTACTATCATTGAAGAGGGATAAGCCGCTACATCACCTAAAAGATGTACAAACTAAATTAATTTAATACTTCCTCGTCTGAACACAGTTATTGCTGGAAAAGTTCATGCTACTAAATATTAATAATTTCTACATTTATTTAAAAGGTTATTTTTAAATATCTCGAAGGAATAGGGGAGATTCTTGTACCTCTGGATAGTTTTTTTCAATTTGCTATAATTCAGCGTAAAATAATTATTTGGACTATTTTATTTTTTTGTTGCATAAATTGACTATTTACCCTCGTAAAAAAAAAATAGTATTGGAAATAGTCATTTCTAAACTATTTTCCAGGGTACAAAAAGACACTGTGAATGACGGTCTGGCACGTGCCACAAAGCCATACTATGCTCCCATACCACTTTCCATACCAAAATCCATACTGCTTCCCATATCATTTCATCATACTATTAACCACGCTATAATCCATACTACTTCCCATACTTTAAATTTTAGTCCAAGAAATGTTGCCAGTTTCCATACTATGCTCCCATACCACATTCCATACCAAAACCCATACCACTTCCCATATCATTTCACCATACTATTTACCACGCTGTAATCCATACTACTTCCCATACTGTAAAATTTAGTCCAAGAAATGTTGCCAGTTTCCTTTCTAAGCTCCCATACCGCTTTCCATACCAAAACCCATACTGCTTCCCATATCAATTCACCATACTATTTACCACGCTATAATCCATACTACTTCCTATACTAGATCCTATACCATTTGCCATGCCATTCTTCGATACTGTTTCCCAAACCAAGTACTATACTACTTTTCATACTATAAGAAGACAAAAAGAATGCAAAACATAATAATCAATATATTTATCTTTTATATTTATGTACCATTACATTTACAAATTAATTTTCATTCATTTATTTTTTTTTCCAGCGATGGGACTCGAACCTGCGACCGATGATAGCCTGACGCTCAGCTGTCCGACGTTTAATCCACTCGGCTAACCAACGACTTGATTCACATGGACGTTCATTTATCTTAAATAATAAGATATTTTTCAATTGTTTTCATATATGCTTAAATAGTAGTCGATGAAACAAGTCATATGTTAGCCGAGTGGATTAAACGTCGGACAGCTGAGCGTCAGGCTTTCATCGGTCGCAGGTTCGAGTCCCATCGCTGGAAAAAAAATAAATGCATGAAAATTAATTTGTAAATGTAAAGGTACTTAAATATAAAAGATAAGTATATTGATTATTATGTTTTGCATTCTTTTTGTCTTCCTATAGTATGGAAAGTAGTATAGTACCTGGTTTAGGAAACAGTATCGAAGAATGGCATGGCAAATGGTATAGGATCTAGTATAGGAAGTAGTATGGATTATAGCGTGGTAAATAGTATGGTGAAATGATATGGGGAGCAGTATGGGTTTTGGTATGGAAAGTGGTATGGGAGCATAGTATGGAAACTGGCAACATTTCTTGGACTAAAATTTAAAGTATGGGAAGTAGTATGGATTATAGCGTGGTAAATAGTATGGTGAAATGATATGGGAAGTGGTATGGGAGCATAGTATGGAAACTGGCAACATTTCTTGGACTAAAATTTAAAGTATGGGAAGTAGTATGGATTATAGCGTGGTTAATAGTATGGTGAAATGATATGGGAAGCAGTATGGATTTTGGTATGGAAAGTGGTATGGGAGCATAGTATGGCTTTGTGGCACGTGCCAGACCGTCATTCCCAGTGTTTTTTTGTTCCCTGGAAAATAGTCTAGAAATGACTATTTCCAATACTATTTTTTTTTACGCGGGTACCTTTGAAATTATATTACCAAAATTTAGATGTGTTCGATTTATCAAAAGATTTAAATGAATTAAATAAAATTAACAGATGTCCAAAGGTACAAACGAGATTTGTACCTTTGGACAGCTAGTGAAAATCATTGAGAAATGCACGTAACTCACTTATAAATGAAATTGTTATGTTTCAAATTAATATTTAATACATTTTACATTGATATTCATATTCTTTCATATATGTTTTACATGTGTTGTCGAAAGTAGTGTAGGTTTCCTAAATTAAGTAAAAATTCGCAAATTATATTGTGTTACTTGTCTGAATCACAAAGAACGACTGATTCCTTTTATAGTTGAGTATCCGTACATACAATTTTTTGTACACAAATGCATTGTCTAAATGCGCAATACGCTGCTTACATTTCTGATTGTCCCAAGGTACAAATGTAGACATGTCCGACGGTACAAGCCAGGGCATATTAAAATATAAATAATCATAAAAATTATACTTGTTAAGATTAAAATTTGCAATAAATACCAGCTTGTAGCCAATTAAAAATACTAATAAGAAACAAATAAAAATCAAATTTATCTTACCGTATACAATAGTTATAACTAAATATATTAACTCGTAGAATTTTACTTTTCATGCGAAATCGACCACTGTTGTAAAAAAACACACTTTAAAGAGAGATGGTCAATAGCCAACCAAAAATATAATAGTTTTGCGTTTTTTGACAATAAATTTTATGTTATTGTTTAAATAATATTAGCCTGTCCAGAGGTACAAGAATCTCCCCTATTTAATATATGTGTAAAAAAGTCGCAATCATTTGTATGTATGTCCTTAAATAATTGCTTCGAATATAATGTGTTAAAAGATTATTTAATAAATTGTAAAATTTATTAGTCATCGAAAATATTAACGAGACTGACTAAATTTAATTTTCGTTATATTTGCTTTCTGAAAAAAATATCTTTTACTCAATATAAGTTTGTCTATACCGAATAAAATTAAACAATTCGCATATCACAACCATTTTCTTTATTACCTGACCGCCATTGTATGTGTGTTGTGTGAATGTATAGTTATACTTGTACGTAATTTAATGAAAAAATAGAAAACTAAATGTCGGTGAAATTTCGAACGTTCAATGAACGGTTTTAAGAAACCATTTTTCGAACTATTCCGGTGGATGGAAAATTCCCAAAAAATTATGCTTAACATTACTTCGGTTCAGCAATCAAATGCAAAAAGAAAATTTGATGCAAAATTAAAAATGGGTCTTAAATAAAAAAAATGGTTTTTATGTAAAAATTGAATTCCCTCAATATTCCGATGGCTAGAAAATTCCAAAAAAATTATACTTAACACTACTTCGGCTCAGCAATCGAATGCAAAAAGAAAATTCGATGCAAATTGAACGATGCGTCTTAAATAAAAAAAATTATTGTTTTTTATATAAAAAATGAATTTCTTCAATATTCCGGTGGCTCGAAAATTCCCAAAAAATTATGCTTAACACTACTTTGGCTCAGCAATCGAATACAAAAAGAAAATTCGATGCAAATTGAACGATGTGTTTTATAACAAAAAAATTGCCTTTTTTTTATAAGAAACTGAATTTTTCTAGTGTATCGTAAAATAGAAAATTCTCAAAAAATAATACTAAACACTACTTCAACTCAACAATCAAGTGTGTTAAGAAGATTGGATGCTGAATAAAAAGTGCCTTCAATATAAATTTTTTTTAAGCAAAAAATAAAAATTTGCATGAGGTTACCGGATCTTTTACATGGATCAATATTTATTTTTGCATTGTCTATTATCGGAAAAGCAAGATGCAGAAAGAAGGTAGTATGCAAACGAAATAATACGTTTAAAAAAAATTAATAATGGTATGTTTTATATAACAAATTGTGTTGCAGCTTCTTCCGGAAGGTGGGAAATTGTGAACAAATTATGTAACAATTTGCGTAAATCCAGTAATTAATTCATATGAAAATTTTTTTGTTATAACAAAAATAGTTTTCAATGTTTGTGTGTTGCAGAAAGAATAAAGGGCAAGTTTAAAAAAAAGGCTATGAAATAAAGAACCGATTTATATATTGAAACTTTAGTTTATTTATTGTTAATTTAATTATATAATATTTAAAATATTACCAATAATTTATAAGAAATTAATAATTGTCCTGATAACATCTAAAAATGATATATTTTTATCGATAATTTATAACAAATTTTTTACATATAACACATTTTTCTGTTGTGAAAGATATAAGGATTGCGATTTCATTTTGATCGTAGCTTCTTGTCATAAGTATCATTTATTTGTGAGTCATTGACACATATACATTCTTTGTGTATCTTTCTACAGCAATTGGAACAAGTTTTGTAATTGTCCTTAATTATTAATTGCGTGCAATATAAGCAACAAAAATCCATGTTCCTTGATGCTTTTAATAATTGTATTGCAATTGTAATCCTATAATTTTTAGGATTCATTGGGGTTTCTAAAGGAATATTTTTGACTATACATTCCGTATGATGGATTACGTATAAGCCACAATTTTCAAAATCATTTTTGGCCTGACATACCCTGTCGGAATTTGAAGTTGTGGTCCATTTAATGTTTTTTAGGCTATGAAAACCTGGCGATTCATCACATTTGTTAATATAATGCAGAAAAGCATTTGTTACTCGATTTTCATTTTCTGTATTTTTGTACGGGTCTAACAGAGCTATCGTTTTAGTTGCAATATTGATATGTAATAACCGCCAATGATTTCTCTATATGTATGGAATTAAAATTTCGTTTTTTAATATGTATGGTGTATTAAAAATGGAACAAGAACTATTCAAATTTGGGTTAAAAAAGTTTCCGACTATTACAATCGAGTCATCGGTAAAAACATGTTATTCTATCACCCCAATCTTGACTAATCATATAAGAATCAATAACTAGACTATTAATCCATTTTTTTGGTAATAAAGTGTTATATTCATAAGCGGATAAATGCACAGTTTTATTTATTTTTATTGTATCTGGGGGATATTCATATTAGATATATATATATTTGGCGAACTACTTGCAAAATAATAGTTTGGAGAATTGTACAGTTTATTTCCTAATATAGCCATTTGGCTGCAGCACTGTTATTTGTCATAATTTATGTTTCCTGCTTGATCTGGTTGATTTAGAGAGTTATATTGATCTTGTGATTTTGACTTTTTCTAGTAAACCAGATTCATTTATTATATTGTATTACATTTATTAGCTCAGGTGTATCTAATGAGTCAGATTCAACTATTGAATCGAGCTCATCGAGTGAATCAATTATTCATTCAGATTTATCTGGTGAAGTTTGTTGTTCTATTTTTTTTCCATTTGTTTCCACGTGTTTCCTATTGTTTTACCTTTCAAATAGCTAATTCTTTTTTTACTTGGTTTTTTACACCATTTTTCGGTAATGAAAGGATTTTCTTCTGGTTGTGGGTATTTTATTATATTTCTTTTTAATGGTGTTTTAGTTTGTATTTTTAATTCGTTTTCTGTTATCAATTGTGATGTATAATTCTCCATTTTCTGGTAAAATCTGCTATTGAATTTGTTGATTTACCTTGCAAAATGTATTTTTTTATTACCCTGAAATAACTTTCGATGAAGGCATTGCTAAGACGCGCGCGCGCGTGTGTGTGTGTGTGTGTCCTGCATTTTTATCAATTCAGGTTTATACCACTCCAGAAGGGTATATACGGAATATAATGTGTTAAAAAATATTTTGCGTAGGCAGGATCATAAAATTTATTGTTATATTTTCCCCTAGATTATTTACATTCTTTTTCTATTATTGAAAACTTTTTCTGAAAATATTTATAAAACGGGGACTTGTCATAAATTACTTTATTCTTAAAATTACTATTGGGTAATTCGGAAAAATGTTCTGCTTCATTTTCTAAATCATTATTTAAATCTTTTAAAAAGTTTTTATCTTTTTCTTTTAATTTATTTAGATTTTTTAAAATATTTGTCACATCTTTTTCGTTGTCCGTCAAAAGCAAACGTAAAAAATTATTAAATATGTTCTCCAATTCTCCTATCGTTCGACATAATATCATTATACTTATGCATTCAATTAAAAGTTCTTTGTTATTATAATTTTTTGAAAATTTCTCACGTAATGTTTTTATGACTCGTTTTATGAAGTGAGAATTGCATGTTTGCACAAATGTAATTTTATGGGGTACTTTTTTGTCCATTAAATAGCTGAATATTACATTTAAGTATTCAATTACCGTCATTTTGTTCCATTCAAATATAAGGAAATGGATAAATACCCAGCTCCAATCTATCACAACGCATGAGAAAAAGGGCCATGTTGATTTCAATTTATACAGAAAATTTTTATAATATTTTAAAAATGATGAGACGGAGGTAACATCATGCTCAGATGTTTTCATTTGAGCAATAGGAAATACGGATTGAAATGCTTTTAAAACCATAGAATACAAAAAAATTTGTTTTGATTGTATACCTGGAGGTTTTTTCACAACACTGCCTATTGCATCTAAATGCAATATTAGAGGTTTGTTACATTATATTGACAATATTGATTTTTCTGTATAGGTGTATAATGTTAACGGTAACTGAAATACTCTAACAATAGGATCTTTTAAGATTTTTTGATCTACCCACAATTGAGCAATATCCTGTAGATCATTTGAATGCAATTTCAATCTTGTATTGCATTTCTCTATAGAATTTACCTTCTTTAAAACATTTAAGCTTCTAATGTCTTGTAAATTCCCGTCTTCTGCTAATTCTACATCAACATTTTCAATGGTTTTTAATTGATAATTTCGAGGAGTCTGGTATTTTATAATATTGTGCACTTTCTTTCTCTCCACCTTTTTCAAAGTGCGAAAATATCTTTTATTGTGCACAAAAAATTTTTCCTCCGTGCTGAATATTATTATTCTAGCTATGTTATCTACACTGCTTATGTGTATTTCAAATTTAAATTTTTGTGTGTGTTCTTTTCTACACTTAGCATATACGACAGAATAATTTATATATGTGTGGAATCCGTAAAACGATAATATACAGCTACATTTTTCGGATAACATAGCTCTTTCGATTTCATACCTACATTTATCTGCATTTATAACATTGTTTTCTAAAATTTCACCGGAATAAATATTGAATTCTCCAATGTAATACCAGAAGACTTTGGACAGAGCACTGTATTGGTGTTAACATGCTCATCTGTTTCGTCTTTAGGACTAATTTGTACCTGCTTTTTCTTTCTTAATTCAATTTTATTAACTGGACAATCATTAATGTCATCAGTTAAATCACTGTCACTATGTATATGATTAATCCCATCAAATGTTACTATTTATTTCACTTTCTATTTTAATGTTGTTATTATTACTATCAAATTGCAACGAACACTCATCCTTTTCATCAAAATATTTTTTTCCACCAAAATGATCTGTTTCCATGGAATTAACTTAATCATTTTCAATAATTGCATTCTTTGATGGAAAAATCGTTTCATTATTGTCATTTACGCAGTTTTTACTTTCGTTCTTTTGCTTTTTATACAACAAAATTTCTTTTACTTTCTGTTTTAAATCCGTAAACCCCCATAAATAACGGATAGCACGAAATAATTTATCTTCCCATTTTATTTTGTTTTGTCGGACAACCTACACAGATAATACAGAGGAAGAAAAATAATTAATCAAATTGACAAAAATGATGGCATTCATATCTGAAATCCAGAAATACATACGAATAAATCTAGTAAAATTATTATTTTAAAATAATGTGTGTGTGTGTACAGGTATAGTTTAAAAGAGTATATTTTTTTCATGCAAGGTGTACCAAAAAATATAGTCATAAGAATTAGGAGAGTTGACTTATGAAAAATTGGGAAACTCTTTTCCTATAGTGTACAATGAAGAAGCTTCAGTGATTATTCTTTAATAATACGAAATTTTCAACCAAACTTACTACAATTAAAATTAAATAAACGTTTTGCATAAAAATAAAGCAAGTGTTCGTACAATAATTCATTAGGATGGTTGAACTCTTATAAGAGTATTGTCTGGCAAAGTACCATTACATAGTGTTTGGACTAAAATATAGCGTGTTTATTTCTTTTTTACTTATGGTTGGATATTGTGTGCAATGTTTCAACCCATACATCATGTAATTACACGTGTGCAATAAAAAATGATACATTAACATGTTTTAACCTATTAAAAAATGCATTGCATATGCTTTAATAGTTCATTTGAAATATAAACATCTTTGGAAAAAAAATATAAGTCTTTCTTAATATAATTATAATTCAAGTTACAAATTAAAGAATAAAATTTACTAAGGTTAAAATTACAACGTTTTGCAATACCTGACTTGTCGAAACTAAAAAACGCGTGGGCATAGTACTAAATTACAATTAGATTAGAATCGTTATAAACATACTATACTAATGCGAGTGAATTTTCGTTTAATTTTCATGTGGTAGCTGTACATAAGTTTATCTTTTTAATTTTCTATTTTATCGTTAAGAATGACAACGATATCATAGGTTACTACATTTTGTCGAAGAAACGCTGAATATTTACCTCTTTTTTAACTATTTTCAATTTTTATAAATAAGTAGGCAGTGCTTTTACGAGATTTGGAATCTCTAACAAGTTATTGTATTCACATTTTCATCATAATTTTTATTTTCAAATAAAAATAAGTAAGTATTAACCTTTTGAAATAAGTTTGGTTGTTTCTTTACTTAAAATATATTCCAGTTTGTTCGATCGAAAAACGACTAATATATTTGCAAATTTATTATTTTCTTAAAATAACATACGAAGTAAAAGCTTTACCTCTTTCATAAACGATACTTCAAGAACATCAATATTTCAATGTCCTCTAATGTAAATGTATTAGCAATTAATTTCGCTATTTTTATCATTTGTTTATTCTTGGGACATGTTCTTTTTCTTATTGCAGACATAACTATTATCAACAGAAGAACAATATGAACATTAAAATGTATTTATTTTCAAAATAATGAATATAACAAATTTGAGCTTTAGTGAGTTATATATTTCAAATAAATACTCGATTTAAAACTGTTAACAGAACGTATTATAGTAGACAGAAACACGTTCTTTCACGCTAAAGCATGCAAATGAAAGTTTATAAAAATTTAGCAAGCTGCAGGAGGCAGTAATGAAGATGTGAAACACAATTTACGATTAAGGTGCATTGATTCTTGTAACGTTATTCCCGTCAGTGTGAGGGGCCACTCACACTATGGCCTTTCCCATTACCTTCGCCCGTCCTTATCTATCAGTATCAGGGCGCCAGTTGGTCAGTTGAGTGGCCAACAACCCTACGTTATCATTTGAGTCTTTCGACTCCATTCTCTATGCATCTTATACGGCCCTGCAGCCATGTATTTGGACGGTAGCGGTAGCCAGGGTCGCTTAGTATGCTATGTCGTGGAGAGAGGGGAGGGTTCCTTGCGGAAGTCCGAGCCTCGCAGACCTATCTGCTGAGGGGCATACATCTATCCCTCATCACTCACACTCAGGTGGTGGTCAGGAGTGCAGGAACATGCGGTATCATTGCCAAGCATAGAGCTTGCCAGGAGCGGACCATCACGGAGGCAATGTTCGCGGCCCGCCCAGTCATAGCGCAAGCCTATGGGATTACGGAGGGCACCGGGACACATTCCAACGGGCTAACTACCCCCTTGCACAACCCACTATGCATTGGCCGGTATCCAGTCGTGACGTACGTGCAGGCTGGCCTATAGCACATGCCTCACGTACGCGAACGGACCCATGGCTGTCTGAGTGCCGCGTCACGCGCTCACCAGCACGCACAGACACATCAGCACAGTCCCACGGTCGCGTTCCGACTGCCTGCTTGAAGCGCGTAACTAGCGTTCAAGCCAGACTCGATGTTCTATCTCCCCTCCTCGTGGGGACTTATAGACACAGTCATTCTTTTTAGAACTACCCGAGGCCGCTTCTCCTTATCTCAGGTTGCCTGGGTTGTTTGGCATGGCCCTGCCTTACTTCTCAGGGCAACCTGGACATCGTTTACTGGAGCGCCGGTCTTTTCATCCAGGCTTCTGCCTGTCAACGGGGTCTATCCTTAACGTTAGCTATAATCCACTCGTGAGCCTACCGCACGAGTCGGTAACATAGGGATTAATAATATCCACTGTTCGGTAGCTTTTATATTCTTTATTAGGTATCTCGTATACGTAACGGAAAACTTCGTTACATACCCCCCTCCGTAACGGAGGTTTCGACCCGAAACCGAAAGCGCCCGAACCCGATTTCGTTTTTCGCTGCCACGCCCAAGCGTGCAGTAATGCACTTCAGTCTGGGTTTACTGCTGCGGTAGCTCAGGCTTGTATGGCTTGATGTCTGCCGTAGACATTTTGCCAATGACGTTTCCTGCCAAATCAGTCAATTCTACAACTGTCTCCGATAACTTCTTCGCAATCATATAAACGGTCCACCGAATGGTTTGTTCAGTGCAGCCGATATATGTTTTGCGGCATTCGAGAGCTGTCGGTTGCAAACTAATAATAACTCGCTAGCCTCATAGTGCTTTTCACCACGACGTAGATTATACGGTCTTGCCTGTCGTTCGTGCGCTTCTTCGAGAGCTAACTTGAAAACTGTTCTGAGTGTTTCCAAGCGTTTCATGCGTGCCAACCACTTTTCTGTCGGTTGCTGCATGATTTCGGTATCGCCTTCTAATTCACGTCGCATCGACCTTGCCGACTCTGGTTCTTCACCCAGATTAGCAAATGCAGGTGTAGCTTGCAGTGAACCATGGTGGGCAGTATTAAATGCAAATCTAAATGCATTCAAATGCTGATCCCACTCTCGATGATCAGAATCGAGGAAGGCCCTCATCATCATCTTCGGGCTTCTATTCACCTTTTCGGTGGGGTTTGCCTGGGGATGATATGGAGGTGTCGTGGTTTGCCTCATACCCGTTAATTGTAATAAAGCAGTTATGTCTTTATTTACAAATTCAGTACCATTGTCGGTAACTAAAACTTTTGGTGTACCCCATCTATGAATCACCAAGTTTTCGGTAGCTTCTGCAATCTTTTTGCCATTAGCGCGTCGAAGTGGAGCTACTACGATCCATTTTGTGTATAGGTCTTGGATTACCAATACATAGGAGAACCCTTGTTTACTTGGCGTCAGTGAGCCCATAATATCTGCCGACATTACAGTCCACGGCTGTTCAACAATTCGACGTTCCATGAAGCCGACGGGAGATTGTTGTTCTACCTTGCAACGCTGACATTCGCCGCAGTGACTGACGTCAGCCGTTACATCTTTGAACATACCTGGCCAGAAGTAATTTATCGAAAGGCGTCGATATTTATGATCGATACCTTGATGGCCGGCTTGTGGTAGATTATGGCATTCTTCGAGCACTTTCTGCCTGTACTCCCTGGGTATCACCAGTTTCCAAGCATCAAGATCTTCGAGCTCAGCATCTGCCAAATCTGAACGTCGTTGATGATACATCAACTCTCCATCTAATTTCCAATCAAGAAATTTTTCTGGCATTCTTTCGATATCCTTTACGCGTTTTAAATACCACGCATCCTTTGTATCGGCGTAAGACGGTAGCAAAGCATTTAAACTTTCCGGTGCTTTTGACAAAGTATCAGGAACATGATTTAAAGCTCCTTTAGGATGTACGATCGTAAAATCGTATTCCATCAAGGCGAGAGCCCAATGAGCAAGTCTTCCAAATGGATCTTTTAAGTTATGCAACCATCGGAGACTGCTGTGGTCGGTAATTACAGTGAAGTGGTAACCCTCAAGCTAACATCGAAACTTCCTTATCGACCACACCACTGCCAAGCATTCCTGCTGGGTTACGGTATACTTTCTTTCGGGATCCGTAAGTGCTCTACTGGCGTAGGCGATTACTCTTTCTTGACCTTCGATAACTTGTGTCAAAACAGCACCTAAGCCAACATTGCTAGCATCGGTCTGTAATGCAGACGAGATCGAAAAATCTGGGCATGCAAGCGTTGGCGCGCTTGTTAAACATCCTTTCAGCGCGTCGAATGCTGACTGCTGATTGGCTGTCCATCCCCATGACTGATTTTTCTTTGTCAATTTCGTTAGCGGTTCAGCAACTGTCGCGAATTCTGGAATGAATCTTCTATACCAAGATGCCATTCCCAAGAATCTACGAATTTGCTTTAAATTCTTCGGTATCGGGAACGTGATTACGGCTTCTGTTTTCGCCGGATCCACGCGAAGACCTTGACTGTCTATGATAAATCCGAGATATTTTACTTCCGTTCTACAGAAGAAACTTTTCTCCCTATTTATCGTCAGCTCAGTTTGCCTTAACTTTTCGATAACTTTATCCAACCATGATAAATGTTCGTCAAATGTTTTGGTGACAATGATAATGTCATCCAAATAAACGAATACATGTGGATAAAATTCGGGACCCAAACATTTATCCAGAGCACGCTGGAATATTGCGGAAGCGTTAGTTAGTCCATAAGGCATTCGCTTAAATTGAAATAAGCCTCTGCTTGGAACAATAAAAGCCGTAATACCACGTGACTTTTCTGCTAGCGGTACCTGCCAATACGCTTGACTAAAGTCGAGCGTTGTTAAATAATTGGCTTGTCGTAACTCATCTAAGATCGCAGCCATGTTCGCTAATGGGTACGCATCCTTTTTAGTTACAGCGTTAACGCGCCGGAGATCCACACAAAAGCGGAGCTTGTTATTGGCTTTCTTTGCCATGACTACCGGGCTCGCCCAATCACTTTGCGACGGTTCGATAATGCCATTGGTTAGCATATCGTCAACCTTTTGCCACATAGCTTGGCGGATTTTATCCGTGCACCAATGAGCTCGCTGTCTGATAGGCTCGTGATCTTGCACGTCAATTATGACTGCCGGTAACTTTGAAATTCCAGGCAATTTAATTTCTAGAAACTCTTGTAATTTCTTAGCGTTATCATTATCGGGAACCATTAAGCCGTTATTCACCATTACACAGTTTAGTGATTCGGCATTCGAGAACCAATGTTTATTTTGAGGTTTTTCCTTGTAAGCCCATTCTCCCGTGGAGAAGTCCACGACAACATGAGCATCTTGTAGGAAATTAAGTCCCAAAATAAAATCACTCGACAAAGAAGGCATCCATAGTGTGTCAACTATAGTTGTCTTCCCCTCAAGCAATATCGGGATCTTGGCGGACTCAATTACTTTACATGTGTAATTGTTGCCAACGGTAACTCTTAAGGGTTCTATTTTATTGGCTTGTATACCAATTGAATTAAACAATTCAATGGCTACTTTGCCTGCAAACGTACGTGAGGCTCCCGAGTCCACCAACGCACGCAGCTTTTCCTCTTTTACGGTGATCGTGGTGTAGAATGCTAGTTTCCTAGATCTATCGCCAAACGTCGTAATTACTATATCAGTAATATCACCGATCGGTAACATATTGACCGATTGAACATCGTTCGAATTTTCGGTAGCAACCACTCGAGCGCTTGTGTCCTCTGAGTGTTTGTTTACATTCTCCTTCTCCAACATGACATGTTGGTCTGAGAAGTCGCGGGAGCGATAATTATGGTTAATATTCATACATTGCTGTACTGAATATTCTTCAACATAATTATCCGGGATTATATTATCTTAGTTTTCACCCAAGATTTTCGGTATCATGTTTTTCCACTCTTGGAGTGTCGTAACATTCTCGGGAAATTTTACGAACTCCTCTTGCCGTTTTTTGAACAGCATTTAGGGCACTCCACTGTAGAAACCCTTTTGCTACCACGTCGGTAACAGAACATTGTTCTCTGCTCTTTACACGCACTCCAACCGTGTCCAGCTTTCCCGCAATTAAAGCAGGTACCCCTCGGGCCTGGTTGTTTACGTTTTGAGCCCTGCCGGCTGTTATTGTTGCCCGCTGCTTTATCTAACGAAAGTTTCGACTTGGAACTGGTTCCTTGTCGGTTCCTTGTTTATTTGAAGGCTTTCAAATGCTCTTCGTTATCATTCGAATTCTCCGTTGTTGATTCGTCGGTGTCAGAGCTGGATGTTTTATCCATTTCTAGGGTACGCACACCGTGTTGCCTAGACTCTCGGGATCTTCCATGACTGCCGGTATACGCCAACTCAGGAATTAAGCTTTCCTCAGGCGCGGCAGGTAGACGGTATTTTAATGACGGCCTATAAGCGGCTTCGAAATTGAGCGCCAAACGCTCGAATTCTCGATACGTCATGTATCTGTGTATTGCAATGCCTCTTCTATACACCGGTAGCATATTCTTATACGCGATAGCGATTCGGCTCCAATCCGATCTTTCTCTGCCTATTTTCCGAATATACGACTGTTTAGTCTGCAAATAGGCTCGCACAGATTCGTTAGCACCCTGAGTTCTTGTTAGAAGCTCAGTCTCCAACTCTTCCTCCCATGTTTGTGATCTGAAATAAGACCTTAAGGCGGACTTAATGTCAGACCAGGTTGAGAATTCGTTATCCTCAAACCCCATCCTCGCCACACCTGTTAGGATGTGGGGAAAGACGTCAACAAGGTCGGAATCTCTTACCCTGAGAAGGTTCAGGACGGCATCGGTTCGAGAAATAAAACTCTCAACCGCCTCCGTTCCATCGCCCGCAAAGGTTAAGTTTAACCTCTGGAGAGATTCGAGAACACGCCAACGGGGCACACAGTCATCCCCTTGGCCGGTAGCTTTTCCAGTTTTTCCCTTCAGGATCCTCGTCCTGTAGGCCCCCTGGAATAATTCAGCCGAAGCATTGTCTGATGTCGGTTGAGATTCGGGATCATCACTCGGCCTTGTCACTGTCAACAAAGGTTGACCCTGATTGGCCGATGCCGGTAGAGCGGCCGCGGTCTTTCGCGGTCGGCCTCTAGCGCGCTTTTCGGTAGCCGGAGCAGCTGCCACTGCTGCTTCCTCGGTATCAGTCTTATTTTTCAGCAGCTTGTCAAAAGTCTGCTGGACTTGAGATGTGAAATCTTGGAAAGACCCTTCCAGTTTTTCCATTCTCTCGTTTAGACTCGAGATCTTCTTCTCCAGGCTTGCCTGGAAAGCATCGATAGCTGTCGGTTCTGTGAACTCATCAGAGTCGCCCGACCCGGTACTCCTCTTCCGTCCTGTGGACTCAGCCATCTACGTATCAATATAATAGTGCTTCGTTGTTCGTTGTGTCTGATCCAAGGGTTGTCGCTGGAGTGATCCAGCAAAGTTTTGATTTGACCCGTTAGCCATCAATCGGATAGGTTACCCCCACTCGAGCTTTGGACATGTGCAAACGATCTAAGTAATTCTCGTATTCTCACTTATTGCTTCTGCTCGATATCAATCGCCTTTCGATTAATCGAATTTCGATCTAGGCGTTCGATAGCTCTGCTTCATCTACGGGCCGCTAGATGGCAGCACTAGGATCGAGTTTATTGACCTCTAGTACCATCGATCACGAGAGACGGCAGTACTTTGACGAATTATTGATTCGTCTTGCCGTCGATTACCGCTAGATTGCAGTACCGGTATCATTTTTCGACAGAGGGTCCACGTGTGGTCTCTGTCTCACCTCGTCCTGAAAACATTGGCCTTTGCTGGCTCAAGCTCATCAATATTTGTTTTGTTATCGAATGGATAGGAAAGGAATGAAAAGGAAGGATAATAGGATGGAAAAATTGATGGGAAATTCACCGAGGTGTACGGTAGCGTGCGGGATCGTACGATGTCTCGTACCGGTAACATTCGGTAGCTTTCAAGAAGAGTACCTCTAGGGCTCCACTAATTGCGAAACCCTATCAATACTAACTTCCTTACGAGTCGCTTTCGTCTTTAGCGGCTTCGAAGGTTTTTACTTCGGTGGGATCACCACCTGGGGAACTGCCTTCGGAGTCGTCTCGGAAAGCCGTGGTTGGGCCTGTACATTCCCACGCTCGGATCTGCGTTTTGCCGCGATTACCTTACGTGGTACGTTCGTACCCGCTTTCGCCACGTATGGACCGATTGTTTCCCATTCGGCCCACAGGCAGGGCAGGTGCGCAACGTCTTCCCGGTGCGCCCACACCTCTTACAGAAAGCATCTGTAATTGGCGTAGGACACTTGGAAAACCAATGGCCCTTACCCTTGCAATTCCAGCATACACGTATGCCGAAATTGCCGGTAGCGCACGTGGCCACCGACTCGGAAGGCGAAGCCTTCCGAGTCGGTGGTGCCGGATTCACCTTAGGCGGCAACGGTTGCTTTGCTCCTCTAGGAGGCTTAGCGGACGCCATCACTGCATACGACGGCCGCTTCGTCTCCGGAACAGCTACCGCTGTCTCCCGCTGGACCTCCCTGACTCGCTTACGCTCCTTTCGGGAGAGCTTGCGGACAGGGGTGCTCAGCACAGGTGCCTCGGCCACCTCGACCGCTGCCACGACTTCGTGGTAGAGGTCCAGGTCCGCTCGAAAGAGAGCAGCCAGCAACTCCACTAGACTACGTATAGGAAGACCCTGATTCCTCCCTTCCATAGGCGTCGGGGTTACCGAACGCATCCTGCAGTGTCGCTGCATTAATTCGCTGAGTACTTGCGTACCCAGCTCCTCATGTCCAGACTCTACAGGTTGTTTCGTCAACCCCTCGTGAACAGATGGTCTACCGCCCATCTCGATAACAGTCACGTAGGTTGCCGCCAGAACGTCAACCTGCGCCACGGGAACAGGTGTGGGAACAGGAGCGGGACCCTCAGACGGGCCTGCAGGAGACGGGGATGCCAAAAGGGCATCCTCGTCGAGGATGTCCAGCGCCATAGGCGCTGAACCGGGATGGACGCGAACGACGGCAGTCGTGGTCGAGGGCGAGGAGTTTGGAGATGCCATTGTAAGAGGCAAGAGAGAGAGAGAGAGAGAGAGAGAGACGGAGAGAACTATTGTTCTGTTGGGATCTAGGGTAGGATGAGGTGTGTGGCGACTTGCCGGCTCGCGGAGCGTTAGCGAGGCTTTATCATCTGTTGCCAAATTTCCGATTCTGCGCTTAATTCGGTAATTATGTATGGCAACATCTCGATAGATGGCTAATTGAACTGCTCTGACAGTTAGCCGGTCGGGCTCCGCCAGGCAGCGTGGCTCAGCTCAGCCGGTCGACTTGTTTACATACAAGCGCTCAGCTGTCACTTGCCTACTCAACAAGCATTTTCGGTAGCGTTCGATTTTAACACGGACGAATATAATATTAAATTATATTTGCGCCCGTTGGTTCTCATCCTATTTTCGGTTAACTTCGCATGGGTTGCTTGAATTCTACTTGAACACGTCAATTCGACCAGGCTATCAATTTTCTACAGAATTTGATCCCTTTTTCAACCAGATGATCTTTTCATGCTTTTTCAGCGTTTCCGAGCCTCCAGAAAATAGTGGGCCACCTATTCCCTAAAAACTCCAACACTTCCGGTAACTTCTCGGACTTGTGGATTATTCGTTTGCCGAATAATTAATCTAAAATCAGAAACCACGTTGAGCGCTATTTGTAACGTTATTCCCGTCAGTGTGAGGGGCCACTCACACTACGGGCTTTCCCATTACTTTCGCCCGTCTTTATCTATCGGTATCAGGGCGCCAGTTGGTCAGTAGGGTGGCCAACAATCCTACGTTATCAATTGAGTCTTTCGACTCCATTCTGTATGCATCTTATACGGCCCTGCGGCCATGCATTTAGACGGTCGCGGTAGCCAAGGTCACTCAGTATACTAGGTCGTGGAGAGAGGGGAGGGTTCCTTGCGGAAGTCCGAGCCTCGCAGACCTATCTGCTGAGGGGCATACATCTATCCCTCATCACTCACACTCAGGTGGTGGTCAGGAGTGCAGGAACATGCGGTATCATTGCCAAGCATAGAGCTTGCCAGGAGCGGACCATCACGGAGGCAATGTTCGCGGCCCGCCCAGTCATAGCGCAAGCCTATGGGATTACGGAGGGCACCGGGACACATTCCAACGGGCTAACTACCCCCTTGCACAACCCACTATGCATTGGCCGGTATCCAGTCGTGACGTACGTGCAGGCTGGCCTATAGCACATGCCTCACGTACGCGAACGGACCCATGGCTGTCTGAGTGCCGCGTCACGCGCTCACCAGTACGCACGGACACATCAGCACAGTCCCATGGTCGCGTTCCGACTGCCTGTTATGGTAGTCTGCGCACGACATTCGCGCAGCCTGCTTGAAGCGCGTAACCAGTGTTCAAGCCAGACTTGATGTTCTATCTCCCCTCCTCGTGGGGACTTATAGACACTGTCATTGTTTTAGGACTCCCCAAGGCCGCTTCTCCTTATCTCAGATTGCCTGGGTTGTTTGGCATGGCCCTGCCTTACTTCTCAGGGCAACCTGGACATTGTTCACTGGAGCGCCGGTCTTTTCATCCGGGCCTCTGCCTGTCAACGGGGTCTATCCTTGACGTTAGCTATAATCCACTCGTGAGCCTATCTCACGTGTGGGTAACGTAGGGATTAATAATATTCACTGTTCGGTAGCTTTTATGTTCTTTATTCAGTATCTCGTATACGTAACGGGGAACTTCATTACATTATTTACGATATTGAACCTGTATATACTTATCTTGACAATAGTGGAAATAATATAGATATATCTACTATACTTTTACCTTGTTTCTAAATCCTAACTCGACAAAAGACAATGTTATATGTACATATGGCTATGCCACCTTTCGCACACACTGCAACTGGTAGCCAAAAGAAGTGAAAAGCCAGCAGCCAAAAGAAGTCGTAAGCCAACAGCCAATGCAAAACATATGAAGCAGCGACTATTCCGCTACAATACCCCCTACCCCCTCTCCCATCACAAACCGTTCAGAATACGCGCTTTCAAGCGACGCTGCTGCCGCCTATGAGAACTAATGGAATTACTGTTTACTATCGTCTCAGGAATTTTCTATCCACAGGAACACTGGAAAATTTTGATTTGTTTACATAAAAAAATGATTTTACTTAATATAAGGCGCATTTTGCATCGAATTTTCTTTTCGCAATCGATTACTGAGCCGAAGCAGTGTTTAGCGTAATTTTTATGGAATTTTCCAGCCACCGGAATATTGAAAGAATTCATTTTTTAACATAAAAAAATCAATTTTACTTTATTTAAGACACATCGTTCAATTTGCATCGAATTTTATTTTTGCATCCGATTGCTGAACCGAAGTAGTGTTAAGCATAATTTTTTGGGAATTTTGCAGCCACCGGAATATTTAAACAATTCATTTTTTTACATCAAAAAACAATTTTTTTTAATTTAAGATCCATTTTTAATTTTGTTTTAAATTTTCTTTTTGCATTTGATTGCTGAACCGAAGTAGTGTTAAGCAAACTTTTTGGGAATTTTCCATCCACCGGAAGAGTTCGAAAAATTGTTTCTTAAAACCGTTCATTGAACGTTCGAAATTTCACCGACATGATAACTGATCATTTGAACTGAAATAATAATAGTTGAGCAGTTTTTCGATTAAAAAGATTTTATTTCTTATAACTTATTACAAAAATAGTAGTAAAATTTAATTAATTTTCGAATTTTATCTTATGTTTCAGATAGTTGAAAGCGAAAAGTGGATACAGGCATTCAAAATGGCTGAGAAAACGTTTAATCTAACTTGGAACAATCACTTAGCAAATTTATCAGGTTTGTTCGAAGGTCTCTATAAGAGCGGATCACTAACAGACGCAACATTGGCTTGCCAAGGTGGCATGCTGAGAGCTCACAGGCTAGTCCTTGCAGCGTGCAGCCCTTATTTCGAAAGGGTTTTTAAGGAACACTACGGTGAACAGCCAATATTAATCTTAAAAGGTATTTTGAAAAATCGTATTTCGAAAACAAAAACTTCCCCCTATAATGAAAACGCTAGATAAAATAAATTAAGGTCGACAATTTTAAAATGCCGAGGGAAGGGGGTTTAAGTATATCAAGAGATAAGATACTGTCTCATCGGCAAGTACACGAGATACTATATTTATATACATGAGATCTCACGATCGATAGTCATGCCAAGACCATTGGATAGGTGGTAAAATTCTAAGAGAAAAATTGATAAAATTTGTTGCTAACACTCTTAATTTAGGATTAATTATTAATTAATATTAGTAGATTAACTGGGTTTATTATTTGTTGGCATCGGTAGGGTGTGTCCAAGTCAGATTTTATTGGTTCAGTTAACTGATCCCTAAACGTGAAGATACTTGTTTGGAATTGAGAGGAGCGGGGAGCAGGGTGGACCGCTATAACATCTATACTCTCCCTCTTCCTCTAGTTTACACAGTCTCACTCTTTACGTCTACTCCTTTCTTGGCCCCTAGTGCAACGCGCAAGCACAAAGCTTGCGCTCCTGACCGCTAGATGGCTAATGCCGGATAGCTTCTCGCAAGTTATGTGCGTCCTGCTATATTCGTTATCCTTTTGCGTTATCTCGCAAGTTCAAGATATTTGAAAGTAACTCATTAACTTGAGCCTTAGGTTCTAGTCTTTTAACATAGGAACAGGGCCATCTTTTTTGTCGGTAAGTATATCCTCTTTATATGTATGACGGGAGGTCGTGGGGGGGGGGGGGGGATAAGATTTAGACTGGCTTCACTGTTCTTTAACCACAGGACTGCACACTCTGGGATCTCCTCCACTTTCCCTCATTGTTCTTTTCATATTATCTATGTCTTATTTTGAAGTGGGAAGTGAAAAGAATGAGAGATCTGACTGAGTTTCTATTAGTGTAAAATAAAAGACTAATATCGTGGCAAAACATAAATTACTTGTTGAGACATAACAAATTCTTCGGAATCGGGGAAAAGGCTAGAACATGAATTATTTCTATTTATTGACAGAATTTGGCAGTTGATGTTACAAAGAGATTACAATGTTATACATACTTAAGAGATCAAGCTGCCTTTCTTTCTTAGGCAACCGATACTTGACCCACGACATATAGTTAACTAAAAGGCAAACCATTCCATTGGAGGAAATCATCGTTTCACCTTATAACGGAGTAAACAAGCTCTATCAAGAATAAAAGAGCTAACCAATTGGTCAGGCAAGGCATCCTAACGTTTTCAGATTCAAAATCTTCCTGCACTATTACATTCTGACATCATATAACTCTCACCATTCAAAAGGGATCTGTTGTGCCATGCATGGTTGCTCGCAAGTGGCTAACTCGTCACTGTCCCCTCTTAGCCTCCTCATACCTACTCGCAGACACACACACACATATCTCTAACTTAACTAAATGAAACAATATTATTTAAGATGCACAAAATACATATGTACACCCATGGCCCCTACTGTCGATTCTAATTTCAGTAAGACCCATATAAATCCACAGGTCCTGCCAACGCGCACCGCACTCTTGGGATAATTTCCGGGTTGCGAAACTCTTGCTTCTTATCTTTTTACACCAAGCAAATACAAGGACTCTCTTGGTTATTTCGATCCTTCTTTCAGTATCCGAAAGTTCCTCCATTACAAAGGCTGATTATAGGTTTTATTACAATCAGCTGTCTTTCCAAATTCTCACCCACAACGGTCGAAATACGGGATCGGGAATTTAATTCTTTGATTGCGCAAGCTTTCATACTTGCGCTATATCTAAATAGTTATCGCGCTTTCTGGTTTGTGTAGATCCTCGTAACCGTGGCGACTGAACATACCGCGCTCTCGCTCTAATTTAAGCGCGTTAGATAATAAGAAATACTATGCTATTTCGTTCGGCAAAGCTATTGTGCTGTCGCATCAAGACTGTACATATTAAAATAGGATTGTAGGATCTGTTAAAAATTGTTTAATGAAATTTAATGAATTTGTAAAGGAAGTACTGGTCAGGCCCGTTAATTAATAGTATAAACAATGTATATTAATGCTAATTAGTTAATTTTTAATTTTCATCAACTCATGTATTAGTTTTAATACATAAATCTTTTAAAGATTTTAATGTCCATGATCATTAATTTTAATAATCGCTATGTTTTTTTATTTAATGTGCAAGTTAATTGATTTTAATGTGACAACACCACACGCACACACACGCACATACACATACACATACAAAATGGTAATTATAAAGGAAGGAGACGAAAAAGATTGTAATATAATTATTTGTTTTGCCGTGCCTATTTCACCATTTTTACATTAAATTTTATAACATTTCAATTCTATTTCACTTAAAAAAAATGTTCATAATACGATAATGGTTAATCTGATGCCCTCTGTAACTATTTCTAATAACATTGACTGCATAAATTGAATGTTTATAACTTTATATATATACATATAAAGAAAATATGAGCTATATATACGTATCACAGAATACATAAAATAAAATTAGTATCACATTGTTGAAATTATTAATATGAAATAAAACATTTATTACCTTATAATAGAAGGCTGTTGTATTAGGATTTACGACTATATACGAATCTCATTATGTACTATTTTAAAATCAAAGTAAAGTAACATTTTTAAAGAATAGGAAATTGATCCAACAATCTAGTTTTGTATTACTCGTCAACTTCCATAGAATCCATAGATGAAAATGCAGATAATGCAGCTCTTGCTAAGTTGAACACATCTGTATCAAACGTCTTTCCCCTGCGTTTAGTTTTCATACTTCTTTTCCCACCAGTAATCGGATTAATATTCAAAAAAACTCTGAAAAAAATACATTGCATAAAAACATTAACTCTTAATTTACTATTTATTATAATAATGAAAATAGTTATGTAAAATTATCTTTGAATGAACTCTAACGTTTTTTTCGAATTCCTTAGGATAGCGCATTCCAAATACATAATACAACAAAAAGTTTATCAAAATTCCTTGAGAAGCATCGTCGCAGAAAATTATTATTTCCTTTTCAAATATAACAGTACAACTGGCATTGGAGTCATATAACGAGTTTCCTATGTAAAATGAATAAAACAGTAAATATAATTTAATTGATTCGGCTTAAGTTTAATTTTTCAATACAAATATATCATACCTCTTATGATTAAAAGGGGATACTGGAGTTTGCAACGGCTGCTACTTCTGCATCCACTTTTTCGATCTATAAATTCCATTAAACTTCTTACATTTTATTCTTTCAATACAAATATAAAATGCAAAAGAAATATAAATTACTCCTATTATTTTAAATAAAAAGTCCTCTTCCTCTTTAAAATATTCGATTAATAATGGAAAAATAGCCAATATTTTTGGCATATTTTCTTTCGGAATCCGCGCAGCCTCTTTATATGTATTCCTCAACAATGGTCGTTATCCCTTTTAATCGTAATTTAGAAGATTTTATATACTGCCGAATCGGTTTTACATTTCTGTTTAGTAAGTCCAACCAAATTTCACGAAGATCTTTACCCAATAAAATTGAGCTATGTTACATAATAAATTCTGGCTCTTTAAGAAAAGGCCAATCTACAGAAATTTTTAAAATACTTCTATTTTTCGCATTTATAATGCCTCTTAAAGTTGGATACGTATCTGTCATTAGTTGACTTATTTCTTTCGAATTTCTTTCGACACTTGTAAATAAAGTCAACATTTGAAGACGCTTTTCCTCCTGCGACTTTGAAGTCTCTGTAATAGGTAGTCTAGGTGCATATGCAACGCAGCCATATTTGTCCTGACACCGTAATAAAGTGGCTTCTTTTCTTCTTCATCATCACTATCAGGACGTGTTCTTTTATTACGATTTCGTGCATGCTTCATATATTGAACACAGTTATAAATTTGCATTCTTAAGGACTCAATGCCATTGCCCCATTGTTGATTATCAATAGTATCTATGAAAGTTTTTGGATATGCCTCACAAATCTCTCTTGCTATTTTGTCAGCTGTTCCTCTTGTAGTCTGTTGAAGTACGTTTAACATATAATCTGCAATAATTCGGCTTATTGCTTGCCTTTGCGCAGGCAGCAATTTCTCTCCTCTTTCACAAGTAGTAATTATGGAATCAGACACTTTATCCCACAAAATTTGTTTCAAATTTATGGCAAACGAATTCTTAGATGAATTATTTGACACTACTAGTATCGAATTATTTGGAGAGCCTAAAACAAAAATAAAAATTTATACAGTATGACACACTTTGGAAAATGTACACATATACAGAGTGTTTCACGTAAGACGCCCCAGAGCGTTGTTTCCGATTAATCATTTAAATTAGCTACTTTGTTTGAGGCATTTTGATTGTTCTCTTCATTGTAAAGATTATTCACTTGGGTATCACTCAAAATAGATATAACTATGGGAGAGACGCTTAGTTGCGATAATTGAATTAAAACCTCGTCTTCATCAATTTCTGTTCCATCTTCTTGTAAGGCCAACTATATCAAATTTAAATGAAAAACATGATCTTTTTATTATAAATAGTAATAATAAAAATGGAAGTAAGAAATTTACCTTACAAACATGTTCAACAGGAAGGCTAAGTTTACTAATTGCAAGTTCGATTATTTGTGAAATACTTTCAGCATTTATTAAAACTCTTTTGCAGCCAGATGACTCTATTTTAAATAAAGGCATAGTAGTAGACTCTGAAAAAAGAAATTATGAATTTTCTGCACTTATAAGTTAATATTATACAAAGGCATGCACACAACGAAAACTAGGGTAGAGTTTGATTTATACGTGATGAGATACAATTCCATAGCTAGGCTTAACACATAGCATATCTCCTAAATTATATACACATATGCATTGGTTTAAAATCCAGCAATTCATGTAAATGTAAATATTCGTAATTAATTACTCGTCCAATTTCATAAGAATGATCTACTACCTCAAAAACCACAGAAATATTCAAATCAATCGAATAAAGAAGCATACAAATTATGCCTATGACAATATTTTCTTCGTAACCATCTTGGCGTATTACTAATGCATCTCCAAGCGTATAATCAGTACCCTTGAAATTAACTTTGATGCATTGTTGAATGTCATCAAGTAAATTAATTTTCCTTATAGCTTCTTTTATATCTTTTTTGATATCTATCAATATTAAAGTGATGAAGGTCGTATACTTTTAATTCAAGTCTACTGTCTGCTCCCAATCGTACTAAGCTTTGAAAGAGCTCGTGTTTGTCACTTAAACATTTTACTACATTAACAAAATTAAGAAGATTTCGAATTATTCTTTTAAAAAATCGATGCTTGCTCTCGAATCTCATTGTCCAAACCTTTATCAAGGGACCAAATTCTAAAGTCAGTTTGGAGTAATGAGAAAGATAGTGATGCTTTGGTCGCAAATTAACATCGGGAAACAAATGTTGTCTCATGAAGAGGTACTCCATAATAATTTTGTCCAGATAAGGCAAACACGACTTATGAATTGTTGGTGAACAAGCAATTTCTACAATTTCTGTCAATAAAAGGACGTTAAATCATACTTCATCCATAATATTTTTAATTTTGCTATGAATCAATAGAGGAAAAATTCGTAAAAATGTTCAGATTTGGCAAGCTCCTCCAGTAATCTGTTTACTTGTGGCTGATAATATACAAGGTTTATCTCTACGATCTTCTGTTGAGTATTAGAATTTATCAATTAGTGTGATTAACTCCATCAATGTAAACCATTTGTTTTTAATAAAATAATTAATATATAATTGTAAATCGAACACTACAACGCCTTCCAAAAAGTCATGTCCGATGCAAGGAGGTAATCCTGGTGCGCAAACATGAAAGTACTCTAATTTGTTAAAAATAGAATTGAATTTAATTACCTCACAACTATTAGTCTCGTTGATTAGATTAATAGCATTAGTATATGACTCGATAGTTCTGGGAATATAATGTTTGAACGCTCCATTTTCTCTGTAAAATTCATTTCTTGTTACTAAACAAAATCTGCAGAAAAATTGAGAAATACTGAAATTTTGGGTAAATCCTCCCAATTCATGACTTCCAAGGTTATCACCAATAATAAAGACAAGAGAAGTTTTTATACATATTCCATCAATATATATTCGTTCCTGCTCTATTTTTTTTTAATCTTTCACTATTTTTCCATAAACTGCTTCATGATTAAAGTCCATTTCCTTACAAAGGGCAACAAGTTTTATAAAATTAACATGGCAACGAAGATAATGTGGAATATTTCCCAAACTCATGTAAATAGCTTGTAGCTTATGTTTTTTCTTTGCAGATCCTAGTGGATTTACAATTTCAAAGGAATCTTGGTATAATATAATTTGCAAAGCATCTGGATTTTCTTGAAAAAATTTATTATTTCTGTAAACATTTCCATCTGTAAAATCATCTAGTAGGTCTTTTTAATGAAATGTCTGTTTATACTCAAGTTCATTTTTAACAGATTTATCAACATAAAAGCTTTTCAAAGTTTGTATTATGGGTACGTAAGAAAATGATGTTTTCTTTTGTTCATCAATAATAATTTAAACCGGATTGATATATTCAAAATTATGTTTGTAGAACTTTTTCCTCTTAAAACTTGAGGAAAGCAACCGATTGCTTAAATTTATAATATCAATGTCAAAAGATTCTTGTATTATTGTATTAGCTGTTTGCTCCTGCGCTATGCCCTCTGCTGCAAACTTTTTTGACTGTTTATTTTTAATAACTGATTGCGTTTCATCGTGCAATTTGCTTATCTCATTTATTATATACTGAATAGTTGTTGCTGGAAGTAAATATTGGGTTTCCAACTTCAAATAAAACTGTGCAACATTTTCAGTAAATAGAATTGATGCAACAACAGGTTTCTGCGTATTGATATCTTCTATCTCCCCATTAACATTTTGCTGTTCATTTACTTCTAATTCCAGATTACAAATATCATTGACTAGCCCACCTAATTTAATCTCTTCCTGATATGAAACAAATAAATTAGATTCAATAGCATCACTGTCAACATTTCTTATTCGAGTAGTGTCTCTGTGTATTTTTGATATGTGCCCCGTAAATGAAGATAGAATGCTATATTTTTTATTACACTGAAGATATGTCAAATAATTTGTTCCTTTTTTTTAATATGTGATTTCAAATGCTTTAAAAGCATTGAAAAATTATTAAATTCTTTTCTGCATATAACAACAGTACATTTATATTTACTCTGACTATCACAACTAGAAGCATTATCGATGATAATGTTTTCTTGATTTCTGGACTGCATGAAACTATGACAACGTAACAAATGTTTCCTTAAGAAATCACGATTTTGAAAACATTTGGTGCATTTGTTTGAGAGTTTTCCCTTCTAGGCCTTATTATTATTGTTCATTTTTAAATATAACGTAGTGTAAGAGAGTTAGTGAGTGAGCGAGCTCGGTCGGTAACCGAGCAGAAGTTAGTGTATGCTGCGAGTGCCTGGCGAGTGGGTGTGTTTGCCCTATGTGGGCCATTAGTTAAGTTATTTGTTTCTTAATAGTTGTGTATGTAACAGAAGTGTTTATATATATAACATTTTAAGAAGGATTTTATAAATTTATTATAATAATAAATTTTATTGCAATTTGGGCGATAAGCTAACTGGAGGTTAGCTTGTTAATCACCATTGGAGGGTGAGGGGGAAGGCCCCTCACGTGACAAGAATTGAAGTATTATGAGCTTTATAAAATGAAGAGTAGATATCCAAAATAGTGATATGCAATTGTCAACCTCCAGGAAAAGGTTTCCCTAGTGATGGTGCTAAATGGTCAGTGAGAGGTTCACAAAAGGCTTTTTTTTCCCGAAAGGGTTTTTTATGCCATTGATGCAAAACTTATGTTAATATTTGCTGATGCATCCTAATTGAGTGTTTCAATTATTTTCCTTTCATAATTTTCATCATAACACACTGGATCTCTAATTTTATAAGTAGCCAGGCCTGTTGGTTAATATATATATTGCATTAATTTATGAATAGCATTTGTTAAATCCACAATAATAGTACTGTGTGATGTTTCTATGTCTATTACGATGGTATACATGAGTTGTCAGAGATGTGGTTTTAAATGTGCAGAACTGACAATAAAACATTATTTCCTGAAAAGATATTACTAATTTTATGGTATATTACTAGTAAATTTTTAAATATATTTATATTCCGACAAAACGTTAACATGCTATAGATTCAAAAATTAACACAACCAGTGCTACGCAGAACAATGAGCATACAAAATTGTTCATAAAGTTAATTCTTTCCAGAAATAATTTCTTAAAAGTATAATTTTCATAGCTTACATTGTATTTTATTCCTTAATAGTCACTTCAAGATATCCTCTCTTGTTGGCATTCACACAGTATAAGATCATTTTATATAACTTCATTGCTCTATGCATTATTGACTGGAATATAAACTAATTGAGGCAAAAAGTACATTTAATTCTACATTTTTTTTAATAGAAATAGAAAACTAAAATAAATGACGCTCTAAGAAATCTCTATTATACATGCACTTTGAGAATATTAGAGTCAAAAGAAAATATTTTTTACAGAATAAAGATACGAGCATGCATATTTTTAATTAATTTAAAATTTACTTACAGAATATTAAGATGAAATGAGATGTAGCTTTATATTTCACCATAATAGGGATTCACTGGATTCACAAAGACGCAAAACTTACGACAAAATGGCTGACAATGGCATAGTAACGCAACATGGCGCACTTACTGTTTTCAGTAAAAAACTATTTTATTTAGTTATTTTCAACTTATAAAACTGAATAAACTTATTCAACTGCGTGCTCGGAGGTTCCTTTACTTATTATAGGCTTCAAATTATTAGTATCAGTTGAAGAAAGTGTACTACATGCACCACACGGTTACTCCTGGAGGTGGTCACTCACAGGTTACAGCAGGTTGTGTGTGTGCCGTTGTGCCGTTGCACTGATCGGCGATCGCAGTGCACTCTTTAGCAACTGCTTACGTCATACCGTACTAAATGTTTGGCGCGAAACCCTAAAATTAATGAACGCGTAAATGACTATTTGCATAATACACACCAAATTAAAATATCTTAATATCTTTGTTTATTAAAAATGTATTAAATTTCAATACGCTCTTGAATTATAATTTACTTAAATTAAGTTTCATTATCATAGTACATTAAAAATCATTTCAATTTCGGATCTTTTAAAAATAATTTACAACCGTATATTAAAAGTTCATTAAAATCAATGACATTTTTAACAGATAGTAAATCCTTCATTTCTTTATAATAGGAAATTTCTGCTGTGTTATTTTCAAGTACCTGTTCCTTCTTCCTGCGACTTGTGTTTATATTCTAAGATTTTTTATTCATGCAAGCACATTAGTTGCTTCGCATGAGTCATAAATAAACGCTTATTTGTCTCACAATATTTACCTGAATTTAGAATTATAGAAATCACCGAATTATTTTGTATTTTCATTTGCATTTCTCACGAACGCACATTTGTTTTTGTTTTTTCTGATTGTATTTGTCATATTTCCATATTATCACATTAATATATTTTCTTCGTTAACCTCAAATAATCTATCAGATTTTGACGTTTCTGCTTTTGCACTCTTATGCACCAAAATGGCGGATTTGTCTCATTTTTGTTATCGAAACGTTGGTAATGACCATTTTAGGTTGGCACTATACGAATTTGTCCAATTAGCATTCTCGAATTTCATCAGTTCTAGTACTATATAATGCCTCGATGGCGGTATAGGCATGACTTTTTCTACTTTTATATGTGCTTGCCGTCGAGACACTACCGTGTCTCTTGATCATATGACAGAAGTCACCTGTATATCGCCGTTAGAGAGAGAAAGACCCGTTAGAAGTTTTAATTTTTCTTATTGGTCTCATGCAGCATATTTTTGCTTCACTAGTTTTTATAATGCTCGTTTATTACTCGGGTTTTGACTACCACCACAAATTGAACAAGTGCATCTGTGTATTTGTGCATCAATTCCATATATGCAATCTTAACATTTATCGGCCAATAAACTGAACCAATAAAATCTACTTTGAACAGCTCCTATTAATGCCTTCAAATAGTAAACCCAGACAATTAGAAACTTTTAATTGCTAATTTCTTCTAAATTAAGGGTGTTAGCAACAACTTTTTTTGTTTTTCTTTAAATTTTATCCTCTACCCGACGATCTCAGTATGACCACTGTTCGTGGGACATCCTGTATATACATAGGAAGCTTATTCGTTATAGTTTTCAATTCAAATTATTAAAAAAAGAATACGTAGTTGAGTATTTTTTTAGCTTTATTTAAATTCATGCTCAATAATCTTTTAAATAAATCTACAAACATGACAATCGGTTTACACAGATCAGGAATATGGCAACTGTTGAGCGTCGGTTAGATATGAGTTATGTCGCATCGAATCAGTCGTATGTAGGTGTGGTTCGAAATAAAGTTCGATTTGCCGTTCGGATGCAAGTGCATAGTTATCCTTTTGATTTGAAAACGAAAAACCTATACGAGACTTTGGGCTGCACTAAGTGGTAGGGGCAAATGTGTTAGCTTCGTAATGTGTTACCACGTTACAATACAAATACTTGTCTAATTGTGCTTTCATTTCTTTTTTTTAATCATATTTAAATAATTTAAACATGTTTTCTGTAATTTTTTTGGTAGGAGAATTATTGGAATAATATAATTTTTTATAGGAAAAAATTTTATAAAAGAATCTTAGTTCTATAAGGTTTCTATGTACTTGCTGTATTTTCATTTACAAGTTTTACCTTTCTTTTTTAGGGGATCAGTTGACGATAGATAGAGAGCCTTGAAGAAGTATTTAGTTACCTCTCTATGTCACTCCTATTGCTACTTTCTATAAGCTGAATTTGTCTGTCAATTAAAGTGATAATGAAGTAGGAGTGACAAAGAATTAGTATATTTCTCTATTTCTCTCTTACTCTACCTTCTCTTTAATCGACAAAAGAGTTCAACTTATGGGAAGGAACAAAAGGAGTAAAACAAAGAGGCAGCAAATGGGTTTTTCATCTCCCTTTATCTATCGTTAACTGATAATATGTTTATTCCTTTCCTTCCACAATTTTACCATTTATAGTCTTGATTCATGTTATTTGGCGGTTGTTGCATGTATTATAATTAACCCTTAATTAGGCGCATGAGGTCACAGCCTATTTAATTAGTATGATAATTTTTCTGGTGCGCCTAATTAAGGGCTCTCTCTTAATCTCTTTTTTTATAATACAGATACTATTATAAATAGACTTTCAATAAATTTATTTGATACAGGTGTGGCAGTCGAGGAAATGGAATGTCTATTAGATTTCATGTACAGAGGCTCAATAGACGTAGCTGAGGAACACCTACCTTCATTGATAAAAACTGCCACCGATTTAGAGATTCGTGGACTTTCGGGAGATCAAAGAAATCAAGACAACATCCGAAATCCTTATACAAGAGTGGAGGCAAGAATGCAGAGGCGTCAGATTGACGGTAGATCGCGTACCACAGAATTCATAAAAGATCCTTCTGTAATATCCTTCCTATCTAAGCAAGATAGTCGCCTTGATTCATTGGAGGAACACATAAAAGTTGAGGAAATCGATATAGAGGATGATCCGATGGTGATGGAAGGACACGAGGAAGGCTATGACGAACCATTGCGTTCTCCGGAATCACAAATAGTAAGATTTTTTGGCTCTTTATCTCTTCTATTATAGTAAAAATATTATATGTTCATTCAGGCGAAAACGAGTACACGTAGCTGCTTCTAAATTTTTTTCAATCAAACAGCTAAACTGATGATGTTATCATCAGGATTATATAATTACTTCCTTTAATATACACTGCCGGTGAAAAGTTTAAGACCACTTGAGAAATTTGGTTGAAAATCAGTCACTTCTTTAAAAGCGCATAACTTCGTAATGAGGAAAGATACAATAAAATTCAAAAAACCTTTCGAAAGCTGATAAAATTCTACATATAGTGGAATTAGCTCAATGCACGAAAAACGTATAGTTATCGCATTACAATTACATAAAAATGCTGCTAAATTAAAAATTTTTAATTTTTCGTTACGTCAATTCAACTTGTTGTAGCACTTGCAATAATTATGGTAATTACGTGAAACTTTGGTGATATAAAGTTCAAAGTTTCAGCTTTAATTTGAGCCATCAAACGTCACGATATTCATTGTATTTCCTTATTTTCATAACTTTTTTCTGAGCAATGTCGAGACAAATTTTTGACCAAAAAATGACTGCCCAAGCATTTGAAACAATTTCAGATTGAAGAATCCGTCGGTATTAAACGACCTATTCTACTTGTTTCATATTGCACTTTTATTCAATGAACATAAAACATCATTATTTTTTAAATTAAATTAACAAAAGTAGAGTAAGGATTAATGCAGGTTGGTCTATAGCACACGCCTCACGTACGCGAACCGACCCATGGCTGTCTGAGTGCCGCGTCACGCGCTCACCAGCACGCACGGACACATCAGCACAGTCTCATGGTCGCGTTCCGACTGACTGTAATGGCAGTCTGCGCACGACATTCGCGCAGCCTGCTTGAAGCGCGTAACCAGTGTTCAAGCCAGACTCGGGGTGCGTTCCGAGTCACGCATATGCGCGCAGTAAGCACTTAAATTCTATAATAAATGTGACATAAACTGTACATTCTATGCGCTTCATGCGTAATTTGGAATGCACCCTCGATGTTCTTCTCCCCTCCCCGTGGGGACTTATAGACACAGTCATTCTTTTTAGGACTCCCGGAGGCCGCTTCTCCTTATCTCAGGTTGTCTGGGTTGTTTGGCATGGCCCTGCTTTACTTCCCAGGACAACCTGGACATCGTTTACTGGAGCGCCGGTCTTTTCATCCGGGCCTCTGCCTGTCAACGGGGTCTATCCTTGATGTTAGCTATAATCCATTCGTGAACCTATCTCACGAGTCGGTAACATAGGGATTAATAAAATCCACTGTTCGGTAGCTTTTATATTCTTTATTCGGTATCTCTTATACGTAACGGGGAACTTCGTTACATAATATATTTATTTCTAGATGCTTCGTAAATTTTTTTAGTTGTCAAAAATTTTTAATGTTTTTAATAATACTATATTTTCTAGTTTATAGCATTATTATTATCATTAAAAGTACTTATTTAACTTGTTGAGTTCGTTATTTTGTTTAACTGCATTACTTGTTTGAATCAGTACATATTTCGCATGACTATTTCTTTAAAAAATTTTATAAACATTTTCTTTTTTTTAAATAGAATAATTTTGTTTTAGTTTAGGGGTATTGGTCCGGTTTTGAGTAGGATATTTTTTGGTAGGATATACCAATGTATATGTTACCGTTACCTTTTACAGGAAAAGCACGTTTCTTTTAGAGTGAAGGGCTGGGGGATCTTATAATGTTCTGAAAGGATTAATTTAGAAAGTAAAATAACATTTTGTGTTTTGAAAATGGAAGTTTAACCATAGTAAAAATTTTTATTCACATGCAATTTCTGTAAATGAAGATGGCCCTTATCTTTCTAACCAAAATCTTTATTATAAATATTTTTGCACATTCTGTTAGTTTTTCTCGATTTGTACCGTTGTACAGAAATATCCCAATCTTAATTAAACTCAGGGCCCTGGAATAGAATGTGTCGCACCTGAGACGCCCAGGCGACGTCATGCGAGAGGAAACATTTCTTCTGGAGCCCACAAAAATGCTTTAAGGATGGGTATGCACACTAAGAGGCGTAGCGGTGTCGGAAATAGGTGGTGGTAGTTGGCTAAGCTCGATCAGTATAAAGACCGAAACTGTCAATGATCTAGAGGCTAGACCTTGGGGTTTAAGCCGCAGTTTCATACGGTGCTACTGAGCACTTAACCCTTTTCAGACTAATTTTTTTTAAAGATTTTTGCGAGTTCAATACTTTGTCATAGTAAATAACTGATTTACAAGTATTTTTATTGAGAATTTTGAAAAAAATTAGTTTTTGTTTTTGAAGAAACAAAAAATTTTGGTTCATACTTGTACCAGCCGTTTTTAAATAATGGAAATAATATGTACCGCTCGCCCTAACATAAGATGCATTTCTTGGGGGGGGGGGGGGGTTGTTTTGGTTGCATGTAGACGACGAGTTGGTCTAAGTTTGTACCCCTTTAAATTAAAAAATCAGCGAACAATGTTTGAGAAAATTATGCTGGTACATATGGGTACCTGTAGGTTCGAAAGGGTTAAGTACCTTGCTGGTAAGAAGTTGGGAGCGAGAAAGCGCTTCGGGTTGGTAGCACCTAGTGGCGTCGAGTAGAAGTAGGAGAAGAGAGAGACGGTTAGTGCGTCGGAGCGAAACGACTCGAGAGTCCCCGACCGTTCGCACCGACATACCTCCGATCTCCAACACAGACTGTCAAATTTAGAAATTCATGCAGATGAAGTCAGTTAAATATTCTTTGGAGGTTAGGGCGACCAAACATGCTGTAAAAGAGAGCATTATCTCAACGGTGTTGGGATCTGAACTGCGAGGCGTCAAAATCAATATGGCCAGTGCAATCCTGAAAGATACCACGTGGTGTGCAATATGAGTTTGAATGGTAGTATACCATATGACCGAAAGGTATGACGGAGAGGCATTATGATCGAAGGATATTGTGGCCGAAAAACGCTATATTCAGATCAATGAAAATTATTGAAAATCTGTAGCATCAATGAGGTTGTACTGTCGGTAAGAAGCTTGCGACAGATTTTTATTGATCTGAATATAGCATTTTTTGGCTATAATATTTTTCGGCCATAATGTCTTTTGGTCATAATGCTTTTCGGCCATATGGTATACTAACGTTTGAATAAATGTTAACAATATAGTGCATGAAATGTTTCTTACAAACGAAGATGTATGACGGTTTGCAAGTACAATTCCTTCTACGAGAAGTTTTTTACGTGCGATTTGTAACTCCAAATACTCCAATTGACTTTTCAGGAAATAAATATTTTAACTAATGGACATTAGAGGCGCTTTGGAGTTAGTCAGATCCTAATATCTATATATATATACTTGCCTTCGAGACATTACCTTGCCTCTAGATGCACGTTTTCTTGTTTCGACGATTTAAGTATTAACCTTTATAGTCTTGGAAGCTACTATAGTGGTTTATTGGCGGTAGCAACATGTTCAAAGTTTTTGCCATTGACATTAGTCAAACCACTGTAATAGCTAAAACAAAGAAGTAAAGGTACGATTTCACTTGTCGCTCGTCGCTAGCGATAAATATAAGATGATATAGTATATGCAATCCAAGATGGACACTAGCGACAGAATATGCAGTTTATCTCTCCTATGTTTTCACTTGTCGCTTGTCGCTCGTCGCTAGCAGCGATATATTCTGAGGCGGGTTCTGAATGTAGGAACGAAGGAAACGGGTAACCGCTAGCAGCAATCGCATAATGGTTTCTTAGGTGTAGTGACTGTGGTGTCGTGTTATGGTATATGACATTTGAATTTAATTTGCATATGTATAAAAAAATTGTGAATATTATAATAATAATCAAAAGTTATGAGGTATGCACATATATTGAATGAGGAATTAATAAAGGTTTCATATATATTTGAAATGAATGTTTTCTTAAATCCTTGTTATGAAAATAATTCCTTCATTTTCGTATATAGCATGAGAGGATGAAAATTATATAGTTCATATATCAGAAAATAATAATTTACATTAGTAAAGTTATGATTATCCCTAGTTTGATAATTTTATTAGTAAAATTAATTGTTGCTACATGTTACTCATAATAAAACTTAATTGAATTTATTTTGTAATAAAAATGTTACAATTTAAGATTCTGTTTTTAGTAAGAAATCTATACAGGGTAAGGAACTTAAACCGCCCCAAAACATTAGTAGAAAAAGATGCATATCTTTTTAACTATATAAGAGATATTCAATTTTTATATATGACCTATGCGAAAGCAAATAACAAGAGAATTCGAGAAGGTCCTATGCACAAATTGAATATCTTTTATAATTAAAGAGATACTCGTCTTTCCGCATCTATATTCTAGGGCAGTATAACAGCTTCACTCTGTATATATGCCGTATTATTTTACAAGCAAAGCCTGTTTTTTGGGTTAATTATATTCAACGTTTTTTATATATGAATTACAATAATTATTCATTATATTATTTTTAGCTTCATATGTATCGGCTTGCTATAAATGTGACAAATGTATTTTCAATTTGAATTTCCATCCATTTTTCAAATTTAAAATTCACACGATCCGCCTGTTCCGTTCCGTTGAATACATACAGAGCAGCGATACAGGCAATACGGGCGATACTAGCGATGTCGCTGAAAAGTTGGATAAATCCAACTTTATTTCAGTGTCGCTAGCGACAGAATAAGCAGAAAGTGTAGTATACTTTGTCCCACGTGACCATTTGTCGCTATCGACGAGCGACAAGTGAAATCGTACCTTAAATGAAAAATATGTTCGGGCTGTAAAGGTTAAAAAACCACGCTTTGCTAAGAAAGTTTTTGGGTTTTAATTTTTGTCCTAACTTATTATTTTGTAAAAAGGAGATCTCGCAAATATTCATTGATGCAACTCTCAAAAAGAATATTTATTTTACGTTTTTATAAGTACCTTTTTTTCTGTGTAACATCAATAAAGTTCTTGAATAACAGTTTTATGTAAATTTGAGCGTCGTGCGAGGTACTTCAGCGATACCTTCAATTTCATATTAAGAAAAAAATAATTTCGTAAAATATTTATTAAATAAAAACAAAACCGGAGAAAGAAAGGATCAGAAGGGAAAATAGGGGGAGAATCTAAGGCACACATGCTGTTATTACTCTGCACACGCTATGCTGTTATGCTACCCCCCTGCTATCTCACTTTATTAGTCTTCTTCTCTAGCAGCCAGCGAATATTGTCAATCTGCGTTTAAAAAAAACTTAGTAAAAGTGATAGAGAAGCAACGTGAAAAGCGAAGCTGACTTAGTCCATTCAGTCATCGACTCTCTTCCTTTCCTCAGTCAATTATACACAGAGCCCTAACCACAGGATTAACACATACGTAAGCGGAACCTCTCCCCCTAAATCGATTTATTTGAGGTATTCTCTATATATGGAATATGGAATATTTCTAATAATGGCATTTTATCACTAATAATATAGCATTTCACCTAAATTAGTATCTCCTCAATCGAAAATTCAGCCATTGCGAGTACTCTTTTACCCTGAATGATTCTAAACAATCTAAATCTGTAGATAAATCATGTCTTTTTCATTACTGATTTTATTGTAGAGACGCATTCCACCACCCATGTTCAAGCGGGAGACCAGGTTCAAAGGTCAAAAGAGAGTATCTGTGGGCAGAATGTCTTCGAGGCACAATGAATTATCAGAAACTAGATTGAAGGAACGTGTGTCTCTGAGAGATGTTGCTGCACGAGACGAAGCTTTATACGAGGCAGCCGTGGCTTCTGCCGGATTGGTAAAATCCGAACCAGATTTTAATGGCGAATTGACGGATCCTACGGTACCAGATATACAAGTGAATGAGGGCTTACAAGAACGAGAGTGTACGGTACGATTGGTAGTTTTCGTGATTTCCCGCCTATGTATTTCAACTTTCTTCTCTGAAAATCCTGCTGCTACTGTTGCAGCCAAATAACTTTTCAAATAGCTGATTTACGTGTATGTCAAATAAGAATATATTATGATGTGCATATATACAGGGTGTCCGGTTAACTATGGCTAAACTGAGATATTCGGATAGTAGGTGAAATTCTGAGTAAAAAATTTCGAAACACTTTTAGGCTAGTACCCTTAACCGTTTGAGTCCCAAGCAGTGCGATCGCGCTGTTAAGATTTTATGTCGAGAAAAACCCAGCACATTTCGAGCATTGTGGACAACTGACGGTGGGTTACGTATTGTCGAAGGTGCTATCGCGCTGCTTGGGTATTTTCGTACATATATAGGGAAAGCGCGATCGCGCTTTTTGGGATTCTTCGACAGTGTTTTTTCAATACCGTCTGGGACTCAAACGGTTAATTAAAATGTTATTAGCGATTAAAGATCCTTGCTTATAATTAGGTTTGATCAGGCGAAGAATTCTATTGGCCGTGTTACTAGCCCATAAGCGCACAGATTCCGTAAATGGTAATACTAACACAAATATGCAGATATTGGACACACCCAACTGAGTTTGTGACAATTGCCGAAAGCCGAGCGGCCGAGTCTCGACTCTGGAGTGTGAGCGCTATAAAACAATAAAAGCATAAACATCCTTGACAAAAGTCATATACTAAGATTGAAACTTTTGCTTTTTACATATGACAAATTAATAATTTATATTTTCGAATTGTACGTATTTTTACGACGAAAATGAGTCCAAACACAACATAATTACGTAAACTTTAGGGTATAATTAAGTTTTAATGAATGAATAAGACAGCTCAAATAGTCATTATGTCGTGTTTGAACTTATTTTCGTCGTAAAAAAACGTACAATTCGAAAATATTAATTATTTACTTGTTAAATGTTAATATCAAAAGTTTTAATCTTAACTTATGATTATTCTCAAGGATATTTATGCTTTTATTGTTTTTATAGCGTTCACACTCGAGACTCGGCTGCTCGGTTTTTGGCAATTGTTACAAGCTCAGTTGGGTGTATCCAATACCCGTGTATTTGTGTTAGTATTACCATTTCCGGAATCTTTTCGCTTATGGGTTAGTCACACAGCCAATAGAATCCTTCGCCTAATCAAATCCAATTATAAGCAAGGATCTTTAATCGCTAATAACTTTTTAATTAAAGGTGCTAGCCTAAAAGTGTTTTGAACTGTTTTTCTTAGATTTTCACCCTCTATATCCGAATATCACAGTTTATCCATAGTTAACCAGGTACACTGTATATATATATATATATATATATATATATTGTATAATATATTCTACAAGTTAATCACTGATTTTCAGTTAGCATATGATTTCATTTTTCCTAAATAGATGTATTATTTCCTTGTAATTATTAGGGCTTTTTTAATACTACTTGTATGTAACATTCTCGAGGAAATTATTGTCATCCAAAACTAAACACACAAATGTTTGATGTGACACAATTTCACTGATAGGTAAAACTTTCTCCACCATGAGAGTTACACCTGTAGTAGTAGTAAATAATTACTAATATAAACCAACTACAAAAAATAGAATAAACTGAAGAAATTTCATATACCCATTACTCTAATCAGTAATAAAAAATTTAATATTATACAATTTTATTCTAATACTATTGAAATTATTATAAACATGTACTTTGCAATTCAAAGATGAAAATGAGCTCAAATACGAGTTTATTCGGATTTAATGGATTTTAACCCTTTGCGGACGGCAAAACTTATTACTCCTCGATAAATGGCAACTGAGAGTTGCCTTCCGACCGAAAAGGGTTAATATAGAAGCTTCTGAAAAACAGACACCAATACCCAAAGAACTTACTTTTATTTATTGTTGTGACTCGTATACCAAACAAAACATAGTTCAAATACATAAACTCTTGACTTAAAAAATCTTTGTAAACGTAAAATACAATTTTCTCATAACAACTCTGCTTGATTTAACCGACGCTTCTGGAACGTTCTTCCATGATTTGTCTAGCGTAGCCCCCTGACACTCCATATGCTTTTACATGCTAGAGCTGGTTACTTATTCAAGAAAATCCGCTAGACAACGCTGGCGATAATCTTCATTATATGCTATAATGTATATATCTGTGTGTGAAATGTCTAAATGTCATTTTCGATGTTTTACATACAAATGTAAAAATCGAAGTTAAAATTTCCAGACTGATATATTCTTATATCATTTTTCTTTTGATGAATATTTTTAACTTTCTCAATGCTACTAGTGTACTAAAATAAACAAAAACATGCTTCGCCTGTAAAAAAGGCTATACAAGTATATAGAATTACTGACAAGAAGAGTGCCTTAGTAAGAGATAATATTATTGAATCTCCATTCCTTTCCTATTTTCTACGAAAAAAATCCACGACACACTTACTAAAATTTCTAATTAAAAAACTTAGTGAAATCAATATTACAGGCAATTACTATTAATCCTAGCAGAAGGTGATAACGATAGTTCAGAACATAGCTGAATTTAAATAATGCAAGTTTCTGTGTCTTCGATTATTTACCTCAAAGAGATGTTCACGACATTTAAAGCATTGGAATAAGCATATAAAAATAAAAATTTCAAATTAATTAAAAAATTATATTTTTTAAAATATTAATCAACAACGTGCACTCTTAAATAGAAAAAATATTTGAAATATTGTCTAAAAACTAATACCTGAACCAAAATTTATTTGCCGGATCCATGCTTTTTCCACAAATACTATATCGCAATAATGCTATATAAAACTATTGTTATCATCAAAAATTTGGTTAACTATGTCTATTTTTTACAAAACACGCTTCTAGCAAGTAGCTCTTTCGTTCCAAATAGTAGATTTTGGACATCAAATTTCAAATTGTTTTTTTATTTAAAAATGTATTCTTGAGATTATTATATAAAAAATGATTTGACATTTTCATTTTCATATGTTTATTCCAACGATTTCATTTTCGTGAACATCTCTTTGAGCTCAATGAAGTCAGTCTGGGTCTAAATGGTTCTTCAACTTTGCAGTACAAGCCTATACGGGGTATGTATCAGCTATTATGTTTTTAATTTTAACTATATTCTTGAATATAAACTAAATAGAAAAGTCCTATATTATTACATCCGTAATAGCATCGTTCTTGAGATAAATCAATTTTAAACCGATAAATCTGGGCTTCGATTTCAACGGAAAAAATACTTTACTCTCACTTTCGTTGACACTTCCCTTTCGATAAATAAAAGAAGCTCCACTTCACTGTTCCGTATTGCCACACGTACCCATGTGTAACTATACCAATTGTAAATATTACCTTCTAACGTCCTATATTTCTGTTCCTGGTACTGCATAACATTTATGTTCTGCCTATTTTAAAAGGATCTTCGAAAGCCCCTATTAAGTTGAAAATTCTGAAGAATAATATGGCGTTATTTTTAGATTAATTTTAGAAGCCATTTTATCTTTTCGGTGGCGCGACATATGAGCTGCTCTGAGGTAGTCAATAAATGAGTATTATATTAAAAACGCGATTATAAGAAATTTTATTTTTTTCTGTTTTTCAAAATCTTACTGTTTTATCGGATATAGCACTGCGCTGCATAATTGGAAGAGCAAAATGACTCGAAAATTAGCTTTCATGTAAAGCCATACTATTCTCCAGAATTTTGAACTTAATAGGCGCTTTCCAGGATATTTTTAAAATATGTAGAAAATATATTTTATACAGCACCAGGGTCAGAAATGTAGGATGTTAAAAGATAATATTTATAATTAGTATAGTTACACATATGTGCGTGTGGAAATACGGAATGGTGAAGTGGAGCTTCGTTTACTTATCGAAAGGGAAGTGTGAACGAAAGTGAAAGTAAAGTAATTTTTCCGTGGAATCGAAACACTGATGTATCGGTTTAAAATTGATTTATCTCAGCAATAATGCTTTTACGGATGTTATAATGTAGGATTTTCTTATTTAGTTTATGCTCAAGAATATGTGGTTAAAATTAATAACATTATTGCTGATACACCCTGTATAACAAATATCAACCCGAATCAGCCGTGGAGAGTATTACCAGTGCCACTAGCTTCAATCGGTGTACAGCAAAACTAATAGCGGCAGAGGGTTGGTCTAGCGCTATCTGTATCCAAGTTTCACCAATTTAGAGAATTCTAATTCTGCCAACTTAAAACTAAATAACTAAACCATTATTTTGTCATTATTTTCTCTAATAGGATTAATTTTAATTACATGTTTCACATATGTATAAATATAATTAAGTTTGATCCTAATGAAATCATACTTGAACTTACTTTTATTTCTGAAATGAGTAATTTATAATGGTTTCAAAATTATTAGGGGGTTAAAAATGTATAATATTAAATTTTGAATTAGAGATAGGAGTAATGAGTATATGTTTCTGTGATTGTTGTATTTATTGTCATTGGTTTATTGCTAACAGCTTGGTACTTGTGGGAGAAGCTTTCCCTACTATGCATCACTTATTGGTTTATTGTGCATTTTTGACTCCTCACTTCCAATTTTTCGCGTTGTGTTCGTGTTTCGCTTCGTTCTTGTAAGTCTTGTGTGTAGAAGTAATGTTACTCTTAAAATGTAATTATATTGTAGTGAAAATAGAATTTGTGTCCGCAGGTTTCTCCGGGCGGCTTAGAAGCGAATCGTACAGGTGGATTGAAGAGAAAAATTGATATTCATAAAAAGTCTAATTTGCACGATGAGAAGGAACGAGCTGTAACAAAGTCAGATAGAGCACAATACAAACCTTTTTCGTGTGACCTCTGCACGTTAGCTTTTACACGAGCATCTCATTTAGCCAGACATAGAAGAGTGCATACGGGCGAGAGGCCTTTCGCTTGTAACATGTGCCCTAGGATGTTTGCGCGACAAGATAAATTAAAACAGCACTTAGATTCACACTTGCAATGGCCAAAAAGAAAAAGTAGCCTGTCGAGCATGAGCAGTCAATCATTGGTTTCGTTGCCAGGAAAAGCTAAACGAGGTAGACCAAGAAAGGTAATAGGTTCCTCATGTCATATTGCGTTTATTGAAAATAATTTATGCATATACTGCTATAGGGTGTCCGCTAATTCATAGCCAATCTACAAATCCTAAATATAGCAGCCAATTTTGAGAAAACAACTTTACCCACTAACGCCCCAATCGGCTGATTTCGATCGTTAATTTTACAGTTGTACTGCTTGAAAAAAGGAGTGATAAAATATCGGGACCAACATTTTCTGTTATTTTTAGGTGTGATCTTTCAAACAGTGGGATCTTAATTAAAAACAAATAACTTTTGACCTTTCGATTTTCGTAGAATACTTCCAAATACGTCTTTTTTACAACATGATTTTGTTGTAAATCTCTTTTTTCGAAAACTTCCCAGTGTCTAATCAGCTTGAGATTATATAATTTTAAACTTGCGCCCGATGTCTAAATACGAAAAAAATGTTTTTCCTAAATTAATGTTCACCTCCTAATAATTCAAATTGGCGACCAGAACGCAAAATTTTGTCGGATAAGTTTAAATACCTACAACTCAGAAACTATAAAATTTCTCAAAAAAGTTTCAGTAACAAAAAGGGTTTAAAACTTTTCAAAGGATATATACCGGAACGCTTTTTTAGAATATTTTGAGGTACTTTGCAAAACATTGTTTATTATCGTGTTTTGAAAATTGAAAAATGTTTTCGAAAAATTCTGGAAAAATGCCCTGGCATTTTTTAAATTACTTAAAAAAATTTCTAAAATATAAAAAAAAATGGTAAAAGTTGATCATTTTCGAGTTATCCGCAGTATTTCTAGTTTTAGGCATGTCAAACCATAATTTTAAATTTTTTTAAATAGAAAACACTAACAGATTTCCAAGAAATTTTTATACTTTGAAAAATGCTTTAAATAATCTATTGAATACACTGTATGTGGCGTTATTCCAGAAAGATTCGAACATATCTTTTGATTTTTAGGAAATTACGAAAAATTTTTCGAAAATACTTCAAAATATTCCGAAAAATTTTCTGGTATTCTTTGATGAATTTGAAGTCTTTTTTGTTATTGAACATTTTTTTAGAAAGTTAATAGTTTCTAAGTTGCAGCAGTATAAACTTATGCGGTAAAATTTTTCCTTTTGGGCGCCATTTTGAATTATTCGGAGTTGAGAATTAATTATTTGGGAAGATAATTTTCTCCATATTTGAACATCGAGTGCACGTTTAAAATTAGTCCCAAGTTGTTTGTACATTGGAAAGTCTTCGAAAAATGAGATTTAAAAAAGAAATCTTATTGCAAAAAATACGTTTTTGAAAGTATTTTTCAAAAAAGGAAAAAGTAAAAAATCATTTATTTCAAATTTGACCCCCAACATTTGCAAAACATTTAAAAATACTTCAAAAGGTTTGTCCCGATTTTATATCATCCCTTTTTTTCAAATAGTACAACTTTAAAATCAACGATCAAAATCAGTGCATTGGAGTGTTAAAGGGTTAAAATTTCTTTCAATATTTTTTATATATTATCCAAGTTGTATAACAATATGTTTAGGTTAAGAGTCTACATGTATATAAATGATTATGCAGCTTGGTAGATATTATTAATATTAATCTGTTAACCGGGCAAGACGCATAAATGCGTCAGGTGTAAACAATATCGGGTACGGGTAGGACATATGAATACATCCTCGAAAATTAATTTGCACCCTGGAACGGACGGGACGTATATTTTCGATCGACTATGATAATACGTCATTCATGCGTGTCTCGACATGAATTTAATATGCGTATGGAATCAGTAAAATTTCGCTAGAACTCCCCGGTTAACAGGTTAACAAATTTTACAAGTTTTTTGTTCGTTTCACACTAATTAATACGAATTTAATAGCTTTTACATTTCGCTACCATTTTTAAGTCTACATTAAAATTCATTGTTCTAATGTTTAAATTCTTAAGGTCGATAGCATATAAACATTTGATAACTTGTCAAATATGAACAATACTAAAAATAGTTTATAATAATTTATTATGCACATATTATAGGAAATAGAAAATATTAGTGCAGTTTACTTTGTATTATGGATATTTAGGGAGTTTAGTAACGAAATTTTTGTTATGGAACTCGAAAAACATAATAATAGGAAAATAATTCATTAGTTTTAGATTTACTATTTCTATATATATGAAAAACTATTTCTAAACTGTTTTTTTTATATTATTGATATTCAACGAATTACATGATATTTGCAGGCTATCGACCTAATGAATTTTGATCTTGACTGATTTTTATATGATTTGAAAAATATTAACAGTATGAAAAACTATTGTGAATGCTATTTTATTATTATTATAAATCCTAGAAGAACTTCTTATAAAACGTTTTAATATTTTTTACCTTTTGGGTGTGAGAAAAGTTGAAAATAGACGCTGATGAAAAGAAATTTAAATAGATTTATCTAAGACTTATTTGGCACTTTTGACTAATTCTAAATACCTGTTTTGATGGTCAAAAATAGTTGAAACTTTAAGGGGATCCATTGCGAGTCCAGAAAGTACTTCCAAATTATCTTCTACAATTTTAAAATTTTGAATATATTCATAGGGACCAAATTGGCTCGTATTGATCTGCTTAATTAACGTGAAGGCTTATTTTCTGGATTAAAAAAAAAGTTTAATCGGATATTAATAATAATATTTTATTTCCCATCAATAATTTCGAAAAAGGGATCCTTTACGACGCTGCGACAAACTTCAACGAGTAATTTAAGACCATCAAGAAGCTAATATTCCTATAAATGTAGAAGATTTTTTGGAAATACTATTGTAGCGCAACAATGGCAAATTTGTACATTTTTCCTTTTTCCGCTACAATAGTATTTCCAAAAAATCTTCTACATTTATGGGAATATTTGCTTCTTGTTCGTCTTAAATTACTCGTTGAAGTTTGGCGCAGCGTCGTAAAGGCTCCCTTTTTCGAAATTATTGATGGGAAATAAAATATTATTATTAATATCCGATTTACAAAATTTTTGTCTTTAATCCAAAAAATAAACTTTTACGTTAATTAAGCAGATCAATACGAGCCAATTTGGTCCCTATGAATATATTCAAATTTTTAAATATGTAGAAGATAATTTGAAAGCACTTTCTCGACGGGCAATGGATCCCCTCAACATTTAATGTTTACCAAGTTTCGTAGCCATTTTGTTTATTTTTAACTTAAAAATTTTGTTACGTAATTATGTGTGTGTGGGATAATATTAAAAATATTGAAACATAAATTGTTCTTTCTCAGAATAGGCCTTCTCATCTACATTTTATTACTTGGCCATTAATTCTCGAACCTCGTTTGTAGTATAATAGCAATTTTTTCATGCAATCTGTACTATTCTCTTACAATTTTTAGATAAACTTGGAACAATCAGCCATGGACGAATTTATGAAATTTGGTGAATTTAGTTCACTGTTAAACAAAACACATTCGGTAAACTCGACCACCAAGATAGGCGATTTATCGGCCGAAAATGAGAAGAAGCAACAGGGTCAGGTGCAAGTGGAAAAGGAGGAGGAGGAGGAAGAGGAAGACGACACTACGCAAAAAGAGAAGGATAATTACGGATGTCAAGTAGAGAATGGTCAAGATATTGTTTAATAAAACATTTTCTTATCAGTTTCCATTGTTCATCTCATAAGAAATATTTTTCTATCCCTTCATGAATTGATTACTAAATATATACGCAGAGACCGCTAGATAAAATGGATCATTCTGGAAATCACTAAAATTGACGGAGAGAAGATTATAAGCATATCATGGGTTGATGACAAACAGAGGGACGCCAACAAGTGCCTCGTTACGGGGTTTGTTTCCTTGTCAGTCCTATTACTCTTCCTATAACTTGATTCATTTACCAATCTAAGAGGCTATAAAATATTACTACTAGTTAAAGAGCATATGCATTTTCTCTTTCTCTTTCTTGCGACGTACATATAAATATTCAATCATTTATTACGTTTTAGTAGACACATTGAATGAATAAACTTGTGCGTAAATGAGTGAGTGCGAGAGAGATTTCGGCTACATTTCTGTTAAGGCGGGTACATCTGTTTCGAGAAATGTATGGGGCATATAATTGCACAGTTTAGGTCTTGATAATTTTTTATTTGTCTATCAGTATCTCTAGATAGTAAAAAACTTTTAAGATTTATCAGGAATTTTTAAGGCTTGGCTTGTAGTTATTCTTAAGAGGTTTTCCGGAACTTATGTAGCTTCGCTTACTCCCTTTATACTGCTTTTTCAATTGACAAATGAATTCAATTTACAGGAAGGAGCAGTAGGAATTAGATAGAGAAACAGTGAATTGCTTTTTTCATTTCTTTCTGTTTGTCGTCAACCAATGATTTACTTATTGGCCGCTATCGCTATTTTATTGCTCTCACAGCCGCTGTGCTATTTTATCTTGCAGTCCCTGTATATGTATACTATAGAAAAATAATTCTTTCAAATGAGTTACTTATGATTGTACATAAGAACATGTATATCGCTTCAAAGTTTTATTCCAAATTCTAAAGTCAGAATTATTATAATAATAATCTCTTGACCTATTAAATAAAAACAGGAAGTAGTGTAATAGGTGGTCGGTTAATAATGGCTAATTTTATACATTCGAGAGTATGAATAACTATAAAATTAAGTTTTTATATACTTTAAAAATCTAGATTTTAACTCTTTAACTGTGTATTAGACGCATATTGCGTCATCGAATAAAAGCACTATATAAAGATGTTACAAATCGGCTACAACTTAGTAATTTATGACTGTTACGATTATAAAATTCTGATATACGGATTTAAACTTTTAAAACTAAAAATAGTAGGTTTTATATTGTATATTTCAATTTTAAGAAATGAGAAGATTGTTTTAAAAGTCTACATAATGACTTTTTTTTTTAAAAATGTTCATGTCCTTGGAGTACATAACAAAAGAAGTTGTTTAGAAAGTACTTTATTAAATCGACCGGGGTATAAAGAAATTTGATGCCAGTCGTTTATAACATACTTATTTAATCTTACAACAAATAACTCTTAATCTAATACAAAACGTCATGATATCGTATGATTAGGTGAATGTTGTTTGGGTCGTTTTGGCAATCGCTGAATTTACAAAAAATGAGTTTGCCGTCAACGTTTAGGCTTGGGAACTGAGAATGAGAAGAAGGAGACGCTACAAAAAACAAGAATGAAGCGGAGGGAGCGGTTTTCGCGAAAATTGCTATGTAGTGCATAATTACGCTGGGTGTTCCCTTTTCCAAACAACAATCAAATACCTCTCAAACGTCTAATTGTAAAAAATCGCAAATATTTATAATACACCGAACAAGCTTCATTTCTCTTTTCATACTAATTTTTAGAATTCCGTGTACACTATATTGAATCGGCTGTATTAAGTTTTAAAATATTTGTCATATTTCGAGAGATTTAGCGATCACAAAAACTTAAATATTAAAATCTCATTAAAATACAGCCATTTTTATCTCGAAAACTTAGAGGATAATTAAGTATTATTCGATGCATTGTTAAAGGGTTAATAAATAAGTTGTCTATGAGTTAATTACTTAATTGGATACTTCTTATTGTTAGAGCGATCCGTCGATCTTCTAATGAGCAGCGTTCGACAGAATGCTCGGCATACCAGTATGAAGCCTCGAGTGCAGACATATTTACATATATATATATATATATATATATATATATATATAATCCTTAATTACCTTTTTATATTAACGAATAGATTTAACAATGAAATATAGGATACTTTCTCTAAAAATTATTCATACTTTCCTAATTTATATGTTTGACCATTTGTAACCGACTAACTAATTATTTAAGCATTAGAGTGATCCTTAAAAAGGGTGTTATTTTTAATATTTATGGCCTCATTTGTAAGCTTTTTTCAATAGGTTTCAATATACACTAGGGTGTCCATTAAAAAGGCATTATTTTTGTTTGCTTGTTAACTATATCTAACTTGGTATAGAATCAGATAAAAATGAGGTTTGCAAGAGTCAAGCCGATTTAGGTAATAAAATCCCGTTCCACCGAAGGATTTAAGTTAAAAACGGGATTTTGCATAGAAAAATGATATTTTGTGACTATTTTACATGTCATTTCTTCATTCTTTAAACATTGTACACGATGATGTAGCTTTAGTTAGTTTAAGGATCCTTGAATATGGATCCATAGTGAAATTTATCTTTTGACTTGTCACAACCTTTATTTCTCATGTTAATATTTTTAAAATAACGATTTGCAATAAAAATTCATTATAGCCGTATCTTGAATAATTTCTCCTTTTTTACCTCGGTATCTCCGCCCCTTTTCGTTCTGACATATTTAAATATAATAAGATTCTGTAAATATTTTTTTTTAATTTTTTGTAATATGCGTTTCATGGATTAATGCTGATAAAAACATTGATTAATGATGACAAATCCTTTTATTCCTGTAACTTTAGAATCTCTATCTTTTTCTCTCTTTCTGTTTCTATTACTTCGAAACGATTAGTTTTTAAGTCAAAAGTGGAACCTCTAAGCTCTACCTTAAGGATATATTGAATGCATTTTTAATTTCTTAAAATTTAAATATTTTTGTTAATGAGCTCTTACGTATATTTAGATAGCATTTTTGGTAATATTAATATATCTTATTGTAAAATATATTAATATTACCAAAAATTCTATCTAAATATAGGTAAGAGCTCATTAACAAAAATATTTAAATTTTAAGAAATTAAAAATGCATTCAATATATCCTTAAGGTAGAGCTTAGAGCCTGCACTTTTAACTTAAAAACTAATCATTTCGAAGTAATAGAAATAAAAAGAGAGAAAAAGATAGAAATTCTAGAAGATATAGGAATAAAAGGATTTGTCATCATAAATCAATGTTTTTTAACAGCATTAACCCATGAAATGCATGTTACAAAAAAATTTTTTAAATGTTTACATAATCTTATCATATTCAGATATGCCAGAACGAAAAGGGACGTAGATACCGAGGTAAAAAAGGAGAAATTATTCAACATACGGCTATAATGAATTTTTATTGCAAATGGTTATTTTAAAAAATATTAACACGAGAAATAAAGGTTATAACAAGTCAAAAGATAAATTTCACTATGGATCCATATTCAGTGACCCTTAAATTAACCAAAGCTACATCATCGTGTGCAATATTTGGAGATTGAAGAAATGACATGCAAAATAGTCACAAAATATCATTTTTCTATGCGATATCTCGTCTTTAACTTAAATCCTTCGGTGGCACGGGTTTTTATTACCTAAACCGGCTAGACTCTTGCAAACCTCATTTTTATCTGATTCTATACCAAGTTAGATATAGTTAAGAAACAAACAAAAATAATGCCTTTTTAACGGACACCCTAATATATACATATGCATACTAAAAAATATATAAATTATAAAGATATATTGACTTAAAAATTGGGACGGCTAAACTTGCTATATACATATGCTATAAGGCAGTCTGAATGGTATACATATACAGGGTGTTTCTCTAACAGCAGAACATAGGATTGCGTTATTTAACTATAGCAATAAAGCACATACTATACATTATTATAATTAATAAAAGCGTAGATAGTTGCGATTTAATGATTTTTTGGTTTAATTATTTCTATTGTTCATTATAAATGTCATTTTACTTAATTAATCTTGGTTACTACGTTTAATATTTAAATTAAATGGAAAACAGTAATTTGACTATAGTAAAATTTACTATAGTCAAATAATACGAAATCTCCTATGTTCCGCTGTTAGAGAAAAATCCTGTATGTATATACAGGGTGTTTTTCTAACCGCAGCATATAGGAGATTCGTGTTAGTTGAATATAGAGCTCAGGATGATGGTTTCTGAGAGCGCTGATTGGTCAATATCATGTAGTGCCAACATGAAATGGTCCGTTACCGATATAGTCCAGTAAAATTAGCTCGAGCAAACACTGTTTTTGGAAAAAATTCTAAGAGGACTTTTTACGACGGATTAATTTTTGGCCGGGCGTCAGGATAATGGGAAAAATGTTTGCGGTCAGTTTGTAGGTCGGGAAGTTTGTTAAAAAAATTAAAGAAAGTTGCAAAAACCAGTTTTTAGCTTATATTTCTGAAACCGTTATAGCTGGGAAAATATAAAAAATATACAGTTATAGGTACAGCGAATACCTACAAAACAAGACTAATTACGTTCAAATACGTCAATTAATTTTGTTGTAAAAAAATCAAAACCATCAAACTTGCCTGTTTTTTCAATGTTAAATAACTAATAAGTTATTTGTTAAAATAAATCCGAGTGCAGCTTAAGATGAAGGTTTCTATGCCCTTTAAATACGTTATAAATTTTTCTGTTCCATCTCTTTTAGTTACTGAATAAACGTATTTGTTATTAAAAAAGTCTTTCATTAACATCTAATTTTCCCATCGGAGGGTCATCGTAGAGGGTTTTTTGAGGGCTCATTCTCTTCGTGAAGAGTTATGCTATAACATACTATAAAGAAAAGGTGAATATTTAATCGTTAAATAATTTTAAAATGGGTTAGAAAATCATGCAATATAACAAATGATTTTTCAGTGACTAATAATTTTTTTAACCAATTGAAACATATATCATTCGATTGCTTGATTTTTTCTGCTAATTTTAAGTGGTCAAAAAGTAATTAACGATGCTCTGGAGCAAAGATAATTTTTTTTTACGATAGACATTGTGTCTTTGTTTATGAATAGTTTCTAATGAAATTCACAGGTAATCAACATTGATATATTTACTTTACTTTCCTATATTTTAAAAAATTCCAACTTTAGTCTTTCCATGCATTTATCGATTCAAATTGTAATGCATTTTCGTGCAAGTAGCGTCGCACGAGCGTGGAACATGGTGGGGGAACTCTCTCGCGTGGCCACGACGCACAGTCAGAATCGGACGCGTGTATTATATTTTTACTTCTTTTAGAAATCATCATTTTCAACGCAACCAACCATCCGATTTTCTTCATTTTTTTTTAATTTGATATACCACACAAAAATAAAAACAATGGTGATATTACATTTTTCAATAAAACATTATTTATTTGCAAAATTTTGCAGGATCACATTATATGCCCATTTATACATTTCAAAATAGCTATCTCATGAATGTATTCTGATTTGTTTTATAAGTGTTAACGCTTCTCTATTAAACAAATATTTATTTACTACAAATAATATTCCTATACAATTTTCAAATTTGGTAGAGTGAAATCTATATACATTGTATTCCAAAAATGCTTAAGTATAATAAAAGTACAGTTATGTTTACGTAGTTGCTTGCTTATAATTCTGCTGATTTATAAAACAAAAACACACTTCTACGAAACGACATTGTTACATAAAGCGAATATTATTTGTAGAAAATAATATTTGTTTAATAGAGAAGCGTTAATATTTATAAAACAAATCAGAATATATTCATGAGACAGCTATTTTGAAATCTATAAATGGGTATATAATGTGATCCTGCGAAATTTTCCAAATAAATAATGTTTTATTGAAAAATGTAATATCACCATTGTTTTTATTTTTGTGTGGTATATCAAAAAAAAAAAAAAAAATGAAGAAAATCGGATGGTTAGTTGCGTTGAAAATGATAATTTCTAAAAGAAGTACAAATTTAACGCACGCGTCCGATTCTGACTGTGCGTCGTGGCCACGCGAGAGAGTTCTCCCACCACGTTCCACGCTCGTGCGACGCTACTTGCACGAAAATGCATTACAATTTGAATCGATGAATGCACGGAAAGACTAAAGTTGGAATTTTTTAAAATATAGGAAAGTAAAGTAAATATATCAATGTTGATTACCTGTGAATTTCATTAGAAACTATTCATAAACAAAGACACAATGTCTATCGTAAAAAGAAAATTATCTTTGCTCCAGAGCATCGTTAATTAATTTTTGACCACTTAAAATTAGCAGAAAAAAATTAAGGAATCGAATGATATATGTTTCGATTGGTTAAAAAAATTATTAGTCACTGAAAAATCATTTGTTATATTGCATGATTCTCTAACCCATTTTAAAATTATTTAACGGTTAAATATTCACCTTTTCTTTATAGTATGTTATAGCATAACTCTTCACGAAGAGAATGAGCCCTCAAAAAACCCTCTACGATGACTCTCCGATGGGAAAATTAGATGTTAATGAGAGACTTTTTTAATAACAAATACGTTTATTCAGTAACTAAAAGAGATGGAACAGAAAAATTTATAACGTATTTAAAGGGCATAGAAACCTTCATCTTATGCTGCACTCGGATTTATTTTAACAACTAACTTATTAGTTATTTAACATTGAAAAAACAGGCAAGTTTGATGGTTTTGATTTTTTTACAACAAAACTAATTGACGTATTTGAACGTAATTAGTCTTGTTTTGTAGGTATTCGCTGTACCTATAACTGTATATTTTTTATATTTTCCCAGCTATAACGGTTTCAGAAATATAAGCTAAAAACTGGTTTTGGCAACTTTCTTTAATTTTTTTAACAAACTTCCCGACCTACAAACTGACCGCAAACATTTTTCCCATTATCCTGACGCCCGGCCAAAAATTAATCCGTCGTAAAAAGTCCTCTTAGAATTTTTTCCCAAAAAAAAATTAATTTGCCTGGACTAATAGATGAATAAGAAAAATGAAACCCATCCGCCATTTTGGAGTGGAGAAGTGTTTACATGCTAGTTGTAGCAGAAAGAGGTGTGAAATGGAAAAATGTCAAATAGTGAGGTTACTAAAGTAAAAATGGAAAATAATGAATGGAATGTAAGAATATTCGAACTTTCCATTCATTATTTTCCATTTTTACTTTAGTAACCTCACTATTTGACATTTTTCCATTTCACACCTCTTTCTGCTACAACTAGCATGTAAACACTTCTCCACTCCAAAATGGCGAATGGGTGCTCATTTTTCGTATTCATCTATTGGTAACGTACCATTTCATGTTGGCACTACATGATATTGACCAATCAGCGCTCTCAGATACCATCATCCTGAGCACTATAGTCAACTAACACGAATCTCCTATATGCCGCCCTTTAGAAAAACACCCTGTATGTATATATATATATATATATACATATGTGTAATTGCTGTCGAGATGCTACTGTATCTCTTGGTATTTGATCATTTTCCAGCTTACAATATTTTTATGTAAAAATAATTTCCAAAGTTTCCACCAAAATCTTATGTTGTTTACTTAATATATGGAGAAAAAGAAGTAATTTAATGCCATTTCGAAATAAAATTAAGGACTGAGTTATACAGGATATTAATTTTTATTTATTTAGAATGTTCTTTTTTTTGAGAGTGGTATAATCAAAATTCAAAAACAACCTATTTAAGAACCAACCTGATACATAAATATTATAGTGAACGTACTTATCAAAGCTAAAATTGTAGATTAATCATAAATATGAAAAGTGATAATAAGAAATAGTAAAATTTCGTTATTTGTAATTTTTGTATCGTAACTGAATGGTGAACTTCTAAATTATTCATATCGGAATCACATTTTACAAATAATTACACTAATTTAATAATATATATATATATATATAAATATATATTTCCTAGAAGTACCTGAGGCACTTACATTGGTTTAGTAGTGAATCTCCGAGCGATTAGAGAAGATAATGAAAGGCAAAGGATTTAATGATTCTACTTATCTCTCGTTGCTGCGGAATCAATATTTATAGGTACTGATAGTTTGAAACAATACATTATATAGAGTATACGCGATGTTTCGCTGTTGTAATATCGATATGTGTATCGAACGATAAAAGTAGACAAATGTGTAAACTAAAAACTCGACCAAAAATTACTTAAGCTTCAAGACTGTGGCCTAGTTAGCACCGTCAATTTTAAGTATTTGGCTGCAAACATAAAAATTTGAGTTGAAAATTATTTTCCATTGACGCTATGTCATAAATGTTTCTCTAGTCGCACAAATATATTATATATACATATACTATAAGATACATTACATTATTATATTCTATATGGGATTAAGGAAAGATCGTATATAAATGTGGTGTGTGTGTGCATATGCATATATTATTATATGACTAAACATACGTATCCATGTTGCCGTCGTGCTAGATACTCTATAATGTTAACTTCCACGACAATATATTTTATCTCTCAATGTGTTTATTATTACTTTAGGAATAGTAGTACTTTTTCAAGCCAAATACTAGAATTAGTGTGAACTAGGCCTGTGTAGTTTCGGCTCAGATGTTATTGAGCCAAAAAAGATTAGCTTCGGATATTTTGTCATATTACGATTATAATACGTCAAGTACAAATGTCCAAAAACTAGAATATGCGTGAATGTGCATGAACGTTTCGGTGAATAAGAGAGGTCAATGCGTTATTAATCAAGTATGGCGATGTTCGTATTTAAACATCCACGACCACAAATTGTTGCGTAATTTACGCAAAACGCGGAATCTTTCCTCTCTAAATAACCTATTATTTTTCACTGGTTTCTTTCACTTTATTCTTTTATTACGATAGCACATCCCCTTCCTAGCCTGCTAATAATTGAACCATGTCATAGGGAAGGATATTTTACCCTAAATGGAATTAATAGTTCGTGTTATCTTCGTATTCTCGTTTACTTAAAAATAAAATAAAACTTGTATGTGATGCTTTTCCCAACAATGGGATGTTGGTTACTGTGGTATATATGTATATATATCAGTAATTATCTATTGTTATTGTACAAAAAGTGATTTGTTTTTTTTTTTTGAAACTTTATTGCTTAGCTTTCATTCAACGTAGTTCTTTTACATGCAATTTTACAGAGGCAACGTGCAATTTTGGTAGGGATATGTATTATAGCTAAAATATATGGTCTAATGCCATGTGGCGTTTAAATTTTGTGCAATTCCTGCAAAGCCCGCGCTTCAGTTTCGTGTGAGGCTTCATATCTTTTAGTGTATATTATTGTGTAGCATGTGTAAATAAAATTAAATGACAAACACTTGCTTCTTCTATTTTATTTCTTATGTAATAATCATACGTCATTATTAATAAAATTTACGATACTATTGCGGCATTTTTGATCGAAGTGAAAATAAAATGAGAGGAGAGTGATATATTAAAAATTTTCATGAAAATTAATCTCAGGTATCTTTATTGATATACAGTCTTTTTACAAAAATGCATTTTGGTTTTACACAGAATGGGACGGCGACACATTACAGAACATGCGGCTTAGATACTATCGTGTTAAGGGGTATTCTCATCATGAATTATGAAAAAATCAAATTTTTTGTATTATTTTTTATGCATGTATAGATATGTAAAAATATCATATGAAAATTGTATAAAGATTGGGGTAAGCTAACCCTATTTTTAGCGTCATATTTCCTTTCTACTTGAGCACAAACCTGTTCCGCTTGTAGGTACTACCAGAGATGAAAAGGGAGATTGCTGCAGGTTACCGTGGTAATTCCCGGTGATAGGCGGCGTTGATGATTGCAGACGTTTCTCAGGTCCATCCGTCCATCTAACCTCTAACGCCATCTATCAGAATGGATCGTAAAGCACTTTGTTATACACGCACACCATTACTTTGGTGCGAATACGTGTGCGGCCTCCTTCGCTTAACATCGTTCAGCTTCGGTCAGCTTTGGCATACGTGGAAGAGAGCGGCATAATTTACTTGGATCTCTCTTTCCCTCTCGATCTCACTTTCGTTTAGCCAACGAGTCGAGTAAAAATCCTTTTCGGCCGTCTGCTTCAGTCCTCCGTCTTTTATACCGGAGATTCAAGTTCGACTCCATCCAATAACTTTTTTTTTAATCTGGAATGTTTAAATATTGCTATTAGCCTATTAAATTAAAACTTGTAAAAATGGGGTTTTATTATTTAATACTTACGCTTCACAAATCTTTGTTGAATCTTACATTTTAATTATTCTCTTATAAATATTTAATTTTTATTCTATTATTAATTCAAATTAGTTATTAATAGCTACTATAAGTATTTCAAAATTATAAAAAAGGAAAAAATGAAAAAGGCGAAGAGGTCTCAAACGTGGGACCATTGGTTTCAAAACCGGGAATCTTACCACTTGTGCTACAAGACACTTTGGAATAAAGTTAATGATAATATTTTATTTATCTGCTGTAATGTCATAACCTCCATCTTCTTATCATTCAATAGAAATCAATTTAAGGTAGTAGTCGAGTTGTTTGGGTCGAAAAAATTGTTTTTTTTTTCATATTTCGATAGTATACCAACATGAGAATATGGTGTATAAATTTTAAACCGATATTCAAAATATTAACAAAGATATAACATACATTCGAGAGCACCCCATAATTGAACGATGTAATATAATTATGCCACAATTAATGTGTAAAATGAGATTTCAATAAAATAAATTTTCAGGAAAGGAAGAGTACTTCTTGTTCATGGAAGACAAAAATAATCATTTTGATACGAGAAGGCATTGATTCAATTTAAAGCAGTATCATCATATGTAAAGGAACAACAGTGCCTCTACTAAGAAACTATAGAGGAGCATTTTACACTTTTAGCTAGGTCAAATAATAGCTATAAATGCACATTGCATATGTTATTCGGTTATGCTTAGTATCATTCCCATAATGCATTAAAGTAAAATTAAGTATTAATATACATTTTGTGTTGCCAACAATTTTTATTTCAATTATTCATTTGCTACATTCGTTAATTTAATTGATGTATTTCATTGTTTAAAAACTTTCTTCTTTCTTATAACGTATTTAAATATAATACATTTAACGACCATTATTCTACGCACATATAACTTTGATGAAAATATCCAATGGTTACTATACCAATGTGCTGCTTCACGTTTTTACAGATAAATATATTAACAGGTTATAATTAAGTTGACATTGTCATTAGGTGCAGTTAATCTGCTGGGCAGAGTTTTATAAACGATTATATTGTACTCTTATATTAAATGCTGACATATATTACAATTGTTAGATTATTATAATACAAAATAGGATTTTGGTCTGCACTAATTTGTTTTCTGAAATCCCTTAAGGGCATATATACTTTCATTGTATTTTATTCAAAATTTGTAAGCGTTTTTTTAAAAATTATGAAAGTTTAAATTAAGTTTGAAAGGAAAGCTGGAGAATTCTGAATGCATTATTTCTCACGCTTCCTTATTAAAATTAGTTTCAAATTAAAAATAATTATAGCATTATATAATATGTAATTTGTGATCATCCTATACGATCTTGGGTGTAATAAAAAAATATGAATTTCCATTTCTCTTAATTAATCTTTATAAGAAAATTTTATTCCTCATTATTTATTTCCACACAATTCTCAATAAAAAAAAAAAACAGAAAATAGGAATATACTACTTAGGGCAAAATCTAAACATGTACCGAAAATGTGCATGCAATTGCAGGAAATTCGGTGAAAAATCCTCTCAAATTGAATTGATAAATATAAATTGCTGTCTTTAACCCATTAACGTCCAAAATGTCAAAATTTCTTGCACGTTTTCAAAGTGATTTTTTCCTATGTAATTGGCGTTGAAAAAATTCTTGAACCACATATTCTGATGTAAAATTGCATGCTCTTTCAGAATTCGTTGCCAGAATCATGATAAAACTCACAGGAAAAGAGATATGCTCGATTGAAACATAAAAAACACCTAAATTTTCGAAAAAAAAAATTTTTAGGATTTTTTTTCGAAGTGTTACGGTGAAGATATCACCTTGCGACCGTGATCAAAGGTGATCATAGGAGTTGAAGTTTAACAGGGAATTTTTTTGTTGACCTTGAACCATCGTTTCTTTACAAAATGGCGGAAAAAACGAATTTTTTTTTTCAATCTTCATCAACTTTTTCTCGAAATCTATGGTCTTTAGAAAAAAATCATAAAAACAAAAATGCCTTAGAATCGCTCGAGGAACATTCACAAATTTTTTCAGAATTTTTTGAGACAATTTTTGATTTTCCGGGAAACTTGTGAAATGGAATTTTCAAAAATGTCTCCAAAAATTCTGAAAAAATTTGAGAATGTTTCTCGAGTGCTTCTAAGACATTTTTGTTCTTATGAATTTTTTTCTAAAGTCCATAGATTTCGAGAAAAAAATTGATAAAGTTGAAAAAATAAAAATTCGTTTCGGCCGATGTTTTGAAAACCTATTGTTAAAAAAACGTTCTGTCTACGAAAACTCGGAAAAAATTTTACAATATTGCTCGAATGATTCTAACTTATTTTCATTCTTTTTTCAAAGACTTATAGATTCCGACAAAAATTTCATCCTTTATTTCCATTTCATTTCGGCAGATAAGCGTAATTTTTGGTCTCATGTATTCATGAATATTCGTCTTTTTTTGTTCTCTTCTTTCGTATTTTTGTACATACGGATGAGTGATAAATAAACGAAATCATTAATTTCATACATTATGTCGCGGAAACGTGTAAGATCTTCTGAATATGAATCAGATTCTTCAGATAGTGATTCAGAACGCAACGTATTGATTCCGGATCCTGACTATTCAGGTTCCAATGATTCTGGTTCCGATTTTGATTCAGATTGCGAACATGAAATACCCAATATCACTTACAATAAAGCTCGTGCAAATTATTCTGAAAAACAAGATAAACTTGAAAAAGGTCATGAATTCACTTGGATTGAGGGTGAAAAGTTACACCCTGATTCTTGTGAAGATAAAGTATTATTGTCCGAATCTCAAAAAAAGAAAATGCGTAGGAGCAAACCTTTTCAATTGTTTGAAACCTTTTTTTCTATTGAAATGAAGAAATATATTATTGATGCATGTAAAGACAATGGTTATGATCTGAAATTGAAAGATCTTGATACTTTTATTGGAATAGTTATTTTTTCTACATTCAATCCCAGAAAATCACAGAGAGATTACTGGTCATCTGATCCGTATTTATCTAATGAAGTAGTTTCTTCTGCAATGTCTCGCCAAAAATTTGAAATCACAAAATCTAAATTGAAGTTTTCAAAAAACAAAGACAAAGATTCAAATGATCGAGGATGGCGCGTTCGTTCTCTACTGAAACTTTTTCAAAATAACATCATGAAATTCGGAATATGGAGAACTGCTCTATCCGTTGATGAGATGATGGCCAAATCCTATGCAAAAACTGTTTTGAAACAATTTATTCGAGGAAAACCGATAAGATTTGGTTTGAAATTTTGGGGCTTATGTACTTCGGACGGCTATCTACTGAATTTGGATCTTTATTGCGGCAAGAATTCTCAAATTGGAGATAAGTTATCTAAATGTGCTTTAGGTTCACGAGTAGTATTATATTTATTACAACCATTTTTTCAAATAATAAGTTATAACAAAATTTCTCAATTTCATCTGTACTTTGACAAATTCTTCACGAACATGGATTTGGTATTACATTTGAAGAAATTGCGTTTGAAATGCACTGGTACTATCAGAGATAATCGAGTCAAAGAAAAAAATGTGCTTGATAAGAAAGCTCCAAGAGGGACATATGTGGTGAAGCACGACGTAAACAGTGGCATAAATTTCATTACTATCATGGATTCGAAGCCCGTCTCAATAGCTTCAACTGCAGCAGGTGTCAATCCTCTATCTATTTCAAAAAGATACAGCGCAGAGGCTAAATCTAAAATTGAAATACCTTTTCCGCAAGCTTTTCACCTATATAACAAATTCATGGGAGGTGTTGACCTGCATGACGGACATTGCAATGACATACTCCCAAGTATACGATCAAAAAAATGGACATGGGTAGTTTTTATGAGACTTATACAGACGTCTATTACTAATTCTCTTGTAATTTTCAATGCTGCTAACGATGGAAAGAAAAAAGTTGGAATAAAAGAGTTCACTATTTCGATTGCCAAATACTACTTACAAAAAAGTAGTCGCAAAAGTAAAGCACGTGGACGATCTAATAGTGACAAATTGAGGATTTGTTCGAATGAAAACTGTCCAATAAGAACAAGAATTTTCTGCAAAACATGTAATTTAAATATTTGCAATAAATGTTGGCTAAAAAAGCACACCTAAAAGTATGAATAAGTGAGAGGCAAGGGGACTCACGGGAAAAAAGCACCCCAAAGGAGACAGAATTTTACCACGTCCACGCCGTAGTCTCTGGGTAACGCTAAGAGTAAAAAAATCTTCCTAAAATTTGCACAGAAATCGTTTTTTACCAATAGGTTTTTAGAACATAGCGGCCGAATCGAATTTTTATTTTTTCAACTATTTCAAATTTTTTCTCGAAATCTATGGACTTTAGAAAAAAATTCATAAGAACAAAAATGTCTTAGAAGCACTCGAGAAACATCCTAAAATTTTTTCAGAATTTTTCGAGACATTTTTGAAAATTCCATTTCACAAGTTTCCCGGAAAATCAAAAATTGTCTCAAAAAATTCTGAAAAAATTTGTGAATGTTCCTCGAGCGATTCTAAGGCATTTTTGTTTTTATGATTTTTTTTCTAAAGACCATAGATTTCGAGAAAAAAGTTGATGAAGATTGAAAAAAAAAATTCGTTTTTTCCGCCATTTTGTAAAGAAACGATGGTTCAAGGTCAACAAAAAAATTCCCTGTTAAACTTCAACTCCTATGATCACCTTTGATCACGGTCGCAAGGTGATATCTTCACCGTAACACTTCGAAAAAAAATCCTAAAAATTTTTTTTTTCGAAAATTTAGGTGTTTTTTATGTTTCAATCGAGCATATCTCTTTTCCTGTGAGTTTTATCATGATTCTGGCAACGGATTCTGAAAGAGCATGCAATTTTACATCAGAATATGTGGTTCAAGAATTTTTTCAACGCCAATTACATAGGAAAAAATCACTTTGAAAACGTGCAAGAAATTTTGACATTTTGGACGTTAATGGGTTAAGAGAAAGGGGCTTAAACTTTAGCCACCATTGTCACACTATATATATTGAATATTTTACATTTTTATATATACAGTTATATAATTTTAATTATTCGACCTGTTTTTTGTCTAGAAATCTTTCTACAGCAACAAAAAAATGTACTATTCTAAATTATTTATTAGTAAAGCACAAGATAAGTAATATCATAGGAAAAAATATTCACTTTAGTTTAAAATCGATACAATAAAAGCGATTTTTATTGCTATTTTCATGACAACATATGCATGCTGGCAAATTGAGTAATTCATGTAGCGAAAGTAAAATTTTAACGCAGGTTTAATTAATGTGTGCAAAAATCAGTTTATATATACATTACCGGTCAAAAGTTTAAGATCGCTTGAATAATTTGGCTGAAAAACACTTGCTTCTTTAAACGCGCCTAGCTTGATAAGGAAGAAAGATACAAGAAAATTGAAACCCGCATTGGAAAGGTGACGAAATTCCGCATACGATGAAATTAGATTTATTTACGAGAAACTTATAATTACAGAGTTGCAATTAAATAAAAATTATACTAAATTTAAAATTTTTAATTTTTCATTATGTCAATTCAACCTGTTGCAGCACTTGTAATAATTATGGCAACTATATGAAACTTTGGTGACATAAAGCTCAAAGTTTTAGCTTTAATTTGATATATCAAACATAACGATATTCATTGTATTTCCTTATTTTCATAACGTTTTTCTGAGTGTTGTCGAGAAAAATTTTTCACCGAAAAACAACTGCCCAAGCATTTGAAACAATTTCAGATCGAAGAAACTGTCGGTATTAAACGACTTATTCTACTTGTTTCATAATGTACTTTTATTGAATTAACTCAAAGCGCTATTAATTTCTAAGTTAAATGAATAAATTTAGGGTAAGGAATAAACGATTATAACATTTATTTTCATGTATGCAATTAATTTAATGTTTTTTCATCGGAAAAGACATCTCTATTTTTTATTACCACTTGTGCAATTCGCAGCATTTTTGCTATCAGTTTTCCAATGGTTTCTGCAGATATTTTTGTCCAGTTTTCTTACAGTAATTTTTATGGATATTTAGCTAAAGTTGGGCATTTATTTCTGAGCGCCTTATCAAATTAATCCCAAAGAAGCTCTATGGGGTTAAGGTCAGAACCTTGCGACAGCTGTGTCATAATTTGTGAAGTTCTTTTTTCCTCTTATTTTTGAAGATAATTCATGCATAGTTTTGCGGTATATTTTGGGTCATTATCTTATTGAAAAATGAATTCTGGACCTATTATTAGCAGCTCAGATGGGATTGCATGATTTATTAAAATTTCATAAAATTTCTTTTTGTTCTAAATGCCAGACATTCTAATCAAATCATCAACTCCTTCAGCTGAGAATCCACCCCATCCTTGACTGAACCGCCACCATGCCTGACCGTAGGAACTATGCATTACGAGACCATCTTTTCATTACTTGCACGTCATACAAAAATTCGACGTTTATTCCCAAACACTTCAAATTTAGACTCATCTGTTCACAATACTTTCCTCCAATCCTGAAGCGACCAATCCTTATACAATTTAGCCCATTCTAGGCGCTTCTTTTTATTTATTGGACGCAGTAATAGTTTTCTTACGGCGATCCTTCCATATAAATTGGCATTTCGTAGCCGCCTGTTGACTGTTGATAATGAAATAGTTTCTAATTTTGCTCATTAAGAGTAGCTATTGTTTCAGGAGCTGTTAACCTTCTGCTTCTTTTATTTAATACAGAAATGTATTTATCTTCTGCAACTGATGTTAGACGAGGTCTACTGCTATGTTTTCTATTCATATTTTTGTCACTTTCATTGTAATGTTTAATTACATCATGTACTGACGATTTGGAAACATTTAACTGGGATGTAATAACTCCTTGTGATTTGCCCTTTTTAGGAAATATATAGTAATATAGTAAAAACAAAGGAAAATAATTAGATATCTTCGTGTTGTTAATTTGTTGATGATTAAGCTCTCAATTTTCATATAACCAAGTCAGTTGTAACCAAAAATATGGGAAAATCAAAAGACTTATCAGTTGAGACACGATCAGCAATTCTCACACTTCACAAAGGAGGTAAATCACAAAGGGTTATTGCAGCCCAGTTAGAAGTATCTAAAACGGCGGTGTTTAATGCAATTAACCGTTATAATGAAAGCGGCTCAAATAAAAATAGAAATCGCACCGGTAGACCACGTGTAACCATTGATTCAGAAGATAAATATATTACAATATTAAGTAAAAGAAATAGAAGATTAACTGCTCCTCAAATAAGAGCAAGTATTAATGAGCAGGCGCTTAATACAGTCTCATTGTCTACCGTAAGCAGACGGTTAAGAGAAGCTAATCTCCATGGAAGGATTGCCGTAAAAAAACCCTTGCTACGTCCTATTAATAAAAAGAAACGCCTAGCATGGGCCATCGCACATAAAGATTGGTCTCTTCAGAATTGGCGAAGAGTATTGTGGACGGATGAATCCAAATTCGAAGTTTTTGGAGTTAAACGTCGAGTTTATGTGAGACGTGCACCAAATGAAAAAATGGCTCCGCAGTGCCCAGTACCAACTGTAAAGCATGGTGGTGGTTCGCTTACGGTGTGGGGTGGATTTTCAGCAAAAGGCGTTGGAAGTTTAATTTCAATATCGGGAATTTTGAACAAAGAAAGCTTTCACCAAATTTTAGTAAATCATGCAATTCCATGCGGGTTAAAATTAATTAGTCGAGGATTTATTTATCAACAAGATAATGATCCCAAGCATACGTCAAAACTATGCATGAATTATTTGGAAAAGGAAGAAGCAAAAAGAAAATTGAGTATTATGAAGTGGCCACCACAAAGTCCTGCTTTAAACCCCATAGAACTCCTTTGGGATGAAATTGACAGAGCTATTCGAAAAGAATGTCCAACATCGACAAAGCATCTGTGGGAACTATTACAAGCAAACTGGCAACAAATTTCTGCAGAAACGACAGAAAAACTTGTAGCAAGAATGCCACGAATTGTAAAAGCAGTTATAAAAAAGAGAGGCGGCTTTTTCGATGAAAAAACACTAAATTAATTGTACATATGAAAATAAATGTTATAATTGTTTATTCCTTACCCTAAATTTATTCATTTAACTTAGAAATTAATAGCGCTTTGAGTTAATTCAATAAAAGTACATTATGAAACAAGTAGAATAAGTCGTTTAATACCGGCAGTTTCTTCGATCTGAAATTGTTTCAAATGCTTGGGCAGTTGTTTTTCGGTCAAAAATTTTTCTCGACATTGCTCACAAAATAGTAATAAAAAATAGGAAATAATGCGAATTTCATTATGTTTGATGGCTTAAATTAAAGCTAAAACATTAAACTTTATGTCACCAAAGTTTCAGATACCTACCACAATTCTTGTAAGTGGTGCGAGCAGTTAAGTTTGCGGAACAAAAAACTGAAAATTAAAAATTTTGCACCTATTTCATTTAATGGTAATTCGGCAATTATAAGGTTCTAGTGAATGAAACTAATTCTACCGTATGGGGAATTTCATCGCCTTTCTGACAGTGTTCTGTATTTTCTTCTATCTTTTCTTATTGCAAAGTTATGAGCATTTAAATCGGTAACTGTTTTTGAGACAAATTTCTCAAGTGGTCTTAAACTTTTGACCGGCAGTGTACATACATATATAAATTAAATACCTTATTTTGAGCTTTAACCAACATTGTAAATAATTGATAGACACCTTGTATTTTTGGAACAGTTTGATAGGTTGCGTCCACACTAAATGTATTTAATGGCCCACTTTATCCAATATTTTTAAATTAAAGAAAGCTACGGAAATATCACTTTCATCCTCACAAAGTAAAATGTCTAATTTATAATCAAACTCATTTACTTTAAATTTTAAAATTTCTACTATACTTTCGTGATCTCTATGAATTATAAAATCTTTCAACGATTTGATTAAATTTAATGAATTATTTTGCTTCATTTTTTTTAAAGTCTCTTTAACTTTTGGGAAGGGTAATGATTGCGCTGCCTCGAAGTGCCTACATTTAATAACAAAATAATTAATATAGTATATTATATGATAATAAATACGTTTGATAAAAATGAATATTATTAATGAAATCCTTGCAACAGTCGAACTTATTCATTGTGAATGAGCTATTTTCATTTAAAAATCTGTTATATTTTAACTTTTATACATATATCTAAATAAATGTTATTGAACAAAGAATATTTAATCGAAAAGAAGAGGAAGCAGATGTTAAATGACTCGTATTATTCTGAAGATAGATGAAACTGTTAAACCGCTTAATTTCACCTTCATAAAGAGCGCATATGATAATAGTAGTATTTTTCAAAATTTTTATTTCTTTAGAATTCCAGATCATTTTGCATTTTATAAATGGAATGCCATATGTTTGTCACATACCCTTCTTAAATGCATTTTTACTTTCGAGAGCTATTTACATACAATATTAAAGAAAATATTTGAATTTAATAAATATATTTCGCAGTAGGGCAAAAAATCTGAAATTCAATGAAAACACTTCATGGCTAAATAATAAATTACAGTATTTCTGAAAACTTGAAAGTAGCAAGAAGATTCTATAATAAAAACAGGACTTCATTTAAAATGTTTACAGTGACCTTGAGACATAAAAATAAATACATAGAACGAAGGATGACTATCACAAGTATGCATGCACTTACATAAGAATTGTATATTTATCTTATGTTATTTTCTTCTAGCTGCACAATAATAATTACATAGATACGTTAGATAATCACAGTTGCTGTAGCAGTTGTAATTAGATATAGATAAAATTGTCTTACTTTTTGGATACAATCTCGTATATCTCTTTTGGGGAAACTGGTATTTTGTCTGCAACTTCATACATCTCTTTACAAAATGAACATTTTTTTTCCAAATTAATATCTTTTTCATGCATGTGATTCTTGGTGCAAATAAAATTTCCATTTACCAATTTTGCTCTTCCCTTGTATTCAATAAGCGAACATTTTAATTAGCTGAAGGTAAAACATTTAATAATGTTACAGTTTTTCTTGGAATTTAGATACACTTTTTAAAATAAACATAAAATGTCAACATAAATAAATTAAGGGAATTGGTTTAAAGAACTAACGCGTAGATCTGTTTATAAAATATATTTTTTTTAATTGTTAAATCTGAATGAATATTATATATAATATACATATAGATGATATAGAAAATAAAATTCAAAATTAAACAGGGACCATGTATGGGAATAACGAGTTTTTCAAAAGAGTTTAAACAACAAAATCTCTAATAATTGAAGAAGGTTGTAAATTAAGGAAGGTAGAAATGGTTATTGGTAATCTTTAAAAACTTTATTAGATCGTATATTCGGATTCACTTTGTGTGGAATACGTGTCGAAAAAAGTCAATTTTTCTGAAGGTTTTGAAAAATAATTCCATCTTTTATATAATTAAATATTATTGTAGCATATCTAAAGTGCATATCAAATATACTTAATATTGAATTTATATTTCATTGAATTGTTCATTAAAATATTCTTAATTGTATAAATATGATAGACGTAGGTAAACTGTAATCCGTATTGATAAGCATAGCATCCATGCTTACTACTTTATATAGCGCTAAGCCCACACCAAACGCAATTGCAATTTTTTTAATAGACAATATCTTTAAATGTAAATTCAAAACTAATTTCAACAAACATCACATAGAATAAACGGATAAATCTTATAATTACAGAACTAAATGTTCTATTTCGACTACACTCTACAACGTCTGTCATTATAATAATCCAGTTATAAATGATGAATAATTGTTAATAATTGGTTCATATTTTGCATAACCAATTTCAAGCAAATTATATTTATACTAAAAGCAAATTAATTTAACCTTTCACATAACTTACATAACTTCTTCTGCTTTTGTCAATCTCTTATTATTTTTATAATAACTGTATCCATCAGGATATAATGTTAATCCAGTTAAAAGTGACATTTTGATTAATATTCGTTTTTGCACTTTCTTTATAGCAATCGTGTTTAATCGATTTAACTATGCTGACACAGATATGGCATTATAATGGACTTGTTTCTCAAAAGAAATATTTTATAAAATAAACAAAAGCATCTATACAGATACTGTAATTGTACCTTCAGAAAAAAATATATTTGGATTATTTTTAATATATATATATATATATATATATATATCAGTTATAATTGGATATGCTGAATATAAAAAATATAAGCCAATGCAAAAGATAAATTATACATTTTTTTAATTATGTCAACAAATTAAAGTTAATAAATTATAAGTACATTTTCGTCTATCTCTCCTGTTAGCTGATATATAAAGTATCCTAAAAGAATACAAAAAATCAGAAATATTGAAAAGTAAAACATTAAAGTTACACATCAGTTAAAATTTGCAGTAATTTTACAAATTTAGTAGATTGTAAATACAATTTTACTTTTGGTGGAAATATGTAGGGCATATGAAGAGATCACACAAGATAATTCAATTAGATCGTCTATTTTTAACGACTTTCCCTAAATCTTCAGGCACTAACTAAAAAAATATTGATTTTTCATTCCAATCAGTTGTATGCTACATATTTGGATTAATTCTAAATTAATTTAAAATACTTCATACATACTTATATTAAATAAGACATTAGTTCAGTATCTTGAATAACATGCGACAGCTATGAAATATTTTGTCATCTAAAAAAATATTAAATATCGTTAAAAAAATAACAATTTGACCACGAATCTAATTAAAAACTCTATTAACAATAATCCTTCTAAATTAATAAAAGAAAATGATCGTTTTTTCATAATTCTATTATTAATCACTCAGATACTCCAATTTTACATCAATAAATAGAAAATGTATCACAAAACTTACATACCAACCAATTATTTTCAGAATATATTATAGTGGTATATAAATTATGTCAATATTTCATTTTACACATCATAATTAAAACTCAAAATTGAACAAAGGCAGCTTTAAATATAGATTTCTTTTTCTAATACTATCCTAGTAGAATTTTCTATTCTGCCTACAGTTTCCGGTCAGGCTGGCTCCAATGATATGGAAGGGAATATGTCTAACAAAATCTCGGTGCAGAGACTACCTACAGACTGCACAAAATCTGAATAAATCTGAATAAATCCTGTTAATAGTCTGTACGAAGTTTCTTCACCAGGGACCTGTGAGACCATTTTTACAAATTGTCGGAACATTGGAAACCTGAAGAAAAAACAAATAAATTACTAATTAGTTTTCTATGAGTAATAGTGAAGGATTTTATTTAATCTATGTATGAATGTATTACCAAGTTTAAATATTACAGAAAAATTTGTTGTTTCTATTAAAGACATATAAACATCCAATGATTGAAATGATATAAACTTTCCACCATCTACGTTAGTATTATTTGCTTTAGAAATAACATCACAGGATTGAAACACGAAAATAAAATAATTGTTGCTCTGCAATAATTAAACAATGTTAAAAGAGATAGAGATTGTTTGAAACAATTCTATTAATTTTTACTGATTATCTATGATACAGAAAAAATGAGAATCAAATATATGGTCCTTATGTAAAAATGTCATTAATTAATTTATATACAACTGCAATTATTAAAAAGTATATATATATACTGAAATTTAAAAATTGTTATATTTAAATTATTCATACCTGAATAAAATTACATTCGGAAATATTGAAGTCTATGTAACAAAATCCAAGAAAATTAAACCAAAACCCTTTTGTTGCACAATCGTTAAAAATATATGATGTTTATAGCTTCATAAGACTATTCACTAGATATATTTAAATAGAGATAGAGGAAAGGAAATAAATTTGCTTGACTTATACACTGTACAAACATTAGGAAAAGTTTTTATTAATAGTTTATACAAAGTATTAAAATGAATGCAGTACAATTAATAGCCTACCTTATAATAAGTATGCACAACAAAGATAACAATATATAATTTTCCATTTTAAGCTGGTAAAATTATGAGCTGCCAAACAGTACCGATATCCTAAAAAAATGTCAGGTACATCACAAAGAAACCAATACTATTATTTTATATAAGAACTTCTTTTAAAATTAAAGTTACTTATCTGACTTTTAGTCTTATATGTCCCATAATTATATGCTCAAACAAACTTAATTATTATTTATATCTTATATTACTCTGCCCTGTATATATCTATTTAAAATCTGTTCCTTTTATTGAGATTAATCTGTCAAAATACCACCACTAGTTGCCACTAGATGATACATTTTTAGGTTTATGTTGATATTAATGTGCGCATGCGCGTAGCACGGTTTTTTGACCTATACTCAATTCAATTAAAGCTCCATAAATTTACTAGAAAATTTAATGGCACTTTACCCTATACCGTCCAGAACAGAGATGATGGAGAATAGATTTTTTATGTTGGTAGGACAAGTTATGCTATAATATATACATTAGGTACACTTTTTGGTTATTAGATATAGTGTGTGTAAGTAAGATCGCTACATGGAATCCTCGACGTTTACGATCATCAGCGCCGCCTACCGGCAAGGATTAGTTTAGGACCCCACCATGAGCAATCTCCCGTTCCATTTCTGCTCCAAACAATGCATGAGCTAGAGATTTCTCATTTCTTCAGTTTCGGGGAAACCTTTAGTAGAGAAATTCCCTAGGAGTTTTAGGTCTATGCGAACAGTACTTGTAGTATCTTGTAAATTATTGTAAATTTTGTATATATTTATTTTATTTAATAAAAATTGGACTTCTCGACTGGACAATTGATACTCTTATTATTTGAGCCAACCTTCCCATTTTTTCACAGATTTCCGAGCCGATTCTACCCAATTTTTCGCACAAATACAATACTTATTTTTTAACTACCTTAGAGCAGTTCATATGTCGCGTTACCATAAAGATAAACGACTTGAAAATTAATCTACGAATAACGCCGTTTTATTCTCCAGACTTTTCAACTAAATGGGTGCTATGGAGGATCCTTTTAATAATATGCAGAAAATATATTTCTTCAGCAGCAGGATCAGGAATGTAAGACATTAATGAAACTGAAGTTGACAGTCACTTTTCCAGCAGGCAGTTTGGATTTCAATTATATGTTAAAATTTTGTTCTTAAACGGCCGCGTAACTTAAAAAAACCTGCTTCATCCTATTCTCCGGATCATTTACTACAATAATATGCATCTTAAAAAAATTTTAAAAATTAAAAAAATTTCCTCCTAAGTAGACATCGGTTTTATTAAGTGCGACACATCGAATGGTTCGTCTTTGAATCAAAGCATATGTGTCGCACTAATAAAACCGATGTTTACTTAAGAGGAAATTTTTTTAAGATGCATATTATTGTAGTAAATGATCCGGAGAATAGGATGATGCAGTTTTTTTTAAGGTACGCGGCCGTTTTATATCAAATTTTCAACTTTGAATCAATGCATATATTTATCGCACCTAATAAAGACAATGCCTACTTAAGAGGAAATTTTTTCAATTTTTTTAAGATGCATATTCTTATAGCGAATTTTCCGGAAAATACGTTGGAGTAATTTTTTCTTAAAGTACGCGGCCGTTTAAGAACAAAATTTTAACATCTAATTGAAATCCAAACTGCCTGCTGGAAAAGTGACTGCCAACTTCAGCTTCATACTTCAGCTTCATAAGATATTAGATTGTAATATTAATAATCGGCGTAGTTGCGTGTGTGTATACGTGTACTATAATATGGAATGGAGGAGAAGTACAAACTTCGTTTGTTTTTTGAAGGGGAATTGTCAACGAAAGTGAGAATAAAGTCATTTTTTCGTTGAATCAAAGCCCTGACTTATCGGTTTAAAATTGATTTATCTCAGCAATGATGCTTTTACAGATTTTATAGTATAGGGCTTTTCAACTTAGTTTATGCTCAAGAATATGTGGTTAATATTAAATATATCATTGCTGTTACACCCTGTATAGGGTTAGTGAGATAAATTTGTATCAATTGTTGGAGGTTCTCTTGACGCCCTATAATAGGAGGTAAGTGCGTGTTTGTGCTCAGAGAAAAGAGAAAGAGAAAGAAGAGAGAGAGAGAGAATCCCTACTTACATTTCTCTTCTATTAATCCTAATATCCACTATTTGTGAAAGGTGCATTGATAGAATTCATTGTCTACTGGAAGACGTCTATCAGAAAACAAACGAGAATAGCAAGCAGACAATGAATTTTGTTAATCTATGTTTCATTTAGTGATACTACTGGGATTGACAGAGAAGCGGTATAAGTAGCGTTATATGCTCTTTCTTCCATCAGGCATCTTCTCTAGTTCTTTCCGCAACCAATCACATGCTTAGCAACCTCTATAGAGATTCTAGAGGACCTCCGACTTTTGGTACGAATTATCTTACTAACCTTGTATACGGTAAAATGGATTTCTTTTTAAACTTCATACTATATTATGTTCAAAAAAAAAATTTTCCTTTTTTAAAGTAATATAATTAATTTATTTATGAATATATATGTTTCACATAAAAGTACGAAAAATTGTTTTTACTCGAACTAAAATTTTTTTAGACAATTTATTATTTCTTGTAACAAAAATTGTTTAATTACATTTAAAAATAATTTATGGAAAAATTAGTCTTCTTTTTAAAATAAAAATTTATTGTTTTTAAATGAAAATGATTTCAACATTTTTTACATAAGTGTTTGAAATAATACGCTAATATTAATTCAATTCGAAAATATATGTAATGAATTTAAACAGCTATAAATAATAGAAATGTGATATTGTATTTTATTCACTTAATAAAATTTGCTATTTTAATTGAAAATTCAGGTATTTGAATTATTTTGTATTTCTAACTATCTATTTTGTTAATCACTAAACAATAATCAATTCATGTTAAATATTTATTTCTTTAATATAGCAAAATGTACGGTCATAATATAATCAGTTAACAGTGTACACTTATTTGAATTGCGTTAACACCATATTTAGTGTAATTTATTATACATATTATGATAAAACAATGTAGTTGATTGAACTAATTGATAGTTCAATCAACTGAATATAATTCTATAAACAAAATATAGTAAAATCAATCACATCTCTTCTTAGTGCAAACAGTCCGTCGAATTTATAACTCGAACTTGATTCACGACTGCTAAAGCTTTCAATGCTATTTGCTATTAGATTTATTGACTTCTTATGTATGATTGATCCACTTCGAAATTTGTACGTGTCTAATCTTATATTTCAACAGCTTAATTAGAGCCTGAAATTTTAAAAAACGAATATAAGCTTCCAATTGACAACCTTTGTAATCTAGTTAATTGTATAATAATTTAATTGATAGAAAATATATAATTCTGCTTCTTCATGTAAAAATACTGACAAATTAGTGTAAATCAAAGTTGTCTGTATAAGATTATCACTTGCAATTTAGCTAAATATCATAAAGTCGATGAAAAGATGAGAGAGAGAGAAAGAGAGAGAGAGAGGCAAGCAAGATGTTTGTTGTTTATGAATTACCATTCAATTATAAATCAATTTCATCTTACATTTGTATATCAGTCGACTATAAGTTTTAACTATCTAAGCTTATTTATTTATTCACATGAACGTGTTTGTACATTTATGCACGTCAATTAAAATACATTTTCAACGATGGTACATAGGCATAAAATAAATATATTTTATTTGACATAAACAACGATACTCTTCTGTTGCGATATTATAACTAGATCTCCTTACTTCAAATAATAATGTCTATATCAAACAATAGAAACCTCTTAAGGGATTTTAATTAACAGAGTGATTTTTCTTAACTATTTTTTATATACTTTTCTTTCTCTTCAATAAATCGGTATAAATAATGAAGGAAAAATGCAAAATACTCTCTACCTATCATGCAAATCGTTAGCTAAAGCATTATTCTTATTTCAATAATAACAGTAATATATAATCATGATACACATATCTCTGATAAAATGCATAGCAATACTAGTATAATAATGTATTGATGGAGGTCTTTGTTTTACATATTGTCAATGCAGTGATGAGTTTTTTATTGTTTTGGCTAAATGTAGGAAACATTGTATGCTTAGCTCGATCGCTAATTGAGAACAACTTTTTGTCATTAATTCAAAATTTCTTTGACAACGAGTTTGATACGTATCGAACAATTGCACGAGATATTATACCTTTAATACGCAAAAAAATAAATACTTATACTATATTACATAACATCAGAAAATTTGGAGGAACGTTTATATAATGGTACACATGATTATATGATATATCGCAGGATATATTATTTTTGTTCTTATAAAGAGTTTCGACAATAAAGCGCGATTGCAACAGTGAAAATATGTGATAAAATTCCTGATTGAAGAATGTCCATGGTACAAAATGACCATTATAAATTTATTGCATAAACTGTACAATTTAATTAATTTAGAAAACTTGCTAATAGTACGTATATCACGCAAAAAATTAATTCAATTACAGTTCAGCTAACTTGATTCTGTACTTTTCGTGACAACATACTACGCTATAACATGAAGAAAATGATGAAATTTCCCAGTTTATACATTTATGTGGAAGGTAAAAAGGGGATCTTGATATACTCAGCATAGCAGAATTCAAAAGAAAATGTTAAAAATAGGTTGCTTTCTACCCACGATATGGAGTACAATCTATATGAAGCATAATTTTCTTCTCGATTTTTTCTTAACCGTGTTTATAAACATATCGCAAAATCTATTTACTTACGAGACAGTAGCAAAGTTAAGGGAAGATTGAAAAATAGACCATGAAATAATACATTGTTAGTATAGGGATGAAAGTGAGTAATTTCCAACGAGGTGCAAAGTACCAATGCACGATGCGATATTGAAATCCGAGCTGAAAGCGAGGGATTTTAATGTAGCTGAGTGCATTCAAACTTAATACTTCGTCGAAATTAATTTCCCCCCGCTGTTAACATTCTATTTTTCTTAACAAATAAAGCAAAGTACAGTTTTCCATGCATAATTTGGCGGGATGAAAATAATTTATTTACACCCCGCTCAATAATTTCCTTCAATTAGATTATTTTTGCCCCGCTAGACTTACTTTCTACCCGCTATTGGTGAAACGTCATTTTCATGCCTGAAAACAGCAATGAAAAGCTAGGTACTTCCACCTCACGTGTTATGAAGAATGCATTTTTTCAATATAAATATGTAGGTGTATTTGGATAATATGTAAAACGTCCGTTGCTTTAAAACAAGTTCTGCTCTATAATGTCGGTAATTTTTCTTCACTGTCCAAGTAAAACAAAATAAATTGCTGAATACAGTCTGAATATTTACAATAATATTCTAGTGCATTTCAGTGTAATTATGTTATTGGTATCCTATACTAAAAAATATTTAAATCTAAGATATTTATCTAAATCCATCCTCTCGCTCCAAGGAGAAAACATTTTTTCTGTAAAAAAAGTATTATAGAACGCTATTCAGTTTTATTTTTGAATCCGCAAGTCCTGTTTTTACTTGGAATCATTAAGACCAATCATCTTGCGTGGTTAATATACTTTTGAAAATTGATCATGTTACTTACACGAATGATCATCATGTATTCAATTTAGAGTTTAAGAGATTATGTATATGTACAACAGCTTTTCCAAGCTGTGGATACGTATACGTGTGTTAATAAATACTCAAGTATTTTTATATGTACGTTGAAAAATATGTCATTGTGTTTTTGCTCTTTTTTCAATTTTTTCGTACTTTTCTTATCATTTAACAACAAAATTTCACCATGTGTCTCTACGGTAAATAAAAAATATTCAGAAAAATTTTGTTTAAATTCAACTACCTAATTCTCCTATTTTTAACATCCTCCTTTTCCGTTCAGCCACTTAGAGGGAACACCTTCTTGCAGTCTTTATCTGAATATAGGTATACTTGTGGATTATTTTACTATATTACTAATATACGAAGGATCGCATTACAACTGTTTCTACATTTAACGATCGCGAACACAGCAGTGTTAAAATAAACACTCTTAGGGTGAGTTTCACCAACTCACTCCAGGGTTAAAGTGATATAGTTCGCGTTACATGAACTATACTGCTTGAACGAAGGGTGGTTAAGTAGTACAGTTCATGTAACGCAAACTATACTACATTAACCCTGGATTTAGTTGGTGAAACTCACCCTTATACAGTTCAGTGCTACCTTTCTATTCCGCATCGATCTTCTACACTTGAGCTTTGGACTCATGCTTTTTTCTTTCTTTTTCAATTTCTATTTTCCTTGTCAGTTTCCTTGTGACTATCTCCCGGCCTTATCATTTCTTTGATCAAAAGTATCTTTCATGTTAGAGCCACACCTATATGGATAAAGAAAAAATAAGAAATTAGACTCCATAGTTTACTAAATGCATGATTTCTTAGAATAATAAAAATACAGTTTCCTTATCATAAAATTATTCTAACTAGGTTGTAAATTTTCCATGATCCTAGTCAGTTATTTTATTTTCTTAATATACTATACACACACAGGGAGTCCCACAAACGATGGTCATGACACTACCATCGGATAAAGAACGAAATTCTAAGTAAAAAGTTCTAAAAACTTTTTTGCTAGCACCATTAATTAAAAACTTATTAGCAATTAAAGATTCTCGATTACAATTGGCTATGATTAGCTTGAAGAATCTATTGGTCACGTTATTAGCCCATAAGCGCGAAAATTCTGAAAAATCATAATATTAAGAAAAAACACGGGCACATTCACTTAAGCCTGTGATAGTAGACGAAAGCCGAACGGCTGAATTTCGAGAATTACGTCAATTTTAAAGTATAATTTTTATTATTAAATAATTAATAATATCGCTAAAAATAGTCATTATTATGTCATGTTTGGACTCAGTTTCATTGTAAAAATACGTACAATTCAACAATATAAATGATTAACTTATTAAACGAAAATTGCAAAAGTTTTGAATCAACTTATAAATTTTGTCGTAATTGTTTAAGTGTTGGTTGTTTTTATAGCGCTCAAACTCGAAACTCAGCCGCTCGGCTTTCATCCACTATCACGGGCTTAAGTGGATGTGCCCCTGTTTTTTGTTAATATAACCATTTATAGAATCTTAGCGCTTATGGGTTAGTAATGCGATCAATAGATTATTCAGTCTAATCAAAGCCAATTGTACTCGAGAATCTTTAATTGCTAATAAGTTTCTAATTAATGGTGCTAGCAAAAAAGTTTTTAGAACTGTTTTACTTAGAATTTCGTCCCCAATTCAATGGTAGCGGCATGGTCATAGTTCATGGGACACCCTATATGCAGGGCCTAATAGTTAAAACATCTCAAAGAATACTTTCAAAAAGATATGTAAGCCTTATAATTATTGTAAGAGATGTTCAATTATCATATTAAATATTATTAGAATTTTTACCATTTATAGTGCTGAAAAGTACTTTGTAATACTTGGTGTTATCTTTAATAATTATTTTTATAGATAAACACACACACAAAGGTGCATGTTTTGCGGCACGTTGATAATGTTAATTTACTAAATACCATACACTATAGTAACTATTAATATAGACTTTGGGCGGTATCAATAAATCGGACTAAGCTGGAATTTCAGCTTAGCAACTACTTAAGACGAAGAACGAGCTAAGTATTGCACTAATGGTTAAAGTGAGACAATTGATCTTAGCTAAGCCCGTCCCAAGCTTAAGTTCAGTTTATTGATACTGCCCTTTATCATAAATTTGTTATACTATACAGGGTGCATACCAAGTTTCGGACTTCCTAAATATTTAGAAAATTAAGTAATACGGGGAAGAATATTTCAAATAAGTTATTGGTTCAAGTTAGTCTATCTATCAGCTTCATAAATTTGATCTTGAAAAGTAATTTGAAAATCACATTAGGTTAGTTTTGATTTTTCAAATATATGAAATATCCTATACGAAATGCCCGACTAATAATCACAAAGCGGAGAAATTGGATGGGACATGGAATTTTAAGAAAAACAGTCCTTAACATTGTTTTCTGGCATCCTTAGTTTAGGAGTTTTGGAATAATTACAAATTCCTCATTAAAATTGGATTAAAGCAACAAGAGTTGTAACGTTGCGTTCCCGCAGCGTTACGATAGCTGCCATCTAGCGCTTTGCTAATCTCAAGCGCTAGATAGGCGGGTCGCGTACGAACTAGGGAGTTATCAACCGATAAATATTGATCTAGGATCGATAACTTGTCGGCTCCCTAGTGCTGCGCGATGGGTGTAGCGGGGCAGCGGCGGGACAGGCGCAGGGCCTTACCTGCTCCCGCGGACTGCCCCGACACACGTAGTTTAGATGTCAAAGGTGACACATAGTGCCCAGGATTTTCCCCGCCGCCGAGAGTGACTCGGCGACAGAGCAGCAGCCGCTGCATAAGTGAAAACGGAGAAAGCGTGCGGTTAAGTGCGACGACTGCCACCCTGCCGCCAACCCATACCGGACAGCGGAGCCTACCAGCCCTTTGGGCCATTGTCGAGAGCGAAGAGAAATAGAGAGAGACGAGAGCGAAGAGAGAGAGAGAGAGAGAGAGAGAAAGGAAAGAGCGAGAAAGAGACGAGAGAGATAGAGAAGAGAGCCAGCCCGTGAAGCAGAAGTAAAGGTGATTATTCGTTTAGTGTTAAAGTCCTGTGACGTCCCGGGGTGTGCTAGGGCTTTAGGGCTCGTAGCACCGAACGGTTTTATAGGGAACCGCTGGCCCTGCTCACCTGTCACGGGTAAGCGGGCAACTTAGCGGAGTGGTCATTCCGTCGAACCTGTAACGCATGTCATATTGTGTAGAATCGCGAGTTAGCCAGAGTGTTCGCGATTACCTTGACTCGTTGTGAGTTCGACCGTTAACAGGGACGTTCCCTTCAGTCATTTCAAGGCCGCGGACTTAGGATAATTATCGTGAGGACTCGCGACCTTAGGCGTCCGAACGTAAACAACCCGGGTCGTTGTTGTGTTCGAGTACGCGGGAACGGAGTGAGTGAATAACTGTCGCGAGACGCGCACGCGCGGGAAGAGGGACTTATCCGCGTAGCGTCGCGTAGTAGTTAACTTAGGAATCCGCCGGTAGCGCGCGAGTACCGCGCGACTCGGTGGGACCGCCGCGAACGCCACTAGTGGCTCGAGCGCGAGGTTAGCTAGTACGTCATCGGGACTTCAGCCGCGTCCGCACTACTTAGGCCGCGTCCACACATTAGGACTTCGCGTAACCCGTCAATACCGTGTAAAGAGAACCGGGTATTGTATTGAGTACCGTAGTTATAATAAAGAGAGTTTAACCGAAGTTGCAGATTTCTTGTATTAGCACCCCATCCCCTATATTCGCGTACGAGGGTTAAAACCCCCTCTGTCTCAATAAATATTCGGGAATTATAACATAATTACATCGAAGGCGCCCGGGTCTTATAGGGAGTCGCCTATTGGGACGCGAACGCGATCGGTGAGGGATCACTCCTCCCTCCCCTTCTATACTATCCCCAAGGACAGCCAGTAGCGTCACAGAGTATTCTATAGATTATATTACAGTCTTATCAGTAGAGTCCACTCAAATGTTCAATTATTTTAATGGTACATAATGCTCTTAGGTAAATAACAATAAATAGACTAATTTAATTTATTGTATTATGTGAAATATATGTATTTTTATAGATTTCATATGGAAAAATAATTAAACTTGTTTACTGTTATGGAATGATGGAGGAATTTAGTGAAATCGTAAAAAGCATTTATAGACTCTTTACAAATTCTTTGAGGTTTACTTACTGATAGACTTACAGAAAAAAAAATTGTTATGGATGCGTTAGCTTCAGACTATCTTTCAATAGCAAGTGTGAATTATGTACATGACGCTTTATGTAACGTAAAAATATTAAAGAAACTTCAAGATATATTAAGTGTTATCGATGCTATAGTAATAAAAACTACTAAGAGTTTGAGTCAGATAAATACAGACAAAACATACAAAGCAATCGAGGTTGAAATTAAGACTTCTTTTCTACATTTTAAAAATTATTCATCAGGAAATATGATAAATAAATTAGCTGAAAATGGTATTAACAAATCAATACTCGATGATACTTTTAAACAAACTGGTGAAAAAGGTATTAGATTACTTTTATCAGAAAATATTAATGGGAAGCCGCGGATTACTAAAAGCGAAAATATTCTGAAGATGCTATGTTAAGCCTTTATGAATACGTAAATTATTTGTAATTGAAGTTACATACTTTGAGAAATAAGCATTTATTCTTACTAAAAATAATAGATAAGAAATTATTTACATGTGTTTTAAATCAATTGTTGTATAGGAATTTCAAATATTTTAATTTTTCAAATAATTATAAGAAATATCATTAATGCAACAATTGTTTTTAATAAACCATAATTTTTTCATATAATCTCCATCATTTTAAAGTGACATATATGCGTATATACACACAAATACTATTATACAGGGGGTATCAGCAATGAAGCTTTTAATTTTAACCACTGTGATACTACTGTCTAGCCCGGGGGGTAGAGTAGAAGGGAAGGGAGGAATGATCCCTCACCGCGTTCGCGTCGCAATAGGCGAATTCCCATAAGACCCAGGCGCCTTCGATGTACTAATAAATACAAACCAAATATTTATTTTGACAGAGGGGGTTCTAACCCTCGTGCGCAAATTTAGCGGATAAGATGCTAATAATTATACTCGTTAAATTCGGTTTAATGCTGTTTATTATAAATCTCTTATCACTTCCAAACAATATTCGTTAATACAGCTTAAATAATATTAACGCGAAGTCCCTAATATGGGTGGGGCCTAAGCTGTGCCAACGCGGTTGAAGTCTCGATGACGTAGTAGCTAGCCTCGCGCTCAAGCCACTAGTCGGCGTTCGCGGGGGAATTCACTTAGGCCAGGATTCATAAACAGAACTTGAGTTCAAGCTCACCTTGAAACCTATAAGATGTGTTACGTAGACTATAGATTTTACTCGTCTTAAGCTTGAACTTGAGCTTAAGTTTTGTTTATGAATCCCGGGGTTAGATAGATATTCGTTTATTGGCACAAACTATAGAGTATACAGCCATTTTACATAACAGTTACCAATCAGTCATTGGCGCCATATTTGGAATTATAAACTTATTTATATCTCTTATGATAAACAATTGAAATTAATATTTTAATATTGAAACAATATATAAATTTTCTTTCTTTTTCAAAATTAGTTTCCTTAAATTGCTAAATCTATGGACATAATAAATTGAACTAACCTATTTAATACTGTTGAATTGTCTAGATTATTTAAAACTTGCGTAATTGATGAACTATCAATATTTTTACAATCCTTACTCTTTCTAATACTATCTAACATTGTATTCCTTTGTCTATAAAACCTTTCACATTTATAAAAAATATGTTCTTCGCTTTCTTTTCCTTTCCCATATTCACATTCATCATCCCTTATAATATTAAAGCGTTTGAGACTTTCTTTAAGACTAGAGTGACCCCTTCTAAGCCTATTAATTGACACTATCGCCTTTCTTGGTATATCTTTTTTATAAAACCATGGTTTCTTAGAATTCTTATAGAAATATTCAAAATAGTTTTTTCCTTTCACTTTTCCTTCATTACTTAATACTTTCTCATTCTCTTCCCAGCATTTTTCTTTAAACTTATGGAAAACATCTTTATATGGTATTTGGAGATCTAATAATTTACCATTTATAGCAGCTCTTTTAGTAATTTTATCTGCCTCCTCATTACCTCTAACATCTCTATGTCCAGGAATCCATACAAGTACTATGAACAATCCTTTTTCTTTGGCATAATAAATTCTCTCTTTAATCTTTTGTATCATAATGTTTTGATTATAGAAATTTTTATTGTTTTTCAGAGCCTCCAAAACACTCTTACTATCCGTAAAAATTTTACTTCTCATTATTTTATTGTCAATAATTGTATTTAGCACTTTATAAATAGAAGTTGCTTCGGCTGTAAATATTGTTGCCATGTCTAAAAGTTTATTTTCATGACATAACTCCTTTCTCGTACTCCAACTGCCTATTCCAACACTACTTATCCCATTTATTACACTTTTAGAACCATCTGTAAATATATGCTCAATAGGTTCGTTTTTATTATCAAATATTTATTCAAACTTAGAATTCGGACAGCTAGCTTTTTCAATCTTATCTCCATTGTCTAAATCCACATTCACTTCCAATTCCTATACTCTATATTTCATTTTAAAATAAGTACAAATATCACTCTTATAAATTATATCAGCCATAAATTTGCAGTCTTCATAACACCTTACTATTAGTGCCTTTTCATAATTCCTAGCTAAAATTGTATGATCTGAACTGTTGCTCAACGTTTCCAATCTGATATTTATATCATTCTTTAAACTAATACCTTTTAGGATAAATTTAGAGCATAATTCCATAAATCTAAACCTCAGCATAGGAACTTTAGATTCACTCAAAACAATATTATTGGGAGTTGAAACTCTATATCCCATTGCTATCTTTAAACTTTTCAACTGTATTTTTTCTAATTTTTCAAACTCTCTATGAGAACAAGATTCTATTAAAAAGCCACCATACTCTATCCTTGATCTGATTAAGGATTTATATAAAATTAACATAGTAGCAGGGTCTGCACCCCACCATATGCTTCTTACGCTCCTTAAAATCCTCATTGGTAATTCACACTTATCAGCTACAGCTTCTACATGCTGTTTCCAGGTTAATTTAGAATCTATTACTAGCCCTAAAAATTTGACACATGGGGATGGAAATATTTTACATCCATCAATCATTATGCTATTCTCTTTCTTAATAATTCTTTTTCTACTGAATACCACTAATTTGCATTTTTCAGGAGTTAACATCAAACTCTTATTTTTAAGGTATTCTGATATCCTGTTAATCTGATTTTCCAACCTATCCAATGTATATTCCAGTTTACTTCCGTCCAGTGTAATAGCTAAATCATCCGCAAATTTGTATATTTTCACATTATCATCCATTACATTATCTAATCCATTAATATAGATATTAAACAGAGTAGGACTCAGTACACTACTTTGAGGTAATCCTTTATAAGTAGTTTTACAAATATTCCCAGGTACATTCATAAAATGAATTATTCTTTCAGCTATGAAATTATAGACAAATTTTAGAATACCAATAGGAAACCCCATTTTTTCCATTTCTTTTATAAGTCTTTCAGGATCTACATTATCATATGCTCCTTGTATGTCCAAAAAACACCCAGCTATATGTTTATTATTATAAAATTGTAATTCAATATCAGTCACCAATAGTGATAGACTATCAATGCATGATTTACCTCGCCTAAATCCCCATTGTGAGTTATTTATTACTTTCCTGCTTTCTAACCACCATATTATTCTATCGTTAATCATTCTTTCTAGGATTTTTAGTAAACAAGAAGCTAAAGATATTGGTCTTACTTTGTTGCTACCACTTTTAGGAATAAATATAAATATATATTTCTTCCAACTTTCAGGAAATCCTCCTGAGTTTAATATATCATTAAATATATCCAACAGGATTCTCTTGTAAAATTCCGGAAGAAGACTAATAACTGTATAATTAATTTTATCCTTACCAGGAGTTGACTTTTTATTAGATCTATCTATAGCAATCTCTAATTCTTTATAATTAAAGGTCTCCGTCAGAAAGTGGTTTTGATTTTCAGTTTCGAACTCTCGTTCATTTCCCCATTTAAACTTTTCTCCTTCTGGACATAATTCCACTATACTTTTCTCCATATTAAACAAAATCTCCTTATTACCCTCTATTGATTTTGGTATAGATAATTTGTTATTAAAATACTTAATTTTTTGAAAAACATATTTTAGGCTACTATTTTTGTTCAGACTTTCACAAAATTGTTGAAATGATTTATTTTTTTCTTTTCTAAGAGTTGTCTTAGTTTCAGCTTCTATTTTTTTATATTCCAAAAATGATCTTCTATTAAAATTATATTGTAAGGATAACCATGCTGCTTTTTTTACTCTAATTGCTTTTTCACACTCCTCATTCCACCATACACATGGTAATCTCTGTTTCTTTTTACTAGTTTTCCGGTTATTGTTAATATTATTACTATTGTCATTATTCTCTTTGCTTCTTAATCCCACTCTAATAGCTTCAACAATACACTTTATTAATGCATTATATCTACAGGGTGTATCTCTAACGGCGGCATATAGGAGATTCGTTTTAATTGACTATAGCGCTCAGGACGATGGTAACTGAGAGCGCTGATTGGTCAATATCATGTAGTGCCAACTTGAAATGGTCCGTTACCAATAGATGAATACGAAAAATGAAACCCATCCGCCATTTTGGAGTGGAGAAGTGTTTACATGCTAGTTGTAGCAGAAAGAGGTGTGAAATGAACAAATGTCAAATAGTGAGGTTACTAAAGTAAAAATGGAAAATAATGAATGGAAAGTAAGAATATAGTCAACTAACACGAATCTCCTATATGCCGCCGTTAGAGAAACACCCTGTATCTATAACTGTAGAGTTAAGAAATTCCAAATTCCATGAAATAGTTCTTTTTTGATTCCAAATGAAAATTAAACTTTTCAATATTTAACTTATTTATGTTATAGTTATCCCTTTTAATAAACTCTTCATTAATAGATTCTTCATCTATAATGATTGTAATTGGGTAATGATCACTCCCCCAATTGTCATTTTCAACTTTCCATCTACACCCTAAAGCCATATCTGGAGATATAAATGTTAAGTCTATGCAAGATTTGTTTTTTTCCGGACCTGTAGCATGAGTATAGCTCCCATCATTTAATAAAAAGAATTCATAACAGTCAGTATTTTGAAAGATCTTTGTTCCATTTGCACATGTTCGATTACTTTCCCACATTCTATGATGAGCATTACGATCTCCACATATCAAGTACTTTCCTTCTGATTTATCCTTAACTGCTTCTAGAAACCCTTTCCATTCCTCAACTTTTAAATTGTTATCAGCTCCTGGTGCTCTATAACATGCTGCAATAGTAACTTCACCTGTTTTAGTACTAATAACTATACATCCCGCCTCCATAGATGTAAAGTTGACTTTTAAATTTTTAATTCTAAAGAAAATATGGTTTTTAATTAAAAATGCAATTCCCCCACCCCCATGTGTCACTCTATCCAGCCTAAAGACTTTAAAATCCCTAAGTTGAAAATTATGTTCAAGCTTAAGCCATGATTCTATTAAAATAATTATATCAAAATTAGACCCGAATCTTTCAAGTTCATACAATTTACCTTTCGTACTTCTGCAGTTCCATTGACAAATACGAATATTTTTATCTGGAATGTTATTATCCATTTAAGTTCAATATTAACACTATCTCAATAGAATCATGCAACTTTTACATTTATTTATTAGCTTATCTAATTAACTTAAATTTTATTACTAATGTCTTTATCAGATTTCTTGTTCAGTGTCCTTTCCTAAATATTTTGTAGGTTCCCTTGAATATCTTCTTAACACTTGATTTTGAATTCCTAGCTTGACTGGAATATCCTTTATTTTTTCTTCCTTATTTATGTCCTCTTCAAATGTTGTTAACTTGCTTTTAATTGCTACTTCTTTATTAATCCTATTGTTTTCTTTACTTATAACATTTTTTAAATTTTCTTGTGTCTTATCTTAACTGACTTGTTATTAATATTATTATTATTATTTTGTTTTATGCAGTCTTCTGAGTCGATTACATTATGTGTTGTATTTGGATTACTTTGATCTTTTTTATTAGTTAGTACATCTCTGTACGAAATCTGCTTTCTGCTAGTTAATGCAGGAAAATTTTCCTTAGTTAAATTGATTATATGCATTTTTTTACCATACACCAACTTTTTAGCGTCTACCATAGGAATATTCTCACATCCCATGAGTCTTCTAATTTCTTTATCTTTTTGAAATATTGGACATCTTCTATCTATTGACCGATGTGATCCTTTGCAATTAATACATACTATTTCTCCACAATCACCTTCATGTTGGTTTTTATAACAAACTTTGCAACTTTCTTCATTTGTACATCTTGACCCTATATGACAAATTCTACCACACTTAAAAGAAATTATAGGTTTAGTTACAAACGGCTTAACTTCATTTACTACATAGTATAATACTACTTCTGCAGGTAAACTCTGACCTTTAAATGTAAGTTCTACTGCTCTGCTTGGAATCCATTTATTCTCTCCTCCTTCTATTCTATTTCTTCTCATAAGCCGTTTAACACCTACAATTTCATATTTTGAGATAATGTTATCTAATATTTCTTCCTCAGAAATATCTTCGTCTATTCCATTGATTACTCTTTTTCTTCTAAGTCTAAGTACTGGTATAAATGCCCTCATACCTTTTTCTTCTAAAATTAAGTCTCTTATAAATCTATTTGCTTCTTCCTTATTTCTAAATATGACCTCTACTTTATTTTTCGTTTTTTCAATAATAGCTTCTACTGATCTATATTGACCAAACAACATTTTTCCTAGTTTATATTTGCTAAACTTGGATAGTTTTGATATTCTTTGATTATTCACATCTTTGGCTGGTTCCACATAGACCCCATAAGGACCATCATTGCCTATATCGTATAGGTTATGGTCTGGTTGTATTCTATCATTTCCATTCCTCCTATTTAGTGCTCTCCTCTTATTTTCGTTCTCTTCTTGACCTTCATCACTAATTCCACTATTTTTCCTTTTTTTCTTAATCACCGCTTCCCAATTCATATTTTCATCTTTATCATCATTTTTCCCTGCCATTTTTCAGCTTCCAGTCTAAACATGGGAATTCACTTAGTCGCGCGGTACTCCGCGCGCCACCGGTGGATTCCTGAGCCAACTACTACGCGATGTCACGCGGATGAATCCTTACTCTCGCGCGTGCGCGATACTCTACTATTGTCCGCACTGAGTTCCTGCGTACTCGATGACACAAACGAACCGGATTATTTTGATGCGAGTACGTAAGGTCTCGAATCCCTACGAAAATCTACTAAGTCCGCGGCCTTGAACCCAGTCAAGGGAACGATCACGTTAGCCGTCAAACCGGCAACGAACTTATGTAATCGCGAAACACTTTTTATTCGCGCCTATACATAAAATATAATTCGCCCTAAAGGTCCAACCGAATGACCACTCCCCTGTTGCTAGCGTACCTTTGACAGGTTCACAGGGCCAACGGTTCCCTATAAAATCGATTGGTGCTACGAGCCCTTAAGGGGATGCATTGAGCGACTCAGACACTCATTCAAGTTTATCTTCCAAATTAGTAGAAATATGAACTTTTTTGTAGAGATTAAATTTACTGTTTTGACTGTACTGAAGCGCGCTACAAACTCGGTTTCTCAAAATTATAAAAAATAATTTTCATAAAAATTATGAATACTTGTAATTTTTTTGGTCATAATAATACTGAAAATTAGGCCTTGTAGCGCGCTAAAGAAAAGTCCTATGACTAATTTGAGACCAAGAAGAAACAAATATACCTAAAAATGTAGAAGATTTTTTTGAAAAACTAAATTAGCTATTGAAAGACAAGTTTTACACTGTTTTACCGACGGAGAAATTTCACAGTGCGTTAGACAAGGACAAGCCTATTAGCTCTCTCGCTTTAGAAAGGGTACCCACTCTCTCTCCACCATTCCCCGCTAAACTAACCAACTCTCCTACACACAGCAAGATGGCTAGCTAACGCTGCCTGTCGGTGTGAATCCGTAGCGGAATGGAAGAACAAATAATTATTTGTAGATTTCAGGATTAGGTTTCCGCATATCCGGCGTTGTACAGCCTTTCCATATCATTTCGGGCAGCTACTATAAATTTCTCAAATCATTTTGTCATCTACAAGTCTCAAAAAACTTGAATTAGTTGACTGAAGCATGACTCGTAGCAGCCGACGCTGATCGCTAAGTTGTATAGCGCATCAGCGTCGGCTGCTGCGAGTCACGCTTTCGTCAACTAATTCAAGTTTTTTGAGACTTGTAGATGACAAAATATTTTGAAAATTTTACTGTAGCCTCCCGAAATGATATGGAAGAGCGGTACAACGCAGGATATGCGGAAACCTAACCCTGAAATATACAAATAATTATTTGTTCTTCCATTCCCCTACGGATTCACACCGAAAGGCAGCGTTAGCCAGCCATCTTGCTTTGTGTAGGAGAGTTGGTTTGTTTAGCGGGGAATGGTGGGGAGAGAGTGGGTACCCCTTCTAAAGCGAGGAGAGCTAATAGGCCTGTCCTTGTCTAACGCACTGTTAAACTTCTCCGTCGGTAAAACAGTGTAAAACTTGTCTTTCAGTAGCTAATTTAGTTTTTCAAAAAAATCTTCTTCATTTTTAGGTATATTTATTTCTTCTTGATCCCAAATTAGTCATAAAACTTTTCTTTAGCGCGCTACAAGGCCTAATTTTCAATATTATTATGACCAAAAAAATTACAAGTATTCGTAATTTTTATGAACATTAGTTTTTATAATTTTGAGAAACCGAGTTTGTAGCGCGCTTCAGTACAGTCAAAACAGTAAATTTAATCTCTACGAAAAAGTTCATATTCCTAATAATTTGGAAGATAAACTTGAATGAGTATTTGAGTCGCTCAATGCATCCCCTTAACAAAGAATTATTCTGAATTTTGTGGCTTGTCCTATTATAATATGAAAAAGGTTATTTATTTTTAAAGGTATCCCTTAACGGGATCCTTCATGCCTACTTTACCGACAGTTCAAGTCAATAAACAATTAGTTTAATAAAAGTCAAATACGAAGCAAATTGAAAAAAAAACGGGCTTCTTTATGATAAGGTGCCAGTTCTAACGAGTCAATCGAGCTTAAAAAAACTCAAATTGGATGAAGAATATCACTGTACCACTGTCCAGCGTTCTTGAAGTGGAGATAACCAAAAGTGACGCCCCTTCAAGAACGCGGGACAATGTTACAGTTATTTTTCATCCGATTTGTGTTTTTTTAAACTCGATTGACTCGTTAGAACTGGTACAGTGACCGGTGTATATGGCTACCACATTTATTTTGATAGCTTTATGAACAGCATACTACCAAGGTAGGTAGAAGGTGTAAGTTAGCATAAAGTGAGTATACATAGACTATGTGTTATATGTACATACACGGTGTCCTAATATTTTTATTCAATTACCCTATTTTCAAGATGCGTGTATTTAATCAAATAAAGTACTGTGAATTATATAATTCAGATATGCTTACATTGCATTAATACATTTTTCTCTGCAATAAATAAATTTCTATTAGGAAAAAAATTATAATTGCTACATGTGTGCTTTTTTTTCAGAAGGAACTTTAGTATATTGAATGAAGGTGATACTTAAACACTCAGCCAGTATATAGGAATAAAGTATGACAATAAGATAAATTATTTATTTATTGCACGTATCAATATCTTCTGTCGTTTTTATACAATATGGCAACTCGAATATGGCAGATTGTCTGTATTAAAACAATGTTAATGTGCAATAAGATGACTGTGTTAGATAAGTACTTTAATTATTAACACAAAATACATATAAAATATATTGGCCTTTGATACTTTGCTTTTTGTATAATTTATTACGGGTACTTTGAAAAAAAAAAACTGTTATTAGAAGATTCATAAATAAAATGGATATAGAAAAAATGAAGGATGTGTAATAAAGACGAAGAGTAAGATGGAAAGTGTAGAGATAATAGGAAATCAGTTACATATATTAAATTGAATCAATAATAATGCTGAGTTAAATTTTGTGGAATTTGTATAGTATCATTAACAAAGAGATTTTTCTTACCAGTTTAATCAAACAATTACCTATAGGATTGAAAGCATTGAGAGAAACGACAGAGAGATACTAAATTCAATAGTTATTTTCATAGTTGAATATTTTTAATTACAGGGTACAGAATATCTAAGGACAAAGGTTTACGAAGAGAGATTTTATTACAAAGAGCTCTAATATTTACTTGGAAAATAACATATATATAATTAGTACAGGAATCTGAGTATTTTATGTAAAAATCTAGATTTTATTCTGTTAATGTGAGTGTATAAAATATTACAAAGCCAAAGAAAACTACATCTCATTAATAATATGTTATGGTAAATATAAATATAGAGAATTAATCATAATAGTTGATTATTATTAATGAGATGTAGTTTTCTTTTGCTTTGTAATATTTGATACACTCACATTAACAGAATAAAATCTAGATTTTTACATAAAATACTCAGATTCCTGTACTAATTATATATATGTTATTTTCCAAGTAAATATTAAAGCTCTTTGTAATAAAATCTCTCATCGTAAACTTCTGTCTTTAGATATTCTATACGCTGTGATTAAAAATATTCAACTATGAAAATAACTATTGAATTTAGTATCTCTCTGTCGTTTCTCTCAATGCTTTCAATCCTATAGGTAATTGTTTGATTAAACTGGTAAGAAAAATCTCTTTGTTAATGATACTATACAAATTCCACAAAATTTAACTCAGCATTATTATTGATTCAATTTAATATATGTAACTGATTTCCTATTAAGTCTACACTTTCCATCTTACTTTTCGTCTTTATCACACATCCTTCATTTTTTCTATATCCATTTTATTTATGAATCTTCTAATAACAGTTTTTTTTCAAAGTACCCGTAACAAATTATACAAAAAGCAAAGTATCAAAGGCCAATATATTTTATATGTATTGTGTTAATAATTAAAATACTTATCTAACACAGTCATCTTATTGCACATTAACATTGTTTTAATCTTACAGACAATCTGCCATATTCGAGTTGCAATATTGTATAAAAACGACAGAAGATATTGATACGTACAATAAATAAATAATTTATCTTATTGTCATACTTTATTCCTATATACTGGCTGAGGATTTAAGTATCACCTTCATTCAATATACTAAAGTTCCTTCTGAAAAAAAAGCACACATGTAGCAATTATAATTTTTTTCCTAATAGAAATTTATTTATTGCAGAGAAAAATGTATTAATGCAATGTAAGCATATCTGAATTATATAATTCACAGTACTTTATTTGATTAAATACCCGCATCTTGAAGATAGGGTAATTAATTGAATAAAAATATTAGGACACCGTGTATGTACATATAACACATAGTCTATGTATACTCACTTTATGCTAACTTACACCTTCTACCTACCTTGGTAGTATGCTGTTCATAAAGCTGTCAAAATAAATGTGGTAGCCATATACGCCGGTCACTGTACCTTGTCATAAAGGCGCCCGTTTTTTCCATTTGCTTCGCATTTGATTTTTATTAAATTAATTGGTAGTATGTATTATGCCCGAAAGATATTTTGGCTGGAAGGTATTATCGTCGTAAAAGTGCTATGTTCACACAAGTGAATCTCAAGCGTAAAATGTTTACTGACAGTACAGCTTCTGTACGTAATTTGACAGTTTTGTTAAGTTAGCTTGAATGAAGTATGATACAGGGTGTTAAAATATTTCGAGCACTTCTGTCTATCTAGAATACTAATGTTTTAAAAGAAGATTTATTGAATATGTATTTTTATTACTTTTAAGAATCTTTCACATAACATCAATAACCTTTGGTAAAGCTGCGTAGGTCATATAAAAATGGTGTTAAATTTTTTAAATAAAAACTCCTCATGTTTTATTACGCTCTCTCTGTTGCTTATCTTAAGAGCTTTCGAAAACACGTATTATGTAAATGTAAAATTTAATTTCGTCGTTTACGAAAAAATTTGATTTAAATTTAAGAGGACATGAGGCAATACGCGCGAGTAAATGTAGCGGCAGCGCATATTATCTCAAGCAAAATACACCAGTATGCAAATTTAAATTAAATTATTTGACGAGGATCTGGATCAAATAGTAAATTGAGTTAACATTTTAGGAATCTCTTCGGATAAGTAATAGAGGGAGTGTAATAAAAAATGAGATGCTTCTATTTAAAAAATTAAAGGCCGTTTTTATATGACCTACGTAGCTCTACCAAAGGTTATTGATGTTATATGTGAAAGATTCTTAAAAGTGATAAAAATACAAATTCCATAAATCTTCTCTTGAAACATTAGTATTCTAGATAGTCAGAAGTGCTCGAATTATTTCAACACCCTGTGTCATACCTCAATCGAGCTAACTTAACCAAACTGTCAAATTACGTACAGAAGCTGTACAGTCGGTAAACATTTTACACTTGATATTCACTTGTGTGAATATAGCACGTTTATGGCGATAATACCTTTCGGCCATAATACATACTACCAATTAATTGTTTATTAACTTGAACTGACGGTAAAGTAGGCGTGAGGGATCTCGTTAAGCTCTCTATTTAGTTTAAAACTTCCAGAGGAGACTATAGCTTTACATGAAAACCAATTTTTGAGAATTTATTCTTCCAATGATGCAGCCAACTGCTCTTTTTGATAAAAGAGTAAGATTTTTAAAAACAGAAAAAATAAAATTTTGTATAATTGCTTTTTTAATATAATACTTATTTCTTGACTACCTTCGAACAGTTCACATGTCGCGTCACGGAAAATATAAAACGATTTCAAAATTAATCTACAAAAACGCCGTATCGTTACTCAGAATTTTCAACGTAATAGTTAATTTCGAGGATGCTTTTAAAAATAGACAGAAAATAAATATTAGTACCAGGGTCAGGAATGGAAACTGACAACTTCTGGTACAATTGGGAAGGATAGCATTGTTTTTGATATACACTAGTCTTCTGATTTACAAGTTGATCATACAATTTAGAGAGCTACAGAAACGTTACATAAAAGACCCACTGACTTCTTAGACTATCACCAGAACGCTTCCATTCATCCTACAATCTACAAAGGTAAAAAGAAAATTTTTTATTTTTATATCTTTTGTCTATTTTATTACGATGAATAAGGAATGCCTATAGCTGGATCTCACACCCCCTCCTTATTTTTACTGGTACTAGTCTATCTACTCTTTAACTTAAACTATACAATTCTATAACATAATTTATAAATAACAATTATCGGTGAATAGATTTACTAGAAACTCTATATAATTTAACAGCTGACTAGTCATAAAATTTAAAAAAAATTTTTTAACTGTTTTGCTTCTTGCCTTACCCCTCATACTCGCACAATTCTTCTTCTTCTTCTTAAAAAAAAAAAAAAAACCCTACCTACTTCACTCTTTAAATCTTAGATTTGCAAATTTCTTTAAATTCATTTTGCAGAAAATCAACATATTCAATAACTTAGGAGATTGAAATTACATCGACCATCTATCTTCATGTATACCGAACAAATTGCGCCTAAATTGTACATATATTCTCTCCGGATTTCATATATACGTGATAGGAAAATGAGCAACAACTGTAATACCCCCCAAAACAATCACCTGTTAAAATTAATGGTCAATATTCTCAATAAAAAGAAGAGGAATGGTAAAAGGAGGAGATACAATAAACTTAATCTCTCCATTTCTTCAAAAACAACCAACAATATCCCTATCACTTCAATTGATTATGCTGCTGCTGGACCTTCAAACAAATCAGAAGATACACATCTCTCTCCTGACAAGGGCGACACGGATCTGAGACCTCAAAACTACAATCCTCCTACCATTTCTATGAGTCAATCCACTGTACCAGGAAATAACCAGGCTCTTTCTCATCAAGTTGGAAATAGCAAATTATCCACCTCTTCAAATTCTTTTCAGACCCCACTTCAGCCATCTGATCCAACTACTTCGACGATCGCATGCAATGAAACAAAAAATGATATGGAAAGTGAGGAAGAGAAGAGGGATACACCCAAAATCCCCTCAAATTGTACTATTGATAGCCCTTCAGATGAAATGATTGAGGAACAATTGTCTCCTGATACAGCCAAATCCAGTGCCTGCAATCTTCTTACCAGCCCAACGATGATTATTCCATCTTCAATGTTTGAATCACCACCACTTGGAACCCATCTCAATCTCAGTTCCAATTAGCTGACTTAATCGTCGCCATTGACATGCGTAATCCACAAGCAATAAACAAGGAAAGTGAGAAAGAAGGAAACAAGGACGGAATTTTAAATCAACCACCTCAATCAAATACTCCTCCTTTTACCATTCACAAACTCTCCTCTCAGGACAACCAACCACTGGGTAAATTTAATAATAACTTGCTTCATTTTCTTATCACCTGCTCATCCAAATAACCCCATCTCTCTTCTCAATTATAAACCATATACACGCTTTCTAGATAACAGTTTGAGTCAGTCACAAATCCCCTCCTCCATTATCGACACTGCTCCTGTTTTACCAAAGGATCACCCCGTCAGTGATGGTAGAGACAAGTCGGTCACATTTAGTACATTACCAACCAACTTCAATGATAATATCATAAGAGAAACTCAACCCTCTAATAGTACTGCTAATCAACTTGAAATATCTGAGGGAACTATAATCGATCATAATAACACAGTCAATTCTAAAGATAAAAGTTTCTCGCAATTGAACCAATTACAACTTTTTAACAAGAAACTGCTTTCTATTAAGAAGATCTTCTCTTTATTGAATGACCCTAAAGTCTCCACCTATCATGATTACTATCAATTAGTCATTAAAACTTATAACATTATTTTTGGCCATTGCCCTTTAGATACTCTAAGAAAGTATAATCATAAATGTGTCGAATCTTTCAGGGAAACGGTAAACTATGTGACAATCAAACTCATTCCTAAAGGAGCTTACTTACTACCCATAAACCTTACTACTTGGTCCATTGTCGCTTGCACACCACCCGCCAACGTTGTCATACACACCTTACTAAACTCTGACTACATTAACATCTCCGGTTCAAATCTCAGAAAATTTTCCAAAAATAACATAAATGACATGTTAAATTACTGGCAGTCCATCTGGTATCACACTTATTCCTCAGAAACAAACGATTCACAAATATCACACCTTTCTACTCTTATACCAAATTTAAACAGCTGGTTCTACAGATCCCATGGTCTTCACACTCCAAGTATCTGCCTTTTTCTACTATCACCTTTTCCTCCTACCAGAACTTGCTATTGCAAAAATTCTTCACAAAGACCAACCTGGGAACACATAATTTTTACCTGCCCCAAATGGAAACACTTTAACATCACCTCTCTATCTCCTGACAATCTCCATCTCCTTATGACATCCATCTTAAAGTCTGAAGAATCTTGGCTCCTCCTAGATACATTTCTACAAAAAATATTTACTCTTTTCTAACGCGTTACATAGTTTGCCCTCTTTCACCTGTGGGAATTGACACTAACTTTTTGCTATTATACCTCTCATGTTTATTTGCGAATTAATTATATGTTTTGTTACAATTTAATTTTGTTTTGCGTTAAATTATGTATAAGAAAAACACCCTCTAAGAAGACTCCAAATTTTGACTATTAGAAAGCGATACTCTACTCTGACCTACAATGTCAAACAATCTGAAATTTATCATCACTCCTAATATTACTGAAAACCAGGCTCCCGTTCAAAACAACTCGACTCCTCCGACTAACGATCCTACTTCAAATTCTTGCTCCGACATTGAACTTGTGAACTATAATGCAAATCGCTCTAACAAAGTCAGAATTCGCAGTCTTCTAAGAAATAAGAGGTCCTCTGGTTCTAAAAAAATAAAAACCTTTTTAACCCACTTCTTGAATTAGCTAATATTCTTACCGATCCAACACTGAGTCATGTTCCACCGGAAAACATTAAAACTACAATTAACAAACAAAATCAAACCATTGTTAACATTACTGAAATCAATCTGGAACAAAAGGACCTCTTAAATAACAAATTAGAACTTATCTTTAGCACTACCAATCAGTTTTCCTACAGTCTATTCAATGATTATAAAACCAAACAAAACCTTATTAACTTCACCACCTCTGTCACCCTAAAAAGAATTCCTATTGAAATTAAGGACAGCCGAATTATTGACACTTTTAATCCCCTATTACCAAATTTCGGCTTCTCCGAACAACAAATAACTGAACTTAAAACTCTAAATTCCTATAACATAGTAAGAGACTTGAATTTCTCACTAAATGGCAAACCAAGTTCTAATACCTTGCCAAAAAACATTAAAATGACTGTAGACAAGGCTGATGGTCGTTCTAAGATTTACACCTTTGATATTAAAGTTAAGACTCTCAAAACAATGAACAATATCAAAAAATCTAAAGCAAAAGTTGTTGGAACCAAGGATGGAGTACTACGAATACTACAAATAAATCTAAACTCTTGTCCCAAAGCCCAGGCTATTATGGAACAATATATATTTGAAAAAAGCTGCGATATTGTATTGATCACTGAGCAGTCTAGAAACATTACCTTAAACAATTGGATTACTAGCACGTTCAACAATTGTGCAATTCATTTAGTCTCTCAACGTATTCCTCTCATCCTAAATTCGTTCACATCTGACAACTTTTGTGCTTTCGAACTCCCTGCACTCTCGATCGTTAGTACATATATCACCCCAAACTGCAATCTTATGCATTTCAAAACATATCTAGATAAATTATCCGAATTCCTAAACAAGACAGAAAAGCCCATTTTAATTGGAGGAGACTTTAACTCTCACTCTTACTCATGGGGCTCTAACAAGGAAAATAGAAGAGGCTGTTTACTAATTGATTTCATTCTCAAACATAATCTAACACTCTGTAATCAAGGTTCCTCACCAACCTATCAAAGATTCAACGCTGAGTCAGTCCTAGACCTTACACTGGTCTCTAACAGACTCTTAGATAGAATAAAAAACTGGTTAGTAAGCAAAGATTACACCGGAGGTGATCACAATTATATACTTTTCGAATTCCTAACTGTAGAAGCCACTTTCGCACAAGCCAACATGTTCAAATGGTCCAACAAGCATGAAAATGAGCTAAATATAATTGGCAGATGGGCCATTGAGGCACCGCAACTCTTGAATAAAATTACAGAGATCTCTATGTCAGAAACTATTGCTGACCCCAACAACATAAATAAAATGTACCAACTTATTCTACAAGCTTGCAATAGAGTATGCGATGCATCAATGACTATCATCAAACAAACCACCGCGAAAAACCGTACCACCAAAAGACCAGTATACTGGTGGAACAATGATATACAGGATGTTAGAAAACTCTGTCATAAATCTCTTAGAAACTTTATCAGACTAAAGGCTAGACTTGGCATAAATTCCGACATTACAAAAGATGCCTTCATCGAATTACAAAAACATAAAATCAAACTAAAGAGATTAATTTTCAAATCTAAGTCAAACTGCTGGAAATAACATCTGTACTGATCTCAAGTCAAATCCCTGGGGACTTGCATACAAAATAGTAAGGAAAAAGCTCCTGTGCAGAGTAATACGCCTTGATACGGCTGACTTGAACAATATTATCGATAATTTGTTTCCAACAAACTTATCAGCTCCTCCTAACAGTCCCATATTGGATATACAACACCAAGTAGATACTATTGAACAGATCATCCTACCCGAGGATATCTCATTACTAGCCAAGAGAATCTCATGCAACAAAGCCACTGGTCCAGATGGTGTTCCAGCAAAAATTATAAAAATTGCCACTCAACACATTACAAATGTCTTAACCATTTTTATAAATCGCATCTTTAATGCCGGCTATCTTCCCAATGAACTCAAACAACAAAGACTTGTTCTAGTTCCCAAAATTAATCAACCTAAAATCTCAACACCTAGTCACTTCAGACCTATCTGCGTTATAAATTCATTAGCAATCTTTATCGAAAAAATCATACACTTTAAACTAAACTCCATAGTCGAATCAAACAATATCCTCAATGACAATCAATTTGTCTTTCGGACCAAACGCTCCACTACAAATGCAATCAGTACTGCCTTGAAACATTTTAAACAGCCTCTTCTAAATCCCTCCTTTGAAACACCAAATCGTATACGAGCATTAATAACACTCGACATTAAAAACGCTTTTAATACAGCCTCTTGGCCCTTCATAAAACACGAAATCCACTCTTCTCAATTCATCCCTACTTATCTTAAAAATCTTCTTGATAACTATCTCCTTGACAGAACGCTCATTGTTCAATCACACAACAGTGTCTTCTCTAGAAACATAAATACCGGGGTTCCACAAGGCTCTGTACTTGGACCTATTCTCTGGAACATCATGTATAATGGAGTCCTTGAACTCTCTCTTCCCGGTAACACACACATCATTGGCTATGCTGACGACATCGCACTAGTTATTGCAGCCTCCGATATTGAATTTCTCCTACTCAAAGCAAATCAGGCCTTCTCCTTCATCATTGAATGGTTAAATTCCAGAGGTCTTTCTCTCACTCCATCCAAAACAGAGGCCATCATCAATCTAAACAAACCTTCCTCCATCCCCGTCAAAGATGCCAAGGCCATAAATTTTACTCTTTTTGATTTCCATTTCAAACCCAAGGATTATCTTAAATATCTTGGTGTTCTAATCGATAGCAACTTAAACTTTCAAGCTCATATAAACTATGCTTCATTGAAACCCAAAAAGGTAGCCCTACAACTTTCTCCACTGATGCCAAACACTTACGGCCTCGAATGGACCGCTAGGGCCTCCTACTTCTATGCAATTAACAGCATCACTTACTACGCACTTCCCATCTGGCGAGAGGCACTTACCCTCATAAAAAATCAGAAATCCATAAACCAAGTAAATAGAATTATTGCACTAAGAATAGCTAGAGCTGCTAGAACTGTCTCCTACGAGGCTGCATTCGTTATCTCAAGCATCCCTCCCTCAGATCTTCATGCCTCTTTTCTTATGCGCATGGAAGATAGAAAATCTGGTCTATTAAACGACTCATATAATCCTCTTTCAAATAAATTTGACGACGCACTCTACCATCACTGGCAGGACCTTTGGGACAACGCCTCCAGAGGAAGACACACCCATTCCATCATCACAGACATTAAGAGTTGGGTAGAAAGACCACACGGCGGTAACTCCTTCCACCTCACACAGATCCTAACTGGGCACGGTAGCTTTGGCCCTCATAGAGTTAAATATAAAAAAGATAACAGTAATATATGCCCCTGTAAATCTGACGTAGACACCGTTGAACATACTGTTTCCTTTTGTCATCTCTGGGACTCCAAACGCTCTTCAATAGAACATCTTTTTGATAACCCTCCCACTCTCCGTCATTTAATCAATCAACTGGTTTCTACGACAGATAACTGGCAAGCTGTAATCAAATTCTTAACTCTAGTTATAAGAGATAAAGACAGACTGTATGATAACCGAAATCTTACCCTTATACCTCGAGATACAAAAGACGCATTCAGTCTTCTAACTTAGCTCCTATTCCTGTCCCTGCCTCCTTAGCCAAAAGAATTAGAATTAATATATCTCGAGATTAATATACTTAAGTTTACTCTGTAACAACATTGTCTCATTGTTATAAATGTTAAAATGTTTTAACTCATACAAATAAACATTGTTATACACACATTCTCCATTTTCTCCATTTTCTCTCTCCTATGAACCAACCGGCGACTATATTTTAAATATATTCTAAGTACAATGAGGGATCAATATTAACAAAAAATTATAAATAAAAAATTTAACTATAACTTTATCAGCTGTAACAAACTAATCTCTACTACTCCTATAATTTCGGCGATTCGCGAGACGGACGTCCAGTTCGGGGGTAACACACTCAAAGGTATGTAAAATAACTTAATTGAACTAATAAATCCTGTTAAGAACCCCTTATAGAACTACCTAAAATCATTTAAACAATTGGGGTCGCTTCTTGCTTTAGTTACATCATTAACAGAGCTGTTGTTGCTGCCTGACTAGCTCATGCTGCTATGGATGGCCTTAATTTGGCATTGTGTCTTGCAGATAGGGCTTTTCCCAGGGAAGCATAACACTCTATGGGTTTCTTTTGCCAGTCCTGGTTCGTGCCCCTGGGGCTTCGGTGTAGATTTGCACTTTGACCCTTACCCTTCCTGGGCGCGTCATGGCTGATAAAAGTCTCCCAGCCGATCCCTTTAGTCTCCTGATCCATCCTCTAGTGTTCGATCTAATCGCCGGCCCTCCTTGTCCCCCCTTCGGTCATTAGCACGCGTCGATTACTGTGAGGACTGACCTTTTGAACTCTGGTTGGAATGAATAAACGGTGACCGTGCCCTGGCTCTTGGATTCCTGCGGTTCTCTCGTGGGCGGGGGCATCATCCGCATAGGATTCGTGATCTTGTGATTTTCTTTAAATCACAGACTGGAAGAAATGATAGAGAGTTAGCGCGGGTGTGCGGTCTCCCCGTCTTGGACGGGTGTTTTCCGTACCCGCCGACGACCCTGACTAGTCAGATGTGATTAAATGATATCCATCGACCCTTTATCGATTCGTCGGGAGGGTGCGGTGAGCGGGTCTGCCCAGTCCCATCTGGATCATTTTCGGTGGGAGTACAGTTCCTGGCTGTCTCTTTCTTGACCCTTGTACGGCTCTCATCATGGGTGTTCCCTTTGGACTCGGCTAGCCTATGGCGCCCTCCCAGTTGGTCTCCCTATTCGGAGGCATTGCTGGGAAGTTCTGGGGCGCGGACGCCGCTAACCTGCTGCCTTCCCTCTCTTAGTTTGTTTAAATGGGAGCTTTTGGGGTGTTTGGGGGCTTCCTCGGGGACCATGGATCTACGCGATGAATTCTCGTTTTGGTTGGAGCTGCTCTACCTACTAATGACTACTATTAGTCCGAAGCGATTAACTCAGAATCCAATGGACTAGCGACGTCATCGAGGGGGTATGAAAATGGGTTGTCCGATCTGCTTTTGAGGCGCTTTCGACTGGAGTATAGATCCTGGCTGTCTTCGCCGACCCTCGTACAGCTCTTGTCATGGGCGCTTCTTTCCAGATCGCGGTAACCCACAGATCCTACGCTGGTACCCCTGTGTCTGTCCGCCCATTGTCCAGCTCGTCTCTCGACTGGTGCAGGTCCTGCGGGGAACCTTGATGCATTGAACGCTATGGTTTCTATCTTTGTCTCAATTTTGTATAAATTTTCCCTCACCATGGGAGAGGCAATATGGGTTTTCCCTATCACACTGTCAAAAGGAGCAACCGAGCTTGTCGATGAACCTCTCTAAAGGATCGAAGTGATTATATTTATCCACTGATCTAACGGACTCATCGGGGAAGCTTGGAAATAGGCTTGTCCTATCTGGTGGAAGCGTTTTTTCAGTGGGAGCAAGGATCCTGGCTGTCTTCATTGACCCTCGCACGGCTCGCATCATGGATGATTCTTCCCAGATTTGAGCGACCTATAGTTCCTACCCTGGGGTCCTCGCGTCCGTCCGATCGCTGGGTGGATCCAGTCTGGGAGTCCATGGAATCCCACTATGCCTGCTGATGTCTTTCCCCCTGGTCCAAAGGGATTAAAACTCTTATCCATTGGACTATGGGATTCTTCGGGAAGGCAAGTAAATGGGCCTCTCTGATCTCGTCTGGATCGCTTTCGAGGAGAGTATAGATCTTGGCTGTCATTACTGACCCTTGCACGGCTCTCATCACGGGTAGTCCTTTCCAGATCCGAGCCGCCCCTTGATTCCTCTGTTTCCCACCCTGGTGACCTTATACCTATCATCACTTGACTGATGCGAGGCATTCTGGGGAATTTTGAAGTGCGATGGATCGACATACCCCCCCCCCCCCCCCTCTTCCAAAATCAACTCCTACAGCGGCATCACTCCTTTTCTTTTCGGGATTGCCGCACATACCGATAACCCCTATCTAGTCCGAAGTTATAAAACACATATCCATTGGACTTTCGGGTTCTTCGGGAATGTGTGGAAATAGATTATTCCGATCTCGCTGGGATCGCACTCGTTGGGAGTTTAGACCTTGTCTGGCTCTCTTCGCGGGGGATCCCTCCTGGATGCGGATGACCTATAGTCCCTCCCCTGCTCTTCCTGCCCCTGTCCGCTCGTTGTTGGTACTACTCGCTTTTGACCGGTACAGGGTCTCCGGGGAATTCCTGACGGGATGCATCGACTGATCCTTCCCCTAGTTGGAGGGGCCTCTGGTTGCCCCACTGGCGCTCAGGATTGGGGGGGTTTTGGATCCATAATATGCGGATGACTCCCCACGGGCGCGAGAGTTTTCTCTGCCATAGGATTTGATTTGCCCTGGATGGGCTACCGTCTTCAATCACAGCCGACTCGATACGAGATGACTCATAGGTCCGTTGCTGCTGGCCGACGGACTCAAGGTAAGGATATACGGTGTGAAATTCGAGCCTTGGATGGATCGGGGGCCTTATTGGGGTCGGTAGTAGTAGCCTAGCTGTAAATTCACCCTTCTCCTCATACACAACCATTGCTAAACCAGCTCACCTCATCATTACGCTCAAAAGACCATTCTGGAAATGGTTAGTAGCTAGTCTAATATCACTCATACCCATTCTCATTCACAAATTCCATTAAAGGGAGAGATTACCTCTCTCTTCTCCTATTATTAAATTTTATTTTTTTTTCTATCCTGGAAAGTACACTTGCTATATTTGACCTCTATTCGATGCCCTTACTGGCTAGACTATACGTATCTTGTCAACAAGAGTGGACTGGCTTGTCTGGGCGCGGATAGAGTGGAAAACGAATTGAACATTTGCTCTCTTCATGATTGATTCGCTCACTTAAGAGAGTGATTGTTCAAAATGCATTTGTGCTCTTCCCCCCAATCTCTCGGTTGGAGTGTTTGGTGTAACTCGGGGGGGAAGGGGGGGGGATTCTATTGTTATGTAATCGCGACACTAGAACTCTAATCGAGAGTACTATTCACCCCATCCCCACCCCCATTAACATTGTTTCAGGACTTAACTCTACTCTCCTCTCTTCGGATCGGGTGAAACCGATCCAAAAGCGACTTAAATGTCGTCCCATAGTCCACTGGTAGCTGAAGAAATACTAACTAAAAACCGGCCCAGTGTTAACTCATGGATGGGTTTTGGTGGGTAGGTGCGGAATAACCGTAAATCCTATCGAATGCGCAGGTGAAATTAAGGTAAGGGTGATAAGGTCTTAATTTTCCGCATGCATTCCTTAGGTCGATAGCAAGTCCCACACTACCTGAGCAAAGGATGGCTCAGTTGAGACATCGTTTGCGCCGGTGAACATGAGTTTTCGCAGCCATGTCAATCCAAAAAAAAAAAAAAGGGTCAGGAATGGAAGGTGACAGGAGGTAGCGCTCTTAACGGGATCCCTCAAACCCTCTGTAGCCAACATTACGGAACGAAAAACGAGGGAGAATTGTCCAGCGTTATTTTTCGAACGATTTCAATGTTTTTGGGCTTGTTGGAATCGCTAGGACTCCCACCTTGTCATAAATAAAGCCGTGTTTTCCACATAACGTAAAAAAAATAAAATTGTTTAAAAATTGGCATTAATAATATTTAAACTCAAAACAAATTGAAATATCGGGCTTCTTAATGACAAGGTGCTAGACCTAACGATTCCAATAAGCCCAAAAACATTGAAATCGGTTGAGAAATAGAGCCATACCATTGTCCCGCGTTTTTAAGGTGGACGCAAACCGAAAATTTGCAGGAAGGAAGTTAGCCTCCCGCTCCTATCGAAGCACACGTTTAAGTGTTCCCCTACTCGAGCATCGAAACTTATTGCAAAAGCTTTCCTCATATTTACGCTATTCCCCTATCTGTAGCTATACATATATAAATGCCGCTAAAATAATGTTGAGAACATTTCATCTTGCCGATATAATGAAATTGTTAAAAATGCAATTATCAATTTGAAAATAAAATTATAGAAAAGGAGATTTCGTAATGCTTGAAATATAAGGCATACGGCGAATCGCGGTACAATGGTACAGTCGTATTTTTCAACAGAATTTGATGAGATTAGTAATAATTAAAGCCATTTTTCATGCGGATTGTCCTAAAAAGCTCGCATTTTCGATAAAGCTTATAGTTTTTCAGGTATGAATGATTGAAGTTACACGGCGTACAGATACATATTTCTTTTCTCGCGTAGGTCAGCTGTTGCGCACGCCCATCTTCAATCGTTCATAACTGGCAAACTATAAGCTTTATCGAAAATGCGAGCTCTTCAGGACAATCTACATGAAGAATGGCTTTAGTTATGACTAGTCTCATCGAATTCTGTTGAAAAATACGACTGTACCATTGTACCGCATTTCGCCGTATGCCTTATATTTCAAGTGTTACAAAATCACCTTTTCTACAATTTTATTTCAAAATGATAATTGCATTTTTAGCAATTTTATTATATCGGCAAGATGAAATGCTCTCGACATTATTTTAATGGTATTTATATGTATAGCTACAGATAGGGGAATAGCGTAAATATGAGGAAAGCTTCGCAGTAAGTTTCGATGCTGGAGTGGGGGAATACGTTAGCGTGAGCCGCGAGAGGGGCGAAAGGCCTGCTTCCTTCCTAAAAATTGTTGGTTTTCGTCCACCTCAAAAACGCGGGACAATGGTACGGCTCTATTTCTCAACCGATTTCAATGTTTGTGGGCTTGTTGGAATCGTTAGGTCTGGCACCTCGTCATAAAGAAGCCCAATTTTTCAATTTGTTTTGCGTTTAAATATTATTAATGCGAATTTTTAAACAATTTAATTTTTTTTTGGAAAATACGGCTTTATTTATGTTAACGGTCAGATGGCATATGATATAGGAAGTGATAAGAGAAAACTATCATGCAATATCGTTGTAGCTTATTAAGTGAAGAGCGATGCCAAAGTAGTCCGTAGAGTACGGAATTGCCGGTAAGGAATTCTGTGGCTTCAAACCCCCCTGATAAGAATGATCTAGTCATTCTTAGGCTGCATTGACCCCGATAGGGAGCTAGCTCCATGGTATATGAGGGTCCCACGTTGCACGGGAAAGCCGAAAGGCGGGCCGTGGCACGTCACGGGTTATCGAACGAAATGGCATAAATGGAGCTCAATAGATGATATTGGAAAAAATGTATTGATCATAGTATAGTGTTCTCTTGTTTTTTCCTCCTTTATAAATTTAATCTAAATGATCTTAGCAATATCATTAATGTGAATTTAGAAGTAGAGGGGACAATTTCATGGTCTCTTTCTTTGCAAATTTGTTTTATGTTACTAAGGTAACTGATTTGTTATTTTTAATAGTATGAATATTGTATTAAGTTATGAATTGTAACGAGCGGACGTGTTGTCAATAACGTTAAATTAATTTGTTGAAAAGTTATTATAAAATTGTAAACTGCACGTTGTGATTAAGACTGTATTAAACTATTGTTATTATGCAAAGTGACCATTTATTTATGAATAATCATCAATTGTAACTTAGTAAATAACAATTTGGTGCCGAAACCCGGGAATTAATATGGGGGAATTTATTTGTGCATTGGTGATTTGATAAGTGGTCAGAGGTTCAAGTAGTGAAAGTGATTTTATCAGAATATTATGCCACCTAAGAGAAATAACAAAAGTAGTACGGGGCAAGCGGAAGTGAATTCGATAGATATACAACAGCCTAGAAAGAAAAGAAGGTTGGCTGAGTGTCGAACCACTCGAAAGAAGGATAATAATGTGGCTGCAAAGAAGAAAAATGTAGAACGGCAAAAAGGAGAAAAAAAGGCAGCTACTAGGAGGAATAATTCAAGAAGCGTTGCATCGACATTAGCAGCTAAAGATGCGGGAGATGCAGTGGAAAGGAGAAGTAGTCAGCAGCGAGGGGAAGCATCACCAGTCATCGACAGAGTTGAGGAGAGCGGAGAGCAGCAGCAGGGATTATCGCACGATATCATTGGGGATGTGGACAACATGGAGCAGCAGCAGGGCTGTTCGGAAAGAGAGGATGTGCAACAGTTATTGGAAGTATCTCCAGCAGGGGTCAATGTCGAGGAGCAGTTTGGACATCGATCAAGGTCGACGAGAGGAAGCGTGAGCGGATCGATAATAAATATTATACCTAGTAGAAGTAGAATTAGATGTAATAGATTAAATGTAAGCGAAGAAAGGGACCCTGTAGAGGTTAGGTCGCGAGATAATAGATTACCGGGATGTAGTTCGATTATAAATAATTTCAGTTCGGAGAATAACCCTGAAATAGCATCAAGTGGGGAGGAGCGTAGAAGAGACGCGCGAGGTAATAATTGCGAATGGCTTGAGGACAGGTGTTTGCCAGACAACTTCAGCATGATGCATGAAAAGAGAAGGGTGTATGAAAACGATGTTGCTAATGAGTCAATAAGAAAATTGACAAATGCAATAGAGTCAACTTTGCGTGTAGTGCAGGAAAATTCTATTTCAGAAGGGAACTCTAGGCTGGTGAATAGGTTAACATCGGCAAAAGTTTTACCCATTTTCTCCGGGGATCCTATGGAGTGGATGCACTTCAAAGAGACGTTTGAATTAACGTCCGAATTAGCGGGATATACGCCTAGGGAAAATGTATCGCGATTGTTTTCGGCATTACAGGGAGAAGCACGAGAAGCAGTTCAGGCGTTATTAGGAACCGGTCGTGATGCGGATACCATCATGAAAACGTTAGAATTGCTTTTTGGAAATAAAAAGATATTGGCGCGTAAGATTGTAAAAGATATTCAGGAGTTGCCTGCCATGAATACTGGCGAAATCAGTTTGACGCGCTTTGCGGCGAAACTGCGAAACGCAGTTTCGGCGTTTAAATCGCTTAGACTTGTAGGTCATCTGCATAACCCAGAATTGGTGCAAGGTGTAGCGAAAAATTTACTCTCTGCACTTAAATATGGGTATAATAAATATGCTGCAGCAGAAGATGCAGATAAGGCTGAGTTGGAAAAGTTGGCTGATTATCTGTATCATGGGGCTGAGTTAGCTGTGGCAGGCGGTATTTTTGATATAGAACCTGAAGTTATAGATAGGTTAGGCGCGTCGAGCAAGCTGCCGGCCCGAAGTAGAATAAATAAAACGGTAGCTATGGTAACGCGGGTAGATGTGGAATCTGAACATGTGGGTAAAGTAACACGAGAATTTTCATGTGATATTTGTAAACGCAACAATCACAAACCAGCTGATTGCAGAAATTTAATTCGAGAAAATGTCGATAGGAGGCGATTTTTAGTCCGTAAATTTCGCCTATGTTATAAATGTTTGGAGGCAGGTCATAGGCAGGATGAATGTAAGGCAGAGAATTGCAATAAATGTAAACGAAGACATCATACTCTATTGCATGTGCAGAGGCAAATTAATGATGGTAAAAATGAAATGGGTAATGCAAAGAATAATGAATTATCAGAACCATCTATGGCGCAACAATTTAGCGGGATGGTAGAAAGAATTAATAATGATAGACAATGACAATTACCGTGTGCACTTTTGAAAATAGTGCCAGTACAAGTATCTAGTTTATCGGGTAAAATAAAAACATTTGCTATGCTAGATGACGGATCGACTATTACGTTAATCAGCCAGAATATTGTAAAAAAACTGGGAATTAGAGGTACGCGTGTTGGAATTGAAATAAAAGGTTTAAATAATCAAGAGATTGTATCGGCGTGTTGTGAAAAGGTTTCTTTTGAAATTTGTGGAGACGATGAGAACTATTTTGTTAATAATGCGGTTGCAGTACCTGGCTTAGGTCTTCCGTTACAAACATTATCAGCAGATACAGTAAGAAGTATTGCACGAAATGAAGGCGTTTTTATTCAACCGTACAACAATGCAAAACCTGAAATATTAATAGGGCAGGATAATTGGAAAATTCTTATGACTTTTGAGACAAGAGAAATTAGAGAAACGGGAATGGCCCTTTCCTTAACATCATTAGGCTGGATAGTTCACGGCGTAAAATGTCATATTAATTCTCGTCAAGAAACAGTAGCTTATGCTCAGGCTAACGTTATTGAAAATGAAGAGGAAGAAATTGGCGAAAGAAAGAAACTTGATGAGTTGATAAAAAAGTATTTTCAAATAGATGACTTTGGAGTTCGTGAAATTATACGATCAAATATAAAGCATGAGAGGGTATTGCATATATTAGAAGAAACAACTAGGCGCGTAGAAAAGGGATGGGAAACGGGTTTATTATGGAAAAAGGAAGTATTGCCTTTAGTTAATACGAAAAGGACGGCGATGAGAAGACTTTGTTCTCAGGAGCGTAAAATTGACAAAGATGAAAATTATGGAGGATTATACTATAGAGAAATTCAGCGATTAATTGATAATGGATATGCTAGGAAAGTGACTGATGAAGATAACAAATTGAACAGATGGTTTATATCTCATTTTGGTGTGTTCAATGCAAATAAGCCAAATAAAATTAGGATAGTATTTGACTTAGCAGAAGAAACAAATGGAGAAAGCTTGAATGGTCAATTGGAGCAAGGACCGGACTTATTGCAGTCAATGATTGGTGTACTTATGAGATTTCGTTTGTATGCAGTAGCCTTAAAAGCGGATATTGCCGACATGTACATGAGAGTAAGTGTTAGGGAGGAGGATCGTTTAGCTCAGAGTTTTTTATGGAGAGGCAAGAACAGGAAAAGTGAGCCTGAAGTTTTTGAGATGACGTGTTTGCTATTTGGTGCTAAATCGTCACAATGCAGTGCCATTTATGTAAAAGACAGGAATGCAGATCTATTTGCTGAAAGTAAGCCGGAAGCTGTAAATGTTATAAAGAGAGATTGTTATGCTGATGATATATTAACAAGTCGAAAAACAGTAGAGGAGGCAGTTAGATTGGTAGAAGATATTACGGAAATTAATGGGCAGGCAAACTTTAATATGCATGGATGGGCCAGTAATAATGAGCAAGCTATCGCAATAGTCAAAGATAGAGCAGGAAATAAGGATTCGTCAAAAATGAAATTAGGTGAAAAGGGGGAGGAAAGAGTGTTGGGTATATTCTGGGATTATGTGACGGATAAACTTGGATTTAATGTAGGACTCAAAAAGGTAACAGCATGTATAATTGATGGCACAAGAAAGCCAACGAAGAGGGAATTTTTGAGAGTGATTATGTCAGTGTTTGATCCGTTGGGGCTTATAGCGCCATTTACTTTAAAATCAAAACTCTTGATGCAAGAAATTTGGAGAAGCGGTATTGACTGGGATGAACAAATAAGGGACGAAGAGCAAGTTGGATGGTTAGAATGGATTAAATGTCTGAATGAAGTTAGTAATTGTCGTGTTCCACGGTGCATTACTTTAAAAACAGGATCATATTTGCATGTAGAATTACATACATTTTGTGATGCAAGTATTAAGGCATATTCGGCTGTGAGTTATATGCGATTCATACAAGAAAACGAATTATTTCATGTTGTATTAATTATGGCCAAGTCAAGAGTTGCACCATTGAAGCCCTTGTCAATTCCTAGACTTGAATTACAAGCTGCATTGTTGGGGGCTCGGATTGCTAGGACAGTAGAACAGGAAATTGACATAAGGATAGATAGACGCATTTTTTGGTCGGATTCGGCTACGGTGATTAGATGGATTAAATCAGAACCACGGACGAAACAAGTATTTGTGGCACACCGTTTAGGAGAAATAAATGAATTGACGCGGAGTGAGGAATGGAAATGGGTGCCTACAAATGATAATCCAGCAGATTGTGCAACGAGGTGGGCAAAGGAAAATCTAGAGAAGAATGACTTATGGTTTCATGGACCAACTTTTTTAAGAAAAAGTGAATTAAGTTGGCCTCAAGAAAAAATATTAAAGGAGAAGGAGAAGAAGCATATTGATATGTTAGAAACACGGAAAATGAGCGTATTTGTTACTGCAGTAAGAGAGTTTAATATTCCGGTTATGGGAAAGTTTTTAGGTTGGAGAGGGTTATTGGTGGCAGCACGTCGTGTTCGTAAAGTTGTAGCTAAATGGAGGAGAATTCAGATAAATGATTACGACAATATGGAATACAATGAAAATTATTGGTTCAGGGTAATTCAGCAAGACTGTTTTAAGAAAGAGTTGATTGCTATACAGAATAATAAAGTCATTAGTAAGAATAGCAAAATAGCAAGTCTCAAGCCCTTTTTAGATAATCAAGGAATATTAAAAGCGGAAGGGCGAGTGACAAAAATGCAGGGGGAATATTTCAATAATCAGCCTGTCATTTTGAGTAATGATCATCCAGGGACTAAATTATTAATTAAAGAGTATCATAGACGAATGTATCATGCTAGTAATGAAACGGTAATAAATGAAATACGACAGCGATTTCATGTTATTGGATTAAGAAAAACTTTGCGTTCAATTGTACATGCATGTATCGTTTGTAGAGTTCGTCGGGGTAAGCCGCAAAGTCCTATGATGGCGTCGCTACCAGTAGGGCGTCTGGCATATAGGTTGAGACCATTTAGTCACTGCGGAATGGATTACTTTGGGCCATTTTATGTAAAAATTGGAAGGCGTAAAGAAAAACGATGGGGTGTATTATTTACATGTTTGACAACCAGAGCAATTCATTTAGAGTTAGCTGCTTCATTAACATCCGGATCTGCAATATTAGCCTTACAACGGTTATCAGCCCGCAGGGGGCGTCCGTTAGTAATTTATAGTGATAATGGAACAAACTTTAGGGGTGCGTGTAGAGAACTAAAAGAAGAAATAGCAAATATGAGGACAAATGAGCAACGGGAATATGCCTTAAAGTATGGTTTAAAATGGATATTCAATCCTCCTGACGCACCACATATGGGAGGTGCATGGGAGAGATTGATAAGGTCGGTCAAAGTAGCGGTAAGCACTGTGCTCAAAGATCAGTCGGTGGCAGAAGAAGTTCTATATACATTATTTACGGAAGTAGAGCATTCCGTAAATTCTAGACCTCTTACTCATGTTTCGGTTGATCCGCAAGATGAGGAAGCTTTAACTCCTAATCATTTCTTGATAGGATCATCATCCGGAGAGATAAAATTAGGTAAATATTAGTTGGAAAGTGTACAGCTGAGAAAACAATGGCGAATAGCACAGATTTTTGCAGATGCCTTTTGGAAGAGATGGTTACGTGAATATGTTCCGACTTTGATCCCTAGGAGAAAATGGTTAAAGCGCGAATGTCCGTTTAGCGTAGGAGACATAGTTTTAATAGTAGATTTACAGTCTCCACGTAATACATGGAAAAAAGGCAAAGTTGTTGAAGTGTATAAAGGAGCAGAGGGTGTAATTAGAGTTGTGAAGGTATCTACGGTTAATGGTCAATTCATACGTCCCGTTCACAAGTTGATCAAATTATTAGGTGAAAATTCGGTACAAAAATGAACAGTTTTTTTTTGTACGAAGGGGAGTATTGTTAACGGTCAGATGGCATATGATATAGGAAGTGATAAGAGAAAACTATCATGCAATATCGTTGTAGATTATTAAGTGAAGAGCGATGCCAAAGTAGTCCATAGAGTACGGAATTGCCGGTAAGGAATTCTGTGGCTTCAAACCCCCCTGATAAGAATGATCTAGTCATTCTTAGGCTGCATTGACCCCGATAGGGAGCTAGCTCCATGGTATATGAGGGTCCCACGTTGCACGGGAAAGCCGAAAGGCGGGCCGTGGCACGTCACGGGTTATCGAACGAAATGGCATAAATGGAGCTCAATAGATGATATTGGAAAAAATGTATTGATCATAGTATAGTGTTCTCTTGTTTTTTTCCTCCTTTATAAATTTAATCTAAATGATCTTAGCAATAACATTAATGTGAATTTAGAAGTAGAGGGGACAATTTCATGGTCTCTTTCTTTGCAAATTTGTTTTATGTTACTAAGGTAACTGAGTTGTTATTTTTAATAGTATGAATATTGTATTAAGTTATGAATTGTAACGAGCGGACGTGTTGTCAATAACGTTAAATTAATTTGTTGAAAAGTTATTATAAAATTGTAAACTGTACGTTGTGATTAAGACTGTATTAAACTATTGTTATTATGCAAAGTGACCATTTATTTATGAATAATCATCAATTGTAACTTTGTAAATAACAATTTATGACAAGGTGGGAGTCCTAATGATTCCAACATGCCCAAAAACGTTGAAATCGGTCGAAAAATAGCGCTGGACAATCTACCTCGTATTTCGTTTCGCAATTTTGGCTACAGAGGGCTTGAGGAATCCCGTTAATTGGTATAGTTTCACATGTATGCCTTTGGCCATACGGAACGGAGAAGTACGAGCTTCTTTTGTTTATCGAAAGGGAAGTGTTAACGAATGTAAAAATAAAGTAATTTTTCCGATGAATCGAAACCCTGATTTATCGGTTCAAAATTGATTTATTTCAGCAATAATGCTTGTACGGTATTAATGGTACATGGTTTGTCAATTTAGCTTATGTTCAAGAATATGTGGTTAAAATTGAAAGCATCATTTCTGACACACCCTGTACAGTATGTTGGGGTATTACCAACCACAACTTCAGATCGATACATAAGTTTTTCTAGGGAAAAGAGACATACACCTAGTAAGAAAAAGGAACTAGGAAAAATAGTAAAAACTGACAACAACAAAAATAGATAATGTGATATCTCACGATTGCATAAACCGATTGTAATATTTCTGGTCTCATTTTAAAGCACTTTGAAAATATTCTGACATGAGCATATCGTCAAATTATGAAATCTCAAATCTATATAGAAAAAAAGATTTAAAAAAAATGTTAGATGTTGGGGCGTACAATCTTGCTGTATAAGGGAAGTTAGTGACTCGACGGCATATGTAAATATATACTTGTTGTGGAGACACTACCGTGTCTCTTGATGTGCATCCTATTTATTATTATATGTTCTTGTAGCTGGCCTTAAGAGTTTTCCGAAACCTATCCTAATATTTTCATTTCATCCGGTAGTTAATGAGATTTTTAAATTTGAAAGTGAATACAGGTGTGGGTTTAGCTAACACACGTATACGTAAATACAGCATTTCCACGAGTTATTCGCTCATTACAGTTATTTATACATTTACTTTGCTTTGTCTTGTAAATTTCTGTATGAAATAAAAAAATGGAAAGAGTATTTTAAAAAACTCTTGTAGTCTGCTGCAAAAATATGTGAAAATATAAAGTGTGTATCAGTTTAAAAACAAGCTGCCTTTCGTGTAACCTTAAAATGAACTGACAAGATCAAATTTAAGAGTTCTGTATGTAAGTTATCTTCAACCGTATATTTTTTGTTGGAAGGATTATTTTCTAAAACGTTTAATCTTCTATATATTTAGTGAACAAACCTTTTCTACATAACCTGCATCAGAGTATACTGACCTCGTCACTGTTGACTACTAGTCAAACCTTTTCGCAGGTTTTTTTTTCTTTCTCTCGTTCCTTTTCGCGTTCTTTTTCCCGATTGACCTTGCGCTCTCTAATGAGTTCCATTCTTCTGGCTCGGTGTAAGCTGCCAGAAGGAAAAGTGGAATCTTCGACCGCCGCTGCCGCGGCGGCAGTCGCACCCCTCTCCACTGCCGTCTGCTCAATAAATTACTCAATTTTATTTTTCAGCAGGACTAACGAAGCAGCAGCAATTAAATCGCAATCAGGTCGAATGCCATTAGTCGAGCAATAAGGCACTCGATCTGCTTTTCCAGGATACCTGGCTGAGATACATACTTTCTGTATAAAACTAGCTGTCGAGCTCTTCGTAATAGGACTTTGGACTGCCGATGGATGAGCATGTCCATGGCCATGAGTGCTAAAGTAACCACCCATTTTTGGTTTGATATGCCTATTGTGCATCTCCATATGAACGATTTTCATAAATTCTATTTGTGCTGCCAGCTTTTGGATCTCCTCCTATAAATTTTCATGATTTATAATAGTTAAATACTGTACCAATTAGGTTATTAATTATTGTGTACTAGAGAGAAACAGAGGGAGAGAGAGTGGGAACGTAAAAATTACTCGAACCTTTAACTCTTCGTTCTCTTGAAATAGGTCGGTACCCTCTTCAGGTACCAAACCAATTCCATTCAATGAAAAACTAGCGGTTACTCCACGTGCCCTAGCTCTGCTATCCCATTGGTCACCTTGGCCTCGTAAAACTCGAATTACCTGCAGCAGATAGTTATCGAATTAGATCCAGCAGTTAAAACGCAACAGAGTAAGGGAACAAGAAGATGCGTTTTATATTTCTATACAATTGTAGGAGTTATTAATTTACTAACACGTTAGATGTCATCTGATTTTTCATTAAATAGACTTTTATGCCGTATGTACCGTCGGAATAATGTGCAATAGTTCGCAAAACAAAAGAATCACTAATCACTGCTTTGTTTTACTTCGCTATCATAATTTTTACTTTTGATAACATGACATCATTTTCTGTTATTAACCGTATATTCAGTCAGTGTAAGGGTAAATCCAGACTGGAGCATTTGTGTACGTAGGAAAGTTATTGGAATACTAATACTATATCCTATAAAAGTATATTATGGATAAAAGATAAAAGAATTCTAGAGTATTAGTACGTGAGAAGCGTTTGGGCGCGTAAAAATACTTAAGTTTGGATCTATCCTTAAAAGTAACATTGCCGTTTGACTTCCAGCAGTATATGTGGAAACTATCTTTTGCACAAGCAAATGATGAAGTTTGGAATCTTTATATGTTTAACGCTTGTTTCCTGAGTGGAGATAAAAAAAAAAGCAATGAAATAAATTTTTTTACATGCGAAATATGCTGCTTCTAATGGTGCTATGTAGATTATTCAAAAATCGATATTAATGAAATTACCAAAAAAAATTTAAAAGACAAAGATGAGATAATACACCTTTATTTTTAATTAATGATATGGAGATCAAAATGTATTCAAAGAAATATGAAAAATCATATATTTAAGGTTTGTACTTAAAATATATAATTACAGTTCCGAAATCTTGAAAAAATATGATTTAATATGTAATTAAAGACGGTAAATAAACGAACAGAATTTTTCGGTCAATTTTAACGTTAAATTCACAGAAATATTTACTATCAACTATATGTATACTGAGAAAAATAAAGTACATGAACTACCCTTCACGAGATATCCGCTACCCGAAAATGCAGCAAACATACACGTTATTCAAGGAACTATGGTATCCTTTAACGAATTGTGCTATTGTACTTATATATGATACTACATTTCTGAACTTTCCTAACACATTTGAAATAAATAGTATTGTACACAATAAACGGAGTTAAAGAATTTAGAAGAAGAGCTGTAGTACCTGAAAAGGTTTCTGCTGTACATCCTACACAAAGAGTGTATATGGGAGCGTCCAAGAGAAACCGGACTAAAGAACGCGCGAGGTACGATTTTCTAACATGTGGCTCTCTCTTCAACTCGATGTAGTTTCATGCCGTGTGGTTAGAAAAAAAGAAAAAAACATCATTTCGGAAGCTTTTTTTCTGCTCTTTCCGATGGTAGCCGTTATTTTGTAATTGGGATGCTCTTTAAGGGCGAAAAACTGAGTTGAACATTGGAAAAGCTTTTTCGCAAAATATGTCATTTTTTTCAGATTAAACTATACCATTCGAAAGGGTATATCTTAAACTACATAATTCTAAAGTTTCAAAGTGGAGAAGTAAATAGGTGATAAGTGGGTAATCAATAAAGATAGATGCGCACGGTCCGCCGTAACGCTCGAGACATGTGCTATGCCCTACTATACAGTTGTATGTTACGTACGGAGACGTCTAACTGTATTAGCATACCGTTTATCAACTATTTATTTCTCCACTATGAAAATTAATTGTTTCACACTTAATGATGTCGCCTTTATAATGTGATAATTAATTTTGAAAAAGAAAGTGGAATTTTGTAGGGAAAAAACTTCGTAATCGATGAACTAATTTTTCTATGTTAACAATGTTTCAAATAAATTATAATGATTACTTTTGAAACAGCAGGAAGAAACTGATTAAAATACCGCCTTATTTTAATTTCTGTTTTTTTATAATATCATGAAATCAAATCATATCCAGGTAAATAGTGTGGCGTCTATTAGGAAGTTGTTTTGTGAGAATTTATTTGTTTTTTCTAAAATAAAGGAAATCAGTCCTGCTTAAGCTTTAAATTGTGAAAAGTTTCGCATACATCAATTGAAACGTGTGGAAAAGATCTTGTTCCAGAAATCGGATTGATAATTATTTAAAATGTCCTTATCATCGTTTCGTCGATGCTGTAACCCTCTTTCTTTAAAGAAACATTCCAAAAATGTGAGAGTAATTACAAAAGCTGTGAGAGATCAGTTCCCTTCATTAGAAATGGAATCCAAAATTTGTGACTCGTGTAGAATAAAGGTTGAAGCAATAATTAATTCAAAGGAAATGATTACAGCAGAAGATTGTAGGGAGTTTGCTCTTAATTTGGAAAAGAAACTTAATGATGAAAATACATCGAAAAATGATAAACAATTGTTACTTCAATTACTTTCGGAAAGTTGGAGTATTCGTAAGATTGCTTCTTTTTCAAATTCACCTAAGTGGTTGTCTCAAAAATCGAAATTATTAAATAATGAAGGTGAGTGTTTATCATTAGAGAGGAAAGGCAGTTCTTGTATCTCAAAGGACACTTTAGATTTAGTGAAACTTTTTTACGATGATGATGAGAATAGCAGAATAATGCCTGGTTTAAAGGATACTAAATGTGTTAAGAATAATGATGGAACAAAAACATATATGCAGAAAAGGCTTGTTTTATTCAATTTAAGAGAATTGTATTTAAAATTCAAGGAGAAACATTCAGATAAGAAAATTGGATTTAGCAACTTTGCTAAACTTCGTCCTCCATATTGCGTTTTAGCTGGAACTAGTGGTACGCATTCAGTGTATGTATGCATTTACCACCAAAATGTCAAACTTATGTTAAGTGGCCTAAAAACATCAGGAGTACTATTTGAAATAATGGATAATTATAAGAACTGTATAACAGAAATTATATGCGAAGAACCAGCTGTTGATTGCTTTTTAAATTATTGCCAAAATTGTCCTGGAATTGTATCCTTGCAGCAAAAATTAAAAATATTCTTGCAGAATAATCCTGTTAAAGAAATTAAGTATCAAGTGCGGCAGACCACTGATCGGTCCAAATTGAACACTTACAGTTTCAAGTAAAACTTTTATCGACCAGTTTTTCACTGTTGCATAAATAAAAACCCATTCTTTTATTGCATATAAACAATCATCTTACTTTAAAAATCGGAAACAATTATTAACTCCTGGTGAATATTTAATATCCTTAGATTTTTCGGAAAATTATGCCTTCATTGCCCAGGATGCTACTCAATCATTTCATTATAATAATAATCAATGTAGTATAGCTACAGTAATTATTTATTATAAAGATTCAGAATCGATAATTCAACACAAAAGCTTAGGCATCTTCTCCGAAAATTTAACTCATGATACGGCTGCAGTCTCTTGTATCCAGGAAATAATTATAAATTTTCTAAAAACTTGTTTTGCTAATGTACAGACAGTTATTTATTTTACTGATGGTGCTAAGCAACACTTCAAAAACAAATACAATTTTTATAATCTTCTTCATCATTATAAGGACTTTGCTGGCAAAGCTGAGTGGCATTTTCATGCGACAGCACATGGTAAAAATGCTTGCGATGGAATAGGTGCTTCCATAAAAAGCAATACTAGAAGAACTAGCATACAAAAAATTAACGGCAATCCAATTTCAGATCCAAAAGGAATGTATGATTGGGCTAAAATTTATTTTAAAAATATAACTTGCTTCTACTCATCAAAAGATGAATATCTAAAATCATTAGATAAGCTGAATGGACGATTTAAATCTGCAAAGACCATCCCAGGAACGCAATCATTTCACTGCGTTAAAGTTCACAATAATTGACTAGAATTGAAAGTCTTTTCAGAAGCGGAAACTTCAGAATTATTTCCACGAGTTAAAAATATAAGTATTATCAAAAATAAATGTAAAAAAAAGTAACTGTAAAAAGAACAATTCAATCGAATGAAAAAACTTTGTTAAGACCAAGAAAAATAAAAAGGCAGAAATAGAACGATGTGTATTAATTTCTTTCTCATATACGTATATCATATTGTAAAACTCTATGATCTTAAAAAGAGTAACATTTCAATAAGCATCTTCTTGCTGTTTCAAAAGTAATCATTATAATTTATTTGAAACATTGTTAACATAGAAAAATTAGTTCATCGATTACGAAGTTTTTTCCCTACAAAATTCCACTTTCTTTTTCAAAATTAATTATCACATTATAAAGGCGACATCATTAAGTGTGAAACAATTAATTTTCATAGTGGAGAAATAAATAGTTGATAAACGGTATGCTAATACAGTTAGACGTCTCCGTACGTAACATACAACTGTATAGTAGGGCATAGCACATGTCTCGAGCGTTACGGCGGACCGTGCGCATCTATCTTTATTGATTACCCACTTATCACCTATTTACTTCTCCACTTTGAAACTTTAGAATTATGTAGTTTAAGATATACCCTTTCGAATGGTATAGTTTAATCTGAAAAAAATGACATATTTTGCGAAAAAGCTTTTCCAATGTTCAACTCAGTTTTTCGCCCTTAAAGAGCATCCCAATTACAAAATAACGGCTACCATCGGAAAGAGCAGAAAAAAAGCTTTCGAAACGATGTTTTTTTCTTTTTTTCTAACCACACGGCATGAAACTACATCGAGTTGAAGAGAGAGCCACATGTTAGAAAATCGTACCTCGCGCGTTCTTTTGTCCGGTTTCTCTTGGACGCTCCCATATACTCTCTTACAAGAATGAAGCTTTTGCACCAAATTTTTTTCAGTGTAGTAATCACGGAATATATCAACACACACATACACATACACACACACAAATATTTAACATTTAATTGACTATGATTAAATATAAATGTGCATGCGCAAAGGAAGATGTTAAAAATAGATCGATTTTTCCACGGAGATGGAACCTAAACTAAACATCGTTTCTTATATTTTTTTATTGTGGAATGCATTAGTGATGCTCGTTTTGCCCTAAACGATGGGGAAAATATGGAAAAATTGATAAAAAAAACCAGAAATAAAGATATTTTTCAAATAATAGATCGATTTTTGCTTCTTTGATGGAACCTAAATTAGATATGGTTTCTTATAGTTTTCCTATCGTAAAATACATAACTGAAACTCGTTTTACCCTAAACGATGTAGAAAGTACAAAAAAAAAACTTGACAGAAGGGCAGGAGAAACATGTTCTTCCTATTAAAAGCATTTACATAGGTAATGACCGGCATATATGGCGTCCCTTGATGCATTTAGGAACCACGTTATAAAGTCCCTCACCATCAGTAGCTCAAGACGGAAAGCTCATTTAGCATATATTTTAGATAAAAAAAAACTTTAAATTTTATTATTCGAAGATTATTTAATCTAAATTGTATGCTAACTTGCGCTTTCCGTTTCGAGTTACTGATGGTAAGGGACCCTAACACGCAGTTCCTAAATGCATCAAGGGACGCCATATACAGGGTTTTTTCCTAAGAGCGGAGCATAGGAGATTCGTGTTAGTTGACTATAGCACTCGGAATGATCGAATCTGAGAGCGCTGATTGGTCAATATTGCGTAGTACCAACATATAATAGGCCGTTACCAATAGTTAAATACAAAAAATGAGATTCATCCGCCATATTGGTGTGGAGAATGTTTACATGCTAATCCTAGCAGAAAGATGTGTAAAATGGAGAAATGTCAAATGGTAAGGTTAATACAGTAAAAATTGAAAATAATGAATGAAAAGTACGAATAATCTTCATGTTCATTCAAAGTATTCATTTTTAACTTTAGTGACGACAACATTTGACATTTTTCCATTTTACAGCTCTTTCTGCTACGATCAGCATGTAAACATTCTCCACACCTATATGGCGGATGAATCTCATTTTTTGTATCCAACTATTGGTAACGGCCTATTATATGTTGGTACTACGCAATATTGACCAATCAGCGCTCTCAGATTCGATCATTCCGAGTGCTATAGTCAACTAACACGAATCTCCTATGCTCCGCTGTTAGGAAAAGACCCTGTATAGAAATTTGATCAATCATCGGTGCACAAATGTCCTAAAGTTTAACGGTTAATTTTTACGTACATACTTTATTTGCCTAAATAGCTGGTAAATTGCAAAAACGTAAAAAAATTGAATTTTTTTTTCATTAATTTTTTCCATAAGAACTAAAGGCTTAAATGAATATTATTTGAGAATAAAAATGTCTTAAAATTAAGTGAGGAATTTTTTGGAGACATTAATTAATATTTTAATTTTGCAACTTATCAAAAAATAAAAAATTATCTCTAAAAATACTGAAAGAAATTGGGAGTATCTTTCAATCAATTCTAAGGTATTTTTATTCTTAAACAGTTTTGATTAAACTCTATAATTCTTGAGAAAAAAATTATTAAAGTATGTCTATACTTTTCAAATTACATGCAGTTAAATTTAAATAATTTTTCTCTCGATAACTGAAAAGTTTGATCAAAATTGTTTAAGAATAAAAATATCTTAGAATTAATTGAAAGATACTCTTGAATGTTTTTAGTAGTTTTAGAGATCATTTTTGATTTTTTGAAAAATTGCGAAATTAAAATATTCAAAAAATTTCTCCAAAAAATCTTTAAAAACCTTTAAAAAAATATTTAAATTCCCAATTTAATTCTAAGACATTTTTATTTTCGAATAATTTTTATTGAAGCCATTAGTGCTTATGAAAAAAATAAATGAAGAGAAAATTCAATTTTTTTTACTTTTTTGCATTTTACCACCCGTCTTAGCAAATAAGGTATCATGTAAAAATTAACCGTTAAACTTGTGGAAAGTTGTGCACCGATGGTTGATCAAATCTCCATCTATTTATAAGTTTTATGACTGAAAAAAATTGGAAACTTCGAAAATGAAAAAATTTTGAAATTTTTTTGAACAAAAAAAGCCATATTTAATTTACTGTTCCAAATTTATTGATTTTGAGCCCGGATTTTGATTCAGCACGCCCAAAAACATAAATAATTATACTTTAGACCCAGTTACTACATCGTTTAATATCTGAAATTCAGCTACAAAAACATAGTCCAAAATCGACCGTCTTCCGCTTTAATGGGTTACTCCGGTATATTTCTGGAAACGAGAGAGTGATGTAATTTTTTCAGACCGCTCTTTCACCCTTTCTCTAGATCTTCGTTCGTTTACTCAATGAGCTGAGCCAAAGCAGAATCAATTTCACCCAGCTTTAATGATAGCTAACCGTATACCAGATTAGTTATTATAAAATATTTATAAATAGTCATTAACTTATTAGGTTCTATAATAAATAAATATATGCAACTTAAACCCGCCAGTAGTCGCGTGGGGTGCCACAGACGCCCCGTTTGTTGTTCGTTCCTCGACGTAAAGTATTTATGAATAAAAATTTATTTTTCAATAAATGTCTTCTATGCAATGTTTCCTTTAGCATATAACAGTAGTTGCATTTCTTTAATCCATTAACGCCTAAGCGTTTCGATTTTGATGCACACTTTCAACGCGATTATTTTGTGTGTTTTCGACATTCAAACAATTTTATTTTTATATATTCTTACGTAGAATTTGAAGCTCTTTAATAATCCGGGATCGAAATTTTGATGATACATCAGGAAAAAAAATATGGTCGTTTTAATCATGAAAAACGTGAAAAATTTCGACAAAAATGCTTTTTTGGATTTTTTTACTATGTTACCGCAAAATAATCGTGTTGCAATTATGATCAGTGGTGATCGGAATAGTTATAGTATAATTCAGAATTTTTTTAAAATTATTGAGCCATCCCTTTTTACAATATGGTGGCAGGAACATTAATATTCTGGAAATACCTAAACTAATTTTATTCTTGTAAACTCTATTTCGTATAACACAAATTATCTAAGAACAAAAATACCTTACGGCCGTATTCATAGTCGGTCCTTAACGGGATCACTCACGCGTGCTTTACCGACAGTACAAGTCAATAAACAATTAGTTTAATAAAATTCGAATGTGAAGCAAATTGCAAAAACGGGCTTCTTTATGACAAGGTGCCAATTCTAACGAGTCAATCGAGCTTAAAAAAACTCAAATTGGATGAAGAATAACGCTGTACCACTGTCCCGCGTTCTTGAAGTGGAAATAACCAAAAGTAACCTCTCTTCAAGAACGTGGCACAATGGTACAGCGTTATTTTTCAACTAATTTGAGTGTTTTTGAGTTCGTTTGATTCGTTAGGACTGGCACATTATCCAACAAACGCCCGATTGTTCAATTTGCTTTGCATTTGAATTTTATTAAACTACCAATTGATTGACTTGAACTGTCGATAAAGTAGGTGTGAGGGGGATCCCGTTAAGGACCTCCTTAGCTAAGGACCTCCTTACTATCTAAGCAAGAAAATCAATCAATCACGAAACAGATTGCAGCAGCCATATTAGAAACATTTTTTGTGATTCGCTAATTTCTTTTAGATCGTAATCTCTAGAATACTTTAGTGTATTTATAGTATATGATATATATGTATAAGCTATTTGGTTTCCTTTCCTCAAGGAAGGTCTGATACTTCCTTGAGGATAATATTCCTTTACTATAAAAATATAGGGACTTTTTATGCCGTACAGTTGGCAGCATTGGTAGATAGGTAAACTTTGCTATAGTATATTAACCATGGTAGTAATGAATAGATTACGACCGTAAAGAAATTAGTCAATCCCAATAGAAGATTCTAATGTGGCTACCGCAATCTGTATCGTGCTTGGTTGATTTTCGTACCTAGGGAGTAAGGACGCCCTTAGCTAAAAAGGTCCTAAACAGGATCCCCCCATCAAACCCTCTGTAGCCAACACTACGGAACGAAAAACGAGGGAGAATTGTCCAGCGTTATTTTTCGGCCGATTTCAATATTTATGGGCTTGTTGGAATCGTTAGAACTCCCACCTTGTCATAAATAAAGCCGTACTTTCCAAACAACAACAAAAAAACAAAATTATTTAAAACTTTGCATTAATAATATTTAAACGCTAAACAATTCGAAAAATTGGACTTTTTTACGGCAAGGTGCCAGTCATAACGATTCCAACAAGTCCAAAAACATTGAAATCGGTTGAGAAATAGAGCCGTACCATTGTCCCGGGATTTTAAGGTGGACGAAAACCGAACATTTGAAGGAAGAAAGATAGCCTCCCGACCCTAACGCATCTCACGCTAACGTGTTCCCCCACTAGAACATCGAAACTTATTGCAAAAGCTTTCTTCATATTCACGCTATTCCCCTATCTGTAGCTATATATATAAATACCATTAAAATAATGTCGAGAGCATTTCATCTTGCCGATATAATGAAATTGCTAAAAATGCAATTATCATTTTGGAATAAAATTGTAGAAAAGGTGATTTTGTAACACTTGAAATATAAGGCATACGGCGAAATGCGGTACAATGGTACAGTCGTATTTTTCAACAGAATTCGATGAGACTAGTCATAACTAAAGCCATTCTTCATGTAGATTGTCCTGAAGAGCTCGCATTTTCGATAAAGCTTATAGTTTGCCAGTTATGAACGATTGAAGATGGGCGTGCGCAACAGCTGACCTACGCGAGAAAAGAAATATGTATCTGTACGCCGTGTAACTTCAATCATTCATACCTGAAAAACTATAAGCTTTATCGAAAATGCGAGCTTTTTAGGATAATCCGCATGAAAAATGGCTTTAATTATTACTAATCTCATCAAATTCTGTTGAAAAATACGACTGTACCATTGTACCGCGATTCGCCGTATGCCTTATATTTCAAGCATTACGAAATCTCCTTTTCTATAATTTTATTATCAAAGTGATAATTGCATTTTTAACAATTTCATTATATCGGCAAGATGAAATGTTCTCAATATTATTTTAGCGGCATTTATATATGTATAGCTACAGATAGGGGAATAGCGTAAATATGAGGAAAGCTTTTGCAATAAGTTTCGATGCTCGAGTAGGGGAACACTTAAACGTGTGCTTCGATAGGAGCGGGAGGCTAGCTTCCTTCCTGGAAATTTTCGGTTTGCGTCAACCTTAAAAACGCGGGACAATGGTACGGCTCTATTTCTCAACCGATTTCAATGTTTTTGGGCTTATTGGAATTGTTAAGTCTAGCACCTTGTCATTAAGAAGCCCGATATTTCAATTTCTTTGCGTTTAAATATTATTAATGCCAATTTTTAAACAATTTTATTTTTTTTACGTTATGTGGAAATCACGGCTTTATTTATGACAAGGTGGGAGTCCTAGCGATTCCAACAAGCCCAAAAACATTGAAATCGTTCGAAAAATAGCGCTGGATAATTCTCCCTCGTTTTTCGTTCCGGAATGTTGGCTACAGAGGGTTTTTGAGGGATCCCGTCAAGGGCCGGTTTAAAGTGGAAAGTAGGGTTCACAACAAAACAACAAGAAACCTGAAAATGGTCAATTTAAGTTAGCAGCTTAAGTAGCCTTTACCGGCTGACAGGGTCGGTGAAACGTACCCAAATGCAATGCTACAAACCTAGGAATTCGAAGCCAAAAAAGAAGTGATCATTCTAAGTAGACGACAATCGCACGTAAAAATGATAATTTACCATATAGCTTATCTAGTTTATCTTCAGTGTGTTTTATTTCGAGCTCCTGATCATGAAACCTGCTGTTTTCGTTTCGAATTCTTAGATTTCCAGCGTTGTATTTGCGAACGTTAGTAGTGGTAGCTAGGCGGTTCCTGTGACATGGCGGTGAGGGGGGTGCGGGTGTGCGAGGGGAAGTGTCTCTGTGACATGGTGTTGAGGAGGGGTGCGGGTGTGCGGGGGGAAGTGTGTTAAGAGCTGGGGTATATTGGGTGATGTGGGGGAGTGCGGGTGTGCGGAGGAAGTGCCTTGGCTGTGGGGAGTGTGTGTGAGAGAGAGAGAGAGAGAGAGAGAGAGAGAGATCCCTCTCACCCTCTCTTTCTCTCTCTTAGTCTCTCACCCCTCTCCCATCACCCCAGGGCCCGAATGGTTAGTTATCCTGACAGTTACCCAGAGAACTTTTTGTATTTTAGTTGGTGGAGAAAAAAGTTTCAATTTTCTCCACTAGGTGGCGATCACGAAAATTACTGGGGCAGCTACACCGCTAGGGGTTCTCATCATCTTATAGACTGCCATTTTTTCTTAGACCTGCCCTCGAAGGGTCTTTTCTCCCTCCACATACTTATCTTAGACCCTCCCACTATTTTCCTACTGTGGACCCGCCATTTAACATGATTTCACATTTTTTCATAAACATTGAGCAATAGGAAGATTTTTTCTTTTATGAGTTAGTAATAATTATAAAGTACTTTTTTCATTATATTTCTTTTTTTCTTTTACAGAATAAATTAAGGGAAATAGGAGTAGGGGAAAAGAAAGACACATTTAAATAAAATTTATCATTTAATTAAAAACGTACATGAAACTTATATAAATACTAATATACAATAATATTTAACCCATTCAGCTAATAACAGCTTCTGAAACATAAAAGATTTATTAATATCAAATAAATTGCGAACTTAATTTTAATATTTACCTTTTATTTGTTTCCGCACCCACTTTGCGAAAATATCCACTTCTTGAGCCACACAGTGGACTGGCTTGTTCTTTCTCGTATATAATAATTTCTACAAACTATACGTTTGCGTTTACGTTCTATATTCATTTATTAATATATCGAATTTGGGACAGTTGTATGCTTCTAAGTTCATACTGATAATCCCCAGTGAATTTAAAACATCTCATTCAATGTGGCCTCCTTTGTATGCCACTATCGGCCGTTCACAGTCGTTGTTGATTTGATTGATAAAATCAAATACGTCATGTTGGTTGTATTTTTCACAACCAACATTTCTGTATTCAATTCCGTGTATATTTTTAAACACAAAACTGACTGTCTTTTTATCACTCAAATTTAATCTTACATAGGGCACACTGACCCTAAACGCCTCGTAATGCGTATAATTATTAGCCAAATTTTGTATAGCTATTTCTTTGTAGATTATTTTTTTGTTGACCATAAAGCCATCAATGTCAATGATATGTGTAATTTCGTTTAAACATATCATTGTGGCAGAGTAGCTTAAGAGTCACTAGCTTAACTTGAACTGAAGATTTTCTGAACTGAAGACTACCCTACACGCTCCTCAAGATTTTTTAAATGCTGCAAGGGATGTGAAAAATTTGATCTGTAGTGGGAGGTGACTAACCAGACACTCTTAGAAACACCATTGGTCCAAAGAGAGAGAGAGAATAGTTAAGGATAGTGGGAGAATTGAAATACTTGGTTTGAAGAGAAGGGGAAAACTTTAGAGAAACAAAAAAAAGAATATATTTAAAATAAAGGCAAAGTGTAATAAATTTAGTATTAAAAACGCTAACATGATGATCCCAACGTTCGTCGATTTTCAAGGATTCCATTTAATGGATAAGACATTTATAGTTAAAGAATTAGCAGTTTTACAAGAACTAAAAGTGCATCATATTTTATTTTCACCCCCCTTTCCACATACTTGGTTAAGTGAAGAGGAAAGAAAGAAAACAGAGTAATTATATTTTATTAAAAACAATAACGAATTATTATTTTCAATGAATAAGGAATTTCTTTCTCAGTTCAATTTTTTTCAATCATCATGGCTTAAATTGGATGGATGATTATTCACCATATTATAAATAAAAGGATATTATAAAAAAATATGTATATGAGGATACGGTTTTTGTAAAAGGGGTGGAAAAGTTAAATTGGTTAAGGAGTATTTGTGATTTAAAAATTAGTAACGTAGATGAATATGTGTGGGGAAATTATAATTTAGAAGATGGTTTATATAATTCACAACTTCCTATTTGCATGAATCATGAGGGTATATGTGCACTGAGAAATGTATATTATATGAAATATATGTATGAATCAAAAATCTAGAATATATGTATATTTTAAACTTGAATGCATTCTTTTTACTTCAACGCGCAACCTGATCCGTAAAATATTTATATTACTGAAGTGTCTCGGAGACTGATTATTTGAAGGACTCTCCATCTAAGATTTTTCATTAGTTTCACGCTGATCATTTAAACGGAAAGAACTACGATGTCGCTTCTAAATAGAGTTTTAAATAGTCAGGATGAATATCGTGAGTGGGTACGTGATTGTCGTGATTACATTAAAAAATTGAGAGTTGCTAGCCACAATGCACGTATAGGGGCAAGGCAGAAAATTTTTACGGAAATTGCTCAGATACAGTACCTATTAACCAGAGCAGCAAGAGAAAAAAATTATTCTTCAAATCACGCTCTTAAGAATCCCGATTTAAGAACTCAGCATGATTATCGCGAGTGGGTTTGCAAGTGTCGTGATTATATTCGAAATTTGAGAGAATCCAACCGGAATGTAACTCCAGATGCTGTACAGAAAAATCTTGCAGAAATAAAATGTATTCGAAAGTTACTTCTCGATGTGGCAAAAAATAAAAATTCAATTGGAGCGGGCATTAATATGAAAAAGCTTATTTGGAAAAATCTTGATTCATAATTTAAAAGTCGAATGTGTAGTGGTATGATAGTAAACACTAATTATATCGAACCACATGAATTTCTATTGGCAGCATCAGATATGCTGCAATCTTACATGAACAAAGTATTCAGTAAAGTAAGCGCTGTTAAGATAAATATGGTATTCAACGGACAATTTATTTGCAAGGAAATTAGTGATATCAAACATATTTCCACAAAAAATGTGATTTTATTCAAGACTGATACTTTTAGTGATTGGTATAAAACAAACGTCATAGATAAAATTTTAACAAAATTAGGTGAATTTCAAGAGCGAGATAGTGGGTGGGATTTGGATAAAATATTAAATTTAATTGTGAATATAAATCATTATAATCCACTACATGGAGGCTGTACAATCGACCTTCCAAAACAGGGCTCGGAACGGTTTGCAACTTTCGGCTGATTTCAAGCTCTATCCCCTCCACCAAGTCACGTGGGCTCGCAGTCCCTGGTCGTAGCTGGGCGCGTAAAACATAGTCAGGGGCAGCACACGCAATTCTGGAACAAATAAAATACATGGGACCAAATTACTGTTTATCAGCAATAGTATAAAAATTTACCAATTATTGGCTCAACGTTATTCTAAATATAGTATTACCAAATAATAAGTCGAAAGTGTGCTACACTAATGTAATTAGTTGATTTTAATAAACATTAAATTTATTTGATCTACAAAAGAATAGTGCTATGGCCCTGCGTGTTGAATTTATAACTATTAAAAGTACGCAAATTGCAGTACTATTTTCCCTATTGTAGTTCTGCTGCTAAAAATAAATATGCGTACGAATACAATACTATTTTCCATTCCTTTCGCACGAAAATTATACCTGTAATTATATACTTATATATATGCTTTAATGTTGTAGACTGTTTCAAGGATCCAATGACAGATTCTTAATAGATTTCCACATCACCCAGGAGGTACTATTAATGATGCATTTTTTTGTAAGTGGTATCCCCAATAGATCTAATCCACTGTAATTGACAACAAGAGAAGTTAAAACTTAATTTGGTTTATATGTTGTGACTGGAGGAACTAACGAAGAAGTATCTATTTCGATGTTCGTTAAATATGTTCTCATAAGAGCAGTCAAATTGGAATCATGCATGGAAGACCGTAAATCATTCTTGATTTGTTTCATTTTATAAAACAAACATTCACACAAATAGGTGGATCCAAACATAAAAAATATCCTGAGCCCAAAACTTCTTAGAAAAGGATATTTGTCTTTTGGCAAGGTTTTAAAAATTTCTAATGAGTTCTGAAATTTATTTTTTAAATAATGCAAAGAAATATCATTTTGTAAGTCGCAAAGTTCTTCCCGTAAGGTTACATTTTGCTCTTCAATAGGTACAAAGAAGATATTTTCATATAAAATTAAATCCTTCCTAAGAGCTTGCAAATTTTCAAAACGAGTAGTGAATTCTTCAATAATCGACTGAAGGATATAGAAATGTTTCTTAAAGTCGCAAGTATTTGGAGCAGATTCTTCCAGTAAATATTTACATGCGGGAAAGTGATAAAAGCTATTATGTATTAAATCATGCATAAGCATATTTAATTTTGCTATGAAGGAATCGATATGACTGACTAATTGAGAAATAGATTGTTTTGATGTTTGCAATTTATAATTCAAGGTGTTAAGATGATTTGTTAAATCTGTTATTAATGCTTGCTCACAAAGGGAATCTATATCTTCTAAAAATGATTTGAACTCATTATACATTGCTGATGTCATTGCTATAATTTGCAAGAACATCATTATTTCATTCTTTAAAGCGAAAAACCTTTCTAAACATTGCCCTGCACTAAGCCAACGAACATTAGAATATAAAGGTATATCCTTATAAAGTGAATCATGCTCAGCTAAAAATAATTTAAATTGACGATGTGTTAATGATCTATTTCCTCCTTTAATGAAATTTATCATTTTTGTGATCATTTTCATTGCAGCAGTAATCTTTATTGCTTTGCCACATAATACTTCTTGATGAATAGTGCAATGGATTAAAGGAACTTTTATATTTCTTTGAAATAGCTGCCCAGCAAATCCTATTCTAGTTCCTACCATAGACGGTGCACCATCCGTAATTATGCATGAACACTTGGAAAAATTAATATTAAATTTTTCAAAAGTGTTTTCTACCGCGCTAAAAAGATCTGCGCCTGTCGTTATACTATGTAACGGGAAGAAATCTAATAACTCTTCAGTATAAGAAAAGTCATCTTGTACAATGCGCACAAACATACTTAATTGACTGACATGACGGTTGTCAGTACTTTCGCCGAGGCACAATGAAAAATATACATACGACTGTAGCAGAGATTTCAATTTTTCTTCAATAGAACCAGCTATTACTTACACTCTGGAAGCAACCATTTTATCGCTCAATGGAATTTGAAGAACATCATCAACCGTCAAAGATCCTCCAAATGCATTTACTGCTTTAAGATGACACGATTTAATAAATTCGCCATCAACAAAAGGCTTACCACGTTGAGCAATGAGCAAAGAAATATCGTAGGAAGCTTTTCGAGCAAATGAGGATGTTTGGGCAGCAATATCCAAATTTGGAGGTTCATCAGAATATTGTTTAAGAACTAATTTCAATTCTTCTATTAAATTTCGTCTTTCATCATCTTTATAAATTGAATGATTATATTTCGACATGAGCTTTGAAAAATAATGTTTTTCTACAGTAAATATACAAACTGTGGATGGCTCATAATGGCAAATCAGACATACCATTTTGTTGGATATATAAACAAAGAATTTGTCTTCCCAGCAACTTTTGAACGCTGATTATATTTTTGATTTTCACTCATTTTATCACTCTAACTGTCAATAAATTAGAGAATTCACAACACAAAACCAGCAAAATCAAGGAAGAAATCGATATCACTTGCTTTCAAATGAAATCAATTTTTGATGAACAAAAGAAAGAAGAGAAGATTTATGTCGACCTCTAAATTACAAAATCGCACAACCGGAGACCTAATCGACTAATCCGTTCTAATGACCGTTTATTGTGACACTTTAAACAGCCATAATCATCTATCGAATAACTGCTGATATTTGGAAATGTCAATAATATTGTTGTTATACTGAAAAAGTTCGTTGGGAGACTGAAAATGATACTAAAATATTTAAATCTTCTAGTCAACCTCCTGAGTATAATAACAACACAGGGTAATCGTTACAAAAGTTACCAGTTGATTATTTCGAAATCCAATAATTTTTCAAAAAATGTTTCATACAAAAGTTTTATGGTTCAAAAGGGGACATAAAATGTTATCATTAGTTTGATTTTCAAATTGTGTTTGAAAAACATATGAAGGTCACCTTGAATTTTTTAAATAACCTACTATTTTTTATTGCATATTCTTTTAGCTTATCTCAAGAGCTTTTCAAAACACTATATGAAAGTAACATTCCTTCTAGCAGTTCACTAGATATATCAAATTAAAATTACATGTAGGTGTGAATTTGCTTAAAGTAGTGTGCGTATAGTTGTACACATTCTCATAAAATCGCGTCTTATTTATCATTAAAAACCAGCGAATGTTTCAAAATTTCTTATAGAACAAAAAATATACATTCTCCTGGTGAATTAGCTTTAATAACAATAGCTTAACGAATCACCTTCATAATGTCAATTATTAATTGCAAACGTCAAAACAGTCTATTTCTCAATTGATCAGACGTATTAATTCCTTCGGTGCAAATTTTAATGTATGTTTAGGCATGATTTAGTATTTAATACTATTCCTCACATTGCCATCTGTAAATATTTACTTCAAGAATCTGCTCCAAATACTTGCAACTTTAAGAAGCAATTCTATGTCTTTTCAGAAATTTTAGGCACAAAATTTTTTCTGTTTAAATCTACCTATTTGCGTGAATATGTTCACTTTCGAAACTGAAACAAATTAAAAATGATGTACGATTTTCCATGAATGATTCCACTTTGGCTACTCTTAAGAGAACATATTTGACTAACACAACGAGATAGATACTTCTTTGATAATTCCTCCAATCACAACATATAAACCAAATTAATTTTTAATTTCCCGTGTTGTTAATTACAGTGGATTAAACCTACTGGGGATACTACTTAAAAAAGATGCATCATTAAAAGTACCTCCTGGGTGATGTGGAAATCTATTAAGAATCTGTCATTTGATTATTGAAACTGTCTACATCATTAAAGTAGATAGGTATATAAGTACAGGTATATCTTTCATGTAAAAAAAATGGAAAATAGTATTGTATTCGTACGCATATTTATTTTTAGCAGCAGAACTACAATATGGAAAATAATACTGCAATTTGCGTACTTTTAATAGTTACAAATACAATACACAGAGCCATAGCACTATTCTTTTATAGATCGAATAAATTTAATGTTTATTAAAATCAAATAATTACATTAGTGCAACACTTTCGACTTATATTATTTTGTAATAGTATATTTAAAATGACGTTAAGCCTAGAAATGGTACATAATTTATACTAATGTAATATTTTTATTCATATGGTTTTTTTCAGCATAAACAATAATACTATTGCTGATAAACATTAATTTGGTGCCACGTGTTTTATCTGAACCATAATAATTACGTGCGCCGCACCTGGCTTAGGCTTGCGCGCGCAGCTAAGACCAGCGACTGCGAGCCCACGTGACTTGGTGGAGGGGATGGAGCTTGGAAATCAGCCGAAAGTTGCAAGCCGTTCCGAGCCCTGTTCCAAAATATATTAAGAACAAACATGCAGTGATAAACATACAGAGTGATGATAATACATGTTTTGCATGGGCTGTAACGGCTGCACTCTATCCGGCTATTTCAACTAAACACCCACAACGACAATCTTCATACCCCCATTTTAAATCTGTTTTCAACATTAGAATTATAACATTTCCAACCACATTAAGGTAGATACCTAAATTTGAAGAAGATAATGATGTGTCGATTAATGTTTTCACCATGGTGGATGAGCAGGAAGGGCAGGAGAATGAAATTATTGCACCTCTTCAACTCACAAAATGTGAGAAATCGAGACATGCGAATCTTCTTCTTCTCGAACATCAAGGTGCAGCACATTTTTTATGTATCACGAATCTTTCTCGCTTGCTAAATAAACAACTGACTCGAAAAAAACAATCTCATATTATTTGTAATCGGTATGTTATACTGATTATATTTTAATATAATTTTATTTAATGTTTTTATACTAATATGATTTTTTCTCTTAGATGTTTACACTATTTCTTCAATGAGGATAAACTTCAATCTGATAAACGTGATTGCAGTCAGCTCAATATAAACGTCCGTATACTGTTACTTGAAGAGGACCGTTGGGTGTCCTTTAAAAATGACAAGAACAGTGAAAGGACCCCATTCGTTGTATATGCAGACATTGAATGTTTATTAGAAAAAGTGAATGAAACGAGCGGTAGTAGTAGTATTTATCAAAAACATTTACCCTTTAGTGTAGGATATTATTTTAAGAACGTTCGTGTTTCATCGCTCTCAACTTATAAATCATATCGTGGACTCGAGTGTATAGAATGGTTTGTGCGAGAACTCGATAAAATTGCTAGCATAGCGAGCGAAAAACTAAAGACTGTAGTGCCTATGAGAACGCTAAGTATTAGTGAAAATTTTCGTCATAACAATGACCCCGACTGTCATACAGGGTTTTTGTCTAACAGCGGAACATAGGAGATTTCGTGTTATTTGACTATAGTAAATATTACTATAGTCAAATTACTGTTTTCCATTTAATTTAAATATTAAACGTAGTAACCAAGATTAATTGAGTAAAATGACATTTATAATGGATAATAAAAGCAATTAAACTAAAATAACCATTAAATTGTAACTATCTACGCTTTTATTAATTATAATAATGTATAGTAAGTGCTTCATTGTTATAGTTAAATAATACAATCCTATGTTCCGCTGTTAGAGAAAACCCTGTATATGTAAAAAGCCATTTCTCCCAAATCAAATACGTGTTCGCGATCATGATCATTTAACAGGTAAATATAGAGGACCCGCTCACAACAATTGTAATTTAAACTATAATGATTCGCACGTTATTCCAGTAATTTTTCATAATTTATCTAATTACGATGCACATTTCATCTTCAATGCGATCGCTAACATGTATGAGGGTTCAGTATACCTGCTACCTGTACATAAGGAAAAGTATATTTCATTTACAAAATACATACGAAAATATAATATTCAGCTCAGATTTATTGATTCATTTAAATTTCTAGCATCAAGTTTAGACAAATTGAGCTCATACTTGGAGAGATCTCAATTGAAAAACTTAGAGTCAGAATTTTCGAATTTAAATACGGAACAATTTAATCTACTAACAAGAAAAGGTATTTTTCCTTATGATTACGTAGATAATCTGAATCGTCTGGAAGAAAATGCTTCACCGCCTCGCGAGTTATTCTATAATAAATTAACTGACAGTGATATTAGTGAAGAGGCATATAATCATGCTAAGGAGGTATGGATCTATTTTCAAATACAAACACTTGGGGAGTACAGCGATCTCTATTTAAAAACTGACGTATTATTACTGACAAACGTTTTTGAAAATTTTCGCGATAGCTGCATGGAAAATTATAATTTGGATCCTGTACATTATTTTACACTCCCAGGCTTCACTTGGGATGCAATGCTTAAATATACTGGAATAAGATTGGAACTTTTCACTGATGTTGAATTGTTGCTTTTCGTAGAGCGCGGAATACGTGGCGGTTTGAGTCAGTACTCTCACCGCTATGAAAAAGCAAACAATCGGTATATGAATGATTATGGCTCAACAAAACCAAGCAAATATTTATTGTACTATGATGTAAATAATCTATACGGATGGGCAATGTGTCAAGCTCTACCTACTCATGGATTTCGCTGGATTGAAGATACTAACAACTTTGATATCTCAAGCATACCTATAGATTCATCTGAGGGTTTTATTTTAGAGGTAGACTTAGAGTATCCAAGCGTACTTCATGATAATCACTCTGACTTGCCATTTTGTCCGGTACGTGAGGCTCCGCCCGGAGCACGACAGAAGAAGCTACTTGCAACTGTCGAAAATAAGGAGCGTTATGTTATACATTATCGGGCTTTACAACAATGTATTCGTCATGGAATGGTACTGAAACGTATCCATCGCGGATTAAGATTCCAGCAATCGGCATGGCTAAACAAATATATAGACTTAAACACACGTTTGCGAGCTGCATCTAAAAATGAGTTTGAGAAAAATCTTTTCAAACTAATGAACAATGCAGTGTTCGGTAAGACGATGGAAAATGTAAGAAATAGAGTTGATGTGAAGCTTGTTAGTAAGTGGGAAGGAAGATATGGAGCAGAAGCATTGATGTCCCAACCAAATTTTTACAGTAGCGCCATATTCAACGAAAATTTGGTTGCGATAGAATTAAAAAAATTAACGGCGAAATTTGATAAACCTATATATGTAGGTATGAGTATTCTAGATATTTCGAAAACATGTTTATACGAATTCCATTATGAATATATGCTTCCAACGTTTGGTAGTAAATGTAGAGCATTGTATACCGATACAGATAGTTTGATATACAGTATCGAATGCGATGAAATTTACACGATCATGAGAGAAAATCTTTCAAGATTCGATACTAGTGATTATTCGACTATTAAGCAGCATAATTTACCTCTAGTAAATAAAAAAGTGCCTGGTTTGATGAAAGATGAGAATAACGGGAGAATTATGACTGAGTTTATTGGACTCAGATCGAAAATGTATACATTTAAAATACAAGATAAAATGTTCAAAAAAGCTAAGGGCGTTAAGAGTTGCGTTATCGCTAGAAAAATAACGTTTGAAGATTATAGAGACTGCTTACAAAATTTTACTGTTCATATCCATAATCAAAATTTAATTCGTTCAAAATTACATAATGTTTATTCAATTGTACAGCAAAAAATTTCTCTCAGTCCACATGATGATAAGCGCTATATTGTACAAGGTACTGTATCAACTCTACCATGGGGTCATTATAGGATAAATGAAATAGAATTAAGTGAAGTAGATTTAAATGAAGATTAAATAATTGCTTCTTTATTAATAAATTGTATGTTGCAAAATATTGTTTTTATTTATCCATGAATTATGTGTATTATCGAATCCTAACCACTTTACAAAGACTTTGTCGCCCTTCTTACGTAATACCTTCTCAACTAGATATACATTAGGATTAGCAGTTTTTAAAAGTTCATATTCGTAGAATCCGCCATATATATCCGTACCACTAGAATCCCTTAGTAAATATGTAACAGGATTTGTTTTCTGCACTTTTATAATTTCAAATATTTCAGTTGTCCAATTTGGTATGTAGCCTTTTGCAAATACATTCTTATATTTACTGATTCATACAAAATCACCGACTTTGAACTTGGCACGACCAACGATCTTTATATTACTGAGTACTGTTGCTAAGAGCTTATTAGCATGTTCAGGTTTCACATCGACTGGACGCATTCCTATAGTACGATGTTTTCTTAAATTGTATTCGTCAACCAGTTGTTGTAGCATAGCTCTCCACTTGTAATTTCCATTCAACGTAAATCCTTTCCACATTTCGGTCTTCAATGTTTGATTCCAACACTCGACTATCGTTGCTTTCAATACACTGTATGTCAAGTAATGATTTATTCCATGCTTTTTTATAAGCGATTGGAAATCACTATTATAAAATTCCTTGCAATCGTCGGTCTGTAGATTTTTCGGACATCTCCCGCTCTTCAGGATTTTCAGCAATGCAGCTGTCACTTCCTTGCCTGACTTGGTTTTCAAGGCTATTGCCCAGCCATATTTCGACAATGCATCAATAACTGTGAGAATGTAGTTGTAGCCTGCGTCTGCATAGTTTCTCATGTCTACCAGATCTGCTTGCCAGAGGTCATCGAAGCCTCGTATTATTACACGTCTACGTAAAAAATTCCGTCTGGCAGGCACATGCAACTCCTCTACCAATTGCTTCTTCTCCTCACTACTCATAACTATTCCACTACGTGTTATGTTTACAGCAGGTCATCAAGCACTGGCGGTAGTATAAGTTTCTTCAGGGCATAATTTATATCGTCTTCTCTATTCTTCTCATTTGCAAAATCTTTTTTTGCGAGCTGATTCGAGAAATATTCTACAACAATTTTCAATCCAGCAATCATATCATTTCGTAATTCCTTGTCTTTTCGATCCAATTTATAATCATTATGATCGACTTTATCAATCAATTTATCGATTCTTGTACCAATTTCATTAATTTTTTTCATTAGAGTTGTAAATTTTTCCTCTAGGTGGTTACATTTTAGGTAATAGTGAGTTAGTTTTTCACTGTATTCAAACAATTCCCTCATTAAGCTATCACGCACAGTCATCGAATTACGTAACAGAGCAGCCATTTTCACCGCACTTGTCTCATCCATAACATCACATTCTAAATTTGAAATGATTTTTTTCTTGGCATTAAATGCATTCTTTTGTTTATCAAACTTTAACGTATCATTGTCAATTTTGTGGTAATAATTTCTCACTTTACCAGTATTGAAACCAGCTCCAAATTTATTTCTCGTCATAGTGAAGTAGCACTTTGAACTGAGAAAATCTTGAAACTGCAATCTCTTTTATAAGATGATACCTTCTTCATGGAGCTCCTCAATTATTGACTGTACCTCATTATGGTGATTCGTATGACAAGCAGCAGATGATGCAATTAAAAGTTTTAATCGCTCGACCAGTTCGTTTGGATCGTTCCAATGTACATAGCTCACTGGATTATTATTAACACGCATATATCCCTTGCTTTGTACAAGTTTCGTCTTCGATGGAAATAATTCACTAATTATTTTCTTCCATTTATGGCCCTTATTCCCTCGAAGCTTTCCTGTACTAATGTTATTTGCTCTGTGCACATTAGTTTGAGAAAGAATACTTTTATATGTATCTAAATCATCTTTAGTATAGTCTTCAGGTTCTTTCATGAAGTTCAATTCAAATAGACCTTTCGCGCCAGGATAATACTCTTTATCGATAATAATAAAATTACTGTAATCATCAACATTAAAAGCACATTTCGCAAGCCACATTTTATTCGTCACTTTATCTAACTTAACTCCAAAATTACTGTCAATTTTATCCTTAGCATTATTCGTCAACATCTCTATATATTTTGATGCAATTGAACCAGACTTTATCGTAGTTCGATTAGCATCTTTTACAGCCTCGATGGATGTATGCACAGGTAATTCTATTTGTTCCGCTAAATCTTGCGTGCCATATTCATTATTCTTCTTCACCTTCTCCTCCTCCTCATCATCATCTTCCAGAGAAAGGTACTGTGTTTCGTGCGACTGTGAATCTTCCTGCTCATCATCCGATGAATGACCTTGAACGTTAATTCTAGAGCTGCCTATGAAATCTTTCCGCTGTGGAGTCGATGTGGGATAAGACTTGTTTCGTTTCATCGGAATTATGAAAGATTCCTCGTGTGAGGCAGATCTCTTTATAGGTTCCATTTTCATCTCATGTTTCGGTGCAACGAAAATTGCTTGATTATTTTCGGTGAGCTTCTTTAATGGTTCAACTATTGGTTTAAAAGTTTCATTTAAACTGTCTTACATCATTACTCTGTCTGATTTGAGTGCGCGATATTTTTGACGAATTACTTCACTTGCCTCAGTAATCTTCTTTAGAAGCTTTTTCTCCTTCATTTTGTAAAGCTATTCTCTATTCAATATATAGACTTGTTCAACGTTCAAGGTTAAACTAACATTTTTGACCATTAACATCACTCTTTAATCACAGCATATTTATTGAAACCCTTTCGATATCGTCCATTTTGCATTGCACTGTCTTTATCAATTACTAAAAATCCATAATCACGCTTCCAACAATTTGAACACAATTCACAAAATTTTTCGAACGCCATATCTGTATTTACATGTTCGTTATATATATGTTTTAGGTTAGTTCCATCTTGTTTAAAAATAATTAAAAAATTTGCATTATCACGTATTAGATGTTTTGGTATCCTTGCATAAGTCTGACAAAGATAAAAGCAATCAATCTTAGAATGTCTACCCATGGAGAAGTAATCTCTTATATTGTCTTGCTTATCGGTTGCAACATCATTAAATATGAAAATTGAATTTGGCAGTGCTTCAGCTACTTTTATAACCTCACTATTAATAGAAAATTGGAAATAACTAATTTCTTCATTGTCCGATAATAGTCGCTCCAAGTATCGATATTTTGGTTGCTGCAACGATTTTGAATAAACGTATAGGTTTTCAAATCTCACACCCTGAGGGCTTTGTATAAGGCTCAGCAATACATTTGTTTTTCCACAATTTGAATGGGCCACAAATTATACAGCGTATGGTTGATGGGAGTAGAGGTCCGTGACGTCTCATACATTTATCGGTTGTTCGGTAATCTATATTAGAAACACGAATACCGAGCGGCTGCTTTACGAAGTCCATGACTGAAAACTCTGTGGTCATACAACCTATTTATAGGAATGAAATGAATTGTTTGATCAGTTCTCATCATGCCGTTATTAGTGTTAGATGTGTCAAGTTTGAAAGAATTAACCGCTGAGCAGTTTGAATACATACCGAAAATTTTACTTTTAAAGTACTTTCCGCGTAGTATTCAAGAGGTTTGGAATAAATTGCCTGAACACATTCGCGCAGATCTTGAAGTACAACAATATCGGTGGTGTTTTAAACATCATAATCTATCTAATACAGATTACATTGATGGACCGCCACCTTCAATAAAAGATTGCTGGGCTTGTCAGCAAACTCTGTGCAAGAAACAGAAAGAAAGTTCCACATGGTAAGCTACGGTTGTGGAACTTTTTTCAATAAAATACTGAATAAATTACCGTTCGAAGTACACATATCTGGCTACAATTATTGCGGACCAGGTACTCGACTTCGAGAACGGTTAGCACGTGGTGATCCGGGTATAAATCCTCTAGACGAAGCCTGCCGTGAACACGATATCGCATATTCAATATATAAGGATCTGCTAACACGTCACCAGGCTGATAAAGTTCTTGCACAGCGTGCACGAAAGCGTATCACTGCTAGTGACTCATCTTTACGTGAACGAGTAGCTGCAGCAGCAGTCTGGGCATCCATGAATGTAAAACGAAAACTTGGCTTAGGCTTACAAGTGCATGGAAGAAGCATGAAGAAAAGAAAAATTCGTGTACCGAAGAAACGAGGAGGTTTATTGAGGAAAAAGCAATTTACTCACAAAAAAAAACGGGGGGATTTATTACCTCTGCTCCCACTGTTGAGTGCAGTGGGCGCATTAGTTGGGGGTTGCAGCAGGTATAACAAAAGCTGTAAACGATGCGAAAGCATCCAAGAGACAATTGGAAGAGATACAGCGTCACAATCGTTTAATAGAAGGCAGGCGTGGACATGGTTTATACCTATCCCCTTACGGGCGAAAGGGAGAGGGTTTGAAAAGGAGGAAAAAAACCTCGCAAAAAAAATAAGCAACCTTCCGAAATCTGGAGCTACTAGTAATATTCAATTATTACATGCATGTCAGGATATACCACATTTTCGAGGAGTCTTTATGCGCACATCTCTATCACAAACCGTACTATGCAATGAGTGTGCAATCGTGAATCTTGACGAAGAAAAAGGTTCTCTGGTACACATTGGGTTGCCTACGTTAAACGTAATAATTACGTAAAGTATTTCGATTCCTTCGGAAATTTGAAACCTCCAATTGAACTTTTAGATTATTTTGGTCCTTCTGCTATAATCTACTACAACCATGATCAATATCAATCGTATGATACAAGCATATGCGGTCAGTTGTGTGTCAAGTTTCTACGTGAACAATGTCTTTAACGGTTACTCTGTCTGACCGCGAGTCCATATTGGAGACAGATTTTTTCCCACCGATCAATCTTCAGGAGGGGCAATATGAACTTGTTCTCGTAGACTTTCAGAGCTTCAATTCAATCGCTAATGTTGACGAGTCGAACAATAAGTTTTACTACGATAGCGAAGATCTGACTATACTTACAGGTTGTTATGAGTTGAGTGCTATAATTGATCTTTTGCGTACATTGATGCATCAGGCAGATAATGAAGATGTTATTATTCCACGTGCTAATAATAATACGTTGAAAAGTGAAATAAAGTGTAAATATCTGATCGATTTTACAAAACCTAATAATATAGGCTCTTTATTGGGTTTTTCGTCAGATCGAATTATTCAGCCGAACACTCTTAGCCGAATCAGACCAGCCCGTAAACATTATAAGGGTGAATATTTTACGAATTGAATGTAATATTACTGCTGGTGCATATACAAACGGCAAACCTCAACATGTTATACATGAATTTTTTCCAAGCGTGCCACCAGGCTATAAAATCTCGGAAACACCGAAAAACGTCATTTACTTGCCAGTCATTGTGAAAGTAATTGACCGTCTTACTTTGCGCATTCTCGATCAGGAAAACCGTCTAGTAAATTTCGGTGGGGAAGAAATTACAATTCGATTACACATTAGAAAATGCTAATTTACAAGAATACTTATAAATCACCGATACCAGATGAGCCTATCATCAGTCCAACAGTTGCTGCAGGAGCAGATACATTGGGTGGGGATTACGTTAGAAGACCGCTAACAAGAAAAAATATAACCTTACTTCAATCACTGGGTTTCAAGGTCAGAAATAAAAATGGACCTGTTGGACGTAACCGCACAACCTGTGTACGACAATCGCATTACTAAAATGGAAATACATGCTTACAATCCGTATGCAAATGCATCATTGGGAAATAGTGACGAAATTCGAATTCCAATACAACAGCAAGATTTAATTCTTCTACCATGTGAGAGTTACCTTTACATGGAAGGAAAATTAATCGAGGGTACTCGTATTTCAACTACAACAGCTGAAGATACTGTGGGACTTGACTGCAATTCCATGGCATTCTTGTTCGATGAAATTCGCTATGAATTGAATGGTATTGAGATTGACCGCAGTAAGAATGTGGGTATTACACTAGTTCCATGAAGAATCTCATTTCCCTGACTGGGGAGGAGAGTACGAGTCTACGCCATTCAGGATGGTTTCTATCAGATTATAAGTCTACGAAATATTTCAATTTTTGCGTACCACTGAAAATGCTGTTGGGTTTTTGTGAAGACTATAGAAGAGTCATAATAAATGCACGTCATGAGCTCGTTCTCATTCAAGCGCGTAATGATACGAATTCGATATACTCTTCAACGAAAATCACCGACTCCAAAATTGATGTTCAAAAAGTGCAATGGAGAATTCCTCATATATATCATTGAATGAATACACAAAACTTCAATTTCTACGTATTATCGACCAAAACAAAATCCTCACCATGGCTTTTCGATCCTGGGAACTCTACGAATACCCGCTTCTACCAGAAACACAGAGGCATACGTGGGCTGTAAAAGCTGCAACACAATTGGAGAAGCCTCGATACGTAATTCTAGCATTTAGAAGAAATAAGAAGAATATACAGCATATGAAGGTGCTTGACTTCGATGATAGTTTTGTTCGTGATATTAAAATCTATCTTAATTCTGAATTTTATCCGTATGATCGACTCGAGACTGATACTGAAAAATCACGATTTTCTGTACTATATGATATGTATGTTAAATTTATCCAATCCTATTATGCTGGAGAAAAACCATCGAAACCAATGCTTGATTACAAAAATTTCTTAGAATATGGACCCCTCTTTGTCATTGATTGTTCGCATCAAAACGAATCTGTTAAATCTGGCACAGTTGACGTTAAAATAGAGATCGATTGTTCTACAAATATTGCAAGCAATACAACTGCGTATTGTTTAATTATACATGATAAAATTGTTGAATATAACTCGCTTACAAGTATTGTTAGAAATGTAAGTTAATCGTTAATAGTTAGCAATGTAAGTTAATCGCTAATAGTTAGAAATGTAAATTAATAGCTAATAGACTATAGTTAAGCTTATCATTATAATGAAGAAAAAATAATAAATAAGATATAATAATCATTTATTTGTTTAAATCATTCCTTACAAATGTTTTCTAAATTAATCTTTTGAAATTTGACTAACAATTACAAATGTCATATTATTGTAATTTCGACCATGATACGTGAATGTTAATATTTGATTTGAAGCTGCATCTTGAAAATTCTTGAATTGTTCTGGTTTTTCCAGTAATGCCATCATCCTCGCAGGCAAGAAGAACCATTCCTTCGTAACCAGCTTTGCTATTATTCTCTCTCCATATTTGGTTTTAATTTTCGATAATTCAGTTATTCGGTATGACCCCCCAATCTCCAAAGTATTCAGTTTTATAAAAGTTTTTGGTTCTACAGTTGCGAATTCATTAATCTTAGTTAAATCCATTTCTATAATAAAATAAAAAATTAATCTTAGTTAAATCTATTTCTATAATAAAATAATATTAAGATAAGAGAATAACGTAAAAAGAAAAAATAATTCTTACCTTCTAAAGATTTTCTACGACAATTACGTGATAGTGAAAAAATATTCTGTCTGCAACGTGACACTGGTACTTTGCACTGTGCTTGAAGCTTCAATACTGCTATTACACCACAATAAAATATTCTGACTGCAGCATTACAGACTTGAACTTTCGACTGCTTCACGCTTCTAATCGAGACTGAATGAAATTTCCTAATTGTTAGCGTGGGTGACTTTGAATAATATCGTAGGAAGGGATAAGATATACACACTTATTGGAGATTGAGAGTAGGGGAAGTGTTGCAGGCGAACGAAATTTGTAATAGGTTACTCTCTTATGATTGTAGATTTCAAAGAGAAGTCATTATTTTAAACGTGTTGATACATGTAGTCTTTAGATCAAGTAGTTGTTAATTAAAACAAATGAATCCATTTAATTATATACACGTTCCTTAGATAAAGTGACATCAGTCTAGAATATAAACTTTTCATTGTTTAAAAGCGAGTCGTGAGATACACGTTCTTTAGATCAAATAACTGTCATCTAAAACAAATATATTTAATTCAAACGTGTCATAACACGTACTAGATGGTAAAGATAGTCACGTTCCTCAGATAAAGTAATGACAGTTTAAAATATAAACTTTTCATTATTTAGAAACGAGTCGTGAGATATACGTTCATTATTACTTGGGTGGGGAATACTAGCTTCTTAAGGACGTATCCTGAGTGCAGCTTAAAATTTACGAGCGCATCAATGACTTCTTGAAAATCTTACTTCACACTGTGACTCTGTTTAGCACATGGGTTCATTTGTCTGGTCTGCTTGTGAGAAGTCTTGAGAAAAAAATAGCTAGAGGCTGAATGATTTGTTTAGTCTGCTTGAGGGAGGAAAAGTCACGAAGAAATAGCTAGAGGCTGGTTGAGAGGGTATAATATGGTCAGAAAGTATCGAGCGCATCAATGGCTTCTTGACAATCTTACTTCACACTGTAACTCTGTTTAGCACGTGGGCTCATTTGTCTGGTCTGTTTGTGAGAAAAGTCGAAAAAAATAGCTAGAGGCTGGTTGAGAGGGTAAAATATGGTCAGAAGGTATCGGGCCAGTTCTAGAGAGCCCTGGGAAAGCTCACAGGAGGAACATTGGGTGGTCCCTAGAATTTCACTCCCCATTGTTTCGCAAAAGGAAAAATAATGTCTGTTAACTATGTGACATGTAGAGCATGCTTGCAGGAAGATGTAATGAATAATCTATTCACTTATAATATGCTTACAGTAATTTTTATTCAATATATATATATATATATATAACTAAAAAGAGTTGAAACATATAATATTTTAAAATATGAAGCTATTCCTCGGCCCTTGCTACCTCCATCGTTGTCCCCTCATTTTCCTCCTCCTGCTCCTCCTCCTCTTCCTGCGGAATTATCCCTGCCTCTACCTCAATCATTCCGATACCGCTCATCAACATTTGCATACAGCGTGATACTGTAAAAAACCATCAGATTTTAGAAAAATGTATGATACAATCTCATTTATAATAACTTACTATTTTCATACTCCATTCCATCCGTCTCGATTGTTTCTTCATTTACCACTCGTGATAAATTTTGCATAATTTCACCCATTATTCTTGTAATTACAGGAATTACTGGAGAATTCTGTCTATACGCTAAATTAATAACCATTTGATACTGCATATTTTTTCACTTTATATTTTTCGACAGCTTGTGTAAGAAAAAAGGAATCTGTATCCAAGGTTCAAGAAAGGTATAATGTGAAATTAAAAGAAGGACCCATAGGAGGAAAATAGTAGGAGGGTCTAGAATGGATATGTGGAGGGAAAAAGTCCCTTCAATGGCGTAGAGGTCGGTTGAGAGGGGAGAAAAATGGTTAGAGAGTATTAGGGAAGTTTTCAAGAAGAACATTGACTTTAGTTTTAAAAAAAAATTTAATAGATTCGCTTGTTTCATTATTTACAAGTTGTAACATTATATCTCATTCAATTAAATTTTTGTTAACATATAATATATGAATCTATTCCTCTTCCTCCTCCTCCTCCGATCATGTATAAGAATCGTCAATCGTATGTCCTCCTTCCTCAATTTCCCTGATACGTCTTAAAAACATTTGTAGGAAGCATAACACTGTTGATAAAAACGAAAAAATTAGACGATTTTAAAAAAAATGTATAATGAGGTTATCTATAATAACTTACCATCTATATCCAACATATCTTGTGGCTCTCCGTCACTTATTTCAATGAAATTCAAATGAAACAATTCAATCATTTCCTGTAATATACTGTCCGTAGGACGTCCTAATATAATAGCAATGCTAACTCGCATATTTTTTCAATTTATAATTATTACTAACTTGTATAAGAAAAAAAATCTACCTAATGTTCACGGTTTAAGAAAATGTGAAATCAAATTAAATGGCGGGTCCACAGTAAGAAAATAGTGGGAGGGTCTAAGATAAGTATGTGGAGGGAGAAAAGCCCCTCCGAGGGCAGGCCTAAGAAAAAAAATGGTAGTCTGTAAGATGGTGAGGACCCCTAGCGGTGTAGCTGCCCCAGTAATTTTCGTAATCGCCACCTAGTGGAGAAAATTGAAACTTTTTCCTCCACCAACTAAAATACAAAAAAAGTTCTCTGGGTAACTGTCAGGATAACTAACCATTTGGACCCTAGGGTGATGGGAGATGGGTAACCCTTAGGAAACAAGTCCACCCGTAGGATAACTAACCATCAGGGCCCAAGAGTCATGGGAGAGGGGGTAAGCCTTAGGGAACTAGTGTGGACCCGTAGGATAATTAACCATCCGGGCCCTAGGGTATTGGGAGAGGGGTGAGAGACTAAGAGAGGGTGAGAGGGTGAGAGGGATCTCTCTCTCTCTCTCACACACTCCCCACAGCCAAGGCACTTCCTCCGCACACCCGCACTCCCCCTCATCACCCAATATACCCCAGCTCTTAAGACACTTCCCCCCGCACAACCGCACCCCCTCACCACCATGTCGCAGAGATACTTCCCCTCGCACACCCGCACCCCCCTCACCTCCATGTCACAGAGACACTTCCCCCCCGCACACCCGCACTCCCCTCACCACTATGTCACAGGAACCGCCTAGCTACCACTACTAACGGTTCACCGGTCCTATCAGCCGGTAGAGGCTACTTCACAAGGCTGTCAATTCAAATTGATCATCTTTAGGTTTTTTTTGTTTTATTGGGAATCCTACTTTCCACTTTACACCCGTCCAAAGCAGCTTTTTATTAAATAAAAGAAATTTCCTTGCACGTTAATCATTCTTTTAAAAAATCGACTCGGTGAAGTTGCAGAGTGAGATTTCATAACTAATATGGCACCTGAGAAATTAAAATCGAGCTAAAAATAGAAAGGTTTTTACAAAAAAACCAAGCTAATAAAATAATTAAAGGATAATAGTTAATAAAATGGCATTAGATGCAGATATAAAACTACAAAATTTTCTTCTACATTGTCTTCCATCTTTCATTTAATATTTCATCATTATTAATTAAATTATAAAGCAGGATTTTGTTTATTTTAAATTTAAATGTCTGGCTAGTACAGCCTGAATCTAACGAGACAACTAACCTATAATTTTTTAAGTAAGACCCTTTATTTTATTGTATATTATTATAATTTATTTCAAGAGTTTTACAAAACAATGTACTAATTTAAGATTTCATCCAATGGTTCACTAAATATTGTAATTTACAATTATAAATAGATAAGGGGAAGGCTAAAAATGTGTGTCCGTGACGATCACGCATATTGCTTCGCTCAAAATAAACATTACAAGTAAATTCAAATAAAAATATCTAGTGAATAATTTAATGAAATTATAACTGAATATAGTGCTTTGGAAAGCTTTTGAGATAAATTTAAGAATATGCAATGAAAAATATAAGGTATCATTTAATAAAATCAAGATAACCTTCATAATTACTCTATTCCTCCTGCTTTGAATATTTTTTATATATTTATTTAATATCTTCCTTAATACCTAGATTGACGCTTTTTTAGAAAATTAAATATTTATTTCTATTTTCAATTTATTCCTGGTAGATTTTGTAAAAAAATTCATTTTATATAAAACTGTAGTAAAGGAAACTCTATTGTAATTAACAATATCTACACTCTGTACAACTAGCCATAGATAATTATGCACCCTATATTACTATAAGTTGAATTATTTGAAAAGTTGAATACTGACTTTTGGGCCAAATACTAGAGACACCGTTACAGAAGTGGAAAGCTGTGTACGTAAAAATCCTAATAGATATTTAATATCTGGACCTGCATGTGGAAATATGAAAACACTGAAATGAAAATTAATGAAAGAAGATTACAAATAATTCTAATTAAATTGATTTAGGTTAGTAAATGGCATGATTGTATATATGCTAGTACATACTGAATAGCGATCATTAATATGTTGACAGCTGCTATATTATAAATTGCATAGCTGATCAAACGTGCCTCGTTAAATAAACTTTCTGCATTTCGAACGTTGTAACAAACTTTTATACCCCACGCTAGAAACATGATTTCACCTGAAAACGTTAAGATATAATTAGAGCTGATCGGGAGTATTTTTCTTTCTTTATTCTACTACGTTTACCAATAGCTAGACTATGATCCCACCAATTGAAGGAGCATTGATAAAATTTCAGACCGTGACTATCAGCGATTACTTCGGCGTATGGTGGTGCGCTGAGGGTCCAAGTGCCGAGATAAATTAACATTACTAATAAAATTGGTATCATCCATTGCAATAATTGTTTATCCGTAAGCTTAACTTTGTGTGCACTTTTTACGCGATACGTTAAGGATACTCTGCAGGCAAAGAGAGACAGAAAAAATTAATTAAGCATTCGTTAGATACATGAAAATTGCTGCAGCCTATTTCAAGAATACAGTTTGAAAAAGGTTACCTCCAGGTTTTCATAAGTAGCGCAGTATAAGAAATGCAAAATCCGAGATGCCTCGACCATTTTGTAGCGATGCAGGAATACATATCCAAAACTGGGAAAATGGCTGCCATCTAGGATAAAAAATGAGTTCATCGTTAATATAGTGCTAACCAAAGTTATGTTATCTTAAATATTTAAATATTTATTGACTTTAAAAAATTTTCTAGAAAAATTTTATTTTCTACTTAGAAAAACGTATTTAATTATAAGATAAATTCGATGTTGAAATTAATTATGATGGTCATAAGTCAACATTTCTTCTGAAAGTGGGTAGACTAGTTTCTAAATTTATAAAAATCGAATTTTTGCATTTTTTAATAATTTAACGTGTCTAGAATAATACCCTAAAGTATTAAAAATGAGTAATAAATATTTCAATAATACTAGGTATATAAGTGAAGCAGGATCTCGGCTGCCAGGCATTATGTATCAGATCCTTGCAGGGAAGGTCAAGTACCGTTATTTTCTAGGGGCTGGTGATAATAAGTAACCCTCTATAGTATTTCCCGAAGATATACAAAAGAATTTTTCACAATGAAACTATTAGTCGTGCAACGTACTTTTGAGCGTAAGGGTAGCCCGTAGCTCTCGAATAGTCCAAGGATCGGCGGACAGGAAGGCGAATAATATGATGCGGTAATTTATGTAAATAAACTAGGTTTATTTATATAAATAGTTATTTAAATTGTAACGAGACGCTTGCTCTGTCGCTACCCCCACCTACGATACCGCGTAGTAGGGAAGGCTGTGGCGTTCGTGGTGCCGATACCGCTGCCTACCCTATAGCGTGCGCGGAGTATACCGTTCTCGGCGTATGCCTCTCCGACTTACCGGAGCGGCCGCTCAGAGCGTCACCATTGTCGGCTCCGGCGGCTTGGACGAGTATAAAAAGCCGAGTTTGATCCCACTAAATCATTCCATATCCAAGGGCTCTCCGGATACATTCCTACCTAGCCTACGCAGGAGTTATCTGCGTATTGCGATTCTTGCTCAGGAGTTCTCCGCATTATCTATCTGCCATTCCGAATCTATGCCATGCTAACAGCTGCGTTCAGGAGTTCTCTGGACCTACTACTTTTCTTTCAGTACTAACCGCCATATATTTTCAGTGAATGCAATAAGCCGCCATATTGACGTGTACCGGGCCCCTCAGAGAGGCCATCGACTGCCGCACCGCCTTCCGTCGTAAATCTGCAGCCCCTCCGTAGGGAATACCGACCAATGCGCCGCCAGTGGGCGACCGTACAAGCGTGCTAGGAAGTGAGTACATTTACGAACACACCTGTGATGGCAGACACCCACAAAACACAAACATAAATATAGGCTTAGGTTTGTATAAACATTGTAAAAATCATTAAAAAATAGTTTTTCTGATTATTTTTATAATAATAAACTGTTTTTAATATACAATATTAAACTTATCCAAATCAATTTAATCCCTCTCAGTCAATAGAACCCGGACTGCTTTCGGTGACTAATCCTCGGTCACAAAGCACGTCGCAAAATATATACACATATTTATAAACAATTGCTGTGTCCGTGGATGCCGTAGCAGATGCCTATATACCAATGGAATTTTCGATCGGATAGTCTTAGGGACTTTCGATCGGAAAAGAGTGTAGGTAATTAGATGGTCAGAATGGCCATGGAGAGGTTCAAGTAAGATTCACCTCGGTGATATCTGGTTCTGAACAGCAGGACACTATCGGCGATACTCGCTCTGAGTTTCAGGAAGGGAAAGCTCTCGATATCTCACTAGCTGCGAAATCTTGCCTTAGTTGTCCGCGGGTATCTTTTATATAATTACACGCTTGCATTCTCGGTTATGAAAGAGCACTTCAACGCGGTGGCCATCTAGCAGCAGTCACGGGAACTTCTTGGTTGCGGGACGGCTCATTACAGTCAAAAAGTTTTAGCATTTAGGAAAGAGTTAATAGAAATTATAATTTGCTTTGAGTAACCGTACAGTGTACTTCGCACTTCAAATTTGAGTGACAATATTCTGTACATAGATTAAAACGGGGAACCACAAAACTGCTACATACAGGTCTACAAACAGGAAGAGAAGATTCGTGGGAAATCGACGCACACTGTAGCGACTAATCCAGTTCACTAGTACTGTGACTGAAAAATAATAAGCGACTGAGATGAAGAGATAAATATTAACAATACTCGCAGCTATCGTATTATTTAGTATTTTTCTGTTTTATTGTAAGTAACAATGTAGTAATTTGCAAAAATTGCGAAACAGATATAAAATTTAAAAAAGTAAGTTTAGCGGGGTTGAGATTTAAAATTGTTGTAACATGCAAAAGCGGTCTTTCGTATATTGAGTTTGGTACTAAGATCTGTAAATCATATGAAATTAATCGGCGTTTCGTATTTGTGATGCACTTTTAGGATAGGAAAAGAAGGATTGAATCAATTTTGTGTAGCTTGATGGATATGGCGAAAATATTGTATACAAACAGTTTCGTAGGATATTTTGAAAATGTTTTAAGAGCTGCTTAACACGTTCACGCCGGGGCCGATTTTCGTTTGTTTTGTTATGAGGCGGCGCTGAAATGAACATCGCGCTTCATCTGGCGGCGCGTGATTATTGCCTATTCAGACCTGCATACGCCTTGTTTGTTGCTCTGCAGTACAGTGAGATCTTATTGTGCAAGTTTTGTAACTCGTGCCGTTTTTTTCATTCTGACCACAAATTTCCGACAGTAAATATAATTAGAAAGGTGATTAGAATGTTTTTTTAATTTTTACCCTTATAAAAAATGGATAACATGGATATGGAAATAAGTGATTCGGATGAATCTATAATTAGAAGCAAGAAAAGAAAAGTGGCAAGATTACGAATAGTTTCTTCCTCTTCAGACGAGGATTTTGTTAATTTTATCAATGAAGAGAACGAGTGTTCCACGGAGGAAGAATATTTGATTTCTAAATCAGAGAACGAGGATCACGATGAAGAATGGCAGGAAGTAAAAGAAAGAACCGTATTAATAAATGAGTATTCGAAAGAAGAGGAATTTTTACATAAAAATATTGACTGTAATGACCCTTTTGCCTTATACAAACTATTCTTCACGGATTACATACTAGAGACTATAGTTGATGAAACAAATAAATATGCTACTCAAAGTATAAATAATTCTTCATCTAGCAGTAGAATACACCAGCAGGGCTGGCAGTCTATTACAAGAGATGAAATGAATACTTTTTTTGGCATATTGCTTATTATGGGTATTGTGCAATTGCCAGAAATTAGATTGTATTGGTCAAACAACGATATGTATGCGAACACACGCATAAAAAAGGCAATGACACGTGACCGTTTTCTATCTATTCTTAAGTTTTTACATTTTTCGGACGATACCACAGCCAGAACTGAAGATCGGTTGCATAAAATTCGAAATATTATTGAAGCAATTGTAGATAATTTCAAGAGTTCTATAAAACCAGGCAAAAATATTGTTATCGATGAAAGTATGGTCCCCTGGAGAGGACGTCTAGGCTTTCGCCAATACATCCCAGGCAAGCGACATAAGTATGGCGTAAAAGCATACAAATTGTGTTTACCTGAAGGCTACACTTATAATTTCGAAATTTATGCTGGGAAAAATGGACAGATCATTGAAAAATCACATCCCCATGACGTAGTAATGAGATTATTAAGTGGCTTATTATTTGAGGGCCGCACAATATTTATTGATAATTATTATACAAGTGTCCCTTTGGGTGAAGAGCTTTTAGAGAAAAATACATTTTTTTGTGGTACTGTAAAAATAAACAGAAAAAGTCTACCACCGCAGGCAAAAACAAAACAAAAACGTGGTGAAATGATAAGCTTTGAAAATCGTAGTGGTGTAAAATTTTTGAAATGGACGGACAAAAGACCAGTTTGCATGTTAACTACCTCAAAGAATCACCAGTGTAAATTTGTGCAAGGAATAAATGACCGAGTAAAGCCCGATGCTGTGTTTGACTACAATATTGCAAAAAAAGGTGTCGATTTATCAGATCAACTATCGGCGTACTACAGTTGTTTACGAAAAACCATTAAGTGGTACCGAAAAATAATAATACAATTAATATGCGGAACTTCCCTCGTGAATGCGTGGTATATTCATAAAAGATGGGGCACTAAAAATATGACTATGTTAAGATTTAGGGAAATTACTATCGATAATCTTTTGTCCAATGAACAAATATGCCGTCATATACCGTCACATAAACACGTTCTTCAATCATATAAAGGATCGGCAAGAGACACCCGTAAACGCTGCAAGGAATGCTATAAAAATATGTCTAATAAAAAGGGCAGAGCTTATGCAACTAACAATACTAAAAGGGTTAAGACGTATTGTGGACTTTGTGAGGGACAGCCAGCACTTTGCTTGGAATGTTTTAACAAATTACACAAAAAACAATAAATAATGCAGTTATAAATAAAACAATATTAGATTTTATGTTATTTTAACCGTATTTGAATTTTTTGTATAATACTGTATTATTATGTTTGTTATTGAACAAAACTTATAGTTCTGATACATTTCTGATTATAATTATTATTAAAAATAAATGTTTTTAATGACAGTTTAGTGTGGGTCACCGGTGACCCGCGCCGCCCGATGAGACAGTTTAGTGTGGGCCACCGGTGACCCGCGCCGCCCGATGAGACAGTTTAGTGTGGGTCACCGGTGACCCGCGCCGGCGCGAACGTGTTAAGGTATATTGGTCTTCTGTGAATAAAGGCGCCGAAGATGAGAAAGAAAAAGTACTAGAAAAAGAAGCTTCAGATATCAATTTTACAATTTCTGCAGAGAGTACATAGAAGGAATTTGAACATACTTTGCGTTTCGGCGTAACCACTTTTGCGGGAAAAAATAATAATACGATCATTGATACGCCAGTGAAATTAAATGACTGTAAACGACGTGAATATTGAAGAAAAAGACGAGAAGAAGATCCAGAAGCCTATTACGAATGGCTCACAAATTATAGCGATTGCCAAGCTAATCGTGAAAAGTCAGCTGCGAAAACGGAAATCAGCAAAGTGAAAGATAATGTTTAATTGTTTGCTTAAAAATTATGGATTAAAATACATACGCTACATTGTTGGCAGCGATAGTTCTACTAGTAAATGTAGTGAATAGAAGGATTCATATGATATGAAAATCGTAAAATTAGAACATTATCTGCACGTCAATAATCAAATAGCAATGCGATGCTGAAATGAAAAGAAAAATGTAAAAATTTGGGAGGGAAAAATAAGGAACCGATAAAATTAACTGGCCAAATCATAAATAATCTTCAAAAATATTATGACTTGGCTATCATAAGACATTAGGAAAATGTAGACGAATTGTACGATCTGATTTGGGTTGCGTACTATTATAAGAGTAGAATTGATAACAAGCCGCAACATCAATTCTGCCTTTAAGACGTGAACAACTGGTGCATGTAACGCTAAGCGAAATCTGAATGTTATGATATGAAGAACTTCTAACATTATTATTTATCACTAGATCAAGATGTTTTGACAGCATTGCACCTAATTTATACGGATTTGAGTAAAACAGAATTATTAAACAAGAGTTAGAGCAATAACACTCAAATTAATAATAAGAGTTATAATAGCCTTGTTGCATGTATTAACTATAAATACCAAGGATGCATCCTCTTATACATAGAGATAATCTCATTATTTAACTCATTAGGACAACATATCAATTATCAAGTTCCTAAAATGTACATACGCTAATTAATATACGCAGAAATGATGTTGTCTCTGATATCCATATGAAATTGCCCCACGATTTATAATGAATAACTATAATTACTACAGCTTTATGGTCAATTAACCATCCTCTATATTTCGTCATCTAATACTAAGCAAATAAGATCGGTCGTCCTTGATATTCTTGACAATCGTCGAATATAACTGTAAAAAGGGGTTAAGCGAATAAGTAATAAAGTAGTTAGTTCGCTCAAGCAGTTACAAGTGACAGAATCAATTCCCAGCACAACACAAGGGTGAAGAGAATAAAACAAAATTTCTTAGATTAAATTAATATATTACCTAGTTAAGATTTATATCATACAGATTTATTATGCCACTTGGCTTCTAAGCACTTTGTTACTGACTTTCAAACTGTCAATCTGGATAATTGTTTTGCTGTTGCAATTTTTAATGATGGATTGAAATCCATGTTAAACACTATTTCAATTTTCGGAGCGATTGTTATGGATCTTGTTCGAAAAATTATGATGAGAATCACAAAAGATAACGCGCATCAAGTTAGCAGAGAAAAGGAACCAGAATATTTCCAAAGGTGCTCGAACAGCTCGTGAGATATCTACAGCAAAAGATTAACATTTGCTTGAATAAGTAGAAGTTGTATTATATGAGCTTGGAATAACAGAATAGTTATGTAAATACAATATTTGAAATATTTAAACTCAAAAATCCGTACACTTTAAGCGTGTTTTTTATAAACTACATTTTTCTATTTTGCTGCAGCTCTAACTCGCGAAAAAGTGGATAGTTTCATTTCAGTTTTTGGGGTGATATTGAGCACACATATTTTTACATATTATGAATAAGGATATTTTCAATTCATAAAAAAAGGGAATTTTCCAAATAAAAAAAAACAGCCGATAGAATAATTGTTGTCATGACTGTATAAACAGCCATATATTTAAGTAGATAGGTCTATTTCTCGTTAGTGTGCGCTGTACTTTTATTAAACAAATTCAATATTTATTTGCACAAACGCGCTCAACGCTATTGAGTACAATACTGAAGAAAAGTAAAAAGTAATCAAAAACTATACATTTTTCTCCTCTTTTATTCAAGAAAAGGTCAAAATACATTAAAAAGAAGAATCGCTTTTGGGGGAATTTCTTAATAAAAGTAAACAGACTCAAATTTTCTTTCATGTTCACAACTTATCTATTTAATATTCACAAGACATTCGTCAACCTATTAATAAAATGTGCACAAACACATTGGCTTTTTCTTATTTTATAAAGGAAAAGACTGTTATGTGCGTTACAAATTAGAACCGTCTTTGTAAATTGGTTAAAAAATTTAACGAATCTGAATCTTCGTAACGCGATTACAGTTTGTGACGCATGTTTTACCGAATGTTACTTATACAGGAAACTCGTCAACTTCGCAAAAAGCTTGCATCGACTTCCTTAATTGATAAAAAACGAACTTGTACGCAGTAATAGCACAGGAGCTGCTGACATTTTCCGAATATGATTTTATAAGATTAGCAATCTACGTATATCGCAAGAATCATTGACTATTAAAGAAATGCTAGGGTTACCGGCACAGATCCTTAATAGCATTACTATCAAAAATACTTAAGAAATTATGAAAAACAGAAATGATTTTATAGGAGATTTAAACATTTACTACATTAAAATTATTATCATGAAAAATTATGGAAATAATTTTCTTAAACTACCCCTCCCTTAATAAATAGGTCTTAAAATTATTGAAAACAAAAAAAAATTTTAAAGATTTAAAATTAGTGTAAATCAGGAATAGACATACATATAATGCAGAAAGAATAGTTTTACAAAGTGTACACAGTGAAGTTAACTCATGGAAATTTTGTTATCCTTATCATGTCACCCAAACTAGCACGCACACACTTGAAACTACATCGATTATAATTATTAGCTTCTGATGTTTTACATCTCTGTTCTAAGTGCTGTATAGAATTCTGCTTATTTTTAACGCGTGAGATTCTTTAAACACCTATTAAGTTAAAAAATCTCAGCAACAATGTGGCGTTATTTGAATCTCAATATTAAAGTCATTTTACCCTTTTAATGATGCCCCAAACTGTTTTATCTAATGAAATAGTACAATTTTCAGAAACAAAAAAACCCTTTAATTAAAATTCTTGTTTCAATATAATTCATTTTTTCGTCCACCTTATTACATAGGGCAGTTCACATAGCGTGTCATCCAAAAGTTAAAATGACTTTAAAATCCGTCATCAAATAACGCCGTATATTGCCTAGAATTTTAAAAATAGGTGCTTTTAAGGAATTCCTTTAAAAATATATAGAAAACAAATTTTACGCAGCGCCTGAATCACAAATATTAGATAGAAGGAAGTAATATTAATATTCAGCATAGTCGCACGTGTGTGAATATGCCATTATAAAACTGTAAGAAGTATGAGCTTAATTTGTTTATTGAAAGAGAACTGTTGTGGATAGTGAAAACATTGTAGCTATTCCGTTGAATACAAATCCTGATTCCTTGATTTAAAAATTAATTATCTAGGTAACGTTGCCTTTGCAGAAAATTGGTAGAGAACTCTTTTACTCGGTTTAACCTCAAAACTATTTTGTTTCAGTTATTGCAGAATCACATATACACCGGATATGTGTGTATAATGTATTTGCCCTCAAGCACTAACATGTTTCTTGATTTATTAAGGTAGTATTCTAGTTGTTTGGATCAAAACAATTGTTTTCTTATAGTTCGATAGTATACCATTATGAGAATATGTGAATAAATTTTATACCGATATTCAAAATATTAACGAAGATATAGAGCATATTCAAAAGCGCCGCATAGTTGCACGCTGTAATTGCGCAACAACTGCTCTCTAACGGTTGTTCCTCACGATTATAATTCATCACCTTTATATGTATATCCTTGGAGATTCTTATACCTTTCGATATATGAGAGGATATAACCAGATATACTAGTATTTGACGCATATGAAGAGACTAAAGGCTTATTGTACGCATCGGGAATCAACGATTAGTGTGAGTATGAAAGTTCTGTTAGCCAAACTTTAAACGCGTTTTTCTTGAAACCACGCTTTCTCGGTCGTCCGAGTTATAACAGATTTTCTATTAAACCGATCGGGCTGAAACTTTAACAGGTTGTTCTACACATTTGTAATTCTGGCCGGAATTAGAATCATTTTTTCCATCCATTATTTTTCAATTTACAGCCCAATTTAAACCAAAAAATGATGCCTTTTTGTTTCTAAGTACGCCATTTTGTTAGTTTTTAACAAAATTAATTTATTCTAGTTCCGGTCAAAATGACAATCCTACAGAACAATAATTTATTCTTTTTTTCTGTTTCAGATTATCCAAACCGAAGATAGCTCATGGGCCAGTAGCATATGTCTTTTTTTCGGCATCTTTTTGATATTATATAACTTGTGACGCTGCTGTCTATCCCGAAGGGTAGTATAGAAGAGGAGAGGGGAATGACCACTCACCGATCGCGTTCGCGTCGTAATAGACGACTCCCTATAAGACCTGAGCGCCTTCGATGTACTATAAAATACGAATCGAATAATTATATTTTTACAGAGGCGGATCTAACCCTCATACGCGATTTTAGGGGATGAGGTGTTAAAAATAATAATTCTCCAAATCCGATTTAACTTTCTTTATTTCGTATTCTCGTATTAATAACAATTTCCTATACAACACAGCTTAAGTTATGCTAACGCAAAGTACCGAATGTGAATGCGGCCTAAGTTGTGTGAACGCGGCTGAAGTCTCGATGACGTAGTAGCTAGCCTTGTGCTCGAGCCACTAGTCGGCGTTAGCAACGGAATCCACCAGTGGCGCGCGGTATTCCGCGCGCCACCGGCGGATTCCTAAGCTAACTAGTACACGGGATTACGCGAATGAGTCCCTACTCTCGCGCGTGCGCGTTGCTCGACTGTTATTCAAACTCACTAAGTTCCCGCGTACTCGATCACAACAACGACCCGTATTGTTTGGGTTCGGAATGTAAGGTCGCGAGTCCTCACGAAAATTGTACTAAGTCTGCGACCTTGAACCGATTTAAGGGAACGATCACCTCAACCGTGAAGCTGACAACGAACTAATGTAATCGCGAACACTCTTTTTATTCGCGCTTATATACACAAAATATAATTCGCCCTAAAGGTCCGACGGAATCACCATTCCGCTATGTTACCCGCTTATGACACTGAAGTTAGCCACAACTTTGCAGTCACAAGTTTGGCAAAAATCAGAATCCAAGTAAATTGACTGAAATAATTGTTTTTTTTTTATTTGAGCTTCTAAATCTTAAATTAGGTTATAAGCATTTTGAATAAATATTAGTACAGACAAGTATTAGTGTTCATGGAATAATACAAATGGTTATAAATAAATTATAAGTGTAACAAAGCTAGAATTTGTAATCATATGTAGGTTTCATGGCTTTTAAGGAATTTGTGGATTTGTTTTAACGGTATAATGCATGGTAGGGCTAGGAAGATATCCATAGTGAGAGGGAGGTAGTATCCTAGTTTGGTGAGGGTTTGAAGCAAGCTGTCTCTGCCCTTGTTAAGAAATGGGCATTGCCAAACAACATGGTTCAAATCATGCTGGGCATATCCACAAATGCAATTAGGGTCTTCAATATAACCTACTATTGCTAGTGAGGAGCCAAGGTGATAGTGGTTTGAGCGAACCCTGTTAACCCAACAAATAAAGTCCCTGGGAAGTGCTCACTTGGTAAACCAAGGGGAGGTTTTGGTGTGGAAGAAATTACGGAAAAATTTTTTGCCCTTGTATGTAGCCTCATCGTATAGGGTATTGGTATTGTTTTGGAGGGCTTGAGCCTTGAATTTTTGTGAAAGGTCGGACCAGGGGCAAAGGAATCTTGCAGAAATTTCAAGGTCTAAGGCTTGTTTGGCTAGCTAATCAACATGTTCATTTGGGTGTATACCGGAGTGAGATGGGATCTAGAACAGTCTTACTTTTGGTTATTTTTGGTTTTGAGGTTAATGATTTTCCTAATGTCTGACAAGAATGGATTGTACTGAGCATGGAAGGAGGGAGAAGTGAGGGCATTAATGGTTGCATTCAGTAGAGACAAATGTTGAGGGAGCAGTGTATGTTATTGGCTATTACTCTTAGATCCTATAATTTTATCCAATAGAAGTAGAAGTTTAAAAAGAATCACTCAACAGCTCCGCAACTGTTGTCTCTACTGAATGCAACCAATGACACTTAGACAGTCGGAGTAAATATGTAAGTTGTTGAAGGGGAAGTTGGCGAGAAGATTAAGTCCCAATATGATGGCGATGCATTCCGCTGTGAAGGAAGACATCGAACCGAGGAAACCGATCTGTGAGGAGACCCTAAGTTCAGGGGAGTAACACGCCGCGCCTACCTTATTGAGCTCGTTGTTGTTACTGCCGTCAGTGAATATTGTTGCTATATTGGTTGGAAGCTGGGAAAGATGGTCAATAAAGAGAACGTTGGGAGAGGGGGATGATTTTAGAGTGTGGCCTAGGGATGTGTCAATGTCGAAAGAGAGGCAGGGAGTGTAGTCTATTAAAAAAGGGGTTAACTTTGTTGTTGTTCTTATGAGAGGGGAGAATGACCGGACATTTTTGATGCAGGGAGTTAGGCATGTATGTGAAGATTTGATGAGAGAGTCTAAATGGGGGTAATACATTAGTTTCCTTACAAGACTCGAAATGATAGAGGAGTCTTGAGAGATGTATTTAGCGATAAATTTATTGCATAGAAAGATTGAGCGGTGTTGGAGGAGGCAGATTTTCGATTCGCCTATCAGGATATTCGTGGGTGTGGAGATTCTATAACCCATAGCTATACGAATGGCTGAATATTGTATTCTTTCTATCGCTAGAAGGTCTCGTTTCTTTTTGGGGAAATAGATAAAGCTGTTGTAGTCTATACCTGAGCGAATGAGGCATTTATATAAAGTTAGTAGGGTGGATGAGTTAGCGCCCCATCTGACTCCAGCAATAAATTTGAGGAGGTTAAGTTTGTTAAAACACTTCCTACGAATTTCATCGATTTGTGTTTTGAAATTCATTTGGTAGTCAAAGATAATTCCCAAAAATTTCGAGGTTTCAGTGGAGAAGATCCTGTGCCCTTTGATTTTGATGGAGCATAAGCCTGGTTTGATACCCTTTTTATTAAAATAAATTAGAGTGGTTTTCTCCGGGGATAGAGTCAGTCCTAGGTTGGACAGGTTAAGGCCTATGTGACCAATGGCTTCTTCCAAAAGGTGTTTCTCAGATGGAGATGAAATGGGGAGAAAAACGCCAATGTCGTCTGAGAACTGAGAAACAATAATGTTGTTATTTAGTCCTTTCATGATGTCGGAGACGTAAATCAGATAGAGTAGAGGACTCAATACTCCTCCTTGAGGCAGTCCTTTAGAGACGAGCCTAGTAGTAGATTCTGCTGAACTTATCATGAATGAGACGTGTCTGTTGTAGGAGAGAAAGTGGACAAAACTAATGATATTGGATGGGCAACCTAGGTTGGTGAGTTTTGAGATGAGAATGTCACAGAGGACGTTGTCGAAAGCTTCTTGGACGTCTAGGAAAGAGGCTAAAACATTGTGTCCTTTGTGGAAGGCCTCCTCAACAGTTAGAGAGAGTGTTGCCAGGTTGTCTGAGCTTGATCTACCCCCTCTAAATCCAGATTGTGATTGAGGAATTATGTCCTTGACCTCCGCCCACCAAATAAGTCTTGTCTTAATCATTTTTTCAAGAATTTTACAGAAGCAGGAGGAAAGTGAGATGGGGCGGAGTTTGGAGCTGCCGTTCTTTTTAATGAAGAAGGTACGACTTTCTTTCCAATTAGAGGGGTATTGATGTGAAGAGAACATATCGTTAAAAAGGTCCAGAACGATTTTTTTAATTGGGGGTGGAAGGTTAATCATGAGTGAGTATTCCATCTGTTCGGAGCCTGGGGAGGATTTAGAACTACATTTGGAGATGGCCAGTCGAAATTCATCGTAGTGGAATGGATTATTTAGATGAGAGAGGGAGTAGGATTGGTGTGGAGGAGGGGTGATGAGGAGGGAAGGGGAGGGGGAAGATGGGGAGGGGTGGGGAGATGAGTTCGAAGCGTGAGCCTGGACTTTTTCTATTTCTATTTCTACTTCTATTTCATTCACAGATTGTAAAGGGCAAGGTGGAACCCATGGTGGAGCGAGTTTGTCAATAAGGAGGGAGATCTTTTCTTTTTGTTCTGAATCAAAGTAGAAGGAGGAATTGGAGGAAAGGCGAGCGAATCTATTTTTTAAAATCTTGCAGCAGTTCCAGACATATGATTGTGAAGTGTTGAAGTCAATGGACTCTGCGAATTTGCGGAAAGATAAAATTTTTTTATGTTTTAGGAGTCTTTTGGTGCTAGCCACCCGTTTCTTGTATTCTATGAAATCTTCTGTTTTTCGTGAGTATTTCCAATTCTTGAGAGAAGCTTTGCGAAGTCGAATCATTGTATCACATTCGATGTCCCACCAGGGATTGGTGTTACGAGTGGTTTTGGAGGGGGTGTGGGGGTCTTTTAGGGGTCGATTGATTTACAGCATCAATGATGTGTTTACATAATAGATTGTATTTGTCCTGAATAATAGAATTTGTGTAGTTAGAGAAGAGAAAGAAGGGGAGGGAGTACAGCATAAGAGATTGGAATAAGGGCTAGTTGGTTTTTTTTTATGTAATTTTATAATGTCTTTTTGGGTATGAAGGTTTTGTTTTCGTGGAGGAGATGTTGATTAGTAAAGGGTGGTGATCTGATCCATGTAAGTCGTCAGATATTTGAAGGACGGTTTTGTCCAAGAGGTCAGGCGAAACAATAAGGAGGTCAAGGTTGGAAAGTGAGTTGCGGTAAAAATCAATGTGAGTGGATGTATGTTCGTTAACCAATATTAAATCAGACGAATTAAGGGCATTGAAAAGGATAGTACCATGGGGGTCATTTCTTGGACAATTCCATGTGTGGTGGGCATTGAAGTCCCCCAGGATGAGGCATGGTCCCAGGGACGAGACCGCTGAAAACAAGTTATTCCATTCTTGCTCCGACACATATTGGTTTGGAACTCTGTAGCAAGAGAGGATGAAAAGTTTGGTGGAGACCTTTAGAATTTCAACCGCTGCGACTTCGAGATTATTGTTGATCATACATAGGGGAGAAACAGGCTTGAAGTGAAGTTGTGTTTTAATAATATAAATACTACCACCACCACGATGGGTGTCTCTGTCGAGACGGAAGGTATGATATCCAGGGATGTCAAAGGTTTTGTCTTTGGAAAGCCATGACTCCACACCAATAAAAATGTCTTGGTCGGCGATGCGTTTGATCAATTCTTCTTTTTTCTTGAAGATGCCCTTGGAATTCCAGAATGTGATGTGAAGGTCGAGTAGGTGGTCAGCAGTCATCTTTTGGTTGTTGAGTTTTTTGGGATTCTTGTTCCAGCTCGGGGGATTCAACATCCGTCCAGGCGTTGTAATTGTCCAATTTTTTCATTATTCTGGATAGACGGTTCTTTATAGATTTATCCAGAAGGCTGGGGTATAGATCTCTAAGCAGTTTGGAAAGTTTTGGAAGATAATCGGTGTATTTTCTGGCTATGGGGATTACGTCCGGTTTGCCAATGGAGTCAACAAGAAAGTCAACGAGTTGATGGTAGCTAAGTAGAAATTCCGATGGATGTCGCAATAAGATGTGTTTTACAGGTTCAATTTTGTCTACAATGTCGGAGATGTGACTAGCATGAGCTTCGTTCGGAGATTGTTTCTTTTTGGAAGAATGGTTATATGTTGTCGTGAGAGATTCGTTGCTCGAAAAAAGTTCCATATCATCTTCTAGTACGACCTTGCCAACGTTAACTTTTTTCTTTGGATTTCTGGTCGAACTGGAGGTATCAGAGACTGATAAAGGTCGTTTGTATATGGTATCGAGAGTGGGAGATTCGTGAGATTGAGGAAATTGAGCGAGAACGTCGTTGTGGCTAGAGTTCTTAATATTAGGGTTGTTGTAAGGCGTTATATATATATATATATATATATATATATATATACTGAGGGTAGGGGGGCATTGGGGGGAGGTAGGCTTTGTTGGTGACAGATGTTAGAGGTATCCGGAAGTATTGTATTGTTGAGTTGTTTGTTGACGTTTGGAGTCGAGAAAGCTTGTGTAGGATTGTGATTTTGGTTTTGATTTTGAGAGATTTGGATATCTGTGTTGGGGTTTTCATATGTAGTTGTTGGATTAGGTGAGAGATGGTCTGTAGTGATTTTGTTTGTGTGTACGCTACTAACTGTAGGGCAAAGTCTGGCTAGGTGACCTTCTGATTTGCAAATAAAGCATCTATGAGAGTCGGAGCTGGAGAAGATGGTGTAGTCATGACCCTCATAATTGATTTTAAAAATATGCGGAATCTTTGATATGTCCTCGGTTTTTAAATAAATTTGTCTCCTGAAGCTTCTCACATGGCCGAAGCCATCCTTGTTTATTGAGGCTCTGAGAATGGATATTTGTGATAAACCTTTTATTCCTAAGCTATTCAGCATGTGTTCAAGTGCGAAGTTTGGTAGTTCGGTGGGAACATTGGAGAAAATAACTTTTTTGTTGTTTGATACAAGTGGTCTGAATGAGGCTGTTTGCCCATTAATCGCAATGTGAGTGTAGTTGCTTGTGAGTTCACTAACAAGTTCTTTAGTTGAGAGGTACATGCAAATTCTGTTGCTAGAAATTCTTGATGCACTGATGATTTTTGTTTTGTCAATCATATTACCTAAAGCACAGACATAGTCTGTTAATGTTAGGTCTTCTATGCAAACAATGATTATGCCCTGGTCCCTCTTGACGTGTGTTACAGCGGCATAGCTTAGGTTGGCTGTTGGCTGTATTAGAAATGTAGGGACTCCAGAGTCCAGTGGTTTTAAAGAATTCGAAGCAGTGATTTTATCAATTGTTGCGTGAAACATTGTAGATGAAGAAGAAGTATTGGAGACTCTATTTGGGATGGTAGAGAACATAGAAGACGGGTCGCTCATATTAGAAGGCATTGATCCTGGGTAAAAGCCCGTTCCACACTAGTCTGGGCACTGTTTATGTAATACACACTTATTTAATCAGATTGTACGAGCAGCCAGGACACGTCCTTCCACCGCGGTATCTGAATACGGATTGATGTGAAATAAATGTTCTGACCATTATATATTGATGCAAACTACTAAAGTAATTATGATTAACGTTTGTAAGACCAAATAAAAAAAATAAAAAAATTTTTGAAAATTTCATAAACGAGAAAATTAAAAAAGTACTCTTATAAAGCAATTTTTACATATCAGTGAATTTTTATAATTTGTATCGACAACACAGCATTGTAGTCCATCAAATTTCAAACAAAATAAAGATAGTTTCATGAGGGAGGAAGACCCCCTTAATGATTTTTATAAACAAAATGACGTGAAATGCATCAGCGAAACTACGTTTTGCAACGATCTCTTCAAATTTTACCATATCAGTGAATTTTTCTAATTTTTTTCACGCACACAGCTTGAAAGGCAATAAAATTCTGAAGAGAATAGTGCAAATTTCGTGAGGGAGCAAGATCCCCTTAATGTTTTTTAGAAGGAACATAGACAGAAATGCATCTGCGAAACCACGTTTTTCACCGATATCGTCAAAATTTAAGATATTAGTGAATTTTTCTAATTTTTTTCACGCGCACTGTGTGAAAGTCAATAAAATTCTGAAGAGAATGATGCAAATTTCGTGAGGGAGCAAGACACCCTTAATGTTTTTTAGAAGAAACACAGACAGAAATGCATCTTCAAAATCCACGTTTTTCACCGATATCGTCAAAATTTAAGATATCAGTGAATTCTTCTAATTTTTGCAAACCTTGCAGTCTTAAATGCAATAATGTTTTGAAGACATTAGTGCCTGCTTCATGAGGGAGCACCAATGTCTTTTTATTTGTTATTCACAAGAGCGAGGGAAATATATTTAGCGAACCTACACTGTTGAACAATTTGAAGGATTGAATTGTAATAATTGACTATTTATTGTGCACGCAAATATGAGTAATATGTGAAAGATTTGACATGGCTTTCGAAGGTATGTAAGAGTTTCATTGTTGTATGCAAAACAGTAAACTATATTGTGGTAAGCTTTTCTTTGATTGTAGAACAATACTGCAATGTATTTTCATATTTGCGTGGTGGCTGCTTTATTAATTTTATTGTATGCCTACATTTTTCGTATATTGCACCATACAAATTTGATAACTCTTCCCTGACCCTCGTCCTTTTATCTCGCTTAATTACAATGTCTTCCTTTTCAGATATATAATTGGCAATACCTTTCCTGCAATTATCCATATCATCATCAGAGAAATCGATATTTTCACCTGAGCTAATAATATAAATCCACCGGCAATGATGAATTCCGCAATTTACGCTGAAGCTTCCATTTCTTCGCAATTGCTGTGGTACATCTTAGGGTGCATGAAGTTTCCATTCTTCAAAGTTTATGGAAAGTCCTTCTCGCAAGAACAGGTTTGATATGAGCATGCACATATTATTAATTAGAGTGGATGGTGGCAATCCATGTGACGAATCAATATCGACAAATATTTTTTCAATAAAATCCACTATTAATAAACTCCAATGACTTTTCATTTCATTGAAAACGGGAGAAAGCCAAATTTTTTTACTATGCAGATTCTTATTTATTAACCAATTTTCATACCCTTCCGTAATATGACCTGTAATTAATTTGGTTATGAAAAACGTATCAAATATTATGACGTCTTCTTCTGTAGTTGTATTAATCATGTCCAAGCATAGTACAGAAAAAGCATTTATGATGGAATCGTCCACATACGTGTTTGGAGACAGGGACTTAAAACTGTTTTCGTCTACAATGATATTTGCAATATTTTTTTTCAGCTTAGGAAACCCTGAAGGATAAACTGCAAATGAAGATAGAAATTTCTTTCTGATATTATGGAAAGGCGAATTGAAAGTTTGTAATGTTTCATTGTTTGGTGAAGTTTGCACCGATTTAATCATTTCGTTATCGCTGGAATATTTTACTGGTGATCCACACGCTTTGATAAATTTATCAATTTTGAAATAAGAATTACAACTTTTTTTTCTTCTTTAGGTTTTCTATCCCAAATTTCAGTTGCCAGATCCATCTCATAATTATTGGAAGACGGATGATAGATATTTTCTTCGTTTTCATCACAAGGATCATCAATAGCCTCAGCAGAATTATCTTCAAAGCTCATATCATTGTTCACAGTATTTTTATTACCAGCAGATTTCTTTGAATTCCTTCTTTTAATTTTTTTTTGTTCGATATAACTTATATTTCCTTTCTTTCAATCTTGCTGCTAATAATTCACCCACAGCTTGTACAAAACAGGGTAAAAAACACGCTTCTTTTTTAAAAATATGTGGTGTTTAACTACTTTAAACCAGTTTTCGATGGGCGCGTTAGAATCCCTGCGAATATTTAGATCCTTTGTGACGTGGCCAATCCTACGCGGTTGGAGGGCGTCACAAACTTAATGGCTGGAACCCTCCTCTCGCTCTCGAATGCACCCTCGGGATTGTCTATTTTAAGATTAAACTAGAAATCGGCAAACAAGCGATTTTATGAGCATGTTAGACTAAGCTTTTCATCCCAGGGTCAGGGGGGGGGGAGACTCCAGGATCGCTGCGGAATCCCGCCACCACTACAGGTCAGAAGTTTCATTTAGCCATTATATGACTTGTGTTTATCGCGTCCTCAGGTGGTGATATTTAGTCATCTATCGCGTTGCGCTTTTTGGCTTTCTTTTCGTGAATAACATCCCCTCTACTTGATAACTGCTTGTACGGCGTGCCGACCTGAGTGGGGGCCTTGCCTCTCCACTTTTCTACCACCTTGCCAGGGCTAAAGTGTCGTCGCCTATCCACCCAACAGAGATCAAGACTGGAGAAGATTCCCCGAGGTCACGGTACGGGGAAAAGCCTAACGGAGCCATCCTAGAACCATGCTGGGAATATTCTGTAGCCAAAGAATATTTGCCTTCGAGTGGATTATTTGTCGCCTGATCACGCTCTCCTGTGACATCAAACCATGGCTGATTTACGCCTAGCAGCGGCCTATACCACCCGCTATCGCTACCGGAGACGACAATATTTAGAGTCGTCCTGGATGAAGCTGACTTCAGAAGAAAGAAAGAAGAGAAAAGAGCGAGAGAAGAGGATCGCCTGATACCGCGGATCCTCGTGAATCTTCGGTGATCCGATCGATATCCGAGCCTATTAATCACTAGGTGGGAATGATCGAGAGGTACCGCGAGGACTGTACCGCTATGGGAGTCGAAATTTGGCGCTTGTTGGAGTCCGAAGTGAATCTGGAGCTCTCTGAACCTGACCTGCGACCGTCTCCAAGAACCTAGTCGAGTCTACCGAACCAGCGTTGTCCTGGGGAAAGCTGCCGTATTCGAGAGGAAGAGTTTGAGGGAACGAATCAGGAGAATTGAGCTGATCGGTGAGTGCCTCCCTCGGGTCGACCACGCCAGTAATTGCCTACTTTCTTTATATCGAGTCATTTATTGTAATGTGCCGAAAATCCTATATTTCTTGCTTGCATGTGATCATGGCCGTGAATTAGAATCCGAATCGTTGGAATAAAGCTCCAAGTAGAGTATCGAGAAGTCAGCTGGAGAAAAACTAATTATTTGCATTATTATTTTAGTTATTTATCGTTGGCGGTGTCGCGCGTCGAGACCTGCCTGGTGTAGGCTCGGCATAATTTTCGATATATTAATAGATTATTGGCCGGGACGAAACTGCCCGAGTTGTCGTGTCGTTTCACGGATTGATAGTCCCAGATTGAGTGTCGCCAGGCATCAATTCCGTCTCCAGCTCACTCTCAGTTTGAAGAATATGTTCTCCGCTTTTGAGGTGTGTGAGATTTGTAGAGCTCTGTTTGGATGACTATTCGCGTCTAATATTTGTCGGTATAGGTGATTGGCAATGATCATAGGCGATATTCACCACCTCTTCTGTAAAGCTTATTGTATCTTCCTGCTGTATTTCCACTTTACCTTATCTTGCGTTGGCAGGACTTATTCTGTTTTCTACTAGCATTTCGCTTATATGTTTTCCTAAAGAGTGGATAATTGTAATCATTTAAGAAATTATCATGAATTGTAATAGAATGTGGCGGGCCAATCGATTTACGAATTTCGACTTTTAGCTCTTATGATTGGATTCTGAGGTGTTATCGATCGTTGCAAATAGCTTATTTTGTGAATAAACCTCAGAATTTTCCTAGGTAAATCGTGTCTTTTCTTTTATTCGAATTTTACCTCATTAGTTAACGATTCTCTTAGTATCTTTAGCGAAAGCCTCTCCTAACCTGACCCCTCTCCATTATTCAGATCGGGACCGAGCTAGCCCAGCCTTTTTGGGGAAAACTTCGCTGTATCGAATAAATGAATTTCATGAGAATAGTGTACTACAGAACACTGGTCTATGTGGAACTAGCGCCCAACATATCGCTCATAGAGTTATAGTCAGAGCATTTGAAGAGAGACGTAGGATTCATCGCAAATTATTTTTTGGCTGTATCATATCGTTCCCCAAATACCGTTCGTAGAGAGTATGCGTAGTTTTGCTCTACGCGGCAAGTTTTATCCATAGGGATTTTTGCTGCGTAACACCCTACAAATAATTGCAGACCAAAGAGGAAAATAAGGTAATAAACTATGCAACATATATTGCACTAAATTTGAATTGCAATATTGATTTGGCTCTTGCTTCTCCACAGTTACGTCGATCTTTCTGTAAAAGTTTTTCACTTCCTTTTCAAAGAAAATATAAAATGGTGTTTCTTTTAAAACATTTTTCGAGTTTTTAGTCATATTCACCTTCATATAAGTCATCTGCATCGTCATCAATGACGTTGTTACTCTCGGTTCCCATTACTTCATTTTCACCATTATCATGATACAACTTTGCATTCTGAGAAAACTTCAAACTGTGATTGAAATCTTTAGCTTTTGTTGAAGAACCAAATATATTTAAAAAATGTTGAAATATTTGTTTAGCGTTAATCATTGTGGTACAATGATTGAATTTGAGATTATGTTCATTGCAATTATTCGATGAGATTTAATTTCGCATAAGTTTTAAACTTTCTTCTAAAAGTTTTTGATGAAATGTGATGAGCAAATATGGAGCTTTGTCATTCCGGATACAGATGTATTATCACCATTAACATATTTGAAACAGTATGACAAATATTCGCAAATATGAAGTTTATTAAATGCTTGGGTCACTGATTGAATAAGCGACAAGCTAAAATCTGTTTCTATTTTAGAAACAATTGGTTTTCTAGAGCTTAATTTTTTACATGATAAATCAACTAATGATAAAAATGAGGAAATAGCTTGAATATCATGGTTACTGCCCATGTAGGAATGATCTACCGTCTCAATACTGGCACAGTATCGAACGCGGAGTCTCAAATCGGCAGAAGACCGGCTGACAGTATAGCCGTCGTGCCAAAATGATAAGAACGGACCATATCTCGTTAGTCAATACCGATCCAGTACTGGCACCCGGTATTGTGCCAGTACTTTAGTCTGATACCCATCCAGTACATTAGTAAAGTATTGATTGAGTATTAAATGGACATATCTTGGCAGTACTGTTCTAATTGTTTTCTCAATATCGACGCAAGATCATCTTCGAATATTGCCGTTGTGCCAAAATGATAAGAGCGGACCATATCTCTCTAGTTAGTACCGATCCAGTACTGGCATTCGGTACTGGAAAACATGTTTCCTTCAGTGCTGTCAATATTAATTATCAATTTTAGAAATGATAAAAAAAATAACTTAATACATCTTTCAGATATTGATAAAGTATTCCTACACCATCATTATTATACACATAGACATCGTACAGACAAAATAATACCCATACCAATATATACTTAGGAAATGAATAATACATAATATCATATTTCTTGGGATATACATTAAATAATAACATATTAGAAAGATAATAGAGCTCGCACACCAATGTTTTCAGCAACACATTACCACCTACAAATAAACCTGAAAGATACAATATGGACATACATTTGAATGTTCAGAGGTTGTATACAGGGTGTAACCAGCCAAAGACCGAAAGATTTTGACCAGAGATTCTTGAGGCTATACTAAGTAGAAAAGTCCTATATTATAAGATCCGCAAAAGCATGATTGCTGAGATAAATCAGTTTGAAAGCGAGCAATCAGGGCTTTGATCGAACGGAAGAATTACTTTACTGTCGCTTTCGTTGACACCTCACTTTCGAAAAACAAAAGAAGCTCGTACCTCTCCGCCGCTCCGTAATGCCGTACATGTACACACACACGCCCGCAACTACGCCGATTATTAATATTACCTCCTAACGTTCTACAATCCTGATCCAAGCACCGTATGAAATTTATTTTTCGCCTAATATTAACAGAATCCCTGTGATGTAATTATTAATACTAAAATACTAGACAACATTTCTGCGATTTAGATACCTTTTGCCTGTAAATTTTCGCCGCCTCCCGTCAAGCTTTTCAAAGCATCAGCATCATCTCTGCGTACTCTTCATTGGTGAAATCCGGCATTTTACCCACTCACATGTTTTCAAAATAAACAGATGAAGTATCTTTAGGTTTTTTCTTCCGAATCGTGTCATAGTAATAAACAATCAGTCTTTCGCATCTTTCGGATAGAGTGCAAGTGAACTGCATATCACGGGATATAATTAGTGGCCAAATTTGGTGTCAAAAATGCCGAATTTCACGAATGAGGAATACGGCCAAATGGTGTACATCCTGGGAGAAGCTCGAGGTGTGGCGACAGAGGCGGCGAGAATCTACAGGGAAAGGTACCCAAATAGACGACACCCAATCAGTACGACGTTTACAGACACATATCGTAGAGTTTTAGAAACGGGTAATGTTTTGCCAAGACAGGAGAAAGGTGGACACAACTTACGTGACGGACGTGTGACGGAAAAAGTACTGAATCTAGTAGAAGCTGACCCGACAACAAGCACTCGCCGCATAGCTCGAGAAGTTAAAATCTCGCATATGACGGTACATCGAATTCTCAAGGCTGCGAATTTGTATCCGTACCATCACACACCCGTTCAGGATCTGTTGGAAGGTGATTTCGCACAACGCGTTAATTTTTGTCGTTGGCTTCTGACACAATCAGAAGTCAATCCTGGTTTTCATCGCCGAATTTTATTCACGGATGAATCCCTATTTACTCGTGCCGGAACATTCAATTTTCATAACTCTCACACTTACGCCGAGGAAAATCCACACTTCGTACGTGTGGTAAACTACCAGCATAGGTGGAAATTGAATGTTTGGGCCGGGTTAATAGGGACTCATGTGATCGGGCCGTTCGTCCTTCCAGAGAAAATGAATGGGGAGTTATATGCGAGATTACTCACGGAAGATTTGCCTGAGTTACTTGAGGATGTACCGCTAGACCTGCGGACCAAAATGTGGTTTCAGCAGGACGGTGCCCCACCTCATAATACTCGGCCAGTTTCTGCGATTTTGGAAAATTATTTTCCAAATCGATGGATCGCTTACCGAGGACCTGTGAGGTGGCCCCCTCGCTCTCCAGATCTGACACCACTGGACTTCTTTTTTTGGGGTCACCTAAAAAATGAAGTTTATGTGACGGAGCCTGGCTCGCTGGAAGTAGCGCTCGAGCGTTTAAAAGTGGCGGTTGCTAACATAGACGAACGTACGCTGGACAACGTATGGACAGAACTGCTGCGACGAGCGCGAGCTTGTATCGAAGCAGGGGGGAGACATTTTGAACAGCTTTTAAAATAATAGACTAAGGACGACGACGACGATTTGACATGACTGACGTGACGACTGACAAGACAAAGCGACGAAACATTACTTGACGCGACAGACGAACGAAGACAGAATTGGAAAACTTTCCCTGTAGATAAAAATTGCTTTTCATATGAAGGAAATGTAAGTCTTCTTTACTTCATTGGACATTCCGCGGCGGAATTGTACATTTTTTATTAGGATTATGTCATCTTCTAAGCTGTTGCAGCTGGAATCTGACTAACTTGTTTAGCATTTTAGAATCAATAATTACATCACAGGGACTCTGATAATATTAGGCGAAAAATAAATTTCATACGGTGGTTGGATCAGGATTGTAGAACGTTAGGAGGTAATATTAATAATCGGCGTAGTTGCGGGCGTGTGTGTGTACATGTACGGAATTACGGAGCGGCGGAGAGGTACGAGCTTCTTTTGTTTTTCGAAAGGGAGGTGTCAACGAAAGCGACAGTAAAGTAATTCTTCCGTTCGATCAAAGCCCTGATTGCTCGCTTTCAAACTGATTTATCTCAGCAATCATGCTTTTGCGGATCTTATAATATAGGACTTTTCTACTTAGTATAGCCTCAAGAATCTCTGGTCAAAATCTTTCGGTCTTTGGCTGGTTACACCCTGTATATTTAACTGGGTACATCTAATGTAGCTATCGAGAAAGATAAACTTTCACGCCATCTATCGGAGCCGTGCATATCAACACAGTTACCTGTCATAATGAGTTGAAAATGTGGTACTGTATATGTGCGCTCTTTATACATAAAATGATGTGTTAAATATTATAAAATTTACAGAATGAAGTGCTTATAGTGTCTATATAAACTGCTATATAACATTCCAATGTTATTTTTCTGGAATATGCAAGGAAAAAATACTCCTCTTCGTAGTTATCCTGGTAACCTATATCAATTTTGGCACAACCTCCTCTCTCCATTGTACAACATTAACACTATGGTAATAATTAACCTGTACAACGAAAAATAGATAAAATACAATATCTTTTAAAACACAGTTTTTTTTTATTGTTAGTACTTAATAATAACATTATGTCATATACATATATTTTGAACAGTGTAAATGAATAAGTTTTGATATTTATATACAATAAACTAATTAGGACAGATTTATGTTGTCACTATTGCTTGTATTTATTTTTCTTTTTTTACTACCATCACGATCAGATGCTCCTGACAGCCATCTGCTAATTCTGGTGGTAACATGTTCAGATGTAGCATCTTTGGGAAAGGTTATTTGTAAGACATCTAAAAATGTAATTATTCATTATCACAGATATACTATATTTATAATATTAACTTTTTTAACTGACCTAATAAACATTTATAGACATTTGTCTGAATAAAACTTAATTTTTTTGTGCCAAAAGCAGATTTGCGTCCACAAACTGAAAACAGCAACTGTACTTCTTTCGATATTAAAGATTGCATTATTTTAGCTATAGCTTGTTGGAAAGTTGAACATCCTGTTGCCTTTGTTATAAAAAATGGTTTCTGAAAGAAATACAATATGTAGTGATTAATGCTTGTACAATTACAGTGTTTAACGAATGAATAATTTTTATAACTTTGTCATACGTACAACATATTCCTGTAACAAATTTTTATCTTTAATTTTCTCATCAAAGTTTTGAAAATCTTCTAGACTTGTTACAGGAAATGAAATTCCAATGGCTTCATTCAAATCTGTTTTAGTGGAGCTCATATTGAGACCATAATTTAATGCCAAATTATTGCTCAAAGTATTAAAACGTTCAATCATTTCTGCTTGTAAGCGCAGAGTTGCTTTTCTAAATTCTTTCTTCAGGTTTTCTTGAAGTTCGGTAAACATTGTTTCAATACTCTTTCCATTGTCATTTATCTTTCCTTTTAAAAATGATAATTTATAAGTTAAGGCATTTTGGACAGAACAGAAGAATGAAAAGAATAAAGAAAATATTTAATGTAAAATAATTACCTGATGAATCATTACTGATTTCTGTAATATTATCATCACTATCACGTAAATTAATATTTATATTTTTTTCCTTTTTTGAAGCAATAAAAGCTGAAAAGCAGAAAATTCATTATTAAACATTAATATAGGTTGGTGAAACTTATTATACAGCAGTACTTAAAAAATAATATAAAATTACCACTGCCTTTATTTTTTCTTTTAACATTTCTCATATTTCTTGATATTCGTGGATTTTTTAATGTGTTCATTTTTTGACTATTTTTAGGTTGATATTCATCACTGGTGCTATTATGTTTTCTGTAAAGCACAGAATGTATTATAAAATTTAATAATTATTACAAAGAGAATATTGATTCATATGAAATTTTTATGGAAAATTTAATATTAACACATATGAATGATGAGAATATAGTTTGAGTTGGATTAGATTAATTAAACATTTCATATTCTCTCAAGTACTACTTCAAATATGAAAGTTTATACAATAATTAAGAATTTACACAAAGGATTTTACACTAGCTTATATCTTAATTATGTATATAGAAGATGATAATAATATATATTAATCAATATAAGTTTGCACATTACCATCACTAGATGTAAAGTTGTCTAAGGCAGATTCTGTATAATTATCAATAGTTTCCAGAACCTTCTTGGTTTTGACTGAACTCGTAGAAGCAAATTCACTTGAATTTAATAAATTTTTGGCTGAAGAGTTTGACAGTACATTTATTTTACTCTGCGTAACTGCATTTGAGTTCTCACTCTCAATGTCACTATTGTAATAAGCTCTTTTAAGTCTCCGTTGAGCTTGTTCGTAATCCACTGAAATAAATATAATGAGTTTAGACATAATTACAAAAAATAAAAACAAATGCTACTGGATATTTTTATACTATTATAAGTAATTCTTTATTGTTACCTGCACTTGAAATCACTTTAACAGGGAAAAGTTCCCATTCAGTCTGTGGTTCTTTTAATTCTTTGACCCATCCTTCAACTCATTGGTAATGAGGTTTAGGAGGATAATAACAGTATACTGTTTTATTTTCGAGATTCAGCCACGAAGCAGGAACAAGCTCAATCTCCTCCTTGCTTTTCTTACTTCTTTTACCAAAATTTATTATGATAAAAGGTTTAGCTGACTCTGAAGAATCAACCATTTTAATATTTGTTTATATATGGCGTATATATTTTATTTTACACTGCTGGCTGCCCAAATGTACACCAAACGTCTGGATAAATATTACAATAAATTGACCACCAATATTGATAAATATTAATGGCGCTCGGAGAAGACGCGGGAGAATGCATTAATAACGCTCAGTGCACCCGCTCAAAACAAACAAACTGTAGACGAGAATTTGGACACAAACTGAGTTTCACAATATATACACACGTAACATAACTAATCTACTATATACACCAAACCTTTATAAAATTTATACACTCATTATGAAGCTTCATAAAATAGTTTCACCAATATTTCTATTGTTCTTACACTATGTTTTCTTCACAATGTAGTAATGCTAAAGCATAGAATTTGTTTTCAAATGGCAATAGCATAAGTTTGTCTTTTATTCACTTACGCAAAATACATTTGCCAATTTGGAAAGGTTTTCTATTTTAAAAATATTTACATGTGATGAAACACAGGGGTATTGAAATGCGTCACATTTGGTATTGTAACAACGTGTTTCAATATGAATAACTTTTGGAGACATTTCGGAGTTTGACTCTTTCCCCTTGGTAATATAAATATTTTGTATTTGGCATATTTTCCTGTTCTTTAAAAGAAAAGTGATATCAGGCTGAACGGATCTAATAATCATGTTATTATATGTAACACTTTTCACAGTTGTGCTCTTTTTATAATATTTAATATGCGCAAGCTTATTATCCTTTTTTGTGATAATTGGAAAAAATGCATTTTCATTTAAGTCTGTAGTGTTCAAATTTGAATTCAATTCACACAAACGTCTTGTAATTTGTTGCACTGGATTATTGGGAGTTCGAACGAGTTTTTTTAAAAAACCCAAATAATTCTCGAATGGAAATGCTGTATATTTAATTAAAGGAGCTTGCATATATTTCATATCGTCCGTTAAATGTATTAAATAATGGAAATTTAATACTTGAATATCTTTTCCAAAGAACGATGGTGCTAATATGAAGAAGTTACGTAGCAGAGTTTTAGCGATTTCTACTTCCGTTAACGCTAATTCTGGGTTGGATCGAATTCTGCATGCTACATGCAGTAGCATAATATGTTTATATTCATCCTTAGAAATAATAGAATGCAAATAAATAGAACCGCAAAATAATAAAAAAAATTATATTGATTTGCTTTCCAATAGTGAATACGATCTAAATCGAATACATTCCTTTGAAATTCACTAGGAACATACGGTCTCATGGATTTTAAGTGCTCTCGTAGTGCTTTGCGGTTTTCCATGCTGATTGTACATGAATTTTTTGGCATAAGCCATTTTTGCAGCATAATTTTCATTACACCCAGAAATAATAAATGCATGTTATCTATTAAAAATCCTTTAACAATATTAAAATTATTGATTTGTAAAATAGGTGAAGTTGCACTTTCTTTATGATGATCCGGTTGATCTTGATTCATAAATGATATTGCATTCCTCAACTTACAATCTATTTCTGGAAAAACCCTTTTTCTATTTACGGTTTCGCCTCGTGTTTCACACCTCTCACAACAAAAGAAGCCATTATGAGCTTTAATGCATTTTAAAAATGCCCTAGCGGGTGTGTCACAAATAAAAGCCTGAATTTGAAAAAAATATTTCCTATTTTGAATAAAAACTCCATTCTTAATCAGACTGTTACATTCTTCAACAAAATCTTTCAAAATATGCTCTGGAGAGGAAGGTTTTGCATCCCCATGATAAAGAGATATCAAAAAAGGCTTGCATATATAATTGATATTATAAACACATCCTAGTATTGGCCAAAACTGTTGATCCGCAGATTTAAAAATAGATGTTCCATCAATGTTAATTAACAATTTAATGGTGTCTTCCACAAAAGTATCGGTCTTAATTATTTTAGACAATCCACGCTGTATACCGAAATACTTGTATTCTCCTTTGTTTTCAGTAAATTTTATTACTGGGTGTAAGTCTTCAGTATTTGTCTTAGTGCCAAGTAAAGTTTCTGCACAACATGGAACGTCTAATCCTTCAGTCTTCAGAATTAATAACAACTCTGTTATTAGTTTATTATTTAATGTTGTAATGTTTTTTAAACAAAATGTTTTCAGTTTTTCTTTCAGTATCATACGTTGTCCACACTCAATAAGGTCGGCTATTTCACTATTATTGTCCGCATTGTAGCTTTCATTATTGCAGTCATTTATGCTACTTTCCGTAATGTTAATATCACTATATACAGATGAACTAGACACTGAAGAATCACTCTTTGATGCCGAAGATGTTGATGATGAAGATGAAGACAATAATCTTCTACGTTTTAAAAGCCTGTACTTTTTTAAATATGCATAGCTTTTGTAATACATTATATATGTTTTAGTTTCACGGGCCAGAGTAACAAATACACCATAAGTAGGTAACCTAACAAAACCAATGACACGCCATACAAAAGTGCAACTCTTTAGCGCGCTTTCTTTTGACGAAAATCACTGGTGGCAACTTAAAAAACTAAAGTTATCAAAATTGCTTTTCTGACATCAGTTTTTTAGGTTGCCGGCAGTGATTTTCGCCAAAAGATAATGGGCTCTGCTATTTATAATTTATTAACATAAAAAATATTTTATTTATAATTTGATCAGTAGAATGACCACAAACACAGCAGAAACCTCATCATTTTTAGTTATTATAAAATATAATCTATAATTGTAAATTTGTTTATATTTTATTACCGAATTTTTTTCCGTCTGATTCGAAAAATTTGATCTGACTTTAACCTAAAATTAGTTCAAAAACAGGTCAAAAACTAGGATTTTTGACTTGGTTTTATACTGATCAGGGTAAAAATCAGCCCAAAAGCAGGTCTTATATTTCGACTCGGAAGGGTTTGATATCATTTCACACACACACACATGTTGTCCTTCTTAAATGATTTATACTGGATGAGTGTCATATTATATTACTGGAACAATATCGGATTTAGGTATTGAGTCGGTACCGTCGGTACTAGCTAGTGAAAAGCTGCGCGGTCTTCTGCCGGTACTGTGCCAGTATAGGAACAGTAAATCACTCCTACATGAATTTTTATCAATTTGGTATAATATTTATTAGCTATTATACTCATAGTCGGTTTTCCACCAGTATTAAGGAAACCGTCAGAAAAGTAGTGGTTAGATATGTCCATCTATTATTCCATCGATACTCTACTAATGTACTGGATGAGTATCAGATTGTAGTACTAGAACAATACCGGATGCCAATATTGGATCGGTGTTGTCTCTCGGTATGATATGAGCGTCCGACCCAATGTCGACAAAGTCTCAGATTGTAGTACTGGAATAATACAAGACGACGGTACTGTATCAGTACGGTTTCACGGTAAAATGTCAGTATTGCCTGACGACGTAGGAACTGTACTGTATGAGTATCGAAACAGTACAGACCCAATACTCAACTCAATACCTCAAATCTGTACAGAACCAATACTAGATGCCGACAAACAGTATTATTTTCTGTACTTCTTAAATATTAGATTTTAGGCCGCGTCGGTATTGGCACGGTGGTTAAAATCTTTAAATCCAATACTGTTTCAGTATTGTCAAGCCAGTACCGGCTTTTAAGCCGCGCCAGTATTGGGTCGGACGCTCATACCGAGAGACTCCGGCAATTCCTACATGGGTGCGTTCTTGCATTCAAAATTAATAGATGTCAAACTCCATGTGGAAGAAGGAAAGTTTATTTTTACTCAAAAGCCCAATGTAAATTTCCCAACTGTGCAATATATATATTTAAGGTAACTACGCCTATATTATCACCGTTCGCCGCCACTCTTGTTACGGTGACTAAAATCGGTGATATACACCATAATAACGGTGAAATGTTTCGCAGGCATATTTCAGGACTGGAGCGAAAAATAATAAAAGAAAAGCTTGAGAAAAGTACTCCTACCTTGGAAAGATACAAACTGATTAGATCTGCCAATGAGTCGGAGTTGATGAATGGAAATTTCACTAGTTGCCCAAGCCTCTGCACCGTACAGAAAATTTCATCAGAGGAAAAAAAGAGGGATGATTTGGATCCTGATCCTGTAAAGTTCATGATAAAATTGATCGATAAGTTTCAACAGACATTTCCAGGAACGTGTGTCAATGGATACATCCAACATTATGCGATACATCCTGTATATACTATTTTATATACACAACTGTATATTGAATATTTTCTGTCTATTCCAAAAGAAAATGCTTTTCTTTATTTAGATGCTACTAGAACAATAATTGACCAGCCAGGATGTCAAAAACGCATCTATTATTATGCTCTAATAATGCAAGAGACTAAGGGAATTAATCCTCTACCTCTAGCTGAGCTTATATCCACCGATGTAGGAATTGCCGGAGTCTCTCGGTATGAGCGTTCGACCCAATACTGGCGCGGCTTAAAAGCCGGTACTGGCTTGACAATACTGAAACAGTATTGGATTTAAAGATTTTAACCACCGTGCCAATACCGACGCGGCCTAAAATCTAATATTTAAGAAGTACAGAAAATAATACTGTTTAAGTGTCGGCATCTAGTATTGGTTCTGTACAGATTTGAGGTATTGAGTTGAGTATTGGGTCTGTACTGTTTCGATACTCATACAGTACAGTTCCTACGTCGTCAGGCAGTACTGACATTTTACCGTGAAACCGTACTGATACAGTACCGTCGTCTTGTATTATTCCAGTACTACAATCTGAGACTTTGTCGACATTGCCCATGTAGGAATTGCCAAAGCTAACCCATAGTAATAGTCCTTATCAATATTGGCGATATACTGGCAGTTAGTACAGATTTCGAGTATAGAAATAATACTCAATTTTCTATAAATTTCGGAGTCATAAGTACTAATCCATCATTTAAAATGCGTACATAATGTGTATAAGAATTATGTACTTCGTCAATATAGATTTCTGTACTTATATAGTATTACTTTTTAATACTGAAAAAGTACTGTTTTTTTTTATTTTCAATACATTTTCAGTACCAAAAATCAATATTCGGTAAGTAAAAGTATTCAGTATTCTCTTAGTATTAATTTCTTTATTTACCTAGTATTAATTTTTCGTACTGAAAAAGTGTTGGATACTAAAAAATCTAATACTTTTTCAGTATCAGAAAGCAGTATTAAATAGGTTCAAGTATTAAGTCCTTACGACGTAATAAATTCTTAGTACATCGAGCATGTGGTATATTTTACTGAATTGAATTTAACGCGTTAAATTGTATTTGGCAAACAATAATTCCACGTTGATTAACGAAAACTCTGTTTTATAGTACAAAAAACAATGATTTTTAGTATTAAAATAATACTTTTATCATTCATTTCACATGGATTTTGTAACTAACCTCAAAATATGAGTTACAAAACATACAAATACGTGAAAAAGTATAGAATTTTAAGCCGTGAAAAAAGTGAATCGTCATCATCAACGTCATCTTTATCAATAGAAGAAACTGAAGAAATTAATGTTGAATCTGACAGTTTTACAGAAAGCAGTGAAAATCAAGAAAACAATCTGTGTTCCCCGAATAGTTCCAAAGTCGATAAAGCAGTGATTAAACTTTCATTACGCGAAAAATTAAGAAAAGTTTGCTTAGAAAATATAACTAAGTTGAATAACAAATTGGTTACCCAAATTTTACGCGTTCTAAAGGAAGAGGGATTAGATGTACCAGAGTGTGCAGAGACACTACTGGAAACCAAAAAACGATCGCAAAATTTGGGACCGATAAAATCGTTTTCTAGTGGCGGCAAATATAGATACTTCGGTATACAAAACGCATTATGCAATATTATTTCTCCAGAAATTTATAGTGAAGATAAAATAGAATTAATTATTAATGTTGATGGCTTGCCAATATATAACGCTGCTACTATAGATTTTTGGCCAGTATTAGGTCAAATTTATCACAAAAATTATGATTGCAAACCTTTTGTCATTGCAATATATTGCGGCTGCTCGAAACCATCGTTAGCAACAGAGCTTTTAGCTGATTTTATAGGAGAAAGCAATAAATTAATAGACAATGGAATAGAAATAAAAAATAAAAATTACTCTTTTAATATTATTGCTTTTGTATGCGACACACCGGCCAGAGCATTCATAAAGTGTGTAAAAGGCCATACTGGTTTTTTCTCATGTGAAAGGTGTGTAACTGAAGGAGAAACTATAGAAGGCAAAAGAATATTTCCAGAAGTTCAATGTGACTTGAGAAACAAACAAGCGTTTGAAAATAAAACTCAAATAGAACATCATAAAGATGATTTAACATCTCCCTTATTAACCCCTTAACCTACGATTTAGATTCGAAGATGTTGGGCCGAAATTGTATACAAGTTCGCGCAGCGTTCGGGACGTTCGCACGACTTGGGTACACGCCGATCCGGGCAATTGTAAACATGACGGACATCGCCCGTAGTAGAGCGGTCGCGGTTTGTAGATAGCACAGACAAGACTCGTGATGTATTTCTATCATCTCTTCGTATCGTAATTAGTTTCCAGTCGTTCTTGATCGCATTCGCACGTCGGAATTTAAGTTCATAAATTCTAGAGAAGCAAACCCACAAGATGTTCTCTAGAAAAAGATTTTGTGATGAAGATAGTGAGAATTGTGCTATTAATTTTGCTAATGAAAGTGACAGTAGTGACGAAATATGTAAATTTCGAAGAAAGTATAGGCGAATAATTGTTGATGATACATCCGATGACGATCAACTACCAGAGTCCTGGGTTTGGAATGAAAGAAGAAATAGTCCAAAAATCTGGGACTATACAATGACTCCTGGCATAAGCGAGGCAGCCTTATGTCAATTAGGAGGAAGTAGAGGAGAATTTGATACATTTAATCTAACATTTGATGATATATTTTGGAACAATATTGTGACTGAAACAAATCAGTATGCAAATCAACTACGAGAAAATCCACATACAAGACGAAAAATTGACGAAACCTGGTTTCCTGTAGACTCTACCGAAATTAAAAGATAATTTGCATTGACGATAATAATGGCACAGATAAAGAAACCAAGAATCTAAATGAATTGGTCGAAGAGGGCTGTTATCGAAACACCTATATTTAGAAAATCAATGCCTTTGAAGAGATATCTACAAATTACAAGGTTCTTGCATTTTTCAAACAATAATCTTGTTGCCAATACAGATAAATTGAAGAAAGTTAGACCTGTGATTAATTTTTTGAACCAAAAATTTAAAGAACTGTATATAATGAAAAAAGACATTTCTATCGATGAATCTCTTATGAAATTCAGGGGGCGTTTATCTTATAAGCAATTCAACCCATCCAAAAGGGCAAGGTTTGGCGTAAAATTTTATAAATTATGTGAGTCCGATTCCGGATATTGTTACGAATTTAAAATATATACCGGCAACGATAAAATAAACTGTAAAGATAGCGCTTCAGAAAGTGTTGTGAAAGAGCTTTCTGAGTCAGTGTTGCACAGGGGTCACACTTTGTACATAGACAGTTGGTATTCTTCCCCAAAATTTTTTATGATATTATCACATAAATACAAAACAAATGTAATTGGCACAGTACGTTCCAATAGGAAGAATATGCCAAAAGATTTGTGCAGTGTAAAATTAAAAAGGGGGGGGAGTACGTAATAAGAAGCTGCAACCGAGTACTCGCACTGAAATGGAGAGACAAGCGAGATGTTTATATGATGTCGACAAAACATGAAACAGCCGAAATGACTTCGCAAGGATCCAAACGCACTTTAAAGCCAAACTGTATTACAGAGTACAACAAGGGAATGAATGGAATTGATCTCCAAGATCAAATATTAGCATGTTTTCCAATAATGAGGAAATACATGAAAGGATACAAAAAAATTTTTTTTTATCTCTTTGATATTGGCCTGTTTAATTCTTACATCTTATGGAAAAAACTGAATGATGGAAAGAAACAATGTTATGTCGATTATAAGATCAACATAGCCGAATCTCTACTGAAGAAAATGCCAAAACCGATTTATAAAGAACGAGGCGTATTATCTTCCGGAGATGCGCCAGACAGACTTTGCGCGAAGGAATGGGCTCATTTTCCAAAGCACATTGATCCAACACCCTCTAAATTAAGACCGTCAAAACGTTGTACAGTTTGTCACAAAAATAAAAAACGGAAAGAAACAACGTGGGAGTGTAAAAAGTGTAAAGTTCCGTTACATGTACCAGAATGCTTCGAAAGATATCATACCGTTACAGATTACTAATTTTGTATTTTGGAGTTTTGTATAAATAAATATTTTGTAATACTTGCGCCTACCACAATTATTGCATCAGACTGTAAATGCGTATCAAATATTCCACGTAATATTTACATCGGGCCCGATCACCGTACGCGGGCTATGCCCGTAATATTTACTTCTGGCCCAATCACCGTACGCGGGCTATGCCCGTCATTGTAGGTTAAGGGGTTAAGGCTGACAAATTTTGACATTGTAAATGGTGTATTACTGGATAGTATGCATCTACTGTTCCTAGGCATTACCAAGACATTATTACTTAAATGGATGAAACCGGGTGCTAACCGATTAAGTAATGAAAATAGGAGAAACCTTCGAGATAATCTGTTTGCATTATCTAGTTCGATTCCTTTTGAATTCCAAAGAAAGTTACTGGATTTAAATGACTTGAATCATTGGAAGGCTACCCAATACCGTTTTTTTTTTATTATATGCCGGTGCAATATTTTTACGGAAAGTTTTATCGAAAGATGCTTTTAAACATTTCTTATTGTTATTTACTGCTTCAAGAATCTTGTGTTCAAAAGATTTAGCTGTAACTAAATCCGATTACGCTAATACCTTACTCCGAAATTTCTTTATACTTTCTCCTACTTTTTATGGAAAAGGTATTCAAGTTATGAATTTTCACAACTTGATTCATATAACAGAAGATATAAAGTATATGGGAGCTTCACTTGCTGAATTTTCCGCATTTTCATTTGAAAATTTTTTAGGGAAACTTAAAAAGCTTGTTCGAACCCCTAAGAACCCTATCGCACAAATTTCGTTTCGATTAAATGAAATTAATTCTGTTCCTAATTCATACTCTTTGTCATCGTGTACAAGAAAAAATGTAAACAATGTACAAGTTTGTTATAACAGAAATAATACATTGGTAGAGAAAATACTATTCAGTGACATGACATTTAAAGCAAGAAAGCCAGATAATGTTTTAATCTTAAAAAATGAAGAAATATTTGAGATCGAGAATATCTATATAAAAAAAAATAACGAAAACTCAATATATCGTCCAGAAGAAGTTGTGATTGAAGGATATCGTTTTGATAAAAAGCTGAATGCATTTAATTATCCCTGTAATTCATCTGAAATAGGTATATACAAAGTAAGAAATAAATTAAATAAAAAAGAAACTTATTTATTTTCCGAAGTTGAGCAAAAAGTAGTATTATTACAGTATTGTACAGAATTTTATGCGTTAACTTTATTACATACTGAAAAGTGCGTAAAAATAAAGAGTAAAAATGATATGTGTGAATAACGTGTTTTAAATATACGTTTGACTGTAGTGTATGTGATCTCCGTTGTATACACGGTGTGTTTTCGTACACTGTTATTGTTTTTCATCCATGTGCTGAAAGCCAAGTCAGGCTTACACTGCTGCTGCATTCTTTTGTAAAGATACGTAAATTTATTGTGATCGGACAATTTTGTAATCGAGATGGATAAAGATAGAATGAAATTTGCTGTAATTAATTTTGGCCAAAAAGTTAAAGGCAAAGAGCAAACAGAAATAGAATTGGTGCCCAGCTCATGGTTAAGAGAAGAAGAAGATAAAGTTTTATGTCTTTATCCTAAAGAAAATGACTACCAATGGGTGGAAAAGTGGATTGCAGAAAATAAACCCCCAAGTAAAAACTGGAGTACTTATGAAGTCCAAATTCTTTCAGAAACAGGTAAATATTTTATTAAATTACTATATTGAAAGTAAGTTTTTTAAAAGTGTATACTGCGTAGCTTATTTTTTTAAGAAAGGTTTCTCTTTGCTGAATATTATGCTTGATGTTAATAAATAATAGTAGATAATATTGATAATGCACTGCGTAAACTATTTTTCTATACTTTAATGAATTTAATTATAGAAATGACACTGCGTAGTTTATTTTCTTAAGAAAGGTATCTCTTCGCAGAATATTATGCTTGATGTTAATAAATAATAGTAGATAATATTGAAAATGCACTGCGTAAACTACTTTTCTATACTTTAATGAATTTAATTATAGAAATAACACTGCGTAGCTTATTTTCTTAAGAAAGGTTGTTTTTTGTAGAAATTTATGCTAAAAGTTAGTATAAATAATAGTAGATCAAATTGAAAATGTACTGCGTATACTTTTTTTATAATAAATGTAATCTTTTTGCAGAGGATTATTCTCAAGGTCTTCGAAGGCTGGAAAGAGCTTATTATGAAAGCCAAATTGAAAGCACAGATAGTGTTTGTCCAAGAAGGAAACGCAGTAAACTGCACATCCACTCAAAATCAGGTGCAAAACAGATTTTAAAATCTTGTAAATCAAAAAAGAGAAAGTTTGAAGAAAGCATGTCTACAAGTTGTGGTAAGTTATGAAATAAAAAGCCTCTATTAATTCAAATTGTATTATATTGCAAATATTAATATTTTCAGAAAGCAGTAGCGAGTCCATTGATGAACGTGATAAAAAAATTCAACAAAATACAAAGAATTTACCAAGTACAAGCAACAGTACAGAAAATTTAAAAGACATGGTTGAAAGAAGTATAAAAAAAGAAATTAGAAAACTGACTTCACGAATACAAATGGACTTAAATCAACATTTCAAATCATTAAATGATAATTTGATGTTAAATTTTAATTTAAAAACTGTATCAAATACAGACAATATTCAAAATTGTATTGGAATTAAATTCCCGATTGACAATTTGGAAGATTTCAATATCTTAAATGAAAAATTAAAGGACGAAGATATTGTTAAGGATGTTCTGGTGAGTACTATAATACTACAATACTATTAGTACAATTTATTATAATTTAATTAAAAAATTACAAATTTCAGAAACCATTCATAATTGCAAGAGCATCCGCAACTTCAAGTTTTAAGGAAGCAGTTCCCAAAATCTTAAAATCACTAATTAGTAATGAAGTGCAAATCAAATATACTGCATGTGGACGTACTTCTGTATTCGGCACAAAAAAAATGCGTTTTGTAGATACCAATGTGTACAAATGCATGACAGGTAAACATTTTATTAAATTATATATAGTATTAATACCAAAATATCTATAAATATAGATTATATAATAATTATATATATTTTCAGATGTGTTGCTATCAGTCTTTTCCGGGCAAATGACTGCAGATGCTATTCAAGCTAGAACTAGCCGTTGGCTTTCTGGTGTGGGAGATCGAGATGGAGGAAGAAAAAATAGAGCAAAAGAAAATATGGACCAAATGTAATTTTTATTGGATTCTTTCTGGCGTATTTTGAAGCTCGAAATAATAGACAGAAATATTGATTTTTTATTACGTCTATTAGCATATTTCAAACATTTTTTATTTTGTCAGCTTAATTAAAATATTATAGGTTTATGTATTTAGTTTCTACTATTAAAAAGAAAGTAGATTAGTTTCAAGAAAAACTAGATCAAAAGAGAATATGAACCAAATGTAATTTTTATTTGAATGTGCTGGCGTATTCTTCAGTAAGAAAGCTTCAGCTTACACAATAAACAGATAAGTTCAGTATATTTTTAGTAAAATTTATAATCAATAAAAACATTTTTTAATTTTTGTTATTATTGTCAGCAAATTTTAAACATTTTTTATTCTGTCAGCTTAAGGGCAATATTTGAATTTAAGACTAACAAATATCCTTAATTTTAATGAAATTGTCGAACTTATTGTATTTTCATTCCTTAAATAAATAAATAATTACACAACTTATTGTAACAATTTATTATACAAAGCATTATTTTTTCTAGTTTTTATTAGAATAAACGTTTTCATTACGTTCATAAGAAATATAAAAAAACATAATTGATCGTTGTGCAGCTGAGCTATCATTATGTGACTGAAATAACATAGATGGCGTATTGCTTCTTTTCGTTTCTCGTTAGTGGTAGGACATAGACGTGTTTCAATATATACACTGAGAATTCATACCGAACTTGTATCAAATTTCAGGTTTCCTCGCAGGTCTTTCCAGAGCAGTCAAAGATAAGCCGTAACATCTAGGAACATTTCATTAATGTGTTTATGATATATATATATATATATATTCATTTGTGTTTGTAGGAAACTAACGATGTAAATATAAATGTGTAATCATCATATATGTGTGTTAATATGTATGTGTAAATTAGAATAATATGTAAAAATTAACACTTGAAGTATTCTTTTGTTTTTGTGTCGGCGTGCAGTACTTAATAAGTATTGAAGACAGTATAGTACCAGCATACGGCTCGAATATTAAAACAGTACTTGCATGAGTATTATAAAGACAATACTTATATTTTCTTGTTTAGTACGCGATTTAATATTGACCTATGAATTATGGCCCGTTATTATCTTTTTAATAATTTACAAGTATAGCGAACAAGTATTGAAACAGTATAGATTGCTGTACTAAATTGATACTGTTTCGAATATTAAATTTAAACTAGTCGACGAACCATGGGCCGTTATTATCATTTCAGCAACTTACCAGTACAGATACCTGTATTTAATCGGTACAAAATCTCCGAAATCGGTACTGTGCCAGTATGGCGCCAGCATACCATTCTTACTTGGGCAGTTATATTTTTCCTTAAAAATAATGTAGAAATCATTGCACCAATCTTCTTTTAAGGAATTTGCATTCGACCAATATTTTTCCCAAAAGGACGCCGGCAAAATTAGAAAATTCGTATTTTCTGTTTCTCGCGACGAAATATTTGAAATAGTAGATGAAATGCTTGTGAGGGATGAACTGCCTTTAGTTGCAGAAGAATCCTGCATACTAATACTATCAAATGTGTAATTAATATCCGAAGAATCCTCTATACAAACATCATTATGAAATGTACAGTTAATGTCTGAATTTGAATTTTCCAAATGAGCAGCACTGAGATCGCATTTGGAGCCGAGCTCCAAACTGTGCTTTTCAACCAAAATTTTCTTAATTTCGGCAGTTTTCCGTCGAAAAGTATAGTAACATTTGGACAAATTTTTCTTTATTGGTTGTTTAGAGTACCATGAAAGAATAAAATCACAAATTTTCTCAAATATATTATTTGATTTCTTATAAGATAATTCCAATAGCATTGCTATTGCGGCGTCAGGATTTTTCTCTCCTAAAAGAGCTCTAACTGCATTTGCAATATTTTCTGCAGTGAAAGACATTTTCGGTATTTCAGAAAATGAAAAGACGGTTTTTCGCGTTAAAACGCAAAAATTCTATCAAGTGCTAGCAATCTGGAAAAATTACTGCACAATTTCTCCTAAAATCAAATAGAAGACAAATCTTGCAAAATCTTACTTTCACAGTCGAATAATAAAAATTAATCAATTCGACTATTTTTTTCAACAAGCTTATAAAACTGCCATCAACCAACGAAGACACATATAGTGCTTTGAAAGTAGGAAACTGTTTTACAAACCGCTGAAAGAGAATGAGGCAGCTTTTTGCTCTATTTATATTAACAATCATACCGAAAATCTCTAGCGAGAGAGCGCATGCGCCATGCGCCTTCTAATTCGGTTGGTGTAAACAATTGATGATCCTCGTGATGAAAACGAAGAAAATATCTATCATCCGTCTTCCAGTAATTATGATATAGATCTGGCAACTGAAATTTGGGATAGAAAACCTAAAGAGGAAAAAAAAAGTTGTAATTCTTATTTCAAAATTGATAAATTTATCAAAGCGTGTGGATCACCAGTAAAATATTCCAGCGATAACGAAATGATTAAATCGGTGCAAACTTCACCAAACAATGAAACATTACAAACTTTCAATTCGCCTTTCCATAATATCGGAAAGAAATTTCTATCTTCATTTGCAGTTTATCCTTCAGGGTTTCCTAAGCTGAAAAAAAATATTTCAAATATCATTGTAGACGAAAACAGTTTTAAGTCCCTGTCTCCAAACACGTATGTGGACGATTCCATCATAAATGCTTTTTCTGTACTATGCTTGGACATGATTAATACAACTACAGAAGAAGACGTCATAATATTTGATACATTTTTCATAACCAAATTAATTACAGGTCATATTACGGAAGGGTATGAAAATTGGTTAATAAATAAGAATCTGCATAGTAAAAAAATTTGGCTTTCTCCCGTTTTCAATGAAAAGAAAAGTCATTGGAGTTTATTAATAGTGGATTTTATTGAAAAAATATTTGTCGATATTGATTCGTTACATGGATTGCCACCATCCACTCTAATTAATAATATGTGCATGCTCATATCAAACCTGTTCTTGCGAGAAGGACTTTTCATAAACTTTGAAGAATGGAAACTTCATGCACCCTAAGATTTACCACAGCAATTGCGAAGAAATGGAAGCTTCAGCGTAAATTGCGGAATTCATCATTGCCGGTGGATTTATATTATTAGCTCAGGTGAAAATATCGATTTCTCTGATGATGATATGGATAATTGCAGGAAAGGTATTGCCAATTATATATCTGAAAAGGAAGACATTGTAATTAAGCGAGATAAAAGGACGAGGGTCAGGGAAGAGTTATCAAATTTGTATGGTGCAATATACGAAAAATGTAGGCATACAATAAAATTAATAAAGCAGCCACCACGCAAATATGAAAATACATTGCAGTATTGTTCTACAATCAAAGGAAAGCTTCCCATAATATAGTTTACTATTTTGCATACAACAATGAAACTCTTACTTACCTTCGAAAGCCATGTCAAATCTTTCACATATTACTCATATTTGCGTGCACAATAAATAGTCAATTATTACAATTCAATCCTTCAAATTGTTCAACAGTGTAGGTTCGCTAAATATATTTCCCTCGCTCTTGTGAATAACAAATGAAAAGAAATTGGTGCTCCCTCATGAAGCAGGTACTAATCTCTTCAAAGAATTATTGCATTAAAGACTGCAAGGTTTGCAAAAATTAGAAAAATTCACTGAAATCTTAAATTTGGACGATATCGGTGAAAAAGGTGGTTTCGCAGATGCATTTCTCTGTCTATGTTCTTCTAAAAAACATTAAGGGGATCTTGCTCCCTCACGAAATTTGCACTATTCTCTTCAGAATTTTGTTGCCTTTCAAGCTGTGTGCGTGAAAAAAATTAGAAAAATTCGCGGATATCTTAAATTTTGACGATATCGGTGAAAAACGTGGATTTTGAAGATGCATTTCTGTCTATGTTCCTTCTAAAAAACATTAAGGGTGTCTTGCTCCCTCACGAAATTTACACCATTCTCTTCAGAATTTTATTGCCTTTCAAGCTGTGTGCGTGGAAAAAATTAGAAAAATTCACTGATATGGTAAAATTTAAAGAGATCGTTGAAAAACGTATTATCGCTGATGCATTTCCCGTCATTTTGTTTATAAAAATCATTAAGGGGGTCTTGCTCCCTCATGAAACTATCTTTATTTTGTTTAGAATTTGATGGGCTACAATGCTGTGTTGTCGATACAAATTATAATAATTCACTGATATTTGAAAATTGCTTTATAAGAGTACTTATTTAATTTTCTCCTTTAAGGAATTTTCAGCAAATTTTTTTTTTTTTATTTGGTCATACAAACGTTAATTATAATAACTTTAGTAGTTTGCATTAATATATAATGGTCAGAACATTTATTTCTGTCAATTTACTTGGATTCTGATTTTTGCCAAACTTGTGGCTGCAAAGTTGTGGCTAACTTCAGTGTTATTACCCGCTTACCCTTGACAGGTGAGCAGGGCAAGCGCTTCCCTATAAAACCGATTGGTGCTACGAGCCCTTAAGCCCTAGCACACCACGGGACGTCACATGACTTTGATACGCTACTAATATTCACCCTTAATTCGGCTCGCAAGGGCTGGCTCTCTTCTTTCTTTCTCTCTCCTACTTCCTCTCCCTCTCTCTTCTCGCTTTTCCTTTCTCTCAGTCGCCCTTGTATCTGGCTCATAGGGCTAGTATGCCTCGCTGTCCGGTATCGGTTCGCGGCTCTCTGGCAGCCGCTGCACTTTGTTTTATGACAATCCTATAGCGGCGGCTGTCACTGGAGTCGCGGAAACGCGTATCGGTGGCGGGGTACAAATCTGGCACTCTGTGTCACCTCTGACATCTAAACTATGTATGTCGGGGCAGCTCGCGGAAGCAGGTAAAGCTCTGCACCTGTCCCGCCGCTGCCCCGCTACACCCATCGCCTGAGACTGGGGGGCCGGCAAATTATCGATCATAGATCACAATAACCTATCAGCCGATAACACCTTAATTCGCACGCGCCCCGCATATTTAGAGCTTAACATTAGCAAAGCTTTAGACGGCAGCTATTGTAACGCTGCGGGAACGCAATGTTACAACGGGTAATAACTTACTAGTGGGTTATGCTTCACATGCTAGACACCTAGCGGTGACAAGTAGAGCTAGGGAGAGAAGGGGGATAGAAACTGTATCAACGCCGGACGGCCTGAGATACCCTGACCACTTGCACTCCGACCCACCGCCAATTTCTAACACAAATGAATAATATTGCTTTGATTCTTCTCACAGATGCCTCACTTCCAACTCAAATACAATCTATGCCATTTGTATTTGTAGGAAATGATGCATTCGCCTTAGCACCAAATATGATGAAACCTTATTCTGACCTTCACCACAAGAAAAATAAGGAGAGGGTATTTAATTATTAGCGTTCATATGCTCGCCGTACAGTCGAAAATGCACTTGGCATAATGTCATCCATTTTTCGACTAATGAGGATGCCAATCTTATTGCCTCCAAGAAAATCAACAAATATAGTAATGACTTGTGTTTGGTTGCATAATTATTTAAAAAGAAGTGAGACCTCAGGTCCATTATATTTTCCTAATGACACCTTTGATAGAGGAATATATGGTCATGTGCAATTTTGATCATTGCGGAATGATGGAAATGATATTTCATCAATGATGTTGCTAAGAAGAACAAGTATAAATCCTAGAGAGGAAGCCAGAAATATAAAAGACAGATCTGCAGATTATCTTAAAAACATTGACAAGCTACCATGGAAGGATGATTGTTAATTCAATCTGTTTAAAATTTTTATTTTTCATTAATATGAGTAAATACATGATAAGATCTTTTACAAGCGGTTGATGTCATTTCATATGCAAAATTTATACAAATTGACAACTGTAATCGAATACTTGATATTTATTTATATAATTGTTAATTGTGTCATTTTATATCTTCAATCGACTTTTAATGAAAACATTTTACTTAAAATATAATTTTAAAATACTTTACAGGGTATTCTTGAAGTATTACTTCCCTATATTATTTCGGAAATGATTCTTTTTGAAAAATATTAAAAGGATGATTTCAAGTTTCAATAACTTTTGATTACTTGGTAGTAATAGATGATCATTACTGGTTTTCGGAGAAATCGCGATGTCAAGTACCAAAACCCGACCTGAAGAATATATGATTCCATTTGAAAATCGTAGTGTGACTTTGATAGGATCTCCACTAAACCGTTCAAGGTCAATTATACTCTACCATTAAGTACGTCATTTAAAGCCATTCAATTGACATTGTTAGACATTTTTTGAGAAACGTTTGATTTCGGAGACGTGAATAATTATCAAGTATCTATACTATGAACAATTTAACTTGAAACTGTTCAATAGATGAGATTGGCTTTGCGTGTGTGTTGTGTGCTCACTCGACAAGCAATTCGAACAATCCGCATCTGTGTGCAATTTCAAATTTAAATATCCCACATTCGTTTCATCTTTGTGTAATTTACAAGGCAAATCAAATACTATTGTAATAAAGTTTGGGCATATTTAGAAAGAATGGGTTGTTTTATTTTCTTCAAAAATACTTCATTTTTTAAATAATAGATGAAAGCGGGAATTTATGAATACTCCACAGATGTCTGTTATTAATTGATTTAATATGCTATTTTCGACTCCCCGTAGACTATTATTAAAGAAATAATTTGACGTCGTATATAAACAACTTCCGCGTGCGTTCATCAATTGTTTCGCATAAATCTATAAATACATTAAAAAATCTCTATATATTTTCTATTCAAATAGATATCTCTTTCAAGAACCCTAATTCTGTCTCTTTAAAATAAGTAGCGTATTTTTATAAAAACAAATTTCATATACTACTAAAGCTACGAAGGGCGATGAAGAATTATTACGATTAGGCTGAATCTTTTGTTCGGACTGTAAATCGATTGTAATAATTTGGACTTTCTCTCATATGCAAACCAAATCAGTTTGAATACGTCGTGGGTGACACTTTCCGTCCTCATGCTAGCTTTAACTCTCACATTTAATTTTCTAAAAGAACCCACCAGTGCGCTCTTTATCTTTTCAATTTCCATTAAGGAAAATTAGCAGTTTAATTTATGTTGGATTTAATTGACGCATCTAAACCACATTGCGGTCCTGGTGATCTAGGTGGCTTGGGCTTTAAATCTCTGGCTCCTGTTTCTATAAATGCAAAATTCCGAAATTAAATCGTTAGAATATGAAATGTTGACGAGTTAACTGTTTACGTCTAATTAATTGACTCAACTCTCGCATTGTCCGATAGTTTGCCTAAATTGATTTATATTATGAAAGATGATGAAATGTACAGAATTACCCATCAGTATCAAATTACAGGTGTGTAGGCCATTTAATAGTGTTTAGTTAATGTCTGCTGCTTCCTTAACTTTCAACAACTTGCCGTATAAGATTAAAAATGAAGAAACTAAGTATTGCCTAAAATACCGCTATTGTCACCTTCATGATAACAGAATCGGTATAGTAATGTAGCTTAGAGTACCTTGACTTTTATTAGTTCTTTTCCTGAAAAATTTACAATTAAGGTATTTTAGCTAATAAAGGATCTCTCTGTTTTTAACATTGAAAGAAAAATTAATGAAATTAAGGGTCATTGAACTTTGAACCCGAATTCATGCCGCATGTCCGCTCCACACACCGTACACCTGCACCCTGAAAGATTCGTAAATCTGTACTGTTTTAATAAATTTTTTCGGCTTCTAGAAGTTACATTATTATATTAAAATTATATTCAGTTTTGTTGCTTCACGAGGAATAGAGTTGGATCTATAGATTTGCAAATAAAATTTCTTTTCAGCTGAAAATAAATCGTATTCGTAGTGTTGCGCTGCAATCTCACACCGACAGGGATATTATTAACCTTTAAAAGATAGGTACGGCCATTATGGCAGCTACTCATATACTCGGATGTTCTATGAAAGATGTAAATCTTATAAAAATAAATTGATTTTTTGCTAAAGAAAAAGTCGACTTAAAGGATAAAATGCTCATCCTCAAAGGATTAAATGACATTTGTTGATTTACTTAGGCTGGGAATAGTGAAGAGAATATGGACGTTTCTAATAAAGCGGGATAGCTAATACGCCTATTCTTATCTAAAATATTATTATGCGTTCGGGTCGACAAAACACTTTCAAACCTGTTATTCGTTTAGCTGAAATAGCTTTAGCCAATATTTTTCTACAATTTGAGGAAAATTAGCTTGTTTTGGTCTCAAATTACTCTTTACACCACTATGACCCACTGTTGCAAAGGCTTTATTTTTAATAAACTTCGTGGTTTTTTCACAAAATAAAATATAATTTTTATTATTATTTTTGTACTGGGCCCTCTTCTGCCATAGGATGAATTTCAAAAAGTAAGTTTAATCCTCAAAAAATTAATATTTCTAAAAGGCTAGAAGATAATAATTGAAAGCTATAATATTCGACCTCAATGTATCCTCTTAATACTCAATAGACTAAATTACATGTGGCTATAAACACTCATTATATTCGCTTGGCACTTACCTCGAGATACATAATGGCGCACCCCAAAAGTGTAATGGATAGAAATATCGGTGAGGCAACCTTAAAAACCTTTAGCTTACGATGTTGATACATATAGGCGACCAGAACAATGGTACCAAGCACGCAAAAAATTGAGAATGAGAGAAGAGCGATCCTTTAAAAGAACAAAACAATAATACATCTTATTGTTTTATGGAGGTACAGTATTAATCAATTTAATAAAAAGAAGGAAACGAAGTCGTTTAAAGAAGCTTATAAGTAGCTATACCTGAATGGCCAGTTGTACGTTGCTAGGCAAGGCTCCGGTCCTTTACACTTGGTACATCCTGGCGCGCAACGTGAACACCGAAACTTCTTCTCGTAGTAGTCACTCTTGTTCTCTTGTAATTCCTTCCACGCGGCTGCGACGAAATTTATTTAGATACTTTTCATCGATTTTCATTGCATGATTCACTACGAAAATCTATTGGCTCTAACCTTCAACGAGGATGCCATCGAATGTAGCCTGATGGTGACTCGTGCTATAGAAACCTTCTCTACATTTGCAAGTGTACGCTCCTATTGTCCAGCCACTACCGCCAAATCCATTATTCTGATTCACACGGCTACTAGCAAATTTATACTCGCACTGCGGAATAGAAAAAAGGAAAGATGAGACATTTGTGCATATTGCAATTCAATATATGGAGGTCTATAAGGAAAATGTAAAAGTAAATTGCATTGTGTCTCCACAGCTCTAGCGTCATATCTTTATAAAGAATGTAAAATATAGCTAGAATTCAATGGCATATAATATTTCATACTGTAATTTATAAATAATTTTATAAAGCAAAAATCAAACAATTTATCACTCACCGTTTGCAATATTAACACAATTAAAAAATATACATAAAGTTAGATTATACCACTGTTACAATCTGACTTCATATGTTTCACTATTAAACGAAATTGGCGCCAAGATAAATTTTCGAATTTATGCTCAGCGATGATTGTACCATTATTTGGTAAAACGCACAGCTGATTAATAAAAGCGTTATTTAGTCGTTAAATATAAGTCCAGTTTACGTACATTCGCAGAGCATGTAACACTGTTATAAACATTGTTGTAAAAAACAAAACAATAATAATTATATTTAAATATAATCTAATTCAAGTATGTAAAATAAATAATTTTTTGTTTGCTAACATCTAAAAATGTTAAAATTTTTGTTTAGAAATTATTGCAATTAGTGAGCGATATATTGAGTCAAAAGAGTGAATATTGTCAGCACTACAATTTTTAAAGAGGAACGCAAGAAAAGTAGTAGGGAGGTCTGAGACTACTTGTAATGTTTTATATTTAGTATAAAAACCATTAAAATAATATATAACAATTTGTGCAAATTTCTTATTGGGTTTGAAGAAGTAGTTTTTTTTCTATGAAGAACCAATGAAAACGTTGAGAAAATATTGTTCTTTAAAGAGATCGGAGACGCATGCCCAAAAATATATAAATGTTACTTTTTATCTTGTATCGGGGGAATAAGTAAGAGGGCTAGGGCAAATTTTATTACATGTGGAAAAATTTGAAAAATAAGAAAAATATGCCTTTCGTCTCTCATTGTTCTGCTTTTATTACATTTTATGAAAGTATAGGTATTCAAATATATTGTATTAAAATCTTATGAAGATTGGAGTAGTCCAACTATATTTTCAGCGACATCTTTCTTTTATTGAAGCAGTTTTAGGTTTTGCCACAAACAAAGGAAAATGTTGAATAGGCCTATGCAAAAGCTGGATTTGCACTTTTAAAAATTAATTGAACATTACTCCATATATTACTTAGAGGTTACGGTATAATTTCGTAATTTTTTTATGATAATATGTTTTATCATAGTAGATACTTAGAATTTCCTCATTTTTACTTTAAATGATTTAACATTTACAAGATTTAAAAGATAAAATAGTGGTACTTGATCGTCATGTAAAAATTCCTGTTTTTCATTAAAATTGAAGTGTAGCATTCTTTGTGCATATGTATACTGTAATATAAGATATAGTAAAATAATTAGAAGGAGGGACGATAATCACTTGCGTGGTTTCGTTGTGACATTTGTGTGTTCCCCAAAACGATGCTATTTGGTTACTCGACGCCGTTCCGTGTCCACTGTTGATGGGCTTCTCGCACTGATTTATTTCGAGTCCGCTGATATCAATGTCCATGCTCAAAAATTCTCGCACACTTGAAAAACAGATTTACAAAATTATTTCATAGAAATGATTATAAGAAGAGAATCTTTGTATTGTATTATAATCGCGATACAATTTAATTTCCCGAACAGAATTTTGTGGTTTAGAGAAATGTTTACCCTTTAAATTATAACCGTCCTATTTTTTTTTTACTCATATATAAACTAATTTCCCTATGAACTTTTCTGAGCAGCTAATTTTACTGTGGAAATCCTATAAGAAATTTGTTTCCTTGACAAAATAGGGAAGTTGCTAATTTTGAATGTTGAGAAAGATGGTCGTCCAAGAAGAAAATCGGTCGAGTGAAAGAGTGAAAAAATGAGAGAGAGAGAGAGAGAGAGAAAGGAAGCAAAACATATGAGTTTATCCTCAGTGTATCCCTTTTGACACACAACATTTTAACCACATTTTTTCCTTGGACGAATAAAAGTAAAAAAATCTATTGTAATTTCTTTTTTAAAATATTCCATTATTTATTGAAACAATTAAGCATCAGGTTAATTGAGGAAGAATGAATATACAGAGAGGGTGTAACGAAGCGACCGCTTTTACTCGTAACTGGGGGAGGTTCGGGGTGAAAACCGAGTGCATTTTTAAAATTTCGTTCGAACCGATCGAGGGTTTTAAAAGTTATTCCTGTATAAAAATCACCCTTTTTTTGATCCTTTTGAAACGACTTTAACAGCATAATGAAAAGTAGAGAAAGTGAAAAAAAATTTTGGAATACCCCGCTGGTAAGCAATAGTACATTGTGTTACAAGGGCCGAAAGTTGACGATTGCAAACGAGTAACACACGATATTTTTTATGACAAGTGTAGGAAAAGTTGCTGTTTTTAGCAAACAGTCCGAATATTGATAATAGGTCAGTATCAAGCTAAGTAGTGTAAGCAGATGAAAACAAGAAAGGGGGGTCAAGGGCGCGAAGCCCCTTGCGGGGGGTATGGGGGGGGTGGAGCCCCCATAAAAGAAACATAGCAGGCATATAATAAAAATTTTAATGTATTTCAGTTTTTAATTAAAAGTAATGGAACAATTTGTTGAATTGTTAATAACAATTGAAAATATTTTAACGTCTTGTAATTATCGCGAATAACAAAGCTGTGTAGTCATGGGAACTATTAGTTTTGTTGCTATGTACTTTTGCTGTAAATACAGGTTTTTAGCATTGGCAGTATATAAGCGAACATAGCCATACTATCAGTATAAAAATTTCAATAAATGTTGTAATCGATTGATCTTCTTTTTTTTTCAATATATATACGCTATTTAATTTTCAGCCTTAGGGTCGAAAGTAACTTTTCGTTCGATTAAAAACTCCCAAGGGACGAAAGTAAAGTAAACCGCTATTGCGCATGTGCGAGTAAGACTAGCATGAAAGCAGTTACTTTCGGTTCAAAAAACTAGGCTGAAAACAGCCACTTTTCATGCACTTGTCATAAAAAAATTATTGATCGATTGCGATGATATATTTGCTATTTATTTCTTTAATTTGACTATTAAATTAATTTTAAGAATAGCCAAATCTCCTTTATTACAAGTCCAATTCAATTCATTACAAGTATCTTCGACTGAATTGATGGAAAGAGCGAATTGACGTAATAAAAAGAACAGTATCAGAAGCTAAGATGTAAAGAACGTACTAATAATTTAATAAGTAATGCATGAAAATATTTTCTTTTTGCTGACGGAGCTGAAGAGAATGGTTTAAAATCAATGCATCAATGATAGGGAAAATTAAACTACCGATTCAATGTTCACCTAGTTCCTTTAAATCGGAGTTTCGGAAAAGCTTCGGATTGGCTCCTCGATGATTTTCAGAAAGCATTACCACTGATTTTGCTTAAAATCACTCGTGAATTTGAAGAAATAAATATTAACCTACGTTTTCCCACAACATTGGTTAATTTGACACTTTTTAACTGTTTGAAGTAGGCGGAAGACAAAGGCAGAGAGAGGAAGAATAATCAATATTTACTTTCGAGTAAAACGTTTCATGCTTAAAATTTCTCAAACAAAAAATTTATAAAACGGAAAATCTCGTTTAAAATAGTTTTCTTTCTACGTACGCGCACATATCCCTTGAGAAGTTGCTGGAATGGCAGAAAGAGGAGCAGTTAGCAAAATGAAGAAGGCTGATAACAGTGGCCGAAACTAATTATTGATTTCTCTCTCTCTCTATTTTTTCTCTTCAACCTACTTCAAGCAGTTTGCAAGTGTCAAATTAACCAGGTTTATGAGAAAACGTACGTTAATACTTGTTTCTCTAAATTCACGAGAGATTAAAGGCAAAATCAGTGGTAGTGCTTTCTACAAATCATCGAGGAGCCAATCCGAAGCTTTTCCAAAACTCCGATTTAAAGGAACTAGGTGAACATTGAATCGGTGGTTTAATTTTTGCTATCATTGTTTTGAATTTAAATCATTCTCTTCAGTTCCGTTAGCAAAAAGAAAATATTTTCATACATTACTTATTAACATATTAGTATGCTATTTGCATCTTAGCTTCTGATACTTTCCTTTTTATTACGTCAATTTGCTCTTTCCATCAATTCAGTCAAAGATACTTATATTGAATTGAATTGGACTTGCAATAAAGGAGATTTGGCTATTCTTGAAATTAATGTAGTAACCAAAATAAAGAAATAAATGGCAAATATATCATTACGAACGATCCATTTTTTTGCTTTCTAGCGGGGTATTTGACAATTTTTTCTTCATTTTCTACACTTTCCACTGTGCTGTTAAAGTCGTTCGAAAAGGACCAAAAAAGGGTGATTCTTAAATGGGAATAACATTTAAACCCCCTAACCGATTTGAACAAAATCTTAGACGTGCACTCAGATTGTCATCCCGAATCTCCAGTTATGCAAAAATGTGGTCGTTTCGTTACATCCTGTATAGATAACAATATCTATAGTCAAATTAGATATGCCACTGTTGTTTACTGTATCTGTTCCTATTTTCGTTTTGCGAATTACTGGCATTAAATATGAGGAAATGTAGTTTGTTTTGTATGTATCATACGTGAAAATTCAAAAGTTCATGACAATCAAATTATATTAATTTAATTTAATTGTTTGACATATATAGTGTATATCAGCAATGATGCTCTTAACCCTTTGAGTGCCGGAGGCCGATATATCGGCTCTTGTTGCACTGGCGAGAAGTACCAGAGCCGATAATCGGCCCGCGCCTTGTAGCGCTTTACTATTTGCATTGCGGGAGAACTCTATCTCAAAATAAATTTAGAATACGTTATAAATTATCTAATTTCATTACGAGAGAATTAAAATAAATATTTTTTCGTTTTATTTCTTTGACGACAACATTTTCCTATCGCTTGGAGGTACCGAAATCTAACATAAGCACCGATGGTCGCCACTCAGGCGATATTCGATCTGCGGCATTCATCGCTGTGGCGTTGGGCCCTTATCGGCACTTGTCGACAGCGTTTCATATATAAACAACTGTTTGAGGACCCTCTCGAAATAACGTTGCATTACCGCAGCAAAACGTAGGATCAGTCAGTTTCTCCACGACCGTTGAGGTGAACAGTATATTTCTCCCAGTTGCAGTTTCAAAACGTCTTTTGTGTTATTACCGTTGTTTTCCGCTTCTGTCAAACATTGTTGCTTTTGACGAAAATTTTACCAGTAACCGTTTTATAAAAAAAATACACCGTCATGGATGACGCGGAATTAGTTCGAATGGTTGAACAGATCGATCTAACACATAGTGACGAGGAAGAAATCGTGGCATCAAGAAGTCGGCATCCACGCAGGATCTACAGTGATAGTGAAACGAGCGATGATAGCGAATCGGAATTAGAGGAACTCGATACTGTGGAAGAGTTGAGAAATATCCGTGAAGTTACCGTGGCCAATGACAGCGAACATAATCCTCGACCACAATTTATGGAAATTGCTGAGCCTAAACATATGCCAGTAAGAAATTCCATACCCAGAGCGTATTTCGATCTATGTTTTACGGAAGAATTTTTGAGCTTATTGAGGAGTGAGACAAATCGCTATGCCAGGCAGTTCCTGAATAGAATCGATGTTCCCTCAGGATCGAGAGTAACAGAGTGGAAGGCAACCACAGTGTCAGAAACGAGGGCTTTTATTGCTGTGCTCTTGGAAATGGGTATCACACGTAGACCGACACTTTTTAGCTATTGGTCAACAAACCACATACATATCCCATGGTTTGGCAAAATGTTCAGCTGAAACAGATTTCAATTAGTTTCTAGATTTTTTCATGTCGTAGGCAATGAAAAATTACCAGCATGTGATAGCTCAGAATATGACCCTTCAGCGAAATTTCAACCAGTCGTTATCCACGCAAACAATAAATTCAAATTTCACTATTCGCCTCATCAACATCTGAGTATTGACGAATCATTAGTCGGCACGAAGTGTAGAACGTCGTTGATGCAATATCTGCCGAATAAAAAACATCACAGATGGGGTTTAAAGTTTTGGATGCTGACTGATACAGTTACCCATTACTGCCTATCATTTTTTTGCTACAGAGGAGCCAGAGATCAAACTGATAAAGAAGAAATAAAGAAGAACGGTCTTGGCTACGTCGTGATTCATAAATTATTGAATATGGGAAATTATTTTATGAAAGGCTATCACGTGGTGGCTGACAAATTTTTTTACAAGCATTTCGCTAGCTAGAGCATTGTTTGGAAAAGAGACGTACCTGACTGGCACAATTCGCAGCAACAGGAAATATATACCACCATTTATGAAGCCTAAATTGCAAGAGGGCGCATCTAAGTACGCCCGAAACAACGAGCTATTACTATTAGCATACCGGGAAAAAAAGTCGCAGAAGAAAAATGTTTTACTCCTGTCCTTATTTGAAAAGGCTGAGAACAAAACGACTACAATTAGAAAAGGGAATGCTCAAATACAGGTTGAAAAACCAGCAATAATAGCAGAATATAATAAACATATGGGAGGCGTAGACACGTCAGACATGATGGTGTACTCATACTTGGATGAAAGACGAGCCGTAAAATATTGGAAAAAAGTAGTTTTCTCAAATTTTTCCCGAATGGTGCTAAATGTCTACATCTTATATCAGAACAATACAGACGGCAAAACCAAAACACGACTTGAATTTATAACTGATATTATCCAGTCGATAACCACTGAATAGGTGGCAATAAAGAGGGTAGCGCATGACACACCATTGGCTGAAAGATCAACAAATGTGCTACGTATAGGCGTACGGAAACTTCGAGGAAATTTGGAAAGAGTTTGCGTGGTGTGCAGCAGAAAGGATGGTGGTCCAAAAAGAAAATCACGCACAATTTATAATAAGTGCAACAAAGGATTGCATGGAGTGTGCATTAGCAGCCACGAATGCTAAATAAATTATTTGTGTGAGTTACAATAATAAAATTTTACACATTTACAATATATAAATATAAATATTTATGACAACATAATTTTGTTTCAGCAATGTTATATTACCTATACCAATTACCTTTGTCGAAAGAGATAATCCGCCCGGCGCCTACCATGTACCTTCGAGTTCTGTTTTATTTTTGTTAGGTAGTTTTGTTTATTTTGTTACAAAATGCATTGGAAATGCAAAGTATATACTTCATAATAATTGGCCCATATAAAATTATGATGGAAAGATGACTGTTTGTATATGCAAATATGTTTTGTATAAGAGAACTCAACTTTTACTTTATTTATAAACATTTATACCTTTGTTTTTTCTAAAATTTTAATTAAATACAAAAAAAACATTGTCATTATTTTGTTCTGTATTTCATCTACAATATATGATTTTTTGAATCATGTGATTATTGTTCCTCGTTTGGTTTTTATAAACATTTTCCCGAATCTTTGTAAAACTGTAAAATTCGGCTGGTTTTTCTCGCATAGGCACCTCTATTTAGCCCGGCACTAAAAGGGTTAATTTTAACCATATATTCTTGAGGATAAAATAAGTAGAATAGTCCTACCATATAGCATCCGTAAAAACATCATTGCTGAAATAAATCAATTTTAAACCGATCAATTAGGGCTTTGATTCAACGAAAAAATTACTTTACTCTTACTTTCGTTGACAGTTCCCTTTCGAAAAATAAAAGAAAAGTTCGCACTTCTCCATTGTTCCGTATTGCTGTACACACACACACACACACATGCACGCAACTACACCGATTATTAATATTACCTCCTAATGTCTTATATTCTTGATCCTAAAGCTAACTGAAATTTATTTTGTGTATTTTAAGGGATTCCTTAAAATCACCTATTAAATTGAAAATTCTGGGGAATGATACGGTGTTATTTGCAGATTCATTTTGGAGTCGTTTCATCTTTTCGGTGATGCGTCGTATGAAATACTCTATCTAATAAGGTAGTCGGAAAATAAGTATTATATTAAAAAAGCGATTTGAAGAAAATTTTACTATTCTATTAAATAGAGTAGATTGTTACGTTATTGAAGAAGTAAAATGATTTGAAAATCGGTTTTTACACAACTAATGTAACGGTCTTCTCTCAAAATTTCGGCCTAAACGGCCCTTTAAGAATAAATAGACCTTTCTTCATTTTATGAAAGGACAAGACACAATATTAAGAATCATTTGTTGGCTTGTCCTTTCGAAGAATGGAGGAAGGCTTATTTATTCTTGAAGCAATCTCTCAAGCTCTCCACTTAGGTCAACATTTCGAGAGAAAACTATGGCCTTACTTGAAAATTTATTTTTGAGTAATTTTGGTCTTGCAATGAGAGAGTAAACTGCTGTATCTGATAAAATAGTAAGAGTTTCAGAAACCAATAAAAAAAAATGTTTTATAATCGTTTTTTTAATATAATACTTATTTTTGACTACCTTATTAGATAGAGCATTTCATACGACGCTTCACCGAAAAGATGAAACGGCTTCAAAATTAATCTACAAATAACGCCAAATCATTACCCAGAATTTTCAACTTAATAGGTAATTTTAAGGATCCCCTTAAAATAGACAGAAATTAAATTTCATCGGCACCAGGTTCAGAAATGTAATACATTAGGAGGTAATGTTAATAATCGGCGTAGTTGAGTGAGTGTGTGTATGCGTGTACGCAATACGGAGTGGTGGAGAAGTACAAACTTCTTTTGTTTTTCGAAAGGGAACTGTCAACGAAAGCGAGACTAATGTAATTTTTCTGTAGAATCAAAGCCCTGATTTATCGGCTTAAAATTGATTTATCTTAGCAGTAATGCTTTACGGATGTCATAGTATAGGACTTCGATTTTGTTTAGCCTCAAGAATATGTGATTAAATTAAAAACATCATTGCTGTTATACGCTGCAGATAAAGGATTCAAAAAAATCTAGAGATTGGAGTGCATAATCTTGCTATATAAGAGATGGTAGTGACTTGATGGTATGTGTATGTATTGTAAACTGTGAATTGAGGTTTCGTAAAATCATTACCCAACATAGTAGTGCAGGGTCTAACTTCTTTTTATTTCTGGTAAAATGCTTCTTTATATTTCAATTCTTGCTAATACTCCCCCGAGATGTCTCTTATCCCGTCGACGTCGTACTACAAGAAAGCGCTCCTCCTCACTTCTCTCTCAACCTAGCGCCACACGCAGGTGGCGGCACCATCGTATAGCGTTATCAAAATAAAATTATTTGCTTCGTCTTTCTTAGCGATAGAGTCTACAATATGCACTTGCCATCGAGATACCACCGTGTCTCTTGATTGAACAATATTATTTTATGTTACGTACTATATTCTGACAAATAGTTTTGAAATCCTATAAAAACAAAAGATTCGCCTGTAAAAAAAAGGCGATAGGTACATAGAAATTCTAGCGAAAATAATATCCTATAGAGACCGTGCACACCAACACAATGATAGCGAAGTGTCAATGTATAACTGCATACGTATAAATAAATTACACTCAAAAACTGCGAAAATTGACTGATAGTTTGCGCTGACAGTATGCATATACACCAATATACATTCTTATCTCACTGTCATTGTGTTGGTGTGCACGGTCTCTATTAGAAGATAATATTTTTTTATTACTCTTTTACTAAAATAAGTAAATAATATTAAATCGAAATGAAAGTTAAAATGCCAAATTATCTATAATAACATAGAATTTAAATTATAATCATAAAGAGTCCTTTTAAATAGGAAAATAATTAACCGGTTAACTGTGTATGTGTGGCTATGAATCATATATGTACAAATAAAGATAAATTTGCAAATTTTAACGAGATTTCAACCAAACTTCGTATACTACAGTTTTTGGGGATGCTGAATCCAAATTTAATAACAGAATTATAAAATTGAATATGGTGGATTTGAAATGGCCTACTTCCAATGGTGTCTTTTGATATCTAATCGGAAAGTAATCATCAGATGATGACGGTGATGGACTACGTAAATTTTTATGACGTTCAAGCGGACTAGTGGTGGCTAAAATTAAAACTAAATAATTATACGGTGTACAATAATAACGCGAACACACCCTATATATAAATTGAATTTTTATGACATAAAATGAAGAAAATCAGCTTTGTATCCTTGAATTTCATAATATAGCAATAAAAATTATGAAAAAATAATTTTTACTGGTCAATTAAACATCCTTTCAAATGAACTACAATCAATTGGAGAAAGATTTTTAAAAGCAAACAAAAATTGCAACCAACCCCAATTTTTAACTATTTCGAAGGGGTTAAATTGCAAAAATCACCAAGAAAATCATTTTAGCGATATAAAATACCCCTATATACCAAATCTTGTTCCATTTAATAAATTTTTCACGGCTACCAGTTATGGCACGGAAAGTAGGAAATGCTCTGCCAATTAACTGATTAAACTTTCTGTCCAAAATTTGAGATTGGAGCCAAGAAACTACTTACATAGGATTTTGATTATTAGGTAAATTCTATACCGCGATAATGGTATTATAATAAAGTCGATATTTGTCGTTACTAAAAATTTTAGTAGGATTTTGCAATTTCATAAAGCAGGATCGGGCAAGTTGCATTTTGGATTAGAAGCTGATTTTTGGTTTATAAAGTTTCAATATTTTGTTTATTTAAGCATGTGTATGTTTGCGCGCGCGATTATTCTTTAAATAATATATTTTTATAAGTAATTTTAAATTTTAACTTTCCTTTGTTTATTCCAATGATTTCAATTTTATAAACATCTCTTTGAGGTGAATAATGAAAATTAAAAGCTTATACCATTTTGGTTTTAACTATGTTCTGAAGTGAAGCGTACATTATCATCCTCTGCTAGGATTAATAATACTTGTCTAGATTATTGATTTCGCTACGATTTTTAATTGAGAATTTCTGTATTTCTAATAAGTGTTTCGTAGATTTTTACTTAGTGAAGTCACATTAATATTATTTGTCTCATCGAATTAAGGAATAAATCAACAATATAATCTCCTACTAGGATTCTATTTTCGCTAGTATTTTTATGTACTTGACGTCTTATTTTTACAGGCGAAGCTTGTATTTTTACAGAATTTATATTTAATATTATAAGAAGGCAGTGAAAAAATATTTCAAAATACATCTAAAAGGAAAAATAATAGCTTTAAGATTGTCAAATTTTTAATAAAATATTTTGTTTTTAATATATAGGAACCTCCTTAAAAATAGAAAGATGAATATCCATCTACTTCTTTGTTGAAAGATATCACTTTCACTCTCTAACGAGCCTATTAGAAAACATGAATCAATCCAAGAATTTGAAACAAAGAGGAAACTAAGGTTCGTATTTGGTTTGTATAGTACAGCTGAGCCAACTTTACAAAAGTTAAAACAATACTTTAAGACTTTTCAAACCTTAATATCTTTATAAATAAGGATACCAAGAAATAATTATAAGGGGTTTCTATTCAATATTATCGTCTTTTTAGTTTATTTTGCTTGACCATGGCTTTCAACGTATTTTGTATAAAACGATATATCTACGTACAGGGTGAGTCAATATATTCACTTGAAATTTTTTGCTAAGAATTCAAAGGTTTTATCTGAAATTCTGTTTATTATTAGTGGTATATGACACAAGAATTGATAAAATTTAAAAGGTTAGCTATTACCATGTTTTGAATAATAGCCGCTAATTTTAGTATGAAATTCAAAATAGAGTATAGGTATAAAATAATACATTTTTATGTAAATATCAGAATAACCGTAATGTAGCTACTTCAAATTAACTCAGGTATATGGCTAGAAGCGCCCGGAGCATTTTAAAGAACGGAAATTAAGAATTAAATTATTTTTCAATTCAAACGCGCATTACATAATCAAGATTTGTCTTGATAAGATTAAATAACAAATATTGTTTTTTACAATTTTTTTATAAAAAATGTATTTACTCAAAATGGTTTAGAATCTTTTTGTTATATTATAAATTATGGCCGCTCTAAAAAGTATTGCATCGCTCTTTAAGGTACAACTACATTGCGGGAAATTAATTCTTCTACATCTCAGCTAACTTAGCTTTCTATTTTTTAGGAAAATATTATAAATGTGCTAATTCTATAACTTAAATGAAATAAATTGTATATCAACACCATATTTAAATTTTATATTTTGTCTATTAAAATACTAAGCGCTACACACCGTAGATCGGAGCAATTAACGTTGAACAACCACTTCGTCGTTATTTCTTTTCAATACATATTTTTATACTAATTTAATATTCTTTATTTAAACTAAATACTAAAAAATTGTGTGTGGTTACACCGAGAAAGAACGAAACAGATCATAGCATGAATTTTAACCATTCTTATGCCACGCACACATGCAACTATCACTAACAGTAAGAAGAATATTAGACAGCACCTATGAATTAATGTTTACAAATTCAAATATTACAATAAAGAATATAAGTTTCCATTTAAACATATCAATTCAATTTTTAAATCGCATTCATACCTCAGTCGCAACTAAACTTAATCTCATTATATGATATATCTTTTTGAAAGATCGTAAATGTCATAGAAAGGAAAATAATTAAAATTTAAAAACTGACAAAATATTTTAGGTGGGCTCATTATACAACTCAAACTGTATATTTTAATAAGCTTAATGATTTGTTTAGTAGAACTGAAAGTATAAATAGTTATTTGGATTATATAATTTTTACTACATAGAAAGAGAATATTTGTACAAACCCATGTCGGGTAGCTGGTGGTCTGATGTTGACGCTGTAGGAAATGAGCCATCGGTGGTCGTTGCAGGAAAAGTACGGGATGGTCCACCAACCCCTGTAGGATTCAATCGGCGATGACTGCATGAACTTTGGTGACCTGAGACCACACGCAAAAACGCCGCACACCGCCATAGAAACTTCGACTGCTTTTTAAAACACGTATTTCGTGCAAGTACGATAGATAACTTGTTATTTCCCATGAAAGAACATCATCAGGCTAGTCAGGCTGGTCTAATACGCGTACGGCACTTCACGGTCATCCGATTAGCAGAGTCGGTAAGTTGTCATATTAATTTCAGGCCACATTGTTGCAAATCGCGACGCGATACCCTGAAGTTTGCTAATATTTGCACACAGAAATAACGATATACCAATAAATATTTGTCATAAAAACGAATTATTAACCTATTGATTCATTTCTGTATTTGCTCTAAATCGTTCTTGTTACGCACGAAATAAAAGCAACTTTCGCGTGAATAGAGCTAATCATATTACAGTACATTCATGTGTACTTTTCGCGGTAATTTACATATGCATCTCTATAGATGTCGAGCAGTTTCTACAGCTTCATACGTACGCGATATGTATATGAATGAAAAAAATAGGATGATGAATGATCGTGGAGCGCCTTCGAATCGTTCGCCGTAAATCTTCGGGAAATCAGATATGTTCGATGTGCAAATAGTTTTTACTGCATTTCAAGAATAGGATTTTACTAATTCTGATTCCATTTAGTAGATATGTTTTGCCGAAGATAATTCGGAGAAGAGATCGACCAAATACTTTGAAATTGTGCAGCGAATTAGCAAAGCTGTGCTTGTAAGTCAGAAATTAACTAATATTGGCTAAAAGCTCAAGTGTCAAAATATAGAGAGCGTAGTCAGCCATACCGTGAGGCAACAATTATTTTATCACAGTAGTTAAAAATAATTACACTAGTAAAAAGGGGATGTTTGTGATACGTATCTCAATTAATTATCAATTAATTAATTCAAAAATTCTGATGTGTAAATTAATCAATAGAACGTATGGACGATACAATGGATTGACTCTTTCGTGAAGTAGGAATTTGGGTGAAGGTAAGGATATCTCAATACAAACTTGAAATTTCGTCCCAGTCGAATTTGAGGTTGAAAAATTATTGATGTTAAAACATCGTCGCATATTTTGACCCTTTCCGAGTGACAGACAGCACAGTGCAGAGTGAAAAAAATTGAGAAACAAATGACGAAAAGCACCCCGCTAAGTGGTAACAATTATCGACTGCATAATAGTACATTTCCTATTTACTTCTTTAACTTGGTTCATAAAAAAACAAACCAGGTTTAGAAAAATTCTTTTCATTACAATTCTAAACTAATTCAGTAGAAAAATGAAATTATTCTTGTGCATGCATATCTGTGTATCTGTGAGCATGTGTTTTATCTCTCTCACTTTCTTTTTTCTCTCTTTCCTTGGTACAGTTGTGTGTGTGTGTCATTTGTCTTTTTTCTGATTGATTTATTAATTAGAAATTTGATGATCGTGTATGCAGAAGCTTCCAGAAACTTTTAGATACGAAAAAATGAGTGTGCGAGTAAAAGTTGCTTTGCTTTCTTCTTCTAATGTTTTAAACGATTCGGAGGAGTGAATTCTAGATCGAATAAAATCGATCGGAGCGTTGACCGCGAGTGAGTGTTAAGTTCGGCAATGAAGTGATGGTTCCGCTTTGGGGTTGACGTAGGTCGATATTGGTTGCCGTCTCCCCTTTTTTATTCGAACCAGAGTTTACTAAAGTGTGAGGCACTATGAAAGGGGTATTCATTGGAGTGGAATTAGAGTTCATGAATCGATAGTGCTGTCACCAGGCATGTCTGAGCCTGGAGAAAGAATAACTTGCTGTCATGTTACGTCGAATAGTTCAGGTATCTTATATATTTTTTTATTAAATAGAAGATTTGTTATTTGGCTGTCGAAAAGATATTAATGCTACAACCCAGCATCCTTTAATTGTAAAATAATAGATAATTTGTTAATTTTTGTCGTAAAACATTACTGCTGCCATTCAGCTTACTTTGCTTGTGAAATTGGATATTTTGGTTATCGGAAAACTTTAATTAATAGTTTGGGTATAATTATTTCTTTATTTTTGTTCTATAGAAAATAGCTGCTGCAGATGAGCACGGCTTTTACGTTATCATTTTGAAATCCATTATTTTAATTTACTGAATATGAATATCTTGTTATATTTTTAATCTGTATCGAGCCATCCCTGCATATATCCCCGTTTCTACACATGTAAACCTGAACAGAGAAGTCTCTGTTGAGATGCCTAGTCTGATGGAAAATGAGTAAAGTCCAATAACTTATGAATAATTTCATTGAGAAAACTGAATGTTTTAGATATATTTCGTTACAGAATATTGGATAATTGATCCTCTCCGTTTTTGCCGTTATATTGATTAGTAATTTCATTTCATACTTATTGCGCGATTGAGATTTTGTTTAGTTTTAAGTACAACAATTTTGTTTGGCTTATCCCTCTCCTCTACAACTATCTATTAAAAAGAGGACTAAGCTACTATTCGAATCTGTGCTTGGCTTTGGCAAATTTCGCTGCAAAGAATGATTTTTATTTTAATCGAATTTGCGGGTTTTGGATATTTTGTTTTAGAGAATTTCGGTTGCCGTTCTACGGCTATATTCTAGTTGGTTTTAGTTTCATTCTGGTTATCGTGTGATCCCTCTTCTTCTACCTACTTTTTATCTCTTTTTGTTCTAATTTTTTACTCTTTCAGTGTGTTGAGGGTGGGTCGAGCCGTTAGTGCGTTGTGAATTTTAGTTAATTTTTCGTGCTCAGGGAGCCAAATCTTATTTTCGTGCGGTTGCCACCAAGTTTAATCGAATGTAGTGTTACGTCTTGATTGAGAGTTAGTATGTTTGTGTAAATTAAAGTCTGTCGAGAATTTTACGTGCACATGGTGCTAAGTGAAACTTTTTAAGGTTGTAGTAGCCAAATGATTTTCGTGCGGTTGCCGCTAAAGTGGTTATTTTAGTGCGGGATTCGCCAAGAATAATTGAATGATTTCGCGATGTTAAGTATTTGAGTTTTCGTGAGTTGTAGTTTGAGTGATTGAGTCCGTGCGATTTGACTGTTTGTTAGTTGAGTGTGATTTCGATTCGAGTCTTTGAGTTTTTCGTTTCCTCTTTTTGTTTGGTGATCTCGATTTACAAACCTCGATTTACTACCGTTAAGTCGGTCTTAATTTTGCTGTCGTTCATATGATATTCGGCAAGCTGAAACTGGCGGCCGAAAGTAGCGGCCGATGACTTTGTTTTTTCGCCGACTGTACACTCAATTTTTCCCCTTTCCCCCTCCATTGCTCAATTGTCGTACTAACACATATGAGCCTAACCGTGAAGTTGCTGCTATACGGCGCGAGAACTAACGCACGGCGCGTAAAGAGGACACACCAGACTCGACGCACTTAGAGCGAATGCGCATCCTTATATATAGATATAATTTGCGCCTCGCTCATACTGACACGCCGCGCCAATATACATTTACGAATATTCTATTACCACGGTAAAACGATCTAAGAGCATTTCCAAAGATGCACAAGACCTGTGAGAGCAAGCAAAAATTCAGAAACTCTGCATTTTTGCGTTTTCCCTCCTTTAGGCCAGTGCTGCTTAGTGAAGGACACATAGAAAAATCCTGAGAAAATTCAGGCATGTTCCACTTTGATGGCCAAACGAAATAAAGGCATTTCCAAAGATGCACAAGACCTGTGATCGAAGAAAAAGAATCGGAACTTGTGCATTTTCGTGCTTTCCCTCCATTAAGCCAGTGCTGCCTAGTGATGGACACATAGAAATTTCTTGAAAGAATTCAGAAATCTTCTCTTTTATTGTCCATTCATAATAAGATCATTTCCAGTGCGTCACACAAAAATACGAAATTACGGATTTTCTATCTTCTCTCACAGATCTTGTGCCGCTCTGGAAATGCTTCCATATTGATAGGGCATTAATTGCGAACGTTCATGCATATTTTCAAAATTTTTCTATGTGTCCATCACTAGGCAGCACTGGTTTAAAGGAGGAAAACGCGAAAATACAGACTTTCGGATTTTCTTACTCCACTCAAAGACCTTGTGCATCTTTGGAAATGCCTTTATTTCGTTTGGCCATCAAAATGGAGCATGCCTGAATTTTCTCAAGAATTTTCTATGTGTCCTCCACTAAGCAGCACTAACCTAAAGGAGGAAAAACGCGAAAATAAAGATTTTCTGATTTTCTGCCTGCTCTCACAGGTCTTGTGCATCTTTGGAAATGCTTTTAGATCGTTTTGCCGTGGTAATAGAATATTCGTAAATGTATATTGGCGCGGCGTATACAGTATGAGCGAGGCGCAAATTATATCTATATATATAAGGATGCGCAACCGCTCTAAGCGCGTCGAGTCTGGTGTGTCCTCTTTACGCGCCGTGCGTTAGTTCACGCGCCGTATAGCCGCAACTTCACGGTTAGGCTCATTGTGTTAGTACGACAATTGAGCAATGGAGGGGGAAAGGGGAAAAATTGAGTGTACAGTCGGCGAAAAAACAAAGTCATCGGCCACTACTTTCGGTCGCCAGTTTCAGCTTGCCTGATATTCGTTATGCTCCGTATTAGACATTTGCTTCTAGATTTTGTGTTTTAATTCCAGATTTTAGCATTTGCGAATTTTAAGTTAATTTAGGATTTCTGTAGTGGAAATACCTGGCACTTAACAATTAAGTTTGTAGTATAATTTGAAGAGATATTAGCCGTTTGAGTTAAGTTTGCCAAACTAAAATTATCTAAATTATTTTGTGTGCTGTCGTAGACACTACTTTATAGAATTTAATTTGATTATTGAATATTTGTGAATTATCCTTGTTAATTAAAGTTAATTCTTATTGTTGAGTTCAGTTTTTGTTAACGTAAAGAAACCCACTTGAGGTAATCCCTCCAGTTTCAGAATTTTAGAGTTTCTGCATTTTACGTTTCTTTAGCATTCCTCAACCAAAGCTTGAAATATCGCATTGATAGCCGAACTGGGGAAAGCAACGTTACACCCTCTGCACAAATCATTTGAAGAAAAAAGATTTTGTTACAAAAACAGGACAGTGTAATTATTTTCTTTTTTTACCAGCATCTCTCTTATATTATAATTTTTTATGATATTTACTAAATCTGTATAAGGTGCAGTTAAACCAACTTTAGGTTTAGATTCAGTGCATGAAAATATATACATAACCATACTCGGTTAAGATGAAAAAAATATTTCTACAATTTTATGTATCAATTAATCTGATTTTTGGCGATTTTGGCCAATTTTAGCGGTGGTTTTTGTAATTTATTAGAAATTTTCTGGTCATACGATCAATTGATTAGATTTATATTTAGCGTATCAAAATTTATAAAAAAATATACCTTGCTCATATTATAAAATTTATACTGTATTTTTTTATAGAATTGAACGCGATTTCTGCGGTTTTTGACCAATTTTGACGGATTTTGAATTTTTCTCAAGATTTTGGAGGTGTTTGATTAAAATGGACTTAAGATTCACAATCAGCGCGTCGAAATACCTAGAGATAGGTGGGTTTGGTTCAAGGTACAGACCACTTTTTTTTTGCTGTCTGATTATTCGCATCTGGCTTCTTGGCCCGTTGCCCTCTGGTGATTATTTCTGGAACCTTAATAAATTTTCATAGTTTTTAAGCAATTGTAACATTTTGTAAAATATTAATAATAAATAATAGTTCTAAGTAGGATAAATATGTACAAAGCAGGCATAATATTTATATTAGCGTGTATACAAAATAAAGCTCTTAAAGTTACACAATCGAATGCGATACTTTTATCTAAACTAATCTATATTAACATGTTTTTGGAGTAATGACAGCTCTATTTCCATGAATAAATCTTGATATATATATATATATTTATATAACATATTAATGCTAATTTTATATAATTACAAATAATATTTATCCAAATATAATAAATTACAATAATAATCTTAAAAGAATATAAAAACACCTATTATAATAGTTACAATTTCTCCAAAGATATTGCATACGATCGTTTAATTTAATTTACGCCCTTCATATTTTTAAACATGCTAATATAAATATTGAACATATCTCGCACATGTTCATTCTATTTATAAGTATTATTTGCAATTAATATATTACAAAATATCAAAATCACTTAAAACTTATGCAGGTAGATGGTGTTTCAGAAATACTCACCAGAAGACGACGAACCATGAAGCAAGATGCGAATAGAAATCAGCTTCATTTTAAAAGTCTAACTCTATCATACTGACAAACAGAAATTACCACTGCATAACCACTTAATCATACTGCCTGATGCTTTTTTTCTTCATCGTATAATCACATCCATTATCATTTATCCAAATAACAATATCTTTAAGAAAAAAAATAAATAAATAAAAAAAAGTTCAAAAAAACATTTTTATTTGAAAATTGCATTTCTAAAGATATTATTTACTTAACCCATTAACGTCCAAAATGTCAAAATTTCTTGCACGTTTTCAAAGTGATTTTTTTCTATGTAATTGGCGTTGAAAAAATTCTTGAACCACATATTCTGATGTAAAATTGCATGCTCTTTCAGAATCCGTTGCCAGAATCATGATAAAACTCACAGGAAAAGAGATATGCTCGATTGAAACATAATAAACACCTAAATTTTCGAAAAAAAAAATTTTTAGGATTTTTTTTCGAAGTGTTACGGTGAAGATATCACCTTGCGACCGTGATCAAAGGTGATCATGGGAGTTGAAGTTTAACAGGGAATTTTTTTGTTGACCTTGAACCATCGCTTCTTTACAAAAAGGCGGAAAAAACGAATTTTTTTTTTTCAATCTTCATCAACTTTTTTCTCGAAATCTATGGTCTTTAGAAAAAAATTCATAAAAAAAATGCCTTAGAATCGCTCGAGGAACATTCTCAAATTTTTTCAGAATTTTTTGAGACAATTTTTGATTTTCCGGGAAACTTGTGAAATGGAATTTTCAAAAATGTCTCCAAAAATTCTGAAAAAATTTTAGGATGTTTCTCGAGTGCTTCTAAGACATTTTTGTTCTTATGAATTTTTTTCTAAAGTCCATAGATTTCGAGAAAAAAAATGATAAATTTGAAAAAATAAAAATTCGTTTCGGCCGCTATGTTCTAAAAACCTATTGGTAAAAAACGATTTCTGTGCAAATTTTAGGAAGATTTTTTTACTCTTAGCGTTACCCAGAGACTACGGCGTGGACGTGGTAAAATTCTGTCTCCTTTGGGGTGCTTTTTTCCCGTGAGTCCCCTTGCCTCTCACGTCTCGGGGTGCTTGTTTTCCGTGAGTCCCCTTGCCTCTCACTTATTCATACTTTTAGGTGTGCTTTTTTAGCCAACATTTATTGCAAATATTTAAATTACATGTTTTGCAGAAAATTCTTGTTCTTATTGGACAGTTTCCATTCGAACAAATCCTCAATTTGTCACTATTAGATCGTCCATGTGCTTTACTTTTGCGACTACTTTTTTGTAAGTAGTATTTGGCAATCGAAATAGTGAACTCTTTTATTCCAACTTTTTTCTTTCCATCGTTAGCAGCATTGAAAATTACAAGAGAATTAGTAATAGACGCCTGTATAAGTCTCATAAAAACTACCCATGTCCATTTTTTTGATCGTATACTTGGGAGTATGTCATTGCAATGTCCGTCATGCAGGTCAACACCTCCCATGAATTTGTTATATAGGTGAAAAGCTTGCGGAAAAGGTATTTCAATTTTAGATTTAGCCTCTGCGCTGTATCTTTTTGAAATAGATAGAGGATTGACACCTGCTGCAGTTGAAGCTATTGAGACGGGCTTCGAATCCATGATAGTAATGAAATTTATGCCACTGTTTACGTCGTGCTTCACCACATATGTCCCTCTTGGAGCTTTCTTATCATGCACATTTTTTTCTTTGACTCGATTATCTCTGATAGTACCAGTGCATTTCAAACGCAATTTCTTCAAAAGTAATACCAAATCCATGTTCGTGAAGAAGTTGTCAAAGTACAGATGAAATTGAGAAATTTTGTTATAACTTATTATTTGAAAAAATGGTTGTAATAAATATAATACTACTCGTTAACCTAAAGCACATTTAGATAACTTATCTCCAATTTGAGAATTCTTGCCGCAATAAAGATCCAAATTCAGTAGATAGCCGTCCGAAGTACACAAGCCCCAAAATTTCAAACCAAATCTTATCGGTTTTCCTCGAATAAATTGTTTCAAAACAGTTTTTGCATAGGATTTGGCCATCATCTCATCAACGGATAGAGCAGCTCTCCATATTCCGAATTTCATGATGTTATTTTAAGAAAGTTTCAGTAGAGAACGAACGCGCCATCCTCGATCATTTGAATCTTTGTCTTTGTTTTTTGAAAACTTCAATTTAGATTTTGTGATTTCAAATTGTTGGCGAGACATTGCAGAAGAAACTACTTCATTAGATAAATACGGATCAGATGACCAGTAATCTCTCTGTGATTTTCTGGGATTGAATGTAGAAAAAATAACTATTCCAATAAAAGTATCAAGATCTTTCAATTTCAGATTATAACCATTGTCTTTACACGCATCAATAATATATTTTTTCATTTCAATAGAAAAAAAGGTTTCAAACAATTGAAAAGGTTCGCTCCTACGTATTTTCTTTTTTTGCGATTCGGACAATAATACTTTATCTTCACAAGAATCAGGGTGTAACTTTTCACCCTCAATCCAAGTGAATTCATGACCTTTTTCAAGTTTATCTTGTTTTTCAGAATAATTTGCACGAGCTTTATTGTAAGTGATATTGGGTATTTCATGTTCGCAATCTGAATCAAAATCGGAACCAGAATCATCGGAACCTGAATAGTCAGGATCCGGAATCAATACGTTGCGTTCTGAATCACTATCTGAAGAATCTGATTCATATTCAGAAGATCTTACACGTTTCCGCGACATAATGTATGAAATTAATGATTTCGTTTATTTATCACTCATCCGTATGTACAAAAATACGAAAGAAGAGAACAAAAAAAGACGAATATTCATGAATACATGAGACCAAAAATTACGCTTATCTGCCGAAATGAAATGGAAATAAAGGATGAAATTTTTGTCGGAATCTATAAGTCTTTGAAAAAAGAATGAAAATAAGTTAGAATCATTCGAGCAATATTGTAAAATTTTTTCCGAGTTTTCGTAGACAGAACGTTTTTTTACCAATAGGGTTTTAGAACATAGCGGCCGAAACGAATTTTTATTTTTTCAACTTTATCAATTTTTTTCTCGAAATCTATGGACTTTAGAAAAAAATTCATAAGAATAAAAATGTCGTAGAAACACTCGAGAAACATCCTAAAATTTTTTCAGAATTTTTGGAGACATTTTTGAAAATTCCATTTCACAAGTTTCCCGGAAAATCAAAAATTGTCTCAAAAAATTCTGAAAAAATTTGAGAATGTTCCTCGAGCGATTCTAAGGCATTTTTGTTTTTATGAATTTTTTTCTAAAGACCATAGATTTCGAGAAAAAAGTTGATGAAGATTGAAAAAAAAAATTCGTTTTTTCCGCCATTTTGTAAAGAAGCGATGGTTCAAGGTCAACAAAAAAATTCCCTGTTAAACTTCAACTCCCATGATCACCTTTGATCATGGTCGCAAGGTGATATCTTCACCGTAACACTTCGAAAAAAAATCCTAAAAATTTTTTTTTTCGAAAATTTAGGTGTTTTTTATGTTTCAATCGAGCATATCTCTTTTCCTGTGAGTTTTATCATGATTCTGGCAACGGATTCTGAAAGAGCATGCAATTATACATCAGAATATGTGGTTCAAGAATTTTTTCAACGCCAATTACATAGGAAAAAATCACTTTGAAAACGTGCAAGAAATTTTGACATTTTGGACGTTAATGGGTTAAGGTTCCTTTCAATAGTATTACTGCTACACAGGTTGAGAGTTTGCTTTGATATAATTGTTAATCTATTACCCATGTCACTTGTAAGTAAAAGTTTCCTCTTACTGCATTTATTTCTACACTTGTTTTCCGGTATTACTTTTATTAGTTGATAGTAAGTTTGGTAAAATAATAAAAGAGAAGAGAAGGAGAGTGTCACACTGTCAGCTGAAGCTAAAAACTACACCTAGTAGAAGAAACAGCGATAGAATGAAACCCTTTTCTACCCAAAAAATTAATTAATGAATACATATATATTTTAACAGAGAATACCAGTATCAGAAGTAATTTCTCCAATAGAACAATTGGTATTTTAATAATCAATATAAAGAAAATACTCTTAAATATTTGAAAGGTACTCTTGACTGACTGATTCAGCTCTTATATGAAAAAAATTATATTTTTTTTATTTAAAAAAAAAAATATTTTAGTATCATTATGCGTGATAAACTAAATACCCTTGTGAATGAGAAAATTGTTTATTCCCTATATATTATATTTTCTCAATTCAAGCTTTATCTCAATCGTGGATCCTCTTAAATCTTTGGCTTGAAGGAAACGGGTAAGTGGTAACCGTTAATCAGTAAAATCCGTTCCTTGTATCATTACGGCATTAACATTAAATAATTTTTCTCTTTCAATAGTAAAACAATACTTTCGTACATTAGACATTTAGTTTTTAGACTACTATTTACATCATGGCTTTTGATACTTTCCTTTTGATTACGTAAATTCAAAATTTTTTATCAATTCAGTTAATGAGAGGAATTTTAATTTTTACTGAATTAGTTCAGAATTGTAATGAGAATGATTTATTTAAAATTGATTTTATTTTAATAACCAATTTAAAGAAATCAATAGCTAATGTGCTATCATGCGATCGATAATATAATTGTTCCTTCTTCATGCGGGTGCTTATCGTGTCATTTGTTTCTCCACTTTTTTTATTCTGAACTTTGCTGTATTGCCTGTAGTCGTTCAGAAAAAAAATGAGTTTTTAAATCGGGAATTACTTTTCAACCCCTCAACCGAGTCGAACGAAATTTTGTCTTCACTCAGGTTGCCACCTCAAACCATGTTTTAAGAAAAGGCGTTCGTATTTTTGCGTCCTGAATATATTTTATTACAAAACAGCTTCAGCAATTAAGATATAATCACGAGTATGAATGTATGAGTGTTGTATTAATTGTATTATTTTAAGTGTACGAGAAAGAATGTGAAATAGACAAGAAGGAGAGATATGGTAAGAGTTGTCAAGGGATATTTGATTCTAAAATGAATAACGTTATGAGTACGAAATCAGCTAGAACTACGATAACTACCTTACCAATAAGGCGTATTTCGAAATATCTTTAAATTCGTATAAATAAAAAATATTGTAAAAGTATTGTTTGTATTGCAGTTCTGTTCCGAGTTATTATTTAAAAAATTGTATTATTTATTATAAAAAGGGTTATGTTAATGCACAATAATATATTTGAGACCCAAAATATCAAGGCTATACTGCACTTAAACAGGGTAAGATGAACCAAATTGGTCTCTATGGAAAAGTTCATATTCCTAAAATTATACAATATATTGTTGAATGAAGTTTTAACAGCTCAATGCATCCACTTAAACAGATATTCATTTGAATAAATTACTTTTTATCTTAGTGAAATTATAGTATACTATGGAGAATTATAAATATATGAATAACTATTTTCGTGGGTTGACTAAAAAGTTAAAAAATTTAAGCTGAATCAATTCTGTAATATGCTTCTGGAGAAACATGATAGATCAATAATTGTTGAAGAAGATATATTAAAGTCTGTGTTAAAGACTAATTACCACAAGTGTAATATAGATACATACATGTAATATTAGATATAATATGAATTTAATTAATTAAATGCCTACGATATGTCGAAAGAAGACGTTATGAATTCTCTATTAATTATTGTAAATTACATCGTTAATAAAAAACGCAAGCTGTTCGCCTGTAAACTGTGCAGGACGGTAAAGCAATATAGCGTGAAGATTTGATTTTTGGTGTATTATGGAATTGAAAAAAATGTAATGATAATTGTAGAGTAATCATATATGAATTAAAATATTCTGTTGAAGAAAGGATTGAGGAATATTTCAGAATAGAGAATTATAACCGCATTCGATTGCCGTATGTAGGTTAGGTATATACATGTGATGTTTAATGTGCGATGCTTCGGCAATGTGCAAATAAATAGGCGTGAATAAACGATATATGAAATAAGTGGTAATGTCGTTTGGTGTATGAGGACGCGGCAAACCTTAATCCCGTGCTTTCGCCGACGTTCTCGAACCAGGGTAGCTGGGGATCTGGCCTCGACCCTAGTTGTAGGGCATGACTCTCAACCTTGGAAGGCTCACCCACGCTTCCAGGACTTCGCTTCAACCAGGCAGAACTGATAACAGCCCCCGTTGACGAATTTAGAGCTATAACTCTTGCCTCCACAGCGTCATCGACTGAGAGCAACAATGATTTTGCCAAAGCATCTGCAGAATGATGATTTTTTAGTTAAACACAATAGACGTAATTTATCTTTGAAAATGATTTAAAATTAATAGTCGTTGTATTATATTATGTATGATATATATGATGAATGAATTTTTTTATATAAACACTACCGTCCATAAATTTGAAAACACCAAATTCAACATCAATTTAATTTAAAAGTTTAAAAGTAAATAATATTTTGAAAATGTGTGTCCTTAATCCGTTTATGAAAATAGAAATTTTTTATTTTTTGAGTTTTTTTTTCTACTAAGTGAAACTATTGAGTTAGATATCTGTAGTACAAACAGGCGGTTTTAAATTAAAGTGCTATATCTTTCAATTATAATAAGAATTGAGATTTTTTTCAAACTTTCAACGAGAGATACCGAAAAAAATGCATAATAATTTATTTTCAATATTCATATAAAAGAAATATCTTTTTCAATTATTTAAGTAACTGTAAAATTAAATTAAAAACGAATTATTCAAAAAACCTTTTAGTTCGGAAGTAAGTCAAAAATAATTTCTTTTGCATTTTTGTATACTAATCTGTATATTTTATACTTTGAATTGATAGATAAAAGCATCCTCAAAAAGGCACAAAAGTCTCTAATAATAATCACATCTGTAAGTTCGTTTTCTTGCAAAATTAGTTAAACAAATTGATATTTTCCAAGCGTTTCTTCAATAACTTTTAATATTGATCTAACAAAAAATTATTCTTTCCATTCTTACTCATAGTTAGATATTCTACAAAACAGATGCTTTAGAAAAAGTTCAACTAATTGTTTTCTATATTAAAACACGATTAATAATATTAAATAACTTGAAAAATATATGTAGTAACAAGATATATACAAAACATAAATAATTATTAATAAAACTTCATTGTAGTATGTCATTTTGTTAGCATACCATTTTATTCTAGTGTAATAACTTGGATCAGTCAGGTAAATTTAAAGGAACCTACAAAAAACAAGCTCCGCCTGTAAAAAAAGGCTACAGGTACATAAATCGTCTAGCGCAAGTAATACAGCAAAAGAAAATATTCTAATAGAAAAGAATAGTGAAATCTACATAAACGTTAGGCAAATATATATTTTTAAGGTGAAAAAATATTTAAAAAAATGGTAACAAAATAAGTTATTTTCCAGGAGCCCGTTTTATGCACTAACATTAAATAGCCATATTGTGAAATTATGAGAAGCAATGCTTGTATAGTAAGATAGCGACTTAGGTATGAACATTATAGGCCCGGCAAACATCTTTTTTATGTTACCATTTTTTTTCGAAATTTTAACTTCTGCCACTGTAAAAACAATAAATACTTGCCTAAAATTTATGGATTTCACTAATCGTTTTAATTCAAATATTTTATTTTACTATATTATGTATTAGGGTGTCCGTTAAAAAGGCATTATTTTTGTTTGTTTGTTAACTATATCTAACTTGGTGTAGAATCCGATAAAAATGAGATTTGCAAGAGTCTATCCTATTTAGGTAGTAAAAACCCGTGCCACAGAAGGTTTGAAGTTAAACACAGGACTTCATATAGGAAAATGATATTTGGTGACTATTTTGCATGTCATTTCTTCATTCTTCGAACGTTTCACATGATAACGTAGCTTTTCTTAGTTAAAGGTTCTCTGAATATGAATCCATAGTGAATTTTATTTTTTGACTTGTTACAGCCTTTATTTCCTGTGTTAATATTTGTTTAAATAACGATTTGCAATAAAAATTCATTATAGCCGTATTTTGAATAATTTCCCTCGCTTAGCCTCGGTATCTCCGCCCTTGTTTGTTCTAACATTTCTGAAAATGATAAAATTATGTACACATTTTTTTGAATTTTTTATGATATGCGTTTCATGGGTTAATGCTCTTAAAACATTCATTTATGATGAAAAATCCTTTTATTCTTGTATCTTCTAGACTCTCTCTCTCTTTCTCTTTCTATTCCTTTGAAACGTTTAGTTTTTAAGGCCTCTACTTTCAACTTATAAACTAAACGTTTCGAAGGAATAGAATGGTAGAGATAGAGAGAGAGAGAGAGGGAGAGTCTAGAAGATACAAGAATAAAAGGATTTTTCATGATAAATGAATGTTTTAAGAGCATTAACCCATGAAACGCATATCATAAAAAATTCAAAAAAATTTGTACATAATTTTTTCATTTTCAGAAATGTTAGAACGAACAAGGGCGGAGATACCGAGGCTAAGCGAGAGAAATTATTCAAGATACGGCTATAATGAATTTTTATTGCAAATCGTTATTTTAAAAAATATTAACACAGGAAATAAAGGCTGTAACAAGTCAAAAAATAAAATTCATTATGGATTCATATTCAGAGAACCTTTAACTAAGAAAAGCTACGTTATCGTGTGAAACGTTCGAAGAATGAAGAAATGACAAGCAAAATAGTCACCAAATATCATTATCCTATATGAAGTCCCGTTTTTAACTTCAAACCTTCGGTGGCACGGGTTTTTACTACCTAAATCGGCTAGACTCTTGCAAATCTCATTTTTATCGGATTCTACACCAAGTTAGATATATAGTTAACAAACAATAAAAAATAATGCCTTTTTAACGGACACCTTATTATGTATGCTAAACGATTTTTGTACTTGCCACCTTTTTTCATAGGCGAAGCTTGTTTCTTGTGGGATTGACCTTTCAGGAAATGAAAAAAGGCTTATTTATTCGTAAAAGGCTCTTTCAAGCTCTCCACTTAGGACAAAATTTCCAGAGAAGATGTGGCCTTTCTTGAAAAGTTATTTTCGAGTCATTTTGCTCTTCCTATGATGCAGCAAACTGCTCTATCTGATAAAACAATAAGATTTCCAAACAGAAAAAAAACAATTTCTTATAACAGCTTTTTTAATATAATACTGATATTTTAACTACCTCAGAGCAGTTCATATATCGCGTCACCGAAAAGATAAAACGATTTGAAAATTAATCTACAAATAACGTCATATTGTTACCTAGAATTTTCAACTAAATGGGTCCTTCCGTGGATTCTTTTCAAAATGGGGAGCAAATAAATTTCATACAGCGCCTGGATTAAGAATGTAGGATATTAGGAGATAATGTTTATAATTGGTATAGTTTCACATTTGTGGATGTAGCAATACGGAATGGTGAAGTACCAGCTTCTTTTGTTTATCGACAGAGAAGTGTCAATGAAAGTAAGAGTAAAATAATTATTCTGTTGAATCAAAGCCCTGATTTATCGGATTAAAATTAATTTATCTCAGCATTAATACTTTTACGGATTGTACAGGACTTTTTGACTCAGTTTATACTCAAGAATATGTGGTTAAAATTAAAAGCATCATTGCTAATATACCCTGTGTATATACTTTACTTTCCAATATTTTAATAATTTCCAACATTAGCCTTTCCCTGTATTTATCGGTAGAGATTATATCACGGTCTGGAGCAAGTAGCGTCACGCGAGCGTGAACGGTGGTGGGTAAAGTCTCTCACGTGGCCATGGCGCGCAATATTAATCGGTCTCGCGCATTATATTTTAACTTCTTTTAAAAATTATCATTTTCTTTGCAACCAATGATAAGATTTTCTTAATTTTTTTTTAATTTGGTATAACGAAAAATATTAAGAACATCAGTAATATTAAAAAATGATTTATTTACAAAGTTTTGAAGGATCAAATTACGTGCCTATTTATCCATTTTAAAATCGCTGTCTTATAATTACATTCTTATTTACTTCAAAAGTATTATCGGTTTTCTATTAAACAAATATTATTTACCATAAATAATACCCGTTTTTACGTAGAAATGCAATTTCCTAGAAAGGTGTTTGAGATTGATCGTTAATAAAAAGCTAAACGGCTACGCCATTGCACCTCTAGCTCGATTGAGTATGTCTGGCTACTAATAGCTCAACTACTTGCGTTCCGGCTGCTCTAAGCACCGGCATTTTCCACTAAGACAACGGTAGTACCAAGTTGACCGCTAAGTGGACGCTCTTTTCGAGCGTTCTCGCAATCGAAATATGTACTGCGCTTGCTTATAAAGGGTTGAATATTGAACACTCAACACGGACCAAAAAGTGGATAATGGTGTATCACCATTTCATCTGGCAGTCAGCTATACAGTAATACCTGTAAGCCCTACTTAATCAGTAAGTATATCCAACTATCTTACTTCCTAACCTCCAGGCGAGGTATCTCTCTCTCTCAACCCACCTATCCTTAAATTTTGAGGAATCCTCGAAATTACTTTCTTCCCTTTCCGTACGGTAATTCGGGGAATCAACAGTGCTGTACTCCTTACCAAAGGGGCCTTGGCCATTCTGGCATTTAAGGTTGAGTAGAAGCAGGGTATCTCTTAGGGGTAGGCACGGCCTCAAGCGCCATATTAGACTCTCGACCTATAGCGCCATCTTGCTTTAGATACACCGCGCCAAATTCAAATTAATTACACGAAGAGACAATATCTCTACAGTCTATCATCACTATCAAATATTATTATTAATCCTGTATATACCTGTAATCTTGTCTATTCTTAAATAAAGTGTTTTTATTAATCTGTTAAATAATTTACAATTATTTAATAATTCCTTTCCCAGTTATTTTGAGTCAATCTTACACAAAAGGAGTTATCATTTTATAAATAAGCAGAATAATACATAGATAAATATAATGTTTCTAGTAAACAATATTTTATTAATAGAACAAGATTAATATTTATAAAGCAAATAAAAATATATTTACACGACTGCGATTTTTAAAGGGATAAATAGGTATGTAATGTGAACCTGCAAAATTTAATAAATAAATATTTTTCATTAAAATATGTAATACCATCATTGTTCTTAATTTTTTGCGGTATATAAATTTAATAAAGAATGAAGAAAATCTGATCATAGGTTGCGAAGAAAATTATAATTTTTAAAAGAAGTTAAAATATAATTCGTGTGACCGATTTTGACTGTGCGCCTAGACCACACGAGGGGCTTTACCCACCACCTTCCACGCTCGCGCGACGGTACTTGTACGAAAACGAGTTATAATCTTTACCGATAAACACAGGGAAAGACTAATGTTGGAATTTATTAAAATATAGGAAAGTAAAGTATATATATATATATATATATCAATTTAGATTATCTGTGAATTTCATTAAAAATTATTCATCAACAAAGGCACAATGTTTATCAGAGAAAAATAATTATCTGTATTCCGAAGCATCATAAATTAATTTTTGACCACTTAAATTTAACAGAAAATTTCAAGGAATCGAATGAAATACATTTCCGGTCAAAAGTTTAAGACCATTGGAGAAATTTGGTTTAAAAGTAGTCACTTCTTTGAACGCCCATATAATGAGAAAAGATACAAAAAAAAATTCAAAGAACCGTTGGAAAGCTGATAAAATTCTACATATCGTGGAATTAGTTTAAGAACGGAAAACGTGTACTTATCGAATTACAATTAAATAAAAATGCTGCTAAACTTAAAATTTTTAATATTTAGTTACGCGCCAAATCAACTTGTTGTAACACTTGCAACAATTGTGGTAATTATGTGAAACTTTGAAGACAAAAAGTTCAAAGTTTCAGCTTTAATTTGAGTCATCAAACATAACGGTATTGATTGTATTATCTTATTTTCATAAGGTATTTTCTGAGTAATATCGAGAACAATTTTTGACCAAAAAACAACTGCTCAAGCATTTGAAAAAATTTAAGATCGAAGAAATTGTCGGTTTTGAATGACCTATTCTACGTGAATCATATTGCACTTTTATTCAATTAAATCAAAGCATCATTAATATCTAAATTAAATCAACAATTGTAGAGTAATGATTAACCACACCTATTTTATTAATTTTAAAATGTACAATTATCATATCTGTTTTAATTGAATAAAAGTGCAAATGCAAAAAGTAGAATAGATCGTTTAATACCGACAAATTCTTCCATCTGTAATTGTTTCAAATTCTTGGGCCATTTTTTTATTTCAAAAATTGTTCTCGACATTACTCAGAAAATCGTTACGAAAATAAGGAAATACAATGAATATCGTTACGTTTGATGTCTTAAATTAAGGCTGAAACTTTGAACTTAATGTCCCCAAAGTTTTACATAATTACCACAATTATTGCGAGTGCTGCAACAAGTTGATTTGATGTAACAAAAATAAAGATTTTTAATTTAGTAGCATTTTTATTTAATTGTAATTCAATAACTACACATTTTCCGTGCATTGAGCTAATTCCGCTATATGTAGAATTTTATCTGCTTTCCAAGGGTTCTTTGAATTTTTTTGTATCTTTATTTATTATGAAGCTATGCGCGTTTAAAGAAATGACCGCTTTTGAACCAAATTTCTTTAGTGGTTTTAAACTTTTGATCGGCAGTAAATGTTTCAATTGGCTTAAAAAATTATTAATCGCTTAAAAATCATTTGTGATATTACACGATTTTGAAACCTATTTTAAAATTAGTTACGGGATTAAAATCCACTTTTTCAATATGTCATGATACAGCATTAGTTTTCATGAAGAGAATGAACTCTCAAGCAACCCTTTATGATGCCTCTCAGATGGGGAAATTAGATTTTAATGAGAGACCGTTTTTAACAAGAAATGCATGTATTCTGTAACTAAAAAAGACTGAAAAGAAAAATTTATACCATGTTAATGGGCACAGAAAGCTTAACGTTAAGATATAATAGCGTTCACTTTAAAGAATAACTTATTAGTTATTTATTATTAAAAAGGCAATCCAAATTGGTAATATTTTTTTGTAAAAAAATACAAAATGATGTATTTTTTATAAGTCTTGTTTTTTAGGTATTCGCAGTATCTAGAACTGCACGTTTTTATTTTTCCTCAGATACAGCTGTTTTTTAAATATAAAAGAAATACCCACGTGTTTCGTACTTTCTTTAATTATTTTAATGAATTTCTTCACTTACACACTCACCACAAACATTTTTCCCATTATCCTGACGCCCGATCAAGACTTATTCCGTTATAAATTGCTAGATTATAATTCTTTTTAGAAAATGGTTCCTTTTTTTAAATAATTTCCCTACACTACAAAGATATATTCAAAAACCATACGATTGTTTGAAGAAATACACCATTATGTCGATTTGTGTTTTGAGAGGACCAAGAATGGCTATATAAAGTGTATTATAAATTGTAACAAGGCAAATTCTCTTGCCTTGATACATAACTTACTTCTACTTTTGAAACACCGCGCTGAAACAAAGTTGCTCTCGATCCCGGGTGGCGGCGTTGTGCCCGCGCGCACAGCTGCCACGATTGGCCACGATCGCCTGGGCGAGCGAAAAGTTAGAGGCAGAGACACACCACTGCACACCACTTTTACCCGTCATCAAGGCAGGACATTATTTTGGAAAATCCAAGGAAAGCTTTGATCAGGTTCGGATACCCATGTAAGTGGACCACGGACCAGGATTTGATATACTAAGAAGGAAGGAAGGAGGGTAGACAGAAAATTGGGAAACTGTCAGGAGATTCATTGGGGACTTCAACTCCATCCATTAATCCTAACCTATCAATTGACTCTGCTGTGCATGCCTGACTTATACTTTACTATATTGTTTATTGCATGAAGGTAAGCGTTGAGGACCGATAGTAGGACTCAACATTTAAGTATTAATATTCCTTTGTAATTAGCTTAGTTGCTCCAGATCTAGTAGGGCATAGCAGGTCTACGTAGGAAGTATTATTGAATCCAACTCCAAATACAGGAGATATATACAGAGCTTTTCCATTTGCACTTATATAGTCTAGTATTTCCAATAAGGAAAATTAACTATTATTAAGATGAGTTGGATTATACATTCCATAGCCTGTACGATGACAGGATTTAGGCTTTAATGCCATATATATATTTTTTTATTTTTCTTCTTTACTTATATACTTGTACATAGTTTTATTTTAATGAAGTACCTCCAGACTAAGGGTTAATATTATATTCTGAATAGAATATTGGTAATGAATTGGTGCATAAGCACACTGAAAAGGAAGTGTAAGACTACATTATATAACCCTAGTCATTTAACTTTCTTGATAATGATTTAGATATTGATGGACCTGGCTATGCCTTGCTTGACTTGGTGTTACATTTTTGCTTGTGCCTTTTATATTTCCTACAGGACTAGTACAGCAAGTAATTAGGTTCTTGAAGGGCTAGCGTTGGATAAATTGAGAAGGAGTCTTCTGTCCGATCCCACTTATTCATACATGGACTGAGGGTCCTTCGATTATCCCACGTCCTCAATATTATTTAATAGTTAATTTTCTTATTTATACAGAAATATTTTCTTGCGAATAGTTATAACGTCATGGCTCTTGTTTTTATAAGATAATATTAAATTTGGGGAAAAGTCCCATGTATTTTCATGTAATTATCTTGAATTGATACTTGTAAATTGTTAGACAGAGCAGTTCTTAAATATAATATCCTATTTTAATTTTATTAATGTGTATTAGTAATTTTCCTAGAGAATCCACTTTAATTTCACAGCATGCTACGTCCTTGAAAAGTCTCAAGCCGGCAAGCCTCAAACTGGCTCATATACAAGGTTCATGAGCCTGGCGCTCTTTATAAGTAAAGTCTGTGTGCTTTTGCACTGATTACTAGTTAAAATTGTGTCTTCCCCACAACAACAGGAATCATGTCGCAAAATGGACAAAACATGGAAGTTGTAAACCTCACATTGAATTTAAAAAAAACCTGTATTTTTATTTCATACTCTCACAGCTATTCCACAGGTTCCCCAGAACACTATGATAATTTATTATTTTATTCAGTTCTTCATTTAATATTTCGATTGAATCTTCATATAGAGAGGTATGGGTTTTAATACAGTAATACGTGCGATCACTACGCAAACATACTTATAGTCACACATCTAATTAGAAATTTAAATCTAAATATCTCTTGAATAACTGGAAGGAGAGATAAATTTAATATAATTTTTTGGAGAGCTCTTGAGATAAGCTATACAGCTATTCAATAAAACATAGGGTGCTTTATTTAAGGAATCAATGTGATCTTTATAACTTCCACATTATTCTAACAAGAATAAATTGATGTAAATATTTCATGCACCCCAACCCAATCAAAGCATAAATTTACACGCTGGTGTAAATTTCTAAAAATATTTATATTCTACCTGAAAATACCAATGTTGAATTTTCGTTGCGCTGCTCTGTACATATATGCATACCATTGTGTTGTGCGATACCCATTCCATCGAGGTTCTTGACCATCATGGCTGTCATATCGGCTTTCTGACGTGCCGTGTCGTAACGACGAGGATTTAAAGCAGCACCAGCTGGCAAAGACTTGAATCCTGACGTAGTCGCGCAATCCTCTCCCAAAGAACCAGTCGATGCTTCATTTATCACGTCCAACGCTTTTTCGATATCAGTCTGCAGTTTCTTATTTGCCAATGAAATATTATCAAAAAACATATAAATATATGAATACTGTAAAGATTGAAAATATTAACCCGTTTGGAGTGAAGGCTGTTGCTATTTGTGATGCTATGAAGGGAAGATAGAGAAGTGGTACTGGCTTTTGTGATGCTCACATATGCCATCATTGTCATCGTCGTCATCGTCGCAGGAAACAGGGCTGAAAGCCAGGACTTGCCCATTCCGCGTCTTACACATTTATCCTGTTAAATCGTAATAATAGCATATTTATATAAGGTAATTCATTTAATATTCGACTCTTAATAACTATTTTATTTCTCATTTTAGAAATAAATACTTTAAACAACTATTGTATAGCTTCGTACGTGAAAAAAAATTATACAACTGGTTTGACTTTTGTAACGAAGTTCTCTCGTTATGTATGTAAAATAATACCGAATAAAGAATATAAAAGCTACCGGGTTGTAGTTATTATTGATGCCTACGTTACCGACTCGTGAGATAGGCTCACGAGTGGATTATAGCTAACGTCAAGGATGGACCCCGTTGACTGGCAGAGGCCCGGATGAAAAGACCGGTGCTCCAAGAAGCAATGTCCAGGTTGACCTAGGAGGTAGGGCAGGGTCATGCCAAGCAATCTAAGCAACCTGAGATAAGGAGAAGCGGTCTTAGGGAGTCCTAAAGTATGGCTGTGTCTATAAATTCTGTAACGTTATTCCCCCTGTCAGGGTGAGGGGCCACTCACTCCTCGGGTTTTCGCATTACTTTCGCCCGTCCTTATATATCGGTAACAAGGCGTCAGTTGGTCAGTTGGGTGGCCAACAAAGCCCTACGTTAGCAGTTGAATCTTACGACCCCATTCTCTGTGCATCTTATTCGGTCCTGCGACCATGCATTTCGACGGTAGCAGTAGCCAGGGTCACTCGGTGTGCTAGGTCGTGGAGAGAGGGGAGGGTTCCGTACAGAAGTCCGAGCCTCGCAAACCTACATGCTAAAGGAGCATGCAATTCTGCCTCACCACCCACACACAGGTGGTGGTGAGGAGTGCGGGAACATGCGGTATCATTGCCAAGCATAGAGTTTGCCAAGAGCGGACCACCACGGAGGCAATGTTCGCGGTCCGTCCAGTTATAGCGCAAGCCTATGGAATTACGGAGGGCACCGGGACACATTCCAACGGGCTAACTACGCCCCTGCACAACCCACTATGCATTGGCCGGTATCCAGTGTTGACGTACGTGCAGGCTGACCTATAGCACACGACTCATGTACGCGAACTGACCCATGGCTGTCTGAGTGCCGCGTCACGCGATCGCCAACACACACGGACACATCAGCTCAGTCCCATGGTCGCGTTCCGACCAGTTCCGACTGCCTGCTATGGCAGTTTGCGCACGACATTCGCGCAGTCTGCTTGAAGCGCGTAACCAGCGTTCAAGCCAGACTGGATGTTCTATATCCCCTCCTCGTGGGGACTTATAGACACGGTCATTCTTTTTAGGACTCCCCGAGGCCTCTTCTTGTTATATCAGGTTGCCTGGGTTGTTTGGCATGGCTCTGCGTTACTTCCCAGGACAACCTGGACATCGTTTCCTGGAGCGCCGGTCTTTTCATCCGGGCTTCTGCCTGTCAACGGGGTCTATCCTTGACGTTAGCTATAATCCACTCGTGAGCCTACCTCACGAGTCGGTAACGTAGGGATTAATAATATTAACTGTTCGGTAGCTTTTATGTTCTTAATTCGGTGTCTCGTATACGTAACGGGGAACTTCGTTACAATGTATCAAGAGACACGGTAACCTCTTGACGGCAAGTACACATATATATAGTCGAGCGCTACCGTATAACTTATACAGTAAGTTTAGCCGTCCCAATTTTTAAATCGACGTATCTCTGTGAATTATGCATTGTCACGATTTAACCATAGCATATCTGAATAAGGTTTTCAAAGAGTTTTCGAATGAGACCTCGGACATTAAAAACGGTTCACGCAATCCAGAGATCTCGTACTCTGTTGTCTATATATATACCGAAATATTACGACTCTTCTTTTTCTCCTTCAATTCTCGGCGGATGTCTTCGCCCTGAAGTTAGTCTCTTTGACGTCATTTTTCTACTACTGCGCTGCCAACCAATTTTTGTCTTTGACAGTTTTGCTCTCTATAATGATAATGAGGTTGTATTTAGTAATGTCTCGGGCCGGTATTCATAGTCGTTGCTTATATTTAAGTCTGACTTAAAGTATCGATTGTCCTTTTTCACCTAACAGTAATAGAAAAAGATAACCTATGCTTAAGTCGGTCTTAAATATAAGTAACGACTATGAATACCGGCCTCGCTCCAATTTTGATCTGACGTATTGTCAACTGTGTGTGTATCTAATTAACCTGACGCAGTAAGGCTAGTTTGTGGTTAAAATTGTCAATTTAGCAAATCCACAAAAACTTCCAATGAATTATAATATGTGGAACCAATCATTAGATAAGTATAACATTCTAGTTTACAATATAGAATGCAATAAGCTTTGTGGTACTTTGTGAAGTTTCTTTTTCAGATTAAATGAAAATAAAACAGCCCCTTTTTCATTGCGGAGGATAGAACTGACTGGATAACCTGAGATTTATATTCATAACTTTGCTAATGAAAAGTTTACGTTAAATATAAATGTGCATCAATCAGTATCAGGATTATATTAACAGGTAGAAATTGTTAAGGTATTTGAAAATCATATATGCTATACTTTAAGGCATTAAAATCAATAACAAAATGCATGTTTCAATTTTTCTCCTTTTTAAATTGATATGGATACCAAATGTCCAAAAGATTATATCCTACATTTGAACAATTTTCCTGGAGACAATAAAACTTTCTTATTACTATATACGATTAGAGAAAAGTAGATGAATATTTGCTTAACGTTTTATTTAATATTCAATGATAATAAAAAGAATATTTAAACCAAATATTTACCTCTACGCCTCTCTAATTAAAGTAAAAAGAAATTATTATCGTCTCCAAAATATTGTATAAATTTGGAATATGTTCTTTCAAAAAAATAGTATGAATATGTTATTAATAAATAATAATCTAGCATTCCTGATTTTATAAAATAAATAGTAGAGTCAGTATTTTCATGAAAAGAAGTCTTTTGCAAAAGAACTGTAGTCTATTAATAAGCACAGTTAACTCTACGTATAATCTTCAAAAGATGATAATTATATATAATAGTGTTAGCAATATCGCATAAGCCAAGAAAATTAAATAGTACAGCTAGTAAAATATTTAAGATTAAAAAATATAAACTGTAGAAATAGCTGTTCATCTATTACCAGAATTAAATTAAATAGTTGCGAAATTAATAGGATATTTGCATATATCACATACTGTACACCATCTTAAACACATCTAACCATCAAGTTGGATAAAAAGTAATAAAAATGGTTTTTGCATTATGTATGGTGTATAAGGTAACAATAAAAGCATATTTGAGTTGACTTTAAAAAATTTTAACGAATAATATGTAATAAGCTCAACAGATTTCAGAAAGTATATTAAATAAAATATTTAATAACTAGCAAAAATCTTCTAGATATTAGGCTATAACTTTCTATGAACATAATACGTAGTGTATTTCATTCATTTCTTATCTAGCTTGTGCAATTATTAAATTCTGTATTGAAGTATACCAAATTTAAAACGACAATAAAATACTCTAATTTCTGTATGAAATCTGGTAGAATGCAAATTTTATGCGTAAGACCAGACCCTGCAAAGTGTCAAAGAGTAACTAAATTTTCATCAATGTTATGAACATTTAAAGCCTTAAGGTCTATTTTCCCTCCAAAATATATAAAAAAATTACTAAATTCACATCATGATGTGAATTTAGGGCCTTGTATTTTAATTTCTTTTCAAAATGCATTAAATTTGTATTAATTAGCATTTTATAAGAAAAGCTTGCAGGTTATTTTGGGCGTAAAATCTTGGAAATATAATTCAAATATAGTCAGTGAATATTATGAGGAAACTCTCCAAAAGTGTAATTATGATACAAATTCATCATTGCATTATTTTGTATTTTATTTAATAGATTATTAAGTTAATGTCTGAATTAAAATTTTACATTTTGCAACAATATGGACATTGGAAAATGTTTCTTTAGCTTGTATTAATTAAAACAATTATTTACTTTTATTTTCTACATTCTTATAAAACGTTATAAGATCCCACAAAAAACAAGCTTTGCTTGTAAAAAAAGGTGGCAAGTACATTAATCGTCTAGCATGAATAATATAATAAAATAAAATATTCGAATTAAAAAAATGAGTGAAATCCAAATGTTAGGTAAGTATATATTTTTACTGTAGCAAAAGTTAAAATTTCTAAAAAATAATAGTAATACAGCAAAGTTACTTGCCGGGCCCATAAAGTTCATACCTAAGTGGCTATCTTACAACACAAGCGTTGGTTCTCATAATTTCAAAATGTGGCTATTTAATGCCATTGCATACAATGGGCCTGGCAAGTAACTTTGTTGTATTACTATTATTTTTTAGAAATTTTAACTTTTGTTACAGTAAAAATATATACTTACCTAACATTTGGATTTCACTCATTTTTTTAATTCGAATATTTTATTTTATTATATTATTCATGCTAGACGATTAATGTACTTGCCGCCTTTTTTTACAAGCGAAGCTTGTTTTTTGTGGGATAAAATTAAACCATAATATTTCTTACAGTTTCTTAGCAGTTCTTTTTAAATATTACTCAAGAAAACATTGCCAACATGTTGTCCACCAAATGATAATGTTATTAAGCAACTCTTTGAAAGCAGTAATTCCATGGCCGTCAAGAGAGGAAATCTCAAGAAATTTGCCAAAATGTTTTAAAGACTTTGAAAATATGCGAGTAGTTTTTGATTGTACAGAAATTTGTATACAGCATCCTGCAAATCTCTGTTGTCAAGTTATAACGTACACTCATTACAAAGGTTCCAATACTTTAAAAGCAATGACAGGTGTATCTCCAACTGGTACTATTATATTTCTTAATCAGGCGTATTAACGGTGGAAGAGTATCAGACTCTCATATATTTCATGAAAGTGATTTGTTAAAATTACTATCAACCTGGTGAAGGTGGTATGGTAGATCGTAGGTTTTTAATTTATGAAATGTGTCAACGTAATCAATGGAAATGTATAAGACCGCCATTTTTGAAGGAGAAAAAACAGTTTACCAGAGAAGAGTCATTTTTAACTGCTAAAATAGTCAGGGTACATGTACACAAAATGACAAATCAAAGAATAAAGACTTTTAAAATCCTAGAATCAGTTATGTCCTGAACGATGTTGCCTCTTGCAGAAGATATTTTTATTATAATTTCTGCCATAATTAATATGAGTGCACCAATTTTAAGTGATGACAAATTTATAGAATCAGAATGAATGGTTATTTAAAAAATAATGATTTATTTTTAATTATGACAATATTTGATATCATGTAAGTTATGTAATACAATGAAATATATAACGTATAACTATTTATAGAAACTTTAATTATATTGCAACTTTTTTGTTAAAACCTTATCATCTATCAGAAACTTATTGTTTGATACTAATTTTACTTTTCATAAATATTAACATAGTTAGATTTTATATCCATAATCCTTTAACATTTTCAATATAAAATTAACACATGTTGCAAGCTATATAAATATTTAAAAGAAATACAGTTTTTATTAAGTAAACTATTTTGTAATTGTTAAAAAATAATATTTCGAACGATTATAACATTTCAACAGCTTTCGTTCTGTCAGTCGTTTCACAATTTCCATTTTCGATACACACACCATGAAGTCTAAAAGAGTGATATACTTCTTTCAAAGTTATCAGCATTTTTATAATGAATGTATCATTCCTTGGTACTTTTAAAGAAAATAATTTTTTTTTCAAAAGATGAATATATCACAAAATATGTAATATCTATAGATTCAAAATAGCCATTCCTAATTGAATCTGTTCATAATATACATGTTTTTCTTTCATTGTAATATTTTCACTTTTTTGAATTAAACACTTGTTTATCTGACTAGCTACAGTCTCATTAATACTATTAGTTTTTCCTTTCACAGGACATTTTATTTCTAATAGAACTATCAATTTTCTATCCCTTAGAATTATCCCATTAGACGAGTAAGCAAGCCATGGATTCAGTCTTGACACGATAAGTCCAATTTCAATAACTTCGAGGTTATATTCTTTTATGCTTATGTTAAAAGCATTTCTGGCCTCATTTTCTGTTAATTTCTCATGCTCTGTTGATTAAGTTTTGAAATCTTTTGGTGAGAATGTATTCTTCCATTTCTTTACCCAATCAGAATTACTTTCCTTTTTTTTCAGTATAAGTGTATAGTCCGTAACATATGATTCTGTTATACGACAATATCTTTCTTTCATCCAATGTACATAACAATCTTTTGTCTTCTCACATATGTCTTCCAGATTTAGAAATAACTGATCAAGAGTTTTAGAATAGCACTTATGTAGAATTTCAATTTGAAATAACTGTTATGATTTTATTAAATCACTATCTTGAGCTTCCAAAATGGACTTGAATACATGTCTTTCAGTTTAACTCACTTTACTCTTTTCTTCTATAACAATCTTATAGTGTCTTCCGAAACTGTAATATAAAAATAGATATTGAAGTAATTATTTGTTAATAGAGCAAGAGTATGAAATATTTTAACAGTAGAATATCAACTTACAAGTGTTTCGCTAATGCAGACTTAGACAGTTTCTTGCGAATTAATGATTTTATTTCATTAAGTTGAAATTCCGATATTCCTATATTTGATGTAGGTTTCCTTTGCTTTTTGCAGAACTATTTGATGTTACATTTAAACGATTATTATTAGTTCCTCTTTATAAATTTCATTGCTTTTCACCTCTGATTCTTCCTCATATCCTTCCTTAGATCCTTCCTTGGTTTGCTTCATTATTGAAGCAGTCATTACCTTTTTTCTTTTAAAAGAATTGGTAAAACAAATGTGTTGCATCGATGGAGCTGCATTATAATTTTCCAATGCCTTGTAGTGCACCTGCTTCTACTGACATTTTCTGTCTGTACAAGACAAATCATTTATTTTATCACCTTTTCTACAAGAAATATTTTTAGTTGAAAAATCAGTATTATAAGGTTGATCAAACTTTAACATAGCATAAAATCGAAACTCTGGTTACAAACTTACTTGTAGATATATAAGAGTGAAGCAATGATATGTTTGCACTGTACATCTAGGCCAGCTATGCATGAATAGCAACATTGTATAATTTTCTTATTAATAATGAACACCTCACCTTTAATTTCATGAGGGTTTTCTTTCAAGTTAGATGTCTGCAAGCAGACCGCTATAAAGCTGATAGTATCAGCTTTTTCAAATGCATTTTTCCCGTATTTAATAATATGTCCCGTTTGATAAATTCTTTCACCTTCAAAGATCTTTTATCGGGATGGATTGCTGCCAGACCATTGGCAAATACTTTGAATAGTAATAATTTTTTTATAACTAAACAAAATTTATCCCATTTAACTCCTTGTTAGACCCTGGCTTGGTAGTACCATTTTAGTTATCTATATCTATTGACCCCCACTTTGTGTCCATTCTCAATAGTTCCAATTGCATTTATTTTTCTAATTTTTAACAATTCAAATAACTGAAAGGTCGAGAAATAGTTATCAAAGTAAACTTCATTGTACAGATCACAATTTTTTTCTTTAAGCTGCATAACAACAGCAGCACCTTGCCCAAATTGTAAATAATCATTTCTAAGCTCAGTTTCTCTTCCTTCATATAAAATAAAATCATATCATAAACCATTCGTGTCACAAAGAACAAATATCTTTTCATCCCATTTTTTAGGTTTAATTTTTATATATTGCTTTGCATTTAAGTTACCTCGATAAGGAACCATTTGTTCATCGATACCTAATTTTCTGCCGATTTTTAAATTCACACAGCCTTTTATAAGTGAATCAATCAGAGGACGAATTTTCCAATATCTGTCATTCTCCCTATTATAATCGTTAGTAGTAAAGTGCATTGCTCTTCTTAATTGATAAAATCTTTTCAATTTCATAATTTTCAATATAATTTCAATCACAGCATGCGATGTCCAATACATTTCGATTCTAGGAAGTTTATAAATTCCCATTAGAATTTGAATACCCAAGAAAGTTTTCAACTCAAATAAAGTGGCGGCTTTCCATCTCCACAGACATTTTAAAACAGCATATGCATTGATGCAATCTACTGCTATGTTTAAAAGATCATCATTTATGTAATTATCAAAGAATGAAATAGGATTTTTGATATTTGAAGTAGACTGTGAGATTTCTTACTGCACTTCTTTTGGTTCAGTGTATCCATAAGTACATTTGATCGAACTGATGTAATCGGGTGGTGTTAGATTGTATTTAGCATATAATTTACTTTTTTCTTTATATACTCTCGGTTTTTTACTTTTACATCGTTTATCCTTTTCTTCATTTTTATTTTCATTTATTACATTTTCTTTATGGGCTTAAATAATTTAAAAACATTATATGCAATAAAAAAGACAAAATTTGAAAACAAAGAATTATTCAATACAAAAATAAAACCTGGTATTTTATAATATTCAAGATCATCATCACAATCAAGTTCATCAATTTCCGATTCATTTCCATTACCAATTACATTTAAAAATTCTTTTAAACCAAATTCTTCTTTATTCCTTAATCATTCAGACCGACGCATCTGAAAATATTTCTTATTATAATATAATAACGTTTACTGCATCCTTGTTCAATACAGAGTATGTACAATTACTATTCATAATCGGATATTTTATATACAGAGAATAAATGCTGTATACATCCTAGTAAAATCGAAATATTTTTAACAGTTATGAAAATTATTCTTACTTTAAGAAGTAACGTCTTGAGATTATATTATTACTATTTATCTGTACGAAATTGTGTACCTAATCACTATTTCTGGCACGGATCTATGAATATGAAGTTTCTCATAAATTACTAAGCAATTAGTTAAGTTATAGCTATCTTTTGTTTTGAAATATATTAAAAAAAAAATTGTGTTAAAGGATAAAAAGATATTTTTCTGATATTTTATTATAGGACTAAAATAGCTGTCTTCTGTAATGAACAAATGCAGCCAAGAGGTTAATATAGTGGAAACATACTTTAATAAATTTTTCCTCGAAAAGTATAGAGTTTGGTCAAAACTTTCTAAGAATAAAAGTGTCTTAGAATTGGTTGAAGATTACTCTCAAATTATTTGGTGATAATTATTGATTTTTTGAGAAATCGCAAAATTAAAATATTCAAAATAAGTCTCAAAACAATGTTTTAAAACTTAAGAGTATTCCTTAATTAATCTTTAGTAATTTTTTTACTTAAACAATTTTTCTTTAAGTGTTTAGTCTTCAAGAAAAAAATTAATCGAAAAAAAAATCCATTTTTTGGACTCTTTTACATTTTACCAGCCATTTTAGCAAAAAAAGCATGTATGTAAAAATTCACCGTTAAACTTCAGCAAAAAACTGCAATAATGATTGATCAGATCTCCATAGATTTATACATTTTATGCCTGAAAAAAATCATAAACATTGAAAATGACAAATTTTTTTATTTTTATTTTCCAAACAAACTGCATTATTTAATTATGTACTCAAGATTGTGGATTTTAAGACCGGATTCTGATTCAGCACACCTAAAAACATAAAGAATCATACTTTAGACCCAGCTACTACTTGGTTAAATACCTGTGAAATTCTGTTACATAATCATTGTCTAAAATCAACCGTTTTGTTACTTACTGGGTTACCGAATTATAATTTCATATTGTTTGATTTATAACTTCTTACTTAAAAAATTATTACAGTAACGTATTTCCATAAAATAGTATCTAATACCGTGAAATAATTCAACATATTGCAGTTAGTAATTGTAGTAGAGGTGATTCCAAAAGAATGAGATATTGCGCGTGTGTGCACGTGATACAATATTGTAGAAACTTAGACCCCCCCCACTTGGACTTCTAAGTCTATACATTGTATGGGCTTGTGGAATAAAGTTTTAAGTCTTACAATCTTCAATATAGCATCAATGCTGATTATGAAGTTGAGGTGGTAAATTTTATCAGAATATGCAGGATCTCCAGTTAACTATGATTAATTTGGAAAATTTAGATAAGAGGTAGAATCATAAGAAAAATATTGCCCTTTCAGCATTTTTACTTGAATCCTTCATTTAGAAAGTTAGTAGCAATTAAACTTTCTCGATTGCAAGTGCTTTTGATTTAGAGGAAGATTTTATTCGTCGCATTACTAGCGTCTAAGTGCTATAATTTTATACATGGTAGTAATAAAAAAACACGGCGCATCGACTTGAGCCTGTAGTGGCAGCCGGAAATCGAACAACCAATTCTTGAGTGAGTTCTGTAAAAACTATTAAATCGTAAACACTCGAAAAAATTGGTAATCTAAGATTTAAACTTTTGCAGTTTTCATTAAATAATCTTATAACTTATATTTTCGAATTGTACATATTTTTACGATGATAATGAATAAAAATATCATAAAGAAATGTCAATATTAGAGTATAATTAATAGTTTTAATTAATTAATAATATCGCTAAAAAACTTATAATAATGTCATGTTTGGACTCATTTTAATCGTAAAAATATGTAAAAATCGAAAATAGAAATTAAATGCTTATTAATTGAAAATTGTAAAAATTGTCAATCTTAGCATACAAATTTTATTGAGCGCCTTTATGTTTGAATAGTTTATACAGGGTGTAACAACAATGATGTTTTTAATTTTAACCACATATTCTTGGGACTAAAGTAAGTAGAAAAGTCCTATACTATAAGGTCCGGAAAAGCATCATTGCTGAGATAAATCAATTTTAACCCTCGGTGCGCACACTGGGTTATAATGATCCGTGGTTTGGTTTTTCTCTTATTTTGGGTAATTATAAAGATAAGTAATTCCATAAAAGTACTATAAATTATTAGTTCAATATCTTAATTATAATCACGTATGGTGTTTTTAACCGCTGCAACGTCAATACCCAAGTGCCATTAATATGTTGAAAAAAAAATATTTTTTTCAACCAAACAAAGTCTTATTATTTTTACGTTGAAGAATATCTTTTCATCTATAGAAACCAAATGTTTGAGCTTTTAAAATTCAAATTTGAAATAACTACACAATTTTTAAGTAAGAAAGCCGTTGCTCTGCCATGCTCGTATTTTGAACAGTCTGCAAATAATTTATTATAATTTTGTCTAACAAGAACTATATAATGTAATAAAGAAAGGTTCAGGGTAAATACAGAAATTAATTTTTTTATTCTTGCATGCATAGTATACGAAAAACCGTCATTCAAAGCTGTTGGGTCAAATTGACCCAGTGTGTGCAGTATAGTATTTTCGGGATGTGTGCGCACCGAGGGTTAAACCGATGAATCAGGGCTTCGATTCAACGGAAAAATTACTTTACTGTCACTTTCGTTGACAGTTCCCCTTCAAAGAACAAAAGAACTTTGTACTTCTCTGTTGATCCGTATTGTCGTACACGCATATACACACACTCACGCAACTACGCCGATTAATAATAATACCTCTTAATGTCTTAAATTCCTGATCCTGATGTTAATGAAATCTATTTTGTGTCTATTTTTAAAAAGATCCTCAATAGCATCCATTTAATTGAAAAGTCTGGAGAATAATACAGCGTTATTCGTAGATTAAATTTCAAGTCGTTTTATCTTTTCGGTAACGCGATATATGAACTGCTCTAAGGTAGTCAAAAAATAAGTATTATATTAAAAAAGCTATTATAAGAAACTGTATTTATTTCTGTTCTTGGAAATGTCACTGTTTTATCAGATAGAGCAGTTTGCTGCATCATTGGAAGAGCAAAATGACTCGAAAATAGATTTTCAACTGTGAGGTTAGTCTTCCCTCGAATTTTCGACCTAAGTGGAAACCTTGACAGATCCCTTTACGAATTAATAAGCCTATTTTCATTTTATGAAAGGACAATACACAAAATTAGGAATAATTTTGTCTTATGCCATAGATTTTCTATAGTTTTTGCATTTTTACATAGTGTCTGCCTAAATGGACTTGCCATTAAAACTAGTCAATTGCTAGATCAGATTCAAGTTTACAGTGACTAGAAGTTGATAAGGTTACAAAATGAAATATTTTACAATTCACCAAGCAAATCGTAATAAACTTTAAAAGAGAAAAGCATAAGTATTTACTAAGTTATCTGAAATCTTCTCGTACCTAAGAACGTGCAAGGAATATGAATAATAATCTACAGCATTAACATAAAATTATTCTTAATTTTGTAGCTTATCCTTTCATAAAATGAAAAAAGGCTCATTTATTATTAAAGAGATCCTTTAGGCTCTCCACTTATTAGGCCGAAATTTTGAAATAAAACTGTGGCTTTACTTGAAAACCAAATTTCGAATTATTTTGCTCTTCCAATGATGCAGCAAACTCCTTTATCTGATAAAACAGTGGGATTTCAAAATCAGGAAAAAAATAAAAATTTTTTATAATAGCTTTTATAATATAATACTTATTTCTTGACTACCTTAGAGCAGTTCATAAGTCACGTTACAGAAAAGATAAAACGACTTGAAAATTAATTTACCAATAATGCCGTATTTCGAAGATCCTTTTAAAAATAGCCAGAAAATAAATTTCATTAGCACCAGGAACAGGAATGTAAGACATTAGGAGGTAATATTATTAATCGGCGTAGTTGCGTGAATGTGTGTATATGTGTGTATGACAATATGGATCGACAGAAAGGTACAAAGTTCTTTTGTTTTTTGAAGGGAAACTGTCAACGAATGTGAGAGTAAAGTAATTTTTTCGTTGAATCAAAGCCCTGATTCATCGGTTTAAAATTGATTTATCTCATCAATGATGCTTTTCCGGACCTTATAGTATAGAACTTTTCTACTTAGTTTAGTCCCAAGAATATGTGGTTAAAATTAAAAACATCATTGCTGTTACACCCTGAGCACTCACCCCAGAATAGGCCGCTCGACTATCGGCTGCTATCACAAGCTCAACTCGGAGTGCCCGTGTGTCTTTGCTAGTATTACTATGTATAGAATTATAGCTCTTATAGGCTAATAATGCGACCAATAGAATCTTTCTCCTACTCAAAGGCAATTGAAATCGAGAAACTTTAATTGCTAATAACTTTCAATTAAGGGAGCTAGCAAAAAAGTTCTAGGTAACTTTTTTTTCACCCCTTATCCAAATTTCTCAAATTAGTCATAGTTCACTAGATACCCTGTGTAAACTGTAAAAGGTCATATAATATTTCAAGCGAAGGGAATATATATAAAATATTACATTTCATTTTTTTATTTCATCTCATTTTTAAGATCTTTTGGCCAACTTTACGATGTTCCAATTAAACTAACGGTTTAAATTTAACTATCTTTTCACAAAACCTATCCACAAAACTGCATGTTTCATGCATTCTCTGTACTTAATCATGTCAACTGTAATACGCCGAAGACAATCCGTCTATTATGATATGTGAGAAATGGATACGGTATGATTCCTTAAAAGGTAGTTCTGAAAGTAAAAAGTCAGGTAATTTTTGAACCAAAACAGTTATTTAAAATTTAAAAAAATAAAACAAAAAATTTTAACAAAACAAATAAGTAATGCTCCTAGCCCGCAAGAATAATATAAAAAAGGAGAAACGACAACGCGTTAAAAAATTATGCTGAGTAGAACCCAAAAAGATTGGAATGAGTAAAAAAGAGAATGGCTCGAGGAAGCTTTCCAACTACGAAATAAACGTACCTAGGTACTAAAAGCTATCCCCTCCGTTAAAAGAGCAGAAGCTCAGGGTCTCTAGATAGGAGTGCCGCACCTGAGAGATCTAGGCCACGATACGCGAGACGAAAGGAAGAAATCACTTCTGGAGTTCACAAGAGATTCCCCAGTTTGGATGGGATAGCACACCAGCAATCCTGGTGTAATTGCAGGAGGGCGTGGAGGTTAGTTTAACCCATTTCGGTCGAGAATGCCACTCACCTTACATCGGTCTTTCACCGCTCACAACTAATGCTACAAGCGTTAGAAAAAAAAATCAGGCATACATGTTTTTAAATTTTGAAACCGGCCCTTATCGATTGTGTATTCAAAATTGCTAGAAAATATTGTTAATTGTGAATAAACGTTGTTTTAACATAAAAAAACATAATTTTTCCACTCTTTTTGTTTTAAGTTTAATTTTCAAAAGCTTCCCCTTTACAATCGATTTGGAACCTTTTTAACCGGTGGAATAAATGCCTGAAGTCAAAGAATGCATTATTCAACAATTCATTTTTTTTTTCGGTAATTTCAAAATGGCGCCCTAACCACAAAAATTTTGCCAATACATTTATGAAATTTTTCCTCGTAAACGAGGAACTTGTCAGCAAAGTGATAAGAGGAACAAGTTCTTAAAATCTTTTAAAAATATATCTGATTCTTTTCAACGGGTTTTAATTAAGTTATTTGTTTTGCAAATGACACAATTTTTGCAAAATCGAAAAATTGCTCAAATGCTTCAAAAAAAATCTTATATATTCTTTAGCTAACTTTGAAAACATTTTATTCTTTATAAATTTTTTCTTAAAACGTACTATTTTTGAATAAAAAATTTATTAAATTTGAAATAACTTTGTTTTTCGCTTTCGCGATACATCTTGGTAACTCGGTTTGTTATCGGCTCATACTGTCATTTTTTTTATTTTTGCATTACAGAAGTACTGAAGGCTCAGAGTTTGAATATTTTTTATCTGCAACAGAACAATTTTTTCTACTTGAACACGATTTTCAACGGAATCATTCGTAATTTTCATTTGTCTTTGCATTCATCGAAATTTGAATCTGTTCGCATATTTCGTGAAAATATGGAAAGTGCGAGAAATCTATGAGAAAAATATAATCAAAAATAAAAAAAATATACATATAAAATTACTAAAATCTAAAAAAAAAACGAAAGAGACTATCTAAAATCGTCGACCTCCACGATGATGATAGTTGGGAATCTTGAATAGTATTTACGGCAAGGAGACAATAGATGCGTTTTATTTAAAAAAAAATTGACAAGAATAAAATATTTTCAAAATTAGCTGAAGAATTTACAAGAATTTTTTTGAAATGATTTGAGGAAATGTTCGGTTTTGCAAAAATTATGTCATTTGCGAAACAAAAAAATTAATAGAAACCAGTTGAAAGAATTCAGACATATGTTTTAAAAGATGGTAAGAACGTTTTCCCCTTAGCACTCTGCTGACAAGCTCCTCTTTTACGAGGAAAAAATTCATACATGTAAAAGGCAAAATTTGTACGGTTTGGTTGCCATTTTGAAATTACTGAAGCGAAAAATTAATTATTGAATATTGCATTCTTTGACTTTAGACATTTATTCCACCAGCTAAAAATTTTTCATGTTGATTATTAAAGAGGAAAGTCTTTGAAAATTCAACTTAAAAGGACAAAAGTGGAAGCATTATGTCTTTTGTGTTTAAATGACGTTTATTCATAATTGAAAATATTTTTTAGCAATTTTGAATGCACCATCGAAAAGGGCAATTTCAAACTTTATAAACATGTACCTCTCAAATTTTTCTAACGCTTATAGCATTAGTTGTGTGCGGTGAAAGACCGGTGTACGGTGAGTGGCATTCTCGGCCGAAATGGTTTAAGCTCGCCCAGATCGCTGGGGCTAGCTGGAGTGAACTAAAGGATAAGGCACTGGACCTTGGATTGAGCAGCAGTCACACTGATGATCACTGATCTGATGCCGCGGGTAAGTGGTAACAAGCTGAGAGCGAGATCACAACACACGGTGGCTATCTGGCGGAGATGAGTCGAAGTAGGGAGTAAGGAAAACACACGGAGAGTGCGCTAGTGCGAGACGGCTCGAGAGCTTCCGACCGCTCAACCCGACACACCTCCGATATCCAATACAATATGTTCGACTTATGGAAAACTTGATAGTTAAAAGAGTCATTACCCTAGCCCGCTCACTTTGAAGCTTTGAGAATTTTAGCATCTGTTATTATCATAACGCTGGTTAAGTTTTAATAAATGAGCTTATAATACTGCGTAATATATCGTTATATATAAATCCCACAAAAAACAAGCTTCGCTTGTAAAAAAAGGACGGCAAGTACATAAGTCGTATCTAGCATGATTAATATATAATAATATAAAATATTTTAATTAAAAAAAATAGTGAAATCCAAATGTTAGGCAAGTATAAATTTTAACCATGGCGAAAATTGAAATTTGGAAAAAAGTAAATAGTAATACAAAAATTATTTGCCGGGCCCGTAATATTCATCTGTAAGTCGTTATCTTGCTTTATAATCGTTGCTTCTCTTAAGTTATAAATGTGGCTATTTAATGCGACTACATACAACAGGCCCGGCAAGTAATTTTTGTATTACTATTTACTTTTTTCCAAATTACAATTTTCGCCATGGTAAAAATTTATACTTGCCTAACATTTTGATTTCACTATTTTTTTTAATTAAAATATTTTATATTATTATATATTAATCATGCTAGATGCGACTTATGTACTTTCCGTCCTTTTTTTACAAGCGATGCTTGTTTTTTGTGGGATCTTATAACGTTTTGTAAGAATATAGGAATTAAAACTAAAAAATTGTTTTAACTAATTCAATCTTACAAAACATTTTCCAATGTTGTGATCGTTCCATAATGTAACGCTTCAATTCGAGATATTAATTTATTAATCTAATAAGTAAAATACAAAATACTACAATGATGAGTTCTTATCATAATTACACTTTTAGATGTTTTTAATATAGGATTCAATGACTGTTTGAATTATATTTTCAACATCTTATAATCAAAATCACCTTAAAGCCTTTCGCTTTCAAAAATTTATTTCTAAATTTACCTTTAAATCCACCTTTTTCTTAGTTGTTGCTCTCACTATCACCTTTGCATTATGACTCTTTCCCTGATAAACTAGTGATATTTATATATTCTTTTCATTAATATAAACTGTAAAATATATACCAGTTAATGCAATGGAAGCCTATGACTTTTAGGTATACTGCTTTCAGTTTCCTGTTGAAGTTACACATCGTATGCTCTATTACACGTGAAATATTGAAATCCTGAATTCCTTTTATATTTACACATCTACATGATTTTATTATAATTTTCATCAACTATGTGATATATAATTCCAAAGTTGTATGCCCAAAATCACCTGCAAGTTTTTCCCTCTCAAGGATTTTCTTATGAATTGACTCATTTTTCCACCTTTTTCTTAGCTGTCACCCTCAATATCAACTTTGCATTATGGCACTTTCTCCAGCACATTAATGCTATTTATATTTTCCTTTCATTAATATAAACTAGGAAATACACCAACCCCTGCAATGGATACCTCTCTTCTTTAGATATATAGTTTTCAGCTTCCTAAATTTATTCACCGTATGCCCCATCACATGTTAAATATTGCAATCATGAATTCTTTTCATATTTACAGATCTACATGATTTTGTTATAATATTCATTAACTAGTTGATTTCTAATTCCAAAATTGTATACCCAAAATCATCTACAAACCCTTCACTTTTAAGGATTTGCTTAGAAATTCATTCCTTTTTCTTAACTGTTACTCCCAATATCAGCTATGAATCAGGGCTATTTTTCAAGCAAACTATATAGTGCCATTTGTATTTTCTTTTCATTAATATAAACTAGAAAATACACAAATTAATGCAATGGAAGCCTCTCTTTTGTGGATATATAGTACTTTCAGTTTCGCAAAATTATTCACTGTATATTCTATTGCATGGAAAATATTAAAATGATGATTTCTTTTCATAGTTTCATTTCTATATATATAGATGATGTTATCATTATATTTATTATGTAATTGACTTATATATTTCAAAGAGTTTATGCCCAAAATGACTTGCAAGCTTTTCAATATTAAAAATTGGCTTCAAAATTTTTTAATTTCTCCACATTTTCCTTAGGTTTAACTCGCTCAACATTAACTTTGCATTATGGCTCTTTCTATCGTAAACTGGTATCATTTCTGACTTCTTCTATTAAATATTACAGCTCAAGCCTGCACAATGACATAATAAATACGTTATTGTAATTCAATCTGAAATAAAATCTCACTAAGTACCAAAAAATTTGTTACATATTATAATATAAAATTAAATGTTATTCTTATAAAAAATTAAATTTGAATAATTTTTTTGGAGATAATAATAATTTCTTTCTATTCTAATTAGGGAAGCGTAGATAAATATTTGGTTTTAATATTTTTTTATATTATACTTGAATATTAAATAACGATTAGAAAATATTCATCTACTTTTCTTTAATCGTAGTAATAAGAAAGTTTTATTGTCTCCTGGAAAATTGTTTGTATATATAATAAGCAGAAACTGTTATTGTCTCATGGAAAATTATTCTTATATGTGATATAACCTATCGGGCAGTTGAAATCCATATGAGTTTAAAGAAAAGAAAAAGTTGAACATGAATTTTATTAATGATTTCCATACCTGAGATTTTATCATATGTTTATCAAATATCTTAACAATCTCTTTAAATTAATATGCTCATGATAAGCACCGATGCACATAAATGTTGAAAGTATACTTCTCCTTGGCACAGTGTTGAAGATATATAAATATTAATCTTACTTCATCCAGTCAGCTGTAGCATCAGCAATGAAATTGGCAATGGAAATGTTCTGTCTCAATTTAATCTGGAAAAGAAATTTCACAAAGTACCACAAAGTATATTAACATCCTGTATTGTAAAATATAATGTTATACTTATCTAATAGTTGTCGACTCCTTATGTCATTATTATTCGAATTTATTTATCATTTCGAAAATTTAACGCATTCACTAACATAGCAATAATTAACCTCACTGTATTATATATAAATAACCTCACATTACAATTGACAGTTAACAGTATTCGCCGGATTAATTATATCGATTACATCGATTTTATTTGATAGTTCAGAACACTGGTTTGTCGTTGAGTATAACCGGTTGGCAAAACTGAGAAAAAATGACGTCATTTTCTTTAGCGGTTAACTTCAGCCCGAGACATACATTCTGGCTGGAAAAGAAGAAGATTATGGAGAAGAATCTCAATTTTCAATATATATATAGCTAACCGAGTATGAGATCTCTGGATTGCGTGAAGCGATTTTGTTGTTCGTGGGCTCAAATGAAAGCTTGTTCAAAACCATTTTAAGGAAAGCTTTATTTAAATCATCACAATTGATCATTCATTTAAATATATTGGTTTAAAAATTGAGACGGCCAAACTTGTTGTATAAGTTACACGGTAGTGCTCGGCGCTACAGACATGTCATTATCTACTTTTATATGTACTTGCCGTCGAGACATTACCGTGTCTCTTGATATATATAAATTTTGTACTATATTGTTACTGACCTCCTTGTTTTGCGTTCAAGTGGTGCCGAGCTGCTTGAGCCCAAGTTTAAGTATAGGTCCACAATCGACCCTTCTTAAAGGCCGAGGCATTTTCGAATAATACTTCCTAGTGCCTTCTGATCAGCTGCACTATCTCTGGTTGTTCATCAAATAGAAATGAATCTGTCAATACAAAAATCATGTCTAATTATTACTTGACAGTAATATAATAGGTATAATTATCATTAAATTTTTATAAAATTGATATATTACAGCGTTATATATGCTTCACATTTGCTGTTAATAGCTAAAAAGGAATACTTTAAGGACTTGTAGGATGACATACAAAATACAGTAATGGTTTAGTATTGACAAGTGGTTTTATTAATTTCATACGTATGAAGTATTGCAAACAAGGCATTATAAGTATTGCTACGTTATAAAGATCGATACTGATATCTTATTTTGGGCTATTACACTAGTACTTTTATAATAGAAATATTGTATCATAAATTAGTACTAACAGAAAAGGCGTAGTCATAACATACCACAAAAAACAAGCTTCGTTTGTAAAAAAAAGACGGAAAGTACATAAGTCGTATGTAGCATGATTACAATATAGTAATATAAAATATTTTAATTAAAAAAAATAGGAAATCCAAATGTTAGGCAAGTATAAATTTGTACCATGGCCAAAATTGAAATTTGGAAAAAAGTAAATAGTAATACAAAAATTACTTGCCGGGCCCGTAATATCTATGTGTAAATCACTATCTTGCTATATAAGCGTTGCTTCTCGTAAGTTAAAAATGTGGCTATTTAATACGATTGCACATAATGTGCTCGGTAAGTAATTTTAGTATTACTATTTACTTTTTTCCAATTTTCAATTTTCACCATGGTAAAAATTTATACTTGCCTAACATTTGGATTTCACTATTTTTTTTAATTAAAATATTTTATATTACTATATTTTAATCATGCTGGATACGACTTATGTACTTGCCGTCTTTTTTTTACAAGCGAAGCTTGTTTTTTGTGGGATATATTATTATGACATTGCTGAGAATTAAGCCATTAGGATATATTGGTCTAGAAGTAACAAAAACCCTATATATAAATAGAGTTAAAATAAGGTAAATGTGTGTGGACCATCATTTGATTAAAATTCAATACTTCAATATGTAAGGCATAGGTAGGAAAAATCCAGGAATCTGAAAGCAGTATGCCCAAAAAACAGAGGCTTCTATTGAATTAATTGGTATATTTCATAGGTTATATTAATTAGAAGAAGCTAAAAATCATACCAGTTTACCATAGGAAGAGCCATAATACAAAGTTAATGATGAAAGTTAAACTTAAGAAAAAGGTGGAAAAATGGAAAAAATTAGAAGCCAATTCTTGATTGTTAAAAGCTTGCAGGTAATTTTGAGTATAAACTCTTGGAAATATAAGTCAAACAGTTATTGAATATGTTGTGTAACGAAGTTCTCCGTTACGTATGCGAGATACCGAATCAAAAGTAGAAAAGCTACCGAACAGTGGGTATTATTAATCCCTACGTTACCGACTCGTGAGATAGGCTCACGAGTGGTTTATAGCTAACGTCAAGGATAGACCCCGTTGAGGCGCGGATGAAAAGACCGGCGCTCCAGGAAACGATGTCCAGGTTGTCCTGAGAAGTAAGGCAGGGCCATGCCAAACAACCCAGGCAACCTGAGATAAGGAGAAGCTGCCTCGGGGAGTCCAAAAAGAATCACCGTGTCTATAAGTCCCCACGAGGAGGGGAGATAGAACAACGAGTCTGGCTTGAACGCTGGTTACGCGCGTCAAGCAGGCTGCGCGAATGTCTTGCGCAGACTGCCATAGCAGGCAGTCGGAACCAGTCGGAACGCGACCATGGGACTGTGCTGATGTGTCCGTGCGTGCTGGTGAGCGCGTGACGCGGCACTCAGACAGCCATGGGTCGGTTCGCGTACGTGAAGCGTGTGCTATAGGCCAGCTTACACGTACGTCACGACTAGATACCGGCCAATGGGTGCATCCAGAAGCACAACCGCTCAGTGAGCGCTCGGTGAGCGCTCGCCAAATCCCCTAGACAAAAGTACTGGATGAAACTGCTCATTAAGCTGCTCAGAGTGAGCGCCCGCCATTTTCGTGAGCCTAATTTTCAGTCGCTCACTCAGCCTCACTTTCTGCTCACTCTGAAGTTTTCGCGCGAAATTTAAAAGTTACTTAACATCCCTAGATCAGTAAAATAAATTTGAAATGGTTGCAAGTAGTCTGGGATACCGTTTCGTTGTAAAAAATTTCCTATTTTCTTTTAAAAGTGAAGAAACTTTAATTAACTTTTTAGAAAATAAAACATGGCATTTGAGCAGCAATACAATATTAATGAAATATTATATGCAATTACAGAAACGGAGGATATTAATGCAAGAATATATAATGGTAAGGTTAAAGATAAAAGCTCATTGAAATCCGACTATTATATATATAAAAAGTATAGCTGTAATATTATGTGCCTTTTATGTATGAATGAACAATAAGCGTAATGTCCACACTTCCAGTATATCGCTTAGCGCTCACAGAACAGCTGTGCTTCTGGATGCATCCAATGCATAGCGGGTTGTGCAGGGGCGTAGTTAGCCCGTTGGAATGTGTCCCGGTGCCCTCCGTAATTCCATAGGCTTGCGCTATGGCTGGACGGGCCGCGAACATTGCCTCCGTGGTGGTCCGCTCCTGGCAAACTCTATGCTTGGCAATGATACCGCATGTTCCCGCACTCCTCACCACCACCTGTGTGTGGGTGGTGAGCGATAAATGTATGCTCCTCAGCAGATAGGTCTGCGAGGCTCGGACTTCCGTAAGGAACCCTCCCCTCTCTCCACGACCTAGCATACTGAGCGACCCTGGCTACCGTTACCGTCCAAATGCATGGCCGCAGGGCCGTATAAGATGCATAGAGAATGGAGTCGAAAGACTCAAATGATAACGTAGGGTTGTTGGTCACCCAACTGACCAACTGGCGCCCTGATACCGATAGAAAAGGACAGGCGAAGGTAATGGGAAAACCCGTAGAGTGAGTGGCCCCTCACACTGACTGGAATAACGTTACAATTGATAAAACCATCTAGAAGAATAACAGTGAAAATAATTCATCATTTTAATATCTTACATATGATAGAGCATAGGGTGAATAAATTTAGGAAACTGAAAGCAGTACACCTACAGAAAAAAGGGTTCTAATGCATTCATTGATGTATCTCCTAGTTTATATTTATGAAAAGAAAATAAAAATGATCCAAGTTTGCTGGATAAATACCTATAATGCAAAATTGATGTTGAGAGTAGCAACTAAAAAAAAGGTGGAAAAGGGGGTAAATTAAAAGCTATAATCCTTGGAAGTGAAAGGCTTTGGCTTTAATCTTGGAAATATTATTCATATATTCAGTGGATATTATGAGAGGAGTCTCCAAAAGTGTAATTATGATAAGAATTCATCATTGTATTTGTATATAATTTAATACATTATTAAAATAATATCTTGAATTTAAGGTTTTTTCATTTTGGAACAACGAAGGCGTTCGAAAATATTTTTTTTTTAAATTAAATTGGTTAAAATAATGATTTGGTTTTAATAATTACATTCTTACAAAGCGTTAGAAGATCCAATAAAAAACAAACTTGGCCTGTAAGAAAGAGCGGCAAGTACATAAATCGTCTGGCGTAAATAATATAGTGAAATATAATATTCAAATTAAGAAACTTAGTGAATTTCAAATGTTATACAAATATATTAGCAATTCCACCAATTCGGGAACTGGTTTACCGACGCACATCCCAGATTTTTTTGATATTCTCAGATCTTGTACTCTATCGAAAAATGATTCAATAATTTTTTTCAGGATTTTTTATCCATTATTTACGACTGGGTTATATTGGAAAGTTATTAATTTTAAGTACGTCCTATCTTTTAATTTATTCTCTATACTTTTTCAAATAACTTAATAAGTTTTTATACACATGATTTCCATGTAAAAAAATCTCACCTTTCCAGGGGAATAATTGTTCTTCTAGTAACATCACTTTATACAGAAGAAATTAGCGTTTAAAGTATAAAAATCAATTTTTCAGGAAATGCGTATTTTTTCGTAAAGTTAAGAAAATTTCACATGGAACCTGTAACTTTCAAAATGCAATTCCTATTAAAACTCGTCGAATCGATAATAATAAAAAAAAGAAATAATAAATAGTTTACCGCAAGTATTATGGACCATCTCGATTTTTAGAGTCTTTTTCCCAAGTATGACACTAGAGCCTGTAATATTTATTTGAAATGATTTAATTTTATTACTGGCTGATGGCAGAGATCGTTCGTAATCGCTGATGGACGCCGTAGCCGTAATCCGTAGTTCAAGGCAGAGAAAATCGTAACGTTATGATTGGCTATAACCAGTAACTACTAAATGTAGTATAGTTACCGACCGAATAGGTTGCCTTTATAACCTTTAAAAACTAATTTGCGATACATGGTGTCTTTGTAATTTTTAATCCGTTAAATTATTTTCAAATGTGTATATGAACATTTATAAAATAATTGAACTTAAAGAAGTAAAATAAGGTATACAAATTAAGATCTTTTGGTTATTATATGACTTTTCGCAGTTGTGCTTGCAATTTTATTTTCTATTTTTTATTAACACCAAAATAAATTCTAACCATTTTATTTTTTTATTTCATTTTTTTTCAGAAATCAGAACACAATGTCGGATCACCAAAATTATTGCAATTTTACTGCTGATTATCATTCTGATTATGATGATCTACTTGAATTAAATGAAGTTCAGAAGATTAATTGTAATGAAAATGAAGGGGATGACCTATTGATTGAATTATATAGAGAACGACCTTTTCTTTACGATAAGAAAAACAACAATTTTAAAAATATCACAATGAAACAGAATGCATGGAATGAAATCTCAAATGTTTTGTTAGAAACTAATAATAGTAAATAAGAATTTTTACATACATTTTTGTTTATAAAGTATAGAGTAATTAAATAATTTCTTTTCACAGACAACCTATACACTCTAGTTTTCTGTTAAAAGAGAATAACTATGTTAGGAGAAAAGTATAATAAAGATTTGAAAAAATTGGAAACTTCATCGCGAAGTGGAAGTGGAGCGTACAAAGAGTTTAATTTTATATATTTCAAAAAATTTTCATTTTTAGAAAATGTCATCAAAAGAAGAAAGTAAGATATTTAGAATGATTTAATTTAAACAATATTTTTTTAATTCATTTTTGAAATATTATTTTCAGAAGTATTACAAATTGCGGAAAGAATACAGCTAATATCAACGAAGAGACCAAAGATACAGGTGAAAATTTCAAGGAAGCAGATAAATGTAGCAATGAGTATTATACCAGTTCACTTAAAACTTCTGATGTTCAACATGATCTAAAAGAAAATGTACAACCAATAGTAAAAAAGAAAAAAAAAATTAACGAAACTAAAGAATTAGAGCAGACACTTGTACATGTCAGTCAGAAAATTACTACTTATCTTGATAAAAAATCTTCAACATCAAATGAAGCTTTCTTGGAATTTAGAAAAGCCTGAATTTAATAAGATTTCTGAAAACGAAAAAAATTTGAGACGTAAGATGATCCTAGAAGACCTGATAAAGCCATTATCTGGTAATTTATAATTACTGTGTGCATTTTAATATTTTACACGAGTTGTTTCTTAAAAATGCTAATTTATAGTTATTTTTTGTGTAATTACCAAATTTTATAGTTATTAAAACCTAAATTTCTTATGGATTATTAGTTTTATCATATAAGGTTATATAAGGATTTATATAGTTGAGATAGAACGATAAGACAGTTTGCTGAATACAAAGTGATTGAATATATATCTCCTTAAAGCTGACAAGAATGTATGAAATGAGTCTATTCATAAACCACATTTATTCGTGTAAAGATTTGAAAATCGAAAGAGTATACGAAAAGAACCAGAGTTTAAAGATTGAAGTTAAAATTGAAAAGAACAAGTAACCTACATACAATGCGAATAATATTGGAAAGAAAAATGTTCTTATTTAAATTAAATTCTTTAAAGTTTCAGAGCAAGACTGTATATATTTGAAAGAGACCTTAATTTGGTTTTATTTTATACAATTATTGCAAAACTGATATGTTGATGTTGTGAATTATAGGTATAATTCATGAAAGTAATATTACTTTAAATGTAGTTCTTTAGCGTTTTTGAACAGTATTCGATGTAGATTAATGATTTTTAATTAGCTGTAAACTGTGATCATAAAAATAAGAGTGGTAAAATGCATACGATTATATTATTAAGTAAGAAATGTTAAAACATATGTTCCTTCATTGAAAAATAAGACATATATTTTTCTGTTTTACATATATTATACTCATTTTTTTATTGTTAGTTGTAAAATGAAACGTTACAAATTTTTTAAATTATTAGAATTAAGAAAATATAATAAATATGCTTAATAAAAGAACATTCAATTACAACATTAAAGCTACAGGTTATGTTAAATGAAGCTAACTCAATTTTTTATTTATCTGTATGTACACCTCTTTGCACATACGCATGCTGCCAATCTGCTTTTCCTGATTCAGAAACGAAATAATCCATTAAATCTCTCCTTTGTTTTTCGCCACTTGTCACATCTCTTTCATGTTCCTTAGAAATAGATGATATATTCATCCAGGGTGACTCCTAAAATAAATTGCACAGTGAGTAAATCAATAAATTTTTAAATTAGTTTGTATGTTATGTAATGCATTAATGTATACTTGATTATAATTTCCATAGAAAGCTGATTCTTGGCCATATTGTTTGAAACCGCATCTTTGTTCTTCCTTCAAGACATAATTATGAAGACAAGTAGACGCACTTATAATTAAATCTGCAGTATCAGGGAGCATACTAGTGGCAGTTTGAAAAATCCTCCATTTTCCAGCAAATATACCAAAAGAACTTTCAACTGTACGGTTGGCTCTTGACAGTCTATAGTTAAATATTTGCTCATTGTAGCTAAGATTTTTTTTTAATAAGGCTTCATTATCCTGTTTGATAATTTAAATGCATCATCAGCTACGAAATATGTATCAGATTTCAGATCACTGTTAGGGAAGAATCTTTGCTTTTTCGGTAAGTTTAATTCTCCATTTCTTAATTTTCTACCAATTTCACTGTCATGGAAGATACCACCATCACTATTCCCTGCAAACAAATTTTTAAATAAATAATGAGTTTATATAATAAGCTACACTTTTCTTGTCACTGTTTACCTCCATATGCACCTACGTCTACCAATGTAAATCGATACAAATGATCTGCCACTGCCATCAGAACGATGCTATAATACCTTTTGTAATTGAAATATAAGCTCCCTGAATTAGGCGGACATCTCAATCTTACATGTTTCCCATCTACAGAGCCTGCACAATTAGGAATGTTCCACATTCGCCAAAAACCTTGTACACAATGGTTCCAATCATTTTTCGTTGCCTCTGATAAATAGATTGGCTGCAACACTTTTATTAAAACTGAGCAAACTTCTTTAACGATTTCTCTGACTGTTGATTCTCCTATTCTAAATGCAAGAGCTATAGTAAAGGGTAAATCTCCCGTTGCTAAGTATCTGGAATTAAAAAGTATGTACATTTTATTTATATATCTTTTTCAAAAATATAAACTTAAAATTCATTATTATGAATATTATTACAGAATTACCTCAAACATATTAAAAGTCTCAACTCTGGTACCAAAGCACGTTTAGATTTTTTTGTTAATGTCGCTTTGTCAGTTCTAATAGTTTCTCAAAATGTTCTTTAGTCATTCGTGTATAATGGTAGAAAAGCTTTGGATCTTCTTTAATTTCTTAAAATAAGTTATCATAGTCCCCATTTTCAATCCTCTTACAATTAATAGGTCGAACTAGCCATCGTTGGTTTATCCACCTTTTTTGTTTTCTTTTACGAAGGTATAGTATGCATAGGTTTATCCAGCGTAACACAATTCCATTAAAATCTTCATCATTACTAATCTCCATTTTTTTTAGTTATCCTATTTAAAACTAAAATAATAAAATTAGACTAGAAATATAATTTAAAAATTAACGAACATAATAATGCAGGCTCACATGTTAAAAATCAAATAATTACCTAAAGATCTTAATTCTTATATATATACTGTTTTACTTATTTATATTTTATTATTTCATTAATGTTTATATATATATTTTAAAATAATTCAAAAATTGAAAAATTGCAGACACCATGTAATCACATTTAAATTAGTTTTAAAAATTGTTATAAAGGTAACCCTGACAACTTACTTCGTCGGTAACATTTAGTAGTACTGCATGTGGTTATACCAATCATTACGTTACGATTTTCTCTGCCTTGAACTACGGATTACGGCTACGGCGTCCGTAAGCGATTACGAACGTTCTCTGCCATCAGCCTAAGTGCCGGTTTCTGCGTAAAAGTTGAGATTACGTAGGAGTACCAACCTACATTTTTTGTTCGCCAACCCTAAATATACTCTTATTTTGAAAGTTTAAAATTTAAAATTTGTAGGTTTAAAGTTGGTTTAAACATGAAAAATGATTTACACAGTTGAAAAAACACATTGGGGGAGCTATTACTGCAATTAAAAAAATTTAAACTGGTACTCCTACGTAATCCCGATTTTTACGCAAAGACACCGGCACATACAGTAATAAAATTAAGTCATTTCGAATAAATATTAGAGGCTCTAGTGTCATACTTGGGAAAAAGACTCTAAAAATCGAGATGGTCCATAATACTTGCGGTAAACTATTTATTATTTCTTTTTTTTATTATTATCGATTCGACGAGTTTTAATAGGAATTGCATTTTGAAAGTTACAGGTTCCATGTGAAATTTTCTTAACTTTACGAAAAAATACGCATTTCCTGAAAAATTGATTTTTATACTTTAAACGCTAATTTCTTCTGTATAAAGTGATGTTACTAAAAGAACAATTATTCCCCTGGAAAGGTGAGATTTTTTTACACGGAAATTATGTGTACAAAAATTTATTAAGTTATTTGAAAAAGTATAGAAAATAAATTAAACGATAGGACGTACTTAAAATTAATAACTTTCCAATATAACCCCGTCGTAAATAATGGATAAAAATCCTGAAAAAAATTAGTGAATAATTTTTCGATAAAGAGTACAAGATCTGAGAATATCAAAAAAATCTGGGATGTGCGTCGATAAATCAGTTCCCGAATTGGTGGTATTGCTCATATATTTTTACCGTGGCAAAAGTTAAAATTTCAAAGAAAAAAATAATAACACAAAAAAGTTACTTGCTGAGTACGTTACGTGAATGGCATTAAACAGCCACATTGAAATCACGAAAAGTAATGCTTGTATCGTAAGATAGCTACTTAGGTATGAACATTACGAGCCCGGCAAATAAACTTTTGTGTTACTATTTTTTTTTTCGAAATTTTAACTTTTGCCAAGTTAATAATATATACTTGCTTTACATTTGGATTTCACTATTTTTTTTTTCATTCAAGTATTTTATTTTACTAAATTATTTACGCTAGACGATTTATGCAATTGACGTACGCGCGCTCTTTTTTTACAGGCAAAGATTATTTTTTATGGGATTATTTTATCAGTAGCTCTTAGTAGAATTAGAGCCTATACATAATTTATGAAAATGTTGTACTTTATGCAAAAACTGGTAATTTCTAAAGGAAGAGTTAGCATCTTAATCGATACATAGAGACAGAACACTTTAAAAAAACAGGTTTCCGGAAAATGAACTGCCAGCTTCAGATGTTCTGGAAAGTATTCGGGATAAGGTTCAATAATAGATAATAGCAGTTAGGCGATTCTCTCTATATATAAAAAAATAATCAGTAACTTTCAAAATTTGAAAACCATGGCCTTCAAGACAAAACTATTCTTTTCACGGTATGTGTCCCCTCAACTCATAAAAATGGTTCCTGACACATTTCATTGCATCTTTACCCGAAAGTAACATATTGTAACATATTGCTTGTTTACAAAGTTACTGAGACACCTTGCATTTATACTCCTACTTTCGTCGAAGCAGTCTGTTTTACCTATCGGTTAGTGATAACTGTCTGTAAAATATAATTACCTTATCGACTAATCTGAAAATACCTTTTTTGGAGATAATCTCATTATGTGATAATATCTTTTCACCTAAAAACATACTACCAATAAAGTATATAGCCTCCCTGCATTAGTTATACGCAAAACGTTGCGTATCAGTTATATCGATTTTAATTAACAGATAGCGTGCATCGAGCTGCATCCAACTAACATCGTTAGGTTAAATTATATTTTCATACAGTGTTATATTACATTTTCCATATATCTAACATTATAAATTTTTATTTAATCTTACATCCACATGATGACACTAATTCATTAAATTGGCATTGTCCTTAACATTATCTACCCAATTCACACAGAATGAAACATGCGTGGAAATATTGAACGAGAGAACATCATCTTTTGGGCATATCAATAAATAGGGTAGAGGAGAGTGATCGAATATCGATCACCTAAAGAAAATTTGAGGAAAAAATAAGATATTTAAAAAAATATAATAAATTTATTGATTTAATTTCAACTTTTTTTGTTTATTGAACAATATTATATTTGAAAAAAGACTGTATTCAAATCAATTAGTCAAAAGAAAAATAGGAATTTATAAACTACTGCATTGACTTAATCAACCTCTTATAGTCGGCTAATATCGATCACTGATAACTCGCATGCTATACACGAATTTAAGTCTTGTGGTCGAGATTTTATAGTGCATATAGCGTGTACCAATGCCCATATGACATAGAACATCACCACAGATTATCCATACCTATTTTTTAGCATCCTGGGCATATGTCATTTTCTTTCTTCTTAGACGAGCTTTTTTTGTCTTTGATTGTTTTATTTCTGACGAATTTTTTCCAAGTATCAAGAAAGTAGTAAATTTAAGAACTATTATTGATCAAAATCGGTTAATATTGATCAACGTGATTGAAATTACCTGCGTATTCATGGAATTGATCAAGATTATTTATAATCGCTAATATTAAAGTTATCAATTTTAACGAAAAATGTAATGTTTACCTTAAATCACAACGTAATTTATTCTACCAAAATAATGTTGGAATAAATTAATTTGCCAAGTGCACTTCTGATACAATGAACTATAACTCTTATAAGGAAATCGCACCAAAAGTTATTTTTGTTGCCAACGCCCGAATTTCCGCAAAATCGTCCAACACCATTGTTATTAAAAAGTTTCTGCCTTATCAATTCACAGCCTATCAGGATTATCCTATAGCTCAATTATATTTTGTAACATTAAAGTGATCAATATTAACCTTCTGATCTATATTCGTCTACTTTCCCCTATAAGAAATCTCTAGATGGCATGAAACTTTTTTAATGTTCAAGGTCTTATTTACAAGCTTTTTGTAAACGTTATTAAAAAAATCTTTGAAATCGTGCCAATGCATATTTACTGAGATAAATCGATTGAAAAATTGGAACGGCCAAAGTTGCTATATAAAATAGTCAGTGCCTCGACGGTGTATATATGTATTTTATATGTACTTGCCGCCAAGACACTACTGTGTCTTTTGTTGAACGTATACAACACAGTGAAGCCAGTCTGGGTGTAAAGGTTCCCCCCACTTTGACTTGCAAGCCTATATAGTTATATGTGCTGGGAGGTCAGAGTGGAGGGTCTGTTTAATCCAAGACAGGCTTTACAGGTATGATGTATAACGCGAGAGGAACGATGCGTACATAAACTGAAGTTGACCCCTTATCTTGAGAGAGGTGAAGATTTGTATTACATACGTATTACGTATGAAAAAGGGTAGCGGTAAGAGAGTACTAACGCTCCGAAGGTTGTTTGCTTGTGAAACTTATTAAAGGTTCGCTGAATCTCTCGTATGGCTTGTCAAAGGCCACCGGATAAATCAGTGGAAAATGGTATACTACCATATATTTTACGGCATGTTGACAGATACGTTGAAATGAATAGACGCGAATTGGAAATAATAGTTACCTCTATGTTGTTTTCGTCCCTTCTTATTCTACAATATGCTTACAGCTATAGTATAGTTGTCGTTTTCTATCTTCGTTTATCCTGGTTTATTTTCGCTATATGTAAATAACCTAAACCTAGTTAACATTCAATTCTAAATATAGTATTACTATAGATCTGTTATTGGGGCTTGAAATTTTCTGTTGTACTAAGAAAACAATTTTTGCGCATAGTAAAAATTTTGCTTCTTAGACTGTAGGGAAACTTCAGGCAAGTTGTGTGGGTGTAACAATTTTTGAAAAAATATGCATAATTTTGAAAAGATTCATAATTTATTTATAAAAGCTATTTGTTCTTAAAGCGTAATTATTCGTTGAAAATATGCATAAAAAAGCACCTAGAATCTTTACCGATCTTAGTAGAAGAAATATTTTTTCAAAACTAATCTACTGTTACAATTTGCCTCGTTTATGGGGCAAGTTTGTAACACAGATGTTTGAGAAGTATTTGAATAAAAGTGACAAAATTTAGAATTATTTTTCTTCTATAATTCTCTGTATAATTAGTAGAGGAAAAAGATTAGCTAATTACTATAAAATAATTTATAATAAATTATATAATAGGAAAAGTATTTAATTGATCGAAAATAGATTTAACAAAGAATTAATCATCATCCAAATAACAATTTAAACAAATAAATTTAAACTTGTTTCCGCTCAAAATTTTATGTTCCCACGTTTTACAAATGCAACATTGCATCAATTCTTCCTTGTTGGAGTTGCTATAAGCATCACCATAAACGAAGCAAAACCACTCCTCTGATTTAGAATCTGATTCGAGCATAAAATCTTTTTTATTCTTTTTGAATCTTTTTTCTGAACATTTACTTTGGCCTTTCCCCGTTCTTTAACCTTTCCTTTCTCTGTTAGCTTTCGTTTCTTAATATTTATTTATTCAAATATTGCTCTTTCAATCTTTTTAACCCTTATGTGCCCACCCAGAGTACCCCCGGGTACCCACTATATTTTTTTTCCATTCTTTGACTTTATATGTAAAGAATTAAGCTTTATATACTTTATATGTATTTAATAGGCATTGAAGTCGAAGTGTTTGTAATATTTTTCATACTTAAATTCCGGTTTTGTGTCTGTAAACAAATTTATAAGTAAGGTCAAGGAGTCCAGAAAAGCATGTTCCCTTTGTTAGAAGCATGTTTGTGACGAGCACAGTATAGCTTACGTGAAATGTAAAGAGTGTGTTTAATAAATACTGTCGTATAATATTTTATAGCCTAAGCTATTGTAATTGTTTATTTATAAGTCCTTTTACTAAAAAAAATTGTTTATAAGTAAATACTCAGCAAAAACATTGATAAAAGTTTATTAGGTACCAGGGTACCCTGGATGGGACCCAGCGATATGTAAAGTTTTGTGCTCAATAATTCTTAGAAAAAAAATTATTTTTTAGTTTTTCAGTATTGTTTTTATTTCAGAAAGTTCTAAACGATGGAGATTTGAAGCGCTAATTCGATACTTCAATTGGTTTAGAAGTTATGATCATTTATATGTGTGAAAGGGTACATGGGTTCCCGGGTGGGTATATAAGAGTTAATCTTATGAGCCCACAGATTTATAGTAAACCATCTCAAATTTTGTAATGTGTTTTTTATTTTACATTCCACTGGCCTAACTTTTCACTTTTATCATTGAAATGATATTCCCGCAACATAGAGCTTACACGATTTTTTTAGGGGTCACGCTACGACCATTTGATTTTTCCATAATATTAATGAAAATTATATATGTTAATCATATGGCAAAACCAAATAGTCCTTGCGCGATCTCAAAAAACATCGTATAAGCTATGCATTAGCAGCAAATTATTTTAAAGATAAAAGTAAAATATTAGGCAAGTGAATATAGAAAAACAAAACAAAATTAAGATGGTCTAAGGTACACCTATAACTACTTTCTGGCAACACTGATTATAACTTACCCTAAGTTTGCATTAGCTTTTTCTCTTTCTCTCTCTCTCTCTCCCTATATATATATATATATCTAAATAAGTTACTTTATTTTGTTCTTTAGTTTCCATTTTTATTGTGTTCTTCTAAATATTGTATTTTTGATCACTGTTAATTCTTAATAAATATTTGTAATTTTATATTTTCTATAGTATTCTTATTTTTACATTTTATTAATAAAAACAACTAATTTATAAAATTTTGTTTATCGAATTATTACTAAGAAATTAATTTTCTAAAATATCTGAATGATTGAATTAAGTATTGAGATCCCTAAAAAAACTTTTACGTGTAAGGAAAAGATGGCAGGTAAATTAATACTTAGTAATAAAAAGGTATGAAATGGAATCAGAAGAATTGAACGAGTAATCGATTTGATCAGAATAACAAATATTTACTAATTAGAAAGATAACTAAAATAGTTCTCATGCACTCTCTTCAATAGAATATTATTTTAATTTCTATGAAGAACAAAGAATCTGAACCAAAAGCTACTTGTCGGACCCGTACTTCATGAGACTGAATAAAATATCTAAGTATTAATTTACAAAAATAATAATATTTATGTTATAAGGTGACTATGTTATAATGTATGTAGTATATGAATAGAGTACTGCCCCGCAAGTAGCTTTTGGTTCAAATTTTTGTTTTTAAATGGAATTAGAAGTTTTATTCTATTGAAGAGTGCGTGTAATTATTTTTTAAGGTATTTTTGTATTTTTTAAATGTATGTAATACTGATCAATTCGATTACTGTTTAAATTTTTCTGATTCCTTTTCAAACCTTTTCCTTGATAAGTATTAGTTTAATTATTTGCACGTAATATTATGGGGGCATTCAAGTTTCTAGGACAAAGAGAGGATAATCCATTACAGGATACTAATGTACAAACTATGACGAAACAGGATAGTATTTCTATAGCAAATATACATTGCCGGTCAAAAGTTTAAGACCACTTGAGAAATTTGGTTGAAAATCAGTCACTTCTTTAAAATCGCATAACTTCGTAACGAGGAAAGATACAATAAAATTCAAAAAACCGTTGGAAAGCTGATAAAATTCTACTTATAGTGTAATTAGCTCAATGTACGAAAAACGTATAGTTATCGCATTACAATTACATAAAAATGCTGCTAAATTTAAAATTTTTAATTTTTCGTTGCGTCAATTCAACTTGTTGTAGCACTTGCAATAATTATGGTAATTACGTGAAACTATGGTGACATAAAACTCAAAGTTTCAGCTTTAATTTGAGCCATCAAACGTCACGATATTCATTGTATTTCCTTATTTTCATAACTTTTTTCTGAGCAATGTCGAGACAAATTTTTGACCAAAAAACAACTGCCCAAGCATTTGAAACAATTTCAGATTGAAGAATCCGTCGGTATTAAAAGATCTATTCTACTTGTTTCATATTGCACTTTTATTGAGTTAAAAGAAATATGATAATTGTAAATCTTAGAATTAATAAAATAGATTTGGTTAATCATTACTCTACTTTTGTTAATTTAATTTAAAAAATAATGGTGTTTTATGTTAATTGAATAAAAGTGCAATATGAAACAAGTAGAATAGGTCGTTTAATAACGACGGATTCTTCAATCTGAAATTGTTTCAAATGCTTGGGCAGTTGTTTTTTGGTTAAAAATTTGTCTCGACATTGCTCAGAAAAAAGTTATGAAAATAAGGAAATACAATGAATATCGTGACGTTTGATGGCTCAAATTAATGCTGAAACTTTGAGCTTTATGTCACCAAAGTTTCACGTAATTACCACAATTATTGCAAGTGCTACAACAAGTTGAATTGACGCAACGAAAAATTAAAAACTTTAAATTTAGCAGCATTTTTATGTAATTGTAATGCGATAACTATACGTTTTTCGTGCATTGAGCTTATTACACTATATGTAGAATTTTATCAGCTTTCAACGGTTTTTTGAATTTTATTGTAGTTTTCCTCATTACGAAGTTATGCGCTTTTAAAGAAGTGATTGATTTTCAACCAAATTTCTCAAGTGGTCTTAAACTTTTGACCGACAGTGTATATACAAGTAAATAAAGACCTACTTATAATGTCGTAGACTACTTCTCTTTTATAAAGCAAGCTTGACTGTCCTAAATTTTAAAACTATTAATTTTAGTGACTACATATTTTCGTGAGTTAGCTCTAGTTTTTTAAGCATTTTGAAAGAACTTTAAAAAAAGCTCATGAGCATCAAAAATAGTTTATCCAATACAGGGGTTCTAAATTCTGGTTTTTATATGTAAAAATTATTAAATTTTCTTCTTTATACTTTGCTGATTTCTTCATTCTGAAGTTGGCATTAATGTTAATAACTGTCAGTGCTATGGTTCCTTTGTTTATTAGGATACTTACATCTTAACCTTATATCCCCCCGTAATTCCATAAAATATAAAACGGTTATACTGCCTCGAATGTTGATCAGTGTTATTCGTCAGATACAGACAGATCTCATAAAAAACAAGCTTCGCTTATAAAAAAATTCGGCTGGTTCTTAAATCGTCTAGCGTAATTAATAAAATAAAATATTTCAGTTAAAACATTAGTGAAATCCAAATGTGAAGAAAGCATATATTTTTACGATGGCAAATGTTAACATTTCTAAAAAAAAGAAAATGGTAACAAAAGCTATTTGCCGGACCCCTGTTCTATGCAATGGCATTAAACAGCCATATTTCCAAATTAGGAAAAGCAACGCGCTTGTATTGTAAGTTAGCGACTTACGTATGAACACTACGGGCCTGGCAAGTAACTTGATTGTGTTACTATTTTTCTTTTAGCAATTTTAATCCTTCGTATACAAACGTGTTTTCGGTGCTACTAGTCTGTAAACTTAGCTCATTCACGCTCTGTCTCTCTCTATTTTGAACCCTGTTCATAAAATAAAAACAACCAGGAAAATTTCATACTACTATTTCAAACTTCTTTATTGTGTGTGTGTATCAATCATAAAAATATTTAAAAATTTATTTTGTCATATAGTTTTTATAAAACAAATGAAGTAACCTAGTAGAATAGTAGTTATTTGCTCATTTTACTTTGGTTACAAAAGACCCAGGTTTGCAGATAAAGGGTTATCTTTTGCCACGGGAAAAATATTTACTTGCTTAAGTGGATCCGTTGAGGTCGAATATTTTAACTTCTAATTATTTTATAAAGTTTTAGAAAAATTAACATTTTTCTAAGGACTATACTGATTCGTTGAGATCCATTCTATAACGGTAATAAGCCCGCTTTTCCAAAATAAGAAGAATAAAAATTAACAAAAATTAAATATTTTAGTCTGTGAAACAAATAACTATATCTATATTAAAGAAGTAAACCTTTACGGCTATGGGCTAGAGTGTAATAAGTAATTTGAGACCAAAAACAAACTGATACTGCTAAAATGGTTGAAGAGTTTTGTTTAAAATCAATTTTGCTAAAGGAAGAGCAGTGTTAAATCTGTTTCACCTACGCGAACGCATACGAATATATTAAATAAGCACAGACGTGTTATCTATTTCGTAATATTAGGAACGTTCGTCTTCTCCCTTCTACTGTCAGCCTAAAAACATTAATAAATATCACTTACTAATATCCCTCTTGATAGGAGATTGCATCGAAACAGTGCAATTACGATTTTTTTCAGCTGAAAAAGAAAGATTTTGAAATATCAATGGCTCAACACCCCCTTCCTCAAGAATCAGCGAAACTCTGCATCATTTGTTTATTACAATCCAAAATCTAGAGACTGAGAAAATTGGATAAAACTGTACGAATATTAGCGTGCTTTCTCGCAAGCTTGTATGTGTTTATTCAATTGTTTTGATCAACACATATATAGAAATTCACAGCAAAGCACACTGAGATTGGTACACCTGTGCTCTCTTATTTAAATTTCTCAATTTCTAGAGGTCGAATTATGATAAAAATATTATGTACAGATTCATTGATTCATGAAGAAAGGGGCTACAGCCACATATTTGTCAAAAACCTATCTTTTCAGCTGAAAATAAATCGCAATTACACTGTTGCTTTGCAATCTCATACCACCACGAATATTAATAAGCAAGATTTATTAGTGTATAACGGCTGAAAATAGTAAGTAAAATATGAACGCGTTCCTAATATAACGAAATAGATAATACGCCTGTCCTTGTCTAATATATAACTATACTTTCGCGTCGGTAAAACAGATTCAATACTGTTCTTCGTTTAGCTGAATTGGTTTTAACCAAAAATCTTCGACAATTTTAGCAATATCAGTGTGTTTTTGAGCTAGAATTACTCACTACACTCTAGCCCATAGGCGTAAGGCTTACTTCTTCAATAAATGTAATTATTTATTTCACAGAGTAAAATTTAATTCTTCTTATTTTTTATTTTTCTGATTTTTAAAAAACGGGTTTCTTACTGTTATAAAATGAATCTCAAACAATAAGTTTTTAGTCCTTAAAAAATTGTAATATTTCTAAAATTTTAGAAAATAATTGGAAGTTATAATATTCAACCTCAATAGAGATCCTTTTAACATTTGGATTTCAATCGTTTTTTTAAATTGAAATATTTTATTTTACTATATTAATTACGCTAGACGATTTATGTACTTGTCATCTTTTTTTATTAGCAAAGCTTATTTTTTGTGGGATCTCCTAAGGTTTTTTCAATTTCTATATGTAATCAAAATGCATAGTAATCGCTGGATTAGCTATATCCATTATACTGATTTTATTTGACAGCTCCTGTCAAGCTGCATCCACGTAGATATTGTCATTGGTTGTGTTCGGGCAATCCAGGGCTTTCTCAGCGTTAACCAAAATTTATGACACGATTTGTCATTTCAAGCATTTTGCTGCAGCGCTTATTCAGCGCTGAGTGATCCTGAACTCAAGCATTAATATTACACTATAGTAATCAACTTCAGGGCGAAGACATCTACGCGAAGAACCAACTTCAGTCCGGGACATTCATTTTGGCTGGAGTCTTACTGACCAACTTTAGAACAAAACAAACATTTTTATGGAGAAGTGAGATAAACTATCTAGGAAGAGAAGAAGAAACTAGGAAAAATTACAGAAACTGACAGAATAAAATACAAAGAATATGATATTCCACAAAAAACAAGCTTTGCTTGTAAAAAAAGGACGGCAAGTACCTAAGTCGTCTCTAGCATCATTAATATAAGTTACACGGTGGTGCTCGGCGGTATAGACATGTTATTATCTACTTTTATATATACTTGCCGTCGAGACACTACCGTGTCTCTTGATACAGTAATATAAAATATTTGAATTAAAAAAAATAGTGAAAACCAAATGTAAGGCAAGTCTAAATTTTTACCATGGCGTAAGTTAAAACTTGGAAAAAGGAAAATAGTAACACAAAAATTACTTGCCGGTGGCCCGTTGTATGCAATCGTATTAAATAGCCACATTTTTAACTTATGAGAAGCAACGCTTAAATTGCAAGATAGCGACTTACACATGAATATTTGGGCCCGGCAAGTAATTTTTGTGTTACTATTTTCCTTTTTCCAAATTTTAACTTTCATCATGGTAACAATAATTTATACTTGCCTAGCATTTGGATTTCACTATTTTTTTTAATTAAAATATTTTATATTACTATGTTAATTATGCTAGATACGACTTATGTACTTGCCGTCCTTTCTTTACAAGCGAAGCTTGTTTTTTGTGGGATATTATAACGTTTTGTAAGAATATAGAAGTTCAAACTAATCAATTATTTCAACTGATTCAATCTAACAAAACATTTTCCAATGTTCTCATCATTCCATAATGTAAAGCTTCTATTAATTTATTAATCTATTAAATAAAATACAAAATATTACAAAGATGGATTCTTATCATAATTACACTTTTAGAGGCTTTAAACATTGTATTGAATGACTGTTTGAATTATATTTCCAACATTTTATACCCAAAATCACCTTAAAGCTCTTCGCTTTAAAAAATTTGCTTCTAAATTTACCTCTAAATCCACCTTTTTCTTAGGTGTTACTCTCACTATCAATTTTTTATTATGGCTCTTTCTCTGGTAAACTAGTGCCATTTATATATTCTTTTGATTAATATAAACTGTAAAATATATATCAGTTAATGCAATAGAAGCCTATGTTTTTTAGATGTACTGCTTTCAGTTTCCTGAATATACACACTGTATACTCTATTACATGTAAAAATTGAAATAATGAAATCTCTTCATATTTACACATCTACATGATTTTATTATAAATTTAATCAACTATATGATTTCTAAATCCATAATTGTATGCCTAAAATCACCTGCAAACCCTTCAATCTCAAAGAGTTTTTTACGACTTGACTTATTTTTCCACTTTTTTCTTAGCTGCCACTCTCAATATAAACTTTGCATTATGGCAATTTCACCAGCACACTAGTGCTATTTATATTTTCCTTTCGTTAATATAAACGAGGAAATACACCAAATAATGCAATGGAAGCCTCTCTTTTTAGATGTACAGCTTTCAGTTTTCCAAATTTATTCACTGTATGACCCATCACAAGTAAAATATTGCAATCATTAATTCATTTCATTTTTACAGATCTACATGATATTGTTATAGTTTTCATTAACTATTTGATTTATATTTCTAAAATTGTATGCCCAAAATGACCTACTAGACCTTCGCTTTCAAAGGATTTGCTTAGAAATTCATCCCTTTATCTACCATTTTCTTAACTTTTACTCCCAATATCAACTATGAATCAGGGCACTTCTTCAAACAAACCTAGTGCCATTTGTATTTTCTTTTCATTAATATAAACTAAAAAATACACAAATTAATGTAATGGAGCCTCTCTTTTTCAGATATACTGCTTTTAGTTTGTCTAATTTATTCACTGTATATTCTATCACATGGAAAATATTAATCTGATGACTTCTTTTCATTGTTTCATTTCGAGATGATGTTATCATTGTATTTATTATTTAATTGACTAATGTATTTCAAAGAAATTATGCCCAAAATCACCTAAAAGTCTTTCATTATCAAGAATTGGCTTCCGAATGTTTTAGTTTCTCCACCTTTTCCTTAGGGTTAACTTTCAACATTAACTTCGCATTGTGGCTCTTTCCTTGGCAAACTGGTATCATTTCTGACTTCTTTTATTTAATATTAAAGCTCAAGTCTGCACAATGACACAATAAACACATTATTATAATTCAATCTAAAATAAAATCTCACTAAGTACCAAAAAATATATTACATACTATATTATAAAATTCAATGTTATACTTATAAAAAATTCATTTTGGATCATTTTTTTGGAGATAATAATAAATTTTTCTACTCTGAATTGGGAAGCGTAGATAAATATTTGGTTTTAATAATTTTTAATTTATAATTGAATATTATTTAACGATTAGCAAATATTCATCTACTTTTCTTTAATCGTAGTAATAAGGAAGTTTTATTGTTTCCTGGAAAATTGATAAATATATGATATAACCTATCGGACAGTTAAATTCCATATCAGTATAAAGACAAAAGAAAGTTGACATGCATTTTGTTAATGATTTTGATACCTGGAAGTTTAGCATATGATTTTCAAATACCTTAACAATTTCTTGCAATTAATATGCTCCTAATAATCACCGATGCACATAAACGTTGAATGTATACTTCTCCTTGGCACAGTGTTGAAAATATGCAAATATTAATCTTACTTCATCTTGTCAGCTCTATCCTCAGCAATGAAAATTGAAATGTTCTATCTTAATTTATCTGAAAAAGAAATTTCACAAAGTACCACAAAGTATACTCACATCCAGTATTGTAAAATATAATGTTCTACTTACCTAATAATTGTCGACTTCTTGTGTCATTATTATTCGATTTTATTTGTCATTTTAAAAATTAAACACATTCACTAACACAAGAATGAACAACCTTACTGTATTAAATATACATAACCTTACATTATTATTGACAGTTAACAAGTCGCCAGATTAGTTATATATATCGATTACATCGATTTTATTTGATAGTTCACAACCATGATTTTGTCGTTGAGTTTAACTGGTTGGCAACGTTGAGAAAAAATGACGTCATTTGCCTCTTAGCGGCCAACTTCAGCCCGAGACATACAGAACTCGGGAAAAGAGTCGGGAGAAGAATTTCAATTTCGGCATATATATAGCTAACAGAGTATGAGACCGGATTGCATGAATCGATTTTGATGTTTATTGACTCAAATGAAAGCTTGTTCAAAACCATTTTAAGAAAAGCTTTGCTTAAATCATGATAATGGATTATTCACAAAGAAAAATCGGTTTGAAAATTAGGACAGCAAAACTTGCTGTATGAGAATGTAGTGCCTCGACGGCCGTATATACATGTGATTATTTACTTTTATGTGTACTTGCCGTCGAGACACTACCGTATGTCTTGATCTCAGGCATGCATGAACCGATTTCAATGTTTCTGATTTCAATTAAAAGCTCTTTAAAAAAACTCTGTCATAAGACTATCATGAAATCATGAGGTCTCCAATTCATACAGATAACATGATTAAAAATATTTCAAAGATTGGAGCATACAAACTTGTTTTATAAGTTACACGGTAGTGCTCAGCGGTATATACTTGCCCTCGTGACACTACCATGTCTCTTGATCGATATAAATTATCCAACAACCAATGTGTGTAGTATGTATATTTAATTTAGTAAGGTTTTATATTATAAAAGCTTATTCCAAACCATTTCAAGAAAAGCTTTACTGAAATCATGGCAGTGTATCTTTTACGGAGAAAAATCGATTTAAAGTAGTAGTCTGGTTGATTGAGTCGAAAAAAATTTTTTTTTTCATATTTCGATAGTATACCAACATGAGAATATGGTGTATAAATTTTAAACCGATATTCAAAATATTAACAAAGATATAACATATATTCGAGAGTGCCGCATAATTGAACGCTGTAAGGTGCACGACAGCTGCTAACGGTTATTCCTCACTATTATGACTCATTACCTTTATATTTCCTTCAAGTTTCGTATACCTTTTGATATACGAAAGGATATAACCAGATATACCCGCGTTTGACACGTATGAAGAGACCTAAAGCTGGTTGCACGCACCGGGGATCGACGATTAGTGTGAGGATGAAAGTTCTGTTAGCCAAACTTTAAACGCGTTTTTCTCGAAACCACGTTTTCTCGGTCGGCCCGAGGCATAACAGATTTTCTGTTGAACCGATCGGGCTGAAATTTTTACAGGTTGTTCTACACATCTGTAATTCTGGCAGGTACTAGAATCTATGTTTTTCATTCATTACTTTTCAATTTACAGCCCAATTTACACTAAAAAATTGTATCTTTTTCTTTCGAAGTCCGCCATTTTATTATTTTTCAACCAAATTAATTTTTTCTAGCACCTGCCAGAATGACAATCCTACTGAACAATAATCCGTTGCATTTTTTTGTTTCCGATTACCCAAACTGGAGATACCTCACGGGCCAGCAGCACATGTTTTTTATTTTTCACATACTTTGACCCCATATAATTTAAATAAAATATCGTAAAAATTAAAAAAAAAAAGGTTTAATTCAATATAGTATTAAAAACATATAAGATTTTCAGATTTTTTGCATTTCATTTAGGTAGTCAAAAAAATTCCCGAAAAATACCATGCAAAACCGGTCGATTTACCAGACTACTACCTTAAAAATTGAGACGGCCAATCTTGCTGTATAAGATACAGTAGTGCCTCGACGGCGGTATAGGCATGAGTTTTTCTACTTTTATGTACTTGCCGTCGAGACACTACCGTGTCTCTTGATGACGTGTTCGTGATTTTGTTAACCGATTAACTGGATATGTATCATACAGGGTGTTTTTCTAACGGCGGCATGTAGGGGATTCGTGTTAGTTGACTGTAGCACTCGGAATGATGCAATCCGAGAACCCTGATTGGATAATATCGTGTACTACCAACTTAAAATAGGACGTTACCAACAGTTAATTACGAAAACTGAGACCCATCCACCATTTTGGCGTGTAAAGTGTTTACATGCTGATCGTAGCAGAAAGAGGTGTAAAACAAAAAAATGTCAAAAAGGTGTAATTACTAAAAAATAAAATTGAAAATAAAGAACGGAAAGTACGAATATTATTACTTTTCATTCATTACTTTCAATTCTTATTTTAGTAATCTCATCTTTTTGACATTTCTGAATTTGACACCTCTTTCTGCTACGATCAGAATATAAACACTTTACATACCAAAATGGAGAATGAATCTCATTTTTCGTAATCAACTATTGGTAATGTCCCATTTTAATTTAGCACTGCATGATATTGATCATTCAGGGTTCTCGGATTGCATCATTTCGAGTGTTATAATCGACTATCACGAATCACTTATATGTAGCCGTTAGACAAATGCCCTGTATATGTTTAAATAATGATGACTTTATACATTTTCACAGGAATTTAACCAAACTTGGTGTACTATAGTTTTAAGGGGTGCTGAATCCAAACTTAATATAAGATTAAGAAAATACAATATAACGAAACAAGAGACACGGTAGTGTCTTGACGGCAAGTACATATAAAAGTAGATAATGACATGTCTATACTGCCGAGCACTACCGTGTAACTTATACAGCAAGTTTAGCCGTCCCAATTTTCAAACCGATTTATTTCTATGAATGATCAATTGTCATGATTTAAGTTAAGCTTTACTTAAAGTGGTTTTGAAAAACTTTTCATTTGAGCCCATAAACAATAAAATCGGTTCACGCAATCCAGAGATCTCATACTCTGTTAGCTATATATATGCCGAAGTTGAAATTCTTCTCCGTTCTTTCTTCCCGAGTTCTGTATGTCCCGAGCTGATTCTGTATGTCTCGGGCTGAAGTTGGTCGCTATGTATGTCCCGGGCTGATTCTGTATGTCTCGGGCTGAAGTTGGCCGCTAAGGAAAGTGACGTCATTTTCACATCGCTTCCAACAAACTATACTCAACGACGAAACTATAGTTGTGAATTTGCAAATAAATCGATGTAATCGATATAACTAATCCGGCGATTTGTTAACTGACAATAGTAATGTAAGGTTATGTATATTTAATGCAGTGAGAATGTTCATTATCATGTTAGTGAATGAGTTTAATTTTTAAAATGACAAATATTCGAATAATAATGACATAAGGAGTTGCCTATTATTAGATAAGTATAACATTATATTTTATAATACAGGATGTTAGTATACTCTGTTGTACTTTGTGAGAAATTTCTTTTTCAGATAAATTAAGATAGAATATTTCTATTTGAATTGTTGAGGATAGAGCTGACTGGATGAAGTAAAATTAATATTTACATATTTTCAACCCTGTGCGAAGAAGATGTATACTTTCAACATTAATGTGCATCAGTGATTATCAGGAACATATTAATTGCAAGAAATTATTAAGGTATTTGAAAATCATATGCTAAACTTCCAGGTGTTGAAATCATTAACAAAATGTATGTTTAACTGTTTTCTCTTTAAACTGATGTGGAATTTAACTGTCCGATAAGTTATAATATATACACAAACAATTATCCAGGAGACAATAAAACTTTCTTATTACTACGATTAAAGAAAAGTAGATGAATATTTGCTAATCGTTACTTCATTTTCAATTATAATATAAATAAAGTATTAAAACCAAATATTTATCGACGCTTCCCTAATCAGAGTAGAAAAAAATTATTATTCTCTGCAAAAAAATTATTTAATTTCTTATAAGTATAACATTGAGTTTTATAATATAATATTTAATATATTTTTTGGAACTTAGTGAGATTTTATTTCAGATTGAATTATAGTAACGTGTTTATTGTGTCATTGTGCAGGCTTCAGTTGTAATATTAAATAGAAGAAATCAGAAATGATATCAGTTTGCCATAGTAAGAGCCATAATGCAAAGTTAATGGTGAGAGTTAAATCTAAGGAAAAGGTGAAGAAATTAACAAATTTGGAGGCTAATTCTTGATAGTGAAAGGCTTGCAGGTGATTTTGGACATAAACTTTTTGAAATATATAAGTCAATTAAATAATGAGTATAATGAAAACATCAGCTAGAAGTGAAACAATGAAATGAAGTCATCATTTTAATATTTTCCATGCGATAGATAATACAGTGAATAAATTTGGGAAAATGAAAGCAGTATATCTAAAATAGAGGCTTCCATTGCATTAATTTGTGTATTTTCTAGTTTATATTGATGAAAAGAAAATACAAATGGCACTAGTTTGCTTGAAAAAGAGCCCTGATTCATAGTTGATATTGGGAGTAACAGTTAAGAAAAAGGGATGAATTTCTAAGCAAATCTTTAAAAGTGAAGGGCTTGTAGATAATTTTGGGTATAAAATTTTGGAATTAAAAACCACATGGTTGATGGAAATTATAACAAAATCATGTGGATCTCTAAATATGAAAAAAATTCATGATTGCAATATTTTACATGTGATGGGGCATACAGTGAATAAATTTAGGAAGCTGAAAACTATATATCTAAAGAAGAGAGGCATCCATTGCAGGAGTTGGTGTATTTCCTAGTTTATATTAATGAAAGGAAAATATAAATGGCACTAGTGTGCTGGTGAAAGTGCCATAATGCAAAGTTGATAGTGAGAGTAACACCTAAGAAAAAGGTGGATTTAGAGGTAAATTTAGAAGCATATTCTTGAAAGCGAAAGGCTTTAAGGTGATTTTGGGTATAAAATGTTGGAAATATAATTCAAACAGTCATTCAATACTATGTTTGAAGCCTCTAAAAGTGTAACTATGATAAGAATTCATCATTGTAATATTTTGTGTTTTATTTAATAGAATAATAAATTAATATTTTGAATTGAAACTTTACATTATGGAACGATGAGAACATTGGAAAATGTTTTGTTAGATTGAATTAGTTAAAATAATTGATTAGTTTGAACTTCTATATTCTTACAAAACGTTATAAGATCCCACAAAAAACAAGCTTTGCTTGTAAAGAAAGGACGGCAAGTACATAAGTCGTATCTAGCATAATTAACATAGTAATATAAAATATTTTAATTAAAAAAAATAGTGAAATCGAAATGCTAGGCAAGTATAAATTATTGTTACCATGATGAAAGTTAAAATTTGGAAAAAGGAAAATAGTAACACAAAAATTACTTGCCGGGCCCAAATATTCATGTGTAAGTCGCTATCTTGCAATTTAAGCGTTGCTTCTCATAAGTTAAAAATGTGGCTATTTAATACGATTGCATACAACGGGCCACCGGCAAGTAATTTTTGTGTTACTATTTTCCTTTTTCCAAATTTTAACTTTCATCACGGTAACAATAATTTATACTTGCCTAGCATTTGGATTTCACTATTTTTTTTAATTAAAATATTTTTTAATACTATATTAATTATGCTAGATACGACTTATGTACTTGCCGTCCTTTCTTTATAAGCAAAGCTTGTTTTTTGTGGGTTCAAAATAGCCTACTCCAAATGATTGGCAAATAATCAATAAGAGACATGAAAACACCCTGTTTGTGACTTGAAATTTGTAACATAAATGAAGAAAGTCACCTTTAAATCCCTGAATCTAATAGTACAAGCATACAAATGACGAAGAAATAATTTCGATTGGTCAATTAAACGTTTTTACAAATGAGTTACAAATAATTGGATGAAAATTTTTAAGCAATCAATAAATTATCATTGACCCCATTTTTCACCCTTTTGAGGACGTTAAATTCGAAAAATCATCATGGAAATCGATTTAACCGTATCAAGAGGCACGGTAGTGTCTCGACGGCAAGTACATAAAAGTAGAAAAAGTCATGCCTATACCGCTGTCGATAAAAAATATCTATACACCAAATTTATTTGCATTTAATAAATTTTTCAAGCTACCAAAAGTGGCACAAAAAGTAGCAAATGCTTGGCCAGTTAATAGCTAAAAAAAACATGCATTCCATATAAAAAAACACCAAACACGTTGTTTTCATCTTAAAACATTTGCCCAACAATATTAAAATACCTCCTCTTACACAATGATTTTAGAAGTTATCAACTTAACGAATTTACACCTAAACAGATTTTCGCTGTAACCTGGAAAATATGGGCAATAGGATAAAAAGTTATTAAACTTTTTTTCATTATTATGCTATTTATAAGAAACTTATAAATCTCTTTTATATTGTGTAACGTTATTCCCGTCAGTGTGAGGGGCCATTCACTCTACAGGTTTTCCATCACCTTCGCCCGTCCTTATCTATCGTTAATGGAATCCCTCAAGCCCTCTGTAGCCAACATTATGGAACGAAAAACGAGGGAGATTTGTCCAGCGCAATTTTTCGACCGATTTCAATGGTGTTTGGGCTTGTTGGAATCGTTAAGACTCGCACCTTGTCATAAATAAGGCCGTATTTTCCAAAAAACGTAAAAACAATAAAATTGTTTAAAAATTTGCATTAATAATATTTAAACGCAAAACAAATCGAAATTGGGCTCATTTATGGCGAGGTGCCAGACCTAACGATTCCAACAAGCCCAAAAACATTGAAATCGGTTGAGAAATAGAGCCTTACCATAGTCCCGCGTTTCTGAGGTGGACAAAAACCAAAAATTTTTAGGAAGGAAGCTAGCCTTCCGCCCCTCTCGCGACTCACGTTAACGTGTCCCCCCACTCCAGCATCGAAACTTACTGCGAAACTTTCCTCTCATATTTACGATATTCCCCTATTTGTAGCTATACATATATAAATACCGCTAAAATAATGTTGCGAACATTTCATTTCGCCGATACAATGAAATTGCTAAAAATGCAATTATCATTTTGAAATAAAATTGTAGAAGAAAAGATTTCGTAATGCTTGAAACATAAGGCATACGGCGAAACGCGGGACAATGGTACAGTCGTATTTCTCAATAGAATTTGTTGCGACTAATCATAACTAAAGCCATTCTTCATGTAGATTGTCCTAAAGAGCTCGCATTTTCGATAAAGCTTATAGTTTTCCAGTTATGAACGATTGAAGATGGACGTGCGCAACAGCTGATCTACGTGAGAGAAGAAATATGTATTTGTGCGCCGTACAAATTCAATCGTTCATAGCTGAAAAACAATAAGCTTTATCGAAAATGCGAGCTCTTTAGGACAATCTACATGAAGAATGGCTTTAATTATTACTAGTCTCATCAAATTCTGTTGAAAAATACGACTGTGCTATTGTCCCGCGTTTCCCCGTATGCCTTCTATTTCAAGCATTAAGAAATCTGCTTTTCTACAATTTTATTTCAAAACGATAATTGCATTTTTTGCAGTTTCATTATATCGGCAAGATGAAATGTTCTCGACATTATTTTAGCGGTATTTATATGGGTATTGCTACAGATAGGGGAATAGCGTAAATATGAGGAAAGCTTCGCAGTAAGTTTCGATGCTGGAGTGGGAGAATACGTTAGCGTGAGCCACGAGAGGGGCGGAAGGCTAGCTTTCTTCCTAAAAATTTTTGGTTTCGTCCACCTCAAAATCGCGGAACAATGGTGCGGCTCTATTTCTCAACCGATTTCAATGTTTTTGGGCTTGTTGGAATCGTTAGGTCCGGTATCTCGTCATAAAGAAGTCCGAATATTTCGATTTGTTTTGCGATTAAATATTATTAATGCGAAATTTTAAACAATTTGATTTTTTTTAGAAGGTGCCAGTCCTAACGGTTCCAACAAGCCCAAAATAATTAAAATCGGTCGAAAAATAACGCTGGACAATTCTCCCTTTTTTTCGTTTCGTAATGTTGGCTATAAAGGGCTTGAGGGATCACGTTAACAGGGCGCCAGTTGATCAGTTGGGTGGGCAACAACCCTACGTTATCATTCGAGTCTTTCGACTCCATTCTCTATGCATCTTATACATCCCTGCGGCCGTGCATTTGGAAGGTAGCGGTAGTCAGGGTCGCTCAATATGATAAGTCGGGGAAAGAGGGGAGGGTTCCTTACGGAAGTACGAGCCTTGCAGACCTATCTGCTGAGGGGCATACGTCGATCCCTCACCACCCACCCGCAGGGGGTTGTGAATAGTGCGGGAACATGCGGTATCATTGCCAAGCATAGGGTTTGCCAGGAGCAGACCACCACGGAGGCAATGTTCGCGGCCCGTCCAGCCATAGCGCAAGCCTATGGGATTACGGAGGGCACCGGGACACATCAGTGATGCCAGAATGCCTACGAAACTACCCCCCACCATGACTACCAGCTACTCACAGCCCCACAGGTAGCCTCGTCTATCGGTGAGGCACACACCTTTACCTCGATGCGTGCGTGTTTCGGCTTTCACCGCTTCACTTCGTTCACACCTTCGGTAACCAGTGAGTGCGAGAGAGAGGGGTATAGTTTTCTCGGACCTCTCACTCGCTCTCAATCTTACCTTCGTTTAGCCTGCGAGTCGAGAAAAAATCCTTTTCGGCCAGCTCGGCGAGTAGTCCAATCAAATTAATAAAAATAATTATAAAAAAATCCTAAATTTAATCTAATTTCTTTTTTAAAGCGGTAAATCGTAAGGAGTGAAAATTTGCAAAATTCCAACTCATAAGGGGTGTGCTTACAGCGGGGGAGGTGAAAAAGGGGTAACCAAAAATATTTCGATTCCTAAACGTCGTAGAATAAATTTTTTTTTATTTTACTCAGAAAAATATTCTCTACATCTATTATCCAACAATATTTTTTGTAGCGTAATTGGTTAAAAAGTTATTCGCCAGAGAAGGATACAAATGTTGTAATTTTAATTTATTTAATTTAATATTTTGAATCCCGCTATTTTAACCGAAAATAAGTTCAAATATGTTTTATAGGGCATTTAATTAGCTATAATTCTAGCTATTTAAAATATGATTTTCGTCAAATAGAACCATAGATAGAAGGCATCAAAGTTTATTATTTTAACTACTTGTTTTGCTCAATGAATGAAATACACATCTTCACTATGTTTTATGTTGAAACATGAAGCTCCTGATGTTTTCAATGTATTTGTGAAAAGTGCTTTAAAGAATAAACTTTTTCCATACCACCATGGAAGTAGAGTTGTGGAGGCATATTTTTTTTAACGTGGTATCTCTAGAAGGTATATTCCATAGGATTGCTTACTCAACTAGTTTCGAGACAATTGCAATGAGCTTGGCTATAGGGAATCTCTCATTAAAGATATTTAATTTTTCAGGTTATTAATAAATGAGTAAATTAAATGTCAATCTTAAATAATATAAATTAATGAAAATGACATAGAAATGTTTACAACAAAATTATATGATTCCCTGAAATTTCTCGTTTTAATTTAATTCATAATTATTCACTTCAAATAATTATATATCTTAAACAAGACATCTTTCACTGTTTCAAGAACATATTATTAAACTCCATATTTGTTAGGCAAAGGTATATTTACCTTTAGTTTAAATAAGAAAATAAATTTATTGAAATATTCATATTTTTTACTATAAAAACGTAAATTGTAATAAATGAAAACATCTAAATATAGCATAAAATATTTTTATTTTAAACCTTTTCCTTTACATTTATCAAATTAATTTCTGTAATAAATATATCTTACTATAGATACATTCTTTTTATTTTTAAATGGTAAGGTTATTAAAAACAAATATATTGTATTTACTTCCATATTCATTTTCTTTCATTATAGCTAATTTATATTAAAATAGATATAGGGGAAGGTAGTCGAATATCGATCAAGTGGCTAATATTGATCACTTAATTTTTTCAAAATAGAATTGCGCTATAGGATAATCCTGATAGACTGTGAATTAATAAGGCAGAAGCTTTATAGTAATAAAGGTTTTGGATGACTTTGTCGAAAAGTCGGGCGTTCCTAACGAAAACATATTTATGTACGATTTTCTTATAAGAGTTATCCTTCATTGTATGAGGTGTGCACTTGTGTGTGGCAAATGAGTCTATTATGAAATTATTGCCATAGATTAAGCTACGTCGTGGTTTAAGGTAAGTTTTACATTTTTCATTAAAATAGGCAATTTTTATATTGGTGATTATAAATGAGCTTGATCATTTTCGCTCATACGCGGGTAATTTCGATCACGTTGATCGATATTAACCGCCTTTGATCAATGTTAGTCATTAGATTTACTACTTTCTTTATACTTTGAACAAACTCGTCAGCAATAAAACAATAAAAAATAAAAGAAGCTTATTTAAGAAGACAGAAAATGACATTTGTCTAAAATATAAAATAAATAGGTAGGGATGATCTACGGTAGCGTTTTAGGTCATGTGGAGCATTGGTCCATCCTATCAGGGATGCCAGATTACAGCTATTCGCAACCAAAATGAAGTTAGCCGTTAGTCAGTCGCACTGTCGAGAATTTGAGGGAAAGGGATACACACACAGCTATGCCTTGTCCGCATAGGTGTGATTTGGACTTCCGAAGACTTCGGCTTTACAGGAAGAGCGACTACCGCTAACTAACACATTTTCACGTGTCATCCGTGTGAAATGATGCTGCGTTTACCTAAAAACTCGATGGAAATCAAAATCCTTTTCCTAAATTAGTTTTTAATTTTTATAAAATGCTTATATGTAGCCATTAATTAATTAGATTTGGTAATAAATACAAAAAATTCGTTCTTATTATAACAAATAATGTGAGTTGAGGTATAATAAACTCAATGTTTTTATATTAACCTGCAACAAATGCATTTTTTATTTATTATTGAGTCCAATAAGTTAATGAGTATTAAATACAAATTTCTTATAATGAAAAAAAGAAAAATTTTAACTCAGTCAAGACTCGAACCTGAGCCCGTTGCGTGACAAAACGGCAATCTTACCGACTGCGCTACAGCGCTCAATTGGTGTACAAAAAGCAAAACAGCCTTTTAAAGACTAATTACAATTCTTTCATTAACTCATCATAAACGATCAAGAATCAGCTGTAATAAAAAATACATTTATTTCCACAGCATTATTACAATAAATTTATTATGGTTTTAATATGAAGCACACATATTTTGCATGAAGACACGATACTTTAAGGGTATCCATGCAGTACTCTAGTACAAAACTATATATTCATATGCTCAAGTATCATAAATTTTTCGATTACGCGTAACATATATTAAAATATTACTTAATAAATCTATGACAATGGAGCATATGAATAGTTTTGTATTTAGAGTACTTACTGCATAGATACCCTTAAAGTATCGTATCTTCATGCAAAATGTGTGTGCTTCATATTAAAACCATAATAAATTTAGTGTAATAATGCTGTGGAAATAAATGTATTTTTTATTACAGCTGATTCTTGATCGTTTATGATGAGTTAATGAAAGAATTGTAGTTAGTCTTTAAAAGGCTGTTTTGCTTTTTGTATACCAATTGAGCGCTGTAGCGCAGTCGGTAAGATTGCCGTTTTGTCACGCAACGGGCTCAGGTTCGAGTCTTGACTGAGTTAAAATTTTTCTTTTTTTCATTATAAGAAATTTGTATTTAATACTCATTAACTTATTGGACTCAATAATAAATAAAAAATGCATTTGTTGCAGGTTAATATAAAAACATTGAGTTTATTATACCTCAACTCACATTATTTGTTATAATAAGAACGAATTTTTTGTATTTATTACCAAATCTAATTAATTAATGGCTACATATAAGCATTTTATAAAAATTAAAAACTAATTTAGGAAAAGGATTTTGATTTCCATCGAGTTTTTAGGTAAACGCAGCATCATTTCACACGGATGACACGTGAAAATGTGTTAGTTAGCGGTAGTCGCTCTTCCTGTAAAGCCGAAGTCTTCGGAAGTCCAAATCACACCTATGCGGACAAGGCATAGCTGTGTGTGTATCCCTTTCCCTCAAATTCTCGACAGTGCGACTGACTAACGGCTAACTTCATTTTGGTTGCGAATAGCTGTAATCTGGCATCCCTGATAGGATGGACCAATGCTCCACATGACCTAAAACGCTACCGTAGATCATCCCTACCTATTTATTTTACATTTTAGACAAATGTCATTTTCTGTCTTCTTAAATAAGCTTCTTTTATTTTTTATTGTTTTATTGCTGACGAGTTTGTTCAAAGTATAAAGAAAGTAGTAAATCTAATGACTAACATTGATCAAAGGCGGTTAATATCGATCAACGTGATCGAAATTACCCGCGTATGAGCGAAAATGATCAAGCTCATTTATAATCACCAATATAAAAATTGCCTATTTTAATGAAAAATGTAAAACTTACCTTAAACCACGACGTAGCTTAATCTATGGCAATAATTTCATAATAGACTCATTTGCCACACACAAGTGCACACCTCATACAATGAAGGATAACTCTTATAAGAAAATCGTACATAAATATGTTTTCGTTAGGAACGCCCGACTTTTCGACAAAGTCATCCAAAACCTTTATTACTATAAAGCTTCTGCCTTATTAATTCACAGTCTATCAGGATTATCCTATAGCGCAATTCTATTTTGAAAAAATTAAGTGATCAATATTAGCCACTTGATCGATATTCGACTACCTTCCCCTATATCTATTTTAATATAAATTAGCTATAATGAAAGAAAATGAATATAGAAGTAAATACAATATATTTGTTTTTAATAACCTTACCATTTAAAAATAAAAAGTATGTATCTATAGTAAGATATATTTATTACAGAAATTAATTTGATAAATGTAAAGGAAAAGGTTTAAAATAAAAATATTTTATGCTATATTTAGATGTTTTCATTTATTACAATTTACGTTTTTATAGTAAAAAATATGAATATTTCAATAAATTTATTTTCTTATTTAAACTAAAGGTAAATATACCTTTGCCTAACAAATATGGAGTTTAATAATATGTTCTTGAAACAGTGAAAGATGTCTTGTTTAAGATATATAATTATTTGAAGTGAATAATTATGAATTAAATTAAAACGAGAAATTTCAGGGAATCATATAATTTTGTTGTAAACATTTCTATGTCATTTTCATTAATTTATATTATTTAAGATTGACATTTAATTTACTCATTTATTAATAACCTGAAAAATTAAATATCTTTAATGAGAGATTCCCTATAGCCAAGCTCATTGCAATTGTCTCGAAACTAGTTGAGTAAGCAATCCTATGGAATATACCTTCTAGAGATACCAGGTTAAAAAAAATATGCCTCCACAACTCTACTTCCATGGTGGTATGGAAAAAGTTTATTCTTTAAAGCACTTTTCACAAATACATTGAAAACATCAGGAGCTTCATGTTTCAACATAAAACATAGTGAAGATGTGTATTTCATTCATTGAGCAAAACAAGTAGTTAAAATAATAAACTTTGATGCCTTCTATCTATGGTTCTATTTGACGAAAATCATATTTTAAATAGCTAGAATTATAGCTAATTAAATGCCCTATAAAACATATTTGAACTTATTTTCGGTTAAAATAGCGGGATTCAAAATATTAAATTAAATAAATTAAAATTACAACATTTGTATCCTTCTCTGGCGAATAACTTTTTAACCAATTACGCTACAAAAAATATTGTTGGATAATAGATGTAGAGAATATTTTTCTGAGTAAAATAAAAAAAAATTTATTCTACGACGTTTAGGAATCGAAATATTTTTGGTTACCCCTTTTTCACCTCCCCCGCTGTAAGCACACCCCTTATGAGTTGGAATTTTGCAAATTTTCACTCCTTACGATTTACCGCTTTAAAAAAGAAATTAGATTAAATTTACGATTTTTTTATAATTATTTTTATTAATTTGATTGGACTACTCGCCGAGCTGGCCGAAAAGGATTTTTTCTCGACTCGCAGGCTAAACGAAGGTAAGATTGAGAGCGAGTGAGAGGTCCGAGAAAACTATACCCCTCTCTCTCGCACTCACTGGTTACCGAAGGTGTGAACGAAGTGAAGCGGTGAAAGCCGAAACACGCACGCATCGAGGTAAAGGTGTGTGCCTCACCGATAGACGAGGCTACCTGTGGGGTTGTGAGAACCTGGTAATCATGGTGAAGGGTAGTTTCGTAGGCATTCTGGCATCACTGACTGTCTGTTATGGCAGTCTGCGCACGACATTCGCGCAGCCTGCTTGAAGCGCGTAACCAGCGTTCAAGTCAGACTCGATGTTCTACCTTCCCTTCTCGTGGGGATTAAGGAGGTTGTTCCGATTTAGAATTAACGAACAGATGTTGATACAAAAATTTGTATAAACTTAGTAGTATTGGAAAAGTCACTATATTAATTTTTAGATTGTTTGGATACTTATACAATTAGAAATAAATAAAATAATTTGTTACAATTTAACATGTAATCTTATGGGCAGGCAAAATTTTCTTTCTTCATACTTGAAATACGCGAAGATTAACGAAAAGAAACGTGTAAAACTCTTAAAAAAAGTTAATAAATATCTAATGATTACATGAAAGATTGAAACATATCGATTTGGTAACTGTACCATCAATAAATAAAAATTTTTCTTCGGGAAACTGATGTTTTTGATAACGTCAACCTCCATTACATGAAATAGTGGCAACGTCGCAATCGCCGTAGCCCGCGTTCTTTGAAAAGCATTCATCTATGCTGAATATATGAAAGGGAATTTGAGTTGATGGTTATTTAACAATAAAAGCAAAATAAGAACCTGAACAATAATTTATTAAATATCTAATAAACATTTTATTAATCTTAAAACATAATGCATTTATAATACCTTATTTTTAAACATTTTTGGATGCCTTTGGAATATTTTATAATTAAGACTATATTGCAACATAAATACCTATATCTATAAATAACTGAAAGCCAGAAAACTTGAAAATAATATTATTTTGTAAAACTGGCGATCACCTGTTGTCTATGACAGAAGCAACGTTGCCAAATCTAACCTCTTACTACTTTAGTCAATAGAGAGTCTACGATAAATCTGTTTTGACTTTAGACGTATGGAATCAACCTCCTTAATAGAAACGGTCATTCTTTTTAGGACTCCCTGGGACTCCCCGAGACTCCCCGAGGCCGCTCTTTATCTGAGGTTGCCTGGGTTGGTTGGCATGGCCCTGCCTTACTTCCCAGGACAACCTGGACATCGTTTCCTGGAGCGCCGATCTTTTCATCCGGGCCTCTGTCAGTCAACGGGGTCTATCCTTGACGTTAGCTATAATCCACTCGTGAGCCTATCTCACGAGTCGGTAACGTAGGGATTAATAATATCTACTGTTCGGTAGCTTTTATGTTCTTTATTCGGTATCTCGTATACGTAATGGGGAACTTCGTTACAATTGTTAATATTTTTTTAACTGTTTAAACATTTATGCATACTTTTGGACCAGACATTGTTATATAACAAAGAAAATATTAACAACATTAAAAAATTGTACAAGACTTATATTTTCAAAATTGGTTCTTGTATGTAAGGTATGTAGCTTGGTACTTTTAAATCGGGCACCCTACATAAAGCGAAGGATAACAGTTATGTAATGATACGTTAGAAAATGCAAAATGATTGAAGTAGTCGAGAGGAAGAGAGAGAGAGATAGAGTGAGAAAGATGCAAACGATTGAACAGAAAGGAAAGAATTTAAATTGAATTTGAAACTATAAGACAGTTATGCTTTGTAGGTATTAATTTTTCAGGAACATGTTAAATGCACCAAAAACATTCGTGGGGAGGGGGGGGGGGGGGGTAAAAGTACTTATGCACGCATGCATGCATATACATTTTTCGCAGTATGCATTAACGCATTTCTTTCAGGAGATACTGGAGTACTTTTGGCTGGTGGAAGAGGCTCGTTATAAGAAGCGAATCTACACTTGGCCCAATTACTAGCACACTCTTTCCATATCCTCTTTCGCTTATGATTTTAGGAGGCTATATATATCATTTTCCTTCCTGTTGATGACAGCGATGACACAATGATAGCTATATTTACAAGTATTGGATAGATCGTAATAATTAACAAGATTTTTTAGTGAAATAAAGATGCTTGGCATGTCGGTACAAAGAGGAAAAAAGTACTATACAGTTCAGTAGGAACGATCGATGGAGCCTCCGCTACATCTAACCACCCCCCCCCCCCCCCACACACACAGATTAGCTCTTTCTCTCTTCTCCCTTCTACATATCTACTAGATACCTATTTCCATTCTTCCGTTTTTATTCACTGTTTTGCTTTATTTCTAACGTTGATTTTCCATTTTATTTTCCTTTATCTGTAACTGTTATATACATTAGGACGTCCGTTAAAAAGGCATTATTTTGGTTTGTTTGTTAACTATATCTAACTTGGTGTAGAATCAGATAAAATTGAGGTTTGCAAGGGTCTAGCCGATTTAGGTAGTAAAAACTCGTGCCACCGTAGAATTGAAGTTAAAAACGGAATTTCGCATAGAAAAATGATATTTTGTGACTATTTTGGATGTCATTTCTTCATTCTTCAAACATTGCACACGATGATGTAGTTTTAGTTAGTTTAAAGGTCTCTGAATATGGATGCATAGTGAAATTTATTTTTTGACTTGTTACAACCTTTATTTTTCGTGTTAATATTTCTTAAAATAATGATTTGCAATAAAAATTCATTATAGCCGTATCTTGAATAATTTCTCTCTCTTTGCCTCGGTATCCCCGCCCCTCTTCGTTCTGTAAGATTTCTGAATATGATAAGATTATGTAAACATTTTTTTGAATTTTTTGTAACACGCGTTTCATGGGTTAATGCTGTTAAAAAAAATTGATTCATCATGTCAAATCTTTTTATTCCTGTATCTACTAGAATTTCTATCTGTTTCTCTCTTTCTCTTTCATTACTTCAAAATGATTAGTTTTTACGTTAAAAGTAGAGGTTTTAACCTCTACCTTAAGAATATATTGAATGAATTTTTAATTTCTCAAAATTTAAATATTTTTGTTAATGAACTCTTATGTATATTTAGATAAAATTTTTGGTAATATTAATATATCTTCTTGTTTAATATTTTAATATTACCAAAAATTCTATCTAAATATACATAAGAGTTCATTAACAAAAATATTTAAATTTTGAGAAATTGAAAATTCATTCAATATATTCTTAAGGTAGAGGTTAAAACCTCTACTTTTAACGTAAAAACTAATCATTTTGAAGTAATGAAAGAGAAAGAGAGAAACAGATAGAAATTCTAGAAGATACAGGAATAAAAAGATTTGACATGATAAATCAATTTTTTTTAACAGCATTAACCCATGAAACGCGTGTTACAAAAAATTCAAAAAAATGTTTACATAATCTTATCATATTCAGAAATGTTACAGAACGAAGAGGGGCGGGGATACCGAGGCAAAGAGAGAGAAATTATTCAAGATACGGCTATAATGAATTTTTATTGCAAATCATTATTTTAAGAAATATTAACACGAAAAATAAAGGTTGTAACAAGTCAAAAAATAAATTTCACTATGCATCCATATTCAGAGACCTTTAAACTAACTAAAACTACATCATTGTGTGCAATGTTTGAAGAATGAAGAAATGACATGCAAAATAGTCACAAAATATCATTTTTCTATGCGAAATTCCGTTTTTAACTTCAATTCTACGGTGGCACGAGTTTTTACTACCTAAATCGGCTAGACCCTTGCAAACCTCAATTTTATCTGATTCTACACCAAGTTAGATATAGTTAACAAACAAACCAAAATAATGCCTTTTTAACGAACACCCTAATATACATATTTATATCCCTAACGCATTCGCCATCATATACCCCTTAAATACTTTCTGCTGTATAATAATATATTCTACACAAATTTTATAACAATATTTATTTATTTAATGTTATAATATTTAATTTTATAAAACTTTGTTTGAAATCTTTTTTTTTTCAGTTATTGTGCATTTCCATATTCATAGCAAGAATCAATTAGGCTTTACTAGACTGACTAGTAGAGATGTGTGCAATTAGAACTTGACGCACGTAGTCGCAACAGTGGTATATGCTGCAATAAGCATCCCTCTGCTTTTGACACAGTAGGTGGCATAAATTGAATGGTATGTAACTGAACAGCTTACATCGCTTTGGTTAACATTCTCCCGCAGATATGCATTGTTTCTACCGTAAATACCATATATTTCTAATACTTATTTCATCAGGTTATGTTATAACGATGACCTATAGATGGGTTGTCAAATACATTTTTAAATAGTATTGATTTTAGAGAATAGATTAAGCGCCTATCATTCAATTTTCATCTATTTTAAATCATTTTCTTTCACAAAAAATTAGTTTTATTCTCGCCCTAATTAGTTATATATCTGTTAATTTGAAAAATTCTTAGAGTCTAAAACAAGAAAGAGAGGGGGTGGGGCAATCTTATTTCATATGTTGAGGAGCTCATGCATTCAATTATTTCCTACCAAACGCTCTTGCAATTAATTGACTGGAACCACCTTGATAGATTTAACATTAATTCCAGCAGAGTGGCTACTATTGGAACGAAAATACGATCATTATCTATTTTATAACGGGCTAATAAACAGAACACGTAATAGGAATGTTATTCTGAGAATCTAATGAAAATATGGAAAGCTATGTACATACTGCAAATGCAGAGAATATTTCTGGAATGATTTTGCTACTATTAGATAGTCGTCCTATCTCAGCTTTAAGCCAATTTTTGTACTGTAATATTGCTACTTTTACTCTCAAAGTGAAAATGTTCTAAACACACTTGCGTTACACAGTGCGCAAAAAATACCATTTTTCACAAAAAAATCTGCCGACAACTCAAATGTTCATGAATTTGAATGGCACTAGTATTTAAATGCTTATGAAATTATCGACTATAGTGCTTTTCCGCAACAAGTTTTTGAATATTCAAAGAACATATTTAGTTTAACTAGTAATAACAGTATTTATTTATCTATTTTTGTAAGTTATCTGAATATTATATACTTATATCATTCAAATTAAAAATCAACGGGCCTAAAGTTAAAGCTTCTTTTTTTCGATAGAATGGACCACAATTACACTAACGTCAGAAAGCATTTGCCATTCTTAAAAAGCGGTCAATATTTTTTATTTTTTATTATTGTTTTACTAAATCTAGGTTTTTCCAAAACAAATTATATATTTGAAGTAAGAATGACTCTAACATTTCTTTCTGATATTTATAATAACTCAAGCACACACATTTATCTTTAGGAGTAATTATTTATAAATATAGGGTGAAGTCGACTAGTACCGGACATTTAAGCAATTTAAAGGATAGCTCAACAACTGTTTGGAAAAAAAGATTTTTTTCGTATTATTAGTTCAAGATCCTGCGAACACATATATATATACAATAAAAGTAATATTTTATACATATTAACAATTAACAACAATAAACTTTGGGTACGAAATATATTCAAAATAAAGTATGGCACCTTGTACCAGGCACATTAAAGAAAGTTGATTAAATTGTAACAAGTTTAATAAATTTGATATCTATCACAAATGTAATTGATAGATGACTTCAAAAGATCAGCGCAAGCTTCATAGGCCTATCCTTTACAATTTGAACACTGAATCCAATCTTCGTCATTAGTTTCCAAGCAAACTACACAAGCTGTTTCATTTTCACCTTCTAAATAATAACGTTTTCTTGTATTTTCGTGTTTAGTAATACGTTTGCATTTCTTTATAGTAGAATCAATGTTAATAATTCTTTTATTATTCCCTTTCTTTTCCAACCTATTTTTGTTTAAAGATGAAGTGAGAATTTCAATATGTTCCGATGTTTTCTTTCTCGTTTCTGACCATTTATTTGCAGCATCAGGCAGTTGCAAAATATCCAATAATTTCTGAGTAATATCTACATTTGAGCCACTAGTAAATGGATCTGAATTAATAGTGTTGACACTGGTAGTTGGCTAGGAACTTAAACAATTGAAAGTTCATGAACAATTGCTTTTTTACAAAAAATATCATCATATTCATTCAAACCAATGTTTGTTACATCACTTAGAAAAAAATCAGTTTCAAAAAATATATTTTTATCAAAAGCAAAAATCCTAGAGGATTTAAGCCCAGAAACAGCAATATCGAGTCGTGATGATTTAACAAATGCTTCTCGAACCAGATCTGCGATATCGTAGTCTGTTATACGAGCTCCTGCATTTGCTCTCATCCATAAATTGCATTGTTCATAATAGGCATTTTTGAAAGGCTTCATAAACGTTCTATCAAAAGGCTGAAGTTTGTGTGTTATATGAGACAGAAAACTGATCATATGAATATGATGTATGATGCAAAAATTTATAGCACCTAATGTCTTATGGTTGCTATGACCTTCAAAAAGAAGGAGCACCGGATTATCTTATGAAAGACGAGCATATATATTTTATGAAATGATGCAGATATTGCAAAAAAAAAGTTGTTTATCCATCACTTTGGCTGAGCAACACCTACATTTTTAACCGGTCGTTCATTCTGTCTTGGAAAGACAAAGAATGGTGGAATATAGGATCAAGTTGCACTCATACAAAATAATATTATAATATTCTTGTTCCTTTCAGTCGAAGTTACTTTACCTACTTGGCGCACATTTTTTGGAGCTACTACTTTTCCATGCTTTTGTAAATGATATGCTTGTCTCTTCGCAATTATAGATATTAGATGGTATAAATTGATATTTTTCCAAGTTTGAGAAAAATATATCGACTTTAGCCTTTTTAGTCTATTTAAAATCAATGCTCGCATTAAATTTGTATAGATTCTAGTGTTGTCAGTGATATATTGGGATGCCTTTTCATAAAATTATAAAAAAAATTACTTGCTACTGCCTTTTATCAATATTAAAACAATGAGGAAGTTTCAGATCTACTGAGAGATCGAAAGCTAGTTTTAGGAATTCCTTTATCGACACTGGCATACACCGATTTGACAAATCTTTAAGATGTGCTATCAATTGCTCTTCGTGCTCCGGTGTAAATATCATATCAAATTTGTAAACCTGGGGCATTAACTTTACTTTTTGACCAGATCGTAATTGTACTGAATAGAACGCGTTAGGAAATCATTTATTAATTTTTAATTGCAAAAAGCAGGAAGTTAACTTGTATTCGATAAAACAATAAAGTTTGATTGTAAGTAGGCTCATCTTGGATTAAATCGGAGGATGATTAAGCTAATAGCCAAGGACAAGTCCGATGTTGATTAGTCAACACGCGCACAGATTGTTATGAATCTGGGGCGGTATTGCCTAAAAACAAAATAAATAGGCAACGGTATTTTGAAAGGAGTTTGCGGTCCTCTTCCTCCTCACCTCTTAAGGTCATTTGTATTTAAAATTTAAGTTACTTAGTCATATTAACTTCACTTTGTAATCAACCTCTGTAACAACGGGACGTAGCAAATAAACTTATTTAAAAAGAAAATGAACGAGTGAAAGTAAATTTTTGAAAATCCTTTACAGTAATAAAGTCAATTTATCGTGTAAAGTGCTCTTTAAAATTTTATATTTTAATGCAATTTATCGTATGGACATACTTTTGCTTAATACGCAATTAATTGCTTCTATTAAAGAATTTTTATTCCACAATCCTTTTTTTTTGCTTTTCCTTTAACTTTAATAAATAATTGCTATTAATTATTCAAAATTAATTGTATATATGAAATGTAAAATAAAATTTCAACATTTTGCTGCCCGGTACTATGGGAAACATTTGCACCCGATAGTAGGGGACATGCATGTATACAAGAAAATATAAAAAGCAAATAGTTCCGAGATCTTATTGAAATTGAAGTTTCACTATAATACTACTTATAAAATTTGCTTCTTAGAGCAGCAAATGCTAATATAATTTCCGTTGTTTATTTATTCAAGGAAATTAGCTTTATGCCGTGCTATCTGACTAACAGTATTACTGCAAATAACGGCTATCCTTTCGTTAATGTCATAAAACAAAAGCGTGTCGCACCACAAATATATCTATTACTCTTCTCCCTCATCCTTACCGTGGAGTGATTTCATCGCTTTTGCTTATTTATACGGAGATACTGTATATGTCCGGTACTAGGTGCTGTCCCGGTGTTAGGGGACTTCCCCCTACTATTCCATTTCTTAACAAACGCGAACAAATGCACTGAGATAAGCACAGCTCATAATGTTTCCTTGCTATATGTGTATAATTCTTTCTTCGATCATATTTTTGACAACAATGAATACCAGATGATTCATAAATATTCATCAGGATTAAAAACTATATGCCGTTATTCTAATTGATATGTAATATTCAGTAAATATATTAACTTTAGAATGCATATATTTAGTTTACATAAAGATCAATTGTTGCACGGTGTAAAGAATACAAGTGTTATTTGTAAAGAAATGGGTTGTCACTTTAAATGTTCTAAGGTAATAATATTTAATCGACATCTGTAAATTCATATAAGAAACGAAAAGCGAGGAATTTCTTATAGTAATCATAACTGTCCTGCAAAAAGGTTAATGTTTAATGTGAAAAGTGATTTGAAGTCCCATACGCAAAGATAACATTTTCTTAATTCTATAAATTGGAATATTCAAAATTTCCCAAAAAAGGCGATTAGTGTAAACAACTCAATGTAAACATATAATAATAGTTACAGTAACAATAATCATAATTTTTTGGAAAAAGAATTGTGAAATGTTGATAGTACAATTAATGTAATAAGAAGTGTAGCTCAGCTTCTCTTAAATTTGAGCATAAAACAAAGGTTATCGGAAATTGTATTGCAAAGTAGCAATGAAACAATAAGTACTATTATTAATATGTAAAATGAGAAAGTGTTAAGGGGATCCATTGCGCGTCGAGAAAGTACTTCCAAATTATTTTCTACAATTTTAAAAATTTGAATATATTCATAGGGACCAAATTGACTCGTATTGATCTGCTTAATTAACGTAAAGGCTTATTTAATGGCTTAAAAAAAATTTTAATCGGATATTAATAATAATATTTTATTTCCCATCAATAATTTCGAAAAAGGGAGCCTTTACGACGCTGCGCCAAACTTCAACGTGTAATTTAAGACCAACAAGAAGCAAATATTCCCATAAATGTAGTAGATTTCTTGGAAAAACTATTGTAGCGCAACAATGGCAAATTTGCAAATTTTTCCTTGTTGCGCTACAATAGTATTTCCAAAAAATCTTCTACATTTATGGGAATATTTGCTTCTTGTTGGTCTTAAATTACTCGTTGAAGTTTGGCACAGCATCGTAAAGGCTCCCTTTTTCGAAATTATTGATGGGAAATAAAATATTATTATTAATATCCGATTAAATTTTTTTTTTTTAATCCAGAAAATAAGCTTTTACGTTAATTAAGCATATCAATACGAGCCAATTTGGTCCCTATGAATATATTCAAATTTATGAAAATGTAGAAGATAATTTGGAAGTACTTTCTCGACGCGCAATGGATCCCCTTAATTGGCGTAATTGCGTGAATATGTTTATGCGTGTACGACAATACGGAACGACGGAGAAGTACAAACTTCTTTTGTTTTTTGAAGGAGAACTGGCAACGAAAGTAAGATTAAAGTCATTTATCCGTTGAATCAAAGCCTTGATTCATCTGTTTAATATTGATTTATCTCAGCAATGATGCTTTTCCGGACCTTATAATATAGGACTTTTCTAGTTAGTTTAGTCCCAAGAATTTGAGGTAAAAATTAAAAACATCATTGCTGTTACACCCTGTATACGTGGTGTCGAATGTAACAAATTTCACGTGATACTATATTGATCTTTTTAGTAGGGGGAGTCCGGGAAACTTCACCAGGTGGGAGATATAAACCATTTGAAATATCGTTTTTAATATTTAGGCAATTGGAGCGAATTTTTTTTTTGTAAACATATACTTAGGCACCACCTACTCTAGCGCATGGCAAAAGAGCGATATGGAAAGGCACCTAGTTACTATTGAGGAAAAGTTGTTTGGACGTGTCTGAAGTATAATATTGCAAACTCCTCATTTTGCTTCCTATTTTTTCAATTTGTAAGTTATTTATTTGAAACTTTGTATTTTCACTCTTAATAATATCTAGTTTGATAAAATAAAATCAGTTTAGTATAAAATAATTTCAATATTTTTTTAACAAAATAATCATAAGAGGTATAGGGTGGGAGACATAATCTATGTTGTGAAGGGAGAGATAAACCACTGTTTTGCGTTTTCGTAGGCACGTACCCAATTTGGAAATTTTAATAGATAATTATTTGATTACTTTTCAGATGTAAAATGCCTTTTCAATATAAAAAAAGGAAAGTAATAGAAAAAGAAAACAGTTCGCCGTGGCAGAAAGCCGAAACAAAACTTTATTTGTATTCAATGCACAATTCTAAAAAATTAATAAAAAGTAGTTTTTCTTCAAACATGACTTATTAATAACTAATTTGTGTATTAAATTTAATATTTAATGTTTACATTTCCGACTTCTATTGGTATGGTGAAGTCTCCCGCCTCACTGGTTTAAGTCTCCCACCTCTGGGGGAGATTTGAGCCACTTTACAGTTTTTATAAGAATAAATGCCACACTCTTCTTGATCAATGAACATAAACCTACAGGTTACCTGTATTTGTCAATAAGCCAAGCTATCTTTAGCCACCCGTTTCATCTCTCTATATTGTTTTGTTAAGAAAATATATTAATTTTGTTGAAAAGTGCTTCAAGTCTCCCGGACTCCCCCTATGTGTTATTTAAAATATCGTTTCAATAAAAATAAATTTGCATTTTAGATATATGCAGTAAATATCACCCTTCTTTGAAATTTTTAACATCAGTTAGTTCTTCGGGAAGCATGAAACACTTATTTGTTTAAAATCACTTTCGGTCTTCATATACAGGATGCCTTACAGCTGCTCGTTAAACGACAAACACTGTATAAAATAATCGATTCTTAATAGAATCCTCTTATATAATTTTGTAATATAGTTAATATTTAACGCGTTACATATCTATATTTTTGAACAAAGAGTTTAGATACAATTTTATACAGATTGATAAATATTAAATATGATTAAAAAGGTTTACAAGAGAGTTTTCTTTTATATTATCCTAACGACAAAAACGTCTAATAAGTCTTTTTCATTTGGCTAATGTTTTTAAAATACCATTAAAATATGTCTAGGCATAATTTCGGTAGGTCAATACTCTACATTAAATATTACATAATTAGTTATATACGAATAATGTAACAGATTATGTAAAATACTTTTTTTATGAATATAAGAAAAAGACAATAGGCATTATACAAAATACTAATGAATTTGTTGTATTATTGATATTTATTGAGTTATATAACACTGCGTGTAGACTAAACATATCGTTATATAATATAAAAAATATAAGTAAAATTAGTAAAATTTTTTAATGCTTATTATCCCTCTCCTTATATCTATGAAAAGTCATCTACAAAATTTCTTATATTAGTTACACTTAAGGAACTACGTAATAATTTCTATGAGAATATCTATCTAACGAAATTATGTCTAAACAGGATTTAATTTAACTCTAAAGATATATTAGGCATATAAAAAATCTCATGAAACTATTTTATCGTTATTATCATATCCATGAAAACTTTTATAAACGTTTTCTATAATAAATAATATTTATCACCCTGCTCACAACAGTTAATGTAAATACTTCATCTAAAAATTTTATTATGTAACCCGAAAAATATTAAACATATTAAACAATTGTATAGCACAATTTTTTTCTCAGAATCACTCCATCTTTACAGGTTTTGCGGCTTGCCCATAAATGTATGTCGCTTGTATATAGTTTAATACATGAGCGAATCAAAGTATTTAGATGAACGTATTATGTGACGAAATTTACTGTCGTTCAATTCGGATTTTATTATCATTGAGAAATTCTTATTTGAGCAAATAATTTTCTGCATCATTTTATGAAATAATTTTTATGGACCATGAGCATATATAGATACACTCTGTATATTATATAGGAGGTATAAAATTTTGAGAAAAATGTTTCGAAGGTTTCAGGTTTCCAAAATGGTAGGTACTAGATTGTCCGAAAACTTTTGTAGAAGTCGTCTATCTATAAGAATAGTGAATGTGGCTGAATTCTAGTGGCATTTCGCTACAGTATCGTAACGAATTTATTCTAGTATTCATTTAGAAATCATAATCTCAAGAAATAGATAACTGAATAATCTTTAAGAAAACGTCAAATTGAAGAAGCAGAAGAAAAAACTACAAAATAAATGTAATTAAGAAAAATGCGAATCTTAGATAAGTAAAAGTTTTTTAATAATTTTAAGTGTTTGTATATTTAAATTATTTGTTTTTGCATTTGTGAAATATAGTTTGTACCAATACAATTTAGATATTTAGGTGATAAACAACAATTGCGGCTTTCACAAAAAGTTGAATAAATACAGCAAAGATTGTTTGTGAAGAGAATAAAGAAAAGAAAGAAAAATTACCGGCAAGTGTATATCAAGAAATTATGTATGTTAATTTCAATTACATATTTGATCATTTTTTTCAATTTCGTTATTATTTCTACAAATATTTATGCTCTATTTCTTCAATCTTTTGTGAAAGCCGCTATTGTTGTTATAATCTTAATACCTAAATGGTATTACTACAAAATATATTTCAAAAAAGCAAAAACAAATAATTTAAATATACAAACACTTAAAATTTTTCAAACACTTTTACTGATCTAAGATCCGTATTTTTCTTAATTACATTTATTTCCATTTTGTTTCTTCTATTTCTTCAATTTGACGTTATTTTAATGATTATTAAGTTACATGTTTCTCCAGATCATCATTTCTAAATGAATACTACAATAAAGACATCAGGAAACTGTAGCAAAATGCCACTAGATTTCGGCCATATTCACTAATTTATAGATAGTCGACTCACTTCTACAAAGTTTTTAGAAAATCTAGTACCCACCTCAAAAAGGTACACGTTATAGTTCGACTCTCGTTAAATATGAAAGATCTCAAGCGTGTTGTTCAATCTAAAGCATCGTTAATTCCGTTGAACTTGATCAGGAAATAAATTTAACAAGCTCTCTGGCTAATTATTATTTTTTGCCTCTTATCTTATATCTACACATTGTACCTAATTGATTCGTCAACCTTTCGGCTATAATCTAGCATATAAAATTGGCAGATAAAGTACGGAGTGAAGTTAGTTGAAAGTTTGATGAATCAGTTTGACAATGTACGTTTATACAACACATGTATTTGCGTATAATCACTTACAATTATTTATAAGAGTTTTAAATATAGCAAAAAATACAATTGTATACAAAGCGTATTAAAATTCATATACTTTTTTAAAGAGAAGTACTCCTGAATATATATTAAGATTGTTTTCCCTCAGGCACTTTTCCTACAAATAGGTAAAACAAGTGCGATGCAGAACGTAAAATGACGTGTTTGACGTCACGCTCGACAGGTGACGTCGACCACGCACAATCATCGCAAACACGAACAAATAATACGTGCTCGTTTAATATTTCCATTTTCAAATAAGCAGATTATATTTTACTATTAATATAGGTGGTTATTCTGGATCCATTGAAACTTTCTTAAAATGCAGGAATGAGTTTTAATCCATTAATAGCATCCATATAGAAGTCACATTCACATTACGTTCACCACACAAATTTTTTACTTTTTCACACTTTTCTATGCTATTTCCTACTTACTATGAATAAAGAATAACAATTTCATTTGTACGCTCCTTTTTTCAAACTATGTTATAGGAATTGGTAATAAGCAAATGCTTTATATTTTACATTTTAGTCGCACAGAGCAGACATCTTATCACTAACGATAAAACTATTTCATGAATATGTTCAGGCTACTAATCGATTAATCAATTAACTGGAATCTTCAAGGCTTTTTACTTTGAAATGAAAATGAAATAGACAATGTTTTTTTAAACTTTATTCCCCTTTATTGTCTTATTACCAAAGAAGGAACATGATGCTTCTATTAGTTAGTCGATAATCGATCAAGTGACCAATTGGTTGAACGCAGATGCTAACTATTTTTAGTAACTGAACGAGTATCTACCGTGTGTTGCATTTGTAAATTATATTATCTTATTACTAATTACAGGCACCTTTTTAATAAACAATATGTATATTAAACAACTTTAATTCTTACTAGGAAAATTAAAAGAAAATGTGCTGATGATGTGAAAACTATATTTATGCTGTCCGTAAAGAATGTGATTCCTATATATGAATACATTTAAACACATTAAAACTTAATCCTGCACTTTAGGAAAGCATCAGAGAATCAAGGATGTAATACGAAACTAACAATAAAGATTATTTGCTGGTTTTTTGAAGTGAAATTATTTAGCGAGTACCTGTCATTTTTTTATGATTGCGATAATATTGCGTGATCAGCATCATTTGTCAATTATAATGTCAAATACGTCATTTTACGTAACAAGCTTAGCAATTTAAAAACCTTAAAAATTAAAAAATTACCTATATGTACACCGAGAGAAAGGTTTATTTGCATCAATGTGAAATTTATTTGTCTTAAATAAATTGTAGAATCCAATACGGCGAAAAGATAGTGTTTGTGAGTAATATATGCTGTATTTGAATATTTTAATTGGACCAATGAAATTATATATTTGTCCCAAACTTATTAACTTCATTGAACAAATCGATATTAGAATTGGAAGAAAAACTATTTGAATTCAGACAATATTATAAACTTATTTCTTTGAATTAAGTGAAATAATTATACTAAAGCCTTTTTGAAGTTAAATCAAATCATTTTAAGTGTATAGCAAATTTAGCAGCAGTTTCAGTGAAATTAAATAATCGGTATTAATAATGATACATATTATTCAAGAAAAACGTATTTTATTCATTAAATATTTATAATAAAAAAAGCAGGCACGTAGAAAACACCATCACAATTATGTATGGTACATGGATTTTCTGTATACAAATCAGATAAAGATACAAATTTTTCGACGTTCAATTTCTCTAACGATTTGATAAGATTTATAAATGATTAATATATCCTACTGTCGCAAACACAAATAAACTAAAAAATATTTCATTTTTATCATCTAAATAAACATTGCATATTTCTCCAAATATCGGCGTTTCATCTTTCAATATATCTATAACAACAATTGTACCTTTGTGGTATTTCACATATTTATTTAAAACGTATCTAACGTAATGAAGGCTACCAAACAATTTTTCGTGCATATAATTTGCCTGAGTTTTTATTTTCTGAGGGAATTCTAAATTATCGCTGAAGCCTCGATTGCATAAAAGTCTGTCGCTGAATTTCAATTGATGTTTAAAAGCAATTGTATACGGCAAATTTATTCTGCTTGCAACTACATTAGAGAAATACTTTTGGAAATCCTATGGAAAGACTCATATCTCATTGATGAAAAATTTAGTGGTGGACCCAGACAAGTGATTATGGACGGATAATGTGTCAATAAATGATATTTTGGTTTCAAGTGTGTTTTAAACAGTCGCAAAAATTCTCTATGATGCTCAGCAATTATGGCCCTCAGATAACAAATTAAATCTGTATTAAAACTTCTACTATACAAGGTTACTACTAAGTCGTGTAATATATAATAGAAATTCCATACTTCTGAATTTTCATCTACTAAGGAGCTTACGATAAACGGGAAATATAACACAAATGCGTGCATTTCAGATGCAGACATAATTAAACAACCTTTTTTAATATAATCGTCATAGATAGGAGGTGGGCTATTTCCCAAGTCCGATTTATTATGAGTTAAAAATTCTATCTATGCGTCTATTGATTTCGTGGATGTCGAACAACTTATCAGCATACATAAGTACTTGGAGAATTAACGCCATGTCATAGCGACATACTCCTTCAAACAAATCATGCATAAGATCTACAGAAAAGTTGACATAATTATTATAATACTTTAGTTTATTGAATACACAAGCTTTCCTTGCTCCGTTAGATTTGTTTTGTAAATGCCTATAATAATCGATGGGATTGCGCATTGCTGCAGAAATTTCGTGTACATTTTGACAATCTGCTCTGGTAAGATTGCATATTCGGCAAAAAAAATTACTCCTAAAGTTACACTGAAAACCCAAAATCCAATTTAATCCTGCGTTATCCCCTAATATAGCAATTAATACAAAATAAATTCTGCGGATCAAATTATTCTCTGTTTTTATAATGATACCTGTATCTTCCAGAAATTTTAATTCTTCATACAATTTGTAAAAAATTTGCGATGTAGTGAAATGTTGGGAATACTTTGTTTCGTATAATTGTGCTAGAAAAATATTTTCCAATTTAGTGTAAATTTGCACAGGTAATCCTGCGATGGAATAATACATAGCACCTAATTTGTGTTCGCCAGCTTTAGAACCCGAAGGGTTACCACATTCGAACTCGTCGAAGTAAATATACAAAGTAACAAACATTTTCGACGGATATTTTTGACGCAAATTCTTATACAGCGAGCCTTGTGTGACATTATGAATAACATTTTCGAAACGTTCCTCATCGTAATTAGCGAATTGCTCATCTATAACTTTCAACACATTTGGCAATTGCAGGAATTTGGATAATACTTCTCTCATAGGTATAACTTGTGCAACATACTTCCGAGCAGTATATGCTGTAACATTTTTAGTTTTTCTTGATTGCCGACATTCACCTATTACATATGGAATGGGTTTGATAAAATATGCAGTTTGTATCAAAAACTTTTCTCTTAAATATTCTGCTTCTAAAAAACTGAATAATGATTTTGTAGAACTAATAATTGTATTCACCCCTGACATATCTTCTTGAGCAACGTTGTACTTTTTAAAATGTCGCATAATTCGGTATATATAGTTTCCTGAACGACTTCCATTAAGGTTTTCACTTCGTTTATGACGTGTTGAACCATAGATCTAGTCACACAAGTCTTGGAAGACAAATTCGATATGAAACGCAAACCACGTAGCTGAAAATTTTTATGGTAATCTTTAACGTTACCTGTGGTACATATTTCATTGATTTTCGAATTTATAAACACGCTTGTTAACTCATCATTATCAATTTTGTCAACAGCTTCATTTATATCCGGATTGCTATGAAAGCATTGCAAATTTAAAGGGTCCCTATTATAATCAATTGAAGTACTAGGACTATCTACAGCAATGTGTGTCTTATTAATATGTTTTTTTAGAGAATGTATATTTAGAAACGATCGTCCACACTGATCAGAGCAACACTCATACTTAAAGCGACAAGGGTGTAGTCCTTTTAAATGCAACAGAAATTGTTTGGTAGTTTTTATCACAATATTACAAATCTTGCAACGAAACATTATCGAAATAAATGAGCGTATATAATAATTTATAAAATAAAGAATTCCAAATTGAAGAAAATAGTTAATAGTATGCGCAAGAGTCGAAAATAATTACTTATTATCTATCAAAATAGTTGACTTCCACTTATTTTTTAATAGCCTCGTTTAAAGATTAATTGTTAGAAAGAGATCGTACTCTGTTTATCATAGACATAACGTTAGGGTATTTGCCATCATATTTAGTGTATATGTCATATATCATCCACTGAATGTAAGTCCATAGATGTTCTCCTTCTGGAGGATAGGATAGATCAAATACGATAAACGATTTAAAACACACCTCTAAAGCTTTAATCATCGATGGAACGTCATAGATATGGCTGCTTATTGAGACAAAAATCTTGTCTACTTTATCTAGAGTCGTTGATTGCACAATTATGAAAGGTTGCACGGTCATGCCCAGTTTTTTCATCTTTTTTTCTCGTCTTGAAATGGCCGCTTCTACATCCACAGAAGTCTAAAATATCAAATAGCAATGCAGAGAATTGTATAAGAAAAAATGGTAGTCTTACCTTCACCACCTCTACCATTCCTTTTCTGCATTCAATAATGGATGGTTTCCATTTTGTAACTTTCTGGGCACGAGGTGGCAGCGCAGACACTAATAAATATACTTGGATAATCACTTTGCGATCTGAAAATGCAAGTAAAGGACTTAAAATTTTATACAATTACTAAATAAGTGGGCTTACCATCACATACTACTGGACAATTTAATAGCTCTTCAATCAAATTATCTTTCGGGGTACGGGGTGTTGTACGAGCCTTACTCGTTTGTTCACACAGCCAGCTAAACCTTTTTGGGGAATAAATTGCTCTTTTCTTTATAGCAGATGTCAAAATCTTTCTCAATGTAAAATTAATTTACTATATAGAATCCGGCTTTGTCCCCAATTCCCGCGTAAAAAAAATCGATCTTAGAAAGATCTTAATTTTGGCTTGAACTATAATCGTAAGATCTTAGAAAGATCTTAATTTTGACTGAAATATAATCATAAGATCTTAGTAAGATCTTACATTCGTCTTTCAGGCAGTCTTGCTTTGGGTCACGAACAAGACGAACATGTAAGATATTTCTATGATCTTTCTAATACTTGAAAATGGTATTTTTGATTTGCAAATATAGGACAGGGCGCGTAAAAAAATTTGGACTTGCAAAGCGCTTGGATTCGGCTGGAAAGATCCTTGAAAGATCTTGGAAAACTCTTTTCAGTGTATTGGAAAGTAGCTTGCTCTATCCCGCCAGCAAGACAAGTTCCGAGCTCTTGGCAAGCGGTTTCCAAGACGATTCGAAATTTGAGAAAGTAAGAAGAATAAGTTATAATTAATTTGTTTATTTATTTATTTTCATATATTTGTTATTATGATTATCGATTAATACAGATATTAGTTAATTTTACTGCATGAAATTTTTTTTCCGCGGTGGGACTCGAACCTGGAACCGATGCCAATCTCACGTACAGCTGTCCGACGTTTGCACCATTCAGCTAAACTTGGATTTATATATCGATTGCTATTTTAGCGTATATAGAAACAATAGACAAATATGTCGTATTCTGATGTCAGCGACAAGATTACTTGTGGACGACTTTTAAGGCCTGAAATTAATAACAAGACATTATAGGGACGTCTTTAGGATCTGAATGCTGTGCGGGATATTTTACGAAGCTAAAGCTAGCGTTCGATGCGAGCAATTCGATAAAGCTCAACATAGCCTGAAGTAAGCAAGCAATGAAAATAAAAAAATATGCATCTTCTTCCTTATTTCACAAGGAACAGATCCATATATGTTAAAAAGTGGACCCGGCAAGGGAAACAGCTAAAAAAAAATTGTAGATGCTTAGAATGCACGACCTTTTTGCAGATTTCTCTATGTTTTAGCTAAGTTTAACCCCGCTGCTACCCACAGAAAATTCGTCAGTTAATTAAACAAGTATGCATCTTCTTTCTTATTTCATAAGAAAGATATCCATATAGGTTAAGCAGTGGAGCCGGCAAGGGAAATAGCCGAAGAAATTTAGTGAATTCGGATTATAATAAACGTAAAATATTTGTGAGTACGTCGCACATTTTTAGATTCTATAATTTTTTCAGTTATTTCCCTCGCCGATTACAACACTTCTTAACCTATATGGATCTCTTCGTTATGAAAAGAGGAAGATGATGCATATTTTTTTAATTGGCTAACAAACTTCCTATTGGCAGCAGTGAGATAAAATTTAAGCGAATAATAGAAAACTGTATGAATAAGTCGCACTTTATTACTTTCAATCATTTTTTTCACCTATTTCCTTCGCTGGCTTCACTGTTTAACCTATATGGATCTTTCTTATGAAATAAGAAAGAAGATGCATACTTGTTTAATTAACTGACGAATTTTCTGTGGGTAGCAGCGGGGTTAAACTTAGCTAAAACATAGAGAAATCTGCAAAAAGGTCGCGCATTCTAAGCATCTACAATTTTTTTTCAGCTGTTTCCCTTGCAGGGCCACTTTTTAACCTATATGGATCTGTTCCTTGTGAAATAAGGAAGAAGATGTATATTTTTTTATTTTCATTGCTTGCTTACTTCAGGCTATGTTGAGCTTTATCGAATTGCTCGCATCGAACGCTAGCTTTAGCTTCGTAAAATATCCCGCACAGCATTCAGATCCTAAAGACGTCCCTATAATGTCTTGTTAATAATTTCAGGCCTTAAAAGTCGTCCACAAGTAATCTTGTCGCTGACATCAGAATACGACATATTTGTCTATTGTTTCTATATACGCTAAAATAGCAATCGATATATAAATCCAAGTTTAGCTGAATGGTGCAAACGTCGGACAGCTGTACGTGAGATTGGCATCGGTTCCAGGTTCGAGTCCCACCGCGGAAAAAAAATTTCATGCAGTAAAATTAACTAATATCTGTATTAATCGATAATCATAATAACAAATATATGAAAATAAATAAATAAACAAATTAATTATAACTTATTCTTCTTACTTTCTCAAATTTCGAATCGTCTTGGAAACCGCTTGCCAAGAGCTCGGAACTTGTCTTGCTGGCGGGATAGAGCAAGCTACTTTCCAATACACTGAAAAGAGTTTTGCAAGATCTTTCGAGGATCTTTCCAGCCGAATCCAAGCGCTTTGCAAGTCCAAATTTTTTTACGCGCCCTGTCCTATATTTGCAAATCAAAAATACCATTTTCAAGTATTAGAAAGATCGTAGAAATATCTTACATATTCGTCTTGTTCGTGACCCAAAGCAAGACTGCCTGAAAGACGAATGTAAGATCTTACTAAGATCTTACGATTATATTTCAATCAAAATTAAGATCTTTCTAAGATCTTACGATTATAGTTCAAGTCAAAATTAAGATCTTTCTAAGATCGATTTTTTTTACCTGGGTTTCCGTAAAAGTATAAATTTTACCAGTAAGTATCCAAAACTGCATTTTAAAATTAGCCAACGATCATAAATTTCAATTATACTTTGGCAGCCAAATAGTTTTTAACACGACTATAACAACGTATCCACTTCTCAATAACAGTCTCTAGAGGTTGACTGTTATGTCTCAGCCATTTTTCAGCATCTTCGTCCTCATTACCTGTACGTAATATTGAACAATAAAAAATGGTTAACAGAAGTGATAAAAATACTTACTTAATAAAGTATGGTCAATAGGATCTTCGTCAATGTCGCTATTCTCATCCATCCATTTTTTTTTATCAATTACATTACAATCTTTTAATAATGTGAGTAGATTTTTATATTTGTCTGGTAATTTGCCTCTTGATAATCCAGACTTGTTTTGTCTTGACTGGTGCTTTCGGATTGGGGGGGGGGGGGGGGAGGGGGGTATAATAAGTCAGAGGATTTTCTGTAGTAAAAATATTAACTATTTTTGTTGCAAGTACCTCAAAACATTCGTTATTTAGGCGTCTAAAGGAAATAAATTATTTTCAAAAACTTATTTTGCAGTAAAAATATTTATTCCTACTTACCCATAAGTAGGCCGATTGGTTAAGAAAAATGTGCAAATTATATGCACTAAATAATTTTGGTAGCGACTATCGAGATATTTTTTGGATTTATATACCGCCAAAACCGCTTCTCCAATGCAATCACTGCTCAAGAGCTCTTCCAATTTAAAATCACATACAACTGTCTGTCGCTGCCTTTTCCTGATAGAATTATTTTCTTGTCGATTTTGTAATGGTTCTCCTGCTAATTGCACTGAAGACGACGCTACCGATGTAGAAATTTCGTCCACAAATCCACTAACACCATTCACTGAAATAACATTGGATACTCAAACTCACTATTTACAGGATATTCTGCACAACTTACCAGTATTAGACGATGATTGGTTTGCTATTGCATTATCATCAGATTGAAGTGAAGAAAATTGTTGATTAAAAATATCATCAGGTGCAGTTTCACTAATTGAATTATACAATTCGATTGTTGAGTCATGGCGGCCCTCTACATGTAGCACAATCGGTGTTTCGTCTAATGCCTCTTTGGCAAGTTCAATACACTGCTAACGAAAATTGAAATTCACTGTATGAAAGTTATCAATTATTGTTCATATTAGTCCAAGCGAAGACGAAGGAGACTCACATTCTCATTTTTAATGCACTTTAATAGGTTTGATTGTATACCAACAGGCAATCCTAATTGGGAAATAAGTCCCTCGGTTAGCACCAAGGTTGCATCGTATGTGAGGTTTTGTTCTACAAAATAATATGTGAATCATGTTTCAAAATTGTATTCAATTTTAATATCACCGAAGCACCACTCAAATATTGCTGAGTTCAGCCCTACGCAGATACAGCAAATATAATACAATGTTCTACATTTTACACTGTTCTAGATTGTTTTACTACCCACTGACCGACCATATCCGCGGATCCGCCATTTTTAATCGATCGTCGCGCGACATCGAGATTATTGATGCACTAATCGATTAATCACTTGCACGTAGAATATATATATATATCGGAGAACACTTGAATTTTTCTAGCCCCCACCCGATTACTTCCGTCTTTTCCGGTTCCCACCGTGAAACTGTCACTAATTTTACTCCGCATCATACTTCCGCCCTCCCTTCCACGTCTTGTTTATTTACTAACCCACTTTACATTACTAACTCCGATTTGTTTACATCTCGTTGAATCTAACGCTCACTCGTTCTTCTCAACATATTACTGCTATCTCCACCATAGCTCAACTACCTCCCACTATATTCCCCCAACCAATCACTTCTCAACCTATCATCTCCGACATATATATATATATATATAACCATAGTTTTGAGATAACTTACCTTCGAATAATGGAATGAGGTATCCGAGATTCCATTCTAGAAGCTTTTTCTTCATTATCTTACATGCCATCACGAAATCTTGATAAAATATATGAAATCACTACCGTATAAAAGAACAGACAAACTAAGAATGCTGACTGATATAGAGGAAGTCTCCGCCGTGTATACATGCATAAACGTTCTAGCTTGTAGCAGATAGTCATTTGTTTAAACCTGTCGAACCTAGTCGAAACCTCCTCATAATAATATAGCATAGTTGTGCGAAATAAAATTGTCCATTCATAGAGAATAAACGTATTATTTCTGCCAATGTAACGCCCAAAAAATTACTGCAAATGTTTTATTTAGTTCGTTCAAAACATGATTTATTTCACTCAAATAAATATTATTTGTTCAAGTAAATCATGTTGAAATAGACTATTATATTCCGCTAATCAAGTAAATATTATTGTGACAAATAAATCATGTTCAAACGAAGAATTCAGTTTCTGTAGGCATATCATAGATTAGTTTTCATCGGATTTAATTGGTTCTAACTATACTTCAGGTATAGTGGGACTGAGAAAACTTTGTCATTAAATATGTTGAGAAGTGTTCATTGCAAAGAAACGTGCAAAAATTGATACATCTTACAATTATACAGGGTGGAACGTTAACGCCGCACTTCCTTTAAACGGGTTATTCCTGAGACTTTTCTAAGGAAAACGCAGTTGGCCGATTTAAAATCTAGCCACTGGTTAAGGAGATATTAAAGATTAAATTCTGTATGCAATTATTGATTTTCCATATGATTGCAGTAGATTGGTATTTACGTGTGGCAAGTGCAAGTATAAGAGAGAAGTTGCTGCTATGACTTTTCACTCTCCCCTTTTATTGATTTTTTCGGAATCGTTGAGAAGTTGCTGCCGGTTAGCTGTTTTGCTTTTTTATTGATTATCTGGAAATTTTGAGATTTAATTCACGTTATCGCGCAGAAACTAACGCGTACGCGCAATTTACCTACGGAGAATCTTGGCTGACTGTAATTGTGTGCGTCCCCATACCATTTAATTTCCGATGCCAAATAATTAATGGGCAAATCGAGATAATGTAAATTAAATTCAATGAGGATTGAACACTTTAAATCAAGACTATGCTCCAGTCAATGAGCGCTCAGTTGTGCATATCTGTCGATCATTGACTGTAAGCGAGAAAAAGAAGCTATAGCCGAATAGTCACGTCGTTGACTCTTAGCCTAATAAATGAAAAAATTGCGTAATCAAATGTTTATTTACCTGATTTTATGGAGCCACTTCAAGGATGGGCAGCATTGTAAATGTGCTCCATATGGCCACCTTCAGCATCGATGCACGCCCTTGCTCGTCGGAGAAGATTTGCTTGGACAGTGGCTACCATCTCAGGTGTGATCTCCGTGATAGCCACATCCAATCGCGCTGCTAGTTCTTCTTGATCCCGCATTAGATGTCTTCCCGTGTAGACCTTTTCTTTCAAGGCCCCCCAAAAGAAGAAATCTAATGGATTCAAATCAGGAGATCTAGCAGGCCAATTGATGGGACCACCACGGCCGATCCATTTGCCGGGAAACTTACGGTGCAGCACGCCTTTCGTAGTGGCCGTGTTATGCGGAGCTGCTCCGTCGTGCTGGAACCACATTTTCTGCCGAATTTCTAGAGGAACATCTTCCAGAAGGTCTGGAAGCTGATTCTCTAGAAATTCGGCATAAATGTCTCCCGTCAATCGAGATGGTAGGATGCGCGGTCCAATCTGTAAACAATTCACAATGATCTTTAGTTGCAAGCATTATTAGCATTTAAGAAACGTGAATAAGTGTTAGAAACTTACCAATTATTTTCCGACGATGCCTGCCCAGAGATTTACCGACCATTTGTATTAAGATTTCTATTCTCTTATTACATGTGGGATACTCTCAGCCCAATGGTGGTCGTTTCGCATGTTCATAACACCATTTTTGTCAAACATGCTTTCGTCAGAGAATAAGATACAATTTATGAAATCGTTATCCTCTCCTTGTTTTGCGAAAAGCCAGTGGCAAAACTGCAAGCGGTTCCCATAATCTCTGGGCAATAATTCCTGTACACTCGTGTACTTGTAGGGGTGCATCAATTCGTCATAAAGCACTCGCAGCACCGTGGTGTGATTGCTGCCTAAATCTCTAGCTACGGCTCGTGTGCTGGTCCTCGGCCTCTCCCGGAATTCGCGCAGCACCATCTCCTCAAAGGCAGGAACGCGTGATGTTCTCTGCTTGCTGTTGTCACTATAATTTGGCGCCAAACTGCCCATGTCCCTCAATCGGTGCACAACCGTCTTGATGACATTTTTGTCCGGGTGTCGCCGATTGGGGAACTTTTCCGCGTACACCCTCGCGGCTACGGTAGACGAAGCATTGTTCTGCCAGTATAACTGGAGCAGATCACAGTATTCAATGTTGCTATAACTCATTTTTCACTAAATTTACGGTTGAAAAACGGAGAAAACAATGCACATTTATGTCGACAAACTGGTAATAGATTTTTCAGTTGCTAATAACAACCACCCCCTTTTTTTTATAGCAAGGGCTACTTTCGCACCACTAGGGGTTGTTATTAGCAACTGAAAAAATTATTACCAGTTTGTCGACATAAGTGTGCATCATTTTCTCCGTTTTTCAACCGTAAATTTAGTGAAAAATGAGTTATAGCAACATTGAATACTGTGATATGCTCCAGTTATACTGGCAGAACAATGCTTCGGTCACCGTGGCCGCCAGGGTGTACGCGGTAAAATTCCCCAATCGGCGACACCCGGACAAAAATGTCATCAAGACGGTTGTGCACCGCTTGAGGGACATGGGCAGTTTGGCGCAAAATTATAGTGACAACAGCAAGCAGAGAACATCACGCGTTACTGCCTTTGAGGAGAGGATGCTGCGAGAGTTCCGGGAGAGGCCGAGGACCAGCACACGAGCCGTAGCCAGAGATTTAGGCAGCAATCACACCACGGTGGTGCGAGTGCTTTATGGCGAATCGATGCACACCTACAAGTACACGAATGTACAGGAATTATTGCCCAGAGATTATGGGAACCGCTTGCAGTTTTGCCGCTGGCTTCTCGCAAAACATGGAGAGGGTAACGATTTCATAAATTGTATCTTATTCTCTGACGAAAGCATGTTTGACAAAAATGGTGTTATGAACATGAGAAACAACCAGTATTGGGCTGAGAGTAACCCACATGTAATAAGAGAACAGAAATCTCAATACAAATGGTTGGTAAATCTCTGGGCAGGTATCGTCGGAAAATATTTGGTAAGTTTCTAACACTTATTCACGTTTCTTAAATGCTAATAATGCTTGCAACTAAAGTTCATTGTGAATTGTTTACAGATTGGACCGTGCATCCTACCATCTCGATTGACGGGAGACATTTATGCCGAATTTCTAGAGAATCAGCTTCCAGACCTTCTGGAAGATGTTCCTCTAGAAAGTCGGCAGAAAATGTGGTTCCAGCACGATGGAGCAGCTCCGCATAACGCGGCCACTGCGAAAGGCGTGCTGCACCCCAAGTTTCCCGGCAAATGGATCGGCCGTGTTGGTCCCATCCCTTGGCCTGCTAGATCTCCTGATCTGAATCCATTAGATTTCTTCTTTTGGGGGGCCTTGAAAGAAAAGGTCTACACGGGAAGACATCTAATGCGGGATCAGGAAGAACTAACAGCGCGATTGGATGCGGCTATCACGGAGATCACACCTGAGATGGTAGCCACTGTCCAAGCAAATCTTCTCCGACGAGCAAGGGCGTGCTACGATGCTGAAGGTGGCCATATGGAGCACATTTACAATGCTGCCCATCCTTGAAGTTGCTCCATAAAATCAGGTAAATAAACATTTGATTACGCAATATTTTCATTTATTAGGCTAAGAGTCAACGACGCGACTATTCGGCTATAGCTTCTTTTTCTCGCTTACAGTCAATGATCAACAGATATGCACAACTGAGCGCTCATTGACTGGAGCATAGTCTTGGTTTAAAGTGTTCAATCCTCATAGAATTTAATTTATATTATCTCGATTTGCCCATTAATTATTTGGCATTGGAAATTAAATGGTATGGGGACGCACACAATAACGGTCAGCCAAGATTCTCCGTAGGTAAATTGCGCGTACGCCTTTGTTTCTGGGCGAGAACTTGAATTAAATCTTAAAATTTCCAGCTAATCAATAAAAAAGCAAAACAGCTAACCGGCAGCAACTTCTCAACGATTCCGAAGAAATCAATAAAAGGGGAGAGTGAAACTTCATAGCAGCAACTTCTGTCTTATACTTGCACTTGCCACACGTAAATACCAATCTACTGCAATCATATGTAAAATCAATAATTGCATACAAAATTTAATCTTTAATATCTTCTTAACCAGTGGCCAGATTTTAAAACGGCCAATAGCGTTTTCCTTAGAAAAGACTCAGGAATATCCCGTTTAAAGGAAGTGCGGCATTAACGTTCCACCCTGTATACAACGGCAAACTCTCTTGCATAAGTGATAAGTATAGATCAAGAAAAAAATAATAACTAGCTGCTTTACTAAAAACATAAATAAAAGGTTTTACTGTATATCTATTAATTATAGTGGAATTATTGAATTATAATCGTGGATATAATATTTTTTGGGAACATAGATAATTTCATGGCAAAAGAGAATATGATTGTTGTATGTATGGGTGTGACAGAGAAATGAAAACATAAGGATTTAGAAGGTCATACACAATGTTCATTAAAAGGATAGAACTACGTGTTTAAATATTTTGTTAATGTTACAGAGTTTATCAACGAATAGAATATCATAATGTGTATCCTACATAATGTAAACAGTGTTTATAACCCCCTTTCCTCTTATTATTTAGGAAAATATAAATTTCTCAATAAAATAAAAGGCACGTAATTTGTTTGATTTTCCTAAACCTTATTATGGTAATATTTATTTGACCTTGTAAGATTATTTGATCAAAGATGATATGAAGATTGAACAATTTTATTCCAACGGAATCTTCTATTTGTCGCATATTTTTGTAGCTGAACTAAAAATAAAGCTTTTCAAAATATTGTATGAATTTATCATTTCATCTAGTCGTTCACTATTTTATAGATATTTCGATTTGTTATTGTAAGCAAGTAAGCGACTAGCATGTAGTAGCAGTTGTGCGCACATTTTCAGCCAAATTTTTATCTGTTTGTAGTTTTAAATAGAAATATGTTGTAAACGATTGGATGAATTGATAATTTCATATAGTATTGTGGAAAGCTCTGAAGGTCAGCTATAAGGACATTCAATACAAAACAGGGGCTCTTATTTGAAAAAAAAACTGAGGAAATCGTCATATAACCTTTGCATAACCTCTTAAGACCAAATGTACATCGCCTTAATTACACAATTGAAGGAACTTCCTTTCCTTGTAAGTGAAGTTTGATCCTACTTATATAAGCACCTCCTTCGAAACGATTAAATCCTAGTACTCCTACTTCGTACCTTATTACTAGATTTTCAAAGAGAAAAAAATGTTAGTGAATTGCAACACACACCACGTGCATCTCGCATCTCATTATTTTATAGTACCTTAATAATTTAGGATTCTGTTAGATAATAAAGGGAATATTAGTATGTTTAGGTGGGCTTAATCTTTTTAGAGAAGACGCTTATCAAATCAGAATTGCAATTCGTTTACAAGGAAGTTCGTTCAATTGTATAATTATATTTTTCGTTTCTTCTTTAAGATTAAATTATTGATGTTTAAAGTAATCATTATCGTCAAAGTTCCATCATTTTGAATTAATTTTATTATTTCAAACATATGATAAATCCAATGAATGTGAAGGAAGCAAAAAGCTTTTATATAATTTAAAGATGAGCAACATATATTGATGATTATCAGCAACTATTTCCTTATTATAGAAACGTAAGAGTTTCCGATTTTATATTCCAGCCCGTTGTATTCCTTATTAGGTCAATGGCTACTCCAACTTTTTTAGCTGCAGAAGTAAAAGCATGTCGTATCAAGAGACACGGTAGTGTCTCGACGGCAAATACACAAAAGTAGGTATAGACGTGTTCTATACCGCCGTCGAGGTACTACTCTCTTATACAGCAAGTTCGGCCGTCTCAATTTTCAAACTAATTTATCTCCATGAATGGTTAATTGTCATGATTTAAGTAAAGCTTTTCCTCAAATGGTTTGGAACAAGCTTTCATTTGAGCCCATGAACATGAAAATTGGTTCACGCAATCCAGAGATCTAATACTATGTTAGCTATATATATATATCAAATTTCAGATTTTTCTCCATAATCTTCTTCTTCTTTTCTAGCCAGAATGTATGTCTCGGGCTGTAGTTGGTCGCTAAGAAAAATGACGTCATTTTCACAACCCTTCCAACATAATATACTCAACGACCAAACTCTATATGGTTGTGAACTGTCAATTAAAATCGATATAATCGATAATTAATTCGGCGACTATATTGAACTGTAAATTGTAATGTGAGGTTATTTTTATTTAATGCAGTAAGGCTATTCATCGTGTTGCGATATTGCATCTGTTAAATTTCTAAAATCACAAATAAATTAAATTAACAGTGACAGAAGGAATCGCGAATTAGATAAGTATAACATTATATTTTACAATACAGGATGTAGTATACTTTGTGGGGGGGGGGGGGTATTTCTTTTTCAGATTAAATTAAGACAGAACATTTTCATTTTCATTGTTGAGGATAGAGCTGACTGGATTAAATAAAATTAATATTTACAACTCTGTACCAATGAAAAGTATACTTTCAATATCAATGTGCATCAGTCATTATCAGGAGGATATTAATTGAAAAAAATTTTTAAGGTATTTAATAATCATATGCTCGACTTCCAGGTGTGGAAATCATTAATAAAATTTATGTTTAACTTTTTCTTTTTTTAAGCTGATATGGATTTCAATTGTTCGATAGGTTATATCTTATATGCGAACAAATATTTCAGATTAAATTATAGTAATGCTTGTTTGGAAAATATGAAGCATTCCGATGAACCTTTATTTACGTTGAGTACAAGTTGACTAGTATTTGGATTTAACATAATTATACGATAATAGATGTTTACAAAAGATGCAAAGACACCTAAATATTACAGATCTTTAGTCTCAAGGAAGTTAGGTTACCAAGCAATAAAGAAAATGGAGATGATGCAACATCAAATACTGGTAAGTAACTGAGATGCTTCATGTTCCTTCAAATATTTATTTTCTTTGAAGATTGAGATTGTTAAATTATGTATTTGATTTTAGGTTTACTCGTAGTGTCGTTATTTAGTATTTTAAAGTCACTGTATAAGTCTATTATAGCAAACAGTAATACTTGTGCTTTGACTTAAATATATTTGGTACAATTGAATTAAAAATCCAATAAAGATGGTTCAAACATACTGACTATTGGAGTTGGATCAAAGATTGTTTTTTTCACTCCTATATTCTGAGACTTGAAACAGGCAAAGATGAAAGCATTGAAAGATTGGCAAAGTAAGAATAAGCCAATTTTCAGAAAAACGTCGTCCATTGCTCAACCACAATTTAAGTATGAGATTTATTGGATGAAATTATGTAAAATTCAGTTAATAGCTGCTGATTGTTTTCCTCCATTATCTATGTAAGTATTCAAGACGAGAGGCAGTATACTGGTCATTGGTATGGATGAAAAAATGCACGTTTATTCTCAATGGAAAAAAACTCAATCTAAAAATTAGTTCTTTCGACTCCATTTTGCAGCACCAGAAATCCGACCAGTTTCAAGTGTGTAGAAATTTACGAAACGAAAATTTGAGGACTTTGGCACAGGAAATGTTATAAGGAGACTTCCCAATGTATCTCACATTTCATCTTTGTCAAGAGTTAGCAGCATAAACGTGACAATGATTGGTGCTAAAAAGAAACCGCGTATGCAAAACGACAATGCCAACTTTGATTATATGCTTCATTGTAGCTTATTTGAAGCTTTACGAATTGCTTTTCCAGTCTTGCCCCTCTATCACCTGAAGCAGCTGATGGAGTTACTGAAGTTTGGCAAAGTTAGATGTTGGTAAAAAGTCAAATGTTGATAAACAGAAAATGTAAATTAATTAAAACATACATTTTACTTAATTATTTTTATATGTTGAAAGTATGTTTTTTGATTATGAAAAATTTAATCAAACTTTTATTATGGGGAAACTGTAAACATTAAAAAACTAGCCTGAGCATTAATTATGAAGATCATTTATGCAAAATGCATTACAAATATCAATAAATTCAATGTGTTGACTGTGATATTTTTTCAATATTAATATATATTTTTTTATTAGTTAAGCGCTGCTGTTTCAAAAAATGAGAAGGGTGGAAATTTTCTTTAAATTCTGTAGAAATTAAAAGAATGATTTAATTTTTTAAATATTATACTCTTACAAAACGTTATGAAATCCCACAAAAAACAGACTTCGACTGTAAAAAAAGACGGTAAGCACATGAACCATCTAGCATAAATAATATAGTAAAATTATCCAATTAAAAAAAGTAGTAAAATCCAAATATTAGGCAAGTATATTTTTTCACCTTAGCAAAAGTTAAATTTAAAAAAAAGGAACAAAAAAATTACTTGCCGGGCCCGTAATGTCCATGCACAGTGAGAAATAGAATCGTATGTGGTTTGGCTAAATTCACTCTGTATTTAACATGAAATTTGCTATAATACGCTATAGCTGAATCACACACACTATTCAATTTCCCACCGTGCATGGACATTACGGGCCCGGCAGGTAATTTTTTTATTCCTTTTTTTTAAATTTAACTTTTGATAAGGTGAAAAAATATACTTGCCTAATATTTGGATTTCACTACTTTTTTTAATTGGATAATTTTACTATATTATTTATGCTAGATGGTTCATGTGCTTGCGTCTTTTTTTACAGGCGAAGTCTGTTTTTTGTGGGTACTATAAGCTGAAAAAATATTGATGTCTATCCTAGCCTCTGAGGTGGCTTCTTTGATCGAGTGGCATACTATTTGCGCAAAGACAGCTTTATATGACTTTTTGAAACACTATGTGAGAAGTTGGATGTTTCCTGCAAGGCAAGCGTGCGAGAAGCAGCTGTTTTGCGCACTCTTTGTAAATGCGTGCGAGAAGCATTTTTGAGTGAGAAACTATTGTTTCTCACACTGTACAAATAATTGTGCAAAATTGATAAGATTTTTGAAAATTTTGAAAATTAAACATTTTTATTAAAAGAAAGAAATATTTTAATGAAACATAATATTATTAAATTTATCTATAGATGTTCTATTAATCTATACAAATCTGTTTAATAACGATTATTTTTTGTAACATTCCATCTAAAAATCGTTTTAACATTTTTTATTTAGAAAGCTTTAATAGTTAATTATTAATTTTATTATGCAGCAACTGTGTTCTGCATCGATTGGAGACTCCCAAAATTATAAAGATAAAGCTATACTTTATTGATTAAACATCACGATTTTCAATTTTTTGTGAGCAGAAATGAAGCAAGCCACTTTCCATGAAAAATGACAGTTTCCAGTACTGTCTACATGGCATAAGCATCTGTATTCATACTAATCGTACCTCCTGCAACGATTCGGTTATCGAAAAATTGAAAATCGTGAATGTGATGTTTTATCTAAATTAATTAGAGTTTTTCCCTTTCTATGTGGGGGCTCCGCCCCCACACCCCCGCGAGGGGATTCGCCCCCTCGACCCCTGTTGGGGCCTAAGCCCTCCTTATTTCATCTTTGACCACTTTTTGCTTCGAATTTCAGCTTAGAAATTTACTTAAGATGAAGACCGCACACAGTACTGCATTGAAAGTTAAAGTAAGACAATTGATTTTACCTAAGATCGTGCTAAGCTTAAGTTCCATATGTAAATTCGGGCCTCTATTAAACTTCTCACAAAATGTTTCAAAAAGTAATAAGTGTAACACATGCTTCTCGCACTTGTTTCACGATGTACTATTTTATTAGAAATGAATAATATATCTAATGACCCACGTATTTGCTTTCTTACACCAAGATAATTGATTAGAGCGGATGCCACGCATATTTTTGTACTAGAAAAAATAATAAAATTTAGAAAAGTTGAGTTAAATTTTTTTTGGAAGATTTTATACGATCTTTAATTTGTATTTCTAAGCGAGAATTTGTTTTCCTTATGTTTTTAATATTTATCAGAGAAATTCTTTGCGTACGATACCCTGTAGTTGAAGCTAACGGTATAATATCAGTTTTTTTAGATACATCTCCTTAATTTGAGTCATTAACTGACGCCATGTTATAAAAATTTAAGACTATTTTTGGAATCCTACGTTTGATCATATTTCGCCTGGCTCAACTCAAATTCGAGATACCTTTGAAGAACCTTTTTATTCTTAAATCTTCTGACAGACCTACATGAACGATTAAGTATATGGACGATTTCGTATAATTAATTCTGCTATATGATAGTCTCTTATCATATTGACCCGTATAAAACAACAAAACACGCTTTGATCAATAGATTAAAAAAATCAATTTTGCTTTCAATATAAAATATCTACCATTTCCTTAGTGCTATTTATAGCTTTTTAAAGATGATTCGCTTAAGAAGGTTCAGGGATTACGTAAAATTCAGATAATTAAGTAACTCTAAGAGAGTATATTGTTCTAGTGTATTCTATTTTTTAATATTTTTGCCGACTATATTTCAATAATATTCGACTCGAAAGATTGCATACTATACACGGTTTCTTCTAGGATACGGTAAAATATAATCAATTGAGATGGGGTGCGATTCTTTAAAAATTCAAAGTGATGAATAAAAAATTATTGAACATACAGTTTAGAACCTTCAGAAGCAGTACGCAAAATATCAGTTTGGGGAACCAAATAAAGTTGCATGTAATTTAGTAAAACGTAAGCAAAAAGTCAAGCTTGCTGACTGCACGGGATGATGTGCGGTGAGAAGGGGCATCCCAGTTCCTTCCCCTGTTAGAGAGATACTACTAAACCTCTTAAGGACCACATCAATATTTCTTGAGCAAGCGATGGAACTGTTTGTTGATTCTAAGCTTCTTTGATAATATGTCGGCCATCCAAAGGAGGTGAAGCTCCATATTGCAAGAAATCAAAAAATCTTTACTATGTTTAAATTATAGAATATCAGATAAAATTATTGATTGAAAAACTGAATATCAGGACTCAGTTGGGCAATTTGATACGATAACTATTCCTTCGGCTCTTTCCCTTTTTATTTTATTTAAAACTTTTTATATTAATCTCAACGGGGGGAACGCATAAAAGAAAATATTTTCCTAAGATATTCTGAATGCATCTATAGCTTCAGACACGGGATCTTGTTCCCACGATACAAAACGTTCATATTTGCTGTTACAGTGACTAGCAAACTAAAAAATTTCTAATGAACTAAAACTTTGTTTTATGTACTAAATGAAGTGTTAGACGGTTTGTATACAATCATGTAGTAATTGTAATTTACGAGATTTTTGATCAGCTTCAGAATTTTCTTTGGATTTTATGTGTGAAGGGAATATCCGAACTCTATACTTTTCGAGCTATTGCCAAATTGATCTGGTTAATGCATTTAAATTTTTAAATTGGATATCTTTCATACAATTTACATAAAAAATGGCCATTGTATAGTCAATTCTAAATAAAATTTTAACATCTTGTAGGCTATTCGCCAACCATATTAGATTAAAATAGGCTGTTTTTAGTTGAAGCTAATTTATAAAATGCCTTACTTCAGAGCATCTTCGGAATCCGTTAACTTTCTAATTTTTGCAAACAGCTCCCCACCCCTTTAACGAGACGAATGAGAATATTTATAATAAATATTCATGGATAACTAAAGACAAAACCTCTACAAGAACGCGTGACTTTCACTAGTTGCAATTTGATATATTAGATTTTAACATCATAACTTAATTATAATTACCTCTTATTATTTAATTTTAGTTTGCTATTTTTGCCCTTTAAATTTGTTAGTGTATAACCAAGTAAATTTATTGCAGGACAGCAGTCCATATTTGATCTGATAAACTTTGCATGATACCTTATTTTAGCCTTATATGATTTTAAGAATGTTTCTATGATTTTTTTACAACGAGCCTTCGTTTTTTGGCAATTCTAAAGTCATCGATAATGAATAAGAAATAGACCCTAAATATTTGTAATTCTAAAAAGGGACTTAGTTGACTCTTACAATAATTTATAATAAATCAAAGATTCTCTAACAATTTACAAGTTGTAATTATATTAGCAAAACATTCCTCATATGATTCTCCCAACAAGAAGAAATCGTCTGAATATAAAACAGATCTGAATCCTAAATTTTTTAGGTGACAAATGGTTGCTTTCATTAATTTTGTAGATACAAGAGGAGTAACACTCTAACCAAACGGTAAATATAAAAATTCATAAAGAACTTCAGCAAACATAATTCTCAAGACTTACTACATTCTTTATCTACAGAGCCCAGACAATAGGCTTCTTTGATGGCTAATGTCACCATGAAATTATCATTATGGATCAAATTAAGTGCAATTTTATAATCCCCAACTTCAATGTAATCCGCAAAAATAAACTCATTTAGATTTGTAAGAGTCAAAATTGATCTACATGGTTTATTACTTTCCGGTTACAATAAAATAGAAGAAAGGAATTGACCTTTTAAACGTTCACATTCCTCGATCACGCCTTTTCAATAAATCGTTTGATTAGAATAAAAATATTGTTAATTTCTATTTTTTATCTCATTTTACCTAAGGCAAGTTTGCTTTGAATAGTAAACGATTTAAACGGTGCCTTAACACACACACACCTATCTAATCACAGAGTAATAGTTTCGAGCCTGATATTATCTATTTCCAAATGTTATAAAAGTGTTTTAATCGATCCGCCACGCAAGTTACAGAACAAATTAACGTTTCCTGGAGTAAAATCCTTTGTTGGAAGTCCTCTGTCCGATGTACTGCGATACCTATTGTTATTTGTTGCGTTATAATTTTTTTGGGACGACAAATTCGTTGTTTGTGTTTGCTCTATCGACGATCCCACATTGCTCTTGTCCGATGGTTAAGGTATGTTCCTATAGATTTTTTAAATATTCTGCGATTGTTTCTTCACCTTAAGTTCTTCAGCAAATTGATCTATTAGTTATGTTGCTTTCAGATTTTCTACTTTTTCCCAACATATAATCAATAGAATTACAATGACTTAAAATTGCTTTTTAATGACGCATTAACTTTTGCCAAAACTAACCTTCGGCGAAGAGTAGACTTGTCACACATAACATCAACATTCAACCAATTAATATCACTCAGACCTTCAAACATTGAAATATCTTCTGTTATACAGGGTTTGCAGTTAACTATTGCCAATCCAGGAAATTCGGATAGGGGGCAAAATTCTAAGTAAAAAAGTTCCGAACACTTTTGTGCTAGCACACCCTTAATTACAAAGTTATTAGCAATTAAAAATCCTCGATCACAATTAGCTTTGATTAGGCGGAAGATTCTACTGGCCGCATTACTAGCCTATAAGCGTTAAGATTCTATAAAAAGTAATACTAACACAAACACTGGCAGTGGATACACCCACCTGAGCCTGTGACAACTGCCGAAAACCGAACGGCTGAGACTCGAGTGTGAGCGCTATAAAAACAATTAAAACATAAACAATATCTAGACACATTTGTAAGATAAGATTGAAACTTTTGCAATTTTCATTTAACAAGTTAATCAATTTTATTTTTGAATTTTAGGTATTTTTACGATGAAAATGAGTCCTAATTCAACATAATTATGTCAATTTTAGAGTATAATTTATGGTTTCAATTACTTAATCAAATCGCTAAAAATAGTCGTAATTATGTTGTTTGGACTCGTTTTAACCACAAAAATATGCACAAATTAGTAATAGGAATTAGAAATTTGATAAAATAATATTGCAACAGTTTTAATATCTCATAATAATTTAATGTAGTGTATTTACGTTTGTCTAGTTTTTAAAGCGAGATCTATTGTTAAATGAATAATTCTAAGTGCCCGATGATTCTCCTCGCTTTAAATACCAGACAAACGTAAACATCTACTTTAAATTATTAAGAGAAATTGTAACTTTTGCAATGTTATTTTATCAAATTTCTAATTTCTATTTCTAATTTGTACATATTTTTATGGCGAAAATGAGTCCAAGCACGACTTAATTACGAATACTTTTAGCGACAATTATTAAATAATTAAAACCCTAAATTATACTCTAAAATTGACGTAATTATGTTGAGTTAGGACTCATTTTCATTGTAAAAATACGTACTATTAAAAAATTATAATAATTAACTTGTTAAATGAAAATTGCAAAAGATTCAATCTTAGCTTACAAATTTGTCGAAATTATTTATGGTTTGATTGTTTTCATAGCGCTCACACTCGAGTCTCAGCCGTTTGGTTTTTGGCAATTGTCAGTTGTCACAGGCTCAAGTGGGTGTGCCCACTGCCCGTGTGTTTGTGTTAGTATTGCCTTTTGAGAATCTTAGCGCTTTTGAGCTAGTAACACAGCCAATAGAATCTTCCGCCTAATCAAAGTCAATTGTGATCGAAGATCTTTAATTGCTAATAACTTTTTTATTAAGAGCAATAACGAAAAAGTTTTTAGAACTTTTTTATTCAGAATTTCGCCCCCTATCTAAATTTCCCGTGGTTGCCATAGTTATCTGGATACCCTGTATATTTCTCCTTAGAAGTGATTTTATTAGTTTTGATGGTGTCCCGAAGCAAACATATAGTCAATATTTGACATCTCATTATTATTCTTTTATTGCGACTACATCGACATCATTAATCGCACAATCCACTTCAGCATTTAATTTAGGTGGATCTAAAAACAAAAAATTCTCAGGTGAAAGATATTTATTAATAAGAAAATCTTTCTCTTTCAGTGATAAGCTCAGTTTTAAAATATCAAACCAGCGGACATCTAAATATTCATGCACAGGAAATGGTAATACACGTTCTGCTATTATTCTTCCAATAACGTTAAAAACATCGCCAATCAGTGCATCCTCACCGGACGTCGCGTATATCTCTATCGAATTAGTAACTTTCTCTATATTTTCTTTTGACTGATTACTACTGTTACAGAGCCGTCAATTACGTGACCTAATTTGTATAGTATCTTACTTTTCAGCCAAATTTATGTTCGACGACGATTCAAGGGTAGTTCTCGCATTTCGATCAGTTGAAATTAAATTTTGTGTCATAAAAATATCACAAATATTAAATCTATGAAAGATGATTTTTTAATTGACAATATTAGGCTAATATGTTAGGTTAAGCCAAAACCTCGAGTAGTAAAATATTGTATTTATATGAAATTTCTCTAACAGGTTAGAGCCTGACTACGTTACAAGACCGAATAGGTCCGATTTATATTCTAAACTGAGAAGAAACAGTAAGTAAAAGAAGTGTACCTCGTTTAATTAAAGAGAAAAATTCAATAGTAGTTGAAGTCTATACAGAATAGTGCTTGTTTTCTACAATAGAAATAATTGGACTTATTACATCTTAATTGACTAAATGAAGACGATGACGGACGCCTATGTCGATATCATTTTTTCTTGTTCCGTTTATAGTGGAGCCCGGAATCAATTGTAACACGTGTCAATTGCAACCTTCTCCAATTTTTCACTCTGTCTGTTAATGAAATTTAAAGTGGTTTAGTACCATTCTTCAATACTATAAGACGCTATGGTTGTAATAAGTTAAAGTCGCTAATGTTAAGCTATTATTTGTGGAAAAGAGGAAATAAGCTTTCTGTACTCTCTTTTGAAAGTATTTCATTTGTTACTTAACCTCGAATTGCTGAATTAGTATTGTGTAAATATTAACATTCAAAACAGAGCTGGAATTGTCATTTATTTGAATACATTTTTCAATGTCGAGCAATTATTAAATACAAAATTATGTTGACGAAATTTTACTACGTAGTATTTTCGAAGGGATGGATTTTCAATTGTATTGAGTAAATCGGTGTCGTTTGAAACGTACTAATTTAATAGGGAAATGGTAGATCTTTCTGTTAAGCTAACAATAATTCGTTGCATATTGCAATAAGTATAGTACTGATAAATTAAATATTTGAATGTTATAAGAAATGAAATTGTTTTGTATGAAAAGAGTATTAATTTTATATAACAGTCAGTCATTTTTATTTTGATATTTTACAATTAAATTTCATTTCTTAATACATGTTAACCTTTAGATAACACTTCGTTTAATGAACTACCTTCAGCTACTTTTATATCCACGCACTACAGGTATTAAAGATATGTTACAATTCAATCTACTTGGTATCGAATATAACAAAGTGCACTTGGTACTATATTGGTTTTCTGCATATCAAGTAATTAAACTATCTTCATTTCCTGAGATTTTTAAGAACAGCAGTATTTTCACAGACAATTAAAGTATTTATTTTATTATTATTTTGATTCCGGTGTGTATGTCCCCCATCTCTTTAATGACCTCTTCAACCTTCATGATATTACTGTCTAGTCTAATCCATCTGATGAACTACTGCTACGTCTAGGACTCTTCTTTGCCATCTTTTCTATTTCAAGCCGTCGCTTACTTGGTGCAAAGAAAGAGAACGAGATGTAGAATGTGCATGGTGCTCTGTGCAGTTCACTAACTTTTTTCTCTCTTTGAAAATATGGCAACAAGGCATGAAGTGGTGATACTACAATTTGATCTTAAGAAAGAGGCACGAAATATACATATACAGGGTATCCGGTTAACTATAGCCAAACTGGGATATTCGAATAAAGGATGAAATTCCGTGTAGAAAAGTTCAAAACACTTTTAGGCTAGCACCCTTAATTAACCATTTCGCTACTACGGGTGACCAGAGTCACCCACCAGAAAACGTCGCATCTCTTACAGAAATGGAATAAAAAATCAAAACAGATGCTTTCAATTCCATTTTTTCAATTCGCAAACAATTGTAAGCGCTCTGGTAATGTTACAAAGTTGTTTTTGAGACAAAAATCTTAGCTCGGATTGTTTAAGGCTCACCACGGTACTCCGTTCAAAGTAAGGCACTCCGTGTCAAGGACCGCCGTAGCGAAAGGGTTAAAAAGTTATTAGCGATTAAAGATCCTCACTTATAATTGGGTTTGATTGGGCGAAGGATTCTATTGCCCGTGTTACTAGTCTATAATCGCAAAGGTTCTGTAAATGGTAATGCTAACATAAATACACGCGCGAGTAGTGGATACACGCAGCTGAGCCTGTGACGATTGCTGAAAGCCGATCGGCCGATTCTCGAGTGTTAGCGTTATAAAAAAAAATCAAAATATAAATATTCTTGCCAAAAGTCATAAGCTAAGATTGAAACTTTTGCAATTTACAATTAACAAGTTAATAATTTATATTTTCGAATTGTACGCACTTTTACGACGAAAATGAATCCAAATACAGCATAATTACGATTATTTTTAGCGATCTTAATAATGAATGAAAACTGTTAAGTATGCTCAAAAGTTTAGGTAATTATGTTGTAATTGGACTCATTTTCATCATCAATTGAGTACAATTCGAAAATATGAATTATTAACTTGTTAAATGTAAATTGCAAAAGTTTCAATCTTAGCTAATGACTTTCGTCAAGAATATTTATATTTTGATTATTTTTATAGGGCTCACACTCGAGAATCAGTCGATCGGCTTTCGGCAGTTGTCACAGGCTCATCTGTGTGTATCCACTACTCGTGTGTATTTGTATTAGTATTACCATTTACGGAATCTTTGTGCTTATACGCTAGTAACGCGGTCAATAGAATTTTTCGCCTAATCAAACCCAATTAAAAGAGAGGATCTTTAATCGCTAATAACTTTTTAATTAAGTGTGCTAGCCTAAAAGTGTTTTTAACTTTTTACTCAGAATTTCACACTCTGTCCGAATATCCCAGTTTGGCCATGGTTAACCGGACACCATGTATATAATAAGGTTTAAAAGAAACACGCCCTATTTTAATTGACTGGAAACTGGATATTTTTCGAAATACTAGGCGAAAAGATAGGGGTGGGGGCTTTATGAACACCTTGTATATGTAAATGAACAGCATTTTCAAAACATATAAAACATCATCGACTTTTTCCTAATTTATACTGTACGTTTTAAAGAGAATAGTGATTCGTCACATCATACTCTTAAAAACTTATCAACACCATTGCTATGCATAATTTGAAGAGGTATCACTTCTACAGAAGATAAAATTTTATTAACGTGATTTAGAGATATTTTAATCATATTTAATGTTATATTTAATTTTTAAAAACGTAATTCTTCAGGTTAGTTTATTTAATATTTATTGTTTTGCAATTTGCTTAAAATATTTAAACATTCATTGTGATTCTTTTTTTTTTAGTGGTTTTATTACCTATTTTCCGTAATGACGCTCTTTGTTTAAAATAACTTTATCTTATAGTATACCTGAGTCTATAGTCAGTAGCTGGAGAATTAACTTAGATTCCACGCTCAGTATAAAGTTAGTTCGGCGCGCATTGTTGCTTGACTTTTAATTTAGTAAAAACGTTTCAACTATCAAAACTGAAAATATTTTATAGAATTAAAAGTAGTTTTTTCGAAATTTGAAAGTTCATTTATACCAAATGTAATTAGAGTCTATATGTTTATATAAATATATTTGTGTGTTGGGTTTTACGAATTCATTTGAATTGAGTATTTGGCATAAGTTGAAAGGAAGTTTTCATAGGTACTAGTAAAGTAAATAAGGCTTATGGACAGGTGCAGAAATCAATTTTGTGCTCTTCAAATATTTCGTAGTAATGAAATAAAAACTGGAGCAGCATTACTTTCCTACCTCTGGCAACATTTCTTAAGAGTAAAATACAGTCGAGCAGTTTGGCAGGAGGCACGGACTATACGTATGGTAATTCTACTTATATCCTCGAAGACCATTCTGTTAATCCCAAACGTATATAAACTGATCTATGTTTCCTAAGATTTATGATAATTATTTTGTTATAGGATTACGTGATAGATACTTGCGTCAGTAGATGGTTTCATTTCTTTAAATCTGTTTTGTGTATTATTGCTTAAAAATCTATCGTGACATTTCATAAAACTGGTCCAAAAACCCATGTGCTGTGTGCTTCGTTTATTCTCGAGTTATTACATTTTCTGAAATCAATTACGAGCTGCTAAACTAGAGTGGTATATATGGAAACTATATTTTTGATTTAGTATTCGTCAATCTACATGCAATACGTGAAATACGATATGGTAGAATATCAGAGGAAATCTTTGTGATTTACAATACTGTCAAGATTTTAATCCATTATTTCTAACACTCGCTCTTCTCATTGGTATTCACGCGAAACACTATCCGTGATCAAATTTATCCCTGGTCATGAATAAGAGAAAGTTTGAATCAATATCCACTTTAAACACAGTGTATACTATGCTATACTATATGGGGCATTCCATGTCAAATCACTGAGTCGCGGACCCGACCATTTTTTATTTTCTTGTAAATTTTTTGTTTTGAAGTAATCACAAAAAAAAGCTCTTATGCAAATTTTTAGAACTTTTCATTAAACTTTAAGAAAGTTACGAATTTGATAAAATCCCAGAATCTTTAACGTTTTCGAGTGTTCAAATGCTTGTAACTCTTTGAAAAATAAAGATAATTACATGATCGAAACGCCATTTTTCTCGACTTGAATTGAAGTTTCTTCAAGAAAATTGAAGCAAATGTAACTTTTTTTATCTATGATTTTTTTCCAATCTAATAAAAGATTCATGTTTTCGACGACAAACATTTTCAATATTTTTGAAAAAATTATTTAAACCATAGAATTTTAATATAATTTTTTCAAAAATATTGAAAATGATGTTTGTCGTCGAAAACATGAATCTTTTATTAGATTGGAAAAAAATCATAGATAAAAAAAAGTTAATTTGCTTCAATTTTCTTGAAGAAACTTCAATTCAAGACGAGAAAAATGGTGTTTCGATCATGTAAATATCTTTATTTCTCAAAAAGTTACAAGCATTTGAACACTCGGAAACGTTAAAGATTCTGAGATTTTAAATAATTCGTAACTTTCTTAAAGTTTAATGAAAAGTTCTAAAAATTTGCATAAGAGCTTTTTTTTGTAATTACTTGAAAACAAAAAATTTACAAGAAAATAAAAAATGGTCGGGTCCGCGACTCAGTGATTTGACATGGAATGCCCCATATACATACAGGGTCTTTTCCTAACAGCGGAGCATAGGAGACTCGTGTTAGTTGACTATAGCACTCAGAATGATCGAATCTGAGAGCGCTGATTGGTCAATATTACGTAGTACCAAACAGATAATAGGCCGTTACCAATAGTTGGATACAAAAAATGAGATTCATCCGCCATATTGGTGTGGAGAATGTTTACATGCTAATCCTAGCAGAAAGAGGTGTAAAATGGAGAAAAGTCAAATGGTAAGGTTACTAAAGTAAAAGAGAAAATAATGAATGGAAAGTACGAATAATCTTCATTTTCATTCAATGCATTCTATTTTTACTTTAGTAACGACAACATTTGACATTTTTCCATTTTACACCTCTTTCTGCTACGATCAGCATGTAAACATTTTTCCACACCAAAATGGCGGATGAATCTCATTTTTCGTATCCAACTATTAGTAACGGCCTATTATATGTTGGTACTACGCAATATTGACCAATCAGCGCTCTCAGATTCCATCATTTCGAGTGCTATAGTCAACTAACACGAATCTCCTATGCTCCTCTGTTAGAAAAAGACCCTGTAAGTTAGAGTAGTCGTTAAAAAGGGTACTTTTTTATTTTTACCGAGACGCCCACCAAATCTACACTCCAAATAAATACGAAAAATCAGTAGAGTCCCTAAAGATTGAAAAAAATTCCTAAAGTATGCTCAACCGACTTACTTTTTCCAACATAGGATTTGTACACTGTGGAAATTAATTTTAAATATTTCGTAATTTTTATCTTAAAACTCTTTAAACCATATAAAATTGTCAATTATAAGCACTGGTATTTGTAATTTTTTTTAGCGAATCCTCTTTCATATACACAAAAGTTTGACTCATCATTGAAACTGCACTTAAAATTAGTTTTGGTTGATTTCAACAATGTGCTAATCTTTGTGTATATGACGGAAAATTCGCTAAATATTTCTATAGACATTAGCACCTATACATGACAATTTTATATGGTTTAAAAATATTTATGGGGTAACAAATACGGAAAATCCAAAATTATTTCCGCAGTCCTTTTAAATCCCATGTTAATTAAATGGAAAAAATAAAGAAGCTCAATGGTAATTGAGAATTTTTTCTCAACATCCGAGATGCAGGTATTATTTCTTTTTTTGAGTAGATTTAAAGGATACTTCATTCAAAATGAGAATACACCACTTTTATATAACAACCACCTTATTATGCAGGATATCCCATTTTAAGTCACTCACTTATATGTATATCTCCAAAACTAATTATCTTGTCTAAAATAGTGTCAAATGAAAGTAGTTTGACTTTAAAGGAGGCGGCGGATAATGATTTTTACTTGACCTCGAAAGGTCATTTGATGGCTACATTAAGGTCACTCTTTCAGGATTTAAAAAAAACATTTTATATGTTATTACATATTCTTGTAGCTGTAACCTCATTAGCTTTCATGAATCCTTGTAACATTTTGTTGTTTTATCCAGTCGATTATGAGACATTTCGATGTAATAATGGTTAACCATTTTAAAATGTCCACGCGAATATTTCAAAAACAATATGTTACTCGAAAACATTTTTCAGAAAACTGTTAATTTTTAAAGTCAAATATGGAAACCTAATCTGAAAACAACGATTTGATGTTGAGGCGACTTAGATTTTATCACAAGGTGAAGAACAAGATCGCCATTGGTCGACGTCCACAATTTTCATTTGGGACATGTATTGCGCTTCCGAATACCGTATAATTTATCAATTTTTATTGATTTGGCTTTCGCTTGATTGTTAGAATTTATTTTGGTTCTCATATGAAAACATATCAGAACGTAAAATTTTCCGGCGCTTCATATCCAGAATATATAATTAGTGCTTCCATTGCAAAAAAAAATTTGATCCTGAAATAACTTTCGAATTTGACTCCAAGATCTACCACAAGGTTACCAGAGGTTGACTTTTGCAACGTTTGCCTGAAGAATTTTTCCGATAAATACGTTGTTTCTGAAATATTCGCGAGGATGTTTGAAAATGGTTGTCCGTTTTCAAATAAAAATATTACATAAAGGACTACGTAAATTAATAAATTGATAAGAGGCTTCGCGAAATCTAATAACATCAGCTACAAGAATATGTAATAACATATATAAATTTCTATTTATAAAATTGAATGTGACCTTAATGTAGACGTCAGGTGACTTTTTAAGGTCAAGCCATGTTCACCATTCGCGGCGTCCCCATTAAGCTAAACAACTTTTATTTGACATTTTTTTCACAGGACAATTATTTATAGATGAATTTAAGCGAATTTTTTTCAAATGGGACACCTTGTATATACTTATATACAGAATTATTCAGATAAAACGAATCAGACCGTGGACATAAAATGCTGTTTAATTTCGTAACTAGAAGAAGTAGCAATTTTTGCTATAAGCCTAAAACCTTTTTTTAACGTCTTTTGATTTGCGTTCAAAAAGGTCATATGAAACGATTGAATATTTCTTATTATTAAAAAAAAATACGTCACTTTTGTATCTATGCTCTGCAGTGCCTTACGTAAAACACTCTATATATTGGAGATAAAAAAAAATAATAATTTACGAGACTAAATTCAACTGTGTTAGAGTTATGCTTAAAATTTCTTTATTTACAGCGTTTTAACGGGAATCCGTATACCGACATTACAGGGCGAAAACTGCTTCGCATGCAGCGTCGTCATTTGGTGGCGGATTGTAAAGTTATTATAGGTTTTTGGAAATGCCAGAAGATTATCTACTGAAGTACGTTGGGTAAATTAACAAAAAATGAAAAAAAAATTTGTTTAAATAAATATATTAACATTATTGAGAAACAACAATTAAATCGCAAAATCCCCCAACGTGCATCATTAGATAATGTTCTTACGTTTCCAAAAAATCGACAAAAATGCAAATCCGTTAGGAAATGACGATGCTGCATGCGAAAGAAATAAATAAAGGATTTCGTGTTCGGGAAGTCCCCAACACGAAATTCTTCCATTATTTAGTTCGCATGCAGCATCGTCATTTCTTGACGGATTTGCATTTTTGTCGACTTTTTGGAAACGTAAGAACATTATCTAGTAAAGTATGTTGGGAGATTTTGCGATTTAATTGTTGTTTCTCAATAATGTTAATATATTTATTAAAACCAATTTTTTTTTCATTTTTTGTTAATTTGCCCAACGTACTTCAGTAGATAATCTTCTGGCATTTCCAATAACCTATAATAACTTTACAATCCGCCAACAAATGACGACGCTGCATGCGAAGCAGTTTTTGCCCTGTAATGTCGGTACACGGATTCCCGTTAACTCAATAAGTATTAGATTTACGCTAAAAATGCATAAAACATAAATTGTAGAGAATTTTATAAACTTTCATTTATCCTTATGAAGATTTTCTAAAAAAAGCAGGATTTATGAGTTATAAAAAAAATGTCTCGAAAATGTAGTTTTTTGCTTTGAGACACAGCACAAACCTATTTACAATTGAAATAAATCGCATATCTTTTATATTTTAACTCTTCGGAATAATTGTTATGTTGAACTTGGGAACATTCATTTTTATGGATACCCTAATATATATATTAGGGTGGCCATTAAAAAAAAAATTTTTTTCCTGTGCTTTTATTTTGTTAAGAATGATGAAAAAATATAAATCGAATTTTTTTAGATTTTTTTGAAGCCATTAAATGGTGCCGATATCGTTTTTAAAGCTAAAAATCCGATGTTCTTCCACTTTTTCGAGGTTAGATGTAAACCAAAATTCTAATATGCTTTTAATTTGTCAAAAATAATGAAAAAAAGTGATCCTCGAATTTATAGAATTTTTTGAAGCTGTTAAATTGTGCTAATATCGATTTTAAAATTAAAAATTTAGATTTATTGAAAACGATTTAACGAAATTATAAATTAATATTGTGCTTTGAAAAGTCCTTTAGTTAAATTACAAGAAAATGTAATAAAAAAAACATTAATCCAGCACAATATTAATTTATAATTTTGTTTAATCGTTTTCAATAAATCTAAATTTTTAATTTTAAACACGATATCGGCACCATTTAGCGGCTTCAAAAAAATCTAAAAAAATTTGATTCCTCTTTTTTCATCATTCTTAACAAAATAAAAGCACCGGAAAAAATTTCTTTTTTTATGGCCTCCCTAATATATATGTCGGAGATAATAGGTTGAGAAGTGATTGGTTGGGGGAATATAGTGGGAGGTAGTTGGGCTATGGTGGAGATAGCAGTAATAAGTTGAGAAGAACGAGTGAGCGTTAGGTTCAACGAGATGTAAACAAATCGGAGTTAGTAATGTAAGGTGGGATAGTAAATAAACAAGACGTGGAAAGGAGGGCGGAAGTATGATGCGGAGTAAATTAAGTGACAGTTTCACGGTGGGAACCGAAAAAGACGGAAGCATTCGGGCGGCGGTTAGAAAAATTTAAGTGTTCTCCGACATATATATACAGGGTGTAACCAGCCAAAGACCGAAAGATTTTGACCAGAGATTCTTGAGGCTATACTAAGTAGAAAAGTCCTATATTATAAGATCCGCAAAAGCATGATTGCTGAGATAAATCAGTTTGAAAGCGAGCAATCAGGGCTTTGATCGAACGGAAGAATTACTTTACTGTCGCTTTCGTTGACACCTCCCTTTCGAAAAACAAAAGAAGCTCGTACCTCTCCGCCGCTCCGTAATGCCGTACATGTACACACACACGCCCGCAACTACGCCGATTATTAATATTACCTCCTAACGTTCTACAATCCTGATCCAAGCACCGTATGAAATTTATTTTTCGCCTAATATTAACAGAATCCCTGTGATGTAATTATTAATACTAAAATACTAGACAACATTTCTGCGATTTAGATACCTTTTGCCTGTAAATTTTCGCCGCCTCCCGTCAAGCTTTTCAAAGCATCAGCATCATCTCTGCGTACTCTTCATTGGTGAAATCCGGCATTTTACCCACTCACATGTTTTCAAAATAAACAGATGAAGTATCTTTAGGTTTTTTCTTCCGAATCGTGTCATAGTAATAAACAATCAGTCTTTCGCATCTTTCGGATAGAGTGCAAGTGAACTGCATATCACGGGATATAATTAGTGGCCAAATTTTGTGTCAAAAATGCCGAATTTCACGAATGAGGAATACGGCCAAATGGTGTACATCCTGGGAGAAGCTCGAGGTGTGGCGACAGAGGCGGCGAGAATCTACAGGGAAAGGTACCCAAATAGACGACACCCAATCAGTACGACGTTTACAGACACATATCGTAGAGTTTTAGAAACGGGTAATGTTTTGCCAAGACAGGAGAAAGGTGGACACAACTTACGTGACAGACGTGTGACGGAAAAAGTACTGAATCTAGTAGAAGCTGACCCGACAACAAGCACTCGCCGCATAGCTCGAGAAGTTAAAATCTCGCATATGACGGTACATCGAATTCTCAAGGCTGCGAATTTGTATCCGTACCATCACACACCCGTTCAGGATCTGTTGGAAGGTGATTTCGCACAACGCGTTAATTTTTGTCGTTGGCTTCTGACACAATCAGAAGTCAATCCTGGTTTTCATCGCCGAATTTTATTCACGGATGAATCCCTATTTACTCGTGCCGGAACATTCAATTTTCATAACTCTCACACTTACGCCGAGGAAAATCCACACTTCGTACGTGTGGTAAACTACCAGCATAGGTGGAAATTGAATGTTTGGGCCGGGTTAATAGGGACTCATGTGATCGGGCCGTTCGTCCTTCCAGAGAAAATGAATGGGGAGTTATATGCGAGATTACTCACGGAAGATTTGCCTGAGTTACTTGAGGATGTACCGCTAGACCTGCGGACCAAAATGTGGTTTCAGCAGGACGGTGCCCCACCTCATAATACTCGGCCAGTTTCTGCGATTTTGGAAAATTATTTTCCAAATCGATGGATCGCTTACCGAGGACCTGTGAGGTGGCCCCCTCGCTCTCCAGATCTGACACCACTGGACTTCTTTTTTTGGGGTCACCTAAAAAATGAAGTTTATGTGACGGAGCCTGGCTCGCTGGAAGTAGCGCTCGAGCGTTTAAAAGTGGCGGTTGCTAACATAGACGAACGTACGCTGGACAACGTATGGACAGAACTGCTGCGACGAGCGCGAGCTTGTATCGAAGCAGGGGGGAGACATTTTGAACAGCTTTTAAAATAATAGACTAAGGACGACGACGACGATTTGACATGACTGACGTGACGACTGACAAGACAAAGCGACGAAACATTACTTGACGCGACAGACGAACGAAGACAGAATTGGAAAACTTTCCCTGTAGATAAAAATTGCTTTTCATATGAAGGAAATGTAAGTCTTCTTTACTTCATTGGACATTCCGCGGCGGAATTGTACATTTTTTATTAGGATTATGTCATCTTCTAAGCTGTTGCAGCTGGAATCTGACTAACTTGTTTAGCATTTTAGAATCAATAATTACATCACAGGGACTCTGATAATATTAGGCGAAAAATAAATTTCATACGGTGGTTGGATCAGGATTGTAGAACGTTAGGAGGTAATATTAATAATCGGCGTAGTTGCGGGCGTGTGTGTGTACATGTACGGCATTACGGAGCGGCGGAGAGGTACGAGCTTCTTTTGTTTTTCGAAAGGGAGGTGTCAACGAAAGCGACAGTAAAGTAATTCTTCCGTTCGATCAAAGCCCTGATTGCTCGCTTTCAAACTGATTTATCTCAGCAATCATGCTTTTGCGGATCTTATAATATAGGACTTTTCTACTTAGTATAGCCTCAAGAATCTCTGGTCAAAATCTTTCGGTCTTTGGCTGGTTACACCCTGTATATACATCATGATGGAAGGGAATAAGAGTAATAATATAAGGACGAGAATGTTGTAACATGTTTCTCAGACCAAATCGAATATTCGAATATGAAGAAGCTGACATTAATGATAATATCTATTTAGGTCAACAATGAATTTAAAGAAAAATCGATAGACTACTGGGGGTAATCACGACAGTAATCACTCTGACCCCAGACTGTTTCTTACAGTTTTCATCTATTGGTGGCCACATCATGTTCATCCTACTCCATGCCCTGCAGATTCTTCTATTGATAGGACAATCCAGCAAACGCCAGACTTGTTATTAAACTACCGGGACAAATATATGCATTCAATTTATGCTATCTGTTGCAATTTCTGAAACCTTCTCACTATACCAGACAGAAGAAAATTTATAATATAATATGGTATATTATTAAGTATATTATTTTCTATAAAAAGTATCTTATAAAGAAAGTACTAGTCATATGAACGCATGAAATTATATCCTCTACATAAAGGCATAGACAAAAATCGACAACAAAATGACACGATATTAAATACTATATATTATATATGTGGCTGTCAGTTTATATTTGGTATTATTAATTGCTACTCTATAACTATAATATACAACAATATTTGACTATTAGAAAATGTTCTGAATTCTTAAAGTTTTAACTAAAACCATTTACTACAATCTTATTAGGAAGCAGACTAAGGCTTTATACATATTGCAAGATTTATTCTTAATCTCTCTAACGAAGAGCGAAGTCTGTTCTGCGTATAACTATGTAAATTAAGGTTTAAAGCTATAGCATTGGCTGCATTTTAAGTTAATCCCACGGATAATGTTTTATTCGAACCCTGCTCTACATACTTATACATATATATTAATGCAAATTATGTAATGCTTTCATACACCCCTTTACTATAGTATAGCATTTTGACAACAGATCAGGTTAACTATATTGCTTTCATCATTTTGAATGTCGCATGCCGTCCTGTGACAGTGACCGTGACAGAATCTTTTCGATCGAATCTTTATTTTGCGTGACTGCAGACATTTCTATTTACTATTTCAAACCACTGAAAATAATAAGTGTCCAAACATTATCAGTGCAGTAGTGAAAGATTACTCAAAAGCCGTGATTCAGTAAAATAAATTATCTCTCGATACACATGAAAGTCAATGCGAAAAATTGTTTTTCTTTTTTAAACGAAACAGTGCGCCTGTCATTTTTAACGAAGACTCAACGTTTCTGACCATTCTAACGATTGACCTGTTTTTTTCATTTTAATGACGTTTACCCTGCGTGACGGCTACTAAATCTTGTTTTTTTTTATGGCATATCGAAATTGATTTATCTAGTAATAAATATAGAATGCGTCATTGGATAAAAGAAGGGACTGAGGATTCTTCATCGAGATAACAGTTGCAGTAATAGATAGAGATGATTTGTTTCATATCTGTTAAAGTAAGCAAATATATATTTGACGTCACTATAAATTATTTCGTATATTCGAAATTGTCGCGTTGGTGTTACTAATACTTGTTTTAACCGCCAGAAGTTGTTATGTTATTATTTATTTTGTATTGATTATGCCAATCTTGTCTCACGTACAGATCTTTTGAGCGGATAGAGCTTTATCTATTCTTATCCGTTATATACAATATTAATATCTACTATGTATGTATAATTTCGAATTAAAAAGAGTTTATTATATTCGATATTAATCTAAGATACCGGCTCATTTAAAAAGTGTATCTATTTAAAATATAAATTGAATTTAACACTATCAAAAATACTTTAAAAGAAAGAAAACTATAAAATGTATAGGTTGCCCCAGTGAAACAGAATAACGGAATAACTTAAACTTACGACAAACTGCAGAAAATTAAAAACCTTTACCAGGAGGAGCAGAGTGGCTGCGAGAGGAAAATAAGATGGTATTACTGTTTTGATTTTGAAACTCAATTTGAAGGTTAGATGTAGAAAATCTTCAGATTTTAATCTGAAACTTCCTGTATTTCTATCGGATATAATTACAGCTTATTTTAAAAGTTGTCAAAGTCCTATTTATAATTTTTTTTATTACATGTAGTCATTTATGAGATAATTAAATTTGAAGTTTACGTCTAGATGGACGATTATACGTATCTTAGATAGGGGTTCCACATACATTAATTTAACCAAACCGTTTCCTGTATATATATGTACATATAATATACAGAGTGTAACGAATAGACCGCCTTTCCTTTAAACTAGGGAGTTCAAGCTATCAACAAGAGTGTAGATTTCACATTTCGTTCAAATCGGTTGAGGGGTTAAAAAACTATTCTCATTTTAATAGCTCTCTCTCTCTCTCTCTCTTTTTAATCTTTTTAAGGGGATGCATTGCGCGTCGAAAAAGTACTTCCAAATTATCTTCTACAATTTTAGAAATTTGAATATTTTCATAGGGACCAAATTGGCTCGTATTGATATGCTTAATTGACGTAAAGGCTTATTTTTTTAATTAAAACAAACATTTTTTTTAATCGGATATTAATAATAATATGTTATTTCCCACCAATAATTTCGAAAAAGGGAGCCTTTACGACGCTGCGCCAAACTTCAACGAGTAATTTCAGACTAAGAAGAACCAAATATTCCAAAAAATCTTCTACATTTATTGGAATATTTTGTTCTCCTTAGTCTCAAATTACTCGTTGAAGTTTGGCACAGCGTCGTAAAGGCTCCCTTTTTCGAAATTATTGGTGGGAAATAACATATTATTATTAATATTCGATTTAAAAAATTTTGTTTTTAATCCAAAAATTAAGCCTGTACGTTAATTAAGCAGATCAATACGAGCCAATTTGGTCCTTATGAAAATATTTAAATTTTTAAAATTGTAGAAGATAATTTGGAAGTACTTTTTCAACGTGCAATGCATCCCCTTAATCTTTTCCAACGATTTTGAAAGGCAATTGTAGATTAGAAAAGGTGTAGAAACCAGTGACAATGAACGACACGCCCCAAGAAGTAATAATTATCGATCACATGACTGTACATTTCCTATTTCTTTCTTTGACTTGGTTATTAAATTAAAATCAGGTTTAAATAATTCCTTTACATTCGAACCTAGAAATAATTTGAGAGAAAAATAAAGCTACTATCATTATCCGAATTGATAAAGAAAATCGAATGGACATAATGAAAAGGAAAATATCATAAATTATGATGTAAGAAACAAACTAAAATTAATAGCTAATGCACGTAACCATGCTCTTATTGCTTATTCTGAAAAATGATTTACAATCAGTGCATTGATGATACAGAAAATGAAACTTGCTGATTTAATGGCTACGCGTTTCCTTCAAGCCGGAGATTTAAAGGGAACTCCAGGCGGACTCTTTGATGGATTTATCTAACACAATTATTTTTATCACCGTTAAACATTCGTAAATTATAAAAATCTCTATTGACCTACATTTTCTATCAACACTGATTTCTTTGACATGATTAAAGGAGGTTGATAAATGCTGATCGAAACTAATTACAGATTATTCTTTTTCTCCCTGTCACTCTCTCTGTCTCTGTCTCTGTCCAGCCAACTTCAATTAGGTCAAAGAAATCAACGTCGATAGAAATCATAAGTTAATAGTGGTCTTTTTAACTTACGAATGTTTAACGGTGATAAAAGTGATTGTATTAGGGAAATGCACTAAGAAGTCTGTCTGAAGTATTTTTCAAATCTCCGGCTTAAAGGAAAAAATGTCAGTTTAATTTTCTGTATAATGAACACATTAATTATAAATCATTATTCAGCTTCACTAATAAAAACATGCTTTCATGCATTAGCTATTTACATTTTAGTTTGCTCTTTATATTATAGCTTCTGATACTTTCCTTTTCATTGTCTGAATTACATTTTATCATCAATTGAATTGATGATAGTAGTTTCATTTTTCTACTGATTTAATTCGGAATTGTAATTAGAAGGATTTATTTAAACCTGATATTAACTTGATAACAAAATCATATAAATAACTAGCAAATTTACAATCATGTAATCGATAATTGTTCCTTTTTCGCGCGCGGATCGTTCATCTTCATTTGTTTTTTTCTTTCTCGAATCTGCACTTTGCAATCAAAATCGTTCAGAAGGGGTCAAAAAAAGAGGTTTTAAAATAGGAATATTTTTTCAATCCCTCAACCGATTTAAACGAAATTTGAAACTTGTACTCAGGCTGGCACCTCTGGCTTGCAATTTCAAAACAAGGCGGTCGTACACCCCCCCCCCCCCTATATATACCTTTATAGAGTAGCGTGCAAGAGTTTGGAAACACCCACAAGTTAAAATTGACCTACACTCAATCGTTTGTGTTTCTAGTTAAGAAAACGATACAAAGGTCTCTGCATAGACTCAATACAAAGGTTATTTCAAAGCCTTTCGAAATGTATATATTAACTCTAATTTTACATTCTTTTTCACCATTCCAATGAGCAAAACCTTATTATATATCTGTTTTAAAATTGCGTATATAATATAATTGAAGCAAATCATTGTGTAAGTATTTAAAATTATGAGATTTTAATATGTTTTCAATCTCTTTCGATTGAAACTTGGAATATATATTTTCCTTTATTATTACCAAAGTGATGATTTTTTTAATGAATACCACTATTCATAAGTTTAGATTTGCTAGATTGAATGCTGACCGAAAATGTAAGTTTAAGAAAAAGTGGTGTAATAAAAAATTGTATGCTTTATCATCTCGTAAAAAGTAACATTTTTCTTTTATTAGAATTTTTGTCTAATATTCAAAACTGCAAAGCTATTTTAAAAACGTAAAAAAATCGTTTTTAAATAAAACGGCTATAACTTTATTAATAGTAAAGGTTTAGATTTCTTCCAATTTTTCATCAAAAGATATTAAAGAAATGTTTGAAATTAACCCTTTTCGACCCAAATGACCACTTTTTTGGCACGTTTTTCAAGCTTGAAAATATTGTTGAAAAAAAATGTTTGTAAATTAATGAACACATGTTTTCGATGTATTTTTTTGCGCTCTTTCCGATGATTTCATTCAAATTTGTGTAAAAATTCTTTTAAAAAATTTATAAACTAATTTTTACCAAAAAATGCAAAATTTTCTGCGTTGTACTTTCTAAAATGAATATTGACTTAGAGAAAACTGTCTGGGGATGGATTTTCACACACATATATCGTGGCAGGAATGCCTAACCTTTCAGAATGTATTTCTTTTTGCTAAAATTCAAGATGGTGGCCCCAAAATGGCGGCCGAAAAGCGAAATTTAATATTAAAGTTTTAAAAATTTTTAGGTTATAATACATCAACTTTAAGAAAAATTGTTACAGAATAAAATGTGTGTATAATTAACCTAAAAATGCGTCAGAATGTTTTCAGCATTCTCGGAGAAATTTTTAATTTCTTTTTAATTCAAGTTATTAACAAAATCGCCGTTTGAGTCATGAACGCCTCGAATCATCGTGAAAATTAGTATATACTGGTTTTTGAGGTTGCTGATTATAAATCCGTGGTAAAAAATTAAAATGGCGAATTTAACGTAGCCGATTAAATGCTACGTTAAATTCGCCATTTTAATTTTTTACCACGGATTTATAATCAGCAACCTCAAAAACCAGTATATACTAATTTTCACGATGATTCGAGGCGTTCATGACTCAAACGGCGATTTTGTTAATAACTTGAATTAAAAAGAAATTAAAAATTTCTCCGAGAATGCTGAAAACATTCTGATGCATTTTTAGGTTAATTATACAACACATTTTATTCTGTAACAATTTTTCTTAAAGTTGATGTATTATAACCTAAAAATTTTTAAAACTTTAATATTAAATTTCGCATTTTGGCCGCCATTTTGGGGCCACCATCTTGAATTTTAGCAAAAAGAAATACATTCTGAAAGGTTAGACATTCCTGCCACGATATATGTGTGTGAAAATCCATCCCCAGACAGTTTTCTCTAAGTCAATATTCATTTTAGAAAGTACAACGCAGAAAATTTTACGTTTTTTGGTAAAAATTAGTTTATAACTTTTTTAAATGAATTTTTACACAAATTTGAATAAAATCATCGGAAAGAGCGCAAAAAAATACATCGAAAACATGTGTTCATTAATTTATAAACATTTTTTTTTTCAACAATATTTTCAAGCTTGAAAAACGTGCCAAAAAAGTGGTCATTTGGGCCGAAAAGGGTTAATAGCTTTAAGCATTCATTATGATTACCCTCGATTCTGCTCCTAATTGTAAAATACGTAAATAATTGAAGTTTTTACTGTAAGTTTTTCATAACTTTTTAAAGATGAAAAATCATAATGTTAAATTAAATACATAACATTTTAAAGGTCTTGATATAACGTTTCGAATAGGACAAACTAAAGCTATTTATCAGTTATTGAAATAAAGATATATATTTTTGTATTTAGGTCTATTTATACTAAAGTTTTTCTTAACTTTTGGACGATAGTGTAAATGCAATTTAAAATCAAAATATCTCGTAATTTACTGGGTAAAATGGAAATACGATAAAAGGAAAATCAAAAGTTTACGAATGAGCTATAAAATATGCAAAAAAAAAGAAAGTATTAAATTAAAAAAGAACTCAATAGCTTCATGCAACTTTCGAATTGATTATCAAGTTTAAGCTAATGATTCTATCTTATCCCCCCTCAGAGTTAAACTAATTTTGTTGGAAAATTTGTTTGATTTGGATACTTGGTTCGAAGTTATTTAGCTCTGTACTGTTTAAGATAGGACATCCTGTATATGAAACATTTCACAAAAATCTGAAAACAATTGTCTCCTTGATTTTTTTATTTCTATATACGTTTCTTCTCTGTTTCCCTTAGTTAAAAAGAACATTAAGTTGAATTTCTAGGTTTCTTTCGCCTATTATTTTTAGGGAATCAAATTTTGAAATTATTAGAACTTCTGTATAAACAGAGTTATGTGTAACTTGTTTACATTTACAACACCGGGGTTTTGACTACATTTTTACCCTTTGAAAAGCAGCAATATTTATTTATATTTGTTTATGTTAAGCACCAAAAAACAGCGATCTGAAATAGCGTCTTCTATAAGACGTTCCGGCGGCTAACATTGGAGAAAATTTTAAATTTGTGAAATTTAAAATTAATTTGTATGTAGGGGTTTTCGGGAGTGGAGAAGACGAAAATAATAATATTTTTTATTTCTACCTCTAGAAACTACCTTTTTTGCACAGGGACCGTTTTTTTTATTTTCTTATGAATTTCATTATTATGGTAGATGCAATTTTGTGTGATATACATGGAAGCATGGTGTAAGGCTGAGTGTTTCATGACATACGTTGCATTTAAATCTGGAACGGCGTTTTTTATTCGATATTGAACAAAGTTTACACACACGTTGGAGAACCTTTGATGGATTTTCACTGGTAATTGGAACAGCAAAATGTCGACCAGTCAATCGTAAATTGCTTGATTGGATGGAAGATGAATGACGATTGGAATCAATACCGAGCATATTCCTTACTATTTCCAATCGAAATTTTGGAAAAGAAAGTGGAATGTCCGCTCGCTGATTACATAAGGCGTGAGCATTTGCCAGAGATAGATCTACCAAATGGAAGAAAATTTTCTATACCACTTCATGGACTTTCTAGTGGTTTCAGTCAAAAACAGTTGCCTATCTATATTGTCGACTGCCCCCATGTTCTGATTATATTCTAAAATGCACGTAGGTTTTATGATATTTTCCCCAGTTTTCCGGTCTTTTTTGACGGTACTGCTAAATCCAAATTTATGCACGGTAGTTATCATATAAACCTCTTTCCTGTCCAACCATTTCAAAATAAGCCACACATCGTTGTGAGCAACTTCTACTTGACCTTTGTTGAATTTGGCATTCAATTTGGGTACACTTTTCCGATTATTTCGAGGTGTATCACACATTCCTGTATCCTTATCATGTAAGAATTTAGCTAATTGAGGAGATGAATATCAATTATCAATATATATTGCATTGCCTTTGTGAAAATACGGCTCAAGGAAATGAGCTATTATATCTCCGGAAATCCCCAAACCACATTTTTTGAAATCAGTAGTGGAACCTGTGTAGACTATGAAATCAATTAGAAGTCCAGATTTGCAATCAACAAGTTCAAACACTTTGATTCCATAGCGGTTCCTTTTCAAAGGAAGATATTGCTTGAACATTAGTCGTCCTTTCCACAACACTAAGCTTTCGTCAATGTATAAATTCTTCCCCGGAGATATAGTACGTGAAAATTTGACTCGAAGATCATCGATTACAGGTTTCGCTTTTTTCAATGGATGATTTCCCAATTCGTCGTTATTTGCGAAATGCAAAAAGCGCAGGATTTGTAAATACCTATTTCGACACATTACAGTGCTGAAAATGGGAGCTGATAATAAAGGATCTGTACTCCAATAGTTTTCCAATTTACTCTTTCGAACATGACCCATATTGATCGTAAGAGCTAAGAAAACTCGCAGCTCATTGACCGTCGATGGTTCCCAAGCATTCATATTCGAACGATAAGGTTCAGGGTTTTGTTCCTGATATAAATTCGTTTGAGATTTGATCATTTCGAAGAGAGAATGGTAAAAAAAGAGCTCAAAATAATCAAGAGGTAGGTTGCAACATCTGACAGAATCATGAAGCTGAAATGAGCCGATGAAATCCTTTATTGAAGGATAAAAGAATCTATCATATTTGATATCAGAAGAGTATGTACCCGTATCATAATCATCATCATTATTCTCTATTATAGCCTGCTCACATCACTAGAAGAATCTGGCTCTGATTCGTTACTAGACGAAATTATGGTTTCTTCGGTGTTAGCCATTATTTTTAGGAATAAACGTATAAAGTAAATCAGTACTAAGCTATTAGTAGCCGATAGCCGATATAAATTATTAAGATAAAAGATCTAAACGTAAAGCATAAAGCAAGGACAGATGATTTTGGAGCACAAGTAGTATTAACGCAGAAGACTTATTACCAGCGTGAAGAGCTATGCAAAAATGGCCATCTGTTAGCCAAATATGAAATTACTTCAGAGGGGTACTAACTGAATGTCCCAGGAACCCCACGCATGCAAGTAAAAATTTTTCGTAACCGTTTTATATAAGACTTTCTGGCGCTCCAAAGGTTGAAAATTCAGAACTATTCAACGATTCTTCGGACTCAATATATTGAAAATTGCTCGTCTTAAAACAAGTTATTATGCTACTGCAGGTCCACTAGATTTTAACAGCTTGAAACTAATGTTATAGGCGTTAGAAAAAATTGAGAGATTGGAAACCTGACCTTTCCGATGGTAAAATCTAAATTGCTATAAAATCCTGCTAATTATGAGAAAACGTCGTGTAAACACAAAGCAAGTATGATTTTTCCTCTCTCTTTTTTTTTAATCGAGTTTCTACAGAATTTTCCTTCAACAATCGACTTAAAACCTTTTTAACCGATGGAATAAATGTCTGAAGTTAAACAATATATGTTTGAAAAATTGATTTTAAACTTCAGTATTTTAATAATGGCGTCCAAACTGCAAAATTTTTGGAAATATTTTCATGCATGTTTTATTCAAAAACTGCGAACTTATAATAAAATTACCAAGAGAGAAAAAGTTCTTAATTTATTTAAAAAAATACAGTAGCTTTTATTCAATGTTTTTGCATAATTTTTTTTTTGCAAATAGCAAAAGTTTTATAAAAACGAGTAATTGCTCAAAATACTTCCAAAAAATTCTAACCTATACTTTAGCTATATAATTCAGAAAATCTTTTATTCTTATCAATTTTTCATTAAGATGAAATATATCCAATGTTTGTTTGCCGTTATGAAACTTCACGTTACCCAACTATTATTATCATGCAGGTCGATGAATGTAGATAATCTTTTTTTCATTTTTTTAGATTTTAATTGTTTTATAATTTTTTTGAATTTGTTATCATTGTTTGAGTGAAGAAAAGGCTTTTTGTACTTTTTCCCTTTTCTATGTTCAAGTATAAGATCATTTAGTTTTTGCTACTTCAGAATGCAACTTTGGAAAATTGTGTAAGCAATAGTATTTGTCGCAATGGTTGCAAATTCTACTAGTCTTTTAATGACATCCTTCGTGATTACATAATGATCTTGATTTTGAATTGTACTTGTGATATTTCATATCACCCAACTATGGATTTGATAAATGCTCTCTATTCGTTTACTTATAAAGATGTTTTGTTATCATATGAGTACTTGAGCTTTCTTGCAAATGTTCCAGATTGCTATAGTATTTGTAATTAATGCTTCAGTAATTCATACAAGCATTTTGAATGGCCATTTTTTTGAATTTACACTTGGTGAAGTTTTATTATATTGAAAATAATGTAATTCAACTTCTCCTATGTATTTATTGTATAACGTTAAAGCAATAGGAAATCTTATTTCTGTTCTATCCCAAACATTTCGTGAATATATTTTCATTGGTTTGCTAAGAGTAACATCAGCAGCTGTAGATAAAATAGAAACTTCTTTTGAATCAATTACATAGATAAAATTCATGTAACTATTCGCGTCATGGCTTACTTTGAATAATCCTGTCGGAGCTTTCTTTCAAATATATGCTTTTCTTTTATTCGGTCTTTACGAATAGTTCCTGTCGATCGTAATCACAATTGTTCAAGTGGACCACTAAATATGTTCTGGTAAAATAATTTTCTTTTTGATAGGCTCATATTAAAAGTGGATTGATCATTTATAAGTTCACTATGGAGTCAAGTGGATACGGGAATAAATTTTGTCCAATACTTTCATCGTTTTTACTAGAATAAATGTCTGAATGCAAAATATATCTATTCGCTCCACACAAACCATATAGCTTTATGCCATATCTGTTAGGTTTTCAGGGCAAATATTGTTTTAGACATGGCGCCCAAAAATCCTAACCGTCATTTCGTTCACAAAAAGAGCGGTACAGAAATACCCAAATTATCGAATATTTTTTTTAAATTCAAAATTTGCGAACTTTTAAGGCTTTGTCATCATCATTTTTATTATGAGATTTTGAATATTTAACTTTAGATTTTATTTCATTAAACCTATCGCGACTCATCGCTGAAGAAACAGTAGAGCACATGACGAGAGAGTCCTTTCTCCAATACTTTCTTTGGTCATATCGTATGTTCTATGACGATAGCAATAATTTCCCTAATAAGGTATTCAATTCTTCTATAGGTAAATCGAATCCATTTTCTTCACAAGCTTCAATGATATAATTTTTTATTTCTAAAGAGAAAAAAATCTCAAATAATTCTACAGATGATATTGAGGGTATTTATCTTTGTATTTTATTACTCAAAAGTAATTGGTCATCCAGATTCCTCAAGTAAACATTCTCTTCATCACTCCATAAAAAATCATGATTTGATTCTAACTTTTTCTGATTTCCTGTATAATTAAAAGAAATAGATTCGTATAATACATTAGGAAATTAAATGTTCAATTCAGAATTTTCATTATCGTACTCAGAATTTCCATCAGAGCCTGAGTTTTTTGCATCAGTTATAATTACATACTTATCATCCTTATCATAATTCTCATCCTAAGTTGATTCAGTTCCATCTTTTTTATATATTTTTACTGATTTCCTTTTGGGCATATTTACAATTTTTAAGAAATCAGATTTTCAGTAAATAATTTTTAACTATATCCGTAAACAATAACGAATAGAAGTAATAATTTTTTTAGTGGGTCGTTGACTTCGAGTGTCTGCTGTCAGAAACAATTCCGTGCCACAGGGCTAGATTCAAATCTGAATAATACAAATTTTTTGTAGCAAATACAGGAGGAGTTTGGGTTGAAACCAACTTTGTAATACCAAATATGTAATCAATTTCAAATTTCGATGAATGTGTAAATAAGTATAAAATGAATAATGGCACCATAGAAAATCTTATTGCAGAAGAGAATTATTACGCACCAAGCATAACTTTGTTGCAGATAGAAAATAGTCTAAGGCTTAACCTCCAGTATTTCCAAAGTGCAAAGATGGAAAATCAGGCAATATGCGTTGGTAATGAATAATGAGAGAAAAAATATGTATGTTTATAGAAAAACTGTTCAAGGGTGACATACTTTCAATCTTAGCTAAAGTATAAATTAAAATTTTTTGCAAGAATTTTGGGAAATTTTTCGATTTACAAAAATTTTGGTATTTGCAGAAAAAAAATTATGCTAAAACGTTGAAAAAAGGCTGCTGTATTTTTTGAAATAAATTAAGAACTTTTTCTCTCCTGGTAATTTTATTATAAGTTCGTAGTGTTTGAATAAAAAATGCATGAAAATATTTCCAAAAATTTTGCGGTTTGGACGCCATTTTTAAAATACTGAAGCTTAAAATCAATTTTTGAAACATATATTGTTTAACTTCAGACATTTATTCCATCGGTTATAAAGGTTTCATGTCGATTATTGAAGGAAAATTCTTTAGAAACTCGATTAAAAAAAAAGAGAGAGAGGAAAAACCATACTTGTTTTGTGTTTACACGACGTTTTCTCATAATTAGCAGTATTTTAAAGCAATTTAGATTTTATCATTGGAAAGAGCAGGTTTTAAGCTTTTAAATCATGTATTTCTTAATATTTTCTAACTCCTGTAACATTAGTTTTAAGCTCTGAAAGACCAGTGTACCGACAGTGGCGTTTTCGGCCGAAACGAATTAAACAATATTACTCATAATTACTAAAATTAGACTGAAAGTAAGGAAAATTGCAATTGAAAATTAAAAATTGAAATCTTTTAAATTATGTCATCTCATAATTTAAAAGGAATACTACTTGCACATAAAAACGATATGAATATTTTGAGCATCAAAGAAAATGGAACAAAAATACTAGGTATTTCATTTATTTTTCGAAATTCAGACAAATTCTCTTAATATATATTTTTTCTTCATTGCATCAATTTAGTAATTTTTATTGTTAATTCAGCGGAAAAAGTGCTTAGGACATATGTTTTACTCACTTAAAAGTGATATTCATATTGAGACCTTAGGAATAAGAGCATTTTAAGCATAGGTTACATTTTTTACCGTCACTAGAAAATAAAGAAAAATCGATTTTGAATACTGCCTTATCATTAAAATCTAACTATGAATATGGCCCTAAATTAGTAATGATAGCGTTGTGGATGTTGTAATTGCAAAAAAATAATTATTGGCAACTTCTACTGAGACTAGAAAGCCTATTTTCATGTCAGGCATTTCTATTTGTGAACAAATTGAAGAGAACCTATTAAAATTGTCTCCAAAACTCTTGTTCACATGGATTCAAAATACAGATATACAACGTTCAAAATGCTTTTCGGCGCTAGGCCATTATGACAGCAATAATAAAATTTTTCCCTATTTAGAGCCGTTGTTATAGTCGGATTAGGAAAGCCCCGTATATAAAGTAACAGGTACAATTCTGAAAGTGTAAATTTCAATTGTCAGTTTTTCACATTTATACTTAATAAGGAAGGTGTACGTGAGGTTTACCTGCTTTAATATTAAAAGAACCCTTAGGGCCAGTGTAACGTTAGAAAATTCAGTGCTCGAAACCCAAAATAAAACTGATGCAAGAAAAACAATGTTTATGCTACGTAGTTGCAAATTTAAGTAATTTGAAGAAAGGTTGGTTTGTTTCAAAATTTAGTGTTGTTAAATGGAGCCACCCTTTACCTAACAGGAAAGTTGCTTTTTCGACTTTGGCTCATTAAAAGTTGCTATATTCATTTTTCTGAATTTACAACAAACCTAACGTTGCCACTACTTACGTAGGATAATATTCATGGTCAGATCTTGTTAACAAGATAGGTTCCACGTTAAATTTCTTACTATGTAATTCATATGGACTTGTGCCGGTCACTGATGACTCTCATGGCAGACTACGTGTTACTAAACCTGTTTTGAAAACGATTTTTCATTATCTTCTAATAGCGATGGTAAAAGAACATATACTTAAAATGATCATATTTAAAAGATTGAGATACGAGTACCGCCTTTAAGTGGGTAATATTTACGACTTAAATAATTGTTCTCTCAAAGAAATATTTATGAAGAGAATTTTTTTTTGAAATTAAAAAAAAATTACTTAGCATGTTTATCTCACTTTCTTTAGTACGCCAAAATATTTCTTTTGTTTCCATGTATAAGTGATATTTTTATTTAAATTGTGACATGTCGTACTTTAAAAATTTTAATTTTTAGTTTTGAAATACATGTTTCTTCACGAGCAATCTAATTTTAATAATTGGCAGCAATTTTATAAATAGCTTATTTCATAACGAGTAATTTTCTGTATATTTACTCGAAATTTAGTCTAATAGATCGAAGTTATAAGGAATTAAATATGGGCTTGTTTGCAAAGGTTACAAAAATTCAAGAGTTCATTTCTTCGAAATTAGCAGAAGTAAAAATTAAAAATATTATTTGAAAATTTCTTTCAAGTAATGAAAACAAAAAACAAATCACACTAATAAGCAAAGACAAGGAAAAACGCTTGTCAGTTTGGCCAGGAATGCCTTAATATCTATCATAAGGGTGCAACATTTTAAAAGAACCGAATTATCCAATTATGCACGCAAGGAACAGTTTATGTTTTTTCTATATTCATTAAAGGTACAAAAATATCAATATGAAACCTATGTGAATGCACAATAGTAATAGATTTCGAAAAAGTCTTGTTAATAGATTTAATGTTTCTTATGATTATGGAGATACACTTCTGGTTACATCTATACTTTGGCACGTTTTAAGTAACAAATCCTGAATTGTATACACTCAATTATAACACTACCTGCGAAAAAAATCTTGAATGAATAAATGGTACTTTGGAAGTAGATAAAAAAAAGGGAGTTGGCGGGATTGAAGAGACGGTTAGAAATTTTGCGTCAGCAGAAGATATGAATGGGTATAATTGATATCTGGTACAATGAATAACATAAGAGAGAGAGAGAGAGAGAGAGAATATAGTGTAGGCTGTACACCAAGGAGGATGAGGCGTGGACTTACGGATAGCATCTCGCGATCCAGTTGTTGGGGGGCATCTTCGGGGTTGGACACAATGCTAGGGCACACGAGAATAAAGTGCGCAGGAAGCTCGCTGCTGCAAAAAGTAGAATCAGCAAGTATTTTGCTTGCAATGTTTCAGTAGCTAGCGTGAAAAAGCTATTAATGGCTTAAACATCCCCTGCAGAAAGCGATCGAATGTTCAGAAAAGTTAAAATTGCCACGCGTTTCGCCTACCTTGTCAAGCAGCTTGAGCGAGCGAAGGCTCGTTCGAGACTGCTTAAAGCCCAGCACACAGACAGCCACAGCTGTGCAGCTGGGCCGCTGGAGCGTGCGCTCTCGGCAAAATCAAACTTTCCCACCACTCGCATTCGAGGAAATCGGCCGGGCTCACCCTCCACTCCGATCCCGCAACGTAGCTTCTCTACCTTCTTCCGATAATTTATTCTCCAACAGTTCTCATGAACTTTACCAATAAATGACAAAAATTCACCGATTTTCTATATTATTTTCTTAGCTCCGTGATATTTCGAACTTGCTTACATGCCTGCCTGCATTCGATGATTTTCCTTCTACTTTTAGCTTTCCTCCACCCTGTAATAACTATTACCTTCGTGTTATGTATGGGGCATTCCGTGCCAAATCCACAAAAGGTATTCCCTTGTATTTTTTTATTCGTATAATTTTTTTCTGTGTCCCTTAATTGGAATAACGTTTCAGTTAATATTTTAGATTTTTTCTTCTGCTAATTTTGGAGAAATGAATTCTTGCATTTTTGTAACCCCTGCAAACAGAATTATATTTAGTACTGAACGCACTGAAGATTTTTTATACAAGCGTGTTGATATTTAAAAAGAGTTTTTTAACCGCCAAATAGTAACTTCAGTGTTAATTAGTTATAACTTTGGACCTAATAAACGAATCGTCCAGTTAACATATAAAATATTATTCACTGTAAATCAAATTATTCAAAAAAATTACTATCATATACTAAAACTAGATTGCTCATAAAGAAGGTTGCGTTTGAAAATTAAGAATTTTAATTTTTCAAAGCATAGCGTCTCGTAATTTAAATAAAAACACCACTTTTACACAGATAAATAAATCTCATTATATATAGAAAGTTAATATTTAATTGTTAACTTTTCCTCTACGTAAAGTCTACAAATATTTAGTAAATTGTACTATATTTCTCTTGGAATAATAATTACTATTCTTACAAACTTTTATATCTATATAGTACATACTCATAAATATATAATAAATTTTACTGCATATATAGTAAAATATTTATTACTTTGAATAGTAACTAACATTCTATCCAATTTTTGTACTTATTTTTATTCTTAAAGAATAAATATTACAAAATTTTCATGATCAGTTTTGTAACATTATAGTACTAAGTGCTATACTGCAGGCTGAATCGCGCAATAAATCGACCGAACCGTATCTCAGTGTGTAGTTGTTTAGATAATCACAAATTGTAGGTACGGAAGCAGCTAGAGCTTTATTTTAAATCTACAGAATTCAAAATTATATCACACGTTTCTTTAAGTCGTGTAAATATTTGTCGCACTCTTGCCATAAAACATGAATCAACATTAAGTGATTGATATTTAAAGTATTCACAACATAAACCGGATATTGTGGGAAAGGCTAAAAGTTTTTTTTTTAACTGATATTGAACATTATTTTGAGTTTGAAGGCTGTACATTAACTGTAAATATGTGTAAATCAATAATGATGAGTAACGTTTTTAAATACAGGGGTCAATATTTCAGTAAAAACACAGTTATAATGAATTCGCACGAAGTAGGCCTAAAAATCTTTATAATTATTTATTTATTATTAGAATCTGCCCACACAGCGTAATAGCTGCAATAAAAATGATACGCGATTTAAATTATGGTAGACATTTTTAAGCATATTAAATATATGCAAATGGTAATTATATCGAATAGTATTGCATAGATTATTGGAATATATTGGAATATTGTACAACACATATAATTCATTCAGACAGCCATAATTATATTTTGAAGAGGTGAACTTAAGTGAAAAATATAATTCCTTATATTAATACAACGTATGAATTTCTTTATTGGTTTCCCTTTATATTATTCCTATAATACTATTTTTTGTGGACGTGACGATCGTCAATTTCACTACATATAATATTATCATTCACTGTATTTTATAAGGAACGCTTTTCAGATCTACTATTAACTCTAAATTATTATAATTTTATATTTTGTAATGTATACAGAGTGTAACAGCAATGATGTTTTTAATTTTAACTACATATTCTTGGGGCTAAACTAAGTAGAAAAGTTCTACACTATGCCATCCGTAAATACATCATTGCTGAGATAAATCAATTTTAAATCGATAAATAAGAGCTTTGATTCAGCGGAAAAATTACTTTACTCTCACATTCTCTGACAGTTCCCCTTTAAAAAACAAAAGAAGTTTGTACTTTTACGTCGTTCCGTATTGTCGTACACACATACACATACTCACGCAACTACGCCGATTAATAATATTACCCCCTAATATCTTATATTCCTGATCCTGGTGCTTATGAAATCTATTTTCTGCCTATTATTAAAAGGATCTTTAATAGCATCTATTTAGTTAAAAAGTCTGGAGAATGATACGGTGTTATTTGTGGATTAAATTTCAAGTCGTTTTATCCTTTCGGCGACGCAACATATGAATTGTTCTAAGGTAATCTAAAAATAAGTATTATATTAAAAAAGCATTATAAGAAATTGTATTTTTTTTCCTGTTTTTGGAAATTTTACTGTATTATTAAAAAGAGCAGTTTGCTGCATCACTGGAAGAGCAAAATGACTCAAAAATTGGTTTTCAAGTAAAGCCATAGTCTTGTCTCGAAATTCCGGCCTAATAAGTGGAGAGCCTGAAAGATCCCTTTAAGAATAAATGAGCCTTTTTTCATTTTATGAAAGTACAAGCTACAAAATTAAGAATAATTATTTGTTAATGCTGTAGATTATTATTCATAGTCTTTGCACGCTCTTATGCACGGGAAGTTTTCAGATAAGTTTGTAAATACGTATGCTTTTCTCTTCACTTTATTACGATTTACTTGGTAAGGGCCATTCCACGTCAAGACGGACAGATTTCGGAGTAAAACACCGATTTTTTTTTAATATATGTTAATATATAAGAAAATACAAGACCTTTGGCGCTAGTTAGAGTTAAAAATCTTTTTTCGTACCGGAGATACGAGCTATCAAAGTTCGCACTTTTGCTGTTTTTGGTAAAAACACGTAATCTTTGAAAATTTATATATCCCAAACGAATAAAGATAGAAGACTCTGGCTGGAACGAGAGGACTCAGGAAGAATAATATTTTATTAGAAAAATGTTTTAAAAAATTGTTTTTTATAATTGGTTAAAACTATTAACAATTAAAATAAACATTTGAATTAACAAATGTGTTGTCATGCTCTGACAATTATAAAAAAATATCAGGAATGTTCCTTGGAATGTTCTCTATAAAGAAAAAAATTAAAACGCGTATACTCTCTTGGTGTTCATAGTGAAAAAAAATATTTTATCACGGCGCGCACGGCTAGAAGCATCGTTCGAGCGGCGTAAACCGGTGAAGCGCATGCGTAACTGAGCGCAACTAGTCTCTACATGTCGGAAACCATCAATGTATGAATAATGCGAGTTAATAACATGTTTTAATTGTTTGTTTATGTTTTTATAACTATTATAAATTAACAATATATTTATTATTATTCTGCTTTATAAGCAGTCGTCATTTATTTACAAAATAAAAAGAAATAAGACATTTGAACATGGCATTGAATATACAAATTATATACTAATTTATATTTACATATTTTATTAAATTATGGCAGAAGAAATTATTATGAATATGAAATTGCTGTACTGAAAATATTTAACAAACTTTTACAATTGTATAATTATCTGATGGAGGCAAAGCTTTAGTTTATAATTGTGTTGTTCAATCTATCATTAGAAATGCACGATAATTTCTAGTTCATTTAACTATTTTCACTTTTCAAACACAATTACAAACTAAAGCTTTTCCGCAATCAGATAATTATACAATTGTAAAAGTTTGTTAAACATTTTCAGTACAGCAGTTTCATATTAATAATATTTTCTTCTTCCATAATTTAATAAAATATGTAAATATAAATTAGTATATAATTTGTATATTCAATGCCATGTTCAAATGTCTTATTTCTTATTATTTTGTAAATAAATGACGACTGCTTATAAAGCAGAATAATAATAAATATATTGTTAATTTATAATAGTTATAAAAAAACAATTAAAACATGTTATTAACTCGCATTATCCATAGATTGATGGATTTCGACATGTACAGACTAGTCGCGCTCAGTTACGCATGCGCTTCACCGGTTTACGCCGCTCGAACGACGCTTCTGGCCGTGCGTGTCGTGAAAAAATATTTTGTTTCACTATGAACACCAAGAAAGTATACGCGTTTAAATTTTTTTCTTTGTAGAGGACATTCCAAGGAACATTCCTGATATTTTTTTATGATGGTCAGAGCATGACAACACATTTGTTGATTCAAATGTTTATTTTAATTGTTAATAGTTTTAACCAATTATAAAATACTATTTTTTAAAATATTTTTCTAATAAAATATTATTCTTCCTGAGTCCTCTCATTCCAGCCAGAGTCTTCTATCTTCATTCGTTTAGGATATATAAATTTTCAAAGATTACGTGTTTTTACCAAAAACAGCAAAAGTGCAAACTTTGACAGCTCGTATCTCCGGAACGAAAAAAGATTTTTGACTCTAACTAGCGCCAAAAGTCTTGTATTTTCTTGTATATTAACACATATTTAAAAAAATCGGTGTTGTACTCCGAAACCTGTCCGTTTTGACGTGGAATGGCAATGAATTGTAAAATATTTCAATTTAGTGACAATATCAACTTCTAATCACTCTAAACTAGAATGTGGTCTAGCAATTGGTGAGTCTTACTGGCAACTCCATTAAGGCAGACACTATGCAAAAAGGCAAAAACTATGAAAAATTTATGGCATAAAGAAAAAATTATTCTTAATTTTATGGATTTTCCTTTTATAAAATGAAAGCAGGCTTATTTATTCATAAAGGGATCCATCAAGCTCACCACTAAGATCGACATTTCCAGAGAAGACTATGACCTCACTTTAAAATCTATTTTCGAGTCATTTTGCTCTTCCAATGATGCAGAAAACTGCTCTATATGATAAAACAGTAAGTTTTCCAAAAATAGGAAAAATATACAGTTTCATATAAGAGCTTTTTTAATATAATACTTATTTTTTGAAGACCTTAGACCAGTTCAAATGTTGCGTCACCGAAAAGATAAAACGACTTGGAAATTAATCTACGAATAACGCCGGCTTATTCTCCAGGCTATTCAACTCAATGCGTGCTATCGAGGATCCCTTTAAAAATAAGCAGAAAATGAATTTTATCAGCACCAGGATCAGGAATGTAAGACATTATAGGAGGTAATATTAATAATCGACGTAGTTGCGTGCGTGTGTATATGCGTGTACGACATTACGGATCGGCGGAGAAGTACAAACTTCTTTTGTATTTTGAAAGGGAACTGTCAACAAAAGTGAGAGTAAAGTAATATTTCCATTGAATTAAAGCCCTGATTTATCGGTTTAAGGGGGGAGCCTCGTGTAAAACCACAAAAAATTTGCAGATTTTATGATCTTTTTTCAGGGGTAAGGACATATATAATTAAATCGCTATTTTTGCTGTTGATTGTATGTATTTTCAATAGTATTATGATGTTCTTTTTTTACTTTAGTTAAGTTACAAAAAAAGTTATTTAACTTTTATGTTAAAGCGTCCGCACGAACATCCTCAAACGGCGTGACGTGTAGCTTCCTTAAAAAGCCAAAAATTCATATTTTCCTTTTTTTACTACAATACTAATAAAATTACTCTCTGGATCAACCTCATTTCTTTCAAAAAAAAATGAGAATTTAAACCTAAGTATCAACTGTAAAAATTGAAGTCTAATTTTGACAATATTTGTGTTCATTTTTAAAACAGATTGCTAAATATTAATTCGTAAAATATTTTTAATTTGAGGTTCATCTATAGAGGATTTTTATTATCTTTAAAACAAACAAAAAATGTTTTAAACCAGTTGAGAACTTTTCGAGTTATGCGTCCACCAGTTTGGAATAAGTGGTTTTGAGAAAAACGCGTTTAATATTTCCAGTAGGAAAGAGACTCTCTGCTGACGAATGATAACAGGATCGTTAACTGTTCACTATAACAAATATTTTTACCAATCTTATATGAAATATAGTCTCAGGCAATGTATGAAAACAAGGTTTAACCGTACACAGAAATAATGAAAGCTGTTGTTTCTAGCGGAAGAGTACGCTCTGCAAGCAATATTATTGCATGACGCACAACTACAAAAATCTATACAGGGAGATTCTCTAACGGCGGCATATAGGAGATTCGTGATAGTTGACTATACCGCTCAGGATGATGGTATCTGAGAGCGCTGATTGGTCAAAATTTTGTAGTGCCAACATGAAATGGTCCGTTACCAATAGATGAATACGAAAAATGAGACCCATCCGCCATTTTGGAGTGGAGAAGTGTTTACATGCTAGTTATAGCAGAAAGAGGTGTGAAATGGAAAAATGTCAAATAGTGAGGCCACTAAAGTAAAAATGGAAAATAATGAATGGAAAGTAAGAATATTCGAACTTTTCATTCATCATTTTCCATTTTTACTTTAGTAATCTCACTATTTGACATTTTTCCATTTCACACCTCTTTCTTCTACAACTAGCATGTAAACACTTCTCCACTCCAAAATGGCGGATGGGTCTCATTTTTGGTAATCATCTATTGGTAACGGACCATTTCATGTTGGCACTACATGATATTGACCAATCAGCGCTCCCAGATACCATCATCCTGAGCGCTATAGTCAACTAACACGAATCTCCTATATGCCGCCGTTAGAGAACCTCCCTGTATAACTATGTACTCAGTACGAAATTTTATGTAATATATTAACGGGATCCCTCAAGCCCTCTGTAGCCAACATTACGGAACGAAAAACAAGGGAGAATTGTCCAGCGCTATTTTTCAACCGATTTCAATGTATTTGGGCTTGTTGGAATCATTAGGACTCGCCTTTTGTCATAAATAAAGCCGTATTTTCCAAAAAACGTAAAAAAAATAAACATTTTTAAAAATTCACATTAATAATATTTAAACGCAAAACAAATCGAAAAATCGGGCTTCTTTATGACGAGGTGCCAGACCTAACGATTCCAACAAGCCCAAAAACATTGAAATCGATTGAGAAATAGAGCCGTACTATTGTCCCGCATTTTTGAGGTGGACGAAAACAAAAAATATTTAGAAAGGAAGCTAGGCTTTCATCCCTCTCGCGGCTCACGCTAACGTGTTCCCCCACTCCAGCAACGAAACTTACTATGAAGCTTTCCTCTCACATTTACGCTATTCCCCTATCTGTAGCTATACATACACTGCAGGCCAAAAGTTTAGGACCACTTGGTAAAATTGTGAAAAAGACAGGCTCTCTTTTTAGTGCATGTAGTTTGGCAACCCTAAGAGGTAGAATAATGTTAAGGATATCGTCGTAAAGCTTATTAAATACCGCGTCTTACTACATTGATTTGACCTAAAAGAATATAATGGGTGCCTGTATTAAAGGTGAGAGAAAACATACATTTTTTGATGTCTTTTTATATATGGATATCCAATTTCAATGTCTTGCAACGGCTATAGTAATAGTCTTACGAAGTCAAAACTTAAGTACGTGAAAGCTTGAAACTTAAGCTTTCATTTAAGCCCAAAAACATATATGAATTGTTATTTGTTCCGTAGTTATTTGAAAATTAGTCAAGCAGTGTGCGACCAGCATTTTGTCGGCAAAACATTTGCTCGTTAAGCTCTAAGAACAAATGCAGGCCGGTATACACTATGGGTGCGAAAGGGGTACCACTTTTAATTTTTTTATTTTGATTATTAACAATACTACGTATTCCAATTCAATCAATAAAAATATAAATATGCTTAACGGGATCCCTCAAGCCCTCTGTAGCCAACATTACGGAACGAAAAACGAGGGAGAATTGTCCAGCGCTATTTTTCAACTGATTTCAATGTTTTTGGGCTTATGGGAATCATTAGGACTCGCACTTTGTCATAAGTAAAGCCGTATATTCCAAAAAACGTAAAAAAAAAATAAAATTGTTTAAAAATTCGCATTAATATTATTTAAACGCAAAACAAATCGAAAAATCGGGCTTCTTTATGACGAGATGCCAGACCTAACGATTCCAAAAAGCCCAAATACATTGAAATCGGTTGAGAAATAGAGCCGTACCATTGTCCCGCGTTTTTGAGGTGGACGAAAAGCAAAAATTTTTAGGAAGAAAGCTAGGCTTCCACCCCTCTCGCGGCTCACGCTAACGTATTCCCCCACTCCAGCATCGAAACTTACTGCAAAGCTTTCCTCATATTTACGCTATTCCCCTATCTGTAGCTATACACATATAAATACCGCTAAAATAATGTTGAGAACATTTCATTTCACCGATATAATGAAATTGCTGAAAATGCAATTATCATTTTGAAATAAAACTGTATAAAAGGAGATTTCGTAATGCTTGAAATATAGGGCATACGGCGAAACGCGGGACAATGGTACAGTCGTATTTTTCAACAGAATTTGATGAGACTAGTAATAGTTAAAGCCATTCTTCATGTAGATTGGCCTAAAGAGCTCGCATTTTCGATAAAGCTTATAGTTTTTCAGCTATGAACGTTTGAAGTTGCACGGCGCACAAATACATGTTTCTTCTCTCGCGTAGATCAGCTGTAGCGCACGTCCATCTTCAATCGTTCATAACTGGAAAACTATAGGCTTTATTGAAAATGCGAGCTCTTTAGGACAATCTACATGAGGAACTGCTTTAGTTATGACTAGTTTCATCAAATTTTATTGAGAAATACGCCTGTACCATTGTCCCGCGTTTTGCCGGAATTTCAGGTCTTCAAGCGTCACTGACTCGTTCATTCTGCTATTTATTCCGAGCAAAGTAAAAATGCACCAACAACTTGGTTAACATCATTGAATAGAGCGTGAAAAGGGGAGACGCTTATATAATATTTTCATAATTTTGCAACGCTTCTTTTGGTCATTATAATGCAAATTGTAACAAGATGCGTACTCGGAGTAAATAAAGTTGGCTTCCCCTTCTGTTACAAAAGAATAGCACAACTGTTGTAACATTAGAGATTTCCTTTGTTAGGGCTGCTGCCCTTTATTGCTTCAATAAGGTATAGCCTTTTTGAAATGATTGTACACCAGAACCTTGTTATATTGACTATTTATTGAACACTCTCTACAATGACCTTGTTGTCAGAAGTCCGTGCGACGACTGACTACTGCCGACTGCTACACAATTATCAATCTATTATTCCAATTTCAAATCACTCAGTGACGTAGGACTTACTTCTAAATATATATGTAAAAACGCGCGCAATTTAAATAACACCTTCCCCCTCTGCAGTTTGTTGCCTTGTCCAGCGTATGTAAACCAGCATAGTAGGCCTACATACATACGGGTGCGACTGTGTTAGTGACTCGTGGAGTATACTGTAAACAAACACACATAGCGTTTACCATGTATGTACGTGGGTCATATTTTCAATCGCGAAATTGCCCTTCTAAATTTATTGCATTGCACCTTCTACGACAAGCTTCATAAGATTAAGAAATACTCATAGCAGCATGTACATTATCGAGAGCTTCTAATGTAATTTCTCAATGTGCAATCGTACTTTTATTTGTTCCGAAATAAATAGCAGAATGAACGAGTCAGTGACGCTTGAAGACCTGAAATTACGGTAAAACGCGGGACAATGGTACAGGCGTATTTCTCAATAGAATTTGATGAGACTAGTCATAACTAAAGCCGTTCTTCATGTAGATTGTCCTAAAGAGCTCGCATTTTCGTTAAAGCCTATAGTTTTCCAGTTATGAACGATTGAAGATGGACGTGCGCAACAGCTGATCTACGCGAGAGAAGAAATAAGTATTTGTGCGCCTTGCAACTTCAAACGTTCATAGCTGAAAAACTATAAGTTTTATCGAAAATGCGAGCTCTTTAGGACAATCTACATGAAGAATGGCTTTAATTATTATTAGTCTCATCAAATTCTGTTGAAAAATACGACTGTACCATTGTTCCGCGTTTCGCCGTATGCCCTATATTTCAAGCATTACAAAATCTCCTTTTCTACAATTTTATTTCAAAATGATAATTGCATTTTCAGCAATTTCATGATATCGGTGAAATGAAATGTTCTCAACATTATTTTAGCGGTATTTATATGTTTATAGCTACAGATAGGGGAATAGCGTAAATATGAGGAAAGCTTCGCAGTAAGTTTCGATGCTGGAGTGGGGGAACACGTTAGCTTGAGCCGCGAGAGGGGTGGAAGCCTAGCTTTCTTCCTAAAAATTTTTGCTTTTCGTCCACCTCAAAAACGCGGGACAATGGTACGGTTCTATTTCTCAACCGATTTCAATGTTTTTGGGCTTGTTGGAATCGTTAGGTCTGGCACCTCGGCATAAAGAAGCCCGACTTTTCGATTTGTTTTGTGTTTAAATAATATTAATGCGAATTTTTAAACAATTTTATTTTTTTTACGTTTTTTGGAAAATACGGCTTTATTTATGACAAAGTGGAATCCTAACGATTCCAACAAACCCAAAAACATTGAAATCGGTTGAAAAATAGCGCTGAACAATTCTCCCTCGTTTATCGTTCCGTAATATTGGCTACAGAGGGCTTGAGGGATCCCGTTAAAGCACACATTTATTTGTAAAATCTTACAAGAAATTAATTTTGTTTTTCATCGAAAAAGCAGCCTCTTCTTTTAATAACTTCTCTTATTATTCTTGGCATTCTGGAAATCAACTTGTCTATTGTAGCGATAGAAATATTTTTCCAAGTTTCTTGTAATAAAGCCAATAGATTATCCGCTGATTTTGGATAAATTTGTCGGATGCGTCCATTGAGTTCGTCCCAAAGGAGCTCTATTGGATTAAGATCCGTTGACTGAGGTGGCCAGCTCATAATTATCAAAATTTCTGCATCTTCTAGCTGTATTAAATACGACATGCATAATTTCGAAATATACTTCAGATTATTACCTTGCTGGTACGTAAAGCCATGACCATTCAATTATAGTCTAGACGGAATAGTATAATCCCTTAAAATATCTTTGAATTTCTCCTTATTTAAAATGCCCGTTATTCTAATCAGTTTTCCAGTACCTATGCCAAAAACAGCTTCATACCATGACTGAGCCATCGCCATATTTAACTGTAGGTATCGAGCATTATGGAGTCACTTTTTCATGAGTAGTCCGACGCACAAAAACTCTTCTTTTATTACAAACACTTCAAATTTGGATTCGTCATTCCATAAAACTTTTTCCAATTATCTACCGTCCAATTTTTGTGTAACTTAGCCCATTGTAATCGTTTTATTTTGTTGATAGGCCTTAGCAAAGGCTTCTTTATTGCAATTCTGCCATTCAAACCTGCTTCTCTCAATCGTGGTTTTACGGTATTTAATGAAACCGATTTGTTTTTCATTTCCTCCAAATTTGCTCTAATTTTTGTAGCTGTTAACCATCTATTTTTTTCACTTTGGTTAATAATATACTTACCCTGTTCTTTAATGTTACTCTTGGTCTTCTTGACCAAAATCTGTCCGTATTCCTTCCACTTTCTTCGTAGCGTTTAATTGCATTATGCACCGCTGTTTTTTAAATTTTCAACTGAGCAGCAATAGCTCTTTCAGATTTGCCTTCCTTGTGTAATATATTAATTGCAGAACGAGTGCCTGAATCTAATTGTTTTTTTTCTCCCATTTCTGTGTTTATAATGACTTTAGTTCTATGAAATTTAATGATAAATGATTGGCACAAAATAACCAGAATAACAAATGTATTAAATATCGTGCGAGTCCTTTGTTTTATGTTTATTGCATTTGTTATTCTGATCAGTTTACCAATCATTTATGATTAAATTTCATAGAACTAAAGTCATTACAACCATCGAAATGGGAGCAAAAAAACAATTAGATTCAGACACTCGTTCTGCAATTAATACATTACATAAGGAAGGCAAATCTGAAAGAGCTATTGCTACTCAGTTAAAAATTTCAAAAACAGCGGTGCACAATGCAATTGAACGCTACGAACAAACTGGAAGAAATATGGACAGACGTCGGTCAGGGAGACCACGAGTAACGTTACCCGAACAGGATAAATACATAGTTATCCAAAGCAAGAGAAACAGAAGATTGACAGCTCCAAAAATAAGAGCGAATTTAGAAGAAATGAAAACAAAATCGGTGTCATTGAACACCATGAAACGAAGATTAAGAGAAGCAAATTTGCATGGCAAAATTGCAGTTAAGAAGCCTTTGCTACGGTCTATTAATAAGCAAAAACGATTACAGTAGGCTAAGTCACACAAACATTGGACCCTAGATGACTGGAAAAAGGTATTATGGACCGACGAATCCAAATTTGAAATTTTTGGCAATAAGCGAAGAGTTTTTGTGCGTCGGGCTACACATGAAAAAATGGACCAACAATGTGTAATTCCTACTGTGAAACATGATGGCGGTTCAGTTATGGTATGGGGTTGCTTTTCTGGCGTAGGTACGGGAGAACTTGTTAGAATTACAGGCATTTTGAACAAGGAGAAGTTCAAGGATATTTTGAAAGACCATGCCATTCCTTCTGGTCTACGACTGAATGGCCGTGGCTTCATATATCAGCAGGACAATGACCCGAAGCATAAATCAAAACTATGCATGTCTTTCTTGGAAGAAAATGAAACAAGGAAAATTTTAAAAATAATGAAGTGGCCACCTCAGTCCCCTGACTTGAACCCAATTGAATTAATTTGGGATGAACTCGACAGACGCGTTAGAGTAATTTGCCCAACATCAGCGGAAAACTTGTGGGTTCTACTGCAAGAAGCTTGGGAAAACATGTCTATGACAATAATAGATAAACTCATCGCTAGGATGCCAAGGATAGTGGCTGAAGTTATCAAAAGAAGGGGCGGTTTTTTCGACGAAAAGAAAATATAATTGTATATTCTTATTGTGTAAATAAATGTGTTATTTAATCGTATTTAAGCTTTCATTCATTTACTTGAAACCGTTGAATAGTAATTAATGAAGTGAAAAAAAAGTTAAAAGTGGTACCCCTTTAGCACCCACAGTGTATAGCGGCCTGCATTTGTTCTTAAAGATTAGCGAGCAAATGTTTTGCCGACAAAATGCTAGTCGCACACTGCTCGACTAATTTTCAAATAACTACGGACCAAATAACAATTCATATATGTTTTTGGACTTAAATGAAAGCTTAAGTTTCTAGCTTTCACGTACTTAAGTTTTAACTTCGTAAGACTATTACTATACCCGTTGCAAGACATTGAAATTGGATATCCATATATAAAAAGACATCAAAAAATGTATGTTTTCTCTCACCTTTAATACAGGCCCCCATTAGATTTTTTTTAGGTCAAATCAATGTAGTAAGACGCGGAATTTAATAAGCTTTACGGCGATGTACTTAAATTTGTTCTACCTCTTAGGGATGCCAAACTACATGCACTAAAAAGAGAGCCTGTCTTTTTCACAATTTTACCAAGTGGTCCTAAACTTTTGGCCTGCAGTGTACATAAATACCGCTAAAATAATGTTGAGAACATTTCATTTCGTCGATATAATGAAATTGCTAAAAATGCAATTACCATTTGAAATAAAATTGTAGAAAAGGAGATTTCGTAATGCTTGAAATATAAGACATACGGCGAAACGCGGGACAATGGTACAGTCGTATTTTTCAACAGAATTTGATGACACTAGTAATAATTAAAGCCATTCATCATTTAAATTGTCTTAAAGAGCTCGCATTTTCGATAAAGCTTATAGTTTTTCAGCTATGAACGATTGAAGTTGCACGGCGCGCAAATACATATTTCTTCTCTCGCGTAGATCAGCTGTTGCGCACGTCCATCTTCAATCGTTCATAGCTGAAAAACTATAAGCTTTATCGAAAATGCGAGCTCTTTAGGACAATCTACATGAAGAATGGCTTTAATTATTACTAGTCTCATCAAATTCTGCTGAAAAATACGACTGTACCATTGTCCCGCTTTTCGTCGTATGCCCTATATTTCAAACATTACGAAGTCTCCTTTTCTACAATTTTATTTCAAAATGATAATTGCATTTTTAGCAATTTCATTATATCGGCGAAATGAAATGTTCTCAACATTATTTTAGCGGTATTTATATGTGTGTAGCTACAGAAAGGGAATAGCGTAAATATGAGGAAAGCTTCGCAGTAAGTTTCGATGCTGGAGTGGGGGAACACGTTAGCGTGAGCCGCGAGAGGGGTGGAAGCCTAGCTTTCTTCCTAAAAATTTTTGGTTTCGTCCACCTCAAAAACGCAAGACAATGGTACGGCTCTATTTCTCAAACGATTTCAATGTTTTTGGGCTTGTTGGAATCGTTAGGTCTGACACCTCGTTATAAAGAAGCCCGATTTTTCGATTTGTTTTGCGTTTAAATATTATTAATGCGAATTTTTAAAAATTTTTATTTTTTTTCGTTTTTTGGAAAATACGGCTTTATTTATGACAAAGGGCGGGTCCTAACGATTCCAAAAATTCCGAAAACATTGAAATCGATTGAAAAATAGCGCTGGACAATCCTCTCTCGTTTTTTGTTCCGTAATGTTGGCTACAGAGGGCTTGAGGGATCCCGTTAAATATACCAAGAACTACCATGCCTTTGGCAAATTAAATCATCAGATTATCATGATAGGGCAAAAAAAGATGCAGCATACGCAATTTTATTAAGTAAATATAGATTAATAGATAACAATGCCGATAAAAATGCAGTTGTTAAGAAGATAAATTCCCTCAGACCTAATTACAAAAAAGAAAAAAGTTGAAGCTTCTCGCCACTCTGGCATTAGTACAGATGAAATATATGAGCGTTCACTATGGTACTACCACTTATTCAACTTTTTGGAAGATCAAGGGACTTCGAGAAGTTCTTTGTCCAATTTAACTAATACAGTGGTAAGTTTTACTGTTCTATAATAATTGAATATGCAATTTTCTTTCTCTATCATTATATTTAATACTTTACATAAATTAATAAAGACTTCAATTGACACAGTTTCCACTTTTTAATGAATAAAACTTTCTTGACATGGCACCTGTCCTTCATTGGTAAAGTTCTCCATGAATTGCTGTCTTACTTGCTTAGCTTGAAATGGTATATCTCCAGCGATATGAGACCTTTGTAGTGGACACATATTTGATTTTTCTGATGCTAATCCAAGACAAATTGTACCATATTCTATATCTTCAGAGGATAAAGAATCAAGAGGAGCATACGTTTCATGCACGGTTGACATTAAATAATTATGCAAAGCACAAGTAGCTTTAACTATTTTATCAATATGTTGTAGTTCTAAGTTGATAGCGGTATGAAAAATTCTAAAGCGTGATGTCAAATCCCGAATACGTTCTCAATAATTCGTCGTGCTCCAGATAAAAGGTAGCTGAACACTTTTTTTTGGTACAGTTTAAATCATTTTGTTTGTATGGTTTTAACATATCAGCTCTCTATGAAAAAGCAACGTCTGCAATGAAAACATACGGCAGTATACGTGAAGTATTTTTGATTTCTTTTTCTCCTGGAATGTTGAGTGAATTGCTTTGTAGTCTTCTAAGGAATTCTATATTTTGAAGAACACCTCCATCTGATAAACTACCATTCGTACCAAAATCAAACAAAATAAATCTATATTTTGCATCTGCAAGGGCAAGTATCACCATACTGTCTCTATGTTTGTAATTAAAGTAAAATGAACCGCTTCCAGCTGGTGGAATGATCTCGATATATTTCCTATCCAGGCAGCCAAGGCAATGTGGAAAATTCCACCTTTTTTCAAAATCCTTTGCTATGGTGCTCCAATCATTTACAGTTCGTGGAAACTGAAAGAAATATAAGCAGTAAATTTTAAATGTTATGTAAAACACATAATAAATTATGATAAAAATAACATACATTTACTACTTATATACAATTTTTTTCTTTTTTATTCATAAATTTTTGGTTTTAAGCTCAATCTTCTAAGGAATAATAAAACATGATTGGACTTGTAAATAAATCAGCTAAAAATAGAGTTATCATAAATATAATTTTCAAGAAAATAATGAAGAACAAATTTCTCTTTCTACACAAGATTTGGGGAAATCTATTCAGGAAAATGACCAATTTATTGCAATAGAACAAAATACATGTACTACATCTGAGAAAATGTCAGGTCCATCAGCTTCTAAGAAAAAATCTTGTGCTAGACCATCTAAGCGATTTAATTATAAATATTATAATGTACTAGAAACAATTGAACAACATTTCAAAAAGCCTAAACCGAAAGAAGATAGATATTACATTTTTTGAAAAAATGTAGCTCCAAAAATGAGAGATATAACTAATAACACTCAAAGATTAATAGCTGAAAATTAATTAATAATAATTTATTTATGGCTGAAATGGGTCAACTGACTATGTCAACTTCTATTCATGATTCTTTTAACAGTGTACCTACACCTACACCTTTCATGGGTTATCCTACAGCTGATCATTTTAACAATAACCATGGTGTTTATTCTCAGCATCAAGAAAAAACATATTATCAATTACATTGTCCTGCAACCGAGGGTAGTGAAAGTTCAAATCAGTCATTAAGCTCATATATTTAAATTTTCAAATAGGGTTAATTTAATTTATAATATTTTATGTCAAAACTTTCACGATGGTATCTTTTGTTGTATTTTGTAAAAACTATAAGTTGTAATAAATTAGTTGAAAATAAAAAGGATACGTTGTATTTACCTTCAAATAATCCCCTTTTAGCACTTTGTAAATAGCATTGCAGGTTTCAGGAATTATGTAGCTCAAGACCTGTGGTGAAATTATAGTTGAATATTTTAAATCTTCATAACTTCTTCCGGTAGCGAGAAATCGTAGCGTTGCAGTTAATCTTTCGTAGGGGGTTATAGCTTTTCTCATGATGGTATGCTTCTTTTTAATTAAAGGCGTTACGAGTGACAAAAATTTTAGATAAGATTTTTCGTTCATTCTGATATAATTATGCCAATCACGTGAATATATTTTCAAATCGGTCAATAAGTTAATACGAGAATACTTTCTTCTTTTCAATAACTACAGTTTACACCACACGTCACGTTTCTTCTTTCGCATTTTTCTCTTATGTACACTGACATTCATCGAATCTGCTCGTGAAGAATGGCCTACTAGGTTTGTAACTAGCTGGACAGCTTCAGGTCTCTAGTTCTCACCAAAGCGTAAAACGTCACGGTGACGTCAGATGACGTCACGATGACGTATAGGAGTCGTGGTGGGGAGAATAAGGAGAATCTGGTAAATTGCATATACTCGAGTGTAGCGGTTGATCGTCTTACTTTTGTCAAAAGTATATCATCTCGGGATAAAATGGTATAGTAAGAATTTTCTTCTTTCTCTGTCTAATAGCATAAGAGTGAGAGAGAAAGACATATGATACCCCATGTGCCCATTGATTCTGCTCGAGCACGTTTTTGGTATAGTGATAGGAATTTTGGTATACTGATAGAAGCGGTAATAATATAGTAATCAAACGACAGATCAATAAAAAGAACAGGGCATATTCCAATGAGTGAAGTGTCAAAATGTGCAACTTAACCTCTGTAATTTGTATTAATTTATTAAAATAACTTGTAAGTGATGAACTTTTAATAAAATCATATTAAGTGTTATAAATTTGTATAAAAAATATGTATTTTAGTTTTAACCTATTATTGTGTAACATATGGTGTATAAAAATAACTGAAAATATATATTTTAAATTAAATTTATGTTGTTGATATTTTGTCAAGAATAACACATCATTAACTTTTATATTAATAATAAGGAGCTATATTCTTGAGTCGTAAAGTCCATTGGGGCTTGCAAGTCAACTATGGATCCCAAGCTTACAGCAATAAGATTCTACGAATAAAGAAGATGCAATTCATTATTAAAATAGATAATCGTTAGCTCAGATTTTTTTGCAGAAACCTAATATCAATAGTGACAAGCTTTCGTATCTATTTCCAATTGATGATGCTGGAAGAGAACCTCTGAGAGCTCCTGACAGCTCAACTGCCACAGGTCCAAGAAACAGCTATTTACGTAAATCTGTCCAGTGTCATGCAATACATTATCCAGAAGCCATTCTGCTATTATCCAGCTAATGTTTCTACGCAATATAATTAATTTCTTATTAATTTTCAAATATACTAAATATGTAAAGAAGAAAAAGCCAATATATTAAAATCCATTTACTTACACTACATCTCATTACGTAACCATGAGTGAATATTGTTGAATGGTGACAGAACAGTTTATAGTTGCAGAATCAGAATACATTCCTGTTGTGGGTAATGTTGCTGGGTCCTTTTGTTCTTTCGCAGTATCCAAAAGCAGCAAATTTGCAATGATTTTACAATTATAGCCTATATTCGAAGAAAACTTTAATACTTAAGCTTAAATTGAAGAATATTCAAATGATTAATAGTAACTCCTTATGGATTAAGATGTCTTGCATTATTTTCAATTTCTGCTACCAGTGCGTATAGGCAAATTCAGTGGTAAATTGTTATTCTCATCACTTAGAGCTTGTTAATCCTGTAAGTTACGTAGCACTTTAAAGTGGGCAAACAAATCCTTACGCTGCATTGTATTAGTCTTCTCTTCCTTCGCTAACTTTTGAAAATTCATATATTACTGTTATCCACGAGTATATTTACCCAGTGGCTGAAAAATATTAAAAAGAGTATGAGAATTCATTCTTAAAAGTAAGCATAAATTATTTCCATATTCATAAAGTTATACATACCTATTCTATTATTTAGCTGGATGTTAGCTGCCACGAAGACATCCATATGCAATGTGCCTGCCCTCCTTCCTTTTTAATCCAGTGTATTATCCTAATAGTTTGCTGCAGGACAGTCTTAAGTCAGAAATAGATTGAAGTGTGATAATTCGGTTCTACTTTCTCTTTACCCTGGTCTACCATGAGGAGATACTCTTTTATCTTGATTTTTCATAACGTAAATGATAAATAATTATTCTTGAAATAAAAACGTGCATACACACACATATATATGTAAAAAGCATAATTTGAGGACGAATTACCAATGTAATGTTCATTTCGGGGACAGTTGCATAGTTTGAGGACTGGTTCCAAACTATCTTTATATTAAACGTATTTTTTGGGAACAGTTTCCAGAATATGTAAAATGTATAGTTTGAGACCTCTTATTTATATACGTATATAAATCTACATACTAAAAGTATAGTTTGGGACAATTCAAATTTTTTACATAAAATGTTAGTATATACGATATCAAACTAAAATCTGATTGAAATTTTGTATATAAATAATTAATTTAAAAGATACACTAATTTATATAGCTAAAGTATACTTTGAGATCAATAGCACCAATAGAGACCGTGCACACCAACACAATGACAGTGAGATGAAAATGTATATTGGTGTATATGCATACTATCAGCGCAAACAATCGGTCAATTTTCGCAGTTTTTGAGTGTAATTTATTTATACGTATACATTTATACATTGACAATTCGCTATCATTGTGATGGTGTACACGGTCTCTATAGTGGCAAACGTACTACGTATAAATATATATACCAGATATAAACTACAGAGTTCTACTGTTTAAAACTTCAAGTACTTTACCTGGTACAATTTAAACGCTGGTCAAATACAAATGAAAAGTTTAAATTAGGATATTCTCTCGTAGAAAATTCAAAAGCCTTCACGACCTTAAAAATCGAATTTCTTAATAATTTTTATTCGAATCTTTTCTAATAAATTCTATATATATATTGTACACATTTTACGTTTATATCTGCGAATAATTTACACAAACTTACTTTTGACCTACTCTGATTACAATAGTTAAACTCACGCAAAGCAAGACAGTACTATGCGAAAACAGCAAATTTCATTTGAGATTATTTTACTACGGTTTTAAAATTTTATGTTTCTAAAAATGAGATTAGTCAGCCCTAAGAAAATCATTTATTTATGATAAAAATAACTAATATGCATTTTCCTAATACGACGAAATCTATTAAATTTAAGGGGCCATACGATAGAAAGTTGGGTTCTAAAGTTGAATAAATTATAATTTAAAGTAATAATTTGTTGTATTCCTATAACATTTCAAATTAGAATACTCTAAATATTGAAACAATGTAAGGCTTTTTGTAGGGAAATATTCGTGTTTTTCAAATTTATAAGTTTGCCTATCGTTAACCAGCCATCCGGTTTACAAGCTTACTTACATTTATTAAACTGTAATTAACATAGGCTACATACCATTATAAAAACGTATCTATAGTTCTCATCTCTTTAAATCATTGAAACAAATATAAATATTTAAACACAGTATCTTTTTTATTTAAATTATTCATATTTTAATCAAGATAACATTAGAAGGTGTGATCTAAATAGTGAAAAAGGTTTAAGAAATATTTCAGCCACAGGTAGACGCTTAACAGGATTTATACATAGTAGAGCGGGATCGGTTCTACGATTTAAAGCATTCCCTGTATTAAGAGTCGACAATGTTATAAGTTTGATCAAATACGATGAGCTAATTATATTATACAGAAACAAAATGTGCGACAAGTATACACTAGATCATCAGCACGACATGATTCGAGCACAGCTGAGGTTGTTGGGCCGATTTAAATTAGCAATAATAGCTATTGATTCAGAAGTGACAGATTTCGCTTCAATATTTAACCCTAAGACGTTCGGTTCTGCAGTCAGTGCATTGCGAGTCGTAGCTCATTGGGATAAATCTCTAATGTGGTTTAGAACGCCAGCAGCTGCCCAAAGTTTAACAAGTTTAATCAAAAAGCTGGGAAATAGGCTTAGAACAGAATCTATTAAAATGCAAAACCAATCTTTAAAGAAAGATATTGAAGATTTTCTATTGCTATGGGAAGAAGAGATTCCTGTTTTGATAAATAAGAAGGCTTTGGAAGATCAGATTTTGCAAAAGCGTAAAAAAAAGGTAGTACTTCCTTCTAAAAATGATATTAAATTACTGTTTGATCATTTGAAGCTACATGCTAATAAATCTTACCAGCAACTGCAAAAAAGATTTGATTTACCTGCTTGGACTTTGTTGAATCAATGCACGCTAATTTTAATTCAGATATTTAATCGACGTCGTGCTGGAGAGATCGAAAGGTTAAAGTTGGATGACTACAATAATAAAGAAGCTCTCGATGAGAATGTTAATAAATAATTTTATAATAATTTATCGGTCGAAACGATAGAATACGCTAAACAATATGTCCGGCTTACACTGAGAGGTAAACTGTCCAGGACAGTTTCTGTTTTATTAAATCCGTTCATAGTAAAATACATTGAAATTTTATTAAAATATCGAGGAAAAGCTGGAATCGCGCTAAATAATGAGTACATATTTGCCGCACCTACTGTCAATTCTTTGAAGAAAAAGTATATAAGGGCCTGTCCACTGCTTCGAAAGTTTTCTAATGAATGTGGAGCTCATATTCCAAATACTCTGCGAGGCACAACACTACGAAAACACATTGCCACATTTACCGCTATGTTAGATATAGAAGATACTAAGATTGATAGGCTTGCAAATTTTATGGGTCATCACAAAGATATTCATAAAAGTATCTACAGAGTACCAGTTCCAATTGCGGAAATGACTGATGTTTCCCGTTTACTTGTTGCTGCAATGGGTGGCAATGAAATTAATGTTGAAAGTGAAGATGAAGATAGTAGTAGTAGCGACGAGGATAAACCGGCTGCGTTTGACCACAAGAACAATAAAAATAATTGTTTGTCTGAAGAACTAAAACTTTCTGAGTTACATACTCAAAGTTTTAATAGCTCAGATGAAATTAAGCGTCGTAGTAGTATGTATTGATAAAATTTATTTATTAATTTTCTAATATTGTGCGGATAACAAAAATTGAAACGTTTTTAATTTTTTAGCCTCTCCTTACGGGAAAACGAAACGAATGAAGTGGAGTGTCAGTGAAAAGAGAGTATTAATCTCGCATTTTGGTAAATTAGAAAATTTACCGAAATTACCCTCACTTGGTGAATGCCAGGCTGTAATAAAAAAATATAAAGAATTGCGTAATAGACAGCCACAGCAATTAAAAACCTTCATTGATAATCAAAGAAGAGTAGAAATTCGACGTGCAAATTATGCTAGCAAAAAAGCTGCTTAATTTTAAGTTCAATTTAACAAAGATTTTTATTATTATAGTAATGCTATTATATTGCTATTTTTGAACTTTACTGTTAAATTTGTTCAAAAGTATGCACGGTTATTATTGATCTTAAAGTTCATATTCATCAGTTGTTAAATTTTATGAAATGAAAACTGGTTATTTTGATATATTTTTGTTTTGTACTGTTCTTTGACTGATGTATGTAATTACAATAATTAGTCGCCAAAAAGGAAAGTTTGAAGATGATTTAAATTTAAACTGATGATAATGTTACGTATTAGTGTAATTACAATTAGTTATTATTAATTCCACAATTTTTGAGTTAAGGTTCAATTTTGTATATGATAAAAATAAAACAGTTATGTGATATACTAAAGACTGTAAACATCGCTTTTAAATGGTTATAATTGTTTTTATCTCAAAACGCCTCACAAATTATTGACTATCCTGAGACTCTTTCAGATTCGAAAGTGTACTATTTAAAATGCCTCAGCAGATATCTCGCAAGGTGTAAAAGATAGAAAAATATTTTAAAGAAAGACTTTTATCTTTAAGAATGGCATAAGATAGTACCGTTAGTTTGACCTTGAATCGTTATTGAAGGGTTCATAAAGGTGCCTTTGAGTTTATTATTTAATAACGACATATTTTTATTACAAATTCTTACACCTTAACTTTCAAGCTTTTCAAAATACTAAAAATGTGTAATTTCATTCAGTCGTTCCTTAGATATCTCTAGTTGAAATTTTATGTGGGTGTAGAACTCTGATTAAAGTAGTGTGCACGACCGGCAACCATGGCCGTTCATGTACTCTTAAATTATATCGAAATATCTAGTAAATGATTGGACGATATGATACATTCATTTAGTGTTTTGCAAAGATTTTGAGATAAAGTACAAAAAATAGAAATAGGAATATAATAGTATAATGTGATTAAAAAATTCAAGGGCCTTTGTGTATAGTATTAAAATAAACTTTTAAGGTCAAGCTAGTAATAACTTCTCTAGTCCCCCTAAAGTTAAACAACATTTTTATGAAATCTTTTTCCATCTTTAATACATCTTTCAATATATTTGCCAAAGTCACGTTACGTGGTTCACTGTGGTACATTTTAAATTTTGGAAAAGATGGTGTCTTCAAATAATACATTCAATATATATATTATTTGGTGTCGAACTATACAGTAGTTAAAATTCGGTCTCAAAGTATACTTTTGATATATATGGAAATGTTTATATTAAACGTATAGTTCGAACCCGTTTCATATTTATATTAAATATAGTTTGGGGACATGTCCCTAAAATATCCTTTCAAGTGAAATGGTCTCAAAATAAACGATGCATATAATAAATCCAAATAAAAATTTTATTGTATATTTATATACAAAAATTTTAATGGAATAAGTATGGTCAGCTTTTTTAATATATTTTAAACCTAAAAAAACAGAGTGTCTCAAACTATGCTTTTTACATATATATATATATATATATATATATTATTGTCTTTTGAGATTATATACTGTATTTTTTATCTTATATAATTTATTTTTTTTTTCTTTTTTTCAGTGCTCCGAAAATTGATTTACGTTAAATAATATTGGTGGCCCTGAAAAGGGCCGATTTTTAAATCCGACACGTGGCAGAGCACATTCCTTTTTTATACCATGCAATCCGATCCATCTAAAAAAATACCCATTCGAAACCAACAACAATAAAGCTCATTCAATAATCCGTCCAATAGCCATTCCGCTCGATCACTTGATTAAGTCGATTAGGTATCGAGTTAGTCAAGTTAGCTAAGAACTCTGGGTCAGACCTAAGGCCTTCCCAAATATTCTTCGCTTGATCGAGAATCGCTGCCCTCGTCCTCGCGCCTGGCTCTATCCATCGTCTGGACATCAATGCCCAGACGTTCTCAATTAAATTGAGATCCGGTGATCGAGCGGGCCAATCCACCACTTCCAACTCCGGGTGTTGCGCAAACCACGCTCGCGTTTCGCGTGAGGTATGGATCGCTGAATTGTCCTGCACAAATTGGATCACCGGTACTTCATCCGCGGGATATACATTACGCACGCTTGGGAGAAAAATTTCTTCCAAGATGCGAATGTATTCCCGGGAATTCATACGTGGAGAAATCTCCACAAGATCACCGATATGTTCACCGGAAATCCAGCCCCATACGCCACACGATACGCGTCCAGACCGATGAGTCTGGAAGACGTGGTTTGGCTGCAACCGGGTATCGTTCGGGCGCCACACGTGCAAGGCCTGAGCCTGAGAGGGCAACGATATGAAAACCTCTTCATCGGTCCATATCGTAGCCTTCCAATCTTCACGGCTCCGCGAAAGATTCGCGAGGGCATAGCCAACTTTCTCCTCACGGTGAGCAGGAGTTAGTGGGATTTTACGCGCTGGACGACGGCAGTGAATACCTGCAGAGTGTAAACGCCGCAGGCCGGTGGTCACTGAAGCTGGATAATCTATCTCCTCCACTATGTCGCTGACACTAGCGAAGGGATCTTCTTCGATCCTGCTCAGCAGCTGCTGGTCATCGATCTCCGAAGTCCTTTTCTGCCCTCTGTTCTCCGCTCTCCGGCCACGCAGTGCGTGGTCTCCGCCTTCGCGGTACCGACGTATCCAGCGCCTGACGGTGGTCTCGTGTGCCCCGCAGAGTACAGCGATCTCACTCGCGCTTTTCCCGCACTCAAAATAGCCAATGGCTCTTCCTCTGGTAGCCTCACTATGCTGTGACATCGTCGACGTATCCAATAGATATGAATGTTATAAGAAATTAACGTTATTATAGATAAAAGTGAATAATGCCTCGATTATTTGATTAGAAGTATCGATAATAACGTTAATTTGTTATAACATTCATATCTATTGGATACGTCGACGATGTCACAGCATAGTGAGGCTACCAGAGGAAGAGCCATTGGCTATTTTGAGTGCGGGAAAAGCGCGAGTGAGATCGCTGTACTCTGCGGGGCACAGGAGACCACCTTCAGGCGCTGGATACGTCGGTACCGCGAAGGCGGAGACCACGCACTGCGTGACCGGAGAGCGGAGAACAGAGGGCAGAAAAGGACTTCGGAGATCGATGACCAGCAGCTGCTGAGCAGGATCGAAGAAGATCCCTTCGCTAGTGTCAGCGACATAGTGGAGGAGATAGATTATCCAGCTTCAGTGACCACCGGCCTGCGGCATTTACACTCTGCAGGTATTCACTGCCGTCGTCCAGCGCGTAAAATCCCACTAACTCCTGCTCACCGTGAGCAGAGAGTTGGCTATGCCCTCGCAAATCTTTCGCGGAGCCGTGCAGATTGGAAGGCTACGATATGGACCGATGAAAAGGTTTTCATATCGTTGCCCTCTCAGGCTCAGGCCTTGCACGTGTGGCGCCCGAACGATACCCGGTTGCAGCCAAACCATGTCTTCCAGACTCATCGGTCTGGACGCGTATCGTGTGGCGTATGGGGCTGGAGTTCCGGTGAACATATCGGTGATCTTGTGGAGATTTCTCCACGTATGAATTCCCGGGAATACATTCGCATCTTGGAAGAAATTTTTCTCCCAAGCGTGCGTAATGTATATCCCGCGGATGAAGTACCGGTGATCCGATTTGTGCAGGACAATTCAGCGATCCATACCTCACGCGAAACGCGAGCGTGGTTTGCGCGACACCCGGAGTTGGAAGTGGTGGATTGGCCCGCTCGATCACCGGATCTCAATTTAATTGAGAACGTCTGGGCATTGATGTCCAGACGATGGATAGAGCCAGGCGCGAGGACGAGGGCAGCGATTCTCGATCAAGCGAAGAATATCTGGGAAGGCCTTAGGTCTGACCCAGAATTCTTAGCTAACTTGACTAACTCGATACCTAATCGACTTAATCAAGTGATCGAGCGGAATGGCTACTGGACGGATTATTGAATGAGCTTTATTGTTGTTGGTTTCGAATGGGTATTTTTTTAGATGGATCGGATTGCATGGTATAAAAAAGGAATGTGCTCTGCCACGTGTCAGATTCAAAAATCGGCCCTTTTCAGGGCCACCAATATTATTTAACGTAAATCAATTTTCGGAGCACTGAAAAAAAGAAAAAAAAAATAAATTATATAAGATCAAAAATACAGTATATAATCTCAAAAGACAATAATATATATATGTGTGTGTGTGCACGTTTTTATTTCAGGAATAATTATTTATCATTTACGTTATGAAAAATCAAGATAAAAAAGAGTATCTCCTCATGGTAGACCAGGGTAAAGAGAAAGTAGAACCGAATTATCACACTTCAATCTATTTCTGACTTAAGACTGTCCTGCAGCAAACTATTAGGATAATACACTGGATTAAAAAGGAAGGAGGGCAGGCACATTGCATATGGATGTCTTCGTGGCAGCTAACATCCAGCTAAATAATAGAATAGGTATGTATAACTTTATGAATATGGAAATAATTTATGCTTACTTTTAAGAATGAATTCTCATACTCTTTTTAATATTTTTCAGCCACTGGGTAAATATACTCGCGGATAACAGTAATATATGAATTTTCAAAAGTTAGCAAAGGAAGAGAAGACTAATACAATGCAGCGTAAGGATTTGTTTGCCCACTTTAAAGTGCTACGTAACTTACAGGATTACAAGCTCTAAGTGATGAGAATAACAATTTACCACTGAATTTGCCTATACGCACTGGTAGCAGAAATTGAAAATAATGCAAGACATCTTAATCCATAAGGAGTTACTATTAATCATTTGAATATTCTTCAATTTAAGCTTAAGTATTAAAGTTTTCTTCGAATATAGGCTATAATTGTAAAATCATTGCAAATTTGCTGCTTTTGGATACTGCGAAAGAACAAAAGGACCCAGCAACATTACCCACAACAGGAATGTATTCTGATTCTGCAACTATAAACTGTTCTGTCACCATTCAACAATATTCACTCATGGTTACGTAATGAGATGTAGTGTAAGTAAATGGATTTTAATATATTGGCTTTTTCTTCTTTACATATTTAGTATATTTGAAAATTAATAAGAAATTAATTATATTGCGTAGAAACATTAGCTGGATAATAGCAGAATGGCTTCTGGATAATGTATTGCATGACACTGGACAGATTTACGTAAATAGCTGTTTCTTGGACCTGTGGCAGTTGAGCTGTCAGGAGCTCTCAGAGGTTCTCTTCCAGCATCATCAATTGGAAATAGATACGAAAGCTTGTCACTATTGATATTAGGTTTCTGCAAAAAAATCTGAGTTAACGATTATCTATTTTAATAATGTTACCCACAATTTGAATTTTACCGCGTAAATGACGAGAAGGCGAATAGGTGGATAGCAATGAAATCCTATTGGTTGCTAGATCACCAATCACCGAGAAAGAAGAGAAGGGATAGATAAGAAGGGAGAGTTAGTTAGTCACTTGCACGTAAGCGAAGTAGATAGTTGTATTAATATTCAAGATATAATAAAGTTTATTCTTCTAAATAAAATAACACTAAACAAATAAATCAAAGTGTTGATTTACTATTATTGTAGTTTTTATATAACCAAATTAACAAATCAGAAGTGGGATAATCAAAACAAAAAAAAAATAGAAAAAGTTTTGTTGTTTGGTGGTCACAATGTCAAAAAGAAAGAGAAATAATATAGAAAAGGCAGTAGAAGATTCGCCTGTAATGAGATGCAGGCAAATAGAAACACCCCCCAGATCAGGTGAGGTTGAAACAAGTGTAAGAAGTATGGAACAGGGTACCCCGCCAATAGCTGAAAGTACTGTAAGTAATTTGAAAAATCAGTTATTTGAAGCCCAAGCAGAAGTGGAGGCTCTAAGAAGTCAACTTAGACACTCAAGATCAATTGATCGAGAACTAGGAATTGAAGGAAATAGATATGCAGATATGTCGATATTTAAAACTGATAAGTTGTTACCGAAATTTGATCCAACTGACACATCCTTCAGCATTGATGAATGGTTGTCACGGGTTAACGAGTGTGCAGCGATGTATAGATGGGATGAGTTGACAAAGAGATGCATAGCATTAGGGAAATTAGATGGAATAGCAAAAGTGTGGTATGACGGCCTAAAAACTACCCGATATTCTTGGCTAGAATGGGAAAGTATGCTTAAAGATATGTTCCCAAGTAAGATAACTTTCGGTAGGCAATTGTATGAAGCGGTGATTTATCAAACTAGCTCAGGGCAAAGTATATATTATTATTGTTTCCGTAAATTATCCAAAATAAATAAGTTAAATATAAAATTAACACAAGAACAAATTGTCGATTGCATATTGGAAGGGATAAAGGATGTACGTGTTAAATTAAACATCAAAGCAGCGCGTTGTAACACGTTTGTAGAACTCGCAGAATATGTGAAAAGTCTTCCTGCTATTGCCGCACATACAGAGAACAAAAATAAACAAGAGGCGCGGACAAAGTCGAGCTCAGTTGGTGATAGAAACAAGAACGAACTAGTTTGTTTTGCTTGCAAAGAAGTTGGCCATAAGAGAAACCAATGCCTTAAATATAAAAATAATAAGTGTACGCATTGTCACCGCTTAGGGCATAGTATAGAAGAGTGTAGAATTAAACAAGCACAACAAAAAAATGACCGAGACAAAACGGTTAAATATGTAGGGTCCAAGATGGACAACAAGTATAAAAAGAAAGCTAAAGTCAATGGTGAGAATGTTGAATGCATGATCGATATGGGAAGTGAAGTAACACTGATTAACCCATTAACGTCCAAAATGTCAAAATTTCTTGCACGTTTTCAAAGTGATTTTTTCCTATGTAATTGGCGTTGAAAAAATTCTTGAACCACATATTCTGATGTAAAATTGCATGCTCTTTCAGAATCCGTTGCCAGAATCATGATAAAACTCATAGGAAAAGAGATATGCTCGATTGAAACATAAAAAACACCTAAATTTTCGAAAAAAAAAATTTTTAGGATTTTTTTTCGAAGTGTTACGGTGAAGATATCACCTTGCGACCGTGATCAAAGGTGATCATGGGAGTTGAAGTTTAACAGGGAATTTTTTTGTTGACCTTGAACCATCGCTTCTTTACAAAATGGCGGAAAAAACGAATTTTTTTTTTCAATCTTCATCAACTTTTTTCTCGAAATCTATGGTCTTTAGAAAAAAATTCATAAAAACAAAAATGTCTTAGAATCGCTCGAGGAACATTCTCAACTTTTTTCAGAATTTTTTGAGACAATTTTTGATTTTCCGGGAAACTTGTGAAATGGAATTTTCAAAAATTGTCTCAAAAAATTCTGAAAAAATTTGAGAATGTTCCTCGAGAGATTCTAAGGCATTTTTGTTTTTATGAATTTTTTTCTAAAGACCATAGATTTCGAGAAAAAAGTTGATGAAGATTGAAAAAAAAAATTCGTTTTTCCGCCATTTTGTAAAGAAGCGATTGTTCAAGGTCAACAAAAAAATTCCCTGTTAAACTTCAACTCCCATGATCACCTTTGATCACGGTCGCAAGGTGATATCTTCACCGTAACACTTCGAAAAAAAATCCTAAAAATTTTTTTTTTCGAAAATTTAGGTGTTTTTTATGTTTCAATCGAGCATATCTCTTTTCCTGTGAGTTTTATCATGATTCTGGCAACGGATTCTGAAAGAGCATGCAATTTTACATCAGAATATGTGGTTCAAGAATTTTTTCAACGCCAATTACATAGGAAAAAATCACTTTGAAAACGTGCAAGAAATTTTGACATTTTGGACGTTAATGGGTTAAGTATTCACTAGCTAAAAAATTACATTTAGCTATTGACGAGCTTGCACAGTCTATTAATTTACAAGGATTTAATGGGTCTATAGTTATGTCAAGATATAGAACAGTAGCCACTGTACAAATTGAAGAAGTATCTCTCAGAATTGAAATGATAGTGGTAAAAGACCATTAAACAATTTTTGAATTATTAATTGGTCAGAATTTTGTAGATCACCCGTCAGTTTTGATAATTAAAGGCGCCGCTAAATTAATCATTACAAGGTTAAATAATCCAGGGGAATTACTCGCGATGGAGAAAAATAAGTACAGTGTAAATTTGGTGAAAGGACAAGAATCGAATGATGATAGGAACAAATGGAATTTTGTATGCGGAAATATTTCAGTGCAGGAAAAAGAAGCTTTGAGGCGAATACTGATAGAACATAAAAATTGTTTTTCGTTTAAAACTAGTGAATTGGGTGAAACCGATGTTACTAAAATGCACATAGAGTGTATTACTGATAAACCCATTCAATACCGACCGTATCGTTTATCGTTAGCTGAGCGAGAAGAGGTTAAGATTATTATTGAGGAGTTATTAGAAAGCGGGATAATACGTCCTTCTCGATCACCGTACGCGAGTCCTATTATTTTAGTTTCTAAGAAGGACGGCGGCAAAAGAATGTGTATAGATTACCGCGCTCTCAATAAAATCACAAAAAAGGATAAATACCCTTTGCCCCTTATAGACGATCAGATAGACAGGTTAGGAGGGTACAAGTTCTTTATCACATTAGATCTGTCACAGGGGTTTTATCAAATTCCCTTAACTGCTGAATCTATACCAAAAACGGGATTTGTGACCCCGGATGGTCACTATGAGTTTCTGAGAATGCCATTCGGGCTGGCAAATGCCCCCAGTGAATTTCAAAGAATGATGAACTTAGTATTGAAGGGGTATGTAAACTCTATAGTCCAAGTTTATATAGATGATATAATAATTCCAGCAAGAAGTGTAAATGAGGGTTTAGATCGTCTTCGAAAAATATTAGAAAGAATAAAGGTACACAATCTAACTCTCAAATTGTCTAAGTGCACTTTCTTTTCAACTAGTATAGAATATTTAGGCAGGATTATATCAGAAGAAGGGGTAAGGCCTGGAACTAAAAAGGTTCAAGCTGTACAGGAAATGCCACTGCCAGGCAATGTGAAACAAATAAGGCAATTTCTTGGTTTAGCTGGCTACTTTCGAAAATTTATTAGAAATTTCGCGACTATAGTAGAACCTCTGACTAGGTTGCTAAAAAAAGATATACCATGGAAATTTGGACGAGAGCAGGTAGAGGCTGTTACGATGATAAAAGAGTATTTAATCAATAAACCCGTATTAAGAATCTTTGATCCTAATTTAAAGTCGGAAGTCCACACAGATGCGAGTAAAATCGGGATTGCAGGAATACTTTTACAAATTAATCAAGAGACAAGAGAACGATATGTAATTTGTTATTTTAGTAGACAAACTACCAATATAGAACAAAACTATCATTCCTATCAGTTAGAGACTCTAGCAGTGGTGGAGTCTTTGAAGTATTTTCGTGTATATTTGGTAGGAATACATTTTACTTTAGTGACAGATTGTATAGCAATCCGTAGTACAGCCGAGGAAAAAGACATTGTACCCAGAGTTGCAAGATGGTGGATGGTTATGCAAGACTATAATTTTGATATACAATATAGACCGGGAGTAAAAATGAATCATGTTGACTGTTTGAGTAGAAATCCACCAAAGGTAATTTCGGCTATAGTAAATGTAACGGAAGGTGAATGGCTTTTGGCAGCTCAATTGCAAGACGAGGAAATATGCAAGATACGCGACCTATTGAAAACTAAAAATATTGGGGCAGACAGCAAACAATATTCTACACTTTATGAGGTTAAAGGGGAAATTTTGTTTAGGAAATTAGAAGATGGCTCGAAGAAATGGGTAGTGCCCAAGGCTAATAGATGGCAAATATGCAAGTTATGCCATGATGATATGGGTCATTTTGGAGTGGAAAAAACTCTGAAAAAAATCCGTGAAAATTACTATTTCCCATCTATGCGTAAATTTGTTACAAAATATATAAATGCATATCTGAATTGTTTATACTATAAGGCAGTATCTGGAAAAAAAAGAGGGGAATTACATCCAATTGATAAGATAGCTATACCATTTCATACGCTGCACCTCGATCATTTGGGGCCATTCATCAAAAGCAAGAAAGGAAATACACAGTTAATAGTAGCAGTCGATGGATTTACTAAAATCACGTTTGTGGAGCCAGTCAAGAATACTAAAACGAAATATGTGATAAACTTATTAAATAATATTATTGACATATTTGGGATACCTGAGCGGGTGATCACAGATAGAGGTTCCGCCTATACTTCTCATACTTTTAAAGCATTTTGTTTGCAACATGGGATAAAACATGTGCTTAATGCAGTGGCCACCCCACGAGCCAATGGACAGTGCGAAAGGTACAACCGCACAATATTAAGTTCTTTAGCTACTTTGAATGGAGGCAAGGAGGACAATGAATGGGATAATCAGGTTAAAATAGTACAAAGAGGAGTAAATGGAACATTCAACCAGTCTATTGGTACTACCCCTGCTGAACTACTTTTTGGAAAGAAATCAAGGTCTGCAGCGGAAGGGGTTTTATTTGGAACTATAACACAAGATATGGAACGTATCTCCCTAACAGAGTTAAGAGAAAAGGTAAAGGAACGTTTAGATAGGAGTCAGTTACAACAAAAGGAACATTTTGATTCTAAAAGAGTAAAAGCTCCTACATTTGAAGTTGGGTCATTAGTATTAATTAAGATAACAACAGTGGTTTCTACTGGCGAAAGTAGAAAACTAGTTCCAAAGTACAAGGGACCATTCAGGGTTGTAGGTAAATTACCCAACGAGCGGTACGAAGTAGAAGACCTAAGAGGAAAACAGAGAAGAAGGACAGTGGTGTCAGTAGAACACATAAAGCCATGGGTAACCTTGAAAGATACCGATGGGTAACAAAGGTGAGAAAATGCGAGATTAAGCGTATACGCACCAAGGCATAAGAAAAGTATTATTATATTAAAAGAAGGGTGAGTAAATACGAGATTTAAGCGTATAAACACCAGTGTTAACAAAATGTGAGATATGAAGTACATTGACTTTCAAGAATATATATATAAAAAAAAAAAAAAAAACTTAAAGGGATGAAATTGCTTGAGGGCAAGCAATTAGGATGGTCGATTCTGTTACCAACAATTTGAATTTTACCGCGTAAATGACGAGAAGGCGAATAGGTGGATAGCAATGAAATCCTATTGGTTGCTAGATCACCAATCACCGAGAAAGAAGAGAAGGGATAGATAAGAAGGGAGAGTTAGTTAGTCACTTGCACGTAAGCGAAGTAGATAGTTGTATTAATATTCAAGATATAATAAAGTTTATTCTTCTAAATAAAATAACACTAAACAAATAAATCAAAGTGTTGATTTACTATTATTGTAGTTTTTATATAACCAAATTAACAATAATGAATTGCATCTTTTTTATTCGTAGAATCTTATTGCTGTAAGCTTGGGATCCATAGTTGACTTGCAAGCTCCAATGGACTTTACGACTCAAGAATATAGCTCCTTATTATTAATATAAAAGTTAATGATGTGTTATTCTTGACAAAATATCAACAACATAAATTTAATTTAAAATATATATTTTCAGTTATTTTTATACACCATATGTTACACAATAATAGGTTAAAACTAAAATACATATTTTTTATACAAATTTATAACACTTAATATGATTTTATTAAAAGTTCATCACTTACAAGTTATTTTAATAAATTAATACAAATTACAGAGGTTAAGTTGCACATTTTGACACTTCACTCATTGGAATATGCCCTGTTCTTTTTATTGATCTGTCGTTTGATTACTATATTATTACCGCTTCTATCAGTATACCAAAATTCCTATCACTATACCAAAAACGTGCTCGAGCAGAATCAATGGGCACATGGGGTATCATATGTCTTTCTCTCTCACTCTTATGCTATTAGACAGAGAAAGAAGAAAATTCTTACTATACCATTTTATCCCGAGATGATATACTTTTGACAAAAGTAAGACGATCAACCGCTACACTCGAGTATATGCAATTTACCAGGTTCTCCTTATTCTCCCCACCACGACTCCTATACGTCACCGTGACGTTTTACGCTTTGGTGAGAACTAGAGACCTGAAGCTGTCCAGCTAGTTACAAATCTAGTAGGCCATTCTTCACGAGCAGATTCGATGAATGTCAGTGTACAATAAGGTAAAAAGCAGCCAAAGTAAGTACATCTTTGTCCGAGCTCAACATGGCCCAAGTGACAGTAAGAATATTTATATCGTGTGGAGTCGAAGAGAAATTTTATGCACTTGTACAAAAAGATTGATCAAGCATACTTTTCAAGTTTGCAGTTACGTGTGTAGCCACCATAAGATTAATTAATCACTACAACTATAAGATATATTATCTTCTCGATAAAATATTTTCATTTCTGTAAATACAGAAGCCTTAAAAAGGTCTTGCATAAAAAAAAGATATGCTTTATGATTAGGGAGATTATTATTTCCTAATATCCACACATATCGTAGAAGCTTGAAGCAACTATCCCCATTAATATTAAAATCTTAATATGTTTAATCACTTTATATTTACATTCTCACTTTTGCGAATTCTTCATTGAGTTTTGCCTTTAGTTTGAAGTCATACAAATATTGCATAAATAACAATCATCTTTTTTGAAAACTTATCTCTCTCTGTATTCCATTGTAACTATAAATAAAATTAATGATTATTTTATTTGTTACGAATTGTGCGTATGGATTAAATAAAATATAATTTTTCATTTAAAATGCTTTAAAGTATAGATATGAAATACGATTATTTTGAATGTATTAGAGATTTAAAAATTAATTTTATCATAAGTCCTCTCTGAATTTTAATAGTAAGATATTTCCAAAAAGTTTCATATACAATAACTTAATATTTCGTAAAGTTATATACAGGGTGTTCCACAAACAATGGCCATGTCAATACCATCGGGTAGGGTATGAAAATCCAAGTAAAAAGGTGCTAAAGACTTTTTTGCTAGCACTCTTGGTTAAAAAGTTATTTGAAATTAAAGATTCTCGATTACAGTAGCCTTTCTTAAACAGAAAGATTGTTTTGGTCGCGTTAAAAGGCCAAAAATGCTAAGATTCTGCGAATTAGAATACTAAGAAAAACACAAAGCCAAACATCCACTTGAGCCTATTGAAGTGGTTCAAGGCCGATCGGCAGTTTCGAGTGCAAGCGCCATAAAAACAATCAAAACATAAACACTTTCGAGAAAGGCTATAAGCTAAGATTGAAACTTCTACAATTTTCATTTAACAAATTAATAATAATTATTTTTGAATTGTACGTATTTTTACTATGAAAATGAGTCCAAACGTGACATAACTACGATTATTTTTAGCGATACTATTAATTAATAAAATCTAGAATTGACGTTATTATGTTGCGTTTGGACTCATTTTCATCGTAAAAATACGCACAATTCAAAAATATAAATAATTAATTTTTTAAACGAAAGTTGCAAAAGTGTCAATCTTACTTTACAGCTTTTTTCGAAAGTGTTTATGTTTTGACTGTTTTATGGCGCTCGCACTCGAAACTGCCGATCGGCCTTCAACCACTTCAATAAACTCAAGTAGATGTTTGGCTTTGTGTTTTTCTTAGTATTTTAATTCACAGAATCTTAACATTTTTGGGTTTTTAACGGGACCAAAACAATCTTTCTCTTTAAGAAAGGATACCGTAATCGATAATCTTTAATTGCATATAGCTTTTTAACTAAGGATGCTAGCAAAAAAGGTTTTACAACTTTTTTACTTAGATTTTTACCCCTTTCCGATGGTATTGGCATGACCATCGTTCGTGGGACACCCTGTATAGAGCTAAATGTTTTTTTGTGCATCCCTGCTTTAGGGCGTTTTTAGGTAGTAGTCTAGTAAATCGACCTGTTTTGCAGGGTATTTTTCGGAAATTTTCTTGATTACCTAAATGCAACGCAAAAAATCTGAAAATTTTTTGTTATTAATACTATATTGAATTATACAAAAATATATTGTTACGTTTCACGTAACCCGCGCGCGAAATAAACAACACTTATTAAAATTATGAACTCAAAACGTTTAATAAATCACCAAAACACGCAAACTACTACTCTTTATTATATTCGTTAATCGTTGGTTTTTAGGGATACTTGTAAACACGTCTACTCGGTAAGACTGTAATCGCAGCTCTCACTTATTTCACATTCATACCGATGTTCTTTTCTCCCCAAACATCCCTTGACAACACTTACTATACGTCTCATTCCTCTACATTCCATTATCCTTCAGACTCATTCAACTTATAACTACTTTCACACTCATCCATCCATACCCGCGATTTCTACCCTATCTTCCGAAGCTGCTCCGCTACATTACTCCCCTACTAAAAAAAATTGTTCGTCCTCGAACACACTCAAACTTCCTAACTTAACCTAGTCGCGAAACTCATTCTTCCCCGGAGCAACTTCGAATCCATTTCGGGACCTATACGCATAGGACGAAATGAATTCCCCTACCGACCAGCATTCGCTTGCCCAACTGGCATCCCTAGGAAAACCTATGCCAAAAACCTATGGATATCGGTAGTGTACTGGCGGTTTCTTTCTTCTCCGGCACTCAAGAGGCTTGAAACTTCTATCTTGCACCGTCCCTCGAACTCAAGACGTCTCTCGAGCCGAGTCCCAGGAAAAATACGCCGACTTTTCCTGACCCTGAAAGGCCGATCAACTCCTTTCAGACCCTGGGAGAGCCCACTCAATACCAGCCATCCATGTAGGCCTGACTATCCTGCATGGACACCCTCCTTCTTCCAGAACCAGAATTAGGAGACTAGGAAACAGAAACTCTTCTGTTTTCCTGAAAAATAAACAGAGGCAGTAACATTTTCCTTTCAATTATTTTTATTAATTATGAATGTTTTCATTTTACCCCTCATATTCACGAAAACAGTGAAGTCAAAATTTTAACTACCTATAATTTTAAATTATGCATTTACAATTATTAACCATTCATTCAACCATTCATACATGAACTCCTATTCAACCATATGCCCGTACCAGTCTTTAACCTTATAGGTTAGATGGATGGCGGCTGAGAGGTAGTTCTCTTTTAAGAACTCCTTAGTTCAGAAACAATTATCTCCTACTGGAATAATTGTTTCTGCACCTTAAAACCTCTTGTGTCCCAGACCCTGACAGAATAGAAACCTAGCGCACCACGATTGCCCGCGAGAGTTCTAATTCCCATCCCGGTCCAGTCGAAACAACTGTAAAGGCGGAGAACTTCATTAGAAAAAAAAATCATACTTATGCATAACTTAAATAATTCTAATTATCATAAAACTTGGCCAATCTATCTATGTGCACTATTTTGCACTTTGACTTCCCTGATTTCTGAATCTTAAAAACTACATCATTAATTTTATCTCTAATTATATACGGTCCCTCCCAATTAGATTGCAGTTTAGGGCATTTTCCTTTTGTTCTCATTGGATGAAATAACCAAACCTTATCTCCCTTTTTAAATTGAATTTCATTAGATTTTCTATCATATTTCCTTTTCATTTGATTAGACCTGATTAATGTTTCTTCTTTCTGGACATTCCCTCTTAAAATGCCCTGATTTTCCACAATTGTAACATTTTACACTATTATCATTCCTATATCCTTTTACTGTACTATTTCTTTCATTATTTTCCCCATTATTAATGCCTTGTTTCGAATACCTACTATCTTTCCTTCGCGACATGTCATTGATTACTTTAACCTGCATTGCCTTAGTCACTAGTCTATCAAAACTATTTTCCCCAAATAACCTTAAATCTCTTTGTAAATAAGGATTCCTAAGAGCATCAATGAATTTCCCACATAATAATCTAATCTTAATGTCTGCTGGGCAATTCGGAAAGGCGGCCAACACTAACCTTTCTAACTCATTCGCTAAGGCTGGAATACTTTCATTTTCTTTTTGTTTATATGTCTGGAATGTTGTATAAAATAAATTCTCCATATGCCTATTTCCGAATCTCCTATCTAGAGTTCGAGCTAAAACATCAAAATTATTTCTTTCAGTATCCTTTAATCCTACTAATACTGAAAGTGCTGGGCCCTCTAAAGAATTTAAAAGTGTCATTGTTTTCGTTCTTTCATCCCACCCACCGGTTGATGCAATCGACAAAAACTTTGCATAAAATTCTGGCCATGATTCTCTTCCATCAAACAACAGAGGTCGCCACTGAGGGTTAGTCATGAAGCAACCACCTGAGGTTAGGAGACTCTTGTCAACCTGCGCTCCAGATGACAGCTGTTGACCTCCTTCAGTTCGCATGTCATTTCTTGTACTTTCGATTCGATATCGATCTGAAGCCAGGAGACTTTCAACCTGAACTCCAGATGATATCAATCGATCGATTCCGCCATATTGGTTCCTTCCCACACAGCATTCAGACATCTCAAAGTCGTCCATATGTCGTCTTGGTCTCTGATTGGACGTCTTCTGTTTGGACGAAAAGAAGCATAGGCGGCGTCCACAAGACTTCTTATGTCTCGGTTCTCTCTGTCTTGTGGATGTCTCTATAAAGACATGATTGATGTCAGAAAAAAGACGTCCGTAGGACGACCATTTTATGCTGTAATTAAGAATGGAAAAAATTGAAATTTATGTCTTCAATAAGACTTCAGTAAGACGTCAATGTTTATATCAGAAACATGATCAGATATAAGACGTCTTGGAGACTTGAATAATTGTCTGCGATAAGACTATTTGAAGACGTTCTTTATTTTCTTATTTAAGACATCTGTAAGACGTCAGGCGCAAGATTTTTATTTCTTTTTTTTTCTAGCGCGGGAAATTTGAAATTAGTACAACGTACGTTTCGATTTTGTTCATACTGAGCACTATTAAACTTTGAATCAAAATGCAATATATGGTATTTGTTTACACAATTGTTACATATATGTTCTCTATATCCGCCGTAAGTCCAGCTAGAACGAGATTTATATTGTAACATTGTATAAACTTGCATGCACTGCATTTTAATGAAAAGAGTTGTGAAGTACTTCTGCACGAACAAAATCCATTTCCTTAAAAGATAAAATAACACAGTTAACAAGATCAGTTTGATTTTCAATATAAATATAATTAACACGAATAATATATTTAACCGTTTAACAATTTAACAAAATAAGAATATATAACAATAAATTAACAATTTAAGAAAAATAAATATAAAAATTTAATATAAAAAGGTAACAATTATTGTGCGATTCTATTCCGCTTTTTTAGTGCGTATCGCACTCTATCGCCCGCGTGCCGCAACCATTGCTTGACGACTTCTTGCACGTCAAACTCCGTGCAGCTTCCGGCTTCCATTACACACTCTGGAACAAATATTAATATTCTTTATAGAGCAATTGTTCCTCTCATAAACGAACATGTATAGCATTCAATTCGAAAAGACGTCCATAAAAATTCAAGGCCATATTTTCGAACTGAATACAGTGAGAGCTACAAATGCCTAAACTATCCATTTTTTATTTTAAATGTATTATAGAGTAATATAAATATATGTCGAAGAAGAACAAGCAGGAGGTAGTACGTCGAATTGAATATTTACGCGGAGGCTGGGTGTTTATTCTTTTCAAAAGGCAGTGATAGTTCAAATTCTAATGTCTTCTATTTAACTACTTTTGGTCATAGTTGCTAGTACCAATTGCAAAGCTAGATGGCGCATCTCTTTCTCGTTAGCAACATTGGTAAGATGTGTTCCAATATATAGTCGATGGGACCATTTGTATGATACCTTTGTTCGAGGCAGTAACAAAGGATCAACAAGACGGAGCAGTTATAGAGTGCATTCGGTTGACACTCAGCGGTCTCAGTAGCTAAATAAAATATGCATTTGATTGACCCACTTCAATTGATCAGCCAATCGTCTATACTTCCTCTTTAAGTATATATAGTATAATAAATATTATTCAGAAAAGAATGTATACCAATAATAGTTTTAATTATTAAATAGGACGAGAATTTTATCGTCTTCTTTTGGCCGGTCCACGAATAACGAACGGCTGCCTCATCCGTCAATACAATTTTTAAAATATTTCGCGTGAAATTTTCGGGATCCACGCCCCCTATTGATCGAATTTTCGCTCTCTGAAAACATATTCATTATATTGTAGATATATATATTATAATCAAAGCATATTTCTATTGAGGGGTTTAAATCAGGTCAGAGATGCCTTCAACCAATAGAAATCTTTCAGAAGTTGATTCCAAGGCCGGGATTCATAAACGGAATTTGAGTTCAAACTATCCTACCCCGGGATTCATAAACAAAAGTTAAGCTCAAGTTCAAGCTTAAGATGGGTAAAATCTGTAATCTACGTAACACACCTTATAGGTTTCAAGGTGAGCTTTAACTCAAGTTCTGTTTATGAATCCCGGCCCTAGAAGCTTATAGGGCCAGAACAAACCCCTAGTTAAAATGGTATAGTTTAAATGACAGAAACTATACCATTTTAACTGCGGGTTAACTTTAACCGGAGGGGTTTTCCTGGGAATAAGATATGTTACCTAGACTGTACATTCTACCGGTCTTAAGTTTGAACTTGAGCTTAAATTTCGTTTCTTAATCCCGGATAAATTTTTTCTACTAAGATAACATTAATTTAAACCCAATTTAAACCCCGTAATGGAAACATGCATTACATACATATATTTTTAAGAAATTTGAGTCTGATTTCAGCTTATTTTCGAACTCTGTGACCGCTTCAGTCGTGGCGAGTGGCAAAAGTTTATGACTTCGTTTAAATTGGTTGTTTGGGAGTTCGAGGCCGAATTATTCTTAAATAAATTGCCTGCAATTTCCAGCAACTCATTTAGTTTCCTTAATATGAGCTTATGCTCATCTCTGCAGGCTCCTATAATAAATATATATATATATATTTAATTAAGTGGTCGCGAAATACAATACATGTATATATTTTATTTAAATTTAAATCGACATTTAGCGTCATTTAAAATCTTGCACTTATTAGGTGATTTACTCGACATTTGATTGGATGATAAATCATAGGGTTTGTTGCTTTTCGTTAATCTGCCGTAATGGCGCAATTGACATATATGGCGTCCCTTGATGCATTTAGGAACCGCGTTATAGGGCCGCTCATCATCAAAAACTCAAGACGAAAAAGCGCGAATTAACTTAAATTTAGGATTAAAAAACTTTAAATAATAAAATTTAAAGTTTTTAAATAATAAAATTTAAAGTTTTTAAATAAAAAATATATGTTAACTGGCACTTTTCCGTCTGGAGTTACTGACGATAAGGGGCTGTATAACGCAGTTCCTAAATGCATCAAGGAACGCTGTACATGCCGGTCAGTGTATGTACCATGACTGATGACACTTATCAGTATATGAAGAAAAACCAGCCTAAAGTTCGCAGCACACGATGCATGATCCTTTCTGAATTGTTTGCTGAAATAGGAATGTTAATTGTTGATTGGCTATGTGCACTATTTTAACCAATCAGCAGTTGGAATGCCAAATCCAGCAAAAAATCCAGCATGGATCCAATATTATGTGTCAACAACTTAAATGTTTAAATTCAGTAAGCAATAATTTACTTACTACAGCATGAGCTTTCGATATGCTGAGCAACATGGCTGTCACAGTCAGTGACGTCAGCGGCAGCAATGCTATTAGTGACAATTGCTTCATGTTCAGAGGATATGGATTCAGCCACCTCCTCCTCAGCACCATTAGAGTTCTCGTCAGTCTCTTCGACCTCCCCATTTTGTTCTATCGCATTTGTATAGCTATACAAAGTGCCATTCAAATTGAGTTTAAAATGAGTAATTCAGCGTAATTTGCTATTTTTAATGGTGTAGTCTTTCATTTTTTAGAATAAGAGAATATAATTATAAAAGTACATACAATATTTGATCTCCTTCATTAACATCATCAGCTTGACCAGGAGGAAGAGGGAACATGGGTGATTCATGAATTTCAACATTATATACATTATTTCCATCAGATTCTTCAATAAGAATTTAAAGATTCATGAAAAATTAAACATTAGTATTAATTTACCTAAAAGTATACATATATCAAAAGAATTGCATGTATGTATATTAGATGAAAGAATACCATTTGAAGAATTTAAAATTTACTCAACTGAGCGATATTCTTCATACTCTTGAGCATCTTCTTCGACAGCTGTATTTACATTAACTAAATATATATGAAAACTAATATATATTATTTTCTAACGTATAAGGTTGATCTTACCAATTGTCGTACAATCTCTTTTGAAGCCGCTTGGGGACTTTATAAATTTATTTTTTTTGTGTACGCTCTGAACCTTTGACAGCCCAGATGGACCAGGCGTAAGACCTATATTGATGTTGGGAAATTTTGTTATATACATTAAGAATTAATGATACAAGAGTAAGTTACTGTTTCAAAAATTACTTTGATGCACAGTTTTTATTGATGGCTGACTGGGCAAAATTCTCTTTCCCTGTGTTGTAGGCGCTGTAGCGGTCGAGGGTCGTTTACAGAGAACTATTTTCAACATAGAAATTATTATTATAGTATATCTAATGATTCATGATGTCATTGTAATTGTAAAATTTACTTGTTTTACTCTTGATTTTTCTTTCTACTTGCGACATCTTAAATTGGAATACTATATAGTACTTGGCTCACCTGTGGAAAAACATAAATGAAATGTCTTGTAAATAATAATTTTTATATTATTTTATACTGAAATAAGCATAGAGATTATTATACATGTTTTGCATAATTACAAATTATTCCTTATTGAATGATTTAACGGCACAATGTAATGATATGAATCATTTAGTGGTATTCGGAACAGTTTATTTTCTATTTCTGTGAGCGGCCATATTTTTAACGTTGAAGGATTGTTCGCTTTACAAATATTAACCAAAATGGAATCAAATGGATAGTTCTCTAGTGGTAATACATTTAGCAATTTTTTCCCCATGATTACTGCCTCGTTATCTTTGTACGCTATATGCTCAATAATTACAATTATATTGTTCTTAAGAAGAACTGTAGAGTCACTGATTTTATTGCTTAATTTGAAATTTTGGAATACTGCAAATTGGTGAGGATTAATACAGCCAAGAGGAAGAGTTGTGTTATTTAACTTCTTCATTAAATGCGGATAGTCAAGATTGTCATTTTGTTCCATTGATAATTCAGATTTTTCCACCAATCGATTATACAGTTAAGCCAAAGGTTTTTCTCCTTTTCTTATCAATTTTTTCATGGGCCCAAAGTAGCTTTCATATGAAAACGCACTAAAGTCATCGAGTGGGCCATAAACAAAGAATCATCCGCAAGATGAACTAAGTTGTGTATATTGTACACTAAATTTTCTTTTCCGTACAAGATACTCATATTAGTCACAAAATTTTTTAGCAATTCTTTGCAATAGTTTGAGTTTTGCTTATACTCAATAGGATGGCAGAGCAATCTTATTGCACAGTTCAGTGTATTAAAATGAGTGTAATTATTTACAGGAAGCAAGTCAATTAAAATTACTGGGCCAATATAAAGCAGAAATAATCTGAACTCGTCTGCTTTCCAGTGTTCCATTTCATCTGTTGTCCTACATTTTCGAGCACACTCCAGTGGTACGTAAGCTTTAACATGCTTTAAGCGCTCATTCAAAATAAGTTTATTTTCCGTTGATAATAACGTGCGTTCTTTGTTCCAGATCCCCAACAATTTCTTCATGACACCTAAACATACTAGGTGCATGTAGTCTAATGGAAATTGGCTGACCATTTTCAGTGACAATTCTTCCAGGGGGGATGTATCTAAATGATGCTCCAATTGCTCCCTATACCTAAAGCTATCATCTGTCCTAAGGCTGCAGTTTATATCCGGAAATATGGTTCTGGAGTTAAAGCGTTCACCTCTTGTGAGACATTTGCCACAACCAAAAAATGCATTATGGGATTTTGTGCATTTGATAAAGGACCTTGCTGGAGAATCTGCAATAACACATCTAATTTTTATAAGGCACTTTCTATTTTTATATATAAACCCATAATTTGATAATATTTTGTATTCATCGCAGAATTTTTTCAGGAACTCCGATATAGACTTTGGTTTTTCTTTGCCACAATGTACACCAATAAGGAATGGCTGATGATTGAAGAGAGGACTATAGATTTTTCCCAAAATTGGCCAAACTTCTAACTTGGAGCTACCCGAAATTGAAACACCATCGATGAATATATCCATGTGCAGCAATAAATCAGCATGATTTACATCCTTAACATTTTTAAATTGTTCAGTTATACTTTTTTCAATTCCATAATGCATGTACCTTTGATTCCAAGATAATTGAACTGTAGGATTGTCTTTTGGTGTGCGTAAAAGAGTCCTCGCATCTTTTGGCAAATTATGGCCTTCTTTGTTAAATATTTCTAATAAGCTGTTTAGAGCATTGTGTTTAATGTTAAATTTCAAAGCCCAATTTTTTAATGACGTTTCTAGGTTATTTCCATTATTTGTGATTTTTAAAGTTGTATTAGCATTATAATTCTCCTCAACTGGTATTAACTGTGTTGGTGCAGACGAATTGAATAAATTTATATCATTTAATTCAGAATCTGGGTTGTTCATTGCTGTATCACTTTCACTTAAAGATTCAATAATGTTTCTATCATCGTAATTTAATCTGTCATTTTGAATATTCAAATCACGCAAATCATCATTTGAATCCTCCAAAATGCGCCTATTTTTTTATCTTCTTGACAATGAATTAAAAGGCTTTCTCCTAATTCTCTTCATCGTAATGTAAACACTAAGTAATTAGCAAATTGTAATACTAACTAAAGTACGATGTACAATTATATACGACGTGTTACTCGCGATCATACATTAAAGCAAATGCACGGTACTTACCAGAACAAGAGAAATTATTTATAATTTTCGTTTCACGAAACAAAATATTGTATATATATCTATATATTCCGCTGTAACGTCACGTACGGCTGCTTCTTGGTTAGCTGTCAAAATATGCACCTTTCAAAATAAATGTGTCTAGCAGACTTCGTTTCAAATTAAACGACTTGACGTCTGCGGCAAGACGTCATCAGAAGTCGGTCACAAGACGTCCAAAAGTCATCCTAAAAAGCCTTATGGTCAGAAGTCCGCCACAAGACGTCTTGTGGATGACTTTTGAGACCTCATCGTCTGATGTCAGCAACAAGATGACTTGTGGACGCCGTTTCAGGCCTAATCGTCTGAAGTCAGTAACAAGACATCATAGGGACATCTTTAGGATCTGAATGCTGTGTGGGTTTCCTCACTTCTTATGTTATATCGATCTGCAGTCGGAAGGTTATTACCAACCCGATCTTCAGATGACAGCGAACATATTTCACTTCTTGTCTGATTATCTATTACTCTTTCCACTGTTTCCTCCCTACTAATTGACACTGATGCTACGTTATCCCTGGGTCCTGGCATTTCACTATTAAAGTTTTCCCTACTCGGAAAGGAAACCGATTCACTTCTTGTCGCGGACGTGGAAGCTATGCTTCTAGTTTCTAAATTCTTAAGCCTATTATCAAATTGAAAAGACTGGCCTGTAAATTCTGGGTAATCCCTTCCAGCAATCTTTCCGACATCCTGTCAACAATGCTCATTGACACCTCCCTGGTGATGTTCTCCGTCAACCGCTTCTCCAAGGCAGCCTCGCGTTGGTCCAAAAGTCGGTTGAGGTCCTCTCGATTTAACAGAGTCCATGCATCACCAGTCGCTATATCTCTCACCCTTTGTGGCTCTCCATACGCTGATCTACCAGGGCTTGATCCTTGTGCCATTTCAATGTTTTCTCGCTCGCTCTTTCACGAAATCAAAATGTTCAAAATTTTACACGCACGCACGCACAGAATGAGGCTTTTCAGTCCTTTTATTCTTCGCAAAAATTGTGGGACAAGGAAACGATTCCTTTCGCGAATCCCACTTCTGACACCAAATGTTACGTTTCACGTAACCCGCGCGCGAAATAAACAACACTTATTAAAATTATGAACTCAAAACGTTTAATAAATCACCAAAACACGCAAACTACTTCTCTTTATTATATTCGTTAATCGTTGGTTTTTAGAAATACTTGTAAACACGTCTACTCGGTAAGACTGTAATCGCAGCTCTCACTTATTTCACATTCATACCGATGTTCTTTTCTCCCCAAACATCCCTTGACAACACTTACTATACGTCTCATTCCTCTACATTCCATTATCCCTCACACTCATTCAACTTATAACTACTTTCACACTCATCCATCCATACCCGCGATTTCTACCCTATCTTCTGAAGCTGCTTCGCTACAATATATATTTTTTTAAATTTTACGATATTTTATTTAAATTATATGGGGTCAAAGTAGGTGAAAAAATAATGTGCTACTGGCCCGTGAGGTATCTCCAATTTGGGTAATCGGAAACAAAAAAATGCAACGGATTATTGTTCAGTAGGATTGTCATTCTGGTCGAAACTATACAAAATTAATTTGGTTGAAAAATAACAAAATGACGGACTTCGAAAAAAAGGTACAATTTTTTTAGTGTAAAATGTGCTGTAACTTGAAAAATAATGGATGAACAAAAAGTATTCTAGTTCCGGCCAGAATCACAGATGTATAGAACAACCTGTAAAAATTTCAGCCCCATCGGTTCAATAAAAAATCTGTTATGCCTCGGGCCGACCGAGAAAACTTGGTTTCGAGAAAAACGCGTTTAGAGTTTGGCTAATAGAATTTTCATCTTTACACTAATCGTCGATCCCCGATGCGTATAACAAGCCTTCGGTCTCTTCATATGTGTCAAAAACGGGTATATCTGATTATATCCATTCGTATATTAAAAGGTTGTAACGTTGCGTTCTCGCAACGCTACTATAGCTGCCATCTAGCGCTTTGCTAATCTCAAGCGCTAGATAGGCGGGTCGCGCACGAGCTAGGGAGTTATCAACCGATAAGTATTGATCTAGGATCGATAACTTGTCGGCTCCCTAGTGCCGCGCGATGGGTGTAGCGAGGCAGCGGCGGGACAGGCGCAGGGCCTTACTTGCTCCCGCGGACTGCCCCGACACACGTAGTTTAGAAGTCATAAGGGACACATAGTGCCTGGATCTGAGACCCCGCCACCGGAACTAGTCACAGCAAGGCAGCAGCCGCCACAGCGAACCTAGTACAAGTGCATACGATAGTGCAACGACTGCCACCTTGCCGCGAACCCATACCGGATAGCGGAGATTATCAGCCCTTCGGGCCAGAGTTAAGGGCGAGAAAGAGAGAGAGAGGCGAGAGCGAGAGCGAGAGCGAGAGAGAGAGAGAGAGAGAGAGAGAGAGAGAGAGAGACGAGAAAAAAGGGAAAGAAGAGAGCCAGCCCATTTGTAAGCAGAAAGTAGGGTGATTATTCGTTCTGTGGTAAAGTCCAGTGACGTCCCGGGGTGTGCTAGGGCTTTAGGGCTCGCAGCACCGAACGGTATTAGAGGGAACCGCTGGCCAGGCTCACCTGTCAAGGGTAAGCGGGCAACTTAGCGGAGTGGTCATTCCGTCGGACCTGTAACGCATGTCATATTGTGTAGAAGCGCGAATTAGCCAGAGTGTTCGCGATTACATTGACTCGTTGGGAGTTCGACCGTTGACAGGGACGTTCCCTTCAGTCATTTCAAGGCCGCGGACTTAGTATAATTATCGGGAGGACTCGCGACCTTAGGCTTCCGAAAGTAAACACTCCGGGTCGTTGTTGTGTTTAAGTACGCGGGAACGGTGTGAGTGCGAATAACCGTCGCGGGACGCGCACGCGCGGAAAGAGGGACTTATCCGCGTAACGTCGCGTAGTGGTTAATCTAGGGATCCGCCGGTGACGCGCGAGTACCGCGCGACTCGGTGGGGCCGCCGCAAACGCCAACTAGTGACTCGAGCGCGAGGCTAGCTAGTACGTCATCGGGACTTCAGCCGCGTTCGCACGACTTAGGCCGCGTCCACCCGTAGGACCTAGCGTAACTCACCAATACCGTGTACAGCGAAGCGGATATTGTATTGAGCATTGATATTATAATAAAGAGAGTTTGACCAAAGTTAGCGAGTTATTGTATTAGCACCCCATCCCCGACAATTGCGTACAAGGGTTAGAACCCCTTCTGTATAAATAAATATTCGGGTATTATTAAACGTACATCGAAGGCGCCCGGGTCTTGTAGGAAGTCGCCTATTGGGACGCGAACGCGATCGGTGAGGGATCACTCCTCCCTCCCCTTCTATACTATCCCTACGGATAGACAGTAGCGTCACAAGGTATACGGAACTCCAAGGAAATATAAAGGTAATGAGTCATAATAGTGAGGAATAACCGTTAGCAGCTGTCGCGCAAATTACAGCGTTCAATTATGCGGCGCTTTCGAATATATGTTTTATCTTTGTTAATATTTTGAATATCGGTTTAAAATTTATACACCATATTCTGATGTTGGTATACTATCGAAATATAAAACAAAAATTTCGACCCAAACAACTAAAATACTATCTCAAATGGAAGACAAACTATATTTACCATCTGGTATTTTGAATAAACAATGCAATATCATATACAAATCATGTACGTTCATTTCTTTTTCCTGTACAGTCTCTTGTCAATCCTTTTTCATCCTTTTTATTATTTGACGAGTAGCTGCAACGAACTTGTTAACTACGCGTATTAGAATCTTTCTCCTCATCTTTCTCTAAATCTTCACCAGAATCATTATTTTCTCTTTAATTTTAAAAATTGAATCCGTTTCGGAGTTACTATTTTCAAAATCGAAATAATTTTGTTTCCTTTTCTTGCTTCCTTTATCATTTTGTACAAGTATTTCTGTGTTTTTAGAAATTTTATTCATTCCGGTTATATTATCTTCCACATCCAGACAATTTTGCTCTTTCCACTTTTTTTCCTTCGCATTTAGTATATTTTCTTCTGTGTGCTTCGCAATGATTTCTTTTCTAAATGCTATTTTTTCTTCAAAAACAATTAGGCCATGTTCGTCAATAATTAATTTTTCCAAGCCAGTTCTATTTTCTACCAATTTATCAAACGAGATTAATACTAATTATTACATTTTTAAGAGGGCATTTACTCTAACAGCAAAATTCATCCCAATCACGAATTTCGCTATTAGAACTGTTTTGAGTACAGGCTATATATTGTTTCCTATTGTCATTAGAAACAAAATAATCTCTACTTAAAATAGTTTTATTTATAAGGTGTGACAATAAATAATAATTTAAATTAATTAAAAAAAATGCTTTTAAAGGGCTGTAGTATCTTTAAAAATATTTACCATTTATTTTAATAATTCTAGCAGTAAACCATTCTCTTTTCCCTGCAACTTTCTGCAGCCATATTAATTCTATATTCTTTCCGTCATAACGATCGTATGGTTTAATAAATTCACAATTAATAACGTCCACTGTTCTCGACGCTTCCCAAAATATTAAAGCATACTTTTCATTTCTTGTGCCTTTTGAAGCCAATTGAACAGTTTTACGTAAAGTTAATCTTAACGGGAATCCGTATACCGACATTACAGGGCGAAAACTATTTCGCATGCAGCGTCGTCATTTGTTGACGGATTGTAAAGTTATTACAGGTTTTTGGAAATGCCAGATGCTTATCTACTAAGTTACGTTAAGACAATTAACAAAAATTGAAAAAAATTTTTTGTTTAAATAAATAAATTAACATTATTGAGAAACAACAATTAAATCGCAAAATCCCCCAATGTACTTTACTAGATAATGTTCAGACGTTTCCAAAAAGTCCACATAAATGCAAATCCGTCAAGAAATGACGATGCTGCATGCGAAATAAATAATGGAAGAATTTCGTGTTAGCGACTTCCCGAACACGAAATTCTTCCATTATTTATTTCGCATGCAGCATCGTCATTTCTTGACGGATTTGCATTTATGTGGACTTTTTGGAAACGTCTGAACATTATCTAGTAAAGTAAATTGGGGGATTTTGCGATTTAATTGTTGTTTCTCAATAATGTTAATTTATTTATTTAAACAAAAAATTTTTTTCAATTTTTGTTAATTGTCCTAACGTAATTTAGTAGATAAGCTTCTGGCATTTCCAAAAACCTGTAATAACTTTACAATCTGTCAACAAATGACGACGCTGCATGCGAAATAGTTTTCGCTCTGTAATGTCGGTATACGGATTCCCGTTAATATCAGTTGTTTCCCTAATAGCAGCAGAGACATAAATATCCCTTGGCCCATCAGTCACATTATTCTTTGTCAGCTCGAACATATCTTTTCTTAAAATTCCTTCGTTAAGGAAAATCTCTTCAGCCTCATGGTTGTGCTGTTTTTTACTGCAAAAGTTTATGTTGTTTCTCAAATTAGCTGTACCTGTGCAATCTCTACTTCGACATTTTAAATATCTGTTAATACATATAAATTATCAAATGAAGGAAGCTATTCTTTACAACAAGGTGATTACTCTCAATTAGCTGATTAGAAATACTTACATGATATTTTCATTATTGTTATTGGTATGGATTTTGCTTTGGTAATAGGCAAATCCATCTGGATAAAAAATTGTACATGCTTTTCTAGGCTCCATATTATATTTAAATTTTAATATTTAATCAAATTTATTCAAATTTTAGAAAAATGCAGAAAAACCAGGTAACGCTTCGTTGATTTTGTTAAACAAAAGAAAGTTACAACAAAGTCAACGAAGCATTACCTGGTTTTTCTACAGTTTTCTAAAATTTGAATATATTTGATTAAATATTAAAATTTAAATATAATATGGAGCCTAAAAAAATATGTACAATTATTTATCCAGATGGATTTGCCTATTACCAAAGCAAAATCCATACCAATAACAGTAATGAAAATATCATGTAAGTATTTCTAATCAGCTAATTGAGAGTAATCACTTTGTTGTAAAGAATAGCTTCCTTCATTTGATAATTTATATGTATTAACAGATATTTAAAATGTCGAAGTAGAGATTGCACAGGTACAACTAATTTGAGAAACAACATAAAATTTTTCAGTAAAAACAGCACAACCATGAGGCTGAAGAGATTTTCCATAACGAAGGAATTTTAAGAAAAGATATGTTCGAGCTGAAAAAGAATAATGTGACTGATGGGCCAAGGGATATTTATGTCTCCGCTGCTATTAGGTAAACAACTGATATTAATGCATAAATGTTAGGATAAAACAATGATTAATTAAATGTTTTCATACTTAAATTATCATTGTGTACAGGAATCCTTCTGCAGCTGCAAGATTGCCTTTTGCAAAAATAAGAGGAACTATTCGATATTGGGCAAAATCTTTTCACCCTAAAACACCTATATTATTAAAGGATTGCGAACCAGTATTGAATGGAATAAGATGGAGAGAGCACTTAAAATATAAATGTGGCAGTCAAATACATAGATTACGTGTAAATGGATTTGAAGGAACGAATGCTGATCATTCAGTAATCTTTCATGACAAGAAACTCTGCAAGGAGTTGAAGAATAGCACGATCATTAGTATAGATGCTACGTATAAATGTGTACCTAGGATAGAAAAAGCCTATCAATTGTTAACAATTATGGGACAAAAAAACCAAAAGGTAGTATCATCTTCTATATTTTAAATGTGGTTAAAGTTTAATTGACCAATATTTTTCACATTCTTACCCTTGTTTAGTTTATACCATTTATATGGGTCCTGATGTCGTAGAAAGATGAGCAGTCATACACAAATGTCCTATCGTTCATCAAAGCAAAAATAATGCCAAATTTGAAGCCCGACAGCTGCATCTGTGATTTCGAAAAAGGACTACACAATGGAATAAAAGCAGTGTTTCTTACGTGCAAAATAATAGGGTACAATTTTCACTATGTTTACGTAAGATCCTATGATATTATTACAAATAATTTATATGATTACTTTTTCTAACACTTTCTTCCTTCTCATTTATAGAATGTTAATATAAAAGCACAAAAATTAAAATTGACAAAGAATCTTCCTCCGCTCAAAAAAATAAAAATTTTAATTTATAAAAAGAAATTGTGCAATTTACCACTTCTTCCAAGTCATCTGATAATCCCTGCATACCTCAATATAAAGGTAGAAATAGAAATGGATCCAGTCTTGCAGCAGTATTTAAAAAATTCCTTAAATATGTAGAGAAAACTTGGACACAGAACCCAGATGTCATATCCGTATTCAAGCTACCAATAAGGACAAATAACCATATTGAAAGATACCATAGAACACTAAATGAATATATGGGCCGTCAACCTACAATAAGTATATTTCTTTGTAAGTATATATTTCAAATCACACCATACATTACCTTGGCTGCTCTACTAACTTCATTAATATATATTTTCAGTTTCCTTAATTAAATTAATAAAATTGCTGGTTATTGAAAGAAATAGTATTTCAATTTCAAAGAAGTCATCCAATGCCAAGAAATATAAAAATTGACTCACTGCTGCAGAGGACGCATTTAAGGAGAAATTCTAGGAATTCATGAATAATTCCATCTACAAAAATGATAATTTTATGATAAGAATTAAAAAGATAGTTAGAGAAATAGGTAGGAAAAAATGATTGTGTATTCTTATATCACATTCAAGTTTCGATATAAACTTCTTTATCTTCATTTTAGATTTTCAAAAGGCTCCTATCATATTTAAACGAAATGTAATCAGAAATTTTGGCACTTCTGGGATAGTCATCATTAAAAATACACATTTGTAATAAAAAGAACATTTTTAAAGTTTGTAAATATTTTCCTACATGCATATTACAGTATGGTAAATTCCATTTTTGATGTTTACAACAATGCTTTTAATAAACCCGATTATATGGTATTTTTCCAGCTGTCATTTAAATATAATATGCTTTTTCTTCAAATTATTATTTAGTTTATTCTTCCATAATATTCAATTAGCAAATGTATTTACAAATCAAAATTTTTTTTTTAATTATTTTTGGTTAAAGTCATTAAAAACGAAAATAATTTTAATTATTTAATAAATATATTAAAAAAATAAATTTCATTAAAGTTTTCACTGTGCATGGTGAGTACTGTGTATCAAGCTTGAAATATTATTGTCATATTTATTGTGACGCTACAGTCTATCCCGAGGGATAGCGTAGAAGGGGAGGGAGGAGTGATCCCTCACCGATCGCGTTCGCGTCCCAATAGGCGACTTCCTACAAGACCCGGGCGCCTTCGATGTAATATTACTAATACCCGAATATTTATTTATACAGAGGGAGTTCTAACCCTCGTACGCGAATATAGGGGAGGCGGTGCTAATAACTATAATTCCTCAATTCTAGTTAAATGGTATTTATTATCAATTCCGCACTCAATATTATACAATGTTCGCCGTATACGGTTCTGTTATGCTAACGTTAAGTACCAAATGTGGGCGCGGCCTAAGTCGTGCGAACGCGGCTGAAGTCCCGATGACGTAGGAGCTAGCCTCGCGCTCAAGCCACTAGTCGGCGTTCGCGGCGGCCCCCACCGAGTCACGCGGTATTCCGAGCGGCACCGGCGGATTCCTAAGCTAACTACTACGGGACGCTACGCGGATAAGTCCCTATCCCCGCGCGTGCGCGTGACTCGACGGTTATTCGCACTCACTAAGTTCCCGCGTACTCAACCACAACAACGACCCGGCTTGTTTTGGTTCGGTACCTAAGGTCGCGAGTCCTCACTAAAATTGAACTAAGTCCACGGCCCTGAACCGACTCAAAGGAACGATCAAGTCAACCGTCAAAGTGACAACGAACTGATGTATTTGCGAAATACTCTCTTTTTATTCGCGACGCTACACTATAATATTCGCTTTAAAGGTCCAACGGAATGACCACTCCGCTATGTTGCCCGCTTACCCTTGACAGGTGAGCAGTGCCAGCGGTTCTCTATAGAACCGATCGGTGCTACACTGTTCAAAATTGAATCATGTACAGGTATAGTTTCTGCTTCCCTATACTATCTTGTAGCAAAAATGCTTCTCGCAAAATTGATTCATGTCCATCTCAACTACTCTATACTATCTTATAGCAAAAATTTAATGACAACAGCAGACGAAACGCGACATCGACAAATATGAAGATGACGTTTTGGACGTAGTAAAAGTATTATCCAGAAAGCATATTATTTATGTTGGAAATGTAGGGATGTCGAAAAATGGAATGGAAAATAATGCAAATATGGTGCATATATATATAATATTATTTATCAAGTATAAAAGGAAAGAGATCGGATGCAATTTTCAGCCTATAAAGAGGAAAAAGCATCAGATAAGTATCGGGAGCAGCAAGTCAGAAGAAAGATTAATTTAACAAAGCAAAATATTCTTTAATCTTTCTTTTGATTTACTGCTCCCGATACTTATCTGATGCTTTTTCCTCTTTATAGGATGAAAATTACATCCGATCTCTTCCTTTTTATACTTGATAAATAATATTATATATATGCACCATATTTGCATTCTTTTCCATTCCATTTTTCGACATCCCTACATTTCCAACATAAATAATAATATGCTTTCTGGATAATACTTTTACTACGTCCAAAACGTCATCTTCATATTTGTCGATGTCGCGTTTCATCTGCTGTTGTCATTAAATTTTTGCTATAAGATAGTATAGAGTAGTTGAGATGGACTGATGGACATGAATCAATTTTGCGAGAAGCATTTTTGCTACAAGATAGTATAGGGAAGCAGAAACTATACCTGTACATGATTCAATTTTGAACAGTGTACGAGCCCTACAGCCCTAACACACCACGGGACGTCACAGGACTTTTATACGCAACGAATATTTACCCTTCTTTCTGCCTAAGGGCTGTCTTTCCCTCTTTCTCGCTTTTTTGCCCTTGGTGCTGGCCTCAAGGGCTAGTGTCCTCCGCTGTCCGGTATGCGTGTCCGGCAGGGTGGCAGTCGTCGCACTTCACTATTGCACTTGGTGCACTTTTATTGTATGCGGCGGTTGCTGCTCTGGCGCAGATTTGTAACGGCGGCGGGGAATCAGCTCTGGGCAGTACGTGTCACTCTGGATCTTCCAACTACGTGTGTCGGGGCAGCTCGCGGAAACAGGTAAAGCCCTGCGCCTGTCCCGCCGCTGCCCCGCTACACCCATCGCGCGACACTAGGAAGCCGACAAGTTATCGATCCTGGATCAATAACTAATCAGTTGAGAACTTCCTAGTTCGCACACGACCCGCCTATCTAGCGCTTGAGATTAGCAAAGTGCTAGATGGCAGCTATTGTAACGCTGCGGGAACGCAACGTTACAATGTATAATGATAACCAATATATTTATCGAACATTTAATAATCTTTATTTATTTTATATAATAATCAAGAAAGAACAAGTTATGAAATATTTTTTAATTGCTTTATAAATCTTGCAAGTTAATCCAAATGCCCAACAGATGTTGCAACGATCGTACAGTAACGGATTATAAGCGTAGCGGAATCTTCAACCCAACCCAGCCGCGCGCTGCACCATCACTCGTAGCGTATATCGCAAAGGTGACACTAATAGTGCCAGGATTTGAAGTTGTGCCCCGCCGCCGATAAAATTCGCGACCGAAGCCAACGCCGCTGCTGACGGAAATTGGTGATAGTACAGAAGTGCAGCGACTGCATTTCACCCGCGAACACATACCAGACAGTGGAGTACATCAGCTCTAAAGGTCTACAGCAGGGCAAGATAGATAGATAGATAGATAGATAGATAGATAGATATACTATATTTAATTATATAAGGGTAGGCCCCACATGTACAAAAGAAGAATCAAGTTTACAATAATTAAATTAATATAAAAAATAAGTAAATATCATTAATAAACATTGCGTAAGGGGGAGGTCACCAGGAGAAAATCTGGTAAGTCCCCCAAGTAAATGCACTACTAACAATAAGAGTATTTACACAGAAATGGATAAAATCTGAACCAATAAAAATTAAAATAACAAAATTTTCATTTATACTAAAAAGTACTTAAAAAAATGAACCATAACAATAGTAGCACCTAGTTGGTGTCCTGACTGAGGATATGGTGATACAGCGCATCCTTAAAATTAGTGAGGGTAGCAGTCTGCCGAATCCGAAGAGGCAAAGAGTTCCATAATCGAACCCCAGATGAGATAAAAGAGTCCTGGTATGCAGCCGTTCTACAGATTGGAATTTTAAGGTCAAGAGAATTACGCCTGGTGTTGCAAAAGGGGTAGTGTGCAATTTGACCAAAAATATTTTGGGGCAGTGAGGGCTTCTATATGTAATCTATGAATATAGTGGTAATTAACCGGAAGTCGAGGGTAGTGCGCAGAAAAAGTGCGCAGAGATCTTGTGTTTGGGTAATGTCAGATGTGTCAAACCGGCAATCAGAAATAGGTTATCAAGTATTGTAGAATAAGCAGAGTGAATACAATGATTGATCTAAATACGCTTGGAAATATCTATCATTTCAATATCAGATAAGTATTTATTTATTAGAATATGCGTGCGTGTGTGCGTGTATATATAAGATTATCTTACTTTGTGAAAACTTTTCTGTTTTCAGATAAAATAACTAAGTAAAATACAGGAAGGAGTGGAATATGCCTAATTAAAACACTACATGATTAAGAACGGTTTCACAAAATCTTATTTCGCCATAGAAGTGAAGGTATGCTGCGTTAATTTAGTATTATTATTCGCTGTACCAACTACACTGCATACAGTGAGTGAACCATATGTTTCATAAAATAATGCCTTCACTTTACGTTTTATATTATTTAACTTAGTCTTATACTGCATTGATCGTTACCCAGCCAGACTTGCATGAAGATTATTATATGCTGAAATAAGATTTACTCTAAATTTATAAAAATTTAAAGTAAAATGCTTTAGCATATTTAGATTAACCGTGAATTGACGAAAAGTTTACATTCATTAGTAAAGTCACATATTTTTCATGTAAACCATAAATACATTTACAAAACATTGCACCAGTCTTGCTAGTTCAAAAAATAAAAATTTTATACTAAATATTGCTGCGCGATAAGTGCCAAATATGCTGTAACCCATACTAGACTTATATAAAGTTGATTATATGTTCAAATTTATGTACTCCAAGTGTACCACAATTTGGGTTAACTTTCTGACATAAAAATATCTACTTCAAATTTACGAAAAGTTTCCATTCTTTCATAAGAACATTTAGTCTTCGCATAAAACGTAAATGCGTTTACAAAACTTTGCATCAATGTTGCTTATTCTAAAAACAATAATTGTAAGCCAAATATTGCTACTGGGTAAGCGGCAAATATGCTGTAAACCATATTAAACTTACATGAAGGTGATTATATCCTGTGAATGATGTACAACAGGTGAACTATAATTTAGTTTGACTAGTTTGGCAGAAATATATTTACTTAACATCTACGAAAAGTTTCCCTTCTTTAGTAAAGACATTTATTCACCACATAAATCATAAATGTATTTAGAAAACTTAGCATCAATCTTGCTAATACCATATATAATAATTTTACATCAAATATTGTTCATGAATATGTAGTCACTTTGGTGGAAATTACAAAGAAATACTTGTATTATAGTTGTACACAGATTTTGATTTATCCCATATTTTATCAGACCTTGCTATAATCATTATAACTATATACGCTTTACTGATTCTTATACGCATGTATATCTAAAATATGTATATAAATTTTCATGTAAATCTGTATAGTCCTGCAAGTATATTCTTACTTTCATCAAATTTGGAGCAATGTGTAATCGTTATTGGTTGACAATAAGTTTAAAAGAATTTTACTTAAAATTTAGTCAAATGAATGATACAGACATGCGCAATGAAATATTTTTATTTCAATAGTTTTACCCTCAGGCAGCTAACCAAATTTGCTTAGCTGGCAGTTGCATTTGATTTCTCGAAGGTTTCATGTATACGCGTCACTTTCTTAATGGTTTAGTGTGTGCTGAGTGAGAGTATTAAGCAGATCTTTGTAATAATTAATCCCATTATTTACCTATACACGTATCAATTTCTCTTTTAAGAAATAGCAAATCTCGGAAGTGTATAAAGTGCATTTGTATTGGATTAATTAATTTCTACAAAATGTTCATCGTTTTGGTTTTTATTACCATCTTAATTGTACCTATCATTATAATGATGCATTATCGCAAATGCACTAGTGATAATAAAGCACAGAGAGAGTCGATAAAAAAAAGGCGAAATAAATATTTGAAAGAGATGAAGAAACCAATGAGTTCAAAAAAGGTTACTGTTGCAGGATTTAATCGAAACCAATCTGAAGAATTAACTGGAAATGTAGAAACTAACGATTCTCTCTCTTTTCCAATAATGAGCGATGATATTCTTGAAAGTGATTTGGAATCAAATGCTAGTTTTCATTATAGCACAGATGAAAGCAGTGAATTAAGTGTTGATACAAATTTAGAATGTTTACAAGAGTTTAAAATAAAACTTGCAACAGCTTTCATATCCGCAAACTTAAATCATTCGCAGGGAGATATAATGCTCGATGTATTGCACACACACTTGTGCTTTAAGAATTTACCAAAATCAACCAAAACCCTACTGAACACTCCACAAGTTTTGTCTTTCCCAGTGGAAACAATGGATGGTGGCCAATATTTACATCTTGGAATAAAAAAACAGTTAATTAGCAAACGGAAAGCTTGGCCAAGCTTAATAAGTGATCATTATATCATAATTGATATCCACACCGACGAAATGAGTGCTTTCTGTACCGGCAAAACACAAATATGGCCTATTCAATTTCGGGTGATCAATGTTGCTGATTATACACCAGGAATTATCGGTGTTTATGTAGGAGAAAAAAAGCCGAATAATGCGGTAGAGTTTTTTAAACATTTCATCAATGAATTTGAAGAAATAAATGCCGCCAATAGGATTACTTATATGAATACAAAGTTCCAAGTTTATATTAGAGCTTTAAAGCAGACGCTCCTGCTCTCTTTTTTATTTTAAACCATCGTGGGCATAATTCTGCAAGTCCTTGTTCTAAATGCAAAATTAAAGGGCAATCTATTAAACGAACAATGTGCTTTTTAAGCACGGTGAACGAGTTGCGAACCAACGACGAATATTGGGAAGCAAATGATCGTAATCATCATTATCCATGCAATGAGTCCCCATTGAAACTTCTTCGATTTAATATGGTCACATGCGTACCATTTGATTATATGCACTTAATATGTTTAGGTGTTATGAAGAAAATGATTTCGGCAAATTGTAGAAAATAAGTACCCATTATTCAAAGTTGTAAAATTTAAAGAAAAAGAGATATCTTCCAGGCTAATGACATTGCAGTCATACTGTCCACGAAACTTTTCTAGACGGCCGAGATCATTGGAAGATTTTCCTCATTATAAGGCAACCGAGTTTCGACAAATCCTTTTGTATACTGGTCCTGTTGTATTTTTTGGTAATTTAAAAGATGAAGAATATTTGCAATTTTTGTTATTGCATTCTGCTATAAGATCATTGGCTATAATTCACCCAAGCGAAGAATACAAAACTTACGCAGAAACGGCTCTGAAAGTTTACGTAGAGTGCTGCGAATATCTCTTTGGACCAACATTTATGTCATACAATGTGCACGGATTGTTGCACGTTGTTGAAGACGTACGAATGCTTGGAGATATAAATACATATTCGGCATTTCCGTACGAGAACAATATGAAGTTTTTTCGAAAATATATAAGAAAACCTCAGCAATTACTGCAACAATTGGATAATCGTATGAGTGAAGATAGTAATTACCTTAAACTTGAAAAAAACCAAGATGGTCAATTGCAATATTTGCACAATCAGAGTGAAGGACCATTATTAGATTTTATTAATTCAAATATTAAACAATACAAAGTTTTACAGTATGAATATTTACGTCTCATGGTAAGAGATGATCGAAATGATTGCATATTATTAAAAACTGGAGTTATCGGATGAATTGTAAATATAATAGTTTCACTTCCAACTAATGAAGTGACATTCATTCTAAGAAAGTTTGAATTGATCGAAGACTTTTATGACATACCATTTGGAATTTCGTCTCACTCCGTAGGAGTATATAAGTGTAACAAATTATCCAGTGAATTAATTAAAGTAGATATGAATGAACTTTACGCAAAATGTTTCAGAATGCCTTAGTGGCAAAATGGACGGATTAACAATGATACATACGTTGTTATGGCTCTACTTTGCAATATACAATAGAGCAAATTCATGCCAGTGAATATCGTCGCCCTTTGATCACTCTTGAGAGCGAAACAATAAAGACTACCGCTTTTCTGTGATATCCACCGGCAAGAAAATTTTAGTCCGCTATAGGATCAAAAAAATGTAAACAGTGGTTCGAACAACTCATAGCGTGAATACAAAACCTTCAGTTCAGTTGTAGCTTTGCATCAGAAGCATCGAATCTCATCGGCTTGAGTGAATCTTTTAGCTGTGATAACTTTTGAAATGGGTGAAAATAACTTTTATAATTCTGCAGCTCCTGCTAGTGATGCTGCAAGTTATTATGCTGATTGTGCGGAAGAAAATGTAGTCTCCAATATTGGTGGTGATATTAATTTGTATCCCACTCCCTACAGTAACCAGAATAATGATTTCCAGAGGCAAGTTTTGGAAGAATTGAAATTGTTAAGGTAAAATAAAAATAATCAATAAGTTTAGCATAATTCAAAATTAAGGGGGTTACTATATATGAATTTGTTAGATGCACATACTCGCATAAGTTATTGTCTGCTTATAGATATTAAGTAATAAAAAAGAACTGAAGAAATTGAAATTACAAATATACAGGGTGTAACGAAACGACCGCCTTTTCTCGTAACTGGAGGTTCGTGATTACAACTCGAGTACTTGTGTAAAATTTCGTTCGAATCGGTCAAGGGGTTTAAAAGTTATTTCCATTTAAAAATCACCCTTTTTCGGTCCTTTTCGAACGATTTTAACTACACAATGGAAAGTGGAGAAAGTGAAAAAGCAATTGATGAATACCCTGCTAGAATGTAAAAATTATCGATCGCGCGCACGATAATACATTTGCTATTTATTTCTATAATCTGACTATTAGATTTTAGAAATAAATAGCAAAATCCTTTTCAATACAATTTCAACTCAATTCAGTAAAAGTATCATTGACTGAATTGATGGAAAGAGCGAGAGGACGCAATGAATAGGAAAATAGCAGAAGCTAAGATGTCGAGCGAGTGCACTAATAATTTAATAAGCGATGCATGAGGTTATTCTCTTTCTACTAACGAAGCTAAAGAGAATGATTTAAAATCAATGCATTGATGATAAAGAAAATTAAACTTACCCATTTCACGTTCTCCAAGTTCTTTTACATCGAAGTTTTTGAAAATGCTTCAGACTGGCTCCTCGATGATTTTCACAAAGCACTACCACTGATTTTGTCTTCAATCACTCGAGAATTTAAAGAAATAAGTATTAACCTCTGTTTTCTCACAACACTGGTTAATTTGACACTTTTGAACTGTTTGAAGTAGGCTGAAGAGAGAGACACAGAGAGAAAGAAAAATCAATAATTATTTTCGACCACTCTTTATCAGCCTTCTTCACTTTGCTAACTGCTCTTCTCTCTACCCCGCTACAACTATTTCATCGTAGAAGCGTGTGTGTGCGTACAAAGATAAATGTTTTAAATGATATTTTCCGTTTTATCGATTTTTTACTTGTAAAATTTTAAGCATTAAACATTTGAAAGCGCAGTCCACCGTTTACTTAGCAATGATTTAAAATTTTGCCGGAGTTCGATCAAACAGTCTGGTAGAGGGGGATTACATACATGAACTACATACGCTAATTTATTTGGATACTAAGTATTTTTTAGTTGTAATAGTACCAATTCTAGTATTATCGTTGTCTAGTTACTAAATAATGTCAGTCGCATTAAAGACCTCGACGAGATTAGGCGATAGAAAAATATTATGAGCTACACACCCCGCGAAATGGCAGATATCGTGGAAGTTTATTATTGTAGTGGAGCAAGCAGAGCAGCAGCAGTGAGAAATTATGCAGAACGCTACCCAGAAAGACGGCATCCTGACAGCAAAGTAATCGCACGATTAATTCAGCTATTTAAAGACACGGGATCATGCCTCGTCGCTAATGAAGGTGGAAGACCGAGGACAACACGCACTTCAAGAAGGGAAGAAGAAATATTAGAAATATTCGAAGAGCATCCTGAAAAAAGTACGCGTAGCGTAGCAAGACAGCTTGGTGTAGATCACATGTCTGTACACCGAGTATTGAAGGAAGATTCGCAACATCCGTACAAGATCTGTCGCGTACAAGAGTTGCGGCCTACGGATTATGCAAAACGAGTTACGTTTTACCAGTCGCTACTCGAAAGGGAGAGTCAAGAGCCAGGATTCAGCAGAAGAATTCTATTCTCAGATGAGAGCAAATTCGACCATGAAGGAGTCTTCAATACCAGGAACAATCATTGTTGGAGCAGAGTGAATCCCTATGCAACACAACCTGGGGCATTCCAGAAACGGTTTAGCTTAAATTTGTGGGGGGAATTGTAGGGAACTATGTGGTAAGATGATAAATTTCACGGATATTATTTTCTTTTCTAACAAGTTGCTAATAATGTATCTATTTTTACAGATAGGTCCTGTTGTAATTCCCGACCGGTTGACTGGGGAAATTTATGATAATTTCCTCAGGAATGAGTTACCAGAGATTTTAGAAGAGGTGCCATTGGAAATTAGAAGAGGCATGTGGTTTCAGCAAGATGGAGCTGGACCACATTATCACAGAGTTGTGAAAGCAACCCTTCACGACATCTTTCCACGCAGATGGATTGGACGACGAGGACCTGTGGAGTGGCCCCCAAGATCACCGGATCTAAATCCGCTTGATTTCTTCTTGTGGGGCTAATTGAAGAATTCCGTCTACACAGGCGGCATAGTTGATGACCAGGACGATTTGGCGGCACGCTTGGACATAGCCCTCGCGGAAATTTCCGAGGAAATGCTGGACTCCATGCAGTCCAACTTATTAAGAAGAGCGAGGCTATGTATTCAAGTAAATGGTCAAAATTTCGAGCATTTGCTGTATGTACTCGTTAAATTTATGCTATTTTAACATTTGTATTCATTTACTTTCATAAATAACTAGAAAACTTTTTAAAGCTGACATTTACTTGAAGACATGGCCCGCTTTTTTTGATAAGTTGGCCATGGAATCCGCAGCTTCTTCGGAATTACCAAGCAGGGCTACATTCAAGCGGATTGCCAATCATCCAAGTCATCAACAAAGTCGTCGTAGAGGGAAATCTTCAAATAGCCTCACAAAAAGAAATCAAGCAGATCAAGATCTGGTGATTGTGGGGGCCACTCCATAAGTCCAGTCACCCAATTCATCTGCGTGGAAAGTCGTGAAGGGTTGCTCTCATGACACTGTTATTGTGGTCCAGTTCCATCTTTCTGAAACCACGTGCCTCTTCTGGTGTCCAATGGCACCTCTCTAAAATCTCTGGGAGCTCATTCTTGAGGAATTTATGATAAATTTCTCCAGCCAACCGATCGGATTATTAAAGACCTCTCCACAAATTTAAGCTAAACCGTTTCTGGAATGCCCTAGGTTGTGTTGCATAGGGATTCACTCTGCTCCAACAATGATTGTTCCTGGTATTGAAGACTCCTTCATGGTCGAATTTGCTCTCATCTGAGAATAGAATTCTTCTGCTGAATCCTGGCTCTTGACTCTCCCTTTCGAGTAGCGACTGGTAAAACGTAACTCGTTTTGCATAATCCGTAGGCCGCAACTCTTGTACGCGGCAGATCTTGTACGGATGTTGCGAATCTTCCTTCAATACTCGGTGTACAGACATGTGATCTACACCAAGCTGTCTTGCTACGCTACGCGTACTTTTTTCAGGATGCTCTTCGAATATTTCTAATATTTCTTCTTCCCTTCTTGAAGTGCGTGTTGTCCTCGGTCTTCCACCTTCATTAGCGACGAGGCATGATCCCGTGTCTTTAAATAGCTGAATTAATCGTGCGATTACTTTGCTGTCAGGATGCCGTCTTTCTGGGTAGCGTTCTGCATAATTTCTCACTGCTGCTGCTCTGCTTGCTCCACTACAATAATAAACTTCCACGATATCTGCCATTTCGCGGGGTGTGTAGCTCATAATATTTTTCTATCGCCTAATCTCGTCGAGGTCTTTAATGCGACTGACATTATTTAGTAACTAGGCAACGATAATACTAGAATTGGTACTATTACAACTAAAAAATACTTAGTATCCAAATAAATTAGCGTATGTAGTTCATGTATGTAATCCCCCTCTACCAGACTGTTTGATCGAACTCCGGCAAAATTTTAAATCATTGCTAAGTAAACGGTGGACTGCGCTTTCAAATGTTTAATGCTTAAAATTGTACAAGTAAAAAATCGATAAAACGGAAAATATCATTTAAAACATTTATCTTTGTACGCACACACACGCTTCTACGATGAAATAGTTGTAGCGGGGTAGAGAGAAGAGCAGTTAGCAAAGTGAAGAAGGCTGATAAAGAGTGGTCGAAAATAATTATTGATTTTTCTTTCTCTCTGTGTCTCTCTCTTCAGCCTACTTCAAACAGTTCAAAAGTGTCAAATTAACCAGTGTTGTGAGAAAACAGAGGTTAATACTTATTTCTTTAAATTCTCGAGTGATTGAAGACAAAATCAGTGGTAGTGCTTTGTGAAAATCATCGAGGAGCCAGTCTGAAGCATTTTCAAAAACTTCGATGTAAAAGAACTTGGAGAACGTGAAATGGGTAAGTTTAATTTTCTTTATCATCAATGCATTGATTTTAAATCATTCTCTTTAGCTTCGTTAGTAGAAAGAAAATAACCTCATGCATTGCTTATTAAATTATTAGTGCACTCGCTCGACATCTTAGCTTCTGCTATTTTCCTTTTCATTGCGTCCTCTCGCTCTTTCCATCAATTCAGTCAATGATGCTTTTACTGAATTGAATTGAAATTGTATTGAAAAGGATTTTGCTATTTATTTCTAAAATCTAATAGTCAGATTATAGAAATAAATAGCAAATGTATTATCGTGCGCGCGATCGATAATTTTTACATTCTAGCAGGGTATTCATCAATTGCTTTTTCACTTTCTCCACTTTCCATTGTGTAGTTAAAATCGTTCGAAAAGGACCGAAAAAGGGTGATTTTAAATGGAAATAACTTTTAAACCCCTTGACCGATTCGAACGAAATTTTACACAAGTACTCGAGTTGTAATCACGAACCTCCAGTTACGAGAAAAGGCAGTCGTTTCGTTACACCCTGTATATATTCTTTAAGAGAACGTTCTAATATATGCATATTAGTATTAAATATTTTCATTTTATTTCAATTATTACTAAATGAGTTAAAAATTAAAAACTTAATTTTTTCACGGTTAATTTTCAACGTTTCTGACTGCTTAACTCGACGAAGCTCAGCAACACGTGGACATAATGGATTGAAATTTGTAGCCTAAACGTTGTATTGTACATTTTAGTGCTAATGAGTGTTTGTTTCATTGTTAGTTGTTCGTTAATATTTAAATCTTTTTTGATGCTCAGAAAATGCCTATTATTAATTTTTCCAGCTTTAGTGATTAAAAAATTCCAGGGACTTTACGAATTTGAAGAACGATTTTCAGCAAGAAAATACTCAATTATATATTTGGCTTTTATGGATATTTCTTGAAAATTCGAGATTTTTGTAACAGTAAATACGAAATTAAGAATTAATTCTATATAGTAGTGCTAACATCGCCTTGCCGCTATTGTTTCCTCGTGCTCATAACTAAAACCTTCTATCTGATTGCGCGCAGTAAGCGACACAACGATTTTATAGTGCCGCTTTAACCAATTTTCAATTTCCTACTTATATTAAACAAAAAATCAAATTTTCAGGAAAACTTCCTGAAAAATTCAGAAACTTTCTTACTGATACACTTCTTCCAAATCTAAGATTCACTCTACACTTTTAATCGCTAAAGTTAAAACAATTAATAAGCATTCACAGGACGTCAATGATGATTGGAATGTTAATGAACATCTAACAATTAAATAAATACTCATTTGCGTCTGAGTATACTATATAACATATATGCTTCAAATTTAAATCTATTATGTCCGCGTGTTGCCGAGTACTGACGAGTTAAGTATTTTAAAACTTTGAAAATTTAGCCGTGGAAAAATTGAGTTTTTTATTTTTACTTTTGGTAATAATTATGATAAAGAAAAAATATTTTACATGGATATTTATAATAATACATATCCACAAAAAGAATATATTTCCTTTTCCATTCGTTTCTTAAATTTTATTTTATTATAAAATTTTCTATAAGCGGACAATAACTTACGCGTGTCCGAGCACCTAATGAATTATTATAGTTGCCACCTCAATTAGAAAATATTACAATTAATATTACAATACGTGTACATTGCAGGGAGTCCAATGGAGAAATATTAAATAAACTGAAAGTAGTGGAAAACCAATTAGAAAAAATGGGAAAAGTTACAGATCAGGCTACTAACGTTTTCCATCCTCCAGATGGATATCCTTTGAAAACAATTGCAGAATTTAATATATTTGAAAGCGGAGATAACACATTACACCTCAATTTGGTAAGAAAAATATTAAAGTATAATTTTCCAAAAATTTCCTAGGTGTGCATTTTGTTTCTTTTTGCAACACAATTTCTATAATATAATGTTACTAAGGCACAAAAATTTAAGTTTCATGTAGGACAGAATATTTATTGGTTGATTCCATTCGTAATTTCTCGCTTCATTTCTATTACCATATATATATATTTGGCATTAAAGCCTAATTCCTGTCATCGTACAGGCTATGGAATGTATAATCCGACTCATTTCAACAATAGCTTACTTTCCTTATTGGAAATACTAGACTATATGAGTGCAAAGGAAAAAGCTCTGTATATATCTCCTGTAATTGGAGTTGGATTCAATAATACTTCCTGCTTAGACCCGCTATGCCCTACTAGATCTGGAGTCACTAAGCTAATCACAAAGGAATATTAATACTTAAACGTTGAGTCCTACAATCGGTCCTCAACGCTTACTTTCATGCAATAAACAATATAGCAAAGTATAAGCCAGGCATGCACAGCAGATTCAATTGATAGGTTAGGATGAATGGATGGAGTTGAAGTCCCCAATGAATCTCCTGACAGTTCCCAATATCCTGTCTACCATCCTTCCTTCGTTCTTAGTATATCAAATCCTGGTCCATGGTCCACTTACATGGGTATCCGAACTTGATTAAAGCTTTCCTTGGATTTTCCACAAAGATACGTCCTGCCTTGATGACTGGTAAAAGCGGTGTGTCTGCGCCAACGGCCAAACCTGCCTCTCGCCCAGGCGGTCGTAGCAGCTGTGCGCGCGGGCGCAGCGCCGCCACCCGGGATCGACAGAAACCTTTTTTGCGCGCGGTGTTTAAAAATCAAAAATAATTCATGTAGCAAGGCAAAAGAATTTGCCTTGTTACACCACAGATCTCTAACTTAGGCCCTCCCATTATTTTTCTCTTATGAGTCTTCCCTTTAATTTCATATCAAATTTTTCTTGTGCCTTCATTACTAGTTAGATTTTTTATTTTATAAGACACTGTATGTCTTGATCACTAGTTAGATTTTTTTATTTTACAAGACAGTGGTATTTATAGAGTGAAAAAAATATGCAGCCTCACATTTCTATTGTTTTGGGAAATCCTACGGTCAGTGCAGTAGTGGAACTGATAGAATTGCTTGAATTCAATTTTATTGAAATAAGCAACAGCTGGACCCAAGAAATGATGAGCATAGATGGTAAGTTATTATATGCATTATTTCGAAAATCCTCTAATTTTTTGAATTTATCTCAATAGCATTACCCTTTGTACGAAGATTTTTAATAGGTGTTAAAGGGACTATGGAAGAAGGACACGACATTGAAGATTTATTAGGGCGCCCAATAGAAATTATATTAGATGAAATAATAGATGTTTTTAAATTATGTTTCACTGAAAGAAATGACCGAGAGGAGGAAGAAGGTTTTTAGATATAAATAGTAATTTATTATATATAAATAAGCTCATTATGTATTTTCTGAAAATCCTCTAATTTGCTGTAATTATCAACAGTGTTTCGCTGCTTACAATTGTTTCTAAGACGTGCTAGAGAAATTGAGGGAGGACACGCGAATGGACATTAACATATGTGGTAAGAGGAATAAATTCATGTATTATAATTATATATAAAACTAGTGAATAAATTAAAATTTTATTTAACGTTAATGTTCTTCCTAAAAATTTTCTAGCCATCTTTTCCCCCTCTCAACCGACCTCTACACTCTTGAAGGGTCTTTTTTCCCACCACATATCCATCCTAGCCCCTCCTACTATTTTCTTCCTATGGGCCTTCCATTAAAAACGACATTATAGTTTTCTTCACCATTCAATTCGGTCGATTTTTTTGTGGAACAAGTGAAAATACACTATAAATTAGTGATTAATTTAATGTATACCGAGGAGAACCCTCTAATTCCTATTGAAACTCTATTAGACGATATTACGACAGTTTTAATAGGACTGTTAAGTGGTGAATTAAGTGACAGGGACGAAGCAGTATTTGAAAATAGTAATTTATTATAAATGTGAACTTGTGTCATGCATTTTACTAAAATCCGTTTATTTTTACAGTATTATCCTATGCACAAATGCTGATGATAGGCATCACCTCTGTTAATGTGCAGGCGAGGAGGGTTGAGTTGAGGAGGACAAGCAGGAACAGGAGGAGGAGGGAGCAGGATGAGGATGAGGAGGAGGCGAGGAGGAGGAGGAAGATGAGAGGAGAGAGGATGAGAATGAGGAAGAGGATGACGATGAGGAAGAGGAGGTGATGCGGGCGCAGTATTCAATAGAAAGAGCAAGGATAAGGGCGGAAGAATAATTATGTATTTTTAAATTAAAATTGTTTAGTTATTTGATAAATATATTATATGTTGAATTTTAGGAAGAATAGTCATGTATTTTAAAATTGTTTAATCATTCGTCTTTTATTATATGTTGAATTTTATATTTAAAAGTATCTTTTTCTTTTCTCTTCCTCACCTTTCATTTTTTTTATAGCATTCAGTAAAAAAAAATGAAACAAAGACAAACCTGGTGAAATCTTACCGATTGGGGGAGGGGACAAAGATCTAGAGACCTCCTACATACCCAATATCCTCATAAGAGCAGTCCCAGTGAGGGGGGAGGGACATATAGTTTGGCTTAAGTATACCTAGTACCTTCATCCCAAACGCCTGCCTCCCTATATCAAGACTCGGGACCAATGCTTGGGACAGAGGGATTTCCTATGAGGGGGTAACATATAGTTTGCTTTCATTTCTGAACCGAAAACCATGACTTAAGTCTATATATAACTACAATATAACTAATCAGAGAAGTAATTTTCACGGACGCACCCTAGCGGGAAAGATTCAAACTAACTGTTTTGTCCAGCTATTTCAGTACCCAAAAAAGAAAAAGTTCTGTAGGTAACTGTCTGTAATGGTGTAAGCCCTAGGGAATTAGTGGACCCGGAGGATAACTAACCATCAGGACCCTAGGGTGATGCGAGAGGGGGACGAGACTAAGAGAGAAAGAGAGGGCAAATGGAGTGACGCAGACATACAGCAAATCCCCCTCCTTAAGAAGACTCCCCCGCACACCCGCATCCTCCTCACCACCAGGTAACCATATTCACACTTCCCCCCTCCCCACTACCCCCTCCCCCTCAACTCCCCACCCCCGCACACCCGCACCCCCCTCACCAGCCTGTCGTCGTATCCCCCTACAAATTTTACTGATACGGACATTGGAGGAAGGAGGATTGAACACAAATTCTGGACTTAATCAACTACAGGACCGATTGATTAAATATTTGAAAAGAAAAGAACTGGGCTTTAACGCTTCCAGATGGGATGCTAACCGAGATGAAGTCGGAGCAATAGGTTTCACCCTACCCAAGAAGAATGTCTTTTAACCAGTCCCATTTGAAGAAGCTACTATGGCCACACCAGCAGAAACCACCATAATTACAGTAGCTACATCGGAAGTACCAGCCTTAATCGTAGCTTCAACAATGACCACCATAGCATCTATCACTGCGGCAGTCCAAACCGTCAGCTGTTCACAAGGATCAGTTTCTTCCGAAATGCAGAGATTTTTACCAATTCTGCCCTATTCTACTAGGACGTATTATACAGGAGTGAATACCCTTCCACAAACAACTCTAGTCCAAGGGTGGAATTCAGATCCGTTCCCACCTTCTGGACCCAGAGAGAGATCACCATTTAGGAGAGGGGAAGAACCCCTAGCGAATTCGCTAACGTCGATGCCCCCTACTCAAGAAAAAGATTCTACCGCTACATCCACCTTGAAGAAAAACATGACACGGACATCGCCAGAGGAAGCTGAAATAACGCGAATCCAAAGCCTCGCTACAGCCGCCCTAGAAGAATTTAGAAGCCTTTCTATGGAACTTCATCATGCCAGCAGAGGTACCCATGTGGGTAATTTAGACAGTAATTGGCCCAGCCTAGAAACAAACTCGAGGAAAACCTGTCGTTGCTGTTATGGAGCACGAAACAGCCATGCGCCAGAGTTACTGGAATTAGGCCTTTGCCTTCACAGGATATACCTATTCCAACTCAACAAGCGTCGTGGCCACTAGAATCACCTCCTGCACCTCGATCGCGAAGAATAGAATCCCCTAAAGATCGCAGAGGACCAGCCCTTCATCAAAACCAACGAGCAAGAGATCAACTCGAAACAACCTATCGACATGCATCCTTCTCAGATGAATCTTCCTCAAACCCCACCGAAATCCAGTCAGATAACTCCAGTAAATTATCAGCGAGTAGCCATCGACGTCAACCCATCTCGAAGAGAATAGCCAGAGGAAATCAAGCGATAGACACTCTGCATAAATGGAAGATTTCCTTTATGAATGAAAGAAAGGAGAATGCCTACTCTTTTCTGGAACGTCTTGATCGTTGCTGCCAAGGATCAGGGCTACCCTATAGCGATCTGTTTAGGGTACTACCTGTAGCCCTATCCGGAGAAGCCGAGAAATGGTATCGGTTGGAAGGGCAACAATGCCGCACTTGGGAGAGCCTTGAGAAAAAGTTTAAACACCGATTCGCTTCAAAGGAGTCTCAAAAATGGATCAAGGACAGGGCCTATTCACGCCTCCAAGGAGAACAGGAAGGGATCCAGGAATTTGTAGAGAACATGGAAACAATATTCTTTTACTTAAAACCTCCCCTTAGTCAGAAGAAACGTTTGTCTATAATCTATGACTACTTACTGCCGGCATACACCAGGCACTTACTTAAGAGTGAAATCACTTCTCGCCGAAAGTTGGTCCGCATTGCTCAGGAGCTAGAACAACAGTGGGCAAAAATTAAGAACCGTCGAATCAATACTGCCCAAACAGAAATTATACCTATTCCCAGCGCAATTTATGCCCGGCCTTTAAAAACCAACAATAAGTGTGCTCCGCTCGAGGAAGAGGAAGAAGTAAAAATGAAACCCAAGGGTGACAAACAACGACCCAACAAGCCTGCTAGAAAATCAAAGCTAAAGAGTTCCACGGACATGTCTTCCAAAAGTGACACCGCATTGACTAGTATGAAAGAAGTTAAGGTTCGACAGGAAAAATCGGGAGGATCCGGGAAATGGTTAAAGGATCAAGGCGCTCTAACTGTCCTTCCAATACCAGTTACCTCACAAGGAATGAGACAATACATAGTGATACCACCATTACCACAAGGGGCGGATAGTTGGCGATTGGTACCGGCTTTGAAGACTACCACCGGCACTCAGACGCCTTCTACCATATCTACCGTTCGCTACACTCGGGAGAACAGTCCCTGCCACATTTGTCGACAGCTCGGTCATTGGGCCCCATAGTGTCCCTTCCCACGGAGACTTCGACGGCCTGTTCCAATAACACCATTTGATTTTGGTAGTCGGAATCAACTACCAGGAAGCGCAATGGAATGTGAACGACTGAGGGCAATGCTATCTCGCTTAAACAACCAAGGTCCTGTGCACCTTAAAGGAAATCCCTCATGACTCCGGATACCACTAGGACATAACAATTGCGAGTGGACCAGTGCAACCATATAGGACGATTCTTTTACGGCTAACAAGGATAACCGTTCTGAGGGAATTCGCCTTAGTAATTTGATTTTAAATGAAGAAAGAGGTTAGCCATTTGAAGCTGCATTATCAGGAGGAGCTGACGATTCGTGCCTGGATCGGCGATCATCCAAATTCAAGAAGGATTCGTCAAAATCACCAGCACGACATCAGGAAAGGAATGGAGGCATCAGCGAATCCCCTATAATTAATGAAGCGGCTATACTTAGAAAATGTTTATTTTTATTGTATTCATACTTCCAGTCTTATATGCTGTACTATTTATCGTTAAGGTCGACAATAATTGAAATGACGTACCTACTGATATTAGTTCTCTACCCGTGCCCTTTTCGTGACGCCCCCGGGTTCCGTTTTAGGGAGGGAGAGTGTAAAGAAGCGTACGTTCGTCACGATAATATTCTAATGTTCCGTTCTTTCTGCTAATTTCTGTAAAGGGGAAGGGCAAGCGCCACCTGTGCGACCCCGCGATCATTACGCGTAATAGGTTCGATCGCGGGTCGATAGAGGGTCGATCCGCGCACGCGCGTCAGTAATGATCTCGCGCGTGCCACTGTCCTCCCGTCTCACTCGTGATTTTGGGACTAGCGAGTCTGGACGTGCTCCTTTTTGTTTCTCCTTTTCTCTGTCGTCCATTTTTATATCTCGGTAAGGGCATTGCCCTATAGTTATTTCCCTGGGTATGATAGTGCGTAATTAGTGCATGAAATAGTAGAGCCGAAATTAGGGGCATAGCAGGAGGTGTAGCAGTAGACCTGGTGGTAGAGAACACGCACCGACGCATGCAGCGTCCTTGACTCTTTTCTATGGCCTAAGTAGAATTAGTTTCCAGGTAAACCTGATTTCTCTGTAGGAAGAATCAGGACTTCTGTTTGATAGTCTTTTTGTTCATTCTTTCTTGTTCCTCAAGCTTTGTCCGGCAGTAATTAATTGCTTAACGTTCGATTAAATCGTTATTTCTCGACTCGCGGAGGACTATTTAATTCGGGCATTTATTCTTCGTTCGGTTACGTTTTCGGAATAGGGTTTAAGGGCAGTAGGCTAATAGACGGGTCGCGAATCGCGTAGAGAATCCCTGTGTTCCGGGAACACGTCGTATGACGAGGTGTAGTCCCTCGTCCGAGGAAAGGCGATCCAAAGCCTCCTCGAAGATTTCCCGAGGCGTGTCCGTACGAAACTCCTCCCCCTAGCCGTTCCTCATTTATTTTCAGTCAGATTTAAGAAGCGTCTTTGTCCACGCTTGAGACGAGTTTCCAGCCGGTCAACCGCGGAGGTGTATTCGAAGAATTTCCAGCGAACTGGCGCCCAGAACTACTATCAACAGTTGAGATAGTCTATTAAATTTAGTTAAAGAAAGATCTAATTTATGTATAGCTTCATTTTTGGTCGCGGAAATAAAATTGTGATTTTCATATATTAAAAATTGTAACGAGACTTTATTTAATATTTTTCGGCCATCAAACCTCCGCGTGTCTTGTCTTCCGTTTCTGGTCCCTGCCCTCCCCTAGCAAACCAAGGCCGAATAGCGTTTGATGAAAATTCTTTTTAGGAAGGATCCTGGAGTGAAAACACTGTTCGAGGCCGAGCCGTGAAACGATACGTTACAATATATACGTGTCCTCATTACGTTAGATGTTAAAAACGCAGTTAATACTGCATCCTGGCTACATATCAAATCAGTCATACATAAAAATACCACCATCCCTAACTACCTTGTAAATATAATTGACAATTACTTATCCAACAGAACTCTGATTGTCTGTATACACTCCAATTAAATCTCTCCAACATCGACACCGGCGTTCCTCAAGGATCTGTACTGGGTCCCCTTTTGTGGAACTTAATGTATAATGACTTATTGGAGATACCTTTGTCTGGCAATTCATTCATTGTGGGATACGCTGATGATATCGCCATTATAGTCTCTGCCTCTGACCCTGACTTTCTTCAAATACAAGCAAATCACGCTATAGATGACATTAGCAAATGGATGATTTTTCGAGGCCTCTCACTCGCTCCTCACAAATCGGAAGCCATACTAAATATCAATTCGGGCACTAAATTCCCTACATCTCAAATTAACTCTGTTAGCTTCAATTTAGAAAACCACTGTTTTAAACCAAAAGATCATCTTAAATATCTTGGTCTCATCATAGACAACAAATTGTCATTTAAACCCCATATTGACAACTCTGCTTTAAAAGCCAAGAAAATCGCTCTACAATTATCTCCTCTAATGCCAAATGTAGACGGTATAAACCGTATAGCCAGGATGTCCTATCAATATGCGATACACAGCATAATTTTCTATGCTCTTCCTATATGAATCAAAGCTATTAGACAAAATTTACAATTTAAATATTTTAGAAAAAGTTATTATATTACTTGCTATCAGAATCGTAAAAGCCGTCAAAACAGTCTCCTATGATGCCTTATACGTAATCTCAGGTATACCCTTAATTAAATTATTAGCCCCTTTTATCATCAGACAATCACAAAGAAGAAGCGGATTACTAACAGATAACTTTAATCCTAACATGAATAAATATGACGACGAACTATATGAACTTTGGCAACACTCTTGGGATTCTGATAACAAAGGAAGACATACCTATGAACTTATACCTAATGTTAGAAACTGGGTCGAGAGACCGCACGGGGGAAACCAGTATGTAAGGATGTCCGAGGATATAAATGAGTGTAGAACCGCGTGTTAAAAACACTCCTTGGATACTTTATTTTCCACAAATCCAATGTTACACTCACTGTTACTTTTACTGTAGACTATCCCTGACATCAACGCCGTACGTAATTTAATTTTACTAACCGGTGCTAAACCGCACCACACGGCAGCACGTTCACAAACCTGATACACGTGGCCGTGTTGCTCAAACCAGCGCCATTACCGACGACCACAGACGGAAGAGGACAATTCCCTCTCAGGCACGGCTTATATATAATCGTCAACGTCTGCGCGTTGTCCATCCTCTCTAGGAGCTATAGTATGCCAAGATAGGGATACCAGCTTGTAGTGAAAGCAAGACTGAATACCAGTAGCAAGACTGACAACCAAAAGCAAGACTATATGAAAACCAATAGCAGGCAACTTTTACGGCATAAATTAAAAATTTTTTTTGCAATTAATAAATGCAAGATCAGGCGAATTTATTTAATGAAACGATTGGGATAATAAGCTCAAGTCGATATAGAACATTAATGCTGAAAATGTCGCTAATATTAATTTAATTTAAATTTAAAAATTAGAACTGCAAATTACTATATTTGTTTATTTTAATTTAATTTTTATCTATTGCAATATTGGATTATTGAATAAATATTGAGTAAATTATTTTGGCGCATTCATTTCTTTCGTCTGCAATAGGACTCCAATCTGCAACCGATTGTGACCTGAAGCTTAAATGTCCATCATTTAGTCCACTCTGCCAAGCTACAATTCAAGTTAATTTGATTTTATTTATCCATATAATCGCATAGAATTTTTCATTTGTTGTTTAAAATACTCAAATTATAGCTGATGATCCAATATACATAAAGCAAAATTTTATTGATCTGTTTGTATAATTAAAAATTATATTCACAGTCGTTCCTCCAATCGACTTGAGGTTCCAATACTACTGTTTACGTAACATGTACTGTAGTTCTTAGGGATGAGTCGAGGTTGATCAACGATTGCGTTGTACCCTTAAGATAATTCAACTTCTCTCGTCTAACACAACGGTTATATTTAAACGTTATATAATATATATGACTTTTAACGAATGTTTTGAGACTTACTATACTGTAAAGAATAACAATGATTCAGAATTCTGAAATAGAAATTTTTTTTATTAATAAGCCATAACATTTTATATTTTTTAACATTCAATAATGCAGAAACTATGTAACAATAAGTGATTATACAATTTCTTATTCGCTATTACAATGAGAACAATTACCATGGTTGAAGTAAAGGAGAAATTAAACATATTTTAATAACTGCCCTTTCACACCAGGAAATTTTTAAAGCTACGTTCCTGTGTTGGCAGTCTTCAACATTAAACATAATTATATTAATCCTTAACAGAAAAAGTAAAAAATAAAACGAAGCAGGAAGAAAATCATTATTATCTTTTGCGACAACACGGTTGATTTTATGGATATGTACATTGATGTACGTTACTCAATTTCTACGTCATTAATAAGCCCCATGTCCTTATTTCATTTACCACGCATTACTTCTGACTCCTTTTCTCGGGTTTCTTAAATTAGAGCATAGTAAATTAACCACACGAGTAAACTGGAATTTCTTTAAATTGTATTTTGAATATCTTTGAACGTACCCTTAGAAAAGAGATTTTATTTAAATCCACAATCATTTTAATCTACAATTTTAGAAGCTAATAGCAAACATTTTATTTTATATATTAAATCAGTTTATTTACATTGAACGGTATGTAATACTTCCTCGGGGATTCCATCTCGTTCTTTTTTCCTACATGCAGATAATTGTTTTAATTTTTCTGTACCAATGATTATTTTAAGCAATCGACGAATCATTTCCTTCGGATTACTTCTCCATAACTTTATATGTAATAGATCTCCGCAGCTAATATAAATACCAGAATTAGGTTTGATTTCAATCTAAAAAAATAAATTTAAAAATGTTAAATTAATTACAAATATTCATGAAGGATGTTAAGAAAGACATTTTTGAATTTAAAATAATATTAACTGCTCCAGAAGCAGAAGTGCATTTCTAAGAGTTGGATCTATTTTAAATACCTTATCATCGTCAATATTGTGTAAATTTTTGCTTTCAATTAAAAATTCTATTTCATTAATAGTCTAGATAAAATAGAAAATTAATAAATTAACACTTTTTTATATTGAAAATTTTAAAAGCAGTCTGACAATATTGATGAGTAATGAATATATTTTGCTATACCTACTTTAAATGTGATGGCATGATTGATTTTATTTCCTGTAAACCATGTAATAATTTGGATACTTTTCTTGAAAGAATTTGAGTATATCTATCATTTTCTTGCATAGGTTTTTGAAAACTTGTATGTGTATTTTCATATGTTTCATCTGTTTGTCCAGACATTTTATTCATAAACGAAGAATCTGTTGGATATAAATGGTTATTAATTTATTATGCTAGATATTAAAGTTTTATAAAAAATATATAACTCTTCTCATTTATAAATTAGTCCGTCACGTGCGGGCTGAACCGATAAAATCCTTAGTACCCCATTATATATATATAAACACTTAATTATATGTAGTCAGTAATTTCAGAACCGCTTATGTTTGTAGTAAGTCATGATTTTTCCAACTTTTTTCAATATTATTAGAATCTTTTTAAAGCCTAAGAGATGATCACAGGATTCGTTAATCTAATTTATTTTAAACATTTTTTTATGTAGTTACTCAATTTTTCTAACGGAGAGTCTGTTCGTCGAATAGCAAAATCTTTAATTCTTTCATTCTAACTTCGATGCCAGTAGCCTAATCTAAAAGTGTAGTTAATTTTACAAATAAAAATTATATCTTATCTGTTCACCTGATTATTAGATCGCCAATAATTGTACTACAATATTTCTACTACTGATGCAATGAGTTATAATGGATTCGGCATGATAGTGAAGTAAAAATAAAATATTTGGTTAAATGTTTATTTTCTGGATTGCTTTATACACATTTTTCAAAAACTAAAATTTCACTTCACGTCCGGCCAATATATGTTTCTTAAGTATTTTATGCTTCCGACAAGATCTTACATGTTTTCAAAGATGGCAAGGTAACATTAATGCTTTTAATGATAACATATAATCATATATTAAATTTTTTTCCAAAAAAGGGTTCTTGTTTGATTAGATTTATAAAGAGAAGTGTCTTTATATATCAGAAAATATTGGCACCAAAGTATTTATATGAGAGTAGAACTCGGGTTCATATAAAATACCTTCAATGTGAATATAAATTCATTACATTAAACATTGTACTCATTAATTGGGACTCATTCGACGTTGATTCTTAACCCTTTCCACTCCAATGTCGAGTGTCAGTCGACACTGAGGAATAAAAACAAAAACAGCCTTCGAGTGGAAAGGGTTAATACAGTCTGAGATATAAGTAATGGAAACTGCATATTCAGAAGAGAAAACGGTTAAAATTCTCAACAAAAATATTAGACCTTCATATGAAATATTTCTCCCAACAGACTCTAATCAACATTACAATAATTTTTCAGTTTTACTATAATTAATTCCAATTTAAAGTAGAACTGTACTTAAAGAATATTTTATACGAAAGATACAAAATTTATTTTACTCTATCCCTAGAATTAGCAGTGCATAAAATGAGCATATACAAGAAATAAAGATTTTTCAGATTATTATGATGAAAGGTTTGTTTAATTTATAGATTTAGTATGCTATAATAACACATATGAGTGATTGAGAAAACTAATCATCTGTTATGATTAAAAATGGTATTAATTTTACTGACAATATATAATTAATTGTTTATATATATATGTTAATACTGATAGGAAGGAAAGTGTTTATTTAATGATAGGAGTCAGCACCATTTAAAATATCTTCAATTTTATTATAAACTCGTTTATATAAAAAAACAATTCATATACATTTATATATTGGATAAAATCTATGATATTATTATAATACATTTAGATCATTAAACTTTCCAATTGAAATCATTGAAGTTAAAATTTCATTATAAAATTAAAGATACTTTCTATACAGTTCTAACAACTATCGAACCATAATACAATTATCTGTGTTATGTTGAAAGAAATTACATATGAAATATGATCCAAACGCAATGGTTATAATTTGTTAAAATATAATAAACTGTGTTTATTAAAATAACTGGCATTAATTGTAATTTTGCCTGTAATTTAAACTAATCATAATTAGAAAAAAAATGAAGCAATAATTCTGTTATTTTACCCAAAACCAGATAAATATAACTCGGAGCTTACAATAATAATATGCGATATTATAATATTCATTTTAATATATTTTATATTCTTCTTTTAATCTGGTTATTCACCCATGTTTCTATAGCAGCAGAATTTCTTGTGAAATAGCCTGGATATTTTTTTTCAACTCTAGTATTTCCTTAAAAGAAGGCAGTGTCCTTGATTCGATGTGATGTCCGAACTCTTTAAGTGCAATTTCTTTTTCTTATTCGCCCCACCGCTTGCGACTACACTTTCCAAATGGTAAAGCTAGATGCAAATATAAAATAAAATTAAAGTCTCATTTTATAAAGATTAAAATAATAGAATACTGATTCTTGGAGTAATATAAGGAAAGAACATCAGAATACATATAGAATTTGTTTTATCTTACTGCATAACATTTATATCAAGATAGTATAAAGCTACAAATACTTAAGAGAAGAATAATTAATAATTTTTTACTTGATCGTTTCTTCTTCATTGGCATATTTTCTGCAATATAAGTGAAGTTATCCTCGTCAAGAGGGAATGTTTTTCCAGGAATAATTTCAGCAAACCAGCTTGATTTTCTAACCATTCCGAATCAATATTTCTACGGACTCTCTTCGTTGGCGGATCATCTACATTTTCTTCTATGCATAGTAAAAAAATAGAATATAATGCTAAGCTGATTAGAAAACAAGTAATAAAATTTATAGAAAATTATACCGCTTTGATTGTCTCCCGAATCATCACTCTCATCACTTATATCGTTACCGTGCACTATTTGTAAAATTTTAGATATCTGTAATATTTCTTTACTAAGTACAGGTTGGCGATAATGCTCTTTATGAACTTTATCTGTATGCCCAATGAAGGCAGCCAGATCTGTAAGTTCGTCGTTTCTAAGGTTCAAAGAAGAGCAAGTGGTAGCCAAATGCTTTCGCAAGTTTGTACCACGCAATGCTTCAGGGTTACTTGCTCCACACTCTTCTGAAAATTTTTTTAAAATGAAATAAGCTCTAAGATACTTGTAATCACCCTTAAGCGTGCCAGGAACATCAAAAAGATAAGGGCTTTTAGGGTGTTCTTTGGCACTTTGGCGGTATTGGAGCAGTATCTTTATATATTTGAATGCATCTCGATTTAATAGTACTGAAACTGTTTTTCCCAGCTTGCCTCGCACGGTAAAGCGCATGTATCTCAAAACAGTTTTCTTTTGCTCTTCTGACATTTTTTTAAATGAATCACCGAATGTTTTTTCATTAGCCGTTTCAAAATTATTGAAATCTTCTATGTAGCAGCGCTCCATTTCTCCTGCCCTACGTCTATTGAAGAGCTGCACTGAGATTAGTGTAAATTCGGCCAAATTTTTCCAATCATTGTACGAGAACTTTTTTTAAGTGACGAATAACATGTTTTCATTCCTTTATTTAAATACTTTATTAGCTTTTGAATGTCTGATCTAATAGGCAATATCTTTTTTGATTGTCTTCGATTTTGAAATTAAGTCTCAGTTGCTACGCACGCAATTGACGAAGAATAATCTTCGGTTATCAGTTTCAAAAACTTTTCTACTAATTCTATTTTTTCTTTATCATCCTGCAATATATACACTGTAATAGCTCGTTTACTTATTTGCTTTAATAAAGTGCCCATTGTAGTTGTCGTAGATGGAGTTTTACACCCATTTCTTGTTTCATTTATTTCTGCCAGGGATTTAATTGTTTGAATACACAGTCTGTAGTATTTCGAATGTAAAACCGAAAATTATTGTGCGTGTAACAATTGAGACTTAGTTTCAAAAACGAAAGATTTTACTTATTACATCAGACATTTGAAAGCTATTAAAGTATTTAAATAATAGGACAGAAGAAATAGAGCGCTGTTTTATAGAAAATTTCAATAATTTACAAAGTGCTAATGTAAAATAATTCTGTAGTCAATAATAACTTTCTAATTAAGGACGTTGCTGCGTTAAATATCTACTGTACTGTGGGACATGTTTATATTTTAAATAAATAAAATCCTGGTTTATAATTGAATAATTAATATTGATATATATATATATATTATAAAGAATATTTTCTATTAGGCGGTGGAAAATCGAAGGCCCCGGCTCATAATGAAATTTTTGAGAGGGTAGCCTCCTTAATAGGCAAATCAGCTATAGGGATAACGAATTGTTTAGGAAGCGATTCTATGCCATCGACTTCCACGGCTCAATTCCAGCCAGTATCTATCGGGACTGATGAAATATCCCGAAAAACATTAAAAAGAACAGTTACCTGCACCGTGTCAGATTTACTTGAAGGAAGTGATTCAGAGGATATCAATGATCCTTCAGCAATTTTCCAAGTAAATATAAATATATTAATTTTCATATTAATTAACATTAAAAAATTAAAACATGGTCACCCTTTAGATATTAAGAGAAGAAGGAAACATCCTCTCCTGGGGAAATGATGGTGGACCTAAGAGTCTAAAAACCCCTATTAGTAGACCACTCGACATACGCAAAAATACTGCAGATGTAGCAAATGTAGCATCAGGAATTAATGTAATTTATGAAGTTACGCATACATATTTGCGCAATTTGGATGCAAAAATAAAATTCCAGGAACAAAAATATAGGTTGTACAAGAATCTTACAGATATCGCTGAAATTAAGCTGAAAAGATTGCAAGAGGAAAGGTTAAATAATTAATTCCTTATTTGTTCAAGTATTTTTATTTAAAAACTCCACTTTTCATTAAATAATCAATGTAATTTTAATTTCAGGTCTTCAATTAACTAGGCCCTTTACATAATATATAAATGTAAATAAATTAATAATCAAACATTGAATAAAATTATGTTAAATTCATTGAAATACTGTTAATATTTTTATTTTGATAAATTTGAAACTTTACAGCCTGGTCGATATACAGAAGTACTTTCTTATGTCAATTACTAAACACTATTATAATAATAATTATAAAACATATCGCAAAATACATTATTTCAAACGCACACATGTATTTTACATTCATGTAAATAAGATAACAATGTAATTAATTAAACTACCTTCTCTTCGAATTATCTGCTTTGCATCATTGACATTTGAGACCTGTCAACTTCTCCTGTACTATTCATTTGACAAAATTCTGATTCTACCAAAAATGACGTCATCAGATGTTATGGCCACTGCTACACCAACTTAATTTTCCGCGTTCAGATTTTTGCCCGCCATGTTGTACATGAGGCTTGCCTGAATTGCTCCGTTACACCGGCCCTAGGGATCCTATCTTGAATAAAACTCTTTGTGCTCTCAGTGCTGCCAACCTTGTAGACGAAAAGTTCCTCTAATGGGTGGTAAAGTGTCACCATCCCAAACTAGTATACTATATGGAATTATTAAATTTACTAAATTATATACATTACCATATGGTAAAGTATGCATAACTCATTAATTATACATATTTTACCATATGATAATGTACATAATTTAGTCAATTCAATAATACCATTAAGTGTACTAGTTTTCCCTAATCTTTTCAGGTATTCAATTATTTACCCTCTTCTCTTAATAATGTAGCCGTTAGACATAAATTACATTAGGGTTAGACAATTGTTAGTACTCGATGGAACATTTTTGCACGAAATTATATACACTTCAACCAAAACCATAATACCCTAATGCTGTTCCTGCAACCATTCCACTGTTTGTTCAGCCTCCCAAGAACGTTTTTATGTATGTGTCATCATGGAATATGTTGTAACTAAAAAACTATAGTCCATTGGCTTCTCTTTTCCTTCACTAGTAAACAGATATAACATCCAGTCATCAGCAGTTGACCACATTTGAAATTGCTGCTTCCATTGCACAACTAAAACTCCGTAGTTGCATAATACCAAAGTACTTTACTATGACCTGAATTAAATTTTAAATAAACAATTAATTTTTATCTATATACATTTTAAACGGATACTATACTATAAAAAGATAAGCAAAACTAATATACTACAGGGTGATTCTCTAACGGCGGGGCATAGGAGATTGGTGTTAGTTGATTATAGCACCCCGAATGATGAAATCCAAGAACCCTGATTGGTCAATATCATATAGTGCCAACTTAAAATAGGCCATTAGCAATAGTTTGATACAAAAAATGAGACCTATCCGCCATTTTGGTGTAAAGTGTTTACACACTTTTCGTAAATAGAAGCAGAAGGAAATGAATGAGCTGTCAAAAGTAGTGATGATTCGGATTAATTTGTGATAAGTGTAACTTTGGCAAATAAAAGTGATGATTGTAATAAAAAGAGGAGATAGGGAAGAACTCGGTTTTCATGAAATTTTTTATTTAATGTATTAACCATGACTGACTCAATGAGTTCAGTCAAAGCCTTACATAACAGCGTTTCCATCTTCTTTAATAATCAAGTGTATTTTTGTAACAACAAACTCAAACTTCTTGTTATACCAGTGGACACAATGACCTATCAGATATTATCCATTTCCATCAAAGAAAAACATATTTAAGTTCTCACTGAGTCAGTCATGGTTAATGCATTAAATAAAAAAATTTTATGAAAACCAAGTTCTTCCTTATCTCCTCTTTTTATTACAATCATCACTTTCATTTGCTAAAGTTACACTTATCACAAATTAATCCGAATCATCACTACTTTTGACAGCTCATTCATTTCCTTCTGCTTCTATTTACGAAAAGTGTGTAAAGACTTTTACACCAAAATGGCGGATAGGTCTCATTTTTTGTATCAAACTATTGGTATGGCCTATTTTAAGTTGGCACTATACGATATTGACCAATCAGGGTTCTTGGATTTCAACATTCCGGGTGCTATAATCAACTAACACCAATTCCCTATGTCCCGCCGTTAGAGAATCACCCTGTATATGGAATTATTAAATTTACTAAATTATATACATTACCATATGGTAAAGTATGCATAGCTCATTAATTATGTACATATTTTACAATATGATAATGTACATAATTTAGTAAATTCAATAATACCATTGAGTATACTAGTTTTCCTTAATCTTTTCGGATATTTAATTATTTACCATCTTCTCTTAATAATGTAGCCGTCACACATAAATTACATTAGGGTTAGACAATTTTTAGTACTCGATGGAATATTTTTGCACGAAATTATATGCACTTCAACCAAATCCATAATACCCCATTGCTGTTCCTGCAACCATTCCACTGGTTGTTCAGCCTCCCAAGAAAGTTTTTGTGTATGTGTCATCATGGAATATGTTGTATCTAAAAAACTATAGCCCATTGGCTTCTCTTTTCCTTCACTAGTAAACAGATATAACATCCAGTGCAGTTGACCACATTTGAAATTGCTGCTTCCATTGCTCAACCAAAACTCTATAGTTGAATAAAACCAAAACTCTGTTTTCCAGCACTACTTGGTAACACTATCTTCTTTATCTATTTTATTATAAAAAGTAGTAATATTTTCTGGAATTGTAACTGATTCCTCTTTAACTATGGTAGTACCTTTTGGTGCTTGTATTTTTCCAAGAATTGTTATAGCATTTGGCACTCGTTTGGCATCAAATTGCAAATTATGAAAGGATACCTTGTATATAACTTTGCTTTAATTAAACTAATTTTTTTTACAATGTACTTACTTTTCTTAAAAACATTTATGTTAATTGCTGTTGAAACACTACCACGTGTATTGGTTATGAGTGAACGTAACAACCTCATCCTTCTCTGTTTCATTTACAATCTTCCTCAATCTACATTCTTCAATAACAGGATATTTCCAAGAATTGTTAGAGCATTTGGCATTGGTAGGACTTCAAATCAGAGCTGCATACAAGGAATATGCATATAAGGAATATTTTATATAACCTGCAATAAAAACATCCCACAAAGTACCACCGAACATTAAATTTTATAAATATTTTTTCTTTATACCTCGGTCGAAAGTACGTACTTTCGGCATTAATTTTAAGGCATAAAGTGTCGCATTTCCGTACCCTATTCTCAGCATGCAGGAAAATATTTCAATTGATTTTTAATAAAAATTAAGTCTTGTTTTGTCTTTTCTGTCGCTAACGGACCACTTTTGTCTTGTCTTTCAAACGATTAACATTGTGATTTGTGTAAAAACATATTATACTAATCTAATCGAAGAGAAGAAATGACCCAAGTAACTACATCTGAGGAATCTATGGACGAGGATACGGTGCTAAGAAATTTCGACGCAGAGGCCCTGTCAATAATACAAACAGAAACCTTGCCAAAGAAGTCATCAGATAGATACAAACTAGTCTATGATACATGTATCAAATGGCAGATGGAACATAAAAGTTCCCTTTCAGACTCGGAAGAAAAGAACTTGGTGGTATATTTTAACGAAATAAGAACAAAATTAAAACCATCAACATTATGGAGCATCTGGTCAATGTTAAAGAAAACGCTAAATACGAAAAGTAATGTTGACATCAGCAAATTTCATAATTTAAAAAGTTTAATTAAAAACAATTCAAAGGGCTACAAACCTAAAAAATCTTTAGTGCTTAAGTGGGATGAAATAATGGAATTTATAAATAATGCACCAGACTACGTACATTTAGTTTCAAAGGTTAGAATTTACATTTGGTTTCATCTATTATTCAATTAATTTATGTCGATATTTTCATAATAATTACAGGTTATCCTCATATTTGGCATTTGTGGAGCTCTCAGATGTGATGAAATTACTAAACTTAAAGTGCAAGATGTAGAAGATCTTCGCAATAAGTATCTTGTTTCAATCAACGATACAAAAAATGATCAGCCTCGTCAATTTATAATTGGAGAACATTTTTATGAAAAAATCAAGCTATACATTTCCATGAAACCAGATGACATGTTCACTGATAGATTCTTCATTCAATATCATAAAGGAAAATGTGAACATCAAGTCATTGGCAGAAATAAAATTGGAGAAACACCTCAAATGATTGCTTCGTATTTAAAATTGCCAAATCCAAAATTGTACACTGGGCATTGTTTCCGTAGAACTGGAGCGACACTTTTATCTAACTCAGGTGCTAATGTTACAATGCTAAAACAACTAGGAGGGTGGAAATCAACTAACATAGCACAAGGTTACTCTTTCATTTTTATGTTAGATATTCAAATAACACGAGTTTTTTACGTAAATATCTGATTTATGAATAATTTACTTACTTACGTACTACGTAATTTACAGGTTACGTAGAAAATTCATTAAATAACAGACAAAAAATTTATGAAAGCATAATCCCCAACGCACAATTTAATCCAGAGACATCAACCAGTAACAATCGTTCAATTAACATAATTAATTCAAGTAACGATAAAGAGTCTACATGCACAACCAAGAATTTCAATAATTTCACCGATGATTTTGAAATTAATGATGAAGATCTAGCCGCAATCGATAAAATATCTCAATCACCAGCGCCTTCTTCTTTTGCAACAGCAAATAATAAAAATATGTTTACAAACTGTGATAAGGAAAGACGATCTACACACTTTACAACAAAACCGCCAATTAAAGTTTTTCCTGAAAGATCAGTGATTAAACCGCTGCAACAAAGTAATAAAACGATAGAAAAAGAATCACAAGTTTTATCAACGAATCCAGCATTTAACCAAATTCCGCAGAATAAATATGAGAAGTGTGTATTTCATGGAAATATCATAAATAACTTTTATTACTCATGTTGTGATCACAAGAACTATGAAAAAGAAAACTTATGTAATAAAAAAGCTCCGTAATAAATAAACTGTTAATTTTAATGTAATTGAATTTATTCTTCTAAAAAGAATGATTATATTTGGCTTTTCAGATGTATATTTTGCCTAGTGCCTGCTGGAATATGGTTTACTATTTATAGCAATTAAAATTAATAAACGTACTTTCGACCGGCTTTAAAGAAAAATAGTATACACCACACGGGCAGAAGTTTGAGAGCCCTGAACTGCACGTCATGATACACTCGGCTTCGCCTCGTGTATCATGACGTTGCAGTGCAAGAATCACAAACTTTCTGCCCTTGTAGCGTAATATACTATTGAATACAGTGTGACTTATCTGATAATCTTGCTGACTCCTTCATGTTTCTCCCTTAAATTATCCGTAGTTTTGGTTATATTACACTATTACACTATCATTACAGCCAATTCATTTTTATAAAAATATTAAGGTTATACCGGTAAACCTTACAATTCAATTGACATTCAATTGACAGCTAACAGTAGTCGCCATATTAGTTCTCGATTATATAGTCGTCGCGTTTGTAAAAATTACGTCATTTTCTTTAGCGATTAATTTCAGCCCGAGACATACATACATTTTGACTGAAGAAGATTATGAAAAAGAATCTTATTTTCGATATTCAGGGTCTTTTCCTAACAGCAGAGCATAGGAGATTCGTGTTAGTTGACTATAGCACTCGGAATGATGGAATCTCAGAGCGCTGATTGGTCAATATTGCGTAATATCAACAAATAATAGGCCGTTACCAATAGTTGGATACGAACAATGAGATTCTTCCGCCATTTTGGTGTGGAGAAAGGTTTACATGCTGATCGTAGCAGAAAGAGGTGTAAAATGGAAAAATGTCAAATGTTGTCGTTACTAAAGTAAAAATTGAATCCTTTGAATGAAAATGAAGATTATTCGTACTTTCCATTCATTATTTTCAATTTTTACTTTAGTAACCTTACCATTTGACATTTCTCCATTTTACACCTCTTTCTGCTAGGATTAGCATGTAAACATTTCTCCACACCAATATGGCGAATGAATCTCATTTTTTGTATCCAACTATTGGTAACGGCTTATTATCTGTTGGTACTACGTAATATTGACCAATCAGCGCTCTCAGATTCGATCATTCCGAGTGCTATAGTCAACTAACACGAATCTCCTATGCTCCGCTGTTAGGAAAAGACCCTGTATAGCTAACTGAGTATGATATCTCTGGATTGCGTGAACCGATTTTGATGTTCATGGGCCCAAATAAAAGCTTATTCCAAACCATTTCAAGAAAAGCTTTACTGAAATCATGGCAGTGTATCATTTACGGAGAAAAATCGATTTAAAAATTGAGACGGCCAATCTTGCTGTATAAGATACAGTAGTGCCTCGACGGCGGTATAGACACGTCTATACCTACTTTTATGTACTTGCCGTCGAGACACTACGGTGTCTCTTGATACAATATTTTGAAAAACAAGATAATAAATATTTAATGGTACCAGAAGTGAAAAAGTTGACAGTGGAAGTAATACGACATATTCAAAAAATATTATCATTTTTGAAGAAGAGTTTATTGAATCTTTCTTGCAAATAGAGCAAATATTTGTTGATGCAACATATAGTGCAATTCCAAAATTTAAAGAAAAGAACATGCAATTATTAACAATTTTTATAACAATTCAGAATAGTGTTCTGTCTACTGTAAGTCACGTAATTTGCTCTATTTAAAATATCATTATTTATATATATAGCTGTTCAACTAATTAAAACATAGGCAGTTCCTTCTTTCTGGGTTATTATGAATAATAAGACAGAAGACATCTATTATCAAATTTTTCATTCATAAAAAATAAATTTACCAATTTTTCTCCCATTGCCATTATAACGGATTATGAAGTAGCTATCTCTAATGCTTTAACAAAACCTTCCCAAATGTTAAGTGCAGTTTCTGCTATTTCCATTATGCACAAGTGAGTGATTTGCATTTTCAAATTTAAAATAAGTAATAATTATTGTAAAATATTTTAAATGATTTTCAGGCAATTATACAAAATGCAGAAAGGATAAATATTATTACTAGAGGAAAAAGTAAATGCAATTACCTAGAACGCTATATAGTTTTGAAAAAGTTAATTTATTTGGCATTATTGCCTTACCGTTATATCAGAAAAATATATGATTTAATTAAGAAGGAAACAGAAGAAGAATTTGGAGATTTCTTTAATCCATTGTTCACATATTATGAGAGACAATGGTTGAATAAAGTGGGAGCACAAAAGTTTTCAGTTTTTGATGATGATGACAGAACAAACAATTATGTAGAAAGTTACCACCGACCGAACGCTAAATAAAAAGATGGGTAAACATCCATATTACCATTTATTTTTCAGTAAGTTATCTTATTTTTTTGTATACACAAGCTTAACATTAAATTACAAATAATCAGGAACATTCAACTCAACATGACGTTTATATACAGGGTGTAACGAAACGACCGCCTTTTCTCGTAACTGGAGGTTCGGGGTGACAAACTGAGTGCACGTGTAAAATTTTGCTCGAATTGTTCAAGGGGTTTAAAAGTTATTTACATTTTAAAATCACCCTAATTCAGTCCTTTTCGAACGACTTTGACTGCACAATGGAAAGTGGAGAAAGTGAAAAAACAATTGATGAAAACCCCTATAGAATGTAAAAATTATCGATCGCGCGCGATAATACTTTTGCTATTTATTCCATTAATCTGTCTATCAGATCAATTTTAAAAATAGCAAAATCCTTTTCATTACATTTCCAATTCAATTCAGTACAGTTATCATTGACTGAATTTATGGAAAGAGCGAGAAGACGCAATGAAAAGGAAAGTATCAGAAACTAAGATGTCGCGCTAACGCACTGATAATTTAATAGGAAAGGCATGAGGGCATTCTCTTTCTACTAACGAAGCTAAAGAGAATGATTCAAAATCAATACATTGATGATAGAGAAAACTAAACTTACACATTTAATGTTCTCCAAGTTCTTTTACATCGAAGTTTTCGAAAAAGCTTCAAACTGGCTCTTCGATGATTTCCAGAAAGCACACTATCACTGTTTTTGCATTTAAGCACTCGTGAATTTAAACAAATTAGGTATTAACCTACGTTTCTTCAAAACATTGGTTAATTTGACAGTTTTGAACTGTTTGAATTAGGCTGATTAAGAGTAGTCGAAACGAATTACTTATTATTTTTCCTCTCTGTATCTCTCTCTCTCTCTCTCTCTTTCTCTTCAGCATACTTCAAACAGTTCAAAAGTGTCAAATTAACCGGTGTTTTGAAGAAACGTAGGTTAATACCTAATATGCTTAAATTCGCGAGTTTTTAAATGCAAAATCAGTGATAGTGTGCTTTCTGGAAATCATCGAGGAGCCAGTTTAAAGCTTTCTTAAAACTTTGATGTAAAAGAACTTGGAGAACATTAAATGGGTAAGTTTAGTTTTCTCTATCATCAATGTATTGATTTTGAATCATTCTCTTTAGCTTCGTTAGTAGAAAGAGAATGCCCTCATGCGTTTCCTATTAAATTATCAGTGCGTTCGCGCGACATCTTAGTTTCTGATACTTTCCTTTTCATTGCGTCTTCTCGCTCTTTCCATAAATTTAGTCAATGATAATTGTACTGAATTGAATTGGAAATGTAAAGAAAAGGATTTTGCTATTTTTAAAATTAATCTGATAGCCAGATTAATGGAATAAATAGCAAAAGTATTATCGCGCGCGATCGATAACTTTTACATTCTATTGGGGTGTTCATCAATTGGTTCTTCACTTTCTTCACTTTCCATTGTGCAATCAAAGTCGTTCGAAAAGGACCGAAAAAGGGTGATTTTTAAATGTAAATAACTTTTAATCCTCTTGAACGATTCGAACGAAATTTTACACGTGCACTCAGTTTGTCACCCCGAACCTCCAGTTACGAGAAAAGGCGGTCGTTTCGTTACACCCTGTATAAATGCCAAATCATAAGATAGCTGTTACACAGTAATAGTTCACACATCATGTATACATTTATTAATCATTGTGCACATATAAATACAACAAGATTTCAACATATTCTTCATTCAATTCTAAATATTATTATAATTATAATTATGAAATTACGGCATTTCAGATACACTTAAAATGATTGCGGTTGTAGCAAAAGATGTGACGGAGAAGATCAGCGTTGCCAAGTCCGCCATGTTGGAAGATACTACGCTGTATTGTGTGTTGGCGAGAATTGAATATACCACGCAAAATGTATAGTAAGTGTGATTCACAGAGAAGAAACGAAGTATAGTGTTTTAGGTATAATAAGCTCTCAGTGCTTTCGGACGTGTTTTGGCCATTAATCTTTCGTCGCGGCGAGGTGTAGTCAGAATCAGAGGGGCGAGGGGATTTCTAGGGAGTTTGTCCGTAGCTGTCAAATGGCGCGATTAACCCTCAATTTTATATCATCAACAAAAATAATATTTTGGGAAAACGATTGTGGAAAAGAAGGAACGATTTTAATAAATAACAGTGAAGACAAAATATATCCGATGAGTATAAATTAATAAAAAAAATGAAAATTATTGTGAATTTTTAAGAAAATATACTTTGTGGTTATTTTATTTTTGTTATAGTTGAAATCCGGTTATGATGACTTTCAATTAAGGAAAAAAGTAATTATAGACTAATATATGAAAAAGTATTAAAACATGAAGCACTTCTCTGTATGGCCCAGTCATTTCAATAATTGTGACTTAATGTTATAATAGTGAATGTGTAAGCGATTAATGAATACACAACAAACTCTTATTGTAAATTTAATAATCTGGTATGACAATGTTTTAATTGCTATTATTTTCAATTAAAGCTAGTTTAATTAAAATATTTTTATTTCATCCCTTTCTCAAAATTCTAAACACACATGGTAATTACCTATTCTTGTAGTAGTCATATATTCGTTAAATTACATACAAAATTACAACTGTTTTATATTTGTAAAGCATAGCTGTTTGTTGCAATGATTTTTATTATTCAATGTGAGGCAAATCGCATTTTGTTTAGGCAAATGTCTTATTTATCCGCCACATCCTTCCATATCTTATGTAACATTTATTTGCCTTGTTAGTTCTTTCTTTTAGTTTTCAAAATATACCAATAATTTTTTGCTATTTTTATATACACTCAGATATAGCTATTCTATTGACTAATTAATCTTATAAATGTCAAGATGATTGGTAAACCATTGTTCTATTAAAGTTGAAGAATGGACACTTGAATTATTTTACTTATAATATTTGGCATCTCTTCCATAGGATATCTTCTCTTTAAATTTGAGAGGATGTTGTTCTCCAATACATTTAAGTATACTGCTGAATTTATCTTGCTTTTAGCTTCAAATAATTCACATTTGGATATCCTTCCTCAATATATAATACATATTTTGTTAGTCCTATTTGTTTGTGAAATTTATCTGTTCTAAAACCTGAATTAATCCAGTTACTAGATATATAATATATCATTTTCAAAGAATTAATATCTTTCTATCAATCTTAACAATATCATAATAGATGTAATGAAATATGTATTCTATATTCAAAATAGATATCCATGCGTGTAGTTGGAAAACTATATTTAAAGCTGAAAAGAAGATGAACTCAGCAGTATACATATACCTTTTAAAGAACTTTATCTTCACAAATATTATGAGAACATATCTCGCAGAAAAGTTGCCAAATTTTAATAGCATCATTCAAATGTCCATTTTACAAATTAAACAAGATAATGGTTTAACAATCATTTCAACAATTACAAAAATAATTGCAGATCAGCAGTATTATTAGATCTGTGTGTATGTATAAATGATTAGAAAATTAATGTTATATGATGTAGACTGGAAGAAAATAGTGCAACGGAGCCAAATAAATGTCGCATAAGATATGGAAGAATGTGGCGGATAAATAAGACATTTGCCTAAACAAAATGCGATTTGTCTCACATTGAATAATAAAAATCATTGCAACAAACAGCTATGCTTTGCAAATATAAAACAGTTGTAATTTTGTATGTAATTTAACGAATATATGACTACTACAAGAATAGGTAATTACCATGTGTGTTTAGAATTTTGAGAAAGGGATGAAATAAAAATATGTTAATTAAACTAGCTTTAATTTAAAATAATAGCAATTAAAACATTGTCATACAAGATTATTAAATTTACAATAAGAGTTTGTTGTATATTCACTAATCGCTTACACATTCACTATTATAACATGAAGTCACAATTATTGAAATGACTGGGCCATACAGAGAAGTGCTTCATGTTTTAATACTTTTTCATTTATTAGTCTATAATTACTTTTTTCCTTAATTGAATGTCATCATAACCGGATTTCTACCGTAACAAAAATAAAATAACCACAAAGTATATTTTCTTAAAAATTCACAATAATTTTCATTTTTTTTATTAATTTATACTCATCTGATATATTTTGTCTTCTCTGTTATTTATTAAAATCCTTCCTTCTTTTCCACAATCGTTTTCCGAAAATATTATTTTTGTTTAGTATCCAAAATTGAGGGTTAACCGCGCCAATTGACAGCTACGGACAAACTCCCTAGAAATCCCTTCGCCCCTCTGATTCCTGCTTCCCCTCGCCTGACGCAAGATTTCTGCACCCAACTGTACTTGCTACTTAAGGTAGTAGTCTGGTTGTTTGGGTCGAAAAAAATTTTTTTTTCATATTTTGATAGTATACCAACATGAGAATAATGTGTATAAATTTTAAACTGATATTCAAAATATTAACAAAGATATAACATATATTTGAGAGCGCCGCACAATTGAACGCTGTAAGGTGCACGACAGCTGCTAACAGTTATTCCTCACTATTATGACTCATTACCTTTATATTTCCTTGAAGTTTCGTATACCTTTTGACATACGAAAGGATATAACCAGATATACCCGCGTTTGACACGTATGAAGAGATCTAAAGCTTGTTGCACGCACCGGGGATCGCCGATTAGTGTGAGGATGAAAGTTCTGTTAGCCAAACTTTAAACGCGTTTTTCTCGAAACCACGTTTTCTCGGTCGGCCCGAGGCATAACAGATTTTCTGTTGAACCGATCGGGCTGAAATTTTTACAGGTCGTTCTACACATCTGTAATTCTGGCGGATATTAGAATCAATATTTTTCATTCATTACTTTTCAATTTACAGCCCAATTTACACTAAAAAATGGTATCTTTTTCTTTCGAAGTCCGCCATTTTATTATTTTTCAACCAAATTAATTTTTTCTAGCACCTGCCAGAATGACAATCCTACTGAACAATAATCCGTTGCATTTTTTTGTTTCCGATTACCCAAACTGGAGATACCTCACAGGCCAGCGGCACATGTTTTTTATTTTTCACCTACTTTGACCCCATATAATTTAAATAAAATATCGTAAAAATTAAAAAAAAAATTATAATTCAATATAGTATTAACAACATATAAGATTTTCAGATTTTTTGCATTTCATTTAAGTAGTCAAAAAAATTCCCGAAAAATATCATGCAAAACCGGTCGATTTACCAGACTACTACCTTAAAATTTAACAGTATGATTATTCTTATATTGTGAATACATAAGCACTTGATTTTTTACACTATACGGAGTCTCTGTCTTAATCTCAGTGCAATCTATTATGACCCTTGTTTGTGGTTTCTTTTTAAGCTTCTGGTAATGTATTTTTAACTATTTCTCAGGATGGCCAAAATATAACATTTTTAAGAATAATATTAAGAGATTCCAATATTCCTATAAAACTTCTTTGAACAGTGGTGCAATGGACACCAAATATAAATGCTATTGCAGAATGTGTTAATCCCAGTTTCATTTTCATTAGAAATAATAGCAGTTTGTTTTGCTTACTCATAGTGTATAATTTTTTATCATTTAAAATTTTTATAATATAATTAAACGATCAAATGAACTTACCTAAAGTGATGTTCGATCGCGATTATGCTAGTCGTCCTGTCCGAATAGATCACTAGGTAGTAACGCCAGTTGCTCGACCAATCACAGAATTTTAAAACCCCGCCAAAAGCTTTATAGGTTCCTAGGGGGCGCCTATGCCTTTTCTGTTTCCTTCCCAAACGCCATTACTATCTTAAATCCTACAAATTGCTCCCAATAAATGGGTTGGGAAATAAAGAAGGGAGGGAGTGATCTATTCGGACAGGACGACTAGCATAATCACGATCGAACATCACTTTAGGTAAGTTCGTTTGATCGTTTAATTATGCTACGTTGTCTTGTCCTCTAGATCACTAGGTAGTTGTTTAAAGAAGCAGTTTGTCTTTACTCAATTACCAATCAAACTAAATACAGTTATAATATTGTTCTGACAGAGATTGTTCAAGTGAACATATGCTTAATAATACTTCAATTAACAATGTATCAACCTACATAATAGCAACATATATTTTAGACTTATGAACTTGTTTTTATAAAGTACTTATATAACTACGAGTTAATAATTGCACTGGCAACAGTTTCCACTTCCATAAGTGGTCGATTATAGAATTTTGCAAAAATGTTAGATTTTTGAGTCCATCCTGCTGCCTTTCTTATCACATCTATATTTACTCCTTTACGTGAAGTAGCCGATGTGGATGCATGTCTCGTACTATGTGTACCAAAAATGTTAACATTTATACCAATTGTCTTCATGACTTCTTTACCCACCTGCTTATTGACTGTCTGTTGCAGGTCGAAAAGGTCTCTTATATGTGATTAATAGTTTCCTTTCTCCTTCCGGTCTTTTAGCCTCAGATATTTCCAAATAATGAATTATTAGGCTGGCTACACAGAGCTTTGATTGTTTTTTTGAAAAAGGTGCGACATGATTCCTGTTATTGTGGGGAAGACACAATTTTAACTAGTAATCAGTGCAAAGGCACACAGACTTTACTTATAAAGAGCGCTAGGCTCATGAACCTTGTATATGAGCCAGTCTGAGGCTTGCCGGCTTGAGACTTTTCAAGGACGTGGCATGCTGTGAAATTAAAGTGGATTCTCTAGGAAAATTACTAATACACATTAATAAACTTAAAATAGGATGTTATATTTAACAACTGCTCTGTCTAACAATTTACAAGTATCAATTCAAGATAATTACATGAAAATACATGGGACTTTTCCCAAAATTTAATATTGTCTTATAAAGACAAGAGCCATGAAGTTATAACTATTCACAAGAAAATATTTATATATAAATAAGAAAATTAACTATTAAATAATATTGAGGACGTGGGATAATCGAAGGACCCTCAGTCCATGTATGAATAAGTGTGATCGGACAGAAGACTCCTTCTCAATTTATCCAACGCTAGCCCTTCAAGAACCTAATTACTTGCTGTACTAGTCCTGTAGGAAATATAAAAGGCACAAGCAAAAAGGTAACACCAAGTCAAGCAAGGCATAGCCAGGTCCATCAATATCTAAATCATTATCAAGAAAGTTAAATGACTAGGGTTATATAATGGAGTCTGTTACACTCCTTTTTCAGTGTGCTTATGCACCAATTCATTACCAATATTCTATTCAGAACATAATATTAACCCTTAGTCTGGAGGTACTTCATTAAAACAAAACTATGTACAAGTATATAAGTAAAGAAGAAAAATACAAAAATATATATGGCATTAAAGCCTAAATCCTGTCATCGTACAGGCTATGGAATGTATAATCCAACTCATCTTAATAATAGTTAATTTTCCTTAATGGAAATACTAGACTATATGAGTGCAAATGGAAAAGCTCTGTATATATCTCCTGTATTCGGAGTTGGATTCAATAATACTTCCTACGTAGATCTGCTATGCCCTACTAGATCTGGAGCCACTAAGCTAATCACAAAGGAATATTAATATTTAAACGTTGAGTCCTACTATCGGTTCTCAACGCTTACCTTCATGCAATAAACAATATAGCAAAGTATAAGCCAGGCATGCACAGCAGAGTCAATTGATAGGTTAGGATTAATGGATGGAGTTGAAGTCCCAATGAACCTCCTGACAGTGCCCATTTTTCTGTCTACCCTCCTTCCTTCCTTCTTAGTATGTCAAATCCTGGTCCGTGGTCCACTTACATGGATATCCGAACCTGATCGAAGCTTTCCTTGGATTTTCCAAAATAGTGTCCTGCCTTGATGACAGGTAAAAGTGGTGTGACTCTGCGCCTAACTTTTCGCTCGTCCAGGCCAGGGGCTGGACACTCAAGCCTCGAAGGCTCGAATTATTAGTACCGAAGGCAATTCTTGGCCAACTAAAAAAAGTTAAAATTGAGGAAAATACAGTATTTAAGTTGGTAGCAGTGCTTGATGCGTTGGGTGAAAAATGGTCACGTTAGGCTAGTAAGGACGATATCTTGTTACTTGACTATAGCATAATTCGCTATAGGAATATTACCAAATTTCGTTTAATTTAGTTGTGTTAAACGTAATGAATAAAATTATTTGAGACAAAATGGTATCTATAATGAACAGTAAAAAATATAATTAAAGTAACAAAATAATTAAAAATCCAATGCTTTTAGTTTGATGCCATAATATGGTGAAAGCAGCCAGCTTTAATGAAAACTGAATACCAAAATATTATAAGAACCGAAAATCGTTTAAATGCATTGCAACTAACTATTATACATATCATAAATTTATTTAAATGATTACAATAAAAGAATATATAAAATATTTTAAAGGTTGTCCTTTAATGTTATTACTCCGATTAAACGTTCTAATTGAAACATGGGGCATTCCTCATCAAATCACGGAGCTCCGAAACAAACTACTTTTTATTTTCTTGAAAATTGTTTACTGTGTAGAACTTTTTGATATAAACTTCAGTGTAAATTTGTAGAATTTTTCATTAATTCTAAAAAAACCCTTGTGAATTGTTGAAAATTCAACGCTTTAACGATTCCGAGGTTTTAAATGTTTATATTTAAAAAAAGAAGTAAGATATTTCAATGTTCGGCATGCCAATTTCCTCATCTTGAATTGAATTTTATTGTAAAAAAATATGAAATAATAATTTCCCTATTATCTATTTATTTTACATCGAATCAAAGTAAAATTTTTAGTTTTTCAAAGTGAACATCATTTTTCATTTTATTTTTAAATTCTCAGATAAAAAACAATTTTTAAGGCCAATATAATCATGGAACAATCTTCGGTTCTTTTGTTTACGTCAAAATAAGAGGAAAATATTTTTTTTGTAGGGTGATGATTTGTAATTAAAAGATATATGATACTTTCTTCTTCATTTTAAGCATAACAAAAGAACCGAAAATTGTTCCATAGTCGCATTGGCATTAAGAATCGTGTTTTTATCATAGCAATTTTGATTGATATATCTAAGTATGTAAAACAGACATCGCTATGAACACAATATTTTTTTAAACGTTTAATCAAGTACTATTTGGAAAAATATAGAGTTGCGCAGCATAATTAATGCTGGTAACATTGTAGATTAATCAACATTCCCAAACACATTTTTTTTACATCTGAAAATCAGTATTATATTAAAAAAGCTATTATAAGAAATTTTATTTTTTTCTTTTTTTAAAAATCTTACTGTATTATCAGATAGAGCAGTTTGCTGTGTGCATCATTGGAAGATCAAAATGACTCGTTAATAGATTTTCAAGTAAGGCCATAGTCTTCTCGGGAAATTTCAATCTAAATTGAGAGGTTGAGGGATCCCTTTAAGAATAAATAAGCCTTTTTTCATTTTCTGAAGGGACAAGCCAAAAAATTAAAAATAAGTTTTTGTTAATGCTGTTGATTATTATTCAGTCTTTGCACGCTCTTAGGTATGAAAAGATTTCAAAGATAAATTAGTATATGCTTATGTTTTTCTCTTCACTTTATTACGATTTGCTTGGTGAATTGTAAAATATTTCTTTTTGGTGACCATATCAACTTATAGTCACTATAAACTAGAATCTGATCTAGCAATTGGCTAATTTTACTGGCTAGTCCATTTAGGCAAACACTATGCAAAAAGGCAAAAACTGTGGACAATCTACGACATAAAGAAAAAATGATTTTTAATTTTGTGGCTTTTCCCTTCATAAAATGAAAAAATGTCTAATTCATTCTTAAAGGGATCTCTCAAGTTCTCCACTCTCTTAGGTTGAAATTTCTTGTGGACCTATGGCCTTACTTGAGAATCCATTTTCGAGTCATTTTGATCTTCCAATGATGCAGCAAACTGTTCTATCTGATAAAACATTGAGACCTCCAAAAACAGAAAAACATACAATTTCTTATAATAGCTTTTATAATAAAATACTTATGTTTTGACTATCTTAGAGCAGTTCATATGCCGCTCCACCGAGAAGATAAAGCGACTTGAAAATTAATCTACGAATAACGCCGTATTATTCTCCAGATTTTTCAACCAAATGGGTGCTATCGAGGATCGTTTTAAAAATAGGCAGAAAATAAATTTCATCAGCATCAGGATCAGGAATGTAAAACATTAGGAGATAATATTAATAATCGGCGTAGTTGCGTGCGTGTGTGTATATGCGTGTACGACAATACTGATCGGCGGAGAAGTACAAATTTCTTTTTTTTTAAGGGGAACTGTCAACGAAAGTGAAATGAAAGTAATTTTTCCGTTGAATCAAATCCCTGATTTATCGGTTTAAAATTGATTTATCTCAGCAATGATGCTTTTCCGGACCTTATAGTACAGGACTTTTCGACTTAGTTTATGCTCAAGAATATATGGTTAAAATTAAAAGCATCATTGCTGATACACCCTGTCTATTGACTCGAAGATGGTAAGTACTTCCTGACGCTATATTGTACCTGAAATATTTATTTTATACTTCGAATTGGTATTATGCTTTTCCGTTAGCTTTCGAAATATTTAGGGGAGAGTGGGGCAAAATGATCACTCGGGGTAAAATGATCCCTGAGGGTTTTATAGAAACTATTGATACTATTCGTTTAAACATTAATCAATATTAAAATATAAACTTCTAAATACACAATAATATAATATTGTAATGTCTATTTTTAATATGTAAAAAATTGTTAGCGGCATTTATATGTTTTTCATCATTTTTCTGTAAGATAAGCCATTTTTGAATCATATTGGAAATAAATGTGGGGATACTTTTCAAATCGCAAAATTGGGTAAATCATAATAGGTATTAACTTTTATTTCCTCTTAAAATTAATTTAAAATCGGCTTTGGTAAAATTGTAAGATTCGATGAAAGATGCGCAGCTCATTTTGAGCAAAACGATCCCAGTGGATTCATTTGTAAGAAGCAGCCGGTGCTCAAAAAGTAGTAACGATAATGACAACGAATGTATTTTTCATACAACAAACAGTTTAAAAACGAGACTTATTGAGAAGATTGGATCCAGTGTACTTTTTTCACGCTTTTTGCGCTTTAAGCGACTATTATACTTGAATAACACGTTTTCTTTTCATAAAATTCAGAATGTTAGCACTAAAATATGCTTTCTACTTTTTTATAGAAAGTATTATAGCTTTTGTCTATCGTATCTATAAATATAAATTCATTATTTTAATTTATTCGGCATGGGATCATTTTGCCCCACTCTCACCTACAAGTTAATTTTTGTCTATTTTTCACCCTTCGACGGCGATATTTTCAATAATTTTGCGTGTTGAACGTCAAACATATAGCAAAAATTATATATAGGTGCTAGCTAATAAATGATAAATATAAGAAATAAAATATTTTTTCTCATAAATTGTTATAAATTTAAAAAATGTATTCTATTTGATTTTTTTACATTCAATATAATTGTTTAAATTTTCTGTAACATTAATTTTTAATGTATATATATAAATACTTAGAAGACTGGGTCCGATAAGACTGATAGATTATTTTTAAACTTTACCTAAATTGACCGTAATTAATAAGAATTAATCAAATAGCTTAATCAAATTATTGAATGATTTGATACTATAGTAAAAAAATATATCAAAGAATGCCTGAAAAAACAAGATTAAACAAAAATATTATTCAAATGGGCATCAAATTCTAAAGAAGCGCAATAACGCCATCTACGCAGTGCTGCCAATTATATTGCTCAGGATTTTAGGTTGGCTAAAGACTGCCTTCGAGCCTAGGGTGACAAATAAGAAAGGGTGGGGGTAGCTGAGTGTCCTATCTCTGGTCCAGGCGAGAGTGGCAGCTGTTTGCGCGGGCACAGCGCCGCCACCCGTGATCGAGAGCAACTTCGTTTGAGCGCAGTGTTTCAAAAGTAGAAATAAGTTGTGTATCAAGGCAAGAGAATTTGCCTTATTACAAAGGGTAAATCCAATAGTGTTTGTTTTTTACCTGAACCCGAGGTCTTCAATCTGTTTGGTATCTTAAATATTATTCTTGATTCCAACATTTGAATATTATCAATTCTAATTTCCGCCAGAGTTTGTATACACTGAGCTGTTGTTAATGCTAATAACATAACCAATTTTTTAGTCAGTAATTCGAAGGATAGTGTGTCATGTGGCCATAACGATTGTAAGTAACCTAATACTTGATTAGAATCCCAAGTTTCATTATATTTAGGTGTTTGTGGTTTCAAAAAAGCAACAGCTCGAGAGAAATGCTTCATTATTGGATGCTTACCTATATTTTCTGTTGTTAACAACGCTAATGCTGACCTGTAAGAATTCAATGTTCCATATTTCTTAATATTTTCTAAACATCCTGTTAAGAATTCTATAATCTCTGCTATTGATGCTTCAAACGGGGAACTTTTCCTTTCTTGATAAAATTTCCACTATAAACATAGCAGTCTTGTGTACTGTTTAATTGTTGTGTCAGATAAAGACGCTATCGTAACTGCAATAGCCTCCTCTGGAACACCTTTTAATCTAAACGCTTTCCCGATAATTTCCCGGCAACCAGGGAAAGATTCGACCGTAGAGGGTGTTGCTGCCTATAATTGTCAAATAATAAATCATTATTTAGAGAAAAATATATAGGTTCAGAAGTTAACAATTTTTTAAAAAGTGGGTACCACGATTGCGTAGGCCAATCAGGTACAACTAAAATACCTTCCGCCTTATACGAAATTATTTTGCGAATAACTCTTAAAATGATAGCAAACGGAGGAAAAGCAAAAAGATATATATTTAACCATGATATAGTAAAAGCGTCCAGTACGCATGCATCTGGATCTCTATGCCACGCAACAAATTTCTTACACTTTGCATTTACGTTAGACGTAAAAAGGTCCACATCAAATTTTCCATATTTTTTCTCTATCCTCAAGAAAGCCCAATCCGCTAATTCCCATTCTGTTTCCTCTTGTACTATTCTACATTCTTCGTCCGCCTCTTTATTTTCAACAGAACTGATATAAGATGCAAAAATCCATAAATCACGTGCCTCGCACCATTGCCAGATATCTTTCGCTAATTTGGATAACTTCAAGTATTGTATGCTACCCATACGGTTTATACAGGATTTTCACTAACAGCGGAACATAGGATTATATTATTTAACTATAGCAATGAAGCACTTACTATACATTATTATAATTAATTAAAGCGTAGATAGTTACAATTTAATGGTTATTTTAGTTTAATTGCTTTTATTATTCATTATAAATGTCATTTTACTTAATTAATCTTGGTTACTACGTTTAATATTTAAATTAAATTGAAAACAGTAATTTGACTATAGTAAATTTTACTATAGTCAAATAACACGAAATCTCCTATGTTCCGCTGTTAGAGAAAAACCCTGTATATGAAATTGCCGTCATGTTATCAATGCGTAATAGTATTGTGCATGATTTTTTATTCTTTGCGAAACATTTTAATCCAAAAAATACGGCTTTCAGTTCGAGAAAATTAATATGCTCCTTCATTTCCTCGTTACTCCAAAACCCATGGGATTTTTAACCATCACAAACCACACCTCAGCCTGTGAGGGATGCATCGCTAAAAATTTCCTTTTCAAAACAATCATCTCTTATAGGATTTGTACACAAGAAAATATTGTTAATCCTCCATTGCATGTCTGGGATTAATCTATCCGATATAGCCATCTCTACGTCATAATTTCCTTTTGCTTTTTCTAATGCCATATATTTTTCTCTTTCAAACTCTTTCGTATGAAGCAGCTGTAACGTCCAAGCCGATTATTCTGACTTCTCAGGCGTTCTGATAACTTTAATTTTCTTTTATTATTTATTTTAAATAGATTTGTTACTCTAGAGTAAATGTAATATTAATTCGAATCTCTTACATCATAACGCTCAGACCGATCGTTAGCATCCCTTGAAGTTGTTTCCTGAACATTTCGATAAATTCATTAATTTTTCCTTGCGTTTAAGAGTAAATGTCTTATTTATATTTAAAAATGCTCTCATATTTCCAATACACGCGCGGACCCAGCTCCTGTTTATCCCCCTTTCTTTAAAAGAAATTAATTAACTCAATTATTAAACTATCTTTCTTTTGGTTATCATTTTTCCTGTTGGGAAGTCTATTTTGTTTTTTTGGTCATTTAAAGTGCTGGCGCTTTTCTCTTTGTTCCCTTTAGTTGGGAATAAAAGATTGCAGGCAGCACATTAAATCCAAAGGTTCTTCAATGTCCGAAATCTTCCTCATCTTACAATTCTCTATATTTTTCCCCCTCTTTGGATCAATTTATTTAACAAATACTAATTTTGCTTCTTTTCCTTTTTTTCCTCTCTCTCTCTCTCTCTCTCTCTCTCTTTGTTTGCTTGCTCAGAAATCCACCGTTAGTCACGTTACTCGCGATAACGTTTTCTCTCAGACGCTAGTCAGCGGATCTCACGCTTACTGCCTTATGCCATTCTATTCCATCTTTAATACATCCTGTGTCCAAGTTTTAACCATCAAATCCGTTCTGTCACCAGCATGGCCCTAAGGGAACTTTTCGTTTGCGAGCGGTTATTATACAAATATGTTAGGACCAATCCAGCCCAAAGGATCTGTACCTATTGCGAGGCCGCCCTTCCGGACAACAAACGAAGTATCTTAGCGACAATACGTCAGCACCGTCTTAGAGCTGCAAAAGATATTAACCATATCTTTTGTAACATCTGTCACAGATCGCTATTATTTATCGCCCCACTTAACACGTGCCTTTGCTGCAAACATGCTTTTTATTTGCATAGGGAAACCTTTTAGCGTAAGGAGAATAATCGAAACTTTGTAAATTCCATTATCTACGAAGATAGAAATTGAAATTTCGATTTTCCTAACCCCAATAAACCATAGGGTACATAATTGCGACAAAATATTAAGCGTTTTTCCTCCGTAACCATTCGGGCATTTTTCTTCACGCTTAACTATTTTAATTGCTTCTCTTTTCCGTAACCATTCGGATCAACGTCTATATATGTAAGTCCAACCATAGGAATAAGAAACATTAGGTTATTAGATATCCGGTCCCATGAGCAACGGGATATCGAATCACAAGTAGCCACGTGCATAATATTTTTATATAAACTTGCCCTTGGAAGCGGTCAACCGTTTAACAATTTAATTGTTGTGGGATGTTTAACCCTAAAACGGTGATCGTTTTCCTCTCGTAGTTTTTCCTCCTTTTCCTTTTTTTTTATTATTACTTTTCTCTCGCGCCTAGATTAGGACACATTTTGCTCATGCGACGGCTAATGCCGTATTAATCATTAAATTTTGTTAATATTTTTTATATAATTGCGTTTTAGTCATAAGTAAACGATTGTATGCAAAAAGGTGCAAGCTCAGCAACCTTTGTCTCGTTCTCTAGCGTACCCAAGCTTAGGCAGTAGCGCCTTCTGATTGGCTAAAGGCAACGCGACGTCCCCCCCCCCCCCTAGCTAGTTATTTAAGAGCGGAGCGGATGGACGCCGCATTCATTCATTCTTTTTTTCAAGTTAGACTCATTCCCTTTTTCAAAACACTTTCACTCTTCTCGCACGTCTTGATTAAGTCAATTCCAATTCGTTAAATAAATTCTAGAAATTGTGTAAAGTTTGAACCTAGAAAGTGAAACAAAGTTCGCGTTCATTTTCTGTTTATACTTTCAAATATATGAAAACTTTAGTTTTTTTATATACGCGAGTGAATCATTTATTAAAATTCATTTTTATATAATCAATTCAGTGTACATATTTTTATTTTTCACCGTACACTCACAATCATCCCTGGTTCCCTACGGCGACGACGACCATAGTCGAAGCAGCGTCTAACAGGAGAGTTTCCCTACTACTTTTTTTCTCTTTCATTTGATTGTTATTCATCACCCGGTAATATTTGAATTATATTTATTTCCAAACCTAAATTTCATCTTTTCTTTTCATTTTGTACGCCCAGAGTTTTTTTTTCTTACCTACGACGCCTTATTTACAAAGAAATAACGCTACCTAAAGACTTAAACGACAATATAAACATTGCAATTTGAGCAACGTGTTTAAAATTAGCAATCGTACAGCTCTGGACGTTACATAGCCCATACTTAATTGCCGGACATTCAGCCACAAGTACTCCAATGAATTCAGCGAATTTTCTAATTTTACACCTATTTATCTTAAAAACCTTTTGTACCAATTCATATATTTGATTTCTTTTATCATTTGTTAATTTTAAACACAGTATCCTTGAGTCGAAAAGAAATCCTAGAAATTTAATTTCTTTTTCCGGAATAAGTATACATTTATCAAGATTAAGCAATAAGCCTAGATTTTCTAACAACCTTTTAGTTTCCTTAATATTTTCATATCATTCTCGTTCTGAATTCCCTAATAACAAAATATCATCTAAATAGAATACTGACATGAACCCTACTGATCGTAAATGCTCTGCTATGATTTTCATAAGTTTAGTAAAAATATAAGGAGCTGTGCATAGTCCAAAGGGAACACAATGGAATTCATATAAGTCATCTTTATAAACAAATCTAAGGAATTTTCTACTCGATCTATGGATTGGTATTAAAAAATATGAGTCTTTTAAGTCTATTGACGCCATATACATATATATTCTTTCTTACTAAACGCATGGCTGTCTATTTGTCTTTCATCTTGAAATGCGGAGCTTCTATAAACGCATTTAGGCGTTTCAGGTTCAAAATAAATCTCATTTCACCAATGGGTTTAGGCACTAGAAAATATGAGGAAATATATTCACCCTTACAGGGCGTACACTTCGATATTGCACCTTTTCTGATTAATTTGCAAATTTCCACCTCACAAGCTATTGCTTCCTCTGAAGATAATGTAGGTTCTTTAATCTTTCCTTTCAAAAATGGCTTAGATTCAAAAGGATGATATATCCTTTAATGCATCGCAATATATTTAGATCATTGGTTATCTGTTTGCAATTATGCAAGAAATGTTGCACTCTGCCTGCAATGCTTACCTCCTGAATTCCTTGATCTAGTGGTGATCTTTCGTTCGGGGCTCCTTCGTTTTCTGTCCCTTCCGCTGTGCTGTGCCCCGATAAGTTGATGTGGAGGGACGACGCCATTTTAAATGATTTGACTGACGATAGTGGTTATATCTCTTAGCTTGTGATTGATAATTTTTGTTATCTCTGACATCACTAAAATTCTTCTTTTGCTTAGACAAATACTTAGCTGATTTTTCCATTATTTTTGCTGCCTTTAAGTTATCAGCTAGCCTTGCACCAAACAGCAGACTGTCGCTTATACTATCATCTGCTATATATTTAATAATAGGATTAAGACCTGGAACTATAAATGATCTCCTCGTCTTTGACATACTATGATGTAGATCTGCCAGAATTCTTCCTGCATCACCTAGTCGTTCAATGAATTTAGAGGTATCAATAGTCTGTTCAGAACTTTGTTCTGCATTTAATATTTCTGACAATGATGCTCCTATGGCATTAATCCCAGCACCTAATTGGTTTTGAGCTGCATATTGATACATGTCTTTTTTAACAGCCACTGAAGACATAGCTGCTTTGATCTCCATATTTAATTTAGGTGCTCTAGTAAGCAAACAGTTACCTATAGTTGAATATTTCTCTTGTAACGCACGTTTAGCCTCTTTTGTTAGTCCCTCTTGGAGTATTTTATGCCACCTTTCTGCTATTGCTACATGTATGTCTGGTGCAGTTTAATTATCCTTGAACGGATCCTCCCCCAACAAATCTAATGTTGTCTCGCCCAGCTCTTTTGTTTTATCAGTACCTTGCAAATGATTAACAGGTGGCTCAGTTACTTGACTGCTAACCTCTTCGTTGTCTGACAAACTAACCTCCGAAATTTCTGAGGATACCTGGCTAGTACACGGCGCCTCTCACAGATGACGTTCGACTTTCCCTTTGCGATTATCATGCAAATGGCTGACTTGCCCTGTTCGACCAGAATATGACGTTCGTCGAGATTTTCTCGCGAGACGCTCAATATTCTTCTTATCTGAACTAGAGTAGTATCTTTCACGAGTTTTATAGCTTCGTCGGTTCTGGTTAGAATGGGACGTTCGTCTGTGTTTAGCGATACGCTCACCATCCTTTTCTTCAAAATAATCAGAACCATCACTACCGGCACTTTTACGCCGATGCTTTGAATGTTTTCTTGATAAATATTCTTGTTCTAATTTCCGCAATTTCAGTAAAAAAGGGTCTATCACTTCACCATTTCTCTTCTTTATAATGGAACTCATCTTCTCTCTAAGATTTAAACATTTTATCTCTAAAATTTAAACTATTGTTTTTACCAAAAAAATTTACGTATATCATGGATCGCACAGAAAGACGTAATGGCGTTAGGGAAGGAAACAGGAAAGGCATAGGCGCCCCCTAGGAACCTATACAGCTTTTGGCGGGGTTTTAAAATTCTGTGATGGGTCGAGCAACTGGCGCTACTACCTAGTGATCTAGAGGACAGGACAACGTAGCATAATTAAATACATTAATTGATAATTCGCTCAAACTTTTTAAACATGCTGCATCATTTATTGCCTTCATACCTCGAAAGCCACCATAAGCAGTTGTAAGATATTTAGAATTTATTGCATCACGTGCAAGATCTTTCATTATTTTCTTACAATCAGAATTTGACACAGTCTGCCTGGTTTTGTTGGTGATAATGTTCACCTGCAATTGGGCATTGCATATTCCATCTACCCTTTCCAAAGCGCAAAAGAAATATGTTTCTGAGCAATCAGGACTTTCCTCATTGTTAGTTTGACAGTTAACATTGCGAACTTCTGCATGCATATCAACAATCGTTGAAATATTTAATTCATTTAAATAGTTAACTGTTTGCTCTTCAATATCTTCGTCTGTTTGGAAATTAATGTTTTCCATTTTATTATTTTGATGTTCAGCAATCTCATTATAACTTTTTATTCTATTTCGGCGTTTATATCGACAGAATCTTGATGAAGACAATTTTCTGTTAAATTCAGGTAAAATCGTTAGCATGTACGATTGATGAAGGCTGTGTTCCGAATTTTGGTTATCTACTGTAACGTTGCGTTCTCGCAACGTTACTATAGCTGCCATCTAGCGCTTTGCTAATCTCAAGCGCTAGATAGGCGGGTCGCGTACGAACTAGGGAGTCATCAACCGATAAGTATTGATCTAGGATCGATAACTTGTCGGCTCCCTAGTGCCGCGCGATGGGTGTAGCGGGGCAGCGGCGGGACAGGCGCAGGGCCTGACCTGCTCCCGCGGACTGCCCCGGCACACGTAGTTTAGAAGTCATAAGTGACAGATCGAGCCGAGAGAAGTTCCCCTAGCCGGTACGAGCCCAGGAGTGACAGCCGCTACAGGACGGAAATTTGGGAGGCACGGAAAGTGCAGCGACTGCCACCGCCACGAACCCATACCGGCCAGAGGAAACCTACTGCCCCAAGGGCAAGAATTAAGGGCGAGAGCGAAAGAGAGAGAGAAGGAGAGACTGAGGCGAGAGAGAGCGAGAGAGAGAGCGAGAGAGAGAGCGAAGAAAGCCAGCCATAGTAAGCCGAATTTAGGGTGATTATTCGTTTTGTAAGAAAGTCCTGTGACGTCCCGGGGTGTGCTAGGGCTTCAGGGCTCGTAGCACCGAACGGTTTTATAGGGAACCGCTGGCCCTGCTCACCTGTCACGGGTAAGCGGGCAACTTAGCGGAGTGGTCATTCCGTCGGACCGATAACGCGTGTCATAGTGTAGAGAATCGCGAATTATCCAGATTGTTCGCGATTACCGTGACCGTTGTGAGTTCGACCGTTGACAGGGACGTTCCCTTCAGTCGGTTCAAGGCCGCGGGCTTATTGTAGTGATCGTGAGGACTCGCGACCTTAGGCTTATAGAAGTAAACACTCCGGGTCGTTGTTGTGTTTAAGTACGCGGGAACGGAGCGAGTGCGGGTAACCGTCGCGGGACGCGCACGCGCGGAAAGGGGGACTTATCCGCGTAGCGCTGAGGAGTAGTTAGTCTAGGGATCCGCCAGTGGCGCGCGAGGACCGCGCGACTCGGTGGGGCCGCCGCGAACGCCAACTAGTGGCTCGAGCGCGAGGCTAGCTAGTACGTCATCGGGACTTCAGCCGCGTCCGCACCCCTTAGGCCGCGCCCACACGTAGGACCTAAGGTAACTTCCCCAATACCGGGTAACACGAACCGGATATTGTATTGATCATTGATATCGTAATAAAGAGAGTCTAACTGAAACTAGCGTTTATTGTATTAGCACCCCATCCCCGATAGTCGCGTACGAGGGTTAGAACCCCCTCTGCATAAATAAATATTCGGGTATTATCAGAAACACATCGAAGGCGCCCGGGTCTAGTAGGAAGTCGCCTATTGGGACGCGAACGCGATCGGTGAGGGATCACTCCTCCCTCCCCTTCTATACTATCCCCGAGGATAGCCAGTAGCGTCACAATTTGGCGCCCAACGTGGGGCCCGACGGAGTGAGGTCTCGTACGCGGGGTAGAGTGCTAATTTTTTTTGGATTTGAGAATAGTTTTTTTTAGGAATTTTTTTTTGGGGATTGAGAAATTTTTTTTTTGCTGTTCTGGTAGGTCGAGTGGCGGAAAAATTTTTTTTTTCTCGTACCCCTACCGAGGATAGAATTTTTTTTGCGGGATTAGGAATTTTTTTTTTTGTGTTGTTTAAGCGATTAGTATCGGAAATTGAAAATTATGTCGGATTCCGACAAATCGAGTGGAATGTCAGTACGCGATCGGGAAATATTAACGGTACGGAAACGCGAGTAATAGGGGTTATTGCGCTAGAATTAGAGTTAGGGAAAACGAAAAGAGTCATGTATTTCCGCGTGGTACCGGTTTTAGACTACGACTGTGTCCTCGGTATGGATTTTCTCCGATTATTCGGAGTTATAATTGATACTTCGCGCGATTTATGGCAAACGCGCGACCGAGTAAATTTGAGATTCGCGAAAATAAACGCGGCAAGCTCAAATGAGACACACGTATCTTCGTGTTTTGCTATCGCTGAAATGACTAGCGAGCAAAACGCGGTATTAGAGAAGTTTCTAAGCGATAACTTCCCCGAGATAGTTGGACCAGTCCCGGCGACTACCCTGGTCAAACATCATATAGATGTCCAGGGTCAGGCTCCAATCCGCCAAGCGGCAAGGAGAGTGTCGCCGGTGATCTATAAAGTAGCGCACGAAGAGGTCGATAAATTATTGGGTGAAGGGATTATCGAACCCTCCACGAGCGCGTGGGCCAGCTGTCCGGTTATAGTACCAAAACCGGGCGGGAAATATCGATTTTGCATAGATTTTCGACGCGTGAATGAGATAACGCGCAAAGACGCGTACCCGATCCCGCATATCGATAGCATTCTCGATAAACTCCGCCACGCGAGATACATTTCGACGTTAGATTTAAGTCAAGCGTACTTCCAAATACCGCTAGGAGACGAGAGTCGGGAAATTACAGCGTTTATAGTACCCGGAAAAGGACTCTTCCAATTTAGGCGTATGCCGTACGGTCTTACGAATGCCCCTGCGACGTTCCAGCGAATGATGGATCAATTAATTCCGCCTGAATTCGATCCATACGTGTTTGTCTATCTGGACGATATAATAATCGTAACGAACACGTTCGCGGAACACCTAGGATGGTTAGAGCGTGTGTTGAATATTATTCGATTCGCGGGTCTAGAAATCAATCGCGAGAAAAGTAAATTCTGCAGGTCGGAGGTGCGGTCAGCGTTGCCAAGTCCGCCATTTTGAATTACACTACGCTGCATAGTAAGTGGCGAGAACAAAATATACTACTCTACGTGGTATAGCAAGTGTCTAGACTACAAACTGTAGTTTCAACTGGAAGTATACCTAAGATGCGTTCGAGAATGAATGACTAAATATGATTGATCAATTTGGAAGGACGTTGACCAATCATGAAAAGTCACTTGCAAATTAAAAGATTTCGATTACCGTACCTGCAAAACTGATGATTTGTGCCGAAAATCGTATGCCAATTAACTGAGTACACATAAAATCATATTATAAATTACTTAGGATGAAGAGTAATGTCTTTTATGGAAGTTTCAATCGAGAAAAATTTATCTTTGCTAAGACTTTGATAAGCTGGAATTCCATTTTAACAGGATCGGTCTTTGGCATCTTGGCTAGCTTCGTTGGCTGTATTAGTTGCTATTTTCGTCATTAATATGATGATGCATATAACAGAAACTTAATAAAATAATAATATGATGTATAGTTTTTCAAAGTTTAGGAAGTAACATAAGCTCTCATTTAAAAATTATTCAACCGATCTTGAATAAATTTTCAACAGTGCTTCATAATATTAATAATTTTTGTATGAAATCTAGCTATTTATTTTTATATATTTATAAATAAAAGATTATTTTTATGCAATGAAAATGAGATGAAGAAAAACATTGTAAGAATAAACATTATTTATTTAAAAGCATATAACTTTTTTACAAATTTAAAGAATTTTCAAATATCGAAGATTCAAATAAAAACTATAGATTAAGTTACAAATTTATATATTCTTTTTAAATTTAAGATAATAATTGAAATATCAGTAAATTACGCAATTTTGAGAAACGGGCGTTACATCAGCATAAAGTATTCTGAATCTTCATCGGAAACACCTTCATTTTCATTATCTGTATTTGATGTATTAAAATTGTACATGCTTTGATTGCAATGATCTATCATATCTGCGGATGGTTCAAATAATTTACAAGTACCACTATTCTTAACACATTCCCACGCAGTCAAATTATTTTTTAATGTAGTTGTCTTCATTTTGTTCCTGTTTTTCGTTTTCGTTAAATTAACTTTACTAAAAAGTCATTCGCAATCAGCGTTTGAATGAGGTAAGCAAAGCAAGTTTAAAACAAATTGAGATAAATTCGTGTACTTTTGTAGGTCCATAATATCATCATAATTTAATAATTTAACCCAAAAAACATCTATTAACTTTTCATTTGTAATGTCGAGTGGTAGCTGTGCGAAAGATAGTAGACGCCATTCATCATCTACTGATTGCCTGGTGAAACAGGAAGAATCTAAATTACGAGGAAACATTTCAAAAATAGAAGTTAATGTTGGTACCGTTACATGAAATTGGGGATCAATAGATTTGTGAGGAATAAAACATTCCAAATCTCTCAAACGTAAATCATTAAAATCAAAACGTTTTTATAACTCTTTGCTTGCTTCTTTCAAAAAATTAAACGTATTCAGACGAAAATTCTGTACATGTTCCGCTTGTTGTATTATCTCGGGTTTCTGCAATTCGGTATTTACCTTTAAACCTAAATAAATTTCATTTCTTGGTAGAAAATGAAGCTCGTTATCAGGATCTATGTCCTTCACATTCATGCTGAGAACATAGCTATTGTCCATATAACAAATTAGAATATCTTTAAATAATGCTGCTGCTTGATTGTAAAGTAATGGAATAATAACTTTTTCAGACTGAAATAGTCAATTAATTTTTGTAAATTTTGGTAATACCCATTTTAAGAACAAATAATAATATTTCACGAATGGATGAGTTATGGATGAGTAAATTATCTCTGCTGCTGGTAAATGCTGTTCTTCCCACAACTGTGTGAGATACATTTGAAGAGGCTCCCATTCCTCTAAAATTCGATCTACAACTGCTTTTAATGAAAGCCATCGCGTTTGATCACTATATAACATTTTATGCACTTCAGCATCCAACAAAACGTGAAATTCCTTAAATTGGTGTTGCCGCTTACTACTAAGTTTAAAAAAATTATAAATATTGCGCCCTAAATCTTCACATTTACGTGGTAATGTTTTACAAGCATAATTCGCACATAAATGTGCAGTATGACATATGCACTTCAAAATAGTAATATTAGGACAATCATTTCTAAATCTAGACGCTACTGAATTATGTGAACCCATCATACTATTGCATCCGTCTCAATCAAATCCGGTTATATTTTCTAAAGGAATGTTGCAAACAGTGAATGAATTAATAATATTGTTATATAAATTTTCTGCTGTTTCATTGCTATCTTCATCTCTATAAATTTCAATTAAATCCCATAAGGCGCAACGAATACGTTGTATTTCTGCATCGAAAAATCTAACAATAATGCAAATTACTTTAACATTGGAGACGTCTGTACTTTCGTCTGTCATTATACTGAATTTGCGTTTTTGTAAAGTAATACATAATTTATTATTATACGAAGATGCTATTACACCTGTCATCGCGGTTAATTTTGTTCTTCCCAAACGTAACATTTTGCAAACATCTACATCCTGAAAACAATGTTTTAATAGAGGTATTAGATGATCTACTATACGATACGCTATGTTATGTTCTGCAAAGAATCCTGTCAAAATTAATTCAATTCTTGTTACTTTTTTTTGAATTTCTAAAGCAGTTTCCACGGTGTCCAAACTATTTGTGCTACTTGTACGCCTCATCAAATCCAAATGTTTCTTACTTCGAGCGTGTTTTCGTAATGTATAATAGTGCGCCGAAATGGAAGATTCGCACATAGAGCATAATGCTTTCTTGTTGGAAGCGTGAGGCTGAAGCCAATCTTTCAAAGCAGGATCCGTTTCCCAAATCTTTCAATACGTTTGACCCCTGCTTTCAGACAGGGCATTTACTGAAAATTCTTGCTCAGCTTCCATTATCAAAATCCTTTAAAGAAATATCAACGAAATTGTTACAAATTTAAAAATTAAAGAATGTTAGTAGAAGCGACGAAAAGAGATTTTATGTAACAAACTTACCCCTATTTTTCTGATATATGCTTCAAATGTATTTCACAGATGTTATTGATAATCCACTAATCGAACACTTATTTAATTCGAACAAAGGACGGTTTTACGATACTTTGCTTTACCGCTACAGCTCGTTTTAATCTGGGGATTAAACCATAAACCGTATTTCTTTGGATTACAAAGAGATTTTTATTATTGATGATTTGTATATTCGAGATACCGTCTGTGTCACTAAACGTAATTGGAATGAAGATGGTAGTTGAATGATGTAGTTTAATTTAAAGCTTATATTTTGCTTAATTTATCACTTTTACTATTTTTAAAAATGTTTTCACACAATTACACTAAACTTCACCAAAGAAATCAGTAAATGAAGAAATTAATTTAAAATAATTATCGATTTTCGCTGATACGCTTAGAGCAAAAACTTAAAAAACAAGATCAAAGACGAAACAGACAAAAAGACATTGCCTAAGGGCTAACGAGGGCTTTTAATGAATTATCCCTCCTTGAGAAGAAAATGAAGGGGTCCATCGTCCACCCTGTGGACCAATCAGATCTTCAGTTTAGCGAATGTTGTTCCTTTGCTGAGGAAATTTTTGGTACACCGAGTAGGGAAGGCTAAGGATATTTTTTCTGGACGGGAAGTACTTCTTTTACGTCACAGGAAGATTTTTCCCAAAAACAAAGTTGGCAATAGCAGGATGTTTGCATCGCAGGATGGGTTTTCGTAGATAGTCATAAAAAAAGAGAAACTCCCGGGTGGCATATTTGCACCGCAGATGGATTTCCCCGTATGTAAAAAAAGATGTCTGAAAAGGGTAAATTGTATAGACAGTTCTTGGTTTATTGCTCTATAAGCGATAATTCAGGTAGAGAAGGTATAGGGATGCTCTCTTTGCAACCAGGATAGGAATGTTTACTCCAATGTATATTCTATTTAAAATCTATGTTTTAATATAGTTATATCAATAAGTTAAGTTCAATGTCTATCTGATATTCAAATATCATTGCTTTTTTTTTTATTTCGTCTAGCTCATATATGGTGATACTGGAGAGTGAGGTAGCATGTAACATTCCACACTTTTCGTTATTCCTGTATATATAGATACTTTATTTAAAGAAGTATGACTATTATTAAGGTGGAAGAGTAATTTTCAAATTGTTTGTTAACAATTTTTTATTGTAAAAAGATTCTTTAACATGTGAAGAATATATTCCCAAAGTTTCAAGTGAAAAAAAATAATTTAAGAATCTTTACAAATCTATCGAAGCTATACTCTCAAAACGCGTATATGAGATGAAATAAGAAAACGAGTTCGCAGTTTTGTCTTATGCCTTGTTTGGCCTAATAAGCTTTATACATAATTTGCTATTTGAATATTATTCAATACATATATGTACATGTACGGCAAACAGATTAAACTTTGATAAGGATGAAATTCATAAAAGTGTTAGTAAACAGAACTTTTAAGTCCAAAAACTTTAAACGCGTTTTTCTCAAAACGTTTGATTTTTCGCGTCGTGAAACGCAAATAAAAAATTATTTGTCTAATTTACTGGAAATTTTGCAAATACATTTTTTAACTTATTGGCCTCAGCAATAAGCAAAGTATACCTCAAACTTCATTAAAAAAACCATTATAAATAAATTTTTTCTCCTTTTGTTTATAAAAAAAAACGACATTTCTGTTCAAAACAACCTCAAATTTTAATTTTTAGACTTTTTTTTGTTAAATTTCACTATATTGTTATGGGTTTACACTGCGATAAGCAAATTCAATCACATTGGTACAACTAAATTTATTCTGTCCTCGTAGAGTTATTTTACAATGTTGAATAGTATAAAATAAATTGATAGGAAACAGGTAGTGACCTCTCCCTTGACCTTTTTATCTAGGTCCTTCTCGAGGTCCTTGAGCTGGCCGCTGAGGGTATTATCTGTTCGTTGAGTTTACTTAGTATAGTGAATCGAGGTATCTTGTTGGTGTCCGCTGCATTTATGCTGTTTTTGGGATCAATTGTATTAAGAGAAAATTTATGGCTTGGAATATAATTCCTTCACTTGCTTATTTTATAGGTTTGTACGGTTTCCAACATAAAATCAGTAGCTGTTAACAAACAATTATTATGTAAATAAATCGTTCCGGAGCCCACTAATTCTATGCTGAACTTAGGTTTGTTTTTACAAATTACTTCTAGAATTTCTTTATGCGGAGTTGTAAATATCCATAACGATAGATTATTCATTGGCATCAGCATTGGGTGAATCAGCAACTTTTAATTTTAATATTAATTAACATGCACTTTACGGCGAATCAATCAATATTTTACTCTTCTTGTAATAAAAGTTCTTTAAAAAACAACGTTTTACAGGAGTATCACCCCTTAATAATAATTTACAGGAAAAAGAAATCAGTTGACATTTACATAAATTTATAATCTCCACAACGATCATTTTCACATAAATAAAGACATTTAATTTCAATAAAATTCATATAAACAAGAAAAACAACTATTTATTATACAAGAGTAATAAATTTTCATACTTTTTAAAATTCTTAAAAATTATAAAAAGGATAAACTTTTTACAACATTATTATAAGGGATCATTCATCCTCGGGATAAAATAAAAGAATAAAATTATTTATTTAATAATGACCAACACGACATTTAAAAATTTATTTAATTTTCAATTTACTAGGTAATTATATATGCATATAAATGCATTATCAGAACAATTTTCACTTCAATATTCTTTACAAAGTTCAATAATAACAAACAATTCTAGATAAACTGTCAAAATACACGAGGAAGATAGAAGTATTACGAAGTATTGTTCGTAAGACTATTACTACACTATAGAAAACTAATATACTAACAGAAATTGTAGTGTCGTACTACACATCTTATAGCGTAGTATCCGAAATACTGCACAACCTATAGCGTAGTATCTCAAATGCTACATATCTTATAGCGTAGTATCCCAAAGGCTACACATCTTATAGCGTAGTGTCCGAAAGGACACTACGCTATAGGATATGGACACTACGTAGTGTAATTACACTACACTTGGCAACGCTGGGTGCGGTTCCTTGGGTATCTGATAAATCGTAATGGTTTAGCTCCAGATCCCGAGCGAACTGCGCCATTAATGAATTATCCGCCGCCAAAAGACTTAAAAACACTACGCCGATTCCTAGGGATGGTTGGTTGGTATGCACGCTTCTTACCCAACCTGTCGAAGGACAAAATTCCACTCGTCTTGTTATTGCATAAAGGCGTGCGCTGGCATTGGGATCAAGAGCAACAGACTTCCTTTGAGCGATTGAAGGAAGCGCTGTGCTCGGCCCCGGTCTTGGCAAGGCCCGATTTTTCGAGACCTTTCCAAGTACAGACAGATGCTAGCGACTATGCAATAGGAGCAGTATTAACTCAGCGACACGGAACTGAAGAGCATCCGATTGTATTCGCTAATCGAGTACTATCCAAAGAGGAGCGGAATTACACGACGACCGAGAAGGAGTGTCTCGCTGTCGTGTGGGCAATTCGGAAACTAAGACCGTATTTAGAAGGCTATCATTTTACGGTTGTCACGGATCACAGTAGTTTGCGTTGGCTACACAACTTGAAAGATCCAGTCGGGAGATTAGGTCGATGGGCCCTCGAATTACAACATCATTCGTTCGATGTGGTTCATCGTAAAGGCGCATTGCATCACGTACCCGATGCATTATCACGCGCCCTCCCAGTAGGCACCGAAAATGAATGCGTCTCCGCGGTTAACGAAGAAAATAGCGAAAATTCGAGCGAAAATTTGGTCACACAGTCGCGTATCGACTTCGAGAGCGACCCGTGGTATACAGCACGACGCGGAAAAGTAATTCAGCGACCGCGGGCTTACCCAGACTGGAAAGTTGAGGGAAACCGGCTGTATTGCCATCGGCCGGACGTGATACTCGAATCGATAGGTCGCGATTATGATGCGTGGAAGTTAGTCCTCCCGCGAGAGGCCCGACTTTTAGCCCTACAGGAAGCTCACAATAACACTTCCGCAGGACATGCTGGCGTTCAGAAAACTCACGCTAGAATCTGTAAAGATTACTATTGGCCGGGAGTTTTCAAAGACGCCGTAGCATTCGTCCGCGGGTGCAAAGTCTGTCAGCAACATAAAGCTGTACAGCTTGCCCCTGTAGGACTTATGGGAACTCGGGTAGTGGAGCGACCATGGACTGTGGTTGCGGGAGACATAATGGGCCCCTTTCCACCGAGTAAGGCCCAACAGCGTTACGTAGTAGTCTTCCTCGACAACTTCAGTCGTTACGTGGAAATGCGAGCGATCCGCACAGCTGACGCCAAAAGCATCTTGAAAGCTTTTAGCGAGCTGGTTATTTACCGTTGGGGATCACCGGAAATATTTCTTTGCGATAACGGTACCGAGTTCGTAAATAAGGAAGTGACCAAATTTCTAAATGAGCATCAGATTAGGCAATTTACTATTCCGCCGTATCACGCGCAAGCTAACCCGGTAGAACGCGTGAATCGGGTAATTAAAACGATGATCAGGATATTCGTAGAGAGCGACCACCGAGACTGGGACGTTCATCTCGCAGAATTCCGTTTCGCGATTAATTCCGCGATGCATTCGTCGACTGGAGTATCTCCCGCGTTACTTAACCTCGGTCGAGACCCAGTAATTACTCCGAATCTACGGCGAGAGATTGAAGGTTCTCGTACGATACTTAGGAGCGACCCCGAAAATTGGGTGGCGCGACTAAAACGTCTTCCCTTGATTCATGATATCGTGCAGGTAGAGATAGAAAAAGCGAGTGCCCGTCAAGCCCGCTATTACAATCGTGGCCGGCGCGATGTCAGGTATCAAGCAGGAGACTTGGTGTGGCGGCGCGGCAGACCATTATCGTCATCTGCTGATAATTTTGCTGCGAAGCTAGCACCATCGTACGAGGGTCCGTTTAAAATAGTTCGCGTAATATCGCCGGTCGTCTACGAGCTAGAAAATCAAGGCCGTAGTAATCCGAAGGTCCACGTTTCGGATCTAAAACCGTTTGTCGCGTCGTTTTGCGTTTCGGACGTCGATGAACCGGGTGAGGAAACCGTTGCGGAGGAAGGGAACGACGACCCTGCACCTTCCCCAAAACCGACCGGTAAACGGAAAGGGACTCCGGGAAAACGGAAAATGTCGATCGTGAGCGATTCGTCGGATTCCGCCCCGTCTACATGGACGGCACGCCTGCGTCCACGTCGAGACCCCACCTAACCCTCGCGAACCTGAGTGCGGACTTGTGTGTGTGATGAATGGATGGATGTGTGTGTCGCGTGATTTTTTTTATTTTTTTTTATTATTTTTTTTATTATTTTTTTTTACGGATGCGTGACGAGGCCCTTCTCCATTGCAGATGGACCCATACCTCCAACAGGTGGTGACCCACTGCTGGCTCCAGGGGATTCCCCTGCCGGGCCCCCTACCAGCAGTGGGCCCATCCACCCACCACCAACACCACTACCCCGAACCCTCCCACCGCCACTACCACCAGGGCTATTCCCTCCCTCCGCCCCGCTATCCGGAGCAGGGTACCCCTTACCCTCCGGCCTACCACCAAGCCCAGGCCTCTGGGTACACCGGGCCGCAGCCCGCCGGCTGGGAGGTGGAGATGCACCGTCTGCGTCGGGAGAATGAGATGCTCCGGCGGGAAGCGGGCCACCCCCGCAACCGCACGGGCACTCATCCTCCCGCGCAGGGGGCCTCTCTGCCACCAGCGGCGGGAGTCGGACCGGCTGTACCCAAGCCGAAGAAGAAAGCGCATCGGGGCAGGCGAGGTGGCCGGAAGGGCCAAGGAAGGGCCCAGCAAAGGAAGCGGGCGGAGGAGAGGAAGAAGAAGGAGGAGGAAGAAGATGAGGATCGACGGCAGCGCATCCGCGCTGCCGTCGAGAAGAGGAGGGAAGAGGAACGGGAGAAACGGAGGAAGGAGGAGGCGAGAAAGAGGGAGAAGGAGAGGAGAGAGAAGGAGAAAGAAGAAAAGAAGAGGAAGGAAGAGGAGGCCATGGAGGAGGACCTCCTCCTCCTGAGCGTTTAGCATGTCCGCGTCTAGTGTTTAAGTTTTTTTGTTTTGTATAGAGTCTATTTTTTTTTATGATTAATATTTTTTTTTGTGTATCGAGCCGGATAATTATTTTTTTTTGTTTTTGTTGTTATGTAGGCCGAATTTTTTTTGTGTGTGTAATAAAGTATGTGTGAATGTTAAGCGAGCGTTTTTTTCTTAGTGTAGGATTGCGCGCACCAGAAAAAAAAAAAAAGTAAACCGAATCAGAGACACCCCAGGGTCGACTTTAACCGGGAGGAAGTTGACCAACCCCTACGTTGGTCCTAACGAGGGGGGAGTTGTAACGTTGCGTTCTCGCAACGTTACTATAGCTGCCATCTAGCGCTTTGCTAATCTCAAGCGCTAGATAGGCGGGTCGCGTACGAACTAGGGAGTCATCAACCGATAAGTATTGATCTAGGATCGATAACTTGTCGGCTCCCTAGTGCCGCGCGATGGGTGTAGCGGGGCAGCGGCGGGACAGGCGCAGGGCCTGACCTGCTCCCGCGGACTGCCCCGGCACACGTAGTTTAGAAGTCATAAGTGACAGATCGAGCCGAGAGAAGTTCCCCTAGCCGGTACGAGCCCAGGAGTGACAGCCGCTACAGGACGGAAATTTGGGAGGCACGGAAAGTGCAGCGACTGCCACCGCCACGAACCCATACCGGCCAGAGGAAACCTACTGCCCCAAGGGCAAGAATTAAGGGCGAGAGCGAAAGAGAGAGAGAAGGAGAGACTGAGGCGAGAGAGAGCGAGAGAGAGAGCGAAGAAAGCCAGCCATAGTAAGCCGAATTTAGGGTGATTATTCGTTTTGTAAGAAAGTCCTGTGACGTCCCGGGGTGTGCTAGGGCTTCAGGGCTCGTAGCACCGAACGGTTTTATAGGGAACCGCTGGCCCTGCTCACCTGTCACGGGTAAGCGGGCAACTTAGCGGAGTGGTCATTCCGTCGGACCGATAACGCGTGTCATAGTGTAGAGAATCGCGAATTATCCAGATTGTTCGCGATTACCGTGACCGTTGTGAGTTCGACCGTTGACAGGGACGTTCCCTTCAGTCGGTTCAAGGCCGCGGGCTTATTGTAGTGATCGTGAGGACTCGCGACCTTAGGCTTATAGAAGTAAACACTCCGGGTCGTTGTTGTGTTTAAGTACGCGGGAACGGAGCGAGTGCGGGTAACCGTCGCGGGACGCGCACGCGCGGAAAGGGGGACTTATCCGCGTAGCGCTGAGGAGTAGTTAGTCTAGGGATCCGCCGGTGGCGCGCGAGGACCGCGCGACTCGGTGGGGCCGCCGCGAACGCCAACTAGTGGCTCGAGCGCGAGGCTAGCTAGTACGTCATCGGGACTTCAGCCGCGTCCGCACCCCTTAGGCCGCGCCCACACGTAGGACCTAAGGTAACTTCCCCAATACCGGGTAACACGAACCGGATATTGTATTGATCATTGATATCGTAATAAAGAGAGTCTAACTGAAACTAGCGTTTATTGTATTAGCACCCCATCCCCGATAGTCGCGTATGAGGGTTAGAACCCCCTCTGCATAAATAAATATTCGGGTATTATCAGAAATACATCGAAGGCGCCCGGGTCTAGTAGGAAGTCGCCTATTGGGACGCGAACGCGATCGGTGAGGGATCACTCCTCCCTCCCCTTCTATACTATCCCCGAGGATAGCCAGTAGCGTCACACTACAAAATGTGCAATAGTAGATATACTAGGCGTCTCCGATGACAGGGTGGTGAGGGGTGTGCGGGTGTGCGGGGGAGTGCCTTACTCCCCCCACACGCCCTTCACCATCCTGTCATCGGATCCGCCTAGTATATTTATTTGCACTACATATCACTGCATAAATAGATGGTTTCCAATCTTTATTACATTTTCTGCAATATTAAATAATATGTATTATTAAGAATAACCAACATATTTGAATTTAAAAATAATTAAGATATTTACGAGTATTTGTTAATTGCATCTATCCATAACTGACGCTTCTGAGATTTCTAGGCTCTATGTACACTGGCACGAGGAAATGTATAAAATTTTATTAATGGGATGCTACCTTTGCATTTAGCTGGTGTATTAAAACACCCCTTTACACAGCACATTTTTCTTGACGTAAACATTTCCAAACTTTTATAAATAAATGTAAAATTTGAAGAAATAAATTTTTTTGTATATGTCATTATACGTATCTGCACATAATAATTTTCGATAAAAGCCCAGCAGACAGCTTCGTTAGTACCATAAAACTTCGTGCTTGTTCCCTGTAGCATAGAGACGGATGAAAATTCGTGGTAGCCTATTGTATATTAAGTGCAGTTGATCTCGATTATTCATTTACAATGTACCCCCCCCCCCCCCCACACACCTGTGTTTGAAACGTCACTAGTCGATAGATACTTCATCATCAGCGATCTTTGGCTAGCTGCCGATGGTACAGATGACTTCTGTTTCACCTGATCGCATTCGTTCTTGCGAAAAAGCAACGGTGACAGCACGACCTGCTCCTTTCTACCAAGAAGCAGTTTCTCTAATCGGTGAGTGCAGTCGAAGCGAGTAAAATTGTTGAACGAGCATGAAGGAATTCCGAATTTCTCTTATCTCATCTCGTCCACTCTTCTCTCCGTTGGATTTTTTCGCTTTTCGCGTCGCGCTTGTTCTCTCAGGAGCTTCGTTATTATTAAATTCGAAGTTTCATAAAGTAAAGCTTTCAGTCTTCCATCGAGTGCTCAAGGAGTGCCTTAAATCGCATTTATACCAAGTTATAAATTCCATGATTTAACAATCGAGCACGCTATCTGATAATCGTGCAGCAGAGTTTGGTAAACTTTTAACAACGTGAAAACTCAGTGAAAAGTGCACACTTGTGCTAGTTGAGAAGTTTTGCGGTAACTTGGACAACTCCTAAAAGAGTTTCATTCAATCCACCAGTTTTTGCTGGGAAAATTTTCGATATCGCTATCTTCGTACACTAAATCACTTGGGGAGAATTCATTCCAATTCGAATAGGTAGAGATTCATTTGCGGAAATTATTGATTATTTTTGGATATTTATAAGAATTTCCCTTCTCTGCACGCAGTTAAACGGACGAAAATTAATTTAAATGAATGAAACGCTGTGGGGAAGCTGAAAATCTTTAATTAATTATCATTTGTAACTTGATATTTTGCAGGTAAAATTTCTCTCTCTCTCTCTCTTGGAAGACAATCAGATACGTAATATATAAATATAAAGCATAACTGAAGAACTTATTAAAAAGATTTTCTGTGATTTATTCAAATTAGGTAGAACTGTATACGATAGAGGTATTTTTAAAAAAGACAAATATTATTGAGGAAAAACCTTAAACACACGTCGAGTAATACTTTGAGGAGGAAACTTCTCTTTTAGCCCTCAAGTGTCGGGTGCATTACCCTTAATATCTTAAACGGTTAGAGGAGGGGATGGGGGTTAAATGTCGTTATCATTTTAAAACTCTTATAAACTCCTGGCAAATGCTATACAGTTTATTTTTTCATTTGAACTGGTAGTGTTTAAAAGATAACCCTGAGAAATGAAAAAGAAATTACAGTTGGCTATTTACCCCTGATTTACGAAATTAAATATTAACTATCTAGGCCACCGACTATCCTATAATAAAACAAATGAAGTGCAAAATGTAATAAAAACTTTCAAAGTATTAACTTCAGTGTTACTTCAACAGTTTCTTAAATAATGCTCTGTCCACCTCGACTGCGATTTACAAAACACCTTTTCCTATGTATAGCTTGTCAGTGATCAATCAACAATTTAAACATTTAATTAATTAAGGTGTAATGTTTAACTGAAATTTTTATCAACTGTTAAAGGTCATTTCTCCGAAGAGTTAAGGGGGTGGGGGGTAATTGTCTAAATTGGAACAAAACAATACAGTGTTGCAAAGAGATTTAAAAACACTTGAAAATGTTTTGCTACTCAACCTCTTTTCTATTGAAGATGTTAAGTACGATTACCAAGTTTTTTCATCAAACTATCACTCGTCTTGCTCAATTAATTTCTTAAAATATTTGCGCGTCTTGAAAATAGTTGTTACCTTCGACACATCAACTTGTATAGCCACTCTACTTTGTAAAAAGAGCCGTTGTTTATAGGAGAGATTCGCTTTTTCATCGATCGTATGTCCATCATACCTTTCCGAAAGTTTCTGCCCCAGCCCGAACGACTCACTATAATTCTTATTCCATAAATGTTCGTCCTTCGAGGACTAAAGGTAGTTTTAATTGGCATAGCATTTGATGATTCACGTACAGCCTACTTTTTGAGGTTAATTCAGGTCTTTAACCTAAATTACCTACTTGAACTACAGCATTATATAGGTATATGAAGCACTCGCGAGAGCGCACCATCATTTAAGTTGCAGCATTTTTTTATTCTAGGCTGCTTTCTTAGATTTGCCAAATAATTATGGGCACGGATATTACGTTGTCGAGAAACAATAACCAACCATGGGGATTTCGTCTTTCCGGAGGAGCAGATTACAGTTTTCCCTTAACCGTTGTGCGAGTAAGTCCTATCTAATTAATTCATACTTATACAGGGTGTCCCTAATTGATAATAAAGCCGAAAATCTACGAGAAAGAGGCTATTTCTGAGCAAAATATTCTTAGATAATTTTGTGCAATGTTAATACCTTCCTATATTCATAACATGTTTAGACTGGCAATCTGTATAAACAGTTATGCACGTTGATCAAAATCCGTTTAGTCAAAAATTTATTAGGTTAGTTGACTTCAAACATTATTATGTAACTCGTTACATATATGAGTAATATTAAAAAGTGTACAATAATTTTTAAAAGATATAGTAATATGCAATAAAACATTTAACACTAAACGTACCAAGCGGGGTCAAATGACCCTTTTTAAATGTAGACACACACATGTGTATAAAAATCCTTGGTACGTTTAGTGTTAATTAAATTTTTTTCCAATTATTGATATTTATTGAATTAGATAAGCAAAATGCGTGTGTTTAGACCACGTAAATTTTTAGCCACTGGATAAATGTCAAAGATATAAAATAATGATTAGCTTCTTGTTGCAGAGTATTATACCTTAATAAAATTATTTTATAATTATCTTGATGTTGTTCATATTTAACAAATTACACAATAATGTTTGTAAACTGTCAGCCTAATCATTTCATAATGAAAAGAATGTCGACATAACTTCAAAAATATTACTAATATTAAAACAAGTTTTTATAGAGTTTATTAGAATTATTATTCCATTTACAGGAACAAATAAGTTCTCATTATTATTATTAATATTTGCCAATAATCTGCATAACAGTTTATGCAAACTCTTAACGTGAAATTGTTATTATGTAGCTCTGAAAATACTAATAATACTAAAAAAAATATATAAGCTTTGTCTTCTCAGAATTGGCTCTTTTTCTAGAATTTGCAGATTGATAATTCTTTACGGGACACCCTTTATACATAAATAGATCCGAAGGTATTTTCACCTATTGGCTCAGTCGCGAAATTAGATTAAATCTTCAATTTAAAGTTTATTTTCTGTTTGTTTTTAGATTTTATCGAAATTTAAGATCGTTATACTTCTATAGAGTTAAGAGAAATACAGTCGTCAAAAAAATATAAAGTATAATATGATGAGACTCCCTGATTTTTAAAGAGATACCTGGTTTAAAGATGATATTAATGCAAGTTAAAATTATTGTGGCTCAATTAACTTATTGTTCATACTTACTCAGTGTAGGTACAATTAAATTATTCTGGAAACTCTTCAGTTGTACTTCATCTTACAAGTAGCCTCTTTTCAAGGTCTCTCATCAACGCGTTTACTGACATTGCGATACACAGAAACACACACATATTCAAGCGCGAGTATCTTATGTGAAGAACGTAAATCTCTGTAATAACAATCATCTCTTATCAATTAGTTAAAAGCGATCAAATCATTGTTTCTCATTGATTGAAGGGTTCGTTCCACTTTACACGCCTGAAAATTTAGTTATTCTTGCGAATTTTTCGCACAGTCCCTACAACAAATATTCTTGTGAACTTTCCAAGGTTAGATGCAGAAATTCTTGAAATTTATATAAAAAAGAAATGTTAATTTATTTTGTATTATAAATTTATTAAAAATAGCAGCATTCCCATAGCTCCCCTCCACAAAAAAAAACAATGTCTGCGGCGTTGATGTTATTTTAACGAAAAATTATATGTAACGTATAAAATCCATGGAAATTAACTTAAGTATGAGTGTAGTTATCTTGTAAACTAGAAATATACGTTTTTAGACAATAATAATAAACTGGCGAATGTTTAAAAAGCAAAATCGAAAAATACAAGATATTGTGTGTGTGGAATAATTATAGTGAAAAAAAAAATTATACCAAATGCCAAATAATTATAAATTTCGGTCATACTTATATATATGACAGATATGTGTTTACAATTTCATAGGGATCGTTGGAGTACTTCTGAGGAAAATGTCAACGATGCAGATAGAAAAATCGTTTTCAGAATATCGCTTATAAAGTGCTTATGCAGGTATACGAACATCCAGGAACGTATTCAAACAAATTTGAAAAATACATACTTAGACTGCTCTAATCTTTCTAAAATTTTCATCGAGTATTTTTCACATATTGTACATTCAGAAGCCATAAAAAACTGCAATTTTATAAATCTCACATAGTGGAATGACCCCTTCGCAAAATCGTGTAAATGGATATACATTACTCGCGACTGTCGGAATAAAATCTTACTGCACTATATGTTTTCGCAGAATATTGAGTAATATTTATTAAAAGACAATCAACTGTCGTGCTAATTAGAACACGAAAAATTGGCTTCCATTCAACTGCTTAATTAAGCAACGAGTCTTGAAATTAAAGGCGTTAGTGTTCAGTACACAGCGTGTATTAAATTTATACTTAATCGGACTCGAAGGTACTGTTCGTTATTGATTTGTTCGTTTCGAATTCAATGTTACGATATAATTCGATTAATCATAGGTGGCCGCAATAAACAATGGAGCCTTTTAAGCTGCGTGTTATACGTTTGCCCTGACCCAATTATCCGGCGATGCTGCATTATTATGAAAAATTAATATTATAATGTTTTCTTGCTGATAAGGTGACGATTGGAGGTTTGGCCGATCAGTGTGGTTTAAAAGCGGGCGATATTGTAACTCACTTAAATGGGGAGCCCCTAAGTACGTTGACCCAGAAACAAGCACATCGCAAATTTGCATGTGCGGGCAGCAATTATGATCTTACCATTCTAAGAATCGGACCGAAGAGACCACTCGAAAAGGAATACTACGTCGAATATACAATTTGCAAGTGAAATCTTTCAACCTGCACGAGAGGAGACAGCGACGAAGAAAAAACAAAATTTTGTAAAATAAAAAAAAAGATAGAATCAGTTGGATTGAAAAAAAGACTATTGTCTCGAACGAATCATATAAATACACATATATATGTATATAATAATACAAAAATTTCTATAATAATATATTCTTCACATCTTTTATATATATAAATATTTAAAGTAAGGTTTCATCGATCTGTACAATATTTTGCATATTTCAATGTATATGATTCTTTTACAATGTTACGGAGAGAATAAATAAGTTTGTAAAATATAAAGTGATGCTGATTGGATAATTGAAAATATTCTTCCCGATAAACGAGCTCGTCGCTTTGGCTAAATATCCACATGTTGTTAAACCATCTGTGACACCAACTAGGTAATTGTTTTTATTTATTGGCTGACGTTCATGACCTCCTGGCAGCCGTGATCAATTAACCGTCTACAAGGTCCAGGCAAGCACTCGTCTGATTACGACACGATTGACCCACATCGTACACACTTGGTAGGGCACAATAATTCTCTCTCTCTTTTTTATCTATCTGTATATCCATCTCCAACGTCAAGGTCCCATCGTGTCGCGTCTCGCTCCGAGCGATCGTCTTTTCATCTCAATTTGTCACTACCCATTAAGAGCCAAGCGACTCTCGACTGCATCCTCTTAACATTAAAACCTGCTTCGTGCAATTTTCACCTAAAATCGCCCCTTTTAAGTGCATTTCAAGCTAGCTGCTTCTATCTATAGAGTAAAATTGTAAGAGATAAGTTGATTATAAGCTTCATCCTTCCTCCTCAAAACGTTGATTTCGTTAAAGTAAGATAAATATAACTTGATTCACACACACACACATGTGGTCTTGCTATTACAAATAATATTTATCTTGCTTTCTTTGTGCTATTAGTTATTTTTTGGAGAAATAAGAGAACACGGGATAACATGGGATGTCAAAGAGGAAATACAACATAAATATAGTATTGTATCACATAATTTAGTTTCGCTTTAATATATTAGATATTATTTGTATAGTATAATATATGACTCTCTCGTGCTATTGTTAATCGCAACTATTATATAAACAACGTACATTCTAATCATTCGCACCGTGTGTAAACGATTACTCCATTTACAGAAATTTTACAAGCCATTGTCTTCTATTTTTATTTCTTTACATATTTTGTATGTGTGTTTTTCATTTTTCATGAAACGCTTTCCTAAACGTACCCTTTTCCTCCGGTACTCTCAGACTCCATAAACACGCGTACGTACTCACTAACTCGCTCCAACTTTATTCTACTTCACTCCCCATATATATGAATATATATCAGGTTAGTCGGTAAAAGTGAATTTTTTTTATTTTTACTGAAGCACTCTGCAATTTTAAACTAAATAAATATATAAATATCTGTGTGTGAAACTTGGGTGTGTTGAGAAAAAATCCAAAAATACTTCACGATCTGTTTACTTTTTGTCATTTAAATAACTTGGGATTTTGATGGATCGTGGGCATTAATTTTGGATTTTCCATAATTGTCACCTTAAAAACTTGTAAACCATATAAAACTGTCATTTATATATACTAATGTTTATAAAAATATTTAGCAAGTTTTCTTTCACATACACAAATGTTACAACGCATCATTCATATCGACTCTAAAATTGAGTTTTGGTTAATTTCAGTAACATACGAATTTGTATACGTGTGATCGAAAATTCGCTCATAATTTTTGCTAATACTAGGATCTATACTTTACACATTCATGTGTTTTACAATTTTTTAGCGTAAATATTACGAAAAAGCCAAAATTAATTTCTACAGTTCATCAAAATCCCATGTTATACAAATGGGAAAAATTAAGGTACTCGAGGATACATTAGAATTTTTTCTCAGCGCCCAGAATTCAGGGATAATTTTTTTTATTTATTTAAAGTAGATTTGAAGGATGCCTCAATCAATATTGAAAAAAAACACCATTTTTAACGATCACCCTAACATATATAGGGTATACAAAGCTCAAGTTTTGAGCTGATTATTTTAAGACTAAATGGATTTTGCAAAAAATTATAAAAAAAATTTCTTTGACTTAGTCAAGGACATTAAACGGTATCATTGGTTTGAGCCTGAGTTAACATTCCAAGGTCACACGAAGGTGATCTTAATTTTCTTAAATACAGCACCCTACATATTTTTGCACATTCTTAAAAGACATCTCATGAGCTTCTCAAAACACTGTATGAACGTATCATTTCCCCGAGTCGTTCTCTACGTATTTCAGTTTTAAATTTCAATTAGGTTGAACAGCTACATATATGTAGAATAGCGGTCACGCACACTATTTCAGCCAAAACCCCACAAATTTAGTTAAAATTTTAAATAGAAATATCTAGTTAACTACTTGGGGAAATGTTATGTTCATATAATGTTTTAGAAAAATCTTAAGATAATTTATAAGAAAATAATATATGTAACATGTTCGATTTAAAAAATTAAAGATGACCTTCGTGTGGCCTTCGAATATCACGCCAAAGTGAAACCAATAATACTAAACATTTTGTCCTTCTTAAAGCCATAAAATATTTATTTGAAATACTTTAATCAGAGAAACCATTTGATTGTAAAATAATCAGCTGAAACCACAGCCATGTGTGTGAACACCCTGTATATATATATATATTCTCTCTTCCCGTGACAGCAGAACTTTGTTCAAACAGCGATAGGAGGCGATCTACATCTTTGAGTCAACATTGATAAAAAAAAGGACAATTTTAGGATAAAGGAACATACAAGAGATACGATTTGTACCATAAGTTATAATCATGCAAGGAAACAATTTCTGTATTACAGAATTCTTAAGGCGCGTTGATCCTTGCTTTGTGTGGCCTGCAATCTACGATACTTCATTACGAATCTCTGATTAAAATAGATGCATTAAGAAATTCTTTAGTCGCTTATAGATATTACCATACTTATTCAGTATAGAGATGCGGTTTGATAATACTGCGCAAAACATAATATTATTCGCCACCGAAACACACGATACCAGCAGAGCTTTAAAAAATTATTCTCTTTTCATTGGCATTTTGTGCTATAGGTAGCATAATAGGCGAATGAAACGACTAATGCATGGGAGGACAAATGAAAATTTGTGCATCCCCAGTTATTGGTTTCGCAATGGTTATAACCTCATCGTGGTGATTAGATGCTTAACGCTAATGCCCTTGGTTTCTCTTTTTCCTTTCAAAGATCAAATATCCATTAGTCAATATTACAGAATCCAGCAAAAAGCCAAATTAAAAAATGACAGATTAAAATATAATTTGCGACAATTATTTAAAAAATAAAGTGATATGTACATTATTGATCACCCAATGTTTTCTTTCTTTTTTTCGTTCTTAATTACTGTAATATAGCGATCATAAGCTGTATCTTAAGGTATTGAAAGAATATTAAATCATCCGTGCGATTATCAACAGTGATGTACAGATACATACAAGAGCTAGATTTCGTTTCCAGACAATATGGAAATCATGATCACATATAAACCTCTTTCTCTCTCGATTTTGATTATGCATACCATAGCTCCTCTAATCATTCGATTCAATATTTTAATAGTTAGCCCTAGATTAGCGAGACCATTATATTATAATTTCTGAATGAACAAACACACAACAAAGAACTGTTTAAGCTCTTCGTGATATTATTAACCACGCGGGAACAGTGAGGTACTGCCTGTGCATATGTATTGGTCAAGACGGATCTCCATATAGTAGAAATGCACACTTTGGTGTATATATATATGAATAGTTTATCTAATTTATACATGCTATCGTTTCACCTGGACATTGGCGCTAGCCTTAAAATTATTATTCTTACACCAAAAATAGCTTTGTGTAAATGCACTCAGCAGACAAAGGTTAAATATCATTCGGAATTGTGTGCTTCCAGTATGTATATAATTTGCGCGTAAAAATTGTTAAGCGTGATCGAAGATTCGCTTAAAATGATCCTGATCCTGTGGCAATGTATTTTTATTTCATATATGTGTTTAACATACGAATCTCTTTATCCTCTCTCGACATTGAAATTTAGTCATATCAATAAACGTACGATACGATCAGGTACAAGAGTAGCATCTCAGAGTCCGTCTGTGTTTCTGTTATGCCATTATAGATATGAAAAGGAAGGAGATGATTTTAATGAAGAGAGGAAGAGAATGACAAAAAAATGGATAGGAGAGAGGATAAAGCTGTGCTAAAATATCATCGATTGCTATTAATTCTCTTGACTGTTCAGTCACGGACGTGCTCTGCGTTGATAGAGGATTTTACACAATTTTGGAAAAATTGAGCATCTGTTATTTATATAGAAATCTAGCTATTGTAAATTTTGCTCGTGCACTAAAGAGAGTACGTCTCTCACTAATTGATCAAATTTAACGATGAAATTAAAAGCTATATAGCTACGGGACGGTTCCTGCATGATTGATACTCCCAGCTCAAGAGAATGATAACGCATAATCGAGTCTCGTTAATATCTTAAAATTTAATGGAGAAAGATCGATTTTTGTATGTTAGTGAGGCTTTCCGAAAGTAAGTCAACGCAATCGAAAATTCTGCATCGTGCAGCTTCCGTGTCTGAAATTCAATTAAGAACGATGCAGTATAGACTGTTATTGGTCTGCTTGTTCACTGATTTCCTCGTTATCATCGGACATTGCCGTAGGTGTTGTCCTGTCATGATTGGTGCAATTTTCAGTTTGACATTGGGACTCCGCTATCTCTATCCAATGCTGCTTGTTCTCTCTTACGCCTTTCAATAAGGGGTCCAATTTGTCCGACAGCAAGGCAAATGCCTAGAAAAATACTCTTCGATCAATATTCAAGCGCAAAGATGAAGCTACTACTAGGTGTACACATTGAAGCTGAATAATTGAATAAAATTACCTCGTAAATTGGTAGACAAATAGAGTCGATGAATCCAACCTGCATCATTGGTAATTCGTCTTCTTTTTCCCTATTCATGATATCCTATACAGACGTTTAGATGCAATTAATGTGTTTATAATAATAATAATAATAGAAATAGCGATAATAGTAGTAGAGCAATATTGCAATGCTTACGATTGGTGTAATGTTCAATGTCCGCCTCTCAATGTCGCCCTGTTCAAAGAATTCGCTACTGACTAACTCAGCGACTCTCTTCTCTATTTCCCATGGCTTTGTAATGGCGGCCAAGTCGCAAACGGTCATCAGCATCCCTCTTAAGAGTTCCCGATGATCGCTGTACGCCCAATTATATGTACCGCCACAAGCTAATTGGAGGAAAGCACCTCTCTTTCTGAAATATACAGCTAGGTCTGTAGAAAGAATAGCATCTTCAAGAACCTTCACCACACGGGAATATTCCTCGGGTGATAGATTCGACAGAATCTGGTTGCCTTGACTACTGAGAATCATCAAGCATTGGTCAAAGTGATGATGCTCCATCGTGGACGTTGAATAAAGTTGTGCGAGTGGTGACGATGCTCTATAAATCGACAAATCCAGACATTTACTATTGGGTAACCAACCAACACGAGTGTACAAAATGTGATAAAAGAGGGTGAGCTTACTTGATTTGAAAAGAGTTATTTGTTCCCCGGTGATCCAAGTCGTGACAGAGGCAAGCTATTATTAAAGCCAGACATTCTATTTCACCAAATATCTGCCACCATTGCGTAGCCTGAAAGGTGTGTGTGCGTGTGTAAGAATTTGATAATATAGTTTCAAGTGGATCGAGTGAAAAGAACAAATGTTAGCTTTTAATTAAAATAAACTTACGGTTAAAATAGCGAACATCATTTGAGCGACATTGAAGGCATGGCGCCAATTGTGATAGGTAACGTTCCGGTAATTTTTTTTAACGCTGAGGAGCCACCGACAAAGTACGTCGTAATCGATATGGAATCTTTCAACAAAGTCCAAATCGAGAAACATACGAAGACAGGCTGTCAGTGTTTCATCATCCTCCATATGAATATCGTCAAACTTGAAGTCGTGTAGTTGGAAATGTGCTGAAGATGGTACTCGTAGGCTCTGGTATAGAGGAAGAAAAATAGACTTTGATGAAGAAGAAAGTGAAGCAATGAGAAAAATGCGTACTGAGCGTAAACTATGATTCGACAATTGTTATATTAAACAAATTTACGGATTAAACACATATTCCATTCGATTATTGATTATTCGTGCTGTCGATAATGTAAATTTTTGCTGGTAAAAGATTGGATCGAGAACTCATGGTTGTGTGTACCATGTTCCAGTAAATATGCTAAACTAACCCTCAGTCTCTGTGCATCTTCCAGAGATGCCGAGGCATGGTAGCTGAGAACTTCCAAGGTAACGCTTTGTTTGGCCATTGCTATTACAGCTTTCTCGTACCTGAAGACGGAAATGGAAAATTAAGAAACGATTGAGATAGCTCCTATTAACATTATTACGATGCAATCACGAGTAGACTTACATATGCGTGTTGTGAATACCCATTCCACAGAAAATGGCGAAAGCTTCGACAAAATTCTCGTCATTCTTTGTGAATGCTAGGTCGTCGAACTTGTTGATCAGCTGGATGACACCAATTATCTGACCGGACGAGTTCTTGATAGGCATGCAGAGAATGGTGCGATGTCGAAAACCGGTACCATCGTCGACCGAGGGATCGAATCTCGTATCGTCATAGGCATTGGGTATATTTACAGTCTGAAATTGAAACCGACAATCATTCAATGGTCCAGGAATCGCCTCCGAGGACCGATCATCATCGCACCACGTTGGAAATGATAGTGTCCTTCCGTGTGCTTACACAGGTATCTACGTTAGCACGATAAATGGTACCCACCTCACCAGTCGTTGCGACGTATCCGGTGATTCCAACGTTTATAGGAAACCTGCTCTCAAATGGACTGCAAAAAAGAGCGCAATAGACATTTATTAGATCGTGAGGGAGCACTTTTAGACAGCTATTGTTGGTGATAAAAATGCGAGCGTAATTACAAACTTTATTCACCTAGTGCGAGAATCAGAGTCCTCGCCTGCGAGATCGTTTGCTTCGAAATCAAAGACGCGGGAGAAACTTCCTTTGGACGCTTTGTGCACCAGCAGGACCTGAAGAAACGGTAACCCCAGTTATTAGTACATATACATCAATGATACATCGTCTTTGGCGACCCGGTGTTGCCGAAAAGACGGTTAATCAAATCCCAATTAAATCGTAACAGACCTGGACGCGCTGACACTGGATCAAGGACTGAGTGTGCGTCAAAATTCTAAGAACCATGTGCTCTATCGTGCTTTGCTCCTCGAATATCATCCGTGCCAAGTCCAGTAAGACCTGTTACATCCAACGTTTATAACATTATAAACATATACATCTGTACTATCGATATAAAGATACCTATCACTAAGGAATACAGTTCCGAGCAAGCTTCTCTTCGCCTTACCTGATTCCTCTTTACTTCCAATTGACTTTTCTCGTAAAGTTGAGCATTCCTTAATCCAATACCACAAAACTGTAAGTAACCAGCGAATATCTTCTCATCTTGCGCCGTAAACTGACCCTCGGTACCGAGTTTGTTGATAACCTGCGCGACTCCAATAACATCGCCACTACAGTCCTTGATCGGCATGCACAACAAAGCTCTCGTTCGGTATCCCGTCAGGGCGTCGATCTCTCGATTGAACCTAGAATCCTAAAAGAAACAAGGACAATGAGGATCCCGTTAGAATTTTCGTCCAAGACATGTGGGTTCGGTAGAGGAAAATGGTGTTTTGGGTATAAAGCGAGGGACGGTTGATAGATCGAGCTTGCCTTATAAGCGTCAGGTATATTAACGGGCTCCCCGCTTTCGGCGACGTAGCCGACGATACCGGTGCCCCATGGAATCCTAATTTCTTCCTTCTTCTCCATCTCGACGAGGGTCGACCTTGAGCAGACGTCGAAAAGTTTGGAGACCAGGTACCTGCCTCTCGAGTAAGATTGCCGACTAAGAGGCATCCTCCGTGAATTAGTGTTGTCGCTAGCAGCCGAATTATGGGCTCTGCCATCGTGTAACCTTTGCGAGGACGAGGGCATGTAGTCTCCACCTCGCTCGCCCTGAACCAAGAAGAGGGAGCCACGATCCGCGTGCAGAAGGGTGCTCACGTTCTGCAAGATCTTGTGGCACAAGGATCTTACGTCCAATTCGTTACAAATGTCCTTCACCTGTTGGGTTCGATCATCGATGATTATTATTATTTTATTTATAGCTGCGCGCGGTAGATCCTCATCACTGATGATGAATCAACTGTATAACGATAATATCAATACCAGCTCGAAGATGAGGTCTTTTTCATCGAGATGCCTGAGTTCGTGCCTGGATCTTCTCTTGGTCCTATTGGTCGAGCTGTTGCAGCCGACTGCCGGGCTTCCCGATTGGCCAGTGTCCTCCGGTGAAACACTGAGAAAAGTGGGGGTGCCATCAATCGTGTTGACGATCGGCTTCAAGAGACCTCCACGCTCGAATTCGTGGGCCGAAATTTTTCTCACTGGCGTCGTGGCTCCCGAGCCGCCTGATGCACCTCGACCCGAAGCAGATGTCTGCTGCTGACCTGCGTGGGTCGGGCTCGAAAGCTCCATGCAGCTGCTCGAGGTGGAGGTCGGCGTCGCGTGAGACACGAGCCACATGTCCACCGTCTGTCTCGTCACTTTCCTAAAACAACCAGATTACTCTTTACACATATACTGTACAGTGTTATCGATGGATGGACATATTGTATATGCTTATATAGATTAGTGCACCAAATGGTATTTTCAGAAAACAAACATTTTTTGAAAAATATTTGGAACTATCCATTTGTGCTTCGAGTGGACCGTAAATTGACTAGATCACAAATATGCTCGGTTGAGAGAAGTAGGAAAGCCATCGAAAGAAACTATCTATTTTTTATTAGGTATATGTATAGTTTTGCATTTTATTATAAGAAATATCAAAGAAACTATGCTAATTTGCCTTTCTACCCAGCGGTTCGCTGACTATTTCTCCACTTAACATTGTAATTGAACGAATCGAAGAGAGAGAGGGTGAGAGAGAGTGTGTTTGTATATATGTGTAAAATCACAAACACTACTTCAACATCTCAAACCTATATGCATGGAATTACAAAATAACAATATCTAGCGAATGCCTAGATTAAATAGTAAATTAATATAGTGATGTGAAAAGTTCTTTGGGTAAGCTGCAAGATTATGCAATCTGAAAATAGAATCCAGCTAAAAACCACAAGGTAAACTTTAAAACTTCCATGTTCCTCCATTTAGAATATTTTTTATATAATTACTTCACATCCTTCTAAAGCCATAAATTGAAGTGTTTGAGTAATTTTCTAAAAATTAAATGCATTTCCTGGAAATATTTCTGTTACCCTACGCCACTCTGTGTATAAATTTACATATATATATATATATATATATTAGTGTACTTATTAAACATGATATTTTTTTAATTTAACCGAGGTATCTTCAAAATCTGCTTCAAGAAAATAAAAGAAAGCCCTGGAATCTGAGTGCTGAGAAAAAATCCTAAAGTGCCCCTCGAGCCACTTACTTCCTTACTTAAGCTAGTAGTCTGGTAAATCGATCATTTTTCGAAGTTGTTTGCGCAATTTTTGTTTACCAAATAAACAAAATCCAATCCAACAAAATTTTATATATTTTACTGTTAACATTTTCGAGTGTACCTAACTATTTTTTCTTTTTTCTTACAATATTTTATTCAAGTTATTCGACGCTAATGTAGGTGCGTAAAAAATATATATAAATCGCTGATTCTGATTATTTCTCTGTTTTGGATTATATAAAACAAAAAATTCAGATAGATCATTGTTCTATAGAATTGTCATTCTCGTTGAAACTGGAATTAAATAATTTTCTTGAATAATAGCAAAATGGCAGTCTTAGAAAAAAGGGACAACTTCTCTGTTAATTTGGCTGTAAACGTAAAAGTAGTGGATGCAAAAAAAAAGATCATAGTTCCAACCAGATTTACAGATGTGTATAAAAGAACGTGTTAAAAATTTCAGCCCGATCGATTTGATAGAAAACTGTTTGTGATCAGGTCCGATCAAGAAAATGCGATTTCGAGAAAAGCGCGTTTAGGGTTTGGCCAATAGAAAATTCCCACTCCTATTAATCATCTATTCCTGGTGTGTACAGCAAGTCTTCGGTCTCTTGATATGCGTCAAACATGGGTATATCTTTTTGTAAACCGAAAGGTATAAGAAGCTTTAAGCAGGTATAAAGGTGATGAGACGTAATAGAAAGGACCGACGGTTAGCAGCTGTCGCACGACTATTATAGCGTGCAATTCTATGCGTCGCTCTCAAATATGTACTATAATTTCGTTAATGATTTCAATTTCGGTCTAAAATTTATATACGTATTCTCATAACATTGTACTATCGAAATATGCAAAAATATTGATTTTTCAATTCAAATAACTACGCTACTTCTTTAAATAACGTAAGATTTTGATGGGTCGTGGATATTAATTTTGGATTTTCCGTAATTGTTACCTTAAATGTTTTTAAACCAAATGAAACTGTCAACTATATAGATACTAATATTTATAGAAATATTTACTTAATTTTCTTTCAAACACATACACAAAGACGTACAATAGATACTTCCCATCAAAACGCTACCCTGTCTTTTGATATATACAGGGTATATTGGCATCGATGCATATAATTTAAACCAAGTATTTTTGAGGATATAATGAGCTGCAATATCTTGTAGCATTTATCTGCAAAGGCTTCGTTATTGAGATGATTAATTTTTAAGTCAATGAATCGGGTCTTGAATTCAACAGAATAATTACTTTACTTTCACTTTCGTTAACAGTTCTCTTTCAATAAACAAATGAAGCTCTTACTTCTCAACGTTCTGTATCACCATACACACACGTGTGATTAAACCTGTTATTAATACTATATCCTGACATCTTACATTCATGATCCATGCATTGAATAATAGTAGATTTTGTTACAAGGGACGAAAGTTGACGATTGTGAACGAGTGTGAAGTTGGCAACACGAGCGAAGCGAGGGCTGCCATCACACGAGTACAATTGTCAAATAGTCCCGAGTAACAAACGATATTTTTTATCACGAGTGCATTATAGATTTGTAATGTATTAATAAATTGTTCAGTATGAATTAATTATAAGTGAAGAGTGAATGAAATGATAAATGAATGAGTACGTAAAAGGGTACATGCAGGTTTTCGAAGGCAGTGATTCTAAGAAGGGCAGGGAGGGTAGCGGGGGGTTCGGGGGCGAAGCCCCCGCCGGGGGCAGGGGGCAGAGCCCCCTAAAATAAAAATAAACAAAATTATTATGTGTAAAAAAATAAATATAGTCACTCTAATTCTGCATTATAATTTATATTATATTTTGGATAATCTTATTCGGAGTTTATTAGTTTTTTTATGACAATGAAATATAACCCTTCTTATTTAATTTCTCATATGGTCAATAGTAACTATATTCAGCCCTTGTGGGAAGTACTACACTTTTGTCCCTTGGTAGGAAAGTAGTCATTTTGTACCCTAGAGAGGAAAGTATCGGGCCGAAAGTGAAGTTAACCTCTACTGCGCATGCGCGGCTATACTGGCATGAAAATATTCATTTTCGATCCCAAAAACTATACTGAAATCAGGCAATTTCCATGCACGAGTGATAAAAAGTTTATTTTCTGCGTATTTTAACGGAATCCTTCAACTGCTTATTCAGTTAAAAATTCTGGAAAACAATACGATGTTACCTGGAGATCGATTTTAAAGTCATTTTACCTATTCAGTGACATGCTATGTGTACTGCTTTATATAATAAGATAAAGAGAAAAAAATATATTACAAAAGTAATTTTTACCCTTACATGACACACTATTTTAGTAAATCGTAGATAGCGTATAGGAAGCCATAGTATCCCTAACGAAAAATATCACCACCAAAAAAAATGTATTAACTTTAAATAGATGAAAAATGTCTCGAATGTTCTTCAAGTCTTAAAATCCGGCGTGGAATAATTTTTAAAATAAAACTTAATTTCAAATACTTGCAAAAAATCCGAAAGAAACGATATTGTGAATGATATTAGTAAAAGCCACAAATTAATGTTAAGATCATTTAGACTCTCGTGCAGCATGCAAATGTTAAGAAGATGTTGTTCTTTTTAGTTTCTGAAAATTCTTTCGCTTTATTAACCCATTAACGTCCAAAATGTCAAAATTTCTTGCACGTTTTCAAAGTGATTTCTTCCTATGTAATTGGCGTTGAAAAAATTCTTGAACCACATATTCTGATGTAAAATTGCATGCTCTTTCAGAATCCGTTGCCAGAATCATGATAAAACTCACAGGAAAAGAGATATGCTCGATTGAAACATAAAAAACACCTAAATTTTCGAAAAAAAATATTTTTAGGATTTTTTTTCGAAGTGTTACGGTGAAGATATCACCTTGCGACCGTGATCAAAGGTGATCATGGGAGTTGAAGTTTAAGAGGGAATTTTTTTGTTGACCTTGAACCATCGCTTCTTTACAAAATGGCGGAAAAAACGAATTTTTATTTTTTCAACTTTATCAATTTTTTTCTCGAAATCTATGGACTTTAGAAAAAAATTCATAAGAACAAAAATGTCTTAGAAGCACTCGAGAAATATCCTAAAATTTTTTCAGAATTTTTGGAGACATTTTTGAAAATTCCATTTCACAAGTTTCCCGGAAAATAAAAAATTGTCTCAAAAAATTCTGAAAAAATTTGAGAATGTTCCTCGTGCGATTCTAAGGCATTTTTGTTTTTATGAATTTTTTTCTAAAGACCATAGATTTCAAGAAAAAAGTTGATGAAAATTGAAAAAAAAAATTCGTTTTTTCAGCCATTTTGTAAAGAAGCGATGGTTCAAGGTCAACAAAAAAATTCCCTCTTAAACTTCAACTCCCATGATCACCTTTGATCACGGTCGCAAGGTGATATCTTCACCGTAACACTTCGAAAAAAAATCCTAAAAATTTTTTTTTTCGAAAATTTAGGTGTTTTTTATGTTTCAATCGAGCATATCTCTTTTCCTGTGAGTTTTATCATGATTCTGGCAACGGATTCTGAAAGAGTATGCAATTTTACATCAGAATATGTGGTTCAAGAATTTTTTCAACGCCAATTACATAGGAAAAAATCACTTTGAAAACGTGCAAGAAATTTTGACATTTTGGACGTTAATGGGTTAAATAGAGCAGTCCACACGGTGTATCACCGAAAAGGTAAAATGACTTTACAATCGGTCTTCAAACAATGTCCCATATTGGTCTCCAGAATGTTTAACTTAATAGGTACTTGAGAGATCCCCCTAAAAATGAATAAAATTTATACAGTGCCTAAATCAGAAATGTAAAACATCGAAAGTTAACATTAATAATGGGTGTAGTTTCACATGTGTGCTTGTGTGAACGCAGAACAGTGAGAAGCACAAGCTTCATTTGTTTAATGAAAGAAAACTGTCAACAAAAGTGAAAGCAAAGTAATTATTCCAAAGAATTCAAGCCCTGATTCGTCCATTTTAAAATAAATTAACTCGTAAACCATGTTTTTGCAGAAAAAATGCTATAGAACTTTGTGGCTCGGTATACCCTAAAAAATGCTTGGTTCAAATTATATGCATCATCAACGATACACCATGTATAAAGGTACATGACATTTACAAAAGTAGCAAAGTCCGTGAATTGAAGGAAATACAAAGAGAATTGCAGACCGATAGTCGAGCGAAGCTATTGTTACGCAACAATGTTATTAACCTTTCGGCGTTATATACGAGTCACTCTCCACAAGCAGAATATTTCATGCGAGAGGAGAATATTCGCTCTATTTCCGGTGCATGCTTTAATCGCGCTTGGAGCTGCCCGTCTCTGCTCACGATTTGTTTACCCTAGCGAGACCATCTAGCGTGTTCCCCGTGTAGTTGATAACTGATTAATATACCTGTTTGCATACATGCAGTTAATATCCTTCATACGTGCCACATGTGTATCTTTCCTTCTCGATTAAATTACGAATCATGATTTTCATTCTGATAAAAGTTTTGGGTCCGCAGGTTGTTCTTTGTACAACAGGAGAAATAGTGATGCTCGTCGAGGAAAGTTTCTAAGTGGACATATTCTGGTCGCAGTCAGAATCAGCAATTTTTTTTTTTGTATAAAATAGCAATATAATTTTATATTTGGCTTTTTTTACGAAGCTGAGAAAATAGTCATCGTCGAAACGAGGGTGTCTGTCGAGATAAGGTTCCATATGGACATATTTCGTGTGGCAGTAATAAACAATTTTTTATTTTAAATTTTCTTCCCTTTTTTCGTTTTGAATTCTAAGAATTTTAGTCTCGGGCCTTTACCTACCTAAGGAAGTAGTCATTGACGAAATCGGGATGCTCGTCGAGCCATGCTTCCATGCGAGCGTACTCAGGGTCATAATAATAACCAGCAGAGTTTGCGCCGCTGATAGTTTTACCATCCTGCACTTGTTGCAATGTACTCTGGCTGGCCATAACGCCCTGCATTCCCTGCATCCCCTGCACGCAAGGAGCTGCCGTTTCCGCCGTCATTCTTGGCTCTTCAATGCTTCGCAGATGCAAGCCTATGCAAAAGAACAAATCAATAGGAATTTGCAAGTTGATTTTATGCAATGAATTTCTAATTGATTGCTCGCGTGTCCTCTATTTCATCGCACATTAGGTCTCGATCAATTTTTCGCCATAGCTCGCTTGACTCGCGTGATCTATACAGAGTATAATTAATTTCTATTAAATTCACGGATCCCCACCCTCCCATTTATAATGTATACGTCATTAATAAACACTTAAACTCCTATTTCAGTTGTTAATTACTCTCTGAAAGAGCTTTATAAATGGATATTATATAAGGTCTTGCAATTAAAATGCCACAAAGCATAGATGTAAGAAAATGTCTATCTTCGTAACTATATACTTAAGTTACAACAATTTTTCATATTTAAATACCATATATTCACCAATTTTCATTTTTGTGTATTTAATTTTTTTCCTCAGGCGGATGGAACTCGAACTTACGGCCAATGACAATCTCACGCTCAATTGTCCGATGTTAAATCCACTCGGCTAATTTTTGACTCTTTTCATCGGCCACTATTCAATCATGTTTAGGAACAATTGAAAAATATATTATGTTTTAAACTGATAGAACAGGATATATGCGAAAAAACTCGTTATAACACTGAGTAGACCAAACATCGGGTAGCCAAGTGTGAGATTGACATTGATCGCACATATTCCAGTTCCATCACCGGAATAAAGAATTAAATATACCAAAATAAATTTGTGAACGTTATGGAATATAAATATATAGGTAAGTAAAATATATTGATTTATGAAGTTTCGTATTTTTTAATTATCTTCCTATATTATAGGTCCAACTTTAGGGAAAAGTATCAAAGAGTGGCGTGACTAATGGGAGTTATAAGATCTAGTATAGCAAGTGGTATAGGAGTATAGTATTGGAGCATGGCACATATGCTACAAAATTGCAGGCATAAGCCAGAAACAAAATATAAATTGAAGAGCTTACAAAAGGCAATAGATAAGTGAAGGAGCAAAAAACTAATTTAAGCAAAGAAGTAGATAAGCTTTTCGATTGAAGATTAGATTATGTTACAGTTGTGGTAGGTGGACGCACGAAAACTGTAACAACGTTGAGAGCTCATACAAATGCTACATTTGTGATTTTTGTACCAATATATTTTAACACATAAGTTGTTCGTATTTCCTCTCCATCTATCGAGAAATTACGAAAAAAGGTTTGAATTTCTGATAATAATTTTTGTCTATATATATTCAAATATTACGAAAGTTGATTTATTATTTTATAGTAGATTACCCACAGTGTATCATTTAAGAAATTAATGAGAAGTATAATTTGTATATTTATTGATTTATTTAACTTATCGATTGAATATTCGCAATTCTCCCACTCTCCCCTACTAAGATACGAGTGTTCTTGCATGTATGCATTGCGGTGTTTTAGTCGACGACGGGTTCTGTATGCTAATTTAGATCCACACGCATGTCACGCTAGATTTAAACATTTTATTTTATTTTTTTTTTAATCAATCAATGAAGAATTTCTATATTGAAGTGAATGCGTTAATTCTTGTGAAATTTCAAGATAGTGTAGCTATTGGATATTAGGGTAGTCGAGCTGTAAAGAGAGTTTGGTATTGGTGTGCTCCATAAATTTTTTCCACGACTCGCGACAACTCGAAACAAGGTCGAAGGTCACGTCACGTGGCAATGAGCTGTACAAACTCATGCCGCGCAACCATTAAAAGCGAGCCTGCGTATGTTGGCCACAGTGGAAAACTTTCTTACACCACCTATACAAAAATTGGCAAACTTGTTCGAAGTTATTCATCCGCTGTGAGAAATATATTCGGTCTATTTCTATGGACAAGTAATACACAGGAACCGCGATAAAAAATAAATGATATTGAAATCAAATAGCATTAGCATATCGAGTGGGGGTGGGTGACGGTTGATCGATCGTTAACTTTATTTATAGATTGCAGGCGTGAGTCGAGATGAACCATGTGATCTGCGAACGCAAAACGGAAAGAAGGGCATTTTCCATACACACGTGTACGTAACTTGCAGACAATAGGGTCTGTGGAAACTAAAGACCAAGTAAAATACTGCACAGATATGGTGTGAGCTATATCTATATGTGTGGTAAGACTTTTCCCCTTTCCATTTTGCATTCACTGCCTGTTGTAAAGGAAGTAAACAAAATATTGGAGAGGCGAAGAATTTTTGAGGGAGTAATAAAAAGTAGTATGTACCTGCGATGGAGAAGAGGCTGAGGCTAGTGGCCAATGCCAATAATAGTTTAGTTTTCCACTGAGACTGCACCAATAGATAACTGCACAGCAAGTAAATAAATCATTTTTTCGCTAACGCACTGTATGTGGTCATATAAGCTTAAATATTATTATGCAGGATTTACTTGATACAAATAATGACTATATTTTCCAATAAGAGTAAGATGTAACATTAAAGAAATGTTCGTAAGATTTCCAATTTAATTAAGAAAACATATTTAACAGTTAAAACGTGGATCCTTGTACGCAAATTGTATATAAAAATTGCAAAAGGCTCGTTTTCTCAGCATGATCAGGTTATAAGTCATCTACTGAAGTGTCGATAGCTAGTGGTTGACTGAAACTGCTAGTTAGTCACTGAAATTCAACAGTTTTTAATTTTTTAAACAATTTGTGTACCAGGTTCCACTTTTTAAATACTGTATATGTCTTCTTCATTAAATTAAGAATCTTATATGAATATTTGCTCAGTGTTTTCTCTAGCCTTTACTGGAAAATATAATGCTTATTTGTTTCAAGCTTCTCCTGCACCTTTATATTGTGCTTGTCTGACTATATACAGCGGGTTAGCGGAAAAATGTTTGGTCTACTTGCTCTCTGCAGTAGTAATCTATAGTGATACAGTCACCGGACAAGATTATCCGAATCGGACACTAGAAATCGGTTGCTAAAACTTCAACCTCGTGTACCCACATATGTTATTTATTCTCCTAAGGATATGTCATAAAATATTTCAGTATATGTATATATTGGATGTATCCCTTTTAGAAAGCATTATTTAATCACCTATTCTTTGGACCTTTACAAGCAAAACAGTCTAATACAATTCTTAGGCTTGGCCCTCTATTTTTGAAATAAATTATTATATTCTTGGCGAACCAATCAAACGATGGTATGAGCGGGAAGAGCGTGATCAGCGAAGCCTGTTGCCTATATACTCACGCGCTCCTCTTTTCTTCTGTCGCCTCATTCATTCACTAACAAGTAGAAAATTGCAGAAACAAAGGATGATGAAAGGAAAGTTATTAAAATGTTTACTTCTAATTATCCATTGAATATACGGTTAAAGCGATGCCTCTCGAAAAGTATTAACTATTTATATTATTTAGCAGTATTATTAAATTTTATGCTTATAATTGATTTTTTTTTTCTTGCATTTGCGTAACCTATTCATTCACGAATTTTTAGTCTTTTTATTGTAAAACTGATGACTATTGTAGAATTTGAAAATTCTGATATTACTAGGAAGGATAAAATAGTATGTTACTAGAGCCACCTAAAAATGAAATGTGAAAAAATTAACTTCGTAAGTGAAGCGGGAATATATTTATAGTCGCAAAAAAGAGGTCCTATATATTATGTATATGTATGTATATGGGGCATTCCATGTCAAATCACTGAGTCGCGGACCCGACCATTTTTTATTTTCTTGTAAATTTTTTGTTTTGAAGTAATCACAAAAAAAAGCTCTTATACAAATTTTTAGAACTTTTCATTAAACTTTAAGAAAGTTCCGAATTTTTTAAAATCTCAGAATCTTTAACGTTTCCGATTGTTTAAATGCTTATAACTTTTTGAAAAATAAAGATATTTACATGATCGAAACGCCATTTTTCTCGTCTTGAATTGAGGTTTCTTCGAGAAAATTGAAGCAAATGTAACTTTTTTTTATCTATGATTTTTTTCCAATTTAATCAAAGATTCATGTTTTCGACGACAAACATCATTTTCAATATTTTTAAAAAAATTATATAAAAATTCTATGGCTCAAAACCTAACTTTTAAGCCTATCGCTCCGATGTGTGTCGTCGAAAACATGAATCTTTGATTAGATTGGAAAAAAATCATAGATAAAAAAAAGTTACAGTTGCTTCAATTTTCTCGAAGAAACCTCAATTCAAGGCGAGAAAAATGGCGTTTCGATCATGTAAATATCTTTATTTTTCAAAAAGTTACAAGCATTTGAACACTCGGAAACGTTAAAGATTCTGAGATTTTAAAAAATTCGTAACTTTCTTAAAGTTTAATGAAAAGTTCTAAATATTTGCATAAGAGCTTTTTTTGTGATTACTTCAAAACAAAAAATTTACAAGAACATAAAAAATGGTCGGGTCCGCGACTCAGTGATTTGACATGGAATGCCCCATATATAGTACCTTTTACAGCAAAGGATTAATCACAAATAAAATATAAATATGAACAAAAGGCACGGGGCGAATAAAAGAAAATATTGTAAGATGTTAATCAATGTATTCTTATATAATTATGTGACAACATGTTACTTATTCGTCAATGTTCATAGTAGAAATATATACGGTAATTTTGTTGTTTATTACACAATAGATAATTATTTACAATATTTTCTATTGATAATACTTCAAAGTTCTCAGTCTTCTTATAGCATTTATCAATTTATTTTCTTTACAAACAAGAAAAGTTTCAGATTAAGGTGGTCAAACAAATTAAATGCTCGGTTGTACGAGTTAATCTACTTTAAAACGATTCAAACCTATTGGATTATATGTTGATAGATTGAAAACGGGCAAAGGAAACGTTATTAATGCAAGCGAGGATCGATAATTGATACGACAGCCTCTAGGATATCAAAAGCAATCTTCTTAAAAACTCGCGGCTACTTTGTCAGTTAGAAATTAAGAGTATAAACGTAAATTCCAATACAGCAAAATACCTCATTGAGGCTGGATCAAAGATTGCAAAGCCAGAAAGGAGCGATGGTTCCCGGAAAAAGAAAAAAATCCATTGCAATGGACTCTAAACATCAAAATTGGATCACAGAGAATTAGTGAATAGCCATATGGTCCGACAAATCTAATTTTCGGTTACGTTTATTTAAGCTTTATATATATTTGCTAAAATAAAGTAATTAGTACTAGAGTAAATTATAAAAATAGTAAATTGCTAGGAAATAAAGATTTAATATTTTTATATATAAATTTTCAGTTGTTTGAAACTTCTGACACAGTGTATGTAAGACGACAGGTGGGTGAAGAACACAGCCCTGAGTGCGTCGTGGAGTTAAGTCTTACATGTTGGGAATATTTTTTAATTTTTCTTTAGATCCAAAGAATCTTCTGACTGAACGAATATGTAACTAATTTTTTAATCAATTTTGAAAGAAACATAGTGCATGCATAAAGTGAATATATAAAAGAATCTTAATAAAGTATTTTCTGAGTTACACCAATTTAATTAAAATTGACCCATGTTACCAGGATCTCTAATCCTCACTAGAAGAAAGTATAACGTTGTAAGAGGGTTGCGTGGCAGCTTTGATTGTTAGTAGGAATATAATTTTATGTAAAGGTCATATGAATAGCGGAAAGTAAATAGAAGTCCTAAAAATGATTTGGAGATATCGATATGTGAAATTTTCGGAACTACAAATGTTTACACAGTAAAATTTCAATAACAAAATACTCTACATCACAAGTAAAGGCAGATAATTAAGCAGATTCAGGAAAATTTTAATAATTACTCGAGTGGCCCCTCCACAGTCCTCGTATATTATTTCAACTGAGTACTTAAGGTGTATTTAATGAAAGAAAAAAAAAATAGGAAATTATAGGATATTATGAAAATGATCGCTTTGGCATTCTCTAGAAAAAGAATGGAAAGGCATAGGCGATAAGGAATGTGATAAATTAGTTATGACTATGCCTATAAGAGAGTCGCTTTAGCTATTAAAGTTAAGCATGAGATAAATAAATATTGAAAAGACAGGAAATAAATTGATTATCTTAAAATATACATATACAATTTTTATATGTATACATTTACCAAACCTGATAACAGCTTAGTACCTACAGGGTGTCTAATATTTTCACAACGCTTGAAGGTCCAACAGATGAAACTGCTCAGTCCATGGATATAAAATTATGTTTAATTTCATAATCATAAGAGATATCAATATTTTTTGTAAAAGATGGTTTTTAAGCAACATTCAGTTTACACTATAAAAAGTCTTGTAAACAAAAATTAATGTCGTTTCTAGTTACAAAGACAAACAGATTTTTATGACAATGGTTTGAGTCTTTGTCTCTTGAGGATCCTGCATACTAGGTGTATATTTTAAAATGATCCAGACCAAGAATCACGTATGTACAATCTGTGACGAGAGAAATGCTTCTTAGTATGTACTGCAGAAGTGTACTCCAACGTAAAAACAAATCTATGTACAGTACTGCGAATATTGGACGTATATTATTGAACGCAGTCATAATATATTATTGTTATTATATACTAGGTTTCAAAATTTAAAAGTTAGATTGTAAGCAATTCAGTCTAAACTGATGAAGCAACAAATTTTGATAGAGGCAGTTGGTGTAAGAGTATATACACAGAAACTGAATTTTCGGTTGGGGGAGGGGGATTCAAAATTATTTTTCGTATCTTATTCGTCATTGAGTACTTTTATTGAAATCAAATGGTATTTAGCTTCTAATCGTGTTTTACTGTGAAATGCAAAATAAACATTCATTTTAATGGCTGAGTTAATACAATTTTGTGACCAGGAAAAGTTTGCTCTAGTTAATATAGGTTTATAATTTATGTACATTTTGTATGATATCTATAATATATATATATATATATCCACTTTAAAAACCATTTAATATTTATAACCGTTTTAAATATATCGATTATTTAAAATCCCTACCTATTAGGATAAAAATACGGTAGCAAGTGTACGCCCAAATTTTTAAACACAATATATTTGATATTTTCATCTTATCGATATTTTGTATAAAAAGTAATAGTAAATTATTTTTAACGGTTTAAACAATGTTGCAAATAAATAAAAAAAATCAATCTCTAAGGTGCAAAAAGGGAAAATAGAAAAAGATTTAAACAAAAAGGCTATAGTAAGTAAGCAAGTAATAGTAATTTAATTTATATTTTTTTATTATATTCACTATGTAAGATAAAGTTAATGTTAATTATTAAAAAAATAGTGAACTTTTTTGAATGCCTACTTTCCCAACACTATGGACTAAGAGTGCTCAATTCACAAAAAATTAAAGAGCCACCTGCATAACACCGTTACATTGCTGGTTAAAAACGTATTAAATAACGATAACATATTATAGATTTCTATAGAAAGAGAATCAAATAACTCGTCTGCAATGATTAAATTTCCTATTTGTTAACATGAAAGGAAATATGCGTATTTTGGTTCCAATTGACTATATATTTTTTGTAGCACCGTTTATTACGTTGCCAGATTCATATGTGTCTATGGATATAAAATTGTTTATCTTTATAACTATTAGAGATATCAATGTTTTCGTAGAACACCTGTTTGAGGCATTGTTTGATTTAAATTGAAAAAGGCATTATAAAAAATTTAAGATCTCTCGTAGTTATGGAGATAAAAGGAATTTTAAGTCGGTGGTCTGGGTCATTATAAATATTATAGTAAGTTCATATTGCACAGTATAGCATATGTTGCATGACCCTAATTAATATATACTGCCCAATAGTAACTCTTGATTTTAACAGGAGAGAACCAGAGACAATGGCTTGATCTTATATGGAAGGATTATTCGGAAGATTTATTTGACTCTTATTTATGTAGAAGTCTCAAAATACGATGATTGTGATAGCCATGCAAGATAAAATAGAAGCTTATTAAAATGATGATGTGATTTTACAAATAGCAGGGCACGATATCCACTTGTTTGATGTTTAAAAAATTGGCACCCAATTTTTTTATTTGTGGAATATTGAGAATCACTCCAAGCTATATTCTAAGTTTATTTTAAATTATTTTAAAGCCCTAGAGTTTATTAATTTTAAATAACTTAAAAAATATAAGAAAAGGGATATTCGTTCCAATCCCAACTTTTGGAAAAATTAATATTGTATACTTATTCAAATTAGATTAGTTCTTTTAAATATTATCCTAGAATATTATTTGGATAGAATCCGTAATTATGAATACACGGTAGGATGAAGCTTTATTTGAATTTTCATTTTATTTATTTTTTGCAAATGAAGCTTGCTCTGGGTTCCGCGTCATTTGCATCTAGCTTTACTAGTCCTGGAATAACTCGGACAAAAATTATACGTTCTGAACAATGTTTTTCGGTGTACTTTATTCTAGGACGGTAGGTCAAAAAAGCATTTGTGGTACAATAAATCTCGAGCACGTGCAATTCTTTCCGGATCCTTCGCTTTGAATTTCGCATCAATATTCTTAGAAAAATTCGTATAAATGTTGCATTTTTGATACTCTAAATTACTGATTCTACACATAAGGGTATCTCATTTTAATTAATTCACTCATGTATCTTCAAAACTAACGATCTTATTTAACCTGTTCACTTGAAGTGTACAGTATACTGTACATGAAATAAATAGTTACATTGTAAAAATAGATGACTTTCCTGTCGACTTAAACCCTAAGCAAATTTTTCCAGTATAGACTAAAAAAGAAAAGAAAATAAATATTTACATTAAACTAATAGTATAAATGGTTATGTTAGGACATATTTTTCACTTTTTTAATAAAAACATTATATTTTAAGGTTCTTATATATTTTCAAGTGAACGGGTTAAAAAAGTTAGAAAAAATTGTTCGACTTCGAGGGTAATATGACTAGTATCATTGGTTTGTTTTTAAACCATGAGTAAAATGTGATATGGAGTTTACCTTGAGTTTTTTAAATAGAATTACCCATTTTTTATTGCATATAATCCGGTACAACTTTTTTTTCGCAGTATTATACACAAATATTCCTTTATATTTCATACCAGACGAATATTTAGAACAGCTGTAAACATCAAGATCAATAATAAAAGTCAATTTGTCAAAATTGGGGGGGGGGGGGGGGGGAGGGAGTATTAGCGACTTAAATTTGTATTATACATTAAAAGTTAAATATATTTATTTAAATATAGAGCACACATCTAGTTTTCATATTATGATTCGAAAGAGAACAGTGTTTTTGTACCTATCAACAAAGGGTAAAGTGCTTCGTATACAATTATTCTGATTCTGTGATATATTTTCCGAGTTTATCCTAGGTATATTAAACTAGATTTAAAACAAGAGATTTAGAAAAATCCCCGTTTAGGAAAAAGAAAATGAAACATAGGAATCTAGTACAATTTTTATTATTAATAATTCTTTTCTACTAGCTCTTTGGAACAATATTTAGAAGAACTTAGACAAATCAAGGAGAATCGTCAAATGTAGATTTTTCAAAAAGTGGGAGCTAATTATTTTTTCAATGCTTTTGTTATAACTTATTACTTATGAGACCTTCTTTTGGATTTGTTTCGCAAAGCAATGTTTAGAAAAACTAAGGGGTCTTCTCATATCAGAATGCTAAAAAAATCAATTTTAATTTGGTTGCTTTTTGTAAAAGTATAGATATTGAAATATATCATACTAAAATTTTATGAAGATTCAAGTAACTTAACTCTATTCTTAGTGACTTCTCCTGTCTACCTGAGCACGAATCTGCTCAGCTCGGTCGGACGGTACTACCAGGTATACTGGCTACATGCAGATAAATGAAGCAAGTGCAATAAGTGCACATTCTTTCTATTGTTATTCTCCTCTAGATTCTATAGAAGATAATGAGCAGTATGAAGAAGTAGAAAACATACTCTATGTTGCAGGAATCGTTGATTAACCTCAGGAAAGACTTCTTAAATATCTTTCATTAATAAAAACTTTATAATGCATTTTTCTTGATACTACGTTTCTCAACGCTTTATTGATGAAATCTTCAAAATTATTCAACCGATCCTTATGAAATTTTAAGCATGTATTCTTTGCAGCTATAGTTAGAGCACATTTCAGGAATTTATTGAAATTTTACTTTTACTATTTTTTTCATTGCAAAAACTAATGAAGTGAGACCTTTTTTTCTTTTTTTTTCAAAGAATGCTCGCTATTTTATTATTTTTGCATGTGTAAAAAATAGCATAATAAGAGTTATTTTTATTTATTAATTACTGCTTTAAATAACAACTTTCAGAAATGAGAAAAATAGTATTATAATCTTTGAAAGTGTAATTATTAAATTTAATATTTTCCCCTCAATATCTTTTAACATAAGACTATTAAAAAAATTGTTGACAATAACTTTTTTTTGTAACGTCTAAAGTGAGAATACCCCCAAAAACAATTAAAAACAGTGATTTGAATTTAATTTTCCAAAATTGGGGGGTTGGTACAAAAATCCATTTTTCTCATGTTTCAAGTAATATTATAAAATACGAAGCTAGCGCTTTGAAACAATGTGAAACGCAGCTCGACCAGCTTGGACCAACTTTCAAAACCCCAAAAGTGGGGATCGTAATTGTTGCATATACATAATTGATTAAATTGTTCATATTGCAACGGCGGATATTGCAATTGGGCCTCTGAATTTATGTCGCGAACGGGTACGTGTGTGAGTTAATACCTATTATTGCCTTAACCTATATAACTAAACCGAAGATAGAGTATAAGTATGTTGTAACAGGTGAAAGATGAAACATAGTCAACAGAGCTTTTCTTGAAATTGAATTTATGCGCTTACAGCTCTGTTAAATGGAAAAAATCATATTGGACATCGATAAGCGCTTCGCCGATGAATTGAAAGAGTGGCGCGATGCAGGCAAAGTACCTAATGTTTATATCTACGGCATACGAGGCAAAAGAACCGTTAATGCATTTCTTACGCCATTACGTTATTACCCTTAGGTTACGCAGCATTTTCAGAAATTGCCTAGCGCTGTTTTGATACGGTTTCTGTACACTTATGAAATAATCGTTATAATAAAGATAATAAGCGTTAACCTGATGGAGGTGTGACCCTAGCGTATACACTATTATGCGTTTACTATAGTAAAATGCAGTCGATAGACTCGCACGAAGAAAAAAGAGGATTCATCTCACACGTGTGCATAGCTATATATATACAACTATATCCGATTAATTTCGGGAAACGGGTTTCGCGAGACACGAAGATGATTTTTTTTTAATGAAATTTTTTACAGTTAGACAGCTATAGATCTCAAGCGATCGATTAAGTGTAGAATTAGCCGAGCGGCAAGGTTTATGTGCCGCCGAAATCCGGTAACTTCAGATCGTTGCGTTTCTTGGAAAAATGCCAGAAGAGCTCCATTATCTTAATCAATCAATCTGAGATAAGCCTCTTTCTTTTTCGTCTGTCTATATATATAACAAAAGCTTCACTTTGGATTGGCCTACCAATCGCGCGGGATGTACTTTACCTCATCCTCGTGCTCCTTCAGTATCTTATATGTAAGAATGATCCGTATTCACCATATGGTGCTTCATTCCCTTTTGACGTCGTTAGCCCTTCCACATAAGTGCGTAACTTTTTTTTTACATAGTTAGCCGTGTGGAATGGCATGGATACGCTGTTTACTTTTTATTGTTTAACATAAAATATTTATCAATTCAGATGTACATTGTTTTCAATAGGAGAGAGAGAGAGAGAGAGAGAAGAGACAGTAGGTAAAATGTGATCCCTCCAGGGAAAATGATCCCAAAGTGGTTTAATGGAAATGATTGGTATTATTGGTTTAAAAATGAATGAATATCAAAATAAAAATTTCGAAACATAATATTATATATATATATATATATATATATATGTCTGTATTTAATGTGTAAAAATTTCTTAACAATGTTTATATGTTTTATCATTATTTGATGTGTAACATAAATAATTTTTGAATCATATAGGAAAACATATGTGATATTTTTTAAAGTGTTCAGCTGATTAACTAATCATAACAAGTTTGAACTTATATTTTTCTTAAAGTTACTACAAAATCAACTTCTCTAAACTTTGAAAATTCAATTAAAGATGCGCAATGCATTTGAGACAAAATAATCCCTTTATGGATTCATCGGTAAGAAGTAGATCGCGGTTCAATTGGTAGTAACGAGGTATATATTTTGTATAAATATGTAAGGAAAAGAGCGGAGAATTGTGGGAATCTTAGCGGGCACAATAACGGTTATCCACGTATCTACTAAACTACATATTCACAAGTCGTATTTACAATTTTACCACCCCACTCTACAGCTCCTGACACCATTGTGAATGTCTACTTAATAGCCATCGAGTATTAAAGATGAAAGCTATGCTTTGTTTTTGTACCTCGTCGAAGTAACATTTTGTCTGAATGAAATAAACAGTAAGTTTTGGATTTCGTTAGGTACAAAAATAATATCTTTATGTGTATTTAGTCGAATATTCGGAATAGGGATGTGTAACTTGGATTGTGAATACAATGTATTTTTTTTGTAATTTTCTTTCGTTATGGGTAGTTTTTGGAAAAGGGAATCAGGTTATTTCAATAACCTGCAAAAGTAATGTGCTTGTACAAATTAATTACCTATAAATATAGTGATTTTTTCTCTGAATTCTAAATATATGTGTTAGAGTGACTAACAAGGCTTCGTATCCCTCTGAAACTTTAAAAAAAGCTATGCAGCTTATTCAACTAAAAAGCTATTCTATATGGCAAACTGCTACAACTATAAGCATTCTATTTTCCAGTCTCCAAAAAAGATAAAAAAAAGAATCTAATATGAAGCCACGTCTTGGATGAAATACTATATTGAAGTCTGAAGTAGAAGAGAAGATAGGAAGTTTGGGGAAAGAAATGGCTAATATTTTCTATGGATGTACTACCCAAACCATAATTTTAATAAATGTGCAAGAATAAATGAACATGTTTAGTGGAATGGATTTATGATTAGGTATAATATTTCTGTTAAATAGCCAGAAGCAACAAGTATAAATAGAATCTCAGCTTTTAGCAAAACCGAAATACAGTTGTTTTAAAAGCCGTTATAGAACTAATGGAAAAGCATGGTTTTGTTCCAAGAAATATTTAAAATTGCGACGAAACAAGCATTTCAACTGAACAAGCCCTCGCAAAAATATTAGGGACAAAAGGACAGAAGAGAAAGCTATCTGTCACAAGTTGGGAGAGAGGAAAAAAATACTCTAAGATGTGTACAATGACTTCTGCTGGTGAATTCATTCCACCAATGTTTATATTTCCTAGAAAGAGAATGGCTCCACAACTGGAGAATGATGGCCCAACAGGAGCTCTTTATAAATGCTCCGACAACGGTTGGTTAAATGAAAATCTTCTTCTAGAATGGCTTTTGCACTTTAAGCTACACGTTGATCCAACTGTAGATGAACCTGACCTGCTAATACTAGACAATCATGTTAGACATATTTCTCTCAACGTCTGCGAATTTTGCAAGTGTACCAATATTCACATGCTAACTTTAAAACTATACACATTGCACAGGATGCAACTCCTGGACGTTTCTTTCTAGGGTTATTTAAAGTGGCTTACGAAAAAGAGTGTGATTTATTTATGGAAAGTTATTTCGCAAAAAAATAACACCTTATGACGTAGCATTTTTAGTGAAAAAAGTTTTAAGTAATAAAGGGATTATTGGCAAAGGCCTATCAGGATTTAGAGGTACAAGTATGTTCAGAAGAAGAATTTGTTGCAGTTGAAATTCTCTTATCTGAGTCTTTTGATAATCAACATTACTATAGATCAGTTTTAGCAAATGCTACTGATGCAATTCAAGATAAAAGGTCAGTTTCTCGCTTATCAAAACAAGTTGATCTAATAGCTAAAATCTCAGAAACATCAGATAAGATAATTGCGCTCTACGATTTTATTATAATACCAGAAAAAGCATCTGTCCTCAATGCTAGACCAAGTCGAAAGAAGCAGCTTGCTACAGTATTAACTGCATAGCCTATAAAAGCAGACCTCATAGAAAAGGAAAATAAAAAGATTAGAATGTGTCAAGAAGGAAGTGAAATGGAAAACAAAGAATAAAGGAAAACTGGAAGAAAAGGGCCAAAAAAAAATAATTTATGATCAGAAGAAGAGTCTCAGAAGAGTAAACAAAATTTATCTACAATTTAATAACGAAGGAAACAGATGTATAATATGCAGAGAATTTGGCAAAAATAATGACATGCGGTGCAGGTGTACGTCATATAAACTTTGGGCATTGCGGAGTTCTCTCGACAGGATTCAGTGAAAGCTTATATCTGCAATTATTATTAAACTGTAACTATAATTACCCAGCGGATAACCACCATTAATATCATCACCTCTGTGCAATAAGGTTAGTGTTGATTAGTTTTTAAATATCAGTATTCCGAAAATTGGTTGCTAAAGTAATAACAAATTATATCAATTAATAGAAGATTGACTAAAATTTGTTATGAAGCAGTTGCAATAAAAATAATATTTTGAAATAAGTTTAATTATATTTGAAATTGCACTTAAGTGACTCTTATTACCCTCTTTTACTCTACGACAAATAGTTTAAAAACGAAACTTATAGAGAAGATTAGATTCCATGTACTTTTTTCATTGTTTTTCTGTTTTAAGCAATTGTACTTGAATAACATGTGCTTTTTCTACAAAAAAAAGCAGAATGTCAGCACTAAAATATGCTGTTTTGGTCTTTTTATTGAAAATTTTGTAGCTTCTTTCTATCGTATATATATAGTTATAAGTTTATAATTTAAATTATTCAGCATAGAATCATTTTACCCTCACCCCTGGGATAAAGTGACCCTTTGCAACATTTACTTTAAATCGATTACTATAAAGCATCTTTAACATTTTAAACTTAACAACTACGTAGAAATGTAAGGAAATATGTGATATTTCGTGCGTAATATTTCCGCTATGTCAAAATGAATAATAGTGCCACTGCGATGGATATTTTCTTAAAGGAATTACTTTATCCTACTCTCCTCTAAATATTATCCATATGATTTTCTCATATAGATGTACAAGAGAATCTGCAGTTGTTTAATTTATTTATATCAAGCAACAAAGTAGTGTCACACGATAAATAAGTACAAAAAAAAGTCATGCGAACATTAATTACTTCTACGTGAAAATTTGACAAAATTATGTACCTAATTTTATTTTCAATGAATATATCTTAATTGAGACCGACTCATATAATTGAAAAAAATCAAATATAACTTTCATGATATAATATCGATATAAGCTTTCAAATGAGACTACAAACGCTTAAATCAATTCATCCAGTGCTGAAATATCAAGGTTGTGTAATTTTAAATAGTTACTTTAAGCATTTCTTCTGCTCTCGACCGAAAAGAAGGTCCCCAAAATATATTCTCGTTTGCCCTTTTATGAACCTCGAATTTAAAATTGTTTGATGCACTAAATATTATAGTGCATGATAAGACATTAGTGGGCAAAAAGTTTCCTGAGGAGCATAGGTCTGGTTTCTGAGATACAAGGTGTCTTACTTGAAATATCTCCGATTAAATATCTGAAGAATCGCAGGAAATTTAAAACATTGTGTCAGACAAAACTTTTATTGTTTCCAGTGATACAAACGATATTACTTATTGATTTGATCTTTAATAATTGGTTGAAACTCGCATAAAGATAACATTTTATTTGTTAATGGTTATCACAAGTTGTTGTTCCATGTGCTTATAAGTTACTTGTAACGCTTTTCAAAATATTATATTAGTGAATCACTTGACATATCTCTATCAATTTTATTGTGAGATTACATGGAGGTTCGAAATCTTCCACCTTTGTAAATAATTAGTAAGGGGAGTCCGGGAGACTTCACCAGGTGGGAGACATAAACCATTTGAAATATCTTTTTTATATTTAGGCAATTGGAGCGATTTTTTTTTGTAAATATATACTTAGGCACCGCTTACTCTAGCGCATGACAAAAGAGTGCTATGCAAAGGCACCTAGTTACTATTAAGGAAAAGTTGTTTGGACGTCTTTCAAGTATAATATTGCAAACTCCTCATTTTGCTTCCTATTTCTTCGAATTGTAAGTTATTTATTTGAAACTTTGTATTTTAACTCTTAATACTCTTTAGTTTGATAAAATAAAATCAGTTTAGTATAAAATAATTTCAATTTTTTTTAACAAAATAATCCTAAGTGGTATAGGGAGGGAGACATAATCTATGTTGTGAAGAGAGAGATAAACCACTGTTTTGCGTTTTCGTAGGCGCGTAACCAATTTGGAAATTCTAATAGAAAATTATTTTATTACTTTTAAGATGTGAAATGTCTTTTCAATATAAAAAGAAAGGAAAGTAATAGAAAAAGAAAACAACTCGCCGTGGCAGAAAGCCTAAATAAAACTTTATTTGTATTCAATGCAAAATTCTAAAAGATGAATAAAAAGTAGTTTTTCTTCAAACATGGCTTATTAAGAACTAATTTGTGTATTAAATTTAATATTTAATATTTACATTTCCGACTTTTATTGGTATGGTGAAGTCTCCCACCTCTAGAGGAGATTTGAGCTACTTTACAGTTTTTATAAGAATAAATGCCACACTTTTCCTGATCAATGAATATAAACCTACAGGTTACCTGTATTTGTCAATAAACCAAGCTATCTTTAGCCACCCGCTTCATCTCTCTATATTGTTTTATTAAGGAAATATATTAATTTTGTTGAAAAGTGACTCAAGTCTCCCGGATTCCCCCTATACTATAGTCTACCCTTAAACTGATGATTATTTTTATTTTTAAAAGGTCTTTAATCAATTGTTCCAAAATAAGGTAACATATACCATGATATTAATTAAATTGACAAAGAGTTCCATTTTAACCATATACATACAATATATGAAACGATACGCTGCTTTTGTACCCAAGTTGTTTGGATTCACTATATCTATGTAATAAAACTTCGTTTCAATCCAGTTTTATCTATGCTCTTGGTCACTTCAATGATTAAATTTGTATATTTCACCTCTTGTAACAGCAAATACGTTATTATTTTCTTTGTTATTTTATTATCGTATATCGTAAAAAAATACTTTTCCTTATTTGTTTTGGCTGCAACAAACAAAAATGAAAGTAAAATGATAAGTTTTATTCTATTGCAAATATTACAAACCTACCGATTGTTATTAACAGCTTGCGACAGACATATAACACAAAAAATTGGCAATTTAATGAAATAGACGACATTTCTACAAATAGTAAGCTGTGTAAGTTATGCTACATAATTATTTTAGAAAAACCTTGCGTTTGAAGCACTGTCGATAACGATCAACTAGATGTTTCACGGTACAGAGAAAGGAATTATTTTTCACAATCGATGCGCATTTTCTTGTGAGAATATAGAAAGTTTGGTTTTAATTCCGTAGAAGATTCGTTATGATCTAATAACAAGCTATAAGTTTTTTGCTCAACGAGGTGCTCTCATGTGCATTGATCATGTTGGTATCATTAATTATTAAATGTATGTAAATAGAGAACAAGAGTGACAGACAAGGAGTAAATATTTATCAGTGGTATTAGGTTTTAGGGTATGAAGAATCAAAGATAAATGAACGTCGAGTGGTATTTGATATAGAAAAAATCAATTCTTTTGATGATTCTATATTTAAAGCTTGGTTTACTTATTGTAAAGACGAATTTAAAAAAATCTGTAGTTTTGTTAGAAAAAACGAGGCGAAGCATGTAGCTGTCTTCTTAGGTAAGACACGCACTGCTTTTTCCGATGAGCAGCTGTCCTTTCTGTTTGAAGTTTGCAGTTAAATAATTGCTAATTACCTCCATTTAGCAGGAGGAGATCTAATGGAGCATTTAGTATCGAAATTAATTAATGGCAATATCCGTTCGACATTGATCAACCATAACACATCTATTTTCAAGGGACCATTCGATGTTACCAAAGATAAAGCTTGCATCATCTTTGCTGTAACTTATCGACTTGGACAAAGATCAAAAAACTTTTAAGGCTAAAAACAACTTTGTAATCAGCAGAAAAAATTACACTCGCCAAACATATGGTATACCTGACACCTAACAAGTGGATACATTTGCTCTAGGGCCATATAAAGTTAATCATAATAACGCGACCTTATTACAGGACTGTTTTAACAGGTTGAGAAAGTTGGAAGTTATTGATGCTTTTTTTAGTTGACAGAGGTTTTTGAAATGTTGTAACGTTTCTTACAGATAATAAAAAAGTACGTTTGTTTTCGCTAAGGTCTCGGTAAACTTGACACTTTGAAAGCAATTTCTTCGAAATTGGTCACTAAAGTCCTTGAGTGATAGAAAAGGTTATTGGTCGATTAAAGACCCAATTCAAACTTTTCGCTATTCCAGGTGATAATTCAACTTTAACTTACGGCTTTAATTCCCTTTTAATTGTATTAGTTCTTTTGGACCTTTTTCACCAATAGATAATCAGTAACATTACGCACAAAGATGTGGTTGAAATAATGAAGTACCGATTAACCATACCGAATCGCTGAAAACTAATAGTAGAGGATTACAATTTGTCACAAGTTAGGATATTTTATATCGAAGTTTATTATATATCAATAGATAATCAAGACAATAATGGAAACCTTGATTTTCCTCAGTTTGAACCAAATGACTTGTTTTACCTAAGTCTTGGTTTATACCAAATCAATAATTCAATACCGTATGTACTATGCAGAACATTAAAGAAGGAACAATTCTTATTCATAAGTTTCAGCCAAGTCACACACATGCGATTGCCTCTATTAATTTTGTAAACTATGCTATTGTTGTCGAGAAATCCTTACTTACAAAGGCTTATATTAGAACTCGATATCGATAATGGAAAGCATCATAATATATTTGTACTTGTGGATAAATCACTATAAGGTCGAGCTTCAATAATAAAATACGAATATACATGCGACAAAGTGATGCACACACCGCAGGACGTTGCAGTCACGTTATGACAATCGTCTGGTATATGGAATATGATCAATACAATAATATACAAATACCTAATCCCGAGATCTGCGATGTATCCATAACCATTCAAAATGATCAACATTAACATAATCAAGCCTGTTTTTATTTGCTGGATGGAGAACCGTCTTATGTTTCCTGCTTTTGACGACTAAAATGTTAAATGTTACCTACATAAGAACTTTTCGCGTTGTTATCCTAAGATTAAAAAGATTTTGGAACTTATAATTAATAAATGTGTATGTATGCATAGTTGGAGAATTGTGATTTTATTTAGAAGATATTTTTAAGAGTTCGTACTCGATAACTATGAAGTCTGTATCTTTTCTTTAGAAAGTTGATTTTAGGGCTAATACTCAAATATGAAATCAATTAGTCAACAGCTAATATAATTCGTAATTTAGTTGCTCGAAAAATCCTAGATGAACTGCTGAATAATATTATAAGAGAATGTCACTTTATCTAATTTAAAGGTTATAATTTTTATGCTCCGTATCTCAGAAAGCAAACGTATGCTCATCGGGAAACTTTTTCCTAAAAATGTCTTAACATATACTATCATTTAGTAAATCAATCGATTTTAAAATCAATGTCCAATAAAAAGGCACACTTTAGGTACTTTTCTTGGTCTCTCTATCAGAACCCTCATTCTTACATGATTGAAACCTATCTATAGCATCTTCTGTCCATTACCCCTTCTATCGCGATACAGTCTCTTACTTTACGTAAGAAATAAGTGCATAGTCTGGTAGCTATATATATATATATAAATATATATATATATACACAGGATATACTATTTAAAACGCCCAGGAATATATGTACAAAACCACGCGTATCTTTTTAACAAAAAGAGATATTTAATTTTCCATAGAATGTTTTCGGAGCCTCTTGTTATTTGCTTTGAAAAAAGTTATATGCGAAAATTGAATATCTCTTATAGTTAAAAAGATATATACGTGTTTTTGTATCTATGCTCTGGGGTGTTTTAAGTGGTAAACCCATATACATCTATACGTAATTTACTGTATGTATGTAAGTACATATATATAGCTCTAATATTAAAAAGAATAAATATAAAAATGTATGGTTACAGTACTGTTGGTGTGAGTTAAATGATAGTAATATCTACTGATATTTATCGGTAGTATAGGTGTTTTGTCCATGTACGTTTGACAATAATAAAGTGTAGTTATAAAAATGTGTCTACTGAGTGATTGATTATCAATTGTGAGAGCTACATGCATAAATATGATCTTCATATGCAGGCACAATTAGCACTATACCTAGAAATAGAATACAGTAATCTTAATAAGAACTAGATATAAGGATTTTGTATCATATACGAAATAACAGTACATTGAAACAGCGATACTTTGTGGTTCTTTAATTCCAACAGGTATTAAAAAATAATTATGAATGGACAAGTTGACCGTTAAAGAAGATTCTTAGAAATGTTACGAAGTAGACGAAAATAATGATTGCGAATGAATGGAATCATATAAAGATTGTAAATGGATCATATCATAGGAAGTTGGTGAAATTCCAACTTACGCAGACCATTAACCCTTTGCACTCCGTTGTCCCCTCCGAAGGGACATAATGCTCTCTGTATGATAACAGCGAAGTGCAAAGGGTTAGGACGACTTAGAATAGGTGACGGAAGACTAATTTTAAGGTAAATTGTTATTTCCAATATCCAATTTTAATTAAATTACAGTTTACTGTTAACTCTGTAATTGCTATAGGTAAATTATATGTTTCTAATTTGCAAGTTATTCTAGAAAGCAGCAAAGAAGCAGCTATAAATATTATTTTATATTAAGCATATGTAGGCCATCCAAATAAGCTATAATGGATTCGTCTTTAGTTTACATTTTGATTGTTTTTATAAAAATATTGTATTTTTTCATTATTCTTAAATTTTAATAAAAGCTTTTAATTTCTAGCGTATTCTTATTTGTTTACTTTATCAGTAAAAATAACTAATTCATAAATATATATTTTTCTATTAAATTAGTACTAATCAAGAGACACGGTAGTGTCTCGACGGCAAGTACACACATATATAGTCGAGCGCCACCGTGTAACTTAGTAAGTTTAGCCGTTCCAATTTTTAAATCGACGTATCTCTGTGAATTATGCATTGTCACGATTTAACCATAGCATATCTGAATAAGGTTTTAAAAGAGCTTTCGAATGAGACCTCGGACATTAAAAATGGTTCACGCAATTCAGAGATCTCGTACTCGGTTGTCTATATATATACCGAAATATTACGATTCTTCTTTTTCTCCTTCAATCCTCGGCGGATGTCTTCGCCCTGAAGTTAGTCTCTTTGACGTCATTTTTCTACTACTGCGCTGCTAACCAATTTTTCACTTTGACAGTTTTGCTCTCTTTAATGATAATGAGGTTGTATTTAGTATTGTCTCGCTCGAATTTTGATCTGACGTATTGTCAACTCTGTGTGTATCTAATTAATCTGACGCAGTGAGTCTAGTTTGTGGTTAAAAGTGTCAATTTAACAAATCCACAAAAACTTCCAATTGATTATAATAAGAGGAACCAATAATTAGATAAGTATAACATTCTATTTTACAATATAGAATGCAATAAGCTTTGTGGTACTTTGTGAAGTTTCTTTTTCAGATTAAATGAAAATACAACAGCCCCTATTTCATTGTGGAGGATAGAACTGACTGGATAACCTGAGATTTATATTCATTACTTTGCTAATGAAAAGTTTACGTTAAATATTAATGTGCATCAATCAGTATCAGGATTATATTAATAGGTAGAAATTGTTAAGGTATTTGAAAAACATATATGCTATACTTTAAGGCATTAAAATCAATAACAAAATGCATGTTTCAATTTTTATTTTTTTTTAAAATGATATGGAGACCAAATGTCCAAAAGATTATATCCTACATTTGAACAATTTTCCTGGAGACAATAAAACTTTCTTATTACTATATACGATTAGAGAAAAGTAGATGAATATTTGCTTAACGTTTTATTTAATATTCAATGATAATATGAAAGAATATTTAAACCAAATATTTACCTCTACGCCTCACTAATTAAAGTAAAAAGAAATTATTATCGTCTCCAAAATATAGTATAAATTTGGTATACGTTCTTTCAGAAAAATAGTATGAATATATTATTATTAAATAATAATCTAGCATTCCTGATTTTATAAAATAAATAGTAGCGTCTGTATTTTCATGAAAAGAAGTCTTTTGCAAAAAAAGTTTTGTCTATTAATAAGCACAGTTAACTCTACGTATAATATTCAAAAGATGATAAATATATATAATAGTGGCAGCAATATCGCATAAGCCAAGAAAATTAAATAGTACAGCTAGTAAAATATTTAAGATTAAAAAATATAAACTGTAGAAATAGCTGTTCATCTATTACCAAAATTAAATTAAATGGTTGCAAAATTAATAGGATATTTGCAAATATCACATACTGTATACCATCTTAAACACATCTAACCATCAAGTTGGATAAAAAGTAATAAAAATGGCTTCTGCATTATGTATGGTGTATAAGGTAACAATAAAAGCCTCTTTCAGTTGACTTTAAAAAATGTTAAACGAATAATATATAATAAGTGCAACAGATTTCAGAAAATATATTAAATAAAATATTTAGTAACTAGCAAAAATCTACTAGATATTAGGCTATAAATTTCTATGGACATAATACGTAGTGTATTTCTTTCATTTCTTATCTAACTTGTGCAATTATTAAATTCTGTATTGAGGTATACGAAATTTAAAACGACAATAAAATACTCTAATCTCTGTATGAAAACTGGTAGAATGCAAATTTTATGCGTAAGACCAGACCCTGCAAAAATGTCAAAAAGTAACTAAATTTTCATCAATGTTATGAACATTTAAAGCTTTAAGGTCCATTTTCCCTTCAAAATATATAAAAAAAATTCTAAATACACATCATGATTTGAATTCAGGGCTTTGTATTTTAATTTCTTTTCAAAATGCATTAAATTTGTATTAATTAGCATTTTATAAGAAAAACTTGCAGGTTATTTTGGGCATAAAATGGTGGAAATATAATTTAAATATAGTCAGTGAATATTATGAGGGCACTCTCCAAAATTGTAATTATGATACAAATTCATCATTGCATTATTTTGTATTTTATTTAATAAATTATTAATTTAATGTCTGAATTAAAATTTTACATTTTGCAACAATATTGATATTGGAAAATGTTTCTTTAGCTTGTATTAATTGAAACAATTATTTACTTTTATTTTCTACATTCTTACAAAACGTTATAAGATCCCACAAAAAACAAGCTTCGCTTGTAAAAAAAGGCGGCAAGTACATTAATCATCTAGCATGAATAATATAATAAAATAAAATATTCGAATTAAAAAAATGAGTGAAATCCAAATGTTAGGCAAGTATATATTTTTACTGTAGCAAAAGTTAAATTTTCTAAAAAATAATAGTAATACAACAAAGTTACTTGCCGGGCTCCTAAAGTTCATACCTAAGTGGCTATCTTACAACACAAGCGTTGCTTCTCATAATTTCAAAATGTGGCTATTTAATGGCATTGCATACAACGGGCCTGGCAAGTAACTTTGTTGTATTACTATTATTTTTTAAAAATTTTAACTTTTGCTACAGTAAAAATATATACTTGCCTAACATTTGGATTTCACTCATTATTTTAATTAGAATATTTTATTTTATTATATTATTCATGCTAGACGATTAATGTACTTGCCGCCTTTTTTTACAAGCGAAGCTTGTTTTTTGTGGGAGAAAATAATTACCTAAGATATTTTAATAATTAGAAAAATTATTGAGATTCTCTCGAAAATCACTTACGTATAGGAAACAAATGGCAAGTAATTAAACTAATAATTAGCAACAAAAAATGTTGAAATGGAATGGGAAAAATTCGGCAAGTAACTGTCTTGATCAGTATAACACATTTAAAACATTAAAAAATAGCTAAAAATGTGATTACCTAATCTTCTAAAGAATAATATTTAAAATTCTATTTAAGAGGAAAACATCTGGAGTAAAAGCTACTTGATAGCCCTATGTTACATAATAAGACTGAATAAAATATTTAAATATTAATTTACGAGAAATATCATTTTTATAGTAAGGTAATAGGGGAAAGTTGCCAAAATCGTACCACCTAAGAATTTTTGCATATATCTCATATACAGGGTGTTTCACGTAAGGCGCCCCAGCTCGAAATGAGGACTCAGAGCGCATGGTGGGGGCAGATGCATCTAATTGGCCGCGGAGGGAGAGAGAAGGATTAACGTGGAGGAGGATAGAGCTATCCTTTACTAGACGATACGCCTAGCGTATCACTGCCCCTCCCTTCCCCGCTCACATCAGTCATCTTTGGTCAACTCTTATCCTCTTTCTCGTACTCTCTCTCCAACCGCGGCCAATAAGATGCATCTGCCCCCACCATGCGCTCTGAGTCCTCATTTCGAGCTGGGGCGCCTTACGTGAAACACCCTGTATAGTACACATTTTTATTAAAATTATTGCACGTTATTATGCTGTAATCTTTCTAAAATATCTTTAAATACATATTTTACATATAAAATAATATTAAAAAAGGTATGTGGATATTTTAAAAAGACATTACGAAAGTACGATTTTGGATACTAGTCTCCTAAATCGTACTGCTGTACTGCTGTGTTTCCAAAATCATACTTACCTTAGATTCAATACATTTTATTATGAAAATATGATCTTTAATATATTTTTATTATAGTGAAACAGAAATTATGGAATTAAACTGCTTCTAAATCTAGAAGATGTTGGACAAGCTTTTCTTCAACTTCCAGAGGCAATGTTTGTAAGGCACCATTTGCTCCTGCGTCCAAAGACCATATTTTCTTTTTTCCATGCTTAAAGAAAATTTTAAAAATTCAAATAAATTAAAATTTAAATGGAATTTTAGTTTATGTCCTAAATTGTATGAAATTTTACCGGTACGATTTAGGAAATTAAACGAACTGATAAAAATATTATTTATCTAACTTAAAGATTGTATACATTATATTTTAAACTTACTACATTACAGTACATTGAATATATTTTAAAGAAAATACAAAATTGATTAATGAATTATATTATTTAATTGATATTTGCTTCAAAATAATTAGTACAAATTTATATCATACTTCTTTCAAAATTTCCGGCTTCTATAACTTAGCACTAAATCAACTGACATAAGACAAAATGTGTCCTGTATTATCGACTACACGTACGCTTAATATTTTCACCTCTGTAAATTCGTAATATTGAGCTGTTAACCAAAAAATGAGCTCGTACGATTCAGGTGACCAGTACGATATTGGCAACTCTCCCCTAATATTATATTATATGCAGTATAAGAATAAAATACGGGCCTGGCAAGTAGCTTTTGGTTCAGATTCTTTGCCCTTAAATAAAATTTGAAATATTGTTCTATTGAGAAGCGCGTAATTACTTTTTTGTTTTTTTTTATATGTTATTTTGATCAAGTAAATAACTTGTCTAAATTATCTGATTCCACTATAAACCATCTTATTACTAGGGATTAGTTTAACCACTTGCTGTCATTTTCTTACACGTAAGGATTATTTAGGATTAAATAAACGCTCATACTAAGGAGTGTATGACAACCTCAAATAACATTAGGGCTGTGTTCGGAAATTCTTTATACGGGTAAACCCGGGTACATTCGAGTAATTGGTGGTAGAGGTCGGGTTTACTCTGAGTGAGATTAGGTAAGAATAGTTTTCCGAACTAGTCTCTGAAGTATGGTAAAGAAATTAAGACATTTGGAGGCGGACAAGAATTTATTTTTGTATCAGCATCACTAATATACACACGTGTATTGTATTAGCAATACAAATGGACAACGTAAATTAAAACTGTATTTTAATTGATATGGAAAAAATACAAATTGCTTCTATTATTCATTATAAATATGATTTTAATTAAATAATCTAGGTGACTACGTTTAATACTTAAATTAAACGGAAAATAGTAATTTTACTATAGTAAAAAGTACTATAGACAAATAACACGAAATCTCATATGTATTTCCGCCGTTAGGAAAAGACCCTGTATATATAATAAATATATTAAATAATAATTTAATAATGATAATAAAATTACTTCTTTACTTTGTTGAAAGGAATGCCATAAGGCATATATAGTCGAAAGAACAAATGAAGCTATTAAAATATCATCCACTTTTAACACATCCATCAATTTTATAAATTCTTTAAGCCAATTAATTTAATTCTTAATCGCCTCCAAGGGTATCCAACTGTCTCTGAATTCTGAAGACTGAAATAGTCTGAGTGACTCTTTAATTTTCATATCCCCACCACCCAGTATTTAATATTCACCCGATTCACCCAGAAATTTCAAGGTAGAAAAATTTTACTTCAAGGTGTAACTCGAGACAAATTTTCTGATTTCCGAACGACATTGCTAAAATCACTCCAGTGCAACCCGACAGTTTCCGAACGGCTAAAGTTCATTGGGATCACTCTAGAGTGCACCCGATTGGTGTTTCCGAACACAGCCTAGGTTGTACTACCCCCCAGGGTATTCGAGACATCCCACGCGCTTATTCACGTGTTAGCACTATGTTAATGTCGACACAGGATCAGCTTTGACTAGTGTCATTTTTTGGAAATGCGATCGAAACAGACCATATATCTCCCTAGTTAGTACCTAATGATCTAGTACCTGAATCTCTATTGTTTCAATACTATAACGCGAGATATATCTAGTACATTGATAAGGTACAGCTTTAATATCAGATTGTCATATTGGAACGTCTACTTTGGCATCTCGCGGTATGGATTAGCATATTAACAATATTGAAAAAAATAGCTGTTATGTTTTACCTACTCAGTAAGCAGTAACACTATGGGATATTTGTACACACACACATATATATATATATATATACATAAACCAACTACTACACACCAGCAAAGAGGCTATTACCAAGTTACATTTAAGAACATGTATTAAAGCAGATATTCGTAATAGGAATAGATTGGACAAAGTTTAAGTTCATAAACCATGTTCCCCATAAATCTATTGTCATCTGTAGCCCAACCTATAAGAAAATTCCTACATATCTTTAAATAATCAGAATATACAGTCAGCTACTATGAAGATTGCTTTCAAGAAAGACAATGTTACTGTATATAGGTGGTGCAAATTTTTATCCTTTTCGATAGCAATTTTTTAGGGTTTCATCAAATATACAAAGTTAGTCGGTTAAGTCGTGTCAAACTGACGAGTCTTAATAGGAATGACAATTTAAAGGGAAAAAACCCTAATAAGATTTCTTCCTAGCGTCCGTAATTTAGGAGCAATTATTAATTGAAGCTTGTTATCGAACAGACTTATTATTGGCGGAAAATCTACGAAACGATCTGGTGAGTTGGTACATTTAAACGACGATACCATATAGGAGATTAGTAAACACCTGCTTGAATCTGTGTTAGTAACCGAGCGCTACTGTGCGACAGAGCGGAGACAGGGCTGTAAAAACAATGAAAACGCTAAGACACGTAAATAATACGATAAGTGAATTATTATCTTATAGAATTGAGCTTTGGTAAGTTTACAATTATTATTTATGACTTGCAGGCATTTTTACGGATATAAGATAAGATCAAACACCATGTAAATATGATTATTTTATTCGTAAAACGTGTATAATTCTTAAGTAACACTATTGTAAACTTGTCAAATTCTCATTTTACGAGTTTACAATTTACGTATCGCATTGTTTGGATATCTTAGCGTTTCATTTGTTTTTATAGCCCGTCCGCCGCGCCTGCCTGACGCACGATTACTAACACAGATTTAAGCAGGTGTTTACTAATTTAATGTATGGCATCGAGGTTTAAATGCTCCGACTCACCGGATCCTTCCAATGATTATCAGCCAATCACAAGCCTGTTCGTTAACGAGTTTCGATTAATGACTACTTCTCAAACAGGGTTGCTAGAAAAAATTTGATTAGGAATGTTTCCACTGGACTTCCAGCCTTGTTTAGATTTTTCTATTTAGCATTACTTAACTGACCAACCGGTATACATGCATACCGTATTAAATCAGTTTTAGGACATAATGCTAGAATAACAGCAGATTCAACCACTGAATTGGTATACGTACTATAACTATAAACCGAGATACGGTTCGTCCTTATCATTTCCGAATTATGGAAATACTCGAAGCAGGTGTTCCGTCGAAATTGAGGCAATGTTTCCCACAATATACTGCATGGTACTACGATCACTTAATATTTCAATCGACACTGTTAATGTATTGCACAAGTGTCAGATTGAGTAATGGAGAATTACTAGATTTAGATATTATATCAGTATTCCTAAGCTATTCCGAACAAGTATTAATATCTAGGATGAGGTATGTAAGTATGATCTCGACTTATCGAAGCTGTATAATTCCGATATACTTATCCGGTACTCGAGATATCTCTAAAGGATAAGTATTGCGTCTTAATATTTAAACAATATCACTTGACAACACTTAATATGTATGCGTTTTTCAGCCATATTGATATTGACGCGACAACGAAAATCCATTACATTCAGTGAACCCTTCGAATATTGTAAAACGAGTACTAGTTTTCACAGCTCTTCAGTACTGGGTCGGACGTTCCTATCGACACACTTGGTCGATTCCTACAGAGAATATATAGTACAACGTGCTTTTGGCCCTTCTCGGTGCAGCACGGGGTATCTCATTCTATCGATCGCGCGAAACATCGCGTTAGTTATGACTTATCGAGGTTTCCAAGCACTCGATACTGGATTCTCGGAAGAATCGCCTGAGATGTTACATAACGGTCGATCGATCAATCTCGGAAAAAGTTGCGATACAACGCGAGAATAATAACACTTTGAGAAGCGTTGCTTTGAAAAATAAGAAGGATCGACTCCAAGCAATATACAATATATATAGTGGCAACGTCGCGAAGGGCTAGCCAGCGAGCGTATACAGAGAGGATTGCAAAAGCGATTGCGAGATGATAAAAAGAATTTTCGCAATTTGGAATATGTCGGGCGCTGGCTGGGACGATGATTTGCAAAATTACGAAGAGCGAGACTGGCGCCGCGTCGCATGCTAGAAAGAACAATGGCAGCGCAATAACAATAATCTTAATTGAGCTAATCGGAATAAAAATCTACTTTAGTCTTTGGTTCACGTGCTATTATAGTTAATGCGCGAAGAGAGAGAGAGAGAGAGAGAATTGCGATGAGCGAGCGAGCATGCAGCTGTGCGGAAGATAATTATCGCGAGGCATCAGACAAGACTCTTGTGAATCGATTTGTTTGGTACTTTTATCGGCGAGCTTATCGTCAATAATATTATTCTTATTATCGTTGCTCTCCATTCGACCGGACTCGAGGGAGCCAACTTTATCATCGTCCAAGGCACCCGAGTGGTCGCCGCGGCCTCCTTCCCGCGTTCTTCTCAACCATTGAGCGGGACTTGGAATCCCGAGCCGAGTTAATTCTCTCGGAGCTATCGTCGGCGCGCGAATCATGGCCAGAAGTAGAACGTGTTTTGCAGCCTGCGTATACATACACTGTTAATTTTTTCGCCGAACTCGCGATAATTCTTGCGCTTATCGACCGCGCGTCGACAGACACAAATGCGATACGGATCGATGCTCGATAATATTATACTTTTCCAGCCTCAATTAGCGGGATTATTGCTGAGATAGCCGAACCACAACCGTACGTTTCATCGATCGATCATAATCGTTCTTCTTTGAAGGATTGCGACAATGATGAAGAATCGATTCGAAGTGAGGTGTAGTCTCTCGCATTGTATACCTCGCAAAATGCATCGTGTATACAATATGACGCATCGTATACGCATTATAAAATTGTCTATAATTTCGGACATTCGAAGGTCGAGTACACGGGATCCCCCCCCCTCCTTCGCTCGTATCAAGCCGTTGCTGCGTTATATGACAATCGGCCATTTCTTTAAGCCAGCCATCAGTATTCGTCGAGCGAAATCGCAGGAGGCGACCGCGCAGCGAGAATCGCTGAAATACTGCTAGACGAGAGCCCTCATACCACCCACGTGTTCTCGATCCAAGACCCGATCTCACTTTGTTTACAAAGGAGGAAGGTCGCGAGAGACGAAACGGAGAAGCACGCACGCCATTCTCCCGTCTCAATCTTCCTTCCAGAGACTCCGAATTCGCATTCCTTCGGCTACGCATCGGCCGGCTTGAAAATTATCGAAATAGGAAAAAACGACTAAAAACGCATGCGATTTCTTGGCAAAGAGCCATCATGCTTGATGTTGCTTCGCAATACGGAACAACTTTTTCGGAAAGCAAACCATTGCTCTAGATCCATCGTGTATATATGTATAGCGAGGATGATGGCGGATGACGATAGTAAGGTTCGTACGGTAAATTAGCATTGTCCTCTTCCTTCGGGATAAGTTGGCCGCACAGGATATTTACCGGCAAGTTGTCTCCCGTATTTTTCCATCGAGATCCAGTTGCATGGTTGTCTCTCCGCGCTGCTCAACTTCCCATTCGGATACAAGGATCGCGATGGTCCCGTAGCAGCATTCCATTATACTTGCTGGAGTATTCCGTAAAGTGCGTCAGTCCAGATCCGATGAATCCCTCGATGACAAATTTATGCTGAACTGTATCTACACTGGACGCTAAGAATTTTCATGAAAATCGATAACAGCAACGATGAAGCTTCTTCGTTTAAGTGCACGTTCCAATCGTAAGATATACCAATGCGCGTATGATGGCCGCGAGCGGATATTGCACATACATGAGACGGAAAGCACGTAACGACCACAGTGCGGCGCGTCGGTGCACAATGCCCAACGGCTCAATATACCCGTGCTATGTCGAGGATACGTTGTTCCAAGATGCGTATTGTCTTCGATCATCGAAACTCGGACGCCAATCGCAGTTGTGATAAGAACGAAGCTTCGGACGCACCAACACTCGTGCAGAGGTCTCTTCCGAAGATCTCTGATCCGTTATAGGTGTGTGCCCATTAAGATGATGCCTATTATCGCCTTCATCCTATTTGTCACCTTATACATAAATGCCTAGCGAATACTTACGACTGCCGTGCGAACGCGGAGAACTATGGTACGTCTTATGTAGATGTTCGAGGCCTGCGAGCAAATTGGTTTTGCAGCTATAAACCTTTCGGAAACATTCCCGCCATTCTTCGGACAACTAATAATATTGATAGATTGATCGCAACGGCGGTCATCGTTACGACGACCGATCCATATACCTTACCCCTGAATCCCGAGGCCACTTCGGTCATATCGGCCACCGGAACAGTAGCCTTTGTACCTCTGCCTGAAATATGCTCCTGACCGTTCGTTCATTGCACAGATTTTGGCCTATAGTACGACCGCAGCGACACTCGACGCTATTTTACTAACTTTTGTGTTAACGATTGTTGGGTTAGGTCAACCCATGACGTCAGAGCGGTTAGAATGACCGCATTAATATTTTCGGCTGAGTTTTCGAGAAAAAAAAGTTATTCATAATTGAGATAAGTAGATTAATATGGCAGAGTAATCCAGATTGAAGTGTATGAGTTTAGCGGAACTTACGGAAGATATATCGGTCTCGTGTCGTACTTGTTATGCTATATTTTATTTAGTTTCATTTTGTAGAATATCTTTGTAACGTTATTGGATTCTCGTAGGTTTGTTCTTTTGTTTGATTATTGGCTATTAGTATTGGCAGTGTTGGTTGACTGCTGGGGGGGGGGGGGGGGGGGGGGGACGAGAGTGGCTCGAGTTTGCAGTGTGATATAGCGTAGCCATGGTGAACACTGGGCGGTGCGTCGAGTGAGTGAGGCCAAGCGACCGGCAAAGCGACCAATGCAAAAGTAAATCGGTTTCAAAACTAAAGCAGCTTTCTGCTCCGATGTATTTCATTTCCAGCTCGGCGCAACGGCTCTAAATACCTATGTATACGTCGATCAGAATGTTTTGGACAACATCCAAGGAACTCAGTAGAAACAGACGACCAGTCTGAATAGGAACACGAGAGCAGGAAAATGCACGAGTTCTCTGGATCTCCGCGTTATCAACCATTTTCTCCTCTTTATCACTCGACCGACCATTGTCATCTTTCTCCTTCTCTCGCGCGCATACGCGAGTTTAGTCGTGGTACAAGAACGGTGCTCCACGAATTTTAACATGTCAGCAACATGATGCAATTGCCATATATATATATATATACCACAATATCCGTGGAATGATTGGTCAGTATATGTATCAATGGCGTAACTGTTTGGTCGCGAACGCGAGGCCCGAGCGTTTCTCCTGTTTTTAGAAATATCCAGGTCATTGCGACGACGTTCCGAGAACACTGGTAGCTCTAGAATGCTTTACCTATTGCTGCTAGATGGATTTTTTCCCGAGAAAAAATCTTATGACATGCGTACCCTGCAATCGTCTGGTATATATCGATAGTTTTTTTTACGCTCCTTCTTCTTTAATGACCACTATATCAAATAATCAGACTCTCTTGATGAGACTGACGTGCTTTCAGAAGTATTTTTCTCTTGCTTTTATTTCTCATGGTATTCTCCGAGCGTCTTCTCGTCCTCCTCCTGCCATTATACTACATGCTGGATCCTTAATCGTAACAAATGACGATGATTCGGCTTATTTATAATTAATGCCTCTTTCAGTCACGTTACACTCTCTCAAATCCCATATTCGTTAATAATTCTCAACGCTTTGCAGCTACACGAAATTAATAAACGTAATCGCATTTACTACGGCATTTATCATCTCTGGCGGTTTTCACTCGGTGCAATTCATTAACGACAGCGAAGCAATGCTCGCGCATCGGTGCTATTTAAAAATTACGTAATTTCCACACACACACACACTTGCGCATCGGTGATTTTCCTTTGAGCCGATATTGTTACCGATGTACATAGCTTACAGAAGCATATTTCAAAATGTTCCGTTAGCCTGCAATCACGAGAATCACATTGTAAAGCAACAGCAGCAGACTGCACCACCCACGTACTCGCAACACGTATTTTGGCACGTCCAAAATATCCAATTCGCTAGTGACGACAGCGTATATCCAAAATAAAATCAAGCGGTGCGTGCATCGTGTAAAGTGCATACTGATTAAATCGTTCTTCGCCAGAGACTTGTAAAGTTTTCCTATATAGCTATATATACACCCATATACGAAGGCATTCGATGAATAATGCCGACACACACGTGTCAAAAATGCTTCTCGGAAGGAATTTTCCGAAGAATGGACAAGCTGCATCCAGCAAACTCATCCTGCGATATATCCGACCGTAACTCACTGATGACTCGAGCTGAAAAATGAAACGTCCATTCGACCAGGTTGGCAAGGAAAATTAGCTTTGCTTACGCTGCGCGAGGATCGCAAGGCGAGTGCTTGGGAATCGTGCTGGCGAAAAGAATGGAAAATTTGATGGATGAAAGGAGGATTATGAGTAGCACGCGTGCACGTGCACGCGCACGCGCATTCCTCGCGCAATTCGCCGGCGCCGCGCGGTGCAGCTATATACCAGCACGGTGGCAGCTCGTCGAGGCAGTGAGAGTGTGTGCATAGGTGAATTTTGCTCGTGTCGTTAGTGGCAAGCGTGCATGTGCATGTGCAACCGAGCGGCCTTCGCTCGCCTCGGCCTGGTGGCGCCAAGCTGACCTATCTGTCCCAACAGGCAACAGTAAGAGCACACACGAGTCTTTCTGCCTGCCTGCCTGCTTGCTTGCTTGCCTGCCTCTACCTCTGCATTGCTTTGCTTTCCTTTGCTTGCTTACTTACTTGCCTCCTTACCTGACTGCAGCCCGTCAGACCGCTTTGCCCCCGTACCGTGCAGTGCTTTCCATTCCCGCGGAACAACAAAGATGCACTACCACTCTATACGATATTTATCCAAACAAACAATCTCTTAACGCGGTTTGCTCCCACTTGAATATAAACATCAAATGGCAGTTTGGCCACTTCTGCACTAGACTTTTCCAACAATTCGCTTAAGTGTAAATTCATGATTCTTTTCTTCTTCTCTCATCATTGCAATCGCAGAAGGACAATCCTCGTCGTTAGGAGTTGGAATGTCATTGAGGAAAGTATGTATATAGATACTTATGGGATATTCACGTGCAATGACTCATTATTGATTAAATTAACGAGAATGAACAGCCAAAATAAATCTGTCGGACGTTTAGACTTTCCGAGGATAACTATATAACATCTGCATGTTTTACATGTTTCACTTCTGGCAAGATAAAATGGCATCATGATGAAGCATACGCAAATAAGCAGCTCTTCCTCCCCCCCTCTTTATCGCGCTAATGCCTCTAACTGTACTTGGATGCGAAACATAATAAATCTGTCATTTTATGCCTGTCTCTAACGTCCTATAGATACGCACAATATGCGAGAGACATCGATACTTCTCAGACTCGTCGCGTTTGCTTTTGCCCCATTAGCTATGTATATGAGATAATGGACCTTGATTCTCATATTCCATTTGAAAACTGACATTGTCTCGCTATGCAATCGAGCTTGTATACGTTTGCACAATTTCAATTCGATTCAATACGCAGACGTTTCACCATGAAGAATTCAATTGCTTTCCTCTTCAATTAATATCCATAAATCTGCAGGGGACTGTCGATTTTACTCTCTGTACAAATAAATCATACCAACTCTACAGGACCTTTGATAACAATGAATGTATAGCTCTGGTAAATACATTGTCCAATTGTCGAATAAATCCCAAACACGAAATATAGGATAGTACTCGTATATATACATAGTGGAGCATACGAGGAATCACTATTCAATTCAGCTTATTTCAACTGCAACACTCTTTTTTCCAGAATACCGAGAAAACTTTAAAGGAAGATATATGGATTGAAAATATTTCTAAAGTACCCTCTTCTACCGTAAACTTAAAATCACTTGTCATCGTATATATATTTGTATAAGCTGCTTCGAGTAAAAAAGATATTAATAGTTGTGAGGACATAGGTTTGCTGAACATAGTTAGGTTGCATAGGAAGCACATTTTAGTGCTTCATTCTTTTTCCAAGCAATGACTTTTATAGACCTCACATCCAATAAAAACTTAGCGAAGACTATTAAGTAGAATCTAAGATGATTCGTAAGAGATAAATTTGTCGAAAATGTTAAACGAGTTTGTTTGAAAAGCAACACTCCTCGCATGAAAGTCAGCACGTGCCAGTATCAGCATCCTTGACAGAGAGTTCGACAGTAGGTATACAATAAACATACCATCAGAGTAGCTATTTATCGTACGAGTGTGACTGAAACGACGAAAAGGACGAAGGAAAGGAACGTTACGTTGTCCTCTTAACGACAGTCACACTCACACTTTAAATTTCAATAACAGCATAAAAATACAAAATTCTACCATAATATATAATCGTATACTATTCCTCCAACTTTGTCCCATTTAGTTTTTAAAGGATTGCACAGAAGAAGCCTAAATCTATAGCCGTGAAGAGAAGTCTTCAACTTTTGCCAGACTTATTTCTTCGAGGACACCTGTGGTAATATTAGTTGTTGATATTAAGGATTCAAGTGGGTAAAGCTATAGGAACGACGGAGGAAAGAAGGATTCATAGTTTGTCGAGAATTCGAGGATTGACTGGTCGTTATAGGAGGCCTGTTCAACCAACATGTGGCTCGATCGGATGAAATAACTGCCGAAACCTGCTCGATTCCCGAATTTTCGATCGAGTACTGGCCACTCGCTCGTTCCATCTCACTCCCCCCTCCTTGCTCTTCATCAAGCTGTTCAAGAACCTTTTCCTTATTCCGCGTAACAGGCGTAAGCAACTTCTCGAACGTGTCAAGTTCAATGCTACTGTATCTCCGTTTCTTCCCTCTCTTTCATTATACACTCGACTCTCTCCGAAAACTTTACCGTCTACCCTTTTCCATCGACGTCGCTTTTATTATCGCTTCCCCCTCCTCTCCACTCTCGGTCAATGTTATTCTCCTTCTGTTTTACGAACAAGCATGCCAACTCGCTTTATCTCTCTCTCTCCTCTTCGCTACTCGTCTCACCACCCTCCCCCCCCCCCCCTCTTCATCCTAAACCCAGCATAACCCCACTCGATTCCTCCCTCCCACCATCCTCTCTTCGCTGCCAATCTCGCCATTCTCGCCTCGCGGCGGCCAATTCTCTGGCCATCTTTTTCCGTTTCTCTTTCGTTCCATCCGAGAGCATGCAGCTACTGTGCGCGTCAAAGCCTCTTTTTCCTACCTGCTATACCTATACTCGTCGCACGGTAGCCAGCTGAGCAGCTGCTGCCGGCGATTCGCGATCATAATCACTGCCACTCTCTCCCCCCCCCCCCCCCCCTCTCTCTCCTCATCTCCAAAAGTTACAACCTACTCTCACACATCTGCGATCAAAGTTATCGAGCTTTCAGAAAATTTTCTTACGCACCAGTGACGCATCACCGAGATTCTATACGCGTGACCTTCGGATTTACAGTCTTCTCGCTTTCTTCGTGAATTTGAATAATAATAATAATAGTAACGCGCACAATGATTCCTTAACAGCGTGGTTCTTTTGTGAAAGTTCAAAGACTCTGTGAAATTCGCTCGATTAAACGTAAGGAAGTGTGCTTGGAGCAATTTGTAACAATTTTTGGAATAATTTGCATAATTTTAAATTTTATTGTAATTTCTTAGTGGTAGCTAGCTTCTCTTAAAGATCAATTATTCGTTCATGAAATACAGAAGGAAATTGTTTAGAATCTTTGTTGATCTTAGCAAAAAATTTATTTTTTCAAAATTAGTCGATTGTTACAATTTGCTCCTTATTTGGGGTAAGTTGTAGCAAATGATTTGCAAGCATTATATATTGAAAACGACAACATGTAAAAATCTTTTTGTTTATCTTCCCTTCATTAATAGATGAAAAAAATGTTTACTTAAGTACTAATAAATATTTATGGTAAAATAAGAGGAAGATTATTCAATTAATCATAAAGTTGATTAAATTACTATTAACATAGACACAAACGTACATTTTTTTCCACTCACACACTTTATACGTGTCCACTCTTAGCAAATTACGCATTACACCCATTCTTCTTCATTACATTTGCTATAAACATATTCGCAAACCAAGACTGCAGCTACAATTTACCTATAGAATTTAACCCAACCTACAATTTTGAACGTTTTTCCTTATGAAGAAAAATATAATGCGACTAGATAACAAAATAACACAGCATTTCAAATCTTAAAACAGTCAGAATAAAGAGATATTTATTTTTTATGTTGGAATTAACTAATTTACCTTAAATCAAGATTTACGAAAAATATTTGTTTCCATTTACTAACTAAATTTAAGCATACTACCGTATCTCTTATTTTTCCATTTAGATTAAGCACTGATTATGTTTACGTAGTAGGAATAGTTATATTAGAAATATTCATAGTGAAAAATTTGATCAAAGTTTTCATATAGCTTTGCGCAATGAGAATGTTACAAATTACCCCTGTTACATCCAGCCCCTTGGCTCTCCTATTTCTTTATTAAACTTATACCAACGAATTAATCGGGTTTTCAGACGCAATTGAAGAAATTTCCTTCAAGCGGATACATGGCCGTGAAACATCTTATTCAAGAAAAACTTTTCCAATATATTAAGCAATTCGAATTTCTTTCGAAGGAACGAGATTATTCGTCTAAAAGTATCTTTAAATGGTACGTTGCCGTATATTTGAAGAAAATTCATTAAATTATAAATAATTATGTTTTATATATATTTTTAAAGAAATTTGGTAAATTGACGATGTTTACCATCATTAAGAAAAATTCAACGAGTTTAACTCGAAATCAAATGAACCCAATTCGTCAAAGATGTCCGAATGATGTTTCCTTAATTAATACAAGAGTTTATTGCATATTGCTTCTTACACTTATATTCGCTGTATGATTGTATTTTAATAAATTCATGATGGGTAAAAGTGTAATGCCCCCCTCCCTTTTGGAACCTCTGAAATGCACGAAAAATACAGAATATTTTTTCAAATAACTAACTTAGCCGTTCGATGACCACGGCTCTGTGTCTCATCTTTGCAGGTTCAAGCGAAGTTCGGATCAAAGTGGTATACCTCGCGTGGCATGAACTATAATAATTTGATCCGTATTGCGTTTGAAGCAGAGACGAGACGCCAGACCTAATTTTGTTAAAACTATATTGCCCGGAATAATAAGATAGAAAAAAGAGCAACCTAATTACGGAGTAAGGACCGTATGGAAATTTCCGTTGTGTGTGTGTGTGTGTGTACAAAGAACATGCGTAAAGTTTCTGTTTAGTCAAAACGAGTTATTACATATGATTATTCAAGATGAAAGAGAAAGGGATGTTACAATAATTTTGGGAGCATAGCACGTGCTTTCCTGTGTAGATAGAAACGCAGTATTACATTTTTTTTAGAAAGACAGCAAATATAACAATCTCCTCCTTAGCTGGATTGAACATTGTCCTGTAGCCTGTAGGGGACTAAGGAGCAAGTTGTAATAACTTTTGCAGAAACGTATAAGATTTTAAATGTTTTTTATTATTTCTTGATTTTAGCTTTTTTCTTAAAACACAATTATTCGTGCATACAGCACACAAACAAATCATTCAAAAACTTCATTGATTTTACGAAAAGAAATGTTTTTTCAAAACTATTCAGGTGCTACAGTTTTTTCTGTATCTGGACCTCTTTGTATAACAAATGATTGACGATATTACAATGAAGACACTAGTCTTTATAGAAATCTCGTTTTGTTTAATAATTCTTTTATTAATTATAGGAAAAAGATATTAACTTTAATACTATTAAATAATCTATAGGAAAATAAAACGTAAATGATTTAATTAATGAAAAGACCGATTGAACAAAAAATAGTTCTCATTAAAATTAAAATTAATGCGAGGAATTAAAAATTTTGTTTACTCAAATGCCCCATACGTGCACACTATTTGCAAATTATACATTGCACCCATTCCTCCGTAGTAAAGATACTAAAAGGACCTCCAAAAAATGTGATAGTTACAACTTATCCGAAATCCGAACCCAAACTTTGGTACGTTTTTGCGCATTTTTAAAAATAGAACGTAAGTAATGAATAAATGAAAGCAGCACTTTAAAGATTAATAAATATCTAGAATACATAGGCATTTACTTTTTTCTAAATTAATTAATTAACCTTAAATAAAGAACCGAATTGAAAATGATTTGAAGGTGAGGGCGGGCGAATTTGTTTTAAATGTATATGACAGTGCCTCGACACAGTATGTATATATATATATATATATACATACATATAAGCACATATACTTGCTGTCGAGACACTACCGTGTCTCCAGATTTACGAGTAGTATATTATGCAACTAATACGAGAGACATGTGTTTTTTAACAAGTGAAAAGTTCGTTGCAAGAGCGGGTGTATGATCAGTCACACGAGACAAAAAAAACATCTCGCACATGTTGCATTTATTACCTGTTGAAACGCTATGGTAAAAAGCTTGACTCGTCAAGCAGGGCTAAGCGTACGTACGTATATAGCAGTCGTTTTAGGCACTTAGGCACGTACAGCTTTGAGAAGGGTGCGTAAAACGACTGTTTCTCACACGCTGGCCTTGAACGAGAAATGGAGCTTCTCGCATAACCTTTCAAGAATTTATACGTATTCCTTACGTATAACCATTTGAATTCCAAGCAGCACGATCGCACTCTTCAGATTCTGTGTCGAAAAATCCTAATACCGACAAAAGTGTAAGAAGCGCTATAGTGCCCGCGCCACGCCGCTTGGGATTTATCGACATAAAAAGAAGGAAGTGTTGTCGCGCTCCTTGGGTTTTTTCGTACTCATTTAGAGAAAGCGCGGTCGCGCCGTTCAGGATTTTCCGACAATGTTTCTTTGTTATCCCTTGGGATTCAAACGGTTAACAACTAAAACACAACACGTTAATGTAAACTTTTATTTTTCCGCTTTACTTGTACACTGATTATCTTTACGTAATAAGTCCAGTCATGGAAGACATGTAGAATGATGAATTCTGATGAAAATGTTCAAATATCATTGCGTAATGATTATGGTACAAGTTGTAGCCCTGTTTTAATTAGCTTCTAAATACCTTCTTTTTAAAAAATTACAAGATTCTGGTACAAGGTTAAAAATATTCTTATTCGGAACAGCTTCGGAAATTAGGATATTAGGCGCAGATATAGATACACGAGTGTGTTAATAATTACATTTGTTTTGGTGTTTGAAAGGAACTGGAATATACTGGAAAGATAGATATAGTAAGTGTTATCAAGGTATGTTTTGTTGTGAGATGAGTATCGTTAGAGTGTATAAAAGTAGATAGAGTTGCGATAACACGGATAAGACGTGTTTTGAAGTATCTCTAAATCCGAGCAAATCAGAAATATTGTAAAAGCGTCATTTGTGTTGTTCTTTCGTTCCAAGTTATTAATTATTAAACGTTTGGAGTTCACATTTATAAAACTGAATTATTTATTGCGAAAAGGATTACGTGAAACGTAACCGTATATAAAAAAGCAAAGGAAAAAAGAATGGTGCGTGTTGGCAGTAGCATCATTATATCCCCATCGTCATCGAGTCTCGTCGAATGAACAATGACATATTGCCGGAACATCCGGCCAAATTTCCCATTAATATTCTCTGACATACGTGTGTCACGCGGGCTCCTGACAAATGCCTTTGAAATACAGTCCTCTTGAATTCTGCGCGATGGTATACGAATAATAATCCTTATAATTGCAAAAATAAATTAGCGATAGAAATAGCATTAATGTTGGCGCGCGTTTGCCTTGGAGTATCTTCGAGTAACGCTAGGTTGCAGGTCGCTACTCTTTGAAACTGTAATTCCATCAACGCGACAGCTTTAAGTAGGTAAGATATTGTTGTATTATAGAAGGACGTACAGTTAAGATTTGTTAAGTTTAACAGAATGACCGAAACAACAAGAGATCAACAAGAAAATAAACTTCATTTCTTAAAGTATTTATTTAGTTAAATAAACTTGGAGAATAATGCAGTTACCACTAGGTTTTAATGCAGTTAACAGCGTTTACGAAGAAATAGCGTTCGCGGACTCTTATAACATACGGGTAAGAGATAGGATTTGCATGAAAGTGGATGCGAGAATCTGAAACCAATTAATCTTTGTCGTTGTTCATCCATCGTCATAATATAGCTGCGTCCATCGCTCTTCTCTCACGAAGATTTTATATGATTTTCTTAAATTTCTGACTGGTGTATTATAAATATAATTAGGTTTAGTCGCCTGCGCGTTATGACCAAGTGAACGAGTGATGAAAAGGAGGTAAAGAATTTGAAGAAAAAATTATGACCTATGTATGTGTAGCTTTACGGTTATTGCCAATGTTTGACTATTTTCTATATGATGTAGACTCTCGTATTCATCGTCAATGTTCCAAACATTAATTAACCTGCCTGAATAGAGTAAACCATTTACTGGTTATATACGTACAATTTCTTCCCTTATTTCGTATGCTGCAGTATTCTTGTAGACCAGCATATTGTATGCATCTCGCCTAGGGCACTCTAAGATATTACACTACCACATGTCGCAAAGAATTTTTCAGCAAGCTTTACATTGCAGTTTTAGCAATCATGAAACATATCGTCAATTGTTTGACTATTTACCGAACTGTAATTAGATTTGGCAGAGCGAATATCAATTAATTTTGTTATTCTTTCATATTAACATTGAATTATAATCCATTAAATAGTCAAACACTTGACGATATGTATCTTGATTGTTAAAAGTATATTGTAATTTTTAGTAACAAATTTGTTTCGTGTACACTATACAAAATTAATTTGAAGATGTTGATTTGGGAAGAGTAATTTAATGTTTATATGAAATTTCGTGTTTTGGGACTGGATACGAACTTGTTTGAAAATTACAGCCATTAAAAGAATTTCTTTAGTTTTTAGAAAAATTGCTTATAAATTTATTTTCCTTATTACTTTCATTTTATTACAGTAGTATTTAATTTTTAAGTAAGGTGTAAAAGAAGTCCTTGAAATTTTGTAAAGTGAGTTTAAATGCCTTAAGTATTTCGCGTTAACCTTTATAAATATTATTAAATATTTGAATAAATTATGCATTGCGAATGAATAAATGAAAAAAATCGATTAGACGTATCATCAAGTGAATATCTAATGGAACATGCTTCAAGCAGATTATAATTAAAATCCATTTCATTGAACGGTTAAGTTAACATTTATTAACATCATGAAAAATGATGAAATCTGACGAAATTATCGAGTCCCTTGTTTATTATAACCTTCTCCTATCTATCTTCAATATATAATATTGACGAGGTCCAAATGATCTAGTTTCTTGATCATAGCGTTTTAACCACGTCACCTGAATGGCTGAAATACAAATAGAGTAAATCACGCTAATCAGACTTTTTTCAAGTTTATACACTCGATATACCACAATATAAAATTTTATCACACATTAATTTGTCATCAATTTGATTAAGGGGGTATCCTGCTTTAGAACACGTTCAAAAAATCGAATTTTTTTTTATTGCTTAAGTCTATTCCTTATATGTATAAGAACATATATCCGAAGTTATAGAGTCGGATTCGAAGTATTTCCGAAGATACAGCACTAAACGCAGCGGGGCATCGAGCAAGTGCCAGTGCTCGGTCAGACTGAAACGCGCGCGCTCCTCCCCTCGTCATCGTCTTGCATCCTTCAAACATTCTGCTCGATTGATTGACGAAAAAGTGGAGGAACATATTCGTCCAATCTACGAAGAACTTTCGAATGACGATCTCATGACGCGATGCTTAGGTGGACACACGCAAAATTCGAACGAATCGTTCAACTCCACTGTCTGGCGCATAATTCCGAAACATCTCAATTCTGGTAAAAAAATCGTAGAAATTGCTGCGTATATGGCTGCAGGAATGTTCAATGAAGGATATTCAGCAGTTCTGCATACCATGCAATTACTCAATTTGAAAATTGGCCAGCAATGTAAAATGTTTGCGAATAATGTCGACATACAACGGATTGAACGAGAAAGACGACGTTCGTCTCTTTCCAGTAAAGGAAGCTCGTACGGCTTGTAGACTTGAACAACTTCAACAAAATGAGTTCCATGAGGAAGCTGAAGGTCTATTGTATGGCGCAGGAATAGCTGATTAGCGAATTATTGCCGTAAGTAGTCGAAAATTAACATTTTTCCAGTTCATAAACTTCAAAGCGCTTTTTCTCGAGTTTTCGTTTTTCCACTTTTTCTAAACTGGCGGGCGTGTTTGCAAAAAAAATAAATAAGCTATCGTAACGATCCGAAGTTTGTTAGCTTCAGTTTTATCTACTCTTCTATATGAACCAAAAAGGTTTTTGGAAATAAATTTCTAAAAGACTTTTTCAGCACATTGAAGAGATTTTTTTCTCGTAAAGAGCACTTTTTGCTTCAAATTCGGAAAAAATTTCAAATTTCACAATTTTTTCGGAATTTTCTTTGTTCAAATAGAAAATACATGTATGAAAATGAAATATTTTTTTGGCTTTCTGTTTCAGATCAAAATTAAGAGCTCTATCACTCCCGCCAATAGAAGACTCGGATTACGGATTGCCCAACAAATGTGTCTAATAATCGGCTGCATTTTGATATTTTTCCTTAAAAAATTTTTTTTATAATATTCAATTATATACTAAAATATTCCTGAAAGTTCGCTGGAGTTGGTTATTTTTTTCTATCTTAAAAAAATTCCCTAGAAAACGGTTTTTTAGGCCTTCCAAAGCAGGATACCCCCTTAATAAGCCTATTCAATGATGTAGAAAAAACGTACAACCTATTATCATTGACTGCAGCTGACTGGACTAAAAAAGAACGAATGCGACGACGCGAAAAGTGTTGGATTGAAGAAAGGTGAACTGCAGGAAAGCAGGGGCGATCCGAGAAATTATGCAAAGAAGCAAAGTTGCGTGGGTAGTCGCTGCTACAGAGAGCGAATCAAGTCGGATGATAAAATAAAGTGTAAATTAGTTTTACAAGAAGATGACCAAATTCGCAGTTAACGGTTTCCTGTTGGTTCGTGTGTTGTTGCACCTCGGTTGCGGGCTGTTGGATAATTGGCCCTTTTTATACGAGAGAGAGAGAGAGAGAGACGAAAAAGTGTCGTTGACTGAGCAGACAAGGGAAAGAGGAGAGCTTAGCGTAGAAAAGATGCCAGCAGCTTCCACGGTGTGAAATGTCGGGCGTGGGGCGTAGAGCAATCTGCGGATTAGCGATATTTCCGTTGGCAACGTCCATTCGTCGTCTTATTGTCGTCATCGTCGAAAACGGCATAAATCTTGACGTAACTCGAGATGAGATAGGAATCGGTCCGGCGCAAAATTACTTATGCAAATGAGGAAAGCCGCGTGGGCTTCTTTCGGAAGAACATTAGGCTATCAGCTGCCGTGTAAATCTTGCTCGAGCGATATATGTAACTGGCAGGCAGGCAGCAGCAGGCGTAGCGGCTTTGGCCATAACCGCCTGCGTCAAAGTCCAGTTTAATTATCGATTGACTTTGGAGCGTCGTCCATCGAAACCCAACCACGATCCTCGCTCTTCCACTAAAATCTATGTATGATACGAGACACGATGTTCTTCATCTTTTCCACGCGGGACTTTTCGTTCGAGCGGGACAAAGATTTCACTCGTGCAGTAAAATGGCCGATTCGAGCCACTCGCCAGGCAAGCAGCCAGACAGGGAACGTCACTCTGGTTTACTAACCCAATTAATTTTGACGAGTCATCGCTGGAAATCATTGATTGCTTCGAGACAGCCGGCGAGGTCCCCAGCCGTTTTTTTCTCAAACACATGCATGCATGCATGCGAGTGTCGAGAAACTCGATGTAACAATTGATCGTTATGCACGTAGAACCTTGAAATATGTTAAGTTGAAGGTGAAATATATGTACACATATATATTGGCGATAACTGCGAATTTATGATCCAGCTATTTCAAAGAGTCTGATGCACCATTGGACTCTCTTCGAGGCTGCAGCTTTGGAAAATGGATGAGAGGAAAAAGACATTGTTGTTTTCTTTCGCTATTTCGTTCAACATTTGAGGATTGTCGTTCGTGTTGCTTGTAGATTATTTAGGATGAATAATTGCTTCTGTTGCTGTTGTTCTTGTTACGCAATAAAGAGAAGGAAACTCGATCTGCTTTGAGAGCGTATGAAAGGAGGGCTTTTGATTTAGAGGCGGTGTTCCGAAGATTTTTTAATATATATTTAGTTTCATGAGGACATACTGGGTAGTATTGTAGTCGGATATGTTTTAAGGGAACGAAGAGTCTGCTCGAGCTAAATTGAAAAATCTATTTTTTCTTTGGTTTTTGTTTTGTTTGAAAACCTTCACACATGGCCAGTACATTTTCAAAAATATAACATTAAATTCGATCCTAATATTTATATACCTATATGTTAGAAAAAGACTGAATAACTCAGATAGGCATCTTTAATGTTTTGATGTAGCCATTGTGTTGTTTTTTAATGTTTGATGTGCGCATGACGTTAGGGAGTTGAGCAGTGTTTGATAGCGTCACAGTCAAAAGCAACTGTGATTTTAAAAACTTATAGAAAAAGTTTAAGTTTGAGCATTTATTAGTGAGAATGACAGTGCTCCTTTATGACAATCGTGCATACCTGTGAATTCTATTAAAAACAAAATCTAATATATAGGGTGTTTTTGGTATGTTTTACGTAAGACGCCCCAGAGCATGGATACAAAATAATGCGTATCTCTTTAACTATAAGAGATATTCCATTTTTTCATATGACCTTTTTGAAAGCAAATAACAAGAGGTTTCGTAAAGGTCCTACATAAAAATTGAATATCTCTTATGATTAAAAAAGTACGCATCATTTTCTATTTATGCTCTGGGGCGTCTTACGTTAAATACTCTGTATATATGTATATGTATAGTTACGAGCAGCCCCCCAAGCAGGTAAAACCCAAAACGGTGTATGCCAGAAAATTCTCAAGGTGGTTTTCCATATACACCACTTTTTTCAAGCTAGCGGCAATCGAACCATCATATTAAGAAAGTAGGATCTGCAGTTTTTTGTACTTTTATTTATGCTTATATCGTCATATTTATTCCAATTCTGTGTTCGTAAAATCTCGATAATACATCTGAATTTTTTTAGCATTTTTATCACCTTAAACCACTTTTGAACCATTCATGCACATGTATCTTAATTGTTAAACGTTCAATTATTGTGAAATATCATAAATGTCGTTCACAACTTCTAATCTTAACACGATAACGTGCCTCATCGAATTTTCTCTCATCTGACTTAATCCAAAGTTTAAATTAAAGATAACAAAATTTCTACGCAAATGAACTTGTGAAATTTAAAACTTATTATTATCATACAAAGTTATAGAGAAAATAGGAACGAATTCTCTCATTGTCTTTTCTTCTCGTCGATATTTTTGAATTTTTATTTTTTGCTTTTGGAATTCCATTTACTTTATACATGACATTAAAAATTACTTTTCTTAGATTTTATGTTTTAAAACTTTCTTTGAAGACTGAACATTTCCCGCTGTTTTCCTGATTCCTCTATTTGCACGGCTCTATCTATACAGGGTGTATCACCGAAGATGCACCAGAAGTCGAGCATAAAAATTCATTTATCTGTGTAAAGATAAGAGATATTAATTTTTGTATAGCACATTTTTAATTGCAAATGCAAAGGAGCTTCAAAAATGTTATATACAACAAATTAATCTCTTTTATTTTTTCAGAGATAAATGAATTTTTATGTTCGACTTCTGGTGCACCTTTGGTGATACACTCTGTATATACACATATTCTTATACAATTTTTAATCTAATTCTTTCTTTTTTAGACATGATTTCATACGTATCAAAATTTTTGCAAAGCTAAATAAATTGTAATCATGAAAAACTGCGTTTGAGAATAAGCTTTGTTACAATAGACTCCCTCCTTAAATATATAATAAGGGTCCCTAGGGGTTTTCTTTTGCTCTAAAAATGAAACAATATCAAGTTGGTCACACGTGCTGAATATTTGCATTGAATAAATTTAGAACATATGTATTTTAAGTTTTAACCGATATTATAATTACTACTAGCAATTCTATACTCCCAAAGGGCTCGAATAATTCCAATTTTATACTTTTCGCAAAAATTGCACAATGTTTTTATCTACATTTGTTATGAATGTAGTTGCATAAACCATATATTTATGCATGATATGACTCGTACATAGTATATATTATAAAATATTTCAATTTGGAGGTGGTTGCGGTCTTACGAAAAAAGTATGTATAATCGAAAAAATTGATGAATTTTTGGCAAGAATAAAAAATTATGCATTGTTGACCCCGTGAGGAAAATGTCACATTAAAATTAATACATATTTAAAATATTTATGTTCCAAAATAATTAAATTCAAAAGCTCTTATGCGTGATCGATCTTACGCGCGCGCGCGCGCGCGCGCGCGTTTTCTTTATTTTCAAGGTCAATAAACCCCCTAATGAATCATCATCCATTAAATCAACAAAATTCCCTTACAATTTAATAATTCATTATGAAATATCCACAAATAACAAGAAAAGGAGAAACCATGTAATACTTTATTAGAGATTCATACATCAATTACTGTTTTTCTTCATCAACTTAATTTTTATATTTTTATAGAAGACTTTTTAATTCCTCTATCCAGTTGGCATCTCATCTAGAGAAATCTCATAAACAATAGGACTTTTTCCTATAGCACTGCAAATAATTCCAGTGCTGTAATATGTTCAGAACTAGTTCTATATATTTTCTAAGATTAATAAATTTACTATTTATAATGTCTAATCTCATGCTATAAATCATAGTTGCTTCTCACATAAAATTATTTTTCTTAACCTTTCCCTAATATGGTTCTATTGACCTACCGCTTTTTAAGAGAATAGTTGTTCGGCTTTGAGAACAAAAAAAAAGCCTTTAACCCGCCAATAGGCGCGTGCTTTTTTTTTACGTAGATAGGCGCGTGGGGTGCCACGGACACCCCATTTGTTTTTCGTTATTAGACGTAAAATATTTACAAATACAGATTTATTTTTCAATAAATATCATCTATGCGAAGTTCCCTTTGGTATACAATAGCAATTGCATTTCTTTACATTATTTGTATTAATTAAACGCTAATATTTTTAAGTGACTGCACCAATTTTTCGCTACGTTACCAATAGATTTCTATTTTTGGGGTGTTCTGAACACCCCGCGCGCCCATTGCCGGGTTAAACATAGGTGTTTTTTTAAACCGGAACTCCATCTCAAGTAAGATGCTGCTGCAAATGTCTTTGACTTACATCGATTTTGCCCCGGAAAAATTGACGGTCCAGAACTTTTAGCCACAATATATTCTCTCCATTTCTAACCTTGGTAGGAAAATCAGTCAAAGTCGCGGCTGTACATATGTCCATCGCTATATAATGTTGTAACGGTGCGAATTTTAACTCTTCAATTAATGATATATTTTCCTGTTATTTACAATAATTTAGGAATTTGCTTGGCAATCCTTACTTGAATTAAAATTTCACATTGATGCCACTGCAACATTCTACGCCAGTACATTAAAATTTCCTACGTCGACTCAGCAGCGTCACGTGATATTTTATTTGTTACACACATTTATAAATTATCCCCATACCACGAACAAGCTCACATCGTAACTGCTAACAGTTAAAATACACGAAATTGTATTCTCTAATATGTAAAAATTTTTTTTCCTAGAATTCTTCAATTTATTAGGAATTATTGGAGTGGACGGAGCAACTGGAATCTCCCACAGAACTATCTTCGGAGCATTTCGAACATTATTGACTAGAAGTTTTTATTGTCATCTGTGATACCTTGTAAAGCAAGAAATACTAGGCATGCAACGTTAAAACTTGACTTTTCGACGTGAATTGTTCTTTTCAAAGTATTTCTTACAGAGAGAGAGAGAGAGAGAGAGAGAGAGAGAGAGAGAGAGAGATGAAAGAAAAGGCTATTACTAACAATAGCATGTTCATACCTAAGAGCGTGCAAATACTGTGAATAATATATGGCGTTAATAAAAAATTATTCTTAATTTTTTGGCTCGTCTTTTTCCGAAAAATAGAAGAAGGCTTTATTTTCAAAGAGATCCTCGAGCTTTCCTCTTAGGTAAAAACTTCCAGATAAGACTATGGCATTATTCGAAAACTGATTTTCAAGTCATTTGATTCTTTCAATAATGTAGCAATATATTCTAAGTAAGAGAACAGTAAAATTTTAAACAGCGAAAAAATTTTTCTTAAAATTGCTTTTTTAATATAATATTTCTTTTTTGACTACCTTATTAGATATAGCAATTTATAAGGCTCATTGCCGATAAGATAAAAGGACTTTAAAATTAATCAACAAATAGCGCCTTATGTATTGTTATCTAGAATTTTCAGCTTAACAGGCGCTTTTGAGGATCTTTTTTACAATAGGCAGAAAATAAATTTCATACAGCACCAGGATCAGGTAAGACGTCAGGAAATAAGAATAATAATGGGTATATTTTCACATATGTGCGTTTGGCGGCATAGAACGGTGATAAGTATGAGCTTCTTTTGTTTATCGAAAAAAAGTGTCAACAAAAGTGACAGTAATGTAATTTTTCCGTTGTATCAAAGCCCAGATTTATCGGTTTAAAATTGACTTATCTCAGCAATGATGCTTTTACGGAAGTAATGGTACATGCCTTTCAACAAAATTTATCCTCAAGAATATGCGATTAAAATTATATGCATTGTTACTGATACACCCTGTATACCAATACCCAACAAGTTAGCCGCTTGAAATTTTTTCAATAATAATTAACTCGGGTACATCGTACCAAATGTGTTTTTCGATCGTTAAATCAACAGAAGATTAATGTTTTATATGTTTCTCTATAAATACCATAAAAAATCGAGTTTTGAAGGGAGATTTAACGAATGAAACAACTTCTCCAAAAATACTATAAAATAGGATGCAAAAATTTCATAATATTAACGTCAAGATGAAAAATGAAGTGGAAAATTGCTTATATTATCGAATAATATTGAACGTAAGTACAAAAGTGAATGACTTTGTTTAATTTTTTTAATATTGTGTGTTATTCAAGATATTTAATAAAAACCGAAGCTAGTAGATACTAGGATTGAGATTTGAAAAAAAAGTTGACTCTAGTATGGTCGATATCGAAAAGTACAAAGTTGAGGGAGAAGAATGAACGGAGGGTGCTTGAATGGTAACTCGCGTGGTCTGGTCTCACTCGTGGTGTTGCGTAGTTGAGCGTCGCGCGTCGCGTTGGTATATAGCCGGGGGCCCCATACGGTTAGTTACTCTCTAGAGACGCGCATACACATATATACACACTTATGCTCAGCCACGTAATCCACGAAGGCTCGATGGTGATTCCACAGCCGGGCGAGTTTGCTTTTCCGTTTGCGTTTGCGACTCATAGCACTAAAAATACACGAGTTAATTCATATAAGGAGAGCGGAAAGTAATCTCCGAAAAGTTGCGAGGGATTAGCAGAGCGCGCGCCTATACGTCAGTGGGTTTAAATTTAAACGAGACGTTGAGCGCGGATTCTTACCTATCGTCGGACATGCCTCGGGAAAGACTATAATCGTCTTGCTCGTTTAGAGAGAGAGAAAAATTGCTCGAGTGTGGAGCGAGGCGACAAAAATAAACACACGGATGGGATCACGCACGTTCCCGAACGAATGTTTTCGCCGATCGGTAATATTGTGAATGGTGATCTAGATGGGAGGGGGAGTATATTTGTACAAAATAATCGTGGTTCGCGTTGAGCGACACTTATACACGACAATCAAGGATTGTACAGAGAGCGCAAGGCAAGCTTGAAAGAAGTACTGAACTTTTGGGGCGACATTTGTGTGTGTGAATAAAATAATCGCGATTCATTGAACGACACTTACACAATAATCAAGGATTGTACAGAGATCGCGGAGCCCGCTTGAATGAAGCATGAAAGTTTTTGCAACATTTGTACAAAATAGTTGCAATTCGTTGAGCTACACCTATACATATATATACATAATAATGAAGGATTGTACAGAGAGCGCGAAGCTCGCTTGAATGAAGCATGGAATTTTTGGCAACATTTGTACAAAATAACCGTGGTTCGTTGAGCGACACCTATATATATATATAATAATGAAGGATTGTACAGAGAGCGCGAAGCTCGCTTGAAAGAAGCACGGAATTTTTGGCGATATTTGTACAAAATAATCGCGGACCGTTGAGCGACACTTATACAATAATAAAGGATTATACAGAGAGCGCGATGCTCGACTGAAAAAAGCACTAAATTTTCGGCGACATCCATGAGGGCGGGTGAGCGAAGATCGATGCGCTAGAATGTTAACGAGACTGCTGCACGCATCTTGGATTTTTCCCATTGACGTTTAGAAGCGCGCGCGCGCGCGCGCGCACATAGTCGACATGTGAGATTGCGATTAAAAGGCGCCGCACGGCGCACGGACAGCGCGCTTGAAAACGTGCATTCGCGCGTGGTCACACGTGATTGGTCGTCACGATAGCAGGCATTCTAAACGAATAACGACGCGCATTTGCATTGTCCAAGGTAACCGGCGCTATTTCTTACGCAACTTGTAACTAGCGGCGCGAGTACAGGAAGCCGAAGCATCTCCTCCTGTGCGCGTCGCTCGCGCCCGCCACAATGCGAGGTCCTCTTCTTCCTCTCTCGGGGCCCGAAGTACCACGTACGTACGCGCAACTCCCTCGTGTCGTTGCGACGTTCCCGCGCGCTCTTTCAGCGACCGTTCGTTGCCTCTTTTTCCTATTTCTTTAGCATCGCTTCGGCTTGGTCTCTCTTTCCCTCTTCCACGCGCGCTCCCTGGATGCGTGGAGGAACACGGTGTGGAATTGACGCGCGTCGAGCATGACTTTGCACTCCATCGCTAACCAGCTAAACACTCTCGGCAGCAGCTCACGCCAATATGAAATTCCTCTATATTTATTTTCGTGCCAGATTCTCAGGATAAATTCTTAGGACTGGTCATTGAGTGCATCACCACGCCACGACACGGCGAGAGACTTTCTTGGTATATACTATATATATACGAATACCGACAGATTACGGTGCAGGAAATACATATACATATATATATATATATATAGCCATTGGCTCTGTTAGGTCGGGAAATATTCAGTTTTGTACGCATGGGCATTATTAGTTGTGTGGAAAAGTGCTATAATGTTGGAGAGGGAGGGGGGGGGGGGGGGCATATTTAAGAAGAAAATCATCGCTGAGCGAGCGACCTTTTGGAAATCTTTTTCCTCGACTCTCGATAAACAGCCACTTGGGCACGACGATTTAGTACGAGAACGCTATATACATTGCGGGCACGTTTCTGATAAGTCGCGCCGGGGAGGAAGACTCGTTCCTACGTGGACGAGCAAAGCTTTCTTTATGCGAGGGACTCTTTGGTGCGCGTCCGATACACAAATGCTTAATATACATATATCTATTATTGAGGGGGGGGGGGGGGGGGAGACAATTTTCATCGTAATTCGTTTGTCATATCTATATATATACATATACAGGGCTGATCCACCACGACGCCATCGTTTTTCGGATTAAACGAGCTTACAGTACGTACGTGCGATAACCTGATAAAACTTTCGATCTCTCGCGATACATACAGGTGTGTGCTGCGAGTGGCTGTTATTCTCGCGGAAATTCCGTCGCACTGCTGCAATTTCCTTTTATTCCTACCGGTAGATAAGACTCTTTGCTTTTCTTTACTCTCAATCTCTTATCACTCTGTACGAGATTATAGAGCTCCTACTCCCTCCTCCCTTCTGATTTCAATTGAAATAATACGAAATGTCGCAATGCTTCGCTCGTAGCCTTTCCGATGCTTTTTCTTACATAAATCGCATTTCGAGAGAGATAATATGGTAATAACGCGTGTACGATAATAAAATGGAGACAGCTGCAACCGTAGCTATAATTTGCATGTGGCTATAGCAGTCATTTGCTATAGACACGGAGGGAATAGAAATTGTCGAATGAACGAGCTACTCTCCCGGTGCTGACTAGATTTCACGGAAAAGCTCGCTACTCTACTTTGCTTTTTTAAACTATCCTTCATCGGTCTTGCTTTCGAATCGATCAATTCTTCCATTTTATATATATATATATACAATGTATATTGCTAGAGCGAGGTGCGTAGGATTACATTATCCAGTCTCTGTCTTGCTCTAAATGGCTGACAATCGAAGTAGGAATAATATCCAAGTGTTCCTCGCACCCTACGGTATATTTGACAGTTTTACAGGAAGTGACAAGAAACAGGTTATTGGATATTAATTGTATCCTATGGTATATACAACCTACCACTCGTCATTAGAGACCGAGTTACCGGAGATAAGCTCGATTATACTGGTAAAAATTCCACATTGCAGTCTCGTTTGGTAAAAACTACAGGAGTCGGTTATCCATCGTCTTCCTCCCAACATACGTAGATCGATCCTCATTCTTATGCACCGAAGGTAGCATGTAAAAAATCAAGAAATCGCGCTGACAAAATTCGTCCATTCCTCGTTCCCATGTCAACAGCTCGAATCTTGGAAATGTTTTTGAACGCAGCATTGGTATGTATATATATATATATATATATTATATATAGAGCTCGACAGGTAGTTTCTCCAATTGGAAGAGTAGCTTGGAATGCAGATGAGAGAGAAAATTTCTCGAGGCGAATCTTCCAGCGCGAGTTTTCCTGGATTGTTCGAAGAAACGCAATTGGACGCGTCCCAGTGAAAACATTGAACAATCGTGGTTGTTCAGGAAGTTGCTTGTATAGAGCAATCGCAGGCGCGGTTCTATTCTCGGCGTAGTAACTTTACCTCGACTCTATACGAGAACGTTTAACGTTAAGCACCAGCGGTACTTTTATCGGCTCATTGTCCGATCAGCTGCGGTGTGAAATGGAAAAAGAGCTAACGAACCTTGGGAAAGTCTGGTAGAAATAGGTGTGAGGGGAGGGGGGGGGGGGGGATAAATTCGAAAGAAGAGGAACTCCGCGCTGCTCGGACGACAATATAGCGCGTAACGAGCGGCTAGCTGAACCCTGTACAGCATCCAGCTTCATGGAACTGTACATTTCCGAAGGATCGTTTCATCATCGAAGATGTGGAATTTCTTCGCTTCGAGACAAAAGCATGAAAATAAGAAATAGGCCGGATAGTATGATCGATGAACGGATCCTAGTTACTCACATTGATCGAATATCTTAAGCATAGCTTTCTTGAGCTGCATAATCGTGCGGTGTCCCTGTGTAGGCACCTGGACGAAAAGGCGTGATCGACGAGATCGGCGAGATCTTCGTGGCCGAAGGATCGCTGAGGAATCGAGTAGGGCGAACGGCGTCTTTTCCGACTGTGCAGTCCATCGTCCGTCGAGGCTGCTCGGCAAAAAACTCGGCGGTTTCAAGGCTGCCTCGACACGCTGGGATGAGGACGCTCCGTCGTCCAGTGAGCAAGAAGAAACATCCAGCGCGACATCACTCGTGCAAAAAGCGTTGGAATGACTTTACTCGTTCGTGGCTCGCCTCCTTTTCCGCCAGTCTTGTGTGCGGCCTGGTGCCTCCACCACTCTCTCTCTCTCACACACACACACACACACACACACGGTGTCACTGTACGATGGAAAGAACCGCGATGCCTGAGCAGCGATTAAATACTTTGGGCGCCGGTTGAAAAATCTTCACTATTCGTCGACTCGCACCACGGATCACAAGTCACAGTACGAAGAATATCAGTGCATCCTTTTCCTGTCTCGGGACCACTGGAGATTTTATTGGGACGACAGCAGCAGCCACGTGGTCTTGCGCCTTTGGCCGCGCTACATTTGCAAATCATATCGGAGGATTTTCATCGCGGTACTGCGGGGAACGGTTGGGGGGGGGGGGGGGGGTATATACGCGCAGCGTCGACGTTAGGAACGAGCGAGATGCGGATGGCCACGCTATCCCCTCTACTGTGCTTTTGGTACTTGTTATTCACCCGTGTAAATATATATATATATATATATATGCTCTGGTACAGCATATGCACAACTCGGACGATATTATAGACAGTCCCCTCCTGATTTACGAGCTCCCTACTTCCGGACTGATGGCGTTCGCTCGCTCGCCACTTTTCCTTCCTTCTCAGACGTCGCAGGATGGTGGCAGTGCCGCGGTAAAATTCAACGCTGTCGGTTGAATGGTGTGTGTGTGTGTGTGTTGGTGTATCGGTAAAAAGTCTGGTGTATCGGCGTGGCACTCGAAAAAAGAGTGGACCAGCGAAATCGTGCATATACACACGAGAGTCAAGTCTCTCTCTCTCTTTCTCTCGTAAATGTCGTAGGCTTGAATGATGTTTACGATAAGGCGTCAGGTTAGGCTGGGTTATCGCGCTTGGCTTCTATATTGCTGATTGGAGGTTCGCGACACGATCCAGCAGCATCCACGGTCTACTCGAGGAAGATGATCCAGCACCGCTCTGCAGGCGTATGTCGTGGTCGTTGTTGTTGTTGCGTCGATGGTGTCAGTGCAGGAGCGGAGAGACGGTGCTACCACCTTGCAAAAGGGATCAGCTGAAAGACACACCGCTAGCCAGCCAATGACCAAGCGCAGCGTGCATTCAGCGCTCATTCCGCCGCGCACACCGTTTATTTAACGTTTGTTCACCACTTAGTCGTTGGACTTTGCTCCGTCGCTTCGGAGAGCAGTGTAGCTGTCGAAAGACGCAGCCTGCTCCTACAGCCCCGCTGTGTAATCGCTCGTTAAATTTCTCGGCAACGATAGGTAGCACTGCCGCTTTTACTATTTACTATTTCACGCCAGTCTGGCGTCGACGGAGCAATTTGGAGAGAGAGAGAGAGAGAGAGAGAGAGAGAGGGATGAACGATAGTCGCCCCGCGTAACTCCTAACCAATGAAACTCCTCGAAGAACCTCCTTCCCGACTATCGTTTTGCGCGGGAAATCCAACAACTTTCCTTTTTTTTGCAAACCTTTTTAAGGAACAGGGAGGGAGTGAGAGAGAGAGAGCGTTGGATTTTCGATTTGTTTTCAGCGTACTCCTGTCAAGAAACGGTTTCCGTTTACGGACTTTGGTACACGCGCGATCAAACACGTACTCGAGTGTTTCGCGATGCGCGTGTCGTTGTTGGTGCGCGAGTTAAACCGCGACTGGCTGCACTGCGCGTCGCCGAACCGACTAAACTAAACCGAGTCGAGTTACTCTCGCGCTGCGGCTGACTCTGGTGGACTGAGGAGTGAGGAGGACTGAATGTGAGCGACAGTGCCTGAGAGTCAGAGATGGAGGTGGTGGGGGTCTCGCCTCGGCTTAGTCAGAGTCAGGCCCGTTCGTATGTATGTGTGTGTGTGTGTGTGTATGAAATACGGTAGGTGAGGTGCGAGTGGGCAGGGGAGTGTTCTGCTGGAGGAAGTCAAGGGGGGGGGGGACACGTGGGACTGGAGGGGAGAATTTTAAAACGATGCAGAGGAAAGAACGAAGAGAGAGAGAGAGAGAGAGAGAGACAAAGTTGAGAGGTACGAGCTTGCACCGCACCATAAAAATCCTCGAGGGAGACATTTTTCGGGGAACGCCCGGAAGAACGTCACGTAAGCTACGAATTTTCCTAAAGGAAAATCACACAGTACGTAATTGTGAGAAAAACATAAAGCGACGAAAGACGCGTGTCTTTATCGACAATTTATTATTCAGAGATATCGTCGAGAAACGTATCAGAATCTTTCGTCGCGCGTTCGACGAAACTCGCGTCTCTTTGTATTTTCACGATTCATGAAGAATATTGGCCAGTGAATGGGAGGAGATTCGATTCGTTTTCCTTGCAACGATATATGCCACGCTTGTATTGGCTACATGCACATACGTTTCACGATAGTCCCCGACGTTGTGTCGTGTCGCTCGAACCACATAACTTCGGTACAGAAACGGATGAACAGTGATAAAAAAAGCCGAGAGCGGGCCAACGAGCTACGAGATAATGCAGGATAGAAAGAGACGGCTGGAAGGTATATGCCAGAGTTGCATGGCTAGCGAAGCGTTTGCCTATAACGACAGCTTTATTCCTCAATTACGAACAGATACCAAACCAGATCTCTCTCTCTCTCTCTCTCTCTCTAGAAAGCAAATAGCAGAAAAAACTGAATGACACAGTGGTGCAGCAAAAATTTCAAATCGGTGCAATAGGCGAGTCGTTAAATAGGGAAAATATTCGTACGTGGTATATATATATAGCTAAATGGCAAAGTGCATTAGCGTGGTGAAAAAAGAAGGCAAGACGCTTTCCCGTAAAGTTTGTCAGTCGAAGCCAGGGCCCGCACCACAGATAACGTGTCTTATCTGTTCCGCGACCCCCTCGCTCCGACGGCGTAGTCGCTGTGCTCTGCGCGCGATAAGTGCGACCATATACTCTATGTATGTGTATATATATACCTATACTACACGTTTATTTACGTAAGTATACGCGCGAGAGTAAAGAAAAGCGGGAGGAATAAACCGATGACGATGAACGAAACGTTAGCGAAGCACCGGAAGTGGCAGACCTCCTCTTTTTATCATCAAGAAAGGACAACCTTGTACACCGACTCGATAGTCTCTTTCGATTCGTTCGTTTCCGTAGCGCGTTAATTACAGCTGCATATCCAAAAGACCTTATTTGCTTTGAAACAACGAGCGATGGGATAAGAAATTTCTTTGTAAAATCGATCGGTTCCAGAGGTTTTCAATGAATTCTGGATAAGCGACTAGTTATCGTGGGTCGCGACGCGACGCGACGCGACACAGTGTCGTCACGATTAGTCAGCAGAGCCAGGGAGAGTTGCTAACCTACGATTTGCCGCATGACTAATATCACGCGCGTTCCTAGAGATACCTATAGTGACCACTACACAGCGAGCAACATGCTTGTAGAATGTGTAGTCGGTAGGGAGTGCCCGTTGTGAGAGCAGCTTCCATTTTTCTAGGTTAACGACTCTTGGGATGCTATGCTCGGCTGACGTGTAAAATTGAACGTAGCCCGGTCGTCTAGCTGGCCCGTACGTACCTCTCCATCTCCATCTTCCTCTGCCTCCCAGAAATATCTTCTCGCTTTTATACAGAAATCATCTAAACCCTCTGCTCTCCGTATCCAGCTCTTACGATCGCTTCTTCTTACCGCTCCGCGCGAACTTCGAATTCCATTTCGGGGATCGTTACGTAACTTGACGATCCGTGAGTTTCACCGATGTTCGACAAAAGCGATATCGATCATTGTGATCACCTGCAGGTGTACCAACTGTTTGGTACATGCTAGTTTATTAACGACGTTTTTTTTTCTTCTTTTTTTAAATGGTGTGCACTTTGCTGAGAGGGAGCCCCAAACCACGTTCGAGTCTAAATAAAAGCTAAACTGCCTCGGCATCACCTCTACCCTTCGCCAAATATGCTTTCATGGACTATAAATAGGAAACATTTTCAACTTCAGGGCTCCAAAGCCTGCAGGATGCTTTTGCTCGACCTACCAACAATCGTCTCGTCTCGCGCTAAATTGCATTTCAAAGTCCGTTGTGTGCATCGGTCGCTGTGCAATAATAATAATACATGTATGTATAAAAGCAGCAGTCAACGAAATAAAATCTGAAAACCGCTAATTTGAAGAAACCGCGCCTGTCCATTTATTATATTATCGTTGCCCTATACAATGCACTTGTAGGTTTAAAATCTACTCGAGTTTTTGACAGGACGAAACTCGTTAATATAATCAAACTGGTTTGTCAATTAGGCATCGACCAATCGTTTTCAAACTGTTATAATTTTATATTTTTCTATAATCTTTCTGAGTTAATAAAATATTTTCCTTAAGACAAAAAGGTAAGGTTCCTCAAATGCATCCATTAGGGTGGTCTTTAGGAGATAAATTTTCAACGACGCCCCATAAAACGCTAGTATTTGATGAGAAACTGTACAGGTTTAAATCTTTTCGCGAAAAGATGAAAGAAGCAGGTGCCGCGTCGCTTTCAAATTGTGTTTCTCAAGGATTTTAAAGTTTATCCGGGATAGTCGGTTAAATATACACTTTTTTTTTTCTTTTAGAGTCTTTAAGCTACAAAAGTGCTATATGACTACGATAATATTGACATAATACAATAAAACAGTTTTACACTGAAAAGCATTGCATTGCAGTACATTACATTACATTGTAAATAATTTGACAGTATTGTACTATTTAGAAACTAGTATACTATTATGCTTTTTTATATAAGAATATCATGGTATTTTATAAAATATACACTTTGCGGAAAAGATGTATACAGCATTTTCTCTAACGGAATTTAAACTTAAAGAAATATATATATATATATATATATTTATTTATAAACGGTTCTATAAACTCTTTCATCATACATCTCATATTAATTGAGATTATCCTAAGAAAATTAAATTAAAAGTGGCACGTGTAGAAATTGAAACCACACGTATTTCTTGATTCTTGGGGCATGAAATAACTCTCCAACATTCAAGTCATTGTAATACATTAATATTTATATAAATAAAAAATGTATTTTACCTTAATCCTTTACAGAACAGTGGGATGTATTCGTCCCACCTTTTTCCTTTTGAATTTTTACACATTTGTAATCGACTTTGATATTTGTGATGTTCATAAAGTACTTTTTAGACTCTAAAGTATCCAAGTTATAGAAGTTTTACGCAAAATTGGGTTAGTGGTTAATGTTGGATTTTTTTTATAAGCAGGCTAAGTTAAAAAGAAACTCGTTTCTTTTTTTACAGAAAAAGCGGTTTTTCTTCATTGCTATAATTTATAGTTCTTATTCTTTTTTCATGTATTCTACCTCTGTATAGTATTATAATATATATATTTAATAATTTTCGATACATCAGTTATTCTGAGAAAAATTTAAATATTTGAAATTTGAAATATTTTGCATTTTATCCTAGATAATATATCAAAGCTATTCCAAATTGGGATGGACGATTTATTTAAGTTTGGTTGGGGTTAACGTTTATATCTGTTCTAAAATCCGCTAATCTTCTATCTTATTTTTACTCTAATTAATACAAAAAAAAACTTAAAATTAATTAAATTATTTGCCATATTAAATAATTCCGATTTTTTTCATTCTAACTATGAATTGTAAACAGCGATCTCAAAAACTATTATATCACTAATAATTTTCACGATATGTTTATTACAAAATAGTGTCCCTGAAAGGGTTAAGCAATTAATAATTTCGCTCGAAATATTTTTACAAGCATGCGTTCAATGAAAACACTATGTATATAACATTTCTTGTGTAAAATTTAATTCTATACATCCTCTAGAAAAACGTATACATTCAACAAACTATCTTAGAAATATGACAAAATTATCCCCAAAAAACCTAATTTAAAACCGATGACGTATTTGTCACTCTCCATTAACTTTCTATAGAACGGCGCGCGTTGAAAATGTAATTTTTAACAACCACCCTAATACACGCACATAAAACATATTAAATCCATAATTTGTAATTATCTATGCAGAATCGATTTGAAAATGTGTAGCCAAGCCACATTCATTATGCAATCAACATCTATAGTTTGAAAAAACTCGCAAGAAAGCTTATTTGTCACACTCTAACGACTCATAATTACAATTATCTTAGCTGTTTTACCCATCTGTACAGAGATCGAAATTATTTGATTCGAGTACGTAATATTTTAAATAACACCACAACGATGATTATTTACTTAATTTTAAAAAATAATCTTGTTCTTTTATAAAAAGAAAGTCATTTAAATAAAACTTATTAATCTGAAGTGAATAATATTGTAGCCAACACTTCAAGCATAATTGATTTGAATCAAATCATGTTTTCCTCTTCGATATTCATATAACAACATTTTTTGTGTGTGGTCATTCTAACATTTTTTCTTTTTACAGAAAAAAGTATTTTCTAATCGTAAATAAACAGATTTACTTCCGTGCCAAAGAAAAGAGTAAAACAAATCGTTTTCTATACATCGTACTAAATAATAGCAGAAAAAATAAAATTGCTTGTAATATCATTTCGAGTTTTTTTTTAATTCAAATAGCTATGTATAGTCGCGTAATGTATATTGGAAAGGATTGGAGCATGTAAAGCTTTATGCAGTGCTCAATAAATTTATTCAAAGTAGTTTTGCTTGTTTTGTTTGTCAAGCAATAATTATAATATAAGATTTAAAAAATTAAAACGATTTTTTTTTGTGTCATTGATTCCAGAGTGACCCATACGAATGTTGTTGTAAATGTAAATATCTAATCTTATTATAGTTTCATGGTATCAACAACTAAAATATTCTTATATATAGTCCAATATAAACTTACAAGGACAGTCAAGAATTAAAAAATGGCAGACGGCTGTCATTGTAATTTTGCAACAATTTTTCACAACGATAGTCTGTGTACGTGTGTGTATGCAATTGAATTATAAGACTGGATTATTTTATCTGCAGGATATAACACGCGATATGGGTTTTACTGAAAATCACAGATGAGATAGCAACTGCTCATCGGAAATGGCGGACCACGGTGAAGTTGTCTGAATGAAGCTGCTGGGCGATAAGCGTTGGCTGGGCAATCTAATCGAAATGAAAAAGTGCAGACTGCGGCAGTTTACAACAACGGTTGAGGAGAGTCTCGTGTCAAGATGATCGAGGACGATGATGAAGGAGACGAAAGCCGAGATGGAGATGGAATGGCTGTGTCGTGCACACGCGTGGCACGCCGTACGTGTCGTTTCTGACTTCGGCTTTCATCAAGACTAATCGTTCTACATAGTGCGTACATGCAAGCAGAGTACGATGTACGATTCGAGTTCCTACCTATCCCATCTCGCTTTTCATTATATATACCTATATAGATAGGCTCGAGGGAGTTGAAGCGCAAACCGACACTGGAACGTCCTTGCCACGCACGATGCCATCGGGGGCACCACCTTGGTTAAGATATGTACAGCGTGATAATGGGAGGGTCGCCGTATAGGAAAAAAAAGGAAGATGCAGCTGGAATGTTGCCTTTGTTTCGCACGCGCCACAAATGTATAGGTCTACGAGTACTAAATCCTTATGTGGTATACCAATAACACTACCCTGTGATACATTAAAGTATCAAATATTCCAAGAAATCACATATTTTTTTTTATTTCAACTGATCTGTGCCGTTAAGGCAATAGTTGCTTATCAATCTGGCAAATAAATCATTTTCTTATGTTTAGAGTACTACATTTATGTATATTTATAAACATTACAATCTGAGCATCAAAAAAAATAAAAGTACAAACTGAAAGTTTCGACTGAGCGTTTTATTTTTATTTAAAAAATCAGTAATAGATCAACGTAACCTGCAGGGAATAATTATGTAAACGAATATGATCATTATTTAAATAGTTTCATTTGAATAAGTTTTCTATCATTTTGATCAAAGTATCGACAATATATCCATGATTAGAATGTGGTTTCTCAACTGATCATGAATTTATTCTATGGATGAAATAGGAGAGTTATACGTTAATCTCTTGCAGTTCACGATATAAATTCATTTAATTATACAGGGTGTAACGAAACGACCGCATTTCCTCGTAACTGGAGGTTCGGGGTGACAAACTGAGTGCACGTGTAAAATTTCGTTCGAATCGTTCAAGGGGTTTAAAAGTTATTTACATTTAAAAATCACCCTTTTTCGGTCCTTTTCGAACGACTTTGATTGCACAATGGAAAGTGAAAAAACAATTGATGAACACCCCAATGAGAATGTAAAAGTTATCGATCGCACGCGATAATACTTTTGCTATTTATTCCATTAATCTGGCTATCAGATTAATTTTAAAAATAGCAAAATCCTTTTCTTTACATTTCCAATTCAATTCAGTACAATTGTCATTGACTGAATTTATGGAAAGAGCGAGAAGACGCAATGAAAAGGAAAGTATCAAAAACTAAGATGTCGCGCGAACGCACTGATAATTTAATAGGAAACGCATGAGGGCATTCTCTTTCTACTAACGAAGCTAAAGAGAATGATTCAAAATCAATACATTGATGATAGAGAAAACTAAACTTACCCATTTAATGTTCTCCAAGTTCTTTTACATCGAAGTTTTCGAAATAGCTTCAAACTGGCTCTTCGATGATTTCCAGAAAGCACACTATCACTGTTTTTGCATTTAAGCATTCGTGAATTTAAACAAATTAGGTATTAACCTACGTTTCTTCAAAACACTGGTTAATTTGACACTTTTGAACTGTTTGAAGTATGCTGAAGAGAAAGAGAGAGAGAGAGAGAGAGAGAGAGAGAGTCACAGAGAGGAGAAATAATAAGTAATTCGTTTCGACTACTCTTAATCAGCCTACTTCAAACAGTTCAAAAGTGTCAAATTAACCAGTGTTTTGAAGAAACGTAGGTTAATACCTAATTTGTTTAAATTCACGAATGCTTAAATGCAAAAACAGTGATAGTGTGCTTTCTGGAAATCATCGAAGAGCCAGTTTGAAGCTTTTTCGAAAACTTCGATGTAAAAGAACTTGGAGAACATTAAATGGGTAAGTTTAGTTTTCTCTATCATCAATGTATTGATTTTGAATCATCCTCTTTAGCTTCGTTAGTAGAAAGAGAATGCCCTCATGCGTTTCCTATTAAATTATCAGTGCGTTCGCGCGACATCTTAGTTTTTGATACTTTCCTTTTCATTGCGTCTTCTCGCTCTTTCCATAAATTCAGTCAATGATAATTGTACTGAATCGAATTGGAAATGTGAAAAAAAGGATTTTGCTATTTTTAAAATTAATCTGATAGCCAGATTAATGGAATAAATAGCAAAAGTATTATCGCGTACAATCGATAACTTTTACATTCTAATTGGGGTGTTCATCAATTGTTTTTTCACTTTCCATTGTGCAATCAAAGTCGTTCGAAAAGGACCGAAAAAGGGTGATTTTTAAATGTAAATAACTTTTAAACCTCTTGAACGATTCGAACGAAATTTTACACGTGCACTCAGTTTGTCACCCCGAACCTCCAGTTACGAGAAAATGCGGTCGTTTCGTTACACCCTGTAAACATTAAATTATTCTTATTCCATAATTTTTTATTTGTTATGTATATACCTTCAATGTTTGTCTTTCACTGGAGAAAAAAACACTTTGTAATTTCTTCTTATATTTGGATTTAATATCGAGTATAATGTTAAAATTTGTCTTAATTAATTAACGACGAAGATGGTCGATTTTAGCTTACAATTTTGTAACTAAATGTCAGGTATGTAAAGAAGTAGTAACTGCGTCTAAGGTGTGATTCTTTATATTTTAGGGTCTACTGAATTAGAATCCGGGCTCAAAATCCAAAAATTGTGTTTTCAACATTTTTGAATTTTGAGCCCGGATTTTGATTCAGCACACCTAAAAATATAAAGACTCACACCTCAGACCCAGTTACTACTTCGTTAAATATCTAAAATTAAACTACAAAATCATAAACTAAAATCGACCTTCTTCGTCGTTAAAGGGTTAACTGAACAGAAACTAGTCCCTTAACGATATATACATACTTGAGAACTGTGTCAATAATAATAAAAAGAAACATCACCTATCTCCTTTTTAAATGGATATAAAAATATCGTGTCCCGAAAAACAAAGTGTAATGCTTGCTACTTCGCTCCCCTCTAACTTAATTTTACCACTTGACGCGAAATTCTATCGGGTTTCGGGCCTCGACTGATACATAATCGATTTATTCATCGATAATCCCGCATCTCTCTATACGCCTCTTCTTGTTTATCCATGAGAAAAATGCGCTCTGGTCTGCTCGTATTTCATCACACTATTTACTCTCGAAGCTTCTCTTGCAAGAACAACGATGCTTTCGTGTTGATCAGTTATTCGAAGCATTCTGTATTACGTAAACTGAGCCGAACACACTAATGTCAGGCTCTTCCTCTTCCGTCCGTTTCGCGTTCCGTTCCGCATAGTAATCTTTCCTCTATACGTATATTTTTCAAAACCATTTTAAGTAAAGCTTTACTTAAATCATGACAATTGATCATTCATAGAAATAAATCGGTTTGAAAATTGGGACGGCTAAACTTGCTGTATAAGTTACACGGTAGTGCTCGGCGGCATAGACATGTCATTATCTACTTTTATATGTACTTGCCGTCGAGACACTACCGTGTCTCTTGATATATAGGGTGTAACTGCAGCGATGCGCGATACATATTTAAGGCTCCATGCAATACTTCATTGGGCAAACAGTTTCTTGTCAAGAAATATTTGGTTCTTACCTTCATCCCAGTTTCCTGGAATATAATTTTTTCAGTAATTAAAACAATTATTACACGCTACATGTAACTAAGTGAAAACAACTAACTGAAAAAGTTTCTTATAGGCTAGGCTGAAGCACTTGCAAAATCCTGAAGGTAATGGAAAACAAAATTTTATTTTTCTGTGTAACGCTGAGAGATATCAATTTTGTGCCCAATATCTCTCTAAGAGACTGCCACAATAAAAATTGTTTGTGAAATTACAACGACAGCCGTGGGCAACTTTATTACCCATGATTTCGTTGTAAATTTATATTTTTTAATTTAACAATAATTTCGCAATAATAAAAATTAAATTGTTCTTTTTATCACCTATGTAAATTTACAACGACAGTTATGGGTAACAATGTTGCCCACGACTGTCATTGTAATTTTACACAAGTTTTTACAGCGAAGAACTTGATTAACAGGATTCCACGCTAAACAATGATATCTCTCATAGATAACGAGATTAGATTTTGTTACACTTGTATTAGTACAGGATATACCAAGTGCCTGATCCTTTAATTTGATGAAATTTCAAAACCAGTGTTTATACGATACACGCCAACGGTACCCACATTATACTCGTACTCGAAAGTTGAGTCAAAATGTTCTGCACGCGCTAATCCTATATCTATATTCCAGCAGTATATATACAAGTTGTGCAACCGTGGCTGAGATTATATACCAGGGAGGGGACACCTTTCGAAAATCTTACTATAAGCTCCCGCAGGGTTATATTGTGCAGGAGAAAGCTGCAGAATGGGCCAATGTGCGATTTCCACATGCGCGGATATCGTCGTGGAACGCTTGCGTAGCTGTTGTCCGATCGTCGTTCTCTCATATATAATCTCCGTTTATCTATCGGAACTTTATAACAGTCGAAATTATAGACCAAACAGAAGCTCTCCAACTCTAGCTTAGTAATTATAGAGAGTGTTTTGCTTAATTCGCATGAGCTCTTCGTAAATATAACCGAAATCAATTACTTTCAGGACCTTTTATTCCGAAATTATTTTTTACTCAGATTCAAGAAGATTTTATCAATACAAAAATTCATTTCTTTATTATTACATGGAGGAAATATTAATGTAAATTCAGTGATTAACAGGTTTGTTACTCCATTATTCAGGAACGTCGTCGAATTCTTAATTTCAATTTTTGAAATTTGTATATAAGCATAAACAATAAAAATAAGGACATTGTTACAACAGCATCGCGTACTTTGTACGTGGCATGTAAAACAAAGCTTCATTTATACAACATGTATCACTAATGTCGTACCACAGCAAGGACGCAAAACTCACTTCTTTTTTGAAATTATAAAGCATTCATTTCTTGTCAAAACCTATTAAAATGTAAATAGGTAGAGGCTTCAAAAGGATCTTGCCACAATACAAGCTATATCTTTCTTCATATAATCACTATTATTTAATTGTTTATTCCTTAAACCATGAAAAGTAGAAACCCTTATAACATTTTATTTCATCGCTCTTCATTTTCGAAATATACCACACTACAGTGCAATGATCGCATATTTCCACCTAGAGTAACTATTCACATATACAAGCCGCTGTAACCGTGTGATTGGACAAACGTTGTCACATTACACGGATACGGCGGTTGTATGTGCGAGAAGTTACTCTGGGTGGAAAATATACGATCACTGTTACAGTGGATCAATCAAGTGATAAGATGAACAGGAAAAACATGTGTGTGAAAAACTGAACTTCTTACCTACTTGCATACGCGTTCTCCGCTCGCTATACATCACATTGTTGCTCCGTTGGTGTTTGACAAACAGTAGAATATTTCAAAAACGAAGGGCAGTGACAACAAGTTTTTTTATAATTCGTTACTTCCAAATGGCCCAAGAAATAAGCGTTAGTTAAGTACTGATACAAATGCTTTAGTGAGAGTGTGTACTGATAAACGTTCATACACATTAGCAGAGCTGTCCATCGGTAACATTTAGTTTTTTTAGCGTGACTTTTCCTTATACGAATATATATTGGTATATACATATTCTCGATATATTGTGTTTAGCGTAGTACCTAACTAGCATATATGGTTAAAATAATACTTATCGGAAGGGATACACCCTGTACATCTCTTATCGTGTTACCATGATACCTGAATAACTTATGTGGATGTTCTGGTGTACCTTAAATGGTACACCCTGTATAAACGAATCGAGAGATATCAGATAGCGTTAAAAATGCCTTAACCATCGAGTGGCAGAGCTATTAATCCTTCTAAATAAAGCGTTTAATTAATGACGTAGTATAAGAAATTTTATTGTAGACTACACATCTGATAATACAAATGCTATATAAAATCGTAATTTTCATTCTAATTTCAATTTCATTGCACGAAAAACAAATGATTAGTACACAGTAAAATTTACATTAAGATTTTTTCAAAGAATTACTCAATAATGTTTCCTGTGTATTTTGGTAATAATTTAAGTGTGAAAATATTAATTCATCTAGTTCCCTATATAAATTGCTAAATTTTTTCTTCTAAAGAAATTATATTATAAATTACTCTTTGAAATTTTAAATCCCACTGAAATTAAGCCATTTTTCTTTAAGATTTAAAAGTATGATGTCAGAACTGTAGACACACGGTAAAATTTAATTTAATATTATCTCCATGTACGAAGAGAAATGAAATTTTTTACATTTCCATGCTCTGTGGGACGAATTAAGTGACACCATATTAAGACGAGAACCATGTTTTGCTTTGAATTGAAGTTTCGAGTGAGACAAGTTGATTCCAGCTAGAAAAGCAAGCTTTAAACTTAAGTTCAGTCTATACAGATATGATGTGATATATAAATACTTGCAGGAAATTCCGTAAATGCTTTTTAATCCTTCCTATTTTATTCAAACACAAAATATTTTCTGAGCAAAAATTGAATCTTCGATATTCGTCATATCTTCTCATTCATGTCCTGCTCATGCAGAAAAAATAAAAATTCCATTTGACCATAGATCAGCGGAAAAGGCACTTGAACAATACATATGCAGGGTATATTAAAGCATATTTAAGAGGGGAAAGGGAAATCCATTTAAAACCTTTAAAAATCAATTTTTACCCTTTCTTATATAATCATGCATGGTAGGTTTATAATTTGAAAAATATTTCCTCATAGTTTCAAAAAGAAATTTGAAAAACTAAAAAAGTTACAGGTTTCTGAATACTGCGTCTCTTCTAGTCGCTCGAACTTAGAGCGATACGCGGTGCCGCACGAATAGGGTAAAATGGAAAACGCTCAGGTGTAGGTTTACGGAGACCGTTTTTTTCTAATTCTGAAAAATTCATTTTTCCACTATACGAAAATTTGATTAGAACCAATTCGTTGGAAAGAGGTGCTTAGGAAGCCACACCCAGAATGCAAATGACAGATTTAATTCCATCGTTTGATATCTTGCACCTAAACATTTACATTCTGGATTTAAAATAGTAAAAATTATAGCTTATTTAGCAGCAGGGTTATTTAATAAAAGCCATATATCAATATTAAACATAATAGATTAGTTGGGGTTGCAGATTGGACCTGTTCACATAAAAATTTCGCAGATAATGAAGATTAAAAATTAATAAAGCGGTAAAACCGGTGTAGCATTTCAGCAACCAAGAAAGTCCGGAAAGCAAAAAAGGGAGCTTTATTTAAGCAAAATGATGTTTTCGAAGCGACGGTAAATCTACTGTATGAGCAGTATCGCTAATTAACCGGTTGACTGATTATATCACATATGTACAAATAATGATAACTTTGCAAATTTTCACAGGATTTCAACCAAATTTGTTATACTATAGTTTTAGGGGTGCTGAATAAAAATTTAATATATATAAGATTAAAAAAATTCAATATAGCGGACTCAAAATGGTCTACTCCAAATGTTTGACAAATAATCAATAAGAGACACCAAAACAATGCTTTATGTGCATTAGTTGAAATATTATGACAAAATGAAGAAAATCAATTGTAAATCCCTGAAACTAATAATGCAGGGATAAAAATTATAAAAAAATAATTTTTATTGGTCAATTAAACGTTCTTATACAAATGAGTTACAAATAATTGGATAAAGATTTTTTAGCAATGAAAAGATTGCCACCGACCCCTATTGTTCACCCTTTTGAGGACGTTAATTCGAAAAATCACCATAGAAATCGATTTAACAAAATGAAAAACACTTAAACACCAAATTTTGTTGCATTTAATAAATTTTTCACGCAAACAGTTGTGGCACGAAAAGTAGAAACTGCTTGGCCAATCAACCAATTAACACGTATGTAATATTGATCATTGGTTTTTCGTGCATCGACACTTTAAACGCGTTTAACTCAGAACTCATTCACGGACTTGGCCTATAATTTACAGCGAATACTGTTCAACCAATTAATTTAAAATTTTAAATAAATGTAACAAATATTAGTCATTTCTATATGACGAAAATTGATTTTTAAAATTTTGAAATAATATTTTTTTTCCATAGTTAACATCATTTGAAAATATTTGTTTAGCATGCAAATTTTTAACATTAGATTTTTTATTCATTTTTATCGACGTTGTATAGAAACTACTTATGATATAAACAAGAAAATTTGTTTTGGATACAAATCAAAGGCTACGGACAGCTATATAGTCGAGTACACCACCGACTTTAAACTGCTGCTGCTAGTGCATGACACAGCTCCGTTATATTAACATTGATTTTATTAAAAAATATATATATATATATGTATATATTTGAATACACACATAAATATATATATATATATATATATATAATTTATACTAAAAAACCTGCACTAATGTGAAATAATTTATTTTTAATTATAATAATTCAATGAAGAGTATAAAATTTTCGTAATGTAAATGGATATCTCTCCTTAATTAAAGCCATGTTCACCACTTAATTGTCGTCATGCTAGTAAATTAAGAAAGGATATACGAGGTCTCACAGGAAAATTGAATTACCACAATATGCATAGCAGGGATGCAATTGTCAAAATTCATCTATATATTTATTCTATAGCTTTCTCGAAAATGTAAATATTTTCTATAGTCGTATCTGCAGTTCATTCAGAAAATTGTGACTTGGTACAGAAAACTTCAATTAATTTGCATCTTGCGAAAAAATATTAAACTTCGTATAGTCCTCACTGATTCTTCATTTTTAAGCTGCTATGTAGAAATTCTGTAAGTCAATTAGTTTGTTGACTCAAACTACTGCGTAATTTAAAGAGGCAATAAGGTATCTACCATAGTTTCATTTGATAATTCAGTGCACATTGGACGGTGCAGGAGAAAACAATTTAAAAGCATAGTAAATTATTCATTTCGCTGAAACAATTTCATAAATCTACAAGCGTAATTACGAGTCACTCGGTAAGTTTTAGTGCCACATTATTTTCGTATCGGTTTCTACAGTTTTTCTGATAAAAGCGAGAAAACTTGTTAGCATCTATTTTTCGATCGAATGCTACAAGCAGGATGGCTAGCGTAGGTGTGTTTATTATCTTACTGTTCCACACAGTGAAAATTCAATTGGTCGCAAATCAGTACAATCCTTTACAAACTGATGCTACATCAGCAAGTCCTGATATTGTAAATAATATAAAAGATGACGTACAATCTCCACATATTTTACTGCGACATCGTTTCCTAATCTCGATGTAAGGGTTTACAGCTCAGATGTTAAAAGTGTGGTCTGCACTGGTGTCATGTGGAATGCGCAGACGTTGATAAAACGATCAAAAAATTTGGCTTGCGACATGGATAAAATGTAATGTAGCGCCATATGTATATGTCGTCTGATCATTATTACTATACATATAGATACAACTGAGATAGTATTTATAGTATTTTATTTTATTTATTGCAAGTTTATATCTTTGATAAAGAAGATTTTATTAAGAGTAAATGAAATAGAGCGCAAAAGAAAGTGGGGTAGTTTCTTTTTGGTCCTAACCGCTTCAAAATAATTACTTTATTTTAAAAAATATATTCTTATTTAAGAAAGTATACTTAGTAAGACGTACCCTTTCCCTACTAATTCCATTGAGAAAATTTCGATCCAGAAGTACCGCAGTAGGAAAAAGAATTTTCTTCGTGTGAGTCAGCAAATAGAGAGACAGCTGCTTCGTTATATTTTAAAAACTCTCTATTCGTTTATAAGATAGTCATTGCGACGGGTAGATTAAACTGTTGATCTTTTATAATAAGTATTCTTCACAAACATCATATTTTCTTAATTCATTAAATTTTACATAGTTTATAGTTAAGTTTAATTGAATTAATTTATTCGCCTCTGTCCAGCTGCTTTTCAGATTTTCATCGATTCGAATGTTCCAAATTGGTCGACCAGTACGATAATCCTCACATGACGACAAATAATAATTCACAATTGCATATTCATCTCGTTGATTGGATTTTATTCAAAGATTGAACCGGAAATAATTTAAAGCTATCCATTATTGTCACGTTGTTTTGGACCGTTGTACATGAGCTACCAGAGTATACTTGATTAATAAATCTTTCGTTATAATAGTTCTTTAATAAGATAATTGAAGCTGCAAAAACGATTTCTTGCACATCTGTGATCCAGTTCACTCCGATGCAGCAACTTTATCATGAATTTTTCGAGACTTTGGTGATATTTTTGGACTGGACAGCTGAGTCACACCGAATCTGTAGCAGAAACATTATATAGAAAATGACTTGCCGGCAGGAATTTCAGAGTACAAAAACGGGAATACGTCATATATCTCGTGGTTTCCGGCCAATGAAGAATCGAGACGCGAGAATATCGTTTCTTTCGATTTGCTCATCTTTCGTCAGTTCCTTCTTTTATTTCTATTTCGAGACATCTATCTTTTTGACTTTCAGCGTCCGCTATACGTTGTACTTATATCTCCTGCGTAACTTCTTTAGCTGCCTGCACATCCGTGGCTTGTCTTTTACGATCCTGTCGTGTCTTTTATACCGCGCTTTATCTCCGTCCTTTTGCATTTTCCTACCGTCGCGTCGACCATAAACTGTCAACGTTTCCTCGTATTTCTTAACAAACAGCACCATCTATTTGATCCATTTTTGCTCAATCCTATAATATTGTATTATGTGTGTATGTGTGTGTGTGTGTGTGTGTGTGAGAGAGAGAGAGAGAGAGAGAAAGTTACATTAAACTTGACATATTTGCACTGTTGAAGAAGAAGTTTGAGAAAAGAAGAAAAACATTTGGACAATATTCAGTGGAGCATACTTGATTGCTTCGCCACAGATTAAGCGTTAAATTTTCCATTACGGATAAGCTTCGTACGATACAATTCACCTTCCTAAACACATGATTTTCCATTGCCTAAAAAGTATAATAAAGTTAATCCTATAACGTCACGTATATACAATTACGATACTCGGTGATTCTTTCAATTATCTTTGGGAGAAATTCATATATTTTGTTTAACCAAAGATTTTCGCTAATATTTACTCTTTCCGCTCTCTTACAAGACAGGTTCTGACGGAGAAACGGTTTCAACGGAAACGACAATTAGGACGTAGCTAATTCTCTTTGAGGTTTCGGACGTTTCCGTTGACGCGCGGCCCACGCATACACGGTTCGTGTTAAGGGAACAACTCCAATGCACGCGAAGCACAAGGCCTGATATAATAACGAGGATTGGACTGTTCCTTTGAAATTCGCTAAACTCTTTCACGCTTTAATACACGTGTGCTTTTAGCTTGGTCAAGGTTATTCCTCTACCTACATTAGATATTTTCTCCGGAAGGATTTTCTACTTCTGTGTGGATGTGGAAGCGCTACCCAAGATTGACTGCAGGTCGAGGTCAATAAGACGGGGTCAAGCGTTCGCAACTCGCGCACATAATGAAATTAGTGTGTCGCGGAGAAATTGACCCCTAGGCCAATTGCTCCTTCCACAGAAAGATCAATGACAGCCAGCTTCGACCCTCGCAAAAGTAGCTTATGTGCAATGTTGAAAACTATATTGCAATGTAACTGATACAGTTGTTTCTTGTGTTCTCGGCTCTTGGATTCGTTCTTGTTTTTCTTCTACAATGTTGTCGCGAATTTCTTTACTCGTGATAACTTCTCGTACAATAAATGTAGCTTTCATCTGGTTTGCATCGCGAATACTCATTTACATCATTCACTCTGTAGTATATTATCTATTCTCCATTGTGAATTTGCGACTAGCACCAGAAACTACGATGAGATCTGACCGCAGTGCTGGGTTTCTTTTGAAATATTCTACAGTACCTGAATATTCATTTCGCTATTTCTCTTTAAATTTTGTTAAAAAACATTTTTTTCTGGACTTTTTTGAGAGGTTAGATCAAATTAGGATTTTGTAAAAAATATCTTTTTTTATTTATTGAACAGTTACTAATTAAAGATTAAATAAGTAACATACTAAACTATTAAGGTTACCTAAAATGTTCAAATAACCGAATGTTGACATTTTCCTCAGCTGTTCGTGGTCAGATCTAGCCAACATTGTGGTATTTATGTTGTAGAGACAAAGTTATATGCAATTTGTACGTTTCTGAACATAAACCAGACCATCCTGATAATGTTTTTAAAATTGCGGAACCGACTTATGAAGAATGAAGAATTTATAGACTTTTTACTAGTTGTCTTGGTAACGAAATAGGCAAAATAGCAAGAACAGTTTACTTTCACTGTTTGGCTTTCATATAGTTTTAAAAATTGTTTCGCGTGGCGAATTAATGGAGGTTCCAACCAATACTATTCTCTGCTTATGTATTGATGATCTTGCTATGGATTACGCCTATTTTTTTACTCGTGGGCATGAAAAATGATCTCAGCAACTATAGTAAATTCTTCTTAGGGGGCTGATTTATAATGCTTCAAACCCGCGAAGTTATCACCGTTTCAGGGAACGAAACAGATAAGGATTAGCTTATAAATGTTTAGTAAGAGAGTAGAGAAACATGATATCAATCTTAATTGCCAAATACATGGTACAGATCTAGCTAATTAAAAATTAGACAAAATTTTGTACGATTTTTTTAAAACTTTATCGTAAAAACTGGGCAAAAATAGAACTTGACTAAATTTTGACTCTAATTATTTTGAAATTTTTATCGCATGGTTTCATAAATAGATTTTTTACAAAAGTGTGTAGTATCTTTTTTACTTGTATAGTTTTTTTGTGTGAACAATTATTTGTGGATGTTTCTTTGAAATTTCTAAAGAGTTTTTAAAAATCACGATATAAATATTAAAAAATCAATATTTTCAAAAAAGAATAGTACGTATTTCTGTAGCTGTTTATATATTAATTTGAAAACTTTTTACAATTTTTCTTCTAGGTTGAAAATTACAGACGCTGCTTGTCCGCTAGTTTACCCATTTAATACACGAAGCATTAAGAAAAATAGTTTGTATAGTCATTCGGGATAAGAGTACGTATATTTTCTTTAACATTATTAAACATCTAGTTTAATGGTAATATCAGAGTTATTTGGTGTTTTACTTCCGGTAAATCCAATATATTATTATTATTTGATAAGAGAAAGTATTTAGCCAAAGCTGTAAATGTTTCTTGGAAGGATCGCTTTACATTTTTTTTCGGATTGCGCGTATTCTTGCTCTATGGTGTGTGAGTAAGAGTATGCAGAGCTGCTTTGTCAAAATAAGAATTCAAAATACCTGAAGGTCTTTTAATAATCAACATGAACATTATATGGTGAATATAATAAATATAAATTAAATAACTTCTAATTGATGGTTGCAAACATTTTATCTGATTTTATTTTAATGTTTCTATTTGCATATTAAAAATTTGGGTCCTTTTCGATTTTCTTATAATTGTACAAGCATTGTTAGAACTGTTACGATTAATTTAATATCATTTCTTATACGAAATATTAATAAGACCAAAATACCGAATATGCAATGTATAAAATATGTCTCCATATTGTTCCCGTACTCTTATCATACATGCACATGAAATAATTGGCGTATTTAACAGGATTTTAAAATCTAGAGTGTTTTCAAAATTGACATATATGTATATTATAGTAAGCAACATATACTGTAACTAGCTTACCTGTATATAGTAGAGCAAACTTTTCATTGCAACGAAAATTTTATAATTAAACCATTAGTTGTAATATGTGTACAATGCACACACACACATTTTACTGAAACAATAACATATAGCTATCTACCATGTGGTTTCAATAGAACTACTCAATAGCTAATAAGATATCATAAATATACATTTACCCCCCCCCCCCCCCAATTCAAAATAAGTTTCTGCATAACGTGTACCGAATGACTCTATATGCGACATTTTGTTATATATAATTATAAATATTAATGCTATTTTCAATTTTGAATGTTAATTTATTCAGACTCATACATAGAGACTTACGATTAATTTTATTTTCTTGTAAAAAAATTATCAAATTATCCTATTTTTTCCTTCCTTTAGAGTTGTCTGACCCCTTAAATTTCAAAACTAGATTTTTCAGATATCAGCATGAGAGGTAGGAGAAAGTACCCCAATAGCAGACCCTTATATGTAGGTATATACGCGTTTTATGAAATAAAATTATCAATACTCTCTAAACTATATAGTAATTCAATAGAAATCATTCTCTATTACATATATTAGATCGTTTCAGTTTTTTTCTACTTTCTATCCCATTTACCTAACTTTTTACTTTTATCTTTAAAATGGTTTTCTCGCAACGTGAAGCTTGTACGATATTTTTTAAAGGTCGCGTAACGACCATTTGGTTTTTCCATAAGATTAACACAGAAAATTTTGGTTTAAATTGGTTTTGGTATACCAAACGATTTTCCACATTATACATATATACTATTGCAAGTTGGCATTAGATAGTTGAATTACACATTTGTTTAGAATGTCTCATTACACATATATTAAGAAAAAGTGGTTAATTTCAGATTAATTTAGAGTTGGATTTTATTTGATTTCAATTAAAAGCATGATACATCCAGTGATTCAATTAAAAAATAGTCAATAATGAAAAGTATTCATGTAAAACATAAATAATACTTCCAACAGGTATATTTATTGCAATTACTTATTATAATGATATAATTTTATTATTTCAAAGCCTTGATACTATTAATGGAAAACGTGACTACATAAGTACACTCCATAGTTAGCAGCACTGATGATTAGATTTCGTCACGTTTCGAGAAGAGTGAAGCGATGCAAATGAATGCTACGATGTTTTCTATTACTTTATTTTTGTTCGCTTCAATTATATAGTGAAAGTTAATAAAAATTATATGAAAATGAAAAGGATAATTTCTATCATTAAAAAATTAAAAATTGGATTCTTCTTTATTTTCAAACGGTTTTAAACGTGTTCGATTTTAGATAATCTCCAGAAGAACACGTATCAAAACATACGAACTTTATATCGCCATAGCTTTTAAGAAAGTTGAATAGTCAATCGAAAATTTACGAATGATATGAAATCCTGAGAAATTGTTTATTAGTTAAAAAACACCAACATGCAAAACTTCAGCTAAGGTTGCCTATTAAACTTGCGAGAAAAGACATTTTGAAAATCGGTATTTTAACATGGGCTCTTATGAGAAACCATCTGTGTTTACGTTAAATTGAGTAAGAGTTAGTTACGATAGAGTTAAAAAATAACTAGGTACGGACATCTGTTATTTGTATAGTTTATGACAACTTAAAGCTGTCATTAAATATAAATAGTCAGTGTTCAGGGTGTTCTGTTAACCTGGATTAAATATACTTAAAAATAATAAATAATAAGAAAGAAGAAATATAAGAAAAAATTGAAAATGGAATTACAAGGAATATGTGAATTATTTTCGGGTTATATATCAGACGATGACTTAGATGTAGTAGAAGATGAATCAAGAGACACGGTATTGTCTCAACGGCAAGTACACATATATATAGTCGAGCGCTACCGTGTAACTTATACAGTAAGTTTAGCCGTCCCAATTTTTAATTCAACGTATCTCTGTGAATTATGCATTATCACGATTTAACCATAGCATATCTGAATAAGGTTTTCAAAGAGCTTTCGAATGAGACCTCGGACATTAAAAACGGTTCACGCAATCCAGAGATCTCGTACTCTGTTGTCTATATATATACCGAAATATTACGATTCTTCTTTTTCTCCTTCAATCCTCGGCGGATGTCTTCGCCCTGAAGTTAATCGCTTTGACGTCATTTTTCTACTACTGTGCTGCCAACCAATTTTTGACTTTGACAGTTTTGATCTCTTTAATGATAATGAGGTTGTATTTAGTAATGTCTCGCTCGAATTTTGTTCTGACGTATTGTCAACTGTGTGTGTATCTAATTAACCTGACGCAGTAAGGCTAGTTTATGGTTAAAAGTGTCAATTTAGCAAATCCACAAAAAGTTCCAATTAATTATAATAAGAGGAACATATAATTAAATAAGTATAACATTCTATTTTACAATATAGAATGCAATAAGCTTTGTGGTACTTTGTGAAGTTTCTTTTTCAGATTAAATGAAATTAAAACAGCCCCTTTTTCATTGCGGAGGATAGAACTGACTGGATAACCTGAGATTTATATTCATTACTTTGCTAATGAAAAGTTTACGTTAAATATTAATGTGCATCAATTAGTATCAGGATTATATTAATAGGTGGAAATTGTTAAGGTATTCGAAAATCGTATATGCTATACTTTAAGGCATTAAAATCAATAACAAAATGCATGTTTAAATTTTTCTCTTTTTTAAATTGATATGGATACCAAAGTCCAAAAGATTATATCCTACATTTGAACAATTTTCCTGGAGACAATAAAACTTTCTTATTACTATATACGATTAGAGAGAAGTAGATGAATATTTGCTTAACGTTTTATTTAATATTCAATGATAATATAAAAGAATATTTAAACCAAATATTTGCCTCTACGCCTCTCTAATTAAAGTAAAAAGAAATTATTATCGTCTCCAAAATATTGTATAAATTTGGTATATGTTCTTCCAGAAAAATAGTTTGAATATGTTATTAATAAATAATAATCTAGCATTCCCGATTTTATAAAATAAGTAGTAGAGTGTATTTTCATGAAAAGAAGTCTTTTGCAAAAGAACTGTAGTCTATTAATAAGCACAGTTAACTCTACGTATAATTTTCAAAAGATGATAATTATATATAATAGTGTCTGCAATATCGCATAAGCCAAGAAAATTAAATAGTACAGCTAGTAAAATATTTAAGATTAAAAAATAAAAACTGTAGAAATAGCTTTTCATCTATTACCAAAATTAAATTAAATGGTTGCGAAATTAATAGGATATTTGCAAATATCACATACTGTAAACCATCTTAAACACATCTAACAATCAAGATGGATAAAAAGTAATAAAAATGGCTTTTGCATTATGTATGGTGTATAAGTTAACAATAAAAGCATATTTGAGTTGACTTTAAAAAATTTTAACGATTTATATGTAATAAGTTCAACAGATTTCAGAAAATATATTAAATAAAATATTTAATAATTAGCAAAAACCTACTAGATATTAGGCTATAAATTTCTATGGACATAATACGTAGTGTATTTCTTTCTTTTCTTCTCTAGCTTGTGCAATTATTAATTTCTGTATTGAAGTATACCAAATTTAAAACGGCAATAAAATACTCTAATTTCTGTATGAAATCTGGTAGAATACAAATTTTATGCGTAAGACCAGACCCTGCAAAAATGTCCAAAAGTAACTAAATTTTCATCATTGTTATAAACATTTAAAGCCTTAAGGTCTATTTTCCCTTCAAAATATATAAAAAAATTACTAAATACACATCATGATTTAAATTCATGGCTTTGTATTTTAATTTCTTTTCAAAATGCATTAAATTTGTATTAATTAGCATTTTATAAGAAAAACTTGCAGGTTATTTTTGGCATAAAATGGTGGAAATATAATTCAAATATAGTCAGTGAATATTATGAGGGAACTCTCCAAAAGTGTAATTATGATACAAATTCATCATTGCATTATTTTGTATTTTATTTAATAGATTATTAAGTTAATGTCTGAATTAAAATTTTACATTTTGCAACAATATGGACATTGGAAAATGTTTCTTTAGATTGTATTAATTAAAACAATTATTTACTTTTATTTTCTACATTCTTACAAAACATTACAAGATCCCAAAAATAAACAAGCTTCGCTTGTAAAAAAAGGCGGCAATACATTAATCGTCTAGCATGAATAATATAATAAAATAAAATATACTAATTAAAAAAATGAGTAAAATCCAAATGTTAGGCAAGTATATATTTTTACTGTAGCAAAAGTTAAAATTTCTAAAAAATAATAGTAATACAACAAAGTTACTTGCCAGGCCCGTTGTGTGCAATGCCATTAAATAGCCACATTTTGAAATTATGAGAAGCAACGCTTGTGTTGTAAGATAGCCACTTAGGTATGAACTTCATGGGCCCGGCAAGTAACTTTGTTGTATTAGTATTATTTTTTAGAAATTTTATCTTTTGTTACAGTAAAAATATATACTTACCTAACATTTGGATTTTACTCATTTTTTTAATTAGAATATTTTATTTTATTATATTATTCATGCTAGACGATTAATGTACTTGCCACCTTTTTTTACAAGCGAGGCTTTTTTTTGTTGGGATCTTCTAACGTTTTGTAAGAATGTAGAAAATAAAAGTAAATAATTGTTTTAATTAATACACAAGCTAAAGAAACATTTTCCAATGTCCATATTGTTGCAAAATGTAAAATTTTAATTCAGACATTAACTTAATAATCTATTAAATAAAATACAAAATAATGCAATGATGAATTTGTATCATAATTACACTTTTGGAGAGTTCCCTCATAATATTCACTGCCTATAATTGAATTATATTTCCACCATTTTATGCCCAAAATAACCTGCAAGTTTTTCTTATAAAATGCTAATTAATACAAATTTAATGCATTTTGAAAAGAAATTAAAATACAAAACCCTGAATTCAAATCATGATGTGAATTTAGTAATTTTTTTATATATTTTGAAGGGAAAATGGACCTTAAGGCTTTAAATGTTCATAACAATGATGAAAATTTAGTTACTTTTGGACATTTTTGCAGGGTCTGGTCTTACGCATAAAATTTGTATTCTACCAGATTTCATACAGAAATTAGAGTATTTTATTGCCGTTTTAAATTTGGTATACTTCAATACAGAATTTAATAATTGCACAAGCTAGAGAAGAAAAGAAAGAAATACACTAGGTATTATGTCCATAGAAATTTATAGCCTAATATCTAGTAGATTTTTGCTAATTGTTAAATATTTTATTTAATATATTTTCTGAAATCTGTTGAACTTATTACATATAATTCGTTAAAATTTTTTAAAGTCAACTCAAATATGCTTTTATTGTTACCTTATACACCATACATAATGCAAAAGCCATTTTTATTACTTTTTATCCATCTTGATGGATAGATGTGTTTAAGATGGTGTACAGTATGTGATATTTGCAAATATCCTATTAATTTCGCAACCATTTAATTTAATTTTGGTAATAGATGAACAGCTATTTCTACAGTTTTTATTTTTTAATCTTAAATATTTTACTAGCTGTACTATTTAATTTTCTTGGCTTATGCGATATTGCTGACACTATTATATATAATTATCATCTTTTGAAAATTATACGTAGAGTTAACTGTGCTTATTAATAGACTACAGTTCTTTTGCAAAAGACTTCTTTTCATAAAAATACACTCTACTACTTGTTTTATAAAATCGGGCATGCTAGTTTATTATTTATTAATAACATATTCAAACTATTTTTCTGAAAGAACATATACCAAATTTATATAATATTTTGGAGACGATAATAATTTCTTTTTACTTTAATTAGAGAGGCGTAGAGGTAAATATTTGGTTTAAATATTCTTTTATATTATCATTGAATATTAAATAAAACGTTAAGCAAATATTCATCTACTTTCCTCTAATCGTATATAGTAATAAGAAAGTTTTATTGTCTCCAGGAAAATTGTTCAAATGTAGGATATTATCTTTTGGACATTTGGTATCCATATCAATTTAAAAAAGTGAAAAATTGAAACATGCATTTTGTTATTGATTTTAATGCCTTAAAGTATAGCATATATGATTTTCAAATACCTTAACAATTTCCACCTATTAATATAATCCTGATACTGATTGATGCACATTAATATTTAACGTAAACTTTTCATTAGCAAAGTAATGAATATAAATCTCAGGTTATCCAGTCAGTTCTATCCTCCGCAATGAAAAAGGGGCTGTTTTAATTTCATTTAATCTGAAAAAGAAACTTCACAAAGTACCACAAAGCTTATTGCATTCTATATTGTAAAATAGAATATTATACTTATTTAATTATTGGTTCCTCTTATTATAATTAATTGTAACTTTTTGTGGATTTGCTAAATTGACACTTTTAACCACAAACTAGCCTCACTGCGTCAGGTTAATTAGATACACACACAGTTGACAATACTTCAGAACAAAATTCGAGCGAGACATTACTAAATACAACCTCATTATCATTAAAGAGATCAAAACTGTCAAAGTCAAAAATTGGTTGGCAGCACAGTAGTAGAAAAATGACGTCAAAGCGATTAACTTCAGGGCGAAGACATCCGCCGAGGATTGAAGGAGAAAAAGAAGAATCGTAATATTTCGGTATATATATAGACAACAGAGTACGAGATCTCTGGATTGCGTGAACCGTTTTTAATGTCCGAGGTCTCATTCGAAAACTCTTTGAAAACCTTATTCAGATATGCTATGGTTAAATCGTGACAATGCAAATAATTCACAGAGATACGTTGATTTAAAAATTGGGACGGCTAAACTTACTGTATAAGTTACACGGTAGCGCTCGACTATATATATGTGTACTTGCCGTCGAGACACTACCGTGTCTCTTGATTTAAATGATAGAGAAAATAATTATAACACAAAACATTCACAGACTCGTACAGTAATAGAGCGTGCATTCGGCATTTTAAAAAATCGATTTAGAAAATTAAAGTATATCTACATGTACAATACTGAAATGATTCCATTAGTGATTATTACATCTTCCATTTTACATAATATTTGCATAAAAAATGAAGACAAACCAATGTACATTCACCCAATAGATATGCAAGAGACGCAAATTAATGAAGAGATGTTCTTTATAAGTGGATTAGATAAAAGAGATATTATATCTAACTTATTATAAAAATTCATGTTATTACAGGAATATTTGGTGGATACTCTTATATATATGCGTTTGTAATAAAAAATATTTTCTGTATTTTAATAAAAATTGTTATAATGAAAATAAGTTTTATTAACTTTTAGAGTTTTATGAATCATATGATTATTTACGAAAACTAGAAAGAAGAAACTTAACATGTAATAATCAAGTATTTGTATTCAACCTTTGACAGAAACTTAAATACTTACAACACCTTACATTTTCACAAGGTGTGTGCCAAGCAAAAAGTCAAAAGAAAAAGCTATAATACTTGTAAAAAATTTAAATATCATAATATCTTTAATTTGTTTACGGTCATAACTAAATTTTTAATATGACAATATATTAATCTTAATCAAGTCCAACTAAAATACTATATCGATGTAATAAGTAGTAAATTTGACTTTGCATAATATTGTTGGTACAACATATTCTGCAAATTCTTATTATCAATAAAATTTACAAAATATATATAAAAGCAAAACCTTTAACAAGTGTTCTAATTGCAATTTGTTTTCATCTATACTAGCACAACCATGAATGTTTATAAAAATAAAATCCTATATTTTCAAACATAGAACAGCATAGAAAATATTAATTTGAGAATAATAATTAACTAAACTTAAATGATTGTTCAAAAAACACTAGAACAACACAATAAACACAGATTTACTTATTTACATATTTTTCAAATAATGTTAAAAATCTCTCTCTCTCTTTGTTCATAATTTTTTAAATGGTGTTTTTCTCTTTGTTCTCCCAGTTCTGAAACTCAGCCTGGTGCTTTTACTTGTCTCTTTCTTATTGTACGAATTGAATTTAAATTAGATCCCATGGATGATGAATTTTCTTTATCCTCTTCATTATCACTGCTGTTCATTTCTATAGTTTCAACTCTAGATATATTTGAAGTAGAAATAGTAGGATTACTTAATTTAAATCCACTTGTGCTTGAAGCTATAGATAATGGTTTAATCTCTGGACGCTATATTAACATTTCATTTAAAATATCATAAAATTGCCAGTTACTTTTCTTTCCAGAACCTGCTTTATTACTTGAATCTTTTAATGTTTTATATTTCTTTTTCAAACTTGTCCATTTAATGTAGCAATTTTCTGCTGACAATTTATAGCCATAATTATTCATATCTACTGCAATTTGTTTTTAAATTCTTTTATTTACTGGGCTATAGAAAGATATCACACGATCCTTTATTGCCGTTAATAATAATTTTACCATGGAATCAGTCCATTGAACTCTACAGTTTGTTAAAAAAAAGGCAAAATTACAATAAAAAGGAAAAGTAAATACTATTAAATGAGGTTAAAAAAATATATATATGAAGAATTTTTCTACATACGAATTCCATCAGATAAGTATTCAGAATAATTATCTTTATCCATTTTTCTAGCAATATGAAATAAAAAAGAGTCCAAATCTTCTTTGATAATTTTAACCAATATGTAAGCACAAATCCATTACCTTATTCCATTCTTTTATCCAATCATTAAAGACAGCTTTAAGTTGTCATAAACTATACAAATAACAGATGTCCGTACCTAATTATTTTTTAACTCTATCCTAACTAACTCTTACTCAATTTAACGTAAACATCCCATGACTGTATCACCGAAAGTACAAATGCATCTTTTACAATTCTATTACCATCTTACTCAAAAACTAAGAAGTTATAGTTCTAATATTTAATTTTATATCGGGATATTGAATACTATACATTAACGGTCAAAATAAAAAGAAATTAATTAACGAAGTTACAAAAATGCAGGTTATGAATTATTGGAGATTATGGTGCGAAATTCAAATAATGTTTATGGTGATTTTCACGTTATTGTTGAAAATGTCGTTTTTGGATATGGAAGGTTGGAGGTGATGCACGTCTCCTTTCGCCTTCTCTTTCTAATATTCGTGCTGGATTTCTTCGGTTAGGAATTGTTAATCAGGAGTCTTCAGTATATAGCTTTATTTTGTCTTGCTACAGTACTCCAGGCTAGCTTATTAAGGTCTAACCAATTTTGCTCAGTGCCGTGAAACATTGCGGACACATAAGCCTGGAGGGGGAAACTGTACACTATTTGTACTTTCAATAGTTTGTGTCAAGGGACGGAGAACATGCTCCAACATACCCCCTACCATGGGAAGTTATGCTCGCCATAATTGACCATAGAATTATAACAATTTGAATAATAGCAATGTCATAGATAAAGCATAGCCCCCTTTCTTTAAGATATGAATATAGTTAATGCGCAAATTATAATTTAGTACAAGAGAATGATTAAAACAATTAGTGTGCTATTAATCAATTTCCCTTTATGGGAAGAGGATATAATTTTGTTAAAGATCTTAGTGAAGATGCCGCTAGCTGTTTTCATTGATGCGACTCGAACGACGCCATTTTTGCCTGGGTGGGTGTCGATGATTCTCCCAATTTTCCATTTGGCAGGTGGAAGCTGGTCTTCCTTCAATAGGACGAGTGTGTTTGATTCCAACGTGGGAAAAAGGCTTGTCCATTTGTTTCGTGTTTGGAGCTCTGAGATGTATTCTTTGCTCCATCTCTCCCAGTAATGCTACTGGATAAATTGTATACGCTGCCAATTGGATAAGCGTGCCTTAGGTATGTGATCCAAAGGGGGGTCAGCGACGGTGGTAAACGTTCTACCTATTAGAAAGTGGGCAGGAGTCAAAGGACTAAAATCTGTAGGATCGAGCGATAAAGGTGATAGAGGACGGGAATTGAGCAGAGATTCTATCTGTGTCAAAACCGTGTAAAATTCCTCGAAAATGAGATGTGTATTTGAAGCAACTCTTTTGAAGTGAAATTTCATTCACTTGACGCCAGCCTCCCATAACCCTCCCATATGAGGAGAATATGCCGGTATAAAATGCCAATTGATACCCCAGGAGCTGGCAGATTCACCCAATGCCCCGTTCTCATTCTTCAAGAACAATCCTAGGTCGTTTAATTCATTATGAGCACCAACAAACGATGTGCCATTATCAGAATATATGTCCGCAGGTTTACCGCGTCTCGCAATAAATCGCCTTAAAGCAGCTATAAATGCATTTTTTGACAAATCAGACACGACATCCAGGTGTAACGCCTTTGTGCTAAAACATACGAATAGAGACACATAACATTTCTCTAGCTTCGATCCTCTCCCTCTCTTATTTTTTATAAAAAATGGGCCAGCGTAATCTACGCCAGTTGAACAGAAGGGATACGATGAGGTGATCCTGCTGGGTGGGAGATTTCCAATTTTAAAAGATAATATAGCAGGTTTTGCCCTGAAACACCTTATGCAACCGTGTACAATTTGTCGGGCTAAGTTTCTACCGCGAAGAGGCCAGAATCTTTGGCGAATCGAATAGAGTAGCTGCTGAGGACCTGCATGAAGTAATTTAAAATGTTCGTTAAGCATGATACGTCGCGTTAACTCGTGCTTGCCAGGCAGTAAAATCGGGAAAGTTTTATCTTCAGGGTAGTTAGAATTCGCCAGTCTCATCCACAAATGGTGATAACTTTGCTAACTTGCCCCTGAGAGAATTTTGCTTGTTCAATATCCTTATTTCTTTACTGAAGCATTCCGATTGAATGCACTTTATTAGGAAAAACAGGGATTCGTTTATCTCTAAGGGAGTAATAAAACCCGTTTTTGAAACGCCGCTTCTTAATCTCTCTTTGAAACGACAGACGTATACTAAAATTCTAGAGCATTTGTCAAAATTGAAAAACGCTGCAATATTTAATTGCAAAGTGGGTTTGAAGTTTGTTCTAACCGCAAGCAATTATAAATTATCCGCACCCTTTCAGTGATGTTGTAATCCGTTATGTTTTTTGGCCAATTAATTTGATCCTCCTTCAGAAAGTTAGGACCGATCCACCATAAAGGATGTTTTAGAATTTCTTGAGGCAAAAGGCCTCGAGAGAGAGTCTGCTGGATTACTGGTGGTAGGTACGTAACGCCAGCCTTCTACAACCGTTAGTTCTTGTATACGAGCTATGCGATTAGCTACAAAAACAGGTAAGGTATTGGGCTGCAACCTTATCCAGGACAAAACTATGGATGAGTCTGACCAAAAGGAATTGTTGCAGATATTGTTTTCTATGGCAGAGGATACGATTGCCATTAACTCTGATAATAAGAGTGCTGCACAAAGTTCTAATCTTGGTATGGATTGTGTTTTTAGTGGGGCGACTCTGGATTTTGAGGAAAGCAGATTAATATGGATTTTGTTTTTCTTGTCAATAGACCAACCATAAATGCAAGCCCCATAGCCATTCTTAGAGGCATCTACAAATCCATGGAGTTTAATTCGAATGCAATTCTTACATGAAATTAAGCGGGGTACATTGATAAGTTTAAGATACTTCAACTGGTCTTTGTACTTAATCCATTCAGTGTGTAATTCAAAGGGCAGTGATTCATCCCAAGATGGTTTCGCTTGCCATAACTTTTGCATGAGAATTTTTGCCAAGATAGTGACGAGACCGATTGAACCCAGGGGATCGAATATTTGTGAAATATCCGATAAAATTTGTCTCTTGGTAATCTCTCTTGAATTTAGCATTTTTACTATGTAACCAAGTTGATCGAGCTGTGGGTTCCATTTTAATCCTAATATTTTAACTGATTCAGATGTTGATGGAAAATCTAGTTTTTCAGAGTTCACGATGTCTGACGCATTTTTAAGTACCGTAGGATTATTTGACACCCATTTTCGGAGATGGAAACACCCTTCTTTTAAGACTTCCGATATATGAGTGATAATGAAAATAGCCTCTCCTCTATAGTATCAGCGCCCGTCAGAAGATCATCCACATAGAAATCATGGAAAATGATTTTGGAAATTGTAGGAAATCTGTCTCGACATTCATACCCCAGGCTGAAACAGCGACCTATCGAACAGGAAAGAGGCTGAGGCTGTACCGTAAGTTACTATGTTTAAGCTAAAAGTTTTTATAGGTTCATGAGAGTCAGAGCGCCAGAGAATGCGTTGAAGAGATCGCTGCTCCGGATCCACCAGGACTTGCCTGTACATTTTCTCTACGTCTGCTGAAATTATGTATAACTGTTTGCGAAACCTAATGAGAATGTCGAACAGGGTGGCTTGAATAACTGGTCCAACCATTTGAACGTCATTTAGGGAAACTCCTGACAAAGTAGGAGCGGAAGTATCGAAAACCACACGAATCTTATCTGATTTGAACACGCAATGATGTGGAAGATAGTAAGTAGGCTGAGAATTATCATTATTTGTTAAACTCATATAGCCGAGATGCTTATATTCCTCTAAAAAATCTGCATAGGCCCTCTGTATTTCCGGTTGACGGTTTAACCTTTTCTCAAGATATACAAATCGGCGTTCTGCTAATTGGCGAGAGTCACCTAGCTTGTCCACGTTGTTTCTTAACGGAATTCTAACTATAAACATGCCGTCCCTGTCCCGGCGAAACGTGTTTACAAATAAGCTTTCGCACTCACTTTCTTCCAAAGATAAAGGTTTGTGCTGGGACAGATGCTTTAATTGCCAAAATTTTTCAATTTTGTCATCTAATGTAGAATTGTTTAAATGAGGTTACATTTAACTGTTCCTACGTGAGCGATTGAGACAGGACCACCCACAACCCATCCGAGCTTAGTTTTTTGCAGTGTAAGCCCTTGCTGATTTAACGATACCTGTCCCACACATAACAAGCATCAGAACCATTCAGCACCTAGCAATAGATCGACTTTATTAGGTACGTTGAACGAAGGATCCGCAAGTTTCAAATTTATTGGTATCTCGGTTTTGGTTAAATTAATCGGCGATGAGGAATACGTTCGATTATCCTTGGAGCAATAAGGCAAGCTAACTTTGTCTTGAAAGAATTATGATGGGTTGATAGGTTCACCGTGCATTTACTTTTTATAACAAATTCAGAATCCTCATTCAAGGTTTCTATAGATATATTTACTGGGATTCTTTTTAATTGAAGGCTTTCACATACATCCTCGGAGGTAAAATTCGATTGTGAACAGGAATCGAAAACTAAACGAGCTCGCGCAGTACGTCCGCCCAAGTAGAAAATTGTTAAGGCTCCAACCCGGGTCAAGCCTGACATACCTTTGGTTAGGTCCGGCCCATGTCATGTTAACGGATCTGGTCCTAGTGTGAAATGTAACGCCTCATCGAAAAAGGCCCTGTGTACACTTCACAGTCTAGGCCCTGAGTAGGGAAACCTGATCTAGCATAAATCTTAAAACTTAAATTTGGCCCTAATTTAAAAAAACGGATTTGTGGTGCGGATCTAAATTCCTAGTCTAGCCCAACAGTCTCGCAAACCGACTTGGTCCTAACAGAAAATGTAACGCCTCAGCAAAAATGGCCCGTTTCAATTTCCCTCTGTAGGCCCTCATTAGGCTAAACTGATCTCAGTGAAATCTGAAGATTTGGATTTGGCCCTAATCGAAAAAATCGGATTATAAAATTCGAAAAAGGAGAAATTAACTATCATAATTCTTATTTTTACAGACTCCAATTTTCCATTTGTACCTTTATTAATAACCAATTGTTTCTTATTAAATAATTACAATGTATATATAATAATCTGAAAAATTCATCTTATATTTAGATATTTTATAATTCCTACGACTGGACGCGAACCTGGAACATTGATCCTTGCGTACCGCAACAGCCTGCTACCTTATCCATTCGGCTATCCTAGAATTTACGAATGTTGTCTTTAACCGTTTACTTAATTCTTATGGGGCTTACTAATTTTATTTTTTATTTATAATTACTATTGCTCCAAATGTAAACTATAATGTAAATAACAAAAAGTAAAATTCGAATGTATTTTATTAATGATTTTAATCATAAAGGGAACTAATTAACATTAGAATAGGTATTTTTATGTAAGGTGAAATTAATAGTTTGAATTAGAGCAGACTATTATAATACTAAGTATTCGTATAAGCAGATGATGTTAGATTTTCAAAATTGTGGATCTGTAAATAACTCTGCTTTGGCAAAAACATCTCATCGACAGAAATAAAGTTAGATATCTCCAGTCAGTTCATACGTGTACTAGATTTCAATTCTTCTCTTTCGAATCACTCACTATTTGAAATCATTATTTCATCCAGAATAAAACAATATCTGTTTCGAACACAATAAATAGGGGAAGCTAATGTACAAGCTTTATGTAATGTCTAAACGTGAGTTATATAGCACAAGTTCTATTAAATTTATTACACTAAATTATAATTAGATAGAATATATCATATATAATTTAATATAGCTTGGCAGGTCTCTGTATAACAAAAAATCTGTAGGCTCAGTATTTAAAATTTAATTGCAGAAAAAATTTATTTTATAATTATCTTATAAAAATATTTAAAAACCAACTTTTAAAATAAGTTTTTTTATGCACCTAATATTAAGAATTACAAATTATCAGTAATGTTATTTTTTGGTGTTGTGAAGTACATAGGACTTGAAGCTATCAAAGGCACTTGGTTTCTATGCTTGCGGTGACCATCCCAATCCTTTGCGTTGCTTATAACTGCACCTAGTGCTTCATAAAACTTTTTTTCTGTCACAGGAGAACTGTTTGGAATCTCATTGCACACTTTTTGTACAACACCTAAAAATTAAATTACATAGGTTATTATAACTAATAAATGTAATTACTTTTGACAGGAAAAATTAATTGTAAATGTGAGCTACTTTATAGACTAATTTACTACTTTAAACAAACAGATGGTTACTATAAAGTGTTTCGCAGAATGTTGTATTCTTCAATACCAATTTGCTAGAAACCTGTTTTACAGCGGTAAAGTTCATTATTAGGTCCCTATTAAAGAATTTTGCCAAAATTCTGCTTATAGACTTGGATAGTTTTTGTTTTGGCTTTATTAATGGCCACATCATTGAAATCTGCAATTAAGAAACATTACTGCAGATACAACATTTTATATACAGTCATTTTTACAGAGAAAGAAACTTACTATGTCCTTTCGAAGTGATTCCTTCTCTTTAAGTGTGCCATCAAATTGCAAGAAGCTTTCCAGTGACGAAAAAGGCAGAGTTAAATTATTTTCAATATTGTTTAATACAAGAGGATTGCAGCTTGATGTTTTCAACATGGTTATGTTATCTTGCATTGTTATTAATTCCCTGGTCATTGTTCCTAGCTGCGCCACCAATTGATCAAATCTTTTATTCAATAATTGCTCCAGTTTATCTTAAAAAGTATGATTATAATTAATAATCTTATTACAATATGCTTGCTTATAAATGCTGTATTTCAATTTATATATCACTATACCAACTGCGTAGAAAGTACATTTAAAATGAAATACTTTTTGATATAAGGAGAATAATATTATTAACAAATTTGCTGTTACGTACCAAATCTTTCATAAAAATGTTGGCTAATATTTTTTGCAGGCTCTAACTCTTGAAGCATTTACTTGAATTTAGACTTGAGCTTAAGCTGGACAAGCTATTATTGCATTCGTTGCTTCCTGAAAATAGCCTCTTTCTCTTTCTTGGAGCTTTGATTAAATTAAAAAGTACATTTATATTATCTACCTACATTGTAAAAAATTAAAATATACTACATGGATAAATAATACTTACAAGAATACGTATCCATCAAGTTGAATTTGCAGTCATTTAATATTCTTGACACATCAGCCATATTTTTATCCGAACCCTTTATACCACTCCTATGCAATTTTGTTTCGGACTGTTGTTTCTGAGTATTATTTTCAGAGTCTGTACTGAACACGTAGGGCTGCCTTTCTAATTTTTTTATTTTAATTTCAGCTGCTTCATAAGTACCTTAAAGTAAAGTGAACACATTTCAATAGTGTTTTTCAATAATAATTAATAACAAAATTTTATAAATTGTACAAAAATTTAATAATTGTAACTTACAGGCGTAACCTTTTATTTCCACTTGATATTTTTCCCACTCTTTCAATGGGCTTTTTAAATTTTTAATTGAATCCCTCAAAATTTAAAAATTTTTGTTGGTCACTTCTTTTGGAAATTTACAATATGGCGTATTTCTTTCAAACGTGATCCACGATAATGGCACAATATTAATGGATTTCTTCTCATTTTTTGAGGTACAGTTCACAAAAAGAATTAGGGCAAACCTACTTTCCATAATTAATGGATTTTCCTTAATAATTAACTGTTCAATATTCTTCACCAATGCGATTATTGCATTGTCCTCGTTCGTTAGTTGTTGTAGCACTGATGGAGAACTGCAGTGGCACGATAGGAATTGGGAGTGGTCAACCTTCAAAACGTTTAGAAACAAATGAGTCTCAACGGTGAAACCATAACATGACACAACCACAAGTCACTCTACTCCTGTTTGTTTTGAACTCTCCCCTGTTAGTTTTTTATTCCACAGTAATGTGTCTCTGTGTTTTTTGTTTTTTCTATCACACATACACATACATAGTTACAGTCAATAATACTAATGTTTCATTATAAATGTAATAGTGGCATTACATATACTTTTTACTTATCGTTTTTAATCATTTGTAATTTAACCATTTTATCAACAACAGCATCTAAAGAGAATTTAGCTTGTTTTTTATTTTGTGTTGTAACTTTCCATAAGTTTAAAAATTCGCAATTGCAGGGATAATTTAACGAAGCCCCTAATTTCCTCAAAATGTTGCCACTTATTGTAATGACTCCTTCTTTGGGGTTTATATAATTGGATGCTGTTATTTTTTTTATTTCTAAAATCTCATTATTTTTTAATAAAACTGTATTATTTGGTTCTTTTGTACTTAACGTAAATCCCTTGTAAATTATTTTTAAAATATTTCTTTCATGTATTTTCACAACTTTAAACGTGGGTCTTAAATTATTTATCCCTACCCACAAAGTTGTGTTCAATCTTCGGCAAACCTGAGCTAGAGGCTTGTTTCCACTTCTTAAGGTAGTAGTCTAGTTGTTTGGGTCGAAAAAATTTTTTTTTTTCATATTTCGATAGTATACCAACATGAGAATGTGGTGTATAAATTTTAAACTGATATTCAAAATATTAACAAAGATATAACATATATTCGAGAGCGCCGCATAATTGAACGCTGTAAGGTGCACGACAGCTACTAACGGTTATTCCTGACTATTATGACTCATTACCTTTATATTTCCTTGAAGTTTCGTATACCTTTTGATATACGAAAGAATATAACCAGATATACCCGCGTTTGACACGTATGAAGAGACCTAAAGCTTGTTGCACGCACCGGGGATCGACGATTAGTGTGAGGATGAAAGTTCTGTTAGCCAAACTTTAAACGCGTTTTTCTCGAAACCACGTTTTCTCGGTCGGCCCGAGGCATAACAGATTTTCTGTTGAACCGATCGGGCTGAAATTTTTACAGGTTATTCTACACATTTGTAATTTTGGCCGGAACTAGAATCATTTTTTTTCATCCATTATTTTTCAAGTTACAACCCAATTAACACTTAAAAATTGTACCTTTTTTTCGAAGTCCGCCATTTTGTTATTTTTCAACCAAATTAATTTTTTCTAGTTCCGGCCAGAATGACAATCCTATTGAACAATAATCCATTGCACTTTTATTTTCGATTACCCAAACTGGAGATACCTCACGGGCCAGCAGTACATATTATTTTTTTTCACCTACTTTGAACCCATATAATTTAAATAAAATATCGTAAAAATTAAAAAAATATATATATTTTTGTATAATTCAATATAGTGTTAATAACATATAAAATTTTCAGAGTTTTTGCACTTCATTTAGGTAGTCAAAAAAATTCCCGAAGAATACCTTGCAAAATCGGTCGATTTACTAGACTACTACCTTAAGAGTCGTTTCATTTTACCCAATTCATTTTCAAACGGAAAAGCTGTAAAATTGCTTAATGAGGCGTTTAGATGCTGACAATCGTCTGTTAGATGTATTAGGGAGTGTAGATTCATGACAGCACATTCTTTACCATATAGCATTACAGCAGTCGTTACAAACTTGACCAACATTGTGTTAGCTTGATCCTTTAATTTCAATGCAATTGAATTGGATGATAAAATTCTGCAAGCATTATGCAGTAGAAGAAAATTTTTTAGTAATTGTCTGAAAGACATTCCTTTAAAATTATAGGTCCACAGTACAACAAGAAAAACCGGAACTCTGTAGCGTTCCATTTTTGTATGTCTATGATATCTCTCATAGTTCTTTGAAATTCACAGGGTATCTGACCACGAATTGATAACAATATTTCTGAGAACCTTCCTTTATTTTGCTGGCTTATTTTTGCGATTGATTGGCTATTCAGCCAGTAATCTACTAGCAACTTTTTCATCACGCCTAAAAATGCTAAGTGCATGAAGTCTAATACAAAATGATTAATCATATCAATTGATTTAAGATTTAACAATGGAGATATTCCTGTATGGTACTGTTCATTTTTTTGCTCTACAAACGTTTGATGCGTTCTCTTAGCACAATCAGTCTCTAGGTAAACAGTTCGTCTGGATACTCTATTTCCTTTGACATCGCATCTTTCGCAAGCATAATATCCTCCTTGATTTTTTATAGCTTTTACAAAAGAGCGAGCAGGCCTATCGTAAATAAATGCTTTTATAGAAACGCTATATTTCTGCTCACCGATTAGTATTCCGTCAGTTCTCAGTTCGTTCATTTCTTCAACAAATGTTTCTAAATATTTGTGAATATTACTAGGCTTCTTTCTTCCTGAATAAATTCCTAAAGAAAATGGCGAATAAACTGCTTTTTCATTATAAATGCAGCCTAAAATAGGCCAAAATTCTTTAAACGAGGAATTAAACAGTGGAGTTCCATCAATATTAAACAACAATTCAATTTTATTATCAAAATGTAGTGTACTTGTTTCAACAACTTTCTTTAAATATTTTGTTATCCCAAAGTAAACAAATTCAGACGAATCATCAAACTTTTCAATTACATATTGCTGTTTATTGGTCAGTAAAAACGTTTTGGCACTTTTCGGTAGTTGCGGAAATGCTTTTCTTCTTAAAATGCATAGCAGATTATCCAGTTTGTTGTGGGGAATTTGAGATGAAGCAGCCTATTCTCGAAGTTTCTCAATATCGCCTTCATCATCGGCATCACTATTTTCATCGGTTTTATAATTCACTGGACCCTGCATTTCAGTTTCACTACTTTCACTAGAAATGAGTGAATTACTGTTTTTAGTGGCAGTTTCTTCAAAAGAATCATTATCCCAAGGCAAAGATACAGATTCGTCGAAAAATAAAGTAGCAGGATATTGTTGAACTTTTTCTTGAGTTTCCTTTCGAATTCTTTTACGAGCTCGGAAACGACGAACTCGTCATTGTGTGATTATGCGTTTAGGTGCACGATTATCACTCATTGTCATCTGCACTCCGAATGATCGTGCATACACAATATTTTTGTCAAGATATATACCTATACATAAACGAAAGGGAACGAGACAAAGTCGGGGCAAATCATATATGTTCATATAGAGGAATTGAAATTAGAGTCTGATAGGACTATACGGACTGGGGGCACACCAGATATTTGCTGTGTTTGCGCTCCGTTTAAAACATTAGGGCCTAGTTTGGTATTAGAAAAGGGTTATAAATACCAAATTTAATTAGTTAGGGCCAGACTGGATAATAATATGGTAGACCTCATTTGGGGTTGATAGTATTCTACGGATTCGATCCGCACCAGAATTTTCCTATACGACTGCGATCCGGCAGTAACTTTAGGCCCAGATCTGACTTCAATAAGGCTTTTCACATTGCATTTACGCTGCTAGGGCCAGACTGAGTCCCAATATAGTAAGCAATATCAGGAATCAATACATTTTTTCATACTAGGGCCATTTTAGAAATATCCTAATTAGGCTGTACTCCGGTAGAAAATTTCGGGTGCATAGCTGGTTTCCGGAAGACATTCTGATTTGACTACATATGTCTGAGCCAAACCACGCCCAAGTAGGGACTTTATAAATACGACATATCAATTCTTCTAGCCTAACCTGGCCCAAACCGAAATCAGGCATGCCCCAGTTAATTTCTACTTGGTTGGTAGGACCTTCTAATAGTACCATTGCAGTGGCCAACATGTTCTGGGTTATCATATTATTTGAGCAAAGGGAAACCGATGGGTTATTCTTTTCGTCAAAATGAATTAAAGTATTGTGTTTTTATTACACTTTTTGCACACCCCGCTTTTGCAACTGGACATTATGTGTCCCTTTCTTAGGCAATTTAGACACGCAACTAACTCTTTCAATTTTTTGGCACGCTCCTGGGGCGAAAGAGCTAGGAAATTCGCGCAATTTTAAATAAAATGCTCTTGTTTGCACAAAATACAAGATTTTGCCCTTTCTACGATTGCAAAGGCCTTTGTTTTGACTTGTTTCTTCTCTGAAGGATATACCGACTCTATTCTATTTGAAAATTCTAACGTACGCAAGAATTCTGCACGTGATATTAAGAAGCTAGTAAAATCGTTTAATTAAGGATCGTCTAACCGCACCTTTTCCAATTCCCAGCTGCGAGCCGTAGTCGCGTCAAGCTTAGCAGCCAAAATATAAATAAGGATAGAGTCCCACGAATTTGTTGACTCTTCTAAAGAGGTCAAAGCATGTAGATGCTTGGTTAACGTATCTAACAATTGTCGAATTTCTTCTGATGACTCTCGTTTCATTTGCTTTACGGTAAATATAGATTTTATGTGGTTGTGTATTAGCAGTTTCCTACAATTTTAACGGTTACACAAGGACTTCCAGGCGCATTGATAGTTCAACTCCGAAAATTCTAAGGACTTAATTGCCTCGCTTGCATTGCTGCCTAACGACGCCCTTAAATAGTGAATCTTTTCTATGTCGTTTATAGAATTATTGTTATAAATAAGAGATTGGTATGTGTCTTTATAGCCCAACCATTCCGATAAATCGCCATTGAATTTTGGTAATTCGATGGTGGGTAATTTAATGTTTGGCGCACGTAATGGCACCTCGTCAATAGTTACTTGTTCAGAAACAGGAGGAGACCGATTTTGATCATTGCAAACATTATTATTTGAATTTTGCTTTAACGGTAAACCTCGCAATAATAACTGTTTTGCCAACCGTACTATCTCGAAATATTGACCTTCAAACATTTCGCGATACTTTACGGTTTCCGCGGGATCATTAAAGAGCGAATCTATCGACTCCTGGATTTCGTCGTACTGTCCTAGAGTTTCTTTGGCTCTAGTCAACCTTAATACTAATTCACTTTGAATTTCGTCTTTCAGCTTCTCATTTGGATTTGGATTCGCCGCCAATGTGTTACTGATGAAATTTTTGAAAACTGTTAATTTGGCTTTAAGACAACGGTGTTTTTTGTTTAATGCTTCCATGTTAATCGCCACAGATAAAATTGTGCTTGATAAGAAGAGGATAAATAGCTAGGAGCCCACTTATCTTTTTTGGTGTGCCGTTTTTCTTGATTGGATCAAAGACGAAGAGGCGCTTCCAAGCTGCTTTTGCTATCACTATCCGGCTCGAAGGACCAACAATTTTGAAAATGTCGTTTTTGGATGTGGAAGGTTGGAGGTGATGCACGTCTCCTTTTGCCTTCTCTTTCCAATATTCGTGCAGGATTTCTCCGGTTAGGAATCTTTAATCAGGAGTCTTCAGTATATAGCTTTATTTTGTCTTGCTACAGTACTCCAGGCTAGCTTATTAACGTCTAACCAATTTTGCTCAGTGCCGTGAAACATTGCGGACACATAAGCCTGGAGGGGGAAACTATACACTATGTGTACTTACAATAGTTTGTGTCAAGGGACGGAGAACATGCTCCAACAGTTATTATTGTTCTTTAATTTTGTAAATCGTCCTTTTGTTCTTTCTCTAATTTCTCTGCTTGAATGTTTTTATTTATTTTTATCTATATTTTGTAGATTATGGCAGAAAAAGATCAAGCCACACACCAACGTAAACGAGGGAAAATTTACGAGTGAACTACACAGCGCTAGTCGACTCAATTACAACGCAATTTAAAATCATTTTAACAAAACCACATGATTTGAACAAGTTAAGCCCGTTAAAAGCAATTAATTAATTATCTTAAATCATTATTAATAATATATAAAAATTTTACACGTGTTTTAAAAATAATATTTTTTACATCGCATTGACTTCAGAGTCTCTATAGAACCTTCTTAAACGACATTGTGAATCTATTAAAAAAATTTTAGGTTACTTTAATAAACTAAAAGTAATGTATAATAAATTTAAAAACAATTTTTTAGCATTTTATTATGATACACTGGGAACATCCTTGAAGGAATTAATTAATTAAAAAGAGTAATATGTAATAGAAAGAATTAAATAATAATAACTACTATTTAGTTATTGCGTGTGATTGAAAGACTTTATTAATTTTTATGGTTCTCCTTAAATGTACAGGATTTTACACGATCCAAAATTTGAGGTGTTTATCATTTGGGAATCGGGTTTGAACACGATTAGTCCCTACTGCCCTCACGTTATACATTCTTGTAGCGAGAGAAAATAAAAGAGCATTGCGGTTTAACTCTTTTGAAACTATTTTTTTTAATTTCTGCGAGTTCAATAGTTTTTATAGTCAGTAACTGATTTACAAGTATTTTTATTGAGAATTTCGAAAAAATTAGTTTTTCTTTTTGAAGAAACAAAAAAATACTAGTACATACTTGTACCAGCCATTTTTAAATAATGGAACTAATATGTACCACCCGCCCTAACACGAGGAACTTATATTTACCGGTAAACTTGAGAATTGGTACACAAATGAACCAGTAGTTTTTACTTGCAAAATTTCTTGAATGCATTTCTTGAGGTAGGGAGGGGGGGGGGGGATTGTTTTGGTTGCATGTAGACGGCGAGTTAGTCTAAGTTTGTACCGCTTTAAATTAAAAAATCAGCGAACATTATTTGAGAAAATTATGCTGGTACATATGGTTATCTGTAGGCTCGAAAGGTTTAAAAGATCCAATGAAATAGTTGCAAAACCTAGGGACTTTCCACATTTTGAATACTTCCTCCTATAAATTCAATAATGATTCAGCACTTACCAGATCTTCTGCGCGAGCTCCAAAGTACAGGAGGATGCGCGGACGCACCGGGACTTCCTCCGGGGGCAGCCAGCTTGTCTGCGTTTTGTGAACCTGCAAAAAGAAGAGAGCCAAATGAAAAAAGATATTTGGCTCAGCTGCTGGATGGGAATATTAAATAATAAGAGAGTCGAGCAAGAGAAAGGATCGATGGAGGGGGGAAGAACGTGCGACGTTGCACAATCTGTTGTTTTTGACTTACTAGCAGGGTCAATTTTCGTTCCGTGGCCGGATTGCTAATCACCGGATAGATATAGATAACGGTTAATGGAACAGAAAACAGAAGCCAAGTGCACGATAATCAATCAGTTCCAGCGAGTACCGAGTATCGATTACCGTCCACCAATTCCAAGAACAGTGATTAAGGATCAGAGCGTGGATTAATAATCACACGTTCGGATCAAGCAGATTCAACAGCGCTTTGGCTGTGTGCAGGATTCCATCAACTGGCAAGCTGGTAAAAATCACCTCCGATGTCCCAATAAATTCATCAATCGCCTCCTCTTGATTGCTTCTATTTTTAGCTGGAATTTTATTTAACGCAAAGTCTGTAATTATAAGTGTAATTGCAACGAGTCCACTGCCGCGTTGAATATATGTCATGCACGCTTGTAATCCGATATACGCATAATCGCGTGGCGGGACAGCAAAATTGTGCCAGGGTCGTCATCGAATAAACTTTTATACATACTTGTTTTCCTATTTTCGGAGAAAATTCTAATTTCTACGCTTCCTAGATCTCGTTAGTATGCAGAGGGTATACGATTTGATCGACAAACATGCCGATTCGTGCTTTTGAATAAAATAAATAATGGTATCAAGTTCTAAGCAGATTTTGGTCAATCGCATCAAGGCCAACCACAACCATCTGCGTCACTCGACGCTTGCTAGAATTAATTTTCTCACAGATCCTCCCGTCCACCCTCGTTCCGACGTTCAGGAAGAAGACACGAACCACGTTGTCCGGAATTACTCCTTACGTTAATAAAGAAATCATAAAATAGCTGATAGGTGGGTTGATAAGATTGGCTTCTACCCATCGCTCGCCATATCGGAATTTCTAGCTGGACCAATCAGGCGTTTAGGAGGATCTTCAAGTTTTTAAAGAAAGTACGCGTGGTCCTATTATCTATATTTAAGACTGGTGATATTTCCTGTTTTATCAAGTATTTATATTTAATATAACGTAAGTAGCTTTGTATTTCATGGACCAACCATCATAGGCAAAATTGCCAGAAATTGCTCTTTTACAGTCAATTTGAACGAAAATACAATCAAGTTTCACAAGCATCTACACGGAATACGTGATTGTGTTTTAATTGTAAAATAGTAATTTCTAGGAATTCTGGGAGAAAAACATTTATTAAACAAAAATGTTACGAGCAATTCGCAATGTATAAGAAGACACAGTTGTACAGTGACTGCACCATGCGTTATCCTTTTCACGTTTTTTCACTTTAAATCCTTTATAATTCCACGCCCTTTATCCTTGCCCTATATTTGCATGATACCAACACAATGCATACTATATATATACACACTACATAATATTAGGAAAACCTTGACTGTCCTTATTTTTTACACACATACGTAGAGAGAGATTTAAAAGAAAAATTATATTGTCCTTATAGTTAAATTTCGGAAGAGCATAGTATTTGGATAGTTGTCGAGGGAGATACCTTATGCGTTATTATGCGGCATTTGCACGCACTCGCTGTCTGTCACTTTATCACTACGATAGCGTAACGGGAAACACGTACGGGATATATAGAGGCTCGTATTACATGATGTTGTATTCGATCTCGTAAACCATGGACACAATCGCAGTAACACCGGTGGTCCTTTCTTCATGGCCCCTACAATAGAATAAAAGATGGTGGTCTGATACGTTATTCTATCAAGTTACACAGACAGCAACTTATCAGAACGGTGTCTTGTGCTCAAAGCGAGTATCGTAATCCGCGAGAGAACAATAAGATATCGACCTACTCGCACAATTAGTATACCGCTGACGACTAACTAGCTCGAAAAAATACATGTTATTGCTTTTCTCCTTCAATCGTTCCTTCAACTATAGATCATTTTCACGAGGAATGATCCACGTGTCATCCTCTATACACTATTCAATTTATTTGTCATTTATCCTGTAGAGGATCCGACATTTTACTGCACAAAGTTGATATTTTTTTAGGTAAAACTTATTCAAGTATGTATCTAATTAGGTTAGTATATATAGATGGTAAGTTTGGTACTGACCATATTTGTAGCAATCCTGGTCCTTCATAGTTTAAAAGCGTTAGATTGTTATATTGGTAATATATTGCAGTCTAGATCTTCGAGTAATTCTTCAATATTGGGGAAGCTTAAAACAAGAGAAACGTGATACGAACAGATCATTGTCCTGATTGCCGGATTTCAAAACAAAGAGAGAGAGAGAGAGAGAGAGAGAGAGAGAATTAAAGAAATTATAGCAAACAGAAGTAGTCCCTTTTACGTAGAGCTTCATTAGGAACGGTTTTGCTACACCTGGTCCCTACAAAGCCTGCTTCAGCTTTTAGATCCAAATGAAACCCTCAGCTTTACGAACAATAATTCAACTTGATCCTTTGGTAGAGAGTCGATGCAGCAGGTATAATATATGGTAATGAAAGGTTCCCTAATGTAATACAACTCCTCTGGACTATCTCTCCCTTCCTAACCCTTCCTATTCCCTATTACTGCATGGAAGCCAGACTGAATTAGACCCACAAAGCGTTTTCAGCCATGCGAATCACCAAAGAATATACCTAATACTTCTTTACACTACGTGATCTTCCAGGGTCACTTCTTCCAGTAAAATTAAACTAGTTGCTAAAACACGATGGATACAGCAAATACGATTTATTTACTTTTCTCCATTGAATTTTCGAGGATATTCGTTAGCAGCTGAGTATTTATTTTGAAGAGGAACGAAAAGTTAAATCTTAAGAGAAATATGTACAGCAAACTGTTAATTTTAATATTTCTTTTACTATTAACCTCTTGGATCCAGAAAATATTAGGATCAACATATAAAAGTTTATATAAAAGTTGACTATAAACTACGCAGAGGAAGCCGTCCTATCGTGTATATAGTTGTCACTAGCTGTTGTTATTTCGTGTTGAAATATACATCACTGTTGTGCGAAATTTACAAATCTTCAATTTCCCGAGAAGATCAGTAAACTGTTAGCGGATGCTGAAAATTGTCCCATCGATCAATATGATTTTCCATTGCCCGTGTATTTGTGCGATCCTTCTTGACATCTATATTCGCTACTTGATTGAATCTTGAGTATCAAGATCGTCGAGAGGTAGTCTAAGCGGTGGACTTTCAGATTCGATCAATTTTACATTTGGTCTTTCCCACTGCAGCGGGTAGCTATGAAATTGAGGATACGATACATCATATACTCACCATCTACATCAGTTTACTTTTATAATCACCAGAGTTATTATATACAGTTAATTTGCCTTTTATCTTCCAATTATAAATTATATATTTTTAATTTTCAAATCCCCTCCCCTCCTCTAAGCTCTGAAATATATCGAATATTATCATATTACAACATCATTCCTAAAGTAGAAGCCAACTTCAAAAATGAACATTTTCTCAATCTTTCTATTATTTATAGCTCTTATTAAGTCGAATGTATCGCGCACGAGATAAATACTTTTTTATGTATCGTTTTAAATTCTGATAATCCGGAGAGAGGGAAAAGCAGCAGGGGGAGGGTAGTAATAAATCCTTTATCACCGTATTCGGTAGGCATTGACGAATGGCCTGACCTTGTCGAGGCGCGAGCCTATTTTATTAAATAAATCGGTCCACGAAGGGAACGTCTTTTTATTATTATGTTTTCCTTCTTTACCACCTGCACTCATCACGAAAGACACGTTGAATCGATTCATTAGAAGATACAGTAAATTAAATTTTATTCGCACACTTTCGTTTTTTAATTGTATTTATCTCGCTTACCGAATCGATGTCGTGTGACCGATACGGCGTCACAGCCTGCATCTCATAAATTAGTAATCGATTAAAATCAAGGATTTCGTTGACATATAAATTCCCTTTAAACACCGGAGACCTCGGTTCGTAAAAAAAATTAAATGGACGAAAATCGATAAAGTGCTGATTCATGTAAAATATTTTAACCGCTTACCTTCCAAATCGAAGGATTTTCTGCTGGCAATTAAATTGTGTATAGAAGATCTTGTGGCTACATTGAACGAGGCTAGCTACAAAGTCGATCTGTTGATCGACTCAGACATATCTGGTTATGGAGTAGTAGCACTATGGCGCCAGATCATTTCGCAAATAGCAGCTGATTATATGTTCTTACGGAGGCTAACCATTCGCAATTTGATCGCGTTATCGCGAAAGACGATCGCCGACGCCAGTAGAAACTCGTAACGCATTGTTACCTGTTCGTGTAACCGAGTTCCTCATAGTCAGTCTCGCGTGTGCGTCATAGATTCCTTCCCTCTCTCTCTCTTTCTCTCTCTAACACCCACACACCCTACCCCCACGTATACACACAGAGTCACGAACACCGTACAGACCAACGCAACAATATTCAATTAAGAATGTGTAAAAATAAATATACATACTATTAGTGTTGTTTATCGATAATTTCTCTAAATTTTTTAATACGTTTTCGTAAACGTATGCAATTATACATTCTCTCTTTAGTTTCGTTGTATTGATGCGCACGATATTCAAGATTACAAATATCTTTTCTTAAATTTCCTTTTTCTTCACACACACACACACACACACAAACATTTCTACTACTAGGTGAATTACTTTAAATTTTCAAAATGGGCTATGACTGTGAATATTCTGTTATTTATATGTGTGAATGCAATTTTATATATGTGTGTACTGTTTTTTTGTACAATTTTTTCCAATAAATATTACTCAATTTCTTTTTCGTCATAATTAACCGGAATAGTAGTTGAAGTTTAGTTGGATGCGTTGTATACGTAAAATGATAATTATTTTTCAAATGCAAATATCGTAGGTACTCTAATCTTTCTTATCGTATATACAAGGTGTACATTATGTGAAATTGAATTCGTTATATTTCAATAACTTCACTCAGCTGTTTGTACTATAGTATAGTACAGAAATTCTGCTATGAGAGTATATAATTTGAAGTTAGCTGGAATGTAACCAAATCAATTTTTCAGTGCACCAATGCAAGCATACTATATATACATATAGAGCATAGATGTAGAAATTCGGTTGTCTCCGAAACTCCTTCGATAACAGATATCTGTTTTTCATTTTCAACTTTTCAAGAAACAAGTAGATAAGAGTTTCTAAAGGTACTTTGAAAAAAATCATATCACATAATGTGACGATGATAAACGATCGAGACACAATGTTCATACTCTGGTCAACCTTCACTAGTGAAGTCTGTACATAGAAAGTTTTTTAGCTTCTTAGTTTTTCTTCCATGTGCATTTGCTTTAGAATTCTTGTCGATTTTACGTAGAAACTGGACGTGTATGGTTTCAAATCAAGCGTCAATAATCTGTGATATCTCATCTCTTCCGAGATGATGCTCTGGATCATTAATGTAGTGAACCGTACAACGAAATTCCTTAGCGACCTATCAGTCTCCGATTCAGTGAAGAGAACAATGATTTCGCCAAAAGTGTAGAGAAGAGCAGACGATTTTCTCTAATGATACATTAAATCGTATTACAAACGGGTGAATTTCAAGTATGCGAATCGGCATTTAAGAAAAAAGTGTATACAACTGGGAGGCGAGCCACGATTAGTTTTGGTGACGCGGACGTTGAGGAGAAAGCCTGGTTAAACGGGGAAAAAATCGATTTTTTGTTTTATTATTTAATAATGTTCTTATACATGTGGAGAACACATTTTCGAAGTTACAGGACCTGATTCGGCCGAAAAGTATAATTACAATGGAAAAAGGTGAGTGGTGTGCGCCAAACAACTAGGGCAAAGTGGTGTGTGTTAAATTTAACCGAAAACTTTTTAAACGCGTTGTTCTGGAAACTATGTTTTTCAACTTGGCGGGAATCATTAGAATTTCCATCCGATTTACAAGTTCGTGGTCTTCAATTAAAGCTAATAAAATTTCTAGGCGCTCTAAACTCAAGAATGAGAAAAATAATAATATCGTAAATATATTGCAAATGAAATGCGTAATTTATCATTCATTATCATTTTACTTATGCCATTTTATAAAAAATAATTTTTTCTTGGATTTTGGAGGTTCATGCGCATACTATAATCATACAGAATTAAAATATTCTGATTTTTCTTTTAAAACTTTTTATGGTCTGTATATATTTCCCGCCATTTTCAACGGAGTTTACTACATAGAAAGCTCTACCTATATACATATACTATATGAATTTTTACATTTCAATATGGTTTCTTGTTCTCAAAATATATATTTATATGTACACAAAGTTACATTAACATTAATAGATTAAAAGTATGAAAATCACTGAGTTGAAGAAATACCACAGATTGACCACAATCCTCCCTTGAGGCTTGCACTGCGCCGACTATTAACGTTGTATATTGGGATATTAAAAGGTCAATAAGGTTTTTCTCATAAATTCAATTGAACATTCGAGGACCTGCGAGAATATTGCCCGCAAGCTGACGGCCCGCTCGAGAGTGATTCACGTGCATCATGAATATGAGAAATAATTCAAGAAAAACGTAGAGAGAACGCTTAGGTAGGCATAAAACAGAAAACCTGAAGTTCGAATTTCGCGCGTCGAATCAGAAACGAGTGTCGAATGTCATATAAGATATTCTATAGGGTTCCTCGTCCAAGTTCTGCACGCAAGCTGGTGTCCTCCTGCAGTTATTTGCCCTGCATACGCAGCACGACTTTTATCACCGTTCAAGCATCCTTGTTCGAACAAACCAATCAAACAACCACAAAAAGCACAATGTCAATGTTTCATTTGGAAAAACGTCAGTGCATTGATTTTTTGCATGACCAGAGTCAGACAATTAGGGGATAGTAGAAGAATTTTGACCACGCGACTGATTTATGGAAATGGAAAAATAGTAATGATTTATATAAACATAAAGTGGTGCCCTTAAAAATTCTACTAAACGCTAGATAATAAACAAATGTATTCATCGGTAGTAATTTAATATATGAAAGATAAAAAGCTTATTTACAGAATTATAACTTTCAATTCGATTAAGGAAACGGATCTTATAACTTTAATCGATAACATCCTAAAATGGACCATCAATTAAAGAAAGTAAACGCACAATCGACGTAATAATGTTTTTCTTTAAGGGCTTCACTTTTCTGTGACATCATATTCCACATTTGAACACCGAACCATCTTTTCAAAGTTAATTTTTCTGCACACGTCAAACAGAACGAAGTATATAAACTTGATTTTTTTAAATTATTTTTCTTCTGTCTTATCCTAAACAATTTTTATAAAGAGAATAGTAATAATAGAAGATTTTCAAATTATTCCTTTATTTTGAATTCTTCACCACTAGGTTTTAAACATTTTCTTACTGGATGTGATATGGCATGGTTTAATTTAGGAAACTATAAGCTGGTCAAACTCGAGCAACTCGTTTTAAATATTAAAAGTAATAGAATAAACACTCTTTAAACTTTAGTTAATAAAAGTATCACGGCTGTTCCTAATTTAATAGAAATGCTCTTCAAAGTTAAAACAGTAAAAGCTTTGTTGTTTGCTTCAATCCGATTAGCTTCCTTATTTACTGCAAAATATTCAAAATTCTAGCAGTGGTTTAACAAAGAGTAAAGCAGCATCACACGGACTCACAATGACGCGTTTTTCCACTGTTATTTTACACGATATTACATCCTTTCACGGTACTCGTAATAATTGACGAATGTGTCAAGGGAGTAGGAAGCTGTGCGTCATCATCACGTCTGCATAGAGACTGCAAACGCAGGATTGTCGCATTTGCGATCAGTAATTGTTTATTTTACCTGCCAGTATCTCAACTTAGATACAATAGTGACGCGCATCATCTTCCTCCCTGCAACATTCGTCAATTATTACGAGTACCACGAAACGATATAAGACTTATTAGGGTCATGGTACGCAGAAACACTTAAGCAAGATTTAAGCGGTAGGATGAAAACGAGCCACATGGCTATATTTATAGTCGTCGCTCAATCTTCAAGGGTGCCTCGATTGCTACGGTAAATGTTATTCGTAAACTATAGATTTCGAGGCATTCTTCGCTTCGAGCAACGTTTATAAATACAGCATCCAATAACAGTTGAGAATTTTGACAATGGCTAAATGTGTTTATCCTTTCGATTTTATCTTACTGCTTAAGTTAAGTTTTGTTTAAGTTTTCCTGCGTGCTATGACCCTTGGTGCACATAAACCACTTAACGCATTACGTTACTCTTACGTGACAGCTTACATTATTCGACACGTAAGAACGGCGTAAGACAAAGCACATAATATTGCGTTCCGTTACGCTGCAGATTTCTAACGTAATGCAACGCAATGCTGTGTTCTTTGTCGAACGTCGTTCTTACGTGTCCTGTAATGGAAACTGTAGCGTCAAAGTAACGTAAGGTGTTAATTGATTGTCTAAATGCATTAAGTCTAATGTTGTAACATGTAATAATTAGAATACTTTCCGATGCGTTGGCATACTGCGACGAAAATACGTGTGCAGCGATCCTAAGTTTTCTTTGTTGCCACCGTACGCATACTGAATGCAGTAACATCGGTAAAAGTGCAATGGTATATATAGGGCAGGGCTCGGAAATTTTTGCACATTTCAATTGTTTACTATAGTCACTAATAGGTATTTCCTATTAGTGACTATAGTAAATAGCTGAAATATGCAAATAATTCCGAGCCCTGATATAGGGTATAACGATCGATATACGACTGCCTTTTCTTGACACTGGAGGTTCGGGTTAGCAACCTGAATGCAAATTTTAAATATTGTTCAAATCGGTTGAGGGGCTGAGAAGTTATTACCATTTTATTATCTTCCTTTCTCGACCTTTTTCGAACGACTTTGACAGCAAAGTGTAGGCTGGAGAAAGTAAAGAAACAAGTGACAATGAACGACTTACGAAGAAGAAATAACTATCGATCGCATGATTGTGCAGTTCCCAATTATTTCTTTAACTTGGTTATTAATTTAAGATCCGGTTTAAATCAATCCTTTCCATTGCAATCTCGAGTTAAATCCGTAAAAAATGAAACTTCTGTCACTATTTCACTTGATGAAAAAATGGAATTGACATAATGAAATGGAAACTATCAGAAGCTGTGATATAAAGATTAATCTATCAAGTAAATTGGTAATACACGAAAGTATTTTCAATTTACTGAAACTGAAGAATGTGATGTAAAATCGATGCATTGATGATACGGAAAATGAAACTTATCGATTTCATTGTTACGCGTTAGCTTCAAGCCGAAGATTTGAGAGACACTCCAAGCGGGTTCATTGATGGGTTTCTCTAATACAATCATTTTTATCACTTTTAAACATTCGTAAATTATAAAAATCACTACTGACATACATTTACTATCAATGCTGATTTCTTTGACATGATTAAAGCAGGCTGATAAACGCTGATCGAAACTAATTACAAATTACTCCTTTCCTCCCTGTCTCTCTCTTCAGCCTACTTCAATCAAGTCAAATAAATCAACGTCAACAGAAAACAAGTTAATAGTGACTTTTTAATTTACGAATGTTTAACGATGATCAAAGAGATAATATTAGGGAAAAATACTAAAAAATCCGTCTAAAGTATTTTTCAAATCTCCGCCTTGAAAAAAAAATAGATAAGTTTCATTCTTTGTATCATCTATATATTGAGATTATAAATCATTTTTCAGCTTTATTAATAAGAGCATACTTTCGTTCGTTAGTTATTTAAATCATAGCTTCTGATATTTTACTTTTCATTATGTCAATTCCATTTTTTTATCAATTTAAATAGTTATAGAAGTTTCAATTGTTCACCGATTTAGCTCGAGATTGCAATAGAAAAGATTGATTTAAACCGGATTTTAAATTACTAACCAAGTTAAAGAAATAATTAGCAATTGCACAATCATGCGATCGATAGTTATTTCTTCTTCGTAAGTCGTTCATCGTCACTTGTTTCTTTACTTTCTCCAGCCTACACTTTGCTGTCAAAGTCGTTCGAAAAGGGTCGAGAAAGGAAGATAATAAAATGGGAATAACTTCCCAGCCCCTCAACCGATTTGAACGAAATTTGAAATCTGCACTCAGGTTGTCAATTAGAACCTCCAGTTTCAAGAAAAAGTGGTCTTTTCGTTACACCATGTATTTTAAAATTAATTTGCTTAACATAATCAAATTACTTTTATTTGCTTTCATTTTTAACATAATACAGTTTGATTAGTATTGATCCATTTTATCCCATATGTAGGATGTAAGAAATATAAGAGAGAAGGTGTAAGATCAACAATTTCTGATATATAAGTTTAATGTTGTAACTAGCAATTTTTAATATTTACAAATAAAATAGTAGTCATTATCCGTTTTAGTTAAAATATTGTCTAAAAAGTTGATATGTAAATAGTTGTCAAAACAAAATACGTTAATATATGACCTGTTATCCCTGTCCTACTCTGTAAGTAGGTAGATAGTGTGTGTACCCCCCCCCCCCCTGCCAAGTAAGAGAACATCTACAATTTGGAACCAATTTTGTTTCGTCGAAACATAGATCGCCTCTGTTTGGTAACATAATAGTTGAATAAACTTTATGACTAACAGACTAAGATAATTAACACATTGCCATCGGGCGATTTTTGCTCAAACTTGTCTATAAATCGGGGTATTTTTAATGAAATCAAACTATTTCGATGTGTGAATTAAAACTGCGGTTATTATTTGTCTAATTAATATATTATCCATTATGGTAAAAAATAGAACTAAAATAAATGCTTAAAAATTACCAGCAAAGTGCACAAATGACGTACGTATTTTTTTTAAAAACGAGAAATCTCGTTTCCCGATCGAAAAGTGTTAAGTAAGGAAGGCTTGATATACCCTCGCTGAATGGTGATGTACTCTGGCTGTAAAAAGTATACTGATATAATCACGAAAGAATATTAACCGTTCTCAAAGGATTCTTTTATCACATTGCTGTATACAATCAATTTTTGTGATTACAAATCTATCTAAATATCTAACAGTTGTTACGATTTCCACGAAACTGATAAATTTCATAGGATTCGACGGGTTTACTGACCACAGCCACCTCGCCGGTTCCAAGAAGAATCTCACTGACATTTGATGGCGTGTCGACAATAGATCACGGTTTATTTTCCAGGAAACGCGCTACCGAGATTTGCAGTTGAAACCGAGAAAACGTGTTTATCCGGTGTTTGCGTGTGATTCATGGTTCGACCAACTGAAAAGGCGGCAGAATTGGAGAATGGTGGTTAGACACGCTTCGGCCATTATATGTGACAGATTCACTATTAAATGAGACCTTGACGCTATAGTCTGTTTTGACGCGCGGTTACATTACAGGCACACGTGTTTGTGGAACTTACTATACAGGAATTTACTATTGACCTAGTAGTGAGCCAAGACAAAGTTGCTAGCCTACCAATATTGGCATTCAAGTCTAGCCCAATGTTGGTGCTAGACTCTCATGATAACTAGGACCCAATATTGACGCCAATATTGGCATTCAAGTCTGGCTCAATGTTGGTGCTAGACTCTCATGATAAGTTGGACTCAATATTGACGCCAAGACTTGATCAAGGGCTGGTTCTTTCATAGTTTATTCGTGACTTATTCATGTCCATTTAAGGGTTCACTCTTAGCCCTCTATAAACATGGTCTCAACCACGAGCCCAACCATTGCCTAAACTTGGCACCAATCAAGACCTTATCAATAGCCAACAAACGTCTGAGCGCTGATTAAACTTGATAAAATTGTAAAAGAAGCACCAGATTAATTAATATACTTATAACTTTATCATATTGCTCTTCAAATCAAAATATATAAGCACATGGCATTATATTTAAACTCTGGAACATAATGATTTATATAAATATCACTTAAATAACCACTTTACGATGTGCCAGCACTGCAAATAAACCATCGTAGAAGAATTCGAAAGAGAAACACCAATATATATATATATATATATACGAAGCATCACCTAAATTCAATACAATTCCTGTTTCCTCGGAATTTACTTATATAAGAGGTAACATATTCACAGTCACTTGCGAGAAATTGTTACTTTCTCATGACTATCTAGCTGTACTTCTAAAAATTATTTTATGCCAATAGTACAGTAATAAAAATTTATTTTGGAATTTTTAAGGGCACTTAAATGAAAAACAATTTTTAGTTTAATTTTATAACAATTAAGCATCCTTCAATATTGAAATTATACACAAATTAGTTGTTCGTATATATTTATAAAAATCCGTAATATTGCTACCAGTGTGGAAAAGTGCAGACTAATGAAATAAACTCTTAGATCATTTGGATATTTACTTTTTAGTATCGATTTTTTGATAACAATCGACCGAGCTAAATTTTTCGATTAGTCCACTATTGCCCGTAATACCTTATATATATATATATTTTTTATTTAGTTCATAGATTTGGTTTGCGTGTATTGCTTTTGTAAATGTTAATATCTAATCACCTAATAAGACGTCAAATTATTGATAAAATCATATTATTTAAATTATAGCTGCAAACCTACATTCTTAAATAAAAAAATGATTGAAATTTTATGTTCAAAAAGTAAATTCTAAATCAAAATTTTGCTTGCCAATCCCCTTCTTTTTACATAAATACTATATCACTACAGTACTATCATAAAATCGTTGTTTGTTTTTAATAAAAATTTTGGTAATTTTTTGCAATTTAACAAAGCATGCGGTCCCGGCAAGTAGCTGCATGATTTTTTAGGTGCTATAGAAATTATGTTTTGGACAGCAGATTTCAATTATTTTTCTATTTAAGGACGTATTTTTGTGATTATAATTTAAATAATATTGTTTTATCAGTAATTTGATATTTTTATGTTTATATGTTTATTCCAGTGATTTTGATTTTGTGAACATTTTATTTAAAAGAATAATTGAAGCCAAGTCCTACTCTATTTTGATTTTAGCTATGTTCTAAATTAATGCACATTATCATCTTTTGCTAGGATTAATAATATTTGCTTACAATATTGATTTCACTATGTTTGCTAATCAGAAATTGTTATAATTTTAGTACATGTTTCGTAGATTTTATTCGTTGAAAAATAACTTTAACGTTATTTGTAAATTTTAAGAAATGCATAATTCAAAAATATTACCTCCTATTAGCCTACTAGATTTACTAGGATTTGTATATCTATGTACTTGCCGCCATTTTTTACAGGCGAAGCTTGTTTTTGTGTGAGTTGTATAAATCCTGTAATTCATAGTCGAAGTTAAGTAAAAGTGTATTCATTTCGCATAACTAACTCTTAACATATAACACATTTATAATAAAGAAATACTTCTCTCAGTAATAAGCTTATACACTACCGTTCATAAGTATTTGCCCATCTATAAAAATATGCTTACTTTCAACAAGAAAAAACTTATCACAAATTTAAATATTTTTACTTATATGTTAGTCATTTTAAAACGAATTTTCCAATAAACAAATTAAAACATTCAAATTTTAGCTTCATCAATATTGCCACCATTGTCAAAAATTGATGGTGGGCAAATACTTATAAACGGTAGTGTACCTACGTGTATCATTACTCGGTACGACAGTCTTCGCGCTACAATGCTTTTTCCGTTCTCGATCGGTAAAATATTTTACGGTGTGCCACTCGTCACAGACGAGTAAAGATGCGCAAAGGTATAAGCCAAGCTATATACAAAAACACAGCATGAATATTTCTACTTCGCATTTCTCCTACTCGTAGAGTAGATAGATATGAAATATGACTCTTCTATCCACAAGCCGCCTAATAGCCCTCTTATATCTAGAAATACCACCCAACGCAATTCAGAACTTTTCCTTCGTTTCTTTAATGATTTAACAAATTGCTACTATAGGATAAACATTAATATTCTGGTTCGAGTTATAGCCACAATCAAGGTGGGTCCAAATCTCCCTACATGTTAAGTATCAGACCATTCTTCACTAAAAAACCATCAACGAAACTGACATTAGATTCTTCGAAGAGACTATGCGTATACTGCCATTTTAAACAAGTTGTTTATATCAAGTGAATAATAAAATCGTTTTCGTATATTTCAAAGAAGTGTTTTATGTCAAACCTTCAGAGGATCTTAGCAATATCTATTGTAGGGGATATGTGAAAAATGCTCAAAAGTAGCTGATTTTACGAGTGTGTAAAGTGTAATGTGCCCCTAAAGTAGTCATAAAAGGTTCAGTCTATAATTTTCTAGCAATAAAATACCTCTTAGCCACATTAGCGTAGCAATTAGAATACGCTTGAATGCCATACAGTCAGCATATGCTCTTTATTTAATTTTATAGAGATGTATCTTTTAAGGATTAGTATATATAAGTTGCATAGTTATTTCTGTAGGTTATCGAACTTACCGAATTCACACCTAAACGGATACTTATGTAATTTATGAAGTAATATCTATACAAAGAAGCTTATTAGGCTCTTTTATCCTCATTATGATATCTATATATATACAAAAAACGTATACAATTTATTAATATGATTAATATTGACCAAAAGCTGTATAAAAATTAATGCAAAGTTTGGTGGGCCTGAACCTATTTCTATATAAATCGGTAAATATTTTGCCAATTTTAAAAAATTCTGTAAATTTCACTTCTCAAACTGGATCTTTAAATTGGGGGTTTTCCTACTCGACTACGACTTCTGAGACACCTTGCATACATAGTGGAGCCCCAAAAGTAAATGAAGTATTTTCAGAAAATACAAACAATTCTCAAAAAAATATTCGAATACGAAAATACATGCTTTGAGGGTGCCATAGAGTAATTATATAAAAAATATTCTTTATAGAAGAATGTAGAAGTTATAAAGGTCACTTATGCTTTCTAAACGAGATCCTATATTTTATTTCCTACACTCGCAGCTTATCTCAAGAGTATTCAAAAAGACTATAATGATTTCCCAATTTATCCAGTTATTCGCTAGACATTTTCATTTAAATGTTCATATAGGGATAGATTTCTCTGCACCAATATATGCGGCCACTAAACATACACACATCTATATAAGTCCCTTGTATACTTATAACTTTAAAACAAAATATATTTATAGCGAAAGTTTGACTGAAATGATTAATTAATTATTATAATGTTTTTCAAATATCTTAGAAGAAGCTGCCAAAGAATGCAATAAAAAATAGTGAAATTCATGTAAATAAAATTCAAGGTGACCTTAATAACTATTATCGTGTTCTTACCTAGAATTTATTTTATATGTAGTGCCTTCATAGCTCATTACAGCATAAATTGTCATTCCAAGTACATTTTCAACAAATTTTTCTGCACCTAAAAATACCTCTTATTTTTTTGATGCACTATACTGTATAAATATGAATTACAGTTTTACCAGAATTGCAACTTGGCATAACGAACCGCTATAACGAAATCACGAAGGCACGAGGTTGCGTGCGTTGGAATTGGAATGCATGAATGAAAATACTGCTGGTTTGTATACCATGCGAAAAACAACATTTCTTAGGTATCTTCCAAAATCATACTGTATTTACTATTAAATGTGTTAACTATTCTTATAAAATGATGGGAATCACGGTTATTATTATTATTATAATAATAACGATTTTTCCATAATTTATAATTGTAGAAGGAATTGAATAAATCCTGATTAGAAAATACTTTTTTTCTGTTAGGTTCTTCTAATTACTCTTCTTTTTGTTAACAGGGTATTTTTAGTATTTAACTCAACCAAATTTAATATTTTCGGGAGACGACGTTTCTTATTCGGCGCTAGACAGTCCCACAAGGTCATCCGTTACTATCATCGACAGTGTTGTACTTTGGGAAAGCAAAAACGCTTGTAACTACGTGACAAAATTGAAACCGGAAATAGCACAAAAGAAAGCTTCCTACAATTCAAATTAAAAGTTTAAATCGTATTTAGAATATGTTTTCGTGCCAAATTCCAGAATTTTCTTTTAGAAATTTTGAATACATTTATATACCGATTATACAGGGTGACCCATGAACGATGGCCATGCCGAGACCATGGGTTAGGTGATTAAATTCTATGAAAAAAAAAATATTATAAAATTTGTTTGTGACGGACCCTTAGTTTAGGTGTAATTAATAATTAAAATCTGTTGATTCTTTGGACTTATTATTAGTTGGCATCGTGAGGTGTCTGAGGAGGATTCAATAGGTTCAGTTAACTGGCCTATAAACCTTATGATTCCATGTATGGAGTTGACGCACAAATACACAGATGTACTTATTTTTGAATTTGTGGTGGTAGCCAAAATCTACGTATTGAAAAAGTATTATAAAAAGTGGTAAACCAAAAAAACCCCTCATGAAACGGAGTAAAAGTTGAAACATTTTACAATCTCTGTTTTATAAGATTCTATTTTTTGTTTCCGAATCGAATGCAACTTTATAATGAAGTAAGTCCAAACTGGGCATGAATAAAATTGCTTTTAGTGAGCAATAATTGCAATTGATAGGAACTGTAAATTGATCTTTAATATAATCGTAATTATCTCATATTTGGTATCACATTTATCTTATATAAAAATGTATACAATTCATAAATAAAAATGATAGGTTTATTAAATGAAAATTGCAACAATTTTCATTTTTTTATCGATTTCACTGAATTTATTGAACGTATTATTATTTTGCTAGTTTTCATAATGCTCGCTTTGCACTCGGTTTTTAGCTACCACCACAAATTTAAATAAGAATATCTGTGTATTTGTGTGTCAACTCCATAAATGGAATCTTAACATTTTTAAGCCAGCTAACTGAACCAATAGAATTATCTTCCGACGCCTCCTACCGATGCCAATCAATAATAAGTCCAAGTAGTTAAGAAATTTTAATTGCTAATGAATCCTAAATGAAGAGTATATGAAACATATTTCATAATTTGTTTCATTGAATTTCATCCCCTATCCGATGGTTTCGACATGGCCAACATTTGTAGAACACACTGTATACAGGGTAATGTCCAGTATTTAAAACGCCTTAGAGATTAGATGCAAAAAGACAAAAGTATTTAGGGAATTTTTACATTTTTAGTACCTATTATAATTGTAGAAATACTTGCCTTCTTTTGATTCTGTGCTTTAGAACATTTTAACTGGTGGACCCTGTACATATACATATAGGGTAGAACGTATACGAAAATTAAGCCCTTCTTAATAATTGCAAATTTAAACGTTTTTAAAATAAATTTTTCAGACTAAACTTGTACACCTTAAAATATTCTATTTACTGGTCTCACAAATTTGACTATGAAAGGTCATTTCAAAGTTACATGTAGGTCACCTTCAATATTTTAAATGGGACACCTCATATATTTTTGCATATTATTGTGGTTGACCTCAAAAACTTTCTAAAACCCCTTTTAATTTTCTTATTTCACCCACTCATTGAAGAGATATATCAATTTAAAAATGTACATATATATAGAGAGCTGAGCGAATATCTGTGTGTAAGCACAGTGTTCTCACATGCACACAACTTCAGCTAAATCTGTATCCATGTACAATTTTAACAGAAAATATCTCGTAAACGGTTCGATAAAAAGGAAAATTGCAAAGGGGTTCTTGGAGAGTACTTCGTTTCATCTACAAGAATTTATAATAACGTACAGTGTGTTCCGTTTAAAAAACTCAAGATGACCTTCGTATAGTCATCAAATGACATTCGAAGGTCAAGTCAATGTCATCGCGTCCTCCCCCCCCCCCCCCTCCAAAGCCAAACAATTTTTATTCAAAATTTGTTTTACGAGACAATTAGTTTCAGAGATAATTGGCCGGGGAAATTAAAATAGGTCATTCTACATAACTATATATATATATATATATAAGTGGGACCCAACGAGCTTTATCTGAAGATTGATAAAATAGGCCAAAGTTTGCAACTTGGTGAATTCACTTGGAAATCTCTGGATTCGAACACGATTGGATAAGGTTGATGCCTTCTACACTTTTTATTAGTTTAATTAAAACTCGTAAACTTAAAATGCAATGAGCCGGAACTTGTTACGTCATGCTAAACCGTGACGCAGTGTATGAGAGCGAATATGCAATATGTCAGCGTACATCCGGTACCAGCGTAGTGGCGTGGGCGTATCCGCCATACCATACCATGCCACGCGAGCTCGTCAAAATATTGGCTAAAACCGTTGACCGGACAAGCGAGCCAGCTAAAGAGCAAACCAACGAACGGACGTCCCGTCTCGTCATTTGTTCGTTGAAGCGAAAGGTTTACAGGGGGAGAGGGAGGGGAGAGTGTACGACACGCGTGTAGTTGTCACCGATCACCATACTGCAATTTCTATCCTAGTCTTCGTTATACCGCAGAATTTTCCGTTCTTTCTCGTGCTCTATCGAAAAAAAAACAATTAAAGAAACTCCACGACAAAGTAAGGCATTTATTTTCAATTGCGAAAACCAACGAAGAAATTCATTTTTATCACTCGTGCATGGAAAGTGCCTGATTTCAGCATAGTTTTTGGGATCGAAAATGAATATTTTCATGCCAGTATAGCCGCGCATGCGCAGTAGAGGTTAACTTCACTTTCAGCCCGATACTTTCCTCCCAAGGGACAAAAGTATAGTACTTCTCATACGGGCTGAATATAGTTACTATTGACCATATGAGAAATTAAATAAGAAGGGTTATATTTCATTGTCATAAAGAAACTAATAAACTCCGAATAAGATTATCCAAAATATAATATAAATTATAATGTAGAATTAGAGTGACTATATTTATTTTTTTACACATAATAATTTTGTTTCTTTTTATTTTAGGGGGCTTCGCCCCCGAGCCCTCCGCTACCCTCCCTGCCCTTCTTAGAATCACTGCCTTCGAAAACCTGCATGTACCCTTTTACGTACTCATTCATTTATCATTTCATTCACTCTTTACTTATAATTAATTCATACTGAACAATTTATTAATACATTACAACTCTGTAATGCACTCGTGATAAAAAATATCGTTTGTTACTCGGAACTACTTGACAATTGTACTCGTGTGATGGCAGCCCTCGCTTCGCTCGTGCTGCCAACTTCACACTCGTCCACAATCGTCAACTTTCGTGCCTTGTAACAAAATCTACTATTGTCGATTATAATCACTAAAATAGTACATTGCAACGGTAAATCAAGTTTCTTGTCATTTACATTTACGCAAAATAGAAATAATTAAAATAAGGACGAAACAAAATGGTTTACAGTGAAAGTTAGGTATGTAAGAGAGAAATGAGAATGTCGTTCTGGTTCGGACACTGGAAGGAGTTTCTAACAGTAATCATGCATCTATATATATAAAAATCTTCTGTGCTCCTTTATTTTATTAAGAAATTGTTGTTAAGTAATGTTTCTTATCCGCAGCAGGAATAGAAATTTATGAAATGTACGTTAAATCTTATTATCTAGTTTATTTAGATTGGAGTGCATTCAGTGACGAAGCTTTGTAGAATATTGAGTTTGGATGGTTAGGTGGAGAATAATTCCAAAGCGGCGTCCTTCTGGCTGTTTCCTCTGCGTGCGTTCAAATCTTGTAACAGTCGATACTCCTGAGAAAGACTCTGTTAAAAAGCAAATCTTCCAATATCTCCATTGCTTTTTACTATTCTCTCCCTCTTCATACTTCCTTCCCATTTCAGCTAAAATGCATTCTGCCAGAGAGAATGTAAATATCTTTTTGCTCTATATTCTTTTATCCAATTCATCGTATTTCGGTTCTTCCATCTTGGCTCTTCTTGGCAAAAGCTATGCAATAAGTATACAATTCTGCGAAAATGATAATATTGAGAGTGACATTGGATCGAGAGAGGAAGAAAATTTGAACAAAGGTGCGCAAATTATATAATTCTTCACGATCGTCGTTGCGATAGCGGAGTCCTCGTAGCAAATAAAATAAACAAATTCATAAAATTGTAGAATTATTTTGGTGAACATAAAGCTACAGCGTTATTGCGTATACGGTACGAAATTGTTACTTTTTGCAAGTTTCACTACCTATCAAACGAGTAGTTTTAATTTTAAGTAATTTTTTTAAACACTTGTTATTTTATTGGTATAAATGTATAATAATTTATAGCCTATATATTTATATCTAAGGTAAATTTTAAAACAACCGAATGTACAGGCTATTAGGTTAAATATGAGCAAACCGTGAAATTCGGATTGGGGATGAAATTCTGGGAAAAACAATATGTAAACATTTTTTTCCTTAGTATCCTTATTTTAAGTAGTATGAGTAATTAAAATTTCTTTCAAAGATATTGCAATTTGAAACAAAAATCTCTTATGAATTTTTTTTTGTATTATCGATATCTATCGAATTACTTAACAACATGTTTTAACTACATGTGCTCCTGTTTAATTCAATAAGTATTAATAATATGAAAAAAGGTCGTAAGAGGTTTTTGTTTCAAATTACAATTTCTTTAAAAAGATATTCTATACATTTTTTGAAATTGTTCATATTTAACGAGTTACATAGCAATTTATGTCCGCTATCTGGATAGCCAATTTAGATCTAAGCATTGTGTTTCTTAACTTGAAAAATATCAAAAACATAAAAGAAAGTTATTAGACTTATTTATTTCCTACTGTTATACCTACAAAATATTCTTATAAAATTTCTTCATATTGTTAATAATTACTGAGTTGTATAACAATTTATACAGTCACTTCGACCAAACAAATATTGTTATGTAACTCTGTAAATATTAATCATATTAAAAATATATTTTAGGAATTTTTTCTTAAAATCTTCTCCTCTTTTCAGATTGTCCGGGTTGGCACCAATTAATCACACATTCTGTACATATACAAGTGGCTTGGATCGGTAGTAATATTCTATCGACTATACAAATTATTGTATCATAAACACTAACAAGCCATAAATGGAAATGATATGCAAATACACAGACACACCTATATCAGTCTGTAGTTCAGTAGCCGCGTAAATTGAATTCCGATCAAACGCTACAACAAACTAGCAAAACAAAAAATCACGCTCTATTAAATCAATAACAGAAATTAATACGTTTGCAGTTTCCATTTACCAAATTATCAATATCTATATTTCTGAAGTGTACAGACTTTTCTAGTAAAAACGAATTTGTGTACGACATTACTATTTTTATTAATATTATTATTTTTAACTGCAAATTTAAATTTTACTCTAAAACAGACGTTATTATTGTGTATGGCCCAATTTAAATCCTAAAGAACTTTACAATTCAAAAATAGCAAATAGAAACTTTGTGAAAGGAAATTGTAAGACTTAAAATTTTTCTTATCGGTTTAATGGAACGAATAGGCCGGGTAGAGCGTTACAGGAGTACGAACTTAAAGTTTGACAGTTTAAAAAGAAAATAAGAAAAAAGGTAAAACAAAACCTGAAGTATTACTCCTTAAAGTATTTGTTTAGGAAAGTAGATTTTTATATAGTTAAGTAACTAAAACATTTAATTGTATAAATTTACAGTCAATGAAATAGTAGTATTTGCGTACGTACTCTTATACCACGCTAGTTGATAAAAACACGCACGAAAGGGTTTGAGAGAATGCTTGCACAGAATTAATTTGTTTATTCACCACATAAATTACATATAAAGTGACCTTCATTTCAGTAGCTGATACAGCTATCGCACCACCATATTAAGTATTGAAAGCACTCTATGTGTATCCAATCCTCTACAACAAGCTCGTCATAAATAACTTTCAGAATTCAGCAAGAACCGCTATGTCCAATTCTGAAAATTCTATTTCCTGGGCTTTGATTTCCAAAATAAACTATTTTATTTTGCTTCTCATTAATTTTATAGTCGTCGATTGTATTTAATTCTTCTATAATAGGGGAGACCGGGGCTAGTTGTAACATTTTATGTTTAATGTAAAAATTATCAAATAAAAAGTACCCGTGTCTGTAATTACTGAAGTGAATTTGAATAAGTAATTATTGAACTATAATGTATGAGAAAAAATTGGCATCAAGAATTGTTCGTTAAAAAGATAAAAGATGTTTCTTCAAATATGAGTAGTTGTTACTTTTTGCCCCAACATGGGGCAAAAAGTAACAGTGCTGGGGCAAGTTGTTCCACGCGTGAAAAACACTTAAAAATCTGGAAAAATGTATTTCTTATATCTCCTTCGTCTACCTATTATTAAAATTAAATAGAATATTAATTATTTATGACTTAAATAATAAAATGAAAGATTACAAGAAGCAATATAACGTGAAAAACTAAATTTTAACTTTATTCCGTAATAAAGTAAAATTGACTTGAATTAATAATTTTATACATTAATCAAAATAACAATATTCATATAAAAACTTTATTTTATCAGTTTTTACGCATTTGTCGTGTGTCCATTTTTGGCAACTTAGGCACTGAATCCATTCTTCGCCAGATTTACCGCTGGAGAAAGGCTTACAACTAGCGCCTTGAAAGTGTTACCTTTTGCCCCATTGGATATATTAATATTTTTAAAAAAATTTTTAAAAGAACAGCTATATTTTTGTACGAAATCAAATCGGAATATTGTTATGGGCTAATAACCTAGTTTCAATGAAATATTAGATTACATAAAAGTGTATTCTGTCAACAAATATACCAAAACTTAAAACTTAAAATTTTAAACGTACTTGATGCTTTTTAACCTCGAATTAGATTATCGTTTCCTATTACGTTCAGGTAAAACTAATGCTATGAACAGCTCATGCAATGTCTCAATATGTTTCCTAGTACAAATTGACACATGTAACGCTTCGTTTATATCTTTCAATCATTAGATACGAGTACTGTTACTACGTGCCCCTGTTACTTGTAGCCCCGGTCTCCCCTATGTATTTTAGGATATTATGCGCGTACTCTTATCGCTTAACTTTTTCGAACTTTTATGTAACCCTTTAATTTTAAACAATTTTATTATAACGTTTGCCACACTGCATGTTAACAAATTTTACAAGTAAAATATTCTTTTTATACTCTACGTATTTCAATGTACAAAATTATACAGTATTATGTTTTTATTAAGTTATAAGTATAAGGGCAGCACTAATTTCAGTATATTCAAACATTCCTATATAAAGAATTAGAAGAAACATTGTCCACTTATGTAATTTTCACTCCTTATTACTATTTGCCTTTATTCTGTAGAATGTACGCAAACCAGATATAAGTTTGGGTTCAAGAAACTAAAAATCGATCCAACTTCGAAGTTTTATATCTCTATAGCTCAACAAATGACACATGGATCTATGTGGTCTCACTTGAAAAGTTATTTCAAGGTCTTTCGAGTGGTATATGGTTGGAGCAATCTATAATTTTTGGTAAACTTTTAAATTAGCTAAACCATACAGTAAAAAATTTTAATATTTAATCGCTTTACAATTACCTACATAATATAATGGAAAAGTGATATTAATATTAAAAAGAAAAATATGTGTTTGGACAATTTATTTAGTATATACCTTTTTTTGGTGCTTGTGGAAGAGTAATCTTTAGTATTATTATTAAAAAAGTTGTGATATTTTTCATGTAAAAATGGCATTTCCCAATACTTCAAAATAACTCAGAGGTTTCAAATATGTGATGAAGAAAAATCTACAGAAAAAATTGTGTTTTCATACGAAAAATGAGTATAAATTTTTTCGAAGCATTTAAAAATTAATATTTTTATGGATTTTTCGATGCTCCAATCAAGAATATTATATACTGTAACGTTGCGTTCCCGCAGCGTTACAATAGCTGCCATCTAGCGCTTTGCTAATCTCAAGCGCTAGATAGGCGGGTCGCGTGCGAACTAGGGAGTTATCAACCGATTAGTATTGATCTAGGATCGATAACTTGTCGGCTCCCTAGTGTCGGGCGAGGGTGTAGCGGGGCAGCGGCGGGACAGGCGCAGGGCCTGACCTTCTCCCGCGAACTGCCCCGACACACGTAGTTTGGAGGTTCATAGGAACAGTGTTTGGAAGAAACCCCGCCGCCGGAATAAGCCGCAGCAAGGCAGCAGCTGCCGCAGCGAACCAGAAAAAGGGCAGACGGAAGTGCAACGACTGCCACCTTGCCGCGAACCAATACCGGACACCGGAGCCTACCAGCCATTCGGGCAAGTGTCAAGAGAGAGACGAGAAAGATAGAGAAGAGAGCCAGCCCTAGGTAGCTAATATAAGGGTGATTATTCGTAATGTGAAATATCCAGTGACGTCCCGGGGTGTGCTAGGGCTTTAGGGCTCCTAGCACCGAACGGTTTTATAGGGAACCGCTGGCCCTGCTCACCTGCCAAGGGTAAGCGGGCAACCTAGCGGAGTGGTCATTCCGTCGGACCTGTAACGAACGTCATATTGTGTAAAAGCACGAATTAGTAAAAGTGTTCGCGATTACATCGATTCGTTGTGAGCTTGACCGTTGACAGGAACGTTCCCTTGAGTCGGTTCAAGGCCGCGGACTTAGTACAATTATCGTGAGGACTCGCGACCTTAGACTCCCAACCTAAACAAACCGAGGTGTTGTGGTGCTTGAGTACGCGGGAACTTAGTGAGTGCGAATAACCGTCGAGTGACGCGCACGCGCGGGGATAGGGACTTATCCGCGTAGCGTCGCGTAGTGGTTAGCCTAAGAATCCGCCGGTGGCACGCGAGTATCGCGCGACTCGGTGGGGACCACCGCGAACGCCGACTAGTGGCTCGAGCGCGAGGTTAGCTACTACGTCATCGAGGCTTCAGCCGCGTTCGCACGACTTAGGCCGCGGCCACATTTAGGACCTCGCGTAACATACTGATACCGTGTAAGGAGAACCGGGTATTGTATTGAGCACGGAATTTAAAAGAGAGTTTAACCAAAGTTGAGGAATTATTGTATTAGCACCCCTTCCCCTATATTCGCGTACGAGGGTTTGAACCCCCTCTGTATAAATAAATATTCTAGTATTATAAAAAAATTACATCGAAGGCGCCCGGGCCTTGCAGGAAGTCGCCTATTGGGACGCGAACGCGATTGGTGAGGAATCACTCCTCCCTACCCTTCTACACTATCCCTTGAGATAAGCAGTAGCGTCACAATTTGGCGCCCAACGTGGGGCCCACGGAGTGAGGTCTCGTACGCGTGGTAGAGTGCTAACATTTTTTTTGGAATTTGAGAATAGATTTTGGGAGGGGGGGGGGGGGGGGGAATCGAGAACAGTTTTTTTCATAGTAGGTCGAGTGGCGGAAAATTTTTTTTTCTCGCACCCCTACCGCGGATAGAATTTTTGTTGTGGTTTTTTTTTTGCGGAAATAGAAATAATTCTTTTTGTTGTGGCAATTAGTATTGGGAATAGTAAATTATGTCGGATTCCGATAAATCGAGTGGAATGTCGGTACGCGATCGTGAAATTTTAACGGAATGTAACGAATTACGACGGTACGCGAAAAATATGCCGCACAGTAAACTAATCATTGCATTAACGGACGCGGAGCTAAATACACGCGATTGCTCAGAAGATCAACTACGCGATCGACTTGTACGTCATAGGCTACGCTAGAGTTTCGGACCGGAAGCAGCTCAGTGGAATCCGCGAGTGGATGACTTGGAATCATTCAACACCGCCGTCCCACCTCAGCCGCTCCCAACACCTTCGGCGATAAAAACCAATAATGACTAATTAGCGACACCGAAAATGAACCCGAAATTAAGTCGGCAATCGGAGGATGCGCTTCGCGAGTTATTTGAGACCCCGCGTGGAGGGGAAACGTCGCGACAAATAAACATGTCAGAGGAGAGTAGCGACTCGAATTTGACATGCATTGATAAAAATCGCAAACTAACGCCGAAACCGAAAGGAGGGGTTACGTTTGAATCAGATTCAGACAGGTCGGGCTTCCGGAGGCGTGATCTTGATGAGCGGTCTTCGGAACCACACGACCAAACCCCAGCGAACCCGAAGTATTCGAGGGAAAGAAATGCGCCGGTAGGAGCGGGAAATCCAGCATTAGGAGAGGTTCCGCCCGAATTATTAGCTAGCATTGTGCAGTTAGTAATTGCGTATCAGTCGGCAGGAGCGCAAAGGCCTGCACCGGTCGACAGGGCACCGGAGATGCCTCAACCCCGCGAAATTAATAGAGATTCGCCGGGAACAAGCCGGGGTGCGACTAGCCGCCGTCGACAACCCTCAGAATACCGATCGCGATATAGATCATCGAGTTCGGAAAGATCGAGCGAGTCTAGCTCACGATACTCCAGCCGGAGAGGAACACGGGTAATAGATGCTTTCCGGAAGTGGGGTATTCGGTTTAAGAATCACGATGCTCACGACGCCGAAGACTTTATAGAGAACCTAGAACATTGCCGCAATGTTTCCGACCTAACGTTTAGCGAGATTAGGGAAACCCTCCCAGTCGTGTTGAGCGGGGAAGCCAAAGCCTGGTTTAAGGTCGAAGGCAGCTCCTGCTCATCATGATGTGACTTCCGCGAGGCCTTCCTCAGCCAATTCGGGGATGAGGAAGATAACGACGCGAAATGGGAGAAAGCGCGACAACAGACACAAAGGGAGGGCGACTCGATCAAGGCGTATTTAGTGCGTATTCGGTCGATTCTAAAAGAAATTAGGCCGACCCCTTCCGTCTCGGTTCAATTGGACCTGGTTTATCGAAACCTACGTCCCAATTACCGCCGTAGAATGTTTCGTAGGGATTTTGATTCATTCACGGGTTTGCGCGAAATAAGTCGGGAAATAGAGAAGAACGCGGAGATAGATAAGGCGTTCAAACCACCGCCTGGAGCTACGAAAACGCGCGAAGAAGATAAATCGTCGCGTAAAAATCGTGAAGCTCTCTCTGCGATTTCCGAAAAGAGCGAGAAGAAGTCAGAAAAACAGCAGAAAAGCGACGCAACCGGCAAGAACGAGAAGAAATCGGACGATGAAAAGCCGAAAAAGAAGAAATCGCGTTCAAGGAGAGGAAAACGCGGTAAATCCAAACGACGCTCGTCTGGATCGACCAGCGACTCTAGCTCAGGGTCAGAGAGTTCGCGGGAATCTCACAAGAAATCGTCTAGGAGATCGTCCCGAAGACATTCTGACAAAGGGAGTAGGAAAGAGAGCTCAAGCCATAGCGGACACCGTAGCAGTTCGTCGGACGAGCTAGGTGCTATCGCTGCAGCTCCAAAACCAGGTCAGCGAAGACCAACCTCCTCCTCACGAGCGCCGGGGTGACATGTAGCGGGTCAGTCACGATATCAGGATCATGGGGGTCAATTCCGCAACACAGCGATATGCCATCGTTGTGGAGGAAGAGGACACTATGCGAGCGAGTGTCCTTCGCGTGAGCCGACTCAAGCCGCGCGCGATTACGCCTGCACCTTGGTGGACTCAACAAGCCGCCGGGATGCAAGCGCCGATGCAACCGCAGACGGCGACCTATACGCAAACGGTGACCATACCCACGCTGTCTTATACTGAAGCGCAGTGGCCACCAACAACGTCCGCGTCGACTATAGGACAAAATCTGCTGAACAACGTTTACGGGAATGCGAGAAATCCGGGAAACGGGCAGTAAGACTCGCGGAGGAAGCTCGCGCGGGCCCTGCTAACAATCTTCGTGCATCGGGTAGGACGGTACGATTCACCGACCCCGAACCGTGGAGGGACTCGTCAGTGAGTAACACGGATTACGAAGATTACGCGTCGGAAAGCGATCAGATAGATTTGCGGGACTCATCAACCCAAATTCGGAGGACGAGTCCAATCCGTCGCGACCGGACCTTAGAGCCGAAGAATCTAGTGAAGAGAGCGTTTGCAGTTTTACCTGGGAAATAAGGCTGCGACCTTCAATAGAAAGCGAACCCGACGATTCGGTAAACGATATTGAACCAAGTAGTTTATCTGACCACCTGTGTGCCTTGGACGATTTATTAGCCAAGGAGCGGACCGCGACTCTTGGCCAGGTAGGGGGGAGAGGGAACGTCATACTCCGAGTTCGTCGCTGTGTACGGAGTGATGCGTTCCCTAATCAACCGAATACCGATGGCCGCTATTATTTGCAGTTAGAATTATTAGGACAAATTTTTCCTGCGCTAATAGACACGGGAGCATCGCGATCGTACCTCGGACATCGAACGCTGGAAATAATCCAAGCGAAGATCGATAGGTCGCAAGATAAAGTCATGCGTACTGCCGATGGTACAGAGACACGGGTATTGGGGTTATTGCGCTAGAATTAGAGTTAGAAAGAACGAAGAAAGTAATGTATTTCCGCGTGGTACCGGTTTTAGACTACGACTGTGTCCTCGATATGGATTTTCTCCGATTATTCAGAGTTATAATTGATACTTCGCGCGATTTATGGCAAACGCGCGACCGAGTAAATTTGAGATTCGCGAAAATAAACGCGGCAAGCTCAAATGAGACACACGTATCTTCGTGTTTTGCTATCGCTGAAATGACTAGCGAGCAAAACGCGGTATTAGAGAAGTTTCTAAGTGATAACTTCCCCGAGATGGTTGGACCAGACCCGGCGACTACCCTGGGCAAACATCATATAGATGTCCAGGGTCAGGCTCCAATCCGCCAAGCGGCAAGGAGAATGTTGCCGGTGATCTATAAAGTAGCGCACGAAGAGGTCAATAAATTATTGGGTGAACGGATTATTGAACCCTCCACGAGCGCTTGGGCCAGCTGTCCGGTTATAGTACCAAAACCGGGTGGATAATATCGATTTTGAATAGATTTTCGACGCGTGAATGAAGTAACACACAAAGATGCGTACCCGATTCCGCATATCGATAGCATTCTCGATAAACTCCGCCACGCGAGATACATTTCGACATTAGATTTAAGTCAAGCATACTTCCAAATACCGCTAGGAGATGAGAGTCGAGAAATTACAGCGTTTATAGTACCCGGAAAAGGGCTCTTCCAATTTAGGCGTTTGCCGTACGGTCTTACGAATGCTCCTGCGACGTTCCAGCGAATGATGGATCAGTTAATTCCACCTGAATTTGATCCGTATGTGTTCGTCCGTCTGGACGATATAATAATCGTAACGAATACGTTCGCGGAACACCTAGGATGGTTAGAGCGTGTGTTAAACATTATTCGATTCGCGGGTTTAGAAATCAATCGCGAGAAAAGTAAATTTTGCAGGTCGGAGGTTCGGTTCCTAGGGTGTCTGATAAATTGTAATGGTTTAGCTCCGGATCCCGAACGAACTGCACCGTTAATGAATTATCCGCCGCCAAAAGACTTAAAAACACTACGCCGATTCCTAGGGATGGTTGGGTGGTATGCACGGTTCTTACCCAACCTGTCGAAGGACAAAATTCCACCCGTCTTGTTATTGCATAAAGGTGCACGTTGGCATTGGGATCAAGATCAACAGACTGCCTTTGAGCGATTGAAGGAAGCGCTGTGCTCGGCCCCGATCTCGGCAAGGCCCGATTTTTCGAGACATTTCTAAGTACAGACAGATGCTAGCGACTATGCAATAGGAGCGGTATTAACTCAGCGACACGGAACTGAAGAGCATCCAATTGTATTCACTAGTCGAATACTGTCCAAAGAGGAGCGGAATTACACGACGACCGAGAAGGAGTGTCTCGCTGTCGTGTGGGCAATTCGGAAACTAAGACCGTACTTAGAAGGCTATCATTTTACGGTTGTCACGGATCACAGTAGCTTGCGTTGGCTACATAATTTGAAATATCCAGTAGGGAGATTAGGTCGATGGGCCCTCGAATTACAACATCATTCGTTCGATGTGGTTCATCGTAAAGGCGCATTGCATCACGTACCCGATGCATTATCATGCGCCCTCCCAGTAGACACCGAAAATGAATGTGTCTCTGCGGTTAATGAAGAGAATAGCGAAAATTCGAGCGAAAATTTGGTCACACAGTCGCGTATCGACTTCGAGAGCGACCTGTGGTATACAGCACGACGCGGAAAAGTAATTCAGCGACCACGAGCTTACCCGGACTGAAAAGTTGAGGGAACCCGGCTATATTGCCATCGGCCGGACGGGATACACGAATCGATAGGTCGCGATTATGATGCGTGGAAGTTAGTCCTCCCGCGAGAGGCTCGACTTTTAGCCCTACAGGAAGCTCACAATAATACTTCCGCAGGACTTGCTGGCGTTCAGAAAACTCACGCTAGAATCTGCAAAGATTACTATTGGCCGGGAGTTTTCAAAGACGTTGTAGCACTTGTACGCGGGTGCAAAGTCTGTCAGCAACATAAAGCTGTACAGCTTGCCCCTGTAGGACTTATGGGAACTCGGGTAGTGGAGCGACCATGGACTGTTGTTGCGGGAGACATAATGGGCCCCTTCCCACCGAGTAAGGCCCAACAGCGTTACGTAGTAATCTTCCTCGACAACTTCAAACGTTACATGGAAATGCGAGTGATCCGCACAGCTGACAGCAAAAGCATCTTGAAAGCTTTTAGCGAGCTGGTTATTTACCGTTGGGGATCACCAGAAATATTTCTTTGCGATAACGGTACAGAGTTCGTCAATAAGGAAGTGACCAAATTTCTAGATGAGCATCAGATTAGGCAATTTACTATTCCGCTGTATCACGCGCAGGCTAACCCTGTAGAACGCGTGAATCGGGTAATTAAGACGATGATTAGGATATTTGTAGAGAGCGACCACCGAGACTGGGACGTACATCTCGCAGAATTCCGTTTCGCGATTAATTGCGCGATGCATTCGTCGACTGGAGTATCTCCCGCGTTACTTAACCTCGGTCGAGACCCAGTAATTACTCCGAATCTACGGCGAGAGATTGAAGGTTCTCGTACAATACTTAGGAGCGACCCCGAAAGTTGGGTGGCGCGACTAAAACGTCTCCCTTTGATTCATGATATCATGCAGGTAGAGACAGAAAAAGCGAGTGCCCGTCAAGCCCGCTATTACAATCGTGGCCGGCGCGATGTCAAATATCAGGTGGGAGACTTGGTGTGGCGGCGCGGTAGACCGTTATCGTCGTCAACCGATAATTTTGCCGCGAAGTTAGCACCATCGTACGAGGGTCCGTTTAAAATAGTTCGCGTAATATCGCCGGTCGTCTACGAGCTTGAGATTCAAGGCCGTAGTAATCCGAAGGTCCACGTTTCGGATCTAAAACCGTTTGTCGCGTCGTTTTGCGTTCCGGGCGCGTCGATGAACCGGGTGAGGAAACCGTTGCGGGGGAAGGGATCGACGACCCTGCACCTTCCCCAAAACCGACCGGTAAACGGAAAGGGACTCCGGGAAAACGGAAAATGTCGGTCGTGAGCGTTTCGACGGATTCCGCCCCGTCTACGTGGACGGCACGCCTGCGTCCACGTCGAGACCTAGCCTAACCCTCGCGAACCTGAGTGCGGACTTGCGTGTGTGATGAATGGATGAATATGTGTATCGCGTATTTTTTAAATTTTTTTTTGCGGAGGGATGACGGAAGCCTCCTCTTATTACAGAAAATGGACCCATACCTTCAGCAGGTGGTGAACCACTGCTGGCTCCAGGGGATTCCCCTGCCGGGCCCCCTTCTAGCAGTGGGCCCACCCACCGCCTACCCACCACCCTCCCACCACCACCACCACCAACACTCCACCCCACACCAACCGGGGTATTCTCTCCCTCCGCCTTCCTACCCTGAGCGAGGTACCCCTACCCACCGGCCTACGACCCAGCCCAGGCCTCCGGGTACACCGGGCCGCAGCCCGCCTGCTGGGAGGTGCAGATGTGTGCCGTCTTCGCCGGGAGAATGAGATGCTCCAGCGGGAAGCGGGCCACTCCCGCAACCGCCTGGGCGCTCATCCTCCAGCGCGGAGGGCCTCTTTGCCACCAGCGGCGGGAGTCGGACCAGCTGTACCCAAGCTGAAGAAAAAGGCGCATCGGGGCAGACGGGGTAGCCGGAAGGGCCAAGGAAGGGCCCAGCAATGGCGGCGGGCGGAGGAGAGGAAGAAGAAGTAGGAGGAACGCGAGAAACGGAGGAAGGAGGAGGCGAGGAAGAGGGAGAAGGAAAGGAAGGAGCGGGAGAAGGAGGAAGAGAAAAAGGGGAGAGAGGAGGCAATAGAGGAGGACCTCATCCTCCTAAGTGTTTAAGTCCGTCCGCGTCTAGTGCAAGTTTTTTTTTTATTGTATCGAGTCCTGTTTTTTTTTATATCGAGCAGAATAATTGTTTTATGTTTTCATTTTTTTTGTAGGCCGAATTGTTTTTTTTTTGTAATAAATGGTATGTGTGTGAAGCGAGCGTTTTTTTTATTAGAGAGCTACCGTAGGATTGCGCGCACCAAAAAAGGAAAGAGGATGGAGATGAAGACACCCCAGCGGCCAGTTTCAACCGGGAGGAAGCTGGCAACCCTCACGTTGGTCCTAAAGAGGGGGAAGTTGTAACATTGCGTTCCCGCAGCGTTACAATAACTGCCATCTAGCAGTTTGCTAATCTCAAGCGCTAGATAGGCGGGTCGCGTGCGAACTAGGGAGTTATCAACCGATAAGTATTGACCTAGGATCGATAACTTGTCGGCTCCCTAGTGTCGGGCGAGGGTGTAGCGCGGCAGCGGCGAGACAGGCGCAGGGCCTGACCTGCTCCCGCGAATTGCCCCGACACACGTAGTTTGGAGGTTCATAGGAACAGTGTTTGGAAGAAACCCCGCCGCCGGAATAAGCCGCAGCAAGGCAGCAGCTGCCGCAGCGAACCAGAAAAAGGGCAGACGGAAGTGCAACGACTGCCACCTTGCCGCTAACCCATACTGGACAGCGCAGCCTACCAGCCATTCGGGCCAGTGTCAAGAGCGACAAAGAGAGAGAGAAACGAGAGCGAGAGCGAGGAGAGAGAGAGATAGAGAAGAGAGCCAGCCCTAGGTATCTGAATTAAGGATGATTATTCGTATTGTGAAATATCCAGTGACGTCCCGGGGTGTGCTAGGGCTTTAGGGCTCCTAGCACCGAACGGTTTTATAGGGAACCGCTGGCCCTGCTCACCTGCCAAGGGTAAGCGGGCAACCTAGCGGAGTGGTCATTCCGTCGGACCTGTAACGAACGTCATATTGTATAAAAGTGCGAATTAGTGAAAGTGTTTGCGGTTACATCGATTCGTTGTGAGTTTGACCGTTGACAGGAACGTTCCCTTGAGTCGGTTCAAGGCCGCGGACTTAGTACAATTATCGTGAGGACTCGCGACCTTACACTCCAAACCTAAACAAACCGGGTTGTTGTGGTGCTTGAGTACGCGGGAACGGAGTGAGTGCGAATAACCGTCGAGTGACGCGCACGCGCGGGGATAGGGACTTATCCGCGTAGTGGTTAGCCTAAGAATCCGCCGGTGGCACGCGAGTACCGCGCGACTCGGTGGGGACCGCTGCGAACGCCAATTAGTGGCTCGAGCGCGAGGCTAACTACTACGTCATCGGGGCTACAGCCGCGTTCGCACGACTTAGGCCGCGGCCACATTTAGGACCTCGCGTAACACACTGATACCGTGTAAGGAGAACCGTGTATTGTATTGAGCACGGAATTTATAAGAGAGTTTAACAAAAGTTGAGGAATTATTGTATTAGCACCCCTTCCCATATATTCGCGTTCGAGCGTTAGAACCCCCTCTGTATAAATAAATATTCGGGTATTATAAAAAAATTACATCGAAGGCGCCCGGGTCTTGTAGGAAGTCGCCTATTGGGACGCGAATGCGATCGGTGAGGAATCACTTCTCCCTCCCCTTCTACACTATCCCTTGGGATAGACAGTAGCGTCACAATACATAGTATATCTGGAGCATGTACATTAGAAGTTTTAAATATGCATAGTATATTCATTTTACTTCAAAAAATATCCATAGGATATGAATTTTATATGCAAATGAAACCAAAAAAATGTTCAGTAGATGTTCAGAGAATGTACATAGGGATGTTTTTTGAACATTATTTGAACATTGTTTTATTTTGCAAATATAGCATATAGCTTGCACTGGCAATACTAATTTGTTAAGTAAATAAATGATGTGGTTAACATTACCTAAATTGTTTATTCAATAGCCTTTAACAAAAAGTTTTATTAATATCTTATAAAATTATATCGTTAAATTTCTAAGTGTCTCTTGGTAGTGATTATGTGGTACCATTTTCGATTTATAGCAAGTTCGCGTATCTAAATTCCATTTTATAAATTGTGATTGCGTAGTATATCGCTCGCCTATCTGCCTATTTTGCTCTTCCATCCATTGCTATGCCTTATTTTATTCGAAAAATTCCTGCCGATGTTCGCGGTGTTCCCAATGGGTCACCCTCCAAATTGCACTACGCGCCTATGGCTGCTTAACCTCGGGATCTAAAAAAACGCCTATGACCTGTTTCTAAGACCAACTGCAATTATTGTAGTAAATACTTATGGTTTCTATCTACATATATTACAAAATTAGATTTTTACTACTCTCATGCAAAATTAACACATATCTGATTTTTACAAAATTGAATATTATGCATTTAACTATATTGATTAGAAAACAGCTTTTATATGAGTGTTGCTCTTCCGATTGATGTTAATTAAAATATTCAAGTCCACGGAGACTTAACCTACTGCCAAGCCAAGAGTATTCTTAAATAATAAAAAAGAACAATCATATTTGACAATTGATAGAAAGACCTAACCAGAACGATGAATAATATAGAATACTTATTCTCATCTTTATAAAATGTACGTATGTTATGTATTAAATAATATGTACATTAACATATGCCGGTCAAAAGTTTAAGACCACTTGAGAAATTTGGTTGAAAATCAGTCACTTCTTTAAACGTGTATAACTTCGTAATGAGGAAAGATAAAATAACATTCAAAAAACCGTTGGAATGCTGATAAAATTCTACATATAGTGGAATTAGCTCAATGCACGGAAAACGAGTAGTTATCAAATTACAATTAAATAAAACTGCTGCTAAATTTAAAATTTTTTATTTTTCGTTACGTCAATTCAACTTTTTGTAGCACTTGCAATAATTATGGTAATTCTGTGAAACTTTGGTGACATAAAGTTCAAAGTTTCAGCTTTAATTTAAGCCATCAAACGTCACGATATTCATTGTATTTCCTTATTTTCATAACTTTTTTCTGAGTAATGTCGAGAAAAATTTTTGACCAAAAAACAGCTGCCCAAGCATTTGAAACAATTTCAGATTAAAGAATCCGTCGGTATTAAACGACCTATTCTACTTGTTTCATATTGCACTTTTATGCAGTTAAAAGAAATATGATAATTGTAAATCTTAGAAGTAATAAAATAGATTTGGTTAATCATTACTCTACTTTTGTTGATTTAATTTAAAAATTAATGGTGTTTTATGTTAATTGAATAAAAGTGCAATATGAAACAAGTAGAATAGGTCGTTTAATACCGACGGATTCTTCAATCTGAAATTGTTTCAAATGCTTGGGCAGCTTTTTTTTGGTCAAAAATTTTTCTCGACATTACTCAGAAAAAAGTTATGAAAATAAGGAAATACAATGAATATCGTGACGATTGATGACTTAAATTAAAGCAAAAGCTTTGAACTTTATGTCACCAAAGTTTCACAGAATTATCATAATTATTGCAAGTGCTACAAAAAGTTTAATTGACGTAATGAAAAATGAAAAATTTTAAATTTAGTAGCATTTTTATTTAATTGTAATTCGATAACTACACGTTTTCCGTGCATTGAGCTAATTACACTATATGTAGAATTTTATCAGCTTTCCAACGGGTTTTTGAATTTTATTGTATCTTTCCTCATTAGGAAGTTATGGACGTTTAAAGATGTGACTGATTTTCAACCAAATTTCTCAAGTGGTCTTAAACTTTTGACCGGCAGTGTATATCTTGGTCATATTAAAATAGGAATATACGGCTCGATATACTATTTCTGATATTCGTCGTATATACGAATTCAAATATTAATCAATATGCGTGAAATGTACTGTCTTATGGATATTCAAGCATGAATATACGTATTATATATTTTAGAGAATATATCTGGTATATACGCAGTATATATATGAAGAGTAAGCATGTTCACAATATATACTGGTACATTTATTAATGTATATACTTTTTGGATGTGCTATGAATATTATAAGGACATACAAAAGTGTATATATACAATTGGTATCTAATTTGAACATACTCAGTATATGCATGTACATTGATTCTTGACTGGGGCGTATATAAATTGTATATAATTCTATTTTTTTTATTTTTATTTGTGATATCAAAAGTTTAAGCATTATTATTTGTAATTCCAGTAACAAAATAGTCTTACATTAATAAAATTAATAACGTAAGTTGAAAAGAAGCAAGTGCAGCATATTTCTTATGAAAAAAAGCTTTCTCTAATTGTAAATAAATTTATTCATTATTGTTGAAAATAACTCTAGATCCACACACCACCTATAAAAAAAGACCTTACTCATAAGAAACAGATCATACAATTTACAGAACTGATACCATTAAATGGGGGGTAATTAAAAACAGGTAAGGGTAATATATAACTAAGGTTCCCATTTATAACCCCGGACACGTTAGACATATTGAAATAAAGACTGTTATTATTGAAAATAGTTTTATAGGAGCAATGAAATTATTATATATTTATTAAAATTATAAATACCCCTATTGAAATTCATTAGAATTCGCTTGAAAGAGAATGATATGCGGGAAAAACAGGACGGGATGGCTAGCCTATATATAACACATCTACAATAGTTGGTTTCGTTCTGTTTACCGCCTGGTTACTTGCTGATTTTTATCAATATAATCTTTGTTTATAGCTGACATAAGCTACCAAGCATCTAGACGGTAGTAAAAAAGCAAAACACTATTATAGATGTTTCTTATATTAGCCCCCCCCCCCATCCCTGTTACTAATTAGAACATTTGACGGTACTTTGTTTCTCTGTTCATGTCAAAATATTAAAATAATTCTTCTCCTTCTTCAATCTCCAACGGATATCTTCGATCTGAAGTTGGTTGCTAATATCAATGATTAAGTGGATGTATAGTATCATAATCAGCGTAGAGCAAATGTATAAATTCAACCGAATCAAATAAGTAAACATTTGTACAATAATGAAAATGTAATGTACTTGGTGGTACTTTCTGTAATTTTCATTTCAGGTTAAACTAAAATAATAACAGTCATTTTACAATTACTGAAGTTTCTGAATGACAGCTGATTATGATGTCATCATTATGAGCTTGCTGGTATGGGATCAAAGAGTGTTAATTAAGACATAAGTATGACATTATTTTTAACCCTTTGCACTTCGCTATTATCATACAGAAAGCATTATGTCCTTTCAGAGGGGACAGCGGAGTGCAAAGGGTTAATAATCTCTTTCAGAATCATTTTCAGTATTGATAGATATAAGATTATATAGGATTTATTGGACAATTTTCTGTGGCTGGGAGTTTTTTATTGAAGAGCCAGCGGGGGGGACTCATTATTTCTTGCACACCGTACCAACTTTCAAAATATATTTGAAAAATGAAAATATTCTATTGAAATTTAATGGTCAAATCATATAAGGTACAATTAGTGTTAATTACTGTGTAAGTATAATATGCTTGCTTTAACAATATTTCTGACAGCAAAGTCAGTAGAAGAACTATATAATTAGACCACATAGACTGTAGTTCATAGTAGTTATTGTGTTACTTCTACAATTTCTGTAGCATGTAAATTTAATGCTTCCAATATGACAATTTAATTTAATAATACAATTTTTTATACGATTTAAGTTAAAGATATTAATTGTAATTATTTTTATTTGAATAAAGATGATTGTTGAGTAATGGAAATTCATGTATTTCATACATCTGCGGAGGATTCAATTGAATAGAAGAATGATATTGACTTTTCGATCAATGATTGTCCTGTAAGTCATTAAAAAGTGTAGGATAATTCTTTCTTTTAAGGTTCATTTAAGGTGGTAATCAAGAAAAACAAGCTTTACACTTTCTGTCTAGCACTCGAGCACACGTCTTTATTTCAGGTTCACAAGCCTCCTGACTTACAAGCGCTTCTTACAATGTTTCGGCGGGAACTGACTCCCATCTCGCTATATCGGTTATACCGACACATACATCCTAACCCGCTACCTACAAAAGATAATATCAATGACAGCCAATTTTTCTTGCTGAAAGTATAAGAAGAAAGTTACAATTATAAGAAGAACATTACAAGTTTTATCAACCTTTCATGGAAAGGTAATGACGTAGATATAGTCAATTATTAAAAGAATTGTGGTTTTTAGTTGAAAACAACTACAAATAGAAAAAGGTTTCTTCGAAAAATAAAAATAAGTAATATAAGACGATATTTTCAATAACATTTTATGCAAAAATGAGTTGGTAAATATTATTAAACATTAATTTTTGCAGGAGCAAAAAAGCCGTTAATAATAAATACAAAAACAAGAAGAGGATAGAATTACTGCAAATAATGTTCATACATAAGGTTGAAAGCATAAGAAGATAGCACAGCAATCTGAAATAACAATTAATAATAAATCTTTCCAACTAATAACTAAAAATTCTAAAAGAAGTTTATTTGCAGAATATGATAGTTTCTGTAAATAGTATTATTTTATGGTTTCATCACAACAGTATATTTAATCTATATTTTTCTACCAAGTACACTATCTGAACTTTCCATTGTTTCGAAAAAACCAAAAACGTTAGGTATAGTAACTTCTATTATGATACCTAAATATGCTGTATGAATGCTTACTGTATTAGATAGTAATGCTCTAAACGGGATGGAAAGCTTAATATCTTTCAAGGAAAACTTAATTAGTTCTTATCATCAGATTATTTTGAATTAGTCTCCCTGAACTTGAAGACCAATTTTTATTATTTATTAAACCATTAAATAAACTGAAAATAAAAAAATCAGAGTGTACACTAATAATTATGTTTGAATCATTTAGTGCACTGGTATTGTATTTGAGTAAACGTAATATTTATTGTAGCATTATCTTGGACATTGATGTTAATAGAAGGATATATGCCATTCATAGAAATTTTATTAGATACTAGAGAATCTTCAGTTCATGTAAATATCTTTTAGTGAATGTGTAATGTGTATATTATTAACTTTTATTATGCCATTAATTTATATATACGTAATGTAAATTAACTTTGTTCATTATAATATTTTTTGTATCATAATGCTTATTCCTATCAAGAGATACGGTAGTGTCATAAAAACAAGTATATACATATACACTAGGATGGTCGTTAAAAAAGAAGTTTTCACGGAACCTTAAAAAACACTAGCATTTGATGAGAAACTACAAGGGTTAAAATCTGTGGACTGAGAAGAATGATGGGAACATGTGTCTCATAGCTATCAAATACAGTTTTTGATGAATTTTACAGTTTTACGCATATAAGTCATTAAATATGCAATTCTGTGAAAAAATACATAAAACCTTTTTTATAAAGAATTATATTTTCCACAACAAAGATTTTATAGATTTTTCTCCTAGAATATAAACTTATTGAGATATTCCTGAAAAATCAATTCTCTTTTTCATTTATACACATTATATTGACATGTGATTATATATGAGTAATTATTCTTAGTTTGCTGTACAACAAATAAATTTTATTAAATTAATAGAAATACAGGGTGTTTCACGTAAGGCGCCCCAGCTCGAAATGAGGACTCAGAGCGCATGGTGGGGGCAGATGCATCTAATTGGCCGCGGGGGGAGAGAGAAGGAATAACGTGGAGAAGGATAGAGCTATCCTTTACTAGACGATACGCCTAGCGTATCGCTGTCCCATCCCTATCCCGCTCGAGGACCAAGAGAGAAAGAATAATTGGAGAAGGAAGGAGCTATACATTGTTATACGATAGCGCCTAGCGTATCGCTGCCCCTCCCTTCCCCGCTCACACCAGTCATCTTTAGTCAACTCTTGTCCTCTTTCTCTTACTCTCCAACCGCGGCCAATTAGATGCATCTGCCCCCACCATGCGCTCTAAGTCCTCTTTTCGAGCAGGGGCGCCTTACGTGAAACACCCTGTATATTCTTGAGTATTAGCTAAGTCGAAAAGTCATGTACCATTAATACCGTAAAAGCATGATTGCTGAGATAAATCAATTTTAAACTGATAAATCAGGGCTTCGATTCACGGAAAAATTACTTTTTATGACAAGTGCATGAAAAGTGGCTGTTTTCAGCCTAGTTTTTGGAACTGAAAGTAATTGTTTTCATGCTAGTCTTACTCGCACATGCGCAATAGCGGTTTACTTTACTTTCGTCCCTTGGGAGTTTTTAATCAAACGAAAAGTTGCTTTCGACCCTAGGGCTGAAAATTAAATAGCGTATATATATTGAAAAAAAAGATCAATCGATTACAATATTTATTGAAATTTTTATACAGATAGTATGGCTATGTTCGCTTATATACTGCCAATGTTAAAACCCTGTATTTAGAGCAAAAGTACATAATAACAATACTAATAGTTCCCATGATTACATAGCTTTGTTATTCGTGATAATTACAAATAAAATATTTCTACATCAATAAACACATCTGAAAATGAAGCAGCTATACAAAATATTAATGCCATTGCAGCTAACATGACAAAATATTTGCTCCCAGAAAAGAGCAGTGAACGCTATAATCTAGTATATAAGGAGTTTTTGAAGTGGCTGAAGTCAGAAAACATTAAAATAATATCTGAAGAAGTACTGTTAGTTCATTATTGTAAACCTGCTATAATCCTTTTTTGGGGGGCTCTGCCCCCAGCCCCCCGCAACGGGCTTCGCCCCCTTGACCCCCCTTTCTTGTTTTCATCTTCTTACACTACTTAGCTTGATACTGATCTATTATCAATATTCGGACTGTTTGCTAAAAACAACAACTTTTCCTACACTTGTCATAAAAAAATATCGTGTGCTACTCGGGCCAGAAATTGACGATTGCACTCGTGTGATGGCAGCCCTCGCTTCGTTCGGCTGCCAACTTCACACTCGTTTGCATTCGTCAACTTTCGGCCCTTGTAACACAATGTACTATTTCAATCACTTTCGTTGACACTTCCCTTTGTATAAACAAAATGCGCTCGTACTTTTCCATTTCGTATTGGCACAAGCACACATGTGAAACTATACCAATTATAAACATTACCTCCTGACGCCTTACATCCCTGATTCTAGTACTGATGAAAATTATGCTTTGTCTATTTTTAAAAGGATTCTCGAAAGTACCTATTAACGGGATCCCTCATGCTCTCTGTAGCCAACATTACGGAACGAAAAAGGAGGGAGAATTGTCCAGCGTTATTTTTCGACCGATTTTAATGATTTTGGGCTTGTTGGAACCGTTAGGACTCGCACTTTGTCATAAAAAAGCCTTATTTTCCAAAAAATGAAACAAAATCAAATTGTTTAAAAATTCGCATTAATAATATTTAAACGCAATACAAATTGCAAAATAGGACTTCTTTATGACGAGGTGCCAGACCTAATGATTCTAACAAGCCCAAAAACATTGAAATCGGTTGGGAAATAGAGCAGTACTATTGTCCCGCGTTTCTCAGGTGATCGAAAACCAAAAATTTTTAGGAAGGAAGCTAGGCTTCCGCCCCACTCGTGGCTCACGCTAACGTGTTTCCCCACTTCAGCATCGAAACTTACTGCGAAGCTTTCATCTCATATTTACGCTATTCCCCTATCTGTAGCTATACATATATAAATACCGCTAAAATAATGTTGAGAACATTTAAATTCGCCGTCATAATGAAATTGCTAAAAATGCAATTGTCATTTTGAAATAAAATTGTAGAAAAAGAGATTTCGTAATGCTTGAAATATAAGGCATACGGCGAAACGCGGGACAATAGTACAGGTGTATTTCTCAATAGAATTTGATGAGACTAGTTATAACTAAAGCCATTCTTCATGTTGATTGTCCTAAAGAGCTCGCCTTTTCGATAAAGCTTATAGTTTTCCAGTTATGAATGATTGAAGATGGACGTACGTAACAACTGATCTACGCGAGAGAAGAAATATGTATTTGTGTGCCGTGCAATTTCAATCGTTCATAACTGAAAAACTATAAGCTTTATCGAAAATGCGAGCTCTTTAGGACTATCTACATGAAGAATGGCTTTAATTATTACTAGTCTCATCAAATTCTGTTGAAAAATACGACTGTACCATTGTCCCGCGTTTTGCCGTATGCCCTATATTTCAAGCATTACGAAATCTCCTTTTCTACAATTTTATTTCAAAATGATAATTGCATTTTTAGCAATTTCAATATATAACGGCAAGATGAAATGTTCTCAACATTATTTTAGCGGTATTTATATGTGTATAGCTACAGATAGGGGAATAGCGAAAATATGAGGAAAGCTTCGCAGTAAGTTTCGATGCTGGAGTGGGGGAACACGTAAGCGTGAGAGCCACGAGAGGGACGAAAGGCTAGCTTTCTTCCTAAAAATTTTTGGTTTTCGTCCACCTCAGAAACGCGGGGTATTGGTAAGGCTCTATTTCTCAACCGATTTCAATGGTTTTGTGCTTGTTGGAGTTGTTAGGTCTGGCACCTCGCCATAAAAAAGCCCGATTTTTCGATTTGTTTTGTGTTTAAATATTATTAATGCGAATTTTTAAACAAATTTTTTTTTTCATTTTTGGAAAATAAGGCTTTTTTATTACAAGCTGCGAGTCATAACGGTTCCAACAAGCCCAAAATCATTAAAATCGGTCGAAAAATAACGCTGGACAATTCCTCCTCGTTTTTCGTTCCGTAATGTTGGCTACAGAGGGCTTGAGGGATCCCGTTAAGTTAAAAATTCTGGATAACGATACGGCGTTATTTGTAGATTAATTATGAAAACGTTTTAATTTTTCGGTGAGGCGAAATATGGACTACTCTAAGGTAGCCAAAACTAATTATTATATTAAAAAGCGATTATAAGAAATTTTATATATTTTTGTCTATTTTTCAAAATCTTACTGTTTTATAAGATAGAGCAGTTTGATGCATCATTGGAAGAGCAAAATGACTCGAAAATTGGTTTTCATGTAAAGCCATAGTCTTCTCTGGAAAGTTTGACCTAAGTAGGGAGCTTAAGAGATACCTTTAAGAATGAAAAAGCCTTTTTTATTTTATAAAAGGACAAGCCACAAAATTACGAATAATTTTTTGTTAATGCATTAAATTATTGTTCATAATCTTTGCAAGCTGTTAGGTATAAGAAGATTCCAGATAAGTTAGTAAATGCTTATGCTTTTCCCTTCACTTTTTTACGATTTGCTTGGTGAATTGTAAAACATTTCTTTTTGGTGACCATATTAACTTCTAGGAACTTAAAAATAGAATCTGGTCTATCACACATTTGGCTAGTTTTACTGGCAAGTTCCTTTAGGCAGACAATACAAAAAGTAGTAGGCAAATACTATGGACTATCTATACGGTATAAAGAAAAAATTATTTTTAATTTGTAGATTGTCTTTTCCTGAAATGAAGAAAGGGTTATTTATTCTTGAAGGGATCCCTCAAACTCTCCAAGCTCTCCACTTGGGTAGAAATTTCCAGAGAGGTCTATGGCCTTACTTGAAAATCTATTTTCAAGTCATTTTGCTTTTCCAATGATGCTGCAAACTGCTCTATCTGTTAAAGCAGTAAGAATTTCTAAAACAGAAAAAATCAAATTTCTTATAATAGCTTTTTTAATAGAATACTTATTTGTTGATTACCTTAGACCAGTTCATATGTCGCGTCACCGAAAAAATAAAACGACTTGAATATTAATCTACAAATAACACCGTATTATTTTCCAGACTTTTCAACTAAATGGGTGCTATCGAGGATCCTTTTAAAAATAGGCAAATAATAGATTTCATTAACACCAGGATCAGGAATATAAAACATTGGGACATAATATTAATAATCGGCGTAATTTCGTGTGTGTGTGTGTGTGTGTGTGTGTGTGTATGTGCGCGTGCGTGCGTGCGTGCGTATAGGACAATACGGATCGGCGGAGAAGTACAAACTTCTTTTGTCTTTTAAAGGGAGACTGTCAACGAAAGTGAAAGTAAAGTAATTTTTCCGTTGAATCAAAGACCTGATTCATCGGTTTAAAATTGATTTAGCTCAGCAATGATGCATTTCCGGATCTTATAGTATAGGACATTTCGACAGTTTAGCCCCAAAAATATGCGGTTAAAATTAAAAATATCATTGCTGTTACACTCTGCATATAAATATTCAGACATCCTACAGTCTTTCCATGTTGCTATATCCTACTAAAATAGAATAAATTAAATGCAAGATTGCCGTTATCTGATTCATTATTTTAATTTAGATTAGATCTAATGCTTTTTAAAGATTTAATGCAAAATTATCACTCTTTCTAAAATTGCTGTCATCTTTTCCATGAATGGTGTGCCTTTTAGGTGATTCCAAAGTTTCAAACAAAAAAATATTTTTTTCTTTTCGTTGTTTTAAACAGTATTTGTCGAATTTCTTCTTCTGAAATCTTTCATAGTTTCTATTGTGTTTGAAAGATTCTTTCATGCACTTTGAATCTAAAAATAAAATTGTACTTTGTGGATTACAAATTATTGGAAATCGGATCGGAGGAGCGTTGATGCGAGCTGTCCGGGACTCTCGGGCCGTCTCGCTCTGGCGCACTCTCCGTCTCGCATCCTTCCCATAGTTCGGTGCAACGCCACTAGGTGGCCAACGCGCGGAGCGTTCTCGCTCATGAAAAGTCACTCATCCAGTACTTAAGTGAGTGAGAGCTTCGACAGGTCCGTTGCTCTCGACTTTGTCGGAGTCTAGGGACCCTGCACACTATTTCCTTTTCGGAGTGCACTATCACTGTCTATAATATGGATCCTGTTCCTTAGATTATTTGAAAATTTATCTGCATATACCACTTTGGTTGCGCAGTCTAACTCCTCTCCTTTTTTTTCTTGGTTATCATTATAAATTTACGAAAATCACATACTGAATCAAATTACTTACACAAATATTTATATTAGTATCAGTATGTCTTATGCACAACTGTAAGTAATTATACCAATTAGTAAAACTAGCCCTTATTGTTACGGAGTTAAAATGTTTAAAAACACTCATGCTTCGAACTATTTAATATGATACACGCTATATAAGTAAACATGATTACAACTAACCTTTGCGCCGTTTAAAATTTATTTTTTCCGGTGAATAATCATGTTTCATGGTATTTCTTTTAAATGATGTATTGTATAATTTCTTACTAATATCTACAACATAATACTGTTTTAAACAAAATGTCATTAACATTATAAGACTAAGTACTAAATGGATTATGAACTGTAGACTACGCTTAACTGATTCAACATATTCATTATGATTAAATCTAATGTTTTCGAAAGCTTTTGATACAGAATTTTTTTAAATATCAGGCAATTTAGAGGTTACAGTATTCTGCAGCTTTTGCTTTAGCAGTCACCTTATTGTCCGTTGAGTAAGCATGGCTATTGTATTCCAAGTCCGAAACTAATTCTTCCGCTTGTAAATAATTTTCTATAATAAGTTTAATGTAATAATATTTATATTACAATCTTCATCATAATGCAAAAATATATAATTATGAAAATGGAAATAAAAGCCATTATCATTTAGATTTTTATTATATTAATTTTTATAAACTTGGAACATTTTATAATTGTTCAATAGGATAAATTTTAACCTAATAAAATTTATAACAAAGTCGTGTTATTTAGATATAAAAAGTAGGTTATGAAATGTATAACGGAGTATGTAAATATTATAAAATGAGGCTGATTGTAAACGGAATATGTAGTAGCTCTTACCTTTATTTCTATATTATAAACTGGTCAATTACTATTTGGTTTTTGAGCTTCCCTTACCATTTCTTTTAAAATATCGGGTTTTGGTTTTGTGTATGGTCCTGGCATAAATTTGCACTTTTTGAATCGCTTGTTGCGTAAAAAAATATCCATTCATTTGGAACAATTTCCACTTCTTTTCTCCCTATTTTATGATTAATAAACACTGCTTGTCGATATTTGTATTCAATTGCATTATTATGATTCAACATTTTATAATAATTGTTATAGATTTGCATACAAGAACTGTCAAAAATTTTCTATTGGTGTTCAATCGTTTAATCGATATGACTGTGTGAAAATTCTTTTGTTTTCATTTTTAGGTTGTATGATTTTCAATTCGATATAGACGATGAAGTTTCCCGCGCGTAACTCCATACTTTAGAATAGTTTTTGCAACAATTAAACCAGAGAATTAAAGTATGCATAATAATGGAAAAAAGGAAATATTAATCAAACTGTTATAATTTCATATACGGAGCAACGGGATGACATGTTTTTTCTTCCCATATTCCCTGCTCTAATTTAGATAAACCATTTTTTTTCAATTTCAGTTATTGGATAATCTACACTTTCAGTGTTGTTTCCGCTTACATTCCACATTTGAAAGATGGCTGAATCACAAGGATAATTATAGCTAGGTTTCCTTTTCTTCAATATATTTCCCGAAATTCTAATAGATTTTTCATTTTCTGTATAATATTTATATATATATATATATATATATATATATATATATTAGTGATATGGATAATACGTTTATTTTTCAATATTACAGTGTTATTTGGAGAACTTGTTGTTAACAGAACTCCTTTAAATTGGAGTCGTTTAACAATTGTGTTGCCAAATTGGTCTGGATTTAATTTTCTTAGTATTATAACTTCTCCTTTATTATACGGTTTTTCAATATACAAATTAAAGTTTTCATTTAATCCACGACATAATTGACTCAAAAATTTATTGATATTGCGAAGCAGTTTCTTTAATTTTCCACTGGCATTTTCGAACGGATAGACAGAAATTTGTGGTAAAGAACAATACAAGTATTCTACGTCATCACTAATATGAAGTAAGTTATGAATGTTGCCAGTAACAAACTTGTTTTTGTATAACATTGGTGCAATTTTTACAAGCCCTTTTAATAAATACTGGGCAAATTTTAACTTTCTATAGAAAATTTTTTAGTTAACAATATTCTGCATGCCGCATGCATTAGCATGAAATGTTGACACATCTCTCTATTTATAATTTATTTCAGAAGTATAGGCCCACAATATAATCAAATAAAACTGAATTCTGTTGCTTTAAATTTGTGAAATTCTTATAGAGGTCTCATACTTCGTTGAAACTCATTTGGAATTTTCAATCTTTGCAGCAGTTTGGAAAATCGTATTTTAGCACTAGGCATTACATTAACTTCTTTTACTCTTCTGTCAATCCATTGTTCCAGAAGCTTTTTTATCGTGCCTAAACTAATTAAATGCATTGAGTCTGGTATGTACGAATTCACGAGCCTTCAATCTCTTTAAGCTTCCTGCCATGCTTAAAATCAAACTTTTCACTATTACTAAAAGTTAAGTAAAAATAGGTTATACAAAGAAATAAACAATTGGTTTAATAAGCCCAAGTATTCTTACTTTAAAAAAGTTGTTCCAGATTGTTTTATTTGCATCCGTATTTTAGCAAAATGATAGGTGTAGAGGATTTCATATACACAACACACATATCAAAAGACGAACGTAATTTAGCTTTTTGGATGGCAAATATCTAAGCCCTTACTACTTAGAGTCACAGAACATTTGATACAGACTCGATATATGCGATACCATGAAATTGTATCTTAAGATGTAACAACCACATATAAATGTATCATGACCGATCCAAAGTCGACCGTGCTCCGCACGTTACTTAATGTCAGTGGTGCCAAATATAATTCTTTTGCAGCCAAATAATTGAATGCAAGAAACACATGCAACGATGCACGCACCACAATTGCATATCTACATAATACCACTTTCCCTAGTATTAGAATAATTTCAAATATATATTTATCAATTTGTTCTACCGGATATCAAAAACCGTTCAATTATATACAACTTAAGCGGTATTCACAAATATAAATGCAACTCCATTGCAATTGCGTTTACTTTATATTGCATCAAGACCTCAACTTTATCATCAAATTATTCAAGGCCTTGTAGACACTGATATTAAATTCATCGAAGATCATGACCTCCTTGTTGCCTTTGCAAAAACTGAATGGATTATTAAAAAAATATTTGTTATAGGAGTTCTCCTTTTCTTATTAATTAACACGTTCGCTGCCATTGCCTGCAGGTTTGTGCCACTAACCCTCTTTCGAGTTTTGTATTTTTTTTGTTAAAAATGATTAAATATTCGTATTGTTTGCATGTCTACAACAAAATATGACAAGTAACGTAAAATTTAATTTTAGACGCGCTGGAGCGTCGGTGGCATACTAGCACAATAAAATAATACGCGCCAACGCGTCGCTGACAGCGAACGTGTTAAAACACATTTGTACGATAACGTTTTCAAATTGTACATCTGTGTGTTATTATTTTGGCAAATATGTGAGGAAGTCACAATTAGGCATGAGTAAAAATTGCCTTATTAGGGCGAAGTGAAAGTCGCCTAAGGAATGAGACATTGGATTTCATTAGGATACTCTCTTTTGGCTCTTATTAGGTGATCGTTAGGCAGGCTGATTTTTGGTTGCTTTTAGTTATTTCCAATCCAAACAAAAAACAGACTTCGCCTGTAAAAAAAAAGACGGCAAGTACATAAATCTTCCAGCGTAAAGAATATAGTGAAATAATATTTACAATTAAAAAAGTTAGTGAAATCCAAATGTTAGGCAAGTATATATTTTTATCATGACAAAAGTTGAAATTTTGAAAAAAAATAGTAACACAAAAAAGTTACTCGCCGAGCCCGTAATGTTCATACCTATGTCGCTATCTTACAATACAAGCGTTGCTTCTCATAATTTCAAAATGTGGCTATTTTATGCCATTGCGTACAACAGGCCCGGCAAGTAATTTTTTATGTTACTATTTATTTTCAAAATTTCAACTTTTGTCATGATAAAAATATATACTTACCTAACATTTGGATTTCACTAATTTTTTAATTGTAAATATTACTTCACTATATTCTTTACGCTGGATGATTTATGTACTTGCCGTCTTTTTTTTCAGGCGAAGCCTATTTTTTGTGGGATTTCATAACGTTTTTTAAGAATATAATAGTTACAATACCTCTAAATCCACCTTTTTCTTATGTGTTACTCTCACTATCAACTTTGCATTATGGCTCTCTCTCTCTCTCTTTGGTAAACTTGTGCCATTAATATATTCATTTGATTAATATAAACTGTAAAATATATACCAGCTAATGCAATGGAAACCTCTGTTTTTTAGGTATATTACTTTTAGTTTCCCAAATTTATTCATTGTATACTCTATTATATATGAAATATTGAAATCATGAATTCTTTTCATATTCACACATCTACATGATTTTATTATAATTTTCATTAACTATTTGATTTATATTTCTAATATTTCATGTCCAAAATGACCTGCAAGCCCTTCATTCTCGAGGATTTGCTTAGAAATTCATCCCTTTTTCTACCATTTTCTTAACTGGTATTCACAATACCAACTTTGAATTATGGCTTCATTTCAAGCAAAGTAGTGACATTCATATTTCCCTCTCATTAATATAAACTAGGGAATACACCAATTAATACTATAGAATCCTCTCCTCTTTTTCAGATGTACAGCTTTCAATTTCCTAAATGCATTAACTGTAGGCCCCATCAAATGTAGAATATTGCAATCATGAATTCTTTTCATATTTACATATCTACATGATTTTATTATAATTTTAATCAACTATGGTTTCTAATACTAAAATCGAAAGCCTAAAATCACCTGTAAGCCCTTCGCATTCAAGGATTTTCTTATAAACAAACTCATTTTTCCACCATTTTCTTAGCTGTTACTCTCAACATCAACATTGCATTATGTCACCTTCTCGAGCAGACTAGTGCCATTTATATTTTCTTTTGATTAATATAAACTAGAAAATACACCAATTAATGCAATGGAAGCCTCTTGTTTTAGATATATAGCTTTCAGATTCCCAAATTTATTGACTGTATGTTCTATCATATGGAAAATATTAAAACGATGACTTCGTTTCATTGTTTCATTTCTAGATGATGTTGTAACAAGGCAAATTCTCTTGCCTTGATATATAATTTAATTCTGATTTAAAACGCCGCGCGTAAATGAGGTTGCTCCCGATCCCAAGTGGCGGCGCTGTGCACGCGTGCACAGTTGCCACGCTCGCCTGGACGAGCACAAAAATTTAGGCGGACACACCATAATCACCTGTCCGAACGGCAAGACGTCTGCTGGGAGAGAAAAAGAGACTTTGGCTCGATAGGAAATTTGCCCATGTAAGTGGAAGCAGGACTGAACTGGACACTATTGGAAGGAAGGACGAATCGTGGGAGAGAATTTGATTACTCTGGCTGCATCCCCGCTACTGTCCATCTAACCTGCAAATTAATAATGCTGTGCATGCTGTATATAAGTATTGCTTAATTGTTCACACTGCATGGAGATAAGCGTTGTGGCTCCCGAAAGGACCCAATGTTTCACTATTAATAGTTCTTTGTAAATTGAATAGTGGCTCCGGTGTGAGCAGGGCATAGTAGGTCCAATAAATAAAGGTGTCACTCCGACTCTAGTTATAAGAGGCAGATTAAAATCAATTCTCTTACCGTAGTAAATTCCAATATTTTTATATATAGAGGAAAAATCTCTCATGTTGTAAATAATTAAGCTGAGACGTATCAGCCTGTTCGGTAACAGGATTTAGGCTTTATGCCACATATATACAGGGAGGTTCTCTAACGGCGGCATATAGGAGATTCGTGTTAGTTGACTATAGCGCTCAGGATGATGGTTTCTGAGAACGCTGATTGGTCAATATCATGTAGTGCCAATATGAAATGGTCCGTTACCAATAAATGAATAAGAAAAATGAGACCCATCTGCCATTTTGGAGTGGAGAAGTGTTTACATGCTAGTTGTAGCAGAAAGAGGTGTGAAATGGAAAAATGTCAAATAGTGAGGTTACTAAAGTAAAAATAGAAAATAATGAATGGAAAGTTCGAATATTCTTACTTTCCATTCATTATTTTCTATTTTTACTTTAGTAACCTCACTATTTGACATTTTTCCATTTCACACCTCTTTCTGCTACAACTAGCATGTAAACACTTCTCCACTCCAAAATGGCAGATGGGTCTCATTTTTCTTATTCATCTATTGGTAACGGACCATTTCATATTGGCACTACATGATATTGACCAATCAGCGTTCTCAGAAGCCATCATCCTGAGCGCTATAGTCAACTAACACGAATCTCCTATATGCCGCCGTTAGAGAACCTCCCTGTATATATTCTAATCTTTTTCTTTACTTATATTCTTGTACATAGTTTATATCATAAAGTACTTTCAGACTAAGGGTTAATATTGTATCCTGAATAAAATATTGTTAATGAATTGGTGCTTAAGCACACTGAAAAGAGAGTGTAAGAGACTCCATTATATAACCCTAGTCACATAACCTTCTTAATAATGATTTAGATATTGATGGACCTGGCTACGCCTTGCTTGACTTGGTGTCACATTTTTGCTTGTGCCTTTTATATTTCCTACAGGAATAGTATAACAAGTAATTAGGTTCTTGAAGGGCTAGCGTTGGATAAATTGGGAAAGAGACTCCTGTCCAATCAGACTCATTCACAAATGGTCTGAGGGTCCTTCAATTATCCCACATCCTCAATATTCTTTAATATTCATTTTTCTTATATATATATAATTACTTTCTTGTAAATAGTTATAACTTCATGGCTCTTGTCTTTATAAGTTAACGGTAGATTTGGGGAGAAATCCCATGTATAACTGTATAATTATCTTAACTTTTATACTTGTAAATTGATTACCCGAGCAGTGATAGAATATAATTCTTATTTTAATTTTTATTAATGTGTACTGGTAATTTTCCTAGAGAATCCACTTTAATTTCACAGCATGCATGTCCTTGAAAAGTCTCAAGCCGGCAAGCATCAGACTGGCTCATACATAAGGTTCATGAGCCTGGCGCTCTTTATAAGTAAAGTCTGTGTGCCTTTGCATTGATTACTAGTTAAAATTGTGTCTTCCCCACAATAACAGGAATCATGTCGCAATGTTAACATTATATTTAATATTTAATTTACATATATTTTAAACAGTTTATGCCTAAAATCACCTACAAGTCTTTCACTATCAAGAATTGGCTTCCAAATTTTTTAATTCCTCCACCTTTTCCTTAGATTCAACTTTCAACATTAATTTAGCATTATGGCTCCTTCTATGGCAAACCGGTATCATTTCTGACTTCTTTTATTTGATATTACAGCTCAAGCCTGTACAATGACACAATAAACAGGTTATTGTAATTAAATCTGAAATAGAATATCACTAAGTACCAAAAAATATATTACATATTATATTATAAAATTCAGTGTTATTCTTATAAAATATTAAATTTTAATAATTTTGTTGGAGGTAATAATAATTTCTTTCTATTCTGATTAGGGAAGTGTAGATAAATATTTGGTTTTAACACTTTTTTATATTATAATTGAATATTAAATAACGATTAGAAAATATTCATCTACTTTTCTTTAATCGTAGTAATAAGAAAGTTTTATTGTCTCCTGGAAAATTGTTTTTATATATGATATAATCTATCGGAGAGTTCAATTCCACATCAATTTAAAGAAAAAAAAAGTTAAACATGCATTTTGTTAATGATTTCAATATCTGATAGTATAGCATATGATTTTCAAATACATTAAAAATTTCTTGCAATTAATATGTTCCTAATAATCATCAATGCACATAAATGTTGAAAGTATACTTCTTCTTGGCACAGTTGAAAATATGTAAATATTAATCTTACTTTATCCAGTCAGCTCTATCCTCAATAATGAAAATAGAAATGACCTATTTTAATTTATCTGAAAAAGAAATTTCACAAAGTATACTAACATCCTGTATTGTAAAATATAATGTTATAATTATCTAATAATTGTTGATTCCTTATGTCATTATTATTCGAATTTATTTATTATTTTAAAAATTAAACACATTCACTAACAAAACAATGAACAACCTCACTGTATTAAATATCATGACAATTGATCATTCATAGAAATAAATCGGTTTGAAAATTGAGACGGCTAAACTTGCTGTATAAGTTACACGGTAGTGCTCGGCGGTATAGACATGTCATTATCTACTTTATATGTACTTGCCATCGAGACACTACAGTGTCTCTTGATTAGGGCCAAATTAGGCATTACGTATTTATATTCACTTAGGCAATTTTCATGTGGCCCTAATATAAGGTTACGGTTAGATATGCGAATTTTAGGTTATTCCAAGTGTTGCACAATTTGATCCGCATTAGGCCTTTGGTACTACTTTGACCAAACTTACAATCTCAAATTTTAAACATGTCGTAAACGACTGGACGAAACGAAAAATTAAAAAGAAGGTTTTAGATAGCTCTCAAGATCAGTTATAAGAAAATGTAATAAATAATAGGGATGCAATACAAAAAACACGGTGATCTTAATAACTTGGTAAGTGCATGATATTTGAAATTAAATTTAAGCATATCTTTTCTTCTGTTATATACCGTATATATTTCTTTAATAAAATTTGTTTGTAACTCAAACCTGCAGTGAAATTATGTCCGGGATGTTTACAAAGGCGTACACACAGGGTCTACGAGATAGAATGACCTAGACCATGAACATACAATTTTGATTAACTTCATAACCATAAGATATAAAATGTTGCGGACTACCTTTTAAAGCGTCTTTCGATTTACACTCAGGAAAGTCTAATATAAAATATTAGTATTTCTTCTAATTAAAGAGATAAACAGATTTTAATGTCCGTTATTTGGGCTCTTTTATCAAGCGGACGCTGGGCAGACCATTGGTTATACAAATAGCTAAGTGGCTACTCAGTATAAGGGAATCACGCAACAGAGATAGTAGGCCATATAATAAAATCGTAATTCAAACGATTAAGAAAATCCATGTATGATATAAATAAAATCTTCATCATTACCATATAAAAGGGTGGGAGGCTGTAAATTATAACTAATTCAACGTAACATAGTAATTTACATTGCTGTGTATGTATATTTTCCGATCCTTATAAATTATTAAAGATATATTTGATAACAGACTTATAACAATCATTAGAGCCAGATTTTACGAGTGGATTTGATAATCTTGAATGGAATAGTTTTGAAAAAATTCCAAACTTGATATAATCTCTTATTAAAGTGTAAAGTAAATCATATTTTACTATCTAAATGCCGCATATATTAAATTTTATTTTTTTAAGATTTAAGCGCTTATCATTTCATTTGGAACACGAGTATCTTATATATAATAAAAAGACGAGAGAATACACACAAATATATATATATATATATCCTCTAAGATATTGTTAGCCAGAATTTAGCGCAAGGTCGTCAAAGGCATCAGCATCAAAGAATAAGCAGCTGAAAAGTGTTCTTTTATGGGCTTTATATTCTACATCGAAGTAGAATTAAAGTTGAGTTTCTATTAAGTTTAACCAGCGAAAAAGCATCACCTTTGTCGTAGGTAAATTGAAGCATTCTCGCTTAATTATCATAGTCTGCCAATCATCGAGTTTACATAGCTGTTATGTAACTGATCAAAGGCGGATCTACCCATCGACAAACTAAAACTGGCATAAAATTGGCAATGCTTCCTCACTAGATAGAATATAGATTCGACCGCACGAGCGAATTTTCTAAGGTGTTTCAACCGCGCTATTCTGGCGAATTGGTATGATCGTACGGAAGAGCTGATGCAAAATTTTCATCGAGTTTCCGGCGATCAGCGAACAGACCTTCCTGATCTTTACGGTTCTGCGTCAAGAGAACCATGGAAAATTACTCTTTACCACGTGACTGCGTGTATGTTTATGAAAGACAGATGTGGTCCGAGGCTTTCGTTAAAATGACGTCAAGATTCTGCTGGAAACTCGCAGTCTGCTGGCGAGACGCGGTGATTCACTTTCCTTCAATGTCTCGCCGCATATGCTACCTGCACGTTTCAAAATACGGCTCTCTGCAGTTACTCCACCTACATAAGTGACGCTCCGATATGTGTCAGATAAGATTCAGCAAAGCGTAAAAAGATAAATTTATATCGAATCCTTGATTGATGAGTTTTTAAATGCAAGCAATCAAATTGGCCTTAGCTATAAAATTTCGAATGTTTACTTATGGGAATATATATAGAGAGTAACCCAAAAATCTGAATATGCTTGAATATATATTGAAAATGATAAGATTTCGAAAGAAATAATGGAAACATGTTTCTATGTATTTTAAGAAAAGTACCTGGTGATTATATCTGTATGATCTTGAAAAATACTCTGAAGGTCGTATGAAGATTAATACAACATTTTTAAAGTATAACCATTATTTTTCATTGCATATATTCTTGTAGCTTATATGGAGAGCTTTCGAAAACCCTCTTTTCACTTTTTCATTTTAATCAATCGTGTATAAGATATTTCGTTTTAAAAGTATACGTAAATAAACGATTATGCTTTTGTTGTGCTTAGCGGATATGCACCCTCCTTCCGCCAAACTTCCAACTGTATGTAAATTCAGATCGAAATATCTCGTAAACGACTAGATGAAATGCAAAAATTAATAGAATAGTTAAGGGGATCTCTGACTGACGAAAAATTACCGACGGTCCCATTCAGCGGCACATAAGCGTTACTGCACGTCTGTTCGCGGGGAAAAAGGTTCCTCTAAGCCCCCAGTAGCCTAAACATACTCTCCAGCCTCTCACACGCACACAAAGAGCTCCTCTTCAATCTTCCTCCATTTGAAGAGCAAGCAACTAGAGCTCGGAAAAGCATGGATTGCGTTTGTTATTATTTAAATACGAAGTAATCACCACGCTTCCAGGAGGGAAATATATGCAATCAAAGATGTAAATGTATAATTTGTTAGTAATAGATTAAAGGAATTTAAAATGACTTCTCAGCTCCTTTATCTTAGTATCGAGAACTAATTGGCATCGCACTATTAATACTAAGCTACGATGAGCCGGCGTGACAAAGTCAAGAGACCGGTAGTGCATCGACGGCAAGTACACATATATATAGTCGAGCGCAACCGTGTAACATATACAGTAAGTTTAGCCGTCCCAATTTTTAAATCTACGTATCTCTGTAAATGATGCAAGGTCACGATTTAACCATAGCATATCTGAATCAGGTTTTCAAAGAGCTTTCGAATGAGACCTCGGACATTAAAAACGGTTCACGCAATCCAGAGATCTCGTACTCTTTTGTCTATATACAGGGTCTTTTCCTAACAGCGGAGCATAGGAGATTCGTGTTAGTTGACTATAGCATTCGGAATGATTGAATCTGAGAGCGCTGATTGGTCAATATTACGTAATACCAACAGATAATAAGCCGTTACCAATAGTTGGATACAAAAAATGAGATTCATCCGCCATATTGGTGTGGAGAATGTTTACATGCTGATCGTAGTAGAAGAAGTGTAAAATGGAAAAATGTCAAAAGTTGTCGTTACTAAAGTAAAAATTGAATACTTTGAATGAAAATGAAGAATATTCGTACTTTTCATTCATTATTTTCAATTTTTACTTTAGTAACGACAACTTTTGACATTTTTCCATTTTACACTTCTTCTACTACGATCAACATGTAAACATTCTCCACACCAATATGGCGGATGAATCTCATTTTTTGTATCCAACTATTGGTAACGGCCTATTATATGTTGGTACTACGTAATATTGACCAATCAGCGCTCTCAGATTCGATCATTCCGAGTGCTATAGTCAACTAACACGAATCTCCTATGCTCCGCTGTTAGGAAAAGACCCTGTATACCGAAATATTACGATTTTTCTTTTTCTCCTTCAATCCTCGGCGGATGTCTTCGCCCTGAAGTTAGTCGCTTTGACGTCATTTTTCTACTACTGCGCTGGCAACCAATTTTTGACTTTGACAGTTTTGCTCTCTTTAATGATAATGAGGTTGTATTTAGTAATGTCTCGCTCCAATTTTGATCTGACGTATTGTCAACTGTGTGTGTATCTGATTAACCTGACGCAGTGAGGCTAGTTTGTGGTTAAAAGTGTCAATTTAGCAAATCCACAAAAACTTCCAATTAATTATAATAAGAGGAACCAATAATTAGATAAGTATAACATTTTATTTTACAATATATAGGGTGTTTTTCTAACGGCGGCATATAGGAGATTCGTGTTAGTTGACTATAGCGCTCATGATGATAGTATCTGAGAGCGCTGATTGGTCAATATCATGTAGTGCCAACATGAAATGGTCCGTTACCAATAGATGAATAAGAAAAATGAAACCAATCCGCCATTTTGGAGTGGAGAAGTGTTTACATGCTACTTGTAGCAGAAAGAGGTGTGAAATGGAAAAATGTCAAATAGTGAGGTTACTACAGTAAAAATGGAAAATGATGAATGGAAAGTAAGAATATTAGAATTTTCCATTCATTATTTTCCATTTTTACTTTAGTAACCTCATTATTTGACATTTTTCCATTTCACACCTCTTTCTGCTACAACTAGCATGTAAACACTTCTCCGCTCCAAAATGGCGGATGGGTCTCATTTTTCTTATTCATCTATTCGTAACGGACCATTTCATGTTGGCACTATATGATAATGACCAATCAGCGCTCTCAGAAACCATCATCGTGAGCGCTATAGTCAACTAACACAAATCTCCTATATGCCTCCGTTATAAAAACACCCTGTAGAATGCAATAAGCTTAGTTGTACTTTGTTAAGTTTCTTTTTCAGATTAAATGAAAATAAAACAGCCCCTTTTTCATTGCGGAGGATAGAACTGACTGGATAACCTGAGATTTATATTCATAACTTTGCTAATGAAAAGTTTACGTTAAATATGAATGTGCATCAATCAGTATCAGGATTATATTAATAGGTAGAAATTGTTAAGGTATTTGAAAATCATATATGCTATACTTTAAGGCAATTAAAACAATAACAAAATGCATGTTTCAATTTTTCTCTTTTTTAAATTGATATGGATACCAAATGTCCAAAAGATTATATCCTACATTTGAACAATTTTCCTGGAGAAAATAAAACGTTCTTGTTACTATATACGATTAGAGAAAAGTAGATGAATATTTGCTTAACGTTTTATTTAATATTCAATGATAATATAAAAGAATATTTAAACCAAATATTTACCTCTACGCCTCTCTAATTAAAGTAAAAAGAAATTATTATTGTCTCCAAATATTGTATAAATTTGGTATATGTTCTTTCAGAAAAATAGTATGAATATGTTATTAATAAATAATAATCTAGCATTCCTGATATTATAAAATAAATAGTAGAGTCTGTATTTTCATGAAAAGAAGCCTTTGCAAAAGAAATGTAGTCTTTTAATAATCACAGTTAACTCTACGTATAATTTTCAAAAGATGATAATTATATATAATAGTGTCAGCAATATCGCATAAGCCAAGAAAATTAAATAGTACAGCTAGTAAAATATTTAAGATTAAAAAATATAAACTGTAGAAATAGCTGTTCATCTATTACCAAAATTAAATTAAATGGTTGCGAAATTAACAGGATATTTGCAAATATCACATACTGCACACCATCTTAAACACATCTAACTATCAAGTTGGGTAAAAAGTAATAAAAATGGTTTTTGCATTATGTATGGTGTATAACGTAACAATAAAAGCATCTTTGAGTTGACTTTAAAAAATTTACAATCAAACTTTCTTATGACTCCGATTAAGGAAATGCAGATGAATATTTGGTAATCGTTATTTAATTATAATATAAAGAAGTATTAAAATCAAATATTTATCTACGCTACCCTAATCAAAGTAGAAAAAAATTATTATTATCTGAAAAAAATTATAAAAATTTAATTTCTTATAAGTATAACATTGAGTTTTATAATATAATATGTAATATATTTTTTGGTACTTAGTGAGAATTTGTTTCAGATTGAATTATAATAACATGTTTATTGTATCATTGTGCAGGGTTGAGTTATAATATTAAATAGAAGAAGTCAGACATGATATCAGTTTGCCCTAGTAAGAGTCATAATGCAAAGTTATTCTTGAGAGTTAAATTTAAGAAAAAGGTGGAGAAATTAACAAATTTGGAGGCCAATTCTTAATAGTGAAAGGCTTACAGGTGATTTTGGGCATGAACTTTTTGAAATATATAAGTCAATTAAATAATAAATATAACATAACATCATCTAGAAGTGAAACAATGAAAAGAAGTCAACATTTTAACATTTTCCATGCGATAGAACATACAGTGAATAAATTTGGGAAAATGAAAATAGTATATCTGAAAGAGAGGCTTACATTGCATTAAATTATGTATTTTCTAGTTTATATTGATGAAAAGAAAATAAAAATTGCACTAGTTTGCTTGAAAAAAAGCCCTGATTCATAGTTGATATTGAGAGTAACAGTTAAGAAAAAGGGATGAATTTCTAAGCAAATCCTTGAAAGTGAAGGGCTTATAGATGATTTTGGGCATACAATTTTGGATTTAGAACTCATATGATTGATACAAATTATAATAAAATCATGTAGATGTGTAAATATGAAAGGAATTCATGATTTCAATATTTCACATGTAATCAAGAGACACGGTAGTGTCTCGACGACAAGTACATACAAAAGTAGATAAAGACATATCTATACTGCCGTCGAGCACTACCTCTCTTATACAGCTAGTTCGGCCGTCCCAATTTTCAAACCAATTTATCTTCGTGAATGATCTATTGTCATGATTTAACTAAAGCTTTTCCTAAACTGGTTTTGAACAAGCTTTCATTTGAGACCATAAACATGAAAATCGGTTAATGCAATCCAGAGATCTCAGACTATGTTAGCTATATATATATCGAAATTCAGATTCTTCTCCATAATCTTCTTCTTTTCCAGCCAGAATGTATGTCTCAGGCTGAAGTTAGTCGCTAAGAAAAGTGACGTCATTTTCACAACGCTTCCAACATAATATTCTCAACGACCAAACTATATATGGTTGTGAACTGTCAATTCGGCGACTATATTGAACTGTGTATATTATAATGTGAGGTTATTTTCATTTAATGCAGTGAGGTTATTCATCGTGTTGCGATATTGCATCTGTTAATTTCTACAATCACAAATAATTCAATTAACAATGACTGAAGGATTCGCGAATTAGATAAGTATAACATTATATTTTACAATACAGGATGTACTATACTTTGTGGTACTTTGTGGTATTTCTTTTTCAGATTAAATTAAGACAGAACATTTGCATATTCATTGATGAGGATAAAGCTGACTGTTTTAAATAAGATTAATATTTACAACTCTGTGCCAGTGAGAAGTATACTTTCAACATTAATGTGCATCGGTCATTATCAGGAGGATATTAATTGAAAGAAATTGTTAAGGTACTTAATAATCATATGCTAAACCTTCAGGTAATGAAATCATTAATCAAATGCATGTTTTGCTTTTTGTTTTCTTTAAACTGACATTGATTGTAACTATCCGATAGGTTATATCATATATATATATACGAACAAATATTTCGGATTAAATTATGGCAATGCTTATTTGAAAGATGTGAAACATTCCAAAGAATCTTCATTTACGTAAAATACAAGTTGACCAGTATTTGGATTTGAACAAATTATACGATAGTAGATGTTTGCAAAAGATGCGAAGACAACCAAATATTACAGAAGTTAGGTCACCACGCAATAAAGAAAATGGAGATGGGGCAAAATCAAATACTCGTAAATAACTGAGATGTTTCATGTTCTTTCAAATATTTATTTTCTTTGAAGATTAAGATTGTTAAATGATGAATTTGATTTCAGGCTTACTCATAGTGTTATCATTTAGTATTTTACAGTCACTGTGCAAGTGTATTATAGCAAATAGTAATACTTGTGCTTTGACTTAAGTACATTTAGTACAATGGAATTAGAAATCCAAGGAGCAAGATTCGCACACATACTGACTATTGGAGTTGAATAAAAAATTGGGCTTTTCACTCCTGCATTCTGGAACTTGACACAGGCAAAGATGAAAGCATTGAAAGATTGGCAAAGTAAGAATAAGCCAATATTCAGAAAAACGTCATCCATTGCTCAGCCATAATTTAAGGATGAGACTCATTGGATGAAATTCTGTAAAATTGAGTTAATAACTGTGGATTGTTTTCCTCTGTTACCTATGCTAGTATTCTAGGCCAAAGGCAGTATACTGGTCATTGGTATAAATGAAAAAATGCACGTTTATTCTCAATTGAAACTCAGTTCAAAAATTAATGGTTTCCACTCCATTTTGCAGCACCAGAAATCCGACCAGTTTCAACAGTGTATAGAAATTAGCGAAACGAACATTTGTGGACTCTGGCACAGGAAATGTTATAAGGACGACTCGCCAATGTATCTCCTATATCACCTTTGTCAAGAATTAGCAGCATAAATGTGATAGTAATTGGTGCTAAAAAGAAACGTGGTATGCAAAACGACATTGTCAGCTTTGAATATATGCTTGATTGTAGCTTATTCAAAGCTTTGCGAATTGCTTGTCCAGTCTTGCCCCTGTATCAACTCAAGTAGTTGATGCAACTAGTGAAGTCTGGAAAGGTCAGATGGTGGTAAAAGTCAAATGTTGATAAACAGAAAATGTAAATTAATTAAAACATACATTTTACTTAATTATTTTTATATGTTGAAAGTATGTTTATTGATTATGAAAAATTTAATCAAACTTTTATTATAGTGAAACTGAAAACATTAAACAAGTAGTCGGGGCATTAATTATGAAGTTCATTTATGCAGAATGCATTACAAATATCAATAAATTCAATGTGTTGACTGTGATATATTTTCAATATTAATATATATTATTTTATTAGTTAAGCGCTGCTGTTTCAAAAAATGAGAAGTGTGGAAATTTTCTTTAAATTCTATAGAAAAATTAAAAGAATTATTTAATTTTTTAAATATTATACTCTTACAAAACGTTATGAAATCCCACAAAAAACAGACTTCGCCTGTAAAAAAAGACGGCAAGTACATAAGCCATCTCGCATAAATAATATAGTAAAATTATCCAATTAAAAAAAGTAGTGAAATCCAAATATTAGGCAATTGTATTTTTTCACCTTAGCAAAAGTTAAATTTTCGAAAAAAAAAGGAACAAAAAAGTTACTTGCCAGGCCCGTATTGTCCATGCACAGTGAGAAATAGAATCGTTTGTGGTTCGGCTAACTTCACTCTGTATTTTAACATGAAATTTGCTATACAACGCTATAGATGAATCTCACACACAATTCAATTTCCCACTGTGCATGGACATTACGGGTCTGGCAAGTAACTTTTTTGTTCCTTTTTTTTTTCGAAAATTTAACTTTTGCTAAGGTGAAAAAATACACTTGCCTAATATTTGGATTTCACTACTTTTTTTAATTGGATAATTTTACTATATTATTTATGCGAGATGGCTTATGTACTTGCCGTCTTTTCTTTACAGGCAAAGTCTGTTTTTTGTGGGATAGAGTATACAGTGTGTAACTTCAGGCAACTGAAAGCAGTAGTATACCTAAAAAACAGAGGCTTCCATTGCATTAACTGGTATATATTTTACGGTTTATATTAATTAAAAGAATAAATAAATGGCACTAGTTTACCAGAGAATGAGCCATAATTCAAAGTTGATAGTGAGAGTAACACCTAAGAAAAAAGTGGATTTAGAGGTAAATTTAGAAGCAAATTCTTGAAAGCGAAAGGCTTTAAGGTGATTTTGGTTATAAAATGTTTGAAATATAATTCAAACAATCATTGTGAATACTACGTTAAAAGCCTCTAAAAGTGTAACTATGATAATAATTCATCATTGTAATATTTTTTATTTTATTTAACAGAATAATAAATTAATATTTTGAATTGAAACTTTACATTATGGAACGATGAAAACATTGGAAAATGTTTTGTTATTTTGAATTAGTTAAAATAATTGTTTAGTTTTAACTCCTATATTTTTACAAAGCGTTATAAGATCCCACAAAAAACAAGCTTCGTTGGTAAAAAAAGGACAGCAAGTACATAAGTCGTATTTAGCATAAATAATATAGTAATATAAAATATTTTAATTAAAAAAAATACTGAAATCCAAATGTTAGTCAAGTATAAATTATTGTTACCATGATGAAAGTTAAAATTTGGAGAAAGGAAAATAGTAACACAAAAATTACTTGCCGGGCCCGTAATATTCATGTGTAAGTTGCTATCTTGCAATATAACCGTTGCTTCTCGTAATTTAAAATTGTGGCTATTTAATACGACTGCATACAACGGGCCACCGGCAAGTAATTTTTGTGTTACTATTTTCCGTTTTCCAAGTTTTAACTTTCATCATGGTAACAATAATTTGTACTTGCCTAACATTTGGATTTCACTATTTTTTTTAATTAAAATATTTTATATTACTATATTATTTATGCTACATACGATTTATGTACTTGCCGTCCTTTTTTTACAAGCGAAGTTTGTTTTTTGTGGGATTTTTAATAATGTAGCACACACAACACGATCTACAGATTAGTGCAAGAACAATAAATGATCACACCGTCATTCATCGAATTTCTAATAGTTAAATAAGTACATGACAAAGTAACAACAGCGTGAATTTGTTGATAATTTGCTTTAAATAACGGATAATGAGATTTTTCTTGACCAGAGTACTTTATTCTAATAGTGATAGTGAGAACTGTGGTATATGTCATTCACTATATGGAATGTGTAGCACAAAGAAGCCATTAATAACTTTTGCAAACTTGACAGATTATAGAAATGAAATAATAAGAAAATTAATTGAAAAGTCTGAAAACATGAAAAACAATTGTCAATATTGTACACTCTGGGAAATTGAATCGTTCCGAAATGTCAAACGAAATTAAATAGGCCTAAGTTAGCTGGTGGACAAGATTTTTCCTTGTTGCACAGCTTACCTGCTATACCACCGAGTCTCAAGCAATAAACAGGGCAATAAACCAACCGAAAATACTAACCCTTATATACCTGCACTCGAATGATCAATCAAATATTCTAATTTTAATATTATTAATTAAACATTTTTAAAACTGTTATCAACACATTGCTTTTATATTTGAGATGAGAATGAGCCCAAACACGAGGCTAATCGTAGGATTATTTCTGTATTAGGTGTATCCTGTATATATATATATATATATATATACACTGCAGGCCAAAAGTTTAGGACCACTTGGTAAAATTGTCAAAAGGACAGGCTCTTCTTTAAGTGCGTATAGTTTGGCAACCCTAAGAGGTAGAACAAATTTAAGGATATCGTCGTGAAGCTTATTAAATTCCGCGTCTCACTACATTGGTTTTACCTAAAAAAATCTAATTGGTGCCTGTATTAAAGGTGAGAGATAACATACAATTTTTGATGTCTTTTTATATATGTATATCCAATTTAAATGACTTGCACGGGGTATAGTAATAGTCTTACGAAGTTGAAACTTAAGTATTTGAAAGCTTGAAACTTAAGCTTTCAATTAAGACCAAAAACATATATGAATTGTTACTTGATCCACAGTTATTTGAAAATTAGTCGAGCAGTGCGCGACCATCATTTTATCTGCAAAACATTTGCTCGCTAACCTCTAAGAACAAATGCAGGTAGTATAAACTATGAGTGCCAAACGGGTACCACTTTCAAATTTTTTTATTTTGATTATTAACAACACTACGTATTCCAATTCAATCACTAAAAGTATAAATATGTTAATTGTATTTAAGCTTTCATTGATTTACTTGAAATCGTAGAATAGTAGTTAATCAAATTAAAGAAAAGTTAAACGTGGTTCCCCCTTTTGGCACCCATAATTTATACCAACCTGAATTTGTTTCAAGAGCTTAGCGAGGAGATGTTTTACGGAAAAAATGTTGGCCGTACTCTGCTCGACTAATTTTCAAATAACTGTGGATCAAATAACAATTCATATATGTTTTCGGCCTTGAATGAAAGCTAAAGATTCAAGCTTTCACCTATTTGAATTTCAAATGTCTCAGACAATTATTATGAGCGGTGCAAAGAATTAAAATTTGATATCCATAAATGAAGACACATCAAAAATGTTGTCATGTTTCTCTCCTTTAACACAGGCACCCACTAGATTTTTTCAGGTCAAATTAATGTAGTAGGACGTGGAATTTAATAAGCTTCACGGCGATATCCTTAAATTTGTTCTACCTCTTAGGGTTGCCAAGCTACACGCACTTAAAGAAGAGCCTGTCTTTTTGACAATTTTACCAAGTGGTCATAAACTTTTGGCCTGCAGTGAATATAGTTCATATTTTATTAAATTCTAATGAAACTCTATTTTATTTTGTATATATGTTACTTAGTAAATTAAAATATATATAAAACAAAATAGCAGAAAGGATCGATTAACAATTATCGGAGTTAATACGGTGTCAAAGAAAATAGGAATTTTTCAACCTTCAAGAAAGGGTGAAATATAAATTATGTACAAAAATATTATTAAATAATGGATAAATATTTATTTCATTTAAATATATATGTAATTAAAAAATATGTGTAAATACTTTAAATTCCTATCTAAATTTCTAAAAAAAAAGTTTTATTAGAATTAAATAATTCGAGAACTGCAAGATAAATCTATTACAGAAATAATCGTACGATTAGCCTCGTGTTTGGGCTCATTCTCATCTTAAAAATAAAAGCAATGTATTGATAACAGTTTTAGAAAAGTTTAATTAATAATATTAAAATTAGAATTTTTGATTGATCATTCCAGTGCAGGTATATAAGGGTTAGTCATTTTCGGACGGTTTATTGCCCTCTGTTTATTGCTTGGGACTCGGTGGTATAGCAGATAAGCTATGCAACGAGGAAAAATCTTGTCCACCAGCTAACTTTGGCCTATTTAATTTCGTTTGACATTTCGGAACGATTAAATTTCCCAGAGTGTACTTGAGAGATATAGTTAGTGCAGAAACCTTTGTAAGTTGCTAAAAAAGCAATAAAAAAAATTCATACATACTGCATTAATTTTAATTAAAAGGAACTAATTGATAATTTGGTTAGTCAATTGTACGGTCAGAAATCAGTGAAAAACGCAATTCATAAAAATATGTTTATTATAAGATAACTACTGTAAATAATAACTAAGTAATTCGATTTTATATTTAATAATTGTTTTACGTATGTATGAACTTATATATAAAGCATTTGCAATTTTTTTTTTTAATTTGAATCATTCCACATAATATATTCCTAAGCTTAGCCACGAAAAACCTGTTTTCAGCAAATAACCAACAAACGTGTACCCAAACAGTTTAAATATTCATATTTCTATCAAAAAGGAATTTGAATTCTAATAAAGTGCATTTTTCACTTTGTATGAAATTTTTTGTTGATATCTATTTTTATGGTAACGTAAGGTGTAGTATATTTTTGTGTGCAATTTTCTCTTCCTGATTGTTTGGAAACTTTCATTTGTCAGTAAAAACCTAATTATGAGATTTTTCAGATGTTTTTGGTTTCGAGTCCATTTTTTAAGGACGTTGTTCCTACAATGTTATTTAATGCAGAAACAATTCATGTCCAATGTACCACCTTCGTTAAACTTCATAATTTAAATTTTTATTTGATGTAAAGAGTATTTTCAATGTTCCATCAAATCGTCTTTCTAGTGTTGGCTGTTTACGTAACTTAGAGCCCAGTAGGAATTTGTCAGAAAATTTCATCCACCGAGAAATGATAGAAGGTTAATTTTTAAAACAATAAACGATTTTAATTTTTTATTTAGCACATTTTTAATAATGCACCGATTATTATTATCGACATCTAACACTGAGGTAATGTAGGGTAATGGATAATTTTTTCAGAAATTTTCATCCACCGGAACTTGTTGATAATTTAATTTTTTAAAAACGTTCAAAATGTTACTCGCATCGTGCATAATCGTTATTCATACAGGCGTACATAGTAGTATTCGTTTACTTATAACTTCACAACGAAATATCTAATGATTAACTGAATAAAACGATAAATTCGTATATATTTTTAGAAAGCTTTTGAGATAAACTACAGGAATGTGCAATAAAGAGAAGTGGATTCTACGTGAAGAAAATTGATCTGTCAGTTATATAACCTTCACATGACCTTATATGAACTTAAAGAGAACAATTATAACAAATTGTGGAAACAGCAAACATTTTTTTTTCTTTTTTTTCGAAACTGTATACTTTTCGAAATAGGATGAGGGGAGGAGGAGAGGTAGTTACAAAAGTATTTATCAGTAAAAAATAATATGGTATAGTTCCTACAGATTCTATCAGAGAGTATATAATATAAGAGGTATACCACTTATATTTCACCTCACGTAAAAGAAATATTAATTATATTTACTAAAGCACCAAGATAAATTTCTTGCAATTAATAATGTTCCTATTAAATTTCAGGTGGATCAAAGTTATAAGAGAGGATGCTTAGTGCGAGTTTGATATGATTAGATAACATTCAGTAGGTAAACACAGCTTAAACTGTATCGTAGTAAATAATTTAAGGGGGAAAGTTCGTTTAAAACCATAAAAAAAATCTTTTTTTGTTTTATTTTTCAATCGATAGAATTATATTTGAAGAATATTTCCTCGAAGAATTGAACAGAAATTTGAAATACTAAAGAATTTACAGACTTCTGACTGCTGCGCCACGTCTTAACACTCAAATTTAGAGCGATATACGGTGCCACACGCATCAATTTATATTCAAAGCGCTCACGTATAGGGTTATACGGAAACTCTTCTTTTATAATTCTCAAAAATACATTTTTCCAATCTGCAAAAATTTGACGAGAACTGATGCGATGGAAAAAGATATTTGGGAGGCCACGCCTAGAATGCAAATAAAAGATTTAATTCCACCGTTTGATATCTTGTGCCTAAGCATTTACATTCTGAACTTAAAAAATCAAAAATTGCAGCTTATTTAGCAGCAGGGATATTTACTGAAGGCCGTACATCAATATTAAAAAGATAATAGGTGAATTGAGTTGTAAATTGGGCCTGTTTGCAAAAACTTCGCAGATGACATAAATCAAAAACGATTAAAGAAGCAGAGCTGGCATAGTATTTCAGCAGTGGAGAAAGCCCGAAAAGCAAGAAAGGGAGCTTTAATGAAGCAAAATGATATTTTTAAAGAGGCTCAAAATCTGCTATATGAGCCTGGCATCGCTGATTAACAGGTAAGTTAATATAAATCAATGGTTTTTTGTGGGTCTAAACTTTAAACACGTTTAACTTAAAATTACCTTCTCGGATTTGACGTACAGTCTAGCGCGAATACTATTATACCAGTTAACTTTAACTTTTATATAAATATTAAGAATATAAGTCATTTTTATATAACGGAAATGGATTTTTAACATTTTGAAAAAAAAACTTTTTTTTCCACAGTTAACTTCTGAAAACATTTTTTATTGCATTTAAATTTTTAAAATTAGTTTTTTTTTATTTTTGTCGATGTTGTATAGAACTACATATAATTTTAACAAGAACATATTATTTTTTGGATATAAATCAAAGGCTACGGACAGCTATAGTGCACGCCGATGTTAAACAGCTGTCACTACTACTTAACAAGGTTCCGTTTCATTTTAACATTGATTTCGTTAAAAGAAATATATTTGAATACATAAATATACGCATAACTTATACTGAAAATTTCATTCATGTGTAATAATATTTTTTAATTAAAACAATTAAGTATAGAAAGGATAAAATTGTGGTCGTGTATATGGACTTCCTCCCCTAAGCATAGGCTCCTTATAAAAATAACAAATAACGTATAATAATATCTTTAATCTATCGTATATCTTTTTTGAAGTATTTGAATTTTTATTTGAGTTTATAACTAAGAATGAAAGCAGGAGAATGCGGCAAAGTCGGATGATCTTCCTTCTTTTTGCTCTTACCGCTTGAATAATTTTAATAAATTAAACTAAACATTTCAATGATTTAATAATGAAATATGTGACAAAAAAAGAATTGTTAACACATCAATAGGCGCATGTCTTTTTTTTACTTAGATAGACGCATGGGGTGTCACAAACACCACATTTGTTTTTCTTTACTTGACGTAAAATATTTACGAATTCAGATTTATTTTCCAATAAATATCATCTATGTAATGTTTTCTGTGGTATACAATACCAGTTGCATTTCTTTCAGTTATTTCTATTAATTAAACGCTAATAGTTGTAAGTGACGGCACAAATTTTTCGCTAAGTTACCGATAGAATTTTATTTATGAGGTACTCTGGACACCCCGTGCGCCCATTGACAGGTTAAACCTTTATACTTTAAAATTTTATATGGAATCTACGGTAAAATTATCAACTGTGATATATTATGTACCTTATATGCATACTGGATCCGCCCAATAAAATGACGCAGTCCATGAACAGAAAATCCTATTTATCTTTGTAATTAGAAAGATCTATTTTTTATATAAGGCTTTTTGAATGTAAAACGAAAGAAGCTTCAAGATGGTCTTATACAAAATATTGGCCTTTTATGGTTACAAAGTTAAATAGAATTCTATGCTCATAGTCTTGGTTGTTTTATCCGGTAAACCTTATATTACAAAAAGCTAACCCATTCAAAACAAAATGGTAAAATATCTTATAAATGGAAAAAGGATATGCAAAATCATCTCAAACAAAAGGTGCATTACTTCAAGGGAGACATAAAATGACATTGTCGCTTGAACCTTGAAAGAATATATGAAGGTCGGGTAAAGGTCACATAAACTTTTCTTTAACAGAGCGCCTTATATATTTGTACATATTCTTACAGTTGATCCCAAAAGGTTTCCAAAACATTATATTAATTTTGTATTTTCTCCAGTCGTTTATGAGATATTTTGATTTTAAAATATACATACAGGTGAGCGAATATAAATGTGTATTCGTGGTAGTTACACACATACTATTTCACACACACAGTCAATTCTATTCCAATTTCAAATGAAAATATTTAGTAAACGACAGGAGGAAATCAGGAATTAATATAGTGTTTTACAAACTTCATAAGATAAGCTACAAAAATATGTAAAAATATAGAGGGTGTTCCGTTAAAAAAAACATTGTGGCCTTCATATGACTTTCACATCACCCTTCAAGGTCAAAGCAAAAATGCAAACTTATATTCTCCTTGAAATAACGAAGCTTTTCCCTAAAACGATTTGCATATTTTTTCTCATTTAGAGAATATTTTTTCATATTGTTTTTATAATGGGCTAACGCGTATATGTATATATGTATATATACATACACATAAAAGAGTGTTACTAATTATATATATATATATATAACGTTGTTACTAATTCGTTTTGTATAACAAGCTGCATAATTGGTGCCGCGAATGTAAGGAACGGCTAGTTACGAAACGCTTCTCTACTTCTAAAATGCATCACCGGGTCATCTACGGCTACCTCGAACATTCGCTAACGATCTTGTGCGCAGAAGCTTAAAGAATTCGCGTAACGAGAGCACTCCGGTACTTGAAGAAGTGCCTACGTCACGGGAGGAAGAAATTATGATTCTACACGGGGGTCTCTCTCTCTTTCTCTCTCTCTCTTAAGCAACTTTTTCCTAAAGTTGGGTAACGACGCTTCCCTACTTGAAATTTCTATATACCGTAGCCCCCCCCCCTTCATCTGTCAGACCAAGAGAGACTTTCGACTCTTAACAACTAAGTCAAGATCAAAGATTCAATGTTAATTGCGCACAACGATTATCGATTTCTTCGATATGATTTTTTCTCAATAAATTTAACGCATTTATTTCCACCTTGAGTTATTTATTCGCTTTAGAAAAACGCCAGCTTTCTGCAAATAAGCACTTAATTCTTTCCCGTCCCACTCGATCAGACGACTCTTTCAAAAAATCCAATTTCCCTTCTTGTTATATATATTTTAAATAGCACTGAAGCTGGTAGAAAGTTTGCCAGCAGAAAGCTTCGCGTCGTGTAACATGGACTCGAACGCCAACTTCAGAGGGAAGAAAGATTAGATGCGTTTAATTATTTTGGCTCAAATTTATTGACAGGCAAAAATAATTATAAGCATTTTCAACTAGATATTCTAATGTAGAATTAAATCACGTACATAATGGTACTAATTTCATCGGGGAGCTCGATTCCATTAATAGATTTTTTGGACAAATTATGCCAACATGAACATGGAAAATTGACGTTTTTCACCTTTCGGTCAAGAGTTGCACGTAGCAGGACATTTTTTTAATTGTTTGCAACTGCATATTCTTATGCAGAATTAAATAACGAAGAGAATGATGCTAGTTTCATCGGGGAGCTCGACCCCTTTAATAGATATTTTGGACAAATTATGCCAACATGAACATGGAAAATTGACGTTTTCCAACTTTCTGTCAAGACTTGCACATAGCAGAAAATTTTTTTAATTTTTTTCATCTGCATATTCTTATGCATAATTAAATAACGAAGAAAATAGTACTACTTTCATCGAGGAGCTCGACTCGCATAATAGTTTTTTTTAACAAAAAATGACGGAAACTAATAACGAAAAGTCTAAAGAGTATGAAAATACGATTTGGTTATTTCATTTCAACATTCTTCGTCAATAATAACTATTACGCGAGTCGAGCTCCCCGATGAAAGTAGTACCATTTTCTTCGTTATTTAATTCTGCACAAGAATATGCAGTTGGAAAAAATGAAAAAAATGTCCTGCTATGTGCAAGTCATGAGCGAAAGGTGCAAAACGTCAATTTTCCATGCTCATGTTGGCATAATTTGTCCAAAAAATCTATTAAAGGAATCGAGCTCTCCGATGAAATTAGTAGCATTCTCTTCGTGATTTAATTCTGCATAAGAATATGCAGTTGAAAATGCCTATAATTATTTTTGTCTGTCAATAAATTTCAGCCAAAATAATTAAACGCATCTGATCTTTCTTCCCTCTGAAGTTGGCGCTCGAATCCATGTTACACGAGCCGAAGCTTTCTGCTGGCAAACTTTCTGCCAGCTTCAGCGCCATATATTTTATATACAGTTATACTGTGTATAATGAAATACATTTCTTATATTAAATGTCAAACGCTCGTGAATATATAGAGCTAGAAATTCTTGTAATCAAGTAAACTCTTGGAAAATTAATAGATTTGTGATGCGTTTATCACGTCAATTTAATTGTAATCGAAAGATGAATAGGGATACTGAATGGAAAATTAGGTTATCCTTAAAACCCAGTTTCTAAAATTTGAAATATTTTTGGTTCTTTCTGATATTTGATAATTTGATTTGAAAGAATTCTAAACTTGTGGGTCTGTCAAATTTTGTATATACTCAATGTTTCATTTAATTTTGCATAAACGGAAGAAATTTGATAAGGATAAAACTAAAACTAGCATGAGTGGTTTATTATAAAAGTGCAGAATAATGCCTTTGAATATAGTTATTCGTATTTGAAGAATTCAGTATTTTAATAAAATTGAACATGACAAAATTTTGACAAATTAATCGTGTAATACCTATAGATATAAATTATTTTAATCGAATTTAAAATTATGCGAAATCTTGTCTAAAAAGGAGCTGTAGTAGGCAGCTCAATTCCTCGTGCATCTCCACACACTACAGTCCTATGTACTACATAGCATGAAAATCAGAATTTTCAAGGGATCAGCGCAGGACCCATAAACATTTGAAATTTTGGACTGCTTTCTATAGTTACTAATAGGGAATCCCAATTAATGACAAAATATTTTGTAAGAAGTCGAAACCTGCAAATCTTTGCGAGGGCTGGATTAAGAAATAAGAGCATAACGGAATAAACGCGACTAGTGCTCGGCACGAATACACCAAGAACTTAAAGAGATATATGCATATAGCCTGGCATTTTTAAAGCATACGTTTATAATACGTACGAGTAAAAATCTTGCGCACAAAACGTTGGAATCCACTGATGGTCTCGTTTATAAAAATAATTGTAATCAATAATGACTATATAATTTACGCAGCGATGTGTATAATCGCATTATGCTCTTACTTAGAAATATACTTACAATTTATGCTCGCATAGAAAATTGAAATTCTTGCGAATGAAATATGCCAAGTCTGATGTCACATAGAATAATCGCCAATAAGCAAGATCACTCGATCATGTGCGCTTGTTGGTCTCTCTATCTGTTTGATAAAAAAATTATTGAAAATTAGTTATACAGCTATGTTATAATAGCATTTTCAATAACATTATCACTAAAAGTATCAATTAACGCGCATATGGATTCTCGTGTATTTATTTAGTTTGATATGACGAGCTTCAAGAAAGATGTTGTGCTAGCTGTTATTTACAATATTTGTTGCCAAATCATGCATATAATAATAATATATTGGTACGTATATGTACATATGTAAGTATAATACGTTTTTGTATGCTAAAACCATACGCATCGTGTCTATTTGAAGAGAACGACGACAGTCGAATGTGTGTTATATACACACATATATATATATATATATATATATATATACAAATAATATATAATAGATCCAACATTTTCACAATGTGTGACGCTACAATATTTTCGCTGCTACAATAATAATAAACACTTTCTATAACAAACGAGACTGCCAAACATATGCATCGTGCTCTTGTTGCAGTTTAATGGAAAACTTTCATCATGGATAGAGATTTTAGTTTTCATGGATTTTTTCAAATTTAAGTTTAAAATTATATTTTTTCGATGACCTTGTTTCGAACTTATCCTGTATGTAATAATTATATCAATGAATAAGATTCTTTGCACATGGTTCAGAGTTAGCTATAAAAATATGATTACTGTTAGAGTTAATGACATTTTTAAATGACAGATGGCGCTGAAGTACATGAGTTTTGGCAACGCCGGTTGCAACCGTTTCTTTTTCGAACTTTAGTAGTTAGTGGTTTTTGGCGTCTGTATGTCCTTAGTAGATAAATTATCCTTTGGTTACAACCAAATTATATACTGATTTGGATTCTTATAATAAACGTGAAACTTTTTTCTTATGCATTTATTATTGCCACTGCAACAATTACGACTCGAAAATTAAATTAGTTCGATTTTTCGTTGGAGCGTATTTTCAAAAATGGGGACAGTTATTCAGTGCATGGATAAAAATACTGTAATTGCTCAATGTACCAAATACTTAGTGATTTCGAAAAATGATCACAATATTTTTAGCTAAAATACTATTAGTCCTACTTTATCGTATGCTCGTACACCGTCCTTGATTTGTAATCTCTCAATTATTGTCGACCATAAAACGTTGAGAAGAGCCGATTGTCAGAAGGAAACTCCTATTATAATTTTTCGATATTAGTAATATTTTGTCGAATTATGTTTCGACCAAGAATTTATAGAAATTGTTATGCATCTTGGTAAATATTAATAATACGAAACCGATTTATAAGAGTTTATGTAGTACATGATAATTATAATAATAAGAAAAATGTAGTAATTTTTTTCATAATTTTTAATACTTTCCATGTTACATGAAACCCTTGAAAAAACCCGTCCATGTGTAAATTCATTAGGTCGATAACCTACAAACATTTTTAGCATGTAGCTCTTTAAATATAATAGTCGGGTAGAAATGGTACAAAAATATAGCACTTTTTCCACTTCGTGCCATAGAGAATTTTAATTTTTATATATATAGTTTAGAACGTCCATAAAGAGCTCCTAAAGTCTCGAATACGAAGGAGGTCGGGAAGGTTATTATTAACTCAAAAAATGTTGAAAAATGCGTTTCTTTCTGGTTTAACTTAAATAACTCGTTTATTATTAATCGTATCAAAAAATGTGTCAAATAAAACTTGTTCGTAATTAAATTTTCAATAAGATAGACGGGGTTTAAAAAATCAATTTGTTTTGTTTATTTATAAAATCATTAATGAAGTACAGGAAGTAGAGAAAAGTTTAAGTAATGAAAAACCATATAACAAATGCATGATTGCTACTGAAAGTTCACTAGAAGGTGTCTTTTAGTTAGTAGAATTTGCTATAAAAGCCATTTTTCGATATCTAAAAATAGTGGCCTATTGCAAAATTATTTATGTCAAACATTTAAGTAGCTGCTAATTTTTTCCTGGCGGTCATAAATTAATGAAACCAATTGCTAAAAATTGGTATTAACGTTATTAACAAATGGTGTAAAGAGCATATTTTTCAATAATAAACAAAGCATTTTTAATTGAAAAAACCCGTTGCTATCGTTCGTATTTCAGCAACTATTGGATTTTAACAATTGCAATAAAATTCATTGTAATGTTTATAAAAAACCATGAATTTAAAAAAAAATCATGGCGATTGGAGCAGTAGCAGCTGAGATCATCAAGTTTTACTTCACGGTGCACTACGTCGAATATATTTGACCTTTCGACCTGAAATTTGGCACAGTAGTATTGTACATATCACCCTATCACCTAAATTTTTTTCTTAATCTTTCGTTCAATTTTTCTTGTTTACAACGAAGAAGAATCTGTTAGAAATCACGCGTTCGGTGGTAGCGATCTCCTCGCTACGTAGCGCGGTGGTGGGGGTAGCGCCTGAACAGTGGAGGAGGCGCGCTGGAGATATTAAACAATTTAATTGAAAAATTTATTTCTACATAACCAAAGGTCGTAGATGGATGATTTTTTTTAATTGTATATCACTTTTTTCCGTACTTTCCAGCAATATTTATAAAAATTTTATAAGAGTACGGCAAGTGTCAGAAAACTATGGTTTTTAACTTATTTGTAATTTTCCAGGATTTCGAAATAAAGTACAGACATCTTTTTAAATTGCAGTTAAATATCATATGTATATTTAACTATGCAATTTAAAAAGATGTCTGTACTTTATTTCGAAATCCTGGAAAATTACAAATAAGTTAAAAAGCATAGTTTTCTGACACTTGCCGTACTCTTATAAAACTTTTATAAATATTGCTGGAAAGTACGGAAAAAAGTGATATACAATTTAAAAAAAAACATCCATCTACGACCTTTGGTTATGTAGAAATAAATTTTTCAATTAAATTGTTTAATATCTCCAGCGCGCCTCCTCCACTGTTCAGGCGCTACCCCCACCACCGCGCTACGTAGCGAGGAGATCGCTACCACCGAACGCGTGATTTCTAACAGATTCTTCTTCGTTGTAAACAAGAAAAATTGAACGAAAGATTAAGAAAAAAATTTAGGTGATAGGGTGATATGTACAATACTACTGTGCCAAATTTCAGGTCGAAAGGTCAAATATATTCGACATAGTGCACCGTGAAGTAAAACTTGATGATCTCAGCTGCTACTGCTCCAATCGCCATGATTTTTTTTTTAATTCATGGTTTTTTATAAACATTACAATGAATTTTATTGCAATTGTTAAAATCCAATAGTTACTGAAATACGGACGATAGCAACGGGTTTTTTCAATTAAATATGCTTTGTTTATTATTGAAAAATATGCTCTTTACACCATTTGTTAATAACGTTAATACCAATTTTTAGCAATTGGTTTCATTAATTTATGACCGCCAGGAAAAAATTGGCAGCTACTTAAATGTTTGAGATAAATAATTTTGCAATAGGCCACTATTTTTAGATATCGAAAAATGGCTTTTATAGCAAATTCTACTAACTAAAACACACCTTCTAGTGAACTTTCAGTAGCAATCAAGCATTTGTTATATGGTTTTTCACTACTTAAACTTTTCTCCACTTCCTGTACTTCATTAATGATTTTATAAATAAACAAAACAAATTGATTTTTTAAACCCCATCTATCTTATTGAAAATTTAATTACGAACAAGTTTTATTTGACAAACATTTTTTGATACGATTAATAATAAGCGAGTTATTTAAGTTAAACCAGAAAGAAACGCATTTTTCAACATTTTTTGAATTAATAATAACCTTCCCGACCTCCTTCATGTTCGAGACTTTAGGAGCTCTTTAAGGACGTTCTAAACTATACATAAAAAAATTAAAATTCTCTATGGCACGAAGTAGAAATTCAAATGCTATTTCTCCCCGACTATAAATAATATTAAAATTAGAACGTGTATAATCATTCTTTGTGTATACGGTACTAGAAAATAAAATACTAATGAATTTTTTTCGTATTATTGATATTTGTTATGTTCTACAATACAAGGTATATATCATAATATATTTTTATGTAACTTGATAAATATATCTATCCCACGAAAAAAAAAATGACTTATTTATTCCCTATTACCGTATCTATAAAATATTATTCTGTACTCTACTTTTAATATAATTCATATTCGAAGAGGAACATTAAATGTTTACAGGTTATCGAGCTAATGAATTTACACCTAGACGGATTTTTATATAACTTGGAAAATATTAGAAATATAAAAGAAAAAATTACTATAAATATATTTTTTTATCATTATTTAACAAATGTACAAAAAATTATTATAAATCCTTTCAATGTTATTAATACTTATCAAGTTGCTTAATAATTTATACAGACTCCTGGCCTAAATACATTGTTATGTGACTCGGTAAATATATATCTACAATATTACTAAAGGATTATATACTTATTTTCATCCCAGAATCGGTTCTTCTATCTATGATTTTCAAGTTGACAAAAGTAGAGCGGTCAGGCCACACATATGCTTATAAGTGCTACATAAATTCAGTAATTGATGGCTCGAGATGCACCTATCACGTTTCTTGTACCAACATAAATATAATTTTTAAACTTTTAACAGTAACAAAGCAAAATTGCATCTTTTTCGACAGGTTATTTTTAGAAATTTAATGTAAAATGTAGGACCCGTCGAGACGAAAAATAAAATACGGTAGTACAATAACGTCCATATTAATCAGTTGCAGTGAGAAAAGAGAAAAAAATAGCACCTTGTGTATGTCTCTGTTTACAAACAGTGTAAAATCTTCGATTCCTCTATTTAAAACGTTCTAAACCTAAGTTTTAAAAAGACGCTTATTTTGTTACCATTAGGATCGTCAAAATTTTCCTTAAAACCTTTTCTTATTGTAAATAATAAGACTTTTGAAGAAAGTCAAATATAAAAATTATAACCTCTCTTATGATATCGGAAATACGTATCTCACTAAATCTATGCTGTAAAACATTTGAAATATCGAACACTGCATAATAATTATGTGGCACCTGTGCCTTGAAAATAATTGTGGAATAAAACACGTGGATTTTCAACCGTCTGAAGTCCACTCAGTCGAAGTTGTGCAACATCTGATCAGGATGAAATAATAATTGGTGTGCTGAATTTTCCGATAATCGTATGTCGAGCAAAGTGTTGTTTTATGATCGCTCTAACAAATAGCCGAACGAAGAAAGATAATGAGGAAACGAGACGAAGAAAAATTGTATGCTTCGTAACGCTGCAAGGGGTCACGACCAACCTTCGATCCGATCCTGGCTACATAGCACAGCAGCACGACAGTCTAGACTACGCAGCATGATAGTGTCCAGTACGCAGTCACATTTTCACACACAAAGTCATAGAACCAACACACTCGATGCTTCTTCCATGTACAGGCCATCCACACTATCGCATCAGACAGACGTCCTGTACTGCACACGATCTTAGGCACAGAGACTGCGAGAGAGAGAGAGAGAGAGAGAGAGAGAGAGAGAGAGATAGAGGGAGAGAGCTTTGTTTCCTTTCCGCAAGACCCCGCCAATAAGTGTCATCTTTGGAAGATTTCCAGTGTCCAACTGAAAACCTTAACCGCCGCACGGGAGTTTCGAACATGTAGCAAATTCATTCATTAACATCGCATTATAATGGATTTTAATTACCCTCAATTCTATTTTTAAAATATACACACATAAATTATTTATTTAAAAAAAACGTAGATAACAAATGACATTTTCTTAGTAAAAAGCAACGAGATAAGATACGTTACTTTTTTTACATAATTCATTGAATTCTCATTGACGAAAGCATGACACACTTGAATCAAATATTTGAAGATAGAACGTGATTTATGGTTATATTATTATTATATTACGTATTTGTTTTTAGATTTATAAAAAAAAAATTAATCTCCAAGTTTTAATCATTTTTTTTTATTTTGTTGATATAAATCTGGATTTCCTGTCTGTTAGTAACTTTTAAGATAATTCATTTATTTTTATAGAAAATCTAAAAGAATCTTCTTTGTTTTAAATTATCCACCTTTTTTTAGAAAAACGTTGCAAATATTTACTTATTAGAAATTTCGACGAAGGGAACTGTTTTATCAGCCAATCCAAGTGAACGTTTCGTCCCCGAGACTGCGAATAGTATTCAAGTTCTCTCTACTCTGACAAGTAACGCTACCCTGTGGATCCTGAAGTAACTAAGAGACAAAACGCATTTTATTAAAACTTATCAAAAAAAGATAACTCGTGTCTAGCTACGTATTATTAGCGTATTATAATATTACTGTATAAGCAACAACAAAAAATCCTTTAACATACATATATATATATATATAAAGAAAGCCACAATTTATAAAGAATGCAATTACAAAATTTGTTTGAAATAAAAATTTCCCACAATGCGATTCTTCGACGTTAATACGCGAATAGGCGGTGCACATATATCAGCAGCTCAATAAAAATCTGATAAGCTTGCTAATAGTGTGCGATAACCTTCATAGTATCATACATTTTACAGAGGAAAACTTTTCTCAAGGCCTGCTGAAAGCTGAATTTCTCGCTGCCTGTCAAATTTAAACGATGCTTTTGTGAACTTGGGTGTTATTGCGCTTCCTGCACAGTTTGCCAACTACAACAGAAAGCAGCTAAGTAAGCAGAAAAAAGGCTTGAGTTTCCTCCTCTCGCATTTTCCTCACTGGAACAGCTGGCAGAATGGATGTTGCATTGTTTGTGGCCTATTGACACTGGCATATCGATTCCATCGCAAATGACGCCGTTATGTAAATAACACGCAACTCCAGCACGCACCTCGTATACTACTGATAAAACTCCAACCGTATAGTCGGGTAGTAATGTGCCAAGTTCATATAGGTAATCGGTCTAATTCCTAGCAGCAGTTCGCTGACAAACTTATCGTCTCAGTGATCCCTCGTCATGGCAGATCACTCAGTCAGCTTCCTTAAGTATAATAATATCAATATTGCAAGAGAACTCTTCCGTTCTCTCTTCAAACAATAGAGTGCAACACTAATTGGATTATAATCTCCTTATCTTATATTTTGTAGAATCTGTATTTATGCATGGATATGTATATACCTTAAATCGTCTTAAATTTTTTATTTCATTTTGCATCCTACTTGCCGAAATTTTACTCTTATCTTAAGATTGATTTTCTCGCGAAGTATAGAGCTTGCACGATATTTTTAGAGGTCGGACAACGGCCATTTGGTTTTTTCACACATAAGATTAACATAGAGAATATTTGTTTAGATATATATATATATAGGTTTTGGTATAGCAAACTATTTTCAAAGGTATATATGTGTATTCTGTTGCAAGTTGATGGATAGTTTAATTACACATTTTTTTTAGAATATCTTATTGTTCGCTTTTAGTGAAAATCAGTACAATATAGTCAATAATGCTTTTTTCATGGTTTTCGATAAATTGCTATATTAAACAAAAGCCTAAAACAAACGAAGTAAAAACGGATTATTAGCTCTTTGTATCTCAAGTATGTTTTAGGTTTTTTTTCTATAGTAATTTAAGCATCGAAAATCATGTAAAATCATTATACTGACTATATTGTGCTGCTTTTTACTGAAAATGAGGAAAATAATAAAATGAATAATGAGATATTTTAAATAAATGTGTGATTGAATTATTTACCAACTACAACGGAATATATAGTGTGGAAAATTGTTTGGTATATCAAAACTTTTATTAAAACAAATGTTCTCTGTGTTGATCTTATGAAAAAACCAAATGGTCGTTACGCGACCTTTGAATAATATCGTACAACTTCCACGTTGCGAGAAAATCATTTTAAAGATAAAAGTAAAAAGTTTGGTAAGTGGAATGTAACAAATTTAGACGATCCAATATATATCACGCCTGACGAATCTCCTTAAAATTGGAAAAATACTTTTTAAACTACGAACGAAAATCACGTTTTAGATAATAAATTTTATCGAGTAAAATGATTACTCTTTAATTACTCTTTATACCCTCCTTTAAAACAAATTTGATTATTTATACCACAGATGTAACCCACACATTATCATTTTGTTCATTTTAACTTTGTTTCACAAAAAATGTCTTTCACAGCAATCTGAATTATCAGTGCAAACAACCCTATATTGCAGGATCAAAAATGTAGTTTAAAAAAATGACCTATACAGCAAATGTAACACTTATCTATTATCAAAGAAAAAATGAAATATTTCACAAGTTTCATAAGAATTTCGTTGTAAAAAGGTGTCGAATAAAAGTTTTACATAGGGAATATATATTCTACAGGTCAAGTGACCAATGAGTAAAACACTGAACACACTCTCATAAAAGAAAAATGGGTACAGATAATTTACACTATGTAGATCATAGAACTCTCTCAATAATTCGTTTGTTTCTTTTCGCTGCACTATCGAACTAATGCAATTAGTTGAAATAAGAGACAAACATGTTTTCTCCACCCTAACTTATTGCACTAGTGCAGCAAACAGCGAATAAGAACAGACCTAATAATTCGATACTGATTGGCTGTATTCTCGACTACTGCGCATGGAACCGAAATATTGGCAACATATTGTTATCGACACGCACACCCGAACAAAACCGTCAATTTCTTAGACACGATCAGGCTGGTTGCGGGACCCCGCGTCCTCTTTTACCCAATCATATTGCATATCAGGTTAATTAATTAGCAACTTGGCAAGGTTTGGTCTTTGATATCGCTTGTGGTATACTTAATCGAAACAATAATATATAAGGACGCAAGTGGAGAACGCTAATTAGGATCAATCACACACGATTCGATGAGCGTCGTCCTCTACCTCTTCCCGAAGCTTCTAAAAATGGCTCCCGATCGCGTTACGAGTTCAATTTCGATTTAACGAGGTTGAGCGTCGATGAACCGTGTAGGCTATCGCTCGCGAGCGAGAAGGGTTTGATAGTTTATTTATTTCTTACGATTATCCAAACTCCCTACAGAAAACCATCCGTTCCATCAACGTCAGAACGCGGATCTAATTGAATTGATCGCCTGGCTCTCGCATCGCCCATTTTATCGATGATTGAATTTCTTCGTCCGCCAGTGCTACCATCGGAGGACCTTTGCAGTTTGCGTGTGTATGCTACGTATACATGCATGTGCCAAGTTAAGTAAATGATTTTCGGGGCTGACCTCTCTGCTAATTATCTTGATCAAACCTCGAGATAATTTATGAAAGTCTACTTTATCGGGTAACTGTAATGCACTAGATGAATAAGTCAATTAGCAATAATCTCCATAAATTAATATCGTCCCTTTTCAATTATAGAGTTTGATTTGCACTGCGTTAAACAATGTTTGTCCAATTGTGTTTCCCTATACTCTTTTACAATTATAAATTGTTCGCGTTTTATCATATTCAACATTTTTGTCAAACCCGAAATGAATTTAGAAAACAGCCTATGTTTAGTATAAAGAATAATATAGACAAAAAAAGTAAGTATAGTAAAGATTATAGGAATAGTATTGTAACAAGTCCCTTAGTCCAAAAATGAGAGTTGCTATAGTTTTAATATTATAGTTTTAAAAACAATGACTTAAAATGAAGGTGGCAGAGCAGGGTCGATTATTATTAAATTTATACTAATTTAAAACTGTAATATTTACAAATTTTGTACTAACATTATAAATATTACAATATGAAATTAGTAAATTGAACCATTCTACAATGTAATGTTGAAAAATTATTTTTAAAACGCGAGCAATAATTGCCACATCACGATTGAAGGATTTGGCACAGTACTTTTCATGAAAATTTTACTAAACACATTTTTCCGCGTATAAGCGAATAAGCTAATAAGCCATAATCTGTGCGCATTACGGAAGACCGAAGTCAAATGCTACACAGCTTGTCTGACTACATCTATATTTTAAGTTTAAATCAAAATAACGGTAGATAATAAATATAATTATTATATATAAAATACGTGTGTGTATATCTATGTTGGAATACTGTGTTTTCATTACTTTGTACATACGGTGTAAAAATTGTGAATTTCATGTACAAATATAAAAAGTTACTTCAGAATAATTTTCTTTATAATCGGTATTGTGTGGCTTTTTGATTCTTTAAAATTAGAGTTTTAAAATTAACTTATTAAGCTATCATTTGATAAAAATTTATTAATATAATAATGCTTTTCGTAATAGCAAAACTTTGAATCTACAAATAGTGTAGAAGGTGCTAAATGTGTGTAACATACTCTGCGATACCGATTGTAATATGATAGAATCGACAACGCATTCCATGCTGTGTATATTCACTCATTTAAAGGGTCATGACACTTTGTCAATTTTAAAAATTGAAGTTTTAACAAATTTCTAACGTTTACTATTTTAAAAATATTCGTTGAAGATTTCATAAAGATTGGAGCAATCAAAAAACATATTTTCAACTTTATTTCAGCATGTTCTCCACTGTACGTATATTTACGTAAGCACTTTAAACGCGTTTTTCGCAAAGCCATTTTTTTTTGTGGCATTGACATTTATTTCTAAAGTAGCTACTGGATCGATTCGTATGAAGTTTTGGGCATATACTCGTAACCTGAATATATATATATATATATGGCCGGAGGAAGAATGATTAAAAAATTTGGTTTTTTACTACTACTTTTATTCCCTGATAAATATAACCCCAGAAACCTGAAATTTTCCTTCTTTTCTTCAACCATTAAATATTTTATTACAAAAGCATAAAAATTAACAATTCTATAGTTCGGACTAAAACCATACTCATGCAGGGTCCAAATCTCTCTGGATTTTGAGTACCAGATAAGTTTTCACTTGAAATGCATCAACGCCACTGACATCGGTTTCATTGAGGAGACCATGCGTATGCTAGTATATTTTAAACAACTTGCTTATGTAAAGTGAATAATTAAATCGTTTTCATATATTTCAAAAGTGTTTATATGAAACTTTCAAAGGTTCGTAGCAATATCCATTATACAGGGGATGTGTGAAAAATGCTGAAAAATAGCTAATTCTGCGGGTTGTAAAGTGGTATAAACCTTTAAATAATTTACTTGCTATAACCAATAAATCTCAAAGGCAAAACACCAGTGACAAAAGGTTTCTTTTAATGATATTTCTTTCGTTTCTCAGCTATAATTAATTTTTTAATACTATATATGTTATTATTCGTTAACTCCATAGCAAAATCAAAATCTACTAGATTTCCATAACAGTCTTCTACTGTTGTTTAAAATATCGTATATATTACAATGAATATTTGCCCTCTTACAATTGACACTGCCCTGGTGTCAATTGTAGCAGCTTACATTGAGATATAAATACTTTGCAACTTAGTACTTCCTTTGAAATAATAACAAAATCAGATATGAATGTATGTAGCAGAATGAGAGGTACCAGATAATCATAAAATTTAAACTAAAGCTGTAATTGTTAGAAAATACTACAAATCAGAAAATTTTGCTCATTATAATTACAACAATTGACATCTGTCTCCCCTAACGTCTCTTTTCAACCCCAAAATTTGACTTGCACTGCACTAATAACAATTAATCACAATTGTGTTTCTTTACTCATTTTTATAAATAGTTTAGTTTCGTCAAAGTCAATATTTCGATAAAATCAGAAAAAAATTGATGAAAAAATGTAGGTATAGAAAATAACAATATATAGGTAAGTAAGTCATAATCTGCAAGAAATCAATATCATCGTCTTTCCAGCTATAAAGTCTGATGCATCCTGCAGTAAAGATTGTCCATCCGCCTTTGTCTTTCCCTCCTCCCTCAGTGCACCACTCGTCCATTACATCAAAGTCAAAAATCACTTACTTTTCATCCTGATGGATCACATTCAACGATTTTATCTATACGTCTTGGGAGGGTAATTTTGAGCTGCATCACTGGTTAGAGAATGATTTAATGGCGAAACTTTGTTGCGTCGGAGCTTATATCGGTTTGAACGATCAGTCGGTATCTGCATTGATAAATTTGATAATTCGTCTTTATTGCTTTTATTGATAAGTTGCAAGGATAATCTTTCGGATTAATAAGAAATTGATCCATCCGCGATCGGACGTACCCACCTACATATACATACGTACATATATATATATATATATATAGTCTCTCTCGTACGCACGTATCGATTCGTCCGTTAGTTTCTTCTCAATTCCACTGGCTAAGAGTTTATTGAGCCCTTTCTCTCCGTGAGTTGCAATAAAAATCAAACGCTCGGAAAAATGAAAAATAAAGCGAGGAAAGGAGGAAAATATCGCGTCGTTCATGAAACGAGGGTATCATCAGTTTTGCAACTTCCTCGTTACTCAATTATGACTCTATTCGCTCCGTGCATTTCAATACCAACATAATGAGGTGAGAATGTGTACTAACTGCAACTTCCCTACCTGCATACAGACACAACGATGTTGAGATGAGAATGTATAGCTCTCTGCATATGCATGCATACCATAGACGCTGTCTGTTGGTGAATTTTCTTATTTTTCAAGGAGTCGTGCCGTGTCACCTGTACACTTACAAATTGTCTCGCTTCGTTCGACACGTGTATTTTTGTACGACCGAGAATACCAAGACAAAAAAGTACATCGAAAATGATAATAAATGGTGGCGTTAGGTGATGTTGATTATATATATATATGCATATACAATATAAACATTCCTACTTTATTATATGTTGGTCTGCGTTTGAATACACGGAGCGAATACATATATGTATATGTGAAATATTCTCACGCCATCGGGTGAGATTCTTGAAAAATATTTTAGTTTTGTTTGTGCAAAAAATTCTCCCATGCTTTATCCATATTCTATAAAAATATTTGCTTCATTTTCACGTGTTATCATACATTTATAAAAATTATTTTAAAAAACTACTCAACGTTGATCGTTTCTTATAGTTCTACGTACTACGTGATAAAAAACAACAAAAATACTAAACTGAGGTAATGATGCAATCCAAAAAACAAAACAAAATGTTAAGTCCTTCGTTTACATATATATATATTAATCTCAATACGAATTGAAATATCCCTCTGGGGTGTATTCAGGGTCCGAAAGATGAAGTGGGTCATCGCAAAAAGCGTCTAAACTCGCGATTGTGGACAATTGGTATATGATTGGTTCAGAATAAACAGAGAGATTAACGATGATTCGCTATCTCTCTCTCTCTCTCATGCACACGATCAGTCGTTACCTATATTTCAGTCAACACACAGGTAATAACGAATCTGCTCATTTATATTGCATGTGTGTGTGAGAGAGAGATAAGTGCCCTATTTCTTTCTCACTTCGATTACACCGATTTTCTTATATATTGACGAATGAATCGAACTTATTGGAAAGAGCAATAGGAGAGACAGAGAGACAGAGAGAGGGAGAGAGAGAGAGAAACAATGAGTCACTCGCGTTTATCCTTCTCTCCATCACCAACCAACCAATGATACGCCGATTGCCAAGCACCGAGATTTTACGCTCTTTACGCCCTGATCCATTTTATAGAGCATTGCACATACAGGTACACGTACACGTGTATCTTTTTAACGTGGAAAATGGAATGGAAATTGTTGCGGAAAAACATGAGATAATAATCAGTATACAGGTAAGTACCTTCTATAAAAGAGTGCGAAAGCGTATTATGGCAGTCGTGCGGCATCTACTGGGAAAAACAGGAATCGAGCAAGAAGAGTTTACCGAGACAAAATGCTGTTAACGGCGTAATTATTTATCGTCTCATCGTAATCTCGTGCTACCGTTGTGCGGTAGTTTGCATAACACGTAAATACCCCTCGCTCTCGCTTCTTGCTCTTCCTATGACGTCATCTCTCCGCAACTGCCTTTCGGAGATTCGTCTTAATCGGCCTCTCGACATAATGACAAGTTAATTATTTTTTCATTCTTACGCGTGCATTCAGCCGCGAGCGAAGCGATGGAGCATTTTCCTCGGAAAAATTTACTGACGTCGTTTTCCGGAAAAAAAAACCATCAAGGTAATTCCGGACGTTGGTTGTAACGGCCGCGCGACATGGTCCGATGGCCGGTATAGGAAATATTTTAATTTCGACAACTCGAAAATAAAAGCCTTAATTATTTTTTCATTCTCATGCGTGAATTCAGTCCCGAGCGAAGCGACGGATCATTTTCCTCGGAAAAATTTACTGACGTCGTTTTCCGGAAAGAAACCATTTAGGTAATTCCGGATGCTGGTTGCATCGGCCGGACGACATCGTCCGATAGCTGGTATGGAAAATATTTTAATCTCGACAACTCGAAAATAAAAGCCTTAATTATTTGTTCATTCTCACACGTGCATTCTTTCCAGATCGAAGCGACGGAGTATTTTCCTCGGAAAAATTTACTGACGTCGCTTTCCGGAAAGAAACCATCAAGGTAATTCCGGACGCTGGTTCTAACGGTCGGACGACATCGTCCGATCGCCGGTATAGGAAATATTTTAATCTCGACAACTCGAAAATAAAAGCCGCTAAAAAGGTGAGTTGTTGAAGCGGATTAACGACAAGGTTGCTTCTCGTAAACGTCGGCATTAACGCTGAGCATATCGTGGAAAGTTAAAGCACAGGCACGCAATGACTCTGTGTACTCTACATGTATAGATGCATCGGTGTAAAAATTCCGGAAAACAAACGATACCAGTGGAATAATTTTATCCACTATTTTCTCATCTCTCGTTCGCTCCATTCACAAATAAATTCCCTTTTAAATTAGCGATGCAGTGCAAATATTTGTATAATACCGACGTAACGTGGAATAAACCGCGGCAAATCATTCCTACCAACCAATCCACCAGCAAAAAATGCTAAACGCTGCTGGCTTTCGGTGCTCCGATCAGCCAGTCGAGGTCGAACTCGTCGCTCGATGAGAAACAAAAGTAGAGAAAAAAATGAATAAAGAGAATCTCGCTTTTCATTAATTGCTCCTACATAAAAATCTCTTAGTGGAATTAGTCAAATTGATCCTGAAGAGAAGCTGAACCATTATTTTTGCTCTCTCACACTCGCTGGGAATCGAATAACTCAGTATAGTTCGTATATAATTATTATTATTATTACATAAGTTCATTATGCGGATAAAAGAATTGGAAAACATTAAATTATTGATTTTATTAATTACTTTCTCTCTTCGTATATCTGCTTGGTAATATAATTACACCTCAATAATAATCCACCGTATTTCACACGATAACTTCAATGTTTAATCTTTTTACATCTGTGTAGCGTGTACACGCACTTTTGTGTGAGTTATCAGTCATTGTACCAATTATAGGTTATACCATACACCGTAAGCGAGTCGTGAGTGATCGGTTCAAATGATGTCACCCGAATTTAGAATTGTGGTCATCGCGGAGTCGGAGGGGCGAGCATACAGTTTTCCGCCTCCCGATAACGATTCGCATTCGCTCACCTTACGGCCTGCATAGATAATAATTATTGACGTTCCTCGTCGATTTTTTAAGGCAGTCCGTGAAGAGTTTTATTTTCGCCTCGGGACTCTACGAAAGTCTGGCTGATCGTGCGAAAGAACGATTGTCTGCGTGGCCGGAACGAGGTACACGGATAAGCCAGCCATACTGATATATATATATACGATGCTCGCTAGTTTCTTTTAAGCCTGCAATTTATTTAACGCCAACAAGATTTTTAGGTGTGCAAAGGGGAGCTTCGTGTAGCGCAAACAGAGGCCAAATATAACCGCTAGCTGGATCGCATGTTGCATTGCCATGCACAGTATAGATGAGTGCTCGTTCCAATTGCAGAGATTCGGCAGCTGGCTCACCTGCGTCCGAGCTGCACCTACATATATGTATATATATATGTGTGTATGTTTGGCCAGGAGACAACGAAAAAAAGGGCTGAATCATCATTTTTTTAAATTAATCTATGGATAATATGCGAGGAAAGACAGATAAATTAATCAAAATTGAAAATGCTAGAATAGACTGCGCTTGATTAGGGATTTATACCAGTGTAAATGCTCAAAATGTAAGTAATTCTTATAATTTATTTATTGAAAAATATTTTATTGAATATTTTGAAACTATAAGGATATGTTTACATGTAAATCAACTGTATCATATTGTGTTTTTGTTCAAAATTATTGTAATGTGAGCGAGTTCTGCGCTATTTTCGAAGATGCCGACAAAAATTGTTTTTCAACTGCTGACATAATTTAGATTGTTAGAATGGCTAAAATATATAAAAAAAAAAAGAAAAATTAAGTTAACCAAAAAGGTGTTCTCCTTCCAATGACGTATAGGATTTTTGATAAATATTAAAATCTATTAAAATGGCAGAAAAGGAATAATTTTTTTTGTCTAAAAAAATAGTCGTTCCTTCGATGCCAAATTGACGAATATTCTGTAAGGAAAATTATCCTACGCGCGTCATTGTAAAATAAATATATTTTAGAAAACCTGGTTATATTTTCAAGTCAAACGGAGAATTGCTCTTCGAATTAGAATGACAAAAAAATTTGAAAAATATCGTTTCGAAAAAATCGCATTTAAAATTCTAATTACCGATTTCTCTATGATATAATTATATTCACCATAGGAACATTGATCTACTATACCTGGTCCATATAATAAACCCTTTTCTTCCTTAAATAATGCCTGCTGAGACGCTAAGACAAAAATCGATTTTTTTTTAGTATTACACTGGAATAGCCCTTAATAAACAGATCTTATGATTATTTAAACTAACATTATATTGATTAAATAAACAGAATTTAAGGCTTTAAAAATTACCGCCCGTGTATCATTAAATATACCATAATTTTTAAATATACACATTACGAAAGAAAGACATGATATTAATAAAAAAGTTATTACAGATCAAGAGACACGGTAGTGTCTCGACGGCAAGTACATATAAAAGTAGATAATGATATGTCTATATCGCCGAGCACTACCGTGTAACTTATACAGCAAGTTTAGCCGTCCCAATTTTCAAACCGATTTATTTCTATGATTGATCAATTGTCATGATTTAAGTAAAGCTTCACTTAAAATGGTTTTGAAAAACCTTTCATTTAAGCCCATAAACATTAAAATCGGTTCACGCAATCCAGAGATCTCATACTCTGTTAGCTATATATATTGCCGAAGTTGAAATTCTTCTCCCTTCTTTCTTCCCGAGTTCTGTATGTCCCAGGCTGATTCTGTATGTCTCGGGCTGAAGTTGGCCGCTAAGGAAAGTGACGTCATTTTCACATCTCTTCCAAGAAACTATATTCAACGACGAAACTATAGTTGTGAACTTGCAAATAAATCGATGTAATCGATATAACTAATCCGGCGACTTGTCAACTGTCAATAGTAATGTAAGGTTATGTATATTTAATGCAGTGAGAATGTTCATTATTATGTTAGTGAATGAGTTTAATTTTTAAAATGACAAATATATTCGAATAATAATGACATAAGGAGTTGACAATTATTAGATAAGTATAACATTATATTTTATAATACAGGATGTTAGTATACTTTGTGGTACTTTGTGAAATTTCTTTTTCAGATAAATTAAGATAGAAAATTTCTATTTGATTTGTTAAGGATAGAGCTGACTGGATGAAGTAAAATTAATATTTACATATATTCAACACTGTGCGAAGAAGATGTATACTTTCAACATTTATGTGCATCAGTGATTATCAGGAGCATATTAATTGCAAGAAATTGTTAAGGTATTTGAAAATCATATGCTAAACTTCCAGGTGTTGAAATCATTAACAAAATGCATGTTTAACTGTTTTTTCTTTAAACTGATGTGGAATTTAACTCTCTGATAAGTTTATCATATATACAAACAATTATCCAGGAGACAATAAAACTTTCTTATTACTACGATTAAAGAAAAGTAGATGAATATTTGCTAATCGTTACTTAATATTCAATTATAATATAAAAAAAGTATTAAAACCAAATATTTATCTACGCTTCCCTAATCAGAGTAGAAAGAAATTATTATTATCTGCAAAAAAATTATTTAATTTCTTATAAGTATAACATTGAGTTTTATAATATAATATGTAATATATTTTTTGGAACTTAGTGAGAATTTCTTTCAGATTGAATTATAATAACGTGTTTATTGTATCATTGTGCAGGCTTGAGTTTTAATATTAAATATAAGAAATTAGAAATGATATCAGTTTGCCATAGTAAGAGCCATAATGCAAAGTTAATGGTGAGAGTTAAATCTAAGAAAATGTGGAGAAATTAACAAATTTGGAGGCCAATTCTTGATAATGAAAGGCTTGCAGGTGATTTTGGGCATAAACTTTTTGAAATATATAAGTAAATTAAATAATAAGTATAATGAAAACATCAACTAGAAGTGAAACATTGAAATGAAGTCATCATTTTAATATTTTCTACGCGATAGATAATACAGTGAATAAATTTGGTAAAATGAAAGCAGTATATCTAAAATAGAGGCTTCCATTGCATTAATTTGTGTATCATCTAGATTATATTGATGAAAAGAAAATACAAATGGCACTAGTTTACTTGAAAAAGAGCCCTGATTCATAGTTGATATTGGGAGTAACAGTTAAGAAAAAGGGATGAATTTCTAAGCAAATCGTTAAAAGTGAAGGGCTTGTAGATGATTTTGGGTATACAATTTTGGAATTAAAAATCACATAGTTAATGAAAATTATAACAAAATCATGTGGATCTGTAAATATGAAAAGAATTCATGATTGCAATATTTGACATGTGATGGGGCATACAGTGAATAAATTTAGGAAGCTGAGAACTATATATCTAAAGAAGAGAGGCATCCATTGCAGGAGTTGGTGTATTTCCTAGTTTATATTAATGAAAGGAAAATATAAATGGCACTAATGTGCTGGAGAAAGTGACATAATGCAAAGTTGATATTGAGAGTGACAGCTAAGAAAAAGGTGGAAAAATGAGTCAATTCATAAGAAAATCCTTGAGAAGGAAGGATTAGCAGGTGATTTTGGGCATACAAATCTGGATTTAGAACTCATATAGTTGATGAAAATTATAATAAAATCTTGTAGATGTGTAAATATGAAAGGAATTCATTATTTCAATATTTCACATGTAACAGAGCATACAGTGTGTAACTTCAGGAAACTGAAAGCAGTACACTTAAAAAACATAGGCTTCCATTGTATTAACTGGTATATATTTTACAGTTTATATTAATCAAAAGAATAAATAAATGGCACTAGTTTATCAGAGAAAGAGCCAAAATGAAAGTTGATAGTGAGAGTACACATAAGAAAAAGGTGGATTTAGAGGTAAATTTAGAAGCATATTCTTGAAAGCGAAAAGCTTGAAGGTGATTTTGGGTATAAAATATTGGCAATATAATTCAAACAGTTATTGTGAATAATATGTTAAAAGCCTTTAAAAGTTTAACTATGATAAGAATTCATCATTGTAATATTTTGTATTTTATTTAATAGAATAATAAATTAATATTTTGAATTGAAACTTTACATTATGGAACGATAAGAATATTGGAAAATGTTTTGTTAGATTGAATTAGTTAAAATAATTGATTAGTTTGAACTCCTATATTCTTACAAAACGTTATAAGATCCCACAAAAAACAAGCTTCGCTTGTAAAGAAAGAACGGCAAGTACATAAGTCGTATCTAGCATAATTAATATAGTAATATAAAATATTTTAATTAAAAAAAAATAGTGAAATCCAAATGCTAGGCAAGTATAAATTTTTGTTACCATGATGAAAGTTAAAATTTGGAAAAAGGAAAATAGTAACACAAAAATTATACTTGTCGGGACCGTAATATTCATGTGTAAGTCGCTATCTTGCAACTTAAGCGTTGCTTCTCATAAATTAAAAATGTGGCTATTTAATACGATTGCATACAACGGGCCACCGGCAAGTATAATTTTTGTGTTATTATTTTCCTTTTTCCAAATTTTAACTTTCATCATGGTAACAAAAATTTATACTTGCCTAGCATTTGGATTTCACTATTTTTTGTAATTAAAATATTTTATATCACTATATTAATTATGCTAGATACGACTTATGTACTTGCCGTTCTTTCTTTACAAGCGAAGCTTGTTTTTTGTGGGATAATAATTACTGAAAGTAGTGTATAGGTCTGCTCAAATATTTACTATGTATAGTAAAAGCTTAACAAATATATCAGAGCTCGAGCAGCTCCCGTTGACTTACCAACACAGTAATGTTCCCATGATAATATGTAATTATACACATGTGCGACACTATCAGCATTAGCTATCAGTGAATTCTGGCATTATTGCATTTTTGCACGGACTTTTTCGTATAAGCGTATACAAATTGAATATATTTACTGCATTGTGTTTGTGTTGGTGTACACGAATCGGACATACATATTGCACAAACTGAACTGGTTTGTTTTGTGCATTTATAAATCACTCAAAATGTACTTATTTGTCATGGAGAACGTATATATACCTAAACATCAATATGGTATATCGGGATCGTTACTATTTTATACATACCTAAGTATTAAAGTCAAAAGCTTCCCTTGTACATACAAATCGAGAGGTGTGAGGAGCACCAGCGAGAAACATCAGATATGCCTCAGCCACATAGTGGCAGAGTTATGAACATCTATGCATTTATAAAAAGATTCCATGAATTACATAAATGTGTTTATGCTAACTATAAAATCAACTGAATAACTTTTATTTTTGTAATTCAAGAAACCTTCTTATAAAGTCATGTACATATTTATATAAAGTTAATAATCTTCATGAAATCACATTTATATAGACAATAAACGCTATTTTACTATATTCATAAAACCAATAATGAAGCAAGTACAAGTTATTCGCAATATTTGTAAATATACTTACATTGTTACAATAAAATGTATTTCGTAACCGCTGTTAATGAATATTACGAGTGCAGCTTTTCTGTGTGTGAGTACAGGGAAGGGTATAAACATTATTGGCTTACGATGGTCAGAGCGAGCGAGAGAGAGGAACGAGCAATTTGCTACCTCCCTCTGTCGCTCTTATTGCTCCTCCCTATTACCTAAATTCATTTATTAATCGAAGAGATGATGTAATGAGAGTGAAAGAGAAGCAGGGCACTTCTCTCTCTCTCTCTCTCTCTCTCTCTCTCTCCATCTATTATCAAACAATGATATACCTATTTCCAAGCCCCCATCATTTTAGCATTTTTAGCCTTGATTTATTTAATCTGGTAGTCTCTGTATAATAAAATGGAGGAAAATGAAAATAATTAGAAAAGGATGGAGAGATAAATAACAGTTACAGCGTGTGTGCGTCACACGTCTGCGTAGGTAACACGCATCAAACTTATTTGATTGCGATGGAGCTTTCTTGCAGTGCTGCAATGTAACAGCAATTCTATCTGAAATAGTTGGGATTCAGCTGAAGGCACAGCTACGTGTGAGTTGCATGCGCATTACACGAGAAGCTAGCAAGAAAATGGCTGCATGATTATCTTTTGAAAATAATTTACGACTGACGTAGAGGGTGAGGCACTTGCAAGACGCCCCACAGCAGGGACGTAAAAAACCACTTATCTCCATAACTATAGTAGACATCTCTTTTTTGTACAACTTTTTTGAGACTCGATTTTATTTTAATTCAGAGATATCTTATTAAAAAAAATGGCCTTTCTTTTAATTACTGAGACAATTTAATTTTTATATTTTAAATTTAGATCGTTCCAAGTACCTCCCATATGTGATGGAATAGAGGAAAAGAGACTAATTAAAAATGGTGCAGAGGGAGAGAGCGTGGTAAGTGTTGCATTGTGCGTCACGTGCGCGTAGGTCAAACTTATTTGATTATGATGGAGGTTTCTATACGTTTCACATAACGTGCTGCACAGGTGGAGATCGGTCTGTGTGACTCACAAACTAATAGTAATCATAATTAGAAGCACTTACGAGTGTATATAACAGTATCTATATATATATATACCTACTGTGCGGTATACGCGTCGTATCGGCTTAGACGAACAGAGAGATTAGAAAATAATAATGATCCGTATAGAGCATCCAGTTTGTGACGACGCAAATACCTGATAGGCTCTATCTACATGCACGATGCTGCTATTAGCATACTTTACGAGGATATGGGGATACACGATATACGTCGACCCTAAATTATTGACCGCCCAAATTGAAACTCTCTCGAGATGTAACCCTTCGTACCAGAAATTAATTCATTTTATGTAATCGCATAAAGGAAAATATGAAATAAAAAATAAAACTGTATATCACCAAGTCCACTGACCAAAAATTAATTTATCGTGATTATTAATTTAATTTTATTGTATCAAGTTTATATTGATGCTAATGTGCTATATACTATGTATATGATTGACGATTGGATCAAATTTGACCCAGTGTTGGTAACAATCTTTCGACATTTTTGGTTGGTGCTTAGTGACCAACGATAAACTCGTACAAAAATGATAATATTTTGCTGCCAATATTGACTCAGTATTATCATTTTTTAAGAAATTTAGCATTGTTTGTCAAGCATGAACCTAATTTTGAAAGACCATTGTCTCTCTCATTACTAGAACAAAGTTAAACTAATTATTCATTTCAACGCATGAAACGGAATGTACTATATTCATCAATCTACTTTACATCTATTTGGAGGATCACATATGTATGTATTTGATCAATCTATCCTCTTCGAGGGGTTAAAATTGTCACGAATTACCCAACGTACACTCCGGGAAATATATTCTGTCCAACTTATAACCAAATGTTTTAAAAGGCCATACTGCAATAGCGGTCAACACTTTTCCACATCCCGCTGGTTACCTGGTCTAGCACCGAGTCCTGAGGGTCCCGAGCAATAAACTGGGAACAATCGAAGAACCCTAATATACCTGATACTCTAATCACTAATCTAAAATTACTATTTTTGTATTTCTAATCAAACATATTTGAAATTATTATAAATACATTCCTTGTATTTTTAACATGAAAATGAGTCCAAATACGACATTAATCAAACAATTATTTCTTTTAGTTATACCTTGAAGTTGCTATTTTATTATCTATAAATTCTAATAAAAATTCAATCTTACTATATATCTTCGTTATGCGTTAAGTTAAAATAAATCTCTAAAATATTGGAAAGGACATAAACATATTAATAAAAAATTAACAAATATAAATTTTAGTTTAAGATATAATTGACAAATAAATGTAAATACTTTAAAATACTATCTTCAAAAAGGAAAAGGTTAATCATCTCATAAAAATAAAAATTTCAATTTTTTAGTATGATTCTGCTACGGGTTAATTGATGCTTATTTGGATTATTTATAGACATATTAGTATAAAATAAATTTGATTTTTAACAAGTTTTAATAAAATGAGAGATGCAAGATATAACTAATATAGAAATAATAGTCCGAATAACGTCATTTTTGGATTCATTTTCATGTTAAAAATACAAGCAATGTATTCATAATAATTTCAAATCTATTTGATTATAAATATAAAAATTGTAATTTTGGATTAGTGATTAGAGTATCAGGTATATTAGGGTTCTTCGATTGTTCTCGGTTTATTGCTCGGGACTCGGTGCTAGACCAGGTAACCAGCATGATGTGGAAAAGTGTTGATCGCTATTGAAGTACGGCCTTTTAAAACATTTGGTTATAAGTTGGACAGAATATATTTCCCGGAGTGTACGTGATATATTAGGATGGTCGTTAAAAAGAATATTTTTTTATTTTTACAGAGGCCCCTCCACACACACACACACAAATCTACTTCAAGTATATATAAATAAAAAATAACCCCGAAGTTTGGTTTTGATACAAAATTGTAAAGAACCCCTTAATCCTCATACTTTTTCTCAGTTAGATAACACAGGATTTTCATACACTTTGGAAAGTAATTTTGTATTTGTTGTGTGCAATACGTACCTTAAAAATGTTTAAACTTTATAAAACTGTAAAATGTAATTGCTAATATTTGGAAGCATTTGGAGCAAATACTAAAAATTATATATGAAAGTTTTCATGGTTTAACATTTTTTAGGTAATAAATATAAAAAATCTAAAATTCATTTCTAAAAAGTTTATCAAAATCTGATGTCATTTAAACATGAAACAGTAAGTCAGGGAACGTTTTATACTGTCTTCAGAGCTCAAACTCCAGGAATCTTTTTCTCGAGTAGATTTGAAGGGTATCTCCGTTAAAATAAATAACATCCCTTTTAAAGACCACCCTAATTTTATATTCATAATATGAATGCTTCGTTTATTATATATGAATGTGTCTTGCGACGAACGTTAGCGAGAAACTTCAGAATGATTCACCACCTATCGGTAGAATATAAAAATTCAAATGTCACTAATAATACTGACCAGTTTAAACCTTTAGACAAGTTCAATTTCAAGCTAATTCTGAAAGTAAGCAACTGGTGTCCGTACAAAAATTATGTCACACTTATTCCCATATTGCGTTTAGTAAAAATTAATATATTTTTCAAAATAGGTATCAAATACTGTCTCGTTCTAATATTATTGTCTAGTTAAATATCGGGACAATTCTGGAAGCTAACGTTCGACATTGAATCAAGTGCCTATGTAGTGCCAGATTTGCTGTCAATATTTATACACATTAAGGTGACCGTTAAAAAGGGAGTTCGCGATTATTTTTTTATTCCACCCCTCAAATTGGTTTTAAATAAAATAACTAACATTTTCCCACCGAAAGAATCCTTTTTTTTTAAGGACAAATTGTGCCTGGAAGCTCGATTTTTTACCTTTCATTAGCACTTGTTTTCGACAATGGCAGTTATAATTTTCTTATAAGTATATAATGATTTTTAAAAATTGTACAATAATAAAAACTCATTCTCCTGCTATATATATATATATATATATATATATATATATATGAGGAGAAAATTGAAACTTATTTAATTTTACCCTAGCGCGTTGCAATGGCTTAATGAACATGACGTTAAAAATCAGCGAATAAAAAAATACTTACATTACCGAAATCCTATATAAGTTATGTTAAGGTCTCTTTACACATGTATATTCAGAAAAATATTAGTAATTGGGGTATTTTTTTAAATATATATGTGTAGAGAGAGCCTTAATATAACATATATATTTTGAGAATTTCGGTAATGTAAGTATTTTTTTATTCGCTGATTTTTAACGTCATGTTCATTAAGCCATTGCAACGCGCCAGGGTAAAATTAAATGAGTTTCAATTTTTTCCTCATATATATAACAAGAGAATGAGATTTTATTATTGTATACGATTTTTAAAAAGCATCATATACTTATAAGAAAATTATAACTGCCATTGTGGAAAATCCAAGTGCTAATGAAAGGTAAAAAAGATCGAGCTTACAGGCACAATTTGTCCTTAAAATAAAGGATTCTCTCGTTGGGAAAATGTTTGTTATTTTATTTAAAACCGATTTGAGGTATGGAATAAAAAAAATTCGCAAACTCCCTTTTTAACGATCACCCCAACAGACAAATATAAGTTTAATGTTTACCTAAATATTGGTCATAAAACATGGCGAATGATCGACCTATATTAAGCCAAAGCTTAAGTCAATATTAAGAAAAGTTGCTGGGCAATTAAGATTGGGTCAAGATAAAATCGATTGTCACCATTGGCAGATTAACGCAAATGGCATATGGATATTAGTTGTAGTCATTTCTGAGACTGTTTCGTTTGGGATTTAAGAAACGTCATGCGTCGCGTTGTGGTCGCTCTCGCACACACAGACACACACAGAAGGAAATTGGTATACAATGAACAACACTATATACACTGCGCAGCGTTACCAAAAGCTCTAATAGCGTCTCTTGCTCAAGCCAACGTCACATGTTTTGATTTAAAATTCATATTATCGATATGACATTCCAGGCCCGAGTCCCGGGGGAAGATTGCGATATTGCGCAAGCAAAACGTACCTTTGCGATTTAATTCAGGCCACGTACTATGGCTATACATATAAGTATAGTTGATTTGCATGCACCTGTAGGCGTCAAGTGCCGTAACACACCGCCATAACCTATCGGACATTATCTTCACCGCGCATGTCAATAAAGGATTCCAATTATACTCCTACACGTCCGTATATACTTTTTCCGAAATACCGAGCGTGCCACGCAAAAATTAATTACATGCTTCGCAGCGTGAAATCCTTCGGAGCATTGCAACAGACGTATTCTAGCTTTGATGAAATTTCATGATGCATGATATTCTACTATAAACATACAGGGTGATTCTCTAACGGCGGGACATAGGAGATTGGTGTTGGTTGATTATAGCACCCGGAATGATGAAATCCAAGAACCCTGATTGGTCATATCGTATAGTGCCAACTTAAAATAGGCCATTACCAATAGTTTGATACAAAAAATGAGACCCATCCGCCATTTTGGTTTAAAAGTGTTTATACACTTTTCGTAAATAGAAGTAGAAGGAAATGAATGAGCTGTCAAAAGTAGTGATTCAGTTTAATTTGTGATGAGTGTAACTTTGGTAAATAAAAGTGATGATTGTAATAAAAAGAGGAGATAGGGAAGAACTTGGTTTTCATAAAATGTGTTATTTAATGTATTAACCATGCGTGACTCAATGAGAACTTAAATATGTTTTTCTTTGATGGAAATGGATAACATCTGATAGGTCATTGTGTCCACTGGTATAACAAGAAGTTTGAGTTTGTTGTTACAAAAATACACTTGATTATTGAAGAAGATGGAAACGCTGTAATGTAAGGCTTTGGCTGAATATGGTCTTGTCATTTATTAACATGAAATTGCTTGTAATATAAGCAATTTTATGTTAATAAATGACAAGATCATATTCAGTCAAAGCCTTACATTACAGCGTTTCCATCTTCTTCAATAATCAAGTGTATTTTTGTAACAACAAACTCAAACTTCTTGTTATACCAGTGGACACAATGACCTATCAGATGTTATCCATTTCCATCAAAGAAAAACATATTTAAGTTCTCATTGAGTCACGCATGGTTAATACATTAAATAACACATTTTATGAAAACCAAGTTCTTCCCTATCTCCTCTTTTTATTACAATCATCACTTTTATTTACCAAAGTTACACTCATCACAAATTAAACTGAATCACTACTTTCGACAGCTCATTCATTTCCTTCTACTTCTATTTACGAAAAGTGTATAAACACTTTTAAACCAAAATGGCGGATGGGTCTCATTTTTTGTATCAAACTATTGGTAATGGCCTATTTTAAGTTGGCACTATACGATATGACCAACCAGGGTTCTTGGATTTCATCATTCCGGGTGCTATAATCAACTAACACCAATCTCCTATGTCCCGCCGTTAGAGAATCACCCTGTATATATGCACACAATATAAGCTTATTTCGCGCAAGGGATTAGTTTGAAATTTGGGTAGGAAGTACTCAGAAGCAAGTAGCATTACAGTGTCTCCCAAGAATATCTCATTTTGCGTCTTAACAGTCTTCCAGTCAGTTGCGTCTCGTGCAATCGCATCATTTGTCACTTGCGATCTAGCTCCTTGTTGATTATTTTATCGTCGGAGATGACGCGATAATATTTAGATATGGAATCGAAAAAGTGCATGAAAAGGAAGACTACTTCTCCTATCATATATATTGTAATTATTCATTTGGCGCCGCTGTTAATCGTTTCTTTATGATTCCGTGTGTTAAATAAAGCATATATATATACCTATATTGTTATACAGGGTATATGGCCAAAGGAACATAGGAGCACGAGTGTAAAGCTCACTTATCTTTTCGAAGTTGTAACATGTTTCAACTTTTTCTTAAGACCTTTTGGAACGTGGATAAGTAGAGGCATTAAAAAGGTCTTATGAAATAAATGTTATCTCTTATTGTTACCAGGATAAGTGAGTTTTTATACTATATCTATGCACAGCTTCCCCTTTAATTAATTGTATATATACCTTGTACAGACATCGAGCAACCTGTTCATAGCAGAATCTTTCTCATTTTTAAGAAAAGCTTTGCCAGTGGAATATTAATCAACGAAAAGATTTTTTTGTATAGGGTGTGTTGCATTTTAATTTGAATGATAGAAGATTGTGAATTATATTGATCCTATAGCAAAAAATGCCAAACAAAAGTTTTTGCACTTGACCTGCTCACTAGAGGAAATCTTTATTTTTGGCTTTGATAAGTGAGTCATTCTTATATATATTATACATCCACGCAAAGGTTTCCTTTTAATTAGTTGTATACTCTGTACGGAAAGAGTAATATGTTCATAGCAGAATTATTTTTCATATTTAAGAAAAGCTTTTGCCAATAGAATATTAATCACAGAAAATATTATTTTGTATAGAGGGTGTTGCATTTTAACTTGGATGATAAAAGACTGCGAAAAATATTGATCCTATAGCAAAAAATGCCAGACAAAAGTTTTCCGACTTGACCTGGACATAAGAGGAAACCCTTATTCTAACCTTGCAATGTCACTTGAACGCTATACCAAGGTCACCTCAGTTTTTATAAATTCAACACTCCTAAACGTTTACCTATCCTCATTGACGTATCTGAAAAGATTTCCAAAACTCTCTTTTCATGTTTTTATTACATATAATTGTTTACGAGATATTTTGTTTTGAATATGCACGTGCACGTGTAGTTGTCACGCATACCACTACAACTAAACCTACAACTATATCTATATGCAATTTCAAACCGAAATATCTCGTAAACGCGTGGATGAAATTGAAAATCAGTACAACGTTCTGGAAAGGTCTTGAGATACGCTATAGGAATAGTAAAATATACAGGGTGTTCCATTTAAAAAATTAGACCAACCTTCGTTAAGCATTGAAACGACGTTTCGAAATTAAACCAAACGCACAATTTCACATTCCTACTCTTCAAATCACGCAATTTCCCTCTGAAATTTCTTTGTACAGAACCACTATAGTTGTCCATATATTTTGCTGTCCAAGTTAAATCGGAACACCCTGTATATATATACACGTATGATTTGCGAGAAAAAATGTCTTGCGGAAGCTATATAGGTCCGTGTCGGCACGGCAATCAGGAGAAATTCAAAGACTATAATGGGATTAGAAGAGTAATCAAGAGAGCCATTACTCGGAAGAGCAGAGATTCTTGGAAAGGTTGATCCCGAACGGCCAAACTCGCGTTACCGTATTTAATCCTACACTTCTAGCTCTATAATTTACTTATTTTAATAGTCCCAAGAAATTGAAGGTTTCGAGGTAAAGAGGAAAATTTGTCAGGACCATCAGACTTATGGCGGTCGGTTTCTCGATCCTTTATCATTCATACATATCGAACTCCGCATGTACAACTCGAACAATTATCACCAATGAACGCACACACTCACTTTGCAGAGTCTCCCGAGACAAGTTGGCAGGATTCAGTGGGGGTGCAGCAGCTGACGGGATATTCCAAATTTAGGGAAGTGAACCACTATATATATATATATATAGGTATATAGCTCCGCGCGCAAAAAGTTTCAAACTTACGAGGGAAGCTTCGATAGCCAACTACGCCAAGAGCAACTTGGCGTCACTCGTTTATACAGCTCTCTCTCTCTCTCTCTCTCTTTCTCGTGGCCTACCACCGTGAGGAAACCAGCATTTCCGTCGAAAAAGAAACAACTCGGCTCGCCACGTCCGGTTTTTGTTTGTGAGAAACGCCGAAACTGGATCTTTGAGACAAAGTTGCGAGTAGATTTTTTTCACTGATCGATGCGTGCAGAAATTTGCGGATTAACGGAGCGCCGTTGAAATCCAAATCCTTCGGGCCTTTGTTCATGTGCATTTCTAATCGAGGGAGTGTCTCGATGCTCCTTTACTCGTTTCACCGTTGACACTGAAAACATCTTTTATTACGCTTATCGCTTGAAGTCTGCTCTACATATATATATATAACATATAAATACTTGGTTGTTGCATCGGCTCGCTTATCGCGCTTCTTTTCGAGGCGTAGGCGTAAGTATATATGTATATATGTATATATATATATATATATATATATATATATATAAAATAGGGTCTAAAGATTCTCGCGAACGAGCAGCAGTAGAGTCGCAGACTTTGGTTATTAGGTTCATAGCTACCGGCTCCTCGGCTCCTCTCCGACGCACTGAATAATAAAACTAACTGACTGACTGACTGACGGAAAGTGGTACTGCACGAGTGGTAAGATGCGAGCTTGGCGCCTTCGGGTCCAAATGGTTTTCGCTCTTTACGCTTTTCCTAGCGCTCGTATAAGAAAGCGAGCGAGCGCATCCATTCCAACTAACGTCATCTAGCTCCATAGCTTCTTCATCGTCAGCAAATACGTCCGGCGTGCTCGCCTCATCGCGACTACTATCGATCCAACTTTCAAATTATCCCATGGAAATACTCCCACCAATCGAGTTTTCCCAACTTTTATCCTTTACTCGTGCATGAAACGTCAATTTTCCACCCACTCTAACGGCTTTCATCGATTTTCCTACAGAGATTAGAAACGGAAAGGTCTCATTGGCCGGAATACCTTCAGCATCAATTTTTATGGGAACAGAATCAATACTGCCTGGTGTAAACTGATTTGCATGGATTTTCTTTGGAAATTAAAAGTACCAAGAGAGTGAGAGTGTGAGAGAGAGAAAGAGATCCCATTAAGGGTAAAACACCCCCCGATCATCAATGATTCGGGAACAGAATCAATGCTGATCAGAGTACGCGACGAGAAATTGATTCAGTTATGTTTCAATCAACTTCACTCTCTATGTTGCACTACTAGATTATGTAAAAGTAGGAAACTCGTCTGAAGTCTCAAAAAACAAGAATTACAGAAATAAAATTTAAGGAATAATTTGTCGTACCTCAAGCAATTTATCGAATGGTGTTTAAAGCTTAATATTGGAAGTAGTAATGAGCAGAATATAAGGGTCACCTTGATTTATTTAAATGGAACACCTTTTTTTTATTGCATATTTTTGTAGCCTATCTCAAAAGCTTTCTAAAATCCCAAACCGATTTATCATCTCATCTAATTCTTCACGAAGTATTCCATTTGGAAAGTATACGTACATGCGAGTAACTATGTGCATGTTCCCCACAGTGTCATACTCGTTAATCGAGCCAAACTCACTGTTATACGCAATTCAAAATGGAAATATCCCACAAACGACTAGACCAAATGATAAATCGGTATAACTTTGTGAAAAACTCTTGAAACAAGGTAAGCCACGTAAAATCTTGCAGAAAAAAGGTGTGTGTCCCATTTGAAACCATCGCAAGGTGACCTACATATGTGCTTCGACCCTCCACCGAATATTAAATCGAAGAGACCGTCTGATGAATTTTTAAAAGTACCATAAATTATTCCTCGAACCATTTTCATTCCAAACTATTATATTTTGAGATTTTAGAGAAATTTTGTGCTTCCAACTCACTCTGTACAGTAGCAAATTCAAAGCAAAGTTAGCTGAAATGTAACCAAATAAATTTCCCTTAGCGCAGGTACTATAAATACTATAATAGGACTGAAAGTAGTGGAGCACGAGTGGCAAGCAAGATGCGAGCATGGTGCCTTCGGATCCAAATGGTTCTCGCTTTTTACGATTGCCCAGTGCTCGTATAACGACGCGAAGGAATAAGGCGTCGCGCGCGCCTCCGTCCCAACTGACGTCCTCGTCCTCCAGCCAGCCAGTCCTATAACTTCTTCATTGTCGGCAAATACGTCTGGTGGTCAGCACACCGCCAGCCTCGCGACAACCATCGATCCAACTTTAAAATTATCCGAGGAAATACACCCCCTCCACCGTGCCAATACAGCTTTTTCCACACTGTTATCATACACCGCTGCTCTAAACATAAATGTTCCTTCGAACTATTAAATTCCTGCCTTACGATATAAATCAGGATACTCGTGCAGTATTTGATATCGTCCCGCAGTGAGAATTTAATAAAATTATTATACATAGTGCCCTATTCATAAACCTAACTTTGAGATTAGCGCTGCCTTAGCTGGAGAGCAACTTATTGTCTCGCTTTAACCTTCGATGCCATGTGCTTAGCCTGTTTTTCGTCCAAAGTAATAGTTAAGCTCAAGTTCGAGTTTAGTTTGGTTTACAAATTCGCCTCGCGTTATTTAAGGTACTTAATAGCACTCTGCGTCGAATATAGTTAAAATTAACTGAAAATTCATAGATTCTCATGGTAGCGTATGAGTCATTACTCTTATTTCTTATAAAAAATTATACTGTGTTAAAGGGATTGAACCGAACCAAGAGAATAAAGCGGATATCAATTCGAAATTTTATATGCAAAGTTTAAAAATGAATGTATCGTTGTAAAAAAATTACTTTTTTTATAGCAGAAGTGAGAAAAACGTGAATTTTATCGATTGCGTACGAGTAAAATTAATAAAAAAGCATTGATGTTAAGCATAAGTACGTGGTTTCAAAAAATACAAGATGTAGAATAATTATTTTCATTGCAAATATTTTATAATTAAATAGAGAAATGTATTAATTACCGTGTGACATTTTTATAGGTTCATTGAATTGCAGCAATCGAAAAATCGAATCGCACTTCGGTTCAAGCTTAAAGGTGCAATAACGAATCTCTCGAAGCTTCGGTGGAAAATTACACACACACACATTAATATATATATATATATATGGTTAGGAAGAAAGAAGAGGAGGGAAGAGACGCTCCGGTCGCAAGTTTGACGACTTTCTGCTTAAGATTCATGACACGTTCAAACAAGTATTAGAAATTTCACGGTGGCGTTGTAAATCAAAGCGTATAGTTCTCAACTTTCGTTTCGTCGATTTCGTGCCTGTCAGCTGTCTCTCGCTCGCTCACTCGCTACCGAGGAAAGTTAATTCTCTGCATTTGCCTCTCTCAAGATTTTTTTCTATTAGCAATGATTTTCCCACAATTTTGTGACCAATTGCTGTATACTTCAAAATGAACAAATCTGTCGACTGTACTATAAATAAACGTAAAGAGGGAGAGGGAGAGAGAGAGAGAGAGAGAGAGAGAGAAACTGGTAAACTTAAATAGCAGAGAGGAATCCCTTACGCACCGCACCCGAGGAATAAAAAAATGAAAGAATATCTATTTTTTTCCCTTTTTACACGGTTATCCTTGAGAACGTAAGAGCAAAAGATTAAACATGACAGAATTCTGAATAAGATTTAGCAAAGTCTTAGAGTCTCGCGACGGTGACTGAAAAATCCTGTGTGACCTGAGAGATTACATTTCAGATAAAACATGTCCGTGAGCGCAATTTAAAATATAAATCATAAATGTCAGAAAGGCATTTTCTTCTTCTAGAAATGATATATTTGCTTATTTATCTTTTTATTCTCGTTTCATACAGTTTTACTCGATCAACTTTGATTACGGGGGAAAGTTTACGTGGACGGCATAAAGGTGCTACAGTACAGAAAAACGAACTCACCAGTGCAATTAGCAAGCAGGCTCATCGGATTTCAACTTTCGATTCTATTCGTTTACCACTGAGTTTTACCATCGAATTTACTCTGATTGTACGCAATAATCTGGCCAATAAATTACTCGATCATATCAATTTTTCATCTGTAGCTGCTTACCTCCGTACATACATAGAAAGCAGAAGGCTCGCAAACAGAACAATCTTACGAGGCTAATCATCGCAATATCTCCAAAAGACTATTGTAGATATCCTATCGCATTAGCCCATCCCGATACTTGCCGAGGTTTTTTTCAATATCAATTCCAACACTATTACCGATACTATAAATAAATGTCACAATACAAACTTATACTTAATTTGATTTATTTGATTTTTATATTTATCCTTTATATAAGTATTGACAGACAAAGGATATATTTGTCGTTAATTTTACCCTTTTCGATTCTTTTACTACGATAGAACTCGAATCTGCGATCGATTCTAATCTTAAGATCGACTATCGAAAGTCTTGTTCAATTGACTAAATTACAGCATTTATTGACTATCATTAGAGTGTATGTTAAAAATTCAGAAATATATTACATTTTAAGGTATATGAACAAAGTCCATGTGAAGCAGCTTATAGTTTATAGCCGAGTATGGACAAAATGTAGAACATCCTAGCTTGATATTACAATGGGTCGTACAGGTTTTAATCCTATGGCAGAAACTAATTTTAATCCGGTGAAATTACGTAATAAATATTTGTCAATTAGTATAATAGATAAATATAAAAAGAAGATAAATAAAATAATTAGAACCTTTTTGCACTTCAAAATTTGTTTCTACTTAATATCGCAACAAGCTTAAGTATAACAAGTATTAGTGTCAAAAAAATAGTATCGGTAATAATGTTGTAAGCAGGCTCATTAATTAATATAATTATCGAGATAAAGAATAAATGCGATACGATATCTGTGATAGTCTTTCCGAGATATTGCCAATATTCTCGCAAGACTCTTTACATCCCTTTTTTCTACGCCGATACTATTAGGATGATCCAAAAGTGCATGCAGGAATTTTTCTACTTCTCTCATTATATATGGTTAAGCTACTCCACAATTTTGACCACACACACACACACACACACACAAACCATTTTATTTTTCTTTCCTGTTTTATCTCTAAAATTCTATGGTCAAATTTTATGAATAGGTAAAATGGCTGCACACCTGAATTTTCGATTCTATCATAGTTCTTTGATGTAGTACAATATTTTCTTTGATATCTTTATAAACGTACTTTGTTTTTTCAATATTATATTTTCCAATTCACACACACACACACAGACGGAGAAAAATATATAGTACCGATGACTCTAAAAAATAGATAATAAATACTATATTTTATAATAATTTTCGGACACGCGCACACGCGTAAAGCAGTAATAGTAAATATTGATATACCAGTATAATACTATGCACAATTAATAACTCAGTAGAAAATCATATACGACATAGTAGTATTTGCTATCTTATAGCACTTAGTACTATAATGTTGCAAAAATGATCATGAAAATATAGTACTATTTATTTTTTAAGAATAGGAATAAGTGTAAAAATTGAATATAGTTTAATTACTATTCAAAATATTGAATATTTTACTTATATATAGTAAAATATACCATGTGTATGGTAAAATTTACTGTAGATCTATGAATATGTACTATATAAATATTAAAGACTTTAACAATAGTAATTTTTATTATATAATAAAATTTATTTTTCTCCATCTACAAACCTTAACTGATTTATTTCAAATTTTAACTATATATTCAATATAACTTCCAATGAAGAAATAGATAAATATTTTTCAATATATTATATAGCTCTTGTCTTATAAATAATTTCGTAAAAATTTTGTCTTTTTAAATATTTTTTTCGGTAAGGCATCATCTTCGCCAGTATAGGTGTATACATAACAAAATATCCTATCAACTTTTAAAAGTGTTCTTATAATTTAATCCAAGAAACTTTGTAGTTTAATTTTAAATTAAGAGGTGAAATAAATCTAGAAGTTTAAAAAATTGAAGATTTTCCATTGTATTGTTTATACCGAAAATTCGATTCTAAATGATTGAAATTAGTATATATAATAGTTAGTATCTTTATCGAAGGAAAACCTTTTTTTTAGCATAAAACGGACAACTTATTCATGCATCTTTATGACGGCGCAAAGCTCACTTCTCAAAACGGCGTACTTTACTGATATTCCAATTACTATCTGAAATTAAAAAACAACTTATAAATTTGTTATTTACATTTATAGTTTCTATTTGTACCCTCGAAATTTGATAACTCTTTGAATTTTGAAAAGTTATACGGTTTTAAATAAAAAATGTTAATTCTGACGTTTTTTTTTCATTTTTTTGCTTAAAAATAATGTTTTGTTTATGAATATATAAAAACAATTAGGGTCACACAAAAGGTAACAATATTATAAAGCACTGCTAAAAATCTCATCAAGATCGGGTGAATAGTTTTTAAATGATAGCTTACATAAATTTTTAAAAGTACGTTTTAAGAAAAAGGAGCTTAAAGTTTCAATCTCTCACCTACTTGCGTGCCGTGAAGCATTAGAGCTACTCGCGTCGTGCGACTCATTTTAGGCTATAAATTCTTAGGTTTTGTGAATTTTACTTTAAAAGTTCAGAAATATAATCTTGAAGATATATTATATTCATTTATGAAAAAAATGCAATTTTGCTGGCTTTTAAATACATTTCTCCCCTTTAGGACTGCCTATATATCTTTTCCTGGCGTAAACAACTTCAAAACAAGACTGTAAACAAAGAAATGCTGTAGTCATAATTTTAACACTTCAACATTCGGAACAAATTATTTTATATAAATTACTAGTTATACAATAATGATGTCTAATAAGAAACTCTATATGCTTCATAGTTCCGCTAAAGAAGAAGTTGAAATCTGCTTATCTTTACCTTGTCTACAATGTGGCCCAAGCTCTTAACTAGTTAAAGAGATACGTGCAGTTATTTTCCGAAAAAAACCTCTTTTTCGGAATTTTTATAAAAAAATTTCTACATGCTTTAAAGAAATCTGAGTAAATTACATGATGCAGTAAGTTATTAAGTATATATGAATTTTAATAAACAACAAAAATAATTGTTGTGGCGTCAGCATGCGACGTCCTGGATGGACTTTTAAAAAACTATGTTTGTAGTGAGCAGGATTTTTTAGTAGTGGATCACCCCTACGGACAAAAGTCGCGATATATTTCGAAAGTAGAATAGTTTCTCTCGGCCTTAATCAAAAGATATTCAAAAATAATAAACAAGAAGATAATGACAACATTTTAAAAATGAAAATAGAATTTTGATGAAAAAAATAATGATAATTTTAGCTCAGAAAAAAAAAGTATTCAAGATAATAAAAAATCGTTCGATTAAGGCCGAGATTTTTATCCTAAAAAAAGTCTGTGAAGTTTGAAAGCTATATGTGTTGAACCGTATTGTAATAATCTCACTCACCGTTTTGAAAAATCATGTTTAGAGATAATCGTGTTTAAAAATGTAAGTTATAATGGTACAAGCCGTTACCGCACTGTACATTTTAACGCAATAAATCGCCTAATTTTATTAGAAAAGAATAAAAGTTTGACCAAATATTCCTAAAGTTTAGTAGGGAGACCGGGGATAGTTGTAACAAAAAGTAATTCTCATTTTTTTCCGAGGATCCTACTGATTTTAAAAATCTCAAAAAAATACTGATACTTACTACATATGTCTAGAATGCAAATATATTTTTATTGAAGTAATATTTTAATTAATCCATAAGCAAACAATTAAAGTACCACGTGCAATTTGGGACATTCGGCCCCACACAGGAGTCTATTGTAACACATCGTTTCTCAATTGTAAAATGTGAATAATTTCCATAGTCCATGGATAAAAAAGTAGTTAAAGATACTTCAATAAAAAGAGTATGTTATCTAAAGGTTAAAATGCATTAAAAAATGAAATTTACTTGTAAATAATCAAAATATCCACCATTAACTGTTTTATAAAAATAAAATTCGTTTTAAGAAAAATATTTTTATTCCTTGTAACATTTGAACATTTCCTTGATCAAAACTATGTTTATTGCAATATGTAAAGTCTCAATTAGCATGGTACAATCGACACTAGTTTACTCGTTATATTTGACCCCACACGTTTCAAATTACTACGTAGTAATATTTCGCCAAGATAATTTCATATTTATAAATCATTCGACATTGAAAAATTTACTCAAAGCAATGACGATTTCAGTCATGTAGTGAATTTTAATATTTACACAATAGTTAATGAGTAACTCAAAGTTAAAGAGCAAGTGAAATAATCACAAAAGAGTGCAGCAAACTGATTTCCTCATTTCTACAAATAGTGGCTTGGCATTGTCGATCCTAAACTATTGCAGCTATAGCGTCTTATAGTATTCAAGAAAGGTACTAAATGACATTAAATTTCATTAACAGACGGAGCCACAAATTTGAATGTTACAATTGCCCCGTGTTACAATTGTCCTCGGTCTCGCTACTTTTAGGAAATGTAAAAATTGATTTTTTCAAATTTACTGACTGCACGAAACCCCTTAATCGCTGGACTGATATCTGCTCTGAGTTTCGTAGAGCCATGATGTTTAAATTTAATTTTTCTACTCTATCATTAATCTAGGCATCTTGATTACAAATAACATTTTATTTCTCCAAAATTTACAAAAATGTTGAATACGTCATTTTGACCACTCTGACGTCATAAGTTCACCCACTATGACTGCCGCTGGATAAAGTTAGTAAGATAGCGTTGAGCGCCGTGGTGGTCGCATCGTGGGCCAAAATCTATGCAATCAACGATCACGCAAGCAAAAATATTAAGTTATTACAGCAGCCAATATAATGAACTTGGCTTCAAAGAAAATGAATGAATCAGTCACAATGACTGCTATGGCGATCAACCTGTTAAACGGTTAGCCTATTCTAATATTTTGGAAGGAACAATTTCATTTATTCTGTTAAACTTGCGTAAGGATCATAAAAATATGATACTAAACTATTAAGGTCCGCTAAAACCAATAAAACCTTAAAATACATGAATTAGGATTTTTATGCAGTTGTTCATGCCACGGTAATATCGAGCAGACCCTGTAGTATTTATGGCGAGAAGTGAGAAGCGAGAAGACAAAGTTATATGCAACCTTCACATTTCTGAACATAAACCAGATCTTCTTGACGATGTTTACTTTCAAGTGACGGAACTGATTCGAGAAGTATGAAGAATGTATAATCTTTTCGCTCGTTGTCTTGACAGCTATATAGGCAAAATAATAAAAAAAGTTTTAGTTTCACTGTTTGACTTTTATATAGTATTAAAAATTATTTCACGTAACGATTCAATGCAAGTTCAAACCAATACTACTATCTGCTTATGTATTGATGATCTCGCTATCGATTACGTCTATTTTTCAACTCGTCGGCATGAAAAATGATCCCAGCAGCTATAATTCTTCTCACAAGGCTGATTTACAAAGCTCTCGGAAAGATCGCCGACGTCTCAGGGGGCAAAACAGACAAGTATTAGCTTGGAAACGCTCCGTAAGCGAGTAGAAGAGCATAATATCAATTTTAAATGCCAAATACGTGCTAGGGATGCTGCTAATCAAAGGTTGGAGAAAATTTCCTACGATTTAATCGTGCTCGAAACTCAAACGCATTTAATAAAACTAAAAGGAAGTAAAATTCGAATAAATCTTTACCAATTGCTTGGAAATTTTTACCATGTTTTACAACTAGATTATCTACCGAAGTATGTAGGATTTTCTTTTTTCACTTGTGTCTATTTTTTTTCCTATTAAGAGTTGTCTGCGACTTTTTCTATGAAATTTTTCAAGCTCTTTTTAAAAATCTTGCCAAATGTTAAAAAATCTGTATTTCCGAAAAAAAAAACAACGCATTTCTCTAGCTGTTTATATATAAAATAAAAAAGTTTTGCAATTTTGTCGTAGGTTGAAAATTGCGGACAGTACCTTTCCGTCCGTTTATTCTTGAAAATGTTCAGGCATCGGTGCTAACATTTCGTATATCCGTCATTCTGTTATAATTATGAAAATTGTTATTCTCAATTTGGAATGTTACTCTGTAAAAAGGCATACGAAGGGTTACAATTGAATCTATTTTCTTTCAAAAAAAAAAAATCATGAAATTGTGTCGCTTTGTCCTTATCTTTTAAAGTGGCGTATTGCCTAACCCTTTAAATTCATAGAATTCGAACATTTCGTGTAGCTTTTCGCATACTTGTTGAAAATTCGATATCAACGCTATACAATACCAATGCTATATTATACATAACACGATCGGTTAACTCGTGTCAAACCTTAAAATCCATATAAAGCGAATAAAGTGACGAATGAAATTCTTCTAACAAGATTATTTCGTGCAGCTCCTGATTACGCAGTTATAAAGAATGAAAAATTGTTTCATTTTAGACCCGACTCTTCTTGAGAAAATTATCGAATGACCGTGTCTTATTGGTCAGGCAAAACTAAGGCCATTCAACAAATATTTCCGAATCAAGGATTTTCTAATTTATTATAATTTTCTCATCAAGAGCTGCGCGAAAAAATGTTACGTTTAAAGCATAATTTTCACTGTATGATTTTCTCTGTTTGGCACGAGTTAACCGGACACCCTGTATATTGCACTATATACCTACAGAGAATATTAGTAGACGTCAGACAGAGTTTTAAGATAAGCGTCTCGGTTTTCCGTAGGTAAGCGTTTTGAGAATACAAGAATTCTAACTAAGAAACAATAATTGCTTGGAAAATAATAAGTAAAGTTTCTTAGATACGCGTACAAGTATGCATAATCTTGCACTTGTAAAAATATACCTCTGCATCACTGTACGAAATGACATGCTGCGCACTATCATCGCGCAGATATCACTCTAGCTTTTCTGACCTTTCTAGCAGGTAAATTCATTCCATTCTCGTGCACACTTTGCGTTATAAATTTACCGAGATCGTCTCGGCAACTCCTTTATCTCGATAACGAGTCGAGCCAATAAATTGCGCTAAATAAAACCGTGGGTAAAACTGCAAGTGTTCGCCACACGTTTGATCGTAGCGTACAGATCGCAAATCTTTCCATGTGGTAAGTCAACTGTCAAAATCCGGCAAAACACTACTACATCGTTCTCGCTCGACCGAAGAGGCATCAAAGTTTTAAATAAACTCGCAGTTATAAATAATCGGTCAGGCATTGGGTTAAATTATTATTATTATTTCCTATTATCAAGTCGACCGTCGCAATACGCGAGATAAATGTTTTATTCGGTTGATCACACACACACACACGCACACGTAGCGATGTCCTTGAACATCTTTATTAAAATAACAATAAATAACAGTGGTGAAAAGAGGAAGAACGATTGGAGGAAACTCGATCGGTCGATGTGACTGTAAAATGTTCTCGCGATGCTACACAAAAACATCACCCGAGTTTTAAATATACAGTCAAACCGGTGCGTGGCTCGATGAGTAGCGCAGCTCGCGTGTCGCCGAGAGTCACGTTGACATAACAGTCCATGTAAATGTGGGAGCAATCGCGTTAAAGAAAATTTCAAATAATGGATGGGAGCGTATTCTCGCGGCAAATGTTGCATTTTAATTGGCACGACGTGTCGCGCATAGATGCGTAACCCTGGCAACCAGACGACGCGCCCGATAAAGCGAGTAGGTATGGAAAGACAACGCGCTCTGTCGCGCGAGAAACATGTACTGTACTACCTGTACATCTACGCTCAAACATACGTATATCTACAGTAGGGAGAGTAAGAAAAATATAGAAGCAGCAGAGAGAGAGAAGAGATCGACAATCGAATCACAACTGGCAATGAAATTGGAAGCAAACACCGGTGAGGAGCCCACTGACTGACTTTTCTGACGTAAAATTTTCAGAGTGGATAAAGGTTGTGTATATTCATTCTACTACGACTACGAGCAAGCGAGTTGGGATATGAGTGGTGGGAAGGGATAGATGGAGTGGGGAAGGGGGCGGTAGAAGGAGGAGAGAGAATGGGTGCACGAGCGAGTCAACGTACCTTGGAGGATGAAAAGCGGCTAGTTGCCGCAGGTTGCTGCGGAATGCCTGAATGCAGTTGCCGAATACACAGAGCGCTCCTTGGAGCTACCGCCTGCCGGCACTCGCCAGGATTTCCTTCGTTTCTGCCACGAGGACCTACACACCACCTACGCAACAACTAGCGACGTCTGTTGCCGCTCTTGAAATATTCCAAACCCGATAACGCGTCAGCGAAACTCGGGAGCTTGCTCGGATTTCCAAGTGTAAGCCGCGCCAACTTGATACGCGATAGCAGGGCAAAGGGCGGTCGCCACTCCAAGTGAGAAAGAGAGAAAGAGGGGAAGAGGGAGAGAGAGAGAAAGGTGACGCGGTTGGGGGGAAGAGGGCCTCGAGCGAGAGAGAGAGAGAGAGAGAGAGAGAATGTCTACGCCCGGCGTGGCGCAGCGTGGCGCTTCCGCTGCAGGCTAGCGGATGACTGACGAGGCGAGAGAGAAGCGAACCAACGCGTCTCGCAGGCCCGGCTCTACCTCTACGCAGCGCCCTCGCCCCCCCCCCCCCCCTCCTACTCCTATTACCTTTTATTTTTCTATACGATCCTCCCTCCCATCCTAAGGATCATTCCATCATCGAACAGAACATTCAATTTCCCCACCACGTTTCTTACAATTTCTTATCTCTCTTCCTCCTTCGTTATATTCCTAACAAATATTTATTTGTTTATTTTTATTTTCCTTCACAATTCAATTTATTCTCTTGCGAAGCATTCGAATTGATTCTATTTTTAAGCAAATAATTTTGCTGCTGCTTTACATGCAATATTCCTTGTCAAAGTGCTACTGAAAATAAACTACGATTTACTTATATAATCCTTAATTGCTTCGCTCTTATTGTATTATTTACTTAGACTTGTATATATACTCTGTTTTTGTCTGTCCTTTTTTTATTATTAAACAAAAGTATGATTTTATTGCAAGATTTTGCATCATGTTTTTAATTATATACTGATAGAATTGTTTTGATAAGTATAAATAAAGTTTAACACAAAAATAGGAATATCTATGATATACTTGATTTTTTGTCATTTTCTTTGTAAATGTAGAAAATAATTTAATAGCGTAATATATAGTGCGTCGCTTTAATTCTTCTTACGGTGGAAATGTAAAAATTGACTTGTCTCGTGCATTAACAGTAAAATATATCAATTTTTTAAGTACTTGATTATTTTTTCAATCAAAAATATAATTGTAATACCATAATCACATTTATACCAATTTTTGTTAATTTTGAATTCTTTTAATTAATATTATAATTTTATTTGTAATTTATTTATTTGACTCGTGTAATTTTGATTTATATATATCATTATAATACTAATATTTACTGAAATTCATCGAGTTTTAAGCAAGCTATTTGATGACAATAATAAATAATGTTGCGAAATAGTTAATAAATCTGCGCTCGTGGTAAAGTTATTGTGTAAAACGTAACGTTAACATTTGGAAATTCCATAAGACAGTGGCTAGTGCCACAATGATGGTGACTGAATTTCCCAAGTTTATCCTAATGACAATGTAGAGAAAGTTGTAATATTTCAAAAGAAAAAAGTATTTGAATAACATACTGGGGTTGCAAAGGTCAATTAGCTTTACTAGTTCTCGTATTGTTAGTTTATTTTAGGAGTGAGTTCTCAGTGACGTTGAAACAGATTTTACGGAAATTAAGGGTACCGCAATTTAAAAGTTCAATACTGACATTTTACAGCCGACCTTTAAATATATTTTAGATTAGAACAACATATATGAAGAGAATTGCATTTCTACAGGTTTTATCACATTATTTCATTTACACTTCTCCATATAAAATGACATGAAAATAGCCTACACGACTTAATAATATTGGAATTCAGTACGTGATAAAAATAAAAACTTATCTACATACGGGTCTCGGGAATTAATTAAATTGAATCGTATACACACACACGTAAGCTAACTTTACTTCGTATGACACCTAACAAAATTTTATGGTAAACTGTAGGGCAAACGCATGTACACACCAATAAATTTCTCACAATGAAAAACCTTTTATCTTTTATTAATATTAGTGCATATATGAATTAAGATGCGCACGCTCGCGTGTTCATTGTGCGTGTACAATGGTCAAGTGAAAACACTTCGAATCCCATTGAGCATATCTTTTATTGTTAATTTTATAAATAAGTTATATATATATTTTACTATATATTAGAGGTTCTATATTACTTTTTTTTCCTTATAGAAAGTGACCTTACTTTAATACATAAGTATTTTTAATTAAAATACCGTAGGGCAAAATAAATATCAATGATATAAAAACAAATGAATTTATAGTAAAGAGAATTTCTAGACATAATATATCAGCATTATTATGACCAGTTTTGTTAAGTAAGATCCGTAGTGCGTCGTTCAAAATAGTAGGAGAGCATCGTTGGATAGCCTAAGGCAACAGCCTCAAGGACTTACCTAGTCAGTAAAATCTTATTTCATTATATTTCAAAACAAAAAATATTCCAAATGAAATAATTGCAACGAATTACAGTAACATTGTATGCGTGGTGTCCTATTTTAGAAACTCCACAGACACGATGGACTCCCCCATAAGGCTAGTCTGTAACTTCTTATCAAAGTTTCAGTATCTTCGAAACCATAGTTAACGATAAATATCGTTGATGAGCAACTTACCTGTCGGAATCTTATAACGGCGCAGCGCCACTGCCGTTTCAGTCAGTTCCAGCGACACCAGCCACCAGTATAGCCCAACCAATCGACAAAATTAGGCCGAAATTTTTAAACGGAATAATAATAAGCTTCGGCTTTTCACGGTCCACGAATATCTTCTATTGTTTTAAGCTTCAATGGAACATTTAGCTTGGTTTTAGTCACTCAATTTAGAGCTTATAACTTAGTTTTAAAATTTGGCTACTGTTTTGCCCGTCACATACGCTTGCATCGCACACACGCTTACGCGTGTGTGTGGTCCACCCACATACTACCGGCTATTCAATCGTTAATTTAGTGGTATGGTATAGTGTAGTAGCATATCGACTAACTTCACTCTATACTCATCTGACTTATACAGAGTACTTCAGTAATGATGCTTTTAATTTTAACCACATAGTCTTGAACATAAACTAAGTAGAAAAGTCATGTACCATTCATACCGTAAAAACATCATTGCTGAAAGAAATCAATTTTAAACCGATAGATCAGGCCTTTGATTCAACAGAAAAATTACTTTACTCTCACTTTCGTTGACAGTTCCCTTTCAAAAAACAAAAGAAGTTTGTACTTCGCCACCGATCTGTATTATCGTAAGAGTACACACACACATGCACACAACTACGCCGACTATTAATATTACATCCTAATGTCTTACTTTCTTGTTCCTGATGCTAATTAAATTTATATTCTACCTATTTTTAAAAGGATCCTAAACAACACCCATTTCATTGAAAATTCTGGGTAACGATACGGCGTTATTTGTAGATTAATTTTCAAGTCGTTTTGTCTTTTCGGTGATGCGATAAATGAACTGCTCTAAAGTAGCCAAGAAATAAGTATTATATTAAAAAAGCTATTATAAGAAACTATATTTTTATTTTATTTTTGGAAATCTTATACTGCTTTATCAGATAGAGCAGTTTACTGTGTGTATCATCGGAAGAGCAAAATACTCGAAAATAGATTTTCAAGTGAGGCCATAGTCTTCTCTGGAAATTTCGAACTAAGTGGAGAGCTTGAAGGATCCCCTTAGGAATAAGTAAGCCTTTTTTCATTTTATGAAATGACAATCCAAAAAATTAAGAATAATTTTTTCTTTTTGCCGTAGATTGTCTGTAGTTTATGCCTTTTTGTCTAGTACTTTTTACATAGTCTCTGTCTAAATGGACTTGCCAGTAAAACTAACCAATTACTACACTAGATTCTAGTTTATAGTGAATATAAGTTGCTATGGCCACTAAAATGAAATATTTTACAATTCACCAAGTAAATCGTAATTAACCGAAAAAGAGAAAGGATGAATATTTACTAACTTATCCGAAATCTTCTTGTACCTAAATGCGTGCCAAGACTATTATATGAATAATAATCTACAGCATTAACAAAAAGTTATTCTTAATTTTGTAGCTTATCCTTTCATAAAATGAAAAAAGGTTTATTTATTCTTAGAGGGATCCTTCATGCTCTCCACTTACTAGGCCGAAATTTCGAGAGAATATATTGCTTTACTTGAAAATCAATTTTCGAATCTTTTGATCTTCCAGTGATGCAGCAAACTGCTATATCTGATAAAACAGTAAGATTTTCAAAAACAGAAAAAAATACAATTTCTAATAACAGCTCTTTTAATATAATACTTATTTTTTGACTACCTTAGAGTAGTTCATATGTCGTGTCACCGAAAAAGAAAACGACTTGAAAATTAATCTACGAATAACGCCGTATTATTCACCACACTTTTAAATTAGATGGGTGCTATCGATGATCCTTTTAAAAATAGGCAGATTAGCACCAGAATCAGGAATCTAAGACATTAGGAGGTAATATTAACCCATTAAGGACGAACACGGTCCATCTTAGAGTATTTTTGTAGCTAAATTTCAGGTACTTAACAAAGTAGTGTAACGGGGTCTAAGGTGTGATTATTTATGTTTTTGAATGTACTTAATCAGAATCCGAACTCAAAATCCAAAAATATGTACTATAAAATTATATATGACGAATTTTTTTGCAAAAGCATGCCAAATAATTATCATTTTCAAAGTTAATGTTTTTTTTTCATATACCAAACGCATAACTATATGGGGTTTTGATCAACCATCGGTGCACAAGTTTCCTGAATTTTAACGACAAAATTTTTATGTACATGCTTTTTTTGCCAAAATGTCCAATAAAATTCAATAAGTCCAAATAATTGAATATTTTTCTTATTAATTTATTCATTTAAAATTATAGGTTTAAATAAAAATTGTTTGAGAATAAAAATATTTTAGAATTGATTGGAGAATAATTATATTTTTGAAGATTTCATGGAGACATTTTTAGAATATTTTGATTTTGTGATTTCTCAAAAAATAAAAAATTATCTCCAAAAAAACTAGACAAATTTGAAAGTATTTCTCAATCAATTCTAAGATATTTTTATTGTTAGAAAGCTTTTGTAAAACTCTAGAATTTTCGAGAAAACCATTATTTAAGTTTCAACTGCCTCTATTTTAATAGTGTGAAGACATATAATTTAATAATTGTTTTCTCGAAAACTCTAGAGTTTTACCAAAACTTTCTAAGACCAAATATATATTAGAATTGATTGAGAAATACTCTCCAATTTTTCTAGTCGTTTTGGAAAAAATGTTCTATTATTTGACAAATCGTAAAATCAAAATATTCAAAAAATATCTTCATCAAATCTTAAAAAATTTAAGTGTTCTTCAATCAATTCTAAAATATTTTTATTCTCAAACAATTTTTATTTAAGCCTATAATTTTAAAGGAATAAATTAATAAAAAAAATATTCAATTTTTTGAACTTATTGAATTTTATTGGCCATTTCGGAAAAATAAGCATGTACATAAAAATTTTGTCGTTAAAATTCAGGAAACTTTTGCACCGATAGTTGATCAAAACTCCATATAGTTATGCGTTTGGTATATGAAAAGAAAAACAAACTTTGAAAATGACAATTATTTGGCATGCTTTTGCAAAAAATACGCCATATATAATTTTATAGTAAAAAATTTTGGATTTTGAGTTCGGATTCTGATTAAGCACATCCAAAAACATAAAGAATTACATCTTAGACCCCGTCACACTACTTCGTTAAATACCTGAAATTTAGCTACCAAAAAATAGTCTAAGATCGATCGTCTTTATCTTTAAGGGGATGCATTGCGCGTGGAGAAAGTACTTCCAAATTATCTTCTACAATTTTAAAAATTTGAATATATTCATAGGGACCAAATTGGCTCGTTTTGATCTGCTTAATTAACGTAAAGGCTTATTTTTTGGATAAAAAAAATTTTAATCGGATATTAATAATAATATTATATTTCCCATCAATAACGTCGAAAAAGGTAGCTCTTACGACGCTGCGCCAAACTTCAACGAGTAATTTAAGATCAACAAGAAGCAAATATTCCCATAAATGTAGAAGATTTTTTGGTAATACTATTGTAGCGCTACAAGGAAAAATTTGCAAATTTGCCATTGTTGCGCTACAATAGTATTTCCAATAAATCTTCTACATTTAAGAAAATATTTGCTTCTTGTTGATCTTAAATTACTCGTTGAAGTTTGGCGCAGCATCGTAAAGGCTCCCTTTTTCGAAATTATTGAAGGGAAATAAAATATTATTAATAATATCCGATTTAAAAAAATTTTTTTTTTAATCCAAAAAATAAGCCTTTACGTTAATTAAGCAGATCAATACGAGCCAATTTGGTTCCCATGAATATATTCAAATTTTTAAAATTGTAGAAGATAATTTGGAAGTACTTTCTCGACGCGCAATGGATCCCCTTAAATAATTACCAAGCTGAAGCTTAGTTTGGTTTTTAAATTCGGCCATTTCAAATGGGGACCGCTCTGTAGTATCTACATCCACCTTGCGTTTAAGCCGAAATTAGGCAAGATGATCTTCACTTGCTAAATCGCTTGATAGATTTCGAACGCTATTTATTGATTGGTTATAACAATGCACATATTCCAATTAACAATCACCATTCTCTAAATTCATAAGAAGCAATGCAGCACATGATATAAAACATCATCGTCTGATTTCGGCTTTAACACCGGTATTCCTAATCAGAATATATGTATAGCTGTATTTATAGTTGTCACTCTCAACCCTCAAGGGAGCCTCGAATAATGTAGAGTGTGGTATATACAGGGTCTATTAGCAATGGTACTTATAATTTTAACCACATATACTTGAATATAAACTAAGTCGAAAAGTGTGTATGTGTGTGTCATATACCATTCCATCCGTAAAAGCATCATTGCTGAGATAAATCAATTTTAAACCTGTTAATCAGGACTTCGATTCAACGGAAAAATTACTTAACTCTCACTTTCATGATACTTCCTTTTCGATAAATAAAAGAAGCTCATACTACACGGTTCCGTATTGCCACAAACACACATGTGAAACTATTCCAATTATAAACATTACCTTCTGACATCTTACATTCCTGATCCTGGTACTAATAAAATTTATTTTCTGCCAATTTTTAAAAGGAGCCTCGAAAGCACATATTAAGTTGATAATTCTGGGTAACGATAAGGCATTACATGTATCTTAATTTTGAAGTCGTTTTATCTTTTCGGTAACGCCACATATGAACTGCTCTAAGTTAGTCAACAAATAATTATTATATTAAAAAAGCAATTATAAGAAGTCGTATCTTTCTATTTTTGAAAATCTTACTGTTTTATCATATAGAACAGTTTGCTGCATCATTGGAAGAGCAAAATGATTCGAAAATAGATTTTCATGTATAAGACCATAGTCTTCTCTGGAAATTTCGACCTATGTGGAGAGCTTGGAGAGCTTAAGGAATCCCTTTCAGAATAAATATGCCTTTTTTCTTTTTATAAAAGGACGAGCCACAAAATTAAGAATATTTTTTTCTGTATGCCGTAGATTGTCCATAGATTTTGTTTAATACTTTTTAGATAATGTGTGCCTAAATGGACTTGCCAGTAAATCTAACCAATTGCTAGACCAGATTCTAGTTTATAGCGATTAGAAAGTGATATAGTCACCAAAATAAAATATTTATCAATTCAATTAAGGAAATCGTAGTAAAATTAAGAGGAAAGCATTATTATTTACTAACTTATCTGGAATCTTCTCATACCTAAGAGCATGCAAATACTATAAATAATAATATACGGCATTAACAAAAAATTATTCTTAATTTTATGACTTGTCCTATTATAAAATGAAAAAAATTTATTTATTCTTAAAGGGATCCCTTAAGCTCTCCAAGCTCTCGAATTAGGTCAAAATGTTCAGAGAAGACTATGGCTTTACTTAACCCGCCAATAGGCGCGTGCTTTTTTTTACGTAGATAGGCGCGTGGGGTGCACGGACACCCCATTTGTTTTTCGTTATTAGACGTAAAATATTTACGAATTCAGATTTATTTTCAATAAATATCATCTATGTGACGTTCCCTTCGTATAAGATAGCAGTTGCATGTCTTTAAGTTATTTATATTAATTAAACGCTAATACTTGTAAGTGATTGCACAAATTTTTGGCTAAGCTATCATTAGATTTCTATTCTTGGGGTGTTTTGGACACCCCGCGCGCCCATTGACGGGTTAAGGTAGTAGTCTAGCTGTTTGGGTCAACAATTTTTTTTTTTTCATATTTCGATAGTATACCAACATGAGAATATGGTGTATATATTTTAAACCAATGTTCAAAACAATAACAAAGATATAACATATATTCGAGGGCGCCGCATAATTGAACGCTGTAAGTTGCGCGACAGCTGCTAACGGTTATTCCTCATTACTCTATGACTCATTACCTTTATATTTACTTGGAGTTCCGTATACCTTTCGATATACGAAAGGATATAACCAGATATACCCGTTGAAACAAGACGTTTCCTCCGCCGCTACTCCATATACGATACCGCGTAGTGGGGGGAATCTACAGTGCATGTGCCCAGTGAAGCCAGACTGAGTCTAAAATGCTTCCCCACTCTGCCTCCATAGACTCACTAACACGTAGAGCTACTGAAGCATCCGTGAGAGCACCCCACTTCTGCCTCCTCGAACGTTGCACGCATACCATTACTGCAGTACGTGCATGTTTCGGTCTCCTTCGTATAGCTCCGGTATATTTCGAGTACGAGAAAGAGAGGTATACTTTTCTCGGACCTCTCTTTCTCGCGCCACCACCTTCTTTCGTTTAGCCAACGAGCCTAAACGAGAGAAGCCGAGCTAGCCGAAAAAAATTATGAAATGTGTTTTTCGCGGCCAGCTATGATAAAAGCTGACCACACGCTAAATGTAAATATAAAGATAAAATATTTATAAACAAACAGCCATTAACTATTGGTCAATTTTCTTAAGACTCATATGTAAAGTATTATTGTTAAAAATATTTTATTTTCTTAATTTATTATTTAATCTAGTAGGTTAATGGTAATAAAAAAAAATTCATGACGAAAAAAAAAATAAAAAAGTTTGCATGAATCTGCGGGAATCGGACCCGAGTCCGCGAAAGTAGCAAGCAAGCGCCTTACCATCTGCGCTACGAGACGCACTTTTTAACTTAGAAGCTTAGTGGCCTGTTAGAGCGATGGAAGCTTTCTCTATGAAATTCAATTTACAGAATAAAATATCAATTATAATGGTATATATATTTATTTCGTATGTCTTTTCCTAATGAAATAAAATATTTTTTTTGCATATTTCTAATCATTAATGACTTTAACAGCTGTAGCTTCAAAAAGTGACTCCAACATTACGAAGAATATTTTTGATGGCTGTGGAATTAAAAATAAGTAACCCAAGATTTGTATTTGGGATTTAATTTATTATTTCTATTGCAATCAATTTATTTTTAAATAGCTCATTTATAGAAAAACGATTCATCGTTCTTGACAAGTAAACGCGCATGACTGACAGAGTTAAGACGATGTAGCCAAACAAAGTATTTATATAGCATATATACTGTACTAAAAGGCTATCAGAATATAAAACGTACATATTGAGTAAGTACAACAGAGATAGCCTGTGTTATGCAGCGAACAGGTAAACTAAAGCGTGCGCTAGAGAGAGAGAGCCCGCTATTTAAAGTGCGAGAAGAAGACAGACTGATAAACACACAACATTCGGGTAAATGCCGCAAAAACCAAAGGCTATTGAACTCAGAGTAATTGCTTCGAAATCAAACAGCTGATCTGTCAAATAGATCGAAAAATGATTCCTTCTTCTCTAATATTCACATACGGAAGGAGAAAATCATTTTGACTTTAAACATAGCACAATTGAAAGTTACAACATTTCTTAAAGATATAAATGCATATATTGATGCTCTGTGGATATAATAAGTATTTATTTCAACAGACACATAGACATCCACTGTTATTATAGGACAATCATGTTCTGATTACATCTGTATTGATATTTGTTAACTCCTTTGTGTTTCAAAGTTAAAGGAGTATATGCTTCAGTATCCGGAAGATACTTATATATGTTTCCAATTATTTATTAACCAACTGTTTTACATTTATTTTAACGTTTATTGGGATGGGATTTTGCTTTCTTTTTTTAAAGAGGTTAAAATGCCTTTATGCACACCAACAAGCAGACTTATCATTATAATTCTTGTCTCCTTGCTGGTAGTGTGGGACTCACGATCCCCAGGAATTACCATTGCTCCGATTATTTCAAAGTTGGTTCAAGCTCCCTGGTTCTTTAAGGTCTAAACACTACCCACTAAACAATCCTTCTTTCATTACTCTTTACAATTGTAATGATTTTATTCATATTGCTTTGCAAAGTAGTCGCTGAATGCAGACTGAAATTATTTATTATTGCTTTGCAAAGTAGTCGCTAAATATAGACTGAAATTATTTATTATTGCTTTGCAAAGTAGTCGCTAAATGTAGACTGAAATAATTTGTTGAAGCTTTGCAAAGTAGTCGCTAAATGCAGACTGAAATAATTTGTTGAAGCTTTGCAAAGTAGTCGCTAAGTGCAGACTTTTCTTTCACATTTTATTCTACTTCGATATCATCATCACTATCTTCATAAGTATGCAGATTTAAGTTACTTTTAGCTGTAACAATTTTTGTAGAATATAATGAATTTTTCATTAATTCTAAGTGCTGTTTTGTTACAGTCATTGATAGTGATGTTTCTTCTTTGGATCGAAGTGCGTATTTTACTACGCAAATTGCATTCAATGTTTCATGTAAAAGTTTATTTCTTTTTCTTGTTTTACTATCAGGTATGATAGAAAAACATCTTTCTGCTTCCGCGTATGAATGAGGAAGAGATCTTACTAAATTTAGTAATGCTCGTAATTGTGGATATCTCAGCTCTTTATTGCTATTTTTTGCTGAACATATTGCTTGCCACATATTATCGAATGATAATTTCGACTACTATGTCTTTACATCATATGTTTCATTAGAATATAGAGATGTCCATTCAATTTTGATTGAATGTTCATCAAAATATCCTAAACGACGGCAAATTTCCAGTAATTTTATACTACTGGTTTCTCGATCCTCATCAAACAATGCTTTTTCCATTTGAAATATATTTAGATTTTCCAAAAATTTATCAAATATTGGAAAACGATTACGAACCTCTTGACTGGCTTTTATCAAGAAAGATAAACAGTTTTGACAAATCAATTGAATTTGTTCTTCGTTCAATTTTTCTTCAATCAATCCATCTTCTAAATATTCAGCACAATCAGGACCGATATCTATTGACTGAAGGGGAAGCTGGTTATCAGTTGTAACGTTATTCCCGTCAGTGTGAGGGACCACTCACACTACGGGTTTTCTCATTACCTTCGCTCGTCCTTTTCCATCGGTATCAGGGCGCCAGTTGGTCAGTTAGGTGGCCAACAACCCTACGTTATCAATTGAGTCTTCCGACTCCATTCTTTATGCATCTAATCCGGCCCTGCGGCCATGCAATTGGACGGTAGCGGTAGCCAGGGTCGCTCAGTATGCTAGATCGTGGAGAGAGGGGAGGGTTCCTTACGGAAGTCCGAGCCTCGCAGACCTATCTGCTGAGGGGCATACATCTATCCCTCACCACCCACACCCAGGCGGTGGTGAGGAATACGGGAACATGCGGTATCATTTTCCAAGCATAGAGTTTGCCAGGAGCGGACCACCACGGAGGCAATGTTCGCGGCTCGCCCAGCTATAGCGCAAGCCTATGGGATTACGGAGGGCACCGGGACACATTCCAACGGGCTAACTACGCCCCTGCACAACCCGCTATGCGTTGGCCGGTAACCAGTCGTGACGTACGTGCAGGCTGGCCTATAGCACATACCTCACGTACGCGAACCGACCCATGGCTGTCTGGGTGCCGCGTCACGCGCTCACCAGCACGCACGGACACATCAGCACAGTCCCATGGTCGCGTTCCGACTGCCTGCTATGGCAGTCTGCGCACATTCGCGCAGCCTGCTTGAAGCGCGTAACCAGCGTTCAAGCCAGACTCGATGTTCTTCTCCCCTCCTCGTGGGGACTTACGCCCGTATGCACAGCGGTACATCGACTTGACTTAAGTTTTACTTCAGCAGTCATTTCTTGAAATTCGTTCAGCTTCCTTGACTAATACTTAAGCACCCCTGTGCACAGCAGTATATACTAAAGTCAAAATTCGTACTTGAAGCGTCAAATTCAAATGAAGTCAAGAGGTCTGTTCGTTTTAGCAGAGAAAGTTTCTACACTTTTTACACTTTTTACACTTTGTGCACTTTTTAGGGTGTCAACTTATACAATGGATAAAGATAAAAATACGGAAAGTGTAGAAAGTGTTAAAATTGTAGCTAAATAAAACACAGCTAAGATATCAAAGTTTATTTGAAATCTGCTGATGGTGCCTTGATTAAAATTGTTAGCTTGAAAACTAGAAAAAGCCTTTTTATATCTCCGCGTTGGCTTCGTTCGAACTTAAGCTTGTTCGGTCCATGTAGATACGTAATACATTTTTAAAGTTTCGATGAAATAAAAAATTCGAAATGTTACAAAGTTGATGATTCTGATGTTCTTTAAGTCGATTTGCAAGATGAAGATATGATGTAAAACTATAATGATGAGATAGATGATGATGATTATGACCTGCAAACTGAATTACAATTCAGAAACCAATTTATAGCTACACATTTTAGTTAAATGGAACAATTAAATATAATAATGCATATTGTACAATGGCCAGCCGGCATATATGGCGTCCCTTGATGCATGTAGGTACCGCATTTTAGGGCCCCCCTCACCATCAGTAAATCAAGATGGAAAGCGCGAGTTAGCATACAATTTAGATTAAAAAATCTTTGAACAACAAAATTTAAAGTTTTTCTAATCTAAAATGAATGCTAACTGGAGCTTTCCGTCTTGAGTTACTAATGGTGACTATGGTGAGTATTGGTGAGAGGCTTTATAAAACGCGGTTCCTAAACGCATCAAGGGACACCATATATGCCGGTCATTTATGTATACATAGTTTAACACAAAATTTTTGAATAAATTAGTTTTACAAGCAATCATATTGATATATCAATGAATCTTAACATATATATTAATTGTACCTACTATGGAAAAAACAAATATATATATATATATATATATATGTATACATTTTTCATGAAAAAGACCCCCTAGCTGCTTTGAGCATGTTTAATCTTTCTGACAGAAAAAATTGTTTCAATTAATAAAAATAATTAACAATATATGAATAGCTAACGATGTAACTATATAATACATATTATGAGGGGAAGTAAAATTTGCAGTAGAAATAACATTTTAAAAAAATAATAACATTTATGGAAAAGTTATAAGAGCAAGTACAGGCATTTTATTTCTAACAAAAAGCGTTTATAACAGATGTTTTATAACACATTATCACTTTACAGCTGTTAAAAAAAAAGGAAATTATGAAACGACTAATATTACAGTCTTTCCTTGTATGAGAAATATTTACTAACATGTAAAGTCTATAATATTTATCAAGTTATTTAAGCATCATTTTCTTCATTTTGATTTTCAAGCGAATCTTCTGCCTTTAATAATTTAAGTATTTTTATTTGGGATTCAGCTCGGCCCCGCATCTAACTTCAATTTATGTATTTCACGCTGCTGCACTATCGACTCTTGTGATTTTAATTGCTATCAGAGTTTCTACATACTTTTGTATTTTAAATTCTTTTACGTGTGAACAATATTTATTTAATATTTTCTTCACTTTAATATTGAACAAATTTTCTTCATTATTCAGGTTTATAGTGTTTAATGGACTATTTAATTCATAAGATTCAGTTCTAAAATGGTAATTCATTTAAATATCAAAACTATCAGCACTTTTATGATTTCTTTCAAACTCTGAAGTTTTATTGAAACTAAAATTCGATTCTCGAAATTTTATAGAAGTATCATCATGATTATGCTCTTGATAATATGTACCATCAAAATTCTTATCTGGTGGAATTCTATCTACTATAATTCATGAAAAAATTATATTTTGTATTTAAGAGACTTTAAAATTAAAACTTATCAGTTAAATTTTCAGAGATGAAACTTAACTAACTGACGATTCCTTTCAAATGCAGCAGTACTATCAAACGAATGAAGTAGTTCTACATCACAATGTGCTATAATAGCATCAACTTTTTCTTGAATCGTATCGCTGCCTGTTACTATAATGGTGGACAACCACCAGTTATAAGACGATAAGCTTTCTGCTCAGTGTGTCGCTTCCTCGATCTACAAATTAATATTAGATATTATATTTTTTAAATATATATTCATTTATTAATATTTGGTCCAAATATATTTATAAAAAATGTTCCTACAGAATACTTTATACTCTATATATATACTAATCAAAAGGTAACATACGTTTGTACTAAATTTTGCCAACATTTTCTAAGTTGTGCCGGAGTTCTTTGCGAAAAATCATAGGCATTAAATATGTTAGTAATTTTTATCCAAGCTTCACCCTTCTTTTTGCAAATTGTTGCATTTGTGGATTTATTTTGTAAGATATATGCTTCTACTGTTCAACAAGATCGCATAGAATTTCCTTTTCTCTATCAGTATAAGTATAATTCGTCCCATTCCAAGATGCTGAAATTTGACAAGCAAGGTTATAGATAAAATAAGTATATTAATTGCTTACTTATCATAAAAATAAAAATGTTATTATATACACTGTCATCCTTTAAGTTTATAAATTTTCTTTGTATGAAAATTGGTTATATAAAGAATTAATGGATTGAAAAAATAAAAATGGTACTACACGGAGAAACTTTGCCATTAGAAAATTTTTCCTCTCGTTCAGCTATTGCTAAGCAACAAGAAATGTCACTTCATATATTGCACTGCGCATCGGCGTAAATAATGTGCGAATATCAACGATTTGTATGTTTAATAAAGTAACAATTCTCGTTGCTAAGCAATAGCTAACGCGAGGAAAAAAAATTACTAATGACAAAATTTGTCCGTGTGGTACCATTTTTATTTTTGCAATCTATCAATTCTTTATATAATCAATTTTCATGCAAAGAAAATTTATAAATTCAAAGGATGACAATGTATATAATAACATTTTTATTTTTATGATAAGTATTGGATTAGTATATTTATTTTATCTATAACCTTGCTTGTTAAATTTCAGCATCTTAGAATGGGACGAATTACTTATACTGATAGAGAAAAGGAAATTCTGTGCGATCTGGTTGAACAGTACAAACATATCTTACAAAATAAATCCACTAATGGAACAATTTGCAAAAAGAAGGATGAAGTTTGGATAAAAATTACTAACATATTTAATGCCTATGATTTTTCGCAAAGAACTCCGGCACAACTTAGAAAATGTTGGCAAAATTTAGTACAAACGTATATTACCTTTTGATTAGTACATATATAGAGTATAAAGTATTCTGTAGGAACATTTTTTATAAATATATTTGGACCAATTATTAATAAATGAATATATATTTAAAAAATATAATATCTAATATTAATTTGTAGATCGAGGAAGCGACACACTGAGCAGAAAGCTCATCGTCTTATAACTGGTGGTGGTCCACCATTAGTAACAGGCAGCGATACGATTCAAGAAAAAGTTGATGCTATTACAGCACATTGTGATGTAGAACTACTTAATTCGTTTGATAGTACTGCTGCATTTGAAAGGGATCGTGAGTTAGTTAAGTTTCACCTTTGAAAATGTAGCTGATAAGTTTTGATTTTAGAGTCTTTATTGTAGATAATATTCCACCAGATAAGAATTTTGCTGGTACATATTATCGAGAGCATAATGATGATGATTCTTCTATAAAATTTCGAGAATCGAATTTTAGTTTCAATAAAACTTCAGAGTTTGAAAGAAATCATGAAAGTGTCGATAGTTTTGATACTCAAATGAATGAACATTTCAGAACTGAACCTTATAAATTAAATAGTTCATTAAACACTATAAACTTGAATAATGAAGAAAATTTGTTCAATACTGAAGTGAAGAAAATATTAAATGAATATTGTCCACAAGTCAAAGAATTTAAAATACAAAATTATGTAGAAACGCTGACAGCAATTAAAATTGCAGAGTCGATAGTGCAGCAGCGTGAAATACATAAATTGAAGTTAGATGCGGCCAAAGCTGAATCCCAAATACTTAAATTATTAAAGGCAGAGGATTCGCTTGAAAATCAAAATGAAGAAAATGATGCTTAAATAACTTTATGAATATTATAGGCTTTACATGTTAGTAAATATTTTTCATACAATGAAAGACTGTAATATTAGTCGTTTCATAATTTCATTTTTGTTTAACAGTTGTAAAGTAATAATTTGTTATAAAACATCTGTTATAAATGCTTTTTGTTAGAAATAAAAAGCGTGTACTTGCTTTTATAATTTTTCTACAATAATATTATTATTCTTTTAAGATGTTATTTTTACTGCAAATTTTACTTCCCCACAATAATATATGTTAAGATTCATTGATATATCAATATGATTGCTTGTAAAACTAGTTTATTGATACATTTTTTTTTGTTAAACTATGTACAGTATACATTATATATTTAATTGCTTCTTTTAACTAAAATGTGTAGCTATAAATTGGTTTCTGAATTGTAATCCAGTTTGCAGATCATAATCTTCATCGTCTATCTCGTCATTATAGTTTTCCATCATATCTTCATCTTGCAAATCTACTTCAAGAACATCTGCATCATCAACATCGTTTTGATTATATCTTAAGGATATATTGTGCAGTACTGCACATGCAGCTATAGTGGCAGCTGATGTAATAAGTTTAGTCCTTAGACCAGAATGAAGACAGGAAAATCTCCTTTTCCATACTCCAAATAATCTTTCAACCGTATTTCTGGTTTTGATATGAGCTGTATTGTATCTATTTTCATTATCAGTCACAGGATTTAATACTGGTGTTAACAAATAAGTTTTATTGGCATATCCATTATCTCCTAACAAAATACCATTAAGTTCATTTCTCTCGAAACGTGCACGAACAGCACTTCTATCAAAAATGAGAGAGTCGTGTGCAGATCCTGGATGCCTAATTACAATATCCATAATTTCTAAGTTTGGCCCACCAACCACTTGAACATTTAACGAAAACCATCCTTTTCTATTACGGAAAGTTTCACCATAAGGACCTCCAGGATTAGTTATCATGATATGAGTACAGTCTATCGCTCCAATCCCATTAGGAAAATTACTTATTGAGCTAAATTTTTCAATGGTTTTCCTAACATGCTGAGGTGTATTTGGAAGGAAAATATAAGTACTAAGTTCCGCAGCAAAACAGTTAGAAATTTGTTTTACAATTCTAGATATACTGCTTTGATGGATTTTTCGTATATCTCCACTGATAATCTATAATAATTATTTATTTATTGTTATAATAATAGTACAAAGTTTAATTAATATGTATATAAATATAGTCTCATACTTTAAGCTATTACTTACCTGAAAACAGTTAGACCCATAATATCTTAAACATACCCATGTAGGAGTTGCCAATCGTGACGATTGGTCCGTTCATCGGTACAATAATCGGGCCAATGCTTGCGTCTGACAATTGTTTGTTAGGATTGAGCCAATACTTGGCCAACGATTGTTAACTGTTTATCGGGAAAAATTGATAACAGTTCTTATGCCGATGCTTGGCTATCGATTGGCAACTAATGCTCAGCTAACAATGACTGCCAATCTCGTACCGATCCTCGGTCATTAATTCACAACCGTTGCTTAATTAAGCATTGATTGCCAATTTCGTGCCGATCTTCGACCATAGATTGGCAGTTATTACTCAATAAAACAGTAATTTTTGGATTATACATGCTAATACTGATTCAAATAACTGCAGGCATGAAAGTTCGACAAGCATAGTCTGTTAAACCTGCGCCAATGTTATAAGTCAACAATCAAGAAAGTTGTCTTATTTTATTGTGGTATATGGTTAGTAAGATTAGATTACCGAATTTACTGCAATATATGATGCTAGGAACCCATTGAAAGTAGTATTTTTTAAATATTTTTAATGTTTTTTATGTAATTCTGTTTGCTACTAGATCATTTTTTTAATCGTTATCTTTTCAATTAAATGATCAAAATAATTTTAAAAAAGTACCAACAACTATGGAAATCAACTAATTTATAAAAAATTTATTTTTTTTTCTAATCTTCTGATAAGTGCGATCTGTTGTTTTCATTAACAAATTTTAATCTCTTCATGCAAAAGATAGCAATGTGTGTACCCCAACTTTTTAAAATTACTAGCCATGAGACACTAGCGCTTCTGTTATTATAATTGAATTCAAAAATAATCATTACTTTTCTTGTTAACGATTTATTTTAAGAAAAATTAAAAGTTTTAACAGGACAACAAATTTTCTTCATTAATATTTCTTCTATTTTGTCTTCCTCCATTTCGATCACAAACACCAGCAAGCCATTTGCCAACCTTTCGAGAAATTGACTCAACACCAATACTGTCACCGAATTTAGCCATTATTGCCTCTGTAAATGTACATACATCAAATTAGTAACACAATATTAATAATAATTGCAATCAACATTCAAAACGCTCTACAAACTGGTTAGACACCATCAAAAAATTTGTACCAAGTTTTACTTTATTTAAATATGGTATTCTTTTATGAATTTAACAGCCATATAAAAAATTATCATTGATACAAATTTTCCTGCGCTAAAATATTGACAAATATAAATATATCAAAAATTGAATTGTTGAGTATAATTAAGTTCGCCTATATTTCATAAATAATTCAAAATTAGTAGAATGGTTATTCACTTTTACAATTTGAGTTTTACTTTTAATTTTATATTACTATCAAATTACCATGAATACAAGTAAATGTATTTGTTTCACTAAAATTTAATTTTCCTTTGCCATTTATTTTTCGGCCCCTTCCTGAATAATGCACTTCCACTTCTTTTGTGGTGGTTGTAGACATTAATTTGTTAATACATTTATTTACTTCAACTATACCATAAATAGAAGTTTTGTAAAAGGTAATCTGTAACGAAAAGTGTATTATTAAATACAAAATTTTACCCATTGACATGAGTGCAAGAACATAAATTTTTTCTAAAGTAGTTTATAAGGCTTTTTTGATAGTTATTATTACAAAATCTTTCTTATTTTCTATATTTTTTAGCGATTCATCAAATTTTTTGAATTCCTCTAAATCGGTAATTGGCAATTCAACCCCTAAATTTGCCTTGAACTGGCCTATCGTTACATGGGGTGAAGCCAAGGAAACGGTAATTTGGGATTTTATTTCATTAATTTTATTGTTAAAATCGTATTGAAGACTTCGCTTCACATTTTGAATATTTCTTTCAACATATTGGCGCAGTTCATTAATTTTTTCATCAAAATAATCTTTAGTTATCACTGAAAAATATCAAACAACCGTCATTAAGAGAATCTGCTAATTCTATTTTAATTATATACATATAGTAAGGACAAAACTATCCTATTTAAAAAAAAATAGATGTTTAATTCAATAAAAAGACATATTCTGGTACATGTCACTTACACAGATGTCTCCATGGCTCTTATATATTTTGTTATTAATTTATGATGCAGAACGATTCTTCATTATTTAATGAAATTGACTAACCTTCTGTTATATTTGCTTCATCTAATTCTGAAATTTGCCTTTCGATGCAAGGTTCATCTAGTAAAAACGTATCTTCAAGAGTAGAAGGTAGATTTGTCTTATCTATATATTTTTGAATGTGTGATTGTTAGATTATAAATTAAATTAATAATCTAATATATACCAAATACAATCAGTGGTCATTATTTTATAAATTGGAATTTTATGTATAATATATTTACATATCATGTTCGTCATAGGCTTTATAGTGCTCAAAACAGATCTTATGTCATCGTCACATGTATTTGGAACTTGTGTTTCTGTCCTGAATGATGACATACAGCTACTAGCACTTTCGATCTCTTGCGTTTTAAACGAACGTGTCAAACGTTCTTTTCCTTTTTTTAATGTTTCTATCCAAAAAATTAATAATAATTATAAAAATATATCTGATAAATTTGGAAAACATAACAATGATTAAGTTGAATTAAAATTTTTATCCTCGATACCAAAGAGAAAAATAATTTAAAATAACTTATTTTCCGAGCTTGTATTTTTTTAAGGTTAACATCATACTCATGAAAATGATTCAAGGGGGAATAACGAAATCAAGGGATGAATCTAATACAATATATAAGAAATAACTATAATTAAAACGTTTACGTACTTGTACGAGAAAGTATTTGCACCTCGAATGCTTTCCATGTTTTTTTGTATGGTAAGTTTTCTGCAGTCCATCTTTCTATATTTTTATATTTATTTTTAGGTGGATAATAACAGAAGTATTTTCCATCTTTCTCAAAAGTCCACGAGGATGGTACTAAATCCACTAAATTTTGGCCGAATGATACAATAGAATAATTCTTATTTGCCTTAATGACTGAATTATTCATTTTATTGTATACTCAAATATGCAGTCTTAAGAATCTTTGCTATTAAACTAACAAATGAGTTGGTCGATATTGTTCAACATGAAAGTATCTATATTCGATAAGTAGAATACTCTACATCGAAATTTGATGGATATAGTGAACCTAACCAACATCAATCTTACTTTTGAAATTGGTTACAATGAAGTGTATTGCCAAAATCTCAAAAATGTCATAGTTTTGGAGGCAAAATCAATGAAATTGTAGGAGTACTAAATACATGTGTGTTCCATTAAATGACCGCAATGCTCACAATGTATAATGTGTAGTACATTAAGTATTATATAAGAGGTGCTTTGGATTTTAAGTGGAATCAGTTTTAGTCATGAATGAATAAAAGATTATTCTATTATATTCTATGTTATCCCGTTTCATTTAAACGCGTTTTTTTAATTACATACATTAATTTTACGTAGCATAGATTTTTTTGTAGTATTTGAACATCAAAAACTATATAATGATTTTATATTGCATGTATATATTTTTTGTGGAAATTAATTTGTGACTCGAAAAATGAATAGGTAACAATTATTTACCTGGGTGCTTTTTTATAATCCCATTATTTAAGATACGAAATCGTAAATGAAAGACGAATAAATATAATAAATTTGTTGAAATTTCACAGCATGACAGCTAACAAATTTCAATTTTATTAAACATATTAAACACAGAGCCAAATAATGACGTCAGCATTCCCTATAAATACATTTAAACACGCGTAAACAATTTAGTTTGCATTTAACATAGATTCCAAAGAGGGCACTGTTAACGCTGGGATAGTAATGACAATGAAGTTTGTAGCCTCTGTTTTGTAGTTTCTTCTGAAGTGACTTGAACCTGAAGTCACGATTAATTTACATTGCTGTTGCCAAACCGCTAAATTGATTTTATAATGTCACAAGGATATTATAAAGTTAAAAAATATCGTAAATTGAGTAAAGAAAACTACGAAATATTGAATAATAGGCAAACGCAGGATGGCAAACCTGTTGCGACTGTTGATAGGGTAGAAAAGAGAAATAACATTAACATTATCGAAAATATTGATAACTCTCAGATGACTGATTCCGTAAATGTGGATAATAACCTAGATAATCTAGATATTGCAAATAATTGTATGGAAATTGACAATTCAGATTGCAACGAAGAGTTGTGTTGCGTCAGTACAAATAATATTGGAATAGTAAAAGGGTTAGTAAAATTTTTACACGCTTTCTTTCTCATACTTATTTTTATATAAAAATAACTTTTAGTATTTTTACCAAACTCTTTTTTTGTATGATATTTGGTATAGCGATTCATCGAAAGGTACCAACCATTTTGTGGATAAGTTGAGATCATGGGGTTTAAAAAATATTACCACGTTACGTTTAAACGTAGTAACAGAGTTACTAACATTATTAAGAAATGAAAATAATCATTTTTCAACTTTACCGAAGACAGCACAAAAACTATTTGGAACTGTGCATTGTCGGCCATTAAAAGAAATGATAGGCGCAAGAGGTACGACAGGGAGATACGTATATTTAGGTATCTATAATGGATTAAAAAAAACCATTCCAGCTGAATACATTAACGGAACAATTCGTGTAATGGTTCATGTTGATGGAATGCAATTGTTTAATAACTCACAGATGGAAGTTTGGCCAATTTTAATTAAAGTGCATAATTTAAAATATGAATCGAAGCCATTTGTAAGTGCTATATTTTGCGGGGATTCAAAGCCAAATAGCGCTACAGATTTCTTGCATGATTTTATTCAAGAATCCAACGAATTGACAAAAAATGGAATCCTTTTGCATAACAAAATATATAAATTTTCAATAATTGCCCTTATTGCCGATTCGCCTGCTCGTGCATTTTTAAAATGCTGTAAATATCCGGGAGGCTTCTACGCATGTGAAAGGTGTGCCATTAAAGGAGTGTCGGTGATATCAAATTCGTTATACATAAATGATAAGAAAAAGAAACACAAAAGAATTTATCCGGAAATTGATTGCGAATTACGAACGAATGAATCATTTCATGAAAAACGACAAATAGAGCATCACCATAATGGTGTAACTTCGCCACTTTTGGTCCTATCTAATTTTAATATGGTGAGTTCCATGATAATTGACCCTATGCATCTTTTTTATGCGGGGGTTATGAAATTCCTAATTGACAAATGGATTTCAAGAGGGAGCATCGCAAAAATAAAGCTTAATGATGTGCAACGATTAAGAAATCGCTTAAAATCATTATCAGAAAGCGTTCCATGTGAATTTCAACGAAATCAATTTAACTTAGATTTCATTAAACAATGGAAAGCCACCCAATTTCGATTTTTTTTACATTACTGCGGTCCAATTGTTTTACAAAATATTCTGAAACAAAACTTTTACGACCATTTTATGCTACTATTTGTAGCATGTCGTATATTAAATAACAGAGAATCTATTAAAGTATATGTTCCATATGCCAAAGATTTGCTGCGTAAATTTTTTCATCTCTTACCGTCGTTATACGGAAATGATTCACAAACTTTAAACATGCATAATCTTATTCATATTGCCGATGACGTCGAGTATACCGGTTTGCCCTTAAATGAGATATCCGCTTTTTGGGGTGAAAATTTTATTAGTATTTTTAAAAAATTAGTAAAATCTCCAAAAAAACCACTCACGCAAATTGTAAATAGATTGAGTGAGATCGAAAGCAGTGACAGATTATTAATGAAGAAGAAAAAATATGTAAGCGAATATACATTGGATAACGGAGGTCATCTTTTATTACACGAAAACAAGAAGTTTTCTATGGCTACTAGTATAAAGTTAAACGGATTTACATTAAAGGTTAAATATCCAAATAATTTTACAATATTAAAACAAAATAAGGTTTTTAAGATAGATAGCATATATATAAGAAAAGAATGTAGAGAAAAAGATATTAAAGTGGAAGATGTATTTTTTGGGGGTTATGAAGAAGAGGTGCGCGAATCTATAGGGAATTTCCTACCTCATTGGAAGATTTAGGTATTATATCAATTGTCAAGTTTAAAGACCCTAAATTAATAATAAGTGCAAAGATGATAGTAAATAAATGTGTTATTATCAATGATTGTAAAATGAAATGCATTGCTATTCCATTTCAGCATCAATAAATATTTCTTTAAGAAAAACCTAAATTGTGACACCAGCTTTATTAGTAGATTATACATATTATATAATTTGTCCCCACGGAAAAATAAATATTCCAAAATATAATACAAAAAATTTCTAATATGTTAAAAAATATGCGAATATTGACCGAAGTATGTTACATTTTATTTTATTACATTTTGAAATACATATTTGTTCTTATGGGGGATGTGAAAATCATCGAAATTCGAAATAGAAGATTGGACAGTTTAGGCCATTAATCTTGCACTAGGCGAAGGGTAGTAGGAGGCAGGGAGAGAGGTTATCTAGAGATTTAATTTGACACCGTATTTTCCAGTATTTTTTGTATTCACGAAGATTTTACAAAGGTTAGTGTTTGATAGATAACTTAATTAATCTATTTACTGAAATTAAAAGGATAATTTCAATTTTTAGAAATTATACTCTCGAAATTGTCATTATCCTTTTAAGTAAATAGATTAATTAAGTCATCCATCAAACACTACCTTCATAAACTCTTCGTGAATACAAAAAATACTAGAAATTACGGTGCTAAATATAATTCCCTAGATACCCCCCCCCCCTCTCTCCCACCCTCCTGTCTCCTATTACCCCTCGCCTGGTTCAAATTTAATGGCCGAAACTAGACCAATGTTGGCTGACACATGGGCAAGCATTGGCCGATGTTGAGTAAGCACTGGTCTATAATATTGGCACGAGGTTATCATCCGATCAATTGCCATGATCGGTACAAGCATGGCAGTACTACTGGGCCAATATAATCGAACATTCGCCGGTCATGGGCCATGCATGGCCCGATGAAAAATTCCTACATGGGATGAGTAATTTTTTAATCATTGAAATTGGATGAGATCCTCTATATTCAAGCTTATCTGTAATTATTGGCAATAAAATATGCAGTACACATTCTTTGCTGAATCTGTATCTTCGTTTAAATTCCATATCGTCATAAATTTCAAAATGGTTTTCATTATCTTTAAGATATTTACGACGTAACTGAGCTATAGGTATCCGATTCCTAAGTTCGAATAATTCTTCTTCCGATGACAAATTTTCGTCATCGTTAGGATATGAACACGACATTGCAGTCATCTTTCAAATAATGGAGCCGTATGAGCTAGCTAAGAGAAAGCTGAATATTATAAATATATTAAAAACTATTACAAATAAAGAGGTACAATTAACACATTACTAAAATAACTTTATAAAGATGTTTTATTTATGTTGTAACACTTTGAAGTTTTAATTTAAATTAAAATATGAAAATATATTAGGTATATATATATGTATCAAGTAGTCTTAATTTTGAATTAAGGTCACGCGAAGATATTAAAATGCTTTTTCTAATTTCCGGCTAACAATTTCAATCAAAAGAACAGCGGTATTCGATCGTATTCATAGTCGTTCCTCCACCTCGACTCGAGTTTCAATACTACAATTACGTAACATTAGCCTGAGTCGAGTTCGAGTCGAGATGGAGGAACGACTATGAAAACGACCGATTATCAGGTTTCAAGTAAATTTTGATAAACTTGACTTGACTTGAATTTGGCGCGTCAAGTTCGAATTTTGACTTTGTACTGCTGTGCATACGGGCCTTATAGACACGGGGCGGGATTCACAGTTGATACTTAAGATTAAGTGCAAGCTTAAGACTGTTCTTAAGATGGCGTCAATGCTTGAGCTATTTCTTAAGCACAGATTTGAAGATAGATCTTGAGTTCTAACTTAGCCAAGATAAATGTTTCAAGTAATTGCTCAAGATCTGTCTCAAGTGGCTTTAAGTATGGTCTTGTCCAAGTCGACGAATTTGTGGACTTAAGAAAGACATCCCACCCACTGTTACTCGCTAGCGCCAATCATACATCCTTTCTGTTGTCTGCTGCAGTGTCATTTAAATTTTACAATTTTAGAATTTATTACTTTAAATTGTTATAAAGGTAAATCTAAATTTACAGTTATAAAGCGATGTAGCATTTAATAAGCTAAAAGGCATGAATATAAGGTCATTTATTTTATCATAATATATATACATTTTTTCACGATGCCTTTTTGAACCTCTTTTATATTTAATCATTTAATATCTGAAATATAATCAACAGACCATTATATTTATGCCTATGATATGGTGAATTAAAGTGTGCTATTCACACACATTTGAATAATTATTATAAATACAAAAATAAATTTCAGAAAATGAACAAAATGAATAATTGTGCACTGTATCAACAATTCAACGTGACCTGGTACAGTTCAGATACTTCTTCAGAAGAAGACGAATATCAAGTTCCTACGATTGGAGCAAGAACATATATAAGGGATGTAATGAACCCGTTTGAAGCCTACGATGAACAAAATTTTCATATTAGATACAGGTTTTCTAAAGATTCTGTAATGCATGGATTACTACCATTGGTGAATTCTAGCTTACAGAAATTTACCAAGAAAGGTTTACCCATTGACCCTATAATTCAATTGCTCATTTGCTTAAGGTTTTATGCCACAACTAGTTTTCAGGTAGTAAAATATTTGTTCTTTCTAATGTAGATTTTATTATTAAAATTATAAAAATCATTCTTACTTTTTGTTATTACAGAAGGTTATTGGAGACTTAATATTTCTGTCACAACCCACAGTGAGCAGAATAGTTTTTAAAATTTCTGTGATATTAGCAAGTAAGTTGCATACATATATTAAGTTTCCAAGGAATGAAGAGTCCATACAGGAAAATCGCAGACTATTTAATAGATTAGGGTATGGCAATGGGGCAATTGGGCTTCCAAATATTGAAGGACCAATTGATTGCACTCATATCAGACTAGGAAATAATAATTTTAGTAGCCGTGCAGAATCATACAGAAACAGAAAAGGATATTTTTCTTTGAATGTACAGGTACATATTAATAATATTTAACGATTTTCTAAGGATATATTTACATCTTATCAATAAGTTTATTTGTATGTTAAAGGCTATAGTAGGTCCACGTATGGAGTTCCTCGACTTAGTGCCAGAATTTCCAGGAAGGGAGCATGACTCCAGGATTCTTCAAAACTCGAGGATTTTTATACGCTATCAGCAAAGAGAATTGACAGGAATGCTAGTCGGTGATGCTGGTTACCCTTCTCTTACATTTCTTTTAACACCATTCCGCAATCCACAAAGTGAAGAAGAGGAAAGGTAATATTCAAAATGTTTAGAACTACATATATATATTATTTTTTTATACTTTGAGAAATCTTAATCGCTATAAAAATAAATTTTCACACATATAATATCATTCAATCTCGAACAAGGATGATTGTTGAACGAACCTTTGGTGTCTGGAAAAGACGTTTTCCATGTCTTTCAAAAGGATTAGCTTTAAACATCAACACATGTACCGCAGTGGTAGCAGCTTGTGGTGTTTTACACAATTTATCGCTGCAATATTATGACATTCTTGTAGACATCTTAGATAACGAAAATGAAGATGACTTAATTGTTGAAGATGAATATCATCGTGATGAGCCTGGAGATGGGTGCATTATAAGAAGAAATATTGTACAGCAAATGTTTGGTTAATTAAAATTTGAGTTCATAGTATAAAATTTTCTCTCAATATTTCTTCATAAAATACGAACAGAAAGAAGTAATAATATTTGTAAATACTATACATAGCACAATAATTTCTGTACAATATTGGAAGCTTCCCAATTAGCCTACAAATCGACACAATCGAACACAAATGGTACATTGCATGTCACAAACTGTACATTTGTGTCCGATTGTGTTAATTTTTAGGCTAATTAGAAAGAATCCATTATTACAAAATTAAAATTTATACTAATATCTTTATATTTGAAACATTGTGCAAAAAATACTGCATTTTTGAATTTCAATAAATACTGGTATAAAGGTTGTAAAACATTTTTTTAATATATATTTTACATAATTATAATTCATACAAAAACATGAGGCAAAATAAAAGTCACAAGAAATTTGATTTCTCAATCCGAATTATAATCAGAACCCCTAAAATTGATAAAAAATTAGATTATGCCTGAAATCGTTTTTGCAATATATCAATACTTACATTTCTTTTTGTGCAAGGTACTTTGATAGTTTTAGTCTCTCCTTTAACTCTTTTTGTTCTAGTATAAGTTTTTCCCTCGTCATTTTAAATAACATTTCTTGAAACTCCTCCTTTTGCTTGCATATTTCAATCTCATGGTTTATTTTAATCTCAGCCATTTGTAGCTCTTTCTGGCAGATGGTAACCATCCTAACCCTCTTCACTTTTTTAATAATATTTGACGCTTTATTAGTAAGATCTTAAAACAAGTTTTTGTTATATATTTCAAAAAATTATTAGAAGCATAAAGTATTATATGTTATAAATAATATTTTTAATTTATCACCTGATAAAATTTGGGCTTCTTCTATAGACGGGTCATCACAATCATCAGCGTTGAAGATATATCCTACATCAGAACAATGATTCTCTAATTTGTACATACATATTGTATCATTATATAAACTAATACATACCTGTGTGAGATGATTTGCCTTTCAAAGAGATAGATGGTTCGTGTGTTTGTAAATACACATTGTTGTTCGACATATTTTCTATTTTCCTTTTTTCACCAGATTGTACTGCTAATATAATATCTTGATGCAGCTCTGAAATATTTAAACTTTTTAATATACTATAGGTTTTATAGTAAATATAGTTTATTCTTTTATTCCAATGTTTTGAGTATTATTTTAAATATATACCTTCAGATTCCTGTTCGTTTAAGTTGCTGGATCCAATGAAAGGTGCTGTTGCATTTAATACTGGTAAAATTTCTAACACTTGAGCATCCACCTGAGGAAGATTTATTTCTGGTCCACCTCCGGTTAAATACCTTGATTGTTTTTCAGTGGTTAAAATATTTTTATTGATATGTTTAAGATTGGACCAGTATTTCTTTAGTTGACTCATATCCCTCTATATTATAAATATTAAATGGTAAAATTCATTTTTATTTCTACTCCGTTGCAAAAAAATTATAAATACCTGAGTTGAAACTAAAATAGATTTATTATATTCCTCTGTAATTAGTGACCATGCTTCAGATTTTTCTTTTATAGTTGATGAATTTGTTGCCCTAGATTCTATAATATGTTTATATTTTTTTAATATGTCTAAAAAGACTTGTTTCTCCAAATCAGAGTATACTGCCCGCTTGTGTGACATTACTCTATCAACATTATTTCGGGATCAACTATCTTAGTAACAAATGGGATAAAAAGTTAATTGTTAAAAAAAATATGAAAGATAAGTACTTCAAAATGTTGTTAAACTAAAAGTAAATAGGATCAAATTATAATAAAATTGATAAGATTTTATTATTTGTATATTCCTGCATAGAAATTTATTGGAAAATGTAGAAAATTAAATGCATTAATATAATATATATAAACGTTACAAAACATGTAAAAAAGTAAAATACGTACCGGATAAAAATTTATATTATTTATGTTAATTATTTATTGACAATCTCGTATACCATTCATAACCAAAGAAAGAAAAAGCAGCGTGTTGATAAGGGTAGTTTACAATGAAACTGTCATTTTCTATGCAAAGTGATTGGTCAATTCCAATAAAACTTTAGTAACATTCAAGACGCGTCTTCAAGTACAAGCTAAGCTTTAACTTCGTCAAGATATTCTTAAGATCCAAAAAGAGGTCTTAAGAATCGTCTGTGAAACTGAGGTTGTCTTAAGCAGAACTTAGGACTTTAGACAATCCTGGTCAAGTCAATCTTAAGTACGGACTTGAGTCACGACTGTGAACCCCGGCCACGGTCATTCTTTTAGGACTCCCCGAGGACGCTTCTCCTTATGTCAGGTTGCCTGGGTTGTTTGGCATGGCCCTGCCATACTTCCCAGGACAACCTGGACATCGTTTCCTGGAGCGCCGGTCTTTTCATCCGGGCCTCTGCCTGTCAACGGGGTCTATCCTTGACGTTAGCTATACTCCACTCGTGAGCCTATCTCACGAGTCGGTAACGTAGGGATTAATAATATCCACTCTTCGGTAGCTTTTATACTTTTTATTCGGTATCTCGTATACGTAACGGAGAACTTCGTTACATATCCCCCTCCGTAACGGAGGTTCCGACCCGAAACCGAAAGCGCCCGAACACGAGTTCGTTTTTCGCTGCCACGCCCAAGCGTGCAGTGATGCACTTCAGTCTGGGTTTACTGTTGCGGCAGCTTAGGCTTGTATGGCTTGATGTCTGCCGTAGACATTTTGCCAGTGACGTTTCCTGCCAAATCAGACAATTCTACAACTGTCTCCGATAACTTTTTCGCAATCATAAACGTTCCACCGAATGGTTTGTTCAGTGCAGCCGATATGTGTTTTGCGGCATTCGAGAGCTGTCGGTTGCGAACTAAGACTAACTCGCCAACCTCATAGTGCTTTTCACGACGACGTAGATTATACGGTCTTGCCTGCCTTCGTGCGCTTCTTCGAGAGCATACTTGAAAACTGTTCTGAGTGTTTCTAAGCGTTTCATGTTTCTGTCGGTTGCTGCATGATTTCGGTATCGCCTTCTAATTCACGTCGCGTCGACCTTGCCGATTCTGGTTCTCTACCCAGATTAGCGAATGCAGGTGTAGCTTGCAGTGAACCATTGTGGGCAGTATTAAATGCAAATCTAAATGCATCCAAATTCTGATCCCACTCTGGATGATCAGAATCGAGAAAGGCCCTCATCATCATCTTCAGGCTTCTATTCACCCTTTCGGTGGGGTTTGCCTGGGATGATATGGAGGTGTCGTGGTTTGCCTCATACCCGTTAATTGTAATAAAGCAGTTGTCTTTATTTACAAATTCGGTACCATTGTCGGTAACTAAAACTTTTGGTGTACCCCATCTATGAATCACCAAGTTTTCGATAGCCTCTGCAATCTTTTTGCCGTTAGCGCGTCGAAGTGGAGCTACTTCGATCCATTTTGTGTATAGGTCTTGGATTACCAACACATACGAGAACCCTTGTTTACTTGGCGTCAGTGAGCCCATAATATCTGCCGATATTAAAGTCCACAGCTGTTCAACAATTCGACGTCCCATGAAGCCGACGGGAGCTTGTTGTTCTACCTTGCAACGCTGACATTCGTCGCAGTGACTGACGTACGCCATTACATCTTTGAACATACCTGGCCAGAAGTAATTTATCGAAAGACGTCGATATGTACGATCGATACCTTGATGGCCGGCTTGCGGTAACTTATGGCATTCTTCGAGCACTTTCTGCCTGTACTCTCTGGGTATCACCAGTTTCCAAGCATCAAGATCTTCGAGCTCAGCATCTGCCAAATCTGAACGTCGTTGATGATACATCAACTCTCTATCTAATTTCCAATCAAGAAATTTTTCTGGCGTTCTTTCGATATCCTTTACGCGCTTTAAATACCACGCATCCTTGGTATCGGCGTAAGACGGTAGCAAACCATTTAAATTTTTCTGTGCTCTTGACAAAGCATCAGGAACATGATTTAAAGCTCCTTTACGATGTACACTGACATTCATCGAATCTGCTCGTGAAGAATGGCCTACTAGATTTGTAACTAGCTGGACAGCTTCAGGTCTCTAGTTCTCACCAAAGCGTAAAACGTCACGGTGACGTCAGATGACGTCACGATGACGTATTGGAGTCGTGGTGGGGAGAATAAGGAGAATCTGGTAAATTGCATATACTCGAGTGTAGCGGTTGATCGTCTTACTTTTGTCAAAAGTATATCATCTCGGGATAAAATGGTATAGTAAGAATTTTCTTCTTTCTCTGTCTAATAGCATAAGAGTGAGAGAGAAAGACATATGATACCCCATGTGCCCATTGATTCTGCTCGAGCACGTTTTTGGTATAGTGATAGGAATTTTGGTATACTGATAGAAGCGGTAATAATATAGTAATCAAACGACAGATCAATAAAAAGAAGAGGGCATATTCCAATGAGTGAAGTGTCAAAATGTGCAACTTAACCTCTGTAATTTGTATTAATTTATTAAAATAACTTGTAAGTGATGAACTTTTAATAAAATCATATTAAGTGTTATAAATTTGTATAAAAAATATGTATTTTAGTTTTAACCTATTATTGTGTAACATATGGTGTATAAAAATAACTGAAAATATATATTTTAAATTAAATTTATGTTGTTGATATTTTGTCAAGAATAACACATCATTAACTTTTATATTAATAATAAGGAGCTATATTCTTGAGTCGTAAAGTCCATTGGAGCTTGCAAGTCAACTATGGATCCCAAGCTTACAGCAATAAGATTCTACGAATAAAGAAGATGCAATTCATTATTAAAATAGATAATCGTTAACTCAGATTTTTTTGCAGAAACCTAATATCAATAGTGACAAGCTTTCGTATCTATTTCCAATTGGTGATGCTGGAAGAGAACCTCTGAGAGCTCCTGACAGCTCAACTGCCACAGGTCCAAGAAACAGCTATTTACGTAAATCTGTCCAGTGTCATGCAATACATTATCCAGAAGCCATTCTGCTATTATCCAGCTAATGTTTCTACGCAATATAATTAATTACTTATTAATTTTCAAATATACTAAATATGTAAAGAAGAAAAAGCCAATATATTAAAATCCATTTACTTACACTACATCTCATTACGTAACCATGAGTGAATATTGTTGAATGGTGACAGAACAGTTTATAGTTGCAGAATCAGAATACATTCCTGTTGTGGGTAATGTTGCTGGGTCCTTTTGTTCTTTCGCAGTATCCAAAAGCAGCAAATTTGCAATGATTTTACAATTATAGCCTATATTCGAAGAAAACTTTAATACTTAAACTTAAATTGAAGAATATTCAAATGATTAATAGTAACTCCTTACGGATTAAGATATCTTGCATTATTTTCAATTTCTGCTACCAGTGCGTATAGGCAAATTCAGTGGTAAATTGTTATTCTCATCACTTAGAGCTTGTTAATCCTGTAAGTTACGTAGCACTTTAAAGTGGGCAAACAAATCCTTACGCTGCATTATATTAGTCTTCTCTTCCTTCGCTAACTTTTGAAAATTCATATATTACTGTTATCCACGAGTATATTTACCCAGTGGCTGAAAAATATTAGAAAGAGTATGAAAATTCATTCTTAAAAGTAAGCATAAATTATTTCCATATTCATAAAGTTATACATACCTATTCTATTATTTAGCTGGATGTTAGCTGCCACGAAGACATCCATATGTAATGTGCCTGCCCTCCTTCCTTTTTAATCCAGTGTATTATCCTAATAGTTTGCTGCAGGACAGTCTTAAGTCAGAAATAGATTGAAGTGTGATAATTCGGTTCTACTTTCTCTTTACCCTGGCCTACCATGAGGAGATACTCTTTTTTATCTTGATTTTTCATAACGTAAATGATAAATAATTATTCCTGAAATAAAAACGTGCACACACACATATATATATATATATATATATATATTATTGTCTTTTCAGATTATATACTCTATTTTTTATCTTATATAATTTATTTTTTTTTTCTTTTTTTCAGTACTCCGAAAATTGATTTACGTTAAATAATATTGGTGGCCCTGAAAAGGGCCGATTTTTGGATCCGACACGTGGCAGAGCACATTCCTTTTTTATACCATGCAATCCGATCCATCTAAAAAAATACCCATTCGAAACCAACAACAGTAAAGCTCATTCAATAATCCGTCCAGTAGCCATTCCGCTCGATCACTTGATTAAGTCGATTAGGTATCGAGTTAGTCAAGTTAGCTAAGAACTCTGGGTCAGACCTAAGGCCTTCCCAGATATTCTTCGCTTGATCGAGAATCGCTGCCCTCGTCCTCGCGCCTGGCTCTATCCATCGTCTGGACATCAATGCCCAGACGTTCTCAATTAAATTGAGATCCGGTGATCGAGCGGGCCAATCCACCACTTCCAACTCCGGGTGTCGCGCAAACCACGCTCGCGTTTCGCGTGAGGTATGGATCGCTGAATTGTCCTGCACAAATCGGATCACCGGTACTTCATCCGCGGGATATACATTACGCACGCTTGGGAGAAAAATTTCTTCCAAGATGCGAATGTATTCCCGGGAATTCATACGTGGAGAAATCTCCACAAGATCACCGATATGTTCACCGGAAATCCAGCCCCATACGCCACACGATACGCGTCCAGACCGATGAGTCTGGAAGACGTGGTTTGGCTGCAACCGGGTATCGTTCGGGCGCCACACGTGCAAGGCCTGAGCCTGAGAGGGCAACGATATGAAAACCTTTTCATCGGTCCATATCGTAGCCTTCCAATCTGCACGGCTCCGCGAAAGATTCGCGAGGGCATAGCCAACTCTCTGCTCACGGTGAGCAGGAGTTAATGGGATTTTACGCGCTGGACGACGGCAGTGAATACCTGCAGAGTGTAAACGCCGCAGGCCGGTGGTCACTGAAGCTGGATAATCTATCTCCTCCACTATGTCGCTGACACTAGCGAAGGGATCTTCTTCGATCCTGCTCAGCAGCTGCTGGTCATCGATCTCCGAAGTCCTTTTCTGCCCTCTGTTCTCCGCTCTCCGGTCACGCAGTGCGTGGTCTCCGCCTTCGCGGTACCGACGTATCCAGCGCCTGACGGTGGTCTCGTGTGCCCCGCAGAGTACAGCGATCTCACTCGCGCTTTTCCCGCACTCAAAATAGCCAATGGCTCTTCCTCTGGTAGCCTCACTATGCTGTGACATCGTCGACGTATCCAATAGATATGAATGTTATAACAAATTAACGTTATTATCGATACTTCTAATTCAATAATCGAGGCATTATTCACTTTTATCTATAATAACGTTAATTTGTTATAACATTCATATCTATTGGATACGTCGACGATGTCACAGCATAGTGAGGCTACCAGAGGAAGAGCCATTGGCTATTTTGAGTGCGGGAAAAGCGCGAGTGAGATCGCTGTACTCTGCGGGGCACACGAGACCACCGTCAGGCGCTGGATACGTCGGTACCGCGAAGGCGGAGACCACGCACTGCGTGACCGGAGAGCGGAGAACAGAGGGCAGAAAAGGACTTCGGAGATCGATGACCAGCAGCTGCTGAGCAGGATCGAAGAAGATCCCTTCGCTAGTGTCAGCGACATAGTGGAGGAGATAGATTATCCAGCTTCAGTGACCACCGGCCTGCGGCGTTTACACTCTGCAGGTATTCACTGCCGTCGTCCAGCGCGTAAAATCCCATTAACTCCTGCTCACCGTGAGCAGAGAGTTGGCTATGCCCTCGCGAATCTTTCGCGGAGCCGTGCAGATTGGAAGGCTACGATATGGACCGATGAAAAGGTTTTCATATCGTTGCCCTCTCAGGCTCAGGCCTTGCACGTGTGGCGCCCGAACGATACCCGGTTGCAGCCAAACCACGTCTTCCAGACTCATCGGTCTGGACGCGTATCGTGTGGCGTATGGGGCTGGATTTCCGGTGAACATATCGGTGATCTTGTGGAGATTTCTCCACGTATGAATTCCCGGGAATACATTCGCATCTTGGAAGAAATTTTTCTCCCAAGCGTGCGTAATGTATATCCCGCGGATGAAGTACCGGTGATCCGATTTGTGCAGGACAATTCAGCGATCCATACCTCACGCGAAACGCGAGCGTGGTTTGCGCGACACCCGGAGTTGGAAGTGGTGGATTGGCCCGCTCGATCACCGGATCTCAATTTAATTGAGAACGTCTGGGCATTGATGTCCAGACGATGGATAGAGCCAGGCGCGAGGACGAGGGCAGCGATTCTCGATCAAGCGAAGAATATCTGGGAAGGCCTTAGGTCTGACCCAGAGTTCTTAGCTAACTTGACTAACTCGATACCTAATCGACTTAATCAAGTGATCGAGCGGAATGGCTACTGGACGGATTATTGAATGAGCTTTACTGTTGTTGGTTTCGAATGGGTATTTTTTTAGATGGATCGGATTGCATGGTATAAAAAAGGAATGTGCTCTGCCACGTGTCGGATCCAAAAATCGGCCCTTTTCAGGGCCACCAATATTATTTAACGTAAATCAATTTTCGGAGTACTGAAAAAAAGAAAAAAAAAATAAATTATATAAGATAAAAAATAGAGTATATAATCTGAAAAGACAATAATATATATATATATATATATATATATATGTGTGTGTGCACGTTTTTATTTCAGGAATAATTATTTATCATTTACGTTATGAAAAATCAAGATAAAAAAGAGTATCTCCTCATGGTAGGCCAGGGTAAAGAGAAAGTAGAACCGAATTATCACACTTCAATCTATTTCTGACTTAAGACTGTCCTGCAGCAAACTATTAGGATAATACACTGGATTAAAAAGGAAGGAGGGCAGGCACATTGCATATGGATGTCTTCGTGGCAGCTAACATCCAGCTAAATAATAGAATAGGTATGTATAACTTTATGAATATGGAAATAATTTATGCTTACTTTTAAGAATGAATTTTCATACTCTTTCTAATATTTTTCAGCCACTGGGTAAATATACTCGTGGATAACAGTAATATATGAATTTTCAAAAGTTAGCGAAGGAAGAGAAGACTAATATAATGCAGCGTAAGGATTTGTTTGCCCACTTTAAAGTGCTACGTAACTTACAGGATTAACAAGCTCTAAGTGATGAGAATAACAATTTACCACTGAATTTGCCTATACGCACTGGTAGCAGAAATTGAAAATAATGCAAGATATCTTAATCCGTAAGGAGTTACTATTAATCATTTGAATATTCTTCAATTTAAGTTTAAGTATTAAAGTTTTCTTCGAATATAGGCTATAATTGTAAAATCATTGCAAATTTGCTGCTTTTGGATACTGCGAAAGAACAAAAGGACCCAGCAACATTACCCACAACAGGAATGTATTCTGATTCTGCAACTATAAACTGTTCTGTCACCATTCAACAATATTCACTCATGGTTACGTAGTGAGATGTAGTGTAAGTAAATGGATTTTAATATATTGGCTTTTTCTTCTTTACATATTTAGTATATTTGAAAATTAATAAGAAATTAATTATATTGCGTAGAAACATTAGCTGGATAATAGCAGAATGGCTTCTGGATAATGTATTGCATGACACTGGACAGATTTACGTAAATAGCTGTTTCTTGGACCTGTGGCAGTTGAGCTGTCAGGAGCTCTCAGAGGTTCTCTTCCAGCATCATCAATTGGAAATAGATACGAAAGCTTGTCACTATTGATATTAGGTTTCTGCAAAAAAATCTGAGTTAACGATTATCTATTTTAATAATGAATTGCATCTTCTTTATTCGTAGAATCTTATTGCTGTAAGCTTGGGATCCATAGTTGACTTGCAAGCTCCAATGGACTTTACGACTCAAGAATATAGCTCCTTATTATTAATATAAAAGTTAATGATGTGTTATTCTTGACAAAATATCAACAACATAAATTTAATTTAAAATATATATTTTCAGTTATTTTTATACACCATATGTTACACAATAATAGGTTAAAACTAAAATACATATTTTTTATACAAATTTATAACACTTAATATGATTTTATTAAAAGTTCATCACTTACAAGTTATTTTAATAAATTAATACAAATTACAGAGGTTAAGTTGCACATTTTGACACTTCACTCATTGGAATATGCCCTCTTCTTTTTATTGATCTGTCGTTTGATTACTATATTATTACCGCTTCTATCAGTATACCAAAATTCCTATCACTATACCAAAAACGTGCTCGAGCAGAATCAATGGGCACATGGGGTATCATATGTCTTTCTCTCTCACTCTTATGCTATTAGACAGAGAAAGAAGAAAATTCTTACTATACCATTTTATCCCGAGATGATATACTTTTGACAAAAGTAAGACGATCAACCGCTACACTCGAGTATATGCAATTTACCAGATTCTCCTTATTCTCCCCACCACGACTCCTATACGTCATCGTGACGTCATCTGACGTCACCGTGACGTTTTACGCTTTGGTGAGAACTAGAGACCTGAAGCTGTCCAGCTAGTTACAAATCTAGTAGGCCATTCTTCACGAGCAGATTCGATGAATGTCAGTGTACGATCGTAAAATCGTATTCCATCAAGGCGAGAGCCCTACGAACAAGTCTTCCAGATGGATCTTTTAAATTATGCAACCATCGGAGACTGCTGTGGTCGGTAATTACAGTGAAGTGATAACCCTCAAGGTAACATCGAAACTTCCTTATCGACCAAACCACTGCCAAGCATTTCTGCTCGGTTACGGTATACTTTCTTTCGGGATCCGTAAGCGCTCTACTCGCGTATGCGATTACTCTTTCTTGACCTTCGATAACTTGTGTCAGAACAGCACCTAAGCCAACATTGCTAGCATCGGTCTGTAATGCAAACGGGATCGAAATATCTGGGCATGCAAGCGTTGGCGCGATTGTCAAACATCCTTTCAGCGCGTCGAATGCTGACTGCTGATTGGCTGTCCATTCCCATGACTGATTTTTCTTTGTCAATTTCGTTAGCGGTTCAGCAACTGTCGCAAATTCTGGAATGAATCTTCTATACCAAGATGCCATTCCCAAGAATCTACGAATTTGCTTTAAATTCTTCGGTATCGGAAACGTGATTACGGCTTCTGTTTTCGCCGGATCCACGCGAAGACCTTGACTGTCTACGATAAATCCGAGATATTTTACTTCCGTTCTACAGAAGAAACTTTTCTCCCTATTTATCGTTAGCTCATTTTGCCTTAACTTTTCGATAACTTTATCCAACCATAATACGTGTTTGTCAAATGTTTTGGTGACAATGATAATGTCATCCAAATAAACGAATACATGTGTATAAAATTCGGGACCCAATAACTTATCCAGAGCACGCTGGAATATTGCGGGAGCTTTAGTTAATCCATAAGGCATTCGCTTAAATTGAAATAAGCCTCTGCCTGTAACAATAAAAGCCGTGATACCACGTGACTTTTCTGCTAGCAGTACCTGCCAATACGCTTGACTCAAGTCGAGCGTTGTTAAATAATTGGCCTGTCGTAACTCATCTAGGATCGCAGCCATGTTCGGTAATGGGTACGCATCCTTTTTAGTTACCGCGTTAACGCGCCGGAGATCCACACAAAAGCGGAGCTTGCCATTGGCTTTCTTCGCCATGACTACCGGGCTCGCCCAATCACTTTGCGACGGTTCGATAATGCCATTGGTTAGCATATCGTCAACCTCTTGCCACATAGCTTGGTGGATCTTATCCGTGCACCTATGAGCTCGCTGTCTGATTGGCTCGTGATCGTGCACGTCAATTATGACTACCGGTAACTTTGAAATTCCAGGTTTTCCAGAAATGGGGGGTAGTTTAATTTCTTGGCGTTATCATTATCGGGAAGCATTAAGCCGTTATTCACCACTACACAGTTTAGTGATTCGTCATTCGAGAACCAATGTTTATTTTGAGGTTTTTTCATGTAAGCCCATTCTCCCGTGGAGAAGTCCACGACAACATGAGCATCTTGTAGGAAATCAAGTCCCAAAATAAAATCACTCGAAAAGGAAGGCATCCATAGTGTGTCAACTATAGTTGTCTTCCCCTCAAGAAATATCGGGATCTTGGCGGACTCAATTACTTTACATGTGTAATTGTTGCCAACGGTAACTCTTAAGGGTTCTATTTTATTGGCTTGTATACCAATTGAGTTAAACAATTCAATGGCTACTTTGCCTGCAAACGTGCGTGAGGCTCGCGAGTCCACCAGCGCACGCAGCTTTTTCCCTTGTACAATGATCGTGGTGTAGAATGCTAGTTTCCTAGATCTATCGCCAAACGTCGTAATTACTATATCTGTAATATCACCGACCGGTAACTTATCGACCGATTGATCATCGTTCGAATTTACGGTAGCAACCACTCGAGCGCTTGTGTCCTCTGAGTGTTTGTTTACATTCTCCGTCTCCAACATAACATGTTGGTCTGAGAAGTCGTGGGAGCGATAATTATGGTTAATATTCACACATTGCTGTACTGAATATTCTTCAACATAATTATCCGGGATCATATTATCTTGGCTTTCACCCAAGATTTTCGGTATCATGTTTTTCCGCTCTTGGAGTGGCGTAACATGCTCGGGAAATTTTACGAACTCCTCTTGGCGTTTTTTGAACAGCATTTAGGGCACTCCGCTGTAGAAACCCCTTTGCTGCCACATTGGTAACAGAACATTGTTCTCTGCTCTTTACACGCACTCCAACCGTGTCCAGCTTTCCCGCAATTAAAGCAGGTAGCGTTCGGGCCCGGTTGTTTACGTTTTGAGCCCTGCCGGCTGTTATTGTTGCCAGCTGCCTTATCTAACGAAGGTTTCGACTTGGAACTGGTTCCTTGTCGGTTCCTTGTTGATTTGAAGGCTTTCAAATGCTCTTCGTTATCATTCGAATCCTCCGTTGTTGATTCGTCGGTATCAGAGCTGGATGTTTTATCCACTTCTAGGGCACATACACCGTGTCGCCTAGACTCTCGGAATCTTCCATGACTGCTGGTATACGCCAACTCAGGAACTAAACTTTCCTCAGGCGCGGCAGGTGGACGGTATTTTAATGACGGCCTATATGCGGCTTCGAAATTGAGCGCCAAACGCTCGAATTCTCGATACGTCACGTATTTGTGTATAGCAATGCCTCTTCTATACACCGGTAACATATTCTTGTGGGCGATAGCGATTCGGCTCCAATCCGATCTTTCTCTGCCTATTTTCCGAATATACGACTATATATTATGCAAATAGGCTCGCACAGGTTCGTTAGCACCCTGAGTTCTTGTTAGAAGCTCAGTCTCCAGTTCTTCCTCCCATGTTTGTGATCTGAAATAAGACCTTAAGGCGGACTTAATGTCAGACCAGGTTGAGAATTCGTTATCCTCAAACCACATCCTCGCCACACCTGTTAGGATGTGGGGAAAGACGTCAACAAGGTCGGAATCTCTTACCCTGAGAAGGTTCAGGACGGCATCGGTTCGAGAAATAAAACTCTCAACCGCCTTCGTTCCATCGCCCGCAAAGGTTAAGTTTGACCTCTGGGGAGATTCGAGAACAAGCCAACGAGGCATACAGTCATCCCCTTGGCCGGTAGCTTTTCCAGGTTTTCCCTTCAGGATCCTCGTCCTGTAGGCCCCCTGGAATATTTCAGCCGAAGCATCGTCCGATGTCGGTTGGGATTCGGGATCATCACTCGACCTTGTCACTGTCAACAAAGGTTGACCCTGATTGGTCGATGCCGGTAGAGCGGCCGCGGTCTTTCGCGGTCGGCCTCTAGCGCGCTTTTCAGTAGCAGAAGCAGCTGCCACTGCTGCTTCATCGGGAACAGTCTTATTTTTCAGCAGCTTGTCAAAAGCCTGCTGGACTTGAGATATGAAATCCTGGAAAGACCCTTCCAGTTTTTCCATTCTCTCGTCTAGACTCGAGATCTTCTTCTCTAGGTTCGCCTGGGAAGCATCGATAGCCGTCGGTTCTGCGAACTCATCAGAGTCGCCCGACCCGGTACTCCTTTTCCGTCCTGTGGACTCAGCCATCTACGTATAAATATAATAGTGCGTTGTTCGTGTCCTTGGTCCAAGGGTTGTCGCTGGAGTGAGCCGGCAAAATTTTGTTTTGCCGCGTCAGCCGTCCGTCGGGTAGGTTACCCCCACCCGAGCTTTGGGCATGCGCAGACGATCTAAGTGATTCTCGTATTCTCACTTATCGCTTCTGCTCGATAATAATCGCCCTTCGATTAATCGAATTTCGATCTAGGCGATTGATAGCTCTTCTTCATCTACGGGCCGCTAGATGGCAGCACTAGGATCGAGTTTATCGACCTCTAGTACCATCGATCACGACCGACGGCAGTACTTCGACGAATTATTGATTCGTCTTGCTGTCGATTACCGCTAGATGGTAGTACCGGTATCATTTTTCGACAGAGGGTCCACGTGTGGTCTCTGTCTTACCTCGTTCTGAAAACATTGGCCTTTACTGGCTCTAGCTCATCAATTTCTGTTTGTTTGGATGGATAAGAAAGGAATGAAAAGGAAGGAATGAAAAGGAAGGAAAATAGGATGGAAAATTGATGGGAAATTCACCGAGGTGTACGATAGCGTGCGGGATCGTACGATTTCTCGTACCGGTAACATTCGATAACTTGCAGGAGGAGTATTTCTAGGGCTCGACTACCTGCGAAACCCTATCCATACAGACCTCCTTACGAGCCGCCTTCGTCTTTAGCGGCTTTGAAGGTTTTTCCTTCGGTGGGGTTACCACCTGGGGAACTCCCTTCGGAGTCGCCTCGGAAGGCCGTGGTTGGGCGTGTACTTTCCCACGCTCGGATTTGTGTTTTGCCGCTATCACCTTACGTGGTACACTCCGGGAAATATATTCTGTCCAACATGTCAACAAAGGTTTTAAAGACCTTACTTCTCAAGCGGAGAAGGCTTCCCCCACCAAGTAGCCTACCTGTACTTGCATCAAGCTTAGGGTAATAAACCGCAGGCCATAAATAAAGGCAAATCAATTATACCTGTTACTCCAAATGCTAATACAAATTTTTAACTTTTATATTGTTAATTAAATATTTTTTAAATTATTATTAAGATGTTGCTTACATTTTTATGATGAAAATGAGCCTAAACACGGCATAAATCGGATAATTATTTCCATATTAATAATGTTTTACATATTTCATTATAATAAATTGTAATTCAAATTAAGCTTTATTTTTTTTATTTATTTAAATAACACATTCCTAAAGAGTATAATGGCTTATTAATTGTTATCAGGACTGATACCATGTCTAAACAGATATTGGGCATTGTTTTGGTTTTTAATTTAAAGCTCTATCAAGCAATAATCGAAAGACAATACTCTTTTTTTTATTAACGACTGTTCTTGGTTACTTTTCTATGAATTAAAGTTAATGTATGTTTCTCAGCTGCTATATTATTATTGTTATTGATCTTCCTCAAAAAAAAGTTAACAGGCATATGAGCTCATCTTATGTAATATAATAGGTCTAGTGTAATCATAACATAATAGATATTATCTATTTGAAATAATATGGGCTATAATCCCATCTATTTGAATTTCACTGTTTACTTCTCACGAGAAGCTGTCAAACGTGCGTCAATTTTAAAGTACCTCGACGAAAAATTTGAAATTATATAAAATGAACCCAAAAGAAATATTATTAATAAAAAAAGGTATTGCTGTGGGAATGTTTATATGTGGTGCTAATAATCGTGAAATATCCCGTAAAGTGGAAATATGTGAAAAGACAGTGGGCCGTTGGTTGAAGCAATACCAAGATCACGGGATAGAAGGGCTTCAAGATCGACGTGATACAAATAGTGCACCCAGCAAAAATACAGCGGAGCAAGACGTAGCAATTGTTGCTGCAATGGATGCTCAGCCTTTTGAGCCATTAGTTAGAATTTTAGACACAGTGAATGATTTAAATGTTTGTCCAAGAAACTGTACGAAATAAATTACACAAGGCGGGAATACACTGTCATCGACCAGCGAAGAAAATTAAACTAACCGATGAACATCGACGGAAAAGAATTTTGTTTGCAACTACATATTTAAGAGCCCAGCCAACATTTTGGGACAATGTGGTTTGGACAGACGAGAAAGTTTTCGTATCAACTATGGATGGCAGAATGCACGTATGGCGCCCAGACGATAAACGGTTTGATGACAAATATGTTTCACCGAAAGACAGAAGTGGTAGAATTTCTTTAGCATTCTGGGTATGGGTGACTAAAGATGGAGTTGGTGAAATCCATGAAATTGAAACAAAAATGAATGCAGAAATTTATTGCAATGTTTTGGAAACTGTCATGCTTCCTACAGTGAGAGCACTATACCCTGAGGAAGACGTTCCAAAAATTAAATTTGTACAAGATAACTCAAGTGTGCACACTGGACACATGACTAAGAATTGGTTCGCCGAGCATCCGGAAATCGAATTAATTGACTGGCCAGCAAAGTCACCCGATCTGAATGTTATTGAAAACATTTGGGGTATAATGACAAAGAGGTGGAGGCCTGATTAAGAAAGATCAACAGCAGCATTACGACGACATGTTTTACAATCATGGAACGATTTAAGAAGAAATCCATCCATTTGTAAACATTTAGTCGAATCGCTCCCAAGACGTTTAAATGCTGTAATAGCCAATAAAGGACACTCCATTGGTTATTAAGGTAAATTGTTTAATTTCTTAATACAATTAATCGTAAAGTAAAAATTTGTAAATTAAAAAGAAATTGTTTCCTTAGATCGTTGATTTTTCTTGGTCTGAATCTTGCCGATTTGTCATATGGCCCATATGTTACCATAACATTTAAATTGCATGATGCTACCAGTCAATTCAATTTATTTCCGGAGCTTTGGAATCTTGTACGAATTTAAATTTTGGACATCATCTTCAGGGAATTCTGCGATCACTGGAATCATGATTGGTACCAAAACATATACTTCTGCATTCATTTTTGTTTTAATTTTATGGAAATTTCCAACTCATTTTTTCGTTCGAATCTACTACTTCTGTCGATTGATTACATATTTGTCATTGAGCCGTTTATTGTGCCTGCAGCATATCACTGTTATCCATAGTTGATATAAAATCTTTCTCGTTAAAATATCTTAGTCTGCAAACAAAATTCTTCTGTCAATGTTTATTGGTTAGTTTAATATTTTTCGCTGAACAATGATAGATATTCACCATGCAATTTATTTCGTATAATTCTTGGATAAACATTTAAATCATGCACTGTATTTAAATTTATAGCCGATAGTTCATCCATTGCAGTAACAACTTTTAGAAAAAAGAAGTTCACTAATTTTATTATTGACAAGGCCCCTTTACAGCCGCTTTTTATGAACTATTTATTTTTTATTAATTTGACGATGGTGAACATATTTATTATTTTGAAATTATTTTTTTATCTACGTATATTTGTTCTTATTTATTTATCATTGTATCACTATTTATTTATTTGTCATTGTACTGCATGTGTATTTGTTCTACTTAACGGGATCCCTCAAGCCCTCTGTAGCCAACATTACGGAACGAAAAACGAGGGAGAATTGTCCAGCGCTATTTTTTAACCGATTTCAATGTTTTTGGGCTTATTGGAATCGTTAGGACTCGCCTTTCGTCATAAATAAAGCCGTATTTTCTAAAAAAAACGTAAAAAAATAAAATTGTTTAAAAATTCGCATTAATAATATTTAAACGCAAAACAAATCGAAAAATCGGGCTTCTTTATGACGAGGTGCCAGACCTAACGATTCCAACAAGCTCAAAAACATTGAAATCGGTTGAGAAATAGAGCCGTACCATTATCCCGCGTTTCTGAGGTGGACGAAAACCAAAAATTTTTAGGAAGGCAGCTAGGCTTCCGCCCCTCTCGCGGCTCACGCTAACGTGTTCCCCCACTCCAGCATCGAAACTTACTGCGAAACTTTCCTCATATTTACGCTATTCCCCTATCTGTAGCTATACACATATAAATACCGCTAAAATAATGTCGAGAACATTTCATTTCGCCGATATAATGAAATTGCTAAAAATGCAATTATCATTTTGAAATAAAATTGTAGAAAAGGAGATTTCGTAATGCTTGAAATATAGGGCATACGGCGAAACGCGGGACAATGGTACAGTCGTATTTTTCAACAGAATTTGATGAGACTAGTCATAACTAAAGTCATTCTTCATGTAGATTGTCCTAAAGAGCTCGCATTTTCGATCAAGCCTATAGTTTTCCAGTTATAAACGATTGAAGATGGACGTGCGCAACAGCTGATCTACGCGAGAGAAGAAATATGTATTTGTGCGTCGTGCAACTTCAAACGTTGATAGCTGAAAAACTATAAGCTATATCGAAAATGCGAGCTCTTTAGGACAATCTACATGAAGAATGGCTTTAATTATTACTAGTCTCATCAAATTCTTTTGAAAAATACGACTGTACCATTGTCCCGCGTTTCGCCGTATGCCCTATATTTCAAGCATTACGAAATCTCCTTTTCTACAATTTTATTTCAAAATGATAATTGCATTTTTAGCAATTTCATTATATCGGCGAAATGAAATGTTCTCGACATTATTTTAGCGGTATTTATATGTGTATAGCTACAGATAGGGGAATAGCGTAAATATGAGGAAAGCTTCGCAGTAAGTTTCGATGCTGGAGTGGGGGAACACGTTAGCGTGAGCCGCGAGAGGGGCGGAAGCCTAGCTTCCTTCCTAAAAATTTTTGGTTTTCGTCCACCTCAGAAACGCGGGACAATGGTACGGCTCTATTTCTCAACCGATTTCAATGTTTTTGGGCTTGTTGGAATCGTTAGGTCTGGCACCTCGTCATAAAGAAGCCTGATTTTTCGATTTGTTTTGCGATTAAATATTATTAATGCGAATTTTTAAACAATTTTATTTTTTTTTTCATTTTTTGGGAAATAAGGCTTTTTTATGACAAGGTGCGAGTCCTAACGGTTCCAACAAGCCCAAAATTATTAAAATTTGTCGAAAAATAACGCTGGACAATTCTCCCTCGTTTTTCGTTCCGTAATGTTAGCTACAGAGGGCTTGAGGGATCCCGTTAACATTGTCTTTCTATTTATTTATTTATTTATATATTGTGAGTAAGTAATTTATAAAATGACAAATCTTTTATGTAGAGTGCAAATGGAAAATATGTATTGTGATACACAAATTAATGCGTGATAAATAAAAGTTTTATTTACAAGTGTATTTATAAAATTTATGTATATATTTCCAAACCATATCCTAACTGTGCAAGAAAGACTTCAGAATGGTTCAAAATAAATATTATTTGTGTTGCATTACAGTAACATAAATCTGATTTATCATTAGAACTTAATGGAATGAAAACTGTTAAACATAATTAATATAGAAGTAATTATCCGATTTATGTCGTGTTTAGGCTCATTTTCATCATAAAAATGTAAGCAAAACCTTAATAATAATTTAAAAAATATTTAATTAACAATATAAAAGTTTAAGATTTGTATTAGCATTTGTAGTAACAGGTATAATTGATTTGCCTTTATTTATGGCCTGCGGTTTATTACCCTAAGCTTGATGCTAGTACAGGTAGGCCGCTTGGTGGGGGAAGCCTTCTCCGCTTGAGAAGTAAGGACTTTTAAAACCTTTGTTGACATGTTGGACAGAATATATTTCCTGGAGTGTACGTTCGTACCCGCTTTCGCCACGTATGGACCGATTCTCTGCCAATGCGGCCCACAGGCAGGGCAGGTGCGCAACGTTTTCCCGGTGCGCCCACACCCTTTACAGAAAGCATCTGTAACTGGTGTAGGGCATTCGGAAAACCGATGGCCCTTACCCTTGCAATTCCAGCATATACGTATGCCGAAATTGCCGGCAGCGTGCGTGGCCAAAGGATCGGAAGGCTTCGCCTTCTTCACCAGTGGTGCCGGAGTCACCTTAGGCGGCAATGGTAGCCTTGCTTCTTTTGGAGGCTTAGCGGACGCCATCGCTGCGTACGACGGCCGCTTCGTCTCCGGAACAGCTACCGCTGTCTCCCGTTGGGCCTCCCTGGCCCGCTTACGCTCCTCTCGGGAGAGTTTGCGGACAGGGGTGCTCAACCCAGGTGCCTTGGCCACCTCGACCGCTGCCACGACTTCGTGGTAGAGACCGAGGTCCGCTCGGAAGAGAGCAGCCAGCAACTCCACTAGACTACGTCTAGGAAGACCCTGATTACTCCCCTCCATAGGCGTCGGGGTTACCGAACGCATCCTGCAGTGTCGCTGCATTAATTCGCTGAGTACATGCGTACCCAGCTCCTCATGCCCAAACTCCGCAGGGTGTTTCGCCAACCCCTCGGTAACAGATGGGCTACCGCCCACCTCGGTAACAGCAACGCAGGTTGCCGCCGGAACGTCAACCTGCGCCACGAGAACAGGTGCGGGAACAGGAGCGGGACCCTCAGACGGGCCCGCAGGAGACGGGGATGCCAGAAGGGCATCCTCGTCGAGGATGTCCAGCGCCATCGGCGCTGGGCCGGGACCGACGCGAACGACGGCAGTCGTGGTCGAGGAAGAGGCGTTCGGAGATGCCATTGTAGGCAGAAAGAGAGAGAGCGAGGAAGGTGAAAGTGAGAGAGACGGAGAGAACGTAGGTTCTATCGTGATCCAGGGTAGGATGAAGTGTGAGGCGACTTGCCGGCTCGCGAAGCGTTAGCGAGGCGTTATCATCTGTTGCCAAATTTCCGATTCTGCGCTTAATTCGGTAATTATGTTTGGCAACATCTCGATAGCTAACTAATTGAACTGCTCTGACAGTTAGCCGGTCGGGCTACGCCAGGCAGCATGGCTCAGCTCAGCCGGTCGACTTGTTTACAAACAAGCGCTCAGCTGTCACTTGCCAAGTCAAGAAGCCTTTTCGGTAGCGTTAGATTTTAACACGGGTGAATATAATATTAAATTATATTTGCGCCCGTGGTTCTCATCCAATTTTTCGTTAGCTTAGCATGGGTTGCTCGAATTCTACGTGAACACGTCAATTCGATCAGGTTATCAATTCTTAACAGAATTTGATCCCTTTTACAACCAGATGATATTTCCATGCTTTTTCAGCGTTTCCGAGCCTCCAGAAAATCCACCTATTCCCTGAAAACTCCAACACTTCCGGTAACTTCTCGGACTTGTGGATTATTCGTTCGCCGAATAATTAATTTATAATCAGAAACCACGTTGGGCGCCATTTGTAACGTTATTCCCGTCAGTGTGAGGGACCACTCACACTACGGGTTTTCTCATTACCTTCGCCCGTCCTTTTCCATCGGTATCAGGGCGCCAGTTGGTCAGTCGGGTGGCCAATAACACTACGTTATCAATTGAGTCTTCCGACTCCATTCTTTATGCATCTAATCCGGCCCTGCGACCATGCAATTGGACGGTAGCGGTAGCCAGGGTCGCTCAGTATGCTAGGTCGTGGAGAGATGGGAGGGTTCCTTACGGAAGTCCGAGCCTCGCAGACCTATCTTCTGAAGGGCATACATCTATCCCTCACCACCCACACCCAGGCGGTGGTGAGGAATACGGGAACATGCGGTATCATTTTCCAAGCATAGAGTTTGCCAAGAGCGGACCACCATGGAGGCAATGTTCGCGGCCCGCCCAGCCATAGCGCAAGCCTATGGGATTACGGAGGGCACCGGGACACATTCCAACGGGCTAACTACGCCCCTGCACAACCCGCTATGCGTTGGCCGGTAACCAGTCGTGACGTACGTGCAGGCTGGCCTATTCGCTATGTGCACACCTACACGTTGGCAGTCAGGTAAGAATGTGTAGCAATATACATAAACAAAAAATGTCCGGCAAAAATGACAAAATTTACCGACAGTTAGCGCTGATATTATGCATATGCATCACTACACATTCTTACCTGACTACCAATGTGTAGGTGTGCACATAGCGAATAGCACATACCTCACGTACGCGAACCGACCCATGGCTGTCTGGGTGCCGCGTCACGCGCTCACCAGCACGCACGGACACATCAGCACAGTCCCATGGTCGCGTTCCGACTGCCTGCTATGGCAGTCTGCGCACATTCGCGCAGCCTGCTTGAAGCGCGTAACCAGCGTTCAAGCCAGACTCGATGTTCTTCTCCCCTCCTCGTGGGGACTTATAGACACGGTCATTCTTTTAGGACTCCCCGAGGCCGCTCTTCTTTATCTCAAGTTGCCTGGGTTGTTTGGCATGGCCCTGCCTTACTTCCCAGGACAACCTGGACATCGTTCCCTGGAGCGCCGGTCTTTCCATCCAGGCCTCTGCCTGTCAACGGGGTCTATCCTTGACGTTAGCTATACTCCACTCGTGAGCCTATCTCACGAGTCGGTAACGTAGGGATTAATAATATCCACTGTTCGGTAGCTTTTATACTTTTTATTCGGTATCTCGTATACGTAACGGAGAACTTCGTTACACAGTTCTTCCAAAATCAATATTCCGTAAATAAGGAATTAAGATTTCATCTTTTAATAAAGCAGGCTTGATACATTTTTGTAACAAAAACATTAAAAATTTCATGCAGGATTTATGCAGTACATGAATTCTAGTTTCGCTTGTTTGAAAAAATGCATTAAAAGTATTAATTTTTTTCAATATATTTTCCAGAAAATATAAGTAAGGTTTTGTTTCTGGATTATTCATTAATAAAAGCATTTCTTCTGCTTGACTTTTATTTTCTGACATTTGTTCTAATACAAAAGTATGAATAATGTTCCATTGTTCTAAAATCCGTTCTATGCATGTATGACGAGAGAGCCAACGCGTTTCTGCATATTTTAATAAATTTTTAGTCTCTTTCTCAAAAGACTGCTGAAAATCTGTAGATATAGATGTCCTTTTAGGACTTCCATTTATAAAAGTGACTATTTTTTTTATAAAGTTTCCGCATTCTACTGGCAACGTTTTACATGCATTAGAAGCTACTAGTGCAGAGGAGTGACAAATGCATGGCATTGTTACTAATCGTGGACAATTCTTTAAAAGTCTAGTTTGGAAAGAATCGTGCTTTCCAATCATTACGGATGCATTATCACAGCTTAATCCAATTATCTGTGTGATATTGACCTCAGTCAAGTTGGCCGGAAATAATTGAATAATGGAAAAAAACTACAGGAGTTGTTTGTTAAGCGTTTGTAGATGTTTGTTATATCAATAAAAGCGTTTGTTAGTTGCTAATTTTTGAGAAAATGCAAAAATAAAAGCCAGCGTTAAGTTGGCCGAACATTAATTACTTTTCTTTAGATAGGGTGTTATATCGATTCAGAATCGTTTGTAGTTTCTATATATAAAAGAAAAAATGTTTGTTAGTTAATGGATTTGAACGAAGATGAAATTAAAAATGCACAATTTAGTTCGAGAGCAATTATAGGTTATATATATTATTCTATTTTACGATTTTACAACTATATTGATAATAAACGTTTTTTAGTTGTTTGTAGATTCTTGTCACACCAATAGAAACATTTGTTATGATTGATAATTTTTGCAAAAATGCAGAAAATAAAAATCGCGTCAGTGTGAAATTGACTGGACATTAACTAAATTTTTCCTTAAATAATGTAATCACATCGATTTAGGAACGTCTGTAGTTTCTAAAAACATAAGTTACATTTGTTAGATGTTAATTATGAAGAAAAATCAAATTACAAACATTTCCAATTTTGTCCATGCATATGTATGTATGTACATACTACATTATTATGGACAAAATTGGAAATGATTGTAATTTGATTTTTCTTCATAATTAACATTTAACAAACGTAACTTATGTTTTCAGAAACTACAGACGATCCTAAATCGATGTGATTACATTATTTAAGGAAAAATTTAGTTAATGTCCAGTCAACTTATTCACACTGATGCGATTTTTATTTTCTGCATTCTCTCAAAAATTAGCAACTAACAAACGCTTTTATTGATATAACAAACATCTACAAACGCTTAACAAACAACTCCTGTAGTTTTTTTTCCATTATTCAATTATTTCCGGCCAACTTCACGGACACGTGATATTGGTATTTCTTTTTCTATAAGTTCACTACTAAATGCTTTAAACAGTTTATCTGCTGAACAGTCGCTTGCATCTAAGTTTATTAATTGAAGTAAATTTACTTCCACGCGTAATGATTTACTGTCCACGTATCGCGTAAGTAGTGTCATTTTTTTCTCATTACTAATGTCTGAAGTTTCATTCTTAAATACGGAAAACTTATGATTTTGTAACTTAGTAGTTATCCGTGCAGTTTCATAAGGACATAAGACATTAGTAATAATATTTCTTAGTTTTGTTTTCCCCAAAGACATTGATTGCAGAACATCCGGTTCCTTACCAATTTCTTTGAAGATTGTCAACAACTCTGCACTCTACGTAAATGGAATATTATGTTCCACGAAGAAAGTTGCTAGCTTGATTTCAGCGACTTTAACTTTATCGTTGAAATCAAGGTGACCTTCTTTAGAAGTACCAGGATATGTCATTTCCTCGTCTTCTACAATATCTAATTCTTTTATTTTTACTTTATGAATCTCGGAATTAGCATGCTGAATGACTTTTGCTTTGCCGGATTCATAATATTTTTTGCAAGCAACGTAAAAAAATTTATAATCGTCGTTGGGAACGCTCCGTAGCCAAATCTTCCAAGAAGGGTTTTCATCACAAACCATTGAGGTTGAAAACGCTTCCGTCTGGAGATTAATGATTTCCCCTTTTCTTCCATTTTCTATTTATATTATTATTAATATATTGTACTCACAATATTAATGTATTCCTCTACAGGTAATCCTTTATCGTTTCTTTATTAAATATCACTAGTCACCAAAGTTAAAACACTTGAATGAACCTAGTAATTATTATAAATATCTTTTCAAAAATTAATAATTTTTGAAAGGCACAACACGGTCACTTAATTACTCAATTTGTGTAATCTTTATTCGCGTTATTATTTTAAGTCGTTCAATGTAGACGATTGAAACCGACTGAACGATGAATATATACATTAGCTGGAGAATCATATTATTGTTTGCATTTTCTAATAAGAGATACATAACACATATAACTGGATCATCCTCCTTAAGACTTAAGCGTGAGCCTTTACCGGTATCAATTTGGTGCGAAAGTAAACAAATATTGACAGCCCGTGTAAGGTCTGGTTGAAATAGACGTCTCATTTCCAATGGATCAGCTGGCCCGTCAGTTTAAAGCGTAAGTATTCTAACTTCATTTTGTCCTAAATATTCAGATTTAATGACAAATTTTAATACTTAAAACCAATTTATAATAATATTTTTGTTTGAGTGTTACAATTAAAAATTTTAACTTTAAAATATCAATTTCCTAAAATTTGAGAGATAATCGCTATTCTTATCAAAACAGTGTATATTATTCTTGGTTTAAAATTTCGTTTGTTTTGTTTTCCAGAATGCCATACATAGGGGAAGCCTCAGAAAGTAAGCATATTTATCTCATAATTTAAATAATTTTAAATTATAAAATTATATTCATTTTTTATTATAATTTGTATCATCAATAGACGACAACCGCAGCATTGGCGAACGGCTCCAAACATTAGAGCGAATGGTGCGCGCGTTGCTGGTGCGCCAGCAACAACAATAACAACAGCAACAACAACGGCAGCAACAGCCGCAGCTGGAGTGGCCGGGAGAAGGGCCCTCCCACCCACAAAACAATGTGGGTGAGGGTGTGGGGCAGTCGGTGGTCACAGAAGAGCGAACGCGTAAGCATACATATTTATTAAATTATTAAAATTATCATACCCGCGGTCCACTGGTTGAAATACGTATAGGTTCAGATTCATTCCTTAATGTATAAAAAATTGCAATAAAAAACTGCAGTTGTTGGAAGATTAAAAATTCTTTAAAATACTTTTAGCCATTTGTTAAAAATATTTAAATTTTGTTGAACTCTGTATACATTTATAAATAATTGTACTTAAATAAAAAAGTAAAAATTCTATTATTAAAATAACTGTTAATTTATTACAATTATTATATTGCAGGAACTTCGCGAGGGGGTAAGGCCCGGCGCCATTGGGCGCAAATGCGCGGTGGAGGAGTTGGGAGAGGAAGAGGAGGAGGAGGAGGAGGATCGAGAGGAAGGGGAGGATTCACGGAGGTGGTGGAAGAGGAAGTGGAGAGGAGGAGGAAGAAGGAGGTGCGGGGAAATAAAAAATTTTTATTTCAATTTTTAAATAAAATTTATATTAAAATGTAACCAGGTCTACTTATTCATTTAATCCTATCCCACTGTCGTAATAATTCATCGAATTTGTGAAGGGTAATGAAAGGAGGATTGTTTAGTGGGTAGTGTTTAGACCTTAAAGAACCAGGGAGCTTGAACCAACTTTGAAATAATCGGAGCAATGGTAATTCCTGGGGGTCGTGAGTCCCACACTACCAGCAAAGAGACAAGAATTATAATGATAAGTCTGCTTGTTGGTGTGCATAAAGGCATTTTAACCTCTTTAAAAAAAGAAAGCAAAATCCCATCCCAATAAACGTTAAAATAAATGTAAAACAGTTGGTTAATAAATAATTGGAAACATATATAAGTATCTTCCGGATACTGAAGCATATACTCCTTTAACTTTGAAACACAAAGGAGTTAACAAATATCAATACAGATGTAATCAGAACATGATTGTCCTATAATAACAGTAGATGTCTATGTGTCTGTTGAAATAAATACTTATTATATCCACAGAGCATCAATATATGCATTTATATCTTTAAGAAATGTTGTAACTTTCAATTGTGCTATGTTTAAAGTCAAAATGATTTTCTCCTTCCGTATGTGAATATTAGAGAAGAAGGAATCATTTTTCGATCTATTTGACAGATCAGCTGTTTGATTTCGAAGCAATTACTCTGAGTTCAATAGCCTTTGGTTTTTGCGGCATTTACCCGAATGTTGTGTGTTTATCAGTCTGTCTTCTTCTCGCACTTTAAATAGCGGGCTCTCTCTCTCTAGCGCACGCTTTAGTTTACCTGTTCGCTGCATAACACAGGCTATCTCTGTTGTACTTACTCAATATGTACGTTTTATATTCTGATAGCCTTTTAGTACAGTATATATGCTATATAAATACTTTGTTTGGCTACATCGTCTTAACTCTGTCAGTCATGCGCGTTTACTTGTCAAGAACGATGAATCGTTTTTCTATAAATGAGCTATTTAAAAATAAATTGATTGCAATAGAAATAATAAATTAAATCCCAAATACAAATCTTGGGTTACTTATTTTTAATTCCACAGCCATCAAAAATATTCTTCGTAATGTTGGAGTCACTTTTTGAAGCTACAGCTGTTAAAGTCATTAATGATTAGAAATATGCAAAAAAAATATTTTATTTCATTAGGAAAAGACATACGAAATAAATATATATACCATTATAATTGATATTTTATTCTGTAAATTGAATTTCATAGAGAAAGCTTCCATCGCTCTAACAGGCCACTAAGCTTCTAAGTTAAAAAGTGCGTCTCGTAGCGCAGATGGTAAGGCGCTTGCTTGCTACTTTCGCGGACTCGGGTTCGATTCCCGCAGATTCATGCAAACTTTTTTATTTTTTTTTTCGTCATGAATTTTTTTTTATTACCATTAACCTACTAGATTAAATAATAAATTAAGAAAATAAAATATTTTTAACAATAATACTTTACATATGAGTCTTAAGAAAACTGACCAATGTTACGTAATATCATCGCATTTCCTTATTTATTATAAAATCTAATAAGTTAATGGCTGTTTGTTTATAAATATTTTATCTTTATATTTACATTTAGCGTGTGGTCAGCTTTTATCATAGCTGGCCGCGAAAAACACATTTCATAATTTTCTTCGGCTAGCTCGGCTTCTCTCGTTTAGGCTCGTTGGCTAAACGAACGAAGGTGGTGGCGCGAGAAAGAGAGGTCCGAGAAAAGTATACCTCTCTTTCTCGTACTCGAAATATACCGGAGCTATACGAAGGAGACCGAAACATGCACGTACTGCAGTAATGGTATGCGTGCAACGTTCGAGAAGGCAGAAGTGGGGTGCTCTCACGGATGCTTCAGTAGCTCTACGTGTTAGTGAGTCTATGGAGGCAGAGTGGGGAAGCATTTTAGACCCAGTCTGGCTTCGCTGCATGTGCCGATACCGCGGTCTGCACTGTATGTACAATGACCGGCAGTAATGGCGTCCCTTGATGCGTTTAGGAACCGCATTTTAGGATCCTTCACTGTATACTCTATTCTGCTAGGCGGAGATAGGGGAATGGAACGCGATAACTATAGTAGTTAGTTTATCTCGCTCTAAATGCGTGAGTGCGAGAGAGAGAGCTTTATACGGCATAGCAGGGCAAGCCAGGCGTCCCGAGGCTTATTTCTATCTGTGCCATTGCCTATGGCTATCTCTCTCGCTCGGTAAGAATCATTCGTTCGTCCTTGTTTAGGTCAGTTCCACGCCAATGGATACTCTCTAAAGAAGATTTTCTCAGGCGACACCATTGAAGACTGCGATTACAGCGGGGATTTTAAAATACTGTGCACCTGTCACTGTCAAACGTCAGTATGAAAGATTATTGTCGCTTACAGCGTTTGGTGCAATTAACATTATAAGTCTGGATTATTATGTGATATTCTGTAATGCACATATATATACATATGTTAATTTACTTTTAATTTTTTAAACCAATAAGTTATTGGCATTATAGAAGAAACTCATTTAAATATAAGAATATACTGGTTTCCTCTTATGTAACTTTTCTTGTAAATATAACATAATTTTAATTAATAAAATTCACTCGTTTATTAATCAGACTAAGAAGAGTTATTTCTTTTAAATTTTAACATGTATAGAATAATATCCTAAACGCGCATACTTAACTAATTATTATTAGAGAAATATTTTTATAATCGTTACACATTGATAATAATATATCTCAATATCCTTCAGTTTAAAATATCATTTACATTGAAGAAATCTTGATCAATGGTCATGAAGAGTTCGTGGCTCAGTGGCTAGGTCGCTTGCCTCGAAGATTAGTTAGAGCGCTTTTGTCGGTGGTTCGAATCCCGCGGGAGATATTTTTTTTTTCGTTTTAAAAGCATTACTATCTTTTCTTTTTGTTAATTATTTGGAAGCATTGCTACTGCTTCCAAACATATTTTGAAAAGTTTATTTTGCCCTGAAAAGGGCAGTTAGTCAGACACGGCTTCTATAATGCCAATAACTTATTGGTTTAAAAAATTAAAAGTAAATTAACATATGTATATATATATGTGCATTACAGAATATCACATAATAATCCAGACTTATAATGTTAATTGCACCAAACGCTGTAAGCGACAATAATCTTTCATACTGACGTTTGACAGTGACAGGTGCACAGTATTTTAAAATCCCCGCTGTAATCGCAGTCTTCAATGGTGTCGCCTGAGAAAATCTTCTTTAGAGAGTATCCATTGGCGTAGAACTGACCTAAACAAGGACGGACGAATGATTCTTACCGAGCGAGAGAGATAGCTATAGGCAATGGCACAGATAGAAATAAGCCTCGGGACGCCTGGCTTGCCCTGCTATGCCGTATAAAGCTCTCTCTCTCGCACTCACGCATTTAGAGCGAGATAAATTAACTACTATAGTTATCGCGTTCCATTCCCCTATCTCCGCCTAGCAGAATAGAGTATACAGTGAAGGATCCTAAAATGCGGTTCCTAAACGCATCAAGGGACGCCATTTCTGCCGGTCACTGTACAATGACCGCCACTAATGGCCTGCAAGATTTTTTTGGTGCGTTTAGGAACCATACCACCCCATAGATTTTTCCCCGCCTGGACTAGTTTCTACATTGAGTGACTGGAAAGAGTATAGGGAGTGTATGATAGGCTATCCTTTTTTAAATGCCTTAAAGAGAAAGAGAGAGCCTTATACCGCGTTCAACGTGGTTTCTCCAGGCCTTCGTTTCTTATTTTCCTATCTCGGACGTCGCCATTGCTCTTCTCTTTCTAACTCATAGATTTCTATCTGCGTTTTTGTCTAAAATAATTCTACGCCAGTGGGTGATTTTTTGTGAGTCTATACCACTGGACCTATCTGTGAGTCTTGTGAGAGTAGTGAAAAGTGCAGAAATGTCAGTCTGACAGCGCGGATTTTTAATCAAACGAGTGTTAGTATAAATTGTTAAAGAGTTTTAATTTGTTGGAAAATATTAATCAGTTATAGTGAAGTTATAAAATTTTTCATGACTTTTCTGGATTATCGAAAAAAACAGGTATAATAAATTTTTTGTACTTCTAAAAACATACATAACGTATTAAGGAAAAATGTAATATAATTCTTGTCAAAATTAACTTAATATATAAATATATCAAACAAATACAGGGTGATTCTCTAAAGGCGGGACATAGGAGATTGGTGTTAGTTGATTATAGCTCTCGGAATGATGATATCCAAGAACCCTGATTGGTCAATATCGTATAGTGCCAACTTAAAATAGGCCATTACCAATAGTTTGATACAAAAAATGAGACCCATCCGCCATTTTGGTTTAAAAGTGTTTATACACTTTTCGTAAATAGAAGTAGAAGGAAATGAATGAGCTGTCGAAAGTAGTGATTCAGATTAATTTGTGATGAGTGTAACTTTGGTAAATAAAACTGATGATTGTAATAAAAAGAGGAGATAGGGAAGAACTTGGTTTTCATAAAATGTGTTATTTAATGTATTAACCATGCGTGACTCAATGAGAACTTAAATATGTTTTTCTTTGATGGAAATGGATAACATCTGATAGGTATTGTGTCCACTGGTATAACAAGAAGTTTGAGTTTGTTGTTACAAAAATACACTTGATTATTAAAGAAGATGGAAACGCTGTAATGTAAGGCTTTGGCTGAATATGGTTTTGTCATTTATTAACATAAAATTGCTTATATTAATTTTAATACAAGCAATTTCATGTTAATAAATGACAAGATCATATTCAGTCAAAGCCTTACATTACAGCGTTTCCATCTTCTTTAATAATCAAGTGTATTTTTGTAACAACAAACACAAACTTCTTGTTATACCAGTGGACACAATGACCTATCAGATGTTATCCATTTCCATCAAAGAAAAACATATTTAAGTTCTCATTGAGTCACGCATGGTTAATACATTAAATAACACATTTTATGAAAACCAAGTTCATCTCTATCTCCTCTTTTTATTACAATCATCAGTTTTATTTACCAAAGTTACACTCATCACAAATTAATCTGAATCACTACTTTCGACAGCTCATTCATTTCCTTCTACTTCTATTTACGAAAAGTGTATAAACACTTTTAAACCAAAATGGCGGATGGGTCTCATTTTTTGTATCAAACTATTGGTAATGGCCTATTTTAAGTTAGCACTATACGATATGACCAATCAGGGTTCTTGGATTTCATAATTCCGGGTGCTATAATCAACTAACACCAATCTCCTATGTCCCGCCGTTAGAGAATCACCCTGTAGATTCATGAATTTAAATAAGAAATACATAAAAAATATTATTATAATTTTTTATATAAAATGCAGATCCTTGCGTATATATTATCATATATAGTTAATTGATAAAATTACTGCTAATTATAAAGGCTCTTTTTCCCAGGTGTAAAGGTTCTACGGAAGGTCCTACCAAGAGTAAAGTGCATACGTCATGCTGATTTCAACCAGAGGAATTAAGCAACGCTAAGGAATGGAACACAGATTCAGATTACGCAGCATGCTCTCCATATCTATAATAAGCTCACCTGTTTTCTTAGATAAGTAATATTATTGATAACCATGTATAAAATGTATTCAAACATGATCCTTTGTTGTTTCTTTTATGTTTCACAGGTCAAATTTTCTAATAAAGCTGATGAGCTGCATTCAATTGGTGAATAAAAATGAGGCCAGGCTATGTGTCAATTCTGCTGCTTCGAATTTAGAATCTCCATGCAGAAACGAAATGAAAATATTAAAAAAAGATTTGTTATTCAGGTAATACTTAAATATGATCTAAATGTATCAATATGGCAATTATTGGCAGTGATTTTTCAAACTTGTTATATCTAAACTTATTTTCTTTACTGTTTTAGGTCCAGTAAATATTAATAGATTTGGCTGTCAGTATTTGGTTTGAATAACTGTCCTGCATTATAAATGGAGACTAATAAAGCTGATGAACTGTATCAAAGTGGTGAAACAAAATGAGGCCAGGCTATGTGTCAATTCTGCTGCTTCGAATTTGGAATCTCCATTGCAAAAACGAAATTGGAAATATTAAAAAAAGATTTGTTATTCAGGTGTTATTTAAATATGATCTAAATGTATCAATATGGCAATTACTGGCAGTGATTTTTCAAACTTGTTATATCTAAACTTATTTTCTTTGCTGTTTTAGGTCCAGTAAATATTAAATTCCGCCTTCAGTATTTGGTTTGAATAACTGTTCTGCATTTGAAACGAAGATGGAAGAAAATCTTATATACAGAAAGTAGGGTACAGGATAATGAATTAATCTTTCAAAATACTTTTCTTTTCTTTATTTAGATTACGTTTGTATATTGTACTGTGAATTATAAAAGATATATCGTAATGGGTATTAGAAAAGATATAAAACGTGAATGAGAATGGGCGGTTTGCAGTTCATTTGATAAAGTTAGCAAATAACTTCAAGAAACCCTTCTACTAGAGTATGGCACTCCATTAATGACCCATCACTCATTACGGCAGCGAAGTGCTAATTACCCGATACATTGGTTGCAAGGTTGCCAAGTGTAGTACTTTCGGTACTACCGTAGTACCCAAAAGCGACATATCCTATAGCGTAGTACTATTTTGGGTACTACGCTATAGTCGCTGCTGATACTACTGGTCGGCGGAAATACGTCAGAGGGTAGAGACTGTAGAGGGACCGCAATATAGATATTTCTAATTACTAATTTCAAAATACATAATGCATGGTCCGTGAGCCAAGACAAATGTTAGTATTATTGTATCGTACATACAATATACATACCGCAAGTTATAAAGAAATATAGTAACAGTTTTAATCTTACTGACAGCTGATATACTGATGGTATAAGTGAATAAATAAAGTGACGAAATTTGTAAAATGTACATAAAAATAATTTTTAAAAGTATATAAAGGACTGAACATTTTAGATAAGTATAACAATAAATTTTATAATATAAAATATAAGATATAAATATTTTGTGGTACTTTGTGGGATTTTATTTCAGATTAAATTATAGTAATGTGTTTACTATGTCACTGTGCTGAGGATGGAGCTATGCGGATTTTCAAAATTAAAATAAAGGAATAGACTAAACATAATGTGGTTATTGTGTCATCGTTGAGATTCAAACTATGTTAATTGAGACGGATAATAAAATAAATGAGTGAAAAAACTGGGTAAATACAATAATAAATAAAGAAGCTGACAAATTAGATATATAATATAAAATGTAAGATATTTTATAGTACTTTCTGGGATTTTATTTCAGATTAAATTATAGTAATGTGTTTACTATGTCACTACTGAGGATGGAGCTATGTGGATTGAACATTAAAATGAAAGGAATAGATTCACCATATTATGGTTACTGTGTCATCACTGAGGATCAAACTGTGTTAATTGAGATGAATATTAAAATAAACAAGTCAACACATTGGGTAAATACGATACAAATAAAGAAGCTGACAGATTACATTTGTAATTTCAAATGTAAGATTTTATATAGTACTTTTTGGGATTTTGTTTCAGATTAAATTATTGTAAAGTGTTTACTATGTCAATGCTGAGAATGGAGCTATGTGGATTGAACATTAAAACAAAAAGAATAGATTCACCATAATGTTATTTCTGTGTCATCGCTGATGAGGATCAAACTGTGTTAACTGAGACAGATATTAAAATAAATGAGTCAGCAATTTAGGTAAATGCAATAATAAATAAAGAAAATGACAGAATAGATATATAATATAAAATGTAAGATGTTTTATAGTACTTTGTGGGATTTTATTTAAAGTTAATATATGTAAAATAAACTTTTTGTTTTCTTTTTACAATTGTATCTATATTAATTACTATATGTTGCAATCTCTTAAAATTAAGCCTCTGCTTTTATTAGCAAACTAATAGTTCCACACGGCAGTGATGCCAGAATCAAGCTTTTAGCAACAAAAATTAAGATAAGCGCTAGCCAGCAGCAGTATAGAAAATTTAAAGGGAAGCGGTACAAACACAACTATGCCTGGAGAGCATAGGTGTGATTTGGACTTCAGGCAACATTGACGTCAGAAGAAGAGCGACTACCGCTAACCGTGACATTTTTACGTGTCATTCGAGTGAAGTGGTGCTGCGTTTACCTAAAAACTCAAAGCAAATAAAAATGCTTTTCCTAAATTGATTTTTAATATTGATAAAATGGTCAAATGTAGCCATTAATTATTTAGATTTGGTAATAAATACAGAAAATGCGTTTTATTATAACAAATGAGTTGAGGTAAAATAAACTCAATGTTTTTATATTAATCTGTTAACAAATGCATTTTTTTATTTATTATTGAGTCCAATAAATTAATGGTTATTAAAAAAAAAATTCCTTGTAATGAAAAAAAAAATGAAAAAATTTTAAACTTCACCAAGACTCGAACACGAGCCCACCGCATGACAAACGGCAACCTTACCGCCTGCGCTACAGCGCTCACTTGATGTACTAAGAGCAAAACAGCCTTTTAAAGACTGACTACAATTCTTTCACTAACTCGTCATAAACGATCAAGAATTAGCTGCGATAGTAAATACATTTATCTCCACAGCATTATTGCACTAAATTTATTATGTTTTTAATTTGAAGCATACATTTTACATGAAGATACGATACTTTAAGGGTGTTCATGCAATACTCTAAATACAAAACTATTCATATGCTCGTTTATCATAGTTATTCGACTATATATAACAAATATTATAATATTACTTAATTAATTTATGATAGTTGAGCATATAAATAGTTGTGTATATAGAGTACTGAATGGTTACCCTTAAATTATCATATCTTCATGCAAAATGTATGCTTCAAATTAAAAACAATAAATTTAGTACAATAATGCTATGTAGATAAATGTATTTATTATTACAGCTAATTCTTGATCGTTTATGACGAGTTAGTGAAAGAATTGTAGTCAGTCTTTAAAAGGCTGTTTTGCTCTTGGTACATCAGTTGAGCGCTGTAGCGCAGGCGGTAAGGTTGCCGTTTGTCATGCGGTGGGCTCGTGTTCGAGTCTTGGTGAAGTTTAAAATTTTTTCATTTTTTTTTTCATTACAAGGAATTTTTTTTTTAATAACCATTAATTTATTGGACTCAATAATAAATAAAAAAATGCATTTGTTAACAGATTAATATAAAAACATTGAGTTTATTTTACCTCAACTCATTTGTTATAATAAAACGCATTTTTTGTATTTATTACCAAATCTAATTAATTAATGGCTACATTTGACCATTTTATCAAAATTAAAAATCAATTTAGGAAAAGCATTTTTATTTTATTTATTCACTTATACCATAAGTACATCAGCTGTCAGATAGATCAAAGCTGTCACTACTCCTTATTTCTTTATTACACTTTATTTTTCCGTATACTAACATTTGTCTTCGTTCACGCCGTTCACGGTGACAGGCTGTGAATATACTATATATAATTTTTGATATATTACGTTCTGCATTTAAGATGGCTACTGATGTATTTCCGCTGGCAGTATACTTTGTGCAGTCTGCATTCCTTATATCAAAATTCACTTACTATAGAGCGTAGTACTATTCAAGATGGCGGACTTGGCAACCTTGATTGGTTGCATTCAGTAGAGACAAATGTTGAGGGATCGGTGTATGTTATTGGCTATTACTCTTAGATCCTATAATTTTATCCAATAGAAGTAGAAGTTTAAAAAGAATTACTCAACAGTTCCGCAACTGTTTTCTTTACTGAATGCAACCATTTTGAAAAGCAATTAGGTAAAGCAAAATTAAATATTCTTTTGTAATCACTGCCAATGAGATGTGCATCTGGAATATCTAAAATAATAGATATTGTCAAGGAAAATAACATGAATCGTGTTGGTAAGTAATTTAATTTGTTTTTTTATACTGACAATTAACAGATATTTAAGAAACTTTCATTAATTACTATATATTGTATTGCAAGATGCAAAGAATTTGGTGCATTAAACGAGGACAAATAGGAAATGTTCTTACTTGGGCACAGGATCAGCGCAAGATAATGGATTTATTACTCATATCGCTGATCAATTCTTGAGACGTTATGCTGATAATGGCGAATTAGAATGTCGTTAATTACTCGAGAATTTAGGATCCTGTGTGCTGGCTATTGAAAGACCCACATTGTTACGTTGGTGAATATTATACTTATAGCTATAGTATCAAAAATAACGCAAATGAAGTATATTTTGTATTGATTTATAAAACTTATTTAATTGCAGGTAAATATTGTGAATATCATCAATAGTATGAAAACGGAGAGGTCAAGGATGCAACGAGTTTGTTGGTCAACCTTTGGTTTCTAATTTAAAACCTATATAGTAAGATATTTATATATAAGTGGTGTTGTTGAACAATTTGTATATCTAATACGAATACTAATAAGCTTTACGTTTCGTCTTCTTTTCTTTCTGGCCTATTCTTTTGATTGACGAAATACCATTATTGGAGGCAGAAGACGTTCTTCTTTCGTCGAACGCGATAGTTTTGAGCTTTACGCTGTATATTGATAATCAATCAAATAAAATTCGAGGAGAAGGCAGATATTTTCAGACTAGTGGCAGCTAGAAATTTGGCGCAAGCATTAAACCTGAAAGGATATCAAGAACAGTATAAAATCAATCCTGAGTATGTTCAAATATATATTAGCTTTTTAAAATGACTCAATACGCGAGCATTAATTATTTTATAAAAACTGTTACTTGTACAAATAAAAGGAATATATTATGTGCCTTCGCGTATAAAGTATACATACCCTTTACGATATATCTTTTATAATTCACAGTACAATATAAAAACGTAATCTAAATAAAGAAAAGAAAAGTATTTTGAAAGATTAATTCATTATCCTGTACCCTACTTTGTATATATAAGATTTTCTTCCATCTTCGTTTCAAATGCAGAACAGTTACTCAAACCAAATACTGACAGCCAAATCTATTAATATTTACTGGAACTAAAACAGTAAAGAAAATAAGTTTAGATATAACAAGTTTGAAAAATCACTGCTAAAAAATGCCATATTGATACATTTAGATCATATTTAAGTAATACCTGAATAACAAATCTTTTTTTAATATTTCCATTTCGCTTCTGCATGGAAATTCTAATTTCGAAGCAGCAGAATTGACACATAGCCTGGCCTCATTTTTATTCACCAATTGGATGCAGCTCATCAGCTTTATTAGAAAATTTGACCTGCGAAACATAAGAGAAACCACAAAGGATCATGTTTGAATACATTTTATATATGGTTATCAATAATATTACTTATCTAAGAAAACAGGTGAGCTTATTATAGATATGGAGAGCATGCTGCTTAATCTGAATTTGTGTTCCATTCCTTAGCGTTGCTTAATTCCTCTGGTTGAAATCAGCATGACGTATGCACTTTACTCTTGGTAGGACCTTCCGTAGAACCTTTACACCTGGGAAAAAGAGCCATTATAATTAGCAGTAATTTTATCAATTACCTATATATGATAATAAATACGGAAGGATCTGCATTTTATTTAAAAAATTATAATAATATTTTTTATTATGTATTTCTTATTTAAATTCATGAATCTATTTGTTTGATAAATTTATATATTAAGTAAATTTTGACAAGAATTATATTATATTTTTCCTTAATACGTAATGTATGTTTTTAGGAGTATAAAAAATTAATTAAACCTGTTTTTTTCGATAATCCAGAAAAGTCATTAAAAATTATATAACTTCACTATAACTAATTAATATTTTCCAACAAATTAAAACTCTTTAACAATTTATACTAACACTCGTTTGATTAAAAATCCGCGCTGTCAGACTGACATTTCTGTACTTTTCACTAGTTCACTACTCACACAAGACTCATATAATCCCCTCAAGACAAAACTGAAAAGTTTTGTATCGCTCCCAGCTGCTGATATTTCTCTAGGGTGATTTTGTATGTGTTAATGTAACACCATTCCAAATTGCTGAATAGATAAGAACGAAAAGTATTTTACACCTTGTCATTTTTCTGAAATATAAGTAAGTTAAGTATTCTGCGAACAGAAAAATAAACTAAGAAACTTTGACAAACCATTACAAAATTAATTTACTAGCATCAGAGTAGCCTGTAACATTGAAAAACTATTTTTCTTCATCTCTGATAGCAAATTATCTTTCCAGGATGACTTAACATAGTATCATAACCTCCAAGTTGCTGTATTGGTAAATGATGAAAGCATTATGTACCTAGTAGTTTTCCTAGAATATGAAAAGTTTTTACAAAGAATAATATTCTCTTTACTATGCAAGAATTCAGGTCTGCACAATAAAAAATTTATTCTTATCTAAAAATGTTCATTTATTCATCCATAACCTCTTCTCTGTACCATTTCTGCTATTCCACATTGTTCCGAAATTCACACCAACACATTTACACAGAAATGTCAACGGAGCAGTTATGTTACAATTTAAGCGAGTGCTGACTGCTGACTACGAGCTGACTCGAGAATCACTCATATACCAAAAATGTATAGATGACCATGGGCAGTCGTTATTTTGGCCTAGTAATTTTTCGGAGAAAATTCCCTACCTATCATACAGTTCCTATACTCTTTCCAGTCACTCAATGTAGAAACTAGTCCGGTCGGTGAAGCGTTTGCGAATGCAAGACTGGAAACCTAAATAATTCGAAGCCAAAAGAACAGTTTTTATGTTCAGGATCTCGAAATGAAGTAAATTAGATAAGTTATATTGTAATTTTTCATTTTTACGTGAAATTGTCGTCTTTAGAATGATAGTTCCTTTTATGGCTTTGAATTCTTAGGTTTCCAGTCTTGAATCTGCGAATGTTTCACCAACCCTCTTAAATTGACCATTTTCAGGTTTTTCGTTTTCTTGTTGGGAATGCTGCTTTCCATCGTAACAACGTCCATAGACGGAAGTTTGTCGCTCTTTTCGTTACTGCAAGCGACAACTATCGGTAGTTAGCGATACCGACAATCATCGCTGGGAAGAGTGGGAAGTTACAGAATCCCAACACAGAACAGTTCAGAAGAGTCGAAAATCAACTATGACATTCAAAATATCAGCAATAAGAAATAATAACTATTGATAATTCTTAGATTTATTTTAATTTTTGTTCAACACAAAAGATTTTTTTACCAAGATAACTTAAAATTTTAAATTTTGAATAAATCTATAAATATACACACTTCAAACCTTCAACGATATGTGCCGTGATTCAGTAGTTCTTAATAAATATGAAATTATCATTTATTTCTTCATTTGGATTTCTGCAGTTGGCTATTCTATTTATAAAGTGTACTTAATAAATACCTGTAAGCATAAAACTAATTACACTGACACTTATGCATTATGAAAATTTTGAATTGATTATGAATTGTTTTAGATTTTGATAACTATTTAGATTTGTACAACGATTTTATTATCGGGTGGTCATGGATAGGAAGAAAAAGGGATGTATCCGATGAAGAGTGGAAAATATGGATACCATTAATGATAAATTTAATTCCTTGGATATGCATTCATCTTTTGATAGGCCAATTATTAAAAAGATTTTTTAATATTAAAGTATGAGAATGACTAAACTATATTTCAGTAGACACATCTAATACTTTATGTTCTTTTAGCTCTTATATTATTGGAATATATTCATTTCTCTTGGTTTTCTTTGCTTTTATATTGGTGTGCACAGCGCAGTTTGCATATTTCTTCAGCCATGCCTTCTATTCTTTTTAACGATTCGACATAACAAATTAGTCAAATGGCTCATCTTTACATCCTATTTATTTATTCTACATTTCTTAAAAATACAAGGTGGTATTTTTCAACAATGGTTGAATTTAAGTAATGAAGAACATCACATTTTAACTATTGCAATGTGCTGGGTACATTTGAGGAGTATCAGTTATGCCATGGATATTTCTACAGATTATGTTTTACATATAAATCAGCTTCCTTCTTTAAAGAAAAATGATCTTCTTTCTAAAATTGCATATTCTTTGTATTTGCCAACATTATTTTTAGGTCCATTAATATTGTATAATGAATTTGTATCAAGCGTAAGTATTGCAAAAGAAAATTTTTCTTAGAAGTACACGTGTCTGTGCAGTTCATATTTTCAGATACATCAATATATTTACTACTCATTTTCAGATGAATAAACCTTTCAAATACTTTACCTTAAAAGATTTGATGTGCTTTGTGACCAATGTTCTTAGATATGCTTTTTGGGGATATTTTACAGAGTTTTGCATGCACTTTCTTTATTTTAATGTGCTGCAACATCATCCAGAAGTAATTTTTTTCTTTTATTTTAAAAAGTATAATTTTATAATTATAAGCGTTTTTGCTTAATTCTCTTAACAATTGCAATTTGATATAAAGCAGGGTACCAGTTTTTAAAATAGTGATCTTAGATTTCGTATGCAAGATTCTATACAAATTTCCTCTTATATGTCTATTGAATTTTTGCATTCGAGATCTGTGTTTACAGTTTCAAGAATTATTACCCAGATGTATTATTATTTTTATTTTATATAGATCTTAAAAGACATAAATACATGGGCATTTTATGGATTTGGATATTGTACTGGCCAGTATTTTTTTAACAAATATGTTATTATTTATGGTTTAAATGGTAGTATCTGTGAAATTGATGGTATAAAAGCACCTTCCAAACCTAGGTGCATAGGACGGATACACTTATATTCAGACATGTGGAAATACTTTGACCGTGGCTTGTATAATTTTCTTGTAAGGTAATTCCCATTGAATACTCTTAAGTGTCAAACCAGCAAATGAAAAGACATTTTTAGTGTTTAGTTTTTATTATTTTCAGATACATTTACATACCAGTATCAAAATCAGCAGTTAAAAAGCTCTTTGCATCATTTTTGTGCTTCACTTTTGTATTTTTATGGCATGGAATGCAAGATTATATATTTATTTGGTCTCTACTTAATTATTTGGGAATAGTAATAGAAAATACAGCAAAAGCTATTAGTAAAATGCGGTTTTATAAAAAAATAGAGAAGAAATATTTTAGCGATAAAAATCAAATAAGAATCTATTGTGCTTTGGCAAGTCCTTTGCTAACAATTTCAGCCATTTCAAATTTTTACTTTTTTTCGGGCCGAGAAATAGGCAATTTATTTTTTATTAGGATAGTTAATGGTAAGCGGTAACCTATAATCATTTTTTATCTAGAAATATTCAAATAATTTTTTAATTTACCACACGTTTATTCTTTACAGAATCATGGAGTAATTTGCTATTTTTACAATTGATTCTGTACTGTTGCTGTCACGTTTCTTCATATATTAAAATAATGAACAATAAAAATACAAAAAGCATGAATTGACAAGAAATTAACAGCAGTATATTTAAGATTACCTACCAAACCATAAATTTTTTTAACCCTTTTAGTTCCAGAGGCCGACATATCGACTCTCGCTGCACTGGCGAGAAGTGCAAGAGCCGATATATCGGCCTGCGCCTTATAGCGCTTTACTATTCGCATTGCGGGAGAATTCTATCTTAAAATAAAATTATAATACGCTATAAATGGTCTAATTTCATTACGAGAGAATTAAAGAAAACAGTTTTTCAGTTTTACTCTTTGTGGACGACGATAATTTACAATTACGTATTTCAGAAGAGATAATCCGTCCGGCACTTAGAAATCTTACAATGTACCTTCGAGTTATTTTTTATTTTTGTTATGTAATATTACTTATCTTGATACACAGACACACAAAATATTTTGGAGATGCAAAGTATATTTTGTATATAATATATAAATAGCTTATATAAAATTATGAAGAAAAGATGACTTTTTGTATGTGCAAATAAGTTTTGTATGAGAGAACTTAACTTTTACTTTCTTTATGATCTTTTATACTTACCTTTGTTATTTATATAAATTTCTATGAGTATAAAAAACTAATGCCATTGTTTTGTTCTCTATTTCGCCTTTAAGGAGGGTTTATAGGCAATCGAAAATTTACGAATCATATGAAATTTTGAGAGATTTTTTATAAAGTAAAAACACAACAGTGCAAAACTTCACCTAAGTTGCCGATTTCCGGGAAACCACTTCAGTGGTTTTTCTATTTTAATGATGCGATTGTATACTGAAAAAACTAAATTTTATTAATCATTAGGTGACGCTACCATTGAAGCTTCTTTTGCGACTAAAGTTTTTATTCATATTACTTATATTAAAGAAGAAAAGTCAAACATTTGACAAAAAAAAAAATTTCCTTGTTTCTTGATAGTTTCGCTGAAAAATGTACAACACAGATTTTGTTCTTCTTTTTCTACAGTTTGGAAATACTTAGAATGAACTACATAAAATGCCAGACAAACGTAAACTGCCTTCAGCTAATATAACAAATTTTATCATAAATGATGGTTGGTCCAGCGGCGAATCAGAGCCCGAGGATGTATAGTTTATCTGTGCTGGGATTCTGTACTTCCCAGCGATGATTGTCGGTATCGCTAACTACCGATAGTTGTCGCTTGCAGTAACGAAAAGAGCGACACTGAAACTTCCGTCTATATGGATTCAGTAACTATTTCGGTAATTGAATCGAGCTACCGAGAGATAACCCTAAGAGCGATTCTGTAACACGAAGTTTTCGATAATTGTCGTTAAAAATGGTAGCATTCAGCAGAGATAAATGTTGAGGAAGCGGTGTATGTTATTGGCTATTACTCTTAGATCCTATAATTTTATCCAATAGAAGTAGAAGTTTAAAAAGAAATCTGGTAACGTTACTGAGCTGCTACCTCTGCTGAATGCTACCAATGGCGGTCGCTACCGAATTCTATCGTTAACTTAACGACGACCGTGATAGGCGTCGATAGAAGTTTACCGAGAAAGTAAATATAATAAATGTCACAAATATTTCTTAAATTAATATTTAGAAATCACAAAAAAGTACTTACAATAAATTTTCTTTATAAATTAAGGCTTACAGTAAAAATCGTAGGAAATAAAATATAATATTTTTCAAATTTTTATATTTAACACTAAACGCACCGAGGATTTTTTATACACGTGTGTTTACATTTAAAAAGGGTCATTTGACCCCGCTTGGTACGTTTAGCGTTAAAAATAACTATATATATATATATGTCGGAGATGATAGGTTGAGAAGTGATTGGTTGGGGGAATAGAGTGGGAGGTAGTTGGGCTATGGTGGAGATAGCAGTAATATGTTGAGAAGAACGAGTGAGCGTTAGGTTCAACGAGATGTAAACAAATCGGAGTTAGTAATATAAAGTGGGAGAGTAAATAAACAAGACGTGGAAGGGAGGGCGGAAGTATGATGCGGAGTAAATTAAGTGACAGTTTCACGGTGGGAACACGAAAAGACGGGAATATTCGGGCGGCGGTTAGAAAAATTCAAGTGTTCTCCGATATATATATATATATATAGTTATTTTTAAATATAAAAATTGGAAAAATATTAAATTTTATTTCCTACGATTTTTACTGTAAGCCTTAATTTATAAAGAAAATTTATTGTAAGTACTTTTTTGTGATTTCTAAATATTAATTTAAGAAATATTTGTGACATTTATTATATTTACTTTCTCGGTAAACTTCTACCGACGCCTATCACGGTCGTCGTTAAGTTAACGATAGAATTCGGTAGCGACCGAGACATTTTTAACGACAATTATCGAAAACTTTGTGTTACAGAATCGCTCTTAGCGATATCTCTCGGTAACTCGATTCAATTACCGAAAGTTGTCGATAACTAGTTACTGAATCCATATAGACGGAAGTTACAGAATCGCTCTTTTCGTTACTGCAACTTGCTTGCAAGCGACCACTATCGGTCGGTAGTTAGCGATACCGACATCATCGCTGGGAAGTTACAGAATCCCAGCACTGAATTTAGCACAGATGAAACGAGAGATTGCTCATGCTGTGTCCCGAAGCAATCCTTGCCGGTAGGCGGCGCTTCGATCCCATCGTTTAGCTTCCTGCAGCTTCCAGATGATTATGCCCTCGCGCCATCTATCGAAACTGATGCGAAACAACACGGCAGAGCTTCGAATAGGGTAAAACAGATCTACATTAGATAATTTTATAATTTAAGAAAATATTTTTATTTTAGCGTAGAAAGATACACGAAAATAGCATTAATTTGTTAACAAACTAAATTAATAAAAGTATTATACATATACCCTACATTATTATTACAATATCCTTCTTAAATTTAAATATATGACTTCCAGAGATGATTTGTTTGATATATATACATATATATATTGTAACGTGGTAGAAACACGTTATAGAAATGTACAGATTTTGTTGTTCTCGTCTCTCCCCATTAGCGCCTCCCGCGCCCCCCCCAGTATGCCTGCTGATATGTGAGTGTAGTATGATGAACCTTCCGTGGAGCTACCATGTAGTTTTCCGCCAAAGGAATATTGTAAGTGTCGCCCACGGAAGGAGAGTGTATGTTTTTAGGAAATGGTATGATTGGGAATTGGGCGAATGTTTGTAGGACTAGTTGTAAATAGGGTTATAGGAATTAAGAATATTTTATTTCAGCTTAAAAGTAATGTTAAGGTGTATCCTCTGCTCCCACATGAGCTAGAAAACTGTTGTTCTCCTATCCTTTATTATTCCGTTCCCGATGTATATGTATAGTGTCCTCTCCTTTCAATCTTCTCGCTGTGCCCTTCTGTTTACGCGACTCTCCTGCCGTCTCCTTACCACGTATCCCCGCTGAGCGCCCACCCATTCCTTCCCGTCACCGCGCCGCGCCGCGAGCGCGCCGAGCCGCGGTCTCCCTTGCCCGCGCTACTCCCCGACCACGCTCGCCGACCCCGCACCTCATAGCCCCGCCCGGAAGCCACCCAGAAATGTAGCAGACGACGCCGCCGGAGAAGAGCCTACGAATACTGGGAACAGTGCGAATGTGGATCGTCGCCTAATATTCCGATCGATAATTGGCTCAAGGATCTTACACATGCGCTGTTGCCCTAATAAAGGAGGAGACAACAGGAATCGGAAAATAGGACCTGGCCGATGACACAAGAGAAAAGTGAGGAGCGGGCCACTGCTAATCTGGACTTTGACTACTCCTGTCCTACGGTTAGGACTGGGGCTGGAGCTATCGCTGGATAAGAGAGCGAGAAGGGTCGTCGCCGAGATTGACAGAGAACGTCGTCTTGTCAATTCGGGCCTCTTCCTCGTGTTCGATAAGTCAGGATCGGAGTGTGGAATCGGAGAACCGGGGCTTCTCGGTCGGAGCGGTCGATTAAGTGTTCCTGTGTTAATCCTGCTGTTCTCTCCCTGGTTTCATCTCTCTTACGCTCGCCCTATGATTCCTTGCCCCTGTTGCCCGCCCCCCTTGCCCCGCATTTCGCCATTATCGACTCCCTTTCCTTTCACCTGTCTCCCCCGTCTTGTGCCCGTCCATCTTTAAGTTAAGTGCGAAATTAGGAAAACAATCTGTGTAGCGTATAATAAGTGTGCGTGAGCATCGCGGGAGGCCCCTACTCTGAGTTTTAGCGAATAAAGTGTTTGTTCCCGGACATTTTTAGTGTTGTTTAAATTATTTGTAGACCTCCAGGTAACAATATATATATATCAAACAAATCATCTCTGGAAGTCATATATTTAAATTTAAGAAGGATATTGTAATAATAATGTAGGGTATATGTATAATACTTTTATTAATTTCGTTTGTTAACAAATTAATGCTAATTTCGTGTATCTTTCTACGGTAAAATAAAAATATTTTCTTAAATTATAAAATTATCTAATGTAGATCTGTTTTACCCTATTCGAAGCTCTACCGTGTTGTTTCGCATCAGTTTCGATAGATGGCGCGAAGGCATAATCATCTGGAAACTGCAGGAAGCTAAACGATGGGATCGAAGCGCCGCCTACCGGCAAGGATTGCTTCGGGACACGGCATGAGCAGAGTTGCCAAGTGTAGTACTTTCGGTACTACCGTAGTACCAAAAAGCGACATATCCTATAGCGTAGTACTATTTTAGGTACTACGCTATAGTCGCTGCTGATACTACTGGTCGGCGGAAATACGTCAGAGGGTAGAGACTGTAGAGGGGCCGCAATATAGATATTTCTAATTACTAATTTCAAAATACATAATGCATGGTCCGTGAGCCAAGACAAATGTTAGGATTATTGTATCGTACATACCACAAGTTATAAAGTATTGTAAAGAAATAAAGAGTAAAGTGACAGTTTTAATCTTACTGACAGCTGATATACTGATGGTATAAGTGAATAAATAAAGTGACGAAATTTGTAAACCGTACATAAATTTAATTTTTAAAAATATATAAAGGATTTAACATTTTAGATAAGTGTAACAATAAATTTTATAATATAAAATGTAAGATATATATATTTTGTGGTACTTTGTGGGATTTTATTTCAGATTACATTATAGTAATGTTTTTACTATGTCACTGTGCTGAGGATGAAGCTATGCGGATTTTCAAAATTAAAATAAAAAATGGACTAAACATAATGTGGTTATAGTGTCATCGTTGAGGATCAAACTGTGTTAATTGAGATGAATATTAAAATAAAGAAGTCAACACATGGGGTAAATGCGATAACAAATAAAGAAGCTGATAGATTAGATATATAATATAAAATGTAAGATATTTTACAGTACTTTGTGGGATTTTATTTAAAGATAATAAATGTAAAATAAATTTTTTTTTTCTTTTTACAATTGTATCTACACTGCCGGTCAAAAGTTTAAGACCACTTGAGAAATTTGGCTGCAAAACAGTTGCTTCTTTAAACGCGCATAGCTTGATAAAGAAGAAAGATAAAAGAAAATTCGAAACACCATTGGAAAGGTGATGAAATTCTGCATACGATGGAATTAGATTCATTTCCTAGAAGCTGATAATTACAGAATTGCAATTAAATAAAAATGCTGCTAAATTAAAAAATTTTAATTTTTCGTTATGTCAATTCAAGCTGCTGCAGCACTTGTAATAATTATGGTAACTATGTGAAACTTTGGTGAGATAAAGCTCAAAGTTTTAGCTTTAATTTGAGCCATCAAACGTAACGATATTCATCGTATTTCCTTATTTTCATAACGTTTTTCTGAGTAATGTCGAGAAAAATGTTAGACCGAAAAACAACTACCCAAGCATTTAAGACAATTTCAGATCGAAGAATCCGTCGGTATATATATTAACGACTTATTCTACTTATTCCATATTGCACTTTTATTCAATTAACACAAAGCACTATTCAATTTTAAATTAAATCAAAAAATGTAGAGTAATAATTAACCAAATCTATTTTATTAATTCGAAGCTTTACAATTATCATATTTCTTTTAATTGAATAAAAGTGCAATATGGAATAAGTAGAATAAGTCGTTAATACCGACGGATTCTTCGATCTGAAATTGTCTTAAATGCTTGGGCAGTTGTTTTTCGGTCTAAAATTTTTCTCGACATTACTCAGAAAAACGTTATGAAAATAAGGAAATACGATGAATATCGTTACGTTTGATGGCTCAAATTAAAGCTAAAACTTTGAGCTTTATCTCACCAAAGTTTCACATAGTTACCATAATTATTACAAGTGCTGCAGCAGCTTGAATTGACATAACGAAAAATTAAAATTTTTTAATTTAGCAGCATTTTTATTTAATTGCAATTCTGTAATTATCAGCTTCTAGGAAATAAATCTAATTCCATCGTATGCAGAATTTCATCACCTTTCCAATGGTGTTTCGAATTTTCTTTTATCTTTCTTCATTATCAAGCTATGCGCGTTTAAAGAAGCAACTGTTTTGCAGCCAAATTTCTCAAGTGGTCTTAAACTTTTGACCGGCAGTGTATATTAATTACTATATGTTGCAATCTCTTAAAATTAAGCCTCTGCTATTATTAGCAAACTAATAGTTTTACAAGGCAGTGATGCCAAAATCAAGCTTTTTGCAACAAAAATGAAGATAAGCGCTAGCCAGCAGCAGTATAGAAAATTTGAAGGGAAACGGTACAAGCACAGCTATGCCTGGTCAGCATAGATGTGATTTGGACTTCAGGCAACATTGGCTTTAGAAGAAGAGTGACTACAGCTAACCGTGACATTTGTACGTGTCATCCGTGTGAAGTGGTGCTGCATTTACCTAAAAACTCAAAGCTAATAAAAATGCTTTTCCTAAATTGATTTGTAATTTTTATAAAATGGTCAAATATAGCCATTAATTAATTAGATTTGGTAATAAATACAGAAAATGCGTTTTATTATAACAAATTAGTTGAGATAAAATAAATTCAATGTTTTTATATTAATCTGTTAACAAATGCATTTTTTTATTTATTATTGAGTCCAATAAATTAATGGTTATTAAAAAAAAAATTCCTTGTTATGAAAAAAAAAATCAAAAAATTTTAAACTTCACCAAGACTCGAACCCGAGCCCACCGCATGACAAACGGCAACCTTACCGCCTGCGCTACAGCTCTCGATTGCTACACCAAGAGCAAAACAGCCTTTTAAAGACTGAATACAATTCTTTCATTAACTCGTCATAAATGATCAAGAATTGGCTGTAATAATAAATACATTTATATACACAGCATTATTGCACTAAATTTATTATATTTTTAATTTGAAGCATACATTTTGCATGCAGATACAATAGTTTAAGGGTAACCATTCAGTACTCTAAATACATTAAGCTGTTCATATGCTCCATTGTCATAAATTAATTAAATAATATTATAATATATGTTACACGTGTAATGGTATAATTTATGATAGATGAGCATATGAATAGTTTAATGTATTTAGAGTACTGAATGGTTACCCTTAAATTATCATATCTTCATGCAAAATGTATGCTTCAAATTAAAAACAATAAATTTGGAACAATAATGCTGTGTAGATAAATGTATTTATTATTACAGCCAATGCTTGATCGTTTATGACGAGTTAATGAAAGAATTGTATTCAGTCTTTAAAAGGCTGTTTTGCTCTTGGTACATCAAGTGAGCGCTGTAGCGCAGGCGGTAAGTTTGCCGTTTGTCATGCGGTGGGCTCGGGTTCGAGTCTTTGTGAAGTTTAAATTATTTTCATTTTTTTTTCATTACATGGATTTTTTTTTTAATAACTATTAACTTATTGGACTCAATAATAAATAAAAAAATGCATTTATTAACAGATTAATATAAAAATATTGAGTTTATTTTACCTCAACTCATTTGTTATAATAAAATGCATTTTTTGTATTTATTACCAAATCTAATTAATTAATGGCTACATTTGACCATTTTATAAAAATTACAAATCAATTTAGGAAAAGCACTTTTATTTTATTTATTCACTTATACCATAAGTACATCAGCTGTCAGATAGATCAAAGCTGTCACTACTCCTTATTTCTTTATTACACTCTATTTTTCCGTATACTAGCATTTGTCTTCGTTCACGCCGTTCACGGTGACAGGCTGGGAATATAATATATATAATTTTTAATATATTACGTTCTGCATTTAAGATGGCGACTGACGTATTTCCGCTGGCAGTATATTTTGTGCAGTCTGCATTCCTTATATCAAAATTCACTTACTATAGAGCGTAGTACTTTGGCAACGCTGCATGAGCAATCTCCCGTTTTATCTCTGAATTTAGGGCCGGTGTAACGGAGAAATTCAGGCAAGCCTCATGTACAACATAGCGAGTAAAAATCTGAACATGGAAATTTGGGTTGGCAGCAGTGATTATTAGGTATAATGAAGTCATTTTTCATAGAATCAGATTTTTGCCAAATGGGTAGTATACGAGACTTTTGACAGGTCCATTTGTTTACATTAATATCTTTTTAACAATGTTAAATGCAAAGCATGTGTTAACAATTGGTGAAGTAATGTATTTAATAATTATCACTACGATTTGTAGCTGACAAAATGTAATGAAATGTTATTACTGAATAAAATAAATTAAACCTTGATTTTGTGTTTTTAATTAAATTAAAACTGTAGATATTGTTATGTTAACATGTAAAAAAAATGGAAGTTGCCAGTTTTGTATAAGAATTATATAGAGCAGTGCTTTATAATTAATTTTGAAGCGGTGTGATAAATGAAAAAAAGTTTAATTTGTTGAAAGTGAATTTTATTAAACTCTTAAAGGTGTTATGTAATTTAAAATTATCTTTTAATTAATATAAATATTTATAATTCTATAGAGCGATAATTACATAAAGGTATCGTTTCCTGGTTTCATGAAGATTTATTGGTGTAAAAGGACCACAATGGTATTACGTCAGTCAAAAGAACTGGCCAAAAACTAGGAATAGAAAAAGTACAGCTTTGTAGTCTTATTAGATATAAAAATTATATATTGAAACCAATAATGAATATTATACTGTTTATGTGTTCAATTAGAACCCAAAAGGGCCACCAATAAGCTCGCTACATCCTTGAACCTGTCAAAAGTCTCGTGTACAATGACCGTCACTAATGGCCTACAAGATTTTTTTGATGCGTTTAGGAACCATACCTCCCCATGGTTTTATCCCCGCCTGGACTAGTTTCTACATTGAGTGACTGGAAAGAGTATAGGAAGTGTATGATAGGCTATCCTTTTTTAAAAGCCTTGAAGAGAAAGAGAGAGCCTTATACCGCGTTCAACGTGGTTTCTCCAGGCCTTCGTTTCTTATTTTCCTATCTCGGACGTCGCCATTGCTCTTCTCTCTCTAACTCATGGATTTCTATCTGCGTCTTTGTCTAAAATAATTCTACGCCACTGGGTGATTTTTTGGTGATTCTATACCACTGGACCTATCTGTGAGTCTTGTGAGAGTAGTGAAAAGTGCAGAATTGTCAGTCTGACAGCGCGGATTCTTAATCAAACGAGTGTTAGTATAAATTGTTAAAGAGTTTTAATTTGTTGGAAAGTATTAATCAGTTTTAGTGAAGTTATAAAATTTTTAATGACTTTTCTGGATGATCGAAAAAAGCAGGTATAATAAATTTTTTATACTTCTAAAAACATACATTACGTATTAAGGAAAAATGTAATATAATTCTTGTCAAAATTAACTTAATATATAAATGTTTTAAACAAATAGATTCATGAATTTAAATAAGAAATACATAATAAAAAATATTATTATAATTTTTTATATAAAATGCAGATCCTTGCGTATTTATTATCATATATCTAGTTAATTGGTAAAATTACTTCTAATTATAATGGCTCTTTTTCCCAGGTTTAAAGGTTCTACGGAAGGTCCTACCAAGAGTAAAGTGTATACGTCATGCTGATTTCAACCATAGGAATTAAACAACTCTAAGGAATGGAACACAGATTCAGATTACGCAGCATGCTCTCCATATCTATAATAAGCCCACCTGTTTTCTTAGATAAGTGATATTATTGATAACCATATACAGGGTGTTTCTCTAACGGCGGCAAATAGGAGATTCGTGTTAGTTGACTATAGCGCTCAGGATGATGGTATCTGAGAGCGCTGATTAGTCAATATCATGTAGTGCCAACATGAAATGGTACGTTACCAATAGATGAATACGAAAAATGAGACCCATCCGCCATTTTGGAGTGAAGAAGTGTTTACATGCTAGTTGCAGCAGAAAGAGGTGTGAAATGGAAAAATGTCAAATAGTGAGGTTACTAAAGTGAAAATGGAAAATAATGAATGGAAAGTTCGAATATTCTTACTTTCCATTCATTATTTTTCATTTTTACTTTAATAACCTCACTATTTGACATTTTTCTATTTCACACCTCTTTCTGCTATAACTAGCATGTAAACACTTCTCCACTCCAAAATGGCAGATGGGTCTCATTTTTCTTATTCATCTATTGGTAACGGACTATTTCATGTTGGCACTACATGTTATTGACCAATCAGCGCTCTCAGATACCATCATCCTGAGCGCTATAGTCAACTAACACGAATCTCCTATATGCCGCCGTTAGAAAAACACCCTGTAGATCTATTTATAAAAGCGTAACTAGTTTTATCTACCATATATACTAGATTGAAATTTTTGTCGCAGATAGCTTTGTTATAAACAAGTTCAGTTTCATTTATGAAACAATATACGTATAGGCATGTAGCATTAATACTCTGTATGAAAACAGTTACCATAATTTTATATTAAACTTTATTCTCAGTGATGTAATAAAGCCTTATTATTTTTTTAATATTACACTAGAGTTTGAAAATAATTATCGATTAAATACTTCCTTTCATCGGCATGTAGAATGTTGTCATTTTCTCTTTGAACAAAATTACAACATGTGTCAAAATCAGAGTTTTGTACAGTATCTGTTATTCTTATTATATTATGCAAAACTGCAGTTGCTATAATGACTGCCATAGTTCTTTCCATTGTTTTAAAACGTGAGCCGATTGAAAGAATAGGGAAAGTTTTCTTCCATACTCCAAAGCATCTCTCTATTATTGAACGAGTCCTAATTTGTGCTTCATTATATAAAGCTTCTGCAGGGTTTATAGGATTTTAAAGAGGTGTCATCAAATAAGGTAGGTTTCGATAGCAAGCATCACCCAGTAACAAGCAATTCCCAAATTCTCCAGAATGAAACCTGGCTTTTATACTTGAATTATCAAAGATTGTTGAATCGTGAGCTGATCCAGGCCAGCGAGCAACAAAATCCAGTAGTCTTAATTCAGAGTCAGCAATGGCCTGTACATTTATGGAGAAGAAACCTTTCCTGTTTCTATAAAATTCGGCATCATTCCCACCTATGTCATATTAAACAATGTTTTCAAACAAGAATTTGAATAAATACTTTTATGTTGAACAAGTATATCCAAGAATTATATTCTTACCATATGATTGTATTCGCACATGTGTGCAATCAATTGCACCTATTGCTCTTATAAAACCAGCTCTTATAAAACCAGCTCTTTTAAAAGTCTCTTGCTGGACCCTCAAAATTTCATTACACTACTTGAAATTTAATAAAATCATTACATAGTGCTGCAATTCGTGGAGAAACACTTTGGTAGGTGCCTTGCAAAACAGCGAGATATTTCTTTAATTATTAATGAAACAGTTGACTGAGAGACGTGTCCTAAATCCCCACCAATAATCTAAAAAATATTAATAAAAAAAATTATATTTATATAAAGAATTATGTTATACAATATTTAAACTTACTTGGAAACAATTTGAGCCATAAAATTGTAATGCTATTAACAATTTATGCATTGATTTTATGAGTAGACCTCTACAATTTAAATTTCCTTCTAAACTGCTTTCAATTAATGGATGTAAAATATTGATTACACAATCCTTACTAAATCTGTATCGTCGTTTGAACTGTTCATTATTATATCATTCAAATGGATTACAATAATCTCTACAATATCTCTTCGGTAATCTTATAATTTGTTCTTCCTCATCTTCAAGAGAAGAAATTGACGAATTTAAAAAGTCCATTTTATAAGTACTTAATTATATATAATTACAGTATAGTACACGTATATGTATAAACTGATATAATTATTATTTTGTTTTTAAGAACTCTGGGTTCAAAAGATTGGTTCTCTTATCAATTACCCATTGCATTTCTAGTACATTAGTATAAACATAAAAAGATAGGTTTAAAATCAAGATTTAATAATGTGTACATAGATGGGAAACTCAAACGTTGGTAAAGAGCCCTCGAGTAAGGGGACCCTCGGCCGAGGGTTGTCTATAAATACGAGCCCCAGTAGCATAAAAACGTAAAGCGACTTGCAGTTTGATACAAGGTGATATATCTGATGGGCTAAAGATCATAAAATACAAATTCAAATACTTGTTAAAAATATATGTATATATTTATTAATGTAGATAAGTATTAGGTGAATATACAGTTTTTATATATACTTGTTACATATAATATGTAAAAAGAATTAACTTTTTCATAATTGTTGTTCAATGAATTAATTTGAAAAATATAATAATTTTAGTTAATTTAGTGTAGGCAGTTGTTTCGCGAAAACTATATATTATATTTATGAACAGATTTCAGCTGTACAAACCATAGACTCAAATTAAAATAATGTTTAATGGAAAAATTAAAACTAAATAACTTAAAGCTCTGTATGCCATTTTAAAATTAACTTTTCATAAATTTTTGTTAAATGTAATTTACTTTACTGTTCTGTTAGATCTCAATCTTGATGCTATTCGATTCAGCAACATTAAAAATTGATCCTTGGATAGACGAAATCTTTCTTGAAATTCTTTATAATTTAAAATATCAAACCAATTCTTTCTCTTTCTTATAATTCTGGCTTCTAGACGTAAACGATGAGTTTGTGTATTTATAAGTTTTTCGTCTTCCAATTCTAGCAACTCCAAAAAAGATTGAAACAACGGGATCATTATTAAATAATTAATTTAAAAAATTAACAATTAATGTAGCTTTCCCTCTATATTTCCAAATCTTTTTCTACTTAATAAACTTCTGAATTTAGCTTAAATTTTGTTTGAAATTATAAAACTCCATGCCTCCAACTCTAGCACAAAAATAATTCTATAGCCTGGTAACTTTTTTGTAGGGTGGTACCCCTACTTAAGTCTGACTTTTCGGCGGAGACACCCACCCTTAATTCCGAACTCAACTGAGCATAATTGCCATAATTCAATGGCGGAGTTGGCAACGCTGAACGGAACACTGCCTATACCACACCGTATTTAATTCAAAATGGCGGAGCTGGTAACGCTGCGCCCGGCTGTCTGGAAGAAGAAAACGTGAGTCGTGTCCAGTCGTGATGCATAGATAGACTTGGATAGACTTGGGTAGATCGCAAATTCGCAACGCTCTTTCTTTAAAACGGCTTGTGTGAAAAGTTACTGTTGCCGGCTCTGAGTAGAAATATGCAATCACTGATCGCAAATGTTTCAAAACTTGATAAAGGCCAAAGGTAATTATTATGTTTACATTCATAGCAGACTAAGATTTATTTTTATCTCCTTGAAAATTAGTTTCAAATGAAATAATTTCCGAAGAAATGTATCTGTAAGTAGGCTCGTTCGTTAATTTTTCGCTAATTGTATATTTTCCTGGCTTTGATTTAGAATCCAACGGCCAGAAAGGAGCGAACCATCATTACATATTTCAGAGTTTCATCTGGTAAAGAGTGGAATATGCAATAAAGATGCCGTACAAATACAAGACTTAGCAAAATCATTAGGCAAGAAGGGCTATCATACTGAAATTAATAAGAGGTTAAATGCAGCTCAGAAAAAAGCGAAAGTCTTATGCAGACCATTAGAAAAGCTAGCAGCTGAAAGAGTAAAAGATTTGTTACAAAATATTTTATATTATTAAATATAGTGAATTTATCATTTTATATTTTAATGCTTTCAGTTTAAACGAATAGTTGGCTTTGAAAATACAAGTAATGAATTAAAGAAGTGGAATGCGATAATAGCTACAAATAGGGTTGCTGAAAATATTATATTTCCTTTAAGAAACTATTTGCCTGTAAAAATTGATCCCTCTACAAGTTTCTTGAAACGTTTTAGAATGCAATCAGATTTGCAAAAAGCATTAGCAGAATTGCAGCCAAACAAGGAGGAGGTGGAAGAGAATGAGGAGAAGTTTTCAATGAAAATGAATGAAATTATGGAAAAAAGAAAAGAGGCGGCTAGATATAGAGCCCAGCAGGTTAATATTAATTAGGTTTTAATTTTTAAAGATGAATAGATACTTATCAGTTGCTTCTTTTTTTTGTCTTTTCTTAGTCTTACAAAGAAAGTAAAGCTCATCGTCAAAAAAAAATTAAAAGTAAAAAGTTCCACCGCATTCAGAAAAAGGCAAAAATAAAGCAGCAATTAAAAGAATTCGAAGAACTTCAAAAGTCTAATCCTGAGGCTGCTTTAGAAAAATTGGAACAACTGGATAGAACAAGAGCCGAAGAGCGTATGTCATTGAGGCATAAGAGTACAGGCCAATGGGCGAAGAATAAGCTAGTTAGAGCTAAATATGATAAACAAGTAAGTTCCTATTTTAGAAAAATATAATTACTAAAGCAAATTATACTAGTTGTAAATTTACTTATCAGACTCGTCAAGTTCTTGCTCAGCAATTATCTATTGGAAGAGATTTAACTCAAAAAATTGGAAAAGAGGACAACAGTGATGAAGAAAATGAGGATCAGGCAGTTTTCAAATTATCATCCAGTGACAAAGAAAATCCCTGGGTTAATGGAGTAAAGTCAACGTCCGAAATCGATGAATTTATAAACGGATATCGAAAATATTGGGATGAAAAAAATAACAATAAAAAAAGTCATTCCAATCTTACTGATAAAATAAATATTCCAAACAACGACATAAAGTATTCAGTAAAATCGTCTATGGAAGGTGAAAATGAAGCGGACAAGAAATGTGTTGAAGAGAAAACTAAAACTAAAATTCAAAAGCTTAATAAGAGCAAAGAAAAATGTATTGATTCCAATTTAAGTGATAGGAAAAATGTGAAAAGTAAGAAAGTGAAACTACTAGCCGCAACATCTGCATGGAAAGTGCAATCTTTAGATGGTGATATTTCCCAATCAGAGTTACCGAGGACTGAAAATATTGATGACATGTTTGATAGAATGGTAGAAAATTTGCCAGTTATAATTGAAAATAAATTGAAGCAGGTGAAGCGAAAATACAATGTTGATATAGAAGAAACTAATAGACCTAAAAAATTGAAGAAGAAAGGAATGGATTCGGAAAATATGGAATTTAAAAATCGCAAACAAAGACCCGTGATTGACGAAGCGATGAATGAGGTTCCTAAGAAAAAGTCGAATTCGCTGGAAAACTCGCTTTCTGAACATATAGCTAATGAAGTAAAAGCTAATTCCATAGTTGGTACGGAAACAACACACACACACACAGACACGATAGACCCAAATAAATATATAACTGTAAGATCGAAGTATCTAAAATCAGCCATGCCTGATACATTTACTGGGGATGAGAATGCTTTGGATGACAGTGAGGATGATGAGGACCATCGTAATATTGTCAGCGAGGCTTTTGCGGATGACGATGTTGTGGGAGAATTTAGAAAGGAAAAAGAAGCGGAAGTAAGAATAAACCAAAGTATTTTTAATAGAGACATGTTTATCATTGAAAAAATACAAATAACATATAATCTAATAATTATAGGTGAAAAAGTCTCAGCTCGAAGATATCGATCTAACTTTACCTGGATGGGGATCGTGGAGCAGCAATGATATGAAGGTTCCGAAAAGAAGAAAGAGAAGGTTTATCCTTAAATTTCCTAAAGATGCTGAGCGCAAAGACCAAAATAAAGGGGACGTGATAATTTTTGAGGGTAATAATAAAAAAATTAGGGAACATTTAGTAAGCGAATTACCGTATCCGTTCACAACTGTTAAAGATTTCGAAGCGAGCATTAGAGCACCGCTTGGCAGAACTTTCATTCCGGAAAATGCTCATAAAAAATTAATCGAGCCAGCGATAAAAACTGAAATAGGTAAAATTATTGAGCCCATGGACGAGGATGTACTGCTGAAAGCCCAAAATATTACCAAAAAGAGGAGACCCGCAAAAATATGTAAAAAACTTGGTAAAAAATTGAAGGAATAGTATTTTCTTCAAATGATATGTTCCATGCGCAATGGAAAGTGCCTTATTGTAAATAAATTAAACTTGTTACCAGTTAGCTAAATAATTTTGTCTAATTTTTACTGACGATATGAAAAACACATAGTTTTAACGTAAAATTTAAAAGGTTAATTTCTTAGGATATTTAAGTAAAATGGAGGCTACGTAATATTGAGCAACACAGAAATTAACGGCTAAACGATTAGCTCGTAATTTGTGTACATTAATAAGCATTATTTGTTAAGGAAAGTAAGTTTTGAACAGTTTTGTGTAAAATACGTAAAAGCCAATCGTGTAGAGGCGTTTTAAGCCGCGCACACATACCAAGAGTCTCTACAATGATTGGCAAAACCATAGGTGGATGTGTTGCGTATGTTTAATTACATTTTTAAAGATAAGAAGTTCGAGAAAAAAACGGGATACGAAGAAATAAAGAGAGTGAGGATGGGTCCTACAGGAATGATTAAAGATATTTATTCATATATACTACATGATGAAAGAAGATGGAATATAAGGGGGGGGGGGGGGAGAGAGCAGAAACAGATGTAGGTGGAAGGTTGAAGAGGGAGAGAAGTGTCGGGCGGGATTGCAGAAAGCGGGGGAAAGGCTTTGGAGGGGAGAGATTGTACGGAGGGGAAAATTCGGACATGTAACGAAAAGAATGGGAGGGAGGGGGGTTCAGGAAGTATATCGGAAGGGGAATGAAACACAAGCGTAATCTAGGCCTAATGTAGGGGAAAGGAGGGTTCAATGAAAAGGATAGAAGAAATTGGCATTGGTATAAAAGAGAAGTTCGGACGAAATGCCAGGCGCGAGCCGAGCCACTGCCGTTCATGACGACTACAGCCACACCAGCACGCATTATCGCATAACGCACGCAATATCAGTCAGTGAGTAGTCAGTAGAGTGTAATAGCTGAACACTGTATGAGAATTGAGACCTGTGAGAGTTGAGTACTCCGCCGAGTCCTCCTCCTCCTCCAGCGGCCAACCAGTCAGCCAGCCAACCTCTTCCCCGATTCCCTCACTCACTTGACTCTGTCCCTCAACTCTCCTCACTGCTCAGCTCAGCTTGGCTGAGGCTCAGCTCAGCTCAGTGAAGCAAAGTTCAGCGTGGAGATCAGTTGATGTTATCGTTGGCTCGGCACAGAGCCGGAGATTCCCAGTTGGAAGCTCGAGCGTAATTAAACTATATATTTCTTCTGCACCTTAGAATCGTACGAGTGAAAATTTGCAAGAGTTAAAAAATGGCAACGACCAAAGAAACCGCGGACAGCGTACAATTTTTCGAGGGCGTGGAGAAACTCTTAGAGATTTGGTTCACCAGCAGTAATGATAAGGATAGGCTGCAGGGAGATCTTCGTATGATTCCCCGGTAAGTATATTTTTGTGACGAACAATATCAGTTGTTCTCTGTGAAAGATTAGGTGAAATTTGCATGAAGTAACAAGATTCTACGAGAGTGCAGAAAAGAAAATGTGGAATTTCATGGAAATTCTTGGATCCCCCGTAGTGTTGGCTTATTGATCGATGACGATTCGGCGAGAAACGGGGATGTCAAAGCTTACCGTTCTTCGCCTCCTGGTGAATCTCATATAACCCATTGGTGAATTCGCCTTTAATCACTTTATTAGACTGACACGTGAAACGCACGTCCGTCTGTCAAAGAACCGGCAAATACCGGCAAGCCATGAGAGATAACTTGGTTTCATTTCTTCTTAACCTAACATTTCTGACGCAAAACATTCTCGACTACTCTCGGTGTGCGCATTGACAGTCTAAATTCTCTATGAAATATTAAAATTTATCTTTCCTCATCTCTTTCCCTTTACCTCTCTTTTATTTTTATTGTGAAAATGTATTCGTAATTTTTACTTGAATCTTCTCGTTTCACCTTGTATCACGTATATCTTACACATTCTCGCCAATAGCTCTCTCTCTCTCTCTCTCTCTCTCTTAACCTAACATTTCCAACCAAAAGAAACTGACAATTTTTTGATAAAAATACACTGACAGCGCAAGTCCCCAGTCGAAACTCAAAATTAGATTCTTCTTTAATATCTTTAAGGATAGTTTTATAATGAATTCTGCATACGGGTTGACGAAAAATTCAATGCTAAAATTTGCGTTCGCTTTCAGCTGGGCTGCCATTGAAACTGCGTAGGTCGGGTAAAGCAATCGATTTCTTTAACGTAATACTAAGTACGATTCATGATTTATATGAGAATTTAGTAAATAGGCTTCGGTAAAAGGAACTTGTTGAATTTAGCATTGACAAATCAGTCATGTTGTTGCCTAAATATTTTTCTTTTATTTTTTAACATTTAATTTATTAAAGGGAGTCGAATTTTTTAGTCTACATTGGATTTTATCGGAGCTCTCCATTAAACCATACAAACTACGTATGGGTCATATTTTCCAAGGATGGATTTTCGCTATCTTCTCGTTTGACCGTATTCCTTTCTGTATATATACAGTATCTTCATTAGAAAGCGCTTTCCACGAATAACGTTATGCTTTATGCTTAAGTCTACCATGCTTTTTAATGCTTTATGAAAAAAAAGCACTATTGAAGAAACAATCTGCGAGAAATAAAAATTTATGCAGACTGTCATAATTTTTTTAAGGCAGCAACAATAATTGCTGCTGCAAAAAGCGTTGGAATACTTAAAGTAACTCACTCGAGTTAATCATTACTGATTATATCGACAATGTGTGTGACGTTATTAATAGTAATTTAGTCGTTTGCAAAAGTTCTTTTCTGATAACTATTACTCTGTCGCATTAAGAATTTGGCTTTATAATTAGATAATTGACCCAGGTGTTGATATTAACATAGGTGCCAGCAGTTAAAATGTAGAAAATGTCCGAAAGCATAGGTGCAAATTGACGTGTATCTCCGTTAACCATTATCGTTATGAAAATTTTACATAAAACCTTTCTTCCAATGCAAGTGATGAGACGCTTGCAAGAGTTGGTATATATGACAAATTTTAATATCTTTTGAAGATACGGAGGTACGTGTCTTTGCGTCTAATATGCTCTCCGGGCCTCCGGGTCACTCTCTGGAGACGCTTTTCTGTCATGTTTATATATATATTATCTTTCTAATTATACAATAAGGCAATTGTTTATCAGCAATACATCAAACTGAAACTTGTCCAGTTTGTAATTTTGAAATGTTGACGAATAAAAGACTAAGGAGATCCTCACAACTATATTGTTCCGAGTGAAATATTGCATGTTTCATGTGTGGCTTATTTGTTTGAAAGAGTAGACTGTAAATAACATTTGGGACGGACGTACATCGATCTCCAATGGAATTTTCGACGAAAGGAAAGATTCCGCGAAGAGTCGCAATATTGTCATTGGTTGTAACTGGAATCTCACTAGACGTTTTTGCGCCTGATGAGACATCGGTGTTTACAATGCTCGAGTTTGCACGAGAGAAGGAAGCTCGATAAATTGTTAGGTTAGCTGCAGTGTTAGCACTTGCACTTTATTCCTCTCGAACGAAAAATATTTCACTCTTTGACTGTTGTTCGTTTCTGCCGATCAAGCTGAATGAATTGTTTTTCCAAGAAATCTCGACACGATCGATTATGGGAATTAAATCAATTGATATATACATATATGGGGAAAAAAAGAAAAAGAAGGCATTGCACGCAAGTACAATGCTATCGCGGTTAGCTTTCATTAGCGAGTATAAAACGATGTAATCTCTCAAGTTGACGAAGAATGTTGCTTTTCAGGAAAAAATGGGAGTCATTGCTGAAGATCGTTCGATGCGAAATAATCAGTTTTTGCCGTAGCGACCAAATCGATGCCTACGTTTTAAGGTAATGAATTTTTCACATAATTCATTATTTCTATTATCCATATTTTTTTTAGATAATGTGCAATTAGCTTATCGTATAATCACTCACGCGTGTCATCGAGCGTCTCGCACGCACACACACTATACGGTGTTACCGTATATAATTAAACAATTTGCGCTTGACGATATTCCACGAGCAGGTGAAATTATTTTTAATGGTTAAGATTACTATAAATACGTCAATTCTCACATGCGCCCTATCATTATACTGTATAGTTTTTTTAATTATTTTATTATTCTCTTGATAGTCATAAGATAAGTATTATATGTATATATATATATATAATATAATTGATTACATGTAACCAGCATGATGTGTGAATAAACGTTATTATCTCATAATTTTCATTTAGAATTATTTTACGCTAATCTCATACGAACCAGACTCGAGGAAATACGTTGGTCGGTTTGAAAAGAAGAAATTCAAAAATCTACTGTTTAATCTTCCTCGGATGCTAAAAATTCCAAACAAACTGTCATAGACCACCAGCCTCTTTTCATCGATTTTGCTCGTTCGTTCGGTCGTTTGGTTTGGCCGGCCGGCCGGCAAGACTCGCGCGCGAAGGATACAAAACACAACAACAGTACTGCACTACTTGCGTACAAAGATTCGATGAAATTTTCATAAACAGTATGCATCTTAGAGCTCGGCCTCGTTGTAAAATCTCCGTATCCTTTTCATTCCCTATCTCTCCAAGACCTATGCCTATACACGACTCTCTTCACCGCAGCACCGTGAACGCGTCGACGCTGAGCGATGCGCTTTCCGTATATCTTCCAAGTTTCGCCATGCTTGTGTATGTGTGTACGCGCGCTTGCAACACGTCAAATTTACAACGTCTCTGAAGTACATTCTCTGATACTCGCATTCCATTCTCGCGTTGATCAAAATAAACAGAAACGTCAACATGAAATTAAGAAGGAACAAAGAAAAATTCGTCTTTTCTTTTTTCTTCGTAACATTCAAACTATATATATTTATATGTGTACGTAGATGCAAAGAAAAGCTCGTTCAACTATATTTTATTAGAGAATCCTTTCTCTCTCGACACTGCAAATACAATTTTCCCGTTGCAAAGATAAATCTCAGGCGCGTTGGGAATAATTATTAATTACCCCTATACATATATATATATATATATAATCCTTTTTAAGAGATTCCTTCGTGCTTTTCGCAGATTATTGCAATCGAATCGAACGATTATTTTGATTGATCGAGCAGTTTGAAAACCTACCGAATATTTCGCCCGTGGATCCAGCGAAAAATTGATCATCGATCCGTTGTGCCATAGATAATTTTACGTTCGACGTTATTATCATATCAATTATTATTACCAAAAAAGCTCAGCATCGTTTGCGTAGTCGGATCGACGATAAGTGATCGACTCTCTCTCTCCCACTCTTATTTTTTTCCTTCGTTTAATCGGCTGCGTCTGGAACTCGGCTCGGTGGGTGACCGATATTTAATCATAATCGATAACAGCAGATAATTCCACAATCAGTTTTTCACTCTTACGTCATTTTACGGTAACTCTATATATATATATATATATAGTGTCATCGCTGCTTATCAGGCGCGTCCCTCCTTGAATTCCCTTCGCTTAACGCGTGTGGATCGAGATTAACACCAAACTATAACGCTTCTTTAAAAATTAATAGCATTATTTTTTTTATTCCATTCGCATTGATTTTGATCGATCAACTGGCCACTGTTTGTTTAATAATTCAATGATCGAACTAGAGTGGGGGATGATTGATATGCGTGAAATGATTTGGGAGTCGTCAATCGGGTCGGATCCGCTCCGCAGACGCGTCGAGCAAGACTTGGAGTGATTGAAGAGTTTCAGCGATTTAAGGGTGAACACCACTTTGACGCGCTTAAAAATGGATATAGAAATAACATTGTTTATTTTAACGCAGTTTATAGATATATGTAAAATAATTTTTATTTCAGTCAAATGCAACATAATTTTATGAATAATTGCAAATGGGTAGAGTTGCGAGCCGTGAATTATGGCTAGCTGTTTGAAAATCGTCGATGGTGGAGCTTTTTTCTCTGAGGCATCGTTTGAAAAATATAAAAAATACATTTCTTCTTATTCAGAAAGGTGCTGGCTTGAAATGTAGCAGAGGGAAAAATTGAGTAAAAGAAATATATGAAAGTGACGATGGTTAAAAAAGAATCAAATTTTAATAAAGAATGTCGAGTATTAAAATGTTATAAAAAATTAGTGGAACATTCGATCAAGAGAATTCTGTGCTACATTGTACAGTTAATGTTATAAAGAATATATGGTAAAAATTTCAAATAAATATTGGTTGGATAGAGTTGGACGTATCTTGCCCTTGTACCACTTTGAAAAAAGTAGTTTTGAGGGAAAAGCATATATCGTCTCGCTAAACCTGTGATGTTGCAGCAGCCCTGTAGCAGGGTTGCTCGCTTGGTTAAAGTCGCTGTACAATTGTGGAACTAGTTGAAATTTTCAAGGCGCGGTCTTCCCCTTTAATTATTGTTGCAGTACGTTGTATGTGGATAGTCATATAGGGGAAGCCCGGGCAAAGCGGGTCACTGTCCTTACACTTTTATTTAAACAATAAGTGTTAATATTTTGATTTGGTGATATTGATACAACAGTTATGAATGTAAATTAGTAGCATTTCGTCGGCAGAGACGTATTCTATAAAAGTAGTGTCAATTAAATCAGTTTTGTTGACGCCGATAAAAATTTTAAAGGTTAGTTTTTTCTAGATCATTTAAAAAGTATTATAATTATCTCTTTATTCTTGATACTATTTCGAACCAGCGTTATTTAGCTTTAAAATAATATGCGAAAATATTGTTTTGGATAATTTTCTTAAAAGTTATAATTATTTAACTAAAAAGTGTACTCTCGGGCAAAGCGGGCCGGGCAAAGCGGGTCAAGTAAATTGATAGCTTTTTTGTTGAATAATTTACAGATGGTGAATAAATACCAAAGGAAAAAACAAATCAGGCGTCTTGGAGTCAAGACATAATGCAAAAGGCAATGGACGAAAGTAAAAAAGTTCTATTAGAACCGCCTCAAGAAAATATAATATAAATTACCCATGCAGCATATTTGACTAAACGTTGTCTTATAGACTTCTTTTAGTCATCCAATTGACTAAAAGACACCTAAAAGTTGTCTTAAAGCTACTAGGTGCTCTATGGGTACTCCACTTTACAAAGATATATCAAAAAAGGGAACTTGTGAAAAAAAGCTCGGTAGATTTCATAGGGTATTCAATGACGCTGAAGAAATTGAATTGTTGAAATATGCGTTGCAAATTACTCTGGTCGAGGATCTTATTTTTGTAATTTTTGCCAAGAATGAAATTAAACTTAGAAACTTCGTTCAATAATATACTTCATGTTACTGTTAATATTCCATTAACTTAAAATTTGGTAAAATAATTATAATATAAAGTCAAATATTCAAATTTGTTTTTTTTTTATGTATCTAATAACATTTGTATGGTTTATTATAGCGGTAATCCGCTTTGCCCAAAAGACTGACCCGCTTTAGGCCTACTTATGGGGCAAAGCGGGTTAAAAACACTTTTTTTATTCTTCGCATAAACAAAAATTATGAAATTAAATGTTGTTGATTGTTTTATTACTTTGTAGTCAGATAATTACCCTGACTAATGACACCGAGAATGTTTGATTATCAATTAAAAACGCAGTTTTCTTGATCTACAAAGCTTAAGTGGCCCGCTTTGGGCTACCTTCCCCTATATATATATATACTTATAATCAGAGTGTCTTTGGCGATCCCAAATAATTCCCTTCTCTCCGATGCGAATTTCACCTAGAAGTGAGAAAAAATAGAGTAGTATGGTCGGGTGAAATAATTGAGATCGCTGATGGGTTGGACAAAGCAACATTGTTAGCCTAAAATGTAAAATGGTGTGTAACTGTTGAATGGAATAAAGTGATGCATATATGTATGCATGTAACCAAAAAGTGTGCAACGTGGCGGTTGAAGGATACACAGCTTAGCAATTTTTCTAACGACGAAACAGCAAATGATTTTTAATCCAGTTATTTCATTACAAAATTTTTTTTACGCAATCATTTTTAATGATATATTAAAAGTGCTGCTAATTTTGCATCATGCATTTTAGCCGAATAACCTTCGATCAATGTTCATTATAAATATCATTTATTCTTAATTGATTTTAATCGTGCACAACGTGTAATAAATATTAAATTGATAAAAATATAAAATTTTCGAGTGCTATAGTCGAGTGTACAACGTGCGAAGTGTGTGAACTACTTTTATCTCGTTGTTTAGGACAGGAGGCTGCGTGTGTGAAACGACGAGTTTGTGCATCCGTGCATATTCAATTCGATTCCTTTAAAATTATCGAGCGACGCCAGTTGAAGCTTTCCACTATATATATGTACAGATATGTTGAATTATATTCCAATTGTGGACGAAACAGGTGTGCGCGTGCTTTCTCAACTACATTCACTTTTTCAATTGTTTCCGAATGAAGCAGCGTCTCGAGACGATGTTGGGGTGATTGTCACGCGAAGAAATTCAGGGCTAGAAACCTCAGAATTTGAAGACAAAAAAGCGCTTTTTATGTTCGGGAGCTCGAAATGAAGATACTCCCAAGTAAAACTAGATAAATTATATATATGATAATTTATATCACCTTCACATGCATGGTATTGGCGTCTACCTAGGATGATTACTGCTTTTTTATCTTCAAACTCTGAGGTTCCTAACCCTGATTTTTTCCATCTCGCACCGGCCCTTACACTCTCCACTCGTTCGATTATTCTCCGCCAATTCAACGGAAGAAGCTCATTTTTCAACTGTTTTCTAAGAAACAAACAATAAAGAGTATACTATGTAGTATCGACGAGTATCAGAGCCGGTATCACTTGAAGTCAGGCGAGCCTCGTATCCAACATACAGATAGAATTCCCTTATAGCCGGACAGCACCTATATATAGTATCAGACACATACAGTATCTCCGTATAAATAAGTAAAAACGAAAAAATGCCTACACAGTAAGGATAAAGGAGGAGAATAATACACATGTACTTCGCGAAACGCTATTATTTTATCATATTAACGAAAGGACAGCCATTAATTGCGATGATACTTCTATAGTAGTTGGATTGTACGGCATAATATTCATTTCCCCGAATAATTAAATAAACACAGCGAATCATATTAACATTTGCTGTTCTAAGAAGCAAATTTTATTAGTATTATTACAGTAAAACTTAAAGTTCATTCAAGCATCGAAACTATCTGTTTTTTATTTTTTATTGTGTATTTAGATCCTCTGGGATTTTATTATTAAGCATAAAAATATGAAGAAAAGAAAATTTTTAGATTGAAAAAAATATTAATAATAAAATAGCTTGTGTAATCTGCCTAAAGACGAATGACGAAGATTGGAATCGATGTTCGAATTGTGAAGAATGGGCCACTGATATTTCGGAGTCATTTAGTGTTTATATTTGTGACGAATGTAAATTTTATTAAGCCTATTCAAATTTAGATTTTTTTCAATTTTTCCGGTACAAGGGGACATACTTTGTTTTTACTAAATTTTTTACCAAAAGTTTATCGTTGCTAATTATTAATATAGATCGAATATTAATAAAACTTTCTTCATATATATGTGTTCGTAGGTTCTTTGACTAATAATTAAAAAAAAAAGAAAATTCTTTTTCCAATTTTTTTGCCGAGCTATTCTTTAAATTGCTTAAGTGTTCGGTTTTAGGAGACTTCCCCCTAAGAAGCAAAATTCTGTAAAATTGCCAATAAAAATGTGCACTTACAGATTTTAGCAGTTACATTCGATATGCAATGAGGCTTGTCAGTTTTTTCAATTGATACCGTCCCTTATTCTATTGTATACGTATAGGGGAGAGTAATCTAATTCCAAGCATTTTTATAATATAAGACCATCCATTCAACTTGTAAGCCATATATTTGTATATATATAAAATACTTATAATTGCGAACACATTAGAAAAGTCTAATGCACAACAGTCCACCACTTGGATCGTTTCGTCTCGAGCATTTTTTCTATAATCATTGCAATGCGATAAAATGTTGAATCGGCGGCAATTGTAAGGAGCAGTCCTACACTGCGCAGTGCTTTCAAGCAAGAAACGAGATATTTATTGTTGCATATACAGGGTGTCTTGCGTAAGACGCCTTAGAGTATAGATACAAAATGACGCGTATTTCTGTAACTGTAAAAGATATTAAATTTTTACATAGGACCTTTTCGAAACCTCTTGTAATTTACCTTCAAAAAGGTCATATGCAAAAATTGAATATCTTTTATAGTTAAATAGATACGCGTCATTTTGTATCCATGCTCTGGGTCGGCTTACGCAAAACACACTGTATATATGTCTAGAATGCAAATTTCTTTTTATTCAAATGATATTTTAATTAATACAGGCGCAAACGATCAATATAGTACCACGTGCAATTTGTTGCATTCAATCTCACATATATGTTTCAAAATTGTAGCATTACCGATTTTGCAATTGTAACATACCTGCAATTCTTATATAGTGTATGGATATAAAAGCAATTGATGATACTTCGATAAACCGGGTATGTTATCTAAAGGTTAACAATGCATTAAGAAGTGACATTTACTTGTAAATAAACAAAATAATCACGACTGACTGTTTCATGAAAATAATACTCTTTTTATTCACAATAATATTATTTCTTGTAATATTTGAATATTTAATTTATCAGTATTCTACTTATTGCAATATGCAAAGAATTCTTGTTAGCGTAACAAAAGAATCCACCATTTCCCTATTCAATTAGCACGTTATAAACGACACCAATTTATTTGTTACAATTAAAAACACCAGTTACAAAAAATACTGCATATTAAAATTTCGTCAACATAATTTTATGTTTTGAAATCGCTCGACCTTGAACAATTTACTGGAATAAATGACGATTCTCACAATGTTTTAAATTTTAATATTTACACAATAGTAATTAAGCAATTCGATGTTAAATAACAACAAAAAATACTTTATACAAAAGAGTGGAGAAAACTTATTTTCTCATTTCTACAAACAATGCAGGCTTAGCATTGGCAGCTTTAAACTATTGCAACTACAGCGTCTTGTAGTATTTATCGATCGAAGAAAGGTACTGCGAACCATCTTAAATTTCATTAACTGACGGAACGACAAATTTGACAATGTTTCAATTGACACGTTTTACAATTGATATACAGTTTACAAGGCACATTTTGTACTCCGACCGATTCTTCAATTAAAAAGCGTGGCAAGTTAGTGCTTTAAACTCTGCTTTGAAAAAATCATACATTAAAGCCAATTATTCAAAATCTGTTTTGCACTTCGTTCGATCCTTTGGATTATTGTTAGGCCAATGTCATTGGTGTGTACCAATCGATTCAGAATAACGAGAGTTTATTTTTACATACCTATATAATCAACAAGAATTTTACAATTACGAAAAATCACTATTTTATTTATCAAAATCTTTTGCGCAATGTAATCCGTGTGAATTATATTTTCAATATTTGAATAAAACCAATTGAATTATTGAACGTTTAAATCCATCTTAATTAAACGCGCAGTTTGTTTGGTGGGACTGAATTAGAGCAAGATATTTGCAATTTTTCGCTACTTCAAATAAATTTTCCAGTAGAAACGATCGGCAGGACTCGTGTTTGGAATGTTGTTATGTTACTTATAAAAGAGTCGTACTTTTAATTTAAAAATTGCTTGTATTTTTGTCTATCGCCAATTATACTCGGTTTACTTTTAAATGGGTGATGCATTTTGGCAGATTTCCACATTATACATGACCACCATTTTCAAACGGTTATTATTCGAAAATTAGCCAGTCTATATTTTTCCAAAAACTCCATTCTATATGTTGGATATTTATAAGTAATATACTAAATGTCCACATTTTATCTTTTCAAATCACTCGCGTGGCTCGATAAGCTAAAATGAAAGAATAATGGTTTCTTGATTTAAAGTGCCTTCGCCCAAAAGTCGACATATCAGTCAGTCGGTGGAAAAATCGATGCTTCGCACTCTATTAAATTCTTGCATTTAAAATCAGGGAGTAAATGGTTCAGGCGTTGAATTTTTCGGGAAAATCAGTACGAGCCAGTTGTGCTCTATCCACTCGAAAAATCTGTCTTTTTTATTCTTTGTAATTATCGGATTACAGATAATAAGTTGAAATGCTGTACGAGGTGCTTTTGAAAATAAAACAAGAAAAACCATGTATCGGTAAAACAGTATAGAAACACGTGTATGCGTCGCACTGCGTTCAATTCTGAAAACAAAGAAGATGATCACGTGCTTTTTTTTAAACTGTTTTGGAGAAAAGTGACATTAACCGGTTAATTGTGCTGTCGTCTCGAGAAAATTCTACACTCGATAAATTATTAGAATACTGATAACAACAAGTTGATAAAACGAGCTTCTTTGAAGAAAGAGTAGATGGTATTATCCAGCAGAATAATCTGTATTTTGCACTGGTTTAATTTTTAAAGTACACTTTAAAATATTCGTGTTTTTCGATATTGATATATAAAAATTTCTAACTGTCGCTCGTATGAGAAAAATTAATGTAGAACAATGATACTTTATAAAAAATCTAGTTTGCGCTTGGTTGAGTCGTTGAATGAGTGAATAACGAGTGAAAGTTTCGTCAAGCTGATTTTTCATCCATTAGAAAAATATATATGATTTGCAGTGGGTTTATAATTATGAAATTATAGAAAATGAGACAAGTTGTGGTGATGTTTGAAGTTTGTTCGGTAGTAAAACTGTGTTAGAGGGAAAAGGGGTATTTATTAGCCAGTTATACCATCGACTGGAGGAATCGCGTGCGTACTTGAACTTGGTCTTGCAGCCGTGTTCCATTGGTTTATTCGCTTTCCGCGCGCGACAGGCAGTTGATGCAGCTCGGTGCAGCCGGTTGCCGGTATATAGGCGAGCATCCTTCCTTCGTTCCATCAATTCCCACCACGTGTTTTGCCAGATTTGACATGTATATGTCACGACACACACATCTGGCCATCAATTTATTCCCAAACACTCTTCAACCTTCTCCAATAAGCCACCACTGCCAATTAATTGAATTAAACAAAATTAATTTTCGCGCAACTCTCTCTCTCTTTTAATATTTTTTTTTTTCTCTATAAAAATCATTAATTTTCACTCGCTCAATTCTTTCCACCAGTGTCGTGTTATTTGCTTGCGAGAAATTCGATCAATTTTAATAAGAGATTTTCTTCAACATATATATATATATATATATATAGTAAAAGAAACGTATTTGAGACACGCAGAAATTTCAGTTATCTGCCAAAGACCTTTGAGACGAAACTCACTCGGTCCAAGTTTCTGCACAGCAGCTTTCTCCAAATTGCTTTATTAACATTTATCTGTGGACAATTCAATAGGTCATTTTGCCTTATCTTGCCTTCCCGAACCTTCCTTCCACAAAATTCCAATTTACTGATTCATGGCTTATCTCTTACAGGAAATAATCTCTACGGGCGTCGTTCATTTTATTTTTGCTACTCGTCAAAGGCTTAGATAACAATTGCTTCTCAAACAAATTCATTTTTTACTCCCACATGCAATTAACAAGAGGATCGTGCTTCTATTTATTATTAAACAGACCTATACATATATACCTATAATGTATATCATTGAATACACCATTGGTAAATTTCTCGTTATTCGATTGAAAGTGGAGAAGAAACTGAATGAATTTTTACCAAATTTTCTGTGACTAATTCTTTTTTTTTTCCTTCAAGAAAATGCTTTACGCACACACACACATATCTTATATTCAAAGGCTATCTTCGATCTTCTCTAGACATTGACCCAAGATTTCCCGAAGAGTGCAAACATTCTGATAAGCTAAATCCACGAGGCTTGTAATAGCACGTTTTCAGTGAAAGCTATAGCGATAATAGAATTAACAGTTGGTGATAATACTATATAATTTCAGAATATTCTTGCCCTCTCGAAATTGTTCTCGCAAATAAGAATACGAGTATTCGCGGTGAATTAATACATTCATAGATTCATCGTTATACTCAGGTTTGTGTCTCCTTTTAAAATTCTTATCCGACCTCTCTCTCCCTCTCTCTTATCCTATTAGTCCCCAATCTTGGGACCTATGTACAATCTCGTAATTTTTAACATAATAATTTTACCGCATCAACGTGACAAGTTTCAACTAATAATGTGAAACAATTTACATTAGCGTTAGGTTATTGAATAATTGAAATGAAATTAATTGATAAATTGCTCCGACTTGGGATGTTCGTTAGAAACAGACAATTATCTTATATATATATATATATATCACGGTAGATCAAATCGCGCGCACAATAGGAATGATTTTGTTGCACGAATCGATGAGGAGCTTTCAGGTGAGGCTGACTCTTCCAGGAATGGGAGAAGTGGGTTTAAAGCTCGATATAGTACGGTTTATAACCCGTATCTAGCTAATACGTACACAAGTCAGACTCTAAAAATAATAACTCGCAGTGGAAGCCAAGTAAATATCTTTTAATAAGCTTCATACCTCGATGACCTTCGCATTGTTAGGGCTTTAGCGAAATTAAGAGAAACGATGCAAGGTGCATCTATGATCGATGGGAACACATTTACACTGGCGATGTGCTTGTGACGATGGATTATTCCTAGAGAGAGAGAGGGGGGGGGGGGGGGAGAGAATTGCGCGCATGCTGGACCAGGTATACATATACCATGTATATATATATATATATATATAACAGGGAGGAAAATGTCCTACACGTTTCACAATTTATCGATCGTTTTTCAGTGCGCCATTGAATTTGCTTCGTTTCCCTTTCTTCCGGCTAAAAATAAAACTAAAAATTGCATAAGATCTTGTAACGTCAGTTTTTTATGCTTTAATCACGATCCACGAGTTTCTCTCATCGAAGCAACATTTGGATCGTAGGAAATACGTAATTGTCGAAAGTCGAGAAGACTACGAGGAGAAAGATGGGAGAGACGCGTTGATTAACGGCGCAATTAGGGGATTGATGATTTAACGAGAAACTATTGTCATTTTCAGCGAGAGCAGCATGTTCTTGTCAAAGCGCAGACTAATCTTGAAAACTTGCGGTACGACCACTCCGCTTCAATGCTTGGAGGCTCTCCTGGCTCTGGTGGAACAGTACGCTGGATTTGACCAAGTTATGGTGAGTCTTCGAATCTATTGTCAATTAACAGACGCATCGATCAATTTTTTCGATCGGCGATCTAGATTACCAAAATTCCTTCAACGAGATAATCGAAAAGAGTCTTAGCGATCAAACGTATTCTATTGTTCATTGTGGTGAATTTTCAGGCTCCGTCGAGGATCGTGAAAATGCCCACTTTGTGCTATTGCGCGTTGAAAAATACAAGGAGACGTATAGATGAATAAAGAGGGTATATATGTATATAGGGATCATTCAAAAGAAAATTTAACCAATCAAAATATTCTATCGTTTCTCGAAGATTTGTCAGGCTCAATTAATCAAAATCGTGAAAATGTCCACTTTGTGCAATTGCGCGTTGAAAAAATCGAGGAGACGTATAGATAACTAAGAAGGTACAGGGATCATCCAAAAGAAAGTTTTACAAATCAGAAGTGTTCTATCTCGAAGATTTTTCAGGCTTGACTAATAAGAATCGTGAAAATGTCCACTTTGTGCAATTACACCTTGAAAAATAGGAGGATACGTATAGATGAATAAAGAGGATATATATATAGGAATCATTAAAAAGAAAATTTAACCAATCAAAAGTATTCTATCGTTTCTCGAAGAATTATCAAGCTCGACTAATAAGAATCGTGAAAATGTCCACTTTGTGTAATTGCGCGTTGAAAAATACGAGTATATACGTATATAGATAAATAAAGAGGGTAGAATATGCGTCATCCGGAGAAATTTGAAAATTTTGCTGCAAGTCCACCGAAAGGGGATTGCTTAGCTATACAAGTTGACCTAGTGCATGGATAAGTGACGTATCTATATATAGGAGAAACCTCTAGCGTACAGAATACATCTCTCTGCCTCTTGGTTTATTGATCTCTCTTAGCTATATAGTACGAACGCGCCACATGTAAACTCGCCAACCGTTTAAAACTACGCGTTCGAGGATCGTGTTCGATCGACGACAGAGTAAAGGGAAAATTGATGCATGGATCTTATATATATATATATGTATGTATATCTATCGTTTCGTTCATTATCAATTAGTCGTGCAACCCCCCCCCCCCCCCCATAGAACATATATAGATGTAATTACAACGATATTGGCCTGCTTGCAAAAGATGACGCAAATCCTATTCATCTCTGATAACTCTTTCCCCTTTTTTTTCTAGAACGTCTTCTACTCGAGGAAAAATTACAAGAGACCAGAGATGCAGATTTCACCCCATCAGGCGTTCGAGGAGGAAGTGGCTTTGTTGGATACTTTCTTTCCAGGTGAGATATATACCTGCGGGACCAATGAATATAGAATGTGCTAGAGGAGAGACGAGGTGGAACACTCGATCCCCTTTCGAGAAAAACAATTGCACAACATTAAGATTTTATACATATATTGTATATAAATAGGAAGAGTATAGGACAAAAGCTTTTGGTTGGAGGCAGTTTTCAGAAATCAATAAGAATTCATATATATATATATATATATATATATAGTTGTTGGTATAGTAGCATGATCGATGGTTTATTCGCAGATGGAGAGGCATACTGCTTGGGCTCGGTGGACAACGACTGCTGGTACTTGTACACTTTGAACAGAGAGAAACCTCTGGAGGAGGACACCGGGCCTGATCAAACAATCGAGATCCTAATGACCCATTTGGATCCAGACGTGATGGCTATTTTCACGAGGGACGTGTGCTCCTCGTCGGACGAAGCGACGCAAAAGTCCGGAATCGATAAGCTCATACCCAACATGAGCATAGACGACTTCCTATTCGAGCCTTGCGGATACTCGATGAACGGTCTCTCGAAAAATGTAAGCGTGGTCCGGATGAGGAGGAGATTTGCCCGAAGTTGCTTGGGACCAATCGCGTGCGAGGAATCTCTTTACGAAGAGCGTCCAGTTCGCACGTTCCCGCCATTTTCTCTTCCCCACTGATCCAACTAAATTGCGTGATTTCAGGGCAACTACATGACCATCCACATAACACCCGAGCCAGACTTCTCCTACGTCTCCTTCGAGAGCAACATCCCGGAGAGCTCCTACGACCAGGTGATACGCCGCGTGCTGAACACCTTCAAGCCAGGAAAATTCGTCGTGACGATCTTCGCGAACGAGCGATCCATAGCAGCCAGCTGTCCGCGCGATCTCGAGCAAACGGACCAGCTGAACTTCGATGGCGATTGGCTGCGTACGGACGTGCAGTACTGTCGCTTCAACAACTACGACCTGACATGCGCGTTCTATTCGAAATTCCCGAGCTGAGGGTTCATGGACGCTTCGTTCCTCCCTGTCGAATCAGGGAGCAACGAAGCGTTTAGCCCCCTCCCCCCCACTCCCCACACGAGGCAAATCACCGAGGATCGATCCAAATCGAAGGCCCCACCACCGGACACCGAGGACGCGACGGTCGCTCCTCCTCTCTGCGACGGCCCGCTCGACGATGCAACTGCCGACAGGAACAACAGGAACCACCCGAGCTCGCTCGGGGAGGACGATAGGAGGAATCCCCCCCTCTCCTCCTTCCCCTCCAGAGCCTTCCGCGAGCGGACCATCGACAAGAACCGCAACTCCACCGGAGAGGACCTGGATAACAGGTCAATACGCTCGGCATCCTCCCCCCAATTGGCAACGACCAAACCGATGACGCGGTCCAAGGTCTACAGGAAAGCGTCCCTGAAGAGCGGCATAGCCATGCAGAATCTCTCGCTGAAAGATTTTTGCAATGGCATGGATCGTCCGGGTACCAACGGCTCGACCCAGAATCATCATCGTCAGCAGCCTCGAATAATCCTCCTGGCGTCCAAGAGCAACGGGAGGCCGAGGAAATCCGACGGTCGGGCGTCCCTGAGGAGTGGCCCGAAACCGGAGCTCCAGCCCTCCGCCGCCATTCCCATCGATCCCAGCAGCCACCGGCCCCCACCACCCCCTCTACACCCTCCAACCGAGACCGGGACCGAGAAAGGGAAGGACCGATCGAGCCACCGCGAAGAACGCAACGACCACACTGACAAGTGGAACCTGGAGAACGTGCGCATAACTTGCAACCCGCTGTCCAATCCCTACCCGTACTCCACGCCTTGTCCGAAACCTACCAGCAACATCCTCCCGGAGGCGCAAGAAGAGGAACCCAAGAGCCGAAGTTGCGGCAGCTTCCTGCCGATACTCGCGCTCATTCCCCAAACGGTCATCAGTTTTCACTATCTCAGTCCGAAGATGAAGTTCTCGTGGTGGAGGAACAAAATTTCGTGAAGGCACGCGTAAGCAGCCATTCGCCCGAAGATTCTTCAAGAGTCTCAGCGCGTCGAATGCTCGATACCTTGGAAAACCTTTTACCTCGTAGTGCGAGTCTCCACTCTTCGTCGCTTGGCAGAACCCTATCAACCTTAGGCAAAAACCTCCATCTCTATTGTGTCTCTCTTATCCTGTCCTCACCCTCGCCCTCGTCCTGATTGTGCTCATAGAGGCTGTCGTGCAAAACGCATGCCGAGGTAGTCTTGATTCAGCGATCCGACACGTGCATCCTTTAGCAGTTATCGATGTCTCTCTCTCTCTATCCCCCCCCCCCCCCCCTCTGTATTGATTGCTATCCGATGAGACCGTCGACAACTTGCCAAATTTTTTTCTCCCTTTTCGATCCTCGAGGAACGTCCAATGTCCAATTGCGTGAAAACCTCTGCTCTTCAGCCGTTAAATACGTATTATACGCTCTTGTCTATTAGAACCCTTCTAGTCTAATCGTTACTTTCGCTAAATACGTAGCAGATAAAATTGCTAATTAAGCTTTGCACGCTCTACACAAATATTTATCCATATCTCTAAAACAACATTTAAAAACCCTGGAGGCTAGAAAATATATAGTATTTTCGTAAAGTAACATTGTTGAAAAGACTACTTAATGTTTACTTACAAATGGAATTATATTATATAATCACACCGAAAAGATGGCTATATATTTCTCATCGACGTTATATATACTGAGATAATCTATAGGTGCTAAAATGTAATAAAATATATAAAAATAAAATTACAAAAAAATATTTAAAAAAAAAACAAGCAAAAAAAGAAAACAGAAAAACAAGTTCATAGCTAAACTTTTGGCAATTTCGGCCAAACTTTGTAACGTTAAATTGTGAAAAAGGAAATGTGTCCCTTAAAATATTCATTTATGTCCTCGATGGTAATTCTCTCGTGACAAATCACAATTAGAGAGGGAAAAACGAGGTGAGAGATGGGTGAGATAATTTCTGATAAGAAACTTTTAAAACTGTGGATAAAAAAAAGATGATTTTCTTTTACACTTTAAGATATTGATTTTATTGTAAGATGCAGGGTCATGAAGATTGATAGAAAACACGTGGCATTATAGAAATATGTTTCTTTTAACCGTTGACTTTAAGCTTAAAATTCTTTTACATTTTTGTAAAAATGTAAAATGCTATTTCTTAAGTAGACAAAGAGACTGCTGAGAATTATTAATTATTTCTTTTATTACCGAAGAGCTAATAGGTAGAGAGATCGCTGATTATGGTGTTGGAGTTGTCACCAAATATTCATCCGTTTGCTTGATCTTGATTAGTCATTCCTGCCTGTGTGGGCGTGTGCGTGTGTGTGTGAGATATATAATATTATACGGACGTTGCGTATGTTGAGTAAACTTCCTGTTCCTTTTATTTGTCGAAATTTTTGTTTCTCACTGAGAAACGCCAAATCTGTAAAAAGAATTTGTACCAAACCTAGGAATAATGTTAGAAACTCGATTACTTATCGAAGGTGATAAAATAGGTACAAAGAGATGAGAAGACTTTTAACGGGAATCCGTATACCGACATTACAGAGCGAAAACTATTTCGCATGCAGCATCGTCATTTATTGACGGATTGTAAAGTTATTACAGGTTTTTGGAAATGCCAGAAGCTTATCTACTAAGTTACGTTAGGAAAATTAACAAAAAATGAAAAAAAAATTTTGGTTTAAATAAATATATTAACATTATTGAGAAACAACAATTAAATCGCAAAATCCCCCAACGTACTTTACTAGATAATGTTCATACGTTTCCAAGAAGTCCACAAAAATGCAAATCTGTCAAGAAATGACGATGCTGCATGCGAAATAAATAATGGAAGAATTTCGTGTGTTTTGGCGACTTCCCGAACACGAAATTCTTCCATTATTTATTTCGCATGCAGCATCGTCATTTCTTGACAGATTTGCATTTTTGTGGACTTCTTGGAAACGTATGAACATTATCTAGTAAAGTACGTTGGGGGATTTTGCGATTTAATTGTTGTTTCTCAATAATGTTAATATATTTATTTAAACAAAATTTTTTTTTCATTTTTTGTTAATTTTCCTAACGTAACTTAGTAGATAAGCTTCTGGCATTTCCAAAAACCTGTAATAACTTTACAATCCGTCAATAAATGACGATGCTGCATGCGAAATAGTTTTCGCTCTGTAATGTCGGTATACGGATTCCCGTTAAGTTTTCCTTTTATTTTCGTCCCTACTTTTTATTCATTTTCCCGTCTATCATTTCTCTTATTATAATTTGAAAAGGTTGTTTTTATGAAATTCTATAATTATACCATTATGTTTATTTCTGCATTTCTCTATCATTTATTTTATACCGTTTGATCAATAAACTTTTTTTTACACAAACATTTATTTTGTACTCTTCATTGGAGAAACTTCCATGCACATTGTGTATCAATTGGTTTCACCGAGTCTACATTACAGTATATCATAAGTGCATGCATTTCAAATTCTTTCTGTCGTTCTGCATTCTTTTAATCTTAGACACGGTGGTGAAATAAAATTAATGGTGCTCGAGCTCTCCAAATCTTTTCATTGTAAAACAAACCGAACGAAAAAAAAAAACAAAAAAAAAGATTAGTGAAGCACGATACACGTAAATTCTATGTAATTTTTCCCCATAACTGTTCTAGATAGATTATTATTAAATAATAAAATCAACTGTCCGATTAGTTGTACCAACCGAAGAATGATCGACGAGTCATTAAATGCAGTTGAATAACACTTGAAAGGATTAAAATAAAGTAGAGATAGTTGTAGCGCAAAGCGCATTCGACGAAAATATTGTACGTTGCTGTAGCTCACTATTGCATGCGAGGTGACTTAATTTATGTATCATACCTATACAATAAAGATTATATTTAGTCTACTTATATCTTACAGCATTCTCTTATTACCAAACACTATTTTTATAATCGATGACACGCAGTTATACATCCGTGATGAAATTCAAACGCACGTTTGGTACTTGTGAGTCTCTTGGAGAAGCAATAATATAGTATTTAGTTGAATATTTGATCCATGGAGCTGTCTCTCTCTCTCTCTTTCTCAAGCTACGCTATTGAAACTGGCGCGTCCTTTCCCAAATAGCGAGAATGCATTTTATTGAACATGCAACCGATTCTAGGCAAAAATCCAGCTGTTACAATTAAATTCTCTTCACTTTCGGCCTGTAAGCTTCGAGTCTCGTTCTCCAATTCCTCTTTAATTCTATCCAGTGCTGAAAAAAAAATGTTTAAAGAAAATCCTTTTTAACTATATACCCCGCAGAAAGATTTTTTGTATTATAAAGTTAAACTTACCCTTTCCCAGGTCCATATCATCCATTTCTGTGTTGTTAATCTTGGCCAACTTTCTCCTAAAATTTTTCGTCAACTTATTCCTCATATAATCAGCTTCGATCTCTTGCTTTGTTCTTGGGACTCTGAACCTGATGCAGCAGCACAAGGCAATGATGATTGTTAGTAGAACCGATAAGATTATCCCTGCGAGCTGCCAGACTCGAAAACCCGGCAGGGCCTCGTCCTCTAGCCATTCTTCGACTCCGGTCACCACACAGTCACCAGGACTTATAGCCACCTCGTCGACGGAGCAAGGTGACGAAGAAGTTGAAAATAAGCTAGAGGTTGTGCTCTCGTTCATCGTTTCAACTCTACAAATCTATTAAAAATTAATTGCAAATCAACTCCAATTATTCACTTCAAAAGGCACATTTTAAATTAATTTTCACTTATTGACAAACAGTTTTATGATATTTAAGTATGCTATAATACAAATTTCAATCTTCTCTGGCTTTGCTCCATTTTACCCGAAAGCTCCTCCAAAACTGAACTATGAAAGAATAATGGCTTGTAAGCACAATTCCAAAGGGTGTGGTCATTAATGGGAGCCCATCTGACACACCCTATTTTACACCCTTTTTTTTAACTAAAGCATATAAAAACAGATCAATACTAGAGCTATACGAATTATAAATAAATTGGCTTCAGCACAATGACAGATATTCCGACAGGTACAATCATTAACATTAGCTAGTGAGTATAACTAACCTTTTATTATTTCACAATAATTAGTAAATAGAAATAAAGAAATATAAATGAATACAAATACTTGTTACAAAAAACAGGGTTTTTTCTATATTAAGATCAATACTGCACCAGTCAGCGCACTATATAACAATTTTCATCTCATTCGGTTGTTTCTTAATTAACGGGATTCCTCGTACTGACATTGCGCAGCAAAACGCGTATTAACGATACGACGTTGTTTGGCGACCAATTTAAAATTTATAATATCCTTTCAGTGACATCGCCAACTGCTTTTCCCACTAAAATAATCGGATTTTCGAAAAAATGAAAAACCGAAAAGAAAAAAAACTCTATTTTCGTTAAAGAGACAGATATTAAAAAATTCATGTTTCTTTATTGTTTTTTCTTTTTTAAAAGCTTGACTATTTCATTGGAAAGCGCAGCTCTCGACGATGCTAAAATGATACGAGTCACGCATCAATCGTCGAATAATGTCATATTGTTAACACGGGTTTTCGATTTGGCACTGTAGTACGAGGGATCCCGTCGATATACATTTTATTGAAGCCGACTAAGGCTCTTAAGATATCAAACAGTAGATTTCCTAGGCATCGATTAAATGCAATTATAATCCGGAATGAGTGATGACGATTAAATTGGAGCTTTACCGAGATTGTATAAATTTGTAGAAATCAGTAACTATTTTATTTATCATCTAATGCCCCACAGCATAAACGATGTTTTCTTTATCTATAAATTTTTTGCGGAAAATTTAGAGACTAAAAGCTTAAAGCTTTCAAATCCTACAAGTTTCCACCCGGTTCGAAAAATTTCTTGCTAGAAGGTTGACGATCTCTAGCAAAACTATTAAATATGAAAATGAACATTCATTTCTCTCTTTACAGCTGATGTTGACACCGTAAGATTTATTAGCTATAATTCATTCTTTTCTGATAAACGTTCGTCCACTGAAACACACGGTTTTCATTAATTTTTCTTATTATTTAAAATCTCTTATTTATCAACTAAATTCATACGTACGTAATGGTTTTCTTCTCCGTATTTTTCGACTGCGCTCTCGCTCGATTCAGTACTTTTAAAAAGTCTGTAGTTTTGGTGCGCATCCGTGAATGAATATAAACTTTACTACACTTGATGTGGTAATGTAAATAATTTCGGAACATGTGAATTAAATCAATTGTATTGTCACGTGCTTCTCTATTTGTATGTCTGGGAAATAATACTGCAAGAATACATGAAGATGAATAAATTGCTTTAAAATAAATATGGCAAAAGGTTAATAAATAATTACCAAATGTTATGTATCCAACACAATCATTTACTTGTGCATCGGAGTCTTGTAACTCCAACGGTGGTTCACGGTGGTTAAACAATACTTGTGGGGCAGTTTGACTCGCACGTCTGCCCTCTTTCAGTTCTTGCAGAAACAATTTACCAATTATCATATCATCTTCATCCTTGAATAATGTACTGAAGACTACTGTCACTCTGTCGCTTTTCGCTTCCACATACCTAGACAATGCGTCTTTGTTAAAAGTATTATTCTAACAATAGCTGACAAACTAGAGTTGAATTCTTACATAGTCTCCTGATCTCTGTATTTAATAACAGCACGTTTCTGCAATTCAGTTCCTGGTAAATCATTATACTTTTCTTGGAAGTCAAAATATTTTTCAAACACACTAGCGAAACAATGCCTCTTGAGAAGACCTATTTTCCTCACTAATGGCTCATAGTCATCTGGTAAGGCTCCCTTTTTCAAATCAATCACTACTGATACACTAAATCCTTTATAATATATATAATGTTAGTTAATAGACAGTAATCTATCGATTTAATAAGGTTTTTCAAATAATTTACCAGTTTCTGGTTCAACAAGCATCAAGCCATATTCTCTCCTAAGTAACTCATCAGCACCATATTCTTGTAATTGTTTATAAAATTTGAGCAAGATACTTATCTAAATAAAAAAGAAAATTATTCTTTCAGGTATAAAAATCAGTTATAAATGACATTTAATACTCACTCTAAGCTTCGACTTTTCACCACTTATAGTGGAAACATGAAACAGTGCTCCATCAAAATCTGCTATAATAATATCCGTTGATTCTGGCTTGTGCCTAGAATATTCATAATCATTTAAAATAAATCTTGGTCTAGGCTGCCCGTTGATACTGGGCTATGCATTATAAGATTTCTAAATCACAATTAATTTTAGACATCAGTAACGCTAATTTTTAAGGCCCAGCTAATAAAGACTAGTGCAACGATTACCAGGCCAATGTAAGTTACAATGGTTTACCACCTTACACTACATATTAATCTTTAAGACTCAATTATAACATATTTAAATGGTGTTGAGGAATTAATTTGACCAGATGCAGAATGGAATTCGACTAACAGTAACAAATAAAATATATGGACACCGCCCAATCGCACAATACCCCGCCTCATACGAAAAACTAAAATTTGAGTATGATAAGTGAATTAGCTGTCTTACCCGGATAAGGCATTTTTAATTTTATTAGTCAGTATATCTTCTAGTATCCTATTGTGAATCTCGAGCAAGATCATTATCGTGTGCCTAGTATTTACTAATTACAATTTTATAGTACAATAATTAACAATTATCTATCGAATGATAAAACCATGTATACAATCCTAACTGATCGGGTCAAAATCTGACTAATTTCTAATCTCTTCATTCACTTTGACCAACTTTGACGCAGAATTTACTGTGGTGCACACATGCATGGTATAATAAGAAATACGAATATGTGAATCAACGAGAATTCAACGAATTTGACAGCGAATTTTCTGTCTCACTCCCTCTAGGCCTTCAAGGAGCGTTTGGAATGTGTACTCGGCATAAATCGGGTCTTTTCCTACATAACAGCGGAGCATAGGGGATTCGTGTTAGTTGACTATAGCACTCGGAATGATCGAATCTGAGAGAGCTGATTGGTCAATATTACATAGTATGTACCAACAGATAATAAGCCGTTACCAATAGTTGGATACAAAAAATGAGATTCATCCGCCATATTGGTGTGGAAAAATGTTTACACTGGCCTTCGGTAGGGGTCCAAGTCAAGGTTGCCAATCATACCTTCCTTAAAATAAGGAAGCAAAAAATCATATCTATGGACGTTTATTTTCAGGGATTAGATCCAGATCTCGGATCAAACTTACCGCAGTGTCGCAACTTACGAAAAAAAAATACTAGATCACCCTAGACTAATCCGGATCTAGTGATGAGGCTTTCGCGAGAGTGAATCCGGATCCAGATTTAAATAGAGTAATTAGGGCCTATTCAGGTGTGGAAATTTTAGCTGTCATTAGTGGCATTATTCTAATCAACAAAAGGTAAATATTAAATTTCATTTGTTTTGCTAAAGATAAAGAAAGAAGTATAATAATCATTAATAATTTTCACTTTTTATATAATATATTAATTTTCTTACATAATTTCTCTTAATAACATATTATTTACAGATTAAACAATGGATTATATGAATTTATGGAATACTTTATTTGAAAATAATGAGGAGGAAGATAATAATACATCATCTTCCTCCTCATTATTTTCAAATAAAATATTCCATAAATTCATATAATCCATTGTTTAATCTGTAAATAATATGTTATTAAGAGAAATTATGTAAGAAAATTAATATATTATATAAAAAGTGAAAATTATTAATGATTATTATACTTCTTTCTTTATCTTTAGCAAAACAAATTGGAAATTTAATATTTACCTTTTGTTGATTAGAATAATGCCACTAATGACAGCTAAAATTTCCACACCTGAATAGGCCCTAATTACTCTACTTAAATCTGGATCCGGATTCACTTCACTCTCGCGAAAGCCTCCTCACTAGATCCGGATTAGTTTAGGGTGATCTAGTATTTTTTTTTCGTAAGCTGCGACACTGTGGTAAGTCTGATCCGAGATCTGGATCTAATCCCTGAAAATAAACGTCCTAAATCTTCGTTACAGTTGCATATTGAAATATATACTACTCTACACTTTTTGGCCCCTCCTGGCAAGTAGTATGTATACAAAAATGATATAATAATTAATTATTTATTTACATTTTTTTAGTTGCCTAAATTATGCGACCTCAGTGCTTTATATTACCGCTTGATTACTTGTCGAATTTATAAGTGATTTCAATCCTTTATGTTGCCGCTATTTTTGTTTGGGATCAAATAATTACTTGTCGAATTTAAGTGATTTTTGTCTCTTTCCTTTTACATCAAAACTCAGTTAAATCTCAGTTATGTGACTCAGTTGAGTACAGTTTATGTTACTTAAATTGTATACAAATGAGTCGATCAGACTCACTTTAGGAGTAAAAGGAAAGCAACTTTTAATTCTTTGTGTTGCCGGTATTTTTGTTTGAGATTTATTTTGTGTAAATTTTTTTTTGATGGTATTTTATTGGTATTTTAATTTTTGTGGAGAGAAAGGACCAAATTACTTGCCGTTGTTTTTTACACGAAAGTGTTTTTTTTTGGGATCTTAGAGCTTTTTGTAATATGTGACAAAGATACATCTTAAAAATTTCTTTATGCAAATAATACAAAATGTAATGAAACTCTTAAAGAAAGAATGTGTATTCTAAAAATAAATTTTATTGGAAGGGAATATAAATTTAAATATATAAATAATTATATTGTTAACAATAATCAATTTTATTTAACAATATTAAAAAAGGAAAAGTACAACATTTTAAATACTACATTGAAAAATTATAGCTAAAAACAATGAAAAATTACATATCAACTTGTTATAAATAGTTTTGATGAAGAAAGATACAATAATTTTCTAAACAAAAAATATGTATTACGGGATTTTATTTAATTGAAACGGCGCGATACTCAGTGAGAAAGTAATTTAATAAAGATAGAAACTCATTCTGGAAATCATATAATTTTTAAATAGTTTACTCACTATAGATACATTGCAGCCGAAGGCGCTATAATTGCGGCCAATATTTAGTGAAATGGCGTTTTAAACGCAGCCGTGGTGCTAATATTGTTGAACATGTTATTACGAGTAAGACGTTTTTACCCATGATAACAACTTTCAACATTTATAAAAGCAGCCGTTAGAGATACGAATAACGTAATATTGAATTAATTAAATTTCCTCAAAGAATATGATAAACGTACCTTTTGAATTTCTGGGCCATGTTTTCTTTTGAACGATATGATCGTTCGCATATATCCATGATTTATCCTTACGTATCATAGACGTATGATGACCAGTTGCAGCATCCTTGCCGTCATGGAAAATCGCACAATTCGCTTTATAAACTTTATCATCCATTTCTAATTTCTCAATAGGTATACCTTTAATGTTTCAGTTTTTAAGAACAATCCAATCTTTAACGTTTTCTATATTTTCAGTTTTGGTATTATATAATGATAATTTAACAATTAGAACTTTTTAGTAACTGTACTAGCAATTTTCTGCTGAAGTTCTAAAGAACTCATGCAATTACTGCACAAAGAAATCTATAGTTTTTTTCCACTTAGAGAAGTTGCTTTGAATTATTTCTTTCATGTGCTCCAAGAATTACTTTTGCATAATTTTTTGGGAATTAACAAACTCTTCATACCATCAAATAGCGTAAGTAATAAAATATTATTACAAGATTGGGTAATATCTGTATGACAGCACGAAGTACTACATTTGTCCGTTTGTGTTAGATAATGTTGCACAACGCGATTCAAGCAACTTATTTTATCACACAGAGCAGTGATTAAATCACCAGCATCATACTGCCGCTTTCCAACAAATTGGATTTCAGTATATTGTCTAATATCAATATTTTTTACAGATTTATCAATAGTTTCTGTAAGCAAAAATAAAAGATTTTAGAGCATTTTCTGCTCCTATACGAAATGGCACCTCATGCACATGATATCTTTTTCTTCCATTTGAGAGGATATTGTCGACCAATACGTTTATATATATACTGCTGAGTTCATCTTGTTTTCAGCTTCAAATTATATTTTCCAGCTACAATATTTGAATATCCATTCCCAATATGCAATACTTATTTTATTATTCCTATTTGTTCATGAGACTTATCTGTCCTAAAACCTTAATTTATCCAGTCGCCATATGTATATCCTATCATTTTCAGATGAATGCATTTATTTTCTAATCCTGACAACATTATAATAAGAGAAAGGAAATAAAAGTATTCTATATTCAAACACGTAGCTGGAAAACTACTTGAAGCTAAAAAATAAGATGAACTCAGTATTATACATATAACTTTTAATGAACTTTATCTATCCAATTATTATGAGAACATATGTCACAGAAAAGAGGCCTAATTTAAATAGCATCATTCAAATGCCTATTTTACAAATTTAATAAGACAATGGTTTAATAATCATTCCAATATTTATAAAATTACTTACAAATCAGCATAATCATCTTATCTGCGTGTATTTAAAAATGATAATAAAATTATTGTTATTTGTTATAGACTAGAAGAAAATAGTGCAAATGAGGCATATAAATATCGTACAAGGTAATATGTTCAAGGATGTGACAGACTAATAAGAAATTTGCAGAAACTCTACGTAATTTGTCTCACATTCAATAATAAAAATTATTGAAGCAAAGAGTTATGACATGCAGATATAAAATAGTTACAATTTAGTTATTGTAGCTTAAAGATAGGTTCTACAAGAATATGTAATTACTATGTACATATAGAATCTGTGTGTGATTAAGAAAGAAATTAAAATAATTAATTTTAATTGAACTAGCTTTAATTTATAATAATAGGAATCAAAATATTATCATACATTATTATTATTTTGTAATAAAATTTCTTTGTAATACACAGCAATCGCTTACACTTTCACTATTATAACATTATGTCACAATTATTGAAATGATTGGGCCACACTGAAAAGCTTTATAAATCAGTCCTTTTTCATTCACTGGTCTTTAACGGGAGTCGGGAATCCGTATACCGACATTACAGAGCGAAAACTATTTCGCATGCAACGTCGTTACTTGTTGACGGATTTGTATTTATGTGGACTTTTTGAAAACGTATGAACATTATCTAGTAAAATACGTTGGGGGATTTTGCGATTTAATTGTTGTTTCTTACTAATGTTAATATATTTATTTAAACAAAAATTTTTTTTCATTTTTTGTTAATTTTCCTAACGTAACTTAGTAGATAAGCTTGTGGCATTTCCAAAAACCTGTAATAACTTTATAATCCGTCAACAAATGACGAGGCTGCCTGCGAAATAGTTTTCGCCCTGTAATGTCGGTATACGGATTCCCGTTAAGTATTTCTTTCCTGCGATTTAAACTCATGAAGAATAGGATTTAGCCTGTAAGAGAAATAAAATAACAACAAAGTATATTTCCTTAAAAAGTCACAATAATTTTAATTTTTTGTTATTAATTTATACTCATCTAATATATTTTTTCTTCTCTGTTATGTATTAAAATCCTTCTTTCTTTTCCGCAATAGTTTTAAGAAAATATTATTTTTGTTTACGATCCAAAATTGAAGGTTAATCGCGCCATTTGACTGCAGCTACGGACAAATTCCCTAGAAATCCCTTCGCCCCTCTGATTCCTACTTCCCCTCGCCTATCGCAAGATTATTGAGCTCAACGTAGACTGTCGTAGACCTTCCCGTCACTGAGTAATTTGACGCTATGTGTGTGAACAAAATTTCCCTAGATATCCCTTCAACCCTTTGATTCCTAATATTTCCACTTTCCCTCGATTGTCGGAAGGTTTCCGCGCCCAACGTACGGCTGTAAATCGCTGTAATTTGATTGCTTAAAATGTGAATTAATGTTGACGATAAGATGAATATTAGTATATAATAGTGAATAAATGGTTCAACAAAGATTTTTTAAAATAATATTTAATATATGTACTAATGAAAATATAAAATATAACATAATCATATACTTTATGATTTGAAAAGTATTAAAATTGCTATTTTTAATGAAAAATTGAAAGGGAGCACGAAATGTATTTAAGAAATTTCTATGAATTCTATTCAGATTCCAATAATTCCATCAGGTTTCGTCTGTGGTTGGTTAGGTTTTAGGAAGCAGGAGAGGAGCCATGCGCAAACTTCTGGTTAACCCGGTCGGTGGTGTTATTGTTATATATGTAGGTTTGACCTTTAGCCCGTCTCTACGGTATAGGTGTGTATAGTATATTATTCATTAATAAAAAGTGGGAACGCATCCAATATAGTGCAGGTGATAACAGATTAAGACATTTGAGTCTTTTTAATAATAACTAATATTCATCGGAAATAAGACAAAAACATGGCGAGAGCGAATGAAAAAAGAAAAATATTATGATAGAAGAAGCAAACATATGGGCATTTGATTCAACTTGGTTCACGCATGGAAATCTATAGTTGGATATCGATCGGTCTGGAAAGCTACTATCCGACATCTTTAGCAACTTTACCACTCTTCTGCCTTATATATATATATATATATTAATTTACCTCGTTTAAGTCACGATACATCGTACGTCCTTTTTGTAACCGGCCAAAATAAGAACTTGTGCATTGATTGAACAAAATACGAGGCTACGAATTTCGTTCTGCTCCCTGTAACTACCCCCAAGCACTCGCTCAAGGTCAGTTGAGTATTATCTCGACAATATATTTGTCGGGTGTGCACTTATACCTATACACATCTGTTAGTATACAGTAGAAAATAGATATACGATCACCATATGCGCGATTAATTGATGATTACATAAAAAAATAAGTTAACACATGCATTTCTACCACCTTTTCCAGCAGTTTCTCGCCGAAATAGGACTTATCACATACGCTTCATTTTTTCTAGATATCAATATAGTCTCAATTAGCCGAAGAATGTAATTTTGGTCTAGGTTAAACTATCTGTGTAAGTATAATATATCTAAGTGTTTGGCATATTTCACGCACATTTTTTAAGAATACAGTTAGCATATTTTAAGCATCGTTTGAAAAGACTGAGATGAGGAAGATATAATAATGATTGCAGAAAAAGAGAAAATGGATATTCATGGAGCGGGGGTGGTTGCGGTCTTGGGAACCGTTGGGGCAGCAACTGGCGCAATTTCGGCAGTTTTGGTTTATACGATTTGCTCTCGGCGACGTAGATCGACTCTTCTGAGGTCTGGCAGCGGGCCGCTCAATTGGTATGAACATTATTTTCATTACAAATCAGTTCTCTCAGCTATTATTGGTGAAGATCTCTTCGCTTAGGAAGTAATATGTTTTTTGCTTCTCTAGAATACAAATCAGATCTGCAAGACCTTTAAAGTTTAGTATACTTATAGCTAAGGCTTTTTGTACCTTTCGCACAAAAAAACTTTGATGTAAAAAAAATGGAACATTTGAAAGCTTTCGCGTCATAATTTTCACGTAAAAATTTTCTAGTGTAAATCAATAAGCTTTTTTACTCATTTTGAATCTTCTATAAATACTGGTAATTCATTATATAGGTTCGAACGGGATTTGTTGGACAGAGCAGAAGAGGCCGCAAGGTCATCCAAAGATGCTTTGGTTAGCTTGGGATCCGGAGTGACACTTGGACTAGAAAGCAAAATCTCCAAAGGCAGCGATAGTCGAACGGATGATGAAGAATGGCAGTTTGATCATGTCTTCGATAGCGTCGCCTGCGATTCTCCTAGGAGAAGTAACTCCTCTCACAACGCTATTTTTGTCTTTCATCTTAACGATTCGCCTCAATTTTCATTTCGTTACAGATATGGTTCTACAGCATTTATCAGAGTCCGAAGATAATCATGCAGCACCAATAAGTCCGATTGCTCCACCACTTCCGGAAGGGGCAGTGGCTGCTTCTGAAAAACGAATGGTAATTCTTAGGCCACCCTGCAGAAGTCTGGATGAATCTCGTTCGAGATTAAATAGCGTTGAATTCCAAACGTGTTCTCGACATAAGGTTCTCACTGATTTTTAAAAATTATTTATTGTTCTTTTTTCATTCCTTCCTGAACTTATAATCATTAGATTTTATTTTATTTTTAGTTGTCATCCTCGTCCTCAGCATCGTCTACTGACGATAGCAGAGGAGAGCTACAACTAAGCTTAATGTTTAACAAATCGGCCGGAATTGTCACAGTGAAATTGATAGAGGTAAAATCGGTGTATATTTCTGGAACATGAAAAATCGTATTAACGGCTCTCTTTTTCTGTTCCATCAGGCTCACGATTTACGTGCACGAAAATTAAGTGGTACCGCGGACCCTTATGCTAAAATACGCTTGTTACCTGACTGTAGTAATATATGGCAAACTAGAGTACACAGACGAACACTGAATCCTGGTAAAAGAAAATTTTGTTTTAATTTCATGATAGAAAGTATATTCGACCGTTCACCCTAAATAATTTCCAATGTATATGTTGATTGCGCAGAATTATTTTGACCTTCTGATATCAAATCATCTTCGTTTAGAAAAATTATAAATTATATAATTGAGTTATTACACAACCAATTAACTTTTCTCTGACAAACAAATTTCATGCGGCCCTTATATTTTACAAGTTATTCAGGATGAACGTATAAGGTGAACCATGCTGTATATTAATATTCCATTTTACGTTGTCTAAACAGTATTCGACGAAGATTTTATCTTCGAAGTGACTTCGGACTCCTCACTATTCGATAAAACTTTGGAGATTTCACTGTACGATTTTGATGCATTCTCCAGGCATCGTGGCCTCGGCTATGTTCATATACCTTTTTCTACAATAAAGAAGAATAACCTTTGTTCTTGGAACAATAGCGAATCCACGATGTCTCCCGTGATGCTCACCAAACCAATATTATACGGAGCCATTGGTGAATTAAAAGCACCTCCACTGTTAATGGTCTCTCTCTCATATCAACCGTCCGCTGAAAAATTAACAATTATTATCGTTAGGGCCAATAATCTTCCTTCTCTTGGCGATAGCGCAAATTCTACCACGTGCGTCAAGGTACGAAATGATGATTAAAATTGTGTACAATATTCAGTTATTTACCTTTGTTACCTCTTTTTTCTAGGTTTCTATATTACACGATTGCAAGACTTTGAAGAATAAAAAATCTGGCACCCAACGAGAGACCACGAATCCTGTTTGGAATGATATTTTGAGCTTCGATGTTAGTAACGACGTTCTTCCTAAATGCTCCTTAGAGTTTTCTATTTTACAGGCTAATGGTGAGCTGATAGCAAAATGCGTGATGAATGATAAATGTCAGAACGAAGTGTTTCAACGAGTCTTATCAGGCAAGGGTGCATCAGCACAATGGCTGCCTTTGTCAGAAACTGAAAACAGACGATCTGATTCAACTGAAATGAAAGATTGAATGATTAACGTGTATTACATCTAAAGTTTTAAGTATAGCGATTATATTGTTTCTTACGTCAAAGCAATTTTTTTCTGAAATGACATCAATTTGTTTGGAGATGTAAAGATATCGTTCGATCTACCTAAACGTATATAAGTAAATTATTATTATATAATTATAGATCGCGTTGCTAGAATGAATGATTAACTTATATTATACTCCTTGGCTTCTTTGAATACTACACAGTGGGAAATTGAATCCTTTACCATTTGGCTAACTTCACTCTGTACTTTACCATGAAAAATGATATACTACACCAGGGCTCGGAAATTTTTGCACATTTGAGTTGTTTACTATAGTCACTAATAGGAAATCCCTATTAGTGACTACAGTAAATAGCTGAAATGTGCAAATAATTGCGAGCCCTGTACTACACTATAGCTGAACCACAAACGATTCAATTTCCCACCGTGTACAATATATTATTTCATATTTCATTTTGCTATGCTTTTATAAATAGAGAAAAAATTGTAATATGGTAGGGATGACCGGAATGAACCCGTCATCGAACCAAAACTCACTAATTTTTTATCGTATATTAGTTAAACTGAACTTCGAGTCGCTCATAAAGCGCTTAAAGTATATATAGTTTACATTACGTGTGTTATAGAGTTTGACCACTTTAAGCGCGCATATGCGTGACTCGAAATGCACCCTTATAGATATGTTTATCGAACAAATTTGCCATAGCAAATCTGTGCAGACTTTACGAAAGTAACATGTAATTTAATGAAATTTAGTCCAGTCGCTTCGAATATAAAAACTTTTAGTCTAGAAAACGTTAAATCTCTTTATACAAAAATTTGAATTTTTCATTTTCCCAAACATGTAATTTGACGGGGTTACTCCGATTTTTTCGAAATTTAATTCCTTTTCTGTATACGTTACAAAGACAAAAAAAATGATCTACAAAATTTTTCTTTAACAATATGATCAATCAAAATGAAAATTCAGAAAGAAAGCTAACAAATTCGTGCCGGTTTTCCTTATCAAAACATGACAAGTTCTTTTTCAATAAACAAATATTATGCTGTACCTAAAATGCTTACTACAAAATTAGACACAGCATTAAACTTCTATGCTTCCATAAGCCAGCTAGCACAAAAGAAAAATATATCGTTAATAATATATATGTATATTTAGCATATAAATCTGATAAAAAACTGTAATTTTGTTATCAAGTTAAGAGAGTATCGCGATAAGTACTGCACATAATGAAATAAAGTTCAATAATGATTAATAAATGTAGCATTTAATTTTGAAGATAAAAAATTGCTTTTTCTTAAAAAGTGTTTTAATTTTACTTGTATATTTGATTAATTTCATGGACATACGACATAGTAAATTGAAAATGCTGTGAATCTGTATTCGCTGTCGTCCGGTTTCACGTATATAAACGTCAACGTCAACTTCAACTGGTAGTGAATCCAGAGCTAACTTAGGGCAGAATCAATAAACCGAATGAATCTTCAATTTTACTTTGGTAAATATTTAAGACAAAGATCAAGCTTAGCATTTTATTAACACCAAACCTACCAGAGCGGTCAAATGACCGCTTTTGAGGTCCGAAAAAAAAATGTTTTTTAATTATTATATGATAATTATTTTGTGTTTATTGTTTATGCCAAATTCTCTATTAATTACAATGAACTGGAAAAGACTATAATGTTTATTTCAAAAGCGGTCATTTGACCGCCATCGGTAGAAATAGGTATATATAATATGTGGATAGGTTTATTGTTAAAGGTTAAAGTGTGGCAATCGATCTTAGTTAATACAATACTAAGCGTAAGTTCAGTTTATTGATATAGCCCTTAGAAAGGAAAATATTGAAAAATTGTTTCATAAAAATTAACATTTAGTATCTAACATATTCCACAAATAATTCCATAATGATAACAAATTAATTATATTGACTCCTTTTTCCCTATCCTTGAACTATTATCTTTCTTTCTAACCAGCTATTTTTGTTACCGCTCAACGCACTACATAAGTGACCGTAGGCCAATTCAGCAACTCTTACCGACAAATTTCGGTATCGTTAGATCGAAATTAACGATAAAGGTTGAGTTACTGCTACACAGTGGGAAATTGAATCGTGTGTGCTTTTAACTATAGTGTAGTATATCATTTTCCATGTTAAATTACAGAGTGAAACTAGCCGAACCACACACGATTCAATTTCCCACTGTGTACTAATGGCCTGTAAGATTTTTTTGATAAAGGCCGTTAGTGTCGGTGACTGCATATCGATACATATTGCTTTCGGCTCTTATCGATATTGAATATTTTCGTTAAACATACAGAATGCATAGTCAATTTACAGTAGTACCGACGGGGCATAGATGTGTTATTTAGTGAAAAATTACTGTATCATTTTATATGGTCTTTGTGTTCTATATAAATATTAAAATAAAAATTTTAGAGAAATGACACAACCGTTTGCAGCAAAAATTATTTATTGCAACTAGTTTTACAAGCAAACCTGAAAAAATACTATAGATAATTTATTTTCTATTATAATTGTATCTGCATGCTGTTAATAAAATATAACATGAAGCATAGATACCTTTGTGAAAATATTTTGAATTTTTATAGGTTTCATAATGAAAATGTTCCTTAGAAGGATAAGCAATAACACTTCTAAAGATTGAAGAATTAAAAATGAAAAAATTAATGCTATATATAATCAGAATTATTTGAGTAGGATGAAATAATTATGGTGGTATAAATGCAAAGATCAGGAAAGATATAATAAAAGATACAAATGGATCAGAGTATGAAGCTAAGCCTAATGAGAAATGTTTATTCAAATAGAAGGTTTTATTTTGTCAAAAAGCTTAGTATGGTTATCTCATTTTAAGCATAAATATATGCTGCAAATTTTGCATACATTTGATGAATAGGAAAAAGCGTTGTATAATATGATTAAACATACTTTTATAGATCTTTAAGTATAAATTAATGGCAATAACAAATTAATTTGTTGGCTAATTACTGTTTTTATTTTTTGTTAAATTTTGCAGCTCACTAATATAAAAAAATATGAAAATCAAAAATGAAGTATATAATAACAATTGCATAGAGTGAGATTATTTGGTTGGTGAATGAACCAGTTTCCTACTTAAGACAATGCTCCTGAAAATTGCGAGCAAATTACAAGATATTTTATGCCACCTCAAACCTTGAAAACTACAAGTAATAACATTGCTAGCATGACCATGAAATATTATTCTATGTAAAATTATAAAAAGCAGCTTATGGAGCTTCGCACAATGATAAGAACTTTATAATAAGAAATAAAGAAATTTTACATATTTCAGGAAAAAATATATAAAAAGAGCACAATTTAAAATAAACTAAGTTTTGTAAAAAAAGGAGTATTACATATGATATTTGATAATGATAAAGATCAAATGGATATTGTTGGCATGGATAAAAATGTATAGATTGTGGATACTGTACACCACAATCAAATGGTTATCTCTGGTGAAACTGTGTATGGAAAAAATATTCAGGTATTAAAATAGGAAAAGAAATAAAGGATATGGAGAAATATATGATGATATATTAATTTGAAAAATAAATCTATAAGTACTACAGCTTATATGGGATGATTTGATTAGAGCAGTAAGAAACAGAAAGAATTCATAAATATCATAAGCACCTTATTCCAAGAATTAAGTGCCATTAATGTAACTTAGTCATATACAGTTTCACTAAAGATAATAACTATATAATTTTGATATACCGTATCTACAAATTCATTCATTTCTATCTATGCCAACAATATCCATCTGATCATTATCACTATCACATTTCATACATTGAGCTCTGCTTTTTACAGTGCTTAGTTTATTTTACATTGTCCTTTTAATATAATCCTCCATCGAAATATACAGAGTTGCTCACATAAAACGAATCAGACCATAGACATAAAATGCTGTTTACCTTCGTAACTAGAAGAAATAGCAATTTTTACAATGAAGCTTTCTTGAACGCAAATTAGAAGACACTTCAAAAAGATATTATAGTAAAAATTGTTATCTCTTCTAGTTAAAAATTTAAACAGCATTTTATATCCATGGTCGGATTCATTTTATCTGAACAACTCTGTAAAAGTTTTTCTTATTTTATTATGGAATTCTTCTGATTTTGCAAAGCCCCATAAGCTGCTTTTTATAAATTTATTTAAAATAGTATTCCAGTATTATTTCAAAAATGTATTGCATTACTTGTAGTTTTCAAAGCTGGGGGTGGCAAATAAATCTTGTAATTTGCTCATAAGTTTCAAAAGCATTATCCTCAGTAAAACAAAACTGGCTTCTCTGTCAACCAAATTATTTCATTCCATCCAATTGCAATTGTATATTTCATTTTTGATCTTACACTCTTATATACTAGTGAACTCCAAAATTTAACAGAAAACAAAAATAGTAATTAGATAATAAACTAGTTTTTGTTTTAGTATTAATATATACTTACAGATGTATACAAATTTGTTTAAACATAATATATAAGGGCATTTCACATTCATTAAATGTCTAAAAAATTTGTAGCATATATTTCAACTTAAAATGAGATATTAGTACACAGCTGTCTGTCAAAATAGTCTTCTATTTTAATAGAAATTTCTCATTTGGCTTAGTTTCATTCTTTGGTCCACTCCTATCTTCTATTATACCTTTCCTGATCTTTGCGCTTATACCACCATAAATATTTTGTCTTATTCAAACAATTCTTATGATATATAACATTAATTACTTTTCTCATTTTTAATTCTTCAAACTATGCAAGAGCTTTAGCTTACCATTCTAAGTAGGGCTTAGATAATTTAGCACTTTCCAGATGTTTACTAGACATTAATGGGATCTGGTATTAGTAACTATAGTAAATAACTGAAAAGTGCAAATATTTGAAACCCTGCTTCCAAGGAACATTTTAATTCAGTTACCTGTAAAAATTAAAAATATTTTTACAAAGATATTGATTCTACACCTTAATATTTAATTCACAGTAAACACAATTTAATAAAAAATAACTTATCTAATATTTGTTCATTTTCCCTTATACAACTAGTTGCAATGAATAATTGTTGCTGCAAAATGTTGTGTTGTTCTAATAATTTTTTTATATTAATTTTTACAAACAACACAAAGAAAATGATACAAAAGATTTCTACTAATGCCCGACCCGACAGGGTGAGGTGGGGTGAGGCAGGGTGACTCGGGTGACTTCCAGCGTTGCAAACTCCGCCATTTTGAATTATGCTTCGCCCAATAATCTTGCGTCTGGCGAGGGGAAGCAGAAATCAGGGGGGCGAGGGGATATCTAGGGAATTTGTCCGTAGCTGTCAAATGGCGCGATTAACCCTCAATTTTGGATCGTAAACAAAAATAATATTTTCGGAAAACGATTGCGGAAAAGAAGGAAGGATTTAATACATAACAGAGAAGACAAAATATATCAGATGAGTATAAATTAATAACAAAAAATGAAAATTATTGTGAATTTATAAGGAAATATACTTTGTGGTTATTTTATTTCTGTTACAGGCTAAATCCTATTCTTTATGAGCTTAAATCGCAGGAAAGAAATACTTAAAGACCAATGAATGAAAAAGGACTGATTTATAAAGTATTTCTGTGTGGCCCAGTCATTTCTATAATTGTGACATAATGTTGTAATAGTGAATGTGTAAGCAATTACTGTGTATACAAAGAAATTTTATTACATAATAATAATAATATATGATAATGTTTTGATTCCTATTATTATAAATTAAAGCTAGTTGAATTAAAGTTTATTATTTTAATTTCTTCCTTTACCATACACAAATTCTATACGTACATTGTAATTACATATTCTTGTAGAATCTATATTTAAGCTACCCTAACAAAATTGTAACTATTTTAAATCTAAATGTCATAACTATTTGCTTCAATGATTTTTATTATTCAATGTGAGACAAATTGCGTAGAGGTTCTGCAAATTTCTTATGAGTCTGTCACATCCTTCGACATATTACCTTGTATGATATTTATATACCTCCTTTGCACTATTTTCTTCTAGTCTATAACATATAACAATAACTTTATAATCATTTTTAAATACACGCAGATAAGATGATTATGCTATTTGTAATTAATTTCATAAATATTTGAATGATTGTTAAACCATTGTCTTATTAAATTTGGAAAATGGGCATTTGAATGATGCTATTTAAATTAGACCTCTCTTCTGTGAGATATGTTCTCATAATACTTGGATAGATAAAGTTCATTAAAAGTTATGTGTATAATACTGAGTTCATCTTATTTTTTAGCTTCAAGTAGTTTTCCAGCTACGTGTTTGAATATAGAATACTCTTATTTCCTTACTTTTATTATAATGTTTTCAGGATTGATAGAAAGAAATGTCATTCATCTGAAAATGATAGGATATACACATGGCGACTGGATAAATTAAGGTTTTATAACAGATAAGTTTCATGAACAAATAGGTATAATAAAATAAGTATTGCATATTGGGAATGGATATCCAAATACGTAGCTGGAAAATATAATTTGAAGATGAAAACAAGATGAACTCAGCAGTATACATAAACGTATTGGTCGACAATATCCTCTCAAATGGAAGTAAAAGATATCATGTGGATGAGGTGTCAAACATATTTAAGTACAATAAGTCCAGTGTCCATTCTCCAAATTTAATACACCAATAGTTTACCAATTATCCTAATTATTATAGAAACAATTAGACAGCAGAATAAACATATTTGAGCATATTTGAAAATATCTAGAGAATTATTGGTATATGTGTTGAAAACTAGAAGAAGGAACAATCAAGGCAAATAAATGTCATACAAGGTAATATGTCGAAGGATGTGACAGACTCATAAGAAATTTGCAGAACCTCTACGCAATTTGTCTCACATTGAATAATAAAAATCATTGAAGCAAATAGTTATGACATTTAGATTTAAAATAGTTACAATTTTGTTAGGGTAGCTTAAATATAGATTCTACAAGAATATGTAATTACAATGTACGTATAGAATTTGTGTATGGTAAAGGAAGAAATTAAAATAATAAACTTTAATTGAACTAGCTTTAATTTATAATACTAGGAATCAAAACATTATCATATATTATTATTATTATGTAATAAAATTTCTTTGTATACACAGTAATCGCTTACACATTCACTATTACAACATTATGTCACAATTATAGAAATGACTGGGCCACACAGAAATACTTTATAAATCAGTCCTTTTTCATTCATTGGTCTTTAAGTATTTCTTTCCTGCGATTTAAGCTCATAAAGAATAGGATTTAGCCTGTAACTGAAATAAAATAACCACAAAGTATATTTCCTTATAAATTCACAATAATTTTCATTTTTTGTTATTAATTTATACTCATCTGATATATTTTGTCTTCTCTGTTATGTATTAAATCCTTCCTTCTTTTCCGCAATCGTTTTGCGAAAATATTATTTTTGTTTATGATCCAAAATAGAGGGTTAATCGCGCCATTTGACAGCTACGGACAAACTCCCTAGATATCCCCTCGCCCCCCTGATTTCTGCTTCCCCTCGCCTGGTGCAAGATTATTGAACCGAACTGTACAGTTGAGCCCAATAATCTGGCGTCAGGCGAGGGGAAGCCGGAGATAAAGGGGCAAGGGGTATCTAGGGAATTTACGGGTTATATACAATTCTAGTTCCCTAACTTTACATTTGTCCACTTTTGAAATGTCAATTAAATGTAAACAAAATTTACAGTTTTTAAATCTAAGTTACGGAAAAGTTTAAGAAAAGATTATAATGAAGAACAGGAAAAGAGAGGATATCAGATGAGTTTGATTAATTATTATAAATATGTGAAAATATATTTGTAGATTGTTAAGAAGATATGCTTTGTGGTTATTTGATTTTAATTACAGGTTAAATTATGCGTTTTATCTCAACTTGGATGAGGAAGGATTAATTTATCAAAACTTCTAATGGGATTTTGACATCTAAATACATTTTATTATGATAAAGAAGGTTAGATTGGTTATTACATCCATTCATGTTAATTGGAAACATAATTTGAAGATTAATTGATAAAAATGAAAGGTAAGTTAACTTTAATGTTGTTAAAAATGAAATTAACTCTGTGGTTGTATTAATGTATAAGTTTTATTTTTTGGTTTCTCACCATGACATATAATACATAATTATTATATATGTATTTAACTTTAAAATTACAGTAAAAATTTATAATTACATTTAATATTGCAGGGCATAACCATTTGCGGCAATCACCTCTTCCAAACGGCGTGGAAAAGATTGGACAAGATTTTGGCAAATCTGTGGTTCGTTTCTTAACTCTTCCCATACTCTTCTTACGTGACACCTTAGCTCATGTTTGGTCCTCTCTTGTTCTGGTCTCCAGCGTTTCACCATTATACCCCAGACATTTTCTATTAAATTGAGATCTGGGGATCTCGATGGCCAAATCATCCTTTCAATTTCAGGATGCTCTGCAAACCATTCACGTGTCATTTTGGATGTGTGCACACTGGAGTTATCCTGGACAAATTGGATCATTGGTAAGTCTTGGACCGGATACATCCTTCTGACACTAGGCAGCATATGATTTTCTAGGATGCTTGTATACACTGCTGAATTCATCTTAGTGTCAATTTCAATTAAATCACCCACACCGTCTCCTGAAATCCAACCCCAATAAGCAATAGTTATCCTATTATTTCTGTTCATAGGTAGGACATATTTATCATTAAATCTGGTTCCATCCGGTCGCCAAACATGTATCCTCCCATCTTCAGAAGATTGAAACACCTTCTCATCAGTCCAGATAACTTTACGCCAGAATTCATCTCCTTTGCTCAAGTGCTCCAAGGCAAATCCAACTCTGTCCTCTCTGTGCTGAGCTGATAATTTTATTTTGTGCACAGCATGGTGGCAATGGATTCCAGCTTCGTGCAACCTTCTGCGTACAGTCATCTTTGATATGTTCAGGTCTAATTTTCTTAATATGCTTGACGTAGGCTGGAAAGGATCTTCGTTCATTGTATCTACAATTTTTCTATTCTCCTCTTGCGATGTTAATCTGGGTCTTTTGTTATTTTTCCTTCTATCTTCCAATCCTGAATATCCCTCTTCTCTATATCTTTTAATCCATTTATTAATCGTAGACTTATGCAGCTGCAGCTGATCAGATATATCCACTGAGCTCATTCCTGCTTTCCAAAAACCAATGACTTCTCCTTTCTTTATTGAAGTTTCACTATTAATTGACATCTTTTGAAGTTTTAATTTTTAGAGAAACGATTATTGAACTGTGTAACACCTTTTGAGAGAAAACAAAACACAACAATAAAAGAAACGAAACGATAAAACAAATAACAATCAAGTCGATTTTCGTTTCTTTTATTGTTGTGTTTTGTTTTCTCTCAAAAGGTGTTACACAGTTCAATAATCGTTTCTCTAAAAATTAAAACTTCAAAAGATGTCAATTAATAGTGAAACTTCAATAAAGAAAGGAGAAGTCATTGGTTTTTGGAAAGCAGGAATGAGCTCAGTGGATATATCTGATCAGCTGCAGCTGCATAAGTCTACGATTAATAAATGGATTAAAAGATATAGAGAAGAGGGATATTCAGGATTGGAAGATAGAAGGAAAAATAACAAAAGACCCAGATTAACATCGCAAGAGGAGAATAGAAAAATTGTAGATACAATGAACGAAGATCCTTTCCAGCCTACGTCAAGCATATTAAGAAAATTAGACCTGAACATATCAAAGATGACTGTACGCAGAAGGTTGCACGAAGCTGGAATCCATTGCCACCATGCTGTGCACAAAATAAAATTATCAGCTCAGCACAGAGAGGACAGAGTTGGATTTGCCTTGGAGCACTTGAGCAAAGGAGATGAATTCTGGCGTAAAGTTATCTGGACTGATGAGAAGGTGTTTCAATCTTCTGAAGATGGGAGGATACATGTTTGGCGACCGGATGGAACCAGATTTAATGATAAATATGTCCTACCTATGAACAGAAATAATAGGATAACTATTGCTTATTGGGGTTGGATTTCAGGAGACGGTGTGGGTGATTTAATTGAAATTGACACTAAGATGAATTCAGCAGTGTATACAAGCATCCTAGAAAATCATATGCTGCCTAGTGTCAGAAGGATGTATCCGGTCCAAGACTTACCAATGATCCAATTTGTCCAGGATAACTCCAGTGTGCACACATCCAAAATGACACGTGAATGGTTTGCAGAGCATCCTGAAATTGAAAGGATGATTTGGCCATCGAGATCCCCAGATCTCAATTTAATAGAAAATGTCTGGGGTATAATGGTGAAACGCTGGAGACCAGAACAAGAGAGGACCAAACATGAGCTAAGGTGTCACGTAAGAAGAGTATGGGAAGAGTTAAGAAACGAACCACAGATTTGCCAAAATCTTGTCCAATCTTTTCCACGCCGTTTGGAAGAGGTGATTGCCGCAAATGGTTATGCCCTGCAATATTAAATGTAATTATAAATTTTTACTGTAATTTTAAAGTTAAATACATATATAATAATTATGTATTATATGTCATGGTGAGAAACCAAAAAATAAAACTTATACATTAATACAACCACAGAGTTAATTTCATTTTTAACAACATTAAAGTTAACTTACCTTTCATTTTTATCAATTAATCTTCAAATTATGTTTCCAATTAACATGAATGGATGTAATAACCAATCTAACCTTCTTTATCATAATAAAATGTATTTAGATGTCAAAATCCCATTAGAAGTTTTGATAAATTAATCCTTCCTCATCCAAGTTGAGATAAAACGCATAATTTAACCTGTAATTAAAATCAAATAACCACAAAGCATATCTTCTTAACAATCTACAAATATATTTTCACATATTTATAATAATTAATCAAACTCATCTGATATCCTCTCTTTTCCTGTTCTTCATTATAATCTTTTCTTAAACTTTTCCGTAACTTAGATTTAAAAACTGTAAATTTTGTTTACATTTAATTGACATTTCAAAAGTGGACAAATGTAAAGTTAGGGAACTAGAATTGTATATAACCCGTAAATTCCCTAGATACCCCTTGCCCCTTTATCTCCGGCTTCCCCTCGCCTGACGCCAGATTATTGGGCTCAACTGTACTCGCAGTTAATGAACGAACGCAGCCTTAAATCCATTTGGCTATCTTCTTTAATACCTCCTCCAACTCGACTCGAGTTTCAATACTATAGTTTACGTAACATATACTGTAGTATTTTAGCCTGAGTCGAGTTCGAGTCGAGGTGGAGGAACGACTATGAATACGACCATGAAAATGGCGAGTACAAAGGCATTTGCAGTACTTTCAGTTTGTAATAAAGCAATTGAGAGAAATATTCCTTTATCAAATATACTAACGCGTGCATACTCTAAGTCTACTGACTTGACACCAATAGATTTTGAAACTCATACAGGCCAGGTATACCTATAATGTAATTATTACTGCTACTGTGGTTTATATCACCTATAATTTTCATATCATGTTTATCCTATTAGAAATATAATGAGAACGATAAGCGCGTGTTGCGATTTGACTTTTTTAAGAAAGAAGTCAATGTAAATTTTGCTATAAAGTTAATTGATGAAATACCGCCAAGTCCCTCCAAAGATCGGGTTGTATCTTGTGATGGTGGTGGAGGCCCTTTAGGTCATCCTAAAGTATACATTAATTTGGTAAGGCTTTGATAACTGTTGTCATAATTACAGAAACATTTTTTTGCCAGTCTTATTAATATCTTTTATTTCGCTAACAGGATAAACCAGGTAATCACATATGTGGATATTGTGGCTTACGATTTTATAAGGAGGAACATCATTGACAACAAATGAAGTAATTTTCTAAATTATTTAACTAGCTAAATACTGTTTGCAATATGAAAAGAAATTCAATAGGAAGTCAACATACAAATAGTAACAATAGGATATATAATAATTATGTATTTATGTAAAATAGAAAAAATATGATATAAGCATAGTGTATATACTCACATGAAATAAAATATAAATACAACTATGACCATTTTCAATTTAAATGAAAATGTTATTTTTAATGTTATATTGTGTCTAATCTGTGAATATAAACTTTTTCATTACAATGCTGTTTTGTGACTATTCATGCCTAATGGTATGGCTTGTAGTTCTGTTCTCATACATAAAAATTCCCCGCAAACACACATAATGCTTAAAGAAACAATGTTCAAACACCACCAACTGAAATTTGTTGGAAAACTTGCATTATATATCCAACAGCACAATAAATGTATCAAGTGTGCTGTGCAAGTAAAATCCATACATTGTTTAGCTCTTTGTACTAGCCACCAAAGTGCCCAAGAGCCAATCAAAGCATTTAGAATAAAAATTGTTATTACTAATCGTCCACCATAATCACGAACATGTATTTCATTATACTGGAAAGCATAGTCTAACGATTTTGTAGTGCCAAGTATAAAAGAAATTATCCAAATCCAAACTCCAAGGCAACAATACATTAATGATTGTACAGCAATTATTTGAGAAATAATTAATATAGGATCCCATGTTGATTTTCTAAATTGTCCAGAAATGTTGTTCATCATAATTTGCTTAATATAAACAATATTTATCTCTCACATTGCTTAGCCTTTCTATTAATTTCATTAGAGACCTAAAATAATTAGGAAATTATCTATATTAAAATAACTGCATGTCATGAAGTAAATTATAGGTTATAATATATATTTCATATATAAGCTTTTTAATTAATATAAGATTAATAAGTTTGCAATTAAAAAAAGAATGTAGATTACGAAAGATTTGGAAATTAAATAATTTAAAAAAAAAAGTGGTAATTCATTTTAACACGAAACATGTTGTTCAATAGAAAATATATTTCTTCTACTTTTATTGGCTTCTGTCTGCCATAAACAATTTTCCATGCTGTTTAGAAAATATATTTAATGGAAGTAGATCCAACATTACTAATATTTAAGAAAAGATAACTTATGTTAGTTAAAAAGTGTTATATTTAATTTACTATTATACACTTTAATAAGGTTTATATATCTTTATTACAAAAATTTAGTAATGCAGAAACACAGACATCTACCTTGATCACTTTATTATTTTTATGTTAAATCCGACTAATCTAAAGTTTGCAATAATTTTTATTTTGCAACAATTTAATTGGAGAAAATGACGTGTCAAAACCTATAACGTCATAAAAACTTCACAATACCGTAAAAATCAAAGACTTAAAAGTCCATGCAGTGTCCACGATCCGAGAAATCGTTCCGAGTCCTAGTTCTGAGCAAAAGTTACTATGGACGTTTACGTTCGTGATCGTGATCCAATCCAGGGACGTTTATTTTCAGGGATTAGATCCAGATCTCGGATCAGACTTACCGCAGTGTCGCAACTTACGAAAAAAAAATACTAGATCACCCTAGACTAATCCGGATCAAGTGAGGAGGATTTCGCGAGAGCGAATCCGGATCCAGATTTAAGTAGAGTAATTAGGGCCTATTCGAAGGTCCAAGCAAAGCAGCTCCCATCTGGTAGCGGAATCTCGAAGTGCTTAAAGTTATAAGTAAACAATGTGTCATAATACTCATAACCTTTTATAAACATAATGAAAAATAACTGTTTAAAATGGAGTTTCAAATTAAAAGAAATAATAAAATATGGGAAACAAGGCAATGTGCTGTAAAAGGTTGTTTAACTGTTTTTGGTATTGGAATTCCCATGCACCGTTTTCCGAAGGAGGAAAGTATTCTCTTAAAGTGGATTGAAGTTACAAAACTTAATTGCATATCACTTAGTACTATAATTTGTGGCTTACATTTTAAGTCTTCTGATTACATCAATCTTAGTAAGTAATAAATTATAATATTTATACAATGATTTTATCAATAGGTATTTAAAGAATATTATTTATTATACAGATGCTAAGAAGAGAATGTTAAAAAAAACCAGTATACCATCGTTGAATTTATTTCCTGACCAAGAAGAACTTATTTTTCTTGAGAATATATTGGAGGAAGAAACTGACAATGCCGAAGATCACTCTTGTATTGATTCTAATGAACAGTGTAATAGTAACAGAGAACATGATACTGCTTGTGACATTGAAGAGTTAGAAAAACTGAATGAAGGATTTTTGATTGATTCTGTCATTGAACAATTAAAAGCTAATGAAGTTATTGAAAGTACAAATGAATGCTTGAAAGTGAATAAAGAAATTCAAACAGAAACAAATTCAATGGATATTTCACGAAATATCAGTTTAGATCGAAGTGTTCAGACAGGAAAGTTTAGTCTTCTAAATTTATTAAAAACTGATGATGATTTGCAAGCTTTTGCAGGAATTTCTTTTTATACATTAGAATCATTAGCAAAAGCGATCCGTTTAATTGAAAAGAATGTAAATGATAAACATTTATGCTCATTAACTGAAAGAATAATTTTAACACTCTGCAAGTTGAAACTCTGTTTATCTTTCAAATGTCTTGCAATTTTATTTGGGATTAGTCAAAGCACAGTTAGTAATTATTTTGTAGAAACAATACAATTGCTGGCTAGTGTTTTAGAAGAAATTATATACTTTCCAAATAAAGAAGAAATCAAAGAAAACATTCCAGTATATTTTAAAAACTTTGAAGGCACACGAATAGTGTTAGATTGTACGGAAATACCTGTGGATTCTAGTAAATGTCTTCAATGTCGTCTTAAAACTTATTCTCATTATAAAGGAAGACATACTTTCAAGATACTTATTGGCACTTCACCATCTGGTCTTATTATATTTCATAGCAAATGCTATGGTGGACGAGCATCAGATAAAGCCATTTTTCTTCAAAGTAATATATTAGAGGAACTTACCCCTGGTGAAGATGCGATTATGGCGGATAGAGGGTTTTTGATTGAAAGAGAGTGCCAACAGTATAACGTCAAATTGTATCGACCACCTTTTACTAGCAGCCAAAATGAACAAATGTTAAAGGATGACAGTCTAAAGACAAGGGAGATAGCATCAGCAAGAGTGCACATCGAAAGAATAATGGAAAGGTTGAAAAACTTTAAAATTATGAAATCTACAGTGTCATGGGAGCTAGCTAAGTACAGGGAGGTTCTCTAACAGCGGCATATAGGAGATTCGTGTTAGTTGACTATAGCGCTCAGGATGATGGTATCTGAGAGCGCTGATTGGTCAATATCATGTAGTGCCAACATGAAATGGTCCGTTACCAATAGATGAATGCGAAAAATGAGATCCATTCGCCATTTTGGAGTAGAGAAGTGTTTACCTGCTAGTTGTAGAAGAAAGAGATGTGAAATGGAAAAATGTCAAATAGTGAGGTTACTAAAGTAAAAATGGAAAATAATGAATGGAAAGTTCGAATATTCTTACTTTCCATTCATTATTTTCCATTTTTACTTTAGTAACCTCACTATTTGACATTTTTCCATTTCACATCTCTTTCTTCTACAACTAGCAGGTAAACACTTCTCTACTCCAAAATGGCGAATGGATCTCATTTTTCGCATTCATCTATTGGTAACGGACCATTTCATGTTGGCACTACATGATATTGACCAATCAGCGCTCTCAGATACCATCATCCTGAGCGCTATAGTCAACTAACACGAATCTCCTATATGCCGCCGTTAGAGAACCTCCCTGTATATGGATAAGATTGTAACTATTGTTTGTGGGCTTGTAAATTTGAGTAGACCTATCATAAGCAAGCAACATTATTATTCTTATTAAGCATTAATAGTGCATTAAATTTTAAGTAAAAATAAATAATTAAAAATATTTGTTCCACAAAAATGAATTATTTATTTTCTTTGTTACATGCAAATTTTCTTGCGCTTAACCAAGGTAATACATGCTCAAAATAACATTTTGATATTGTAAAAACTAAATCTTTTATAAAGTTATCATTCCGAGGGACATTGACAGTTGCAATTGTGTTATGTAATGAATCAAACACTACAAAATGACATTTCTCCACAAAGCCAGCAAACATAATCCCATTTGCACCTGCCCATAATAGGGATGATGAGTCTTTAAAGTAGGTTTATTGTCCACAAATTATATGAAAGGTAATGTTTTCAGTAAATTTTGTATATCAAGATTTTTGTCATTTTTGGGTGATTTAATTTCTAGTAAAATATATTGATTACTAATTCCATCAGGGCTATATCCTAACCACGGTAATGTATGTAAAATGACTAAGCCTAGCTCTTGAACTTTATATGCTGTTGACTTTTCATATAGAACTTTGGCTTTATCTTCGCTTATTTTTCCTCGAAAAGTATCACTATTTCCTTTAAAAGAGGAACTAAAGTGCTATTCATTTTTTTTATCCAATCATCTTTACTGTGCCATCGTTTCATGTAAGTATACAAACTATAACAAACTGAACCAGTTATCTTCCGACTTCTTTCTTTATACCACACATTCGAATTCTGCTTGACTGTTGTAAATAAAATACTCTTGGCTCGTTCAACTGTGATACTTACACACTTATTGTAAAATATTGCATCTTGTCGACTATTTATTGTTAGATTAAAATTATTCAAATATGTTTCCCAAATGTTATTACTAAGGGCCGGTACCACTTCGCAAATCAGGCAAGCCTTATGTCCAACATGATGGATAAAAATCTGAACGCTGAAAATCAGGTTGGCATCAGTGAGAAAGTGACGTCATTTTTTAAGAGTCTATAACTTGTAAACTGGTAGTGCATATTGTTTTGACAGGTCCGCGACATTAATATGTTATTGAAGTGATTAATGTAAAATAATTCTAGAAATGTGTAAAAATATTAAAAAGGAAATAAATGTTTAATTAAAAAAGTTATAAGTATTGTTTAATTAAAGTAATTGTATAAAGTATACATTTATCTTTGCAGTTACTTCTTTATTATTGTTTGTACATAAATAAATTTGTGTGTATTGAATTAAATGTTATTATATATGCTACGATTAGCTAAATAAAGTATTATAATGAGAATATATGGTGAAATGTCTATATTTTTTTTAGGTATTTGAACATATTTTTAACAAAATTCAATATTAAACGATTAATGTGCATAAAATTCATTCATGGTAACAATGCGTAAGAATATTTTGCTGCTTTAAAATGTTCCAGTTTATTTTCAAAGTAAATACATCCTATATGCATAATTCTGTAATGTCGAACTTGCACTTGTTTAGTTTATTCCCATAATATGTCTCAATTTACGATTTCCTTTTACTTTTCATTCACGCGTAGCTGTACCAATTGAAGGAACTCTGTTACTCCAACGCAAGATTTTTAAAATTCATCAATCCGGTATCATAAATACTGTAAAGAAGAAACAAGTTTAAGCCATGATTCTATTTATATACAATGAACTATGAGAAATCACTGCAGCAGATATAAATATGCACCTTTCCTAATTAAATTATTTAAATTAGATACTACACACAATGTTTATTCTTAAAATTTTATTTTTAATATATTTCTATACTTCATCTCTTACAATCTTACATTAATCACTTCAATAACAAATTATTGTCGCGAACTGTCAAAACAATATGTACTATCAGTTTACAATTTATTGACTCTTCAAAAATGACGTCACTTTCTCACTAATGCCAACCTGATTTTCAGTGCTCAGATTTTTATCCATAATGTTGGACATGAGGCTTGCCTGATTTGCGAAGTGGTACCGGCCCTAAGAAATTTACTTATCTCATTACAAATATTACTGTCCAGCTTGAAACCATACATTGTATTTAAATCACAAATGGTTGTTGGTTTAGCTGGTGCCGTTTTATTTTTACCATTACTGTCATTTAAAGTTCTTAAAACTCTTTTTGAAAGTCGAGAAGCTGTAAAATTTTCATAAGTTATTCCTCTTGATAAACGGTAACATCTTGTATGCTGACTCAATTCAGATTCAATATCTGCCTCGCATAAGATCTTGAAAATTTCTTGTTTTATTTCTGCAGGTTTTGTAAATTTGGTTTCAGTTTGCGATCCATGGCAAAACTTATAAAGTGGTTCTGCAGCATAAGCATCGTTAACTTTTTGCTTTATTTGACCCCACTGTTGTTGTAAGTCTGTACATCCTAGCTCTTCAATCGTATCTTTAGTATGTCTAATTATATAAAAAAATGCAATTAAACACATTAACATTTAATAATATTAATTATAGTGCTTACTTATTTAAAAGCAATAATACTCCAACACTGTGTTTACACCGGCCAGAATTACCAGCCTGTCAACTACAGTGAACTTTAATTATTTTTTTATTATCGACTATTTGTATTTCTACATTAATCTCGTGTGGGTAACTTGATATGGAAGACGTTTTTAAACAAAGAGCGAAATATTGATTGATTTTAGTATTTGAAGTATTATAAGCTCCACATAATAAAATGTGATTTGAATTAAAAATATTACACCCTTCTCCGAATGGCCTACTACCTCCGCCAACGTAATTCATTAATTCAAAAGTTTCGACAATTGCACGAGACATTTAGTAACTAGTATAACCACATTTTACAACTAATAATAATGTAAACAATACTTAACTTCTTTGCAAGTTCAGACTTGCCGCCACGTATCACGTGACCTTTTTATAACTTTCAGGCGTGACTGCAGCACTCTCTGGTGGAACTTGGACCTCCGATTATTATCTTCCTCCTCATCATTTTCAAATTAAATGTTCCATAAATTCATATAATCCATTGTTTAATCTGTAAATAATATGTTATTAAGAGAAATTATGTAAGAAAATTAATATATTATATAAAAAGTTAAAATTATTAATGATAATTATACTTCTTTCTTTATCTTTAGTAAATCATATTGGAAATTTAAAATTTACCTTTTGTTGGTTAGAATAATGACACTAATGACAGCTAAAATTCTCACACCTGAATAGGCCCTAATTACTCTACTTAAATCTGGATCCGGATTCGCTCTCGCGAAAGCCTCCTCACTTGATCCGGATTAGTCTAGGGTGATCTAGTATTTTTTTTCGTAAGTTGCGACACTGCGGTAAGTCTGATCCGAGATCTGGATCTAATCCCTGAAAATAATCCAACCTAACCGCAGGAATGCAACATCGAAAAAAAATAACTAGATGGATCAGAGGCTTCCGCGTGAGCTCGATCCGATCCGATCAGGAGATTCAGAAGGCTGGTGATCAGACAGATCAGACAGATTTGGCTACCGCATTGGGGTATTATTGACGTACCAACAGCGAACGGCATTGACGTAAGGAAGTGACAATAACTATTATCCAAAATAATTTTAATTTAAAATTATATAAAAAAGATAAGCTGATATTATAGACAGCAATTATATTTAAAATGACATAAACTTAAGGCATATTTTTGAAAATTCTTTGATATGGATATTGTACAAAGTGATAGAATTGTATATTGTAACGTGGTGGAATCACGTTACAGAAATGTACACATTTTTTAGTTCTTCTAAGGTCTCCCCCTTAGTGCCTCCCGTCCCCTTGAGTATGCTTGTAAGTGAGTGAGTGAGTATAGATGAACCTTCCGTGTGATGGTAATGTAGTTACCCGCCTAAGGGATATTATATTTCAAGCCTCGTACTTCGAGATTACAATGTAGTACGCTTTGTACTCACTAGGTGTCGCAACGTTTTTAGAGTAAAAAGCACTCTTCAGAGTTCTATAACACTATAGTTTATGTTAAACAAACTATATGTTGAAAACGAAACTGTACTATTCCACTACCTCTAACAACCCTTGGACCCTGGGAACTCCCGGATCTCATTCGTTTTTGTTGCGAGCTAGGTGAAGCACGTTCAGTAAAATGGAGTCGAGAAAGAGGAAATTTGAGAAGTTAGGAGAAAAAATTAAGTTAATGGAGAAATATGTAAAACTAACGAAGAAAATTGCAGAGATGGGAGAATCAGATTTAATTCCGGGAATGGAGCCTGATTTGCAACCTAATGAGGGAGTCCAGGCTGAAGGAGATTCAAGGCATGATGAGGGAAGCCATTTTGAAGATGAGATGGAAAGCATAATGCCCGTTGGAGGTAAAATCATATTACTGAGTGTGCTGAAACGAGTGTTCAGTCAGTTCAGTTGATCTGTGGGTAGTGCCAGTACGGGTGACTGGTCATCCCCAGATTTTAGGAAGGTTTCTTTTACATACCTTTTCTATTTTTCCTCACATGTTGCCAATAGGTGAATATGCTGAGAATATTCTAAATCAGAAGGAGGTGGATCAGTTTGACCCCCTAGATGAGGACATATTGAAGATTCTTGGAGAGGACCCTACTTCATCGAAAGCCTTAAAATTATCTCTTAATCCATCTGTAGAAAGAAGATGGGTTTATTGGCTTCAGAAAGGTATAAGTAAAGAGAGTAAAAAAGAACTTCTTAAAAAATATGAAAGACCTAGTCTTTTTGAAGCACCCAAGTTGAATCTAGAGATAAAATCATCACTAAGTGAGTCAATACTTAGGAAAGATGGTTATTTTTGTAACCAACAAAATTCTGTCGGAACGGCGTTGGCAGCTTTGGGAACTGCACTTACAATGTTGCTGAATTTGGACGAAAACGGCATGAATAAGTTGGAATTCCTGGAAAAATTAGGAGAAAGGGGTAAAATATTAACAAACTTACAATTTGAACTATGTACAGCAAGGAAAGCCTTTATTTTACCTGGTTTGGAGAAGGATATGAAAATAGTCTTAGCGGAATGCACATCAGATGAGTGGCTTTTCGGAGAGCAGTTGGCTGATAAAATTAAAGAAGTTAAGGTAGCAAAGAAGCTTAGGCAGGAGATAAAAACAATCACTGCTAGGAAACCATTAAGAGAAAACAACAATAATCATTTAAACTCCAAGAGCCTGTCCTTGAAGAAGCCCCCTTACTTAAGGTCAGGTTGGAAAAGAGGGGAAATGAATCGACCAGAATCGTCAGTGAGGAAATCAGAGATGAAGAGATATTCTTCGTCTCGGAACCAGAGACCATACAGGAATCCATCCAGGAGGAACTGAATGTAAGGTTATATGCTGGCAGATTATATAATTTCTACAGTCAATGGGAGAATATTACTTCGGATCCCTTTATCCTAGAGATAATTAGGGGATATAAAATTAATGTCAGAGATATTATTTCTAAGTCAGAGAGCTCTCTGGAACCAAATTGTTTTGGGTTGAATACAAGAGAGGTAGAATTAGCATTAGAGAATTTGTTAGAAATCGGGGCAATTCAATGTTGTTCAAATGAAAGTGGGCAGTTTTTGTCACCATTCTTTTTAGTACCAAAACAAAATGGTAATAATAGGTTTGTTCTAAATTTGAAGAGACTTAACCAAAAAATTCAAACAGATCACTTTAAAATGGAAGACATAAGAACAGCGCAGAGATTACTAAGGAGGGGTGATTTCATGGCTTCAATTGATTTGCAAGATGCCTACTTTGCTGTGCCAGTACATAAGAATTCGAGGAAGTTGTTGAAATTTAAATTTAAGGAAGTGTTATACCAGTTCACTTGTCTTCCATTTGGATTTTGTAGTAGTCCTTATGTTTTTACAAAGTTAATGAAACCAGTGATCAGTCACTTGCGTGAGTTAGGTTTCTTGTCTGTGATTTATCTGGATGATATTCTATGTATAGGCGAAAGTTTTGAAGACTGTTTAAGAAATGTTAAGGCGTCAATAGAGATATTGGAAAGATTGGGTTTTTTGATTAATTACGAAAAAAGTAAGTTAGTCCCGTCAAAAATAAGAAAATTTCTAGGGTTCGAATTGGATTCAGAGAAAATGATGTTATATATACCTCAAGAAAAGAAAAGAGAGATAAGAATGCTTGTGACGAAGTTTCTTAGGTTAGAAAAAATTCAGATAAGAAAGTTTGCGAGTCTAATTGGTTCATTAGTGGCAGTAAGCCATGCTGTTAGATATGCTTGGCTCTACATTAAAAGAATGGAGAGGTTAAGATATATCAGTTTATTGAAAAATAATGGAAGGTACGAAAGTGTGTTGAGGTTATCGCTAGAAGCTAGAGAAGATTTAATTTGGTGGAGAGATAACATTTTAGATGCAGAAAGTCCGATTAAAGAAGACATTTTTGATTGTGTGATATTTACTGATGCGTCTACCACAGGCTGGGGAGCAGTTCTTGGAGATAAAAGAATTTTTGGTTTTTGGTCAAAATCGGAGGTAAATTTACACATAAATAGGCTAGAATTACTGGCAGTTTTTATGCTTTACTAGAGTTTACGCCTTATGTAACAAACAAGAAAATTTTATTAAGAGTAGATAACATTACTGCGATTAGTTATATTAATAAAATGGGTGGTGTAAGATTTAAAACACTTAGTGAGACTGCTAGGAATATCTGGTTATGGGCAGAAAGACACAGAGCTTGGATATTTTCGTCTTATATTGCTTCAAAAGAAAATGTTACAGCTGCTATGCTATCCAGAATTAAGAATATTGATATAGAATGGGAATTAAATTGGCGTTATTTTAAAATTATAACTAAGAATTTTGGATATCCCGATGTCGACCTTTTTGCTACTGCAAATAATTCCAAATGTAGAGAATTTTGTTCCTGGTACCCAGATAGAGGGGCTTTCGCAGTAGATGCGTTTACCATCTGTTGGACTGGCATTAGATTTTATGCTTTCCCACCGTTCGCGGTGATATTGAGAATGATAAGAAAAATTATAAATGAAAAAGCAGAAGGGATAATAGTAGTACCAAAGTGGTTGGGACAACCGTGGTATCCATTATTTCAAAAGATTAAATTGAGGTCAATAGATTTAGGACCAGAAAGAGACTTATTATGTCATACTTCCAGATTGAGTGTTCATCCATTGGCCGAGAATCTAACTTTAACAGTAGCGATGGTATCAGGGAGACGTTAGTAAGAAGAGGTTATGGTCAGGAGGTAATAAATATCCTTCTTGCGTCGTTAGCGGAAAGTACACGTAAACAATATAATTTAGCGCTAAGGAAATGGTTCGTATTTTGTGAAACGGAGCATTGTGATCCTTTTAAAACATCTCAGGATATTATCATAAAATTTTTATTGAAACAGTTTGATACGGGTGCATCGTTTAGTGTTATAAATACCCATAGGGCGGCTATTTCATTTATTAACGAACTTGATGTAACGAATAATAAGGTTATATCGAGATTTATGAAAGGAATTTATAGATTAAGACCACCAAAGCCAAGGTACGAAAATGTTTGGGATACGTCAGTAGTAATTGATACTTTGAAAACATGGTTTCCGCTAGAAGAATTATCTTTCAGGGTACTAGCACAGAAGACTTTAATGCTTTTAGCATTAGTATCGGGGCAAAGGATACAAACATTAGCTGCCATAAAAGTTTCTAATATTATATTTGGTATAGATAATATCGTTATAAGGATAACAGAGATGTTAAAAACCTCAGGTTCGGGAAAAGCTCAACCCTTTATTTCAGTACCTTGGTTTAAGGAAAAACCAGAGATATGTGTGGGTAAGACACTGATGGAGTACCTAAAGGCTTCGAATGATATGAGGGGAGAGATTGATAGTCTTTTTATTACATGTAAGAAACCAATCAAAGCGGCATCTACGCAGACATTAAGTAGGTGGTTAAAAGAGACCTTAGAGATATGTGGAATAAATACACAAATGTTTAAAGGGTACTCTACACGGCATGCATCCACGTCGGCAGCCTTTGCGAAAGGCGTAGATATAAGTACAATAAGGAAAACTGCAGGCTGGTCTAATTCTTCAAATATGTTTGCTAAGTTTTATAATAGGCCAGTATTAGATGATAAGGGTTTGTTTGTAAAAGCTGTGTTAGACAGTTCGTGATAAATATATAACAAAATGTGTTACGTAATAAAGACATGCAGTTTAATAATATGTATACAAGCTACTGAGAGTTACTACTCTAAACAACTACATTGTAATCTCGAAGTACGAGGCTTGAAATATAATTGGAAGATTGATCGAGCTTCGCGAAGCGAAGGTCGATCAAAATTATACAGTTGAGCCCAATAATCTTGCGTCAGGCGAGGGGAAGTAGAAATCAGAGGGGCGAAGGAATTTCTAGGGAGTTTGTCCGCAGCTGTCAAATGGCGCGATTAACCCTAAATTTTGGATCGTAAACAAAAATAATATTTTCTTAAAACGATTGCGGAAAAGAAAGAAGGATTTTAATACATAACAGAGAAGAAAAAATATATTAGATGAGTATAAAGTAATAACAAAAATGAAAATTAATGTAAATTTTTAAGGAAATATACTTTGTGGTTATTTTATTTCTGTGACAGGCTAAATCCTATTCTTCATGAGTTTAAATCGCAGGAAAGAAATACTTAAAGACCAATGAATGAAAAAGGACTGATTTATGAAGCATTTCTGTGTGGCCCAGTCATTTCAATAATTGTGACATAATGTTATAATCGTGAAAGTGTAAGCGATTGCTGTGTATACAAAGAAATTTTATTACAAAATAATAATAATTTTGTATGATAATGTTTTGATTCCTATTATTATAAATTAAAGCTAGTTCAATTAAAATTAATTATTTTTATTTCTTCCTTAACCACACACAGATTATATACGTACAGAGTAATTACATATTCTTGTAGAACCTATCTTTCAGCTAATATAACTAAATTGTAACTATTTTATATCTGCATGTTATAACTATTTGTTTCAATGATTTTTATTATTGAATGTGAGATAAATTACGTAGAGTTTCTGCAAATTTCTTATTAGTCTGTCACATCCTTGAACATATTAGCTTGTATGATATTTATATGTCTCCTTTGCACTATTTTCTTCTAGTCTATAACATATAACAATAATTTTATTATCGTTTTTAAATACACGCAGATAAGATGATTATGCTGATTTGTAATTAATTTTATAAATATTGGAATGATAGTTAAACCATTGTCTTATTAAATTTGGAAAATGGGCATTTGAATGATGCTATTGTTCGAGATTGGGTGGAGCAGAAAATGTTGCGAAGTAGATTCCGCATTTCTCTGTTATATCTCCCATCTCTATTGCGCTCACAATAGACGGCTAGACCGACAGCGTCTAGCCGCTCTATCTGTCTCTCTCTCCGCGGCGCGCTTGCGCGTCTTCTGGCCCTGGCGCGTCGCGGCCGCGAAGCGACACTACTTGCGCGCTTGGCCACTAGGTGGCCAGCGCCCGCGGAAGCTCTCTCGCTGGCAAGATTAGTGTCGCGTAATTATATAGATGGGTCCTTGATAAGGACCCATCGCACCTCAGCCTTGCTCGACCGCTGCTACCCGCAGCAACAGCAGCACCTTTTTTTGACGCCTCATCGGCAGCGCCTCCACGGCCAACTAAGAGCGCCTCCACTGGCGAACTCATTGGGAGCATACTTTGGTAAGTATCACCCACCACCCACTGCCAACCAAGAGGGGACTACCCCTCTGCGGCATTTCCTCCCTCCTAAAGGAAATTTCTTCGGGGACTGCCCGGGAGAAGTCCACCCTCTCCTTCCCCTCCACACTGCCTCCGAGGACTACCTCGGACCCAGTGTTCCGACCCTCAAATCCAGGGCTCTCGACGAGTCGGGTAGTGGGAGGGGTAGATTCACCCTAGGGGTTGGGGTGGCTCGGAGCCACCATAGCTCTGGGAGAAGGGGGCTGAGGGGGAAGGGGACTTCCCCTTCCCTAAATCCACCTCTCCTACTTCGCTTCCTCCCGTGGCTGGGGATTTTACTAGGGAATACCCTAGGAAAAATTGTCCAGTCAGGGAGTTTCTAAGTCCGCGTTCCCTCCTGGGGAATTTTGAGTCTTGGGGTTCTGGGGAATCTTCTGCGAAAAGAAATTCCCCAGAATTTAACGGTAGCAAATTCCCTAGGCCTTCGCCATTGTAAATATCGCGGTTTTTCTTGTACATAAAATTACTTTGTAAACGTTTGTATATTTTTTATTTATTTGAATAAAGAACACTTTTACCTATTAACTCTGCCTTGAATATTTTATTCTAGAATAAGACCTTCCTTTCTGACCACAGGTTCGGAGCCAACTTGGGGCACTGTTTCGCACAAATTTTTGGTCCTTCGAGCCGGATATCCGGCAAAAAACGTTCGAAGTGCATCAGTGTTTTTAAGTTGGAGATTCTGACTGGGTTAAGATTGTGGTTTGTTCTGGAATAGAGATTCAAGATGACTACGCCTAGCTCAGGGGAATTACTAGAAGCGATCAATTACGTGCCCATGATTCGGGATGAATTCGTTCGGTTGGTCGTTAACATTAAGAAACGTGGAGTACGCAACTTCACCCTCCCTTTCTTGGAGGATAGGCTTGCGGCCGTCGAGAAGTGGCTTAAGGTGTTGCATAAAACTCACGTTAAGATCACTACTCATACTAAACCGGCTGAATTAGCTAAAATGGATTACGTAACCGAAAACTGGTATGAAGCGGCCCTTGATGCCCATAGTGACGCGGAAGAATACATCCTAGGACATTTAGATGAACTTCGCTCCAATCAGGTGATGCCAGCATCAGGTCCCACGGCGCCTTCAGGCGAAATAAACCACATTAGGCTTCCAATTATCGATTTGCCGAAGTTTTCCGGGGATTATTTAGAATGGAACAACTTTTATGAAACATTCAGTTCCATTGTTCATGAAAAGGCATATGTCTCCGGGCGAGACAAGTTCCACTATCTAAAATCTTGCTTGCAAGGTGAAGCGGCTACGGTCATTAAATCTTTAGCGATCACCTCCGAGAACTATGAGATAGCATGGGACACTCTAGTAGCTAGGTATACTGACAGACGAATGATCACGGATACGTTCTTGGACCAGATCTCGCAAGTACCCACGCTTCGGGGTGACAATTTTAAAGTTCTCAAGGAAGTTAGGGACTCTGTCACGGTTGCGCTCAACGCCCTCAAAACTATGGGTTACGGCGTCGATCATTGGGATCCCATCATTGTTCATTCACTGAAGAACAAACTGGATGACACCCTCCGCTTGGCCTGGGAGATGTATCTGGGAAGCAGCAAGGATTACCCCACCTTTCTTCAATTTTCGGAGTTTCTAACGCGTCACATTAACTCTTTGCAATCATTAGGCAACAAACCTAAGACTTCCAAAAAGAATCGGGGAAATCCTTGAAGTCACACGCTGCGAGTGTGAATAGTACCGGTTGTGCTCACTGTGGTAGTAACCATCTCTTGTATCAGTGCAAGGACTACCTTGCATTGACCCCTCAGGCTCGATCAAAGTTTGCATTTTCACAGAACCTCTGCATCAACTGCCTGAGGCCAGGGCATAGTTGCTCCAATTGTTCTTCTTCGTCACGATGCAGGAAATGTAGTAAAATGCATCATACGTTGTTGCATTTTGACAAATCTGGCACCGGGGGGAGCAAGTCACGGGGGACTACCCCTGCGACAAACTCCGCTTCCGAGCCTGAACCCTCTAGCACGCATTCTACAACGCATCTTAGCGTTACCGATACACGATCAGTCCTATTGGCCACGTTCTCTGCCAGGATTGATGCTCATGACGGTTCTCGTGTTATAGTCCGCGGTTTAGTTGACCCGGGCTCAGAAACTTCCTTTATCTCAGAAAAGTTAGCTCAGCAGTTACGAGTACCGCGACAACGTATCAACGCTACCATCCATGGAGTGAATTCGGCTCAAACCGTGCGAGCGGAGGCACAGATTACCCTTCATTCTCTCAAACGACACGGTGCTTCATTGGATGTAACCGCAATAATCTTATCAAAGATTACTCCATATCTACCTCCGTCTTATTCCCCGTCATCTATTCCAGCACTAAACGGAATTGAGCTCGCAGATACTTTCGCTTCTACCAAGGTTCCAATTGATGTGCTCCTTGGTGCAGATTATCTTGCTGAGGTGGTAGAAGGTCCGTACATTCGTTGTCCTGATCATTCAGTACTTGCTCAGCAGACGATTTTCGGGTGGATCGTAGCCGGAGTCTTATCCAAGGCTGGTCGCTCCCATAGTTACACGGTTCATCATTGCTTTGACTTCGAAAACACTCTTCGCGACTTCTGGGAACTGGAAGAAGTTCCTGAGGTCAAACCCATGTCCACAGAGGACTCCCTCTGTGAACAACATTTTGTGGATACGGTATCACGCACCCCTTCGGGTCGTTTTGACGTTGCCTTACCTTTTCGATCCGACATCGAAAGGCATAATCTAGGTTCTTCTTCTCGGGTAGCAGAGAAAACCTTATCAAGAATACTTCGGCGATTGGATACTTCTCCAGAACAGGCTGAAAGTTATTCTCAATTCTTACAGGAGTATCTTATGTTGGGACATATGTCTCCTGTTCCTAGGAACTCTGACTTTCGCGTCTTCCTGCCTCATCATGCAGTATTCAAGACCGAGAATCAGAAGACCAAGATTCGCGTTGTATTCAACGCATCATCTAAAACTTCTACTGGCGTCTCGCTTAACGATACGTTATTCATTGGACCCAAGCTCCAACAGGACATCACGCGGATCCTAATAAATTGGCGTTCCTTTCGATATGTAGGCGTCACTGACATTGTTAAAATGTTCAGACAGATTCTTGTGCGTTTTGAGGACCGCAAGTATCAGAACATTTTATGGAAGTCTGATTCCGGTGAGCTTCAGGCCTTCGAACTCAACACGGTGACCTACGGTACTGGACCGGCACCTTTCATATCCTCGCGAGTTTTGCGCGAATTAGCTTACACGGACGGAGCTAACTTCCCTCTCGCGCAGGATGTGTTGTTAAATTCTACTTATGTAGACGATATACTTTTTGGGGCCCATGACTTACAGCAACTTAGTTCGGTTAGGGAACAACTCATCGCTCTACTGGCAAAAGGGGGCTTCTCCTTAAGCAAATGGGCATTCAATCAACCGGGGTCTTCCCCGCTTGAACCTACCGAGCTGCATTCTTTCTTTGAGGATCCTGCTGGATCAAGTAAAGTCTTGGGCATATATTGGGATCACGGGGATGATAGCTTCCGCTTCCGTGTTTCTCCTTCACGCATTGGTGTACTAACCAAACGCATCCTCTTATCAGAGAATGCTAAGATCTTCGATCCATTGGGATGGATTTCTCCAATAATCATCACTCTAAAGCAGTTAATGCAATCCACCTGGTTGCTTAAACTCTCTTGGGATGAAGAAATTCCTGAGCCTATTAAGTCAAAATGGCTCAAGTGCTATGAGCATCTCCGAGACTTACAGACTTTACGGATTCCACGGTGGACCGGACAATCACTTACTACTGGAAAACGCGAATTAATTGGATTTTGTGACGCCTCAGAACTTGCGTACGGCGCAGTCGTTTATGAACGCCTCACTGATGAGGACGCTAAACTCTCGGTACATTTAGTAATGTCTAAAACAAAGGTCGCTCCGATCAAGACCACTTCAATCCCTCGTCTGGAGTTGGTCGCAGCTGCCCTTCTAGTCAAGTTATTGGTTCACGGCAAGGGAAGCTTGGTCGGGAGTTGTGATGCGATTCGTTGCTATTCGGATTCGCAAGTCGCTTTAGCCTGGATAGCAAAGCAACCTGTGCATTGGAAGACGTTTGTGGCTAATCGCGTTTCATATATCCAAACACATTTATCGGAAGCCAGCTGGCATCATGTACCCACTAAGTTGAATCCTGCAGACTTGTGCTCAAGAGGAACCAGTGCTCAACAGTTATCAGAGGACTCACTTTGGTGGCATGGGCCTGCTTTTCTCCGTGAGCACACCGCAAATCCCGTTCAGGTCTTTGAAACCGCGGAAGAAAGTCGGAAGGTAGCGTTAACCGCTCAATTCGACACAACTGAGTGTTGGTTTTTTGATAAGTTTTCATCTTGGTCTAAACTGGTCCGAGTTATGGCCTATGTTCTTCGATTTGTCCAGCGGACCAGAAAAAACGGCCAATGGGAGGACTCCCTCCTGTCTGCAACGGAAATTCGCAGTTCGATTGAAGCCTTGGTAAAGGTTGTTCAACGAACGCACTTCGCGAGCGAAATCTCAGCCTTGAATCATGGGTTACGTATACCGTCGCGGTCAAAGCTTCTTTCCTTACATCCGGTCATTGATTCACAAGGAATCCTAAGAATAGAGGGGCGGCTTCGGAACGCCGAAATTTCTGAACAAATGAAACACCCTATTATTCTTCCGGATTGCCACTTAACGGCCATACTCATTAGGCAAACGCACCTAGATACACTTCACGAGGGGCTCCAACTAACTTTGTCCACGTTGCGACAAAAGTTTTGGGTCGTGAATGCGCGAAATCTAGTAAAATCATGCGTTCACAAGTGCGTCACGTGTGTTCGCGAACGCGCTAAACTCGGTAACCAGCTTATGGGATCACTCCCTGCCGCTAGGGTTTCGCGAAGCTTCACTTTTGAACACACCGGAGTAGACTATGCTGGGCCTTTCTTGGTTAAATTGCATCACGGTCGTAACGCAAAATCCATGAAATGTTACGTGGCAGTGTTCGTATGTCTATCTACCCGTGCTGTTCACTTGGAACTCGTTTCTCGATTGGATACCGAGGCCTTCCTCGCTGCGCTGTCTCGATTCATTTCTCGTCGTGGAAAACCCGCCGTTATGTACTCAGACAACGGCCTTAATTTTCAAGGAGCGGACGCGGAACTAAAACGCGCCTACCGATGTGCCTTAGAAGCCGCCCGCGGTCAACCCACCGAGTCCTTCCGTGAAATCGAGTGGAAATTCATTCCGGTCGCTACTCCCCACTGGGGCGGTCTTTGGGAAAGTGCTGTAAAAAGTATGAAACACCACCTGAAACGCTCCCTCGGAGTTTTCGTGCCTAATTTCGAGGAAATGACCACACTACTGACTAAGATCGAGGCCTGCCTAAATTCACGACCTATATCGCGGTTACATGATGATCCAGAGTCGTTGGACGTACTCACTCCGGGGCATTTTTTGTCAGGACGGGCGTTAAATTCCCCACCTGAATTATCCACCTTGGATTTACGAGAATCATCATTAAACCGTTGGCAAACCGTAAATCGAATCACCGAGACCTTTTGGAAGAAGTGGTCTTCCGAATACTTACACACTTTGCAACATAGACCGAAATGGCAGAACTCTAACTCGGAATTCGGTGAAGGAGATTTGGTGCTTGTCAAAGTACCTAACAATCCTCCCCGTATGTGGACCTTGGGGCGGATTCTCAAACTAGTTCCTGGGGTGGACGGAGTAGCTCGCGTAGCTGTCCTTAAAACCGCAAGAAAAGAGATTCAACGGAGTCTCTCGCAACTCTGTAAACTCCCCTCTTAGCCCTCACTTTGGGTCTTATCAGGGTCTATCTTCACCTTGCTTCCGGCATCCTGGGACTCTTCAGATTGTCATCTCTCCTTCTCAAGCTTCCTGGGACTCTTCAGGTTGCTTAACTTTCTTCTTCCTTGTTTTGACGCCATCGCGTCAACGGGGGGAGTTTGTTTGAGATTGGGAGGAGCAGAAAATGTTGCGAAGTAGATTCCGCATTTCTCTGTTATATCTCCCATCTCTATTGCGCTCACAATAGACGGCTAGACCGACAGCGTCTAGCCGCTCTATCTGTCTCTCTCTCCGCGGCGCGCTTGCGCGTCTTCTGGCCCTGGCGCGTCGCGGCCGCGAAGCGACACTACTTGCGCGCTTGGCCACTAGGTGGCCAGCGCCCGCGGCAGCTCTCTCGCTGGCAAGATTAGTGTCGCGTAATTATATAGATGGGTCCTTGATAAGGACCCATCGCACCTCAGCCTTGCTCGACCGCTGCTACCCGCAGCAACAGCAGCACCTTTTTTTGACGCCTCATCGGCAGCGCCTCCACGGCCAACTAAGAGCGCCTCCACTGGCGAACTCATTGGGAGCATACTTTGGTAAGTATCACCCACCACCCACTGCCAACCAAGAGGGGACTACCCCTCTGCGGCATTTCCTCCCTCCTAAAGGAAATTTCTCCGGGGACTGCCCGGGAGAAGTCCACCCTCTCCTTCCCCTCCACACTGCCTCCGAGGACTACCTCGGACCCAGTGTTCCGACCCTCAAATCCAGGGCTCTCGACGAGTCGGGTAGTGGGAGGGGTAGATTCACCCTAGGGGTTGGGGTGGCTCGGAGCCACCATAGCTCTGGGAGAAGGGGGCTGAGGGGTAAGGGGACTTCCCCTTCCCTAAATCCACCTCTCCTACTTCGCTTCCTCCCGTGGCTGGGGATTTTACTAGGGAATACCCTAGGAAAAATTGTCCAGTCAGGGAGTTTCTAAGTCCGCGTTCCCTCCTGGGGAATTTTGAGTCTTGGGGTTCTGGGGAATCTTCTGCGAAAAGAAATTCCCCAGAATTTAACGGCAGCAAATTCCCTAGGCCTTCGCCATTGTAAATATGAGTCGGCGACATTTTCCCACCCGCTTATAGTAATTTTTATAATATACAGTTGGCAACTCTGAACTCATGAATCATAAAATATCAGATTAAAACTTAAGGCGTAATATTGGCCGGAAGTTTTGGTTTTTGACAGCTTTAAAAGGTATTGTGTATTTGATATGAAGTATGATTTCAATGCACAAATATTATTTTTTGAATGAAAGTGCTAAACACAATATAAATAAAAATGAAGATAATTAAGCACGCTAGCTATAATATGCAAAAGGAAAATAATATTTCTGCTATATTTTATTTAATGTAAAGTAGTGGGGATTAACTGTCTTAAATATTTAACAAAACTTTACTAATATTAACTGAAAATAAAAAGTAATGATTTCTTTTTTAGGTTGGAGAAAAGCAACTTAATATGGAAATGGTTATAATCTGCAAGATAAGAAATACCACTGAAGCTATAGCATATATCAGATAAGTTACAAATTATTTGCCTTTATATTATCAACTTTTACACAAAGAAAATGAATAAGTGTTACTTTGTGAAAATTTTAATTCCTTCCGCAGGCTGTACAATTAACACTCATTCATCCTGCAAATGTTATCGACAAGAGTAACCTGGATGTTGAACTTCAAAGTAATGTCCCCTCGACAATTTATTGGTATACATATGATAGGAGCAATAATGTTGGTTTACTTTGTGCTGCTAGAGGAATATACAAATAAAGCGACAAATAAAACCATTGCATATATGTGAACATTTCCAGGTAAAAATACAATTTCAACTATTTAACTGTGGTTGATATTAACGTTAATCTATCTCAGAATATATTGTAATCTGATTTATATTTATGTAAAAAATACTTACTTTAAATAATTTTCCCATTTTTATATTGCAGATACTTTGAAATGTACTGTCACTGAAAATTTAAATACTATTGAAATGTTTAAAAACACCACATTTAAATCCAGAGAAAAAAAAGGTGTCGTAAAAATGTTGAAATTCTCCATTTTTTTTAACAAATTGAAAAAATAATGCAAGAAAAAAATTATGAGGAAATTACAAACTTATTTGACAACCTAGAAGAAGTGCAGCAATTAAAAAACAAAGAAAAGGAAAATATGATTCTTCAATTACAAAATATTAAATTAAAACAAATTGATAACACTATATATAAACAAAACTTAATTCCACAAATTGAAATAGATAACGATTCATACGATAACTTTGTAGATCAGTTAATATTATTAAAAAATCGATATTGGAAGATGGATGAAGATGTATTTATCTTTGAAATAATAAATAGAAATAATTAAATAAATATGTTAGTTTAATTGTTAAATAGATATTTAAATGTTTACTTGCTTATCTTTGCAATATTATTAATTTGAATGTATCTTTGATAGATTAGTAATTGAAACTATCTTTTATTGCTCTTGTAAATCAATAACCAAATAGAACTTTTTGTTACAATTCGAAAGTCCTGTTATTCTACATATATCAATAACATTGCCAGCAAAAAGAAATAATTAAGACCTACAAAGAAATTAAAATTTCTATACCCACACAAACACACAGACCTATTACATTTTCTTATTGTAAGAATTGATAGTATGGATAGAAACAATTTACAATTATTTTGGACCAAATTTATATACCGAACTAAGCTTGAACTTTAGTGTTGTAATTAATTGAAATATAGACGAGTTAAGCATTATATTGAAAGTTAATTGGGATCAATCTAATAAAACCATGATAATGTTTTCTTCCACTTATAAAATTGCTATACGATACTACAACTGATGGTATCTCTGATTATGTATATTATAACTGCTTTCACATTGAAATAAAACATTTATGATCTAAATAAGAAATTATTACTCTATTTTCACCTAAAATTAATTTGTCTTATTAAAAATATTTAGACCATCTAAGGCAACCGTCTTATTAAAATAAAAAAGGGAATATATTACTGTTTAGATATCAACCACAGTTAAATAGTTGAAAATTGTATTTTTACCTGGAAATGTTTACATATATGCAATGGTTTTATTTGTCGCTTTATTTGTATATTCCTCTAGCAGCACAAAGTAAACCAACATTATTGCTCCTATCATATGTATACCAATAAATTGTCGAGGGGACATTACTTTGAAGTCCAACATCCAGGTTACTCTTGTCGATAACATTTGCAAGATGAATGAGAGTTAATTGTACAGCCTGCGGAAGGAATTAAAATTTTCACAAAGTAACACTTATTCATTGTCTTTGTGTAAAAGTTGATAATATAAAGGCAAATAATTTGTAACTTATCTGATATATGCTATAGCTTCAGTGGTATTTCTTATCTTGCAGATTATAACCATTTCCATATTAAGTTGCTTTTCTCCAACCTAAAAAAGAAATCATTACTTTTTATTTTCAGTTAATATTAGTAAAGTTTTGTTAAATATTTAAGACAGTTAATCCCCACTACTTTACATTAAATAAAATATAGCAGAAATATTATTTTCATTTTGCATATTATAACTAGCGTGCTTAATTATCTTCATTTTTATTTATATTGTGTTTAGCACTTTCACTCAAAAAATAATATTTGTGCATTGAAATATTTGAAATCATACTTCATATCAAATACACAATTGTACCTTTCAAAGCTGTCAAAAACCAAAACTGCCGGCCAATATTACGCCTTAAGTTTTAATCTGATATTTTATGATTCATGAGTTCAGAATTGCCAACTGTATATTATAAAAATTACTATAAGCGGGTGGGAAAATGTCGCCGACTCGTAAATATCGCGGTTTTTCTTGTACATAAAATTACTTTGTAAACGTTTGTATATTTTTTATTTATTTGAATAAAGAACACTTTTACCTATTAACTCTGCCTTGAATATTTTATTCTAGAATAAGACCTTCCTTTCTGACCACAGGTTCGGAGCCAACTTGGGGCACTGTTTCGCACAGCTATTTAAATTAGGCCTCTTTTCTGTGAGATATGTTCTCATAATACTTGATTAGATAAAGTTCCTTAAAAGTTATGTGTATAATACTGAGTTCATCTTATTTTTTAGCTTCAAGTAGTTTTCCAGCAACGTGTTTGAATATACATTTTGAATATAGAATACTCTTATTTCCTTACTCTTATTATAATGTTGTCAGGATTGATAGAAAGATTTGTCAATCATCTGAAAATGATAGGATATACATATGATGACTGGATAAATTAAGGTTTTAGGACAGATAAGTCTCATGAACAAATAGGAATAATAAAATAAGTATTGAATATTGGAAATGGATATCCAAATATGTAGCTGGAAAATATAATTTGAAGCTGAAAACAAGCTGAACTCAGCAGTATATATAAACGTATTGGTCGACAATATCCTCTCAAATAGAAGAAAAAGATATCAGGTGGATGAGGTGCCAAACATATTTAAGTACAATAAGTCCAGTGTCCATTCTTCAAATTTAATACAGCAATAGTTTACCAATCATCTTAATTATTATAGAAACAATTAGACAGCAGAATAAGCATATTTGAGCATATTTAAAAATATCCAGAGAATTATTGGTATATGCATTGAAAACTAGAAGAAGAAGGAACATTCAAGGCAAATAAATGTCATACGAGATGTGGAAGCATATGTGACGAATCAATAAGAAATTAGTAGAAAATTTATACAATTTGTTTCACTTTGAATAATAAAAATCATTGAAACAAATAGTTATAACATGCAGATATAAAATAGTTACAATTTAGTTATATTAGCTTAAAGATAGGTTCTACAAGAATATGTAATTACTCTGTACGTATATAATCTGTGTGTGGTTAAGGAAGAAATAAAAATAATTAATTTTAATTGAACTAGCTTTAATTTATAATAATAGGATTCAAAACATTATCATACAAAATTATTATTATTTTGTAATGAAATTTCTTTGTATACACAGCAATCGCTTACACTTTCACTATTATAACATTATGTCACAATTATTGAAATGACTGGGCCACACAGAAATGCTTCATAAATCAGTCCATTTTCATTCATTGGTCTTTAAGTATTTCTTTCCTGCGATTTAAACTCATGAAGAATAGGATTTAGCCTGTAACAGAAATAAAATAACCACAAAGTATATTTCCTTAAAAATTTACATTAATTTTCATTTTTGTTATTACTTTATACTCATCTAATATATTTTTTCTTCTCTGTTATGTATTAAAATACTTCTTTCTTTTCCGCAATCGTTTTAAGAAAATATTATTTTTGTTTACGATCCAAAATTTAGGGTTAATCGCGCCATTTGACAGCTGCGGACAAACTCCCTAGAAATCCCTTCGCCCCTCTGATTTCTACTTCTCCTCACCTGACGCAAGATTATTGGGCTCAACTGTATGAAGAGCCTCGTACGAAATGATTACAATCCTCCCTCTTTCTTGTTTTTGGGGAAACAAGTAAAACCCACCCCAACGGTTACTATGTACTCTAAAAATATTGAGATCCGGGAGTTCCCAGGGTCCAAGGGTTGTTAGAGGTAGTGGAATAGTACAGTTTCATTTTCAACATATAATTTGTTTAACATAAACTATAGTGTTATAGAACTCTGAAGAGTGTTTTTTACTCTAAAAACGTTGCGACACCTAGTGAGTACAAAGTGTACTACATTGTAATCATCTCGTACGAGGCTCTTCATATAATTTTGATCGACCTTCGCTTCGCTTCGCGAAGCTCGATCAATCTTCCAATTACTAATTTCAAAATACATAATGCATGGTCCGTGAGCCAAAACAAATGTTAGTATTTATTGTATCGTACATACATACCACAAGTTATAAAGTAATATAAAGAAATAAAGTGACAGTTTTAATCTTACTGATAGCTGATATACTGATGGTATAAGTGGATAAATAAAGTGACGAAATTTGTAAAATGTACATAAAAATAATTTTTAAAAGTATATAAAGGACTGAACATTTTAGATAAGTATAACAATAAATTTTATAATATAAAATGTAAGACATAAATATTTTGTGGTACTTTGTGGGATTTTATTTCAGATTAAATTATAGTAATGTGTTTACTATGTCACTATACTGAGGATGGAGCTATGTGGATTGAGCATTAAAATGAAAGGAATAGATTCACCATATTATGGTTACTGTGTCATCGCTGAGGATCAAACTGTGTTAATTGAGATGAATATTAAAATAAACAAGTCAACACATTGGGTAAATACGATACAAATAAAGAAGCTGACAGATTACATTTGTAATTTCAAATGTAAGATTTTATATAGTACTTTTTGGGATTTTTTTTCAGATTAAATTATTGTAAAGTGTTTACTATGTCAATGCTGAGAATGGAGCTATGTGGATTGAACATTAAAACGGTACCCGGCCTTTTGTCCTATAAAAATTTTTCGTAGAAGCATACTTTCTACACATTTCATGAATATGGCTGATCTTCGATAGTCGCGCAAGCGCACACGTCTGACAGAAAGAGGCGAATTTCGTGTTGCTAAATTTAAAATTCATGTTTACAATTATGACAGATCAATGACAAATGTTTGTGACGACAAGGTTATAATATGAATATCAGATAAGTATTTGATTTTCGTAATTAATATAAACGTTTTTTAATGTAAAATAAGTTGAGTCTTTGTTTGAAATATGTTACAGGTTTGCTTTTGCTCGTCTTATTATATAGGAATAGATGGGACATGTATATTTTAACCAAGTTTTGATTACGGTATTGACAGTAAAAGGCTCAGAGAAAAGATAAAGTATAAAGTTCAGTTGTATTTTATAATAATGTATTACAAATTTGGCCCTTACGAAACATATATTTAAGATTTCTTTACAAGGTCAGGGTTGTGCTAGCTACATTGATATAATACCAAAAGATTCAACAATACTAATAACATTGTGGATAATATATTCATCTAATTTGCAGATTTACTTATATATAATATCTCTTTGTATGCTGGAAAAATTATTTGACAACCGAAGGGAAAAATGAGTTTTGATATGACTATACACTACAGTGATGAAATATATTCGACTTTGAATGAATGGAATACAAACTTCACTGGTGCAACACTTTGTGCGTTAGACATTTTTTAAGACATGCAGCCAATGTAGTGTAGGTTGGAATTTGTGAACATCAAGTATATATTTTACACTCTGAATTAAAATAGAAATAATTTTTTGTTCTGAGGGAGATTAATTATTCGTCTTTTCCATAGAACTGGCATCAAGATCTTTATGTATTTATTGAAACCTTGGAAGAGAGGAGGATAAAATTAAAAGAACATAAATTAACAACAGAGGTAGTATTACTGCGTCGTAAAGGCAATGGATGCTTCTTTCGAATAAATTATAAGCACCAGTTAGCATTGCAGGAGAGACAATTTACTAAAATCAAAGATCAGCACTTCAAATGCTCTGACAAGCATTACTGAAAGGATTTGTCAGCAGTTGCATTTAAAACTGGAACAATGTACATAATTGTGGCCTATGGATGTAAAATTTCGTTTCTCCATCATAAGGAAGACTAGTCTCACAATGATCTCATTGTATCCTTCCGAATTTAAAATAAGAAGGTCATAATTTGCGGCATTCGAACCTAAAATTTAATTCTAAAGAGGAATGATAGATTTTATTAGGCAGAAAGCAAGTTACTTTTTTCCAGTAATTTTGATTTTGATTTAAGATTTATTAAACTAATTAGTTTTATTTTCTTTTATGCCAACATTGCCGAATTCAATGTCTCTATGATAGTACTGAGTGTGCAATCTCTTTTTTAATTTTAGATGTTTTATTGAATATAATTGTTTTTTGTTGCTTGAGTAACAGGGTATTTATGTTTATAAATTAACTTTATTAATATGAATTTGTAACGAGGTTCTCTCGTTACGTATCAAGATACCGGATTTAAAAAGAAATTAAAGAGAAGCTAACGACTAGTAGTGGTTATTTCAAACCCTACATTACCGACTCGGTGCATAGGTTTCCGAGTGGACAGGAAGTACCGTCTAGGAACATCCCTGTGGACCAAGGTTGCCAAGTGTAGTACTTTCGGTACTACCGTAGTAGTGTGGACCGTCAGAAGACCGGATGAAAAGACCGGCGCTCCACTTAAAAGTCCAAGCCGACCAAGCGAGCAAGGCAGGGCTGTGCCAAGTAACTTGGTGGCTTGAGACGAGGAGAAGTGGGTACAGGGACTCCTGCGAAAGGCGAATTCTCTAGTCCCCTGAGGAGGGGGAAATAAGAGAGTGAGTCGGGCCTGGGACGTCGCGCAAGGCGGACGTACACCACACCGGCTCACCGATGAGTGTGTCCGTGTGCGTGAGGTGAGCTTGCTCCCTACGCAATGAACACACTGTATGCTATCGATGCATAAGGGACCTGTGCAGGTATGGTAGGTTTCTGCTGCATGCCGGGTGCCGCCGCTAAGTCCATGGCAACGCGCATGGCACCGCGGACTTGGGCATTGCGGGGATGCACTACCCTGACAGTCCCCTATGAGAAAAGATCTCGATAATGTTCTCGTCTCCTCACCTCCCCTCACATGTGTGAGTGGGTGGGTGGGAGAGTGTGTCTATTGTCGCGAGGCTCGGGCTACCTGTAAGGGACCCTCCCCTCTCTCCACGACCTAGCACACTGAACAAACCAGGCTTCCGTACCGTCCTCTGTGCACTACCAATCAGCCCATTGGAAAATGCATACGATTGGAATGGTGGGGTAAGACCCCTATGTTAACGCTGGGTTGTTGGTCACCCACACGACCAACTGGCGCCCTGAAAGTACCGAATGTAAGGACGGCCGAAGGTAATAGGAAGATAACTATCACGATCAGCCCATCGTGGTAGAAGAATCCATTACAAATGGCGCCCAACGTGGTTTTATGTAAATTAAATTATTGAGGATTTTAATAATCTAAATAAGCCATGTGTCCGAGCATAAATATCGTCAGTAAAAGACTGAAAAACATAGTGCACGTGATTGTCAAGAGAATTTACTCATAGGTAGTAAATTGCTCAATCGGGTTCGTGCAGCCCCATGGAACTCGAGCAATCAGTGCAAGATAACGAAAATCATGGTAAATGAGAATCACGGTCGAGAATATAATTTAATATTATACTCGCCGTGTTAAATAGCAATGCTATCGTAAAGGCTATTAGTACAGGCAGGATTCTGCCTAGCGCGTGTTTGTAAACACAACCGAGCGCTAGCCAAGGCCGAGCCGGCTAACAATAATCGTCGGTCCTCGCGCCGCGGCTGAACTACCAGCCTAGTTACCGCGATGTTGTCAATTGAATTAACCGGATTAATCCAGTTAATTAGAAATTCGGCAACATCGGATATCGCCTAGCGAGCGGTGAGTGAGCCGGCAGGAGCTCATATCTAATCCTTCCTTGGATCCGACCACACCTCCTCCGACTAAGCATGGCCTCACAAGCCCCCCACACCTTCGCCGACGGCGAAGCCGCCGCTCCTGCAGCCCAGCTGCCCTCCGCAGCCCAGCTGCTCCCCGCAGCCCAGCTGCCTCCAGCAGCTCCGCTGCTTCCTGCGGCCGAGCCGCCTCCATCTGCTCCGCGGGTCCCAGTGACCTTACCACTTTCGGTGGTAAGGCCACTTACCGTGGGGTCGGTGTCCCCTTGTGGGTCACCGATCTCATTTGTCGAGGAGGATTTCGATCCCCTCGAGCTCCTGGTGGTGGACTTTAGTTCACCACCAGAGGTTACCGGAGCGAGCATTGGCTCGCTCGATCTCGAACTCGAGGAAGAGTTGCTGGACTCTTCCCCGAAATTGCGTAGGGAGAGCCCCAGGACACCTGCAAAGGTGACTGAGCTCTCCCAGCAGTTTCGAGGAATGAGCACAGCGTCTCGTTCCTCTGAGGAAAAGCCGCTGCCAGAGCCTTCCGTGTCTTACACGGAGAAGGACCTGGTGGCGTTTTTTCTCCGAGACCTTGACCTCTTTCACCGGGTGGTGAAAGCGGTCGAGGGGGCCTCGCGTCCTGCGACGGGGAAGCCCCCCCAAGCTCCGCCCCGCAAGGGACGTGGCAAGGGGAAGCGACCTCGTCCGGAGACAGAGGTTTCAAGGCCGCAGCCGAAACCTGCATCATACGCAAGTGTGGTGTCAGGCAAGGCCGCAAAGGCCAAGAAACCCCTGCCGCCGAAGGAGGCAGAGGTCCCGCCGGCGAAGAGGCCAAAGCTGGAGTCCAGCGTGAGGCCCAAACCGGCGGCCAGCGGTATCGGCGGTCCCAGCAATTGGTTTTGCTGGAACTGCAAAAGCAGGGGACACCGGTTCAGCCAGTGTCCCACACCCGTTGTGGAGGATTTCTGCAAGGGGTGTGGTCGCAAGGGTAAAACCTTGCGGACCTGCATCGCCTGCAGTCCGACGTGGCAGACACGCGGACCGTACGTGGCGAAGGCCGGTACGAACGTACCGTGGGACGTCCTGAAGCAAATGCGGAAGGCGTCCAGGCCTAAACCACGGCCTTCGGAGAAGGCGAAGGTGGCATCGCGGAAGGCTTCACAGCCGAAAGCGGGGCCATCCAAGCCTTCAAAGAAGAAGGCGGCGAAAAAGGAGGTAAGCCTCGATAGGGTTTCACAGCTCGTGGAACCTTAAAGAAGCTCCTCCTTAAGCTATCGTTTAAGATACCGCATTATTACCGTTTATGATATCGTTTATGATACCGCAAATCCTTGTGATTTTCCTACCCATCCAAAACTCTTTTCCTTATTTTCCTTCCTTCCCAAAAATAAATAAACAAAACAGTTCTCGCAAGGAGCACAATGGGCGGATTGAGGCTGTAAACAGACTCTCTGCCAAAAAAGTTAACGGTGCTGCCATCTAGCGGTCACCAAGAGAGCCACTGATCGATAATCGATACAGGTGCTGACATCTTGCGGTGATCAAGCGAACTAGACCATTGGCTATTGATTATCGATGGTTGAATCGATACAAGCACTGCCATCTAGCGGTGATTTTTCGAACTAGACCGCAGATAATTGATTATCGATGGCTAGATCATAGGTTAAGCACAAATTGGGTCGTTAGCGAATAGGACAAGTGGTGGCGCCACCTTCTACGACTATTGCGCGCGCACCCAAGCCACGGGTGGGGGTAACCTACCGTGAGCGGGTTATCGGAGCCAGCGGAACAAACCTGGCTCACTCCAGCACACAACCTCCGACATTCATAGACGCCTTAACACCGAACAAGCTTTTGAGTACGTGCGATGGCAGAGAATGCGGAGAGGAGAGGGAGTACCGGGTCGGGAAATACATCGGAGGATTTCGATGACCCGACAGATAACGATGCTGTCCAGGGTGACCTGGCAAGCAAGGTATCGAATCTCGATGCGAGAATGGAGAATTTGGAAAATTCTTTCCAAGATCTCATCTCGCAAATATCGAGATCCTTCGAGCAATTAGCTCAAGGAAAAGTTATCGGAGGAACAGCGCAGGCTGTTTCCGCTAAGCGTCCCAGAGGCCGTCCGCCTAAAAACGCGACGAACCAACCGGGACCGGCCAATCAGGGCCAGCCTTTGCTGACACTGACCAGGCCAGGCGAAGATATCGAATCTCAACTAGCTTCTGACGAAGCTTCGGGATTAAGTACCGCTGCGGTGTATCTAGGAGCCTACGTAACGAAGGCCACTCGCAAGACACCCGGAAAAGATATCGGCCGAGGGGAAGATACCATGCCCCGTTGGCGAGTTCTCGAGTCACTCCAGAAATCGAATCTAACCTTTGCGGGCGATTCAACGGAAACGGTTGAGAGCTTCATTGCCAGGACCGACGCCGTTTTGAATCTGCTTAGGATTAGAGATTCCGACCTAGTTGACGTCTTTCCCCACATCTTAACTGGTGTGGCGAGGATGTGGTTTGAGGATAACAAATTCTCAACCTGGTCTGAGATTAAGTCCGGTTTACGGTCATATTTCAGATCACAAACCTGGGAGGAGGAGTTGGAAACTGAGCTTCTTACAAGAACTCAGGGAGTTAACGAGCCTGTGCGAGCCTATTTGCAAATTATACAATCGTATATTCGCAAAATAGGCAGAGATAGATCGGACTGGAGCCGAATTGCTATCGCGCACAAGAACATGCTACCGGCGTATAGACGAGGTATCGCTATACATACTGCGATGACGTATCGAGAATTTGAGCGTTTAGCACTCAATTTCGAAGCCGCATATCGGCCGTCATTAGGATATCGCCCACCTGCTATGCCAGAGGAAACTTTAGTTCCCGAACTGGCATATAAAGGCAATCGTGGAAAGATACGGGAGTCTAGGAGACACGCAGTGCGTGCTCTTGAAGTGGACGAAAGTTCCGACTCAGATACCGATGAATCTACACCAGAAGATTCAAAAGATACCGAAGAGCATCTACAAGCTTTCAAATCATCCGGTAATCGAGGAAGGAACAATAATTCCAAATCGAAACCGAAGGAGAAAGCTACTAATAAACATCAAGGTCAGCGCGGCTCTAAACAGAAACAACCTGGCTCGAATATGACCTGCTTTAATTGCGGTAAATCGGGACACGGTTGGAGTATGTGTAAAGAGGCCAGAAAGATGTTCTGCTATCGATGCGGGCAAAAAGACGTTTCCCTTGCGGAATGTCCTAACTGTTCGTCAAAAAACGGCAAGAGGAGCTCGTAAATTCTACCCAGAATTCTACGCATCTCCAGGCGTCGGATGAAAAGATATCGCAAATCTCGCAAATGGAGCAAGACGAAAAGATACCGAGTAATCACGAAAATCCAATTTCGGAACAAGGATGTTCAAATATCGAGCATGATTACAGTTATCGCACGTTCTCAAACCCATCGGAAATGCCCAGGTTAGAGAATGTAAATAAAAACAATGCGGAGCGTCCAGACGCTCTGGTTGTCAATACCGAAATCTTCGAAGATTTATCGATCGAGGACAAGTTATCGACTGGTGATTTAGCCGATGTAATAATTACCACATGTGGTAATAGTGCCGAGAAATTAGCATTTTACACGACAGTCACCATTCAAGGGAACGAACTGCGTGCATTAGTAGATTCTGGTGCATCACGCACGTTCGCAGGACAAAAAGCCATAGATTTATTTAAATCAATTGGTATAAAGTCCAGAAAAATAGAAACCTTGAAAGTTACCGTTGGAAACAATTGCGTTTGCAAAGTTAATGAATCCGCTAAGATACCGATCCTGTTGGAGGGGAAGACAACTATAGTGGACACACTATGGATGCCATCCTTGTCTAGTAATTTTATTCTGGGACTGGATTTCCTTAGTCACGCTTGCGTGATTGTCGACTTCTCAGCAGGAGAATGGGCGTATAAGGAAAAACCACAGAATAAATTTATGTTCTCGAATGCCGAAAGACTAAATTGTGTAGTCATATGTAACGGCTTAACAGTTCCCGATACAGATAACGCTCAGAGGTTACACGATTTTCTAGAAATCAAACTACCCCCCATTTCTGGAAAACCGGGAATCTCCAAATTACCGGCAGTCATAATTGACGTGCAAGATCACGAGCCAATCAGACAGCGAGCTCATAGATGCACGGAGAAAATCCGCCAAGCTATGTGGCAAGAGGTTGATGAAATGCTAACCAATGGCATTATCGAACCATCGCAAAGCGATTGGGCAAGCCCGGTGGTCATGGCAAAGAAGGCCAATGGCAAACTTCGATTTTGCGTAGACCTACGGCGTGTTAACGCAGTAACGAAAAAAGATGCCTACCCATTACCAAATATGGCGGGTATTTTTGACGAGTTACGACAAGCCAATTATCTAACGACGCTCGATTTAAGTCAAGCGTATTGGCAAGTACCGTTAGCGGAGAAATCTCGTGGTATCACGGCTTTCATCGTTCCAGGCAGAGGTTTGTTTCAATTCAAACGTATGCCGTATGGATTAACTAACGCTCCCGCAATTTTCCAGCGTGCTCTGGACAAATTACTTGGTCCCGAATTCTATCCTCATGTGTTCGTCTATTTGGATGACATTATAATTGTCAGCAAAACATTCGATGAGCACTTATTGTGGTTAGAGAGAGTTATCGAGAAGTTAAGGCGAGCAAACTTAACAATAAACAAAGAGAAAAGCCATTTCTGTAGAACAGAAGTGAAATATCTCGGGTTTATTGTCGACAGCCAAGGAATTCGGGTAGATCCAGCTAAAACTGAAGCTGTGATTGCCTTCCCGATACCGAAAAATCTCAAGCAAATTCGTAGATTCTTGGGTATGGCTTCCTGGTATAGGAGATTCATACCCGAATTTGCGACTATTGCTGAGCAATTAACAAAGCTAACGAAGAAAAATCAAGCGTGGGAATGGACAACCAATCAGCAGTCAGCAATTGACGCACTGAAAGGATGTTTAACGAGCGCACCAACGCTCGTATGCCCAGATTTTTCCATACCGTTCTCATTACAAACCGACGCCAGCAACGTTGGCTTAGGAGCTGTTTTGACAAAAGTTATCGAAGGTCAGGAAAGGGTAATTGCCTACGCAAGTAGAGCGCTTACCGAACCTGAAAGAAAATATACCGTAACCGAGCAAGAATGCTTGGCAGTGGTATGGTCCATCAAGAAGTTTAGATGCTATCTTGAAGGCTACCGTTTCACTGTTATTACCGACCACAGCAGTCTCCGATGGTTACACAATTTAAAAGATCCATCCGGACGACTCGCTCGATGGGCTCTCGCCTTAATGGAATACGATTTTACAATCGTACACCGAAAAGGAGCATTAAATCATGTTCCAGATGCTCTGTCACGAGCACCGGAAAGTTTGAATGCACTAATACCGACAACTTACGCCAATACCAAAGATGCTTGGTATCTGAAGCGCGTAAAAGATATCGAAAAGTCACCAGAAAAGTTCCCAGATTGGAAACTAGACGGTGAGTTGATGTATCATCAACGACGCTCTAATCTAGCTAACGCTGAATTAGAGGATCTCGATGCTTGGAAATTGGTAATACCAAGAGAATACAAGCAAAAGGTGCTCGAAGAGTGCCATAAATTACCGCAAGCCGGCCACCAAGGTATCGATCGTACATACTTATCGACGCCTTGCGATAAATTATTTTTGGCCAGGTATGTTCAAAGACGTGACGTCATACGTCAGCCATTGCAACGAATGCCAACGCTGCAAAGTAGAACAACAAGCTCCCGTCGGCTTCATGGGTCGCCGAATTGTCGAACAGCCGTGGACTGTAATATCGGCAGATATTATGGGTGCACTGACGCCAAGTAAACAAGGGTTCTCGTACGTATTGGTCATTCAAGACCTTTACACGAAATGGATCGAGATCGCTCCACTTTGAAGAGCTACCGGCAAGAAAATTGCAGAAGCTATCGAAAACTTGGTGATACACAGATGGGGTACACCGAAAGTCTTAGTGACCGACAACGGTACTGAGTTTGTTAACAAAGATATAAACGCTTTGTTACAACTAACGGGTATGAGGCAAACGACAACACCTCCTTACCATCCTCAGGCAAACCCAACAGAAAGGGTTAATAGAAGCCTGAAAATGATGATACGGGCCTTTCTCGATTCTGATCATCGAGAATGGGATCGTCACTTGAGTGCGTTCCAATTTGCATTCAATACGGCCCACCATAATTCATTGCAAGCTACACCGGCTTTTGCGAATTTTGGGAGAGAACCAGAAGCAGCAAGGTCGATGAAGCGTGAATTAGAAGGCGATACCGATATCATTCCGCAGCCTACCGAACAGTGGCTAGCGAGAATGAAACGCTTAGAAACCTTAAGGTTGGTTTTCAAGCATGCTCTCGACGAAGCTCACGAACGACAGGCTAAACCTTACAACTTACGCCGTCGTGAAAAGCAATACGAGGTTGGCGAATTAGTTCTAATTCGAAACCGACAGCTATTGAATGCAGCAAAGCATATATCGGCCGCGTTGAACAAACCATTCACCGGACCGTTCATGATTGCTAAAAAGTTATCGCAGACAGTGGTTGAACTGTCAGATCTGGCAGGCAAAATGGTTGGAAAAATGTCAACAGTTGACATCAAGCCTTACAAGCCAGAAATACCGCCAAAAGTAGACCCTTAACAAGGATAGAGCGAACTAGGTTCGAAAGTATCGGTTTCGGGTCGAAACCTCCGTTACGGAGGGTGGTATGTAACGAGGTTCTCTCGTTACGTATCAAGATACCGGATTTAATAAAGAAATTAAAGAGAAGCTAACGACTAGTAGTGGTTATTTCAAACCCTACATTACCGACTCGGTGCATAGGTTTCCGAGTGGACAGGAAGTACCGTCTAGGAACATCCCTGTGGACCGTCAGAAGACCGGATGAAAAGACCGGCGCTCCACTTAAAAGTCCAAGCCGACCAAGCGAGCAAGGCAGGGCTGTGCCAAGTAACTTGGTGGCTTGAGACGAGGAGAAGTGGGTACAGGGACTCCTGCGAAAGGCGAATTCTCTAGTCCCCTGAGGAGGGGGAAATAAGAGAGTGAGTCGGGCCTGGGACGTCGCGCAAGGCGGACGTACACCACACCGGCTCACCGATGAGTGTGTCCGTGTGCGTGAGGTGAGCTTGCTCCCTATGCAACGAACACACTGTATGCTATCGATGCATAAGGGACCTGTGCAGGTATGGTAGGTTTCTGCTGCATGCCGGGTGCCGCCGCTAAGTCCATGGCAACGCGCATGGCACCGCGGACTTGGGCATTGCGGGGATGCACCACCCTGACAGTCCCCTATGAGAAAAGATCTCGATAATGTTCTCGTCTCCTCACCTCCCCTCACATGTGTGAGTGGGTGGGTGGGAGAGTGTGTCTATTGTCGCGAGGCTCGGGCTACCTGTAAGGGACCCTCCCCTCTCTCCACGACCTAGCACACTGAGCAAACCAGGCTTCCGTACCGTCCTCTGTGCACTACCAATCAGCCCATTGGAAAATGCATACGATTGGAATGGCGGGGTAAGACCCCTATGTTAACGCTGGGTTGTTGGTCACCCACACGACCAACTGGCGCCCTGAAAGTACCGAATGTAAGGACGGCCGAAGGTAATAGGAAGATAACTATCACGATCAGCCCATCGTGGTAGAAGAATCCATTACAAATAATAAAAAATTGATTATCAATTGAATATCATGAAAAGTACACGACCATCATTATTATTCAAGAGTATTAATTGACTGTTGAAAGGGATTGTGTTTTGTATATGTTAAAGAAATTCAAAGGTTTATAATTTTAGCAGTGATATTAATTCATCTGGTCTTATAACATCATCTAAAACGAGATACACATATCAATTTTTATAGAAATTTAATATTTCTTATATAATATGCAAATCATATTTGTACAAAATAGTACCTTGATTCGCATAAAGTTGGTTAATTTTCTTCATGAATATTTGATTATTCAACGCAATTGAATTAAGAAATTTACAAATTTTTTTTTCTCGTTTCTTAACGTTACATTTGTGAATCCTCTTTCCCACTGATGTTGTAACACTTCCTCATATTCTTTTGCTTTCTTCTTTCTTAACTTTTTAAATATTTTCAATCTTTTTATATCTATTATATATAATTTAATAATTTTTTGTAATTCGTCTATTAAGAAGAAATTATTACATTTTAATATAAATAAATTTGATAAATAAGTTATACCGTATATATAATTGATTATAACATAATTACCAATAAATTTAAAAGGGTCTGGATGGGATCCCATTTTTTCTCTAAGCATCTTGTGATAACGTTCAATAACATTATTAGTTCGAATAGTTTTATTGAAATCGGAAAGTGTTTGGCTCTCGACGAAACTTAGCCAATATCGTTCAATATAAGACAATACATTTTTTAAATTTTCCGATAATCCTGCTTTGTCTATTTTTTGTTTGATTATTAAAAAAGCTTTTAACATTAAAAATGAAGGAAGAAGTGTGTAATGCTTTTCCCGTCAGTGTGAGGGGCCACTCATTCTACGGGTTTTCCCATTACCTTCGCCCGTCCTTTCTATCGGTATCAGGGCGCCAGTTGATCAGTTGGGTGGCCAACAACCCTACGTTATCATTTGAGTCTTTCGACTCCATTTGCTATGCATTCTTATACAGCCCTGAGGCCATGCATATGGACGGTAGCGGTAGCCAGGGTTGCTCAGTATGCTAGGTCGTGGAGAGAGGGGAGGGTTCCTTACGGAAGTCCGAGCCTCGCAGACCTATCTGCTGAAGGGCATACATTTATCCTTCACCACCCACACACAGGTGGTGGTGAGGAGTGCGGGAACATGCGGTATCATTTGCCAAAGCATAGAGTTTGCCAGGAGCGGACCACCACGGAGGCAATGTTCGCGGCCCGTCCAGCCATAGCGCAAGCCTATGAGATTACGGAGGGCACCGGGACACATTCCAACGGGCTAACTACGCCCCTGCGCAACTCACCATGCATTGGCCGGTATCGAGTCGTGACGTACGTGCAGGTTGGCCTATAGCACACGCCTCACGTACACGAACCGACCCATGGCTGCCTGAGTGCCGCGTCGCGCGCTCACCAGCACGCACGGACACGTCAGCACAGTCTCATGGTCGCGTCCCGACTGCCTGCTATGGCACTCTGCGCACGACATTCGCGCAGCCTGCTTGACGCGCGTAACCAGCGTTCAAGCCAGACTCGACGTTCTATTTCCCCTCCTCGTGGGGACTTATAGACACTGTCATAGTTTTAGGACTCCCCGAGGCCGCTTCTCCTTATCTCAGGTTGCCTGGGTTGTTTGGCATGGCCCTGCCTTACTTCTCAGGGCAACCTGGACATCGTTTACTGGAGCGCCGGTCTTTTCATCCGGGCCTCTGCCTGTCAACGGGGTCTATCCTTCACGTTAGCTATAATCCACTCGTGAGCCTATCTCACGAGTCGGTAACGTAGGGATTAATAATATCCACTGTTCGGTAGCTTTTATGTTCTTTATTCGGTATCTCGTATACGTAACGGGGAACTTCGTTACAAGTGGTAAATTGTATAAATGCCTCATAAATAAATGAGTTTGAATTTTTTGAATCAATGGTAATTTTTCCAAATTTTTAAAAATTAGTTTCTTTTTTGCAGTCTTTCTTACATTCTACAATTAAATATATATACATAAGGTTAGTTTTATTGTTTATAACTTACAGTTTCCAATTTCATACTTACTTGAACGTAATGGAAATAACATCCTAAAACTCTGGCTTCCGGAAAATGTAAATGTAACGCATTCTGTAAAGCTCTTTCGTAATCTATGTGAATAGTTTTAGGATGTAAACACGGCAAAATTTTTATTTTTATAAAATTACATAATTTTTCATAAAGTATCTGCGATTTCATATTGCAAAAAACCCATAAAAACGGTATTGCCTGTTGGTAAAATAATAGATTTTGTTGCAGCTTTTTCGTTAGCTAGATTAATTTAAACATATATCTTAGAGCTTGTTGGATATATTCAGATTAATAAAAGAAATGTTTACCCTTGATTTATGCTCCGTCATAAAACTAATTAATTGAAAAACACGATTTTTTTTTGCTAAAGTAGGAGTGCATTCGAACGTTCCGTCGACATAAATCCTGTCAAATCTTGCCAACGATTTGCATATTTTTTTGTCATACATAATGACAAATTTGACATTATTTTCAATGTATGCTTTAATTGTCAATTTATGTCTGTTATTATTGTCGATTTTAAAACATAATTGATTTTTGTAACTTTTATCATTCAATATAATTTCAATGTTTTCTATTGTCATTGGAACTTTAAAATATTTTTTCTCCTTATATTTTCTTATTCTTCTATCTACAGATTGAAATGAAACCATTGAAGCTCCTGCAGGATTTCTATAGATAGGAAATAAGGAAAAAGTTTAAAAATATAAAAATTGTCTAAAATTACCCGCTTTGCAAAAAGGATAAACTCAATTTAGTACACAATAATCATATATATCCTTTATTGACGTCGACGGCATTACGGACGAAGATTTGGCAAATGACTTTAATTCGTTTTTAAAAATTAATTCTATTTCAGTTTCTTTATCCACTTTTGAATGACTATATATATTTAGACATTTAAAAGTCACTCTTCCTTTCTCATTAATGATTTTTCCCGTACCAGGACATTTATTTTGTAACGAACATTTTAAATATCTGAAATTTTAGTTAGTAAGAAGAGTGCCTTTTCCAATTTGTTATTTATAGTTACGTCGTGCAAGTTCCATTCTTTTTTTCGTATTTGTTGATAACAAAATATGAATATCCATCTGGATAAATGTTACCGGGTTTTTTTCCTGTGAATTTTGCATTGTTCATTGGAAATTTTTAGTTTACTCAAATAAACTGATAAATTATTTTGCAAATAGTTTGAATAACCCTAAATATTAAGCTGCTCTCCGTATAAACCGTGAAAAGTTTGCAGACATTACCCATTTGTTTTGGTTATACGATATTTTCGATTTTTTTTTTATTTTGAATAATCGAAACAGTCGATAACAATTTTAATTTTTTTGTCTCTATTCTAAGACGACCAATAGAAGCATACAAAACTGGTATTGTTTATCTGCAAGACTATTTATTTATATCATTGACAACTTTTCTACAAAAGATAATAGAACGCACATGTACGACATAATAATATACATGTTTATTCAAATTATTCTTCACAATAGAATAATTCAAAAGAAACGTTATTTCATTTCAGAGTTTTAAATGATTCTTAAAAAAGGAATATTCTATTACGGATATGTCCCAAGAGAAAGAAAAACTTTTAAGACTCTGAAAACTCATAATTATTAGAATTTTGAGGGAGCTAAACTAAATGTCCTACATAACAACAAAGAACATCTGTCAATATTAATCAATTAGTATAGGTTTTATATTCATGAAACAATAGGTTTTTTTTTGGAAAATACCAAGGTTCTTTAATACAGAACATTCTATTAATTCTCCAGCTGCAAATTTTACGAGAATTAAGGCAGTTCCATATCAATAAACGGTTAACAGATTCGTAAAAGGGCGGAAAGGAGGTAAATTAAAAAAATACTAGTAATCATATAAATATTTTTTATTATTCAATAATCTCAGAAGGTGCGTAAAGAAAACCGCTGAAACATGTCATGTTTTTAATGGTATTCTGTTTCACCAATCTTTAAAAATAAAAATGTTACTATCCTAAAACTTTTATAAAAGGTAAATCAATATTTTCGTATTTCCATAATTATTTTAGAGCCAACACTAATAGGTGAAATTGAAATAGAAAAATGTTGGTTTAAAGGAGAATCAAATCGATATTAAGCGAGAGAAGAATGAATAACAAAAATATTTAAATTTTGACTAAATAATATGCTTCTGACACCATGCGCTATTATTCGAGATCTATTATTTATCCCCCTTAATATATAAGGGTGAAAACCGTATATTTCTTGAAAAATTAATTTTTATTATAAAGTTCGGATACAGCTAGGTAGACTATTTTTCCTATGTAAATACGATATTTTATTATCGGGGTCCAATGGTTTATTTTTTAGAAAATACTTGTTGTAATAGCTGACTTGTTAATAAATTAATTTGTATTGTAAATTACAGATAGAATTGAATAAAATATTTTCAATAAGGATAATACTATAACTATATATTCATCTTTTATAATAGATTATAATAATTCAACGCGTCTTTTGACTGGTAGTATATAATAGCCAATAATAGGAATGGAAATAATTTTGTAGGAGCCCATTATCAATTAAATTTGTTATCGGTTATTAAACTGCTCAACAATTAAAATGACAGAAAGGGTTTAGAGATTATAGGAATTGAATCGTTTCTTATAGTTTTCTGTCTCATTTTCTTTTATAAGGGATGTCTTATTCTTTTTAATAATAATTTTGCATGATAGTTAATAAACTTAGATTCAGTTAAATTATATTTGAAACTATCCCTTTCCCACATCTCGTAGAATCTAGTAACTATAAATATTTAGCCTTCAATCAACTTGAATGAAACATAAGAAGTATGGAGATTTCAATTTAAACGAAGGCAGACGGAGTTAACAGAGCGTAGGAGTACTATGCTGGGTATAAGAAAAGAATAAAAATGATCCACATAGTTTCTGCTAATCCATCATAATTTATTTCAAAATAAAAGGTACATATTAGAATGAACTAAATTTTTTTTTGTTCGCTCCAGTCTTGAAAATCGTTAATTTGGATAGAAAAAACAACTGTCCCAAATTTTCTGCTCAAAACAAAATTTTTTAGAACTGGCTCAATCAACATTTATGTTAATTTTACATAAAAATTCATTTATTTCCGAAACTATAGTTGTCAAATTATTGCTAATAACCTTTTATAAAGTAAATGAAAAGAGGCATAGAAAAGGTTATGCAAAAAAATTGATATCTGTTATAATTTCGGAGATAAATAAATTTCTATGTTCTACATCTGATGCGCCTTTGATAATATATTCTTGGATTGAGACAGTTCTAATACTTTTTATATTGAGCTAAAATTTTTATAAAATCAATTGATCGATCTAAATCAATGTTTCCCTTCGCTGGAGCGTCAAATTTTAGTTATTTTTCATTCCTCTGGAAACTTCAAAAATAGCAAATTCTACGTAAAAATTAATTTATCTCTAAAATTATAACAGATATCAATTTTCTTTACATAACCTTTTTTATGCCTCTTTTCATTTACTGTCTAAAAAGTTGTTAGCAATAACTCGATATCTTCTATAATTTCGGAAATAAATGAATTTTTATGTAAAACTAACATAAATGTTGATTGAGTCAGTTCTAAAAAATTTTTTTTGAGCTGAAAATATGGGAAAGTTGTTTTTTCTATTCAACTTAACGAATTTCAAGGCTGGAGCGAACAAAAAAAAATAAAAAAAAATTCAGAACAGTCTAGTATACATATAAAAACATTTAATAAATACATACTTCAATGAAATCGTATTAGACGCTATTATAAGATGAAATAACGGAGCAATTGCTTTTTCCCAGTGTGAAAATAAAACAAGAAATAATTTACGGATGCATTTAATACACCAGTAGAATTAAGAAATATTGCCGTAAATCTTAGACATTCTGAGTACAACATGGAAGAGTGTTTTGTCTTTAAAGCAAGTACACTGCAAAGAATTGTCGGTAAAGTTCCTTTACAGTATAAAAAATCTGTTGTAAGGCAGCTGACAGCATTCTGGCTATAATATACATTACACAACCAGATTCCATTCCATGTCGGAAACTGAGTGTCTGGAATCTGCAATAAATAATATGATGAGATCAAATATTTTTACCTTGAATAAAGAAAGAAGGTATGCTACTTGATATAAACTCATGAATGATATATTGTTCGAGATTGGGAGGAGCAGAAAATGTTGCGAAGTAGATTCCGCATTTCTCTGTTATATCTCCCATCTCTATTGCGCTCACAATAGACGGCTAGACCGACAGCGTCTAGCCGCTCTATCTGTCTCTCTCTCCGCGGCGCGCTAGCGCGTCTTCTGGCCCTGGCGCGTCGCGGCCGCGAAGCAAGGTTGCCAAGTCCGCCATCTTGAATAGTACTACGCTCTATAGTAAGTGAATTTTGATATAAGGAATGCAGACTGCACAAAGTATACTGCCAGCGGAAATACATCAGTAGCCATCTTAAATGCAGAACGTAATATATCAAAAATTATATATAGTATATTCACAGCCTGTCACCGTGAACGGCGTGAACGAAGACAAATGTTAGTATACGGAAAAATAAAGTGTAATAAAGAAATAAGGAGTAGTGACAGCTTTGATCTATCTGACAGCTGAAGTACTTATGGTATAAATGAATGAATAAAATAAAAATGCTTTTCCTAAATTGATTTTTAAATTTTATAAAATGGTCAAATGTAGCCATTAATTAATTAGATTTGGTAATAAATACAAAAAATGCGTTTTATTATAACAAATGAGTTGAGGTAAAATAAACTCAATGTTTTTATATTAATCTGTTAACAAATGCACTTTTTTATTTATTATTGAGTCCAATAAGTTAATGGTTATTAAAAAAAAAGTTCCTTGTAATGAAAAAAGAAATGAAAAAATTTTAATCTTCACCAAGACTCGAACACGAGCCCACCGCATGATAAACGGCAACCTTACCGCCTGCGCTACAGCGCTCACTTGATGTACCAAGAGCAAAACAGGCTTTTTACAGACTGACTACAATTCTTTTATTAATTCGTCATAAATGATCAAGAATTAGCTGTAATAAGAAATACATTTATCTACATAGCATTATTGTACTAAATTTATTGTTTTTAATTTGAAGCATACATTTTGCATGAAGATATGATAATTTAAGGGTAACCATTCAGTACTCTATATACAAAACTATTCATATGCTCAACTATCATAAATTAATTAAGTAATATTATAATATTTGTTATATGTAGTCGAATAACTATGATAAACGAGCATATGAATAGTTTTGTATTTAGAGTATTGCATCATGAACACCCTTAAAGTATCGTATCTTCATGTAAAATGTATGCTTCAAATTAAAAACATAATAAATTTAGTGCAATAATGCTGTGGAGATAAATGTATTTATTATTGCAGTTAATTCTTGATCGTTTATGACGAGTTAGTGAAAGAATTGTAGTCAGTCTTTAAAAGGCTGTTTTGCTCTTGGTACATCAAGTGAGCGCTGTAGCGCAGGCGGTAAGGTTGCCGTTTGTCATGCGGTGGGCTCTTGTTCGAGTCTTGGTGAAGTTTAAAATTTTTTCATTTTTTTTTCATTACAAGGAATTTTTTTTTTAATAACCATTAATTTATTGGACTCAATAATAAATAAAAAAATGCATTTGTTAACAGATTAATATAAAAACATTGAGTTTATTTTACCTCAACTCATTTGTTATAATAAAACGCATTTTCTGTATTTATTACCAAATCTAATTAATTAATGGCTACATTTGACCATTTTATCAATATTACAAATCAATTTAGGAAAAGCATTTTTATTTGCTTTGAGTTTTTAGGTAAACGCAGCACCACTTCACACGGATAACACGTAAAAATGTCACGGTTAGCGGTAGTCGTTCTTCTTCTAAAGCCTATGTTGCCTGAAGTCCAAATCACACCTATGCTCTCCAGGCATAGTTGTGTTTGTACCGCTTCCCTTTAAATTTTCTATACTGCTGCTGGCTAGCGCTTATCTTCATTTTTGTTGCTAAAAGCTCGATTCTGGCATCACTGCCGTGTGGAACTATTAGTTTGCTAATAAAAGCAGAGGCTTAATTTTAAGAGATTGCAACATATAGTAATTAATATAGATACAATTGTAAAAAGAAAACAAAAATTTTATTTTACATATATTAACTTTAAATAAAATCCCACAAAGTACTGTAAAATATCTAACATGTTATATTATATATCTAATCGGTCAGCTTCTTTATTTTAATATTCATCTCAATTATCACAGTTTGATCCTCAGCGATGACACAGTAACCACATTATGGTGAATCTATTCTTTTTTTTTAATGTTCGATCCACATAGCTTCATCCTCAGCAGTGATACAGTAAACACACGTACATTACTATATTTTAATCTGAAACAAAATCCCACAAAGTACTATAAAACATCTTACATTTTATATTATATATGTATTCTGTCATTTTCTCTATTTATTATTGTATTTACCCAAATTGCTGACTCATTTATTTTAATGTCTGTCTCAATTAACACAGTTTGATCCTCATCAGCGATGACACAGAAACAACATTATGGTGAATCTATTCATTTTGTTTTAATGTTCAATCCACATAGCTCCATTCTCAGCATTGACATAGTAAACACTTTACAATAATTTAATCTGAAACAAAATCCCAAAAAGTACTATATAAAATCTTACATTTGAAATTACAAATGTAATCTGTCAGCTTCTTTATTTGTATCGTATTTACCCAATGTGTTGACTTGTTTATTTTAATATTCATCTCAATTAACACAGTTTGATCCTCAGCGATGACACAGTAACCATAATATGGTGAATCTATTCCTTTCATTTTAATGTTCAATCCACATAGCTCCATCCTCAGTAGTGACATAGTAAACACATTACTATAATTTAATCTGAAATAAAATCCCAGAAAGTACTATAAAATATCTTACATTTTATATTATATATCTAATTTGTCAGCTTCTTTATTTATTATTGTATTTACCCAGTTTTTTCACTCGTTTATTTTATTATCCGTCTCAATTAACATAGTTTGAATCTCAACGATGACACAATAACCACATTATGTTTAGTCTATTCCTTTATTTTAATTTTGAAAATCCGCATAGCTCCATCCTCAGCACAGTGACATAGTAAACACATTACTATAATTTAATCTGAAATAAAATCCCACAAAGTACCACAAAATATTTATATCTTACATTTTATATTATAAAATTTATTGTTATACTTATCTAAAATGTTCAGTCCTTTATATACTTTTAAAAATTATTTTTATGTACATTTTACAAATTTCGTCACTTTATTTATTCACTCATACCATCAGTATATCATCTGTCAGAAAGATTAAAACTGTCACTTTATTTCTTTATATTACTTTATAACTTGTGGTATGTATATACTAACATTTGTCTTGGATCACGGACCATGCATTATGTATTTTGAAATTAGTAATTAGAAATATCTATATTGTGGTCCCTCTACAGTCTCTACCCTCTGACGTATTTCCGCCGACCAGTAGTATCAGCAGCGACTATAGCGTAGTACCCAAAATAGTACTACGCTATAGGATATGTCGCTTTTGGGTACTACGGTAGTACCGAAAGTACTACACTTGGCAACCTTACCGCGAAGCGACACTACTTGCGCGCTTGGCCACTAGGTGGCCAGCGCCCGCGGCAGCTCTCTCGCTGGCAAGATTAGTGTCGCGTAATTATATAGATGGGTCCTTGATAAGGACCCATCGCACCCCAAACTCGCTCGACAGCCTGCGTAGCAGCAGCAACAGCAGCAGTTTCCGCAGCCTTCATCGGCACTTTTTGACGCCTCATCGGCAGCGCCTCCACGGCCAACTAAGAGCGCCTCAACTGGCGAACTCATTGGGAGCATACTTTGGTAAGTATCACCCAAGCACCCACTGCCAACCAAGAGGGGACTACCCCTCTGCGGCATTTCCTCCCTCCTAAGGGAAATTTCTCCGGGGACTGCCCGGGAGAAGTCCACCCTCTCCTTCCCCTCCACACTGCCTCCGAGGACTACCTCGGACCCAGTGTTCCGACCCTCAAATCCAGGGCTCTCGACGAGTCGGGTAGTGGGAGGGGTAGATTCACCCTAGGGGTTGGGGTGGCTCGGAGCCACCATAGCTCTGGGAGAAGGGGGCTGAGGGGTAAGGGGACTTCCCCTTCCCTAAATCCACCTCTCCGACTTCGCTTCCTCCCGTGGCTGGGGATTTTACTAGGGAATACCCTAGGAAAAATTGTCCAGTCAGGGAGTTTCTAAGTCCGCGTTCCCTCCTGGGGAATTTTGAGTCTTGGGGTTCTAGGGAATCTTCTGCGAAAAGAAATTCCCTAGAATTTAACGGCAGCAAATTCCCTAGGCCTTCGCCATTGTAAATATCGCGATTTTTCTTGTACATAAAAATACTTTGTAAACGTTTGTATATTTTGTTATTTATTTGAATAAAAAACACTCTTACCTATTACCTCTGCCTTGAATATTTTACTCTAGAATAAGACCTTCCCTTCTGACCACAGGTTCGGAGCCAACTTGGGGCACTGTTTCGCACATATATATTTTTTTTATAACCGGGTATAAAGAGAAAAGAAATATAGCAACATAATTGTTTTAAGTGTATAAATGAATCAAAATAGCATATAACACACATTCATAAAATAAAAACTGTACAAAGTTTATATTACGTACATTAATAAGATTTTATATTGATGCTCGGCCTTTTATATTGTCTCTCCTGCAATGTTAACTGGTGCTTATAATTTATTCGAAAGAAGCATCCATTGCCTTTACGACGCAGTAACACTACCTCTGTTGTTAATTTATGTTCTTTTAATTTTATCCTCCTCTCTTCCAAGGTTTCAATAAATACATAAAGATCTTGATGCCAGTTCTATGGAAAAGACGAATAATTAATCTCCCTCAGAACAAAAAATTATTTCTATTTTAATTCAGAGTGTAAAATATATACTTGATGTTCACAAATTCCAACCTACACTACATTGGCTGCATGTCTTAAAAAATGTCTAACGCACAAAGTGTTGCACCAGTGAAGTTTGTATTCCATTCATTCAAAGTCGAATATATTTCATCACTGTAGTGTATAGTCATATCAAAACTCATTTTTCCCTTCGGTTGTCAAATAATTTTTCCAGCATACAAAGAGATATTATATATAAGTAAATCTGCAAATTAGATGAATATATTATCCACAATGTTATTAGTATTGTTGAATCTTTTGGTATTATATCAATGTAGCTAGCACAACCCTGACCTTGTAAAGAAATCTTAAATATATGTTTCGTAAGGGCCAAATTTGTAATACATTATTATAAAATACAACTGAACTTTATACTTTATCTTTTTTCTGAGCCTTTTACTGCCAATACCGTAATCAAAACTTGGTTAAAATATACATGTCCCATCTATTCCTATATAATAAGACGAGCAGAAGCAAACCTGTAACATATTTCAAACAAAGACTCAACTTATTTTACATTAAAAAACGTTTATATTAATTACGAAAATCAAATACTTATCTGATATTCATATTATAACCTTGTCGTCACAAACATTTGTCATTGATCTGTCATAATTGTAAACATGAATTTTAAATTTAGCAACACGAAATTCGCCTCTTTCTGTCAGACGTGTGCGCTTGCGCGACTATCGAAGAACAGCCATATTCATGAAATGTGTAGAAAGTATGCTTCTACGAAAAAATTTTATAGGACAAAAGGCCGGGTACCATTAAAACAAAAGGAATAGATTCACCATAATGTGGTTACTGTGTCATCGCTGAGGATCAAACTGTGATAACTGAGATGAATATTAAAATAAAGAAGCTGACAGATTAGATATATAATATAACATGTAAGATATTTTACAGTACTTTGTGGGATTTTATTTAACGTTAATATATGTAAAATAAAATTTTTATTTTCTTTTTACAATTGTATCTATATTAATTACTATATGTTGCAATCTCTTAAAATTAAGCCTCTGCTTTTATTAGCAAACTAATAGTTCCACACGGCAGTGATGCCAGAATAAAGCTTTTAGCAACAAAAATGAAGATAAGCGCTAGCCAGCAGCAGTATAGAAAATTTAAAGGGAAGCGGTACAAACACAACTATGCCTGGAGAGCATAGGTGTGATTTGGAATTCAGGCAACATTGGCTTTAGAAGCAGAGCGACTACCGCTAACCGTGACATTTTTACGTGTCATCCGTGTGAAGTGGTGCTGCGTTTACCTAAAAACTAAAAGCAAATAAAAATGCTTTTCCTCAATTGATTTTTAATTTTCATAAAATGGTCAAATGTAGCCATTAATTAATTAGATTTGGTAATAAATACAGAAAATGCGTTTTAATATAACAAATGAGTTGAGGTAAAATAAACTCAATGTTTTTATATTAATCTTTTAACAAATGCCTATTTTTATTTATTATTGAGTCCAATAAATTAATGGTTATTAAAAAAAAAATCCTTGTAATGAAAAAAAAAATGAAAAAATTTCAATCTTCACCAAGACTCGAACACGAGCCCACCGCATGACAAACGGCAACCTTACCGCCTGCGCTACAGCGCTCACTTGATGCAGTGTTGCCAGAAAGTAGACCGTCGGTCTACAGAATTTCCCCCTCCACTTACGACCACAAATGCAGGCTCGTTTGCGTGAGCCATCCCCGCTTCTACCGCTGCTCGATGGTCACGAGCACAAGCGAAGCGTCCATACATGTGTCGACTAGCTTCGCTCGCTCTCGGCTATCCTCGGATTAAAAAGAGAGCGGAGATACTTTCTCGGACCTCTCTGTCTTTCTCGCTGTTAGCCGTCTAGCAGAAGATTCGAGGCAAAATCTTTCCGCTTCGCTTTGCCGAAAATCTACGAATCTTCGATGTTATTTACATTTGCAGGACAATGCCTTTATTCATGTTTTTCAGCATATTTATTTATAAGCATTGACTTATTTAAATCAATAATAAATTAAGGAAATGCGTATTTGATATATAATAATTATTTTAACTACAAATTCTTCGTTATATTTCGTTTATTTCCGTAAGATCTGCATTTCTTTAATTTATTATTGATTTTTGTGAGTCAATGGCCATTAAAAAAAAATTTAATCATAAAAAAAAAAAAAAAAAAGCACCGAGCGGGAATTGAACCCGGACCCACGAATTGCCACGCGGTTACCTTACGGCCTGAGCCACAAGACTTCTTCGATGTATTATAAACAGAAAGTCTTCATACAGACTTGAAATACCGTATAAATAAACGATCAACTGACAGCTTTATTCATTATTATTCTGTCATAATGGAATAAAAATTGAAGAATAACTATATGTTGAATTGTTTTCAAAAGTTTTTCCAATAGCCAAGAACGAAGATAAATAATCAACGCTCGTAGCATTGGCATATTATGAGTGCGATAAGGAGCGGCTATCGGACTTCTCTCTCTCTCTCTCAGTCGCATCTTTGTTTTGCTTCTTCCTTTAGGGGAAAGCACGTGCGTTTATTACCAAAACAATTCTTACCTCAAAAATATTATGTTCTGTAATGTATTTATATGTACATATAGATCAATACGTATTATGTACATAGGCAACGTTAAAATTAAGTATTAATTTCTCTAAACATAAGACTCTCTATTAAAATCTTTTACTAAATAAGCTTGAGAATCATATATTGAAATATAAGTAAAATTACAGTACTTATTTTCATTGCGAGCTTTTTATTCCCGAACAGCTATTCGGCGCTCGCAATGTAAACATACACGAGCGACAGATAGGAAGCGATTAATCAAAACAAAGAGTTTTTATGACTATCTAGATCTATGCAGTATTTAAAGGATTACATATACTTATTTCTATATATATGTAATAATTATACATAATATGGAAAGACTTTTCTCTCTGTGCAAGGAAGAGCTAATCCAAACAGCGTGCGAGAGAGAGACCGCTGCTTCGTGCGCGGGAAAAGGACAGCGTGATAAACACGCAGTGTTTATTACCTGAAGCAAAAATTAAAGGCCGTTGAACCCAGACAATATAGGCCAAGTCGAACAGCTGATCTCTGAAATAGATCGAAGAATTAAGAACCTTCATTTTATTAAAGTGATTTCGCGAGTAATAGAAGGTAAATCATCTTTTAATTTATCCATTGCTCCGAATATACAGCAACTCCTACACCGCACTCACTCCTCGAACGATGTTTCTGCTCTTCCTTCCTCTCCTACCAATCACCTTCGGACACACCTGTATGGAAGAATCCTAACATTTTCGGGGCTATTTGCTTATACCTTAAGTGAAGACTTATTATAATTGATTATGTGCGGGTATTTGGTATTATGATGTGTGTTTGAAGGAGGAATCGACGCTAAGTAAAGATGAACTACAATAATTTCATTTTATATTTTTATTTAATAAAAGTTATAATTCTTATAAACTACAGTGTTGCCACCAAACCCCTCCCTATTCCCCCTTCCACCTCTTCCTCTTCCTCACGATCCTCTTCCTCACGATCCTCTTCCTCTTCCCTCTGACCCTCTTCCTCTTCCTCCTACTTCTCTTCCTCTCACACCTCCTCCTCTCACTCCTCCTTCCCTCACGCCTCCTCCTCTACCTCCACGGCTAAGGTGGGCCCAATGGCGGCGTGCCTTTCCGCCTTCTGTTCCTCTGACTGTAATATAATTCAAAATTTGTTAATATTATATGTAATGGGAATGAAATGTTTTTTCAAAAAGGAATGTATAATATTAGTTAATAATGAAATATTACCACGAGGGAGTGGCCTTTGCACCACTGCTCCTAAAGCAGCCGAAGGGCCCGAAGGCTAGCGCTGTTGTTGTTGCTGCTGCTGCTGTTGTTGTTGCTGCTGCTGCTGCTGCTGCTGTTGCTGCCGCTGATGCTGCTGCTGCTGCTGTTGCTGCCGCTGCCGTTGCTGCTGTGGTTGCTGCTGTTGTTGCTGCTGTTGGTGCTGCTGTTGGTGCTGCTGTTGCATCCACATTTGTTGATGCAGCAGCTGTTGTTGCTGCTGTCTGACCAGCGCTTGGATGGTTCCTTCTAAGGAATCCAAGCGCTGGTCATAATAATGCAGCACTGCTGCATCGGCTGCTGCTGCATTTCGAGAACGACCGCCTGTATAAATATAAGACAAAAAATGAATTAACATTAAGTACAATGTTATATATATTATGAAATATTTCAAATAGTAATGAAAGTGTACTTGCTTCGTTCGTGTTGCTCTTCGTGAGACATTCTGAAAAGAAACGAAAAATTAAAATTTAATAAAAGAAGTTAGATCGGTGAACTGAATTATTTATTTATAGGGTGTGTCATTCATTACAATTAATTTGACAAGCATAGATAAAATAATTAAATGTTATAATACAAATGATATATTTGATCATTACAAATACCTTTCTGTAAATGAATTTGAAATTATCGAATTTTAATCATTAGAACAGTCGATGAATTTCTCTAAGAAAGTTTGGCGGATAGAAGAAGGTCATGAAATTTATTTACTTGTCACAATAATAATATTAATTAACTATTAATAACTAATAAAAATTAAGATTTTATAGGTACTCTAAGAAGTATCCATTAACAAATAACTTTTTATCTATGCTCTCAAATTCATGAATTTAATATTTTCAATATTAAGAAACTACTTACTGTGCGAACTGCCTGAGAAGTCGATCCATTGTAACTGATCGATTATTAAGTATGGCTTTCGGACGATGTGGATATGATACAGTTTCTCAATGTTTAGGTTTACTGTCGAAATGTAGCTACTGTATACTTGTCAGCCATAGATGTAAACAATCACATAAGTTTGAAGAAAATATCTATAGATTCGTTCAGTCGGTTTAAATCGCTGATATTTAAACGACTTAAAATTTCGAGGTGATAAAAGTAGTGAAGATTAAAGTGAATTTTCGGTGTTTATTTTGTGTCCCAAAAACAATTTATTAAATAAAATTGTTTATTGTTCGGTGCATAATTGTTGAACAGCAGTTATTTACAACGCCGAAGGGTCACTTCCTTACTGACAGCAGGAAATTTGAATTAAAAAATCTTCAATTGTGAGTACTGAAATATTATTATATTACGTTGTAATATACAAAAAATTTGGTATTTAAAAACTAACAGTACAATCAAAATCGGGAAAAATGGATTCAAATGATAATCCAAAAAAAATGAAAGCAATGTTTCGCAATGATTGGCTGGACTATGATCCTTCTTGGAAAGTGTGGTTGCAAAAAGCACAAAATGATGATTCCAAATTTTATTGTCTTGCGTGTGACAAAGAATATGTAGGTGGTTTATCACAAGTCAAAAGGCATGCTTCGCGTCAACTACATTTAAATAATGTGAAACGTCTGGAAAAGCCTGAAGACTTTGATGCAGAATCTCCTACTTGTTCAACAGATGAACAATTTAATTTCAATGATAGGGTAAAAGCAGCGGAAATAAAAGTAGCAGCTTTTTTTGCTGAACATAATCTTTTCTTCTTATACAGTGCAGAGTTATTGAAATTGTTTCAAGATATAGGTAAAGAGCCAAATGTTTTGCAATCTATGTCCCTTGGTAGAACCAAAGCAACTAAGATTGTGAATAACGTTCTGTGCACTTATGAAACAAAACGAATAGCTGATAATTTAAAAAATAATAAATTTTCTGTGTTTGTAGATGAAACTACAGATATAACAAATGAAAAGAAAATGACATTGCTTACACGATATGTGGACAGAAAATCGTTATGCGTTCAAATAGATTTATTGCAGTTAATTAATTTAGATGCAAGTGATTGTTCTGCAGATAAACTATTTACCGCATTCAGTGATGAATTAATTCGTCATGAAATACCATTTTCACAGATTACTGGATTGAGCTGTGATAATGCTTCGGTAATGATCGGAAAGCATGAATCTTTTCAAACGAAGCTATTGCAAAAATGTCCACAATTAATAACAATGCCTTACATTTGTCACTCCTGTGCACTGGCAGCTTCTCATGCTTGTAAAACTATACCACTACCACTAGATAACTTTATTAAAAAACTAGTATCTTTTATCAATTTGAGTAGCAAAAGAACTGCTATATTTGATGATTTACAGATAGCATTGGAAAATGACAGCAAAAAATTATTGAAATACGCTGAAACTAGATGGCTTTCGCGCCATAATTGCATAAAGCGTATATTAGAACTGTGGTCATCATTACATCAATTTCTATTAGAACAAATGGCTGATAAAGTAAATCAAGCAGAGGAGCTTCTTGTCATAATGCAAAATAGCGAGACAAAAGCATATTTATTATTTCTGGAACCTGTACTGGAGAGATTTAATTCTTTCAATGCTTCTTTCCAAGCTAAAGAAACAAAAATCCAATTGTTGCATGAATCATCGATTAACTTTCTGATGTTTTTTGCAAATAAATTTTTAAAACCAGCAATATTGCAAAAAGATATATTTTTACCAAATTTGCATAATATTGATTTTTCAAAAAAATCTAATCAACTTGACCTTACGGAAATAGACGTAGGTTCAGAATGTGCACATTTTTTGGAAGATGAAATAATGGATTCGAAACTCACAGTGGAACACGCAGAAATAATTAGACAAAATTGTTTATGTTTCTTAACAAAAGCAAGTGAGGAAATCCGCAAAAGGTTTCCCCTATGTAATAAATTTTTAGAAAATTTAAATATTCTAAAGGCAAATATAGCACTATTTCATGATGATCGAGAAAAGAGTGGTGTTACATTATTACATATATGCCGTCAACTAGGTACTTTCGATGAACGTTCTATTGCGAAAGAATGGATATATCTTTATCGCAAAGAAAGTTCAGAAGTTAGAAGTTATTGGTCGAAATTACCCTTTGATGAAATGTGGATAGCAATATGTTCGGAAAAAGATAATAATGACGAATTGAAATATCCACAATTGCGATCATTGTTATGTTTGGTGAGATCTCTTCCTCACTCAAATGCAGAAGCAGAGAGATGCTTCTCAATAATACCTGATTGCAAAACTAGCAAACGAAATAAAATTGGTGCTGACACTTTAAATGCAATATGCGTTTTAAAATACGCACTTAGGTGTAGAAGTGAAACACCTCTCACAATGAACATCACAAAGGGTCACATTGATTTAATGAAAAGTAATAATTTATACTCCTCTACACCAGAAATGAAAAAGAAAAAGATACATTTACAAGCTGCTTCAGATGTGCATAATGAAGAAATGGATGAGGATGAAGAGAACATATAAAAAAGAATGAAATAAACTGTAAAGTCTGCTATGAGCGACTACTTTGCAGAGCAACAATATATAAAGTCTGCTATGAGCGACTACTCTGCAAAGCTGAAATATGTATAGAGTCATTAGAGTCTGCTTTGAGCGACTACTTTGCAGAGCAAAAATTGTAACGAAGTTCCCCGTTACGTATACGACATACCGAATAAAGAACATAAAAGCTACCGAACAGTGGATATTATTAATCCCTACGTTACCGACTCGTGAGATAGGCTCACGAGTGGATTATAGCTAACGTCAAGGATAGACCCCGTTGACAGGCAGAGGCCCGGATGAAAACACCGGCGCTCCAGGAAACGATGTCCAGGTTGTCCTGAGAAGTAAGGCAGGGTCATGCCAAACAACCCAGGCAACCTGAGATAAGGAGAAGCGGCCTCGGGGAGTCCTAAAAGAATGACTGTGTCTATAAGTCCCCACGAGGAGGGGAGATAGAACATCGAGTCTGGCTTGAATGCTGGTTACGCGCGTCAAGCAGGCTGCGCGACTGTCGTGCGCAGACTGCCATAACAGGCAGTCGGAACGCGACCATGTGACTGTGCTGATGTGTCCGTGCGTGCTGGTGAGCACGTGACGCGGCACTCAGCCAGCCATGGGTCCGTTCGCGTACGTGAGGCGTGTGCTATAGGCCAGCCTGCACGTACGTCACGACTGGATACCGGCCAATGCATAGTGGGTTGTGCAGGGGCGTAGTTAGCCCGTTGGAATGTGTCCCAGTGCCCTCCGTAATCCCATAGGCTTGCGCTATGGCTGGACGGGCCGCGAACATTGCCTCCGTGGTGGTCCGCTCCTGGCAGGCCCTATGCTTGGCAAATGATACCGCATGTTCCCGCACTCCTCACCACCACCTGGGTGTGGGTGGTGAGGGATGAATGTATGCCCCTCAGCAGGTAGGTCTGCGAGGCTCGGACTTCCGTAAGGAACCCTCCCCTCTCTCCGCGACCTAGCATAATGAGCGACCCTGGCTACCGCTACCGTCCATGTGCATGGCCGCAGGGCTGTATAAGATGCATAGAGAATGGGGTCGAAAGACCCAATTGATAACGTAGGGTTGTTGGCCACCCAACTGACCAACTGGCGCCCTGATACCGATAGAAAAGGACGGGCGAAGGTAATGGGAAAACCCGTAGTGTGAGTGGCCCCTCACACTGACGGGAATACCGTTACAAAATATATAAAGTCTGCTATGAGCGACTACTCTGCAAAGCTTAATTATGTAGAGTCTGCTTTGAGCGACTACTTTGCAGAGCTAAAAATGTAGCATTCACACAGGGGTTTTTAGTGGGTAAACATTCGGAATAGCCGAATGGAGTCCCACATAACCCTATAAGTTCACAGGGTATGCATAAAGCATTTTCCCCTTAAAAAAAAAAAAAAAAAAATAGCCCCGAAAATGTTAGGATTCTTCCATACAGGTGTGTCCGAAGGTGATTGGTAGGAGAGGAAGGAAGAGCAGAAACATCGTTCGAGGAGTGAGTGCGGTGTAGGAGTTGCTGTATATTCGGAGCAATGGATAAATTAAAAGATGATTTACCTTCTATTACTCGCGAAATCACTTTAATAAAATGAAGGTTCTTAATTCTTCGATCTATTTCAGAGATCAGCTGTTCGACTTGGCCTATATTGTCTGGGTTCAACGGCCTTTAATTTTTGCTTCAGGTAATAAACACTGCGTGTTTATCACGCTGTCCTTTTCCCGCGCACTAAGCAGCGGTCTCTCTCTCGCACGCTGTTTGGATTAGCTCTTCCTTGCACAGAGAGAAAAGTCTTTCCATATTATGTATAATTATTACATATATATAGAAATAAGTATATGTAATCCTTTAAATACTGCATAGATCTAGATAGTCATAAAAACTCTTTGTTTTGATTAATCGCTTCCTATCTGTCGCTCGTGTATGTTTACATTGCGAGCGCCGAATAGCTGTTCGGGAATAAAAAGCTCGCAATGAAAATAAGTACTGTAATTTTACTTATATTTCAATATATGATTCTCAAGCTTATTTAGTAAAAGATTTTAATAGAGAGTCTTATGTTTAGAGAAATTAATACTTAATTTTAACGTTGCCTATGTACATAATACGTATTGATCTATATGTACATATAAATACATTACAGAACATAATATTTTTGAGGTAAGAATTGTTTTGGTAATAAACGCACGTGCTTTCCCCTAAAGGAAAAAGCAAAACAAAGATGCGACTGAGAGAGAGAGAGAGAAGTCCGATAGCCGCTCCTTATCGCACTCATAATATGCAATGCTACGAGCGTTGATTATTTATCTTCGTTCTTGGCTATTGGAAAAACTTTTGAAAACAATTCAACATATAGTTATTCTTCAATTTTTATTCCATTATGACAGAATAATAATGAATAAAGCTGTCAGTTGATCGTTTATTTATACGGTATTTCAAGTCTGTATGAAGACTTTCTGTTTATAATACATCGAAGAAGTCTTGTGGCTCAGGCCGTAAGGTAACCGCGTGGCAATTCGTGGGTCCGGGTTCAATTCCCGCTCGGTGCTTTTTTTTTTTTTTTTTTTATGATTAAATTTTTTTTTAATGGCCATTGACTCACAAAAATCAATAATAAATTAAAGAAATGCAGATCTTACGGAAATAAACGAAATATAACGAAGAATTTGTAGTTAAAATAATTATTATATATCAAATACGCATTTCCTTAATTTATTATTGATTTAAATAAGTCAATGCTTATAAATAAATATGCTGAAAAACATGAATAAAGGCATTGTCCTGCAAATGTAAATAACATCGAAGATTCGTAGATTTTCGGCAAAGCGAAGCGGAAAGATTTTGCCTCGAATCTTCTGCTAGACGGCTAACAGCGAGAAAGACAGAGAGGTCCGAGAAAGTATCTCCGCTCTCTTTTTAATCCGAGGATAGCCGAGAGCGAGCGAAGCTAGTCGACACATGTATGGACGCTTCGCTTGTGCTCGTGACCATCGAGCAACGGTAGAAGCGGGGATGGCTCACGCAAACGAGCCTGCATTTGTGGTCGTAAGTGGAAGGGGAAATTCTGTAAATCGACGGTCTACCTTCTGGCAACACTGACTTGATGTACCAAGAGCAAAACAGCCTTTTAAAGAGTGACTACAATTCTTTCACTAACTCGTCATAAACGATCAAGAATTAGCTGCAATAACAAATACATTTATCTCCACAGCATTATTGCAATCAATTTATTATGTTTTTAATTTGAAGCATACATTTTACATGAAGATACGATACTTTAAGGGTGTTCATGCAATACTCTAAATACAAAACTATTCATATGCTCGTTTATCATAGTTATTCGACTACATATAACAAATATTATAATATTACTTAATTAATTTATGATAGTTGAGAATATGAATAGTTTTGTATATAGAGTACTGAATGGTTACCCTTAAATTATCATATCTTCATGCAAAATGTATGCTTCAAATTAAAAACAATAAATTTAGTACAATAATGCTATGTAGATAAATGTATTTATTATTACAGCTAATTCTTGATCATTTATGACGAATTAATAAAAGAATTGTAGTCAGTCTTTAAAAAGCCTGTTTTGCTCTTGGTACATCAAGTGAGCGCTGTAGCGCAGGCGGTAAGGTTGCCGTTTATCATGCGGTGGGCTCGTGTTCGAGTCTTGGTGAAGATTAAAATTTTTTCATTTTTTGTTTCATTACAAAGAATTTTTTTTTTAATAACCGTTAACTTATTGGACTCAATAATAAATAAAAAAATGCATTTGTTAACAAATTAATATAAAAACATTGAGTTTATTTTACCTCAACTCATTTGTTATAATAAAATGCATTTTTTGTATTTATTACCAAATCTAATTAATTAATGGCTACATTTGACCATTTTATCAAAATTAAAAATCAATTTAGGAAAAGCATTTTTATTTTATTTATTCACTTATACCATAAGTACATCAGCTGTCAGATAGATCAAAGCTGTCACTACTCCTTATTTCTTTATTACACTTTATTTTTCCGTATACAAACATTTGTCTTCGTTCACGCCGTTCACAGTGACAGGCTGTGAATATAATATATATAATTTTTGATATATTACGTTCTGCATTTAAGATGGCTACTGACGTATTTCCGCTGGCAGTATACTTTGTGCAGTCCAAGCGAGCAGCATATGCCCGCGGGAGTGAAGCAAGGTGGTGGGGGAAAATGGCTGGCCGTCATCTATGATTGTTGATATATATAGCACATAATAACGTATATATATCATATATATATGTTATATTTTAGATTCCACAATCCCGTGAACCAAACCAAACCATTCCATTGTGGACTCAACAATCCCGTGACCGAAGACAAAACCATTCATTAACGTGCGACATCAGCGACATCGTATTTGTTAAAATATCTTCGAAATAGACAGAACTAAACCGCGGGAGAAAAACGGAACGATGAAACAATTTAAACTTCCAAACCTTTTTCCTACTTTGATTCCGGTGTATGTGCATCCCAGTTGCCGCCAATTGTTAATTATTTATAATTATTTCATTTTCTGATCTGCAATTTGAAACATTCAAATGTAACAATGTACAGTATTTCATATTTAATCTTTAAAAATAAAAATGGAAAAATATTCTTCACTTACTTTTACCTGCTGGCTCAACCATATTTCTTTAAAATTGTAGGATTTAGCAGTTTGAGAGTAACAAAGTAATAAAGCACGTAATGAACAATGGATTACCAGAAACATACCGGACCATGAACCACAAAGTTCCGTGATATTAATTTTATCTTCAGTCACGGGATTGTGGAGTCCAAAATATAACATATATATATGTTATTATGTGCTATATTTATCAACAATCATAGATGGCGGCCAGCCATTTTACCCCCATCCCTCGGCTTCACATTTATAGGACGAAACAAGCCATATGCTCCGGAGCAATCTCCCCCCTAATCTCTGGTTAAAGCTGCAGTATAGTTCATGTAACGCGAACTATATCACTTTAACCCCCGAGTGAGTTGGTGAAACTCACCCTTAACGGGATCCCTCATGCGAGCTTCACCGACAGTATATACAAGTCAATAAACAATTCGTTTAATAAAATTCAAATGCGAGGCAAATTGAACAATCGTGCCTTTGTAGGACAATGTGCCAGTCCTAACGAGTCAAACGAACTTAAAATCACTCAAATTAGTTGAAAAATAACGCTGTACCATTGTGCCGCGTTTTTGAAGAGAGGTTACTTTTGGTCATTTCCACTTCAAGAACGCGGGACAGTGGTACAGCGTTATTCTTCATCCGATTTGAGTTTTGTTAAACTCGATTGACTCGTTAGAATTGGCACCTTGTCATAAAGAAGCCTGTTTTTTCAATTTGCTTCGCATTTAACTTTTGTTAAACGAATTGTTTATTAACTTGTACTGTCGGTAAAGCACGCGTGAGGGATCCCGTTAACGGGATCCCTCACGCCTACTTTATCGACAGTTAAAGTCAATAAACAATTAGTTTAATGAAATTCAAATGCGAGGTAAATTAAACAATCGTGCCTTTGTAGGACATGGTGCCAGTTCTAACGAGTCAAACGAATTTAAAAACACTCAAATTAGTTGAAAAATAACGCTGTACCATTGTGCCGCGTTCTTGGAGAGAGGTTACTTTTGGTTATTTCCACTTCAAGAACGCGGGACAGTGGTACAGCGTTATTCTTTATCCGATTTGAGTTTTGTTAAACTCGAATGACTCGTTAGAATTGGCACCTTGTCATAAAGAAGCCTGTTTTTTCAATTTGCTTCGCATTTGAATTTTATTAAACGAATTGTTTATTGACTTGTACTGTCGGTAAAGCACGCGTGAGGGATCCCGTTAAAGCTAGTTCAATTAACCTATTATTTATATTTCTTCCCTTTTTCCAAATTCTATATACACGTAGTACGTAGTTACGTATTCTCATATTAGTCATATATTCTTTAAATTACTAAAAAAATGACCATAATTTTATGTTTGTAGAGCAAAACTGTTTGTTGCAATGATTTTTATTATTCGATCAATGTAAGACAAGTTGCATAGGGTTTCTGCTAACGTTTTATTAATCCAACACATCCTTCCACAATTTGTGTGACATTTATTTGGCTCCGTTGCACTATTTTCTTCTAGTCTTTAACATATAACATTAATTTTCTAATCATTTATACATACAAACAGATCTGATAATACTGCTGATCTGCAATTATTTTTATAATAGTTGAAATGATTGTTAAACCATTATCTTGTTTAATTTGTAAAATGGACATTTGAATGATGCTATTAAAATTTAGCATCTTTTCTGCGAGATATGTTCTCATAATACTTGTGAAAATAAAGTTCTTTAAAAGGTATTTATATACTACTGAGTTCATCTTGTTTTCAGCTTCAAATAGTTTTCCAACCACACGCATGGATATCCATTTTGAATATAGAATACTTATTTCATTACATCTATTATGATGTTGTTAGGATTGATAGAAAGACATATTAATTCTTTGAAAATGATATAATATATATCTAGTAAAAAGATAAATTAAGATTTTAGAATAACTGAATTTCACAAATAAATAGGAGTAACAAAATATGTATCATATATCGAGGATGGATATCCAAATGTGAAGTTGGAAAACTATTTGAAGCTAAAAACAAGATGCATTCAGCAGTACACTTAAATGTATTGGAGAACAACATCCTCTCAAATGTAAAGAGAAGATATCCTATGGAAGAGGTGCCAAACATTATAAGCACAATAATTCAAGTGTCCATTTTTCAAATTTAACAGAACAATGGTTTACTAATCATCTTAATATTTATAAAATCAGTTAGTCAATAGAATAGCCATATCTGAGTGTATTTAAAAATAGCACAAAATTATTGGTATATGTTGAAAACTATAAAAAGGGACTAACGAGGCAAATAAATGTCATACAAGATATGAAAGGATGTGGTGGATCAATAAGACATTTGCAGAAACCTTATGCAACTTGTCTTACATTGAATAATAAAAATCATTACAACAAACAGTTATGCTTTACAAACATAAAATAATTGTAATTTTGTTAGTAATTTAAAGAATATATGAATACTACAAAAATATGTAATTACTAGGTGTGTACAAAATTTGGAAAGGGAAGAAATAATATTTTGAATGAACCAGCTTTAATTTATAAGAATAGCAATCAAAACATTGTTATACATTATTATTCATTTAAACAATAAGACTTCATTGTATATACTACATCAATTGCTTACACATTCACTATTATAACATATTATGTCACAATTATTGAAATGACTGGGTCACACAGATAAATGTTTCATATATTAGTGCTTTTTCATCTATTTGTATATAAGTACTTTTTTCCTTAATTGAAACTCATCAGAAACAGGATTTCACCTGTAACAAAAATAAAGTAATCACAAAGTATATTTCCTTGAAAATTTACAATAATTTTTATGTTTTGTTATCAATTAATACTCATCTGATATATTTTTTCATCTCTGTTATTTATGAAAATCCATCCTTCTTTTCCGTAATCGTTTTCCGAAAATAATATTTTTGTTTACGATACAAAAACGAAGGTTAACACCGTTAACCGCGCCATTTGACAGCTACGGGCGAACTCGATATATATAGATATCCCCTCACTGCTGATTTCTACTTCCCTTCAATCCCTTCGCCTGGTGCAAAATTATTGGGCCGAAAGCCCGAACGTACTTACATGTATGTTACAAGAAGTTTCTGCAAAAAATGGCAATACTTAACAAATTAACTATTTTCTTTTATATTTTAATTCTACTGAAATGTACTGCTGCTAAAATTCTAAATGGACAATTGGTGACACGTGATGTATTACGAACGTTTTGATAAAATAATTTTCACAATCACTAATAATACTTTTTTCTTTACGCAATATATATTTCCATTTTTTATTTTGTGTATTGGTTAGCTTTTCATTCTAAAGAATGCACCCTTTTGTTTTGTTAACTATTAAGTATTAAATACGATTATAAAGTTTAAGAAAAACATACATTTCTTGATTTATTAATGATGAGGTTTCAAATTAATTATATAAAGGATTGATAGAAATTTAATTATAAACAAGGTGATTTTTTAAAAGACATATGTATTATTTCATTCTTTAAGTTTTTAAATATATATATATATGTACACTTATTTGCTGTGCTTTTCAGTTAGCCTGAAAATCAACACAATCAGACACAAATGGTACTTTGCATGTCATAAAAACTATATATGCATATCGATTTTTAGGCTACCTAGAAAGTAACTCTAATAAAACAGTTTTGTTTAATTACTTATGAAATTTACAGGAGATACTTGCATATACATGATTAAGTAAATTTTTTTTGTAGAATTGGGTATTTCTCACAAGATTCTGCTTTTTAACAAAACAAGGTGTATTTCACTATGATTTTAAGATAGAAGGGGCCAACAAAACATTCAATTTACTGTTATATTATGACTCACCTACCCAGTGGCCTAGTGTTTATCCTTCTAATAAAACTTGCATTGAAAAAGAATCAATTCTCAGCAAAGAAAATGGTCAAATAGTTCAGTTAAATAAAATAAGCCATGACTGTACTGAAATAGCAAATTCAATAATACATTGTAATAGTTATAGAATTTTTCATACAACTCGACCAAGATGGTGGTTCATAGCTTTATCAAATTGTGCATCAAACAATGGTTTAAATGTTACTTATCAAATGTCTTTGACAAATGCACTTAACAGAAGCTTTTGGAAGGAGCATTTCTCAGCTGATGAATTCTGCAAGTATTTTTATTTGATTAAAATCTTAAAACTAAATATTGTTTCTTAACTATTAAGTTCCTTTGCAGATATATTGCCTTTATTAATAGCAACTATTTGCGCTTATACTATATTGACAATTCTTAGTTTTTATATAGCATGGCAATTACGCTGCAGAAGACTTTTACATGTTTCATATAAGATATTTATATCATCTTTGATATGTCAGCTGTTTGGTGTATCATTAGAGACTTATAATTATGTACTACTTGGTTTAAACGGAATTGGAGCACCTACCTTCTATTTCATGGGCAATATTCTTGAAGCAATATCAGAAACTCTTTATACTTTATTAATGCTCTTGCTTGCTTTTGGATATACAGTAACTAAAAGTGTTCTAACAAGAACACAAATTCGATGGCTCTTATGTTTTACTATCACCAATATTATTTGTCAATTATCCTTATTTATATACCAGTGTGAAATTTTTGATCCAGGTTTAGTTTTATATATTTATGAATCTCCACCAGGTTATGGGCTCCTTATTTTAAAGTTAATTGCTTGGGTTGGTTTTGTTTTTCGATGTTTTAGAACAAGTAAAAAGATGGTAACTAAATTTCGTTTTTATGCTTCATTGCTTTCCTTGGGCTCAGTATGGTTTCTCTGTCATCCATTAACGGTATTCCATTTACTTTATCTACTATTAAAACATTTTTCTTTGACATTATACTCAAAAAGAACTAAAATATAATATTGTTACAGGTGTTAACAATAACTGTATTAGTAGATAAATGGGTAAGAGAAAGTATGGCCAAATGTTGTTCTCTTTCCATTGTTTTACTTGGGCACATAACATTTTTAATCATCACTCGACCCTCCATGGCTAACAAACGTTTCCCATTTCATATTAGAACCTGTCAAATTGTTCCCATTGGTGGAGAAGGACAAAATAATAGCTATGAGCCTCATACACAAAGTGCAATGTCAGCATTTACAATATCAGATATGCCTCCATCTTATAGTAATGCTACATCGACCCAATAAAAAAGTTACTATGTTACTTTAAAATTATAATTTTGTATATTTTATTAGGCATAAATTGTAATAAAACCTGCATATTTAATATTCTTTTAAAAGAATTAATTAGACACAAAATTTCAGCCTATTCAAATGTGAATAGATAAGAATTAATTTTTAAATGTGTATTGATAATGCTAGAAAATTTTGTAAAAAAAAATTATTATATAAAATACTAAATACTCAACGGACAAATGGAAATAACAGGAGAAATATATGGAACACTATTTATATAAATAAAAAGCGAGGCATAAAATTAAATTTGCCTTATATTTTTAATTCATTAATGATTTATTTTCAATATATAATGTTTTTTAAACTTTCATATGTGAAAGTTAATGAAATTAATAAATAGGGTAAATTTAAATCTTTATATAAGTTAATATCAATCACATGATCCATCTAACCAACCATCCCTCCACCTTTGATTTACTAATTTGCAATCAAATATAGGCTTTCCAAGTTTCTTGTTTACTGCATTATGAACTGAGCACAACCATTGAGATAATATTTCTTGTGAACCAGTTTGCGGAGGTGTAAGCTTGAGCTGTTCTTGTAAATCTTCTGCACAAGTGTTACAAGGATAAAACTTAGAAAACAAGTAAAAGAAATTTCTCATATCTGTCTTTTGTCTATCACTTGGATTATCTGGATAATATGCTGCCATGGTATGTAAGAAACCCCACGTTTGCGAGCCCAGCTCATCCTTGTCTAAAGGACAATCATTTCGTTGAATCCCTACATTACTAACAAAAGTACTTTTTTTGTCGTTTTTTGTTTCCTACAAGATATAATTAATTAAAATAATCTGTTGATCATTTTTAAATTATAATAAGTTATTTTGTCTACTGATAATGACTAATAATAATTAAAATTATAATCCCTCATACCTTTTCCGAGCTATACATCTGTTTCTGTAATTTTGCCCATGATTTAAAGTCTGTGCAAGTTCGACAAGGTTTTGTATGAATATTTTCCATTTCTGTTTTGACATTAGTTAAGAATATAAAAACTCCAAATTATTTAAATATGCCCCATATGAAATTATAATAATATCGAAAAAGATTGCCAATGCTTATAAATACATGTATTTAATTAAATATATTTAATTCGAAATATACCATTAGTTCATTTGATATAGGTAATTATTCATGTTAGGGTTAGGATAGTGTGATAGAGGTTATGTAGGATTATATATTTTGGCTCTCTTATTCGACTCTGCGAGATACAGACGATACAGTACAACATCCAAGACAATCGAAATAAGTCATATAAATTGTGGAAAACTTTATATAGTATTGCATTGAAAGTTAAATTAAGGGAACTAATTTTTCTACAATTATTCCAGTCAAGTATATGAATTTGTAATTTAATGAACAGTGAATGTTACTTTGAATTAAACGTGCGTGTCACTTTAGTCACTGTGTGCGATTGATGAATATTTGCTGATTGCATCTTTGCATTATTGTCTCTCGTAAAGTATGTTTATAGTAGTATTAAATAGCAAATATCGTAAATAGTATAATGGTGTTGGTGACTTGGGGGCAATGTAGAGGTTGCAGTATTTGTAGTATATTAATACCTATTTGTGTATTAGTAAGGTTTGTATGTGCGTATAATTCAGTGTAGTGTATAGTTGAAAGAGGAAAAGTGAAGCAGGATAAATTATTGTTCTTGATAGGATATTTCGATTTCTGTAGCGAGTAAGTAAAATTGTTTCATTAACTGCAGCGCCAAAATTGGATTTATCTGGCATTGAACTGGTTTTACTATATATATTACTATTCTATTAATCAGACTTAGAGTATAGTTAGACTTCGTTTTTTCTTTAAAAACGCTTATTCGGTATTCACCAAAAAACATTTTCTTAAAAATATTTCCCTTGTGTACACGCGAAAATCTTGAAAAAGTTAAAACTTGATCGGTTGCAATTTGTAATTTTAACACAAGATTCTTGAAAAAAGAATAGGATTTAAGAAATACAGACAGCTTTGTGAATCGATATTTGTTTATTTTGAGAAAAATCATAATGATTGTTTACAATAAGTATGATTTTAGTATAAGCCCCTATTTAACTGATTAATAGTTTTTAATGTTTTTTATTTAACTGGACTTTTCCACCTTACATCAATGACAGACGTCAATTGAACAAGGAGATACTAGCTATAATAAAATAATATTATTCATAATGCAATTCTTTGATAAAAATGGATAATAAGAATGAAAAAAAACAGTATTCTCCTCACTGTAATAAAGTATCAACAACAAGGTCTGAAGAAAGGAGAGGTAAGTCTTATTTAATTATTTGTATAAAAATATTTAGTTTCTAAACAATATAAAAAGTGCTGATAATTTGTTTTCTTTTTATAGGTAATCCTAATGACGCAGGTAATACTGTTAAACAATTATTTGAAGGTATTACAAACGAGTCCACACAAATGAATTATTGCAATACTGGGGCAAGGCCAAAAATTTATTGCTCTCCAACATCAAGTCCTAGTAATTTGGAAAAAGAGGAAATAACTTATTCCAGAAATCCTACTGAATTGCCTGATTTTGTACAAGATCACTTGGTTTTGGAGCAATGTTACTTAACACAACCAGATAATATACCTTTTTTACGACCATTGAATGATGTACATAATGTTCCTGATTTTGCTCTTGACAGTATCGATAAAAAGCAGAGGCATAGTGAACCTGAAAAATGCCAGCTTGATATTCCTTCAGACCTTCCATTTTTCTTAACTGAAATAATATCTGAAAAAAAGCTTCCAGAAGAGTGTTTATCAAAACCCATTTGGTGGTCTAAATATTTAAATGACCAAAATCAATCTGGAGGTATGTAACAGCATTCATACAGGATTTGTTTATAAATATCTAAGCAAATAATCTAGCAATGTTCATATGGTTATTAGCAATCTAAAAAATAAATTTAAGAGAATCTTATAATTTTATAATCATTTCATTGTATCAGTTAATGGTATTTTTCAAATAGGTTATATTTTTTCTTTTTATTCTTATGTATCAAAATTTAAACAAAATTCGAATTAGTAATTATTCAAAGTTGCTTTATTGTCTTGTTTTGATATAATTCAAAGTTAAATTACTAATGCAGTAATATATAATTCAAAACCATAATTTTTCTATCAGTCTGATGTTACTAGGAAAATATAAAATATGATGCAGCTATTAGTAAACAACTTTATATAGTATGTTATATACTACATAGATTTAATTATCAAATTGTCACTTAGTTTCTTTCTTAACTACTTAATTTTTTACTATACATTGTCACACAATATTTTATAGGAGAAACAACAAATGCTAAATCATTACCAGATTTTCTCAGTGATGGTCCAATTCATAGTGCACCCATGGATTTTCCTTATAGATTTCATTCTCAAGCTAAAAAAGAAACGAAAAAGGTACGTGCTGATTTATTAAACTATTATCAATGTAATATTAGTTTGTGTATAAAAAATAATTTTGATTTTTCTGTTAGCCACAAAGTGATATGGGTACACTGGATGATGCTTTAAAAACAGCTCGTTTAGAAAACTTTAAAAAGTCAATTAGGTTTGTTTAGCTAAGTATATTTAATTTATTTCCAAATATAGTTTGAAGGCTACTCACACAATTTGAAATATTTGCAGAATAAAAGAATTAGAATCTGAACTATTGTCTAAAAAAGAATCTGAGATAGAAGAAAATGCAGAAATTGAAAAATCAGTGGATCAAGTAGAGGATATGAAAGTTAACCCTGTAAGTTATTATGTTGAAATAATCTTATTCACATTACATAAACTTCATTGGTATTAATTAAAATTACAGAAGAGAATAGACAATTCGGAAAGTCTTATTAAAGCATTGAAAATGGAAATTAAAGTATTAACTGTAAGTTAAAATGAATTTAATATTATTTATAGAATCTGCTTTTCATAATCCTTATGTATATAGTACAATATTATAAATGATTAACTTTGAAGTAACATACAATTGACAAATTTAGACAGAAATTTTGGAGTTACGGACAGAAAATAGGAAACTTAGAAATGCAATGACTTATACTCGTCAAGGAACATCTTTTAGTGAAGAAGGAACGATAACTAGAATTGTTGGAGACTTAAGATCCGCTGCTTTAACTGCAGAGCTATCATTAAGGTAATTGTGCATAGCCCTGCTGTTCTTTAATCCCTACAAAAATAATAGCTTAATTAATAATTATCATATTTAATTTCATACAGGCAACTTATATCAGGAGTGGATAATCTTAGGGAACTTGCCTCTATTCTTGAAAACTTGGACAAAAAGGAGTGTCAGACCAAAGACATTTTACGAGATGATGCAGAAGATAATGCTGCTGGGCCTGCACTTTAATTAACCATTAAGCGTTTTGTTTTATCTTAAATATAGCCTTATACATTAGGCCTTTTCTGAACTTAATTTGTTCTTTTTTTAAGCTCCTTATACTTATATGTGTTAATCATGAAAAAGTTTCTTTATAATTTATCAATATAAAACGAATTATTTAGAAAATAAGCTCGTTTTTTATATCTGCTAATATCGTTGCGATATGTGAGGATTTATATTATGACACAAAGATACAAACAAAAATTGAAGTTGTTAATTTTAACTGTACGTTTTATATTTTTCTCACTGTTTACAGTGACAATTAATACTAATGGTAAGAAGTTAATATACTGTAGATAAAACAGGTAAAATGTACAAACCCAGTGATTCATAAATTTATTTGAGAATTATTTTATTACTGAAACCCTGCATTACAGATATTGTTATGTTCTTATAGTAATTTAAATATTGTATTAAATTAACTAAATTTTTTCAATTTTATTGAAGTTAATAAATGGGTCAAAAGTTTACATGTACCACGTACATACATTAGTAACCTTAGAGATTAATAGAAATATCATTATTCAGGTACACATTGAATAGTAATAAATTTTTCGTATTTGCTAAACCATGATTTTCATAAAACAATGATAAGGTTTCATTATCATTAAATTTGTATAAAGAATTATTTATGTATAAAATATTAGTCTTTCATTATTGCAACAATGTATGATAATCCATGGATATTCGATAAAAATTATTCTGAGAAAATAAAAACTGACAGCATAAATTTATCAAAGTCTTTTTTTACAAAGTACATGCTCTGCAAATTTAAAACAAACAAATCGTGCTATTTCACTATGACTCGCAATTTCATTTGTACTAATAAATAGCTATGCAATGAAATCAAATATAATTCTTATTATCACTTACAGTTTACTATTATTTAACCAACAAGTAGATCATAAATTACGTATAATTAAATTTTTAATGGAAATTGGTATATTAAATTGGTTTTTAACTATTGAAGCTCTTCAAAAATATTTAGCAAATCTGTTTGTGTTTCTGTGTGACTTATTTGTGTATTTAACCATGAGCGACAAATGCCCATGGAAATGTTGCAATCAGTTTGACACATTAATTCCTTTGTTTGAGTTTCTGTAGAAACTGTTGTATCTTCCAGTGTCGTCCAAGCAGTTTGTGTTTGGATATTTGATATTCCCAGATCAGGAGCAAAGATCTCATTACAAGTTTGAGTATAAGTATTACTATACAGTAATTGTTCCATATTATTTATATTTTCTGTAGTTTGTGTCTCAATGTTTGAACTCAATGTAAATGATTTTGACAAAGGATCTGGATCAAAGAATGATTGTGAATAATTTTGCTCAGTCTGGGTTTCTATACTGCTAAATTTATCATCGAATGTCTGCTCAGTAAGCATTGGATCAGATCTGGATATACCATTTCTAGCAGTAAATGAATAACCTTCAACTGTACCAGATGATTCTTCAGTGTAGTCTAAATTTATAGATGGTACAACATTCTTTTGGATACACTGGATTGGGCTAGAATTTTGACCATAAATTGTATCAAACTCTGTTTGGGTAACATTATTGCTTAGAACTTCATACATGTCTTTTTCTGGTAGTGTTTGCGTACCAGAACTACTTTTTTCCCAAAAATCTTGTAAACCAACATCATGCCGCAATGGAAGTGGACAATCAGGAAATAAATTTGACGATGTAAAGTTCTCTCCTAGAGCCAGATCTTCCTTTATAAGCATGTACTCATTCTTTTTACCACAATTCTTCCTGCGTTTTGGAATTTTTACAGATTCTTTAATTATATGCAGAGGTTCTGTTGTTTGAGTCTCTCTTGAGCGACCAAAATTTGTTTGTTTCTGTGATAAATAAGTTTGAGTTTGCCTAGATTCTATATGTTTGTTACAGTAGGCACTGTTTGTATTGTTGTACTTTAATGGACTGAATGTTTTACTGTTTCTTTTGTATTCTTCTGTTTGCACACCTACATCATAAGTTGTCTTTTGAGACATTTTCCACATTGATCCCACTGTCTCATTTTGAATTGGTAAAATTGTAATTGGTTTATCTATTTTAGAGACTAAAATATTAAGGGATAAAGATTGTTGATTTGCTTTAGTAACAGCGCGCCTGTGAAAAGAATATAGAAACTATAAATAAATTATTTCACATTTCTATTAAGGGAACAAATTTAAATTACCTAGAAGAAGCCTTATATCTTTTATCTACTGCATGCAACGATCGCTTAGCATGAGTGAGTAGTGCCTCGGATGTATTAAATGATTTGGTACATGAGCAAATAAATTCAATACCACAAATTCGCATATGAGCATCCTTCGCTGCTTCTGTAGAGAAACTTTTACTGCACCTATTACAAGGAAATGCTTTTTCAGCATGAACCTTTAAATAGTGCTAAAATAAAAATAAAGTTCAATAACTACTAATTCAAACACGTATGAAAAAAAGATTTATTCTTATGCCAACCTGTTTTAAATATTTCATTGTACTAAAGTGCCTTTCTGATTCCGGTGCATAAATACAAGATTGAACAGGACAATGATATCGTATATTTTCTTTGACAGTTTTGTTTAAATTTTTATGTTGATGAACTTTTAAATCATGCATCTTGAATCGAGGCTCATTTCGAAATATTAAACCACATTTATCACATCGAATATTATTAATTATTACACTGAGTTCTTCGGCTGTTGGGCAAATCATTTTATGCGTTTCTTTATGGTTGCTATACAGGCCATTACAGGCCGTGTTCGTTTATGTACAATGACCGACACCAGAGATCAGGGGGGTGACACCAGAGATGAAACGGGAGATTGCTCATGCGAGGTCCCGAGGCAATCCCTACCGGTAGGCGGCGCTGGTGTTGGCAAACGCGTGTCTCAGGTCCATCTAACCCCTAACGCCATCTATCGGAAGAGACCACGAAGCACGAGCGTTAAGCTTAGAATAGGGTAAAACATATATGCATTGTTGCCAGAAAGCGGAATAAAGAGAGAGCGGAGATATTTTCTCGGACCTCTCTGTCTTTCTCGCTGTTAGCTTCTAGCAGAAGAGTCGAGGCAAAATCTTTCCGTTTCGCTTTGTCGAAAATCTACCAATATTCGATGTCATTTATATTTGCAGGCCAATGCCTTTATACATGATTTTTTCAGCATATTTATTTATCAGCATTGACTTATTTAAATCAATAATAAATTAAGGAAATGCGTATTTGATATATAATAATTATTTTAACTATAATTTCATCGTTATATTTCGCTTATTTCCGTAAAATCTGCATTTCTTTAGTTTATTATTGATTATTGTAAGTCAATGGCAATTAAAAAAAATTTAATCTTAAAAAAAAAAGAAAAATAGCGATCAGGAATCGAACCCGGACCCACGAATCGCCACGCGATTACCTTACCGCCTAGACCACGAGGCTTCTTCAGTGCACCGTAAACAGATAGTCTTTTTAAGGGCTTGAAATCTTCTATTGAAACATAAATAAACGAAGAACCGACATCTTTATTCATTATTATTCTATGATAATGGTACACAAATTAAAGAATAATTATATAATGTAGATTTTCAAAAGCTTTTCCAATAACCAAGAACGGAAACTGCGAGCGTTGATTATTTATCTTCGTTCTTGGCTATTGGAAAAGCTTTTGAAAACTATTCAAAATATAATTATTCCTTAATTTGTGTACCATTATGACAGAATAATAATGAATAAAGCTGTCGGTTGCTCGTTTATTTATATGGTTTAAAAGAAGATTTCAAGCCCTTAAAAAGACTATCTGTTTACGGTGCTCTGAAGAAGCCTCGTGGTCTAGGCGGTAAGGTAATCGCGTGGCGATTCGTGGGTCCGGGTTCGATTCCTGATCGGTACTTTTTTTTTTTTTTTAAGATTAAATTTTTTTTAATTGCCATTGACTTACAATAATCAATAATAAACTAAAGAAATGCAGATTTTACGGAAATAAGCGAAATATAACGATGAAATTATAGTTAAAATAATTATTATATATCAAATACGCATTTCCTTAATTTATTATTGATTTAAATAAGTCAATGCTGATAAATAAATATGCTGAAAAAATCATGTATAAAGGCATTGGCCTGCAAATATAAATGACATCGAATATTGGTAGATTTTCGACAAAGCGAAACGGAAAGATTTTGCCTCGACTCTTCTGCTAGAAGCTAACAGCGAGAAAGACAGAGAGGTCCGAGAAAATATCTCCGCTCTCTCTTTATTCCGCTTTCTGGCAACAATGCATATATGTTTTACCCTATTCTAAGCTTAACGCTCGTGCTTCGTGGTCTCTTCCGATAGATGGCGTTAGGGGTTAGATGGACCTGAGACACGCGTTTGCCAACACCAGCGCCGCCTACCGGTAGGGATTGCCTCGGGACCTCGCATGAGCAATCTCCCGTTTCATCTCTGGTGACACTGCCGTGTTAAGAAGTGGGGCCGTGATTGCAGCGCCACCTAGGAACTATGAGATTTTTTGGAGGAACTAACCGGGCTTTTCCGGTCTTTTCCTAACAGCGGAGCATAATTCGTGTTAGTTGACTATAGCACCCGGAATGATGGAATCTGAGAGCGCTGATTGGTTAATATTGCGTAGTACCAACAGATAATAAGTCGTTACCAATAGTTGGGTACAAAAAATGAGATTCATCCGCCATATTGGTGTGGAGAAATGTTTACATGCTAATCCTAGCAGAAAGAGGTGTAAAATGGAGAAATGTCAAATGGTAAGGTTACTAAAGTAAAAATTGAAAAAAATGAATGAAAAGTATGAATATTCTTAATTTTCCTTCAAAGTATTCAATTTTTACTTTAGTAACGACAACATTTGACATTTTTCCATTTTACACCTCTTTCTGCTACGATTAGCATGTAAACATTTCTTCACACCAAAATGGCGGATGAATCTCATTTTTCGTATCCAACTATTGGTAACGGCCTATTATATGTTGGTACTACGCAATATTGACCAATCAGCGCTCTCAGATTCCATCATTCCGAGTGCTATAGTCAACTAACACGAATCTCCTATGCTTCGCTGTTAGGAAAAGACCCTGTATAATTTCAAAGTGTAAGTTTAAAGGAAAATACTAAAAATAAATAATTACAATTATATAAAGGTTAAACAGTTTTTTATTATATAAAATAATTTTACAAAATAGATATGAAACAAACATAACAATTTTAATATACTATTTATCATACATTATACCATAATTAAATAGTATAAAGGAAAAAATTATGAAATCATAAAATAACATACCTATACAAAACATGACGTATATATTATTAGGAGGATATACACAATTTAAAGCAAAATTATAATACAAAACATATCATGAGAGGTGCTTTAAATCATATAGAACCTATTAATAAATAAAAGTTTACACAATTAAAATTACACTTATCATATTAATATCAACATAATCGATCATAAGTATAAAAATATATATCTATAGATTTATATGAAGGTGAAAACAGTCTAAATCTTAATTTTATTCCTCTCGTATAAAATTATACAATAATCTTCTTCGTCTCATTCAAAAACCTTAAAATGATTAAGCTTTTGATTGAAATAATGAAAATTTCTGTACTACTTCCTAAATGACAAATATATGAAGTTAATTTTGTTTTATTTTTATTGAGACCATATATATATATATATATATATATATAAGACCGTCTCAAATTTTAAAATATTTTTTAATGTACCTTACATCCCACTTGCCTCATTTTTTAATTTTATCTTTAACATGATTTTCCCGCAACATAGAGATTTTACGTTTTTGTTCCTATAGATCACGGAACGACCATTTGATTTTTCCATAACATTGACACAGACAATTTTTATTTAAATAGGTTTTGGTATACAAAACAATTTTCTACAATATATATTCTGTTGCAAATTGCTAGAAAGTTCAATTACACATTTTGTTGGAATATCTCGTTAGTCATTTTATTACTTTATTAATTCTCAGCAAAAAACAGCAAAGTATATTCAACGTAGTGATTTTACATGACTTTTTGATACTTAAATTATTATAATTAAGAAATATCTAACCAAAGTTAAAATAAAAAGAGCTGATAATCTGTTTTTATTAAATATTCGTTTAAATTTTTCAATATATAGTAATTTAAGCACGAAAATTATGTTAAAATACCACATTGAATATACTGTGCTATTTTATGCTAAAAAGGAAAAAATAATAAAATTACTAATGAGAAGTTCTAAAGAAATATGTAATTAAACTATTTACTACTTTCGATTATTTTTGTTTTAAAGCAAATTGATGGAATATCTTTTCAAATAGGTTTTAAATTATATCACTTACATCCTACATTTACTAAAAACCTGATGAACTTCACTTTCATCCCTTCGCAGTGCAAGAGGGTCATTGATAATTTCTTCCAAATCCACATAAGCTTGCGCTGATGGTAAATTTCAAGGTGGCACAGTGTTTTTCTTTAGCCTACAATCAGAAGAATCCATAATCACATCATTTTTATCAAAATGTTTATAAAATACTTTATATTTATTTAAACCATTCAAAGATAGATTTTACAAACCTGGTTTCTAATTTGTTTGACCCATTCTAGTCCAATTACATTCATTGAAATGAAATGTCTTCGATGCTTGCTTTTGTTTGATCATCCTGGCACAATGCATAAATAGTTTTAGGGCATTTTCTTAGACATGCTACTTGATTTTGTCACGCCCATTGGTTCTAAATTCTGTATACAACAAGAAATAGAAATTAAATCATTTTTTAATATTTCGTTATACTGAAATTAACCTAACACCTTCGATAACATTGAACTTTACTTACTTCAAAAAAAAGAAAATCAGGTTGAAGTTATTATTATATAATTGCCCTTGTAGCTCCTGACACTTAAAAACAACTTTCAAACATCTTTCAGTATTTAAAATTACTGTCGAAATAACTTTACTTTAAGAGTATTTTTATACACATTTACGGTAAAAGACTTTCAACTCTTTCAAGCAGCAAGAACTATGGCGGTCGGAAAATGGCGGGATATCGGCGTCGTCAAAGTAGCGACACCAGCGCCACCTAGGAACTCTGAGATTTTTTGAGGAACTATAACGCTGCCCCACTTCGCCTATGAGAGTGTCTCCCCCCCAAGGTTGCCAAGTGTAGTACTTTCGGTACTACCGTAGTACCCAAAAGCGACATATCCTATAGCGTAGTACTATTTTGGGTACTACGCTATAGTCCCTGCTGATACTACTGGTCGGCGGAAATACGTCAGAGGGTAGAGACTGTAGAGGGACCGCAATATAGATATTTCTAATTACTAATTTCAAAATACATAATGCATGGTCCGTGAGCCAAGACAAATGTTAGTATTATTGTATCGTACATACAATATACATACCGCAAGTTATAAAGTAATATAAAGAAATAAAGTGACAGTTTTAATCTTACTGACAGCTGATATACTGATGGTATAAGTGAATAAATAAAGTGACGAAATTTGTAAAATGTACAAAAAAATAATTTTTAAAAGTATATAAAGGACTGAACATTTTAGATAAGTATAACAATAAAGTTTATAATATAAAATGTAAGATATAAATATTTTGTGGTACTTTGTGGGATTTTATTTCAGATTAAATTATAGTAATGTGTTTACTATGTCACTACTGAGGATGGAGCTATGTGGATTGAACATTAAAATGAAAGGAATAGATTCACCATATTATGGTTACTGTGTCATCGCTGAGGATCAAACTGTGTTAATTGAGATGAATATTAAAATAAACAAGTCAACACATTGGGTAAATACGATACAAATAAAGAAGCTGACAGATTACATTTGTAATTTCAAATGTAAGATTTTATATAGTACTTTTTGGGATTTTGTTTCAGATTAAATTATTGTAAAGTGTTTACTATGTCAATGCTGAGAATGGAGCTATGTGGATTGAACATTAAAACAAAAAGAATAGATTCACCATAATGTTATTTCTGTGTCATCGCTGATGAGGATCAAACTGTGTTAATTGAGACAGATATTAAAATAAATGAGTCAGCAATTTAGGTAAATGCAATAATAAATAAAGAAAATGACAGAATAGATATATAATATAAAATGTAAGATGTTTTATAGTACTTTGTGGGATTTTGTTTCAGATTAAATTATAGTAATGTACGTGTGTTTACTGTATCACTGCTGAGGATGAAGCTATGTGGATCGAACATTAAAAAAAAAGAATAGATTCACCATAATGTGGTTACTGTGTCATCGCTGAGGATCAAACTGTGATAATTGAGATGAATATTAAAATAAAGAAGCTGACAGATTAGATATATAATATAACATGTTAGATATTTTACAGTACTTTGTGGGATTTTATTTAAAGTTAATATATGTAAAATAAAATTTTTGTTTTCTTTTTACAATTGTATCTATATTAATTACTATATGTTGCAATCTCTTAAAATTAAGCCTCTGCTTTTATTATCAAACTAATAGTTCCACACGGCAGTGATGCCAGAATCAAGCTTTTAGCAACAAAAATGAAGATAAGCGCTAGCCAGCAGCAGTATAGAAAATTTAAAGGGAAGCGGTACAAACACAACTATGCCTGGAGAGCATAGGTGTGATTTGGACTTCAGGCAACATTGGCGTCAGAAGAAGAGCGACTACCGGTAACTGTGACATTTTTACGTGTCATCCGAGTGAAGTGGTGCTGCGTTTACCTAAAAACTCAAAGCAAATAAAAATGCTTTTCCTAAATTGATTTTTAATATCGATAAAATGGTCAAATGTAGCCATTAATTAATTAGATTTGGTAATAAACACAGAAAATGCGTTTTATTATAACAAATGAGTTGAGGTAAAATAAACTCAATGTTTTTATATTAATCTGTTAACAAATGCATTTTTTTATTTATTATTGAGTCCAATATATTAATGGTTATTAAAAAAAAAATTACTTGTATTGAAAAAAAAATGAAAAAATTTTAAACTTCACCAAGACTCGAACACGAGCCCACCGAATGACAAACGGCAACCTTACCGCCTGCGCTACAGCGCTCACCTGATGTACCAAGAGCAAAACAGCCTTTTAAAGACTGACTACAATTCTTTCACTAACTCGTCATAAACGATCAAAAATTAGCTGCAATAATAAATACATTTATCTCCACAGCATTATTGCACAAAATTTATTATGTTTTTAATTTGAAGCATACATTTTACATGAAGATACGATACTTTAAGCGTGTTCATGCAATACTCTAAATACAAAACTATTCATATGCTGGTTTATCATAGTTATTCGACTACATATAACAAATATTATAATATTAATTAATTTATGATAGTTGAGCATATGAATAGTTTTGTATATAGAGTACTGAATGGTTACCCTTAAATTATCATATCTTCATGCAAAATATATGCTTCAAATTAAAAACAATAAATTTAGTACAATAATGCTATGTAGATAAATGTATTTATTATTACAGCTAATTCTTGATCGTTTATGACGAGTTAGTGAAAGAATTGTAGTCAGTCTTTAAAAGGCTGTTTTGCTCTTGGTACATCAGGTGAGCGCTGTAGCGCAGGCGGTAAGGTTGCCGTTTGTCATGCGGTGGGCTCGTGTTCAAGTCTTGGTGAAGTTTAAAAATTTTTCATTTTTTTTTTCATTACAAGGAATTTTTTTTTTAATAACCATTAATTTATTGGACTCAATAATAAATAAAAAAATGCATTTGTTAACAGATTAATATAAAAACATTGAGTTTATTTTACCTCAACTCATTTGTTATAATAAAACGCATTTTTTGTATTTATTACCAAATCTAATTAATTAATGGCTACATTTGACCATTTTATCAAAATTAAAAATCAATTTAGGAAAAGCATTTTTATTTGCTTTGAGATTTTAGGTAAACGCAGCACCACCTCACACGGATGACACGTAAAAATGTCACGGTTAGCGGTAGTCGCTCTGCTTCTAAAGCCAATGTTGCCTGAAGTCCAAATCACACCTATGCTCTCCAGGCATAGTTATGTTTGTACCGCTTCCCTTTAAATTTTCTATACTGCTGCTTGCTAGCGCTTATCTTCATTTTTGTTGCTAAAAGCTTGATTCTGGCATCACTGCCGTGTGGAACTATTAGTTTGCTAATAAAATCAGAGGCTTAATTTTAAGAGATTGCAACATATAGTAATTAATATAGATACAATTGTAAAAGGAAAACAAAAATTTTATTTTACATATATTAACTTTAAATAAAATCCCACAAAGTACTGTAAAATATCTTACATGTTATATTATATGTCTAATCTGTCAGCTTCTTTATTTTAATATTCATCTCAATTATCACAGTTTGATCCTCAGCGATGACACAGTAACCACATTATGGTGAATCTATTCTTTTTTTTTAATGTTCGATCCACATAGCTTCATCCTCAGCAGTGATACAGTAAACACACGTACATTACTATAATTTAATCTGAAACAAAATCCCACAAAGTACTATATAACATCTTACAGTTTATATTATATATCTATTCTGTCATTTTCTTTATTTATTATTGTATTTACCCAAATTGCTGACTCATTTATTTTAATGTCTGTCTCAATTAACACAGTTTGATCCTCATCAGCGATGACACAGAAACAACATTATGGTGAATCTATTCTTTTTTTTTAATGTTCGATCCACATAGCTCCATTCTCAGCATTGACATAGTAAACACTTTACAATAATTTAATCTGAAACAAAATCCCAAAACGTACTATATAAAATTTTACATTTGAAATTACAAATGTAATCTGTCAGCTTCTTTATTTGTATAGTATTTACCCATTGTGTTGACTTGTTTATTTTAATATTCATCTCAATTAACACAGTTTGATCCTCAGCGATGAAACAGTAACCATAATATGGTGAATCTATTCCTTTCATTTTAATATTCAATCTACATAGCTCCATCCTCAGTAGTGACATAGTAAACACATTACTATAATTTAATCTGAAATAAAATCCCACAAATTACCACAAAATATTTTATCTTACATTTTATATTATAAAATTTATTGTTATCTTATCTAAAATGTTCAGTCCTTTATATACTTTTAAAAATTATTTTTATGTACATTTTACAAATTTCGTCACTTTATTTATTCACTTATACCATCAGTATAACAGCTGTCGGTAAGATTAACCCATTAACGTCCAAAATGTCAAAATTTCTTGCACGTTTTCAAAGTGATTTTTTCCTATGTAATTGGCGTTGAAAAAATTCTTGAACCACATATTCTGATGTAAAATTGCATGCTCTTTCAGAATCGGTTGACAGAATCATGATAAAACTCACAGGAAAAGAGATATGCTCGATTGAAACATAAAAAACACCTAAATTTTCGAAAAAAAAAATTGTTAGGATTTTTTTTCGAAGTGTTACGGTGAAGATATCACCTTGCGACCGTGATCAAATGTGATCATGGGAGTTGAAGTTTAACAGGGAATTTTTTTGTTGACCTTGAACCATCGCTTCTTTACAAAATGGCGGAAAAAACGAATTTTTTTTTTCAATCTTCATCAACTTTTTTCTCGAAATCTATGGTCTTTAGAAAAAAATTTATAAAAACAAAAATGCCTTAGAATCGCTCGAGGAACATTCTCAAATTTTTTCAGAATTTTTTGAGACATTTTTGAAAATTCCATTTCACAAGTTTCCCGGAAAATCAAAAATTGTCTCAAAAAATTCTGAAAAAATTTGAGAATGTTCCTCGAGCGATTCTAAGGCATTTTTGTTTTTATGAATTTTTTTCTAAAGACCATAGATTTCGAGAAAAAAGTTGATGAAGATTGAAAAAAAAAAATTCGTTTTTTCCGCCATTTTGTAAAGAAGCGATGGTTCAAGGTCAACAAAAAAATTCCCTGTTAAACTTCAACTCCCATGATCACATTTGATCACGGTCGCAAGGTGATATCTTCACCGTAACACTTCGAAAAAAAATCCTAAAAATTTTTTTTTTCGAAAATTTAGGTGTTTTTTATGTTTCAATCGAGCATATCTCTTTTCCTGTGAGTTTTATCATGATTCTGGCAACGGATTCTGAAAGAGCATGCAATTTTACATCAGAATATGTGGTTCAAGAATTTTTTCAACCCCAATTACATAGGAAAAGATCACTTTGAAAACGTGCAAGAAATTTTGACATTTTGGACGTTAATGGGTTAAAACTGTCACTCTATTTCTTTATACTACTTTATAACTTGTGGTATGTATGTACGATACAATAATACTAACATTTGTCTTGGCTCACGGACCATGCATTATGTATTTTGAAATTAGTAATTAGAAATATCTCTATTGCGGTCCCTCTACAGTCTCTAACCTTTGACGTATTTCCGCCGACCAGTAGTATCAGCAGAGATGAAACGGGAGATTGCTCATGGCATTGTCCTAAATTAATCCTTGCCGGTAGGCGGCGCTGATGCTTGTTAGAAATCGAAAATTCCATAAAACCACTAGCGCCATCTGTCGGACGCGAATGAGAAGCACTTTGTTAGGCACACACACCATTACAGTGGTGCGAATGCGTGTGCAACCTCCTTCGGTTACCATCGCTCAGCTTCGGACATCTTCGCAATACATCGAGTTCGAGAGAGAACGGTATAGTTTTATCGGATCTCTCTCTCCCTCTCGATCTAACTTTCGTTTAGCCGAAGAGCCGAGTAAAATTCCTTTTCGTCCTGCTTCAATCCTCCTCCATCTTTCAAACCTCAGATTTGAGTTCGATTCCATCCAATAAATTTTTTTTTTTTATTGTTGAATGTTTCTTTATTGCCATGAACATATTAGATTAAAAAATATGTAAAAATGGGGTTTTAATATTCCATAATTACGCTCAAAATGTTCTTATAAAAATTTAATTTTTATTTCGTTATCAATTCAAATAAGTTATTAATGATTACTATAAATATTCTAAAATTATAAAAAATGGAAAAAAAAAGAGTCGAAGAGGTCTCGAACCTGGGCTCACCGGTTCCAAAAGCTGAGTACGCGTATTTGTAGCTATAAAGTTTATGCAAGTTTATCATACTTATCCTTAAGTCTCTTATAGCGCATGTGGTAAGGTCTTGGCTTTTGGAACCGGTGAGCCCAGGTTCGAGACCTCTTCGACACTTTTTTTTTCCATTTTTTATAATTTTAGAATATTTATAGTAGTCATTAATAACTTATTTGAATTACTAATAAAATAAAAATTAAATCTTTATAAGAATATTTTGAGCATAATTATGGAATATTAAAATCCCATTTTTACATATTTTTTAATCTAATATGTTCATGGCAATAAAGAAACATTCTACAATAAAAAAAAAAAAATTTATTGGATGGAATCGAACTCGAATCTGAGGTTTGAAAGATGGAGGAGGATTGAAGCAGGACGAAAAGGAATTTTACTCGGCTCTTTGGCTAAACGAAAGTTAGATCGAGAGGGAGAGAGAGATCCGATAAAACTATGCCGTTCTCTCTCGAACTCGATGTATAACGAAGATGTCCGAAGCTGAGCGATGGTAACCGAAGGAGGTTGCACACGCATTCGCACCACAGTAATGGTGTGTGTGCCTAACAAAGTGCTTCCCATTCGCGTCCGACAGATGGCGTTAGTGGTTTTATGGAATTTTCGACTTCTAATAAACATCAGCGCCGCCTACCGGCAAGGATTATTTTAGGACCCTGCCATGAGCAATCTCCCGTTTCATCTCTGCCATTACTGGGTGCATCCAGAAGCACAACCGCTCAGTGAGCGCTCACGGAGCGCTTGCCTAATCCCCTAGGCAAATGTACTGAATGAAACTGCTCATTAAGCTGCTCAGAGTGAGCGGCCGCCATTTTCGTGAGCCTAATTTTCAGTCGCTCACTCAGCCGCACTTTCTGCTCAATCTGCAGTATTCGCGCGGAATTTAAAAGTTACCTAACATTTCTAGATCAGTGAAACAAATTTAAATGTTTGCAAGTAGTCTGGATTCCGTTTCGTTGTAATCAAAAATGTCTGATTTAATGTTTTAAAAGTGAAGAAACTTTATTTAACTTTTCAGAAAAAAAATAATGTCATTTGAGCATCAATATAATATTAATGGAATATTATATGCAATTACAGAAACGGAGGATATTCATGCTAGAATAAATAATGGTAATGTTATAAATTAAACACTCATTGAAATCCGAATATTATATAAATAATAAATATAGCTGTAATATTATAGTTTTTTATTGAATAAATTTAAATATATAAATAAAATACTTCTGTTTTTTTAGTTTAGATGCTGAGTTTGCATTGGCATACGTGAGAGATAATTCCTCGCATTTAGAGTTTCAAGTACAAAGAACACAGGAAAACGTAAATGGTGAGTAAAAAATGCAAATGTATAGTTTTATTACTGCTTAAAATTTACTTGACTTAAATAAATTAAAGAGTGTTAAGGCAGTAATTTAACATATGAAAGTTTTTATTGTTTAATATATTTATGTCAAACTGTGTGTGAGTGTGTGTGCTTTTATATAATAATAATTCTTTATTTAAACCTGTTACTACATTTTTTCCTACTCCATTGTTTCTTGTATTACAAATTAATTCTACGTTGCAACTATATATTAAGCACACCCATTACTCTTAATATCTTCTAAAGATATACAATTATCGTATAAACCAGTAATTAATATTTCATTTGTAGATGATACGTTTCTGTGGACACGGAGCACTATTCAACTTTTGTTCAATGAATATGATAAAAGAAAGGAGAAATTTAGGTCTCCAATAATTAAAAAAAAATTATTATGGGTCCAAATAAGAGATGAATTATTAAAATTTGGTCATAATATCAGTAGTGAAGCATTAGACAAGAAGTTTAGAAATTTGAAGAAAACATATTTAAAAATTTATGACAACAATAAAAAGACAAATACTGGAAGAGGGGCTGTTACATGGGAGTATTACAATACTTTTCTAAAAATATTTGAAATGGACAAAGCTGTGAGCATGGATAATACTTTGAGCAGTATGACAGTTATGATGGAGAATGACAAAACGGTAAATCCATCAATATTAAATTTACCTCCTTTAGAATTAAGCTCCGATCAAATTCTTGTTCCTGAAAATACAGAAAGTGATGTAGATATTCCCGATACAAATATTGAAAATAACAATAATGAAATTAGTGGAAATAAAAAGAAAAGGAAACTTGTGAAACGAAATTATGGATTCCATAAAGAGATGTTAGAGATAGGAAAAGATCAACTTCAAGAATCAAAGAAATTGAGAATGTCGCTAGATGAAATGGTAAATATTCACAAAGAGCGAAATAATATTTTAAAAGAAATAGCAGATAATTTGAGAAATAATAATTCACAATGAAAATGTGATTCAGTGGTTAAAAATTGAAAGGAACAATTGGAGTTGTGTCGTTTGATAAATTTCATTATTATTGCATTATTTAAAACTACTTAATGTATTTACAGCTGCGCATAATATTTTTGTTTATAGTTTATATGTGGAAACAGTATTTAAAAAGACTTATTAAGTTAGGAAAAAAATAATTTGTTTTGTTTTTCAGTTATATTTACTGTTATGTGTGGTGTATGAAGCATGTTGCCTTATGGTTAATTAAACAAATGCTCATTATATATTAAAGTAATATTGATAAAAATTTCTTTTACCATTATTTCAATCCTCAGAATGGACAGTAATTTGCACAATATGGCATTAATAAATATATTACTTCAAAAACATATATTTGGTTGAAAATTATTTTCTTTTAATTCTACATACATATATTCATTTTTATATCTGTATTTTTTTATTTACCAATTGTACAACTTACAGACCCTAGGAATATTAGTTTATTAAATAAGATAATTGTATTATAGACTTTATATAATACATTATAAACTGTAATACATAGTATATATAATAAAAATATTGACTTTTTTATGGAGGCAGTATTTAATTTAAAAAAAAATATAGAAATTTGTTTTTATTTAGTATAACGATTGTGCAATAGCATTTCTTCTATTGTGACCTATGTTATCAACTGCATTAAAAATGTCCTCATCCTCTTGTTCTTCTTCTTCAATTTCATCAATAACATAGTCATCATCATCAGCAAAACCTTCTTTCATTAAAATGAAATTATGCAAAATGCATGCCGATGCAATTGCATAATTAATAAGGGATATATTGGACATTTCTAAATATTTTAATTTACGAAATTTTCCTTTTAATAAAGCGAATGTTCTCTCAATAGTAGACCGGGTAGAGCTTAACCTTTGATTAAGTCGTTGCTGCTCCTGACTTAAATGTCCATTGTCCTTGTACGGTACCAGTAGGAAACTAGATAATGGGTAAGCACTATCACCAATTAAGTAATTTCTTGAAGAAAGTAAACTATGATACTTAATATTTTTAAAAATGGGACTGTTCCGGAAAACACGTGCATCGTGTACTCGTCCGGGTACACCAATGTGCACATCTATAAATCTTCTGCTACTATCGCATACACCTTGTAGGATAACACTGTGAAAACCTTTCCTATTATAATAATCAACTTCATTATTATGAGGCTGCATAATAGGAATATGACAACTAGGGATTGGCGATTGTGGACGATTAAATTGAGGTCTCGATTATTAATCGATTATTTGTCCAATTATTTTGAGCTTCGATTATTCGATTATATATTATTTTTCAAAAGTTAATCGTAAAATAAATCGAATTTTAAAAGAATATAGGGTGTAGGGTGCTTTATTCAATAAGCCTACAAATCGATACAATCGGACACAAATGGTATATTTATGTCCGATTGTGTTGATGTTTAGGGCACGTTCACGGAGACGCTATCAACGCTACTGTGCACACACATTTCAATCATTTTTCTATGCGCAGTAGCGTTTGCAGTGCTAAAAGCATGCTCCGTGAATGTGCCTATAATAATCTAGGCCGGGATGCATAAACAGAACTTGAGTTCAAGCTCACCTTGAAACCTATAAGATGTGTTACGTAGACTATAGATTTTACCCGTCTTAAGCTTGAACTTTAGCTTAAGTTTTGTTTATGAATCCCGGGGCTAATATGGGCTATTTATGTAATAGTAGCTTTCTTTTCAATCAAAAACTTAGTTAAGTCTCAGTTGAGCGACTCTGTTTAATATAGTTTATGTGGCTTGAATTGTACAAAACTGACTGGTTGAACTATGATTGAATTGAGATTTCTGTTGAAAGAAAATCTACTAACACATGTTAGGATATAACGAAGAATTAATATAGGCTTCAAAAAATAAGTATAATATATTACTGAAGTAAATATAATGTCTCGTACAATATCAAAATTAAATATACATAATGCCACAGGTAACGACTACATAAAATTTTAATAAACTTTTTAAACTTTTGCAGAAAAAACAAGCACTGATAATATATATCGCTTAGTGCCTAGAGGCACTATACAACTCACACACAAAAATATCAAAATTTGAGTCAATCGTACTTCTCTAACAGCTCTGTATCATATATATATATATACTCGTATATACTATATAATATACATAAATATGGGTAGATACGAGGACGTACCCATAACTGTCATTTAGTAAAAACTTCTACATTTATATATCCATATATACGCAAATATGCATATATACGCGTAAATAACAAACACTATTAGTCAGTATACGCTAGTTAAGTAACTTTGACCGGGAACATGCGCGCCTCTCGCGGATGTAAATTGAAAAAGAGGGAGTATAATCATTCCTGCCTCCTGCCGCTCATGCGATGTCCCGAGGCAATCCCTACCGGTAGGCGGCGCTGGTGTTGGCAAACGCGTCTCAGGTCCATCTAACCCCTAACGCCATCTATCGGAAGAGACCACGAAGCACGAGCGTTAAGCTTAGAATAAGGTAAAACAGATATGCATTGTTGCCAGAAAGCGGACTAAAGAGAGACCGGAGATGTTTTCTCGGACCTCTCTGTCTTTCTCGCTGTTAGCGTCTAGCAGAAGATACGAGGCAAAATCTTTCCGTTTCGCTTTGCCGATAATCTACCAATATTCGATGTCATTTACATTTGAAGCCTAATGCCTTTATACATGATTTTTTCAGCATATTTATTTATGAGCATTGACTTATTTAAATCAATAATAAATTAAGGAAATGCATATTTGATATATAATAATTATTTTAACTATAATTTCATCGTTATATTTCGCTTATTTCCGTAAAATCTTCATTTCTTTAGTTTATTATTGATTATTGTAAGTCAATGGCCATTAAAAAAAATTTAATCTTAAAAAAAAAGAAAAGTACCGATTAGGAATCGAACCCAGTCCCACGAATTGCCACGCGATTACCTTACCGCCTAGACCACGAGGCTTCTTCAGTGCAACGTAAACAGATAGTCTTCTTAAGGGCTTGAAATCTTCTTTTAAACCATATAAATAAACGAGCAACCGACAGTTTTATTCATTATTATTCTGTCATAATGGTACACAAATTAAGGAATAATTATATTTTGAATAGTTTTCAAAAGCTTTTTCAATAGCCAAGAACGAAGATAAATAATCAACGCTCGCAGTTTCCGTTCTTGGTTATTGGAAAAGCTTTTGAAAACTATTCATTATATAATTATTCTTTAATTTGTGTACCATTATGATAGAATAATAATGAATAAAGCTGTCGGTTGCTCGTTTATTTATATAGTTCAATAGAAGATTTTAAGCCCTTAAGAAGACTATCTGTTTACGATGCACTGAAGAAGCCTCGTGGTCTAGGCGGTAAGGTAATCGCGTGGCGATTCGTGGGTCCGGGTTCGATTCCTGATCGGTACTTTTCTTTTTTTTTTAAGATTAAATTTTTTTTAATGGCCATTGACTTACAATAATTAATAATAAACTAAAGAAATGCAGATTTTACGGAAATAAGCGAAATATAACGATGAAATTATAGTTAAAATAATTATTATATATCAAATACGCATTTCCTTAATTTATTATTGATTTAAATAAGTCAATGCTCATAAATAAATATGCTGAAAAAATCATGTATAAAGGCATTGGGCTGCAAATGTAAATGACATCGAATATTGGTAGATTTTCGGCAAAGCGAAACGGAAAGATTTTGCCTCGTATCTTCTGCTAGACGCTAACAGCGAGAAAGACAGAGAGGTCCGAGAAAATATCTCCGCTCTCTCTTTAGTCCGTTTTCTGGCAACAATGCATATCTGTTTTACCCTATTCTAAGCTTAACGCTCGTGCTTCGTGGTCTCTTCCGATAGATGGCGTTAGGGGTTAGATAGACATGAGATGCGTTTGCCAACACCAGCGCCGCCTACCGGTAGGGATTGCCTTGGGACCTCGCATGAGCAATCTCCCGTTTCATCTCTGGTGATGGCGATATTGTATCGATATATCGAAATTTCGATATTTTGATATCGATATTACTATATTTTGTATCAATACTTTCTTCTTCGATACAGGCCTGTATCGATACAAAGGCTTCAATATCAAACTTCGATACACATATAATATATATATAATTAATATATGCAATAATTTCCGATACAATTAGGCCCGGAGTCACAAGTCTTTAACTTTGGGGATTATTTTTACTGAAAGACATTAAGAAAAGCCTATTTGGTATGTAAATTCATTATCGTGACAGGATTTCAATGAAATTGAGTTTAATGGTAGAAGATATCAATTATCATTTATATAGACAATTTTGAAATGCCGAATTTTCACCTGACTCTTTTTCATTTTTTAAATAATAAGAAATACAGTATAAAGGATTTTCTTTACAATTACACGTATAGTGTTAAATTATAATTAATGCGTTTTAATAAATTTTTTGCGTGAAATTGTTATTTATAATTTTAAAGTTAATTAGTAAAATAAACACATTTGCTTAAAAAACAAGGAATTATTGGTTTATTATATTAAGAATTAGGAGCAACTGTTTTAAGGCATGTTGCTTGTTCAGTAATTATTTTCCCTTTTTTTGCCACATTGAAATTATATTGGTATGTAGAATAAAAATAATGTTTATTGGATACGGCGACACTTTACCACCCGCCGTTAGTAATTTGGTTATTTAAGATTGGCAACACTGAGGCCATGAAGTATTATAGCAAAGATGAATACTTTCTCAGTCATCCTGCCTATCAAACACACACGTTACATACACAGCCATACATATTATGAATTATCTCTGGCCGTGTTCGGGAATTTACTGCCAGTACTGGCAGTATTACGTCATTAAGTATACTGCGAATAGCGTTTGATTATTCGAAGTATACTTTAGATTAAAAGTAAAATGTTAAAACCGAACGATATTTCAGTATGCTGCAAATTCATTTGCACGTTTCATTACACTATATACAGTTAAATAAAAGAGACGTGTTTAGAATCAAGTATACATTATTTATTTCAATATTACAATATTATTGTATGTACGCGCACGTAATATGGATCCTACTATTTTTTATTATTATAACATTCTTCAAGATTTTTTGGAAAGTGAATCAGAAACATCTGATGAGGAAGATTTTCTTAATGCAGCTGAAATGATGATCAGTATGAATACAGAGCATAACATACCGCGAAGAAACGTTAGAAATTATGTAGAAACTAGTGTATACGCTTACACAGACAAAGAATTTAAAAGTCACTTTCGGTAAATATTATATTTTCATTTAAACACATCCAAATAATTAAATGTATAATCGCTCAAAAAAATTCTACATAATTATGCTCTGCTGCACGCCGCTAGAAAATATGATTTGCATCTTTTGTTAGAGCGAGTAAACTTGCATTAATTTTAACCCCTAAGGCCCGGTGTCACAAGCCTTATTTAAGTTACATCAAGCTAATTATACTATATTATATGTTACGTAGAATATAGTATAAATACTCGATTTAACTTAAATAAGGCTTGTGACACCAGGCTTAATAAATTGAAAATGCTATATTTTACATAACATAATATAACATTTTTTTTAATATGAGCTCGATTTATTCACCTCTTGACCATTCACTTTGTAGTATAAAAAAACCTTATTCTGATTTATAGATTAGAACGTAGTACATTTAGATTTTTATTAGAACTTCTGACTTCTGAGCTCCAAAGAAAGTCTGTAATTGGAAGACATCCACTAACTCCAGAAAGTCAATTACTGATAGCTATTTGGGTATTTGCAACACCGAATTCCTACAGGTGCAGTTTGTTTTGATGAAAAAAGATAAGAAAATAATTTCCAAAATTCAATTCAAAAAGTTGTAGCATGGTAAAGTTTTTATATTATAATTAATAGGTGCGTTAGCGATCGATTTAATGTCAGCAAGTCAACGGCTTGGTATTGCTTAAAGAAGGTGATGAACGCATTGTATCGCCATCGGAGGAGATTTATTAGATGGCCTTCTGCAGAAGAAGCTAAAATAACTTCTACAGAAATCGAAAGAAGATATGGATTCCCAAAAACTATCGACGCAATTGATGCGACGCATATAAAAATTGCAGCTCCAAAAAAATACCCAGAGGCATATATAAATAGAAAAGGGTTTCATTCAATACAGTTACAGGTATTAATTATATGTATAATTACAATTTCATGTACGCTGACCGGCATGTATGGCGTTTCTTGATGCGTTTAGGAGCTGCGTTAGGACCGCTCATCATCAATAACTCAAAACGAAAAAGCTGAAGTTAGCATACATTTTATATAAAAATACTTTCAATAATAACATTTACAGTTTTTTTAATAAAAAATGTATGCTCCCGCTCTTTTCCGTCATTGGTAACAGGCTTTATAATGCGATTCCTAAATTCATCGAAGGATGCCATACATGCTGGTCAGTGTACATTTTTATCTTATACAGTTTCATTCATACCTTATAATATTTGTTATGTAGGTTACATGTGATCATAATTTAAAATTTACGCATGCATATTGTGGTTAAGCTGGATCGGTGCATGATATGCGAGTATTTAGACTATCGAATTTTGAAGAACTTTTAACACATTCTAACTTTCCCGATGATACGCATTTATTAGGGGACTCTGCTTATAAGTTACATAAAAACTTAATTATCCCATTTAAAGATAATGGACGACTCTCAGAGTATCAGGTACAATTTAATAAATGTCACTCATCAGCACGAATGATAGTAGAAAGATCATTAGGCTTATTGAAAGGAAGATTTCGGAGCATACTGGACAAACTTCCCATGACCAGAACCGATCTGATCCCGAAATATATAATAGCATGTTGTATACTGCACAATATTTGTATCTTAAAAAATGATCTCGTTGAAATACCGATTGTTACTGATGAAACAACAGTAGAATCTTCAAACGAAGAACTGTCGTATAACATAGGTAATAGCTCGCAAGATAAAGAAGAGGCAATATTGAAGCGTAATGCTATCTTATACTATCTTACACACAGAAATTCTGAATAAATGTTTAAAAATTTAATAATTAATATCACATTTTTTCTACAAATGTTTTTTACATTATTATACTTATTTTATATTATCTTAAGAAAATAAATAATAAAAGTCAAATTATAACAAAACTAGAATAATCTGGTAATACTTGCATGTAATAAAATAAAAAACAGGAACATTAATTGAAAAAAATGTCAACCTCTCTATATCCTTAAAAATAATAAATATTTCTAAATAAACTATTTCTTTGATACACTAAGAAGAATATTTTCAATTCTTTTTAAATGTTCAAGTTTCTCTTCGTGTCTTTTTCTTGCTTCTTCTCTAGATTTTTCTTTTTCAGCTAAACATTTTTCTGTATAATTTTTGAATATGTCAATTAGCTTTTTTTTCTTTCCTACAACAAAATATTATTAATGGTGCTTATATTTCTAAACTAAACCTAATACTATTGGATGTTATAAAATGTTAACTTGATAAAATTTACCTGGTGGTTCATAATTTTCATTTTCATCTACAACATTGCTCCCGCTATGGCTTCTGGATTCATGTAAGGTTTACTACCAAGTATTTCATGCATAACCTGCAAATTCAATTATATGATTATAACTAATATGATCTTAATTTATACCTAGTTATTAAAATTACTTATTATAACAAACATAAATTAAATCAATTTACCTCGTAATATTCCCATTTTTGAGCTGGAGCATTGCCTGATTTTTTGTTATGGTCATTTATTTTTTTATATTGGCGTTTCAAGGCTTGAAACTTAATTGCACATTTTGGTCCTGGAATATTGTAATTATGCAATATCATCTTTTGGGAAACATTTTCCCAACACCGTTTAACGGAAATCTTTCCGTCATTAAAAATATGCTCTAAACGTTTATATATATCAATCAACATTAAAGTTTCCTGCCTAGACCATGTATGTGAATCTACATGAATAAATTATATTTATCATTTCATATTATAGAACATAATAAATATGTGTAAAATCTCTTGCTTACTACTTTGTGTATTATTTTCCTCTATGGAAGGTGGAATGTCAACATTTTTTTCTCTAAGACTTTGATCGCTCATAATTTCCTCTCTAAGTGATGTATTTTGTACATTTTCTTCTATAGGAATAAGATTGCCCACAGTTTCGTCTATAGATGCTGGATCGTCCACATTTTCTGCATTGTAATGATCTATAAATCAATAATTTTATATAACCTTCACATAATTAATATAAAATTGCTTACCATTTATTAAACTGGCGCCAGTATAATTTAATTGGATATCTGCATTATCTAATAATTTAATATTTTGATTATTGAAGTAGTTACTACTCATTCCAAAACTACTTTTTGCTTTCTTAAGAAGCAAATAAGCAAAATTGACATCTGTAAAAAATAATTAAACATAGAAGGTATGATGAAAACAATAAGATTATCAAAATGAGAACAAATAATATATATATATATTCAGTAAGATATATCAGAATTTATTAAAGTATTATATCTATTCTTAATTGGAGTTAAACTTCTTTTATTCTATTTCAGTTTTAAATAATTCCACGTCAAATTTCAATTTTATTTACAGTGCCTCCACACGGAAGCATTGCTTGGAAGTATTTCACTAAAGTCTCCCAAGGAGTAAAATGCAGTTTTTGCAATTCGGTGATTGTTTCAAGTGGAAATACAAGCAATATGTTGAAACATTTGAAAAAAAAGCATCCTGAAGTTTTAGAAGGTTTTGAAGGGCCTGTTCTTAAAAAATCAAGGATGGAAGTAAGTTTATATTTTTCTTTAATATTTACTAATATTCTTTATTAAAATAAAATGTAAATGTTAACAGTCTTGTACAGAGATAGAAGAATTAATTGATAAGCCATCCATGTCTAGTCTAATAAGCACGCCATCATCATCTCAGCTACTCTCTTCTGGCCTAATAAGTACGTTATCATCATCATCATCTGAGCCATCCACGTCTAACCAGCATACGTTATTATCACCTACACCACTAACGTCTAAAGTTGCAGCTGCAACTGTGCTAAGAAAAAAAAGATCAATGGAAAATAAGTATTTACATAATCAACCAACTATATCTAAATCAGTTGCTTCGATGAAATCTTTTGAACGTATGTAAAGCTTTATCCTACGTTTATTTTTATATTACCACAAAATATATTACTTTTGAAAGCTACATTTCTTAAATTTTAGTTGGTGGAAAAAAATCAACAGAAATAACGAATGCAATATTGTACATGATTGCCAGAGATAATTGTCCATTAAATACTGTTGAAAAAAAAGGTTTCCAAAAATTGATGAAAGTTAGTGTACCAATGTATCAAGTTCCAAGTAGAAAATTAATTACAAAATTAATAGAAGAAAAATACTCGGCGTTATCCTCAATAGTGTCTGAAAGATTATCTAATGTGGACCATATATCACTAACAACAGACATTTGGACCGATACTATTAACACAAAAAGTTATATTGGCTTAACAGCCCATTATGTTTGGAATAATACATTGAAAACTGCAACATTAAGTGTACTTGGATTGTCAGAGCGCCATACAGCTAATAACATTAGTGAGTGGATATTGGAGATTCTAGAAATGTGGAAAATCAAAAATACAAATGTAGTAGCTATTGTGAGTGATAATGCATCAAACATGACAAGAGCAATTAAAAATGCATTTGGTGATGACAGATTTGTTTCATGTTTTGCTCATTCATTAAACCTGGTAGCAACACAAGTGTTAAGTGACAAGAATATCAAAGAAATTGTGGATAAAGTAAAAACAATTGTAACATTTTTTAAACACTCAGTCGTGACATCTGATGAAATAAGAAAAAAAAGTAGCCTAAAATTAATTCAAAGTGTTCCGACTCGATGGAATTCCACATTTCACATGCTCGAACGATTTACTGAACTATCTTTGATAGCAGGAGCAATATTGTTGCAGTTTCCCGAATCTCCACCAATATTATCTGCAATCGAACTGCAAACAGTGTCTGAACTAATGAAAGCTTTACGTCCTTTAGAACAAATTACGAAAGAACTTTGTGCAGAATACCATGTTAGTGTGAGTAAAGTTATACCAGTAGTTAACTGTTTAAGTAACAAGCTAAAGGGTTTAAATATGCAAACAATAGTTGGGAAACATCTATGTGCATTATTAATAAGTGCTTTACAAGACAGATTTGGAGGCATTGAGAATAATAAGATATTAGCCATTGCTACAATACTGGACCCTAGGTTCAAGCTATTACATTTTAGTAATGAAAGAGCATTAGAAGTAACTATATCATTTATTAAAAACGAATTACTACTTGTAAATAACTGTGAAACCTCTAAAGAAGACTGCATTATTGATGTGAATGCTGAAGAAGATATTAGTGATGTTTGGAGCTTTCATAAAATATTAGTAGCAGCAGAAAATAAATTAAAGCATGATCAGCATCACTGCTTAGATAGTATGCCGAGATCATTGGAGTACTACATCAATTTCGACAATTGTACATTGGAAACCAATCCAATTACTTTTTGGAATACTAATTTTGGTAAATCGTACTCAGATTTAAAAAAATTAGCTTCAAAGTACTTACCAATTAGTGCCACATCCGTGCCTTTCGAGAGATTATTCTCAAAGGCAGGAAATATTATGAATGAAGCCAGAAATCGGCTGTCATCCGAACATTTACATCAAATATTATTTTTAAACTCCTTAAGCGAAGAAGAATTTTTTTACTAAAGATATTGTATACCTTATTCTATGTATTATTATCTATGCGCGAGGTCTGCTTCGAGCTCCGCCGAAGGTTTATTTTTGTTTCTCAAGGGTCTAATGAATAAATCTATTTTTCAAAATACAATAATCAGCTTTAAAATTAATATTTATTAAAAAATTATATTTATAATTATCTTACAGCATGATTCTGAGGACAAGTATTGAATTCTTAAATAAAAGCATTATATTACGGCTTTAATAATTCGATTACATAAAAGAATTAAGAATTTTAGCTGTTTTTACGCGTTTATTTCACACTCAGCGAAGCCTGTACAATACCCACGATTGCACAATTATTTAATTACACTTCTAGTTTTCTGAAATATTTCTAAACTTGACACCATTGTAACGTCCCGGTTCGCGTGGACGGATTTCAATATGTAAGATCGGCTCGTTCGTGAATAATCCGTTTCGGGTACTATACGTTGGACTAGTTTGCCCGGGACCGGTCGCGATTCGATTCGTTCGTGGTGCGGAATGATGCTGAGATTTTTACCTTTTCGTCTGGATGCGCCTCTTCGTGATCGATGGGAAGTGGAAATGCGGAGAGAATAATACACACTGATTGTACTTGGAAGATATTAAAATAATATAATTATTGAAAATACGAAAATTGATTACAATTACTTACGAAATGATAATTATGCTACGATATACAAGTAGTACAAAAGGAAAAGTAACAATCGATTAAAATAAAAGTATGACCTCGTTAAAAGAATTAAAATGAATGAATTGAATTGAAATTAGTCGCTACGTTCTTAACCTAGGGCTGGACTCTCTGACCATCGGAGTGGGGGTGCGCGTTGGGTTAACGCGCATGAGGTTGTCCCCCTCTCCACTATCTTATGAGGAGCGTTATTGCTATAATATGTGCTCCCAAGGGAAAAGGATGTTACACCTTCCCCCCTGGGAAAAATAAAAGAATTGGACGAATTCTTTTATGCTAATGGGGTCAGGGAGCCCATTGTTAGCCACAAGGGCTTTACTCTACTTAGGGAATTAAAGCTGATTTCCTGAGGTGTGGGCCTGAGCATCTTCTTCTGCTTTGAGTCGCCTAGTACGGCTTTCCAGGATGAATTTGACGCAGTGGGGACATTCATCCCTAGGATCGTCTATGTATGCCTATGAAACACATGAGACAACTCGGGCATCGGGGGTAGCTGGTGTATATCTTCCCTTTGCATTCGAAGCACTTTATCTTCTCTGTAGGGGTGGCTCTCGAAATCTGTATGTATTCCCGCGCGTGGTATAGTTATTTCACCTCCGGATCCTTGTTATCGAAACACCGGTGACAAATAAGCCCCGGGCTGGCAATGTCTCCGTCTAATACAATGCGGGCTCCCCTCGTACAGTATACCTTGGCTGCCCCTTTGATGTAGAATTGCTCGTTGTCCATGATTGTACTGCGATGGAAAATTATAGAAATCTGGAAGGGAAACTAAAATAAAGGGTGGTTAGTAATGTCAGCAGTCGTTAGTGTGACGTGATTAAGCTCTAGTGAGGTCTAGGAATATCGAGCTATGATTATTCGGTGCACTGGGAGGATAGGGGTTTTGGGCGCTATTTTGCCCATCGAGATCGTCCCTGCGGAGGTCCAAGGACCTTTGTGATCTATGTAAAGTAGGATACAATGTCGGTTCGGTGTTGGAGCGTGATCCTTCGGGAGCTGCCTCTTCGGTTCTCTCCGCTTCGTTGTCTCCCCTTCTGGCCTCGGGTTCAGGATTCCGTCTCCTCGCAACAGCTTGGTGCAACAGCAAGTTGTTTAGCGAGTTCCAACATGCCCCCACTAGGTGAATTCCCCATCCATAGGCTGCGTGCAAGGCGTAACCATGCAACAGGGTATCAAGGGTCATCTTTATCACGACGTATACCATGTATATTCCCAATAGCCCGGCACTAGTGGTCCCGAAAGTGGTCATCCCCATCCAGATTTTTCCCATGGTGGTTTGGGTAATTTTTTCCAGTGCCGTTTCGTCTAATAAATGGTGAATTGATATGCCCTCTTCCATGGATGGTCGTCCTGAGAAACTTCTGATGACGTTATTGGTCAGGGCTGGTCTTTCGGCCGAGAACATGATGTGGTCTCGCAATCGGTCAATATCATTCTGGCTGTATATACCGGAAGTAGCCAAGTTTCCAGGTGATAGGTACCTCCAGGTAAGTCGGGTTTTCGGCTTCAGCTTTTCTGGGGCACTTACGTCCAGAGCTTTTGGTAACAGGCGCACCCATCCATGTTCAGTCAAATGGCGTGTTGGTAAGACGCTGGAGCAATCTCTCTTAGTGCCATACCTCTTTAAAATCCTTGATCGGGGGGCCACGAAGTACGATTCGTTGAGGTAGGTTACTGGGAGTTCTAGGAAACACTCCAATGTCTCCCGAATCTCCACTCGCACAGGGATGCATTTTATAACGTAGATTACTTCCCCTGCTAGATCCGCAGTGTATCCCGGTCCTTTCATAAGTGTGTACGCGAAATCGGTGGGGTTAGAGGCAGCAGTCGACAATGTGATCTCCAACAGTTGACGCTCCATATCACACTTTTGCCTGATGATATACGTATATAATGAATTTACCTGGTTGCGGATATGTCTTTCTACGTATATAAACTTCGAATTTATGTAAGTGAATAGGTCCATGTTTTCAACTGACATGTCCCTGAATTTTGGGAAAGTATTTCCTGCTTGAGTTTCCAATACGAATAATTTAGGGTGTTCTGTGCGATATAACTCATATCCACATATCTTCAGGCTAGTCGTGCGAGTCAGGGCGAAAGTGATGTCATTAGAGATAACGGAGAAGACCTCGGGTGCGTTCGTTGATCCAACTTCTTGAATCTTCTGGGCTTTGCCTTCATATAGGACGTGATACCCAGAGAAGTCGCCAGTACTGGAAGGAGTTAACTGCCAATATGTGTTCCCGTCTTGCACATCCATGCATTCCAGATCTCCAGCGTGGCATACCGTTCCAGAGGGTAGATTAATTTTACCTGTGGGTGTTCGTAAGATGCTTATTCCAGATTTAAGCGTAATTTCCAGTGACCCCTGAACGATCACGTTATCCCAGGACCCGTAAGTATCTGCATAGTAAGTTCCGATACATTTCCCGTCATTGTCTATCCTTCCTGCAGCGTGACTGGCCTGGAGGTGGTAGAGTTTGGTTTCAAGTCTGATATTACTATACGATCGTTGAAGTAGAAAACACCGGTAGAGTGCATGGTGCGGCATTGTTGTTCGTTAATTTCCTTGATGTAAGAGACAAACCCGTTGTGCACTTCAGAGGTGTGTGAGTGCATTCCGCAGTATTTTACGGTTCTTGAATAATGGACCAAACATTGTATGATCTCGATGGGTTGATAATCAGCGATTTGGAGGACTTGGATATAGGTAGGAGTGGTTTCGGTTTGGATGTTCTTTATATTGCAGTCTTCTACATCTAATAGGCTGATGGTGGTAACATTTAGATGGGGCCCTCGGCAGTCATAACCAATCAGCCCAGCGCAGAGACGTGCGAATGTTAAGATGAGGAAGAAGTGGGGAGATGAGACGTACATGCTGCGTCCTGCAATCCAGGAACGTCCTTACTTAGTCTAGCTTTATCGTTATGTATAATACGCATTTTATTCTTATATCTAATCTTAAGATTATTGTTAGAAAGAGTCTCTAGGATTTCGAAGGGTCCTTCATATTGATTCGCGAATTTCCCAACTCTAGGTTCCTTTACCACGTATACCCAGTCCCCTTCCCTGAATGTGACAGGTTTTACGCGCGCGTCGTAATATCTTTTATTTCTTTCTTTTGATTTCTGCAAATTTTCTCTAGCCAGAGCTTGAGCATTATTTACACGATGGAATAGTTCTGTAACGTATTCGACATACGTATGTTCAGTAGACTCTTCTAACGGCGGGTCTGATGCCGGAATCCTGGCGATTCTACCGAATATCAATTCATGGGGTGTGAACTGGGTACTCTCATGTACGCTAGTGTTATACGAGAACGTGGCGGTCTCGAGCCACTCATCCCAGTCAGTGTAACTAGTGTTAACGTAAGCTTTTAAATATTCCACTAATACATGGTGGGACCTTTCCAAAGACCCGTTTGACTGTGGATGATAGGCTGTAGTCCGGAATTGTTTGATGTTGAACTTTTTCGCTACGCTTTTCATAATGCTAGATAGGAAATTTGACCCTTGATCCGTTAATAAAGCTTTTGGTACTCCAAATACACAGATACACCTTTTCAGTAATCCTTGTGCCGTTTCGATACTATTGGCCGCAGGTAGGGGTACTGCAATTAGGAATTTCGTCAAAAGGTCCTGCATTGTTAAGATGTATTTATTGCCCTTAAGGGTCTCGGGTAACGGTCCTACTATGTCTAAAGCTATTTTATCGAACGAAGCTCCCGGTGTGTCCGTTAAGACCATCGGTTGCTTGGTTTTTATTCGAATTAATTTGCGGAGTTGACAGCCCCGGCAATTCTGAATGAACTCCTGGATATCCCTTTTCATGGAATTCCAATGTTAGTAAGGCCGCATTCTGTTGTACGTTTTCGAGATACCCTTGTGCCCTCCTGAGCTAGACTCGTGATATTCTTTAATTAAGGTTTTCCGTGCTTGCTTATCTGGGGTTATTACTAATTGCTTACAGACTATAAAGGTGATCTCTCTGCCAATAAAAATTCGTTTTAGTAGATTTACAATTCGTTTCCAAGGAATGTCATCTATGGACTCTGTTTTAGCTAGGCATATGGTCTTAAATTTGAAAGTGTCTTGTACTTGCAGTAATGATAACAAAGCTAGATTTAAATCTTCGTCGGTGAGTAAATCTTTGTGTTCCCTTTTTATTGGAAGAGTTACAAGGACCTTCTGATTTTGGTAAATTATATGGGCCTCAGTTAGTGTCAGTTCTTGATAAGAGGGCAAAAGGTTCTCTTCACGTAATTTCAGAGCGCCTTTGTCAACGGGTTCTCCTTTGCAATCAGTAAAAATAACGATGTTATCGCGTCGATTTGTCAGGCAATCGCGTGTTTCAGCAAACTTAGGCGAGTCGCTGTTTTCGGGTGTAGTAGTTTGCACGGTGTCATTTATATCGTCTATTATTTCGTCGTCGGTCAGTTCGTCGCCACTGGGGTCTTCATGGGGAGCATAGATTTCGGCTTTGTCCAGTATGTTTATCGGCTCAGGTTCCTCGTAGTCTAAACAGTGTGTACCAGTTTCTGTCTCTTGGTCCGTAAAGAGGCTAACGGGGGGTCCGCATAGCTGAGGTTTATTGCAGTCGGGGTAATAAATAACACGACTGAAAAGGACATATTCTGGAGGGTTTCTTGAGAGGGCGTCTGCGTTGTCGTTAATTTTTCCGGGCTTATGTTTTATTTCAAAGTCGAAATCAGAGATCTTCAGCCACCAATTCCAAAGTCTGGACGATTTATCTTTTGCGTTTTTGAGCCACACCAGCGGCTTATGGTCGGTGATCACCGTGAATTTATGCCCGTAAATGTAATGTCGAAAGGTGGAAATGGCGTAATAGATGGCTAAACATTCTTTTTCTATGGTGGAATATTTCGCCTCGGTTTTGCTTAGTACCCGCGACGCATATGAAATCGGCAGATCTTTGCCTACGTCTCCTTGGCTCAACACCGCGCCTATCGCGTAACCCGATGCATCTGTTGTGATTATGAAGGCTTGTCGAAATTCGGGTACTGGAGTATCGGAGCCGTACACAGGGCGTCCCGCAACGTTTCGAACGCCTTTTGCTGTAAATGAGTCCAAACGAAAGGTTTCGCTTTTTGTAGTAGGTCCGTCAAGGGTTTTGCGACTTTAGAAAACCCGGGGATAAATCGTCGGTAATAGCCTACGAGTCCCAGGAATTGTTTTATATTCTTAGGGTTTTTAGGTAAGGGAAAAGTCTGAAGGGCCCCTATTTTCTTCGGGTCTGCCCTAACTCCGTCTTCGCTAATGACGTGCCCTAAATATACCACTTCTTTCCTCAGGAAACTGCATTTCTCAGGCTGTAATTTGAGATTGGCGTCTCTCAGTCTTTTCATCAACCTCTCGAACTTTACCGTGTGCTCTTCGAGGGTTCTGGCATAAATAACGATGTCGTCCATATAAACGAACAACTCTGTCCCCTGTAACCCTGTCAATACCGAATCCATAACACGTTGGAAAATAGCAGGCGCGTTTTTCAACCCAAAAGGCATTCGTTTGAATTGATATTGTCCATAAGGGGTAGAGAATGCGGTTTTATGTGCATCTCTCCCAGACATTTCGATTTGATGGAATCCTGATGCTAAATCTAATATTGTAAAGTATTTGGCCTCCCCTAGTTGATCTAAGATTTCTGTTATATTGGGCAAAGGATATTTGTCAGCGATTGTTTTTTCATTTAAATGACGGAAGTCTATGACCATCCGCCAGCGTTTATTACCGTCCCCGTCTGCTTTCTTCGGTACAATCCATACCGGAGAGTTGTAAGGGGAAAAGGAGGGTTCAATTATATCCTGGTCTAATAGTTCTTGTACTTGCCGGTTAATTTCACTTTTATGAACGGGAGGAAATCTGTATTGCTTAGTGTGGACAGGAATTTCGTCGATGGTATCGAGAGAGCATTTAGCTGTACTGGCGGGTCCCAATTGTCTCCCTGGTATTTTGAAATTTTCTATATGCTTCGCGACTAAATCTATAATATACTCCTTTTCTTCGATATTTAACCCCTCTAAATCTAATTCTAATCCTAATTCTTTATTACTACTAATTTGATTAATATTCCGAAACTATGGAGATTCGGTGGGTTCAGTGGATTTAGAAAATGCGGTAGATTCGGAGAATTCAGAGGATTTGGAAAGCTCAATGGCCTTAGGAAACTCAGCGGACGGTGGTGATTTGCTAGTCACCCCGTAATATTCGAGGAACTCCATAGTAGGAACTTCAGCCAACACATCGTCTTTAATGGATTTAGAAAAATCAGTGGACGGTGGTGCTTTGCTAGTCACCCCGTAGTATTCGAGAAGCTCTACAGTAGGAACTTCGGCCATCACCTCGTCTTCGTTAATATTGAGGGCAGCGACATGGGCATACCCATTAGTGTTAGTAACTAAAGCTTCTCCCACGTATAACCCTTGGAGAAGATTAATCTTGGGGACCCATCCTTTCTTTATTTCCGGGTTGCCTATTCGAAATTTAAAGGGGCTGCATGTCCTAGCAGGCAGCGAGATTAATTCCGGAATCTTAAACGGTATAGTAATGCCGTTCATCTTCAAGCATTTTCCATCGTAGTTGATTTGCACCTCATTGTGTGCAAAGAATTCGTCCCCGAGGATTCCGTCATGTTTAATAGGGAAAGAGTCTGGAACTACGTGAAACTTGGCAGATGTTCCGAATAGGTTTAATTTAACCGAGCCTAGAGTGACTAATTTTCCCTCCGTGATCCCTGTCAATGATAAGATTTCGGAATTATCGAGTGCATGATCCGGTACCTTATGGAGTTTTATAACGTTCACCTGGGCCCCCGTGTCTAATAGAAACTCCGTCGTGTTTGTTAGTGAATTTGTTATGCATTCGACACTACGGTGTTTATTGCGGTTTAATCTAATAGTGGCAATTTTTAATTCTGATTCGGCGGGAGTTCTGGCAGATCTTGGTCTAAAAAATGACCAGGTTGAGGCTCGTTATTATTATTATAATTGTTCGCGTAGTTGTGAACGTTTTCATTCGGGTATCGTTCTGATGGTTGTGGGGGGTGTTGATACTCATTTATTGGGCTTTGGTTTGTTTCGAGGATTGGTTGGTCCGATTGCATGAACCGCACAGGGTATTGCCGGTTGTTTCCCGTGGAAGGGTGTGGGGGGTTATATCGCGGGTTATTAGAATCATTCCATGTTTGGTTATTCTGATTTGCGAGGTTCGGCCTATTATTATGATTAGTCGGATTACTCGACGGATTAGGCGTAAAAGGGACGGTATGGGGGTTGAGACCTTGCGTGGCTTTTCTATAGGCGAGCTTCCTACAGACCGATATATCGTGACCCTGATTTTTACAGTAACGACATATTTCCCGAGCCTCAGGTGGTGAAGGGTTCTGGTTATTCCTCCCGGTCTGAGGGGGTGTTGCTGTTTGCCGTTGGTCGGCGTTTCCCGATCCTTTTCCCGATTGTAAATCACGGTCTATCTCTACGGCGTTGGAAATTGCTTCCTTTAAATCTCTGTAGCGGGACATTCGTACTCTCAAATGTAAATCGTCCCGTAGGCCGTCAACGAATGACTTTAGGATATCGTCTTCGTATTTCCGCGTAATGCCTACCGGTGGCGAGCCCTGCCATTCGTCTTCTACCCCTTCTATTAGCGCGGTGGAGATTAATTTAAAGCGGCCTATATAGTCGAATAGATTTTCACGAGGTTGTTGTTTCATGATACTTAATTCTCCTAAGCACCAATTCACCGACTTGTTTATGCCGAATAGCCTTTTAAGGTGATACTCATACTCTTCGTACGAATCGAATCGAGTTCCTAACGTAACTTTTCCCGCCGCTCCCTGTAGGTCGTTCGCCAACAATTCCACGAAAGCTCCGTGCATTTCGGGGGCGACCTGTGCCTTGATACGTCGGCAACTCATCAGGTGTTTTCGAAGTGCGCTGCTTTTCCCATCGAAGGGAGTTACGAGCTTGATAGCTTTGTACGGGCTCAAATACGGATCTTGGGAGTTTACACTAAAAGGCGTTCTTTCTCTATCTATTCTGTCGCCCCTATCTCCGTTATACTCGGCGGCGCGCTCACGGTCGTTCTGTATAATGAGAGTTCTGAGTCTGCTTATAGTGGCTTCCTGATCGTCTTCCCGCCTATCTCTTTCCCCGATTTCCTTCTCTAGCCTGTCAATTTTCGCCCGAAGTTCTTCCATTTCTTCAGGATTTCCTCGCTCTGCGGTTAACACTTCAACCCTGTTTTCTAGTTCCCGTATCCTGTTATCCCTGCTCTGTCTTTCGCTTCGCAACAGTTCGACCTCGTCTTGCGACAGCCCGCTCTTTCTCTTCTCCAATTCCGACTCTAATTCTCTAATCCTATGGTTACTATTTACTAATTCTGCTTGTAACTGGTCAAAATGGACCTGAGTCAAGCCTTTACCATTCGACATTATTTCGCTTATTATTTAATTGATTATCGAATCGCGGTATCCCACTTCTGACACCAATTTTGTAACGTCCCGGTTCGCGTGGACGGATTTCAATATGTAAGATCGGCTCGTTCGTGAATAATCCGTTTCGGGCACTATACGTTGGACTAGTTTGCCCGGGACCGGTCGCGATTCGATTCGTTCGTGGTGCGGAATGATGCTGAGATTTTTACCTTTTCGTCTGGATGCGCCTCTTCGTGATCGATGGGAAGTGGAAATGCGGAGAGAATAATACACACTGATTGTACTTGGAAGATATTAAAATAATATAATTATTGAAAATACGAAAATTGATTACAATTACTTACGAAATGATAATTATGCTACGATATACAAGTAGTACAAAAGGAAAAGTAACAATCGATTAAAATAAAAGTATGACCTCGTTAAAAGAATTAAAATGAATGAATTGAATTGAAATTAGTCGCTACGTTCTTAACCTAGGGCTGGACTCTCTGACCATCGGAGTGGGGGTGCGCGTTGGGTTAACGCGCATGAGGTTGTCCCCCTCTCCACTATCTTATGAGGAGCGTTATTGCTATAATATGTGCTCCCAAGGGAAAAGGATGTTACACCATCACCCCTTTCATGTTACCTAACCTTCCTTGACTCTTTTCTGACGACTGAAAGAGTAATCGATACTCGATGCTTGTCAGTATCGATACTTGGCCTTCGATATATTTAAGGTATCGATTTTGACGCTCCGATACGGTATCGAGTACAAGTATCGATACTTTTATGGAAATCGCCCATCAGTAGACAGCCGATCGAGGCGTGCCTTGTATCGTTAGAGTCGTCTCGGCTAACGCCATCCGATTTCAGGATAAAAAATCATCCAATTTTTTTTATGCAAAATCGAACAGTATAGCTTAAGCCGAGGAAAACGAGAGGTCGCACGCCTCTATACAGTATTGCTCAATAAACTTGCGACATGCGAGGGGCAGTGGGAATAAGAGAGGCTAGGGGTTATCTAGGGAATTCTAGTGGACACCGTCAAATTTGAAATCGGCTATCCCTTTGACGTCAAAAGAGCTGTCAAAACCTAAATTAACCTGTATTTTGAAGAAATACAGAAGAATAAATATTTTTAAAAAACAAATAAGAGGAAAAAAAAGGATTTTAATAAACATATGAACAAAAAATGTCAGATGAGTATTAGTTAATAGGAAATGTTGAAGTAATTGTAAATTATTAAGAGAATATATTTTGTGGTTTTTTTATTTCTGTTACAGGTTAAATGCTGTTTCTGATGAGCTTAAATTACAGAAAAGAAATCAAGAGACACGGTAGTGTCTCAACGGCAAGTACATATAAAAGTAGATAATGACATGTCTATACCGCCGAGCACTACCGTTAACTTATACAGTAGGATTGGCCGCCTCAATTTTCAAACCGATTTATTTCCGTGAATGATCCACTATCATGATTTAAGTAAAGCTTTCCTTAAACTAGTTTGGAACAAGCTTTCATTTAAGACCATGAACATTAAAAACGGTTTATGCAATCTAGAGATCTCATACTGAGTTAGCTATACATATATCGAAAATTGAGTCTTCTCCTTCATAATCTTCTTCTTCTTCTTCTCCAGCCAGAGTGTATATCTCGGGCTGAAGTTGGCTGCTTAACATAGGTTTAGTGACGTCAGTAGACGTAAACGTAAATATAGTTGCACACAATCGTAAACAGTGTGTCTGTGTGTATCTCCTAGATATATGTTTTACTTCGTTTATTACGGTAAATCAGGTTAAGCTGCAAGATTGACAGTATTAACCTTAAAACAATTTGAACCTAATTATGAAATAAATAAATGAAAAAACATGATTAGGCCTTTTCTTATTTAAATTTGATGAGGTTATACTCATTAAAAGGATTTTTAATTACATAAAGGAATCAACAGATTAGATAAGTATAAAAATGAATTTTATGATATAAAATGTAATATATTTTCTGGTACTTTGTGTGATTTTATTGCAGATTAAATAGTGATGTGTTTATTATCTGACTGCTAAGGGTCGAGCTGTGTGGAGTGAAAGATTAAAATATAATATACACCGTGTCTCTTGATTGCTGAGGATGAAACTACGTGGATTGAGTTGCTGAGGATAGAGCTGACTGGATGAAGTAAGATTAATATTTATATATTTTTAACACTGCCAAGAAGAAGTATACTGTCAACATTTATGTGCATCGGTGATTATCCAGAGTATATATAAATTGCAAGAAATTGTTAAGGTATTTGAAAACCATATGCTAAACTTCCAAGTATTGAAATCATTAACAAAATACATATTTAACTGTTTCTTTTCTTTAAATTGATGTGGATTTCAACTGTCCGATAGGTTATCATACTGGGGGTGAATAGAGTTGACTGGATGAAGTAAGATTAATATTTATATATTTTCAACACTGTGCCAAGGAGAAGTATACTTCCAACATTTATGTGCATCAGTGATTATCAGGATTGCAAGAAATTGTTAAGGTATTTGAAAATCATATGTTAAACTTCCAGGTATTGAAATCATTAACAAAATACATGTTAAACTGTTTCTTTTCTTTAAACTGATATGGATTTCAATTGTCCGATAGGTTATATCATACTGAGGATGAAACTATGTGGATTGAGTCATTGCTGAGGATAGAGCTAACTGGATGAAGTAAGATTCATTTTCAACTCTGTGCCAAGGAGAAGTATACTTTCAACATTTATGTGTATCGGTGATTATCAAGAGCATATTAATTGCAAGAAATTGTTAAAGTATTTGAAAACCATATGCTAAACTTCCAGGTATTGAAATCATTAACAAAATACATTTTTAGTTGTTTCTTCTCTTTAAACTGATGTGGGTTTCATTGGTCCGATAGGTTATACCTTTGTGAAGAATTAGCAACATAAATGTGACAGTAATTGGTGCTAAAAAGAAATGTGGTATGCAAAACGACAATGTCAGCTTTAATTATATGCTTGATTGTAGTTTATTTAAAGCTTTGCGAATTGCTTGTCCAGTCATGCCCCTGTATCACCCCAAGCAGCTGATGGAGTTACTGAAGTTTCGCAAAGTCAGATGTTGGTAAAAAGTCAAATGTTGATTAACAAATGGAATGATTCATGTTTCTTTAAAATATTATTTTCTTTGAAGAATTGAGATTTTTAAGTGATGAATTTGATTTTAGGTTTACTCAGATGTTATCATTTAGTATTTTACAGTCACTGTGCAAGTGTATTATAGCAAATAGTAATACTTGTGCTTTGACTTAAATACATTTGGTACAATTGAATTAAAAATCCAAGGAGGAAGGTTCGCACACATACTGACTATTGGAGTTGAATCAACAATTGGGCTTTTCACTCCTGCATTCTGGTACTAGAAACAGGCAAAGATGCAAGCATTGAAAGATTGGCAAAGTAAGAATAAGCCAATATTCAGAAAAACGTCATCCATTGCTCAGCCATAATTTAAGGATGAGACTCACTGGATGAAATTCTGTAAAATTGAGTTAATAACTGTTGATTGTTTTCCTCTGTTACCTATGCTAGTATTCTAGGCCAAAGGCAGTATACTGGTCATTGGTATGGATGAAAAAATGCACGTTTATTTTCAATTGAAACTCAGTCCAAAAATTAATGGTTTCCACTCCATTTTGCAGCTCCAGAAATCCGACCAGTTTCAACAGTCTATAGAAATTGGCGAAACGAACATTTGAGGACTCTGGCACAGGAAATGTTATAAGGACGACTCGCCAATGTATCGATCTCCTATATCACCTTTGTCAAGAATTAGCAGCATAAATGTGATAGTAATTGGTGCTAAAAAGAAACGTGGTATGCAAAACGACATTGTCAGCTTTGAATATATGCTTGATTGTAGCTTATTCAAAGCTTTGCGAATTGCTTGTCCAGTCTTGACCCAATATCAACTCAAGTAGTTGATGAAACTAGTGAAGTCTGGCAAGGTCAGATGGTGGTAAAAGTCAAATGTTGATAAACAGAAAATGTAAATTAATTAAAACATACATTTTACTTAATTATTTTTATATGTTGAAAGTATGTTTATTGATTATGAAAAATTTAATCAAACTTTTATTATAGTGAAACTGAAAACATTAAACAAGTAGCCGGGGCATTAATTATGAAGTTCATTCATGCAGAATGCATTACAAATATCAATAAATTCAATGTGTTGACTGTGATATTTTTTCAATGTTAATATATATTATTTTATTAGTTAAGCGCTGCTATTTCAAAAAATGAAAAGTGTGGAAATTTTTTTTAAATTCTGTAGAAAAATTAAAAGAATTATTTAATTATTTAAATATTATACTCTTACAAAACGTTATGAAATCCCACAAAAAACAGACTTCGCCTGTAAAAAAAGGCGGCAAGTACATAAACCATTTAGCATAAATAATTTAGTAAAATTATCCAATTAAAAAAAGTAGTGAAATCCAAATATTAGGCAAGTGTATTTTTTCACCTTAGGAAAAGTTAAATTTTTGAAAAAAAAAGGAACAACAAAGTTACCTGCCGGGCCCGTAATGTCCATCCACAGTGAGAAATTGAATCGTCTATGGTTCGGCTAACTTCACTCTGTATTTTAACATGAAATTTGCTGTACTACGCTATAGCTGAATCTCACACACGATTCAATTTCCCACTGTGCATGGACATTACGGGCCCGGCAAGTAACTTTGTTGTTCCTTTTTTTTCAAAAATTTAACTTTTCCTAAGGTGAAAAAATACACTTGCCTAATATTTGGATTTCACTACTTTTTTTAATTGGATAATTTTACTATATTATTTATGCTAAATGGTTTATGTACTTGCCGCCTTTTTTTACAGGCGAAGTCTGTTTTTTGTGGGATATATATTGACCAATAAATAAAAAAGGACTAATTTATTAAGCATTTCTATGTGGACCAGTCATTTCAATAATTGTGATGTAATATTTAAATAGTGAATTGTGTAAGCGTTTGGTGTATATACACAAAGAAATTTTATTATAAATTAATAATTATATATAATAATGTTTTGATTCCTATTACACAATAAATTAAAGCTATATAGTTCAATTAAAATATTCTTTTTCTTTACACCTTATCCAAATTCTGTACATACATAGTAATTACTTATTCTCGTAGAATCAATCTTTTAAACTAATTAAATTGCAACTATTTGAAATGTGCAAGTCATAACTATTTGCTTCAAAGATATTTATTATTCAATGTAAGACAAATTGCATAGAGCCTCTGCAAGTTTCTTACTGATCCGTCACATCCTTCCACATCTTGTGTGACATTTATTTGCCTTGTTTGTTCCTTCTTCTTCTAGTTTTCAACATATACCAATACTTCTTTAGATATTTTCAAATACGCTCAAGTATGCTTATTCTGCTGTCTAATTGATTCTATCAATGTTAGGAAGATAGGTAAACTATTGCTCTATTAAATTTGAAGAATAGACACTTGACTTATTATACTTAAATATAATGTTTGGCAGTTTATCTACATGATATCTTTTTTTTACATTTGACAGGATATTGTCCTCCAGTACATTCATGTATACTGCTGAGTTAATCTTGTTTTCAGCTTCAAATAATTTTCGAACCACATATTTGGATATCCATTCCCAATATACAATACTTATTTTATTATTCCTATTTGTTCGTGAGACTTGTCTGACCTAAAACCTTATTTTATCCAGTCGCCATGTGTATATCCTATCATTTTCAGATGATTGACTTTTCTTTCTATTAATCCTGACAACATTATAATAAAAGTAAGGAAATAAGAGTACTCTATATTCAAAATGTATATTCAAACACGTTACTGGAAAACTACTTGTAGCTAAAAAATAAGATGAACTCAGTATTATACACATAACTTTTAAGGAGCTTTATCTATCCAAGTATTATGAGAACATATCTCACAGAAGAGAGGCCCAATTTAAATAGTATCATTCAAGTGCTCATTTTCCAAATTTAATAAGACAATGATTTAACAATCATCCCAATATTTATAAAATTAATTACAAATCAGCATAATCATCTTATCTGTGTGTATTTAAAAATAATAATAAAATTATTGTTATATGTTATAGATTAAAAGAAAATAGTGCAAAGGAGGCATATAAATATCATAAAAGGTATTATGTGGAAGGATGTGACGGATCAATAAGAAATTTGCAGAGGCTCTATGCAATTTGTCTTACATTGAATAATAAATATCATTGAAGCAAATAGTTATGACTTGCATATTTCAAATAGTTGCAATTTAATTAGTTTAAAAGATTGATTCTACGAGAATAAGTAATTACTATGTATGTACAGAATTTGGATAAGGTGTAAAGAAAAAGAATATTTTAATTGAACTATATAGCTTTAATTTATTGTGTAATAGGAATCAAAACATTATTATATATAATTATTAATTTATAATACAATTTCTTTGTGTATATACACCAAACACTTACACAATTCACTATTTAAATATTACATCACAATTATTGAAATGACTGGTCCACATAGAAATGCTTGTTAGAGATCGGAGTGTAGGTGGGAGCGGTCTGGGGCTCTCAGGCCGTCTCGCTCCTGCTCACACTCTGTCTCTCTTGCTCCTACCTCCAATCAAGGCCGATAGGTGGCCCACAGCGTAGAGCTCTCTCTCGCTGTTACTATTTGGGTCTCTTGTACATATTAATACCCAAGAGTTCTGGAACATTTGCGGCTCAATTTAAACGGTCTAGACTCTAGACTCTGTCTTTTCTGTCATTCTTCGCAGCAGCTTAGCCATTCCTCCCTTCCTGCGACGCCACTAAGTCTCTTAGTACGCATTTCTGCTCCATCGTCGATTTCTTGGGCTCCAAGAAATCGTCTTCCTTTCTCTCTATCTTCGTTGCCTGGGAGTCTCAGGTACGGGGAATCCTGTCCGGGGACCTGGGGACCACAGGGTTGGGATTTCGTAGTTGTAACTTTGGGTGGATTATCAATTTGCGGCTCAGCCTCCTTTGGAGCACTTTTCATTCTTTTGTATTTTTTTTGCAATCAAATAAACTAATTTTTACCAGATTTCCTGGGCGTTGTTTTTGTCACCCTAGAGCCTTCCTTCCTAGACCTCCTTGCGGATATCGCCCAATCAACTTTCAAACAATGCTTTATAAATTAGTCCTTTTTTATTTATTGGTCAATATATATTTCTTTTCTGTAATTTAAGCTCATCAGAAACAGCATTTAACCTGTAACAGAAATAAAAAAACCACAAAATATATTCTCTTAATAATTTACAATTACTTCAACATTTCCTATTAACTAATACTCATCTGACATTTTTTGTTCATATGTTTATTAAAATCCTTTTTTTTCCTCTTATTTGTTTTTTAAAAATATTTATTCTTCTGTATTTCTTCAAAATACAGGTTAATTTAGGTTTTGACAGCTCTTTTGACGTCAAAGGGATAGCCGATTTCAAATTTGACGGTGTCCACTAGAATTCCCTAGATAACCCCTTGCCTCTCTTATTCCCACTGCCCCTCGCATGTCGCAAGATTATTGAGCAATAGTACGACGCTTTATTGCAGACATATGAATTTTTGCAGCTTTAGTTAGTTAAACAATGCTCCGACGGCAAAATGGATTATTCTGTTCCTAAGCAGCCGATCGATGTGTGTCTAGTCTCGTTGGAATCGTGCCGACTAACGCCATCCGATTTCAGGATAAAAAATCACCCAATTTTTGTATGCAAAATCGAATAGTAGAGCTCAAGCCGAGTAAAACGAGACGTCGCATGCCTCTCTATGACGCTTTATTGCAGACATATGAATTTTTGCAGCTTTAATTAGTTAAACAATGTCCAGATTGAAAAATGGGTTACTCTGCTTTTAAACAGCCGATCGATGTGTGCCTAGTCTCGTTGGAATCGTCCCGACTAGCGCCATCCGATTTCAGGATAAAAAATCACCCAATTTTTTTATGAAAAATCGAATAGTAGAGCTCAAGCCGAGTAAAACGAAAGGTCGCACGCCTCTCTACGACGCTTTATTGCAGACATATGAATTTTTGCAATTTTAGTTAATTGATAAAATTGATTAGTTCACTAAATGTGATAGCACTAATTATTTCATGTAACTCGATTAGCTGAAGCAGTAAGTATTTATTAGAAACGCTCCAACAATGGAAATAAAAAAAGACGTAAAATCTATTTGAATAGCAGCAGTTACCAACACAGCATGACAATAACCGCATCGATCATAGAAAACTATTGGATGCATGCAAGTTAAAAATACTAAAGGGAGCGTATATAGTGAGTAAATGAAAAGCTTTGTTTCTGAATGCGCGCGTTTATGAATAGAAGAAAAACAAAACCTGGAGCGAGTATAAGGCATCTCTTTTCCTGTAAGAGAGCTAAAATAAATCGGAGGGGATAATAGAACTGTGGCCGCCATGACAGCTATTCATAAATATAGTTAAAAATAAATGTTTAAGTATATGATGTTATTTTGTATTTATTTCTTTCCCATCAATTCTTCGGGTCTCTCTATTTTCAGTTATTATTTTGTTAAGGTATAGAGGTTATTGGGATAAAACTGCACTATTCATATAAGTATTATTTACTTATTATACGTAATAGAATAACATAACATAAAATCCTTTGTAGTTTACTTTTAATTATAGATATCAATTTCTAAACTATTGGAGATTCTGTACATCTAAAGATGCATGACAACAAAGAGGAACATTACAAACTCAGACTGTTATCATTATTTACTGAATATTCTACCTCTTAAAATGAAAGAAGCAGCTAACGTCAAAACAATAAAGCAGTCATCCAATTATATGATATTAATATGATTGAGTAAACTATAACACAAAATCTTAAGAATTAACGGTAAATGTTTTAAAGAGAATTAATAAGTTGAATATTGTCAAAAACTGCTAAAGCAGCTGACTACAACCAACATAGGTACTCTGTATCAAGCCAGTAAGAGACTAAAAGTATTTGAGCATCTGAAATCTTAATGTAGGTGATGGTAACTAAAACAAATTAAATTTATTTATAATTGTATAAGGAATTGCTTGGTCCATTTTACACAACCACAACAGTTCCCAGCACCGCATATTAATTATAATAGTACGTTGAAAGAATATGTTTTGAAATCATGTTACAAACAACTAAATATAATTACACAAAATTTTTAATATCGGTCCTTCTTGTTAATCTTATATATCTGTATTCAGTTTCTCTTTTAATTTTCTTCATTAGCTAAACCGAATTCGAAATATTAATGAGAATACCTAAACATATAGAAAATCATATAGCTGCAAAGGGATGGAAAAAGTATCTATAAAAGTTTTTTATTATTTTAAAAAGGTAGGTATGAAAATTATAGTTTAGAAAACATATATTTAGGTTCCCGTCCCATTCTGTTCAACTAATTATAAATAGACAGATATATATTTTTACCTTAGGTAAATTATAAACTTTCAATATAACTTGCATCCATCAAAGCAAATAGAAATATTTATGAATACATTACTAACAATTCCTTTGAGAAATAGAGATTTCATACAAAATGAACAAAAGAAAACAAATGTAATTTTAGTTTATAATACTATCGAACAACTGAATTATTGAAAAAGTATAGAATATTTACTACCAATAAAATACTTCTTCATAATTTCTATTCTTTAGTCTATTTTCCTTTCATTCTTCAAATAAAAAAACTATAAACATTTCGAAATATGCAATTTTTGCAAAGAAAACTGAGTCACAACATCGTTGTTTGGTCTTTTGGAACAACATTGAATTAAGTTTCTCAAAATAAGATGTGTACATCATAGTATCATAGAAAACAACATAGTATTCTGTTGAAGAAATGAAGAGGACTCATATAAACCTATTAAATTTAAATAACATAAATAAAACCCGAAAAAAATTTAGCATAATTTTAGCAATTTGCTAAAGATGTAAGCAGCAAAATATTCATTGATTATGGCTTCTTAATTTTCCCAGAAATTAAGTTATGTAGCCATGTTTTAATCTGAAGTGAGGATCTACTTTTCAATTGAGGCATTTTATCTTGTAAGTCCAGTATTTTTCTTAATGTTGGTAAACGAGATTCGGAGATTTCTTTATGAAAAGCTTCCCGTACTATTTTCTTCTCGGTATCTGTCCAGCGTTTCCGTTTAGTTTGTCCATATGGTGATGCTACAAAAAGATTTAAACATATATAGGCATATGCAACATTTCCTAAAAGTCAAAACCCCTTCAATAACTCAATAAAGAAGCATATAAAAAAAATGTTTCATACAAAAGTTATATCATTTAAAAGATCTGTTTACAGATAACGATAGCTTGACCTTGAAATAGATAACAAAAGTGAATTATAGGCCACCATTGTTTTTTTAAATGGGATTGCATACTTTCTTTGGGATATTTATGTAGCTTGTTTTCAGAGCTTTCTAAAATACGATAAAAATGCATTATTTCCTGTAGTAGTTCAATAGATATTTTGAGTTGAAATTGCATATAGGCAAACGGTTGAACGGAGAATGCAAGGCGATATCGCTAACTACTTTAGGTAAACTCATAATACATACAATCTCAATTCGAAATATTTAGTGAATAACTACATGAAATGATGAATTCATATAATGTTTTAGAAAGTGCTGGAAATAAGCTATAAGAATAAATAAAAGAAAGTATAGTATTACATTTTAGAAGGAGGTAATGGCGACCTTGCGTTCACGTTTGTGGTGTAATTCGAGGCTCAATTGTTGACGTCAGTGAATCGAATTTTTTAATACTAACGCATCTGTATGAAATATTTTTGTTAAAAACGCTCGATTTCTGAGTTTTTTTTTAAAGTCCAGACTATAAGAATCCTCTCTGCATAATAATTAATTTCTGCATTGTCGATATTTAATAACAAAAAAAAACTTACTACTACGCTTTCTTTTTTTTCTGCAGCTGGAATTTTTGGTGTATCTAATGCATCACTATCGTTCTCGCTTTCCAAATCATTAGAATTTCGAGAGATGTTCCTCGTTTTAGATGTAGGTACCACATTTTCTTCATCTTCAGCATCATTATAGATTGCAACATTTAATAAACGTGCAAATCGAGGAATATCAATTTCTGGTACCGATTGGCGATAATGTGATCGATGAATCGCTTTATCATGTCCCATGAAAGTAGCTAAAGATGCCACTTCGTTTTCACTCAAGTTAAACCTGATGCATAACGTAGCTAAATGTTTTCTTAATTTAGTGCCTCTGAAAGTCAAGGGTTTACTAGCACCACACTTCTCGGAATATTCCCTCAGCAACCTACACCCTCGAAGAAACGCATGACGATGTTTGTCCGTACCATATATACCAAATAAATAGGAGTTTGATTCTTTCACTTTTGCGCGTGATCTGTAGTCTAATAATAGATCTATACAAAAACGTATTTTTTTACTCAATAAGACAGGTACATTACGTCCCAATTTTCCACGAATATCAAACGTGACAAATTTTTCCACAGCCTGAAAATTTACAAAAAATATGTTTGTAACTAGTAAATGGAAAGTATTGATTTAATAAATAATATACTTGTTTTTCTAATGGCGTCATAGAGTCGTATACTTCTGGGTTTGTCTCACGGCTTACACTTTTTACGCACTTATAATCTTCAATTAGAATTTTTTCAGTTTCACCAGTCCGCCTTCTATTAAAAATTAGTATCGAGACTAATGTTACTTTTAACAGCTCTGTCCAAGATTTTATTGTAAATGACTCTTTCAAATTAGTAACTAAAATATTCTGTTCTTTCTCTATAAAATTATATAGTTTTGCAATATCATTTATGGATGGTAAATCAACCTACTGTCATCGCTTATTCTGCGTAACAGTCTTGTTAATAGGCGTACTATAATCTTGGTCTAACAATTTTAAAAGCTTCGTAACATTCTCACCACCCATGTTGCAATATTTCTTCATCAGCTCTATATATAGATGATTTCCAACTTTTTTTAATAAAGATCCTGTATGAGTTGCTACCGACCATGTAACGAATTGATTTGTTTTATGGTTAAAACGAGCAACCTCGTGCATTCTAAAAAAACAAACATTGCATAGTAGAAACTTATATATAGAAATAAAATTTGTCACGTTAACATTATATTTTCTAACAGCTATCGAGAATCAGCCTAGCAATTTTACATCTGCTGGGATCATGTGATAATAACTCAGGTTACTGAATTTGTGGCATAGTCTATTTTCACGAAAAAATTATTAATTTATAATATCGAATGCAACTTATAACATCGTCCTCTTTGATAACAGGAATATTTACATTTTGTATCCATTTCTAAAGAAAATGTATTTATTCATGCTTCAACTTTTCTGCCACAAACTTTTACCTCTTTAACTACTATTTTATCAGAACAGACCGAGAAATGACATCACAATTTTTTCTTCGTATAACAAACGTAATAGCTACAAAAAGTAATGAAATCAGACACGACTTCAAATTCTTCACCTTTAATGGTCTGCTACGTATTATTATTTCTCCATGCTATGCCGTTTACCTATATTACGAAGGAGATTGCCTTTTTTTTGCAAAACGTATATATTATTCGTCTTCTTTGGATAAAGTATATACAATACATAAATATTATTTGTTAATAAATGTGATTGATATAATTATTCAACTTTGCTGGAAGTACCAACCATTCTGTATCTGTCGTGAAAAGAAAATTTGAGATCTATAATAATTTTCATAATACCATTTCTTATCATTTACAGAAATTATTTACCTTTTAAAGAAAATCAAATCATTTTACTTTCTATTCATTTGTATGACCTCTATTTTAACCTTTAATAGCTAATAGAATAATATCTTTTAGTGCCATATATCTTATATGAAGATGATGTAATTTCATATATTTAAGTTATGCTTGTTCAAGTTTTTTGGTTAGCTAGAAATTTAGTGGTTTGTTGTATTCATTTAATTTCGGAATAAAATTTATATAACATGAGCAAGCAGAGCAGTAATATATTTTCTATACAAATCAATTTATTAATAATTTGTTAAGTATCCATTAATGTTACTTAAATAAAACAGGTATATGAAATTCATAAGTTATAAAGAACTTTGGTTTCAAAAGAAAATAAATGCAAAAAGAATAGGCAAAGGTTGCCTAAGATTATTACATAAACAGTCAATTTGAAACATTCAGATGCTCCGATAACTTTCTAAGAGTATAATCTAGTTAAACAAAACTAAATCCTTATTACATTACCAGCAAGTCGACGCAAATTTATTAACAATTTAAATATATAGAAGTTACTATGAAATTAATATATTGTTTAATAATTATTTAATTAGTGCTTAGAATATTGAAAGACAGCTTATATCTTGTAATTACATCTTTAATCTTGCTCGCACTTTAAATCTTTCTAGTGTTTCAGTTATATATATAGTCTTTGATATGAGTAGCCCACTTATTTCATTCGATTAATGATGTAGTAATAAAAAAATAGAGAGATAATGTACAGAGAAAAAGATATAGGTGAAATAAGAATTTCTTTAAATATTTCAAATTTCGTTGATATGTAAAGATCATTTACCTGGTATACGGAGGTTGGATGCAGCATGCTAAAGTTAAAATGTATGGTGTTTGCAATTAATGTTGAAAATCGTGCACAAATGTAACCAAATAGGACAACGACATGATTTTTATTCGCGTGGATCTCCGTCCTGAGGAACAAAAAACCATGCACGTTGCATCCTTAGACTATTTTCGACTATGAGGCCTGCATTACCAGATACGTGGATCTCCGTCCTGGGAAATGGTAAATGCCAAGCATCTTATTCGAGTTTCAATAGAAAGGAGGTTACTATCAATTACATAACATTTCAACGTTGCGCATAAGATAATGTCTAATAAAAAGTATTAGGTCGTTTTTAAATACGGTAGCTTACGTGAAGGGTATGATTAATTGCGCAGTTATTCCATATTAAATATTCCACCATTTTAGCTACTGCTACATTCGTCCTGGTTGAAGTCCGAGAAGAAAGAGGACGCAGGAAACTTATGATGTCGCAGCTACTAAATTGCTATTGTTGCCCTCTGTTGAGTGTGTATGGAACTAACGACGTTGTATCCAAAGTGCTTAGAATAATCCCTTAGAAATAAAAATTGAGCCACAGAATACAAAAAACTTAAGCGAACTGGAGCATTTAGATAAAATGGATTAATTACAGTAAAGCCACTGTCGTAATTCTTTATTACGATTGGTCAATTTTCATCTTATTGTTAAAATCTTGTGTAAGTTTCGCTGTATCTATGGCAATTAAGCTTTGTTTCCACGAACCGCGTAACCGACCGCAGATCCAGTTACGATAAATATTCCACCAATTGGACTATTACTTTTCCGTTAATACCGTTTATTGATTCGGTATTAGTGGATTCTTGTTTTAACTTTTCTGACAAGATTTTTTACCCATCTCACTACCTTTATCAGAACAGACCGAGAAATAATGACCCAAATTATACTTTTTGGGTGAAAGATAGAACAGCTAGGAAAAGTAATGAAATGGACAAAAAATGCTAAACGATGAATTCATACTTTTCCCCTTTAATGCTCTACGATAAACAATTTCTACAGTGTTAGACTGTTTATATCTATTGCTAAGGAAATTGTCTTTTTTGCAAAGCGTATCTCTTATTCCTCTTTTTGGAAAAAAAGATACAATTGATGATTATTATTTGCTAATAAATATCAATTAGAGCATTTTAAAATTTTACTGGAAATTTCAACAATTCTGTTTCTGGTGCGAAAAGAATATTTGAGATATATAACAATTTTTGTAAGACTACTAGTGATTATTTATAGAAATAATTTACCTTTCGAAGGAAAGCAACAAAGTTTATCTCAGCAGACATAGCAATTGCACAAATGAAACTATGACAAACAGGCAATCTTAGTATTTGGAACGGGAAGAATATATGTTATAAATTCTTCTAATGAGAAGAGAACAGCTAAACTATAAGAGCAGATAGTTGATAGTTATTTTCTCATATTCACCAGTTTTTTCATGATTCCGTTATATAAATTTATTAAACAGAAATAAACAGTGTGTTTATAAGTTGCAGTATGCACATTATTATTTATGTATGATTCATACAGAAAAAAAGTTATAAATCATCTGGGTTTTAGCAGAATATTACAGCATTATCAGAAAAATTTGAAACTTTGAAAAGTATCACAGGTGGCCATTGAACTCTTATATAATTTATCTATTAATTATCAAAGTTAAATCAACCAAATTGCGAAGAAGAACAAATATTCTTAAAAAGCGACTTACATCTACACCTGGCAACCTTTATAAAAGATAACTGTATAATTATTCAACTGTTTGACACTGAATTTCATGGATGCTTGCATTCTTTTATCTATAAAGATTTTGCATTTAGTGAGACTTACTGACAATTCATCTCTGGTTGCGAAAAGGTTACAAACAGCACGTGAATCTATAGGTTTAGTTTTCTTTTTGACTAGCATATTAATAATTGTGATCGATTTGACATCAGTCAATGATAGACTATGCAATAAAATATTAATAGTAGGAAAGTAACTAATTTTCAAAACAGATAATGCTTTAAAATTACTTAAGTCTAATGAGAAGCCTACTACGCGTGCAAAGTTTAGCCCTGCAATATTTTGTAACGCGCGGAAAGGATTCCGGGTTAGAAAATACCAAAAATTACACAAAAAGAATCCGGGGACACAATCTTTATTTCCCACTATAAAATCTCGGGGGGAGAGGCCTCCCGCGATGTCCTGGCACACTTATTATACGCGCACAATGATTTCATTAACCACTAAACTAAAAGGAAAACTGGGGAAAACTTAGGGAAAGCAACAGACTAGAAGGCGGCAGGGGAAAAGCAAAAGGGAGAAGAAAATAGGGCAGGGAAAATCCTCCGTGGCTCCGACGGCGATGTCCAACGATCCCCCGACGTCCGCCACGAGAACTCCACAGAAAACTTTGCTAAATCGAAGGCTGGGGCCCGCAATATTGAAATACGCCGAATTTCAATATTCGCGGCGACGACCCAGCTCTCTGTTCTAAACCACGTACTGATGCTCCAAGAGTAGAACAAGGTGTAGTCCAATTTGACGGATATTCCTTCGTTCTCCCAATTATTCCCCTCATTCCGGGGTGTCATGGTTCTGATCGGGATCCAGGGACCAATCATTAATTATGTATGGATCCGCGATCCATATTTCTCGCCGTTCCGGCTAATCACCCATATACGGGGCATGATAGCCGGCTGGCTAGCTCCTGCGCGAGAATCCTGCGTGATCGTCCTTAGCAGCAGACGACACTATGGCTTCGTGGTTCGGCAGCGGGGCGATGCGGTGCGGGGTCGGCGACGATGGGTCGGTAGTGGCGCGGGTAGGGGAGAACGCAGGTAGGCGTGCGAGGCGTCAGCGCGGTAAGGAGAGGGGACGGGACTCGCTGCTAGGCGCTCGCGGCGCGAAGCGCGATAAAGGGAAGGATAGAGCGACGCGTAAACATACGCGGACGGGACAATGGGTGCGAGGGATATAGACTTATGTGGATCGGGTATGGGCAAAAAAGGATAGAGGGACAACAGTTTTCAAGCTCTTGTTGGAGCAGGGGAATCGGTCTTATAAGCTACTAATAAAATTTACCATTGGGAATATAATATGTAATTCTAAATAAACTACAACCTAGAAACATTCGCTCAATCCTCAATCATACCATTTCCTAAAAACATTTACTCTCCTTCCGTGGATGGCAATTACAATATCCCTAAGCGGGTAACTACATTACCATCACACGGAAGGTTCATCTATACTCACTTACTCACTCACCAGCATACTCAAGGGGACGGGAGGCACTAAGGGGGAGACCTGAGAAGAACTAAAAAATGTGTACATTTCTGTAACGTGATTCCACCACGTTACAATTTATTATTCATAGGTTAGATAATTTGAACAATATTTGTGATATATGTTCTGTAAAAAAATCATTATTATCCAAAGAAATTTCAGTTATTTGATCTGAGTTATTCCAGGTGATATGTGGTATTAAAGAGACGCGGAAAACTTTGTTAATCGAGTAACCGAATCTAAAGATTTGAAGGACATTTTTGCCTGACATTGCAGCCTCACTAACTTGAACTGTATGTCCGATTTTACTCTGACTATCTATAAAAACAAGCTTTTTCAAGCTTTGATTTGATGAAACGAAATCACATAATTTATGTATAGGTACCTCGTTACAGCCAATTATTTTTAAAGAAACTAAATGTGTGAAGCAGTCATTTTTCAAAAATCTGAGAGATAATTGATCATTGTCTCGTAAAGTTAGGGACACTAAGTTTTTCATCTTAAGTTTTTCATCACAGCCACCTGGTGTGCGACTGAGAACAAGCTTGTGAGTTTCAAATGACTCGGAGAGTATCTCGATTGTTCGGGCTGACAATAATATACCTGATACATCTATACGCTTCATTTTCAATTTAGGAACTAAATTCAATGCACGCCTAGCACACGCTAATAAGAATTTGTTAACAAATGGTGCCTCGATTCTGCCACAACCCTGTTTAAAAGTTATACTCCGAAATTTGAATTTGCTAGCATCCGACAACAAAATATTCAAGGCATTAGCGCATTTATATCCGTCGCAACTCGTATCGAAGGGAATTTCTGAATGAATGAGTCTAGAGTCTTCGTGACACGCAGAATAAAAGTCAAAAAAATCATTTGAACTCAAATACTTGCACAAGATGAAAACTGGTTCACTATTGTTCAGAAAACGAGCTAAATGATTAGGAAGATCATTGAAAACAAGTTTGGAGAACCGAATGGGTTGCAATGTACTTTGATTTATAAATTGGTCGGGTCTAACTCTAATAATTGACTTTCTGCCTTTAGAATCAGTAAATGTGAGCTCTTTTTGGCAGGCTTTAATTTGTATTGTGCACGACGAGGCAAAGGTTTTACACTCAACAACCGCTACAGAGCCTGTTTTTGTTGCTTTCACGCTAATTAAGTCAAAATCCGTGCAACCTTGTTTCGAAAGGCATTCAAATAAAGCCACCTTATTTACTCGATATAAAATATCGAGTAAAAAAAGTCTGCGCACTGGGATATTATTCACGAAGAACTGTGGTACTTGAATCTGTTGTAGGACTGGCTGGCTGGATGAGTTATGACTTCTACTCATTTGTAAATGTGATTCCCTGTATGCCTGTCTCTTCTTAATGAAATCTTGAAAGGATTCAAGTGCAATATCCGCAATGAAACAATCTGCTTTCACTTGATCGCTCGTTGATGCTTCCTTATAATTGGCCAGCTGCTCCCTAATTTCTACTGCTTGCTCCATTCCTATTTTAAATTTAAAAACGACTTTAAAAATAGGCTCGACTTTAATTGAATTAAATCCTACTGCAAATGATGTGTTTAGCTACTTTACTACAGGAGAATTAACTGTATAGATCTTGTGCGACTACCACATTACAAAATATTGGGAGCAAATTTAGCATGTAAATTATCACATAAAACTAATTATGCATAAATTGATTGAACACTACATTGTATTCCTATGAAATTTCTCATGTTGAATTTTCTATTACATCGAGAGCAATTAAATTTCATAATACCATTCAATATAATCTCTTCCTAAAGAGGTTTCTAAAGTCAGTTACAATTGAATTTAAATAACTGCATTGCTAAGATGAAGAAAATAATATTGATAACGCCAAAATGAATCTAAATAAAATAGTACTATTCTGTATTTACTATGTGCTTATTCAGTGGACCACACCGTAAGGCAGATATATATAATGGGAGTATAGGAAAAACCTCAAACCTGCAGCATACATAATTAAAAAAAATCTTAGTACAGTAATGCATAATTGTTGTTGGTGGAAATTAGGAATTACTAGAGACATGCAAAACAGCAGAGAGAAGTGTAAAAAGTACATCGTCTGTTAAAACTCACAGATTCGTAGTATTTTACTATTTAGTCGCGACTGATGTTTGAAAATGTGGGCATTTCGACCAATTAAAATGAAGAAACAGTCCTTCATTATAATAATCATTCCACTCTTACTTAACGCTTGGGTAAAGATATAAATACGGCAATAATTTTATGATCGATAGACGACATTACATTCTTCGCTTTCTTTTTTAGGACTGTCTATTATTTTTTATTTAATAAAAACCTATTATGTTTTAATTTGATCAAATTTCTATAGCTTTGCTAAAACCAAACACTCTTAAATGCAACATTCGTAGATGTAATTTTACCAGAGACTTGCATACGTCCAACAAGTGAAAAACTGACTAAAAAAATACGTTCCAGCTATTAACTATAATTACGCGAATTAAATTTCAGAAAAACAATGACATTCCTCATTAATACTACTGACTGATTTTGTAACTACGATTGAATATGGATTAACGTGTCAATCTGTTCAACATTACGCTTTGATTGCTAAAACGAAAGATAAATCCAATTTTAGAATCTCTTTACCTGATCTTAATTACAACATATTGTTTTCATTCTTCATAAGCAGTGCAGCATAACATTTAAACTAATTACATATTATATTAAGGTGCATATGACTTTTTGATATTAATAAATATTTTTTACATGTGAAATGTGTTTAATACTAGTAGAGGAGCTATGCGGTTCCGATGACAGGGAGTGGGGGAAGCTGTTTTGTGGTGTGGAAGGGGGATGGGTGGGGATAAGACTCTCTTAGTATGGTAGTGGTGGGGATGAGGAAGGAAAGGGTCTTATAGTGGGATCGCGTTTGGTTAGGGAGGGTGGGGGTATTTTTCACCCTATGTCACAGTTGGAAGGTCTTATAGTGGGACCGAGTTTGGTTAGGTAGGGGGTATTTTTCACCCTATGTCACAATTGGAAGGTCTTATAGTGGGACCGGGTTTGGTTAGGGAGGTGGTATTTTTCACCCTATGGTACCGTTGGTTAGTTATCCTACGGGGCCCTAGTTGAGGGAAGGTTTTTTCACCCTTCGAAGTCGATGGTTAGTTACCTTACGTAGCCTAACTATTTCCGACTCTGCTACACAGATAAACTAGGTTGAGTTAATTGCTAGTTCCAGTAGTCACCGCTAGGTGACTGCCTTCCTTAATCTTCTTTCGCGCTAATGGTATTTTAATATTACGTAATTACACACACGGGTGAACTAGTTCAATTTAATTGATAGTACCAGTAATTGCCGCTAGGTGGCTACCGCAATCCCCCCTTTTCTCGTTAGTTAAATTGTAGATAGCTATTGTGATAAGTTGCTGATATCGTGCAAGGAATTAACTTTCCATCGAGCATGGAATTATAACTTTGCATGGCTTTAACAAAACCTATGCAGCGAATAACGAAATATCCTCTAAATGAAAGGGTATAGTTTTAATAGTCTCCCCTATTGGGGAGAATAACAATTTAACATCAATTTCAGGAATATTAATATTTTGATAGGGCAACTTATTAAGTCCTAGCTGTTACTAAACCTATGTATCTTATAAAAGAGATTGCAGTTTCAAGATTTTCTTAGTTCAACGTGCTACTTCACTATGTCGATAAATAAATTCGGATCTGGTTTCAATACCGGTAAAGTGAGAAATTATTCACACAAAATTGACAATGATACGTTAAAGTTTGATAAAAAAAGGAATGCATTTAATGCCAAGAAGAAAATAATTTCAAACTTAGAATGTGATGTTACTGATGAGACAAGTGCTGTGAATATGGCTGCTCTGTTACGTAATTCGATAACTGTACGTGATAGCTTAATGAGGGAATTGTTTGAATACAGTGAAAAGCTAACTCACTATTACCTAAAAGGTAACCGCCTTGAGGAAAAAGTTACAACTCTGCTGAAAAAAACTGATGAAATTGATGAAATTGATGAAAAAATTAATGATATTAGTGAAAGAATTAATCAATTGAATGATAAAGTCAATTATATTGAAAATAAATTGGAGCGAAAAGTTGAGGCATTACGGAAAGATATGTATGGTAGATTGAAAATTGTTGCAAATTATATCTCTAATGAGCATCAAAAAGAGGAAATCACGACTGCCAATGAGAAGAAAAGAGAAAATGATTGGAATTATGCTCTAAAGAAACTTATATTACCGCCAGTGATTGATGAGCTAGTGTAAACATAATACGTAGTGGAATAGTCATGGGAGTGAGGAGAAGAAAGAATTGGTAGAAGAGTTACATGACAGACGGAATTTATTTATATATATAAAATGAAATGTTTTTACAATTAAACTTATAATTAAACAAATATACATAAAATTTATATAAATGATAAAAACTTATAATTGATCTGATATACAAATATATAAAAAATGAAGGAAATATACATCAATTTATACAAATATATAAAATTAAATGTTTTACAATTAAACTAATAATTAAACTTATATCAATATATATATATATATAAGAAAAGAAAGAAGAAAGAAGACGAATTCAGAGGGAAACTAGAACCAACATATATTTTTTTTTGTTCCTGAATCCTTATAGCCTAATTATACATCCATTCTTTACCCCAAATTTTATCCATGCCACCCAGACACCTCCTATAGCCAGTACAGGACGAGAGGTTCGAAGCCTGCCCGGGAGGGCCCTTCCCTTGCCTTGCCCCCCCCCAGTCCTCCAGAATCCCGGACACCAAAACGCCAGACGCAGGGCACCGTTACTCACTGATAATCACTGAACCACTACAACCCCTCTTTCCCTTTACCCAGTCCCTCCCCTTTCTCAACAAGTGGAATCCCATAGGATAGGACGCAAGGGGAATACACCATAAATAAACACTAAAGGATTCCTTTCAGTTGTCATATATTGTTACAATCGTTTTCTTTAATACTAATATTACTTAAGCCTAACTAGGTCTAGGCCAGGCCGTGCCACTCCAGCACCTCCTGCTCCGTCAAATCTGGTTCACAGCCACTCCACGGATCCTCCACCTGAAGGTTTATCCGCTCCCAACGGCTGTCTTGAAGCCAGCGCAGGCCCCACCAGTCGAAGTCCTCCCGGAAGGACCACGTTTCCAGTTCCCTCTCGCCGATCCACGCATTGACCCTCCGGTCGGACTCCCTCTCCCGCCTGACCTCTCGCATTCCCGCCAGGTCCAAAACTACCACTAAAATTATAAACGCATTATCATCAATCGCTACCCTCTACCACTGGTGCTGGGAAGATAATATCTTCCAACCCACTTACCAAATCGGGTACATATTGATACCCCGCCGGCGCGCCTAGCCCCTTTGGACCCAAGGTGTGCGTTCTTGTTCCTCCTCAACATCTCGTGCTTCACTTCCTCTTCCCTTGAACTTTCTTTCCTCCTTTCCTTCTTCCTTGCTATTACCCTGCCACACTGTACGGCCCCAAAATTTTAACCAGAACAATATCGCTCCTCCTCAATACCTCACTTTTATACCAAATTTCCCACTCCAATCGCTATTGCAACACCAACTCTGTGACGCTCGAAATTCACTGCGCCACACGACCGAAATCACCATGACTACCATTATAAATATATTATTTATAATGACGTTAAGCATCACGCAGATCTACTGGACCCACGCATACAACATCACTCACCTGAAACACAACCCCGGTATCTTCTTTGAAAAAATCGCAACCCTACAGTACTATCCCGTGCTATGGAAGGTCGCCACCACCATTGACATCACCAGCTTGACCAGCCAAGCCCCTAATCTCGGAAAATTCTACGACACCTTATTCTATGTGTGCAAGGGCAACATCTCTTGCATCAATGACAGTAAGCTCGAAGAGATCGGACGCAAAATTGTTGACACTGAACTTTTCGCTTCAATAGTTCGCCGAGGCTTACATCCTACGGACCTTAATCGGAACCGTAGAAGCGCTCCACTCGGATTCGTAGGAGGACTCTCTAAAACCCTTTTTGGTACCTTGACCGAAGAAGATGGCGAATACTACACCAGCGAAATATTAAAGCTGCAAGAGAAAAGAGTACACACCGCTCACTTGTTGGAAAAACAGACGCATGTGGTACAGTCGGAATTCTCCGCCTTGCACCTTTCTATTACTACCCTAAATAACCATACTCAAGAGCTTCAAGAACAAACCAAAGCCTTGGCCGACGCTATCGCTCTCACCGATGATGCCCTTGAACAGGAAAAACACGCGAGAGTACATCGAGACTACATCCGACAAATGGAAATGTATGCCGATCAATACAGGACCAGCATTCTATTCCTTGTGGATGCTGTTCTTTTCGCTCGTCGTGGAATTTTGCACCCCATGATACTTACACCTACCCGGTTACAACAGGCTTTGCAGGAAGCTACCCTCCGGACCGGATTTTCCTTGCCTTTCGACGAAGAGGAACTACTGATGGAGGATATCCAAGAACTCTCTCACTTACACGTTAATCATTATAAAGGACAATTGGTGGTCGTGATCGAAATCCCTCTACTTAACAAGGAAGAATACCATCTGTACAAAACCTATCCCTACCCAACCCACCATAATCGCCCCGATAACCAAACTATCACCACCTTTATTCAACCTGCCCATCCCTACCTAGCAGTCTCTTCCTCTCAACGCTTTTACTCCCATATCCCTTCCGAGTCTCTATCCCATTGCCTCCACCACCTGAAAACCTACTACTGTGCTCCTGGGGCGCCGCTTCATAAGATCTCGTATAATTAGGAATGTGAGCTATCCATCCTCCAACACCATGACACCACCCAATGGACTGGTTGCGACATCAGGGTTGCCTCTTTCACTGGTCCCTTCTGGACACCTTTGGTCCAACCCCGAACCTGGTTATACTCTCTACCAAAACCTGAGCAAACCACTCTAGTCTGCCGAGGAAACGTAAGGGGAACGGAAACCATCCTTAGAGATGGAATTATCCAATTATAAGCAGGATGCTTCGCGGACACTACATCTACTCAGCTACGATCGCTGCAAACTCTGATGGTGTCCGATGTTACTCACTTCGAAGCCCTAGAGCCCATGCCTCTCCCTGAACTTTTACCCGAAGGTCACATACCAGCTTTACAGAAATTGATAAAAATACAGCCTATTAAGAGTAAACCCTTGGAGGACTGGAATCTCTCCAAAAACAGTGTAGCCCTCAAGGATATAGCCCGAGAAGCAAAGGACCTGCAGAAACAAGATTCCACTGCCCTTAGAACATCCATCATCTCATATGCTTCATCCGGATCTCTTTTTGTCCTCATTATACTAATCGCTGCGGCCCTGTGGTTTAGACGAAATCCGACACCCGCGCATGCCAGCCCGACGTCAACCACCTCTATCAGAGTTCAAAGCACTCCAACGATAGCAGCCGAAAGCATGCCAATGCTTCCGGTACGCACCGTCAGCATGCCGTTTCAACAACCTATTCGACATGTGCAGAGTATGCCGTACCTGGAACCAATAGCGATGCCACGGGACTCGCTACCCTTTAGTTAATAAGTACCGAAGTAGTGTGGCTATAGGGATTCTGGGACCGGGTGGCGAGGGGGTCGGGGTTTCGCGGGGGAAGGGGAGGTAGGGGAAATACCCCCACTTCTTAGCGGAGGGGGATTGCCCCCACTCCAGGGTGGTGGTGGAAGCCCGGTGGTGGGGGAAAAATAATCACGTGACACCCCGGTGGTGGGGGAAAATTAATCACGTGACACTCCAATTGTTTAGCCTTTAACAAAAAGGTTTATTTATATCGTTAGATCTCTTGGTACTGATAACGTGGTATAATTTTATAAGAAGTTTGCGAAACTAAAGTCCATTTTATAAATTGTGTAGTACATCGCGCGCCTATCTGCCTATTTTGTTATTTCATCCATTGGTATGCCTAATTTCAAATGAAAAATTCCAGCCGGTGTTCGCAACGGGTCCGCCAAACGTCCCAGCCCTTTACGCGAGAGATATAAGAGAGAGAGAGATAGAGAAAACCCATATTGTAAAATTAATTTATTATGAAAGGAATTGAGGGAACGTATAAATATACGTAGATTTTGGTGAAACAGCCTTGCGGCATAAAAAACGCACTTTATTATTTAAAATATATATATTTTTCACAATCTTCATTTTTTTTTTTCTGATAATCAGCAGCGAGATAGCTGGGCTCTGCGTTTTGAGTAGTTCTTCCATCTAAAATCAAAATGGTCCACTTTGCCTCGTCGAAGTAAGGTCTACCTCAGGCTCCATTTGCGCGCAGCTTCTGTTCCCGTGACGAAAGACTCCGATCGTGTAGCCAATATTTCTCACCTTAGACATAATTGAAATCATGTTGTTACTTTTCGCATAGTAATAGCTCTATTTTTTTTAACAAAGCAAGTATACTTACAAAAATTCAGCACGTATTTCATCGATGAAAAAGAAGTAGTAGGTACAGATGAATTTTCATCCTCCTTCTTCCTTAGATTTTATCCTCACAATGCACCAAGTAAATCAGGAAAGTAACGAAAATTTAAATAAAGCAAACTTAAATGCTCCAGACAAAAAACAACGAAGTACTAAATCCATCAATTTCAACGATCGATTAATTTTCTATGATTTTTCAATGTGTACTGCATTGTTGAAGGCATGCACCAAGTAAATCAGGAAAGTAACGAAAATTTAAATCAAGCAAACTTAAATGCTTCCAGAAAAAAATAACGAAGTGCTAAATCCATCAAGGTCAACGATCGATTAAATTTCTATGATTTTTTAATGTGTACTGTTGAAGGTTTGAGGATTGAATGCTACTCCACCGAGGATATCCCGTTGAGAGAAAGTCTTTATCGGTTTTTAAAATATAAAGTTACATGTGATAAGGAGTTAATTCTTTTTTAATCAAAATAAGAAGAACCATACCCTTCGAATAATCTCCGTATAGAGATATTTTTTTTCCTATTGTCTTTAACCTATAGGTTACAATCACAATGGAAATTCATCGCAAGTAAGAGAATCTTAGAAAATTACTCTTTCCAAGAAATACGATAATATCGTTTTTTTCTATTGAATTATACTGTGATAAGTCAATCACAATGGAAATTCATCGCAAGTAAGAAAAAAACAAAAATTACCCCTTCCAAACATTGCAATTAAATACGCTTAATATACGATAATATCGTTCATATAAAAAGTCAGTCTGTTAAACGAGAGCTGCATAGTCGTACCACGCGTGCTTGAACTATTAAGAAAAAATAAGTGTGTGATTAAACACATTAAAAAGAAACTTGTTTGTTACATAAAAAAAAAGGTAAGGATATTTTTTTTTTCATTCGATTAGTACATGCATTATTTAATTGAGTTTTTAACTTTAATGAGACTAATCATTTTTTTTTTCATAGAGATAAAAATGAATTTCAATAAAATCAATGAATTGGGAAGCGTTATTCCAAAAAATTTTGTGAAATTAAATAGCTTGACGGAAAATCAAGAGTACGATATTTCCGAAGTGGACAAAATTATGACAAAATATGGAATGAAAATCATTGTAAAGCTGTCAACAGCCGATTGGGTATTCTTGCCAGGGAGAATGGCAAAATTGTCGGAAGATACGGAGCAGTTGCAGCACCTATAAAAGGCTGCAGCAGCCAATAATTTAATAATGTTATATAAAGGAGGAAAATATCACAACGTGGAATTTAAGTATAAAGTTTGATAGGTATTTTGTATCAAAAAAAAAATAATGAATAAATTTGTTGTTTATTATATATTTATTTAATAAAAATTGTTTTCTTATTTTTTAACTTACATTTCTAACAATATTCGTAAGAGGATTATATTGTACAATTTTATCGTGTATAATTAGACAATAGGCTGTAGTATTATCCGGAATGATTTCCATACACTCGATCTCGAGTTTGACGTCGACCGTGCCGGTTTTTATGGACTCGTTCTGATGCGAGCAGTCGATGACGAAGAGCGGCCCGTACGTCAAAAAGTCCGTATAGTCGAGCATGGGTCTCCCGAGTTTCTCACCAGCGTAATAGGAGGTGAAAAACTTTACATACATGTCGTAGAGGACGGAGTAGCGGGATTTCGTGAAATCAGTGTCGAGACGATCGTACGGATAAGATTCGGAATTCAGATAGAGTTTGACATCGAGTACTTTGCAATGACTGAATTTGAGCACATCCTCGTGCTGATTACTCTTCTTGTTCGTTCTGAACGCCAGAATGACGTATCGCGGCTTCTCCAATTGCGTGGACGCTTTCACGGACCACGTGTGTCGCTGCGACTTGGGCAGAAGCGGATACTCGTAAAGTTCCCAGGCGCGAAAAGCGAGTGACAGACTCTTGTCCTGCTCGACGATACTGAGAAATTGGAGTTTCGTAATTTCGTTCAGGGTCACATGGGGTATTCTCCATTGCACTCGTAGCAGCTTGATCGACGAATCGGTGATTTTCACCGATGAGTAAATGGCGTTTGTATCGTCGCGCGCGCGAATGAGAACGAGCTCGTGACGCGCGTTAACGACGACTCGCCGATAATCCTCGCAGAATCCCAGCAGCATTTTCAGGGGCATGCAAATGCTGAAATTCTTAACAGCCGCCTCCTTTTTCAGCCGGTCTTTGCCCGTTGCAACGAACCATCCGGAATGACGTAGACTGGCGCTCTCCTCGGTGCTCAGGGAAACGAGATTCTTCAGAGTGCTGGTAATACCGACGTTTCTGCATCGGTCGATCTCGATACCGTTCAATTCGTAACGAATCTCGTCGAAGAGAAAGGCCGCGGAATTGCAGTCGAGCGTAACTATATCCTCGTTGCTGGCGCTCGCGTCACGCGTGCCCTCCACCAGCTGACCCTCGACGTAGAGATAACTCTCGCACGGCAGGAGTATCAAATCTTGCTGCTGTATGGGAATGCGAATCTCGTCGCTGTTCGCCAACGAGGCGTTCGCATACGGATTGTAGGCATGCATCTCCATTTTGGTGATGCGATTGTCGTAGGTCAGCAGTGCGGTGACGTTCAAGGGATCTGCCATTGTTCCACTATGTACCTTCGGCCAATCTCTTCACAGTGAATCCCAATGATTGTAAAAATTCTATATTTCTTCTCGTTAGCAAGAAGCTCCTCTTGTCGCGATTTTCACTCCGATGAACCGGTGTATTCGACTCCACGTAGGACGAACGACTAGCGAACGTTTCATCCAGTTTCACCGCTTTATAATCCTCGTTACTTTTGTAAATTAACATTTTTCTTAATGTGCAATCTTATGGTAATCTCTTCACGTCCAAAGTCTACGAGACGATCGTCCTGATCGAGGATACGTAACGTGAGACGGTCGATTACTCTGACGATGACCGGTAGATAAACGACGGTTTTCGGTGCCTCCGAGATTTTATAGCCCGGTGGTACGCTGGGAAAGAACTCGTGAATAATGTGTCGGGGTCTACCGTTGGTGTACGCACCACCCGCAATGTTGCACTCGATGCGTAGAATATTTGTTTTCACAATGTTCACGGTTTCGTCGGATTCAGCCTGGGCGTTCGGTTCGATCACGCGATTCGACGAGAAGCCCAGTAGTGAGCCAATGTTATTCGGTTTTCCAAAGTCAATCGAATATTTACAGAATATTTCACTCTTCAGTGTATTGTTATTCGCTCGTAGAAGAATAACGCTGTCAATGTCGTCTTGAATTTCGTGTCTCGCAGAAATTTGAGCCTGCAAATACTCATTTATCGCACTCAATTCGTAACAGCCTCTGGGTATCGTCAGTACCTTATCGTTATCGTAGTAGAACTTATTATTCGTCTCGTCCACATTGGCTATCGAGTTGTACGTTTGCATGTCCACGAGACCGATCTCGTACCGATCGTCTTGCAGATTGATCGGGGGAAAGAAATCTGAATTTAATACTGATTTACGATCCGATAATGTCACGGTGAAAGACATTTTTTTTTTTCAAAGTATCTGTTCTCGCAGGAATTTCACGCACAACTGACCGCAATTGCTTTTATCGTACGATTGATATCGATCATGATTGTAGTAGATTGTAACGTTAGGACCAAAGTAACGCACACATTCTTTCGGCGGTTTCAAATTTCCAAAGGAATCGAAATATACGACGATGTCGTTACGCTTGACGTAGGCTACCCAGTGGGTACCAGGGCCGCATTGATCGTCGAGATTCACAATCGCGCACTCGTTGCACCGCGGCCCGTCGAGCGGCAGAGATGTGCGCATAAAGACTCCACGGAAGTATGGTATGCGTCGGCAGATGCGTCCCAATTGTATGTTACTAGTAGCACCTGAATCCGGGAGAGCATCGCGACGACGAAATTTGCCCTCATTCATTTTCTTCCTCTTATCCGACCGTTTTTTTTTGTTGTTTTTTTTTCCACCTACACGGTTTCCCTCTCCGACGACTCGCTTGTACGGTTTCAGATAAAGACCTCGGCCTCTCTCGCGCGACGCTTCCATCGCGCGATTGTGACGTTGCATTTCCCGCAATCGTTCTCTCTCAGCTTTTGCACGGTTTACAGCCGTCGCTATACCCGATGCTACACCTGCCAGTGCTCCGACTGCACCTAGCAGTGGGAGTATAGGTATTATACCGCCCCGTTTCCTCGGCACTCGAATTCTTCTCTTCCTCGTAGTAGTAGTACCAATTTTTTTCTTGTTGTTGTTGTTCTTTTTTTTAGCCGCTACTGCTTTCTTCATCGCGACAATATTATGTAATCCCAAGCCAAGTTTACGCTTAGCATTCATCGATGCCCATACGGCTGCGGCGACCGCGCGTTCACCCAAGGTCGCGTCTCTTGCGGTAATACGTTCACGCGCTCTCCTCGCTAGCACTTTATCGGCCCGATGACGCTCCGGTAGATCCTCGTTGTGCCAATATGCTAAGTCGTGATCGAGGCAGGCCTCATTCAGCGGATTTATACCACGATCGCCGCGCTCCAATCTTTCGCGAAGTCGAGTGCCGGACCCGCAGTAATTGTAACCGGGCACGTGCAGCTCAAATGGCAATTTTTCCAAGACTTTATTGAAGAACGATCCAGACATTTAGAGCAACTGCTTCTCTTGCTGACAAACGTAACAGTCTTTCATCCGTCTCGGTGGTCCGTCGTGGTGAGTGGTATTAGGTAGATTGTAGTGTTGCAAGCAATATTGATATTGCTGCACATCCGAGTCCGCGCGAATGTGCCGAGGTAATCTTTCCCACACACTCGCGATACTGTCTGGAAAGTACTCCAGCAATACGATCTTCGGTATGTGTTCGAGCTGATGATTCGTCAAGTTCTGCAGGGAATCGACGACGACTAGCATGAACGCCATCGTAATGGTAACTGACCGAATAGTTCCGTAAATCGCGAAATATAAATGAACGATACAGCTGTTCCCGAAGGTTAATAGCGAGGATGCATTTCGTGAAGCACGTGCCGACTATTCGCGTGACAAATTTGGATGCTCACGATGCTACCACGCAAATAAGAAAACGCCACGGATCGTTATTACCATCTACGATACGCTGCATAGTTTGCGGTCCGTCGAATTGCGGTAAGACAAACGTGTTGCTGAGCCTCATAGAGAGTCCGCACGGTGTGAGATTCGAGAACCTGTACGTCTACTCGAAGTCGCTGCAGCAACCGAAGTATCGATATCTGGAGCAGCTTCTGCAGGACACGGAGGAAATTGGTTACTTTCCATTTTCAAGCAATTGCGAGGTTGTGAACGTCGCGGATGCAAAGCCGAACTCCATTTTCATATTCGACGATGTGGCCAACGACAAGCAGGACAATATAAGGGACTACTTTTGCATGGGTAGACATTCCAACATCGATTGCTACTACCTCTGTCAGACTTATGCGAAAATACCAAAGCATCTGATACGAGATAACGCAAACTTGCTAATAATATTTAAGCAGGATGGAACTAATCTGAGGCATATTTTCAACGATCACGTCAACAGTGATATGTCGTATGAGAAATTTCTCACATTGTGTTCGACCTGTTGGAGTCGCGATTACGGTTTCTTGGTAATAGACAAGGATAGCTCTCTGAAGAACGGTCGATATCGCAAAGGTTTCAACGAGTACGCCACGATCGAGTGAACGGCCTTGCGAGTGTCAGGCCGGTAAGGTTTCAACGTGAACGGCCTTGTGAATGTCAGGCCGGTAAGGTTTCACGATCACGGCCTTGAGTGTCAGTTTGATAGTGGAGTGCAGGCCGTTCGGATCACCGTGTCAGGTCGGTTAAAACCCGTGTCGGTTCGGGGAAAGCTGTTGTATACAGCATCGCAACAGGCCGGTTAAAAACCTTTCAATTCGGGGAAAGCTGTTGTATACAGCATCGCGATGGATGAAAAATCGCTTCTGAAGAGGATCACCAAGACGAGCGAGGTCATTCGCGACAAGCATCGTGCCTTGAAATCGGAGAAGGCGATAACGGAGAGCAGTTTGAACGAGACATTCAAGCCGATAGTCGATCCATTGAAGAAACTCTTTTCGCAAACGGAGGATAACACAAATAATAATAATAATTCGTTCGTCAACGATAAATTGAAGAGGGGAGCCTACTTCACATCGACACCGCATAAAAGAGCGAAGAATCTTAATAGTAGTGATGAAACTATTACGAATCCATTGGATTTCATGACCGACGACGAGTCTTCTATAACCGATCAAACGTCGCCCGATTCGAAAAAAAGTTTGCTAGAAAAATTAAATATTGATGAAAAAAATGAACCAGGCTTGTTTGAACATGTCTTTCAACATATTCGATTTCATCCGATCCCTGACAAGTATATTAAATTACTTCTGACCGACAGGGATAACTTGATTGATCGTGCTTTTGGACCTCTTTATAAAAATGATCAACTGACGCTTGGTAGATGTAAATTTGAAATAAGTCATGAAGAAGATATTATTCTCGATAAGACGTTATACACCGGTACAATAGGTACTTATGAACTAATTTTCATGAGAGAACCCAATCGAGCCATTATAAAATCCGAAGATTTGGAACAATACAAGAGTATTCTCAATCAAACTAAGGCGTATAAACTGTTAAACGATAGTCTAAAACAAACCAAGGGTAATAAAGGTGTAAAATATACAGAAATTATGAAACCATTGCTATTGGGAAAACCAATGTTACCGCCTGATCGGTTACCATCAACATCAGGCGCAAGAAAATCGTCAACGTCTGACGCGTCAACATCAGGCGTCAGTAAAGCGTCAACATCATCAAAAAGAAAGGGGTAAAGGTCTTATGCGTGTCACCGAGGGACCAATCAACTACGTACATTGGAACGATCCGAATGAATTGATCGAACGTTTGAGACTTTTGATCGCATCGGTGGCTGCCGGTAATACGAGTCATCACAACGAGATACAGTCGATAATCGAGGAGTTGCGCGACGAGGATCTTATCGTATAAAGAAAGTTGCACGTTACATTCTTAACTCAGTGTAATATCAACGTCTTTCGGTAGTACGAGGTAAAAAAAAAATTAAATGTCTGATTCCTGCTGTTGTGAAATTTACATTTGTTTAACATACATCGTAGAATGTATACTCTCGACATTACGAGCCATCAAAAAGAGGAATAACGAGCAACAACAAGAGACTGAATTTTGAAAAAAAAGTGACAGTTGTGCATTTGAAATGTCGATAAATAAATTTGGAATTGGACTGGATGGTGAGAGTAGGAAACACTTTCACGAACCAAATTTAGAACATTTACTGCTCGAATTTAAACAATATTTGACAATAACATTGAATAAATATAATGAACAATTTGAGAAAAAAATGGACCAAATTTTGCAAACAATTTGTGAAAAATTGGATGATAAAGTGAGTAAGGAAGATCTGATACGTGAAACACTTAGCAATAATTATAAATTATAGGAATCTGTCCATGTTTGAGAAAAAAAAGAGCAAAGAAAAGATACAGTTGGTGGAGGAGCTCCATGCACCGGCGAGGATAAATTTTCCACGCAGAAGAGTCATCGTGCGTGGCTTCGACGATCTCTGGCAGGCCGATCTTGTTGATATGCGCAATTACGTCGATGCGGGTCACCAGTACATTCTCACTGTAATCGATACCCTCTCGAAATATGCTTGGTCGGTGGCATTAAAGACCAAGAGCGGCAGAGAAGTGACGACGGCAATGACGAGAATCCTAAAGACCGGCAGATGTCCGAAAAATTTACAGACCAACAACGGCAAGGAGTTTTACAACGGTGACTTTCAAGCGTTGATGAGGAAACGCGGAATAAATCACTACTCGACTTACAGCGTGATGAAAGCGTCGATAGTCGAGCGCTGGAATCGTACGTTGAAGACGGAAATGTGGAAACGATTTACGCTGAACGGCAATTACAAGTGGCGCGCTATACTGCAAGAGTTGGTGGATGCGTACAATGCGCGAAAGCATCGTACCATGGGAATGCGTCCCGTGGATGTGAAACCCGAGCATGCAGATAAGCTACTCAAGACAGTATACAGCCGCATCAAGGTCGCAGGTCGTGCCAAGTTCAAAGTCGGCGATTTCGTACGAATCAGTAAATACAAGCAGATGTTCGCCAAAGGCTACACGCCAAATTGGACGACCGAAATATTCGAGGTGGCGAAAGTGCAGAGGACCAATCCCGTTACGTATCTCCTCAAGGATTCCAGGGGCACGGAACTGTTGGGTGGATTTTACGAATACGAGCTTTCGAAAACCATCAATCCCGATGTGTATCTGGTGGAGAGAGTATTGCGCAGAAAGGGCGATAAAGTGTTCGTTAAGTGGCTGGGATTCGACAGTACGCACAATTCCTGGATAAATAAGAGCAATATTTTATAAGAACTTTTATTAAGATGTATCGTTGAAATAAAAAAAAACAATAAAGCGACTAAATAAAAACAATAAATAAATTATAATTTTAGACTATAATGTCCCTAGGGTAGAGTCGCCGCGGTGCCGGGTGTAACGAAACGCTTGTCGTCGTACGGACTGAGGGCGACCTTTCTCTGACTGATCGAGAAAACTCGGTGCAGCTTCGATCTAATTAAATTTTGACTGCGAGACTGTACGGTGAAATTGTCCAAACAATCCTTGTAGTCGTCAAATGTTATATTTCTATCGATAACGTAACCTTTGACACCTTTGGCTTTTTTGGTAATTCTCGCACAGTCCTGCACCTTGAAAGTATACATTTTTGCCCTCAGTCCTACGAACTCGGTCATGATACGACCATTGTTCTCGTCCTTCATCAAACCAGGTATCTTTTTGTTGTCGCGCGGCAAGTCATACCAATTGTCGTCGGGATAATCGCTGGTGTCGAATCGCGCGAGATCGTGTTTCATGTACGAGTAAACGTCGTCGCACTCCACGCTGTATATCAGACTGTCCGTGTCGGTATACATCGCTCTACATTTACCGCCGAATGTAGGAAGCATATAGTCATAGTGAAATTCGTACAAGCAAATTTTTGAAATATCTAAAATACTCATTCCCACGTAAATGGGTTTATCAAATTTCGCGGACAATTTCGACAATTGAATCGCGACCAAAGTCTCGTTGAAAATCGCGAGACTGTGAAAATTCGGTTTGAAAATCAGGCTTTCCGCCCCGTATCTTCCCTCCCACTTGGTTGCGAGCCTCACGTCAACTCTATTCCTCACGTTCTCCATTGTTTTACCGAAAACCGCGTTGTTCATCAACTTGAAGAGTTTCCTCTCCAATTCGTTAGTGGACGCGGTGCGCAAACGCGTGTTCAGCTCGATGTAATCGCGTAGCCAGGTGGACTGCTGAAACTTTAAACCGCGATGTATACGCTTCAGTACCAGTCCATTACGCATACATTGTTGCAGAGCGCGATAATGTATTACGTAACGGGTCTTATCGTTTAAAGTGGCCAGCAGCTTCTCCTGGCTTGCGCCCGGCGGCTTCTCGTGCACCATGCAGAACGGTAGGTCCGCGTGTTTGTCGTGAAGCTCGCGCGGATACTCCAAATCGACCTCCAAAATATAACCCTCGGGATAATCCGTGGGTATAGCGGAGACATCGAGATTGGCAGCGTCCTCCATCCATTGGAATCCATGGGTGGGCAGCGGCTGACACATTGCCCACCCATACAGATTGTTTACGTCGTAATACATGAGATATTTCGACGGTTCCGCCGGATCGTAGTCCCGCATGTACCGATTGTTGGCCCTCTCGTAACGATGGGAGCACTGACTCAAACCACCGCGTATACCGCGCTCCACGAACAGCAACATATCCACGTCCGTGAAAAGCTCCAGCCTGATTCCCGTATGCTTCAACATCACGTCCCAGGTGAAGCCCGGTAGCGTATAATAATGGGCTGGATCCAAGTTATAATTTAGCATGCAACTATCGCGAAAACTTTCGAAAACGTCGGTCAACAATAGGACATCGGTCTTCAGGTACAGGTCACTGTACTCCCCAAGTGTGCGCATCTGGAATTTGGTCCATACCTCTACGGCATGATTGTATGCTTCCTCGCTGATATCGCTGTCGGTCAGTCTGTTGCGAAACGACTGGCTCGGTGGTAAAGCCGTCTCTTCCAATCTAGCCGCGCTATCTATATAGTCGTAAGGAAAAATACCTTTCCTCATAAGCAAGTTGAACTGCTCGACGCTCAATTCCGAAAATTGTGACCTCAAATTTGTCAGCTGAGATTCCGCCAAGTACGAGCTCAATTTGTCCAGACTGGAGGCCATAAATTTGAACGAATCGATAAATCTCAGCCGTATATTATAATTTCGCAAATATTTGGTGAATGAAATGTATTTTTCCTTATGTACAGGCAGCAGATATACCTATCCCTCGTACAAATTAGCGATAGTCTCGAGAATAAAATGCGAATCATAGCCGGAAAAATTGTAGAAAATCACTGGAATGACATGCGAATCTTTAAAATTTAAATTACGATTATTGTGAGCCGGTCCTCTATATCTGCCGGTCAGATGATCGTGATCGCGAATTCGTAGTTGATTCGGAAGAAACGGCTTTTTGCATATATGACAATTGGGGTCATTATAGTGACGCGATCTTTCGGTAAGACTAAGATCACGCATGGGTACGGTAGTGCCCAGTTTCTCGCTCGCGATACGCTCAATGACCTCGAGCTCGCGTACGAACCATTCGATGCAGTCGACACCCCGATAAGCATCGTATCTCGAGAGTGACGCATCGCGAGCACTTTTTAAATAATAAGCTACACTTATAGGTTCATGCTTCTGATAAATATCACTATTGTTCGATTGTTCAACTTTCGATAATATGCACTCGAGATCCGCGTATACGACGAATGGCACTCGCTCCCCATTTTTGATGTTCTTGAAGGAAACCCAGCGATCCTCGGACTCTCTCGGTAGTATCAATCGGAGATTATCGTTGAGCCGCGCGCAATCCTGCTCATGCGAATCCAGCTCCTCCACTGTACAAAAGTAGTGGAGACATCTAAAAATAAATCATATGCAGTTATATTTGTATTATTATTATTAATACATACCGATCGCAATATATAATGTGCAATTTTGCTCTTGGTGAATTGACTTCGCACCAATCTCGACAGATTCCTTATGCACATGAAATGTGCAGCTCCCTGTTCATCGTTGACGAGAAGAAGATTGGCATGCCTCGATCTCTTCTTCTTCGTCACCTGAAGAGGTACGATTTTTGCATCGATATCATTCTCCAAGGTAAAGATGTTGACCGACACGTCATTATCCGTCTCGAATTTCGGGATCTGTTTTAGCGTAGTCGGAAAGGTTATGCTACCGACGTCTAAAACCGTCCGAAAATGTGGATAAGAGGACGTACGATTTGGATGAGCCGTAGATTTTACCGGATAGAGTGCCGCCGTCACGGACCACGCGAAACATGCATTATCGCTGGTTTCTAAATTTATCAGAGCTTTCCTACTTGTGATAGCAGATGGCAGATTAATTCTACAACTCGCGTGCAACGGGTTAAAACGATTAATGTTAACTAATAAATAATTGATTTTTTGTAAAGCCCATCCACTATCACTCTCTTGAAATTCGCTTAATTTTTTCATAATAACGTCTAAAATATTTTTCCTATACCGATCACTAAAATTATCAGTTTTATACAATGTTGCGTTAGTCGTACTGATGTTTTTTTCATCACTATTGTCCTTGGAGATGAATTGTCCGTTAAATACACAATTAACCTTAACACTATTTGCACTAACAAATACCTTATCTATACGCACACGCAATAATACTTCCGCGTCTACTAAAAAATCCTTAGGCTCTATATAATTACTGTTAACTACCATACCGCTGCATATTCGACTTCGAAACGCCGAATCAAGCTCCTCCCAGGTAAGTCCTTGTACGTCATTGCTACAACCAGCGCCTGATTTAATATGATGCAGTTCTCCCTGCGCTCGTAGCAATAGAAACATTATAGACGCGATTTCGGCGAAATTCTTTTGACGCGTTCCAACGGGCAAAGCTCGATCCGCGTTGCTCAATCGTCGAATATGCTCGCGACAATCCAGTACCCACGTATCGTACTCATTTGCGCTATTAATTGTAAAAAATTTTCTTCGCAATTCAGTCGACATTTTGTGTGTGTTTCTTAAAGAAATGACTCTGTCATACGGTGAACAACAACAACAATAAATTAATAATTGCGAATGCGTCTCTCGCGAAGAGTAACGCTTATATATATATCGAATAGAGAATGGAAGTAGGGGTATCTACACATCCCATTGTTTCGTCCGAGATGCATACTGACATTGATATACATTGTTTATTCAGAAGTCTTTTATTCCTTTATATATTGATCATATACAGATTTCATAAAGTAGACATTTTGCAGTGAACATATACCATAATGATTCATACACTTGGGTAACGGTGGTTCGAAATTTTTACTCCATCCAAGACTAAATTTACCCCACTCACACTCCTTCGCATTGTATATATTTTCTAAGTTGCAAATTTTTCTCAACCAATCATATTTCTCCCGTCCTTTCACGAAAATCCAATCCTCCTCCTCGTATGACGTTACATGCTTTCTTATTACATCTTTATACTTGTAATAAGGTGAATGACCGTCGGTCCAATTGAATCCATGGCGATTAAAATAAAGCCAACTTTAAAAAGAAAAAAAAATACTTACTCATTCTGTTTTCTCTCGAGATCTTTCAACCAAGCTTCTTGAAATGGTGGTGAAAATACATTGTGATACACTTCATTATCACGCAACACCGCAAATTCTTTAACTATAAAACTTTTGTCGTTCAATACAAAACCTTGAAAATCAACGAATGTCGGTGCCATTATCGTCGTCAGTCGCTCCATGCAATACTGAACGATCTTTTTTTTTTATCGCATTTAAGAAATTTCTTTTCCCCCTCCATCAGGGGAACCAATATGCTAAACGTATTAAAATTCAATGTTTTGGAGGGGATAATTTCTAAGATTTTTTCCCATTGTAATTAAGAAACAATGGACTCCTTATCAAATGTAACTTTATATTTTAAAGAAACGATAAAGTCTTTCTCTCGACGAAGACATTTCTTCGGATGCTTCATTTCAGTTCTTTTCTTCGTCGAAAATAGCGCGAGCGCAACGATGCATAGAATAACTCACATAATGGATATAGAAGCTTTCTTAGTTTATAAAAAAGAACTTAAATATAAAGATATAGCTATAATTGATTTAAAAAGTAACCAAATTTCTTACGCATCTTTTCGTTTGCGTGACACTATGAAGAACCTTAGTGAGAAAGAGAAAAAACCGTGTGGTATTTGCTCAATATGGTGCATGGTATAAAATACAGTGATACGGGATTCGAGAAATACGAGCAGGAGGATGTAGAAGATTTTATTGGAGATTGCTTAACCTGCGAGAATCCCGTAGTAGCCTACAAGGGAGGGAATATTGAAAGAAATATATTGAATAGGATGAATGTGGAAAATATCAATTTAGAAGTGTATGGTTGTCCTAAGTTTAAGGATTTAATTAAATTATATGATTTTGAAAAAACACCGTGTAATTTACACGTTCGAGAAACGAACTTGGACAATGAACGTATCCACTGTCCTTACGAGGAGGTGTCAGTTTTTGCCAAGTGGATAAAAGCAAATATGTGATTCTTTGAAAACTATTTAGAGAAATAAAGAGGAGAACACAAGTCCTCAAATCTTCATTCAATCTTATACCGTTGTCGGTGCTGCACACAGGAAAAAAAAATGAGCTGCGAAAAGTGTAAATTAATCATGATTCAAGAGGATATTGTTCCTCTTTCACCCACTCTTCCCAGAGAATTGACAGAGGAATACGTCAATCGAATTAACGATTTTTTCAATCGTTACTTCGAAGAGTATGAACGGAAACTGCATCTTTATTTGCATAAAAACTGTAAGTATTTATTTTTTACATTTTTTCATAATTATTGTTTGTTTGTTTTTTTTTTTTTAATAAAGTGAAGAAAGACGAAGAGAAACAGGCTGAGGAAAAAGATATTGAGTCAAAGGACACGAAGAAGGAAGAGGAGGAGGAGGAAAAAGATATTGAGTCAAAGCAAACGAAGAAGGAAGAAGAGGAAGAGGAGAAAAAAGTAGAGGAGGAGGATATTGAGTCAAAGCAGACTAAGAGGGAAGAAGAAGAGGAACAACCACATTTCTATTTCTTTTACTATTAAATTTTGTGTATAATATTTAAAAAAAAAACATGAGAGAAAAAGTAGAGGTTAAATAAAATATTATTGAAAAAATATTATTGTAAATATTCCCCTTCCTATTTCATCAGGAGTAAACGGAAAGAAATCTAATACGTTTTGATTAAGAGATGTAACTCAATCTAGAGTAGAGATAGATAAGGATTATTCGTACTGGAGAGCAATCTCGACTTCAGTAGTGTTTCTGACAGTAGACGAAATGGATTCAAACAAAAAAAAAATCAGTTTGCCAGACAAAAAAATGACATTATTGGATTATCAAGAAACAGGAAAGCCTGTAGCCATCGTAAAGCCATTTAGGATTGTACAACAGCCAATACCGCAGTTAGTTGTACCAAATAGATGGAGACTTCTGCAGCAGCATCAACCACTTCGTAGACCTTTAAATGCACCGCTGCAGCCTGATGCTGCTGGTGCTGCTGGTGATACCGATCATCAACCTATACCACGTATTGTAAGCTGTGCAATATGTGGTCTACGTGAGCATAGGGGTCGTGATTGCATTTAACAGCCACAATCACGAATCGGTAAGAAAAGTTTAAACTCTTCTAACATTAAGTACTTCACGAAATTAAAATTTAAGACTAATAATAAATCATTTTCAATTTTTTAATCGCAGATTCTGCTGCTGGTGCTGCTGCTGCTGCTACAGTTTAGGAGCAATATTATTATGTGTATAATATTATTATTATTATTTTAAAATTATATAAGTTTTAATTAAAAACTCCAACGATCGTTCAACTCGTAACCCCCATCTCCCTGCTCCTCACCCTTGAAATCACGCGAAAAATGATAAAACAATATTATTATTATTAACATTCGTCGTATCAGAATGCTAGTTAAAATATTGAGATCATCCAAAGTATGGACGAGGTAGTGGAAGATAGTAGTGAGATGGAAGAGGAGGAAAATAACGTGTTGATAGCTATTGTGAGGTGGCGAAAGCTAATACGTATTGATAGAGAAAATAATAATACGTATTGTTAATATATTTCGTATTGAGCTTACATCTCTTCCATTCTCAGTCTACCGAGTTTGCTTAACGTGATAGTTCCTACAAAAAAAAAAAAAAAAAATGGGTGTAATTAAATTGTACAGATTATTTACTGAACAAAATATTGATAACATTCTAAATATGGAAGAATCAGTGGAGGAAGAAGAAGAAGAAGAAGTAGATTTGGAAGGAGATTGGGGTGAAATTGAAGACGAGGATAACAACGTGTTGACCGCAATTGTGAAAATGTTGAGGAAGAAGCTTCAGCGGCAACAATCCTCACAGTCCGATGGGAATAATGACGATAATGATGATGATCGTCTATCAGATTTTAGTAGTGAAATGGAGTGGGAGGGTATTGATATGGAACAAGAACTATATCCAGAAAACGTAATACGGTTCGACGAGGATGCAGACGTTCTCCAGCTACTGTCCGATTCATCTACGGAGACCACCCACAATCGGTAAGAATCGATGAAAGAAAATAAAAATTTTTTTGGCATCGAGTGCTTGGATAAGTAGTATAATAAATATTTTTCCTTACTTTTTTCTCGTAGATGATACCGCTCCTACTGCTACTGTCACTACCATCTGCCGCTATTTACTTAAAATAACCAATCAATAATGATGTCAACATTTTTTCCCAGTATTTATTTATTGTATAAATAAAACCTTCAAAATAAAAAATTATACTTCCTTTTTTTTTTATCAACCTTACAAATTAGAATTTGCATTTAGAGGTACAAATAAAAATATACGAGGATGCTAGTAGGTCTCTATTGACATTCTCTTTGACTGCGTTCCACTTCTCGGAAAGGAAGCTAATACGTTTTGATAAAGAGAAGACTAATATGTATTGATAAAGAGGAAAGAAAGGCATCAGATTAACTAAAAAATACGTGCGTAATCGGTCAGTTCATATTTCATTGGAAGATCGTTTTGCATCTGAGCGACTAGTGACGAAAAATCTTGAGATCATTTTAACGCTAGCGATCAAAGTGTAAAGAACAATGTTGTGTGACATACCGAAAAAGCAAGAAAATGATTTGTGGGAGAATGTGGAGGTGGTGCAGGTCATTGATGATGACCCAGATTTTGCCGCCTTAGTTGAACAACTTATGGAGATAATTAATGAAATGGAGGAACAAATGGAGCAAGAGGAGCAAGAGGAGGAAAAGGAGCAAGAGGAGGAAGAGGAGCAAGAAGAGAAAAGAGATGAAGAGGCGGCGTAAACCTAAAAATCGCGTGCTGAATTTTTGTAAGTATACTTACTTTGTTAAAAAAAATAGAGCTATTACTATGCGAAAAGTAACAACATGATTTCAATTATGTCTAAGGTGAGAAATATTGGCTACGCGATCGGAGTCTTTCGTCACGGGAACACAAGCTGCGCGCAAATGGAGCCTGAGGTAGACCTTACTTCGACGAGGCAAAGTGAACCATTTTGATTTTAGATGGAAGAACTACTCAAAAACGCAGAGCCCAGCTATCTCGCTGCAGAATATCAGAAAAAAAAAACAACGAAGTACTAAATCCATCAATTTCAACGATCGATTAATTTTCTATGATTTTTCAATGTGTACTGCAAAGATTGTGAAAAATATATATATTTTAAATAATAAAGTGCGTTTTTTATGCTACAAGGCTGTTTCACCAAAATCTACGTATATTTATACGTTCCCTCAATTCCTTTCATAATAAATTAATTTTACAATATGTGTTCTCTCTCTCTCTCTCTCTCTCTCTTATATCTTTCGCGTAAAGGGCTGGGACGTTTGGCGGACCCGTTGCGAACACCGGCTGGAATTTTTTATTTGAAATTAGGCATACCAATGGATGAAATAACAAAATAGGCAGATAGGCGCGCGATGTACTACTTAGATTCGCAAACTTCTTATAAAATTATACCACGTTATCAGTTCCAAGAGATCTAACGATATAAATAAACCTTTTTGTTAAAGGCTAAACAGTTGGAGTGTCACGTGATTTATTTTCCCCCACCACCGGGGTGTCACGTGATTATTTTTCCCCCACCACCGGGTTTCCCCCACCACCCTGGAGTGGGGGCAATCCCCCTCCGCTAAGAAGTGGGGGTATTTCCCCTACCTCCCCTTCCCCCGCGAAACCCTGACCCCCTCGCCACCCGGTCCCAGAATCCCTATAGCCACACTACTTACCGAATTCCTTTAGAAACTGTCGGCAGCTGGCCTGACCCATACTTCTCATCCTGGAAACATTGACCTCCACAGGACAATGTTTCATCTAAGGGGGGAGGTGTAACGTAGGGGTCAGCCACCTCGCCGGACCAAAGTAGATCGCACACGTCCGTGTGCAATACCGGTGGTATTGCACATTGCTTACACCCGGAGTTCTTTTCCGGAAATGCGTTAAACCTTGGGCATCGGCCGTGGATGTGGAGACTTTTTGGTCGTCATGTGTCGAAAGATTATGGCGTTACTGACGACACATGACTTATTAAGCCTCCTACATATATGCGAGTTCCGCGACCCTCAAGTCGAGTCTTATTCTGTGCAAGCTTAGCCGCTGCCGCATCATCCGCGTTCCAAGGTCGTAACTCTAGTGTTCGTTACACGGGAGCAGAGTACTCCACCATATTCTAACAAATCTCTTGCCCAGTCGCCGTGTACTGGTAGTTAAGTCTAGTATAATTCAATCCGAAACAAGTCGTGTGGAAATTGTCGCGAGTGTACATCTTTCAGTCGTGCCTAACACGTACCGTTCTGGAAGACAAGCACAACTACTACGAACTGATCATAATTAATTAAGTGCGAGAAATCCACAACCATCGGAGAGTCTAGTCTCTCCAATAGGTGTGACAATTAGTAAATAATCCTGCGAATGCTGATCCAGCATTATTAGCGTTTACTGTAAGTATAATTGTAATACCTGAAAATACATAGTCTTGTGTCAAAACTGCTGTTCCAACGTATGTTTTGTAACGTTGTGTTCCCGCAGCGTTACAATAGCTGCCATCTAGCGCTTTGCTAATCTCAAGCGCTAGATAGGCGGGTCGCGTGCGAACTAGGGAGTTATCAACCGATAAGTATTGATCTAGGATCGATAACTTGTCGGCTTCCTAGTGTCGCGCGATGGGTGTAGCGGGGCAGCGGCGGGACAGGCGCAGGGCCTTACCTGCTCCCGCGAACTGCCCCGACACACGTAGTTTAGAAGTCAAAGGTGACACATAGTGCCTAGAAGTGCCCCGCCGCCGACAAAAGTGCGACCCCCAACGACAGCCGCCACACAGGGCCCAAAAAAAAGAGGAGAGGTACAGCGACTGCCAGGGAGCCGCGAACCCATATCGGACGACGGGACACCCCCAGCCCTTCGGGCCAGCTACCAAGGGCGAGAGCGAGAGAAAGACAGAAGAGAGCCTGCCTATCGTAAGCAGACATTTGGGTGATTATTCGTTTTGTAATAAAGTCCAGTGACGTCCCGGGGTGTGCTAGGGCTTTAGGGCTCGTAGCACCGACCGGTTGTATAGGGAACCGCTGGCCCTGCTCACCTGTCACGGGTAAGCGGGCAACCTAGCGGAGTGGTCATTCCGTCGGACTGGTAACGAACATCTTATTGTGTACAGGCGCGAATTAGTAAAAGTGTTCGCGATTGCATCGATTAGTTGTGAGTTGACCGTTGACGGGAACGTTCCCGTAATTCGTTTCAAGGCCGCGGACTTAGTATAATCCCCGTGAGGACTAGTGACCTTAGAGTCCTCGACGTAAACAATCCGGGTCGTTGTTGTGTTTGAGTACGCGGGAACGGAGTCAGTGCGAATAACCGTCGGGTGACGCGCACGCGCGGGGATAGGGACCCATCCGCGTAACGTCGCGTCGTGGTTAGCCTACGAATCCGCCGGAGGCGCGCGAGTACCGCGCGACTCGGCGGGACCGCCGCGAACGCCAGCTAGTGGCTCGAGCGCGGGGCTAACTACTACGTCATCGGGGCTTCAGCCGCGTTCGCACGACTTAGGCCGCGCCCACATTTAGGACCTCGCGTAACACCGTTATACCACGTGCGAAGGATCGGGTATTGTATTAAGCACCGATTTTATAATAAAGAGAGTTCAATCGAAATTAGCGAGTTAGTGTATTAGCACCCCACCCCCTATATTCGCGTACGAGGGTTAGAACCCCCTCTGTACCAATAAATATTCGGGAATTATTAAATAATTACATCGAAGGCGCCCGGGTCTTATAGGAAGTCGCCTATTGGGACGCGAACGCAAGCGGTGGGGGGAATCACTCCTCCCTCCCCGCCTACACCATCCCTTGGATTAGACAGTAGCGTCACAGTTTATACATACTATCATTCACCCCGAATCTTGCCAATTCATTACATTCTTACCGCTCGGAGTGTAATACTATAGTTCATTGTACTGATAGTCGAAAAGCTCAATCGACGTTTCTACTGACCCAGACTGTAGTGTCGAGACAGCGCGAAACTCGACCGAAAGGCGGCCACGACTACCCAGTACGTAACAGCGGTGACATCGCTGCGTACGATGGACGCTTCGTCTCCGGAACAGCTACCGCTGTCTCCCGTTGGGCCTCCCTGGCCCGTTTACGCTCTACTCGGGAGAGCTTTCGGACAGGGGTGTCAACGCAGGTGCCTCGGCCACCTCGACCGCTGCCACGACTTCGTGGTAGAGGTCCAGGTCCGCTCGGAAGAGAGCAGCCAGCAACTCAACTAGACAACGTCTAGGAAGACCCTGATTCCTCCTGTTACGTACTGGATAGTCGTGGCCGCCTATCGGTCGAGTTTCTGCTGACTTGACACTACAGTCTGGGTCAGTAGAAACAACGATTGTGCTTTGCGACTCACAGTAAAATGAACTAAAATATTACACTTCGAGCGGTAAGAATGTAATGAATTGGCAAGATTCGGGGTGAATGATAGTATGTATAAACATACGTTGGAACAGCAGATTTGACACAAAACTAAGTATTTTCAGGTATTACAATTGTACTTACAGTAAACACTAGTTATGCTGCAACAGCTTTCGCAGACTTATTTACTATTCGTCACAACTACTGGAGAGACTAGACTCTCTTATGGTTTTGAGTTACTCGCACTAATTAACTATGTTCAGTTCGTAGTAGTTATTGTTATCCTTCAGAACGGTACGTGTTAGGCACGCCTGAAAGATGCACACTCGCGATGATTACGATTTGGTTCGGATTGAATATTACTAGACTTAACTACCAGTACACGGCGACTGGGCAAGAGATTTACTAAACTATGGTGGAGTACTCTGCTCCCGTGGAACGAACACTAGAGTTACGACCTTGGAACGCGGATGATGCGGTAGCGGCTAAGCTTGCACAGAATAAGACTCAAGTTGAGGGTCGCGGAACTCGCATATATGTAGGAAGCTTAATAGGTCATGTGTCGTCAGTAGCGCCATGATCTTTCGACACATGACAACCAAAAAGTCTTCACATCCACGGCCGACGCCCAAGGTTTGACGCATTTCCGGAAAAGAAGTCCGGGCGTCAGCATTGTGCAATACTACCGGTATTGCACACGGACGTGTGCGATCTACTTTGGTTCGGCAAGGTGGCTGACCCCTACGTTACACCGGTAGTATCCCATATGGCCGAACAGTATTATGGTCGAAAGTTATTATGGCCGAAAGGTATTATGGCCGAAAAAGTGCTATAGTTAGATCAGACAATCTGTCGTAAGATTGTTACCGACAGAACAACATTTCTGTAGGTAACTTGACAGTTAGGGCCGGTGTCGGTAGTAATCAGGCAAGCCTCATATCCAACATAAGAAGTAAAAATCTGAAAAACTGCCAATCAAAATGTGTACTTTCAGATTTTTGCAGTTATGTTGGTTATGAGGCTTGCCTGCTTTTCGTACTGACACCGGCCCTTAGCCGGAGAATAAGTATATGATACAGGCTGTTCAAAAAGTATGTACGGGTGATTCTCTAACGGCGGGACATAGCCTATCTCCCGCCGTTAGAGAATCACCCGTACATACTTTTTGAACAGCCTGTATCACATACTTATTTTCCGGCTAACTGTCAAGTTACCTACAGAAATGTTGTTCTGTCGGTAACAATCTTACGACAGATTGTCTGATCTAACTATAGCACTTTTTCGGCCATAATACCTTTCGGCTATAATACCTTTCGGCCATAATACTGTTCGGCTATATGGGATACTACCGTTACACCTGCAAGATTTTTTTGATGCGTTTAGGAACCATACCTCCCCATTGATTTTTCCCCGCCTGGACTAGCTTCTACATTGAGTGACTGGAAAGAGTATAGGATATGTATGATAGGCTATGCTTTTTTAAATGCCTTAAGGGGGTTGTCGTGGTACTGCCGCATCAATAATTATGCCGACAGCGGTAATCGTATTCTTATGCTCCTACTTCTTTCTTCGAAACAAAATTTTTGGTAGGAATTGTACACGCACACACAGCTGCGCCTTGTCTGTGCATACGTACACTAGTTTATATAGGATAGTACAGCGGTTTGGCAACGTTGCATTTTTACCTAGCCTTACGAGCAACTGTTAGTACTTAGTAGTATCCAAACCAAATTTACCATTTATTATTATTAATTTATTGTTATCCTTTATCCATTTTCAATTTTATAAAATTATAAGATTTTATTCATTCTTTTTCTTAAATTATTATGTATTGTACTCTTAATGCACATTCAAAACTTATGATCTTCGCGCTGATATTTCGAACGTACGGCGTTGCCAAGTCTCCGTTCTGACTTCCCACCCATGTCTTACGCACGATGATAATTTTACGAAAGGGTACTCTTTCGAAGGACATATCTCGCAAACTATGAAGGCACATGTTTCCATTTTGAAACATGTTATTCTACTCAACTTTCTCAACATAATGTCGATTTTTGAAACAAATGGTAAGAAAACTTTTGCTATTATTAATGAAACTCTAACTTTCACAACGGTTTGTCCATAAGATGCAATGTATAAGCGTGTAACTTTATGAATTTTTTTCTCAAAAACTATGAAGCCTACCTTCTTGAAATTTTAACATGGGGTAGATATTAATGAAATAAACCAATATAAATTTTTTCAAAGAATTCTTAAGAAAACGATATATTGCGACAACCCCCTTAAAGAGAAAGAGAGAACCTTATATCGCGTTCAACGTGATTTCTTCAGGCCTTCGTTTCTTATTTTCCTATCTCGGACGTCGCCATTGCTCTTCTCTCTCTAACTCATGGATTTCTATCTGCGTCTTCGTCTAAAAGAATTCTACGCCACTGGGTGATTTTTTGGTGAGTCTATACCACCGGACCTATCTGTGAGACTTGTAAGAGTAGTGAAAAGTGCAGAAATGTCAGTCTGACAGCGCGGATTTTTAATCAAACGAGTGTTAGTGTAAATTGTTAAAGACTTTCAATTTGTTGGAAAATATTAATCAGTTATACTGAAGTTATAAAATTTTTAAAGGCTTTTCTGGATTATCGTAAAAAACAGGTATAATAAATTTTTTATACTTCTAAAATTTTATATTACGTATTAAGGAAAAATGTAATATAATTCTTGTCAAAATTAACTTAATATATAAATGTATCAAACAAATAGATTCATAAATTTATATAAGAAATACATAATAAAAAATATTTTTGTAATTTTTTAAATTAAATGCAGATCCTTGTGTATTTATTATCAAATATAGTTAATTGGTAAAATTAGTGCTAATTATAATGTCTCTTTTTCCCAGGTGTAAAGGTTCTACGGAAGATCCTACCAAGAGTAAAATGCATACGTCATGCTGATTTCAACCAGAGGAATTAGAGGAGACCGGGGCTAAAAGATTGATTTTCGGAATTATATGGATATTTGTTAATTTATTAAAATTGATATACCTTTTTCGTCATTTTTAAAATTTGTTAAATATTCTACAATAATTTATTAATTTGTCAAAAATCATGACATCGATGGACATGTAAGAAAATAAATAAGTTACTGAAATAAGAGTATTGCTTAACCTTAACTTACAAATTGCTCGTTTAGCCCCAAAATGGGGTTTCATGAACTCGATAAGGGGCTACATGAACCAATGGAAAATATACTATTGGGGCTAAATGGAAAAACTATAAACGATCTTGATTAATTACTATATATATATTTATAAATGTAAATAAGGAAAAAAAAAACAACATTCATTGTTATTATATACTCATATATATAGAAAACTTTATTTAAATAAATCCAAATTTTTAACATTTATAAAACTTTAGCATAATTTTATAAAAATACAAACACTTAATATATATAAATTAATACTTCAATATATACTTTATAAAAAATAAAGACTAACGTCTATGCAATTATAAACTGAATGGGTTCATCATAAACTGTTTGTGTATGTGGAATAATGATCGATTGCACTTCTTGATCTTGTATTATAGTCCAGTCGGATTAGACTTAAAAAGGCCTGTTTTGGGAAAAAATTAGAAGAGGGCAAAAAAAAATTGGAAAATGTTCGGAAGGGTGTCAGGATATGAGGATAATAGTTTGCGGTCAGTTTCCGATTGTGGAACATTGTTTAAAAAATCGAAGAAAGTGGAAAAATCAGTTTTTTACGTATAACTTTTAAACCATACATGCTATTGAAAAAAAGTTTGATTCGTTTTTTAAGTACTAAAAGTACCTACAATTGTCATAAGTTTCATTGAAATCCGTTTATTTGTTTATTTGCAAAATTCAAAAAACTGCCGATTTTAGCTTTTTTTTAAATTTTCCCTAACAAATTTAGTTTTGCTTCTAGAAAGACTTAACTCAAGATTTTTGAAGATCTTTATACACTTTATAAGTGGTAAAAATTTTGACTCAAAATATTAATTAGTTTTTGCTAAAGTCTATTTTGCATCTAAGAAAGGCTCTCGCTAGATTGTACATAACTTTTTTTTGAGACGTCGTAGAGAGTTCGCCGTGTGTTCATTTTACTCGTAAAGAGTTCTGCTACAACGCACAATAAAGTAAAAGTTGATTACTGAAGTGTAATTTGTTTAAACATTCAGTTGAAAATTAAGTGTTTTAAATGTTAAAAGTTAAAAGGTAAATTTTTTTAGATGATATTTTCATATCGATTACTCTATTACTACGATTTTTCTGCAAACTTTAAGCCGTTATTTATTGCTCTACGATGATTTGGAGCTGAGATAAATTTTTTTTTCGATAAATCATTGTAGCTGTGTTTATTAACATTAAGAGCTAAGATTTATCGGGTACTGTAGAGTAAGAGTTTAACTATGATATCTAATATTTGAGCAACCGTGAATATGAATATTTTAGACATTTTATTGACAAAGGCGGCAGCGCGTTTTCGTGCATGGGCCGTGGCGCGGCCGAGGAATGGGGGGCACGCGCACGGCGGTCGCGCGACTAAGCGCGTCCGAGCGTCTTATATTTGAAGAGGCAACAAAAATTTGCTTTTTCTCGGGAACTAATAATCCGATTTTAATGATTCTTTTTTTAATTCGGGGTACAATGAAAAAATAATTACAACCACCGGGTTAGTTTTTAGAATAAAACATTATTTCATCGAAAATTTTAATATAACTTAAGTTTTGGCATTTTTATTTTATTTTTGCGATCGTATAGATATTGTTTATGCGACGGCAATTAAAGAAAATCCAAAGTATTGTCTACACTGTTGAATTCAAGTATACCTTGTGATTTATTGGGCTCACAACGTATTCCCCAAATTTTGTCTGCTAATTTATACATGAACGGTGCCAGATATACGAACGGAGCAGGTATACAATCGAATATTAGCAGACAAAATTTGGGGAATACGTTGTGAGCCCAATAAATCACAAGGTATACTTGAATTCAACAGTGTAGACAATACTTTGGATTTTCTTTAATTGCCGTCGCATAAACAATATCTATACGATCGCAAAAATAAAATAAAAATGCCAAAACTTAAGTTATATTAAAATTTTCGATGAAATAATGTTTTATTCTAAAAACTAACCCGGTGGTTGTAATTATTTTTTCATTGTACCCCGAATTAAAAAAAGAATCATTAAAATCGGATTATTAGTTCCCGAGAAAAAGCAAATTTTTGTTGCCTCTTCAAATATAAGACGCTCGGACGCGCTTAGTCGCGCGACCGCCGTGCGCGTGCCCCCCATTCCTCGGCCGCGCCACGGCCCATGCACGAAAACGCGCTGCCGCCTTTGTCAATAAAATGTCTAAAATATTCATATTCACGGTTGCTCAAATATTAGATATCATAGTTAAACTCTTACTCTACAGTACCCGATAAATTTTAGCTCTTAATGTTAATAAACACAGCTACTATGATTTATCGAAAACAAAAAATTATCTCAGCTGCAAATCATCGTAGAGCAATAAATAACGGCTTAAAATTTGCAGAAAAATCGTAGTAATAGAGTAATCGATATGAAAATATCATCTAAAAAAAATTTACCTTTTAACTTTAACATTTAAAACACTCAATTTTCAACTGAATGTTTAAACAAATTACACTTCAGTAATCAACTTTTACTTTATTTTGCGTTGTAGCAGAACTCTTTATGAGTAAAATGAACACACGGCGAACTCTCTACGACGTCTCAAAAAAAAGTTATGTACAATCTAGCGAGAGCCTTTCTTAGATGTAAAATAGACTTTAGCAAAATCTAATTAATATTTTGAGTCAAAATTTTTACCACTTATAAAGTGTATAAAGATCTTCAAAAATCTTGAGTTAAGTCTTTCTAGAAGCAAAACTAAATTTGTTAGGGAAATTTAAAAAAAAAGCTAAAATCGGCAGTTTTTTGAATTTTGCAAATAAACAAATAAACGGATTTCAATGAAACTTATGACAATTGTAGGTACTTTTAGTACTTAAAAAACGAATCAAACTTTTTTTCAATAGCATGTATGGTTTAAAAGTTATACGAAAAAAACTGATTTTTCCACTTTCTTCGATTTTTTAAACAATGTTCCACAATCGGAAACTGACCGCAAACTATTATCCTCATATCCTGACACCCTTCCGAACATTTTCCAATTTTTTTTGCCCTCTTCTAATTTTTTCCCGGAAAAAGTCTAATCCGACTGGACTATTATCTGAAAAGGCAATTCTACTTCATTATTACAAGTTACGCTATTATATAGAAATGTATCATTTGTTAAATCTGCTAAAGGAGCTGCTTTTCTTTTTCTTAATATAGATGGCACTTTTCTTACAGTCTTGTTACTCTTAAGCTTTAATAAGTTATCTTTGTGTTCTTTAGAAGTAACAATTAAAGCTTTTCCTTTTTTACTTCTCTTTAATGAATTTTCATCAATGCAGTGACCCGTTGAAGCTTGTACAATTTCCTGGTTTCTATTAGCAGCATCCAATTCTGGTTCCATGTCTTCTGAATTGTCTTGAGCTTTTTTAATATTTATTGAAAGTAAGAACGTATTTATGGTAACATCTTTTCTTATTTACATTCCTACTTCGTCTAGAATTTTTTCAATTGAGGCTCAAATTCTATAAATAAATATTAATGATTAAATCACGATAATAATGATATAACAAACTTGTTGAAACAATAGCTAATTACCTCTTTGTTCATTGCTTGAAGTAAATGAACTACTAGTAGAAGGCGTAGTAGCAGCAATAAAATCAAACTCATTAAAAACATCTTTATTCAAGGGATAAATTCCACATTTTTTAAATCCATTAATAGCAGTTTCCATAGTAGCAGCTTTAGTGAATGCTTTACCAAATAAAGAGAAAACTTCCTTTGAAGTAACAGTACAATTTGCATGCATACGCATCCACTGATTTACTTCTGTAGTATAATAAGTGCTTAAAGGCTTCATAAATGAGACATCAAGTGGTTGCATACGATGGGTACAATGAGGAGGAAAGCACAATATAACAACTCCATTTTCTTCAGCTATTTCAATTACATTAATGTTTTTTACATGAGTAGCATGGCCATCCAAAAGCAGACGTACTGGATTTTCCTTTGAAGCATTTGAAAATTCTATAAATTTGATTAGCCATTTTTCAAAAATATTATTTGTAATCCATCCAGATTGTTCGAATTCAGCCCAAGCTCCTGGGGGTGCTCCTATTAACAGATTATTATCAACTGTTTTTCTTGGAAAAATTAATAAAGGTGGCATGTATTTTCCATCTGCAGAAAAACAAATTTCTGCTGCAATATTTTTACCCCTTTCTGCAGAAGTTTTAATTCCTACTTGGCACCTGCCTTTTAATGAAACAATTTTTGTGGAAGTACTTTTTGGTACGATAGAAATCCCAGATTCATCTACATTATATATATTATTTGGCTGAAAATTATGCTGCAGATATAATTGTTCTAATAGTTTAAAAAACTCGTTTACCTTTTCCCTGCAAAAACTATTTGCTCGGGCAGCAAAGGTTGGTTCACTTTTGCGTAATGAAAGTTGGGGATGTCTTTTTAAAAACCATGTGAACCAATCTTGACCAGCTGCACCTACACCAAATATTAACATAAAAATTTCAAAACATAATTTTAATTAAGAGGGACATAATCATTAAATTAAAATAAATACTGTTAATATTATTAAAATTCTTGGGTAAACCCAATTTCTTAGCTACATTAAAAACATATTTCCTGATTTCTAATGCTGTCAAACTATGCATTCGTTGCTTCAAACTTATGATTCTTTTCATTATTGCCTCTTCTTGTTCCATGTAAAAACACAGGAGTGTCCAAGAGCTAGATATAATTAGATTAATTATTATATTATGAAATGGAAAAAAAACTTTATCAATAACCCACAAATTCTAAAAATGTTAAAATTATTATTTTATATTATAATTGTACAAAAGTTGAGACACGTTTTTTATAAATAATTGTTTCCTTACAATCACTGCTTCGGTATTCTTGGACTTTTCGTTTTAAAGTGGTTATTGGCACTTTGAAATTTTTCGATGCATTTGCATATTTTTCATTTTTATTACAAACGGCTTCCACTCCATTTTTCATGCTAATTTTTAACTAATTTTGTCTGTTAGATTTTCTTTTATAAGTACGTACCATATTTATCAATAATTTATACAATTTTTCTATAATTTGTAACAAAGTTCCCCGTTACGTTTACGAGATACCGAATAAAGAATATAAAAGCTACCGAACAGAGGATATTATTAATCCCTACGTTACCGACTCGTGAGATAGGCTCATGAGTGGATTATAGCTAACGTCAAAGATAGACCCCGTTGACAGGCAGAGGCCCGTATGAAAAGACCGGCGCTCCAAGAAACGATGTCCAGGTTGTCCTGAGAAGTAAGGCAGGGCCATGCCAAACAACCCAGGCAACCTGAGATAAGGAGAAGCGGCCTCGGGGAGTCCTAAAAAGAATGACCGTGTCTATAAGTCCCCACGAGGAGGGGAGATAGAACATCGAATCTGGCTTGAACGCTGGTTACGCGCTTCAAGCAGACTGCGCGAATATCGTGCGCAGACTGCCATAACAGGCAGTCGGAAAGCGACCGTAGGACTGTGCTGATGTGTCCGTACGTGCTGGTGAGCGCGTCACGCGGCACTCGAAGACAGCCATGCGTCCGTTCGCGTACATGAGGCGTGTGCTATAGGCCAGCCTGCACGTACGCCACGACTGGATACCGGCCAATGTATAGTGGGTTGTGCAAGGGGGTAGTTAGCCCGTTGGAATGTGTCCCGGTGCCCTCCGTAATCCCATAGGCTTGCGCTATGACTGGACGGGCTGCGAACATTGCCTCCGTGGTGGTCCGCTTTTGGCAAACTCTATGCTTGGCAATGATACCGCATGTTCCCGCACTCCTCACCACCACCTGTGTGTGGGTGGTGAGGGATAGATGTATGCCCCCCAGCAGATAGGTCTGCGAGGCTCGGACTTCCGCAAGGAACCCTCCCCTCTCTCCACGACCTAGCATACTGAGCGACCCTGGCTACCGCTACCGTCCAAGTGCATGGCCGTAGGGCCATATGAAATGCATATGAAAGGGAGTCGAAAGACTCACAAGATAACGTAGGGTTGTTGGCCACCCAACTGACCAACTGGCGCCCTGATATTGATGAATAAGAACCGGCGAAGGTAATGGAAGATCCGCAGTGTGAGTGGCCCCTCACACTGACGGGAATAACGTTACAAATTATACATATAATATCTCCAGTACTGCATTCTGTCTGAACCAATTTCGTAGGACCAACCTGACCAAAGCAAAGTGAGGTTAACTTGGTCAAAACTGCATGGTTAGAAAGGGTTCATAAAGCCCCATTTTCCACATCCATTAAACCCCAAATGTAATACATTTTTATAAGATTCTTTTCAGGCTTAATATTTACAATATATAAAAAAAAAGTTTATTGAAAGGAAAAAGCTTAATCTTTAATTAAACACAAATGTAAAAAGTGGAAAAAATAATTATTTATATTTTTTTAACATAAAATACATGAGAAATCAATTCTTCAACGGAGATTAAATCAGTAATTAATTTTAATTTAGTAGTAAATCAATTAACCCTTTTTTTTAATTTCTTAGATTTTATTCTTAAGTTGGTAATTTTCGTTAAATTGATCATTATTATAGCATATCTAATAAATTATTTGTTCAAATCCACACAGCCCCGTCATCATTTAGCCCCGATGTCCCCTAAGCAACGCTAAGTAATGGAACACAGATTCAGTTAGTGTAATGTAGCATGCTCTCCATATCTATAATAAGCCAACCTGTTTTCTTAGATAAATAATATTATTGATAACCATATATAAAATGTATTCAAATATGATCCTTTGTGGTTTCTCTTATGTTTCGCAGGTCAAATTTTCTAACAAATTTGATGAGCTACATCCAATCGATGAATAAAAAAGAAGCCAGGCTATGTGTCAATTCTGCTGCTTCGAATTTGGAATCGCCATGCAGGAATGAAATGATAATATTAAAAAAAGATTTGTTATTCAGGTATTATTTAAATATGATCTACCTCTTAGGGTTGCCAAACTACACGCACTTAAAGGAGAGCCTATCTTTTTGACAATTTTACCAAGTGGTCCTAAACTTTTGGCCTGCAGTGTATATGTCAATTAAATAATAAATATAACGATAACATCATCTATATAGAAGCGAAACAATGAAAATAAGTAATCATTTTAATATTTTTCATGCGATAGAACATACAGTGAATAAATTTGGGAAACTGAAAGCAGTATATTTAAAAATAGAAGGCTTCCATTGCATTAATTTGTCTATTTTCTAGTTTATATCACTGAAAAGAAAATACAAATGGCACTAATTTACTTGAAAAAAAGCCCTGATTCATAGTTGAAATGGGGATGAATTTCAAAGCAAATCCTTGAAAGTGAAGGGCTTGTAGGTGATTTTAGGCATAAAATGTTAGAAATATAAATCAAATAGTTAATGAAAATTATAATAAAATCATGTAGATGTGTAAATATGAATATAATTCATGATTTCAATCATTTACATGTGATGGGGCATACAGTGAATAAATTTAGGAGACTGAAAGCTGTACATCCATGAAGAGAAGATTCTATTGCATTAATTGGTGTAATTCCTAAGTTATATAAATGAAAATAAAATATAAATGGCACTATTCTGTTGAAGAAAATACCATAATTCAAAGTTGATATTGAGAGTAACAACTAAAAAAATGATGGATAAATATCAAGAGACACGGTAGTGTCTCGACGGCAAGTACACATATATATAGTTGAGCGCTACTGTGTAACTTATACAGTAAGTTTAGCCGTCCCAATTTTTAAATCGACGCATCTCTGTAAATTATGCATTGTCACGATTTAACCATAGCATATCTGAATAAGGTTTTCAAAGAGCTTTCGAATGAGACCTCGGACATTAAAAACGGTACGCGCAATCCAGAGATCTCGTACTCTATTGTCTATATATATACCGAAATATTACGATTCTTCTTTTTCTCCTTCAATCCTCGGCAGATGCCTTCGCCCTGAATTTAGTCACTTTGACGTCATTTTTCTACTACTGCTCTGCCAACCAATTTTTGACTTTGACAGTTTTGCTCTCTTTAATGATAATGAGGTTGTATTTAGTATTGTCTCGGTCGAGTTTTGATCTGACGTATTGTCAACTGTGTGTGTATCTAATTAACCTGACGCAGTGAGGCTAGTTTGTGGTTAAAAGTGACAATTTAGCAAATCCACGAAAACCTCCAATTAATTATAATAAGAGGAACCAATAATTAGATAAGTATAGCATTCTATTTTACAATATAGAATGCAATAAGTTTTGTGGTACTTTGTGAAGTTTCTTTTTCAGATTAAATGAAAATAAAACAGCCCTTTTTTCATTGCGGAGGATAGAACTGACTGGATAACCTGATATTTATATTCATAACTTTGCTAATGAAAAGTTTACTTTAAATATTAATGTGCATCAATCAGTATCAGGATTATATTAATAGGTAGAAATTGTTAAGGTATTCGAAAATCATATATGCTATACTTTAAGGCATTAAAATCAATAACGAAATGCATGTTTCAATGTTTCTTTTTTTTAAATTGATATGGATACCAAATGTCCAAAAGATTATATCCTACATTTGAACAATTTTCCTGGAGACAATAAAACTTTCTTATTACTATATACGATTAGAGAAAAGTAGATAAATATTTGCTTAACGTTTTATTTAATATTCAATGATAATATAAAAGAATATTGAAACCAAATATTTACCTCTACGCCTCTCTAATTAAAGTAAAAAGAAATTATTATCGTCTCCAAAATATTGTATAAATTTGATATATGTTCTTTCAGCAAAATAGTATGAATATGTTATTAATAAATAATAATCTAGCATTCCCGAATTTATAAAATAAATAGTAGAGTCTGTATTTTCATGAAAAGAAGTCTTTTGCAAAAGAACTGTAGTCCATTAATAAGCACAGTTAACTCTACGTATAATTTTCAAAAGATGATAAATATATATAATAGTGTCAGCAATATCGCATAAGCCAAGAAAATTAAATAGTACAGCTAGTAAAATATTTAAGATTAAAGAATATAAACTGTAGAAATAGCTGTTCATCTATTACCAAAATTAAATTAAATGGTTGCGAAATTAACAGGGTATTTGCAAATATCACATACTGTACACCATCTTAAACACATCTAACTATCAAGTTGGATAAAAAGTAATAAAAATGGCTTTTGCATTATGTATGGTGTATAAGGTAACAATAAAAACATCTTTGAGTTGACTTTAAAAAATTTTAACGAATAATATGTAATAAGTTCAACAGATTTCAGAAAATATATTAAATAAAATATTTAATAACTAGCAAAATTCTACTAGATATTAGGCTATAAATTTCTATGGACAAGTAACGTAGTGTATTTCTTTCATTTCTTATCTAGCTTGTGCAATTATTAAATTCTGTATTGAAGTATACCAAATCCCACAAAAAAAGCTTCGCTCTTAAAAAAAGGACAGCAAGTACATAAGTCGTATCTAGCATGATTAATATATAATGATATAAAACATTTTAATTAAAAAAAATAGTGAAATCCAAATGTTAGGCAAGTATAAATTTTTACCATGGCGAAAATTGAAATTTGGAAAAAAGTAAATAGTAATACAAAAATTACTTGCCGGGCCCGTAATATTCATGTGTAAGTCGTTATCTTGCTATACAGGGTTAGCCAGATAATTCGCCCCAGAAGGAGAGGACCCGCTTGAACCGCGTGGTGAGGGCAACGCGTAGGATTGGCCGGTGAGAGAAAGAGAGCGGATGAGTGAGCAGAGCGAGACATCAATAGTGCTCACGTCGCTTCTCTGTCACTTCTAGCAGTCTCTCTTTCTAGACGCCAGGTCGGCTTGATCCATTGGCTGCTAGAGAGAGAGGCTAATAGAAGCGAGCGAGAAACATCGACGCAGCAGGCGTGTGTGTTAACATAGCAAAAGCATCCTCCTCTCTTTCTCTCTCCCTCTCTCTCTCCCATTTCTCTTCCATTTATAAAACACCACGTACGATGCTCAAAATCGCGTACAATCTCAATGTTTCATGTGCATGCGTTTCCCAATTTTTATGATTTAAATATTGAAAAGCGTAACATGTTTCGTCGAGGACAATTACTTTTATTTTAAATTTTTAACTTGTTTAGTAATTTTGGTAGAGGGATGATCTTTTATCGATATAATGTTTATCCCATGAGAATAATTTACGTCTATTGAAATTTGCTGCTTTTCTGCACTATCTGTCAGTGTAAAATAGTCTAGCATGATTTTGAGCATCTACGAGTTACTTAAGCGACATTCTCAGTTAAGCATTGTTGCAAAGATTTAAGATTTTCGTCATATTAAGTAAATAAAATCGTGAGAGAATAAAGGGTAGAGGTAGAGGTAGAGAGAGAGAGAGAGAGGAAGAGAGGGAGTATCGTCTTTTCTAAATTTTATTCAATCAATTTTTTACACTGATATTTTAAAGACGAGTACTGCTCTTGCCTAAGCTGTCATTTCCACACCACCTTGCGGTAAATAGCATGGCGCGTTTTTTTTCTACACTCAGAAAACTATTTCAACCTATTATCAGTTATACACTAAAATAATAAATGTAATTTATTGTTGTAATGAATAACTGCTAATGGACTGAAATGTTTTTCTGAGTGTCAGTGGTTTCCCCGGTAGGCCTAATCCACTAGTCAAGTGACAACCTTAAAGTTGTTTGAAATGCTTTCCCCTGTTTTCAACACAGAGATTGGCTCTTCGAACAATATCTCGCGTTGCTCGATGCACCATGTCCGGCGTGAGTGATTCGAAAGCCACAACAATTGCATTGCGAACCTCCATTTCAGTACCCTCACGCCAGTTTTCCACCGGACGCTTGATGTGTCCTCACAAGAAGTAGTCCAGCGGATTTAAATCAGGTGATCGAGGCGGCCAGGTGATCGGGCCACAATGACCCATCCACCTGTCCGGGAGTCGCGCATTTAATATCGTACGCACGTTTCTGTGAAAATGTGCAGAAGCTCCGTCGTGCTGGAAAATCATATTTTCCCGCACGATCAGTGGCACATTATCGAGCAGCAATGGTAATTGCTCCTCGAGAAAGCGAGTGTACTTGGAACCGTCGAGTGTATGCGGCAGAAAGAATGGTCCAATCTGGAAGCAGAACACATAAAATTACAAAAATATTGATTTCATCATTTTAGATTTTCATTTATTCGATAATTTCATAAGATATTATCTTACCACTCTATCACCAATGAGACCAGCCCATACATTTATACTCCATCGATATTGGAAGGCAACGACTCGAATATCGTGTGGATTCTCCTTAGCCCAATGTATATAGTTTCTGCTGTTGAAAACTCCATTGGGAGTAAACGTAGATTGGTCTGACCACAGTATCAAATCAGGGAACCCACTGTCTCGCCTGCATTGAGCTAAGTATCCTTAAAAAATGAAAAGAAATAAATGAAAGAATAATATTTCAACGTTTAACGCACTATGTAGTAATATAAAAAATCACCTTCACAAAAATTCACCCTTGGTTGAAAATCTCGGGGCAGAAGCTGATGAACACGCTGCAGGTGATACGCATGATATGCGTGTCGACGCAAAATGCACCGCACTGTTGATGCACCTATTTTCAGTTCATGCGCAATTTTGTTCGTGCTAGTGCGCGGATTATCCGCAATCAACTCTAGGACCCTTGACTCTATCTCAGGGTCTCTTTCACGCACCCTTTTAAAAACTGACACTGACCCCGTGCCCTCGAATCTCTTTACTACGCACAAAATGGCCTTGTGGTCAGGGTGTCGCGAATGTGGATACCTCGTCTTGTAAATATCCACGGCTTTTCGCGCGTTTCGGTTTGCTTGCACTGTAAAAATTTTTTGTGTAAATTTACACCGACTGTCATTGGCAACTTTACTACCTACGTCAGTCAGTGTAATTTTCCACCGAATTGGAAAAATACATTGTAGATGTAAAAGTATCGTTTCCTTTGGTAAAATTCCACTTTAAGTGGAAATTATAATTCACTTGTGTATGTTCACAAAAGATTTTGTTAATTTTTTCAATTACAATTGTAAACTTACATTTACATGTGTACTTTTGCAATGATAACTTGTAATATTCTAAAGAGCAATGTAACATCACGTATTGGGTGTGTACTTTTCCACTAATGCTTTGAACTATCCCAAATAACATCGTAACATTACACATATACAGTATGTACTCTTACAATGATGACTGTAAATTGTCTACTGAAAATTATAAAATTACATACGATGTGTGTATTTCTACAAACAATGATTTGAAATATTCTAAAGAGAATCCTAAAGTTACACATGACAAATATGCTTTTACAATAAAAATGTGTAATTTTTGTTTTTTAATGTTAAATTACAAAACAATTTTATATTTTTACTGGTAAATCTTGAGAAATTTTGAGAGAAAATTGTAAAAATATAAATTGAATGTCTATTATTACAAAGACAATTGGAAATATTACACAAGAAAATGTAAAATTACAATTCTCTTCTGATATTTTTACCAATTTCAACGCGAATTATTCAAAATATAAATGTGTAATTTCCAATTAGCAGGTGTATATTTACTAATGAAATTTTGAAAAATTTTATGGAAATATGAAATATTACACACCTGGTTTTTAATTTTAGTAGCAAATTCTTTCACATTCGATCAGTAATAGTCACATAATTGTCAAGGCGAAATACTCAAGCGGATTAATATTTTAAGAAGATAAAATATTATTAAAGTTTGTAACATTGTTAATATTTTCCAAAGTATACAAGGACGTGTTTATAACGGATTGAATGTAGGCTATTCACCTATACACATTGACAGGTAACTCGGTAGATATTAACAATGTAATAACATTTTTTTTTTAGGATCGCCGCAACACTTGCCCGAGTATTTCGGTTTAGCCAACTGATTGCTCACATTACTGATCGACCTAAAAGAATTAGCTTGTTAAATTAAGAAATAGGTTTGCAATACTTTATATTTACTTAAAATTATTCAAATCTACGTTCGTAAATGTACACGTATAGTATTTGAAAGCTGTTAAAGTGAGGAAGAAATAAATAAATATCAATAACATATTTGTTTCATAAGACAATATATATTCAGTTTAAAACACTACAAGTATTGGGATCTGACATAGTTGAAGCGCTCCAAGCGGTAAAAAATGAAAGCAGAGGAAGCCCGGGTTTTACATTGATTCTTATGGATATTTTTCAATAAATTGCAATTTATTATTGAAAACCTTAAAACTTTTGAATTTGGGAGAAAAGTTTGTACAGATATTCTCCATCGAAATCATTATAACCCTCCTGTAATTTCAATAGACATTTAGACACTTAGGCACTTCTGCGCCATATTGAATTTTCTATATATCTATATATATTGACTCCGCCCACGTGTCAGATCCCAATAATAATTTGTGCTTATAAAACAGGACTTGTTTATACCGCAAAAAGTATCACACTACAATCAATCACCTCATTCAGACGTAGTTATATCACAATAAACTTGAACTTTAGAAAAGATATTGAGACTTTGAGGTAATCTTTATTTTTTCTTACATAGAACCATCAATTTATTACTAAGAATATACTTGTAGATAATCTCTGAAACTTTTCGAAAAGCTGTATTGCTGTGCCATTTCAATGAAGCATTAGCGAGGTATTTCGATTAATACTCAAAGTTGTGAATTAAATTTAAATGGTACATTGCTGCATCACTGCACTACATTATTTCATGAGATTAGAGGCAAGAATATACAATAAAAAATTGATGTATCTGTATAAAATATAAAGATTATCTTGAAATCTCTATGCCTCTATGAATATAACAATTATTTATATTACAGTAAAACCCTTTCTTCACGAAAAAAGTTTCATATAAAATATTAGTTCATGCTGTCTTAAATAAAGGATATACTTAAGATGGATTAAGTTTTTTGTCCCAATCCGTATACATACTATAATTGTGGAGCAGTTAACAAAATAAGATAAGTGGATTCTAGTAATTTTGACTATCACAAATAACTATGGTCTGTAATAGAGTAATATTTCACAAAAAGTTGACGAGTATATCTAATAAAGCTCCGTTATAATTTATCAAACCATTAATTATGTCGTTTTCGAATCTGCTTTCATACGAATTATTAAGAAAAAATTAAACCAACTTATCTAGTGTTATTTCATTCAATGGATTTATCGGATACCATTTAACTGCTTCACAATTGTTGTATGAAATAAATGAAACAGTTTTTACTGAAATTAAATTTGAAAATAATTATAGACAACATTTTTGTGATAAAATATTAAACATAAACGCAGTTCTAAATTTTATCTTTCATAAAACAATATTAAAAAAAAATCATTTGTGTTCAACTATACTTTTTTAACTAACTTAACATGTTTAAAATTATTTCGGTTAAAAAATTATATGTGTAAGATGCTAAATGAATAAGTTTTGTTACTGGCAGTATAAAAAAAAAATACTGTTTAAATATTTGTATTTCAATATATCGAATAATCCCGTTAAGGTAGCCGATGTATTTACCACTTATATTTAAAGGTAAACGCAAAAATGGCTTAAACCAAATTTTTTTAGCTAAAAGGGATGTAAGATAATGTGATTGATTTAATCTTGAAAAATAATTTGAAGACTATATTAAGATCATCTCCAAGTTTTTCAGTGGACACCCATATTTTTAAGTACATCTTTTAGCTAACCTTGAAAGCTTTTTAAAACATGGTATGTAACAAATTTACTTTTTGCAAAGTAATTTTGAAACTATTATGATTTGGGGTGATATACATGATCTGGATAACGATGAAACTGGCAGAGTCTTGGAAACGAAAGGAGTAATATGTCAGTTCTACATTCACTGCTTTCATTTTAATTTGTTTATCTAACGTTAAATCATAGCGTCTTTAGAACTGTTTGTATTAGTATGTTACCCTTATCGTTTCAATAGTCCAGAAAATATTATCTATGTTATTCTGTTAGAAAGTATAAATTTCAATTTTAATGACTTCGAAAATACTTAAAAAAAAATAAAACTTCGTTACATTCAGTGCCTTACAAAGCTCATCAGGTAAGCTGCAGACTATGTAATGAAAAATAGAGATGTTCAAAGAATAAACTTAAGTTAACCTTTTTATTGCCGTCAAATGAATTTTCAAAGCCAGATAAACGACATTTTATTATGCTCTCCTTTGATATTTAAAAATTATCTAAACTATTTTTGCATTTAGCTTTGTACACTACCGGTAAATGTATCGTTCTTTTTAGCGAAATTGGGCGAATAAGAGGAGCCTGACAATAAGAATTTGAAGTAGATGAAAAGGACATGGATAAGGAATTGGATGTTTTACAGTTCTGACAAAATATGTCTACATAATTATACATAAAATTCAAATGCAGTAATATGCAGCAGAAAGAACGACGTTTTGTACATATTATACACATGTTAATCCGAAGAGATCGAGAAAGAAGACATGGATAGGGGTAAGGAAGTGGATAATTTATCATTATAATATATATGGGGCGTTCCACGCCAAATCGAACACCCTTGGACTTTTGCATTTTTGATTTTTTCGATAATTTTTTTCCTGCTAGTATGGGCTAAGGTTAGGCTCCATGAATTTTTTCAAATTTTTTCATGAAGCCATGCGGGAGATTTGAATTTTGGAAAAATTATGGTTTTCGTCAAGACTTTTTTTAAATACTGATAACTCCGCGAATTATTATCGAAATTGATTGTATTTTTTTTAATATCTTCGTTTTAAACGTACTTTTTAGTAAAATTATTTAAAAATTGGAAGATCGAACGAGCTTCGCGAAGCGAAGCGAAGCGAAGCGAAGTTCGATCGAAATTATACGAAAGCTTCGTATGAGAAGATTACAATGTAGTATCACTCTATCCCACTAGATGTCGCGACCATTCAGAGCCTAAAACTTAAAAATTTCTATAGATTACCCATCTATACACCCTTAATGACCAACCCCAACAGCTTCACTTATTTTAGAGCCTAATTTTTTATAAAATAGGGATGGGAAAAATAGTAGGGAGGGTAAAGGATTGTAATCTTCTCATACGAAGCTTTCGTATAATTTCGATCGAACTTCGCTTCGCTTCGCGAAGCTCGTTCGATCTTCCAATTACACTTCAAGCCTCGTATTTCGAGATTACAATGTAGCTGTTTAGAGTGTTTTAATAACTAAAATGCATTGTATGAAATATAATTTTATTTCCTCTAAAAACAGCAGTATATAAAAATATATGTTCTTCTTTTAACAGTCAACTTAAATATAATATGAATTTTACTTATAACTATTAATCACTTTTTAATACTGAAGACATAAAATTTTTATCATGAACCGATTTAATCGGTCTATTATAAAACCTCTGAAATGTCTTTGATCCTTCAGACCAACCTGCCATTTTTCGTATTGATTCAACATCTATTCCTCTAGCTAATGCTGATGATGTTGACGCATGTCTAGTCGAATGTGCTTTAAATATTGATATATCTACTCCACATTTTGCTAATGATAACTTAATCCACCTACTAATCGTCTGACTAGAAGCTTGCTTAAATGGTTTTTTACAAGTTATAAAAAACTCTTTAATCTCTCCTCTAAAAACACTTGTTACCTCTAAGTACTTTACAATACAACTAGCTACGCAAAGTTCAGGATTATTAAAATAAAAGGGTAAAGTTATTAATGGTTGAAGTTTACCAGGAGCAGATGTTTTCAATAATTTCGGAATTCTGATAACTACCTCTTTACTACTAATTTTGACATTATCAATATTAATGGCAGCAAGAGTTTGTACTCTGTGACCTGATGCTAATGCTAATAATAACACAACTTTCTCTGTTAAATCTTGAACTGATAAATCTTCTAAAGGAAACCATTCTTTCAACTTCTCTAATACCTCAGACACATCCCAAATATACTCATATCTTGCTTTACATGGTCTTAACTTATATACGCCTTTCATAAATCTCGACAAAACATTGTTTACTGATAACTTATTACCTAAAATAAAAGATATCGCTGATCTGTGTGTATTTAACGTCCCAAAAGATGCACCTTTATTAAATTCTTCTGTAAGGAATTTCAGTATATCTGTCGTAGATTCTTTGAACGGATTCTTGCCATTCCTGATACAGAATTCTCTCCATTTTTTAAGACTGGTATCATATTGTCTTCTAGTTCCGTCTGCTAACGAAGCGAACAATATATTTACCGTATCTGATCCTATGTTATCATTTAAAAACGATCTCCTGATACCTTCGAGACAATTAACCTCATCGATTTCGATAATGGGTGTGTTTTCGATCTGAAAGGAGACAATAATATGTTATTGTTCGGACCCCAAATCTCATATTCCTGTCTTATAGCTAAAAACAATGGATACCAATTTTGACTTGGCCAAAAAGGAATAATTATAATTCCTTTCGCTTTATCACTTATAATTTTCACGAGCATTCTTAAAATCATTGAAAATGGAGGGAATGCATAAAAATATAAATGTTTCCATGAGATGGTAAAAGCATCTATCGCAACTGCATTTTCCTCTGGATACCACGCACAATACTGTTCACATTTTGTATTCCTTTCCGACGCAAATAAATCTATATCTGGATATCCAAAAATATTTACTAATCTTCCAAAATAAGTATCTGATAGTTCCCATTCTATATCCACGTTTGACACTCTAGATAACCTATCTGCTACTGTATTTTCCTTGGAAGGAATGTAAGAAGCGAACATCCAAACTTGATTATATTCTGCCCATTTCCAAAGCTTTCTAGCTAACATATTTAAATCTTTAAATTTCACACCGCCCATTTTATTAATATAGGCAATAGCTGTTCTATTATCTATCCTTAATAATACATTTTTTGAACTAACCAAAGAAACCATTTTTGAAAGAACTTTATAAACTGCTAATAATTCCAGATAATTTATATGATATCTTCGTTCATCATCTGACCAAATTCCATGTATTTGCTCGCCATTACAATCTGCTCCCCAACCAGAGAGAGAAGCATCTGTAAAAACTACAATGTCAAACTTGTCTCTTATCATAGAATTTGAAGCCTGCATAATTTTTGTTTGCCACCATTGTAAATCCTCTTTAACATAAGTAGGAACATACATTAATTTGTCATAGTTCTGATTATTTTTTAATAGTTCTAAATATTTTGTTCTTTCTAAACTTTTAATGTAAACCCAAGCATATTTAACTGCTTGACTGGCTGCTACCAACAAACCTAATAAGTGTGCAAATTCCCTAATCGAACACTGACTTTTTTGTATATAATTTTTAGTTAACTCTTTAATTTTTAGTTTTTTCTCTTCCGTTAATTCCAATTGCATGGAAGAAGAGTTCAGAAAAAATCCTAGAAACTTGCATCGCTGTGTTGGTTGTAAAGCACTTTTTTTATAATTTACACTAAATCCTAAACTTTCTGCAAGATTAATTGTTTCTCTAACATTTTTAATACAATTAATCTCATCTTTACCAATACACAAAATGTCGTCTAAATAAATAACTGACATAAATTCTTTTTCTCTTAATCTAGCTATTACCGGTTTCATAATTTTAGTGAATATAAATGGTGCTGTACATAATCCAAAAGGAAGACACACAAATTCAAATAACATGCCTTGAAATTGAAAACGTAAAAACTTCCTAGACTCTTCATGTATTGGCACAGTATAATAAGCGTCTTTTAGATCTATAGCACTCATAAAGTAGTTTACATTCACTAATCTTATTGCTGCTCTGACGTCTTCCATTTTGAAATGTTCTGGATCCATAAAGTTATTTAATTTTTTCAAATTAAGTATAAATCTTTTTCCTCCACTCGCCTTAGGTACTACAAAATAACTTGACAGAAATTGGCCTTCACAAAAATTACATTGGATTATTACACCTTTGTCAATTAGAGACGTTATAGCAGTTTTAATTTCTTCGCTTTCTAATTCTGATCTTTTAGGTTCTAAAAAATTTTCATAACCAATAGGTGGTTTAACAAAATTAAGTTTATATCCTTCGATATAAGATAAAATAACCGGATCTGATGTAAGGCATCTCCATTTATCACTGCAAAATTTTAATCTACCTGCTGTAACTCTTACATTTAATTTGTATTGTTGAAGTGAGTCTTCTGAGGTGTCCTGTTCTTGTTGAAATGTTTGTTTTGATTGTTCTGGAATCTCTGCAATGAGGGGTGAAACCTGTTCCAATTCCAGCCCGTTTGACCTTCGTTTCTCCTTGCAAACGGGCCTTTGAAGTTTAAATTTCCTCTAAACGATTGATGAAATGGTTTCTTATATGTATTTTGGCCTCTTAACTTTTGAGTAAGGGTTTCCATCGCTTTAGCTTCTTTTACATTATCAGCTAACTTCTCACCAAATAACCACTCGTCTGTTTTCTTTTCCGTTAAAAGTACTTTTAAATTTTTATTCAACCCTGGAGTTATAAAAGCTTTCCTAGCTTTAGCTAATTCAAAATGTAGATTACTCAAAATCTTTCCCGCATCGCTCAATCTTTCTAATAGAACTAGTTTATCTAGTTGATCCTCGTCTTTTAGAAGTTGAGTTAAGGCTAAACCTAAAGAAGCTAGAGCTGTTCCAACTTGATTTTGTTGGTCAGAAAAATATTTATCCTTTTTTAAATTATGATCCTTTAATACTGCCATAATTTCCCTATTCAACTTAGGGGCTTCGAAAGGAGATTTTCTTTCATTTGAATCTTTTCCTAATCTCCTAATTTTTCTCTTTATTTTTTCATATTTGTCCAATAGCTTTCTTTCTTCTTCATTTTCTAACATAATTCTTTCTCTTTTCTTAGCCATTGTACTTATTTGCACTCAATTACACTTTTTTACACTTCTTCACATCTAGCGCGACAAAATGAAAGTGAAGCTGTTGGGGTTGGTCATTAAGGGTGTATAGATGGGTAATCTATAGAAATTTTTAAGTTTTAGGCTCTGAATGGTCGCGACATCTAGTGGGATAGAGTGATACTACATTGTAATCTCGAAATACGAGGCTTGAAGTGTAATTAATTTCTTCAATATTACTATGATATTTTCCCGTATAAACGTAATATTTTCATTTTTAACAATGTTTGTATCGATCGATTTTTTTCAAACTTTTTTATAAAAACTATTTTTTTTTTACAAATTTTAAGACTAGTCTCATAATGGGCAAACTTTGAGAACAATTTTTTTTTCAAATTTTTAATTTTTATTTTTCAATTATTCATGCTGATAAATACCTGTAAATAGAATTTTATATTGAGCAACTATTATTAATAATCATTTTTCTAACCCCTAGTGATTCTCAATTATTTATAGTGATTTGGGATAAAAGATGTACAAAAATAAAGCATTTATTATACTTCATTGAGCCTTTTTTATTAAATATTATGACATTTTCTACAAATTTATATAAATAGTCAATTCGAAATTCAAAGGATACAGTAGGAGGAGCAATATAAGTCTATTATATGAGGCAGTATTGTCTTTCATGATCGGTAATCAAATTTGAATTTAAATTGATGTAACTACAGTGATGCAACCAACGCTGGTGGAAAGGAAAAATTCCGTAGATATGAAACTGAACTATGTGTGGGAGATTAACTTAAGTTTTATTCAATATTGTTTATAGATTAATCTGTAAAGATTACTGTACAAAACTTAAGTTAAAGTCGCACAAATAGGTCAATTTCAAATCTAGGGAATTTTCCATTCCACCAGCGTTGGTTGCATCACTGTAGTTACATCAATTTAAATTCAAATTTGATTACCGATCATGAAAGACAATACTGACTCATATAATACATTCATATTGCTCCTCCTACTGTATCCTTTGAATTTCGAATTGACTATTTATATAAATTTGTAGAAAATGTCATAATATTTAATAAAAAAGACTCAACGAAGTATAATAAATGCTTTAATTTTGTACATCTTTTATCCCAAATCACTATAAATAATTGATAACCACTAGGGATTAGAAAAATGATTATTAATAATAGTTGCTCAGTATAAAATTCTATTTTCAGGTATTTATCAGCACGAATAATTGAAAAATAAAAATTAATAATTTGAAAAAAAAAATACAGTTTTTGATAAAAAAGTTTGAAAAAAATCGATCGATACAAACATTGTTAAAAATGGAAATATTACGTTTATACGGGAAAATTTTATAGTAATATTGAAGAAATTAATTTTTAAATAATTTTACTAAAAAGTACATTTAAAACCGAAGATATTAAAAAAAATACAATCAATTTCGATAATAATTCGCGGAGTTATCAGTATTTAAAAAAAAAGTGTTGACGAAAACCATAATTTTTCCAAAATTCAAATCTCCCGCATGGCTTCATGAAAAAATTTGAAAAAAATCATGGATGCTAACCTTAACCCATACTAGCAGGAAAAAAATTATCGAAAAAATCAAAAATGCAAAAGTCCAAGGGTGTTCGATTTGGCGTAGAACGCCCCATATATATATATATATATATATTGAATAAAATTATTATATGTTAAATCTTTTGAATATTGAATAAAAATTACTGTAAGCATATTATAAGTGAATAGATTATTCATTACATCTTCCTGTAAGCATGCTCTACATGTCACATAGTTAACAGACATTATTTTTCCTTTTGCGAAACAATGGGGAGTGAAATTCTAGGGACCACCCAATGTTCCTCCTATGAGCTTTCCCAGGGCTCTCTAAAACTGACCCGATACCTTCTGCCCATATTTTACCCTCTCAACCAGTCTCTAGCTATTTTTTTCGAGACTTTTCTCACAAACAGGTCAGACAAATGAGCCCACGTGCTAAACAGAGTCACAGTGTGAAGTAAGATTGTCAAGAAGCCATTGATTCGCTCGATTCTTTCTGACCATATTTTACCCTCTAAACCAGCCTTTCGCTATTTTTTCGTGACTTTTCCTCCCTCAAGCAGACCAGACAAATCATTCAGCCTCTAGCTATTTTTTCCTCAAGAATTTTCTCACAAGCAGAGCAGACAAATGATCCCACGTGCTAAACAGAGTCACAGTATGACGTAAGATTGTCGAAAAGCCATTGATTCGCTCGTAAATTTTAAGCTGCACTCAGGATATGTCCTTAAGATGCTAGTATTCCCAACCCAAGTAATAATGAACGTATATTTCACGACTCGTTTCTAAATAATGAAAAGTTTATATTTTAAACTGTCATTACTTTATCTGAGGAACGTGACTATCTGCACCATCTAGTACGTGTTATGACACGTTTGAATTAAATATATTTGTTTTAGATGACAGTTATTTGATCGGAAGAACGTGTATCTCACGACTTGCTTTTAAACAATGAAAAGTTTATATTCTAGACTGATGTCACTTGATATAAGGAACGTGTATATAATTAAATGGATTTATTTATTTTAATTAACAACTACTTGATCTAAAGAATACATGTATCAACAGGTTTAAAATAATGAATACTCTTTGAAATCTACAATCATGAGTGAGTAACCCATCAAAAATGTCGTTCGCCTGCAACAATCCATCCACTCTCAATTTCCAATAAGTGTGTATATCTTATCCCTTCCTACGATATTATTCAAAGCCACCCAAGTTTCGTTTGCCTGCAACACTTCCCCTACTCTCAATTTCCAAGTGTGTATATCTTATTCCCTCCTAGGATATTATTCAAAGTCACCCACGCTAGCAATTAGGAAATTTCATTCAGTCTCGATTAGAAGCGTGAAGCAGTCGAAAGTTCAAGTCTGTAACGCTGCAGTCATAATATTTTATTGTGGTGTAATAGCAGTATTGAAGCTTCAAGCAGTGCAAAGTACCAGTTTCACGTTGCAGATAGAATATTTTTTTATTGTCACGTAATTGTCGTAGACAATCTTTAGAAGGTAAGAATTATTTTTTCTTTTTACGTTATTCTCTATTCTTAATATTATTTTATTATTATAGAAATGGATTTAACTAAGATTAATGAACTCGCAACTGTAGAACCAAAAACTTTTATAAAACTGAATACTTTGGAGATTGGGGGGTCATACCGAATAACTGAATTATCGAAAATTAAAACCAAATATGGAGAGAGAATAATAGCAAAGCTGCTTACGAAGGAATGGTTCTTCTTGCCTGCGAGGATGATGGCATTACTGGAAAAACCAGAACAATTCAAGAATTTTCAAGATGCAGCTTCAAATGAAATATTAACATTCACGTATCATGGTGGAAATTACAATAATATGACATTTGCAATTGTTAGTCAAATTTCAAAAGATTAATTTAGAAAACATTTGTAAGGAATGATTTAAACACAAATAAGTGATTATTATATCTTATTTATTATTTTATTCCTTCATTATAATGATAAGCTTAACTATAGTCTATTAGCGATTAACATACATTTCTAACTATTAGCGATTAACTTACATTTCAAACTATTAACGATTAACTTACATTTCTAACAATACTTGTAAGCGGGTTATATTCAACAATTTTATCATGTATAATTAAACAATACGCAGTAGTATTACTTGCAATATTTTTAGAACAATCGATCTCTATTTTAACGTCAACTGTGCCAGATTTAATAGATTCGTTTTGATGCGAACAATCAATGACAAAGAGAGGGCCATATTCTAAGAAATTGTTGTAATCAAGCATTGGTTTCGACGGTTTTTCTACAACATAATAGGATTGGATAAATTTAACATACATATCATATAGTACAGAAAATCGTGATTTTTCAGCATCAGTATCAAGTCGATCATACGGATAAAATTCAGAATTAAGATAGACTTTAATATCACGAACAAAACTATCATCGAAGTCAAGCACCTTCATCTGCTGCGTATTCTTCTTATTTCTTCCAAATGCTAGAATAACGTATCGAGGCTTCTCCAATTGTGTTGCAGCTTTTACAGCCCACGTATGCCTCTGTGTTTCTGGTAGAAGCGGGTATTCGTAGAGTTCCCAGGATCGAAAAGCTATGGTGAAGCTTTTGTTTTGGTCGATAATACGTAGAAATTGAAGTTTTGTGTATTCATTCAATGATATATGAGGAATTCTCCATTGCACTTTTTGAACATCAATTTTGGAGTCGGTGATTTTCGTTGAAGAATATATCGAATTCGTATCATTACGCGCTCGAATGAGAACGAGCTCATGACGTGCATTTATTATGACTCTTCTATAGTCTTCACAAAAACCCAACAGCATTTTCAGTGGTACGCAAAAATTGAAATATTTCGTAGGCTTATAATCTGATAGAAACCATCCTGAATGGTGTAGACTCGTACTCTCCTCCCCAGTCAGGGAAATGAGATTCTTCATGGAACTAGTAATACCCACATTCTTACTGCGGTCAATCTCAATACCATTCAATTCATAGCGAATTTCATCGAACAAGAATGCCATGGAATTGCAGTCAAGTCCCACTGTATCTTGAGCTGTTGCACCCTGAGCACGAGTGCCCTCGATTAATTTTCCCTCTATGTATAGGTAACTCTCACATGGTAGAAGAATTAAATCTTGCTGTTGTATTGGAATTCGAATTTCGTCGCTATTTCCCAATGATGCATTTACATACGGATTGTAAGCATGTATTTTCATTTTAGTAATGCGATTGTCATACACAGGTTGTGCGGTTACGCCCAACAGGTCCATTTTTATTTCTGACCTTGAAACCCAGTGATTGAAGAAAGGTTATATTTTTTCTTGTTAGCGGTCTTCTAACGTAATCCCCACCCAATGTATCTGCTCCTGCAGCAACTGTTGGACTGATGATAGGCTCATCTGGTATCGGTGATTTATAAGTATTCTTGCAAATTAGCATTATCTAATGTGTAATCGAATTGTAATTTCTTCCCCACCGAAATTTACTAGACGGTTTTCCTGATCGAGAATGCGCAAAGTAAGACGGTCAATTACTTTCACAATGACTGGCAAGTAAATGACGTTTTTCGGTGTTTCCGAGATTTTATAGCCTGGTGGCACGCTTGGAAAAAATTCATGTATAACATGTTGAGGTTTGCCGTTTGTATATGCACCAGCAGTAATATTACATTCAATTCGTAAAATATTGACCCTTATAATGTTTACGGGCTGGTCTGATTCGGCTAGAGTGTTCGGCTGAATAATTCGATCTGACGAAAAACCCAATAAAGAGCTTATATTATTAGGTTTTGTAAAATCGATCAGATATTTATACTTTATTTCACTTTTCAACGTATTATTATTAGCACATAGAATAATGACATCTTCATTATCCGCCTCATGCATCAATGTACGCAAAAGATCATTTATAGCACTCAATTCATAACAACCTGTAGGTATAGTCAGATCTTCAGTATCGTAGTAAAACTTATTGTTCGACTCATCAACATTAGCGATTGAATTGAAGCTCTGAAAGTCTACGAGACCAAGTTCATATTGCTCCTCCCGAAGATTGATCGGTGGGAAAAAATCTGCCTCTAATATGGACTCGCGGTCAGACAGCGTAACCGTTAAAGACATTGTTCACGTAGAAACTTGACACACAACTGACCGCATATGCTTGTATCATACGATTGATATTGATCGTGGTTGTAGTAGATTATAGCAGAAGGACCAAAATAATCTAAAAGTTCAATTGGAGGTTTCAAATTTCCGAAGGAGTCGAAATACTTTACGTAATTATTACGTTTAACGTAGGCAACCCATTGTGTACCAGAACCTTTATCTTCATCAAGATTCACGATTGCACACTCATTGCATAGTACGGTTTGTGGTAGAGATGTGCGCATAAAGACTCCTCGAAAATGTGGTATATCCTGACATGCATGTAATAATTGAATATTACTAGTAGCTCCAGATTTCGGGAGGTTGCTTATTTTTTTTGCGAGGTTTTTTTCCTCCTTTTCAAACCCTCCCCCTTTCGTCCGTAAGGGGTTAGGTATAAACCATGTCCACGCCTGCCTTCTATTACACGATTGTGACGCTGTATCTCTTCCAATTGTCTCTTGGATGCTTTCGCATCGTTTACAGCTTTTGTTATACCTGCTGCGCCCCCAGCAGTAGAGTAGCTGTAAGGATTCTGGGACCGGGTGGCGAGGAAGTCGGGGTCCCGCGGGGGTAGGGGAAGTAGGGGAATTGCCCCCTCTCCTCGTGTGGTTGTGCGCATGCGGTTGTGCGCATTATCGCGTTCCCCCGACGTTAAACTCGTAGGGTACACAAGTGGCCTCCCCCCCTCTTACGTTAAGCAGTGAACGCAGAGAAGGAGAGAAGGAGAGAAAGAGAAAGAGAAGGAGAAATAGAATTTTGAGGTTATAAAATGAACGATATTTGGAATTTTTAATAAAAATTTATAAATATATTTTTAATAATATACACATAAAAATTATAATTGAATATAATAATATATATTTTTTGCTTTTTTTAAAAGTTTTTCATACATTCTATAGCATGATGAATGTATGTTTTGCAGATTGAACACCACTCTGGAAGTGGACAATTAATGTGTAGGTGACCATAATTTTTGCAATTTGTACACCAATAATGTGGCGTTAGATCTATCGCAGGTTCCATTTGCGTAGCCTCTGTTATTACGGAAATAGGTTCCGTTTGTGTACCACTATTTTTCACCTGGGACATATTTGAAAACATTTTGTTATTTTTCTATATTGTAATAACTATTTTGCAAAGCAAGTATACTTACAAAAATCACCTCCTCCTCCATCTCCTCTTCTTCTTCTTCTTCTTCCTCCTCCCTCTCCTCTTCTTTCTCTCTCTCCTCCTCTTCCTCCCTCTCCTCTAAATCAATGGCTGGTATAAAATAAAATAAAAAAATTAATTTTTTTTCGTTATTCTTCGTTTTGAATAAAAAACAATTGGTCAAATAGTGAGATAGTTAGAAGTTTTCAAAAATATGTGTCGTAAAATTCTTTTATGATTCTATTTATTGACATTATCTCTGGGTTTTTTTCTTTAAAAGAAATAAAAATAATTACTTACGGTTCAATTGCATATTATGATGAAGCATCTCTTCATATTCTTCAAAATAACGATTATGAGAATCGTTAATTCTTTTGATGTATTCCTGCATCGATTCTGCAGGATTTTCATCCTCCTCTACTAGATTTTTTTTCACAAAACCCCGTTCACTTTCCATTTTTTTTTTTTTTTTTTTTTAATTTTCTATTGTACAATCTGTACTGATGGTGGTTCGAAGACTGAATGAAGCCTCTGAAGAAATTTCGTCAAGAGAAACTCTTTATCGTTCAATTTATAAATATAAAGTTACATTTGATAACACTTAGGAGTCCATTCTTTCTTCATCGAGAAGGGATACACTATACCCTCTGAATAATCACCGTATTGTGATATTTTTTTCCTATTGTGTTATATTGTGATAAACCTATAGGTCAATCACAACGGAAATTCATCGCAAGTAAGAAAAAACAAAAATTACCCCTTCCAAATATTGCAATTAAATACGCTTAATATACGATAATATCGTTCATATAAAAAGTCAGTCTGTTAAACGAGAGCTGCATAGTCGTACCACGCGTGCTTGAACTATTAAGAAAAAATAAGTGTGTGATTAAACACATTAAAAAGAAACTTGTTTGTTACATAAAAAAAGGTAAGGATATTTTTTTTTCATTCGATTAGTACATGCATTATTTAATTGAGTTTTTAACTTTAATGAGACTAATCATTTTTTTTTTTTTTTTTTTTTTTCATAGAGATAAAAATGAATTTCAATAAAATCAATGAATTGGGAAGCGTCATTCCAAAAAATTTTGTGAAATTAAATAGCTTGACGGAAAATCAAGAGTACGATATTTCCGAAGTGGACAAAATTATGACAAAATATGGAATGAAAATCATTGTAAAGCTGTCAACAACCGATTGGGTATTCTTGCCAGGGAGAATGGCAAAATTGGCGGAAGATACGGAGCAATTGCAGCACCTACAAAAGGCTGCAGCAGCCAATAATTTAATAATGTTATATAAAGGAGGAAAATATCACAACGTGGAATTTAAGTTTAAAGTTTGATAGGTATTTTGTATCAAAAAATAATGAATAAATTTGTTGTTTATTATATATTTATTTAATAATAATTGTTTTCTTATTTTTTTTAACTTACATTTCTAACAATATTCGTAAGAGGATTATATTGTACAATTTTATCGTGTATAATTAGACAATAGGCTGTAGTATTATCCGGAATGATTTCCATACACTCGATCTCGAGTTTGACGTCGACCGTGCCGGTTTTTATGGACTCGTTCTGATGCGAGCAGTCGATGACGAAGAGCGGCCCGTACGTCAAAAAGTCCGTATAGTCGAGCATGGGTCTCGCGAGTTTCTCACCAGCGTAATAGGAGGTGAAAAACTTTACATACATGTCGTAGAGGACGGAGTAGCGGGATTTCGTGAAATCAGTGTCGAGACGATCGTACGGATAAGATTCGGAATTCAGATAGAGTTTGACATCGAGTACTTTGCAATGACTGAATTTGAGCACATCCTCGTGCTGATTACTCTTCTTGTTCGTTCTGAACGCCAGAATGACGTATCGCGGCTTCTCCAATTGCGTGGACGCTTTCACGGACCACGTGTGTCGCTGCGACTTGGGCAGAAGCGGATACTCGTAAAGTTCCCAGGCGCGAAAAGCGAGTGACAGACTCTTGTCCTGCTCGACGATACTGAGAAATTGGAGCTTCGTAATTTCGTTCAGGGTCACATGGGGTATTCTCCATTGCACTCGTAGCAGCTTGATCGACGAATCGGTGATTTTCACCGATGAGTAAATGGCGTTTGTATCGTCGCGCGCGCGAATGAGAACGAGCTCGTGACGCGCGTTAACGACGACTCGCCAATAATCATCGCAGAATCCCAGCAGCATTTTCAGGGGCATGCAAAAGCTGAAATTCTTAACAGCCGCCTCCTTTTTCAGCCGGTCTTTGCCCGTTGCGACGAACCATCCGGAATGACGTAGACTGGCGCTCTCCTCGGTGCTCAGGGAAACGAGATTCTTCAGAGTGCTGGTAATACCGACGTTTCTGCATCGGTCGATCTCGATACCGTTCAATTCATAACGGATCTCGTCGAAGAGAAAAGCCGCGGAATTGCAGTCGAGCGTAACTATATCCTCGTTGTTGGCGCTCGCGTCACGCGTGCCCTCCACCAGCTGACCCTCGACGTAGAGATAACTCTCGCACGGCAGGAGTATCAAATCTTGCTGCTGTATGGGAATGCGAATCTCGTCGCTGTTCGCCAACGAGGCGTTCGCATACGGATTGTAGGTATGCATCTCCATTTTGGTGATGCGATTGTCGTAGGTCAGCGGTGCGGTGACGTTCAAGAGATCTGCCATTGTTCCACTATGTACCTTCGCCCAATCTCTTCACGGTGAATCCCAATGATTGTAAAAATTCTATATTTCTTCTCGTTAGCAAGAAGCTCCTCTTGTCGCGATTTTCACTCCGATGAACCGGTGTATTCGACTCCACGTAGGACGAACGACTAGCGAACGTTTCATCCAGTTTCACCGCTTTATAATCCTCGTTACTTTTGTAAATTAACATTTTTCTTAATGTGCAATCTTATGGTAATTTCTTCACGTCCAAAGTCTACGAGACGATCGTCCTGATCGAGGATACGTAACGTGAAACGGTCGATTACTCTGACGATGACCGGTAGATAAATGACGGTTTTCGGTGTCTCCGAGATTTTATAGCCCGGTGGTACGCTGGGAAAGAACTCGTGAATAATGTGTCGGGGTCTACCGTTGGTGTACGCACCACCCGCAATGTTGCACTCGATGCGTAGAATATTTGTTTTCACAATGTTCACGGTTTCGTCGGATTCAGCCTGGGCGTTCGGTTCGATCACGCGATTCGACGAGAAGCCCAGTAGTGAGCCAATGTTATTCGGTTTTCCAAAGTCAATCGAATATTTACAGAATATTTCACTCTTCAGTGTATTGTTATTCGCTCGTAGAAGAATAACGCTGTCAATGTCGTCTTGAATTTCGTGTCTCGCAGAAATTTGAGCCTGCAAATACTCATTTATCGCACTCAATTCGTAACAGCCTCTGGGTATCGTCAGTACCTTATCGTTATCGTAGTAGAACTTATTATTCGTCTCGTCCACATTGGCTATCGAGTTGTACGTTTGCATGTCCACGAGACCGATCTCGTACCGATCGTCTTGCAGATTGATCGGGGGAAAGAAATCTGAATTTAATACTGATTTACGATCCGATAATGTCACGGTGAAAGACATTTTTTTTTTTTTTTTTTTCAATGTATCTGTTCTCGCAGGAATTTTACGCACAACTGACCGCAATTGCTTTTATCGTACGATTGATATCGATCATGATTGTAGTAGATTGTAACGTTAGGACCAAAGTAACGCACACATTCTTTCGGCGGTTTCAAATTTCCAAAGGAATCGAAATATACGACGATGTCGTTACGCTTGACGTAGGCTACCCAGTGGGTACCAGGGCCGCATTGATCGTCGAGATTCACGATCGCGCATTCGTTGCACCGCGGCCCGTCGAGCGGCAGAGATGTGCGCATAAAGACTCCACGGAAGTATGGTATGCGTCGGCAGATGCGTGCCAATTGTATGTTACTAGTAGCACCAGAATCCGGAAGGAGAGCTTCTACATTGCGACGAAATTTCCCCTCATTCATTTTCTTCCTCTTATCCGACCGTTATTTTTGTTGTTTTTTTTTTCCACCTCCACGGTTTCCCTCTCCGACGACTCGCTTGTAAGGTCTCAGATAAAGACCTCGGCCTGTCTCGCGCGACGCTTCCATCGCGCGATTGTGACGTTGCATTTCCCGCAATCGTTCTCTCTCAGCTTTTGCATGGTTTACAGCCGTCGCTATACCCGATGCTCCACCTGCCAGTGCTCCGACTGCACCTAGCAGTGGGAGTATAGGTATTATACCGCCCCGTTTCCTCGGCACTCGAATTCTTCTCTTCCTCGTAGTAGTACCAATTTTTTTCTTGTTGTTGTTGTTGTTCTTTTTTTTAGCCGCTACTGCTTTCTTCATCGCGACAATATTATGTAATCCCAAGCCAAGTTTACGCTTAGCATTCATCGATGCCCATACGGCTGTGGCGACCGCGCGTTCACCCAAGGTTGCGTCTCTTGCGGTAATACGTTCACGCGCTCTCCTCGCTAGCACTTTATCTGCCTGATGACGCTCCGGTAGATCCTCGTTGTGCCAATATGCTAAGTCGTGATCGAGGCAGGCCTCGTCCAGCGGATTTATACCACGATCGCCGCGCTCCAATCTTTCGCGAAGTCGAGTACCGGGCCCGAAATAATTGTAACCGGGCACGTGCAGCTCAAATGGCAATTTTTTCAAGACTTTATTGAAGAACGATCCAGACATTTAGAGCAACTGCTTCTCTTGCTGACAAACGTAAGTCTTTCATCCGTCTCGGTGGTCCGTCGTGGTGAGTGGTATTAGGTAGATTGTAGTGTTGCAAGCAATATTGATATTGCTGCACATCAGAGTCCGCGCGAATGTGCCGAGGTAATCTTTCCCACACACTCGCGATACTGTCTGGAAAGTACTCCAGCAATACGATCTTCGGTATGTGTTCGAGCTGATGATTCGTCAAGTTCTGCAGGGAATCGACGACGACTAGCATGAACGCCATCGCAATGGCAACTGACCGAATATTTCCGTAAATCGTGAAATATAAATGAACGATACAGCTGTTCCCGAAGGTTAATAGCGAGGATGCATTTCGTGAAGCACGTGCCGACTATTCGCGTGACAAATTTGGATGCTCACGATGCTACCACGCAAATAAGAAAACGCCACGGATCGCTATTATCATCTACGATACGCTGCATAGTTTGCGGACCGTCGAATTGCGGTAAGACAAACGTGTTGCTGAGCCTCATAGAGAGTCCGCACGGTGTGAGATTCGAGAACCTGTACGTCTACTCGAAGTCGCTGCAGCAACCGAAGTATCGATATCTGGAGCAGCTTCTGCAGGACACGGAGGAAATTGGTTACTTTCCATTTTCAAACAATTGCGAGGTTGTGAACGTCGCGGATGCACAGCCGAACTCCATTTTCATATTCGACGATGTGGCCAACGACAAGCAGGACAATATAAGGGACTACTTTTGCATGGGTAGACATTCCAACATCGATTGCTTCTACCTCTGTCAGACTTATGCGAAAATACCAAAGCATCTGATACGAGATAACGCAAACTTGCTAATAATATTTAAGCAGGATGGAACTAATCTGAAGCATATTTTCAACGATCACGTCAACAGTGATATGTCGTATGAGAAATTTCTCACATTGTGTTCGACCTGTTGGAGTCGTGATTACGGTTTCTTAGTAATAGACAAGGATAGCTCTCTGAAGAACGGTCGATATCGCAAAGGTTTCAACGAGTACGCCACGATCGAGTGAACGGCCTTGCGAGTGTCAGGCCGGTAAGGTTTCACGATCACGGCATTGAGTGTTAGTTTGATAGTGGAGTGCAGGCCGTTCGGATCACCGTGTCAGGTCGGTTAAAACCCGTGTCGGTTCGGGGAAAGCTGTTGTATACAGCATCGCAACAGGTCGGTTAAAAACCATTCAATTCGAGGAAAGCTGTTGTATACAGCATCGCGATGGATGAAAAATCGCTTCTGAAGAGGATCGCCAAGTCGAGCGAGGTCATTCGCGACAAGCATCGTGCCTTGAAATCGGAGAAGGCGATAATGGAGAGCAGTTTGAACGAGACATTCAAGCCGATAGTCGATCCATTGAAGAAACTCGTTTCTCAAACGGAGAATAACACAAATAATAATAATAATTCGTTTGTCAACGATAAATTGAAGAGGGGAGCCTACTTCACATCGACACCGTATAAACGAGCAAAGAATCTTAGTAGTAGTAGTGAAACTATTACGAATCCATTGGATTTCATGACCGACGACGACGACGACGAGTCTTCTATAACCGATCAAACGTCGCCCGATTCGAAAAAAAATTTGCTAGAAAAATAAAAAATTGATGAAAAAAATGAACCAGGCTTGTTTGAACATGTCTTTCAACATATTCGATTTCATCCGATCCCTGGCAAGTAAGTAGAGGAGCTATGCGGTTCCGATGACAGGGAGTGGGGGAAGCTGTTTTGTGGTGTGGAAGGGGGATGGGTGGGGATAAGACTCTCTTAGTATGGTAGTGGTGGGGATGAGGAAGGAAAGGGTCTTATAGTGGGATCGCGTTTGGTTAGGGAGGGTGGGGGTATTTTTCACCCTATGTCACAGTTGGAAGGTCTTATAGTGGGACCGAGTTTGGTTAGGTAGGGGGTATTTTTCACCCTATGTCACAGTTGGAAGGTCTTATAGTGGGACCGGGTTTGGTTAGGGAGGTGGTATTTTTCACCCTATGGTACCGTTGGTTAGTTATCCTACGGGGACCTAAGTTATCCTACGGGGCCCTAGTTGAGGGAAGGTTTTTTCACCCTTCGAAGTCGATGGTTAGTTACCTTACGTAGCCTAACTATTTCCGACTCTGCTACACAGATAAACCAGGTTGAGTTAATTGCTAGTTCCAGTAGTCACCGCTAGGTGACTGCCTTCCTTAATCTTCTTTCGCGCTAATGGTATTTTAATATTACGTAATTACACACACGGGTGAACTAGTTCAATTTAATTGATAGTACCAGTAATTGCCGCTAGGTGGCTACCGCAATCCCCCCTTTTCTCGTTAGTTAAATTGTAGATAGCTATTGTGATAAGTTGCTGATATCGTGCAAGGAATTAACTTTCCATCGAGCATGGAATTATAACTTTGCATGGCTTTAACTAAACCTATGCAGCGGATAACAAAATATCCTCTAAATGAAAGGGCATAGTTTGAATAGTCTCCCCTATTGGGGAGAATAACAATTTAACATCAATTTCAGGAATATTAATATTTTGATAGGGCAACTTATTAAGTCCTAGCTGTTACTATACCCAGGTCAGGTTCACCAATTTATTAGGCCTTACAGCTCCTCACTTATAGTATGTCCTTAGAGGGTACTATTTGACCATTCAGAACCAATCCTAGATCCTCCCACTATTCTCTCCTTCTATGGACCCTCTCTAGACTTTCATTCAAGAAATCATTTACCTTTCTACGAGCGAATTAGTTAAAGTGATAAAAAGATGTTTGACTAAAATTATGCATTCGCGGTACCACGGGATACGGCTATAGAGAAGCTAACCTTCAAGAGGAGGATGTGGATGAAAAAGGAGGAGGAGGAGGAGGATGAGACATGGAGACTGGATGAGTAACTGATAGTAAAACTTTAGTTATTGAAAAAAAAAACAGTTTTAAGAAATTTTATAGCCTTCCCTGACTTATCTTTTAGCCATTTTTAGCTTTTCAGGTAAGCATATCATACGATCCATCTAACAAGCAGGCTAGGTATTAGAAAGGGAAAGAGTTGTCAGTGCACTTCATTTTTTTTGAAGGGTAAAGCAAAACATAACTTTTACCTAGACATTAAGAAGCTGTATTGGCACCATTCTAGCGATTGGAGAACTGATTGCTGAGTGTGCTGATATCTTCTAGAACGGATATGCTCGAGTACCTGACGCCTGAGATCATGTCATGTCATGACTTGTTACTTGATTTATGACCTTTTAAAACCTCGATTTTTTCATATTCTCTCAATTTTTTATATGCCTAGCTATCGAGAGGAATGTGCTCGTAAATTTTACCGTTTCACTTAAGAAAAGTCTGCAACACGTTTATGCAATTAAAAGAATTCTGGAGAAACCACTGGTAACGTGTCATGACCTGTTTGACGCAAATTTTCCCCAGTTCACTTTAGAAAAGTCTACAACATGATTATGCAATTAAAAGAATTCAGGAGAAACCGCTTGTAACGTGTTACGACTTGTTTGACGCAAATTTCGTAGGTGGGAAAGAATACCCAACCACCCAAATATTAACTTCCAATAAGAATGCATCTCATCCCCTTCCATGAATGCATCTCATCCCTTCCACTATTTTTAAAACCCTTGTTGTCAGCAATCGGGAAATTTCAGTCAGTCAGTTTTCATTAGAAGCTTCAAGGAGGTGAAAGATCTAGTGCAAAGCTATATTCCGAATATTTTCCTTGCTGTACCACAGAAATTCTTTTGGGTGGTAAGAATTATTCTTTTATTATTATTCTCTTTTCTTGCTATTCTATTTCAATATTTTTCTTTTCTCAATTTCTATGTTTTTTCACAGAAAAATGGATTTAACCAAGATCAATGCACTTGCAAGTGTAACTTACGAACCTAAGACTTTCGTAAAGCTGAATACTTTTGAGGAGAATAAGGAGTATCAAATCACTGAATTAGTGAAAATTAAGACCAAATATGGAGAGAAATTAATAGCGAAGCTGGCTACCGACGAATGGTTCTTCCTACCCTCAAGGATGATGAAATTACTGGAGTCGCCTGAACTAATCAAAGAACTTCAAAATTATGCATCAGCGAATACATTAAAAATCTTATATGTTGGAGGACGATACAATAATTTAGAATTTAAAGTTACCCAATGATAATCATAAGATAAATTTTGGAAATGTTTGTAAGGAATATTTTTAAGGAATGACATCAATAAATGTTTATTATATCTTATTTATTTATTTTTTCTTTATCCCTCACTACATTAGTAAGATACATATAAATCTAGTCTATTAACTTACATTTCTAACAATACTAGTAAGCGGGTTATATTCAACGATTTTATCATGTATAATTAAACAAAACGCAGTAGTATTACTTGGAATATTTCTAGTACAATCAATCTCAATTTTAACATCAACAGTGCCTGACTTTATAGATTCATTTTGATGCGAACAATCGATGACGAAGAGAGGACCGTATTCCACAAAGTTTTTGTAATTAAGCATTGGTTTCGACTGTTTTTCTCCTGCATAATATGAATGGATAAATTTAACATACATATCATATAGTACAGAATAACGGTTTTTTTCGCTATCACTATCAATTCGGTCATATGGATAAAATTCTGAATTCAGATAGACTTTAACATCACGAACAGAACTGTCATTGAATCTAAGCACCTCCATATGCTGCGTACTCTTCTTATTTTGTCTAAATGCTAGTATAACATATCGAGGTTTCTCCACTTGTGTTGCAGCTTTTACGGCCCATGTATGCCTCTGTGTTTCAGGTAGAAGTGGATATTCGTAGAGTTCCCAGGAACGAAAAGCCATGGTTAAACTTTTGTTTTGCTCAATCAAACGTAGAAATTTAAGTTTTGTATAATCATTCAGTGATACATGAGGAATCCTCCATTGCACTTTTTGCAAATCAATTTTGGAGTTGATGATTTTTCTCGAAGAATGTAGTGAATTTATATCATCACGTGCTCGAATAAGAACGAGTTCATGACGTGCATTTATTATAACTCTTCTGTAGTCTTCACAAAAACCCAACAGCATTTGCAATGGTACACAAAAGTTGAAATGATTCGTAGACCTGTGATCTGTTAGAAACCATCCTGAATGACGTAGACTTGCACTTTCCTCAGCAGTTAAGGAGATGAGATTCTTCATAGAGCTAGTAATACCCACATTCTTACAGCGATCAATCTCAATACCATTCAATTCATAACGAATTTCATCAAACAAGAATGCCATGGAATTACAGTCAAGTCCTACGACATCTTGGGCTGTTGCATCTGGAGCACGGGTTCCAACGATTATCTTTCCCTCAATGTAGAGATAACTTTCACAGGGTAGAAGAATTAAATCTTGCTGTTGTATAGGAATTCGAATTTCATCACTATTTCCCAATGAGGCATTTGCATAAGGATTGTATGCATGCATTTCCATTTTAGTGATGCGATTGTCGAACACCGGTTGAGCGGTTACATCTAATGGATCCATTTTTATTTCTAACGTTGAAACCCAGTGATTGTAGAAAGGTGATATTTCTTCTTGTTAATGATGCGCCAACGTTACCTTCGCTCAATGTATTTTGTCCTCCAGCGTTACCTTCACTCAATGTATTCTGTCCTGCTGCAGCAGTTGGACTGATAGGCTCATCGAGTATCGGTGATTTATAAGTATTCTTGTAAATCAACATTTTCTAATATGTAAACGAATTGTGATTTCTTCACCTCCGAAATTTACTATACGATCTTCCTGATCGAGAATACGCAAGGTGAGACGGTCAATTACTTTCGCAATGACTGGCAAGTAAATGACGTTCTTCGGTGTTTCTGCGATTTTATAACCTGGCGGAACACTCGGAAAAAATTCATGTATAACATGTCGAGGTCTACCGTTTGTGTACGCACCAGCTGTAATGTTGCATTCAATTCGTAGAATATTTACTCTTATAATGTTTACGGGCTCGTCTGATTCAGCTAGTGTGTTCGGTGGAATAACACGATCTGATGAAAAACCCAACAAAGAGCCTATATTGTTAGGTTGTGTAAAATCAATCTGATATTTACACTTTATTTCACTTTTTAATGTATTATTATTAGCACGTAGAAAAATTACTTCTTCTTCATCACCTTCGAACATCTGAGCACGTAAAAAGTCATTTATAGCATTGAGCTCATAACAACCTGTAGGTATAGTTAGCTCCTGATCATCAACGTAAAATATATTGTTTGTCTCATCAACATTAGAGATTGAATTGAAGCTCTGAAAGTCTACGAGACCGAGTTCATAATGTCCATCTCGAAGATCGATCGGGGGGAAAAAATCTGACCCCAATACCGAGTCACGGCCAGAGAGTGTAACTGTTAAAGACATTGTTCACGTAGAAACTTGACACACAACTGACCACATATGCTTGAATCATACGATTGATATTGGTCGTGGTTGTAGTAGATTATAGCAGAAGGTCCAAAATATTCCACAAATTCAATTGGTGGTTTTAAATTTCCGAAGGAATCGAAATACTTAACGTGCTTATTACGTTTAACGTAAGTGACCAAAGTGTTCCAGGACCTTGTTCGTCATCAAGATTCACAATTGCGCACTCATTGCGTTGCGCATTTTGAGGTAGAGATGTACGCATAAAGACTCCCCGAAAATGCGGTATTTTAGGGCAGACGTTTGATAATTGCATATTACTAGTAGGTCCAGATTTTGGAAGTCCATTTATTTTCTTTTCCTTTTCCTTTTCACTCCCTCTCCTATTCGACTGTATGGTGCGAGGTATAAACCTTGTCCCCGTCTCGCTTCCATTAAGCGATTGTGTCGATGCATTTCTTCCAATTGTTTTTTGGCTGCTTTGGTGTCGTTTACAGCCTTTGCTATACCTGCTGCACCGCCAGCTAATGCGCCCACCGCACTCAGCAGCGGAAGCAATGGTAATAAACCCCCCCCCGTTTTGTTTTAGTAAGTGACTTTTTCCTCAATAAACCACCTCGTTTTTTCGGTACACGAATTTTTCTTTTCTTCGTACTTTTTCTAGGCACTCGCAGTCCTAAGCCGAGTTTCCGTTTTGCATTCATTGATACCCAGACAGCAGTCGCTGTCGCTCGTTCACCTACGGATGAGTCACTAGCTATGATACGTTTTCGTGCACGGCGTGCAAGTACTTTATCAGCATGATGACGCGAGGGCAGGTCCTTATATACTGAATATGCGATATCATGCTCACGGCAAGCATCATCCAGAGGGTTTATTCCTCGATCACCACGTGCTAACCGTTCATGAAGGCGAGTACCTGGACCGCAATAATTGTAGCCAGGTACATGCAGCTCGAAGGGTAGTTTATTTAGCAGCTTATTGAAAAAAGATCCACAACCATATCTCATCATGTCATGCTTTCCTAACGGGTTCGTTGGCACATCCAGCAATTTTTTATTGAAGGCGGTATTCCATCAAACTGATCTTGATTAGGTAAATTATAATGTTCCGTACAGGCACGATATTGTTGCACTTCAGGATCTGCACGAATGTGCTCAGGTAATTTACACCAAACAAGTCGAATACTGTTTGGAAAGCGCTTCAATAGTAAAATTTTTGGAATGTATTCAAGCTGCTCAATAGTTAAATCCTCCAAACGTAGCACATCTAACATTAACAACGACATAATGAGAACTGATGAGATAATCTGCTTCGAGCCTATAAATAGCTTGCATGATCATAGAGTTTTACAGTTATGGATTTCGTAAAGCAACCACTGCACATTCGTGTCTCCAACGCCGATCGTTTTATTGTCGGTGGGGGTTGTGGAGGAAGGAGTAAACGTCATGGATCCCTACTTCCATCTACAATTCGTAGTATAATTTGCGGACCCTCGAATTGCGGTAAAACAAACGTACTGCTTAGTCTCGTAGAAAGTCCTAACGGTGTGAGATTTGAAAATATTTATGTATACTCAAAGTCGCTTCAACAACCCAAGTATCAATACCTTGAACGGTTATTAAAAGGACTAAAAGGTATTGGATATTTTAAATTTTCAAACAATAGCGACGTTGTAAAGGTAACTGAGGCGTTACCCAATTCTATTTTCATATTTGATGATGTTGCTAACGATAAGCAGGATAATATCAGAGACTACTTCTCCATGGGTAGACATTCAAATATTGACTGCTTCTACCTCTGCCAGACTTATGCTAAAATTCCTAAACACATGATTCGTGATAATGCAAACCTTCTCATAATCTTTAAGCAAGATGGTACTAATTTAAAACATATTTATAACGATCATGTAAACACGGATATGTCATTTGAAAAATTCAATGAATTGTGTTCAAAGTGCTGGCACCATGATTATGGATTTCTAGTGATCGACAAGGATAGTACAATTCAAAATGGTAGATATCGGAAAGGTTTCGATGAGTATGCTAAGATTAAATAGTATACCGTTTGCTTAAGATTGTTCAGTTTAGAGCTAAGTGTCCATCAAAACACACACATCAAATGAGCATGGAATAAACCTAGTATAAACGTGGAAATAAAAACGTGGACTGAATCTAAATTGAACGTGGATTGAACGTGGATTGAACGTGGATTGAACATGGAAAGCAGGAAAATGGAAGAAAAGATGCTGCTAAAGAAGATTGCCGCGAAAAGTAAAGTAATTCGTGAAAAATATCGTGCACTCAAATCAGGAAGAGAAATGATGGAAACCAATATAAATGAAACTTTTAAACCAATTGTTGAGCCATTGAAGAAGCTCACTGAACATAATGAGATGACCTTCGTGTCCCCGAAATATGAGTATAAACAGGAACCGCTACAGAAGACTACTGTAAGCGATAATTCTTTGATTATTCCATCGGAACGTAAAAGAACTTATTTCTCATCGACTCCACAACGTAAATATTTCGCAGACAACTCTAGAATTAAAATTCCAACCCCTTCATCTGATGATGATGATGATGAGCAAGGAAATTCACGACCTAATGAAACATTATACCTTTCTCTGGAAGAGGATGGGGAGGAGGAGGAGGAGGAGGAGGAGGAGGAGGGAGTGAAAGTGGAAAAGGATGTTAATGATTTAGCAATACCATCACCAATGCAAGCAGAAACTCCATCATCACCATTGCAAAGATCCTTAGATTTAAATAGTTCTTTGTCAGAATATGCACCAATTGGACGTAAATATATAGAGATGTTTCTGCGTAAAAATAAGGATTTAATTGATGATAATTTTGGAATTGAACGAGATGTTAGACTTAAGAAAATGAGACTTGGAAAATGTTCTTTTAAAGTAAATCGTAAAGATTTTATTATTATTGATGATGAGTATTATCAGGGTACTATTGGTCTATTTGAATTGATCTTCATGAAAGAGCCACATGATTATACTGAAGATGATTTAAAAACATATAAGAATATTCTTTCTCAAACTAATGTACGCAGAGCAGATTACAGTAGCGAGGGAAAGCTTCGTGGGAATAAGGGTCATAAATGGAAGAAAATAATTAGCCCATTATTTTCTCCAAAGAATCTTGTAAAAGGTAGCGGTTATATGTGTGTTAATGATAAACCAGTGAACTATGTACATTGGAATGATCCGAACGAATTAGTTGAACGTTTGAGACTTTTGATTGCATCATCTGCTGCAGGACATACGAATCATCATAATGAGATACAATCAATAATTGAGGAGCTTCATGAAGAACGTATTATCCTATAAAAGAGATTACACTTTCCATAATTTCCCAATTGATTGTGTTACTTCACAATGTCGATAAATAAATTTGGAGGTATTTCCACTGCCAGTAATGTGAGAAAATATTTCCGCAAAACTGAAGATGAAACATTAAAATTTGATAAACGTATGAATGCATTTAATGCTAAGGGGAATATTATTTCAAATTTAGGATTTGATGCTACTGATGAGAAATGTGCTGTGAATATGCGTGTTCTGCTGGATAATATGAATGCTGTACGTGAGAACCTTAAAAATGAAATGCAAGAAAACAGTGATATTTTACGAAGTATTGCGTTAAGACTGGATGAAACCGAGTTAAGGCTGAATGATTTTCAAGTGAAATTGAGTAATTTCATGCAGAAACATGCTGAAGATAATGCAGATTTAAAGAAATATGTATCAATTTTCATGGAGAATCAGACTAAAGAGGATGCTGAATCAAAGAAACATATAATGAAGATAATGCGGAATTAAAAAAAAAAAAAAAGTGCTATTTTTCATGGGGAGAATCATGCTAAGGAGAATTCTTCTTGAAATAATTCGACAAAGAGTTTTATTAGGAAAAAGAAAGTTTTACTACCATCAGTGCTCGTTGTACCCCTGTAAACCCAACACATACCTGAAGAGTTATGGATAGTGAAGAAAAGAAAAAATTGGTCGAAGAACTGCATGTACCTGCAAGACGGAATTTTCAACGTAGAAGAGTTATAATACGAGGCTTCGATGACCTCTGGCAAGCAGATCTGGTTGATATGAAGAATTATACTGACGGAGGTTACCACTATATTCTCACAGTTATTGATGCATTGTCGAAATTTGGATGGGCAGTAGCACTAAAAACCAAAACTGGCAAAGAAGTGACAGACGCATTTACGAAGATTCTGAAAAGTGGGAGATGTCCCAAAAATTTGCAGACAGATGATGGCAAGGAGTTTTATAATAGTGATTTCAAATCGCTTATAAAAAAACGTAGAATAAATCATTACTCAACATACAGCGTATTGAAAGCTACGATAGTTGAGCGCTGGAATCGCACGCTGAAGACTGAAATGTGGAAACGATTTACGTTGAATGGAAATTATAAGTGGCGAGGCATACTGCAGCGACTAGTTGAAGACTACAACGCAAGAAAACATTGTACTATAGGAATGCGACCAGTTGATGTGACGCCAGATCATGCTAATATGCTCCTGACTACAGTATACAATAATATAAAGATTGTTGGTCGTGCCAAGTTCAAAGTAGGTGATTTTGTACGAATCAGTAAATACAAGTATGTATTCGCAAAGGGATACACACCAAATTGGACAACTGAAATATTTGAAATTATAAAAGTGCAGAAAACAAATCCTGTTACATATTTACTTAGAGACTCTAGTGGTACTGATATATACGGAGGATTCTACGAATATGAACTTTTAAAAACTGCTAATCCTAATGTATATCTAGTGGAGAAGGTATTACGTAAGAAGGGTGATAAGGTCTTTGTGAAGTGGTTAGGATTCGATAATAAACATAATTCATGGATAAATAAAGATAATATTTTGTAAAAACAATATTTATTAATAAAATTATTCAATTTAAATATAATTAATTTATTCTATAATGACCCCATGGTAGAGTCGGTACAGTTCCGTGCACGATATAACGCTTATCATCGTATGGGCTGAGAGCTACTTTCCGTTGCGTAATCGAATAAACATTATGCAATTTTGAGCGAATTAAATTTTGATTGCGAACTTGTACAGTAAAATTTGTTAAACAGTCCTTATAGTCCTCGAAGGTTATGTTTCTAGCAACAATGTAAGTCTTAATACCTTTAGCTTTTTTGATAATTTTATTTTGTACTTTAAATGTGTACATTTTTGATCTCAGTCCAATAAACTCTGTCATTATCTGCCCATTATTCTCATCTTTCATCAGCCCAGGGACTTTTTTATTTACTAGAGGTAAATTGTACTGATTGTTGGGAGAATAATCGCTTGTATCGAATCTAGCAAGATTCTCCCTCATAATAGTGTAAATATCATCACACTCAATGCTGTATATTAGACTATCCGTATCGGTATATAACGCTTTACATTTGCTACCGAACGTAGGAAGCATATAATCATAATGAAAATCATACAAACATGTTTTCGAAATATCAAGAATGCTCATACCTACGTATATAGGCTTATCGAATTTAGCTGCTAATTTTGTTAATTCAATCGTGACCAAATTCTCACTGAATATAGTGCGACTGTGAAAATTAGGCTTAGCAATCATTGCTTCAGCACCATATCTTCCCTCCCACTTACTCACGAGTCTCACATCAACTCTATTTCTAACATTCTCCATAGTCTTACCGAACACCGCATTGTTCATTAATTTGAAAAGATTTTTCTCAAACTCATTTTTAGATGCTGCACGCAAACTAGTGTTCAAATCGATATATTTACGTAACCAGGTGGACTGCTGAAATCCTAAAACGCGATGAATGTGTTTTAAGACAACACCATTACGCATACATTGCTGTAAAGCACGATAGTGTATAACATAGCGCTTCTTATTTTCTAAAGTTGCAAGTAGCTTCTTCTGACGTGTACCCGGTGGTGCATCATGTACGGGACAAAATGGAAGGTCGGAATGTTTATCGTGAAGCATGCTTGGATACTCTAAGTCAACCTCTAAAATATAACCCTCGGGTGAATCTATCGGTATATTAGAGATATCCAAATTATTAACATTTTCAATCCAGCGAAATCCGTGAGTAGGTAGCGGTTGAGACATTGCCCACCCATACAAATTATTTACATCGTAGTACATTAAATACTTAGAAGGTTCCTCGGGATTGTAGTTTTGCATGTACCGATTGTTAGCCTTTTCATAGCGGTGCGAGCATTGGCTTAAACCACCACGTATGCCTCGTTCTACGAAAAGCAGCATTTCTACGTCAGTAAAAAGTTCTAATCTTATTTCTGTATGTTTGAGCATTGCATCCCAAGCGAAGCCTGGGAGTGTATAATAATGAGCAGGATCCAAATTATAAGTTTGCATGCAGCTATCACGAAAATTTTCGAAAACGTCAGCCAACAATAGTACATCAGTTTTCAAATAGAGATCGCTATACTCCCCAAGTGTTCGTATTTGAAATTTGGTCCATACCTCCTTAGCGTGATTATACGCACCCTCACTAATATCACTATCGGATAATCTATTATAGAATATCTCGCGTGGAGGTAAAGCAGTTTCTTCCAGACGGTTCAGACTATCTATGTAATCGTAAGGAAAAATACCTTTCCTTGTCAGAAGGTTAAATTGTTCTATGTTTAAATATGAGAATTCTGACTCTAAATTTTTTAACTGTGATCTCGTTAAATATGAACTCAATTTGTCTAAACTAGATGCCATAAATTTGAAAGAATCGATAAACCTTAGTTGTATATTATATTTACGGATGAATTTAGTGAATGAAATATACTTCTCCTTATGTACAGGTAACAAGTGTACTGAACCTTCATACAAGTTAGCGATTGTACCGAAAATAAAATGTGCGTCATAACCTGATAAATTATGAAAAATTACAGGTATTACATGCGAATCGTTAAAGTTTAAATTACAATTATTATGAGCAGGTCCCCTATATTTACCAGTTAAATGATCATGATCGCGAACACGTATTTGATCTGGAAGAAACGGCTTTTTACATATATGACAGTTGGGCTCAGTATAATGCCTTGAATTTTCACTAATACTTAGCGTTCTCATAGGCACTACAGTCTTTAGTTTTTCGCTCGCTATGCTAGCAATTTTATCGAGTTCTCGCACAAACCATTCTATACACTCGAGTCCACGATATGATTTGTAAGTTGAGAGCGATGAATCACGAACGCTTTTAAAATAATAACCTATACTAAAAGGTATGTGTTTTTGATAAATACCAATTTCGTCATCCGTTTGCTCAACTTTTTCAAGCAAGTGTTATGTACATAGAATAAACATACATAACTCATTGCTATTATAAGCACTATATAATTAATATTATTAATATTATTATCATTTAAAGATATAATTAATAACTCTAAATCTATCATGATTATATTAAAATATCAATAGCCTCATTGTAAAGGAGAGATACTCCTAAAAGCGACAAATTCCTAAATGTAATACGAAGCGCCAGACGCAGCTCGTTCACACAGTCGCCAAGGCTAAGTCCCGACACGTGGCAAAATGCACTTCGACGGCAGTCGAATGTTCTAGAACAATGACGCATTTGACCATTGGGACCCGCAAATGTTACCATATAAGGTAATGTTTGACGCTGCACTTTGAGGGTAGGAGCCCCAAACGTGCAGCCCCAAAAATCAGTTCGAGTCAAAAGCTAGAAGGAACAAGTCGAGTCTCCTAGGACCTTCAGTCCTCTTATTTCTTAACCTTAACCAGGCAATCCTTTGTCTCTTAAAACTATAATTATCTAGCTCATAGCTCTGGTTATCAATTTGTATAAAAAGAAACATTGTAAATCAAACGTCAATAAACTTTATTATACAAAAGAATTTCGAGTTTGTCGTGAATCAGCGATTGAACCACAACAAACTGGTGGCAGCGGTGGGATCCGTTGACTGGTGAAGATCAAACCTACATAAATCTTCATCCCAAGGAAAATCAAGAAAATTCTATTTCTTCGATCGACCAACCTCTACAAGGACGAACCGACGTGGATGATCATCGATACTCAACGAGACATCCGCCAACTTCGCCTTTCTCAGCAACGGAGCGACAAACCCACAACTTCGAGGTTCACCCCGCATACTACCTCACGACTACAAGAAATCAACGACTGGAAACCAGCAGAACTTGCAGCCAGCCAACCAGTGAAAATGAGCTTTTGGTGAGTACGGTACCAATCATATCAGTAGCAATTTTAATTGTGAACTTTGTAACCGCGAGCCCATAGCGTTCGTAGTACTAAATTTCTTCCATGTACCGTAATCCCGATAATTTAGACCGAACTCAATCTGAACCCAGCTTAACTCCCGCGACACATAGTGTACCTCGACCAAATCGTGTTTCAATCTCCCGAGAGATAGACAGTTGCATCTCTCAATTAGGGAATAGAACTTTGCGTACTCTTAGGGAAACCGACGAAGGAACCCCATTTCGAAACGTAAATACGCGAAGACGGAATAGACTAACTATGGCTCACCGTGGCAACGCGAATAACGACGCCCCAGATTTAGACCATAGTTACACCGCGGAACGTCCCCCTGTCAGAATAGAAGACGCACCAACAAACACGATTCCACTTGACGAAAGCGTACCTCCTAGCGCCATAGATGCTGAAATTAGAAGATTACACCACAGCATAAGGCCCCGCGATATTAGCATAATGGAAGAAGAAAACGCGAGACTGAGAGACGAACTCTCCAGGTTACGACAAAATTTTAATAGGTTCCCCTCGAGGACCTCCACGGCAAGACCGACACAAAGAACATCGTATGTGACTCCATGCGAAAGACCTCGATACGCGCCAGATCTAGACGATGAGGAAGAAGAAGAACCTCACCACGGATATGCTTCCCTACACGTAACTCTTGGAAGAATTCCAAAGTATAAAGGAGACCCAGACGAGCTAGAACCGTTTGTGAATTCCATAATTATGGCAAACCAAAATCTACACCCGTTAGATAGAGACGAATTTCTACGGCAGGTTAGATTCACTATACTAAGAGGCAAAGCTTATACCGAAACTAAGCACAAAGTAATCGAAAATATCGAGCAACTAATACGAGAATTAGAAGAAGCATTCAAACCCCGACGGTCTACCGCGACCCTTCAAAGTAGTTTAAATCGATGCCGACAAGGAAAAGATGAATCGGTACGATCCTATGCTTCTCGACTAGAAGACATATTATCAGGTTTGAAAGAAAGATGCATCACGCCAGCAAATGACCCGGCTAAAAACGAAGCCATAGAAGAATTGTTAACGCAACAAGCGAAACATCAATTCATAAAAGGATTGAATTTTAAACTCCAAGTTATGGTAGCATCTTGCGAGCGTGCAACTCTAAGAGAATCAATTGCTATCGCAATCGATCGTGAATCCTTGACTCGCTCCGACGAAGAGTACAGAACTCAACAGGGCTCGACCCATGGCAGACGCGATAACCAAGGACAACAACGATCCTCCGGACAACGGAATAATTCGCACCTCCATTGCAAACGCTGCGATAGGAAAGGACATGTAGCCGAAAAGTGCTACGCGCGACTTAGCAACGCAAAACGGACTCAGAGTCACTCATCTTCCGTTAACAAAGTATCCACCTCTTGCAATTATTGCAAAAAACCAGGACACACCGTCCAAGAGTGCCGCACATTAAAAGCAAAGCGAGAAAGAGAAGCTCAACAGAATGCAAATAATTCAGAGCAACCAATTAACGAAAACCTGAATCGACCAACACCTGTAGGAAATTTAACCGCTAATATGGTATTGTGTACTCCTATAAAAAATTTAATCGAAGTACAAGCCGCTGAATTCATTCGACCAGCAACCTTACTCTTCGACACTGGAGCCGACGTCTCCATAATTAAAATAAGAGTCCTGCGCAAAGAAACAATAGCTGACAAAACTCCGATTACGCTAACAGGAATAAGTGGAACACCTGTAAAGACACTAGGATCAGTTTACCTACACGTAAAAGTCGGAAAATACACCATAACCCATAAATTTCAAATAGTACCAGATACCTTTTCGCTAATAGCCGACGGACTAATCGGTATGGATTTCTGGAAAAGAAATAGCTTCCATTATGAAAAGGACGTGTCCTTGACGATGCTGGGACACACCTGGCCAATGAAACAAGTAGTATCACGGACGGTATCACTAAAACCGAGATCCCAAACATTAGTAGCCGCGTTAACTGATAGCAAACAAGACGGCATTGTAAATGGACACCAAATACTACCTGGAGTGTATATAGGTAACTGTGCCACTAGGCCAACCAACTCTACCTGCTGCGTCAGCATCTTGAACATCACGGAGAAAGAACTAGAGATACCCTTGCCTACAGTTGTGTTAGAAGATATTCCGAGTCCACCGACTCAGGGCGACGACCCTTCTGTACCCATAACAGTATACGCTGTAAATAATTGCGCCAGCGATCGACTCGCCCGGCTAAAGTCTCAATTAGAACTAAATCATTTAAATCGGGAAGAATTGCGCACTCTAACAGAAATCTGTGAGGAATACAATGATATATTTCACTTAGAAGGTGACAAACTCCTCACTACTGAAGCGGTAAAACACACTATTACCTTGGTAGAAAATACCAAGCCTATCTTCAAGAAACCCTATAGGTTACCTGAAAAGCATAAACAAGAAATTGATAAACAAATTTCCCAGCTAGAAGTCGACGGAATAGTACGGCCGAGCCGAAGCCAGTGGAACGCGCCACTGCTCGTGGTACCCAAGAAACCCGATGCACAAGGAAATATAAAAATGCGCATCGTCGTAGATTTTCGCAAGCTAAACGAAGCTACTATAGGTGATGCCTATCCATTGCCAAACATCACCGAAATATTGGACCAACTAGGCCACTCGAAATATTTCACCACCCTTGACCTAGCCTCTGGATTTCACCAGATAGGCATGGCTGAAGAAGACAAGGAAAAAACAGCCTTCTCCACACCCCTAGGGCACTACGAGTACAACCGCATGCCCTTCGGATTGAAAAACGCGCCAGCTACGTTTCAACGTTTAATGAACACCGTATTATCCGGACTCCAAGGGATCCAATGTTTCGTTTACCTTGACGACATAGTAATTCACGCCCCTACTCTAATAGAGCACAACAAAAGACTGAAACAAGTATTCATTCGACTGCGTGAAAATACTCTAAAGCTGCAACCGGAAAAATGCCGTTTCCTTTGCAAAGAAACTTGCTACCTGGGTCATATAATTACGGACAAAGACATCTCCCCAGACCCAACTAAAATAGAAGCTGTAAAAAATTTTCCAGCACCCAAGAGCGTAAAGGACGTACAATCCTTTTTAGGCCTAGCAGGCTATTACCGAAGGTTCATTGACCATTTTGCTGACCTGTCGAAACCCATGACGAACCTATTAAAGAAAGGAGTGAAGTTCAACTGGACCTCCCTAGAACAATCATCATTTGAAAATCTAAAGGAAAGATTGACTACTGCACCACTTTTACAGTATCCAGACTTTCATCTTCCTTTCATCCTGACCACGGACGCCTCCAATAAAGCAATAGGAGCCGTGTTATCGCAAGGCGAGGTAGGCAAAGACCTCCCCGTTGCTTACGCCAGCAGAACGCTTAACAAGGCCGAAGTAAACTACAGCACCACGGAAAAAGAATTAGCAGCTATAGTTTGGGCTGTACAAAATTTTCGACCTTACTTATATGGTACTAGATTTACCATCATCACCGATCATCAACCACTTACTTGGCTTTTCAATGTAGAAAACCCAGGCTCCAGATTGATGCGTTGGAGATTAAAGTTAGCCGAGTACGATTACGAAATTAGATACAAACCAGGTACTCAGAATACAAACGCAGATGCGCTAAGTCGTATATACGTGACCACGCGCTCAAGAGCACGGCAAGCCGCCCCAAGGCCAACCGACTCAAACGGAGATGCAACCTCAGCTAACTCCGACGCCGAGGAAAAAACAGCTGATGAGAAGCCATCAACCTATACTCCCGCAATGATAAACCAAATCCTTTACGAGTATCACGATACTCCCTTCGGAGGACATGAAGGCGTAAATAGAACCCTGCAGAGAATTAAAATTAGACACGTTTGGCCAAATATGAAAAAGGACATTGAAGAATACATAAAAAAATGTGACAAGTGCCAGCGCAATAAAACAGGCAACGTGAAACGTGCACCAATGCAGATAACAGACACGCCAGTAGAACCCTTCGAAAAGGTCGCCCTAGATATAATAGGACCATACCCTGCGACCAAACAAGGAAATAAGTATGCCTTAACCTTCCAAGACCTTTTCACAAGGTACAGCATAGCCCTACCAATTCAAGACCAGTCAGCCTCTACTGTGGCACGACTATTCGTTGAAAGGATCATTTTTTCTTACGGGTTACCCCAAAAGGTTCTAACTGACCAGGGTACTAACTTTCTAAGTAACCTATTTAAGGACGTCTGTAAGCTATTAAAAATTGACAAAATACAGACCACGGCATACCACCCACAGTCAAATGGTGCGCTAGAACGGTCGCACCGAACATTGGCGTCGTACTTAAAAAACTTTGTCAACGAAGATTTAGATAACTGGGACGAATGGTTACCCTACGCCATGTTCACCTATAACACTACGCCACACACAGCTACAGGCCGAACGCCTTTTTCACTGCTATTCGGACGCGAGGTTGAATTACCGACCACGCTCAAATATCCGCCGCAACCTACGTATACATTTGAAGATTACTATAACGAACTCCGCGAAAGAATTCGCTCAACGGGTAACATAATGAAAGACCAATTAATATGGGAAAAGGAAAAATCGAAGATCTATTACGATCACAATACACAAGAATCAAATTACGAAGTAGGAGACCAAGTATTGTTAAAGCGAGAAATGATTCGCGCTGGAAGACCGAAGAAATTGGAACCCCTATACGACGGTCCTTATACCATAACCGCAAAACTAAGCGAGTTAAATTATGAGTTAGCAGTGGGTAAAAAGAAAATCGTAACCCACGTCAATAGGCTAAAGCCGTATCACGTGTAGTTACCGACTCAACCACCCACACATACCATCCTCTCTCACCTCCTTTTCCCATCACCCTAATCAATTTCCTACTACAATTTACTCTTATAATTACTATTAAAATTAAATCAATTCTATATGCTACTACCACTAGAATTATCTAACCATAATAATTAAATTTTATGAATGATCAACCTTACCAATTTTTTTTTATCAAAATCAACTCTTAAATATTTTCGTTACAATTAATAAGTAAAGCTCGATTCAAAAAAAAAAAAAAAAAAAAGGGGGAAAGAGATAGATATACATAATTTTAATCCCTAAGATATTTTTATAAGTTTTCCCCTCCCTTATTATTATTAGAATTTCTCTAATTTCTCCTTCCTCCCTCTTGCCCTAACTATCTCTAAAACTTAAATATCAGGGAAAGGTACTAAAATTAGAAATTAGACATACATTTAAATAAATTGAAATTTATTCAAGGAATCACCTCACCGTCTCTGACAATTGTTAAACAAAGAATTTTTTTTATATAAATACATTTGTTTGAATTTTAAGATACAAAAAAAAAAAAAATTTTTTTTTTTGGCTAAATTAAGCCATGGTATCGGAGGACATCATTTTCCTCCAAGGGTGGACCCGTCCACCCCTCAACCTGCTGGTTGGGGTACCCCCAACCACGGTAGGGCTCCACCCCGGTGTACTGGAGCCACCTTATCCCAAACAGGTCGAAAACGACCCAAAAACAGTCCTCTAGGCAGTCGTAGTCCCACTCCTGGTCATTTTGGATGCGGTCGGACTTCCGGCACATCCTCCGGAACTGAACTGCACCCACGTTGAAAATTACGACTAAACAAAAAAAAAAGGGGGGATAGAAACTACGAAATCAAAACTAATTAAAACAAAAAAGGAGAGAAAACGAAAATATAAGGATACTCACCATTGTCGAACTTGAGGAAAAGACGACGCCCCTGGCCGTCAATCTCTCCACGGTCGTACATGTCCCTCCGTTTGTAAACTTGGACAGCCATTGCACAATAAACGCAAAGAAACTTTAAAACTTTTTCGGTCGAATCAAGACGAAATGAAATTCCCCGTACGGAAACCACTAATATATAGTGCATTCCCCACTTCACGCAAATTCACGCAAAAACGCTGACCCAATGTCTACGAACTAGACGCACCTTCGCGACCGACTAAAATAACTCCCATGTAGAAATAAAGCTTGTTTAAATTTTACATATTAAAATTCCAAAATTAACCAAACATACCCTTTATTATAGGTGCATGCTGACCCTTATGGTCATAACGATCCACAGAAGCTCCCAGCAAGTCCAAAATATTCCCATCAAAGGTCAACCGGGACTATTCTATGAAAAATTCGGCACGGTCAATTTTTATAAAGAGAAATGGAAATTAGTGATAACTACCGACATAGTAGAATACCGCCAAAGACTCGCGCAACTAAACAAATTCCTATACGACCACGCCCTTTGCTCCACACAAGAAGGAAAAAAAATCTGTAAACACTCCGTCATTGATACCGTCTACAAATTAGAGACAGCCGAAAAAATCCTAGACGAAATAGATGAAGTAACGCTACATCAAGAGAGAAACAGACGAGGACTAGCAAACGGAGTAGGGTCAATCGGAAAAATTTTATTCGGAATAATGGACAGTAACGACGAAGAAGAAATAAATAAACATCTACAAAATTTAGATCAAACAGTAGAAACCAACAGATTAGCACTCCTAAAACAAATACAAATTATCGACCAAACCATAGAAACTTATAATAACACGATACAAAAAATAGATGCGAACGAAAAAATGCTGATGAAAGCAGCACGTGATCTAGAAGCCCAAGCGGACGAGCGAGAAGCTCTATATAACATTAATCTTACATCCGAAGAATTAATGATAGACACAGATCACTTATTAAATTTCGTGATAATGGCGAGCCAAGGAATAATAAACCCGAACATTATTCGATACACAAAAATTATCGAATACCTTAAAGATGCGATTCCTCACATCCCTCCTGGCACGCAATTCCCTTTTCCATTAGAAACACTAAACATCCATTTAATTTCCAAACTAATGCAACCCACAATTTATACCAAAACAAACAAACTAATTGTAGTACTCCATATACCTCTAATAACACCCAAAGAATTCGATCTTTTACAAATATATCCAATCCCAATCCCTATTCAGAATTCTACAACATTACACTCCATAATAGATTTAAGAAAAGATTACATAGCGATAGATAGCATCGCTGAGCGATACACAGAATATACCGAAGACGAACTACGAAAATGTTACACGATAAAAGATAATTATTTCTGTCCAACGGATAAACCATCCAACAAAATAAAGACAATTAATCCATGCGAAATTGCATTATACTTAAAATACATAGATATAAATACGTGCGAGCATAAACTTATACATTTAGTGCAACCGATGCTAATTCCCATGAAAAACCAAGCTTCGTGGATATACTCCACACCGCGATTAGAAATTGTAGAAGTAATCTGCAAACAAAAACCTACTTATAATATAGAATTAATGGGCTCCGGAGTAATTAATTTATATAAAAATTGTATCCTAACAGCTACTGATTTTGTTTTGGAACCCGTACAAACCTCCAAGCCCAACAAACATAAGAACTATATCCCGCACTATAATTTCTCTTTGAGAGCCATAGATCCTGAAAACTACGTAACAGCAATCAACACAACCAAAATTCCCAGGCTGCATAACATCTTGAACAAGGTCAACGACCTCAACACGCTCAGCATCCAGCTAAAACAGCTGAAAAAGGATGTACAAAACGAAGACCTAGGACAACACCACACCTATCAACATATGGCCATCTCATATTCTACTACAACGTTAATCATCATAGGATTAACCATTTACATAATCTGGCGATATCTTCACAGAAGACCAAAACCTAAGCCAAGAATCAGGTCAATACAGGCATTGGCATCCAATGCCATCGTAACAGATGACGTCGCCGCCCCAGCAACAGACAACGTTGTCCCGACGCACATGATTATCGTCACACCTGAGCAAGCGGCAAACATTCAATACGAACCCGATTATTAACCACCTACCCTCTTTTTCCAGGGGGGGAGGGGTGCTATGTACATAGAATAAACATACATAACTCATTGCTATTATAAGCACTATATAATTAATATTATTAATATTATTATCATTTAAAGATATAATTAATAACTCTAAATCTATCATGATTATATTAAAATATCAATAGCCTCATTGTAAAGGAGAGATACTCCTAAAAGCGACAAATTCCTAAATGTAATACGAAGCGCCAGACGCAGCTCGTTCACACAGTCGCCAAGGCTAAGTCCCGACACGTGGCAAAATGCACTTCGACGGCAGTCGAATGTTCTAGAACAATGACGCATTTGACCATTGGGACCCGCAAATGTTACCATATAAGGTAATGTTTGACGCTGCACTTTGAGGGTAGGAGCCCCAAACGTGCAGCCCCAAAAATCAGTTCGAGTCAAAAGCTAGAAGGAACAAGTCGAGTCTCCTAGGACCTTCAGTCCTCTTATTTCTTAACCTTAACCAGGCAATCCTTTGTCTCTTAAAACTATAATTATCTAGCTCATAGCTCTGGTTATCAATTTGTATAAAAAGAAACATTGTAAATCAAACGTCAATAAACTTTATTATACAAAAGAATTTCGAGTTTGTCGTGAATCAGCGATTGAACCACAACACAAGCATTCAATGTCAGCGTATATGACAAATGGCACCCTCTCACTGTTCTTCATGTTATTGAAGGAAACCCAACGGTCCTTGTCAGGTAGCACAATTCTGATGTTTTTATTGAGTTGCGCACAATCACGTTCATGCGATTTTAGTTTCTCATCATTGTGGAAATAGTGTAAGCAACTATAGGAGGGAAAAAGTAATATTAGAATATAGAAGCAGTAATTATATATATATATATATTTTATTCAATCATCTGAAACAGAGAAATCCAGTTAATATTTTACAAATTGTAAGTTTAACATTTGATACTCACATCTATTTGTTGATGTACCCATCGTGCGAAAACGTTTACCTCTTGATATACACAATGTATAGGCTTTCTCGTATGATTGGTGAACATTTTTACGTGTAGTTTACACGGGGTGTTGCAAGGTTTTATAGTGGCTATCAAATTATCAAATTTAGGACAACCAAACATTTCCAAATTTGTATTTGGGATATCCAAGTAATTCAGAACATCCCGTTCTACATGTCCCCCTTTATAAGCTACTAGGGGGTATTCACAATCCAATTTTATGCTATTCACAAATTTGTAAATATCTTCTTGATTATAATGTTCAAATCCTGTGTTGCAATATTTTATCCCGTGAATATTTTTGAAGACGAAATTTACGCTTTTTTGGTCCTTAGTCGATAAACTTTTATACGGCTCATGAACACGAAATGCACCGTAATTCGTATTTCCCGTAGTTAAGTTTTTGATTGCCACTTCTTTATGCACAAACTTTCTGTTTATCATAAACCCGTCAAAATCGATTATATGTGTAATATGAAACAGTGAAGACATTTTTAAAATGGAATGTTATTTGTCGTACGAATCAAACGTTCAAGCAATACTGATGCCTGTCCTACGATTTCTTCGAGCTTTTAAGCACTGTTAGGGAGGTGTCAACAATTTTTTTAATCTACGGTAGGAAGATGCCTATATTACTCTTAGAAAAACGGAAACGTCATTGGCTCTAAGAGAGAATATTTTCTGCCCTATGCTACATGTAGTGGGCGGTAATTCTAAGATGCTTTAAGGGTTGACAAAACTTTTGTCCTACGGTGGGGAAATGACTGACCTGCCACTCTTGGAAGAACGGAAACGTCATTGGTCCTCAAGAAAATATTTATGACCTATGCTACGTATAGTGGGAGATAGTTTTGACCTATGGTGAGGATAGTAGGAGGGATGAAGAACAATTAGCTTGAAGAGAGGGAGAAATTTTTATGACACATTCATATTTAAATAGAATTATTTTAGTATAAAAAACGTAGGCATAATGGCACCATCGTTCGTTGATTTTCAAGGATTCCGTTTGACGGATAAGTCATTTATAATCAAAGAATTTGCTGTTATACAAGAACAAAAAGTGTTCCATATTTTATTTTCACCGCCCTATTCATATTCGTGGCTAAGTGAAGAGGAGCGAAAGCGGACAGAGTAAGTATATGAAAAAGAAAAAATATATATTATTTTTGTTTAATATAATGTTTCTTTTTAGCTGGTTCTTTCTAAATTATCACGGTTTAAATTGGGCGGATGGCTACTCACCCTACTATAAATATAAAGATATTATAAGGAAGTATATTTATGATGATGAGGATGAGATTTTTGTGAAAGGAATTGAAAATACAAATTGGTTAAGAGATATTTGTAATTTAGAAATAACTAATGTAGATAATTTTATGTGGGGGGATTTTGATTTAGAAGATAGCTTGCATAATTCACATCTTCCAGCATGTTTGAATCATGAAGGTGTATGTGCCTTAAAAAATGTCTATTATATGAAATATATGTATGAGCAAAAATCTGGAATATATGTATAACTGAAAAACGCTTGTATCTATTTTCTAACATGTCGATACCTGTCCTCAATGTTCTCTTACCCCCTGAAGTGTTTCAGAGATCCTTTATCTAAAGAGAGCTCAGTTTCCCACCCACTTTTCCTCAGTTCCTGATTAGTCCTCTCGAAGAAAAGAACAAAAGATGTCTCTACGAAATAGAGTTTTGAAAACGCAAGAAGAATATCGCGAGTGGATACGCGAGTGTCGTGAATATATTCATAAACTCAGAATCTCTAATCGCAACGCACCTATAGGCACGCTGCAGAAAAATTTTGCAGAAATTGCACAAATACAGTGTCTTCTACTTAGAGCAGCTAAGGATAAGAGTTATTGTTTGAATCATGCTCTCAAGAATCCTGATTTAGGAAATCAGCATAATTATCATGAGTGGGTACGCAAGTGTCGTGATTATATTCGAAGTTTAAGAGATGCTAATAGATCTGCAGCTCCCGATACAGTACACAAAAATCTGACTGAAATAACAACTATCCAGCGTCTACTTCTGCATGCGGCAAAAAATAAGAAATCAATTGGAGTGAGAAAGCTTATTTGGAAAGATCTCGAGTCTTCATTTAAATCTCGAATATGTAGCGGAATGGTTGTAAATTATAATTATATAGAACCGCGTGATTTTCTAACAGGTGCAAAAGACTTAGTACAGACCTACACAGAAAAAGTGTTTAATAACGTGAACGCAGTTAAGATAAATTGCATCTTTAACGGACAATTTATTTGTAAAGAGTTAAGTGATATTAAACATATCTCAACCCGCAATGCAGTTTTATACAAAACTGATAGTTTTAGTGAATGGTACAATACAAATATAATAGAGAAAATTCTAAAAGAATTGAGTGAGTTTCAAGAGCGTGATAGCGGATGGGCGTTGGAAAAAATTCTGAATTTAATTATAAATATAAATTATTATAACCCGCTGCATATAGGTTGTGCCATCGAGCTTCCAGAATCTATTAAGAATAAACAGGCTGTGATAAACATACACAGTGATGATAATACATGTTTTGCATGGGCTGTAACGGCTGCACTCTATCCGGCAAAACCGAATACTCATCCACAACGAAAATCTTCATATCCTCATTTTACAAATGTTTTCGATGTTAGAAGTATAACGTTTCCGACTACATTAAAACAGATTCCGAAATTTGAGGAAGATAATGATGTCTCTATTAATATTTTTACTATGGTGGAAGAGACTGAGACGAATGAGAATACAATCATAGCACCTCTACAATTAACAAAATGCAAGAGGACCAGACACGCTAATCTTCTTCTTCTCGAGCATCAAGGAGCAGCACATTTTATATGCATCAGGAACCTTTCCAGACTGCTAAATGGACAGCTTACTAGAGGAAAACGCTCTCATCTTATTTGTGATCGGTATGTTTTACTATATATATATATATATATATATATATATATATAGTTTTAAAATCAAGTACAAACGGCTAAGGTGTTAACTTTTATTATTTTCTTATATTTTCATTAGTTTATTTTTTATTTTTCTACAGTTTATATTGAGCAAGTGTAAAACTAAAAGAATACAAAATATAAAACAAAAGTATGTCAGTGTGTGCACTTGATTTTAAAATTTTGCAGTATATCTAACACATATCATTATAAGTGTAAAACCAAAATCAGAAGATCCTTTTTTATATGCTGGAATTGGAATGATAGCTACTAATTAGTTATAACATTGCAGATATCCAATTAACAGTCATGATTCTATATAAATTCAACAAGCAATGCAGTACGTGAAAAAACATCAACTGATTTTAGGTTAACATGTGTGACTAAAACAAACAAACTTATTCTAATTAAATAATAATATATAAAGTTTTTAAATTACCAGCTGTTTCATCTGGCTCTTTTCTTTTGTTTCTTATGTTAATAATTTTTTTTTATTGCTTATTATATCTGTTATATTGTCCATTTTATTTTGCCCAATGCACTTAAATATTTCTCTTTAATAATCTGCAAATAGAATAACACTGAAATTATCATACACGTTTAATAATTTTCCAACCACTATTGCGTATAGAAATGAATCATAAAAAGATGTCATAGTTAATGTTGTTGTTAGCTTACTTGAAGACTCTTCTTGAGTATAATTAGATGAAGCAATTGTAGGTGCTGTAGTCATCAAAGTTGGCAAAATATCCATAACATTTGGATCTACTTGACTGAATTTATCCTCTGGACCTCCACCGGTACAAAATCTAGCTTGACGTTCTGTGGTTAATATATTTTCATTTATTTGTTTCAGGTTAGACCAATATTTTCTGAGTTGTTGAACGTCCCTCTGTAAGGAAAATTTTCTTTATAAATGAAAACTCATTATAAAGTAAGTGTCGAAGAATAAATAACAAAAAATACTTTAACAAAAATCAGGTGAGATTCATTATATTCTTCAGTAATTGTAGCCCATGCCCTGCTTTTTTCTTTTATCGTATAAGCATTGGTAGACTTTGATTCAACAATGTGTTTGTATTTCTTTATGATTACCAAAAATATTTGTTTTTTTTTAAATCTGTATATAACGATCGTTTGCCTGACATTTTCTTATATATGTTTATAGATGTTAACAAGCTTTTAAACCATGCACTTAACCATGCAGCAGAAAAGTATTAAACAAAATTTATAAAAATAATACCTTTCCTTCACGTATGAAAATGTCTATGCAACTTTGAAACGGAGCAGGTCCATACATAAGCCATAAAAAATTGTTTAAATAATATTTTTACAGATTTGGGAACTCAGGTGATTGGTGAATAACTGAATTAATAAAAACATTAAAATTAAATTTAATGAAACATGTGGTATAACGATGCTGAGCAACAACAAACAAAGTTAACCGCATAATTCGTCATCCAACAGAAAATTTGTGTCTTTCCTTGTACGCTATTGGTTAAGTTTTCACTTTGTTCTTAAGCAAAGCTTGGACAAAAAGTAAACCTTCCATTCAAGCTTTATTTTCAAAATACGTTTATGAAACTGAGGACGTCTTAAGGTCACTTTTAATCTCAAGACAGAACTTGATCAAGAACATTTTAAGTCTGATCTTAAGTTCGGTTTATGAATTCCGGCCCTAAAGTTAAAGGTAGGACATTCCATCTGCCTTTACCACTGGAAGGAACATTTAAAAAAATCTGTCCTTCGCATGTACCGATAAATGTAAATCATGAATTGTACATATAAGTAAGAGGAGTTCCCACTAAATCAAATATAGTGTGGGAAAACTTAGTGGATGTAAATAAAGTATGGAACGCTTTATTATGGCTGAAAGATAATAATCCCTTGTATTCAGAAATAGTATTACCTACGTCTTCTGATTGCTTGTTATTGCCTTCTAATTTACAAGACACTGAATTCCAAATAGATAATGATTTGAGAGAAGACGATGAAATATTTGAAGAGATAAATTATGAAAATAAAGCTTTATTGACACAAAAGTCGCAATCTGATTCTTATTACGATCAGTATACAATTTATCCTATGTATGAAGGGAGAAGCAATGAATCAGCTACTGAACTTTATCAAATGCTCAAAGTTCATGATTGTCCTTTAAATTTCGATTATAAAGATTTAGACTTAAAATGCTTTCCAGATTTATATTCATACAGGATAAATGGACAACACGAAAATAGAAATGTTCGTCTTACAAATTTTGAATTTATTAAATGAAGATTAATGTCTAAACATTCACGATTTCGTTTAAACATACAGTACTTTTTTTATTTATTACATGACTCTAACATACGGAATATTAATGCTGGTATTTATCATAAATTAAATATCACAAATCCTCGTGAAAAGTATACAGCTGGTAGTTATTTAGAAAAGTTATCCAAGCATCAACTTGAAACTAATTTAAATACTATATTTGCCAGACTACGTAATACACCGCAATATTGGATTAGACCAAGATGTATGTTAAAATGTATGATTCGTAATTACAGACCTGCTACATGGTTTTTGACACAGTCCCAGTGAATGGCTTTGGACGGATATATGATTGAGTATCTTCGTGAAATACATCCGAAATCTAAAAATATGTCACCAAATGAGCTTATTGCTTCAGATCCTGTATCGGTATCTAGATTTATTAAATATAAGTTTGAAGCAATTATTGATTTTATAACTTCACCCGACAATCCCATTGGAGAAGTTTCACACTATTTTGTACGTAGAGAGTATCAAGATAGAGGTACTCAACACTTTCATATGTTAGTTTGGATAAAAGATACTCCAATAATTAATGAATCGTCTACCGAAGATGTAGCAGCTTTTATTTTAAAGTATGTTACTTGTAGAATACCTTCAAAAATGATTTCTCCTGAATTACATAGACGCGTCGATACACATCAACGACACAAACATAATAGTTATTGTTTACGTACTAAAAAGACCAATAACAAAATTAGTAAAATTTGTAGATTTGGTTTTTCTCGGCCAATAACAGAAACGCTTCTAATAAGAGACGTAGCTGTCTCCATGGCACGTAGAAAAAAACTAAAAATAAAGAGTAGGCTTTATGATTTACCTCGATCACAGGATGAAATTAATATTAATGATTACAATCCCTCAATTCTATGTGCATGGGAGGGAAATATGGATATTCAATTCGTTGAAGAAAAGTCTACTCTGTTAACATGGTATACAACGAAATATGTTTCTAAATCTGAAAAAAGTAATATACAAGATGCGTTTGAAGTCATAAATTCTACTAAATCTTGATCTAGTAACTTATGGAATATTGGAATGAGAATGTTGAATCATAGAGAATGCGGCGCATTAGAAGCTGCAGATAATCTTTTAGGAATTCCATTATTTTTTACTGATCCAGATACTACTATTAAATGGATAGATGTTAATATGATAAGTAGCAGAAAACTGTAGTCGAAAAAAGAAATTGAATCATGAAATCCTGATTCTACAGATATATTTTACCATTCTATGGTTGATTACTATTATCCAACCCGACCTAAAGCATTGGAATGTTTATGTTTATATGATTTTGTTAAATGGTATGATCGTGTAAAAGACAAACCTGTTAAAAAAGTGGAATGTTATAAAACTGATGATAACTTCTATTTAAAGAAACGTTTACGTGGTTCTTTAGTTGATCATTATCATTGTAATATTGAAACACACCCGGAATCTTATTTTTATATATTAATACTGTTATTCAAACCTTGGCGAGATAGAGATGAGCTAAAATGTGGACACGATACTTATGCAGAAGCGTTCTCATCTTTACAACCAGAACTTATAGATGGATTAAAATACCATGAGCGTAATTTAGAAATTCAGAAAGGAATTCATTTTATAAAAGAACAAATTAATAAAAATATTAAAGAAAGTAATAATGATGATGAATGTTCAAATGATCATCCATTAGATTGTGTACCAATTGAAGCGGAAGGTGCTATGAAAGAATTTCATGACGTGGCAAATAAATGTGAAGATTTAGATTTAACTAAAATGATATCAGAATTAAATTCTGATCAAAAAAGAGTTTTTGATAAAGTCACAAAAACTCTCTTAGATAATAACGAAATTCTTAGACTATATGTTAGCGGTGAAGGTGGCACGGGTAAAAGCTTTTTGATAAAAACTATAAGATGTTGGGTTAAGCAAACCTTACGAAAAGATGCAATTGTAAGTGTTCCTACTGGTATAGCAGCATTTAATGTTGATGGTCTAATAATTCATAGATTATTTCGACTCCCAGTGGAACACGGGCGCACTGCAAACTATACCGAATTATCGGATGTAGCGCTTAAAGTTATTCGTGAAGAACTTAAGAATGTAGAGCTAATAATCATTGCCGAAGTATCAATGATTTCGAATTTGACATTAATGCATATAAATCTACGATTAGTTGAGATATTTAACACAAACGACTCAAAGGATGGCTGGTTTGGCAAAAAGCATATGTTATTTTTTGGTGATTTATTACAACTGCCTCCTGTACAATGACCACCACTAATGGCCTGCAAGATTTTTTTGATGCGTTTAGGAACCATACTTCCTCATGGATTTTTCCCAGCCTGGACTGAGTGACTGGAAAGAGTATAGGATATGTATGATAGGCTATCCTTGTTTAAATGCCTTAAAAAGAAAGAGAAAGCCTTATACCGCGTTCAACGTGGTTTCTCCAGGCCTTCGTTTCTTATTTTCCTATCTCGGACGTCGCCATTGCGCTTCTCTCTCTAACTCATAGATTTCTATCTGCGTCTTTGTCTAAAATAATTCTACGCCACTGGGTGATTTTTTGGTGAGTCTATACCACTGGACCTATCTGTGAGTCTTGTGAGAGTGTGAAAAGTGCAGAAATGTCAGTTTGGCAGCGCGGATTTTTAATCAAACGAGTGTTAGTATAAATTGTTAAAGAGTTTTAATTTGTTGGAAAATGTTAACCAGTTATAATGAAGTTATAACATTTTTAATGACTTTTCTGGATTATCGAAAAAAACAGGTATAAAAATTTTTTATACTTCTAAAAACTTACATTACGTATTAAGGATATATATTAAGTTAATTCTTGTCAAAATTAACTTAATATATAAATGTATGAAACAAATAGATTCATGAATTTAAATAAGAAATACATAATAAAAAATATTATTATAATTTTTTAAATAATATGCAGATCCAAGTGTATTTATTATCATGTATAGTTAATTGGTAAAATTACTGCTAATTATAATGTCTCTTTTTCCTAGGCGTAAAGGTTCTATGGAAGGTCCTACCAGGAGTAAAGTGCATAAGTCATACTGATTTCAACCAGAGGAATTAAGCAACGCTAAGGAATGGAACACAGATTCAGATCACGCAGCATGCTCTCCACATCTATAATAAGCCAACCTGTTTTCTTAGATAAGTAATATTACTGATAACCATATATAAAATGTATTCAAACATGATCCTTTGTGGTTTCCCTTATGTTTCGCAGGTCAAATGTTCTAATAAGGCTGATGAGCTTCATCCAATTTGTGAATAAAAATGAGGCCAGGCTATGTGTCAATTCTGCTGCTTCAAATTGGGAATCTCCATGCAGAAGCCAAATGGAAATATTAAAAAAAGATTTGTTATTCAGGTAATATTTAAAAATGATCTAAATGCATCAATATGGCTATTACTGGTAGTCATTTTTCAAACTTGTTTATATCTAAACTTATTTTCTTTGCTGTTTTAGGTCCAGTAAATATTAATAGATTTGGCTGTCAGTATTTGGTCTCAATAACTGTCCTAGATTATAAATGGAGATGAAAGAAAATCTTATATATAGAAAGTAGGGAACAGGATAATGAATTAATCTTTCAAAATATTTTTCTTTTCTTTATTTAGATTACGTTTATATATTATATTGTGAATTATAAAAGATGTATTGCAATAGGTATATATACTTTATACGCGAAGGCACATGATATATTCCTTTTATAAGTACAGTTAACAGTGTTTATAAATTTATTAAGGCTCGCGAATGGAGTCATGTTAAAAAACAAATATATCTATTTGAACATACTCAGGAATGATTTTATACTGTTCTTGATATCCTTCCAGGTTTAATGCTTGCGCCAAATTTCTAGTTGCCATTAATCTAAAAATATCTGTCTTCTCCTCGAATTTTATTTCAATGATTACCATATAGCAATATGCAGCGTAAAGCTCAAAACTATCGTTGGACGAAAGAAGAACGTCTTCTGCCTCGAATAATGGTATTTCGTCAATCAAAAGAAAATCGGCCGGAAACTACAGGAAAACAAAACGTAAAGCTTATTAGTATTCGTATACGATATACATATTGTTCAACAACATCAGTTATATATAAATATCTTACTATGTAGGTGTTAAATTAGAAACCAAAGGTTGACCAACAAACTCGCTGCATCCTTAACCTCTCCGTTTTCATACTATTGATGATATTCACAATATTTACCTGCAATTAAATAAGTTTTATAAATCAATACAAACTATACTTCATTTGCGTCATTTGTTATACTAATTATAAGTATAATATTCACCAACCTAACAATGTAAGTCTTTCAATAGCCAACACACAGGATCCTAAATTCTCGAGTAATTAATGGCATTCCAATTCGCCATTATCAGCATAACGTTTCAAGAATGGATCAACGATATAAGTAACAAATCCATTATCTTGCTCTCTCTGTGCCAAATAAGTAAGAACAATTCCCATTTGTCCTCGTTTAATGCACCAAATTCCTTGGGTCTTGCAATTACTATATATATAGTAGTTAATACAAGTTTCTTAAATCTGTTAATTGTCAGTATAAAAAATCAAATTAAATTACTTACCAACATGATTCATATATGTTATTTTCCTTGACAGTATCTATTATTTTATATATTCTAGATTCATATCTCATTGGCAGTGATTGCAAAAGAATCTTTAATTTTGCTTTGCCTTGCATTTCACAATGTATCGGGTAAGTAGCATCACCTTGCCGTAATGAGTGACGGCTCATTAATGGAGTGCCATACTATAGTAGAAGGGATTCTTGAAGTTGTTTGCTAACTTTATCAAATGAGCTGCAAACTGCTCATTCTCATTCATGTTTTGTATCTTTTCTATGACCTGAGGTAAATATTGCTTTTCATCAGTGTAAGGGAAACGATATCTGCTAGCCTGCTTGCCTGTCATTTCTCTGCTACTTTCTTAGCATGATTAGAAAGTTCATGAAGTTTGCAACAGAGTATAGAGTAAATAAGTTTTGCGCGAAAAGTTCAATCAAGCTTCTGTATACTTAGCAGGCTCCCATAAAATAGCTTCATCCCCTGAAACCAGTTTCATTAAAACTTCTAAATTTCTATATATTGCATATGCTTCGGTATCAAATTTAAAATTAAGATCCATTTGCCATTGTTTAAAATGGGCAGTGAATTCATTCATTGAATAACCATCATACACATCATATACAGGAATTTTTCTCAGTATACTTATAGCATTAGGTCTGTTTTTCCCCTACACTATTGAACTGGTGCAATTAATTGAAATAAGACAAACATATTTGTTTTCTCACTCTAACTCATTGAACTAATGCAGCAGTGCAGGGCAAAAAAACAAACCCATTGTTAAAACCTGGATGATCAGATTTGTGGAGCTGCTCCAGAAAAGTACAACTTACCATCCGAAGTTCCATTTCCAGGCAAGATCTAGTTAATTACGATCAGGAAATTCCATTTGGTAATGACGTAGACGCGCTCAAATTTTCGTTCGTCCGTGTGGCTTTGTCTAGTAAGTGTCTAATTGTCGTGTTATTGTATGGTCTGTTAGTAATCTGTCCAGTAACCGTTTCGTTGCAGTACTTGGTCTAGTTTTTGTGGCATTGATTCTACTAAGTTCGTCAAAAATTGCGGTTCGTCGCGTAAGTTTTCCCAAACTGTCTGTGCGTTATCTAGTATTGCTGCTCTCGACCGGTTACGCGGTGCAACCCAAAGATTGGTCATTCGCGCCCAAACGTTTTCGATTATGTTGAGGTCTGGACTTTTCGCGGGCCATTGGACCAATTCGATTTCAGGATGAGCTTCGAACCATGCACGAGTGTCCTGGGAAGTGTGCACGCCGGAATTATCCTGCACGAGCCGAATTATGGGCATGTCTTCTGCAGAATACACTGCTCGAACACTTGGAAGTAAAACATCTTCCAAAATTGCAGTGTAGTCTGCAGAAGACATGCGTGGTGGAATTTCCACCAATTCACCCATAACATGACCCGTAACCCATCCCCAGACACCACATGTGATTCTTCCAGATTTATCATTTTGAACCACATATTGTGAATCAAAACGTGTATCCTTCGGACGCCACACATGGTACCTGGTGTCTACATTAGACCTGAAAACTTTCTCGTCGGTAAAAATTGTTGTAGCCCAGTCCTCAACAGTGGTCGTCTGACATTGTAGCGCGAAGCCAATTCTTTGTTCGCGGTGCGAATTAGTCAATGTAATTTTTCTTGCCGGACGATAGCAACAAATACCCGTCGCGTTCAGTCTGCGTCTTGCGGTCGTATTAGATCTAGGAAAATCGGTCATGTCTATTGCGTCGTCTACTGTACCAAATGGATTTTCCCTTACGTAATTAACCAGATCCTCATCCTGCTGGGCAGTGGTGGAAACTGGGTGAGCATTTCTCCTCCTGTGGTCCACCAAAGCATGATCACCACCAACTTGATGCTTTTTGATCCAGTGCCTTACGCACTGCTCACTGACACCCAAAAAAGCTGCAATTTCTCGAGGTTTTTTGCCATTTTCGTAATGGCCTATTATTCTCCCTCGTAGAACCTCACTAATATTAAGAACCATAATTTTAAAAAATGATTCGCGATGTTAGCCGCACGAAATCGAAATAACTTGTGAATCTCCTATGTGCAGCAATCATAACAATAGCGCAATGTTTACATCCGCCCCTCTTTTTTCTGAACGATAGAGCACTTGCATTCAAAGGAAGAAGAAAAAAACACGATTCCAGCAAAAATATTGATAAACAAAGCGATGAAAACGACGCGAAATAGAAAGTTATATATTAACAGTATTAAATTAATGAAAAATTTTTATATTCATTTTAATTTTTATATTCATTTTAATTTTTATTTCATTTACAAATTTAAGTAAACTTATCCTCTTTCTCTTACACTTTTCAATTTGAAATAAATGATTGATATTCCCTGAATGGATAGTCTCTTTTAACCCATTAACGTCCAAAATGTCAAAATTTCTTGCACGTTTTCAAAGTGATTTTTTCCTATGTAATTGGCGTTGAAAAAATTCTTGAACCACATATTCTGATGTAAAATTGCATGCTCTTTCAGAATCCGTTGCCAAAATCATGATAAAACTCACAAGAAAAGAGATATGCTCGATTGAAACATAAAAAACACCTAAATTTTCGAACAAAATAATTTTAGGATTTTTTTTCGAAGTGTTACGGTGAATATATCACCTTGCGACCATGATCAAAGGTGATCATGGGAGTTGAAGTTTAACAGGGAATTTTTTTGTTGACCTTGAACCATCGCTTCTTTACAAAATGGCGGAAAAAACGAATTTTTTTTTTCAATCTTCATCAACTTTTTTCTCGAAATCTATGGTCTTTAGAAAAAAATTCATAAAAACAAAAATGCCTTAGAATCGCTCGAGGAACATTCTCAAATTTTTTCAGAATTTTTTGAGACAATTTTTGATTTTCCGGGAAACTTGTGAAATGGAATTTTCAAAAATTGTCTCAAAAAATTCTGAAAAAATTTGAGAATGTTCCTCGAGTGGTTCTAAGGCATTTTTGTTTTTATGAATTTTTTTCTAAAGACCATAGATTTCGAGAAAAAAGTTGATGAAGATTGAAAAAAAAAATTCGTTTTTTCCGCCATTTTGTAACGAAGCGATGGTTCAAGGTCAACAAAAAAATTCCCTGTTAAACTTCAACTCCCATGATCACCTTTGATCACGGTCGCAAGGTGATATCTTCACCGTAACACTTCGAAAAAAAATCCTAAAAATTTTTTTTTTCGAAAATTTAGGTGTTTTTTATGTTTCAATCGAGCATATCTCTTTTCCTGTGAGTTTTATCATGATTCTGGCAACGGATTCTGAAAGAGCATGCAATTTTACATCAGAATATGTGGTTCAAGAATTTTTTCAACGCCAATTACATAGGAAAAAATCACTTTGAAAACGTGCAAGAAATTTTGACATTTTGGACGTTAATGGGTTAATTAATATTATTTGTAAAAACAATTTAATAATATATACTAATAAACTACGATTATTTATAATAAATAAAATTGAAATAATCTTTATGTAAAATGCATTTTATTTTATTAAAACCACATATAGTTTATAACTTATAAAATAGCAATAATTTCATTTATCAATTAATAATATTTCAATAAACTAATACATTTTACCATAATCTGCAAAGCTTTACTTCCCGAACACAATAAATACATTCATTTACTATGATTATAATTATTTTGAGCATGGATGCAAATACATATGCAAAGTAGAATTATCCATAGGAAAGTAAAAATATAGATTTATCTGTGGGATTCATGACAAATGACGACGTTTAAACATAAAAAGGAGAAAAAGTAAGAAGCTAATTAAAATCGTCAGAAAAAGGTATTTTGCTCTTGAACCCATTGGAATAAATCTTTTATAATTCACAATATAATATATAAACGTAATCTAAATAAAGAAAAGAAAAATATTTTGAAAGATTAATTCATTATCCTGTACCCTACTTTCTATATATAAGATTTTCTTTCATCTCCATTTATAATCTAGGACAGTTATTCAAAGCAAATACTGATAGCCAAATCTATTAATATTTACTAGACCTAAAACAGCAAAGAAAATAAGTTTAGATATAAACAAGTTTGAAAAATGGCTACCAGTAATAGCCATATTGATGCATTTAGATCATTGTTAAATAATACCTGAATAACAAATCTTTTCTTAATCTTTCCAATTTCGTTTCTGCATGGAGATTCCAGATTCGAAGCAGCAGCATTAAAAATAGCCTGGCCTCATTTTTATTCACCACTTGGTTGCAGTTCATCAGCTTTACTAGTCTCCATTTATAATGCAGGACAGTTATTGAGACCAAATACTGACAGCCAAATCTATTAATATTTACTAGACCTAAAACAGCAAAGAAAATAAGTTTAGATATAAACAATTATGAGAAATGACTACCAGTAACAGCCATATTAATGCATTTAGATCATTGTTAAATAATACCTGAATAACAAATCTTTTCTTAATCTTTCCAATTTCGTTTCTGCATGGAGATTCCAGATTCGAAGCAGCAGCATTAAAAATAGCCTGGCCTCATTTTTATTCACCACTTGGTTGCAGTTCATCAGCTTTACTAGTCTCCATTTATAACGCAGGACAGTTATTGAGACCAAATACTGACAGCCAAATCTATTAATATTTACTAGACCTAAAACAGCAAAGAAAATAAGTTTAGATATAAACAATTATGAGAAATGACTACCAGTAACAGCCATATTAATGCATTTAGATCATTGTTAAATAATACCTGAGTAACAAATCTTTTCTTAATCTTTCCAATTTCGTTTCTGCATGGAGATTCCAGATTCGAAGCAGCAGCATTAAAAATAGCCTGGCCTCATTTTTATTCACCACTTGGTTGCAGTTCATCAGCTTTACTAGTCTCCATTTATAATGCAGGACAGTTATTGAGACCAAATACTGACAGCCAAATCTATTAATATTTTCTGGACCTAAAACAGCAAAGAAAATAAGTTTAGATATAAACAAGTTTGAAAAATGACTACCAGTAATAGCCATATTGATGCATTTAGATCATTGTTAAATAATACCTGAATAACAAATCTTTTCTTAATCTTTCCAATTTCGTTTCTGCATGGAGATTCCTAATTTGAAGCAGCAGAATTGACACATAGCCTGGCCTCATTTTTATTCACCAATTGGATGCAGTTCATCAGCTTTACTAGTCTCCATTTATAATGCAGGACAGTTATTGAGACCATATACTGACAGCCAAATCTATTAATATTTTCTGGACCTAAAACAGCAAAGAAAATAAGTTTAGATATAAACAAGTTTGAAAAATGACTACCAGTAATAGCCATATTGATGCATTTAGATCATTTTTAAATATTACCTGAATAACAAATCTTTTTTTAATATTTCTATTTGGCTTCTACATGGAGATTCCCAATTTGAAGCAGCAGAATTGACACATAGCCTGGCCTCATTTTTATTCACAAATTGGATGCAGCTCATCAGCCTTATTATAACATTTGACCTGCGAAACATAAGGGAAACCACAAAGGATCATGTTTGAATACATTTTATATATGGTTATCAGTAATATTACTTATCTAAGAAAACAGGTTGGCTTATTATAGATGTGGAGAGCATGCTGCGTGATCTGAATCTGTGTTCCATTCCTTAGCGTTGCTTAATTCCTCTGGTTGAAATCAGTATGACTTATGCACTTTACTCCTGGTAGGACCTTCCATAGAACCTTTACGCCTAGGAAAAAGAGACATTATAATTAGCAGTAATTTTACCAATTAACTATACATGATAATAAATACACTTGGATCTGCATATTATTTAAAAAATTATAATAATATTTTTTATTATGTATTTCTTATTTAAATTCATGAATCTATTTGTTTCATACATTTATATATTAAGTTAATTTTGACAAGAATTAACTTAATATATATCCTTAATACGTAATGTAAGTTTTTAGAAGTATAAAAAATTTTTATACCTGTTTTGTTCGATAATCCAGAAAAGTCATTAAAAATTTTATAACTTCACTATAACTGGTTAACATTTTCCAACAAATTAAAACTCTTTAACAATTTATACTAACACTCGTTTGATTAAAAATCCGCGCTGCCAAACTGACATTTCTGCACTTTTCACACTCTCACAAGACTCACAGATAGGTCCAGTGGTATAGACTCACCAAAAAATCACTCAGTGACGTAGAATTATTTTAGACAAAGACGCAGATAGAAATCTATGAGTTAGAGAGAGAAGAGCAATGGCGACGTCCGAGATAGGAAAATAAGAAACGAAGGCCTGGAGAAACCAGGTTGAACGCGGTATAAGGCTCTCTCTTTCTCTTTAAGGCATTTAAACAAGGATAGCCTATCATACACATCCTATACTCTTTCCAGTCACTTAGGGCCGGTTGTTCCACCTATTGGCAAACGTCTGGATAAATTTATCCGTTTGGTAAAGCTTGAAATTGAATAGAATTTACTACAGTTTGTAAATTTTACCAAGCAGATAAATTTTACCAATAGGTGGAAAAACCGGCCCTTAGTCCAGGCGGGGAAAAGTCCATGGGGAAGTATGGTTCCTAAACGCATCAAAAAAATCTTGCAGGCCATTAGTGGCAGTCATTGTACGTGATGGTCCTCCTTTCATAAAACTATCAAAACTTCAAGTTGAGAATTACATAGGGGCTTTAAGTTCCTTTGATTTGTGGACTAATTTATTTTCTTATGATGAACTTACAATTAATATGCGACAAAAAGGAGACACATTATACAAAGACATTTTGTCAAGAATTAGAATTGGAACTGTACAAGATTCAGACACTAAAATATTTTTGTCAAAGAAAATTAAATTTCAAAGTATTGAAATTGATGACCGAATTCAAGAATTATGTGAATTCATTTCTAATTTATCGTCTGACTCAGTTTGCCTACTGCCTACATGTAATCAATGTGATGCCTTGAATGAAGCAATGTTAAACAGAATAACATCCAATGATATACAACTGATTGCCCATGATGCAACAGATTGTCCAATTTACTTAAAGAAAAAAGTATTAAAAGTGTTAAATGCTGAAGATGAAGATAGTTCTCGAACAGCTGGATTAGAAGAAACATAACTGTTAAAATTGGTGCTCGTATAATGTTAAGAAGAAATATTGACATCATGTTAGGTCTTGTCAATGGAACAATAGCTACAATTAAATCAGTAACATATTCGGCTGTTAATAATAATGATGTAGAAAAGTTGCAAATCGTATTGTCAACCGGAATAGAGCATACGATTGAACGTGTTAATGCAAAATTTGAAGTGATGGATAGAGTGTATGTAATACGAAAACAATTTCCAATCAGTCTTAGCTACGGCATGACCATTCATAAAAGTCAAGGTTTAAGTTTACATACTGCAATTGTAGATGTAGGCAATTCCATTTTTACTTGTGGTCAAGCTTACGTTGCACTTTCACGAGTAACCAAATTAGAAGGATTGCATATTATTAACTACGATCCTTCTTCTGTGAAAGCGAGTGATTTGGCTATATTAGAATATAACAGACTTAGACAAAAATTTAGACCTGAGTTAGAGAAAATAAATATTTTTAACAGTAAAGCTCGAAAATTAGCCGATACCATTTGGATGATACCAAAGAACATAATGAAGTGTCAAATTAGTAATAATGAAAATCCTTGTAATGTGGGATGGAATGTAAAAGGAATTACAGATGAAAATAAGATTGCATCATATGCAAATGCGACGATGCAATGCATGTTATATTGCTCCTCAATTAGAAAGTCTACATTTTTATTACATAAAAGTGATTTGATGAACCGTTTTATCATTGCTTATCAGTCTAATACAAATATTATAACACTTGATGAAATTAGACAATATTTAGAATATACTTACTTTGAGAATATTCAACAAGATGCAAGCAAATTTCTTGTAGATGTTTTCAAAAAATTCCATTATAGTCAGCCACTTGTACAAAATAACTTTACTACTACTTCAAGATGTGTTACGTGCAATGATACAAAAATGTGTCATTCTGCAAACTGTTTAATTTCAATTAATATACCTCAAATATCCAAAAAATCATTTAATCTTTCTGAATTAATAGATCAAAATTATTCGGTATGGATTAAAAGAGAGAAGCGTTGTAAATATTGTAACGGCCAATATCAACTAGAAAAAGTTGATATAACAGCGAGTAGTAACGTGCTTATCATTCAATTCGTAATATTTAAAAAAATTGGACATCAATTAATGAAACTTAAACAATGTGGTATTAAAGGAATTCCAACAACAAAATTACGAATTATGAATAACATTTATAAAGTTATTGGTGGTATCTTCCATGATGGTGATACTATTACGGAAGGGCATTATACTGCTATATTATGTAGCACAGGTTCTACTTGGATAACTGTTGATAACAATAAAATAATAAATAGTAAATGGCCCCGTAATGCAAATAATTTGTATATATTGTTTTTGGAAAAAGTATGAATTTACAAATAAATCAAGAGGCACAGTAGACTGTCTCAAAGACAAGTACATTTAAAAGTAAATAAAGACTTGTCTATACCGCCGCCGAAACATTATGTCTCTTATATAGCTAGATTAGTCGTGCCAATTATCAACCCGATTTATCGCCATAAACATCCATTGTTATGATTTAAGTAAAGCTTTTCTTAAATTGGTTTTGAACAAGTTTTCATTTGAGACCATGAATATCAAAATTGGTTCGTGCAATTCAGAGATATTACACTGCGTTATCTATATCTTTTAAAAATTTAATTTTTAATAGATTGTGCACTCAAATATATTTCGTGTTATTAGACTATAGCAATTTGAATTATAGTAAAATTACTGCTTTCCATTTCATTTAAGTATTAAATGTGATGATTGAGTTTAATTGAGTAATATGATATTTATAACGAATAATAGAACAAATTCAGTTAAAATCAAGAGACACGGTAGTGTCTCGACGGCAAGTACATAAAAGTAGGTATAGACGTGTCTATACCGCCGTCAAGGCACTACTGTATCTTATACAGCAAGATTGGCCGTCTCAATAACCATTTACACTTAACTATCTACGCTTTTATTAATTATGAAAAAAACATTATGAGATCCCACAAAAAACAGACTTCGCCTGTAAAAAAAAGACGGCAAGTACATAAATCGTCCATCGTAAACAATATAGTGATATAAAATATTTCAATTAAAAAAATTAGTGAAATCAAAACCCACAAAAAACAGACTTCGCCTGTAAAAAAAAGACGGCAAGTACATAAACCGTCTGACATTTTTAGTGGCGACATCTGGTGAATGAAAATATAACATATTGTGGAATACAATCGAAATACAAGGAAGACTGAAAATTGATGATAAATTAAAAATGGACCAAGGAGCAACTTTTCCTGCTGCAAGGACTAAAACATCATGCCGAGTTAAATGTGCTGTAAAGGGATGTTCAAGCAAATTATCGGACTTAAACATAATTTTTCATAAATTTCCTAAGCCGCAACAACGCTTTGTTAGCATGAAAAGTTGTTTTAATGAAGTTGAGAAAGTAGATCAATTCAAGGCTTGGAAAATTAAGTTAAAGCTAAATAATATTAATTCATATGTAAGAGTGTGTTCCCTGCATTTTAAGAAAGATGATTATATTTTTCCAGGTATATGTATTACAAATTAACAATTATATATGATGAATTTCTATATAAACTGTAACCTTAATATATACTTTTATATTAATTTTATAGATGCTGCATCAAAAAGGAAAATTTTAAACAAAAATGCCATTCCCTCTTTAAATTTACCGGAAAAGTGTAATACAAAAATTAACGCAGAAAAGAATTTAGCAAGATTAAAAAGATTGGAGAAAAGATGTGAGAAGAAAATACGAGAGCAATTGAATGAAGCTGAAAGTGAAAATAATAGTGCAGATTTGTGCAATTATATAAATGAAACTGCTAATCTTATAAATTTAAATCAGACAGAAGAAGCAATGAAGATAGATATGTCAGAGAATAATATGTTATGTGAAGTTAATAGCAACATAATTACAAAAGAGACTGTTCCAATTAAGAAGTTTGCTAGTGATGCTGCAATTCAAGTTAATACTATTTTTGAGAAGCCTAAATTTATTTCATTATTACAATTTGATAGTGACTTGAGCAGTTTTACTGGAATTGAGAATTTTGCTATACTTGATACTATTGTAGAATTAGTGAAATCAGTGAAGGGTAATAAGTTTGACAATAGTATTCATATGAATGCAAAAGACAGAATTGTATTGACTTATACAAAATTGAAGTTAAATTTAACTTATAAATGTTTATCAGTTCTGTTTAATTGTTTTAGTGCAAAACATTGTCAGCGTATATTTCATGATACTATAATCTTATTAAATGAATGTTTAACGGTTGCTATTGCTTGGCCTTCAAAGAAAGAAATATTGCAGAATTTACCTAAATGTTTTGAAGGTTTAGAAAATGTGAGAATAATTTTGGATTGTACAGAAATTTTTATCCAACGACCAGCAAATCTTTGTTGTCAAATTTTAACATATTCAAATTATAAAGGTGGTGAAACATTAAAATTCATGACTGGTGTTACGCCAGCTGGTAATATTTCTTTCGTTAGTAAAGCTTATGGTGGAAGGGTCAGTGATTCGTGCATTTTTTCACAAAGTAATTTAACGTCATTACTAGAACCTGGTGATGCTATTATAGTAGACAAAGGCTTCTTAATTGATGAAATATGTGAGAAAAACCAATGGAAATGTATACGACCACCTTTCTTAAAAGAAAAGATTCAGTTATCCAAATCAGAAGCAATTCTATCACGTAAAATAGCTGCAGCTCGAGTCCATATTGAAAGGTCAAATCAGCGAATAAAGAATTTCAAAATATTGAGTTCTAAAATGACCACCACAGTTTTACCTATTGCCGAAGAGATATTTAGAACTGTATGTGCAACTGTAAACCTAAGTTCTCCAATTTTGAAGGATAATAAGTTCATGGAAGTGTAATGTTTAATGCAAATTGATGATAATAAATAATGAAAATGAAAATTTGTATGTAACTATATTTTTATTTTAAAAACACATTCTAAACGGCAAGTAAACAGTATTGACAACAAAACCTTATTTTTAATAACAAAATAAACTATCCACTTTTTAATAATATTTAATTTGTAGCATCACATTACATTCAGTCTTCGTTAAACCTATTAATACATTTTAATAAGTTTTCTTATCTTTGCTAGCACTTCTTTGAAGACACACTTCATGCAATATAAAATTATAATAAACTTTTTTCAGAGCCTGTAACATAGTATAAACAAACTTTTCATTCCTATACACTTTGATACATAAATAATTCTTGTCGAAAGATGAATAGATTATAAAATTTGTACATGTTAAGTTTAGAATAGCCATACCCAATTGAGCCTGGGCATAATACTGATGCTTTTCTTTTAAAGATATATTTTCTCCAGTACGATCTAAATACTTTAAACTATTTATTGTTTCTTTAATACCATGCGTTTTACCTATGAAAGGGCACTTAATTTCTATTAATTCTAGTGGCTTATTTTCTTGAAAGACAATGCCATCAGGCGAGTAAGCCAGCCAAGAACATTGTTTACATATAACTAAACCTATTTCAATGACCTTTGTACTAGTTTTTGACACATATGCTTCTCGAGCAAACTTTTCTTGTATTTTTCCATATTCAGTAAACTCTGATTTAAAATTTTTTGATGAGAATATTTGTGAACTCTTCTTTTTCCAATCTGGCGACTTATTTTTGGTATATGTGTAGACGTTGTAACATCTGGAGCCAGTTATTCGATATTGGCGTTCTTTATGCCAAACTGCAAATGACTGTTTACTTTGTTCACAGATTAGTTGAAAGTTTCCGTCTAATTCTTTCAAAAATTCCTGGCAGCATTGTTTCAAAGAGTCATTGCAAACTTCATAATTTTTTATAGATTCCATCAGTATACTATTTTGTAATTCAAAAATTACTTGAATTGCTTTTTTCTCAGACTCTGAAATAACATTGTTTTCCTCACATGTAACTGGAATATGTCTCCCTAAACTATATAAAAGACCTAATTTATTACAAATACAAACATAAAGTATTGAAAAAACATACCAATGCTTTGTATAAGCAGAATTTGGTAATCTTGCAATGATTGTATTTGTTATCTGTTTTAGTTGACACCTTGTTGATTTCAAGGTAGAGGAATTTAGTTTTGAATTGTTCAATAAAATTACATTGCCAACTATATTATTATTTGTATCATTATATGTTCCTTTAGATGCAGATACAGTCTCTTTACTAATATTATCCCCTGTCAGTTTTCTTCTTTTCAAACACAAATGTTCCATAAAAGATGCTGGCTCATATGTACTCAGAGCACATTGATATTCCTTCTTCCAGGAACAAGGCTTATCAGTATATGATAACACCTCTAATGCATCAATTTTTCTATATATTATTAGAAACATGATACATTAGTTAAAAGTATATGTCTTATTGTTTCAAAACTAGTTAATAGGTTATATTTACTGATAACAATATAGAAGAGTTGCAATTATATGTTTGCATTTCTCTCCTTGACCAGCTTTGCAGGTACAGATACACGACAGAATTTTTCCAGTTCGTAAGATATTACCTTCAATTCTATGAGGTTTTTCTTTTAATTTAGAAACCTGCAGGCATAAAGCTGTTACGCTTACTATTTCTTCATTCTCCCAGCTTCTACCGCAATTTATTATGTGTCCTGCTTGTAAAACCCGTTCACCTTCTATAAAATTTCGTTGCGCAGGATTTGTACCAGCCCAATCACAAATATCTTCCATGGAAATCAACATATTCGTCAAAATAATAAAATTTCACACTTAACCTAATATAAAATGTATTCCACTCTGCGCCATATTGAATTATTTTCAATTAAGCCACGCCCCCATGTCAGATCCCAATAGTGAAATAAAATATTTCAATTAAAAAAATTAGTGAAATCAAAATGCTAGGAAAGTATTTATTTTTATTGTAGCAAAACTTAAAATTTCGAAAAAGAAATAGTAACAGAAACAAGTTACTTGCCGGGGACCTGTTCTATGCAATGACATTAAGTAGCCACATTTTGGAATTAGGAGAAGCAACGCTTTTATTGTAAGATAGCGACTTACGTATGAACATTAGGGGCCCCCGGCAAGTAACTTGTTTCTGTTACTATTTCTTTTTCGAAATTTTAAGTTTTGCTACAATAAAAATAAATACTTTCCTAGCATTTTGATTTCACTAATTTTTTTAATTGAAACATTTTATTTCACTATATTGTTTACGATGGACGGTTTATGTACTTGCCGTCTTTTTTTTACAGGCGAAGTCTGTTTTTTGTGGGTTTTGATTTCACTAATTTTTTTAATTGAAATATTTTATATCACTATATTGTTTACGATGGACGATTTATGTACTTGCCGTCTTTTTTTTACAGGGAAGTCTGTTTTTTGTGGGATATCATTATTGGCTAAATATTTAGAGCTGTAACATTTATCTTTCCGATCCACCATAAATGTTATAGAAAGATACCTTATTCTTTGTAAGTACAATTATGAAATGTAAGACGCTGTGAGTCAGGAAAATTATCTATGTGGATCAACTATGGAAATATATCTGAATATACCGTTTATGCAAATAATGCGCTGTTATTGTTATTGTATTATTAATATACTTATCATAGCATATGATTATTAGGCCAAAAGAAATCTAATATATTTTTTCATTAAATAAATTCCACTTATATAGAAGAAATTATGTATTGTTTTTATTTTTACATACTATACAATAGACATGATATTGATGCGATCGGAATGGAGAAAATTGTGTGAATTTCATAATTTTGCTCAAAGATCATGAACCCTGATAGATCTATTTCATCTAATCATTAGTATCACGCCGTTGGTTGATTCTACAGCAACGATATACATTTATCATCATTAAACATTTCCATGATATATCCCTGTCCACGGCAGAATATTTGTACACAGACAGATCCTTTTTGATGAATTCCGAAGGAAGGAACTATTATCGTTCCTTAAAAATAACGATTTGGTCTTTTATAAGCTTTAACAATATCTACGATCATCAAAATGTAGAGGAATGAATTTGTACAACTGAAAAGCATTAATACTTTCATTGCTTTATTAATTTTACATTCACATATATAAGTATATTCATAAATAGCCTCTTTTCTAGGCCTTAATGCTTGGGAAATAGATTTAAGACGTCATGTACTTGTAGCTCCCTTGCACTCGATTCGAGCAGGTCAGAATCTCGCAATTCACGTTTAAGATTAATAGATTTTTGTTTAATACTAACAATTTTTTGCACATATTTACATGATACATTAATATTATATAAAACAATAATCATTTATTCCCCTCGATTTATATTTCTACAAGAAAACTACGGTTCTATGCAAACTTCATAAGCGAAGCTTCGTGAATAGAAAGATTTCAAGGTTTTTCTGTTCAATTATACATACATATATAGATTTGTTTGTTGCGTAGCATACGCAATTTATATGTATATCCGAGTACCTCTCAGATAAGAAAGCACCAAAACATTTAATTCTAAAGTTTTAAATGGCGTAAGAATCTGCATGTCTTCGTGAAGCTCTGTTCAAAGTCAGCCTAATCATTTCTTCACCGTCTTTCACAGGATCCTAGGAGAAACAGACCGTTTGGTAAATATAGGAAGACGATATGCAATAATGAGCATATCGTACCAACTTGTATATATCGAACGAGAATCTTTTCTGCTTTAACAACTGAAATTAAAAATGAAACAGTACTATAAAGGTCGATTTTAAGAAATAATTGTATTATTATAAGAATAAAAATGATGAACTAACCAGGTCTAGAAACTGCATAAATATATCCAAACTTTTTTTCTCTCTTCCTTTTTTCAATTTTTAGCAAACCATGGCCCGTCATGGCAAAATATTAATTGAAAATAAACATAAGATATAAGTGTAAGCATAAAACTTACATGCTTTCTATATATTAAATTTCAGGAAGCAATCTGTAACATACAAAACACAAAGAATCAATAATAGTAGTACTAGACAGGACTTGGATGAAGTGTAGGTGAGGGGAGGTGAAGAGAGGTGAAGGGGGTCCAAATATGGTTCGATCCATATATGGTCATGTCCAAATAAAATTTGCGCCATATAAAGGGCGTTTTCTAACCGCGGCATATAGGAGATTCGTGTTAGTTGACTATAACGCTCAGGATGATGGTATCTGAGAGCGCTGATTGGTCAATATCATGTAGTGACAACATGATATTGACCAATCAGCGCTCTCAGATACCATCATCCTGAGCGTTATTCGTCAGGTGCATGACATGCAGCGCCATCCTCGGTGGCGTTTAAGAGAATTACAGTACCCCCAAATGTCATAACCGTATATGTTAAATAAACGATAAGATACGTATGTTAATTATAATAATGGATATAATAATTGAGACAGGATTTAAAAATATTACGCACGGAATTAAATTTAATTCAGGAGCTTTAATAAAAGCTAAACAGTTAGTTGAAAGTCACCATGTACAAAAAGTAAAAGAATTTCGGAGTAATGGCATAAGTGAAATTATTGAAGCTTGTGTTATACCGCAAACGACAGTTTCAGCACCTGTATATAAAACAGAACTACATGTAATTAAAATTACTTTTCTCTTTAATTTTAAAAAAGTAGATAATGAATTAGTAAAGGAAGTTTTCTTGTCAATTTTCAGCTTGATGATAAACGTCATGTGGTAAATGTCAGCTGCAACTGCGTTTCAAATAAAAGCGGTAAATGTAAGCATGTATGCGCGCTCATTTACTATATTAATTGCAATGAAAATCGAAGCAAGACAAGCTATGAGCAAACTTGGGAAAAAGTAACGCCGAAACAACTTGGTACAGAAAAGTACTCAAAGGGAAAATTTTTCTTCAATATGTTCCCACCCAAATCTAAGATTGAAGTAGAGCCTTATGAATTCACGCTCGAAGATTTGAAAGAAGCATCTCCTTTACGTATCGTTTTACTCGAAGAAAAGAAAGATAAAGTGCAATTTTTTATAAGATTAATACTGTCTGAATTAATAGACGAAGTATGCATTAAATCTAAACAGATGAACTGTTCAGCATGTTTAGAAAATTTATTTATTTTCTTAGAAGAAAGTAAAATATACAAAAGTCCAATATCTAATTCCAATTTCCTATCACCAAAGATATTACAATTTTATACAAATAATATTGTGTTAGAAAATGAGGATATCGTAAAATTATGTATTGAAACCATAACACAAAGAAAATCTTGTAAATGGTTTGAAGCAAGAAGCGTTAGATTTTCAGCTAGTCAAAATATTCATAGCATCAAATCATTAAAGAGAAAATCTATTGATAATTTAATTAATGACATGATCGCAATTAAAAAAATTAATGCGCCTGCAATTAGGTATGGCTTAAAATATGAAACTGTTGCACTAAATGAGTACATGAAATTATATTCTGTTGATGTAATACAAATCGGCGTACTTGTGTTGAAGCATCAACCATGGCTGTGTGCAAGTGTAGATGGTATTGTAGTTGAAGACGGTTGTATTACTAATCTAGTTGAAATTAAATGTCCTAGCACATGCGAAAAGAAATGCATTGTTGACTTTAAAAAAAGAAAATGTAATGTAGATTATTTGTACTTTCATCAAGATTCTGAAATGGAAGATCACATTGAATTAAAAAAATCTCATCGATATTATACCCAATGTCAAGTTCAATTATATGTTACTGGTTTAACTGTTTGCGATCTGTACATATATCCTCCGGAAGGAAGTTGCTGTATTCAGGTGCATAAAGATGAAGATTTTTTAAAAGTTGTAATACCCTTTTGTGAAATGTTTTATTTCAAACATTATCTACCAGTTTTATATGAGAAGAGAAGTACAAATACATAAAATATTGTATGTGATAGTAATAATAATGATACACAAACAATATAAATTAGTAAAAAAACGTACTTTTATTGATGCTTAATTCAAAATATAATGAAAATTAAAAAAACGAAAAAATAAATACATTAAAACACAATAATTATTTTTTCTTTTACTAAATATATGTAGTACATGCAGTTATAATTAAATTCATTTATTTTCAGCAATAATTGGAGGTTGTAAATTAACTAGAACACAGCATACTCTAATAATGTCATCAATATGATGGAAAAGATGAGCCGGCACTTTATTTAATATATTAAATAATTTTATCCTTTGCATTATCCTTTCAATGTGTATTCGTACACGAGCAATATTATAAGTCTCTTCTGTTTCATTTTTTGTAAATTCCGTATTATATAAAAATGAAGGTACGATTACTAAAATTTTTTTTCCGCTTTCTTCTATTTTGGTTCTAATCTGAGGAAAACCTTTATCGGCTAAAATTTTATCATCCGTGTCTAAAAAATCTATCAATCCACATTCAATTGTGATTTGAGGGTCACTTTTTCTACCACCCGCACATTTTGAAACAAACGTTATCAATCCGTTCGGTGTGCATCCAATTAGTACTTTTGCTGTAAATCCTTTTTTATAATGGGAATATGTATATACCCGATTGGCAACAGTTGATGGAACTTGTATTGGAAATTCAGTGCAATCAATAATCAGTCTTACATCTGAATATGTTGGTTTAAAACACTCAGGAATCATGCCTAGAACTACATCTCTATTGTACCATTTAATGGAATTTCTGAGAGCAGAAGATAATTATTCTAAAGTGTTGATAAAAATTCTTGATATTGTTGATCTGTGAACTTGAAACAAGACACTTAATGCAGAATACGTTAAGCCAGTCTTTAATTTAATAAAAAAAATTAATAGACGGTTGTTTCTTGAAATTTTGCAATTGCTTATTTCTGGTATAAGCTTGTCTGCAAATAATTTAAATGTATTCAGTGTTATACCAGCCAGATCAATTAATTCTTCATCCTTCTGTATTGACTCAAAACCTAAGAAAGACTTCTTCTTACATTCATTATAAGTATTACAGTCAAAACTTGCATCTTTATATGTTTTTATAGGTGTACCACACTTTTTATCACTAACTGTCTTTCTATTTTGAATAATCACATGTTGGTTATTACTAATTTCAGTTTGTGTCTCTGCTTCGCATGTGTTGTTAATTATAAATCTATTACAAATGAAAGTTCTTGAAAATTCATTTGTTGTTTGTAAGAAATCTGATTGACATCCTTTTGCAATTAAATTTGATTCAATATGGCATTCACTGTTTTCTTCCATAATTACTAAATCATTTGGTGGTTCATATGAAATTTGATCAATCATCTTTTTATTCCTTCGCTTCATGAATCTTTCATGCCTAAAAAATAATTTCTCAAATTGACAAACAACAATTTAGAACTTTTTGAGAACTTAAGATTAATTAATAAATCAATATACCGTTTGATGATACTAGTATCATCAAACATTTTCCTTTTAAATTGGCCATCAAATATTGTTGGTGCATAGTTTGGACTCAATTGATTATCTGATTTAGCATTTCCTAGAAAATGTACACTGCAAATTTCATCTTTTATTTTTGGCTCCCACATAGATTCAATAGGACTATAAATAATGTTGATTATGACATCGTACAACCAAAAAGACTTATAAATTGAAAATTTACGAATATTTACTTTTGCTTCCTCACTGCATTAATCCATAAATTTCTTTGCTCCTGTTTGTACCATGCACGAGGAAATTTGTAGAATTTTACATTTTTATTTTTTTTTTCATTATTTATGCAATTAAACACATAACAGTTCCTTGAGCGCATTTCAAACACTATTAATTTTATAATTTGCGTGACATTTATTTAAATACAATAAACTGCTTTCAGCTGTTGGGGGTACTGTAATGAACAATTTTACCACCTTGAGCGCTGATGTCGTTTCATGTATCCCCACTTTTTGTATGCACCTGACGAATAGTCAACTAATACGAATCTCCTATATGCCGCCGTTAGAAAAGTGCCCTGTATGGTGACGTCCAAATATGGTTCGTGTCCGGTTTTGTGGGTGGGTGTGTCCCCCCTCCACTGGCCCTTTATTTTAAAATAAGGCCCCGCCCACCACCCACCGCCACCCCTTTTTTAAACCCCGTGTTTTTTCCCGCCCAAGGGGTAGTATGAGGGGTTAAGAGGGTGCGTCTGGATGCGCGCCGCCGACAAGGCCCCGTCGGCAAGGCAGTGAGTATCTTTATCAGAATGAAAAAAGTATTAATATTTTAAACTTGTGTCGAGAGGGAGAGAGAGAGAGACGAAAAGGTATTCGTTACCATAAGCGCGCATTAATAGCTCCTGCCTGTCTCATCCAAATTTTTTTCGTAACCTTAAAAAACTTCTCCAATGATAGAGGAGGAGGAGGAGGAGGAAATTGAGGGTACCTCAATTATTCTTCAATTGGTTAAAAGAAACCTAATTTCAATACTTCAATTGTTCTCTATATGTATATAAAACAATTAATGTGTAAATTAATTCTCTACTATACATGTTAAAATATTTTTTTCATTAATATTTTGTAACAGTATGGTATATAAAAGAGAGTGAATCATATTTAAGAATATTACTGTGATTCAAGTGTCTATCGTCAACGGTAACGAAATTTGTTGATTGTTTGAGAATACTTCATTTCTCTCTCTCTCTCTCTCTCTTTCTTTATAGAATATTTTTTTTTGTATTATCAATAACATATACATGTACACAATGGTTGATTGCTTAAAAATCTTGATTTCCTACGAGAGAGAGATTCGTGAAAAATATTACTGTTTAATGGAAAATACATCATCATCATCATCGATTGAAGGTTACATAAATTTTATTAAAAAGTGTAATAAAGCGATAAAAAGTATAAAATAATATTTGAATATGAAAATTGGTGTGGGAAGAAAAATAAGTGCAGAGGCAAAACTTAATAGAATAATTGGTTTAATGAAAATTATTGAAAGAAAAAAAAAGAGTTGTTTAATGACAAAAAATGAGAAAATTGGTGGTGGTGGTGGTGGTGGTGGTGGTGGTAGTGGTAGCGCTGAAAAGAAAATAAATAAATCGAATGAAAAAAGATATATATGGCAAGAAGTACACTCAATTTTCAAAAATAGACTTCAAACTGGTGTTGTAATGAATGTGTCACATATTGAACCAATTAACTTTATGTTGGATGCAAAAGATAGTGTTCTCCAGTTTATACAAAAAGCAATTTTTAAATTTAAATTTATCAAGGTGATGTTGATTTTTAGTGGATTATTTGTGTCAAAAAATAATGAGGAAGTAAAATATTTTAATACAAATTATAAGATATTATGCAAATCTGAAAATATCATAAATTGGTATGAAATCGAAATGTCTAACACAAAAACTCAATTAGAAGAATTTCAGGAAAGAGATTCTGGTTAGGCTCTTTCGAAAATAATAAATATTGTTATTCAAATTATTAAATATAATCCAATGACAGCATCATCGTTGTAAAGTTATTCCCGTCAGTGTGAGGGGCCACTCACCCTACGGGTTTTCTCATTACCTTCGCCCATCCTTACTTATCGGTATCAGGGCGCCAGTTGGTCAGTTGGGTGGCCAACAACCCTACGTTATCATTTGAGTCTTTCGACTCCATTCTCTATGCATCTTATAGGGCCCTGCGGCCATGCATTTGGACGGTAGCGGTAGCCAGGGTCGCTCAGTATACTAGGTCATGGAGAGAGGGGAGGGTTCCTTGCGGAAGTCCGAGCCTCGCAGGCCTATCTGCTGGGGGGCATACATCTATCCCTCACCACCCACACACAGGTGGTGGTGAGGAGTGCGGGAAAATGCGGTATCATTGCCAAGCATAGAGTTTACCAAGAGCGGACCACCACGGAGGCAATGTTCGCAGCCCGTCCAGTCATAGCGCAAGCCTATGGGATTACGGAGGGCACCGGGACACATTCCAACGGGCTAACTACCCCCTTGCACAACCCACTATTCATTGGCCGGTATCCAGTCGTGACGTACGTGCAGGCTGGCCTATAGCACACGCTTCATGTACGCGAACGGACGCAAGGCTGTCTTCGAGTGCCGCGTCACGCGCTCACTAGCACGCACGGACACATCAGCACAGTCCCACGGTCGCATTCCGACTGCCTGCTATGGCAGTCTGCGCACGACATTCACGCAGCCTGCTTGAAGCGCGTAACTAGCGTTCAAGCCAGACTCGATGTTCTATCTCCCCTCCTCGTGGGGACTTATAGACACGGTCATTCTTTTAGGACTCCCCGAGGCCGCTTCTCCTTATCTCAGGTTGTCTGGGCTGTTTGGCATGGCCGTGCCTTACTTCTCAGCACAACCTGGACATCGTTTCCTGGAGCGCCGGTCTTTTCATCCGGGCCTCTGCCTGTCAACGGGGTCTATCCTTGACGTTAGCTATAAACCACTCGTGAGCCTATCTCACGAGTCGGTAACGTAGGGATTAATAATATCCACTGTTCGGTAGCTTTTATACTTTTTATTCGGTATCTCGTATACGTAACGGAGAACTTCATTACATAACCCCCACCGTAACGGAGGTTTCGACCCGAAACCGAAAGCGCCGAACACGAGTTCGTTTTTCGCTGCCACGCCCAAGCGTGTAGGGATGCACTTCAGTTTGGGTTTACTGTTGCGGTAGCTCAAGCTTGTATGGTTTTATGTCTGCCGTAGACATTTTGCCAGTGACGTTTCCTGCCAAATCAGACAATTCTACAACTGTCTCCGATAACTTTTTCGCAAACATAAACGGTCCACCGAATGGTTTGTTCAGTGCAGCCGATATGTGTTTTGCGGCATTCGAGAGCTGCGTGTTGCGAACTAAGAATAACTCGCCAACCTCATAACGCTTTTCACAACGACGTAGATTATACGGTCTTGCCTATCGTTCGTGCGCTTCTTCGAGAGCATACTTGAAAACTGTTCTGAGTGTTTCCAAGCGTTTCATGCGTTCCAACCACTTTTCTGTCGGTTGCTGCAAGATTTTGGTATCGCCTTCTAATTCACGTCGCGTCGACCTTGCCGATTCTGGTTCTCTACCCAGATTAGCGAATGCAGGGGTAGCTTGCAGTGAACCATGGTGGGCAGTATTAAATGCAAATCTAAATGCATCCAAATGCTGATCCCAGTCTCGATGATCAGAATCGAGAAAGGCCCTCATCATCATCTTCAGGCTTCTATTCACCCTTTCGGTGGGGTTTGCCTGGGGATGATATGAAGGTGTCGTGGTTTGCTTCATACCCGTTAATTGTAATAAAACAGTTATGTCTTTATTTACAAATTCGGTACCGTTGTTGGTAACTAAAACTTTTGGTGTACCCCATCTATCAATCACCAGGTTTTCAATAGCTTCTGCAATCCTTTTGCCATTAGCGCGTCGAAGTGGAGCTACTTCGATCCATTTTGTGTATAGGGCTTGGATTACCAACACATACGAGAACCCTTGTTTACTTGGCGTTAGTGAGCCCATAATATCTGCCGATATTACAGTCTACGGCTATTCAACAATTCGACGTTCCATGAAGCCGACGGGAGCTTGTTGTTCTGCCTTGCAGCGCTGACATTCGTCGCAGTGACTGACGTAAGCCGTTAAATCTTTGAACATACCTGGCCAGAAGTAATTTATCGAAAGTCGCCGATATGTATGATCGATACCTTGATGGCCGACTTGCGATAACTTATGTCATTCTTTGAGCACTTTCCGCCTGTATTCCCTGGGTATCATCGGTTTGCAAGCATCAAGATCTTCGAGCTCAGCATCTGCCAAATGTGAACGTCTTTGATGGTACATCAACTCTCCATCTAATTTCCAATCAAGAAATTTTTCTAGCGTTCTTTCGATATCCTTTACGCGTTTTAAATACCACGCATCCTTAGTATCGGCGTAAGGCGGTAGCAAAGCATTTGAACTTTCCGGTGCTCTTGATAAAGCATCGGGAACATGATTTAAAGCTCCTTTACGTTGTACGATCGTAAAATCGTATTCCATCAAGGCGAGAGCCCAACGAGCAAGTCTTCCAGATGGATCTTTTAAGTTATGCAACCATTGGAGACTGCTGTGGTCGGTAATTAGAGTGAAGTGGTAACCCTCAAGGTAACATCGAAACTTCCTTATCGACCACACCACTGCTAAGCATTCCTGCTCGGTTACGGTATACTTTCTTGCGGGATCCGTAAGCGCTCTACTCGCGTAGGCGATTACTCTCTCTTGACCTTCGATAACTTGTCTCAAAACAGCATCTAAGCCAACATTGCTAGCATCGGTCTGTAATGCAAATGGGATCGAAAAATCTGAGCATGCAAGCGGTGGCTCGCTTGTCAACATCCTTTCAGCGCGTCGAATGCTGACTGCTGAATAGCTGTCCATTCCCATGACTTATTTTTCTTTGTCAATTTCGTTAGCGGTTCAGCAACTGTCGTAAATTCTGGAATGAATCTTCTATACCAAGATGCCATTCCCAAGAATCTACGAATTTGCTTTAAATTCTTCGGTATCATGAACGTGATTACGGCTTCTGTTTTCGCCGGATCCACGCGAAGACCTTGACTGTCTACGATAAATCCGAGATATTTTACTTCCGTTCTACAGAAGAAACTTTTCTCCCTATTTATCGTCAGCTCAGTTTGCCTGAATTATTCGGTAACTTTATCCAACCATAATAAGTGTTCGTCAAATGTTTTGGTGACAATGATAATGTCATCCAAATAAACGAATACATGTGAATAAAATTCGAGACCCAATAATTTATCCGGAGCACGCTGGAATATTGCTGGAGCATTAGTTAACCCATAAGGCATTTGTAACGTCCAGAGTTGTACGATTATTAAATTTAACACGATGCTCAATTACAATTTCATATCATTGCTGAGCCTCTAGGTAGCGTTATTATTCTTTTAAATAAGGCGTCGTAGGTAAGGAAAAATAAAACCCTGGGCGTACAAAATGAGAAGGAAAAGTGAAATTCAAAATTGGAAACAATATAATTCAAATATTACCTGGTGATGGACAACAATAATAAAAAAACAATGAAGAAGGTAGAAGGGAGACTCTCCTGTTGCTGCTTCTCGGACTACGGTCGTCGTCGCCGTAGGGAACCAGGGATGATTGTGTGAGTGTTTGGTGAAGAGAAAAGTGTGCACTGAGACAATTAGCGAGGAAAATTTTAATTTGATAATGATTTCGCTTGGATACACACAAAAAAAAATATAAAAAAAATTGTTCGTTTGTATTTTAACAAAATTATAACGCGAAGCTTTGTCTCACTTATTAGGTTCGAAACTTATGCAAATTCTTGAATTTTACTTAATCAAAGACGTACGAGATGAGTGAAAGTAATTTAGAAAAAAAATATGAGTCTAACTTGAAAATGAATGAAAGAATGCATGCGGCGCCCATCCGCTCCGCTCTTAAATAATTAGCTGGGGGGAGGACGTCGCGTCGCCTTCAGCCAATCAGAAGGCGCTACTGCCTAAGATTGGGTACGCTAGAGGATGAGACAAAGGGTGCTGAGCTTGCACCTTTGTATACAATCGTTTACTTATAACTAAACGCAATTATTAAATAATATTAATCAATTTTAAGATTAATACGGCATTAGCCGTCGCATAAGCAAAAATGTGTCCTAAACCGGACACGAGAGAAAAGTAATAATATAAAAAGGAAAAAGGAGGAAAATCGTGAGAGGAAAACGATCACCGTTTTAGGGTTAAAAAACCCATAACAATTAAATTGTTAAACGGTTGACCGCTTCCAAGGGCAAGTTATATAAAAAAAAAATAGTATGCACGTGGCTACCTGTGGTTCGATATCCCGTTACTCATGGGACCTGATCTCTAATGTTTCTTATTCCTATGGTTGGACTTATATAAACGGTGGCCCGAATGGTTACGGAGAAGAAAAAAAAACGTTAAAATAGTTAAGCGTGAAGAAAAAAAAAATGCCCGAATGGTTACGGAGGAAAAACGCTTAATATTTTATCGCAATTATGTTCCCCATGGTTTATTGGGGTTAGGAAAATCGAAATTCCAATATCTATCTTCGTAGATAATGGAATTTACAAAGGTTCGATTGTTTTCTTTTCGCTGAAGGGTTTCTCTATGCAAATAAAAAGCATGCTTGCAGCAAAGGCATGTGTTAAGTGGGGCAATGAAAAGCAATGATCTATGGCAGATGTTACAAAAGATGTGGTTAACATCTTTTGCAGCTCTAAGACGGTGTTGGCGAATTGTTGCTAGGATACTTCGTTTGTTGTCCGGAAGGGCGGCCTCGCAATAGGCACAGATCCTTTGAGCTGGATTGGTCCTAACATATTTGTATAATAACCGCTCACAAACGAAAAGTTCCTTTGGGGCCATGCTGGTGATGAAACGGATTTGATGGTTAAAATTTGGACACAGGATGTATTAAAGATAGAATAGAAGAGGCATAAGGCAGTAAGCGTGAGATCCGCTGACTAGCGTCTGAGAGGAACCTTTATCGCGAGTAACGTGACTAACGGTGGGGTTCCAGGAAAACAAATAAAGAGAGAGAAAGAGAAGAAAAAGAAAAAAACAAAATTAGTATTTGTTAAATAAGTTAATCCAAAGAAGGGGGAAAATATGGGGAATTGAAAATGAATAAAGGAAAATTGTTTAACAATCGAGTTAAGAAGGGGAAAAATATGGAAAATTGAAAGTGAATAAAGGAAAGATTGTTTAACAATCGAGTTAAGGGGAAAAATATGGAAAATTGAAAATGAATAAAGGAAAGATTGTTTAACAATCGAGTTAATTAATTCCTTTCTAAGAGGGGGAAAAATATGGAGAATTGAAAATGAGGAAGATTTTAGACATTTAGGAAATGAATCTAATTTGCTGCTTGCAATCTTTTATTCCCGACTAAAGGAAAGCGCTAGCATTTTAAATGACCAAAACAGTAAAAAAAAAAAAGATTACCCAACAGAGAAAGAAGAGAAAAACGATGAGAAAGATTATTTAACAATCGAGTTAATTAATTCTTTTCAGAGAAAAGGGGAAGATCATCTAACAATCGAGTTAGTTAATTCCTTTCTAAGAAAAGGGGGAAAAATATATGGAGAATTGGGTCCGCACGGCGCGATGGTAAGACGATCGCTGGCGCGTTTTGGAAATATGAAGCATTCTTAAATATAAATAAGACATTTATTCCTAATTGCAAGGAAGATGATAAATGAAAACATTTTAAAATATAAATAAGACATTTACTCTTAAACGCAAGGAAGATAATAAATGAACCGAAATGTTCATGAAACAACTTCAAGGGATGCTAACGATCGGTCTGAACAAAATAATGAAAGTATCGGAACAATGTTTCATTTACTCTAGAGTAACAAATCTATTTAAAAGGGAAAAAAAAAATTTGGGAAACGCTTAAGAATTTAGAATTATCGGCCTGGACGTTACACATTCGCTTAAATTGAAATAAGCCTCTGCCTGGAACAATAAAAGCCGTGATACCACGTGACTTTTCTGCTAGCGATACCTGCCAATATGCTTGACTCAAGTCGAGCGTTCTTAAATAATTGGCTTATCGTAACTCATCTAAGATCGCATCAATGTTCGGTAATGGGTACGCATCCTTTTTAGTTACAGCGTTAACGCGCCGGAGATCCACACAAAAGCGGAGTATGCCATTGGCTTTCTTTGCCATGACTACCGGGCTCGCCTAATCACTTTGCGACGGTTCGATAATGCCATTGGTTAGCATATCGTCATCCTCTTGCCACATAGCTTAGCGGATTTTTTCCGTGCACCTATGAGCTCGCTGTCTGATTGGCTCGTAATCTTGTACGTCAATTATGACTGCCGGTAACTTTGAAATTCCAGGTTTTCCAGAAATGGGGGGCAGTTTAATTTCTAGAAACTTTTGTTATTTCTTAGCGTTATCATTTTCGGGAACCATTAAGCCGTTATTCACCACTACACAGTTTAGTGATTCGGCATTCGAGAACCAATGTTTATTTTGAGGTTTTTCCTTATAAGCCCATTCTCCCGTGGAGAAGTCCACGACAACATGAGCTTCTTGTAGGAAATCAAGTCCCAAAATAAAATCACTCGACAAAGAAGGCATCCATAGTGTGTCAACTATAGATGTCTTCCCCTCAAAAAATATCGGGATCTTAGCGGACTCAATTAATTTACATGTGTAATTGTTGCCAACGGTAACTCTTAAGGGTTCTATTTTATTGGCTTGTATACCAATTGAATTAAACAATTCAATGGCTACTTTGCCTGCAAACGTGCGCGAGGCTCCCGAGTCTACCAGCGCATGCAGCTTTTCCCCTTGTACGGTGATCGTGGTGTTAAATGCTAGTTTCCTAGATCTATCGCCAACCGTCGTAATTACTATATCAGTAATATGACTGGCCGGTAACTTATCGACCGATTGATCATCGTTCGAATTTTCGGTAGCAACCACTCGTGCGCTTGTGTCCTCTGAGTGATTGTTTACATTCTCCGTCTCCAATATAACATGTTGGTCTGAGAAGTCGCGGGAGCGATAATTATGGTTAATATTCACACATTGCTGTACTGAATATTCTTCAACATAATTATCCGGGATCATATTATCTTGGCTTTCACCCAAGATTTTCGGTATCATGTTTTTCCGCTCTTGTAGTGTTTAACATTCTCGGGAAATTTTACGAACTTCTCTTGGCGTTTTTTGAACAGCATTTAGGGCCCTCCGCTGTAGAAACCCCTTTGCTGCCACATCGGCAACAGAACATTGTTCTCTGCTCTTTACACGCACTCCAACCGTGTCCAGCTTTCCCGCATTTAAAGCAGGTAGCGCTCGGACCCGGTTGTTTACGTTTTGAGCTTTGCCGGCTGTTATTGTTGCCAGCTGCCTTATCTAACGAAGGTTTCGACTTGGAACTGGTTCCTTGTCGGTTCCTTATTGATTTGAAGGCTTTCAAATGCTCTTCGTTATCATTCGAATCCTCCGTTGTTGATTCATCGGTATCAGAGCTAGATATTTTATCCACTTCTAGGGCATGCACACCTTGTTGCCTAGACTTTCGGGATCTTCCATGACTGCCGGTATACGCCAACTCAGGAACTAAGCTTTCTTCAGGCGCGGCAGGTGGACGGTATTTTAAAGACGGCCTATAAGCAGCTTCGAAAATGAGCGCCAAACGCTCGAATTCTCGATACGTCATGTATTTGTGTATAGCAATGCCTCTTCTATACACCGGTACCATTTTCTTGTGCGCGATAGCGATTCGCCTCCAATCCGAACTTTTTCTGCCCATTTTCCGAATATACGACTGTATGGTCTGCAAATAGGCTCGCACAGATTCGTTAGCACCCTGAGTTATTGTTAGAAGCTCAGTCTCTAGTTCTTCCTCCCATGTTTGTGATCTGAAATAAGACCTTAAGGCGGACTTAATGACAGACCAGGTTGAGAATTCGTTATCCTCAAACCACATCCTTGCCACACCTGTTAGAATGTGGGGAAAGACGTCGACAAGGTCGGAATCTCTTACCCTGAAAAGGTTCAGGACGGCATCGGTTCGAGAAATAAAACTCTCAACCGCCTCCGTTCCGTCGCCCGCAAAGGTTAAGTTTGACCTCTGGAGAGATTCGAGAACACGCTAACGGGGCATACAGTCATCCCCTTTGACCGGTACCTTTTCCAGTTTTTCCCTTCAGGATCCTCGTCCTGTAGGCCCCCTGGAATATTTCAGCCGAAGCATCGTCCGATGTCGGTTGAGATTCGGGATCATCACTCGGCCTTGTCACTGTCAACAAAGGTTGACCCTGATTGGCCGATGCCGCTAGAGCGGCCGCGGTCTTTCGCGGTCGGCCTCTAGCGCGCTTTTCGGTAGCCGGAGCAGCTGGCACTGCTGCTTCCTCGGTATCTGTCTTATTTTTCAGCAGCTTGTCAAAAGCCTGCTGGACTTGAGATATGAAATCCTGGAAAGACCCTTCCAGTTTTTCCATTCTCTCGTCTAGACTCGAGATCTTCCTTTCCAGGCTTGCCTGGGAAGCATCGATAGCCGTCGGTTCTGCAAACTCATCAGAGTCACCCGACCCGGTACTCCTTTTCCGTTCTGTGGACTCAGCCATCTACGTATCAATAATATAGTGCGTTGTTCGTTGTGTCTGGTCCAAGGGTTGTCGCTGGAGTGATCCGGCAATGTTTTGATTTGCCCCGTTAGCCGTCCGTCGGATAGGTTACCCCCACCCGAGCTTTGGACATGCGTAGACGATCTAAGTGATTCTCGTATTCTCACTTATCACTTCTGATCGATAACAATCGCCTTTCGATTAATCGAATTTCGATCTAGGCGTTCGATAGCTCTGCTTCATCTACGGGCCGCTAGATGGCAGCACTAGGATTGAGTTTATCGACCTCTAGTACCATCGATCACGACAGACGACAGCACTTCGACGAATTATTGATTCGTCTTGCCGTCGATTACCGTTGGATGGCAGTACCGGTATCATTTTTCAACAGAGGGTCCACGTGTGGTCTCTGTCTCACCTCGTCCTGAAAACATTGGCCTTTACAGGCTCAAGCTCATAAATTTTATTTTGTTTTTGGATGGATAGGAAAGGAATGAAAAGGAAGGAAAATAGGTTGGAAAATTGATGGGAAATTCACCGAGATGTACGGTAGCGTGCGGGATCGTACGATTTCTCGTACCGGTAACTTTCGGTAGCTTCCAGGAAGAGTATCTTTAGGGCTCCACTAATTGCGAAACCCTATCAATACTAACTTCCTTATGAGCCGCTTTCGTCTTTAGCGGCTTCGAAGGTCTTTCCTTCGGTGGGGCCAACACCTGGGGAACTGCCTTCGGAGTCGCCTCGGAAATTCGTGGTTGGGCGTGTACTTTCCCATGCTTTGATCTGCGTTTTGCCGCTATCACCTTACGTGGTACGTTCGTACCCGCTTTCGCCACGTATGGACCGATTGTTTCCCAATGCGGCCCACAGGCAGGGCAGGTGCGCAACGTTTTTCCGGTGCGCCCACACCCCTTACAGAAAGCATCTGTAACCGGTGTAGGGCATTCGGAAAACCGATGGCCCTTACCCTTGCAATTCCAGCATACACGTATGCCGAAATTGCCGGTAACGCGCGTGGCCACAGGATCAGAAGGCTTCGCCTTCTTCACCGGTGGTGCCGGAATCACCATAGGCGGCAACGGTTGCTTTGCTCCTCTAGGAGGCTTAGCGGTGTAACGTAGGGGTCAGCCACCTCGCCGGACCAAAGTAGATCGCACACGTCCGTGTGCAATACTGGTGGTATTGCACATTGCTGACACCCGGAATTCTTTTCCGGAAATGCGTTAAACCTTGGGCATCGGCCGTTGAGGTGGTGACTTTTTGGTCGTCATGTGTCGAAAGATCATGGCGTTACTGACGACACATGACCTATTAAGCCTCCTGCATATATGCGAGTTCCACGACCCTCAAGTCGAGTCTTATTCTGTGCAAGCTTAGCCGCTGCCGCATCATCCGCGTTCCAAGGTCGTAACTCTAGTGTTCGTTCCACGGGAGCAGAGTACTCCACCATATTCTAACAAATCTCTTGCCCAGTCGCCGTGTACTGGTAGTTAAGTCTAGTATAATTCAATCCGAAACAAGTCGTGTGGAAATTGTCGCGAGTGTACATCTTTCAGTCGTGCCTAACACGTACCGTTCTGGAAGACAAGCACAACTACTACGAACTGATCATAATTAATTAAGTGCGAGAAATCCACAACCATCGGAGAGTCTAGTCTCTCCAATAGTTGTGACAATTAGTAAATAATCCTGCGAATGCTGATCCAGCATTATTAGCGTTTACTGTAAGTATAATTGTAATACCTGAAAATACATAGTCTTGTGTCAAAACTGCTGTTCCAACGTATGTTTATGCATACTATCATTCACCCCGAATCTTGCCAATTCATTACATTCTTACCGCTCGGAGTGTAATACTATAGTTCATTGTACTGATAGTCGAAAAGCTCAATCGACGTTTCTACTGACCCAGACTGTAGTGTCGAGTCAGCGCGAAACTCGACCGAAAGGCGGCCACGACTACCCAGTACGTAACAAATCTGGTGACAGCGGTGGGATTTCGCAGGAAATTCCGTTCCATAGAATTTCCTCAGGGTATGAACAGCTTTTTTGACACAGTTTTATTCAAAATTCTCTACTAACTTCCGATATAAAATGCCTTTTACCCCTACACGATCACCACCCGGACCTCCACCTCTTCCACCCGCTAACGGTAGCCATCGCGGAAATGCGTCCGGTTATTTAAATGTTTCCAACGGAATTTGCTCTCCCCGAAGAGAGGTATTAATCCAACTCCAAACAGTACCATCTTACAATGGCTCCCGAGACGATCTGGGACCTTTTATAGAAAATTTAGAAAATATTTACTCTACCCTGTCTGACGCCGCACGTCTGGAATTTGTTCCCTTGGTATTGGCCAAGTTGGTCGGTTCTGCTCGTGTGAGCGTTACTGGTAAACGGTTCCCTACCATCAAGGACTTGATCACTCACTTACGACGAAAATTTCAACCTCCCCGGACTTTCATAGATTTAGTCACACAATGTGGAAAATTAGCTATGCGCCCGAACGAAGCCTTAGGTTCGTATATAGATCGAGCTGAACGCCTAAAAGCTGACCTCGATGCCGCTTATGAAAACAAATACGTGTCAGAATCGCTCGATTTGATACAGGAGCCCAATGATCGGGAATTTCTGGAAGTATTCATGGATGGATTAGCTCCAGAATATTACACCCCCGTGTATTCCAGAAACCCCCGAAATCTACAAGAGGCTTGCGACTACGCGCGCTTACGGGAGTTCGGTATAGAGAGAAGAGAAGCCTTCGATCACTCCAATTATCCTCCTTATTCCCAGACACCAAGTGCTTATCAACATTCCCCGTACCATTCTTCCTATCCTGCTCCAAATCATTCCCAATACCATCCGTTCCCTCGCTATCCTCAACCTCCTCCTGCACCCGGACCTAATGGTTATCCACCTCCTTCCGATCAACACTATCGATCTCGACCCCCTAGACCTCCACAGTCAGAACCCTACGATCCAGAGCTCACCTGTGGACGGTGTCGAAGGATTGGGCATAGAGCATCCAGCTGTAGAGCTTCACCTGCCTATCCTTCCAATACCCATGTTCCCACTACTGCAGTAACGGAGGCTGTCGAAGAGACCGGTGATTTAAACTACGATCAGGTTCGCCCGGACGACGCGTCGAAGAACCCATCATAGAAACTGCGTCCGTTCAAATTTTAACTCCACCCCAGAAAAAGAGTAAAAACCCGCCTCCTGTACCCGCCATTTTGAGCTATTCGCCTCACGCGACCTTAGTACTCAAGAAAGTTCCCCAACTGAGCTGCTTGGACGGAGAATTTTTGGTGTATGCAGGCTCACACATTAACATCATAGTGTATAATGCCCTTCGAGAGGATATTGGACTCGAATACCCCGATTTCCCGGCCCTACGAGGTCTCAGAGGACAACTGGACGTAGTAGGATCGGTAACCCTTACCATCGATGAGGAACCTCATAGATTCCAAGTCATAGAGGACTTCGACCTCCCTTACACCGGAGTTTTGGGGATGCCCTTCCTCAATCAAACCGAAGCCCAGATCTCCCTGTTACATCGGACCTTAGTTACCTCCAGTAAACCCGTGAGGCCTCTACCCTTCAAAAATAGTGACGAACTCCTAAGTATTAGAGAAGGGTGTACTAAGGTCAACGCCTCTCATCACCCTCCTCAGTCCCTTAATGTTACCATAAGCCCTCCGGCAACATCACCTCCGGAGGAAGACTCTCCAAACACTCTTCCCTACCTAGGCGAAGACCCTAGACGAGAGTTGCCCTACGAAGACGCTACCCACGGAATTGAACCTTTAGAACCGCAGGAAAGGACTATAGCCTTAGAAGCCCTGTTCCTCAAAACCCCTCCGGAAGATTCAGAAGCTCAAACCGTGATTAAGTCATTAATTCATGAGTATTCGGACATATTCTATTTGACTGGAGATCGACCCGACACTGAGAACAAGGCTGATCTTTACCACGAAATCGATACCCCCGGAGGAGCCGCCTTCAAGATCCGACAGTACCGAATTGAAGAAACATTACATTCCGAGGTACAGAGCCAGGTGAATGTACTTTTAGAGAATGGCATAGTGGTCCCTTCCTCTTCGCCCTACAACTCTCCGCTGTGGATTGTACCCAAGGCGCCCGACTCTCAAGGAAAGAAACGGTGGCGTTTAGTTACCGACTTCCGTCGATTAAACGAACAAACCGTAGGAGATTCCTACCCTCTGCCTATCATCGTGGACATCCTGGACAAACTAGAAGGATCTAAGTATTTTTCTATTTTCGATGTGGCCAGTGGATTCCACCAAATTCACCGCCATCCTAAGGATAGGCATAAAACGGCGTTCTCTACTCCCTTCGGACATTACGAATATACCCGGATGCCCTTTGGAGTCAAAAATGCGCCCGCCACCTTCCAGCGCCTCATGGATCGAGTCTTACAAGGACTCCAAGGACAGGAACTTTTTGTATATCTTGACGATATTATTGTATTTTCTGCCACACTCCCTGAACACCTCGAAAAATGCAAGCGCTTATTCAGCAGAATTCGACAATATGGTCTCAAGCTACAATCGGAAAAGTGTGCCTTCCTAAGACAACAAATCACTTATTTAGGCCACCTTATCAACCCGAATGGTGTCCAGCCCCTTCCCTCTAAGGTGGAGGCTGTACGAAAATTTCCAGTGCCTACCAACACCAGAAACATCAAACAGTTTTTAGGATTAGCCGGTTATTACCGACGTTTTATTCCAAATTTTGCTCAAAGAGCCAAACCCCTGACGCAACTGCTCAAGAAAGGTATCGCCTTTACTTGGAACGAGGAAGCCCAAGCTAGCTTTGAAGACTTACGAGCCTGCCTGTGCGAAGCTCCAGTTCTGGCCTATCCAGATTTCCAAATTCCGTTCATTATCACCTGCGACGCCTCTGAATTTGCTATAGGAGCCATCCTCAGCCAAGGAAAGCTTGGACACGATCGACCCATAGCATACGCATCTCGTACGCTTACCGACCCTGAAACTCGATATTCTACTTCCGAGAAAGAAGGACTGGCTGCTGTTTATGCTATTAAACAGTTCCGTCATTACGTGTACGGAAGAAAATTCACTCTCGTCACCGACCACCAACCTCTCGTTTGGCTCAGCAAAGCAACCGACCCCACCAACCGTATCCAAAGATGGAAACTCTGTTTAGAGGAGTTCGACTATGAAATCATCTATAAGAAAGGAGCAACTAACTGCAATGCTGACGCTCTATCACGGAATCCGGTGCCGATAGCTCTGCCGGTGTTCCGCGATGACCCCAGTTACCTTCCCCATCAAAAACAACTTCCGCTGGACACACAATCAATTGGTGCCCGTCTGAGAAGCCGTCGCCGGGAAGAAGCCGCTCCCCCTATCAATTATGCCGAACTGGACTCTTCCACCGATCTCGAGACTTCTACAGAAGTTCACCCCTTAACCAATATCGACTCTAGGCCCCCTACAAGCATGTTACCAACACTGATGGAAGAAACGACTCTCCCCGACGACACCAACTCGGAAAATCCTCCAGACGACTTCTCTGAGGAACCCAGCGTCCTCGGAGATTCGTTCGAGGCCGAATGTACCCCTCTGACCACCGAATAATGTTCTATTATTAGCAACTTGAGCTCTAGCCAAGAAGAAATTCATAACCTCTTGACGTCCCTCCACAACGAACAATCATCGGACGAAGATATCGACTCCGATGAGGAAGCCGACTCCGATGAGGAAGCCGACTCCGACTCGTGCATCACACCCACCGCAACATCCGAACCTCTAAACTTTACTCTCCCATCTCCTGATAAAATAGAACCCATAGGACGATCCACGTGGATACCTAGTGATTTCGAAAAACCTGAAGATGACCTTTCTGGCTCCGACGCCGAATCAGATATCACTGTAGTGGATGCCACCCAAAACCAAACCATGCCACCTACTCAATACGATCCGTCCCTAGATCCTGGTCTCATCCGTATCGAACCCAATCCCATCTCAGAAAAATTCCCGTCTAGCTCTCCCCCTAACCCTATGCGATGTAACATAGAAACCTCTGATTATGTTCTATGCCATCGTCCTAACAACATTGTTCATCTGATCGCATCTGACTGTTCCTTTCAAGATCCCATTAGCCAAATGCTCATAGAAACTGGAAAGCTCGACCTGTAAACCATAAAGCATCATCCTTTTCCTCATGGGTCAATCCAGGACTTTTCCTACAAAACCACCAAGATCATCCTAGTCATTATCTATCCTAGCGAATTAATCCCCGCCAGCGACGAAGAAATTCTTAATTCTCTGAAAAAGTTAAAGGAATTTGTCCATGAGAATAACGTTACCAAGTTCAGCATCGGTCCGTATAAACTCGGAACCACCCGGCTGACGTCGCGTTATTTGAGCTCCGTCTTTTCCCGTGCATTCCACGATGACGATGTCGAAATCACTATCTTCACTGGAGAAGTAGTGACTCCCCCAGTTCAGATGAGAAGACACATCATCCTGGAGTATCATGGAGGCTTAGTTGGAGGTCATAAGGGAGTGACCAAGACCTATCATAGGATTAGGGAACATTATAATTGGCCCGGTCTCCATAAGGACGTCCAGAGTATTATACGTTCCTGCGATAGTTGCCAACGGCAGAAACTGGTTCGCGTAAAACCTAAACTGCCTATGCTCATAACTGACACCCCCTGTGCCCCCTTTGATAAAGTAGCACTAGATACTGTAGGCCCTTTTCCTATTACTCCCTCCGGAAATTTACACGTCCTAACCATGCAGTGTAATTCGACTAAATTTTGCATTGCTGTCGCAATACCTAACATTCGCGCCGCTACCATCGCTGACGCATTTTCGAGGCATTTCGTGGCGCAATTCGGACTTCCGCGTGCCATTCTCACGGATCGAGGCACCAGCTTTTTAGGGAAATTACTCAAAAGCGTAACCTCTCTTTTTAAAATCAAGCACTTGACCACCTCCGGTTATCGACCCCAGACCAATGGATCTCTAGAGAGAAGTCATCTAGTGCTCACCGAGTACCTAAAACATAATATCAACCAGTATTCGGACTGGGATTTATTCATCCCCTTCGCCATGTTCTCCTATAATACTTCTGTGCACGAAGCTACAGGGTTTACGCCCTATGAATTAGTTTATGGGCGCAAGGCTCAGTCCCCCTTCTCCGCCTATGCGATCGAGGAGTTATTAACCTACGACGCATACGCACAGGAGCTGGCTCAGCAGTTAACCCGGCTTCACGCTTTAGCCCGAGAACGCGAAATCCAAGCTAAAGAAAAATCTAAGGAATATTACGATCGGAAAGCAGCCTTTGTTTCCTATTCCCCTGGAGATTTGGCCTATGTCCTACGAGAACCTAGAAAACATAAACTAGACTCCCAGTATATCGGGCCCAGCGTTGCCAACTCCGCCATTTTGATTATACTACGGTGTACAGTGATGTCAGTGATGCCAGAATCAAGTTTCTAGCAACAAAAATAAAGTTAACCGCTAGCCAGCAGCAGTATAGAAAATTTGAAGGGAAGGGATATATACCTCTTCCCTTCGAATTTTCTAAACTGCTGCTGGCTAGCGGTTAACTTTATTTTTGTTGCTAGAAACTTGATTCTGGCATCACTGACATCATTGTACACCGTAGTATAATCAAAATGGCGGAGTTGGTAACGTTGATATCGGGCCATATACCATAGAGTCGATCAATGATAAGCACAACGCTATCCTCATCACTGACTCTGGAATTCCCATCACTAAACATTTGGACAAATTAAAACCTTCCTCTACACCCACCTCTACTAACCACGAAATCTAATGCATGTACGACTTTCTCTTTATAGAACGACTCCTGCAGCATTATTAGCATTTACTGAGCGACCCATAGTAATGATCACTGTTCGCTAGCAATTATTCTAGAGATTATTCAACCTCCCTTTATTCCACGGTTAGTCTAACTGGAACAATCAACTCGAACCCTTAAAAGACGATACTGCCAAACGACCCCCGAAGGAACTGCTGAGGAGCCCTGGGATATATATATATATAAATACATATAAAGGTGTAAGTTGCTACAATATTTTACTTTCTATAATTTTTATATTTTAGGCTTCTAAAGCCATGTTCTTTTATTAACTTCCAATATTAACTACTAAAATTCTGTTATATATAAATGTAACATAACATAATAGATTTGAAAGGCTGGTATATAGGTACTGATGGCAGTTATAAGTGAACAGATTTTTAAGCATTATTAATTCATATATTTATAACGAAATCTCATATTGATAAACATATGTGATATTAATTTTGATAATTTTCAAGTAGATTTATTTCTTTATATATACTGTAATATATAATTACATTATATTTAAATAAGTTAAAGAACAATGCCACCGAAGAAACCATTTTTCTTGTTGTCAAAGTCACAAAGAAATCGTCAATTATTACAAATAGAACAGAACCATCAGATTCATGCAAATGATTATCTAAATGCTCAGAATGCTCAACTACTAGAGAATAATTTAAATAATATAGAAATGTGTAATAATACCTCAAACTTATACAGGGTGAGGCATTTAAGCCGCCCCAGAATATGGATGCAGAAAGGCGCGTATCTCTTGTAATGGATTCTTCTACCACGATGGGCTGATCGTGATAGCTATCTTCCTATTACCTTCGGCCGTCCTTGCATTCGGTACTTTCAGGGCGCCAGTTGGTCGTGTGGGTGACCAACAACCCATCGTTAACATAGGGGTCTTACCCCGCCATTCCAATCGTATGCATTTCCCAATGGGCTGATTGGTAGTGCATAGAGGACGGTACGGAAGCCTGGCTTGCTCAGTGTGCTAGGTCGTGAACAGAGGGGAGGGTTCCTTACAGGTAGCCCGAGCCTCGCGACAATAGACACACTCTCCCACCCACCCACTCATACATATGAGGGGAGGTGAGGAGACGAGAACGTTATCGTGATCTTTTCTCATAAGGGACTGTCAGGGTGGTGCATCCCCGCAATGCCCAAGTCCGCGGTGCCATGCGCGTTGCCATGGACTTAGCGGCGGCACCCGGCATGCAGCAGAAACCTACCATACCTGCACAGGTCCCTTATGCATCGACAGCATACAGTGTGTTCGTTGCGTAGGGAGCAAGCTCACCTCACGCACACGGACACACTCATCGGTGAGCCGGTGTGGTGTACGTCCGCCTTGCGCGACGTCCCAGGCCCGACTCACTCTCTTATTTCCCCCTCCTCAGGGGACTAGAGAATTCGCCTTTCGCAGGAGTCCCTGTGCCCACTTCTCCTCGTCTCAAGCCACCAAGTTACTTGGCACAGCCCTGCCTTGCTCGCTTGGTCGGCTTGGACTTTTAAGTGGAGCGCCGGTCTTTTCATTCGGTCTTCTGACGGTCCACAGGGATGTTCCTAGACGGTACTTTCTGTCCACTCGGAAACCTATGCACCGAGTCGGTAATGTAGGGTTTGAAATAACCACTACTAGTCGTTAGCTTCTCTTTAATTTCTTTATTAAATCCGGTATCTTGATACGTAACGAGAGAACCTCGTTACACTCTTCACCTATAAAAGATATTCAATTTTTGCATAGAACCTTCCTGAAAGCAAATAACAAGAGGCTTCGAAAAGGTCCTATGGAAAAATTGAATATCTTTCATAGTTAAAGAGATACACCTCTTTCGGCATTCGTATTCTGGGGCGGCTTAAGTGCCTCATCCTGTATATAAACAATACTCCGCATTTGTTGGAAAATAGAAATGACAAGGATTATTCAACTGAAATCAATATTATAGACATTTCATCAACATATGAAGAACCAAGCTCTGTTGACAAGCCAAATTTAACTGAATATTTAAGAAAATGGGTTGTTTCTTACAATATAAATCAAAATGCTGTAAATGATTTATTGAAAATATTGATATCAGCAGAACATATGGATCTTCCTAGAGATTGCAGAACTCTTGTAAAAACTCCGAGAACTAACACAATAAAACATCTATCGTATAATCAATATTATCTGCATTATGGTTTAGACAAATGTTTAAAGCAGGAGCTAGCAGCTTCAATCCATTGTAATAATTTAACTGATATTATTATTGACATACACATAGATGGCGTATCTTTATACAATAGTGCAAAAGGTCAAATGTGGACAATATTAGGTAAAATTTATGACAAAAACTTTAATAAACCATTTTTTATTGGTGCCCATTATTCAAAAGAAAAGCCTAAATCGGTTGATGAGTTCTTGCATGAATTTTGTAATGAATACAAAAAGCTTTCTGCAGATGGATTCTTATTAAATAATGTGAGTCGTAAACTTAAAATTAGAGCAGTAATCTGTGATACCCCAGCCAGATGTTTTGTAACCTGTACCAAAAATTATAATGCCTTTTATGGATGTGGTAAATGCTGTGTTAAAGGTGAACGTATAAAATCACGAACAGTATTTTTAAATCAGGAAGCAGAGCTTAGGACGGATGAGAGTTTCTTGAAGAAAACTCAAATTCAACATCATAATGATACTTCTCCATTTGAAGCACTTTCTTTAGGTATGGTTTCACAGTTCCCATTAGATTATATGCACATGGTTTGTCTGGGAGTGATGAAACGATTAATAAAATTGTGGATTGATGCCAAAATCTTATCACCTACTCAAATTAAACAGATTTCTACTTCTTTACATATTATTAAAAGATTTACACCATCAGAGTTTGCAAGGAAATGTAGAGATTTCAGTGACATTGATATGTGGAAAGCACAGGAATTTAGATTATTTTTACTTTATCTCGGACCTATTGTATTAAGAGGCATTTTACCTAATAATAAGTATATACATTTTAATTCTTTAAATTGTGCTTTAAGAATATTATGTGACCCAGTTAAATATTTTGCAGCAAATAGATATGCTAAAGAGTTGTTGAAATATTTTACTTTGCATATGTCTACATTGTATGGAAAAGAAAATATTGTATATAATGTACATAATCTTATACATTTATCACAGGACGCTTTAAACTATGGGCCTTTAGATGATTTTAGTGCATTCCCATATGAAAGTTATTTTAATCCATTAAAAAAATTAATAAGAAAATCCGAGAAACCACTTTCACAATTGAATAACAGATTAACAGAGCTGAGTCAAATAAAATGTATAAACCGGGAAAGTAATTATACTCTTCCACAAATAATTAAAAAGAAAAATGGTGATTATGTCATAAAATATAAAAATTTTATAATTAGTACGAGCAATAACGATAATTGTTGTATAATGAAAGATGGTTCTTTTGCAATAATTAAAGAAATAAAATATAAAAATGGCTTAGTAACACTCGTTGGACGAACATTTAAAATAGTTGGAGGTATTAATGATTATCCTTGTCAGTCTACATTAGTGGGTATTTTTGAAGTGAAAGAAAGATCAGAATTAAATGAATGGTTGATAGATTTCGTTAAATGCAAATGTTTTTACATAACATTTGAAGAGGAACATAATTATATTATTTCTCTTTTACATGTTTCTTAGGTACCAGTTTTTTTATAGTCATGCATCACAAAGAGGAAAATAAAACTAAAAGAAAGTCAAGTACGTAATATATATTATTTTATTATTATTTTACTAATAATTTACTAGTATTGCCCTATAGTAAAAATTAGTAATTTTCAGTATTATGTGAAATGCTACCTACACATTTGCGTACCGATGAAGTAAAACGTATGTAATATGTATACCAGTGCACTATATTTTTTTAAACAATAAAATCTACTTTTAATATTTAATAAAATAAATTTATATTTAGCAAAAAGATACAAACAAGTATCTAAAGTTTTAAAAGTAGAAAGAGTCAATTACAACGTGACAAAAAATAATAACTTTGGAGGTTATATTACTTAATCAAAACCTCCAGATATTTCAAAGAAACATAATAAAAACTTTTCCTCAAACAAATCAGTTGATGTTGCATATGGTTTGTATTGCTTCCTATTTGCCTATAAACAATTGTTAATTATACACATTTGACTATTAAAATTTGTATTCCAGATTTTAATGTAAACGACACTATTCCTAATCCACCAAGTTTTCATTTAAAACCTGAATATGTTAATGATATTTTTAACAATGATATGACCAAAGGTATAATATTACTTATATTTATTTATTGATATTAATTATTTACAATAATTTAAGTTACTTTTATTATTATAAAAAATACTCTATATTGAACATTGTATTTATTAGATTCGCAAACTGATAATCAATTAGAGCAATATAATACAGACGATGAAGAGTCTAATATTTTTCAAACCGGAGAAAAGATTAATAATGGAATAACTGTCACTGAACCAGATTTAGATCATGAACATGTTCCAATAGATTTTAATTCAGAAGATACAAGTTCATCTAAAAAATTTTCTTGTTGCAGTAAGTGAATAACTTTCTACTCAAAATTGTTGAAAAATTTAAAATAAATGTACTTTGTTCTTCCTACATTATTAGCCTCATGTAGAAATGAAAATCAGATTATAATAAGGAAATTAAATGAGTTATCTGAACTCATGAAATCTTATACATTGACACACAGCATTCAAAGATATGAGCCTGATTTTTCAATCTTACCTGATTTTCCATTAATGACTATAGCTAAAGTTGAAGAATTGGAAGAACATATGAAGACAGACAATAATGTTTTTAATTCTTACGTAAGTATTGTAAGGTTATTCCCGTCAGTGTGAGGGGCCACTCACACTACGGGTTTTCCCATTACCTTCGCCCGTCCTTTTCTATCAGTATCAGGGCGCCAGTTGGTCAGTTGGATGGTCAACAACCCTACGTTATCAATTGGGTCCTTCGACCCCGTTCTCTATGCATCTTATGCAGCCCTGCGGCCATGCACATGGACGGTAGCGGTAGCCAGGGTCGCTCAGTATGCTAGGTCGTGGAGAGAGGAGAGGGTTCCTTACGGAAGTCCGAGCCTCGCAGACCTACCTGCTGAGGGGCATACATTCATCCCTCACCACCCACACCCAGGTGGTGGTGAGGAGTGCGGGAACATGCGGTATCATTTGCCAAGCATAGGGCCTGCCAGGAGCGGACCACCACGGAGGCAATGTTCGCGGCCCGTCCAGCCATAGCGCAAGCCTATGGGATTACGGAGGGCACCGGGACACATTCCAACGGGCTAACTACGCCCCTGCACAACCCACTATGCATTGGCCGGTATCCAGTCGTGACGTACGTGCAGGCTGGCCTATAGCACACGCCTCACGTACGCGAACCGACCCATGGCTGTCTGAGTGCCGCGTCACGCGCTCACCAGCACGCACGGACACATCAGCACAGTCCCATGGTCGCGTTCCGACTGCCCTGCTATGGCAGTCTGCGCACGACATTCGCGCAGCCTGCTTGACGCGCGTAACCAGCGTTCAAGCCAGACTCGATGTTCTATTTCCCCTCCTCGTGAGGACTTATAGACACTGTCATTCCTTTAGGACTCCCCGAGGCCGCTTCTCCTTATCTCAGGTTGCCTGGGTTGTTTGGCATGGCCCTGCCTTACTTCTCAGGACAACCTGGACATCGTTTACTGGAGCGCCGGTCTTTTCATCCGGGCCTCTGCCTGTCAACGGGGTCTATCCTTGACGTTAGCTATAATCCACTCGTGAGCCTATCTCACGAGTCGGTAACGTAGGGATTAATAATATCCACTATTCGGTAGCTTTCATACTTTTTATTCGGTATCTTGCATACGTAACGGGCAATTTCGTTACAGTATATGAAGTTCAAACAATGTAATAGTACATATTGATAATTAAATTTCAATTTTTAGAAAGAGAAAATCAGTACCTTAGGTGGGGTAAATTCTGACACTGCTGTTAGGAATTGTCTGCGTTTGATAATGAGTGATAATGTAGCTATTAAATATTCTTGGATCGGTTTAAAGAAAACAATAAAATTATCTGATTATTTAATCGTTAAAGGAATATCTGGTAATTTAACTATACAATAATTATGTCGACTACATTATATTTTATGGTTTAATAGTAATATATTTTTAATTGTTTTTTCAGATGTAATCATGAAGCAATTTAAAACGACAAAGAGCCAAATTGACAATTGCATAAAGGAATGGTTCAGGCATGCGGGTGATCGAGTAAGATATCAAATAAAAAAAGATATGGAGTGTACAGCTAGAAAAGTCGTATAACCTGCTTATATATTACAAAGTATTACTTTAAATGTTTCTACTTTAAAAGTTTGTTAATTTAAAAGCTTGTTAGTTTAAAACATTGTTTTGTTACTATTTTTAATATAAATATTTGAGAAAAGGAAAGTCATTTTATGGCTGCTAAAGATATTTTATTATGATTATCCTGTTAATATTTTATAATATAAGAATACATGAAATATGGCTTAGTTTTGTAATAAAATTATATTGTACGTTTGTAAATATGCTATCTTTTTGTAGAATGGGTACGACAAGCTTTAATTTAATAAGCTCTGGTTAAACATTACCAATCCTGGATGTAGTCAATCCAACTAAAAGATGTATAGTTCCCGTTGCATGCACTATATATATATATATATATATATATATTGTCCTTTATCTTCTTAACCGGTTTTAAAACACCGATGTCTAAATCAAATAATACTGTATCCTGAATTTTTGACAGCCAAAAATAACCTAAAAGTGTGCAAGGCAATCAATATATTTTAATTATTAGCAGTAGAGATAAAATATTTCTTATTAGTGAAATATAGATTACCAATTTATTTTTTAATATATTAGAGAATATTTATTAAAATTTGTCAAATTACAAAACGATACCACACACATAGGTCATGTTCCAGAATTCTTTGCCAGTACTGTAAGTATTTACGTTTTTGTCTGCAATAATGAAGTATTAAAAAAAGATAGAATATAATATTCTCCGTACTGACAGTGAATTTTGAAACATATGCACGGCCATTAGACAACATTATTTACGCGGGCTTTTTAAAAATCTAATGCGCGATCATGGAAACCTCTTCAATTAGATGCCCACAGGTTTTCTTATGAAAAGCCCGTCTACAGTACAGGCGTCTACAAACAACATATGAAAGACATCTGTGAGAATTCATGCAACAGATCTGCCATAGACGTCTTTTCAAAGACACCTTAACAAAGACGTCGATCGGACGTCTATAAGATCGTTGTGCTGTGTGGGTATATACTTCGTATTTAAAAATATCGAGGATCGAATCTGAGGGTTTCGATATGGTATCGAGTCCGGTATCGATACTTCACTAGATTTTGCCCATCCCTAGCCTGTAACAGAAATAAAATAACCACAAAGTATATCTCCTTAAAAATTCACAATAATTTTCATTTTTTATTATTAATTTATACTCATCTAATATACTTTTTCTTCTCTGTTAGTAATAAAATCCTTCTTTCTTTTCCGCAATCGTTTTAAGAAAATATTATTTTTGTTTACGATCCAAAATTGAGGGTTAATCGCGCCATTTGACAGCTACGGATAAACTCCCTAGAAATGCCTTCGCCCCTCTGATTCCTACTTCCCCTCGCCTGACGCAAGATTATTGGGCTCAACTGTATAATATTAGCTATCTTTTATTTATATTTTTAAATTAAAATTATTTTGGATAATAGTTATTGTCACTTCAATGACGTCAGTGCCGTTCGCTGTTGGTACGTCAGTAATACCCCAATGCGATAGCCAAATCTGTGCTGGGATTCTGTAACTTCCCAGCGATGATTGTCGGTATCGCTAACTACCGATAGCTGTCGCTTGCAGTAACGAAAAGAGCGATTCTGTAACTTCCGTCTATATGGATTCAGTAACTAGTTACCGACAACTTTCGGTAAATGAATCGAGTTACCGAGAGATATCGCTAAGAGCGATTCTGTAACACAAAGTTTTCGATAATTGTCGTTAAAAATGTCGCGGTCGCTACCGAATTCTATCGTTAACTTAACGACAACCGTGATAGGCGTCGGTAAAAGTTTACCGAGAAAGTAAATGTAATAAATGTCACAAATATTTCTTAAATTAATAATTAGAAATCACAAAAAAGTACTTACAATAAATTTTCTTTATAAATTAAGCCTTACAATAAAAATCATAGGAAATAAAATTTAATATTTTTCCAATTTTTATATTTAAAAATAACTATGTATATATATATATATATATATCAAACAAATCATCTGGAAGCAAGGTTGCCAAGGCCGCCATCTTGAATAGTACTACGCTCTATAGTAAGTGAATTTTGATATAAGGAATGCAGACTGCACAAAGTATACTGCCAGCGGAAATACGTCAGTAGCCATCTTAAATGCAGAACGTAATATATAAAAAATTATATATATTATATTCACAGCCTGTCACCGTGAACGGCGTGAACGAAGACAAATGTTAGTATACGGAAAAATAAAGTGTAATAAAGAGTAGTGACAGCTTTGATCTATCTGACAGCTGAGGTACTTATGGTATAAGTGAATAAATAAAATAAAAATGCTTTTCCTAAATTGATTTTTAATTTTTATAAAATGTAGCCATTAATTAATTAGATTTGGTAATAAATACAAAAAATGCGTTTTATTATAACAAATGAGTTGAGGTAAAATAAACTCAATGTTTTTATATTAATTTGTTAACAAATGCATTTTTTTATTTATTATTGAGTCCAATAAGTTAACGGTTATTAAAAAAAAAATTCTTTGTAATGAAACAAAAAATGAAAAAATTTTAATCTTCACCAAGACTCGAACACGAGCCCACCACATGATAAACGGCACCCTTACCGCCTGCGCTACAGCGCTCACTTGATGTACCAAGAGCAAAACAGGCTTTTTAAAGACTGACTACAATTCTTTTATTAATTCGTCATAAATGATCAAGAATTAGCTGTAATAATAAATACATTTATCTACATAGCATTATTGTACTAAATTTATTGTTTTTAATTTGAAGCATACATTTTGCATGAAGATATGATAATTTAAGGGTAACCATTCAGTACTCTATATACAAAACTATTCATATGCTCAACTATCATAAATTAATTAAGTAATATTATAATATTTGTTATATGTAGTCGAATAACTATGATAAACGAGCATATGAATAGTTTTGTATTTAGAGTATTGCATGAACACCCTTAAAGTATCGTATCTTCATGTAAAATGTATGCTTCAAATTAAAAACATAATAAATTTAGTGCAATAATGCTGTGGAGATAAATGTATTTATTATTCCAGCTAATTCTTGATCGTTTATGACGAGTTAGTGAAAGAATTGTAGTCAGTCTTTAAAAGGCTGTTTTGCTCTTGGTACATCAAGTGAGCGCTGTAGCGCAGGCGGTAAGGTTGCCGTTTGTCATGCGGTGGGCTCGTGTTCGAGTCTTGGTGAAGTTTAAAATTTTTTCATTTTTTTTTCATTACAAGGAATTTTTTTTTTAATAACCATTAATTTATTGGACTCAATAATAAATAAAAAAATGCATTTGTTAACAGATTAATATAAAAACATTGAGTTTATTTTACCTCAACTCATTTGTTATAATAAAACGCATTTTCTGTATTTATTACCAAATTTAATTAATTAATGGCTACATTTGACCATTTTATCAATATTAAAAATCAATTTAGGAAAAGCATTTTTATTTGCTTTGAGTTTTTAGGTAAACGCAGCACCACTTCACACGGATGACACGTAAAAATGTCACGGTTAGCGGTAGTCGCTCTTCTTCTAAAGCCAATGTTGCCTGAAGTCCAAATCACACCTATGCTCTCCAGGCATAGTTGTGTTTGTACCGCTTCCCTTTAAATTTTCTATACTGCTGCTGGCTAGCGCTTATCTTCATTTTTGTTGCTAAAAGCTTGATTTTGGCATCACTGCCGTGTGGAACTATTAGTTTGCTAATAAAAGCAGAGGCTTAATTTTAAGAGATTGCAACATATAGTAATTAATATAGATACAATTGTAAAAAGAAAACAAAAATTTTATTTTACATATATTAACTTTAAATAAAATCCCACAAAGTACTGTAAAATATCTAACATGTTATATTATATATCTAATCTGTCAGCTTCTTTATTTTAATATTCATCTCAATTATCACAGTTAGATCCTCAGCGATGACACAGTAACCACATTATGGTGAATCTATTCTTTTTTTTTAAAGTTCGATCCACATAGCTTCATCCTCAGCACAGTGACATAGTAAACACATTACTATAATTTAATCTGAAATAAAATCCCACAAAGTACCACAAAATATTTATATCTTACATTTTATATTATAAAATTTATTGTTATACTTATCTAAAATGTTCAGTCCTTTATATACTTTTAAAAATTATTTTTATGTACATTTTACAAATTTCGTCACTTTATTTATTCACTTATACCATCAGTATATCAGCTGTCAGTAAGATTAAAACTGTCACTTTATTTCTTAATATTACTTTATAACTTGCGGTATGTATATTGTATGTACGATACAATAATACTAACATTTGTCTTGGTTCACGGACCATGCATTATGTATTTTGAAATTAGTAATTAGAAATATCTATATTGCGGTCCCTCTACAGTCTCTACCCTCTGACGTATTTCCGCCGACCAGTAGTATCAGCAGCGACTATAGCGTAGTACCCAAAATAGTACTACGCTATAGGATATGTCGCTTTTGGGGTACTACACTTGGCAACCTTGTCTGGAAGTCATATATTTAAATTTAAGAAGGATATTGTAATAATAATGTAGGGTATATGTATAATACTTTTATTAATTTCGTTTGTTAACAAATTAATGTTATTTTCGTGTATCTTTCTACGCTAAAATAAAAATATTTTCTTAAATTATAAAATTATCTAATGTAGATCTGTTTTACCCTATTCGAAGCTCTGCCGTGTTGTTTCGCATCAGTTTCGATAGATGGCGCGAGGGTATAATCATCTGGAAGCTGCAGGAAGCTAAACGATGGGATCGAAGCGCCGCCTATCGGCAAGGATTGCTTTGGGACACGGCATGAGCAATCTCCCGTTTCATCTCTGGTAAAACAGATATGCATTGTTGCCAGAAAGCGGACCGTCGGTCTGCAGAATTTTCCCCTCCACTTACAACCACAGATGCAGGCTCGTTTGCGTGAGCCATCCTCGCTGCTACCGCTGCTCGATGGTCACGAACACAAGTAGAAGCGTCCGTACATGTGTCGACCAGCTTCGCTCGCTCTCGGCTATCCTCGGATTAAAGAGAGAGCGGAGATACTTTCTCGGGCCTCTCTGTCTTTCTCGCTGTTAGCATCTAGCAGAAGAGTCGAGGCAAAATCTTTCCGCTTCGCTTTGCCGAAAATTTTCCAATATTCGATGTCATTTACATTTGCAGCCCAATGCCTTTATACCTGATTTTTTGAGCATATTTATTTATGAGCATTGACTTATTTAAATCAATAATCAATTAAGGAAATGCGTATTTGATATATAATAATTATTTTATCTACAATTTCATCGCTATATTTCGCTTATTTCCGTAAAATCTGCATTTCTTTAATTTATTATTGATTATTGTAAGTCAATGGCCATTAAGAAAAAAAGAAAAGAACCGAGCAGGCATCGAACCCGGGCCCACCAATCGCCACGCGGTTACCTTACCGCCTAGACCACGAGGCTTCTTCAGTGCACCGTAAACAGATAGTCTTCTTAAGGGATTGAAATCTTCTATTGAACCATATAAATAAACGAGCAACCGACAGCCTTATTCATTATTATTCTATCATAATGGTACACAAATTAAAGAATAATTATATAATGAATAGTTTTCAAAAGCTTTTCCAATAACCAAGAACGGAAACTGCGAGCGTTGATTATTTATCTTCGTTCTTGGCTACTGGAAAAGCTTTTGAAAACTATTCAAAATATAATTATTCCTTAATTTGTGTACCATTATGACAGAATAATAATGAATAAAGCTGTCGGTTGCTCGTTTATTTATATGGTTTAAAAGAAGATTTCAAGCCCTTAAGAAGACTATCTGTTTACGTTGCACTGAAGAAGCCTCGTGGTCTAGGCGGTAAGGTAATCGCTTGGCGATTCGTGGGTCCGGGTTCGATTCCTGATCGGTACATTTTTTTTTAAGATTAAATTTTTTTTAATGGCCATTGACTTACAATAATCAATAATAAACTAAATAAATACAGATTTCACGGAAATAAGCGAAATATAACGATAAAATTATAGTTAAAATAATTATTATATATCAAATACGCATTTCCTTAATTTATTATTGATTTAAATAAGTCAATGCTCATAAATAAATATGCTGAAAAAATCATGTATAAAGGCATTGGGCTGCAAATGTAAATGACATCGAATATTGGTAGATTTTCGGCAAAGCGAAACGGAAAGATTTTGCCTCGACTCTTCTGCTAGACGCTAACAGCGAGAAAGACAGAGAGGTCCAAGAAAATATCTCCGCTCTCTCTTTAGTCCGCTTTCTGGCAACAATGCATATCTGTTTTACCCTATTCTAAGCTTAACGCTCGTGCTTCGTGGTCTCTTCCGATAGATGGCGTTAGGGGTTAGATGGACCTGAGATGCGTTTGCCAACACCAGCGCCGCCTACCGGTAGGGATTGCCTCGGAACCTCGCATGAGCAATCTCCCGTTTTTTTTTTCAGTTACCGTGCTGTCAGCTACCGTGTGGCCTGTTTGAAACCATTGGTAACTTATTATCAAAAAGAAATAAGGAAAAATATTGTTTAGAAAAACGATCTGAAATCTTAATAATTGTTGAGGATAGCTCGGTTGGGAAACCTATTTTGACCCATAATACTAGTACTGTAGATATAAGATTGACGAAAATGGAAAACCCAACTAACCTAGAACATTCGGGAACTCAACGTATTGCAGATGCCAATGAAAACATGGATGAAAAGAGACTTAAGCAAATAAAATATGCAAAGGATCAGACTCCAAATAGATATACCAATATCCATACTGGCCCGTTTATAATAAACGTGACATCAACAGACCCCACAGATAACTTAGGAAACCTCCACTTGATGAAGATAAGTAAATCGATTAAAGAAATTTACAATGAGCCTTTTAGTATTACTAAAATAAACAATCATACAGTCAAAATAAAAACTAAAGATATGAAGGACGCTAATAGACTAATTGAAATACAGGACAAACTAGCCTATAAAAAATGGCTATTCTATATACCAAATTATGCTATAGCAAAAATAGGAATTGTAAGACATGTACTACAAGACCTTAAAACAGACGATATTCAAGAGAATATAAATAGCAATAAGAAAAATACCTTAACTATAAAGAGCGAAAGACTTAACAGATGGGATAGACAAAACCAGGTTCAAATACCCACAAATTCAATAAAATTAACGTTCCTAACAAACTCATTACCTTCATGGGTATACATATATAATGTAAAACTGAAGGTAAAACCATACATAGAAAAGGTGAGTAAATGTTTTGTCTGCAAGAGATTTGGACATAATTCTATTCAATGTAGAGGCCATAAAAGGTGTGACAATTGTGCTGGCGATCATGACGAAGTGAACTGTAATAACATAACTAATTGTGGAAACTGTAATGGTGACCACAATTGCCTTAGTCATGAATGTCCTATACTAAAATATATGATCCTACAAAAAAAAATCAAAGCTTATAAAAATTGCTCCAATTATGAAGCAAAAAAAATACTAATAGACAACAAATTTACCAATGAAAATGAGATAGAACTATATTTTGAAGATCTGCACAGAGATTCAAATAATTATCTATATAACTGCTTAGAAATATATATAAACAAAATGAAAAATAGATCTGTATTTACAAAAAGAAAGATAAACTCATACTCAGATATAACAAGAAACGATAAAAATGAGATAATTAAAACAGTAGACGTTATTAACATTGATAGTGATGTAAACAGTGATGAGTTTCAAACTTTACAGAACAAAAATGGGGAAGTGAAACCTGACGAAATGATGACTGGCATAGATGTGGCTAACAATGATGACATGATTGAAGACCTGGAATGTTCTACCTTGATGGTCACTATATACCAAGTACCTGTAGCTACCGTGGAAGATACTGGTAAGTCGGACACAATTATAAATACACAAAATATACTAAACAATGAATTTAATACTAATAAATATCAACTAAATAATGCTGATGAAAACACTGCAGAGAAGGCATCTGCCTCTGCCATCATAGATTATAATAAAAATAGAGATGATTACCATTTAGGGGTCAGCAGCATTAAGAGTCTACAAACTAAAATTAAATCAAAAAATAGTAAACCAAATGAAAAATTATACAAAAAACAAGAAGTCTCGAAAAAAAGGGATGTAAGAGATTTCCTAAAAACAAATAAAAATCCTAAATATACAAAAAACCAATAACATTTTATATAAAATAGTTAATATAGATGTGAAATAAAACTAGAGTCCAATAATTCCAAAAAAAAAAAAAACTATGACCATTAATATAATATTATAGAACAGCTGAAGTGTTAAATATAAAAAAAACTCTGTATTACAACTAATACACAAATTCGACCCAGATTACCTAGTAATAACGGAAACATAGCTCTCACAAAATGACCATTTCAATATCAACAACTATAAGTAATATAATTCGTAAAGATAGATCTAGAATAGGGGGAGGTATTGCAATTTTAATGAAACAAAACACTCTAGTATATAATATCGAAAACAAAATAATAAAAGACATTCTTCCGGAATCAATAATCATTAAAACTAAATTGAACAAAACTAATATTTTTTTCCTAGCTACTTATAATCCCCCCTCAAACACAATAAATAACGAAGACTGGCACAATATTATCAACCAAATGGACATAATAACGAAATGGAATAAAAATTACATTATCCTTGGCGATCTAAACTGTATATATACAGATTGGGGATCAACAAAAAGCAATAGAGGAGGTAAAATTCTTAATAAAATTATACATAAATACGATCTTAAAATAGTAAACAAATATACATCCACAATTAATAATAGAGCATATTATACTAGCATACCAGACATACTAATATCTAATAGAACCTTTCCCTTTACAATAGATAACTCTGTAGATAAGACCAACTATGACAGTGACCATTTCCCCATCGTCTACTACATCAAATCAAATATTGACACAACCAAGAGTCAGATTAATACCGGCAGAAATGGAATATACACAAACAAGGTTGATTGGAACAAATTCTACAATACATTACAACATCACCACATTGAAGAGCCAAAAGAAGACAACTATTTAGATAAATACAGAGAAATAGAAATTCTAATATCCCATACCCTTATCGAATATGGCGCTAAAAAAAAATGTAATAAACTCCATCAAAATAGGCAAAGTAATCTAGCCAAAAATAAAACAACAAACTATTGGTGGGACAACGAACTACAAAATTCCTGGAACGAGAAAAACCAAGCATATTAATGCTATTTAAACAAAACCTCTGAAGAAAACATGAAATTATTCAAGAAGAAAAAAAACGAATTTAAATGGCTATGCATACAAAAAAAGACAAAATCCTTCCAATCATTTGTAGAGGAGCTCAACCCAAATACAAATTCAACTATAATTTGGAACAAAGTAAAGAAACTAAAAAACTCCAAATTCTTGGAAGGTCCTAAATTAAATGAAGCCTTAAATGAAGAAAATCTGACGGAAACAATAAATAAATTGATTACACCAGGACCTACACCTTTACCTGATTTCAAAAATTCACTCAATACTTTCAAATACAGCTTTACAGACAAACCAATTAGCATAAATGAATTTAAAAATACAATCAAGAGAATAAAAATAACATCATTTTCAGGACCTGATTGCATAAGTAATAAAACAATTAAAAATCTCCCGATAAATATCATCAACAACATATTGAAGATTTTTAACTTCATACTATATCTAAGCATATACCCCGATAGCTGGAACAATATTGTTACTATCTGCTTAAAGAAACCAAATAGCAATAAACTCATACCAATTTCACTGCAGAACTGTATGTGGAAACTATTTGATAAAATAATGACCAAGAGACTAAATGATTACTGTGATATTAACAAAATACTTCCTAATCATCAATTTGGATTCAGACCGAGAAGATCATGTATTGATGTTCTCATATCCTTAACAAGCAATATATATGCTACTTTTATAAAAAATCAAATATGATAGCGGTCTTTCTAGACATCGAATCGGCATTTGACAAAGTAATCCCAGAAATATTGATAAAAGTATTAATTAATCACAAAATTCCAACCAATATTCAAAAATACATATTCTACTCCTTAACTAATAGAAAACATAGTTTCTATATAGGCGATAAATATATAGACGAAGGAATGGTTACAAGAGGACTTCCACAAGGATCCTCTCTAAGTCCCATATTATTTAATCTTTATTTACATGACTTACCAGATGTGATTGATAAAGAAAGTAGATACATACAATTTGCCGATGACATAGTAGTATTTAGCATTAACAATGATGTAAGACTAGCTGTACATTCTGTAATAAATTCGATTAATAATTTGAATAAATCCCTTAAAAAACTAGGATTAAACATATCAAATGAAAAATCATCCTTTATTCATTTTACAAGAAAATTTTCTGTAAACAAAGTCTGTAGTTTTAAATGCGATATAAGCACTATAAGCTACAAAAAAGAACACAAATTTTTGGGCGTAGTTTTCGACGAGAAATTAATCTGGCAGAAACACCTAATCATCTCTAAGGATAAACTTAAAAAAGTATTAAATATAATTAACTGGCTAACCAATATCAAATGGGGTGGTCATCCCGAAACATTACTTAAAATCATTAAGGCATATGCTAGACCAAAACTCGAATGGGGATCCTGTGTATATATAAACCCTACAAATAGAAGCTTTACAAACAGCTATGACTCTATAATCTTAACTCTGATAAAAAAAACAATAGGGTTAACAAAATCTGCCTCTAATAGAATCACATGGTTACTGTCGAATAGTTTAGACATAACAACAACCGCCAAAAATAAACTAGCTAGGTTCTTTTTAAACAGAATATCTACAATTAATCATCCCACCACAGAAACTTTAAAAAATTATCTAAATCTAATTGAAACACAAACTACAGTGTCTTCTCGATACATCCCACTTTTCCTAAAATCATACATAGATATAGTAAAATGGAATAAATACATATACAAAATTGATTACCCTCTCACTACTTATGAGGTGGACTACAAACTGAAAGTGCTGATTTTTAATGACGAAATAGGAAGACTATGTGAAAAAGCTGCTGACCCCAATATGGTCTTCAATAACGAACTAAGTAAATTAAATTGTACCCTTACTAATCTAAACAATATCTACTATACAGATGGATCTAGAGTGGTGAGCAAATATAGTTCTGCTGCAGTGTATGACTCTTATAACAATAATAAATTCAAAATAGGGCTAAATCCCCTTACAAATATATTTACAGCAGAAATGGCTGCACTTTGGTTTACTCTTAAACTAATAACAAAAGAAACTATTAATTCAAGCTTAAAAAATAAGGATTATATAGTTGTGTCCGACTCGCTCAGCGCTGTGATTAAACTATATTCCAATATCATAGAAAAGGATAGAGATTTCTTTTTAATTCAATCGGACATCATGTTACATTGTCTGTCAACTCAGAACGTTAGGATCATGCTTTTGTGGGTTCCCAGCCATAAGGGTATAGTGGGAAATGAAATTGCTGATAACGTGGCCAGAAACAATAGTCTCCCAAATTCGGTTAACGTCTCACTATTAAATGTTGATACCATCTACAATCAATTAATTATCAACAACAATTCCAAATTCTTAGAAGAAATAACTATACCGAGCAATAAATCTGATTATATATATTTCTGACCTGCTACAATAAAATCAATCTCAAAACACCTTGGTTTTACAACTCATGCCTCACCAGAAAGGAAATAACGATTGCAAACAGGATTTACTCTGGCCAATTTATGTGTAACTATTATCTGAACAAAATTGGAGCAAGACCTGACCCATTCTGTGAATTTGACAATCTATCTATACAAAATTTAGAACACATAATGTGGAAATGTCCAAAAAAAGATACAAACAGACATATTTTAGTAAAAATACTAAATAAATGTTCAATCAAAAATATAGATGAACCAATTATGTTATTATTAACCCAACTAAATAACAATGACATAAAACTATTAATAGATTTTCTTTGCTAAGACAACGAAATATAAATAAACATAAGACCAGACCATCTATTCAAGACAATAGTCAAGCTCCTTGCAACATATACAAATTGAAAGTGACGCCATCTATAATAGGGATATACAATAAGTCTGAAACTAAAAACATACAGATAGCACTGCACACAGAATGGCGGAAGTAAAGTGAAAATACTGAACAACCAAGAAGCAAGTACTATTTAAGGACCCTAATAAAAGTATTTTCTGCTATAATAGATCAAATTATTAGATATTATTAGACATCTTCCAATTGAACCATTATTGGTTAATCGCCAAGCTAGCGAAGACCAATATATAAAATAGAGAAAAAAAAAAAAATCTCCCGTTTCATCTCTGGCAGTACTTTCGGTACTACCGTAGTTTAACGTAGGTTTAGTGACGTCAGTAGACGTAAACGTAAATATAGTTGCACACAATCGTAAACAGTGTGTCTGTGTGTATCTCCTAGATATATGTTTTACTTCGTTTATTACGGTAAATCAGGTTAAGCTGCAATATTGACAGTATTAACCTTAAAACAATTTGAACCTAATTATGAAATAAATAAATGAAAAAACATGATTAGGCTGTTCTTATTTAAATTTGATGAGGTTATACTCATTAAAAGGATTTTTAATTACATAAAGGAATCAACAGATTAGATAAGTATAACAATGAATTTTATAATATAAAATGTAATATATTTTCTGGTACTTTGTGTGAATTTATTGCAGATTAAATAGTGATGTGTTTATTATCTGACTGCTAAGGGTCGAGCTGTGTGGAGTGAGAGATTAAAATATAATATACACCGTGTCTCTTGATTGCTGAGGATGAAACCACGTGGATTGAGTTGCTGAGGATAGAGCTGACTGGATGAAGTAAGATTAATATTTATATATTTTTAACACTGCCAAGGAGAAGTATACTGTCAACATTTATGTGCATCGGTGATTATCCAGAGTATATATAAATTGCAAGAAACTGTTAAGGTATTTGAAAACCATATGCTAAACTTTCAAGTATTGAAATCATTAACAAAATACATATTTAACTGTTTATTTTCTTTAAATTGATGTGGATTTCAACTGTCCGATAGGTTATCATACTGGGGGTGAATAGAGTTGACTGGATGAAGTAAGATTAATATTTATATATTTTCAACACTGTGCCAAGGAGAAGTATACTTTCAACATTTATGTGCATCAGTGATTATCAGGATTGCAAGAAATTGTTAAGGTAATTGAAAATCATATGTTAAACTTCCAGGTATTGAAATCATTAACAAAATACATGTTTAACTGTTTCTTTTCTTTAAACTGATATGGATTTCAATTGTCCGATAGGTTATATCATACTGAGGATGAAACTATGTGGATTGAGTCATTGCTGAGGATAGAGCTAACTGGATGAAGTAAGATTCATTTTCAACTCTGTGCCAAGGAGAATTATACTTTCAACATTTATTTGCATCGGTGATTATCAAGAGCATATTAATTGCAAGAAATTGTTAAAGTATTTGAAAACCATATGCTAAACTTCCAGGTATTGAAATCATTAACAAAATACATTTTTAGTTGTTTCTTCTCTTTAAACTGATGTGGGTTTCAACTGTCCGATAGGTTATACCTTTGTCAAGAATTAGCAGCATAAATGTGACAGTAATTGGTGCTAAAAAGAAATGTGGTATGCAAAGAGACAATGTCAGCTTTAATTATATGCTTGCTTGTAGTTTATTTAAAGCTTTGCGAATTGTTTGTCCAGTCATGCCCCTGTATCACCTCAAGCAGCTGATGGAGTTACTGAAGTTTCGCAAAGTCAGATGTTGATAAAAAGTCAAATGTTGATTAACAAATGGAATGATTCATGTTTCTTTAAAATATTATTTTCTTTGAAGAATTGAGATTTTTAAATGATGAATTTGATTTTAGGTTTACTCAGATGTTATCATTCAGTATTTTACAGTCACTGTGCAAGTATATTATAGCAAATAATAATACTTGTGCTTTGACTTAAATACATTTGGTACAATTGAATTAAAAATCCAAGGAGGAAGGTTCGCACACATACTGACTATTGGAGTTGAATGAACAATTGGGTTTTCACTCCTGCATTCTGGTACTAGAAACAGGCAAAGATGCAAGCATTGAAAGATTGGCAAAGTAAGAATTAGCCAATATTCAGAAAAATGTCATCCATTGCTCATCCATAATTTAAGAATGAGACTCATTGGATGAAATTCTGTAAAATTGAGTTAATAACTGTTGATTGTTTTCCTCTGTTACCTACCCAGATAGCAACGTCTGAAACCTCAGGTTTAATCACGACGTGATATGTATATATTACCGCATAATACTTTATTTTTGTGATCAGATTATGTTAAAACATAACATGTTAATATTAATGGTCAATAATGTCAATATGATCCTGAGCTCACATCGTGACATTTACTGACGTATCGTGAGGGCATGCTATATTCTACATTTCAAGTCATTTTGTAAGAAAAAAATGAGATCATGTAATGATAATAATATGAAGATTGCTGTCGACACACCATGAGTGAATTATGAGTACATTGAATGTAATTATGGTAATACATTTAATATTTTCAAATAACGAGTATTCAAGAAGCAAGCTATATATCGCTATCGGCGTTACAGCACGTACATTTTTTTTAATTAATGTGACCGATAAAATTACAGCCAGTCGAAATATATAGACAAATGGAATTTTGCTACTAACTAACGTCAGGCAGTGTAATGGACAAGGTATCAGTCTTATTATTCCAACGACCAGCGTTCAAGACCCACCAGGGGAAACGATTTTTCATCAGCAAAAGTACGGTCAAATCATTTGGACATAAAAAATGAAAGTAAATTTAATTAAATGCAGAGCGAAAATGTTGCAACGCCGGCGTTAAAAATTGAAGAATTATCCTACATCGGAATTCAACATTTTCTATCATTTAATGATACCTCATGACGTGAGTGCAATCTGAGGTACAAATGAGTCCTCATCTGTGTCTATTTTTGTCATCACGGAATACTGCATTCTGAGGACAATATGACAACATTACGACAGGATTTTGCTATCTGGGTATGCTAGTATTCTAGGCCAAAGGCAGTATACTGGTCATTGGTATTGATGAACAAATGCACGTTTATTCTCAATTGAGACTCAGTCCAAAAATTAATGGTTTCCACTCCATTTTGCAGCACCAGAAATCCGACCAGTTTCAACAGTGTATAGAAATTAGCGAAACCAACATTTGAGGACTCTGGCACAGGAAATGTTATAAGGACGACTCGCCAATGTATCTCCTATATCACCTTTGTCAAGAATTAGCAGCATAAATGTGATAGTAATTGGTGCTAAAAAGAAACGTGGTATGCAAAACGACATTGTCAGCTTTGAATATATGCTTGATTGTAGCTTATTCAAAGCTTTCCGAATTGCTTGTCCAGTCTTGCCCCTGTATCAACTCAAGTAGTTGATGAAACTAGTGAAGTCTAGCAAGCTCAGATGGTGGTAAAAGTCAAATGTTGATAAACAGAAAATGTAAATTAATTAAAATATACATTTTACTTAATTATTTTTATATGTTGAAAGAATGTTTATTGATTATGAAAAATTTAATCAAACTTTTATTATAGTGAAACTGAAAACATTAAACAAGTAGCCGGGGCATTAATTATGAAGTTCATTTATGCAGAATGCATTACAAATATCAATAAATTCAATGTGTTGACTGTGATATTTTTTCAATATTAATATATATTATTTTATTAGTTAAGCGCTGCTATTTCAAAAAATGAGAAGTGTGGAAATTTTCTTTAAATTCTGTAGAAAAATTAAAAGAATTATTTAATTTTTTAAATATTATACTCTTACAAAACGTTATGAAATCCCACAAAAAACAGACTTCGCCTGTAAAAAAAGGCGGCAAGTACATAAACCATTTAGCATAAATAATATAGTAAAATTGTCCAATTAAAAAAAGTAGTGAAATCCAAATATTAGGCAAGTGTATTTTTTCACCTTAGCAAAAGTTAAATTTTTGAAAAAAAAAGGAACAACAAAGTTACTTGCCGGGCCCGTAATGTCCATGCACAGTGAGAAATAGAATCGTCTGTGGTTCGGCTAACTTCACTCTGTATTTTAACATGAAATTTGCTGTACTACGCTATAGCTGAATCTCACACACGATTCAATTTCCCACTGTGCATGGACATTACGGGCCCGGCAAGTAACTTTGTTGTTCCTTTTTTTTTCAAAAATTTAACTTTTGCTAAGGTGAAAAATATACTTGCCTAATATTTGGATTTCACTACTTTTTTACTTGGATAATTTTACTATATTATTTATGCTAAATGGTTTATGTACTTGTCGCCTTTTTTACAGGCGAAGTCTGTTTTTTGTGGGATTTTTAATTGCTATAAACGTAAATCGATTAAAAAATAATCGATTTTCTTATCATTAATCGCCGATCCCTAAGTTGCATTCCTGCGGTTAGGTTGGATCATGATCTGGATCGGATCACGAACGTAAACGTTCTGTTTGATCAGTCTGATCGCCAACCCTCTGAATCTCCTGATCGGATCGGCGAGCTCACGCGGAAGCCTCTGATCCATCTAGTAATTTTTTTTCGACGTTGCATTCCTGCGTCTAGGTTGGATCGTGTTCTGGATCGGATCACGAACGTAAACGTAATTAAACACTAGTGAACACGCTTGTGTTCATCTGTGCCTGATTGGGTACATTGTAACGTCTGTAACGTCTCTCTCTCTCTCTCTCTCTCTCTCTCTCTCTCTCTCTCTCTCTGGGAGTATATACTATGGCAACCAGCCGATTTTAACGAAATAGTGGGGGGGAACTAAGTCATGTGCCTGGGTTCAGCGCGCACCCCCTACTCCAAGGGTCAGAGGGTCCAGCTCTAGGTGAAGAAACGTAGCAATTAAGTTTCGAAGGATCATTCATTCTAATTACTTCCTTAAATCAAGCTACACTGTTTTTCCTAAGTCGATTTGCTTCAACTTTGTTTGAACCACTTGTATTTTAGTTAGTATCTACTTTCACTGTATTCATTATTCTTACTCTAATTATACTGTTTTTACTCATTTCTTAAGTGAAATTAGTGTTTATATTCTTTCGCATTTTCCACCCTCATCATCACCCAAGAAGCCACTTCTCCACGAAAACAGGTATAAGTCTCAGCATTTGTTTCATACGAACGATCGAATCGCGACCGGTCCCGGGTAGACTAGTCCAAACGTATAGTGCCCGAAACGGATAATTTACGAACGAGCCGATTCTACATATTGAAATCCGTCCCCGCGAATCAGAACGTTACAAAATTGGTGTCAGAAGTGGGATACGCGATTCGGAAAATTAACAAAATCCCAAATAAGTAAGAAAATGTCCAACGGTAAAGGTCTGACCTCAGTCCATTTCGACCAATTACAGGCGGAATTAGTAAATAGTAATCATAGGGTTAAGGAATTAGAACTAGAATTAGAAAAGAAAAGGGGTGGGTTATCACAGGACGAGGTCGAGCTACTGCGGATAGAGAGACAAAATAGGGACAAGAAAATGCGCGAAATGGAGAAAACGATCGAGGTGTTATCCGCGAGGCAGGGAAATCCTGAGGGGATTGAAAACCTCCGTGCAAAAATTGACGCGTTAGAAAAAGAAATCGGAGAAAGGGACAGGCGCGAGGAAAATCAGGATGCTGTTATCAGCAGGCTAAGGAGCCTTGTAGTACAAAACGATAATGAGCGCGCCGTCAGGTATAACGAGGACAGGAATGACAGGTAGATAGAGAAAGAACGCCACTTAGTGTAAACTCCCAAGATACGTATTAGAGCCCTGACAAGGCAATCAAGCTCGTAACCCCGTTCGACGGAAAAAACAGCGAACTCCGAAAACACCTGATGAGTTGCCGACGGATCAAGTCACAGGTTGCCCCCGAAATGCACAGAGCTTTCGTGGAATTACTGGCAAACGAGCTACAGGGAACAGCGGGAAGGGTTACTTTGGGAACCCGATTCGATTCATACGAAGAGTATGAACATCACCTGAAAAGGTTGTTCGGCGTAAACAAATCGGTAAATCGGTGCTTAGGAGAATTAAGCATTATGAAACAACAATCTCGCGAAAATTTACTCGATTACATAGGCCGTTTCAAGTTAATTTCCACCGCGTTAATAGAAGGGGTGGAGGATGAGTGGCAGGGCTCACCACCTGTGGGTATTATGCGGAAACACGAGGATGACATCTTAAAGTCATTTGTTGACGGCCTACGAGACGATCTGCATTTGAGAGTGCGAATGTCCAGATACGGGGACTTAAAAGAGGCGATTTCCAACGCCATTGAGATAGATCGCGATTTACAGCCTGAAAAGAGATCAGGAAACGCTGAATAACGACAACCAGCAACACCACCTCAACCCGGGAGGAATAATCAGAACTCTTCACCACCTGGAGTTCGGGAAATATGTCGTTATTGCAAAAACCAGGGTCACGATATATCGGTCTGTAGGAAACTCGCTTACAGAAAAACCACGCAGGGTCCAGACCCCCATGCCGTTCCTTTCACTCCCAATCCGCCGAATAATTCGACTAACCATAATCAGAGTAACCAAACGTGGAATGACTATAACAGCCCGCGGTATAATTCCTCACATCCTTCCCCGGGAAACAACCGACAGTACCCTGTGAGGTTTATGCAATCGGACCAACCAACCCTCGAAGCAAACCAAAATCCAGCGAATGAATATCAACATCCTCCACAACCGTTAGAACAATACCCGAGTGAAAACGTTCACAACTACGCGAGCAATTACAATGGTAATAATGAGCCTCTACCCGGACATTTTTTAGACCAAGACCTGCCGGGACCTTCGCCGGGTCAGAATTAAAAATTGCCACTATCAAGTTAAACTGCAACAAACACCGGAGTGTCGAGTGTATAACCGAGTCTTTGTTAAACCCGGCGGAATTCTTACTAGACACGGGAGCCCAAGTAAACGTTATAAAACTCCGCAAATTACCACACCATGGATTTAATAGCTCCGAAATTCTATCGTTAACAGGGATCACGGAAGGAAAGTTGGTCACTTTGGGCTCGATTAGAATAAACCTGTTTGGAACGTCTGCCAAGTTCCATGTAGTTTCAGATTCTTTCCCCATTAAATATGACGGCATCCTCGGGGATGAATTCTTTGCGCACAATGAGGTGCAAATTAATTACGAAGGAAAATGCTTGAAAATGAACGGTATCACCATACCGTTCAAAATTCCAGAAGTAATCTCGCTGCGACGTGTAGCCCTTTTAAATTTCGGATAGGCAACCCGGAAATGAAGAGGGGGTGGGTCCCCAGGATTAATCTTCTCCAGGGGCTATATGTGGGAGAAGCTTTAGTTACCAATTCCGAAGGGTATGCCCATGTCGCTGCCCTTAATATTAATGAAGACGATGTGTTGGCTGAAGTTCCTACTGTGGAGCTTCTTGAATATAACGGGGTGAATAGCGAAACACCACCGTCCTCTGAATCCTCTGAATCCGCTGAATTTCAAAATATTTTCCAGATTTCTAGTAGCAGTAGGTTAGGGTTAAATTTAAATCCAGATAGTTTAAACACTGAAGAAAGGAAGTACGTAACGGATTTAGTTTCAAAACACATAGAAAATTTCAGGAGACCAGGGGGCCAATTAGGCCCAGCCAACACTCCAGAATGCTCTTTCGATACCATTGATGAAATCCCAGTCCATACTAAACAATACAGGTTCCCTCCTATTCACAAGACCGAAATAAACCGACAAATACAAGAGTTGCTAGATAACGACATCATTGAACCCTCATTCTCTCCTTTTAATTCCCCTGTCTGGATTGTCCCAAAAAAAGAAGACGCCGATGGTAATAAGCGTTGGCGCATGGTGATAGACTTTCGCCACTTGAATGAAAAAACCATAGCCGATAGATATCCACTGCCTAACATTACGGAAATCTTGGACCAACTAGGAGAGGCTAAATATTTCACGATACTAGATCTGGCATCGGGTTTTCATCAAATCGAAATGTCTAAAAAGGACGCTCACAAAACCGCTTTCTCTACCCCCCACGGACACTACCAGTTTAAACGAATGCCATTCGGCCTGAAAAATGCCCCAGCCACGTTCCAACGCGTCATGGACTCGGTGCTAGCGGGGTTACAAGGGACAGAATTGTTCGTTTATATGGATGACATCGTTATTTATGCCAGAACCCTCCAAGAGCACACAGTAAAATTCGAGAGGTTGATGAAAAGACTGAGGGACGCTAATCTTAAACTACAGCCTGAGATATACAGTTTTCTGAGGAAAGAAGTGGTATATTTAGGGCATGTTATCAGTGAGGACGGAGTTAGGGCAGACCCGAAAAAGATAGAGGCACTTCAGACTTTTCCCTTACCTAAAAACCCCAAAAATATAAAACAGTTCTTGGGACTCGTAGGTTATTACCGACGATTTATCCCCGGTTTTTCTAAGGTCGCCAAACCCTTGACGGACCTACTGCAAAAAGCGAAGCCTTTTGTCTGGACTCAGTTACAACAAAAGGCATTCGAAACTTTGCGGGACGCCCTGTGTACGGCTCCGATACTCCAGTACCCGAATTTCGACAAGCCTTTCATAATCACAATGGACGCATCAGGTTACGCGATAGGCGCGGTGTTGAGCCAAAGAGACGTAGGCAAAGATCTGCCGATTTCTTACGCGTCGCGTGTATTAAACAAAACTGAGGCGAAATATTCTACCATAGAAAAAGAATGTTTAGCCATTTATTATGCCATCTCCACCTTTCGACATTACATTTACGGGCATAAATTCACGGTGATCACCGACCATAAGCCATTGGTGTGGCTCAAAAACGCAAAAGACAAATCGTCCAGACTCTGGAATTGGTGGTTGAAGATCTCTGATTTCGACTTTGAAATAAAGCATAAACCCGGAAAAATAAATGACAACGCAGACGCCCTCTCGAGAAACCCTCCAGAATATGTCCTTTTCAGTCGTGTCCTTTATTACACCGACTGCAATAAACCTAAGCTATGCGGACCCCCTGTTAATCTCTTTATTGACCAAGAGACAGAAACCAGCACACAATGTTTAGACTACGAGGAATCTGAGCCGACAAGCATACGAGACAAAGCAGAAATCTACGCTCTCCGTGAAGACCCCAGTAGCGACGAATTAACCGACGACGAAATAATAGACGATATAAATGACACCGTGCAAACTACTACACCCGAAAACATCGACTCACCCAAGTTTGTCGAAACACGCGATTGTTTGACTAATCGGCGCGATAACATCGTTATTTTTACTGATTGCGAAGGAATACCCGTTGACAAAGGCGCTCTGAAGTTACGTGAGGAGAAACTTTTGCCCTCTTATCAAGGACTAACGTTAACCGAAGCCCATATAGTTTACCAAAATCAGAAGGTCCTTGTAACTCTCCCAATAAAAAAGGAACACAAAGATTTATTAACGGACGAAAATTTAAACCTAGCTTTGTTATCATTATTGCAAGTACAGGACACTTTCAAATTTAAGACCATGTGCCTAGCCAAAACAGAATCAATAGATGATACTCCTTGGAAACGAATCGTAAACCTACTAAAACGAATTTTTATTGGAAGAGAGATTACCTTCATAGTCTGTAAACAATTGGTAGTAACCCCGGACAAAGAAACACGGAAAACCTTAATTAGGGAATATCACGAGTCTAGCTCAGGAGGGCACAAGGGTATCTCAAAAACGTATAACAGAATGCGGCCTTATTACCATTGGAATTCCATGAAAAGGGATATCCAGGATTTCATTCATAATTGCCGGGGCTGTCAACTCCGCAAACTAATTCGAGTAAAAATAAAGCAACCGATGGTCTTAACAGACACGCCGGGAGCTTCATTTGACAAAATAGCCTTAGACATTGTTGGCCCTTTACCCGAAACACCTAAAAATAATAAATATATCTTAACCATGCAGGATTTACTAACAAAGTTCCTAATTGCTGTGCCACTGCCGGCTGCAAATAGTATAGAAACCGCGCAAGGACTGCTTAAGAGATGCATCTGTGTATTCGGCGCCCCGAAATCCCTACTCACAGATCAAGGGTCGAATTTTCTGTCTAGCATAATGAAGAGCGTTTCGAAAAAATTCAACATTAAACAGTTCAAAACCACTGCGTATCACCCGCAGTCCAATGGATCCTTGGAAAGGTCCCATCATGTATTGGTCGAGTACCTAAAGGCTTATGTTAATGAAAATTGCAACAATTGGGACGAATGGTTGGAAACAGCCACGTTTTCGTACAATACGAGCGTACATGAGAGTACCCAGTTCACCCCTTATGAATTGGTATTCGGAAAAATAGCTAGGCTCCCTGCGTCAGACCCACCAATAGAAGAATCTACCGAGAACACATACGTCGAATATATCACAGAATTATTTCATCGCATTAATGATGCCCAAACGTTAGCTAGGGAAAACCTGATAAAATCCAAAGAACGGAACAAAAGATATTATGACTCCCGAATTAGACCGGTTACTTTCAAAAGAGGAGACTGGGTATATATCATAAAAGAGCCGCGAATGGGGAAATTCGCAAACCAATACGAGGGACCTTTCGAGGTTTTGGAAACGCTCTCCAATAATAATATTAAAATTAGATATAAGAACAAAATACGCATTGTACACGAAGACAAGGCTAGGTTAAGTAAAGATGCGCCTGGATTTCAGGACACACCATGCACGCCTCATCTCCCCACATCCCCCTCATCTTAGCACTCGTACATCTCTGCACGGGGCTGATCGGTTATGACTGCCGAGGACCACACCTGAATGTCACCACCATCAGCCTATTAGATGTAGATGACTGCAATATAAAGAATATCCAAACCGAAACCACCCCTACCTATATCCAAGTCCTCCAAATCGCTGACTATCAACCCATCGAGATCATACAATGTTTGGTCCATTATTCACGGACCGTAAAATACTGCGGAATGCACTCGCACACCTCCGAGGTACACAATGGATTTGTCTCATACATCAAGGAGATCAACGAACAACAGTGCCGTACTATGCACACTACTGGTGTTTTTTACTTTAATGACCATATAGTCTTATCAGATCTGAAACCTAATTCCACCACGTCAAGGCCAGTCACGGCTGCAGGAAGAATAGGCAACGATGGGAAGTGCATCGGAACCTATTACGCGGATACTTACGGGTCATGGGACAATGTAATAGTTCAAGGGTCATTGGAAATCACGCTGAAATCTGGAATAAGTATATTACGAACACCTACAGGCAAAATCAACTTACCTTCCGGCACCGTATGCAACGCAGGGGAATTAGAATGTATGGATGTACAAGACGGATACACCTACTGGCAGCTCACTCCTTCAAGCACCTGTGATTTCTCCGGATACGACATTTTATACGAGGGTAAGGCTCAGAAACTCCAGGAACTAGGGTCAATAAACGCACCTGAGATCTTCTCTGTTATCTCCAATGACGTCACTTTCGCTTTGACCCGTACTACTAGCTTGAAGGTATGCGGATATGAATTGTATCGCACAGAACATCCTAAGCTATTCGTATTAGAAACCCAAGCGGGCAATACCTTCCCGAAATCCCGGGACATGTCCGTTGAAAATATGGATTTATTCACCTATATAAATTCGAAGTTTATCTATGTAGAAAGGCACATTCGTAATCAAGTAAATTCACTATATGCAGACATCATCAGACAAAAGTGCGACATGGAACGTCAGTTATTAGAGATAACGCTGTCAACCGCTGCCCCCAACCCCACGGATTTCGCCTACACCCTTATGAAGGGCCCCGGATACACCGCGGACCTGGCCGGAGAGGTCATCTACGTGATAAAGTATATACCCGTGCGAGTGGAAATTCGGGAAACAACGGACTGCTTTTTAGAACTTCCTGTGACATACCTCAATGAATCATACTTCGTGGCCCCCAGATCAAGGGTTTTAAAAAGATACGGCACGAAAAGAGACTGCTCCAGTGTCCTACCAACACGACATTTGACCGAGCACGGATGGGTGCGCCTACTGCCGAAAGCTTTAGATGTAAATGCCCCTGAAAAATTGAAGCCAAAAACCCGACTCACCTGGAGATATCTATCACCTGGTAATCTTGCTACTTCTGGTATCTATAGTCAAAACGACATCGATCGGCTGAGAGACCACATTATGTTCTCAGCCGAGAGACCTGCACTAACCAATAACGTCATCAGGAGTTTTTCGGGGCGTCCATCTATGGAGGAGGGTGTATCTATTCACTACCTCTTAGATGAAACCGCCATAGAAAAGATCACACAGACTACTTTAGGAAAAATTTGGATAGGGATGACTACATTTGGGACCACGAGTGCTGGTTTGTGTTGGGAGTCTATCTGGTATACATAATGATCAAGATGACGATCGATACGCTATTGCACGGCTATGCCCTGCACGCTGTGTACGGTTGGGGAATTCACTTGGTGGGAGCGTGCTGGAACTCCCTCACGAATTTGCTGCTTCATCGGGCCGTCGCAAGGAGACAAAACCAGGGTACGGAAGCTGAAAGAGAAAATGACGAAATGGAAAGAGGAACCGACGGGACTGTCCCTGAAGATCCACGCCTCAGCACTGAACCAACAATATATCCTACCTTACGCCGAACCGAAAGGTCCATGGACCTTCACAGAGACGATCTCGATGGGCGAAATGAAAGACGAATACCTTATACTCCTAGTGCACCGCTCAATCCTAGTTCAACATTCTTAGATCTCACTAGAGGCAAAACAATTGCTACTAACATTCTTAAACGATACTAACAATCCTTTATTACAGGTTTCCCTTCCAGACCCTTCTACCTCACGCAGCAGCATTACGACCATGGACGCGGAACCATTTTATATCAAGGGGACGAATACAGTGTACTGCACAAAGGGTTCCCGCATCGTACTCAATGGAGATGTTGTCAGCCTTGGGCTCATATGCCACCGATGCTTCAATAACAAGGGTCCCGAGTTGAAACAACTATACCACGTGCAAGAACAACTGCAGATTTCAAGGTCAACCCCTTCTAAGGAAATAAAATGTTTCGAGTGCCGAAAGGAAATCTATTCCAGTTACCCTCGCTGTCCCAGTTGCCTCCTGTGCTTCCTGGTGGATAATTGGTGCAATAACTGCATGGTGGAGGATCCCCAATACCGTTTCCACAAAGTTTGCAACCTGTGTGAAACATACATCGATGACCCCAGGAAAGAGTGCCCGCGCTGTGTCAAGTGGGTCTTGGAAAGGCGTACCAGGCAACTGAAAGAAGAAGAAGATGCTCTGGCCTCTACTTCGGAAACTAGCTGTAATTCCATAGTTAATAATAAGTAAAACCTTCGTGGCGAGCAATGGGCTCCCTGACCCCATTTTCATAAGAGAATTATTTTAATTCTCTTATTATCCCAGGGGGGGAGGTGTAACGTCTGTAACGTCTCTCTCTCTCTCTCTCTCTCTGGGAGTATATACTATGGCAACCAGCCGATTTTAACGAAATAGTGGGGGGAACTAAGTCATGCGCCTGGGTTCAGCGCGCACCCCCCACTCCAAGGGTCAGAGGGTCCAGCTCTAGGTGAAGAAACGTAGCAATTAAGTTTCGAAGGATCATTCATTCTAATTACTTCCTTAAATCAAGCTACACTGTTTTTCCTAAGTCGATTTGCTTCAACTTTGTTTGAACCACTTGTATTTTAGTTAGTATCTACTTTCACTGTATTCATTATTCTTACTCTAATTATACTGTTTTTACTCATTTCTTAAGTGAAATTAGTGTTTATATTCTTTCGCATTTTCCACCCTCATCATCACCCAAGAAGCCACTTCTCCACGAAAACAGGTATAAATCTCAGCATTTGTTTCATACGAACGATCGAATCGCGACCGGTCCCGGGTAGACAAGTCCAAACGTATGTGCCCGAAACGGATAATTTACGAACGAGCCGATTCTACATATCGAAATCCGTCCCCGCGAATCAGGACGTTACAGCATCCAGACCGCTCAATGAGCGCTCGGTGAGCGCTCGCCAAATCCCCTAGACAAAAGTACTGGATGAAACTGCTCATTAAGCTGCTCAGAGTGAGCGCCCGCCATTTTCGTGATCCTAATTTTCAGTCGCTCACTCAGCCTCACTTTCTGCTCACTCTGAAGTTTTCGCGCGAAATTTAAAAGTTACTTAACATCCCTAGATCAGTATAATAAATTTGAAATGGTTGCAAGTAGTCTGGGATACCGTTTCGTTGTAAAAAATTTTCTATTTTCTTTTAAAAGTGAAGAAACTTTAATTAACTTTTTAGAAAATAAAACATAGCATTTGAGCAGCAATACAATATTAATGAAATATTATATGCAATTACAGAAACGGAGGATATTAATGCAAGAATAAATAATGGTAAGGTTAAAAGATAAAAGCTCATTGAAATCCGACTATTATATATATAAAAATTATAGCTGTAATTTATGTGCCTTTTATGTATGAGTGAGCAATAAGCGTAATGTCCACACGTCCAGTATATCGGTAGAGGGAATTTTCTCCGAAAAATTACTAGGCCAAAATAACGACTGCGCACGGTCATCTATACATTTTTGGTATATGAGTGATTCTCGAGTCAGCTCGTAGTCAGCATTCGCTTAAATTGTAACATAACTGCTCCGTTGACATTTCTGTGTAAATGTGTTGATGTGAATTTCGGAACAATGTGGAATAGCAGAAATAGTACAGAGAAGAGGTTATGGATGAATAAATAAACATTTTTAGATAAGTATAAATTTTTTATTGTGCAGACCTGAATTCTTGCATAGTAATGAGAATATTATTCTTTGTAAAAACTTTTCATATTCTAGGAAGACTACTAGCTACGTAATGCTTTCATCATTTACCAATACAGCAACTTGGAGGTTACGTTACTAGGTTAAGTCATCCTGGAAAGATAATTTGCTATCAGAGATGAAGAAAAATAGTTTTTCAATGTTACAGGCTACTCTGATGCTAGTAAATTGATTTTGTAATGGTTTGTCAAAGTTTCTAAGTTTATTTTTCTGTCCGCAGAATGCTTAACTTACTTATATTTCAGAAAAATGACAAGGTGTAAAATACTTTTCGTTCTTATCTATTCAGCAATTTGGAATGGTGTTACAATAACACATACAAAATCACCCTAGAGAAATATCAGCAGCTGGGAGCGATACAAAACTTTTCAGTTTTGTCTTGAGGAGATTATTTGTGTATGTGCAAAAGTTATTGTTCCTGCAGCAATTAAGAGTTTGTAGGTTAAAAACAAATTTTGATAAAAAATCCATTCAAAGTTGAAAGGTTGTAGACTAACAAATGTTAAATTTTATATTTAGTACCTACAGTACTACAGAGATTTTTAGATAAGCTCTTGAAGCCACTAAAATGGGTAAAGCAATTGCTGTACTTCTTTTGTTTAATAGAAAGCTAATACTATTTTGTCGAGCTTACAATTCTTGAATATTTATACATTTGTTACGACATAGATCTAATATAGCATAGTTTTAAGCCATCTGGGAGGTATTTCCTAAGTAAAATGCTTGCAGATTGTATAAATGTCATCTTGCATTCATCTACTGGAAGTGACTTAATTCAATAAATAATTCTGAGATCACCAGGCAAAGTGAATTTTGATTTTAGATTGTCTAGGAGCCAAATGTACGTGACTCATTTTCGTATTTCCTTAAACTGCAGCACTTTTTATCGTAAAGAGAAACAAGGCATTTTTCGTTTAAGTATACTTTTCAAAAGTAATGTGCAAAAACTACAGGTAGCGTACAAAATCCATTACTTTCAAAAATAATTTTGTCATTCTAAATCTGACATACTTGTTATGTTTCTTAAAATGACTTGAACATGAATGTAATATTTTGTTTATCTTTGCATTTATAAGAGACATTAATTTTTTGAATGTCTTATTCTAACAATTTTGTATCCTTTAAAGTGAATAAAATAAACAGTATTTAACATCTATAGTCTAGATTATTTTAATTGATGCAGTTTTCATATAATTCCAAAGGTATAAATGTATCTGATAGATATCGCTTAATGCTCTTATTAATCTTACATTGTCCTCAACCAAACTTTTCTGTTAAATTACATGTTTACGCTGGAATAAGATGCTTTGTTACTGGATAAATAATAATCGATAAAGCAATGTTATGTAAAATATTTGAGTCATCCAATTATGTGCGGTAATCCAGGCATATTATATATGGTGTATTACTATATATAAGCTACAGAGCAATTTCAAATTTGTGTTTGGATATGAATGTAAAATGGAAAATACATTATTTGGTATTAATATTATATATTTTCTAAGTAGATTAATGATTGAGTTTGCTTGACATGAGGGTTTACCTTTTGAGCTGTGCTGCAGCTTTGGAAATTCCAACTAGCCTTGAATATGTACGATAAAAATCATCATTTCTCTACTAAAATAATTAAATATAATAATATAAAAACATTAAGGAAAACAATCTTTTTCATGAACGTAGTTTATTAATATAACAATAACCAGTATGTGGGATTATTAGCAAACACTTTAAACAGGCAAAATTCATATTGATCTTGTAAGTGCCGTTTAATCTCATGATGACTTATGGCAGCAGCAGGACAAAGAATGGACTGAATGCTAGCTGTTGTTGAAGGCTTGACTTTGATTAACTCCTGTTACAAACTAGCATGAAACCGAGCAATGAAAATAGGAATTTCTGCAAATAAATCATCCGGGTAGGTAGCAAACCAGCCAGCAGAGAACACCATCGTTTGTGTGTGTGTGTGTGTGTGTGTATGAGTTTGCCAATTATCTTATAAACTACGTCTCTTTTAAAATGGTCTGCCAGCTCTTACAAATTAATCGGTTAATACACAAGTCAATACAAATTTGCATATACAAAGAAAAACACATGTTTGTAAGCTACTTCTTCCTATATAGTTTAGTATTATGAGACATGTTTGTGTGTGAGTATACAAATTTATATCCCCACCATTTTTTGTGCATTCCAATAACTAAAAATCATTTAATTTTTATTTTTATAGTCTCATCATAAAGTTATGAAATTAATGTAGAAATATGTATATAGCGGCAGTATACAATTTTATCAAACGGTTTATTAAATTGATACAAAATATATTTATCATAGTTTTAATAAATTTGTATTTAGTGGTCCTTCCCCAACTATTTGTGAAGGCGACAGGCGTTGAAGGTGGTGCACTGTAAGTGAACACAAAAATCTGATATTAATTTAAGTATATTTTTATTACCCTTATGTATTTAAAGAAATGAATCTCCTTAATAAATATTCGACCGACAATTATCCTTAATAGAAATATATATATAGTAGCATATGCTCCACCTTTCCGCAAACAATAAATGAAAGATTTTTTTAATCAATCTTATAATAAATGAGAGAATATATATAATTTTACATTGTATATTCTCTACCGCTGCTTAATAAAATATTGTAATATGGTATGTTAAGCCTATGCAAGCATTACAATGTTAAATTTGTTTTACATTTATGTTGCTAATATATTCTAATAAAGTATTACACACAATATTATTCAATATATATATATATATTTAAAAAGCGTATGTGTCACAAACGCTTGGGTTTTATGATACATCTTTGTAGGAGTGTTTATGAAAGCTTCTAAGTTTAGAGTTATTTCCTAAATGCAATATAAAAATAGGATGATATTTAAAATTTATTATTACTAATCACCGATAACCATATAAGGTGAAACATCATTAATACAAAATTATGTCGCTTTTAACATTTTATTTACGGGCTAATTAGGATTGCATTAAAGTTAAGGCATAATTACCATTCCGTATATAAAGCGTTAAGTAACATAACTTTTGCTTAAAACAATTCTTATTAGATCATGGAATATAGGGAGATCTTCGCAGATATTGAATAACATGATTTACTCCGTTTTATTATTAAAAGGCATTTAAATTGCTACGAAATGGAAAGCTGAACCTGCAATAAACATTTGCACGAAAATATCAAAACTTAAATTAATACTAGCATTTGGTATACATTTTTTATGATAATACTTCTTAATTGTGTACATTTTACTGATATAGAGAGTAAGTTTATTTTATTGTTACAAATTTTGATGAAAATTTCAATTTAAATTTTATCGATAAAATATATTAATACTGATACGACTCTTTCCTTTTATGCGACTGTATGTTAGATACCTAATTTTAAACCGTATTCTTAAAATGATGTATGGACCGTGTTTAACATTTAGAAAAAGTAGAGAATAATAAATTGAAAACATTCTATTACTTATTTTACCAACGGAATACGATTTTACATTTGTCTTGAAGTGAACATATAAGGATTCAATCTACCATATTTTTAGCAAATACAAAAAGATATTCCATTCCCCCCAACAACGCAGAAATTGGAATATCCTTGGGTGTGCCAAATACGTTATAATATTCTACATAGGCAATTTTAAGGTTGTCTGTCCCTTAAGGGGTATACTTTCATTATGCTTATAATTTAATGGAAGTAATTTACCCTTGTTAAAATGCTGGATAGAATCTAGCTCGTTCTATCGAAAAAAGATAAATTCTATCCCAGCATTTTAAAAACGGTCATTAATTATCGATATTAAAAAAAAAAAGAATCATTGCTTATCGATTGTAAATTTATAAAGGACAGATTCACAAGCAATGCAAATTTAGTTTATTATTAAAAACAAACTGTTTAAAATGTCTTATTCGAGTAATATGAATATAAAGAAAAGTTCATCTGTTTATTACGAAGATGGATATGTATATCATAAGAGTAAAGTATATAGAAAAAATAACGGTGATATTATTCTGTAAGTTCATCTCCATTACAAAATAAAATAATTATTATATTTTCAAAAATACATATTTTTGCAGCTATTTAAAATGTAATGTGCCTGGTTGTCGGGGAACAGCAAAATTGAGAGGCAATATGTTTGCAAGTGGAGCAATCCATAACCACGACAAGCCTTCCAATTACAAGGCAATAGCAGTTTTTAGAAAGAATATGTACGAGACAATAGAATCTGTGCCGTGCACGTCAAAACAGGCCTATAATATTTGTGCCAACAGGTATATTCTTAAATTAAATTCAATTTCAATTAACCTGTTTTACAGATAATAATTTTATTCTTAACAGTATTTGCAAATTCGTATATTCTCGCTTCAATTTTAATAATTATTTATTTACATTTCATTGTAAAACACTATATTGAATTTAAATAAAAAAAAAATAATCTTTGAAATTAAAGTTAGAATCTAATATAATTGCAAATAATAATTGTTATTTTAGTGCAATATTGTGTAAAGATTGGTTAAATTAACGAAATCTTCTCGCATTCTAGGCATCCACTAGGATCACAGGAAATTTCGTTTCCGGAAATAAAGAGAACGTTAAATAAGTGGAAATCAAAACATTTTCCTTCGCCACCGAAAATGTTAAAAAACTGTGCAATGATTTTGAGTTGTAATAAATGGAAAGAATTTCTATCTTTTTCACAAGGAGAGGAGAAATATGAAATAAAAATGTTACATTATGCAAAAGGCAATAATATAGCTGTCATATTTGTAGAAAACACATTATGTAGCTGTTTAAATGGATGTAAAACCATTAGTATGGACGGTACGTTTCGAGCAGTACCAATAAAAGATGCCAGCCAGATGATAACAATTATGGGTAAAATCAAAGATAAGGTGACATATGTATAATAATTTATAAACAAATTTCTTTATTTGATATATTAGGTTGGAATTAATATGTTATTTATACTTCTACAGTTTTTTCCGTTTATTTGGATTTTGCTAAATACGAAAATCCAAGAATTTTATATAAATACGTTGATGTTCATAAAAAATCAATTGCTTCCGGACTTTAAACCTGACACTTGCATAACCGATTATGAAATAGGATTACAAAATGCAATAATAGCAGTATTTCCTTCTGTTCAAATGCAAGGCTGCTATTTTTACTATGTGCAGGTATAGTAATCTTATTTATTATTATATGTTAAAAATACTCCTTTGTTAAGTTATCTAATATTTTTCAGAGTATTCGAAAACAAATTAAAAAACGAAAAATTTTGAGTAAAATAAAAGATATGGACATAAATGTTGCTTCTAAAGTATTTTTATTAATTAGAAAAATATATAATTTACCATACTTACCGTCCAAATATATAAAAAAAGGATTTTTGTTAATAAAAGAAACAGCAAAAACTGAGGAACTGGAATTATTATTTAAAACATTAATAAATTATATATTCAACCAATGGATTTCAAAAACAGATCCTAAAATTTTAAGTGTATATAAAGTTGAGGATACTACTAACAATGCCCAAGAGCGGTATCATAGAACAATTAATAACTTAATAGGAGTTCGACCACAATTTTCAAAATTTTGTTGTAAGTAAATTAACATTAGAACATTACAAAAAATAATAAACGTTATAAAAATATGTAATTATATAACAGGCTTTTTCACGTTTATATGTAATTTAAAACCAAAACCCCCTTATAAACTATATTGACTCGGTATACAGTTTTCTGAATAAGACTAATACTTATTCGGTTTCAGCGTTCTGTGTTAATATCAGTTATATATCCATAGATAAATTAATTCAACTAATCAAAGAAACTGAAAGGGAACGGAAGCAGTTAAATAATAATAAAAAATAAGAACACTGCAGCCAAGAAAAAATAAAAAAAAATTTACAAAATATTTAGAAGCCGCATGGGTAAATTTGGAAAAGGATATAAATGTAAACGAAGATAGAGCAATTATAGATTTTTTAAACATTGTGTCTTTTAAAAACGAAGATTTAATTATGAAAATAAGAAATTTAGTAAAAGGCAAATGTAAGTAGACAAATTCTATGTGAAATAGTTTAGTTAAATATATTTGAAATTGAAAAAATATAGAAAAATATTTCATAGAAAGTTGTATAGTCAAAGAGGACAGATGGTCACAGTATCTGATATAAGTTTTGATAGATTTTCTTAAAATAATTGCGAAGGTCACCTTCAGTTTTTTTAATCAAAATACATTTTTGTATTGCAAATTCTAGTAATTTAGCTAAACGGATTATAAAGCAGAATAATTATTTATAATTTCATTCAATCCTTTAAAAAAGATGTCGATTTTGAATTATAAAGAGCCAAACCACTTTATTCGAATGTGTACACATGCAATGGATATCCCAAAACTTCAGACAAACCTGAAATCGCCCAGAACAAACCTTATTCTGGTTAATTATAAGTTAACCCGTAGTTAAAATGGTAGAGTTTAAACCACAGGAACGTTAACATTTTAACTGCGGATTAACTTTAACCGAAAAGTTTGTCCTGGACCTTAAGTGCGTATATTATTTAAAATATATATACAGGGTGAGGCACTTAAGCCGCCCCAGAATACGAATGCCGAAAGAGGTGTATCTCTTTAACTATAACAGATATTCAATTTTTCCATAGGACATTTTCGAAGCCTCTTGTTATTTGCTTTCAGAAAGGTTCTATGCAAAAATTGAATATCTTTTATAGGTGAAGAGATACGCGCCTTTCTGCATCCATATTCTGGGGCGGCTTAAGTGCCTCACCCTGTATATACTCGTATATACTATATACTATACATAAATATGGGTAGATACGAGGACGTACCCATAACTGTCATTTAGTAAAAACTTCTACATTTATATATCCATATATACGCAAATACGCATGTATACGCGAAAATAACAAACACTATTAGTCAGTATAGGTAGATACTAGGACGTATTCATAACTACTACTGTGTACAACTTTAAACTTAAATATATCCATACAACTATAGGGAAGATGAATTAGGGCCAAAAACGTGTATATGGATAAGACACTTTAACGAGTTTGCAATGTTTAGGTTCAAGCTCAAAATTTTATACATAGAGAGCATTCTTTCGTGTTTATATCTCACTAAATGTAATATACGTAATACACAGTTTAGGTCTACTAAATACAAGATTTCTAATATGTTTGTAAATTTCTAAGGATCTCAGAAACCAAAGAGTCCAGAAGCATATACATTTTCTTAGGCGAGTTAGGCTGAAAAGAGACACCCCAGACCTCTCCAAAATGGCCCAGATATAAGTTTTTTAAATACTCTTTAGTTAAGCAATTGTAGCTTAATTAACAAGTTCCTCGCCTTCTAGAAATCCGATAAAGACGAGAGTAGTCTCGTTGGACTCACCTTGGTGCATATTTTCATCCTGCACCAAAAAATATGGTCATGCAATTTTATCGCATAATAGGATGGGATACGTCGAGACAAGAAAAATAAGCCCTCGCAGAGCTCGCTACGATGCTCCGTTCGCGAGATATGAAGTTTTTAAGTATTTGTTGGTTAAACAATTTGTAGCTTAACTAATGGATTTCTCAGCTTCTAGAAGTCGGATTGGGATAAGACTAGTCTCGTTGGACTCGTCTTGGTGCATATTTTCATCCTGCACCAAAAAATATGGTCATGCAATTTTATCGCATAATCGGATGGGATCCGGCGAGACAAGAAAAATAAGCCTTCGCAGAGCTCTCTAGGATGCTCCGTTCGCGAGATATGAATTTTTTAAGTATTTGATGGTTAAACAATTTGTAGCTTAACTAATGGATTTCTCAGCTTCTAGACATCCGATCAAGACGAGATTTGTCTTGCTGAACTCATCTTTGCCTATATTTTTATTCTGAGGTAAAATATATAGTCCGGCAATTTTATGGCAGAATCGGATAAAAAATGTCGAGACACACAAGCAACCGGAGTCCTTGCAGAGCTGCCTACAATGCTCCGTTCGCAAGATATAAATGATTGAAGTATTTTGTAGTTAAACAATCTGTAGTACAAAGGGAATTCATAAATTATTTCAATATTATGCCAGTCGGCTTTAATGTAAATTTGTGTGAATAGATTGAAATTTCGTTAAAAAAATTGAACCTCTAGCAAATGCTATTTAAGGGGATGCATTGAGCGACTCAAACACTCATTCAAGTTTATCTTCCAAATTATTAGGAATATGTACTTTTTTGTAGAGATTAAATTTACTCTTTTGACTGTACTGAAGCGTGCTACAAACTCGATTTCTCAAAATTATAAAAAATAATTTTCATAAAAATTATGAATACTTGTAATTTTGTTGGTCATAATAATATTGAAAATTAGGCCTTGTAGCGTGCTAAGGAAAAGTTCTATGACTAATTTGAGACCAAGAAGAAACAAATATACCTAAAAATGTGGAAGATTTTTTTGAAAAACTAAATTAGCTATTGAAAGACAAGTTTTACACTATTTTACGGACGGAGAAGTTTCACAGTGCGTTAGACAAGGACAAGCCTATTAGCTCTCCTCGCTTTAGAAGGGGTACCCACTCTCTCCCAACCATTTCCCGCTAAACAAACCAACTCTCCTACACACAGAAAGGTGGCTGGCTAACGCTGCCTGTCGGTGTGAATCCGTAGCGTAATGTAACAATAAATCATTATTTCTAGGTTTTAGGGTTAGGTTTTCGCAAAACCGACCTTGTACCGTCCTTCCATATCATTTCAGGAGGCTACAGTAAAATTTTCAAAGTATTTTGTCATCTACAAGTCTCAAAAAACTTGAATTATTTGACGAAAGCGTGACTCGTATCAGCCGACGCTGATGCGCTACACAACTTAGTGATCAGCGTCGGCTGATACGAGTCACGCTTTCGTCAACTAATTCAAGTTTTTTGAGACTTGTAGATGACAAAATACTTTGAAAATTTTACTGTAGCCTCCTGAAATGATATGGAAGGACGGTACAAGGTCGGTTTTGCGAAAACCTAACCCTAAAACCTAGAAATAATGATTTATTGTTACATTACGCTACGGATTCACACCGACAGGCAGCGTTAGCCAGCCACCTTGCTGTGTGTAGGAGAGTTGGTTTGTTTAGCGGGAAATGGTTGGGAGAGAGTGGGTACCCCTTCTAAAGCGAGGAGAGCTAATAGGCTTGTCCTTGTCTAACGCACTGTGAAACTTCTCCGTCCGTAAAATAGTGTAAAACTTGTCTTTCAATAGCTAATTTAGTTTTTCAAAAAAATCTTCCACATTTTTAGGTATATTTGTTTCTTCTTGGTCTCAAATTAGTCATAGAACTTTTTCTTAGCACGCTACAAGGCCTAATTTTCAATATTATTATGACTAACAAAATTACAAGTATTCATAATTTTTATGAAAATTATTTTTTATAATTTTGAGAAATCGAGTTTGTAGCGCGCTTCAGTACAGTCAAAAGAGTAAATTTAATCTCTACAAAAAAGTACATATTCCTAATAATTTGGAAGATAAACTTGAATGAGTGTTTGAGTCGCTCAATGCATCCCCTTAAATAGCATTTGCTAGAGGTTCAATTTTTTTAACGAAATTTCAATCTATTCACACAAATTTACATTAAAGCCGACTGGCATAATATTGAAATAATTTATGAATTCACTTTGTACTACAGATTGTTTAACTACAAAATACTTCAATCATTTATATCTTGCGAACGGAGCATTGTAGGCAGCTCTGCAAGGACTCCGGTTGCTTGTATGTCTCGACATTTTTTATCCGATTCTGCCATAAAATTGCCGGACTATATATTTTACCTCAGAATAAAAATATAGGCAAAGATGAGTTCAGCAAGACAAATCTCGTCTTGATCGGATGTCTAGAAGCTGAGAAATCCATTAGTTAAGCTACAAATTGTTTAACCATCAAATACTTAAAAAATTCATATCTCGCGAACGGAGCATCCTAGAGAGCTCTGCGAAGGCTTATTTTTCTTGTCTCGCCGGATCCCATCCGATTATGCGATAAAATTGCATGACCATATTTTTTGGTGCAGGATGAAAATATGCACCAAGACGAGTCCAACGAGACTAGTCTTATCCCAATCCGACTTCTAGAAGCTGAGAAATCCATTAGTTAAGCTACAAATTGTTTAACCAACAAATACTTAAAAACTTCATATCTCGCGAACGGAGCATCGTAGCGAGCTCTGCGAGGGCTTATTTTTCTTGTCTCGACGTATCCCATCCGATTATGCGATAAAATTGCATGACCATATTTTTTGGTGCAGGATGAAAATATGCACCAAGATGAGTCCAACGAGACTACTCTCGTCTTTATCGGATTTCTAGAAGGCGAGGAACTTGTTAATTAAGCTACAATTGCTTAACTAAAGAGTATTTAAAAAACTTATATCTGGGCCATTTTGGAGAGGTCTGGGGTGTCTCTTTTCAGCCTAACTCGCCTAAGAAAATGTATATGCCTCTGGACTCTTTGGTTTCTGAGATCCTTAGAAATTTACAAACATATTAGAAATCTTGTATTTAGTAGACCTAAACTGTGTATTACGTATATTACATTTAGTGAGATATAAACACGAAAGAATGCTCTCTATGTATAAAATTTTGAGCTTGAACCTAAACATTGCAAACTCGTTAAAGTGTCTTATCCATATACACGTTTTTGGCCCTAATTCATCTTCCCTATAGTTGTATGGATATATTTAAGTTTAAAGTTGTACACAGTAGTAGTTATGAGTACGTCCTAGTATCTACCTATACTGACTAATAGTGTTTGTTATTTACGCGTATACATGCGTATTTGCGTATATATGGATATATAAATGTAGAAGTTTTTACTAAATGACAGTTATGGGTACGTCCTCGTATCTACCCATATTTATGTATAGTATATAGTATATACTAGTATATATATATATTTTCGTATATAATCATATATAATATATACTATGTATAAGTATAGGCAGATATAGGGACGGTACCTATAACTACCGTTTAGTAAAAACTTAAATTTGTGGAGACCGTCCTCATATATACCTTCAGACTTATTGAAGTTATGGGGACCGTCCTTACTTGTACCAGATGTACCGCTAAATACCATTTTACACAAGATTTGGTCCCCGTATCCCCCGTATCTACCCGATTAGACACATATATATATATATATATATCAAACAAATCATCTGGAAGTCTTATATTTAAATTTAAGAAGGATATTGTAATAATAATGTAGGGTATATGTATAATAATTTTATTAATTTCGTTTGTTAACAAATTAATGCTATTTTCGTGTATCTTTCTACGCTAAAATAAAAATATTTTCTTAAACTATAAAATTATCTAATGTAGATCTGTTTTACCCAGGGGGGTGTAACTCTTATAGCAGCTTGACCAAAAATTTGACTGCGCTTGTGTCACCAACGAATTAATTCGCTAGGGGCGCTGAGTGTTCACTGACCAGAATTATATGCATGACAGATTGACAGATATTGTATAGTGAGAACAGACTATAGACAACATTTGATCTAAATAATCAAAATGCATTAGTGATAATTTTAACTAATTTTACTGTAAATCATAAAAGAAAAATTAATTTAGTTACTTATAGCAAGTGTAGTAAATTTTTTATCGAAGATTAAATCATTTGTTAACCTTAAATTATAAACTTATGTCCATAATTCTACTGTTGAGTAGTATATGTATGTACAGCCTTTATGAGTATCTGTTTTTATAATATTTTTAAATGAAAATACAGGATTAATTCAAACTCTTAATCATACAATATTTATTCAAATTTCGTAATAAAAAATATATTTCTTTAAAAGTTTTTTACATGCTATTATCCTTCATACAATATTAAACAAGTTGAAAACTTTATGTTTTATAATATTTTGCTTCCTTTTTCTTCATTTGACATTTTCTTATACACTGTTTGTTAGATTTTGTGCAAAATTCTCGCATTCTTATTTGTAAGTAAATAATGATAATACGTGATATAATATCAGTTTTGTGAATAACACAGGGAAAGTTTAACATATCATTATTAATAAAATCATTAATCAATAGATCAGCAACATATGGGGAATGACAATGTCTATTAAAGCCTTCTTCTAGCTTTAATATAAAATTATACAGTTTTTTATTTGGATGGTCGAAACAATTTGTTAATGTAGACATGGAAACATTACTTGGTATATGTTGATTATGCTTGAAATTACTTGATATAGCATTTAAACATTGCTCACAAGAAATTTTAGATAATCGTTTTACGATATAGCTTGTTAAACAATAAGCTACACAATTAATAGTTTCAGGCATGGAATAATCATGTCCATTTTCTACGATATCATAAAAATCCCAGTTATCATCTGCTACAGAATGCTCAATTTTTTCTTTAATTAGTATAGGTAATGGAGTATCAGATTTGGTTTGTTGAAATATGGATCTTATTTCCGATAAAGAGAATAATGGCTCATAAGTTTCATGATCATGCAATGAAACAGAGCAATTTCCTTTCTGCGGTGGTTTTAAAATTCCAAAAATACAATGAATTTTATATAGTTGAAGGAAGGTGGGATTTGTAGGGTGGTCATTGGAGCTACAGGACTGTCGAATGCATCCAAAAAATCTCTATAGAAATAGTAATAATAGTAGGAAAATGATTAAATTTTCTATTGAACGTTCAGTTATTCAAAATTAAAAACTACTAATAATAGCACAAAATAATCTAAAAGTATACCAAGAATGTTGAAAAGATATTTTTAAAATACTAAGGGGATTCTTTGCATAGTTTGTGCTATTAGGTATGCAGATTATCTATATTTCAAATTCAACAATGAGAAATCTCAGATGCTTTTACCTCAATTGGATCTTGATTCAATCTACCAGTAGGGACCAAAGAGAGATTATAAGTTTGGGTCAAATAATTAATTATTTCTAACATGGAATGAAGAGATACTCTCAGACCTTGCGCAGTTGATTTTGTTAAAAATCTATCTTTAGGAATCGCACCTTTTTCTACAAGTTCCTCCCAATTGTTTAGTTTATTTAAACTTTCTTGCAAAATCTAAAAAAAGAGGCAATTATTTTATATATAATTAGATATATGTATACGTTTCTTTTTCCAGAAAAAGTAGCTATCAGGTGATGTTTCACTAACTTTGTAGTCAGCACTATCTGTAGTGACACCTTGCGACTGTGGTCTGTTTAAAGCATCAAAAAGATCGTTAATCCATTGACAGAAATTGATTGTTGATTGACAATCCGTTAATTCTGGACAAGAGTTCTTGTAAAATGCCATTGATCGAGCAACAGAATTGCTAAATACCTATTGAAAATCAAGTAAAATTGGTTATAAAACATATTTAACCATTCATTGCAAGTTTATTTTTAAACATTATTATTTATGATTATCTTAAATAATATGGAAAACATAACATGCCTGAACAGCTAGTGAAACCCTCATTTTTGCAACGTTATTCAAATTAACATGATGTGATGTTAATTTAGGGGCCAAAGTTTGCTTGTCCTTTTCCTGTAAAAATTTTATATGGTTCCATTGTATCAGAGGCTCTTCAGTTTTTATCTAATAACAAAGAAATCATTTCATAAATAATTAGACAAATATTTTTAAATCAAAGGTAAAAAAAGTAGAAATACATATAAAAGAGTTAAAAACCATTAAAAAAGTGCATTCAAATATTTCAAAAAATACCTGCAAATCAGCTGATGATAAACGGTTTCTAATACATTTAATTAAATGTGGAGTATCAGAGAAAACAAAGACTTTGCGGTCATCATTTAACGGGTGCTTAAAAAAACAACTTATTCTTTCACTATTAGAAATATTCCCATTTATGCCACAAACGTCCCAGAATTTTCTATTGGTAGAAGCACCATCACTAATTACGCCATGAATATAAGCACCTGCTTCTTCTAAAAGCACAATACATTTCAAAATTATCTGTGCCAATGTTACCCCATGGACAGGGCCGTGAGAAGCGAAAACGCTGACAGGTTGGGAATAGGAATCATAAATTGGATGAAACATCATAACAAGTCCGTAATTAGCTTCTTTAGTGAGATCTTTTTCCATTGAATTTTCATCTCCAAAGTCAACTAAACCTCGGTATGTTAAATTTTTTGAATTTACACTAATACTTTGTCTTGTTGCCATTTCATCAATTAAAATTACGCCGTGTTTCTGATTATCGTTTTTCGTTTTCATATATTTTTTAAATAATGTAAAAAATGACGAATCAAAACCGCAGGAGACGTCAATCAATGACAAGTACCTGTAAAATTAAACTATTTTATAGATTTCTGAATATATAACTTTTTGAACATCAAGAGAAAATTTTAAACATAAAATAACTCTTACTTTCTTATTGTTCTAACACATGGAAGGGGTAAGTATTTGTTGTCTCTTAAAAATTTATAACATTTTGGTGATTTCATATGCAACAGTAGAGATGATATCAACCACTCATCTGAATATTTTCGACCTTGGGGCCTTTCGTGTTTTGAAGATTTAATAATTTCTTTTATAACACTATGTTCATTTCTAGAAATATTAGCCTGAGCTAAAATATTATTTAATTTATTTTCACTAATAGTTTTTAGTTTAAGCTTTGTTTCGTTTAATAGTGATTTCAAATAAAAGATTTTATTCTGAGCTCGACAGTTTGCTCTTCTTTCAACATAAAATTTTTTGGTTATTCGTACATATTTTTGCCTTTTACTTAGAGAGCTACCTTCTCGTTGTAATCGGCTGTTCTTTTTGTTAATTGTTTTACGTATCCTTTCACAGCGCACACATCTAAGTAACGACACATCCTGCATAATATATGGACAATTAATGTGTCGAAAATTATATTGTGAGTCTTTGAAGGAAATGCTGCTTTTATATTCAACACATGAAAAATAACCAGGACAAATTTTTAAACTATGTATTTCTTGTATAATTGATTGCAATTCCTCATAATTTGTCATTATTTTTGGAAATCCAAAATAAGTAGGATCAAAAGATTTGTTTTTGAATGTAATGTATAGATTCAAATCTTTATCAATGCTAACACACTTATGTGATGCAAGTGTTAGTTCGCAGCTCACTACTCTACTAATCATTTGAATAAAATGTATAGATAGTTTTTCTGTTGCTGTTTTGACTACATTCCAGCCATCAGGAATTTCTATATTATTTTCTATATCACAGAAAGTTATTTCTGGTTCAACCAGTTTGTCATTCTGAACATAATTATTAGTATCATTATGCACCATTATCATTTCTTCATCAACACTGATATTTTCTACAATTGAAGACGTTGAGCTTATGAAACTTGAATTTCTTATTGAAAGTTGTTCATTATCTGGGACGAAGCAATCTTCATTATTATTGCTTACAACTTTGCTATCTTTCATCAAATTATTTTGTGTAAACTCTATTTTCTGTAAATTTAATGTGGGCACGCTGCCTGTTTTCAATTTTGGCCTTTTATATGTAGACTAAAAAAAGAAAGTAATTTGATCTTTGTATATATCAAACAAATCAGCCATATGATTGATCTTATTTTAAATACATAGGCTGATTCATAGTATGAATTATGCACTTCATTAATTAATAACTAATAACTTACCACGCCTAAAACTTTGCCAGTTTTTACATCTAATAACTCTCGTTTTCGTATTATATTGTCTTCATTAAAATGTTTTTCACAGACGAAATGAGAAGAAGAAATGACTAAATCATTTCTATTTATAGCTTTTTGCCACTGATTTAAAAGCTCTGAATCTTTTGGAGCAGAAAACATATGCACTATTTCTGTAGAGCTATAGCTTGTTTTGCAGCCAATAATTATACAGCGAGGCATTTTATTACCGTTAAGAAAAAAGTTAAAACTTATAAATATTTTTTTATGTATATATAGCATTAGATTTTGCAATTGTCAGCGAACTTTCACCAATTTGGTTATGCCCGTTATGCCTCAGATCTTTGGAAAAAATTTGACCATTTTAGGTTATAGGCTTATGTGATGCATTTTTTAATTTCTTATAATTTGCTTCTTTCAAGATTGACAAGAATGGCAAGATTATATCATTAACCCACTTCATGTGCTATGTAAGATTAGGTTGGGTAGGGTGGATCAGTGAACACTTAACGCCTCTAGCGGATTAGTTTAATGGTGACAAAATAATAGTCAATTATTTACATCAGTTGCACCTCCCTGGTTTTACCCTATTCGAAGCACTGCCATGTTGTTTCGCATCAGTTTCGATAGATGGCGCGAGGGCATAATCATCTGTGGTTCAAAATAAAATCGTGTGTTCGTAAAATGGTCTTTTATGATTTTTTTATTCATGCACCATGGTGTCACAATGACTTTTACAGTTCTTTATCTTTTGATGCTTGAAAAGATACACGTTGTATCTCGATATTCACGCACTCGCTTCACCACAGGATCTAACTCCTTAGCGAGCGAACCGGAAAAGGTGAGGACTACTTTCATGAACGGAAGTTCCGGGCTTCGTTTTAAATGTCTCCTGTAATTTATACTTTTTTGAATTTCGCGCCTCTCGAGGGCGCACGTTGCGAATTTGTCCCGCTGCGTGGCGTCAGGGCCGCCAACCCGTGCATGAGTGTGTTGGAGCAGTGTCAAGGCTGCCACAGTACTCCCCCCTGAAAAAAAATGTCAATTTGTTGAGGTTTGTTGTTCCTTCTTGAATTTAACTCGTTTGTAGGTTCGGGTTGGTTTATCCATCATCGATTGCCACATGTGAGGTTGATTGTTTGGTTCTGGTTCTGGTTGTTCACCGAGTTCCTGTGTGTCCTGGGGGTCGTCCGTTTTGCTGACGTACGCTGGCTTCAATCTATCGACAGATATGTTTTTTACCTCATTGTCTACTTGTACTTGAAAAACTCTGTCAGACAGTCTTTGTATAACTTTGTAGGGCCCACCATAAGGCGGTTCCAGCGGCCTTCGGACGTGGTCACTTCTGATGAATACATGGGTGCAAGTGTTTATATCCTTGAGTAAGAACATCCTGGTTTTCGTGTGGTGTGCCGTTGGTGTTGGTCTCATGGCTCGCATTGTCTCTCTGAGTTCGTCTTGGAAGATTTTGGGATTGGCTGGTTCATCCATGGAAACGAAGAAATCGCCAGGTATTCTCAGAGTGGTGCCATACAGGAGCTCTGCAGGTGTGGTTTGCAAGTCCTCCTTGAAGGATGTCCTGAGTCCAAGCATGACAATGGGAAGAACCTCCATCCAGGGTTTTGGAGAGCACATCAGAGCTGCTTTTAAGGTACGATGCCATCGTTCTACCATGCCGTTAGATTGGGGGTGATAGGATGTGGTTCTGAGTTTTTTAGCACCCACAGCCTGTGTCAGCGACTGAAAAAGCGCAGCCTCAAACTGTGTGCCTTGATCAGATGTGATGGAGATAGGAGTCCCATAACGAGCAATCCAGTGTGTGAAAAGAGCTTGGGTTATTGTCTTGGCTGTGATGTCCTTCAATGGTATGGCCTCGGGCCATCGAGTGAAGCGATCAATGATGGTGAGACAGTATTGGTATCCGCTGATGGCTGGCAGCATGATTATATCCAGATGGATATGATTAAATCTGTTGTCCGGGACTGTGATGTGGTTTGGTGTTAGCCGGTTATGTCTGCTGACCTTGGAACGTTGACAGCTTACACATTCTCGTGCCCACTTTATGGCATCCTTGTTGACATTCGTCCAGACAAATTTGCTGCGCAGCTCTCTGGAGGTTGCACGAATGCTGGGATGTGAGGGAGCATGGATTATGTCAAATGCTAGTCTTCGTAGTGTTTCTGGTAGGTAAGGTTTTACTCTATCCTTTTCAACCTGGCAGTAGATTTCTATATTGGGCTCTACTGTTAGTTTTTGTAATCTTAATGATGTGTCGTTGTTCAGCAGGTGCTGAAGCTCTTCATCTGCTTCCTGAGCTACATGTATAGCGTGAGCATCAAGCACGGTGGGCATTTGTATGCTCTGGATACGAGAGAGAGCATCTGCCGCTGAATTCTCCTGGCCTTGTATATATTCAATGTTGGTTGAAAACTGGGAGATATACTCCAATTGTCGTAGCTGGCGATCAGAAATCCTGTGCTGTTTCTGCTGGAATGCATGGATCAGTGGTTTGTGGTCGGTTCGTATGACAGGATTACGCCCTTCCAGTAGGTATTCAAAATATTTCATGGATGCAAATATGGCAAGTAATTCTCTGTCGTATGTTGAATATCTTTGCTCGGTGGGGCTGAGTTTTCTTGAGAAGAACCCTATCGGTTGCCAGTAGGTACCCTCATTCTGGTCCAGTGTTGCCCCTATTGCTGTGGTGGATGCGTCACAGGTCAAGCGCAATTTAGCCCCAGACGAAGGAAAGTGTAACAATGTGTTCTCAGCCAGGCGTTGCTTGCATAGTAAGAAGGCTTCCTCGGAAACGGCGTTCCAGCTGATTGGGGTTCTATCATTCTTTCTGGAGGATTTCAAGTACTCGTTGAGTGGAGCTTGGATAAGTGCTGCCTTTCTCATTGACCTTCTATAATAATTTATCATTCCTATAAATCGCCGTAACTCCACAACTGTTTCAGGTCTTGGGTACTCTAGGATCTTCTCCACTCGTTCAGTTGAAGGTAGATATCCCTGTTTGCTTATCTTGAATCCCAGGAAGTCGATATCCTCTCGTCCCAATTGGCACTTGTGAGGATTGATTGACAGGTTTGAATCTTTCAAGACTTTGAAAACGGCTTTCAGGTGAGTTTCGTGTTGAGTTTTGTTTTCAGACATGACTAGGATGTCGTCGACATAGACGAATACGAACTCGAGTTCTCGAAACACGTGATTTATGTAGCGCTGGAACGATTGTGTGGCGTTTTTCAACCCGAAGGGCATAGCCACATACTCGTAGAGGCCCCAGGGTGTTGTAATTGCTGTTTTCTGTACATCTTCTTCCGCCATAGGTATCTGATGGTAGGCCTTTGTTAAATCCAGAGAGGAGAATACAGTCTTTCCATGAAGCAAAGGAAAAAGATCCTGTATTAATGGTGGAGCATATTTATCAGGTACAGTGATAGCATTTAGTCTGCGATAGTCCCCACAAACCCTGAAGGTGCCATCCTTTTTAGGTGCTACATGAATTGGGCTTGCCCAAGGGCTTCTTGAGGGTCGTAAGGTTCCTGCTTCAAGAAGAGCATTTATCTCGGCTTTGGCGGCGGCTGCCCTTTCACCGAAAATCTTACGAGATCTCTCAAACACGGGTGGTCCTGTCGTGACGATCCGGTGTGCAAAACTCATGTCCTTGAGTGTAGGTCTGCCTGTGGGCTTTGTAATCTCTTCATATTGAGCGAGAAGGTATGCGTAGGGCTCGGAGAGATTGATTGTTGACAGATTGGTAAGGCTGCTCCTCAATATTTCTCCTTTCGACGTGAGACTCGTGATGGCGTCAATCAATCTACCGTGTTTCAGGTCTATAAGCAGGTTGAAATGCGTGAGGAAGTCAGCACCGATGATTGCCGATGGCACGTCTGCCAGGATGAAAGTCCACTGGAAGCTCCTGCGTAAACCCAAATCTAGATTCAGTTTTTGTTCTCCGAAAGTAGGTATCTGTGTCGTGTTTGCGGCATATAGCGTCAGGTCTTGCCTTCTTAGGGCCTTTTTCAGATTCCCCACGGGCACTATAGACAGCATGGATCCTGAGTCTATAAGAAACCTTTGCCCGGACTTCTTGTCTCTGAGATGCAGGCGTTTTTCGTGGGCCACCTGAGTGATTCCGCTGTCATCAGCTGATCTTGAGGATGACAGCAAGGTTAGTTTTCCGGAGCGGAATTTGGGTGTGAGTAGAGAAGGCATCCCTCGGCGCACTTCTGCGCTTGCTTGCCGAATCTTTCGTGATAATAGCAGAGATTTTTTGTTCTAGCAGGAGATTTGGTTCGGGATCTACTCCGATGCGGTCTGCCTGAGCCTGGGCGTGATTCTGTTTGCGCTCCCTGACCCTTAATTTCTTTTATTTCCTGCATGCAGGTCAAGAGAAGAGCCTGCATGTCTTGGAGTTGCTTCGCGAGTCCCTCATTGCTGGTCGCATGTGGTTTACTAGACGTAGTCGCCATTACGTACGAGGAACTAAATGCTTCCACTAGTCGGTCAGCCATTTCTGCCACGGCTTCCAGATCCATGTTATTTGAAGTAAGCAAGTGTGGCCGTATGTGGGCTGGCAGCCTCTCCAGCCATAGCTGATGTAGAATCTCCTTCCCAATTTCACCTTTTGCTAATACTTTCATCTCTCTGAGGAGTTGGGAGGGTTTGCGATCTCCTAGGACTAGATTTTTTAGAAGCTGGTCTACCTGTTTGACTCGTGAGTCGAGCAGTCTTTGTAAGATGACCGTTTTTAAATTCTCATATAGATTTTTTTCCGGCGGGTTCTTTAATATGTCGGTTATCTGTTTTAGAGTTCCAACATCCAGTGCCCTTATGACGGCTAGATATTTGGTTTGGTCTTTGGTTACTCGCGATGACACAAATTCAGCCTCAGCGACGATGAACCAGATGTCTGGTGCTTCTTGCATGAAAGAAGGAAGTTTTCCTTGCCATGTGGCCATGACTTCTTGCGGCGCGCTCTTAGCGGTAGAATTGTGTCGTTCCGTCTCTTGGCCAAGATTCTCTGGTTCATTTACTTGGTCCTGTTCATTTTCCAGGTCCAGGAGGGATCTCTGAACTTCTCGCGTCTCGACTCCTTCACGTGGGACCATTCTATCCTGGGTAGGTGTCCGGTGCAAACTCATTCTGGCCCACCTGCAGATTCACGAGCTGAGTGTTTTCCACACGCTTTTGCACCTTGAAAAGGTCTCTTCGGCAATTTTCACTTGAAACACCTTATCACGTCGGGGTCACCAATTTTTCTGTGGTTCAAAATAAAATCGTGTGTTCGTAAAATGGTCTTTTATGATTTTTTTATTCATGCACCATGGTGTCACAATGACTTTTACAGTTCTTTATCTTTTGATGCTTGAAAAGATACACGTTGTATCTCGATATTCACGCACTCGCTTCACCACAGGATCTAACTCCTTAGCGAGCGAACCGGAAAAGGTGAGGACTACTTTCATGAACGGAAGTTCCGGGCTTCGTTTTAAATGTCTCCTGTAATTTATACTTTTTTGAATTTCGCGCCTCTCGAGGGCGCACGTTGCGAATTTGTCCCGCTGCGTGGCGTCAGGGCCGCCAACCCGTGCATGAGTGTGTTGGAGCAGTGTCAAGGCTGCCACACATCTGGAAGCTCAACGATGGGATCGAAGCGCCGCCTACCGGCAAGGATTGCTTCGGGACACGGCATGAGCAATCTCCCGTTTCATCTCTGTCATTACTATGCAAGAATTCAGGTCTGCACAATAAAAAATTTATACTTATGTAAAAATGTTTGTTTATTCATCCATAACCTCTTCTCTGTACCATTTCTGCTATTCCACATTGTTCCGAAATTCACATCAACACATTTACACAGAAATGTCAACGGAGCAGTTATGTTACAATTTAAGCGAGTGCTGACTTCGAGCTGACTCGAGAATCACTCATATACCAAAAATGTATAGATGACCGTGCGCAGTCGTTATTTTGGCCTAGTAATTTTTCGGAGAAAATTCCCTCTACCAGTGGCTGCGTTTCTAGCACCTAGCGCTACACGAGCGCTCCGCTAAATCTTGAAGCGCTCTAATTTGCAGCGCTTCGTATGTAGATCTTCTGGACAACATAGCGTTACTTTAGTACAGTTTCGGCCATTAATCTTGCGTCAGGCGAGGGGAAGTAGAAATTAAAGGGGTGAAGGGATATCTAGGGAGTTTGTCCGTAGCTGTCAAATGGCGCGATTAACCCTCAATTATGGATTGTAAACAAAAGTAATATTTTCGGAAAACGATTGCGGAAAAGAAGGAAGAATTTTAATACATAACAGAGAAGAAGAAATATATCAAATGAGTATAAATTAATAAAAAAAATGAAAATTATTGTGAATTTTTAAGAAAATATACTTTGTGGCTATTTTATTTTTGTTACAGGTGAAATCCTGTTATGATGGCTTTCTATTAAGGAAAAAAGTTCTTATAAACAAATAAGTGCAAAAGCATTAAGATATGAAGTATTTCTGTGTGGCCCAGTCATTTCGATAATTGTGACTTAATGTTATGATAGTGAATGTGTAAGCGATTAGTGTATATACAACAAACTCTTATTGTAAATTTAATAATCTTGTATGACAATGTTTTAATTGCTATTATTTTAAATTAAAGCTAGTTTAATTAACATATTATTTTTATTTCATCCCTTTCACAAAATTCTAAACACACATGGTAATTACCTATTCTTGTAGTAGTCATATATTCGTTAAATTACTTACAGAATTACAGCTGTTTATATTTGTAAAGCATAGCTGTTTGTTGCAATGATTTTTATTATTCAATGTGAGACAAATTGCATTGGGTTTAGGCAAATGTCTTATTGATCCGCCACATCCTTCCATATCTTATGTAATATTTATTTGCCTTGTTAGTTCTTTCTTTTAGTTTTCAAAATATACCAATATTTTTTTGCTATTTTTATATACACTCAGATATGGCTATTCTATTGAATAATTAATCTTATAAATGTCAAGATGATTGGTAAACCATTGTTCTATTAAATTTGAAGAATGAACACTTGAATTATTTTACTTATAATGTTTGGCATCTCTTCCATAGGATTTATATTTGAGAGGATGTTGTTCTCCAGTACATTTAAGTATACTGCTGAAATCATCTTGCTTTTAGCTTCAAATAATTCACATTTGGATATCCTTCCTCAATATATAATACATATTTTGTTAGTCCTATTTGTTTGTGAAATTTATCTGTTCTAAAACCTTAATTAATCCAGTTACTAGATATATAAAATATCATTTGCAAAGAATTGATATCTTTCTATCAATCTTAACAATATCATAATAGATGAAATGAAATAAGTATTCTATATTCAAAATGGATATCCATGCGTGTAGTTGGAAAACTATTTGAAGCTGAAAACAAGATGAACTCAGGAGTAGTATTGTCAGATCTGTGTGTATGTATAAATGAATAAAAAATTAATGTTATATGTTGTAGACTAGAAGAAAATAGTGTAACAGAGCCAAATAAATGTCGCATAAGATATGGAAGGATGTGGCGGATAAATAAGACATTTACCTAAACCCAATGCAATTTTTCTCACATTGAATAATAAAAATCATTGCAACAAAAAGCTATGCTTTACAAATATAAAACAGTTGTAATTTTGTAAGTATTTTAACGAATATATGACTACTACAAGAATAGGTAATTACCATGTGTGTTTAGAATTTTGAGAAAGGGATGAAATAAAAATAATATGTTAATTAAACTAGCTTTAATTTAAAATAATAGCAATTAAAACTGTCATACAAGATTATTAAATTTACAATAAGAGTTTGTTGTATATACACTAATCGCTTACACATTCACTATTATAACATTAAGTCACAATTATCGAAATGACTGGGCCACAAAGAAATGCTTCATATCTTAATGCTTTTGCACTTATTTGTTTATAAGAACTTTTTTCCTTAATAGAAAGCCATCATAACAGGATTTCACCTGTAACAAAAATAAAAAAACCACAAAGTATATTTTCTTAAAAATTCACAATAATTTTCATTTTTTTTATTAATTTATACTCATCTGATATATTTCTTCTTCTCTGTTATGTATTAAAATTCTTCCTTCTTTTCCGCAATCGTTTTCCGAAAACATTACTTTTGTTTACAATCCAAAATTAAGGGTTAATCGCGCCATTTGACAGCTACGGACAAACTCCCTAGATATCCCTTCACCCCTCTAATTTCTACTTCCCCTCGCCTGACGCAAGATAGTGATGGGCGATGTTACGCCGATTATGGAAAAATCGATGTATTTTTTTGCAAAATTGATTATTTAAAATCGATCTTTCCAAATCCGATTAATCGACTTTACATCGATTTTTAGATACCTTCTCTTCGATATTTTGTGAAGCGGAGCGTAATTGCTCCTAGCAGCAAAATGTATAATACACGTTACATAAATTATAGATAAGTGATTTTTAAATTCGTTAACTATACATTGACTTGGCCATTATATTTTTTTGAAAATCGACTATGTAGCAGTACAGAGCCTGGCTACGCATATATTAATTTGTAATAATGATTACATCAACAACTTGTAAGTATTTTTGTATTTAATTATTTCCACAGAATAGAAATGGAAAACAAATGTATTTCAGATATTATTACTATATAGTATTTATACATATACTATATTATATGAAAATAATATATTTGTTTTGTTCACGCGATGATAATGGTAAATAAAATTAATGAATAATTCTTTATTTATTATATTTTTTTATCAGTTTATCCTAAGTGTTTTATAATAATAATTCAATATATAATTGAGAAAAATATAAAATTTTAAACATAGATTTAAATCGATTATTTTTAAGAATAATCGATCTTTTTTATCGATTTATTCAAAAGTCGATTTATTAAACATCGATACTTTTTTCTAACATCGCCCATCCCTAACGCAAGATTAATGGCCGAAACTGTACTATTTATTTTTGTAGAATATAGATGTGAGAAATGTGGAATATTCAATTGTTCTTTTTTTCTATAGTGTATTTGTACAGATAAAGGGCTGAATTCTTAAACGTCACTCGAGCTCCACTCAAGTTTTAATACTATAGTTTACGTTACATATACTGTAGTATTTTATCCTGATTCAAGTTCGAGAGGAGCTCGAGTGACGTTTATGAATTCGGTCCTTCCTTAGTACAAATGGTACATACAAATGTTTATCATCTCTAAGTTAATTTAGGAGTTATACATATTTTGCTTGAAGGTATGAATAATATTATATGTATGTTATATATATATTTTCATATTATATAAATGTTTGGTTGTATAAAATATAAGTTAATAAAGGCTAGTGAAACAAGCTTGTATTTGTATTTACAGTTATTGGAACATTGGAGCCTAAAATATATTTATTATCTACTCTACTATGGAAATGTATAAAAATATTATTAATGAATTTATTGATGATGATACAACTAGTGAAAGTTCGTCTGACGACAGTATTGTTGAAGAGATGGAAACTTTTGTTGAAAATATTTTTTTACAGAATATAAGTAAGAGAACATAATCATCCATGTATTCATGTGTCCTAACTATAAATAGTAGTCAAGAATTACCTACTGTTTCCAATTATTTCTGATATAAAGAAATATTTATTCTTAGAATTTACATTGCAGAGAATTTAGACAAATTTATTATAGATTTTTTGAAAGAATAAAATTGTTAGCATTGTAAACTGCAAAGTAAAATATGTTACTCCAAATGAAAAATAGAATAGTTATTATCTGTACATAAATCTCCAAATATGTGTAATGTTTAAGATTGAAATGGTTATTAATACAGTAAATAGCTTATTTGTTATTTTGATTTGTTAGAACAAGCTGAGATTGCAAATGTTCTTCTGACTGCTGTAGAAGATTCAAATTATATACATATACATGGTTTAAAAAGTGATAAGAAAATTAAATTAAACTATAATAAGGATTTTGTTGAAAAAGTAATTCCAAATTATAGTAATGTTCAATTTTTCTCTCACTTTCGAATGAGTAATACGTCATTTATGGTAAGACTGTAAATACAGATATTTCTTTCTAGTCTGTATGATTATCTTTTTATAATAATAATTTGATTTATTGTTACATTACAGGAATTAGAAGAAATATTACGTCCTCACATTAAGAGCAACGACATAACTTCTATTAGGAAAAAAATTTTATTGTCGATTTGGGCATTGGCTACACCTGAATCATTCCGATCAGTCAGTGATAGATTTGGCCTTTCCAAAAGTACTGGGTGGAAAGTTTTTGAAGAGATTATTTTAGCAATCAATAAATTAATTTCACATTTCATAAAATGGCCTAATAATCATCATGAGCTCATGGAAAACGAACGAATAGGTTTGAAACTTTATTTTAACTAATCTCTTTTAAACGATTACATTAATTTCATATGTGACATTACTTATTGATGGTTCAAGGTTTTCCACAGTAGGTGCAATGGTTTTGGAGGTGTTATCGGAGCAATTGACGGCTGTCATATCCCTATTAAACAGCCACCTGGAAACGCCCATGATTATTACAATAGGAAGGATTTTCATTCAGTTGTGCTTCAAGGTATTTGCTAGTAATTCTCTAGGTTATTTTTATTTGTAATCTGCAGTTTATTAATTATTATTTCAATATTTGCATTACAGGAACTTGTGATCATACGGGAAAATTTATCGACTGTCTGATTGGCAGGCCAGGACGCGCACATGATGCAGCAATTTTTAAAAGCAGTGCAGTGTACAAAAAGTTAACAGATGTCGACAATCCTTTGCTGCCACCAAATCTACACATACTTGGTGATTCAGCATATCCTCTACTTTTTAATCTAATGACTCCTTTTAAGGACAATGGAAATTTAACTTCGAAGCAAATACAATACAATGTAAAACATGCATCCATACGTTCTGTGATTGAAAGAGCATATGGTCTGTTGAAGGGAAAATGGAGGCGATTAAAATATTTAGACGTTAACAGTGTTCATATGGCTAATAGCGTTATTGCAGCTGCGTGTATTCTTCATAATTTTCTCATTGTTCATAAGGAAATGGATGTTTTAAGTGAATCCATAAGCAATGATAGCAACAACAGTGATATTAATGAATACATAAGTGATATACATCATAATGAGCATGAAATTGAAGATGCTCGAAACAAACATGATTTAATTATGAATCAGTTATAATTGTTAAAATGCTGTGATAAACTAGATTATACAAGTTAATACGTAATATTGTAATATATTTAAATAATAAACTATGAGTTTATAATTAATAAGTTTATTGAAGCTATGCTTATAGAATAGATAATTAAATTAAGTATCTTACATAAGCTTTTATGTGTTCTAATATGGTATTTGTTAAGAAATTAGTAGGCTGTAAAAGAACATTAAGGCTGAACTGAATATTTTATATAACTTACATTTATTATAAAGAAATTGTTCTATAAAATATAATGATCGATATCCATTTAATACAACAAACATAAAATATATTAAATTCTTTAAAAACTAAACTAATTTTAAGTAGTAAGATCATTACTAAGTGATTCTATAAAGTTAAACATTAATGCTACTTATAGGGATGCAAATAAAATATTAAAGTATAATAACTGTTAGTTATAATTAACGTACAGATATATTAAAAAACATATGTTTTTGGATTAAACTAATTCATAAAACATAAATAAGCTATTTTTAAACACCATGATGTTTAATAGAAATCACATTTAGTTGGTCTACTGAAAATTACTTTCGTCAAACTGCAAAGAATACCAACCTGTAATAAATAATGAGTTTACATTTTAAATGAAGAAGCCTACATTAAAATGTAACAAAATACGTTTTCGTATAAAATTAACATACCAATTACTTGTAATTATTGAAAAGATTTAACAATAACTATTTAATTAGTTTCTAGTTTGTGATTCAATTAGTTTGCATAGTAAATCGTTTTTACGTTCCAATAATTCATTCTTTCTTTTTAAGACTTTGTTTCTTTCCTCCATTGCAGCTGTTCTTCTTGTTTGATTTTCTAGAGTACTGTTTAAGCTGCTTTGGTTAAGACTATTGGAAATAATACTACTGCGAATACTTTTCAGAGTTTCTAATTTCTCCTTCTCTATTTGTATTGCCACAGATCTTTGTTTGGATAATTTACTATATTTATCATTAGTAGTGCTGGCGTTTGAGCTCAAATCTTTTTCTATGTCTTCTGAGTTTGGCAAAATTTCATTTGATAAGGAGCTATCTAATTCACTATTAAAAAAGAATTATATGACTCAGAAGATACATCGACATATTAAAAAAAACGTTAATAATAATTTAAATTAAAAGAATAAAAAGATGATATCGAAGGTAACCTGCAGGATATGCTACAATCTACTGGCTTATCAATAAAATCAGTCATTGAAGATATCCCTCTATCGAAAGTTACAGATTTATCGTTATAAAAGATGTTATACATCTGATTAAACCATATCCACGATGGCCTGCCTCTTCCTGTTTTATGTTTTTCGTTTTTTAGAGCCTTAAATCTTATCTTTAAATTTCTCATTTTTCTATCGAGTCTTTCTGAATTACTATCCTTAAATCCAGCTGTTTCAAACTCCTTTTGTATTTCTTTCCAAAGTAAAGACTTTTTCTGTTTGGGATTTCTAAATCTATGCCTCCTTTCTTCGTATTTATTTAGTAAAAATTTGGTACTTTTCAAATCCCAAATAAATTTTCCATCTTTAATAAAAATAATGAATATTTAATCTACACCAGTTATTGTTTTGTAAAAAATTGTTACTATAAATGTTTAATGTAAATATGTTATAGAAAAACCTTTTCGAATTTGTATGAGATTGCAGTAATAAATGCAATTAAATGTTATTGTAAAATTACATTAAAGATTTAAATAAGTACTCTAATTTACCATTTTCTTTATTGTCACATTCATCAGAAATATCACCTATTTCATAAGACTCATCAAAACCTGCAAATTTGGATATATTTTATTATTACGTTTATGCAAAAACTATCACAAAATTAATGAATATGTTAAATTCATTTCAAATAAAATTTATTTTATTTACCATGCTTATCATTACTTTCATACTGCTCTTCTTCGACATGTACTATTTCCTGATTTTTATTCAATTCAATTTCAAAAAACTTTCTTCTAAAATCAGATTCTGAAATAAAAAATTTTTATTGATTTTGCATATCATGTTTTTTATACAATTTCGCTAGAAATAAGAAATAAGAGGATTTGTTATATACAAACATATACCTGATTGTAATTTAAAATGGAAGTTTTCATCGCCTTCAACCTCATAATAATTATCCTCATAATCATAAGTGATTTTGAAAACCTCTTCCGACATGTTATATGTATACAACACAAATTTCCTAATAATATGCTTTAGAAATTAAAAGTAAAATTTTTTAAATTTACTTCACTATATTCTACAATAATTTATTTGTAATATTTTCATACTTATAATAAAATTTTATGTAGCTCCTATCCTACACATTTTACAATTGTTTATAATGCAAAATATATTATTGCTTATTTGCATATAGTTGAGGATAAGTATGCATGCATGCACCGTATGCACCAATGCACCCTATACTATAGTATGTACATACATACATATGTATATGTACATAGCTGCATATACTATAGCACGCTGCTTATTAGAGCGCTTTTATATGCTCGTGTGTCCGAGTTGGCAACCTTGAGCAGAGCGCTCGTGTAGCGCTAGGTGCTAGAAACGCAGCCAGTATATCGCTTAGCGCTCACCAATCGGCTACTTGTGAGCGCTCAGTAAGCGCTCACTGAACAGCTGTGCTTCTTGATGCACCCTTCATGTAAATGGAAAGCACCCTGTAACGTAACGTTGTTACGTAAACTGTGTGCCACTGTGTGCGGAGGCTGCTGAATTATTCAAACTGTATTACAGATAACCTATAAAAATATGAACATTTTATCTGAGATAATTGAGTTATTATTAGCTGTACTCGTTACAGTTTATGCTTATGGTTTTCAGTTTTTCGCGGCATCAACTAGCTATTAGCATATCATAAATGAAAAAAATAATGTCATACAGGAAATTACTGAAATTATGGAAAATGCAGCTAAAAGAAATACTTATGATAATCGCTTAATCGCCCTAAAGTATAGATTAGCACTTTTTTAAAATATAAACACTCGGGTTACGTTAACTTTAAATCTATTTTAAATTTGTACTTAAAGAATTTCATTAACAAAAAATTTTGGTTAGAACTAAACTGAAATCTGGGCTAAAATCACTTTGCAAATAGCCATATCACATTTTCTTCGTCAGGTTATTTCCGTACCTCGTCTTTCCATACACCTATAAAGTTTGCTTTTTTGCATTTATCGTTGGAGCAATGAGCATAGTTTTATTATGATTTTTGAGCACCAGGTGGCTGCGTTTTTGTTGTCCATTTGTCGAGAATTGCTTCGGAAGGTCTCAGCGCCATTACTAGCCATTACAGCGATAAATGTCATTAGGATACGCTCACGTAAACTTTATTTTCAAACAATATTGAAGACAGATAATAAAGCGAAATGTCAGCAAAACGCAAGAATTCTCCAAGCAAGAAGAATCGTCCGAAATCGAGGAAGGTAGAATATGACGAGGAGGATATTTCAAGCGAACACGAATCAGAGGTCGAAGACGCCGAGACCGGCTCGAATGTCGACGGTGAGGACGCTGCCGAAGATGACCTTACCGATGTCTCCTCTATACCCGAGCTTCCTCCTCCAGAGGTGATATTACCATTTTCTTTTTCGTTCTTTTTTCACTGTTTTTACCACAATCAGTAAACACTATAATAAGAACTAGAATGTGGTAAGATATTTGTTTAGTAAAGTAAATAGGCATCTACAAAAATATGAAATGTCGGTTACTCTTCTTAATAATATGATGCTACTGATTATTATTATTCGTCTTTCTTGTTAGTAAATTTATTTAACAGCTTATATTTCATGGTATATTGTATTTGCAGGGTGGTTGGGGAAAGCCAGGAACACTGCTTATGTGTGGACTGACAAATTGGGACATGGCTGGTCGTAAAGCTCCTCCAAAAGGAATGAAAGTAAATATAGGTCGTAGTCTTTGGACACCTCACACCTTCAAAAACTTAAATGGAATACGAGTTAGGCTGGTAGCATCAGGACCAGCTGCTTCTCATAGCATCCTAGTTACAGAGGACAACAGGTGCTTAGCTTTTGGTAGAAATGACAAAGGTAATTAGTACAATGGTAAACCAGTACTTGTTAATAATCATAAAATAAGTCAATATAATTTGTTAAAGATGATGTTTACACTACCCATGATCTGTACAATATGTTTGAATACAAGAATCATCACTCTGGATATAACATTTCTCGAGTAAAGCTATTCTCTTTAACTAGTCGATATTATTTATTAATAGCTTTCATAAAAAATAAATGTAATCTGCTAAATTTTCCATGTAATATAATTGTATTGAAAACATTTATTGGTATAGGTCAATTAGGTGTGGGGGATATAAAGCGTCGGGATGATCCAACAGAAGTGGAAGCCCTAAAAGGTCATACAGTTATTGCAGCTACTTGTGGACGAAATCATACATTGTTTTTAACCAGTAGAGGAATTGTTTTTGCTGCTGGAGACAATAAACTTGGTCAATGTGGTGTAGGAAAAACAGACCCTTGCATTGTGTCTGCATCTAAAGTAAAGTACACTGGACCACCTATAGTGAAGATTGGATGCGGTGCAGATTTTTCAATGATCTTAGATATCAAAGGGGGATTACATTCTTTTGGAAGCCCTGAGCATGGTGCATTAGGTCACAATACAGATGGAAAATATTTTATAACAAATACAAAAATGGCATTTCACTTTGAAAAAGTGCCTAAACGAATTGTTTTATATGTTGAACGAGCTAAGGATGGTCATATAACGCCTTTAGATCGTGTTGAAATTACGGATTTTAGTTGTGGTTATTACCATACTGTTGCCATTGATAGTAAAAATCGAGCGTTCTCCTGGGGATTTGGTGGTATTGGCCGATTAGGTCACAACGAACAACGAGATGAACTAGTACCACGTTTAATTAAATTTTTGGAACCACCAACACGTGGAGTTAAATCCGTTTACTGCGGTAGTACTTACAGCATTGTGATCAGTGTACATGGAACAGCGCTAATGTTTGGACAGACTAAGCGTACTGGAGAAGCAAATATGTATCCAAAGCCTATCCAAGATTTATCTGGATGGGAGATCAGATGCGTCGGAGTTTCAAATACAAGTGTCGTCGTTGCTGCGGATGAATCTGTCATTGCTTGGGGGTCAAGTCCAACTTTTGGCGAATTGGTAAAATAACTGAAAGAATATATTTTAGTTTACAAATAAGAACGTGTTTCTAAATGTAGTTCATAACTATTGCAGGGATTTGGAGAAATGAGAAAATCATCCACAACCCCAATGGAAGTAAAAGCTGTAGAAGGCCTTTATATTACTGCAGTAACATGCGGTTTGTCACATACGCTTATGATCTGTAGAGATGAATCTGAAGAAGAAAAAGCCAAAATTAATAAGCTCAAAGTATATTCGGTTTAATTTATTAGATACGTACTTTTTTTTCACATAATACATTTTTTTCAAATGGTCCTAAAACCGTTAATTAGGCGTTTAAAATATCCAATGAGATCGATTCGATTATCATCACAAATACATTATGAGTTATGCATTCTTTTAATCTTAAGCTTAGCAGGTTTTAATACAGTAATGAGGTTAATAAAACATTCACAAGTCCCTGTGTAGGTCACAAGAAAAAATTCGTACACGAAATAGATTTAATTTTATCCTACTTTATACTTCCAATTCTACTTAATAGTGAATGAAAGGCACATCATAGTAATCTTGTTCTGTTTATAGTAGCTCAAGATATAAACTAAACAGAGAGATGCGAAAATATATTTTGATATGTTGTTATTTTATAACAGTTTATTGTAACAATAATCAGAATAGAAGTAATTATTTTAATAAGTAATTATTTGTATGAGGAAGAGTGCTGGAGACTGCAAAGAGAGTTTTATAATTATTAGTTGCCGGTATTTTGATTTTAATGGTAAACCTCGATTAGCAACTCATAGTACCATTGGTTTACAGCAGTAGTACCTGAATCATTGCAAATGCGGGGATTATTTTTATATTTTAAGTATAGAAGCATAAATACAGTTTAAGAAGAGAGCTTCTGAATTTCGAAATTCAGTTAGATCAAATGATGATAGTGGATAAATGTTATATAATCATTAGTATTATTTTGCAAAAATGAACAATTTATTGTAATATATATTCATTTTTTCAAATAATTATTGTTTTTAACGTCTACTTTTGAAAAATAATGTCTTGTAGAAACCAGCATTGTTTATCATACTACTTATGGTTCTCTGGCTGCGTGTCAAGCTTTTTTCATTAATTATGAAGTTTTACTTTAACATTGTAAATTACCATGTATTACGTTTTAAATAGTAATTGTATATTCACGGGTAATAAGAACTTCTGTTGACTATGTATATCGAAAATTGTCCGTATTATTAGTTTTTATGAAAATTAATACGTTTGAACAATTTTTAATTTTGTATTTCTGACGCATTCACTCTTTTTCAACTGTATTATTTATGAAAATCATATGACGATACACACAAAGTCTTTGATATATTATATTTAAATTAACTTTTTATTAGAGAGAATCACTGCCAGAGTGTGTTTTGAACATCTTTTATATTGGTGTCAAACACTTGTTCATTCCGTTCCATGTAATATTATTGCGTGATTAAGAACACAAATATCTAACTTGTGAAACTTGTACAAGGTAACTATTGAATAAACCAATTTTTTTATGAATTGTTTAATTTAATTGATTTCTATAAACAATGATGTTACAAATTGTATCTCCATTGTAATAATTGCTGGGTCAAATAATGTAAGGGGCTTGATGGATTGTAGTTTAAAGTTCTCTTCAATGACCATGTTAAAGATTCGATTAAATTCTCCCTAAATGTGTGAAAAGATGTATATAAATTATTTTTTACAAGAAAATTAATTTTTATATAGAATACGTACTTTACAAATTGATAATGAGTTATCATTGATTCATCTAAATTTAATGAATGTCGTTTTTGTGTACTATCTGTGAGCGATGTGAGATTTTTAGTGTAGTGTGTACTTTTGCAGCTTACATTCGACTTCATATTAGAATTACACTTGACATTCTATCTTGAAACATCAGTTATTAAAAATATGATTAACATTGAGATTATTTACTATGTAACTTTATGTAAGAACCTGCTCAATATTCAATAGTTCTTCTTGCACATTATACCCCAAATCTTTTATAATTTGTACTATTTCATCATCAATACCATATTTTATCGTTATTCGTAAAGATTCTTCGTCTATACCTATATTGGTTAATATTTGTAATACACTTTTAGATGGTTTTATTTTAGGAATACACCAATTCAGTATCCTTGGTATATCAATACCACTAATAAATAATTTCAATAAAGTATGTTGATCCTGATTCAATATTCCACTGATAACAATATGCCAGCATTCCGAGCAACTGAAGCCAATAGGCCTAAGATTTAATATTAATTCATTTGAGTAATCTTCCATCAATCCTTCTTTTATTTTTATTAACTCAGACATAATTATGAAATCTTCAAAATATTGAAGATCAGCAAGATTAAGACAATTAAAACCATATTTCATAGTTTTCATAATGGTACAATTGTTTATACCTATTTGAATAAAATGATAGTAGTTATAATTAAAAAAATAAATATCATACACACACTCTCAATTTCTCATTATTAAAATATAGGTACAATTTACCTTTTTGCTTTAGAAGATTCAAAACTTTTTGACTGAATGTTCCTTGGTTAATGACGTGTTGCATCTCAGTGTCATTTAGACAATATTTCTTTTGAAATCTTGTACTTTTACATTCAAGAATTCTTTTTTCCAATAAATTCCGAATTTGTGTATCAATTTTAATGCATGAAACAGCCATAGTTATAGAAAATTATGTTGCTAAGTATACCGTTATGATCATATCTGGTATGACAATTTAAAACCAATTATAAAACAATAAAAACATTTAGTTATATAATTTCATTCAAAACTTATTTTTTAATTTTTTATTAAATATTCATACATAGAAAATCTGTGATATTTTAATATTGTATACGGAATGAATGTGCACACATAAAAGCAATTTTAATTTATAAATTTTAAGAATTGTGTGCAGGACTTATATTGTAGGGATCTATAAATATGTATTTTTATAAATAAACATGCTTCTTAACAACCATGTTTTACATATTTACCAGTTTTTACATATACAGCATGTTGCTAATGGCAATCACAAAATCAAGTATAAAGACCACTTTAAATTTTATAAATGGGAACTTGTTTCTTATTTTTTACAGTTCTTCCAAAAGCTTTACCATCACTTTGAATATACCATTTAGCTAAGCATTTATGAAATATATAAGCTTAATTATCCTCAGGTGTGGATTTGTGGCTCAAATAGTAAATACAAATACCATAGGAAGATGTACCCATTCTCAATTACACGCATATTATTTAAAATTCAAATTTCTTACAAATACTTGGTTATTTTATAAATAGTAGAGTATTTATACTATAGCATTATAAAAAGCTCTGTGTAGAAGAACCTACAATTAACATTTGTAAAAAGAATATAGATTTCTATATTTTAAATTTAAGGTGATATTTACTTCACCTCTGTGATGCAACTCATGATTAAACTGGTATAGTCAGTAAGTAAATATGTTGATCTAAGGGCCGGTTGTTCCACCTATTGGTAAAATTTTTCTGCTTGGTAAAAATTACAAACTGTAGTAAATTCTATTCAATTTCAAGTTTTACCAAACGGATAAATTTATCCAGACGTTTGTCAGTAGGTGGAACAACCAGCCTTAAGTCCTACATATTTGATAGGTAACCTTCCTTTAAAGGGCATAATTTATGAGATATTTGACCATTCTGAAATTTTCAGAATACCATGTTATATGAATAAAGATGAAGTCTACATTTTTTTAATTAATATTAAAGTTTAATAGTTTTGAAAAATTATTTTATCAATGTATTTACATTGAAGGAACTAGCAAATTTCATGAGAAAAAAAAGCTTCTACTTAAAAAGGACTAAATACAAACAAATTTGGCAAATGGTTAAAAGTTATCAGTTATGTACAAATTCAGTTACTGTATCTGCAAACTATTGAAAATGAATAAATATAACATTTCTTGTAATATAACTTCAAACCATATTAAATTTGTATCATTACCTTGTTTTTTCATAAGGTTAGATGAATAGATATTTCTTAATAATATAGTTAATAGACTTATTTAGTAACATAAGTTAACAGTAGCTACAAGTAGAGTAAGCATTTTGTGATGGATAATCATCCACTAATTGTATTCCCCGTTTTCCCATGCGATTTCGTGTCCCACTTAAATTACTAATATTATAGGATTGTAAAGAATGCGTTTCCCAAAGACCAGGTGTTTGAAGTATCTGCAAATATTCATACATTTATTATTGTGAAAATTTGATACAAAATTGTTATCAATTAAAAAAGGTAATATATAAAATAATTACTTTTTGAACAAGCTCTTCGAAACAACATTTAACTCCATCTGCTGTCTTGGCACTACTTTCTATATAAAGAGTTTGATGCCTTCTTGCAAATTCTAATCCCTGCTCAGTACTAACTTCTCTATTAGGTAAATCTATTTTATTACCAACTACCATTTTAACAATATCTGTTTTATTACAATAGGTATTTAATTCATTGAGCCATGCTTCTAGTTTGAAAAAAGTATTTCTATCAGTGACATCATACATTAAGATAGCACCCTGACCATCCCTGTAGTAGCTAGGTGTTAAAGTACGAAAACGTTCTTGACCCGCAGTATCCTATGAGCGAATAATGTACATTTATATAATTGTAAAAAATTATTATATTCAATTAAGAATTTTTCTAACCCAAATTGCCAGTTTGATATTATTGCTATCAATTGTAATATGTTTAGTTTTATAATCCATGCCAACTGTACTTTGCATATTTTCATTAAATTCATCTTCTGTAAATCGTAGGAGTATACTACATAAACAATGAGTAATAATAAATCTTTGATTCAAATTTAAAACTACATTTTAAATAAAATGGTTATACCTTGATTTTCCTACGTTTGACTCTCCGATGATCAAGATTTTTAATATTGTCAGTACTTCTTCATCCATAACTGATGTATATTAATACTTAATGCCTTCGCGTGAAAATAAGCAACCCTTTGGACAAAATTGTGTTCTACATTTATAACTTACCAAAAAGTCATCATTAATCTTTTCAATTCTCAAAAAACAAAACGTCATGAAGCCATGATGGGAGAAACAGGGTGACGGGGGGTGACACAGGACGTTTACGATGATCGTAAATCGGATTTTGAGATCGGATTACACTAGTGACAGTGACGCCACTAGTAGTCAACGAAAAGGCACTAAGGTAATCGGATTAAGAAAAGCTTTCGATACACGCAGATCGGATCGGATTTTGATAGAGAACTGAGAAATAGGAGTACTAAATTTAATTTGAAGTTGTGCAAATAATTATTGCAAAAAAAGGTAATTAACCTATTTATAGTGTAGTTAGTAAGTTTAAGTAAAACTCTTATTTTTTTCAGATGGAAGAAATTAATACCGAAGTAAGGGAAGCAAGGTTTTGTTGGGACAGAAGTACAACTTTATTATTAATTAGCGAGATGAAAGAAAAGTTTGTATATTTAAATAAAAAAAATATTTTGCAAAAATTATTTTGGAGAAAAATGTCAGAAAGCTTTGAAAGTTATGGATATAAGGTATCTGAAGAACAATTGGCCATTAACGGGATCCCTCACGCGTGCTTTACCGACAGTACAAGTCAATAAACAATTCGTTTAATAAAAGTAAAATGCGAAGCAAATTGCAAAAACGGGCTTCTTTATGACATGGTGCCAATTCTAACGAGTCAATCGAGCTTAAAAAAACTCAAATCGGATGAAGAATAACGCTGTACCACTGTCCCGCGTTCTTGAAGTGGAAATAACCAAAAGTAACCTCCCTTCAAGAACGCGGCACAATAGTACAGCGTTATTTTTCAACTAATTTGAGTGTTTATAAGTTCGTTTGACTCGTTAGGACTGGCACTGACTGGCACATTGTCCAGCAAACGCCCGATTGTTCAATTTGCTTCGCATTTGACTTTTATTAAACGAATTGTTTATTGACTTGAACTGTCGGTAAAGCAAGTGTGAGGGATCCCGTTAACGGGATCCCTCACGCCTACTTTATCGACAGTTCAAGTCAATAAACAATTAGTTTAATAAAATTCAAATGCGAAGCAAATTGAACAATCGTGCCTTTGTAGGACAATGTGCCAGTCCTAACGAGTCAAACGAACTTAAAATCACTCAAATTAGTTGAAAAATAACGCTGTACCATTGTGCCGCGTTTTTGAAGAGAGGTTACTTTTGGTCATTTCCACTTCAAGAACGCGGGACAGTGGTACAGCGTTATTCTTCATCCGATTTGAGTTTTTTTAAGCTCGATTGACTCGTTAGAATTGGCACCTTGTCATAAAGAAGCCCGTTTTTGCAATTTGCTTCGCATTTGACTTTTATTAAACGAAATGTTTATTGACTTGTACTGTCGGCAAAGTACGCGTGAGGGATCCCGTTAACGGGAAGGGGATCCCTCAAGCCCTCTGTAGCCAACATTACGGAACGAAAAACGAGGGAGAATTGTCCAGCGCTATTTTTCAACCGATTTCAATGTTTTTGGGCTTATTGGAATCGTTAGGACTCGCCTTTCGTCATAAATAAAGCCGTATTTTCTAAAAAACGTAAAAAAATAAAATTGTTTAAAAATTCGCATTAATAATATTTAAACGCAAAATAAATCGAAAAATCGGGCTTCTTTATGACGAGGTGCCAGACCTAACGATTCCAACAAGCCCAAAAACATTGAAATCGGTTGAGAAATAGAGCCGTACCATTGTCCCGCGTTTCTGAGGTGGACGAAAACCAAAAATTTTTAGGAAGGCAGCTAGGCATCTCCCGTTTTATATCTGCCGCCACTAATGGCCTGCAAGATTTTTTTGATGCGTTTAGGAACCATACTTCCCCATGGTTTCCCCGCCTGGACTGAGTGACTGGAAAGAGTATAGGATATGTATGATAGGCTATCCTTGTTTAAATGCCTTAAGGGGAAGCATTGAACGACTCAAACACTCATTCAAGTTTATTTTCCAAACTATTAGGAATATGAACTTTTTTGTAGAGATTAAATTTACTCTTTTGACTGTACTAAAGCGCGCTACAAACTCGGTTTCTCAAAATTATAAAAAATAATTTTCATAAAAATTATAAATACTTAAAAATTTGTTAGTCATAATAATATTAAAAATTAGGCCTTATAGCGCGCTAAAGAAAAGTTCTATGACTAATTTGAGACCAAGAATAAACAAATATACCTGATAATGTGGAAAATTTTTTTGAAAAACTAAATCAATTAGGATACTGCGAAAGACCAAGGACCCGGCAACATTATTCACAGGCACATATTGTGATTTTGCAACTCTAAGCTGTTCTATCAACATTCAAAAATATTGACTCATGGTTACGTAATGAGATGTGGTGTAAGTAAATGGATTTTAATATATTGGCTTTTTCCTCTTAATGTATATAGTATATTTGAAACTTAACAAGAAATTAATTATATTGCGTAGAAACATTAGTTGGATAATAGCAGACTGGCTTCTGAAAAATGTATTGCATGGCATTGGACAGATTTACGTAAATAGCTGTTTCTTGGACTTGTGGCAGTAGAGCTGTCAAGAGCACTCAGAGATTCTGTTCCAGCATCATCAATTGGAAATAGGTACGAAAGCTTGCCACTATTGATATTAGGTTTCTGCAAAAAAATCTGAGTTAACGATTATCTATTTTAACAATGAATTGCATCTTTTTTATTCGTAGAATCTTATTGCTGTAAGTTTGGGAACCGTAGTTGACTTGCAAGCTCCAATGGACTTTACGACTCAAGAATATAGCTCCTTCTTATTAATATAAAAGTTAATTATGTGTTATTCTTGACAAAATATCAACAACATAAATTTAATTTAAAATATATATTTTCAATTATTTTTATACACCATACGTTACACAATAATAGATTAAAATTAAAATACATGTTTTTTATACATATTTATAACACAACATGATTTTAACAAAAGTTCATCACTTATAAGTTTTTTTAATAAATTAATAAAAAATACAGAGGTTAAGTTGCACATTTTACTCACTATTGGCATTTGCTCACCTGACACTTCACTGTTAATAATAAAAGTTTATAACTACGTTTACCTTTATTTGCTTATTGAAATTTTACCAATGCTGTTTTGAATTTCGATCACGTCTGAGTACGCGCGCGTCCTACCTTAATTCCCTTTAACCCAGATCCGATCAGATCCATTCGCGGAAGCCTCCTCACTAGCCTCGGATCCATCTAGGGTTTTCTCGAAAGTTGCAGCTCTGCAACTGGGTCTAACCCTAACCCGCATCAGATCACTGAACGTAAGCATCCCCACGGATCACGAACGTAATCGTCAGCTGCATGAAGAATGCATAAGGAGGTCCAACTCCGTGGTGTGAGAACGTGCCAAAAACTGTCATGGGAGATATTTAGCATTTTGGCCACAAGCGGCGCTTGTGTTGCATGTTTACCCATCAACCCCCTTCCCTATTCCCCCTCATCCACACTTTACCTAATCAAATTAAATAGGAAATATATTGTACCTCTAATTATATACAAATTTCTTAATTAAAATTATAAAATGAATGATTAATATAAATATGAACAAAAAATAAATTTAAATCACTTATGTGAAATTTAAATATTGAAAAGATGGTTTGACATCTGTAATAATCAATTATGTTCATAAATATAAAAGAATCAATATATAATCATGTTTAATTAATAAATGTAGTATGTTGTTAAATATATGCATGTTAATACGTTATTTTCTTATATATATATATATGCATTTATTAGGCGTAAATTATAGTCATTGCAGGTGCAAAAAAAACATCATTAATATAAAAATATATATTTTATAACATGTATATACATATCTATAATTTGGCAAGTTTTCTTGCTCTTTGGGTGTTTTTTTTTATTTCTTGCATTTTTTTATTGCTTCTTTTGGATATAAAATTCGCCCTCATAATTATGTAAAAATTAACAATTTTCTTCGTTAACATATATTTATGGCTGTTGCAACCTACTAGCATTAGTTGTAATTCCTTTAATTTGTACAGAATGTGAAAAAATGTATCCGCCTCGATATTATAATTCTTACAAGTTTGTAAGATTACATTTTCAATCTGCTTTAATAGAGTAGATAAAGTTCTGGAAGGATATACCAGCTTTCCTCTACTCAAGTTAGATATAAGATTCGAGTTTTTATCCTTGCTATCAATTATATTATTGTCCGATAATATAATTGATTGTAGGCACTCTGAGCAGGATGTCCATTTTTTACATTTATGAGCTACGTAGCCTGCCATGTATGCATTAATCTCATCCATATTATTATTGGTTACAGATATGTTTGTTTGACTTGAAGAAGCTTGTTCATATGGAAGATTTTTGTGTATTTCATCCATATTATTATCTAATCCTTTTTCTATTATTTCTTCAAGTAACAATGCATATTCATGCTTTCCTTGATTAATAATATTTGGCTTTGTAGCTTTTACAAGAGAATTTAAAATGTCTCCACCACTCACATTTGAACCTTTACAAGGTTTAACAAGGGAGTAGGTTGACATCAAATTAAATAAATTGCCAAAAACAACCGCATCAGGATGATCATTTGAACCATTGATGCCTCGAGCCAGACTGAAGAAACGCTAAAAGTAAATTTAAAACGATTAATTTGATTAAAATAAAAGAGATCATATGAATTCTCTAGAAAAATAAAATTTATAAAAGGCTAATTATCTCAATAATAAATACGATGAGAACCTGATATTTCACACAACACAAACAAACCAAATACGAGTGATGATGAGGGGTTACAAGAGAAAGAGGGACGTATTATGTTAAACATGGAACACTAACGCCGCTAGTGACTAAAGTAACAGTTACTTCAGCATACCATTTTTGGGCGGATTTATCTAGTAACTTTGGTATGGAGTTGGACCTCCTTATGCATTCTTCATGGTCAGCTGTGTGTGTAATTGAAACGCCGCCTGCTGGCAAGTCAAGCAAACGAACGACGGACGTGCAGATAGATACTGCGGATCTTATGGCTTGTGAGTAGTTTTCTCCCTAATCACTGGTGGTCTGGTGGAGTCTGGTGTTGTTACGTTTAGTTTGATGCGTGTTTGCCACAATGGCTACGAATTGATTTTTATGGAACTAAAAAATGTGCTCTTTTATAAAATCTTGTGAAGCGATTTTTATTTTATAAATCTGCATAAAAGTACTATCTAAATATATATTCAACTGAAATAATACTTTTTGTTATCTGTGTTTCATAGTAATAGCAATTTAGGAAAAAATCAACTAAAATACAGTAATCGATTTAAAGCTGTACGAAAGTAACAAGGATAATGGCCGATGTTGAGGGTAAAAAGTTAACAGAGCTTCGAGTAATAGACTTAAAAACAGAATTGGAACGTCGCAGTCTTGATAAAACTGGGAATAAAGCTACTCTCTTTGAGCGTCTATCAAAGGTAAATTTTCTTGCTTTATTATTTAGTAGAAATAATCAGTTTTATTTATTGTCCATATTTTAACCTTATTAATCATATTTTACTATATCGGATACTTATTATAATATGTCATAATTGTATATGGTATACAGCTTTAATGACTTAAACCATGAAGATACAATTCTGTTTATCTTTGTAACCGTAAGAGATATCAATCTTTAGTACAAGATCTTTTTGAAATGTCTTTCAGTTTGTAGTCGGTAAGTTCCTTGTACAAAAAAATATGTCTCTTGTAGAGAGTTACGAAGATAAAAAGAATTTTATGCTCATGGTCTGGGTTATTTTAACTAGTTTACCATGCTTAGAATGGCACAAAAAAGTTGCAGTTCGATGTTAAGGATTTGTAACTGAAATATTTTGTTTTTCTTTTTTTGTTTAACTTGTTAACTTTTGGAATTATATGTATTAAAATTAACTGCTTAAAACATTAGCATTTGCTCTTCACAAAATTTGTTTCTTTAAGATTTTTATCTGTGATAGCTGTTAATAAATAACTAGCTTTAAAAATTCCCCTTGTATGTATCTACAGCTGCTAAGACAAACACAAGCATTGTGTTTGTGATGATATTGAAGAATAGTAACTATCAAACGTTAAATCTGCAAACAGTTTTATTTAAAAAACCTACTTTCATTATTAAATAGTACACATATATGGTAAGGAAAAAACAATTATTTTGAATATTATGTTTCAAACATAAAATATAAATAAATTTACAAATCGTTTCTTTATATGAGTTCAATAATTTAGTACAGATTTAATATTTTAAACATAATTCTCTTGTCTTTTGTATTACTATTATTGTTTTTAATTTTATAATAAAGAAGCTAAACAATTTTTAAGCTAAGTCCCATTTCTGCTACATAATGTTTGTTGATACTGTAAAATTCTTAAAGCAATTATTATTCTTAATACCATTTATTGGTTATTTTTCAACTAGTTTAAAAATTGACACAATTAAGCAAACATATTGTTTGTACGACATACAATGGAATATATGTATCCCATTATGTCAATTTTTAGGCTAGTTAGAAAGAGGCTACTATCACCCGCCACTCATTGAGTTGATTAAAAAAAGTCTACTACATAGTAAAGGCTTTGATAGGTTCTAATGAACAAGATTAAGTTGGCTAAATTAGGAGAGCATTATTACATTTTGATAAATATCAATACTTTATATACTAGCAAATTCTGATAACATTGAAGTTAAGTCTAATAATAAGTTTCCTATATATACACCGTTAAGTTTACTTTTTTGAATTATAATACTTAAGTTTGAATTTGTATGCTTTATATGTATAATATTGAGGTTAGTGTAAATAATACCTTTTTTTTATTTCAATACTTTGAATAAATTTTCATATAAACAGTAATTTTTTAAACTTGACAAAAATATTCTTTCCAAAATTTCAATTTAGAGGAAAAACATTTGTTATCAGTATCTAAATTATTAGGGAAACAAGTTTTAAAATATTTTACTACCAACAATACAAATATTAGTGGAAAATGTTTAATTTATTCAAGTAGTAAAAGCTGTTTCAGAATTTATTGCCAGTGCTCATAACATTATTCTATCTTTGTTAATAATGAAGTATTAAATGTAGATAGAACAGTATTCGCAGCATCAGCAGTGATATCTGAAATATAGCCAAAATCTGACATTTAATAGAAAGATATGTTATAAAAATTTTATTATCATCTGTTTGATTTGAAAATGTATAAATTACTATGGCAGTATAACTTTAAATGCTAATCAGTAATTTAACATACACTTGTAAGAAGTTAAATTAATTGGTATGGTTGGTATAGTTTTAACTCTGAAACTAGACACTCTTTTTTGATACCTTTTAACTGAAGATAGAGGTTATTTATATCATGTCATACCAAATGACCTAAAATTACTGACAGATCTAAAAATTATTCATAGAGCTTTTGCAGTATTTTAACTAGCAGTTTAGATAATGATAATATTCGTACATGAATTCTGTAATTGTTAATTTAATGGTTAAAAAGAAAATATACAAAAAATTCATTCTGATATTAAAAAATGTGTGGATGAAAATGAACCATGTGTTCGTTCCAAGGGTTAACATGTAACCTTATGCAATAGAATTAAAAATGAAATCATAGTTTAATATATTCTAAAAAAAATAAAAGGCACTTTTGATGTGCCTAAGAGCAGAGAGGTACTAATGTATCTTTATTGCTTTTGTTAACCATATAAAATCGAATGTTTGGTATTGAACCTTTCTCAAGCTTCTTTGACTTGCGTTGGTCCTATAGGATAAAGTAGGCATCTATTAGCATTATGAAGATAAGTAAATTTTTATGTACCAGCTTTGGATTGTCGTGATACTTTCATGTCCATTGATACCAATGCAGAGCTATTGTTTTTTTGTTTCAATAACCCTGATAAATCACATCTGTATATCCATATTTTAACTGTTTGACACTTAGGTTTGCAGAATTTTTATATTGATTTCAACCTCGTACAATTTAAAGATAAAAGGTAAACAAGAAAGATAGTTTACACACTATCATTTTATGAATCGCATTTCTATTGACATAGTCAAATCTACCAAAACATGACTATATACCCTTTATTTTTCACAGATACTTATAAAAAAGCTGTGTTTTGGGTACAATTTTTTTCTTATCGAATTTTTCAGTATGTTATCTTCCTTATATATAAAAACGATAGAGAATTATAGGAAATTTCCTATTGTTCCATGTTGGTTTTAGTTAGCAATTCAATATCGTCTTTTTTTACTATTAGAGTAATTCGGGGTAACTGTGCGCAGCGGGTAAGTGTGCGCATTCCCAGTTTTTTTGAACGGGAGGATGTTAGACAGCGGTCAATCAGGCAAATCAGATATACATTGGTGGAGAATTAGTATAGGTACGAAAAAACAATCTGTTCCACGGCGTATTTATTTGTCATTAGAATAACGAAAATGGACTATCCCAAAATAAATTCTTCTGTCACGACAAATAGTGTAGCACCTAACCTTTAATAAAAATTAACATGAGTGTGTGATTTTTATGTCAGCAATTCGCTCGAGAATAATATATTCCAATAACTTTAACGCTATAATCGTTGCCGATATATAGTTTTCGACATTTCTATAAAACATGTTATACTGGGGTAAGTGTGTGCGCACATACACACGTTCATATCTCTTAATTTCATTCCCTGTAGGTTGTATAAAGTTATTCTATGCGATTTATTAATAAATCGATCTCGAAGATTTGTTAATTGTGATTGTGCGTAGATCTAACTTTAAATATATAATTATTTGACATTTTCTAAGGAAGGTAAAAAATATTATGAAGATCTGTGAGCTCTTTTGAAATAAATAATACATTTTTTGTAGAATTGAATCGTTAGGGCTAATGCGTTCACCTTCTCAATGCGCCCTCACTTACCCTATAGGACTGCGCACACTTATCCTACATACGGGTCAAATGTACAGATTCTGCCTTCTAAATAAGTGTTTATTTTTTGAATGAGACTTTTTACTGCAAATTTTTTTTTTGCATTCAATAGTCTAATAAATGCACTATCTGACCTTCATCTATTTTGTTTACAAATCCTTATCTATGAAGCCTGACAATCCTCTAACGGGCAAAGTGCGCACACTTGCTTCGAATGACTATATTCTAATCGTATCTTACACGCGGTAAATTTCCGATAAAATATATAGAGAATTCCTTAGATTAATATTCATAGCATTGAGTTTACTGACACCGTGATTCCTTAAGTTATCCCATTTGAAGTTAATTTGAAATAATTGAATTTGCAATATTTCCTGTATTTTGTGTACATCCGTTGCAGAGTAGCCGTCTTTCCTGATGGGATTCGAGCCTGTATTCTTCAGATGACGAGGCTGACACCTTATCACTACATCGTCTTATGCTAATGAATAGAATCCTTCTTTATATCTGCATATCATTATAATTCAACGCAATTAGATCTATAGAATGCTGTGTGTTCAGGGATACTCGTTAAGGGGATCCCACAAAAAACAAGCTTCGCTTGTAAAAAAAGGACGGCAAGTACATAAGTTGTATCTAGCATGATTAGTATATAGTAATATAAAATATTTTAATTAAAAAAAATAGTGAAATTCAAATGTTAGGCAAGTCTAAATTTTTACCATGGCGAACATTGAAATTTGGAAAAAAGTAAATAGTAATACAAAAATTACTTGCTGGGCCCGTTGTATGCAATCGTATTAAATAGCCACATTTTCTACTTACGAAAAGCAACACTTATATTGCAAGATAGCGACTTACACATGATTATTACGGGCCCGGCAAGTAATTTTTGTATTACTATTTACTTTTTTCCAAATTTCAATGTTCGCCATGGTAAAAATTTAGACTTGTCTAACATTTGGATTTCACTATTTTTTTTAACTAAAATATTTTATATTACTATATATTAATCATGCTAGATACGACTTATGTACTTACCGTCCTTTTTTTACAAGCGAAGCTTGTTTTTTGTGGGATTTTATAACGTTTTATAAGAATATAGGAATTAAAACTAAACAATTATTTTAACTAATTCAATCTAACAAAACATTTTGCAATTTTCTCATCGTTCCATAATATAAAGCTTCAATTAAAAATATTAATTTATTAGTCTATTAAATAAAATACAAAATATTACAATGATGAGTTCTTATCATAATTACACTTTTAGAGGCATTTAACCTAGGATTCAATGACTGTTTGAATTTGTATTTTCAACATCTTATACCCAAAATCACCTTAAAGCCTTTAGCTTTCAAAAATTTGTTTCTAAATTTACCTTTAAATCCACCTTTTTCTTAGGTGTTACTCTCACTATCACCTTTGTATTAGGGCTCTTTCCCTGGTAAACCAGTGACATTTATATATTCTTTCCATTAATATAAACTGTAAAATATATACCAGTTAATGCAATGGAAGCCTATTTTTTTTAGGTATACTGCTTTCAGTTTCTTGAAGTTACACACTGTATGCTCTATTACATGTGAAATATTGAAATCATGAATTCCTTTCATATTTACATATCTACGTGCTTTTATTATAATTTTCATCAACTATATGAGATTTAAATCCAAAATTGTATGCCCAAAATCACCTGCAAGCACTTCACTCTCAAGGTTTTTCTTATGAATTGATTCATTAATTTTCCATAATTTTCATAGCGGTCACTCTCAATATCAACTTTGCATTATGACACTTTCTCCAGCCGACCAGTGCCATTTATATTTTATTTTTATTAATATAAACTAGGAAATACACCAATTCTTGCATTGGATGCCTCTCTTCTTTAGATATATAATTTTCAACTTCCTAAATTTATTCAATGTATGCCCCATCATATGTAAAATATTGCAATCATGAATTCTTTTAATATTTACAGATCTATATGATTTTGTTATAATTTTCATCAACTATGTGATTTCTAATTCCAAAATTTTGTACCCAAAATCACCGGCAAGCCCTTAACTCTCAAGGATTTTCTTATAAATTAACTAATATTTATCCATCATTTTCTTGGCTGTTACTATCAACATCAATTTTGAATTATGGCACTTTCTTCATAGTCCAATCAAATTAGCAAAAAGAATAACATTAAATCCGACGTTTTTGAATTTTTTTGCATTATCTAATATATACTATCGATAATGGAAAATTCAAAAATTCGAACTCCTAAGGGTTGTGCTAACGCCGCCATCTTAGAAAAGGGATGAAAAGGGGTAAATTGGAATATCTGGGCTCCTATTCTATGTACGAAGATGTTTTTTTTTAGTTTTGTTTGAAAAAATATCCTCTAGAAGTTTTATTTGACAAAATTTTTCATAATTTTTTGTCATAAAAAGTTATTGATGAAAAACTGTCAAAAAATTGTTTATGCTCTTGGTTATTTCTAATTATACTGTCTCAGGTAACTCTGGTCAAAAAATATTTCAATTGTATTTTATAGAGGATTAAATTTTCTATAATTTTAGTACACGCGTAGAAGATTAGTTTAGAGGGGAGGGGAAGGGTAAAAAAATAATAAGCAAAAGACACTAAATTTGATTGATATTCGATTTATTTGATTTTAAGAAGAAAACAATATTATAAGTGCTTTTAATATAATAATTAAAATTAATTTACTCTTTTTCATCTTTTTGTTTAAATATAGTTTTGTTTTATAACTTTTTTCCACACCACCATTGAGGTAAAGCTACAGGCGCATTTTTTTTAACGTGGTGTCCCCGGTATAAAAAATAGGTATATTCCACGAATGAATATTTTTATTTTTAATAATGTATAGAAATGATTATTAATTTAGTTTTGGTCTTTTAGCTAATGGACTAGACGTAGGTACCTCAGTAATTGTTTCTTGAGTGTCGAAGACGACGTGATCTATTTCCGGATCGTTTTCATTATTTCCTGTAAACTCTAAAGTCTGTAATTCGAAATCGTCACATTCATCTTCATCCTCTAATAAATTATTTAGCGGAAGAATATTTTTGCAAGTTTTTCCGCAACAATATTCACATATATCTGAACAGTGAAGTCCAGCTTTATAGCAACCACAAGCTGCGCCACATTTTTTCTTACACTTACACGATATTGTTTGCATAATACTAGGTGGTGCTGGATCCTGAGTTGTCATAATTGGCTCAAGTCCATTTGGTGTTCGTTGCCACCCCCATTTTAAGGGATCAAGGTATAAGCCGAGCCAGGTTTGCATTTGGTAATAGGTACGAAATGTATGTTGTTGTGCAGCTGCAGCAGTAGGAGGCAACGATAATAAATTAAATTTTGTTTTCTTGGACGATTTAATGAAATGTTGATATCTAAGATAATTCAGTTCGCGTATCGAATTGCTACGGACTTTACGAACCACTCTTCTTTTTTCTAAGGATAGTTTTTGTTGATTTTGAAAGAATACCTCGTCAATTATTCCATCACAGAACAGACAGCGTCCACTGAAATCAATTTGCGGTGGATCATTTGGTGATTGCGAGGATGATGAGGGTGTTACTTCTGATGTTGTTGATGCTGAGATCGATGGTGCACTATTCCGACGACGTAAAGCTGCAGCAGCCATTTTTTCATTAACATATGATTTCCAGCATGAAGTATGAATTGTTACACTATCAAGATTTTCCAACATACGCGCATGTTCAACATCACCTCTTTTCACAGCATACAAATACAAAGTACGCATCTCCTTTTCTTTAAGAATAGAAATTTTATCTACACCGTATTCTTTATCACATATAAAGCACTTCATATCCATTTTTTCGTTAAACGTCTTAATTCAAAATTGTCAATAATTCTAACTCACTCTATGCGACGGTATCTTATGTTTGAAACTATGCAGATAGTTCTGTACTGAATAGATAGAAAATGATCTTATATTCCGCAGCCTATACAGCTTGTTTTTAAATTTGAAATTTGTCTGTTGACATTAAGGAGAATACGTATTGCCAATATTACAAAGCAAACATTAACTCCAGCCACACGTCGTAATATCCAAACAGATTTTAATGTTATTGGAGAATTATGGAAACGCCAAAAATGATTATCTACAGAAGCATGTTAGACAATTTTTAATGTATTTATTGTTTTTAAAATGTTACATTTTAGTTATTTAAACAGTTTTTAATCCTCTACAAAATACACTTGAATCATTTTTTGACCAGATTTACCTGAGACAGTATAATTAGAAATAACCAAGAGCATAAACAATTTTTTGACAGTTTTTCATCAATAACTTTTTATGACAAAAAATTATGAAAAATTTTGTCAAATAAAACTTCTAGAGGATATTTTTTCAAACAAAACTAAAAAAAACATCTTCGTACATAGAATAGGAGCCCAGATATTCCAATTTACCCCTTTTCATCCCTTTTCTAAGATGGCGGCGTTAGCACAACCCTTAGGAGTTCGAATTTTTGAATTTTCCATTATCGATAGTATATATTAGATAATGCAAAAAAATTCAAAAACGTCGGATTTAATGTTATTCTTTCCTGATTTTTGTGCTAATTTGACTGGACTATCAGCCAACTAGTGCCATTTATATTTGATTTTCATTAATATAAACTAGAAAATACATAAATTGATGCAATGGAAGCCTCTCTTTTTTAGGTATACTGCTTTCATTTTCCCAAATTTATTCATTGTATTTTCTGTCGCATGGAAAATATTAAAATGATGACTTCTTTTCATTGTTTCACTTCTATATAGATGATGTTATCATTATATTTATTATTTAATTGACTTATATATTTCAAAGAGTTTATGCCCAAAACCACCTGCAAGCCTTTCACTATCAAGAATTGGCCTCCAAATTTGTTAATTTCTCCACATTTTCCTTAGATTTAACTATCGACATTAACTTTGCATTATGGCTCTTTCTATGGTAAACGAATCATTTCTGACTTCTTCTATTAAATATTACAGCTCAAGCCTGCACAATGACATAATGAACAAGTTATTGTAATTCAATCTGCAATAAAATATCACTAAGTACCAAAAAATATATTACATATTATATTATAAAAATCAATGTCATTCTTATAAAAAATTAAATTTGGATAATTTTTTTGGAGATAATAATAATTTTTTTCTATTCTTATTAAGGAAGCGTAAATAAATATTTGGTGTTAATACTTTTTTATACTATAATTGAATATTATACAACGATTAGAAAATATTCATCTACTTTTCTTTAATCGTAGTAATAAGAAAGTTTTATATTGTTTCCTAGAAAATTGTTTGTACATATGATATAACCTATCGGAGAGTATGTTCTACATCAGTTTAAAGAAAAAAAAGTTAAACATGCATTTTGATAATGATTTCAATACCTGGAAGGTTAGCATATGATTTTCAAATACCTTAACAATTTCTTGCAATTAATATGATCCTGATAATCACCAATGCACATAAATGTTGAAAATATACTTCTCCTTGGCACAGTGTTGAAAATATGTAAATATTAATCTTACTTTATCCAGTCAGCTCTATCCTCAATAATGAAAATAGAAATGTTCTATTTATTTTATCTGAAATAGAAATTTCACAAAGTACCACAAAGCATATAACCTCTTGTTTTCTAAAATATTGTTTTACTTATCTAATAATTAGTGGCTCCTTATGTCATTATTATTCGAATTTATTAAGCATTTTAAAAATTAAACATTCACTAACATAACAATGAACAACCTCACTGTATTAAATACAGTTAACCTTATATTACAATTGACAGTTAACAAGTCGCCGGATTAGTTATATCGATTACATCGTTTTTATTTGATAGTTCACAACTATGATTTTGTAGTTGAATTTAACTAGTTGGCAACGCTGAGAAAGAATGACGTCATTTACCTCTTAGCGACCAACTTCAGCCCGAGACATACACTCTGGCTGGAGAAGAAGAAGAAGACGCAGAAGAAGATGACGGAAAGAAATGAAATTTTTCTTTATATATATAGCCAACAGAGTATGAGATCTCTGGATTGCGTGAACCGATTTTGATATTCGTGGGCTCAAATGAAAGCTTGTCCAAAACCATTTTAAGGAAAGCTTTATTTAAATCATGACAATTGATCATTCATTGAAATAAATTGGTTTAAAAATTGAGACGGTCAAACTTGCTGTATAAGTTACACAGTAGTGCTCGGCGGTATAGACATGTAATTATCTACTTTTATATGTAAGGGAGACCGGGGACAATTGTAACAAAAACTGAATCTCATTTTTTTCCGAAGATCCTAGTAGTGTTAAAAATCTCAAAAAAATTGTAATACTTACTACATATGTCTAGAATGCAAATATATTTTTATTGAAGTGATATTTTAATTAATCCATAAGCAAACAATTAATATAGTACCACGTGCAATTTGTTACAATCGACACCACACAGGGGTCAATTGTAACACACCGATTTTCAATTGTAAAATGTGCGTAATGCCCATAGTGCATGGATAAAAAAGTAGTTGAAGATATTTCAATAAACGGAGTATGTTATCTAAAGGTTAACATGCATGATACAATGAAATTTACTTGTAAAAAATCAAAATAACCACTATTGACTGTTTTATAAAAATAAAATTCTTTGTATGAATATTATTTTTATTTGTTGTAACATTTGAACATTTACTTGATCAGAACGATGTTTATTGCAATATGTAATGAGTTATAGAAGACGCGATAGAAACACCTATGATTTTCCTATTCAATTAGCATGGTACAATCGACATCAGTTTACTTGTTACAATTGACCCCACACGCTCCAAATTACTACGTAGTAAAATTTAATCAAGATAATCTCGTATTTAAAAATCGTTTGACATTGAAAAATTTACTCAAAGAAATGACAATTTCAGTCATGTATTGAATTTTAATATTTACATAATAGTATTTGAGCAATTCAGAGTTAAAGAGCAAGTGAAATAATTACAAAAGAGTGTCTAAAACTGATTTTCTCATTTTTACGAACAATGGCTTAGCTTTGGCGGTCCTAAACTATTGCAACTACAGCGTCTTGTAGTGTTCAAGAAAGGTACTGAACGATTTTAAATTTCATTAATGGGCGGAGCACGGAGCCACAAATTTGAATGTTACAATTGTCCCGTGTTACAATTGTCCCCGGTCTCCCCTACTTGCCGTCGAGACACTACCGTGTTTCTTGATATTTCAATAAATTGATTTTTCCTTTTGAACCAAAACTAGATTTACTTAAACTTAATAATTGTAGATTTTAAAAATACGATCTTGATACGATAAAATATGAATCGTTTTAAATATACATGTAATTGTTTAAAGTCAGTGAATATTAATTTAGTTAAAATAAGAATTTTATATAAGGAAAGCAAATATTTTTTTTTAATGAGCGCTATGTCATTCATTAAATACAAAGAAGGCATTTTTTATTTCAAAGCATGTGGAATTCGATCAAATAAGTAAAATCTTCAGATTTAAGATGTAACAACGCTTATCACATTTAATTAATTTTAACTTATTCCATATCATACCATAAATTATACGTTTCAATTAACGTTGAATAAAAAAGCCTAATTTCTTTTAAATCAAATAAGCTATTTATTTAAATATACAGCAATTTGTAAATTATATTAAACATTGCCGTTTGGCGTAAACATTAAATCTCTGAATTTTACGAGAAGCCTCCTTTTGCTCAGGTGCCAAATGATTGTATTAGTTCAGAAATTTGCGGATTTAAGAAAAACATAACTCTTTATATGTTCCATAAGAAACTCGCTATATTTTAACGAGTCACTCATTGACTTTTGAGATTAATCATTTATTTATTAGAAATGTCGAATACATTTAATGTCAAGAAAAAAATTGCTACATATGACCGTCGAGGCAATACTTCTCTTATTCAGCAAGATTGGGCGCCTTAATCTTAAAAGTTTTTTTTAAATCATTTTATTAATACGAATTCATAGATGTCTTGATTTGTGTGATCACAGTTTTAATTCAGAACATTTTAATGGAGCTTCAAAATGAGACTATGAACATCGAAAGTTGTTTTTGCAAGCTTAATTTATTACGATACTCTGCTTTCGTTTTTGTTAAAACCACCAAAAAATACATACGTGTAAGAAAAAGGTGGCAAGTAGTTAAAATAATCCTTAATAACAAAAAGAGTTGAAATGAAATTTAATAAATTAGACAAGAAATAGACTAGATCAATGTTACAAATATTTAAAATGTAATAAAATAAATAAAATGTAATTACACATTCTTCGATAAATAAATATTTTAAATTTCATCTAAAAGACAAAGAAAGCATTAAGAAAAGCAACTTACCGTACCTATGGTTTATTTATCTGCTATATATATGTATGTATATTATAATATCGTTGATATGCCAATAAAATGTTATTTCTTAAAAATTAATATTTCGATATTTTATTCGATCTTAAAAATCATGTGCCCGGCATGTAGTTTTTCGTAATGATTTCTTTTTCTTTTAAATGAAATTTGAAACACTTATTTATCAAAGAATGTGTAATTGCAATTTATTTATTTTTCTACATTTTAAATACTATTAAATTGATCAAGTCTATTACTTGTCGAATTTATCAAATTCCATTTCAACCCTCTTTGTTATTAAGGATTATTTTAATTACTTGCCATCTTTTTCTTACACGTACGTGTTTTTTGGTTGGATCTCAAAACTTTTGTAATGGTTAAAACATCTTAGGCCAACATTAAATGGTGCGTCGCGTGTTATTCGAGGTTTAGGAGAAATTCTCTTTTACTACAGAATCCTACAAACACGTATATACTGTAACGTTATTCCCGCCAGTGTGAGGGGCCACTCACACTACGGGTTTTCTCATTACCTTCGCCCGTTCTTTTCTATCGGTATCAGGGCGCCAATTGGTCAGTTGGGTGGCCAACAACCCTACGTTATCATTTGAGTCTGTCGACTCCATTCTTTATGCATCTAATACGGCCCTGCGGCCATGCATTTGGACGGTAGCGGTAGCCAGGATCGCTCAGTATGCTAGGTCGTGGAGAGAGGGGAGGGTTCCTTGCGGAAGTCCGAGCCTCGCAGACCTATCTGCTGAGGGGTATATATCTATCCCTCACCACCCACGCACAGGTGGTGGTGAGGAGTGCGGGAACATGCGGTATCATTTGTCAAGCATAGAGTTTGCCAGGAGCGGACCACCACGGAGGCAATGTTCACGGCCCGTCCAGCCATAGCGCAAGCCTATGGGATTACGGAGGGCACCGGGACACATTCCAACGGGCTAACTACGCCCCTGCACAATCCACTATGCATTGGCCGGTATCCAGTCGTGACGTACGTGCAGGCTGGCCTATAGCACACGCCTCACGTACGCGAACGGACCCATGGCTGGCTGAGTGCCGCGTCACGTGCTCACCAGCACGCACGGACACATCAGCACAGTCACATGGTCGCGTTCCGACTGCCTGTTATGGCAGTCTGCGCACGACAGTCGCGCAGCCTGCTTGACGCGCGTAACCAGCATTCAAGCCAGACTCGATGTTCTATCTCCCCTCCTCGTGGGGACTTATAGACACAGTCATTCTTTTAGGACTCCCCGAGGCCGCTTCTCCTTATCTCAGGTTGCCTGGGTTGTTTGGCATGACCCTGCCTTACTTCTCAGGACAACCTGGACATCGTTTCCTGGAGCGCCGGTGTTTTCATCCGGGCCTCTGCCTGTCAACGGGGTCTATCCTTGACGTTAGCTATAAACCACTCGTGAGCCTATCTCACGAGTCGGTAACGTAGGGATTAATAATATCCACTGTTCGGTAGCTTTTATACTTTTTATTCGGTATCTCGCATACGTAACGGATAACTTCGTTACAATACATACCCTGCCACCGGACACTGCGCGTTTATTGGTTGGCTATGTGACGTCAGACTGCATCGCAAGTGTAGGGGAAAGGACAGAAGATTCCGTAGATAGATTTCCAGTGTGAAAGAGTGAGAGCTCCGATGGAGACGACAATTTTCAGTCGAAAGAAGCAGAAACGCTGAAAGTAACTGATACAAATTACACGATCTTGATATCTCGGCATTGAATTAACCGATTTACATGATTGTAGTCTCATTAGAAAAGCTTAGGCTCAATTTGTATGTATAATGAAATTTACACTAAAATTTTCATTAAATAAATCATCTTCAAAGTATATATATCGGAACTAAAAGATAGATATTATATTATCAAACGTCGCGTAAAAGAGGGTTGTGTCTCTGCTTTTTAAATTCCTTGCCATCTAGACACTGCCATGTCTCTTGATATTTAATATGCTTTCTGACAAACGTTAAACTTATTACACATTATTCGCCAAGATTTAACAATATCAACTCACAAAGATTCTTTTATAGTTAATCCATATACCGCATATAATCAAAGAGACATTTTTATTATCTTTTAACCAACTTGGTGATTGCATGGTTTTAAGACGGTGTACAGTGTACGATCTTCACAAGTATCTTGTCAGTTTCGAGATCATGAAATTTCATTTTGGTAGTAGAAAAAAAGCTATTTGTGCAGTCCAAGTTTTTTAATCTTAACCACTTGCGCTGGAAGGACGTGTTACGCACGTCATCCAAAAAACAAGATATAAATCTTTTTGCGATTTCTCTAACGCATCGAACACTGCACGATACTTCCTAGGCAGTTACACACTGGACCTTCCTGGCACACGCACAAGCGTCGCCAGCACACAAATGGTTAGTGGGTAGTCTAATGTGGCTGTTAAAAAAAATGGATATTTTTTTATGCATTTTTCGATAGTTTATGATCACAGAATTGATATCCTATAGCGGGTTAAGTCGATTTCTTCTGTTTTTGAAGCCTATGATGCTTCAAAGCAAACGCTGTAACTGCACGTCCTACGGCGCGTGCTGGAGTTTCGCAGCAGGTACACGAATCAGTATTTATAACAGCTACTTTATAATTATACCTAAGTTTACAAATATGCATATATATAAAAATATACATTGAAGGTGCTGAAGCAATGGTGTTTCTACGTAGCATTACTGATTACCCGTGGTGGTATGTTTTATATGAGTTTTTTTTTCATCAGGTAAAACTTTAAACGCATTTTTCTCGAAATTATATTTTTGAACTTGGCGCAGGTGATTTCGAAAAGACGGTTAAAGATATCGACCTGAAATTTTCACACATTCATCCACACTCGTGGGTATTGTCGGAACCTTAATAGTATTAAAATTTAGATTCTAACATAATTTTGTAGTGATTAATGTAAAAGAAACGCGTTTTTTTCTTCACTTGTGCAAAAATCATGTCCATTTTGTTTTTTTACAATGAAATTTAAAAACTGAGACTGCGGTGATAGCGGCACTATCAAAAATTAAGAAAATTTATCCATTTTTTCTTTCAGATATTTGGGAGGGGTGAAATCACCTGCGCCAAAGAATCAAGGTTTCATTGCTATTGGTTCAAAAGGATGAAAATAAATAAATTGCTAAACATTATTTCATTACCAAAACAATTGTTTTTTACTCCTAATTTTTATTTTTTCAGCAAAAAAAATTTGGTTTGTTATGTGTAACAGTTTCTGAAAAAAATATTATTGAAAATGATTTTTTTTTAGAGGTGTTACATTAGGCTATCCCCTTAAATATTTGACTGACTATAATATTTAATTTCCTCAACTGATGCGTCTGGTGATACTCTTATCTTTTTATTAATTGTTGTAAAGTGAACCTAGAATTAACTTCGTTTATTAACAGGCTACAGTTTTTTTGCAAAAGATTTATTTTCATTAAAATACAGAGTTTTCTAATTATTTTATAAAATCAAGAATGCTAGGTTGTTATTTCATAACAGAATATTGATGCTAGTTTTTTGAAAGAACATTTCGCACAGTTAGAAAATTTTTTTGGAGACGATAATAATTTTCTTTTACTCTGGTTAAAGAAGTGTAGATCGATATTTGATTTTAATACTTTTTAACGTTATAGTTCAATATTAAATAACGATTAGCATAGATTCATCTACTTTTCTCTGATTGTAGTAATAAAGTTTTATTTTCTCTTGAAAAATTGACCGAATGTAGTGTACAGTCTTTTGGATAGATGATATCGATATTACTTTAAAAATAAAAAGAAAAAAACATGCATTTTGCTAGTGATTCGAATGCCTTAAATAGTCCTGTCACCGAGCGATGCGAAGGCTTAATGGTAAATTTGCAAAAATTCCAACCTAAATATACAAAAATACGTTCTTAGAGAAAAAACAAAATTTAAGAAACTTTTCTGTTGGACCAAACACGAGTTGATATTGCGAAATTGACGAAAAAAATTCGTAAAGTTCAAAAAACGTGTTTTTCGCTATTATTCAAAAGCCGTTGCTAGGGTCCAAAATTTTAAATTAGAAAAAAATCTTTCGATTGCTTCCGGTTTAATGGAAAAAGCTTAACTAATTTTCGAGATAAATGATAAATAAAATGAAAATCCGTATTTTGTTATAACTTTTTTATATATTTTCCCAATACTTATATAGATTCAGAAAAAATGACAAAAAATTTTGGTTTTTTAACAAAATAAAAATTATTGTTAATTTTCGAGATATAGCAATTTAAGAGGATACACGATCGAAACAACTGGAATTGAGGAAATATAAAATATGGGGAATGAACAATTTCACCATTCATAAAAATATTTAGTTTATTGCGCCTAATGGTACTAAAACCTTGGCTTTTTTTAAATAAAAAAAATTGAATTTTTTTCATTAAGAGCTAAATTAGTCAGTCTAGATTACTTTCCGCATTTTTAAGACTATTTACTTTTTATTGGCATGAAATTACTTATTTTCGTTTGCCATAGAGCGCTATATTTCACTTTTTCAAAATTATTTAAAAACAAAAAAATATTGTTAAAATTTTTTTTTACGAATTTTGAAAAACTGACTCCGTAGCACCCCTAAACACACAGAATAAATTTGCTCCTTGAGTAAAAATAATTATATCTCCAGTGGTTTACAAGATTTTCTTGATTAAAATTATTGCTGGGTTATGGATCCCCTTAAGAGCGCTACAGACTCAGAATTTCATTAAAACAATTTTATTTTTTATGAAAATTATAAACAATAATATTTTTGAAAACATTAATAATATTGAAAAAAAGGGCGCTGTAGCGACCTTAAGAAGAGTTCTATGAGTAATTTAAACCCAGAAAGAATTAAATACGTTCAAAAATGTTGAAGATTCGTTTGAAAAACTAATGCAGCTATTCCAATATAAAATTTACCGGTTTTACTGACCGAGAAGAATCGTCATGCGTTAGAAAAAGACACGTATATAAGTTCTTCCGCTTTTATAGGAGCAGGAGAACTTATATACGTGTATTTGTCTAACGAGTGACGATTCTTCTCTGTCAGTAAAACCGGCAATTTTTATATTGGAATAGTTGTATTATTTTTTCAAAATAATCTTCGATATTTTTTGACGTATTTACTTTTTTCTGATTTTAAATTACTCATAGAACTTTTCTTGAAGGCTCTACAGTTCCCTTTTTTCAATATCACTAATATTTTCAAAAATACTATTGTTTCTAATTTTCATAAAAAATAAAATTGTTTTAATGAAATTATGAGCCTGTAGCGCTCTTAAGCACTGTTAAACGAGTAAATTCAACCTCTACTAAAAAGTTCATATTTTTATTATTTTCGGAGATAAGCTTGAATTAAATTTCTCGTCGGTCGTGGATCTCCTTAAGCACTGTTAAGCGAGTAAATTCAACCTTTACTAAAAATTTCATATTTTATTATTTTCGGAGATAAGCTCGAAATAAATTTTTGGTCGGTCTTGGATCCCCTTAAGTAGATGAGTCTATTCCCCGCTAGGGCGCCGTATGTAGTCAGACCAAATCCATATAAATCTGCTCGATGCGAACTACGCTAATAAGTACAATAATGACTAAAAAAAATTACATGATAATATTGAAAAAATATGCATCTTCTTCATTACTTGATAAGGAAAAGACCTCTATAAGTTAAAAAGTGGAACCAGCTACGGAAATGGTTTTAAAAAATTGAGAAATTTTAGAAAACGCTGCGCGCTTGCATTCTGAGCCATCTGCTGAGTACCGGCACCTCCCCAACCAAGTAAAAAAATATGTAGAATATTCCTCTTTTAATAAGGGATAGACCTATATAGGTTAAAAAGTGGAACTGGCTATATATATACTTAAAAAAAATTCTTAAAGGCCCAAATACGCTGCGCGCTCGGTTTCTAAGCTGTCTGCTGGTTACCGGCACCCCTTGCAATTTTTTTATAGCTTTTCCGTAGTCAGTTCCTCTTTTTAATGTATATAGATCTATTCCCTACTAAATGAGGAATATTCTAGATATTTTTTTAATTCGCTGACGAGGTGCCGGTAACCAGCAGACGACTTAGAAGCCGAGCGCGCAGCGTATTTAGACCTTTGGCAATTTTTTTATAGCTTTTCCGTAGCCAGTTCCACTTTTTAATCTAAATGGACCTATTCCTTTTTAAATAAGGAATATTCTACATATTTTTTTATTTTGCTGAAGAGGTGCCGGTAACCAGCAGACGACTTAGAAGCCGAGCGCGCAGCGTATTTAGACCTTTGGCAATTTTTTTATAGCTTTTCCGTAGCCAGTTCCACTTTTTAATCTAAATGGACCTATTCCTTTTTAAATAAGGAATATTCTACATATTTTTTTATTTTGCTGAAGAGGTGCCGGTAACCAGCAGACGACTTAGAAGCCGAGCGCGCAGCGTATTTAGACCTTTGGCAATTTTTTTATAGCTTTTCCGTAGCCAGTTCCACTTTTTAATCTAAATGGACCTATTCCTTTTTAAATAAGGAATATTCTACATATTTTTTTATTTTGCTGAAGAGGTGCCGGGAACCAGCAGACGACTTAGAAACCGAACGCGCAGCGTATTTGGGTTTTTAGGATTTTTTTAAAGTATATATATATATAGCCAGTTCCACTTTTTAACCTATATAGGTCTATTCCTTATTAAAAGAGGAATATTCTACATATTTTTTTATTTGGCTGGGGAGGTGCCGGTACTCAGCAGATGGCTTAGAATGCAAGCGAGCAACGTTTTCTAATGTTTCTCAATTTTTTAAAATTATTTCCGTAACTGGTTCCACTTTTTAACTTATAGAGGTCCTTTCTTTATCAAGTAATGAAGAAGATGCATATTTTTTCAATATTATCATGTAATTTTATAAGTCATTATTGTACTATTAGCGTAGTTCGCATCGAGCAGATTTATGTGGATTTGGTCTGACTACATACGGCGCCCTAGCGAGGAATAGACTTATCTACTTAAGCGTAAGGCTGACTGCCTGTACAGTCAAGACAACGATGATGCCATCGGTCGCTAGGAATCGGTCGCTAGCTTCAGCCTCGTCAATCTTACGCCAGCCATCGTAAGACCCATCCCCTCCACTACCCCCGGCTAGATCGCACGCACACTGAGAAAAATTTCCTTTCCTTTCTTAGTAGCTGTTACTAGTAATTAATAGTAACAGCATATTTTCTTGGAAAAAGGGACATTCACATAAATTTTAGAGAACTATTGCTATGAAAATTAGGTACGTTTACTAAAATAGTTAGTAAAATAAGTATGTGTAATAATTCCTATTATATTTTGTAAATGTTACTATAAAATTTAGAAATGATTCCATAAACATACGAAAAATCATATAGTAACAGACTTAGTATTGATTACTTTTAAAATTGATAGCAGTTCCGATAAATATTGAGAGCCCTTGCTTGCTGAACATTGGTTATAAACACAAACCTCATCTTGGAATAGTTCACAAAAATTTCAAATATCATGTCTTCCTTTTCCAAATTTTCCTATGGAATTTTAGAAGCTAAAAGAGGATGAGGGAAAGAATAATTTATGAAAACTTGTATGATAGCTTTTAAAAATATGTAGACATTAAGAATCCACTTAGAATAAATGTATAGACAATAAAACTGTTATTAGTCAATAAGTATCAAATGGGGACTTTCGTTTCCGGTGTGTTGAGGACGGGTGTGCTGTCAGAGGAGTCGAGGAAATAAAGAAGTTTAGAGGTTAGTGGATAGAGAGAAGGAAGGAAGTTAGTGGTGTAGGAAGAGTAGAGAGGGAGCGTCAAAGGGAGATATAAGGAAGAGAAGGGAGAAAAGGTTAAAAGAAAGGGAGAAGCGGTGAAAGATAGGAAGGATAGTGAGGTTAGGAAGAAAAGGCGGGAAGGCGGCAAGAGCGAAAAGGAAAGTGTAGGAGAAAGGAGAAGGGGGTGATATCTAGCGGAGAAAGAGGGAAAGGTCGGTAAAGTAGAGTGGAGATAGAGGGGGAGTAAGAAGAAACGAGCAAGGAAAATAGGAGAAATGATGGAAGTAGAGAGTATAGATAGGAGATGGGAAGAGTGGAAGGGGGGAATGGGAAAAGGAGATGGGAGAGGGGAGGGGGGAAAATAGAAGTTGAAGTTAGGGAAGCTAGGGAAGAGAGAAGGCGAGGTAGGGAGGTTGAGAAGCGGAAGTGTGGGAAGCGTGGAGGAGATGATGAAGGGAAAGAGAAAGGAGAGGGAAGAGGATGAAGGGGAGAAGGAGGGGGAAGGGTGGGTTTTCCAAATTAATGCGAAGGTGGTCAGAACACCGGAGAAGAAGGTGGAGGGGATGATGGAGAGGATGATGGTGATATTGGAGGAGATAAAGGGAAAGATGGATGGTCTAGAGAGGGGGGAGAGAAAGATAATAAAGAGGGTGGAGGGGATAAAGGAAGAAATAGAGAAAGATAGGAAAGAATGGAGAATAGAGATTGAGAAATTGAAAGGAAGAGTAGAAGAAGTGGAGAGGGGAAAAAGTAAGGGAAGAAGGAGGGAAGAGAGAAGGAAGAGGGGGTGGAATATGAAGGGGTAGAGAGAAGATTGAGGAGGCTGGAATGGGAAAGAGAGAGGAAAGAAGACGAAATAATGTGGTGGTATGGGGAATGGAAAGAGTGGAGGGAGGTGGAAAGGAGATAATGGAAGAGGTAGAGAAGGCAATGAGGATGGTAGGAGTGGAGGATGGAGTGCAAGAGATAAGAAGGATTGAGGGAGGGAGAGAGAGAGGAAGGAAAGGAGTAGAGGTGAAGCTAAAGGCTAGAGAAATTAAGAGAAAGGTAATGGAAGAGAAAAGGAGACTGAGAGGGAGAAAGGAGAGGATAGAAGATGATTTAACATGGGAGGAAAGGAGAGTGATGGCATAGGTGAGGAGGGTGGTGGAGGTAGAAAGAAAGAAAGGAAAAAGGGTGAACGTAGGATATATGAAGATATGGATAGAGAACGAAGAGTGGAGATGGAATGAAGAGGATGGGAAGTTAAGGAACAAGGAAGGAAAGGGAATAGGTGAGGAGAAAGGGAAGGATGAGAATTTTGGGGGAAGGGCGGGAGGAGTAGGACGGAAAAGATAGAGGTGGTGATGATTAATGGAAAGGTGATGGGGAAAGATGAAAGCGAAGGAGGAAGGAGGAGGAAGAAGGTAGGAGAGAGGAAGGAAAAAGGAAGAGGGGGAATGAAGAGAGGAAATGAAGGGAATGGGATGCAAGTCACATTTTGGAATGTAGCAGATGTAGGGAACAAGGATAAAGAGTTTTGGCAGAAAGTTGGAAAATGGGATGTAGTGTGTCTGATGGAAACGTGGATGGAGGAGAAGGGATGGAAAAGAGTAGAACGAAGATTACCGAACGGATATAAGTGGTGGGCGCAGTGGGCGGGAAGGGAAGAAAGGAAAGGAAGAGAGAGCAAAAGGAGGGATAATGATAGGTGTGAGGAGGGAGCTGGAAAGCAAAGAAAGGGAGGAGATGGGGAGGAAGAGGGGATAATGAAGGTAGAAATTATGATAGGAGGAGAAGTGTGGAGAATAATAGCAGTATATATAGGAAATGGGATAAGGAACAAGGAGGAAGGGATAAGAAGAATAGTGGATAGGTAACACCAAAAGAGGTGCTTAATAGGGGGAGATTGGAACGCGAGGACGGGGGTGATAGGGGCAGGAAATGAGGAAGAGGGGGAGAAGGAAGGAAGGGAGTCGAAAGACAAAATGGTAAATGCGGAAGGAAAGAGAATGGTAGAGCTGATAGGGGAAATGGGGATGGAAATCTGGAATGGAAGGATAGAAGGGGACAGGGAAGGGGATTATACTTATGTGGGACATTTGGGAAGATCGGTAATAGATTACGTGGTTGGAGACAGAAGGACGAGGATGGGAGTGAAGAGAATGGATATAGAGGTTAGGACGGAATCGGATCACTTACCGCTGGTGGTGGAGCTAAAGGAGAAAAGAAGGAGGGAGGAGAGGAGAGAGGGAAAAGGATGGGTGGCAAAGAGATGGGGAGAAAGGGTAAAGGAGGAATATAGAAAGAGAGCAGAGAAGATAGAGGGGGGGAAGGAGGAGGATGTAAGGGAGAGGTGGAAGAAGCTGCAGAGGGAGACAAGGAATATAGTGGATGAAGTGAGAAAGGAGGAGAAAGGGGGGGAAAGGTTCGTGGGATGAGGAGTTTAAAGAGATGAAGAAGGAATTGAGGAAGAAGTTAAGGAGATGGTTGAGGGAGGGAGGAGGGAAAGAGGATTATGTGAAGGGAAAGAAGGAATACAAGGAGAAGCGTGAGGAGAAAAAGGAAAGAGGAAAGGAGATGATGAATAAGGAGGTAGAAAGCGCAAAAACGGAAGCGGATGTATGGGAGATATTAAGAAAATACAGAGGAAGGGATAAGGGAGGGCTAGGAGAGATAGAGATAGGTGAATGGGATAGATACTTCAAAGAATAGTTGGGAGGAAAAAGGGAGAAGGAGAGAGGTTTGAATGGAGAGAGGGGAGGAGGGGAGAAAAGATGGGAAGGGGTAATAGAGGAGAGGGAGGTGGAGGTGCAGATAGAAAGGCAAAGATAGGAAAAGCGGCGGGAGAAAACGGGATAGAGTGTGAGGTATGGAAGTATGGAGGGAGGCAGGTAAAGAAGGATTTATGGAGGATATGTGACGGGGTATGGAGAGGAGAGGGATGGCCGGAAGGATGGGAGGTTGGAATTATAGTGCCGATAAGAAAGAAGGGAGAAGGAAGAAAGGTAGAGGAGTACAGAGGAGTGACAATAATGGACACGGCGGCGAAAATGTATGCAGGAGTGTTAGGGGAGAGGCTGGAGAAGGAAATGCAGAAAAAGAAACTGATAGGGGAAGGACAGGCAGGATTTAGAAAAGGGAGAGGGGTGATGGAGAACATATTTGTGTTGAACTTTTTAGTAAATAGGGAGATAGAAAATAGGAGCGGAGGGATGATAAGATGTTTCATTGACCTGAGGGCAGCGTTGGACAGAGTAAACAGGAAGAAGTTATGGGAGATAATGGAAGAGAATGGGATAAGTGAGAGTCTGAGGGGGCAATAGAGGAGGTATATAGAGAAACGGCGTGTAAGGTGAAAAAAGGTAGGGAGATAGGGGAGAAATTCTGGACGGATAGAGGAGTGAAGCAGGGATGACCAATGAGCGCGAAGCTGTTCATAATATACATGGCAGGTTTGGAAAGGAAGTTGGAGGAAAGAGCTAAAGGGGGAGTACGGGTCGGAGCAAGGAAGGTATACACATTAATGTATGCGGACGATATAGCGGTGATGGCAAATGAGATGGCGGGGTTGAAGATGATGATGGGAACGGTGGAAGAATTTATGGACGAAATGGGAATGGAGATTAACACGGAGAAGACAAAATTGGTGAGGTTTGGTAGGAGAGTAGAGGGGAAGGTGAGGCTCAAATGGAAGGGGGGATGGATAGAGGAAGAGAAGGAAGTGACGTATCTGGGGTATAAATTTGGAAGGAATGGAAGACAGGATGTATATGTGGCAGAAAGGGTAAGAAAGGCGGGTGGAGTGATGAGGGAGGTGTGGGGCATAGGGAAAAGGGTATTTAGAAACGATTTTAGGAGAAGGGTATGGTTATACGATAGATTGGTATGGCCGGTGGTGGGATACGGAGCAGAGATATGGGGATGGGAGGAGAAAGGAAGGGTGGAGGCAGGGAATGAGAGATATAAGAAATGGGTATTAGGATTAGATTGGATGACACCGGGGTATATGGTAAGGGAAGAGGGGCGAAGAGGGGGAAGATAAGAATGAGGGCAGCGAAAAGAGCGTGGGATTATGAGGAAAGGTTAAGGGGATGCATTGAGCGACTCAAACACTCATTCAAGTTTATCTTCCAAATTATTAGGAATATGAACTTTTTTGTAGAGATTAAATTTACTCTTTTGACTGTACTGAAGAGCGCTACATACTCGGTTTCTCAAAATTATAAAAAATAATTTTCATAAAAATTATGAATACTTGTAATTTTGTTGGTCATAATAATATTGAAAATTAGGCCTTGTAGCGCGCTAAAGAAAAGTTCTATGACTAATTTGAGACCAAGAAGAAACAAATATACCTAAAAATGTGGAAGATTTTTTTGAAAAACTAAATTAGCTATTGAAAGACAAGTTTTACACTATTTTACGGACGGAGAAGTTTCACCGTGCGTTAGACAAGGACAAGCCTATTAGCTCTCTTCGCTTTAGAAGGGGTACCCACTCTCTCCCCACCATTTCCCGCTAAACAAACCAACTCTCCTGCACACAGCAAGGTGTCTGGCTAACGCTGCCTGTCGGCGTGAATCCGTAACCGAATGGAAGAACAAATAATTATTTGCAGATTTCAGGGTTTAGATTTTCGCATATCCGGCGTTGTACCGCTCTTCCATATCATTTCGGGAGACTACAGTAAAATTTTCAAAATATTTTGTCATCTACAAGTCTCAAAAAACTTGAATTAGTTGACTAAAAATGATATGGAAGAGCGGTACAACGCCGGATATGCGAAAACCTAACCCTGAAATCTACAAATAATTATTTGTTCTTCCTTTCCGCTACGGATTCACACCGACAGGCAGCGTTAGCCAGCCACCTTGCTGTGTGTAGGAGAGTTGGTTTGTTTAGCGGGGAATGGTGGGGAGAGAGTGGGTACCCCTTCTAAAGCGAAGAGAGCTAATAAGCTTGTCCTTGTCTAACGCACTGTGAAACCAGCGTTGCCAATTCCGCCATTTTGTTTATACTACGCTGTACAGTGATGTCAGTGATGCCAGAATCAAGCTTTTAACAACGAAAATAAACTAGCCGCTAGCCAGCAGCAGGATAGAAAATTTGAAGTGAAGGGGTACATATCTCTTCCCTTCAAATTTTCTATCCTGCTGCTGGCTAGCGGCTAACTTTATTTTCGTTGTTAAAAGCTTGACTCTGGCATCACGGACATCACTGTACAGCGTAGTATAAACAAAATGGCGGAGTTGGCAACGCTGTGTGAAACTTCTCCGTCCGTAAAATAGTGTAAAACTTGTCTTTCAATAGCTAATTTAGTTTTTCAAAAAAATCTTCCACGTTTTTAGGTATATTTGTTTCTTCTTGGTCTCAAATTAGTCATAGAACTTTTCTTTAGCGCGCTACAAGGCCTAATTTTCAATATTATTATGACCAACAAAATTACAAGTATTCATAATTTTTATGAAAATTATTTTTTATAATTTTGAGAAACCGAGTATGTAGCGCGCTTCAGTACAGTCAAAAGAGTAAATTTAATCTCTACAAAAAAGTTCATATTCCTAATAATTTGGAAGATAAACTTGAATGAGTGTTTGAGTCGCTCAATGCATCCCCTTAAGGGAGGGAAAAGGGAGTTGGTGGCCAAGGGAATGTCTGAGGGAAATAGAAGAAAGGGAAAGGAAAGGTGGAAAGTTATCAAGATGGGAGGAAGGGAGAAGAAAGTTTAAGGGGGAGAGGGGGAAAAAGAGAAGAGGAGAAAGCTGGAAGGATAAAGGGGAAAGGGAAAGAATATGGAATGAGATAGAAGAAGATGAAAAGGATAGGGAGGAAAGGGAAAGGAGAGGGAGGATAGAGGTATCTAGGTACAATAGGTGGTATAAGTTGATAAGGGAGGAAGGAGTACCGAAATATCTAACGGGTGGGAGAAAGGAAGGGGAATGGATCAGAGTGGCAAGATTTAGGCTGGGTAATGAGATGAGAGAGGGGAACTATTGGAGAAAAGAGGAAGAAAGGAAATGTAGAATATGCGAGTGGGAGGTGGAGGGGTGGGAGCATGTGATGGAAAGGTGTGGTGGGTCTGGGGAAAGTGAGAAAGATGGATAGAAGAGAGAATAAGGGAGGTGTTGGGGGGGGTGGAAGGGGAATGGGGTGGATGAAGGAGCTGGAGAAGAGAAGGGATAGAAAAAGTAACCCGGAAACGAAGGTCCAAGAGGAATGAGTGAGGATGTGTGGATGGAAGAGCGAATGGAGGGGAGATCTCTCTCTCTTTCTCTCTCTCTCTCTTTCTCTCTCTCTTTCTCTCTCTCTTTCTCTCTCTCGGGAATGTTAGGTTAAGATAGATGCAAGAATGAAACATTGTAAGCAAGATTTTGTAAAGAGGATGAGAAGGGAGGTTGTATGAGAAAAGAGAGGCGAACCCTGAAAAGGCGCCTAGAACAAAAAAAGTATCAAATGGCGTAGTGGGCTAAGTTTCAGTCTCGTCACTCGAAGGACCCTGGTTCGATCCCGATCAAAGGAAGGACTTTTTCTAGAGCGAAAGAATTATAAAAGTGTGTATACATTGATAATAAGAGATAGGAAAATGGAATTTGGATTAAATTGGAAGAGGAAAAATTGCAATGATCTAGCATTCGGGCACATTAGTAATTGCAGTCTGTCATAAATAATTAAGGCGTTATAGAAATAGAGCTGTAGTGAATCTGTGTGTACTAAGAAATATTAGTTTAATACAAAAATGTGTTTTTTATAATTATAGTCTTCTTTTAAAATCATTCAGATTCAGTAACTTGTCAACAAATGACGTGTACGTCAAGTAACGAGACTAATCGTAATAAGAATGATTCATAACTTTTGATGAAAATAGCTGGTAACTGTTACTAACCTGTTCAATTTAATTATTACTACTTTTCTTAGTAATCATTATTACTTTCACATAGTAGTCGCTAGGATTAAAAAGTAGCAATCATTACTTATGTAATATAGGATCGGTTACTAAGAACCCATTGTCGTCACGAATTTACTAAGAATTTTGCAATGGTTACCCGAAAAATTTGAAACTGTTACTAATCCATTTTCTCAGTGATGATTTCGGAAAATTATTAAAATTAGTTAGGGTCAATGAAATGACGCTGTGCACATTTTTTTTAATTGAGATATTCATCTTTATTGACGATAAATTGTAATGCTGTAGGAGCGAAAATACGCCTTGTAGAATTAATTGACAAAAAATATATCTTGGTTTCAAAATGTCGTAAAAGAGTCATTTTTGTATTAAATTCATTAAAAAATATAAAGAATTGATCTGTACACATATATAGAACTTATTCGTAAGTTCCTTATTAAAAAAGTTATTAAAAGAAAACGTCATATATATATATTATTATTATTATATATTTGTTTAAATTGTGATGTGTCTATAATTATTATAAAGAAACTCCAAAGACTTTTTAAATATTCTGAAAGAACAATTCCTTGTGAGGAGGATGAAATTAGATACAACGTACTGTGACCTCCCTTAGAGCAAGAGGATGCGATTTTCAAGTATTATTTTTTTTAAATAGTTATGTTTCGAGAAAAGTAATAACAATTTTGAGTTTAGTAAAAAACCAAAATTGTCGTTCTTTCTAGATCTACAGGTTGTGTATCACCAATTATGTTTTAAATTTTTTTATTGATATTCTTGAGGATAAACTAAGTGGAAAAGTCCTATTCCAAAACATCCGTAAAAGCATCATTACTGAGATAAATCAATTTTATAACGATAAATCAGGACTTTGATTCAACGGAAAAATTACTTTACTCTCTTTTTCGTTGACAGTTCCCTTGCGAAAAAAAAAAATGCGTACTTCCCGATCATTCCGTATTGTCGTACACGCTCACACACGCACGCAACTACGCCGATTATTAACATTATTTCCTATTGTCTTACATTCCTGATCGTTGTGCTGTATGAAATTTATTTTCTGTCTATTTTAAAGAGATTCTCAAAAGCATCTATTAAGTTAAAAATTCTGGGTGACGATGGAGCGTTATTTACAGATTAATTTTTAAGTCGTTTTATCTTTTCGGTGATGCGCCCTATGAGCTGTTCTATTTAATAAGGAAGTAAAAAAATAAGTATTATATTAAAGAAACGGTTTGAAGAAAATCTTTGTTCGCTTTTTGACAATCTTACTAATCTCTATTACATACAGCAGATAGCTACTTTATTGAAAAAGGAAAATAACTTGAAAATCGGTTTTCACACAAGTAATGCCATCGTCTTGTCTCGAAATTTTTGTCTAAATCGAGAGCCTGAAGGATCCCTTTAAGAATAAATAGGCCTTTTTCATTTTGTGAAAGGAAAAGTCTCAAAATTAAGAAGAACTTTTTCTTTGTGCCATAGATTGTCCATAGTTTTTGCCTAATACTTTTGCATAGTGTCTGCCTAAAAGGTCTTACCGGTAAAACTAGCCAATTGCTACACCATATTCTAGTTTATATTGACTACAAGGTGACATAGTCATAACAAAAAAATATTTATCAATTTACCAAGTAGATTGTAATAAAGTGAAGAGGGAACCACAAGTATTTACTAACTTATCTGGAATCTTCTCGTACCAAAGAGCGGGTAAAGACTGATCTACCGCATATAGACAAAATTATTCTTGATCTTGTGGCTTGTCCTTTTATAAAATGAAAAAAGGCTTATTTATTCTTAAAGGGATCCCTTAAACTCTCCAGTTAGATCTAAATTTCCAGAGAAGACTATGGCTTTACTTGAACACCAATTTTCGAGTCATTTTGCTCTTCCAATGATGAAGCAAACTGCTCTATCTGATAAAACAATACGATTCTCCAAAACAGAAAAAAAAATTTCTTATAATCGCTTTTTAAATAAAATACTTATTTTTTGACTACCTTATTAGATACAGCAGTTCAAACGGCGCATTATCAGCAAGGTAAATCGTCTTCAAAATGAAACTACAATTAAGGCCGTATCGTTGCCCAGAATTTTCAACTTAACAGGCGCTTTTGAGGATCCTATTAAAATATGCGGAAAACAGATTTTATACAGTGTAATGGTTTTCTCTCGCTACTACGATGAGCTGATCGTAGCAGTTTGTTCTACTACCTTTGGCCGTCCTTACATTCGGTATTTTAAGGCGCCAGTTGATGAGGTGGGTGACCAACAACCCAGTGTTATATGGGGTCTTATTCCCCCACCATTCTTACCTATGCACCTTCCAACAAACTGATTGGCCGTGCATAGTGGACAGTACGGAAATCCTGGCTTGTTCAGTGTGCTAGGTCGTGGAGAGAGTGGAGGGTTCCTTACTGGTAGCCCAAGTCTCACGACGATAGGAACACTCTCCTTGTTGGAGATCGGAATTGCATTGGTGTGAGCGGTCCGGGATTCTCGGGCCACCTCACTCTAACGCACTGTCCGTCTCTCTTCCACATTCCCCACTTTGGCACAACCCCGCCAGATGGCCACCTCGCGGAGCATTTCTCGCTAGTCAAATGTTGCTTAAAATGTATTTAAGTCCGTGAATCGTGCCAGGTCGACCTCTCGATTACTCGAAAATAAGACCTTGCTCCTATTAATCCTTTTCGTTACACAGCTCTCGCTTACTCGAAACTAGGATCTGGTTCCTATATCATTTTCTTTGTCAGTGCTCTTAGTACTATTGTATCTTGCGATTCCGGGATCTTGTTCGGTAGTTTAATAAATGACCTATCTGCGTATACCGCTTTGGTTACACAGTCTAATACCTGTCCTCCTCTCCTTTAACACTCTTGACTTCTGTTTTGGATGACATACCGGGTCAAATCTCTCACATTCCTCATTCCACCCACTCACGAGTGTGACGGGGGTGAAGAGACGAGATCATCATCGGGAACATGTTTTCATCGGAGATTGCCAGGGTGGCGCATCCCCGCGAAGTCCAAGTCCGCGGTGCCATGTGCATTGCCATGGGCTTAGCAGCAGCACTTGGCATGCGGTAGAAACCTACCATGCCTGCACAGTCTCTACATGCATCGACAAAGTACAGTGTACGCAATACATGGAGAATTGACTTCCTCACTCATGCGGAACTGGCCCACGTTGGTGTGTGTGGGTTCACGCACAACATCACCACAAATGTGCAGCCACGTTCCGCCTGACTGCCTTGCAGCCAGCACGTCACACTTATCGGTGACTCGATATGGTGAGCGTCCGCAACGTGTACGTCCCAAACCCGACTATACACTCGCATTTCCCCCTCCTCAGAGGATTAGAGTGTACGTCTTCCATAAGAGTCCCCGTGCCCATTTCTCTTCGTCTCAAGTCACCTAGTTGCTTAGCACAGCGCTGCCATGCACACTTGGTTGGTCTGGGCTTTTTAAATTTAAACGCCAGTCTTTTTATCCGGTCTTCTGACGGTCCACGGGAATTATCCTAGGGGTTAGTTTTCATTCATTTGGAAACCTATGCTCCGAGTCGGTAATGTAGGGTTTGAAATAACCACTGCTATCGGTAGCTTTTCTGTGTTCTTTATTTTCGGTATCTCGTTATAACAGCTCTATGATCAGGAAAGTAAGACTTATGGGGTTAATATGAATAATCGGTATATTTTCATGTGTGCGTGTGGCGGTATAGAACGGTAAGAAATACAAGCTTCTTTTGTTTATTGAAAGAGAAGTATCAACGAAAGTGACAGTAACGTCAAATTTCCATTAAATCAAAGCCCTGATTAATCGGATGAAAATTGATTTATCTCAGCAATGATACTTTTACGGATATAATAGTATATGACTTTTCGACTTAGTTTATCCTCAAGAATATGTGGTTAAAATTAAAAGTATTGTTGCTGACACACAAACACTGTATACAGTATATTTTTTCGACGTGTTAAATCTAAAAATTGTATGGGCAGAATATCCTTTGCTATGTGGGATATCAAATCGTAATTACGTAGGAATTTTTGTTTTTCGTTAACTATCCTTCATAACACCATAAAGACAATTCATCTATCTGACGACTTGAAATTTTTTTCAAATATCCACCTAGATTGACCGTATTTACCCACTGTGCGTCGTTCGCCCTGCAAGCGAATAATTTTTAGTATTACTTGCGGTCACGTTCTGGACCGAACAACTTTTATCCCTAGCTCTATAGCTCACATTCCCATTTCGAGAGAGATATTTCTACTTATCACACGGAACCGTCAATTTTTCACCCCATACAATGTAAGTTTAAAAGTGAGGTACCTCTTCCGGCCCCAGCTACCTTACACAATTTCCTAACATTACTTTCAGAGATGAATAAATCAACAAATTCTTTAACCACATGCCTTACTTATAATTTCAAGTATGCTTTTTTGCAATCGCTTGTTACTTTGCTTTATCATTATTTATATGTTTAATATTCTCGTTTACATCTTGAAAATTAAAAATGTTTGCATTTACCTTTCGATCAGTTGTAATTTCAGAATTATCAGTAGGTTCATACTGTTCTATGGAACTTTGTATAGGGTGGCGTACATTTGTGCTGCTTAGTGCCGAGAAGACCACCTAAAATTGGTCATTTTAACACGACTAATACGGCGATGTTTTTTTACAAAAATTATGTTTTTTCACCATATTTTTTGTACCTGCAATTATTTCAGTGTAGATACCGGAAAACGTTAATTGAAAATAGCTTTCAATTTTGTTATTCCGCATTCGAAGTAACAATCTTCCAATGGTGATCATATCCAATTGTAAATAATATTTTCGAGTACAGACTTTGAGGTATTGTAATTATATAAAAGGGTTGAAAATAAAAATTTTCATTAAGATCAATTGTCCTATTGGTTCTTCCATCTTGATTTTTTTCAAATGGACTTTTGGGCTCTAAAGTACTTATTTGTAAACCATGTGAAAACGAGCCTCGAAATAAAATCACCCTATTTTCCAAACTGCAATTATGGCTGACTGATGAGACATTTGGATTTATTAATGTTTTTGCAAGGTTTAAAATGCCATGTCGAAGAAGTATGTGCAAAAGTAAATGACAAATCCCACAAGAAACAGACTTCGCCTTTAAAAAAAGGTGGCAAGTACATAAACCATCTAGCATAAATAATATAGTAAAATTATCCAATTAAAAAAAGTAGTGAAATCCAAATATTGGTCAAGTATATTTTTTCACCTTAGCAAAAGTTAAATTTTTGAAAAAAAAAAAGGAACAAAAAAGTTACTTGCAGGGCCCGTAATGTCCATGCACAGTGGGAAATTGAATCGTGTGTGAGATTTAGCTAAAGCGTAGTATAGCAAATTTCATGTTAAAATACAGAGTGAAGTTAGCCGAACCACAGACGATTCTATTTCTCACCGTGCATGGACATTACGAGCCCGGCAAGTAACTTTTTTGTTCCCTTTTTTTCAAAAATTTAACTTTTGCTAAGGTGAAAAAATACACTTGTCTAATATTAGGATTTCACTACTTTTTTTAATTGGATAATTTTACTATATTATTTATGCTAGATGGTTTATGTACTTGCCGCCTTTTTTTACAGGCGAAGTCTATTTTTTGTGGGATTTCATAACGTTTTGTAAGAGTATAATATTTAAAAAATTAAATAATTCTTTTAATTTTTCTACAGAATTTAAAGAAAATTTCCACACTTCTCATTTTTTGAAACAGCAGTGCTTAACTAATCAAATAATATATATTAATATTGAAAAAATATCACAGACAACACATTGGATTTATTGATATTTGTAATGCATTCTGCATAAATGAACTTCATAATTAATGCCCCGGCTACTTGTTTAATGTTTTCAGTTTCACTATAATAAAAGTTTGATTAAATTTTTCATAATCAATAAACATACTTTCAACATATAAAAATAATTAAGTAAAATGTATGTTTTAATTAATTTACATTTTCTGTTTATCAACATTTGACTTTTTACCAACATCTAACTTCGCCAAACTTTAGTAACTCCATCAGCTGCTTGAGGTGATACAGAGGCAAGACTGGACAAGCAATTCGTAAAGCTTCGAATAAGCTACAATCAAGCATATAATAAAAGCTGACATTATCGTTTTACATACCACATTTCTTTTTAGCACCAATCATTGTTAGATTTATAATGCTAACTCTTGACAAAGGTGCCATGGGAGATACATTGTCGAGTTGTCCTTATAACATTTCCTGTGACAGAGTCCTCAGATGTTCGTTTCGCAAATTTCTACACACTTTTGAAACTGGTCGGATTTCTGGTGCTGCAAAATTGAGTGGAAACCATTAATTTTTGGACTGAGTTTCAATTGAGAATAAATGTGCATTTTTTCATCCATACCAATGACCAGTATACTGCCATTGGCTTAGAATACTAGCATAGGTAACAAGAAAACAATCAGCAGTTATTAATTCAATTTTACAAAATTTCATCGAATGAATCTCATCCTTAAATTATGGCTGAGCAATGGACGAAATTTCTCTGAATATTGGCTTATTCTTATTTTGCCAATCTTTCAATGCTTTCATCTTTGCCTGTTTCAAGTATCAGAATGCAGGAGTGAAAAGCCCAGTTTTTTATTCAACTCCAATAGTCAATGTGTGTGCGATCCTTCCTCCTTGGATTTTTAATTCAATTGTACCAAATGTATTTAAGTCAAAACACAAGTATTACTGTTTGCTATAATAGACTTGTACAGTGACTTTAAAATACTAAATGACGACACTACGAGTAAACCTAGAATCAAATTCATCATTTAACAATCTCAAGCTTCAAAGAAAATAAATATTTGAAGGAACATGAAGCATCTCAGTTACTTACCAGTATTTGAGGTTGCCCCATCTCCATTTTCTTTTTGCTTGGTGACCTAACTTTCGTAAGACTAAAGATCTGTAATATTTGGGTGTCTTTGCATCTTTTGTAAACATCTTGTAAGGTTATTCCCGTCAGTGTGAGGGGCCACTCACACTACGGGTTTTCCCATTACCTTCGCCCGTCCTTTTCTATCGGTATCAGGGCGCCAGTTGGTCAGTTGGGTAGCCAACAACCCTACGTTATCGATTGGGTCCTTCGACCCCATTCTCTATGCATCTTATACGGCCCTGCGGCCATGCACATGGACGGTAGCGGTAGCCAGGGTCGCTCAGTATGCTAGGTCGTGGAGAGAGGGGAGGGTTTCTTACGGAAGTCCGAGCCTCGCAGGCCTATCTGCTGAGGGGCAAACATCTATCCCTCACCACCCACACCCAGGTGGTGGTGAGGAGTGCGGGAACATGCGGTATCATTGCCAAGCATAGGGTTTGCCAGGAGCGGACCACGATGGAGGCAATGTTCGCGGCCCGTCCAACCATAGCGCAAGCCTATGGGATTACGGAGGGCACCGGGACATATGCCAACGGGCTAACTACGCCCCTGCACAACCCACTATGCATTGGCCGGTAACCAGTCGTGACGTACGTGCAGGCTGGCCTATAGCACACGCCTCACGTACGCGAACCGACCCATGGCTGTCTGGGTGCCGCGTCACGCGCTCACCAGCACGCACGGACACATCAGCACAGTCCCATGGTCGCGTTCCGACTGCCTGCGATGGCAGTCTGCGCACGACATTCGCGCAGCCTGCTTGACGCGCGTAACCAGCGTTCAAGCCAGACTCGATGTTCTATCTCCTCTCCTCGTGGGGACTTATAGACACTGTCATTCCTTTAGGACTCCCCGAGGCCGCTTCTCCTTATCTCAGGTTGCCTGGGTTGTTTGGCATGGCCCTGCCTTACTTCTCAGGACAACCTGGACATCGTTTACTGGAGCGCCGGTCTTTTCATCCGGGCCTCTGCCTGTCAACGGGGTCTATCCTTGACGTTAGCTATAATCCACTCGTGAGCCTATCTCACGAGTCGGTAACGTAGGGATTAATAATATCCACTGTTCGGTAGCTTTTATGTTCTTTATTGGGTATCTCGTATACATAACGGGGAACTTCGTTACAATCTATTATCATATAATTAACTTAAATCCAAACACTAGTCAACTTGTACTCTCAACGTAAATGAAGGTTCATTGGAATGCTTCATATTTTCCAAATAAGCATGACTATAATTTGATCTGTAATTTTTGTTCGCATATATGATATAACCTATGGAACAATTGAAATCCATATTAATTTAAAAAATAGAAAAAGTTAAACATAAATTTTATTAATGATTTCCACATCTGGAAGTCGAGCATATGATTATTAAATACCTTAACAATTTTATTCAATTAATATCCTCCTGATAATGACCCATGCACATTAATGTTGAAAGTATACTTCTCATTGGCATAGAGTTCTAAATATTAATCTTATTTAATCCAGTCAGCTCTATCGTCAACAATGAAAATGAAAATGTTCCGTCTTAATTTAATCTGAAAAAGAAATACCCCCCCCCCCCACAAAGTACCACAAAGTATACTACATCCTGTATTGTAAAATATAATGTTATACTTATCTAATTCGCGATTCCTTCTGTCACTGTTAATTAAATTTATTTGTGATTTTATAAATTTAACAGATGCAATACCGCAACACTATGAATAACCCCATTACATTAAATAGAAATAACCTCACATTACAATTTACAGTTCAATATAGTCGCCAAATTAATTATATCGATTATATCGATTTTAATTGACAGTTCACAACCATATATATAGTTTGGTCATTGAGTATATTATGTTGGAAGCGTTGTGAAAATGACGTCATTTTTCTTAGCGACCAACTTCAGCCCGAGACATACACTTTGGCTGGAGAAGAAGAAGAAGATTATGAAGAGGAAAATTTTATTTTCGATATATATACAAGGTGGAACGTTAACGCCGCACTTCCTTTAGACGGGTTATTCCTGAGACTTTTCTAAGGAAAACGCCGTTGGACGTTTTAAAATCTAGCCACTGGTTAAGGAGATATTAAAGATTAAATTTTGTATGCAATTATTAATTTTACATATGATTGCAGTAGTATTGGTATGTACGTGTGGCAAGTGCAAGTATAAGAGAGAAGCTACTGCTATGACGTTTCACTCTCCCCTCTTATTGATTTTTTCGGAATCGTTGAGAAGTTGCTGCCGGTTAGCTGTTTTGCTTTTTTATTGATTAGCTGGAAATTTTGAGATTTAATTAGCGTTCTCGCGTAGAAACTAACGCGTACGCGCAATTTACCTACGGAGAATCTTGGCTGACCGTTATTGTGTGCGTCCCCATACCATTTAATTTCCGATGCCAAATAATTAATGGGCAAATCGAGATAATGTAAATTAAATTCTATGAGGATTGAACACTTTAAACCAAGACTATGCTCCAGTCAATGAGCGCTCAGTTGTGCATAAATGTCGATCATTGGGACTGTAAGCGAGAAAAAGAAGCTATAGCCCAATAGTCGCGTCGTTGACGGTTAGCCTAATAAATGAAAAGATTGCGTAATCAAATGTTTATTTACCTGATTTTATGGAGCAACTTCAAGGATGGGCAGCATTGTAAATGTGCTCCATATGGCCACCTTCAGCATCGATGCACGCCCTTGCTCGTCGGAGAAGATTAGCTTGGACAGTTATTCGGCAGAAAATGTGGTTCCAGCACGACGGAGCAGCTCCGCATTATGCGGCCACTGCGAAAGGCGTGCTACACCGCAAGTTTCCCGGCAAATGGATCGGCCGTGGTGGTCCCATCCCTTGGCCTGCTAGATCTCCTGATCTGAATCGATTAGATTTCTTCTTTTGGGGGGCCTTGAAAGAAAAGGTCTATACGGGAAGATATTTAATGCGGGATCAGGAAGAACTAGCAGCGCGATTGGATGTGGCTTTCACGGAGATCACACCTGAGATGGTAGCCACTGTCCAAGCAAATCTTCTCCGACGAGCAAGGGCGTGCATCGATGCTGAAGGTGGCCATATGGAGCACATTTACAATGCTGCCCATCCTTGAAGTTGCTCCATAAAATCAGGTAAATAAACATTTGATTACGCAATCTTTTCATTTATTAGGCTAACCGTCAACGACGCTATTATTCGGCTATAGCTTCTTTTTCTCGCTTACAGTCTGAATGATCGACAGATGTGCGCAACTGAGCGCTCATTGACTGGAGCATAGTCTTGGTTTAAAGTGTTCAATCCTCATAGAATTTAATTTACATTATCTCGATTTGCCCATTAATTATTTGGCATCGGAAATTAAATGGAATGGGGACGCACACAATAACAGTTAACCAAGATTCTCCGTAGATAAATTGCGCGTACGCGTTAGTTTCTGCGCGAGAACGCTAATTAAATCTCAAAATTTCCAGCTAATCAATAAAAAAGCAAAACAGCTAACCGGCAGCAACTTCTCAACGATTCCGAAAAAATCAATAAAAGGGGAGAGTGAAACGTCATAGCAGCAACTTCTCTCTCATACTTGCACTTGCCATACGTACGTACCAATACTACTGCAATCATATGTAAAATCAATAATTGCATACAAAATTTAATCTTTAATATCTCCTTAACCAGTGGCTAGATTTTAAAACGGCCAACAGCATTTTCCTTAGAAAAGTCTCAGGAAAAACCCGTTTAAAGGAAGTGCGGCGTTAACGTTCCACCCTGTATATAGCTAACAGAGTATGAGATCTCTGAATTGCGTGAACTGATTTTGATGTTCTTAGGCGCAAATGAAAGGTTTTTCAAAACCATTTAAAAAAAGCTTTATTTAAATAATGGCAATGGATTATTCGCGGAGAAAAATCAGTTTGAATATTGAGACGCCCCAACTAGCTGTATAAGAAACTAGTGCCTCGACGGCGGTATAGGCATGAGTTTTTCTACTTTTATGTACTTGCCGTCGAGACACTACCGTGTCTCTTGATAACAACAGATTGCGCAAGAACACGGTTCGGAATCATAAATAAGGCATGCGGCAATAGAATTCATTGATGCTTTCTATCTTAGCCGTTAGGCTAAAGAAAAAATAAAATTTATGCTGTTTCGAGCCGAAATGGATTATTACACGTTTCTAATAGAATTTTAGAGAGACTTGAATCTCGTAATATTAGATTGTACAGATCTGATCTTACGGGGCATGATATATACTTTAAGAAATAAATCTGATTTGATTGTTTTTTTTTGTGTAATTTTATATAAACATTACCTTATTTTTCTTATATTTTTAGGCTATTATAGACGAAGGGCACAATCCTGATGAGTACCTCATAGTGCCATTTGGGGGTTTACCATGCAAAAATAGTCCCAGGAAAAATAGTGGTATTTTGGTTTTAATAAATGGTGTCCTAAAAGTCTCAATTCTCTCAAGTTACCCTACAATACAACTTTTTCGAAAAAACGTTTTATTCAAAAGCTTTAATATTCAAAGGAATCTATTTACCGACTCTACTAATTTAACCTTAAAGTACACCAAAAACGTTACCTGAACATCAACTTAAATTTTTTTTAAATGTAGGACCCTATATCTTATTACAGATTCTTGTATTCCACCTCAAAAGTATTCCAAAATGTTCTTTTTATTTTTCCTTTTTATCCAGTCGTATCCAAGTTATTTGGATTTGAAACTGCACATAGTTATGGGTTTGGCTGAGCTCGTGTGTACGCATCTGCTTTGCTACAGACGTATGGTCATTCATTTACGTATATATCGCAATAGCAATATCTCACGAACGACTGGATGAAATGGCAGAACGATAAGAGGATAGTAAAAAATTCGTAAGATCAGCTATAAGAATATGTACAATCATACAGGGTGCTGCATTTAAAAGAAACTCAAGTTAGTTTGTACGTAAAGTTTACAGGGTTCTTCAGAATTTAATTAAGATAAGTAAAAATCTGGCTTTTACAATTGTTAAAATTCTGCTGTAAAACGTTTATTTTGAAAATCCTCTATTTTTATCTAACTCGAGAGATTCCAGACTTCATTGACACTCTATTTATTCAAATATGTGAATAATAAATGTACTAATAATAATTAAATTTACAATTATAGGTGTACAAAGTTTAGATGATTTTATGGACATATCGGACAATCAACAAGAAGACAACATGCCAGCTGAAGGAAATATTGAAGTTAAACTAAAAGTTGAAGAAGATTTGACTAATCAAGAAACTCTTATTTCTTATAAGCCTGAGGTTTGTTGTACATATATGTATACATTGCATATACATTTTTAAAGAATCAATTAGAAATAAATACTATTCCTGAAGTAAATTCTATCTTAGAAATTCATTCACATAATAAGAAAGTTAACTGATTATAATAGTCGATAATGATTTAGTTAAATGAGTGATAGTAGCTGCTTTTTATGTATTTATTATAGCTAAATTTGAATACAACTTCAAAACATGACCATCGTGCATCTTTTTTTTTTTAATTTAACCCCTTGAAGCGCACGCAGGTTTCTATCTGAGTGATCGGTTTGAAACCGGTCATAAAGGGGCTTTTGAGGTCGCTGTTACATAGCCACATAAAAAAAGAATTGTTTTCTAATCTGGGGGCCTCTATAACCATGTTTACCATATGTTTTTGATGTCGCCGAATTCAAATCCAAGGTTCGTTTAATCCTATCTAATTAAAATTCCGCTATAACTTGAAAAACCCCATAATTTAAGCTATTATGAATTTAATTGTTGCATTTATTCTCACACATTCTTTATTTATTTGTTTCCGCAATGTAGCCACCTCGTAGTTGCAGTAAACCTAACAAAATATATTAAGATTGCTATGGCAGTCATGATATAGATTTTGACTTTTTTTAACCCATTAACGGTGAAAGCGACAATTTTAGGCAATGTTTATGTAGCTGAATTTCAGGTATTTGATTAAGTAGTAACTGGGCCTAAGGTGTGATTTTTTTTGTTTTTGGGTGTGCTGAATCAGAATTTGGGTTCAAATCCAAAAATTTTTACCACAAAATTAAATATGGCGGTTTATTTGAAAAAGAAAACAATGTCGAAAGATTTCTCATTTTCAAAGTTTATATTTGTTCAGGCATAAAACGCATAAATATATGAAGTTTTGATCAACCCTTGGTACACAAATTTTTTGAAGTTTAATGGTGTGTTTTTATGTACATGCTTCATTTGCCAAAATGTCCGGTATAATGTTAAAAAGTTAAAAAAATTGAATGTTTTCTTTATTAATTTTTTTCTTGAAAAGTAAAGGCTTAAGCAAAAATTGTTTAAGAATAAAAGTATCTTAGAATTGATTAAAGAATACTCTTAAATTTTTTTGGATAATTTTTTATTTTTTGAAAAATTGCAAAATCAAAATATTCAAAAACGTCTGAACAAAATCTTTAAAAATTAAAAAATATTTCTCAATTAATTCTAAGACATTTTTATTCTAATACTATTATTACTTAAGCCTTCCCTTTTCAAGGAAAAAATTAATAAAGAAAAAATTCTATTTTTTGAACATTTTAGCATTTTACCGGGCATTTTGACACAAAAAGCATATACGTAAAAGTACGCCGTTAAACTTCAGGAAATTTTTGCACCGAAGGTTGATCAAAACTCCATATATGTATGCGTTTTATGCCTGAACATATATCATAAACTTTGAAAATGACAAATCCTCTGGCATTTTTTTTTTTGTTAAAGAAAACGTTATATTTAATTTTGTAGTCAAAATTTTTGGATTTTGAATCCGGACTAATATTTAGCATACTTAAAAACATAAAGAATCACACCTTAGACCTAGTTACTACTTCCTTAAATACCGTAAATTCAGCTACAAAAACATAGTCTAAAATCGACAGTCTCCGTCGTTAATGGGTTAATGGTATACTCTACATAATAGCCATGTCCCTAAGTAATGTACAAGTATGGACGGGAAATGAGTAGAATTCTCTTTTTCTTACATGTTTGCATAATTTTGCCATGAGAATATAAAAAAATCCAAGATATTTGTTAGATGATTCAGATTATAATTTTATTCTCAGATAAATATTGATCAAATAGCTTAAATCATGGATTTTTAATGTTATGTCAAAATTCTGATTGGATGGGATTAAACGGTTATTGGATTCGTATTTAGCGATATTAAAAACATATAGTAAAAATGGTTAGATCCTTAGATCAGAAAGCAATATTTTTTTTGTGTGGCTGTGCTATGAGTCTGAAGTGAAAATTTGAAAATTCAAAATTACAGTTCCAATATGGCGTCCAAAAATTACAAAATTAATTAGATTTGGCCGAAACTGGTTACTTTTGGGTTTTCAGAGTCGCTGAATATGAATGTGAAATCCAAACTTGAAAATTTGAAATGGTGGAAGAAATAATACTGTGATAAAAAATATTATAAAGTGAGGCCGTAATAACTATTGATCAGAAATAAATATTATTTACTTTTCGGATGTTAAAAATTAGACTTCAGACTCATAATCAGTGATACCTGAAACCCATAACTCCTGTTTGAAAAAATTATAATAATGAGAATCGTGGATAATGAAATTTTCGGCAAGAAGGGTATTTTTTCAAATTGTTTATTTATAGCAAATTTAAAAAATTTATGCCAAACAATTTTAAGCTTCTATATAACTTTCCATATTACATAAGATGCTAACGAATGCAAAAAGTGCGGCTAAAATCGATTAAGCTTGAAATATATCATGAAAATATGAGAATAGGCAGATGGTAAGTATACTTACCACATTGCCTCAAGAGGTTAACATATTTTAATATTAAAAAGTAAAAGTTTTATTTAGTCATATAAAACATATCAAACTCATTTATATTTGACATCTCTAATTTTTTAAAAATAAGCTAATCGATTAGCTATTATTGTTATGTAAACTCCAAAATAGACAAGGTTGACCATTTTACTCGACGCACCAAAATTGCTTGTAATCCAATGATCATATGAAAAAATGTTTTAAACAAAAGTTTTTAAACTTCCAGGGGGACAAAATGCTATGTTCTATTCGATCCTAATACGTTATCTGAAGGCTATCTTGTGGTTTTTAATTGGAACACCCTATTTATCTTTACATATTCTGAAAACTGATCTCAAAAACTTTCCAAAACATTATATAAATGTATCATTTCATTCAGTCGTTCACTAAATAATTAGATTTTAAATTGCATTTCGGTGGGCCTATCGATTCACCCAAATATCTCTGTTGATAAGCCGAATACATAAAAATTGTGGACAAGAGCTGTTCAGGTCAATTCGGGTCATCACACTCTATTAATCCTTCGTCAGTACACTATATTTTACCGGTGTCGTATGTACACTGAGTTCACAAATGTGTAATGTTAAATCTTCTATTAAAAAGTCATTTTAAAAATCTAAAAAAAAAATACGATACATATTATAAGACTTCTATTTGCTGGCTCCAGAATTATTTCGATAAAAGAGAAAACAATACATCATAATAATTTAAATCATTCTTGCGAGCAATTGATCCAGTAAGGTTTCCTGAAAAGGTAAAAAGGGAGAGGATGCCTTCAAAAACGAAAAGCTGAATGTAATTTAACTAAAAAATAGTTTATTCAAAACCGCTAAATTATTTAACAAGGCACAAAAGTTTTAACAATAAATTGTAATTGCTCGAAGGCCTATGTAGTGATTTCCCGAAGGCCGCAAAGAAATAGTATAAGCAAAAGTTGCACAAGAAGATTGCTCAGTAATGTCAAGAGGAATCACAAAAATGCTCAAGGAGAGCTACCAACCCACGAATGTAGTATCAAAGTACTGAAAGTGCTATCCCAACTAAAAAGAGCAAAGCTCATGGCCTCAAGAAAGGTAGTGTCACACTTGAGATTCTCAGGTCACGACACGCGAAAAGACAAGGAGAATCCCCTTCTAGATGCCACAAAAGAATTTGAGAATTGGGATAGCGCACCAGGATGCCTGGCGGAGTCGAGAGAAGGTAGACGGAGGTTGGCTACTGCTGGTCCGGACCGTTGGGGTTACACACCAGATTAAAACAAAAGATTAAGGTGCCTGACCTTTGGTTTTGAGCAGCAGCGAGCAGTACTGTGCCACTGGGCACTTAAGTAACTCGCGACTGAAGTCTTATGAGCGAGATTGCTCCAATTGTTGGCCATCTAGCGGCGAATAGTTGAAGATGGGAGTGAAGGAGAGATACGAAGATTGCACCGGCGCGAGACGTTCCGAGATTCCCCAACCGCTAGCACCGACATACCTCCGGTTTCCAACAATACTAAACATTTCTTTTCAAATTTTCCCTGGTGCCCAAAAATATCCAGTGTGCAGACGGAGAGTTAATTAATATGTTCCTGGGATTAGTTTTTAAGGCCATTTGAAGGTGAAAGTTTTTTTTAAATGGGATCGCCCAATTTGGAAATTGGATCCGTAAAGAGCGGGAGATTTTAAGCTCGAAATAATAATTTTCGATTTGTCAGAGTAATCTCTAAAGGGTCAAGTCGTCAAATGAGAGAAATACCGTTTAGAGAAGCTGAGAAGCTTTTTCCTTCAATTTCGAAAATTTTTATATTTTTAGTGGCCAAACAATGCAGACAAATTTGTGCAAAAATATATTTTATTTAATGTTTAAAATTTCTTATCCAATGGTTTTCAATATTTTTTTTTACATTTTTTGTAATTAGTTTTTAGTGGTGTCAAGCATTTCTGTATTAAACATTCATTTACTATTACATTATTTATTTTCGTTTAACAGAGATATTCCGGTGAGTTGATAGGCCCACCGAAATGTAATTTAAAATCTAATTATTTAGTTAACGACTGAATAAAATTATATAATTATATATTATTTTGGAAAGTTGTTGAGATCAATTATCAGAATATGTAAGGATAAATAGAGCGTTTTATTTAAAAATGACAAAATGACCTTCATGTACCGTTTAGATAACATGTTAGGGTCAGATCGAAGATACCATCTTATGTTCCCTTCGAAGTCTAACAACTTTCGTTTGAAACATTCTTTCATAAGATCATAGGTTTACAAGTAATTCTGGTACGTCGATTAAAATGGTACAACCTGTATATTAGAAACTCGAAAAACATTTTGAAACTAGCCAAAAAAGTAACTAGTTGCTGACATTACTTATTTCAGTAAAGTTCAAATCACTAGTCAACACAGATACTGTTAAAAACATGTAATTAGGTGTTTCTTATAGATTTTTGTATACTGAAACACAGAATCCAGTAGCAAAATGTTTTATTCAGTGTTGCTACGATGATATTTGAGTATAAATGGCGGTAATTTTACCGGATTTTAAAATGACTCATCTGAGTAAGAAAAGTTTTTAAATAATTTGTGGTAACTAAATTATACAGAGGGTGAGTCACTTATACCGTCTCAGTGGTGAATGCAGACTGGGAAGATGTGAATGGGGTTTAAGTACTGATTCGTAAAAGCTAGACAGTGGGAAACTATTCAGACGAAGGAAGAATTATACAATAAGACACACATTGGTATATTGTTACCTCTCTGTCACATTCGTACTAGTTTCTCTTTTCTAAGTCTTAATTAATACGGTAGACAGAAGTGGGTAAGAGCTAATACGTGTGCTAACACTTAACTCTCTCTTCGTCTGTACAGTTCCTCTCTGTATACTCATCATACTCAAAATACATTTTCAATTGTTATTATACGATCATTGTTTTACTAAGACACTTAAGTTTGAAGCATAACGATTTGACATCCTTATTAAGCGTTATGTGAGATGTTACAGTACTTCTGTGTTTGTGTCAGAAACATATAACTGTAATACTTTAATCTTAAATACCCTGGTGAAACCAAATTTTTTATGTATTTTGAGAGAGAAGAATAATACTGTATAATGCACCTACCAAAAATTATTTACATAATATTGTTACTCAGATATAAGCTTTTAAGATGGGTTAAAATAACGTTTTGTTGCCTCTAGATTTAAATCTCAAAAAATTATTACACGATACATCAATTGTGCTACCGGATTTGAATTTAGCGTACCAATGTTTTTGGAAATGAATAATAGATCCTATATTACAAAAAATACGTTTCATTTTGTCGACTAACATTATTTTTCTTAATATTTCATTTTTTTAAATGAATATGAAGGACTTTCGATTTAAAAATTAGTAGATTTAATTAGCGCGTGTTTATTTTTTTCTAATTTGAAATAACTTCTTTTTTAGGAAAGTCAGTCTGACGATTATAATGTATCTGAAAATATTAAAATAAGCAAAGCTTCAGTTACGCAAGATCCAGAAGTTCCGAACGAAGTTCCAGATACTTCTTCTAACCGACCGGATATTTCAACGTGCCATCAAATCGTATCAATTGAAGCCTCTAATCAGCCTCATATAAGTGAAACCAATGGAATTGATAATGAAGATTCTATCAATCTTACCATAGGAGAGGATGAAGAAAATTTGCTGGTTGAAGAGGTAGGTTGGAATGTCAGTTTAATGTTAAAACCTCGATTCTTAAGGAGTCGCGCAAATTAGGATTCTTATTTAACTTAAATCCAATTTATATAACTAGTCGTTTTGCTATTTTCTACATTGAATTAGATATGCACACAAAAATATCTGTTCCTGATCTGTGAATGTAACCATGTTTATCATATGCTTTGGATGTCGTTGATTTCGAATCTAAGGTCTGTTTAACTCAACACGGAGAGATTTTTACATATAACCTAAAAAAACTCATTATTTTATCTATTTGGCCCCTTTAATTCTGATAATGATATTGTAATTAGAAAAAACTGAAGCTCTTAAATCAGATTACTCTGTAACCAATAACCGAATGTATTATCAGTTCCAATAACCATGTATGACAGGCATTTAACGCGATAAATACGTTATTGTAATAACCGCATACCTTTATTCACTGTATTTTTTCTCGCAGAATCTTTATTTCGTTTCAAATGGAACATGCTCTTACGTACTGGAAATACATTAACCACATACATTTATAGTTTCATATTTATTCAACTAATGTCAGTTTTTCAAATCATTTTACCGCCACATTGACCTTCCTAGCAGATACGCGCAAAGATTTAACCGAAGGTCTGACGTACGCGATTATTTGATTTGATATACACTGACCAATGAGGTTGCATTGGATATAGTATTTTCATGAAAACCTTTGTGTTTTGTAATATTTTACTAACTAATTAATTGTCAAAAAATTGGAAATGAAAAATACAATAGAACATCTCTTTATTACAACTTGACCGTTACAAAAACTTACTGTTCAAAAACTGACTTCGCCATAAACTTATAACTATTTAAGATATTGGAACACAAACTAAACAAGAGGCAGATATACGTTCAGCACCCTTAAGCGGCAGAAAACCAAATCAACCAAAATGTCCATTCGCTTTTATTGTTATTTCAACATATTTATGGATTTAAAAGTTAGAGTTATAGGGAGATAGAGTTTGAAAGATTAGTATTCAAATTACAATTTCAGTCAGTTGATTATACGGGCGAGATAGATGAAATTATGGGGTTTTTGAGGTTATAGCAAGATCCTGGATTCGAATTTAGTAAAATCGAGAACATATAGTAAACAAGGCTAGACTCTCACATCAGGAAAACAGACTTTACTTGCGTAGCTGTGTTACTTTAACGCTTTAACGGGATCGTCTAGTGTGAAGGCTTTATTTTTATTTCTGTTTTAAGAATTTATTTTTGGCGAACCATTTAAATAAAACAATCTACAATTTGTATATCAGTTTTATTAACATTTAAAACAAGGTTTTAAAAAATTTCATGTCAATATTTTGCACGAAATATAAGATACGCTGCTTAACAGGAATTTGTGTTTAAAAAACGGTGCTCCCCTGCTGCCATGATTCCGGCTGTTCTGCTTATTTAAAATTAAAAATTCAAGTGCCATTTTAATTGTGAGACTTGTGGCTATAAAGTGAACAAAAATGAAGCTAAAATTCCAAAAACAAAAAATGTTACACGCTTTAGAAAATTAAAAATCAATTTTTCGCTTTTTTTTTGGTTCTATCTAGCTGGTAAAAAAAACTATTCAAGCAGTGTTAATTATTTTAGTTTACTTTGTAACTATACATATACTGAATATGCTGTGTAAATTTGAACATAATCGATCAACTAGTTTTTGAGATATCATGGCAGCAGTTTGAAAAAAACGTGTTTCGAGAAAAACTAACAAACTCTCATGCGCCCAGTATACTTGCTGTGTATAAACCCACCAGTTTACAACTGAAACTTTTGAACGGCTTCGAATTTTGAAAAATCCTTTTATTCACGTATTCTACACATGTTTTAAATGTGATTTAAAAATGAAAACGATTTTTTTGATCTAATACACTAGACGACCCCCTTAACGTCCAAATGTACACATTTTGTATATCATACTCAGCGGTATACAGGGTGTCTCTCTAACAGCAAAACACGGGAGCTTTCGTGTTATTTGACTATAGTACATTTTACTATAGTCAAATTACTGTTTTCCGTTTAATTTAAGTATTAAACGTAGTCATCAAAACTAATTAAATAAAATTATATTTATAATGAATAATAGAAGCAATTAAGGGGATCCATTGCGCGTCGAGAAAGTACTTCCAAATTATCTTCTACAATTTTATAAATTTGAATATATTCATAGGGACCAAATTGGCTCGTATTGATCTGCTTAATTGACGTTTAAAGGCTTATTTTTTGGATTAAAAAAACAAAATTTTTTTAAATCAGATATTAATAATAATATTTTATTTCCCATCAATAATTTCGAAAAAGGGAGTCTTTACGACGCTGCGCCAAACATCAACGAGTAATTTAAGACCAACAAGAACCAAATCTTCTACATTTATGGGAATATTTGCTTCTTGTTAGTCTTAAATTACTCGTTGAAGTTTGGCGCAGCGTCATAAAGGCACCCTTTTTCGAAATTATTGATGGGAAATAAAATATTATTAATATCCGATTTACAATTTTTTTTTTTGTTTAATCCAGAAAATAAGCCTTTACGTTAATTAAGCAGATCAATACGAGCCAATTTGGTCCCTATGAATATATTCAAATTTTTAAAATTGTAGAAGATAATTTGGAAGTACTTTCTCGACGAGCAATGGATCCCCTTAAACTAAAGTAACCATTAAAACTTAACTATCGAAGCTTTTATTAATTATGTTAATGTATAGTAAGTGCTTCAATACTATAGTCAAATAACACAATCCTATGTTCCGTCGTAAGAGAAACATCCTGTATGGAAGTAAGAAATCGAAGAGGAAAAAATTCTTTGGGTATTATTTCGTATGTATTTTGAACTGATCTTTCTAACCATGTACGGCCAATTACTCGCAAATACTTTGCAAAAAAGATACGAGCCTCTTTATGCCAAAAAATGTGAAAAATCACCTCTTTTTCCTATGAATTCATTGGTTTTCACGCGTAACAGCTTTAAGATAGGCATTGACGGGTATAACAATCGCGGCAAGGATATTCAAATTTTCGGATTAAATTTTTTCTCCGTGTAAGAATATAAAATAGCGCATCAAATATGGCATCGAAAGCGTCAGGTAATGTTTTTTACTATACCGTATTAAGGGGCTATACCAGTGTAACCCATGAATAATTAGGCGATTTTCGGGGATTTTTTTAAAAGGAAGTACACGTTATAATGTTTTGAATTTTTTGACATAAAAGGTATATTTTCAACTATATTTGAATTTTTTTTTTTTTTTTACAAAAATATTGAAAAATAAAAGAGTTATGTGCATTCTTCGGAAGTGCCAAAAAAAAATAGTTCCCCAACTGCTGACATGATTCCGGACGAATGACTAGCTGAATCAAAAAAATTCAAAAGGGTAATTAAAGTTGAAGATACTTCCTATACAATGACCTACGATTTTTGAAAAATATCAAACATTAACAAAGTGGCGTAGTTCTGAAGTAAAGTGTCGTTTTTGGGATGAAAAAATGGTCGTTTTTTTAATGCCAAATTGACATTTTTCAATCAATCAAAAAGATCGTAGGTTATTGTATAGTAAATATATTCAAGAATACTAAGTTTCAATTTGAAGTCGATCGGTCAATTTCTCTTTGAGTTATGATGTCAGCAATTTTGAAAAATGTCGTGCTGAGAAAAATGCGTTTAAACGGCTCTAAATATATTTAAAATGGCATGATACAAGTACCGTATATACCTATGTAGGCCCCCTATATTACCTATATACTGCTTACAATGCGAAAGATTCGAGGGACTACACAATAACTCCGGTACTCCGCCCATAGGCAGCTGGAGCGGTTTATACCTGCTAGCGGTCGATTTTTAGAACGCTGCCATTCAAAAACTATTCAAGATACGACCTTGCCGCTTTCACAGGATATTTTTGAAAGTATAAACTATTGAATCAGCAAAAAAAAAATAAACGATTTTTTGAAAAAATTACACTGGTATAGCCCCTTAAGATTATTTAACAGCTTGTTATATGCATTATGTAACACGCAAATATTGCAATAACATATGATGATAAAGTCACGCTACTTAGCCAATAAAAAGAAAAAACAGCTTTCAAGAGTCTAATTTTATAGTGGAATAGGGGAAAATTTTAAATCTTAGTCATTTATAGTGACTTCGCAGGTTCAAACATGACGCTATTTCAAAATTATACAATATTCTTCGTTCTATATGGTCTTCTAATATATGATGCCATGTTCACGTGTTTTAAAATACATATAATGTGTTTTTGAATAATTTTAATACGGTAATTGTTGTAGAAAACATTCATTTTCACGCTTTTGACGCTGTATTTGTTACGCCAAATTGAATTTTTAAGGGAAGAAGAAATTTAATCTGAAAGTTTGAACATCCTTGTCACGATTTTTCTACCACTCTCAATGCCTATCTTAAAACTTTTACTCCTGAACAAAATGATTTTGTATAAAAAAAGAGGCTCGTATCTTTTTTGCAAAGCGTTTGCGAGTAATTTGCAATACATGGTTGGACAGAGCAGTTGAAAATATACACGAAATGATACTCCAGGATTTTTTTCTTCTTTATTTCCTGCTTCATATACCGCTGAAAATAATGTACAAAATTCGTACATTTAAGCCTTAAAGGGTTAAGCTATCAGATAAATACCTGCAGGATCGGATTGTAAAAATCAGATTTTCATGTTAACGTGATTTAACTTATACCTGATATGAGATTTATTCACATTAACTTACCAAAAATAGATAGGAAATTTCACTTACATTGCACATAGAGTTAAAATAATGCCACAAGAACGTTACTTCGCTTGTTATTTATTTTCTACCAAATCTATTCAACTTTACGTATGTCGAGTGAGATTTTAAAATACTATAAGTATTTCTGTCGTCGAGTAAAATGCTACTCAAATGAAAGCTTGTTCAAAACCATTTTAAGAAAAGCTTTGCTTAAATTATGTTAATGGATTATTCACGGAGAAAATTCGATTTGAAAATTGAGACGACCAAACTTGCTGTAAAAGTGAGTAGTGACTCGACGGCGGTATATGTATAAACATATCATTATCTACTTTAATGTGTACTTGCCGTCGAGACACTACCGTGTCTCTTTATATACAAGTCGATCGCCAAACGTCAAATTTGAATATAATTTAGTGGTTACGGTAACACCATGTGCACTCGAGGGATAAGGTTACTTACAGGTGAACCTCCCCAACTCTATCGCTCTGATTTTTATTAAACTTTGTACACTTGTGGTACTATGAAAAATAATTGACGTGTACCTTTTCATCGGCTGAAAAACATATTAATGAATAGAAAATATCCTCTTAAAATGGTTCAAATGCGATTCCCTAGTCAAATAGAGTTCTAAGTAGTCACAAAATTGATAGGAGTACTTTACTTATTTTGTTTGATATAGAAAATCAATTTGTAAAAAATAAATGGTTTAAGTATTATTTTTATTCATTTTTATAAATCTTTTTGAAAAAATTATATTAAAAGAAATACGTATATAACTTGAGTATAGTTGCCACATTTCCATGCAGAATATACACAAGTATACGAGATTTTGAAATTTTTCACGTGGAATAATAGCAGTTTATTATCGGTAATGTATACATTTTCGGTGATTAAGAAATTACTTATAATTTAAAATATATCACTACAGTTTTTTGTTGCTTTGTGCAGTCACTGCAATACGAGACCATTTTCTTCAGATTGTGTTGATCGCCCATAGGCTACACGTTAAAAGTGTCAATTTCAAACGGTTATTTCTTACTTATATCATCGGTAACATCATTCAAAATTTTAGCACACTATACTTACATGACTAAGTAACGTTTCTTTAAAATTTTAAATGATTCTGCAGAAATTTTATTGTCGTTTGAACCACCTTAAGTTTACACAAATTGAGGAATTACTGTGAAAACGATGCGATGACTGCGTTTGTTTTAGTACTAGCAATACTGCTGCATGTATTCCTTTGTCTTTGGTTAATGTACAATGATTCGCAAAGTTAAAGTAGTGCTCATGCTACTGGCAGTAGAAAAACAAACGTAGCCAATATGTCGATAAATAAGCATTTAAAAAATAATCGTTTATAGACAATTTTAGAATATTCTAAAGTATGTACGAGATAATACTGATGGGAGACCCTTCTTGGGTGAAATTTCAAAGAGTACGTAATGATATCATTGTGTTTCTTCAATAGGAAAACCTTTCTCACTAGATATTTTTATAGGTTATCTCTGGAACTTTCTAAAACTGCTTGGTTGTACATACAATACAATTGAAGATTACCGTATCTACCTCAGCTAACGCTTAATCGTGAAAATCGATACTAAATTATTGTTAACTCCTTTGAAAATGCTACTAACACTCATTCTGCATACTTAAAATTTTATTAAATAAATGCAAGTTTTATTAGCGTTTCAATAGAATCAATAACAATTTAAAATTCATTTTGCTTCATCATGTGTTTACTATCGATGCGGTTTTCGTTCGTTTTACGCCAGCATATTAATATACTGATTTGGAAGTTTCTCGACATAGGTTACAACTACAAGAATATATAATATATAAAAGAGTAAACCTTTTCTGTAAAAATAAGACTGCAAGTACATAAAAGTCCTAGGAAAGGTATTATCGTGGTAAAAAATAGTACTAGTTTTTCAATTATTTTAGATAAAAGTATGCAATGTTTACTAAGCTTGTTTATTTCCGAAGAAATCTGTAAAATATCTAATACAAAATATATCGATTAAACAAAATAATGAGATTAAAATTTTATAGAAGTATTCATATATAACCCTACTAAAAGATATAGTGTTATATTGATAGAAGCGAATAGCAGAATTCAGAAATTGAATCAAGTGTAACATATTTCTCACTAACCCTTCGCGGTACACATTTTTTTATATGATCGGTTTCTTATAAAAATTCGTATACAGGTGTCTTCGGAGTCGCTGGTTACGAATCTGCCATCAGATTTTAACATTTCAAAATGGCGATCAAAATTATAAAATATTACCCGATTTCATTAAAAATTATTATATAACGGTCTTCGGGGTCGCTGATTACGAATTTGAATTTAAATCTATTTTCACAAAAATCTGAGTTCAGATTCGTAACCAGCAAGTCCGTAAATTGCTGTATAATAATTTTGCTTTTGAAATACGGTAATAATTGAAATTTTTGCTTGCTATTTTGTATCCGCCATTTTGAATTTCTAAATTCTGACATCAGGTTCGTAACCAATATCCCTAAAACCTCTATATAATTTTTTCCGTACGATGATGTTTAAAAATCGCTACAATAAGGAAGTTTTGTTAAAAAAAAGGATGGTTTACTTTTAAGTTATTAATTAATACAAATAAATTAACAAATAAATTTATACCTTCTTGCATGAATTTTAATTCTATAACATCCCACGGTCATAAAAATATAAAAAACATTGGTTAAATCGATTTTAAACTACTTCAAATTTGCAAAAAAGTGCTTCGAGAAAGGTGGCATCGTGCTACAAAGGGTTAAACAGATTTTCACAAGTTAGTAATAAATAAATTAATTATTGGAAATTGACTCTTCAAGCTACCCGTGGAAAGAAAAGAGGACTTTTGAAATATTTAAACTTACATTTTTGTTTAATACAATAATTCTTGAGGCACATACAAGGTTTATCAGCAATGATGCTTTCAATTTCAATCATATGTAATTGTGGATAAACTAAGTGGAAAAGTCATGTACCATTAATACCGTAATGCATCATTGTTAAGATAAATCAATTTTAAATCGATAAGTCAGGGCTTCGATTGAACAGAGAAATTATTTTGTTTTCGCATTCGTTGACAGTTCCCCTTCAAAAAACAAGAAAAGTTTGTACTTCTCCGTCGTTCCGTATTGTCGTACACGCATACACACACTCACTCAACTCCGCCGATTATTAATATTACCTTCAAATGTCCTACATTCCTGATACTGCTGCTGATGAAATTCATTTTCTGCCTATTTTTAAAAGAATCTTCGAAAGCACCCATTTAGTTGAAAACTCTGGGTAACGATACGGCGTTATTTGTAGATTAATTTTCAAGTCCTTTTATCTTTTAGATGACGAGCCCTATAAACTGCTATATCTAATAAGGTATATGAAGAATTATATTAAAACAACGATTTGAAAGAAATTTTTGTTCGCTTCTTGAGAATTTTATTGTTCTATTACATAGATCCAATTGTTACCTTATTGAAACAGTAAAATGACTTGAAAATCGGTTTTCACACAAATAATGCCACTGTCTTGTCTCAAAATCTAAGCCTAAGCCGAGTGCCTGAAGGATCCCTTGAAGAATAAATAAGCCTTTTTCCATTTTATGGAAGGATAAGACACAAAAGTAAGAATAATTATTTGTTAATGCCATAGATTATTATTTATAGTTTTTGTTCGCTCTCATCTAGGTACGAAAACATTCAAGATAAGTTAGTAAATATTCATGCTTTCCTTTCCTTTTATTATAATTTCCTTAGTAAATTGTTAAATATCTTATTTAGGATCATGCAATTTTCTAGTCTCCATAAACTAGAATCTGACCTAGCAATTGACTAGTATTACCGGCAGGCCTATTCAGGCAGGCACTATGGATAATCTATGGCATACAGAAGAAATTATCCTCAATTTTTTGGTTTGTACTTTCGAAGAGTGGAGGAAGGCTTATTTATTCTTAGAGGACCCCTCAAGCTCTCCACTTAGATTGAAATTTCTAGAGAAGACTAGGGCTTTACATGAAAACCAATTTTCGAGTCAGTTTGTTCTTCCAATGATGTAGCAAACTGCTCTATTTGATAAAACAGTAGGATTTTCAAAAACAGATAACAATCAAATTTCTTATAATCGCTTTTTTAATATAATGCTTATTTTTTTACCACCTTAGCATAACTCATATGTCGCGTTATCGAAAAAATAATACGACTTCAAAGTTAATCTAACAATAATGCCGTATCGCTACCTATAATATTTAACTTGATAGGTGCTTTCGAGGATCCTTTTAATAATAGGCAGAAAATACATTTCATCAGCACTACGTTCAGGAATGCAAGACGTCAAGAGGTAATGTTTGGAATTGGTATAGTTGCACATGTGTGCGCGTGACAGTACGGAACGGTGAAGTACGAACTTCTTTTGTTTATCGAAAGGGAAATGTCAACGAAAGTGAGAGTAAAATAATTTTTCCGTTGAATCGAAGCCCTGATTTATCGATTTAAAATTGATTTATCTCAGCAATGATGCTGTTACGGTATTAATGGCACATGACTTTTTGACTTGGTTTATCCTCAAGAATATGTGGTTAATATTAAAAGAGCATCATTGCTGATACACCCGGTATATCTCTTTTAAAATGTGAATTTATCATCTCGCAAATTCTTTTAATAAATCGTATATTCAAGGAGAAAATTTGATATATTTGTTAAAAATTATATTTCAAGCAAAATGGTAGAAACAAAAGTTATTTAACTTAAAATGAGTCATATTATTCTAGAATCGGTCTTACCTTGCAAGGTCATATGAAGGTCACCATCATTTCGTTAATTAAATATCCTTACTTTTTATCTTTTTATAGCTAGTCTGAAGAGCTTTTCAAAACACTATAAAGATGTATAAATTCATTCAGAAATATATGACGTCTATGAATTTAAAATGATTGTAAATTTTAGGATTGATTTCAATATTGTGCCACTCCTCATGGATATACCTGAAAATCACTTAAATTTTCTATTATTTATATGTGACATATATTTGAGAGTTTTTTAAAACGATGCACATTTCGAGCTGGAGAATAAATCCCAATGTTTGTGAAAAACCAGTGTTATTTAAATGAGGAAAATAAGAGTATCTAGGTCGTGGAGCAAAATTGTGTAACTGACATACAGCTAGGCATACCTTACTTTTCTAGTATTTGGAATAAAATAAACGGGTCCTGCTATAAAAATTTAAAATTTGTCGAAATAAGAACAACCTTAATAGATAAAGAGTCCCTAAGCTGAAGCGTCTCAGAGCATAAATACACAAATACGTATATCTCTGTAACTACCAGAGATATCAAAATGTTTATAAGATCTTTTCAAAACGTCTTACTGCTTGCATTCATTAAAGGTTCTTATACAAAATTTTAATATCTCTAATAGTTACAGGGACATGTGTCTTCTTGTATTTATACTCTGAAGTGTTGTAACCCTTAAAGCGCACACTTCCTATCAATATCATAAAAGGTACATGGGGTCTAAAAGACCCCAACTTTTTATAATGTCTACAAATCTTGTCTTTTCAAGTATTCTATTACGAAAATAATTAATAATGTTTCTCATGAATCTGTTTTTCACAATTGACGGTACAAACACAAAACTTTAAATCCGAAAAGTTATAATTAAAGCTATTTTCTTTGGGGTATTTTAGACCTCTAGTGCACTTTAAGGGTTAAATAACGGGCCCGCCCTGTATAGGAATTGAACTTAACGAGTTTAGATAAGTTTTCTTATGTTTCCTTATTGCATTTATGGCTTTCTAGCTAAGACACTTTAATCTCATATCTGGTATAAGCGTCGATTTAAGAAACATTTAATCTACGAATGCATTTAATATTTATTTTAACATTTTTTTTTGCAGACAGAATCACATGATAAATCCAAAGGTAAGAATTTTGCAAATTTATATATAAAATGATTAATTTTAGTATAAAAACAAATTGTATTTGTAATGGTGAATCAACTCCACACTTCATTTGGTCGACGAAAAAATAATTAAGGAGCTAAATTTACAACATCTATATTGATGAATTGTCTGAAATCTAGATATTGACAGTTACGACAGGTTTTATTCTACAAACGACTGAATTAAGATCAGACGTCTATATGAGCTTGGAGCAACACAAACTCCTATTCCAAGGATGGAAATATTGGCCTCTATAACATCTATCTTCTTTTAAAATAAAAAAAAACTTACGTGTTTGCTAAGTGCTAGTCCTAAAGGTCAAGTAGAACTAAAATTTGACGTATCGTAATATTGGTTGTGATACATAGAGCAACGTTGGATCATAAATTGAAGCGAAGTGACAATGGATATACAAAGGACCTAGCTTATATGCAACTTGGACGAAATTCTCGGTTTGCAATTAATGTGAAGATTTGTAGGATTTATGGAAAGCTGCATCACTCTCTAAATCATGCAACGATGTAAAACCCACAAGCCTGAGAAGCTCACTGCTTAACGATTTTCATGTCATAGGATGTTAAAATAGATACCTAATTCTAAGGCTCATTATACGCTCTGTGATTTTTGCTTTTTTAGCTTCTTCTTAGATACCACCAAACCCCAATTAGGAACCTTATGGGATTCTCACTTAAAATGCCTCAAGGCATAATAGTAAAAAGTCGTTAATATTTTTTCTGCTAAAGTAATTATTAAAGATATCACAATTATTCACAAGAAGTACTCAAAGCAAATAGCATAAAGCTCCGAAAAGGTTGTGTCAAATCAACGCAATTTCTTACACAGTTACGAAGACACACGGTTTCTTGCATCTTTGCTCTGGAGCGTTTTAAGTGGTGGACCCTGCATAATTAAGTTGAGCTGGTGGTTTGAATTGATAAATTGAGTTATTTTATATAAAGTTCTAATAATTGTTTTAACATGGTCTTACTAGTCTATCAACATTATACAACGTCATATTAATTAATTAACGGCTAAAGAAATTACCAAAGGTCCGGAACATAGAAGCTGTTTAGAAAAACGTTAGGGAGAGAGAAATCTCACTTGGCATACAGTGATTATGCTACCTTGACTGTCTCTGTAGATGGTGGAGGAGAGAAGAAATTGCAAGAGAACAAAAAAGGAGACTCTAAAGGGAGCAGTAAAGCGGAAAGTGGTGTCGGCGGCAAGGAAGGGATGGTATCTGGTGCGAACAACGTTGGAATCAAGAACAAACAGGAAGGTGGCGATGGAAGTAAGAGGTTGGTCCCATTGCTAGAAGTCACAATAATTCATCGACGAAGTGCACGTCTTTTAGAATGACTTTCTATTCTATGTACATCACCAGCAGGATTAAGTTGCTACACGAACTGTGGATTTTGAAGAGTGAATAATTTAACGAATTCACAAGCAAGATTAATTTATTCCCACTTTTCAATTAAATACAAACTATTCATAACATATACTTTTAGGCTTTAATACTTAACTCTGAAATGTATGTTAAGGGGGATTCCCATAAAATTAGTTAAAAACCCTAGCAGTCATTTTGATCAACTTGAGCAAACGTATTTAGAAATTTATTAACAGCTTTGAAAAAAATTAACACGATCAATTATATTGAAAATTGGTTGCTGTGGTATATTATCGTCATCAAGCGCAACTCCTCGGTCATTCGTTTCAATTAGCGAATTCTGAAAGAGGGAATTCACAACCCTATCTCTTCACCCAACTATTTTTATTATTAGGAAAAGAAAAATATTAAAGCGTCATATCTTTCATATTTAATGCGGAAAAGGGATATCCTCTCTCTTCGTATATTGACCAAATGTAAAAGCAACAGCTTTAATAGTTACTATTGAAGAATCAGTGGAAATAGTAAGATTAGTACATTGTAGGAATTTGATTCGTTTTTGGCTTTACTAATATCACTCTGTCCTTGTTCGACAAAATTGTATATTAGACTGCAGCAGAGAGAGAGAGAGAGAGAGAGAGAGAGAGCGCGCGCGATTTAATATCCTAGATTATAGTGGTGTGTACGGGGTGTAACAATATCACCGACTTTCCCTAAGAATGGTTATTTTTGAGGGTTGTCCAATTAAATAACTTTGAAGGCCTATTAAAATCCGGGCTGAAAAGGTTTAAAAATGAGCGTTTTTAGTGGTTTATAATAAGATCTGAAGCATCTTTGGTTTATATACTTTTAAATTATTAATACTTTCAGCAGCATACAATGACAAAGTAATTGAGTCCAAAAAAGAGTTTGTTTAATTCTAACAAGTGACAAATTAAATAGGGCACTCCGTAATAGAATTAATAATTAGTCTAATTAGCAAGGTCCAGCATTTAGTAATTTAATTCTGAAATCTTAGCTAACAGTGTGCTATTTATATTTTTCTATTTAAAGTATGCACAAAACAATAGGGATGATAGCTGAGAATAATGGCATTTTCGAGAAGGTTTTCCTAACGCTATACTAATTACTTTACTATCAACTGTATATATAATCATTTTTATGTAATTCATTTAGTTATGCACCAAATTATGATACCATATAAAAGAGTAAAAAACATTTCAACTGGAACGTGATTTTCTCCAACAGTTTGTTGGCTACCAAGTTTCTCATTCATTTCTGCCTAAAAGATGTTAACTAAAGCATTTCGAGGAATCAACGATGTTAAGGTTTCTTCTGTAGCGCCGTCAAACATGGCAAATTTTTCAACAACCTTGAGAAAGAGAATTGTGATATCATTATAATGTACAACATATAATTTACAAAGTGATTACTTACAGAAATAATTGCGTTGTTAATTCTTAATTATAATTCGAAGCTAAAAATCGCTGATAAGGAGCTCTTATCCCTTTAAAAATTAGTTTGCTCATTTCCAGAACAATTGTACCACTCTTTCAGTAAATTCAAATCTTTTTGAAAAATTTAAGTTTATCTCGTTCCAGTATTCCATATATGCAGCCCAATTAAATTTTAAACTGTAACTTTTTCAACGTACATAAAATCCCACAAAAAACAAGCTTTACTTGTAAAAAGAGGACGGCAAGTACATAAGTCGTATCTAGTATGATTAATATATAGTAATATAAAATATTTTAATTAAAAAAAATAGTGAAATCCAAATGTTAGGCAAGTATAAATTTTTTCCATGGCGAAAATTGAAATTTGGAAAAAAGTAAATAGTAATACTAAATTACTTGCCGGGCCCGTAATATTCATGTGTAAGTCGCTATCTTGCAATATAAGCGTTGCTTCTCGTAAGTTAACAATGTGGGTTTTTAATGCGACTGTATACAACAGGCCCGTCAAGTAATTTTTGTATTACTATTTACTTTTTTCCAAATTTCAATTTTCACCATGGAAAAAATTTATACTTACCTAACATTTGGGTTTCACTATTTTTTTTAATTAAAATATCTTATATTACTATATATCAATCATACTAGATACGACTTATGTACTTGCCGTCCTTCTTTTTTCAAGCAAAGCTTGTTTTTTTGTGGGATCTTATAACGTTTTGTAAGAATATAGGAATTAAACCAAAAAAATTGTTTTAACTAATTCAATCTAACAAAACATTTTTCATTGTTCTAATCGTTCCATAATGTAAAGCTTCAATTCGAGATATTAGTTTATTAATCAATTAAATAAAATACAAAATATTACAATGATGAGATCTTATCATAATTACACTTTTAGATGCATTTAACATAGGATTCAATGACCGTTTGAATTATACTTTCAACATCTTATACCCAAAATCACCTTAAAGCCTTTCGATTTCAAAAATTTGTTTCTAAATTTACCTTTAATTTCACCTTTTTCTTAGTTGTTACTCTCACTATCACCTTTGCATTATGGCTATTTCCCTGATAAACGAGTGACATTTATTTATTCTTTTGATTAATATAAACTGTAAAATATATACCATTTAATACAATGGAAGCCTATGTTTTTTAAGTGTACTGTTTTCAATTTCCTGAAGTTACACACCGTATGTTCTATTACATGTGAAATATTGAAATTATGTATTCCTTTCATATTTACACATTTACATGATTTTATTATAATTTTCATCAACTATCTTATTTCTAATTCCAAAGTTGTATGCCTAAAATCACCTGCAAGCACTTCACTCTCAAGGATTTTCTTATAAATTAGCTCATATTTATCCATCATTTTCTTAGCTGTTACCCTCAACATCAACTTTGAATTATGGCACTTTCTCCAGCACACTAGTACCATTTATATTTTCCTTTCATTAATATAAACTAGGAAATACATCAATTTATACAATGGAAGCCTCTCTTTTGTGGATATACTGCTTTCAGTTTCGCAAAATTATTCACTGTAAATTCAATCGCATGGAAAATATTAAAATAATGACTTCTTTTCATTGTTTCATTTCTAGATGATGTTATCATTATAATTATGATTTAATTGATTTATATATTTCAAAGAATTTATGCCCAAAATCACCTGCAAGCCTTTCACTATTAAAAATTGGCTTCCAAATTTTTTAATTTCTCCACCTTTCCCTTAGGTTTAACTCTCGACATTAACTTTACATTATGGCTCTTTCTATGGTTAATTGGAATCATTTCTGACTTCTTCTATTAAATATTACAGTTCAAGCTTGCACAATGACACAATAAACAAGTTATTGTAATTCAATCTGCAATAAAATCTCACTAAGTACCAAGAAATATATTACATATTATATTATAAAAATCAATGTTATTCTTATAAAAAATTAAATTTGGATAATTTTTTTTGGAGATAATAATAATATTTTCTATTCTTATTAAGGAAGCGTAAATAAATATTTGGTGTTAATACTTTTTTATACTATAATTGAATATTATACAACGATTAGAAAATATTCATCAACTTTTCTTTAATTGTAGTAATAAGAAAGTTTTATATTGTTTCCTAGAAAATTGTTTGTACATATGATATAACCTATCGGAGAGTATGTTCTACATCAGTTTAAAGAAAAAAAAGTTAAGCATGCATTTTGTTAATGATTTCAATACCTGGAAGTTTAGTATATGATTTTCAAATACCTTAACAATATCTTGCAATTAATATGATCCTGATAATCACCAATGCACATTAATGTTGAAAGAATACTTCTCCTTGGCACAGTGTTAAAAATATGTAAATCTTAATCTGACTTTATCCAGTCAGCTCTATCCTCAATAATGAAAATAGAAATGTTCTATTTATTTTATCTGAAATAGAAATTTCACAAAGTACCACAAAGCATATAACCTCTTGTATTCTAAAATATTGTTTTACTTATCTAATAATTATCGACTCCTTATGTCATTATTATTCGAATTTATTTAGCATTTTAAAAATTAAACATTCACTAACATAACAATGAATAACCTCACTGTATTAAATACACATAACCTTATATTACAATTGACAGTTAACAAGTCTCCGGATTAGTTATATCGATTACATCGATTTATTTGCAAGTTCACAACCATGATTTTGTAGTTGAGTTTAACTAGTTGGCAACGCTGAGAAAGAATGACGTCATTTACCTCTTAGCGACCAACTTCAGCCCGAGACATACACTCTGGCTGGAGAAGAAGAAGACGAAGAAGAAGATGACGGAAAGAAATGAAATTTTTCTTTATATATATAGCTAACAGAGTATGAGATCTCTGGATTGCGTGAACCGATTTTGATGTTTGTGGGCTCAAATGAAAGCTTTATTTAAATCATGACAATTGATCATTCATTGAAATAAATTGGTATAAAATTGAGACGGTCAAACTTGCTGTATAAGTTACACAGTAGTGCTCGGCGGTACAGACATGTCATTATCTACTTTTATATGTACTTGCCATCGAGAAACTACCGTGTCTCTTTATCCACAAATATCGTTTATAAATGATGAGAAAAATAAAAGTTATTTTACTACAGGGTCTTTTCCTAACAGCGAAGCATAGGAGATTCGTGTTAGTTGACTATAGCACTCGGAATAATCGAATCTGTGAGCGCTGATTGGTCAATATTACGTAGTACCAACAGATAATAAGCCGTTACCAATAGTTGGATACAAAAAATGTGATTCATCCGTCATATTGGTGTGGAGAAATGTTTACATGCTAATCCTAGCAGAAAGAGGTGTAAAATGGAGAAATGTCAAATGGTAAGGTTACTAAAGTAAAAATTGAAAATAATGAATGGAAAGTACGAATATTCTTCATTTTCATTCAAAGTATTCAATTTTTACTTTAGTAACGACAACATTTGACATTTTTCCATTTTACACCTCTTTCTGCTACGATCAGCATGTAAACATTTCTCCACACCAAAATGGCGGATGAATCTCATTTTTCGTATTCATGTATTGGTAATGGACTATTTCATGTTGGCACTACACGATATTGACCAATCAGCGCTGTCAGATACCATCATCCGGAGCGCTATAGTCAACTAACACGAATCTCCTATATGCCGCCGTTAGAGAAAGACCCTGTATATATTCAAAAATATTACAAGAGTAATTAATGTATTCGGTCTGATCATCTGAACTTACCAAGAACAGTCAATCTATTTACATTCTAGTATACTTTTTTATTTAATCTCCAAATAGTTCCTTTACTGACAGAGTTTACTTCATCACAACTATTTTATTTTATTTTGGAGATATTAAAGGCGAATTGCTGCTTTTTATGAGTTTTTTGCAAAGTCTAAAATATTGCAGCACTGAACACTTGAGATGTTTACAAATTTTTTAACGTTAATAACCTAATAACACTATAAATCTACCTTAGATATGCTCGAGACTTGCTTTTGCTTCAATAACGCTATAAAATAAAAGAAACACGAGTAAATCACTAGGAGCTTTCCAATTGGCTTAAAAATCGACACAATCGGACAGAAATCTATAGTTTGCGTGACATGCAATATATCATTTGTGTTCGATTGTGTCGATTTTTAAGCTAATTGGAAAGCACCCACTGCATTCACATTATTGTTGCCACTCAATTGTTAATCTCACACATACACACGAATGGTTATATATATGTATACAAATATTTTATCAAAGCAAGAACATATCTAGTGGGGAGTTTTAGTGTTTATATCAAGCTTAAACATTCATAATGGGCACAAATCGCCTATAATTCTCTTTTTGCTCAATTTCATTGCGCGCCACTTTTCTTCCAACAATTTTTGATTCTTCTAAAATTTCAGTTGCAACTGATGACCACATCTTCCCTCATATTGTTAGTAAATATTTTTAATTTTTTTAAATAAACTATTAGACTTATGCAGAGGTCAATAAGTTATTAGAGATATGTATAAAATTTCGTATTTTATCAGTTGTTAATTGTAGATTCTCCATTCCACAGTGCTGATTTTAATTTACGTATCGAGAACAACACACGTTTATAGTCTTAAATTATATTAAATAGCATTTAATGGCAGTCAAATTAATCCTAGGTCCAATATATACTTATATATTTGAAAAGTAGTTTATGGCTCTGGGAAGATATTCTCAAAGTGTCAAATTAATTTTGTAGACAATAATATCTACTTTATTTTGCTCAACCCTCCCCCCAATTTAAAATTGTCAAGTTCGGAATATGGGAATCCCACCTAGAGAAACTTAAAACTTGGCTAGCACACTTTAAAAATGTATATATAATATTTCAACAGAGTAATCCTACTTTGATATCGAGTGCTGCGTATTTGTCCCCAACAGGGGCATTAATCTTTAAAAGTGGACCACGATTACAGGAAGTACTTTTGTGGAAGAAAAGAAGTCAGTATCATACGATTTCTTTTATTTGACATGGCATGATCAAGGAATTTAGGACTCGAAGAAGATTTCCCCATTAACTATGTGTGTCTGTGCCGAACATATTTCTACAATGTGATAGTGTTATTCCTGAAGAAGAGTGAGAAGCAACAAATTAAACGTGAGGAACTTGCATAACGACAAATGAGACTATAAAAGATGAATATAAACTTTTGTTATTTGTAGCAATAAGCGTATGATGGGACAAGTGAAGAAGAATATTTAAATAATATTTGTTTTATAGATATATTTTTAATAACCACCTGTAAAGTATGTTATAAGTTAATGTTTTAAGGATCGACATATACAGGGTGTAATAATACCACCGAGTGATTTTAAAAGAGGATAATTCGATAGGCTGTTCAATGGAAAGTCTTCGATACCCATGAAAAACCTGGAGGATGGTTCTCTGGATATAAAAATTTAAATATAAGCACCTTTCTAGGTACTTTTTGCCATGGAACGTAGATTCACTGTTATACCTTGCTATAACGTCATGCTAGTGTCACATTGCAACCTTTATCTACTGCCGTCTCACAAAGTCTGCATTTGTTTATTACTGCTACTCGTAATGAGAGCTCATTTTTATGTCGTTGGTATTGACAACGTAGGAATTTGTAGCAATGGGCCAAAATAAGACCAAAGTTTAACCAGTTAACTGCAGAGTTTGACGAGTATACTCGTCATAAGAAAAAACAAGAAAATTGTGTTAAGATGAATATAGTAATTATAGGCTGTGTTTTTTACGACAATATAAGTATATAATTTTTTTTTTTTTTGATGATTCAGTTAACTAGTTAAATACATCTTGACACATATACGAAGTAAAAGAGACCAATATATCAGAACGATATCAATAACTTATTGCAAGGGACAAAAATGTTGGTATACGAGACTCGTTTTTCGAAGCACTTGCCTTTCCCAACAGCTTTACCCTTACAAGATGTCCGAAATCCAAACCAGAGTGAAGATAGCCCAGATACCTTAATCTGGATTGGATAAAGGGCCTCAGGTGAAATGAAGTTAAAATGGGAAAGGGAATACTTTCGAAAAGACAGTCTCTAGTCCCAAAATCCTAGTGCATTCTGATTTATTGTATTGATATGGTCAAAAAATCCATAATTTCATTATTGAAAACTTACCCGACTGTATCAAATTAAGCTCTACAGTTGTGCTGCATTGGGTAGAAAAATCCTACAACATTAATAATCATGATACCTGATAACAACACTTCTATTAAGGATTTGTTAGCAATTCATAAAATACTTTTTAATCAATCTACCTCTAACATGCAAATAACTAGTGTCAACCTTTGAAGGTTTTTATCGTTTCGTAGGTAGAGTTGCTACATCATAAAAGACCACAGTTGTCCTCAATTTTTACATATGCTATTGCGTTAAGTGGATGCATTGAGCGTCGAAAAAGTACTTCCAAATTATCTTCTACAATTTTAGAAATTTGAATATTTTCGTAGAGACCAAATTGGCTCATACTGATCTGCTTAATTGATGCAAAGATTTATTTTTAGGATAAAAAAATTGGATATTAGTAATTATATTTTATTTATCATCGAAATAATTTCGAAAAAGGGAGTCCTCACGACGCTGCGATAAACTTCAACGAGTAATTTGAGACAAAGAAAAAACAAACATTACCATAAATGTTGAAGATTTTTTGGAAAAACTATAACAGCGCAACAATGACAAATTTGCCCTGTTGTAGTTTGGATAGTGGAAAAAGACAGTAGATACTCCTACTAAACTGAGAAAGTTCATATGTTTGTCCTATATACTAACCGATTATTAATCTTTTGCTTTGGTAAAACAGTTTTACATTTATCTTCGTACGAATATAATAGTTTTTCAAGAAATCCTTCCACATTTTTCAATGTTTTTACTTCTTTGTGGTCTTTATTTAACCTTTGAACCTTGCCAAAACGTGATAAAGGTTCTTTTTTATTTAAATTATTGACCGAGAATAAAAAATAATTAATAATATCAGATATACAGGGTGTCGTTTAATTAGCATCAGGAGCGAGAGTTGATGCGGAGCACACATGGTTGAGGAAGAAGCGTTTTATTGATTAAAGATTTAGAAAAAGAGAGAGAGAAACATGGATAGAAAAGAGCTATATCCGGTTCGCGTAGTATGTTATCCACTTTCTTTCTCTCTCTCTCTCTCTCTTTATACTTTTTAAGTAATTAAATTAATAAATATTAAGAGACAGGGAGAAAGAAATGAGTTGGGTACGTTCCAAGCAAGGATAATTGTTGTTTCTGACTCATTTCTATAAGTCTCTCGTTTGTCTCTTCGAGCAACAAATTAGATAACTTTTTGAAGAAAAAGAGTACTAAAAGTGTGAGAAAGAAAGAGAGGGAATGAAGGGACGATAAGCCACGCGAACTCGGTTTATCCCTCTCCTTTTCATGTCTTTCTTCCTACAGATCTTCAATCAATAAGATGCCTCTTCCCCCACTATACATTTCTCGTCTTCTGTTGGTTGTGATTCAAATTAAGTGGCGCACCCTGTATCATAAAGTGTCTCTCTTTAACGGCGGTACATAGGATCATGTTATTTCAGTATAGCACATAAGCACTTACTACGCATTATCTTTCTCATCAAAATTTTAAAACATTTATTTGGAATCGTTATTTTAATTCAAACACTTATCTTGACCCTTTTAAACGTAATTTGTTCTCATATGGTCTTACTCGCTATGTTTATTACTTAATTCAAACGAAATATAATAATTTTACTATAGTCAAATAATCAGAAATGCCCCATATACCGCCGCTCGCGCGATACAGGTAGATCCTGTATATTAGGATGTTTCTTAAAAATATAGTTGGGTTTTTGTAATGATAAAGGCGCCTTCTAATGTATATGTCAAACAAAAACAAAAAATATCCATGAAAATTAGGCTCTGAGAAGAAATCCTAATGTACTCCCCCCGAGAGCGACTTACTTTTTCCTATTTAAATAACAAAGTATTCTAATGTACAGTGAAAATTAATTTTAGCTTTTCCCTATTTATTACCTTAAAAATCTTTAAACCGTATAAAACTGTCAAATATATTTACTAATATTTATGCTGAAATTTGAAGCGGATTTTCTAAAAATATTAATAACTATATTTGACAGTTTTATATGATTTATAAATTTTTATGGTAACAAATTCGGATTATACAAAATTAATTTCCATAGAGCCCGTCAAAATTTCATGTAATTTAAATGGGAAAATGTAAACGGTTCAGGGGGTACTTTAGGATTTACTCTCTCAGCGCTTACTTTTCACAGATATTTTTTATTTTTATTTGACGTGCATTTGGGGAGGGCGCCTCGGTCATGATGAAAAAACACCATTTATAATGGCCACCCTAATATACGGGTGTATAACATAATTTTCTCCAGAGGCAAACAGACGCGAATCGTATATTAGGGGAGTAAGTTCGTTATTGGTTTCACATTGAAAGTGAGAGAGAAAGACGTTAGAAGAAGATATAACTATACTTGGACAGCGCGGCATATCGTTAGCTCTCTCATTCGGCATTTCTGTTTCTATCTTATTGTACCTTTTATTATATTTATTAATTTAATTTTTTAACAATATTTATATATACAAATTTAGCCATCTTTTCCTCACTACCCAACATTTGTTAGCAAAGTATGTTTTTTTAAGCAGACAAAAAAATATTATTTAATTCAATTAAATCTTGTCTTTGAATATTCACAATAAAAAGTTTTACTTAGTTTGAACAAATATTTAATTGTGTCAAATTGAATTTTGTTTCTATCGACAAATATATATTAAGACTAAAATATTTTATTGCGAATGTTTAATGCAATATTTATTGGATTTCATTAATATTTTTTATCCATGTAAAAAAATGAGTCTTGTGATCTACCACTAGGTGGTGAGGAAACGATAGCTAAATTTGTATAATTTGTTAAATAATTACATCAATAAATATGACAGAAGGTACGATAAGATGGAAGTACAGGAAGAGAGAGAGAGAGAGTGAGCTGACGATATGCCACGTTGTCAGGGTATAGTTATCTCCATCTCGTGTCTTTGTCTCTCGCTTTCAATGTGAAACCAATAACGCACTTATTCTTCCCCCACCATGTGCGTTCCGCGTTTACTTTTTGCTCTGTGCCACATTATGTTACACATCCTGTATATTTGATATATTTTTATTTAAATCCAAAATCATGACCGTTTTGCGTTCAAATAGAGTAAAACTAGTCTATTTGTGTCCTATGGAAAAGTTCATATTCCTAAGCTAGTAAGAGATATTCTTGAAGTAAATTGCAGCCACTTGATACGTCCCCTTAAGTAAAAAAATATTCAAAATTTTGTATTCAAAACTATATATTTGAAGATAAAGGGGTACTTGCCAAGAGTCCCGCACTTTGTGACTTTTCATACAATAACTAAACTTTTAATTTTCCATTTTCAACAATTGTATAGCATGGTGTAGAAATATAATGCAAAAGAGGTACTGACTTAATAAATCCCCTATTGGTTGCAAATTTAATTTCTGAATGCAAAAATTTCAAAAATTTTTCTATTTAAAAATGAAGGTGCTTAATTATCTTAAAGGGTTATTTGTTCATAGACAATTTGACATTTTTCTTTTCATTAACAATTTCAGCAATATCAATTTTATAAATGTATTTTTGATAAGTAATCAGGGACGCGTACATCCTTTTAGATTTCAGCTAATTTTTAATGGTATACTATTTTTTGCAAGTATTAAAAATACTTGCCTAAATATTTAATATCACTGGATTTCTTAATTAAAATATATATTTCTTATTTAATTTATGTTTCGTAGATTCTTTATAGCTGAATTTTTCATCCCACAAAAAACAAGCTTCGCTTGTAAAAAAAGGACAGCAAGTACATAAGTCGTATCTAGCATGATTAATATATAATAATATAAAATATTTTAATTAAAAAAAATAGTGAAATCCAAATGTTAGGCAAGTATAAATTTTTACCATGGTGAAAATTGAAATTTGGAAAAAAGTAAATAGTAATACAAAAATTACTTGCCGGGCCCGTAATATTCATGTGTAAGTCGTTATCTTGCTTTATAATCGTTGCTTCTCGTAAGTTATAAATGTGGCTATTTAATGCGACTGCATACAACAGGCCCGGCAAGTAATTTTTGTATTACTATTTACTTTTTTCCAAATTTCAATTTTCGCCATGGTCAAAATTTATACTTGCCTAACATTTGGATTTCACTATTTTTTTTAATTAAAATATTTTATATTATTATATATTAATCATGCTAAATACGACTTATGTACTTGCTGTCCCTTTTTTACAAGCGAAGCTCGTTTTTTGTGGGATCTTATAACGTTTTGTAAGATATAGGAATTAAAACTAAAAAATAGTTTTAACTAATTCAATCTACAAAACATTTTCCAATGTTGTCATCGTTCGATAATGTAACTATTCAATTTGAGATATTAGTTTATTAATCAATTAAATAAATACAAAATATTACAATGATGAGATCTTATCATAATTACACTTTTAGATGCATTTAACATAGGATTCAATGACCGTTTGAATTATATTTTCAACATCTTATACCCAAAATCACCTTAAAGCCTTTCGATTTCAAAAATTTGTTTCTAAATTTACCTTTAATTTCACCTTTTTCTTAGTTGTTACTCTCACTATCACCTTTGCATTATGGCTATTTCCCTGATAAACGAGTGACATTTATTTATTCTTTTGATTAATATAAACTGTAAAATATATACCAGTTAATACAATGGAAGCCTATGTTTTTTAAGTGTACTGTTTTCAATTTCCTGAAGTTACCCACTGTATACTCTATTACATGTGAAATATTGAAATAATGAATTCCTTTCATATTTACACATCCACAAGATTTTATTATAATTTTCATCAACTATATGAGTTCTAAATCCAAAATTGTATGTCCAAAATCACCTGCAAATCCTTCCCTCTCAAGGATTTTCTTATGTATTGACTCATTTTTCCACCTTTTTCTTAACTGTTACTCCCAATATCAACTATGAATCAGGGCTCTTTTTCAAGCAAACTAGTGCCATTTGTATTTTCTTTTCATCAATATATACTAGAAAATACACAAATTAATGCAATGGAAGCCTCTATTTTAGATATACTGCTTTCATTTTACCAAATTTATTCACTGTATTATGTATCGCATGCAAAATATTAAAATGATGACTTCATTTTATTGTTTCACTTCTAGATGATGTTTTCATTATACTTATTATTTAATTGACTTATATATTTCAAAAACTTTATGCCCAAAATCACTTGCAAGCCTTTTTATTATCAAGAATTGGCCTCCAAATTTGTTAATTTCTCCACCTTTTCCTTTGATTTAACTCTCACCATTAACTTTACATTATGGCTCTTACTATGGCAAACTGATATCATTTCTGATTTCTTATATATAATATTACAACTCAAGCCTTCACAATGACACAATAAACATGTTATTATAATTCAATCTGAAATAAAATCTCACTAAGTTCCAAAAAATATATTACATATTATATTATAAAACTCAATGTTAAACTTATAAGAAATTAAATAATTTTTTTGTAGATAATAATTTCTTTCTACTCTAATTAGGGAAGCGTAGATAAATATTTGGATTTAATACTTTTTTTATATTATAATTGAATATTAAGTAACGATTAGCAAATATTCATCTACTTTTCTTTAATCGTAGTAATAAGAAAGTTTTACTGTCTCCTGGATAATTGTTTGTATATATGATATAACTTATCGGACAGTTAAATTCCACATCAGTTTAAAGAAGAAACAATTAGACATGCATTTTGTTAATGATTTCAACACCTGGAAGTTTAGCATATGATTTTCAAATACCTTAACAATTTCTCGCAATTAATATGCTCCTGATAATCACCAATGCACATTAATGTTGAAAGAATACTTCTCCTTGGCACAGTGTTAAAAATATGTAAATCTTAATCTTACTTTATCCAGTCAGCTCTATCCTCAATAATGAAAATAGAAATGTTCTATTTATTTTATCTGAAATAGAAATTTCACAAAGTACCAAAAAGCATATAACCTCTTGTATTCTAAAATATTGTTTTACTTATCTAATAATTATCGACTCCTTATGTCATTATTATTCGAATTTATTTAGCATTTTAAAAATTAAACATTCACTAACATAATAATGAACATTCTCACTGCATTAAATATACATAACCTTACATTACTATTGACAGTTAGCAAGTCGTCGGATTAGTTATATCGATTACATCGATTTATTTGCAAGTTCACAACTATAGTTTCATTGTTAAGTATAGTTTGTTGGAAGCGATGTGAAAATGACGTCACATTCCTTAGCGGCCAACTTCAGCCCGGGACATACAGAACTCGGGAAGAAAGAAGGGAGAAGAATTTCAACTTCGGCATATATATAGGTAACAGAGTATGATATCTCTGGATTGCGTGAACCTATTTTAATGTTTATGGGCTCAAATGAAAGGTTTTTCAAAACCATTTTAAGTAAAGCTTTACTTAAATCATGACAATTGATCATTCATAGAAATAAATCGGTTTGAAAATTGGGACGGCTAAATTTGCTGTATAAGTTACACGGTAGTGCTCTGCGGTATAGACATGTCATTATCTACTTTTAAATGTACTTGCCGTCGCGACACTACCGTGTCTCTTGATTTAGACCCCGGAAGTGGAAGACATAATCATTCAATGGAACGCGCTTAACACATTGACAGCCGGCCCCGCGAAAACGCGGTTTTTAAAATGTACTATTATACGAAAATATATAATGTTTTAAATATTTTTTTTGGATATTCACACTGTGATTATAAACAAGCTAATAAAGCCGGCGTTCGGGGTTTAAGTAGCCAATACATTGTCAGCGCTCAGGTTTTAAATATCTCTTTGGTCACCGGCTGTTAATGTGTTAACACGTTGAGTGCCAAGTCAATCATCGATGACTGACACCGAGCTTTCCGTTCAGGTCGCGTCAGTCATCAGTGACTGACACAAATGGCCCTAATATGTTTAAACATTTGCATCGAGTAAATTCTAATTTTCTAGTACTGCGCTTTGCATTGCTGTGCCACGATACCTGTGCGCGTGGCCTAACGGGGAAGTCCTGATAAAACCGCGTGGCACTGAACGTGTTAACATGCATAGAAATATCTTGGACCGCTTTTATTTAGCCATTTGCTTAATTTTCGAAAGAATGATGTCGGGTGCTCCGTTAAGACGGATCTAGACTTCCAACTGAACGGCGAACCCGAACTAGGTTGCGAACCACCCTTAAGATTCGTTCACAGACTATCCGGCAACCTTCGTCACGACTCTGGCAGGAACGTGAGTTAGAAGAAGTTGGAAGATACATTTGCTCTCTCTTAACTCATGTTACCGTCGGAGTTGTGACGAAACCTTGTCGAATAGTCTGAATCCACCTTTGCATACCGCCAGTTCGATGTAGAACGCTCACATTGAGCCGGTAGGATTTAGGAATGGTTCGCGTAGGATTATCATTTATCACTCCGGACACATTAGATATCTTGATAAAGGGGATAATACTATTGGAACGCTTTAATAGAAATAACGTAATTAATTAAATAATTAATGTAATTATAAGCATGCCTATATATTAATTTTCATAAGAATTTGCTTAAAAGAGGATATTACCTGGAAAAGAGGAGGGATTTACAAGTTTATATTTGCGACAAGGCCCAGTTGCACTATTCTACTGCAAGTGGAACCAGCAGGATTTAGGAATGGTTCGCGTAGGGATTACCATTTATAACTCCGGACACATTAGATATATTGATACACAGGGACTGATACAATTGGAACGCTTTAATAGAAACAACTTAATTAATTAAATAATTAATGTAATTATAATCATGCCTATATATTAATTTTCATAAGAATTTGCTTAAAAGCGGATATTATCTGGAAAAGAGGAGGAGATTACAAGCTTAGGTTTGCGACAAGATCGGGTTGCATTGTTCTAAGTTGCAAGTCTGGATAAGTTCTTACATCGTGAATAATGATGTCTAGCTTGCGAAGCAAGAATGAAACCTCTTAGGCGCAGGTGCGTCTACGTCTTAACCTGGATTTATACTATATGGCACTGGACCGGCACGACACGGCACATTAGTTGAAGGAGCGTAAACGTAATGAAAAGTATCCTCTATACTCCTTCAACCAATGTGTCGTGTCGTGCCGAATAGTATAAATCGGCCTTTACGGGGCATCACACAATGGGCCTTAGGTCCCAAAAAGTCTCCCAAATTCGAATTTGGTAGTATATATCCAAATATTTAATATGGAGTCTTTAGACCATGCTACTACTTTTACCAAGATTTTAAGATTTGTATCGATATTATTTTTTTATTTATCGCTTTGAATTTTCAAATTATTATTTTAATATCACATCAGTTTAATTCGGAAATAAAGGTAATAACATTATTATACACTGTGTATCAGCAATGATGCTTTTAATTTTAATCACATATTCTTGGGACTAAACTATGTCGAAAAGTCCTATACTATAAGGTCCGGAAAAGCATCATTGCTGAGATAAATCAATTTTAAATCGATGAATCAGGGCTTTGATTCAACGGAAACATGGCTTCACTCTCACTTTTGTTGACAGTTCCCCTTCAAAAAGGAAAACAAGTTTGTAATTCTGTTGATCCGTATTGTTGTACACGTATATAAACACACGAACGCAACTACGCCGATTATTAAAATTACCTCCTAATGTCTTACATTCCTGATCCTGGTGTTGATGAAATTTATTTTCTGCTTATTTTTAAAAGGATCCGCGATAGCATGCATTTAGTTGAATAGTCTGGAGAATAATATGCGGCGTTATTCGTAGATTCATTTTCAATCTGTTTTATCTATTCGGTGATGCGACATATGAACTGGTCTAAGGTAGTCAAAAAATAAGTTTTATATTAAAAAAACTATTATAAGAAATTGTACTTTTTTTCTGTTTTTGGAAATCTCACTGTTTTATCAGATAGAGCAGTTTGCTGTGTGTATCATTGGAAGAGCAAAATGACTAGAAAATAGATTCTCAAGTAAGACCATAGTCGTGTCTAGAAATTTCAGTCTAAGTGGAGAGCTTGAGGGATTCCTTTAAGAATAAATAAGTTTTTTTTTTCATTTTATGAAGGGACAAGCCACAAAATTAAAGATAATTTTTTCTTTATTTCGTACATTGTCCACAGGTTTTACCTTTTTGCCTAATCCTTTCCATAGTGTCTGACTAAATGGATTTGCCAGTAAAATTAGCCAATTGTTAGGTCAGATTCTAGTTTATAGTGACTATAGAAGCTGATATGGTAACCAAACAGAAATATTTTACAACTCACCAAGCAAATGGTAATAAAGTGGAGAGAAGAGTATAAGCATTTACTAATTTATCTTTGAAATCTTTTCGTACCTAAGAGCGTGCAAACAATATGCATAATAATCTACAGTATTATCAAAAAATTATTCTTAATTTTTTGGCTTGTCTCTTCAGAAAATAAAAAAAGGACTATTTATTCTTATAGGAATCTTTCGGGCTCTCGGCGTAGGCCGAAATTTCGAGTCAAGCTACAGCATTACTTGTGTTGGAAACCGATTCTTAAAGTTATTTTACTTTTTCAATAACGTAGCAATCTGCTGTATGTAATACAACAGTAAGATTCTCAAAAAGCGAATAAAGATTTTCTTCAAATCGCTTTTTTAATATAATACTTATTTTCTGACTACCTCTTATTGGATAGAGCATTTCGTACAGCGTATCACTGAAAAGATGAAACGGCTTCAAAATCAATCTAGAAATAACACCTTATCATTACACAGAATTTTCAACTTATTAAATGCTGTCGAGGATCTTTTTAAAAATAGGGAGAAAATAAATTTCATTAACACCGGGATCAGGAATGTAAGAGACATTAGGAGGTAATATTGATAGCCGGCGTAGTTGTGCGTAAGTGTGTGTGCGCGTGTACGGCAATAGGGAGCGGTGGAGAAGTACAAACTTCTTTTCTTTTTTGAAGGATAACTGTCAACGAAATTGAAAGTAAAATAATTTTTCCGTTGAATCAAAGCCCTGATTCATCAGTTTAAAATTGATTTATCTCAGCAATGATGCTTTTCCGGACCTTATAGTATAGGACTTTTCGACTTAGTTTAGTGCCAAGAATATGTGGTTAAAATTAAAAGCATCATTGCAGATACACCCTGTATAATTAATGTGTGAATTGAAGAATAAAAAGAAACCTAATATCACTGTTTAATAAAATGTTTGTTAGAATGACATAAAAATGAAATATAAAAGACGGCAAAGAAAAGTGTTATATATACAGGCACAGTTAGAAATTACGTATCAAGAGGTGGAGGTCTACTTGAAGCCCCGTAGTGGGGGTCAGGCACGTGATTGATCGCGGAAAGAAAGAGAGGATAACGAAACTGAGAGGAGAAAAAGAGCAATACTATTAAAGTCTTTTCTGTGTTACTGATAGTAATCTCCCTTTTTGAAGCTTAGATTAAGTAAATTAATTGGCTGCAGGATAGAGAGAGGGAGAGGCAGATCTCAACCAGGGAATTTTGTCAATCTGCGTTTCAAAAGGGGGGAGGATTACTGGGAGTAGCAGAGAAGTGACGCGTGAGTAGCGTTGTGCTCTCTCTCTCTCCACCACCGATTACGTGTTAACCCTCCACCACGAGCATTCTGGTATGCCTCCGCTACTTCGTATGAATTATTCGATAGACCCTTCATACTTCTGCATACATACAACACATACACAAAGCATGCATAAAGTTTATAAAGTTAAATTACCTTCAATGTCTATCAGAGTAAGGGAGACCGAGGTTAGTTGTAATACTTTATGTTTAATGTAAATATTATATCGAACAAAAAGTACCCACGTCTGTAATTACTGAAGTGAATTTGAAGAATTAATTATTAAACTGTGATGTATGAGAAAGAAATTCATCAGGAATAGTTCGTTAACACTAAAGCTACCATTTGCCAGTCAAATTGACCTTTTTAAATGTAACCCTGCGTGTATAAAAAATCCTTGGTACGTTTCTGTTAAAGAGATAGATGATGTATCTCCAAACATGAGCAGTTGTTACTTTTTGCCCCGACACGAGGTAAAAAGAAACAAGACTGGGGCAAGTTGTTCTACGTGTGAAAAATGCTTAAAAATCTATTTTTTGTTTCTCCTTCGTCTTCCCATTATTAAATGTAACTATATTAATAATTGTTTATGACGTAATTGAGTACACGAAATATTACAAGAATAAGTGGAAAGTAAAATGCTAGACTAACTTATTTCCTTAACAAAATAAAATTCTTTTTAACTAATAATGTTGAATATTAATTTAGACTTAAGTATATTTTTCGAGTAAGTTCAAACACTGTTACAATTGGCCTCTCGAAAGTTACTTTTTGCCCCATTGGATGTTCCTTGTTAAAATGCTGAATAAAATAAACTAATAAATTTGTTTTATCATATTGAATGATAATTCTGAATCCCAAAGTGTCAACTTCAATCATAAAATCATAGAACATTATAAGCATACATAGCTTATCTGTTCTTGAAAAATGAATGTGTGTATCCTCATTTAAAATGATAGGATTTATATATCAAAGTCAATTAAAATGTCTCATTTTCTATCGACACAATTTTAACAAGAGATATTAATATTTTTTTTTAAATTTACAAAAAATATTCATTTTTATAGAAAATCAACTCGTAATATGGTTATGGACTAATTATAAAGTTTCAATAAAATTTTAGACTATTTAAAAGTGCATGCAGCTAAATAGTATACTTAAAGTTAAATCACGAAATTTTATATGTACTTGATGCTTTTTCATCTCGAATCAGATTATGGTCTCCAATTACGTCCAGGTAAAACTAATGCTGCGGTCAGCTCACGTCACGTCTCAATATGCTTCCAAGTGCAAGTTGACACTTTTAACACCTAGTTCATTTGTTTCACGTTCATTACACATAAAAATATAGTTACTACCTGCTATATTACTTTTAATCCCGGTCTCCCCTACGTTAATTTCTAAAAGGCAAAATGATCACTACGTGTACAAAAAATTATGATTTCGTAAAAATTGTGAATGGCTGAAATAATTTTTCGTTTTATTTTAAAATAATTTTGACAATTCTTAACCATTTATCATGGTATTACTTGAACCTGTAACGAATTATATATAATGTAAAAGTAGTCAATACCAAAGATAATTATAAATAATTACTTTTTCATAACACGCCTGAGGTAAAAGTACAGCTTTTCGTGTCCGTTTTGCGGAGTGGAAATGACATTTTGCTGACGAGGCTGATAGGAAAGTAAGCCAATTTCACTCCGCTAAAACCTGGATGAAATACTGTACTTCCCCTCGCTTGTTATGAAAAGCAATATGCTGAACAACGAGAAGTCATCGATTACAGAGACCATGTCTGAAATTTGGATGATCACATCTATGCTGATAACCATCGTCTTCAGCTCGTGTATCAATCCCACCTCGTACATCTGAACTTTACATCTCATCTATAATCGATCTCTTTCTTCCCATAATTAACAATATACTATAAACCATTAAAAGTTAGTTTTTAGGTTTTCTGTTCATTATCAAAATTGTCATTTTTAGTTACCGAATGGGAGTCGCTATCAAAGACACTATAATTCTGCCAAAGTTTAAGAAACATTTCAATTGGCTTCATCAGGGAAGAAGAAACCTCGATACCGAGGACTTATTTCTTCGAAGTCTCTATGTGTACATATGTGTACCGTTCCGGTAACGTTCATCAGCAAATTATATCAGCTGATCGGCCAATTGATTAATCTGATTAGCTGATGAGCTCAACCATAACGGTACACATATGTATACAAGTATATAAGGAGACCCCTAAGAAGGAAGTCTTAAGAGAGTATCGAGGTGTTCTCATCTCTGATGATGCTAACTGGAATGTTTCTTAAACGTCGACTTGATAACAATGTCTTTGAATACGACTCCCATGGAGAGGTTAACATTGTAGAGATGAGGAACCCAGTGTATACTATATCTTGTGGAAAATTTGATAACGAACATATTCCTTACTAATGCTTTTTTTGTAACTTGTATATTTACAAACTTATAGAGGGAAATGTATGGGGGAAAATGTGATTTTAGCGTGTTTTTTTTTACTTCCGAATTTTTTCTGAAGTTAACACACCATTTTGAGGTGGAGGAAGCACGCATTTTCATTATATTCGTTATTTTATAATAATTCTAACTCATAACTAATCTAATGTATGTTACAACCACGTCTGGCAGGTTTCGGGATTAACTCTCCGACCGCGATGTACTTGTTCGGCTAGTGTCCTTTTGATTCAGAATTCTATTTGTAGTCATTAAACAGCGTGTTCGGTTGAAAAATTTTTTATTTCTGGATTGTATTCTTAAAGTTTTCAAATTGGACTCCTGTTACCTCTTAACGGACGAATAATTTGCCCTCGTATCCTTGGTGCACATTTTTTAACATCAGCAGTTTAATTTTTCGCCACTCATCAATTATTCTCTTTTAAGTCTTCTGTGCCTCTAAACTTAGTAAGAAATATTTTACTCTTAAGGCATCCATATATAGGAATAAATAGCACTATGCCAAGTCCGTTGATCGAGGAAGTCATTCAGTTGGACCATAGTCACTAGTCATTCCCATTCATAACTTTGCATCCAGACAAGTTCATATATTTATAGAAAAATAAAGTAACGTCCAATTCTATTGAAAACTATGATTAAAGCCTTCTTCACCATTATTGAATACTTAAACGATTATTGGTACAATCGCTTCTAACAGCAACTCAGAATATAAATTAGCAATGATGGTTTCCTCATACATCACATAACAAATAAAAAATTATGGAATCTCTGAAGATATTAGCCTGTACATTAATATTTTGCAGATATTTTGTATTCCCAAAACCTTCAGTTTTCAAGAGATACGATATTTCTCAACTGCAAGTACATACCGTTGAACACTACTGTGCATTTTATACAGCAACTTTGATCTTTCTAATTTCAAAAGAAATTTACATTTAATTTAACCTAATGATTTCTGGGTTTTTATGATTCAGCTGTTGTTTGTTTACATCACTGTATAAAAGAAAATCGTTTTCGTCACTAAAATTGATTTAGCAATTATTTATTTAAGGGAAGAATCTTCAGTGGAGGAAATATACAATTTTCTAATCAGTTACCTTCAATTTTAGCAGTCTTTTAACCTCTATAACTTCTTTCAGTACAAGTGAACGACGGATGATCTTGACGGTTATCGTGATATCTTTTAAATGACCTTACACATACTCTCCTCCGAAGATACTTTTTTTAAATAAATAATTAACACAATTTTTTATATTCAATGATGATCATCCTCTATTACATCTATCGTATTCCCGTAAACCTCAAATCTTCTATCTACACAGTTTTCATTAATCAGATAGGTAAATGTAATTTTATAAATTTAAAATTTAATCCTTTCAAAATATTGCCACTGCCTTCTACAAGACTAATCAGAATATTTGTTTGTTTTTATTTGTTTATCCGAGTCTTTCTGATTTAGCAGTATCTTTAAGGGTAACCATTGAAGTCTAATATTTTTTAATTTCCCATTATCCTCTACAATTAGAAATATAATATTTTTTTGGTAAAGTTTAAACTTATTTGTTAAGATCTACCTTATGGCATTAAAGGTCTCATTAAAAAAAAAAGAAATAAATAACACCTGTTATATTTTACTCCGTGAAAAAATTCACAAAATTGATTAAAACGATAGTCCTGTACGGCTATGGCTCGGAGTGTGATGAAAAAATTGAGACCAAATACAAGATGATATTCCTAAAATTGTAGAAAATTATTAACCAAAACGAAATCGGTTAATTCATGAATAGATTGGAAAATGTTTTACCGACGCAAAAACCCTTAGCAATATGATAAACAAGGGCAGGTATATCAGCACTTTCCCTTTATTTTTGGAGTGTCTATCATCACCCACATTTTCCAGTCTATATACATCAGCAAATATCATTTACTAATATCCTTGTCGGTGTGAAACTACAACAAAACAGTGCAATTACGATTTATTTTCGGTTGTAATGAAAGCTTTTTGAAAAAACTATGCCTCTACCCTCATTTTTAATGAAGCAATGAAATTATGTATCATTTTTTTATCATAATCTGACCTCTAAAGGCGGAGAAACTTGGATACACCTATACAGATGTACGATTCTTCGCGCCTCTGTCGCATGCTTCTATGTGTTGATTGACAAGAATGCATCAAAATATAAATACTCGCGACTAGGCACGCTGAAATTCGTATATCCGAACAGTTTTACTAAATTTTCTCAGCTTCTAGACGTCAGACTATAGTAAAAATTATTTACAGTTTTGTTGGCTCATGAGAAATGGGGAGAAAGCCATAGATTTGTCTAAGAAGCTTTCTTCCCACTTGAAAATAAATCATGATGCACATTGTTGCACTACGAATGTACATTCATAGGAGCATTAGTAAGCTTGTGTTTTATTTGTAGGTCATATTCGTGTGTCGATCAACGCGGAAACTTGCAACAAAGCATACTTAAGTGTTCATATATTCACGTAGTTTTCTTTTCAGCTTATGCAGGTTTTAGAGATCATATTATGAATAAAAAACTTAAGCACAATTTCGTTGCTTCGTGTGAGGACTGCACGGAGAAAAATAAATAGCACTTGCTACTATATTTTATAGTAACTTTAGGACACATTAAGGATTTTGGTTAAAATTGCTATATAATACAGTACCATGCACAATAATTTTTAGAAAAAATTTAAATATTTAGTCAAGTGTACTATACGAGCCTTGTAATAATCACCATAATCCTCTATGTGTCCTAAAGTTATTATAAAATATAGTAGCAAGTGCTATTTATTTTTCTTCGTGTAGTGGTGAAATCATAGTTTTTTCAAGAAGCTTTTTTTTCAGCTGAAAATAAATCATAATTGCAGTGTTGCGCTGTAATCTCACACCGATAGGGATGTTATTAAGCAAGACTTGTGGTATAATTAGGCTGGGAGTAGTGGAGATGGGATTGAAATTTGATGTGTTCCTTATAAAGCGAGAGATCTAATATGCTTGTCCTTGTTTGTCATGTTATTATGATTTTGCTTTGGTAAAACAATTTCAAATGTGTTCTTCGATTAGACAATTTGGGATTTTAGATAAATATTTTCTACAATTGAGCGTACGGATTCAATAATCAGAGAGGATGCATGATCCAAGATCCTATATGATACCCCTAACCACTCGTCCTTCGCTGAACGTCACTGAGCTACGTGTAAATGGTTTTGTTACTTATTGCTCGCATATAAATAATTAGAAATTTAATCAAAGAGTGAATGAGACGCATTAGACAAATGATGCTCAGGTGAATCGAGTGCTTTTATGAATTAGAGGATACTTTAACATTTTTAGTAAAGTTTTACCCACTTTTTATTGCTGCTTATTTACTAAATTTTATAAATTGAAACAAACAATGACAAGTATAAAACAATGAAACACAACCTGTAAAAATATATTTACACGATTTTTATAGCATTTAAAAGTAATAAATTTTTATCTACAGGAATAGCTGAGAGAATCATATAAATATAAAGTAGGATAAATTTCATTAAAAATGCTAAATTATTTTTTAATTCATATGCACTCGATGCAACTGAACATCATTTGTCTAATGTATCTCATTCATTTTTTAATTTAATTTATAATTATTCCTGCCAATAATAATTAACAAAACTATTTACGCGTCGCTTAGTGGCATTCAGCGATGGATGAGTGGGGGGGGGGGGGGGGGGGCGTCAAGCAGGCTCATGAGTCACGCGTCACATCTGATTAATGAAAAGCGCACTCTCAATTTTAAGAATATCAGCTTGTTTTTAGTCTCAAATTACTAATGACACTATTTCATAATCGTAAAGGTTTATTCTTTAAATAAATTCTGTGATTTTTTACAAAGTGATATATAATTGTTATTTATTATTATTATTTATTTTTTCTAACGGGCCCTTTATCACCATAATGTGGATCTCAACGAATAAGTTTACTCCTTAGGAAAAATTAATATTTCTAAGATTCTAGAAGATAATTGGGAGGTAAAATGTTCGACCCTGATGGATCCCCTTAACTCATTAAACTCCAGGTGGACGTTTTCTAGGTGATTTGTTTTTAGACTAGAAAAATAACCAAACATTATACGCAAAGTCCAAGAAGTAGGTTTTTTTTGGTAAAAAGGTCCGCTGTTTCAGAATCTGAAATCGGATGTTCAAAATTCCTTACCAAAAATGAAATATGGCGGCTCAAATTTAGCCAAACTTTTCAATCTACTCTTGATGTTTTTATCTATCAGAAACTTTTCAGATGTACGAAATCTCCGATAATCGGCCCTTATCAGGGTTAAAACGATACGCAGAATCTGACCAGCGATCTCCTCATGATTCGCATTGAGTAATGCTAGTACTCACAGTACATCATATTTCGTAGTGAAACGAAATAAAAATGAATATTCTTTTCAGCGGCCTTTGAAACATATAAAATGATTACCCATACGACTATATTGGAATCAAGCAATTTTTTACGTTTATTGGACACCATATAGGATTAGTTATTTTCCAAAATACATAAAAAATACTTATACATGAAGATTCTGAAGAACTGCTATTTTTCAATATAATCGGTCTTCTGGGCATCCGCCATATTGAATTTTTGAAAAAAATAAACAAATTCTCATTTTACCGATCGGTTCAGGTGCTTGTAAACTACTTATTTTCAAATTTTTAGTGGCATTAGTCGACATCTGGGAAGTTTATAATATATAAAAGCTTCAAGAATCGATCGAAAAATTTGGTCAGCTTTGAGACGCCATATTTCATTTTTGATAAGGAATCTTGAAAATCCAACTTCAGAGTCTAAAAGGGAGCGGACCTTTTTATATAAAAAAATCCTTATTTCTTTGATTTTTCATATAACGTTTGGTTACTTTTCTAGTCTAAAACTCAAACGAGTAGAAAATGTCCGCTTCGGGTTTATGAGTGAGTTAACTAACTGCACATGATTCTATTAACGTTTCAATATCATTAAACTTTAGGAAGTACTTTGAACTTGATCTGATTCCTGATAAATATTATGATACATACATACATAATATAATATAATTCCTCCTTTCCTCAATAGATGATCAAATCCTATAGTACAAAGTCCTTTATATCCTATATGTGAAAGTCAGTTTTGAGGCCGAACTGTACACAAGAAAAAAACTCATTATCAGCTAACATATTATTCAGTTCTTCGTGTATTCTATATATACTTTTCATATTCCAATAAATAATGTGTAGTCTGGATAATTGTCGATCGTAATTCGTATTAAACTAGAGTTATGAGAATTTTTTGAAACTGTTTGGTAAATTTTTATATTATCATTACCTATACCTTTTTCCAGTGAATTGATGATCTTGGAGAGCATTTCTAGATACCTCTCTCTTTCAAGTCCGGTCACATGTTGCGGAGGATCTTAGTGAGTTGAAACACGTCACATTTTTTAATATTTGTCTTCAATGGATAAATAGTCATATTGATTAATTGCATCCTGAATACATTTTTGGGGTTATTGTAGGTAATACGAATATTGTTATGATTTTAGATTATAATATTGTTACGGAGTATAGTTTCGGGAATTAGGATTTTAGACGCTAGTATAATTGCACAAGTGTACTATCAATTGCATTTGTTTTAGTGTTTAAGAGATACGGTAAGATTTGTCAGGGATGTTTGGTGGTGAGATGAAAATTGTTATAAGTGCAAAATTGGCCAGAGCTGTAGTATGTCTTACCGATAAGATGTTTATTTTTTTCCATAAATTCATATGAATTGAAAATATTGTGCAACCATTGTTCGTATTATTGTTTTAAATTCTTAATAAATTATTAAACGTTTACGCGGTTTATTTGATAAAGTATGTTGTTCATTTTGCGATAAGGTTAGGTGATACGAATTACATTTCTAATTGAGAATAGCATTGTGTGTGTGATTCTAACTCATCATCGGAATCTGCATCCAATTGAGAGGAGTGTATTTTTCAATATTCTTTAGTTGGTTGTTTATTTTCTTTTAGGACTTGATCGTCTCCTTCTTCTTCTGTGTTAGCATCAATTTATTGGATTTCAGAGGCGTTTACTGATTATGCAGTCAGTAACCATGAATAAACGTTGGTAACAGATTTGTTGAGTTTTAATATCTACAGTTATGGTAGAACCTTTTAAATTCTCATAAGTAATACTCCTACTCAATTCAAACTTTTCATTTAGTGGTACGAGGATTAATCTTGGTTAAACGATAGTATCTGTGCTGACGTTTTGGGACGTTCTCGGGCAAATTGGTTTTAACTCTTGCAAGCAAAACGAGCCAAATTGTCTGAAGTAACGTTTACATATAAAGTAATAGGTGTTGTGTCAAATACTAGTTGAATATATTTTGAAAGTTTGCAAACATCCTTTTTCAGGTTTGATAAAAAGGGGAGGGGACACTTAAAGCATCCTAACGCTGAATATACACTGGGGTGTCTTAAGTGCCTGGCCCTGTATATCTGTCTTAGAAAACTGATTATTCCTGTATAACCGGCTTCGTTACACCCTGCTTTTGCGAAGCTCATACCCGAAGCTGGTTAATGGCATTGAAGCCTTCCTGGGTCTAAACGGACCCCCTACTCTGATCTGTTACCTCATATAAGTGTATTGGTTTGGTCGTCAAAGGGGGAGGGGGGGGGGGAGGACCTTTTAGACCTAGACTGGCTTCACTGCTTGATTCTCATAATTTCTTTTGAATTGTCTTCAATCATATATTATATAGAACTATTTAACACACGTTAGAGAGGATTATATTTTTCGAATTTGATACTAGAGGTCTTATATTATTATCATATGCGTCGATTTTGAAGTGTACATCTTTAAAAGACTTAATTTATCAATTAGGAATTGATCAACTATATCTACATGCTTATCCTACCGTTTACGAACCTGGATAAAAATCTAATATTAACTGCAAATGCAATATTAGCACTAGCTGTAGTACAATCCTTTAAAGTTAAACCTTCCTCTGCATCTATTAGGATGGCTTGTTCTTTGGTCAGGAAAACAATTCTTAGCTGTAGATGCGTATGAATTTATTTAGGTACCTCACTAGACCTCATATTCAGTAAGAGAATTCAGTAAACTCTCCTGTAGTCAGAAGTGCCCATACACTTTAAAATTCATCCTAACATTAAGACTAAATTTGCTTTTCTGTCTTAGCAAACGTAAAACATCAAAAACAGCGCAAGATAGATACAAGTATATTGAGCACTTGTACTGATATATACAGGAACGATGCGAAAACACACGTTACGTTCCGACCGATATAACGAAACAAGTACAAAACGCTGTTGACAGTTTGCGGAGAACTCTGCATAATCAAATATTAAATTTTTAATATATAACATTCAATTTCTTCCTAAAGCTTGCAGAATTACAACCTTCAAAAGTTAAAACTCCATTTCTCTTCCTGCGCCATATATGAATTAGTCACCAGCAGTGATTTTTGTTGTGCAAAAGTTAATAAGATAGCTCGCTACTAAAGTACTATCCAAATCTGATATTAATCAATCAAAAAAATTCGAAAACCTATCGTGTAATCTCTTCGTGCACACTGTAAAATAATGAATTTGGTTTTAGCAAACAATGCTATAGATTCATTTTCAATGACTTGAAAAATTTTAAATACGCAAATTATATAAAAATCGTGAAACTCTTAAATTTTAATACTTTTGAAATCGCTTTATTATATCGTCCAATCTGCAAATCTTAAATTAGATGTGACTTTTCGTGTCCTATTACCTGAAAAGATAAAATACTTAAATTCAAATAAGATAAGAAATAAATAAAGCTTATGAGGTATTGTGAGGATACTAATCAACTTACTCTTAAGGCTGAAATTTTTCTTAGCAGTTTCAGATTGAATGCTTATTTTGTGAACTTAGTTCTTCAAAGAATTCGAAAAACCATCTAGAATATTCTTTTTTGGTATGTTCATATAAATAAGATCTTATGTAATTAATAATAAGAAAGAAGTTATTCTGGTGTTTTAAGATACTGCATAAAAATTTTAAATGGAATAAATTTGATTCTTATATAATTAATTTAGTACATGAAGCTAATAAAAATGAGTAAAATGAATAATTTGAATATTGCAAGAACATGCTCGATAGTATATACAGGGTGTTTCATGTTAGACACCCCAGCTTGTAAAGAAGACCCAGAGCACACGGTGTAGTTAGATATATCTAGTTGGTCGGGGACTGAGAGAGAGAGAGAGAAAGAGAGAGAGCTACTCGTTAATGTACGATATGCCTAGTGTATCGCTATCCCCTCCCTTTCCCATTCACAATAGTTCTGGTCAACCTGCATTCTCTCTCTCGCTTTCCGGCCAATTAAATGCATCTGCCCCCCACCACACGCTTATAGATTTCTTTCAGAGCTAAGGTCTTACGTGAAACACCCTGTATACATTAGAGTGAGACACTCATTGAATCTGTTACAAAATTTGCTCATAATTTCTATCAGTGCACTAATTTGCAGACTTTTGTGATTTACATTTTTTGTTATGTCCTTTATCACCGAAAGATGTTAGAAATCAGGTTAGTGTATCTCTTATTTAAGAATTTTAAAGTTTTATAACTAAAATATTATTTAAGAGGGAATTAGATTTGAACAAAAGTTTTTTGGAAAGTTCTTGAAATAAGCTACAAGAATGTGCAATAAACGATAGAAGGTTACATTAACAACAAATGGTCCATACAAACTTTTCGTGACCTTTCGAGGTCAAATGAATAGTACAATTAATAATGTTTTGAAAAACCTAAAAATATATTTTTTTCGAAAATTTCATTGTTTGAAATAATAGAGGGGAATGTTACACTTCATGAAAACTATGTAAATATTTTTGTGAATGTATTGACTTAAATTGTAAAAACTTCAAGCGTGCATTGTTGATGCTGAGTCTGAAGTTGAATGTACATGGGCATATCGCTTTACGTCGTTCCATTCAAACTTTGCGATGCAAATTCTTTTTCGTGTATGAATACTAGGTAGATAAGCATATATTTAATTATATTATTTTTGCCTTGCACGCGTGGCTCCCTGTATACGATCTATAAGTAATTATTTCTTGCTATAGTGTATTATATATAGTTTGTATCAAAAAAGTACACAGTGAAGTTATCTGAAAGGTTAACGAAACAGTTTACAAGAAAGTACATTCCTAATTTCTGTTTATTATTGTAAGCTCTAAAGAGCTCACGTTTCGAAAATGGTTTACTGACGCAGATGTTTGATTATGCGTTAGACAAAGACAAGTTTATTTTCTCTTTTGCTTTAGCAGAGGTATCCACTATCACCAGTCCTTATCTAACTTAAAGCACACTTGTGCGTCGGTAATACACTTTAAAATTTGCTTTGTAAAACTGACTTTTTTTTCAAAATGTCTTCTACATTTTTAGATTTATTTGCTTGTTTTTGGTTTCGAATTACTCGTTGAATTCTGATTTATCCCAATACAGCGTCCCTTTTTCAAAATTATTGTCAAGGGAAAAATATATAATTGTCTATTATTATATTTTAATTTTCTTTATTTAACAAAGGATGTGGGCTGCATTAGGCTAAAGCACAGTTAAACGAGGAGAGTTTTGTCCCTTCAAAAAAGTTAATTTTCCTAATATTTTAGAAGATTTTTGGGTTTGAGTTTGAATTTTTTCATCAGTTCTGAATCCCTTTAAACTGTAAATATTCCTGGATATATTATCCAAACTCAGGTCTTTCGTATTTTATACAATTTTTTAAATCTTATGTACTTTCGACAAAACAAAAAAATATTACTTAAGAGAGAAATCGAATCTTCCTCTAATTAGAAATGGTTTTCTATTCTTTCGTAGGCCAAAAGTCTTGACAATTCCTTCTAGGTTAACGGGAATCCGTATACCGACATTACAGGGCGAAAACTATTTCGCATGTAGCGTCGTCATTTTTCGACGGATTGTTAAGTTATTACAGGTTTTTGGAAATGCCAGAAGCTTATCTACTGAGTTACGTTAGGAAAATTAACAAAAAGTGAAAAAAAATTTTTGTTTAAAAAAATATATTAACATTATTGAGAAACAACAATTAAATCGCAAAATCCCCCAACGTACTTTACTAGATAATGTTCATACGTTTCCAAAAAGTCCACATAAATGCAAATCCGTCAAGAAATGACGATACTGCATACGAAATAAATAATGGAAGAATTTCGTCTTCGGGAAATCGCTAACACGAAATTCTTCCATTATTTATTTCGCATGCAGCATCGTCATTTCTTGACGGATTTGCATTTATGTGGACTTTTTGGAAACGTATGAACATTATCTAGTAAAGTACGTTGGGGAATTTTGCGATTTAATTGCTGTTTCTCAATAATGTTAATATATTTATTTAAACAAAAATTTTTTTTCATTTTTTGTTAATTTTCCTAACGTAACTTAGTAGATAAGCTTCTGGCATTTCCAAAAACCTGTAATAACTTTACAATCCGTCAAGAAATAACGACGCTGCATGCGAAATAGTTTTCGCTCTGTAATGTCGGTATACGGATTCCCGTTAATCAGTCGCTAAGTGCATACACAATTTTTTTTACTACGAATTAGTGACGTCATAAGTCCCTATAAACCCGTCAACGTGGTCGGTTAACCCGTCAAAGTGCGCGCGGGGCGTCAAAAGCACCCCAAGAATAGAAATCTATCGGTAACTTGGCGAAAAATTTGTGCAGTCATTTACAAGTATTAGCGTTTAATTAATAGAAATGACTTAAAGAAATGTGCAACTGCTATCGTATACCAAGGGAACGTCACATAGATGATATTTATTGAAAAATAAATCTGAATTCTTAAATATTTTACGTCACTTAACGAGAAACAAATGCGGTGTCCGTGGCACCCCACGCGCCTATCTATGTAAAAATAGCACGCGTCTATTGGCGGGTTAAAAAAAGAAGCTTGGGAATTCTCGCTCTTTTAAAAATGATCTAATACCAAAATTTCTCAAAAAGATTAGTTACATATATAATATTTATTCGAATTTGTATCTATAAAATAATTGAATTTTTGCTGATAGTTGTTTTGTTACAATACTTTAAAGAGCAAAAAAAAATTGAAAATTCGCATATCCACTGTTCTATTAATTTTCGACTTTTTATTGATGTTATTAGTGTAAGCTCCAATAAATATTATATATTTAACTAATGTTTTTGAAGTTTTGGTTGCAGAGAGATCATTTTTACAAAAGTGAAAATTCTTACCGTTTGGAGTCTTTTTTTTTACCGATCACGTTGAAGAGCTTATAGTCAACTATGACGTCACTAACTCTTAATAAACAATATTTTCCTATGTACCTAGAGACTGAATTAATATATATAAAAAATCCTAGAGCTTGTTTATTTATTTCCTCTTATGAGAGAAAAAAAATCCAGTATAATTTGAGTCGTTTGACAAGAACCTCTTCTCTTTCTCAATAAATAAACTCAGGAGTATCGGTATTTTACTCTAATAAATATTTTTTTAAATGAAATAGGCTTGAAAGAGCAAATTGTTGCAAGTTTTTCTTTTACTCCAAAAAAATATAAACAAAACTTATGCTTTCATTACTGATAGAAAACAAGCAGTAATAAACGTACGCAGACCGGAGATGCCAGAAATTGTTATTTTAAAATCGATAAACAATTAAGTATCCCATGTATGTTAATATGATACGAAATTGTTTTACGGTTTAAAATTGTTGTAAAAAAATGTTTATAGCAACTGCTCTGACGCAGTGAAGTCAGTCTGGGTAAAAACGGACTCCCCCCACTCACATCTCCCAGTTCAAACAACTATATGGGCTTGAACGTCAAAGTGAGAGGCCCATATGGGCCCGGATTGGATTCTCGTTGCTCTGACACAATCTTCGTGGCGTGGGTCAACTGATCGATGTTTCGCAACGGCACTTACGTAACGTTACACCCTTGCGATGCTATACTTTGACAATAAAATCGCAATATTTTCAAGCTTGAAGGATATTCGTCGCACAGTTATTAAGATTAGCTTGACTGGAAACATTTCGGTGTTATCGTTATACCCTGTATATGTAAATATTAGCTTGTACACTATTTATAAGGAATATACGAAAAAAGTTGCTAGCCAAATTTATATGCCTAACATAATTACAGAGATAGTAATTAAGCCTTGAAAATTTAATCTTTTTAAAGTGTAATTCTAATGGAATTAATCTTTTTCTTTTAGAAAATAATATTCGTTATTACTTTCAGTTCTGAATCAACCAATAAAAACTTGAAGCGTGAAGAAAAAGGTAAATATTTTTCTAATATACCATTTTTCTATTCTTTTTTTGATTCCATGTTTAACCACATTATTTTTTATAGAGAGGAAATCTTCTCATATATGTCCTGTAAATGCAAGCAGTAGAAATTTATGGGTGTCTGGCTTATCATCAACTACAAGGGCTACCGATTTGAAACAGATTTTCTCAAAATATGGAAAAGTAATTGGAGCTAAAGTTGTAACTAATGCAAGGACACCTGGAGCTCGCTGCTATGGTTACGTTACAATGTCCACTAGTGAAGATGCTGGAAAATGTATACAACACTTGCACAGAACAGAATTACACGGACGTGTTATATCCGTAGAAAAGGTTAGATATCATCTCTATTACTCTTGAAACGCATAAAGTTTTGAGTATTTTTTTCTTTTAAATTTGATATGCAGGGATCGCCAAATAAGACGATCTAGCGGTTGAAAGAAATAAGTAGAAATAATTGAGAGCAGATTGAGGTGGGGGGGGGGGGGGGTGGGTAGGTATATAATTATTTAACTACGAGCAAAGAAGAGTGACCAAACTATTCGTTGTCTCTGTCTATTTTTAGCCAATGGTAAGCTCATCTCCTTTCCTTTTTGATTTTGGCAGTTTAAACCGCTGGTTCATTTTATTTGGTCATTCCTGTGATTTTGAATATATTCTTAATAATTTCAAATATTTAAGTATTTATAAAGTCAAAAAAGTTCATGCAGTTGCTGAGATATAATAGGTTTGATATAGTACTGTACAATTTCTCCCTCAGTTATTAAGAATTTTACAAAATCATAGCTTGAAAAACTAAGGGGCTACGCTATTGCAATAAATCTTGAAATGGCATTAGACAGTTTAGCTTTATAAAAAAAAGCACCAAAGTCGTAAACCAAAATGTATTAAAATTAACAATACTTATTTCACCAGCATGTGCATAAAAGTAATCTGTACATTTAAACAAACGCACCTGTTCTTATCTATTTTGACACACTAGATCTGAATCCGAAGTTGATTTGGCTATTACACCTTTGACATCTCGAGTTGAATGCGAAAATCGCATTAATTCAAATAAAATATTGTAGAAATTGCTTTTTCTGAATCAAGTGCGTACTTGATGAAATTTGATCCTCCGGATTCTAATCTGTAATGAGTTGAACTCCACCGTGTGTAGATTTAGCGAAACTAATAAGAAATAGCAAGAAATACAGACAAATTGCCAGGAAACAACGAAAAATGTCGTTTCTGTACTCAATACGTTGATTTTCGTGCCACCCATATTCGGGTGACGTCAAAAATCCTGATTAGGCCACGTAACCAATACTCGGGTTGCGGTGCTCTGTGTAGCATTGCGCGTGGCCTGACGGAGATTTTCTTAAAAAACAGCGTGACGGTCAACGCGTTAACCAATCTCGGAAAGATTTATTGAACATATAATTTTATTTTTATGTACAGCGATAAGCTGAACGTTACTCTCAACATTTGGATTCAATGCATCTAGATACATCAAGTACATACTTGGTTTAGGAAGATAAATGTTTCTACAATTTTTTGTATCAATAAATGCGATTAGTCAAGAATCTATATGATTTTTAGCTGGGTTTAGCATTTTGCTAGAAATTAAGAGAATGTATTAACCAAATTGATTTTGAATTGGGATTCAGCACATCGAAACACATAAGGATACGTAGATCTGATCAGATGTCTAGACCAGTTTTTATTGTGTGCTGTTGACATTAGGATAATCTCATGTTGGAGCTTCAAGCAGCGGTAAAAATGAAGCGTAACCACTTCCTATGTCATCTATATGGAAACTTCCTTTTCACCGCTTTATTTGCTGCTCTTGTCACTGCTAGAAGCTCCAACATGAACGCACCACCTTTTTTTTATATTTTTTTTACTGTTTTAAGTGAAGGGGAAATGCTTTATATGCATACCTCCCCCGGGGACGCCCTGAAAAGGGCAGTGTCTTGAAAAGGACAGTTACCCGGGTTAGGTTATGTGGGACCCCCCCGCATGGTGGTGCAACACGGGAGCATTTACCCACTAAAACCCCTGCACTGGGTTTAGTTTGGAAGGTTAGTGCGGAATCACCGAAGGCATGCATCGCCCTAACCTTCCGTCCATCATTACCCTTCATATTAGGTCGGTTGCCCAACCTAACCTTTCCCTCGCGTTGGCATTGTAGATGCAATGCCATGACCCTTGATGCTTAGGTTCACACATTGACCTTCGCCTTTATCGACCTTCCTCCATCTTCTTCCCCTTGCCACTCTTCACGAGTGTCGTCCTGCTTCTTTCCGGTTGCTGGAGTCTACGTTGCGTCCGTTCATCTCCAGTTCCCATACCATGTCGTCCTTCTTCATAATAGTCAATCTGCAAAACGTGCGGAATTCCACCCACTTATCCTTACTCACTAGGAAATCCAGCAGCGTCTCCGATCTCGGCGACTCATCGTCCGCCCATAGACATAATCGTTCCTCCTTCCACATTACGCACTCGAATAGATGGTGCTCCGCGTTGTCCTCTCCGCTGTCCGATCTCAAGCACGCAGCTGACCTACTCTTCCCCATCTTATGTCTATGGGACATAAACGATCCGTGACTCGTCAACATCTGAACCACCTAGTAATCGATTGGGCAGTCCCGTTGCATCTCCGTCCATTCCGCTACATCTGAAATAATCCTCGCAGTTCATCTTCCCTTCGAGGAGCACGTCCATCTTCTCTGCCACTCTCTAATGGTGTCCTTCCTACAAAGATTCTTCACCCGCTCCCTCTCCGCATGAACCACTGACGCCTCCCCGCGTACAGTCCTCGTCTTCTCCCATACCAACCTCCTTTCGTCACCCAGTAGGTCAATGGGAATAGCTCCCGCAATCACTTGTATAGCTTCTGTAGACACGGAGCAGCATGCCCCGGTCGCCATAAGAAGGATCGGCCTTGTACCCGTAACTAGTTTCCTCACCGCCGTGACCGTCCCGAGGACACTGCCCCACGCAGGAACCCCGTACATCAATACGCTGTATATTACCGTCACGTACAGCCTCCTCAGGAAATACGTTGGTCCTCTCACCCTGGGCAGGACCGCGTGTAGCCCCCTTGACGATGTTACGACTCGTTCCGTCGTCACCCGCAAATGTTCCTTGAAAGTCAGCTTCCTGTCGATCCACACTTCCAGATACTTGATACATCCAGCTGCCTCTATAGTTACCCTGGCGATGCGTATATTAGGTGAGGCTCTCGCAAGTACGGCGTCCTTGTATCCGGTCCTTACCATCATTTCGCACTTCCCAGGGGAGATAGTCAGCCCAAGGTCTCCCAGCTTCTCGCATACAGAGGCTATCATTTCTTCCATCAGTATCGTCACGCTCCCTAGATCCTTCCCGCGGGTGACCAAGGCCACGTCGTCCGCGAACGCCGTAAGACCGCAACCCTCTCGAACCTCTATCCTTGTCATCACGTCGAAGACGATATTCCACAGCGTCGGGCCCAAGACCAATCCCTGAGGTACTCCTCGGTAACACCTGTAAATAGAATCACCCTCCGACCCGTTACACACTACCGACCGATACGCCAGGTAGCTTCCTATCACGAGCACCATGTAACGCGGCATATCCTCAATTGCGGCCAGCGCGTCGGTTATTGCCTTGTGCCGAACCGTATTGAAGGCATTCGCAATGTCTATCGTCACCGTCATGACATAGTCGCATACGCTCATCCCCTGTCTGAAGAACGCCATCACCGTCTCTATGGCATCAATCGTAGATTTACCCCTCCTAAAACCGAATTGATTCAAGCTGGGAATCCCCCGGTGGGAACATATCCCTTCCAAACGTTCCTTAATCACCGTCTCCACGATTTTACTTTCCGTCGATACCAGGCAGATAGGCCTAACTTTATTCGGGTGCGCCTTGGGAATCAGCACCAGTCTCTGCGCCTTCCACTCTCTCGGATACTCCCCTGAACGCAGGATGTCCGTTATTGCCGCAGCCATCGGTTCCGATAGCACCTCCGCCACCGCCTTGGTCAAGCTTCCTTCAATTCCATCCTCTCCGGGGGCTGAGTTTGATTTGATGGCCTTGATAGCCCGTAGCACCTCCTCCCTTGTCACCTGTGGAATGTCCTCCATGTTGTCCTCGTCCCTGTTCGCCGCTGCAACATCCGTCACGTCGTCCCAAGGAAACAGCTCGACAATTAGGGCATTATTTTCTCCTGCAGACCTCACAACGGGTCTAGCTGACGGACCCCGAAAGAATCGACGGAAAGGTGGGCCCCAAGGGTCATTGTTCAGGGTTTTCACGTAACTCCTCCAACTTTCGTCCCTGGCCTTATGAACTTCCATCTTGAAGGTTGTTCTGGCAGCTCTCCACGCAGCAACCACCTGCTCCTTGCCCGGTAACTTAGCGCGAAGCACTCGCCGTCTGAGCGCTGACAATTCCCGATATAGCGTGTGTAATCGCGAGTTCCACCACCATTTTACCGGCCGCTTGCTGTGTACTGGCTTCCGCCTCATCGACGCATCCGAAGCCACAACCAACGCCCTACTAACGTCTGACCCTGCCGTTCTCACCCCACCCAGCAACCACTGGCAGGCCAAGGAGGCCATTCCAGGGTTCAGTGTTGCTTTAGCCCATCTGGAGGTACCTTTATATTGATTTGACTCTGAAGCGGTGGCCGTACTCGCCTGTACTTCGAAGATGATCGTATAATGATCCGATAGGTTGTCCTCCTCCATAGTCGTCCATCCTTCTAGCAATATTCCCTGGGACGCCATTGTCAGGTCAATCGTTGAGCTCCTGTTCCTCATCGATTGGAAGATAGGTACCCCCTTCCAAGTATACAGACGTAGCCCATGTGATGCCATGAACTCTACCACCTTAATCCTCCTCTCATTGGTAAGGCGGTCCCAAAGATGGTGTCTCGCGTTGAAATCACCCGCTATTACTGCACGCCCGGTCGCGACAATGACATCACCGATGTCCGCCAGCACCCGGACAACCTCCCCCACTCGCAAGGAAGGAGGGAGGTAGACAGACACAAATAGTATTCCCCGCCACATACCTGAAACAAAATATTCCCGCACGTGGGTTTCCCTCCAAGGTTCATCCGTAAGGTTGACCATCGCCGCCTTACAACCAGAACTGCCAACCCAAGCTCCCCCTTTACGAAGGTTATACAAGTCCGTCATCAGAAGGACATGCACGTCGTCGTTTACCACTGTTTCCACGAATACAGCTTGGGCCGTCCTTCCGTGGCCAAGGTTTAGCTGCCTAACCCTTATCCCCTCTTCACTACGACGGTCTTCCTGACCGTTCGTTCCCCTCTTCTCACCTCGATCGTCATCGAGCAGTTTTTTGAGAGAGGAAAATGCTCCCCATCCAGTCCTCTATCTTCCCTGCACACAACACACCGCGGATGTGTTTCCTTGCACTGGGCAGACCTATGTCCACCTTTCCCACACCTCATGCATTGCTCGCTTCTGTCTTTGGAGGACCTGCATGCTACTATCTTGTGACCCGTTTGGTGGCACTTCATGCATCGCATCGGAGTGTTTACTGGCCGTACCTTTCCCATTGACCAACCTACTCTTACTTTACCCGCGAGTAGGAGAGTATCCGCTGCCTTATCCGGTAGTACTACACGCACCCTCTTCAAATTCCCGAACGTTGTCCTCCTAGAAACCACCCGTACTAAGCTGGCCCCTTGTGGCAGGTTCGCAGCCTCTTCTATTGCCCGTAGAATCTCTTCTTCCATCGCCCAAGTCTCGATGTCTAGAATGTCCACCGCCGTCCTTGGAATAAGATGGGAGGCTTTTTGCGCCGGTTCCGTCCAAAACCCGGTCTATTGTAGTCCGAAGCTCGTCGACCTTGGAGTTCTCCGTGTCAGCACCGACCTCGATAAGCAATTCGCCTACCCTTGTCTTCCTTACCGACGATATGTTCGCCCCCATTGATGCGGGGTTCACCTTGGTCCTTACAGCAGCGAATATGTCGTCCATCTTCCCGTCGCCGCTAGCCACCACTTTGACCGCCTTCGTCCTTGGAGGTCTGTTCCTACTCTTCTTCGTCGTTGAGAAGCCCGGTGCTAAGGCTTTCAAGGTACCCGTCCTATTCAGTCCCTCTCTGACCCTCCCCTGACTGGCAACCTGAAAATTAGCCGGCTTCCGTTGTGGCTTTGGTGTGCCGCCACTACCTTTGTCCTAGAGGCAGTCCTTGTGGATGTTGAAGCCTCCTCATCCCGTGGGAGTGCGTTATCCACTTCCATTGTCATTGTGTGGCCAACTTCCTTAAGTGGAGGGGCTGCGGGGGCCTCTCCAGTCCGTTCTTGCCCTTGCCGGTGTCCGTTTCTTCCTTTCCCCCTTCCTGAGTACCGCTGGATCTGGGGTGGTGGTCGTGCCAGCCTTCTCCATGACATCAATCCTCGCGATGAGGGCGTCCATGTCCTTCTTGTGGCTCGTGCACATCGCCTTCATGCACGTCATGAGGTTCTCCATTCTCAGCAGAAGGAATTCCTTCGTTTTAACATGGTCATCGTAAGCCTCCGATAGCCGATCCGCTGCCAGACGCATTTCCTTTGCCCGTTCGTCTATAAGGTGTTGATCCCTAGGATTTTCCTTTACCGTTGCACACAGTAACGCTGATTTAGCCTGTACATTTTGGAGGCCCTTCTTCATTACCTCCAGTTGCCTCTCGTTAGCCATCTTGGTCCGCTTCACCATTGGCAGCTCTTCCGTGATGGTCCTGATAACTAGCGCCGGTTCCGTCGCGTCCTTATTGGCGTAACCCCGCCGTGTCCCTCTTGTCCTGGGTGATTTGGGAGGTGCTGACGTAGCAGCAGAACTCTCCTTCTCTTCTCCTCTCTCGTCGATCGTGACGACATCGTCGTCCGTTTGAGCCCTGGTCTGCTGTCCTCCAGATTTCGGGTGTTTGGCTGAAGCCTTCAAGGTCTGTAACATCCTGACCGTTGTTTTGACTTTCTTATCCTTGGATTTGATGGTCCCCTTATCCTTCCTCGCAGTAGCTTTTTTGAACACGGAAGCCTGCCGTGTCATCTCCGAGGCCAGAGCAGTAGCATATTCCCTCAGCGCGGCCCGCTCATCCGCACGAGTACCACAGTAGCTTGCTGACAGTAGGAGGGGGGCCTGCGTGACCACCTCCTCAGCTACCGGTACTGGGGTATCCCTCCCCTGCACCGTAAACGGTTTATTCGAACCAGAACTGTCCATGTTGGTTGGTTGATGTGGTGTGGTCTTAGCACCCGGAGCCGCCCCGGCCCCCCTCCGACCATAGCGGTCGGTGAAGGATCGGAAGCCGACCCCAAAGTGAGCACCCCCACCACGACAAGGTGCCACACCAGCGGGGGGGGGGGGGGTGAACGCACCACCTTAGGAATAACAGCAAGGAGGTTACTATTAATCAGAATGAAAAATGCAGTAAATATAGGATTTTTCTTTGTACAAAATAAATACTTTTGAAAATAGTTTTTTGGGGATGTCATACCCACATTTTCAGTCAATTGGCAACACAGATGCACACGTAGCACAGAAATGTTGTAGTGACGTGGTAAAAACGTGAATACCACAACTTACGAATCACGAGATATCTCGTTATTTTTTGTATTCAATCGGCTACTTAAGCAACCAGCTGCAAATATTTTTACGTTACTATGGTAACGAAGCCTCTCGCATTCCTACGACAAATTTAGCGAAACAACTGAATCCCAAGCATGTAGATCAGCGCGCAGAGCGCCGTATGCAATGTATTAAAAGGTAAATTGCATCGACATATCGACATGTCAATAATGCTCAACTGAAATACATATATCGTTATTACGGATCATCTCACCAGAGATGTTAGTTATTATAACGCAATCCTATGTGATGAAGACTGATTTTATTTTGAAGAATTGCTTTCGAACACTCAGAGTTGCATCTTTTGGATCAAACTACGAAATTTTCAATCTTATGATTTATGGAAACCTAAACACCAGATGACTTTGCTCTGCAATGATGGTATATTCCTTTTCTTTAATGCTCGACAAATTTTCGTAATGCAGTTGCTTTAATATTTTGACTAAAGGTAATCTCTCCTAGACCAGGCGACACGGTACAACTCCTATTTGTGTTAATTAACTATTGGAAGCTAAAGTACACCAAAAAATGTAATTTTATCTCATTAATCAATTTTTTTGTCTGTCGCTCCCTGGGGTCAGACGCTCAACAAAATTTTTTAGTAAAATATTTTTTATCGTGGCAATTTTCAAGAATAAAATTTTCAAAACATTCACTAATGACAATGAAATAGAGTTGAAAAAATATATATTTTTGTGATTATTGCAGTGTAATTTTCAACGTAAAAAATATTAATATTTGCGAATCTATTATATTACTGGAAGCATTGAAAAGAAATATTTCTGGACAATTTTTATTAAGCTGTTGTCACTGCTATGTGTACGGATCCGCATGATCTTTTAAATTTTTTAGCAGCAGTCCCTTAAAATTGCGATATTTTACTATCTAGAGGTTATTTTGCTCAACATTTCGATAACGTAGAAACATAGTGATCCTAAAAAAAGTAAATAATTTACGGGGAAATGGCTCAAGTTATTTTTGAATTTTTGTTTAGAATTTTAGTTGTTATTTCAAGGTGATAATAAAAAGATATATAAAGGTGATGCATTGAGCAACTCAAACTATTCACAAGTTTATCTTCCAAACGATTAGGAATATGAACTTTCTTGTATAGACTAAATTTACCCTTTTGACTGTACTGGAGGGCGCTTCAAAGTCGGTTTCTCAAAATTATAAAAAATATTTCATAAATATGATAAATACTGATCTTTTTACTGCCCATAATAATATTGAAAGAAAGGCTTTGTAGCACTCTAAAGAAAAGTTATATAAGTAAATTGAGACCAACAAGAGACAAATATACTTAAAAATGGGAAAGATTATTTTGAAAAATTAATTTAGCTAGTGAAAAGAAGACAAATTTTAAACTGTTTTACTGACGGAGAAATTTCAAAGTGCGTTAGATAGCAACAAGCCTATCAACTCTCACGTTTTATAAGGGGTATGTGTTTTTGTCTAACGCATTCTCTGAAACTTCTCCGTCGGTAAAACAGTTTAAGAGGATCCACGATCGAGACAATTGGAATTTAGAAAATATAAAATATCGGGAATAAACAATTTTACCATTCATAAAAATATTTCGTTTATTACGCCTAATGGTGCTAAAATCTTGTTTTTTTTTTTGCAAATAAAAAAAAATATAATTTTTTTCATATAAGAGCTAAATTAAGTCAGTCTAGAATACCTTCCAAATTTGTAATAGTATTTGCTTTTTATTGGCATGAAATTACTTGATTGACGTTTGCCAGAGGGCGCTATAGTCTCGCTTTTTGGAAATTATTTAACACGTTGAGCGTCAAGCTGAATTTTAAGGAAGTCCCCGTCAGGCCACGCGCGCCGCTTAGAAGCACTATAATTGTAAGGCAAATGTTTCTTATCGCAGTAGAAGATAGTGTACGTTTAGAACATGATCCATATAGGCGTTCATTCGACACATTACGCGCCAAGACCGTTTTGTTTTCTTTTTTGGTTTGGCCCTCTAAATAAAATTTTATCGAAATGGATTCGTGGACAGTGTTCCTAATGTTACACGCTATCAGCCACTGCTGGCTGACGTGGCGCTCAACGTGTTATAAGAAAAATAATATAAAAAAATTTTTTTTTTTACGAATTTCGAAAAACTGACTCTGTAGCGCCCATAAATACACAGAATAGAGTAAATATGCCGCTCGGGAATAAATCCCCTTAAACGTAATATAAACAAAGAAAGTATTAAAATTATCAGATTTGTCATTAAATAATAATAAGAAGAAAATGAATTAGAAATGGTCCTAAAAGCATAGAGCGGACTGACTCACAGTTGACTTTTTAAGTCGACAACAAAATCAAGTTTAATCAAGTAAAAAGTACCCTCGGTTTATACTTTTTAGTAATCTTATGACCCGAAATTTAAATTATTATACATTTGAAACAATAGGTTTAGATGACTATGCCTTAAGCTATATTTATAATTAATAAACGAACATAATATTTCATAATTTTTAATTATATGCAAAAACAGTTTAATATATTTACTCTTTAATAACGAACGTAACTGATGACATTGTAGCTGAAAGAGAAACATGTTACATAATGTTATTCACGTCCACACAAGGAGCCACTCAAGTGCAGGTTTCTTTTCACATCCGCCCTTCTTCACTTTCGGTATCTAGGGCACCAAATGTCCAGCTGGATGGTCAAAACTTATTCATATCATTTAAGTATATAATACCCACTAATCATATGCATTGGACTGTAACGGTATGATAGATTCGTTCAATGTGTTAGATTGTGAAAAGGGAGGAGGATCCATGAAGATTAGAGCCTTATGATCTTGCATTCAGCGTTTCTCCTCATCACTCACATGCAGGTGTTAGTGAGGAGAACGGTAACTTACGGTATTTTTCGTAGGCATAAAATCTGCTAGGGACGGACCACCATACATGTAATAGTCTCAGCCAATCCAGTCATAGTATAAGGCTATGTTCATACGGAGGGCACCAAGGCACATTTTTGTGGACTAATATACGTCCATACGTGAGTCTTTATGAACGGGTCAAGCTTCGTGTTTCGTTCTCCGCTCACTTGGTAGTACCGCTAGAGTACGCAGATGTCTCTCGTCACAAGTTCCAGCGTCTATAATTTTTGACTCTATGGCCAACAGCTTGGCAACTCCTGTTCCTGCCCGCGCTCGTCATAATTTTAGAGTTCTGATGCTGAATTTATAAATTCTTCTCTGGGTGAGAAAAAGAAATAAATGTGTTTTTCTTTTTCTCACTTGTATATATATATATATATGTTTATAAAAGGACAGATATGAGGACCATCCTAAAGTATCGTATACATTTGTATACATTGATATACCTCGTTCTCAGGAGTCACATTTCGCTTTCATTTTTTAAATGTATATCATTTCTATGAAGATATAAACCAAATTGATATTCTGTTATGTATTGATAATTAAAAGGACTTTTCTAGTATTAACATAGAATTGGTATATATTGCGTATACATTGCAAAATTTTTAGTATACATTAATTAAAGAAGGTTATTTTATTAATTTTACAATCTATTGAGAATGAGGTATATTGAAATGCAATAGATTTGATGAATTCAATGATTATTATTATAAATCGATAATTAATAGGACCGAGCAAAAAATTTTTTCAATCTCGCTAATGTGGATTTATATATGATACAGTAGTTCGAAAAAACGAGTAGCTAAAGTTTATAGAGGATATTGAATGTATTACATTAGAAAACAGGTCAGATCTTGTCGGAAGTATAAAATCAACTTAAGATACTTATACTGGCCAGGCGTGAAGCGAAATTTTCGTTTATGAAAAATGTGTATAAAGCAATCCAGGAAATCAACATCTAACTATATATTTTATTTGTACTTCACTATTATGCCAAATCCATTATAATTCATCGCAATCGTAGTAGATATATTTTAGCACACTTATTAGCGATATAATAATCTGCTAAACAAATGAGAGATATAATTTCTATTAGCAAAATCAACTATCTTTTCGGATAAAACCACAGGTGTCACAGTTTGAATGAATGATTTAAAGATTTTGCTATTTGCTATTTAACGAACGGACCCTCCGTTAAAAAAATTGAGTGTCTACATAAAATATATATGTTGGAAATAAATTAGATTAATGAATCTATGATCGTCTCTTACATTTTAAAAACATCTAATAATATTTCATAGAAGCTTCATAAACACGACTTGCTTGCAATATAAGTAGTTCTGACATTACTGACAATATATAATTAAGTGTTTATATATATCAGTAATTAAAGGGACCACAGTTTTGATATAAAGATAGAAATCAGGACCATGTAAAATGGTTTCAGTTTAATATCTATTTCTTGCTTTAAAATCCATTCTTTTGAGAAATATAAAAGGTTTGTCGTCTAGCATTTTATCTTGTGTGTATGTCAAAACACTATCATTATATCATATTTATTACACCAATCAATTTACATTAAGATTGATCTAATTCCACGCAGTGCCGACTTTATCATTGTATCAAAGCTTTGGTTCTTACAATTACTGATATATATAAACAGTTAATTATATATTGTCAGTAATGTTAGAACCGCTTATATTTGTAGTAAGTCGTATCCTCTTTTTCCAGCTTCTTTCAATATTATGGAATCTTTTTAAAGCCTCAGATATAATAATAGGATTCATTAATATAATTTTTATCAATCATTTTTTACGTAGTTACTGAATTTTTATAACGGAGAGTCCGTTTGTCGAATAATAAAATGTTTTAATCTTTCATTCAAACGTTGATACTAGTAGCCTAATCTAAAAGTGTAGATGATTTTGCTGATAGAGAAATTATATCTCATCTGTTTAACTGATTATTCGATCACTAATAAGTGTCCAAATATATTTCTACTACGGATACGATGAGTTGTAATGAGTCCGGTACATTACTGAAATACAAATGAAATATTCGGTTAGATGTCGATTTCCTTGATTGCTTTGTACGCATTTTTTATCAACGAAAATTTCACCTCACCTCTACTACATATGTATATATATATTTTTTATATTTATTTTATTTTTCCGACATATAGCTCTTCTCTGCTTTCAATGATGACAATACAACATTAATGCTTTCAATGATAACATATAATATCATGTGTTTAAAATTTGGTTTCAAAAATGGTTCTTGTTTAATTAGATTTATGAAAACAAGCGTTTTTATATATCAGTAATTATTAGGACTAAAGTATTTATCTAATGGAGTAGAACTCGGGTCCATAGAAAGAACCTTCAATGTGAATATAAATTCATTACATTAAACATTGTGCTCATTAATTGGGACTCATTCGACGTTGATTCTTAATACAGTCTGAGGTATAAGTAATGGAAACTGCATATTCAGAAGAGAAAACGGTTAAAATTCTCAACAAAAATATTAGACCTTCATATGAGATATTTCTCCCAACAGACTGTAATCAACATTACAATAATTTTTCAGTTTTACTATAATTAATTCCAATTTAAAGTAGAACTGTACTTAAAGAATATTTCATACGAAAGATACAAAATTTATTTTACTCTATCCCTAGAATCAGCAGTGCATAAAATGAGCATATACAAGAAATAAAGATTTTTCAGATTATTATGATGAAAGGTTTGTTTAATTTATAGATTTAGTACGCTATAATAACACCTATGAGTGATTGAGAAAACAAATGATCTGTTATGATTAAAAATGGTATTAATTTTACTGATAGGAAGGTAAGTGTTTATTTAATGATAGGAGTCAGCACCATTTAAAATATCTTCAATTTTATTATAAACTCGTTTATATAAAAAAACAATTCATATATATTTATATATTGGATAAAATCTATGTTAATATTATAATACATTTAGAACATTAAACTTTCCAACTGAAATCATTGAAGTTATAATATCATTATAAGATTAAAGCTACTTTCTATACAGTTCTAATAACTATCAAACCATAATACAATTATCTGTGTTATGTTGAAATAAATTACATGTGAAATATGATCCAAACGCAATGGTTATAATTTGTTAAAATAAAATAAACTGTGTTTATTAAAATAACTAGCATTAATTCAAATTTTGCCTGTAATTTAAACTAATTATAATTAGAATAAAAAATTAAGCAATAATTCTGTTATTTTACGCAAAAACAGATAAATAAAACTCGGAGCTTACAGTAATAATATGCGATATAATAATATTCATTTTAATATATTTTATATTCTTCTTTTAATCTGGTTATTCACCCATGTTTTTATAGTAGCAGAATTTCTTGTGAAGTAGCCTGGATATTTTTTTTTCAACTCTAGTATTTCCTTAAAAGAAGGCAGTGTTCTTGATTCAATGTGATGTCCGAACTCTTTAAGTGCAATTTCCTTTTCTTTTTCGCCCCACCGCTTACGAGTACACTTTCCAAATGGTGAAGCTAGATGCAAATATGAAATAAAATTAAAGTCTCATTTTGTAAAGATTAAAATAATAGAATACTGATTCTTGGAGTAATATAAGGAAAGAATATCAGAATACATAAAGAATTTGTTTTATCTTACTACATAACATTTAAATCAAGATAGTATAAAGCTACAAATACTTAAGAGAAGAATAATTAATAATTTTTTACTTGATCGTTTCTTCTTCATTGGTAAATTTTCTGCAATATAAGTGAAGTTATCCTCGTCAAGAGGGAATGCTTTTTTAGGAATAATTTCAGCCGAACCAGCTTGATTTTCTAACCATTCCGAGTCAGTATTTCTACGCACTCTCTTCGTTGGCGGATCATCTACATTTTCTTCTATACCTATTAAAAAAATAGAATATAATGCTAAACTGATTAGAAAACAAGTAATAAAATTTATAGAAAATTATACCGCTTTGATTGTCCACCGAATCATCACTCTCATCATTTATATCGTTACCGTGCACTATTTCTAAAATTTTAGATATCTGCAATATTTCTTTACTAAGTACAGGTTGGCGATAATGCTCTTTATGAATTTTATCTGCGTGCCCCATGAAGGCAGCCAGATCTGTAAGCTCGTCGTCTGTAAGGTTCAAAGAAGAGCAAGTGGTAGCCAAATGCTTTCGCAAGTTTGTACCACGCAATGCTTCAGGGTTACTTGCTCCACACTCTTCTGAAAATTTTTTTAAAATGAAATAAGCTCTAAGATATTTGTAATCACCCTTAAGTGTGCCAGGAACACCAAAAAGATAAGGGTTTTTAGGGTGTACTTTGGCACTTTGGCGGTATTGGAGCAGTATCTTTATATATTTGAATGCATCTCGAGTTAATAGTACTGACACTGTTTTTCCCAGCTTGCCTCGTATGATAAAGCGCATGTATCTCAAAGCAGTTTTCTTTTGCTCTTCTGACATTTTTTTAAATGAATCACCGAATGTTTTTTCATTAGCCGTTTCAAAATTATTGAAATCTTCTATGTAGCAGCGCTCCATTTCTCCTGCCCTACGTCTATTGAAGAGCTGCACTGAGATTAGTGTAAATTCGGCCAAATTTTTCCAATCATTGTACGAGAACTTTTCTTTAAGTGACGAATAACATGTTTTCATTCCATTATTTAAATACTTTATTAGCTTTTGAATGTCTGATCTAATAGGCAATATCTTTTTTAATTGTCTTCGCTTTTGAAATTGAGTCTCAATTGCTACGCGTGCAATTGACGAAGAATAGTCTTCGGTTATCAGTTTCAAAAACTTTTCTACTAATTCTAGTTTTTCTTTATCATCCCGCAATATATACACTGTAATAGCTCGTTTACTTATTTGCTTTAATAAAGTGCCCATTGCAGTTGCCGTAGATGGAGTTTTAAACCCATTTCCTGTTTCATTTATTCCTGCCAGGGTTTGAATTGTTTGAATACATAATTTATAGTATTTCGGATGCAAAACCGAAAACAAATCATTTATATCGCTATCCCTTTTTTTAATTTCATATAAAAATCGACCAATTTGACGTAATCTTTGACGAATCATGTCGTAGAAATGTGCGTCTTTATATTTATCACAGAGTTTATTTCCAAAAAGAATGCACAACTCATCGTAACGAATTGTCTTTGTAATGGTGTCCTCTCTGAGTGTGGGAAATACTCGTTGACGCAATACGTCACAAGCAACTTCATGTATGCGTCCAGCAGTTTGTCTTGACTTAGTTAATATATTTCTATTACTTTTATTCCTTTTTTTATTACAAGTGCGAAAATGGTATCTAAGAGATGATTTAGAGTATGAACCTTTACATTGAGGACAAAAAGCGAAGTCAACTGCTCTTTTATTCAATTTTTCATTGGGGCGTCTCATTACCTTCAGTTCGCCTTTATTTGCTTGAGAGTTTGTATTATAATAAAATTGACTTTGTTTTCGGATTATATTAATCAACATTTTTCGCTCTCGGCGTCCTTTTGGTATTAAGAGAAACTCTTTGACCTCTTTAATATCCCCATGCTTTCTTGATAAGTGACGACTCAGTTTAGTTTGATGAGTATGACAGTACATACAAAAATCTTTTTTAAGTCCAGATTCAACACTACTAACGATCATGGCCTCATCGTCAGGTACTCTATTTTCAGATGTATTTTTTATAGAATTCGATACATTCAATGTAGTATTAAGTGACGAATTTTTACTGATATATGCTAACGTAGATTTGTTAGATTCGTTACTTCCTATTAAATTTACATTAGAAACGTCTGAGTCAGAAGTATCAGGCTTATAACTTGAACCACTTGTATTGTTGGATTCTTCTTCCCATACTTCTAAAATAAAAATTAGACTTTATACAACCTGAAAATTACAATTATATTGTATCTTAAAGTTATTAAACAATGAGAATATTTAGTCGAAGGAGGTGGGGACATGTATTAAGCCCACTTGATGCGGGGATTGATCCAAGACTATCAATTATTAAATAAATCCAAAGATAAAGTGACAAAATCGAAAAAAACCAAGTGAGGTGGGAAAAGCAGTGATACGCGAATTATTTTTCTATTATTCCTATTAATCTCCCCCCCCCTCCCGCGCTCTCTTAAACCACTCTATTTTTCTATGTCTTTAAAATGTATAATAAAAATTAGTTTACTAAATTGCCTGACTGTTAGAACAAAGAAAACAAAAAGTATAACAGAAACAACGTGCGGAGCAATGTTCATGTTTTTCGCTCTATTATACTCTCACTATCATCAGAAATAGTCATACGGTTTAGCTAGCAATCGTACAAAACTAATATAGACAGATGTTGGTGAAAAGTTATATAGGCATATATTCTGACAATTTAAAAATCTTCATTGAAATGTATAATTTTTCTATTAATTATGGAGCTTGAATAAGCATATAATTAACAAGAATATTAACATGTACCCAAATAAGCAATTTACGATTTAACGTTGTCAAAAATAATATATATATATAATATACTATAATTTATTGAAATCATGCCACAACTGAATTAATTTATTTAACAGCTACCAATTCTATTTATTGTGAATAACTACAAATCGAAAATTGTTCATATAAGAATGAAAATTCAGTGCCAAATTTGTAATAATTTGTAGCATTTTAGCTCGATTGTAACGAATTTTAAATTCTTGTGAGAACTAGTTGCACGTAAGTTTACATTAAACCTATTTAAAAACGAGAACCGTAGAGACAATTGCCTTAAACCATAACTATCTTCCCCTTCGACAAACTAATTAAGACTTTATATATAAGAGAAGGTTGGATACAATTATTTGTTATTTGGAAATTAAGATATCTTATAAACATTCTTTGAGTAAGGCTTACCATTCTCAGGCAGATTTGATCGATCAATTTGTGGGACACATGAAACTTCCTCAAAGCTTTCATTTCCGTAGCTTCCTAGATTCACGTCTTCCATTATAATTGAGCTTATTCTAGATTTTTTAATTTATTAAATCAAATGATGAATTAATATAAATAAATATTTTTTAGTTAAAATAAATTTATAAGAAAATTAATCCAACCTTATATCATTGGTTGCTTCTATAGAATAACTATAATTAATGTTTGTTTTACTATGCTCAGAGGCATCTGCAATTAAAATAAAATTATTTAGCATAAGGATTTAATACAAAGATTTAATTAAAGGAGCGAACAATTTTTATACTTAGTGAGGAATAAGGAACTACAGCATTTGATCCATCAGTAGAAATAATATTATCAGTAGTAATAAAATTATTATGATACTCTGATTTTTCTTGTTCATAACTATCATTTTGTTTACTTAAATCTAAAATGTTTCAGGAAAAGAGTAATAAAAAGTAAAAAAGGTATATATACGATTTTACACATTCACCTTTGCTACAAATTACAAATTTATAATATTTTACCTTCTGAGAAATTTTCATTTGTAATGCAAGTATTGTTAAAAGCACTCCAAATATCAGTATTAGTACCAGATAATTTAAAATTTACAGCTGTAACATATGTAAAAGTACACGCAAATTAAACAATAAAAATTTAAGGAAAATTATAAAGAATTAAATGAATAAAAAGGAAGAGGACCATGTACCTTCACATTCCGTTATTGTGAGATCATAGGCACTGCTATTATGTAATTTATGGTTATTACTATCAACATTATTCAGATCAGCTACATTATTCTTATGTATATATAGATTATTTTGGGAATATTGCCCTGAAAGAAAATTTTACACAATCTCTTAATTATCAATTTATATCATTTCTTCGTAAACACACAAAATTTATATTTTCTCTTAGCCACTATAAATATAATGGTAACTTTAATAGTTACAGAAGCACACAAGCACTTAAGATAAATATAATATAAACAGAGCTAAGGAAGATGATACCTTCATATTCATGAGTATTAGATTCACCAGGAACGGCAATAATCATCTGATCAATAGAAATACATGTTCCATCTGATGAATCTCTTTGATAAATATTGGAATCATTATTTTTACACTGTGCTGAAAATGAAGAATGTGAAATACTTGGAGTTACTAACTTTTATATATCACATTAATAATTTGGATAAATAGAAAATCTTCCATGTATTTCTGCAGCAAACCTTACGTTACAGAATAACATGCAATAAGTTTTCAAAAATTAAATGGATTCTGTGAAAAGAGTTTAGGGAACAAATACCTTCGCATTCAATGGCCCTAGGTTCCCCAATTTTATGACCAGTGTCTGATTGTAGAGCAGTGAAGCTTTTTTCAACAGCTGAGTCTTTTTGACAAATAATGGTTCCATTGTTGTTACACCGTACTGAAAATGAAGGTTATGAAATTCTTATATTTACTTACTTTTACATGCTAAACATTAATAATGTGCTCTGATTTCCAAAATTTTTCTAACAGGCCACTTACGTAATAGAAGAACATGCAATGTTTTCAAGAAATAAATGGATTCTACGGAAAGAGTTTAGTGAACAAATACCTTCGCATTCAATGGCCCTAGGTTCCCCAGATTTATGACCAGTGTCTGATTGTAGAGTAGTGCAGCTTATTTCAACAGCTGAGTCTTTTTGACAAATAATGGTTCCATTGTTGTTACACCGTACTGAAAATGAAGGTTATGAAATTCTTATATTTACTTACTTTTACATGCTAAACATTAGTAATGTGCTCTGATTTCCAAAATTTTTCTAACAGGCCACTTACGTAATAGAAGAACATGCAATGTTTTCAAGAAATAAATGGATTCTACGGAAAGAGTTTAGTGAACAAATACCTTCGCATTCAATGGCCCTAGGTTCCCCAGATTTATGACCAGTATCTGATTGTACAGTGGTGCAGCTTATTTCAACAGCTGAGTCTTTTTGACAAATAATGGTTCCATCATTGTTACACCGTGCTTAAAATGAAGGATATGAAATGATTGTTACTACTCATTTTTACAACCCATACATCAGTAATTTTTTTATATACCCAAATTTGAATATTTTTCCATAGCTCCCTTTTAGGTAATAGAATAATATGCCAGAAGTAATAAGAAATTAATTTGATTACATGATAAACGTTTAGAGTATAAATACCTTGGCATTCAATTTTACTAGATTCACTAGTGTTAAGACCAGTATCTGTTTGAAGAGTTCTGTAGCAAGTTTCGATAGCTGAGTCTTTTTGAGAACTACTGGTACCTTCATCGTTAGACCGTGCTGAAAATGAAGGATATAAAATGCATGTAATTACTAACTTCTGCTTGCCAGGAATTATTAATTTGCTTAAATACCAGAATTTCAAAACTTTTTTACAGCCTTCTTTACATAATAGAATAACATGCAATAAGTAATCAACAATTTATTTAACTGTAAGGATAGAGTTAATAAAATAAATACCTTTATATTCTGTAGCTCTAAGATCCCCGGCATTAATATTAATTGTATTTTCTTTATTAGCCAAATCACATTTGCTTTTAGTTTCAGCTTTCCTATCATTGTTTCTTCTTTTGACTTAAATTGAAAAATAATTTTTAGTTTTTTCTTTATATTATTGAATGTCATCTTTATAGGTTTAAAGCAAAGGAGCAAATGTGAATAGTTTATGCAATTACCTTTCCTCTTCTTTGGTTGATCAGAATTATCTTCTTCAGCTTTTATGGTCTCCAAACCGTTTTTTTCTAAATCATCTTTTATCTTTATAAGATTTTTGTGATTTTCTGAAAATCGAAGGAAAATAATTTAATTGAACGATGTAGATGGTAAAAATAAATCTACATAATTTTTACTTACTAGAAATTTTAATGATTTCACCAGCATATCGTTTACCATCTTTATATTTAATGCTAAGATCACCATTTTTACATGAAATATCTGTTTCTTTACAGATATAATATATATTATCCGTGAATAAAACTAAAGCATACATTTTGGAGTCTATACAAATGAAGTATACTTTTTGAGACAATGGTGATTGTTTTATAAATTGGCTTTGTTAGAAAACCAACGAACAATATGCACACGAGCCATGAGGAAGTCCAAGGAAGTCTAGAAGTTCTGGAATGTTCTTCAACTGTTTAACGCTGAAAATTTTGCAACACTGCCTTAAACAAATTCCGAGCATTCATGACGTTTTTTGCTTGTTTTAATTTATCGGCAGCGGCAACTGTGACTTCCCGCGGTTAGAATTTGAATTTTACCCTGTAAAGCCAGTCTGGGTCTAAGCGGACCCCCCACTCTGACTACCCAGCTTATATAGTTATATAGACTCGGACGCCATAGTAGGGGGACGATATAGACGCAGACTGGCTTCACTTGTAAAACTCATTCTAACCGCGGGAAGTTATAGTGGCCGCTGCCTAAAATTCAAAACAAGCAAAAAACGTCCTCAAATCATCACATTTTTTTAAGGCAATGTTGCAATATTTCCAGCGTTAAACAGTTGAAGAACATTCCAGAACTTCTAGACTTCCTTGGACTTCCTCATGGCTCGTGTGCATATTGATCGTTGGTTTTCTAACAAAGCTAATTTATAAAACAATCACCATTACCGCAAAAAGTATACTACATTCGTTTAGACTCAATAATATAAGCTTTGCTTTATTCACGGATAATGTTTATTATATCTCTAAAGAAGCAGATATTTCATGTACAAATAGTGAACTTTATGCTGGTGAAATCATTAAAATTTCTAGTAAGTAAAAATTAAGTAGATACATTTTTTACTATCAACATTGTTTTGTTTAATCATTTTCCTTAAATTTTCAGAAAATCATAAAAATCTTATAAAAATAAAAGATAATTTAGAAACAAACGGTGTAGAAACTATAAAAGCTGAAAAAAATAATTATAACCAACCGAAGAAGAGGAAAGATAATTAAATAGAATATTCAAATTTGTTCCTTTGTTTAAAACCTATAAAGCTAATATTCAATAATATAAAAATAAAATAAAAATTTTTTATCAATCCAAGTCAAAAAAGAAGCAATGATAAGAAAGCTGTAACTAAAATCAAATGTGATTTGGCTCAAAAATACAATAAAATTAACATTAATGCTGGAATTCTTAGGGTTATAGAACGAAAAGGTACTTATTTTCTTAAATCTATCCTTACGGTCAAATCAAGTTTTGATCACATTATGCATGTTCTATTACTTGAAGGGGGCTATAAAAAAGTTTTTAAGTTTTACTATTTCAGCAAATTATTAATGTATGGCATGTAAAAATGAGTAATTATATGCACTTCATATCCTATACATTTTAACCACGGTGTAACAAGGATGGTAGCAGAATTAGTCAAAAAGACTCAGATGTCGAAACATGTTACAAAACTCTTCAAACGGATATTGGTCATAATACTGGTGAACCTAGTGGCAAACAATGCAAAGGTATTTATTATCTAAACGTCCGTATAGTCAAATTAATTTTTTATTACTTCTTACATATTACTCTATTACTTAAAGGGGGCTTTAGAAAAATATTCACATTTGGGTATATAAAAAAATAATTAATGTATGGCTTGTAAAAAAAAAAAATGAGTAATGACAATCATTTCATATCCTCCATTTTATGCACAGCGTAACCATGATGGAACCAGTATTTGCCAAAAAGATTCAGTTGTTGAAATAAGCTGCACCACTGTACAATCAGATGCTGGTCATAAAACTGGGGAACCTAGTGGCATAGAACATGAAGGTATTTGTTCTCTAAACTCCTTCCGTAGAATCCATTTATTTTCTGAAAACTTATTGCATGTTCTTCTATTACGTAAAGTAGGCTATAGAAAAATTTTGATACTTTGGAAATCGGAGCACATTATTAATGCTTAGCTGGTAAAAGTGAGGAAATATAAGCATTTCATTTCTTTCATTTTCAGCATGGTATAACAACAATGGTACCAGTATTTGCCAAAAAGACTCATTTGCTGAAATAAGCTGCACCACTGTACAATCAGATACTGGTCATAAATCTGGGGAACCTAGGGCCATTGAATGCGAAGCTATTTGTTTCCTAAACTCTTTCCACAGAATCCATTTATTTCTTGAAAACATATTGCATGTTCTTCTATTACGTAAGTGGGCTATAGAAAAATTTTGGAAATCAGAGCAATTATTAATGTTTAGCATGTAAAAGTAAGTAAATATAAGAATTTCATAACCTTCATTTTCAGTACGGTGTAACACCAATGGTACCAGTAATTGCCAAAAAGACTCAGCTGTTGAAATAAGCTGCACTACTCTACAATCAGACACTGGTCATAAAATTGGGGAACCTAGGGCCATTGATTTCGAAGGTATTTGTTCCCTAAACTCTTTCCACAGAATCCATTTAATTTCTGGAAACTTATTACATGTTATTCTGTAACACAAGGTTTCCTGCAGAAATACATGGAAGATTTTCTATTTAACCAAATTATTAATGTGATATATAAAAGTTAGTAACTCCAAGTATTTCATATTCTTCATTTTCAGCACAATGTAATAATAATGATTCCAATATTTGTCAAAGAGATTCATCAGATGGAACATGTATTTCTATTGATCAGATGATTATTGCCGTTCCTGGTGAATCTAATACTCATGAATATGAAGGTATCATCTTCCTTAGCTCTGTTTATATTATATTTATCTTAAGTGCTTGTGTGCTTCTGTAACTATTAAAGTTACCATTATATTTATAGTGGCTAAGAGAAAATATAAATTTTGTGTGTTTACGAAGAAATGATATAAATTGATAATTAAGAGATTGTGTAAAATTTTCTTTCAGGGCAATATTCCCAAAATAATCTATATATACATAAGAATAATGTAGCTGATCTGAATAATGTTGATAGTAATAACCATAAATTACATAATAGCAGTGCCTATGATCTCACAATAACGGAATGTGAAGGTACATGGTCCTCTTCCTTTTTATTTATTTAATTCTTTATAATTTTCCTTAAATTTTTATTGTTTAATTTGCGTGTACTTTTACTTATGTTACAGCTGTAAATTTTAAATTATCTGGTACTAATACTGATATTTGGAGTGCTTTTAACAATACTTGCATTACCAACGAAAATTTTTCAGAAGGTAAAATATTATAAATTTGTAATTTGTAGCAAAGGTGAATGTGTAAAATCGTATATTTACCTTTTTTACTTTTTATTACTCTTTTCTTGAAACGTTTTAGGTTTAAATAAACAAAATGATAGCTATGAACAAGAAAAATCAGAGTGTCATAATAATTTTATTACTACTGATAATATTATTTCTACTGATGGATCAAATGCTGTAGTTCCTTATTCCTCACTAGGTATAAAAATTGTTCGCTCCTTTAATTGAATCTTTGTATTAAATCCTTATGCTAAATAATTTTATTTTAATTGCAGATGCCTCTGAGCATAGTAAAACAAACATTAATTATAGTTATTCTATAGAAGCAACCAATGATATAAGGTTGGATTAATTTTCTTATAAATTTATTTTAACTAAAAAATATTTATTTATATTAATTCATCATTTGATTTAATAAATTAAAAAATCTAGAATAAGCTCAATTATAATGGAAGACGTGAATCTAGGAAGCTTCGGAAATGAAAGCTTTGAGGAAGTTTCATGTGTCCCACAAATTGATCGATCAAATCTGCCTGAGAATGGTAAGCCTTACTCAAAGAATGTTTATAAGATATCTTAATTTCCAAATAACAAATAATTGTATCCAACCTTCTCTTATATATAAAGTCTTAATTAGTTTGTCGAAGGGGAAGATAGTTATGGTTTAAGGCAATTGTCTCTACGGTTCTCGTTTTTAAATAGGTTTAATGTAAACTTACGTGCAACTAGTTCTCACAAGAATTTAAAATTCGTTACAATCGAGCTAAAATGCTACAAATTATTACAAATTTGGCACTGAATTTTCATTCTTATATGAACAATTTTCGATTTGTAGTTATTCACAATAAATAGAATTGGTAGCTGTTAAATAAATTAATTCAGTTGTGGCATGATTTCAATAAATTATAGTATATTATATATATATATTATTTTTGACAACGTTAAATCGTAAATTGCTTATTTGGGTACATGTTAATATTCTTGTTAATTATATGCTTATTCAAGCTCCATAAATAATAGAAAAATTATACATTTCAATGAAGATTTTTAAATTGTCAGAATATATGCCTATATAACTTTTCACCAACATCTGTCTATATTAGTTTTGTACGATTGCTAGCTAAACCGTATGACTATTTCTGATGATAGTGAGAGGATAATAGAACGAAAAACATGAACATTGCTCCGCACGTTGCTTCTGTTATCCCTTTTGTTTTCTTTGTTCTAACAGTCAGGCAATTTAGTAAACTAATTTTTATTATACATTTCAAAGACATAGAAAAATAGAGTGGATTAAGAGAGCGCGGGAGGGGGGAGGGGGAGATTAATAGGGATAATAGAAAAATAATTCGCGTATCACTGCTTTTCCTCCCTCACTTGGTTGTTTTCGATTTTTTCACTTTATCTTTAGATTTATTTAATAATTGATAGTCTTATACCAATCCCCGCATCAAGTGGGCTTAATACATGTCCCCACCTCCTTCGACTAAATATTCTCATTGTTTAATGATTTTAAGATACAAAATAATTGTAATTTTCAGGTTGTATAAAGTCTAATTTTTATTTTAGAAGCATGGGAAGAAGAATCCAACAATACAAGTGGTGCAAGTTATGATCCTGATACTTTTGACTCAGACGTTTCTAATGTAGATTTAATAGGAATTAACGAATCTAAGAAATTTACGTTAGCATATATGAGTAAAAATTCGTCAGTTATTCCTACATTGAATTTTTCGAATTCTGTAATAAATACATCTGGAAATAGAGTACCTGACGTTGAGGCCGTGATCGTTAGTAGTGTTGAAGCTGGACTTAAAAACGATCTTTGTATGTACTGCCACATTAATGAAACAAATCTGGTTTGACGCTTATCAAGAAAGAATGATGTTATTAAGAGGTCAAAAAGTTTCTCGTAATACCAGAAGGACATCGAGAGAACAAAACTTTGATTAATGAAATCTGAATAAAATTGAATTTTTTAATAAAAATAATTCACATGTAAATAAACGCGAACTGAAAGTATTGAGAGAGAAGCCTAATGAAAAATATAATAAAACAACAGTTGACTTCACTTTTTACCTTTAATGTAAAGGTATATACTGGAAATCAGCTCTTAGATACACTATTTGCACTCGTAATAAAAAAAAAATAGAAATATATTAACTAACTCACATAGACTGCTGGACGCATACATGAAATTGTTTGTGATGTATTGCGTCAACATGTTTTTGCTATACTCAGAGAGTTTACGATTAAAAAAACAATTCAATACGAGAGGAGTTGTGCATTCTCTTTGAAAATAAGCTCTATGATAAATATAAAGACGCACATTTTTACGACATGATTCATTAAAAATTACGATAAATTGGTTTTTTATATGAAGTTAAAAAAAGGGCTAACTATATAAATAATTTATTTTCCGTTTTACATCCAAAATTGAAAATGCATTTTTTCTGCGTGCCGCATAGAGGCAACTAAATCTGTAAGTTCGTTGTCTCTAAGGTTTAAAAAAGAGCAAGTGGTAGGCAAATGCTTTCACAAGTTTGTACGACGCAATGCTTCAGGATTACTTGTTCCACACTCTTCTGAAAAATTTTTAAAATGAAATAAGCTTTAAGATATTTGTAATCACCCTTAAGTGTGCCAGGAACAGCAAAAAGATAAGGGTTTTTAGGGTGTACTTTGGCACTTTGGCGGTATTGGAGCAGTATCTTTATATATTTGAATGCATCTCGAGTTAATAGTACTGACACTGTTTTTCCCAGCTTGCCTCGCATGGTAAAGCGCATGTATCTCAAAGTAGTTTTCTTTTGCCCTTCTGACATTTTTTTAAATGAATCACCGAAAGTTTTTTCATTAGCCGTTTCAAAATTATTGAAATCTTCTATGTAGCAGCGCTCCTTTCGGATGTAAAACCGAAAACAAATCATTTATATCGCTATCCCTTTTTTTAATTTCATATAAAAATCGACCAATTTGACGTAATCTTTGACGGATCATGTCGTAGAAATGTGCGTCTTTATATTTATCACAGAGTTTATTTCCAAAAAGAATGCACAACTCACCGTAACGAATTGTCTTTGTAATGGTGTTCTCTCTGAGTGTGGGAAATACTCGTTAACGCAATACGTCACAAGCAACTTCATGTATGCGTCCAGCAGTTTGTCTTGACTTAGTTAATATATTTCTATTACTTTTATTCCTTTTTTTATTACAAGTGCGAAAATGGTATCTAAGAGATGATTTAGAGTATGAACCTTTACATAGAGGACAAAAAGCGAAGTCAACTGCTCTTTTATTCAATTTTTCATTGGGGCGTTTCATTACCTTCAGTTCGCCTTTATTTGCTTGAGAGTTTGTATTATAATAAAATTGACTTTGTTTTCGGATTATATTAATCAAAATTTTTTGCTCTCGGCGTCCTTTTTGTATTAAGAGAAACTCTTTGACTTCTTTAATATCCCCATGCTTTCTTGATAAGTGACGACTCAGTTTGGTTTGATGAGTATGACAGTACATACAAAAATCTTTTTTAAGTCCAGATTCAACACTAATAACGATCATGGCCTCATCGTCAGGTACTCCATTTCCAGATGTATTTATTATAGAATTCGATACATTCAATGTAGTATTAAGTGACGAATTATATGTTTTCATTCCATTATTTAAATACTTTATTAGCTTTTGAATGTCTGATCTAATAGGCAATATCTTTTTTGATTGTCTCCGCTTTTGAAATTGAGTCTCAATTGCTACGCGTGCAATTGACGAAGAACAGTCTTCGGTTATCAGTTTCAAAAACTTTTCTACTAATTCTAGTTTTTCTTTATCATCCTGCAATATATACACTGTAATAGCTCGTTTACTTATTTGCTTTAATAAAGTGCCCATTGTAGTTGTCGTAGATGGAGTTTTAAACCCATTTCTTGTTTCATTTGTTTCTGCCAGGGATTTAATTGTTTGAATACACAGTCTGTAGTATTTCGAATGTAAAACCGGAAATTATTGTGCGTGTAGCAATTGAGACTCTGTTTCAAAAACGAAAGATTTTACTTATTAAATCAGACATTCGAAAGCTATTAAAGTATTTAAATAATAGGACAGAAGAAATAGAGCGCTGTTTTATAGAAAATTTCAATAATTTACAAAGTGCTAATGTTAGATAATAATGTAGTCAATAATAAGTTTCTAATTAAGGACGTTGTTGCGTTAAATATCTAATGTACTGTGGGACATGTTTATATTTTAAATAAATAAAATCTTGGTTTATAATTTAATAATTAATATTGATATATATATACATAAATAATTAAAAGAGAATGCAAAATAGGAGACATCTTTTTCATATTTGCATCGTATGTTAATTTAATATCTATATTTGTTCTTTTATCTTATTGAAATTAGATATTCTCGTAAATTAATTTTATTTTATTAGATTTTAATGAACGAGGAGTTATTTTAATCGTATAAATAAACTCTACAAACTTACCAAATTCGATTCTTAAATTTATTTATATAAAATGATAAGAATTAATTTTTTTGATTAGCAATTCGAATTTTTGATAAATAAACGTAGAAAAAAATAGATGCAAACACTTATTTACAAAATGAAATTTGGGGAGGTGTAGAGTATGCGTTTACGATGAAAATAGCTCCTCGTAAATTAAAATCTAATAAAGAATTACATTTTTTTACCAGAATATTTAAGGTCAATAAGAAACAAGAACAAATATAAATATTAAGATAGCATCCAATGCAAATATGAAAATGACGTTTCTTTTTTTTTGCCCTTTAATTATGTTTCAATGGTTATGTATTAATTATTCACTTATAAACGAGGATTTTATTTATTTCATATATAAAACATGTCTGAATGGTACAGTAAATATTTAATATGACAATGTCCTTAAATGATTTTGATGTTTTTATAAATATTATGGAATTATTATTTTTCAATACGGTACAGCCTTTTCTCTTAGAAGAATTAAAATATCAGAAAATTTCATGTTGGTAGAAATGTAGTCTTAAGCCATTGTAATAGGTAATAAATAAGCTCTCATTTCCTTAGAAATCTATAAGTGGAATAGTCTAGTAAATTAGTGTTTAGATCTCTAAATATGACAAAAGTTTAAAAGGCTAATGAATTTTTACGCTTACGTATGTTCTGCAGTAAGATAAAACAAATCCTTTATATATTTTGTTGTTTTCTTAAATTACTCCAAGAATTAGTATTCTATTATTTTAATTTTTACAAAATAAGACTTCTTTCTATTTAATTAATTGTTAATATTTATAAATACATATAAATATGTATATGTATATTAATATAGACTGGAAGGAAAGTACTTATTTAATGGCAGGAGTCATCACCATTTGAAATATCTTCAATTTTATTATAAACTCGTTTATATAAAAAAACAATTCATATATATTTATATATTGGATAAAATCTATGTTAATATTATAATACATTTAGAACATTAAACTTTCCAACTGAAATCATTGAAGTTATAATATCATTATAAGATTAAAGCTACTTTCTATACAGTTCTAATAACTATCGAACCATAATACAATTATCTGTGTTATGTTGAAAGAAATTACATGTGAAATATGATCCAAACGCAATGGTTATAATTTGTTAAAATAAAATAAACTGCGTTTATTAAAATAACTGGCATTAATTGAAATTTTGCCTGTAATTTAAACTAATTATAATTAGAAAAAAAATTAAGCAATAATTCTGTTATGTTACGCAAAAGCAGATAAATGAAACTCGGAGCTTACAATAATAATATGCGATATTATAATATTCATTTTAATATATTTTATATTCTTCTTTTAATCTGGTTATTCACCCATGTTTTTATAGCAGCAGAATTTCTTGTGAAATAGCCTGGATATTTTTTTTTCAACTCTAGTATTTCCTTAAAAGAAGGCAGTGTCCTTGATTGTAATGCATTTTTTTTTCTTTTTCGCCCTACCGCTTGCGACTACACTTTCAAAATATCTTGTCAGTAAAATAAATACCATTTTTAATCATAACAGATCATTTATTTTCTCAATCACCCATAGGTGTTATTATAGCATACTACATCTATAAATTAAACAAACCTTTCATCATAATAATCTGAAAAATCTTTATTTCTTGTATATGCTCATTTTATGCACTGCTGATTCTAGGGATAGAGTAAAATAAATTTTGTATCTCTCGTATAAAATATTCTTTAAGTACAGTTCTACTTTAAATTGAAAATAATTATAGTAAAACTGAAAAATTATTGTAATGTTGATTAGAGTCTGTTGGGAGAAATATCTCATATGAAGGTCTAATATTTTTGTTGAGAATTTTAACCGTTTTCTCTTCTGAATATGCAGTTTCCATTACTTATACCTCAGACTGTCTTAAGAATCAACGTCGAATGAGTCCCAATTAATGAGCACAATGTTTAATGTAATGAATTTATATTCACATTGAAGGTTCTTTCTATGGACCCGAGTTCTACTCCATTAGATAAATACTTTAGTCCTAATAATTACTGATATATAAAAACGCTTGTTTTCATAAATCTAATTAAACAAGAACCATTTTTGAAACCAAATTTTAAACACATGATATTATATGTTATCATTGAAAGCATTAATGTTGTATTGTCATCATTGAAAGCAGAGAAGAGCTATATGTCGGAAAAATAAAATAAATATAAAAAATATATATATACATATGTAGTAGAGGTGAGGTGAAATTTTCGTTGATAAAAAATGCGTACAAAGCAATCAAGGAAATCGACATCTAACCGAATATTTCATTTGTATTTCAGTAATGTACCGGACTCATTACAACTCATCGTATCCGTAGTAGAAATATATTTGGACACTTATTAGTGATCGAATAATCAGTTAAACAGATGAGATATAATTTCTCTATCAGCAAAATCATCTACACTTTTAGATTAGGCTACTAGTATCAACGTTTGAATGAAAGATTAAAACATTTTATTATTCGACAAACGGACTCTCCGTTATAAAAATTCAGTAACTACATAAAAAATGATTGATAAAAATTATATTAATGAATCCTATTATTATATCTGAGGCTTTAAAAAGATTCCATAATATTGAAAGAAGCTGGAAAAAGAGGATACGACTTACTACAAATATAAGCGGTTCTAACATTACTGACAATATATAATTAACTGTTTATATATATCAGTAATTGTAAGAACCAAAGCTTTGATACAATGATAAAGTCGGCACTGCGTGGAATTAGATCAATCTTAATGTAAATTGATTGGTGTAATAAATATGATATAATGATAGTGTTTTGACATACACACAAGATAAAATGCTAGACGACAAACCTTTTATATTTCTCAAAAGAATGGATTTTAAAGCAAGAAATAGATATTAAACTGAAATCATTTTACATGGTCCTGATTTCTATCATTATATCAAAACTGTGGTCCCTTTAATTACTGATATATATAAACACTTAATTATATATTGTCAGTAATGTCAGAACCGCTTATATTGCAAGCAAGTCGTCATTTCTCCACATTCTTCAAATATTATTAGAATCATTTAAAGTTTAAGAGACGATTTTGTGATTCAGTAATCTAGTTTATTCGAAAAATTTTGTAATATAATTACTCAATTTTTGTAGCGGATAATCCATGTGTGGAATTACAAAAATTTCACCTCACCTCCATTCTATGTATCTTATATTTACTTTATGCTTGTAAATTAGGTCTTACCTACTGTAAAATATGATAATATAATATTAATGCTATTAAAGATCTTTATTACCATTAATGCTGTATTATCATTTTTGAAATTAAATAAGAGCTATGTCGGGTACAAATAAATTAGAGATACATGGAATGGAGGTGAGATGAAATGTTTGTTATTCCATGCCTAGATTATCCGTTACAAAAATTGAGTAATTACATTAAAAATATTTTCAAATAAACAAAATTACTTAATCATAAAATCGTTTCCTAGGCTTCGAATGACCCTAATGATATTTGAAGAAACTGAGGATAGCACGACTGAATTCCAATATAAGCGGTTCTTACATTACTGACAATATATCATTAACTGTTTATATATATCAGTAATTATAAGAACCACAGATTTGATATAAAGATAGAAGTCAGAACCATGTAAAATAGATTCAGTTATCCATTTATTGCTTTAAAGCCTAATCTTTTGGGAAATATAAATGATTTGTCGTCGAGTATTGCATCTCGTATATGAAAAAATATTATGATTGTATCTGATTTATTATACCAACCAATTTTCATTAAGATTTATCTAATTTCACGCGGTGCCGACTTTTATCATTGTATCAAAGCTTTGGTTCTTACAATTACTGATATATATAAACACTTAATTATATATTGTCAGTAATGTTAGAACCGCTTATATTGTAAGCAAGTCGTCATTTCTCCATCTTCAAATATTATTAGAATCATTTAAAGTTTAAGAGACGATTCTGTGATTCAGTAATCTAGTTTATTCGAAAAATTTTGTAATATAATTACTCAATTTTTGTAGCGGATAATCCATGTGTGGAATTACAAAAATTTCACCTCACCTCCATTCTATGTATCTTATATTTACTTTATGCTTGTAAATTAGGTCTTATCTACTGTAAAATATGATAATATAATATTAATGGTATGAAAGATCTTTATTACCATTAATGCTGTATTATCATTTTTGAAAGTAAATAAGAGCTATGTCGGAAGTACAAATAAATTAGAGATACATGGAATGGAGGTGAGATGAAATGTTTGTTATTCCATGCCTAGATTATCCGTTACAAAAATTGAGTAATTACATTAAAAATATTTTCAAATAAACAAAATTACTTAATCATAAAATCGTTTCCTAGGCTTCGAATGACCCTAATGATGTTTGAAGAAACTGGGGATAGCACGACTGAATTCCAATATAAGCGGTTCTCACATTACTGACAATATATCATTAACTGTTTATATATATCAGTAATTATAAGAACCACAGATTTGATATAAAGATAGAAGTCAGAACCATGTAAAATAGATTTAGTTATCCATTTATTGCTTTAAAGCCTAATCTTCTGGGAAATATAAATGATTTGTCGTCGAGTATTGCATCTCGTATATGAAAAAATATTATGATTGTATCTGATTTATTATACAAACCAATTTTCATTAAGATTTATCTAATTTCACGCGGTGCCGACTTTTATCATTGTATCAAAGCTTTGGTTCTTACAATTACTGATATATATAAACACTTAATTATATATTGTCAGTAATGTTAGAACCGCTTATATTGTAAGCAAGTCGTCATTTCTCCATCTTCAAATATTATTAGAATCATTTAAAGTTTAAGAGACGATTCTGTGATTCAGTAATCTAGTTTATTCGAAAAATTTTGTAATATAATTACTCAATTTTTGTAGCGGATAATCCATGTGTGGAATTACAAAAATTTCACCTCACCTCCATTCTATGTATCTTATATTTACTTTATGCTTGTAAATTAGGTCTTACCTACTGTAAAATATGATAATATAATATTAATGCTATTAAAGATCTTTATTACCATTAATGCTGTATTATCATTTTTGAAATTAAATAAGAGCTATGTCGGGTACAAATAAATTAGAGATACATGGAATGGAGGTGAGATGAAATGTTTGTTATTCCATGCCTGGATTATCCGTTACAAAAATTGAGTAATTGCATTAAAAATATTTTCAAATAAACAAAATTACTTAATCATAAAATCGTTTCCTAGGCTTCGAATGACTCTAATGATATTTGAAGAAACTGAGGATAGCACGACTGAATTCCAATATAAGCGGTTCTCACATTACTGACAATATATCATTAACTGTTTATATATATCAGTAATTATAAGAACCACAGATTTGATATAAAGATAGAAGTCAGAACCATGTAAAATAGATTCAGTTATCCATTTATTGCTTTAAAGCCTAATCTTCTGGGAAATATAAATGATTTGTCGTCGAGTATTGCATCTCGTATATGAAAAAATATTATGATTGTATCTGATTTATTATACAAACCAATTTTCATTAAGATTTATCTAATTTCACGCGGTGCCGACTTTTATCATTGTATCAAAGCTTTGGTTCTTACAATTACTGATATATATAAACACTTAATTATATATTGTCAGTAATGTTAGAACCGCTTATATTGTAAGCAAGTCGTCATTTCTCCATCTTCAAATATTATTAGAATCATTTAAAGTTTAAGAGACGATTCTGTGATTCAGTAATCTAGTTTATTCGAAAAATTTTGTAATATAATTACTCAATTTTTGTAGCGGATAATCCATGTGTGGAATTACAAAAATTTCACCTCACCTCCATTCTATGTATCTTATATTTACTTTATGCTTGTAAATTAGGTCTTACCTACTGTAAAATATGATAATATAATATTAATGCTATTAAAGATCTTTATTACCATTAATGCTGTATTATCATTTTTGAAATTAAATAAGAGCTATGTCGGGTACAAATAAATTAGAGATACATGGAATGGAGGTGAGATGAAATGTTTGTTATTCCATGCCTGGATTATCCGTTACAAAAATTGAGTAATTGCATTAAAAATATTTTCAAATAAACAAAATTACTTAATCATAAAATCGTTTCCTAGGCTTCGAATGACTCTAATGATATTTGAAGAAACTGAGGATAGCACGACTGAATTCCAATATAAGCGGTTCTCACATTACTGACAATATATCATTAACTGTTTATATATATCAGTAATTATAAGAACCACAGATTTGATATAAAGATAGAAGTCAGAACCATGTAAAATAGATTCAGTTATCCATTTATTGCTTTAAAGCCTAATCTTTTGGGAAATATAAATGATTTGTCGTCGAGTATTGCATCTCGTATATGAAAAAATATTATGATTGTATCTGATTTATTATACCAACCAATTTTCATTAAGATTTATCTAATTTCACGCGGTGCCGACTTTTATCATTGTATCAAAGCTTTGGTTCTTACAATTACTGATATATATAAACACTTAATTATATATTGTCAGTAATGTTAGAACCGCTTATATTGTAAGCAAGTCGTCATTTCTCCATCTTCAAATATTATTAGAATCATTTAAAGTTTAAGAGACGATTCTGTGATTCAGTAATCTAGTTTATTCGAAAAATTTTGTAATATAATTACTCAATTTTTGTAGCGGATAATCCATGTGTGGAATTACAAAAATTTCACCTCACCTCCATTCTATGTATCTTATATTTACTTTATGCTTGTAAATTAGGTCTTACCTACTGTAAAATATGATAAATAATATTAATGCTATTAAAGATCTTTATTACCGTTAATGCTGTATTATCATTTTTGAAAGTAAATAAAAGCTATGTTGGAAGCACAAATAAATTAAAGATACATGTAATGGAGGTGAGATGAAATGTTTGTTATTGCATGCCTGGATTATCCGTTAAAAAAATTGAGTAATTGCATGTAAAATATTTTCAAATAAATAAAATTACTTTATCATAAAATCATTTTCTAGACTTCTAATGATTCTAATAATATTTGAAGAAGCTGGAGAAATGATAACTTACTTGCAGTATAAGTGGTTCTGACATTATTGACAATATATATTTAAGTGTTTATATGTATCAGTAATTGTAAGAACCAAAACTTTGATACAATTATAAATGTCGGCACCATGTAAATTAGATAAATTTTAATAAAATTTTGTTAGTATAATAAATCAGATACAATCATAATATTTTGTCATATACGAGGTGGAATACTAGACGATAAATCATTTATATTTCTCAAAAGTATGGGCTTTAAAGCAAGAAATGGATATTAAAGTAAAACTCTTTTACATGGTGCTGATTTCTATCTTTATATCAAATTTGTGGTTCCTTTAATTTTTGATATTTGTAAGCACTTATAATTATATATTGTTATTAATGTTAGAATCATTTTTAATTATAGCAGGCTGTTTATTCTATCATTAACAGGTAGATGTTATTAGAGCATGCTTTAAGTAGGATTTGAATATAAAATGCTTCCATCTTATTGTCATTAATAAGCAACACAGTCTTAATTTAATTGTTCATCTTATGTAGTGCCGAGTCTAGGCAGAGAAGAAACTAAATACAGTTTTTGTGTATCTTCTAGTTAATACCTCAAATACATTTTTATACTTCAACATTTTTACATTCTACTTTGGAGTAGAGATAATTAAGTTTATATTCATAGAAAATTCTTAGACACTTATCTCTTACAGAAGGTACCTGTATAATCATAGTGACAAATAGGCAAAACATCCGATATCAGCAGACATCACTTTGTTAGTTTGTAATTTAACGATGTACATACGGTTACCATAGTTAATTTCAATATAAATTTCTTATTGGAATAACCTGTAACTTTTTATGATCACTTAATTTTTAAAAGAAATTTTATGTTTAAATATCCATTAATATTAAAATATTTTAGATAGCATTAAAATTACTTATTATCCCATATAATTAACAAAAAATCTAAAATCCAATCGGTTCTTGTTTCTATCTATAAGTATATAAAAATGTAAGTACCCGGACCCCATTATTATCTTTTTGCCGTCTCTAAGATTGGTTCCTCTAACTATCGATTTATATTTGAAAAAATATGAGGACCGGGCCTCTTACATTTCGTATTATAAGAAAAATTATTGGACCGGTCCCCATTTTCACCAAAAGTCCTGATATGTATCATTAGATCTCTGAAACGGTTCCAATAACTATTGCTTTATAAATATATATATATATATATATATATATCGAAAATTAAGATTCTTTTCCTTCGTCATCTTCTTCTCCAGCCAGAATGTATGTCTCGGACTGAAGTTAGTCGCTAAGAAAAATGACGTCATTTTCACAACGCTTCCAACATAATATACTCAACGATCGAACATATGGTTGTGAACTGTCAATTAAAATCGACATAATCGATAATTAATACGGCGACTACATTGAACTGTGTAAATTGTAATGTGAGGTTATTTTTGTTTAATGCAGGGAGGTTATTTATCGTGTTGTGATAATGAACCTATTAAATTTCTAAAACCACAAATAAATTCAATTAACAGTGACTGAAGGATTCGCGAATTAGATAAGTATAACATTATATTTTACAATATAGGATGTAGTATATACTTTGTAGTATTTCTTTTTGCAGATAAATTAAGACAGAACATTTTCATTTTCATTGATGAGGATAGAGCAGACTGTATTAAATAAGATTAATATTTACAACTCTATGCCAATGAGAAGTATACTTTCAACATTAATGTGCATCGGTCATTATCAGGAGGATATTAATGGAAAGAAATTGTTAAGGTACTTAATAATCATATGCTAAACTTTCAGGTATTGAAATCATTAATCAAATGCATGTTTGGCTTTTTGTTTTCTTTAAACTGATATTGATTGTAACTATCCGGTAGGTTATATCATATATATACGAACAAATATTTCAGATTAAATTATGGCAATGCTTATTTGAAAGATATGAAACATTCCAAAGAATCTTCATTTACGTAAAATACAAGTTGACCAGTATTTGGATTTGAACAAATTATACGATAGTAGATGTTTACAAAAGATGCGAAGACAACCAAATATTACAGAAGTTAGGTCACCAAGCAATAAAGAAAATGGAGATGGCGCAAAATAAAATATTGGTAAGTAACTGAGATGCTTCATGTTGCTTCAAATATTTATTTTCTTTGAAGATTAAGATTGTTAAATGATGGATTTGATTTCAGGCTTACTCATAGTGTTATCATTTAGTATTTTACAGTCATTGTGCAAGTTTATTATAGCAAATAGTAATACTTGTGCTTCGACTTAAATACATTTGGTACAATAGAATTAAAAATCCAAGGAAGAAGGTTCGCTCACATACTGACTAATGGAGTTGAATCAACAATTGGCCTTTTCTCTCTTGTATTCTGTTACTTGAAACAGGCAAAGGTAAAAGCATTGAAAGATTGGCAAAGTAAGAATAAGCCAATATTCAGAAAAACGTCATCCATTGCTCAGCCATAATTTAAGATTGAGATTCATTGGATGAAATTTTGTAAACTTGAGTTAATAACTGTTGATTTTTTTCCTCTGTTACCTATATGCTAGTATTCTAGGCCAAAGGCAGTATTCTGGTCATTGGTATGGATGAAAAAATGCACGGTTAATCTCAATTGAAACTCAGTCCAAATATTAATGGTTTCCATTCCATTTTGCAGCACCAAAAATCCGACCAGTTTCAAAAATGTGTAGAAATTTTTGAAACGAACATCTGAGGATCTGGCACAGAAAATGTTATAAGGACGACTCGCCAATATATCTCCCATGCCACCTTTGTCAAGAGTTACCAGCATAAATGTAACAATGATTGGTGCTAAAAAGAAACGTGGTATGCAAAACGACAATGTCAGCTTTGAATATATGCTTAATTGTAGCTTATTCAAAGCTTTGTGAATTGCTTGTCCAGTCATGCCCCTATATCATCTCAAGCAGCTGATGGAGTTACTGAAGTTTCGCAAAATCACATGTTGGTATAAAGTCAAATGTTGATAAACAGAAAATGTAAATTAATTAAAACATACATTTTACATAATTATTTTTATATGTTGAAAGTATGTTTATTGATTATGAAAAATTTAATCAAACTTTTATTATAGTGAAACTGAAAACATTAAACAAGCATCCGGGGCATTAATTATGAAGTTCATTTATGCAAAATGCATTACAAAGTTCAATAAATTCAATGTGTTGACTGTGACATTTTTTCAATATTAATATATATTATTTTATTAGTTAATTTTATTAGTTAAGCGCTGCTGTTTCAAAAAATGAGAAGTGTGGAAATTTTCTTTAAATTCTGTAGAAAAATTAAAAGAATTATTAAATTTTTTAAATATTATACTCTTAGAAAACGTTATGAAATCCCACTAAAAACAGACTTCGCCTGTAAAAAAAGACGGCATGTACATGAACCATCTAGCATAAATAATATAGTAAAATTATCCAATTAAAAAAAGTAGTGAAGTCCAAATATTAGGCAAGTGTATTTTTTCACTTTAGCAAAAGTTAAATTTTTGAAAAATAAAAGGAACAAAAATGTTACTTGCCGGGCTCGTAATGTCCATACGCAGTGAGAAATAGAATCGTCTGTGGTTCGGCTAACTTCACTCTGTATTTTAACATGAAATTTGCTGTACTACGCTATAGCTGCATCTCATACACGATTCAATTTCCCACTGTGCATGGACATTACGGGACCGGCAAGTAACTTTTTTGTTCCTTTTATTTTTCAAAAATTTAACTTTTGCTAAGGTGAAAAAATACACTTGCCTAATATTTAGATTTCACTACTTTTTTTAATTGTTTAATTTTACTATATTATTTATGCTAGATGGTTCATGTACTTGCCTCCTTTTTTTACAGCCGAAGTCTGTTTTTTGTGAGTAATAACGTCTAAAATATTTTTTCTATACCAATCACTAAAATTACCAGTTTTATACAATATTGCGTTAGTCATGCTAATGTTTTTTTCATCACTATTGTCCTTGGAGATGAATTGTCCGTTAAATACACAATTAACTTTAACACTATTTTCACTAACAAATACCTTATCTATACGCACACGCACTAATACTTCTGCGTATACTAAAAAATCCTTCGGCTCTATATAATTACTATTAACTACAATACCGCTGCATATTCGACTTCGAAACGCCGAATGAAGCTCCTTCCAGATAAGTCCTTGTGCGTCATTGCTACAACCAGCACCTGATTTAATAGAATTCAGTTCTCTCTGCGCTCGTAGCAATAGACGCTTTATACACGCGATTTCGGCGAAATTCTTTTGACGCGTTCCAACGGGCAAAGCTCGATCCGCGTTGCTCAATCGTCGAATATGCTCACGACATTCCAGTACCCATGCATCGTATTCGTTCGCACTATTAATTGTAAACAATTTTTTACGTAAATCAGTAGACATTTTTGTTCCTTAAAAAAAATAAAATTTTATGATTCTGTCATACGGTAGACAACAACAATAAATTAATAATTGTGAATGCGTCTCTCGCGAAGAGTAACGCTCATATATAGCGAATAGAAAATGGGAGTAGGGGTGATATATACATCCCTTTGTTTCGTTCGAGATGTAATCGATATTCTTACATATACATTGTATCAATTTTTTCACAGAAGTCATTTATTTCTTTGATCATATACAGATTTCATATAAAAGACATTTTGCAGTGAACGTATACCATAATGAGTTATACACTTGGGTAACATTGGTTCGAAATTTTTACTCCCTCTAAGACTGAAGTTACCCCACTCACACTCCTTCACATTGTATATATTTTCTAAGTTGCAAATTTTTGTCAACCAATCATATTTCTCCCGTCCATTCACGAAAATCCAATGCTCCTCCTTCTCCTCGTATGACGTTACATACTTTCGTCTTACATCTTTATACTTATAATAAGGTGAATGACCGTTGGTCCAATTGAATCCATGGCGATTAAAATAAAGCCAACTTTAAAGAAAATAAAAATTATATACAGAATATTATATTTTTTATCGTTTAAAAAAAAAAGACTTACTTATTCTGTTCTCTCTCGAAATCGCTCAACCAAGCTTCTTGAAATGGTCGTAAAAATACATTGTGATACGCTTCATTATCACGCAACATCGCAAATTCGTTAACTATAAAACTTTCGTCGGTCAATACAAAACCTTGAAAATCTACGAATGTCGGTGTCATTATCGTCAGTCGCTCGATGCAATACTGAACGATCTTTTTTTTTTGTCGCATTTAAGAAATTTCTTTTCCCCCTTTATCAGGGGAACAAATATGCTAAAAATATTAAAATTCAATGTTTTTTTTCAGAGGGTATAATTTCTAACATTTTTTTCCCATTGTGATTGTCACCTATAGGTTCATCACAGTATAATACAATAGAAAAAAAATATCTTTTTTTGATTAAGAAAGAATGGACTCCTTATCAAATGTAACTTTATATTTTAAAGAAACGATAAAGTCTTTCTCTCGACGGAGATATTTCTTCGGAGGCCTCATTTCAGTTTTTTTCTACGTCGAGAATAGCGCGATCGCAACAATGCATAGAATAACTCACATAATGGATATAGAAGGTTTCTTTGTTTATAAAAAAGAACTTAAATATAAAGATATAGCTATAATTGATTTAAAAAAGTAACCAAATTTCTTACGCATCTTTTCGTTTACGTGACACTATGAACAACCTTAGTAAGAAAGACAAAAAAACTTTGTGGTATTTGCTCAATATGGTGCATGGTATAAAATACAGTTATACGGGATTCGAGAAATACGAGCACGAGGATGTTGAAGATTTTATTAGAGATTGCTTAACCTGCGAGAATCCCGTAGTAGCCTACAAGGAAGGGAATATTGAAAAAAAATATATTGAATAGGATGAATGTGGAAAATATTAATTTACAAGTGTATGGTTGTCCTAAGTTTAAGGATTTAATGAAATTATATGATTTTGAAAAAACACCGTGTAATTTATACGTTCGAGAGACGAACTTGAACAATGAACGTATCCACTGTCCGTACGAGGAGGGGTCAGTTTTTGCCAAGTGGATAAAAGCAAAAATGTGATTCTTTCAAACTCATCGGAAAAAAAAGAATTATTTAGAGAAATAAAGAGGAGAAGACAAGTCCTCAAAGCTTCATTCAATCTTATACCGTCGTTGGTGCTGCACACAGGAAAAAAAAGAGCTGCGAAAAGTGTAAATTAATCATGATTCAAGAGGATATTGTTCTTCTTTCACCCGCTCTTCCCAGAGAATTGACAGAGGAATACGTCAATCGAATTAATGATTTTTACAATCGTTCCTTCGAAGAGTATGAACGGAAACTGCATCATTATTTGCATAAAAACTGTAAGCATTTATTTTACAATTTCTTTTTTTACCTTTTCATAATATTTAAAAAATTTTTTTTTGTATAAACTAAAAGAGGAAGAAGAGAACAGTCTAAAGAAGATATTGAGTCAAAAGAGACGAAGAATGAAGAAAAACAGACTAAGGAAAATATTGATTCGGAGAAGATTAAGGAAGAAAAGGAAGAAGAGGAGGAGGAGGGAAAAAATATGGAGTCAAAGTACACAAAGAAGGAAGAAGAGGAAGATGAGAAAAAAGTAGAGGAGGAGGAAGGAGTCAAAGCAGACTAAGAGGGAAGAAGGGGAACCACCACATTTCTTTTTCTTTTACTATCAAATTTTTTATAGAATAGTTTTTAAAAAACATGAGAAAAAAAGTAGAAGGTAAATAAAATCGAAACTAAAAAAATTATTGAAAAAATAATATTGTAAATATTCCCCTTCCTATTTCATCTGGAGTAAACGGAAAGAAAGTTAATACGTACTGATTAAGAGATGTAACTCAATCTAGAGTAGAGATAGATAAGGATTATTCGTACTGTTAATATTAAGAGGAGAGCAATCTCGACATTAGTAGTGTTTCTGACAGTGTACGAAATGGATTCCAATAAAAAAAAATCAGTTTGCCAGACAAAAATTTGACATTATTGAACATTCAACAAACAGGAAAGCCTGTAGCAATCGTAAAGCCATATAGGATTGTACAGCAGACCCATGTACAACAGCGGACAGCGCAATTAGTTGTACCAAATAGATGGAAACTTCTGCAGCAGCAGCAGCATCAACCACTTCGTAGACCTTTAAATGCACCGCTGCAGCCTGATGCTGCTATTGCTGCTGATGTTGTTGCAGCTGCTGATGCTGCTGCTGCTGCTGCCGATCATCAACCTATACCACGTCTTGTATGCTGTGCAATATGCGGTCTACGTGAGCATAGGGATCGTGATTGCATTTAACAGCCACCATCACCAGTCGGTAAGAAAAGCTTAAACTCTTCTAACATTAATTACTTTATGAAATTAAAAGTTATGCCTAATAATAAATCATTTTCAATTTTTTAATCGCAGATGCTGCTGCTGAAGTTTAGAAGCAATACTATTATTGTTATTATTATTATTATGTGTATTAGATTATTATTAAAAATATATAAATGTTAATTTACAAACTCCAATGATCGTTCAACTTTCTTTTAACAAATCGCAACCCCCCCCTGCTCCTCACCCTTGAAATCACACGAAAAATGATAAAATAATATTATTAACGGTCGTCGTATCAGGATGCTGTTAAAATTTTGAGATCATCCAAAGTATGGACGAGGTAGTAGTAGCAGAAGATGAAGATAGCATTGAGATGGAAGAGGAGGATAATAACGTATTGATAGCTATTATGAGGAGGCGAAAGCTAATACGTATTGATAGTGTGCGAAACAGCGTTCCAGTAGGCTCCAATCCTGTGGTCAGATGAGAAGGTTTTTTCTCAAAAATAAAAGTTTCAAAACACAATTTGAAAGGAAAAAGGAGTATTTATTCAAATAAATATTAATGTATAAAAATTTACAAAATATATACAAAAGAGAAGGAACCGCTAGAACACGACGTAGAATAATCGAAAGTCTAGGGAATTTGTTCCCGTAAAATCCTAGGGACTCTCTTCCGAAGAAGTTTTCCCAGAACCCAAGGGAACAAACTCCCTAGGTAGGATCGCGGACTTACAAACTCCCGTACTGGAATTTCTCTGGGGTATTCCTCAGCAAAATCCCCAAACACGGGAGGAAGCGGAGGTGGAGAAGTGGTCTAGGGAAGGGGAAGTCCCCTTACCCCGCAGCCTCCTTCTCCACTAGTTCTAGTGGCTCCGAGCCACCCCAACCCCTATGGTGAATTTACCCCTCCCTACTACCCGACTCTTTCGAGAGCCCTGGATTTAGGGGTAGGAACACTGGTTCCAAGTAAGTCCTTGGAAGCAGTGTGGAGGGGAAGGAGAGAGTTTAATTCCTCCCGTGAAGTCCCCGGAGAAATCTCCCTTAGGAGGGAGGAGATTGCCGCAGAGGGGAAGTCCCCTCTTGGTAGGCGGTGGGTGGTTTGGTGATACTTACCAAAGTGATTCACCAGAAGAGTTCGCCGGTGGAGGCGCTCGTTTAGATGGCCGTGGAGGCGCTGCCGTAGAGGCGTCAAAGGCCGGTGAGGCGGATGCCGGAAGGCGGAGGTTGCCGAGAAGGCGTCAAAACATGCTGCTGTTGCTGCTATTACACAGCGGTCGAGCGTGGTTGGGCTGCGATGGGTCCTTATCAAGGACCCATCTATATAATTACGCGGCACTAAACTTGCCAGCGAGAGAGCTGCTCGAGGCGCTGGCCACCTAGTGGCCAGGCACGCAAGTTGTGCAGCTGTCGCGACGTGCCAGGGCCAGTAGACGCGCAAGCGCGCCGCGGCGAGAAATAGAGAGAGACAGATAGAGCGGCTAGACGCTGTCGGTCTAGCCGTCTACTGTAAGCGCAAGAGAGATGGGAGATATAATAGAAAAATGCGGAATCTAATTCTCGTCATTTTCTGCTCCTCCCAATCTCGAACAGATAGAGAAAATAATAATACGTATTGTTAATATATTTCGTATTGAGCTTACATCTCTTCCATTCTCAGTCTACCGAGTTTGTTTGACGTGATAGTTTCTACAAAAAAATTTAAAAAAACAAAAGAAATGGGTGTAATTAAATTCTATAGATTATTTACTGAACACAATATTGATAACGTTCTAAATATGGATGAATCACTGGAGGAAGAAGAAGAAGAAGTAGATTTGGAAGAAGATTGGGGTGAAATGGAAGACGAGGATAACAACATGTTAACAGCAATTGTGAGGATGCTGAGGAAAAAGCTTCAGCGGCAACAATCCCCATCAAATATCCAGTCCGATGGGGATAATGACGATGATGATGATGATCGTCTATCGGATTTTAGTAGTGAAATTGAGTGGGAGGGTATTGATATGGAGCAAGAACTTTCTCCAGAAAACATTATACGGTTCGACGAGGATGCTGACGTTCTCCAGCTCCTGTCTGATTCATCCCAAAAAAAAAACACTTTCGTGTAAAAAACAACGGCAATTAATTTGGTCCTTTCTCTCCACAAAAATTAAAATCCCAATAAAATACCATAATAAAAAAATTTACACAAAATAAATCTCAAACAAAAATACCGGCAACACAAAGAATTGAAATCACTTAAATTCGACTAGTAATTATTTGATCCCAAACAAAAATAGCGGCAACACAAAGCATTGAAATCACTTATAAATTCGACAAGTAATCAAGCGGTAATATAAAGCACTGAGGTCGCATAATTTAGGCAACTAAAAAAATGTAAATAAATAATTAATTATTATATCATTTTGTATACATACTACTTGCCAGGAGGGGCCAAAATGTGTAGAGTAGTATATATTTCAATATGAAACTGTAACGAAGATTTAAATATACTGTGACGTGGCCAACTCTATGCGTATTGGTGTCGTCACAAAACATGATTATAAAGAACTCCCGCACACTCGGATATAACCTCCCGAGTTAATACCGTAAATCACATTAATATTCGATAATTGTGATATTTTGGCCCTCGGTCACTTGCAATTTTGTGAGCATGTTAGAGTAAGATTTTACAGCTAAAGGTCAAAGGAAGCTGCAGAATCACCTTGGAACTCCACCACAAATAAAGGTTAGAAATCTCATTTATTCATCCACTTCCGTTTCATGTCGATAACGGCATGTGTTATTTTATTTTATATTAGACTACGTTTTGTAGCTTCATTTTTGTAAAGTGTTTGCTCTGTAAATTAAACTCTCTGTACGGCGTGTCGTCTTGAGTGGGGGCCTTGCCTCTCCTCCTTCTCCTCCATCACCAATCCAGGGGAAGACTACGTTATCGGAAAAATCATCGGAGGGAATATCGCATTTTCGTCTTCTTACTATCGATCAACGAGGAATTTCGGCCTGTAAAAGGACAACACCTGGACTTGAGAAGATATACCGAGATCAGGATGCAAGAGGAGCTACATCCGGGTAATAATAGAGCTATCGTAGAGACCTCCAAATTCATGGAGTAATTACATCAGAATGGGCTATCGTCACTTGCTCATATTCTTCTACGGTTTTTATCCATCACTGGTTCACGAACAGTGACAACCTCAGCCTCACACTACCGCTGTAGCTGACGAAAATATTTAGAGTCGTTCAGGACAAGACTTACTCCTGGCGACAGAAAGAAGTGAAAACGAGCTATCGACCAGGATTATCTAATATCGTTGATCCTCGTGATTATTCGGAAGTACGATCGATATCCGAAACTTGTAATCAGTAGGTGGGGATGATCGAAAATTACCGAAAGCACTGTCTTGCTAGCGATACTCTTAGTCTAACTCTTACAAGAGAGATACTCATAGTCTAGCATTTAGAGGATTAACACTCGTATTCTAAGCTTTACATAAGGCACATTCGAAACCTAGTGCTGTTGGGAGTCTGACGTAAGCTCCGCAGCATCCTGGACCGAACCTACTACCGTTCTTTTGAGGCGTTCTGAACATCTTTTGACTGTTGTTTCCCGCTGATTTCCTGTATTCGAGAGGAAATATTAGACTACCGAATAGATGAGAGTTTGCGGATTGGTGAGTGCCTCATTCAGGTCGACCAGCCAGAGCTTCACTAATTTCCTTGTACATTATGTTTTATTTTATTCCGCTACATAAATCCTCGAGATTTTGGTTTCTTATGATCACGGCCGAATATTATACGGTGATATGTTGAGTTAAGTTAATATATAGCATTTTGGGAGTTAACTGGGGAAAATTAATCACATTTTCTTACAGTTAAGTATCGTTTGGCGGTGTCGCGCATCGAGGCCTGTCTCTGGTAAGCTCGATATAATTTTCGTATCTTTTGTGGAGTTTTCCGGGACGAAATGGTTCGTGTTTTCGTGAGTTGATTAGCCAAGATTGAGTGTCGCAGGACATCAACTCTATCTCCAGTTCAATTGCCGTTTTGAAGAATAAAGTCTCCGCTTTCGAGGCGCTGGAGATCAGTAGAGTTTTGTTTTAGTTAATATTTGATTTAAAGAATCAACGATATCGATATTAAGCCATGATCATAGGAATTTTCATGATCATTCATTTAGAGTTTATTGTATCTTTTTGGATTATCTTCATATTAGGTTTTATTGCGTTTCCGAATTAAGTTGTAGTATTTTGGCGTTCTCTTTTATGTATTTGTAGAGTTTTATCGTTAGAGAATTATTAGGAAAATTACCTATATCGTAGCGGACCTAATATGTAATTATTCTCGACTTTCTAGGCCTTGTTAATTGAACCAGAGGTATCCTCAATAGTTGTAAATCCCAGGAGTTTTGTGAATAAATCTAAAGATTTTTCTTATGTAAATCTTGCCTTTTCTTTTGACGGATTTTGTATCGCGTTTTAGAGATTCTCTTATCGATATTAGTGAAAACCTCTCCTAATCTTGCCCCTCTCCATTATCCAGCTAGGGACAGAGCTAGCCCAGCACTTTGGGGAATTTTTTTGTCGATTAGTAGATTTTTCGTAGAGCATTCAGTCATGGTCTACGTGGACCTGGCGCCCAACCTATCGTTTATAGCGTTATAGATTTTAGAGTATTCGAATATAGTCGTGTAGTTTATCGCGTATTAATTTTAGTAGTATCGTATCGTCCCCAAAAACCGTTTATATAGTATCCCGTATTTTGCTCTACGCGGCAAGTTTTATCACGAGATTTTTGCCGCGTAACAATACATTACACTATTTTGCCCGTCCTGGCAAGTATATGTATACAAAAATGATATAATAATTAATTATTTGTTCACATTTTTTAGTTGCCTAAATTATGCGACCACAGTGCTTTATGTTACCGCTTGATTACTTGTCGAATTTATAAGTGATTTCAATCCTTTGTGTTGCCATTATTTTTGTTTGGGATCAAATAATTACTTGTCGAAATTAAGTGATTTTAATTCTTTGTGTTGCCGGTATTTTATTGGGATTTTAATTTTTGTGGAGAGAAAGGACCAAATTACTTGCCGCTTTATTTACACGAAAGTGTTTTTTGGGAGGGATATAACCAGAGATGAAACGGGAGATTGCTCATGCGAGGTCCCGAGGCAATCCCTACCGGTAGGCGGCGCTGGTGTTGGCAAACGCGTGTCTCAGGTCCATCTAACCCCTAACGCCATCTATCGGAAGAGACCACGAAGCACGAGCGTTAAGCTTAGAATAGGGTAAAACATATATGCATTGTTGCCAGAAAGCGGAATAAAGAGAGAGCGGAGATATTTTCTCGGACCTCTCTGTCTTTCTCGCTGTTAGCTTCTAGCAGAAGAGTCGAGGCAAAATCTTTCCGTTTCGCTTTGCCGAAAATCTACCAATATTCGATGTCATTTACATTTGCAGGCCAATGCCTTTATACATGATTTTTTCAGCATATTTATTTATCAGCATTGACTTATTTAAATCAATAATAAATTAAGGAAATGCGTATTTGATATATAATAATTATTGTAACTATAATTTCATCGTTATATTTCGCTTATTTCCGTAAAATCTGTATTTCTTTAGTTTATTATTGATTATTGTAAGTCAATGGCAATTTAAAAAAATTTAATCTTAAAAAAAAAAGGAAAGTACCGATCAGGAATCGAACCCGGACCCACGAATCGCCACGCGATTACCTTACCGCTTAGACCACGAGGCTTCTTCAGTGAACCGTAAACAGATAGTCTTTTTAAGGGCTTGAAATCTTCTATTGAGCCATATAAATAAACGAAGAACCGACATCTTTATTCATTATTATTCTATCATAATGGTACACAAATTAAAGAATAATTATATAATGTAGATTTTCAAAAGCTTATCCAATAACCAAGAACGGAAACTGCGAGCGTTGATTATTTATCTTCGTTCTTGGCTATTGGAAAAGCTTTTGAAAACTATTCAAAATATAATTATTCCTTAATTTGTGTACCATTATGACAGAATAATAATGAATAAAGCTGTCGGTTGCTCGTTTATTTATATGGTTTAAAAGAAGATTTCAAGCCCTTAAAAAGACTATCTGTTTACGGTGCACTGAAGAAGCCTCGTGGTCTAGGCGGTAAGGTAATCGCGTGGCGATTTGTGGGTTCGGGTTCGATTCCTGAACGGTACTTTTCTTTTTTTTTTAATATTAAAATTTTTTAATGGCCATTGACTTACAATAATCAATAATAAACTATAGAAATTCAGATTTTACGGAAATAAACGAAATATAACGATGAAATTATAGTTAAAATAATTATTATATATCAAATACGCATTTCCTTAATTTATTATTGATTTAAATAAGTCAATGCTGATAAATAAATATGCTGAAAAAATCATGTATAAAGGCATTGGCCTGCAAATGTAAATGACATCGAATATTGGTAGATTTTCGGCAAAGCGAAACGGAAAGATTTTGCCTCGACTCTTCTGCTAGAAGCTAACAGCGAGAAAGACAGAGAGGTCCGAGAAAATATCTCCGCTCTCTCTTTATTCCGCTTTCTGGCAACAATGCATATATGTTTTACCCTATTCTAAGCTTAACGCTCGTGCTTCGTGGTCTCTTCCGATAGATGGCGTTAGGGGTTAGATGGACCTGAGACACGCGTTTGCCAACACCAGCGCCGCCTACCGGTAGGGATTGCCTCGGGACCTCGCATGAGCAATCTCCCGTTTCATCTCTGATATAACAGACTTGCATTTTCTCTGTAAAATCGGTATGTGCGATCCCATTAATATTTGCGATTTAAATTCATATGTCGAAAGAAGAATCACATATTTGATTATGTATTTGAACTACCGTTAATTATTTTAGAAGTATCCGTTTTTTCTTACATTTTTTTAGCCAAATTTCGATCTTTTACATTGTAAATGTAATCTGTTTTACTGTAGAGAGTATAATCGGTATAAATTATTAGAAAAAACTATAAAGTTATTGCAACGTATTTTTATATTTTCGCCCCTATTTAAAGATACTGAAAAATTGTTGTGGTTTTGAAAAAGATAACTGGGAAAGCGCATGGACGGAGCAGTTGGCGAAAAATGAGAAAAATCTAAAAGCCAGTAACATACTTAAAGAAAAACGAGACGCCACCTCATTTTCTAGTACACATAGTATTCATCGATATATCGAGTTGGGGCTAGTGGTTGATAGAAGATTTCTTGACTTCCATAAAGGCACCAATTACGAGCAGTACCTGTTGACGATTATGAACATGGTTTCTGACTTTTATCATGACAGCTCATCAGGGAATCAAATGGATATAGTTGTAGTCCGAATTATATACTTGGAAAAGGAGAAGGAAGAGGTAAGCTAAACCAATATTGTATAATAAGTATTTTATAGCGGATAATTATACAGAGTGTAACATCAATGATGTTTTTAAGTATAACCACATATTCATGGCACTAAACTAAATAGAAAACATCTATACTATGACATCTGTGAAAGTATCATTACTGAGATAAATCAATTTAAAACCGATAAATCACAGCTTTTATTCAACGGAAAAATTACTTTTCTCTCACTTTCATCGACAGTTCCCCTTCAAAAACAAAAAAAATTTGTATTTCTACACCAAATCGTATTGTCGCACATGCATATACTCACTCGCACGCAACTACGCCGATTATTATTAATATTACCTCCTAATGTCTTACTTTCCTGATCCTAGTGCTAATGAAATTTATTTTCTGCCTATTTTTAAAAGGATCCTCAACAGCACCCATTTAGTTGAAATTTCTGGGTAACGATACGGCGTAACTTGTGACATAACTTTCAAATCGTTTTATCTTTTCCGTGACGCGACATATCAACGGCTCTAAGGTAGTCAAAAAACAAGTATTTCATTAAAAAAGATATTATAAGAAATCGTGTTTTTTTCCTGTTTTTGAAAATCTCACTGTTTTATAAGATAGAGCAGTTTGCTCCATCATAGAAGAGCAAAATGACTCGAAAATAGAATTTCATGTAAGGCCATAGTCTTCGCTGGAAATTTCAATCTAAGTCTCTTTAAGAATAAATAGTCATTTTTCATTTTATGATGGGACAAGCCAAAAAATTAAGAATATTTTTTTCTTTATGCTCTAGATTGTCCATAGTTTTTGCCTTTGTGCCTAGTACTTTTTGCATAGTGTCTGTCTAAATGGACTTACCAGTAAAACTAGCCAATTGCTAGACTAGATTATAGTTTATAGTGACTAGAAGTTGAAATGCTCATCAAAATGAAATATCTTACAATTCACCAAGCAAATCGTAATAAACTGAGAAAGAAAAACGCATGAGCATTTGCTAACTTATCTCTGAAATCTTCTGGTATCTAAGAGCATGCAAAGACTAATAATAATCTTCTGTAGCATCAACAAAAAATTATTCTTAATTTGTAGCTTGTCCCTTCATAAAATGAAAAAAGGCTTATCTTTTCTTCAAGGGATCCCTTAAGCTCTCTACTTAGATTGAAATTGTTAAAGAAGACTATGGCCTTACTTGAGAATCTATTTTCGAATCATTTTTCTCTTCCAATGATGTAGCGATCTGCTCTATCTGATAAAACAGTGAGATTATCAAAAACAGGAAAAAATACAATTTCTTATAATAGCTTTTTTAATATAATACTTATTTTTTGACAACCTTAGAGTAGTTTATATGTCGCGTTACCGAAAAGATAATACGACTTGATAATTAATGTACGAATAACGTCGTATTATTCTCCAAGCTTTTCAACCAAATGGGTGCTATCGAGGATCCTTTTAAAAATAAGCAGAAAATGAATTTCATCTGCATCAGGATCAAGAATGTAAGACATTAGGAGGTAATATGAAAATCGACGTAGTTACGTGCGTGTGTACGTATGCGTTACGGCATAGAATGTTTCTCATCCTCCCGACGGCCAACACTCCACCACGCAAAACATGGAAAGCATTCTCTCCGGCGCAATGAAACCTGGAATCGGGGAATTTCGGTAATTCTACTATATTAAATGTTGGGCGCCAGGTTTGATAACTGTGAATCAGGGTCTTAGAAATATAATCCCCATATACAATCGCTCCGCGGCTAGTCAGCCCCGTAAGGTAGGAGAGGGGCGGGATAAGTATAGGTTCGGGATAGAGGTCGGATCGGTCACAAACAGGGTAGAGAAAAATTAAAGAAACCATCCACAGGATAAATTCTGAAACATCATCGAGGCTTTAATCTTTCTATAAATTTTCCTATTACAACTGCTGCCTCGGTCAATCCTCCGTATTCTAATCGCTTCAAACCGAAAACACTTATAATATATACGTAACGATCCCTTACATTCATACTCAAGTCTCAAACACGCATACACATACATACACCAAACCGAGAAGCGGGGAAGTGTGGAACTTCTGGTTGATGTTACTAGGGTAATTTCTCGTTCGCATGGGGGATAAGGCCCGTTGTTGAAGAGCATTAGTGAGCCCCTATTTAATAGCCAAGTCCCGAAGGAGGCTTCCACTGAGTCATGAGACCTTGCTCCAGTAGGGAGGCACGCCATGGGAACTCCTATTTCCGATCGCGCAACTCGGAAGGCGCCCCGATGGGGGAGATACTCGGTCGGGGTCCAATTCAGGGACGCCTGACACTTCTCGAACCACACGTTGACGAAACAAGTCCAGGTCCCGTCCTACGACCGATCGGATATCTGTCCCCGCCACGTGAGTGGGATACTTGAGAAAATATCGCCACGCTCTTATGAAGAGCAACGCCACAGACTCGGGGATCCGATTAAATAGGCCAACCGATGGCCATCTTGTATGACAAAAGAGAAATCAACACGGAAAAGGGGACCAACCTACTCGAGCCATGTTCTCCACCTTATCTAAATCGCCCTTCGGTAAGGAGATTCCTGGGAAGAGTCACCCTAGAGTAAGGCCCAAGAATTCTCGCGAAAAGGGGAAAAGGACAACCTCCGCAACTCCTTCCAGGAGGGAAAATTCCCGGAAAGCTTCTTTCAGGATGCATCCTCCCTCCTAGGCCGATCGCGCACCCACTAATCCGCCACGTGAAAGAGAGAAGGAGTCAAATCAGACCTTTCTAATAATCAACATTGACGGGAGTTTCCTGTCACAGGTCCTTACCGTCCCTTGGTATCTCCTACCCTCCACAGCGATGATTATGGCCTCAGATTCTTCCACCTTCCATTCCACTATGCTCAAAAACTGGTCCACATCCGTTTTCCTCGGAGGTCGAGACACTCGAGGGAGCGTTCTCTCTTCACATCTTCTTCTACTTGCCGACTTCCCGTAACTTCCCCACTCCTCAATCTATACAACGGATGTTTATGATGTGATTGGATTACTCAGATAATTGGACTTATTATTCCTGGTGATTAGCCAATTGGTTCTGTTGGCGTAATAGCAGTGATGATAGAAAGCGGGTATTCGTTCCCCCCACTATGCAACCATAGGCTCACTACGACTCCGAAAGCCTTCTGGAAATTCTGGCATGCGTGAGACATCCCCACTCGTGTCCCTTCTCGCTGATCACATATACCATCACAGCGATGCATACGTGTCTCGGCTTCCGTCGCTTGACTTCGGCAAGCTTCGTTGAACGTAAGTACGAAAGAGAGCGGTATACTTTTCTCGGACCTCTCTTTCTCGCGCTCGATCTTCGTTCGTTTAACCAACGAGCAAAGCCGTGCTAGCCGAAGCAAATTAAGAAATGTCTTTTCTGGCAGCTATGAAAAAAAGCTGGCCACGTTGAATGAATATTAAAATAATATTTACAAGCAGCCATTAATTTATTATATTTTATAATAAATAAGGAAATGCGATGATTTTACGTAACATTGATCAATTTTGTTGAGACTCATATGTTACGTATTATTATTAAAAATATTTCATTTTCTTAATGTATTATTTAATTTAGTAGAATAATGGCAATAAAAAAAAAATCATTATGAAAACAAAATTTAAAAAAATTGCACGAGTCTTCGGGAATCGAACCCGAGCCCGCGATAACAGCAGGCAATCGCTTTACCATCTATGCTATGGCACTTATTTGGCAGCTTAGAAGCAAAGTCGCAAGTCGCTTATTAAAGCGATGGAACCTTTCTCTATTAAGTTTAATTTCCAGAAGAAAGTATTAATTATAATCTTAAATTTATTTTGTAACGTGGCAGGTCCAGACGGGATCCTAGCCACGTTAAGAGTTCCGAATTTTCGCGCCCGACGCGCTATTGGTTGTCTCGCGAGAACTCCAGCGCCGATCGCCGCGCTGCCGCGAGCTCGCGGCGAGGCTGTCACTGCCTGTCAGACTGTCAAATAGACAAGACGCTAGGAGAAGAAACTCGAAAACGAGGCGTACGAAAGCTGAACCGGACCGTGACAATTGAGAGGGAGAAAACGTGCCAGGAGAAACAGATAGAAATAGGACAAGCGCATAAGGCACGCGGCGAAATAGGAATTTGCCTGATAGGAGATAAGGTAGGCGATCAAATTATTAGCGCGAATCTGTCTCTTGCCCGGTGTGTGTTACTGCCGGGAAGAGACCCGTAATTTTTAAGAAGTGCGGCCCCGACTCGAACGGGAAGGAAATTGCGGCTAGCTTAGGGTTCGGCACTCGGGCGACCCTGAGAGGTTAGAATCACGGGAAAGCCGGAAAAGCGGCGAATAGTGCTCCGCGGACATCGAAGGCCATTCGGACGGCCCACGGCGGGCCTGGCGCCCTAACGGAAATAAAAATTACACCGAATGCGCCGAGAGCACCAACAGCATCACCGTTTATTAGCAAAATTGTAGTATTTTTATGAGTTTCCGCAAATCGATGGCCTATCGTATAGATTCCCCGTACAAACAGCCGGGAGAGGCCCTGGCAGCAGAAGCCAGTGTACATAGATAATTATTTAAACTTTTGAATGTAAGCACCCACAAGAAAGATAGAAGTAAAATTGTGATTTCCTTTTATGAAAATTATTTAGAGTGCTTACTTATTTTCAGAAAATACCTCTCCCCGAATTTGCGCGTTACAAATGGCGCCCAACGTGGGGCGATCGTGCCGAACCACGGGAAATGGAAAAAACTAGCCGATAGCGTGTAAAATAAATTGCGAGCGAAGTAATAGGCATGGAAAATAGGAAAATTTTATGTTTTTCAGGAATAAGAGCCTAAAATAAATTAAAGAAGCAAGTAACTAGCGGAAAGAAGTCTGACCGTTAGTTAGTTGAATATTTCGGCCGGAGAGAGGCACTCCGGCGAGCCTGGCCGCGGCAGTAGCGCGCACCAGTGTTGACGTTTTTTTCGCGCGGCACAGTCGGCCGAGCGTAACGACGTCAACAACGGTTTGACTTAGATCAATTCCAAGAACAAATTTGAGATTTTAAGCGGATGTATTATTCCGAAATAATAGCGCCGTCCTTTTCTTTTTCATGCCTATAGAAAATAGTAGGTACATAAAGTTGATGTAGTATTATATTACTCGACAAAAATTTTAGCGAAGAATATATGTGTATATGTGTGTAGAGGCTCCTCCCTGTAAATAGTGCTGCCTGCGGCGCACAGCGATAAAATATTTAATGCTGCAAATAGCGCATTTAAATGAAAAGGAAATATCAAAAAGGTTAGGAATTCGGTTTTTTTTTTAAATTTGAGATTATTTACCGGTTATGGCAAAGGCCAGCGGCAGAGCCTCGAGGGGGCGCACTGAGGGTGTTTGTAGTTTTCGTGGAGTTATTGGCGGAAATAACCTTGAAATAGAAAATGAGAGATATCCGGACCTATAAGCATCGGTCGGAGAGAAATTTTTAGTCCCCCTCATAACCTCTAACATACTACACACATATATTCAAGCAAATAAGTGAAGTAACGCCTTTAGCGTAGCGGCGTACTTTTCGGTGCGGTCCTTTAATCCAGGCGAGCGCCTAATTTGTAAATTAACCCTGGATTTTAGGATTAGTAATAAGCAGTATTGAAAAATGTTTTTTTTTTGTTGATTCTTGTAAATAGGAATTTAGAGAGGCAAGGTGAACTCTCTCAGCGTTATTTTGTAGTATAGGTTATGTATTTGAGAAATTAGTAAATCCAGCCAAAAAGGCTAATGCTTATGTGCCCCACTCCTCTCCCATAGTAAATATAGGTCATTTAAGAGACTTCAAGGTTAACGAGGCTCGAAGGGCCTGAATCAGCGTTAATCGTCGTGGGAGTGAAACTGATCAACGTCGCTATCAAGAAAAGAAGAATCGAGGACAATGGGCAAAGGAAATAAGTCCCGAAGTCGCGATGAACGTGCCCAGGTACGGGAAGAACGGAAAGTCTCCTGGGAATTCATCAAGAAACAAATTAGCCAGCTCTCCCCGTCGGAATTAAAGGAAATATTGGAATCAGAAGGACTCAACACCGACTCTGCCATCTCGGTCTTGCAAGATAGATTGCTGCGCTATCGGGTGAGGCAAATGGATGGGCCTGAGGCAGCAAGGTGGGACATTACCCGGGATCAGGCCAGGGAAACGGCTACACTGCCAAGCAGTGAGATAAGAGGCAGTGACATAGAGGCTACTGACACTGATAATGCCTACGCAGTGTCAACGGCTGTCACTGTTGTAATACCAACAACAGTGACAAACTCTATCATCACTATGGTCACGGCAACGACTACTGCCACGACCCTAACCACCTCGATCAGCCTACCCATTCCATCGACCTATGCACCAAGGCCAGCAGTGAGCACAGCCTACGACTTGTGGCAAGATCCAATGCCAGCCACAACTACGATGCCTTCTCCAATTTCCCGGAATCCAGCAATAACGAGTGCGAGCGAGAATCTCAGGACTTCCTCCAACTATCTGCAAGCTCCTATAGGAACGAGGCCTAGGGTCATGCTCACTAGCAGCCACCAGTCAGCTCGGCCTGAAGAAGAGTCCGAGACTGACCAACGCGAAGCAGCCAGAAAGGCCTTAGACCTTTTCCAGAAGTTATCACTAAGAGCTAGCGAGAAGAAAAGGCGGGAGAAACAGAACGATGGCCGGAATGGATCAAAGGGATCTCCTTACAGTAAGAGGCCAGTCTCCAAGCCTACAAAGTCCTCGAAGAAAAGAAATGGACACTCTTCAGAAAGCAGCGACGACAGCGAGGACGAAGATGACTCCCCAGATGACTCCAGTTCGGACTACGATAGCAAGCCAGAATCGGATGGCTCAGAGAGCCCCGACGAGTCAGACGATGACAGGTCAGCAAAGCACTCGTCATCTGGCAAGAAGAAACGAAGACGAGCCACCTTAGGGGGAAACAAAGCAGTGGATGCCTTAACGAAATGGCGGATTTCATATGCCAACGAGAAAAGCGAGAGTGCTGACTCGTTCTTAGAAAGGGTTGAGCGATGCTGCCGAGGATCGGGCCTAAAACAAAGTGCCATCCTCGAGGCCTTACCTGTAGTGCTGACAGGAGAGGCAGAGAAGTGGTATCGCCTTGACGGAAGATTCTGCAAGATTTGGAAAGAATTCGAAGTCGAGTTTCGCCGACGATTCAAAACCAAGGATTCTCGCCGAAGAATCAAAGAACAAGCGAAGAATCGGCTACAAGGCGAAAATGAGCCTATGGTGGAGTTCATCGAAAATATGAGAACTATATTTTCGTATATGGATCCAACCCTGTCAGAAGCTCGGCAGTTAGATGTTGTGTACCTAAACTTACGTCCTTGGTACACACACCGATTCCTAAGAAGCCATTTCTCCTCGTACCGAAAATTAAGGAAGCTCGGGGAGGAAATCGAGTTGCTAAGAAGGCAGGAAAAGCTGCGTAAAGGCCAAACTATCCCAGGGACCTTGCCAGTGCCTGCAGCGGTCTACATTGGCAGCCGCAGGAACCAAGAGAAATGCGCAGCAATTGGAGACGAAGAAACAGCGCAATCGCCATCTCCAACAGGATAGAAACCAGGGCAAAAGAAGCTTAACGGGAAGGCCAGAGGCCGGGGAGCGCCTAACTCAGCCAAGTCCGAGCACAAGACAGTGGGCGCAACAGCATCAGGGAATGAACCGGTGAATGTTGAGCAGAATCCAGATGCTCCTCCACAGAGAAATTACTCCGCCAGCTCAGCCAATTACCAGAGAAAAGCGGAACAGATCCGTAGAAATAAGAGTGTCTACCCTTGCCATAACTGTCGTCAATTGGGACATTGGATGGCGGAATGCCCATTCCCGAAGCCTCCACAGTCGGCAGTCAAGGCAGATGCCTCCAAAGCCCCGACAAATGCAACGGGAAACGAGACGAGAGGCCAGTGAAACGGGTCGACACTGCCTCTAAGATGGATCAACTGACCCTCCAACCAGAAGAAAGCAGACAGCGTTCAGAAGGGAGAAAACTCATAGCCATCTCTGCCACTGTTGTTCATCCGGATGTAAAGCCCAGGAAGAAAGAAGAGCTCGATGTTCGAGCATGCCTAGGCATCTGTCTGGATGGTTCTAATGTCTTCGGCCTCATAGATACGGGGTCCGAACGGACATATATAGGCGGAGCTTTGGCCTTGAAGTTTGCCTCTCAAAGCAGCCAGGAGGGAAAGTTTGAAGTGAAAATGGCAAATGGCCAATATACTCCAGCAGTCAGCAAAGCAGCACTGGACTGGACCATCGATGAGGCCACAGAAGAATTAGAGGTTTATCTAGCGCCTAAATTGACAATGGAAGTCATTCTAGGCATGGATTTCCTCAAGAAGTTTGGGTTAGCAATCGACACTGCAACGGAAACTTGGCAGCGGGGAGAAGGATTCAGCAACCCGTACTTGCGGTATCGAGGCCCAGCTCAGCCTGCGAGCGAGGATGTGAGCGTATTGGCCAGAGTAGCTAACACCAAACAATCGCCAAGGGAAATAGCAAATAGCAAGGACAATCGACCATATATCTGGGTATTCCTTCTAGGCAGAGGAATCAAAGCCTTACTGGATACTGGCACTGTTCGGTCGTACCTTGGCGAGAGAACTATCCCCATCCTGGCAGGGGACATAGACAGAACTGCGACAGGAGAGATCCGACTAGGTGATGGAAGCCTAAGTCCGACGATAGGCGAAGTTTACCTGGAAATGGAGATAGGGGACTTCAAGAAGAAGCTGCGAATGCGAGTCGCGCCCAGCCTGGACTACGACTGCATATTGGGCATGGACTTCATAAAGGCCTTCGAGCTGGAGATCGACCTAGCTAATTCGATCTGGCGAGCGAGAAGAGGCCACTGGCATACCTTTGCGGGAGAAGCAGCGCAAGCTCCTCAGAGGCTACGGAATCCTGCCTGCGCAGCATTAGAAAGCTTATCGGACTGGCAAGCGTCAATAGTTGAAAGGTTTAGACTGAAGCATTTTAAACCTGTGTCGGACACTCCAGGGATCACCAAATTAGTAACTCACCGGATTGACGTACAAGGAAACGCGCCCATCAGGCAGCGCGCCAGGCGAATATCTCCTCGAATGTACGAGATAGCTCATAATGAAGTGGACAAGATGCTAGCTGCAGGGATTATTGAAAGATCGGAAAGTGCATGGGCCAGTTGCCCCGTAATAGTGCCAAAACCAAATGGCAAACATCGTTTCTGTATTGATTACAGAGCGGTTAATGAAGTCACCAGGAAAGATGCCTATCCCTTGCCTCACATGGAAGCTATACTAGACAAGCTGCGTTCCGCTAGGTATATCTCGACACTCGACTTAAGCCAGGCATACTTCCAAGTCGTCCTGGAAGAGACCAGCAAAGAAGTAACTGCCTTCATAGTACCAGGAAGAGGATTGTTCCAGTTTCGAAGAATGCCTTATGGGCTCACCAACGCTCCTGCCACGTTCCAGAGGCTAATGGATCGATTGATAGGACCGGAGCTAGAGCCTAATGTCTTCGCTTATTTGGACGATCTGATAATTGTAACTTCGACCTTCGAGGAACATATGCGTTGGCTGTAACGGGTGGTCAACATCATAGAAAGGGCAAACCTCGAGATAAATTGGGAGAAGAGCAAACTTTGCAGGGCAGAAGTCACTTTTCTGGGCTATGTGGTGAACCAAGAAGGCTTATCGCCTGACAAAGAAAAATTGAAGCCTATCGTCGAATACCCTCCACCTGAAAACTTGAAGCAGCTTAGAAGATTTCTGGGAATGATAGGCTGGTATGCCAAATTTTTACCAGAATTAGCGAATGACAAGATTCCCCTGGTGGAGCTACTCAAGAAGAACGTTAAATGGCAATGGGGTGAGGCACAACAGTTAGCCTTTGCAAAGCTAAAGCAAGCTCTCTGTACCGCCCCAGTCCTAGCAAGACCGGACTTTATGAAGCCATTTATGATACAAACTGACGCCAGCGACTTCGCGATTGGGGCTGTGCTAGTACAAGAAATAGAAGGAGAAGAGCACCCCATCGTATATGTGAATCGCGTGCTAACGGCAGCTGAAAGAAAATATGCAACAACAGAGAAGGAATGTTTGGCAGTAGTATGGGCCATTAAGAAGCTGCGCCCATACATAGAAGGCTATACATTTACAGTTGTGACTGACCACAGCAGCCTAAGGTGGTTAAACAACTTAAAGGATCCGACAGGGAGATTGGCTCGGTGGGCTCTATCACTGCAGGCTTGTGATTACAAGATTGTCCACCGAAAAGGAGCCTTACATCATGTGCCCGATGCGCTGTCAATAGCTATGGAGTCTACCATCCTAGCAGAGAAGAAGTTAGAAAATGCGGTAGCGGCTATGTCAGAGCATCCGGAGGAGTGGTACCAGCGCCGACTGGTCAACATCCAGAAGCACCCCAAGATGTTCCCTGATTGGAAGGTAGAGGAGGGCAGAATCTATTGCCATAAGCCCGACCTCACGCATGAAATGCTAGGCCATGATGATAATGCCTGGAAGTTGGTATTACCGGAGAAACTGCAACAAGAAGCTATCGAGGAGGCCCATGCTGCACCTTCCTCAGGCCATCTTGGTGTCTCTAAAACGTATAAGCGCCTATTAGTCCAATACTATTGGCCTGGCATGCACCGAGACGTTGCGTCCTACATTAGAACGTGCAAAACTTGTCAGCAAAATAAGACGAGTCAACAAGCACCGATAGGACTCATGGAAGGCCGTATAGCAGAGAAACCTTGGACAGTAGTCGCCGCCGATGTGATGGGACCGTTACCAGCCAGCAAAAATGGATTTCGGTACATCGTTGTCTTTTTAGACAATTTTAGCAGATGGATAGAGTTAAAGCCTCTACGAAATGCTAACGGGGCTGCTATCACCAAGGCTTTTGAAGAACTTGTAGTCTACAGGTGGGGAGCACCCGAGATTATGCTGACGGAAAACGGAACCGAATTCATCAACAAGCATCTAGGCAGCTTCCTAAAAGAGCACGGGATACGACATTACACCACGCCGCCTTACCATCCTCAGGCAAACCCAGTGGAACGTGTCAACCGTGTGGTCAAAGGGATGATTTCGGCCTACATTGGACTTAACCACCGTACCTGGGACGTCCACCTCAACGAATTCCGTTTCGCTGTCAACACTGCACATCATGAGGCGACTGGCGAGACCCCGGCGTTCCTGAACTTCGGCAGAAATCCTGAGTGCGTGCGTAGCGTGCGTAGGCAAATAGAAGAGCCTAAACTCTTGCGGAAGACTGATCCGACTGCGTGGATCGACCGAGTCTCACGATTGCATAGATTAAGCGACCTGGTGCAAACGCACATAGAGCGAGCGAGTGCGAAACAGGCGAAATATTACAACCGGGGTCGGAGAGCTGTAAAGTTTGAGCCTGGCGATCTGGTTTGGCGGCGTAATCATGTATTGTCGTCCGCCGCGGACGGATTCGCTGCCAAACTAGCTCCTACCTATGTAGGGCCGTTCCCGAACTCCAAGATTGTATCTGCGACCGTGTACGAACTGGAGGATGATAACGGTAAAAGTCATCCGAAAGTTCATGTATCGGACCTCAAACCCTTTCAGGCCGTAGTTGCCGGGAGCGACCAGATAGTGCATATGACCAAAGGGCAGGCGACAGTACCTTCACTCTGTTCAGAGTCCCAATCATCCCCTATTCACAATCCAAGGGGGGAGGCGTTACAGAAGCCTGTAGGACCCAAACATAGCTCTGTCACCCTTCCTGTTGACTCCCAGGCCTGGAAGAAACGGTTGAGGCCTCGAGACCGTTGATTATCGCGTATAGGATCGAATTTATATATATATTTTTTTTTGAGGCCTAATTACCCTACTTTCTCGGTTCCAGGCCTATAGAACAAAAAAAGAAAGCAAGGAGAGAGAAAATGTCTCGAGCTTTTTTCCGATCCGGCAAGCGTATCCCATTGGGCCGGATACCAGAGGGCCTGAGGCCTTACATCCTACCCATGGGGGAAAATTTACCCTTCGCCCCTGAAGGGGCAGTAGACGAGGCAGACCGATTCGGAGGGGACATGGAGCCTGGCGGTGGCAAGACCCCCCCGCCCCCGCTAACCTCTAAGGGAGTGTTAGAAGTATTTGGGTTATCTAACCCCAAGACGTCCGAGCTTGAGGCCGATGGAGGTGAACTACTAATCGGTCCCCGAGATGTCCTCCTACGGGCCACTCCTCCGGAGACCTATTCACAGATGGCCGTGGCCTGGGAGGAGGGCCCCCGGCCCTTCGCTCAGTGCTGGGCTTGCGGCATATATGGCCACCGCCCTCGGGAGTGTACCTCGAGCCATCAGAGGCCATATTGCCCAAAGTGCGGGTGGGCCTACGAGGAAGAGGCCACCTGCCTCCGTTGTGGCCCCCGCCACTGGGCTGGACTGGGGCTACCAATGCCTCCTCGCCCGGAGCGGCTCCAATGGACCCAAAACCTCTACATCCCGGAGGGATACGAACGCCGCGTCCGCGCAGGCCGGCGAGGAGAAGCAGCCCGAGCCGAGTGGTGGGCCAGGAATGGACCACGAGTGACCGCGGAGAAGGCCCAGTGGCAAGCTCACCTTCTCCGCTCCCGCTACCCAAATCCATAGGCCTATGCCTTCCCTGAAGACTAAGAGGGGCAGGACTACTCTCCACACATTTATATTCCTTTCTCTTATATTGTTGTTTTTTTTTTTTTTTTTGTTAAGAAGAGTTCATTTTTCATTCCATTATACCGTTGCTACCGCAATCTAAGTTTTGTATCGAGAGGGAATAAAAGCCTGTTCATTATATCCGATTCGTTCATGAGGAATCTAGCTACCACACTAATCCCATACCTACCCACTTTACTCTCTCCTACCCTGGGTATAGTGAAAGGGGGGAGGATTGTAACGTGGCAGGTCCAGACGGGATCCTAGCCACGTTAAGAGTTCCGAATTTTCGCGCCCGACGCGCTATTGGTTGTCTCGCGAGAACTCCAGCGCCGATCGCCGCGCTGCCGCGAGCTCGCGGCGAGGCTGTCACTGCCTGTCAGACTGTCAAATAGACAAGACGCGAGGAGAAGAAACTCGAAAACGAGGCGTACGAAAGCTGAACCGGACCGTGACAATTGAGAGGGAGAAAACGTGCCAGGAGAAACAGATAGAAATAGGACAAGCGCATAAGGCACGCGGCGAAATAGGAATTTGCCTGATAGGAGATAAGGTAGGCGATCAAATTATTAGCGCGAATCTGTCTCTTGCCCGGTGTGTGTTACTGCCGGGAAGAGACCCGTAATTTTTAAGAAGTGCGGCCCCGACTCGAACGGGAAGGAAATTGCGGCTAGCTTAGGGTTCGGCACTCGGGCGACCCTGAGAGGTTAGAATCACGGGAAAGCCGGAAAAGCGGCGAATAGTGCTCCGCGGACATCGAAGGCCATTCGGACGGCCCACGGCGGACCTGGCGCCCTAACGGAAATAAAAATTACACCGAATGCGCCGAGAGCACCAATAGCATCACCGTTTATTAGCAAAATTGTAGTATTTTTATGAGTTTCCGCAAATCGATGGCCTATTGTATAGATACCCCGTACAAACGGCCAGGAGAGGCCCTGGCAGCAGAAGCCAGTGTACATAGATAATTATTTAAACTTTTGAATGTAAGCACCCACAAGAAAGATAGAAGTAAAATTGTGATTTCCTTTTATGAAAATTATTTAGAGTGCTTACTTATTTTCATAAAATACCTCTCCCCGAATTTGCGCGTTACAATTTACTTCGTATGTCTTTTCATAATAAAACAAAATATTTTTTTTACATATTTCTAAACATTAATGACTTTAACAGCTGTAACTTCAAAAAGTGACTCTAACATTGCGGAGAACATTTTTGAAAGCTGCAGAATTAAAAATAAGTAACCCAAGAATCGTATTTGGTATTTAATATGTCATTCCTATTGCAATGTATTTAATTTAAAATACCTCATAAATAGAAAAACGATTAATCGTTCTTAACAAGTAAAAGCACGTGGCTGACAGAGATTAAGTCGATATTTATAATAGATAATATATGAAAATAAATAAATAAATTGTGATCGATTTTTTGCATTTTCAAATAGTAGTATCGCATAATTAAAAGAGGTAGTGCAAAAGGGGATGAGCTAGTCTAAAGGATCGATATCGCAATTTTGGCAAATCATGGAATAGTTCCTCCCTATCTTTCTCCTTTAATTTTTACAATTTCTGAGAAATAAGCATCGTTTGCTAATTTTGATTTTCTCCTTCCGTACGAACAATAAGGTGCGGGTACACGGCGCGTGAAGTACCTTTTTGAGCCGGAAAAATTGCTTTCCTTGAAAAAAGTTGTTTAGACATCGTAGAAAGTAGACATTTAGGGCTACACGTTGATATGCTTATTTCTCAGAAATTGTAAAAATTATCGGAGAAAGATCGGGAGGAACTATTCGATGATTTGCCAAAATTGCGATATCGATCCTTTAGACTAGCTCATCCACTTTTGCACTACCTCTTTTAATTATGCGATACTATTATTTGAAAATGCAAAAAATCGATCACAATTTATTTATTTATTTTCATATATTATCTATCATAAATATCGATTTAATCTCTGTCAGCCACGTGCTTTTCCTTGTTAAGAACGATTAATCGTTTTTCTATTTATGAGGTATTTTAAATTAAATAGATTGCAATAGGAATGACATATTAAATACCAAATACGATTCTTGGGTTACTTATTTTTAATTCTGCAGCTTTCAAAAATGTTCTCCGCAATGTTAGAGTCACTTTTTGAAGTTACAGCTGTTAAAGTCATAAATGTTTAGAAATATTAAAAAAAAATATTTTGTTTTATTACGAAAAGACATACGAAGTAAATAAATTTAAGATTATAATTATTACTTTCTTCTGGAAATTAAACTTAATAGAGAAAGGTTCCATCGCTTTAATAAGCGACTTGCGACTTTGCTTCTAAGCTGCCAAATAAGTGCCATAGCGTAGATGGTAAGGCGATTGCCTGCTGTTATCGCGGGCTCGGGTTCGATTCCCGAAGATTCGTGCAATTTTTTAAAATTATGTTTTCATAATGATTTTTTTTTATTACCATTAATCTACTAGATTAAATAATACATTAAGAAAATGAAATATTTTTAACAATAATACGTAACATATGAGTCTCAACAAAATTGATCAATGTTATGTAAAATCATCGCATTTCCTTATTTATTATAAAATCTAATAAGTTAATGGCTGCTTATAAATATTATTTTAATATTCATTCAACGTGGCCAGCTTTTTTTCATAGCTGCCATAAAAGACATTTCTTAATTTGCTTCGGCTAGCACGGCTTTGCTCGTTGGCTAAACGAACGAAGATCGAGCGCGAGAAAGAGAGGTCCGAGAAAAGTATATCGCTCTCTTTCGTACTTACGTTCAACGAAGCTTGCCGAAGTCAAGCGACGGAAGCCGAGACACGTATGCATCGCTGTGATGGTATATGTGATCAGCGAGAAGGGACACGAGTGGGGATGTCTCACACATGCCAGAATTTCCAGAAGGCTTTCAGAGTCGTAGTGAGCCTATGGTTGCATAGTGGGGGGAACGAATACCCGCTTTCTATCATCACTGCGTAATAGTCGGTTCCCGCTTCAAAATATAGTCTGTTGGTACTGTTATTCTCCTAGTGAATTTTGGTTTTCTCTCGGGTAATTGAGATAGTATCGGCGAAGGATGCCAGCTTCTATCTTTAATCCTCGCTCTACTCGCTTCCTATCCCTCTCTCCTTTTTTTCCTGCTGGGCCCACTCTTCTCGCTCAACTCCATCCATAACTCACTCCACACTCCTACCATTTCTCCCCACGTTTCCACTACCCCCTCGCCACAGAGCCCACAGTCTCTCTCTCTCTCTCTCTCTCTCTCTCATACTATCACTTATTCATACAGATAAACTAATAAGACTAGCCGAGACACATATATGCTAATTCCATACAATGGGAGGAGCATAGACAAATCCGGGTAACGTTTTAGAAGAAACTTCTAGACGATACGAAATTATCAGTATTAACGGGATCCCTCAAGCCCTCTTTAGCCAACATTACGGAACGAAAAACGAGAGAGAATTGTCCAGCGCTATTTTTCGACCGATTTCATTGTCATTTGGCTTGTTGGAATCGTTACGACTCGCACCGTGTCATAAATAAAGCCGTATTTTCCAAAAAACATAAAAAAATAAAATTGTTTAAAAATTTGCATTAATAATATTTAAACGCAAAATAAATTGAAGAATCGGGCTTCTTTATGACGAGGTGCCAGACCTAATGATTCCAACAAGACTAAAAACATTGAAATCGGTTGAAAAATAGAGCCGTATCATTGTCCCGCGTTTCTGAGGTGGACGAAAAGCAAACATTGTTAGGAAGGAAGCTAGGTTTGCTCCCCTCTCGCGACTCACGCTAACGTGTTCCCCCACTCCAGCATCAAAACTTACTGCGAAGCTTTCCACATACAGGGTGTATCTCTAACGGCGGCATATAGGAGATTCGTGTTAGTTGACTATAGCGCTCAGGAAGATGGTAACTGAGAGCGCTGATTGGTCAATATCATGTAGTGCCAACTTGAAATGGTCCGTTACCAATAGATGAATACGAAAAATGAGACCCATCCGCCATTTTGGAGTGGAGAAGTGTTTACATGCTAGTTGTAGCAGAAAGAGGTGTGAAATGTAAAAATGTCAAATAGTGAGGTTACTAAAGTAAAAATGGAAAATAATGAATGGAAAGTAAGAATATTCGAACTGTCCATTCATTATTTTCCATTTTTACTTTAGTAACATCACTATTTCACATTTTTCCATTTCACACCTCTTTCTGCTACAACTAGCATGTAAACACTTCTCCACTCCAAAATGGCGGATGGGTCTCATTTTTCGTATTCATCTATTGGTAACGGACCATTTCAAGTTGGCACTACATGATATTGACCAATCAGCGCTCTCAGTTACTATCGTCCTGAGCGCTATAGTCAACTAACACGAATCTCCTATATGCCGCCGTTAGAGATACACCCTGTATTTACTCTTTTCTCCTATCTGTAGCTATACATATATAAATACGGCTAAAATAATGTTGAGAAGATTTCATTTCGCCGATATAATGAAATTGCTAAAAAAGTAATTATCATTTTGAAATAAAATTGTGGAAAAGGAGATTTCGTAATGCTTGAAATATAGGGCAAACGGCGAAACGCGGGACAATGGTACAGTCGTATTTTTCAAAAGAATTTCATGAGACTAGTCGGAGCTAAAGCCATTCTTCATGTAGATTGTCCTAAAGAGTTCGCATTTTCGATAAAGCTTATAGTTTTTCAGCTATGAACGATTGAAGTTGCACGGCGCACAAATACATATTTCCTCTCTCGCTTACATCAGCTGTTGCGCATGTTCATCTTCAATCGTTCATAACTGGAAAACTATAAGCTTTATCGAAAATGCGAGCTCTTTAGGACAATCTACATGAAGAATGGCTTTAATTATTACTAGTCTCATCAAATTCTGTTGAAAAATACGACTGTACCATAGTCCCGCATTTCGCCGTATGCCCTATATTTCAAGCATTAGGAAATCTCCTTTTCTACAATTTTATTTCAAAATGATAATTGCATTTTTAGCAATTTCATTATATCGGCAAGATGAAATGTTCTCAACATTATTTTAGCAGTATTTATATATGTATTGCTACAGATAGGGGAATAGCGTAAACATGAGAGGAAAACTTCGCAGTAAGGTTCGATGCTAGAGTGGGGGAACACGTTAGCGTGAGCCGCGAGAGGGGAGGAAGCCTAGCTTCGTTCTTAAAAATTTTTGCTTTTCGTCCACCTCAGAAACGCGGGACAATGATACGGTTCTATTTCTCAACCGATTTCAATGTTTTTAGGCTTGTTGGAATCGTTAGGTCTGGCATCTCGTCATAAAGAAGCCCGATTTTTCAATTTCTTTTGCGTTTAAATATTATTAATTCAAATTTTTAAACAATTTGATTTTTTTTACGTTTTTTGGAAAATACGGCTGTATTTAAGACACGGTGCGAGTCCTAACGATTCCAACAAGCCAAACAACATTGAAATCGGTCGAAAAATAGCGCTGGACAATTCTCTCTCGTTTTTCGTTCCGTAATGTTGGCTACAGTCCGAGACCATAGAAGTAGTAGAGCTAAACAGGACTTGGATGAAGTGTAGGTGAGGGAAAGTGAAGAGAGGTGAGGGGGGTATTCTAAATAAGGATCGGACCATATATGGGCATGTCCAAAAGAAGTTTCGATCCAAATATGGTTATGTCCAAATATGGTTCGTGTGCGTTTTTGGGTGGGTGGGTGGGATGTCCCCCTGGCTTCGCCCTTCAAAAATAAGGTCCCGCCCACCACCACCACCCACCGCCACCCCCTTTTTTTTTAATCCCGCGCGTTTCTTCCCGCCCGAGAGTTGGGGCAGTATGAGGGTGTAAGAGGATGTGCACCTGGATGCGTGCCGCCGACAAGGCCCCGACCCCGTCGGCAAGGCAGTGAGTATCTTTATCAGCATGAAAAAAGTATTAATATTTTAAACTTGTGTGTGTGTGTGTGTGTGTGTCGAGATAGAGAGACGAGGAGGTATTCGCTACCATAAGCGCGCGTTAATAGTTCCTGCCTGTCTCATACAAATGATTTTCGTAACCTTAAAAAACCTCTCTCCAGTGAGATGGAGGAGGAGGAGGAGGAGGAAATTGAGGGTACCTCAATTATTCTTCAATTGGTTAAAAGAAATCTAATTTCAATACTTCAATTGTTCTCTATATGTATATAAAACAATTAATGTGTAAATTAATTCTCTACTATACATATTAAAATATTTTCTTAATTAACATATTGTAACAGTATGGTATATAAAAGAGAGTGAATCATATTCAAGAATATTACTGTGATTCAAGTGTGTCTATCGTCAACGTAACGAAGTTGGTTGATTGTTTGAGAAAATTTCATTTCTCTCTCTCTCTTTATATAATATTTTTTGTATTATCAATAATATATACATATACACAATGGTTGATTGCTTAAAAATGTTGACTTCCTACGAGAGAGAGATTCGTGAAAAATATTACTCTTTAATGGAAAATACATCATCATCGATTGAAGACTACATAAACTTTATTAAAAAGTGTAATAAAGCAATAAAAAGTATAAAATTATATATGAATATGAAAATTGGTGTGGGAAGAAAAATAAGTGCAAAGGCAAAACTTAATAGAATATTTGGTTTAATGAGAATTATTGAAAGAAAAAAAAGAGTTGTTTAATGACAAAAAATGAGAAAATTGCTGGTGGTGGTGGTGTTGGTGGTGAAAAGAAAATAAATAAAACGAATAAAAAAAGATATATGTGGCAAGAAGTACAATCAAATTTCAAAAATAGACATCAAACTAGTGTTATAATAAATGTGTCACATATTGAACCAATTAACTTTATGTTGGATGTAAAAGATAGTGTTCTCCAGTTTATACAAAAAGTAATTTTTAAATTTAAATTTATCAAGGTGATGTTGATTTTTAGTGGATTATTTGTGTCAAAAAATAATGAGGAAGTAGAATATTTTAATACAAATTATAAGATATTATGCGAATCTGAAAATATCATAAATTGGTATGAAATTGAAATGTCTAACATAAAAACTCTATTAGAAGAATTTCAGGAAAGAGATTCTGGTTGGGCTCTTTCGAAAATAATAAATATTGTTATTCAAATTATTAAATATCATACAATGACAGCATCATCGTATATCAAATTACCTCAATGGATTCAAAATAAACATGCTGTTATTAATGTTAAAAATCGAGGCAAAGATTGTTTTGCATGGGCAATAATGACAGGATTATTTCCAGCAAAAAAAAAATGTAATTTATTATTATCTTATCCTCATTATAAAAATTATTTGAATTTTGAAGGTTTAGAATTTCCAATATCCATTAAAGATATTCCCAAATTTGAAAAATTTAATAAAATTTCAATAAATGTATTTGTAACTGAGAAGAAAAAAATTTTACCTACACATCTTACGAAAGAAGAGCAAATTAAACATTTTAATTTGTTATATATTTCAAATGATTACAATCACCATTATTGTTTAATTAAAAATTTATCATATTTACTATCTAACCAATTTAGTAGAGATAAACATACAAAATATTTTTGTAATCGTTGTATGCATTATTTTAGTAATAATGATAAATTAATACAACATCGTGTTGATTGTAATCTTGTAAATGATTGTGCAGTAGTACTTCCTGTTAAAGATAATAATATTTTACAATTTAAAAATTATTATAAAAAATTGCAAATACCGTTTGTTATATATGCAGATTTCGAAGGTCTACTTGAAAAAATAGATTCATTATCTGTTCCTGCTAAAGCATTTCAACAACATAAACCGTATAGCTATGGATATTATGTTTCGTGTAATTATAATACTAATTTTTCACGATTTAAAATGCAACGTAGTATTGATTGTGCAAAATGGTTTACCAACGAACTTCAAAAAATTGCTGTTGAAATATCAGAAGTAAATACACAAATAAACAAAATTTTTATTTATTATTATTTATATTGATATATATATTTTTCTTGAATAATAAATAATATTAAACCAATGGAAATGTCAAAACAAGATATTCAGAAATTTGTAAAGGCCAGTTTTTGTTATATTTGTGAAAAACCATTTAGTGTAAATGATGTAAAGGTTCGAGATCATGATCATATCACAGGATTATTTAGAGGTGCTGCTCATAACTCATGTAATATAAACTATAAATTAAAACTAAATATTCCAGTCATATTTCATAATTTAAGTAATTATGATGCTCATTTTTTAATTCGCGACATTACAAATAGTTTTGATGGCAATGTAAAAGTAATACCGTTAAATATGGAAAAATATATGACTTTAATTAAATTTATAAAAAATAGTAATATTAAATTTATATTTTTAGATTCATTTCGTTTTTTGAATTCTAGTCTGGAAAAATTAGGCAATTACGTAGATCAGAATAATTTTACGTGTTTGAAAACAGAATTTCAAGATATTAGTTTGAAGCTTTGAATTTATTAACACGTAAAGGTGTATTTCCATATGATTATGTTAAAGATTTAAATGTTTTAAATGAATCAAAACTTCCATCTCGTGAATTATTTTACAATCATTTAAATGAATGTGAAATTTCAGAGAATGATTATACACATGCTCTTAAAGTATGGAATACTTTTAATATTCAAAATATTGGTGAATATTCTGATTTGTATCTAAAAACAGATGTTCTGTTGTTGGCAGATATTTTTGAGAATTTTAGAAAATCATGTATAAATAATTATAGACTTGATCCAGTTCATTATTTTAGTTTACCAAGTTATACATGGGATGTAATGTTATTTTATACTGATATTAAGTTGGAATTAGTAACTGATATAGATGTTTTAACATTTATTGAACGAGGTATAAGAGGTGGTCTCAGTCAATGTTCTAATAGGTATGCCAAGGCAAACAATAAATTTTTATCAAATTATAATTCAAGTGAATCATCTCGTTATTTAATATATTTTGATATAAACAATTTATATGGTTGGGCAATGTCTCAGGCTTTACCTTTTGGACAATTTGAATGGGTTGAGAATTGTGAAAATTTCAATGTAAATGACTATGCTGATGATTCAGATACAGGATACATCATAGAAGTTGATCTTTCTTATCCTCAAAAAATTCACGATTTACAAAGAGATTTACCCATGTGTCCGGAAAAATAAAAAACCACCAAATTCAAAAATTTCAAAACTATTAGCAACATTAAACAATAAACATCGTTATGTAATGCATTATAGAAATTTGAAACAAGCTTTAAATCATGGTGTGGTTTTGGAAAAAATACATGGAATTTTAAAATTTAAACAATCATTTTGGTTGAAGAGTTATATTGATTTGAATACTAAATTACGAACTGAAAGTAATAGTGATTTTGAGAAAAATTTATACAAATTAATGAATAATGCTGTTTTTGGTAAAACTATAGAAAATGTACGTAAGAGAGGTAATGCTTATATAAAAAATAATTGGGGAGGTAGATAACGTTGTAAGATCATTAGTATCAAAACCAAATTTTTATCGAATTTCAATTTTTGACGAAGATTTAGTTGCAATACAAATGAAAAAATTAAATATTATTATTGATAAACCAATATTTATTGGAATGTGCGTTTTAGATTTATCTAAAGTATGTTTATATAGCTTTCACTATGATGTAATTCTACCAAAATTCAAATTAGACGTAAAACTTTTGTGTACTGATACCGATAGTTTAATTTATGAGTTCAGGTGTGAAAATATTTACGATTTCATTCGAGAAAAAATAGATTATTTTGATAGAAGTGATTATCCTATTAATAATAATATAATATACCTTTGGTTAATAAAAAAGTAATTGGTTTAATGAAGGATGAATGTAACGGTAATTTAATGTCAGAATTTGTTGGACTTCGATCAAAAATGTATGCATATCGAATCAACAGTGTTAATAAGGATAAAAAATGTATTAAAGTTATTAAAAGCTATGTTGTAAAAAATATAGAATTTGATGATTATATAGATTCTTTAAAAAATTTCAATACATTAATAAGTAGTGGTAGCTAGGGGGTTCCTGTGACATGGTGGTGAGGGGGGTGCGGGTGTGCGGGGGGAAGTGTCTTAAGAGCTGGGGTATATTGGGTGATGAGGGGGAGTGCGGGTGTGCGGGGGAAGTGTCTTCTTAAGAGCTAGGGTTCATTGGGATGATGAGGAGGGTGCGGGTGTGCGGAGGAAATGCTTTGGCTGTGGGGAGTGAGAGAGAGAGAGAGAGAGAGAGAGAGAGGTCCCTCTCACCCTCTCTTTCTCTCTTAGTCTCTCACCCGTCTCCCATCAGTCTAGGGCCCGGATGGTTAATTATCCTACGGGTCCACTAGTTCCCTAAGGCGTACCCCCTCTCCCATGACTCTTGGGCCCGGATGGTTAGTTATCCTACGGGTCGACTAGTTTCCTAAGGGTTACCCCTCTCCCATCACCCTAAGGTCCGGATGGTTAATTATCCTGGCAGTTACCCAGAGAACTTTTTTTGTATTTTAGTTGGTGGAGGAAAAAGTTTCATTTTTCTCCACTAGGTGGCGATCACGAAAATTACTGGGGACAGCTACACCAATAGGGGTCCTGAGCATCTTACGGACTGCCATTTTTTTTTCTTAGACCTGCCCTCGGAGGGTCTTTTCTCCCTCCACATACTTATCCTAGACCCTCCCACTATTTTCCTACTATAGACCCGCCATTTAACTTGATTTCACATTTTCTTAAACCTTGAGCACTAGGTAGATTTTTTTTTCTTTTACACAAGTTAGTAATAATTGAAAAAAATATGCAAGTTAGCATTGCTATTATTTTAGGACGTCCTACGGACAGTATATTACAGGAAATGATTGAATTGTTTCATTTGAATTTCTTTGAAATAAGTGAGCGAGAGCCAGAAGATGTGTTGGATATAGATGGTAAGTTATTATAGATGACCCCATTATACATTTTTTTTTTTTTAAAATCTTCTAATTTTTTTGTTTTTATCAACATTGTTATGCTTCTTACAAATGTTTTTAAGATGTATCAGGGAAATTGAGGAAGGAGGACATACGATTGACGATTCGTATACGTGATCGGAGGAGGAAGAGGAATAGATTCATATGTTAACAAAAATTTAATTGAATGAGATATAATGTTACAACTTGTAAATAATGAAACAAGTGAATCTATTAAAATTTTGTTTAAAACTAAAGTCAATGTTCTTCTTCAAAACTTCCCTAATACTCTTTAACCATTTTTCTCCCCCCTCAAACGACCTCTACGCTATTGAAGGGTCTTTTTTCCTCCACATACCCATTCTAGACCCACCTACTATTTTCCTCCTATGGATCCTTCTTTTAATTTCACATACCTTTCTTGAACCTTCGACACAGATTACTTTTTTCTTATACAAGCTGTCGATAAATATAAAGTGAAAAAATATGCAGTATCAAGTGATTATTAATTTAGCGTATAGACAGAATCTCCAGTAATTCATATAATTACAAGAATAATAGATGAAATTATGCAAAATTTATCACGAGCGGTAAATGAAGAAACAATCGAGACGCATGGAATGGAGTATGAAAATAGTAAGTTATTATGAATGAGATTGCATCATACATTTTTCTAAAATCTGATGATTTTTTACAGTAACACGCTGTATACAACTGTTGATGAGAGGTATCAGAATGATTGAGATAGAGGCAGGGATAATTCCGCAGGAAGAGGAGGAGGATGAGGAGGAGACAACGATGGAGGTAGCAAGGGCTGAAGAATAGCTTCATATTTTAAAATATTATATGTTAAAACTCTTTTTAGTTATATATATATATATATATATATATATGAATTACAGAATATCATATAATAATCCAGACTTATAATGTTGATTGCACCAAACGCTGTAAGCGACAATAATTTTTCATACTGACGTTTGACAGTGACAGGTGCACATTATTTTAAAATCCCCGCTGTAATCGCAGTCGTCAATGGTGTCGCCTGAGAAAATCTTCTGTAGAGAGTATCCATTAGCGTAGAACTGACCTAAACAAGGACGGACGAATGATTCTTACCGAGCGAGAGAGATAGCCATAGGCAATGGCACAGATAGAAATAAGCCTTGGGACGCCTGGCATGCACTGCTATGCCGTAGAAAGCTATCTCTCTCTCGCACTAGCGCGTTTAGAGCGTGATAGACGAACTACTATAATTATCGCGTTCCATTCCCCTATCTTCGCCTAGCAGAATAGAGTATAGAGACCGTGCACACCAACACAATGATAGCGAAGTGCCAATGTATAACTGTATACGTATAAATAAATTACACTCAAAAACTGCGAAAATTGACCGATAGTTTGCGCTGATAGTATGCGTATAAACCAATATACATTCTTATCTTACTGTCATTGAGCTAGTGTGCACGGTCTTTATACTAGTCGGGAAGTCAGGGCACAAAAATATAGCACTTTTCCACTTCGTGCTATAGAAAATTTTAATTGTTTTATGTATAGTTTAGAATGTTCTTAAAGAGCTCCTAAAATCTCGAATACGAAGGAGGTCGGAAAGGTTATTATTACTTCAAAAAAATGTGGAAAAATGCGTTTCTTTCTGGTTTAACTTAAATAACTCGCTTATTATTAATCGTATCAAAAAATATGTCAAATAAAATTTGTTCGTAAGTAAATTTCCAATAAGATAGGCTGGGTTTAAAAAATCAATTTGATTGTTTATTTGTAAAATCATTAATGAAGTACAGGAAGTGGAGAAAAGTTTAAGTAGTGAAAAACCATATAACAAATGCTTGATAGCTACTAAAAGTTCACTAGAAGGTGTCTATTAGTTAGTAGAATTTGCTATAAAAGCCATTTTTTGATTTCTAAAAATGGCGGCCTGTTGCAAAATTATTTATGTCAATATTTTAAGTAGCTGCCAATTTTTTCCTGGCTGTCATAAATTAATGAAACCAATTGCTAAAAATTGGTATTAACGTTATTAACAAATGGTATAAAGAGCATATTTTTCAATAATAAACAAAGCATTTTTTAATTGAAAAAACCCGTTGCTGTCGTCCGATTTTCAGCAACTATTGGATTTTAACTATTGCAACAAAATACATTGTAATGTTTATAAAAACCCATGAATTTAAAAAAAATCATGGCGATTGGAGCAGTAAAAGCTGAGATCATCAAGTTTAACTTCATGGTGCACTACGTCGAAAGTATTTGACCTTTCGACCTGAAATTTGGCACATTCGTAATTCACATATCACCCTGTCACCTAAATTTTTTTCTGAATCTTTCGTTCAATTTTTCTTGTTTGCAACGAAGAAGAATCTGTTAGAATTTACGCGCTCGGTGGTAGCGGTCTCTTCGCTACGTGGCGCAATGGTGGGGGTAGCGCCTGAACAGTGGAGGGAGGCGTGCTGGAGATATTAAACAACTTAATTGAAAAATTTATTTCTACATAACCAAAGGTCGAAGATGGATGATTTTTTTTTTTAATTGTATGTCATTTTTCCGTACTGTCTAGCAATATTTATAAAAATTTTATAAGAGTAGGGCAAGTGTCAGAAAACTATGCTTTTTAACTTATTTGTAATTTTCCATGATTTCGAAATAAAGTACAGAAATGTTTTTAAATTGCAGTTAAATATCATATATTGTTATGGGTTCACACCGTGACAAACTAATTCAAGTGCTTTTGGTACAACTATATTTATTCAGTGCTTGTAGAGTTATTTTACAATGTTGAATTATAAAAATAAATTATAGTTATACAGGTTTTAGAGGTTTTTTAATAAAATGATTATCTAATTGAAGTTAGATTGAATTTAGAGTAACTTGGGAGCTAATGCTCAGATAAAGTCAGATGACTTGTTCTAGTTACTGCTGGGCCTGGACTGATCGGTCAGGAACCGAGCAGTCAAGTCTTTGCCTCAAAATGCATCGATTCTCATGACCATATATGGTATGGTTTTAGGGAATCGATCGTGCGTCAATGGTTATTAAGTCGACCGTGCGTCAATAAGACGATTGTTCTAATAGCTGACTAAGACTTTTGGCCACGCGCACTCTGAGGCCCTGGCAACAGAGAAGTACTGTTGCCTAAGAAGGAGGTTCAGGTTGCATACGAATGACGCCACACGGCGCTTGGTTCAAATGCAAGCGGAGCATTTTTGAATTTAACTAACTTTAATTAATTAAATGTTTTAATTCTAGTTATAGGCTAGTTGATAGAGAAAAGTAGTATAAGTAGTTATATGTATATAACAATATATATTTAACTATACAATTTAAAACATTTCTGTACTTTATTTCGAAATCATGGAAAATTGCAAATAAGTTAAAAAGCATAGTTTTCTAACACTTGCCCTAGACTTATAAAATTTTTATAAATATTGCTGGACAGTACGGAAAAATGATATACAATTAAAAAAAAAATCATCCATCTTCGACCTTTGGTTATATAGAAATAAATTTTTCAATTAAGTTGTTTAATATCTCCAGCACGCCTCCCTCCAATGTTCAGGCGCTACCCCCACCATCGCGCCACGTAGCGAGGAGACCGCTACCACCGAGCGTGTAAATTCTAACAGATTCTTCTTCGTTGCAAACAAGAAAATTTGAACGAAAGATTCAGAAAAAAATTAAGGTGGCAGGGTGATATGTGAATTACGAATGTGCCAAATTTCAGGTCGAAAGGTCAAATAGTTTCGACGTAGTGCACCATGAAGTTAAACTTGATGATCTCAGCTTTTACTGCTCCAATCGCCATGATTTTTTTTAAATTCATGGGTTTTTATAAACATTACAATGTATTTTGTTGCAATAGTTAAAATCCAATAGTTGCTGAAAATCGGACGACAGCAACGGGTTTTTTCAATTAAAAAATGCTTTGTTTATTATTGAAAAATATGCTCTTTATACCATTTGTTAATAACGTTAATACCAATTTTTAGCAATTGGTTTCATTAATTTATGACAGCCAGGAAAAAATTGGCAGCTACTTAAAATATTGACATAAATAATTTTGCAATAGGCCGCCATTTTTAGATATCAAAAAATGGCTTTTATAGCAAATTCTACTAAATAATAGACACCTTCTAGTGAACTTTTAGTAGCTATCAAGCATTTGTTATATGGTTTTTCACTACTTAAACTTTTCTCCACTTCCTGTACTTCATTAATGATTTTACAAATAAACAAAACAGATTGATTTTTTAAACCCAGCCTATCTGATTGAAAATTTAATTACGAACAAATTTTATTTGACACATTTTTTGATACGATTAATAATAAACGAGTTATTTAAGTTAAACCAGAGAGAAACGCATTTTTCAACATTTTTTTGAAATAATAATAACCTTTCCGACCTCCTTCGTATTCAAGACTTTAGGAGCTCTTTAAGGACGTTTTAAACTATACATAAAACAATAAAAATTCTCTATGGCACGAAGTGGAAATTGAAATGCTATTTCTCCCCGACTATACAGTGAAGGATCCTAAAACGCGGTTCCTAAACGCATCAAGGGACGCCATTTCTGCCGGTCATTGTACAGTGATGTCAGTGATGCCAGAATCAAGTTTTTAGCAACAAAAATAAAGTAAACCGCTAGCCAGGAGCAGTATAGAAAATTTGAAGGGAAGGGATATATACTTCTTCTATTCAAATTTCCTATACTGCTGCTGGCTAGCGGTCCACTTTATTTTTGTTTCTAAAAAATTGATTCTGGCATCACTAACATCACTGTACAGCGTAATATAATCAAAATGGCGAAGTTGGCAACGCTGCTCTGAGCCCGCTATACTCTGCACGTTGTACAGTGCAGGCCGCGGTATCGGCACTCGCACTGTAGACTCCCCCCACTACGCGGTATCGTACATGGAGTAGCGGCGGAGCAAACGTCTCGGTAAAAGTTTAATGAATGTTTTTAATAAATGCAAAACTTTGAACTTTATGCGAATGGATCAAAGTTATCGATTTTGATTCTTTTTGTAGGTTGATTTATTTTTTCAGAGAAAACTTCTTCATATACATTTATACAATTATATCTTCAATATCAAAATTTTGGATTATCTGCACAGTCTAGTGTACATTTATTAACCAAATTTTGTCCCAATAAATTGAAAATGTTAAAAATTACTGTGAAAAGCTACTTTGATTATCAGCAAAATAATTATTAGATTTTAAACATTGTTACATTAGGCACTGCGTCAGCAAAGCAGCGTGGCTCAAAAGGTCGACAAATATAATTGGGTTAGGAGAGAATGCTGAATTGCGTTGACAGAGCCGACGATACAATCGAAACGTCGGTCTTCGAGCGGCGAAAGATCGACAAGGTCAGCGGGATTCGTGGTATTTCAAATAGAAGGGAAAATGTCTCTTTGTTAGAGTTCTGATTTGTGTGACTGGTAATTGTATTTCGGGTTTATCTTACGGTTCAGTTTGATGTATAATTTGCAGTGGTTGTCGTAGGATGTTGGCAGATTTCTGGACGGCTGTGGTCGTCGTAAGAGATTGGGCAGATTGTGTGGTTGCGGTAGTCGTCGTAAGAGATTGTAGGTTTAAATCGTATTGGTTTTATTTCTAAAGTTCGCGGATGTACGAGTGACAATTAATACTTAGACTACCAGCACTTCGTTGGCCGGGCGAAGATAAGTGTTGAGCTATCTGCTCCGTAATGCTCGGACGCGACTCGCGGTAGTGAGATGCACAGGATAACTGAAGTTTGGTCGGTCGGACCGGATTATAAATACGAAATTTTTGGGGGGGGGTGGTGCAAGACCCCTTTTGCCTCGCAACACTTTCCAGCCTACGTCTCACTAGGTCGGATCGTTGATCGTCGTCCGAGCATTGACGCACCCAGCCGGGAATTTCGGGTGTCAGCATTGAGCAACTATCTTGAGCTTCGTGCTCCGCCAAGTGACCGGAAGTCCCGGTGTCGAAACAACAAATTCAACACTTTTCTTATAATTTCTTATTTCTAACTAGTCTACTTATTACTATAATAACCTATACTGGGTTTAGAAGTACAGGGAACAGACCCCTACGTTACAAAATCAAGTAGAATAACAGCAATTATTTTCTTAACAATAGCTTCATTATTTACAGATAGATTTGCAAATAAGTCCAGTTGCGGAATCAACGCTGGAGAGTTTTGCAAAATGGGCGGAGAAAATAAATCCAAAGAATGTCCATCATCCTAATCATTATGATGTTGCTGCTCTTATAACCAGGTATTTAATTATATAAATGTAACGAAAGGATCTTTAAAGGGTTTATCATTTTAATCGACGCACGCGAATTATTTGCATACCAATAATCATATAAAAAATGTTTCAAACAAAAGTTGTTAGACTTTGAGGAAGAATAAAATGGTATCTTTGATTTGACCTTGAAATGTTATCTGAACGCTGAATGATGGCCATCTTGTAATTTTTAATTGGAACACCCTGGTTTTTCTCACATATTCTGAAAACTGATCTCAAAAGTTATCTAGAACACTTTATCATTGTCTCATTTAATTCAGATATGAACTAAATATTTGGAATATAAATTGCATTTAGGTGAGTATAAGGACTCACCCGAATATCTCTGTTAATCGAAAATAACTAATTAAATAGTAAAAGAATGTTTAATACGGAAATTGATTAACATCACTAAAAACTAATTGAATAAATTTTAAACAAAATATTGAAAACATTTGATGCTAAATTTTAAATATTAGTTAAAATATATTTATAAGTTTGTGCGCGAAACATCGTTTAAGTAGGCTCCAAACCTGTGGTCAGATGGGAAGGTTTTTTCTCGAAAATGAAAGTTTCAAAAGACAATTTGAAAGGACAAGGATTCTTTATTTGAATAAAAAATTATGTACAAAATATATACAAAAAGAAACGGAACCGCTAGAACACGATTTAGAATAATTGCACTCTAGGGAATTTGTTCCCGTAAAATTCTAGGGACTTACTTCCGAAGAAGTTTCCCCAAAACCCAGAGAAAACAAGCTCCCTAGATAGGATCGCGGGCTTACAAACTCCCGGACTGGAATTTCTCTGGGGTATTCCCCAGCAAAATCCCCAAACACGGGAGGAATCGGAGGTGGAGAAGTGGTTTAGGGAAGGGGAAGTCCCCTTACCCCGCAGCCTCCTTCTCCACTAGCTCTAGTGGCTCCGAGCCATCCCAACCCCTAGGGTGAATTAACCCCTCCCTACTACCCGACTCTTGCGAGAGCCCTGGATGTTGGGGTAGAAACGCTGGGTCCAAGTAAGGGAGGCAGTGTGGTAGGGAAGGAGAGGGTGGATATCTCCCGGGCAGTCCCCGGAGAAGTCTCTCTTAGGAGGGAGGAGAGTGCCGCAGAGGGGAAGTCCCCTCCTGGAAGGAGGTGGGTGGTGGGTGATACTTACCAAAGTAGTCGACCCGTCGAGTTCGCCAGTGTAGGCGCTCATTTGCTGGCCAGTGAAGACGCTGCCGTTGAGGCGTCAAAATTTGCCGTGTAGGCGTGGTGCCGGAAGGCGAGAAAAAGCTGCTCTGATGCTGCGGCTGCTGGAGTTGCTGAGCGGTTTGGGCTGCGATGGGTACTTATCAAGGACCCATCTATATAATTCCGCGGTACGAAACTTGCCAACAAGAGAGCTGCTCGTGGCGCTGGCCACCTAGTGGCCAGGCGCGCAAGTCGTGCCGCTGCCGCGACGTGCCAGGGCCAGTTGACGTGCAAGCGTGCCGCGGTGAAAGATAGATAGAGACAGATAGAGCGGCTAGACGCTGTCGGTCTAGCCGTCTACTGTGAGCGCGAGAGAGTTGGGAGATATAACAGAAAAATGCGGAATCTACTTCTCAACATTTTCTGCTCCTCCCAATCTCGAACAGTTTGTCTATATTAATTGTTTGGCCACAAAAAATATACTATTGAAAAGTTGATCGGATGATATCCTCTAATAATTATAGGAGAGGAGGACTCTAGGTGACAAAATAACGCTGAGAAAATCTGGTAGAAAATCTGTTTATTCAATATCCAGGGAATACAGAATACAGAGAATAAAATTCGCTCACAATGGAGACTGACTATATCGTAATAACTCACCCACAATAATACACTGACTAGCTACGTAATCCCAACCTTGAATAAGACCACAGGTCCCCCGGTAGGATACCTTGCACCTGAGATTCCCAGGCAACGAAGTAAGAGCAGAAAGGACGACGTTTTCCTGGAGACCAAGAAACCGACGAGGAAGAAGAATTGCGAGGTGGAGTCCTAGTGGTGTCGCAGGAAGGTTGAGGAATGGCTAAGCTACTAATTATACAAAAGTTTGACACACTTTAGAGCCTAGACTGACTGAAACGAGCCGCGCTTATCACGGAACTCTTGGGCAGTTATATATACAATGGGCCCAAATCATAACAGCGAGAGAGAGAGAGCTCCTCGCCGTGGGCCACCTATCGACCTCTGTTGGAGGTAGGACCAAGAGAGACAGAGTGTGAGCGAGAGCGAGACTGCCTGAGAGTCTCAGACCGCTCGCACCGACACTCCAATCTCCAACATATACAAATTTACGAGATTGAAGGGAAAAACTTCTCAGTTTCTCTAGATGATATTTCTCACATTTCATCAGAACTTCACCCTCTAAAGATCTCTCTGAAAGATCGAAAATTATTATTTCGAACATAAAATCGCCCACTCTTGATGGATCCGGTTTCCAAAAATTGGGGGTACCCATTTATAAAAAAACTTTTACCTTCAAATGACCTTAAAAATGAACCCCAGAAGCATATTAATTAATACAGTGCGATGACTAGTGAAGCCAGTCGGGGTCTAAAATGCTCCCCCACTATGCCTCCACAGACTCACCAATACGTAGAGCTACTGAAACATCCGCAAGAACATGCCACTACTACCTCTCTAAGCGTCACGCATACCATTACTGCGGTACGTGCATTTTTCGGTCTCCTCCATTTAGCTTCGGTATATTTCGAGCAGAAGAGATAGCGATATAGTCTTTTCGGAAATCTCTTTCTCGCGCTCGATTTTCGCTCATTTAATCAACGATCCAAGCCGAGTTAGTCGAAGCAAAAATCTTTTCGGCCACATTTGATAAAAGCTGGCGATACTAAATGTATCGTGATAAAATATTTATAGGCAGCTTTTTTGACTAATTTCATTTTATAGTAAATAAATAAATGGATTATAATACGTAACATTAATCAATTTTGTTATGACTTATATGTTACGTATTATTGTTGAAAGGTTTTATTTTTTTAAATTATTATTGAATGTAGTAGGTTAATTAAAATAAAAAATATCCTAATGATTAAAAAATATTGAAAAAGTTTGCATTAAACCTGCTTAAATAGAACCCAAAGCCCATGGAGATACTAGGCAAGCGCCTTATCATCTGCGCTACTGCACCTATTCGGATGCTCATTGGTAAAGTCGTATGTTAAAGCTATGAAAGTTTTCTCTGTTAGGTTCAGTTAACAGAAGAAAATATAAGTTATAATCATGTACGTAATTATTGCGTATGTCTTTTCATAATGAAAAGAAACATTTTTTTTTTACATATTTGTAAACATTAATGACTTTAACAGCTTTAGCTTCAAAAAGTGACACCAACATTACAGAGAATACTTTTGAAAGCGGTAGATTTAATAGTAAGCAGCTTAAGACTTGTATTTGGGATTTAGTTAATTATTTCTATTGTAATCTTTTTATTTTCAATTATCTCACATATTCGCTATGTGCACACCTACACGTTGACAGTCAGGTAAGAATGTGTAGCAATATACATAAACAAAAAAAGTCCGGCAAAAATGACAAAATTTACCGACAGTCAGCGCTGATATTATGCATATGCATCACTACACATTCTTACCTGGCTACCAATGTGTAGGTGTGCACATAGCGAATAAAAAAACGATCAATTGTTCTTAATAATTATACGCGCATGGCTGACAGAAATGAGACGATGTAGACAAACAAAGTATTTATGTGGCATATATACTGTATTAAAAGACTATTAGAAGATTAAGCTTATATTTAGAGTAAATAGAATAGAGCTACATCGTCCCATTTCTGTCAGCCATGCGTGTTTACTTTTTAAGGACGATTGATCGTTTTTCTATATATGAGATAATTGAAAATAAATAGATTTCAATAGAAATAATTAACTAACTCCCAAATACAAGTCTTGGGCAGCCTTTCTTAAATCTACCGCGTTCAAAAGTATTCTCGGTAATGTTAGAGTCACTTTTTGAAGGTAGAGCTATTAAAATCATTAATGTTTACAAATAAGTAAAAAAAAAATTTTTTTCATTATAAAAAGACATACAAAATAATTATGTACATGATTAAAACTTATATTTTCTTCTGTTAACTGAACCTAACACAGAAAGCTTCCATAGCTTTAACATCCGACTTTACCTCTGAGCATCCGAATAAGTACCGTAGCGCAGATGAAAAGGCGCTTGCCTAGTATCTCCGTGGGCTTTGGGTTCAATTTCTGCGGATTCATGCAAACTTTAAAAATTTTTTTTAACCATTAGGATTTATTTTATTTTATTTAACCTACTACATTCAATAATAATTTTAAAAAATAAAACCATTCAACAATAATACGTAACATATAAGTCATAATAAAATTGATTAATCTTACCTATTATAATCCATTTCTTTATTTATTATAAAATGTAATAAGTCAAAAAAGCTGACTATATATATTTCATCACGATACATTTAGTTTGGCCAACTATTATCAGAGCTGGCCGAAAAGATTTTTGTTTCGACTAACTCGGCTTGTCTAGTTGGCTGAGGGGGGCATCCATTTAAAATGTTTTTAAAAAAATCGATTTTTATTTCATATTTCGAAAGTATAATATATTGAGAAATAACTGAAAAAAGGAAAAATCGAAATATTAAATATTTATGAAGTTACTGCAAATAGTCGAAAGCGCTGTACGGGCCTGCAGATGGTATACTACGGAAGCAGATAGTCGAATCGTTTGGGGTAAAACAGTATAATACCTTTATTGTTCTATTAGTTTTTGCGTAACCCTTATTGTATAATGTGTAAGAGCAGGTATACGAAAGGATCGCGCCTGGATTCGCCGATAGATCGGTAAGTTACCAAAAGTAATAGTTTTATTATATTGAAACTGTAAACGCGATTATCTCGAAACTGCTCGTGCTGTAACTCAAAAATTTATTGATCGATTTTGATGAAATTTTGGAAGGTTTATGTCTGTAGTATTATCGGAAGGATAAACCTCAAGTTTTGCTGATTTCGCGTAAATAAGTTATTTTTTAAGGTAAAACTTATCGAAAAAATAGTCGAAAACTGTAAAATTTCGTTAAAAAGCCTCCATAATTTTTGTTTTTATACTTTTTTATCATTTTTGAGGTTTATCCTTTCCGTAAATATGTTACAAATTAAAGCCTATTTTGTTTTTTTTTCAGATCAATAGAAAAATCGCTACGGTTGGAGCACTTTTCGATCACACGAAAGACGCATCGAATATCTACTCTGTCGATCTGCCATTTTAAAGAAAAAATATATTTCTGTAAACTTTAAGCCACTAATAAGATGATGTTGAAAATTTAAAACCATGTGATTATTTCATCACCTTCAAAAAAATTCCAAAAAAAGCATTTATTTTTCAGCATCTAAAGAGATTGCCTCCCTTAAGGTGGATCGAGCGCCAATGAAATTTCTTCAGAATTATTTAAAATTTTAAATGAAGGTTATTTAGGCATAGAGGAATAATCTACTAAAATTTGGAATGATGTTACCGTTGATATAAGGAAGAAATAATTATTTGAAATTGGCACTTTTAACGTGTAGCCTAATGGGCAATCAACACATTTTGATGAAATTTATGATGTCCCGTATTGCAATGACTGCACAAAGCAAAAAAAACTGTAGTAATATATTTTAAATTATAAGCAATTATTTAATCACTGAAAATGTGTATATTACCTATAATAATCTCCTATTATTACTCATGAAAAATTTTAAATCTCGTACTTGTCTACATTCTGCATGGAAATGTGGCAGCTACTCAAGTCATATGCGTATTCCTTTTAATATAATTGTTTCAAAAAGATTAATAAAACTGAATAAAAATAACACTTACATTATTTATTTGTCACAAATTGATTTTCTATCATAACCAGAATAAGTAAAGTACTATTTTCCATTTTGTAACAACCTACAACTCTATTTGAATAGAGAGTCGTGCTCGAACCACTTAAACGAACGAAGATCGAGCGCGAGAAAGAGAAGTCCGAGAAAACTATACCTCACTATCTCGTACTCGAAATATACCGAAGCTAAACGATGGAGACCAAAACATGCACGTACCGCAGTAATGGTATGCGTGAACGGTTAGAGAGGCAGTAGTGGGGTGCTCTCATGGATGCTTCAGTAGCTCTACGTGTTAGTGAGTTTATGGAGGCAGAGTGGGGAAGCATTTTAGACCCAATCTGGCTTCACTGTACAATGACCGGCAGAAATGGCGTTCTTTGATGCGTTTAGGAACCGCATTTTAGGATCCTTCACTGTATACTCTATTCTGCTAGGCGGAGATAGGGGAATGGAACGCGATAACTATAGTAGTTAGTTTATCTCGCTCTAAATGCGTGAGTGCGAGAGAGAGGGCTTTATACGGCATAGCAGGGCAAGCCAGGCGTCCCGAGGCTTATTTCTATCTGTGCCATTGCCTATGGCTATCTCTCTCGCTCGGTAAGAATCATTCGTCCGTCCTTGTTTAGGTCAGTGCTACGCCAATGGATACTCTCTAAAGAAGATTTTCTCAGGCGACACCATTGAAGGCTGCGATTACAGCGGGGATTTTAAAATACTGTGCACCTGTCACTGTCAAACGTCAGTATGAAAGATTATTGTCGCTTACAGCGTTTGGTGCAATTAACATTATAAGTCTGGATTATTATGTGATATTCTGTAATGCACATATATATATACATATGTTAATTTACTTTTAATTTTTTAAACCAATAAGTTATTGCCATTATAGAAGCCGTGTCTGACTAACTGCCCTTTTCAGGGCAAAATAAACTTTTCAAAATATGTTTGGAAGCAGTAGCAATGCTTCCAAATAATTAACAAAAAGAAAAGATAGTAATGCTTTTAAAACGAAAAAAAAAAATATCTCCCGCGGGATTCGAACCACCGACAAAAGCGCTCTAACTAATCTTCGAGGCAAGCGACCTAGCCACTGAGCCACGAACTCTTCATGACCATTGATCAAGATTTCTTCAATGTAAATGATATTTTAAACTGAAGGATATTGAGATATATTATTATCAATGTGTAACGATTATAAAAATATTTCTCTAATAATAATTAGTTAAGTGTGCGCGTTTAGGATATTATTCTATACATGTTAAAATTTAAAAGAAATAACTCTTCTTAGTCTGATTAATAAACGAGTGAATTTTATTAATTAAAATTATGTTATATTTACAAGAAAAGTTACATAAGTGGAAACCAGTATATTCTTATATTTAAATGAGTTTCTTCTATAATGGCAATAACTTATTGGTTTAAAAAATTAAAAGTAAATTAACATATATATATATATATGTGCATTACAGAATATCACATAATAATCCAGACTTATAATGTTAATTGCACCAAACGCTGTAAGTGACAATAATCTTTCATACTGACGTTTGACAGTGACAGGTGCACAGTATTTTAAAATCCCCGCTGTAATCGCAGTCTTCAATGGTGTCGCCTGAGAAAATCTTCTTTAGAGAGTATCCATTGGCGTAGAACTGACCTAAACAAGGACGGACGAATGATTCTTACCGAGCGAGAGAGATAGCCATAGGCAATGGCACAGATAGAAATAAGCCTCGGGACACCTGGCTTGCCCTGCTATGCCGTATAAAGCTCTCTCTCTCTCGCACTCACGCATTTAGAGCGAGATAAACTAACTACTATAGTTATCGCGTTCCATTCCCCTATCTCCGCCTAGCAGAATAGAGTATACAGTGAAGGATCCTAAAATGCGGTTCCTAAACGCATCAAGGGACGCCATTTCTGCCGGTCATTGTACATAATAAGAAGAAATGGGGCGCAGGATTGAAAGTTAGAGGAAAGAGTGAGGAAGGCAATGGTGGCGCTGAGGGAAGTCTGGGGAATAGGGAAGAGGCTTTTTGAATGGGATGTGGGCAGGAGGATGTGGTTAATTCACAGACTGATTTGGTCGGTGCTGTGATATGGAGTGGAGATATGGGGATGGAAGGAAAGGAGATGTGTGGAAGGGCTGAATGATAGGAGGATGAGGTGGATATTGGGAGTGGGGGTAGTGACGCCGGGGTACATGGTGAGTGAAGAGGTGAAGAGAGGAAAGTTAAGGGCAGAGGAAGCAAGGAGAGCGTGGGAGTTTGAAGAGAGGTTAAGGAAGGGAAGAGGGAGCAAGTAGGCGAGGATGTGTTTGAGGGAGATAGAGAGTGGAAGAAGGGATGGAATAGTAAGGTCTAGGTGGGAATGGGAGAGGGCAAGTTTTTTAGAGGGTTATTGGGAAAGAGGGGTGGAGGGAGAAGAAGGAAAAGGGAAAGACGAAAGTGAGGGGAAGTGGGAGAGGATAGTAAGCGTTATGAGAATGGAGGAGAAGGAGGAAGTTTGAATAAAATTGTGAACAGCAGGTACAATGGATGGTATGAGTAGTTGATGGTGAAGGGGGAGCCGAGGTACTTAAAGGATAAGGGAGATGAAAAGAGGAAGAGGAGGATAACGAGATTTAGGCTGGGAAATGACATGATGGAGGGAAGGTATTGGATGGAAGAGGAGGAAAGGATGTGCAAAGTATGTGGGTGGAGAGTAGAGAGCTGGAAACAGGTGTTGGAGGAATGTAGGGGTGGAGAATGTGTAGTGATTGGGGGAGTGGGGAAGTGGGGGATAAGTTCAAGGAGATATTTAGGGATGATGAGAGCGATAGTTGGATGAGGGAGGAATTGGAGAGGAGGAAAAGGATGGAAGGAGGAATGGATGATGTAGGAACGAAGTACGGTATGAGTGGAGAGTGTGAAGGAGGAAGGTTGGAGAATAGGATTAAGGAATGAATGGTCTCTCTCTCTCTAAGGTGTGAGTGAATGACGGGTGTGACATAAGGAAGGGGTAGAATGTGGGCCACGATGTCCCACATTAGTACTTAAGAATTAAATGTAAGGCTAAATGTAATAGATATAAAGAAAATGTATGGCGAGTCTATTATAAGATTGAAACGATGTGTGCATGGAGAGAGGTCTATTTGTACCCCGCAAGGGCAAATAAAGCAACTGAACTAAGAAAGACAAATTTCCATTGGCCTTAACGGGATCCCTCAAGCTCTCTGTAGCCAACATTACGGAACGAAAAATGAGATAGAATTGTCCAGCGTTATTTTTCGACTGATTGTAATGATTTTGGGCTTATTGGAATCGTTAGGACTCGCACCTTGTCATAAATAAACCGTATTTTCCAAAAAACGTAAAAAAATATAATTGTTTAAAAATTCGCATTAATAACATTTAAACGTAAAACAAATTGAAAAATTGGGCATCTTTATGACGAGGTACCAGACCTAACGATTCCAACAAGCCCACAAACATTGAAATCAGTTGAGAAATAGAGCCGTACCATTGTCCCGCGTTTCTGAGGTGGACGAAAACCAAAAATTTTTAGGAAGGCAGCTAGGCTTCCTCCGCCCCTCTCGCCGCTCACGCTAACGTGTTCCCCCACTCCAGCATCGAAACTTACTGCGAAACTTTCCTCATATTTACGCTATTCCCCTATCTGTAGCTATACACATATAAATACCGCTAAAATAATTTTGAGAACATTTCATTTCGCCGATATAATGAAATTGCTAAAAATGCAATTATCATTTTGAAATAAAATTGTAGAAAAGGAGATTTCGTAATGCTTGAAATATAGGGCATACGGCGAAACGCGGGACAATGGTACAGTCGTATTTTTCAACAGAATATGATGAGACTAGTAATAATTAAAGCCATTCTTCATGTAGATTGTCCTAAAGAGCTCGCATTTTCGATAAAGCTTTATTTTTTCAGCTATGAACGTTTGAAGTTGCACGGCGCACAAATACATATTTCTTCTCTCGCGTAGATCAGCTGTTGCGCACGTCCATCTTCAATCGTTCATAACTGGAAAACTATAAGCTTTATCGAAAAAGCGAGCTCTTTAAGACAATCTCCATGAAGAACGGCTTTAGTTATGACTAGTCTCATCAAATTCTATTGAGAAATACGCCTGTACCATTGTCCCGCGTTTTGCCGTAATTTCAGGTCTTCAAGTGTCACTGACTCGTTCATTCTGCTATTTATTTCGGAACAAATAAAAGTACGATTGCACATTGAGAAATTACATTAGAAGCTCTCGATAATGTACATGCTGCTATGAGTATTTCTTAATCTTATGAAGCTTGTCGTAGAAGGTGCAATGCAATAAATTTAGAAGGGCAATTTCGCGATTGAAAATAAGACCCACGTACATACATGCTAAACGCAATGTGTGTTTGTTTACAGTACACTCCACGAGTCACTAACACAGTCACACCCGTATGCATGTAGGCCTACTATGCTGGTTTACATACGCTGGACAAGGCAACAAGCTGCAGAGGGGAAAGGGGAAGCCAACTTTATTTACTCCGAGTACGCATCATGTTACAGTTTGCATTATAATGACCAAAAGAAGCGTTGCAAAATTATGAAAATATCATAAAAGCGTCTCCCCTTTTCACGCTCTATTCAATGATGCTACCCAAGTTGTTGGTGCATTTTTACTTTGCTCGGAATAAATAGCATAATGAACGAGTCAGTGACGCTTGAAGACCTGAAATTCCGGCAAAACGCGGGACAATGGTACAGGCGCATTTCTCAATAGAATTTAATGAGACTAGTCATAACTAAAGCCGTTCTTCATGTAGATTGTCCCAAAGAGCTCGCATTTTCGATAAATCCTATAGTTTTCCAGTTATGAACGATTGAAGATGGACGTGCGCAACAGCTGATCTACGCGAGAGAAGAAATATGTATTTGTGCGCCGTGCAACTTCAAACGTTCATAGCTGAAAAACTATAAGCTTTATCGAAAATGCGAGCTCTTTAGGACAATCTACATGAAGAATGGCTCTAATTATTACTAGTCTCATCAAATTCTGTTGAAAAATACGACTGTACCATTGTCCCGCGTTTCACCGTATGCCCTATATTTCAAGCATTACGAAATCTCTTTTTCTACAATTTTATTTCAAAATGATAATTGCATTTTTAGCAATTTCATTATATCGGCGAAATGAAATGTTCTCAACATTATTTTAGCGGTATTTATATGTGTATAGCTACAGATAGGGGAATAGCGTAAATATGAGGAAAGCTTCGCAGTAAGTTTCGATGCTGGAGTGGGGGAACACGTTAGCGTGAGCCGCAAGAGGGGTGGAAGCCTAGCTGCCTTCCTAAAAATTTTTGCTTTTCATCCACCTCAGAAACGCGGGACAATGGTACGGCTCTATTTCTCAACCGATTTCAATGTTTTTGGGCTTGTTTGAATCGTTAGGTCTGGCACCTCGTCATAAAGAAGCTCGATTTTTCAATTTGTTTTGCGTTTAAATAATATTAATGCGAATTTTTAAATAATTTTATTTTTTTCACGTTTTTTGGAAAATACGGTTTTTTTTATGACAAAGTGAGAGTCCTAACGATTCCAACAAGCCCAAAAACATTGAAATCGGTTGAAAAATAGCGCTGGACAATTCTCCCTCGTTTTTCTTTCCGTAATATTGGCTACAGAGGGCTTGAGGGATCCCGTTAAATTGAGGTATGGAAGATAATGAGTGGTACAAATATATAAAGACGGTGCAAAGGGGCTTGAATGCCATAGTAAATCAGTCTACAGGTATTACACCAGCAGAATTGATTTTTGGGGTAAAAGCACAATCCATTCCTGAAACACATATTTTAAGTGAGATACAGGCTAATTTAAATCGATTATCATTAGAAGAAATAAGAAAACGAGCGAAGAAAATGATCGATTGGGACCAGATCAAACAGAAGGAGTTCTACGAATCCAAAAGATCGAAGGCACTGAATTTTTCATTAGATACGTTGGTGTTGGTAAAGGTTACAAGTGTAGCAGCAACTGGGGAAAGTAAAAAATTACTTCCTAAGTTTCGTGGCCTTAAAAAATTGTGGATATACTGCCCAACGATCGTTATAATCCGGGAGCCAGCGACAGATTTTTGCGACTAAAATCTTCTCAACCGAAAATTCGTAAAATGATTAAGTTATTTGTGCCTTGAAGCCTGGAGAACTTCAGCTGCGGCACCGTGGGTGGATTGAGCGGCAGTAGCCTCCCACGCACGTAAAAAAAAAAATACTTTTAATTATAGGGCCATTCCACGTCAAAACAGACAGATTTCGGATTACAACACCGATTTTTTTTAAATATATGTTAATATATAAGAAAATACAAGACTTTTGGAGCTAGTTTGAGTCAAAAATCTTTTTTCGTTTCGGAGATACGACCTGTCAAAGTTTGCAGTTTTACTTTTTTTGGTAAAAACACGTAATCTTTGAAAATTTATATCTCCTAAACGAATAAAGATAGAAGACTCTGGCTAGGACGAGTGTACTCAGAAAGAATCATACTTTATTAGAAAAATATAAAAAAAATAGTTTGTTTTAATTGGTTAAAACTATTAACTATTAAAATAAACAATTGAATTAACAAATGTGTTGTCATGCTCTGACAATTATAAAAAAATATCAGGAATGTTCCTTGGAATGTCCTCTACAAAGCAAAAATTAAAACGCGTATACTCTCGTGGTGTTCATAATGAAACAAAATATTTTATCACGACGCGCACGGCCAGAAGTGTCGTTCGAGCAGCGTAAACCGGTGAGGCGCATGTGTAACTGAGCGCGACCAGTCTCTACATGTCGGAATCCATCAATCTATGAATAATGCGAGTTAATAACATGTTTTAATTGTTTGTTTATGTTTTTATAACTATTATAAATTAACAATATATTTATTGTTATTCTGCTTTATAAGCAGTCGTTACTTATTTACAATATAATTAGAAATAAGACATTTGAACATGGCATTGAATATACAAATTATATACTAATTTATATTTACTTATTTTATTAAATTATGGCGAAGAAAATATTATGAATATGAAATTTCTGTACTGAAAATATTTAATAAACTTTTACAATTGTATAATTATCTGATTGAGGAAAAGCTTTAGTTTGTAATTGTGTCTTTGAATCTATCGTTAAAAATGCATGATAATTTCTAGTTCCTTTTACCATTCTCACTTTTCAAAAAAATCTCGTTAAAATTATTTTGATACTTATTAAAACACTTTGTACGAAATTTTGTTGAAAAGTGAAAATAGTTAAAGGAACTAGAAATTATCGTGCATTTTTAACGATAGATTAAAAGACACAATTACAAACGAAAGCTTTTCCTCAATCAGATAATTATACAATTGTAAAAGTTTGTTAAATATTTTTAGTACAGAAATTTCATATTCACAATATTTTCTTCTGCAATAATTTAATAAAATATGTAAATATAAATTAGTATATAATTTGTATATTCAATACCATGTTCAAATGTCTTATTTCTAATTATTTTGTAAATAAATAGCGACTGCTTATAAAGCAGAATAATAATGAATATATTATTAATTTATAATAGTGATAAAAACATAAACAAACCATTAAAACATGTTATTAACTCGCATTATTCATAGATTGATGGATTCCGACATGTAGAGACTAGTCGCGCTCAGTTACGCATGCGCCTCACCGGTTTACGCCGCTCGAACGACGCTTCTGGCCGTGCGCGTCGTGATAAAATATTTTTTTTCATTATGAACACCACGAGAGTATACGCGTTTTAATTTTTGCTTTGTAGAGGACATTCCAAGGAACATTCCTGATATTTTTTTATAATTGTCAGAGCATGACAACACATTTGTTAATTCAATTGTTTATTTTAATAGTTAATAGTTTTAACCAATTAAAACAAACTATTTTTTTTATATTTTTCTAATAAAGTATGATTCTTTCTGAGTACACTCGTCCTAGCCAGAGTCTTCTATCTTTATTCGTTTAGGAGATATAAATTTTCCAAGATTACGTGTTTTACCAAAAACAGTAAAATTGCAAAGTTTGACAGCTCGTATCTCCGAAACGAAAAAAGATTTTTGACTCAAACTAGCGCCAAAAGTCTTGTATTTTCTTATATATTAACATATATTTAAAAAAAATCGGTGTTGTACTCTAAAATCTGTCTGTTTTAACGTGGAATGGACCTCTAAATAGAAAAACATATCAGATGGCTGTAAATCGGGGGAAAGATTGTCAGCTGATGCAGTGATATGTTCTTAAAAATATTTTTATTTATTACAGTTTTTATGAGCTTTCATCTTCACTTTGGCTTGTGGCACTCTCGTCATCTTCGTCTGAATCATTTTCTGAGTCGCTTTCGAAAATATCTGGTACCATTTGTTCCTCATCAATATTATCATTATCTGTAAAAAGATAATAAAAATAAAAGGGTAAGTACATAAATATGAGCATAATGTAAGCGATATAATAGAAATTAATAAATTTATTTACCTTCTTCGGGCTGAATTGTAATTTCAGTAATAGTTGTTGGTAGCTGGCTTCCAGTGAACCAAGTAAAGTCATACTTCCCTCAACTTCTACCCAGCCATAGTCTAAAGGACAATTGTCGGTTGGAGCTTTTAGGTGAGCGTGCGACCAAATTTCTCCGTTGAAACATGCTCTTAAAAATTGTTGGTATAATTCTGCTTTACATGGCGGTATAGCTGAGCCGTCAATGCTTTTTTTAGTTAAGCGGAAAACACCGTCGTTATCGAGCAGTTTATACGTCTTTTGAAACATTGCTACCCTTGCATCATCAATGGTTTTTAATTGCTTAAAGCCATAAATATTACAGACGAACTCTTGGATTTTGGGGAAAATATCTTCCTTGTTGTCGGATTGCGTCGACATCTTGATGAAGCTTTCGATAAAGTCATCTGAATTACTCATGACAGAAAACGGACGTTTTTTGCCTTTTCTAAAAAAAGCCGGATTAAAATCACATCTTGTAATCGTGTGAAAAGCTGGTAGTGCTGCACTCACATTACTTCCTAGAGTTTCATACAATTTGGATACATTAATAAAACGTTGGTGGTTTTTAACATCAACTTCCATAAATATTTGCAGATTACTTAGAAGCTTATTCATATTAGCTAGCATTATAATTAACACGTTCGTATCGGAACAACGAATCGTTACATTTGCATCGAAGTCCAATTGACGAACGTGAAAAACCATTGAAGTGTCTGCTTCTTCATGAGCAGGGCATGTGAGTGCTTCCTCTATAGTTCTTGTAACTTTTCCGTCGCCTACAACGTACTTATAACATGCGTCTGAATTTAAAAATATTACTTTATTACCAATATACGGTGCCATGTAATCTTCCGCCCAATTGTCAATAAAAAATGTTACAAGCGCTTCTTTAAAATTAAGATTTTTTAATTCAATCATGAAGTCTTTTTTTCGCACTTGGTCAGGACCATCGATACGGAAGTATGCTTGTTCCATACCTCGAAGCTTGCGTTCACTATCTTTGATTGATGGAAAAATGTATCGATCAAAGGCAATTACAATGGTTTTTGCTGTATTCATACATATTGTCTGCAGCATCTTTTTCGAAATATTACCAAAGTTACTTGGCACATCTTTCATGAAATGTAACAAAAAAAATTCATCGTAAATCATGACATCCGTGATTTGAGACGGCTCAGATTTCACTTTTATTTCTAATAATGTCATTAGCGGCGATTTGTCAGTTTTGCAGATTGAACCGTCCAAATGACACATAGATAGTGGTACTGGCGTTAATGGATACGTAAGAATCTTCTCTATATCGATTTCTTTTTCAAGCGATATATAAAGCAGCTGATCAAATAAGTCACGCTGCATTCGCAGCTCTGTTTCCTTTCCGGCAATCGAAACTTTTTTCTTGTCAACAATATCAGCAAAAGTATAATACTTTGACTGCGAAATAGCTTGTTCAAATCTGTTTGGGTTATCTACGCACGCTTGAATAAAATTTTCTCGTTTTTTGTTTCCCGTTTCTTCAACATTAAGCAGAAAATTTGTTACTTGTTCGGGAGCTGCCTCGCCTGTGGAAATGTTGTACAAACATTCTTTATTCAAATCCTTTGAAAACGGATTAACGTTGCGCTTTACTCCATCAATAAATGTCTGAAGATATGCCGTGCCTCTTTTTATACGGCTTTTTTGAAGTTCTGCTATTACATCTTGCTTCTTTGTCAACCCCGTTTTCTCTAGTGTATCGCTAATAATTGTCGATCGTATCGTATGGCTCCGACACAATCGCTGTCTACCTGATATTGAACTGGTTATGTGGGAAATTCCAGTTAGCTTATTCGCAGCATCAGCATTTATAGTCTGTTCGAGAGTGAGATCTATTGGTTGTTTAGAAAAAGATTTTATTGTTCTTTTAATGACAAAAGACTCCTTTTCGAATTGCAAACGTAATCTTGGATGTGTCTCATTTACTTTTAGTAAATTATCATGATATTTGACTAAATACCGCGAATAATTGGGTTGATTAAATACAAAAACTAAATTAGTTATTTTTGGTAAAACGAATGTAAACATGTCGAAATTGCCTGTGCGGATGCTCCTATTCAGCAAAAAATAATAATCTATCATATTTGCATACAACATGTAGTACTGTGCTGTCTTACCGTGTTTGCCATTTAAAGTTTCTTTTTTGAAATCTTCGTATTTTTTAAATAAATGTATCAAATCAACTTGATCGAGTGCTGGTTCAGAAGTTTTTCTTTTTACAAAGTTTATCAAGTAGCTTCTTATTTCGTTGCTTATATCAAGAGACACGGTAGTGTCTCGACGGCAAGTACATATAAAAGTAGATAATGACATGTCTATACCGCCGAGCACTACCGTTAACTTATACAGTAGGTTTGGCCGCCTCAATTTTCAAACCGATTTATTTCCGTGAATGATCCACTGTCATGATTTAAGTAAAGCTTTCCTTCAACTAGTTTGGAACAAGCTTTCATTTAAGACCTTGAATATTAAAAACGGTTCATGCAATCCAGAGATCTCATACTGAGTTAGCTATACATATATCGAAAATTGAGAATCTTATCCAGCCAGAGTTTATGTCTCGGGCTGAAGTTGGCTGCTTAACGTAGGTTTAGTGACGTCAGTAGACGTAAACGTAAATATAGTTGCACACAATCGTAAACAGTGTGTCTGTGTGTATCTCCTAGATATATGTTTTACTTCGTTTATTACGGTAAATCAGGTTAAGCTGCAAGATTGACAGTATTAACCTTAAAACAATTTGATCCTAATTATGAAATAAATAAATGAAAAAACATGATTAGGCTGTTCTTATTTAAATTTGATGAGGTTATACTCATTAAAAGGATTTTTAATTACATAAAGGAATCAACAGATTAGATAAGTATAACAATGAATTTTATGATATAAAATGTAATATATTTTCTGGTACTTTGTGTGATTTTATTGCAGATTAAATAGTGATGTGTTTATTATCTGACTGCTAAGGGTCGAGCTGTGTGGAGTGAAAGATTAAAATATAATATACACCGTGTCTCTTGATTGCTGAGGATGAAACTACGTGGATTGAGTTGCTGAGGATAGAGCTGACTGGATGATGTAAGATTAATATTTATATATTTTTAACACTGCCAAGAAGAAGTATACTGTCAACATTTATGTGCATCGGTGATTATCCCGAGTATATATAAATTGCAAGAAATTGTTAAGGTATTTGAAAACCATATGATAAACTTCCAAGTACTGAAATCATTAACAAAATACATATTTAACTGTTTCTTTTCTTTCAATTGATGCGGATTTCAACTGTCCGATAGGTTATCATACTGGGGGTGAATAGAGTTGACTGGATGAAGTAAGATTAATATTTATATATTTTCAACACTGTGCCAAGGAAAAGTATACTTTCAACATTTATGTGCATCAGTGATTATCAGGATTGCAAGAAATTGTTAAGGTATTTGAAAATCATATGTTAAACTTCCAGGTATTGAAATGATTAACAAAATACATGTTTAACTGTTTCTTTTCCTTAAACTGATATGGATTTCAATTGTCCGATAGGTTATATCATACTGAGGATGAAACTATGTGGATTGAATCATTGCTGAGGATAGAGCTAACTGGATGAAATAAGATTCATTTTCAACACTGTGCCAAGGAGAAGTATACTTTCAACATTTATGTGCATCGGTGATTATCAAGAGCATATTAATTGCAAAAAATCGTTAAAGTATTTGAAAACCATATGCTAAACTTCCAGGTATTGAAATCATGAACAAAATACATTTTTAGTTGTTTCTTCTCTTTAAACTGATGTGGGTTTCATCTGTCCGATAGGTTATACCTTTGTCAAGAATTAGCAGCATAAATGTGACAGTAATTGGTTCTAAAAAGAAATGTGGTATGCAAAACGACAATGTCAGCTTTAATTATACAGGGTGTAACGAAACGACCGCCTTTTCTCATAACTGGAGGTTCGGGGTGACAAACTGGGTGTACGTGTAAAATTTCGTTCGAATCGTTCAAGAGGTTTAAAAGTTATTTCTATTTATAATCACCCTTTTTCAGTCCTTTTCGAACGACTTTAACTGCATAATGGAAAGTGGAGAAAGTGAAAAACAATTGATGAGCACCCAGCTAGAATGTAAAAATTATCGATCGCGTGCGGTAATACTTTTGCTATTTATTTCTTTAATCTGGCTATTAGATTAATTTTAAAAATAACAAAATCCTTTACATTACAATTTCAATTCAATTCAGTACAAGCATCATTGACTGATTTGATGGAAAGAGCGAGTTGACGCAATGTAAAGGAAAGTATCAAAAGCTAAGATATCGCGCGAGCGCAATGATAACTTAATAGACAATGCATGAGGGCATTCTCTTTCTACTAACGAAGCTAAAGGGAATGATTCAAAATCAATACATTGATGAAGGAGAAAACTAAACTCACCCATTAAATGTTCTGCAAGTTCCTTTAAATCGAAGTTTTTGAAAAAGCTTCAAACTGGCTCCTCGATGATTTCCAGAAAGCACACTATCACTGATTTTGCATTTAAACACTTGTGAATTTAAACAAATTAGGTATTAACCTACGTTTCTTCAAAACACTGGTGAATTTGACAGTTTTGAACTGTTTGAAGTAGGGTGATTAAGAGTGGTCGAAACGAATTATTGATTATTCTATCTCTCTGTGTCTCTCTTTTCAGCCTACTTCAAACAGTTCAAAAAGTGTCAAATTAACCGGTGTTTTGAAGAAACGTAGGTTAACACCTAATTTGCTTAAATTCGCGAGTTCTTAAATGCAAAATCAATGATAGTGTACATTCTGGAAATCATTGAGAAGCCAGTTTGAAGCTTTTTCAAAAACTTCGGTGTAAAGGAACTTGGAGAACGTTAAATGGGTAAGTTTAATTTTTTCTGTCATCAATGAATTGATTTGAAATCATTCTTTTTACCTTCGTTTGTAGAAAGAAAATGCCTTGATGTGTTTCCTATTAAATTATCAGTGCAGTCGCGTGACATCTTAGCTTTTGATACTTTCCTTTTCATTTTATCTTCTCCCTCTTTCCATCAATTCAGTCAATGATACTTGTATTGAATTGATTTGGAATTGTAATGAAAAGGATTTTGCTATTTTTAAAATTAGTCTAATAGCCAAATTAATGAAATAAATAGCAAATGTATTATCGCGCGAGATCGATAATTTTTACATTCTAGTTGGGTGTTCGTTAATTGTTTTTTCACTTTCTCCACTTAATTATGCACAGTTAAAGTCGTTCGAAAAGGACCGAAAAAGGGTGAGTTTTAAATGGAAATAACTTTTAAACCCCTTGAACGATTCGAACCAAATTTTACACGTGCATTTGGATGGTCACCCCGAACCTCCAGTTACGAGAAAAGGCGGTCGTTTCGTTACACCCTTATGCTTGATTGTAGTTTATTTAAAGCTTTGCGAATTGCTTGTCCAGTCATGCCCCTGTATCACCCCAAGCAGCTGATGGAGTTACTGAAGTTTCGCATAGTCAGATGTTGGTAAAAAGTAAAATGTTCATTAACAAATGGAATGATTCATGTTTCTTTAAAATATTATTTTCTTTGAAGAATTTAGATTTTTAAATGATGAATTTGATTTTAGGTTTACTCAGATGTTATCATTTAGTATTTTACAGTCACTGTGCAAGTATATTATAGCAAATAGTAATACTTGTGCTTTAACTTAAATACATTTGGTACAATTGAATTAAAAATCCAAGGAGGAAGGTTCGCACACATACTGACTATTGGAGTTGAATCAACAATTGGGCTTTTCACTCCTGCATTCTGGTACTAGAAACAGGCAAAGATGCAAGCATTGAAAGATTGGCAAAGTAAGAATAAGCCAATATGCAGAAAAACGTCATCCATTGTTCAGCCATAATTTAAGGATGAAACTCATTGGATGAAATTCTGTAAAATTGAGTTAATAACTGTTGATTGTTTTCCTCTGTTACCTATGCTAGTATTCTAGGCCAAAGGCAGTATACTGGTCATTGGTATGGATGAAAAAGTGCACGTTTATTCTCAATTGAAACTCAGTCCAAAAATTAATGGTTTCCACTCCATTTTGCAGCTCCAGAAATCCGACCAGTTTCAACAGTGTATAGAAATTAGCGAAACGAACACATTTGAGGACTCTGGCACAGGAAATGTTATAAGGACGAGTCGCCAATGTATCTCCTATATCACCTTTGTCAAGAATTAGCAGCATAAATGTGATAGTAATTGGTGCTAAAAAGAAACGAGGTATGCAAAACAACATTGTCAGCTTTGAATATATGCTTGATTGTAGCTTATTCAAAGCTTTGCGAATTGCTTGTCCAGTCTTGCCCCAATATCAACTCAAGTAGTTGATGCAACTAGTGAAGTCTCTGGCAAGGTCAGATGGTGGTAAAAGTCAAATGTTGATAAACAGAAAATGTAAATTAATTAAAACATACATTTTACTTAATTATTTTTATATGTTGAAAGTTTGTTTATTGATTATGAAAAATTTAATCAAACTTTTATTATAGTGAAACTGAAAACATTAAACAAGTAGCCGGGGCAATAATTATGAAGTTCATTTATGCAGAATGCATTACAAATATCAATAAATTCAATGTGTTGACTGTGATATTTTTTCAATGTTAATATATATTATTTTATTAGTTAAGCGCTGCTGTTTCAAAAAATGAGAAGTGTGGAAATTTTCTTTAGATTCTGTAGAAAAATTAAAAGAATTATTTAATTTTTTAAATATTATTCTCTTACAAAACGTTATGAAATCCCACAAAAAACAGACTTCGCCTGTAAAAAAAGGCGGCAAGTACATAAATTATTTAGCATAAATAATATAGTAAAATTATCCAATTAAAAAAAGTAGTGAAATCCAAATATTAGGCAAGTGTATTTTTTCACCTTAGCAAAAGTTAAATTTTTGAAAAAAAAGGAACAACAAACTTACTTGCCGGGCCCGTAATGTCCATGCACAGTGAGAAATAGAATCGACCGTGGTTCGGCTAACTTCACTCTGTATTTTAACATGAAATTTGCTGTACTACGCTATAGCTGAATCTCACACACGATTCAATTTCTCACTGTGCATGGACATTACGGGCCCGGCAAGTAACTTTGTTGTTCCTTTTTTTTTTCAAAAATTTAACTTTTGCTAAGGTGAAAAAATACATTTGCCTAATATTTGGATTTCACTACTTTTTTTAATTGGATAATTTTACTATATTATTTATGCTAAATGGTTTATGTACTTGCCGCCTTTTTTTACAGGCGAAGTCTGTTTTTTGTGGGATTAATATTATGCTGTACAACTAATTCGTGAAAATGTAATATTTTAAACCCTAACGCAATCAATGAATGTAAACGCTTGCACCTGTTAAAATGTTTGCTAGCAATAAAACCATTCACTGATCCATTAGCAAGTAACTCTGCATTTACCAAGACATTCATTAAACCGCAGTTGTCAATAAATTTTCCCACTGCCTTAAAATACGCCAGCATAATATGGAATGATCCAAGATGAATGAATAATTTGTCAAACTTCCCTTTATCTGTAGATTGGATCTGCACAGCAATTTTTGCAATTGCAAGATCGTATGTTACTTCTATGTAATCTTGTCCACACTCATCAGCTACTTTTTTACTTTGCTCCATGGTTTCTACCACGACAGCTTTATTTGTTGGTGAAGCATTTATTGTTGTCAAATAACAAAGAATTTGTTTCGGAGATTTATCTTCATAAAACAAACTATTGAAACCAAACCACATCGGAGTACCTGCATTCATCAAAAAGTGCGAAAGCATCCACGCAAAATCAATGTGTTTTACTGATTCTAAATTCGGAAAGTTTGAACGCAATAGTTAGTCAAGTGGCAGCATACTTTCAATAAGTCGTGGTCGATTCGTATATGGCTGCAGTTCATCAGTAATTATATCGAAACTCTGCCTAGGTTTTTTTGCTTGCGATTCCGAGACGTTAGCGTTGATAGTATGAACGGTTTCTTCAAGTATTTTCACTTTTGGCAGGTTCCTCGCTTGTAACGTCATCTTGTGTTTCCGGATTGTACATATTGTTGGTTCCAAGATTTGATTCGTTGTCAATCTGAAAAATTATGCCAACAGTGTCATGAAGTGTGTCTTTATTCGTTTTCGTATCGACAAAGCGGTCATAGTTGTCGAATGCAATTCTAGCCCACAAATTCGGTGATCGTACGATACCATCCGGGCAAATATCGGAGCGTTCGCAAGAAGTAAAGGTTGCCTGTCTCAAATCCTTCCAAAATATTGTAACTGCAGCAATGCCCATATCTATTAATAATATTAACTACTTCTTTACTACTCGTTAAACTCTTCAAAGATATACCAAGATTAATATGTTTAGAACATTTTATTCGACCATTCGACACAGCATAAATCAGATCTTCTGAGAAAGATAATGATAATCCTTTTGTTATTTTATGTCGTCTTCAACGGTAATTAACGCCTGAAATTAATTTTTCATAAAATGTAATTAACGTTTCAGGAACTTCACATTCACCGTCATTAAGTGTTTTGTTTGTATGCTAATTCGTAATTTATTTGGCTGAATCTTATTAATTTCTTCATTAAGGATACGTGCGGCAGCATCTAAAATATTATATTTCTCTATTTCATTCTGTACCATAATGCCCTTGTATGGTTTCACGATAGACTTGCCTTTAAAATTTATAATATTAATTTTTTTCGTGAATTTTTTCAACAATCTTTCTCTTAAATGATACGGCTTTAAAGTATATTTCGCAACATCTTGACCATTACTTTCTAAATAATTAATGAACTTCAAGACATATGATTGCACGTTCTTGATAATATTAGCCGAATCAAAATTTTCAACAAAATCATAAGCTTCTGCCCGGATATCTCTAGCAAAATGCCATTCCGATTTTTCTTTATTTTTTGACAATACCGATTTACGAGACGTTATATAAGCATTCTTGCAACTTTTGTGATAGAAATAATCTTCATCGTGTAATATTTCATTTATATTTTGTACCATCTTGAGGTCATCTGTTTCTCTTGCAAGATGCTTAACTGATTCGAGTCCACTTATTAAAAATAATGACAGTTTTTCATCTCGGCCTTTCTGCTTTTTTCTTTCTTTTTTACAAAAGAAACATATAACATTTTCATTTTCAGTGGTATATACACTTTCAACTTCAGCAGCAACATCTGAAGTATCGACTGATTCAGGGTCGAGATTCAGACCAGGATCAATATTCTGACAGGCTGAAGACTTATTTGGGTTGTTAATATCCCACAAAAAACAAGCTTCGCTTGTAAAAAAAGGACGGCAAGTACATAAGTCGTTTCTAGCATGATTAAAATATAGCAATATAAAATATTTTAATTAAAAAAAATAGTGAAATCCAAATGTTAGGTAAATATAAATTTTTATCATGGCGAAAATTGAAATTTGGAAAAAAGGAAATAGTAATACAAAAATTACTTGCCGGGCCCGTTGTATGCAATTGTATTAAATAGCCACATTTTTAACTTTCGAGAAGCAACGCTTATATAGCAAGATAGTGACTTACACATGGATATTACGGGGCCGGCAAGTAATTTTTGTATTACTATTTACTTTTTTCCAAATTTCAATTTTCGCCATGGTAAAAATTTATACTTACCTAACATTTGGATTTCACTATTTTTTTTAATTAAAATATTTTATATTGCTATATTTTAATAATGCTAGATACGACTTATGTACTTGCCGTCCTTTTTTTTACAAGCGAAGCTTGTTTTTTGTGGGATCTTAGAACGTTTTTTAAGATTTTAGAAATTAAAACTAAAAATTGATTTAACTAATACAATCTAACAAAACATTTTCCAATGTTCTCATCGATCCATAATATAAACCTCCAATTCGAGATATTTATTTATTAATGTATTAAATAAAATACAATATATTACAATGATGAGTTCTTATCATAATTACACTTTTGGAGGCATTTAACCTAGGATTCAATGACTGTTTGAATTATATTTTCAACATCTTATACCCAAAATCATCTTAAAGCCTTTAGCTTTCAAAAATTTGTTTCTAAATTTACCTTTAAATCCACCTTTTTCATAGGTGTTACTCTCACTATCACCTTTGTATTATGGCTCTTTCCCTGGTAAACCAGTGACATTTATATATTCTTTTCAATAATATGAACTGTATAATATATACCAGTTAATGCAATGGAAGCCTATGTTTTTTAGGTATACTGCTTTCAGTCTCCTGAAGTTACACACTGTATGCTCTATTACATGTGAAATATTGAAATCATGAATTTTTTTCATATTTACATACCTACATGATTTTATTATAATTTTCATCAACTATGTGATTTCTAATTCCAAAATTGTATGCCCAAAATCTCTTGCAAGCACTTCACTCTCAAGGATTTTCTTATAAATTAACTCAAATTTATCCTTCATTTTATTAGCTGTTTCCCTACACATCAACTTTGAATTATGGCATTTTCTCCAGCTCACTAGTGCCATTTATATTTTCCTTTTATTAATATAAATTAGGAAATACACCAATTCATACGATGGATGCCTCTCTTTATTAAATATACAGCTTTCAGTTTCCTAATTTTATTCACCGTATGCCTCATCACATGTAAAATATTGCAATCATGAATTCTTGTCATATTTACAGATCTACATGAGTTTGTTATTATTTTCATCAACTATGTTATTTCTAATTCCACAATTGTATACCCAAAATCATCTGCCAAGCACTTCAGTCTCAAGGATTTTCTTATAAATTAACATATTTATCCATCATTTTATTAACTGTTACTTTCAACATCAACTTTGAATTATGGCATTTTCTTCAGCATACTAGTGCCATTTATATTTTATATTCATTAATATAACCTTGGAAATACACCAATTAATGAAATGGAAGCCTCATCTCTTCTTAGATATACATCTTTCAGTTTCTTAAATTTATTCATTGTATACCCCATCACATGTAAATGATTGAAATCATGAATTATTATCATCTTTACACATCTATATGATTTTATTATAATATTCATTAACTATTTGATTTATATTTCTAAAACTTTATGTCTGAAATCACCTACAAGCCATTCACTTTCAACAATTTGATTAGAAATTGATCCCTTTTGATACCTTTTTCTTAACTGTTACTCCCAATATCAACTATGAATCAGGGTTCTTTTTCAAGCAAACTATATAGTGCCATATGTATTTTCTTTTCATTAATATAAACTAGAAAATACACAAATTAATGCAATGGAAGCCTCTCTTTTGTGGATATACTGTTTTCTGTGTCGCAAAATTTTTCACTGTATATTCTACCCCAAAAAAAAACACTTTCGTGTAAAAAACAACGGCAAGTAATTTGGTCCTTTCTCTCCACAAAAAATTAAAATCCCAATAAAATACCATAAAAAAAAATTTACACAAAATAAATCTCAAACAAAATTACCGGCAACACAAAGAATTGAAATCACTTAAATTCGACAAGTAATTATTTGATCCCAAACAAAAATTGCGGCAACACAAAGGATTGAAATCACTTATAAATTCGACAAGTAATCAAGCGGTAATATAAAGCACTGAGGTCGCATAATTTAGGCAACTAAAAAAATGTAAATTAATAATTAATTATTATATCATTTTTGTATACATACTACTTGCCAGGAGGGGCCAAATAGTGTTATGTATATTTAAATCTTCGTTACAGTTGCATATTGAAATATATACTACTCTACACTTTTCGGCCCCTCTTGGCAAGTAGTATGTATACAAAATGATATAATAATTAATTATTCATTTACATTTTTTTAGTTGCCTAAATTATGCGACCTCAGTGCTTTATATTACCGCTTGATTAATTGTCGAATTTATAAGTGATTTCAATCCTTTGTGTTGCCGCTATTTTTGTTTGGGATCAAATAATTACTTGTCGAATTTAAGTGATTTCAATTCTTTGTGTTGCCGGTAATTTGGTTTGAGATTTATTTTGTTTAATTTTTTTTTTATGGTATTTTATTGGGATTTTAATTTTTGTGGAGAGAAAAGACCAAATTACTTGCCGTTGTTTTTTACACGAAAGTGTTTTTTTTTTGGCATCTTAGAGCTTTTTGTAATATGTGACAAAGATACATCTTAAAAATTTCTTTATGCAAATAATACAAAATGTAATGAAACTCTTAAAGAAAGAATGTGTATTCTAATAAATATATTTTATTGGAAGGGAATATAAATTTAAATATATAAATAATTATATTGTTAACAATAATCAATTTTATTTAACAATATTAAAAAAGGAAAAGTACAACATTTTAAATACTACATTGAAAAATTATAGCTAAAAACAATGAAAAATTACATATCAACTCGTTATAAATAGTTTTGATGAAGAATGATACATTAATTTTCTAAACAAAAAATATGTATTACGGGATTTTATTTGAAACGGCGCGATACTCAGTGAGAAAATAATTTAATAAAAATAGAAACTCATTCTGGAAATCATATCATTTTTAAATAGTTTACTCACTATAGATATATTGCAGCCGAAGGCGCTATAATTGCGGCCAATATTTAGTGAAATGTCGTTCTAAACGCAGCCGTGGTACTAATATTGTTGAACATGTTATTACGAGTAAGACGTTTTTACCCATGATAACAACTTTCAACATTTATAAAAGCAGCCGTTAGAGATACGAATAACGTAATATTGAATTAATTAAATTTCCTCAAAGAATATGATAAACGTAACTTTTGAATTTCTGGGCCATGTTTTCTTTTGAACGATATGATCGTTCGCATATATCCATGATTTATCCTTACGTATCATAGACGTATGATGACCAGTTGCAGCATCCTTGCCGTCATAGAAAATCGCACAATTCGCTTTATAAGCTTTATCATCCATTTCTAATTTCTCAATAGGTATACCTTTAATGTTTCAGTTTTTAAGAACAATCCAATCTTTAACGTTTTCTATATTTTCTGTTTTGGTATTATATAATGATAATTTAACAATCAGAACTTTTTAGTATCTGTACTAGCAATTTTTTGCTGAAGTTCTAAAGAACTCATGCAATTACTGCACAAAAAATTCTATAGTTTTTTTCCACTTAGAGAAGTTGCTCTGAATTATTTCTTTCATGTGCTCCAAGAATTACTTTTGCATAATTTTTTGGGAATTAACAAACTCTTCATACCATCAAATAGCGTAAGTAATAAAATATTATTACAAGATTGGGTAATATCTGTATGACACATGAAGTACTACATTTGTCCGTTTTTGTTAGATAATGTAGCACAACGCGATTCAAGCAACTTAATTTATCACACAGAGCAGTGATTAACCCATTAACGTCCAAAATGTCAAAATTTCTTGCACGTTTTCAAAGTGATTTTTTCCTATGTAATTGGCGTTGAAAAAATTCTTGAACCACATATTCTGATGTAAAATTGCATGCTCTTTCAGAATCCGTTGCCAAAATCATGATAAAACTCACAGGAAAAGAGATATGCTCGATTGAAACATAAAAAACACCTAAATTTTCGAAAAAAAAAATTTTTAGGATTTTTTTTCGAAGTGTTACGGTGAAGATATCACCTTGCGACCGTGATCAAAGGTGATCATGGGAGTTGAAGTTTAACAGGGAATTTTTTTGTTGACCTTGAACCATCGCTTCTTTACAAAATGGCGGAAAAAACGAATTTTTTTTTTTCAATCTTCATCAACTTTTTTCTCGAAATCTATGGTCTTTAGAAAAAAATTCATAAAAACAAAAATGCCTTAGAATCGCTCGAGGAACATTCTCAAATTTTTTCAGAATTTTTTGAGACAATTTTTTATTTTCCGAGAAACTTGTGAAATGGAATTTTTAAAAATGTCTCCAAAAATTCTGAAAAAATTTTAGGATGTTTCTCGAGTGCTTCTAAGACATTTTTGTTCTTATGAATTTTTTTCTAAAGTCAATAGATTTCGAGAAAAAAATTGATAATGTTGAAAAAATAAAAATTCGTTTCGGCCGCTATGCTCTAAAAACCTATTGGTAAAAAACGATTTCTGTGCAAATTTTAGGAAGATTTTTTTACTCTTAGCGTTACCCAGAGACTACGGCGTGGACGTGGTAAAATTCTGTCTCCTTTGGGGTGCTTTTTTCCCGTGAGTCCCCTTGCCTCTCACGTCTCGGGGTGCTTGTTTTCCGTGAGTCCCCTTGCCTCTCACTTACTCATACTTTTAGGTGTGCTTTTTTAGCCAACATTTATTGCAAATATTTAAATTACATGTTTTGCAGAAAATTCTTGTTCTTATTGGACAGTTTCCATTCGAACAAATCCTCAATTTGTCACTATTAGATCGTCCATGTGCATTACTTTTGCGACTACTTTTTTGTAAGTAGTATTTGGCAATCGAAATAGTGAACTCTTTTATTCCAACTTTTTTCTTTCCATCGTTAGCAGCATTGAAAATTACAAGAGAATTAGTAATAGACGCCTGTATAAGTCTCATAAAAACTACCCATGTCCATTTTTTTGATCGTATACTTGGGAGTATGTCATTGCAATGTCCGTCATGCAGGTCAACACCTCCCATGAATTTGTTATATAGGTGAAAAGCTTGCGGAAAAGGTATTTCAATTTTAGATTTAGCCTCTGCGCTGTATCTTTTTGACATAGATAGAGGATTGACACCTGCTGCAGTTGAAGCTATTGAGACGGGCTTCGAATCCATGATAGTAATGAAATTTATGCCACTGTTTACGTCGTGCTTCACCACATATGTCCCTCTTGGAGCTTTCTTATCAAGCACATTTTTTTCTTTGACTCGATTATCTCTGATAGTACCAGTGCATATCAAACGCAATTTCTTCAAATGTAATACCAAATCCATGTTCGTGAAGAAGTTGTCAAAGTACAGATGAAATTGAGAAATTTTGTTATAACTTATTATTTGAAAAAATGGTTGTAATAAATATAATACTACTCGTGAACCTAAAGCACATTTAGATAACTTATCTCCAATTTGAGAATTCTTGCCGCAATAAAGATCCAAATTCAGTAGATAGCCGTCCGAAGTACACAAGCCCCAAAATTTCAAACCAAATCTTATCGGTTTTCCTCGAATAAATTGTTTCAAAACAGTTTTTGCATAGGATTTGGCCATCATCTCATCAACGGATAGAGCAGTTCTCCATATTCCGAATTTCATGATGTTATTTTGAAAAAGTTTCAGTAGAGAACGAACGCGCCATCCTCGATCATTTGAATCATTGTCTTTGTTTTTTGAAAACTTCAATTTAGATTTTGTGATTTCAAATTGTTGGCGAGACATTACAGAAGAAACTACTTCATTAGATAAATACGGATCAGATGACCAGTAATCTCTCTGTGATTTTCTGGGATTGAATGTAGAAAAAATAACTATTCCAATAAAAGTATCAAGATCTTTCAATTTCAGATCATAACCATTATCTTTACACGCATCAATAATATATTTTTTCATTTCAATAGAAAAAAAGGTTTCAAACAATTGAAAAGGTTCGCTCCTACGTATTTTCTTTTTTTGCGATTCGGACAATAATACTTTATCTTCACAAGAATCAGGGTGTAACTTATCACCCTCAATCCAAGTGAATTCATGACCTTTTTCAAGTTTATCTTGTTTTTCAGAATATTTTGCACGAGCTTTATTGTAAGTGATATTGGGTATTTCATGTTCGCAATCTGAATCAAAATCGGAACCAGAATCATCGGAACCTGAATAGTCAGGATCCGGAATCAATACGTTGCGTTCTGAATCACTATCTGAAGAATCTGATTCATATTCAGAAGATCTTACACGTTTCCGCGACATAATGTATGAAATTAATGATTTCGTTTATTTATCACTCATCCGTATGTACAAAAATACGAAAGAAGAGAACAAAAAAAGACGAATATTCATGAATACATGAGACCAAAAATTACGCTTATCTGCCGAAATGAAATGGAAATAAAGGATGAAATTTTTGTCGGAATCTATAAGTCTTTGAAAAAAGAATGAAAATAAGTTAGAATCATTCGAGCAATATTGTAAAATTTTTTCCGAGTTTTCGTAGACAGAACGTTTTTTTACCAATAGGTTTTCAAAACATCGGCCGAAACAAATTTTTATTTTTTCAACTTTATCAATTTTTTTCTCGAAATCTATGGACTTTAGAAAAAAATTCATAAGAACAAAAATGTCTTAGAAGCACTCGAGAAACATCCTAAAATTTTTTCAGAATTTTTGGAGACATTTTTGAAAATTCCATTTCACAAGTTTCCCGGAAAATAAAAAATTGTCTCAAAAAATTCTGAAAAAATTTGAGAATGTTCCTCGAGCGATTCTAAGGCATTTTTGTTTTTATGAATTTTTTTCTAAAGACCATAGATTTCGAGAAAAAAGTTGATGAAGATTGAAAAAAAAAATTCGTTTTTTCCGCCATTTTGTAAAGAAGCGATGGTTCAAGGTCAACAAAAAATTCCCTGTTAAACTTCAACTCCCATGATCACCTTTGATCACGGTCGCAAGGTGATATCTTCACCGTAACACTTCGAAAAAAAATCCTAAAAATTTTTTTTTTCGAAAATTTAGGTGTTTTTTATGTTTCAATCGAGCATATCTCTTTTCCTGTGAGTTTTATCATGATTTTGGCAACGGATTCTGAAAGAGCATGCAATTTTACATCAGAATATGTGGTTCAAGAATTTTTTCAACGCCAATTACATAGGAAAAAATCACTTTGAAAACGTGCAAGAAATTTTGACATTTTGGACGTTAATGGGTTAAATCACCAGCATCATACTGCCGCTTTCCAACAAATTGGATTTCAGCATATTGTCTAAGATCAATATTCTCTAAAGATTTATCAATAGTTTCTGTAAGCAAAAATAAAAGATTTTAGAGCATTGTCTGCTCCTATACAAAATAGTACACTTCTAATTGAATAACAATTTACAATGCATTGTATAACTTCATTTGCGTATGAAGAAATATAATCACGTTTCATTATTCCTCTTATGTATTAATCAATATCATTTACATATACAGCAATTAATGATAAATTTAGATGATGAAAGTTCTACTTATTACTACAACCTTTTATCCTTATTAAAATTAGTCACCAAAAATGTTCGTAAGTTATAATTTTTCTTCTGCATATCTTTACGCAAACATGTGACTGCTTAGCCTATTTCCCACTATTCTAGATGCTCCTTCTTGTTTCTGATAAAACCTGTAAATAAGAAAATTATAATATAAACATTGCTAATTAAGATAAAATATGTTGTAACGAAGCACCCGCTCGTAAAAATAATTTTCTTGTTTTGCTCTGTCTTCTTACTATCGTAAAAGGGAGGGGCCGGCGCCACCTGTGCGACCCCGCGATCATTACGCGTAATAGGTTCGATCGCGGGTCGATAGGGGGTCGATCCGCGCACGCGCGACAGTAATTATCTCGCGTGCCACTGTCCTCCCGATTCACTCGTGATTTTGGGACTAGCGAGTCTGGACGTACTCCGTTTTGTGTCTCCTTTTCTCTGTCATCCATTTTTATATCTCGGTAAGGGCATTGCCCTGTAGTTATTTCCCTGGGCAGGATAGTGCGTAATTAGTGCATCAAATAGTAGAGCCGAAATTAGGGGCATAGCAGGATGTGTGGCAGTCGACCTGGTGGTAGAGGACACGCACCGACGCATGCAGCATTCTTGACTATTCTCTATGGCCTAAGTAGCATTAGTTCCCGGGTAAACCTGTTTTCTCTGTAGGAGGAACCAGGACTTCTTTTTGATTGTCTTTTTATTCATTCTTTCTTGTCCTCGAGCTTCGTCCGTCGTTAGAAGTCGGTTAGTGTTCGATTGCGCGGTAATTCCTCGACTCGTGGAGGACGTATTAATTTGGATATTGTTCCTTTTCATTAATTGTTACGTTGCCTTATTCGGGAACGGTTTAGAGAGTAGAAGGCTAAGGTTTATGGTTCGCGAATCGCGGAGGGAGACCCTGTATTCTGGGAATACGTGGTAGGACGAGGTGTAGTCCCTCGTCGGAGGAAAGGTGATTCAGATCCTCCTCGAAGACTGTCCGACGCGTGCCCGTGCGAATCTCCTTGCCCTGGCCGTTCCCCCATTTATTTTCAGATAAATTTTATGAAGCGTCTTGGTCCACACTTGAGATGAGTTTCCAGCCGGCCAACCGCGGAGGCATATTAAGAAAATTTCCAGCGAACTGGCGCCCAGAACTAACACCACCAGATGAAATAATTAATTAAATTGAGTTAATGCGAAATAGAATTTATGTATAGCTTCATTTTTGTTCGCGGAAATAAAATTGTGATTTTCATATATTAAAAATAATAACGAGACTTCATTTAATATTTCCTGGCCATAAAACTTCCGTGTGTCTTGTGCGTCGGTTCTGGTCACTGCCTATCCCCTGGCAAACCAAGATCCATAAGTGATACTTTTTTTGTTTTTAGGTAATAACCTGAGTGAAAGTACTTATTTGGCCAGGCCGCGAAATACGACGTCACAAATGGCGCCCAACGTGGGGCCCGCCAAGACGCTTAGGGGATAAATTATTACATTTTTGTTAATTAATTTCGTTATTTATATTTAATCCTTATTATAATTATTAACCGTTATTGAAATATTATATTTCAATCAATAATAAGTTTATTGTAGGAAACGTGGAGCCGAGCATCGGTCGTGTAGGCTGAGACGACGCGAGGTCGCGGACCAAAACAACGTTGTTTACGTTCGCGCGCTCGAGCTCGCTGCTTCGCCGTGTTTTGATACGCGTTATAGAACGTCGAAATATTACACGGGATTATTAAACAGTACCAGGAAAAATAATTTTCAAGTACTGGCAGCGGTGCTCAACGCGTACGTTTAACGCAGCGGTTCTCAGCGCCGACGAGCTCGAGGATATTTCCTGCATGAAATTTTCTGTGTGTGTAGAAGTAGTTAGTTGAATTCTCCTTTACTGATACATATGCATACATGACTATTGAGGTCCATTTTTATATATATATTGTAACCTGCGGAAAAGGAATTCCGGGTTAAAATAAATGAGTAATACACACGATCCAACTGCGAGGACACAATCTTTATTAACACTAACTAATCTCGGGGGGAGAGGCCTCCCGCGATGTCCTGGCACACTTATTATACGCGCACAATGATTTCATTAACCACTAATTAACAGGAAAACTAGGGGAGGCAAAAAGGGGAAGGGAAAGGGGCGAGGGAAAATTCTCCGGCGGCTCCGACGATGAAATCCAGCGATCCCACGACGTCCGCCACGAGAACTCCGCGTCAAACTCCAATGAATCGATGGCTGGGGCCCGCAATATTGAATTACACCGAATTTCAATAATTGCGGCGACGACCCAGCTCTCTACTTAGACCACGTACTGATGCTCTGATAGTAGAACAAGATCTGGCCCAATTTGACGGATATTCCTCCGTCCTCTCAATCATTTCCCTCATTCCGGGGTGTCATAGTTGTGATCGGGATCCAGGGACCAATCATTAATTAGGTATGGATCCGCGATCCATATTTCTCGCCGTTCCGGCTAATCACCCATATACTTGGCATGATAGCCGGCTGGCTAGCTCCTGCGCTAGAATCCTGCGTAGTCGTCCTTAGCAGCAGACGACACTATGGCTTCGTGGTTCGGCAGCGGGGCGATGCGGTGCGGGGTCGGCAACGATGGGCCGGTAGTGGCGCGGGCCGGGGAGAACGCAGCTAGGCGCGCGAGGCGTCAGCGCGGTAAGGGGAGGGGACTGGGACTCGCTGCCTGGCGCTCGAGGCGCGGCGCGGTAACGGGAAGGAACCGACGAAGCGCTCGGCGGGGAGACTGGGTAAGGGGACGGTAGGAGCGTCGCGTAAACAACCGCGCTCGACAGGAAGGTTAGAGAGAGAGGGCATTATAGGCATTCGGGCATGGGAGCGTAAAGGATAGGACAATAACAGTTTTCTAGCTCATGTTGGAGCAGGGAATCGGTCTTATAAGCTACGAATAAAATTTACCATTAGAAATATAATATTTAATCCTAAATAATATACAACCTACTGATATTCGCTCAATCCGCAATCATACCCTGTCCTAAAAACATTTACTCTCCTTCCGTGGATGGCAATTACAATATCCCTTCAGCGGGTAACTACATTACCATCACACGGAAGGTTCATCTATGCTCACTCACTCACTCACACACATACATCCAGGGGACGGGAGGCACTAAGGGGGAGACCGAAGAAGAGCTAACAATAATCATTTTTCTGTAACGGGTTTCCACCACGTTACAATATATATATATATTGCAATTCTTGAGTGATCAAGTGATTGCTGAACCCTTTTTTTAAGTGGGTCAAATAAGTACCCTTGATGCAAATTTAGTAATTAGTATGATTGAGGGATAACCCTATAGAGGAGACCCTGCAATCAATACTATAAGCAGAAAACGAATAATTCGAGATCTGTTACTTGACGGCTGGCGAGAATAAATCCGCAACTTAGGTAAAGTTTACGGATTTGAACGTCAGCCGTGTGCGTCTTTCTTGTGATCGATTAGTCCAAGGAAGGTCGCCTAAAATCAATTACTTTTCTTCATTAATTTTCCTTTTTTTTTTGTATATTATACCAGTCAAGTTTTGGTTATTCCCCACATAAGAAACCTTAAGTTGGTGACCGCGAAATTGCTGGTTGATTATAATTCCCTTATTATAGGATACATAAATAAATATCCTGTAACGTCGTATTTCGCGGCCTGGCCAAATAGGTGTTTCTACTCAGGTTATTTCCTAAATACAGAATTTTTCACTTTTGAGCCTTGGTTTGCCAGGGGATAGGCAGTAACCAGAACCGACGCACAAGACACACGGAGGTTTTATGGCCAGGAAATATTAAATGAAGTCTCGTTATTATTTTTAATATATGAAAATCACAATTTTATTTCCGCGAACAAAAAATAAAGCTATACATAAATTTTATTTCGCATTAACTCAATTTAATTAATTATTTCATCTGGTGGTGTTAGTTTTGGGCGCCAGTTCGCTGAAAATTTTCTTAATATGCCTCAGCGGTTGGCCGGCTGGAAACTCATCTCAAGTGTGAACCAAGACGCTTCATAAAATTTATCTGAAAATAAATGGGGGAACGGCCAGGGCAAGGAGATTCGCACGGGCACGCATCGGACAGTCTTCGAGGAGGCTCTGAATCACCTTTCCTCCGATGAGGGACTACACCTCGTCCTACCACGTATTCCCAGAATACAGGGACTCCCTACGCGATTCGCGACCCATAAACCTTAGCCTTCTACTCTCTAAACCGTTCCCGAATAAGGCAACGTAACAATTAATGAAAAGGAACAATATCCAAATTAATACGTCCTCCACGATTCGAGGAATTACCGCGCAATCGAACACTAACCGACTTCTAACGACGGACGAAGCTCGAGGACAAGAAAGAATGAATAAAAAGACAATCAAAAAGAAGTCCTGGTTCCTCCTACAGAGAAATCAGGTTTACCTGGGAACTAATGCTACTTAGGCCATAGAGAAGAGTCAAGAATGCTGCATGCGTGGGTGCGTGTCCTCTACCACCAGGTCGACTGCTACACCTCCTGCTATGCTCCTAATTTCGGCTCTACTATTTGATGCACTAATTACGCACTATCCTGCCCAGGGAAATAACTACAGGGCGATGCCCTTACCGAGATATAAAAATGGACGACAGAGAAAAGGAGAAACAAAACGGAGTACGTCCAGACTCGCTAGTCCCAAAATCACGAGTGAGTCGGGAGGACAATGGCACGCGAGATAATTACTGTCGCGCGTGCGCGGATCGACCCCCTATCGACCCGCGATCGAACCTATTACGCGTAATGATCGCGGGGTCGCACAGGTGGCGCCGGCCCCTCCCTTTACGATAGTAAGAAGACAGAGCAAAACAAGAAAATTATTTTTTATGAGCGGATGCTTCGTTACAATCCTTATTAATTTTTTTATATATATAATATATCCTATTCGAGATTATTTTCTTTCTCCTTGGCGTAATTATCGCCTCATTATTGAATGTTACACTTGTTTTTGCCCTTTTCAGCTACATTATTCAAGAGAGCACACTGTTCAAAGTAAGACACTATTTGCGATTAGGCTTGTATAGGTTAAGTAAATACGCATTCTATCAGCTAACCCCGACCAAGACATACGTTATTGGTCAAATCTCTCCATCCTCTCCTGAACAGCAAAAGAAAAAATGGGTTCATCTGGGAGAAGCAGTGGAGGACGAGACAAGCGTGCGCAGAAGAGACAGAATAGTAAACGCACCGAGCAGGTCATTAGAGAAGAAGTAATGACATTACCCTTTGGCGAGTTAGTCCGAACCTTACAAGAAGAGGGCCTGAACACTAACTCCGGGCTCAACCAGTTACAGGATAGGCTAATAAGATATCTAAAACGAAAGGAATTGGGCCCCGGCGCAGCCCGTTGGGATCCGAACAGGGATGAAACCGGAGCTGAGGGATTCACTCCTTCTCTAGTCAATATGCCTGAAAGAAGTTCAGCGGACGAGACTAGCACACTTACGCCCGCAGAAATTACAACGATCACAGTAGCAGCAGGGGGAGCGTCGACGATTGTAGCAACCTCCACGGTGACTACTATGGCTTGTATCAACACCACAGTACAAACGGTTAGTTGTTCACAAGGATCGATTTCTTCTGAAGTACAACGGTTCTCACCGATACTGCCATACACCGCCAGTACATGCCTTCCTGGACTAAACACTCTGCATCCCGTAACATCGACACAGGGATGGAGACTGGAACCACCTCCACCCTCGGGATCAAGAGGACTATCCCCCTTCCAAGACAGGGGAAACCACCTAGCGAATTCGCTAAACTCAATGACTCATGGTCAAGAAAGGTGTTTTGCCGCAACGTCCACGGTGCGATGAAGAACCACGCGATTGTCACCGGAAGAAGAGGAAGCCACGCGGATCCAGGACATCGCTAAAGCTACTCTGGAAGAATTTAAACGCCTATCCATGGAATCCCGTGCCACGGGCGGAGGAATACACACAGGTGATTCAGCCAGCAATTGGCCGCCCCCACCAAAGAATCCCGGAAGACCTTGCCAGTGCAACCAACAAGCTGGAGACTCCCGGGGACCCGAAACACCACAGGGAATTAGGCATTTACCTCCGTTTGAGAGGCCTCTCCCAGACCAGCCAGCGTTGCGACTGGCAGAAACACACCCTCAACCAGAGTCAGTTGGGAGGGAGTCGTCTGGAAGACGTAAAATAACTGCTCACCAACAAGGCTTACGGGATAGGGATCGCCCTAGGGTGATCAACCGACGCGCATCTAGCTCGGAAGATAATTCCTCAGAAGACACGAAATCCAATCGGACAGCTCTGACGATACCCAAGCTAGCGATCGCCGACATCGGCATCGCCCAGGAAGAATAGTCCGGGGAAATCGAGCAGTAGACGCACTACATAAATGGAAGATCTCTTACGTGAACGAAAGGAAGGAAAGTGCGTATTCGTTATTAGAACGATTAGACAGATGCTGCCAAGGATCAGGGATAGCCCACAGCGATTTGCTCAAGGCATTGCCGGTGTTACTATCGGGGGAAGCTGAAAAATGGTACCGATTGGAAGGTCAACATTGTCGAACATGGGAAAGGTTCGAGAAAAAGTTCAAACAACGATTCGCACCCAAAGAATCCAGAAAGCGAATTAAGGAACAAGCATATTCCCGTCTTCAAGGAGATCAAGAAGGAATCCAGGAGTTTGTGGAAAACATGGAGACAATATTCTCCTACTTAGATCCACCTCTTAAGGACAAGAAACGTTTGTCTATCATATATGACAACCTATTACCATCGTATACTAGGCATTTCTTTAAGAGTGAAATCACTTCTAGTCGGAAGCTAGTTAGAATTGGTCAAGAATTGGAACAACAATGGACGAAAATTAAAAATCTCCGAAGCACCACCAATCAGACAGGAACAGTACCGATTCCTAGTGCAGTCTATGCCCTGCCGTCCAAAACCACCAGTAAGTGTGCCCCGCTAGAGGATGAGGAAGAAACAGACACGAAATCTCAGTCTGAACAGAAACGGCCTAAACAACAGGCGAAGAAGACCAAACCCAAGAGTTCCACAGACACGTCATCACAAAGTGATTCCGCTTTAGCGAGCGTAGGAGAAGCAAAGACTTTTAAGAAGAAATCGGGAGGATTTGGGAAAGGACCCAAGAATAAGGGAACCCCTACTGTCGGCACAGCATCAGTCGTTTCACAGGAGATGCCACAATACATGCTGATACCTCCGCTACCACCAGGAGCTACAAGCTGGCGCCTAATCCCAAATTTAGCGACCACCACCAATACGCCAACAGCCGTTACGACACCTAGTATCCGCCACACCCGGGAGAATAGCCCTTGCCATAACTGCCAACAATTAGGTCACTGGGCTCCTGAGTGCACTCTTCCCCGAAGACCGAGAGTATCTGTTTCAAACATGCCGCTAACCGTAAACAACTATAACGATTTGCCGGGAAACGCCAATAGAGGCGAGCGAATGGGGCCAGCGCTGCCTCAAGTGAACCACCAAGGCCCAACACCTTAAGGAAACTTCCTTCGGATCTAGGACCATACCAGAACAAGGCTGAAGATAGCAAATTAGTGCAAACCAATAGGACTATTCGCACGAGTAAACAGGATATCCCTTCCGAGGGAATCCGCCTTAACAAATTTTTAAAAAATGAAGATAGCAGTTTACTATCTGAAGCTGCCTTAGAGGGAAGAGCCGAAGATTCGTGTCTGGAACAACGATCGTCCAAATTGACGAAGGACTCGTATAATTTACCAGCACGATATCAGGAGAGGAAAGGAGATAGCGGCGATCCCCCTATTAGTAGAGAAGCAGCTAGATTTAATAATAATTTTATTTCTTTTACAAGCGCTAGCGTGTCTCTGAGGCCGGTCCCTCCAAACTTAATGGGTGACTTAGTAGCACCTCCCGATTTCCGCGGTTATTTGCAAGTAAGAATTGGGGAAATAGTTTGTCTTGGACTGGTAGATACTGGGGCTGAGCGAAGTTATATTAATGCTCGAATAGCTTCAGGAATTCCCTCAGTTAGTCACCTAGCACCGTTAAATTGCGTACAGGTAGGCGATGGCCAAATTTGCGCCATCTCCACGGACATAATCTTCCGAATACAAGTAGGTAATAAATCCGCGGACTTTCCCTTTAGCGTAATCCCTACCCTTGCCCTGGATTGTATTCTAGGAATGGATTTCCTCAAACACTTCGATGTAACCATCAATAATTTAGAAAATGTATGGAGTACGAATGATGTGAGCAGGATTCCACTTATAACGCGAGGATACAAAGGGAACAACATGGAAAGAATAGCTGTAATAGCCACCGTGTTACCGATCCGGAAAGATATCCGTAAACCAAGCGTCGAGGACGAAAGGCCTTATCTATGGGTCACAATAGGTCCAGAAAAGTTTAGAGCCCTATTAGACACTGGCGCTTCACGCACTTATATCGGTAGTAATATTATTAATTTAATTAAAGATTTTTTAGATTTTTCTAAAGCAGGTAAATTGCGTTTAGGTGATAGGAGTCAATGTGCAACGGCAGGAGACGCACTTCTAGAATTTTCAATTGAAGGCGAGAAACGAATCCTGTCCGTTCGAGTCGCTCCCACACTAGATTATAACTGCGTTTTAGGAATCGATTTTGTAAAAGCTTTCGGTATTATTATTAATTTACGGCAAGGAGTTTGGAAGGCAGAAGGACGAAATTGGCGTACCTTTCCTAGGAGCTTAATTAAAGCAACAGCAAGAAAAACCACCTTTATGACATTGTAAAGCGACTAATGGAAAGAGCAAGTGTACGCCCGGCTAAGTACTATAATAAGGGTAGAAGAGACTTGACGTTCAAATCCGGAGACCTCGTTTGGAAACGAGACCATACGCTATCCTCTGCGGCCGATAACTTTGCAGCTAAATTAGGTCCAAGGTTTTAAGGGCCATATACAGTTTCTCGCGTAATTTCTCAAGTGATTTATGAATTCATTGATCCGGATTCCCGCCGTAGCCCTTAGGTGCACATCTCTGATTTGAAACCGTTTATTGCAGTATATCCCGAGATTTCAGAAGGATGGCAAAGACCAGCTCTTGAAACTACCATGGATACTACTAATGAAAGGGAAACCCCTAAAACCCGCGCTGTATAGCCTTCTAAGGAAAATACATCCTTGAAGAACACCCCCCCCCCCCCGCCAAACTCAAAACGATAGCAACGTTGGCGACTCGAGTGAAGCTTGGTCTAACCGACTCCGCGTTCGTCAGCCAGTAAAATACTCGAAATAGTCATGTATGCAAGTATTGACATGGGCGGACCAGTGTTAAACTGCTGGCCTTGCTATTATTCTAAGTTCCTTCTCCTTCATATTAGGTATTATTATTTGATAGTTCATATCCATTATTTTTCTTTTCTTTTATTGTCATCTTAAGCATGCATAGCCAAAACCTCTCTCCTTTAGTAACTGCTGGTTCCAGGGTGGAGGTAATGGGATCTGGTTGTAAGACAAGGAGCAATACACCTAGAAGTGGATAACACTTTTTTAGTATATAATCTTCATTGTATCTGAATAACAACACCACAAAAAACAAGCTTCGCTTGTAAAGAAAGGACGGCAAGTACATAAATCGTCCATCGTAAACAATATAGTGAAATAAAATATTCCAATTGAAAAAATTAGTGAAATCCAAATGCTAGGCAAGTATTTATTTTTACTGTGGGAAAAATTAAAATTTCGAAAAAGAAATAGTAACATAAACAAGTTACTTGCCGGGGGCCCGTAATTTTCATACGTAAGTCACTATCATACAATAAAAGCGTTGCTTCTCCTAATTCCAAAATGTAGCTACTTAATGTCATTGCACAGAAAGGGCCCCCGGCAAGTAACTTGTTTATGTTACTATTTCTTTTTCGAAATTTTAATTTTTCCCACAGTAAAAATAAATACTTGCCTAGCATTTGGATTTCACTAATTTTTTCAATTGGAATATTTTATTTCACTATATTGTTTACGATGGACGATTTATGTACTTGCCGTCCTTTCTTTACAAGCGAAGCTTGTTTTTTGTGGGATCTTATAACGTTTTGTAAGAATATAGGAGTTCAAACTAATCAATTATTTTAAATAATTCAATCTAACAAAACATTTTCCAATGTTCTCATCATTCCATAATGTAAAGTTTCAAATCAAAATATTAATTTGTTATTCTACTAAATAAAGTACAAACTATTACAATGATATAAGTTCTTTCATAATTACACTTTTAGAGGTATTTAACATAGGATTCAATGACTGTTTGAGTTATATTTTCAAAATCTTATACCCAAAATCAGATTAAAGCCTTTCGCTTTCAAGAATATGATTCTAAATTTACCTGTAAATCCACCTTTTTCTTAGGTGTTACTCTCACTATCAACTTTGCATTATGGTTCTTTCTCTGGTAAACTAGTACCATTTAATTATTCTTTTGATTAATATAAACTGTAAAATATATACCAGTTAATACAATGGAAGCCTATGTTTTTTAAGTGTACTGCTTTCAGTTTCCTGAAGTTACACACTGTATGCTTTATTACATGTGAAATATTGAAATAATGAATTCCTTTCATATACACATCTACATGATTTTATTATCATTTTCATCAACTATATGAGTTCTAAATCCAAAATTGTGTGCCCAAAATCACCTGCAAATCCTTCCCTCTCAAGGATTTTCTTATGAATTGACTCATTTTTCCACCTTTTTCTTAGCTGTCACTCAATATCAACTTTGCATTATGGCACTTTCTCCAGCACATTAGTGCCATTTATATTTTCCTTTCATTAATATAAACTGGGAAATACACCAACTCCTACAATGGATGCCTCTCTTCTTTAGATATATAGTTTTCAGCTTCCTAAATTTATTCACTGTATGCCCCATCACATGTAAAATATTGCAATCATGAATTCTTTTCATATTTACAGATCCACATAATTTTGTTATAATTTTCATCAACTATGTGATTTTTAATTCCAAAATTGTATACCCAAAATCATCTACAAGCCCTTCACTTTTAACGATTTGCTTAGAAATTCATCCCTTTTTCTTAACTGTTACTCCCAATATCAACTATGAATCAGGGCTTTTTTTCAAGAAAACTAGTGCCATTTGTATTTTCTTTTCATCAATATAAACTAGAAAATACACAAATTAATGCAATGGAAGCCTCTATTTTAGATATACTGCTTTCATTTTCCCAAATTTATTCACTGTATTATCTATCGCATGGAAAATATTAAAATGATGACTTCATTTTATTGTTTCACTTCTATATAGATGATGTTTTCATTATAATTATTATTTAATTGACTTATATATTTCAAAAAGTTTATGCCCAAAATCACCTGCAAGCCTTTCACTATCAAGAATTGGCCTCCAAATTTGTGAATTTCTCCACCTTTTCCTTCGATTTAACTCTCACCATTAACTTTGCATTATGGCTCTTACTATGGCAAACTGATATAATTTCTGATTTCTTCTATTTAATATTATAACTCAAGCCTGCACAATGACACAATAAACACGTTATTATAATTCAATCTGAAATAAAATCTCACTAAGTTCCAAAAAATATATTACATATTATATTATAAAACTCAATGTTATACTTACAAGAAATTAAATAATTTTTTTGCAGATAATAATAATTTCTTTCTACTCTGATTAGGAAAGCGTAGATAAATATATGGTTTTAATACTTTTTTTATATTATAATTGAAAATTAAGTAACGATTAGCAAATATTCATCTACTTTTCTTTAATCGTAGTAATAAGAAAGTTTTATTGTCTCCTGGATAATTGTTTGTATGTATGATATAACTTATCGGACAGTTAAATTCCACATCAGTTTAAAGAAAAAACAGTTAAACATGCATTTTGTTAATGATTTCAAACCCTGGAAGTTTAGCATATGATTTTCAAATACCTTAACAGTTTCTTGCAATTAATATGCTCCTGATAATCACTGATGCACATAAATGATGAAAGTATACATCTTCTTCGCACAGTGTTGAAAATATGTAAATATTAATTTTACTTCATCCAGTCAGCTCTATCCTCAACAATTCAAATAGAAATATTCTATCTTAATTTATCTGAAAAAGAAATTTCACAAAGTACCACAAAGTATACTAACATCCTGTATTATAAAATACAATGTTATACTTATCTAATAATTATCAACTCCTTATGTCATTATTGTTCGAATATATTTGTCATTTTAAAAATTAAACTCATTCACTAACATAATAACGAACATTCTCACTGCATTAAATATACATAACCTTATATTACTATTGACAGTTAACAAGTCGCCGGATTAGTTATATCGACTACATCGATTTATTTGCAAGTTCACAACTATAGTTTCGTCGTTGAGTATAGTTTGTTGGAAGCGATGTGAAAATGACGTCACTTTCCTTAGCGGCCAACTTCAGCCCGAGACATACACAAGCGGTCAACTTCAGCCCGAGACATACAGATCAGCCCGAGACATACAGAAAGGAAGGAGAAGAATTTCAACTTCGGCATATATATAGCTAACAGAGTATGAGATCTCTGAATTGCGTGAACCGATTTTAATGTTTATGGGCTCAAATGAAAGCTCGTTCAAAACCATTTTAAGAAAAGCTTTGCTTAAATCATGATAGTGGATTATTCACAAAGAAAAATCGGTTTGAAAATTAGGACAGCCAAACTTGCTGTATAAGAGAGTAGTGCCTCGACGGCCGTATATACATGTCATTATCTACTTTTTTCTGTACTTGCCGTCGAGACACTACCGTGTCTCTTGATTTATAATCATTTGTCCTTTTAATCGTTTCTTTTTTTTTCTTTTTCTCCTCTCCTGAACCCTGGACAGTCTGCGACTCTCCGGCTTCAGTTTTAGGGAGGGGGAGTGTAACGAAGCATCCGCTCGTAAAAATAATTTTCTTGTTTTGCTCTGTCTTCTTACTATCGTAAAAGGGAGGGGCCGGCGCCACCTGTGCGACACCGCGATCATTACGCGTAATAGGTTCGATCGCGGGTCGATAGGGGGTCGATCCGCGCACGCGCGACTGTAATTATCTCGCGTGCCACTGTCCTCCCGATTCACTTGTGATTTTGGGACTAGCGAGTCTGGACGTACTCCGTTTTGTTTCTCCTTTTCTCTGTCGTCCATTTTTATATCTCGGTAAGGGCATTGCCCTGTAGTTATTTCCCTGGGCAGGATAGTGCGTAATTAGTGCATCAAATAGTAGAGCCGAAATTAGGAGCATAGCAGGAGGTGTAGCAGTCGACCTGGTGGTAGAGGACACGCACCCACGCATGCAGCATTCTTGACTCTTCTCTATGGCCTAAGTAGCATTAGTTCTCAGGTAAACCTGATTTCTCTGTAGGAGGAACCAGGACTTCTTTTTGATTGTCTTTTTATTCATTCTTTCTTGTCCTTGAGCTTCGTCCGTCGTTAGAAGTCGGTTAGTGTTCGATTGCGCGGTAATTCCTCGACTCGTGGAGGACGTATTAATTTGGATATTGTTCGTTTTCATTAATTGTTACGTTGCCTTATTCGGGAACGGTTTAGAGAGTAGAAGGCTAAGGTTTATGGTTCGCGAATCGCGGAGGGAGTCCCTGTATTCTGGGAATACGTGGTAGGACGAGGTGTAGTCCCTCGTCGGAGGAAAGGTGATTCAGAGCCTCCTCGAAGACTGTCCGACGCGTGCCCGTGCGAATCTCCTTGCCCTGGCCGTTCCCCCATTTATTTTCAGATAAATTTTATGAAGCGTCTTGGTCCACACTTGAGATGAGTTTCCAGCCGGCCAACCGCGGAGGCATATTAAGAAAATTTCCAGCGAACTGGCGCCCAGAACCAACACCACCAGATGAAATAATTAATTAAATTGAGTTAATGCGAAATAAAATTTATGTATAGCTTCATTTTTGTTCGCGGAAATAAAATTGTGATTTTCATATATTAAAAATAATAACGAGACTTCATTTAATATTTCCTGGCCATAAAACCTCCGTGTGTCTTGTGCGTCGCTTCTGGTCACTGCCTATCCCCTGGCAAACCAAGGCCCATAAGTGATACTTTTTTTGTTTTTAGGTAATAACCTGAGTGAAAGTACTTATTTGGCCAGGCCGCGAAATACGACGTCACAATGTATAAATTAAAATTAGATAGGTATTATACGATACAATTTTCTTCAATTGTTGCTTTGCTACTTATAGCTCAAGTCATATATAATAGTTCCCAGGCTTACTGTTTAAATATACATATACATCGGTTAATGAAAAATTAAAATGATGAAAGATCTGCTTATTACAACAACTTTCTATCCTTATTAACATTAGTCACCAAAAGTTTTTGTAAATTATCATGTTTTATCTGCATATCTTTACGCAAACATGTGACTGCTTATCCAATTTCCCCTTATTATAGATGCTCCTTCTTCTTTCAGAAATAACCTGTAAATAAAACAAAATATTAATATAAACAATGCTAATTAAGAGAAAATTTGCTTGGATTAATTTTGGATACATATTAAACAATATAATTTTCTTTCAATTGTTGCTTTGCTACCTAAAGCTCAAGTCATACATAATAGTTCCCAGACTTACTATTTAAATATACATATGGAAAAATTAATGACTATTTTAAATGATGAAAGATCTACTTATTACTAAAACCATCTATCTTCAATAGTTAGGCACTAACAGTTTACGTAGGTAAAATGTTTTATATGCTTATCTTTACGCAAATATGTGACAGTTTAGTCAATTTTCCACCATTGTAGATGCTCCTTTTTCTTTCTACGATAACCTGTAAATAAGATAAATTTATGATATAAAAAAATGCTATTTAAGAGAAAATAGGTGTGAATTAAAATTGGATACGTATAATACAATATAATTTTCCTTTCAGTTGTTACTTTGCTACTGAAACTTCATCTCAAACATAATAGTACCCAAGCTGACTATTTAAATATACATACACAACAAATAATGACAATTTTAAATGATGAAAGATCTATTTATTACTTAAACCTTGTATCTTCAATAATTATAGGCACCAACAGTTTACATATGTTAAAATTTTTTTCTGCATACCTTTATGCAAATAATTGAGAGTTTACCCAATTTTCCACTATTCTAGATGCTCCTTATTCTTCTTTCTGACATATCCTGTAAATAAGACAAATTTATTATATAATGCTACTTAAGAGAAAATAGGTTTGAATTAAAATTGGATATGTACGTATTATACAATATAATTTTCCTTTTAATTGTTGCTTTGCTACATAAAGCTCATCTCAAACATAATATAATTGAATAATTTTATAATATCCACAAATGGCTCATACTGAACATATAGCTGCTGGATACAAATTATTTCTACTCTTTTTTTCCATTCGGATGCTTGTTGTTGCATTATTTAAGAATATATTGCCTGGTGATCATTTTAAAAGAATATAATAACAATACAAGAGGCTATGAACCGAAAATGTGATAATATTTAAATTTCCACTACCTGCAGGTCACAAATTAAATTGAAATAAGTATCTCAATATTATTGTATTAGAGTTTATTTATAAGCATCATGTATCACCATATACCAAACAGAATTCTCCAACATAATCTGAAATTAATACAAAAAAATATATCTGTAAAAACATGAATATGTATTTATAAATTTTAATATTTTTGTCTTACTATTTTATAGATCTTACGCAGTGTAAAATACCAGGCCTCTTTTTAGTCGAAACCCAAATTTATCATCCTCCGTAGCATTGTCTAATTGAATGATTTTCTAATATCCATAAATGGCTCATACTCTACATAATCAGCTACTGGATACAATTTGATAACTTCTACTTTATTTTCCCATTCCGATACTTGTTGTTGCATTTTTAAAGAATATATTACCTGCCAATCATTTTATAAGAATATAATAACAATAGCTTAAAATATATGTTGGTATATGACTGCATATAAGTATGTAAAAGTACTTATATAGATTCAATTTTTAAACATACGTACAAACCAAGTTATGGCAAATTTAAATGATGAAAGAAGATTTATTTTGTTAAAACAACCTTCTAACCTCATTAAAATTATAAGTCACAAAAGATCAATGTATGTTTAATTCTTATTTCTGCATACCTTTATACAGGGTGTAACGAAACGACCGCCTTTTCTCGTAACTGAAGGTTCGGGGTGACCATCCAAATGCACGTGTAAAATTTTGTTCGAATCGTTCAAGGGGTTTAAAAGTTATTTCCATTTAAAACTCACCCTTTTTCGGTCCTTCTCGAACGACTTTAACTATGCATAATAAAGTGGAGAAAGTGAAAAAACAATTGACGAACACCCCACTAGAATGTAAACATTATCGATCGCGCGCGATAATACATTTGCTATTTATTTCATTAATTTGGCTATTAGATTAATTTTAAAAATAGCAAAATCCTTTTCATTACAATTCCAAATCAATTCAATACAAGTATCATTGACTGAATTGATGGAAAAAGGGAGAAGATAGAATGAAAAGGAAAGTATCAAAAGCTAAGATGTCACGCGACTGCACTGATAATTTAATAGGAAACACATCAAGGCATTTTCTTTCTACAAACGAAGGTAAAAAGAATTATTTAAAATCAATTCATTGATGATAGACAAAATTAAACTTACCCATTATTGTTCTCCAAGTTCCTTTACACCGAAGTTTTTGAAAAAGCTTCAAACTGACTCCTCGATGATTTCCAGAATGCACACTTTCATTGATTTTGCATTTAAGAACTCGCGAATTTAAGCAAATTAGGTGTTAACCTACGTTTCTTCAAAACACCGGTTAATTTGACACTTTTTGAACTGTTTGAAGTAGGCTGAAAAGAGAGACACAGAGAGATAGAATAATCAATAATTCGTTTCGACCACTCTTAATCACCCTACTTCAAACAGTTCAAAAGTGTCAAATTCTCCAGTGTTTTGAAGAAACGTAGGTTAATACCTAATTTGTTTAAATTCACAAGTGTTTAAATGCAAAATCAGTGATAGTGTGCTTTCTGGAAATCATCGAGGAGCCAGTTTGAAGCTTTTTCAAAAACTTCGATTTAAAGGAACTTGCAGAACATTTAATGGGTGAGTTTAGTTTTCTCCTTCATCAATGTATTGATTTTGAATCATTCCCTTTAGCTTCGTTAGTAGAAAGAGAATGCCCTCATGCATTGTATATTAAGTTATCATTGCGCTCGCGCGATATCTTAGCTTTTGATACTTTCCTTTACATTGCGTCAACTCGCTCTTTCCATCAAATCAGTCAATGATGCTTGTACTAAATTGAATTGGAATTGTAATATAAAGGATTTTGTTATTTTTAAAATTAATCTAATAGCCAGATTAAAGAATTAAATAGCAAAAGTATTACCGCACGCGATCGATAATTTTTACATTCTAGCTGGGTGCTCATCAATTGTTTTTCACTTTCGCCACTTTCCATTATGCAGTTAAAGTCGTTCGAAAAGGACTGAAAAAGGGTGATTTTTAAATAGAAATAACTTTTAAACCTCTTGAACGATTCGAACGAAATTTTACACGTGCACTCAGTTTGTCACCCCGAACCTCCAGTTACGAGAAAAGGCGGTCGTTTCGTTACACCCTGTATATGTAATCTGTTCGATCTGCCATTCGTTCATCTGCTTTCTGCATTTTGCTAACACAATCTGTAATTTTGAAAACACATACTATAATAATAATATTGATAAACACATTTAATATTAAAACTGAGTAAATAAAAATCAGATATTCAAAAATGTTATTTAACTTTTAATTTGTTCTTCAAGATGTATTGAAACTAACCTAAATAATCTGCGTGTTAAGGGTTATAGACTATACCACAACTATTTTCTTTGTTTTGGCATCATTTTGTTACCAATTACTTTATTAATTGGAATGTGATGAGCGTTTATAAACGCATGGTTTTCTATTAGTCACTCTATTTCCTGTAACCTATAAAAGAAAGAAATCACAAAGTACCATTGCTCAAATATTTAAATATTTGTTCTAACAAACAATACTTATCTAATTGTTTTCTGGATCACTGCCATATAATAATTGATGCATCCAAATTTTAACTATGAATTCACGTGGAAAACTCACGTGCGAATCATACTAACAAAACGAACACTTCGATGGATACTACATATACGTCGCGCCTGCGTTGCGGCCATATTGGAATCTGTATCACACCTATAGCACGAACACTTTCGGACTATATCGGAAGAGTGGTGGAAAGGACAGAAGATGCCGCGGATAGGCTTCTAATGTGAAAGAGTGATACTTCCGAGCGAGACAACAATTTTCGGTCGGAAGAAGAAGAAAAGTTGAAACTAAAATAGCAAATCGTAATTGCTCAATCTTGATATCTCAGCATTGAGTGTACCGATTTAGACGTTTGTAGTCTCATTCGAAAGCTTATAATCGATTTATACAATGAAAGTTTCATTAAAATTTTCATTAAATGAACCGATCGGAATATATATCCATCGGAAGAATCGAGTGGTATAGTTTGGTTCAATCTTCGCGTAAAAGTAAGTAGTGTCGCGCGGCTCGTATTTTTTTAATTACTTGCCGCGTAACACTACCGTGTTACTTGATCTCTGGAGAAATTGATAACAGGAAGGTTTATGTGAGAACTATGGTTATCCAATACTATTAATACACGATTTTCTTCACTTGGTTTAGCAAACTTTACAAAATGCTGCATAAATAACAAAAAGTCTTCCTCTTGCATCCAACCACTTTTGTTACCTGAACCATTACAGCCAGGAGGACCATTTCTTAAAAAAAATTGTTTCAATTTTTTTCTGGGGAATACAAAAAACGGTGGTACATAATGGCCTATCGCATTAACAGCTGAACAAACTGTGACCAACGTTCCATGTTCTAGTGATGTTATTGACCCAACGTGCTTTGTACCTTTTTTACCTAATACTTTAGATAGTTTATGAGCTGTAGTAACCCCTGTCTCATCAATATTGTAGATATTTTGAGGTAAAAATTTGAATCGATCAAATATTTCAGCTAAATTATTGTAAAATTTTTTAACATTTGGCTTATTAAAATTCATTGCACGAGTCAAACTGGTGGCCTCTGGCTTTCTTACTGATAAGCTAGAATTTCTTTTCATAAATGCTTTATACCAATCAATGCTAGCCATTTTTGATTCTTTCCATTTGTCAGGAAATTTTAATTTGAGATCTTCTGCAAATTCATATGCTATCTTACGAAATTCTTTCGTAGTAAAGCCAAAATACATTTTACTGGCAGAGATACAATATGAAACCAACTCTTTTTCTTGAGTTTCTGTAAAAATTTTATTATGTGGTTTATAGCCTGTATCAATAGTCCCCATTTTTTTTAAATTCTTAACATATCGGGAAAGAGTCATAGGACACATACACAAATCTTTAGCTACACTTCTAATAGTTTCTCCATTTTCGGCTACGTGCTTGCAGGCTTCAAGATACTTTTCTTTTGGTATGGTGCCTCTGGTAGATGTTCGAGGCCGTTTATATACCATTTTGATGTAGTAATAAATTAATGATATACACCAAAATACTAATGATTTAAATATGAAATAAAGTTTCGATTGTTACATGTAACAATTGACACCTAATCCTTTGTCACAGTTGTCACACAACTACGAAATTACGTTATCCAACATGGAATTTATTAATTGTTGAAAAGAAAACCAAAACCACTTTCTTATTGTAAAGATTGAATTTTCACATTCATCTTAGTACTACTATCATGTTTATCTATGGACGATTTTCAACGTATTTCAATAATTATCAAGTGGGCTCTATTATTATGTCAGACTGACAAGGACAAATAAATATCTAGTGTGGATTACCATGTTCATAATATACTCTGAGAACATCATCGAATTCACAGTACCATATAAGACATTAACTATCATAAATATTTGCCACTAATTACTTATCGATGGCGCTATATTACCTTTGTAACAATCATTCTCCTGTAACTATTGACACAACTCTCCCCTAATTTTTGTTTTATTACACAAAGCAATAATACCTTTTTATCAATTTTCAATATTATTAATGTAAAAATATGTTTTTACTTGTCCACGTGGAGTTCTAACATTTTCCTTATCTTCATTTATTTCCTAAAGATGAATAAAAACTTTTGAATTGCTATACAAAAATCATTTCAAGAAGTTATTAAATAATTTACCAACTGCTTTTTCAGTTTTTCACGTTGAAGAAGAAATTTATAAAAGTGGCCTAATGGTTTTATTAATTCATGCACTGCGTCATCCGGCATAAAAAGAAAAACGTTTTTATCTATTTTTTCTTCTACGAAAGAAATAAAATTATTAATTGTGAATAAATTACCACTTTTAAAAAGGTGTAAAAAATTTTTAAACTTACTTTCAAATATATCTATGTATTCTCCCAAGCCCCATTTATAAAGTTTTTCTACAACAAAATCCGAATCGTATAAATTTTCAGCAAATACAGAACTATTTTGAGATAAAAAACTAGACTGCAAACTCAAAATATTTGTAGCATCTGAATCTTCACTAAAACTAATGGTCGATGTAGATGCTTGGGTATTCATGTTTTTTCGCACGCTTATTCCAAGAGTTTAGAAAAAAAAGTTGTTTCTGTAAAGTTGTTTTGTTTTGAGAAAGCACGGCGGCTTGAAGCTATCGTCTTACGTTCGTGTTATAACTCATAACATATTTACTTATTTGTATTTATTAATGTCTTTTCCTACGAAAAAAAGGAATAATTGCAGAAAATGTTTTTCAAACTTCCATAATTTCTATATTTATTAAATAGATTACTTACCTCTTTTAGCAATTAACGACGGTTATTATATCAGCCAAAATGTATTCTTTCAATGGTTTTAGACACTTTCCTTTGTTTTGCTTCACTGGTTTCTATTATATTATAGAAAAACGCACATCAGTTTTACCTGCACTTAGTACGCAGTAATAATTTGTTAAACCATACAGTTTCAATATGGCTTGTTTGTACCTACGCTGAGTACATGCGCGGTCAACACTATAACGATATGAAGAGAAGGATTCGTAAAAATGTTGCGATTTCGTGGTCTTAACTAATAAGGTGGCGCTTCGAAACTGCGCTGTGATTCGTTGACACGGGCGTAGTGATACATTGACACGGGTGCAGTGGCAGTGATACTCGACACGAGCGTTGTGATCAGAAATCAATGAAAGTAATAGATCGTTGTCGAAACCTGTCAATCGTCAATAACCAATTTTAATGTTTGAAATATTTGTTTCTTCCAAAATAGTTGTTGTGTTTTATATTGATACATTTTAACCAAGACGCTGTTCTTTCTAAAAGTCTATATTTTGTGAAAAAGTGATTTATATTGTATTATAATGGAAACTGTGGAAGAACTACAATTATTGGAAGAAGAATTAAAATTATATATTGAAAGTGATAAAAGGAAACAACAAAATAAAACTAAAATATCAAAAAGCAGAGTTTTAGAAAATAGTAAAATTTTTCCCAGTGGGTACAATCCACCAATGCCTAACAAAAGGTACTCTGAAAGGGTCGTTTATAAGTTGAATCCTCAAAATTTGCTTCAAATAATAAATGAGGAAGGTGAACAAATTTTAAAATTAATTATATACCGCCTTCCAAAAAATATTGGATCAAAGGAACTAACATCCTGCTGCATAAAGCCTTACGTCATTGGAAATTTCTTTATAAATATAATCAACAGAGAAAATTACAGCATAGCTTTCCTCCAATTAAATTGTTTAACACGTTCGCGCCGGCGCAGGTCACCGGTGACCCACACTAAACTGTCTCATCGGGCGGCGCGGGTCACCGGTGGCCCACACTAAACTGTCTCATCGGGCGGCGCGGGTCACCGGTGACCCACACTAAACTGTCATTAAAAACATTTATTTTTAATAATAATTATAATCAAAAATGTATCAGAACTATAAGTTTTGTTCAATAACAAACATAATAATACAGTATTATACAAAAAATTCAAATACGGTTAAAATAACATAAAATCTAATATTCTTTTATTTATAACTGCATTATTTATTGTTTTTTGTGTAATTTGTTAAAACATTCCAAGCAAAGTGCTGGCTGTCCCTCACAAAGTCCACAATACGTCTTAACCCTTTTAGTATTGTTAGTTGCATAAGCTCTGCCCTTTTTATTAGACATATTTTTATAGCATTCCTTGCAGCGTTTACGGGTGTCTCTTGCCGATCCTTTATATGATTGAAGAACGTGTTTATGTGACGGTATATGACGGCATATTTGTTCATTGGACAAAAGATTATCGATAATAATTTCCCTAAATCTTAACATAGTCATATTTTTAGTGCCCCATCTTTTATGAATATACCACGCATTCACGAGGGAAGTTCCGCATATTAATTGTATTATTATTTTTCGGTACCACTTAATGGTTTTTCGTAAACAACTGTAGTACGCCGATAGTTGATCTGATAAATCGACACCTTTTTTTGCAATATTGTAGTCAAACACAGCATCGGGCTTTACTCGGTCATTTATTCCTTGCACAAATTTACACTGGTGATTCTTTGAGGTAGTTAACATGCAAACTGGTCTTTTGTCCGTCCATTTCAAAAATTTTACACCACTACGATTTTCAAAGCTTATCATTTCACCACGTTTTTGTTTTGTTTTTGCCTGCGGTGGTAGACTTTTTCTGTTTATTTTTACAGTACCACAAAAAAATGTATTTTTCTCTAAAAGCTCTTCACCCAAAGGGACACTTGTATAATAATTATCAATAAATAGTGTGCGGCCCTCAAATAATAAGCCACTTAATAATCTCATTACTACGTCATGGGGATGTGATTTTTCAATGATCTGTCCATTTTTCCCAGCATAAATTTCGAAATTATAAGTGTAGCCTTCAGGTAAACACAATTTGTATGCTTTTACGCCATACTTATGTCGCTTGCCTGGGATGTATTGGCGAAAGCCTAGACGTCCTCTCCAGGGGACCATACTTTCATCGATAACAATATTTTTGCCTGGTTTTATAGAACTCTTGAAATTATCTACAATTGCTTCAATAATATTTCGAATTTTATGCAACCGATCTTCAGTTCTGGCTGTGGTATCGTCCGAAAAATGTAAAAACTTAAGAATAGATAGAAAACGGTCACGTGTCATTGCCTTTTTTATGCGTGTGTTCGCATACATATCGTTGTTTGACCAATACAATCTAATTTCTGGCAATTGCACAATACCCATAATAAGCAATATGCCAAAAAAAGTATTCATTTCATCTCTTGTAATAGACTGCCAGCCCTGCTGGTGTATTCTACTGCTAGATGAAGAATTATTTATACTTTGAGTAGCATATTTATTTGTTTCATCAACTATAGTCTCTAGTATGTAATCCGTGAAGAATAGTTTGTATAAGGCAAAAGGGTCATTACAGTCAATATTTTTATGTAAAAATTCCTCTTCTTTCGAATACTCATTTATTAATACGGTTCTTTCTTTTACTTCCTGCCATTCTTCATCGTGATCCTCGTTCTCTGATTTAGAAATCAAATATTCTTCCTCCGTGGAATACTCGTTCTCTTCATTGATAAAATTAACAAAATCCTCGTCTGAAGAGGAAGAAACTATTCGTAATCTTGCCACTTTTCTTTTCTTGCTTCTAATTATAGATTCATCCGAATCACTTATTTCCATATCCATGTTATCCATTTTTTATAAGGGTAAAAATTAAAAAAACATTCTAATCACCTTTCTAATTATATTTACTGTCGGAAATTTGTGGTCAGAATGAAAAAAACGGCACGAGTTACAAAACTTGCACAATAAGATCTCACTCTACTGCAGAGCAACAAACAAGGCGTATGCAGGTCTGAATAGGCAATAATCACGCGCCGCCAGATGAAGCGCGATGTTCATTTCAGCGCCGCCTCATAACAAAACAAACGAAAATCGGCCCCGGCGTGAACGTGTTAAGAGACTCATTTAATTTACAAATTAAAAGTAGAGAAAATAAATTAAGAATAAGATCTACTTTTCAAGTAAAAATTAAACCTTCGCTCCACCAAGATCAAAAAATAATATCTACAAATAAAAGAGAAATATGTGCTAATGATAATAAAACATTTTTCAACAGCTATTTAGCACATTTACCTTTTCCAGTATTAGAAAACGTGTTTGCTTATCTACATACAAGAGATATTATATCCTTAAAGTAGTGTGGCTATAGGGATTCTGGGACCGGGTAGCGAGGGGGTCGTGGTTTCGCGGGGGAAGGGGAGGTAGGGGAAATACCCCCACTTCTTAGAGGAGGGGGGATTGCCCCCACTACAGGGTGGTGGGGGAAAATTAATCACGTGACACTCCAATTGTTTAGCCTTTAACAAAAAGGTTTATTTATATCGTTAGATCTCTTGGTACTGATAACGTGGTATAATTTTCAATTTATAAGAAGTTTGCGAATCTAAATTCCATTTTATAAATTGTGATTGTGTAGTACATCGCGCGCCTATCTGCCTATTTTGTTATTTCATCCATTGGTATGCCTAATTTCAAATGAAAAATTCCAGCCGGTGTTCGCAACGGGTCCGCCAAACGTCCCAGCCCTTTACGCGAGAGATATAAGAGAGAGAGAGAAAACATATTTTAAAATTAATTTATTATGAAAGGAATTGAGGGAAGGTATAAATACACGAAGATTTTGGGAAACAGCCTTGCTGCATGAAAAACACACTTTATTATTTAAAATATATATATTTTTCACAATCTTCATTTTTTTTTTCTAATAATCTGCAGCGAGATAGCAGGGCTCTGCGTGTTGTTATTCTCGTTGCTGCTGCTGCTAATCGTACCATTTTGATTAGTTCTTCCATCTAAAATCAAAATGGTCCACTTTGCCTCGTCGAAGTAAGGTCTACCTCAGGCTCCATTTGCGCGCAGCTTGTGTTCCCGTGACGAAAGTCTCCGATTGCGTAGCCAATATTTCTCACCTTAGACATAATTGAAATCATGTTGTTACTTTTCGCATAGTAATAGCTCTATTTTTTAACAAAGCAAGTATACTTACAAAAATTCAGCACGCGATTTTTAGGTTTACGCCGCCTCTTCATCTCCTTTCTCTTCTTCCTCCTCTTCCTCCTCTTGCTCCATTTGTTCCTCCATTTCATTAGTTATCTCCATAAGTTCCTCTACAAAGGCGGCAAAATCTGGGTCATCCCCAATGTCCTGCACCACCTCCACATTCTCCCACAAATCATCTTCTTGCTTTTTCGGTATGTCACACAACATTGTTCTTTACACTACCGTCGCTAGCGTTAAAATGATCTCAAGATTTTTCGTCACTAGTCGCTCAGATGCAAAACGATCTTCCAATGAAATATGAACTGACCGATTACGCACGTATTTTTTAGTTAATCTGATGCCTTTCTTTCCTCTTTATCAATACATATTAGTCTTCTCTTTATCAAAACGTATTAGTTTCCTTTCCGAGAAGTGGAACGCAGTCAAAGAGAATGTCAATAGAGACCTACTAGCGTCCTCGTATATTTTTATTTGTACCTCTAAAAGCAAATTCAAATTTGTAAGGTTGAAGAAAAAGGAAGTATAATTTTTTATTTTGAAGGTTTTATTTATACAATAAATAAATACTGGGAAAAAATGTTGACATCATTTTTGATTGGTTATTCTAAGTAAATAGCGGCAGATGGTAGTGAGAGTAGCAGTAGAAGCGGTATCATCTACGAGAAAAAAGTAAGGAAAAATATTTATTATACTACTTATCCAAGCACTCGATGCCATAAAATTGTTTTTTTTTTATCGATTCTTACCGATTGTGGGTGGTCTCCGAAGATGAATCGGACAGTAGCTGGAGAACGTCTGCATCCTCGTCGAACCGTATTATGTTTTCTGGATATAGTTCTTGTTCCATATCAATACCCTCCCACTCCATTTCACTACTAAAATCTGATAGACGATCATCATTATCGTCATTATCCCCATCGGACTGTGGGGATTGTTGCCGCTGAAGCTTCTTCCTCAACATTCTCACAATTGCGGTCAACACGTTGTTATCCTCGTCTTCAATTTCACCCCAATCTCCTTCCAAATCTACTTCTTCTTCTTCTTCCTCCACTGATTCTTCCATATTTAGAATGTTATTAATATTTTGTTCAGTAAATAATCTGTACAATTTAATTACACCCATTTTTTTTTTGTAGGAACTATCACGTTAAGCAAACTCGGTAGACCGAGAATGGAAGGGATCTAAGCTCAATACGAAATATATTAACAATACGTATTATTATTTTCTCTATCAATACGTATTAGCTTTCGCCACCTCACAATAGCTATCAACACGTTATTATCCTCCTCTTCCATCTCACTACTATCTTCCACTACCTCGTCCATACTTTGGATGATCTCAATATTTTAACTAGTATCCTGATACGACGAACGTTAATAATATTGTTTTATCATTTTTCGCGTGATTTCAAGGGTGAGGAGCAGGGAGATGGGGGTTACGAGTTGAACGATCGTTGGAGTTTTTAATTAAAACTTATATATTTTTAAAATAATAATAATATTATACACATAATAATATTGCTTCTAAACTGTAGCAGCAGCAGCAGCACCACCACCACCAGCAGCATCAGGCTGCAGCGGTGCATTTAAAGGTCTACGAAGTGGTTGATGCTGCTGCAGAAGTCTCCATCTATATGGTACAACTAACTGCGGTGTTGGCTGTTGTACAATCCTAAATGGCTTTACGATTGCTACAGGTTTTCCTGTTTTTTAATAATCCAATAATGTCATTTTTTTGTCTGGCAAACTGATTTTTTTTTTGTTTGAATCCATTTCGACTACTGTCAGAAACACTGCTGAAGTCGAGATTGCTCTCCAGTACGAATAATCCTTATCTATCTGTACTCTAGATTGAGTTACATCTTGTAACGTGACAAAATCCAGACGGGATTTTTGGTCACGTTAAGAACTCTGAACTTTTGCGCTTAACGCGCTATTGGTCGAGCCGCGAGAGCTTGCAGGCCTACCGTAGCGCCGTCGCGAGCTCGCGGCGAGGCTGACACTGACTAGTAGATCGTCACCGGATCGAGTCGTACAGCGAGCCGTAGCGAAAGCTAAAAAGAAAAGGATCCCGAACAGCGTGCCCTAGAGCTTGGTAACCATAAGGTAGGCGAACCACTGTATTAGCGCAGATCTGGCTCTTGCCTGGTGTGTGCCACTGCCGGGAAGAGACTCGTAATTTTAAGAAGTGCGGTCCCGACGCGATAGGGAAGGAAAAATCGGCTAGCAGAGGGTTCAGCACTCGGGCGACCCTGGAAAAAGAGGTTAGACTCACGGGAAAGCAGGGGAAAAGCGGCGGAAAGTGCTCTGCGTGTAGAGAAGGTCATTCGGTTGGCCCATTATGGGCCTGCCGCCCTAAGAAAGAGTATTATAGAAAGAAAGTAGAGTAAACCGAATGCGCTAAGAGGCACCAGTAGCAGCACCGCTTAGAATTAACAGAATTTTTGTGAGTTTCCGCGACACGATGGCCTATTGTGTTATTTCCCGCACAGGCTTTCGGGAGAGGCCCTGGCAATAGGAGCCAGTGTAAATAGTAAATTGTAAATTTTGAGTGTAAGCACCTACGAATTATAGGAAGAATAGACGAGAATTTTATTAAGAATATCGGAGTGCTTACTTTTATTGAAGAAAACCTCTCCCCGAATTCGCGCGTTACAATCTCTTAATCAAAACTTATTAGATTTCTTTCCGTTTACTCCTGATGAAATAGGAAGGGGAATATTTACAATAATATTTTTTCAATAATTTTTTATTTAATCTCTCCTATTTCTCTCATGTTCTTTTTTTAAATATTATACACAAAATTTAATAGTAAAAGAAATAGAAATGTGGTTGTTCCTCTTCTTCTTCCCTCTTAGTCTGCTTTGACTCAATATCCTCCTCCTATACTTTTTTCTCCTCTTCCTCTTCTTTCTTCTTCGTTTGCTTTGACTCAATATCTTTTTCCTCCTCCTCTTCCTTCTTCGTCTCCTTTGACTCAGTATCTTTTTCCTCAGCCTGTTTCTCTTCGTCTTTCTTCACTTTATTAAAAAAAAAACAAACAAACAATAATTTCGAAAAAATGTAAAAAATAAATACTTACAGTTTTTATGCAAATAAAGATGCAGTTTCCGTTCATACTCTTCGAAGTAACGATTGAAAAAATCGGTCATTCGATTGACGTATTCCTCTGTCAATTCTCTGGGAAGAGTGGGTGAAAGAGGAACAATATCCTCTTGAATCATGATTAATTTGCACTTTTCGCAGCTCATTTTTTTTTTCCTGTGTGCAGCACCGACGACGTTATAAGATTGAATGAAGATTTGAGGACTTATGTTCTCCTCTTTATTTCTCAAAATAGTTTTCAAAGAATCACATATTTGCTTTTATCCACTTGGCAAAAACTGACACCTCCTCGTAAGGACAGTGGATACGTTCATTGTCCAAGTTCGTCTCTCGAACGTGTAAATTACACGGTGTTTTTTCAAAATCATATAATTTAATTAAATCCTTAAACTTAGGACAACCATACACTTCTAAATTGATATTATCCACATTCATCCTATTCAATATATTTTTTTCAATATTCCCTCCCTTGTAGGCTACTACGGGATTCTCGCAGGTTAAGCAATCTCCAATAAAATCTTCTACATCCTCCTGCTCGTATTTCTCGAATCCCGTATCACTGTATTTTATACCATGCACCATATTGAGCAAATACCACACAGTTTTTTTGCCTTTCACACTAAGGTTGTTAATAGTGTCACGCAAACGAAAAGATGCGTAAGAAATTTGGTTACTTATTAAATCAATTATGGTTATATCTTTATATTTAAGTTCTTTTTTATAAACTAAGAAACCTTCTATATCCATTATGTGAGTTATTCTATGCATCGTTGCGCTCGCGCTATTCTCGACGAAGAAAAGAACTGAAATGAAGCATCCGAAGAAACATCTTCGTCGAGAGAAAGACTTTATCGTTTCTTTAAAATATAAAGTTACATTTGATGAGGAGCCCATTCTTTCTTAATTACAATGGGAAAAAATCTTAGAAATTATCCCCTCCAAAAAAAAAAAAAAAAACGTTGAATTTTAATACGTTTAGCATATTTGTTCCCCTGATGGAGGGGGAAAAGAAATTTCTTAAATGCGATAAAAAAAAAAAGATCGTTCAGTGTTGCATCGAGCGACTGACGACGATAATGACACTGACATTCGTTGATTTTCAAGGTTTTGTATTGACCGACAAAAGTTTTATAGTTAAAGAGTTTGCGGTGTTGCGTGATAATGAAGTGTATCACAATGTATTTTCACCACCATTTCAAGAAGATTGGTTGAGCGATCTCGAGAGAGAACAGAATGAGTAAGTATTTTTCTTTTTTAAAGATAAAAAATATAATGGTTTTTTCTTTTTAAAATTGGCTTTATTTTAATCGCCATGAATTCAATTGGACCGACGGTCAGTCACCTTATTACAAGTATAAAGATGTAATAAGAAAGTATATAACGTCATACGAGGAGGATTGGATTTTCGTGAAAGGACGGGAGAAATATAATTGGTTGAGAAAAATTTGCAACTTAGAAAATATATACAATGTTGAGGAGTGTGAGTGGGGTAAGTTCGGTCTTAGAGGGAGTAAAAATTTCGAACCACCGTTACCCAAGTGTATGACTCATTATGGTATATGTTCACTGCAAAATGTCTACTATATGAAATCTGTAATTGATGAAAGAAATAAATGAATTCTGTGAAAAATTGATAATAATGTATATCGATTGCATCTCGGACGAAACAATGGGATGTGTATATCACCCCTACTCCCATTTTCTATTCGCTATATATGAGCGTTACTCTTCGCGAAAGACACATTCACAATTAATAATTTATTGTTGCCCACCGTATGACAGAATCTTAAATTTTTTAAAGAAACGAAAATGTCTACTGAATTGCGAAGAAAGTTTTTTACAATCAATAGCGCGAACGAATACGATACATAGGTACTGGAATGTCAAGAGCATATTCGACGATTGAGCAACGCGGATCGAGCTTTGCCCGTTGGAACGCGTCAAAAGAATTCCGCCGAAATCGCGTCTATAAAGTGTCTATTGCTACGAGCGCAGAGAGAACTGAATCATATTAAATCAGGCGCTGGTTGTAGCAATGACGTTCAAGGACTTATCTGGTAGGAGCTTGATTCGGCGTTTCGAAGTCGAATATGCAGCGGTATGGTAGTTAACAGTAATTATATGGAGCCGAAGGATTTTTTAGTAGACGCCGAAGTATTAGTGCGTGTGCGTATAGATAATGTATTGGTTATTGCAAATAGTGTTAAGGTTAATTGTGTATTTAACGGACAATTCATCTCCAAGGACAATAGTGATGAAAAAAACATTAGTACGACTAACGCAACATTGTATAAAACTGATAATTTTAGTGATTGGTATAGGAAAAATATTTTAGACGTTGTTATGAAAAAATTAAGTGAATTTCAAGAGAGAGATAGTGGATGGGCTTTACAAAAAATCCATTATTTACTGGTTAACATTAATCGTTTTAACCCGTTGCACGCGGGTTGTAGAATTACTCTGCCACCTGCTATCGCAAGTAGGAAATCTCTGATAAATGTGGAAACCACTGATAATGCATGTTTCGCATGGTCCGTGACGGTGGCACTCTATCCGGCAAAACCTACGGCTTATCCAAATCGTACGTCCTCTTATCCACATTTTCGGACTGTTTTAGACGTCGGTAGCATAACCTTTCCGACTACGCTAAAACAGATCACGAAATTCGAGACGGATAATGACGTGTCGGTCAACATCTTTACCTTGGAGAATGATATCGATGCAAAAATCGTACCTCTTCAGGTGACGAAGAAGAAGAGATCGAGACATGCTAATCTTCTTCACGTCAACGATGAACAGGGAGCTGCACATTTCATGTGCATAAGGAATCTATCGAGATTGGTGCGAAGTCAATTCACCAAGAGCAAAATTGCACATTATATAGGCGATCTGTATGTATTAATAATGATACAAATATAACTGCATATGATTTATTTTTAGATGTCTCCACTACTTTTGCACAGTGGAGAAGCTGGAGTCGCATGAGCATGATTGCGCGCGGCTCAACGATAATCTCCGATTGATGCTTCCGAGAGAGTCCGAGGAACGCTGGGTTTGCTTCAAGAACATCAAAAATGGGGAGCGAGTGCCATTAGTCGTATACGCGGATCTCGAGTGCATATTATCAAAAGTTGAACAATCGAACAGTAGTAGTAGTATTTATCAGAAACATGAACTTATAAGTGTAGGCTATTATTTGAAAAGTGCTCTTGATGCGTCACTCTCGAGATACGATGCTCATCGGGGTGTCGACTGCATCGAATGGTTCGTATGCGAGCTCGAGGTCATTGCGCGTATCGCGAGCGAGAAACTGTGCACTATCGTACCCATGCGTGATCTTAGTCTTACCGAACGATCGCGTAACTATAATGACCCCAATTGTCATATATGGAAAAAGCCGTTTCCTCCGAATCAACTTCGAATTCGCGATCACGATCATCTGACCGGCAGATACAGAGGACCGTCTCACAATAATTGTAATTTAAATTTTAAAAATTCGCATGTCATTCCAGTGATTTTCCACAATTTTTCCGGCTATGATTCGCATTTTATTGTCGAGACTATCGCTAATTTGTACGAGGGATCGGTATATCTGCTGCCTGTACATAAGGAAAAATACATTTTATTCACCAAATATTTGCAAAATTATAATACACGGTTGAGATTTATCGATTCGTTCAAATTTATGGCCTCCAGTCTGGACAAATTGAGCTCGTACTTGACGGAATCTCAGCTGACAAATTTGAGGTCACAATTTTCGGACTTGAGAGTCGAGCAGTTCAACTTGCTTACGAGGAAAGGTATTTTTCCTTACGACTATATAGATAGTGCGGCTCGATTGGAAGAGACGGCTTTACCACCGCGCCAGTCGTTTCGCAACAGACTGACCGACAGCGATATCAGCGAGGAAGCATAAAATCATGCCGTAGAGGTATGGACCAAATTCCAGATGCGCACACTTGGGGAGTACAGTGACCTGTACTTGAAGACCGATGTCCTATTGTTGACCAACGTTTTCGAAAGTTTTCGCGATAGTTGCATGCTAAATTATAACTTGGATCCAGCCCATTATTATACGCTTCCGGGCTTCACCTGGGACGCGATGTTGAAGCATACGGGAATCTGGCTGGAGCTTTTCACGGACGTGGATATGTTGCTGTTCGTAGAGCGCGGTATACGCGGTGGTTTGAGTCAGTGCTCCCATCGCTACGAGAGGGCCAACACAATCGGTACATACGGGACTACGATCCGGCGGAACCGTCGAAGTATCTCATGTATTACGACGTAGACAATCTGTATGGGTGGGAAATGTGTCAGCGGCTGCCCAGCCATGGATTCCGATGGATTGAAGACGCTGCCAATCTCGATGTCTCCGCTATACCCTCGGATCATTCCGAGGGTTATATTTTGGAGGTCGATTTGAAGTATCCGCGCGAGCTTCACGACAAACACGCGGACCTACCGTTTGGCATGGTGCGCGAGAAACCGCCGGGCGCGAGCCAGGAGAAGCTGCTGGCCACTTTAAACAATAAGACGCGTTACGTAATACATTATCGCGCACTGCAACAATGTATGCGTAATGGACTCGTACTGAAGCGTATACATCGCGGTTTGAAGTTTCAGCAGTCCACCTGGCTACGCGATTACATCGAGCTGAACACGCGTTTGCGCACCGCGTCCACTAACGAATTTGAGAGGAATCTCTTCAAATTGATGAACAACGCGGTTTTCGGTAAAACAATGGAGAACGTGAGGAATAGAGTTGACGTGAGGCTCGCAACCAAGTGGGAGGGAAGATACGGGGCGGAGACCCCGATTTCCAAACCGAATTTTCACAGTCTCGCGATTTTCGATGAGAATTTGGTCGCGATTCTATTGTCGAAATTGTCCGCGAAATTTGATAAACCCATTTACGTGGGAATGAGTGTTTTAGATATTTCAAAAATTTGCTTGTATGAATTTCACTATGACTATATACTTCCTACATTCGGCAGTGAATGTAGAGCGATGTATACCGACACGGACAGTCTGATATACAGAGTCGAGTGCGACGACGTTTACTCGTACATGAAACGCGATCTCGCGCGATTCGACACCAGCGATTATCCTGACGATAATCGGTATGACTTGCCACGCGTCACCAAAAAGATACCTGGTCTGATGAAGGACGAGAACAATGGTCGTATCATGACCGAGTTCGTAGGACTGAGGGCAAAAATGTATACTTTCAAGGTGCAGGACTGCACGAGAATTGTTAAAAGAGCCAAGGGTGTCAAAGGTTACGTTATCGATAGAAATATAACATTTGACGACTACAAGGATTGTTTGGATAATTTCACCGTACAGTCTCGCAATCAAAATTTGATTCGATCGAAGCTGCACCAAGTTTTCTCGATCAGTCAGAGAAAGGTAGCCCTCAGTCCGTACGACGACAAGCATTTCGTTACACCCGGCACCGCGGCGACTCTACCCTGGGGACATTATAATCTAAAAGAATAATTTATTCGCTTTATTATTGTTTTTATTTTAAGAATACATGTATTTTTTTTTTAATGACACATCTTAATAAAAGTTCTTATAAAACATTGTTCTTATTTATCCAGGAATGGTGCGTCCTGTCGAATCCCAGCCACTTAACGAACACTTTATCGCCCTTTCTGCGCAATACTCTCTCCACCAGATACACATCGGGATTGATGGTTTTCGAAAGCTCGTATTCGTAAAATCCACCCAACATTTCCGTGCCCCTGGAATCCTTGAGGAGATACGTAACGGGATTGGTCCCTTGCACTTTCGCCACCTCGAATATTTCGGTCGTCCAATTTGGCGTGTAGCCTTTGGCGAACATGTGCTTGTATTTACTAATTCGTACGAAATCGCCGACTTTCAACTTGGCACGACCTGCGTCCTTGATGTGACTGTATACTGTCTTGAGTAGCTTATCTGCATGCTCTGGTTTCACATCCACGGGACGCATTCCCGTGGTACGAAACTTTCGCGCATTGTACGCATCCACCAACTCTTGCAGCATAGCGCGCCACTTGTAATTGCCGTTCAGCGTAAATCGTTTCCACATTTCCGTCTTCAACGTACGATTCCAGCGCTCGACTATCGACGCTTTCATCACGCTGTAAGTCGAGTAGTGATTTATTCCGCGTTTCTTCTTCAACGCCTGAAAGTCACTGTTTTAAAACTCCTTGCCGTTGTCGGTCTGTAAATTTTTCGGACATCTGCCGGCCTTTAGGATTCCCGTCATTGCCGTAGTCACTTATCTGCCGCTCTTGGTCTTTAATGCCACCGACCAAGCGTACTTCGAGAGGGTATCGATTACAGTGAGAATGTACTGGTGACCCGCATCGACGTAATTGCGCATATCAACAAGATCGGCCTGCCAGAGATCGTCGAAGCCGCGCACGATGACTCTTCTGCGTGGAAAATTTATCCTCGCCGGTGCATGGAGCTCCTCCACCACCTGTATCTTTTCTTTGCTCATTTTTATTTTCAAAAAATGGACAGATTCTTAGAATTTATTATTGCTAAGTTTTTCAAGTATCAGATCTTTCTTACTCACTTTATCATCCAATTTTTCACAAATTGTTTGCAAAATTTGGTTCATCTTTTTCTCAAATTGTTCATTATGTTTCTTCAATGGCATTGTCAAATATTGTTTAAATTCAAGCAGTAAATATTCTAAATTTGGTTCGTGAAAGTGTTTCCTACTCTCACCATCCAGTCCAATTCCAAATTTATTTATCGACATTTCAAAATAAATGCACTACTGTCACTTTTTTTTTCAAAAATCAGTCTCTTGTTCCTCGTTATTACTATTATTCCTTTTTTTGATGGCTCGTAATGCCGAGAGTATACAGTCTACGATGTATGTTAAACAAATGCAAATTTCACAACAGCAGGAATCAGACATTTAATTTTTTTTTACCTCGTGCTACCGAAAGATGTTAATATTATACTGAGGTAAGAATGTAACGTGCAACTTTCTTTATACGATAAGATGCTCGTCGCGCAACTCCTCGATTATCGACTGTATCTCGTTGTGATGACTCGTATTACCGGCAGCCACCGACGCGATCAAAAGTCTCAAACGTTCGATCAATTCATTCGGATCGTTCCAATGTACGTAGTTGATTGGTCCCTCGGTGACACGCATAAGACTTTACCCCCTTTTTTTTATGATGATGTTGACGCTTTACTTGCACCTGATGTTGACGGTATACTTGCGCCTGATGTTGAAGGTTTACTTGCGTCAGACGTTGACGATTTTCTTGCGCCTGATGTTGATGTTAACCTATTAGGCGGTAACATTGGTTTTCCCAATAGCAATGGTATCATAATTTGTGTATATTTTACACCTTTATTACCCTTTGTTTGTTTTAGACTATCGTTTAACAGTTTATGCACCTTAGTTTGATTGAAAATACTTTTGTATTGTTCCAAATCTTCGGGTTTTTTAATAGCTCGATTGGGTTCTCTCATGAAAACTAGTTCATAAGTACCTACTGTACCGGTGTATGGCGTCTTATCGAGAATAATATCTCCTTCATGATACTTGTTTCAAATTTACATCTGCCAAGCGTCAGTTGATCATTTTTATAAAGAGGCCCAAAAGCACGATCAATCAAGTTTTCCCTATCGGTCAGAAGTAATGTAATATACTTGGCAGGGATCGGATGTAATGGATTACGTTAAAGGGCAAATTGTAACAGGCCTGGTTCCTTGTTTTCATCAATATTTAATTTATCTAGCAAACTTTTTTTTGAATCGGGCGACGATTGATCGGTTATAGAAGACTCGTCCTCGATCCTTAAATCCGATGGATTCGTAATAGTTTCATCACTACTACTAAGATTCTTCGCTCTTTTAGCAACTCGATGCGGTGTCGATGTGAAGTAGGCTCTCCTCCTCTATTTATCTTTGTATTTGATAAACGAATTATTATTATTTGTGTTATCACTATCCTCTGTTTGCGAAACGAGTTTCTTCAATGGATCGACTATCGGTTTGAATGTCTCGTTCAAACTGCTCTCCATTATCGTCTTCTCCGATTTCAAGGCACGATGCTTCTCGCGAATGACCTCGCTCGTTTTGGCGATCTTCTTCAGAAGCGATTTTTCATCCATCGCGATGCTGTTTTGGAGAGGGATTTTGTTTAAAACAGTTATAAACTGATCTAACTTAGACGGTTTTTAACAGATCCACCCGACCTGTTCAAACTGGCACTCGATTATCAACCGATCAAACTGACGCGGTTTCTTAACAGATCCGGTCGACCTGTTCGTCGATCAAAACTGATACTCAAGGCCGTTCACTCGATCGTGGCGTACTCGTTGAAACCTTTGCGATATCGACCGTTCTTCAGAGAGCTATCCTTGTCTATTAGTAAGAAACCGTAATCGCGACTCCAACAGGTCGAACACAACGTGAGAAATTTCTCATACGACATATCACTGTTGACGTGATCGTTGAAAATATGCTTCAGATTAGTTCCATCTTGCTTAAATATTATTAGCAAGTTTCCATTATCTCGTATCAGATGCTTTGGGATTTTCGCATAAGTCTGACAGAGATAGAAGCAATCGATACTGGAATGTCTATGACGCTGAAGTTAGCAGCGACTTTCCAGCAGCGAGTTTCGGCGTCACATAACCCAAAACTAGCGTGTCACCCGGTACACAACACATATAGAAAACCTATATAAAATGCTTTAATATCAAATTAAAAGCAAGATAAAAATTGTATTTTTTTTTAAATAACATCAATTATGAATTAAAATAGAAAATAACAATTAATACACAGAAAAAATAGTCAAAGGAAAGATATAAGTTTAAACTCTTTATCATCATATTTGACAGACAGGGAAATTTTTGTAATTTTTTAGAATTGCACAGTCCTTTAGCCTATTAAATTCTGCGTAGGCTGGTATGATTTTTGTTAGGGATCTCGGCTTATACAATGGTTTTTTTTACGGAGAAACGGATACAGAGAGCGATAACCATGTTTTCCAACTTTCGGCAATGATTCTCAACTAGTAAGAAATTTTTGTAATTTTTTTGAATTGCACAGTCCTCTAGCCTATTAAATTCTCCGTACGCTGGTATGACTTTTGTTAGGGATCTCGGCTTGCACGATGTTTTTTTTTACAGAGAAGCAGCTATACACAGCGACAACCGTGTTTTCCAACTTTCGGCAATGATTCTCAACTAGCAAGAAATTTTTGTAATTTTTTCGAATTGCACAGTCCTCTAGCCTATTAAATTCTGCGTAGGCTGGTATGATTTTTGTTAGGGATCTCGGCTTATACAATGGTTTTTTTTACGGAGAAACGGATACAGAGAGCGATAACCATGTTTTCCAACTTTCGGCAATGATTCTCAACTAGTAAGAAATTTTTGTAATTTTTTTGAATTGCACAGTCCTCTAGCCTATTAAATTCTGCGTAGGCTGGTACGATTTTTGTTAGGGATCTCGGCTTATACAATGGTTTTTTTTACGGAGAAACGGATACAGAGAGCGATAACCATGTTTTCCAACTTTCGGCAATGATTCTCAACTAGTAAGAAATTTTTGTAATTTTTTTGAATTGCACAGTCCTCTAGCCTATTAAATTCTCCGTACGCTGGTATGACTTTTGTTAGGGATCTCGGCTTGCACGATGTTTTTTTTTACAGAGAAGCAGCTATACACAGCGACAACCGTGTTTTCCAACTTTCGGCAATGATTCTCAACTAGCAAGAAATTTTTGTAATTTTTTAGAATTGCATAGTCCTCTAGCCTATTAAATTTTCCGTACGCTGGTATGACTTTTGTTAGGGATCTCGGCTTGCACGATGTTTTTTTTTTACAGAGAAGCAGCTATACACAGCGACAACCGTGTTTTCCAACTTTCGGCAATGATTCTCAACTAGCAAGAAATTTTTGTAATTTTTTCGAATTGCACAGTCCTCTAGCCTGTTAAATTCTGCGTAGGCTGGTATGACTTTTGTTAGGAATCTCGGCTTGTACAATGGTTTTTTTTTACGGAGAAACGGATACAGAGAGCGATAACCATGTTTTCCAACTTTCGGCAATGATTCTCAACTAGTAAGAAATTTTTGTAATTTTTTTGAATTGCACAGTCCTCTAGCCTATTAAATTCTCCGTACGCTGGTATGACTTTTGTTAGGGATCTCGGCTTGCACGATGTTTTTTTTTACAGAGAAGCAGCTATACACAGCGACAACCGTGTTTTCCAACTTTCGGCAATGATTCTCAACTAGCAAGAAATTTTTGTAATTTTTTCGAATTGCACAGTCCTCTAGCCTATTAAATTCTGCGTAGGCTGGTATGATTTTTGTTAGGGATCTCGGCTTATACAATGGTTTTTTTTACGGAGAAACGGATACAGAGAGCGATAACCATGTTTTCCAACTTTCGGCAATGATTCTCAACTAGTAAGAAATTTTTGTAATTTTTTTGAATTGCACAGTCCTCTAGCCTATTAAATTCTGCGTAGGCTGGTACGATTTTTGTTAGGGATCTCGGCTTATACAATGGTTTTTTTTACGGAGAAACGGATACAGAGAGCGATAACCATGTTTTCCAACTTTCGGCAATGATTCTCAACTAGTAAGAAATTTTTGTAATTTTTTTGAATTGCACAGTCCTCTAGCCTATTAAATTCTCCGTACGCTGGTATGACTTTTGTTAGGGATCTCGGCTTGCACGATGTTTTTTTTTACAGAGAAGCAGCTATACACAGCGACAACCGTGTTTTCCAACTTTCGGCAATGATTCTCAACTAGCAAGAAATTTTTGTAATTTTTTAGAATTGCATAGTCCTCTAGCCTATTAAATTTTCCGTACGCTGGTATGACTTTTGTTAGGGATCTCGGCTTGCACGATGTTTTTTTTTTACAGAGAAGCAGCTATACACAGCGACAACCGTGTTTTCCAACTTTCGGCAATGATTCTCAACTAGCAAGAAATTTTTGTAATTTTTTCGAATTGCACAGTCCTCTAGCCTGTTAAATTCTGCGTAGGCTGGTATGACTTTTGTTAGGAATCTCGGCTTGTACAATGGTTTTTTTTTACGGAGAAACGGATACAGAGAGCGATAACCATGTTTTCCAACTTTCGGCAATGATTCTCAACTAGTAAGAAATTTTTGTAATTTTTTTGAATTGCACAGTCCTCTAGCCTATTAAATTCTCCATACGCTGGTATGACTTTTGTTAGGGATCTCGGCTTGCACGATGTTTTTTTTTACAGAGAAGCAGCTATACACAGCGACAACCGTGTTTTCCAACTTTCGGCAATGATTCTCAACTAGTAAGAAATTTTTGTAATTTTTTCGAATTGCACAGTCCTCTAGCCTATTAAATTCTGCGTAGGCTGGTATGACTTTTGTTAGGAATCTCGGCTTGTACAATGGTTTTTTTTTACGGAGAAACGGATACAGAGAGCGATAACCATGTTTTCCAACTTTCGGCAATGATTCTCAACTAGTAAGAAATTTTTGTAATTTTTTTGAATTGCACAGTCCTCTAGCCTATTAAATTCTCCGTACGCTGGTATGACTTTTGTTAGGGATCTCGGCTTGCACGATGTTTTTTTTTACAGAGAAGCAGCTATACACAGCGACAACCGTGTTTTCCAACTTTCGGCAATGATTCTCAACTAGCAAGAAATTTTTGTAATTTTTTAGAATTGCATAGTCCTCTAGCCTATTAAATTTTTCGTACCCTGGTATGACTTTTGTTAGGGATCTCGGCTTGCACGATGTTTTTTTTTTACAGAGAAGCAGCTATACACAGCGACAACCGTGTTTTCCAACTTTCGGCAATGATTCTCAACTAGTAAGAAATTTTTGTAATTTTTTCGAATTGCACAGTCCTCTAGCCTATTAAATTCTGCGTAGGCTGGTATGACTTTTGTTAGGAATCTCGGCTTGTACAATGGTTTTTTTTTACGGAGAAACGGATACAGAGAGCGATAACCATGTTTTCAAAACTTCGGCTATGATTTTCAACCAGCTGAAAATTCTTTTAATTTTTTGTATGCATATGCTCGTATACACGATAAAATGATGAATATATTGGTAATATATTCTTATGAGTGATCTTGACGTCCTTGATATTTTTATTAAAAAGATATGAAACTGCTTATCCGCAAAGACACTTTTCTTCGCTTTTTGGTAAGCCTTTTACAAATCGCGACATATATTTGATTGTTAGAAATATTAAGTTTTTAGCGAATTTAATGTAGAGTTTAATGGTAGTATTGTAAAGGGTGATCTCCATTCTCCTAACAGTATTATTAAGAAAATAACATGCAAAGAAAATGCGCTAATATTGTGTTTTCCTATGTCCATGCTAGTGAACCTAATGGAGGAATTAAGAACATATTAACCTTTCTGGCAGAAATTTAACTCTGTTAATGATAATTACAGAATTCCTTAATAAAATGTTCTATATTTATGCTCGAATTTGTAATGATTATTCTATTTTAATTTTTAGCTCGATTTTACATTAACCTTGTTCAGTTGTGTATTTTCCTATTCTTTTTTTGACAAATAGATAAGAAAACTGTAGTTCCAATACTATATAATAGAAGTAAAAGAGAGTGAAAAGCTTACGCTTTTACATTTCTTCCAACTATCGTTAAAATAGGCTTAACATTTAATTTCATAACATAGTTCCACTGTAATGGAGATCATGTACCTCTCAAATAAAGAATTAAAGTTATATTTAAATTAACAGCTTCAATATAAGAATTATATAATTCATATTTGCGAAAAGTTTCGAATATAAATCAGTTGTGTATGCAACGAAGATTAAGTAGTACTCTTTCGAATGAGTAGAAAGGTTTTACACATACGAGCTGAAATGAAGTATGCCTAATCGTACAAGCAAGAAACTGTTACTTTACGCTCGAATTGTATAGAAAGTTTTTCCTAATTTTGTAAAAATTTGAGTCAATTATAAGAAGTTATTTTACTCACTTTTAAATTAGACAATATTTTTATTATAAATTAACTTTATTTAACATATTATTATATATTCGATGCTATAACATTTTTCTTTATTGAAATAAACGCTTTTATAAAGAACAATTGGAAAATTTAACAAGATGTTCGGTTTGTTAAGGTAGATTGAATAATCTCTTTTTCAGGGATGCACAATATAATGAAGTGCTGGGCCAACCATTTGGTGGCTTCTTTATTCCCTTTAAATTATATGCCCTTTGTTTCTCTCTTCCGTGAAGATCGGCAATTTCTTGTATTATTTTTATTCGTGTTTCCCGTATTAGTGGTTTATCGTCTTGTCCCATAATTAAGTTGGCTAAGTTTTTGCGGAAATTATCCATATCATGGTCATTGACGATTACATGATTTCCGGAACATATAATGTACATGTACCAACATAAATGTACACCGCAATTTGCACTAATTGTACCATTTTTTCTAATTTGCCTTGGTATATCTTTAGGTAGGTAGTAAGACCAGTTATTCCAATGTATATCTTTTGATTTTTGTATTTTAAATACTTGTTCGGTAAATGAACATATATTGTTTATTAAATTTTTCGGCGGAGCGGAATGCAGAGAATCTAGGAAAAGGATTAACTCATCTTTAAAATTTATTAATAACAAAGACCAATGCTGTCTATTCTGGTCATATACAGGTGCTATCCATAGTAAAGCGTTGCTTATAACTTGAGTTGTTGCCCATTTTTCATAACCTTTAGATATATTGCCCACCATAATTTTTGATACTAAGAAAGTGTCAAAAATTATGAATTTGTCATTATCCTTGAGCATATCTTGACATATTACGCCAAAACAATTTACAATAGCATCATCCACGAGTAGTGGTAGCTAGGGGGTTCCTGTGACACGGTGGTGAGGGGAGTGCGGGTGTGCGGGGGGAAGTGTCTTGGGTTTTCCTGTGACACGGTGGTGAGGGGAGTGCGGGTGTGCGGGGGAAGTGTCTTGGGTTCCTGTGACACGGTGGTGAGGGGAGTGCGGGTGTGCGGGGGGAAGTGTCTTCTTAAGAGCTAGGGTTTATTGGGTGATGAGGAGGGTGCGGGTGTGCGGAGGAAATGCTTTGGCTATGGGGAGTGAGAGAGAGAGAGAGAGAGATCCCTCTCACCCTCTCTTTCTCTCTTAGAGTCTCTCACCCCTCTCCCATCAGCCTAGGGCCCGGATGGTTAATTATCCTACGGGTCCACTAGTTCTCTAAGGCTTACCCCCTCTCCCATGTCACTAGGGTCTGGATGGTTAGTTATCCTACGGGTCCACTAGTTCCCTAAGGGTTACCCCTCTCCCATCACCCTAGGGCCCGGATGGTTAGTTATCCTGACAGTTACCCAGAGAACTTTTTTTTGTATTTTAGTTGGTGGAGGAAAAAGTTTCTTTTTTCTCCACTAGGTAGCGATCACGAAAATTACTGGGGCAGCTACACCGCTAGGGGTCCTAAGCATCTTACGGACTGCCATTTTTGATTTCTTAGTCCTGCCCTCGGAGGGTCTTTTCTCCCTCCACATACTTATCCTAGACCCTCCCACTATTTTCCTACTATGGACCCGCCATTTAACTTGATTTCACATTTAACCATTTTTCTTCCCTCTCAATCTACCTCTACACCATTGAAGGGTCTTTTTCCCTCCACATACCCATTCTATTCCCTCCTACTATTTTCCTCCTTGGGTCCTTCTTTTAATTTCACATTATACCTTTCTTGAACCTTGGGTACAGATTCCTTTTTTCTTATACAAGCTGTCGATAAATATAAAGTGAAAAAATATGCAGTATCAAGTGATTATTAATTTAGCGTATAGACAGAATTCTCCAGTAATTCATATAATTACAAGAATAATAGATGAAATTATGCAAAATTTATCACAAGCGGTAAATGAAGAAACAATCGAGACGCATGGAATGGAGTATGAAAATAGTAAGTTATTATGAATGAGATTGCATCATACATTTTTCTAAAATCTGATGATTTTTTACAGTAACACGCTGTATACAACTGTTGATGAGAGGTATCAGAATGATTGAGATAGAGGCAGGGATAATTCCGCAGGAAGATGAGGAGGAGCAGGAGGAGGAGGAGGATGAGGAGGAGACAACGATGGAGGTAGCAAGGGCAGAAGAATAGCTTGATATTTTAAAATATTATATGTTAAAACTCTTTTTAGTTATATATATATATATATATATATATATATATATATTGAATAAAAGTATTATATGTTAAATCTTTTGAATATTGAATAAAAATTACTGTAAGCATATTATAAATGAATAGATTATTCATTACATCTTCCTGTAAGCATGCTCTACATGTTACATAGTTAACAGACATTATTTTTCCTTTTGCGAAACAATGGGGAGTGAAATTCTAGGGACCACCCAATGTTCCTCCTATGAGCTTTCCCAGGGCTCTCTAAAACTGACCCGATACCTTCTGTCCATATTTTACCCTCTCAACCAGTCTCTAGCTATTTTTTTTCGAGACTTTTCTCACAAACAGGTCAGATAAATGAGCCCACGTGCTAAACAGAGTCACAGTTGTGAAGTAAGATTGTCAAGAAGCCATTGATGCGCTCGATACTTTCTGACCATATTTTACCCTCTAAACCAGCCTCTAGCTATTTTTTCGTGACTTTTCCTCCCTCAAGCAGACCAGACAAATCATTCAGCCTCTAGCTATTTTTTTCTCAAGACTTTTCTCACAAGCAGAGCAGACAAATGATCCCACGTGCTAAACAGAGTCACAGTGTGACGTAAGATTGTCGAAAAGCAATTGATGCGCTCGTAAATTTTAAGCTGCACTCAGGATATGTCCTTAAGATGCTAGTATTCCCAACCCAAGTAATAATGGACGTATATTTCACGACTCGTTTCTAAATAATGAAAAGTTTATATTTTAAACTGTCATTACTTTATCTGAGGAACGTGACTATCTGCACCATCTAGTACGTGTTATGACACGTTTGAATTAAATATATTTGTTTTAGATGACGGTTATTTGATCTGAAGAACGTGTATCTCACGACTTGCTTTTAAACAATGAAAAGTTTATATTCTAGAGTGATGTCACTTTATATAAGGAACGTGTATATAATTAAATGGTTTTATTTATTTTAATTAACAACTACTTGATCTAAAGAATACATGTATCAACAGGTTTAAAATAATGAATTCTCTTTGAAATCTACAATCATGAGTGAGTAACCCATCAAAAATGTCGTTCGCCTGCAACAGTCCCTCCACTCTCAATTTCCAATAAGCGTGTATATCTTATCCCTTCCTACGATATTATTCAAAGCCACCCAAGTTTCGTTTGCCTGCAACACTTCCCCTACTCTCAATTTCCAAGTGTGTATATCTTATTCCCTCCTAGGATATTATTCAAAGTCACCCACGCTAGCAATTAGGAAATTTCATTCAGTCTCGATTAGAAGCGTGAAGCAGTCGAAAGTTCAAGTCTGTAACGCTGCAGTCATAATATTTTATTGTGGTGTAATAGCAGTATTGAAGCTTCAAGCAGTACAAAGTACCAGTTTCACGTTGCAGATAGAATATTTTTTTATTGTCACGTAATTGTCGTAGATAATCTTTAGAAGGTAAGAATTATTTTTTCTTTTTTACGTTATTCTCTATTCTTAATATTATTTTATTATTATAGAAATGGATTTAACTAAGATTAATGAACTCGCAACTGTAGAACCAAAAACTTTTATAAAACTGAATACTTTGGAGATTGGGGGGTCATACCGAATAACTGAATTATCGAAAATTAAAACCAAATATGGGGAGAGAATAATAGCAAAGCTGCTTACGAAGGAATGGTTCTTCTTGCCTGCGAGGATGATGGCATTACTGGAAAAACCAGAACAATTCAAGAATTTTCAAGATGCAGCTTCAAATCAAATATTAACATTCACGTATCATGGTGGAAATTACAATAATATGACATTTGCAATTGTTAGTCAAATTTCAAAAGATTAATTTAGAAAACATTTGTAAGGAATAATTTAAACACAAATAAATGATTATTATATCTTATTTATTATTTTTTTCCTTCATTATAATGATAAGCTTAACTATAGTCTATTAGCGATTAACATACATTTCTAACTATTAGCGATTAACTTACATAACTAACTATTAACGATTAACTTACATTTCTAACAATACTTGTAAGCGGGTTATATTCAACAATTTTATCATGTATAATTAAACAATACGCAGTAGTATTACTTGCAATATTTTTAGAACAATCGATCTCTATTTTAACGTCAACTGTGCCAGATTTAATAGATTCGTTTTGATGCGAACAATCAATGACAAAGAGAGGGCCATATTCTAAGAAATTGTTGTAATCAAGCATTGGTTTCGACGGTTTTTCTCCAGCATAATAGGATTGGATAAATTTAACATACATATCATATAGTACAGAAAATCGTGATTTTTCAGTATCAGTATCAAGTCGATCATACGGATAAAATTCAGAATTAAGATAGACTTTAATATCACGAACAAAACTATCATCGAAGTCAAGCACCTTCATATGCTGCGTATTCTTCTTATTTGTTCTAAATGCTAGAATAACGTATCGAGGCTTCTCCAATTGTGTTGCAGCTTTTACAGCCCACGTATGCCTCTGTGTTTCTGGTAGAAGCGGGTATTCGTAGAGTTCCCAGGATCGAAAAGCCATGGTGAGGCTTTTGTTTTGGTCGATAATACGTAGAAATTGAAGTTTTGTGTATTCATTCAATGATATATGAGGAATTCTCCATTGCACTTTTTGAACATCAATTTTGGAGTCGGTGATTTTCGTTGAAGAATATATCGAATTCGTATCATTACGTGCTCGAATGAGAACGAGCTCATGACGTGCATTTATTATGACTCTTCTATAGTCTTCACAAAAACCCAACAGCATTTTCAGTGGTACGCAAAAATTAAAATATTTCGTAGGCTTATAATCTGATAGAAACCATCCTGAATGGTGTAGACTCGTACTCTCCTCCCCAGTCAGAGAAATGAGATTCTTCATGGAACTAGTAATACCCACATTCTTACTGCGGTCAATCTCAATACCATTCAATTCATAGCGAATTTCATCGAACAAGAATGCCATGGAATTGCAGTCAAGTCCCACTGTATCTTGAACTGTTGCACCCTGAGCACGAGTGCCCTCGATTAATTTTCCCTCTATGTATAGGTAACTCTCACATGGTAGAAGAATTAAATCTTGCTGTTGTATTGGAATTCGAATTTCGTCACTATTTCCCAATGATGCATTTGCATACGGATTGTAAGCATGTATTTCCATTTTAGTAATGCGATTGTCGTACACAGGTTGTGCGGTTACGTCCAACAGGTCCATTTTTATTTCTGACCTTGAAACCCAGTGATTGAAGAAAGGTTATATTTTTTCTTGTTAGCGGTCTTCTAACGTAATCCCCACCCAATGTATCTGCTCCTGCAGCAACTGTTGGACTGATGATAGGCTCATCTGGTATCGGTGATTTATAAGTATTCTTGTAAATTAGCATTTTCTAATGTGTAATCGAATTGTAATTTCTTCCCCACCGAAATTTACTAGACGGTTTTCCTGATCGAGAATGCGCAAAGTAAGACGGTCAATTACTTTCACAATGACTGGCAAGTAAATGACGTTTTTCGGTGTTTCCGAGATTTTATAGCCTGGTGGCACGCTTGGAAAAAATTCATGTATAACATGTTGAGGTTTGCCGTTTGTATATGCACCAGCAGTAATATTACATTCAATTCGTAAAATATTCACCCTTATAATGTTTACGGGCTGGTCTGATTCGGCTAGAGTGTTCGGCTGAATAATTCGATCTGACGAAAAACCCAATAAAGAGCCTATATTATTAGGTTTTGTAAAATCGATCAGATATTTACACTTTATTTCACTTTTCAACGTATTATTATTAGCACGTAGAATAATGACATCTTCATTATCCGCCTCATGCATCAATGTACGCAAAAGATCATTTATAGCACTCAATTCATAACAACCTGTAGGTATAGTCAGATCTTCAGTATCGTAGTAAAACTTATTGTTCGACTCATCAACATTAGCGATTGAATTGAAGCTCTGAAAGTCTACGAGACCAAGTTCATATTGCTCCTCCCGAAGATTGATCGGTGGGAAAAAATCTGCCTCTAATATGGACTCGCGGTCAGACAGCGTAACCGTTAAAGACATTGTTCACGTAGAAACTTGACACACAACTGACCGGATATGCTTGTATCATACGATTGATATTGATCGTGGTTGTAGTAGATTATAGCAGAAGGACCAAAATAATCTAAAAGTTCAATTGGAGGTTTCAAATTTCCAAAGGAGTCGAAATACTTTACGTAATTATTACGTTTAACGTAGGCAACCCAATGTGTACCAGAACCTTTATCTTCATCAAGATTCACGATTGCACACTCATTGCATAGTACGGTTTGCGGTAGAGATGTGCGCATAAAAACTCCTCGAAAATGTGGTATATCCTGACATGCATGTAATAATTGAATATTACTAGTAGCTCCAGATTTCGGGAGGTTGCTTATTTTTTTTTTTTTTTGCGAGGTTTTTTTCCTCCTTTTCAAACCCTCTCCCCTTCGTCCGTAAGGGGTTAGGTATAAACCATGTCCACGCCTGCCTTCTATTACACGATTGTGACGCTGTATCTCTTCCAATTGTCTCTTGGATGCTTTCGCATCGTTTACAGCTTTTGTTATACCTGCTGCGCCCCCAGCTAATGCGCCCACTGCACTCAACAGTGGGAGCAGAGGTAATAAACCCCCCCGTTTTTTTTTTTGAGTAAATTGCTTTTTCCTCAATAAACCTCCTCGTTTCTTCGGTACACGAATTTTTCTTTTCTTCATGCTTCTTCCATGCACTTGTAGGCCTAAGCCAAGTTTTCGTTTTACATTCATGGATGCCCAGACTGCTGCTGCAGCTGCTCGTTCACGTAAAGATGAGTCACTAGCAGTGATACGTTTTCGTGCACGCTGTGCAAGAACTTTATCAGCCTGGTGACGTGGTGGCAGATCCTTATATATTGAATATGCGATATCGTGTTCACGACAGGCTTCGTCTAGAGGATTTATACCAGGATCACCACGTGCTAACCGTTCTCGAAGTCGAGTACCTGGTCCGCAATAATTGTAGCCAGGTATGTGTACTTCGAACGGTAATTTATTCAGTATTTTATTGAAAAAAGTTCCACAACCGTAGCTTACCATGTGGAACTTTCTTTCTGTTTCTCACACAGAGTTTGCTGACAAGCCCAGCAATCTTTTATTGAAGGGAGCGGTCCATCAATGTGATCTGTATTAGGTAGATTATGATGTTTAAAACACCAGCGATATTGTTGTACTTCAGGATCTGCACGAATATGTTCAGGCAATTTATTCCAAACCTCTTGAATACTACGCGGAAAGTACTTTAAAAGTAAAATTTTCGGTATGTATTCAAACTGCTCAGCGGTTAATACCTCCAAACTTGACACATCTAACACTAATAACGGCATGATGAGAACTGATCAAACAATTCATTTCATTCCTATAAATAGGTTGTATGACCACAGAGTTTTCAGTCATGGACTTCGTAAAGCAGCCGCTCGGTATTCGTGTTTCTAATATAGATTACCGAACAACCGATAAATGCATGAGACGTCACGGACCTCTGCTCCCATCAACCATACGCTGTATAGTTTGTGGCCCTTCAAATTGTGGAAAAACAAATGTATTGCTGAGCCTTATAGAAAGCCCTCAGGGTGTGAGATTTGAAAACCTATACGTTTATTCAAAATCGTTGCAGCAACCAAAATATCGATACTTGGAGCGACTATTATCGGACAATGAAGAAATTAGTTATTTCCAATTTTCTAATAATAGTGAGGTTATAAAAGTAGCTGAAGCACTACCAAATTCAATTTTCATATTTGATGATGTTGCAACCGATAAGCAAGACAATATAAGAGACTACTTCTCCATGGGTAGACATTCTAAGATTGATTGCTTTTATCTTTGTCAGACTTATGCAAGGATACCAAAACATCTAATACGTGATAATGCAAATTTTTTAATTATTTTTAAACAAGATGGAACTAACCTAAAACATATATATAACGAACATGTAAATACAGATATGGCGTTTGAAAAATTTTATGAATTGTGTTCAAATTGTTGGAAGCGTGATTATGGATTTTTAGTAATTGATAAAGACAGTGCAATGCAAAATGGACGATATCGAAAGGGTTTCAATAAATATGCTGTGATTAAAGAGTGATGTTAATGGTCAAAAATGTTAGTTTAACCTTGAACGTTGAACAAGTCTATATATTGAATAGAGAATAGCTTTACAAAATGAAGGAGAAAAAGCTTCTAAAGAAGATTGCTGAGGCAAGTGAAGTAATTCGTCAAAAATATCGCGCACTCAAATCAGACAGAGTAATGATGGAAGACAGTTTAAATGAAACTTTTAAACCAATAGTTGAACCATTAAAGAAGCTCACCGAAAATAATCAAGCAATTTTCGTTGCACCGAAACATGAGATGAAAATGGAACCTATAAAGAGATCTCTCTCACACGAGGAATCTTTCATAATTCCGATGAAACGAAGAAAGTCTTATCTCACATCGACTCCACAGCGGAAAGATTTCATACGCAGCTCCAGAATTAACGTTCAAGGTCATTCATCGGATGATGAGCAGGAATATCCACAGTCGCACGAAACACAGTACCTTTCTCTGGAAGATGATGAAGAGGAGGAGGAGGAGGAGGGGGAGGGGGAGGAGGAGGAGGAGAAGGTGAAGAAGAATAATGAATATGGCACGCAAGATTTAGCGAGACAAATAGAATTACCTGTGCATACATCCATCGAGGATGTAAAAGATGCTAATCGAAGTACGATAAAGTCTGGTTCAATTGCATCCAAATATATAGAATTGTTGACGAATAATGCTAAGGATAAAATTGACAGTAATTTTGGAGTTAAGTTAGATAAAGTGACGAATAAAATGTGGCTTGCGAAATGTGCTTTTAATGTTGATGATTACAGTAATTTTATTATTATCGATAAGGAGTATTATCCTGGCACGAAAGGTCTATTTGAATTAATCTTCATGAAAGAACCTGAAGATTATACTAAAGATGATTTAGACACATATAAAAGTATTCTTTCTCAAACTAATGTGCACAGAGCAGATAACATTAGTACAGGAAAGCTTCGTGGGAATAAGGGACATAAATGGAAGAAAATAATTAGTGAATTATTTCCACCGAAGACAAAACTTGTACAAGGCAAGGGATATATGCGTGTTAATAATAATCCCGTGAGCTATGTACATTGGAACGATCCAAACGAACTGGTCGAGCGATTAAAACTATTAATTGCATCATCTGCTGCTGGTCATACGAATCACCATAATGAGATACAGTCAATAATTGAGGAGCTCCATGAAGAAGGTATCATCTTATAAAAGAGATTGCAGTTTCAAGATTTTCTCAGTTCAACGTACTACTTCACTATGACAATAAATAAATTTGGAGCTGGTTTCAATACTGGTAAAGTGAGAAATTATTTTCACAAAATTGATGATGATACGTTAAAGTTTGATAAATATAAGAATGCATTTAATGCCAAGAAGAAAATAATTTCAAACTTGGGATCTGATGTTACTGATGAGACAAGTGCGGTGAATATCAGTGTTCTGATGAGTAATTTGACACCACTGCGTGATAGCTTTACAAAAGAAATGAATGAATATAGTGTGAAGCTGAATGAATATGCATTAAAATGTGAAATTCTTGAGGAAAAAATGACAAATCTGTTGAAAAAACGTATCGACGAAATTGATGAAAGAATCGAAAAATTGAATGATAAAATCGATCATAATAGTTACAAATTGGCAGGATCTAAATAAGAGAAGAAAGCGTTATTCTATATAAAAGAGATTGCAGTTTCAAGATTTTCTCAGTTCCACGTACTACTTCACTATGACAATAAATAAATTTGGAGCTGGTTTCAATACCGGTAAAGTGAGAAATTATTTCCACAAAATTGATAATGATACGTTAAAGTTTGATAAACAAAAGAATGCATTTAATGCCAAGAAGAAAATAATTTCAAACTTAGAATGTGATGTTACGGATGAGACAAGTGCGGTGAATATGGCTGCTCTGTTACGTAATTCGATGACTGTACGTGATAGCTTAATGAGAGAATTGTTTGAATACAGTGAGAAGCTAACTCACTATTACCTAAAATGTAACATTCTTGAGGAAAAATTTACAACTCTAATGAAAAAAATCGATGAAATTGATGAAATTGGTATAAGAATCGATAAATTGGTTGATAAAGTCGATCATAATGATTATAAATTGGATCGAAAAGACAAGGAATTACGAAATGATATGATTGTTGGATTGAAAATTGTTGTAGAATATTTCTCTAATCAGCTGGCAAAAAAAGATTTTGCAAATGAGAAGAATAGAGAAGACGATATAAATTATGCCTTGAAGAAACTTATACTACCGCCAGTGCTTGATGACCTGCTGTAAACATAACACGTAGTGGAATAATTATGAGTAGTGAGGAGAAGAAGCAATTGGTAGAAGAGTTGCATGTGCCTGCCAGACGGAACTTTTTACGTAGACGGGTAATAATACGAGGCTTCGATGACCTCTGGCAAGCAGACCTGGTAGACATGAGAAACTATGCAGACGCAGGCTACCACTACATTCTCACAGTTATTGATGCATTGTCGAAATATGGCTGGGCAATAGCCCTGAAAACCAAGTCAGGCAAGGAAGTGACAGCTGCATTGCTGAAAATCCTGAAGAGTGGGAGATGTCCGAAAAATCTACAGACCGACGATGGCAAGGAATTTTATAATAGTGATTTCCAATCGCTTATGAAAAAGCATGGAATAAATCATTACTCAACATACAGTCTATTGAAAGCAACCATAGTCGAGCGTTGGAATCGAACGTTGAAGACAGAAATGTGGAAAGGATTTACGTTGAATGGAAATTACAAGTGGAGAGCTATGCTACAACAACTGGTTGACAAATACAATTCAAGAAAACATCGTACTATAGGAATGCGTCCAGCCGATGTGAAACCTGAACATGCTAATAAGCTCTTAGCAACAGTATTCAGTAATATAAAGATCGTTGGTCGTGCCAAGTTCAAAGTCGGTGATTTTGTACGAATCAGTAAATATAAGAATGTATTTGCAAAAGGCTACACACCAAATTGGACAACTGAAATATTTGAAATTATAAAAGTGCAGAAAACAAATCCTGTTACATATTTACTAAGGGATTCTAGTGGTACAGATATATATGGTGGATTCTACGAACATGAACTTTTAAAAACTGCTAATCCTAATGTATATCTAGTTGAGAAGGTATTACGTAAGAAGGGGGACAAAGTCTTTGTAAAGTGGTTAGGATTCAATAATACACATAATTCATGGATAAATAAAAACAATATTTTGTAACATACAATTTATTAATAAAGAAGCAATTATTTAATCTTCATTTAAATCTACTTCACTTAATTCTATTTCATTTATCCTATAATGACCCCATGGTAGAGTTGATACAGTACCTTGTACAATATAGCGCTTATCATCATGTGGACTGAGAGAAATTTTTTGCTGTACAATTGAATAAACATTATGCAATTTTGAACGAATTAAATTTTGATTATGGATATGAACAGTAAAATTTTGTAAGCAGTCTCTATAATCTTCAAACGTTATTTTTCTAGCGATAACGCAACTCTTAACGCCCTTAGCTTTTTTAAAAATTTTATCTTGTATTTTAAATGTATACATTTTCGATCTCAGCCCAATAAACTCAGTCATAATTCTCCCGTTATTCTCATCGTTCATCAAACCAGGCACTTTTTTATTTACTAGAGGTAAATTATACTGGTTATTAGGCGAATAATCACTAGTATCGAATCTTGAAAGATTTTCTCTCATGATCGTGTAAATGTCATCGCATTCGATACTGTATATCAAACTATCTGTATCGGTATACAATGCTCTACATTTACTACCAAACGTTGGAAGCATATATTCATAATGGAATTCGTATAAACATGTTTTTGAAATATCTAGAATACTCATACCTACATATATAGGTTTATCAAATTTCGCCGTTAATTTTTTTAATTCTATCGCAACCAAATCTTCGTTGAATATGGCGCTACTGTGAAAATTTGGTTGGGATATCAATGCTACTGCTCCATATCTTCCTTCCCACTTACTAACTAGCCTCACATCAACTCTATTTCTTACATTTTCCATCGTCTTACCGAACACTGCATTGTTCATTAGTTTGAAAAGATTTTTCTCAAACTCATTTTTAGATGCAGCTCGCAAACGTGTGTTTAAGTCTATATATTTGTTTAGCCATGCAGATTGCTGGAATCTTAATCCGCGATGGATACGTTTCAGTACCATTCCATGACGAATACATTGTTGTAAAGCCCGATAATGTATAACATAACGCTCCTTATTTTCGACAGTTGCAAGTAGCTTTTTCTGTCGTGCTCCGGGCGGAGCCTCACGTACCGGACAAAATGGCAAGTCAGAGTGATTATCATGAAGTACGCTTGGATACTACAAGTCTACCTCTAAAATAAAACCCTCAGATGAATCTATAGGTATGCTAGAGATATCAAAGTTGTTAGTATCTTTAATCCAGCGAAATCCATGAGTAGGTAGAGCTTCACACATTGCCCATCCGTATAGATTATTTACATCATAGTACATTAAATATTTGCTTGGTTTTGTTGAGTCATAATCATTCATATACCGATTGTTTGCTTTTTCATAGCGGTGAGAGCACTGACTCAAACCACCACGTATTCCGCGTTCTACGAAAAGCAACATTTCAACATCAGTGAAAAGTTCCAATTTTATTCTAGTATATTTAAGCATTGCATCCCAAGTGAAGCCTGGGAGTGTAAAATAATGTGCAGGATCCAAATTATAATTTTCCATGCAGCTATCGCGAAAATTTTCAAAAACGTCTGTCAGTAATAATACGTCAGTTTTTAAATAGAGATCGCTGTACTCCCCAAGTGTTTGTATTTGAAAATTGATCCATACCTCCTTAGCATGATTATATGCCTCTTCACTAATATCACTGTCAGTTAATTTGTTATAGAATAACTTGCGAGGCGGTAAAGCATTTTCTTCCAGACGATTCAGATTATCTACGTAATCATAAGGAAAAATACCTTTTCTTGTTAGTAGATTAAATTGTTCCGTATTTAAATTCGAAAATTCTGACTCTAAGTTTTTCAATTGAGATCTCTCCAAGTATGAGCTCAATTTGTCTAAACTTGATGCAAGAAATTTAAATGAATCAATAAATCTGAGCTGAATATTATATTTCCGTATGTATTTTGTAAATGAAATATACTTTTCCTTATGTACAGGTAGCAGGTATACTGAACCCTCATACATGTTTGCGATCGCATTGAAGATGAAATGTGCATCGTAATTAGATAAATTATGAAAAATTACTGGAATAACGTGCGAATCTTTATAGTTTAAATTACAATTGTTGTGAGAGGGTCCTCTATATTTACCTGTTAAATGATCATGATCGCGAACACGTATTTGATTTGGAAGAAATGGCTTTTTACATATATGACAGTCAGGATCATTGTTATGACGAAAATTTTCGCTAATACTTAGCGTTCTCATAGGCACTACAGTCTTTAGTTTTTCGCTCGCTATGCTAGCAATTTTATCGAGTTCTCGCACAAACCATTCTATACACTCGAGTCCACGATATGATTTATAGGTTGAGAGCGATGAATCACGAACGCTTTTAAAATAATATCCTACACTAAAGGGTAAATGTTTTTGATAAATACTACTATTACCGCTCGTTTCATTCACTTTCTCTAATAAACATTCAATGTCTGCATATACGACGAATGGGGTCCTCTCATTGTTCTTGTCATTTTTAAAGGACACCCAACGGTCCTCTTCAGGTAGCAGTATACGGACGTTTATATTGAGCTGACTGCAATCACGTTTATGAGATTGAAGTTTATCCTCATTGAAGAAATAGTGTAAACATCTAAGAGAAAAATCATATTAGTATATAAACATTAAATAAAATTATATTAAAATATAAACAGTATAACATACCGATTACAAATAAGATGAGATTGTTTTTTTCGAGTCAGTTGTTTCTTTAGCAAGCGAGAAAGATTCGTGATACATAAAAAATGTGCTGCACCTTGATGTTCGAGAAGAAGAAGATTCGCATGTCTCGATTTCTCACATTTTGTGAGTTGAAGAGGTGCAATAATTTTATTCTCCTGCCCTTCTTGCTCATCCACCATGGTGAAAACATTAATCGACACATCATTATCTTCTTCAAATTTAGGTATCTGCCTTAATGTGGTTGGAAATGTTATACTTCTGACGTTGAAAACAGATTTAAAATGGGGGTATGAAGATTGTCGTTGTGGGTTTTTAGTTGAAATAGTCGGATAGAGTGCAGCCGTTACAGCCCATGCAAAACATGTATTATCATCACTCTGTATGTTTATCACTGCATGTTTGTTCTTAATATATTTTGGAAGGTCGATTCCACAGCCTGCATGTAGTGGATTATAGTGATTAATATTCACAATTAAATTTAATATTTTTTCCAAAGCCCACCCACTATCACGCTCTTGAAATTCACCTAATTTTGTTAAAATTTTATCTATGACGTTTGTTTTATACCAATCACTAAAAGTATCAGTCTTGAATAAAATCACATTTTTTGTGGAAATATGTTTGATATCACTAATTTCCTTGCAAATAAATTGTCCGTTGAATACCATATTTATCTTAACAGCGCTTACTTTACTGAATACTTTGTTCATGTAGGATTGCAGCATTTCTGATGCTGCCAATAGAAATTCATGTGGTTCGATATAATTAGTGTTTACTATCATACCACTACACATTCGACTTTTAAATGATGAATCAAGATCTTTCCAAATAAGCTTTTCCGCATTAATGCCCGCTCCAATTGAATTTTTATTTTTCGCCGCATGGAGAAGTAACTTTCGAATACATTTTATTTCTGCAAGATTTTTCTGTATAGCATCTGGAGTTGCATTCCGGTTGGATTCTCTCAAATCTCGAATATAATCACGACACTTGCAAACCCACTCGCGATAATCATGCTGAGTTCTTAAATCGGGATTCTTAAGAGCGTGATTTGAAGAATAACTTTTTTCTCTTGCTGCTCTGATTAATCGACACTGTATCTGAGCAATTTCCGTAAATATTTTCTGCCTTGCTCCTATACGTGCATTGCGGCTAGCAACTCTCAATTTTTTAATGTAATCGCGACAATCACGTACCCACTCACGATATTCATCCTGGCTACTTAAAACTCTATTTAGAAGCGACATCGTACTTCTTTCCGTTTAAATGATCAGCGTGAAACTAATGAAAAATCTTAGATGGAGAACCCTTCAAATAATCAGTCTCCGAGACACTTCAGTAACATAAATACTTTACGGATCAGGTTTCGCGTTGAAGTAAAAAGAATGCATTCAAGTTTAAAATATACATATATTCTAGATTTTTGATTCATACATATATTTCATATAATATACATTTCTCAGTGCGCATATACCTTCATGATTCATGCAAATAGGAAGTTGTGAATTATATAAACCATCTTCTAAATTATAATTTCCCCACACATATTCATCTACATTACTAATTTCTAAATCACAAATACTCTTTAACCAATTTAACTTTTCCACCCCTTTTACAAAAACCGTATCCTCATATACATATTTTTTTATAATATCTTTATATTTATAATATGGTGAAAAACCATCCATCCAATTTAAGCCATGATGATTGAAAAAGATTGAACTGAAAAAGAAATTCCTTATTCATTGAAAATAATAATTCGTTGTTTTTTATAAAATATACTTACTCTGTTTTCTTTCTCTCCTCTTCACTTAACCAAGTATGTGGAAAGGGGGGTGAAAATAAAATATGATGCACTTTTAGTTCTTGTAAAACTGCAAATTCTTTAACTATAAATGTCTTATCCATTAAATGGAATCCTTGAAAATCGACGAACGTTGGGATCATCATGTTAGCGTTTTTAATACTAAATTTATTACACTTTGCCGTTATTTTAAATATATTCTTTTTTTGTTTCTCTAAAGTTTTCCCCTTCTCTTCAAACCAAGTATTTCAATTCTCCCACTATCCTTAACTATTCACTCTTTGGACCAATGGTGTATCTAAGAGTGTCTGGTTAGTCACCTCCCACCACAGATCAAATTTTTCACATCCCTTACAGCATTTAAAAAATCTTGAGAAGCGTGTAGGGTAGTCTTCAGTTCAGTTTAAGCCACAGAATCTTCAGCTCAGTTTTAGTCACAGAATCTTCAGGTACTCTGACATTATGCATCATTTAAGAGATATCACGCACATAATAGATGTGGATGGATTTATCGTTAATAAGAAGATAGTGTACAAAGAAGTGGCTATTAAAAATATATACTCTAACTTAACACATTATGGTGCGTTTAAAGTTTGTGGATCAATGAACACTTTAAGTATTGCTGACCGGAAAACTGCATCTTTTGTGTTTAATAATGTGCACGGAATTGCATATGGAAATACGGGAAATGAAAGATATTCACAAAATGAAATATATGATTTTCTAAAAATCATTGAATGTGACAGTGTGCAACCAGTGGTTGCATATAAAGGTGGACACTTCGAACGTGACTTATTAAATATAATGAATATTAATAATGTCAATTTAGAAAATTTTAATTGTCCAAAATTCGATTGCTTAATTGAATATATAAAAACAGACATTATTCCTTGTGAGCTGCATAAAATTAAAATTACGCGAAAAACACAAAAGCCTATCCACTGTGTGAAACAGGAGGTAGATGTTTTCGCAAAGTGGGTGCGGAAACAAATAAAAGGTAAATATTAAAAATTAAGTTCGCAATTTACTTGATATTAATAAATTTTTTTATGTTTCAGAAGCTGTTATTAGCTGAATGGGCTAAATATTATTGTATATTCGTTTTTATATAAGTTTCAATTGTATTAGTTTTTTTATATAAGTTTCATGTTCGTTTTTAATTATATGATAAATGTTATTTAATAGTCTCTTTCTTTTCCCCTACTCCTATTTCCCTTAATTTAATCCGTAAAAGAAAAAAGAAAAAAGAAAAAAATGAAAAATGCACTTTATAATTGTTACTAACTCATAAAAGAAAAAAATCTACCTAGTGCTCATTGTTTAAGGAAAAATGTGAAATCAAGTTAAATGGCGGGTCTGTAGTAGGAAAATAGTGGGAGGGTCTAAGATAAGTATGTGGGGGGAGAAAAGAGCCTCCGAGGGCAGGTCTAAGAAAAAAAAATGGCAGTCCGTAAGATGCTGAGGACCCCCCTAGCGGTGTAGCTGTTCCCCGTAATTTTCGTGATCGCCACCTAGTGGAGAAAATTGGAACTTTTTCCTCCACTAACTAAAATACAAAAAAAAGTTATCTGGGTAACTGTCAGGATAACTAACCATCCGGGCCCTAGGGTGATGGGAGAGGGGTAACCCTTAGGGAACTAGTGGACCCGTAGGATAACTAACCATCCGGACCCTAGTGACATGGGAGAGGGGGTAAGCCTTAGAGAACTAGTGGACCCGTAGGATAATTAACCATCCGGGCCCTAGGCTGATGGGAGAGGGGTGAGAGACTCTAAGAGAGAAAGAGAGGGTGAGAGGGATCTCTCTCTCTCTCTCTCACTCCCCATAGCCAAAGCATTTCCTCCGCACACCCGCACCCTCCTCATCACCCAATAAACCCTAGCTCTTAAGAAGACACTTCCCCCCGCACACCCGCACTCCCCTCACCACCGTGTCACAGGAACCCAAGACACTTCCCCCCGCACACCCGCACTCCCCTCACCACCGTGTCACAGGAAAACCCAAGACACTTCCCCCCGCACACCCGCACTCCCCTCACCACCGTGTCACAGGAACCCCCTAGCTACCACTACTTCCACGTAAGCGTTTTCTTCTAGTGACCGAAAGCTGTCTTCGTTAACAACAACGTTGTTTAGATTTTTATACAATCTAGGAAACCCTTCTGGATACGAGCTATCTGATGATATTAGTTGAGAAGAGCTGCTGCTATATCAGGATTGATTTCTTCTAACGATATGTTTGTAATATTATTGTATGCTAAATCAGAGTTTAATTCTATTTGTACACTTGATGGATCATCTACTAGTTCATGGTTCAAATCTTCCTCCATGTTAATTTGTTTGCTAGTCTTAAAATATTTGTTCTTATATGATCTTTTTCTACACCATTTTTCTTCTACTAAAGATAGATCCTGAACAGCTGGCTTTCTTCTTCTTGCTCTGTGCAATTTATATTTCCGATCCAACAATTTTCCTTTCAACAATTTTCCCATTTTTTGCACAAAACGTGGTAACAAAATATTTTTTTTGTTCAACAATAAATCGTGTTTTACAGAGCGGAAATAATTTTCTACAGGAGCATTTGATTCTCTTTTTAGATAAAAGGATTTTAAGGTAAGTGCCGACCATAATGGGTAATAAGGCATTAAATAATTTAAGACGTAATCCATTAAATTTGCATTGTAAAATTGATTATCTTGTACATTTGCACTATTAGTTGCAAATATACATCGGTTTGAATTAAATTGTTCTTTAAAAAGAATAGTAAAAGGCGAAGAATTACGACGAGATCTTTTTTTTTCCTGCTCTTTATTTTCAATTTCACAATTTTCAGTGTCTAATGATTCAATCTGTATTGAGTCTGGATTATCCACTAATTCAGAATTGATTAAATTATAATCGTCATTTGTATTATTTTCATTTTCAAAAAATATAATATGTTCATCTATATGGCCCTCGTGGTGTTTTAGCCCAAATATTTTGGCAAAATGTTCGAAGCATTCTACAGCTTCCTTTAATTCAGTGCAGTGTATAAGTTTAACTATTGCCTGAGTAGCGAGTTTTCTGTGTGATTGAATTTGGCAGATCGTCGAAACTTTTTTTAAAAAATTCTTCAAAAAATGAGATGAACATATATGAATTTTTGTTAATTGAGAAAATGACGCTGATTCTTTTCCATTGACATGTTGGAAACATAGTTCAAGGTATTCCCACACATGAATCTTATTAAATGCCTCCGTAATTGCTTGGATTAGTGCGAGACTGAAATCGGTTTCAATTTTCATTATAGTAGGTGTACGTTTGGATAATTTTTTTAACTGGTAATCGAAAGATGACAGAAAATATACAATTGTTGGAATATCATGATTACTACTGATCAGTTCCGCTACAGGCAAAGGACTTAAGTCGTTTTCTTTATCAGGTAAAATTAGGGCATAATAATAAATCCTTTTAATACAATTAATAGGCTGACCGATTATTGATCCCGTAGCATCTAAATGAAGAGTTGAAGCTTCTTTGGGTAAAGATAACAAATATTCAATTTGTTTCTCCGTAAAGAGAACTGTGTACACTGGGTGCATAGAATAATGTTGGATGTACCCAGAAAACTGTTTGCCCGGAAATGTTTTTGTGAACTCTTCTATCAGTTTACACATAAATATAATTGGAGTTGAATCTAAATCATCCGCTTTGTTGCACTCAGAAGAAATTTTCTGCATAACTGTTAGAGTTGGACCTGTTGTTAAATCCCCTTCTTCAAAATAGCGTTCATTACTATCTGCAATTAATTTCAACCGTTCAAGGCTAGGCGTGCTATTGATTGTTTTCTGCGCTATTCGTTTCCTTTCTTCTCCTTTCAGATGTCTTCTATAAACTTCATCACTGTTGTGATTGACTTGCTTATTTTGTGTAACACGCATAATTATGTTATCAAAAGGCTCTTTAATAGGCGTGGTTACTCTAAAGAAATAAGAAGAGCAATTTTCAAATTTACAGGTTGCTTTGGCATAAAAATAAATTTTCGTACGGCCACCAGGATTGCTGCACCTGCTACAATCAAAATTTATGACACACGAATATTTTTCCTTAAAAATGGCATATAAATCGTTTGTCCAACCCGGTTTCATTTTTTTTGAGTTTCGCCAATATTTTCTCCAAAAATTACTCGGAATCAGAAGTAAATTTTCAATTTCTGTTTTATCTGAGGCATTTGGAAGCATATTGTCTTCAGGTTCATATTCCGAATTCCAAGATACAGTAGTATCAGTAATGCCAGATGTGGTGCTTACATTTAAATTGGACTTAATATCTTGCATTTCTGTGTTTAATAATGAATCTTTTTCATTGAAAAAGCTTTCTTTAACACACACATTTTTTTGATTATCTAAAGTTTGTACGATCTTCTTTTCTATCAGAAATTTTTTTATCAATTATGCGTGTCGGCTAAATGTCAAGTAGCACCTTCTGGTATGATTTTTAACCGTTTTATCGCTGTAACCAATTAATATTTTTTTGCAAATACATTCGTACAAGTTGTTAGGAGTTTTGTAGGATGCTTTATATAAGGTATTCATGATATAGTTAATATCAGTTACACTACCAAAAACAGCTGTAATAGCTTCTGCTATCATATCAGGGGTTAAAAGCATGATAATCGGTACTTTGATTAATTCATAAAACCTGTAACAAATTAATCAAATATAACTTCAAATAACAAGTAAACTACCGTAAGAACGTATTTGTCATCATACAATCAAAATGTACTAAACTAAAAACTGCCTTATTTTTAACGAAAATTACCGCAATTTAAACATAATAACAATGGGTTGAACACTAATTTGAAATATTTCTATCAAGTACTTATCCAAATCATACATTTATTTGGAAATTTTAATCAAACACTATTAGTTAATTTAATTGTTTTATAAATAAATAATACTAGAAAGAATTCAAATGTTTAAGTAGATTGTTTCTTTGTGCTACGAGGGGCCACAGTAAATTTTTCACACCTCATCGAAATCAAGATGGCCAGTCTTACAAGAAATCATTATTTTATACAATCGCTTATATCTGTAGTAGAAAAGCATCATGAAATCTGACGATTAATTATATGAATCAAGACGAACATCCTTATCAATTAACCATTTCTTTGTTTCATCACATCTTGTACATTTTGAGTTGATAGTAAAAAATAATTCCTTGCGATAGTTTATAGTTACTTCAAATATTTTAGTGCAAATAATAAACCAAATAGTTTTTCACTTACTGTAGTACCTGCAGTTCTCTGTAGATATAATTGCCAATTCTGATTAGCAAGCAATATTAACACAATAGTCATATATTAAAATACTACAATGATGAGGAGACAACTCATTTGTTCAAAATGAATTAATACAACAAAAGCTATCGTCTCTTGCTAACTCGAATGCCGCTCATTAAACATACACATATAAAACACGTATTGCTTATACCGTTTCTTGTTAAGTTCGTTACGCATAGTTTAAGGAAAACTGCAAATTGCATCCAGATCTCATATGAAAATGGTACCATTAAATTCGTCGTTACATTCTCTATAAGAGCATGTGCATACAAAAAAATGAAAAAATGTCCTATTATTGAATTATCTAGCAAAATCCCCAATAGCGCAAATTTTCTATATCATATTCTCCAAAATTTGTAAGAAAACAGTGTTAAGGGCGTCAAGATCCCTAATGAAAGTCAAACCAGGCTACGCAGCATTTAATGGTCTAGAAGACTGTGCAATTCGAAAAAATTACAAAAATTTCTTGATAGTTGAGAATCATTGCCAAAAGTTGGAAAACATGGTTATCGCTCTCTGTATCCGTTTCTCCGTAAAAAAAACCATTGTACAAGCCGAGATCCCTAACAAAAGTCATACCAGCCTACGCAGAATTTAATAGGCTAGAGGACTATGCAATTCGAAAAAATTACAAAAATTTCTTGCTAGTTGAGAATCATTGCCGAAAGTTGGAAAACACGGTTGTCGCTGTGTATAGCTGCTTCTCTGTAAAAAAAAACATCGTGCAAGCCGAGATCCCTAACAAAAGTCATACCAGCGTACGGAGAATTTAATAGGCTAGAGGACTGTGCAATTCAAAAAAATTACAAAAATTTCTTACTAGTTGAGAATCATTGCCGAAAGTTGGAAAACATGGTTATCGCTCTCTGTATCCGTTTCTCCGTAAAAAAAACCATTGTATAAGCCGAGATCCCTAACAAAAATCATACCAGCCTACGCAGAATTTAATAGGCTAGAGGACTGTGCAATTCTAAAAAATTACAAAAATTTCCCTGTCTGTCAAATATGATGATAAAGAGTTTAAACTTATATCTTTCCTTTGACTATTTTTTCTGTGTATTAATTGTTATTTTCTATTTTAATTCATAATTGATGTTATTTAAAAAAAAATACAATTTTTATCTTGCTTTTAATTTGATATTAAAGCATTTTATATAGGTTTTCTATATGTGTTGTGTACCGGGTGACACGCTAGTTTTGGGTTATGTGACGCCGAAACTCGCTGCTGGAAAGTCGCTGCTAACTTCAGCGTCATGGAATGTCTATCCATGCAAAAGTAGTCCCTTATATTGTCCTGCTTGTCGTTGGTCACATCGCGTCGAATATGAAAATAGAATTCGGCTTTGCATCCGCGACGTTCACAACCTCGCAATTGTTTGAAAATTGAAAGTAACCAATTTCTTCCGTGTCTTGCAGAAACTGTTCCAGATATTGATACTTCGGTTGCTGCAGCGACTTCGAGTAGACGTACAGGTTTTCGAACCTCACATCGTGCGGACTCTCTATGAGGCTCAGCAGGACGTTTGTCTTACCGCAATTCGACGGACCGCAAACTGTGCAGCGTATCGTAGATGGTAATAGCGATCCGTGGCGTTTTTTTATTTGCGTGGTAGCATTGTGAGCATGACTATCCAAAATTGTCACGCGAATAGTCGGCACATGCTTCACGAAATGCATCCTCGCTATTAACCTTCGGGAACAGCTGTATCGTTCATTTATATTTCGCGAATTACGGAACTATTCAGTCAGTTGCCATTATGATGGCGTTCATGCTAGTCGTCGTCAATTCCCTGCAGAACTTGACGAAACATCAGCTCGAACACATACCGAAGATCGTATTGCTTAAGTACTTTCCAGATGGTATCGCGAGTGTGTGGGAAAGATTACCTCGGCACATTCGCGCGGACTCGGATGTGCAGCAATATCAATATTCCTTACAACACTACAATCTACCTAATACTACTCACCACGACGGACCACCGAGACGGATGAAAGAATGTTACGTTTGTCAGCAAGAAAAGAGAGAGAGAGAGAAAAAAAATAAAGCAGTTGCTCTAAATGTCTAGATCGTTCTTCAATAAAGTCTTTAAAAAATTGCCAATTGAGCTGCACGTGCCCGGTTACAATTATTGCTGGCCCGGCACTCGACTCGCGAAAGATTGGTGCGCGGCGATTGTGGTATAAATCCGCTGGACGAGGCCTGCCTCGATCACGACTTAGCATATTGGCATAACGAGGATCTACCGGAGCGTCATCAGGCCGATAAAGTGCTAGCGAGGAGAGCGCGTGAACGTATTACCGCAAGAGACGCGAACTTGTGTGAACGCGCGGTCGCCACAGCCGTATGGGCAACGATGAATGCTAAGCGTAAACCTGGATTGGGATTACATAATAATATTGTCGGGATGAAGAAAGCAGTAGCGGCTAAAAAAAGAACAACAAGAAAAAAATTGGTACTACTACGAGGAAGAGAAGAATTCGAGTGCCGAGGAAACGGGGCGGTATAATACCTATACTCCCACTAATAGGTGCAGTCGGAGCACTGGCAGGTGGAGCATCGGGTATAGCGAGGGCTGTAAACCGGGCCAAAGCTGAGAGAGAACGGTTGCAGGAAATGCAACGTCACAATCGCGCGATGGAAGCGTCGGCAAAGCGCGAGAGAGGTCTAGGTCTTTATCTGAAACCGTACAAGCCAATCGTTGGAGAGGGGAATCGTAGAGGTATAAAAAAATATAACAACAAAAAAACGGTCGGAGAAGAGGAGCGGGAAGAAAATGAATAAGGGGAATATTCGTCGCAATGTAGAAGCTCTCCCAGATTCTGGTGCTACTAGTAACATACAATTGGCACGCATCTGCCGACGCATACCACATTTCCGTGGAATCTTTATGCGCACATCTCTGCCGCTCGACGGGTCGCGGTGCAAAGAGTGCGCGATCGTGAATCTCGACGATCAATGCGGCCCTGGTACCCACTGGATAGCCTACGTCAAGCGTAACGACATCGTCGTGTGTTTCGATTCCTTTGGAAATTTGAAACCGCCGAAAGGATGTGTGCGTTACTCTGGTCCTAACGTTACAATCTCCTACAATTACGATCAATATCAATCGTAAGATAAAAGCGATTGCGGTCAGTTGTGCATGAAATTCCTGCGAGAACAGATACTTTGAAAACAAAATGTCTTTCACCGTGACATTATCGGATCGTAAATTAGTATTAAATTCAGATTTCTTACCCCCGATCAATCTGCAAGACGATCGCTACGAGATCGGTCTCGTGGACATGCAAACGTTCAACTCGATAGCCAATGTGGACGAGACGAATAATAAGTTTTACTACGATAACGATAAGGTACTGACGATACCCAGAGGCTGTTACGAATTAAGTGCAATAAATGAGTTTGTGCTGTATCAAATTTCTGTGAGACACGAAATTTGAGACGACATTAACAGCGTTAATCTTCTACGAGCGAATAATAATACACTGAAGAGTGAAGTATTATGTAAATATTCGATTGACTTTGGAAAACCGAATAACATTGGCTCACTACTGGGCTTCTCGTCGAATCGCGTGATCGAACCGAACGCCCAGGATGAATCCGACGAAACCGTGAACATTGTGAAAACAAATATTCTACGCATCGAGTGTAACATTGCGGGTGGTGCGTACACCAACGATAGACCCCGACACATTATTCATGAGTTCTTTTTCCAAGCATACCACCGGGCTATAAAATCTCGGAGGCACCGAAAACCGTCATTTATCTACCGGTCATCGTCAGAGTAATCGACCGTCTCACGTTACGTATCCTCGATCAGGACGATCGTCCCGTAGATTTTGAACGTGAAGAAATTACCATAAGATTACACATTAAGAAATGTTAATTTACAAAAGTAACGACGATTATAAAGCGGTGAAACTGGATGAAACGTTCGCTATTCGTTGGTCCTACGTGGAGTCAAATACACCGGTTCAGAGTGAAAGCAGGAATCGCGACAAGAGGAGCTTCTTGCTATCGAGAAGAAATATAGAATTTTTACAATCATTGGGATTCACCGTCAAGAGATTGGGTGAAAGTACATAGTGGAACATGGCAGATCCCTTGAACGTCACCGCACCGCTGACCTACGACAATCGCATCACCAAAATGGAGATGCATGCCTACAATCCGTATGCGAACGCCTCGTTGTGGAACAGCGACGAAATTCGTATTCCCATACAGCAGCAAGATTTGATACTCCTGCCGTGCGAGAGTTATCTCTACGTCGAGGGTCAGCTGGTGGAGGGCACGCGTGACGCGAGCGCCAGCAACGAGGATATAGTTACGCTCGACTGCAATTCCGCGGCCTTTCTCTTCGACGAGATTCGTTACGAATTGAACGGTATCGAGATCGACCGATGCAGAAACGTCGGTATTACCAGCACTCTGAAGAATCTCATTTCCCTGAGCACCGAAGAGAGCGTCAGTCTACGTCATTCCAGATGGTTCGTCGCAACGGCCAAAGACCGGCTCAAGGAGGCTGTTAAGAATTTCAGCTTTTGCGTGCCCCTGAAAACAGTGATGTGAACCTGCGGGAATTTGGTATCCCCACTATGCCTCCACGGGGGAACTAACACAAACGCATGCCTCGTTCGTGAGAGCGGCGTCGCCACTGCGCCAGTTATTTACGCGCAGTCGCGTATAAAGACCTTCGGCCAATGTCGGTAGACTTCGTTACACGTCGGGCGTGCAAGCTAGATGCATTGAGGTATTTTCGGATCTCTCTGTCTTTCGCGACTCTTCTAGCATCTCGATCAAATGAATATTCTTCCTGTTTAGCCGGTCAGTTGGGCCGCTGCAGAAACACAACAACAATTTTCATCCCGCTCTCTTTCTCTGCTCAGCTTACTGCGAATCATGTATGACACTGAAAATTAAAGCTCCTCGATGAAATTTCTTCCTTTTTAGCCGATCAGCTGAGCCGTTGGAAAAGGACAGCGAATATTTTCTTCTCGTTCTCTTTCTCTAATCACCGTAATGCGAATCCCACAAAAAACAAGCTTTGCTTGTAAAAAAAGGACGGCAAGTACATAAGTCGTATCTAGTATGATTAATATATAGTAATATAAAATATTTTAATTAAAAAAAAATAGTGAAATCCAAATGTTAGGCAAGTATAAATTTTTTCCATGGCGAAAATTGAAATTTAGAAAAAAGTAAATAGTAATACAAAAATTACTTGCCAGGCCCGTTGTATGCAATCGTATTAAATAGCCACATTTTTAACTTACGAGAAGCAATGCTTATATTGCAAGATAGCAGCTTACACATGAATATTACGGGCCCGGCAAGTAATTTATGTATTACTATTTACTTTTTTCTAAATTTCAATTTTCGCCATGGAAAAAATTTATACTTGCCTAACATTTGGATTTCACTATTTTTTTTTAATTAAAATATTTTATATTACTATATATTAATCATACTAGATACGACTTATGTACTTGCCGTCCTTTTTTTACAAGCAAAGCTTGTTTTTTGTGGGATCTTATAACGTTTTGTAAGAATATAGGAATTAAAACTAAAAATTGTTTTAACTAATTCAATCTAATAAAACATTTTCCAATGTTCTCATCGTTCCATAATGTAAAGCTTCAATTCGAGATATTAATTTATTAATCTATTAAATATAATTCAAAATATTACAATGATGAGTTCTTATCATAATTACACTTTTAGAGGCATTTAACATAGGATTCAATGACTGTTTGAGTTATATTTTCAACATCATATACCAAATATCACATTAAAGCCTTTCGCTTTCAAAAATTTGTTTCTAAATTTACCTTTAAATCCACTTTTTTCTTAGGTGTTACTCTCACTATCATCTTTGCATTATGGCTCTTTCCCTGGTAAACTAGTGACATTTATATATTCATTTCATTAATATAAACTGTAAAATATATACCAGTTAATGCAATGGAAGTCTATGTTTTTTAGGTATACTGCTTTCAGTTTCTTGGAGTTACACACTGTATGTTCTATTACATGTGAAATATTGAAATTATGAATTCCTTTCATATTTACACATTTACATGATTTTATTATAATTTTCATCAACTATGTTATTTCTAATTCCAAAGTTGTATGCCCAAAATCACCTGCAGGCACTTCACTCTCAAGGATTTTCTTATAAATTAACTCATATTTATCCATCACTTTTTTAGCTGTTAACCTCAACATCAACTTTGAATTATGGCATTTTCTCCAGCACACTAGTACCATTTATATTTTCCTTTCATTAATAGAAACTAGGAAATACACCAATTTATACAATGGAAGCCACTCTTTTGTGGATATACTGCTTTCAGTTTCGCAAAGTTATTCACTGTAAATTCTATTGCATGGAAAATATTAATATGATGACTTCTTTTCATTGTTTCATTTCTAGATGACGTTATCATTAAAATTATGATTTAATTGACTTATATATTTCAAAGGGTTTATGCCCAAAATCACCTGCAAGCCTTTCGCTATTAAAAATTGGCTTCCAAATTAATTTTTTAATTTCTCCACCTTTTCCTTAGGTTTAACTCTCAACATTAACTTTGCATTATGGCTCTTTCTATGGTAAACTGGAATCATTTCTGACTTCTTGTATTAAATATTACAGCTTAACCCTGCACAATGACACAATAAACATGTTATTGTAAATCAATCTGAAATAAAATCTCACTAAGTACCAAAATATATATTACATATTATATTATAAAAATCAATGTTATTCTTATAAAAAATTAAATTTGAATAATTTTTTTTGGTAATAATAATAATTTCTTTCTATTCTGATTGGGGAAGCGTAGGTAAATATATGGTTTTAATACTTTTTTATATTATAATTGAATATTAAATAACGATTAGAAAATATTTATCTGCTTTTCTTTAATCGTAGTAATAAGAAAGATTTATTGTCTCCTGGAAAATTGTTTCTATATATGATATAACCTATCGGACAGTTGAAATCCATATGAGTTTAAAGAAAAGAAAAATTTAAACATGAATTTTGTTATTGATTTCCATACCTGGATGTTTAGCATATGTTTAAACCTCATTCTTCTCTGTTTCATTTACAACCTTCGTTAATCTGCATTCTCCAATGACAGGGTATTTCCCAGAATTGTTATAGCATTTGGCACTGGTTGGCATCAAACTGCAAACTATGAAATAATGCCTATATATAACTTTGTTTTAATTAAACAAATTCTTTTTACAATGTACTTACTTTACATGAAAATGTTTATGTTTATAGCTATTGAGACACTACCGTGTGTCTTAATTATCAGTAAATGTAACAAGATTATGCTTATCTGTTTTATCTGCAATAACCTGCATTTTTGAATAACAGGGTATTTCAATAACCTTTGAAGTACATCTGGAAAGAGAGACTCAACAAAGTAATTGTTATATTTTAATACATGCTTGAGCTGAATTAAAAAATAAATAAATAAACAATTAATTTTTAATTACATACATTTTAAGCGGTTGAATGAGTTACACATACTTTACCATGTGATAATGAACAATTGGCTTATCTTTTTCTTTCGCTATTAAATTGACATATCATTGAGTCATCAACAGTTAATCACATTTCAAACTACTGTTTCCGTTGCTCAACCAGTACTCCGTAGTTGCATTAAACCAAAGCTCTGTTTTCCAGCAACACATGGCAGCACTATCTTCATTATCTATTTTATTATAAAAAGTAGTAATATCCACTGGAACTGTAACTGATTCCTCTTTAACTATGGTAGTACTTTTTGGTGCTTCCATTTTTCCAAGAATTGTTATAGCATTTGGCACTGGTCTGACATCAAATTGCAAACTATGAAAGGATACCTTGTATATAACTTTGCTTTAATTAAACTAATTTTTTTCACAATGTACTTACTTTTCTTAAAAACGTTTATGTTAATTGCTGTTGAAACACTACCATGTGTGTTGGTTATGAGTGAACGTAACAACCTCATCCTTCTGTTTCATTTACAATTTTCGTTAATCTACATTCTTCAATAACAGGGTATTTCCAAGAATTGTTAGAGCATTTGGCACTGGTATGACTTCAAATCAGAGGTGCATACAAGGAAAATATTTTATTTATAACCTGAAATAAAATCCCACAAAGTACCACAAAATATTAAATTTTAATATATTTTACAATGTTGTGTTACTTATCTGATTCTCCATCAGACTCCTTCATGTATTTATTCCTTTAGTTTGTTTAAGTATCTACACTTTGAATTATATCATACTATTTTTATCCCAACAGAGTAATTTTGATTTTGACAGTTCTATCGAAATCGATCGAAATTTAGGGTTATGCCGGTATTGAATATAGCAGGTGAATATAGCAGCCAACTTCAGCCCGAGACATACAGAAGCGGCCAATTTCAGCCCGAGACATACAGATCAGCCCGAGACATACAGAGAAAAGGGAGAAGAATTTCAACTTCGGCATATATATAGCTAACAGAGTATGAGATCTCTGGATTGCGTGAACCGATTTTAATGTTTATGGGCTCAAATGAAAGCTCGTTCAAAACCATTTTAAGAAAAGCTTTGCTTAAATCATGATAGTGGATTATTCACAAAGAAAAATCGGTTTGAAAATTAGGACAGCCAAACTTGCTGTATAAGAGAGTAGTGCCTCGACGGCCGTATATACATGTCATTATCTACTTTTTTCTGTACTTGCCGTCGAGACACTACCGTGTCTCTTGGTAATTTATGACTCTGGAAATTAAAGCTCCTCGATAAATATTCTTCCTGTTTAGCCGATCAGCTGAGCCGCTGGAAAAGGACGGCGAATATTGTCTTCTCGCTCTCTTTCTCTAATCACCGTAATCCGACAAATTTATGATCCTGAAAATAAATATTGACAGAAGTAGTCATTTTTATAAAGATTGTGGGGCTTGGAAGAATATAATTTCTTGCAAAGTTAACCCGGAGAAAACGTTTAGTTACATTTTCAATGCATATGATTTACAGAAAAATATTTGTAATTTCTTACTGTAAATGTTAATGATAATAGGACATATCTAACAATTACTATTTCGTAATTTGCGAGAGCTCAAGAACCTGTGATGTTCTTTTATGTATATCTATTTTCAGTCAATTATGAGTAATTGTTTCGGAACTGTTTACCTAAAGATGTATTAAACTGATTACGCCAAATTTATATTATGTAATTTTGTCTTCAATTATTGAATACAAACATATGTTCCAAGACTCCTCATATTTAACGAACGAATGTAAATAGCGTTGAAATATATATATAATCCTTTCATGTAATTTCTGCGTTCTACTGTCATGTTTCTGGATTAGATTCCATGTGCATCATTTCTTGTTTACCTAGTTGAAATAAATATGTATTGAACCTACTCTCTATGTTATCATTATATTTATAATTCCTGTGCCTTTACGTACTTATATATAGATACATCTAGATTATTTATAGCAATAATTGATGTTATCATTAATCAGTTATACTGGAAAACATTTCAAAAAATAATTATGTTATAATGTAATAAAAATACTCACCTCAACAATTTTTTTTATACGAGCACGACATTTTACACGAAATAATTCATGTTCTATTCGAGCTAATAATTACTGCGCAAAAATGCTTTTGTTTTTTTTTTTTTAAGGGAAAAATGCATCCTGGCACACTAAGTAACATGATTGAAACCATTTGCTTAGTAGTGTGGGACTCACTATCTCCATGCCTGTGTCGATTTAACATATTGAGGACAGAGAACAATGATTATAAATGAATGTAATTCATCGGTTCTTTTTATCGTCGTAAATATGTAAAAGTCAAACTACGTGGTTCTTATGATAGCGCCTACCCACTAAAAAACCCTGAAATCACGAATTATCGAACCCGTCAGACATTTGTTGATCATCGTTTTAAATTTGTCGAACCCGTCAGACATTTGTTGATCATCTTTTTAAATTTGTCGAACCCGTCAGACATTTGTTGTTCATCTTTTTAAATTTGTCGAACCCGTCAGACATTTCTTCAATCACTGCAAAGTAAATCATCATCATTATCATCGTCGTCACTTTTGTACGCGTGAATGGTCAGAGTTCTTTCACTCTCTACATAACTTTTTGCATATAAATTACTCTTTTCCATTAATATTAAGTGACTCTTATTTATTGGAATTGTAATGCTGTCACTGTTTGTACACTTTAAGTAATTCTTAATTACACACATTGAATTTAGAGTTGCCGAGCTTATACGATTTCTCTTTTTGGTTTTCACGTCGGGTATTATTGAAAAGCAACGCTCCGTTTCTGCATTAGAATGAGGCAACGATCGGATTATATTCAAAAGCGATTTTAATTTAGGATACTTTTCTTTTCCTTCGCACGTTGTTTGCGATATTTTAATCCACATTTCTTCGAAAGGCATTTTAGACCACGCGTTCTTTTGATTTCCCGATTCATTGTTATATAGAGAGAACCATTCTTGTTTTAATTCAATTTCATTTGCAATATTGAATAAATTATTAATTTTTAATAATATGACGGCTGATGATTCACGATCCGGATCGAAAAGAGAGCATTTGTAATCGAGAATTGTAAGGTTTTTGAAAAATTGAGCATCGATTGGAAAACGGTTACATATTTCATCTGCAGCTTTTATTAGGAATTTCAAACAATTTTGTTTGATTTGGTCAGCTTGCAATGTGCTTAAAGTACCGTCGTGCAATTGCTCTTGCAGATAATCCTTACAGTCGAAACCGACATTAATATTTTCTAATTCCATAATATTTTCTTCGCGCGAGAAAGTTACCGTACGAAAGTTGTTTTCATCAATGACCAATTGTAATAAATCTGGTTTCACGAATTTTCTCAATATGAAAACTAAAAGTTCTACCGATTTCGGTTGTAATAAGTGAATTTTTGTTTCGCGAGATTGAAACTCTGCATTCAAAAAGAATTGAATTCATTTAAAACGAAACGCAGAAAATATAAATACGCTTTAGTCTCCGCGTTTTGCATACATTCGTGCAACTCTGTAGCTTGCCTGTTATTTTCAGACGACAGTTCCAATAGAAAATTATTTAAGACATCCCAATTTTGTATTATGCGATCAATACACTTCTGTCGGGTGAGCCATCGAGTTTCCGCGTGTCTCAAGATATTGCTTATTTTATCTGTGAAACATCTTTGAAATTCGCGGAAGATTGCCGTTCTTTTAGGGCTACCGTTTATAAAATTTACTATATTTTTCACGAAATCCTCGGGAAACGAAGGAAGCGTTTTACATGCTGCAGATGCAGCAAGTGCTGATACGTGGCGTATACACGGAATTGTTATTACTCTCGAATTCTTTTCCAAGATTTTTGTCCGAAACGATTAATTTTTCCCGATCATGACCGATGCATTATCGCAGGTCATTGCTATTACTTGAGCTAACGGAATTTGTTTTTTAATTAATTCATTATTAATAGCGGTAAATAATTTTTCCGCGGAACAATCTCTCGCATCAAGATTAATTAGTTGCAAGAGGCGCGCTTGTATTTGTAACGTTAATGGTTCCACGTATCGTACAATTATGGAAAACCATTTTTCATTCGTTATATCCGATGTCTCATCAAGAAATACTGAAAATTTTGTATTTTGCAGCGTTTCTGTGAGACTTTTCGTTTCTTTGCGACAAACGACGTTATTCACAATCTTTGATAATTTGGTGCGTCCTCTTTTTATGGCTCGAAGGACTTGCGGATCCTTGCCTATTTTTTGGAAAATATCTATCATCGCGGAACTCGTTACATATGGAATGTTATGTTCTATGAAAAAAGTAGCTAATCTAATTTCAGCTATTTTTACGCGATCATTAAAGTCAAAATTGACTTCATCTTGAACGTCTGGAAAGGCAGTGGAGGTTCCCGGGAGGTCGCGAGATTCAAAACATTCAGCGTTTCTGTTGTGAACACTAGACTTTTCGTGTTTACATATTTCCGAATGACCGCAATCTAAAGACTTTTTGCAAATAAGGCAATGAAACTTACTTTCATTTTTAGGGACCGGCCGTACCCATGTTCTCCAAGACGGATGTGTGTCGTACCACTGGTATTGAAAATTTTTCTTATTTCTGGTCTTCTTAGTTTCCGGACTAGAAGACATCTTCGTCCTTTTTAGATCTGGACTAGTTGACATTTTTCACGACTGTTAACACTTTTCACTTTAAAACACAAAACTTTAAATTGAATTGATGTTACCAGTTTTAAACGTTCAAGGCAACTGCCCGAGAGACAACGGCTTCACCTTCCTTTATACATTTATTTTTGTTTACAAATGAAGGCAGTGATGACACTTTTCTGAAAAGCAGTTAATTTGAAGGCTGCAACATTAAAGGGAGTTAATTATTTTTCATAAAAAAAAAATAATTGCTCCACAAGGATTCGAACTTGTCAATTTGTCACCACAGGTTCAGTAGTCCCGCGCGCTAGGTACTCGACCGTTCGCCGTTTTATAAGAATCAAACATGTTTCATACGCTTTTCAGGGTTCCATAAATAAATCCAATTTAATAGCACCTGTACTCCAAAAGCTAATACAAATTTCAAACTTTTATATTGTTAATTAAATATTTTTTTAATTATTATTAAGGCATTGCTTCCATTTTTATGATGAAAATGAGCCTGAACACGGCGTTAATCGGATAATTATTTCTACTTTTATTATCTCTTGCATTTTTAATTATATTAAATTGTAATTAAAATCGAGTTGTATTTATTTATATTTATTTAAATAATACATTCCCGATTGAGTAAAAATGATGTAGCAATGGGTGAATAAGATGTTTAAAAAGATATTAGGCATTTTTTTGTCAATTAATATAAATATTTCCAAACCATATCTTTACTATATAAGAAAGACTTCAGTATTGCTTTAAATAAATATTATAATTTTTGTAGATTATAGTAACACAAATTTGATTTATCATTACACACAACTTGATGGAATGAAAGCTGTAAGACAATTAACATAGAAATAATTATCCGATTAACGCCGTGTTTAGGCTCATTTCTATCATAAAAATGGAAGCAATGCCTTCATAATAATTTCAAAAATGTTTAATTATCAGTGTAAAAGTTTAAAATTTGTATTAGCTCTTGAAGTAAAGGTGTAATTAATTTGGCTTCATTTATGGCCTTTGATTTATTACCCTAGGCCGATGATAGCTAAGGTAAGCCGCTTGGTGGGGGAAACTTTCTCCGCTTCGGAAGTAAGGTCCTTTAAAACATTTGTTGATATGTTGGACAGAATTTATTTCCCGGAGTGCAAAGCTTGCGTAAATTTAATACGCTGTTTTATATTGAACGCATATATAGCCCTAGTCAACAATATTTTTCTTATTTAAAATGCTTATATCTCCTACTTGAAATTTTTATTTTAATGAACCAATGATTCATTTGAACATTGATTTTAATTATGCATATTTACTGGAGATAAGACTTCTTATATTTTACAGTAACAACTATTATTTCAGGTAAGAAAATTACGTGGAGTGTTCAGTTCGCCATATCAGTAATTTTCTAACATGCTGTTATTTATCTATTTTGAAGTGATACTGTTTACACATTATATACAGGGTCGACAGCTAATTACTAACAACAGAAATAGAAATTAAACGTCAATTTCTTAAGAAATCGTATACTACAAACATATATGACTCCCTAAGTCAACAGTGAATAAAACAATAGGACACCCTGTATAATTATATGTAGAGGATATTGGGAGACCACATAATTGAAGCTCAGTCGTATTATAAACCGTGGTGATCGCACTCTATTGTGACAAGTGACGGATTATACAATCATGTAAGTACTTTTTAAATTTACAGCTGTATTTCAATATTAGAATGTATCCCCTTTTGTTTATTGCATGTAATATATAAAATGAGCAAAAATCTTTATTTCTTTAAATTTGAGGTCTAGAATTTAAATAGCAAAATATTTACAATAAATTAATATTAGTGTCGTTGAAAAGACGTTACTTATTTTAATATTAACGGGAAAACAATATTCTTTGTTGTTATATTAATGCTTAAAATAACTAATGATTTATCCCTGTACCCATGAAAGAAATTATTATTTCTATATATTAATTATTTTGTAATTTTTTGCAGGAGGATAACTGAGGAAGACTCCATTCTTTGTAAGTAAAAATTCATTTTTCTATAACCATTTTAAAATACAATTACAACATATCATTCTTCTTCTGTTACAGATACGGACAGAGAACTATTGCTCCAAATATTGGAGCAAAATGCTCATGATAGGCGGACCCAGCAGCAGCACCACGAAGAGCTGGTAAAACAGCAGAAGCTGCTGCTGGACCGCCTAGAGGGGCTGCAGGAGCAGCTGCGGCAGCAGCAGAAGCAGCAGCAATAGCAGCAGCAGCGGGAGCAATAACTGCAGCTGGAGCTGCAACAACTCCGGATAAAGATGGAGCAGTTGCAGCTCCAGCAACAGCAGCAGCAGCAACCACCTCTGCTGCTGGCTGTACAGCCTCCCCCGCCACCCCAGCAGCAACAGCCGCACCGGCTGCGGCAATTTGTGCCTCGGGCAACCCGGACTGAAAGACCCGGCTATATAGGTAAGATTTTTAAATAACTATTAATAGTTGAATCAAGAGCAATAGGTGGAACCGGGATCAACTGTAATACAATGAGCCATTTTCCTATTCATTTAACATGGTACAAACGACACTAGTTTCCTTGTTACAATTGATTCCGAGCTCTGCTACATTTACTTGAAATAGTTTATTATATATATTAACATGTTTTTTTCTTCAGATCGCCCATACAACGCTGGTCAGTCGCGCCGCAATTTTTATGGCCGGGTCCGGGAGGCTAGGGAGGAGCCTCGAGAGGCAGCTCGGCCTTCGCCCAACAGTTTTTTTATTATTATTAATAATATTTTAAATTAATAAATATAGTAAAATTTATTTCATGGTGTTGTTCATTTGTACTTCCTATTACAATTCCACATATTATCCTATATCAATAAATGAATTAGACATAGAGAGTAGGTTCAATACATATTTATTTCAACTAGGTAAACAAGAAATGATGCACAAGGAATCTAATCCAGAAACATGACAGTAGAACGCAGAAATTACATGAAAGGATTATATATATATTTCAACGCTATTTACATTCGTTCGTTAAACATGAGGAGTCTTGGAACATATGTTTGTATTCAATAATTGAAGACAAAATTACATAATATAAATTTGGCGTAGTCAGTTTAATACATCTTTAGGTAAACAGTTCCGAAACAATTACTCTTAATTGACTGAAAATAGATATACATAAAAGAACATCACAGGTTCTTGAGTTCTCGCAAATTACGAAACAGTAATTGTTATATATGTCCTATTATCATTAACATTTACAGTAAGAAATTACAAATATTTCTCTGTAAATCATATGCATTGAAAATGTAACTAAACGTTTTCTCCGGGTTAACTTTGAAAGAAATTATATTCTTCCAAGCCCCACAATCTTTATAAAAATGACTACTTCTGTCAATATTTATTTTCAGGATCATAAATTTGTCGGATTACGGTCATTAGAGAAAGAGAGCGAGAAGATAATATTCGCTGTCCTTTTCCAGCGGCTCAGCTGATCGGCTAAACAGGAAGAATATTTATCGAGGAGCTTTAATTTCCGGAGTCATAAATTATTCGCATTACGGTGATTAGAGAAAGAGAACGATAAGACAATATTCGCTGTCCTTTTCCAACGGCTCAGCTGAGCGGCTAAAAAGGAAGAATTTTCATCGAGGAGCTTTAATTTTCAGTGTCATACATGATTCGCAGTAAGCTGAGCAGAGAAAGAGAGTGGGATGAAATTTGTTGTTGTGTTTCTGCAGCGGCCCAGCTGACCGGCTAAACAGGAGGAATATTCATTTGATCGAGATGCTAGGAGAGTCGCGAAAGACAGAGAGATCCGAAAATACCTCTATGCATCTAGCTTGCACGCCCGACGTGTAACGAAGTCTACCGACCTTGGCCGAAGGTCTTTATACGCGAATGCGCGTAAATAACTGGCGACAGTGGCGACGCCGCTCTCACGAACGAGGCATGCGTTTGTGTTAGTTCCCCCGTGGAGGCATAGTGGGGATACCAAATTCCCGCAGGTTCACATCACTGCCTGAAAATGCTGCTGGGATTCTGCGAGGATTATCGGCGAGTCGTCGTTAACGCGCGTCACGAGCTAGTTCTCATTCGCGCGCGCGGCGATACAAATGCGATTTATTCATCAGTCAAAATCACCAATTCGTCGATCAAGCTGCTACGAGTGCAATGGAGAATACCCCATGTGACCCTGAACGAAATTACGAAACTCTAATTTCTGAGTATCGTCGAGCAGGACAAGAGTCTGTCACTCGCTTTTCGCGCCTGGGAACTTTACGAGTATCCCCTTCTGCCCAAGTCGCAGCGACACACGTGGTCCGTGAAAGCGTCCACGCAATTGGAGAAGCCACGATACGTCATTCTGGCGTTCAGAACGAACAAAAAGAGTAATCAGCACGAGGATGTGCTCAAATTCAGTCATTGCAAAGTACTCAATGTCCAACTCTATCTGAATTCCGAATCTTATCCGTACGATCGTCTCGACACTGATTTCACGAAATCCCGCTACTCCGTCCTCTACGACATGTATGTAAAGTTTTTCACCTCCTATTGCGCTGGTGAGAAACTCGCGAGACCCATGCTCGACTATACGGACTTTTTGGCGTACGGGCCGCTCTTCGTCATCTACTGCTCGCATCAGAACGAGTGCATAAAAACCGGCACGGTAGACGTCAAACTCAAGATTGAGTGTATGGAAATCATTCCAGATAATATTGCAGCCAATTGTTTAATCATTTTAATCATACACGATAAAATTGTACAATATAATCCTCTTACGAATATTGTTAGAAATGTAAGTTAGAAAAAAAAACAATTTTTTATTAAATAAATATATAATAAACATCAAATTTATTCATTATTTTTTTGGATACAAAATACCTATCAAACTTTAGACTTAAATTCCACGTTGTGATATTTTCCTCCTTTGTATATCATTATTAAATTATTGGCTGTTGCAGCCTTTTGTAGCTGCTGCAACTGCTCCGTATCTTCCGCCAATTTTGCCATTCTACCAGGCAAGAAAATCCAATCTCCAACTGACAGCTTAACAATTATTTTAATTCCATATTTTGTCATAATTTTTTCCACTTCGAAAATATCGTACTCTTGATTTTCCGTCAAACTATCTAATTTCACGAAATTCTTTGGAATGACGCTTCCCAATGCATTGAGGTTATTGAAATTCATTATTATCTCTATGAAAAAAAAAATGATTAGTCTGATTAGAGTTAAAAAATCAGTTAAATAATGCATTTACTAATCGAATTGAAATTCATTTTTATCTCTATGAAAAAAAAAAATTAGTCTCATTACAGTTAAAAAATCAATTAAATAATGCATGTACCAATCGAATGAAAAAAAATATATCCTTACCATTTTTTATGTAACAAACAAGTTTCTTTTTAATGCGTTTAAACACACACTTATTTTTTCTTAATACGTCAAGCACGCGTGGTACTGCTATGCAGCTCTGGTTTAACAGACTGACTTTTTATATGAACGATATTATCGTATGTTAAGCGTATTTAATTTCAATATTTGGAAGGGGTAATTTTCTTTTCTTTCTTGCGATGCATTTCCATTGTGATTGACCTATAGGTTTATAACATTATAACAAAAAATATATATAGATATCACTATACGGGGATTATTCAGAGGGTATAATGTATCCTTTTTGATTAAGAAAGAATGTACTCCTAAGTGTTATCAAATTTAACTTTATATTTAAAAAATGAACGACAAAGACTTTCTCTCGACGAGATTTCTTCAGAGGCTGCATTCAGTCGTCGAACCTTCATCAGTGCAGTACAGATTGTGACGTAGAAAATTTAAAAAAAAAATGGAAAATGAACGGTGTTTAGTGACAATAATTTTAGTAGAGGAGGAGGAGGAAAATCCAGCAGAATCGATGACGGATTACATTAAAAGAATTAACGATTTTCATAATCGTTATTTTGAAGAATATGAAGCCATGCTTCATCATAATATGCACATGAACTGTAAGTACTTATTTTAATTTCTTTTAAAGAAAAAACCCACCCATCAATACAGATTATTTATGTCGTAAAACATGAGATAATTATAATGTCAATAAATAGAATCATAAAAGAATTTTACGACACATATTTTTGAAAACTGTTAACAATCCCACTATTTGACCAATTGTTTATTATTCAAAACGAAGAATAACGAAAAAAAATTAATTTCTTTCTTTTATTTTTTACCAGCCATTGATTTAGAGGAGAGGGAGGAAAAAGAGGAAATGGTGGAAGAAGAGGAGAGGGAGGAGGAAGAAGAGGATATGATTTTTGTAAGTATACTTGCTTTGCAAAATAATTATTACAATATAAAAAAAATGACAAAATGTTTTCAAATATGTCCCAGGTGAAAAATATTGGCACACAAACGGAGCCTATTTCCGCAAGAACAGAGAGTACGCAAATGGAGCCTGAGATAGATCTAACACCACATTATTGGTGCACAAGTTGTAAAAATTATGGTCACCTGCACATTAATTGTTCACTTCCAGAGTGGTGTTCCATTTGCAAAGCATATATACATCATGCGATTGAATGTGAGAAAAACTTCTAAAAAATAAGCATTGTAAATAAAACCAGTAAATTTGTATTTCAATAATGAGGGTTTTTTATGCCGAAAGGCTTTTTCCCTTAAATTTATGTTTTTTTCAATTACATTACCTATCCACCAATCCACTTTACCCCGTACTAGAAATATTGCAAAAAATCAGCTACAGAGGAACAAAAGAAAAAAAATTTACAAAGCATGACATAAACCCTGCAGATTTCTATTGGACTCGTTATTGGTAAGGTCACGTAGGCTCCGCTCCTTATGGTTTATTACAGAGCGGATGGTAAGTATCTCCGAAGATGGATATAGCGACAGAGGTAGAAAATATACAAAATAAATATTACGATCGTCAAAGATACTAATTAACATAAATAAGGGGGGAGCGATCACTGCATCGCTCTCTACGAGTGTTCTTTCTCTTTCTCTTTCTCTAAGGCGTCTACGGCTTAACGTAAAAGGGGGGAGGTCACATGTGTACCCCCCACCAAAGGAGTTTAACTTCAGGGGGGATACACGCGGGCATCCTAAACAATGCGCACAACCGGAGTTCCGCCGAGGAGTGGGGGCAATTCCCCTACTTCCCCTCTCCCCGCGGAACCCCGACCCCCTCGCCACCCGGTCCCAGAATCCTTACAGCCACACTACTCACAAACACACATACTTTATTACAATTAAACAATTCGGCTTACATTAAAAAAATATATAAAAAAACGGGGCTCGACACAAAAAAAAACATTCGACGCGGTCACGGACAGTTAGACGTTAAGGAGGAGGTCCTTCTCCATCGCCTCCTCTTCCCGCTTCTTCTTCTCCTCTTTCCTCTTCCTCTCCTTTTCCACTTTCTCCCTCTTCTTTGCTTCCTCGCTCCTTCTCTTTTCCCTCTCCTCTTCCCCTCTCTTCTCGATGGCAGCGCGGATGCGCTGCCGCCGAGCCTTTTCCTCCGCTTCCTCCATCTTCTTCCTCCCCTCCACCCGCCTGCTTTGCTGGGCCCTTTCCTGGCCCTTCCGGCCACCCCGTCTGCCCCAATGCGCCTTTTTCTTTGGCTTAGGTACATCCGGCCCGATTCCCGCCGCTGGTTGCGGAGGCACACTCTGCGGGGGAGGACGAGTGTCCGTACGGGTGCGGGAGTGGCCCGTTCCCTGTCGGAGCATCTCGTTCTCCCACTGCAGACGGCGATTCTCCACCTCCCAGTCGGCGGGCTACGGTCCTGTGAACGCAGAGGCCTGGGCTTTATGGCAGGCCTGTGGGCAGCGGGTACCCCGCTCAGGGTAGCGAGGCGGAGGGAGAGAGAACCCCTGTTGGGGTAGTTGGTGGAGGGCTGATGGTGGTGGGAAGGTGGTTGGTAGGCGGCGGTGGGTGGACCCACTGCTGTTAGGTGTCCGGGCAGGAAAATCCCTTGTAACCAGCAGTGGGCTACTACCTGTTGTAGGTATGGATCTATTCTTCAACGAGAATTGCACTCTGTCAAGCATCCGTAAAAAAAAATTTTAAAAATCACGCGACATACTCATCCATCTATCACACACACAAGTCCGCACTCAGGTTCGCGAGGATTAGGTTGTCTTGACGTGGACGCAGGTGTACCGTCCACGTAGACGGGGCAGAATCCGACGAATCGCTCACGACCGACGATTTCTGTTTTCCCGGAGTCCCTTTCCGTTTACGGGTCGCTTTTGGGGAAGGTGTAGGGATGTCGTTCCCTTCCCCCGCAACGGTTACCTCACCCAGTTCATCGACGTACGGAACACAAAACGACGCGACAAACGGTTTTAAGTCCGAAACGCGGATCTTCGGATTACTACGGCCTTGATTCTCAAGCTCGTAGACGACCGGCGATGTTACGCGAACTATTTTAAATGGACCCTCGTACGATGGTGCTAACTTCGCGGCAAAATTATCGGCTGACGACGACAACGGTCTACCGCGCCGCCACACCAAGTCTCCTACACTATACCTAACATCGCGTCGGCCACGATTGTAATAGCTGGCCTGACGGGCACTCGCTTTTTCTATCTCTACCTGCAAGATATCATGAATCAAAGGAAGACGTTTTAGTCGCGCCACCCAGTTTTTGGGGTCGCTTCTCAGCAGTGTACGAGAGCCTTCAATCTCTCGTCGTAGATTCGGAGTAATTACTGGGTCTCGACGGAGGTTAAGTAACGCGGGAGATACTCCAGTCGACGAATGCATCGCAGAATTAATCGCGAAACGGAATTCTGCGAGATTTACGTCCCAGTCTCGATGGTCGTTCTCTACAAATATCCTAATCATCGTTTTAATTACCCTATTCACGCGTTTTACCGGGTTAGCTTGCGCGTGATACAGCGGAATATTAAATTGCCTAATCTGATGCTCATTTAGATATTTGCTCACTTCCATATTTACAAACTCGATACCGTTATCGCAAAGAAATATTTCCGGTGATCCCCAACGGTAAATAACCAACTCGCTAAATGCTTTCAAGATGCTTTTGGCATCAGCTGTGCGGATCGCTCGCATTTCCACGTAACGACAGAAGTTATCGAGAAAGACTACTACGTAACGCTGTTGGGCCTTACTCGGTGGAAAGGGGCCCATTATGTTTCCCGCAACAACAGTCCATGGTCACTCCACTACCCGAGTTCCCATAAGTCCTACAGGAGCAAGCTGTACAGCTTTATGTTGCTGACAGATTTTACACCAGCGTACAAATGCTACGACGTCTTTGAAAACTCGCGGCCAATAGTAATCTTTGTAGATCGTAGCGTGAGTTTTCTGAACGTCAGCATATCTGGCGGAAGTATTATTGTGAGCTTCCTGTAGGGCTAAAAGTCGAGTCTCTCATGGGAGGAATAACTTCCACGCATCATAATCGCGACTTATTGATTCGAGTATCACGTCCAGCCGATGGCAATACAGCCGGTTTCCCTCAACTTCCCAGTCCGGGTAAACCCGTGGTCGCTGAATTACTTTTACGCGTCGTGCTGTATACCACGGGCCGCTCTCGAAGTCGATACGCGACTGTGTGACCAAATTTTCGCTCGAATTTTCGCTATTTTCTTCATTAACCGCAGAGACGCATTCATTTTCGGTGCCTACTGGGAGGGCAGGTGATAATGCATCGGGTACGTGATGAAATTCGCCTTTATGATGAACCACATTGAACGAATGATGTTGTAATTCGAGGGCCCATCGACCTAATCTCCCTACTGGATCTTTCTAGTTATGTAGACAACACAAGCTACTGTGATCCGTGACAACCGTAAAATGATAACCTTCTAAATACGGTCTTAGTTTCCGAATTGCCCACACGACAGCGAGACACTCCTTCTCGGTCGTCATGTAATTCCGATCCCCTTTGGACAGTACTCGATTAGCGAATACAATCGGATGCTCTTCAGTTTCGTGTCGCTGAGTTAATACTGCTCCTATTGCATAGTCTCTAGCATTTGTCTGTACTTGGAAAGGTCTCGAAAAATCGAGCCTTGCCAAGACCGGGTCCGAGCACAGCGTTTTCTTCAATCGCTCAAAGGCAGTTTGTTGCTCTTGATCCCAAGGCCAGTGCAAACCTTTATGCAATAACAAGACGAGTGGAATTTTGTCCTTCGACAGGTTGGGTAAGAAGCGTGCATACCACCCAATCATCCCTAGGAATCGGCGTAGTGTTTTTAAGTCTTTTGGCAGCGGATAATTCATTAATGGCGCAGTTCGTTCGGGATCCGGAGCTAAACCATTGCGATTTATCAGATGCTCAAGAAACCGAACCTCCGACCTACAAAATTTACTTTTCTCGCGATTGATTTCTAAATCCGCGAATCGAATAATGTTTAACACACGTTCTAACCATCCTAGGTGTTCCGCGAACGTGTTCGTTACGATTATTATATCGTCCAGATAGACAAACACGTATGGATCGAATTCAAGTGGAATTAATAGATCCATCATTCGCTGGAACGTCGCAGGGGCATTCGTACGACCGTACGGCATTCGCCTAAATTGGAAGAGTCCTTTTCCGGGAACGATAAACGCTGTAATTTCACGACTCTCGTCTCCTAGCAGTATTTGAAAGTACGTTTGACTCAAATTTAGCGTCGAAATGTATCTCGCGTGACGGAGTTTAGCGATAATGCTATCGATATGCAGAATCGGGTACGCGTCTTTGCGCGTTACCTCATTCACGCGCTGAAAATCTATGCAAAATCGATATTTTCCACCCGCTTTTGGTACTATCACGAGACAGCTGGCCCAGGCGATAATCGAGGCTTCAATGATCCCTTCACCTAAAAGCTTATCAGCCTCTTCGTGCGCTACCTTATAGATCACCGGCGACACTCTCCTTGCCGCTTGACGGATTGGATGATGACCCTGGACATCTATGTGATATTTGACCAGGGTAGTCGCCGGAACCGGTCCAACAATCTCGGGAAAGTTCTCTTTTAAAAACTTCTCTAATACCGCATGTTGCTCACTGTTCATGTCAGCGATAGCGAAACACGAAGACACGCGTGTCTCATTCGAGCTCGCGGCGTTTATTTTCGCAAATCTCAAATTCTCTCGGTCGCGCGTTTGCCATAAATCGCGCAAAGTATCAATTATAACTCCGAATGATCGGAGAAAATCCATACCGAGGACACAATCGTAGTCTAAAACCGGTACCACGCGGAAGTAAATTACTTTCTTCGTTCTTTCTAACTCTAATTCTAGCGCAATAACCCCAATTACCCGTGTTTCTGTACCATCGGCAGTACGCATTATTCTATCTTGCGACCTGTTAATCTTCGCTTGGATTCTTTCCAGCGTTCGATGTCCGAGGTACGTTCGCGATGCTCTCGTATCTATTAGCGCAGGAAAAATTCGTCCTAATAATTCTAACTGCAAATAATAGCAGCCATCGGTATTCGGTTGATTAAGGAACGCATCACTCCGTACACAGCGACGAGCACGGAGTATGACGTTCCCTCTCCTCTCTACTTGGCCAAGAGTCGCGGTCCTCTCCTTGGTTAACAAATCGTCCAAGGCAGACTGGTGGTCCGATAACTACTCGGTTCAATATCGTTTACCGAATCGTTGGGTTCGCTTCCTAGTGAAGGTCGCTGCCTTATTTCTGAAGTAAAACTGCAAACGCTCTCTTCACTAGATTCTTCGGCGCTAAGGTCCGGTCGCGACGGATTGGACTCGTCCTCCGAATTTGAGGTTGATGTGTCCCGCAAATCTATCTGTTCGCTTTCCGACGCGTAATCTTCGTAATCCGTGTTACTCACTGATGAGTTCCTCCACGGTTCGGGATCAGTGAATCGCAACGTCCTACCCGATGCACGAAGACTGTCAGCCGGGCCCACGCGAGCTTCCTCCGCGGGCCCTACCGCCCGTTTCCCGGATTTCTCACATTTCCGTAAACATTGTTCAGCAGACTTTGTCCTATAGTCGACGCGCACTTTGTCCGTGGCCACTGCGCTTGAGTATAAGCTATCGCGGGGGAGTGGTCACCGTTTGCGCGTAGGTCATAGGCGGCGGTTGTACCGGCACCTGCATCGCAGTGAATTGTTGAGTCCACCATGGCGCAAACGTAATCGCGGCCTGAGTCGGTTCACGCGCGGGACACTCTCTCATATAGTGACCTCTTCCACCACAACGATGACATATTACGGTGTCGCAGAATTGACCCCCACGATCCGGATATCGCGACTGACCCGCTACTTGTTCTCCCGGAGCTCGTGAAGAGGAAGTTGCTCTTCGCTGACCTTATTTTGGAGCTGCAGCAATAGCACCTAGCTCGTCCGACGAACTGCTACGGTGTCCGCTATGGCTTGAGCTCTCTTTCCTATTCCCTTTGTCGGAATGTCTTGGGGACGATCTCCTAGACAATTTCTTGTGAGATTCCCGCGAACTATCCGAACCTGAGCTAGAGTCGCTGGTCGATCCAGACGAGTGTCGTTTGGATTTTCCGCGTTTTCCTCTCCTTGAACGCGATTTCTTCTTTTTCGGCTTCTCGTCGTCCGATTTCTTCGCGTTCTTGCCGGTTTCGTCACTTTCTGCTGTTTCTCTAACTTTTCTCTGCTTTTTTTCGGAAACCGCAGAGAGAGCTTCACGATTTTTAGGCGACGATTTATCCTCTTTGCGCGTTTTCATAGTTCCAGGCGGTGGTTTGAACGCCTTATCTATCTCCGCTTTCTTCTCTATTTTCCGACCTATTTCGCGCAAACCCGTGAATGAGTCAAAATTCCTACGAAACGTTCTACGGCGGTAATTGGGATGTAGGTTTCGACAAACCAGGTCCAATTGAACCGAGGCGGAAAGGGTCGGTCTAATTTCTTTTAGAATCGACGGAATACGCACTAAATACGCCTTGATCGACTCGCCCTCCCTTTGTGTCGGTTGTCGCGCTTTCTCCCATTTCGCTTCGTTATCCTCTTCATCCCCGAATTTGCTGAGGAAGGCCTCACGGAAGTCATGCCATGTTGAGCAGGAGCTGCCTTCGACCTTAAACCAGGCTTTGGATTCCCCGCTCAACAAGACTGGGAGGGTTTCTCTAATCTCGCTAAATGTTAGGTTGGAAACATTGCGGCAATGTTCTAAGTTCTCTATAAAATCTTCGGCGTCGTCAGTATCGTGATTCTTAAACCGAATACCCCACTTCCGGAAGGCATCTATCACCCGTGATCCTCTCCGGCTGAATTATCATGAGCTAGACTCGCTCGATCATTCCGAACTCGATGATCTATTTCGTGATCGGTATTCTGAGGGTTGTCGACGGCGGCTAGTCGCACCACGGTTAATTCCCGACGAATCTCTATTAATTTCGTGGGATTCAGGCATCTCCTGTGCCCTTCCGACCGGTGCAGGTTCTTGCCCTCCTGACGACTGATACGCAATTACTAACTGCACGATGCCAGCTAGCAATTCGGGTGGAGCCCGCTCCTAATGCTGTATTTCCCTCGAATACTCCGAGTTCGCTGGGGTTTGGTCGTGTGGTTTCGAAGACCGCTCATCAAGATCACGCCTCCGAAAACCCGACCTGTCTGAATCTGATTCAAATGTAACCCCCCGTTTTTTCTTCGACGTTCATTTGCGATTTTTATCAATGCAGGTCAAATTCGAGTCGCTACTCTCCTCTTACATGGCTATCTGTTGCAACGTTTCCCCTCCAAGCGGGGTCTCAAACAATTCGCGAAGCGCATCTTCCGATTGCCGACTTAATTTCAGGTTCGTTTTCAGTGTTGCTTATTCGTCATTTTTTGTGTTTATCGCCGAAGGGGTTGAAATCGGCTGAGGTAGGACGGCGGGGTCGAAAGGTTCCATTTCAACCACTCGCGGATTCCACTGGGCTGCTTCCGGTCCGAAACTCTCGCGTAACCTATGGCGCACAAATCGATCGCCTAGTTGATCTTCCGAGCAATCGCGTGTATTTAGCTCTGCGTCCGTTAATGGAATTATTAGTTTACTGTGCGGCATATTTTTCACGTACCGTCGTAATTCGTTACGTTCCGTTAGTATTTGACGATCGCGGATCGATATTCCACTTGATTTATCGGAATCCGACATAATTTCTTATTCCCGATACTAACTGCCCGAAAAAAAAATTTATTCCTATTTCCGTAACAAAAAAAAACCACAAAGTAAAATTCAATCCGCGGTAGGGGTGCAAGAAAAAAAATTTTTTCTCGCCACTCGCCCTAATATAAAATGAATTGTTCTAAATCCTCAAAAAAAAAAACAAAATCTACTTTAAAAAATAATTAGCACTTTACCATGTGTACGAGAGCTCACTCCGGGGGCCCCACGTTGGGCGCTAATTTTTGACGCAACTGTCTATCCTATAGGATAGCATAGAAAGGGAGGGAGGAGTGATCCCTCACAGATCGCGTTCGCATCCCAATAGGCGACTTCCTACAAGACCCGGGCGCCTTCGATGTAATGTTAATAATACCCCAATATTTATTTATACAAAGTGGGTTCTAACCCTCGTACGCGAATTTAGAGGATGGGGTGCTAATAAATGTAATTCCTCAATTCCGGTTAAATTACCTTTGTTGGAGATTGGAGAGTCGGTGCGAGCGGTCTGGGACTCTCAGGCTGTCTCGCTCCCGCTCACACTCTGTCTCCCTGGTCCTACCTCCAACAGAGGTCGATAGGTAGCCCACGGCGCGGAACTCTCTCTCGCTGTTATGATTTGGGCCCATTGTATACAGGGTAGAACGTTAACGCCGCACTTCCTTTAAACGGGTTATTCCTGAGACTTTTCTAAGGAAAACGCCGTTGGCCGTTTTAAAATCTAGCCACTGGTTAAGGAGATATTAAAGATTAAATTTTGTATGCAATTATTGATTTTACATATGATTGCAGTAGTATTGGTATGTACGTGTGGCAAGTGCAAGTATAAGAGAGAAGTTGCTGCTATGACGTTTCACTCTCCCCTTTTATTGATTTTTTCAGAATCGTTGAGAAGTTGCTGCCGGTTAGCTGCTTTGCTTTTTTATTGATTAGCTGGAAATTTTGAGATTTAATTCGCGTTCTAACGCAGAAACTAACGCATACGCGCAATTTAACTACGGAGAATTTTGGTTAACTGTTATTGTGTGCGTCCCCATACCATTTAATTTCCGATGCCAAATAATTAATGGGCAAATCGAGATAATGTAAATTAAATTCTATGAGGATTGAACACTTTAAACCAAGACTATGCTCCAGTCAATGAGCGCTCAGTTGTGCATATCTGTCGATCATTGACTGTAAGCGAGAGAAAGAAGCTATAGCCGAATTGTCGCGTCGTTGACGGTTAGCCTAATAAATGAAAAGATTGCGTAATCAAATGTTTATTTACCTGATTTTATTGAGCAACTTCAAGGATGGACAGCATTGTAAATGTGCTCCATATGGCCACCTTCAGCATCAATGCACGCCCTTGCTCGTCGGAGAAGATTTGCTTGGACAGTTATTCGGCAGAAAATGTGGTTCCAGCACGATGGAGCAGCTCCGCATAACGCGGCCACTGCGAAAGACGTACTGCACCGCAAGTTTCCCGGCAAATGGATCGGCCGTGGTGGTCCCATCCCTTGGCCTGCTAGATCTCTCCTGATCTGAATCCATTAGATTTCTTCTTTCGGGGGGCCTTGAAAGAAAAGGTCTATAAGGAAAGATATTTAATGCGCGATCAGGAAGAACTAGCAGCGCGATTGTATGTGGCTATCACGGAGATCACACCTGAGGTGGTAGCCACTGTCCAAGCAAATCTTTTCCGACGAGCAAGGGCGTGCATCGATGCTGAAGGTGGCCATATGGAGCACATTTACAATGCTGCCCATCCTTGAAGTTGCTCCATAAAAACAGGTAAATAAACATTTGATTACGCAATCTTTTCATTTATTAGGCTAATCGTCAATGACGCGACTATTCGGCTATAGCTTCTTTCTCTCGCTTACAGTCAATGATCGACAGATATGCACAACTGAGCGCTCATTGATTGGAGCATAGTCTTGATTTAAAGTGTTCAATCCTCATAGAATTTAATTTACATTATCTCGATTTGCCCATTAATTATTTGGCATCGGAAATTAAATGGTATGGGGACGCACACAATAACAGTTAACCCAGATTCTCCGTAGGTAAATTGCGCGTACGCGTTAGTTTCTGCGCGAGAACGCGAATTAAATCTCAAAATTTCCAGCTAATCAATAAAAAAGCAAAGCAGCTAACCGGCAGCAACTTCTCAACGATTCTGAAAAAATCAATAAAAGGGGAGAGTGAAACGTCATAGCAGCAACTTCTCTCTTATACTTGCACTTGCCACACGTACATACCAATACTACTGCAATCATATGTAAAATCAATAATTGCATACAAAATTTAATCTTTAATATCTCCTTAACCAGTGGCTAGATTTTAAAACGGCCAACGGCGTTTTCCTTAGAAAAGTCTCAGGAATAACCCGTTTAAAGGAAGTGCGGCGTTAACGTTCCACCCTGTATATAACTGCCAAAGAGTTCCGTGATAAGCGCGGCTCGTTTCAGTCGGTCTAGGCTCTAAACTCTGTCAAACTTTTTTATAATTAGCAGCTTAGCCATTCCTCAACCTTCCTCCGACACCAATAGGACTCCTAGCTTGCAATTCTTCTTCCTCGTCGGTTTCTTGGTCTCCAGGAAAACGTCGTCCTTTCTGCTCTAACTTCGTTGCCTGGGAATCTCAAGTGCGAGGTATCCTACCCTCGGACCTGGGGTCTTATCCAAGGTTGGGATTACGTAGCTAGTCAGTGTATTATTGTGGGTGGGTTATTACGATATACTCAGTCTCCTTTGTGAGCGAATTTTATTCTCTGTATTCTGAATTCCCTGGATATTGAATAAACAGATTTTCTACCAGATTTTCTCAGCGTTATTTTGTCATCTAGAGTCCTCTTTTCCTATAATTATTAGAGGATATCGTCCGATCAACTTTTCAACAAATTTCTGGTCCTTCGAGCCGGATATAAACGGTACACATTCAATTGAGTTCAATTTTGATTGGTGATTCTTCGAAGTAGCTGGGAGAGTGTCTCTGGTCGCAAAATAGTAACACAGGAGGAAATACTCATGTGCGCGGGTCACGTTGACCTTTATCGCACAGAATTAGATCGGCTACTAGTCAAAACCTAAAAGCGTGGTGTATGTAATTTTACCGTTTCTTATTTAAATGGTCGTCTGGATAGTGCAAAGGAAACTCGCGAAAATACATTCGAATCATGTAACGATTACCAATTATTTGTCGGAGAAATATTTGCTACAGCTTAACTATACGACGCAGAATACTTATGAGCGAGCTATCACGGCGTATTTGACTGCAGAAGAATACATTTTAGAACAAATCGAGATTTTAAGCGGTGAGCAAGTCGCTCCTACCGCTGCTAGGCAGACCCATGCTCCCTCATTGAAACTTCCTAAGTTAGATTTATCCAAGTTTAGTGGTGATTATACTGAGTGGTCAACATTCTATGACTCCTTCAAACCAATGATTCACGATAATTCGACATTACCAGGTGTTCAAAAATTTCATTATTTAAAAGCAGGGCTTCAAGGAGAAGCTAGCTCAGTAATTCGATCCTTAGCCGCCAGTCACGATAGTTACTTAACAGCATGTAATGCGTTGATAGTTAGGTACACAAATGAATAAATCATTATGTCCAACCTTCTTGGCAAACTAACGCTCATTCCGAAAGTCTATTCTGACAATCTTATGTCCATGAAAACACTGCGCGATACTACTATAGTTGCGCTTGACTCGTTGAGGAAATTAGGATATCCAGTGTAGGTTATTTCACAATAATCACTCTTGTTACCGTATTCCAGCCACTTTATTCATTTAACTTTTACATAGAGTATCCTATCCAATACAGGGATCCACATGGATCCTTTTTCGACCTTTGATCTACACCGATCAAACACCTACTGCCTGATATCTCGCTCGCCGTTCTCTCTCTCTCGCTTCCCCCTTCTAGGCCTTACGCCGGCGTATCCTGACTTGCCGAATACGTTAGTTGGAGCGGGAAGTTTAACTGTTTCTTACAGTTCGGCCATCCTGAATCAATCTGTCGCCCTCGACAGATATCTTTTAATTTCCTGTTTTAATGTTAATAATTGGCGGTATATAACGTGATTGCATTCTATTTAGTAGCTTGATTTAATGGATAAAATAACTTAATCCTAAATATTTTCTATAAGGTTAAAGGTTTGGTAACGAACGACCTTATACATCGGTGTCAATGTCAATCTTCTTGGCACGTGGACCTATCTGAGAGTGGATCTTCGGTGGCTTGTTGTGTACTGATGGAAATCCAGGGCTTTATCTTATCTGTTGATAGAATAGAGTTATACCCCTTGTTGCTGAGTTGGTATCCTGGTACATCTTGTACCACGTATCTATTTTTGTCTAGAATTTTTGCTATTTGATATGGGCCCTTGTACTTTGGTTTCAATTTTGCGCTTTCACCGATTTTCGAGCTTAAATTACGAATCATGACCAAATCTCTGACATTGTATTTAGTAGGCTTCTGGTGCCTCTTATCGTAATATTGTTTGTTATATGCCCTGAGCGCCTTGGTGGATTGGGTCGCTAATTCTCGCGCGTCTTGTCTTATGTCCTCAGGTGATTGGTCCATATTGGCTAAGTGTGATATCAACTCTCGAATCTCTGTGTCACCTGTGAGTCCTAGGTCATATCCTAAGAGCACTTTGCTGGGGGCAGCGTGAATTGCTCGGTGATATGTGTTATTACATACCTATCTTATCATGTCCAATTTCTCTTTCCTGTCAGCCGGGTTTTGTACCGTTTTACTGAGCGTTGTTTGAATGAATCGATTCACTCTTTCGACAGTCCCAATGGCCCATGGTGATGCTACCGCTATTTTTCTATGGTGTATTTGTTGGTCACCGAGGAATTTCTCGAATTCGATCGACGTAAAGGCGCTTCTTCTATCAGAAACCAGTACTTTAGGTTTGCCGAAGAGGCTGAAAAGATGTGACAAAGATTCACAAGCTTCTTTAGCACTTGTTTTCTTGGTGGCCGCCAACCACACGTACCTGGTAAAAGCATCTATCACAAGGAAGATATACTTGAAGCCATCTTTGGTCTCTTGGAGGGGTCCATAATGATCCACATGGATTTCATGAAAGGGTTTGCTTACAAGTTCACTAGACTGAATCTCACCTTCCTTTTGATGTACTGAAGTGTTGCTAACGACACATGTCAACCAATTATCCACATATTCTTGAACCCTAAACTTCATGGAGGGAAATCAGTAGTTTTCCCTGAGGCCCTCCACTGTTTTGGTGACCCCGCAGTGTCCTAGCTTGTCGTGATACGTTCTGATTAAATTGGTTATCATACTACTAGGCGCGACATACCTTAGGCGGTCTTCTCCTTTTCTATAAATCAATCCTTCTATCAGTGTGAATTTATTATCTTCTTTAAATTCCAGCTCATTGGCTAACGCCTTTTATTTAGGGTCAGTCAATTGCTTATATAAAAGCTCGTCCTCCAAGGTCAAGTCTGATAAATAGGTAACCTGTCTTGATAGTACATCTACATGCTGCATTCTACTCCCCTTTCGGTGTTCGATCTCGAAATTATAGTTCTGCAAGGTCAGGGTCCACCTTGCTATCCTAGGATTGAGATTGACCTTCTTCATTGCCTGAACGATTGCATTGCAATCCGTGATAATTTTGAATGGGATTCCAAACAGGTACATATGGAATCGTTCCACCGATCTAACCACCGCCAGCATTTCTAATTCGTAACTATGGTAATTCTTCTCTGCTTGATTTGTTAGCTGACTGAAATATGCCACTGGTGTGATTTTGCCGTCCTCTTGTTTTTGCAAAAGTATAGCCCCTATTCCTCCTGAGCTGGCATCGGTGTGTAACTCAGTTGGAGCCGTTGGTGAGTACATTCTCAGCACTGGGTAATTTGTCAATTCCTTCTTCAAAGTTTGGAAGGATTGTTCGTAATCGTCTGTCCATTTATATGTATGGTCCTTTTGTAATAAACTATATAATGGTTTTGCTTTGCCCGCGTAGTTACGAATAAATCTTCGAAAGTAGTTCGTTAAACCCAAAAACCGTTGTGTTTGTTTCTCGGTTTTTGGCCTTTCGTATCCTCTTATCGCTTCTATATGTCTTTCACTTAATGTAATTTTATTCTGTTGCACCGAATATCCCAGATATTCAATCTTCTCTTTCAAAAATTGACATTTTTTCCAATTCAACTCAAAATTATATTTCTTAAAGATTAGCAGTACTTCTTTCAGTACCATCCAGTGTTCCTCCAGAGTTCGTGACGGAATCATAATGTCATCTATGTAAACGAGCACCTTATCCGATTTTATCAATGGTTCTAATATTTGTACAACCCGTCGTTGAAATTCTGCCGGAGACTCTGAGTAACCGAACGGCAGACGTAAGTACTCGTATTGCGCATCTGGCGTGGCAAACGAAAAGTACTTCGTGGACTCTTTATCTAATTTGATTTGATGGAAACCGTCACGCAGATCCAACAATGTAAAGATGGTGTTAGAACTCAGACAGCTTAGGAAATCTTCAATATGTGGAAACGGAAACTTTTGTTTATGTACCCGGCTGTTAAGTGGTTTTAAGTCTACGCAAAGTCTTAATCGGCCGTCTTTCTTCCTAACAGGTACGACTCTTGAACAGTAAGGAGACGTACTCGGTTTAATTATGCCCCTTTTTAATAAGTCTTCCGTAATATTACGCAATTGTATACGTTCCATTGCAGCAAAGCGTCTAGGTGCGAAGGCAAACGGAGTCTCGTCCTTAAGGAGAACTTTCACCTTGTAATCGTCGTCGATCGGTTCCACCTCCATCTCATACACCTCTGCAAATAATGTGCTTAATTTTTTATCTACTTCAGGTCCAAAATCGGTTTTAATATCTACCCAAGGTTTATCTAATTCGTCATACTCCATCACGCCTATTACCGAAATAATTTCATTATAGCTATTTTCATTTATTTCCAACGGTTGACTTAATTCTTGTTTGTTTACAGGCGAATACTTTAAGGTCAAACCTTCCTTTAGAAACCAATCTCGACCCACAATCATAGCACACTCGAAGTATTCATCTTTAACTACTAGGAAATCTAACGAATATTGACTGTTTACTAGTTCCCTTATTCTAAACTTAACTGTTACCATTCCTATTGGCTCTATACGCATATTATTTATTCCCCGGCAACTACACGGTTTCTCTAATCGTCTAATATCCTCCGCTGAGCAATAGCTCTTACAAACAGATTCAGTTATAAAAGATGCTGGGCTTCCAGTATCTATGAGCGCAACAAAGTTACATTTTGTATTATTGAAACTTATTATCCTGACAAACGGGTCGGAGATTTCCAACGTAGACTGATCGGGAGGTACGAAGATTGCTCCAACCGCGTTACCGCCGGTGTGTCCTTTTCTGTCTTGATGAGATGAGCTGCTCCCTCCTTCTGCCTGTCTAATCACGTCTTCCTGTCCTGTTCTGTTCCTATTTTTTCACTTATAGCAGTCGATCTTCTTATGTCCTATTTTTTTGCAAAAAAAACAGGCCAATTGTTGTTGGTCCTGTGGTTTGTCCTGGCTAGGCTTCTTTTCGTTTGTTTTATTATAATTTTTATTCAGATGAGCGGTATTGGCAGGTTTAGCGTACCGTTCTTTCTCCACGTCCGTTATCCTCCTCATGCGACCCATGAACTCGTCTATGGAACGATCATCCACACTAAGTGCAATAGATCTGATAGCTTCAGAGGGAATGCCTGTAGCGATGAGGTTAATCTGGTCCTCCACCGCTAGATTTGTTTGGTTCAACCATGCCAGCTTATCCAAGGTATATGCCTCAAAGGATTCTTCTGTTACGTTCCAAGTCCTAGACTCTATTTTCTTTATCAGTACATGGAACGGGGCCCTTCTTCTAAAGAACCCTACTATTTTATTTTTAAAATCCACCCAACTAGTCATGACTTGGTTTGATTGGTGGTCAAACCACTTGCGAGCTTCGCCGATCAATTTAGCGGTGGCTGTCAATAGTAATATCTCTTGTCCTATGCCATGAATTTCAGCTATCCTCTCTGCTCTGTGGACCCACACCTCCACGTTTTCGTCTTCTTTTCCTCCAAACTCCGGAATCTGCTTTGCTACTAGGTGTGTAGGTATAGGTGAAGCTACTCTCGTCTCCTGCTGGACTGGAGTCCCTCTTCCACTGGTCATCCTCGGATCGGCTGTTACTTGTGGTGCATCATCTCCTGCCGTCTGATCTTTTTCCCCGTTCGTCCTGATTCCCCATAGTTGAATCGACCGTAGAAGCGCGAACATTGCATGTTGCTGCTGAAGGTGTTCATTTAGACTTGTCATAATAGCCTGTAGGACAGAACCATCAGTTGGTGTCGCCAGCGGTGTCGGTATTTCCTCACGATGGCTTGATCTCCTTTGAAAATTATGAACCGAGAGGGTTGGATGATTTAGATCGATCCTTCCTTCTTGATCATTCAAAAGCAGTGGACCATTCCTCACATAGTGTTCCACTATGGAGTTGAGAAGCCTGTTTCTGTCCGGAATTAGTGCCAACTCCAGAGCCGCGGCCTCCCTCTTTAACTCCTCCATCGATAAGTTTTCTAATCTATTCCTGATTGACTCCATAATTTAAGGTACCCCTTTTTTTTTTTTTTTTTTTTTTATATAAATCACAGCACAACCGACCGTTAACGTGGTCTCTTGCGACAGTAATCCCTGCCGTAAGAGAACATCCCACTTCTGATTTTTCTGTAGGTTATTTCACAATAATCACTCTTATTACCGTATTCCAGTCACTTTATTCATTTAACTTTTACATAGAGTATCCTATCCAATACAGGGATCCACATGGATACTTTTTCGACCTTTGATCTACACCGATCAAACACCTACTGCCCGATATCTCGCTCGCCGTTCTCTCTCTCTCGCTTCCCCCTTCTAGGCCTTACGCCGGCGTATCCTGACTTGCCGAATACGTTAGTTGGAGCGGGAAGTTTAACTGTTTCTTACACCAGTTGATGGTTGGAGTGCCATACTGGTCCACATACTCACAAACAAGCTAGATCAAGTTTTTAGTGTGGAGTGGGAAAAGGAAATAACATGTTTATTGAAATATCCTTCTTTCATTCAGTTTGTAGATTATATCACCGAGCAGATTAATATGCTGGAATCGATTAGTACCAAATTCAAAGGTGGTAAACAAAACACTGATAAAACTTCTCGTCCTAAGTCGTTGAAGTCACACAACGCAACTGTTGACAAAACAAAATGCTTTTATTGTGACGCGGATCATCCTTTCTATCAATGCAATAGTTTTATTGCTTTGAACCCTCAAGCCAGGTATAAAGCAGCGCAAAACAACTCACTTTGTATCAATTGCTTGAGACCTGGACATTCGATATTGTCTTGCCGAAGTAATTCTCGGCGTAAAAAATGTTCCAAGGCACATCATACGCTTTTGTATTTTGAGAAACAATCTAATCCGTCGCCTCAGCGCAATCCATCTCAATCTAGTGCACCCACCAGTCTTCAAACTATTGATCAGTCCTCGACTTAGGTGATTGCTCATGTGAGTGCTATGGATAAACGCACAGTACTCCTTGCGACTTTTACCGCGCAAGCAAAAGCACCAAATAGCCGTCAAATTATTATTAGAGGCTTAGTCGACCCGGGCTCAGAAACGTCTTTCATGACGGAAAACCTAGCCCAGTTATTAAGAGTTACACGTTGCAAAGTTAATGCAACGATTTACGGAATAACAGGAGGTACTGTGCATAGCATCTCGAGCGAAGCTGAACTCATCTTACAGTCAGTTAAACCCGATCAGGCCTCACTCAAGGTGACGGCATTAATTTTACAAAAAATCACGAATTATCGTCCTCGGACTTATTCACCTCTTGAATTCCATCAATTAGGTTCTCTGAACCTTGCGGACAAATATGCTTCTTCTAAAAATCCAATTGATATTTTAATTGGTACATATTATTCTCCTCAGCTTTTACTGAATCAAACAATTCACTCATCGAACCATGCGCTGATAGCACAAGACACGTTATTTGGCTAGATTGTGTATGGTACGCCTGCGTCGCTCGTGCATCCTGCAAAGGTAAACGTTTTTCATTGTTGTGAACTCGATAAAATACTTCGAGATTTTTGGGAGATTGAAGAAGTTCCTAGCACCTATAGTTTGACACCTGAAGATCAATTACGCGAGGACAATTTCGCGAGTAACGTTACTCAATTACCGTCAGGCCGCTATCAGGTTGCATTGCCTTTCAAGACAGAGTCCTCCAAATCGGCACTGGGAGTCTCTCGCAGCATCGCCGAATCAGCTTTAAAGCGAGTTCTCTGTTGTATTAACAAATCTCCTGAGCAGTCCGATAGCTATGCTAAATTCATTAGAGAGTACGAGGAGTTAGGACATATGGAGAAGGTCACAACAAATGCGATTGACGCAGACTCCTTGGTATACCTGCCTCATTACGCAGTATTCAAGCTCGAGAATGGAAAACCAAAAATACGTGTTGTAATTCACGCGTCCGCTAAAATTAAGAGTGGTCTATCACTCAACGACGTACTCTTAGTAGGCCCAAAATTACAAAAAGATATAACAACCATTCTAATGAATTGGCGTGATTTTTGTTTTATTGGCGTAACAGATATTGTCAAAATGTTCCGCCAAATTCTAATTCGTCCGGAAGACAGAAAATTCCAATCTATAAATTGGAAAGATGATTTTGGTAACACTCAAATATATCAATTGAACACGGTTACATACGGTACCGGACCTGCACCGTTTTTAGCTTCACGGGTAATACAGGAGCTCGCAAATCAACATGGTGATGACTTCCCAGATGCGAAATCCATATTACTTCATTCAATCAATGTCGATGATATACTTTTTGGAGCTAACAGCCTTGCGCACTGACGCAATATCCAAGCTCAATTAGTTCAGTTATTGGATAAAGGTAAATTTGAGCTCAGTAAATGGGCATTCAATTCAGCAAGCACAACTCTCCAAGAAATCTTTAATGATTCTAGTAACGCTAATTTTGATTTTAATAGCGAAAATCTTAACGAAACTAGCAAAGTGCTGGGCATATCTTGGAATACCAGCTCTGATTCATTTCGTTTTATAATCTCGCCTTCTTCCATCACTAAGTTAACAAAGCGAATGTTACTCTCGGAAAACGCGAAGATTTACGATTCTTTAGGCTGAATCTCACCGTTCACCATTGTGTTAAAGCAAATAATGCAATCCACATGGTTGCTCAAACTTAATTGGGATGACGAGGTTCCCGAACCCATTCAATCAAAATGGATATCTTACTACTCGCAAATGTGCGAATTAACAAAAATCACCATCCCGCGCTGGAATGGTCAACTTAGTGAAGCAGATAAATTAGAACTCTATGGGTTCTGTGATGCTTCAAATGTATCCTATAGTGCTGTGGTGTATGCTAAATTCACAAATATTAATAGTCAATCCTCAGTCAGCCTCGTAATGGCAAAATCCAAAGTGGCGCCTCTTAAAGCAATTAGCATTGCTCGTCTTTCAACTAGTGGCCGCTGCTTATTTGACTAAACTATTACTTCATATCAAGTCATCACTTAAACGTCCAGTGCCTGACATTTTTTGTTTTTCTGATTCACAAATCGTGTTGGCTTGGATTGCACAACATTCATCCAAATGGAAAGTTTTTGTAGCCAACCGAGTAGAATATATACAATAAAGTCTACCAGAGGCTCAATGGTCTTATGTCAATACTAAGTCCAATCCTACAGATCTCAATTGGCGAGGGATTAGTCCGAGCCAATTAATACACTTGACACTTTGGCGGGAAGGACCCTCAATAATTCGGGAAACATCATCGGGAAATCCTCCTTTAATGTTTGAGACTAACGAGGAAATAAAGGCCTCGTCAGTATACACAAATCATGTCACACGAGATTTACCGTCATTTCTTAATAATTATTCGTCGTGGACAAAACTAATTCGTGTTGTTAGCTACGTGTTGCGATTTATAGATCGAGCGCGTAGAAAAAATGTTTGTCAACACGCTCACTCGTCAGCTATCGAGCTCCGCAATGCAACACTGCGTGTTGTGAAAATAATTCATGCTGCTGCTTTCTTAAACGATATATTGACGTTGCAAAGCAAATAGTCAGTTCCGTCAAGTTCTCGATTACTTTCTCTTGCACCATTTTTAGATGCGCAAGGAGTTCTACGAGTAGGTTGGCGTCTGCAACACTCATTTTTGTCAGACAAACAAAAGCATCCAATTATTTTGCCAACTAATTATCTTACCGAGCTACTCATTCGACATGTACATATTACGACCTTGCACGGAGGTCTACAGCTCACGTTGACAGTATTGCGGCAGGAGTATTGGGTGATAAATGCACGAAACGCCGCGAAAAGTATAATACATACAGGGTCTTTTCCTAACAGCGGAGCATAGGAGATTCGTGTTAGTTGACTATAGCACTCGGAATGATCGAATCTGAGAGCGCTGATTGGTCAATATTACGTAGTACCAACAGATAATAAGCCGTTACCAATAGTTGGACACAAAAAATGAGATTCATCCGCCATATTGGTGTTGAGAAATGTTTACATGCTAATCCTAGCAGAAAGAGGTGTAAAATGGAGAAATGTCAAATGGTATGGTTACTAAAGTAAAAATTGAAAATAATGAATGGAAAGTACGAATATTCTTCATTTTCATTCAAAGCATTCAGTTTTTACTTTAGTAACGACATTTGACATTTTTCCATTTTACACCTCTTTCTGCTACGATCAGCATGTAAGCATTTCTCCACACCAAAATGGCGGATGAATCTCATTTTTCGTATCCAACTATTGGTAACGGCCTATTATATGTTGGTACTACGCAATATTGACCAATCAGCGCTCTCAGATTCCATTATTCCGAGTGCTATAGTCAACTAACACGAATCTCCTATGTTCCGCTGTTAGGAAAAGACCCTGTATGTGCGTTGCTTGCGTTCGTCAGCGTGCCAAGCTAGGAACACAATTCATGGGATCTTTGCCTGTTGCTCGAGTAAACCGTAGTTATCCGCTTGAACAATACTGGCATTGATTACGCCGGGCCTTTCCTTGTAAAACTGCATCAAAACCGAAACACAAAATTGGTTAAATGTTATATAGCTGGGCCATTCCCGGGGACGTAAAAACAGACAGATTTCGGAGTACAACACCGATTTGTTTAAAATATATGTTAATATATAAGAAAATACAAGACTTTTGGGGCTTGTTTTGAGTCAAAAATCTTTTTTCGTTTCGGAGATACGAGCTGTCAAAATTTGCAGTTTTACTGTTTTTGGTAAAAACACGTAATCTTTGAAAATGTATATCTCCTAAACGATTAAAGATAGAAGACTCTGGCTAGAACGAGTGTACTCAGAAAGAATCATACTTTATTAGCAAAATATAGAAAAAAATAGTTGGTTTTAATTGGTTAAAACTATTAACAATTAAAATAAATATTTGAATTAACAAATGTGCTGTCATGCTCTGACAATTATAAAAAAATATCAGGAATGTTCCTTGGAATGTCCTCTACAAGAAGAAAATTAAAACGCGTATACTCTCTTGGTGTTCATAGTGAAAAAAAATGTTTTATCACGACGCGCATGGCCAGAAGCATCGTTCGAGCGGCTGCGACATGAATTCCTGCTATTGTGGGGAAGGCACAATTTTAACAAGAATCAGTGCAAAGGCACACAGACTTTACTTATAAAGAGCGCCAGGCTCATGAACTTTATATATGAGCCAGTCTGAGGCTTGCCGGCTTGAGACTTTTCAAGGACATGGCATGCTGTGAAATTAAAGTGGATTCTCTTGGAAAATTACTAGAACACGTTAATAAAAATCAAAATAATAATTATATTTTGTAACTGCTCTGTCTATCAATTTACAAGTATAAAGTTAAGATAATTATACAATTATACATGGGATTTCTCCCCAAATCCACCGTTAACTTCTAAAGACAAGAGCAATGTAGTTATAATTATTTACCAGAAAATAATCATATTTATAAATAAGAAATAAAAGAGTGAATATTAGATAATACTGAGGAGTTGGATCAATCGTATGACTCTCAGTCCAGGCATGAACAAGTCCAACTGGACAAAAGACCCCTTTCCAAGTTTATCCAAAGCTAGCCCTCCAAGAACCTAATTACTTGCTGCACTATCCCTGTAGGAAATTTAAAGCACAAGCAAAAAGGTAACACCAGGTCAAGTAAGGCGTAACCAAGTCCATCAATATCTAAATCATCACTAAGAAAATTACATAACTAGGGTTGTCCACCGGAGTCTCTGAATCTCCTGTTTTAATGTGCTTATGCACCAAATTTATTAACCTTATGTTAACTATAATATAATTTCAACACCTAGTCAGAAAGCAATGGATTGAAATCAAACTATGTACAAGTATATAAGTAAAGAAGAAAATTAAATATATATAAGGCATTACAGCCTAAATCCTGTCATCGTACAGGCTATGGAATCTATAATCCAACTCCTCTTAATAATAGTTAACTTTCCTTATTGGAAATACTAAACTATATGAGTGCAAATGGAAGAGCTTTGTATATATCTCCTGTATTTGGAGTTGGATTCAATAATACTTCCTACGTAGACCTGCTATGCCCTACTAGATCTGGAGCCACTAAGCTAATCACAAAGGAATATTAATACTTAAACGTTGAGTCCTACTATCGGTCCCCAACGCTTACCTTCATGCAATAAACAATATAGCAAAGTATAAGCCAGGCATGCACAGCAGTGTCAAATTTAAGGTTAGGAGTAGTGGATGGAATGAAGTCGCCAATTGAACCTCTTGACAGTCCCCAATTCCCTGTCTAGCCTCCTTCCTTCCTTCTTAGTATATCGAATCCAGTCTCAGGGTCCACTTACATGGGTATCCGAACTCGATTAAAGCTTTCCTTGGATTTTCCACAAAGATACGTCCTGCCTTGATGACTGGTAAAAGCGGTGTGTCTGCGCCAAACCTGCCTCTCGCCCAGGCGGTCGTAGCAGCTGTCCGCGCGGGCGCAGCGCCGCCACCCGGGATCGAGAGAAACCTTGTTTGCGTGCGGTGTTTAAAGATAAAAAATAATTCATGTAGCAAGGCAAATTCAAGGCAAAAGAATTTGCCTTGTTACACGGCGTAAACCGGTGAGGCGCATGCGTAACTGAGCGCGAATAGTCTCTATATGTCAGAATCCATCAATCTATGAAAGTAGAGGAGCTATGCGGTTCCGATGACAGGGAGTGGGGGAAGCTGTTTTGTGGTGTGGAAGGGGGATGGGTGGGGATAAGACTCTCTTAGTATGGTAGTGGTGGGGATGAGGAAGGAAAGGGTCTTATAGTGGGATCGAGTTTGGTTAGGGAGGGTGGGGGTATTTTTCACCCTATGTCACAGTTGGAAGGTCTTATAGTGGGACCGAGTTTGGTTAGGTAGGGGGTATTTTTCACCCTATGTCACAGTTGGAAGGTCTTATAGTGGGACCGGGTTTGGTTAGGGAGGGGGTATTTTTCACCCTATGGTACCGTTGGTTAGTTATCCTACGGGGCCCTAGTTGAGGGAAGGTTTTTTCACCCTTCGAAGTCGATGGTTAGTTACCTTACGTAGCCTAACTATTTCCGACTCTGCTACACAGATAAACTAGGTTGAGTTAATCGCTAGTTCCAGTAGTCACCGCTAGGTGACTGCCTTCCTTAATCTTCTTTCGCGCTAATGGTATTTTAATATTACGTAATTACACACACGGGTGAACTAGTTCAATTTAATTGATAGTACCAGTAATTGCCGCTAGGTGGCTACCGCAATCCCCCCTTTTCTCGTTAGTTAAATTGTAGATAGCTATTGTGATAAGTTGCTGATATCGTGCAAGGAATTAACTTTCCATCGAGCATGGAATTATAACTTTGCATGGCTTTAACTAAACCTATGCAGCGGATAACAAAATATCCTCTAAATGAAACTGCATAGTTTTAATAGTCTCCCCTATTGGGGAGAATAACAATTTAACATCAATTTCAGGAATATTAATATTTTGATAGGGCAACTTATTAAGTCCTAGCTGTTACTATACCCAGGTCAGGTTCACCAATTTATTAGGCCTTACAGCTCCTCACTTATAGTATGTCCTTAGAGGGTACTATATGACCATTCAGAACCAATCCTAGACCCTCCCACTATTCTCTCCTTCTATGGACCCTCTCTAGACTTTCATTCAAGAAATCATTTACCTTTCTACGAGCGAATTAGTTAAAGTGATAAAAAGATGTTTGACTAAAATTATACATTCACGGTACCACGGGATACGGCTATAGAGAAGCTAGCCTTCAAGAGGAGGATGTGCATGAAAAAGGAGGAGGAGGATGAGACATGGAGACTGGATGAGTAACTGATAGTAAAACTTTAGTTATTGAATAAAAAAACAGTTTTAAGAATTTTTATAGCCTTCCCTGACTTATCTTTTAGCCATTTTTAGCTTTTCAGGTAAGCATATCATACGATCCATCTAACAAGCAGGCTAGGTATTAGAAAGGGAAAGAGTTGTCAGTGCACTTCATTTTTTTTGAAGGGTAAAGCAAAACATAACTTTTACCTAGACATTAAGAAGCTGTATTGGCACCATTCTAGCGATTGGAGAACTGATTGCTGAGTGTGCTGATATCTTCTACAACGGATATGCTCGAGTACCTGACGCCTGAGATCATGTCATGTCATGACTTGTTACTTGATTTATGACCTTTTAAATCCTCGATTTTTTTCATATTCTCTCAATTTTTTATATGCCTAGCTATCGAGAGGAATGTGCTCGTAAATTTTACCGTTTCACTTAAGAAAAGTCTGCAACACGTTTATGCAATTAAAAGAATTCTGGAAAAACCACTGGTAACGTGTCATGACCTGTTTGACGCAAATTTTCCCCAGTTCACTTTAGAAAAGTCTACAACATGATTATGCAATTAAAAGAATTCAGGAGAAACCGCTTGTAACGTGTTCGACTTGTTTGACGCAAATTTCGTAGGCGGGAGAGAATACCGAACCACCCAAATATTAACTTCCAATAAGAATGCATCTCATCCCCTTGCGTGAATGAATCTCATCCCTTCCACTATTTTTAAAACCCTTGTTGTTAGCAATCGGGAAATTTCAGTCAGTCAGTTTTCATTAGAAGCTTCAAGGAGGTGAAAGATCCAGTGCAAAGCTATATTCCGAATATTTTCCTTGCTGTACCACAGAAACTCTTTTGGGTGGTAAGAATTATTCTTTTATTATTATTCTCTTTTCTTGCTATTCTATTTCAATATTTTTCTTTTCTCAATTTCTATGTTTTTTCACAGAAAAATGGATTTAACCAAGATCAATGCACTTGCAAGTGTAACTTACGAACCTAAGACTTTCGTAAAGCTGAATACTTTTGAGGAGAATAAGGAGTATCAAATCACTGAATTAGTGAAAATTAAGACCAAATATGGAGAGAAATTAATAGCGAAGCTGGCTACCGACGAATGGTTCTTCCTACCCTCAAGGATGATGAAATTACTGGAGTCGCCTGAACTAATCAAAGAACTTCAAAATGCTGCATCAGCGAATACATTAAAAATCTTATATGTTGGAGGACGATACAATAATTTAGAATTTAAAGTTACCCAATGATAATCATAAGATAAATTTTGGAAATGTTTGTAAGGAATGTTTTTAAGGAATGACATCAATAAATGTTTATTATATCTTATTTATTTATTTTTTCTTTATCCCTCACTACATTAGTAAGATACATATAAATCTAGTCTATTAATTTACATTTCTAACAATACTAGTAAGCGGGTTATATTCAACGATTTTATCATGTATAATTAAACAAAACGCAGTTGTATTACTTGGAATATTTCTAGTACAATCAATCTCAATTTTAACATCAACAGTGCCTGACTTTATAGATTCATTTTGATGCGAACAATCGATGACGAAGAGAGGACCGTATTCCACAAAGTTTTTGTAATTAAGCATTGGTTTCGACTGTTTTTCTCCTGCATAATATGAATGGATAAATTTAACATACATATCATATAGTACAGAATAACGGATTTTTTCGCTATCACTATCAATTCGGTCATATGGATAAAATTCTGAATTCAGATAGACTTTAACATCACGAACAGAACTGTCATTGAATCTAAGCACCTCCATATGCTGCGTACTCTTCTTATTTTGTCTAAATGCTAGTATAACATATCGAGGTTTCTCCAATTGTGTTGCAGCTTTTACGGCCCATGTATGCCTCTGTGTTTCAGGTAGAAGTGGATATTCGTAGAGTTCCCAGGAACGAAAAGCCATGGTTAAACTTTTATTTTGCTCAATCAAACGTAGAAATTTAAGTTTTGTATAATCATTCAGTGATACATGAGGAATCCTCCATTGCACTTTTTGCAAATCAATTTTGGAGTTGATGATTTTTCTCGAAGAATGTAGTGAATTTATATCATCACGTGCTCGAATAAGAACGAGTTCATGACGTGCATTTATTATAACTCTTCTGTAGTCTTCACAAAAACCCAACAGCATTTGCAATGGTACACAAAAGTTGAAATGATTCGTAGACCTGTGATCTGTTAGAAACCATCCTGAATGACGTAGACTTGCACTTTCCGCAGCAGTTAAGGAGATGAGATTCTTCATGGAGCTAGTAATACCCACATTCTTACAGCGATCAATCTCAATACCATTCAATTCATAACGAATTTCATCAAACAAGAATGCCATGGAATTACAGTCAAGTCCTACGACATCTTGGGCTGTTGCATCTGGAGCACGGGTTCCAACGATTATCTTTCCCTCAATGTAGAGATAACTTTCACAGGGTAGAAGAATTAAATCTTGCTGTTGTATAGGAATTCGAATTTCATCACTATTTCCCAATGAGGCATTTGCATAAGGATTGTATGCATGCATTTCCATTTTAGTGATGCGATTGTCGAACACCGGTTGAGCGGTTACATCTAATGGATCCATTTTTATTTCTAACGTTGAAACCCAGTGATCGTAGAAAGGTGATATTTCTTCTTGTTAATGATACGCCAACGTTACCTTCGCTCAATGTATTTTGTCCTCCAGCGTTACCTTCACTCAATGTATTCTGTCCTGCTGCAGCAGTTGGACTGATAGGCTCATCGAGTATCGGTGATTTATAAGTATTCTTGTAAATCAACATTTTCTAATATGTAAACGAATTGTGATTTCTTCACCTCCGAAATTTACTATACGATCTTCCTGATCGAGAATACGCAAGGTGAGACGGTCAATTACTTTCGCAATGACTGGCAAGTAAATGACGTTCTTCGGTGTTTCTGCGATTTTATAACCTGGCGGAACACTCGGAAAAAATTCATGTATAACATGTCGAGGTCTACCGTTTGTGTACGCACCAGCTGCAATGTTGCATTCAATTCGTAGAATATTTACTCTTATAATGTTTACGGGCTCGTCAGATTCAGCTAGTGTGTTCGGTGGAATAACACGATCTGATGAAAAACCCAACAAAGAGCCTATATTGTTAGGTTGTGTAAAATCAATCTGATATTTACACTTTATTTCACTTTTTAATGTATTATTATTAGCACGTAGAACAATTACTTCTTCTTCATCACCTTCGAACATCTGAGCACGTAAAAAGTCATTTATAGCATTGAGCTCATAACAACCTGTAGGTATAGTTAGCTCCTGATCATCAACGTAAAATATATTGTTTGTCTCATCAACATTAGAGATTGAATTGAAGCTCTGAAAGTCTACGAGACCGAGTTCATAATGTCCATCTCGAAGATCGATCGGGGGGAAAAAATCTGACCCCAATACCGAGTCACGGCCAGAGAGTGTAACTGTTAAAGACATTGTTCACGTAGAAACTTGACACACAACTGACCGCATATGCTTGAATCATACGATTGATATTGGTCGTGGTTGTAGTAGATTATAGCAGAAGGTCCAAAATAATCCACAAGTTCAATTGGTGGTTTTAAATTTCCGAAGGAATCGAAATACTTAACGTGCTTATTACGTTTAACGTAAGCGACCCAATGTGTTGCAGGACCTTGTTCGTCATCAAGATTCACAATTGCGCACTCATTGCGTTGCGCATTTTGAGGTAGAGATGTACGCATAAAGACTCCCCGAAAATGCGGTATTTTACGGCAGACGTTTGATAATTGCATATTACTAGTAGGTCCAGATTTAGGAAGTCCATTTATTTTCTTTTCCTTTTCACTCCCTCTCCTATTCGACTGTATGGTGCGAGGTATAAACCTTGTCCCCGTCTCGCTCCATTAAGCGATTGTGTCGATGCATTTCTTCCAATTGTTTTTTGGCTGCTTTGGTGTCGTTTACAGCCTTTGCTATACCTGCTGCACCGCCAGTTAATGCGCCCACCGCACTCAGCAGCGGAAGCAATGGTAATAAACCCCCCCGTTTTGTTTTAGTAAGTGACTTTTTCCTCAATAAACCACCTCGTTTTTTCGGTACACGAATTTTTCTTTTCTTCGTACTTTTTCTAGGCACTCGCAGTCCTAAGCCGAGTTTCCGTTTTGCATTCATTGATGCCCAGACAGCAGTCGCTGTCGCTCGTTCACCTACGGATGAGTCACTAGCTATGATACGTTGTCGTGCATGTGGTACAACAATTAATAAAAATAAGCCTTGTATATAAAACCACTTTATTATAGTACACGAAGTATCCTTCATAACAAGCCGCCACTCAGTGAGTCCCTCCATGCTGTCCCCACTCTCATGCCCTTCCTTGCTCGCTTGGGTTAGTCGCTAAGGCGCCAATTTCAAAATTCTTTCTTGTTTATGTAGTTATGCCACATTCGGCCATACTGACTTTTACTTCGTCCTCGAAATAATTATTGATACTTCTAATCTGAGATTGATACAAGAACCTGAAATAAATTCACTCCTCCACCTAGAATAAAACAAAATTCTAAGCCCTAGCCTACGCACTAAGTCCGTCTAATTTTCTGGATTGGCTATGTCCGAAAACGCGACTTAGCACTCGACTCTGGTCCAACCTATCCTGTTCACTCACCAACACAATCTGACCAAGATTGCGTTGTAGAATCAGGGTACGGTAATTATACAATATTCTTTAACTCGTACGCTTACTCTACCTCAGTATAGTAATAACGTCCCATAACATTTTATAAATTCAACATTCCTCACCTAGTTACTGGTGGCATCGAATGTAATCCATCTTTTTAATCTGTCTACTGCCTCTATTTGCTTTGAGTTAGGAGACTTTTTTAAATTACGCAAATCCTGCACCTCATATCGATCGTTAGGTAAAACAGCGGTGACCTTATAAGGCCCCTTAGCTTTAGCTACAAGTTTGGTACTTTCGCCTGTAGAAATAGGATTTGCATGTACCATTACCACATCCCCTACTTTATATTTTGGCGGTTTACAACGTCGACTATCAAATGCATTTTTATATTCCTCTTGACGTGCATCTAAGTTAGATTTAGCCCTTTTACGCAATTGTCTTAAGTCTACCTGGTCTAACAAATCTTGAATAGAATTGATTATATCAGCATCTGCGAAACTTCTGGGCGTATACCCGAAAAGTAACTGGGTAGGCGTTTGTTTTGTTGACCTATTTATGGCTGTATTAAGCGCACTCTGTATTTTTTTCACTTGTTGGTCCCATGACCTTTCGTCTTCTCCTGCATTTGTAGTAGCCAGAGAATTTAAAATAGTGCTATTAAAACGTTCGCACTGCCCATTAGCTCTTGGTGTCGCTACAGCGTTTAATATATGCTTGATTCCAAATCCAGAACAAAACTCTCTGAATCTCATTGAGGTAAAGGCTGTACCTCTATCTGTTATTATTCTTGTTGGTACACCAAAAATACTTATTATTTGACTTAAGGCTTTTAGCACTTCCTTAGATGAGGTATTACGGACAGGCTCTATTATACAGAATTTAGTGAAGCTATCCACCATGACCAATATCTGGGTATTCTTACTTTTACTTTTAATAAAAGGTCCCACATGATCCATGTGCAGTGTATGGAATGGCAAAGCTACTTTTTCAATAGGGTGTAAAAACCCTGGTTTACGCCCTGAAGACTTTTTGTAATATAGACATTTCAAACAGGAATTTATATATTTTTTTACAAATTTCTTCATTCCTTTGAACCAATAATTCTCTTTAATTCTTTCAATCGTTCTTTCTAATGCAAAATGACCCTGATCATCATGACATAATTTTACTATGTGAAACCGTGACATCCGGGGAACTAGCCACTTGTTTCCGAGATCTGTTCTACGGAATACAATTCCTCCCTTCAATACATACTGCTCGAAATATTGCCGCGTTGTCGAATTATTCTCACCCGATTCCAATATTCCATGTATGATTTGAATATCCGGATCTTGAAGTTGCGCAGCCTTAATCCATTCACCTTCAGTGATATCTATTGCTTGACAATAGACTAATGGACTACGGCTCAAATAGTCAACATGCGCCATTTTAACCCCTGGTCTATATTCTATCTCGAAATTATAGTCCTGAAGGTATAGCCACCATCTAGCTACTCTTGGATTAATATCTTTTTTATTTACAGTAGCTCTTACTGCACTACAATCTGTCAATACTAGAAATTTAATTCCTAATAAATAAACTCGGAAATGTTTTAGAGCTGCATATACTGCTAAAGTTTCCAGGTCATACGAATGGTATTTACTCTCCTCTGGAGTTGTTTTCCTACTATAATATGCAACGACACTTCTTTTACCATCTTGTATTTGGAACAGTATGGCACCTATACCTACAGTACTTGCATCCGTATGTACTTCCGTCGTACTATTAGGATCATATATTGTCAAAATTGGTCTGCTTGTCAATAATTTTTTTATTTTCTGTATAGCTTCCTTTTCGTCTTTACCCCAACGCCACGTCACCCCCTTTTTTAATAAATTAGTAAGTGGGACTACTATCATAGCAAAATTCTTTACAAATCTACGGAAGTAGCCTGCTAGACCCAAAAACTGTCTTATTTGTTTCACATCTTTAGGATCCTGAGCTTTGCTAACCGCTTCTATCTTACTTAATCCTGGTCTTACCGTGTTGTCTGATATCTCTCTGCCTAAATATTCAATTTTTGTCTGAAAAAACCTACATTTTTTTAAATTTAAAGTTAAATTATTCCTCCGGAACTCTATTAGCATTAATTCTAATCTTTTAAAGTTTTCCTCTTCTGTGTCATTGGCTATTAATATATCATCTAAATATACCAAAGCACTACCTTTAACTATTTTATGCATTGTTTTCTGGAAAACTGCAGGCGCGTTAGCTAACCCAAAAGGCATTCGTAAAAATTCCCAATGCCCATCCATCGTTGAAAATGCAGTTTTCTCTATGGAATCTACATGCATCGGAATTTGATAAAACCCTGACTTTAAATCTAAAGAAGTAAATATTCGCTTCTTGCTTAACTGATCGATTTGTTCTTCTATTAGTGGTAAAGGGAATTGAATGCGTTTGGTAATTTTATTCAAACCTCGATAATCTATGGCTAGTCTACTGTCTCCTGTTTTTTTCTTCACTAGAATAGCTGGACTTCCATACGGTGAAGAACTTTCTCTAATAATTTGACTCTTTAATAACTCATCCACTATTCTCTTTATTTCTTCTCTTTGTACCGCCGGTACTCGACGTGTGGCATTAAAAATCGGAATCTCCGTAATTAAGTCTAAATGCATGTTTGTAACTTCAGTTTTCCCTAATTCTCTCATATTGAGTGCAACACTTCTTCTATACTTGTTTAATAATTGTAACAATTTGTTAACTTGATGTTCATTCAATCCTTCCTTATTAATATCTGTTTCAAGTATAGACCTTCCCACCATAGCATCCACCTCATTTACCTGTAAATTCTGATTATACTTGGTCATTTCGTCACACGAGAAAGTAATGCCAAAACAATCTGATTTAGCATTAACTCCTGACTTACTTAATATATCCCTTCCAATTAATACTTCAACTGTTAATTCTGAATCCCGAACAACTAAAACTTCAATTTCAAATGATATTCCATCAATATTTAATTTAATTTTCGATTTAGCTAGTGGAATAACTAATGAATGGTTAAACCCTGATAATATTTTATTCGTATCTTGTAATTGTAATTTTTTTCGCTTAGCTAAGCTCTCTCTAATTATTGAACATTCAGAACCTAAGTCGATAGTACAAATTATTTCTTCGTTTCCTAAAGTACAATACTTAATGGGCTTACTAACGCCTTTACTTTGCCCCTGCGACTCGTCCCTAACAGATAAACAAGGCTCAGACTGCACTGGTCATAATGTCTCTACTTGCTTTACTTCTTCTATTTTTTTCACTGCATTTACCTTACTTAGTTTTTTGTAACAATATTTTTTCTTTATGACCTATTCCACTACAATATCTACATCTTATCGTCTTATATTTACTATCTCTATCTTTGTTTACTTCTGTTCGGGTTCCCTCGTTCCCCTTTTCTACTGCTCTCTCTGTTGATGTTAACTGATCAACACTGCTGCTACGCGAGCGACAGTTAAATTGTTTATGCCCTATTTTGCCGCAACGATAGCATTTATTAGATTCGTACTTTCTTTCTTTCTTTTTCCTTACATCATAACTGATGTTTCTTTTACCTTCCTTTATTTCACTGTTCGCTGTATTCAAATTTATAATATCATTCGACAATGATTCTAAACACTGATTTAATTCTGCTAAAGACTTTTTACGTGACGTTGTTAAACTCATACGTATTTGGTCATCATGTATTCCATATACTACAAATTCTACTACTTTTTCCTCAGATATGTCTAAATTTAGTAAATTTATTCTCTTAATCTTTTCGAAACTGTATACCTGAAGATTTTGTCCTGGTATACTTCTGTAATTATTGGCCCTTTCAAATAATTTGCCAAAGTTTTCTTCTCCCGTAAATTGTCTAATTACTGCTACCTTAAAAGCCTCCCAGGTTACTGGTGTAATTCTCAACCCATCATACCATTTTCTTGCTAATCCTGCCAACTTTAATTGGGCTAAATACAATTTACATGTATCTGACCATTCATACATTATACCATACATTTCTACTCGATCTAACCATTCTTTAGCGGATAAAATCTTTCTTTCAGGTTCAAATTCTGGTAAAACCTTTTCACTAACATATTTATTCGAATTTCTCGAGCCTGTCCTAACCAAATCTTGAAGCACCTTAGTCAATTTATTTAAATCTGACTCACCAGTATTTGAATGTGTGTTATCAATCTCTGGACCAATAACCGTACTTGTTAATCTATCCCTCGTCGAAAAATTGGTTCTATTGCTTCTATTCACTTGATCTCGTGAATATTCTTCATAATTAATGTCCGATAAATTGTCCCGTCTACGCCAATAACGGTCATTTTCCCATGGACTTCTACTTCTGCTTCTATTTTTCCTTGAGTGATCATTCCTTTCTCGACTATCCTGAAGATCCCATCTTGATCTTCTTCCTTGTACACTTCGTACTTCGGCTTCACTATTTACTGACATTATTAAATAAATTCTTTCTTCAATGACTATTGACACTTAACGTCTTGTAATCTAGGACGTATCCCACTTCTGACTTGTGGTACAACAATTAATAAAAATAAGCCTTGTATATAAAACCACTTTATTATAGTACACGAAGTATCCTTCATAACAAGCCGCCACTCAGTGAGTCCCTCCATGCTGTCCCCACTCTCATGCCCTTCCTTGCTCGCTTGGGTTAGTCGCTAAGGCGCCAATTTCAAAATTCTTTCTTGTTTATGTAGTTATGCCACATGCACGGCGTGCAAGTACTTTATCAGCATGATGACGCGAGGGCAGGTCCTTATATACTGAATATGCGATATCATGCTCACGGCAAGCATCATCCAGAGGGTTTATTCCTCGATCACCACGTGCTAACCGTTCATGAAGGCGAGTACCTGGACCGCAATAATTGTAGCCAGGTACATGCAGCTCGAAGGGTAGTTTATTTAGCAGCTTATTGAAAAAAGATCCACAACCATATCTCATCATGTCATGCTTTCCTAACGGGTTCGTTGGCACATCCAGCAATTTTTTATTGAAGGCGGTATTCCATCAAAATGATCTTGATTAGGTAAATTATAATGTTCCGTACAGGCACGATATTGTTGCACTTCAGGATCTGCACGAATGTGCTCAGGTAATTTACATCAAACAAGTCGAATACTGTTTGGAAAGCGCTTCAATAGTAAAATTTTTGGAATGTATTCAAGCTGCTCAATAGTTAAATCCTCCAAACGTAGCACATCTAACATTAACAACGACATAATGAGAACTGATGAAATAATCTGTTTCGAGCCTATAAATAGCTTGCATGATCATAGAGTTTTACACTTATGGATTTCGTAAAGCAACCACTGCACATTCGTGTCTCTAACGCCGATCGTTTTATAGTCGGTGGGGGTTGTGGAGGAAGGAGTAAACGTCATGGATCCCTACTTCCATCTACAATTCGTAGTATAATTTGCGGACCCTCGAATTGCGGTAAAACAAACGTACTGCTTAGTCTCGTAGAAAGTCCTAACGGTGTGAGATTTGAAAATATTTCTGTATACTCAAAGTCGCTTCAACAACCCAAGTATCAATACCTTGAACGGTTATTAAAAGGACTAAAAGGTATTGGATATTTTAAATTTTCAAACAATAGCGACGTTGTAAAGGTAACTGAGGCGTTACCCAATTCTATTTTCATATTTGATGATGTTGCTAACGATAAGCAGGATAATATCAGAGACTACTTCTCCATGGGTAGACATTCAAATATTGACTGCTTCTACCTTTGCCAGACTTATGCTAAAATTCCTAAACACATGATTCGTGATAATGCAAACCTTCTCATAATCTTTAAGCAAGATGGTACTAATTTAAAACATATTTATAACGATCATGTAAACACGGATATGTCATTTGAAAATTTCAATGAATTGTGTTCAAAGTGCTGGAATCCATGATTATGGATTTCTAGTGATCGACAAGGATAGTACAATTCAAAATGGTAGATATCGGAAAGATTTCGATGAGTATGCTAAGATTAAATAGTATACCGTTTGCTTAAGATTGTTCAGTTTAGAGCTAAGTGTCCATCAAAACACACACATCAAATGAGCATGGAATAAACCTAGTATAAACGTGGAAATAAAAACGTGGACTGAATCTAAATCGAACGTGGATTGAACGTGGATTTGAACGTGGATTGAACGTGGATTGAACGTGGAAACGTAGATTGAACGTGGATTGAACGTGGATTGAACGTGGATTTGAACGTGCATTGAACGTGGAAAGCAGGAAAATGGGAGAAAAGATGCTGCTAAAGAAGATTGCCGCGAAAAGTAAAGTAATTCGTGAAAAATATCGTGCACTCAAATCAGGAAGAGAAATGATGGAAACCAATTTAAATGAAACTTTTAAACCAATTGTTGAGCCATTAAAGAAGCTCACTGAACATAATGAGATGACCTTCGTGTCCCCGAAATATGAGTATAAACAGGAACCGCTACAGAAGACTACTGTAAGCGATAATTCTTTGATTATTCCATCGGAACGTAAAAGAACTTATTTCTCATCGACTCCACAACGTAAATATTTCGCAGACAACTCTAGAATTAAAATTCCAACCCCTTCATCTGATGATGATGATGATGAGCAAGGAAATTCACGACCTAATGAAACATTATACCTTTCTCTGGAAGAGGATGAGGATGAGGAGGAGGAGGAGGAGGAGGAGGAGGGAGTGAAAGTGGAAAAGGATGTTAATGATTTAGCAATACCATCACCAATGCAAGCAGAAACTCCATCATCACCATTGCAAAGATCCTTAGATTTAAATAGTTCTTTGTCAGAATATGCACCAATTGGACGTAAATATATAGAGATGTTTCTGCGTAAAAATAAGGATTTAATTGATGATAATTTTGGAATTGAACGAGATGTTAGACTTAAGAAAATGAGACTTGAAAAATGTTCTTTTAAAGTAAATCGTAAAGATTTTATTATTATTGATGATGAGTATTATCAGGGTACTATTGGTCTATTTGAATTGATCTTCATGAAAGAGCCACATGATTATACTGAAGATGATTTAAAAACATATAAGAATATTCTTTCTCAAACTAATGTACACAGAGCAGATTACAGTAGCGAGGGAAAGCTTCGTGGGAATAAGGGTCATAAATGGAAGAAAATAATTAGCCCATTATTTCCTCCAAAGAATCTTGTAAAAGGTAGCGGTTATATGTGTGTTAATGATAAACCAGTGAACTATGTACATTGGAATGATCCGAACGAATTAGTTGAACGTTTGAGACTTTTGATTGCATCATCTGCTGCAGGACATACGAATCATCATAATGAGATACAATCAATAATTGAGGAGCTTCATGAAGAACGTATTATCCTATAAAAGAGATTACACTTTCCATAATTTCCCAGTTGATTGTGTTACTTCACAATGTCGATAAATAAATTTGGAGGTATTTCCACTGCCAGTAATGTGAGAAAATATTTCCGCAAAACTGAAGATGAAACATTAAAATTTGATAAACGTATGAATGCATTTAATGCTAAGGGGAATATTATTTCAAATTTAGGATTTGATGCTACTGATGAGAAATGTGCTGTGAATATGCGTGTTCTGCTGGATAATATGAATGCTGTACGTGAGAACCTTAAAAATGAAATGCAAGAAAACAGTGATATTTTACGAAGTATTGCGTTAAGACTGGATGAAACCGAGTTAAGGCTGAATGATTTTCAAGTGAAATTGAGTAATTTCATGCAGAAACATGCTGAAGATAATGCAGATTTAAAGAAATATGTATCAATTTTCATGGAGAATCAGACTAAAGAGGATGCTGAATCAAAGAAACATATAATGAAGATAATGCGGAATTAAAAAAAAAAAAAAAAAAAAAAAAAAAGTGCTATTTTTCATGGGGAGAATCATGCTAAGGAGAATTCTTCTTGAAATAATTCGACAAAGAGTTTTATTAGGAAAAAGAAACTTTTACTACCATCAGTGCTCGTTGTACCCCTGTAAACCCAACACATACCTGAAGAGTTATGGATAGTGAAGAAAAGAAAAAATTAGTCGAAGAACTGCATGTACCTGCAAGACGGAATTTTCAACGTAGAAGAGTTATAATACGACGCTTCGATGACCTCTGGCAAGCAGATCTGGTTGATATGAAGAATTATACTGACGGAGGTTACCACTATATTCTCACAGTTATTGATGCATTGTCGAAATTTGGATGGGCAGTAGCACTAAAAACCAAAACTGGCAAGGAAGTGACAGACGCATTTACGAAGATTCTGAAAAGTGGGAGATATCCCAAAAAATTGCAGACAGATGATGGCAAGGAGTTTTATAATAGTGATTTCAAATCGCTTATAAAAAAACGTAGAATAAATCATTACTCAACATACAGCGTATTGAAAGCTACGATAGTTGAGCGCTGGAATCGCACGCTGAAGACTGAAATGTGGAAACGATTTACGTTGAATGGAAATTATAAGTGGCGAGGCATACTGCAGCGACTAGTTGAAGACTACAACGCAAGAAAACATCGTACTATAGGAATGCGACCAGTTGATGTGACGCCAGATCATGCTAATATGCTCCTGACTACAGTATACAATAATATAAAGATTGTTGGTCGTGCCAAGTTCAAAGTAGGTGATTTTGTACGAATCAGTAAATACAAGAATGTATTCGCAAAGGGATTTCACACCAAATTGGACAACTGAAATATTTGAAATTATAAAAGTGCAGAAAACAAATCCTGTTACATATTTACTTAGAGACTCTAGTGGTACTGATATATACGGAGGATTCTACGAATATGAACTTTTAAAAACTGCTAATCCTAATGTATATCTAGTGGAGAAGGTATTACGTAAGAAGGGTGATAAGGTCTTTGTGAAGTGGTTAGGATTCGATAATAAACATAATTCATGGATAAATAAAGATAATATTTTGTAAAAACAATATTTATTAATAAAATTATTCAATTTAAATATAATTAATTTATTCTATAATGACCCCATGGTAGAGTCGATACAGTTCCGTGCACGATATAACGCTTATCATCGTATGGGCTGAGAGCTACTTTCCGTTGCGTAATCGAATAAACATTATGCAATTTTGAGCGAATTAAATTTTGATTGCGGAGTTGTACAGTAAAATTTGTTAAACAGTCCTTATAGTCCTCGAAGGTTATGTTTCTAGCAATAACGTAAGTCTTAATACCTTTAGCTTTTTTGATAATTTTATTTTGTACTTTAAATGTGTACATTTTTGATCTCAGTCCAATAAACTCTGTCATTATCTGCCCATTATTCTCATCTTTCATCAGCCCACGGACTTTTTTATTTACTAGAGGTAAATTGTACTGATTGTTGGGAGAATAATCGCTTGTATCGAATCTAGCAAGATTCTCCCTCATAATAGTGTAAATATCATCACACTCAATGCTGTATATTGGACTATCCGTATCGGTATATAACGCTTTACATTTGCTACCGAACGTAGGAAGCATATAATCATAATGAAAATCATACAAACATGTTTTCGAAATATCAAGAATGCTCATACCTACGTATATAGGCTTATCGAATTTAGCTGCTAAATTTGTTAATTCAATCGTGACCAAATTCTCACTGAATATAGTGCGACTGTGAAAATTAGGCTTAGCAATCATTGCTTCAGCACCATATCTTCCCTCCCACCTACTCACGAGTCTCACATCAACTCTATTTCTAACATTCTCCATAGTCTTACCGAACACCGCATTGTTCATTAATTTGAAAAGATTTTTCTCAAACTCATTTTTAGATGCTGCACGCAAATTAGTGTTCAGATCGATATATTTACGTAACCAGATGGACTGCTGAAATCCTAAAACGCGATGAATGTGTTTTAAGACAACACCATTACGCATACATTGCTGTAAAGCACGATAGTGTATAACATAGCGCTTCTTATTTTCTAAAGTTGCAAGTAGCTTCTTCTGACGTGTACCCGGTGGTGCATCACGTACGGGACAAAATGGAAGGTCGGAATGTTTATCGTGAAGCATGCTTGGATACTCTAAGTCAACCTCTAAAATATAACCCTCGGGTGAATCTATCGGTATATTAGAGATATCCAAATTATTAACATTTTCAATCCAGCGAAATCTGTGAGTAGGTAGCGGTTGAGACATTGCCCACCCATACAAATTATTTACATCGTAGTACATTAAATACTTAGAAGGTTCCTCGGGATTGTAGTTTTGCATGTACCGATTGTTAGCCTTTTCATAGCGGTGCGAGCATTGGCTTAAACCACCACGTATGCCTCGTTCTACGAAAAGCAGCATTTCTACGTCAGTAAAAAGTTCTAATCTTATTCCTGTATGTTTGAGCATTGCATCCCAAGTGAAGCCTGGGAGTGTATAATAATGAGCAAGATCCAAATTATAAGTTTGCATGCAGCTATCACGAAAATTTTCGAAAACGTCAGCCAACAATAGTACATCAGTTTTCAAATAGAGATCGCTATACTCCCCAAGTGTTCGTATTTGAAATTTGGTCCATACCTCCTTAGCGTGATTATACGCACCATCACTAATATCACTATCGGATAATCTATTATAGAATATCTCGCGTGGAGGTAAAGCAGTTTCTTCCAGACGGTTCAGACTATCTATGTAATCGTAAGGAAAAATACCTTTCCTTGTCAGAAGGTTAAATTGTTCTATGTTTAAATATGAGAATTCTGACTCTAAATTATTTAACTGTGATCTCGTTAAATATGAACTCAATTTGTCTAAACTAGATGCCATAAATTTGAAAGAATCGATAAACCTTAGTTCTATATTATATTTACGGATGAATTTAGTGAATGAAATATACTTCTCCTTATGTACAGGTAACAGGTGTACTGAACCTTCATACAAGTTAGCGATTGTACCGAAAATAAAATGTGCATCATAACCTGATATATTATGAAAAATTACAGGTATTACATGTGAATCGTTAAAGTTTAAATTACAATTATTATGAGCAAGTCCCCTATATTTACCAGTTAAATGATCATGATCGCGAACACGTATTTGATCTGAAAGAAACGGCTTTTTACATATATGACAGTTGGGCTCAGTATAATGCCTTGAATTTTCACTAATACTTAGCGTTCTCATAGGCACTACAGTCTTTAGTTTTTCGCTCGCTATGCTAGCAATTTTATCGAGTTCTCGCACAAACCATTCTATACACTCGAGTCCACGATATGATTTGTAAGTTGAGAGCGATGGATCACGAACGCTTTTAAAATAATAACCTATACTAAAAGGTATGTGTTTTTGATAAATACCAATATCGTCATCCGTTTGCTCAACTTTTTCAAGCAAGCATTCAATGTCAGCGTATATGACAAATGGCACCCTCTCACTGTTCTTCATGTTATTGAAGGAAACCCAACGGCCCTTGTCAGGTAGCACAATTCTGATGTTTTTATTGAGTTGCGCACAATCACGTTCATGCGATTTTAGTTTCTCATCATTGTGGAAATAGTGTAAGCAACTATAGGAGGGAAAAAGTAATATTAGAATATAGAAGCAGTAATTATATATATATATAGTAAAACATACCGATCACAAATAAGATGAGAGCGTTTTCCTCTAGTAAGCTGTCCATTTAGCAGTCTGGAAAGGTTCCTGATGCATATAAAATGTGCTGCTGCTCCTTGATGCTCGAGAAGAAGAAGAAGATTAGCGTGTCTGGTCCTCTTGCATTTTGTTAATTGTAGAGGTGCTATGATTGTATTCTCATTCGTCTCAGTCTCTTCCACCATAGTAAAAATATTAATAGAGACATCATTATCTTCCTCAAATTTCGGAATCTGTTTTAATGTAGTCGGAAACGTTATACTTCTAACATCGAAAACAGTTGTAAAATGAGGATATGAAGATTTTCGTTGTGGATGAGTATTCGGTTTTGCCGGATAGAGTGCAGCCGTTACAGTCCATGCAAAACATGTATTATCATCACTGTGTATGTTTATCACAGCCTGTTTATTCTTAATAGATTCTGGAAGCTCGATGGCACAACCTATATGCAGCGGGTTATAATAATTTATATTTATAATTAAATTCAGAATTTTTTCCAACGCCCATCCACTATCACGCTCTTGAAACTCACTCAATTCTTTTAGAATTTTGTCTATTATATTTGTATTGTACCATTCACTAAAACTATCAGTTTTGTATAAAACTGCATTGCGGGTTGAGATATGTTTAATATCACTTATCTCTTTACAAATAAATTGTCCGTTAAAGATGCAATTTATCTTAACTGCGTTGACGTTATTAAACACTTTTTTTGTGTAGGTCTGTACTAAGTCTTTTGCACCTGCTAGAAAATCACGTGGTTCTATATAATTATAATTTACAACCATTCCGCTACATATTCGAGATTTAAATGAAGACTCGAGATCTTTCCAAATAAGCTTTCTCACTCCAATTGATTTCTTATTTTTTGCCGCATGCAGAAGTAGACGCTGGATAGTTGTTATTTCAGTCAGATTTTTGTGTACTGTATCAGGAGCTGCAGATCTATTAGCATCTCTTAAACTTCGAATATAATCACGACACTTGCGTACCCACTCATGATAATTATGCTGATTTCCTAAATCAGGATTCTTGAGAGCATGATTCAAACAATAACTCTTATCCTTAGCTGCTCTAAGTAGAAGACACTGTATTTGTGCAATTTCTGCAAAATTTTTCTGCAGCGTGCCTATAGGTGCGTTGCGATTAGAGATTCTGAGTTTATGAATATATTCACGACACTCGCGTACCCACTCGCGATATTCTTCTTGCGTTTTCAAAACTCTATTTCGTAGAGACATCTTTTGTTCTTTTCTTCGAGAGTACTAATCAGGAACTGAGGAAAAGTGGGTGGGAAACTGAGCTCTCTTTAGATAAAGGATCTCTGAAACACTTCAGGGGGTAAGAGAACATTGAGGACAGGTAACGACATGTTAGAAAATAGATGCAAGCGTTTTTCAGTTATACATATATTCCAGATTTTTGCTCATACATATATTTCATATAATAGACATTTTTTAAGGCACATACACCTTCATGATTCAAACATGCTGGAAGATGTGAATTATGCAAGCTATCTTCTAAATCAAAATCCCCCCACATAAAATTATCTACATTAGTTATTTCTAAATTACAAATATCTCTTAACCAATTTGTATTTTCAATTCCTTTCACAAAAATCTCATCCTCATCATCATAAATATACTTCCTTATAATATCTTTATATTTATAGTAGGGTGAGTAGCCATCCGCCCAATTTAAGCCGTGATAATTTAGAAAGAACCAGCTAAAAAGAAACATTATATTAAACAAAAATAATATATATTTTTTCTTTTTCATATACTTACTCTGTCCGCTTTCGCTCCTCTTCACTTAGCCACGAATATGAATAGGGCGGTGAAAATAAAATATGGAACACTTTTTGTTCTTGTATAACAGCAAATTCTTTGTTTATAAATGACTTATCCGTCAAACGGAATCCTTGAAAATCAACGAACGATGGTGCCATTATGCCTACGTTTTTTATACTAAAATAATTCTATTTAAATATGAATGTTTCATAAAAATTTCTCCCTCTCTTCAAGCTAATTGTTCTTCATCCCTCCTACTATCCTCACCATAGGTCAAAACTATCTCCCACTATACGTAGCATAGGTCATAAATATTTTCTTGAGGACCAATGACATTTCCGTTCTTCCAAGAATGGCAGGTCAGTCATTTCCCCACCGTAGGACAAAAGTTTTGTCAACCCTTAAAGCATCTTAGAATTACCGCCCACTACATGTAGCATAGGGCAAAAAATATTTTCTCTTAGAGCCAATGACGTTTCCGTTTTTCTAAGAGTAGTATAGGCATCTTCCTACCGTAGATTAAAAAAATTGTTGACACCTCCCTAACAGTGCTTAAAAGCTCGAAGAAATCGTAGGACAGGCATCAGTATTGCTTGAACGTTTGATTCGTACGACAAATAACATTCCATTTTAAAAATGTCTTCACTGTTTCATATTACACATATAATCGATTTTGACGGGTTTATGATAAACAGAAAGTTTGTGTATAAAGAAGTGGCAATCAAAAACTTAACTACGGGAAATACGAATTACGGTGCATTTCGTGTTCATGAGCCGTATAAAAGTTTATCGATTAAGGACCAAATAAGCGTAAATTTCGTCTTCAAAAATATTCACGGGATAAAATATTGTAACACAGGATATGCACATTATAATCAAGAAGATATTTACAAATTTGTGAATAGCATAAAATTGGATTGTGAATACCCCCTAGTAGCTTATAAAGGGGGACATGTAGAACGGGATGTTCTGAATTACTTGGATATCCCAAATACAAATTTGGAAAGGTTTGGTTGTCCTAAATTTGATAATTTGATAGCCACTATAAAACCTTGCAACACCCCATGTAAACTACACGTAAAAATGTTCACCAATCATACGAGAAAGCCTATACATTGTGTATATCAAGAGGTAAACATTTTCGCACGATGGGTACATCAACAAATAGATGTGAGTATCAAATGTTAAACTTACAATTTGTAAAATATTAACTGGATTTCTCTGTTTCAGATGATTGAATAATATATATATATTGATATAAGTTTAATTGTAAAACATTTAATTTTATATATTTGTATAAATTGATGTATATTTCCTTCATTTTTTATATATTTGTATATCAGATCAATTATAAGTTTTTATCATTTATATAAATTTTATGTATATTTGTTTAATTATAAGTTTAATTGTAAAAACATTTCATTTTATATATATATAAATAAATTCCGTCTGTCATGTAACTCTTCTACCAATTGTTTGTTCTCCTAACTCCCATGACTATTCCACTACGTATTATGTTTACACTAGCTCATCAATCACTGGCGGTAATATAAGTTTCTTTAGAGCATAATTCCAATCATTTTCTCTTTTCTTCTCATTGGCAGTCGTGATTTCCTCTTTTTGATGCTCATTAGAGATATAATTTGCAACAATTTTCAATCTACCATACATATCTTTCCGTAATGCCTCAACTTTTCGATCCAATTTATGTTCAATATAATTGACTTTATCATTCAATTGATTAATTCTTTCACTAATATCATTAATATTTTCATCAATTTCATCAATTTCATCAGTTTTTTTCAGCAGAGTTGTAACTTTTTCCTCAAGGCGGTTACCTTTTAGGTAATAGTGAGTTAGCTTTTCACTGTATTCAAACAATTCCCTCATTAAGCTATCACGTACAGTCATCGAATTACGTAACAGAGCAGCCATATTCACAGCACTTGTCTCATCAGTAACATCACATTCTAAGTTTGAAATTATTTTCTTCTTGGCATTAAATGCATTCCTTTTTTTATCAAACTTTAACGTATCATTGTCAATTTTGTGTGAATAATTTCTCACTTTACCGGTATTGAAACCAGATCCGAATTTATTTATCGACATAGTGAAGTAGCACGTTGAACTAAGAAAATCTTGAAACTGCAATCTCTTTTATAAGATACATAGGTTTAGTAACAGCTAGGACTTAATAAGTTGTCCTAGCAAAAATGTTAATATTTCTGAAATTGATGTAAAATTGTTATTCTCCCCAATAGGGGAGACTATTAAAATTGTATCCTTTTTATTTAAAGGATATTTTGTAATCCGCTGCATAGGTTTAGTTAAAGCCATGCAAAGTTATAATTCCATGCTCGATGGAAAGTTAATTGCTTGCACGATATCAGCAACTTATCACAATAGCTATCTACAATTTAACTAACGAGAAAAGGGGGGGATTTCGGTAGCCACTGCTACACTACAAAAATTTTGGCTGACCCTTCGATCGTCGTAAACTGTACCTAATCAAACTCTAAAACGGAAGTTGGGCGCCAGGTTCCCGAAAGAACCACTGTACTGTAGTAGTCGCAAAATACTGTATTCGTCAAACTAAAATGCCAACTAGCTCAGTGAATTTAAGAGTAGGATTACGGAAGCGGAGAGTGGGTGGATTCCTGAAACGTAAGATATGGACGTATTTGGCAGTTCGGGTCAAATCACTACACAAAATATTCGATAACAAATTCTCTATATTTCCGTAAAGACATCGCTGTATATGTCGGATCTCATAACGCATAGATGGTTCTTCATATTCTACAAAACTATAATTACGGAAGGTCTGGAAGACGGTTCTTTCAGAGCGCTCGGGATTACTTCAACGAATTTCTCTACTAATTAACTAACTACTAAATAAATAAAGGCCTACTCGAGGCAGGTGTTTCTCCTGCGACCTTTTAACGAAAACGAAACGGAACTCTCGCGAAGAGAACCGAACGGAGTAGCTCCTTTCGGGGAGAATTCACCTCCGGGGTTCCTTCGGACGAGAAAACGAACTGTAATACCACAAGGTGATCGAACAAGGTAGCTCCTTTCGGGGAGAATTCGACCTTGGGATGCACCTCTGGTTAAACGCGACAAAACTATACTAAACGTAACCGAAATCCGAAACTGAACGAATATCCCGATCACTCTTTACAACCGAATTCGACCCATCAACTGTACTATAAGCGTATAACTAAATTTCCGGAAACTACAAGACTTTAGGACGGCATTATATACACGGTAATCGATAAAAGCATTTAAGATAAGTTACACATAAAACTATTTATACTTCATATCCGAAAGCCCACAAAAGACTTGGTCCTCGAATTAATGGCGAATCTCAAAGTTTTCTCAACATTAGACTATTATTCCGATTCTTAATTTAATGTCTTTAATTCCCAATTCACGCACTTTGGGAGCAGATTTAACTCGTAATTCGTGATTTTTAGGCGATTCCACGGCTATTAACGCACGTTTTCCGACTTTTACTCGTAAGATAAGGATTCCTAGGAGCTGGGACTCCCGCTAACCTTTTTTTTTTCGTCGAAGCTGGAGAAAACAGCAGAGCAGAGCAGAGCAGATCGGAGCAGAGCAGATCGGAGCAGGGCAGAGCAGAGCAGAGCAGAGCAGAGCAGATCGGAGCCGAGCAGGGCAGAGCAGAGACGAGCAGGGCAGAGCGGCGTCGAGCAGAGCAGAGCAGAGCAGAGACGAGCAGGGCAGAGCGGCGTCGAGCAGAGCAGAGCAGAGCAGAGACGAGCAGGGCAGAGCGGCGTCGAGCAGAGCAGAGCAGGTCGGAGTAGAGCAGAGCAGGTCGAAGTAGAGCAGAGCAGAGCCGAGCCGGTCGAAGCAGAGCAGAGCAGAGCAGAGCAGAGCAGAGCAGGGTAGCGTCGAGCAGGCAGAGCGGAGCAGCGTCGAGCAGGGTAGAGTAGAGAAGAGTCGACTCTCTTTCACACTTCTCACTACGAGTTGCCGAAAATACGTTTGATCCTCTTCAGGAAAAATAGTGTCTGAACTCTTCCAGGACTATAGTACGAGTGCTGCAAAAATCGGGAGACACCAGCAACGAGCTGTTGGTCCCTTATCCCCAACCTTTCGTAACGCTAAATCTAATTGGCGGAGCCGATTAAGCTATTGGTACCACCAATCAGATCCAAGGTCCGACTTCTTCCGAAAATTCAACTTGAATGTTCGGGAGTTGCGGAAAGCTGTAGTTCGTTAGACCCATTTAGCATACGACTTATGGGCCGCGATCGTTACTCTACTTTTATGACCTATCCATCACCGAACGTTATACGGTATTTCAGGTGATGGGCAGGACAGGTGTATATGATATGATATTATGGCCTTGATATTGGGACCATAATATGTCTCATGGTTTTATCGAAAGACATACATACCTCTTTTTAGTGAACATGTACTATCCTAAAATAGTACGAGGTCACACCACCTAGCGGCAATTACTGGTACTATCAATTAAATTGAACTAGTTCACCCGTGTGTGTAATTACGTAATATTAAAATACCATTAGCGCGAAAGAAGATTAAGGAAGGCAGTCACCTAGCGGTGACTACTGGAACTAGCAATTAACTCAACCTAGTTTATCTGTGTAGCAGAGTCGGAAATAGTTAGGCTACGTAAGGTAACTAACCATCGACTTCGAAGGGTGAAAAAACCTTCCCTCAACTAGGGCCCCGTAGGATAACTAACCAACGGTACCATAGGGTGAAAAATACCCCCTCCCTAACCAAACCCGGTCCAACTATAAGACCTTCCAACTGTGACATAGGGTGAAAAATACCCCCTACCTAACCAAACTCGGTCCCACTATAAGACCTTCCAACTGTGACATAGGGTGAAAAATACCCCCACTCTCCCTAACCAAACTCGATCCCACTATAAGACCCTTTTCTTCCTCATCCCCACCACTACCATACTAAGAGAGTCTTATCCCCACCCATCCCCCTTCCACACCACAAAACAGCTTCCCCCACTCCCTGTCATCGGAACCGCATAGCTCCTCTACTTATGAATAATGCGAGTTAATAACATGTTTTAATTGTTTGTTTATAACTATAATAAATTAACAATATATTTATTATTATTCTGCTTTACAAGCAGTCGTTATTTATTTACAAAATAATTAGAAATAAGACATTTGAATATGGCATTGAATAATCAAATTATATACTAATTTATATTTACATATTTTATTAAATTATGGCAGAAGAAAATATTATGAATATGAAATTTCTGTACTGTAAATACTTAACAAACTTTTACAATTGTATAATTATCTGATTGAGGAAAAGCTTTAGTTTGTAATTGTGTCTTTGAATCTATCGTTAAAATTGCACGATAATTTCTAGTTCCTTTAACTATTTTCACTTTTCAAAAAAATCTCGTACAAAGTGTTTTAATAAGCATTAAAATAATTTAAACGAGATATTTTTGAAAAGTGAAAATAGTTAAAGGAACTAGAAATTATCGTGCATTTTTAACGATAGATTCAAAGACACAATTACAAACTAAAGCTTTTCCTCAAACAGATAATTATACAATTGTAAAAGTTTGTTAAATATTTTCAGTACAGTAATTTCATATTCACAATATTTTCTTCTGCAATAATTTAATAAAATATGTAAATATAAATTAGTATATAATTTGAATATCCCACAAAAAACAGACTTCGCCTGTAAAAAAAGGCGGCAAGTACATAAACCATCTAGCATAAATAATATAGTAAAATTATCTAATTAAAAAAAGTAGTGAAATCCAAATATTAGGCAAATATATTTTTTCACCTTAGCAAAAGTTAAATTTTCGAAAAAAAAGGAACAAAAAAGTTACTTGCCGGGCCCGTAATGTCCATGCACTGTGGGAAATTGAATCGTGTGTGAGATTCAGCTATAGCGTAGTATAGCAAATGTCATGTTAAAATACAGAGTGAAGTTAGCCGATCCACATACGATTCTATTTCTCACTTTGCATGGATATTACGGGCCCGGCAAGTAACTTTTTTGTTCCTTTTTTTTCGAAAATTTAACTTTTGCTAAGGTGAAAAAATATACTTGCCTAATATTTGGATTTCACTACTTTTTTTAATTAGATAATTTTACTATATTATTTATGCTAGATGGTTTATGTACTTGCCGCCTTTTTTTACAGGCGAAGTCTGTTTTTTGTGGGATTTCATAACGTTTTGTAAGAGTATAATATTTAAAAAATTAAATTATTCTTTTAAATTCTACAGATTTTAAAGAAAATTTCCACCCTTCTCATTTTTTGAAACAGCAGCGCTTAACTAATAAAAATATATATATTTATATTGAAAAAATATCGCAGTCAACACATTGATTTTATTGATATTTGTAATGTATTTTGTATAAATGAACTTTATAATTAATGCTCAGGGTAGTTTTTTAGTGTTTTCAGTTTCACCATAATAAAAGTATGATTAAATTTTTCATAATCAATAAACATACTTTCAACATATAAAAATAATGAAATAAAATGTATATATTTTAATTAATTTACATTTTCTGTTTATGAACATTTGACTTGTTACCAACATTTAACTTTGCCAAACTTCAGTAACTCCCTCAGCTGCTTCAGGTGATACAGGGGCAAGACTGGAATTTTTCATAATCAATAAACATACTTTCAACATATAAAAATAATGAAATAAAATGTATATATTTTAATTAATTTACATTTTCTGTTTATCAACATTTGACTTTTTACCAACATCTAACTTTGCCAAAATTTAGTAACTCCCTCAGCTGCTTCAGGTGATACAGGGGCAAGACTGGAAAAGCAATTCGTAAAGCTTCAAATAAGATACGATGAAGCATATAATCGAAGTTGGCATTGTCGTTTTGCATACGCCGTTTCTTTTTAGCACCAATCATTGTCACCTTTATGCTGCTAACACTTGACAAAGGTGACATGGGAGATACATTGGCAAGTCGTCCTTATAACATTTCCTGTGCCAAAGTCCTCAAATTTTCGTTTCGTAAATTTCTATACACTTGAAACGGGTCTGATTTCTGGTGCTGCAAAATGCAGTCGAAACAACTAATTTTTAGACTGAGTTTTTTTTTATTGAGAATAAACGTGCATTTTTTCATCCATACCAACGACCAGTATACTGCCTCTCGTCTTGAATACTTGCATAGGTGATGGAAAAAAAAAATCAGCAGCTATTAACTGCATTTTATATCATTTCATCCAATAAATCTCATACTTAAATTGTGGCTGAGCAATGGACGACGTTTTTCTGAAAATTGGCTTATTCTTACTTTGCCAATCTTTCAATACTGTTTATATTTGCCTGTTTCAAGTCTCAGAATACAGGAGCGAAAAGCATAATCTTTGATCCAACTCCAATAGTCAGTATGTGTGCGAAAAATCCTCATTGGATTTTTAATTGAATTGTACCAAAAGTATTTAAGTCAAAGCACAAGTATTACTGTTTGCTATAATACACTTGCACAGTGACTGTAAAATACTAAATGATAACACTATGAGTAAGTCTGAAATCAAATTCATCATTTAAGAATTATAATTCCTCAAAGAAAATAAATATTTGAAGGTACATGAAGCATCTTATTTGCTTACCGACATTTGACTTTCTACCACCATCTGACCTTGCCAGACTTCACTAGTTTCATCAACTGCTTGAGATGATACTGGGGCAAGGCTGGACAAGCAATCCGCAAAGCTTTGAATAAGCTACAATTAAGCATATAATCAAAGCTGACATTGTCGTTTTGTATACCACGTTTCTTTTTAACACCAATCATTGTTAGATTTATGCTGCTAACTCTTGACAAAGGTGGCATGGGAGATACATTGGCGAGTCGTCCTTATAACATTTCCTGTGCCAGAGTCCTCAGATGTTCATTTCGCAAATTTCTACGCACTTTTGAAAATGGTCGGATTTCTGGTGCTACAAAATGGAGTGGAAACCATTAATTTTTGGACTTTGCTTCAATTGAGAATAAACGTTCATTTTTTCATCCATACCAATGACCAGTATACTACCTTTGGCGCAGAATACTAGTATAGGTAACAGAGGAAAACAATCAACAGTTATTAACTCAATTTTACAGAATTTCATCCAATGAGTCTCATCCTTAAATTATGGCTGTGCAATGGATGACGTTTTTCTGAATATTGGCTTATTCTTACTTTTCCAATCTTTCAATGCTTTCATCTTTGCCTGTTTCAAGTACCAGAATGCAAGAGTGAAAAGCACAATTGTTGATTCAACTCCAATATCCAGTATGTATGCGAACCTTCCTCCTTGGATATTTAATTCAATTGTACCAAATGTATTTAAGTCAAAGCACAAGTATTACTATTTGCTATAATACACTTGCACAGTGACTGTAAAATAATAAATGATGACACTACGAGTAAACCTAAAATCAAATTCATCATTTAACAATCTCAATCTTCAAAGAAAATAAATTTTTGAAGAAACATGAAGCATCTCAGTTACTTACCAGTATTTGATGTTGCTCCATCTCCATTTTCTTTAGTGCTCGGTGACTTAACTTCCTTGAGACTAAAGATCTGTAATATTTGGGTGTCTTTGCGTCTTTTGTAAACATCTATTATTGTATAATTAGCTTAAATCCAAACACTAGTCAACTGGTACTCTACGTAAATGAAGGTTCATCGGAATGCTTCATATTTTCCAAACAAGCATTACTATAATTTAGTCTGAAATATTTGTACGCATATATGATATTTGTTTCATTTACAATCTTCCTTTATCTGCATTCTCCAATAACAGGGTATTTCCAAGAATTGTTACATTATTTGTTTTACTTAAAATCTTCCTTAATCTGCATCCTCCAATAACAGGGTATTTCCAAGATTTGATACATTATTTGGCACTGGTTTGGCATCATACTGCAAACTATGAAATGGTGCCTTATATATAACTTTGTTTTAATAAAACAAACTTTTTTTACAATGCACTTACTTTACTGAAAAACGTTTATGTTAATTGCTGTTGAGACACTACCATGTGTCTTGATTATGAGTTAACGTAACAACCTCATCCTTCTCTGTTTCATTTACAATCTTCCTCAATCTACATTCTTCAATAACAGGATATTTCCAAGAATTGTTAGAGCATTTGGCATTGGTAGGACTTCAAATCAGAGCTGCATACAAGGAATATGCATATAAGGAATATTTTATATAACCTGCAATAAAAGAAATCCCACAAAGTACCACCGAACATTAAATTTTATACATATTTTTGAATACAATGTGACTTATCTGATAATCTTGCTGGCTCCTTCATGTTTCTCCCTTAAATTATCCGTAGTTTTGATTATATTACACTATTACACTATCATTACAGCCAATTCATTTTTATAAAAATATTAAGGTTATACCGGTAAACCTTACAATTCAATTGACATTCAATTGACAGCTAAAAGTAGTCGCCATATTAGTTATCGATTATATCGATTTTTTAGACGTCGCGTTTGTAAAAATTACGTCATTTTCTTTAGCGATTAACTTCAGCCCGAGACATACATTCTGGCTGGAGAAGAAGATGACGGAAAGAAATTAAATTCGTTATATATATAGCTAACAGATTATGAGATCTCTGGATTGCGTGAACCAATTTTGATATTTATGGGCTCAAATAAAAGCTTGTTCCAAACCATTTCAAGAAAAGCTTTACTGAAATCATGACAGTGTTTCATTTACGGAGAAAAATCTATTTAAAAATTGAGACAGCCAAACTTGCTGTATAAGATACAGTAGTGCCTCGACGGCGGTATAGACACGTCTATACCTACTTTTATGTACTTGCCGTCGAGACACTACCGTGTCTCTTGATTCAATGCCATGTTCAAATGTCGTTTTTCTAATTATTTTGTAAATAAATAACGACTGCTTGTAAAGCAGAATAATAATAAATATATTGATAATTTATAATAGTTATAAAAACATAAACAGTAGTGTGGCTATAGGGATTCTGGGACCGGGTAGCGAGGAGGTCGGGATTTCGCGGGGGAAGGGGAGGTAGGGGAAATACCCCCACTTCTTAGCGGAGGGGGATTGCCCTCACTTCAGGGTGGTGGGGGAAGCCCGGTGGTGGGGGAAAATTAATCACGTCCACTCCAATTGTTTAGCCTTTAACAAAAAGGTTTATTTATATCGTTAGATCTCTTGGTACTGATAACGTTGTATAATTTTCAATTTATAAGAAGTTTGCGAATCTAAATTCCATTTTATAAATTGTGATTGTGTAGTACATCGCGCGCCTATCTGCCTATTATGTTATTTCATCCATTGGTATGCCTAATTTCAAATGAAAAATTCCAGCCGGTGTTCGCAACGGGTCCGCCAAACGTCCCAGCCCTTTACGCGAGAGATATAAGAGAGAGAACACATATTGTAAAATTAATTTATTATGAAATGAATTGAGGGAACGTATAAATATACGTAGATTTTGGGAAACAGCCTTGCGGCATAAAAAACACACTTTATTATTTAAAATATATATTTTTCACAATCATCATTTTTCTATTTTTTTTTTCTGATAATCTGCACCGATATAGCTGGGCTCTGCGTTTTGATTAGTTCTTCCATCTAAAATTAGAATGGTCCACTTTGCCTGGTCGAAGTAAGGTCTACCTCAGGCTCCATTTGCGCGCAGCTTGTGTACCCGTGACGAAAGTCTCCGATTGCGTAGCCAATATTTCTCACCTTAGACATAATTGAAATCATGTTGTTACTTTTCGCATAGTAATAGCTCTATTTTTTAACAAAGCAAGTATACTTACAAAAATTCAGCATGCGATTTTTAGGTTTACGCCGCCTCTTCATCTCCTTTCTCTTCTTGCTCCTCTTCCTCCTCTTGCTCCTTTTCCTCCTCTTGCTCCTCTTGCTCCTCTTCCTCCTCTTGCTCCATTTGTTCCTCCATTTCATTAGTTATCTCCATAAGTTCCTCAACTAAGGCGGCAAAATCTGGGTTATCCCCAATGTCCTGCACCACCTCCACATTCTTACACAAATCATCTTCTTGCTTTTTCGGTATGTCACACAACATTGTTCTTTACACTACCGTCGCTAGCGTTAAAATGATCTCAAGATTTTTCGTCACTAGTCGCTCAGATGCAAAACGATCTTCCAATGAAATATGAACTGACCGATTACGCACGTATTTTTTAGTTAATCTGATGCCTTTCTTTCCTCTTTATCAATACATATTAGTCTTCTATTTATCAAAACGTATTAGCTTCCTTTCCGAGAAGTGGTTCGCAGTCATAGAGAATGTCAATAGAGACCTACTAGCATCCTCGTATATTTTTATTTGTACCTCTAAAAGCAAATTCTAATTTGTAAGGTTGAAAAAAAAGGAAGTACAATTTTTTATTTTGAAGGTTTTATTTATACAATAAATAAATACTGGGAAAAAATGTTTACATCATTTTTGATTGGTTATTCTAAGTAAATAGCGGCAGATGGTAGTGACAGTAGCAGTAGGAGCGGTATCATCTACGAGAAAAAAGTAAGGAAAAATATTTATTATACTACTTATCCAAACACTCAATGCCAAAAATTTTTTTTTTTTCGTCGATTCTTACCGATTGTGGGTGGTTTCTGTAGATGAATCGGAGAGTAGCTGGAGAACGTCTGCATCCTCGTCGAACCGTATTATGTTTTCTGGATATAGTTCTTGTTCCATATCAATACCATCCCACTCCATTTCACTACTAAAATCTGATAGACGATCATCATTATCGTCATTATCCCCATCGGTCTGAGGGGATTGTTGCCGCTGAAGCTTCTTCCTCAACATTCTCACAATTGCGGTCAACACGTTGTTATCCTCGTCTTCAATTTCACCCCAATCTCCTTCCAAATCTACTTCTTCTTCTTCCTCCACTGATTCGTCCATATTTAGAATGTTATCAATATTTTGTTCAGTAAATAATCTGTACAATTTAATTACACCCATTTTGTTTTTTTGTAGGAACTATCACGTTAAGCAAACTCGGTAGACTGAGAATGGAAAAGATGTAAGCTCAATACGAAATATATTAACAATACGTATTATTATTTTCTCTATCAATACGTATTAGCTTTCGCCACCTCACAATAGCTATCAACACGTTATTATCCTCCTCTTCCATCTCACTACTATCTTCCACTACCTCGTCCATACTTTGGATGATATCAATATTTTAACTAGCATCCTGATACGACGAACGTTAATAATATTGTTTTATCATTTTTCGCGTGATTTCAAAGGTGGGGAGCAGGGAGATGAGGGTTACGAGTTGAACGATCGTTGGAGTTTTTAATTAAAACTTATATATTTTTAAAATAATAATAATATTATACACATAATAATATTGCTCCTAAACTGTAGCAGCAGCAGCAGCAGCACCAGCAGCAGAATCTGCGATTAAAAAATTGAAAATGATTTATTATTAGTCTTAAATTTTAATTTCATGAAGTACTTAATGTTAGAAGAGTTTAAACTTTTCTTACCGATTCGTGATGGTGGCTGTTAAATGCAATCACGACCCCTATGCTCACGTAGACCACATATTGTACAGCTTACAATACGTGGTATAGGTTGATGATCGGTATCACCAGCAGCAGCAGCACCAGCAGCAGCACCAGCACCAGCAGCATCAGGCTGCAGCGGTGCATTTAAAGGTCTACGAAGTGGTTGATGCTGCTGCAGAAGTCTCCATCTATTTGGTACAACTAACTGCCGTGTTGGCTGTTGTACAATCCTAAATGGCTTTACGATTGCTACAGGCTTTCCTGTTTGTTGATAATCCAATAATGTCATTTTTTTGTCTGGCAAACTGATTTTTTTTTTGTTTGAATCCATTTCGTCTACTGTCAGAAACACTACTGAAGTCGAGATTGCTCTCCAGTACGAATAATCCTTATCTATCTCTACTCTAGATTGAGTTACATCTATTAATCAAAACGTATTAGATTTCTATCCGTTTACTCCTGATGAAATAGGAAGGGGAATATTTACAATAATATTTTTTCAATAATTTTTTATTTAACCTCTACTTTTTCTCTCATGTTTTTTTTTAAATATTATACATAAAATTTAATAGTAAAAGAGATAGAAATGTGGTTGTTCCTCATCTTCTTCCCTCTTAGTCTGCTTTGACTCTATATCCTCCTCCTCTACTTTTTTCTCCTCTTCCTCTTCTTCCTTCTTCGTTTGCTTTGACTCAATATCTTTTTCCTCCTCCTCTTCCTTCTTCGTCTCCTTTGACTCAATATCTGTTTCCTCAGCCTGTTTCTCTTCGTCTTTCTTCAATTTATTAAAAAAAAAAAAACAAACAAACAATAATTATGAAAAAATGTTAAAAATAAATACTTACAGTTTTTATGCAAATAAAGATGCAGTTTCCGTTCATACTCTTCGAAGTAACGATTGAAAAAATCGTTAATTCGATTGACGTATTCCTCTGTCAATTCTCTGGGAAGAGTGGGTGAAAGAGAAACAATATCCTCTTGAATCATGATTAATTTACACTTTTCGCAGCTCATTTTTTTTCCTGTGTGCAGCACCGACAACGGTATAAGATTGAATGAAGATTTGAGGACTTGTGTTCTCCTCTTTATTTCTCTAAATTGTTTTCAAAGAATCACATATTTGCTTTTATCCACTTGGCAAAAACTGACACCTCCTCGTAAGGACAGTGGATACGTTCACTGTCCAAGTTGGTCTCTCGAACGTGTAAATTACACGGTGTTTTTTCAAAATCATATAATTTAATTAAATCCTTAAACTTAGGACAACCATACACTTCTAAATAGATATTTTCCACATTCATCCTATTCAATATAATTTTTTCAATATTCCCTCCCTTGTAGGCTACTACGGGATTCTCGCAGGTTAAGCAGTCCCTGATAAAATCTTCTACATCCTCCTGCTCGTATTTCTCGAATCTCGTATCACTGTATTTTATACCATGCACCATATTGAGCAAATACCACACAGTTTTTTTGTCTTTCTCACTAAGGTTGTTAATAGTGTCACGCAAACGAAAAGATGCGTAAGAAATTTGGTTACTTATTAAATCAATTATAGCTATATCTTTATATTTAAGTTCTTTTTTATAAACTAAGAAACCTTCTATATCTATTATGTGAGTTATTCTATGCATCGTTGCGCTCGCGCTATTCTCGACGAAGAAAAGAACTGAAATGAAGCATCCGAAGAAACATCTTCGTCGAGAGAAAGACTTTATCGTTTCTTTAAAATATAAAGTTACATTTGATGAGGAGCCCATTCTTTCTTAATTACAATGGGAAAAAATCTTAGAAATTATCCCCTCCAAAAAAAAAAAAAAAAACGTTGAATTTTAATACGTTTAGCATATTTGTTCCCCTGATGGAGGGGGAAAAGAAATTTCTTAAATGCGATAAAAAAAAAGATCGTTCAGTATTGCATCGAGCGACTGACGACGATAATGACACCGACATTCGTTGATTTTCAAGGTTTTGTATTGACCGACAAAAGTTTTATAGTTAAAGAGTTTGCGGTGTTGCGTGATAATGAAGTGTATCACAATGTATTTTCATCACCATTTCAAGAAGCTTGGTTGAGGGATCTCGAGAGAGAACAGATTGAGTAAATATTTTTTTTTTTAAAGATAAAAAATATAATGTTTTTTTCTTTTTAAAGTTAGCTTTATTTTAATCATCATGGATTCAATTGGACCGACGGTCATTCACCTTATTACAAGTATAAAGATGTAATAAGAAAGTATATAACGTCATACGAGGAGAAGGATTAGATTTTCGTGAAAGGACGGGAGAAATATGATTGGTTGAGAAAAATTTGCAACTTAGAAAATATATACAATGTTAAGGAGTGTGAGTGGGGTAAGTTCAGTCTTAGAGGGAGTAAAAATTTCGAACCACCGTTACCCAAGTGTATGACTCATTATGGTATATGTTCACTGCAAAATGTCTACTATATGAAATCTGTATATGATGAAAGAAATAAATGAATTCTGTGAAAAATTGATAACAATGTATATCGATTGCATCTCGGACGAAACAATGGGATGTGTATATCACCCCTACTCCAATTTTCTATTCGCTATATATGAGCGTTACTCTTCGCGAAAGACACATTCACAATTAATAATTTATTGTTGCCTACCGTATGACAGAATCTTAAATTTTTTAAAGAAACGAAAATGTCTACTGAATTGCGAAGAAAGTTTTTTACAATCAATAGCGCGAACGAATACGATGCATAGGTACTGGAATGTCAAGAGCATATTCGACGATTGAGCAACGCGGATCGAGCTTTGCCCGTTGGAACGCGTCAAAAGAATTCCGCCGAAATCGCGTCTATAAAGTGTCTATTGCTACGAGCGCAGAGAGAACTGAATCATATTAAATCAGGCGCTGGTTGTAGCAATGACGTTCAAGAACTTATCTGGGAGGAGCTTGATTCGGCGTTTCGAAATCTAATATGCGGCGGTATGGTAGTTAACAGTAATTATATAGAGCCTAAGGATTTTTTAGTAGACGCGGAAGTATTATTGCGTGTGCGTATAGATAAGGTATTTGTTAGTGCAAATAGTGTTAAGGTTAATTGTGTATTTAACGGACAATTCACCTCCAAGGACAATAGTGATGAAAAAAAACATCAGTACGACTAACGCAACATTGTATAAAACTGATAATTTTAGTGATTGGTATAGGAAAAATATTTTAGACGTTATTATGAAAAAATTAAGCGAATTTCAAGAGAGTGATAGTGGATGGGCTTTACAAAAAATCCATTATTTATTAGTTAACATTAATCGTTTTAACCCGTTGCACGCGGGTTGTAGAATTACTCTGCCACCTGCTATCGCAAGTAGGAAATCTCTGATAAATTTGGAAACCACTGATAATGCATGTTTCGCGTGGTCCGTGACGGTAGCACTCTATCCGGCAAAAACTACGGCTCATCCAAATCGTAAGTCCTCTTATCCACATTTTCGGACTGTTTTAGACGTCGGTAGCATTACCTTTTCGACTACGCTAAAACAGATTCCGAAATTCGAGACGGATAATGACATGTCGGTCAACATCTTTACCTTGGAGAATGATATCGATGCAAAAATCGTACCTCTTCAGGTGACGAAGAAGAAGAGATCGAGGAATGCCAATCTTCTTCTCGTCAACGATGAACAGGGAGCTGCACATTTCATGTGCATAAGGAATCTGTCGAGATTGGTGCGAAGTCAATTCACCAAGAGCAAAATTGCACATTATATATGCGATTGGTATGTATTAGTAATGATACAAATGTAACTGCATATGATACAAATATAACTGCATATGATTTATTTTTAGATGTTTCCACTACTTTTGCACAGTGGAGAAGCTGGAGTCGCATGAGCAGGATTGCTCGCGGCTCAACGATAATCTCCGATTGATGTTACCGAGAGAGTCCGAGGATCGCTGGGTTTCCTTCAAGAACATCAAAAATGGGGAACGAGTGCCATTCGTCGTATACGCGGATCTCGAGTGCATTTTATCGAAAGTTGAACAATCGAACAATAGTGATATTTATCAGAAGCATGAACCTATAAGTTTAGCCTATTATTTAAAAAGTGCTCGCGATGCGTCACTCTCGAGATACGATGCTCATCGGGGTGCCGATTGCATCGAATGGTTCGTACGCGAGCTCGAAGTGATAGCGCGCATCGCGAGCGAGAAACTGGGCACTATCGTACCCATGCGTAATCTTAGTCTTACCGAACGATCGCGTCACTATAATGACCCCAATTGTCATATATGCAAAAAGCCGTTTCTTCCGAATCAACTACGAATTCGCGATCACGATCATCTGACCGGCAGATACAGAGGACCGGCTCACAATAATTGTAATTTAAATTTCAAAGATTCGCATGTAATTCCAGTGATTTTCCACAATTTTTCCGGCTATGATTCACATTTCATTTTCGAGACGATCGCTAATTTGTACGAGGGATCGGTATATCTGCTGCCTGTACATAAGGAAAAATACATTTCATTCACCAAATATCTGCGAAATTATAATATACGGCTGAGATTTATCGATTCGTTCAAATTCATGGCCTCCAGTTTGGACAAACTGAGCTCGTACTTGGCGGAATCTCAACTGAAAAATTTGAGGTCACAATTTTCGGACTTAAGCGTCGAGCAGTTTAACTTGCTTACGAGGAAAGGTATTTTTCCTTACGACTATATAGATAGTGCGGCTCGATTGGAAGAGACGGCTTTATCACCCCGACAGTCGTTTCGCAACAGACTGACCGACAGCGATATCAGCGAGGAAGCATACAATCATGCCGTAGAGGTATGGACCAAATTCCAGATGCGCACACTTGGGGAGTACAGTGACCTGTACTTGAAGACCGATGTCCTATTGTTGACCGACGTTTTCGAAAGTTTTCGCGATAGTTGCATGCTAAATTATGAGTTGGATCCAGCCCATTATTATAAGCTTCCGGGCTTCACCTGGGACGCGATGTTGAAGCATACGGGAATCAGGCTGGAGCTTTTCACGGACGTGGATATGTTGCTGTTCGTGGAGCGCGGTATACGCGGTGGTTTGAGTCAGTGCTCCCATCGTTACGAGAGGGCCAACAATCGGTATATGCGGGACTACGATCCGGCGGAACCGTCGAAATATCTCATGTATTACGACGTAAACAATCTGTATGGATGGGCAATGTGTCAGCCGCTGCCCACCCATGGATTCCAATGGATGGAGGACGCTGCCAATCTCGATGTCTCCGCTATACCCACGGATCATCCCGAGGGTTATATTTTGGAGGTCGATTTGGAGTATCCGCGCGAGCTTCACGACAAACACGCGGACCTACCGTTCTGCATGGTGCGCGAGAAACCGCCGGGCGCGAGCCAGGAGAAGCTGTTGCCACTTTAAACGATAAGACGCGTTACGTAATACATTATCGCGCACTGCAACAATGTATGCGTAATAGACTCATACTGAAGCGTATACATCGTGGTTTGAAGTTTCAGCAGTCCACCTGGCTACGCGATTACATCGAGCTGAACACGCGTTTGCGCACCGCGTCCACTAACGAATTTGAGAGGAATCTCTTCAAGTTGATGAACAACGCGGTTTTCGGTAAAACAATGGAGAACGTGAGGAATAGAGTTGACGTGAGGCTCGCAACCAAGTGGGAGGGAAGATACGGGGCGGAAAGCCTGATTTCCAAACCGAATTTTCACAGTCTCGCGATTTTCAACGAGAATTTGGTCACGATTCAATTGTCGAAATTGTCCGTGAAATTTGATAATCCAATTTACGTGGGAATGAGTATTTTAGATATTTCAAAAATTTGCTTGTACGAATTTCACTATGACTATATGCTTCCTACATTCGGCGGTAAATGTAGAGCGATGTATACCGACACGGACAGTCTGATATACAGCGTGGAGTGCGACGACGTTTACTCGTACATGAAACGCGATCTCGCGCGATTCGAAACCAGCGATTATCCCGACGACAATCGGTATGACTTGCCGCGCGTCAACAAAAAGATACCTGGTTTGATGAAGGACGAGAACAATGGTCGTATCATGACCGAGTTCGTAGGACTGAGGGCATAAATGTATACTTTCAAGGTGCAGGACTGTGCGAGAATTACCAAAAAAGCCAAAGGTGTCAAAGGTTACGTTATCGATAGAAATATAACATTTGACGACTACAAGGATTGTTTGGACAATTTCACCGTACAGTCTCGCAGTCAAAATTTAATTAGATCGAAGCTGCACCGAGTTTTCTCGATCAGTCAGAGAAAGGTCGCCCTCAGTCCGTACGACGACAAGCGTTTCGTTACACCCGGCACCGCGGCGACTCTACCCTGGGGACATTATAGTCTAAAATTATAATTTATTTATTGTTTTTATTTAGTCGCTTTATTGTTTTTTTTATTTCAACGATACATCTTAATAAAAGTTCTTATAAAACATTGCTCTTATATATCCAGGAATTGTGCGTACTGTCGAATCCCAGCCACTTAACGAACACTTTATCGCCCTTTCTGCGCAATACTCTCTCCACCAGATACACATCGGGATTGATGGTTTTCGAAAGCTCGTATTCGTAAAATCCACCCAATAGTTCCGTGCCCCTGGAATCCTTGAGGAGATACGTAGCGGGATTGGTCCTCTGCACTTTCGCCACCTCGAATATTTCGGTCGTCCAATTTGGCGTGTAGCCTTTGGCGAACATCTGCTTGTATTTACTGATTCGTACGAAATCGCCGACTTTGAACTTGGCACGACCTGCGACCTTGATGTGACTGTATACTGTCTTGAGTAGCTTATCTGCATGCTCGGGTTTCACATCCACGGGACGCATTCCCGTGGTACGATGCTTTCGCGCATTGTACGCATCCACCAACTCTTGCAGCATAGCGCGCCACTTGTAATTGCCGTTCAGCGTAAATCGTTTCCACATTTCCGTCTTCAACGTACGATTCCAGCGCTCGACTATCGACGCTTTCATCACGCTGTAGGTCGAGTAGTGATTTATCCCGCGTTTCCTCATCAACGCCTGAAAGTCACCGTTGTAAAACTCCTTGCCGTTGTCGGTCTGTAAATTTTTCGGACATCTGCCGGTCTTTAGGATTCTCGTCATTGCCGTCGTCACTTCTCTGCCGCTCTTGGTCTTTAATGCCACCGACCAAGCGTATTTCGAGAGGGTATCGATTACAGTGAGAATGTACTGGTGACCCGCATCGACGTAATTGCGCATATCAACAAGATCGGCCTGCCAGAGATCGTCGAAGCCACGCACGATGACCCTTCTGTGTGGAAAATTTATCCTCGCCGGTGCATGGAGCTCCTCCACCAACTGTATCTTTTCTTTGCTAATTTTTTTTTTTTTTTTCAAACATGGACAGATTCCTATAATTTATAAGTATTGCTAAGTGTTTCACGTATCAGATCTTCCTTACTCACTTTATCATCCAATTTTTCACAAATTGTTTGCAAAATTTGGTCCATCTTTTTCTCAAATTGTTCATTATGTTTATTCAATGTTATTGTCAAATATTGTTTAAATTCGAGCAGTAAATGTTCTAAATTTGGTTCGTGAAAGTGTTTCCTACTCTCACCATCCAGTCCAATTCCAAATTAATTTTTCGACATTTCGAATGCACTACTGTCACTTTTTTTTTCAAAATTCAGTCTCTTGTTGTTGCTCGTTATTCCTCTTTTTGATGACTCGTAATGTCGAGAGTATACATTCTACGATGTATGTTAAACAAATGTAAATTTCACAACAGCAGGAATCAGACATTTAATTTTTTTTTTTTTTTTTTACCTCGTACTACCGAAAGACGTTGATATTACACTGAGGTAAGAATGTAACGTGCAACTTTCTTTATACGATAAGATGCTCGTCGCGCAACTCCTCGATTATCGACTGTATCTCGTTGTGATGACTCGTATTACCGGCAGCCACCGATGCGATCAAAAGTCTCAAACGTTCGATCAATTCATTCGGATCGTTCCAATGTACGTAGTTGATTGGTCCCTCGGTGACACGCATAAGACCTTTACCCTTTTTTTTTTTGATGATGTTGACGCGTCAGACGTTGACGATTTTCTTGCGCCTGATGTTGATGGTAACCGATCAGGCGGTAACATTGGTTTTCCCAATAGCAATGGTTTCATAATTTCTGTATATTTTACACCTTTATTACCCTTGGTTTTTTTTAAAGTATCGTTTAACAGTTTATGCGCCTTAGTTTGATTGAGAATACTCTTGTATTGTTCCAAATCTTCGGGTTTTATAATAGCTCGATTGGGTTCTCTTATGAAAACTAGTTCATAAGTACCTACTGTACCGGTGTATAGCGTCTTATCGAGAATAATATCTCCTTCATGACTAATATCAAATTTACATCTACCAAGCGTCAGTTGTTCATTGTTATAACGAGGTCCAAAAGCACGATCAATCAAGTTTTCCCTATCGGTCAGAAGTAATTTAATATACTTGCCAGGGATTGGATGTATTCGATTATGTTGAAAGGCATATTGTAACAAGCGTGGTTCCTCGTTTTCATCAATATTTAATTTTTCTAGCAAACTTTTTTTCGAATCGGGCGACGTTTGATCGGTTATAGAAGACTTGTCGTCGGTCATGAAATCCAATGGATTCGTAATAGTTTCATCACTACTATTAAGATTCTTCGCTCTTTTATGCGGTGTCGATGTGAAGTAGGCTCCCCTCTTCAATTTATCGTTGTATTTGACAAACGAATTATTATTATTATTATTTGTTATCCTCCGTTTGCGAAACGAGTTTCTTCAATGGATCGACTATCGGCTTGAATGTCTTGTTCAAACTGCTCTCCATTATCGCCTTCTCCGATTTCAAGGCACGATGCTTGTCGCGAATGACCTCGCTCGTTTTGGCGATCCTCTTCAGAAGCGATTTTTCATCCATCGCGATGCTGTATACAACAGCTTTCCTCGAATTGAACGGTTTTTAACCGACCTGTTGCGATGCTGTATACAACAGCTTTCCCCGAACCGACACGGGTTTTAACCGACCTGACGCGGTTTCTTAACAGATCCGAACGGCCTGCACTCCACTATCAAACTGACACTCAAGGCCGTGATCGTGGATTGAAACCTTACCGGCCTGATTATCGACATTCACAAGGCCGTTCACTCGATCGTGGCGTACTCGTTGAAACCTTTGCGATATCGACCGTTCTTCAGAGAGCTATCCTTGTCTATTACTAAGAAACCGTAATCGCGACTCCAACAGGTCGAACACAATGTGAGAAATTTCTCATACGACATATCACTGTTGACGTGATCGTTGAAAATATGCTTCAGATTAGTTCCATCCTGCTTAAATATTATTAGCAAGTTTGCGTTATCTCGTATCAGATGCTTTGGTATTTTCGCATAAATCTGACAGAGGTAGAAGCAATTGATGTTTGAATGTCTACCCATGCAAAAGTAGTCCCTTATATTGTCCAGCTTGTCGTTGGCCACATCGTCGAATATGAAAATAGAGTTCGGCTTTGCATCCGCGACGTTCACAACCTCGCAATTGTTTGAAAATGGAAAGTAACCAATTTCCTCCATGTCCTGCAGAAGCTGCTCCAGATATCGATACTTCGGTTGCTGCAGCGACTTCCAGTAGACGTACAGGTTCTCGAATCTCACACCGTGCGGACTCTCTATGAGGCTCAGCAACACGTTTGTCTTACCGCAATTCGACGGACCGCAAACTATGCAGCGTATCGTAGATGGTAATAGCGATCCGTGGCGTTTTCTTATTTGCGTGGTAGCATCGTGAGCATCCAAATTTGTCACGCGAATAGTCGGCACGTGCTTCACGAAATGCATCCTCGCTATTAACCTTCGGAAACAGCTGTATCGTTCATTTATATTTCGCGAATTACGGAACTATTCGGTCAGTTGCCATTACGATGGCGTTCATGCTAGTCGTCGTCGATTCCCTGCAGAACTTGACGAATCATCAGCTCGAACACATACCGAAGATCGTATTGCTGGAGTACTTTCCAGACAGTATCGCGAGTGTGTGGGAAAGATTACCTCGGCACATTCGCGCGGACTCGGATGTGCAGCAATATCAATATTGCTTGCAACACTATAATCTACTTAATACCACTCACCACGACGGACCACCGAGACGGATGAAAGACTGTTACGTTTGTCAGCAAGAGAAGCAGTTGCTCTAAATGTCTGGATCATTCTTCAATAAAGTCTTGAAATTGCCATTTGAGCTACACGTGCCCGGTTACAATTATTGCGGGCCCGTCACTCGACTTCGCGAAAGATTGGAGCGCGGCGATCGTGGTATAAATCCGCTGGACGAGGCCTGCCTCGATCACGACTTAGCATATTGGCACAACGAGGATCTACCGGAGCGTCATCAGGCCGATAAAGTGCTAGCGAGGAGAGCGCGTGAACGTATTACCGCAAGAGACGCGATCTTGGGTGAACGCGCGGTCGCCGAAGCCGTATGGGTATCGATGAATGCTAAGCGTAAACTTGGTTTGGGATTACATAATATTGTCGCGATGAAGAAAGCAGTAGCGGCTAAAAAAAAGAACAACAACAACAACAAAATTGGTACTACTACTACGAGGAAGAGAAGAATTCGAGTGCAGAGGAAACGGGGCGGTATAATACCTATACTCCCACAGCTAGGTGCAGTCGGAGCACTGGCAGGTGGAGCATCGGGTATAGCGACGGCTGTAAACCGTGCAAAAGCTGAGAGAGAACGATTGCGGGAAATGCAACGTCACAATCGCGCGATGGAAGCGTCGCGCGAGAGAGGCCGAGGTCTTTATCTGAAACCGTACAAGCGAGTCGTCGGAGAGGGAAACCGTGGAGGTGGAAAAAAAACAACAAAAAAAACGGTCGGATAAGAGGAAGAAAATGAATGAAGGGAAATTTCGTCGTCGTCGCGATGCTCTCCCGGATTCAGGTGCTACTAGTAACATACAATTGGCACGCATCTGCCGACGCATACCATACTTCCGTGGAGTCTTTATGCGCACATCTATGCCGCTCGACGGGCCGCGGTGCAACAAGTGCGCGATCGTGAATCTCGACGATCAATGCGGCCCTGGTACCCACTGGGTAGCCTACGTCAAGCGTAACGACATCGTCGTATATTTCGATTCCTTTGGAAATTTGAAACCGCCGAAAGAATGTGTGCGTTACTTTGGTCCTAACGTTACAATCTACTACAATCATGATCGATATCAATCGTACGATAAAAGAAATTGCGGCCAGTTGTGCGTGAAATTCCTGCGAGAACAGATACTTTGAAAAAAAAAAATGTCTTTCACCGTGACATTATCGGATCGTAAATCAGTATTAAATTCAGATTTCTTTCCCCCGATCAATCTGCAAGACGATCGGTACGAGATCGGTCTCGTGGACATGCAAACGTACAACTCGATAGCCAATGTGGACGAGACGAATAATAAGTTCTACTACGATAACGATAAGGTATTGACGATACCCAGAGGCTGTTTCGAATTGAGTGCGATAAATGAGTATTTGCAGTCTCAAATTTCTGCGAGACACGAAATTCAAGACGACATTGACAGCGTTATTCTTCTACGAGCGAATAACAATACACTGAAGAGTGAAATATTCTGCAAATATTCGATTGACTTTGGAAAACCGAATAACATTGGCTCACTACTGGGCTTCTCGTCGAATCGCGTGATCGAACCGAACGCTCAGGCTGAATCCGACGAAACCGTGAACATTGTGAAAACAAATATTCTACGCATCGAGTGCAACATTGCGGGTGGTGCGTACACCAACGGTAGACCCCGACACATTATTCACGAGTTCTTTCCCAGCGTACCACCGGGCTATAAAATCTCGGAGGCACCGAAAACCGTCATTTATCTACCGGTCATCGTCAGAGTAATCGACCGTCTCACGTTACGTATCCTCGATCAGGACGATCGTCTCGTAGACTTTGGACGTGAAGAAATTACCATAAGATTGCACATTAAGAAAAATGTTAATTTACAAAAGTAACGAGGATTATGAAGCGGTGAAACTGGATGAAACGTTCGCTAGTCGTTCGTCCTACGTGGAGTCGAATACACCGGTTCATCGGAGTGAAAATCCCGACAAGAGGAGCTTCTTGCTAACGAGAAGAAATATAGAATTTTTACAATCATTCGGATTCACCGTGAAGAGATTGGGCGAAGGTACATAGTGGAACAATGGCAGATCCCTTGAACGTCACCGCACCGCTGACCTACGACAATCGCATCATCAAAATGGAGATGCATGCCTACAATCCGTATGCGAACGCCTCGTTGGCGAACAGCGACGAGATTCGCATTCCCATACAGCAGCAAGATTTGATACTCCTGCCGTGCGAGAGTTATCTCTACGTCGAGGGTCAGCTAGTGGAGGGCACGCGTGACGCGAGCGCCAGCAACGAGGATATAGTTACGCTCGACTGCAATTCCGCGGCCTTTCTCTTCGACGAGATTCGTTACGAATTGAACGGTATCGAGATCGACCGATGCAGAAACGTCGGTATTACCAGCACTCTGAAGAATCTCGTTTCCCTGAGCACCGAGGAGAGCGCCAGTCTACGTCATTCCGGATGGTTCGTCGCTACAGCCAAAGACCGGCTCAAATAGGAGGCGGCTGTTAAGAATTTCAGCTTTTGCGTGCCCCTGAAAATGCTGCTGGGATTCTGCGAGGATTATCGGCGAGTCGTCGTTAACGCGCGTCACGAGCTCGTTCTCATTCGCGCCCGCGACGATACAAACGCCATTTACTCATCGGTGAAAATCACCGATTCGTCGATCAAGCTGCTACGAGTGCAATGGAGAATACCCCATGTGACCCTGAACGAAATTACGAAACTCCAATTTCTCAGTATCGTCGAGTAGGACAAGAGTCTGTCACTCGCTTTTCGCGCCTGGGAACTTTACGAGTATCCGCTTCTGCCCAAGACGCAGCGACACACGTGGTCCGTGAAAGCGTCCACGCAATTGGAGAAGCCGCGATACGTCATTCTGGCGATCAGAACGAACAAAAAGAGTAGTTAGCACGAGGATGTGCTGAAATTCAGTCATTGCAAAGTACTCGATGTCAAACTCTATCTGAATTCCGAATCTTATCCGTACGATCGTCTCGACACTGATTTCACGAAATCCCGCTACTCCGTCCTCTACGACATGTATGTAAAGTTTTTCATCTCCTATTAAGCTGGTGAGAAACCCGCGAGACCTATGCTCGACTATACGGACTTCTTGACGTACGGGCCGCTCTTCGTTATCGACTGCTCGCATCAGAACGAGTCCATAAAAACCGGCACGGTCGACGTCAAACTCGAGATCGAGTGTATGGAAATCATTCCGGATAATACTACAGCCTACTGTTTAATTATACATGATAAAATTGTAGACTATAATCCGCTTACGAATATTGTTAGGAATGTAAGTTAGATATGTAAGGTTAGAAAAAAAATAAAGCACTTTTTAATAAATATATAAAGCATTTGTTTCACTCATTTATTATACAAAACACTTATTGTTTAATCTTAAATTCTAAATTATTATAATTCCCGCCTAAGTATTTCATGATTAAAATATTTTTTGATGCCGCATTTATCAGCTCCGTAAACTGATCATGCGATTCGAGTAAGGCAGCCATCCGGGCAGGGAGATAAAACCAATCCTCCGTTAATAGTTTCGCTATTATCCTCATTCCATATTTAGTCTTTATTTTCATCATTCCAATTATGTCATATTCTTTATTTTCCTCAAGACTGTTTAATTTAACAAATGTCTTCTCAGGGATGAAAGCGAATGCATTAACTCCAGTTAAAAATGCCATTTTATCTAGACCCTGTATTACACAAAACTAGTATTATTATTATTATTATTGAAAAAAATTAAAACAATATTTGAATAATATATTCCTACCTTTCTTTAGCAGTTTTTTTCAAAGTAATCAGTTGAAACTGAGGTATAAACTGATCTGAGTATTCTTACTGGTTGTGGTTGATGCACTAAATAAAGTACTGATCTGAAGATTCTTGCTGGTTGTGTGGTCGATGCACTAATTAAAGTTTGAACAGATTGAAGCTGGATCACTATTGTTCGAATCCATTTATATAGGAAAAAATTGTTGATGGAGGGGGTAAAATTCATTGATGGAAGGGTAAAAAATTTTTTGTTGAAAACGTGTGCAGATTTTTAACATGTCATTAATACTGATTAGTAAGATGATATACTGCTAATTAATCAATTTATGACTCTATTAAAAGAATATGCATGAATCATTCAAGCACATTTTCATTTTTAAGAAAAGAGGAGATGATCTTCAATGTTTTAGCGATCAATATATCTGTAACGATCTATCATCTGAATAAAATATATATTAAAATTTTTTAAAAGAATATAATTTTCATAGAGAGCTGCAATTGCTGCTGCACATTTTAGATTTTGCTGTATCAAAATATATGTTTTATCCTCAATACATACGTCTTAAGAAATAATAATCCTAAACGTGTAACATAATCTATATGTAGCGTTTTAGAGGTTCTTAATTTTTATCTCGTGCTGAAAATGAATACCATGAAGATATTTGTATATCTGAAGCATGCTTCTCTCTTGAATCTTTATTACATGCATTTTCAGGATGATTTTAATTTCAATGCTTAGTAAGATGATGATATGTGTTTGTTTATCTAAACTTGGGGTGTAATTTCATCAAATGACACGTATAAGTACCCTCAACACCGTCGTTGAAAGGGTGTTGGAAATGTTATAAAAATCTGAGTAGTTCCAGACTGCTTATTAAAGTTTGCTTCTACCTCTGATCTGTTTTGCATTAAATTAAACATGTGTACCAGTAATTTGTATAATAATAATAATAGTTTACGCCGAGAATCCACAGTCGATGGTGGTATAACAAATCTTTTAAACGAAATTGGTGTTGGAGCAGATTTAGGGGCGATAATTAGACTTTTATTAAATGATATTGAAGAAGTGGAGGAAATGAGTGGTGATGATAATGAAGATGGTTATGATGGTGATGATGAAGAGGAGGAGGTTTTAAGGGACGAAGGACGTCAAATGAATCTAGTAGTGGAGGACTATGAGGAAGAAATGGAAGTGATAGTTGTGGAGGACGATGAGGATGAAATGGAAGTGATAGTTGTGGAAAGTGAGGATGAAGTGGAGTTTTTGTATGAAGAGATAATGTTTTGGATAATGAAGATGACAATGAAGATGAAGTATTAATTTTGGATGAGTGATTGAAATGATTAGCTTTTATATTATTAGTGTGCTGAGAATTTTTAGTTGGTGAGTATAATTAAAAATACAGTGTATATAAACATATAAGCTTCTTTGTGATAGTGTAAGTTAAGAACTAAGAGTTTTTAAACAGTGAAACATACAACGGTGCATTGTACTTGGGTGTACATCAGGCTACGTGTCAAATCCTGAGAAAGTGCACTTTTTCTATGTACCGAAGGATGAAGGCACAAGAAAGCATTGCAAATATAGCTTTAAGAAGAACTGACATGTTAATTAATACAAAGCAAGCAGTATGTCATCACCATTTTCGCGAAGAAGATATTTTGTGGAGAAAGGAATTACGTGATTTAAAGGGTAATATTCTTGGTATGATAAGTAAATTTAAAACAAATAATATTATTCAAGTTATAAATGACAAGCATGCATAGCTTACAAAAAATGGAACTACAATTATATACATATTCTATACTTTTATTTCATAAACCAATTGCATCTAAATATTTTAATTAACTGCGTAGCATGTGCATACTATAAATTATTTAAATTTATATTAATACGGTGAACACAGTTTAATATAAAATATTAAATCTTTTAGTCTGCAACGTTTAACATACCAAGGCTGAGAAAAGGGGTTGTACCATCACAATTTCCTTGATATGAAGGTATTATTTCTTTATGCCGTAGATTATCTGGTAGTAGAGAATATGACCTAATAATAATATGACCTAATAAGATTATCGCCTAAAAACGCTAACTTCACATTGGTGAGAAGGCGGTATTACAAATTATTGATTAAATCGTCTGAATGTCTAAAATCGAGAAGCTGGCAACGTTGGACTGGATGGTTGTCATTTGGTTATGTGTGCGTGAATATCCATGAGTTCTCTTACTCCGAATTTTGAATTTTTAGCGGCGACCGTAATCTTTGACGACGTCGTTTTTAATAGAATTAAATTTTTGTAAAATAAATGTAGACAAAAACGTGTCAACGTATTTCACGATAATTATCGAATATATTATTATTTAATTTAGGAAGATAGAGTTGTCATTTAAATTGAATAGACTAAAATGTTACACATCTTTAAATTACAAGTATCTACAGAGATTCCATGATCATATTTATTCAGGTTTGAATGTTATAAAACACTCAAACCTGAATAAATATGATCATGGAATCTCTGTAGATACTTGTATTTTAAAGATGTGTAACATTTTAGTCTATTCAATTTAAATGACAACTCTATCTTCCTAAATTAAATAATAATATATTCGATAATTATCGTGAAATACGTTGACACGTTTTTGTCTACATTTATTTTACAAAAATTTAATTCTATTAAAAACGACGTCGTCAAAGATTACGGTCGCCGCAAAAAATTCAAAATTCGGAGTAAGAGAACTCATGGATATTCACGCACACATAACCAAATGACAACCATCCAGTCCAACGTTGCCAGCTTCTCGATTTTAGACATTCAGACGATTTAATCAATAATTTGTAATACCGCCTTCTCACCAATGTGAAGTTAGCGTTTTTAGGCGATAATCTTATTAGGTCATATTATTATTAGGTCATATTCTCTACTACCGATTATCTATAGATTTTGCTTAACGCTTTTTGCATCAAGAGATACGGTAGTGTATTGACGGCAAGGCTACATTTAGGGTAAAGCGGCTTCAGCGGAGTCAGTAACATGCTGCAAAGATTCAAGGTTATGCGAGCGAAAAAATCACCCCAAAGAGAATCTGTTTTACCATCTAGGAAACTGCTTTTACCGACTGGGACCTGACGTCAGACAAGTGGAGGTGTGACGTAAAAAGGCTGCAAGTATCCTCACGCACCCCCGCAACCCTCTCGCCACTACTTGCTGCGAGCTCACGTGGAGCAGTGATGATAGAAAGCGGGTATTCGTTCCCCCCACTATGCAACCATAGGCTCACTACGACACCGAAAGCCTTCTGGAAATTCTGGCTTGCGTGAGACATCCCCACTCATGTCCCTTCTCGCTGATCACATATACCATCAAAGCGATGCATACGTGTCTCGGCTTCCGTCGCTTGACTTCGGCAAGCTTCGTTGAACGTAAGTACGAAAGAGAGCGGTATACTTTTCCCGGACCTCTCTTTCTCGCGCTCGATCTTCGTTCGTTTAGCCAACGAGCAAAGCCGTGCTAGCCGAAGCAAATTAAGAAATGTCTTTTCTGGCAGCTATGATAAAAAAGCTGGCCACGTTGAATGAATATTAAAATAATATTTATAAGCAGCCATTAACTTATTAGATTTTATAATAAATAAGGAAATGCGATGATTTTACGTAACATTGATCAATTTTGTTGAGACTCATATGTTACGTATTATTGTTAAAAATATTTCATTTTCTTAATTTATTATTTAATCTAGTAGATTAATGGTAATAAAAAAAAATTCATTATGAAAATAAAATTTAAAAAAATTGCACGAGTCTTCGGGAATCGAACCCGAGCCCGCGATAACAGCAGGCAATCGCCTTACCATCTACGCTATGGCACTTATTTGGCAGCTTAGAAGCAAAGTCGCAAGTCGCCTATTAAAGCGATGGAACCTTTCTCGATTAAGTTTAATTTCCCGAAGAAAGAATTAATTATAATCTTATATTTATTTACTTCGTATGTCTTTTCATAATAAAACAAAATATTTTTTTTACATATTTCTAAACATTAATGACTTTAACAGCTGTAGCTTCAAAAAGTGACTCTAACATTGCGGAGAACATTTTTGAAAGCTGCAGAATTAAAAATAAGTAACCCAAGAATCGTATTTGGTATTTAATATGTCATTCCTATTGCAATCTATTTAATTTAAAATATCTCATAAATAGAATAACGATTAATCGTTCTTAACAAGTAAAAGCACGTGGCTGACAGAGATTAAGTCGAGATTTATAATAGATAATATATGAAAAAAATAAATAAATTGCGATCGATTTTTTGCATTTTCAAATAATAGTATCGCATAATTAAAAGAGGTAGAGCAAAAGTGGATGAGCTAGTCTAAAGGATCGATATCGCAATTTTGGCAAATCATCGAATAGTTTCTCCCGATCTTTCTTCTTTAATTTTTACAATTTCTAAGAAATAAGCATATCTGCGTGTAGCCCTAAATGTCTACTTTCTACGATGTCTAAACAACTTTTTTCGATAAAAGCAATTTTTCGGGCTCAAAAAGGCACTTCATGCGCCGTGTACCCGTACCTTAATGTTCGTACGGAAGGAGAAAATCAAAATTAGCAAACGATGCTTATTTCTCAGAAATTGTAAAAATTAAAGAAGAAAGATCGGGAGGAACTATTCGATGATTTGCCAAAATTGCGATATCCATTGTAACGAAGTTCCCCGTTACGTATACGAGATACCGAATAAAGAACATAAAAGCTACCGAACAGTGGATATTATTAATCCCTACGTTACCGACTCGTGAGATAGGCTCACGAGTGGATTATAGCTAACGTCAAGGATAGTCCCCGTTGACAGGCAGAGGCCCGGATGAAAAGACCGGCGCTCCAGTAAACGATGTCCAGGTTGTCCTGAGAAGTAAGGCAGGGCCATGCCAAACAACCCAGGCAACCTGAGATAAGGAGAAGCGGCCTCGGGGAGTCCTAAAACAATGACAGTGTCTATAAGTCCCCACGAGGAGGGGAAATAGAACATCGAGTCTGGCTTGAACGCTGGTTACGCGCGTCAAGCAGGCTGCGCGAATGTCGTGCGCAGACTGCCATAGCAGGCAGTCGGAACGCGACCATGGGACTGTGCTGATGTGTCCGTGCGTGCTGGTGAGCGCGTGACGCGGCACTCAGACAGCCATGGGTCGGTTCGCGTACGTGAGGCGTGTGCTATAGGCCAGCCTGCACGTACGTCACGACTGGATACCGGCCAATGCATAGTGGGTTGTGCAGGGGCGTAGTTAGCCCGTTGGAATGTGTCCCGGTGCCCTCCGTAATCCCATAGGCGTGCGCTATGGCTGGACGGGCCGTGAACGTTGCCTCCGTGGTGGTCCGCTCCTGGCAAAACGCTATGCTCTGGCAATTGATACCGCATGTTCCCGCACTCCTCACCACCACCTGTGTGTGTGGGTGGTGAGGGAGAAATGTATGCCCCTCAGCAGGCAGGTCTGCGAGGCTCGGACTTCCGTAAGGAACCCTCCCCTCTCTCCACGACCTAGCATACTGAGCGACCCTGGCTACCGCTACCGTCCATATGCATGGCCGCAGGGCCGTATAAGATGCATAGAGAATGGGGTCGAAGGACCCAATTGATAACGTAGGGTTGTTGGCCACCCAACTGACCAACTGGCGCCCTGATACCGATAGAAAAGGACGGGCGAAGGTAATGAGAAAACCCGTAGTGTGAGTGGCCCCTCGCACTGACAGGAATAACGTTACACCATCCTTTAGACTAGCTCATCCACTTTTGCGCTACCTCTTTTAATTATGCGATACTATTATTTGAAAATGCAAAAAATCGATCACAATTAATTTATTTATTTTCATATATTATCTATTATAAATATCGACTTAATCTCAGTCAGCCACGTGCTTTTACTTGTTAAGAACGATTAATCGTTTTTCTATTTATGAGGTATTTTAAATTAAATAGATTGCAATAGGAATGACATATTAAATACCAAATACGATTCTTGGGTTACATATTTTTAATTCTGCAGCTTTCAAAAATGTTCTCCGCAATGTTAGAGTCGCTTTTTGAAGCTACAGCTGTTAAAGTCATTAATGTTTAGAAATATGTAAAAAAAATATTTTGTTTTATTATGAAAAGACATACGAAGTAAATAAATATAAGATTATAATTAATTCTTTCTTCGGGAAATTAAACTTAATCGAGAAAGGTTCCATCGCTTTAATAAGCGACTTGCGACTTTGCTTCTAAGCTGCCAAATAAGTGCCATAGCGTAGATGGTAAGGCGATTGCCTGCTGTTATCGCGGGCTCGGGTTCGATTCCCGAAGACTCGTGCAATTTTTTTAAATTTTATTTTCATAATGAATTTTTTTTTATTACCATTAATCTACTAGATTAAATAATAAATTAAGAAAATGAAATATTTTTAACAATAATACGTAACATATGAGTCTCAACAAAATTGATCAATGTTACGTAAAATCATCGCATTTCCTTATTTATTATAAAATCTAATAAGTTAATGGCTGCTTATAAATAATATTTTAATATTCATTCAACGTGGCCAGCTTTTTTATCATAGCTGCCAGAAAAGACATTTCTTAATTTGCTTCGGCTAGCACGGCTTTGCTCGTTGGCTAAACGAACGAAGATCGAGCGCGAGAAAGAGAGGTCCGGGAAAAGTATACCGCTCTCTTTCGTACTTACGTTCAACGAAGCTTGCCGAAATCAAGCGACGGAAGCCGAGACACGTATGCATCGCTGTGATGGTATATATGATCAGCGAGAAGGGACACGAGTGGGGATGTCTCACGCATGCCAGAATTTCCAGAAGGCTTTCGGTGTCGTAGTGAGCTTATGGTTGCATAGTGGGGGGAACGAATACCCGCTTTCTATCATCACTGACGTGGAGCCTCCGATTTCCCCCACCACCACTTAGCATTTCTTGACTCCCCCCACTACCTCGCAACCAGGCTGATCCGAGTAGACAGGAGTGGGGAAGGGGGGCCAGAACCGGCCTAGCTTGTCTACTCACTTTTATTAACAGTTCCCTTTTTTAAAAACAAAAGAAGTTTGTACTTCTCCGCTGATTCGTATTGTCGTATACGCATATACACATACGCACGTAACTACGTCGATTATAAATATTACCTCCTAATGTCTCACTTTCCTGATCCTAGTGCTAAGGAAATTCATTTTCTGCCTATTTTTAAAAGGATCCTCGATAGCACCTGTAACGTCCAAGCCGTTTATCCTATAACGTGACAAATCCAGACGGGATTTTGCCACGTTAAGAACTCTACATTTTCGCACCTAGCGGGCGATTGGTCGTATGTGAGAGCTTTCGCGCAGATCCCAGCGCCACTGCAAGCACGCGTTGAAACTCAAACATGCCTAGAAAACTGGCATAAGCGACAGACGTAGGTGCGAAGACTGACGAGAGAACCGCGTAAAGGGACAGACGTGTATAATATTGCCTGCGAGATTCTAGAAGGAGCATCAGCTAGCGAAGACGCTTTGCCTGTACCAGCGCCGAAAGATGAAATGGACCATGTGAAAAGCCAGAGAAGACGATCGCCTGGGAGATCGTAACTGGAATGCGATCCAGTATAGAATTTTGGAAGCCAATACCAGCGTCGACGGAGAAATAAGAAACAAGCGTGCATCCTGGCCAGGAAAGTACATGGTTGTTAGCTTAGAACAAGGAATTATTAGGTATGCGAATTAACCTAATCTCGCTATGCAGTCTCCGGCCAAGTGTGTGCCACTGCGTGGAGGAGACACGTAGAAATGAAGAAAACGGCAACTAAAAAGAACAAGACAGAATTGTAGAATTAGCTAGCAACAGAGTTCGGCACTCGGATGACTCTGAGAAAATAGAATCGGTAAGCCGGGAAAACAGAAAGAAAAGTGCTTCAGTAGGAGAGAAGGCCATTGGAGTGGCCCATAGCTGGCCCCGCGCCCCGAAAACTGTAAGAAATAGGATAAGAATAAACCTGAATGAGTCGAAAGGTACTTGGTAGAGGCGCCGTGTAAAGAATAATTGTAAGTTTCGCGACACGATGGCTTACTGTGGATTTCCCGTATAGGCGGTCGGGAGGTGCCCTGGCGATAGAAGCCAGCGTAAATAATTTGTGTCAACCTTATATAATAAGCACCAAACAGTTCAATATAGTAGTTGTAAATTTTTAGTTGGAAATGTTGAATGTACTTATTTATTTCAAAGAAAAAAACCATCTAGGAATCGCGCGTTACAATTCTTAATTCTCAGGCGTTCTGATAGCTTCAATCTATTGTTTCTTTTAAATAGATTTGTTACTATAAAGTAAATTCCCTTTATGTTATAACGCTCAGACTGAGTTATATCCATTAAAGTTTTTTCTTGAGCATTTCGACGACTGCGTTTATTTTTCTTTACGCTTACTATTAAGAATAAATATCTTATTTGTATTTTAAAATGCTTATTTTATATTCCCAAATGTGCGCAAGTGACCGTTCTTATCTTCGCGCCGCGGACCCGGCGCCTATTTCTCCCCCTTTCTTTGAAAGGAATTAATTAACTTTATTGTTAGACAATGTTTCTTTGATCATTTTTCTTTTGGAAATCAATTTTGCCTTTTTAGCCGTTTAAAATGCTAGCACTTTTTCTTTTATTCCCTTTAGCCGGGAATAAAATATTGCCTGCAGCACCTTAAATTCAAAAGATCTTTAATGTCCAAAAATTGTCCGGAATAAAAATGTCCAAATCTTTCCCATTCTACAAATCTCCATATTTTTTCTCCTCTTAGAATTAATTTACTTAACAATTACTAATTTCTTTGTCTTTTCTCATTTTATTTTCTCGAAACTCCACCGTTAGTCATCCCACTTGCGATAAGGCTTTCCACTCAGACGCTAATCAATAGATTTTACGCTTACTGCCTTATGCTATTCTATCCTTTCCCTAATACTCCGTGTCCAATTCTTAATCATCAAATCCGTTCTGTTAAGAGCATGGCCCCAAAGGAAATTTTCGTTTGTGAGCGGTTATGATATAAATATATTAGGACCAATCTATCCCAAAGGATCTGTGCCTATTGCGAGACCGCCCTTCCGGACAACAAGCGAAATATCTTAGCGACAATGCGCAAGCACTGCCTTAGAGCTAAGAAAGATGTTAATCACATCTTTTGCAATATCTTTCATAGATCACTTTTATTCACCGCCCCGCTTAACACTTGCTTTTGCTGCAGACATGCATTTTATCAACATAAGAAACCCCTTGAACGGGAAGGTAATAATCGAATCTTTGTAAATTCCATTATCTACGACGGTAGATATTGGAATTTTGTTTTTCTAGACCCCAATAAATCATGGGGAACATAATTACGACAAATATATTAAGTGTTATTCCTCCGTATCCATTCGGGCATTTTTCGTCACACTTAACTAGTTCAATCGTTTTTCTTTTCTCCGTAACCATTTGGACCACCGTCTATATAAATCCAATCATAGGAATAAGAAACATTAGGTTACTGGATATCGGGTCCCACGCGCAGCGAGATATCGAATCACAGGCAGCTACGTGCATAATATTTTAAAACTTGCCCTTGCAAACGGTCGACCGTTTAACAATTTAATTGTTGTAGGATCATTATTTATAACCTTAAAACAGTGATCGACTTCCCCTCGCAAGTGTCTTTCCTTTTTCCGATACATTTTTCTTGCGCCTAGATTAGAGCATACTTTGCTCATGCGATGGCTAATGCCATATTTAATTATTAAACTTTGTTTAATATTTTTAATAATTGCGTTTTAGTAATAAGTAAACGATTGTATGTAAAAGGTGCAAGCTCAGCACCTTTTGTCTCGTTCTCTAACGTACCCAAGCTTAGGCGGTAGTGCCTTCTGATTGGCTGAAGGCGACTCGACGCCCCCCCCCCCCCCGCCCCCCAAGGTAATTATTTAAGAGCGAAACGGGTGGACGCCGCACGCTTTTTCTAATTTACTTTCACTCCTTTCGCACGTCTTTGATTCTAAACTGGGTCAGTCCCAGTCCGGTAAATTAATTCTTCAGATTTGATTGTATTGTGACCTAGAAAGTGAGAGCAAGTTCGCATTTTAATTTTTGTAATTTTTCCAAACATACGAAATCATTAGTTGTACTTTTATACGTGAGTGAATTATTTATTCAATTAAAACTCATTTTTTGTCACAACCGACTGAGTGCACACATCTTTTCATGATCATACTCACAGTCATCCCTGGTTCCCTACAGCGACGACGACCGTAGTCCAAACGACAGTTAACAGGAGAGTTTCCCTACTACTTTTTTTTCCATTTCAATTGTTTATTTATCACCAGGTAACAATTTGAATTATAATTATTTCTGAATTTTAAATTCATCTCTATTTTTCATTTTGTGCGCCCAGAGTTCTTTTCCTTACCTACGACGCCTTATCTGAAAAGAAAATTACGCTACCTAAAGACTCAATCGACAATTTAAAACTTGTAGTTTGAATATCGCGCTTCCTAAACTATCAGTTTAGCGATCGAATAGCTCTGGACGATACACACTCATTTAGTTAAACAGTTTAAAAATAATACGGCGTTATTCGTAGATTAATATTCAAGTCGCTTTATCATTTCGGTGACGCGGCATATGAACTGTTTTAAGGTAGTCAACAAATAAGTAGTATATTAAAAAAGCTATTATAAGAAATTGTATTTTTGTCTTTTTTTGAAAATCCTACTGTTTTATCAGATAGAGCAGTTTGCTGTGTGCATCATTGAAAGAGCAAAATGACTTGTGAAATTGGATTTTCAAGTAAGGCCATAGTCTTGTCTAGAAATTTCAATCTAAGTGGTGAGCTTGAGGAATCCCTTTAATAATAAATAAGCTTTTTCTCATTTTATGATAGGAAAAGCAACAAAATTAAAAATAGTTTATTGTTAATGCTATAAATTATTATTCATAGTGTTTGCACGCTCTTAGGTATGAGAAGATTTCAAATAAGTTAGTAAATAATTATGCTTTTTTCTTTTTCACTTTATTACTATTTGCTTGGTGAATTGTAAAATATTTCTATTTGGTGACCATATCAACTTCTAGTCACTATATACCAGAATCTGACCTATCAATTGGCTAATTTTACTGGCAAGTGCATTTAGGCAGACACTATGCAAATAGTACTAGGAAAAAAGGCAAAAACTATGGGCAATCTACTGCATACAAAATATTTTTTTTTAATTTTGTGGTTTATCCTTTCATAAAATCAAAAAATGGCTAATTTATTTTTAAAGGGATCCCTCAGGTTCTCCACTTAGATTGAAATTTCTAGTGGATTATGGCCTTAATTGAAAACCTATTTTTGAGTAGTTTTGCTCTTTCAATGATGCTGCAAACTGCTCTATCCGATAAAACAGTGAAAATCCAAAAACAGATAAAAAATAGTTTCTTCTACCAGCTTTTTTAATATAATACTTATTTGTTGACTACCTTAGACCAGTTCATATGTCGTATCACCAAAATGATAAAACGACTTGAAAAATAAGCTACAAATAAAGCCGTATTATTTTCCGGACTTTTTAACTACATAGGTGCTATCGAGGATCCTTTTAAAAATAAACAGAAAATAAATTTCATTAGCACCAGGATCAGGAATATAAGACATTAGGAGGTACTATTAAAACTCGGTGTAGTTACGTGCGTGTGTGTATATAAGTGTACGACTATACCGATCGGCGGAGAAGTACAAACTTCTTTTTTTTTTTGAAGATGAACTGCCAACGAAAGTGAAATTAAAGTTATTTTTCAATTGAATCATAGCCCTGATTTATCTGTTTAAAATTGATTTATCTCAGCAATGATGCTTTTCCGGATCTTATAGTATAGGACTTTTCAACTTAGTTTATGCTCAAGAATATGTGGTTAATATTAAAAGCATTATTGCTGATACACCCTGTACAGCAGGAGAATGAGTTTTTTTATTCTTGTACGATTTTTTAAAAGGCATCATAGAGCTATAAGAAAATTGTAACTGACACTGTAGAATATCAAGCTACTAATCAAATGTAATAGAGATCGAGCTTACAGGCACTATTTGTTCTTAAAAAAAGTGTTTTGTCGGTGGGAAATGTTTGTTCTTTTATTTAGAACCGATTTGAGGGGTGGAATAAAAAATATTCGCTAACTCCAGTTTTAATGGTCACCCTTATGAAAAATCATTAAATATATGTCGGATTATTATTATTCGGAGGAGATCAGGGGTTAGAAATCTCTTCCACTTCACTTTTCATTCTTATTTTAAACGAATCTTTATTTTTATAACAAATTACAAACAGGTCCTCTTCTATTGAGGGCAATACTACAACTGACTCAATAATACAAATTATAATCTCTTCTAGATAAAAGTTAACAAAAATAAAGGACGCCCTTGTAGCACAAAGTCTGGCATCCTCGTGTTTACATTGTAATTTTGAAAATTTGCCGTCATATATATTATTCAATGATCACCATAAATTATATGTATGGAATACTTTTATATTCACTTACAAAGCATGTTTTATATTTCAGATACGATATTTGTTCAGAAGGAGCAAATTGCGATTTAATGGGCTTAGCTTATGTAGGTGCAGCGTGCGATGCGCCAAAAGCAGCTTGTATTAATGAAGACAATGGACTTTTGCTAGGAGTTGTAATTGCTCACGAAGTAGGCCACATGTATGTTTCACTTTTAACAGATATAATTTAAACTTTATACAATGAAAAATATATGGAGCAGTATATTAACTGAAAAGCGTTAACTTATATTACAGAACGGCTCCATCTGTAATCTTAGTTCTTAAAATCAAACGTTATTTCCGAACAAATTTTAATTTTTGCAACAGTTTTTAGTTCATCGGAGGACTATCTTCGAAATAAAATAAATTAGTTTTTAATTAAAAATAAAATATTCTCTAGAAAAATTGTTATATTACAAAAATTAAAACGAAACTGCAGAAATGGGCAATTTTATTTAAAAGAAAATTGTTCCTATGAATGTATCAAGTCAAAAAATACTTCAATGCATTCTGAAATATAAGGCCAACCCTTGAAAATGAATAATTGTTATAAAATTTTATGCCGTAACTATTAGACAGAATTTAAAAAGTTGTACTATCTGGTAATGACTGAATGACGATAGTAAATATGCTATAAATACAGCGAAGAGATATAGAGAAGAAATAAAAGGGATTCAAATAATATTAATCTCACACCTATTCAACACATCAAGTTACACAGCCACACATGTTCTAAGTAGAGTCATGTTAGCGACAAAAATGAAAAACAATACAAGCCACCGTCCTACGTAGAAAAAAGAGCTTTAGTCATCCTGACCCAATATTGCTTTAACACGTTCGCTGTCACTGACGCGCTGACGCGTCTTATTTGACTGTGCTAGCATGCCACCGACGCTCCAGCGTGTCCAGAATTAAACTTTAGGTTACTGGTCATATTTTGTTGTAGACGTAAACAATACGGATATTTAATAATTTTTAACACAAAAAAAATAAGAAACTCGAAAAAGGGTTAGTGGCATAAACCGATAGTGCAGTGGCAGCGACCGTGTTAAAAAAATGCCAGATGTAAACTATCTTTTTGAATTAAACAAAATAAAGTGAAATTTGATCGATTGCTACATTTAATTTATAGAAATCATTGGAGTTAGTCATGCATGGCATTGAAAAGATGGTTACTGATCTCTTAAAATTTCTGGACCATATGTTATGAAAATTCACAGCCCAGACGGGTAAATATAAGGCTGAAACTGTATATATTGTAACGTTTCCAAATTGTTTTTCAGTCAGGAAATTTGGGGCTAGGTACCTAACACTGAAAAGCAGCTATTATCGGACATATATACTGTATATCCGTATAATGAATAAAAATGAAAATTTCTAATATTGTAAAAGTGAAGGAGGAGAATAATAGATATGTCTGCCATAAAACGGTAATGTTTTATCATATTAACAAACGGGCAGCCACTAATTGCAGTGATACTGCTAGTTAAAATGTACAGGATAATATTCATTTCCTCGAATAATTAAATAAACATAGCAAAAAATATTAATGTTTACTGTTCTATAAGAAGCAAATTTTGTAAATATCGTTACAGTGAAATACTTAAAATTTATTCAAACATCAGAACTACCTGCATCTTATTGTTTATAGTGTTACGACCCTAATCAATTAATTCCGAAAAATGAAAATTATTTTATTAAAAGAAATAAGATAGTTGAATGTAATCCCATATGCCAGAATCTGCAGCCACTGTCGCCGGGACTTTATCTTTCCCTACATTTGCATCTTGCATCGTGCGACTGCAAGTCCGTGAGAGAATTCTACCTCCCACTCACTCTAAGATGCTTTAATTCTTATTGGTCAAAGATAGGATAAATTCATTTTAAAAACGTTTCGATTGGCTTAGCCATCTTCCTGGATCACGATCCAGGACCCGGCGTCGGATTAATCGATTAGTCTTTAAGGAGGTTGATCCGATTTAGAATTAACGAACAAATGTTGATACAAAACTTTGTATAAGCTTAGTAGTATTAGAAAAGTCACTATATTAATTTTTAGATTGTTTGGATACTTATACAATTAGATATAAATAAAACAATTTGTTACGATTTAACATGTAATCTTATGGGCAGGCAAATTTTTTCTCTCTTCATACTTAAAATACGCGAAGATTAACGAACAGAAACGTGTGAAACTCTTAAAAAAAGTTAATAAGTATCTAATGATTACATGACAGATTGAAACATATCGATTTGGTAACTGTACCATCAATAAATCAAAAATTTTCTTCGGGAAACTGCTGTATTTTATAACGTCAACCTCCATTAAATGAAATAGTGGCAACGTCGCAATCGTCGTAGCCCGCGTTCTTTGAAAAGCATTCATCTATGCAGAATACATGAAAGGGAATTTGAGTTGATGGTTATTTAACAATAAAAGCAAAATAAGAACCTGAACAATAATTTATTAAATATCTAATAAACATTTTATTATTCCTGAAACATAATGCATGTATAATGCCTTATTTTTAAACATTTTTGGATGCCTTTGGAATATTTTATAATTAAAACTATATTGCAACATAAATACCTATACCTATAAATAATTGAAAGCCAGAAAACTTGCAAATAATATTATTTTGTAAAACTGGCGATCACCTGTTGTCTATGACAGAAGCAACGTTGCCAAATCTAATCTCTTACTACTTTAGTCAGTAGAGAGTCTACGATAAATCTCTTTTTTGACTTTAGACGTATGGAATCAACCTCCTTAAGTAAGTACTAATTGTACCTTCAACAAGAACAGCCTTGCAAGGCTCTCTTATACTTGTTACAGTTAATAAATAAGAAACATTAAAAATCATCGAAGTCTACTTTGACTAAGTGTTGCATCCTTCTACACGAATCCTTCATCGAATTTCCCAAATCTACTACTAGCTGGTAGGGAGCAGTCGCTGAAGCCCACAACAAAAACTGTGCCTGAGTTTACTACACAACTAAGGACATAACAATAGTTTATATTAAACAGTCTCATTTTTTTTTGGTTTTCCATCCCACTTGCCTAACCTGTTACTTTTATCTTTAAGGTAGTAGTCTAGTAAATCGACCGATTTTGCATGGTATTATTCGGGAATTTTTTTGACTACCTAAATGAAATGCAAAAAATCTGAAAATTTTATATGTTGTTAATACTATATTGAATTCTACAAAAATTTTTTTTTTTTAATTTTTACGATATTTTGTTTAAATTATATGGGGTCAAATTAGGTGAAAAATAAAAAACATGTGCTGCTGGCCAGTGAGGTATCTCCAGTTTGGGTAATCGGAAACAAAAAAATGCAATGGATTATTGTTCAGTAGGATTGTCATTCTGGCAGGTGATAGAAAAAATTAATTTGGTTGAAAAATAAAAAAATGGCGGACTTCGAAAGAAAAAGGTACAATTTTTTAGTGGAAAATGGGTTGTAAATTGAAAAACAGTGGATGAAAAAAAAGTATCCTAGCACCTGCCAGAATTACAGATGTATAGAACAACCTGTAAAAATTTCAGCCCGATCGGTTTAATAGAAAATCTGTTATGCCTCGGGCCGACCGAGAAAACGTGGTTTCGAGAAAAACGCGTTTAAAGTTTGGCTAACAGAACTTTCATCCTCACACTAATCGTCGATCTTCGGTGCGTGCAACAAGCTTTAGGTCTCTTTTTACGTGTCAAATGCGGGTATATATGGTTATATTCTTTCGTATATCAAAAGGTATACGAAACTTCAAGGAAATATAAAGGTAATGAGTTATAATAGTGAGGAATAACCGTTAGTAGCTGTTGCGCAACTTACAGTTCAATTATGCGGCGCTCTCGAATATATGTTATATCTTTGTTAATATTTTGAATATCGGTTTAAAATTTATACACCATATTCTCATGTTGGTGTACTATCGAAATATGAAAAAAAAATTTTTCGACCCAAACAACTAGACTACTACCTTAAAATGATTTTCCTGCAGCGTAGAGCTTAAACGATTTTATTAGAAGTTGCGCAAGGATCGTTTGATTTTTCTATAAGATTAACACAGGATTTTTTGTTTAAATAAGTGCTCATATACCAAGCAATTTTTCACACCATATATTCTGTTGCAATTTGTAGATAATTCAAATACACAAATGTTTAGAATATCTCATTAGTCCTTTTATTATTTTATTCATTTTCAGCATGAAATAGTACAGTATACATATACAATGTTATGATTTTACATGATTTCGATACTGTAACGTTGCGTTCCCGCAGCGTTACAATAGCTGCCATATAGTGCTTTACTAATCTCAAGCGCTAGATAGGCAGGTCGTGTGCGAACCAGGAAGTTATCAACCGATAAGTTATTGATCTAGGATCGATGACTTGTCGGCTCCCTAGTGTCGGGCGATGGGTGTAGCGGGTAGCGGCGGAGCAGACGCAGGGCCTTACCTGCTTCCGCGAGCTGCCCCGACACACGTAATATGGAAGTCTTTAGTGACACATTACTGCCTAAGTGTGCCCAGCCGCCGATATTGTGCAACCTCAGTCACAGCTGCTGCCACCGAAAATTTGGGACGAAGCATTCAAGTGCAGCGACTGCAATCAAGGCCGCGAACACATATCGGGCAGCGGAGCATCCTAGCCCTAAAGGGCCGAGACCAAGGGCGATATCAGAGAGAGAGAGAGAGAGACGAAGAAAACCAGCACGCGCTGAAGCTAGCAGCCGAAAGTTAGCAGCCGATGGGATTAGCATTTGGACGGGACTGTGCCGCTGCGTACACTCTGGGAAATCGAATCATTCCAAAATGTTAACACAATTTAAAGGTGCCTCAGTTAGCTGGTGGACAAGACTTTTCCACATTGCGCAGCCTACCTGGCCTAGCACCGAGTCCCAAACAATAAACTGAGGGCAATAAACCGACCGAAAATGACTTACCCTTATATATTTGTACTCGAATGATCAATCAATAATTCTAATTTTAATATTATTAATTAAACATTTTTAAAACTGTTATCAATACATTGCTTTTATTTTTAAGATGAGAATGAGCCCAAACACGAGGCTAATCGGACGATTATTTCTGTATTAGATTTATCTTGCAGTTCTCAAATTATTTAATTTTAATAAAACTTTTCTTTTGAATAATTTAGATAGGAATTTAAAGTATTTTCACATATCTTTTAATTACATATATATTTAAATGAAATAAATTTTTATTCATCATTTAATAATATTTTTAAACATAATTTATTTTTCGCCCTTTCTTAAAGGTTGAAAAAATTCCTATTTTCTTAGACATCGTATTAACTCTGATAATTGTTAATCGATCCTTTCTGCTATTTTGTGTTACATATATATTTGAATTTACCAAATAACAGATATACAAAATAAAATATAGTTTCATTAGAATTTAATAAAATATCAACTACAGGATACACCTAACAGAAATAATCGTCCGATTAGCCTCGTGTTTGGGCTCATTCTCATCTTAAAAATAAAAGCAATGTATTGATAACAGTTTTAAAAATGTTTAATTAATAATATTAAAATTAGAATTTTTGATTGATCATTCGAGTACAGGTATATAAGGGTTAGTCATTTTCGGTCGGTTTATTGCCCTTTGTTTATTGCTTGGGACTCGGTGCTAGGCCAGGTAGGCTACGCAATGTGGTAAAGTCTTGTCTACTAGCTAACTAAGGCACCTTTAAATTGTATTTACATTTTGGACCGATTCGATTTCCCAGAGTGTACAATACCCCGACCATTCCGTCCCAGCCTGACTACGCGATCGCATGAACGCAGCCGGATCGTGCGCCTAAAGAAAGAAAATTCTACCGTAGAAACCTAGCATACAAGAATTTCGAAAATATTCACAGACCTTCTTCATTTATCGCGATTTATAAATCATAATTGTCACTTTTTACTACAAATTAAATTTACGCCTAAGAGAAAAACAAACTCAGCCGTAAAGTTGATTCTTTATTAATAAAACTTCTCTGAGGTTGAAACTACGCATAGAAAAATTCCTAAATAATTGACATACCTTCTTTAACTGTCCATTAACAAATCTAAATTATAAATTTTCACTGACATTCATTACTGCGAGTAGGTGAAGTGGATAAATCTCAATTCCATCTAGAACTTTGCAATTTAACACTCGCCCGACTCACCAACACCAGTGTCAGTAAAATCTGGCTAAAGCATTACCTCAATCAACCATTCCTACATTTACTTCAATTATTTCAGATTTTTCCTACGCGTAGTTTTCAACGTTTAATTTTGTTCAGGCATCCGCTTGTGTTGAGTCGGGACTGGCAGCCAACTCCCCTCCGCTGCCCCTTCTCGCCCTCGCAAAAAAACCTATTTCCCGTCTAAAAGATACATAAAAAAATTCCTGAATAATTTGCAGACCTTCTTCAACCTTCGATTAATTAATCCCAATTATCAATTTTCACTGACATTTATTTTTGAGAACAGGTGAAAGAGATAAATCTCAGTTCGATCTAGAATTTTGCAATTTAACATTCGCCTGACTCAGAAACTCCAGTGTCAATAAAATCTGGCTAAAGCATTACCTCAATCAACTATTCCTAGACATCCTTGAATTATTTCAGATTTCATATATTCATTCTCATTTGTTCATATTCATTTTAACAGTTACGATATTCTATATTGGCATTAAATAAGAAAATATGTAATAACTACAGAAATCTATAACAGTAGAATTTATAAAAATAATTTCTTACTGAATTACGCAAATATTTTTTATTGTGTGTATAAATGTAAATTATAGTGTAAACATACGAAAATACAATACTGTTGTTGTGCGAAACAATGTCCCAAGTTGGCTCCGAACCTGTGGTCAGAAGGGAAGGTCTTATTCTAGAATAAAATATTCAAAGCCAAGATAAGAGGTAAAAGGAGTTTTTATTTACATAAATAAAATGTACAAAATTTTACAATATATTTACAAAAGAACCGCTAGACTAAAATGATCGACTTCCTAGGGAATTTGTCGTCGTCAAATTCTAGGGAATTTCGGTAAACGAAGATTTCCAAGAACCCCAGAGACTAGAATTCCCCCAAAAGGAAAGCGGATTTTTAAACGCTCGGACTGGACAATTTTCCCTAGGGTATTCCCTAGTAAAATCCCCAGCCTCGGGAGGAAGCGGAGTTGGAGAAGTGGTTTTAGGGAAGGGGAAGTCCCCTTACCCTTCAGCCTCCTTCTCCAAGAGCTATGGTGGCTCCGAGCCACCCCAACCCCTAGGGTGAATTGTACCCCTCCCGCTACCCGACTCTTTCGAGAGCCCTGGACTTGAGGGTCGGAACACTGGGTCCGAGGTAGTCCTCGGAGGCAGTGTGGAGGGGAAGGAGAGGGTTTAATTCCTCCCGGGTAGTCTCCGGAGAAATCTCCCTTAGGAGGGAGGAAATGCCGCAGAGGGGAAGTCCCCTCTTGGTAGGCAGTGGGTGTTGGGTGATACTTACCAAAGTATGGTACCCAATGAGTTCGCCGGTGGAGGCGCTCTTGATGGCCAAGTGGTGGCGCTGCCGTGGAGGCGTCAAAAGTGGGCCGTGGAGGCGAGAAAAGCTGCTTCTGTTGCTGCGGTTGCTGCTGATTAGGCAGGCTGTCAAGCAAGGCTGAGGTGCGATGGGTCCTTATCAAGGACCCATCTATATAATTCCGCGGCACGAAACTTGCCAGCGAGAGAGCTGCTCGTGGCGCTGGCCACCTAGTGGTCAGGCGCGCAAGCTATGCCGCGGCCGCGACGCGCCAGGGCCAGTAGACGCGCAAGCGCACCGCGGTGCGAGATAGAGAGAGACAGATGGAGCGGCTACACGCTGTTGGTCTAGCCGTCCCCTGTGAACGCAATAGAGACAGGGAGATATAGCAAAAATGTGGAATCTACTTCTCAGCATTTTTGCTCCTCCCGATCTCGAGCAGTTGTTATTGGAAATTTTAATGAAGTTACCTAAGAAGGACAACTGCAATTAGGCAATAAATTGAAATAAAAAAAAATCTTTTTAATACACTTTAAAGTACAAAAATAGAGCTTTTCAAAGTATTTATAACTAAATATTCCATTTTTCTATTTACCTTAAGTAAATATTGTTTTATTGTTTTGCATTTTTATCTCAGATTTTCTGTAAACATACTTGAATGGTTCATTTATTATATTTTATCCAATCATTTGAATCGTTAAAATGTAATGTACAAATTCAACGTTGCACACACAACTTTGAAAAATAATATTTTTTATTATAATGCGAAGACCGAGTTTGTAAATCAGAATTTTGGATATATTCTTTTTGTGCACTAACTTAGTTCACTGCTGCATACAAAATATCGCGTGACATTCGAGTGCAACTTTTTATAGCTCGTAGGAATCAAATCAAACACACCTATTTAACTCGTTACGTTTCATACACGTTAGAAAAATAATACTTGACGTACTAATGGGACATTATTACTGTACATAATACAATATTTTTGTAAATAAAAGGCTAATTACTGATATAAAAGAATTGAAATTTTTAATTTCTTGAAATAGATGAATAAAAAAATAAAAATGGTGAATTTATTGTACAAATTTTATTTGTAAAATGACTGTTCCAAATGCATAATTCAGAAAGAAATATATTTTTTTTAGAAATCTAAGTTTTCTCGATGTGGATCAATAGAAATAAACTAGCATTAATCTGATTGAAATATAAGCATAAAGTATTTTGCTTTATTTTGTGGTTTAGCTAATTTAATGTTTCCATAACAATTTAAAATTATAAAAAAAAAATTATTTTCTTTCCAATTTAACTTGTTATACTAGTACAGTATACATATAGGCAGTCTTTTTTCCAAGTAACAACCTTAAATAAACGTAATAGAGTTTTGATAAAAGCGATATTTTCTACTGATTCATACAACAACGAATAATACAAATTGTTCTTCCTAACAACAAAATATATAATCTTGTATTATTTGACTATATCACAATTCCTTATTATAAATGGGTTTTTCCTAACATCAAAACAGATTTCGTTTTATATTACATTATAGCTTTGAATCAGTACAATAGCTTGCCGTATGCAATAGAAGATTATATAAATAAGTTTTAATGATTATTTTAGTTTAATTGTTTCCATTACTTTTATCAATATCATTTTTTCTTAATCAATCGTAATCCTTACACGTTATACATAATTATGTAGAAAATGGTAATTTTGCAATTGTCAAACGTGCTATAATGAAACAACTTAAAATCTCATACGCTTCGGTGTTAGAAAAAACCCGCTATCGACTTCTAATCATATTTAATAAAAACTTACAGCATTAGTTTCTAATACTGATTCTTCTTTTAATATCTTTTATTATTCACAAAAATATATTTTTTTAATCATATCGCTCAATGTGTAGAATGTTTCAATTAAATTGAAAATGTAAATATTGAAGTAATTAATACTGCAGTGGAACATCATTAAATCTGGTACTTTCTAATGTTAGAAAAAGCACTTGATACATGTCGTAATACGCAAATCGCCTCATTTGATAAATGAAATCAATGATGCAACTCAACAATTATAGGAGAAATTTTTTTTCTGCTGTGCCTCTAAGTTTTAATACAAAAGATAATAAAACAATTGGATTTATGCAAATAGTTCATATCCCTTGTAATTGTTTATATACCAATGAGTTTCACCAACATTATTGGACGATTTGAGTGGCTAATGGTACATAGTATGTTATAATGACTTTGACAAGTTAACAATCTATGTTTGATTTTATATAAATATACATATTTTGTATAATTTATAAAAGTTAAAACGTTTTTATATTTTATAATTATATACTAACGGAAAAAAGATGCAAGATCATGGATTATTATATCTTTTTGTATTGTATTTTATGATATTATGTTTGTATGTGTGTGTGTGTGTGTGTGTGCATGTGTGCCTATTCTTCAATGTTTACATTCACGGTTTGCTATATTCATTTGTGTAACTTCATTTTTCAAAGGTGACTACTTTACAGTTAAAATCGTATAAAACTCCAGTGTTGTGTAAGATTTTATAAAAATCTTGCTTGTATTATAAATTAAATTTTTACACTTTTTTCCTTTGTATCCATTTTAACCTGCAAAAAAATATTTTATTACCATATGTTCGAGATTTTGAAGAGCAGAAAATGTCGAGAATTAGATTCCACATTTTTCTGTTATATCACCCATCTCTCTTGCGCTAACAGTAGACGGCTATACCGACAGCGTCTAGCGGCTCTATCTGTCTCACCCAATCTCTCGCCTCGGCGCACTTGCGCGTCTACTGAACCTTGCACGTCGCGGCAGCGGCACAACTTGCGAACCTGGCCACTAGGTGGCAAGCGCTTCGAGCAGCTCTCTCGCTGGAAAGTTTAGTGCCGCGCAATTACAGGGTGTTTTTCTAACGGCGGCATATAGGAGATTTGTGTTAGTTGACTATAGCGCTCAGGATGATGGTATATGAGAGCGCTGATTGGTCAATATCGTGTAGTGCCAACATGAAATGGTACGTTACCAATAGATGAATATGAAAAATGAGACTCATCCGCCATTTTGGAGTGGAGAAGTGTTTACATGCTAGTTGTAGCAGAAAGAGGTGTAAAATGGAAAAATGTTAAATAGTGAGGTGTTATGTACATAGAATAAACATACATAACTCATTGCTACAATAAGCATTATATAATTAATATTATTAATATTATTATCATTTGAGGACATAATTAATAAATCTAAATCTATCATAATTATATTAAAATATCAATAGCCTCATTGTAAAGGAGAAATACTCCTAAAAGCGACAAATTCCTAAGTGTAATACGAAGCGCCAGACGCAGCTCGTTCACACTGTCGCCAAGGCTAAGTCCCGACACGTGGCAAATGCACTTCGACGGCAGTCGAATGTTCTAGAACAATGACGCATTTGACCATTGGGACCCGCAAATGTTACCATATAATGTAATGTTTGACGCTGCACTTTGAAGGTAAGAACCCCAAACGTGCAGCCCCAAAAATCAGTTCGAGTCTACAGCTAAGAGGAACCAGTCGAATCTTTTAGGACCTTTAGTCCTCCTACCTCTTAGACTTCTCTAGGCAATCCTTTGCCTCTTAAGTACACTATTAACTAGCTCATAGCTCTTGGATAACGAATTGTATAGAAAGAGACATTGTAATAATTCATAATAAATCTTTATTATACAAAAGTTTCTTAAGTTTGTCGTGAATCTGCGAACGAACCACAACAAAGGTTACTAAAGTAAAAATGGAAAATAATGAATGGAAAGTAAGAATATTTGAACTTTCCATTTATTATTTTCCATTTTTACTTTAGTAACCTCACTATTTGACATTTTTTCCATTTCACACCTCTTTCTGCTACAACTAGCATGTAAACACTTCTCCACTCCAAAATGGCGAATGGGTCTCATTTTTCGTTTTCATCTATTGGTAACGTACCATTTCATGTTGGCACTACATGATATTGACCAATCAGCGCTCTCAGATACCATCATCCTGAGCGCTATAGTCAACTAACACGAATCTCCTATATGCCGCTGTTAGAAAAACACCCTGTATATAGATGGGTCCTTGATAAGGACCCAACGCTAGCCAGCAGCAGCTTTTTCTCGCGTTCACGGTAACCTTCTCGCCTTCCGGCACCAGCGCCTCCACCGGCGAAATTCTACGGGTCGACTACTTTGGTAAGTATCACCCACTACCTGCCGCCTTCCAAAAGGGGACTTCCCCTCTGCGGCACACTCCTCCCTTATAAGGGAGACTTCTCCAGGGACTGCCCGGGAGAAATCCACCCTCTCCATCCCCTACCACACTGCCTCCAAGGGCTTACTTGGACCCAGTGTTCCTACCCCAAAATCCAGGGCTCTCGCAAGAGTCGGGTAGTAGGGAGGGGTAAATTCACCCTAGGGGTTGGGGTGGCTCGGAGCCACTGGAACTAGTGGAGAAGGAGGCTGCGGGGTAAAGAGACTTCCCCTTCCCTAAACCACTTCTCCACTTCCGCTTCCTCCCGTGTCTGGAGATTTTGCTGGGGAATACCCCAGGGAAAATATCCAGTCAGGGAGTTTGTAAGTCCGCGATTCTACCTAGGGAGTATGTTTTCCTTGGGTTCTGGGGAAACTTCTTCGGAAGAAAGTCACTAGGATTTTACGGGAACAAATTCCCTAGTCTTTCGATTATTCTAAGTCGTGTTCTAGCGGTTCCTTCTCTTTTGTATATATTTTGTAAATTTTTGTACACTAACATTTATTTGAATAAATATTCCTTCTCCATATAAATTATGTTTTTGAGGTTTTATTTTTGAGAAAAAACCTTCCCATCTGATCACAGGATAGGAGCTTACTGGGACACTGTTTTGCACAAATTTTTAGTCCTTCGAGCCGGATACCCGGCAAAAAACGTTCATAGTGCATCAGTGTTCCTAAGTCGTGGTTCCGGACTGTGTTTAAGGTGTGGTTTTGTTCTGAGGTAAAATTTCAAAATGACTAGCTCAGGGGAATTATTAGAAGCGATCAATTACATACCGATGATTCGGGATGAATTCGTTCGGTTGGTTGTTAACATCAAGAAGCGTAAAGTCAACAACTTCACCGTTCAATTCTTGGAAGATAGGCTAGTCGCCGTAGAGAAGTGGTTTAAAGTGTTGCATTAAACTCACGTTAAGATCACTACTCACACTTAATCGGCCGAATTAGCTAAAATGGAGTACTTGACCGAAAGCTGGTATCAAGCAGCCCTTGATGCCGATATTGACGCGGAAAAATTTATTCTAGGACATCTAGATGAACTCCGGTTCAGGTGCGCAATGTCGGCATCAGGTCCCACGGCGCCTTCAGGGAAATAAACCACATTAGGCTTCCAGTTATCGATTTACCGAAGTTTTCCGGTGATTATCTAGAATGGAACAACTTTTATGAGACGTTCAGGTCCATTGTTCACGACAAATTATATGTCTCCGGGCGGGACAAGTTCCATTATCTAAAATCCTGTTTGCAAGGAGAAGCAGCAACGGTCATTAAGTCTTTAGCGATCACCTCCGAGAACTATGAGATAGCATGGGACACTCTAGTAGATAGGTATACGGACAAACGGATGATCACGGATACGTTCTTAGATCAGATTTCTCAAGTACCAACGTTACGGGGTAACAACTTTAAAGTTCTGAAAGAAGTTAGGCACTCGGTCACGGTTGCTCTCAACGCCCTCAAAACTATGGGGTACGGCGTCGACCAGTGGGATCCCATCATTGTTCATTCGCTGAAAAATAAATTGGATGACGCCTTCCGCTTGGCCTGGGAGATATATTTGGGAAACAGCAAAGATTATCCCACCTTTATTCAATTTTCTGAGTTTTTAACCCGTCACATTAGCTCCTTGCAATCCTTAGGTACCAAACCTAAGACTTCCAAGAAGGAATCTGGGAAATCCTTGAAGTCACACGCTACTAGTATGAATAGTACCGGTTACGTTTACTGTGGTAGTAGCCATCTCTTGTATCACTGCAAGGACTACTTTGCATTGACCCCTCAGGCTCGTTCAAGGTTTGCTTTCTCACAGAATCTCTGCATCAACTGTCTGAGGCCCGGGCATAGTTGCACCAATTGCTCTTCTTCGTCACGATGCAGAAAATGTAGTAAATTGCATCATACTTTACTACATTTTGACAAATCAGGCACCGGGGGGAGCAAGGCACGGGGGACTAACCCCGCGATCCACTTCGCTTCCGAGCCCGAACCCTCTAGCTCGAATTCTACAACGCATCTCAGTGTTTCCGATACACGGGCGGTTTTCTTGGCCACGTTTTCTGCCAGAATTGATGCTCATGACGGTTCTCGTGTTATAGTCCGCGGTTTAGTTGACCCGGGCTCAAAAACTTCCTTTATCTCAGAAAATTTAGCTCAGCAGTTACGAGTACCGCGAAGACGGATTAACGCTACCATTCAGGGCGTATCTGGGAATTCGGCTCACAACGTTCGAGCAGAGGCACAGATTACTCTTCATTCTCTCTCACGGCACGGTGTTTCGTTAGATGCAACCGCATTAATCTTGCTGAAGATTACTTACTATACACCTCCGACTTATTCTCCGTCGTCTTTTCCGCCGCTTAGCGAAATAGATCTCGCTGATAATTTCGCTTCAACCAAGGTTCCAATCGATGTGCTTCTTGGTGCAGATTATTTTCCTGCGTTGGTAGAAGGCCCGTTCATTCACTCTCCTGATCATTCTTTGATTGCCCATCGGACTATTTTCAGGTGGATCGTATCTGGGGTCTTACCCAGAGCAGGTCGCTCTCATGGTCTCACGGTTCATCATTGCTTTGATTTAGAAAACACTCTTCGCGACTTCTGGGAACTGGAAGAAGTTCCTCAAGTCAAACCCATGTCCACAGAGGACTCCTTCTATGAACAACATTTTGTGAATACGGTATCACGCACCTCCTCGGGTCGTTTTGTCGTTGCTTTACCTTATCGATCCGACATCGAGAAGCATAGATTAGGTACTTCCTCTTGGGTAGCAGAGAAAACCTTATCACGAATACTTCGGCGATTGGAAACCTCTCCAGACTAGGCTGAAAGTTATTCTCAATTCTTACAGGAGTATCTATTGTTAAGACATATATCTCCTGTTCCTATGAACTCTGATTTTCGCGTCTTCTTGCCTCATCTTGCAGTATTTAAGACTGAGAACCAGAAGACAAAGATTCGCGTTGTGTTCAACGCATCTTCTAAAACCTCTACTGGCGTTTCGCTTAATGATACTTGATTCATTGGACTCAAGCTTCAACAGGACATCACGCGGATCCTAATGAATTGGCGTGCCTTTCGATATGTTGGCGTGACGGACATTGTTAAAATGTTCCGACAGATTCTTCTGCGTTTTGAGGACCGCAAGTATCAGAACATTTTATGGAAGACTGATTCCGGTGAGCTTCAGGCTTTCGAACTCAACACGGTGACCTACGGTACGGGACCGGCACCTTTCTTATCCTCGCGAGTTTTGCGCGAATTAGCTTCCACGGACGGGGCTGACTTCCCTCTCGCGCAGGATGTTTTGTTAAATTCCACATACGTAGATGATTTACTTTTCGGGGCTCATGACTCAAACAACTCAGTTCGGTCAGGGAACAACTCATCGCTCTACTAGCGAAAGGGGGCTTCTCCTTGAGTAAATGGGCATTCAATCAGCCGGGGACTTCCCCGCTTGAACCTACCGAGCCGCACTCTTTCTTTGAGGATCCTGCTGGGTCAAGTAAAATCTTGGGCATATATTGGGATCACGGGGATGATAGCTGTCGCTTCCGTATTTCTCCTTCATCTAATGGTGTACTAACCAAACGCATCCTCTTACCAGAGAATGCTAAGATCTTTGATCCATTGGGATGGATCTCTCCCATAGTTATCACTTTAAAACAGTTAATGCAATCCACCTGGTTGCTCAAACTTTCTTGGGATGAAGAGATTCCTGAGCCTATTCAGTCCAAGTGGCTCAAGTGCTATGAGCAGCTCTGCGACTTACAGGCTTTGAGTATTCCACGATGGACTGGTATGACGCTGAAGATAGCCGACAGTTTCAGCCGACAGTTACGGACGCAAGTTGAGCACCACTGCTCATACTTAATTTTGCAAAAAAACATAATATTTCGAGATTTAGATAACGCAGAGGCTTAAATTAGTCAAAAAAGAAAACATTCATATAATATTTATGAAGAAAATCGACTTTGTTCATTGATTTTTACTGTCAAGGAAAGTCGTCATCAACGAGCTATTCACGGCTGTTTTCAGAACGCAGGAAATTTTTCTGCTTTTTTTCAGCCATCCAGTCATTTAGATTATGAAATTCTGAAGAGAATGGTGCTATTTTCTTGCGGGATCGTGCCCTCCTTATTGTATATTAATGAAATAAGAAGTAGAGAAACACAAGAAAACACATGTTTTTGAACTATCGGCTAAGATTTTCAGGTAGCAGGAAATTTTTCTAATTTTTTTCAGCCATACTGTCTGCTAGCTTATGAAATTCTTGAGAGAATGGTGCTAGTTTCGTGAGGGATCGCGCTCTCCTTAATATCGTATTTTAACAATAAACATAGAACTCATGAATCGCAAAATCACGTTTTCCAACTGTCGGCTGAGTTTGTCAATCCGCAGGAAATTTTTTTAATTTTTTTAAATCAAACAGTCTGGTAGCCTATTAAATTCTGAGCAGCCCTGTATGAATTTCGTTAGGGATCGCGACTCCCCTTTTAGACTTTTTAACATTTAAATCATAGATACGTATGATTTTTCATGTTTTTGGACCTTTGCCTAAGTTTTTCAGGTAGCAGGAAATTTGTTTAATTTTTTTAAATTATACAGTCTGGTAGCCTATTAAATTCTGCGTATACCCATATAAATTTCGATAGGGATCGCGACCCCCTTATTAAATTTTTTAACATTTAAAGCAGAGATACAGATGAAATTTCATGTTTTTGGACATTTGCCTAAGTTTTTCAGGTAGCAGGAAATTTTTTTAATTTTTTACAACCATACTGTCTTCTAGCTTATGAAATTCTCGAGAGAATGGTGCTAGTTTCGTGAGGGATCGCGCTCTCCTTAATATCGTATTTTAACAATAAACATAGAACTCATGAATCGCAAAATCACGTTTTCCAACTGTCGGCTGAGTTAGTCAATCCGCAGGAAATTTTTTTAATTTTTTTAAATCAAACAGTCTGGTAGCCTATTAAATTCTGAGCAGGCCTGTATGAATTTCGTTCGGGATCGCGACTCCCCTTTTAGATTTTTTAACATTTAAAGCATAGATACGGATGAAATTTCATGTTTTTGGACTTTTGGCTAAGTTTTTCAGGTAGCAGGGAATTTTTTTAATTTTTTACAACCATACTGTCCTCTAGCTTATAAAATTCTCGAGAGAATGGTGCTAGTTTCGTGAGGGATCGCGCTCTCCTTAATATCGTATTTTAACAATAAACATAGAATTCATGAATCGCAAAATCACGTTTTCCAACTGTCAGCTGAGTTTTTCGCATAGCAGGAAATTTTTTTAATTTTTTTAATTCATACAGTCTGGTAGCCTATTAAATTCTGAAGAGGCCGGTACAAATTTCATTAGGGATCGCGATTACCTTAATGTTGTTTCTTTAGAATAGGTAGCAAAGATACATGTGTGTACATAGCTTCCATAATGGATTGATGAAATATTGGTTGAATTATAATTTAGGTTCGACAGCTTTCTCTGCTATAAAAAAATAATAAAGAAGTATCAATACCTACTAAAATTTGTACTGGTCTACTTCTAATTTAATGAGCTATAAGCCTGAATAGTTTAACAAATTTAGAAAAACTTCCTGCGGGTTGAAAAACTCAGCCGACAGTTCGAAAACGTGTTTGTGTGATTCACGAATTCTATCTTCATTGTTAAAATACGGCAATAAGTAGAGCGCGATCCCTTACGAAACTAGCACCATTCTCTCGAGAATTTCATAAGCTAGAAGACAGTATGGTTGTAAAAAATTAAAAAAATTTCCTGCTACCTGAAAAACTTAGCCAAAAGTCCAAAAACATGAAAATTCATCCGTATCTATGCTTTAAATGTTAAAAAATCTAAAAGGGGAGTCGCGATCCCGAGCGAAATTCATACAGGCCTGCTCAGAATTTAATAGGCTACCAGACTGTTTGATTTAAAAAAATTAAAAAAATTTCCTGCGGATTGACAAACTCAGCCGACAGTTGGAAAACGTGATTTTGCAATTCATGAGTTCTATGGTTATTGTTAAAATACGATATTAAGGAGAGCGCGATCCCTCACGAAACTAGCACCATTCTCTCGAGAATTTCATAAGCTAGAAGACAGTATGGTTGTAAAAAATTAAAAAAATTTCCTGCTACCTGAAAAACTTAGGCAAAAGTCCAAAAACATGAAATTTCATCTGTATCTCTGCTTTAAATGTTAAAAAATTTAATAAGGGGGTGGCGATCCCTAACGAAATTGATATGGGTCTACGCAGAATTTAATAGGCTACCAGAGTGTGTAATTTAAAAAAATTAAAAAAATGTCCTGCCAATTGACAAACTCAGCCGACAGTTGGAAAACGTGATTTTGCAATTCATGAGTTCTATGGTTATTGTTAAAATACGATATTAAGGAGAGCGCGATCCCTCGCGAAACTAGCACCATTCACTCGAGAATTTTATAAGCTAGAAGACAGTATGGTTGTAAAAAATTAAAAAAATTTCCTGCTACCTGAAAAACTTAGCCAAAAGTCCAAAAACATGAAATTTCATCTGTATCTCTGCTTTCAATGTTAGAAAATTTAATAAGGGGGTCGCGATCCCTAACGAAATTTATATGGGTCTACGCAGAATTTAATAGGCTACCAGACTGTATAATTTAAAAAAATTAAAAAAATTTCCTGCTACCTGAAAAACTTAGGCAAAGGTCCAAAAACATGAAAAATCATACGTATCTATGATTTAAATGTTAAAAAGTCTAAAAGGGGAGTCGCGATCCCTAACGAAATTCATACAGGGCTGCTCAGAATTTAATAGGCTACCAGACTGTTTGATTTAAAAAAATTAAAAAAATTTCCTGCGGATTGACAAACTCAGCCGACAGTTGGAAAACGTGATTTTGCGATTCATGAGTTCTATGTTTATTGTTAAAATACGATATTAAGGAGAGCGCGATCCCTCACGAAACTAGCACCATTCTCTCGAGAATTTCATAAGCTAGCAAACAGTATGGCTGAAAAAAATTAGAAAAATTTCCTGCTACCTGAAAATCTTAGCCGAGAGTTCAAAAACATGTGTTTTCTTGTGTTTCTCTACTTCTTATTTCATTAATATACAATAAGGAGGGCACGATCCCGCAAGAAAATAGCACCATTCTCTTCAGAATTTCATAATCTAAATGACTGGATGGCTGAAAAAAAGCAGAAAAATTTCCTGCGTTCTGAAAACAACCGTGAATAGCTCGTTGATGACGACTTTCCTTGACAGTAAAAATCAATGAACAAAGTCGATTTTCTTCATAAATATTATATGAATGTTTTCTTTTTTGACTAATTTAAGCCTCTGCGTTATCTAAATCTCGAAATATTATGTTTTTTTGCAAAATTAAGTATGAGCAGTGGTGCTCAACTTGCGTCCGTAACTGTCGGCTGAAACTGTCGGCTATCTTCAGCGTCATTGGACTGGTCGATCACTTACTACTAGAAAACGCGAATTAATCGGATTCTGCGACGCCTCAGAGCTGGCCTACGGTGCAGTCGCTTACGAACGTCTCACGGATGAGAACGGTCATTTTTCGGTACATTTAGTAATGTCCAAAACAAAGATCGCGCCGATTAAGACCACTTCAATACCTCGGTTGGAGTTGGTTGCAGCCGCACTTCTAGTCAAGTTGTTGGTTCACGTCAAGACAAGCTTGGTCGGGAGTTGTAATGCGATTCGGTGTTACTCGGATTCACAGGTCGCGTTAGCTTGGATAGCAAAGCAACCCGTCCATTGGAAGACGTTTGTGGCCAATCGCGTTTCGTACGTTCAAACGCATTTACCGGAAGCCAGCTGGCATTATGTACCCACTAAGTTGAATCCTGCAGACTTGTGCTCAAGAGGAACCAGTGTTCAACAGTTATCAGAGGACTCCCTTTGGTGGCATGGGCCTGCTTTTCTCCGTGAGCACACCGCAAAACCTGTTCAGGTCTTTGAAACCGAGGAAGAAAGTCGGAAGGTAGCGTTAACCGCTCAACTAGACACAACTGAGTATTGGTTTTTTGATAAGTTTTCGTCTTGGTCTAAACTGGTCCGAGTTATGGCCTATGTTCTTCGATTTGTCCAGCGGACCAGGAAAACCGGCCAATGGGAGGACTCCCTCCTGTCTGCATCGGAAATTCGCAGTTCGATTGAAGCCTTGGTAAAGGTTGTTCAACGAACACACTTCGCGAGCGAAATCTCAGCCTTGAATCATGGGTTACGTATACCGTCGCGGTCCAAGCTTCTTTCCTTATATCCGGTCATTGATTCACAAGGAATCTTAAGAATAGGGGGGCGGCTTCGGAACGCCGAAATTTCTGAACAAATGCAACACCCCATTATTTTACCAGATTGTCACTTAACTGCCATACTCATTAGGCAAACCCACCTAGAGACACTTCACGGGGGACTCCAATTAACCTTGTCCACGTTGCGATAAAGGTTTTGGGTCGTGAATGCGCGAAATCTAGTAAAATCATGTGTTCATAAATGCATCACGTGTGTTCGCGAACGCGCTAAACTCGGTAACCAACTCATGGGTTCACTTCCTGCCGCTCGGGTTTCTCGCAGTTTCACTTTTGAACACACCGGAGTAGACTATGCCTGGCCCTTTTCGGTGAAATTACATCACGGTCGTAATGCAAAAGCCATAAAATTCTACGTGGCCGTGTTCGTATGTCTATCTACCCGTGCTGTTCACTTGGAACTCGTCTCTCGACTGGATACCGAGGCCTTCCTCGCCGCGCTGTCTCGTTTTATCTCTCGTCGTGGAAAACCCGCCGTCATGTACTCAGACAACGGCCTTAACTTTCAAGGAGCGGACGCAGAACTCAAACGCGCCTACCAATGCGCTGTAGAAGCCGCCCGCGCTCGGAAAACCGATTCTTTCGTCGAAATCGAGTGGAAATTCATTCCGGTCGCCACTCCTTACTAGGGCGGTCTTTGGGAGAGTGCGGTAAAAAGCACGAAGCACCAACTAAAGCGCTCCCTCGGAGTCTTCGTGCCAAATTTCGAAGAAATGACCACACTGCTGACCAAGATTGAGGCCTGTCTCAACTCATGGCCTATTTCGCGGTTACATGATGATCCTGAGTCGTTGGACGTACTCACTCCGGGGCATTTCTTGTCAGGTCGGGCGTTAAATTCTCCACCGGAATTTTCCACATTGAATTTACGCGAATCGTCATTAAACCGTTGGCAAACCGTGACTAGAATCACCGAGACATTCTGGAAGAAGTGGTCTTCCGAATACCTCCACACGTTGTAGAATAGGCCAAAATGGCAGAACACTAACTCGGAATTTGGTGAAGGAGATCTGGTTCTGATCAAAGTACCCAACAACCCCCCGCGCATGTGGACCTTGGGGCGGATTCTCAAACTAGTCCCTGGTGTAGATGGGGTAGCTCGCGTAGCTATACTTAAAACCGCGAAAAAGGAGATTCAACGGATTCTCGCAACTTTGTAAACTCCCTTCTTAGCCCTTGCTTTCGGGTCGCATCAGGGTCTATCTTTACCCTGCCTTACGGCATCCTGGGACTCTTCAGGTTGCATCTCTCCTTCTCAAGCTTCCTGGGACTCTTCAGGTTGTCTATTTTCTTTTCCTGGTTTCCTGGGACTCTTCAGGTTATCACCTCCTCTCTCGGGCGTCCTGGGACCATCAGGTCGTCCTGTTTCCTGTTCCAAACCTTCAGGAATACTTATGATCTCCGCCATATCTTTTCTTCAAAAATTCCAAAAATACTTACTGAGTCTTCGCACTCATCATTTACCTTTTTTGGTGCAGCGAGATTTGATCATGGCGGATTATCCCTGGGCTCACCTATTGGGCATCGGATATGAGGACGAGGGGGATGATGTCCTCGAGTTACATGCCCCCCGGGAGGAATCTGAGTTTCGGCGGTTGTTCGGCCGTATTCCCCCGGAGGAGCTAAAGGCGCCACCACCACCACCGCCACGGAAACCACCGGCGAACCCGCGACGTCGGAGGCCCGTGGTTGCCGCCCAGAAGCGCATTGCCTCGACGAACTGGGCTGGGAAAGTCTTAGACGATCCCAGCGCCAGGGAACTCGAGCGCAATGCGCAAAAAATTATCGTAAGGGCATTCGGGCAAACCATAGAGGTGCCCCTCTACACGGCCCTCAAGCTGACGCGATGGAAGGCCTGGGCCCCGCAGGGCAAAATCACCCTGCGGTGGTCGCCAGCCCTAGAGCTTCACTCTGCCAAGCTGCATATGAACCCTTGTAAATAATTGTCTCATCCTTATCTGTTTATATTTTGATTTTGTAAATAAAAATATTGAAACTGATACTGTATTCTTCCTTGTCTTGACGCTATCGCGTCAACGGGGGGAGTTTGTTCGAGATTGGGAGGAGCAGAAAATGTTGCGAAGTAGATTCCGCATTTCTTTGTTATATCTCCCATCTCTATTGCGCTCACAATAGACGGCTAGACCGACAGCATCTAGCCGCTCTATCTGTCCCTCTCTCCGCGGCGCGCTTGCGCGTCTTCTGGCCCTGGCGCGTCGCGGCCGCGAAGCGACACTACTTGCGCGCTTGGCCACTAGGTGGCCAGCGCCCGCAGCAGCTCTCTCGCTGGCAAGATTAGTGTCGCGTAATTATATAGATGGGTCCTTGATAAGGACCCATCGCACCTCAGCCTTGCTCGACCGCTGCCTTCACCGCAGCAACAGCAGCTTTTCTCTCGCCTCCACGGCTTTTTTTTTACGCCTCCACGGCAGCGCCTCCACTAGGCCATTCAAGAGCGCCTCCACTGGCGAACTCATTGGTACCATTCTTTGGTAAGTATCACCCACCACCCACCGCCTACCAAGAGGGGACTACCCCTCTGCAGCAATATCCTCCCTCCTAAGGGAGATTTCTCCGGGGACTTCCCGGGAGAAGTTAACCCTCTCCTTCCCCTCCACACTGCCTCCGAGGACTACATCGGACCCATTGTTCCGACCCTAAACTCCAGGGCTCTCGACAGAGTCGGGTATTGGGAGGGGTAGAATCACCCTAGGGGTTGCGGTGGCTCGGAGCCACCATAGCTCTTGGTGAAGGAGGCTGAAGGGTAAGGGGACTTCCCCTTCCCTAAAACCACTTCTCCAACTCCGCTCCCTCCCGTGGCTGGGGATTTTACTAGGGAATACCCTAAGGAAAATTTTCCAGTCCGGGAGTTTATAAGTCCGCGCTCCTTTCTGGGGAATTCTAATCTCTGGGGTTCTTGGGAATCTTCGGTTACCGAAATTCCCTAGAATTTGATGACAACAAATTCACTAGGAAGTCGATCATTTTAGTCTAGCGATTCCTTTGTAAATATATTGTAAAATTTTTGTACATTTTATTTATTTAAATAAAAACTCCTTTTACCTCTTATCTCTTATCTTTGAATATTTTATTCTAGAATAAGACCTTCCCTTCTGGCCACAGGTTCGGAGCCAACTTGGGACATTGTTTCGCACAAACCCTTATCTGATATTTATACATTGAAATGTATGCACGTTTACAGAAAGTGGTGGCAATCAAAGTTTTCCTTATAAGAATTAATAAACCAGCAAAATTTGTATATAGTTGCCTGACAGTTGGTTATATACTTCTCACTAATATTATATCACGGTCATAGCACATAATTATCTATTCTCCAATTCTCTATAATTTTTTATTCATAAATAAGAAGCAATGGCTTTTAGTAATAAATCTGCAAACTGAATAATTATAAAGCGTAAGAAAGTTTTGTGAAATGTCTTTATTAATAAACAATTGTTCGAGATTGGGAGGAGCAGAAAATGTTGCGAAGTAGATTCCGCATTTCTCTGTTATATCTCCCATCTCTATTGCGCTCACAATAGACGGCTAGACCGACAGCGTCTAGCCGCTCTATCTGTCTCTCTCTCCGCGGCGCGCTTGCGCGTCTTCTGGCCCTGGCGCGTCGCGGCCGCGAAGCGACACTACTTGCGCGCTTGGCCACTAGGTGGCCAGCGCCCGCGGCAGCTCTCTCGCTGGCAAGATTAGTGTCGCGTAATTATATAGATGGGTCCTTGATAAGGACCCATCGCACCTCAGCCTTGCTCGACCGCTGCCTTACCCGCAGCAACAGCAGCACCTTTTTTGAGCCTTTCGGCACCACCGCCTCCACGGCATTTTTTGATGCCTCCACCAGGCTAGCCAACGAGCGCCTCCACCGGCGAACTCTACGGGTCGACTACTTTGGTAAGTATCACCCACCACCCACTGTCTACCAAGAGGGGACTACCCCTCTGCGGCATTTCCTCCCTCCTAAGGGAAATTTCTCCGGGGACTGCCTGGGAGAAGTCCAACCCTCTCCTTCCCCTCCACACTGCCTCCGAGGACTACCTCGGACCCAGTGTTCCGACCCTCAAATCCAGGGCTCTCGACGAGTCGGGTAGTGGGAGGGGTAGATTCACCCTAGGGGTTTGGGTGGCTCGGAGCCACCATAGCTCTGGGAGAAGGGGGCTGAGGGGTAAGGGGACTTCCCCTTCCCTAAATCCACCTCTCCTACTTCGCTTCCTCCCGTGGCTGGGGATTTTACTAGGGAATACCCTAGGGAAAATTGTCCAGTCCGGGAGTTGATAAGTCCGCGTTCCTTCCTGGGGAATTCTAGTCTTTGGGGTTCTTGGGAATCTTCGATTACCGAAATTCCCTAGAATTTGACGAAGACAAATTCCCTAGGAAGTCTATCATTTTAGTCTAGCGGTTCTTTGTAAATATATTTGTACATTTTATTTATTTGAATAAAGACTCTTTTACCTCCTGCATTTTTCTTCGAAATTTATTCTCAGATATAACCTTCCTTTCTGACCACAGGGCTGGAGCCTACTTGGGCACTGTCTCGCACAACAATAATATACTATACCTTGTATTTCTTTCATTCATTTTATTCCTTCTCTGAATCTTCCAGTTCCAAGGAGCTTATTATAGCTTGGTAGAAATAACGATTTCTTCTATCCATATATCCATATCCATATAATTCATTACGTTCTATCAAAATAATTTAAAAGTATATGTAAAGCAAAGAATCAATTTCTTTTAAATCAAATAAGCTATACTTATATAAATAATGAAAGCAAATTACTTATCTGACTGTAATTCTCACTCATATAGCATAACAGACCTGTCAAAATGTACCTGTCACACATTGACGTATATGTAAACACAGAATTTAACCAACACATCCAAAGCAGTATGAAATTCCCTCTTTCCTATGGAACTCTCCCATTACTATTATGCGCATGCTCGAATATCCCTCTACTTCAGTCATATTCATAGGATGTATAGAAAGAGTACTCCGCTTAAAAAATTTTGTAGGTCTGATGTCCGGGTACCGTCCTGATGACGTACTAGCTATCCTCGCGCTCGAGCCACTAGTTGGTGTTCGCGGCGGTCCCCACCTAGTCGCGCGGTACTCGCGCGCCACCGGCGGATACCTAGGCTAACCACTACGCGACGCTACGCGGATAAGTCCCTATTTCCGCGCATGCGCGTCACACGACGCTTGTTCTCACTCACTCCGTTCCCGCGTACTCAAACACAACAACGACCCGGATTGTTTACGTTTGGGAGTCTAAGGTCGCGAGTCCTTACGATAATAGTACTAAGTCCGCGGCCTTGAACCGACTCAAGGGAACGTTCCTGTCAACGGTCACACTCAAAACGAATCGATGTAATCGCGAACACTTTTACTAATTCGCGCTTTTACACAATATGACGTTTGTTACGGGTCCGACGGAATGACCACTCTGCTAGGTTGCCCGCTTTCCCGTGACAGGTGAGCAGGGCCAGCGGTTCCTTATAAAACCGTTCGGTGCTACGAGCCCTAAAGCCCTAGCACACCCCGGGACGTCACTGGACTTTATCACAAAACGAATAATCACCCTAATTTCTGCTTACAATTGGCTACATCTTTTCTCTAACTCTCTCGTCTCTCTCTCTCTCTCTTTCACTCTCGCTCTCGCCTCTCTCTCCCTTTCTCGCCCTTGACACTGGCCCGAAGGGCTGGTAATTTCCGCTGTCCGGTATGGGTTCGCGGCAAGGTGGCAGTCGTTGCACTATCGTCTGCTTTTTTTTTTTTGGTTCGTTGCGGCGGCTGCTGCCTTGCTGCGGCTTATTCCGGCGGCGGGCTTTCTAAGCTCCAGGCACTATGTGTCACCTTTGACATCTAAGCTACGTGTGTCGGGGCAGTCCGCGGGAGCAGGTAAGGCCCTGCGCCTGTCTCGCCGCTGCCCCGCTACACCCATCGCGCGACACTAGGAAGCCGACAAGCTATCGATCCCCGATCAATAACTCATCGTTTGATAACTTCCTAGTTCGCATACGACCCGCCTATCTAGCGATTGAGATTAGCAAAGCGCTAGATGGCAGCTATTGTAACGCTGCGGGAACGCAACGTTACAACTCCCCCCTCGTTAGAACCAACGTGGGGTGGCCAACTTCCTCCCGGTTAAAGCCGGCCTTTGGGATGTTCCTTTCTCCATCTAATTTCTTCTGGTGCGCGCAATCCTACAGTACTACAATAATAAAAAAACGCTCGCTTCACACACACACATACTTTGTTAAAAAAAATTCGGCCTACATAAACAAACAAAAAAAACAATTTTCTGGCTCGATATAAACAAAAATGGGACGTCACACAACATTAATTTAACTGGAGGAGATCCTCCTCCATCGCCTTCTCCCTCCCTTTCCTCTCCTGCTCCCATTCCGCCTTTTCCTTCCTCCACACCCTCATCTCTTCCTCTCTCATCTTCTCCTTCTCCTTCTCCTCCTTTCTCCTTTCTCCTTTTCTCCCTCTCTTCCTGCTTCCGTTGCTCGACGGCAACGCGAATGCGTTGCCGCCGAGCCTATTCCTCTTCCTCCTCTTTCTTTTTCCTCTCCACCGCCCGCCTCCTTTGCTGGGCCCTTCTCTGGCCCTTCCGGCCACCCCGTCTGCCCCTATGCGTTTTCTTCTTAGGCTTGGGTACAGCCGGTCCGACTCCCGCCGCTGGTGGCCGAGAGGCCTTCTGCGCGGGAGGACGAGTGTCCGAACGGGTGCGGGAGTAGCCCGCTCCCCGTCGAAGCATCTCGTTCTCCCGACGCAGACGGCTCATCTCCGCCTTCCAGCCGGCGGGCTGCGGACCGGTGTATCCAGAGGCCTGGGCTGTGGGGTAGACCGGTGTGTAGGGGGTACTCCGCTCGGGAGAGCGGAGCGGAGGGAGAGGGTATCCGGGTTGGTGGTGGCTGGGGAGGATCTGTGGGGGGTTGGAGGGTGGCTGGTAGGTGGGTGGTCCCACCGCTGGCAGGAGTCCTGGCAGGGAAATCCCCTGAAACCAGCAGTGGGTCACCACCTGCTGGAGGTATGGATCCATTCTCTGTAACAAGAAGAGGCATCCGTTATCTCTCCGCCTAAAAAAAAAAAAAAATAAAAAAAATCACGTGACAAATACATTCATCCATTCGTCACACACGCAAGTCCGCACTGAGGTTCGCGAGAGTTAGGCTGGGTCTCGATGTGTATGTAGGCGTGCCGTCCACGTAGACGGGGCGGAATCCGACGAATCGCTCACGACCCACATTTTCCGTTTTCCCGGAGTCCCTTTCCGTTTACCGGTCGGTTTTGAGGAAGGTGCAGGGTCGTGGTTCCCTTCCCCCGCAACGGTTTCCTCACCTGGTTCATCGAAGAGTCCGTAACGCAAAACGACGCGACAAACGGATTTAGATCCGAAACATGAACCTTCGGATTACTACGGCCTTGATTCTCAAGCTCGTAGACGACCGGCGATATTACGCGAACTATTTTAAACGGACCCTCGTACGATGGTGCTAACTTCGCGGCAATATTATCGGCTGACGACGATAACGGTCTACCAGCGCCGCCACACCAAGTCTCCCACCTGATACCTGACATCGCGCCGGCGACGATTGTAATAGCGGGCTTGACGGGCACTCGCTTTTTCTATCTCTACCTGCACGATATCATGAATCAAAGGAAGACGTTTTAGTCGCGCCACCCAATTCTCGGGGTCGCTTCTAAATATTGTACGAGAACCTTCAATCCCTAGCCGTAGATTCGGAGTAATTACTGGGTCTCGACCGAGGCTACGTAACCCGGGAGATACTCCAGTCGATGAATGTATCGCGGAATTAATCGCGAAACGGAATTCTGCGAGATGTACGTCCCATTCTCGGTGGTCGCTCTCTACAAATATCCTAATCATCGTTTTAATTACCCGATTCACGCGTTCTACCGGGTTAGCCTGCGCGTGATACGGCGGAAGAGTAAATTGCCTAATTTGATGCTCATTTAGAAATTTGGTCACTTCCTTATTTAGGAACTCGGTACCGTTATCGCAAAGAAATATTTCCGGTGATCCCCTAAGGTAAATAATCAGCTCGCTAAAAGCTTTCAAGATGCTTTTGGCGTAAGCTGTGCGGATCGCTCGCATTTCCACGTAACGAGTGAAGTTGTCGAGGAAGACTACTACGTAACGTTGTTGGGCCTTACTCGGTGGGAAGGGGCCCATTATGTCTCGCGCAACAACAGTCCATGGTCGCTCCACTACCCGAGTTCCCATAAGTCCTACAGGGGCAAGCTGTACAGCTTTATGTTGCTGACAGACTTTGCACCCGCGTACGAATGCTACGACGTCTTTGAAAACTCCCGGCCAATTGTAATCTTTGTAGATCGTAGCGTGAGTTTTCTGAACGTCAGCATATCTGGCGGAAGTATTATTGTGAGCTTCCTGTAGGGCTAAAAGTCGAACCTCACGCGGGAGGACTAACTTCCACGCATCATAATCGCCGCCTATCGATTCGAGTATCACGTCCGACCGATGCCAATACAGCAGGTTTCCCTCAACTTTCCAGTCCGGGTAAGCCCGTGGTCGCTGAATTACCTTTCCGCGTCGTGCTGTATACCACGGGTCTCTCTCGAAGTCGATACGCGACTGTGTGACCAAATTTTCGCTCGAATTTTCGCTACTCTGTTCATTAACCGCAGAGACGCATTCATTTTTGGTGCCTACTGGGAGGGCGCATGATAATGCATCGGGTACGTGATGCAATGCACCTTTACGATGAACCACATCGAACGGATGATGTTGTAATTCGAGGGCCTATCGACCTAATCTCCCTAATGGATCTTTCAAGTTACGTAGCCAACGCAAGCTACTGTGATCCGTGACAACCGTAAAATGATAGCCTTCTAAGTACGGTCTTAGTTTCCGAATTGCCCACACGACAGCGAGACACTCTTTTTCGGGCGTCGTTTAATTCCGCTCCTCTTTGGACAGTACTCGATTAGCGAATACAATCGGATGCTCTTCAGTTCCGTGTCGCTGGTTAATACTGCTCCTATTGCATAGTCGCTAGCATCTGTCTGTACTTGGAAAGGCATCGAAAAATCGGGCCTTGCCAAGACCGGGGCAGAGCACAGCGCATCCTTCAATCGCTTAAAGGCAGTCTGTTGCTCTTGATCCCAATGCCAGCGCACACCTTTATGCAATAATAAGACGAGTGGAATTTTGTCCTTCGACAGGTTGGGTAAGAAGCGTGCATACCACCCAACCATCCCTAGGAATCGGCGTAGTGTTTATAAGTCTTTTGGCGGCGGTTAATTCATTACTGGCGCAGTTCGCTCGGGATCCGGAGCTAAACCATTACGATTTATCAGATACCCAAGGAACCGAACCTCCGACCTGCAAAATTTACTTTTCTCGCGATTGATTTCTAAACCCGCGAATCGAATAATGTTTAACACACGCTCTAACCATCCTAGGTGTTCCACGAACGTGTTCGATACGATTATTATATCGTCCAGATAGACAAACATGTATGGATCGAATAAAGGCGGAATTAATTGATCCATCAGTCGCTGGAACGTCGCAGGAGCATTCGTAAGACCGTACGGCATACGCCTAAATTGGAAGAGTCCTTTTCCGGGCACTATAAACGCTGAAATTTCCCGACTCTCGTCTTCTAGCGGTACTTAGAAGTACGCCTGACATAAATCTAACGTCGATATGTATCTCGCGTGGCGCAGTTTATCGAGAATGCTATCGATATGCGGAATCGGGTACGCGTCTTTGCGCGTTACCTCATTCACGCGTCGAAAATCTGTGCAAAATCGATATTTTTCACCCGCTTTTGGTACTATAACCGGACAGCTGGCCCAAGCGATCGTGAAGGGTTCAATAATCCCTTCACCCAATAATTTATCGACCTCTTCGTGCGCTACTTTATAGATCACCGGCGACACTCTCCTTGCCGCTTGGCGGATTAGAGCCTGACCCTGGATATCTATATGATGTTTGACCAGGGTAGTCGCCGGGGCTGGTCCAACAATCTCGGAGAAGTTATCACTTAAAAACTTCTCTAATACCGCGTTTTGCTCGCTAGTCATTTCAGCGATAGCAAAACACGAAGATACTTGTGTCTCATTTGAGCTTGCCGCGTTTATTTTCGCGAATCTCAAATTTACTCGGTCGCGCGTTTGCCATAAATCGCGCGAAGTATCAATTATAACTCCGAAGAATCGGAGAAAATCCATACCGAGGACACAGTCGTAGTCTAAAACCGGTACCACGCGGAAATACATTACTTTTCTCGTTTTTCCTAACTCTAATTCTAGCGCAATAACCCCAATTACTCGTGTTTCTGTACCATCGGCAGTACGCATTACTCTATCTTGCGACCTGGCAATCTTCGCTTGGATTCTTTGCAGCGTTCGATGTTCGAGGTACGATCGCGATGCTCCCGTATCTATTAGTGCAGGATAAATTTGTCCAAATAATACTAACTGCAAATAATAGCGGCCCTCGGTATTCGGTTGATTAGGGAACGCATCACTCCGAACACAACGACGAGTTCGGAGTATGATGTTTCCTTTCCCCCCTACCTGGCCAAGAGTCGCGGTCCGCTCCTTGGACAATACTTCGTCCAAAGCACACAGATGATCAGATAAACTACTCGATTCAATTTCGTTTATCGAATCTTCAGGGTTACTTTTTAATGAAGGTCGTCTTCCTACTTCTGAGATAAAACTACAAACGCTCTCTTCACTAGAATCTTCAGCGCTAAAGTCCGGTCGCGTCGAATTCGGCTCATCTTCTAACTCCGAGGTCGAAGAGCCCCGCAAATCTTTTTGTTCGCTTTCAGACGCGTAATCTTCGTAATCCGTACTACTCACCGATGAGTCCCTCCACGGTTCAGGATCAGTGAATCGTACTGTTTTACCCGATACACGAAGACTGTTAGCCGGGCCCGCGCGAGCTTCCCCCGCGAGCCCTACTGCCCGTTTCCCGGATTCCTCGCATTCCCAAATACATTATTCAATAGGCTCTGACCTATTGTCGACGCGGCCGTTGTTGGTGGCCACTGCGCTTGAGTATAAGACAGCGCGGGCGTGGTCACCGTTTGCAGTTGCATTGGCGCTTGCATCCGCGGCTTGTTTAGACCACCAAGGCGCAGGCGTAATCGCGGCTTGAGTCGGCTCACGAGAAGGACACTCTCTCGCATAGTGTCCTCTTCCACCACAACGATGTCATATCGCTGTGTCGCGGAATTGACCCCCACGATCCTGATATCGCGACTGATCCGGTACATGTCCTCCCGGTGCTCGTGAGTAGGAGGTTGGTCTTCGCTGACCTTGTTTTGGAGCTGCAGCGATAGCACCTAGCTCGTCCGACGAACTGCTACGGTGTCCGCTATGGCTTGAGCTCTCTTTCCTACTCACTTTTTCAGAATGTCTTCTGGACGATGTCTTAGACGATGTCTTGTGAGATTCCCGCGAACTATCTGACCCTGAGCTAGAGTCGCTGGTCGATCCAGACGAGCGTCGTTTGGATTTACAGCGTTTTCTTCTCCTTGAATGCGACTTCTTCTTTTTCGGGTTCTCATCGTCCGATTTTTTCGCGTTTTTACCGGTTGCGTCGCTTTTCTGTGGATTCTCTAACTACTTCTCGCTCTTCTCGGAAACAGCAGAGAGAGCTTCACGATTTTTACGCGACGATTTATCCTCTTCGCGCATTTTCGTAGTTCCAGGCGGTGGTTTGAACGCTTTATCTATCTCTGCGTTCTTCTCTATTTCCCGACCTATTTCGCGCAAACCCGTGAATGAATCAAAATCCCTACTAAACATTCTACGGCCGTAATTGGGACGTAGGTTTCGATAAACCAGGTCCAATTGAACCGAGACGGAAAGGGTCGGCCTAATTTCTTTTAGAATTGACCGAATACGTACTATATACGCCTTAATCGACTCACCCTCCCCTTGTGTCTGTTGTCGAGCTTTCTCCCATTTCGCGTCGTTATCTTCCTCATCCCCGAATTGGCTGAGGAAGGCCTCGCGGAAGTCACGCCATGTTGAGCAGGAGCTGCCTTCGACCTTAAAACAGGCTTTAACTTCCCCGCTCAACACGACTGGGAGGGTTTCCCTAATCTCGCGAAACGTTAGGTCGGAAACCTTGCGGCAATGTTCTAAGTATTCTATAAAGTCTTCGGCGTCGTCAGCATCGTGATTCTTAAACCGAATACCCCACTTCCGGAAAGCATCCATTACCCGTGTTCCTCTCCGGCTGGAGTATCGTGAGCTAGACTCGCTCGATCTTACCGAACTCGATGATCTATTTCGTGAACGGTTTTCTGAGGGTTATCGACGGCGGCTAGTCGCACCCCGGCTTGTTCCCGGCGAATCTCTATTAATTTCGCGGGATTGAGGCATCTCCGGTGCCCTTTGCGCTCCTGCCGACTGATACGCAATTACTAACTACACAATGCTAGCTAGTAATTCGGGCGGAACCGCTCCTACCGGCCCATTTCTTTCCCTCAATTACTCCGGGTTCACTGGGGTTTGGCCGTGTGGTTCCGAAGACCGCTCATCAAGATTACGCCTCCGGAAGCCCGACCTGTCTGAATCTGATTCAAACGTAACCCCTCGTTTCGGTTTCGGCGCTAGTTTGCGATTTTTATCAATACATGTCAAATACGAGTCGCTACTCTCCTCTGACATGTTTATCTGTCGCGACGTTTCCCTTCCACGCGGGGTCTCAAATAATTCGCGAAGCGCATCTTCCGATTGCTGACTTAATTTCGGGTTCGTTCTCGGTGTCGCTAATTAGTCATCGTTGGTTTTTATCGCTGAAGGTGTTGGAAGCGGCTGAGGTGGGACGGCGGGGTAGAATGGTTCCAATTCATCCACTCGCGGATTCCACTGAGCTGTTTCCGTTCCGAAACTCTCGCGTAACTTATGACGCACAAATCGATCGCGTAATTGATCTTCTGAGCAATCGCGTGTATTTAGCTCCGCGTCCGTCAAAGCAATGATTAGTTTACTGCGCGGCATATTTTTCGCGTACCGTCGTAATTCGTTACGTCCCGTTAATATTTCACGATCGCGTACCGATATTCTACTCGATTTATCGGAATCCGACATAATTTTCTATTCCCGATACTAATTACAAAAAAAAAATTATTTCTATTTCCAAAAAAAAACCACAACAAAAAATCTGTACGCGGTAGGGGTGCGAGAAAAAATATTTTCGCCACTCGACCTACCATAAAAAAAATTGTTCTCAATCCCCCAAAAAAAGCAATCTTACTCTCACAAAATCTATTCCCAAATCACAAAAAAAAAAATTAGCACCTCTACCACGCGTACGAGACCTCACTCCGTGGGCCCCACGTTGGGCGCCAAATTGTGACGCTACTGTCTATCTCGAGGGATAGTATAGAAGGGGAGGGAGGAGTGATCCCTTACCGATCGCTCTCGTGTCCCAATAGGCGGCTTCCTACAAGACCTGGGCGCCTTCGATGTAATATTAACAATACCCGAATATTTATTTATACAGAGGGGGTTCTAACCCTCGTACGCGAATATAAAGGAGGGGTGCTAATACAGTGATTTCTCAATTTCGGTTAAACTCTCTTTATTATAAATCCCGTGCTCAATACAATACCCGGTTCTCTTTACACGGTGTTGGTGTGTTACGCAATGTCCTAAATGTGGACGCGGCCTAAGTCGTGGGAACGCGGCTGAAGTCCCGATGACGTACTAGCTAGCCCCGCGCTCGAGCAACGTTGCCGACTCCGCCATTTTGATTATACTACGCTGTACAGTGATGTCACTGATGCCAGAATCAAGCTTTTAGCAACAAAAATAAAGTTAATCCCTAGCCAGCAGCATTATTGAAAATTTGAAGGGTAGAGGTATATATCCCTTCCCTTCAAATTTTCAATAATGCTGCTGGCTAGCGGTTAACTTCATTTTTGTTGCTAAAAGCTTGATTCTGGCATCAGTGACATCACTGTACAGCGTAGGATATTCAAAATGGCGGAGTTGGCAACGCTGCGCTCGAGCCACTAGTTGGCGTTCGCGGCGGTCCCCACCGAGTCGTGCGGTACTCGCGCGCCACCGGCGGATTCCTAGGCTAACCACTACGCGGATAAGTCCCTATTTCCACGCGTCCGCGTCACACGACGCTTGTTCGCACTCACTCCGTTCCCGCGTACTCAAACACAACAACGACCCGGATTGTTTACGTTTGGGAGTCTAAGGTCGCGAGTCCTCACGATAATTGTACTAAGTCTGCGGCCTTGAACCGACTCAAGGGAACGTTCCTGTCAACGGTCAAACACAACGAATCGATGTAATCGCGAACACTTTTACTAATTCGCGCTTTTACACAATATGACGTTCGTTACAGGTCCGACGGAATGACCACTCCGCTAGGTTGCCCGCTTACCCGAGACAGGTGAGCAGGCCAGCGGTTCCCTATAAAACCGTTCGGTGCTACGAGCCCTAAAGCCCTAGCACACCCCGGGACGTCACTGGACTTTATCACAAAACGAATAATCACCCTAATTTCTGCTTACAATTGGCTACATCTTTTCTCTAACTCTCTCGTCTCTCTCTCTCTCTCTCTCACTCTCGCTCTCGCCTCTCTCTCCCTTTCTCGCCCTTGACACTGGCCCGAAGGGCTGGTAATCTCCGCTGTCCGGTATGGGTTCGCGGCAAGGTGGCAGTCGTTGCACCATCGTCTGCACTATTTTTTGGTTCGTTGTGGCGGCTGCTGCCTTACTGCGGCTTATTCCGGCGACGGGGTTTCTAAGCTTCAGGCACTATGTGTCACCTTTGACATCTAAACTACGTGTGTCGGGGCAGTCCGCGGGAGCAGGTAAGGCCCTGCGCCTGTCCCGCCGTTGCCCCGCTACACCCATCGCGCGACACTAGGAAGCCGACAAGTTATCGATCCCCGATCAATAACTCATCGGTTGATAACTTCCTAGTTCGCATACGACCCTCCTATCTAGCGCTTGAGATTAGCGAAGCGCTAAATGACAGATATTGTAACGCTGCGGGAACGCAACGTTACAATACATAATAGTACCCAGACATACACTCCGGGAAATATATTCTGTCCAACTTATAACCAAATGTTTTAAAAGGTCATACTTCAATAGCGGTCAACACTGTTCCACATCCCGCAGTTTACCTGGTCTAGCACCGAGTCCTGAGGGTCCCGAGCAATAAACTGGGAACAATCGAAGAACCCTAATATACCTGATACTCTAATCACTAATCTAAAATTACTATTTTTGTATTTTTAATCAAACATATTTGAAATTATTACGAATACATTCCTTGTATTTTTAGCATGAAAATGATTCCAAATACGACTTTAATCGAACAATTATTTCTTTTAGTTATACCTTGAAGCTGCTACTTTATTATCTATAAATTGTAATAAAAATTCAATTTTACTTTATATCTTCGTTAAGCGTTAAGTTAAAATAAATCTCCAAAATATTGGAAAGAACATAAACATATTTGTTCGAGATTGGGAGGAGCAGAAAATGTTGCGAAGTAGATTCCGCATTTCTCTGTTATATCTCCCATCTCTATTGCGCTCACAATAGACGGCTAGACCGACAGCGTCTAGCCGCTCTATCTGTCTCTCTCTCCGCGGCGCGCTTGTGCGTCTTCTGGCCCTGGCGCGTCGCGGCCGCGAAGCGACACTACTTGCGCGCTTGGCCACTAGGTGGCCAGCGCCCGCGGCAGCTCTCTCGCTGGCAAGATTAGTGTCGCGTAATTATATAGATGGGTCCTTGATAAGGACCCATCGCACCCCAACACTTGCTCGACAGCAGCGTAGCAGCAGCAACAGCAGCAGGTTTTGACGCCTTCTAGGCTTTATTTTTGACGCCTCAACGGCAGCGCCTCCACGGCCTTCAAAAGAGCGCCTCCACCGGCGAACTCTACGGGTACATACTTTGGTAAGTATCACCCACCACCCACTGCCAACCAAGAGGGGACTACCCCTCTGCGGCATTTCCTCCCTCCTAAGGGAAATTTCTCCGGGGACTGCCCGGGAGAAGTCCAACCCTCTCCTTCCCCTCCACACTGCCTCCGAGGACTACCTCGGACCCAGTGTTCCGACCCTCAAATCCAGGGCTCTCGACGAGTCGGGTAGTGGGAGGGGTAGACTCACCCTAGGGGTTGGGGTGGCTCGGAGCCACCATAGCTCTGGGAGAAGGGGCTGAGGGGTAAGGGGACTTCCCCTTCCCTAAATCCACCTCTCCTACTTCGCTTCCTCCCGTGGCTGGGGATTTTACTAGGGAATACCCTACGGAAAATTGTCCAGTCCGGGAGTTGATAAGTCCGCGTTCCTTCCTGGGGAATTCTAGTCTTTGGGGTTCTTGGGAATCTTCGATTACCGAAATTCCCTAGAATTTGACGACAACAAATTCCCTAGAAAGTCTATTATTTAGTCTAGCGGTTCTTTGTAAATATATTTGTACATTTATTTATTTAATAAAGACACTTTTACCTCCTTACATTTGTCTTCGAACTTTATTCTCAGATATAACCTTCCCTTCTGACCACAGGGCTGGAACCTACTTGGGCACTGTCTCGCACAAATTTTTGGTCCTTCGAGCCGGATTTCCGGCAAAAAACGTTCGAAGTGCATCAGTGTTCCTGAGTGGGCATTCCGGACTGTGATTTGGATTGTGGTTGTTCTGGAATAGAGTTTCAAAATGGCTAGCGCAGGGGAATTATTAGAAGCAATCAATTACGTGCCCATGATTTGGGATGAATTCGTTCGGTTGGTCGTTAACATTAAGAAGCGTGGAGTCCACAATTTCACCCGTCCCTTCTTGGAGGATAGGCTAGCAGCCTTAGAAAAGTGGCTTAACGTGTTGCATAAAACTCACGTTAAGATCGCTACTCACACTAAACCGGCCGAATTAGCTAAAATGGAGTACGTAACCGATAGCTGGTATCAAGCGGCCCTTGATGCCCATAGTGACGCGGAAGAATTCATTCTAGGACATCTAGATGAACTTCGACCCAATCAGGGTATGTCGGCATCAGGTCCCACTGCGCCTTCAGGCGAAATAAACCACATTAGGCTTCCAGTTATCGATTTACCAAAGTTTTCCGGGGATTACTTAGAATGGAACAACTTTTATGAAACGTTTAGTTCCATTGATCACGACAAGGTGTATGTCTCCGGTCGGGACAAGTTCCATTACCTAAAATCCTGTCTACAAGGAGAAGCAGCAACGGTCATTAAATCTTTAGCGATCACCTCCGAGAACTATGAGATAGCATGGGACACTCTGGTAGCTCGGTACACTGACAAACGGATGATCACGGATACGTTCTTAGATCAAATCTCGCAAGTACCCACGCTTCGGGGTGACAATTTTAAGGTTCTGAAAGAAGTTAGGGACTCAGTTACGGTTGCTCTCAACGCCCTTAAAACTATGGGATACGGCGTCGATCAATGGGATCCCATAATTGTTCATTCGCTGAAGAACAAACTGGATGACACCCTTCGTTTAGCCTGGGAAATGTATCTAGGAAGCAGCAAGGATTATCCCTCGTTCATTCAATTCTCTGAGTTTCTAACGCGTCATATTAACTCCTTGCAATCATTAGGTAACAAACCTAAAACTTCCAAAAGGGATACGGGGAGATCCTTGAAGTCACACGCTACTAGCGTGAATAGTACCGGTTGCGCTCACTGTGGTAGTAACCATCTCTTGTATCAGTGCAAGGACTACCTTGCATTGACCCCTCAGGCCCGTTCAAAGTTCGCATTTTCACAGAATCTTTGCATCAACTGTCTGAGGCCCGGGCATAGTTGCTCCAATTGCTCTTCTTCGTCACGATGCAGGAAATGTAGTAAAATGCATCATACTTTATTACATTTTGACAAATCTGGCACCGGGGGGAGCAAGGCACGGGGGTCTACCCCCGTGGTCAACTCCTCTTCCGCGCCAGAACCCTCTAGCTCGAATACTACAACACATCTTAGTGTTTCCTACACCCGATCAGTGCTATTGGCCATCTTTTCTGCCAGAATCGACGCTCATGACGGTTCTCGTATTATAGTCCGCGGTTTAGTTGACACGGGCTCCGAAACTTCCTTCATTTCGGAAAATCTAGCTAAGCAACTACGGGTATCACGAAAACGTGTCAACGCAACCATTCATGGCGTCTCTCTGAATTCGGCTCAAAACGTTCGAGCAGAGGTACAGATTACGCTTCATTCTTTATCACGACACGGTGTCTCGTTGGACGTAACTGCATTGATCTTACCAAGGATTACTCAGTATATGCCTCCGACTTATTCTCCGTCGTCCTTTCCAGCACTTAGCAAAATTGATCTGGCTGATAACTTCGCTTCAACCAGGGCTCCAATTGATGTGCTCATTGGTGCAGACTATCTTGCAGCATTGATGGAAGGCCCGTACATGCATTCTCCTGATCATACGTTGCTTGCTCAGCGGACTATTTTCGGTTGGATCGTTTCGGGGGTCGTACCCAGGGCTGGTCGCTCTCATAGTGTCACGGTGCATCATTGCTTTGAGGTAGAAAAAACTCTTCGCGACTTCTGGGAACTGGAAGAAGTTCCGGAAATCAAACCCATGTCCACAGAGGACTCCCTCTGTGAACAACAATTTGTGAATACGGTATCACGCACCTCTTCAGGTCGTTTTGTCGTTGCTTTACCTTTTCGATCCGACATCGAGAAGCACAGCTTAGGTTCTTCCTCTCGGGTAGCAGAGAAAACCTTAACACGAATACTTCGGCGATTGGAAACCTCTCCAGAACAAGCTGAAAGTTATTCTCAATTCTTACAGGAGTATCAAGTGTTAGGACATATGTCTCCTGTTCCTTTGAACTCTGATTTTCGCGTCTTTCTGCCTCATCATGCAGTTTTTAAGACCGAGAACCAGAAAACAAAGATTCGCGTTGTATTCAACGCATCTTCTAAAACCTCTACTGGCGTATCGCTTAACGACACGTTATTCATTGGACCCAAACTCCAACAGGACATCACGCGGATCCTGATGAATTGGCGTTCCTTTCGATATGTAGGCGTGACAGACATTGTTAAGATGTTCCGACAGATTCTTGTGCGTTTTGAGGACCGCAAGTATCAGAACATTTTATGAAAGACTGATTCCGGTGCGCTTCAGGCTTTCGAACTCAACACGGTGACCTACGGTACGGGACCGGCACCGTTCTTATCCTCGCGAGTTTTGCGCGAATTAGCTTACACGAACGGAGCTAACTTCCCTCTCGCACAGGATGTGTTGTTAAATTCTACTTATGTAGACGACATACTTTTTGGGGCCCATGACTTAAAGCAACTTAGTTCGGTCAGGGAACAACTCATCGCTCTACTGGCGAAAGGGGGCTTCTCCTTAAGCAAATGGGCATTCAATCAACCGGGGTCTTCCCCGCTTGAACCTACCGAGCTGCACTCTTTCTTTGAGGATCCTGCTGGATCAAGTAAAGTCTTGGGCATATATTGGGATCACGGGGATGATAGCTTCCGCTTCCGTGCTTCTCCTTCTCACATTGGTGTACTAACCAAACGCATCCTCTTATCAGAGAATGCCAAGATCTTCGATCCATTGGGATGGATCTCTCCAATAGTCATCACCTTAAAGCAGTTAATGCAATCCACCTGGTTGCTTAAACTCTCTTGGGATGAAGAAATTCCCGAGCCTATTCAGTCAAAATGGCTCAAGTGCTATGAGCAGCTCCGAGACTTACAGACTTTACGGATCCCACGGTGGACTGGACAATCGCTTACTACTGGAAAACGCAAGTTAATTGGATTTTGCGACGCCTCAGAACTTGCGTACGGCGCGGTCGTTTATGAACGCCTCACTGATGAGGACGGTCAACTCTCGGTACATTTAGTAATGTCCAAAACAAAGGTCGCTCCGATCAAGACCACTTCAATCCCTCGTCTGGAGTTGGTCGCCGCTGCCCTTCTTGTAAAATTATTGGTTCACGTCAAGGGAAGCTTGGTCGGGAGTTGTGATGCGATTCGTTGGTATTCAGATTCGCAGGTCGCTTTAGCGTGGATAGCAAAGCAACCCGTACATTGGAAGACGTTTGTGGCCAATCGCGTTTCATATATCCAAACACATTTATCGGAAGCCAGCTGGCATTATGTACCCACTAAATCGAATCCTGCAGACTTGTGTTCAAGAGGAACTAGTGCTCAACAGTTATCAGAGGACTCACTTTGGTGGCATGGGCCTGCTTTCCTCCGTGAGCACACCGTAAATCCCGTTCAGATTTTTGAAACCGCGGAAGAAAGTCGGAAGGTAGCGTTAACCGCTCAAATGGACAAAGCCCAGTGTTGGTTTTTTGATAAATTTTCGTCTGGGTCTTAACTGGTCCGAGTTATGGCCTATGTTCTTCGATTTGTCCAGCGGACCAGGAAAACCGGCCAATGGGAGGACTCCCTCCTGTCCGCTTCAGAGATTCGCGATTCTATAGTCGCTATCGTACAGGTGGTTCAACGGACACACTTCGCCGACGAGCTTTCAGCCTTGAATCATGGGTCACGTATACCGTCGCGCTCAAAGCTTCTTTCATTATATCCGGTAACTGATTCACAAGGAATCCTAAGAATAGGAGGGCGGCTTCGGAACGCCGAAATTTCTGAACAAATGAAACACCCCATTATTCTTCCGGATTGCCACTTAACGGCCATTCTTATTAGGCAAACTCACCTAGATACACTTCACGGGGGACTGCAATTGACTTTGTCTACGTTGCGACAAAAGTTTTGGGTCGTGAATGCACGCACTCTTGTAAAGGCATGCGTTCATAAATGCATCACGTGTGCCCGCGAACGCGCTAAACTCGGCACCCAACTCATGGGTTCACTTCCTGCCGCTCGGGTTTCTCGCAGCTTTACCTGCGAACACACCGGAGTAGACTATGCCGGGCCCTTTTTGGTATAATTACACCACGGTCGCAATGCCAAGTCCGTCAAATGCTACGTGGCGGTATTCGTATGCCTAGCTACCCGTGCTGTTCACTTGGAACTCGTCTCCAGACTGGACACCGAGGCCTTCCTCGCCGCGCTGTCTCGATTTATTTCTTGTCGTGGAAAACCCGCCGTCATGTACTCAGACAACGGCCTTAATTTCCAAGGGGCAGACGCTGAGCTAAAACGCGCCTACCAATGCTCCTTAGAAGCCGCCCGCTCTCAGAAAACAGATTCCCTCAGCGAAATCGAGTGGAAATTCATCCCGGTCGCTACTCCCCACTGGGGTGGTCTTTGGGAAAGTGCTGTAAAAAGTATGAAGCACCACCTGAAGCGCTCCATCGGAGTTTTCGTGCCTAATTTCGAGGAATTGACCACACTACTTACCAAGATTGAGGCCTGCTTAAATTCACGACCTATATCGCGGTTACATGATGATCCAGAGTCGTTGGACGTACTCACTCAGGGGCATTTTTTGTCAGGACGGGCGTTAAATTCCCCACCTGAATTATCCACCTTGGATTTACGCGAATCATCATTAAACCGTTGGCAAACCGTGAATCGAATCACCGAGACCTTTTGGAAGAAGTGGTCTTCCGAATACTCACAAACTCTGCAACATAGGCCGAAATGGCAGAACTCTAACTCGGAATTCGGTGAAGGAGATTTAGTGCTTGTCAAAGTACCTAACAATCCTCCCCGTATGTGGACCTTGGGGCGGATTCTCAAACTAGTTCCTGGGGTGGACGGAGTAGTTCGCGTAGCTGTCCTTAAAACCGCGAGAAAAGAGATTCAACGGAGTCTCTCGCAACTCTGTAAACTCCCCTCTTAGCCCTCACTTTGGGTCGTATCAGGGTCTATCTTCACCCTGCTTTCCGGCATCCTGGGACTCTTCAGGTTGCCACTTTCCTTCGCAAGCTTCCTGGGGCTCTTCAGGTTGTTATCTTTCCTTCTCAAGCTTCCTGGGACTCGTCAGGTCGCTTAACTCTCTCCTTCTTGGCTTCCTGGGACTCTTCAGGTTACCACCTCCTCTCTCGGGCGTCCTGGGACTCTTCAGGTCGTTCTGTTCTGTTTTATATCTTTTATTTTTATTTTTGTAAATAAACTTGTTTTAAACTGAGTTAATTTTCTTCTTCCTTGTCTTAACGCCATCGCGTCAACGGGGGGAGTTTATTCGAGATTGGGAGGAGCAGAAAATGTTGCGAAGTAGATTCCGCATTTCTCTGTTATATCTCCCATCTCTATTGCGCTCACAATAGACGGCTAGACCGACAGCGTCTAGCCGCTCTATCTGTCTCTCTCTCTCCGCGGCGCGCTTGCGCGTCTTCTGGCCCTGGCGCATCGCGGCCGCGAAGCGACACTACTTGCGCGCTTGGCCACTAGGTGGCCAGCGCCCGCGGCAGCTCTCTCGCTGGCAAGATTAGTGTCGCGTAATTATATAGATGGGTCCTTGATAAGGACCCATCGCACCCCAACACTTGCTCGACAGCAGCGTAGCAGCAGCAACAGCAGCAGGTTTTGACGCCTTCTAGGCTTTATTTTTGACGCCTCAACGGCAGCGCCTCCACGGCCTTCAAAAGAGCGCCTCCACCGGCGAACTCTACGGGTACATACTTTGGTAAGTATCACCCACCACCCACTGCCAACCAAGAGGGGACTACCCCTCTGCGGCATTTCCTCCCTCCTAAGGGAAATTTCTCCGGGGACTGCCCGGGAGAAGTCCAACCCTCTCCTTCCCCTCCACACTGCCTCCGAGGACTACCTCGGACCCAGTGTTCCGACCCTCAAATCCAGGGCTCTCGACGAGTCGGGTAGTGGGAGGGGTAGACTCACCCTAGGGGTTGGGGTGGCTCGGAGCCACCATAGCTCTGGGAGAAGGGGCTGAGGGGTAAGGGGACTTCCCCTTCCCTAAATCCACCTCTCCTACTTCGCTTCCTCCCGTGGCTGGGGATTTTACTAGGGAATACCCTAGGGAAAATTGTCCAGTCCGGGAGTTGATAAGGCCGCGTTCCTTCCTGGGGAATTCTAGTCTTTGGGGTTCTTAGGAATCTTCGATTACCGAAATTCCCTAGAATTTGACGACAACAAATTCCCTAGGAAGTCTATCATTTAGTCTAGCGGTTCTTTGTAAATATATTTGTACATTTATTTATTTAATAAAGACACTTTTACCTCCTTACATTTGTCTTCGAACGTTATTCTCAGATATAACCTTCCCTTCTGACCACAGGGCTGGAACCTACTTGGGCACTGTCTCGCACAATATTATTAAAAAATTAACAAATATAAATTTTAGTTTAAGATATAATTGATAAATAAATGTAAATATTTTAAAATACTATCTTCAAAAAGAAAAAGGGTAATTATCTCATAAAATTAAAAGTTTCAATTTTTTTAGTATGATTCTGCTACGGGTTAATTGATGCTTATTTGGATTATTTATAGACATATTGGAATAAAATATATTTGATTTTTAACAGGTTTTAATAAAATGAGAGATGCAAGATATAACTAATATAGAAATAATAGTCCGAATAACGTCATTTTAGGATTCATTTTCATGTTAAAAATACAAGCAATGAATTCATAATAATTTCAAATCTGTTTGATTAAAAATATAATAATTGTAATTTTGGATTAGTGATTAGAGTATCAGGTATATTATGGGGTTCTTCGATTGTTCTCGGTTTATTGCTCGGGACTCGGTGCTAAACCAGGTAACCAGCGTGATGTGGAAAAGTGTTGACCGCTATTAAAGTACGGCCTTTTAAAACATTTGGTTATAAGTTGGACAGAATATATTTCCCGGAGTGTACTATGTAAATATACATATACACTAATTAATGACAAATTTAAATGAGGAAATCTACATTATTACTACAACATTCTATCCTCTTTAAAATTAGTCACCGAATCTTTTCATATGTTCAAATGTATTATCTGCATATCTTTACGTAAGCATGTTACAGCTAAGTCAATTTTCCACTATTCTAGATGCTCCTTCTTCTTTCTGAAATAACATGTAAAGAACATAAAATTATATTATAAACAAATACTAACAAAGTGAAAATTTGTTTGAATTAAAATTGGATACGAATTGTACAATATAATTTACCTTTCAATTGTTGCTTTGCTACTTAAAGCTTATCTGATACATAATAGTACCTAATCTTTCTATATAGTGTGTAACACCAATGATGTTTTTAATTTTAACTACATATTCTTGGGGCTAAACTAAGTAGAAAAGTCATACTATAAGTTCCGAAAAAGCATCATTGCTGAGATAAATGAATTTTAAACCGATGAATCAGGGCTTTGATTCAACGGAAAAATTTCTTCACTCTCATTTTCATTGACAGTTTCCCTTTAAAATACAAAAGAAATTTGTACTTCTCCGTCGTTCCGAATTATCGTACACTCATACACACTCTCACGCAACTACGCCGATTATTAATATTACATCCTAATGTTTTACATTCCTGATCCTGGTGCTAATGAAATCTATTTTTTGCCTATTTTTAAAAGGATCCTCGATAGCACCTATTTAATTGAAAAGTCTGAAAAATAATACGGCGTTATTCGTAGATTAAATTACAAGTCGTTTTATCTTTACGACGCCGCGACATATGAACTGTTCTAAGGTAGTCAAAAAACTAGTATTATATTCAAAAAGCTATTTTAGGAAATCTTATTTTCTCTATTCTTGAAAACCTTATTGCTTTATCACATTGAGCAGTTTGCTGCATCATTGGAAGAACAAAGTGACTCGAAAATTGGTTTTCAAGTAAAGCCATAGTCTTTTTTCGAAATTTCGGCCTAATGAGTGGAGAGCCTGAAGGATCCCTTTAAGAATAAATGAGCCTTTTTTTCATTTTATGAAAGGACAAGCTACAAAATTAAGAATAATTTTTTGTTAATGCTGTAGATTTTTATTCATAGTCTTTGCACGCTCTTATGTACGAAGAAATTTCAGATAAGTTAGTAAATACTTATCCTATTTTCTTTTAAAGTTTATTACAATTTGCTTGGTGCATTACAAAATACTTCATTAGGTGATCATATCACCTTCTAGTCACTATAAACTAGAATCTGGTCTAGCAATTGCTTAGTTTTACTGGCAAATCCTTTTAGGCAGTGTAACGTTGCGTTCCCGCAGCGTTACAATTGCTGCCATCTAGCGCTTTGCTATTCTCAAGCGCTAGATAGGCGTGTCGTGTACGAACTAGGAGGTTATCAACCGATGAGTTATTGATTTAGAATCGATAACTTGTCGGTTTCCTAGTTTCGCGCGATGGGTGTAGCGGGGCAGCGGCGGGGCAGGCGTAGGGCCTTACCTGCTTCCGCGAGCTGCCCCGACACACGTAGTTAGGAGGTCTTAGGTGACATATATAGTGCCGAATTGTGCCCCGCCGCCGATATCAAGCCGCGACAGAGCAGCAGCCGCCGCAGAGAAATAAATGTTGCAGTGGAGAAGTGCAACGACTGCCGCCCTTCCGCGAACCCATACCGGACAGCGGAGAACAACCGCCGTTCGGGCCAACTCTCAGGGCAAGAACTAGAGAAAGAGAGTGAGAGAGCCGAGCAGGAGAGAGCCGAGCAGGAGAGGGAGAGAGAGAGAGAGAGAGAGAGAATTAGAATTAGAATTAGAATTAAAATTTTATTAATCGTACAAGGGCGTGGCCCCATTTGTGCGAAGGTAAAGAGCATAACAAAGATAAAGATAAGAAAAGTAGAAAGGGTGAGTAGCCCAAAATGATAAAGCCTCAGAGAAGGCCCCGCAAAGAGAGGGTACTCACCCCTTGAGCGCTCTCAAGGAAAAGATTTAACATAAAAAATAATTAACTGCAAATAAATAAGCAGTAATAGGTAATCAGTCGCAATGAAAACTTAACAACTAAGAAACTTAAGAAATAAGAGAAAGAGCAATAAATACTTAGTTCGATAGGTGGAAAATATATAAAAATAATTCCATCTTAAAGCGGGAAAGAAAACTAAGCTCCCAAAGTCGAGTGGGAAGAGAATTCCAGAAACGAACCCCAGAACCGACAAAAGATCACTGATAAGCGACAGTAAGGCATGTGGGAATTTTAAAGTATAGTCGCGAGCTACGAGTGCAGAAAGCACTGCTATTAACATTTTTAATCCCTTTAAAGAGATTCCCGAAAGGGGTAATGTCAGGCAAGTAATAGGCTTTATAGACAGTGACCCCGAGAAAGTAAAGACGTCTTTCACTGACTTTAAGGAGGTTAGCTCTCTTGAAATACGGTGTTATGTGCTCAGATTTGGGAACGCCATAAACAAATCGTATACAAGAATTAAGGGCACACTGGAGTCTAGTGTTCTCCTCGTCAGAAATATCCGTAAAAACTAGTGCGCAATAATCAATTATCGGATATATAAGAGATTTAACCAATTGGAGTCGAATCACAGTAGTAAGACAGCCTTGGCTAAACCTCAACTGGTAAAGGGTACGATAGATACGCTTACAACTGTCACTAACTGCATCCCTCCAGCTAAGATTAGCCATAATATGTACCCCAAGGTTAAGGACAGAGCATACAAATGGGACAACACTAGTGTTGACCAAAAGAGGATCCAACCCGGACAGATCAATCCCATTAAGATATCTGGAAGAACCCAAAATCATGGCCTTTGTTTTAATGGGATTGAGTAAAAGATAATTTTCATGAGACTAGTCGACCAATCGACTAATGGAATGATTAATAGCGGAAATGCACTGATTGATTTCGGATGGATCGCACTGGGCGCAGATCTGAATATCATCAGCGTATTTTATGAGTAAACAGTCAGGAAAGAGTGAATTTATATCCGCAATGTATAAAAGGAACAAAAGCGGTTCAAGTATGGAACCCTGCGGAACACCAGATGCCATCGGCATCCATGACGAAAGCTGATAATTATGCCTCACAGCACACTTACGACCTGAAAGGTATGACCAAAACCATTCTAAGACCGACACAGAAAACCCCAAGGCTGACAGTTTTTTTAGTAACAGAACATGGTTAACAGTGTCGAAAGCCTTAAAAAAATCAAAGAGAACAAGTATAGAGATCTTACGCTTATCAGTTCCAAGACGAACAAAGTCAGTTAATGTTATAAGGGCATCCTGTGTTGAACGTCCAGGGGTAAAACCGAACTGCGCATCATCTTTAAAACCAATTGATTTAAGGTACTTAAGTGTGTCACTGTGCACAATCCTCTTTAGCACCTTGGAAAGCTCAGGCAATATAGAAATAAGACGAAAGTGCGAAACGTCAGAAGGACTTGGTAATTTAGTTACAGCAGTGATAAACGTAGATTTCCAAGCATGAGGGAAATACGCATAGGTCAAAGATCGATTAAATAACTCCATACAGACACTAGCAATAGCAGGAGAAAATTTAGCAAGCAGACGAGAAGGTATTTCATCGCTACCTGAGACAAGAGAGGTGGAGAACCTGTAAAAACTTAAAAAGGTGGGAAAATCAAATAAGAGAAATAAAAGTTGGAATCGCTAAACAAAGGTGGCGTGATATCACAAGGAAGACGAGAAAGAGACTCATCTGGTGCGCTGGAATATGGCAAAAAATTACTGGAGAAATGTTTAATAAAATCCTCAGCACAAAAGGAAGATGAAATCATCCTTTTTTGCCCAACTATATGCAAGCTTCTCAAGCAATTCCATAGCGACCGCGACGAGTCACATGAGTTAATAACCTCCAAACAGTATCTCTCCTTAGCTGCTATAATAAGTCGTTTCACAAGGCTACGAGCAGCACAATATTCCTGATCAAGGGAATTATCGGGAGGATTCAAGCGCCGAAGCTTCATACGAAGCCTATTCCGGTTGCGAATGAGTCCACGAATATCAGGTGTCATCCAGGGTGAATGAGATTTACAGAGAGTTGGTGTAAAATAAGGTGCATGACTGTTTGCAAGGTCAATAATGGAGCTAGTAAGAAAACTGACAGAATCATCAATTGAGTGCAGGCGAAGAGCACCCATGAAATCCGCACTTGCAAGAGCTAATAAAGTGTCAGGCTCTTCAAGCTGCTACCAACGTCTACCTTTTCTTATTGAAGGCAGAGAAATAGAACGGTTATCTGCACGATACATAATTTTTATCATGTCATGCATAGATAGAAAAGGTATAGGACACTGCCCCATATGCAAAATTTTATCCCCATCGTCCACAATACATACATCAATCCAGGTGTGGGACGAGGACGTGTGATGAGTAGCGTCAAAAGGTACTAAATGGAGGGAGCAAAGGTCAAAGGTGCGACGTAGGAAAACACTATCAGGTAGCCCAGATAGGAGATCCGAGTTGAGGTCACCCATGATAATTTTACAAGCATAATGTTGCGATGCATCCATCAAGATATTTTCGATGACATCACAAAAAGCAAGTTTGGGCGGACGATAGATAACCCCAAGGAATATCTTAGAGACTGGAGATAGCACTAGCTCAGCAAGAATAAAATCAGTCTGCTTAACACACGCAGTGGTAAACGAAGTTTGTATCAAATGAACCCCAAAGTGGTTCCGATAGTATATACATATACCCCCACCCTGTATGCCAGACCTGTCGCAGCGCAAAATCGAAAAACCATCAAGATGGACAAAATCATCAGATATATGTCGTTTAAGCCAGGTTTCCGAAACAAAAATGATATCAAAAAAATTATGTAGAAAGAACTGACGAAATTCGATGATGTGAGTAGCAATGGATTGCGCATTAACATGGCAAACAGCTGAAGTATTAGATTGTTGCGTGCGCACAGGGTGTTCCGGACAGGCAGGGAGGGTTAGCACATCTCAGATTAATTTACTAAAATCGTCCGCAGAATAAATATTTACAATAGGAGAACGATCAGCCTTTCTGACCTTTATATATACATGACACCAAAATCATCTACCCACGTGTACTTATAGTTGGCCTTCCTGGCTTCGTCTTTAACAATTTTCAGGAACTTATGGAAAGTAGGAGGCAGCGACTTATTAATGAATATATTAGAGTTACCTAGCGTACTAGAAAGCATGTTAGCTTTTAATTTCGAAATGGAACTCTTAGCATTAAGTATTTTTTGCGCCGTCTCAATACAATTAAACTTGACCATCAATGTTTTTGGGCGGTCTTGGTTAGCAGAAGGTATCTTACGCGTAGAGAGAATAGCAGGAGGGTCAATATCGACTCCAAGCAATGCCGCAAGTTTAGTAATATGTGCGGTGTCACTAATGTGAGGACAGACCGGAACGCCAGAGAAACGCAACTGTGAGCAATGAGACTCAAATTCCAACTGAGACATTCTAGTCGAGACGCTATCAATAGTTTCGCGAAACTCTGTAGGAACAGATTTCTCTTCAAGGGTAACAACACGCGCCTCAAGATTAGCACAGGCCGCCTGTAAATCGGTGCAGTTCGACTCAATATTCGCCATTCTGGTTGACACACTGTTGAGTTTAACAATACAAGAGTCTACCTTACTAGCCAAAGACTCCAGTGTTGACATCTTAGCATCAATGGAGTCAAGCCGCGCATTTAAAGACGAAAACATAGTTGCAAGATATTCCGCAGTAATACCTGTAGTGTTATCCGCAACAGGAGTAGAAGAGAGAGGTGAAGAAACTTCACTGCGGGAAGCACTACTGGCAGAAGCCTTTGAAACAGTCTTAACGCAAATGGAGCATTTGACAGATGGAATAGTAGCATCAGCAGATAACTTCAATTCCTTCCTAACACATTGCATATGATATCCATTAGTAGTATTAGAACACAGTTTCCAAAGATCATCCTTACTCACAAACCTGTTGCAGATACCACAGTTTATCGCAGGCATTATATAGAATGATAACAGTACAAAATAGGCAGTGTTAAGAGTAAGACAGATAGGCATACGTCAGTACAAATTTTATCGGTGAATATAGTTGCGCCGATGTTTACAAGTAGGTAGAAGTCTCTCCAGTGTAACAATGTGATGAGAAGAGGTAAAGGTGAACGCACCAGACTCTGGAAACTCAGCCAGATAATGTTGACATATATAGTCCGTGATCCAACGAAGAAGGCGTAAACAAAGCCGGGCCAGGCGTTTAATTGCTGAGCACACCAACCTTCAAACTCGTCAACCGAAAATGGCTCCAATATAAGAAGTGAGGTTAACCGCTATGACAGATCGAAAAGGCCCAAATTATCACTTCAAAATTGACAAGCCAGACCAGATTAAATACTCAAATGATAGCTTGAGAAATGGTATGACAAATCTGCAAATATTCACCCACAAGGGTACAAGGAGAGCAGTAAAAAGTTCAATTTAAAGACAGATAGCTTAGACAGACATGCTTATCTACTTACAAAGAGAGAGAGAGAGAGAGAGAGAGGAAAGAAGATAACCAGCCTACGGTCAGCTGAAAGTAAGGTGAATATTCGTTTGGTATAAAAGTTCTGTGACGTCCCGGGGTGTGCTAGGGCTTTAGGGCTCGTAGCACCGAACGGTTTTATAGGGAACCGCTGGCCCTGCTCACCTGTCACGGGTAAGCGGGCAACTTAGCGGAGTGGTCATTCCGTCGGACCTGTAACGCATGTCATATTGTGTAGAATCGCGAATTAGCCAGAGTGTTCGCGATTACATTGACTCGTTGTGAGTTCGACCGTTGACAGGGACGTTCCCTTCAGTCATTTCAAGGCCGCAGACTTAGGATAATTATCGTGAGGACTCGCGACCTTAGGCGTCCGAAAGTAAACAATCCGGGTCGTTGTTGTGTTCGAGTACGCGGGAACGGAGTGAGTGCGAATAACTGTCGCGAGACGCGCACGCGCGGGAAGAGGGACTTATCCGCGTAGCGTCGCGTAGTAGTTAACTTAGGAATCCGCCGGTGGCGCGCGAGTACCGCGCGACTCGGTGGGACCGCCGCGAACGCCACTAGTGGCTCGAGCGCGAGGTTAGCTAGACGTCATCGGGACTTCAGCCGCGTCCGCACTACTTAGGTCGCGTCCACACATTAGGACTTCGCGTAACCCGTCAATACCGTGTAAAGAGAACCGGGTATTGTATTGAGTACCGTAGTTATAATAAAGAGAGTTTAACCGAAGTTGCAGATTTCTTGTATTAGCACCCCATCCCCTATATTCGCGTACGAGGGTTAAAACCCCCTCTGTCTCAATAAATATTCGGGAATTATAACATAATTACATCGAAGGCGCCCGGGTCTTATAGGGAGTCGCCTATTGGGACGCGAACGCGATCGGTGAGGGATCACTCCTCCCTCCCCTTCTATACTATCCCCAAGGACAGCCAGTAGCGTCACAACACATAAGGACAAACTATTTAGATAATTGCTGCGCCTCTCTTTTTCTCCTCCTCTCTTTACGATTCTTATTGCTTTTACTCTCCACTATACATGCCCGAAAATTAAGCGACTTTAAATTTAAACATTTTTGAAACGGCCTTATAATAATAAATATTACTGTGATGTTTTTGGAATTTGATAAAGAAACTCTTGAATTATACGGAACAATTTGGTATTCAATTTATATAATCTATTTCTTCAAAATAGCAGCCTTCGTAAATAATTTTTTTCTGGTTAGAATTTCCGCATTTTCCACGACTTTTAAGATACCCTTTATAACATATATATATATATATATATATATTATTTTGTACAACAAATTCTTCAAATAAATTACAAAAATATAAAAGTAAATAAAATAAAAATTATTGGAACTTCCATTAAAAAAAGAAATATCAATAACTATAATATATGCAACGCAAATTCCATATTTGTTTTATCTGTGCCCCTTTAATCCATACAATCTTTATCTCAAAATTTTCTCTCAGGCCTTATTAATATACTTTACGATTTACATATTTGCCTGCAACTTTTAAAAAGAGACGCTCTGAATAACATATATAATAACTAGACTTCACACACTCTTATTTATGTGAAATATTAAATTTATAAATCGATTTTAAAAAGAATTAAATATATACGTAGGTCTGTTTAATAATCTACACACACACACATCTGCATATATTGTAATGTATAACAAATTAAAGGTATATTTTCAAAATTATACAGTTAATTATGATCCTGTGTATTTTAAAATCAAACATAATTGGCGTCACATTGACTTCAGCTAGCGCCTAACTTCGGTGCATATTGTTCAAGAAATGATGAGAGGCGCTGAAAATCCAACCCGCTACAAAATGCAGCAATCGCTGAGGCAGCGATTATGCGTTTGTAAACAGCCATTAATGGCCAAAACGTAGTATCCCGCAAGGACAGAAACTGTAGCGTAGGATCCCGCAGTGAACAGAAACTATAGCGTAGGATCCCGCAGGGAACAGAAACTGTAGCGTAGTATCCTGAGGATACTACGCTATAGGAAAATTATACTACGGTAGTATAATTATACTACACTTGGCAACGCTGCTTCCTATATAGTCCGAATGTATTTGTGCTATAGGTGTGAAATAGATTCCAATATGGCCGCAACGCAGGCGCGACGTATATGTACACTGTTCAAAATTGAATCATGTACAGGTATAGTTTCTGCTTCCCTATACTATCTTGTAGCAAAAATGCTTCTCGCAAAATTGATTCATGTCCATCTCAACTACTCTATACTATCTTATAGGAAAAATTTACTGACAACAGCAGACGAAACACGACATCGACAAATATGAAGATGACGTTTTGGACGTAGTAAAAGTATTATCCAGAAAGCATATTATTTATGTTGGAAATGTAGGGATGTCGAAAAATGGAATGGAAAATAATGCAAATATGGGGCATATATATAATATTATTTATCAAGTATAAAAAGGAAGAGATCGGATGTAATTTTCATCCTATAAAGAGGAAAAGCATCAGATAAGTATCGGGAGCAGTAAATCAAAAGAAAGATTAAAGAATATTTTGCTTTGTTAAATTAATCTTTCTTCTGACTTGCTGCTCCCGATACTTATCTGATGCTTTTTCCTCTTTATAGGCTGAAAATTGCATCCGATCTCTTCCCTTTTATACTTGATAAATAATATTATATATATGCACCATATTTGCATTATTTTCCATTCCATTTTTCGACATCCCTACATTTCCAACATATACAGGGTGTAACGAAACGACCGCCTTTTCTCGTAACTGGAGGTTCGGGGTGACCATCCAAATGCACGTGTAAAATTTTGTTCGAATCGTTCAAGGGGTTTAAAAGTTATTTCCATTTAAAGCTCACCCTTTTTCGGTCCTTTTCGAACGACTTTAACTGTGCATAATAAAGTGGAGAAAGTGAAAAAACAATTAACGAACACCCCACTAGAATGTAAAAATTATCGATCGCGCGCGATAATACATTTGCTATTTATTTCATTAATTTGGCTATTAGATTAATTTTAAAAATAGCAAAATCCTTTTCATTACAATTCCAAATCAATTCAATACAAGTATCATTGACTGAATTGATGGAAAGAGGGAGAAGATAGAATGAAAAGGAAAGTATCAAAAGCTAAGATGTCACGCGACTGCACTGATAATTTAATAGGAAACACATCAAGGCATTTTCTTTCTACAAACGAAGGTAAAAAGAATTATTTAAAATCAATTCATTGATGATAGACAAAATTAAACTTACCCATTATTGTTCTCCAAGTTCCTTTACACCGAAGTTTTTGAAAAAGCTTCAAACTGGCTCCTCGATGATTTCCAGAATGCACACTTTCATTGATTTTGCATTTAAGAACTCGCGAATTTAAGCAAATTAGGTGTTAACCTACGTTTCTTCAAAACACCGGTTAATTTGACACTTTTTGAACTGTTTGAAGTAGGTTGAAAAGAGAGACACAGAGAGATAGAATAATCAATCATTCGTTTCGACCACTCTTAATCACCCTACTTCAAACAGTTCAAAAGTGTCAAATTCATCAGTGTTTTGAAGAAACGTAGGTTAATACCTAATTTGTTTAAATTCACAAGTGTATAAATGCAAAATCAGTGATAGTGTGCTTTCTGGAAATCATCGAGGAGCCAGTTTGAAGCTTTTTCAAAAACTTCGATTTAAAGGAACTTGCAGAACATTTAATGGGTGAGTTTAGTTTTCTCCTTCATCAATGTATTGATTTTGAATCATTCCCTTTAGCTTCGTTAGTAGAAAGAGAATGCCCTCATGCATTGTCTATTAAGTTATCATTGCGCTCGCGCGATATCTTAGCTTTTGATACTTTCCTTTACATTGCGTCAACTCGCTCTTTCCATCAAATCAGTCAATGATGCTTGTACTGAATTGAATTGGAATTGTAATATAAAGGATTTTGTTATTTTTAAAATTAATCTAATAGCCAGATTAAAGAAATAAATAGCAAAAGTATTACCGCACGCGATCGATAATTTTTACATTCTAGCTGGGTGCTCATCAATTGTTTTTCACTTTCTCCACTTTCCATTATGCAGTTAAAGTCGTTCGAAAAGGACTGAAAAAGGGTGATTTTTAAATAGAAATAACTTTTAAACCCCTTGAACGATTCGAGCAAAATTTTACACGTGCACTCAGTTTGTCACCCCGAACCTCCAGTTACGAGAAAAGGCGGTCGTTTCGTTACACCCTGTATAATATGCTTTCTGGATAATACTTTTACTACGTCCAAAACGTCATCTTCATATTTGTCGATGTCGCGTTTCGTCTGCTGTTGTCATTAAATTTTTGCTATAAGATAGTATAGAGTAGTTGAGATGGACATTAATCAATTTTGCGAGAAGCATTTTTGCTACAAGATAGTATAGGGAAGCAGAAACTATACCTGTACATAATTCAATTTTGAACAGTGTAGTATCCATCGAAGTGTTCGTTTTGTTAGTATGATTCGCACGTGAGTTTTCCACGTGAATTCATAGTTAAAATTTGGATGCATCAATTATATGGCAGTGATCCAGAAAACAATTAGATAAGTATTGTTTGTTAGAACAAATATTTAAATATTTGAGCAATGGTACTTTGTGATTTCTTCGTTTTATAGGTTACAGGAAATAGAGTGACTAATAGAAAAACATGCATTTATAAACGCTCATCACATTCCAATTAATAAAGTAATTGGTAACAAAATGATGCCAAAACAAGGAAAATAGTTGTGGTATAGTCTATAACCCTTAATACGCAGATTATTTAGGTGAGTTTCGTTGCATCTTGAAGAACAAATTAAAAGTTAAATAACATTTTTCAATATCTGATTTTTATTTACTCAGTTTTAATATTAAATGTATTTATCAATATTATTATTATAGTATGTGTTTTCAAAATGAAAGATTGTGTTAGCAAAATGCAGAAAGCAGATGAACGAATGGCAGATCGAACAGATTACATATATAAAGGTATGCAGAAACAAGAATTAAACATACATTGATCTTTTGTGACTTATAATTTTAATGAGGTTAGAAGGTTGTATTAATAAATATATCTTCTTTCATCATTTAAATTGGCCATAACTTGGTTTGTACGTATACTTAAAAATTGAATCTATATATAAGTACTTTTATATACTTATATGCAGTCATATACCATTAATATTTTAAACTATTGTTATTATATTCTTATAAAATGATTGGCAGGTAATATATTCTTCAAAAATGCAACAACAAGTATCGGAATGGGAAAATAAAATAGAAGTTATCAAATTGTATCCAGGAGCTGCCCCAGTAGCAAGATTGGTCGAGATGACGTCATTATGATCAGAAATCCAGTCATTTTTACATCATTTGAGCCAATTTTGGTAACGGGGTGATTAGGTAGAGTATGAGCCATTTATGGATATTAGAAAATCATTCAATTAGAAAATGCTACGGAGGATGATAAATATAGATTTCGACTAAAAAGAGGACTGGTATTTTACACTGCGTAAGATCTATAAAATTGTAAGACAAAAATATTAAAATATATAAATACGTATTCATGTTTTACAGATATATTTTTTTGTATTAATTTCAGATTATGTTGTAGAATTCTGTTTGGTATATTGTGATACATGGTGCTTATCAATAAAGTCTAATACAATAATATTGAGATACATATTTCAATTTAATTTGTGACCTGCAGGTAGTGGAAATTTAAATATTATCACATTTTCGGTTCATAGCCTCTTGTATTGTTATTATATTTTTATAAAATGATTACCAGGCAATATATTCTTAAATAATGCAACAACAAGCATCCGAATGGAAAAAAAGAGGAGAAATAATTTGTATCCAGCAGCTGTATGTTGAGTATGAGCCATTTGTGGATATTATAAAATTATTCAATTATATTATGTTTGAGATGAGCTTTATGTAGCAAAGCAACAATTAAAAGGAAAATTATATTGTATAATACGTACATATCCAATTTTAATTCAAAACAATTTTCTCTTAAGTAGCATTATTTATATAATAAATTTGTGTTATTTACAGGATATGTCAGAAAGAAGAAGGAGCATCTAGAATAGTGGAAAATTGGGTAAACTTTTAAATATTTGCATAAAAGTATGCAGAAAAAAATTTTAACATACGTAAACTGTTGGTGCCTATAATTATTGAAGATACAAGGTTTAAGTAATAAATAGATTTTTCATCATTTGAAATTATCATTAATTGTTGTGTATGTATATTTAAATAGTCAGCTTGGGTATTATTATATTTGAGATGAAGTTTAAGTAGCAAAGTAACAATTGAAAGGAAAATTGTATTATACGTATCCAATTTTAATTCAAACCAATTTTCTCTTAAATAGCATTTTTTTATATTATAAATTTATCTTATTTACATGTTATCGTAGAAAGAAGAAGGGGTATCTAATATGGTGGAAAATTGACTAAGCTGTCACATATTTGCGTAAAGATAAGCATATAAAACATTTTAACATACGTAAACTGTTAGTGCCTAACTATTGAAGATAGATGGTTTTAGTAATAAGTAGATCTTTCATCATTTAAAATTGTCATTAATTATTGTATTTGTATATTTAAATAGTAAGTCTGGGAACTATTATGCATGACTTGAGCTTTAGGTAGCAAAGCAAAAATGGAAAGAAAATTATATTGTTTAATATGTATCCAAAATTAATCCAAGCAAATTTTCTCTTAATTAGCATTGTTTATATTAAAATTTTGTTTTATTTACAGGTTATTTCAGAAAGAAGAAGGGGCATCTATAATAGGGGGAAATTGGCTAAGCAGTCACATGTTTGCGTAAAGATATGCAGATAAAACATTATAATTTAGAAAAACTTTTGGTGACTAATGTTAATGAGGATAGAAAGTTGTTGTAATAAGCATATCTTTCATCATTTTAATTTTTCATTAACCGATGTATATGTATATTTAAACAGTAAGCCTGGGAACTATTATATTTGAGCTATAAGTAGCAAAGCAACAATTGAAAGAAAATTGTATCGTATAATACCTATCTAATTTTAATTTATACATATTTTATCTTAATTAGCAATGTTTATATTATAATTTTCTTATTTACAGGTTATATCAGAAACAAGAAGAAGCATCTAGAATAGTGGGAAATAGGCTAAGCAGTCACATGTTTGCGTAAAGATATGCAGATAAAACATTATAACTGTGACCATGTACTATTTTAAGATAGTACATGTTCACTAAAAAGATATATATATATCTATCTATAGAACATTGAGACATATTATGGTCATATTATCAAGGCCATAATATCATGTCCTATACGCTTGGCCTACCTATCATCGGAAATGCCGTATAACGTTCGGTGATTGATAGGTCATAAAGTAGAGTAACGATCGTGGCCCATAAGTCGTATGTTAAATGGGTCTAACGAACTACGGCCTTCCGCGGCTCCCGAATATTCAAGTTGAATTTTCGGAAGAAGTCAGACCTTGGATCTGATTGGTAGTACCAATAGCTTAATCGGCTCCGCCAATTAGATTTAGAGTTACGAATAGTTGGGGATAAGGGACCAACAGCTCGTTGCTGGTGTCTCCCGATTTTTGCGACACTCGTTATTTAGTCCTGGAGAGGACCAGACGTTAATTTTGCGAGACTCGTATCTTAGTCCTGAAGAAGATCGGACGTGATTTTCGGCAACTCGTATTTCGGAAAAGACGTAGTGAATAACTGTGGAAGCTGCTCTGCTCTGCTCCTCGCTGCTCTGCTCTGCTCTGCTTCGACCTGCTCTGCTCATCTCGGCTCTACGCTGCTTGACGCTGCTCAGCTCCGCTCTGCTCTGCCCTGCTCGACGCTGCTCTGCCCTGCTCTGCTCTGCTCTGCTCCGATCTGCCCTGCTCTGCTCCGATCTGCTCTGCTCTGCTCCGATCTGCTCTGCTCCGATCTGCTCTGCTCTGCTCATCTCTGCTCTGCTCTTCTCTGCTCTGCTCAGCTCTGCTCGACGCCGCTCTGCCCTGCTCGACGCCGCTCCGCTCTGCTCTGCTCCGCTTTATTCTGCTCAGCCGTCGTCCTCCAGCTCCAACGGAAAAGGTTAGCGGGAGTCCCAGCTCCTAGAAATCCTTATATCACGAGTAAACTTCGGAAACGCGCTTAATAGCCGTGAAATCGTCAAAAACCACGAATTACGAGTTAAACATACTCCCAAAGTGCGTGGATTGGGAATTAGGGACATAAATGAGAAATTGGAACAATAGTCTAATATCGAGGAAATTTGAGATTCGCTAGTAATTCAAGGACACCGTCCTCTTTGGGTTTTCGGATATGAAATGTACATAATTTTTATCTATAACTTACGTTAAGTCCTTTTATCGATTACCGTGTATATAATGTCGTATTAAAGTATTGTATTTTCCGAGAAATTGGTTATGCGCTTACAGTATAGTTGATGGGTCGAATTCGGGTATAAAGAGTGACCGGGATATTCGTTCAGTTTCGAATTTCAGTTACGTTTCGTACAATTCGTCGCGTTTAACCAGGGGTGCATCCCGAGGTCGAATTCTCCCCGAAAGGAGCTACCTCGTTCGATCACCTCGTGGTAATACAGTTCGTTTTCTCGTCAGAAGGAACCCCGGAGGTGAATTCTCCCAGAAAGAGCTACTCCGTTCGGTTCTCTTCGCGAGAGTATAGTTTCGTTTAGTTAAAAGGTCGCAGGAGAAACACCTGCCTTGGGTAGGCCTTTATTTGATTAGTTAGTTGTTTAGTGAAGAAATTCGTTGGATTGATCCCGAGCACTCCGGAAACCCGTTTTCTACGCCATTTCGAGTTATAGTTTTGTAGAATACGAATAACGATCTATGCGCTATGAAGTCTGACAAATACAGCAATGTCTTTTTGGAAATATAGACACTTTATTATCGAATATAGTATGTAGTGATTTGACCCGAACTGCCAAATCCTTTTGCATTTTACGTTTCAGGAACTCACCCACTCTCCGCTTCCGCAATCCTACTCTTATATTCACTGAGCTAGTTGGCATTTTAGTTTGACGAATACAGTATTTTTGCAGTCACTACAGTACAGTGGTTCTTTCGGGAACCTGGCGCCCAACTTACGTTACAGATTTTGATTTAGTTACAGCTTACGAATATCTTAGGGTCAGCCAAAATTTTTGTAGTGTAGCAAACTTACGAAAATTTTTGGTGACTAATTTTAATGAGGATAGAGGGTTGTAGTAATAAGTAGAACTTTCATCATCTAAATTTGTCATTAATTGCTGTATATGTAAATGATGTTGATTAATACATAAGTGGAATAATGAAACGTGATTATATTTCTTCATACGCAAATGCAGTTATACAATGCATTGTAAATTGTTATTTAATTAGAAGTCTACTATTTCGTTTAGGAGTAGACAATTCTCTAAAATCTTTTATTTTTGCTTACAGAAACTTTTGATAAATCTTTAGAGAATATTGATATTAGACAATATGCTGATATCCAATTTGTTGGAAAGCGGCAGTATGATGCTGGTGATTTAATCACTGCTCTGTGTGATAAATTAAGTTGCTTGAATCGCGTTGTGCAACATTATCTAACAAAAACGGACAAATGTAGTACTTCATGTTATCATACAAATATTACCCAATCTTATAGTAATATTTTATTACTTACGCTATTTGATGGTATGAAGAGTTTGTTAATTCCCAAAAAATTATGCAAAAGTAATTCTTGGAGCACATGAAAGAAATAATTCAGAGCAACTTCTCTAAGTGGAAAAAAACTATTGAATTCTTTGTGCAGTAATTGCATGAGTTCTTTAGAACTTCAGCAAAAAATTGCTAGTACAGTTACTAACAAAGTTCTGATTGTTAAAATATATCATTATATAATACCAAAACTGAAAATATAGAAAATGTTAAAGATTGGATTGTTCTTAAAAACTGAAACATTAAAGGTATTCCTATTAAGAAATTAGAAATGGGTGATAAAGTTTATAAAGCAAATTGTGCGATTTTCCATGACGTCAAGGATGCTGCAACTGGTCATTATACGTCTATGATACGTAAGGATAAATCATGGTTATATGCGAACGATCATATCGTTCAAAAGAAATCATGGCCCAGAAATTGAAAAGGTACGTTTATCATATTCTTTAAGGAAATTTAATCAATTCAATATTACGTTATTCGTATCTCTAACGGCTGCTTTTATAAATGTTGAAAGTTGTTACCATGGGTAAAAACATCTTAACATGTTCAACAATATTAGCACCACGGCTGCGTTTAAAACGCTATTTCACTAAATATTGGCCGCAATTATAGCGCCTTCGGCTGCAATATATATAGTGAGTAAACTATTTAAAAATGATATGATTTCCACAATGAGTTTCTATCATTATTAAATTATTTTCTCACTGAGTATCGCGCAGTTTCAAATAAAATCTCGTAATACATATTTTTTGTGTAGAAAATTATTGTATCTTTCTTTATCAAAACTATTTATAACAAGTTGATATGTAATTTTTCAATATATTATTTAAAATGTTGTACTTTTCCTTTTTTAATATTGTTAAATAAAATTGATTATTGTTAACAATATAATTATTTATATATTTCAATTTATATTCCCGTCCAATAAAATTTAATTATTAGAATACACATTCTTTCTTTAAGAGTTTCACTACATTTTGTATTATTTGCATAAAGAAATTCTTAAGATGTATCTTTGTCACATTACAAAAAGCTCTGAGATCCCCCAAAAAAATACTTGCGTGTAAAAAAAAGACGGCAAGTAATTGAAAGTGATTCCACTGAACAAAATAATATATAAGACCAAACATTTTTTGAAACTCAAATGTTACTTTAAAAATTTCTAGGTAAATATATTTCCACACATCAAACATCAATATTTTTACAATAAAAAATAATACATTAAAAACGAAATATTGCAGAAAAAGAATTTTAGACAAAAATATCTGAAAAAATACTTTACAGTTAAATATTTCAGAAAAGGAAGTAGTTCTTCTGGTTACTTAATAAATATATCTGGCAACATAAAGCATGAAGATCAAATAAATTAGGCAAGTAAGTCAATCAATCGGCAACATAAAGTATTGAGATCACATAAATTCAGGCAAGTAAATGAATGAATAATTAATTATTATATAATTTTTGTATACGTACGCAGTGGGAAGTTGAATCGTGTGTGGTTTCAACTACAGTGTAGTATATCATTTTCCAAGTTAAATTACAGAGTGAAGCTAGCTGAACCATCCACGATTCAATTTCCTATTGTGTACTACTTGCCCGGACGGGCCGAAAAGTGTAAAGTATATTTGAGTATTCATCAGTTGCACTTTGAACTATCATCTACAGTACACATTTGGCCCGTTCGGGCAAGTAGTACACATTAGGAAATTGAATCGTGGGTGGTTCAGCTAGCTTCACTCTGTAATTTAAGTTGGAAAATGATATACTACACTGTAGTTGAAACCACACACGATTCAACTTCCCACTGTGTACGTATACAAAAATTATATAATAATTAATTATTCATTCATTTACTTACCTGAATTTATGTGATCTCAATACTTTATGTTGGCGATTGATTGACTTACTCGCCTAATTTATCTGATCTTCATGCTTTATGTTGCCAGATATATTTATTAAGTAACCAGAAGAACTACTTCCTTTTCTGAAATATTTAACTGTAAAGTATTTTTTCAGATATTTTTGTCTAAAATTCTCTTTCTGCAATATTTCGTTTTTAATGTATTATTTTTTATTGTAAAAGTAGTGATGTTTGATGTGTGGAAATATATTTACCTAGAAATTTTTAAAGTAACATTTCAGTTTAAAAAATGTTTGGTCTTATAGATTATTTTGTTCAGTGGAATCAATTTCAATTACTTGCCGTCTTTTTTTTACACGAAAGTGTTTTTTGGGGGGTTGTCATTGATTAGAGAATATAATAAACCGAGTTGAATTGGAATCGGAACTTGTCTTTATTAGCATCTCATCCCCTAAATTCGCGCACGAGGGTTAGAACCCATTCTGTACAAATAAATATTCGGGTACAATTAATATTACATCGAAGGCGCCCGGGTCTTGTAGGAAGTCGCCTATTGGGACGCGAATGCGATTCGTGAGGGATCACTCCTCCCTCCCTTTCTACGATATCCCCTAGGATAGACAGTAGCGTCACAGCAGACACTATGCAAAAAGGCAAAATCTATGGACAATCTATGGCATACAGAAAAAATTATTCTTAATTTTATGGATTGTCCTTTCATAAAATGAAATCAAGCTTATTTATTCGTAAAGGGACCCCTCAAGCTCTCCACTTACATCGAAATTTCCAGAGAACATTATGGCCTCACTTGAAAATCCATTATCGATTCATTTTGATCTTCCAATGATGCAGCAAACTGCTCATCTGATAAAAGAGTGAGATTTTCAAAAAAAGAAAAAAATACAGTTTCTTATAATAGCTTTTATAATGTAATACTTATTACTTGACATCCTTAGACCAGTTGATATGCTGCGTCACCGAAAAGGTAAAACGACTTCAAAATTTATCTACGAACAACGCTGTATTATTCTGCAGACCTTTCAACTAAATGGATGCTACTGAGGATCCTATTCAAAATAGGCACAAAATAGATTTCATTAGCACCAGGATCAGGAATGTAAGACATTAGAAGATAATATTATTAATCGGCGTAGTTGCATTAGTGTGTGTGTATGCGTGTACGACAATACGGAACGACGGAGAAGTACACACTTCTTTTGTTTTTTGAAGGGGAACTGTCAAGGAAAGTGAGAGTAAAGTAATTTTTCCGTTGAATCAAAGCCTTGATTCATCGGTTTAAAAATATTTTATCTCAGCAATGATGGTTTTCCGACCCTTATAGTATAGGACTTTTCTACTTAGTTTAGTCCCAAGAATTAGTGGTTAAAATTAAAAACATCATTACTGTTATACCCTGTATATCAGTCTAATAAATCTTCCATTCCTCCAGCTGTTTCCTGCATCTTATTAACACAATCTGCAATTCACCAAACAATGATAATATTAACAATCATATTTAACATAAAAATAAACAGAAAAACTAATTGAATTAAAATGAGATATTGTAAAATGTCATTTACCTTTTAATTTTTCCCTTATCATTCATTTTAGCTAATCCAAATAGCCTACGTCAACTTATAGTGTAAGCTGGCATATGACTACTTATAAGTGGATAAAATTACATAGATTCAGTATTTAAATATACAAATAAACCAAGATATGACAATTTTAAATAATGAAAGAGATTTATTTATTAATACAACCTTCTAACCTCATAGAAATTAGTCACAAAAGGTCAGTGCATGTTAAATTACAGTTTGCGTATCTTTACACGTTAAATTCGTCAGTTTAAGATATCTTCCATTTTTCCAGCTGCTTCCTGTATCTTTCTAATACTTTGTAACGAAGTTCCCCGTTACGTATACGAGATACCGAATAAAAAGTGTAAAAGCTACCGAACAGTGGATATTATTAATCCCTATGTTACCGACTCGTGATATTGGCTCACGAGTGGATTATAGTTAACGTCAAGGATAGACCCCATTGACAGGCAGATGCCCGGATGAAAAGACCGGCGCTCCAGGAAACGATGTCCAGGTTGTCCTGGGAAGTAAGGCAAGGCCATGCTAAACAACCCAGGCAACCTGAGATAAGGAGAAGCGGCCTCGGGGAGTCTTAAAAAGAATGACCGTGTCTATAAGTCCCCACGAGGAGGGGAGATAGAACATCGAGTCTGGCTTGAACGCTGGTTACGCGCTTCAAGCAGGCTGCGCGAATGTCGTGCGCAGACTGCCATAGCAGGCAGTCGGAACGCGACCATGGGACTGTGCTGATTTGTCCGTGCGTGCTGGTGAGCGCGTAACGCGGCACTCAGACAGCCATGGGTCCGTTCGCGTACGTGAGGTGTGTGCTAAAGGCCAGCCTGCACGTAATCACGACTGGATACCGGCCAATGCATATTGGGTTGTGCAGGGGCACAGTTAGCCCGTTGGAATGTGTCCCGGTGCCCTCCGTAATTCCATAGGCTTGCGCTATGGCTTGACGGACCGCGAACATTGCCTCCATATGGTTGTCCGCTTCTGGCAAACTCTATGCTTGGAATGATACCGCATGTTCCCGCTCTCCTCACCACCACCTGTGTGTGGGTGGTGAGCAGTGTTAGCAACCTTAAAGATGGATCCGATCGTACAATGGACGTTATTTCTATCGTACATGAGTAGGAGATTATCGTACAATATAGTTGATATAGTTATCGTCAGTGTCTCTACTGTCGTGTTACCCTTTTAGCGCGAATGATTATCAATTTTAAAACTATGATATAAAAATAAATGTATTCTTATTGTTTCATTTATTAATTAATTTATAATAAAATAAACATTGTTACGTCCTGAGTTGTGTGGTTAACTCAGGGACGGTTTTTGTTGTGGGCTCCAGTGTCCGCTGCCTACCAGCTGGTAGTAGTTGTAGGAAATTCGATGGAGGATTCTTGTATTGAGGGATAACACTTATTTGAGCAGACTTCAATGATTTTTAATGTTTTTTTTTTATTTATTAACCGTAACAAATATAAGAGAGTCTTCCAAGGCTGTTCTAATTGAAGGTACAATTAGCACTATCTTAAAAGCTAATCGAATTAGTCGACGCCGGGTTCTGGATCGTGATCCAGGGAGATGGCTAAGCCAATGAAAACATTTATAAAATGAATTCATCCTATCTTTGACCAATAAGAATTAAAGCATCTTAGAGTGAGTGGGAGGTAGAATTCTCTCACGGACTTATAGTCGCACGATGCAAGATGCAAACGTAGGCAAAGATAAGGTCCCGGCGACGGTGCCTGCAGATTCTGGCATATGGGATCACATTCAATTATCCTATTTCTTTTAATAAAATAATTTGAATTTTTAGGGATTAATTGGTTAGGGACGTAACACTTCCCTCCTTAGAGATAGATCGTCCTCGATCATTTGTTTAAGATGTTAATCCCATAAACCACAATGCTGTAGTCCATAACTTAATTCTAGAATGATTACATGGTTTGATTATAATGTATTGGTATGTCGACCTGTGTCGAGTGACTTAAAAGTTATTAAGCTTACATGCAGTAGGCTAGACGCGAAGGCTCGCTTTGATTTGCTTACATTTATATAAAATGTTTATGATGCGCTTAAATTTATAATCTAGGGTACAGGTCTTGAGAAATAGGTGGGTTAAGGTGAGGCATCTCTTGACGAGGAATCGGCTGAGGTAGGTCATGGGAAATAGGTTTAAAGGACTCGTTGCGCTTTGGTTTAGTGGAGGGGGCGATAGGGATAGCGTACGTCCTATTTCCCTGTTCGTTTTCCACGGGGTTCTCTACGTCCGAATTTGGTTTTCTTGATTTAGTATGTATTACAAAATTAGCTAAGGTATTCCATATGGCGGCGAGTAACCAAACGCTCCATCCTACCACCGAATGGATAGCGTACCCATTTATTAGAGCATCTAATACGAATTTTATTGCTTTAATTATTACGAAGATTCCTAATAATGCGGCACTAATATTTCCGATTGAGTTTAGAAAATTAAAGAACTTGTCCCATGATTTTTTTATTTGGCTCTGGAGTGTTGCCTCATCTAGCAGACTATTGATTCGTAGGTTATGATTCCCGTCATTGTGCCCTGTGGCTTCGCGAGATATAGTATGAATTATGGCGGGTTTTTCCATCGGAAACATAATATTTTCATGTAGTCTTAGTATGTCTTGGTTGGAATAAATTCCACTCGCGGCCAAGTTATGAGGCGACTCGTATGTGAAATTTGGAGAGGGTGACGCAGTTAATTTCATAGGGGGGATAGCCCTACTGACTTGCGGCGTAAATTCGAGCCACGTGTTATTGATAAGATAGGTAGATGCGAGAATTTTATTGCATTCGGTATGATCTCCATTTTTAAGTAATATTTTTGTTATGGGGGTCATGAAGTAACTGTCATTGCCCCTGAAGACTGGTAGCTGATTATAACACTCAGTAGTTTCGCGTAGACTTACTTCTACCGGTAAACATTTGACAATGCGAATAGTGTCTCCGGTTCTAATTGACGTGTAACCAAATTTTCTCATAAATAAATACGCGAAATAAGCAGGATCCTGAGGTTGATAGCCTAATTGAGTTTTCAGGAGTTCATTTTTAATTTTACATTGTTCTACCATGAGTAGATTATACAATTTCGCGATCTGGTTTCTCATTTTCTTTTCGACGTAGACTTTTTTAGAATTCACATATGACAGAATGTAAATATCTCGCGTGGCTAGAGAAGTCCTTTTAGTAAAGAATTTACCGTCCTTATCGTCTATAATAAATAGAGTAGGGTGTTCGGTTTTCTGTATTTTATATCCGCATACCATTTGGTAGGTACTGACGGCTAGGGCAAAGGAAGTATCCCCTATAGCAACTGAATAGATATCTTGGCCTAGTTTTTCTAGTGTCTCCCCTAATGTTTTCCGCGGGCCCCTCATAAAGCACATTGTAGTACGAGAATTTGCATTGGTCCGTTTGAATTACGTCCCAGTAAGTATTACCGCCTTCTGTGTCTAGGCGGTGGCCTTCTAGATAAGTGCAACAAACTCCAGAGCGTAGTACGATTTGATTCGTCAATAAATTGATCTAAGCCTCATATTCTAATATCGTGAATTTAATTACTCCGGTGACGATGACGTTATTCCAAGACCCGTAGTTATCCGAATATCTTTTGCATTGGCAAGTGCCTTCGTTAGTCACAGATCCGGCGAACGTCACGGCACGAGAAGTAGTTCCGTTAATTGGTATTTGGTTGAAAATAATGTTTTTCCCGTTATACATGTTGATATGAAATATTTCTAGACAAGCTTCGCGAGAGGTAAACTATATGTATTCCGCGAGTCCTAAATTTACCATGGAAATGTGGGAGTGCATTCCACAATGATAAATTAATCTTTTCACTTCAATTTTGCATTGTTTGACAGGTATCGAATGGAAATTTTTAGACTGTAGGAGTTGGATTTTAGTTTGGGTGACCTTGGGTTTCGGAATAGGTTCCACGCATTCTTCTAATTCTATTGCATTGAAATTACTTATTTCTGTAATTGGCGTTCCCACAGTCGAAAGCGATGAAACCTGAGCATGATCTTATCGCACACAGCGTCAGCGTGACGAGAACTGCGTGGTATATTGTCATCTGAAAATGCCATGCTACTTATTAAAGGCTAACTTAACTCTATCGCAATGAACGATTTTTTTCTTATTCTTAGACATTTCTATTTCTAAATTATTAAATTCTGGAATGACTTTAGTTATGAGATAAGTTCCCTTATAATTATCATCCAGTTTACCATGCTTGATATTGTTTGTAAGGTAGACGTGCTGTCCCGGTTCGAATACGACGGGGTTTACGTTTTTGTCATACCTTTCTTTCGATTTTAATTTATACCTCTCGAGGCGCGTACGAGCGTCGTTTAGCATTTCAAGATAACGGTTTTTTCGATTTTGCGTATACTCGTCCACTGAAATTGCATTATCCAAGGAAGGAAATTTGGAAGGGATTCGTGCAGGTTTACCAAAGGCTAACTCAATGGGAGTATATCCAGTGGCTTCGTGCTTACTGGAATTGTAATTGAATACGGCAGTGGTTATCCACTTGTCCCAGTCTTTCCTGTTGGTGTAGCTCTTGAGGTAGTCAACCAATACTTGGTGACTTCTTTCGAGACATCCGTTGGATTGAGGGTGAAAGGCCGTGGTCCTGATTTGTTCAATTTGCAAGGATTTTGTCATGCTTTTCATGATTTTCCCTACAAAATTTGTACCTTGATCGGTTAGGATAATCTTTGGGCAGCCAAACTTGAGGATTAAATGTTCCAATAGTGCGTTGGCTATATCGTCAGCGGTGGCTCTGGATAGAGGGATGGCGAGGCTGTATTTGGTTAATGGGTCTTGCATATTTAGTATATATCGAGTTCCTTTTTCAGAAATTTCGAAGGGTCCTACTATGTCCATGGCAATTTTATCGAAAGGTTCCATGGGAGTATCTGTGAGTATCATTGGTTGTTTTGTTTTTATTCGGACCAATTTTTTTTGTTGACAAACCTCACAGTTTCTGACGAAGTCTTCGATGTCAGCCTTCATATTATTCCAATAATAATTTTTCCTTATCCTGGCATAGGTTTTAACCATTCCCTTGTGTCCTCCCAAGGGTGACGAGTGATTTTCTTTCATAATTTCGTCTCTATCTTCGAGTGACGGTATAGTGATTAATTCTTGGCAAACAGTGATTATTATGTCGCTATCTTGCATGGCATTTTTTAGTAAAGTTATCATTCTGTTTCAAGTAGTGATACCAAATCTTTCTTGATAGTTCGATATTCTGGCAGAGAAAAGATTATTTTTAACCATTTCAGTTTTTAAAGCGGAGAAAGCAATACGTAGGTCAGTTTCGTTAGGGACATTTGTAGAGATGTCAAGTATAGAAACATATATGACTTTAAAAATACCTTTCCCTTGTACAGTGACTGTGCCGATGGGATAGTTTGTTTGCTTTATTTTGGGATTTCCTATCGAAATTAATAGTGACCCGTTGGTTCTAATTAAATATATTATATGGTTCTTTCTCATGGTTAAGTTATCTCTTGATATGATTATGTTTTTCTTTAAATTGTTGAGTTCCGGATCACCTAATTCTTTTCTTGCGTCATTCTCCGAGTTATACGAAGCATAGCTAGAGATCGATGACGCGTCAGCTGACTCTTCGTGGAAGTAGCTAGGAGAGTCTTGGAGATATGCAAATGGATTAGTCCGAGAATTATATAGTTCTGGACATGAAGAGAATAATCATCCTCTTTATGAGTAATCGTTTCTTTGATCGTCTCGGTAGATGAATCTGCAAAATTATCAGTATCATTTTCTGTTCCTGGCGTGAACAGGGCATTGGTAGAAAGGGCAATAGTAGTCTCATTAGGTCTAATTAATTCGTTTGATTTGGTGATTCTGCGTAGGGGAGTACTGGAAGGTAGTCCGGCCTCGTTTCTTGTGTTAATGATTGGCGATTCACTTGACTTCTGAGGTTGTTTGGGGTCGATTAAATCGTTTCGCGAGATAGTATCTCGGTCCATCGTGATTTCGCTGTTATTTAATTGTAAATTACTCGTGGTATTCGGACGCGTTTCTCCGGTGCTGTCAGAATCTTGGGCGATTGACCTTTCCGAGCTTAGTTCGATAGTCGTTTCTAATTCACTATCGATTGTTTTATTTTGATAGGATTCTGATTCTAGACCCTTAAGAGTTTTTGGGATTTTGTTTCTTTCCCTTAATTGATAGCGAGACCAATCTCTTGGTTCGCTAGAATTAGCATCTGATTTTCCCCGCGAAATTTGTTGTTGTGAGTAGGAGGAGGCTTTATAATCGGGGTCTTTGTTGACGCTGTGTTTTGCCGATTTTAAAATGAATTTAGGTTTGGTGGATCCGTCTTTGCAGCAGGTTTCCTGGGTGGAACATTCAGGACGACTTTCTTCTTAGATACAGTTCCAGTTTTTGGTGCCGAGGTCGAAGAAGTTCCAGGTTGCGTTTTTAATGTAGCTGACGCCCCTTCCTTTGGTTGATCAGGCCTAGGTAAAAGCGCTACTCCTTGCGCAGGAACTCTTCTAGTCGTTCCAGTGCTAGTTCTGGTTGAAGATGATGTTAGTTGCCCGGAAGTAGATTGTCCAGAGGTTTTCTTGGAGGAATTCCAGTATACTTCTGCTGTTTCGATGGGGTTTCGAGATAAAGCGTCGGCGTTAGTATTATTTTTGCCGGATTTATAGACTATTTTGAAGTCGAACTCTTTGAGCCTCTCTCTCCATCTCATTACACGCGACGTGGGGTCGTTCATATTTTGTACCCAAGCTAAAGGTCGATGGTCGGTGTAAAGTATAAACGGCCTACCATACAGATAAGGTCTGAATGTTTTGAGGGCAAACACTGTGGCTGCCATTTCCTTTTCTGTAGTAGAGTAATTTTGCTCAGCTTTGTTTAGGACGCGCGAAGCGAAGGATATGGGCCTGTCTTGACCAATTTCTCCTTGTGATAAAATAGCTCCAAGCGCGTAACCTGATACGTCGGTAGTAACGATGAATTGTTTTTCAAAGTCGGGGCATTGGAGAATTGGTGCCTCGCAGAGCCTATCCCGTAAAGACGTGAAAGCTTCCTGTTGGGAAGGTGTCCATTCGAACGTTACGTTCTTACTTGTTAGATCCGATAATGGTTTGGCTAATTCAGCGAAGTTTTATAATAAAGCGTCTGTAATATCCAGCCAAGCCTAGGAATTCCCTGACGTTTTTGCGACTATTCGGAGTCGGAAATTCTTTTACGGCCTTAATTTTGTCTGGATTAGGTTTGACTACATCCGCGGAAATTATATGTCCTAGGTATTTTACCTCAGTGGGTAGGAATTCGGATTTGTCAATTTGTAAGTGTAAGTTTGCTTCTCTGAGACGTTCCGCGAGTTTCTCGAATTTCTTAGCGTGTTCCTCGAGTGTTCGGGCATAAATAACTATATCGTCAATATACATGAATAATTCGTTGCCTTGTAGACCGCGTAGTATTTGATCCATTAATCTTTGGAAGGTCGCGGGGGCGTTTTTCAGCCCAAAGGGCATTCGGTTAAATTCATAATGACCATTTGGAGTGGTGAAAGCTGTCTTCTGTTTGTCGTCTGGATGCATTTCGATTTGATGAAACCCGGACGCGAGGTCTAAAATCGAGAAGTATTTGGTAGCTCACAGCTGATCTAAGATATCGGTTATGAGAGGGAAAGGATAGACATCTCCTATCGTTTTGTCATTTAGTTTTCGATAGTCTATAACTAACCTCCATTTTTTGTATCCCTTTGAGTCGGGCTTCTTGGGGACGATCCATAGTGGTGAATTATACGGTGACTTTGATTGCTCTATTATGTTAAATTGTAACAAATTTGAGACTTGTTCTTGAATCTCTCCCTTTTGAGCAGGGGGAAATCTGTATTGCCTAGTATTAATGGGAATATTGTCCACCGTAAGGATTCGGTGAGTGGTAGCGCTCGTGGCCTTGAGGGGGTCGCCTGGTAAATAAAATATATCTTCAAATTCAGTGACGATCTCCATCACGTGTTCTTTCTCTTCGGAGTTTAGATGATCTAACCTTATGAGTTCCAAAATTCTCTCTGGTCTATTTTGGTTAATAGGACCGTTAGGAGAGTTAGTGGCATTCTCTTGATTATCCTCGTCTATGCTCGTATCGAATGGATACAGTGAAATTACGGGTACATCTAATTCTACGTCCTTGTCGAGAGTATTAACAGCGTATACGTAGGCGATGCCATTATCGTTAGTAACCAATGCTTCTCCTACAAGAATACCGTCTTGAATTTTTAGTGGAGGCAAATAGCCTTCTCTAAGTTCCGACTCGCTAGTCCTCACGTACATTAGGGTTTTGTGCCTAGCCTTTAAGAGGACCCTTTCCTTATCAAGGAAAGGAATGATTACTCCTCCGAGTTCCAAGTACTTATTTTTAAAATCTAATTTCCCACCTTGCTTGGTGAGCAGGGGACTTCCTAAAATTCCGGCGTAAGGGATTGGTAGTTCGTCCGATATAGCATGAAACCGATAGGGTTGATTTTAGATAGTGAGATTGAGGTGACCCAGCGTTTTGGGCTGGTCTTTTTCGGATATCCCATTAAGTGTATAGATCTCTTGAGAGTTGATAAGAGTGGGTTCCCTGATTTCGGAGTTCTTGATGAGGTTCAATTGTGAACCACTGTCTATTAGGAATTTGGATTTTAGGTTTTTTAGTTCCTTGGAATTTAAAAGGAGAGTAGGAGGATTTATGTTTTCTAGGGCCTTGGCAAATTTACAGTGGGCGATCAATGCAGGTTGTCTTTCGCCCTTATTTAATTCTGAGAGTTCGGCTCCACGTTCGGGCGTGGAGAAGTTCTTCCGTTTCCCGAATCCTGATTCGAATTTTTCGTATTTTTGTTTCTTTTTTCGTTTTTTCAAATTCGGGTTCTACACTCGTCGATGACATGACCGCTTTTCTTACAGTATCTACACACATTGATTTTCCTGTCTACATTTTTCCTCTCGTTATTGGAGCCAGTGTTCCGCGACTCTTTCTTGGGTTGCTTGTCTTTAAACCAGCAATCCTCTGATGAGTGATTGGTTCTCGTACAATGATCGCATTTATCTCTCGTTTTCACGGTCGGAGTTGCCATCGCTATCCTAAAACTTTCCTTCGATTTGTTCGATCTAAAGAATTTTTTTTCTTGGCTTATTGAATGTCTATCGGCCAGTTTAAATCCGTCTTCTATTATTCCCTCTAGTCTCGGGTAAGAATTGCTTAGGAAATTCTTGATTATTTCCGGAAGTGCTCGATGATATAATTTTGCAATAAATCTATTAATAAATTCCGAGGCAGACAAGCATTTATATTCTTCCGTGTATTTTATTAGTGTCAATGCTAGTTTTCGAAAACGGCACGCGAGATCGGCTATGGATTCTCCGTCTTGAAGATCGAGTTTTACTGCCTCTTCTATATGTTCGACAAGTACGTCTCCGCGACGGAAGTTTTCCGATAGCGCGTCGGCTAACCTTTGAAGAGTCTCGATATTTAATGGTTTCAGTCTTTGCTGAACCTTTTCGCCGCAGTGTTTTATCGTTTGGAACACTAGTTCTTCCTCATCTACTTTATCCACGTATTTCCTTGCGTTAAGGATTTTCTTAACTATGCTGTTTAGATCTAATGGGTCGGTCCCGTCATAACTGGGAAGACCCTCGATTACGCTTTTAACGATGTTTCTCTGATCGGAACAACTAATATTCGCGACGGAACGTTCTCCGACGGATTGATTCCCCGAGGGGATCGATCTACTCGCATAAGGATCGTGCTCGTCAGGCATTTTGATATTTAGACTTACTATTTAGTCGTGGAATAGCGAGGTGAGTAGAGTCAGTAGAGTCGTCGATAAGCGATGAAACGGTGTAATCGTCGGTTGAAGTTGCAGTCGTTGGAAGAGGTTACTCAAGCAGAATTTGGCAAGGCGGCTAATTCGATGTTGATTCCAATTCAGTGTTGGATAGGCGATAAGATGCTTCATTCAGCGTTGTCCAGCGAGTTATCAAATATTATTGCGAGTGCTCGATGATTTTCCCAAAAAGCGGTATCCCACTTCTGACACCAATTGTTACGTCCTGAGTTGTGTGGTTAACTCAGGAACGGTTTTTGTTGTGGGCTCCAGTGTCCGCTGCTTACCAGCTGGTAGTAGTTGTAGGAAATTCGATGGAGGATTCTTGTATTGAGGGATAACACTTATTTGAGCAGACTTCAATGATTTTTAATGGTTTTTTTTATTTATTAACCGTACCAAAAATAAGAGAGTCTTCCAAGACTGTTCTAGTTGAAGGTACAATTAGCACTATCTTAAAAGCTAATCGAATTAGTCGACGCCGGGTTCTGGATCGTGATCCAGGGAGATGGCTAAGCCAATCAAAACATTTATAAAATGAATTCATCCTATCTTTGACCAATAAGAATTAAAGCATCTTAGAGTGAGTGGGAGGTAGAATTCTCTCACGGACTTATAGTCGCACGATGCAAGATGCAAACGTAGGCAAAGATAAGGTCCCGGCGACGGTGCCTGCAGATTCTGGCATATGGGATCACATTCAATTATCCTATTTCTTTTAATAAAATAATTTGAATTTTTAGGGATTAATTGGTTAGTGACGTAACAACATATAAATCTCAACATTATATAAAATGAATACATTATAAACGGTCATTTAGCGTGTGTAATGAACACACCATAACAGCGTTTTCCAATCTGTTATATATAAATATAGCAGTCTCGTAGTTTAAATTAGTATCTTCATAATAACTTCACTTTATCTGAAATAATGTTGTAAATTTACATACAAATCTTTCATAATATTAAAGTACAATAACCATAATCTTACCTTTCTTATGGATATAATAATTTGTCAATAATCATTTGGCATTAAAATATCATCAAATACATCTGTATCTTTCAACTGTTCTACCCCATATAAATGTTGAATCTTGTCATTACTCTTTGAGCATTCATTTTCAATTTTTTTGGGGTACATATTAACTTGTGTCATACGACTATACTCGTGTTTGGACTGTATGAAAGTAGTACAATCACCCTGTATACGTTGTTTTGCCAAAAGAATACCGCTTATACTTGCATTAACCAATTTGTTTCTCGATTTTGTTTTTATTAAATTAACTTGACTAAAAAGTCGTTCACAATCAGCGTTTGCATGGGGTAAAGATATTTCATCAAGGACAAATTTGGAGAGTTTTTTAAACGTTAAGCCTTGATTTCTATCATCATACGTTAATAATTTCGCCCAAAACACATCAGTGTTCTCTTGTACATTAATATCTTCAGGTAATTTAAAATAAGGCAATAGTCGCCATTCATCATCGATACCTTGATATTTTTCTAAAGAAACAATTCGAGGTACAGCTTTCATCAATGGCAACAAGCTTGGTAGAGAATCTCTGGTTATTCGCAACATAGCTTTTGCTGGATTAAAATTTGAAACAATTTGTAAAACTGGATCATTAAAATTAAACCTCTTTTTTATTTGTATACAACCAATTTCAAGAAATTAAACACAGGTTGATCGAAAATCTGCTTTTAATTGTTAATTCCGGTGAATCTCTGGTTTGCTCAACATATCCATAACTTTAACTTCAAAATACATTTGATCGCTACGCAGATGATTTTCCTTATTGCATGGATCTATATCCTCTCAACAATTCTGATGAATATATGATTTGCTTAAGTAGCATTCTAAGAGTTCTCGATAGCCAACATACATTTTGTCCCAAAGTTTTGTAATAACCACCGAAGCTGATTGAAATAACTCATTTAATTTTGTGAATTTGGGTAAAACCCATTCCAAAAATAAATAATATAATTTTATTATAGGATTTTCAAGAGCTCAAATAATCTGCTCTACTTCATGTAATCGTGCAGTTAACATTTGCCCTTGAAAATATAATTTTAGTGCATCCCATTGTTCAAGTATTCTCTTAACAACAGCACTTAAGGATAGCTAACGAGTTTGCGAAGGCCTGAGAATTTTATGAACATGAATGTCAAGAAAATTTTGAAACTCTTGAAAGTTGTATTGCTTTTTGCACTATTTTTGAATTCATTATATACATTACGTGCTAAAGTTTCACAGCTTCGTGGCAATTCTTTGCATGCTTGGCTAGCACACAAATGCAATGAATGACATATACATTTGGACAAATATATGTTTGGACATACCTCTTTAAATCTACTAGCAACTGAATTATTACTGCCCATCATTGTATTGCAACCATCTGATGCGAATCCAATAATATTATCTAACGGAATGTCATTAGATTTAAATGAAGTCATTAAAAGAGCAAATAAATGCTCAGCTGTTGCGCTTTCAGCAGTTGTATATTTATCATAAATTTGGCATAAGTCCCAAAATTTACTAACGATGTGACCTTTATCAGCATCAAAAAATCTGTAAAAGAAATATTTGTGTAAACAATTTAATTATCTTGTTTATTTGTATATGTTTCTACTATTTATTTGATTTCACTATAGTACCTAACAATGATACACATAATTTTTACTGCAGCAATATCAGTACATTCATCTATTAAAACATTGAAGAAACTAGACTTCAATTTATTTCGTAGCTCTTGTTTTTCAGAGTCTCCAATCACATTTTTTACAATCGCTTTTCCTTTTGTTGATTTCAATTGCATATCTTTTACAATTTTTGAGTCAGGTATGCATTCTTTAATTAATGGTGTTAAATAATCCAAAACTCTGAATGCTATATTGTCATCAACCAAAAATGCACACAACTTGATTTCTAAATTGTTTGTAGCCTTGGAACTAATACTTTTGAGAGTTGCCTTTAAATATGTATTTATATTAGGTTGAACAATTAAGAGATTTTTCTGATGAGTTTTAGAAGTTGAATGATTCTTTACAACAGTTAATTCAGCCGTAAAGGTCATATTGCACATTACATACTTAGCTTTTTAAGGATTATTTGGAACCCTGGTAAGCCATTGTTTAAACTGGTTATCCATAAGCCATAAATCTCTAAATTTTTGAGGACGATGTTTTGTAGCAATTTTACATTTTTTCTTTGGTGGAGTATCAGGAGGAGATCCAAGAGAAGAACGACGTTTTCTAAAAATTTCAGTTCTATTCTTTGGTGGAGTATCAGGAAGAGATTCAGAAGGGATATTTTCATCTGTTGAAAGGAGTAAGCTCATTATATTATCCTGGAACAGAAAATAAAAGATATCAATGGAAAATAAAATCATATTCCATTAATCAATTAATTACTTATTAGATCTACGTACTTTACCTTTAAATTATATATATACATATAATTAATACCGAACATAGGAACTTAGATAGAAATTACCACCATGAGCAGAGTATCTAGGTTAGGATATATATTTGAATTTCCTTTACTTGATCAAGTAGGGCTAGCAAGTTTCGTCTTTCAGGGACTTAAGATGTAACCTATTAGTCGATTGATCAACGAGCATTTTGGAATAATTCAAATCAGCAGTTACCGGTTACTTCAAAATTTCATACCAGATGGAAGTCACGAATTATGATGTTCTACGACGATTATCGTATATTTTCATACGATATTGATATGTAGATCTTACATCGTACAAGTGATAAAATTATCGTAAATGTACGATAATTATCGTAGGTTGTCAGCACTGGTGGTGAGGGATAGATGTATAACCCTCAGCAGATAGGTCTGCGAGGCTCGAACTTCCGCAAGGAACCCTCCCCTCTCTCCACGACCTAGCAAACTGAGCAACCCTGCCTACCGCTACCGTCCAAATGCATGGCCGCAGGGCCATATGAAGTGCATGTGAAAGGGAGTCGGAAAACTCAAAAGATAACATAGGGTTATTGGCCACCCAACTGACCAACTGGCGCTCTGATATCAATCAATAAGGACGGGCGAAGGTAATGGAAAACCCGTAGTGTGAGTGGCCCCTCACACTGACGGGAATAACATTACAACTTCCTGCAATATAGGAAAAACAATAACAATATTAACAATTATTATTTAATACAAATCATAATTGAATTGAAATAAATTATTGTAAAATGTTATATGTATTAAAATTTGTCCCTGATTATCCATTTTAGCTTAACTAAATAGTCTATGCTAGCTAATAGTTTAAACTAGTATATGACTTGTGACGAGGTGTAACCCCGTCCCTTAGTTTTTAATGATCCTTCTTCCGACTTGTTGCGAGAAGTGGAGAGGCGGCGCCATCTGCCTGTTTCCGCGATTCTCGATTCTCGTCGCAGATCAATTAGGAAATCGAAGCGCGCATGCGCCGCTTGCCTCGTGTCGCGTGCCGGCGTAACGAGACTCACTCTGGATTCGGGACCGTTGTTGCACAGTCGTTGCGCTGAGTCTTAAATTAATTAAGAATTTTGTATTGTCGCATTTGAAGATTTCCCATATCGAAAAAGGTAAGGGAACTCCCTAAGGGAATCCCTTAGAACCCTATAGTCTCGGGTAGTGTGTGTGGTGAGAAGTGCTGACTGGGAGTAGTAGAATAACCTGTAGAAAATGAAGCAGCAGATTCACTAGGACTAGAGCCTGCGTGAAGCATGAGGGGACTGCGGGAAGCAGCAACCCAAGAACCCACACTCCATCCTGCATGATCGTATCTCCACTAAGTACAGGTAGATCTGGCTCTTCGCAGGAGGAGCCAGATGTCTTATTAGTAGAGAATTAGTTTTTCCTCGAACCGCGGTACATCGTAGTTTTTCCGACGTCCCGGTCGAATCACCGGTGTTACGGAAGTATTGTCGGACTGACCTAAAGGGGCTATCGTGTCTCCCCGGATGTATTTATGATGGGTCATTGTTCTGAAATCTAAGAGTGAGAAAAAAAAGGGGAAATTAGGGAAGCGCCAACTGAGGGCCGATTAGGCCACAAATTGATCCGGGAAGCGAGTGCGTTTAGAACACCATCGGCTGGTGGGACACGGTCGGCGGAGGGACGCCATATTAGTGTTCTCGTTGTTTCTGCTTCCTCGACCACGGCGTAGCGGCGGTCGGTTCCGCGCTCCCAACTATTTTGTTTCTCCTTTATTATATATAGGTAAAATATACCGAGTGTCTGGCAATCCTTCCCCCCCTTTTTTTTTGTAGAAGGAGTCTCAGCCGGACAGCCACGGAGAGGACAGCGAGGGGTTCAGCGGGCTGGCGCCCAATATTGATTAGAATCACGCAATAGAGGTGAATTAACCTATGGAAAACAGGGAATACCCTATTGTGTGAGATAAATGAGTCCGCTGACTACTCTTCATTATTAAAGATAATCAATGTTATTCAAAAGTTCAAGTTTCTTTTATTTTGTCTACTCAATTTGGCCACCCAACCTCTCCGCGTGCCTTGTGCGTCGATTTCGGTTGCTGCCCATCCCCTGGCACGCCGAGGCTCAGTAATAGCGCGTTTTCCATTTCAGGTATTACCCTTAGCGAAAACGCTTATTTGGCCAGGCCGCGAAATACGACGTTACCGACTACTTATACAATTGTATCAAGATACATAGATTCAGTATTTAAGCATACGTACAAACTAAGTTATGACAAATTTCAATGATTAAAGAAGATTAGTTGTTAATACAACCTTCTAAACTCATTGAAATTAGTCACAAAAGAATACTGTATGTTTAATTCTTGTTTCTACATACCTTTATATGTGTAATCTGTTCGATCTGCCATTCGTTCATCTGTTTCGTGCATTTTGCTAACACAATCTGTAATTTTGAAACCACACTATAATAATAATATTAATAAACATAATCGTAAAACTGAGTAAATTAAAATCGGATTTTGCAAAATGTTATTTAACTTCTAATTTGGTCTTCAACATGTATTGAAACTAATGTAAATAATCTGCGTATTCAGGGTAATAGGCTATAGCTCAACCATTTTCGTTATGTTTTGGCATCATTTTGCCATCAATTATTTTATTAAATGGAATGTTATGTGTGTTTATAAATGAGCGGTGATCTCTTGGTCACTCTATTTACTGTAACCTGTAAAACAAAGAAGCCACAAAGTACCATTGTTCAAATATTTAATTATTTATTCTAATAAACAATACTTATCTAATTGTTTCTGGATCTCTGCCGTATAATTGATACATCCACTGTCCACAATTGTCTATGAATTTACGTGGAAAACTCACGGTCGAATCACACTAACAAAACGAACACTTCGATGGATACTACATACGTCGCGCCTGCGTTGTGACCATATTGGAATCTGTTTCACACCTATAGCACCAACACATTCGAAAGAGTATAAGTAAAGGACACAAGATAACGGTTAAACGTGTAAGAGTGAGAGGTCCGATGGAGACACCAAAATCTTGGTTGGAAAGAGAAGAAACGCTAAATGTAACTGTCCGAAACTGTCAGTAGGACGTAATCTTGAGATTTCAGCATTGCGCGAACCGATTTAAACGTTTGCGGTGTCATTCGATAGCTTATATAAACATCATATAACAAAGTTTTCATGAAAATTTTCATTAAATAAACCGATAGGAAAATATATCCATTGGAAAAAATAGTAGATATAATTTGGTTCAATCTTGGCGTAAGAGTAGGTAGTGTCGCGCGGCTCGTATCTTTAAAATACTTGCCGCGTAACACTACCGTGTTACTTGATCCCAAAATATGCTGCAGAATCAGTCGATTTACTAGACTACTACCTCAATTAAGCTCTCTGATTCAATAACAACCCGAGGGCCCGAAAAGTCGTAAAAGAATTGTCCACTCACCGAAATTACTAACGTAGAAAGAATGTTTAAATTTAAATAATAAAACATACGGTCATGATGAATTATGAAAAACAAACAAATTTCATATTTAAATTGGTCTCATTGAATTAATAATATTTTAAATAAAAATTGAGACGTGTTAAAACTTTAATCTGTAATGCGCGATATCATTAACCATTAACTATCAATAACTCAAAGATAAATTAATGAAATCGTATGAAATTTTCTATGCTATTCGAAATAATTTACTGACTGCAACGAGTTTTCAAAAATTCTAAAATATCTTCTTATTTCATTAATATTTAATTGGAAAGTAATGATGATAGAAATATGTACTTTACAAGATTCATCGACAAAGGTATCAAAGGAATTTTTTCCTATTAAATTGTTGAAAACTTATTGCAATCAGTAAAACATTTAAAATAGCCTAGAAAATTCTCCACTGATTTAATTAATTTGTCTCTGTATTATTGTGAATTAATGGTTAATGGCATCGCGTATTACAGACTAAACACACTGTAACGTGTTTTGCTGACGAGTTTAGTCGTCGCAAAACCGTTCGGTTCGCTTGACCGAGAAGGATCAAAATAAATTTGGACGAGTTTAATGTAGATAATAAAAAGTGTTTATTCAGGATAAATAAAAGACATATAGTATTTACAATGTTTTTGTACACAATAACCTTAACCTATTGTGTTTATGTTGTTTATGTACTGCCGCTGCAGGTGTGTACGCAAATGTGTCGGTCGCTATCTCGCAGGTACAATGATCGCCCGCTGGCGGCGCTGCGCTCGGTAGCCACACGGAAGGGCTCGGGTAGGCGGCGCGACGGTCGGTAGCCTCTCGGTAGGGCTCGGAACGGACCGGTAGGCGGCGCGACGGTAGGTGGCCTCACGGGAGGGCCCGGGGAGCCAATATGGCGGTAGCCAATATGGCGGTCAACGGGGGAGCTGTAAAGTAAGAACGTTAGCGGCTGAAAGAAAATGGCCGTTGGTCCGGAGAACTCCTGGACACGGCCGTTAGCATGGCATAGGCGGCGGGATCGGTGTGGATGACGCGGAGAACTCCTGCGCCAGGAAGTGCTCGGAGAACTCCTGAGCCAGGGATGGGTGTACGCGGAGAACTCTTGCGTAGGATAGGTGGAATATACCCGGAGAGCTCCTGGGTACGGAATGCTCAACTGGGTCGGAGCTCGGTCTTATATACCCAGTTGAGCCACCGAAAACGGAATCGGCGCTGCGGAGCGGCCGTTCTGGGTAGTTAGGGAGGGGCATGACGAGGACTCTATACTTGGCGCACGCTATAGTATAGGCCGCGGTATCGGCACGTACGCCACAGCTCTCCCCACCACGCGGTATCGTGCATGGGGCAGCGTCAAAGCAAGCGTCTCGTCACACCTCCCCCTTCCTTCCAGACCGATAAGATGTTCGTTCGGTCTCTTACTCTTTTCCTCGCTCTCGGATTGGCCGGATGGTGGGGCCCGTCTTGTCCAAAAATTTTGCCCCTAGGGACTTTTTCGCGGCAGTTGGCAGGCCTGGTGACTCGGACTTATGGCGGGCTGGCGGTGAGCTGTCACCACGTGCGACCTGTCAACTTCGGAAAGAGGTTATAAATGGATGTTTTCAGGCTTCCCAGCCTCTGTGCGGACCTAAGGGATTATTTTTGGAATTCTTACGGCCCGGAATAAATTCCGGGCACTGAAAAATGCTCACTACTTCAGGTTTTTAGGCCTGAAGTAGGAGTGGATATGGGACCCTCGTCGTCGCAGGATCCAGCAGCCGGTGTCGGTCTCGACGCGGAGGCGAGCGTTCTGTTGCTTCAGCTGCCGCATCTCCACACGGTGCCGTATCTCCTCGGGGATCCCGACCCTGGAGGTGTCCCGAGGGATCTCCACGGCGGTTGTAGGAGGCGGCACCGGCTTCGATGACGGCAGCGAAGCCGGGCTGGGACGAGGGGAGACCCGATGGATGGGCCTGTGGCTCGATGGTGCCGGTGGCGTTGGCCTCTTCGGCCGGTTCGGCGGTGGCGGCATCATTACAAAGTCCTCAAACGACCCCGAAGGGGTCGGAGGCAGCATGGCGACCAGTTCGGCCTCTATATCCCGGAGGGGAGATAGCCTCGCCGGCACTGGAGCTGTCATCTCGGCCAAGATGGCGTCGATGTCCAGCTCCAGGACGTCGGGGTCGGCCGACCTGGTCGCTGGTTTACTCGCGGACGGTGCGGGGGCGGACGCTGGCACATTGGCCGGCGGGCCCGGAGGCGCGGAGGCGCGTGGGCGCGCGGGAGGCGCGGAGGCGCGTGGGCGCGCGGGAGCGCGAGGGCGCGCGGGAGGCGCGGGTGGCGCGGCGGGCGCGCGTAGGGGGCGCTTGGGCGCTGAAGCGGGTGGAGGCGCGGGGGCCTTCCGCTTGGCGGCCAAGCGAGCCACTATTGTGGCGCGGCTGACCGGAGGACCGACCGGAGTGGTTAGATCCGGTAGCCGGTTCTGCGGGGGGTGTCGGGGGACGGGAATCACCCGTCTCTCGACGCCTAACGTGGGTTGCTGCGGGGGAGTCGGAGGGAACATCTCGCGAACGCGACGAGCTTGCCGGTGCTGGTCCATGATCGACCAGGGTATGCTTTGGCATCGGCTCCGGCCTTATATAGCCCATTGACGCGATAGGGGAAAGATGTACTTCCCCTTCCACCTGCATTTCCGGACAGGGTTTTAACTCCTTTATATGATGGTCACCTATAGTCCGACCATCTATACTGCGGAGCCTGAAAATGACAGGTGATGGTGCTGCCACTATCGTGTATGGGCCGGAGTATCGAGGGGCCAGTTTACTTGCGTAGTTTTTGGACGCGTCCGATAGGTGGTGCTCGCGCTTCATTACTTTGTCGCCCGGCTTGGGGCGCCAATTTCGGCGACGGAGATTATAATGCCGTTCCTGCGCATGCGTGGCTTCTCGTTGCCGTTTGTGGGCCTCTTCCCTCGACGTTCCTAAACGCATCAATTTTTGTTCATGGGCCTGAACGTCCTCCCCGGTGGTTTCTCGGTCGGTAATGTCGGTGTGTTCGGTATGAAGTGCTCCGGGTGCGTTCAATGATCTTCCAAAATTTAGGAAAGCTGGACTAAAGCCAGTACTGGCTTGTTTAGCTGTATTTAGAGCAAATATGAGCTCGGACAGCTTTTCATCCCATTTTTGGTGATCTTTACCGACATATTGACAGATCATTGTTTTGATCGTCCGGTTTGCCCTTTCTACGGGATTGCACTGCGGGGAATATGGCGGCGTCCGTCTGTGCTGAATCCCGAGTTTTTGAAGACCTTCGCTGAATTCATGGCTAATGAATTGTCGGCCATTGTCAGTCGTAAGGACTTTAGGGCACCCAAAGCGGAAAATTACCAGCTCTTGGAGGGCTTTTAGGCAATTTTTAGCGGTAGCGGTTCGGAGGGGTTTAACTTCTACCCAGCGAGTGAAACGGTCCTGAATAACCAACAGGGTATTATTACCTGTTTTTGACCTAGGTAGTGGCCCGACCAAATCCATGGAGACCGAAACCCACGGTTCGGTGCTGTGTTTAGTGAACATTTTTCCGGCTACTCCTCGTTGGTCAATTTTATGTTGCTGGCAGGAGGTACATTTCTGTACATGTCTTTTTCCTTCTCGCAACATTCCGGGCCAGAAATATTGTTCGGCTAAGCGAGCCTGGGTACGGGCAACCCCTTGATGTCCGGCCGTTGGTTGGTCGTGACACTCTTCTAATACTCGCGGGCGGAGTTCGGTCGGAACGCATTGACACCAGCCATGCTGAGGATGGTGGTGGTACAATACGTTTTTGTCCACTAGATAATTGGATAATTTCTCGGGTTCTTTGGACAAATTTTTGATTATCCGGCTGTACCAGGGACAAGTGACCCCTTCTAACTGGTATATCTCAGGATCCAAGTTAGTTTTAACGGGTGCTCGGGATAAGGCGTCTGGTACGTGGTTGGAAGCGCCTTTTCGGTATTTTACTTCAAAGTCGTATTGTTGGAGAGCCACGGACCATCTGGCTAGTCGGCCATTGGGTGCGGAGAGATTGCGAAGCCATTTTAACGAAAAATGATCGGTGATTACCGTGAAGTGATATCCTTCCAGGTAAGGTCGCATCTTCTCAATTCCCCAAATGACGGCTAGACATTCCTTTTCGGTGGCGGAGTAGTTAATTTCGGCTCCTCTTAGCGTTCGACTTGCGTAAGCAACCACGTGTTCTTCGCCTTCTGAATCCTGAGTGAGGACTGCTCCTAATCCAACGTCACTGGCGTCCGTTTGTAGTGTAAACTCCTTTGAGAAATCTGGACAAGTCAGGATGGGGGCCTTGGTTAACTGTTGTTTAAGTTGCTGGAAGGCGTTTTCTTGTTCGGATTCCCAATTCCAGGGTTGCTTCTTCTTAAGGAGTTTATTCAGTGGTTCGGACGTGGTGGCGACGTTTGGTAGGAAACGGCGGTACCATGACACCATACCGAGGAATCTTCGGAGTTCGTGTAGATTGGTCGGTGTGTCTATGGCTGTGATTGCTTCTACCTTGTCCGGGTCGGTGTGTAGTCCATTCTGGTCAATTATATGGCCCAGATATCTGAGGCTTGTTTGTCCAAATTTACATTTTTCTGGATTTATATGGAGATTTGCCTCTTTTAGCCGGCGTAATACTTCTTTTAAGGCTTGAAAGTGTTCCTCGAACGTACTCCCGAGCACGATTATGTCATCGAGGTACGCGAAGGCATAAGGTTCCATAGCTGGACCTATTACTCTGTCCAAAAGCCTTTGGAAGGTAGCCGGTGCGGAATGTAGGCCAAAAGGCATTACCTTGAATTGGTAATGGCCTCTGCCTGGTATAGCGAAAGCCGTAATCGGTCGACTTTCCGGATCTAGGGGAATTTGCCAGTATCCGTTTTTCAAGTGAATCGTTGAAAGATATCTGGCCCCCTTAAGTTTGTCCAAAATATTTTGGACCGGCGGTAACGGGTATGCATCCCGTTCGGTAACAGTATTGACTTGTCGGAAGTCAATACAGAAGCGGTATTTTCCGTCTTTTTTTCTGGCTAGAACGATCCCTGAATTCCATGGACTGTCGGAAGGCTCTATTACGTCCTCAGCTAACATTTTGTCCAGTTCCTGGTCAATGATACCCTGTAGTTTAGGATTGTAGGTCCGATAGCGTTGACGGATGGGTTCTTGTCCAGTTTTTACCCGGATGCAATGTTGAGTCCAAGTGGTGTGCTTCCTGGAAGGTTCGGTAGTCCGGAGCTCTTCTTGTACCATTTTGTCCAGTTTTTCTTTCTCGGCGGGAGAACATTTGTGCAGGCCTCGACTCGCCTCGGAGGCGATAAGGCATGCTTTTACTGGAACAGAGGTATTCCATTGGAATCCGATACGGTTCAGAAAGTCTAGTCCTAACAAGACGTCTACTGGTAAGGTCGGTAAGATGCGGAAGATGTGATTTAACTTCACTTTTCCTATCCGGATCTTTAAGCGGGCGGTTTTCGTAACCGGAATTTTCTCGCCATTAGCCAATCGCGTCGCTTCCTGCAAGGGATTGGTTAATGGTGTGCACTCTTGGAATACTTTTGTTCCAATATAGGAGTGTGTAGCTCCTGTATCAATCAGGGCTCGGTAATTCCGGTTATTAATACGGAGTAAGATATGAGGACGCGGGTCTCTCAATCTTCGGTAGGGGGCCGGGAGGCTCCGGTTCCCTCTCGGCCCGCTACGGGGTTTCCCGGACACGGACATTCACGGGAGTATACTCCTTCTTTTCCGCAACGGGAACAGAACAACTTCCGAGGTCGTTTGCAATTCTTGCGGTTATGTCCTCGTTGTCCGCAATTCCAACAACAGTCTTTAGCGTTATAAGCAGGGCTAGCGGTGGCCACTGCTTTTTCGGATCGAGGTTTCCTAGATTCGGATTTGCTGGAGAATGCCTTGTTCAAATCTAGGTTAATCTCGAATTCTTGTCCAAGCTCGATTAGGTCGGCTAAGTTGTGTACCTCCCTTCGCTTGATATAGTTCCTATAAGCCGGTTGGAGGTTGTTATAGTAACGATCCAATTGCGAGGCTTTGGACATTTCTCCATGGCGGCGCATAAGAGTTCCTAATCCCGTGATGTAATCTAGGATTCTTTCCTGCGGTTTTTGTAATCGCTGGTGGATACTTTCCTCCATGGCGACAAGAAATCGTGCCGGTAAGTATTGCCTGCGGAAGAGAGTGTTAAACTCTTTCCACGTGTTTATTTCCTCTTTTACTAAACGATACCATAAAAGAGGTTGTCCTGCCAAAAGGACCGGTACACAGGCAAGCAACTCGGCTTCCGAAATCTGGTAACTTTCCTGCAATTCCTCGATTCTTTCTAGGAAACTTAGGGGATCTTTCCCTTCAAAACGAATACCAGACTTACGTGCCCACTCTAGCGCTTGGCGCGGGTTAAAATCGGGCTCTTCGTCCATGGTGCTAGCTGCCGAAGTATTCGGTTCAATATTCGCCAAGTGATATTCCACTAGCCGGGCGCGTAGTTCGTCTCGGTTTCCCTCGGTGGACAATTGCAGTGAAGCAAGTTTCTTTGCTAAATCCGCCTTGCTGAGCTTATAAATGAAGCCGGTCGATGTTTTCGGTCGGGGCATTAAACCGTCCTTTTGATCGCTCTCGGTCCCTGTTCGGGCGCCAATTTGTAACGTGTTTTGCTGACGAGTTTAGTCGTCGCAAAACCGTTCGGTTCGCTTGACCGAGAAGGATCAAAATAAATTTGGACGAGTTTAATGTAGATAATAAAAAGTGTTTATTCAGGATAAATAAAAGACATATAGTATTTACAATGTTTTTGTACACAATAACCTTAACCTATTGTGTTTATGTTGTTTATGTACTGCCGCTGCAGGTGTGTACGCAAATGTGTCGGTCGCTATCTCGCAGGTACAATGATCGCCCGCTGGCGGCGCTGCGCTCGGTAGCCACACGGAAGGGCTCGGGTAGGCGGCGCGACGGTCGGTAGCCTCTCGGTAGGGCTCGGAACGGACCGGTAGGCGGCGCGACGGTAGGTGGCCTCACGGGAGGGCCCGGGGAGCCAATATGGCGGTAGCCAATATGGCGGTAGCCAATATGGCGGTCAACGGGGGAGCTGTAAAGTAAGAACGTTAGCGGCTGAAAGAAAATGGCCGTTGGTCCGGAGAACTCCTGGACACGGCCGTTAGCATGGCATAGGCGGCGGGATCGGTGTGGATGACGCGGAGAACTCCTGCGCCAGGAAGTGCTCGGAGAACTCCTGAGCCAGGGATGGGTGTACGCGGAGAACTCCTGCGTAGGATAGGTGGAATATACCCGGAGAGCTCCTGGGTACGGAATGCTCAACTGGGTCGGAGCTCGGTCTTATATACCCAGTTGAGCCGCCGAAAACGGAATCGGCGCTGCGGAGCGGCCGTTCTGGGTAGTTAGGGAGGGGCATGACGAGGACTCTATACTTGGCGCACGCTATAGTATAGGCCGCGGTATCGGCACGTACGCCACAGCTCTCCCCACCACGCGGTATCGTGCATGGGGCAGCGTCAAAGCAAGCGTCTCGTCACAACACATTTAACACGATTTAATTTTTGTCTAAATTATCCCTCAAGAGAAATACTATCGCGGCTTCCTTATTCAAAAACACATGGGTATGTGCGAAACAGTGCCCCAAGTTGGCTCCGAACCTGTGGTCAGAAAGGAAGGTCTTATTCTAGAATAAAATATTCAAGGCAGAGGTAATAGGTAAAAGTGTTTTTTATTCAAATAAATAAAAAATATACAAACGTTTACAAAGTATTTTTATGTACAAGAAAAACCGCGATATTTACAATGGCGAAGGCCTAGGGAATTTGCTGCCGTTAAATTCTAGGGAATTTCTTTTTCGCAGCAGATTCCCTAGAACCCCAAGACTCAAAATTCCCCAGGAGGGAACGCGGACTTAGAAACTCCCTGAGTGGACAATTTTTCCTAGGGTATTCCCTAGTAATATCCCCAGCCACGGGAGGAAGCGAAGTAGGAGAGGTGGATTTAGGGAAGGGGAAGTCCCCTTACCCTTCAGCCCCCTTCTCCCAGAGCTATGGTGGCTCCGAGCCACCCCAACCCCTAGGGTGAATCTACCCCTCCCATTACCCGACTCGTCGAGAGCCCTGGATTTGAGGGTCGGAACACTGGGTCCGAGGTAGTCCTCGGAGGCAGTGTGGAGGGGAAGGAGAGGGTGGACTTCTCCCGGGCAGTCCCCGGAGAAATTTCCCTTAGGAGGGAGGAAATGCCGCAGAGGGGTAGTCCCCTCTTGGTTGGCAGTGGGTGGTGGGTGATACTTACCAAAGTAGTCGACCCGTAGAGTTCGCCGGTGGAGGCGCTCGTTGGTTGGCCTGGTGGAGGCTTCAAAAATGCCGTGGAGGCGGTGGTGCCGAAAGGGCTCAAAAAAGAAGGTGCTGCGGTTGCTGCGGGTAGCAGCGGTCGAGCAATGCTGAGGTGCGATGGGTCCTTATCAAGGACCCATCTATATAATTACGCGACACTAATCTTGCCAGCGAGAGAGCTGCCGCGGGCGCTGGCCACCTAGTGGCCAAGCGCGCAAGTAGTGTCGCTTCGCGGCCGCGACGCGCCAGGGCCAGAAGACACGCAAGCGCGCCGCGGAGAGAGAGACAGATAGAGCGGCTAGACGCTGTCGGTCTAGCCGTCTATTGTGAGCGCGATAGAGATGGGAGATATAATAGAGAAATGCGGAATCTACTTCGCAACATTTTCTGCTCCTCCCAATCTCGAACAAACTCCCCCCGTTGACGCGATGGCGTCAAAACAAGGAAGAAGAAAGTTAACTCAGTTTAATCACAAGTTTATTTTACAAAAAAAAAAAAAAATAAAAATAAACGATATAAAACAGATAAGGACGAGACGACTATTTACATGGCTTCATTTGAAGTTTCGCGGAATTTAATTCCAGGGCCGGAGTCCACCGGAGTAAAATTTTGCCCTGAGGGGCCCAGGCCTTCCATCTCCGAAGTTTGAGGGCCGAATAGAGCGGCACCTCGATCGTCTGCCCGAAGGCTCTTACAATAATTTTTTGCGCATTGCGCTCGATTTCCCTGGCGCTGGGATCGTCTAAGACTTTCCCAGCCCAGTTCGTCGAGGCAATGCGCTTCTGGCCGGCAACCACGGGCCTCCGACGTCGCGGGTTCGATGGTGGTTTCCGTGGCGTTGGTGGTGGTGGCTTCTCTTTTTGCCCCGCCGGGAGAACGTGGCCGAACAGCCGTCGAAATTCCGCTTCCTCCCGGGGGGCATGCAATTCGAGGACATCGTCCCCCTCGTCCTCGTACCCTACGCCCAAGAGGTGGGCCCACGGATAGTCCGCCATGATCAATCGCGCTGCACCAAAAAAGGCAAATGATGAGTACGAAGACTCAGTAAGTATCGTGGGAGTTTTGGAAGAAAAGACATGGCGGAGATCATAAAGTGTTCCTGAAGGTTTGGAACAGGAAACAGGACGACCTGAAGAGTCCCAGGACGCCCGAGAGAGGAGGTGGTAACCTGAAGAGTCCCAGGAAACCAGGAAAAGAAAGTTAAGCAACCTGAAGAGTCCCAGGAAGCTTGAGAAGGAGAGATGACAACCTGAAGAGTCCCAGGATGCCGGAAAGCAGGGTGAAGATAGACCCTGATAAGACCCAAAGTGAGGGCTAAGAGGGGAGTTTACAGAGTAGCGAGAGACTCCGTTGAATCTCTTTTCTCGCGGTTTTAAGGACAGCTACGCGAGCTACTCCGTCCACCCCAGGAACTAGTTTGAGAATCCGCCCCAAGGTCCACATACGGGGAGGATTGTTAGGTACTTTGACAAGCACCAAATCTCCTTCACCGAATTCCGAGTTAGAGTTCTGCCATTTAGGTCTATGTTGCAAAGTGTGTAAGTATTCGGAAGACCACTTCTTCCAAAAGGTCTCGGTGATTCGATTTACGGTTTGCCAACGGTTTAATGATGATTCTCGTAAATCCAAGGTGGATAATTCAGGTGGGGAATTTAACGCCCGTCCTGACAAAAAATGCCCCGGAGTGAGTACGTCCAACGACTCTGGATCATCATGTAACCGCGATATAGGTCGTGAATTTAGGCAGGCCTCAATCTTAGTCAGTAGTGTGGTCATTTCCTCGAAATTAGGCACGAAAACTCCGAGGGAGCGCTTCAGGTGGTGTTTCATACTTTTTACAGCACTTTCCCAAAGACCGCCCCAGTGAGGAGTAGCGACCGGAATGAATTTCCACTCGATTTCACGGATGGACTCGGTGGGTTGAGCGCGGGCGGCTTCTAAGGCACATCGGTAGGCGCGTTTTAGTTCCGCGTCCGCTCCTTGAAAATTAAGGCCGTTGTCTGAGTACATAACGGCGGGTTTTCCACGACGAGAAATGAATCGAGACAGCGCAGCGAGGAAGGCCTCGGTATCCAATCGAGAAACGAGTTCCAAGTGAACAGCACGGGTAGATAGACATACGAACACTGCCACGTAACATTTCATGGATTTTGCGTTACGACCGTGATGCAATTTAACCAAGAAAGGCCCAGCATAGTCTACTCCGGTGTGTTCAAAAGTGAAGCTTCGCGAAACCCTAGCGGCAGGGAGTGATCCCATAAGCTGGTTACCGAGTTTAGCGCGTTCGCGAACACACGTGACGCATTTGTGAACGCATGATTTTACTAGATTTCGCGCATTCACGACCCAAAACTTTTGTCGCAACGTGGACAAAGTTAGTTGGAGCCCCCCGTGAAGTGTATCTAGGTGCGTTTGCCTAATGAGTATGGCCGTTAAGTGGCAATCCGGAAGAATAATGGGGTGTTTCATTTGTTCAGAAATTTCGGCGTTCCGAAGCCGCCCCCCTATTCTTAGGATTCCTTGTGAATCAATGACCGGATGTAAGGAAAGAAGCTTTGACCGCGACGGTATACGTAACCCATGATTCACGGCTGAGATTTCGCTCGCGAAGTGCGTTCGTTGAACAACCTTTACCAAGGCTTCAATCGAACTGCGAATTTCCGTTGCAGACAGGAGGGAGTCCTCCCATTGGCCGTTTTTTCTGGTCCGCTGGACAAATCGAAGAACATAGGCCATAACTCGGACCAGTTTAGACCAAGACGAAAACTTATCAAAAAACCAACACTCAGTTGTGTCGAATTGAGCGGTTAACGCTACCTTCCGACTTTCTTCCGCGGTTTCAAAGACCTGAACGGGATTTGCGGTGTGCTCACGGAGAAAAGCAGGCCCATGCCACCAAAGTGAGTCCTCTGATAACTGTTGAGCACTGGTTCCTCTTGAGCACAAGTCTGCAGGATTCAACTTAGTGGGTACATGATGCCAGCTGGCTTCCGATAAATGCGTTTGGATATATGAAACGCGATTAGCCACAAACGTCTTCCAATGCACAGGTTGTTTTGCTATCCAGGCTAAAGCGACTTGCGAATCCGAATAGCAACGAATCGCATCACAACTCCCGACCAAGCTTCCCTTGACGTGAACCAATAACTTGACTAGAAGGGCAGCTGCGACCAACTCCAGACGAGGGATTGAAGTGGTCTTGATCGGAGCGACCTTTGTTTTGGACATTACTAAATGTACCGAGAGTTTAGCGTCCTCATCAGTGAGGCGTTCATAAACGACTGCGCCGTACGCAAGTTCTGAGGCGTCACAAAATCCAATTAATTCGCGTTTTCCAGTAGTAAGTGATTGTCCGGTCCACCGTGGAATCCGTAAAGTCTGTAAGTCTCGGAGATGCTCATAGCACTTGAGCCATTTTGACTTAATAGGCTCAGGAATTTCTTCATCCCAAGAGAGTTTAAGCAACCAGGTGGATTGCATTAACTGCTTTAGAGTGATGATTATTGGAGAAATCCATCCCAATGGATCGAAGATCTTAGCATTCTCTGATAAGAGGATGCGTTTGGTTAGTACACCAATGTGTGAAGGAGAAACACGGAAGCGGAAGCTATCATCCCCGTGATCCCAATATATGCCCAAGACTTTACTTGATCCAGCAGGATCCTCAAAGAAAGAATGCAGCTCGGTAGGTTCAAGCGGGGAAGACCCCGGTTGGTTGAATGCCCATTTGCTTAAGGAGAAGCCCCCTTTTGCCAGTAGAGCGATGAGTTGTTCCCTAACCGAACTAAGTTGCTGTAAGTCATGGGCCCCAAAAAGTATATCGTCTACATAAGTAGAATTTAACAACACATCCTGCGCGAGAGGGAAGTTAGCTCCGTCCGTGTAAGCTAATTCGCGCAAAACTCGCGAGGATAGGAAAGGTGCCGGTCCAGTACCGTAGGTCACCGTGTTGAGTTCGAAGGCCTGAAGCTCACCGGAATCAGACTTCCATAAAATGTTCTGATACTTGCGGTCCTCAAAACGCACAAGAATCTGTCTGAACATTTTAACAATGTCAGTGACGCCTACATATCGAAAGGAACGCCAATTCATTAGGATCCGCGTGATGTCCTGTGGGAGCTTGGGTCCAATGAATAACGTATCGTTAAGCGAGACGCCAGTAGAAGTTTTAGATGATGCGTTGAATACAACGCGAATCTTGGTCTTCTGATTCTCGGTCTTGAATACTGCATGATGAGGCAGGAAGACGCGAAAGTCAGAGTTCCTAGGAACAGGAGACATATGTCCCAACATAAGATACTCCTGTAAGAATTGAGAATAACTTTCAGCCTGTTCTGGAGAAGTATCCAATCGCCGAAGTATTCTTGATAAGGTTTTCTCTGCTACCCGAGAAGAAGAACCTAGATTATGCCTTTCGATGTCGGATCGAAAAGGTAAGGCAACGACAAAACGACCCGAAGGGGTGCGTGATACCGTATCCACAAAATGTTGTTCACATAGGGAGTCCTCTGTGGACATGGGTTTGACCTCAGGAACTTCTTCCAGTTCCCAGAAGTCGCGAAGAGTGTTTTCGAAGTCAAAGCAATGATGAACCGTGTAACTATGGGAGCGACCAGCCTTGGATAAGACTCCGGCTACGATCCACCCGAAAATCGTCTGCTGAGCAAGTACTGAATGATCAGGACAATGAATGTACGGACCTTCTACCACCTCAGCAAGATAATCTGCACCAAGGAGCACATCAATTGGAACCTTGGTAGAAGCGAAAGTATCTGCGAGCTCAATTCCGTTTAGTGCTGGAATAGATGACGGAGAATAAGACGGAGGTAGATATGGAGTAATCTTTGATAAGATTATTGCGGTTACATCCAATGAAGCACCGTGTCGTTTGAGAGAATGAAGGGTAATCTGTGCCTCCGCTCGAACGGTTTGAGCCGAATTCACTCCATGGATGGTAGCGTTGATACGTTGTCGCGGTACTCGTAACTGCTGAGCTAACTTTTCTGAGATAAAGGAAGTTTCTGAGCCCGGGTCAACTAAACCGCGGACTATAACACGAGAACCGTCATGAGCATCAATCCTGGCAGAGAACGTGGCCAATAGGACTGATCGTGTATCGGTAACGCTAAGATGCGTTGTAGAATGCGAGCTAGAGGGTTTAGGCTCGGAAGCGGAGTTTGTCGCAGGGGTAGTCCCCCGTGACTTGCTCCCCCCGGTGCCAGATTTGTCAAAATGCAACAACGTATGATGCATTTTACTACATTTCCTGCATCGTGACGAAGAAGAACAATTGGAGCAACTATGCCCTGGCCTCAGGCAGTTGATGCAGAGGTTCTGTGAAAATGCAAACTTTGATCGAGCCTGAGGGGTCAATGCAAGGTAGTCCTTGCACTGATACAAGAGATGGTTACTACCACAGTGAGCACAACCGGTACTATTCACACTCGCAGCGTGTGACTTCAAGGATTTCCCCGATTCCTTTTTGGAAGTCTTAGGTTTGTTGCCTAATGATTGCAAAGAGTTAATGTGACGCGTTAGAAACTCCGAAAATTGAAGAAAGGTGGGATAATCCTTGCTGCTTCCCAGATACATCTCCCAGGCCAAGCGGAGGGTGTCATCCAGTTTGTTCTTCAGTGAATGAACAATGATGGGATCCCAATGATCGACGCCGTAACCCATAGTTTTGAGGGCGTTGAGAGCAACCGTGACAGAGTCCCTAACTTCCTTGAGAACTTTAAAATTGTCACCCCGAAGCGTGGGTACTTGCGAGATCTGGTCTAAGAACGTATCCGTGATCATTCGTCTGTCAGTATACCTAGCTACTAGAGTGTCCCATGCTATCTCATAGTTCTCGGAGGTGATCGCTAAAGATTTAATGACCGTAGCCGCTTCACCTTGCAAGCAAGATTTTAGATAGTGGAACTTGTCTCGCCCGGAGACATATGCCTTTTCATGAACAATGGAACTGAATGTTTCATAAAAGTTCTTCCATTCTAAATAATCCCCGGAAAACTTCGGCAAATCGATAATTGGAAGCCTAATGTGGTTTATTTCGCCTGAAGGCGCCGTGGGACCTGATGCTGGCATCACCTGATTGGAGCGAAGTTCATCTAAATGTCCTAGGATGTATTCTTCCGCGTCACTATGGGCATCAAGGGCCGCTTCATACCAGCTTTCGGTTACGTAATCCATTTTAGCTAATTCAGCCGGTTTAGTATGAGTAGTGATCTTAACGTGAGTTTTATGCAATACCTTAAGCCACTTCTCGACGGCCGCAAGCCTATCCTCCAAGAAAGGGAGGTTGAAGTTGCGTACTCCACGTTTCTTAATGTTAACGACCAACCGAACGAATTCATCCCGAATCATGGGCACGTAATTGATCGCTTCTAGTAATTCCCCTGAGCTAGGCGTAGTCATCTTGAATCTCTATTCCAGAACAAACCACAATCTTAACCCAGTCAGAATCTCCAACTTAAAAACACTGATGCACTTCGAACGTTTTTTGCCGGATATCCGGCTCGAAGGACCAAAAATTTGTGCGAAACAGTGCCCCAAGTTGGCTCCGAACCTGTGGTCAGAAAGGAAGGTCTTATTCTAGAATAAAATATTCAAGGCAGAGGTAATAGGTAAAAGTGTTTTTTATTCAAATAAATAAAAAATATACAAACGTTTACAAAGTATTTTTATGTACAAGAAAAACCGCGATATTTACAATGGCGAAGGCCTAGGGAATTTGCTGCCGTTAAATTCTAGGGAATTTCTTTTTCGCAGAAGATTCCCTAGAACCCCAAGACTCAAAATTCCCCAGGAGGGAACGCGGACTTAGAAACTCCCTGACTGGACAATTTTTCCTAGGGTATTCCCTAGTAATATCCCCAGCCACGGGAGGAAGCGAAGTAGGAGAGGTGGATTTAGGGAAGGGGAAGTCCCCTTACCCTTCAGCCCCCTTCTCCCAGAGCTATGGTGGCTCCGAGCCACCCCAACCCCTAGGGTGAATCTACCCCTCCCACTACCCGACTCGTCGAGAGCCCTGGATTTGAGGGTCGGAACACTGGGTCCGAGGTAGTCCTCGGAGGCAGTGTGGAGGGGAAGGAGAGGGTGGACTTCTCCCGGGCAGTCCCCGGAGAAATTTCCCTTAGGAGGGAGGAAATGCCGCAGAGGGGTAGTCCCCTCTTGGTTGGCAGTGGGTGGTGGGTGATACTTACCAAAGTAGTCGACCCGTAGAGTTCGCCGGTGGAGGCGCTCGTTGGTTGGCCTGGTGGAGGCTTCAAAAATGCCGTGGAGGCGGTGGTGCCGAAAGGGCTCAAAAAAGAAGGTGCTGCGGTTGCTGCGGGTAGCAGCGGTCGAGCAATGCTGAGGTGCGATGGGTCCTTATCAAGGACCCATCTATATAATTACGCGACACTAATCTTGCCAGCAAGAGAGCTGCCGCGGGCGCTGGCCACCTAGTGGCCAAGCGCGCAAGTAGTGTCGCTTCGCGGCCGCGATGCGCCAGGGCCAGAAGACGCGCAAGCGCGCCGCGGAGAGAGAGACAGATAGAGCAGCTAGACGCTGTCGGTCTAGCCGTCTGTTGTGAGCGCAATAGAGATGGGAGATATAACAGAGAAATGCGGAATCTACTTCGCAACATTTTCTGCTCCTCCCAATCTCGAACAGGGTATGTTATACCCGTGTGTTCTTAATTATTTGTCTTATGGTTGAATTAATCGATTAAGTTTTTTTTTTTTAATCGATAGCTCTGACTAAGGAGAAACAGATTATGTTTATGAAATTATTACAAAAAGAGAGTATTCTTGATTAGTCAGAAAAAATGACAATAAACTCATTAAAATACTATATCTTCTTTGAAACATCATATCTTTGCGACAGTAATAGATAAATAAGTTTCCTAAACGGCATTTGAAGGGGAAATAAATATACTATGAGAGATTTATTAGGTAATTGGGCTGGAATAAAAAAAATTTATTTTTTTTATTCAGCAAATTTGAGTAATTTTGAAATAATAACTCCTGGTTAAACAGAAGAAGTAATTTATTTTTCAGTGTTTTGAGGACAATTGTATGGAACATTCGACACAAATTTTGGCTGTATGTTCTTTACACATTGGAACATCACACCTTAAACACTTAAAACACGTCTTCCTATCTAAAGAACTAGGACAATAACCACACCTCTTATATTTTCCCATCTTATTTTCAACCATTAAATCTCTCGGGTTTTCACTTTCAGGTAAATCTTTTGAATGTAAAAAAGCTTCTATTTGAGACCGTAACGTCGTTTGTAATGTAGGCAATGTAAGTCTTTTTATTAAAAATGGCTTAATAAGCGAGAGAGATAAATCTAAAATGTAATCATTACGAACCATCGTTTTGTTACTGCCTATCAAATTATAAATAATAAAAGAATTAACATTAGCTTGATCTAACGTTCCGTAAAAAAAATGCATTGGCCATCTAAGTGTTTTGCGAGCAGTCGTAAAGTCGTGACATTTTTTATCGAAACTGTCAGTTCCCCCTTTTGTTGTATTGTAAAACATCACAATTTCTGGTTTTCCAGTTTCTGAATCTATTTTAGCTCTATGATGGTAAGTAGTGTGACGCTACTGGCTATCCTTGGGGATAGTATAGAAGGGGAGGGAGGAGTGATCCCTCACCGATCGCGTTCGCGTCCCAATAGGCGACTTCCTACTAGACCCGGGCGCCTTCGATGTACTTCTGATAATACCCGAATATTTATTTATGCAGAGGGGGTTCTAACCCTCGTACGCGACTATCGGGGATGGGGTGCTAATACAATGAATCGCTAATTTCGGTTAGACTCTCTTTATTACAATATCACTAATCAATACAATATCCGGTTCGCGTTACACGGTATTGGGGAGTTGCGTTAGGTCCTACGTGTGGACGCGGCCTAAGTGGTGCGAACGCGGCTGGAGTCCCGATGACGTACTAGCTAGCCTCGCGCTCGAGCCACTAGTTGGCGTTCGCGGCGGCCCCACCGAATCGTGCGGTACTAGCGCGCCACCGGCGGATCCCTAGGCTAACTACTCCTCGACGCTACGCGGATAAGTCCCTCTTTCCGCGCGTGCGCGTCCCGCGACGGTTACCCGCACTCGCTCCGTTCCCGCGTACTTAAACACAACAACGACCCGGAGTGTTTACTTCTGTAAGCCTGAGGTCGCGAGTCCTCACGATAATGATACTAAGTCCGCGGCCTTGAAATGACTGAAGGAAACGTCCCAGTCAACGGTCGAACTCAAAACGAGTCAATGTAATCGCGAACACTTTGGCTAATTTGCGATTCTACACGATATGACATGCGTTACAGGTCCAACGGAATGACCACTCCGCTAAGTTGCCCGCTTACCCGTGACAGGTGAGCAGGGCCAGCGGTACCCTATAAAACCGTTCGGTGCTACGAGCCCTAAAGCCCTAGCACACCCCGGGACGTCACAGGACTTATTCACAGAACGAATAATCACCCTACTTTCTGCTTACTCTAGGCTGGCTCTCTTCTCTCGCTTTCTCTCTCTCCCTTTCTCTCGCTTTCGCCTCTCTCTCTCTCTCTCTCTCTCTCGTTCTCGTTCTCGCTCTCGCTCTCGCTCTCGCCTCTCTCTTTCTTCCTCTTGCCCTTGACACTGGCCCGAAGGGCTGGTATTCTCCGCTGTCCGGTATGGGTTCGCGGCCGGGCTGCAGTCGCTGCAATATCACTTGCACCTTTTTTTGTACTAGGCAGCGGCTGTAGCCTTGGTCGCGGAGTTATCGGCGGCGGGGAAGGATCCGGGCACTGTGTCACCTTTGACTTCTAAACTACGTGTGTCGGGGCAGTCCGCGGGAGCAGGTAAGGACCTGCGCCTGTCCCGCCGCTGCCCCGCTACACCCATCGCGCGGTACTAGGGAGCCGACAAGTTATCGATCCTAGATCAATACTTATCGGTTGATGACTCCCTAGTTCGTACGCGACCCGCCTATCTAGCGCTTGAGATTAGCAAAGCGCTAGATGGCAGTTATAGTAACATTGCGAGAACGCAACGTTACAGTAGACAATAATAAAACAATTTTTTTTCCTTTTGGGTTATATGAAACAATAAATTTTTATTATTATATGCAAATCGAATTTTTTCTTCTTTAGCTTGAACGGTTTTAAATGAAGATGGAAATTCTCTTTTATTTTTAAGAATTGTCCCTACCATTGTCAAATTGTATTCGTTTAATAATTTGTCACATATAGGAATAGATGTGAACCACCGATCGCATGTTATATTTCGACCTGTATTATAAATAGGCTCTGATAATTTTCGGACATAGTACGATGGTACTGATTCAGTAGGATCTTTATCGGTTACAGTACCATGATAAGGAAGAGCGTTCAGTAAATAATGTGTTGTAGAATCATTTAAAGTTACAACATTCAAACCGTATTTATCTGGTTTCGCTGGTAAATACATTTTAAAACGACACCTACCACGAAAAGAAAGCAACTGTTCGTCTATAGTGCAATGAGAATCAGGTTAGTAATTATTTTTACAATTATTTATAAATTTTGTCAAAATTTCTCGAATATGAGCAAATGGATCAATTGCTTTCCTTTCAGGTCGGGTGTTTTTGTCATAAAACCTTATGCATAAAATTAAAAATTTAAATCGATTTATAGACATAGTTATTCTAAACAGTGCCATTCTGTAAAGCGACCATAAAGATTCCAAACAAGTATGATTGGTTTTTTGTAAACTTGAAAAATATAATAATCCTATAGTCGCTTTTAATTCATCCATATCTACTTCTTTATTATATGATTGTATGTGAATATTTCTATTTCTCCAATCTGCAATATGTCGATTTATCTCTTCGTTCGTGTATTTTAAAATAATTTGTAAAATTTCTTCATCAAATAGGACACTCCACGCTTCTAATGGACTTTTGACTCTAGCGGCTCGTCCTATCGGCATTGCAGTATACGAGGGTCTGTTTCGTTTACCTCGGCTGTCGGGCATGTGAAGCGACCATTTGAAATCATTTTTTCCTCGTAGGTAGCTTAATCGACCACGCTTCTTCCCCTTGCTTGTACCTGCTAGCTGTTCGTCTCCGTTGTCTGATGCTTCACTTTCAATAGCTTCTACGTCATCGCCGTCTCCTTCCTCGTCCGATTCATCATTCTGCCTTTCAACGATATCTTCGGTCTCACTTTCACTCTCTTGGTCATCAAAAGTTTCAACTGCCGTATGTAAAGACTGTATTTCAGGCGCTTGACGAACACGAGAACGCGTATTCATTTTGATCTAAATAAGAAATACAAAAAAATATAGGACATTGTAATCGTTGTATCATATAATCATGTATTTGTATTTTGTCAAACTTATTCATTTATATTTTAAATCATACTAGAAACAGTGATAATAACGATTTACTTACTGCAAGAAACACGTGGCAATGCACAAAGTTACAATATAGTTTTTAAAATTAATTCACTCTAATTATTTTAGTGTTTTGATAATAAAAACACTTGGAATTACACTCAAACACTTAATTAGCACAAAACATTTATTTCCATAAACTTTTGAAATAGTAACGTTACCGCACAACTGGGTGTTATATACCCATATACTGTAATGACTAACCTATCGTTCCGTTAATATGCGCATTTCAGAATGGCTCGAGTGGGGTATGGGTAGTGGGGATAGTAGATTTTATTCCCACATCGAAATAACTCCCCTCAAATTTACTATTTCCGAGGGACAAATGCATAAAATTCACCCCTGGGTATCCCATACCCAGTGTTGCTCTTGAGGGTTATTATTGGTCTAATAACAACAATTAACCCTTTGCACTCGGGACCTTTTTCGCGCGGCGCACCAGCAACTCGAAGCGTTTTGTAGCGTATTTGGTGAATTTCTTACCTCTAGCTTGAAATGATTACACACATAAAGTAACACATAAAACTTTTATATTTTAATATTAAATGTATCTTTACATATTTAAGATGATAATTTCTCAAACGTTACTCTTTGTAATTTTGCATTGTATGATATTTGAGATAACAACTGCCTAGATGCATGCCCGGCTTGTCGGGACAAGTGTCACAATAATAGGTTGTTTGGTGTCGTTTGCCGGGCTTGTTTCTTCGAGAGCAGACTTTGCAATCTTTTCTAACTCCTGTTAGAATGCTATGCAGCTTTCCATTTAGGCGGATGTTGTCGGATTCGGCTGTTGAAGTCGAGGCTTGATCGCGCGGCTGGTGGAAATCTCCAGTCAATTGCTTGACTAATGTCTTCAAATATTGTAAGTGATTAAGCGGCCGTTCGCTTCTCTGTTCTTTAGTGGTTTTATATAAAATATATGAATTTATTAAACAAATCTCCAAACCCCAAAAAAACAGTTTACGCCACCATTTGAGTGATTTTCTTAGGAAACAGTACGTTGAAGCATACTGATCGGCACGATCGACACCGCCCATATGTTTGGTGTAATCTATTATTACGTTAGGTTTCTTGACGGTCACTTCTACTCCACCTCGTAAAATTCGTTTTACACGCGTCATACCTGCATTGTTCCAGTTGGTCAAGCATGTGACAACCCTTTTGTCCTTCCACGCTAAAATTAATGTATTTTTTTTCCGGTATGCTACTATTGATTTTTTTCCGAATTTTATTCTTTTTATTTGTTCTGGTAGATGCTTCCTGTTTGTTAAGATAGTTCCTGTAAGGTGGCATTTTAATTTCAATAATTCTTCGGCCAAGATATAGCTCGTGTAATAACGATCGGTGAACATATGATGTCCTTGAGCACCAGGTAGTTTTTCCAGCAGCATTGAGTACAGATGCAATGGTATTCTCGTTGACACCGGAAGGTTGCGCCTTATCAAGCTGTCTGTTGTCAAACTTCCATAATAAGGAAGAATGCCACAGATGTAACCGGTAGTTGAGTCTGCCATCGTATAAACTCGAATCCCCCATTTGGTCGGTTTCTTCGGATTGTAAGTAATGAAGGAGACCCGACCTTTGAACTTGATCGTAGATTCATCCACACAAATTTCTCTTCCCGGTGTAAAATAGTTTAGAAATTTTGAATTTATGTAATCCAGGAAACAGCTAACTAGCTGTAAGCGTGTTCGTGGTCCTGCATCTTGTCTTTGGATTGTCTTTAGATGAAGCATCCAAAAAATCTGATTGAATCTGTCTCTTGTAAACTTGTTCGAATAAAAAGGAATGTAGCTGACATCACTCCGTGACCAATATTCTTGCAAATTTGCCAACGGCATTGTCCCCATATTTATTATAACACCAATAAACGCCCACATTTCTTCGATGGTTACATTCCGCCAATTTCGCCATATCGAGTAAGGAGATAATGTTTTTCCATCTAATTTTTTTGCGGCATAATTATTGGTTTCGATAACAATTTCATTCACCAGTTCATTAGTAACAAAGAGTTTTAAAAAATCCAATGGTTCTTCCTTATCTGATGGTGCGTGCGGTCCTGCAGTAGTGTCGCCGGCTATGAATGGTATTCTTGCCGGTGTTTCTTCAGATTCAGTGCAAGTAATCCATTCGGAACTGTCCGACTGTGAGTCTTCTGTAGTATAAGTATCACTGTCACATTCACTGTCTATTACTCGGATCTTTCGCCTTATGACACCTCTCACTTCGTCACTATCTTCACTACTGCTGTTATTCTCTGTACCTTGAAGCTCTCTGTGTAGACCCGTAATTTCCTCCTTGAGCATCGTGAAATCGAACTCATCTTCACTTGAACTTAATTCAGCATTACGTTCCATGTTTTTAGGGATCAAAAACTTTACATTCAGCAGTCTCTCTGCTACGACTGTCAGGTTCGAACTGATGCCGAAAATGCAGTCCGGTTCGTGGTTGCGGACTAATCCCAGATAAGAAAATGTTATCTCCATTTCCGTTTAAACTTCTTAACATTGTATAGAAAGAGCGTAAGAACCTGCGTCGAACAAAGTAAACGAAAACAGTTAGTCCCGCGTATCGAGTTACCGCAGCAAACCAAGTGGTGAGCGAAGGTCACCTCTCGAGTTGCGGTAGCACACCCGATGGTGAGTGAGAGTCACCTCTCGAGTGCAAAGGGTTAAAGGACAAAATATGTTTGCTTTTGTTAACTCTGCATGACGGTATTTTTTATTTTTCAACTTTAAACATTCTTTATTCAGTAGTAATTTCGGTGACTGGATAATATTTTAACGACTTTTCGATCGCTCTGGTGGTTATTGAACCCGAGAGCTCAATTACTTGTAATATAATTCTTTTATTTGTAAAGGGTATTTCATTAAACGTTTTTAATTTTTTTTATAATTGTTTAAGTATGACTACAAATTATTATTATAAATTGTTTATTATAGTGATTAGCAGTATGAAGAATTTATGAGGTTTTTTCTTCTGCATAAAAAATGAATCTTCCTGAATATTTTGGTCGCGACTAGAGCCTTCAATCTAATTTTGTTAATAAATATGAATTTTAAAATATTATGTGTTTTTACTAAAAATGGAAAAAATGAAAACTTCGAAAATTTGTATGTCCGGAACCAAAAAAGAGCTTTCACTCTAATTGGTGCCAAAATTCTTTTATTTCTTTCTATTTATTAAAACCTATTATATTGTAAAAAAAATAAGTGATGTACTTTGAGATCTGTTTGTTTTAACGTCGAATGGTCCTTCAACAAACGTAGTTCTCATCGCGTTGCCTGTATATTTTGTTGAAAATTTTTTAGAAGAAACATTCATTTATGTAAAATTGAATTAAATAAGTAAAAATTCAATCAATTTTTTAGGTTCGTATGTACATATCTTTGAAGTCGATGCTGCACTGGGTTGATGTGATTCTATTTAACCTCTTAGGAACAGCTGAATTTTGCTGCGGGGCTGTTTTTTTGTACGGCAGAGTTCAACGCGAATTACGTGTAAATGATACGGCACTTCTATGATACACATATTTTAACTTTAATAATTTATTTTAATAGTTAATAATACATTTAAGTACGGTACGTTTCAGTTGTGGTTATAGCTACACACTACAGTGACCCCGTTGTACAGAAAGATAACATCCGCGAAAGCCAATATAGTGGCGTTTAGTACCTAAGAGGTTCAAAAACCATAGTTTTTTCCATAAGAATTCAGGTACATTACTTAACAGATGAATTAAACTTAAACGATTGCGTTCGCACGCTTCACAATATGCACATTTATTCAGCATAATATTCGCCGTTCTGTATTTATATTTTTATAAAAAACGCATAAGACATTCTATGAATGCAATATCATCCGTTTCAATGTTATGCAATAACAACTACGGTTTCTACAAACTAAATAAAGAAGTCGATTGAATTTCAGGTTATTTTATTCAATCCTACCCAAAAATTTTTTTTTTTTATTTTTAAAATAATTTAGGATTAGCATGACCATAACTCTTTTCTTCTGCATAAAAGAGTGGCTTGTAATATTTTATATGTATGCTGTCAACATCTAAATTTCACGTAGGTATATAGGACTTGAGTGAACGTTAAAGTTTATGTTAATGAAATTATGATAATAATATTGCTCAAATTTGCCTTTTTGTTTTACTTTTTATCTCTCCGTTGCAGCACTGCCATTTGCACGAACGCTATTTAGTAGTTTAAGAATAGATTAACTTTTTTAAATTTCGTCACATTATTGTTACGGTGTGGAATTTTACAACAATAATTGACTTTCAAAGTTTGGCCTTATTTTAGAATGAATTGAAGTGTTATTTAACTTTATATATTTTTGGAAGCAGTTTTTTGTAGATAAAATAGCACGACTTTCAAATTTCATCTGTATATTTATGATGTAACAATGTGTATCAATGGAATATTTCATTTCTTCTTGTTAATTTGTTTGTTTTTAAATCGAGGAACGTTTTACTTTATTCAAAAGATTTTATACCGAGGAATCATAAACCGTTGCAAAAATTAAAATGTGTTTTTAAATAACGATGTATTTTGAAAACAAAGATTTAAGGTGAAACCGCTCTGAAATGTAGGTATCCACCTTGCTCTTAAATATAAGAATATGATTAATTGGAAATCAATATTTTTGCAAATTTGATTCATTATATTCTTATAATATAAGTGTTTTGAACTCTAACAAAATACTTACATGCTTATAGCCGATACACGGTGTTTGATTATAGATTTGTTTGTTATCTACTGGTGACCCTATAGATTTAACGCTATGTGATAATAATATAATTTTGTAATTCTTTAGTAACAGTTAAAGATATACAGCAGATTCTATTCGAGTTAAGGGGATGCATTGAGCGCCTCAAACACTCATTCAAATTTATCTTCCAAATTATTAGGATTATGAACTTTTTTGTAGAATTAAATTTACTCTTTTGACTGTACTGAAGCGCGATACAAACTCGGTTTCTCAAAATTATAAAAAATCATTTTCATAAAAATTATAAATACTTGTAATTTTGTTGGTCATAATAATATTGAAAATTAGGCCTTGTAGCGCGCTAAAGAAAAGTTATATGACTAATTTCAGACCAAGAAGAAACAAATATACCTAAAAATGTGGAAGATTTGTTTAAAAAACTAAATTAGCTATTGAAAGCCAAGTTTTACACTGTTTTACCGACGGAGAAGTTTCACAGTGCGTTAGACAAACACAGGCCTATTAGCTCTCTCGCTTTTGAAGGGGTACTACTCTCTCCCCACCATTCCCCGCTAAACAAACCAACTCTCCTACACACAGCAAGATGGCTGGCTAACGCTGCCTGTCGGTGTGAATCCGTAGCGGAATGGAAGAACAAATAATTATTTGTAGATTTAAGGGTTAGGTTTTCGCAAATGCGGCGCTGTACCGCCCTTCCATATCATTTCCGACAGCTATTAAAAAATTTCTCAAATCATTTTATCATCTACAAGTCTCAAAAATCTTGAATTAGTTGACGAAAGCGTGACTCGTAGCAGCCGACGCTGATCGCTAAGTTGTGTAGCGCATCACCTACGAGCACCAATACACAGCAAGACGGCTGGCTAACGCTGCCTGTCGGTGTTATTCCGTAGCGCAATTCAAAAATAAATAATTATTTTTAGGTTTTAGGGTTAGGTTTTCGCAAAACCGACCTAGTACAGCCCTACAATATCATTTCGGAAGGCTACAGTAAAAATTTCAAAGTATTTTGTTATCTACATTCTCAAAAAACTTAAATTAGTTAACGAAAGCGTGACTCGTAGCAGCCGACGTTGATGCGCTACAGAACTTAGCGATCAGCGTCGGCTGCAACGAATCATACTTTCGTCAACTAATTCAAGTTTTTTGAGAGTTGTAGATGATAAAATGATTGGAGAAATTTATAGTAGCTGTCGGAAATGATATGGAAGGGCGGTACAATGCCGGATTTGCGAAAACCTAACCCTGAAATCTACAAATAATTATTTGTTCTTCCATTCCTCTGCGGATTCCTACCGACAGGTAGCGTTAACCAGCCATCTTACTGTGTGTAGGAGAGTTGGTTTGTTTAGCGGGGAATGGTGGGGAGAGAGTAGGTACCCCTTCAAAAGCGAGAGAGCTAATAGGCCTGTGTTTGTCTAACGCACTGTGAAACTTCTCCGTCGTTAAAGCAGTGTAAAACTTGTCTTTCAATAGCTAATTTAGTTTTTTAAACAAATCTTCCACATTTTTAGGTATATTTGTTTCTTCTTGGTCTGAAACTAGTCATATAACTTTTCTTTAGCGCGCTACAAGGCCTAATTTTCAATATTATTATGACCAACAAAATTACATGTATTTATAATTTTTATGAAAATGATTTTTTATAATTTTGAGAAACCGAGTTTGTATCGCGCTTCAGTACAGTCAAAAGAGTAAATTTAATTCTACAAAAAAGTTCATATTCCTAATAATTTGGAAGATAAATTTGAATGAGTGTTTGAGTCGCTCAATGTATCCCCTTAAACTTTAGAGTTCCTTTAACGTTGTTACGTCCTGACTTATGCGTAGCAGTCTCAGGAACGGTTTTAACGTGGGCTCTAGCGACCGCTGCCTACCAGCTGGTAGTAGTTGTAGGAAATTCGACGGAGGATTTGTATCGAGGGATATAACACTTAGTCAAGTACACGTCGCTGGTTTTTAATGGTTTTGTTTATTAAACGTGTGACCCTGTACTATTTTAAGATAGTACATGTTCACTAAAAAGACATATATGTTTTCCTCTAGAACGATGATACATATTATGGTCATATTATCAAGGCCATAATACCGCATCATGTACGATTGGCCTACCTATCATCTGAAATACTGAATAAAGTTCGGTGTTTGTTGGGCCATAAAAGTAGAGTAACGATCCTGGCCCATAAGTCGTATGTTAAATAGACCTAACGAACTTCGGCTTTCCGCGACTCCCGAATATTCAAGTTGAATTTTCGGAAGAAGTCGGATCGTGAGTCTGATTGGTGGTACCAATAACCTAATCGGTTCTACCAATTAGATTGAGAATTATGATTAGTTGGGGGTAAAGGACCAACAGCTCGTTGCTTGAGCCTTCCGAATTTTGCGACACTCGTACTTTAGTCCTGAAAGAGGTGAGACGCGAATTGAAGACTCGTATCGTGAGTGTGGAAGCTGCTCCGACTCTGCTCTGCTCTGCTCTACTCTATTGGGTCCGACTCTGCTCAACTCTGCTCGACTCGACGCTATTCTGCTCTGCTCTGCTCTGCTTTGCTCTGCTCGACGCTGCTCTACCCTGCTCGACACTGCTCTGCTCTGCTCTGCTTTGAACTGCTCCGTTCTGCTTGGGGACTACTCTGCTCTGCTCAACTCTGCTCTGCTCGACGCTGCTCTACTCGGCGCTGCTCTGCTTTGCTCTGCTCTGCTCTGCGCTACCTCCATCAAGGGATCCAACCGCCTCCTTCAACTTCAGCGGAAAAGGTTAACGGGAGTCCCAGCTCCTAGAAATCCTTTATAATACGAGTAAAATTCGGAAAAACGCGCTTAATCGCCTTGAGATTGTCAAAAATCACAAGTTACGAGTTAAACCTGCTCCCAAAGTGCATGAATTGTGAATTAGAGCCATAAACTGATAGTTGGAATAATAGTCCATCGTCGAGAAAATTCTGAGATTCGCAATTAATTCGATGACCAAGTCTCTTATGGATTTTCGAATATGGAATGTATATAGTTTTATATGTAACTTACGTTAAGTTCTTTTATCGATTACCGTGTATTCAATGCAGTACTAAATTCTTGACGTTTCCGAAACTTTGAGTATGCGCTTAGATTATCGTTGATGGATCGAATTCGGTTATAAAGAATGATCGGGATATTCATTCAGGTTCGAATTTCTGTTACGATTAGTATAGTTCATCGCGTTTAAGCAGTGGTGCATCCCGAGGTTGAATTCTCCCCGAAAGGAGCTATCTCGTTCGATCACCTCATGGGAGTACAGTTTTCTCGTTGGAAGGAACCCCAGACGTGAATTCTCCCCGAAAGGAGCTACTATGTTCGGTTCTCTTCGAGAAGGTATCGTTTCGTTTTGATGAAAGGTCGCAGGAGAAACACCTGCTTTGAGAAGGCCTTTATTTGATTAGTTAGTAGTTTAGTAGAGAAATTCGTTGGATTGATCCCGAGCGCTCCGAAAAACCGTCTTCCATGCCATTCATAACTATAGTTTTACAGTATACGAATAACGATCTGTGTGCTATGAGATCTGGCATATATAACGTTGTCTTTATGGAAATATAGAGAATTTATTATCGAATATAGTATGTAGTGATTTGACCCGAACTGCCAAATCCTTCCGCATTTTACGTTTCAGGGACTCACCCACTCTCCGCTTACGCAATCCTAAACCTATATTCACTGAGCTAGTTGGTATTACCGTTTGACGATTACCGTATTTCGCGATCACTACAGTACAGTGGTCCTTTAGGGAACTTGGCGCCCAACTTATGTTTTAGATTTTGGTCGAGTTATAGTGTACGAAGATCGAAGGGTCAGCCAAAATTTTTGTAGTGTAGCAAACGTAACAAGTATAAAAGCCTAATAAGGCTGTTTACATTGATGATACAATTAGTACTGTTTAAGATTATTCGAATTAGCCGACGTCGGGTCATGGATCACGATCCAGGGAGATGACTGAGCCAATCAAAGCGTTTTTAAAATGAATGTTTCCTATCTTTGACCAATAAGAGTTAAAGCATCTTAGAGTCAGTGGGAGTTAGAATTCTCTCACGGACTTTGCGACATGATTTCTGGTCTTTGTGGGGAAGGCACATCTTTATCCAAAATCAGCACAAAGGCACACAGACTTTATTTATAATGAGTGCCAGGTCTATGAACCTTTGTCCATAGAACCAGTCTGAGGCTTGCCGACTAGAGACTTCTCAACGATGTGGCAATTAGTGGTAGCTAGGCGGTTCCGGTGACATGGGAGTGAGAGGGGTGCGGGTGTGCGGGGGGAAGTGTTTTAAGAGCTGGGATATATTGGATGATGAGGGGGAGTGCGGATGTGCGGAGGAAGTGCCTTGGCTTCGGGGAGTGTGTGAAAGAGAAAGAGAGAGAGAGATCCCTCTCACCCTCTCTTTCTCTCTTAGTCTCTCACCCCTCTCCCATCAGTCTAGGGCCCGGATGGTTAATTATCATACGGGTCAGCTAGTTCGCTAAGGCTTACCCCCTCTCCCATGACTTTTGGGCCCGGATGGTTACTTATCCTACGGGTCCACTAGTTTCCTAAGGGTTACCTCTCTCCCATCACCCTAGGGTCTGGATGGTTAGTTATCCTGACAGTTACCCAGAGAACTTTTTTGTATTTTAGTTGGTGAAGGAAAAAGTTTCAATTTTCTCCACTAGGTGGCGATCACGAAAATTTCTGGGGCAGCTACTCCGCTAGGGGTCCTCACCATCTTACAGACTGCCATTTTTTCTTAGGCCTGCCCTCGGAGGGTCTTTTCTCCCTCCACATACTTATCTTAGACCCTCCCAATATTTTCCTACTGTGGACCCGCCATTTAACATGATTTCACATTTTTTCTTTAACATTGAGCACTATCAAGATTTTTTCTTTTATGAGCTAGTAATAATTATAAAGTACTTTTTTCATTATTTTCCTTTTTTTCATTTTTTCTTTTACGAAATTAATTAAGGGAAATAGGAGTAGGGGAAAAGAAAGACACATTTAAATAAAGTTTATCATATAATTAAAAACGTACATGAAATTTATATAAAAACTAATACAAATGAAACTTATATAAATACTAATATACAATAATATTTAGCCCATTCAGCTAATAACAGCTTCTGAAACATAAAAGATTTATTAATATCAAATAAATTGCGAACTTAATTTTTAATATTTACCTTTTATTTGTTTCCGCACCCACATTGCGAAAACATCTACCTCTTGTTTCACACAGTGGACAGGCTTTTGTGTTTTTCGCGTAATTTTAATTTTATGCAGCTCACAAGGAATAATGTCTATTTTATATATATTCAATTAAGAAATCGAATTTTGGACAATTAAAATTTTCTAATTTGACATTATTAATATTCATTATATTTAATAAGTCACGTTCGAAGTGTCCACCTTTATATGCAACCACTGGTTGCACACTGTCACATTCAATGATTTTTAGAAAATCATGTATTTCATTTTGTGAATATCTTTCATTTCCCGTATTTCCATATGCAATTCCGTGCACATTATTAAACACAAAAGATGCAGTTTTCCGGTCAGCAATACTTAAAGTATTCATTGATCCACTAACTTTAAATGCACCATAATGCGTTAAATTAGAGTATATATTTTTAATAGCCACTTCTTTGTACACTATCTTCTTATTAACGATAAATCTATCCACATCTATTATGTGCGTGATATCTCTTAAATGATGCATAATGTCAGAGTAACTGAAGATTCTGTGACTAAAACTGAACTGAATTTGCTGTGGCTTAAACTTAACTGAAGACTACCTTACACACTTCTCAAGATTTTTTAAATGCTGAAAGGAATGTGAAAAATTTGATCTGTGGTGGGAGGTGACTAACCAGACACACTTGAAAATACCATTGGTCCAAAGAGAGAATAGTTAAGGATAGTGGGAGAAATGAAATACATGTGTGACGGGATATTTCCCCGTCACAAAATTTTTGTTGCTTGCGGTAAGGCTAGGTGGGCGCGGTCGGTAATTGGGTTACCGTCGCGCGGCCCGCTGGCCTAATTCCGTTGGTGAATCGCCCGCGGTAGCAAGTGCCGGGATCTAGGATCGATTACGCAATAATCCGCGAGGAGCGCTGATCGATCCCGGCGCATGCCAATTGTCGCCGCGAGGACTGACTCTCTTCCTGGGATAGCTTTGTCGAGGACGGACCTCCTTCGCTTCTCGACTTTTCGTGTAGGTACCAGCTACCTGTCGCCGGTTTATGGGTTTATTCCCTTTCCCCCAGTTAGTGTTTTCCCTCGGCCTTTTTCGCGAGGACATGTGCCTGCATCGGACGAAGGCGAGGGACCCTGGAATGCTGGTGGAGGACGGAGAGTTTGCCTGAATTCGTAGATAGTAAAGCAGGTAACGTGGAATCCCCACATCGGGGAAGTACACGATTTTCTCTTCGTTGCCGTGGGGTTCTCGGGGCAGCAGTAGGTATGGGTGGCAGGGGTAAACCGCCCTTCTGTCAGGAGAGAGCCGGCGATCGGTTTCGTCGTAAATTAGTCTTTTTGATTGTCGTTCGGATGCCGGTTCTTAGGCGGGCGGCCATGTTGAAGGCGGCAGCCACCTAAGGAATCGACTCCTATTATTTCGTTATCGTTGTCATATTTTTCGGTCAATATTTTTCGGGTTTTCAGGTTATCCAGGACCAGTGCCCTCTTTCGAGTTTTTCTTGTGTTTTGTCCTATTATTGCCAGGTCATAGGTTCACCTAACAAAAAGCCAAAAGCAGAATGGATTCCGTTGGTTTATATTTGATGTTCCTAAATGCATTTTTATTTAGGTAATCGTGATTCAGGTTCCTAAAAGTGTCGCATTAGGACCTGGTAAATAAACTTATTAGAATTTTGTACGGATTCGGTAAAGCCAATTCTAGCACGACCTGAGACGGTCTCAGCCGGTCAAGTCGCGGAATGAAATGGGATGCCTGGCGCCCAAGTAAGAGGTTTTCACCTATGTATTTATTAATTTGAATAAATTTTTGTTAAAGATTAAATCGGCATTCATTTCTTGTTTAAATTCCGTGTGCCTTGTGCACCTCACGTTCGAACTCGTGTTCCCCTCGCGAGTAAAAAGCGGAAAGGTCCGCCCTCGAAAGGTTGTCGTCACACCTGGTTTGAAGAGAAGGGGAAAACTTTAGAGAAACAAAAAAAGAATATTTTTAAAATAATGGCAAAGTGTAATAAATTCAGTATTAAAAACGCTAACATGATGACCCCAACGTTCGTCGATTTTCAAGGATTCCATTTAAAGGATAAGACATTTATAGTTAAAGAATTTGCAGTTTTACAAGAACTGAAAGTGCATCATATTTTATTTTCACCCCCCTTTCCACATACTTGGTTAAGTGAAGAGGAGAGAAAGAAAACAGAGTAAGTATATTTTATAAAAAACAATAACGAACTATTATTTTCAATGAATAAGGAATTTCTTTTTCAGTTCAATCTTTTTCAATCAACATTGCTTAAGTTGAATGGATGGTTTTTCACCATATTATTAATATAAAGATATTATAAAAAAATATGTATATGAGGATACGGTTTTTGTAAAAGGGGTGGAAAAGTTAAATTGATTAAGGAGTATTTGTAATTTAGAAATTAGTAATGTAGACGAATATGTGTGGGGAAATTATAATTTAGAAGATGGTTTATATAATTCACAACTTCCTATTTGCATGAATCATGAGGGTATATGCGCACTGAGAAATGTGTATTATATGAAATATATGTATGAATCAAAAATCTCGAATATATGTATATTTTAAACTTGAATGCATTCTTTTTACTTCAACGCGCAACCTGATCCGTAAAATATTTATATTACTGAAGTGTCTCGGAGACTGATTACTTGAAGGACTCTCCATCTAAGATTTTTCATTAGTTTCACGCTGATCATTTAAACGGAAAGAACTACGATGTCGCTTCTAAATAGAGTTTTAAATAGTCAGGATGAATATCGTGAGTGGGTACGTGATTTTCGTGATTACAATAAAAAATTGAGAGTTGCTAGCCACAATGCACGTATAGGGGCATGGCAGAAAATTTTTACGGAAATTGCTCAGATACAGTGCCGATTAATCAGAGCAGCAAGAGAAAAAAGTTATTCTTCAAATCACGCTCTTAAGAATCCCGATTTAAGAACTCAGCATGATTATCGCGAGTGGGTTTGCAAGTGTCGTGATTATATTCGAAATTTGAGAGAATCCAACCGGAATGCAACTCCAGATGCTATACAGAAAAATCTTGCAGAAATAAAATGTATTCGAAAGTTACTTCTCCATGCGGCGAAAAATAAAAATTCAATTGGAGCGGGCATTAATGCGGAAAAGCTTATTTGGAAAGATCTTGATTCATCATTTAAAAGTCGAATGTGTAGTGGTATGATAGTAAACACTAATTATATCGAACCACATGAATTTCTATTGGCAGCATCAGATATGCTGCAATCTTACATGAACAAAGTATTCAGTAAGGTAAGCGCTGTTAGGATAAATATGGTATTCATCGGACAATTTATTTGCAAGGAAATTAGTGATATCAAACATATTTCCACAAAAAATGTGATTTTATTCAAGACTGATACTTTTAGTGATTGGTATAAAACAAACGTCATAGATAAAATTTTAACAAAATTAGGTGAATATCAAGAGCGTGATAGTGGGTGGGCTTTGGAGAAAATATTAAATTTAATTGTGTATATAAATCATTATAATCCACTACATGCAGGCTGTACAATCGACCTTCCAAAATATATTAAGAACAAACATGCAGTGATAAACATACAGAGTGATGATAATTCATGTTTTGCATGGGCTGTAACGGCTGCACTCTATCCGGCTATTTCAACTAAACACCCACAACGTTAATCTTCATACCCCCATTATAAATCTGTTTTCAACGTTAGAAGTATAACATTTCCAACCACATTAAGGTAGATACCTAAATTTGAAGAAGATGATGATGTGTCGATTAATGTTTTCACCATGGTGGATGAGCAGGAAGAGCAGGAGAATAAAATTATTGCACCTCTTCAACTCACAAAATGTGAGAAATCGAGACATGCGAATCTTCTTCTTCTCGAACATCAAGGTGCAGCACATTTTTTATGTATCACGAATCTTTCTCGCTTGCTAAATAAACGACTGACTCGAAAAAACGATCTCATATTATTTGCAATCGGTATGTTATACTGTTTATATTTTAATATAATTTTATTTAATGTTTATATACTAATATGATTTTTTCTCTTAGTTGTTTACACTATTTCTTCAATGAGGATAAACTTCAATCTCATAAACGTGATTGCAGTCAGCTCAATATAAACGTCCGTATACTGCTACCTGAAGAGGACCGTTGGGTGTCCTTTAAAAATGACAAGAACAGTGAGAGGACCCCATTCGTTGTATATGCAAACATTGAATGTTTATTAGAAAAAGTGAATGAAACGTGCGGTAGTAGTAGTATTTATCAAAAACATTTACCCTTTAGTGTAGGATATTATTTTAAAAGAGCGTTCGATATTCATCGCTTTTAACTTATAATACATATCGTGGACTCGAGTATATTTAATGGTTTGTGCGAGAACTCGATAAAATTGCTAGCATAGCGGCGAAAAACTAAAGACTGTAGTGCCTATGAGAACGCTAAGTATTAGTGAAAATTTTCGTCATAACAATGACCCCGCCTGTCATATATGTAAAAAGCCATTTCTCCCAAATCAAATACGTGTTCGCGATCATGATCATTTAACAGGTAAATATAGAGGACCCGCTCACAACAATTGTAATTTAAACTATAAAGATTCGCACGTTATTCCAGTCATTTTTCATAATTTATCTAATTACGATGCACATTTCATCTTCAATGCGATCGCTAACATGTATGAGGGTTCAGTATACCTGCTACCTGTACATAAGGAAAAACATATTTCATTTACAACATGCATACCGAAATATAATATTCAGCTCAGATTTATTGATTCATTTAAATTTCTAGCATCAAGTTTAGACAAATTGAGCTCATACTTGGAGAGATCTCAATTGAAAAACTTAGAGTCAGAATTTTCGAATTTAAATACGGAGCAATTTAATCCACTAACAAGAAAAGGTATTTTTCCTTATGATTACGTAGATAATCTGAATCGTCTGGAAGAAAATGCTTTACCGCCTCGCGAGTTATTCTATAATAAATTAACTGACAGTGATATTAGTGAAGAGGCATATAATCATGCTAAAAAGGTATGGATCAATTTTCAAATACAAACACCTGGGAAGTACAGCGATCTCTATTTAAAAACTGACGTATTATTACTGACAGACGTTTTTGAAAATTTTCGCGATAGCTGCATGGAAAATTATAATTTGGATCGTGCACATTATTTTACACTCCCAGGCTTCACTTGGGATGCAATGCTTAAATATACTGGAATAAAATTGGAACTTTTCACTGATGTTGAAATGTTGCTTTTCGTAAAGCGCGAATACGTGGCGGTTTGAGTCAGTGCTCTCACCGCTATGAAAAAGCAAACAATCGGTATATGAATGATTATGACTCAACCAAACCAAGCAAATATTTAATGTACTATGATGTAAATAATCTATACGGATGGGCAATGAGTCAAGCTCTACCTACTCATGGATTTCGCTGGATTGAAGATACTAACAAATTTGATATCTCAAGCATACCTATAGATTCATCTGAGGGTTTTATTTTAGAGGTAGACTTGGAGTATCCAAGCGTACTTCATGATAATCACTCTGACTTGCCATTTTGTCCGGTTCGTGAGGCTCCGCCTGGAGCACGACAGAAGAAGCTACTTGCAACTGTCGAAAATAAGGAGCGTTATGTTATACATTATCGGGCTTTACAACAATGTATTCGTCATGGAATGGTACTGAAACGTATCCATCGCGGATTAATATTCCAGCAACCGGCATGGCTAAACAAATATATAGACTTAAACACACGTTTGCGAGCTGCATCTAAAAATGAGTTTGAGAAAAATCTTTTCAAACTAATGAACAATCAGTGTTCGGTAAGACGATGGAAAATGTAAGAAATAGAGTTGATGTGAGGCTTGTTAGAAAGTGGGAAGGAAGATATGGAGCAGAAACATTGATATCCCAACCAAATTTTAACAGTAGCGCCATATTCAACGAAAATTTGGTTGCGATAGAATTAAAAAAATTAACGGTGAAATTTGATCAACCTATATATGTAGGTATGAGTATTCTAGATATTTCAAAAACATGTTTATAATAATTCCATTATGAATATATGCTTCCAACGTTTGGTAGTAAATGTAGAGCATTGTATACCGATATAGATAGTTTGATATCAAGAGACACGGTAGTGTCTCGACGGTAAGTACAGAAAAAAGTAGATAATGACATGTATATACGGCCGTCGAGGCACTACTCTCTTATACAGCAAGTTTGGCTGTCCTAATTTTCAAACCGATTTTTCTTTGTGAATAATCCACTATCATGATTTAAGCAAAGCTTTTCTTAAAATGGTTTTGAACGAGCTTTCATTTGAGCCCATAAACATTAAAATCGGTTCACGCAATTCAGAGATCTCATACTCTGTTAGCTATATATATGCCGAAGTTGAAATTCTTCTCCTTCCTTTCTGTATGTCTCGGGCTGATCTATATGTCTCGGGCTGAAGTTGACCGCTTGTGTATGTCTCGGGCTGAAGTTGGCCGCTAAGGAAAGTGACGTCATTTTCACATCGCTTCCAACAAACTATACTCAACGACGAAACTATAGTTGTGAACTTGCAAATAAATCGATGTAGTCGATATAACTAATCCGGCGACTTGTTAACTGTCAATAGTAATATAAGGTTATGTATATTTAATGCAGTGAGAATGTTCGTTATTATGTTAGTGAATGAGTTTAATTTTTAAAATGACAAATATATTCGAACAATAATGACATAAGGAGTTGATAATTATTAGATAAGTATAACATTGTATTTTATAATACAGGATGTTAGTATACTTTGTGGTACTTTGTGAAATTTCTTTTTCAGATAAATTAAGATAGAATATTTCTATTTGAATTGTTGAGGATAGAGCTGACTGGATGAAGTAAAATTAATATTTACATATTTTCAACACTGTGCGAAGAAGATGTATACTTTCATCATTTATGTGCATCAGTGATTATCAGGAGCATATTAATTGCAAGAAACTGTTAAGGTATTTGAAAATCATATGCTAAACTTCCAGGGTTTGAAATCATTAACAAAATGCATGTTTAACTGTTTTTTCTTTAAACTGATGTGGAATTTAACTGTCCGATAAGTTATATCATACATACAAACAATTATCCAGGAGACAATAAAACTTTCTTATTACTACGATTAAAGAAAAGTAGATGAATATTTGCTAATCGTTACTTAATTTTCAATTATAATATAAAAAAAGTATTAAAACCATATATTTATCTACGCTTTCCTAATCAGAGTAGAAAGAAATTATTATTATCTGCAAAAAAATTATTTAATTTCTTGTAAGTATAACATTGAGTTTTATAATATAATATGTAATATATTTTTTGGAACTTAGTGAGATTTTATTTCAGATTGAATTATAATAACGTGTTTATTGTGTCATTGTGCAGGCTTGAGTTATAATATTAAATAGAAGAAATCAGAAATTATATCAGTTTGCCATAGTAAGAGCCATAATGCAAAGTTAATGGTGAGAGTTAAATCGAAGGAAAAGGTGGAGAAATTCACAAATTTGGAGGCCAATTCTTGATAGTGAAAGGCTTGCAGGTGATTTTGGGCATAAACTTTTTGAAATATATAAGTCAATTAAATAATAATTATAATGAAAACATCATCTATATAGAAGTGAAACAATAAAATGAAGTCATCATTTTAATATTTTCCATGCGATAGATAATACAGTGAATAAATTTGGGAAAATGAAAGCAGTATATCTAAAATAGAGGCTTCCATTGCATTAATTTGTGTATTTTCTAGTTTATATTGATGAAAAGAAAATACAAATGGCACTAGTTTTCTTGAAAAAGAGCCCTGATTCATAGTTGATATTGGGAGTAACAGTTAAGAAAAAGGGATGAATTTCTAAGCAAATCGTTAAAAGTGAAGGGCTTGTAGATGATTTTGGGTATACAATTTTGGAATTAAAAATCACATAGTTGATGAAAATTATAACAAAATTATGTGGATCTGTAAATATGAAAAGAATTCATGATTGCAATATTTTACATGTGATGGGGCATACAGTGAATAAATTTAGGAAGCTGAAAACTATATATCTAAAGAAGAGAGGCATCCATTGTAGGAGTTGGTGTATTTCCCAGTTTATATTAATGAAAGGAAAATATAAATGGCACTAATGTGCTGGAGAAAGTGCCATAATGCAAAGTTGATATTGAGTGACAGCTAAGAAAAAGGTGGAAAAATGAGTCAATTCATAAGAAAATCCTTGAGAGGGAAGGATTTGCAGGTGATTTTGGGCACACAATTTTGGATTTAGAACTCATATAGTTGATGAAAATGATAATAAAATCATGTAGATGTGTATATGAAAGGAATTCATTATTTCAATATTTCACATGTAATAAAGCATACAGTGTGTAACTTCAGGAAACTGAAAGCAGTACACTTAAAAAACATAGGCTTCCATTGTATTAACTGGTATATATTTTACAGTTTATATTAATCAAAAGAATAATTAAATGGTACTAGTTTACCAGAGAAAGAACCATAATGCAAAGTTGATAGTGAGAGTAACACCTAAGAAAAAGGTGGATTTACAGGTAAATTTAGAATCATATTCTTGAAAGCGAAAGGCTTTAATCTGATTTTGGGTATAAGATTTTGAAAATATAACTCAAACAGTCATTGAATCCTATGTTAAATACCTCTAAAAGTGTAATTATGAAAGAACTTATATCATTGTAATAGTTTGTACTTTATTTAGTAGAATAACAAATTAATATTTTGATTTGAAACTTTACATTATGGAATGATGAGAACATTGGAAAATGTTTTGTTAGATTGAATTATTTAAAATAATTGATTAGTTTGAACTCCTATATTCTTACAAAACGTTATAAGATCCCACAAAAAACAAGCTTCGCTTGTAAAGAAAGGACGGCAAGTACATAAATCGTCCATCGTAAACAATATAGTGAAATAAAATATTCCAATTGAAAAAATTAGTGAAATCCAAATGCTAGGCAAGTATTTATTTTTACTGTGGGAAAAATTAAAATTTCGAAAAAGAAATAGTAACATAAACAAGTTACTTGCCGGGGGCCCTTTCTGTGCAATGACATTAAGTAGCTACATTTTGGAATTAGGAGAAGCAACGCTTTTATTGTATGATAGTGACTTACGTATGAAAATTACGGGCCCCCGGCAAGTAACTTGTTTATGTTACTATTTCTTTTTCGAAATTTTAATTTTTCCCACAGTAAAAATAAATACTTGCCTAGCATTTGGATTTCACTAATTTTTTCAATTGGAATATTTTATTTCACTATATTGTTTACGATGGACGATTTATGTACTTGCCGTCCTTTCTTTACAAGCGAAGCTTGTTTTTTGTGGGTACAGTATCGAATGCGATGACATTTACACGATCATGAAAGAAAATCTTTCAAGATTCGATACTAGTGATTATTCGCCTAATAACCAGTATAATTTACCTCTAGTAAATAAAAAAGTGCCTGGTTTGATGAAAGATGAGAATAACGGGAGAATTATGACTGAGTTTATTGGACTGAGATAAAAAATGTATACATTTAAAATACAAGATAAAATTTTTAAAAAAGCTAAGGGCGTTAAGAGTTGCGTTATCGCTAGAAAAATAACGTTTGAAGATTATAGAGACTGCTTGCAAAATTTTACTGTTTATATCCATAATCAAAATTTAATTAGTTCAAAATTGCATAATGTTTATTCAATTGTACAGAAAAAATATCTCTCAGTCCACATGATGATAAGCGCTATATTGTACAAGGTACTCTATCAAATCTACCACGGGGTCATTATAGGATAAATGAAATAGAATTAAGTGAAGTAGATTTAAATGAATATTAAATGATTGCTTCTTTATTAATAAATTTTATATTACAAAATATTGTTTTATTTATCCATGAATTATGTGTATTATCGAATCCTAACCACTTTACAAAGACTTTGTCGCCCTTCTTACGTAATACCTTCTCAACTAGATATACATTAGGATTAGAAGTTTTTAAAAGTTCATATTCGTAGAATCCGCCATACATATCCGTACCACTAGAATCCCTTAGTAAATATGTAACAGGATTTGTTTTCTGCACTTTTATAATTTCAAATTTTCAGTTGTCCAATTTGGTGTGTAGCCTTTTGCAAATAGCAATCCCTACCGGTAGGCGGCGCTGGTGTTGGCAAACGCATGTCTCAGGTCCATCTAACCCCTAACGCCATCTATCGGAAGAGACCACGAAGCACGAGCGTTAAGCTTAGAATAGGGCAAAAAGATATGCATGGTTGCCAGAAAGCGGACCAAAGAGAGAGCGGAGATATTTTCTCGGACCTCTCTGTCTTTCTCGCTGTTAGCGTCTAGCAGAAGAGTCGAGGCAAAATCTTTCCGTTTCGCTTTGCCGAAAATCTACCAATATTCAATGTCATTTACATTTGCAGCCCAATACCTTTATACATGATTTTTTCAGCATATTTATTTATGAGCATTGACTTATTTAAATCAATAATAAATTAAAAAAATGCGTATTTGATATATAATAATTATTTTAACTATAATTTCATCGTTATATTTCGCTTATTTCTGTAAAATCTGCATTTCTTTAGTTTATTATTGATTATTGTAAGTCAATGGCCATTAAAAAAATTTAATCTTAAAAAGAAAAAAGAAAAGTACCGATCAGGAATCGAACCCAACCCACGAATCGCCACGCGATTACCCTACCGCCTAGACCACGAAGCTTCTTCAGTGCACCGTAAACAGATAGTCTTCTTAAGTGCTTGAAATATTCTTTTAAACCATATAAATAAACGAGCAACCGACAGCTTTATTCATTATTATTCTATCATAATGGTACACAAATTAAAGAATAATTATATAATGAATAGTTTTCAAAAGCTTTTCCAATAACCAAGAACGGAGACTGCGAGCGTTGATTATTTATCTTCGTTCTTGGCTATTGGAAAAGTTTTGAAAACTATTCAAAATATAATTATTCCTTAATTTGCGTACCATTATGACAGAATAATAATGAATAAAGCTGTCGGTTGCTCGTTTATTTATATGGTTTAAAAGAATATTTCAAGCCCTTAAGAAGACTATCTGTTTACGGTGCACTGAAGAAGCCTCGTGGTCTAGGCGGTAAGGTAATCGCGTGGCGATTCGTGGGTCCGGGTTCGATTCCTGATCGGTACTTTTCTTTTTTCTTTTTAAGATTAAATTTTTTTTAATGGCCATTGACTTACAATAATCAATAATAAACTAAAGAAATGCAGATTTTACGGAAATAAGCGAAATATAACGATGAAATTATAGTTAAAATAATTATTATATATCAAATACGCATTTCCTTAATTCATTATTGATTTAAATAAGTCAATGCTCATAAATAAATATGCTGAAAAAATCATGTATAAAGGCATTGGGCTGCAAATGTAAATGACATCGAATATTGGTAGATTTTCGGCAAAGCGAAACGGAAAGATTTTGCCTCGACTCTTCTGCTAGACGCTAACAGCGAGAAAGACAGAGAGGTCCGAGAAAATATCTCCGCTCTCTCTTTAGTCCGCTTTCTGGCAACAATGCATAACTGTTTGCCCTATTCTAAGCTTAACGCTCGTGCTTCGTGGTCTCTTCCGATAGATGGCGTTAGGGGTTAGATTGTGGAAACCAATGGTCCGTTCTATACTTTCCAACACTGCAATCAATCTCCACGTCAAACACGCAGCCAAAAGGAATAGACCGATAAGGCCGAATTCCCATAGCATGAGTTTGTCCAATTATATATTCAGTCACGGGTAATTGATTACACGCACAGACGTTACACGAGCCATAAGCTCAGCTTTAATAGTTTATAACTTCTTCAACAATACAATCTTTTACAAGCGAGAGAACGTTGCGAAAACTCGCAACCATTACCAAATCCGTCTCAAGACAGTACTCACTCCTAGGCCTACTTTTTCGAACTCCTCACCGAACGAAAGAGCAACTAGATTCGCACCTCTCGACTTCGAAGTTCAACAGCGAACTCTAGGTGGCTCTGGGGAACTGGGCGCTACAGGGCTCCCCCTCTAGTGTAACGATATTTGTGAGTTAGAATATACAAAAACCTTTTACAATATTTACATAAGATATAAATTACTTAATTGCTAAATTTAACTGTCTTTTTCGTAATAAAAGTTGTTGATGCATCGCCTGTAATCAAGTTCTCACTGCACCTCTCACTTATGTCAGCTCGAGGATAAGGCAGCACTTTAGGTTGATTCACCGAATCCGTTGACGGATGTGCCGGCTTAAGTCTATCGATATTCACTATTGTTCTCTTGCCATTAAGGTTAATTGCATAGGTCTTATCTGTTACCCGCTGAAGAACCTCGTAGGGGCCAGAATAAGGTGCTTCCAATGCCATCCTTGTGGAGTCGACTCGAAGAAACACATGAGAGCAGGTAAGAAGGTCCTTGTTGATGAATGGTATATTTGCTGAGTGATGTGCCGTTGCAGCTGGGCGTATAAGTTTCATCCTAGCACGAAGGTTTGACAGCAGAAAATTCTGGTTGTTCGGATTGGGCTCTTCAAAAAATTCATTGTGAACTTCCAGAGTAGTACCAAAAACAAATTCTGCAGGTGAAGCTTTTAATTCTTCTTTGTAGGCTGTGCGTAATCCTAGCAATACAAAAGGTAGTGCATCGGTCCACTTGTTATTGTGACAGAGCAAGGCAGTTTTCAACGATCTATGCCAACGCTCCAATATGCCATTAGATTCTGGGTGATAAGCAGTTGTACGGGTTCTTTCGACACCCAAGAACTGAACAATAGATTTAAACAATGCCGCCTCAAATTGAGAACCTTGATCCGTTGTCATTTTTGCAGGTGTTCCATATCTTGCGACTTAATTGGCCAAAAAGTGTTGAGCTACTGTATTGGCGTCAATGCTTTTCAACGGAATGGCCTCAGGCCAATGAGTAAACCTGTCAATTATAGTGAGCAAGTATTTAAAACCATCTGACAGAGGTAACGGACCTACTAAATCTAAGTGGATGTGATTAAAACGTTGGTCCGGAATTGGAATTTTAGTTGGTGTTGAGTGTGTGTGTCTACCAACTTTAGCTCTTTGGCATTCTGCACAAGCTCTTGCCCATACTTTAACGTCCTTGTTAATACTGGGCTAAACGAATTTTTGGCCAATTGCTTTCAGTGTAGCACGCCCACCGGGATGTGATAATCTGTGTACCGATAAAAACACCTTGTAGCGGAGAAGCTTCGGTATGAAGGGACGGATAACTTCAGTACTGCAATCACAATAAATTACACCCTGCGAGTCTGATAAATTAAATGCTTTTAACTTGATTGAACAGTTATTGCTTGCCAATATGTATGGTAATTCTTGATCAGTTTTCTGAGACTCAGCTATTTCCTGAAGGCTAATAATTACTGGCATGGCGAAAGCGTCTACACGTGAGAGCGCGTCTGCCACTATATTGTGCTCCCCAGAAATATGACTGATGCTCGATGTAAACTGAGAGATAAATGCGGGCTGTCGATACTGTCTGGGGGAAAGCTGATCTGGTTTCTTTGCAAAGGCGTAAATAAGTGGTTTATGATCCGTAACTACATCAAACGTTCTGCCTTCAAGCATGTAACGAAAATGCTTGATAGCAGAGTAAATAGCCTGCAGTTCACGATCGTATGTGCTGTATCGCTGTTGAGTAGTTGACAATTTCCATGAGAAAAAGGCGAGTGGTTCAAGCTTACCACCGATTTTCTGCTGCAACGCTGCTCCAATGGCTCTATCCGATGCATCTGTGTGGAGAATCAATTACGCTGTTGCCATAGGAAAATTCAGTAATGTTGCCTTAGCGAGTTTATCCTTAATCTTTAAGAAGGCTTCCACAAGCTCCCTATTCCAGTTAACTGGCCGCACACTATTTTTCGATGCACCGGCGCACGCCTGGTGTAGAGGTCCCTGTATCTCTGCAATGCCTTGTACAAACCTGTTGTAAAAATTTGCCATTCCCAAGAAACGTCTGAGGGAACTGACAGTTTTAGGTTGTGCGAAATCCACAATTGCTTTAATTTTGTCGGGTGCAGGTAGGATCTCATCTTTACTGATCACATGGCCCAAGAATTTCACAGATGACACGCCAAACTGGCACTTCACAGGGTTAATCGCGACACCATAAGTCTGTAGCCTTTTAAACAATATCCTAAGATGTTGACAATGCTCCTCCTCATCACGTGAAGCAACCAGAATGTCATCAAGATACACATATAAAAAGTCTAAGTCACTAGTGACCTCGCTCATAAAACGCTGAAATGTGTGCGCTGCATTCCTAAGACCAAAATTCATATACAGAAACTGGAAAAGACCGAATGGGGTAATGATGGCGGTCTTTGGTATATCTGCAGGGTTGACAGGTATTTGCTGGTATGCTCTTACCAGGTATATTGTAGAGTAGATACTGGTGCCTTGAAGAAGCTGCGAACAGTCCTGGAGAAATGGGATCGGATACTTATCCGGTACTGTGCACTCATTAAGTCTTCTGTAGTCCCCACATGGACGCCAGTCATCGTTTTTCTTAGGAACTAGGTGCAATGGACTCGCCCAAGGACTTTTGGATGGACGACAAAGGCCTTGCTGGAGCATAAATTGAAATTCAAGCTTGGCTGCCTTTAGTTTATCAGGAGCTAGTCTACGGGCTTTGGCCGTAACAGGTCGTCCTGTAGTTTCAATGTAATGTAAGACATTGTGTTTAATTCTTGCTGAAATCACTTTGGTTCTAGTTATTTCCGGAAACTCCTTGATGATCTCTTTAAATCGACAGTTGATAGAAACACGGTTGACCATGGGAGCTTTTTCTTTTGACACTTTACCACACACAGTAAGATCTGTTTCTTGGTCCAACAGTCTTCTCTTTCACACATCTACCAATAAATTAAAATGGGATAGAAAATCTGTTCCCAGGATAGGAGTGCTAACGTCCGCTACAATAAAAGGTCAACAGAAGTTCCTTCTAAGACCAAGGTTAATGGATAAAATCTTGGTTCCGTATGTTGCTATATTGGTATCGTTGGCTGCGTAAAGAATTCTTGTAGTTTTATATCGACGATCATTAGCTTTGTCTGGAAAAATAGATACATCAGCTCCAGTGTCCACAAGGTATCTGTAACCACTACCTTTGTCTAAAAGGATCAAGCGACTACTATTACTCTGCAGATTGGTCGCTGCAATCTGCAGATGACTTAGTTTTCCTGGGTACCAGATGACCAGGAACAGGGCTCCGTACATTTCCTAGCCTTGTGTGCATATCTGAAGTGGTACCAACAAATTTCTTTATTCTTGGAACGACGGTCCCTCGAGGGACGACGGCCTCGAGACTTAGATCTCTTTCTTGCTTTAGCGTGATTATCTCGAAGCTGCTTGACTGAGCTTGAGAGGTCAGCCATCTGCTTCGAGAGTACTGAGATTTGTTCTTCTAACGTAGCTCTAGGTGAACTGACACCAGCTATAGCAGCTACACTGTTATTTGAAGTAAATACCTCGCAAATCCTGTCAGCTAATTGTGCAAGAGTGACCAAATCCACTTCGCTCATGGAAAGGATGGCCTGCGCTTGTGTTGGGAGTCTCTGCAACCACAAAGATTTCAGAAAATCATCCGACATTTTCGTACCTGTTAAGGAGGTTGGTCCGATTTAGAATTAACGAACAGATGTTGATACAAAAATTTGTATAAACTTAGTAGTATTGGAAAAGTCACTATATTAATTTTTAGATTGTTTGGATACTTATACAATTAGAAATAAATAAAATAATTTGTTACAATTTAACATGTAATCTTATGGGCAGGCAAATTTTTTCTCTCTTCATACTTGAAATACGCGAAGATTAACGAAAAGAAACGTGTGAAACTCTTAAAAAAAGTTAATAAATATCTAATGATTACATGAAAGATTGAAACATATCGATTTGGTAACTGTACCATCAATAAATAAAAAATTTTCTTTGGGAAACTGATGTTTTTGATAACGTCAACCTCCATTACATGAAATAGTGGCAACGTCGCAATCGCCGTAGCCCGCGTTCTTTGAAAAGCATTCATCTATGCTGAATATATGAAAGGGAATTTGAGTTGACGGTTATTTAACAATAAAAGCAAAATAAGAACCTGAACAATAATTTATTAAATATCTAATAAACATTTTATTAATCTTGAAACATAATGCATTTATAATGCCTTATTTTTAAACATTTTTGGATGCCTTTGGAATATTTTATAATTAAAACTATATTGCAACATAAATACCTATATCTATAAATAACAGAAAGCCAGAAAACTTGAAAATAATATTATTTTGTAAAACTGGCGATCACCTGTTGTCTATGACAGAAGCAACGTTGCCAAATCTAACCTCTTACTACTTTAGTCAGTAGAGAGTCTACGATAAATCTGTTTTGACTTTAGACGTATGGAATCAACCTCTTTAAGTCTTTCATGCGCCTATACAGTTGTGAGGGACGCTGATCTCCCAACTCTAACTCGTTCAGTAGTAGTTTGAGACGTTTTTGTTCGCTATCTACGAAAGCTTCTTCCAGGTACTGCTTAATTTTACTGTAGCGATCTCCTGGGGGCTCGTTAAAAATGGCGTCTCCCAATTCTTCCAATGTTTCAGAATCTAGCGCCTGTAGAACGTAGTTGAACTTTGTTTCGTCCACTTTGATGCCCGCTGTGTGAAACTGAGCCTCAAGCTGGCGAAACCATACACGGGGCTTCCCCCGCCAAAATGGAGGTGGCTTGACGCTAACTCCGGCCAACTCTGTGTGTCTCATAGTATCTGGCAATGCTTCATTTTCCGCCATCTTGACTCAAGTATGAACAAGATTCTTGTTGCGTAGAACCAAAGTACTTTTAGAATTCGAACTTTTACCCGCGATCACGTCGGGGTCACCAATGTGGAAACCAATGGTCCGTTCTATACTTTCCAACACTGCAATCAGTCTCCACGACAAACACGCCGCAAAAAGGAATAGACCGATAAGGCCGAATTCCCATAGCATGAGTTTGTCCAATTATATATTTAGTCACGGGTAATTGATTACACGCACAGACGTTACACGAGCCATAAGCTCACCTTTAATAGTTTATAACTTCTTCAACAATACAATCTTTTACAAGCGAGAGAACGTTGCGAAAACTCGCAACCATTACCAAATCCGTCTCAAGACAGTACTCACTCTTAGGCCTACTTTTTCGAACTCCTCACCGAACGAAAGAGCAACTATTTTCGCACCTCTCGACTTCGAAGTTCAACAGCGAACTCTAGGTGGCTCTGGGGAACTGGGCGCTACAAGAAGGACCTGAGACACGCGTTTGCCAACACCAGCGCCGCCTACCGGTAGGGATTGCCTCGGGACCTCGCATGAGCAATCTCCCGTTTCATCTCTGATCCAATCATCTCGTCTTTTCTTTTCAATGGCAGTCGTGATTTCGTCTTTTTGGAACTCATTAGAGAAATAATCTGCAACAATGTTCAATCTAGCATACACGTCTTTCCGTAATGCTTCAACTTTTCGAACCAATTTATTATCAATATAATCAAAGTTATCATTCAATTGATTAATTCTTTCACTTATGTCATCAATTTTTTCATTAATGTCATCAATTTCATCAGATTTTTTCAACAGAGTTGTAACTTTTTCCTCAAGGTGGTTACATTTTAGGTAATAGTGAGTTAGCTTTTCACTGTATTCAAACAATTCCCTCATTAAGCTATCACGTACAGTCATCGAATTACGTAACAGAGCAGCCATATTCATCGCACTTGTCTCATCCGTAACATCACATTCTAAGTTTGAAATTATTTTCTTCTTGGCATTAAATGCAGTCTTTTGTTTATCAAACTATAACTAATCATTGTCAATTTTGTGGAAATAATTTCTCATTTTACCGGTATTGAAACCAGCTCCAAATTTATTTATTGTCATAGTGAAGTAGTACGTTGAACTGAGAAAATCTTGAAACTACAATCTCTTTTATATAGAATAACGCTTTCTTCTCTTATTTAGATCCTGTCAATTTGTAACTATTATGCTCGATTTTATCATTCAATTTTTCGATTCTTTCATCAATTTCATCGATACGTTTTTTTAAAAGATTTGTAATTTTTTCCTCAAGAATTTCACTTTTTAATACATATTCATTCAGCTTCACACTATATTCATTCATTTCTTTTGTAAAGCTATCACGCAGAGGTGTCAAATTACTCATCAGAACACTGATATTCACCGCACTTGTCTCATCAGTAACATCAGATCCCAAGTTTGAAATTATTTTCTTCTTGGCATTAAATGCATTCTTATATTTATTAAACTTTAACGTATCATCATCAATTTTGTGGAAATAATTTCTCACTTTACCAGTGTTGAAACCAGCTCCAAATTTATTTATCTTTATAGTGAAGTAGCACTTTGAACTGAGAAAATCTTGAAACTGCAATCTCTTTTATAAGATGATATCTTCTTCATGGAACTCCTCAATTATGACTGTATCTCATTATGGTGATACGTATGACCAGCAGCAGATGATGCAATTAAAAGTTTTAATCGCTCGACCAGTTCGTTTGGATCGTTCCAATGTACATAGCTCACTGGATTATTATTAACACGCATATATCCCTTGCCTTGTACAAGTTTTGTCTTCGATGGAAATAATTCACTAATTATTTTTTTCCATTTATGGCCCTTATTCCAACGAAGCTTTCCTGTACTAATGTTATCTGCTCTGTGCACATTAGTGTGAGAAAAAATACTTTTATATATATCTAAATCATCTTTAGTATAGTCTTCAGGTTCTTTCATGAAGATCAATTCAAATAGGCCTTTCGTGCCAGGATAATACTCCTTACCGATAATAACAAAATTACTGTAATCATCAACATTAAAAGCACATTTCGCAAGCCACATTTTATTCGTCACTTTATCTAACTTAACTCCAAAATTACTGTCAATTTTATCCTTAGCATTATTCGTCAACAATTCTATATATTTGGATGCAATTGAACCAGACTTTATCGTACTTCGATTAGCATCTTTTACATCCTCGATGGATGTATGCACAGGTAATTCTATTTGTTTCGCTAAATCTTGCGTGCCATATTCATTATTCTTCTTCACCTTCTCCTCCTCCTCTTCATCATCTTCCAGAGAAAGGTACTGTGTTTCGTGCGACTGTGGATATTCCTGCTCATCATCCGATGAATGACCTTGAACGTTAATTCTGGAGCTGCGTATGAAATCTTTCCGCTGTGGAGTCGATGTGGGATAAGACTTGTTTCGATTCATCGGAATTATGAAAGATTCCTCGTTTCAGGCAGATCTCTTTATAGGTTCCATTTTCATCTCATGTTTCGGTGCAACGAAAATTGCTTGATTATTTTTGGTGAGCTTCTTTAATGGTTCAGCTATTGGTTTAAAAGTTTCCTTTAAACTGTCTTCCATCATTACTCTGTCTGATTTGAGTGCACGATATTTTTGACGGATTACTTCACTTGCCTCAGCAATCTTCTTTAGAAGCTTTCTCTCCTTCATTTTATAAAGCTATTCTCTATTCAATATATAGACTTGTTCAACGTTCAAGGTTAAACTAACATTTTTGACCCTTAACATCACTCTTTAATCACAGCATATTTATTGAAAACCTTTCGATATCGTCCATTTTGCATTGCACTGTCTTTATCAATTACTAAAAATCCATAATCACGCTTCCAACAATTTGAACACAATTCACAAAATTTTTCAAACGCCATGTCTGTATTTACATGCTTGTTATATATATGTTTTAGGTTAGTTCCATCTTGTTTAAAAATAATTAAAAAATTTGCATTATCACGTATTAAATGTTTTGGTATCCTTGCATAAGTCTGAGAAAGGTAAAAGCAATCAATCTTAGAATATCAACCCATGGAGAAGTAGTCTCTTATATTGTCTTGCTTATCGGTTGCAACATCATTGAAGAAGAAAATTGAATTTGGTAGTGCTTCAGCTACTTTTATAACCTCACTATTATTAGAAAATTGGAAATAACTAATTTCTTCATTGTCCGATAATAGTCGCTCCAAGTATCGATATTTTGGTTGCTGCAACGATTTTGAATAAACGTATAGGTTTTCAAATCTCACACCCTGAGGGCTTTCTATAAGACTTAGCAATACATTTGTTTTTCCACAATTTGAAGGACCACAAACTATACAGCGTATGGTTGATGGAGTAGAGGTCCGTGACGTCACATACATTTATCGGTTGTTCGGTAATCTATATTAGAAACACGAATACCGAGCGGCTTCTTTATGAAGTCCATGACTGAAAACTCTGTGGTCATACAACCTATTTATAGGAATGAAATGAATTGTTTGATCAGTTCTCATCATGCCGTTATTAGTGTTAGATGTGTCAAGTTTGGAAGAATTAACCGCTGAACAGTTTGAATACATACCGAAAATTTTACTTTTAGAGTACTTTCCGCGTAGTATTCAAGAGGTTTGGAATAAATTGCCTGAACACATTCGTGCAGATCCTGAAGTACAACAATATCGCTGGGTTTTAAACATCATAATCTACCTAATACAGATCACATTGATGGACTGCCCCCTTCAATAAAAGACTGCTGGGCTTGTCAGCAAACTCTGTGCGAGAAACAGAAAGAAAGTTCCACATGGTAAGCTACGGTTGTGGAACTTTTTTCAATAAAATACTGAATAAATTACCGTTCGAAGTACACATACCTGGCTACAATTAATGCGGACCAGATACTCGACTTCGAGAACGGTTAGCACGTCGCGATCCGGGTATAAATCCTCTAGACGAAGCCTGTCGTGAACACGATATCGCATATTCAATATATAAAGATCTGCCACCACGTCACCAGGCTGATAAAGTTCGTGTACAGCGTGCACGAAAACGTATCACTGCTAGTGACTCATCTTTACGTGAACGAGCAGCTGCAGCAGCAGTCTGGGCATCCATGAATGTAAAACGAAAACTTGGCTTAGGCCTACAAGTGCATGGAAGAAGCATTAAGAAAAGAAAAATTCGTATACCGAAGAAACGAGGAGGTTTATTGAAGAAAAAGCAATTTACTCAAAAAAAAAACGGGGGGGTTTATTACCTCTGCTCCCACTGTTGAGTGCAGTGGGCGCATTAGCTGGGGGCGCAGCAGGTATAACAAAAGCTGTAAACGAAGCGAAAGCATCTAAGAGTCAAATGGAAGAGATACAGCGTCACAATCGTTTAATAGAAGGCAGGCGTGGACATGGTTTATACCTTTCCTCTTACGGGCGAAAGGGGGACGGTTTGAAAAGAAGGAAAAAAACCTCGCAAAAAAAATAAGCAACCTTCCGAAATCTGGAGCTACTAGTAATATTCAATTATTACATGCATGTCAGGATATACCACATTTTCGAGGAGTCTTTATGCGCACATCTCTGCCACAAACCGTACTATGCTATGAGTGTGCAAACGTGAATCTTGATGAAGAAAAAGGTTCTGGTACTCATTGGGTTGCCTACGTTAAACGTAATAATTACGTAAAGTATTTCGACTCCTTCGGAAATTTGAAACCTTTAATTGAACTTTTAGATTATTTTGGTCCTTCTGCTATAATCTACTACAACCACGATCAATATCAATCGTATGATACAAGCATATGCGGTCAGTTGTGTGTCAAGTTTCTGCGTGAACAAAGTCTTTAACGGTTAAGCTGTCTGATCGCGAGTTCATATTGGAGACAGATTTTTTCCCACCGATCAATCTTCAGGAGGGGCAATATGAACTTGGTCTCGTAGACTTTCAGAGCTTCAATTCAATCGCTAATGTTGATGAGACGAACAATAAGTTTTACTACGATACCAAAGATCTGACTATACCTACAGGTTGCTATGAATTGAGTGCTATAAATGATCTTTTGCGTACATTGATGCATGAGGCGGATAATGAAGATGTTATTATTCTACGTGCTAATAATAATATGTTTAAAAGTGAAATAAAGTGTAAATATCTGATTGATTTTAAGAAACCTAATATTATAGGCTCTTTATTTGGTTTTTCGTCAGATCGAATTATTCAGCCGAACACTCTAGCCGAATCAGACCAGCCCGTAAACATTATTAGTGTCAATATTTTACGAATTGAATGTAATATTACTGCTGGTGCATATACAAACGGCAAACCTCAACATGTTATACATGAATTTTTTCCAAGCGTTCAACCAGGCTATAAAATCTCGGAAACACCGAAAAACGTCATTTACTTGCCAGCCATTGTGAAAGTAATTAACCGTCTTACCTTGCGCATTCTCGATCAGGAAAATCGTCTAGTAAATTTCGGTGGGGAAGAAATTACAATTCGATTACACATTAGAAAATGCTAATTTATAAGAATACTTATAAATCACCGATACCAAATGAGCCTATCATCAGTCCAACAGTTGCTGCAGGACAAGATACATTGGGTGGGGATTACGTTAGAAGACCGATAACAAGAAAAAATATAGCCTTTCTTCAATCACTGGATTTCAAGGTCAGAAATAAAGATGGACCTGTTTGATGCAACCGCACAACCTGCGTACGACAATCGCATTACTAAAATGGAAATACATGCTTACAATCCGTATGCAAATGCATCATTGGGAAATAGTGACGAAATTCGAATTCCAATACAACAGCAAGATTTAATTCTTCTACCATGTGAGAATTACCTTTACATAGAGGGAAAATTAATCGAGGGTACTCGTACTTCAACTGCAACAGCTGAAGATACTGTGGGACTTGACTGCAATTCCATGGCATTCTTGTTCGATGAAATTCGCTATGAATTGAATGGTATTGAGATTGACCGCAGAAAGAATGTGGGTATTACTAGTTCCATGAAGAATATCATTTCCCTGACTGGGGAGGAGAGTACGAGTCTACGCCATTCAGGATGGTTTCTATCAGATTACAAGCCTACGAAATATTTCAATTTTTGCGTACCACTGAAAATGCTGTTGGGTTTTTGTGAAGATTATAGAAGAGTCATAATAAATGCACGTCATGAGCTCGTTCTCATTCGAGCGCGTAATGATACGAATTCGATATACTCTTCAACGAAAATCACCGACTCCAAAATCGATGTTCAAAAAGGGCAATGGAGAATTCTTCATATATCATTGAATGAATACACAAAACTTCAATTTCTACGTATTATCGACCAAAACAAAAGCCTCACCATGGCTTTTCGATCCTGGGAACTCTACGAATACCCGCTTTTACCAGAAACACAGGCATACGTGGGCTGTAAAAGCTGCAACACAATTGGAGAAGCCTCGATACGTTATTCTAGCATTTAGAAGAAATAAGAAGAATACGCAGCATATAAAGGTGCTAGACTTCGAAGATAGTTTTGCTCGTGATATTAAAGTCTATCTTAATTCAGAATTTTATCCGTATGATCGACTCGATACTGATACTGAAAAATCACGATTTTCTGTACTATATGATATGTATGTTAAATTTATCCAATCCTATTATGCTGGAGAAAACCCCTCGAAACCAATGCTTAATTACAAAAATTTCTTAGAATATGGTCCTCTCTTTGTCATTGATTGTTCGCATCAAAACGAATCTATTAAATCTGGCACGGTTGACGTTAAAATAGAGATCGATTGTTCTAAAAATATTGCAAGTAATATTACTGCGTATTGTTTAATTATACATGATAAAATTGTTGAATATAACCCGCTTATAAGTATTGTTAGAAATGTAAGTTAATCGTTAATAGTTAGAAATGTAAGTTAATCGCTAATAGTTAGAAATGTAAGTTAATCGTTAATAAACTATAGTTAAGCTTGTTATTATAATGAAGGAAAAAATAATAAATAAGATATAATAATCATTTATTTGTGTTTAAATCATTCCTTACAAATGTTTTCTAAATTAATCTTTTGAAATTTGATTAACAATTGCAAATGTCAAATTATTGTAATTTCCACCATAATACTTGAATGTTAATATTTGATTTGAAGCTGCATCTTGAAAATTCTTGAATTGTTCTGGTTTTTCCAGTAATGCCATCATCCTCGCAGGCAAGAAGAACCATTCCTTCGTAACCAGCTTTGCTATTATTCTCTCTCCATATTTGGTTTTAATTTTCGATAATTCAGTTATTCTGTATGGTCCCCCAATCTCCTAAGTATTCAGCTTTATAAAAGTTTTTGTTTCTACAGTTGCGAGTTCACTAATCTTAGTTAAATCCATTTTTATATTAAAATAAAAAATTAATCTTAGTTAAATCTATTTCTATAATAAAATAATATTAAGAAAAGAGAATAACGTAAAAAGATAAAAATAATTCTTACCTTCTAAATATTTTCTACGACAATTATGTGATAGTAAAAAAATATTCTGTCTGCAACGTGACACTGGTACTTTGCACTGCTTGAAGCTTCAATACTGCTATTACACCACAATAAAATATTATGACTGCAGCGTTACAGACTTGAAATTTCGACTGCTTCACGCTTCTAATCGAGACTGAATGAAATTTCTTAATTGCTAGCGTGGGTGACTTCGAATAATATCGTAGGAAGGGATAAGATATACATACTTATTGGAAATTGAGAGTAGGGAAAGTGTTGCAGGCGAACGAAATTTGTGATAGGTTACTCTCTCATGATTGTAGATTTCAAAGAGAAGTTATTATTTTAAACGTGTTGATACATGTAGTCTTTAAATCAAGTAGTTGTTAATTAAAACAAATAAATCCATTTAATTATATACACGTTTTTTAGATAAAGTGACATCAGTCTAAAATATAAACTTTTCATTGTTTAAAAGCGAGTCGTGAGATACACGTTCTTCAGATCAAACAACTGTCATCTAAAACAAATATATTTAATTCTCAAACGTGTCATAACACGTACTAGATGGTAAAGATAGTCACGTTTCCTCAGATAAAGTAATGACAGTTTAAAATATAAACTTTTCATTATTTAGAAACGAGTCGTGAGATATACGTTCATTATTACTTGGGTGGGGAATTCTAGCTTCTTAAAGACGTTTCCTGAGTGCAGCTTAAAATTTACGAGCGCATCAATGACTTCTTGAAAATCTTACTTCACACTGTGACTCTGTTTAGCACGTGGGTTCATTTGTCTGGTCTGCTTGTGAGAAAAGTCTTGAGAAAAAAATAGCTAGAGGCTGAATGATTTTTCTGGTCTGCTTGAGGGAGAAAAAGTCACGAAGGAATAGCTAGAGGCTGGTTGAGAGGGTAAAATATGGCCAGATAGTATCGAGCGCATCAATGGCTTCTTGACAATCTCACTTCACACTGTGATTCTGTTTAGCATGTGGGCTCATTTGTCTGGTCTGCTTATGAGAAAAGTCATGAGAAAAAAAATAGCTAGAGGCTGGTTGAGTAGATAAAATATGGTCAGAAGGTTTCGGGTCAGTTTTAGAGAGCCCTGAGAAAGCTCATAGGAGGAACATTGGGTGGTCCCTAGAATGTCACCCCCCATTGTTTCGCAAAAGGAAAATTAATGTCTGTTAACTATGTGACATGTAGAGCATGCTAGCAGGAATATATAATGAATAATCTATTCACTTATAATATATTTACAGTAATTTTTCTTCAATATTCAAAAGTTTTAACATATAATACTTTTATTCAATATACATATATAACTAAACAGAGTTTTAACATATAATATTTTAAAATATGAAGTTATTCCTCAGCCCTTGCCACCTAAATCGTTGTCACCTCATCCTTCTCCTCCTGCTCCTCCTCCTCTTCCTGCGGTATTATCCCTGCCTCTACCTCAATAATTCTGATACCGCTCATCAACATTTGCATATAGCGTGATACTGTAAAAAATCATCAGATTTTAGAAAAATGTATGATGCAATCTCATTTATAATAACTTTCTATTTTCATACTCCATTTCATCTGTCTTGATTGTTTCTTCATTTACCACTCGTGATAAATTTTGCATGATTTCACCTATTATTCTTGTAATTATAGGAATTACTGGAGAATTCTGTCTATACGCTATAGCGCAACTATATAATTCCATAAATACTTCTATCCCCCTATATAGTTGTATAAAAGATTTGAATATAAACTGCCTTGAATCCGAATGTTATAAATATCTAACTCAGTAGGGAGAAGGCATTTTATTTATAATGATTGGGCGCCAGGTTCGGTGACGGAACCATAACATCCTGACTCAAATTGGCATGTATCTATTCTAGGTCTCCGGCTAGTCAGATAGCTAAAATGGTAGAGGGGTTGGGTAAGGATCAATGAGGCATCTATTTAGTGGAAAATTTCGATGTAATAAAGGTAATTCAACTGATAATCGGGACAAATATACTTTATTTGTCAAAACTAACATATTCTCACTTCTTTTCATATACCTAACCTTGCTCACTTAAGAAGACATTCATAACCCACACACACACACACACACACAGTCTATTCTTACGAGACGGAAACAGGGTAATTCGATTTGGGTCTGGGACCCACCCGCTCTTCCCTGTGTGCGTTTCCACTTGTCTCCCGATGGCGGGGAATAGAGGATCCCGTATATTATTGCCAAATCCCTTGGGAGGCTTCCTCTCTGAGCCTAAATGTCTCGATCCCCACGGGGAGGCCCTAGGCACACACTCCTTAGCCGTTCCCTTCGAGGAGGCCCCTCCAGGAGGTGATGCTCGGCCTGAGGGTTCGCGACAGGACCCCCGGCACCTCGAGCCGCTCTTTATCTCGGCAACGTCGCAAGTCCGGGACACCTCCCTCACCCGATCGGACACCACCCACCTGGGGGACGGGGATCGGCACATCCGGCTCGGGGATGACTCTGTGGACCAACCGACGGTCTCTCTACTCTCTTGGGGAACCTATCCATTCCCAACAGGAATCCTCCCTACCTTTTCTTGCCCTTCGACAGGTGGACTCCTGGGGGGCGGTGCCCTGAGTCGACCCCGGTCCTCCAGTCGAGGGAACCTCTTCACCCTTTTAACACCTCCTGGCTACCGACTGAAACACCCGAAAGGGAACACCGGGAGAGACTCACTCTCACCGGGAAAACCATCCTCGGGGAAAAACCGGGAATTCCCGGGACTTCTCAGAACACCTCCCCCTTCCTGGGACGATCCTCCCTGTTACGCTTCCCACGCACACAGGGGGGGGGGGAAGAACAATAGAAAGCCACTAACTTCTAACCTGTATCCTTATACCCCGGGGAAAACTCCTCGTAGATCTCCTATCTATCCTCCTTTGCTGCTCCCGGAGAGGAGCCTGTCTAGGTGTTTCCAATAAATCTTCCCTGCTCCGCTTCGCCCCGGAATCCTCTCTCTGATTGCTCTGCTGGTGAACCATGTTATGGGTTTCATGGTCCTCCCAAGAAGAAGAAGATCCTTCCTCCTCGACGGCTTCTGCTAGGAGAGAGCGATCCTCTCCTTCTATGATCTCACTTAGCTTGTTCTTCCCCTCTTTTTCCCCACTCCTTCGCTACTTCCTTCCCTCATTGTTGGTGGTGTTCCTCAAACAGGATTGAGTATACGAAAATCTCATATACTATATTAGCCTATTGATTGGCTAATAGGACTCGCCTGAGCCCGTGGGGCATCTCATGCCCATTTCTCCACATAATCATTTGGCGGATGATTGTAGCTAGGATTATAGAAGTGGCAACTTCAACTGACACTACGGAGGTTTTCGCGTTGGAGCGGGTACTCTCTTACTTCTCATCCATTTAAGGTTGACGATTTTATTTTCCGTCTTCCGAGTAGCTGCCGGATACAGGTTCCCTAATTATTCTAATCCTGTAAATTTTCGAATCCCCCTGATTCCGTCTCGGAGTGTCCTTACCCTTAAATTCACACTTTGTGACGGGGAAAACGAAAAACCCACGTCACAACGCTAAATTAATAACCATTTGATATTGCATATTTTTTCACTTTATATTTATCGACAGCTTGTATAAGAAAAAAGGAATCTGTGTCCAAGGTTCAAGAAAGGAATAATGTGAAATTAAAAGAAGTACCCATAGGAAGAAAATAGTAGGAAGGTCTAGAATGGGTATGTGGAGGGAAAAAGACCCTTCAATGGTGTAGAGGTCGCTTGAAAGGGGAGAAAAATGGTTAGAGAGTATTAGGGAAGTTTTCAAGAAGAACATTGACTTTAGCTTTAAACAAAATTTTAATACATTCACATGTTTCATTATTTACAAGTTGTAACATTATACTTCCTTCTCCTCTTCCGATCACGTATACGAATCGTCAATCGTATGTTCTCCTTCCTCAATTTCCCTGATACGTCTTAAAAACATTTGAAAGAAACATAACACTGCTGATAAAAACAAAAACATTAGAGGATTTTCAAAAAAATATATAATGAGGTTATCTATAATAACTTACCAACTATATCCAACATATCTTGTGGCTCTCGGTCACTTATTTCAAAGAAATTCAAATGAAACAATTCAATCATTTCCTATAATATACTGTCCGTAGGACGTCCTAAAATAATAGCAATGCTAACTCGCATATTTTTTCAATTTATAATTATTACTAACTTGTAAAAGAAAAAAATCTACCTAGTGTTCACGGTTTAAGAAAATGTGAAATCAAATTAAATGGCGGGTCCACAGTAGAAAATAGTGGGAGGGTCTAAGAAAAGTATGTGGAGGGAGAAAAGATCCTCCGAGGGCAGGCCTAAGAAAAAATAGCAGTCTGTAAAATGGTGAGGACCCCTAGCGGTGTAGCTGCCCCAGTAATTTTCGTGATCGCCACCTAGTGGAGAAAATTGAAACTTTTTCCTCCACCAACTAAAATACAAAAAAGTTCTCTGGGTAACTGTCAGGATAACTAACCATCCGGGCCCAAGAGTCATGGGAGAGGGGGTAAGCCTTAGGGAACTAGTGGACCCGTAGGATAATTAACCATCCGGGCCCTAGGGTAATGGGAGAGGGGTGAGAGACTAAGAGAGAAAGAGAGGGTGAGAGGGATCTCTCTCTCTCTCTCTCTCACTCCCCACAGCCAAGGCACTTGCTCCGCACACCCGTACTCCCCCTCATCAACCAATATACCCCAGCTCTAAACACACTTCCCCCCGCACACCCGCACCCCCTTCATCTCCCAATATACCCCAGCTCTTAAGACACTTCCCCCCACACACCCGCACCCCCTTCACCACCATGTCACAGGAACCGCCTAGCTACCACTACTGTGACAAGCTAGGAAATTAAAGTTATTTCTCAAGAAAACTATAAACATTGAATAAAAGCCAATAAGATAATATATTTTACAATAGCTCTATCTACTATTCACAAGTATAAATTCAAAATAATTATATAATTATAAGTGGGATGTCTCCCTAGATCTATTTTTATATTATAGTGACAAGAGCCTTGGTTATTAGATGTTAACAAAACTGTGTACAACTGTATAAGTAAAAAAAAAGAACAAAATATATTTAAATGGCATTAAAGCCTAAATTCTGCCATCGAACAGGCTATTCATTTCTAATTTAACTAGTTCGAACAAGAGGGATTCCTCCTCTATAAAAATGGTAGAATTAACTGAGGCAAGGAGATGGGGCCTTGTATCTGACTCTTATAACTGGAGTCAGAGTGACACTACTATCTACTTAGACCTGTTATGCCTTACCCACACTGGAGCCACCATTTAAATTGCAAAGAAATATTAATAGTGAGACGTTGAGTCCTCTCTGGAGGCCACAACGCCTACCTTCATGCAACGAAAACTATCAGGCAATACTTAGGCAGAGCATGCACAGCATTATTATGTTGTAGGTCAGGATGGAAACTTTTGGGACTGTGCTGGGTTAAATCCTCTCATATGTAGAGATCTTCTCCTACGATCCTTCCTTTCTTCATGTAGTATCAAACTCAATCCGGCTTACATGGATAATTTTTCCTTTAGAGCAAAGTTTCTCTTTCCCTCACAAAAGACGTCTTGCCTCGATAACAGGTAATTGTGGCGTGTCTGCCTAATTTTTCGCACTCGCCCAGGCGAACATAGCAGCTGCGCACGCATGTACAGCGCCGCGACCCGGGCTAGAGATTAAACTTGCTTACACGCGGCGATTTTAAATCAGGCAAATGTTATGTAGCAAGGCAATAGTTTTTCACTTATTACAACTTGGAGTTGTATAATACAAAATGCAAACGTAGGCAAAGATAAGATCCCGGCATCGGTGGCTGCAGATTCTGGTATATGGGATTGCATACTGTTATCATATTTCTTTTGTAAAATAAATTTAATTTTTCGGAATGAAATAGTTGGTTAGGGACAAAACAGCGTAGAGCTCTGTCTAACTTTTAAGTTTTCTGTTAACTCCACAATATTCTGGATTGTTTGCTTTGGTAAGTTCACCAAATTGTGCTTGGTGTCCCATATTATGCCTAGGAATTGAATTGATTGACATGGGTCCAATATGCTTTTCTGGTGGTTTATTTTCTAGCCTAGGAAAGCTAGCATATTTGTAGCCTCAACTGCCTGTAAGGCGAGTCTGGCTTTATCCTGAGAGACGTTTAGAAAAATGTCTAGATAGGCTATAACTCTCATACCCCGTGAACGTAAGATTGCTATCCAATTCGTTATTTTTGCGAAGGTACGAGGGGCAAATGAAAGACCGAAGGGTAAGCAAGTCATCTGAAGAAGTTCCTCGTTGTATACTAAACGGAGGAGAGAGCGGCGAGACGAAGCGACTAGAATGTGAAAGTATGCCTGAGATAAATCTATTCGTGTCATCCAGCCCTGGTCTTTCAGGAAGTTCGAAACTTTGTGATGTGAAATTAATTAGAATCATTTTGTCTTTGCATGACTGTTGAGGCCCCTTAAGTCGAAGACGGGTCTCCAATCTCCTCCGCTTTTTTTGACCAAGAACATTCTCGAAATGAAGCTTGGACCTATTGTAATAGGGTTTTCCAATATATTCTGTTTTTTCATCAAGTCTATTTAGATTGACATTTCCAAGGAAAATTTTCTTATGAATTTTGAATGTTTCCAATTGCGTATTATTTTGGGACATGTCATTAACGGGATCCCTCAAGCCCTCTGTAGCCAACATTACGGAACGAAAAACGAGAGAGAATTGTCCAGCGCTATTTTTCGACCGATTTCAATGTTTTTTGGCTTGTTGGAATCGTTAGGACTCGCACCGTGTGCGACATGATTTCCTGCCACTGTGGGGAAGGCACAATTTTATCAAGAATCAGTGCAAAGGCACACAGACTTTACTTATAAAGAGCGCCAGGCTCATAAACCTTATATATGAGCCAGTCTGAGGCTTGCCGGCTTGAGACTTTTCAAGGACGTTGCATGCTGTGAAATTAAAGTGGATTCTCTTGGAAAATTACTAGTACACAATAATAAAAATAAAAATTATATTTTTGTAACTGCTCTGTCTCTCAATTTACAAGTATAAAGTTAAGATAACTATACAATTATAAATGGGATTTCTCACCAAATCTACCGTTAACTTCTAAAGACAAGAGCAATGTAGTTATAATTATTTACCAGAAAATAATCAATTTATAAATAAGAAATAAAAGAGTGAATATTAGATAATACTGAGGAGTTGGATCAATCGTATGACTCTCAGTCCAGGCATGAACAAGTCCAACTGGACAAAAGACCCCTTTCCAAGTTTATCCAACGCTAGCCCTCCAAGAACCTAATTACTTGCTGCACTATCCCTGTAGGAAATATAAAGCACAAGCAAAAAGGTAACACCAGGTCAAGTAAGGCGTAGCCAAGTCCATCCATATCTAAATCATCACTAAGAAAATTACATAACTAGGGTTGTCCACCGGAGTCTCTGAATCTCCTGTTTTAATGTGCTTATGCACCAAATTTATTAACCTTATGTTAACTATAATATAATTTCAACACCTAGTCAGGAAGCAATGGATTGAAATCAAACTATGTACAAGTATATAAGTAAAGAAGAAAATTAAAAATATATATATATATATATGTGGCATTACAGCCTAAATCCTGTCATCGTACAGGCTATGGAATCTATAATCCAACTCCTCTTAATAATAGTTAACTTTCCTTATTGGAAATACTAATCTATATGAGTGCAAATGGAAGAGCTTTGTATATATCTCCTGTATTTGGAGTTGGATTCAATAATACTTCTTACGTATACCTGCTATGCCCTACTAGATCTGGAGCCACTAAGCTAATCAAAAAGGAATATTAATACTTAAACGTTCAGTCCTACTATCGGTCCTCAACGCGTACCTTCATGCAATAAACAATATAGCAAAGTATAAGCCAGGCATGCACAGCAGTGTCAAATTTAAAGTTAGGAGTAGTGGATGGAGTGAAGTCCCCAATTGAACTTCTTGACAGTCCCCAATTCCCTGTCTAGCCTCCGTCCTTCCTTCTTAGTATATCGAATCCAGTCTCGGGGTCCACTTACATGGATATCCGAACTTGATTAAAGCTTTCCTTGGATTTTCCACCAAGATACATCCTGCCTTGATGACTGGTAAAAGCGGTGTGTCTGCGCCTCAGTTTTCGGTCGACCAGGCGATCGTGGCAGCTGTGCACGGGTCACAGCGCCGCCACCCGGGATCGAGCGAAACCTCATTTGAGCGCGGCGTTTTAAAAATCAGAAACAATTCATGTAGCAAGGCAAAAGTATTTGGCTTGTTACACGTGTCATAAATAAAGCCGTATTTTCCAAAAAACGTAAAAAAAATCAAATTGTTTAAAAATTTGCATTAATAATATTTAAACGCAAAACAAATTGAAAAATCGGGCTTCTTTATAACGAGGTGCCAGACCTAACGATTCCAACAAGCCCAAAAACATTGAAATCGGTTGAGAAATAGAGCCGTACCATTGTCCCGCGTTTCTGAGGTGGACGAAAAGCAAAAGTTTTTAGGAAGGATTCTAGGCTTCCTCCCCTCTCGCGGCTCACGCTAACGGGTTCCCCCACTCTAGCATCGAACCTTACTGCGAAGCTTTCCTCTCATATTTACGCTATTCTCCTATCTGTATCTATACATATATAAATACGGCTAAAATAATGTTGAGAACATTTCATTTCGCCGATATAATGAAATTGCTAAAAAAGCAATTATCATTTTGAAATAAAATTGTAGAAAAGGAGATTTCGTAATGCTTGAAATGTAGGGCATACGGCGAAACGCTCGGACAATGGTACAGTCGTATTTTTCAACAGAATTTGATGAGACTAGTAATAATTAAAGCCATTCTTCATGTAGATTGTCCTGAAGAGCTCGCATTTTCGATAAAGCTTATAGTTTTTCAGCTATGAACGATTGAAGTTGCACGGCGCACAAATACATATTTCCTCTTTCGCTTAGATCAGCTGTTGCGCACATTCATCTTCAATCGTTCATAACTGGAAAACTATAAGCTTTATCGAAAATGCGAGCTCTTTAGGACAATCTACATGAAGAATGGCTTTAGGTATGACTAGTCTCATGAAATTCTATTGAGAAATACGCCTGTACCATTGTCCCGCGTTTGGCCGTAATTTCAGGTCTTCAAGCGTCACCAACTCGTTCATTCTGCTATTTATTTCGGAATAAATAAAAGTACGATTGCACATTGAAAAATTACATTAAAAGCTCTCGATAATGTACATGCTGCTATGAGTATTTCTTAATCTTATGAAGCTTGTCGTAGAAGGTGCAATGCAATAAATTTAGAAGGGCAATTTCACGATTGAAAATAAGACCCACGTACATACATGGTAAACGCTATGTGTTTGTTTACAGTACACTCCACGAGCCACTAACACAGTCGCACCCGTATGTATGTAGGCCTACTATGCTGGTGTACATACGCTGAAGAACAAGGCAACAAACTGCAGAGGGGAGAGGGGAAGCCAGCGTTGCCAACTCCGCCATTTCGATTTTACTACGCTGTACAGTGATGTCAGTGATGCCAGAATCAAGGTTTTACCAACAAATATAAAGTTAACCGTTAGCCAGCAGCAGTATAGAAAATTTCAAGGGAAGGAATATATACCCCTTCCCTTGAAATTTTCTATACTGCTGCTGGCTAACGGTTAACTTTATATTTGTTGGTAAAACCTTGATTCTGGCATCACTGACATCACTGTACAGCGTAGTAAAATCAAAATGGCGGAGTTGGCAACGCTGGGGGAAGCCAACTTTATTTACTCCGAGTACGCATCTTGTTACAGTTTGCGTTATAAAGACCAAAAGAAGCGTTGCAAAATTATGAAAATATTATAAAAGCGTCTCCCCTTTTCACGCACTATTCAATGATGCCACCCAAGTTGTTGGTGCATTTTTACTTTGCTCGAAATAAATAGCAGAATGAACTAGTCAGTGACGCTTGAAGACCTGAAATTACGGCAAAACGCGGGACAATGATACAGGCGTATTTCTCAATAGAATTTCATGAGACTAGTCATACCTAAAGCCATTCTTCATGTAGATTGTCCTAAAGAGCTCGCATTTTCGATAAAGCTATAGTTTTCCAGTTATGAACGATTGAAGATGAACATGCGCAACAGCTGATCTAAGCGAGAGAGGAAATATGTATTTGTGTGCCGTGCAACTTCAATCGTTCATAGCTGAAAAACTGTAAGCTTTATCGAAAATGCGAGATCTTTAGGACAATCTACATGAAGAATGGCTTTAGTTATGACTAGTCTCATCAAATTCTGTTGAAAAATACGACTGTACCATTGTCCCGCGTTTCGCCGTATGCCCTACATTTCAAGCATTACGAAATCTCCTTTTCTACAATTTTATTTGAAAATGATAATTGCTTTTTTAGCAATTTCATTATATCGTCGAAATGAAATGTTCTCAACATTATTTTAGCTGTATTTATATATGTATAGCTACTAATAGGAGAATAGCGTAAATATGAGAGGAAAGCTTCGTAGAAAGTTTCGATGCTGGAGTGGGGGAACACGTTAGCGTGAGCCGCGAAAGGGGAGGAAGCCTAGCTTCCTTCCTAAAAATTTTTGCTTTTCGTCCACCTCAGAAACGCGGGACAATGGTACGGCTCTATTTCTCAACCGATTTCAATGTTTTTGGGCTTGTTGGAATCGTTAGGACTGGCACCTCGTCATAAAGAAACCCAATTTTCCCATTTGTTTTGCGTTTAAATATTATTAATGCAAATTTTTAAACAATTTTATTTTTTTTACGTTTTTTGGAAAATATGGCTTTATTTATGACACGGTGCAAGTCCTAACAATTCCAACAAGCCAAAAGACATTGAAATCGGTCGAAAAATAGCGTTGGACAATTCTCTCTCGTTTTTCGTTCCGTAATGTTGACTACAGAGGGCTTGAGGGATCCCGTTAAGGAAATTCTTATGCCTTCTAATAATTTCAGAATATGATCTGGAGCTCCCAGATCCTACCATCTTACCAAGAATTATTTCAGCTGTCCCCCCGAAAATGTTTGGAGAGATAGATAGTCATTTGTTTCCTTGTTTTTTACGAAAAAAAAAACGAATTATCTTGTTTATCCTTAACCTCCTTTTTATACTAATAAATTCCTCTCTGACCTGTTTGATAATTTTTAGACGAATCAATTATATCTTTAAAAGCTTTATTATTATTATTAAAATATAAATTTGAAGAGCTTGATGTGGAAGACGAAAAACTTCTCTTAGAAGCTTGTCTCGTTGATAAGTAAGAAGGCGAATTTAGCCAAATCTGAGATCCTACTAATGATTGTATAAGGGATTGTAAATTTTCTTTTCAAAATTAGTAGCTAGCACTAGGAGGCATTTTACGTAAAGCTGACTGAACCTTTTTATTTTGAAGTTCACTAAGTAAACGTTCTCTTCTAGCTTCTATGCACTCACCTCTTTTACCACAAATAATCTGAAGAATTTGATCGTATATAATTTAGCTATTTGTGAACCCTTACCGAAGTTTGTTGTTATACTCTCTAACAAAGACTCAGGAGAGAATTAAGAGGTTCTTTGGTTGCTCAGTCTACAATCTCCTGAAGATTAAATTTTAGAAGTTCTCTCTGGTCTATAAAGGCACTACAAAAACCACCCAAAACTCTGTCTAATGAAAGTAAAGGGTCCCTCTTCTTATTTAAATGACATAATTCCTTATTTACTTTCAGATCAGTAAAACCTGGAGAAGCTAAAAAATTCTTGAGAGTAGCATTACATCTGTCTTCTTTCCATTCCTCTGAATTAAATCTCTGTAATTTTATTAAACTGTCTAGATGATCTTGCTTAGCTGGGAGAACCCGTTTCTTTTCATATACTTATGTCTTAAAATTACCAAGCTGAATCTTGTTTCCATCTTTCGATATATGTTCCGCTTGAGATTCTAAATTTGTAGCTGCAGCCAAAGTGGATTTCTTTTGAGAAATCAAAGCTGACAATAAATATACTTGATTCTGCAGAATCTCGAAACGTGGATGAAAAGCAGTTCGAAACCTTTATTGATTAATATGATCATGTGAGTCCGAACTAATAATCAACTAAATTAAAATATTCCCTTCGACTATCTCTTCTCGGACTTGCCGGTTGTCTAATTTCTTGATCGTAAGAAATACCATCTTCTGAGTTGGAAATTGTGTCCATCTTAAAATTTTGAAGGTTTTAATTAAATTTTTAATCCTAGAAAATTTTTTCCGATGTTAACAGGATAAAAGATTTCAACGCTATGAAGTTAGACGCGATTATTATCGCTTAGTAGCCTGGCGGCCCAATACTCGAACACATTAGAACACACTACTACATATTTAATGCACATGGATAGAAACAACGATAGTAAAACGGGGTAAATGGTAGACAACTTCTCTCATCAAATGCCGTGTATCGGCCATAAGCATATAATTGATATTATATTCCTTGTTTTCATAGTATGTAATCTTATACTTTTCACGTACCATAACCCTAAAGTTAATAAAAATTTTATACATTGCAGCATGGGCTGCGCCCATGATGAAGAACACGTTAGTGGCTGTTCGTCGCAAGATAAAGATAATAGTTTTTTCATTATGTCTCCTATTGTGTTTATCTACACTATCCGTTGGTCGAGCTGTAGCAGGAAATTTATAACATCCTTTTTAGAGTAAGCGAACCAATAGTGACTCAATCTTTTGTTTAGCTGTAAGATAATGATAAATGAAATATTTTACATTGTTTTCATTTATATTTCTAGAAGCGGTCTTGGTGAATGTTTGAACAATGATCCTAGAAATCCTCTTGACAAATATAAATATCCGAATATGCTACCAGGTGCAATGTATGATGCAAATTATCAATGTGAAATGCAATTTAGAGGGTCGACTGCTTGTCCTCAAACACAGGTATTTCATAATAATTAGATGGTAAAATATATTAGCCTATATCAATTAAAAATATTGTAGCGTGACGCTAATCACTACTCCATAACACATCTCTTAGTATGAAAAATTCGTTAAATTATATAAAATTTCGGTTATAATTGTAAACCTACAATAAACAAGCTTCGCTTGTAAAAAGGGTGGCAAGTACATTAATCTTTTAGCGTAAATAATGTTGACGGAATGTTATGTATACACAGATAATATCATACATTACCTTTACTATTATAATCATTACTAATACCATTGATAATATTATTGTTAAAAAGCATTTATATCAAGACAAATTCATAATAAATATATATAATTATCTATAGTTTCATTGTAAAGGAGAAATCCTCCTAAAACGAAATCCACTCTGGAAATTCCTAAGTGTAACACGAACCGCCTGACACAGTTTATTCACATTATCGCCAAGGCTAAGTCCTGAGGCATGGCTAATGCACATCGGCAACAGTTGAAGGTTCTAGAACAATTACGCATTTGACCATTGGGATCCACAAACGTTACCATATTAGGTAACATTCGATGCTGCCTTTGAGGGAAGGAGCCCCAAACGTGCAGCCCCGAAAATCAGTTCAAGTTTACATTCAAGAGAGACCAGTCGAAACTTTTAGGAGCTTCAGTCCTCTTTATCTCTTAGACATTTGCAAGGCAATTCATTGCCTTCTCATATATAAATACTTAGCTCATAGCTCGTAACAACCCTTTGTACAAAAAAAAGGAATTGTATTATTTCATAATGAAACCTTTATTATACAAAAGTTTCTGGTTTTCGTAAAAAAGTAATTGAATCATAACAGGAGATAATTCAGTTCAAAAATTGGAACGGCCATATTTGCTGTATAAAAGAGTAGTGCCTCGATGGCGGTATATACAGGGCATATTTGTAACGGCGGCATATAGGAGATTCGTGTTAGTTGACTGTAGCGCTCAGTCTAAACGAATCCTAAAGCGTTGATTGGTCAGTTTTGCGTAGTGCTAACCTAAAATTAGTTGTCGCCAACAAAGTAATAACATAAATGGAGACGAGCCGCCATTTTGGTGTGTTATTCTTTCACACGTGTGTTTCGTAAACAGAAAGATGATAGAATGAAGGAAATGTCAAAAGGAATTGTCAATAATAATAAGGTTAATGAAGATAAAAATTAAAAGGTGAGAATAATATGAAAATAAATATTGTACATAATTCAATAAGATCTTTAAATATTAAATATTATGTTGTTAATATTCACATTAGATTCGGTGGATAAAGCAACAAGAAGTAACGTAAAGGCTTTCTCAAGATGTAGCGAAGGTGGAAGATTTTAAGAATTTCAAGAGGTATGAAATTATGATGAAATATTTTTAATACATACAAAATTCATTTAATTTTCGTAATTCTTTTTTCTAAAATACTTATTCTTTCCTTTCCAGATCATGGACCATATTGGTGAACTGGAGTAGTGCAACTTAATAATAATTTATTTATCAGTAGAGATCGAAATGAACTCCACCAATTGCAATACACATCTCTATTCCTTTGCTGAAGCTGTTCAACACGTTCTGCAGATCCTGAGGTGTTAAATTTTCGCATTCTCTAATTATTAGAGCTCGTAGATCTTCCAGGCTTCCGATCTCCATTCCATCGTAGATCCTATTTTTTATATGCCTCCAGATCCAAAAATCGAGAGGAGCAAGATCAGGCGATAGGGGGGCCACTCAATTGGGCCAAATTTCACAATCCACCTTCCAGGATATTTTGCATGCAAATACCCGATCACAAATTTTGCCGTGTGGGGTGGAACCCCGTCTTGTTGAAATATTATGCGTCCCTAAAACATGTACAAAAATTAATTTTTAAATTAACATTCGATACGTTTCACAGTTGCTTTTAAAGATTATTGAAAAGTTACATTATCAGCAGCCACTCTGAACTCTTGACTGAACATCGTGCATCAGCAAATTTAAATATTTTTCTGCATTTAAATTGCCGTCGATAGATACTGGCCCGATGACATTTTCTTCCCATATCCCCAACCAAACATTTAGCTTCTGCTAATATTGGGTGTGAGATTCTGTGGACTCACGTGGATTAGCTTTCGATCAAAATCGAGTATTCTGCTTGTTTGGAGAGTGCGTTAAGACAAATGTCGATTCGTCCGTAAACATAATATGAAAGAGCAGAGCCCCATCATCATCTATTTTATTTATCATAATTTTGAAAAACTAGCCTTTTTTCATAGTCCGCTTCTTTTAGTTATAGGTACGTGTTAATTTTATAAGTATAAAATTTTGTTTTTTTTAGTATTCCGTGGAACAATGATTTTGAGATACCGTGCTACCTACTGATGTCCATCAGTGATTGTCTTGCATTACTTTCGGCGCAAGTTATTACAGGTTTTTTAATATTTTGCTACAGAGGCCTATTTAGACGCTTATGTTTAATATGGCTTGCGTCTAAACATCCAGTAGCCTCGAATTATTTTATTATTCGAAAAACCGAATGGGTATAAGGTGGGGGGGGGGGGGGGGAATCATTCTCTTGTAGATAATTCTATAATTTTCTTAATAGAGTTGCCGCTGTAGTACCATTTTAATATCTGTATTTTGTTTGGTATCCATTTTTAATTAAACTGAAAAAATCAATACAACTTTCTGTAATACATCAAGTTAACTACAACTTTTCTTAATCTTTAGTTACTAAATATTTCAAACACACAAATTTGATACTCACATTGTATATTTAACCTTTAATCAATCAAATCATTCAGTATAGTCACTTTTAATTCGCTGATTCAACTTCTTCAAAAGAGACGTATGCAGCAATTGTTTCAAAGTCTTTTGTTTTTTTAGAAAATTGCTGCATACGTCTCTTTTGAAGAAGTTGAATCAGGGAATTAACAATGACTATACTGAATGATTTGATTAATTAAAGATTAAATATACAATGTCAGTATCAAATTTGTTTGTTTGAAATATTTAGTAACTAAAGATTAAGAAAAGTTGTAGTTAACTTGATGTATTACAGAAAGTTGTATTAATTTTTTCAGTTTAATTAAAAATGGATGCCAAACAAAAAATTCAGATATTAAAATGGTACTACAGCAGTAACTCTATTAAGAAAATTATAGAATTATCTACAAGAGAATGATCACCCCCACCCCCTCTTCAACCAGTTCGGTTTTTCGAATGATAAAATAATTAGAGGCTACTGGATGTTTAGAAGCAAGCCATATTAAACATAAGCGTCCAAATAGGCCTATGTAGCAAAATATTAAAAAAGCTATAATAAGTTGCGCCGAAAGTAACGCAAGACAATTACTGATGGACACTAGTAGGTAGTACGGTATCTCAAAATCATTGTTCCACGGAATACTAAAAAAAGCAAAATTTTATTCTTATAAAATTAACACGTGCCAACAACTAAAAGAAGCGGACTATGAAAAAAGGCTAGTTTTTCAAAATTATGATAAATAAAATAGATAATGATGGGGCTCTGCTATTTCATATTATGTTTACGGACGAATCGACATTTGGCTTAACGCACTCTCTAAACAAGCAGAATACTCGATTTTGGTCGAAAGCTAATCCACGTGAGTCCACAGAATCTCACACCCAATATTAGCAGAAGCTTAATGTTTGGTTGGGGATATGGGGAGAAAATGTCATCGGGCCAGTATTTATCGACGGCAATTTAAATGCAGAAAAATATTTAAATTTGCTGATGCACGATGTTCAGTCAAGAGTTCAGAGTGGCTGCTGATAATGTAACTTTTCAATAATCTTTAAAAGCAACTGTGAAACGTATCGAATGTTAATTTAAAAATTAATTTTTGTACATGTTTTAGGGACGCATAACATTTCAACAAGACGGGGCTCCACCGCACACGGCAAGATTTGTGATCGAGTGTTTGCATGCAAAATATCCTGGAAGGTGGATTGGGAAATATGGCCCAATTGGGTGGCCCCCCTATCGCCCGATCTTGCTCCTCTCGATTTTTGGATCTGGAGGCATATAAAAAATAGGATCTACGATGGAATGGAGATCGGAAGCCTGGAAGATCTACGAGCTCTAATAATTAGAGAATGCGAAAATTTAACACCTCAGGATCTGCAGAACGTGTTGAACAGCTTCAGCAAAGGAATAGAGATGTGTATTGCAATTGGTGGAGTTCATTTCGATCTCTACTTATAAATAAATTTTTATTAAGTTGCACTACTCCAGTTCACCAATATGGTCCATGATCTGGAAAGGAAAGAATAAGTATTTTAGAAAAAAGAAATACGAAAATTAAATGAATTTTGTATGTATTAAAAATATTTCATCATAATTTCATACCTCTTGAAATTCTTAAAATCTTCCACCTTCGCTACATCTTGAGAAAGCCTTTACGTTACTTCTTGTTGCTTTATCCACCGAATCTAATGTGAATATTAACAACATAATATTTAATATTTAAAGATCTTATTGAATTATGTACAATATTTATTTTCATATTATTCTCACCTTTTAATTTTTATCTTCAATAACCTTATTATTTTTGACATCTCCTACATTATATCATCTTACTATTTACGAAACACTCGTGTGAAATTATAACACACCAAAACGGCGGCTCATCTCAGTTATGTTATTAGTTGGTTGGCGACAACTAATTTTAGGTTGGCACTACACAAAACTGACCAATCAACGCTTTAGGATTCTTTCAAAATGAGCGCTATAGTCAACTAACATGAATCTCCTTTATGCCGCTGTTAGAAAAACGCCCTGTATATATTAGGGTGTCCACAAAAATGGATGAAATTTATTTTCTGCCTATTTTTAAAGGGATCCTCAAAAATATCTATTTAGTTTAAAATTCTGGATAACGATACGGACTTATTTGGAGATTAATTTTCAAGGCGTTTTATCTTTTTAGAAACGCGACATACGAATTGCTCTAAGGTTTATTATAAAAATAAGTATTATATTAAAAAAGCTATTATAAGAAATTGTATTTTTTTTTCTATTTTTGGAAATCTTAATGTTTTATCGGACAGAACTGTTTGCTGTGTGTGCATCATTGGAAGATGAAAATGACTCGAAAATCAATTTTCAATTGAGGCCATAGTCTTCTCCGGAAATTTTGGCCTAATTGAAGAGCTTGAAGGATCCTTTAAGAATAAATAAGCCTTTTTTCATTTTATGGAAGGGCAAGCTGCAAAATTAAGAATAATTTTTTGTTAATCCTGTAAATTATTATTCATGGTCCTTACACGCTCTTAGGTACGAGAATATTTCAAATAAGCTAGTAAATACTTATGTTTTTCTATTTTCACTTTTTTATGATTTGCTTGGTGAATTATAAAATATTTCATTTTGGTGACCATATCAACTTCGAGTAACTATAAACGAGAATCTGGTCTAGCAATTGGCTAGATTTACTGGCGAGTCTATTTAGGCAGATACTATGGGAAAAGGCAAATCTATGGACAATCTACGGCATAAATAAAAAATTATACTTAATTTTGTGGATTGTCTTTTCAAAAAATGAAAAAAGGCTTATTTTTTCTTAAAGGGATCCTTCAGGCTATCCACTTATAAGGCCGAAATTTAGAGACATGACTATGGCTATACTTGAATACCAGTTTTCGAGTCATTTTTCTCCTCGATTGATAAAGCAAACTACTCTATCTGATAAAACAGCAAGATTTTTAAAAACAGAAACAATTACGATTTTTTATAATCATTTTTTTAATATAACCCTTATTTTTTGATTACCTTAGAGTAGTTTATTTGTCGCGTCACTGAAATGATATAACAACTTCAAAATTAATCTATAAATAACGCTGTATTATTCTCCACACTTGTCAACTAAATGGGTGCTGTCGAAAATCCTTCTAAAAATACGCCGAAAAAAAATTTGAGATTAGCACCAGGATCAGGAATGTAAGACGTTAGGAGGTAATATTAATAGACCTCGTAGTTTCATGTTTATTTGTGCATGCGTGTACGGCAATACGGAACGGTGGAGAAGTAAAAACTTCTTTTGTTTTTTGAAGACGAATTGTCAACGAAGGTGTGAGTAAAGTAATTTTTCCGTTGAATCGAAGCCTTGATTAATCGTTTTAATATTGATTTATCTTAGCAATGATACTTTTACGATTTTAATGTTACATCACATTTCGATTCATTATATGCTCAAGAGTATGTGGTTAAACTTAAAAGCATCATTGCTGATATACCCTATATATACATTAAGATGATTCAAAAATGTCGAAACAAATTTTTTTAACGCACATTTTTTTATATTTTATGCATTAAAATAGAATTTTTCACCAAATTTGACCTCTGTAACTCAATTTTAAAAGGTGGGGCAATTTATTTCATTATGATTTTTTTACTGTAAAATCTTTTTCGTCATAAACTTTCATGAAATGCCTTTCGAATAAGTTTTATTTTTTGGATGATCCTTCAGTTATGAGATGACGTTTGTGAATATTGTGAGTAGTGTTCAGCAAATGGCCGCCTAGCAGTGGCGAAGTGAGTTAAGGAGCCATAATAGAGTGCCAGGGCGAGACAGCACAATAATCCATACCGTTTTTTTTATGAATTTCCTCGAAATCGTTACATTATTAATAGCTAAAAATGATTATAGTGCGGTTAAATGCTTAAAAGAAATAATATGGTATTGATTTTGTGTGAATAGTGTAAATTCATGATAAGTTATGACGAAAAAGATATTATACAGTAGAAAAATTATAATGAAATGAATTGCGCCACTTTTTAAAATTGAGTTACACTGGTCAAATTTGGTGAAAAATTCTTTTTTAATGCATAAAATATAAAAAAAATGTGTACTAAAAAAAATTTTTGTTTGCCTTTTTTTGAATCACCCTAATATACGTTTATGGGTTCACACCGTGACAAACTAATTCAAGTACTTTTGGTACAACTAAATTTATTCAGTCCTTGTAGAGTTATTTTACAATGTTAAATTATAAAAATAAATTATAGTTATACAGGTTTTTAGAGGTTTTAAATAAAAAGATTATCTAATTGAAGTTAGATTGAATTTAGAGTAACTTGTGAGCTAATGCTCGGTTAAAGTCAGATGACTTGTTCTAGTTACTGCTGGGCCTGGACTGGTCGGTGAGGAACCGAGCAGTCAAGTCGTTGCCTCAAAATGCATCGATTCTCATGACCATATATGGTATGGTTTTAGGGAATCGATCGTGCGTCAATGGTTACGTGCGTCAATAAGTCGATTGTTCTAATAGCTGACTAAGACTTTTGGCCACGCGCGCTCTGAGGCCCTAGCAACAGAGAAGTACTGTTGCCTAAGAAAGAGGTTCAGGTTGCATACGAATGACGCCACACGGCTCTTGGTTAGAATGCAACCGGAGCCTTTTTGAATTTAACTAATTTTATTAATTAAATGTTTTAATTCTAGTTATTGGCTAGTTAATAGAGAAAAGTAGTATAAGTAGTTATATGTATATAACAATACATATCCCCGAAAAACACGCTTCGCCTGTAAAAAAACCGACGGCAAGTACATTGATCCTATCTATACCGATGCCACTATTTATAAAATTAATGTTCGATTTAAAAAACGATGTTAGATCCAAGTAATGGGCCAGCATTTGTATTTTTATTAATGCTCGTTAGAAATATTATCAAAATACAAAAAAGTTTCTTGCCGGGCTATAATTTAATACTTAAGTCACTACTTACAATGGTAGCATTCAACAGAGACGACAGTTGTGTGGAAGAGCGATATATATTATTGGCTATTACTCTTAGATCCTACAATTCTATCCAATAGAAGTGGAAGTTGAAAAAGAATTAATCAATATTTCTGCAACTTTTGTCAATGCTGAATGCTACCAAAACACAACCGCAATTTCTCGTAATTTCTCGCAATTTCATAATGTGGTTGTTTTATGCTATTGCGTACAACTGGCCTAGCAAATAACTTTTTTCTGTTTTGAATATATTTCTAACGTGTATTAATAATGATTCAAATACTGGCCCACAGTACTTGAGTAGTATACCTAGACAGGAGTTGGATAAAATGTAGGCGAGGTGTGGTGAAGAAAGGTGAGGGGGAACTTCCATATATGGTTCGGGTCCGGTTCGATCTTTATATAGTTCGTTTCGTATATGGAGGGAAAATTGGAGCACTTCCGGTGTTCAACTTCACGCCCACTGGCCCCGCCCACTACCCACCCCCCTTTTTTTAAATAAGACCGTGTATGTGTTGGTTTTTTTTTCGCCAAAAAAGCGGAAGAAGATATTGGGGTAGTATGAGGAGGTAAGAGAAGGAGGAGGTGAATTTTTGATCGATGAAGCTCGAGGAGTTAGGATCCCTGCTGAATGCGCGCCGCCGACAAGGCCCAGTTCTCGATCGGTTTTTTTTTAATTTCAGTGGGTAAGGTAGTGATTATACAGGGTCTTTTTCTAACAGCTGAGCATAGGAGATTCGTGTTAGTTGACTATAGCACTCGGAATGACCGAATCTGAGAGCGCTGATTGGTCAATATTACGTAGTACCAACAGATAATAAGCCGTTACGAATAGTTGGATACAAAAAATGAGATTCATCCGCCATATTGGTGTGGAGAAATGTTTACATGCTAATCATAGCAGAAAGAGGTGTAAAATGGAGAAATGTCAAATGGTAAGGTTACTAACTAAAAATTGAAAATAATGAATGGAAAGTACGAATATTCTTCATTTTCATTCAAAGTATTCAATTTTTACTTTAGTAACGACAACATTTGACATTTTTCCATTTTACACCTTTTTCTGCTACGATCAGCATGTAAACATTTCTCCACACCGAAATGGCGGATGAATCTCATTTTTCGTATCCAACTATTGGTAACGGCCTATTATATGCTGGTAATAAGCAATATTGACCAATCAGTGCTCTCAGATTCGATCATTCCGAGTGCTGTAATCAACTAATACGAATCTCCTATGCTCCGCTCTTAGGAAAAGACCTTGTATGTATCAGAATGAAAAAGTATTAATATTTTAAACTTGTTAAGACGAAAAATTTGTCTTTGCTACCATATACAAGTGCGATATTAGCTCCTGTGTGTCTCATATAAATTTTCGTAACCTTAATCTATACAAAAAAGTTATTGACTTCGTTCCAGGAAGTGAGTGTGAGTTGATGTGTGGTTGATTGTTTTGTGATAAGGAGTGTGAAGTAGTAGTTATTTTTGGAATAGCGAGTGTAGCGGGTTGTGAGTAAGAAGAGGGAAATAGAAGAGGGGTAGTGAAGGGATAATAAAGGGAGAACAGTGAGAAGGGAGGGTTGGAGAAAACGAGAATAGAAGAGAAGGAGGAAGAGTGAGGTTAGGGCAGGAGCCAACCGATTAGGCGGTAGATAAGGAGATTGATAAGGAGCGGGAGGTTACACCTAGCGGTTAAGGAAAGAGTGAGTGTCGGTAAGTAGGAAAGAGATAATATATTATAATGGGAAGTAAAGAGGAAGGCGGGAAATTGAAGTTAGACAGTTTGGGGAAGGTAGGAGCGGCCAGGGAGAGGGCAAATATTGAGGGGAGTTTAGGAAGTTTGGAAGAGTATGCGGAGGCGAAAAGAGGAAGGGAAGAAGGGGAAAGGAGGGGTAGAGGAGTGGGGATTTAGGAAGAATCAGAAGGTGCTGAGGTCGCCGAGGGAGAAGGTGGGGGGGGGGGGGGGGATGGAAAGGATACTGGGTATGTTTGGTGAGATTAGGGACAGGATGGAAGGTTTTGAGAAGGGAAAGAAGGAATTGATGGGAAAGATGGAAGAAATGGAGAAGGAGTGTGAGGAGGAAAGAAGGGAGTGGAGAGAAGAGATGGAAAGGAAGAGGAAGAGAGTAGAGAGTTTGGGGACGAGGGACGAAGAGTGGAGGGGGGTGAAGGATAAGGTAGAGGAGCTGGGAGAGAAAATTAGAAAGTTGGAAGGGAAGGGGGGTGCGAATGATAAAGAAATAAAGATGAATAGGCTGGAGGAGAAAATGGAGAGAAAGGAGAGGGAGGAGAGAAGAAGGAATGTTGTATTATGGGGTGTGACAAGAAAAGGGAATGGGGAGAAAGAAAAAGAATGGATGGAGTTGATGAAGTATCCAGAGGTAGACGGAAATAGGGGAATGGAAGGGGAAATGAGGTATGTGGGAGGAGGGGGAAGGGAGGGAGTAGTGGTTAGATTGAAAAGGATGGAAACGAAAAATTGGATAATGCTGAGGAGGGAGATGATTTGGGACAGAAGTATTAGGGCAGAGGATGATCTCACGCGGGAGGAGAGGAGAATTAGGAGGAGTATAGGGGATAGAGCAAAAGAAGAGAGAAGAAAAAGAAAGAGGGTGAGGATAGGATATGGGAAGATATGGATATAGGATGAATGCTGGGTATGGAGTGAAGAGAGAAATGGACTGATTAGGAGAGGAGGGAGAGAGGATGGTGTAAGGGCAGGGAAGGGAAAGGGGGGAGTAGAGGAGGGAGGGGGGGAGTGGGGTTTTGAAGGGGTTGGAGAGAGAAGGATGGAGAATGAGGGAGAGGGCTGCAGTGGGTTGGGATGATAGAGAGGAAGGAAGGGAGGGAAGCAGGAGGAGTAGGGGAAGGAGGAGAGGGGTTGGGAGCTGTATATTCTGGAACGTGGCGGGTTTAGGGGAGAAAGATAGGGGGTATTGGATGGATTTGAAAAAGTGGGACATAATTTTCTTAATAGAGACATGGGTGGAGGAAAAGGAATGGAGTAAATTTAGGAGGGTGATGCCAAGAGGTTGTAGATGGGTGAGGCAATGGGCGTACAGAGAGAATATGAAAGGAATGGCTATGGAAGGAATGATAGTAGGGATAAGAGAGGATTTATGGCAAGAAGGACAGAGGGAGATAGTGGAGAAGGATGACTTAGTAGTGATCAGGGTAAAAAGAGAAGGTGGGAGAGAGTATAGGATACTGGGAGTTTATGTAAGAGAGGGGGGTGGGTTAGAGCAGAGGAAAGGATAAGGAGGGAAGCAGATAAGGGAGGAGGGAGGTATATAATTGGAGGGGATTGGAATGCGAGAACAGAAAAGTTAGGGGTGGCAGGGACTTAGAGGGGGAAGAGGAAAGGAGTAGGATGTAGTAGGATAAGGGAGTAAACAGAGAAGGGAGAAGGATGGTACGAATGCTGGGGGGACTTGGGAATGGTGATATAGAATGGGTGAATAGAGGGGGATAGGGAAGGAACAGTGACGTATATAGGGAACAGGGGGAGCTGGGTTATCGATTATACAGGGTGGAACGTTAACGCCGCACTTCCTTTAAACGGGTTATTCCTGAGACTTTTCTAAGGAAAACGCCGTTGGCCGTTTTAAAATCTAGCCACTGGTTAAGGAGATATTAACGGGATCCCTCAAGCCCTCTGTAGCCAACATTACGGAACGAAAAACGAGGGAGAATTGTCCAGCGCTATTTTTCAACCGATTTCAATGTTTTTGGGCTTATTGGAATCGTTAGGACTCGCCTTTCGTCATAAATAAAGCCGTATTTTCTAAAAAACGTAAAAAAATAAAATTGTTTAAAAATTCGCATTAATAATATTTAAACGCAAAACAAATCGAAAAATCGGGCTTCTTTATGACGAGGTGCCAGACCTAACGATTCCAACAAGCCCAAAAACATTGAAATCGGTTGATAAATAGAGCCGTACCATTGTCCCGCGTTTCTGAGGTGGACGAAAACCAAAAATTTGTAGGAAGGCAGCTAGGCTTCCGCCCCTCTCGTGGCTCACGCTAACGTGTTCCCTCACTCCAGCATCCAAACTTACTGCGAAGCTTTCCTCATATTTACGCTATTCCCCTATCTGTAGCTATACACATATAAATACCGTTAAAATAATGTTGAGAACATTTCATTTCGCCGATATAATGAAATTGCTAAAAATGCAATTATCATTTTGAAATAAAATTGTAGAAAAGGAGATTTCGTAATGCTTGAAATATAGGGCATACGGCGAAACGCGGGACAATGGTACAGTCGTATTTTTCAAAAGAATTTGATGAGACTAATAATAATTAAAGCCATTCTTCATGTAGATTGTACTAAAGAGCTCGCATTTTCGATAAAGCTTATAGTTTTCTAATTATGAACGATTGAAGATGGACGTGCACAACAGCTGATCTACGCGAGAGAAGAAATATGTATTTGTGCGCCGTGCAACTTCAATCGTTCATAGCTGAAAAACTATAAGCTTTATCGAAAATGCGAGCTTTTTCGGACAATCTACATGAAGAATGGTTTTAATTATTATTAGTCTCATCAAATTCTTTTGAAAAATACGACTGTACCATTGTCCCGCGTTTCGCCGTATGCCCTATATTTCAAGCATTACGAAATCTCCTTTTCTACAATTTTATTTCAAAATGATAATTGCATTTTTAGCAATTTCATTATATCGGCGAAATGAAATGTTCTCAACATTATTTTAACGATATTTATATGTGTATAGCTACAGATAGGGGAATAGCGTAAATATGAGGAAAGCTTCGCAGTAAGTTTGGATGCTGGAGTGGGGGAACACGTTAGCGTGAGCCACGAGAGGGGCGGAAGCCTAGCTGCCTTCCTACAAATTTTTGGTTTTCGTCCACCTCAGAAACGCGGGACAATGGTACGGCTCTATTTCTCAACCGATTTCAATGTTTTTGGGCTTGTTGGAATCGTTAGGTCTGGCACCTCGTCATAAAGAAGCCCGATTTTTCGATTTATTTAGCGTTTAAATATTATTAATGCAAATTTTTAATCAATTTTATTTTTTTACGTTTTTTAGAAAATACGGCTTTATTTATGACGAAAGGCGAGTCCTAACGATTCCAATAAGCCCAAAAACATTGAAATCGGTTGAAAAATAGCGCTGGACAATTCTCCCTCGTTTTTCGTTCCGTAATGTTCGCTACAGAGGGCTTGAGGGATCCCGTTAAAGATTAAATTTTGTATGCAATTATTGATTTTACATATGATTGCAGTAGTATTGGTATGTATATGTGGCAAGTGCAAGTATAAGAGAGAAGTTGCTGCTATGACATTTCACTCTCCCCTTTTATTGATTTTTTCGGAATCGTTGAGAAGTTGCTGCCGGTTAGCTGTTTTGCTTTTTTATTGATTAGCTGGAAATTTTGAGATTTAATTCGCGTTCTCGCGCAGAAACTAACGCGTATGCGCAATTTACCTATGGAGAATCTTGGTTAACTGTTATTGTGTGCGTCCCCCATACCATTTAATTTCCGATGCCAAATAATTAATGGGCAAATCGAGATAATGTAAATTAAATTCTATGAGAATTGAAAACTTTAATCCAAGACTATGCTCCAGTCAATGAGCGCTCAGTTGTGCATATTTGTCGATCATTGACTGTAGGCGAGAAAAAGAAGCTGTAGCCGAATAGTCGCGTCATTGACGGTTAGCCTAATAAATGAAAATATTGCGTAATCAAATGTTTATTTACCTGATTCTATGGAGCAACTTCAAGGATGGGCAGCATTGTAAATGTGCTTCATATGGCCACCTTCAGCATCGATGCACGCCCTTGCTCGTCGGAGCAGCTCCGCATGACGCGGCCACTGCGAAAGGCGTGCTGCACCGCAAGTTTCCCGGCAAATGGGTCGGCCGTGGTGGTCTCATCCCTTGGCCTGCTAGATCTCCTGATCTGAATCCATTAGATTTCTTCTTTTGGGGGGCCTTGAAAGAAAAGGTTTACACGGGAAGACATCTAATGCGGGATCAGGAAGAACTAGCAGCGCGATTGTATGTGGCTATCACGGAGATCACACCTGAGATGGTAGCCACTGTCCAAGCAAATCTTCTCCGACGAGCAAGGGCGTGCATCGATGCTGAAGGTGGCAATTTGGAGCACATTTACAATGCTGCCCATCCTTGAAGTTGCTCCATAAAATCAGGTAAATAAACATTTGATTACGCATTATTTTCATGTATTAGGCTAACCGTCAACGACGCAACTATTCGGCTACAGCTTCTTTTTCTCGCCTACAGTCAATGATCGACAAATATGCACAACTGAGCGCTCATTGACTGGAGCATAGTCTTGGATTAAAGTTTTCAATCCTCATAGAATTTAATTTACATTATCTCGATTTGCCCATTAATTATTTGGCATCGGAAATTAAATGGTATGGGGGACGCACACAATAATAGTTAACCAAGATTCTCCGTAGGTAAATTGCGCGTACGCGTTAGTTTCTGCGCGAGAACGCGAATTAAATCTCAAAATTTCCAGCTAATCAATAAAAAAGCAAAACAGCTAACCGGCAGCAATTTCTCAACGATTCCGAAAAAATCAATAAAAGGGGAGAGTGAAACATCATAGCAGCAACTTCTCTCTTATACTTGCACTTGCCACACGTACATACCAATACTACTGCAATCATATGTAAAATCAATAATTGCATACAAAATTTAATCTTTAATATCTCCTTAACCAGTGGCTAGATTTTAAAACGGCCAACGGCGTTTTCCTTAGAAAAGTCTCAGGAATAACCTGTTTAAAGGAAGTGCGGCGTTAACGTTCCACCCTGTATAATGGGGTGCAAAGAAATGAGGAAAGAGATGGTAGGCATGAGAGTGTTGCATAGGACGGAATCGGATCCTATGCCGATAATGCTGGAGATGGGGCTGGGAGAAAGAATAATAGTGGCGAGGAAGGGTGGAAGGGGGGAGGCGGGGAAAGGAGGAGTGAGGAGGTGGGATGAGGACAAGGTAAAAGTGATGAGGGAAAAGTTGGAGGACTGGAAGTGGAGGGAGAGTGGGTGTGAGGAGCTGTGGGAGGAGATGAAAGGGAGAGTGGAGAAAGTAGTCATGGAAATAGGAGAGAGAGAAGGAGAGATAAAAAGAGAGGTAGTTTGGTTTGATGAGGAGTGTAGAGAGGCAAAAAAGGATTTGAGAAGGGTGTTGAAGAAATGAAGGAGAGGGGGGGGGGAACTAGGGAGGGAGGGTTATATAAAAAGGAAGCAGGAATATAGGGGGTTGTGTGAGGGAGAGAAAGAGGAAAGAAACGAAGAGTTTGGAAAAGAGATGGAAGGTATTAGGAAGGAGGGAGAGATATGGAAGATGCTGAGAAGATGTAGGGTAAGATAGGAGAAAAGGGAAGGTGATATTGGTATGGATGAATGGAGAGAGTATTTTATGAATTTGTTAGGGGGGAGGGGGGGTGAAGGGAAGGGTGAGAGGGAGTGGGGGAGGGAGATGAAGAAAAGTGGAGAGAATGGGATAAGCATGGAGGAAGTAAGGAGAGTGGTGGAGAGAGTTAAGAGAGGTGAGGCTGCAGGGGTAGATGGAATACAGAATAAAGTTTGGAAATGTGGAGGGGAAAGTGTGGTGGAAGGGATGTGGAGGGTGATAAATGGGGTATGGGCAGGAGAGGGTTGGCCGGAGGACTGGAAGGTGAAAGTCATAATGCCAATTAGAAAGAAAGGGAATGGGAAAAAGGTGGAGTAGTACAGAGGTGTTACTTTAATGTGCACGGCAAGCAAAGTGTATGCGAGCATCTTGGAGGAGAGGTTAGAGAAGGAGATGAGCGAGAAGGAACTAATAGGTGAGGGACAGGCAGGTTTTAGAAAAAGGAAGAGGAGCGATGGATAATGTGTATATATTGAACTATCTAATTGGCAGGCAGGTGCAGAAGGGAGGAGCGGGTTTGGTAGCAGCGTTTTTGGATCTGAGGGCGGCATTCGACACGGTTAATAGGAGGGTACTTTTGGAGATTTTGGAGAGGGAAGAGATAAGTGAGAGGGCTGAGATGGGGAATAAGGACTTTTACAGACAGACTAAATGTGAGGTGAGAGTGGGCAGGGAGAGGAGTAGGTAGTTCTGGACGGCGAGGGGAGTAAGACAGGGGTGTGCTCTAAGCGCGAAATTATTGGAGAGGAGGTTGGATAGGATAGGGAAAGGATGGGTGGGATTGGGTAATAAGAAGATAATTGTGCTGCTGTATGCAGATAATATAAGGTAGTAGTCTAGTAAATCGACCGGTTTTCCAAGCTATTCTTCGGAAATTTTTTTGACTACCTAAATGAAGCGCAAAAAATCTGAAAGTTTTATATGTTATTAATACTACAGAACTCCCTCGTTGTATTTCCAACAAGTTCCCTCGATGTATTTCCACTAACTATCCCCACCAATTTTTTTTTCTCAGCTCGCTCGGAGCTCAAGTAGCGGCCGTCACCGAGCCGTCACTAATCCGCGGACAATAGACGACGCAAGAAAAAAATAATACGCCGTATGAAAAGTTAAAACTTTTTCAAATGGAATTTGTTAAAATTATAATTATTACTATCATGTTATTTATAATTTTACAAGTTTACTGATACCAAACACGGCATAAATCGGATAACTTTTAGTTCGAATATCATAAGAAATATATAATAATTTATGATCAATGTTAAAATTAAGTATTTATGTATATATTTCTTATGATATTCAAACTAAAAGTTATCCGATTTATGCCGTGTTTGGTATCAGTAAACTTGTAAAATTATAAATAAAATGATAGTAATAATTATAATTTTAACAAATTCCATTTGAAAAAGTTTTAACTTTTCATACGGCGTATTATTTTTTTCTTGCGTCGTCTATTGTCCGCGGATTAGTGACGGCTCGGTGACGGCCGCCACTTTAGCTTCGAGCGAGCTGAGAAAAAAAACGCGTCCTGCCCTCGATGTATTTCCATCGCCGGTCCCGAAAGGTAGAATTACAACGAGGCGGTTCTGTATATTGAATTATACAAAAATATATATTTTTTTTAATTTTTACGATATTTTATTTAAATTATAAGGGTTCAAAGTAGGTGAAAAAAAATAATATGTGCTGCTGGCCCGTGAGGTATCTCCAGTTTAGGTAATCGAAAATAAAAAAATGCAATGGAATATTGTCCAATAAGATTGTCATTCTGGCCGGAACTAGAAAAAATTAATTTGGTTGAAAAATAACAAAATGGCGGACTTCGAAAAAAAAAGGTACAATTTTTTTAGTGTTAATTTTGATATAACTTGAAAAATAATGGATGAGAAAAATGATTCTAGTTCCGGCCAGAATTACAGATGTGTAGAACAACCTATAAAAATTTCAGCCCGATCCGTTCAACAGAAAATCTGTTATGCCTCGGGCCGACTGAAAAAACGTGGTTTCGAGAAAAACGCGTTTAAAGTTTGGCTAACAGAACTTTCTTCCTCACACTAATCGTCGATCCTTGGTGCGTGCAAAAAGCTTTAGGTCTCTTCGTACGTATCAAACACGGGTATATCTGGTTATATTCTTTCATATATCAAAAGGTATACGAAACTTCAAGGAAATATAAAGGTAATGAGTCATAATAGTGAGGAATAACCGTTAGCAGCTGTCGTGCACCTTACAGCGTTCAATTATGCGGCGCTCTCGAATATATGTTATATCTTTGTTAATATTTTGAATATCGGTTTAAAATTTATACACCATATTCTCATGTTGGTATACTATCGAAATATGAAAAAAAAATTCGACCCAAACAACTAGACAACTACCATAACGCTGTTAGCGGAAGATGTGAGGGGTTTGAGGTTGATGATGAAAGTGGGTGAGATGTTAATGGCGGAAAGAGGTTTAGAGGTAAATGTTGAGAAAACAAAGGTGATGAAATTTGGGAAGAGGGTGAGAGGGGAGTTGAGGGTGGAGCGGGGAAGGAGAAGGATAGAGGAGGTAAGGGAATTAAGTATTTAGGTTACGTGATAAGGATAAACGGGACGCAGGACGGGCAGTTAGAGGAAAGGGGTAGAAAGACAATGGTGGCTCTGAGGGAAGTTTGGGGTTCAGGGAAAAGGCTTTTTGGAGGGGACGTTGGTTGGAGGATGTGGCTGTTTGACATGCTGGTTTGGCCGGTGTTGTCGTACGGAGTGGAAATATGGGGATGGAAGGAAAGGAGAGGTGTGGAAGGGATGAACGAGAGGGGGTTAAGATGGATATTGGGAGCGGAGACAGAGACGCCGGAGTATATGGTGAGAGAGAAGGTGAAGGGAGGAAAGTTAAGGGTAGAGGCTGCAAGGAGGGCATGGGAGTTTGAGGTGAGGCTGAGGAATTGTAGAGGGAGCAAATGGGCTAGGATGTGTTTGAGGGAGGTGGAGAGGGGAAGAAGGAATGGGAAAGGGCATGCTTTCTAGAAGGGTATGAGGAAAGAGGGGTGGAAGGAGAGGAAAGAAGGGGAGAAGGTGAAAGTGAGGGGAAGTGGGAGAGGATAGAGGGAGTGATGAGGAGGGAGGAGATGGAGGAGGTAATGGACAAAATAGTGAGCAGGAGGTACAACAGGTGGTACAGAGAAGTGATGGTGAAGAGAGTGCCGATGTACTTAAGGGATAAGAGAGATAAAAAGAGGAAGAGGAGGATTGCAAGATTTAGGCTGGGAAATGAGATGTGGGAGGGAAGGTACTGGCTGGAGGAGGAAGATAGGACTTGCAGGGTATGCGGATCGGGGGTCGAAAGTTGGGAGCATGTGTTGGAGGAATGTAGGGATGGAGTAGGCACAGGGGTGGGAGGAGTGAGGGATAGGATTAGGGACATACTTAGGGAGGATGGGGATTGCGATGGTTGGATGAGGGAGGAATTGGAGAGGAGGAGAAAGATTGAAAGGGAATGAATGTGGTGGATCGAAGTCAGGTGTGAGTGTAGAGTGTGAGGAAGGATGGTTCCATGGATGATGGAGGAGCGAATTATCTCTCTCTGTAAGATGTGAGTGGATGATGGATGAGTGTTATAGATGGTGGAATGTGGGCCACGATGTCCCACATTAGTATTAAGAATTAGATGTAAGGGGAAATATAGTAGGCTTAAGGAAAATCTATGGAAAGTTTTATTTTAAGATTATGACGATGTGTGCATGGAGCGAGGTCCATCTTTATCCCGCAAGGGCAAATAAATCAACTGAACAGAACCTACAAAAAAATTATTCCTCTTCAGTGATGGTGGAGGAGGAGGAGGAAGAAATTGAGGGTACATCAATTGTTCCTCAATTGGTTAAAAGAAATTTAATTTCAATACTCCAATTGTTCTCTATATGTATATAAAACAATATACATGTTAAGAGTACATTTTGAGGACAATTTTTAGTATAATGTGTATTCTATGAGGACATTTGTATACTTTGAGGACAGTCCTCATTATTTTACCAATTGTACGTATACTTTGAGGACAGTCCTCAAAAACTATGCTTATAATATGAGTATATATAGAGGACTAACTAACCTTTATAATTTCTATATACATTGAGCACCGTCCCCAAAGTATACGCACTAATGAAACTAGATTAGTGAGGACGGTCCTCAAAATATATATAAGTTTAAAGTATACTTTAAGGACACATATATTTAACTATACCATTACAAAATAAAGCTATAAAACAGGATCCGGCAGAATTTTAAGAGGATCAAAAATATCAAAAACTAATATTTTAGAAAACTATCAGAAGCATAAAGTCAGAAATTTTTTAATCTGCTCGATGAGCTCTATAAAAAACTCTGTTGAACCAAATCAGTACCTCTATACCTTTGGACGATAAAAGCTGGAAACATGAAAATCTAGGATTCGCCCATTTTAACTACTTTGATACCATATTCGTTTAGAGCATTGACAAACTAACAGATCTATACGTTGTAGCATTACGGTTGGTAGCTTCTATAAAACTTTGCAGATTTTTCAAATTTTATCATTTTTCGTCCATGGTCAAAATTACCTCTGAATAGACGCTGCTGATGGATATATCAGCTAAACCGTACCAGATATCGATATTATCCATAGGACCTTTTTTAATCAGCTCGACGAGATCTACAAAATATTCCTTTCTACCAAATCAGTATCTCCAACCCTTTTGACGGTAATAAGCTGGAAACATGAAAATCCAGGATTCGTCAATTTTAACCATTTTGATACCATATTCGTTTAGAGCATTCAAAAACATGAAGGTGCATAGGTTGTAGCACTATGGTGGGTAGCTTCCAAAAAAATTTGCAAATTTTTTCAAATTTTATCATTTTTCGTCCACGTTTGAAATTACCTCTCTATAGACACTGCAGATGGATTTATTAGCCAAATCGTACCAGATATCGATATTGTCCAAAGGACCTTTTTTAATCAGCTCGACGAGTTCTTCAAAACACTCCTTTGTACCAAGTCAGTATCTCCAACCCTTTTGACGGTAAGAAGATGGAAACATGAAAATCCAGGTGTCGTCAATTTTAACCATTTTGATACCATACTCGTTTAGAGCATTCAAAAACAAGAAGATGCATAGGTTGTAGCACTATGGTGGGTAGCTTCCATAAAAATTTGCAGATTTTTCAAATTTTATCATTTTTCGTCCATGGTCAAAATTACCTCTGAATAGACGCTGCAGATGGATATATCAGCCAAACCGTACCAGCTATCGATATTATCCATAGGACATTCTTTAATCAGCTCGACGAGATGTACAAAACACTCCTTTCTAACAAATCAGCATCTCCAACCCTTTTGACGGTAATAAGCTGGAAACATGAAAATCCAGGATTCGTCAATTTTAACCATTTTGATACCATATTCGTTTAGAGCATTCAAAAACAAGAAGATGCATAGGTTGTAGCACTATAGTGGGTAGCTTCCATAATAATTTGCAAATTTTTACAAATTTCATCATGTTTCGTCCATGGTCGAAATTACCTCTGAATAGACGCTGCAGATGGATATATCAGCAAAACCGTACCAGATATCGATATTGTCCATAGGACCTTTTTTAATCAGCTCGACGAGATCTACAAAACACTCCTTTCTACCAAATCAGTATCTCCAACCCTTTTGACGGTAATAAGCTGAAAAACATGAAAATCCAGGATTCGTCAATTTTAACCATTTTGATACCATATTCGTTTAGAGCATTCAAAAACAAGAAGATGCATAGGTTGTAGCACTATAGTGGGTAGCTTCCATAATGATTTGCAAATTTTTACAAATTTCATCATGTTTCGTCCATGGTCGAAATTACCTCTGAATAGACGCTGCAGATGGATTTATTATCCAAATCGTACCAGATATCGATATTATGCATAGGACCTTTATAGCGCAGCTCGACGAGATCTACCAAAATTCCATTGCACCTAATCCCTATCTCGACTACTTTCCATGCTAATTAGCTGGAACATGAAATCGATGGTTATGGTAATTGCAACAAATCTGAAGGCATTATTGATAGAGAACTTCGAAACAAAAAAATCCATGCATCATAGCACGTTTGGTTTAGATATACAGTATTTAGTATAGATACAATCAAATTATTCTAAAATATTGCGTAATAATAGAAGACATGAGATGTATTATAAGTTTGAAATTGTTTAACTTACTTTGTTGCAATAGTATTCAATTTTTTTTTAAATGAAATGAAAAAAAATGATGCTAATTGATAACATACTTAGGTTTTATTGGTTTAATTGGTTTAATTGTTTTTGCTTTGCTGTTTTAAAAACAAAATAGCTTTGGTAAAATAAATTCAAATTTCTTATAATAATTTTAAATAATGAATACAAATTTCTACGTAAATTAAAAATTGTTGGTATTTGTCTGAGCTAATAATATGTACGTAAATTAATTAACGATATAAATCTTTAATTTAAAGCAAACAAAATATTCATATGAAAACTAATTAATGATATAAATCTTTTAATTTGTGAAAACAAAATATACGCACATCAATATATTAACGCATAAAGCTTTAAATTAAAATGAATTAACAATATGAACTTTTAAATTTATAAACTGCAAATATAATAGATTTCATAAAATCTATTTATTTGTAGATTTACTTTTGTATAAGTTTGACATCCAAGTTTTAACTTGAGGTGCTTGTCTTTTCTGCAAACAAGAATGTTTTTTAATTACAAGATTGATATCGTTGAGCGAAGGAACTGTTCTGTTTTTTATATAATTTCCAAATTCCTTGTATATTGCGTTTTTTTCCTCATCTGTCCATCGTAATCTTTTTATATTCACTATCGGTGATACTGTAAAAAAAAGATATTGAAAGCTAGCATATTAATATAAAATGAGTACATGTAAATATATAGTTATAAGCAATACATACACGAATGTTTTCTTTTACGTGAAGCTTTTTTCTTATGAGAAATAAGTTTCTCATGTGATACTTCAAGGGATGTATTTGTACACGAAGTAGTAATTGATTCGTCAATATTATCTAAAACAGAAACCATATTTTATATACCGAATCTTTTCAAAAAATTTATAAATTATAAATACACAAAATTTATACCCATGGAAGATTCATTTGTTTTATTTAATTGGTTCGATCCAATGTTAGTAGCTTCTTTTATTGTATTTGTATCATCTATTTCAGAATCCGAATCATCTTTTTCCATACCAACCCCTTGAGCCATTTCCAAAAGGCGTGACATGATTAAAATTTCCCGTGAAGCAATTGGCTGTCTGTAATGTTGACGATGGATTTTTTCCTCGTGACCCAAAAAATTCGCTAAATCCACCACCTGATTTTCAGAAAGCTCTAGTTCAACACATTTTGTGGCAATATGTTTTCTGAGCTCTGTTCCCCGTAATCATTGAGGACATTCTGCTTTACAATCAACGGAAAATTTTCTCATTAATATGCATGCCCTCAAATGTTTAAACCGTTTTCTATAATAACCTGGTATCCCAAATAAAAATGGGTTTTTTGCATGCACTTTTGCATCATTACGATATTTTAATAACATAGATATGCAAATTACTTGCATTGAATTAACGAGGACAGATACTGTGCGATTTTTTTTTCCACGTATAACAAATCTTCTGTATTTCTTTACGTGTTCTCTTGCCTCAGGCGTTAATTTTGCAAATGCAGCAGGATCTGTTTTCTCATCTATATATTGATAGTTTTCATAATCTTTTATAAGAATTCGTTCTATTTCACCAGAACGGCGACGATTAAAAATTTGAATGGTTGTTAATACTGCCTCTGCTAATGATAACCATGCTTTATACGAAAACTCTATTTTTAATTTTTTATACGCCTCATCTCTCATGTGCTTTAAATGCTCTCGTAATTTTTTTATGTCTTCATTTGAAGGAAGAACAATTTTTTTTCGTCGTTTATTTTGCATTTGGGTCTCTTCAACGGTCTTATTTACATTAATACCAAAATCCTCCTCGAAAAGTTTAAGAAAATTTTCAATATTTTCTTTTGATTTTGAGTCATGATTTTTTATGCATTCGCTAATATAAATATTACCTATTTGTTTAAGAAAAGTACCCATGTTCGATGCAACAGATGGAGCTCTATATGTATTGGTATCATGATTTAATCCTGCAATTATATTAATTGCAGCGACGCAGTCATCGTAGTACACTGGATCGTAAATTGATGCAAAATCTGTGATTTTTTAATTGATTTGTTTTACGGCGTATAGAAACCGTGCAGTTAATCTTAATCGAGCACGAATAAGATCATGTTGGTGTTGTGACCGATATTTAATACTTAGTTTATTTCCGTAAATAATTAGTAATTTATCGTATCTTAGTAGCAATGTGAATTTATCTTCTCGTAGTACTGGAAAAATAACTTTTCTCATAATTTCACTTGCAACTGCATGTATACGACCTAATGTTGCACGAGCATTTACCATTACACTTCTTTTCTGTTTTTTTGTTGTTGAAATACATCGATCATAGTGATGACGTATTGTAGTTTTCGAGAAAAATCCTTTACACTTTGAGCATGCAGTGTAATCACAAGCCTGCTTTTCTCTCTTTTTATTAGGTCTCCTACATACGATTAATTGACCTTTATTATACTCATCATTAACGTTGTGTAAAAAATCACCTTTTCGTCTTAGAATGTCAATTATCTGTTTTCGCTCTTTATTTCCTTTAGGTAACAAAATAAATTTTTGTACTTCCTCTTCGTTTGCATGTTTGTTTTCCAAATGGCGTGATATTTTAGTTTGTTGTGTCTTACAGAAGAAACAAAAGTTTTTTTACAGCCTGCATTAGTAGAGCGTTTTGCAACAAGCATGTTTAAATCATCACAGGCAGATGATCCAGGTGCATTAGTTGATGAATCTATATCCGTTGATATATTCGACTTCTTTGAATTATTTACGTCTTTTAGAACATTTGAATTTTTATTTTGTTCGAGTTCATTATAGTTAAATGAATCGGATGATATACTCTCATCTGATGGAACATAATCAGGATCAAGTATGTTATTATTAATATTAATGGCTTCATAGGCATTATTAGGAGCTGATATCAGGATTTTATCAAACTCCTGGATGACAGGTGAATCAATTGTCCCCATAATATCATTTTGTATAATAGCACAAGGAGCTATTTCTTTCAACTGATAGTCATGTTCTTGAAAGACAGGAGAAAAAGAATTCTCTTTTTCTTCACTTTCAACTAAAAATGCAAAGAGTTATCATTAAAGCTTACAGGTTATTGGCAAGCAATATTACTTTAAGATATTATTATAACATGCAAATACTACTGCTTATAACATTAAAATGTAAGTACTAATTCTCTTTAAATTTAAAAGAAAAGTAAAATTACTACCTTGAAAAGCATTGCTGTCTCCGTTTACTTGTTTTAAAATATCCTGCAATACTATAATTGGATAGTTCAGTTGATTCTTATTATAACTACTCATGTTATTCTTTTTTATTCGCTTCAGTACAATCAATAGCACATTGTTCGTTGCTTCTTAATAGAGTAGTAAAACAATTTTGGGTAACGAAGGAAGTATTTACCAGTGCACTGAACAGAATGATAATAAAATTAGAGTCACATTTCACATAGCTGCTTTCAAAGCATTCTTTTACTATAGTTAAACCAGAAAATACTATTAATATACATGGATAAAATCTAGTAGATAAATAATTTAGTTGTACATTGTTCATTACCTTTTAATAAAGTGGTAATACAATGTGGGGTAACGAAGAAGGTATTCACTAACGCACTAAACAGAAAAACAATAAAAGTAGAGTCACATTTCATATAGCTGCTTTCAAATCATTTTTTTACTACATTTATACCAGAAAATACTACTAATTTATATTTCATGACTAAAATCTAATGGCTAAATAATTTAACAAATAAAAGATGTACATGCATATAAATTTTATAAGTTTACACAGTTCAAAATAATGTATGTTAATAAAGCAATTGAAATAATGGAAACCAATTGTGATGGAAAAATAAAATATTTGTGAATGGATCGATATATATAAATTCTTTTTATGAGTAAAACTATTGATACTTTACATTCGTAAGACTTTTCTTGTCAAGTTTATTTTATAATAGTTAAAAAATTAGATTTTTATTTTCAAATATATTTTTATAGATAAAATTTTATTCATTATGTTAAACTTACATGTTTGTAACAATGGACGCCACGCTTTGCACAATATAAATTGTACTACGAGAACCTTCGACAGTTTTTTGTTTAACCGCGGAATATGTTTATGCAGGTTCTCTATTGGATAGAAGTTCAAAATTTAAATTTTGCGCCTTTTTTAAAATTATTATTTGACTGTCCTAAAGCATAAAATATGTACTGTTACATTGAATTTATGTGTAATTGTTTATTGAAATTATTCAACTTTTGATTAAAATTAAAATAAACTGAATTATGAATTATACATACCATTTCCATATATAATATTCAAGAATCCAGGAAATTTTATATTTTACCAAACATTTTATATGGTATAGGCGATCATCACTTAAGAATATTAAAAAATGCATTATTAAAATTTGTTAAAAGAAAAAAGGTAGAAAGTGATGAAATTTTGTGTGATCCACTAAATTTCAAATTGATTACTAAAGGTGCTTATACAGTTTCGCGGTTCAATTCGGGCTAACCGCTAAACTCCGGTGTCCACGATATGAAAGAAATAGTTTGAGTCCAGTTCCGATAACTGTTAATCAAATCAATGGTGGCTCTAACGGAAAAGTAACTATTCAAATGGTTTTCGGAACACTTTTTCGGATCGTGGTCACCGGACTTAATTGATTCAAGCTATCCGCCAACTTTCCGTTACGGTTCCAGCAGTAATAGTATGAGTGAGTTAGATCGCCTGTCCTTTTTCAACTCATGTTTTTGCGAAGACATCGGAATGTTGTCGGATAGTTTGAATCACTTTTACGATTTAAATCAGTCGCAGTGATACAACTTTTAGGAAAAAATAGCTAGATTGATCACGATCGATCTAATATGAGAAAAGGCTACTTCTGCAAGCTGAGTTTGCCCCTGTTACTGTTACATACCTGCTCCAATTATTTTATGTGACTAATAATATTATTACAACGCACATGTAGTATTGCTCAATCATCTTGCATCAGGCGAGGGGCAGTGGGAATAAGAGGGGCAATGGATTATCTAGGGAATTCTAGTGGACACCGTCAAATTTTAGTTCGGTTATCCCTTTGACGTCAAAAGAGTTGTCAAAATCTAAATTAACCTGTATTTTGAAAATATACAGAAGAATAAATATTTTTAAAAAACAAATAAGAGGAAAGAAAGAAAGGATTTTAATAATATATGAAGAAAAAATATCAGGTGTGTATTAGTTAATAGGAAACGTTGAAGTAATTGTAAGTTATTAAGAAAATATAGTTTGTGGTTTTTATATTTCTGTTACAGGTTAAATACTGTTTCTGATGAGCTTCAGTTACAGAGAAGAAATATATATAGACCAATAAATAAAAAAGAACTAATTTATCAAGCATTTCTATGTGGACCAGTCATTTCAGTAATTGTGATGTAATATTTAAATAGTAAATTGTGTAAGCGTTTGGTGTATATACACAAAGAAATTTTATTATAAATTAATGATTATATATAATAATGTTTTGATTCCTATTACACAATAAATTAAAGCTATATAGTTCAATTAAAATATTCTTTTTCTTTACTCTTTATCCAAATTCTGTACATATATAGTAATTACATATTCTCGTAGAATCTATCCTTTAAACTAATTAAATTGTAACTATTTGAAATGTGCAAGTCATAACTATTTGCTTCAATGATATTTATTATTCAACGTAAGAGAAATTGCATAGAGCCTCTGCAAATTTCTTATCTATATGTCACATCCTTCCACATTATCTTTTATGACATTTATATGCCTCCTTTACAATATTTTCTTCTAGTCTATAACATATAAAAATAATTTTACAATCATTAATTATTATACGCAGATCTGATGATTATGCTGATCTCTAATTAATTTTATAAATATTGAAATCATTGATAAATCATTGTCTAGTTAAATTTGAAAAATACGCATTTGAATGATGTTATTTAAATTTGGTATCTCTTTTGTGAGATATGTTCTCATAGTACTTGGGAAGATAAAGTTCTTTAAAAGGTATGTGTATACTAATGAGTTCATTTTGCTTTCAGCTTCGAATAGTTTTTCAACTACGTGTTTGGATATACATTTTGAACATAGAATATACTTATTTTGTTACTCCTATTATAATGTTGACAGAATTGATAGGAAGATATATCAATCATCTGAAAATAATAGAATATATAAATGGCGACTAGATAAATTAAGGATTTAGGACAGATAATTCTCAACAACAAATGGGAGTAACAAAATAAGTATTGTATATTAGGAATGGATATCCAAATATGTAGTAAGAAAATTATTTGAAGCTGCAAACAAGATTAACACAGCAGTATACATGAATGTATTGGAGGACAATATCCTGTCAAATGTAAAGAAAAGATATCATGTAGATGAAGTACCAAACATTATATTTAAGTTCAATAATTTAAGTCAAGTGTCTAGATTCTTCAAATTTAATAGAGCAATAGTTTACCTATCTTCCTCACATTGATAGAATCAATTAGACAGCAGAATAAGCATACTTCAGCTTATTTGAAAATATCTAGAGAAATATTGGTATATGCTGAAAACTAGAAGAAGAAGGAACAAACAAGGCAAATAAATGTCACACAAGATGTGAAAGAATGTGACAGATCAATAAGAAATTTGAAGAGTCTCTATGCAATTTGTCTCACATTGAATAATACAAATAATTGAAGCAAATAGTTATGACTTACACATTTCAAATAGTTGCAATTTAATTAGTTTAAAGGATAGATTCTACGAGAATATGTAATTACTATATGTACGTATAGTATTTGGATAAGGAAGAAAGAAAAATAGTATTTTAATTGAACTAGCTTTAATTTATACTAATAGGAATCAATACATTATTATATATAATTATTAATTTATAATAAAATTTATTTGCGTATATACACTGTGACCATGTACTATTTTAAGATAGTACATGTTCACTAAAAAGATATATATATATCTATCTATAGAACATTGAGACATATTATGGTCATATTATCAAGGCCATAATATCATGTCCTATACGCTTGGCCTACCTATCATCGGAAATGCCGTATAACGTTCGGTGATTGATAGGTCATAAAGTAGAGTAACGATCGTGGCCCATAAGTCGTATGTTAAATGGGTCTAACGAACTACGGCCTTCCGCGGCTCCCGAATATTCAAGTTGAATTTTCGGAAGAAGTCAGACCTTGGATCTGATTGGTAGTACCAATAGCTTAATCGGCTCCGCCAATTAGATTTAGAGTTACGAATAGTTGGGGATAAGGGACCAACAGCTCGTTGCTGGTGTCTCCCGATTTTTGCGACACTCGTTATTTAGTCCTGGAGAGGACCAGACGTTAATTTTGCGAGACTCGTATCTTAGTCCTGAAGAAGATCGGACGTGATTTTCGGCAACTCGTATTTCGGAAAAGACGTAGTGAATAACTGTGGAAGCTGCTCTGCTCCGCTCCTCGCTGCTCTGCTCTGCTCTGCTTCGACCTGCTCTGCTCATCTCGGCTCTACGCTGCTTGACGCTGCTCAGCTCCGCTCTGATCTGCCCTGCTCGACGCTGCTCTGCCCTGCTCTGCTCTGCTCTGCTCTTCTCTGCTCTGCTCAGCTCTGCTCGACGCCGCTCCGCTCTGCTCTGCTCCGCTTTATTCTGCTCAGCCGTCGTCCTCCAGCTCCAACGGAAAAGGTTAGCGGGAGTCCCAGCTCCTAGAAATCCTTATATCACGAGTAAACTTCGAAAACGCGCTTAATAGCCGTGAAATCGTCAAAAACCACGAATTACGAGTTAAATATTACTCCCAAAGTGCGTGGATTGGGAATTAGGGACATAAATGAGAAATTGGAACAATAGTCTAATATCGAGGAACTTTGAGATTCGCTAGTAATTCAAGGACACCGTCGTCTTTGGGTTTTCGGATATGAAATGTACATAATTTTTATCTATAACTTACGTTAAGTCCTTTTATCGATTACCGTGTATATAATGTCGTATTAAAGTATTGTATTTTCCGAGAAATTGGTTATGCGCTTACAGTATAGTTGATGGGTCGAATTCGGGTATAAAGAGTGACCGGGATATTCGTTCAGTTTCGAATTTCAGTTACGTTTCGTACAGTTCGTCGCGTTTAACCAGGGGTGCATCCCGAGGTCGAATTCTCCCCGAAAGGAGCTACCTCGTTCGATCACCTCGTGGTAATACAGTTCGTTTTCTCGTCAGAAGGAACCCCGGAGGTGAATTCTCCCAGAAAGAGCTACTCCGTTCGGTTCTCTTCGCGAGAGTATAGTTTCGTTTAGTTAAAAGGTCGCAGGAGAAACACCTGCCTTGGGTAGGCCTTTATTTGATTAGTTAGTTGTTTGGTGAAGAAATTCGTTGGATTGATCCCGAGCACTCCGGAAAACCGTTTTCTACGCCATTTCGAGTTATAGTTTTGTAGAATACGAATAACGATCTATGCGCTATGAAGTCTGACAAATACAGCAATGTCTTTTTGGAAATATAGACACTTTATTATCGAATATAGTATGTAGTGATTTGACCCGAACTGCCAAATCCTTTTGCATTTTACGTTTCAGGAACTCACCCACTCTCCGCTTCCGCAATCCTACTCTTATATTCACTGAGCTAGTTGGCATTTTAGTTTGACGAATACAGTATTTTGCAGTCACTACAGTACAGTGGTTCTTTCGGGAACCTGGCGCCCAACTTACGTTACAGATTTTGATTTAGTTACAGCTTACGAATATCTCAGGGTTAGCCAAAATTTTTGTAGTGTAGAAACACCAAACGCTTTCACAATCACTATTATAACATAATTACACCATAATTATTGAAATGACTGGTCCACACAGAAATGCTTCATAAATTACTCCGTTTTTATTCATTGGTCTATATATATTCCTTTGCTGTAATTTAAACTCATCAGAAACAGTATTTAACCTGTAACAGATATAAAAAACCACAAAGTATATTTTCTTAATAATTTACAATTACTTTAACATTTCCCATTAAATAATACTCATCTGATATTTTTTGTTTATATATTTATTAAAATCCTTTCTTTCTTTCCTTTTATTCGTTTTCTAAAAATATTTATCTTTCTGGATTTCTTCAAAATACAGGTTAATTTAGCTTTTGACAGCTCTTGACGTCAAAGGGATAGCCGATCTAAAATTTGACGGTGTCCACTAGAATTCCCTAGATAACCCCTTGCCCCTCTTATCACCACTGCCCCTCGCCTGATGCAAGATTATTGAGCAATAAGTGTACCAAAACCAGAGATGAAACGGGAGATTGCTCATGCGAGGTCCCGAGGCAATCCCTACCGGTAGGCGGCGCTGGTGTTGGCAAACGCGTGTCTCAGGTCCATCTAACCCCTAACGCCATCTATCGGAAGAGACCACGAAGCACGAGCGTTAAGCTTAGAATAGGGTAAAACATATATGCATTGTTGCCAGAAAGCGGAATAAAGAGAGAGCGGAGATATTTTCTCGGACCTCTCTGTCTTTCTCGCTGTTAGCTTCTAGCAGAAGAGTCGAGGCAAAATCTTTCCGTTTCGCTTTGCCGAAAATCTACCAATATTCGATGTCATTTACATTTGCAGGCCAATGCTTTATACATGGTTTTTTCAGCATATTTATTTATCAGCATTGACTTATTTAAATCAATAATAAAATAAGGAAATGCGTATTTGATATATAATAATTATTTTAACTATAATTTCATCGTTATATTTCGCTTATTTCCGTAAAATCTGCATTTCTTTAGTTTATTATTGATTATTGTAAGTCAATGGCCATTAAAAAAAATTTAATCTTAAAAAAAAAAAGAAAAGTACCGTTCAGGAATCGAACCCGGACCCACAAATCGCCACGCGATTACCTTACCGCCTAGACCACGAGGCTTCTTCAGTGCACCGTAAACAGATAGTCTTTTTAAGGGCTTGAAATCTTCTTTTAAACCATATAAATAAACGAGCAACCGACAGCTTTATTCATTATTATTCTGTCATAATGGTACACAAATTAAGGAATAATTATATTTTGAATAGTTTTCAAAAGCTTTTCCAATAGCCAAGAACGAAGATAAATAATGAACGCTCGCAGTTTCCGTTCTTGGTTATTGGAAAAGCTTTTGAAAATCTACATTATATAATTATTCTTTAATTTGTGTACCATTATGATAGAATAATAATGAATAAAGATGTCGGTTCTTCGTTTATTTATATGGTTCAATAGAAGATTTCAAGCCCTTAAAAAGACTATCTGTTTACGGTGCACTGAAGAAGCCTCGTGGTCTAAGCGGTAAGGTAATCGCGTGGCGATTTGTGGGTCCGGGTTCGATTCCTGAACGGTACTTTTCTTTTTTTTTTTAGGATTAAATTTTTTTTAATGGCCATTGACTTACAATAATCAATAATAAACTAAAGAAATTCAGATTTTACGGAAATAAGCGAAATATAACGATGAAATTATAGTTAAAATAATTATTATATATCAAATACGCATTTCCTTAATTTATTATTGATTTAAATAAGTCAATGCTGATAAATAAATATGCTGAAAAAATCATGTATAAAGGCATTGGCCTGCAAATGTAAATGACATCGAATATTGGTAGATTTTCGGCAAAGCGAAACGGAAAGATTTTGCCTCGACTCTTCTGCTAGAAGCTAACAGCGAGAAAGACAGAGAGGTCCGAGAAAATATCTCCGCTCTCTCTTTATTCCGCTTTCTGGCAACAATGCATATATGTTTTACCCTATTCTAAGCTTAACGCTCGTGCTTCGTGGTCTCTTCCGATAGATGGCGTTAGGGGTTAGATGGACCTGAGACCCGCGTTTGCCAACACCAGCGCCGCCTACCGGTAGGGATTGCCTCGGGACCTCGCATGAGCAATCTCCCGTTTCATCTCTGCCAAAACCTATAAGGTAAAATTTTACCATGTAGGATTGCCAATTTTTCGAAAATATATATGCTGATTGGCTAATTCACAGCAAATTGGCAATCCTACATGGTAAAATTTTACCTTACAGGTTTTGGTCGGACTCACTCTAAGGCCTGAATTTATAAATGTAACTTAAGCTTAGCAGTTAGCACCAGTTAGCACGGTCTTAACTAGATCAATTGTCTCACTTTAACCTTCAATACAGTGCTAAGTTCGGTCTTTGTCTTAAGTAATTTTTAAGCTAAAATTCGAGCCTAAGCTTATCATTGTATTGAAGGTTAAGATGAGGCAATTTAATTTTTCTAAACCGTGCAAAGCTTAAGTTCTGTTTTAAGATACGAATCTACACGTGCATGAACATGATTACAGTTCCCGCAATTGCTGTAGCCAGCTGTAGCTCCCAGTAGCTCCTATACTGGAAATAAATGCTAATAAATTCTTAAAAATATGGCATTGACAGATTGATATATTTGTGTTAGTGATATATGTCAGATAAGTAAAAATTAAATTGTTCATATACCATAAAAGATATATTGCTTTGTATCATATTTATTGCAGGTTACTGTTAAATTGACGATGAACTCCTTATGTATCTTGTTACAAAGAATGTAACCGCAATTAAATAAGTATATTATCTCAATGCAACTAATGTGAGGAATATAACATCTGCATACCATGTAACAGAGAATGCGCAGTATTAATAAAGTTCAAATCATTATGTGTTAAAATTGTACAATACTGTACATTTAACCCTTATTGATTTGGCAATATATATCTTCTACAGCGAAGTCAAGAAAGCAACCAAAATCTATATAGGAGTTTCTTAGATAGTGATAATATTACATTTTAATCTGCAATTTAATTTATATAGAAATAATATAACTTGTGTGTCTAATAATTTGGGTAAAAGTTATTGCAATAGGAAGCTGTAGTAAAACCATCTGCTTAGCTGAACGTGATATTATTTATTTTATTTTATATTTAAATACAAACATCATGAACATTTAACGGAGACTGCAAACACATGTTAGGAACATACTATTATTTATATCCGGATATATTGTAAAGGAATTTGTGAAAAATGGTAATGATTCTACTAAAATAAGAATTAAAACATGAGAAAGCATCATCAGTGCTGTAATAATTGGGAACCACATAGACTTCTACAGAATTCTGTTTAGTAAGAAAAATGAGCATTTATTTTTGTATTATACTATAATTTATATCTACTAACAGAATCTATTATGTTATTTAGTACTGTATATCCTGTGTACACCTTATGTACATTAATTGTTGAAGCACTTTACTAACATCCTGTATACTCTATTATGGAGGATATAATGAAATACATATTAAATAAGCGGCATTACACATTATATTTATTTTTTGAAATGGCAAGAATTAATATATCTCACCATAATATTCAATAGATTTTAACTAATGATTATTTTAATCTACCTATTACTCGTTAGGATTTGCAAACTACCTAATAGGGATGAAAAGTAATTAGGGTTGCTACATTTGGAAGAATACACATGTAATTCGAATTTAAAACACTTGTTTAAATAATACAAACACATTGCACGCAAGACTTTCAACATAAATTTCTGTAATAAAGATAGTAAATCAAATTGAAGATACTAAACAGCCTTGTGTCAATTTATTATATTATTATGTAGATCTCCCTAAATGACATCTGTGCGTAGGGTATGTATTTATAAGTTAAAAAATATAGAAAAAATAAATTGCTTTAACGTTAGAAACTAGAAAACCTGAAATTGGAACAAACTAATATTTAATGTTAAAAATTGTGTTATTATTTTAATTTATAAGTTAAATATGTACACAACCTTTGCATATATAGTAGTATTTAAAAAGATCCACATAACAATAAAAGTGATAATTTGCAAATGTTCTGTAGTACCTTCAAAATGATCAGTTAAAATTATTATAGTAAATGGTGGTGAAGGCTTTGCAGAATAAGTTAAAAGATTTGAACCATAGTTTTAAACATGAATTATATGTAATCTTCTAAACGAGGGAATACTAATTCTATTTCATTTCCGTTGGGTAAATTACGAAATCCAACAAATTATATTAAACTTAAAATAACTATTAGCTAAAATGAATTAAATCGTATAGTGATAAATATTAGTACTTGGCATTTAGAAAATAAATGCAGTGTGTAATTCCTTATTCCATGAGTAGTTTGCATCAAAAGGGATCGAAAGAATATTTTAAGTGGACCAAGAAAGTATATCCTAGGGCCGTGTAACGGAGCAATTCAGGCAAGCCTCATGTACAACATAGGGAGTAAAAATCTGAACATGGAAATTTGGGTTGGCAGCAGTGATTATTAGGTCTAATGACGTCATTTTTCATAGAATCAGATTTTTGCCAAATGGGTAGTACACGAGACTTCTGACAGGTCCATTAGTTTACATTAATATCTTTTTAACAATGTTAAATGCGAAGCATGTGTTATCAATTGGTGAAGTAATGTATTTAATAATTATCACTACGATTTGTAGCTGACAAAATGTAATGAAATGTTATTACTGAATAAAATAAATTAAACCTTGATTTTGAGTGTTTTTAATTAAATTAAAACTGTAGATATTGTTATGTTAACATGTAAAAAAAATGGAAATTGCCGGTTTTGTATAAGAATTATATAGGGCAGTGCTTTATAATTAATTTTGAAGTGGTATGATAAATGAAAAAAAGTTTAATTTGTTGAAAGTGAATTTTATTAAACTTTTAAAGGTGTTATATAATTTAAAATTATCTTTTAATTAATACAAATATTTGTATTTCTATAGCGCGATAATTGCATAAAGGTATCGTTTCCTGGTTTCATGAAGATTTATTGGTGTAAAAGGACCACAATGGTATTACGTCAGTCAAAAGAACTGGCCAAAAACTAGGAATAGAAAAAGTACAGCTTTGTAGTCGTATTAGATATAAAAATTATATATTGAGACCAATAATGAATATTTTATTGTTTAGGCCTTCAATTAAAAATCAAAAGGGCCACCAATAAACTCGCTACATCCTTGAACCTGTCAATAGTCTCGTGTATACTAACCATTTGGCAAAAATCTGATTCTACAAAAAATGACGTCATCTAGCATTTCAATCACTGCTGCCAACCCAAATTTCCATGTTCAGATTTTTACTCGCTATGTTGTACATGAGGCTTGCCTGACTTGCTCCGTTACACCGGCCCCTAGGGCCGGTGTCAGATGGAAATTTTGTGCAACATAATAAAACCTCAAATGAGCGTCCCGAAATTTAGGTTGGCACCAGTGCGGATGTGAGGCTAAAACGGAAACAGGGTATGTCACGTGGTACATTAAAGGGTACGGGCTCAGGTAGGAAAATTTATCGAGTTTAATTATTATGCTAATAGTTATAATAAAACAAGTATAAAAGCCATCGTGACATTCCATAGGATGAGCCAGAAGAGCTGAATGAAGAGTTGAATCATTAGTCAATAATAAATAAAAGGTTACCAAATTTATTTTTTTCTCTTGCTACATAGTAGAAATTTTAATTAAACTATTACTTCTTGTTTTATACTAATCCAATGGAGTTATTGGAGCAGCTTTTCTTACATGTGGGTAGCTTCGCATCCAGGAATATTGTCTTTATAAATTTGAATAATAACTTTCACCAATGGATCTTCTCTATTGAAAGTTAAGAGAATGAAGAGGTAGAAGTTGTGCAATATACTGGGTTCGCTTTATTCTCCTCATCAGAATCATTGTCTTCATCTTTGGAGCTGCTCCAATAACTCCATTGGATTAGTATAAAACAAGAAATAATACTAATTAAAATTTCTACTGTGTAGCAAGAGGAAAAAATAAATTTTGCTAACCTTTTATTTATTATTGACTAATGATTCAACTCTTCATTCAGCTCTTCTGGCTCATCCTATGGAATGTCACGATGGCTTTTGTACTTGTTTTATTATAACTATTAGCATAATAATTAAACTCGATAAATTTTCCTACCTGAGCCCGTACCCTTTAATGTACCACGTGACATACCCTGTTTCCGTTTTAGCCTCCCATCCGCACTGGTGCCAACCCAAATTTCGGGACGCTCATTTGAGGTTTCATTATGTTGCACAAAATTACCATCCTACACTGGCTCGTACAGTTAGGCTTAGGCCCGTAAAATCATGTAAAGCGTCTGCTGTTACGTCCTTTTCATCTAAGATAAAAAATGATAAAAGTTTAAAAATCTGCACATTTTCACGGAAAAATCTCAGCATGGTGCAATAACGCATGGATCTTTTTGTTTTGAAGCATTTTAAACGATTAAGACATCAGATTTGATGTAATTAGCGAAATTATCATATTCATTTCCAAACTAATTATCATCGAAAGGAGTCGAGCTGGGGGATAAGTCCAATGGAGTCTTTTGTAAAATTCGTTGAGCTGAATAAAAAAGGTCCTATGGTTAATACCGATATCTGGTATGTACTGTTTGGCTGATATATCCATCTGCAGCGTCTATTCAGAGGTAATTTTGACCATGGACGAAAAATGATAAAATTTGAAAAAATTTGCAAATTTTTATGGAAGCTACCCACTATAGTGCTACAACCTATGCATCTTCTTGTTATTGAATGCTCTAAACGAAAATGGTATAAAATGGTTAAAATTGACGAATCCTGGATTTTTATGTTTCCAGCTTATTACCGTCAAAAGGGTTGGAGATACTGATTTGGTAGAAAGGAGTGTTTTGTACATCTCTTCGAGCTGATTAAAAAATGTCCTATGGATAATATCGATAGCTGGTACGGTTTGGCTGATATATCCATCTGCAGCGTTTATTGAGAAGTAATTTTAACCGTGTACGAAAAATGATAAAATTTGAAAAATTTGCAAATTTTGATGGAAGCTACCCACAATGGTGTTACAACCTATGGATCTTCATGTTTTTCTGTGCTCTAAACGAATTTGGTATTAAAATTGTGGTAATTTGAAGATCTTGGGTTTTCATGTTTCCAGCTAGTTATCGTCCAAAGATATAGAGATGACGGTTCAGTGCAGCAAAGTGTTTTGTATACTTCGTCGAGCTGAGTAAAAAACTTTGTATGGATAATATGGATATCTCTTATGGATAGGCTGAGAAATTCATTTGCAGGGTGTACTGTTGCGTTCTATTCCCCATCGACGAAACCTGATAAAAATGTAAATATATTTGCAATTTGATTGGTAGCTAGCCTTTATGATACTTTAACGTATGGATCATTTGGTTTTCAATGCTCTACTCTATTATGGGTATCAGAAATATTGTAATTGGTGGAACCGGAAGCAAGATGATCTCAGCATTATACATAAACGTATAGGAGAACAATATCCTTTTAAATGTAAAAAGATATCTTGTGGAAGAGGTGCCAAACATTATATTTTGTGTACAATATTTCAAGTGCTTGTTCTTCCATTTTAATACAGCAATGATTTACTAATCATATTAAAATTTGTAGGATTAATTAATCTGTAGGAGAACCATACATGAGTATTTAAAAATAGCCAGAGAAATATTGGCATATGTTTGAAAGTAGAAGATGATCAGGAAATGTATTTAACACACAGAAATCAAAACTCGGATTATTATTATGACAAACTTTGGAGAAGGATGTCGCTTCGAATGTTTGCTAGATGATGGTAATATCTTGAAGTATGGAGAGAGAAAGAGAGAGAAAGATGTTTGAGAAAATTGTATTCAGTGAAACCAGTCTGGGGCTAAACAGTCCTCCCAGTTTGGTGTACAAGCTTATACAGTTATATAAGCTGTGTCGAATTACTTGTGATTAGTTGTCGCGGGTGGTGTGGCGGGAGGGGGGGGGGGACCAGACGGTGATCACTGGCTATACTATTTCTTCTCGCACACTTGATTTACTGTAACCAGTTTAAGCAGATAAGTGGAGTTTTGTATAGTTAACGTCAAGCTCCTTCGTTAAATGGAGCCACCATAAATTACGTGCGAAAGTTTGGACCGTTGAAATATTGACCGTAAGAAATCTCTTTCTTTATTTCTGCTACAAGTTACTACTGTTACAGAAAATCTACATTTATTTATATACATTCAGGACATTTGAAAACAGCTTTTACACGGTTTCCTCAAAAAATCTATAAATTAAAAATATGTGTAAACCTTGTAGATTTTGTACAAAGTAAAGATTTTTACGTATACATAGTTTCGTTATCACCATTTTAAACTATGTATACGTTTGGTTTTTATATGTATAATGAAATTATATTATATACAGGCCATTACAAATGAGTTGCCCCATGTCCCCAAACTATACAGTTTTTAATAAATGTCCTCAAATAATACATTCTGTATAAATTTTAAAATTTCCTTCTTTTAAGAGATGTACATTAAAAAAATAATGATAATATATAGGTGACGAACAACATACAAATCTTTGTATGCTTCAAAAAATCATAGCTTTGAAATGTCCTCAAACTATACGCTTTACATATATATATATAAATGTGTAAATTTATTCTCTACTATACATTGTAACGGGCGGAAATTAAATTCGCCCAGAATTACGAAAAAACCAAATTTATTCACCAAATAAATCACACGCGAACAACTAAAAGATATTGGGTCACCCTTCCAGGATTCACGCCCACTTATAATAGAAATCAGTCACTTCGCTCCACACACTACACACACGGCCCACAAGAAAAAGGGCGGAAAGGCAAGAACAGCAATTGCAAGAAAGGGGAAGAAAAACTAATAGGTGGACGGAACGGGGTAAAATGTCAGGGGAATGCGGGAAGACAGGGAATAAGGGAATACCGGCAGCACTTCCAGTAGTCCCGATCGGCGAAACTAATCCTTGGTCGAATCACTACAGTATTCCCGACTCGGTTTGTGTGGAGAATATCCTCACAAAGTACGTAGAAGCAGTACGGCAGAAACGCACAGCGGCGATGTCGAAAGCGCGACAAAAAGTGGTCTTTTTCCGAATCTTCCTCTGATGTACCCAGTTCCGTCCTTTCCTTATTTGCACATCAAGCCAATCAATTAATTTGATTGATGACTGACAGGAGTATGATCCTAGACCGCAATCAATAAATAGGATCAATTCGTATTCCAATCCATTCCTTTATTTGGCACGAAACTGGATTGGCAGCACTGCTGGGGGACAGTGATGCTAGGTTGCGGACGCTAGCCAGCGTTGCCAACTCCGCCATTTTGATTATACTACGCTGTACAGTGATGTCAGTGATGCCAGAATCAAGATTTTAGCAACAAAAATAAAGTTAACCGCTAGCCAGCAGCAGTATAGAAAATTTGAAGGGAAGAGGTATATATCCCTTCCCTTCAAATTTTCTATACTGCTGCTGGCTAGCGGTTAACTTTATTTTTGTTGCTAAAATCTTGATTCTGGCATCACTGACATCACTGTACAGCGTAGTATAATCAAAATGGCGGAGTTGGCAACGCTGACGCTAGCACTCCCCAATAAGCGTCCATTTACTCACCAATACATGAAGCCGTTCAGAGCGTCCATGTGAAACCCTGCTACTCGCTGCACAAACACCATTACTAGGGTGCATCTATGTTTCGGCCTTCGTCGCGTAACCTCGGTATGTCTCGACTGCGAGGGAGAGCGGTATAGTTTTCTCGGACCTCTCTCTCCCTCTCTCTCTCTCTCTCACATTCGCTTGAACCTAGCTTGAGCCGTATAACATAGGAAAGCGAAAGAATAACAAATATTATTACATATTTTATTTTAATATTTACGAATTTGACATTGGCTTTATTGTAACACATATGTATATGTATATTTTTTAATAGATTTATTAAAAACTTAATGTAAATAATTGTAAAGATTTGGAATTTTTTAATAAATATTCAATGAAATATATATATATATATATTATCCGGTTTATTATTTCTTAAACATTTATGGAAACATTAATATACCGAATATAATTATGCAATGTAGGAAGAAAAGGAATGGAAGAAAGGATAAAGACTAATTATTACTCATTTTTTTTTTAATGTTAAGAGGGAAATGCATTACGCATACCCATGATAGGTTATGTAGGACTCCATAGCAAATCAGTTAAAGTAACTATTGCAATGTATACCTACTAAAGCCCCCTTAACAATTCCTGGAAAAATAAATATTATACAATTGATCACACACTTAGATAATTCGAATTTTAAATGTCTTTGCAAAGTAAGCGCTTCAAGCTATCCTTTAATTATTATCTTTGCAAAGTAGGCGCTTAAAGCACACTTTATTATAATGCAAAGATTATAAATTACACATTTAAAATAGAGAGACATTCATATTACAAATCATAATTAATATCAATATTTACTTCGTCATTACTGTTATCATCAAGAGCACATAAATTTAATTGACTCTTTTTTCCTGGAGGTTTTGATGAATATAAGATGTCACTACACATAGCCTGTAAATGTTCTCTTGTGACAGTCATTGTAAGAGATGTTTCTTTTTTAGATATTAATGCATATTTTATAACTAAAATGGAATTTAATGTTTCGTGCCCAAGTTTATTTCTCTTTCTCGTTTTGTTGTCTGGCAATATAGAAAAGCACCTCTCTGCTTCTGCATTTGAGTGTGGAAGAGATCTGAATATATTTAACAATGATCGTAAGTAAGGATATTTTATTTTGTTATTGCAGGTTTTTACAAAGCATATTGCCTTCCACATATCATCGAAAGACAATTTAGACCAATAAGTTTTGACACTTGAGCTTTCCTCTGTATATAATGATATCGATTCTTGTTTAATACATTCATCATTGAAAATACCTAAACGACGGGAAATTTGCAATAATTTTAAACAAGTATTTTCACGATCGTTATCAAATAATGCTATTTCTTTATTTAAAATGTTCAAATTTTGAAAGAAACTATCTGAAATAGGAAAACGATCACATATTTCTTGACTTGCTTTTATCAAGAAAGCTAAACAGTTTTGACGAATTAATGTCTTTTGATCTGAAGAAAGTTTATTTTCTATTAATTTATTTTCCAGGTATTCTGCGCAATCAGAACTCAAATCTATTTTTTCAATGGGAAGCTGATTGTCAATCCTGGAAAAGTTTATATTACGCAAATTAGGTAAAAATATTTCTTTTTTTATAAGAGCAGGCTTCATAAATTTTTATACAAAGAACATTAACAACTTAAAAGAAGCTTCGTACAACCTATGAATTTTGGTTCCGCGTGCTTGGAAAAAAGCATTAAAAGAATTAACTTTATTAAGCACGTGTTCGAGAAACAATAAATATGCTTTTGTTTCTATATCTTCCATTACAACCAGTAGCTGCTCTGCTTGAATGACTTTTTCTGCTACTTGCTCCAAGAAAAATTTATGTAATGTATTTCACTCTTCTAAGATACGTTGGATACATTGATGACGCGATAGCCATCGGGTTTCAGCATATTTTAACCCATTAACGTCCAAAATGTCAAAATTTCTTGCACGTTTTCAAAGTGATTTTTTCCTATGTAATTGGCGTTGAAAAAATTCTTGAACCACATATTCTGATGTAAAATTGCATGCTCTTTCAGAATCCGTTGCCAGAATCATGATAAAACTCACAGGAACAGAGATATGCTCGATTAAAACATAAAAAACACCTAAATTTTCGAAAAAAAAAATTTTTAGGATTTTTTTTCGAAGTGTTACGGTGAAGATATCACCTTGCGACCGTGATCAAAGGTGATCATGGAAGTTGAAGTTTAACAGGGAATTTTTTTGTTGACCTTGAACCATTGCTTCTTTACAAAATGGCGGAAAAAACGAATTTTTTTTTTCAATCTTCATCAACTTTTTTCTCGAAATCTATGGTCTTTAGAAAAAAATTCATGAAAACAAAAATGCCTTAGAATCGCTCGAGGAACATTCTCAAATTTTTTCAGAATTTTTTGAGACAATTTTTGATTTTCCGGGAAACTTGTGAAATGGAATTTTCAAAAATGTCTCCAAAAATTCTGAAAAAATTTTAGGATGTTTCTCGAGTGCTTCTAAGACATTTTTGTTCTTATGAATTTTTTTCTAAAGTCCATAGATTTCGAGAAAAAAATTGATAAAGTTGAAAAAATAAAAATTCGTTTCGGCCGCTATGTTTTAAAAACCTATTGGTAAAAAACGATTTCTATGCAAATTTTAGGAAGATTTTTTTACTCTTAGCGTTACCCAGAGACTACGGCGTGGACGTGGTAAAATTCTGTCTCCTTTGGGGTGCTTTTTTCACGTGAGTCCCCTTGCCTCTCACGTCTCGGGGTGCTTGTTTTCCGTGAGTCCCCTTGCCTCTCACTTATTCATACTTTTAGGTGTGCTTTTTTAGCCAACATTTATTGCAAATATTTAAATTACATGTTTTGCAGAAAATTCTTGTTCTTATTGGACAGTTTCCATTCGAACAAATCCTCAATTTGTCACTATTAGATCGTCCATGTGCTTTACTTTTGCGACTACTTTTTTGTAAGTAGTATTTGGCAATCGAAATAGTGAACTCTTTTATTCCAACTTTTTTCTTTCCATCGTTAGCAGCATTGAAAATTACAAGAGAATTAGTAATAGACGCCTGTATAAGTCTCATAAAAACTACCCATGTCCATTTTTTTGATCGTATACTTGGGAGTATGTCATTGCAATGTCCGTCATGCAGGTCAACACCTCCCATGAATTTGTTATATAGGTGAAAAGCTTGCGGAAAAGGTATTTCAATTTTAGATTTAGCCTCTGCGCTGTATCTTTTTGAAATAGATAGAGGATTGACACCTGCTGCAGTTGAAGCTATTGAGACGGGCTTCGAATCCATGATAGTAATGAAATTTATGCCACTGTTTACGTCGTGCTTCACCACATATGTCCCTCTTGGAGCTTTCTTATCAAGCACATTTTTTTCTTTGACTCGATTATCTCTGATAGTACCAGTGCATTTCAAACGCAATTTCTTCAAATGTAATACCAAATCCATGTTCGTGAAGAAGTTGTCAAAGTACAGATGAAATTGAGAAATTTTGTTATAACTTATTATTTGAAAAAATGGTTGCAATAAATATAATACTACTCGTGAACCTAAAGCACATTTAGATAACTTATCTCCAATTTGAGAATTCTTGCCGCAATAAAGATCCAAATTCAGTAGATAGCCGTCCGAAGTACACAAGCCCCAAAATTTCAAACCAAATCTTATCGGTTTTCCTCGAATAAATTGTTTCAAAACAGTTTTTGCATAGGATTTGGCCATCATCTCATCAACGGATAGAGCAGTTCTCCATATTCCGAATTTCATGATGTTATTTTGAAAAAGTTTCAGTAGAGAACGAACGCGCCATCCTCGATCATTTGAATCTTTGTCTTTGTTTTTTGAAAACTTCAATTTAGATTTTGTGATTTCAAATTGTTGGCGAGACATTGCAGAAGAAACTACTTCATTAGATAAATACGGATCAGATGACCAGTAATCTCTCTGTGATTTTCTGGGATTGAATGTAGAAAAAATAACTATTCCAATAAAAGTATCAAGATCTTTCAATTTCAGATCATAACCATTGTCTTTACACGCATCAATAATATATTTTTTCATTTCAATAGAAAAAAAGGTTTCAAATAATTGAAAAGGTTCGCTCCTACGTATTATCTTTTTTTGCGATTCGGACAATAATACTTTACCTTCACAAGAATCAGGGTGTAACTTTTCACCCTCAATTCAAGTGAATTCATGACCTTTTTCAAGTTTATCTTGTTTTTCAGAATAATTTGCACGAGCTTTATTATAAGTGATATTGGGTATTTCATGTTCGCAATCTGAATCAAAATCGGAACCAGAATCATCGGAACCTGAATAGTCAGGATCCGGAATCAATACGTTGCGTTCTGAATCACTATTTGAAGAATCTGATTCATATTCAGAAGATCTTACACGTTTCCGCGACATAATGTATGAAATTAATGATTTCGTTTATTTATCACTCATCCGTATGTACAAAAATACGAAAGAAGAGAACAAAAAAAGACGAATATTCATGAATACATGAGACCAAAAATTACGCTTATCTGCCGAAATGAAATGGAAATAAAGGATGAAATTTTTGTCGGAATCTATAAGTCTTTGAAAAAAGAATGAAAATAAGTTAGAATCATTCGAGCAATATTGTAAAATTTTTTCCGAGTTTTCGTAGACAGAACGTTTTTTTACCAATAGGTTTTCAAAACATCGGCCGAAACGAATTTTTAATTTTTCAACTTTATCAACTTTTTTCTCGAAATCTATGGTCTTTAGAAAAAAATTCATGGAAACAAAAATGCCTTAGAATCGCTCGAGGAACATTCTCAAATTTTTTCAGAATTTTTGGAGACATTTTTGAAAATTCCATTTCACAAGTTTCCCGGAAAATCAAAAATTGTCTCAAAAAATTCTGAAAAAATTTGAGAATGTTCCTCGAGCGATTCTAAGGCATTTTTGTATCCATGAATTTTTTTCTAAAGACCATAGATTTCGAGAAAAAAGTTGATGAAGATTGAAAAAAAAAATTCGTTTTTTCCGCCATTTTGTAAAGAAGCAATGGTTCAAGGTCAACAAAAAAATTCCCTGTTAAACTTCAACTTCCATGATCACCTTTGATCACGGTCGCAAGGTGATATCTTCACCGTAACACTTCGAAAAAAAATCCTAAAAATTTTTTTTTGCGAAAATTTAGGTGTTTTTTATGTTTCAATCGAGCATACCTCTTTTCCTGTGAGTTTTATCATGATTCTGGCAACGGATTCTGAAAGAGCATGCAATTTTACATCAGAATATGTGGTTCAAGAATTTTTTCAACGCCAATTACATAGGAAAAAATCACTTTGAAAACGTGCAAGAAATTTTGACATTTTGGACGTTAATGGGTTAATATATTACTTGTTTCTCCCATAAAAGACATTTGAAAGTTTTTAAAAATCGCAGTTTTTTTTGGGTTTCCTCTTATAAAACCTACTACATTTTTTATGAAGCTGCTGCATGCAGAGGGCAAAGCTTTAGATGCATTTGAGGCTACCAATGCACATGAGTGACAAATGCATGGCATTGTAACCAATAGTGGAGAGTTCTTTAAAATTTTCGTCTTGAACGAATCATTCCTTCCAATCATCACCGAAGCATTATCACAACCAAGACCAATAATATTTGATAATGGTATTTCTTTCTTAATAAGTTCATTGGAAAATGCATTAAATATCTTTTCCGTTGAACAATCACTTGCGTCCATTTGATTAATTGAAGCAAATCAGTTTGAATACACAATGATTTATTGTCGACATATCTAGTTAGCAGGGTCATCTTTTTTTCATTGCTAATGTCTGACGTTTCATCCACCAAAACTGAAAACTTTTGGTGCTTCAAAGTATCAGTTATTCGTCTCGTTTCATAGGGACATACAACATTATTAATAATATTTGTTAATTTTAATCTCCCTAGAAACATAGATTGCAAAATGCCTGGCTCTTTACCAATTTCCTGAAAGATATTTAATAACTCTCCACTATAAGAAAAAGGAATATTATGCTCTACAAAAAATGTTGCCAATTTAATTTCGGCCACTTTAACTCTATCGTTAAAGCTAAGCTTTTCCTCCGCAGAAGAAGTAATAGGAATTGTAAAATCCCGAACCTCTGAAATATTTAATTTTTTCATGTTTTCAACATGATTTTGGGCTTTACTATGTCTATCGACTTGCCATTTGCCAGACGCTAATGTTTTATTGCAGGCAACGCAAAACACCTTATCGGTATCATTTGGTACTTCCTGCAACCAAACTCTCCACTCAGGATGGTCATCAAACCATTCGTATTTAAATTTTTTAGGTCTATTTTTTGAGACCTTATCCTTTGAACTAATAATTTAAATACGATGTGAACAATATTGCAGTACTCAAAATTTGCAGTTCAGATGCCAAACAAGAAGCGGATATCCTTTGTAACAAGAAAGCGCGCTTGTCACTGCCACCAAAGCACAAAAAGTGCTTAACTGTCACACAGATAATTTTCAAATAGTGTGTTTAAATTCACTTGAAAATGAATCACTCAAACAATGACATATACCCTTATCACGATAAATTCTTTTCTCTATCACCAATAAAAGAAGTGCACCAATTAATTACACGAATTGACTTGCTTCTATTTTGAAGGAAAAGAACTGTGTATTTATTCCTCGTACCTGTCACTATTAGCAATACTGGCTAATATACATCATAAACGACTTTGTGTAGAACGTGATAACCATGTAGCTATATAAATAAGAGAGAGAGAAAAAGAGAGAGAAATATAACTCTTGATATGGAGAGAAAGAGAAAAGCGATCTAAAACAATTTTTGCATGAACATTTTGAATAAATTCCTTAATATTATTCATTATTACTGCAAATTAAAAGCAGAAATTAAAAAAAAAAGAAAAAGAAAAGTAGGAATCGATCCAACGAACGCTAATTCTGTCGTTGTGCTTTCTGCCACTTCACCAATCATCTTTACTGATGTGCAAGTAAATTAATTATTGGTGCTTCAATTAAATTTACTTAACAATAACAAACATTATCTACCACTTTCTTGGCAACTCCAAGGAAGCTACAGCAACCGAAGTAAGAAAAAAAATTTAACTTGACTTGTTCCCTGTCACAAGTTTAAAGTCACAGTCGATCAGTGTCCTTACTTTTGTACGCATCACAGGGTTTGCAAATTTTTGTTCAATATAAGTAATTTTACCTACAACATACATTATGTATTGTTAAATTTTGTGTAAAAATTTGTTTATATTACATTACATTAAAATAACTTCAAACTTTACTTAATTGTGATTACGTCTACAATAACTGTCAAAACTATAACTTAGAGTCAACGAACTACTTTGTATTAATATTTCTTAAAATATTTTACAGAATGGCCAATGAAGGACAAGCGATGGAAAGTACGTAAATAGAAACCTTCCTAATTAATTAATAACATTTGCAATAGGCATCTACAATAAATTTTTATTTATTACAGCTTACAACAGGCAACTCCTTAGCCTGGAAGCTCGCCTAAGGATGCTGGAGGAGGCAATGGAGACCATTGGGCCTATCCTCAGGGAGCAGCAGGGGTTGACGCGGGAGGTGAGGGAGTGGATGGCCTGGCATCCACCCCAGCAACAGCAGCAGCTACAGCAACAGCAACAACAGCAGCAGCAGCCGCAGGAGCAGCCGCAGCCGCAGGAGCAGTCGCAGCAGCAGCAGCAACAACAGCAACAGCAGCAGCAGCAGCAGCAACGACAACAGCAACGGCAACAACAGGTTGCTATTCTTGGCCGATCCAGACTTCGAGTAGGATTACAGGACCAACCCAATGTGAATCGTAAGTAGACTCTAATGACTCTATTTTAAATACATAGCAAATATAAATATGCATATTTCTGTAACTCACTTATTTTTCATTTCAGAAAGAGGCATACGTGGAGGACGGGCACGAAGATTTTGGGTTGCCCCGAATGCTGAAAGAAGTTTGGGTCGGCACCAAGTTAATAGCAGAGGAGGAAGAGGTGGAAGGGGCGGAAGAGGTGCAACACGCGCACCGAATAATAGTGCTGGTGGTACTGGCGGAAATCCGCAACCTATTTTTAATTTTAATTATTTTTAATAAAAATAATTAAAAATATTCGTGTCTTATATATTTATATTATTTTATCTTTCTCTCTTCCTTTTCCAACTTTTTAATTAGTATTTCAGGTTTTCAATGGATGTATATGAAATAATAAATTAAGTAATTTAAATATATATGATTATTTTAGCATTTATTAAAACCTTCCAATTCTTACAATTATTTATATTAATTTTAAAGTAAATCTATATATTAAATAATATAAATACACATATGTTACAATCTAACAAATCTCAAACACGTGAAATCAAATCAAAATACAAAATAATAATTGTTGTTCTCTCGCTACCTTATGTCATTTGACTCAAGCTAGGATAGGTATACCGTACATACAAGCGAACTCGAGAGAGGGAGAGAGAGGTCTGAGAAAACTATACCGCTCTCCCTCGCAGTCGAGACATACCGAGGTTACGCGACGAAGGCCGAAACATAGATGTACCCAAGTAATGGTGTTTGTGCAGCGAGTAGCAGGGTTTCACATGGACGCTCTGAACGGCTTCATGTATTGGTGGGTAGATGGACGCTTGGTGGGGAGTGCTAGCGTCCGCAATCTAACATCACTGCTGGGAGATGGTGTGGTAGCTCTGCCTAGGCTGGCGCGGATTTTGAATCCGTAGATTACTCCCAGTGCTGGTGGGAGAAGGCTGCGCTGAACGTGGAAATACATAGGCGGAACGGGGGAAGGGGAGAGAAGATAACTTTCATACAATTATTTCCACCATTTACTCTTCTTCCGTGTGCGGCGATTACAAACTCTTATTTTAGAGAACTACAAGCCGACACAAGGGAGATTGTTCGTTCTCATAATGTATGTACAAAAAAGGGGCATCAATATTGACAACGGTGGGCCGCGCGCGACCTCACTGCCTTGTTGTCACGCTGCGCCGAACCGTGCTATACCGCCGTGCTCCGTACACAACTTAAGTAAGTCGGAAATAATAAACGAATCTTCCGACGGGGGAAAGTAGGGTGGCGCCAGGCTACGCGGATGGGGCAACGGGAAAGAAATAAGGTTCGTAACGTCGTACCACGTTACAACATGTTAAAATTGTTTCTTAATTAACATTTTGTAACAGCATAGTAAATAAAAAAAGTGAATCATATTTAAGAATATTACTGTGGTTCAAGTGTTTGTCGTCAACGGTTACGAAGTTGATTGAGACCGTTTGAAAAAATTTCATTCCTCTCTTTACAGTATATTTTTTGTGTTACTAATAACATACACACACATACACATGTACACATTGGTTGATTGCTTAAATATGTTGACTTCCAGCGAAAGAGTGATTCGTGAAAAATATTACTGTTTACTGGAAAATACATCATCATCATCGATTGAAAATTATATAAATTTTACTAACAAGTGTAATAAAGCGATAAAAAGTATAAAATCATATTTGAATATGAAAATTAGCGTGGGAAGAAAAGTAAGTGCAGAGGCAAAACTCATTAGAATAATTGGTTTAATGAGAATTGTTGAAAAAAGAAGAACTGTTTAATGACAAAAAATGAGAAAATTGGTAATGATAATGTTGAAAAGAAAATAAATAAAAAAAAATGAAAAAAGGTACAAATGGTAAGAAGTACAATCAAATTTTAAAAACAGACATCAAACTGGTGTTGTTGATCTAGGATCGATAACTTGTCGGCTCCCTAGTGCCGCGCGATGGTTGTAGCGGGGCGGCGGCGGGACAGGCGCAGGGCCTTACCTGCTTCCGCGAGCTGCCCCGACACACGTAGTTTGGATGTCAAAGGTGACACAGATAGTGCCGATAAGAGTGCCCCGCCGCCGAGATAGTGCGACCCCACCGACAGCCGCCACACTAAGAGGAAAAAAGGAAGGGTGCAGCGACTGCCAGGGAGCCGCGAACCCATATCGGACGACAGGACACCCCAGCCCTTCGGGCCAGCCACCAAGGGCGAGAGCGAGAGCGAGAGAAGGCGAGAGAGAGAGAGAGAGAGCCGAGAGGAGAGCGAGGGGGAGAGCGAGAGAGAAAGCGAGAGAGAGAGAGAGAGAGAGCGACAAGAGAAATAGCGAAGAGAGCCTGCCTATTGTAAGCAGAAATTAGGGTGATTATTCGTTTTGTGATAAAGTCCTTTGACGTCCCGAGGTGTGCTAGGGCTTTAGGGCTCGTAGCACCGAACGGTTTTATAGGGAACCGCTGGCCCTGCTCACCTGTCACGGGTAAGCGGGCAACTTAGCGGAGTGGTCATTCCGTCGGACCGATAACGGAAGCATATAGGGCGGTATTCATAGTCGTGTCTCAAGTCAGTTCTTAAGTCCTGACTTTATTGAGGCTGCCTTATTGATATAAGACAAACCTATTGAGACTAGTATTCATAGTTCGAAATGAAGTCAGTCTTAATGAAGAAGCATCAGTATAAACAATGTCTTTTTAATTTAAACTTTACTTGACAAAGCATTTACTTAAGCAAATGCTTATATGCTTCGACTGTTTTCGTAATCTTTCTCTTAGAACGTCCAATGAAAAGACTGCGATTTTGTGGTAAAATTTAGTTGAGATGTCTATCTTCATAGTAATATTCAATGGGATGTACTATATACATTATACATACATATTTATGTAAATATGTATACGTGTGAACATATGTTTTTACAAGCATGAGACTGAAATTCAAGTGAAGGTTACTTAGGGCAAAATTCAAAAGCAATAAGATTATAATTTTAAAAGATTAATTAAAACAGATGTCAAAAATAAAGAAACTACAGCTTTTTTCTCATTTTCATATGAAATAATACTTTTTAAGGTAATATCTTTACATTTATTTTAGTTTAAGAAATTATACTAAATTGAAATTAATTTTAACAGAGAATGTCACAAGCAAAAAAAGGTGTAAACTCCAAATACAAACATTATTCATCCTTGGAAAAAAAATTATTCCTTCAAATATTAAACGACTACAAACATATTATTGAAAATAAAAGAAATGACGGTGCAACATTAAAAGAGAAAGAGCAGGCATGGACATTAATTTGTAAGATATACAATGAGTCAACAATTGTTAATGATCGAGTAAGATTAGCACATGTTTAGTTATGTGAAAATAGTTCATAAATTGAAATATTTTCTTACTTTATAGAGAGACTCAACGCAATTAAAAAAACTGTGGAGAAACTTGAAGCAAGCACAGCGAGATGCACTAACCAAAGAAAGACAGTCTTCTTTGAGAACCGGTGGTGGTCCACCAGAAGAAGCATTTAATATCGATCCAGATATAAGTAATATCGCTCCTCATTTAATGGAGACTGCGCCAGTAGTGTTCTCTTGCAACATGTCTTTAGCAGAGATTGCAGGTATTTGCTGTATCGTTAATAGATTTTAGAACATCCAGATAAAAATAAAGTTTTTAATCATTTTTAAATACATACATATATAAATATTTATAAACTGATTGTATTCCTATGTTTTTATCTTTACAATTAAACAATACACTTCATATTGAGACATTTCAAATTATTTATTTCTTATTTCAAGTAATACATTACTTAATATTTGCATACTTTCACCAATTGTTCTGAAATTAATATTATTTTTATAATTACATTTCAGATAAAAGAGACACTATACTTTCCTTCCCTTTAAACTGTGACTCGATTGAAAATGAGAGTATAGATCCTGACGATCCAGATTCAATATCGCAGACTAATTCCTCTAATTTGGAAGGTACATATCTTTTAAAGAATATTTATATGAAAATTTTTAATGAAGTTGTAATCTTTAAATTATATAATCAGTGGTAAAAATGAAATACAACAAATACAGGTTTTCAATAGCATTTGGTATATTATATATTTGATCTGAAAACTTAAACTATACATTTAATAATACTGTTTATAATACAGTACTTAAATATATGTAAATTTATTTTACAGACTTAAATGTAAGAGAAGATATAACAATTGTAGAAAATAGTTCTACGGGGCAAAAGAGAAGTTTTGAAAGATGTTTAAACGTAAGAAAAAAAAGGGTCAAAGAAACAGAAGAAGAAACATTAAAACTTGCAAGAATAAGAAGAAAATTATCAGAAGAAGAGCAAGTTGCCGAAATAAAAATAAATTATGAGAGTAGTATTGCTGAAATGAAAATAAATCATTTAAATGAAATTCATCAGATAGAAAAAAATTATTTACAAGAAAAATATCATTTGGAGTTAAAATTAAAAGCAGATCAGTTAAAAACTATAGGAAGCTAGAAAACTGTTTAATCTATTGAAGAACCTGTTATTACGCTTAAACTCTAGAGATTTAATAAAGAGAGTATGCAAAATTTGAATTGATCATGCAGCAACAAAATAACTATAATTCTCCTTTATACTGTTTACTAGTACATATATATAGTCTGAAATATATAGCTATATTATAATATAATGATAAAACAAAATTAGCTTAATTGTTTTCTATTCATACATTATATGTATTTATATATTGTTAATGTAATATAAGAAAATTATATATGAATGTTTTTATGTAATTAAAAAGTAAAAGATAATTAAAGTATATCTAGAATGATTCTACGTTTTTTGATGTTTTTCTACGGAATAACTAATTAAGTTTTTCAGTTCATAAGTTAATAAAACTTGTACGACGACAAAACTGTTTTATATAAGAATTCATATTTGTTAAAATTATTTTTATATTGAAGAAATAATAAATATATATATATTGCAGTTATATAAAATTATTTAATTTCATTATATTGAATTTATGTAAATCGATACTAGAATCCATTCAATGATAATTTTCAAAAATAAAAAGTTATATAATTTGTACAATATTAAAATTGAGGAAAAAAAATTACAAAGGGATTTAAGAAAGGCAATTTTATTTTAAAAGGAAACAAAGATTGAACCAATATGATTTAGTCACTAATATAATTAATCCAAGTATATTTTTTGCACAAATTAGTCATTTAATTAATACATGCACATAATTATTTATTTTTAAATTTTCGGTATTTCCTTAATGTTCTGCAGAGCATCGTCGTATGTTTTATGCTTATATTATTGCAAAAGTCATAATGCATTCTTAATTTTGATTCACCTGAATAATCGTTCAATCAGTGCAGATCGAATAATAAAGCCTTCACCTGGCTGCCAATGAGGCTGTTCAATTTCAGGTTGATTTTCATCAAGAACATCTTCATCTTTATCTTCGAGCCATTCATCATTCAATAATAAACTTAAATTATGCAATAAGGCACAAGCAATAATTATTGAGGTGCAAGTTTTTAATTTTACAGTTAAACCTTTCGATAAAGAGGGAAATCTTCTTTTCCAGATTCCAAATGATCTTTCCACCACAATCCTTGTTCTTATCTGAATGTCATTATACCTTTTAAAAGAAATGATAAATTTTATTCTTACATAAACATTATAAGTTTTTATATGGTATAAAAAACAACTAAAAATACCTTATTTCCTCTTCAGTTGTGGGATTATTTATTGGTGTAAGTAAAAAAGCTAAGGCTGGGTAACCGCTGTCACCAACCATCATGCCATTCAGCTGTCGAGTTTGATACCTCATATAAATTGTGGAATTCTGAAAAATCCTGCTGTCATGCTCGCTCCCTGGCCATTCTGGTACTACATCTAAAAACTCCGTATTTGGTCCAACAACAGCCTGAAAATATTTATCACTTAAAAGCATAGCTCTACACTATAAAACATTTCTTTCATATAAAATTTGTTAACTATTGATAACGGACTGAGTATCTGGTTGTGCAAATGGATAAATTTGTACAGATAAAATTGATGATAAAAGAAATAGGAAAGTATTACTAGGAAGGTGTTTAAACATAAACAAAAAGAAAACCAAAGTTTTCATATTTGGGAGAAGGTTTATTTAAAAGGGGGAATGAAATGCAAATGGACGAAAGGTTGGATTGAAGAAAAATCTGAGTTATAAATTAGGAAGGAATAATACACCTGACTGCCAAATTAGATTATAATTAGAATAGCATGAGCAATAATTTGTAATTTCTAAATATGTAGGAAGGAAAAGAATATAGTGTATAAAAGAGAAAAGCTGAAAAAAATAAGATGAACCTCTGAATTTGTTTAAAAAAAAAGACTACTATACATATGTTGTTGGTTTAAGAATATAATTTGTTGCTTACCTGGACATTTAAAGAAAAGTAACCTTTCCTATTTCTATAAATCTCATTTACACTTTGTAACTTTGTGCTTCTTAATTAGACATATGTGCAGTCTATAGCTGCATCAATATTTGGAAGACCAATAGCGCCTGAGCCATAACCCAACTTCTTAAATAAAAATCTGTTTTTTTCCTTTGATTCATTACTGACTGGCATTTTAATGTAATCTGAAATATGGCTAGCTAATAATAATGAAACCCTTTCAATAATTCGGCTAACAGTAGGTTGTGATACATGTTCTATATCTCCAATGACAAGCTAAAAAATATTATGATTAGTGTAAATACACCTTTTTCATCTTCCAATAAGATATAATTTTTAAATTATATATTAACTTGTAATAATAATAAAGATATTTTTCAGGTATATTTTCTTCTTACCTGAAAACTAGCACTTGCGTAGTATCTAAGAGTTATTAATATCTGCAAAACTGGAGCTATTGGCAGTCCTCTTTTGTTTAACTTATTTAATTTTCCTTGTAATAATGGTAAGATACCATGCTTAACAGATTCCTTTGAAAATCTAAATCGTCCTTTGAATTCTATGTCGTTCCACCGACTGAAAGGGTCTTCAAAGTCTCGGATATACCTCTTTGAACAACGAATTACATTTGGCTCTTCATTATCACTACTAATAGATGAAAGGTCTGATAGATCTGATACATCCGATACATCTGAAATAATTGCAGTATCCATGGGTGCTTTTAATAAACGGAACTTAAGTGTAATACAGTTTTTTGGCTCTCGCTTTAACCTTCAATACAGTGCTTAGCTCGGTCTTTGTCTTAAGTGTTTGCTAAGCTAAAACTCGATCTTAATTTGGTTTATTGAAACCAACCCATATTTTGGCACATGATCAATACTTTTTCTAATATATAATATAAACCTATATAAAATATTGTTAAAAAGTTAACTTAATATATCATATAGCTAAGTTGCACCCTAAATTGAAATATGAATATATAATATTTATACATAGGTACCTTTATGAGTGCTTTTTAAAAAATTAATATATTATTGGAACTAATATGATTCTTATAAGCCTTCTTTTATTATGTATATCAAAATAAATGGAGTTAAACCGTAATATAAATTCTGAAAGCTACTACACTAAGCTCCAAACCAGGCAACAAAGTCAACCTCCAACTGGACTAGGCAAAGCAAGACTTTATTAATTTATTAAGCAAGTCTTAATCGACTATGAATACTATTTAAATAAGACAAGTTTACAATAAGACTGAAGATAGCCGCGACTTTCTAGCCGCGAGTTCAGGAAACTCACAGCATGAAGTTGGCGAGTCACCCGGTATACGAAATCGGTGGCACTCCTACTTTCAATCGAGTTTTTTAAAAATAAAGAAATTTTTTTCATTTTCCTTAACACGACAGTTTTGAAGCTTCTTAAATTCGGAATAAAACAGTATGCATTTCGTGAGGGTTCGCGACTCCCTTAATGCCCTTTTTAACTACGAAATAGGACTTTAACTCCAATAACTAACGTTTTCTAACTTTGGGCTGGATGTTTGAAATAGCAGGCAATTTAAAATTTTTTTTTCACCTACACAGTCTTCTAGCTCATTAAATTCTCAATAAAATAGTATGCATTTTGTGAGGGTTCGCGGCTCCCTTAATGCCCTTTTTAACTAAGAAATAGGACTTTAACTCCAAAAACTAACGTTTTCTAACATTGTGCTGGATTTTTGAAATAGCAGGAAATTTTTTTAATTTTTTTCACCTACACAGTCCTTTAGCCCATTAAATTCTCAACAAAACAATATGCATTTCGTAAGGGTTCGCGACTCCCTTAATGCCCTTTTTTAACTGAGAAGTGAACACAATACGACATAGGTAGATGAACTGACGTTTTCTAACTTTGGGCTGGATGTTTGAAATAGCAGAAAATTTTTTTAATTTTTTTCACCCACACAGTCTTTTAGCCCATTAAATTTTCAATAAAACCATATGCATTTCGTGAGGGTTCGCGACTCGCTTAATTCCCTTTTCTAATAAAAAAAAAAACAATTTTCCTGCTATTTCAAAAATCCAGCTCAAAGATAGAAACCGTCAGTTTATACATCTATTCTGAATTCTATTTACTTCACAATTAAAAAAAGGGCATTAAGGGAGTCGCGAACCCTCACGAAATGCATATGGTTTTATTTTGAATTTAATGGGCTAGAGGACTGTGTAGGTGAAAAAAATTAAAAAAATTTCCTGCTATTTCAAAAATCCAGCACAATGTTAGAAAACGTTAGTTATTGGAGTTAAAGTCCTATTTCGTAGTTAAAAATGGCATTAAGGGAGTCGCGAACCCTCACGAAATGCGTACTATTTTATTGAGAATTTAATGGGCTAGAAGGCTGTGTAGGTGAAAAAAATTAAACAAATTTCCTGCTATTTCAAAAATCCAGCACAATGTTAGAAAACGTCAGTTCATCTACCTATGTCCTATTCTGTTCACTTCTCAGTTAAAAAAGGGCATTAAGGGAGTCGCGAACCCTTATGAAATGCATATTGTTTTGTTGAGAATTTAATGGGCTAGAGGACTGTGTAGGTGAAAAAAATTAAAAAAATTTCCTGCTATTTCAAAAATCCAGCACAATGTTAGAAAACGTCAGTTCATCTACCTATGTCGTATTCTGTTCACTTCCCAGTTAAAAAAGGGCATTAAGGGAGTCGCGAACCCTTATGAAATGCATATTGTTTTCTTGAGAATTTAATGGGCTAGAGGACTGTGTAGGTGAAAAAAAGTTAAAAAATTTCCTGCTATTTCAAAAATCCAGCACAATGTTAGAAAACGTTAGTTTTTGGAGTTAAAGTCCTATTTCTTTGTTAAAAAGGGCATTAAGGGAGTCGCGAACCCTCACGAAATGCATACTATTTTATTGAGAATTTAATGAGCTAGAAGACTGTGTAGGTGAAAAAAAATTTTAAAATTGCCTGCTATTTCAAACATCCAGCCCAAAGTTAGAAAACGTTAGTTATTGGAGTTAAAGTCCTATTTCGTAGTTAAAAAGTGCATTAAGGGAGTCGCGAACCCTCACGAAATGCATACTGTTTTATTCCGAATTTAAGAAGCTTCAAAACTGTCGTGTTAAAGAAAATGAAAAAAATTTCTTTATTTTTAAAAAACTCGATTGAAAGTAGGAGTGCCACCGATTTCGTATACCGGGTGACTCGCAGTAGAGGAGCTATGCGGTTCCGATGACAGGGAGTGGGGGAAGCTGTTTTGTGGTGTGGAAGGGGGATGGGTGGGGATAAGACTCTCTTAGTATGGTAGTGGTGGGGATGAGGAAGGAAAGGGTCTTATAGTGGGATCGCGTTTGGTTAGGGAGGGTGGGGGTATTTTTCACCCTATGTCACAGTTGGAAGGTCTTATAGTGGGACCGAGTTTGGTTAGGTAGGGGGTATTTTTCACCCTATGTCACAGTTGGAAGGTCTTATAGTGGGACCGGGTTTGGTTAGGGAGGTGGTATTTTTCACCCTATGGTACCGTTGGTTAGTTATCCTACGGGGACCTAAGTTATCCTACGGGGCCCTAGTTGAGGGAAGGTTTTTTCACCCTTCGAAGTCGATGGTTAGTTACCTTACGTAGCCTAACTATTTCCGACTCTGCTACACAGATAAACTAGGTTGAGTTAATTGCTAGTTCCAGTAGTCACCGCTAGGTGACTGCCTTCCTTAATCTTCTTTCGCGCTAATGGTATTTTAATATTACGTAATTACACACACGGGTGAACTAGTTCAATTTAATTGATAGTACCAGTAATTGCCGCTAGGTGGCTACCGCAATCCCCCCTTTTCTCGTTAGTTAAATTGTAGATAGCTATTGTGATAAGTTGCTGATATCGTGCAAGGAATTAACTTTCCATCGAGCATGGAATTATAACTTTGCATGGCTTTAACAAAACCTATGCAGCGAATAACGAAATATCCTCTAAATGAAAGGGTATAGTTTTAATAGTCTCCCCTATTGGGGAGAATAACAATTTAACATCAATTTCAGGAATATTAATATTTTGATAAGGCAACTTATTAAGTCCTAGCTGTTACTATACCCAGGTCAGGTTCACCAATTTATTAGGCCTTACAGCTCCTCACTTATAGTATGTCCTTAGAGGGTACTATTTGACCATTCAGAACCAATCCTAGATCCTCCCACTATTCTCTCCTTCTATGGACCCTCTCTAGACTTTCATTCAAGAAATCATTTACCTTTCTACGAGCGAATTAGTTAAAGTGATAAAAAGATGTTTGACTAAAATTATACATTCGCGGTACCACGGGATACGGCTATAGAGAAGCTAACCTTCAAGAGGAGGATGTGGATGAAAAAGGAGGAGGAGGAGGAGGAGGATGAGACATGGAGACTGGATGAGTAACTGATAGTAAAACTTTAGTTATTGAATAAAAAACAGTTTTAAGAATTTTTATAGCCTTCCCTGACTTATCTTTTAGCCATTTTTAGCTTTTCAGGTAAGCATATCATACGATCCATCTAACAAGCAGGCTAGGTATTAGAAAGGGAAAGAGTTGTCAGTGCACTTCATTTTTTTGAAGGGTAAAGCAAAACATAACTTTTACCTAGACATTAAGAAGCTGTATTGGCACCATTCTAGCGATTGGAGAACTGATTGCTGAGTGTGCTGATATCTTCTAGAACGGATATGCTCGAGTACCTGACGCCTGAGATCATGTCATGTCATGACTTGTTACTTGATTTATGACCTTTTAAATCCTCGATTTTTTCATATTCTCTCAATTTTTTATATGCCTAGCTATCGAGAGGAATGTGCTCGTAAATTTTACCGTTTCACTTAAGAAAAGTCTGCAACACGTTTATGCAATTAAAAGAATTCTGGAGAAACCACTGGTAACGTGTCATGACCTGTTTGACGCAAATTTTCCCCAGTTTACTTTAGAAAAGTCTACAACATGATTATGCAATTAAAAGAATTCAGGAGAAACCGCTTGTAACGTGTTACGACTTGTTTGACGCAAATTTCGTAGGTGGGAAAGAATACCCAACCACCCAAATATTAACTTCCAATAAGAATGCATCTCATCCCCTTCCATGAATGCATCTCATCCCTTCCACTATTTTTAAAACCCTTGTTGTCAGCAATCGGGAAATTTCAGTCAGTCAGTTTTCTAATTAGAAGCTTCAAGGAGGTGAAAGATCCAGTGCAAAGCTATATTCCGAATATTTTCCTTGCTGTACCACAGAAATTCTTTTGGGTGGTAAGAATTATTCTTTTCTTATTATTCTCTTTTCTTGCTATTCTATTTCAATATTTTTCTTTTCTCAATTTCTATGTTTTTTCACAGAAAAATGGATTTAACCAAGATCAATGCACTTGCAAGTGTAACTTACGAACCTAAGACTTTCGTAAAGCTGAATACTTTTGAGGAGAATAAGGAGTATCAAATCACTGAATTAGTGAAAATTAAGACCAAATATGGAGAGAAATTAATAGCGAAGCTGGCTACCGACGAATGGTTCTTCCTACCCTCAAGGATGATGAAATTACTGGAGTCGCCTGAACTAATCAAAGAACTTCAAAATGCTGCATCAGCGAATACATTAAAAATCTTATATGTTGGAGGACGATACAATAATTTAGAATTTAAAGTTACCCAATGATAATCATAAGATAAATTTTGGAAATGTTTGTAAGGAATGTTTTTAAGGAATGACATCAATAAATGTTTATTATATCTTATTTATTTATTTTTTCTTTATCCCTCACTACATTAGTAAGATACATATAAATCTAGTCTATTAACTTACATTTCTAACAATACTAGTAAGCGGGTTATATTCAACGATTTTATCATGTATAATTAAACAAAACGCAGTAGTATTACTTGGAATATTTCTAGTACAATCAATCTCAATTTTAACATCAACAGTGCCTGACTTTATAGATTCATTTTGATGCGAACAATCGATGACGAAGAGAGGACCGTATTCCACAAAGTTTTTGTAATTAAGCATTGGTTTCGACTGTTTTTCTCCTGCATAATATGAATGGATAAATTTAACATACATATCATATAGTACAGAATAACGGTTTTTTTCGCTATCACTATCAATTCGGTCATATGGATAAAATTCTGAATTCAGATAGACTTTAACATCACGAACAGAACTGTCATTGAATCTAAGCACCTCCATATGCTGCGTACTTTTCTTATTTTGTCTAAATGCTAATATAACATATTTAGGTTTCTCCAATTGTGTTGTAGCTTTTACGGCCCATGTATGCCTCTGTGTTTCAGGTAGAAGTAGATATTCGTAGAGTTCCCAGGAACGAAAAGCCATGGTTAGACTTTTGTTTTGCTCAATCAAACGTTGAAATTTGAGTTTTGTATAATCATTCAGTGATACATGAGGAATCCTCCACTGCACTTTTTGCAAATCAATTTTGGAGTTGATGATTTTTCTCGAAGAATGTAGTGAATTTATATCATCACGTGCTCGAATAAGAACGAGTTCATGACGTGCATTTATTATAACTCTTCTGTAGTCTTCACAAAAACCCAACAGCATTTGCAACGGTACACAAAAGTTGAAATGATTCGTAGACCTGTGATCTGTTAGAAACCATCCTGAATGACGTAGACTTGCACTTTCCTCAGCAGTTAAGGAGATGAGATTCTTCATGGAGCTAGTAATACCCACATTCTTACAGCGATCAATCTCAATACCATTCAATTCATAACGAATTTCATCAAACAAGAATGCCATGGAATTACAGTCAAGTCCTACGACATCTTGGGCTGTTGCATCTGGAGCACGGGTTCCAACGATTATCTTTCCCTCAATGTAGAGATAACTTTCACAGGGTAGAAGAATTAAATCTTGCTGTTGTATAGGAATTCGAATTTCATCACTATTTCCCAATGAGGCATTTGCATAAGGATTGTATGCATGCATTTCCATTTTAGTGATGCGATTGTCGAACACCGGTTGAGCGGTTACATCTAATGGATCCATTTTTTATTTCTAACGTTGAAACCCAGTGATTGTAGAAAGGTGATATTTCTTCTTGTTAATGATGCGCCAACGTTACCTTCGCTCAATGTATTTTGTCCTCCAGCGTTACCTTCACTCAATGTATTCTGTCCTGCTGCAGCAGTTGGACTGATAGGCTCATCGAGTATCGGTGATTTATAAGTATTCTTGTAAATCAACAATTTCTAATATGTAAACGAATTGTGATTTCTTCACCTCCGAAATTTACTATACGATCTTCCTGATCGAGAATACGCAAGGTGAGACGGTCAATTACTTTCGCAATGACTGGCAAGTAAATGACGTTCTTCGGTGTTTCTGCGATTTTATAACCTGGCGGAACACTCGGAAAAAATTCATGTATAACATGTCGAGGTCTACCGTTTGTGTACGCACCAGCTGTAATGTTGCATTCAATTCGTAGAATATTTACTCTTATAATGTTTACGGGCTCGTCTGATTCAGCTAGTGTGTTCGGTGGAATAACACGATCTGATGAAAAACCCAACAAAGAGCCTATATTGTTAGGTTGTGTAAAATCAATCTGATATTTACACTTTATTTCACTTTTTAATGTATTATTATTAGCACGTAGAAAAATTACTTCTTCTTCATCACCTTCGAACATCTGAGCACGTAAAAAGTCATTTATAGCATTGAGCTCATAACAACCTGTAGGTATAGTTAGCTCCTGATCATCAACGTAAAATATATTGTTTGTCTCATCAACATTAGAGATTGAATTGAAGCTCTGAAAGTCTACGAGACCGAGTTCATAATGTCCATCTCGAAGATCGATCGGGGGGAAAAAATCTGACCCCAATACCGAGTCACGGCCAGAGAGTGTAACTGTTAAAGACATTGTTCACGTAGAAACTTGACACACAACTGACCGCATATGCTTGAATCATACGATTGATATTGGTCGTGGTTGTAGTAGATTATAGCAGAAGGTCCAAAATATTCCACAAGTTCAATTGGCGGTTTTAAATTTCCGAAGGAATCGAAATACTTAACGTGCTTATTACGTTTAACGTAAGCGACCCAATGTGTTCCAGGACCTTGTTCGTCATCAAGATTCACAATTGCGCACTCATTGCGTTGCGCATTTTGAGGTAGAGATGTACGCATAAAGACTCCCCGAAAATGCGGTATTTTACGGCAGACGTTTGATAATTGCATATTACTAGTAGGTCCAGATTTTGGAAGTCCAGTAGTGGTAGCTAGGGGGTTCCTGTGACACGGTGGTGAGGGGAGTGCGGGTGTGCGGGGGGAAGTGTCTTGGGTTTTCCTGTGACACGGTGGTGAGGGGAGTGTGGGTGTGCGGGGGAAGTGTCTTGGGTTCCTGTGACACGGTGGTGAGGGGAGTGCGGGTGTGCGGGGGGAAGTGTCTTCTTAAGAGCTAGGGTTTATTGGGTGATGAGGAGGGTGCGGGTGTGCGGAGGAAATGCTTTGGCTATGGGGAGTGAGAGAGAGAGAGAGATCCCTCTCACCCTCTCTTTCTCTCTTAGAGTCTCTCACCCCTCTCCCATCAGCCTAGGGCCCGGATGGTTAATTATCCTACGGGTCCACTAGTTCTCTAAGGCTTACCCCCTCTCCCATGTCACTAGGGTCCGGATGGTTAGTTATCCTACGGGTCCACTAGTTCCCTAAGGGTTACCCCTCTCCCATCACCCTAGGGCCCGGATGGTTAGTTATCCTGACAGTTACCCAGATAACTTTTTTTTGTATTTTAGTTAGTGGAGGAAAAAGTTCCAATTTTCTCCACTAGGTGGCGATCACGAAAATTACGGGGAACAGCTACACCGCTAGGGGGGTCCTCAGCATCTTACGGACTGCCATTTTTTTTCTTAGACCTGCCCTCGGAGGCTCTTTTCTCCCCCCACATACTTATCTTAGACCCTCCCACTATTTTCCTACTATAGACCCGCCATTTAACTTGATTTCACATTTTTCCTTAAACAATGAGCACTAGGTAGATTTTTTTCTTTTATGAGTTAGTAACAATTATAAAGTGCTTTTTTCATTTTTTTCTTTTTTCTTTTTTCTTTTACGGATTAAATTAAGGGAAATAGGAGTAGGGGAAAAGAAAGAGACTATTAAATAACATTTATCATATAATTAAAAACGAACATGAAACTTATATAAAAAACTAATACAATTGAAACTTATATAAAAACGAATATACAATAATATTTAGCCCATTCAGCTAATAACAGCTTCTGAAACATAAAAAAATTTATTAATATCAAGTAAATTGCGAACTTAATTTTTAATATTTACCTTTTATTTGTTTCCGCACCCACTTTGCGAAAACATCTACCTCCTGTTTCACACAGTGGATAGGCTTTTGTGTTTTTCGCGTAATTTTAATTTTATGCAGCTCACAAGGAATAATGTCTGTTTTTATATATTCAATTAAGCAATCGAATTTTGGACAATTAAAATTTTCTAAATTGACATTATTAATATTCATTATATTTAATAAGTCACGTTCGAAGTGTCCACCTTTATATGCAACCACTGGTTGCACACTGTCACATTCAATGATTTTTAGAAAATCATATATTTCATTTTGTGAATATCTTTCATTTCCCGTATTTCCATATGCAATTCCGTGCACATTATTAAACACAAAAGATGCAGTTTTCCGGTCAGCAATACTTAAAGTGTTCATTGATCCACAAACTTTAAACGCACCATAATGTGTTAAGTTAGAGTATATATTTTTAATAGCCACTTCTTTGTACACTATCTTCTTATTAACGATAAATCCATCCACATCTATTATGTGCGTGATATCTCTTAAATGATGCATAATGTCAGAGTACCTGAAGATTCTGTGACTAAAACTGAGCTGAAGATTCTGTGGCTTAAACTGAACTGAAGACTACCCTACACGCTTCTCAAGATTTTTTAAATGCTGTAAGGGATGTGAAAAATTTGATCTGTGGTGGGAGGTGACTAACCAGACACTCTTAGATACACCATTGGTCCAAAGAGTGAATAGTTAAGGATAGTGGGAGAATTGAAATACTTGGTTTGACGAGAAGGGGAAAACTTTAGAGAAACAAAAAAAGAATATATTTAAAATAACGGCAAAGTGTAATAAATTTAGTATTAAAAACGCTAACATGATGATCCCAACGTTCGTCGATTTTCAAGGATTCCATTTAATGGATAAGACATTTATAGTTAAAGAATTTGCAGTTTTACAAGAACTAAAAGTGCATCATATTTTATTTTCACCCCCCTTTCCACATACTTGGTTAAGTGAAGAGGAGAGAAAGAAAACAGAGTAAGTATATTTTATAAAAAACAACGAATTATTATTTTCAATGAATAAGGAATTTCTTTTTCAGTTCAATCTTTTTCAATCATCATGGCTTAAATTGGATGGATGGTTTTTCACCATATTATAAATATAAAGATATTATAAAAAAATATGTATATGAGGATACGGTTTTTGTAAAAGGGGTGGAAAAGTTAAATTGGTTAAAGAGTATTTGTGATTTAGAAATTAGTAATGTAGATGAATATGTGTGGGGAAATTATAATTTAGAAGATGGTTTATATAATTCACAACTTCCTATTTGCATGAATCATGAAGGTATATGCGCACTGAGAAATGTATATTATATGAAATATATGTATGAATCAAAAATCTAGAATATATGTATATTTTAAACTTGGATGCATTCTTTTTACTTCAACGCGAAACCTGATCCGTAAAGTATTTATGTTACTGAAGTGTCTCGGAGACTGATTATTTGAAGGGTTCTCCATCTAAGATTTTTCATTAGTTTCACGCTGATCATTTAAACGGAAAGAAGTACGATGTCGCTTCTAAATAGAGTTTTAAGTAGCCAGGATGAATATCGTGAGTGGGTACGTGATTGTCGCGATTACATTAAAAAATTGAGAGTTGCTAGCCGCAATGCACGTATAGGAGCAAGGCAGAAAATATTTACGGAAATTGCTCAGATACAGTGTCGATTAATCAGAGCAGCAAGAGAAAAAAGTTATTCTTCAAATCACGCTCTTAAGAATCCCGATTTAAGAACTCAGCATGATTATCGCGAGTGGGTTTGCAAGTGTCGTGATTATATTCGAGATTTGAGAGAATCCAACCGGAATGCAACTCCAGATGCTATACAGAAAAATCTTGCAGAAATAAAATGTATTCGAAAGTTACTTCTCCATGCGGCGAAAAATAAAAATTCAATTGGAGCGGGCATTAATGCGGAAAAGCTTATTTGGAAAGATCTTGATTCATCATTTAAAAGTCGAATGTGTAGTGGTATGATAGTAAACACTAATTATATCGAACCACATGAATTTCTATTGGCAGCATCAGAAATGCTGCAATCCTACATGAACAAAGTATTCAGTAAAGTAAGCGCTGTTAAGATAAATATGGTATTCAACGGACAATTTATTTGCAAGGAAATTAGTGATATCAAACATATTTCCACAAAAAATGTGATTTTATTCAAGACTGATACTTTTAGTGATTGGTATAAAACAAACGTCATAGATAAAATTTTAACAAAATTAGGTGAATTTCAAGAGCGTGATAGTGGGTGGGCTTTGGAAAAAATATTAAATTTAATTGTGAATATTAATCACTATAATCCACTACATGCAGGCTGTGGAATCGACCTTCCAAAATATATTAAGAACAAACATGCAGTGATAAACATACAGAGTGATGATAATACATGTTTTGCATGGGCTGTAACGGCTGCACTCTATCCGACTATTTCAACTAAAAACCCACAACGACAATCTTCATACCCCCATTTTAAATCTGTTTTCAACGTCAGAAGTATAACATTTCCAACCACATTAAGGCAGATACCTAAATTTGAAGAAGATAATGATGTGTCGATTAATGTTTTCACCATGGTGGATGAGCAAGAAGGGCAGGAGAATAAAATTATTGCACCTCTTCAACTCACAAAATGTGAGAAATCGAGACATGCGAATCTTCTTCTTCTCGAACATCAAGGTGCAGCACATTTTTTATGTATCACGAATCTTTCTCGCTTGCTAAAGAAACAACTGACTCGAAAAAAACAATCTCATCTTATTTGTAATCGGTATGTTATACTGTTTATATTTTAATATAATTTTATTTAATGTTTATATACTAATATGATTTTTCTCTTAGATGTTTACACTATTTCTTCAATGAGGATAAACTTCAATCTCATAAACGTGATTGCAGTCAGCTCAATATAAACGTCCGTATACTGCTACCTGAAGAGGACCGTTGGGTGTCCTTTAAAAATGACAAGAACAATGAGAGGACCCCATTCGTCGTATATGCAGACATTGAATGTTTATTAGAGAAAGTGAATGAAACGAGCGGTAATAGTAGTATTTATCAAAAACATTTACCCTTTAGTGTAGGATATTATTTTAAAAGCGTTCGTGATTCATCGCTCTCAACCTATAAATCATATCGTGGACTCGAGTGTATAGAATGGTTTGTGCGAGAACTCGATAAAATTGCTAGCATAGCGAGCGAAAAACTAAAGACTGTAGTGCCTATGAGAACGCTAAGTATTAGCGAAAATTTTCGTCATAACAATGATCCTGACTGTCATATATGTAAAAAGCCATTTCTTCCAAATCAAATACGTGTTCGCGATCATGATCATTTAACAGGTAAATATAGAGGACCCTCTCACAACAATTGTAATTTAAACTATAAAGATTCGCACGTTATTCCAGTAATTTTTCATAATTTATCTAATTACGATGCACATTTCATCTTCAATGCGATCGCAAACATGTATGAGGGTTCAGTATACCTGCTACCTGTACATAAGGAAAAGTATATTTCATTTACAAAATACATACGGAAATATAATATTCAGCTCAGATTTATTGATTCATTTAAATTTCTTGCATCAAGTTTAGACAAATTGAGCTCATACTTGGAGAGATCTCAATTGCAAAACTTAGAGTCAGAATTTTCGAATTTAAATACGGAACAATTTAATCTACTAACAAGAAAAGGTATTTTTCCTTATGATTACGTAGATAATCTGAATCGTCTGGAAGAAAATGCTTTACCGCCTCGCAAGTTATTCTATAACAAATTAACTGACAGTGATATTAGTGAAGAGGCATATAATCATGCTAAGGAGGTATGGATCAATTTTCAAATACAAACACTTGGGGAGTACAGCGATCTCTATTTAAAAACTGACGTATTATTACTGACAGACGTTTTTGAAAATTTTCGCGATAGCTGCATGGAAAATTATAATTTGGATCCTGCACATTATTTTACACTCCCAGGCTTCACTTGGGATGCAATGCTTAAATATACTAGAATAAAATTGGAACTTTTCACTGATGTTGAAATGTTGCTTTTCGTAGAACGCGGAATACGTGGTGGTTTGAGTCAGTGCTCTCACCGCTATGAAAAAGCAAACAATCGGTATATGAATGATTATGACTCAACAAAACCAAGCAAATATTTAATGTACTATGATGTAAATAATCTATACGGATGGGCAATGTGTCAAGCTCTACCTACTCATGGATTTCGCTGGATTGAAGATACTAACAACTTTGATATCTCTAGCATACCTATAGATTCATCTGAGGGTTTTATTTTAGAGGTAGACTTGGAGTATCCAAGCGTACTTCATGATAATCACTCTGACTTGCCATTTTGTCCGGTACGTGAGGCTCCGCCCGGAGCACGACAGAAGAAGCTACTTGCAACTGTCGAAAATAAGGAGCGTTATGTTATACATTATCGGGCTTTACAACAATGTATTCGTCATGGAATGGTACTGAAACGTATCCATCGCGGATTAAGATTCCAGCAATCTGCCTGGCTAAACAAATATATAGACTTAAACACACGTTTGCGAGCTGCATCTAAAAATGAGTTTGAGAAAAATCTTTTCAAACTAATGAACAATGCAGTGTTCGGTAAGACGATGGAAAATGTAAGAAATAGAGTTGATGTGAGGCTAGTTAGTAAGTGGGAAGGAAGATATGGAGCAGAAGCATTGATATCCCAACCAAATTTTCACAGTAGCGCCATATTCAACGAAAATTTGGTTGCGGTAGAATTAAAAAAATTAACGGTGAAATTTGATAAACCTATATATGTAGGTATGAGTATTCTAGATATTTCAAAAACATGTTTATACGAATTCCATTATGAATATATGCTTCCAACGTTTGGTAGTAAATGTAGAGCATTGTATACCGATACAGATAGTTTGATATACAGTATCGAATGCGATGACATTTACACGATCATGAGAGAAAATCTTTCAAGATTCGATACTAGTGATTATTCGCCTAATAACCAGTATAATTTACCTCTAGTAAATAAAAAAGTGCCTGGTTTGATGAAAGATGAGAATAACGGGAGAATTATGACTGAGTTTATTGGGCTGAGATCGAAAATGTATACATTTAAAATACAAGATAAAATTTTTAAAAAAGCTAAGGGCGTTAAGAGTTGCGTTATCGCTAGAAAAATAACGTTTGAAGATTATAGAGACTGCTTACAAAATTTTACTGTTCATATCCATAATCAAAATTTAATTCGTTCAAAATTGCATAATGTTTATTCAATTGTACAGCAAAAAATTTCTCTCAGTCCACATGATGATAAGCGCTATATTGTACAAGGTACTGTATCAACTCTACCATGGGGTCATTATAGGATAAATGAAATAGAATTAAGTGAAGTAGATTTAAATGAAGATTAAATAATTGCTTCTTTATTAATAAATTGTATGTTACAAAATATTGTTTTTATTTATCCATGAATTATGTGTATTATTGAATCCTAACCACTTTACAAAGACTTTGTCCCCCTTCTTACGTAATACCTTCTCAACTAGATATACATTAGGATTAGCAGTTTTTAAAAGTTCATGTTCGTAGAATCCACCATATATATCTGTACCACTAGAATCCCTTAGTAAATATGTAACAGGATTTGTTTTCTGCACTTTTATAATTTCAAATATTTCAGTTGTCCAATTTGGTGTGTAGCCTTTTGCAAATACATTCTTATATTTACTGATTCGTACAAAATCACCGACTTTGAACTTGGCACGACCAACGATCTTTATATTACTGAATACTGTTGCTAAGAGCTTATTAGCATGTTCAGGTTTCACATCGGCTGGACGCATTCCTATAGTACGATGTTTTCTTGAATTGTATTTGTCAACCAGTTGTTGTAGCATAGCCCTCCACTTGTAATTTCCATTCAACGTAAATCCTTTCCACATTTCTGTCTTCAACGTTCGATTCCAACGCTCGACTATGGTTGCTTTCAATACACTGTATGTTGAGTAATGATTTATTCCATGCTTTTTCATAAGCGATTGGAAATCACTATTATAAAATTCCTTGCCATCGTCGGTCTGTAGATTTTTCGGACATCTCCCACTCTTCAGGATTTTCAGCAATGCAGCTGTCACTTCCTTGCCTGACTTGGTTTTCAGGGCTATTGCCCAGCCATATTTCGACAATGCATCAATAACTGTGAGAATGTAGTGGTAGCCTGCGTCTGCATAGTTTCTCATGTCTACCAGGTCTGCTTGCCAGAGGTCATCGAAGCCTCGTATTATTACCCGTCTACGTAAAAAGTTCCGTCTGGCAGGCACATGCAACTCTTCTACCAATTGCTTCTTCTCCTCACTACTCATAATTATTCCACTACGTGTTATGTTTACAGCAGGTCATCGAGCACTGGCGGTAGTATAAGTTTCTTCAAGGCATAATTTATATCGTCTTCTCTATTCTTCTCATTTGCAAAATCTTTTTTTGCCAGCTGATTAGAGAAATATTCTACAACAATTTTCAATCCAACAATCATATCATTTCGTAATTCCTTGTCTTTTCGATCCAATTTATAATCATTATGATCGACTTTATCAACCAATTTATCGATTCTTATACCAATTTCATCAATTTCATCGATTTTTTTCATTAGAGTTGTAAATTTTTCCTCAAGAATGTTACATTTTAGGTAATAGTGAGTTAGCTTCTCACTGTATTCAAACAATTCTCTCATTAAGCTATCACGTACAGTCATCGAATTACGTAACAGAGCAGCCATATTCACCGCACTTGTCTCATCCGTAACATCACATTCTAAGTTTGAAATTATTTTCTTCTTGGCATTAAATGCATTCTTTTGTTTATCAAACTTTAACGTATCATTATCAATTTTGTGGAAATAATTTCTCACTTTACCGGTATTGAAACCAGCTCCAAATTTATTTATTGTCATAGTGAAGTAGTACGTGGAACTGAGAAAATCTTGAAACTGCAATCTCTTTTATATAGAATAACGCTTTCTTCTCTTATTTAGATCCTGCCAATTTGTAACTATTATGATCGATTTTATCATTCAATTTTTCGATTCTTTCATCAATTTCGTCGATACGTTTTTTCAACAGATTTGTCATTTTTTCCTCAAGAATTTCACATTTTAATGCATATTCATTCAGCTTCACACTATATTCATTCATTTCTTTTGTAAAGCTATCACGCAGTGGTGTCAAATTACTCATCAGAACACTGATATTCACCGCACTTGTCTCATCAGTAACATCAGATCCCAAGTTTGAAATTATTTTCTTCTTGGCATTAAATGCATTCTTATATTTATCAAACTTTAACGTATCATCATCAATTTTGTGAAAATAATTTCTCACTTTACCAGTATTGAAACCAGCTCCAAATTTATTTATCGTCATAGTGAAGTAGTACGTTGAACTGAGAAAATCTTGAAACTGCAATCTCTTTTATAAGATGATACCTTCTTCATGGAGCTCCTCAATTATTGACTGTATCTCATTATGGTGATTCGTATGACCAGCAGCAGATGATGCAATTAATAGTTTTAATCGCTCGACCAGTTCGTTTGGATCGTTCCAATGTACATAGCTCACGGGATTATTATTAACACGCATATATCCCTTGCCTTGTACAAGTTTTGTCTTCGGTGGAAATAATTCACTAATTATTTTCTTCCATTTATGTCCCTTATTCCCACGAAGCTTTCCTGTACTAATGTTATCTGCTCTGTGCACATTAGTTTGAGAAAGAATACTTTTATATGTGTCTAAATCATCTTTAGTATAATCTTCAGGTTCTTTCATGAAGATCAATTCAAATAGACCTTTCGTGCCAGGATAATACTCCTTATCGATAATAATAAAATTACTGTAATCATCAACATTAAAAGCACATTTCGCAAGCCACATTTTATTCGTCACTTTATCTAACTTAACTCCAAAATTACTGTCAATTTTATCCTTAGCATTATTCGTCAACAATTCTATATATTTGGATGCAATTGAACCAGACTTTATCGTACTTCGATTAGCATCTTTTACATCCTCGATGGACGTATGCACAGGTAATTCTATTTGTCTCGCTAAATCTTGCGTGCCATATTCATTATTCTTCTTCACCTTCTCCTCCTCCTCCTCCCCCTCCCCCTCCTCCTCCTCCTCCTCTTCATCATCTTCCAGAGAAAGGTACTGTGTTTCGTGCGACTGTGGATATTCCTGCTCATCATCCGATGAATGACCTTGAACGTTAATTCTGGAGCTGCGTATGAAATCTTTCCGCTGTGGAGTCGATGTGAGATAAGACTTTCTACGTTTCATCGGAATTGTGAAAGATTCCTCGTGTGAGAGAGATCTCTTTATAGGTTCCATTTTCATCTCATGTTTCGGTGCAACGAAAATTGCTTGATTATTTTCGGTGAGCTTCTTTAATGGTTCAACTATTGGTTTAAAAGTTTCATTTAAACTGTCTTCCATCATTACTCTGTCTGATTTGAGTGCGCGATATTTTTGACGAATTACTTCACTTGCCTCAGCAATCTTCTTTAGAAGCTTTTTCTCCTTCATTTTGTAAAGCTATTCTCTATTCAATATATAGACTTGTTCAACGTTCAAGGTTAAACTAACATTTTTGACCATTAACATCACTCTTTAATCACAGCATATTTATTGAAACCCTTTCGATATCGTCCATTTTGCATTGCACTGTCTTTATCAATTACTAAAAATCCATAATCACGCTTCCAACAATTTGAACACAATTCATAAAATTTTTCAAACGCCATATCTGTATTTACATGTTCGTTATATATATGTTTTAGGTTAGTTCCATCTTGTTTAAAAATAATTAAAAAATTTGCATTATCACGTATTAGATGTTTTGGTATCCTTGCATAAGTCTGACAAAGATAAAAGCAATCAATCTTAGAATGTCTACCCATGGAGAAGTAGTCTCTTATATTGTCTTGCTTATCGGTTGCAACATCATCAAATATGAAAATTGAATTTGGTAGTGCTTCAGCTACTTTTATAACCTCACTATTATTAGAAAATTGGAAATAACTAATTTCTTCATTGTCCGATAATAGTCGCTCCAAGTATCGATATTTTGGTTGCTGCAACGATTTTGAATAAACGTATAGGTTTTCAAATCTCACACCCTGAGGGCTTTCTATAAGGCTCAGCAATACATTTGTTTTTCCACAATTTGAAGGGCCACAAACTATACAGCGTATGGTTGATGGGAGTAGAGGTCCGTGACGTCTCATGCATTTATCGGTTGTTCGGTAATCTATATTAGAAACACGAATACCGAGCGGCTGCTTTACGAAGTCCATGACTGAAAACTCTGTGGTCATACAACCTATTTATAGGAATGAAATGAATTGTTTGATCAGTTCTCATCATGCCGTTATTAGTGTTAGATGTGTCAAGTTTGGAGGTATTAACCGCTGAGCAGTTTGAATACATACCGAAAATTTTACTTTTAAAGTACTTTCCGCGTAGTATTCAAGAGGTTTGGAATAAATTGCCTGAACATATTCGTGCAGATCCTGAAGTACAACAATATCGCTGGTGTTTTAAACATCATAATCTACCTAATACAGATCACATTGATGGACCGCTCCCTTCAATAAAAGATTGCTGGGCTTGTCAGCAAACTCTGTGTGAGAAACAGAAAGAAAGTTCCACATGGTAAGCTACGGTTGTGGAACTTTTTTCAATAAAATACTGAATAAATTACCGTTCGAAGTACACATACCTGGCTACAATTATTGCGGACCAGGTACTCGACTTCGAGAACGGTTAGCACGTGGTGATCCTGGTATAAATCCTCTAGACGAAGCCTGTCGTGAACACGATATCGCATATTCAATATATAAGGATCTGCCGCCACGTCACCAGGCTGATAAAGTTCTTGCACAGCGTGCACGAAAACGTATCACTGCTAGTGACTCATCTTTACGTGAACGAGCAGCTGCAGCAGCAGTCTGGGCATCCATGAATGTAAAACGAAAACTTGGCTTAGGCCTACAAGTGCATGGAAGAAGCATGAAGAAAAGAAAAATTCGTGTACCGAAGAAACGAGGAGGTTTATTGAGGAAAAAGCAATTTACTCAAAAAAAAAAACGGGGGGGTTTATTACCTCTGCTCCCACTGTTGAGTGCAGTGGGCGCATTAGCTGGGGGCGCAGCAGGTATAACAAAAGCTGTAAACGATGCGAAAGCATCCAAGAGACAATTGGAAGAGATACAGCGTCACAATCGTGTAATAGAAGGCAGGCGTGGACATGGTTTATACCTAACCCCTTACGGACGAAGGGGAGAGGGTTTGAAAAGGAGGAAAAAAACCTCGCAAAAAAAAAAAAAATAAGCAACCTCCCGAAATCTGGAGCTACTAGTAATATTCAATTATTACATGCATGTCAGGATATACCACATTTTCGAGGAGTTTTTATGCGCACATCTCTACCGCAAACCGTACTATGCAATGAGTGTGCAATCGTGAATCTTGATGAAGATAAAGGTTCTGGTACACATTGGGTTGCCTACGTTAAACGTAATAATTACGTAAAGTATTTCGACTCCTTTGGAAATTTGAAACCTCCAATTGAACTTTTAGATTATTTTGGTCCTTCTGCTATAATCTACTACAACCACGATCAATATCAATCGTATGATACAAGCATATGCGGTCAGTTGTGTGTCAAGTTTCTACGTGAACAATGTCTTTAACGGTTACGCTGTCTGACCGCGAGTCCATATTAGAGGCAGATTTTTTCCCACCGATCAATCTTCGGGAGGAGCAATATGAACTTGGTCTCGTAGACTTTCAGAGCTTCAATTCAATCGCTAATGTTGATGAGTCGAACAATAAGTTTTACTACGATACTGAAGATCTGACTATACCTACAGGTTGTTATGAATTGAGTGCTATAAATGATCTTTTGCGTACATTGATGCATGAGGCGGATAATGAAGATGTCATTATTCTACGTGCTAATAATAATACGTTGAAAAGTGAAATAAAGTGTAAATATCTGATCGATTTTACAAAACCTAATAATATAGGCTCTTTATTGGGTTTTTCGTCAGATCGAATTATTCAGCCGAACACTCTAGCCGAATCAGACCAGCCCGTAAACATTATAAGGGTGAATATTTTACGAATTGAATGTAATATTACTGCTGGTGCATATACAAACGGCAAACCTCAACATGTTATACATGAATTTTTTCCAAGCGTGCCACCAGGCTATAAAATCTCGGAAACACCGAAAAACGTCATTTACTTGCCAGTCATTGTGAAAGTAATTGACCGTCTTACTTTGCGCATTCTCGATCAGGAAAACCGTCTAGTAAATTTCGGTGGGGAAGAAATTACAATTCGATTACACATTAGAAAATGCTAATTTACAAGAATACTTATAAATCACCGATACCAGATGAGCCTATCATCAGTCCAACAGTTGCTGCAGGAGCAGATACATTGGGTGGGGATTACGTTAGAAGACCGCTAACAAGAAAAAATATAACCTTTCTTCAATCACTGGGTTTCAAGGTCAGAAATAAAAATGGACCTGTTGGACGTAACCGCACAACCTGTGTACGACAATCGCATTACTAAAATGGAAATACATGCTTACAATCCGTATGCAAATGCATCATTGGGAAATAGTGACGAAATTCGAATTCCAATACAACAGCAAGATTTAATTCTTCTACCATGTGAGAGTTACCTATACATAGAGGGAAAATTAATCGAGGGCACTCGTGCTCAGGGTGCAACAGTTCAAGATACAGTGGGACTTGACTGCAATTCCATGGCATTCTTGTTCGATGAAATTCGCTATGAATTGAATGGTATTGAGATTGACCGCAGTAAGAATGTGGGTATTACTAGTTCCATGAAGAATCTCATTTCTCTGACTGGGGAGGAGAGTACGAGTCTACACCATTCAGGATGGTTTCTATCAGATTATAAGCCTACGAAATATTTTAATTTTTGCGTACCACTGAAAATGCTGTTGGGTTTTTGTGAAGACTATAGAAGAGTCATAATAAATGCACGTCATGAGCTCGTTCTCATTCGAGCACGTAATGATACGAATTCGATATATTCTTCAACGAAAATCACCGACTCCAAAATTGATGTTCAAAAAGTGCAATGGAGAATTCCTCATATATCATTGAATGAATACACAAAACTTCAATTTCTACGTATTATCGACCAAAACAAAAGCCTCACCATGGCTTTTCGATCCTGGGAACTCTACGAATACCCGCTTCTACCAGAAACACAGAGGCATACGTGGGCTGTAAAAGCTGCAACACAATTGGAGAAGCCTCGATACGTTATTCTAGCATTTAGAACAAATAAGAAGAATACGCAGCATATGAAGGTGCTTGACTTCGATGATAGTTTTGTTCGTGATATTAAAGTCTATCTTAATTCTGAATTTTATCCGTATGATCGACTTGATACTGATACTGAAAAATCACGATTTTCTGTACTATATGATATGTATGTTAAATTTATCCAATCCTATTATGCTGGAGAAAAACCGTCGAAACCAATGCTTGATTACAACAATTTCTTAGAATATGGCCCTCTCTTTGTCATTGATTGTTCGCATCAAAACGAATCTATTAAATCTGGCACAGTTGACGTTAAAATAGAGATCGATTGTTCTAAAAATATTGCAAGTAATACTACTGCGTATTGTTTAATTATACATGATAAAATTGTTGAATATAACCCGCTTACAAGTATTGTTAGAAATGTAAGTTAATCGTTAATAGTTAGTTATGTAAGTTAATCGCTAATAGTTAGAAATGTATGTTAATCGCTAATAGACTATAGTTAAGCTTATCATTATAATGAAGGAAAAAAATAATAAATAAGATATAATAATCATTTATTTGTGTTTAAATTATTCCTTACAAATGTTTTCTAAATTAATCTTTTGAAATTTGACTAACAATTGCAAATGTCATATTATTGTAATTTCCACCATGATACGTGAATGTTAATATTTGATTTGAAGCTGCATCTTGAAAATTCTTGAATTGTTCTGGTTTTTCCAGTAATGCCATCATCCTCGCAGGCAAGAAGAACCATTCCTTCGTAAGCAGCTTTGCTATTATTCTCTCCCCATATTTGGTTTTAATTTTCGATAATTCAGTTATTCGGTATGACCCCCCAATCTCCAAAGTATTCAGTTTTATAAAAGTTTTTGGTTCTACAGTTGCGAGTTCATTAATCTTAGTTAAATCCATTTCTATAATAATAAAATAATATTAAGAATAGAGAATAACGTAAAAAAGAAAAAATAATTCTTACCTTCTAAAGATTATCTACGACAATTACGTGACAATAAAAAAATATTCTATCTGCAACGTGAAACTGGTACTTTGTACTGCTTGAAGCTTCAATACTGCTATTACACCACAATAAAATATTATGACTGCAGCGTTACAGACTTGAACTTTCGACTGCTTCACGCTTCTAATCGAGACTGAATGAAATTTCCTAATTGCTAGCGTGGGTGACTTTGAATAATATCCTAGGAGGGAATAAGATATACACACTTGGAAATTGAGAGTAGGGGAAGTGTTGCAGGCAAACGAAACTTGGGTGGCTTTGAATAATATCGTAGGAAGGGATAAGATATACACGCTTATTGGAAATTGAGAGTGGAGGGACTGTTGCAGGCGAACGACATTTTTGATGGGTTACTCACTCATGATTGTAGATTTCAAAGAGAATTCATTATTTTAAACCTGTTGATACATGTATTCTTTAGATCAAGTAGTTGTTAATTAAAATAAATAAATCCATTTAATTATATACACGTTCCTTATATAAAGTGACATCAGTCTAGAATATAAACTTTTCATTGTTTAAAAGCAAGTCGTGAGATACACGTTCTTCAGATCAAATAACCGTCATCTAAAACAAATATATTTAATTCAAACGTGTCATAACACGTACTAGATGGTGCAGATAGTCACGTTCCTCAGATAAAGTAATGACAGTTTAAAATATAAACTTTTCATTATTTAGAAACGAGTCGTGAAATATACGTCCATTATTACTTGGGTTGGGAATACTAGCATCTTAAGGACATATCCTGAGTGCAGCTTAAAATTTACGAGCGCATCAATTGCTTTTCGACAATCTTACGTCACACTGTGACTCTGTTTAGCACGTGGGATCATTTGTCTGCTCTGCTTGTGAGAAAAGTCTTGAGAAAAAAATAGCTAGAGGCTGAATGATTTGTCTGGTCTGCTTGAGGGAGGAAAAGTCACGAAAAAATAGCTAGAGGCTGGTTTAGAGGGTAAAATATGGTCAGAAAGTATCGAGCGCATCAATGGCTTCTTGACAATCTTACTTCACAACTGTGACTCTGTTTAGCACGTGGGCTCATTTATCTGACCTGTTTGTGAGAAAAGTCTCGAAAAAAAATAGCTAGAGACTGGTTGAGAGGGTAAAATATGGACAGAAGGTATCGGGTCAGTTTTAGAGAGCCCTGGGAAAGCTCATAGGAGGAACATTGGGTGGTCCCTAGAATTTCACTCCCCATTGTTTCGCAAAAGGAAAAATAATGTCTGTTAACTATGTAACATGTAGAGCATGCTTACAGGAAGATGTAATGAATAATCTATTCATTTATAATATGCTTACAGTAATTTTTATTCAATATTCAAAAGATTTAACATATAATACTTTTATTCAATATATATATATATATATAACTAAAAAGAGTTTTAACATATAATATTTTAAAATATCAAGCTATTCTTCTGCCCTTGCTACCTCCATCGTTGTCTCCTCCTCATCCTCCTCCTCCTCCTGCTCCTCCTCCTCTTCCTGCGGAATTATCCCTGCCTCTATCTCAATCATTCTGATACCTCTCATCAACAGTTGTATACAGCGTGTTACTGTAAAAAATCATCAGATTTTAGAAAAATGTATGATGCAATCTCATTCATAATAACTTACTATTTTCATACTCCATTCCATGCGTCTCGATTGTTTCTTCATTTACCGCTTGTGATAAATTTTGCATAATTTCATCTATTATTCTTGTAATTATATGAATTACTGGAGAATTCTGTCTATACGCTAAATTAATAATCACTTGATACTGCATATTTTTTCACTTTATATTTATCGACAGCTTGTATAAGAAAAAAGGAATCTGTACCCAAGGTTCAAAAAAGGTATAATGTGAAATTAAAAGAAGGACCCAAGGAGGAAAATAGTAGGAGGGAATAGAATGGGTATGTGGAGGGAAAAAGACCCTTCAATGGTGTAGAGGTAGATTGAGAGGGAAGAAAAATGGTTAAATGTGAAATCAAGTTAAATGGCGGGTCCATAGTAGGAAAATAGTGGGAAGGTCTAGGATAAGTATGTGGAGGGAGAAAAGACCCTCCGAGGGCAGGACTAAGAAATCAAAAATGGCAGTCCGTAAGATGCTTAGGACCCCTAGCGGTGTAGCTGCCCCAGTAATTTTCGTGATCGCTACCTAGTGGAGAAAAAAGAAACTTTTTCCTCCACCAACTAAAATACAAAAAAAAGTTCTCTGGGTAACTGTCAGGATAACTAACCATCCGGGCCCTAGGGTGATGGGAGAGGGGTAACCCTTAGGGAACTAGTGGACCCGTAGGATAACTAACCATCCGGACCCTAGTGACATGGGAGAGGGGGTAAGCCTTAGAGAACTAGTGGACCCGTAGGATAATTAACCATCCGGGCCCTAGGCTGATGGGAGAGGGGTGAGAGACTCTAAGAGAGAAAGAGAGGGTGAGAGGGATCTCTCTCTCTCTCTCACTCCCCATAGCCAAAGCATTTCCTCCGCACACCCGCACCCTCCTCATCACCCAATAAACCCTAGCTCTTAAGAAGACACTTCCCCCCGCACACCCGCACTCCCCTCACCACCGTGTCACAGGAACCCAAGACACTTCCCCCGCACACCCGCACTCCCCTCACCACCGTGTCACAGGAAAACCCAAGACACTTCCCCCCGCACACCCGCACTCCCCTCACCACCGTGTCACAGGAACCCCCTAGCTACCACTACTAAGTCCATTTATTTTCTTTTCCTTTTCCTTTTCACTCCCTCTCCTATTCGACTGTATGGTGCGAGGTATAAACCTTGTCCCCGTCTCGCTTCCATTAAGCGATTGTGTCGATGCATTTCTTCCAATTGTTTTTTGGCTGCTTTGGTGTCGTTTACAGCCTTTGCTATACCTGCTGCACCGCCAGCTAATGCGCCCACCGCACTCAGCAGCGGAAGCAATGGTAATAAACCCCCCCGTTTTGTTTTAGTAAGTGACTTTTTCCTCAATAAACCACCTCGTTTTTTCGGTACACGAATTTTTCTTTTCTTCGTACTTTTTCTAGGCACTCGCAGTCCTAAGCCGAGTTTCCGTTTTGCATTCATTGATGCCCAGACAGCAGTCGCTGTCGCTCGTTCACCTACGGATGAGTCACTAGCTATGATACGTTGTCGTGCACGGCGTGCAAGTACTTTATCAGCATGATGACGCGAGGGCAGGTCCTTATATACTGAATATGCGATATCATGCTCACGGCAAGCATCATCCAGAGGGTTTATTCCTCGATCACCACGTGCTAACCGTTCATGAAGGCGAGTACCTGGACCACAATAATTGTAGCCAGGTACATGCAGCTCGAAGGGTAGTTTATTTAGCAGCTTATTGAAAAAAGATCCACAACCATATCTCATCATGTCATGCTTTCCTAACGGGTTCGTTGGCACATCCAGCAATTTTTTATTGAAGGCGGTATTCCATCAAACTGATCTTGATTAGGTAAATTATAATGTTCCGTACAGGCACGATATTGTTGCACTTCAGGATCTGCACGAATGTGCTCAGGTAATTTACACCAAACAAGTCGAATACTGTTTGGAAAGCGCTTCAATAGTAAAATTTTTGGAATGTATTCAAGCTGCTCAATAGTTAAATCCTCCAAACGTAGCACATCTAACATTAACAACGACATAATGAGAACTGATGAGATAATCTGCTTCGAGCCTATAAATAGCTTGCATGATCATAGAGTTTTACAGTTATGGATTTCGTAAAGCAACCACTGCACATTCGTGTCTCCAACGCCGACCGTTTTATTGTCGGTGGGGGTTGTGGAGGAAGGAGTAAACGTCATGGATCCCTACTTCCATCTACAATTCGTAGTATAATTTGCGGACCCTCGAATTGCGGTAAAACAAACGTACTGCTTAGTCTCGTAGAAAGTCCTAACGGTGTGAGATTTGAAAATATTTATGTATACTCAAAGTCGCTTCAACAACCCAAGTATCAATACCTTGAACGGTTATTAAAAGGACTAAAAGGTATTGGATATTTTAAATTTTCAAACAATAGCGACGTTGTAAAGGTAACTGAGGCGTTACCCAATTCTATTTTCATATTTGATGATGTTGCTAACGATAAGCAGGATAATATCAGAGACTACTTCTCCATGGGTAGACATTCAAATATTGACTGCTTCTACCTCTGCCAGACTTATGCTAAAATTCCTAAACACATGATTCGTGATAATGCAAACCTTCTCATAATCTTTAAGCAAGATGGTACTAATTTAAAACATATTTATAACGATCATGTAAACACGGATATGTCATTTGAAAAATTCAATGAATTGTGTTCAAAGTGCTGGCACCATGATTATGGATTTCTAGTGATCGACAAGGATAGTACAATTCAAAATGGTAGATATCGGAAAGGTTTCGATGAGTATGCTAAGATTAAATAGTATACCGTTTGCTTAAGATTGTTCAGTTTAGAGCTAAGTGTCCATCAAAACACACACATCAAATGAGCATGGAATAAACCTAGTATAAACGTGGAAATAAAAACGTGGACTGAATCTAAATTGAACGTGAATTGAACGTGGAAACGTAGATTGAACGTGGATTGAACGTGGATTTGAACGTGGATTGAACGTGGATTGAACGTGGATTGAACGTGGATTGAACGTGGATTGAACGTGGATTGAACGTGGATTGAACGTGGATTGAACGTGGATTGAACGTGGATTGAACGTGGATTGAACGTGGATTGAACGTGGATTGAACGTGGATTGAACGTGGATTGAACATGGAAAGCAGGAAAATGGAAGAAAAGATGCTGCTAAAGAAGATTGCCGCGAAAAGTAAAGTAATTCGTGAAAAATATCGTGCACTCAAATCAGGAAGAGAAATGATGGAAACCAATTTAAATGAAACTTTTAAACCAATTGTTGAGCCATTGAAGAAGCTCACTGAACATAATGAGATGACCTTCGTGTCCCCGAAATGTGAGTATAAACAGGAACCGCTACAGAAGACTACTGCAAGCGATAATTCTTTGATTATTCCATCGGAACGTAAAAGAACTTATTTCTCATCGACTCCACAACGTAAATATTTCGCAGACAACTCTAGAATTAAAATTCCAACCCCTTCATCTGATGATGATCATGATGAGCAAGGAAATTCACGACCTAATGAAACATTATACCTTTCTCTGGAAGAGGATGGGGAGGAGGAGGAGGAGGAGGAGGAGGGAGTGAAAGTGGAAAAGGATGTTAATGATTTAGCAATACCATCACCAATGCAAGCAGAAACTCCATCATCACCATTGCAAAGATCCTTAGATTTAAATAGTTCTTTGTCAGAATATGCACCAATTGGACGTAAATATATAGAGATGTTTCTGCGTAAAAATAAGGATTTAATTGATGATAATTTTGGAATTGAACGAGATGTTAGACTTAAGAAAATGAGACTTGGAAAATGTTCTTTTAAAGTAAATCGTAAAGATTTTATTATTATTGATGATGAGTATTATCAGGGTACTATTGGTCTATTTGAATTGATCTTCATGAAAGAGCCACATGATTATACTGAAGATGATTTAAAAACATATAAGAATATTCTTTCTCAAACTAATGTACACAGAGCAGATTACAGTAGCGAGGGAAAGCTTCGTGGGAATAAGGGTCATAAATGGAAGAAAATAATTAGCCCATTATTTCCTCCAAAGAACCTTGTAAAAGGTAGCGGTTATATGTGTGTTAATGATAAACCAGTGAACTATGTACATTGGAATGATCCGAACGAATTAGTTGAACGTTTGAGACTTTTGATTGCATCATCTGCTGCAGGACATACGAATCATCATAATGAGATACAATCAATAATTGAGGAGCTTCATGAAGAACGTATTATCCTATAAAAGAGATTACACTTTCCATAATTTCGCAGTTGATTGTGTTACTTCACAATGTCGATAAATAAATTTGGAGGTATTTCCACTGCCAGTAATGTGAGAAAATATTTCCGCAAAACTGAAGATGAAACATTAAAATTTGATAAACGTATGAATGCATTTAATGCTAAGGGGAATATTATTTCAAATTTAGGATTTGATGCTACTGATGAGAAATGTGCTGTGAATATGCGTGTTCTGCTGGATAATATGAATGCTGTACGTGAGAACCTAAAAAATGAAATGCAAGAAAACAGTGATATTTTACGAAGTATTGCGTTAAGACTGGATGAAACCGAGTTAAGGCTGAATGATTTTCAAGTGAAATTGAGTAATTTCATGCAGAAACATGCTGAAGATAATGCAGATTTAAAGAAATATGTATCAATTTTCATGGAGAATCAGACTAAACAGGATGCTGAATCAAAGAAACATATAATGAAGATAATGCGGAATTAAAAAAAAAAAAAAAAAAGTGCTATTTTTCATGGGGAGAATCATGCTAAGGAGAATTCTTCTTGAAATAATTCGACAAAGAGTTTTATTAGGAAAAAGAAAGTTTTACTACCATCAGTGCTCGTTGTACCCCTGTAAACCCAACACATACCTGAAGAGTTATGGATAGTGAAGAAAAGAAAAAATTGGTCGAAGAACTGCATGTACCTGCAAGACGGAATTTTCAACGTAGAAGAGTTATAATACGAGGCTTCGATGACCTCTGGCAAGCAGATCTGGTTGATATGAAGAATTATACTGACGGAGGTTACCACTATATTCTCACAGTTATTGATGCATTGTCGAAATTTGGATGGGCAGTAGCACTAAAAACCAAAACTGGCAAGGAAGTGACAGACGCATTTACGAAGATTCTGAAAAGTGGGAGATGTCCCAAAAATTTGCAGACAGATGATGGCAAGGAGTTTTATAATAGTGATTTCAAATCGCTTATAAAAAAACGTAGAATAAATCATTACTCAACATACAGCGTATTGAAAGCTACGATAGTTGAGCGCTGGAATCGCACGCTGAAGACTGAAATGTGGAAACGATTTACGTTGAATGGAAATTATAAGTGGCGAGGCATACTGCAGCGACTAGTTGAAGACTACAACGCAAGAAAACATCGTACTATAGGAATGCGACCAGTTGATGTGACGCCAGATCATGCTAATATGCTCCTGACTACAGTATACAATAATATAAAGATTGTTGGTCGTGCCAAGTTCAAAGTAGGTGATTTTGTACGAATCAGTAAATACAAGAATGTATTCGCAAAGGGATACACACCAAATTGGACAACTGAAATATTTGAAATTATAAAAGTGCAGAAAACAAATCCTGTTACATATTTACTTAGAGACTCTAGTGGTACTGATATATACGGAGGATTCTACGAATATGAACTTTTAAAAACTGCTAATCCTAATGTATATCTAGTGGAGAAGGTATTACGTAAGAAGGGTGATAAGGTCTTTGTGAAGTGGTTAGGATTCGATAATAAACATAATTCATGGATAAATAAAGATAATATTTTGTAAAAACAATATTTATTAATAAAATTATTCAATTTAAATATAATTAATTTATTCTATAATGACCCCATGGTAGAGTCGATACAGTTCCGTGCACGATATAACGCTTATCATCGTATGGGCTGAGAGCTACTTTCCGTTGCGTAATCGAATAAACATTATGCAATTTTGAGCGAATTAAATTTTGATTGCGGACTTGTACAGTAAAATTTGTTAAACAGTCCTTATAGTCCTCGAAGGTTATGTTTCTAGCAACAACGTAAGTCTTAATACCTTTAGCTTTTTTGATAATTTTATTTTGTACTTTAAATGTGTACATTTTTGATCTCAGTCCAATAAACTCTGTCATTATCTGCCCATTATTCTCATCTTTCATCAGCCCAGGGACTTTTTTATTTACTAGAGGTAAATTGTACTGATTGTTGGGAGAATAATCGCTTGTATCGAATCTAGCAAGATTCTCCCTCATAATAGTGTAAATATCATCACATTCAATGCTGTATATTAGACTATCCGTATCGGTATATAACGCTTTACATTTGCTACCGAACGTAGGAAGCATATAATCATAATGAAAATCATACAAACATGTTTTCGAAATATCAAGAATGCTCATACCTACGTATATAGGCTTATCGAATTTAGCTGCTAATTTTGTTAATTCAATCGTGACCAAATTCTCACTGAATATAGTGCGACTGTGAAAATTAGGCTTAGCAATCATTGCTTCAGCACCATATCTTCCCTCCCACTTACTCACGAGTCTCACATCAACTCTATTTCTAACATTCTCCATAGTCTTACCGAACACCGCATTGTTCATTAATTTGAAAAGATTTTTCTCAAACTCATTTTTAGATGCTGCACGCAAACTAGTGTTCAAATCGATATATTTACGTAACCAGGTGGACTGCTGAAATCCTAAAACGCGATGAATGTGTTTTAAGACAACACCATTACGCATACATTGCTGTAAAGCACGATAGTGTATAACATAGCGCTTCTTATTTTCTAAAGTTGCAAGTAGCTTCTTCTGACGTGTACCCGGTGGTGCATCACGTACGGGACAAAATGGAAGGTCGGAATGTTTATCGTGAAGCATGCTTGGATACTCTAAGTCAACCTCTAAAATATAACCCTCGGGTGAATCTATCGGTATATTAGAGATATCCAAATTATTAACATTTTCAATCCAGCGAAATCCGTGAGTAGGTAGCGGTTGAGACATTGCCCACCCATACAAATTATTTACATCGTAGTACATTAAATACTTAGAAGGTTCCTCGGGATTGTAGTTTTGCATGTACCGATTGTTAGCCTTTTCATAGCGGTGCGAGCATTGGCTTAAACCACCACGTATGCCTCGTTCTACGAAAAGCAGCATTTCTACGTCAGTAAAAAGTTCTAATCTTATTTCTGTATGTTTGAGCATTGCATCCCAAGTGAAGCCTGGGAGTGTATAATAATGAGCAGGATCCAAATTATAAGTTTGCATGCAGCTATTACGAAAATTTTCGAAAACGTCAGCCAACAATAGTACATCAGTTTTCAAATAGAGATCGCTATACTCCCCAAGTGTTCGTATTTGAAATTTGGTCCATACCTCCTTAGCGTGATTATACGCACCCTCACTAATATCACTATCGGATAATCTATTATAGAATATCTCGCGTGGAGGTAAAGCAGTTTCTTCCAGACGGTTCAGACTATCTATGTAATCGTAAGGAAAAATACCTTTCCTTGTCAGAAGGTTAAATTGTTCTATGTTTAAATATGAGAATTCTGACTCTAAATTTTTTAACTGTGATCTCGTTAAATATGAACTCAATTTGTCTAAACTTGATGCCATAAATTTGAAAGAATCGATAAACCTTAGTTGTATATTATATTTACGGATGAATTTAGTGAATGAAATATACTTCTCCTTATGTACAGGTAACAAGTGTACTGAACCTTCATACAAGTTAGCGATTGTACCGAAAATAAAATGTGCGTCATAACCTGATAAATTATGAAAAATTACAGGTATTACATGCGAATCGTTAAAGTTTAAATTACAATTATTATGAGCAGGTCCCCTATATTTACCAGTTAAATGATCATGATCGCGAACACGTATTTGATCTGGAAGAAACGGCTTTTTACATATATGACAGTTGGGCTCAGTATAATGCCTTGAATTTTCACTAATACTTAGCGTTCTCATAGGCACTACAGTCTTTAGTTTTTCGCTCGCTATGCTAGCAATTTTATCGAGTTCTCGCACAAACCATTCTATACACTCGAGTCCACGATATGATTTGTAAGTTGAGAGCGATGAATCACGAACGCTTTTAAAATAATAACCTATACTAAAAGGTATGTGTTTTTGATAAATACCAATTTCGTCATCCGTTTGCTCAACTTTTTCAAGCAAGCATTCAATGTCAGCGTATATGACAAATGGCACCCTCTCACTGTTCTTCATGTTATTGAAGGAAACCCAACGGTCCTTGTCAGGTAGCACAATTCTGATGTTTTTATTGAGTTGCGCACAATCACGTTCATGCGATTTTAGTTTCTCATCATTGTGGAAATAGTGTAAGCAACTATAGGAGGGAAAAAGTAATATTAGAATATAGAAGCAGTAATTATATATATATATATATATATTGTAAATTTTGTATATTTTTATTTATTCAAATAAAAACTCCTTTTATCTTATCTTGGCTTTGAATACTTTATTCTAGAATAAGACCTTCCCTTCTGACCACAGGTTCGGGGCTCTCTTAGGACATTGTTTCGCACACTAAGGAAAAGGTGGAGAAATTAAAAAATTAATTTGGAAGCCAATTTTTAATAGCGAAAGGCTTGCAGGTGATTTTGGGCATAAACCCTTTGAAATATATAAGTCAATTAAATCATAATTTTAATGATAACGTCATCTAGAAATGAAACAATGAAAAGTAGTCATCATATTAATATTTTCCATGCAATAGAATTTACAGTGAATATCTTTGCGAAATTGAAAGCAGTATATCCACAAAAGAGTGGTTTCCATTGTATAAATTGGTGTATTTCCTAGTTTATATTAATGAAAGGAAAATATAAATGGTACTAGTGTGCTGGAGAAAGTGCCATAATTCAATGTTGATATTGACGGTAACAGCTAAGAAAATGATAGAAAAATATGAGCTAATTTATAAGAAAATCCTTGAGAGTGAAGTGCTTGCAGGTGATTTTAGGCATACAACTTTGGAATTAGAAATCACATAGTTGATGAAAATTATAATAAATTTATGTAGATGTGTAAATATGAAAAGAATTCATGATTGCAATATTTTATATGTGATCAGGCATATGGTGAATAAAATTAGGAAACTGAAAGCTGTATATTTAATAAAGAGAGGCATCCATTGTATAAATTAGTGTATTTCCTAGTTTATACTAATGAAAGGAAAATATAAATGGCACTAGTGTGCTGGAGAAAGTGCCATAATTCAAAGTTGATGTTGAGGTTATCAGCTAAAAAAGTGATGGATAAATATGAGTTAATTTATAAGAAAATCCTTGAGAGTGAAGTGCCTACAGGTGATTTTGGGCATACAACTTTGGAATTAGAAATAACATAGTTGATGAAAATTATAATAAAATCATGTAAATGTGTAAATATGAAAGGAATTCATAATTTCAATATTTCACATATAATAGAACATACAATGTGTAACTTCAAGAAACTGAAAGCAGTATACCTAAAAAACATAGACTTCCATTGCATTAATTGGTATATATTTTACAGTTTATATTAATGAAAAGAATATATAAATGTCACTAGTTTACCAGGGAAAGAGCCATAATGCAAAGATGATAGTGAGAGTAACACCTAAGAAAAAAGTGGATTTAAAGGTAAATTTAGAAACCAATTTTTGAAAGCGATAGGCTTTAATGTGATATTGGGTATATGATGTTGAAAATATAACTCAAACAGTCATTGAATCCTATGTTAAATGCCTCTAAAAGTGTAATTATGATAAGAACTCATCATTGTAATATTTTGTATTATATTTAATAGATTAATAAATTAATATCTCGAATTGAAGCTTTACATTATGGAACGATGAGAACATTGGAAAATGTTTTATTAGATTGAATTAGTTAAAACAATTTTTAGTTTTAATTCCTATATTCTTACAAAACGTTATAAGATCCCACAAAAAACAAGCTTTGCTTGTAAAACAAGGACGGCAAGTACATAAGTCGTATCTAGTATGATTAATCAAGAGACACGGTAGTGTCTCGACGGCAAGTACATAAAAGTAGGTATAGACATGTCTATACCGCCGTCGAGGCACTACTGTATCTTATACAGCAAGTTTGGCTGTCTCAATTTTTAAATAGATTTTTCTCCGTAAATGAAACACTGTCATGATTTCAGTAAAGCTTTTCTTGAAATGGTTTGGAACAAGCTTTTATTTGAGCCCATAAACATCAAAATTGGTTCACGCAATCCAGAGATCTCATAAACTGTTAGCTATATATATAACGAATTTAATTTCTTTCCGTCATCTTCTTCTTCTCCAGCCAGAATGTATGTCTCGGGCTGAAGTTAATCGCTAAAGAAAATGACGTAATTTTTACAAACGCGACGTTTAAATAATCGATATAATCGATAACTAATATGGCGACTACTGTTAGCTGTCAATTGAATGTCAATTGAATTGTAAGGTTTACCGGTATAACCTTAATATTTTTATAAAAATGAATTGGCTGTAATGATAGTGTAATAGTGTAATATAATCAAAACTACGGATAATTTAAGGGAGAAACATGAAGGAGCCAGCAAGATTATCAGATAAGTCACATTGTATTGAAAAATATGTATAAAATTTAATGTTTGGTGGTACTTTGTGGGATTTTTTTTATTGCAGGTTATATAATATTCCTTATATGCATATTCCTTGTATGCAGCTCTGATTTGAAGTCCTACCAATGCCAAATGCTCTAACAATTCTTGGAAATATCCTGTTATTGAAGAATGTAGATTGAGGAAGATTGTAAATGAAACAGAGAAGGATGAGGTTGTTACGTTAACTCATAATCAAGACACATGGTAGTGTCTCAACAGCAATTAACATAAACGTTTTTCAGTAAAGTAAGTGCATTGTAAAAAAAATTTGTTTTATTAAAACAAAGTTATATATAAGGCACCATTTCATAGTTTGCAGTTTGATGCCAAACCAGTGCCAAATAATGTAACAAATCTTGGAAATACCCTGATATTGGAAAATGCAGATTAACGAAGATTGTAAATGAAACAAATAACGTAACAATTCTTGGAAATACCCTGTTATTGGAGAATGGAGATTAAGGAAGTTTGTAAATGAAACAGAGAAGGATGAGGTTGTTACGTTCACTCATAATCAAGACACATGGTATTGTCTCAACAGCAATTAACATAAAGGTTTTTAAGTAAAGTAAGTGCATTGTAAAAAAAGTTTGTTTTATTAAAATAAAGTTATATATAAGGCACCATTTCATAGTTTGCAGTATGATGCCAAACCAGTGCCAAATAATGTATCAAATCTTGGAAATACCCTGTTATTGGAGGATGCAGATTAAGGAAGATTTTAAATAAAACAAATATCATATATGCGTACAAATATTTTAGACTAAATTATAGTAATGCTTGTTTGGAAAATATGAAGCATTCCGATGAACCTTCATTTACGTAGAGTACCAGTTGACTAGTGTTTGGATTTAAGCTAATTATACAATAATAGATGTTTACAAAAGACGCAAAGACACCCAAATATTACAGATCTTTAGTCTCAAGGAAGTTAAGTCACTAAGCACTAAAGAAAATGGAGATGGAGCAACATCAAATACTGGTAAGTAACTGAGATGCTTCATGTTTCTTCAAAAATTTATTTTCTTTGAAGATTGAGATTGTTAAATGATGAATTTGATTTTAGGTTTACTCGTAGTGTCAACATTTATTATTTTACAGTCACTGTGCCAGCGTATTATAGCAAATAGTAATACTTGTGCTTTGACTTAAATACATTTGGTACAATTGAATTAAATATCCAAGGAGGAAGGTTCGCATACATACTGACTATTGGAGTTGAATCAACAATTGTGCTTTTCACTCCTGCATTCTGGTACTTGAAACAGGTAAAGATGAAAGCATTGAAAGATTGGCAAAGTAAGAATAAGCCAATATTCAGAAAAACGTCATCCATTGCACAGCCATAATTTAAGGATGAGACTCATTGGATGAAATTCTGTAAAATTGAGTTAATAACTGTTGATTGTTTTCCTCTGTTACCTATACTAGTATTCTGCGCCAAAGGTAGTATACTGGTCATTGGTATGGATGAAAAAATGAACGTTTATTCTCAATTGAAGCAAAGTCTAAAAATTAATGGTTTCCACTCCATTTTGTAGCACCAGAAATCCGACCAGTTTCAAAAGTGCGTAGAAATTTGCGAAATGAACATCTGAGGACTCTGGCACAGGAAATGTTATAAGGACCACTCGCCAATGTATCTCCCATGCCACCTTTGTCAAGAGTTAGCAGCATAAATCTAACAATGATTGGTGTTAAAAAGAAACGTGGTATACAAAACGACAATGTCTGCTTTGATTATATGCTTAATTGTAGCTTATTCAAAGCTTTGCGAATTGCTTGTCCAGCCTTGCCCCAGTATCATCTCAAGCAGTTGATGAAACCAGTGAAGTCTGGCAAGGTCAGATGGTGATAGAAAGTTAAATGTCGGTAAGCAAATAAGATGCTTCACGTACCTTCAAATATTTATTTTCTTTGAGGAATTATAATTCTTAAATGATGAATTTGATTTCAGGCTTACTCATAGTGTTATCATTTAGTATTTTACAGTCACTGTGCAAGTGTATTATAGCAAACAGTAATACTTGTGCTTTGACTTAAATACTTTTGGTACAATTCAATTAAAAATCCAATGAGGATTTTTCGCACACATACTGACTATTGGAGTTGGATCAAAGATTATGCTTTTCGCTCCTGTATTCTGAGACTTGAAACAGGCAAATATAAAAAGTATTGAAAGATTGGCAAAGTAAGAATAAGCCAATTTTCAGATAAACGTCGTCCATTGCTCAGCCACAATTTAAGTATGAGATTTATTGGATGAAATGATATAAAATGCAGTTAATAGCTGCTGATTGTTTTTCTCCATTACCTATGCAAGTATTCAAGACGAGAGGCAGTATACTGGTCATTGGTATGGATGAAAAAATGCACGTTTATTCTCAATGGAAAAAAACTCAGTCTAAAAATTAGTTGTTTCGACTGCATTTTGCAGCACCAGAAATCAGACCAGTTTCAAGTGTATAGAAATTTACTAAACGAAAATTTGAGGATTTTGGCACAGGAAATGTTATAAGGACGACTTGCCAATGTATCTCTCATGTCACCTTTGTCAAGTGTTAGCAGCATAAAGGTGACAATGATTGGTGGTAAAAAGAAACGGCGTATGCAAAACGACAATGCCAACTTCGATTATATGCTTCATTGTATCTTATTTGAAGATTTACGAATTGCTTTTCCTGTCTTGCCCCTGTATCACCTGAAGCAGCTGAGGGAGTTACTGAAGTTTGGCAAAGTTAGATGTTGGTAAAAAGTCAAATGTTGATAAACAGAAAATGTAAATTAATTAAAATATATACATTTTATTTCATTATTTTTATATGTTGAAAGTATGTTTATTGATTATGAAAAATTCCAGTCTTGCCCCTGTATCACCTGAAGCAGCTGAGGGAGTTACTGAAGTTTGGCAAAGTTAGATATTGGTAACAAGTCAAATGTTCATAAACAGAAAATGTAAATTAATTAAAATATATACATTTTATTTCATTATTTTTATATGTTGAAAGTATGTTTATTGATTATGAAAAATTTAATCATACTTTTATTATGGTGAAACTGAAAACATTAAAAAACTAGCCTGAGCATTAATTATAAAGTTCATTTATACAAAATACATTACAAATATCAATAAAATCAATGTGTTGACTGCGATATTTTTTCAATATAAATATATATATTTTTATTAGTTAAGCGCTGCTGTTTCAAAACATGAGAAGGGTGGAGATTTTCTTTAAAATCTGTAGAAATTAAAAGAATAATTTAATTTTTTAAATATTATACTCTTACAAAACGTTATGAAATCTCACAAAAAACAGACTTCGCCTGTAAAAAAAGGCGGCAAGTACATAAACTATCTAGCATAAATAATATAGTAAAATTATCTAATTAAAAAAAGTAGTGAAATCCAAATATTAGGCAAGTATATTTTTTCACCTTACCAAAGTTAAATTTTCGAAAAAAAAGGAACAAAAAAGTTACTTGCCGGGCCCGTAATATCCATGCACAGTGAGAAATAGAATCGTATTTGGATCGGCTAACTTCACTCTGTATTTTAACATAACATTTGCTATACTACGCTATAGCTGAATCTCACACACGATTCAATTTCCCACTGTGCATGGACATTACGGGCCCGGCAAGTAACTGGTTTGTTCCTTTTTTTTCGAAAATTTAACTTTGGTAAGTTGAAAAAATATACTTGCCTAATATTTGGATTTCACTACTTTTTTTAATTAGATAATTTTACTATATTATTTATGCTAGATGGTTTATGTACTTGCCGCCTTTTTTTACAGGCGAAGTCTGTTTTTTGTGGGATATATAGTAATATAAAATATTTTAATAAAAAAAAAATAGTGAAATCCAAATGTTAGGCAAGTATAAATTTTTTCCATGGCGAAAATTGAATTTTAGAAAAAAGTAAATAGTACTACAAAAATTACTTGCCGGGCCCGTAATATTCATGTGTAAGTCGCTATCTTGCAATATAAGCATTGCTTCTCGTAAGTTAAAAATGTGGCTATTTAATACGATTGCATACAACGGGCCTGGCAAGTAATTTTTGTATTACTATTTACTTTTTTCTAAATTTCAATTTTCGCCATGGAAAAAATTTATACTTGCCTAACATTTGGATGTCACTATTTTTTTTTTATTAAAATATTTTATATTACTATATATTAATCATACTAGATACGACTTATGTACTTGCCGTCCTTTTTTTACAAGTAAAGCTTGTTTTTTGTGGGATATAATCTACTTCTAACCGCATACCTAATATTTCCCCACTTTTTTTATTTCTGCCACTTATAACTTATTCTATGCGCCCACTAATGTGTTTCTTCGTGTAGAAGAATATACATAAAATATTTCTTTATTCGTATAGGAGTTTGTTTTTTTACGACGGTTGCTGTGATAAGATCAAATATTGAAACAGATAAAATGAGTGACGACTTACATACTTTTATATTGAGAGTTGAGAAGAATCTTACGGAACAATTAACATTAATCCATACTGTTATTGAAAAACAAAAATGGATGAGAGAATGTGATGAATTTATTGAAAATCTTTTAGAATATTTGAAAAGTGTTAATGAAAAAAAGCATACAATAAGTATAGGATTACAAAAACATATTTTGGCAAAAATTACAAAATTTAAAAGTTATAAGAAAATTTTATTATATAATTTTTGGTCTGGTGGTAGTAATAGTGGTAGTAGTAGTAATAGTGAAATAAAAAAATCATCATTAAATAATGTTTGCCGTTGGGAAAATGTAGAATCTGCTTTTGAAAATAGAATTATTACTGATTTAATGGTAAATATTCTACACGTTGATCCACATTGATTTTTATTGGATATTAAAGAAATGGTAATTGATAAAATTATATATTATTTGGAACAATATAATTCTATAAAGGTAAATGCTATTTTTAATGCTGAGTTTATTATATCTAATATGAATAAATCTAGTTTGGATGTTAAAAGTTTTCAAACCAGAAATAAAACTTTATTGAATACCAGTGATTTGGAGAAATGGTATATGAATAACATTGTGAGTCCAATTTTAAATCCCTGGAAGAATTTCAAGAACGTGACAGTGGATGGGCCTTATTAAAAATTTTAAATTTAGTAATAAATATTAACAAGTGTAAATTTGTTTGATACGAATTTGGGCTGGGTTTCACTTATGAAAATGCCTTATGCTTCTCCTTGTAATTGCTTTATTGAACTGACTTGACTCACGACCTGCGACTTAGACTCACCACGATTTTGTGTTAATGTGGTGGGGATACGTGTCCCCTTACAGGTTTGCGCAGGTAAGTAAACTCGGTACAATTCAGATGGCAGTACTATGTTATAGCTACCAATCATTTAACTAACATGCAACAAAATTAATAAGAGGAGAACATTGGATGAATCTTCCGTTAGAAATACGAAAAAAACGAGTAATTGTGAATGTTCAATCTAACGATGATAAATGTTTTATGAGGGCTATAGTGGCTGCTTTATATCTAAAACACAACAATGTCTGCAGTTCTTTTAAGGATTATCCTCATTATCTTGGTGTTTTGAATTGTGACGGAATGACATTTCCCATGACTTTAAATCAAATTAAAAAATTTGAAACAAATAACAATTTAACTATTGATGTATTCATATACGAAAAAAAAAAACAATATTTACCACTTCGTTTAAGTAAAAATTTTCATGATGATGACGATGAAAATCATACGAGAAAAAAACACATTGATTTATTTTTATGGAAAGATATTCATTTTGTTTGGATTAAAAATTTATCAGGTTTACTATCTAAACAACTAAGCAAGAATAGACACAAAAAACATATTTGTAACAGGAAAATATTTCTTATAAAATTAACAATACATATGCATATTTTTACATTATATATTTTTAACAGATGTCTACATTATTTCCAATCAAAGGAGCAATTAAATCATCATTATAAGGATTGTAAAAGACACAACGATTGTATGATAGAGCTACCACATAAAGATGAAAAATGGATATATTTTAAAAATTTTTACCGTAAAATTCAATTACCGTATATTATGTATGCTGATTTTGAATGCATTTTAGAAAAAATGGAGAATATTGATAAGGAGAACAACAGTAAAATGAATACCGGTAAATATCAAAAACATGTACCATGCAGTATTAAATATTATTTTCATTCAAATTTAAATAAAGAATCATGTATATATCAATTTTATAGAGGAGTTAATTGTGTGAAATGGTTTGTCAATGAGCTAAAAAAGATAATTGAACAATGTGTATTTAATTGGAACATTCCTATGAATGAAATAACTGAAATAGAAAAGTTAGAATTTTTTAAGGCAACAAAATGTCATATATGTGAAAAAGATTTTCTTGAAAATGATCAAAAGGTGAAAGATCATTGTCATTTAACTGATATATTTAGAGGAGCGGCACATAGTACATGTAATTTAAATTATCGTGATTCCAATATTTTACCAATAGTTTTTCATAACTTAAGTTATTATGATGCGCATTTTTTAAAAGAAGACTTAGCTTTATTATTAAATGGTATTACTAAAGTAATTGCTTTAAACACTGAAAGATATATTAGATTTTTGAAAACAGTTAAGATTTATGAAAACAAAAAAAATTACAAATACGATTTATTGATTCATACAGATTCCTAAATACATCGCTAAGTAAACCATCGCAAACATTGTGTAAAAGTGATATGAAAATTGTAAGAGAAAATTTTATGAATAATACTGAGTTTGAATTAGTTACGCAAAAAGGTGTATTTCCATATGATTATCTCAACAGTTGGGATAAATTTGAAGATACTACATTACCAAAATATGAAGATTTTTATAATGAATTAAGTTTATGTAATATAACATTAGAGGAATATGAACATGCGAAAAAAGTATGGAAAATTTTTAACATTAAAAATTTAGGTAAATATAGTGATCTCTATTTAAAAACTGATGTTCTTCTATTAGCTGATATATTTCAAACTTTTAGAATGAATTGTTCATCAAGCTATGGATTAGATCCTGTTTATAATTTTACTCTCCCGAGTTTTACCTGGGATGCAATGTTAAAGTTCACAAATAAAAAACTAGAACTATTAACAGATATTGATAAGGTAATGTTTATTGAGCGAGGTATACGGAGTGGTATTAGTCAATGTTGTAAGAGACATTCTGTTGCAAATAATAAGTATATGCATGATCTTTATGATCCTATGAAGGATGATGTTTGTTTAATGTATTTTGATGTTAATAATTTATATGGATGGGCAATGTCACAAGCATTACCATATGCGGAATTTAAATAGGTTAATAATTGTGAGAATTTTAATGTTGATTACATAGATACAAATTCTACATTAGGTTATATATTAGAAGTCGATTTGAAATATCCACAAAGTATTCATAATTCTCATGTAGATTTACCATTTTGTCCTACTGATGATTTTTCACCGTTAAATAGTAAATATAAGAAGCTTTTAACAACATTATACGATAAGAAAAAATACGTTATATACATTAGAATGTTGAAAACATGCTTAAAACATGTCTTCAACTGGATAAAATACATCGTATTTTACAATTTAAGCAAAAGGAATAATTACGCGTGTACATTAAATTGAGCACGGAATTACGTGTAAAAGCTAATAATGATTTTGGAAAAAACTTATATAAATTAATGAATAATGCCGTTTTTGGTGAAACAATGGAAAATGTTCGAAATCATGTGGATGTAAAATTGTGTACTGTATGGGACGGTCGTTATGGTGCTAATTCACATATTTCAAAACCTAATTTTCATAGTAGTGTTATTTTTAATGAAAACTTAATAGGGATTAAAATGGGTAAATTATGTATAACGATTAATAAGCCCATTTAAGTTGGTATGTCAATATTAGCATTATCCAAAATTCGTTTACACGTTTTTCACTATAATTATATGAAAATGAACTTTAATGATTGCGCTAAAATTTTATACATGAATACTGATAGCTTGATTTACGAGATCAGGCATTTTGATATTTATGAAACTATTAAAAGAGATTGTAGAACAATTTTTGATACCAGTGATTATTCAACAAATAATATTTATAAAATACCATTGGTTAATAAAAAAGTGCCTGGGCTGATGAATGATGAAATAATGGGTATATAATGAAAGAATTTATTGGTTTAAGATCAAAAATGTATGCCATACAAGTTTTCGATAAATGCGATATAAAGAAAATTAAGGGAATTTCATCAAATGTTGTAAAAGGAAATATTACTTTTCAAGATTATTTAAATTGTCTATACAATCAAGATATTAAAGTAAGTTTACAAGGTAGAATAAATTCTAAAATGCATAAAGTCTATAGTATTTTAGAAGAAGAATTAGCTTTAAAAACATACGATGTTAAATGTTTTATAATGGATGATTTTGTAAATACACTACCATGGGGACATTTTAAAAGTAATGAAAAAAAATTGAAGAGATAATATAACATGTATGTTAAAATTTTATTTTGTAAAACAATTTTAAAGAATAATAGAAAAATACATATATAAAATTAGAAATAATTATAACAAAATTTTAAAAAAATTTTTCTTATTATCTTTTACCCAATTTCTAAATATTTGAACCTCCTCGAACGGACAATGTACTCTTGTACTTTTTATAGTGTACATTCTAGCATGTAATTTAAATTTTGTTTCTTGAAAATTATATAATTCTATAAGATCATTAAATTTAGGACATCCAAATTTTTAAATATTCACATATTCTTTACCTAAATTTTTCAATATTTTTTGCTCAATAATACCTTCTTTGTAGCCAATTATTGCAGACTCTATGTCATAAAGATTTTTTTATAATTACTTAAAATAAAATCATTCATATCACTTTGTTCATATTCCTCAAAAACATAATCTTTATATAACATAACATGTAAATTTAAAAATATATATCGTGCACCGATTTGATCTTCTTTACATAATGCATAGTAATTATCATTTAAGGGGGTTGTCGTGGTACTGCCGCATCAAAAATTATGCCGCCAGCGGTAATCGTATTCTTATGCTCCTATTTCTTTCTTCGAAACAAAATTTTTGGTAGGGATTGTACACGCACACACAGCTGCGCCTTGTCTGTGCATACGTACACTAGTTCATATAGGAGAGTACAGCGGTTTGGCAACGTTGCATTTTTACCTAGCCTTACGAGCAGGCTGTTAGTACTTAGTAGTATTAGTTTACACAGAAGTGTTGTATTGCACTGAAACTTTTGATTTAAGTTTTTATTTTTATATATGATGGATAAAAGACCTCGACTAAAGAATGGTAGATTGGCTAAGCAGAAAGTTATTGATAAGAGGAAAAAAGCATTAGAGGCAATGACAGTAGCTAAGAAACGACTGAATGAAATGAAAGAAACTAACGTTTGCGAAGGGAATCGTATACTTAACCTCAAAGAATTAGGGAAAAAATTAATATGTTTTAAGTGTGAACAAGTTTTAAATTTAAATAATATTACGGATGAAAGACGAGAAGGACTGTTTTCAATGTTGAAAATTGATTGCATCAAATGTGGTATAAATAACGTGGTTTATACAGGGAAAAAAGTGAAATTAGAAAATCACACTTATTCTGATTTAAACCTTTTGGCTGTTCTGGGTATACTTTGCTACACTACAAAAATTTTTGGCGCACCCTTTGATATTCATAAGCTATAACTCAACCAAAACTGAAAACGTAAGTTGGGCGCCAGGTTCCCTAAAGAACCACTGTACTGTAGTGATCGCAAAATACGATAATCGTCAAACTATAATACCAAATAGCTCAGTGAGTATAGGGTTAGGATTGCGTAAGCGGAGAGTGGGTGAGTCTCTGAAACGTAAAATACGGAAGGATTTGGCAGTTCGGGTCAAATCAGTACATACTATATTCGATAATAGATTTTTTATATTTCCATAAAGACATCGCTGTATATGTCAGATCTCATAGCGCATAGATCGTTCTTCATATTCTACAAAACTATAATCAGAAATGGCATGGAAGACGGTTTTTTTCGGAGCGCTCGGGATTAGTCCAACGAATTTCTCTACTAAGCTACTAACTAATAAACTAAAGGCCTTCTCAAGGCAGGTGTTTCTCCTGCGACCTTTTACCAAAACGAAACGATACTTTCTCGAGGGGAACCGAACGGAGTAGCTCCTTTCGGGGAGAATTCACCTCCGGGGTTCCTTCCAACGAGAAAAACGAACTGTACTCCCACGAGGTGATCGAACGAGGTAGCTCCTTTCGGTGAGAATTCGACCTCGGGATGCACCCCTGGTTAAACGCGACGAACTATACTAAACGTAACGAATCCCGAACATGAACGAATATCCCGATCACTCTTTCTAACCGAATTCGATCCACCAAGCGCATATCCAAATTTTCAGAAACTACAAGACTTTAGTACGGCATTAAATACACGGTAATCGATAAAAGAACTTAACGTAAGTTACATATAAAATTATATACATCCCATATCCGAAAGTTCATAAATGACTTGGTCCTCGAATTAATTGCGAATCTCAGTTTTCTTCGACGATAGACTATTATTCCAATTATCAATTTATGTCTCTAATTCCCAATTCACGCACTTTGGGAGCAGGTTTAACTCGTAATTCGTGATTTATGACAATTTCACGGTAATTAAGCGCGTTTCTCCGAATTTTACTCGTGTTATAAAGGATTTCTAGGAGCTGGGACTCCCGCTAACCTTTTCCGCTGGAGTTGGCGGAGGCGGCTGGATCCTTCGATGGAGGTAGAGTAGAGCAGAGCCTAGCGGAGTTGATCAGGGTCGATCCGAGCAGAGCAGAGTTGAGCCAAGCGGAGCTAAGCAGAGTCGGGCAGAGCAGGGTTGAGCAGAGTAGCTTCCACAATTTTATATAACTCCAGGCTTCACGTCGAAACTCTTCCAGAAGTATATTACGAATCGCAAAAATCGCGTCTGACCTCTTTCCGGACTAAAGTACGAGTGCCGCAAAAATCGGGAGACACCAGCAACGAGCTGTTGGTCCCTTACCCCCAACTATTCATAACTCTAAATCTAATTGGCGGAGCCGATTAAGTTATTGGTACCACCAATCAGACCCAAGGTCCAACTTCTTCCGAAAATTCAACTTGATTGTTCGGGAGTCGCGGAAAGCCGTAGTTCATTAGGCCCATTTACCACACGACTTATGGGCCACGATCGTTACTCTACTTTTATGACCCATCAATCACCGAACCTTATACTGTAGTTCCGATGATAGGTAGGACAATCGTATATGACACGATATTATGGCCTTGATAATGTGACCATAATATGTCTCATGGCTCTACAGAAAGACATGTATATCTTTTTAGTGATCATGTACTATTTTAAAATAGTAAAGGGTCACAACTTATAAATATCTAACTAATTTAATAGTCTAATAAACATAATAATAATTACATAATATTTCATTATAGGTTCTTTATACAGTGGTTCAGGATGTACTACTTTAAACAAAATTTTTTCATGTTTAAATGTATCAGGTATCTGTATGGATATGTTTAAACGATATGAGAGAGCAGTTGGACCTTCCATTGAAAAAGTTTCTGTAGAAAGTTGCAAAAAGGCTGCTCAAGAAGAGAGAGAATTAGTTATTAACAACATGAAAACATTATGCGACTCTCTGTAAGATTTATTTATATTTAAATATTTTTCTGTAAGGCTTAAATAATTAAATATATTAAATAGCAAAACACTTATTTAAACATGTAGTATTAATTTATAAGAATTATTTTGATACTTACATTATGTATTTATGTAATTGAACAAATTAATTTTATTTGGATCTATTCGATGGATAAATATTGCAATTTTCAAATATTATGGTTTATCGTAAACTGCAGACTTTATAAATTCATACATTTCCATTAAGTAGATAAAAATGACCAATGCTGGCTAATTTGATTATGGTTTTTAAAAACTAATATAAAACTTTTTTTAATTAATATTACACATTTAAATATACCTAAATTTTGTAAGTGATTTTAATTGTGTAAGTTTGTCTTAATTTCAATTAGTTTTCCTTATTAATATAAAAGATTTTTAATATACAATCAAATATTTTTTAAGTTTAGATGTAAAAAATTGAATCACTATTGTGTATAAATGAATAAATATATATCAATTATATTATTAGTTAACATTTTCAATACTAATAGAAATTTTTTCTTAATACTATTTCAGATTTTTATATTTTAGTTGTAAACATTACTTATCATAAACTTTAACAATCTATTGTTAGCATTTATTATAACTACTTTTTACTCTTTAATGAATTTTTAGTGAATAATTTATCAATGGATTTCTTATTAATATTACTAGTTTTTATTATATATAGTTGTGATTAGGATTAATTAAATTGTATAAAATATTGAAATAATAGTTTAAAATTTGATATTTTTGATAGTTTAACAATGTTAGGAATAAGTAAATAATGATGAATTTTAATATAAAGATGCTGTTATTTTATACCACATTACCTTAGTATTATGGTTTCATTTTGCTCCGATAGCATTGCCTTTACTTTGATTTAAATTTCTTTTATTCATGGTTATGCTTTATTTCATAATGTGCTTATCTTATTTTCTTCATTTCTAACAGGCAGCCTGAAGTCGCTTCTAAACTTTATCCCCAACTAAATGCCTTAGGATCTTCTCTTTCTGCTGACCATTTTAACACAATATGTGGCGATGTAATTAATATCATTGTATCATATGATATGGGGTGGAGTAAACGCGGAAATGGACGCAGCTATGACAGTTTAAATGGGTATGCTGCAATAATAGGACTTCTAAGTCAAAAAGTTCTGGATTACACCACGCGTAATCGACATTGTGCTCTATGTAACAAAAATCATAGTCAAACAGGCCACGATTGCCGTAAAAATTTTGAAGGTTGTTGCCAAGGGAATGGAAGCAGATGCAGGAGTTCAACTAGTCACTAAAAGTAAGGTTCTTCAAGAATTAAAAATAAATGTTGGAGTTTTAATCGGGGATGAAGACAGCAGCGCAATTGCAAAGATTAATAGAGAAAACTAACAAACAGTACACAAGTTAGCTGACAAAAATCATTTAATGAAAAATATTGTCAATGATTTATATACATTGTCCGAAATATTTAAAGAATTAAAAAAGTTTGGGGTAATCAAGCATTTAAAAAAATGTTTTTGTTATGCTATTGCTCAAAATAAGGGAGATACTGCCAATCTAGCTGTATCAATCAGAAACATACCCGATCACATTTACAACCATCACGAAAATTGCGGTGAATGGTGTAATAGAAATAATGACTCCAAACAAAAGATAATGTTAAAAGATAAATCGTTATTTTATAAATTAAAAGATATATTTGATAAATACGCGAATAATGCTTCCAAATTTAGTGTTGCCGCGTCAAGTCAAGCCAACGAAGTTTAAATAGCAGTATTGCTACTATGGCTCCAAAGACCAAATGTTACAGCACAAGTGAATCTTGCGATTACAGAGTTGCTTCGGCTGTTTTATTAAAAAATGAAGGAGATGTGGGCTTTCTAAATGTCAAACAGAAGCTGGATGTACAACATGGAACTCATACTAGTCGTTATTTCGAGAAGACTCTGAAAAATAAAAAATTAAAATCCGAAAGAAAACAAACAAAAGAATTCAAACTTAAAAGAATGGTGCTTACACAAATAAGAGATAACATGCGTAAAAAGAAAGAAAGAACCGAGGGCTTAAATTATGCAAGTAATTATGGAATGGATGTTAATTATGTCCTCCATTCAAATGATTTAAATTTTGAAGGAAACATAGATAAATATACTATAATTTATTTCGATCTTGAAACATCCGGATTTGAAATGGATTGTGATATACTTCAAATAGCAACGATTTCAGAAAACACTGAGTTTAGTGTATATATATCCCCTACACAACCAATCAATCCTAATGCTTCAAAAGTACACAATTTATATAACATTTCGGGCGAATTATTTTTAAAAAATAAAAAGTTTCATGCAATTAGTTTATATGATGCATTAGTATCTTTTTCAACATTTCTGAAAGCCCAATTATCACCATGCTTACTTGCTGCACATAATGCCTATTTCAATAAATCAAGATTAATAAAAGCTATCTTTAATACTAATTTAACTGAAAATTTTAAAATGGTAATAGGTTTTGCCGATACACTTCCATTTTTTAAAAAGCATTTCCCACAACGTAAAGGCACCGGAGCATTTAAATTAATAAATTTGGTAAATGAAATTACGGGTGAGAATGAAAATGCCAAATTTCATGACGCTTTATATGACGTACAAATGTTAAAACAAATCACAAATTCTCTCGGTAAAACAGAAATTTTATTTGAAAAAAGACAAAGTTTTAAAGATAGCTTACTTAATATTATTAATAACGAGAAATTAAATTCACAAATGTGTGAACTAGGTGGTTTGAAAAAAATTGTATCGAGAAGTATTTTGAAAAAACTACTAGAAGCAAATTTACAATTAGAATATTTAAAAGATATATTTATTGCTGAAGGTGACGAGGGTATTGTTAATTTACTGTCAAAAAACTGTGATAATAATAAGAAATTTATTGTTACGAAAAACAAAAAAGTTTTAAACAAGATAATACATTATTTATCTAATTATGCGTCATAAAATATTTATTTTAATATTATATATTATTCATAAGCATATATAAATATTGCTGAATTCATAATGCATAATTTTATATTATTCCATGACTGTTATTCATGTTACATTATATATGTTATTGTTGGTTGATTAGAATTTAATCATTAATAAAACCAATCCAAATTTACCATCTAATATTATTAATTTATTGTTATCCTTTATCCATTTTCAATGTTATAAAATTATAAGATTTTATTCATTCTTTTTCTTAAATTATTATGTATTATACTCTTACTGCACGTTAAAAACTTATGATCTTCGCGCTGATATTTCGAACGTACGGCGTTGCCAAGTCACCGTTCTGACTTCCCACCCATGTCTTACGAACGATGATAATTTTACGAAAGGGCACTCTTTCGAAGGACATATCTCGCAAACTATGAAGGCACATGTTTCCATTTTGAAACATGTTATTCTACTCAACTTTCTCAACATAATGTCGATTTCTGAAACAAATGGTAAGAAAACTTTTGCTATTATTAATGAAACTCTAACTTTCACAACGGTTTGTTCATAAGATGCAATGTATAAGCGTGTAACTTTATGAATTATTTTCTCAAAAACTATGAAGCCTACCTTCTTGAAATTTTTACATGGGGTTGATATTAATGAAATAAACCAATATTAATTTTTTCAAAGAATTCTTAAGAAAACAATATATTACGACAACCCCCTTAAGTTAAAATTAGCTGTATATATAAATCCAGTATTAATATCTATAAGAGCTGCATCTTTAAATTTAATTTCATTATCCACGTTAAAACCATCTACATCAAATATATGTGTAATTCTAAAATAACGAATAAATATTAGTTATTAAAAAAATATATACAATAACATTTTGATTGAAAGTAACACTTACTAATCCATTTTGAAATTAGTAGGGGAAGAGAAAGAGAGAGAGAGAGAAACGATTGAAAGTTTTATAGAACTGTTTTAAAAATTAGCTGTAGAATAGGTGTTATTGACGGTAATGAAGCCATTGATATATAGAAAGAGTTACTCCATGGCTTTATACTCTATTCTCCCACTCCGGGTGTCCCACGAAAGATGGCCTTGACAAAACCATCGAGTAGGGTATGAAATTCTAAGTAAAAAAGTTCTGAAAATTTTTTTCCTAGCACTTTTGGTTAAAAAGTTATATTTGCAATTAAAGATTATCGATGACAGTAGCCTTTCTTAAAAAGGAAGATTGTTTGATTGTTTTGATCGCATTGTAAGACCAGAAATGCTAAGATTCTGTGAATTAAAATACTAAGAAAAAAACAAAGCAAAACATCCACTTGAGACTATTGTAATGGTGTGTTTATGTTTTGATTGTTTTTACGGCGCTCGCACTCGAAACTGCCGATCGGCTTTCAACCACTCCAATAAGTTCAAGTGGATGTTTGGCATTGTGTTTTTCTTAATATTCTAATTCACAGAATCTCTTAGCATTTTTGGCCTTAAAATGCGACCAAAACAATCTTCCTCTTTAAGAAAGGCTACTTTAATTGATAATCTTTAATTGCAAATAACTTTTTAACCAAGGGTGCTAGGAAAAAAGTTTTTACAACTTTTTTACTTAGATTTTGGTCCCCTATCCGATGGTATTGGCAAGGCCATCGTTCGTGGGACACCCTGTATATATCACAATCATTGTGGTTAATGAAAGAAAGGAAAAGAATGGGAGAAAAAGTAGTTTGAATAATAAAACTTAAATATATAATTAAGTAATAAAATATTTTTTATTTTATAATTGTTTTACAATACATTATCATTATCTATCCATGAATTATGTGATTAATCAAAACCTAACCATTTTCAAAAACTTTATTTCCCTTCTTACGCAATATTTTCTCCACAAGATATACATTTTTATCTTTAACTTCTGCCATTCTTGCTCATAAAATGCTCCTTTAATATCATTATTACTCAAATCTTGCAGTAGATAACTAACTAGAGTAGTTTTTTGAATAACTTTTACTCCAATTTGGTGTATATCCTTTTTCAAATAACATCTTATATTTACTTAAACGTACAAAATCACCAACTTTAAATTTTCCTGGAGCAGCAATTTTTCTATTACTATACACTATATTCAATAAATGTGTTGAATTTTTTGCATTAATATCAACAGGTTTCATGCTAGTAGTACGATGTTTTCTTCTATTATAGTCGTTAATTATTGTTGGCAGAATATTAATCCATTTATAGCTTCCACTAATTGTAAATAACTTCCACATATCACTTTCTAAAGTTCGATTAAAACGTTCAACAATACTTGCTTTCATAATACTATATGTTGAATAATGATTTATTGTATGTTTCTTCATGAGATCTTGAAATGTATTGTTATAAAACTCTTCACCACCGTCAGTCTGTACGTTTTTTGGTTTTCTACTTTTTATAATTTTACTAAATGCTTTAGTCCCTTCATTTCCTGTTTTCTTTTTTATCGGTTCTGCCCATGCATATTTTGAAAAAGTATCAATAACCACCAAAATATATTGATTACCCTTATTTTGATGAGTGTAAGCTCGCTTATCAACTAAGTCTGCTTACCATAAATCATCATATCCCTTTATTACTACTCGACGTCGTGGAAAATTTTTTCTTGCTGATCTATGAAGTTCTTTTACTAGTTGAACTTTCTCCTTACTCATTGTAGATATTATTATTATTGTTGTTGTTGTTTAATCAAAACTCTTTTCATTACTATTCTTCTATAAAAAAAAAATTCTTAAATTTACTCACTTTAATTATTCTCCTTTTTCATGGTTTTTTGCGTCAGGTATAACTTTTTTTAGTGGAATTGATCCTGAAGTCATTATTCCTGTTCCAGAGAAAGGTTGATGATTTTCTATTGTTAATTGAGTTTTCAATTGTTTATTTTCATTATTTTGCGTGTTTAAGATTGATTTTAAATGATCAATTTGTTTATTCAATACTTCTTTCGGATTAGGTATAACTTTTAGTGGAATTGATTCTGAAGTTATTCCTGTTCCGGAGAAAGACTGATTTTCTTGTAGTAATTGTGTTTTCAATGGTTTATTAATATCTTTTAGTTTCTCATTAAATTCTTTCACAACTGCATTTATTTTTTCATTAACTTCTTCCTCAGTCATTACTTTCGCTTTCTCATCAATTTTCACCTCTAAGGATTTTATTGGTTTTTCAAAATTATTTATCTCTGATTTAACTATTGTTCTTCAATATTTAAAGGAATTACTTAATTTAGTCAATTTTTCGTTCGAATATGTTAAAATATCATTCTTTACTTTATTCTACTTGATATCATTCTTCTCGTGACGTATATTTATTTCATCAGAAAAATTTCTTATTTCAGTTAATATGTGATCGCGAAGATCTTTGAATTTTCCTTCAATTATTGAATAAATTTTTTCAACATTTGTGATCTTGCTATTAAGTTGTGATAATATTCTAGTATTAAGATCTTGTAAATCACTTTGTATATGTTTACGATGTAACGTGTTTTTTGTTAGCGAGGTTAGTCGCTGTAAAACCGTCCGGTTCTTTTGACCGAGAGGGATTAAAATAATATTGACAAGCTTAATGTTCGGTTATATATACAGTTTATTATATACTAATAACTATGTACATGGTATATTACAAAGCTTATACAATTACATAACCTAATTGTGTGTGTAGTCTGCCGCTGCAGGTGTGTACTTACATACTACGGTCCAGCGCTTATATATTCGCCCGCGGGTGGCGCGTCAGTCGGTAGCCTCACGGAAGGGCTACGGTAGGCGGCGCGGCGGTCGGTGGCCACACGGAAGGGCCACGGAATACGGCGGTAGGCGGCGCAGCGGTCTACGGCCACACGGAAGGGCCCTCGGTAGACGGCCAGATGGCGGCTTATGCCATAACCTGAAGATAAATGCCGGCGGTCCGGAGAACTCCTGGACACGACGTTAGTACGGTGGAGCGGTGTTCGGACGGTGCGGAGAACTCCTGCACCAGGACTGCTCGGAGAACTCCTGAGCGGGGATAGGAGTACGCGGAGAACTCCTGCGTGGTCGGGATAGGAGTGTATCCGGAGAGCTCCTGGATACGGGACGGACTCCTCTACCCGGTTCGGGCTCTGCCTTATATAACCGTCCGAGGTCCGATGACGGCGACGGTGGCGCTCCGAGCGGCCAGTCTGGCGGGTAGGGAGGCATACTCCGAGCCCGCTATACTCCGCACGCTGTACAGTGCAGACCGCGATATCGGCACATGCACTGTAGACTCCCCCCACTACGCGGTATCGTATATGGAGTAGCGGTAGAGCAAACGTCTCGTTACAACGAAGATCAACATCTTTTTCATTAATCTTTGAAAGTGTATTCTCATGAATATATTGATAAATTTTATTATTGTTTTCCGAAATTAGATTATATAAATATTTTAAAGTAACAGCATCATTAATATTCTCAGGATCGAATAAATTAATAATTTTTTTATTTTGAGCGTCGAAGGAATGCTCTGAATAATTGAAATTCATTGATATTTCTCTTTTTCTTTTATACTGTAAATGATCTTTATGTCTACTAATACTATCACTAGTACCACCAAACTTATTAATAGACATTCTCACTACTTCTATAAAACGAACTTATGACTTCCTTCGTTGAGTTATGATCAAACACTGACAAAATTTTTCAAGAATATAATGTTTTTAAGCAATGATGCCATCCTCACGCAGTTTTTCAATAATAGATATGATTTCATTATTATCCCTCAACGGGTACACAGGGTAAAATTTACCCAATCGCAATTTCCCTCAAAGCTATATTTTAATATAGAGGAAAAAGAGGGTATTGCAAATCTATTGAAAAAATCAGTTATTAGGAGCTCTCCTATAAACATCTAAGACCGGCTACATTTTGATAACAGTATTTCATTTGCAAGGTAATAAAAAAATTGTGCGGGTAAAATTAACCCTGTGTACCCGTTGTGTCCCAATATTGGCAGACTTCCGGACAGCAAAAAGGTAAGCACTAATATACTATACTCATTACTAATCTTAAGATATATATTTACTTTTATTTATATTGATTCGTATATAGTTTAAAAGAAACAATGAGACGTTCTGTTAGACTAGCAGCCCAGTTAGAAGCTGCAGAAATGCAAAATGCTTGTACATCAGATGAAGAAATTTCTAATGCTAGCGACGTAGAATGTGATGAGGATATTACAATTGAACAAAGTGATAGTTGTTCAGAACAGAGCATTTCGGAGAGTGAATGGCCTACTACTTCAAAACCCAAGCGCGGTCGGCCGTCACTTCTCCGCGCAAAAAACTGCACATGGTCAGTTACACCTGTCTCGTCAACAACTATGTCTAAAAACTTAAGAAATTCAATTGATAGAGAGTCGATTATACCATCTCCAAAAGAGGCTGCTCTTCAAATAAAGTCACCCTTGGAAGCGTGGAGTCTTTTGATGTCCGAAAATATAATTGACAAAATCATTAAATTTACTAATATTGAGCTTTTACGATATACTGCGGCAAATAATGTATCAGATCATATAGTTATCAAAACTATTGACAAAATTGAAATAAAAGCATTCTTTGGGTTGCTGTACTATTCAGGCCTATTTAAAGTAAATCGTACGGATATCGAAGATCTTTGGTCGGTTCATTCGTTATCATTATTTCGTGCTACAATGACGTACCGTAGATTCAAAATTATTTTGAGGTGTATTAGGTTTGACGATAAAGAAACCCGAAAAGAACGTCTGCAAAATGATAAATTTGCTCATATTCGAGAATGTTGGGATATGTTCATTTCTAATTGCAAAAATTATTACGAACCTGGGAAAAATGTTACAATAGATGAGCAACTATTATCATTTCGTGGTCGATGCTCATTCAAAATTTATATACCTTCAAAACCTGACAGGTATGGTTTGAAAATCGTTTCTATACACGATGCTGAAACACATTATATGTTTGATGCTTTACCGTATACTGGTACCATTGTTAACAAAGAGCCAACTGAAAGTGTTCCAGCTTACTTCGTGCGAAAGTTATGTGAGAGTATCTCTGGTTCAAATCGGAATATTACTGCTGATAATTGGTTTACCAGTTTGCCAATTGTTGAAAAATTGTCTGATTCAAATCTAACATACGTCGGAACTATCCGCAAAAATAAACAGGAGATTCCTGAGTCATTCAAGCGCGCTCCTGCAGATAATTCAGATGCTCAAATTGCTTTTCGAAAAAATATGACTCTTCTTTCATATTATCCAAAAAAGAAAAACAAAAAGGTGGTTTTATTATTATCATCACTTCATAAAGATCGTGGAATTGACGCAGAAACAAATAAGCCCAACATCGTTGTTTTTTACAACAAAACTAAGGGAGGGGTGGATAGTTTTGACAAAAAATGTCACGATTATTCTGTTGCACGGCGAACTCAGCGATGGCCTCTACGATTTATGTACGGTATGCTAGACCAATGCAATGTAAACGCACATATTTTGCACAATTTCTGCGAGAACAATTCTATGCTTTCGCGAAAAAAATTTGTTCTAGAACTTGCTATGTCACTTGTTAAACCTCTCTTGACTTTGCGGTTAACACTTCCGACATTACGCATTTCCGTACGCAATTTAATTGAACAATTTATTTCAAATGAAGAACGCTTTGAGAATCAATTAATCGAAGACGAGCTTCCAACAAATTTACATGAAAAACCAAAGCGTTGTCAGCTTTGTCCCTATTCAAGTGATAGAAAATCGCGTGCCTTTTGTATACGTTGTCGTAAAACCATGTGCAAGGAACATGTGGCTAAGATTTGCACTATATGCGAAAAAAAAAAATTATTTAAGGTTTTTTAATGTATAAGAACAGAAAAATTGTTTATTTTGTTAATTAATAATAACTTTTATTTTTTAAATGTTTATTAACTTTAAAAAGCACTTATAACTATTACTTGCTAATATATAGAAGATAATAATCTTATATAGAAGAAATAAAGTACCGTACAAATGATTCAAATTCTATCACTTTTTAAATTGTCATAAAAAATAAAAAAATTTTTATAATCGTAAAAAGATGTTAATTACTTTAAAGTATAGCTCTTTATCTTCAAAATAGTATATATATTTGTTAGTTTATTGTTTATCTTTACTAATAAAATATTACTTAGAACAGAAATAGGTTTTTTAAAAACATATCGTTTTATTTTTCAGTAAATCTAAAAAAATTTCATAAATTTATAACGTTTTATGTTCTCATTATCTTCTTTAAACTATGGTAAGTAGTTTAAAAAAAAAAATTCCAACATACATTAATTTGGAGCCGAGATATAAACGTTTGAATTTCGGTAAGGTAAAATTTACCCTGTGTACCCGTAACGTTACATTTTCAAAGTGTACCCGTTGAGGGTTATGATTAGTATGACCAGCGTTTTTTGATGCTACTAATAATTTCAATCTATCAACAAGTTAATTTGGATTGTCCCAGTAAACATAATATTTTACATGATTATTTAATAACATTTTAGATGGTATCAATTGATTTTTATCGTTGTCATCATCGTCATCATCATCATCATCACTAGATACATAATTTTTTTGTTTATACAGGGTGTATCACCGAAGGCGCACCAGCCTCGAAATGACTGTAAGAGGATGGAGAGCGCGTGGTGGGGGATGAGGCACAGCATTGGATGGTGTTCGATAGAGAAAGCGCGAGCAATAGACGGAGATAGGTAGGGCTATACGCTGCTATACGCTTTGCCTAACCCTTCCCCCCTCCCATCAACGCAACACCGTCACCAATAGCCATAATCTCTCACTCCTTCTCTCTCTCTCTCTCCCTCAACTTCTTTCTCTTTACCCGCGCGCTTCCATTTCTTTATTTATTATTCTATAGAGGCATCTTGGACTTTCTCAGCTACGAATGCAACGTCAATTCTGCGGAATATCTGACGTTTTAATTAAAGTTGTAATTTAAAAGCGTTAGCTATCTTTTCCACACCACCTTGAGGTAGATAGCTAGGCGCGTTTTTTTTAAGTGGTTTCCCCAGGAGGCCTAATCCACTGGATAGAGCTAGCCTATAATTTCTCAAAATATCCCCCTCTTCGTTGAGAACAGAGGTTAGCTCTTCGATATATGTCGCGTGTTGCTCGTCTCACCATGTCCGGCGTGATTGTTCTGAAGGCCGCAATAATTTGTTCACGAACCTTCGTCATTCCGCCATCATGCCGAGTTTCCATTAGACTCTTTATGGGTCCCAACAAAAAGTAGTCTAATGGATTAAGATCTGGTGATCGAGGCGGCCAGGCGATCGTGCCACCACGACCCTACCACCTGTCCGGGAATCGCTCGTGTAATTTTATACGCGCACTTATATGAAAATGTGCAGGAACTCCGTCGTGCTGAAAAATCAAAATTTTCCGCACGAGAAGGGGCACATCTTCAAGGAGCAACGGTAGTTGCTCCTCAAGAAAGCTAGCGTATATTTCGCTGTCAAGCCTAGGTGGGAGGAAAAATGGACCAATCTGGAATTTAAAAAATCAAGATTATTGTATAAATCTGAAAAGAACGTATTCAAATATTGAAAACTTACAATTTGATCTCCAATAAGCCCAGCCCATACATTAATCGTCCAACGTTGTTGGAAAGCTCCGACTTTGACGGCGTGGGGATTTTCTTGAGACCAGAAAACAAAATTTTTTGAATTAAATATTCCATTTGGCGTGAAGGTCGACTCATCGGACCATGATTTTGTCCGCGAACGTCTCCTAGCGGCGACATTGAGCTAGAAATCCTAATAAAGAAGAGTCAAAGAAATATTGAAAATTATTTTTAAAAGAAAGATGTATTCAAGACTGTGTGCTTTCATGAATACATTGAATAATGGAAATCTACCTTCATAAAAATTGACCCGCGGTTGATAGTCCCGAGGCAACAACTGGTGCACCCGCTGAAAGTGAAAAGGGTGGAAGCGATTCCTCCTCAAAATTCTGTGTGCTGTCATCGCACTGGTATTTGTCAACCGCGAGAGTTGACGCACACTAGTTAGCGGATTCTCCCTGATTCTCCGCAACACCCTTTCCTTCCTCTCCTGATTAATATTAACCTTTCTTTTTGGAAAGGCCACTGAACCACTGCTCTTAAAATTTTTAATCACACGTAGAATGACGGTGTGATTTGGATGACGCCTCAATGGGAACTTTTCCCTGTATAGCTTTGCAGCTTTACGTGCATTTTCTTGCGCTGCACCGTACGCGAAAACCATATCTACGTATTCTGCTTTCGTGAATCGCATGGTTCTCAGCTATATGAAACTTCCTCATCCACTAATAGTGTCAGTAATTTTTACTTCAAATTTATATTATTGCGGCAGAAATTAAAGAAAAGCTTACTAAAGACGCGGTATCATTGATATTGTTTTGCTTTTAGTATCGGTATAATTGATGCGGTTAAAATTAAAGAAACTAACTGAAGTCGGCGTCACTGGCGCCTAGGACAAAGCGTATCAATAATGCCGATGCTAGAAGCAAAAACAATATGATTCATACCGCGCCTTTAGTAAGCTTTCCTTTAATTTTTGCCGCAATAATATAAATATGAAGCAAAAGTTACTGGCACTGTTATATGACGAGGAAGTTTCATATAGCTGAGAACCATGCGATTCACGAAAGCAGAATACGTAGATATGGTTTTCGCGTACGGTGCAGCGCAAGAAAATGCAAGTAAAGCTGCAAAGCTATACAGGGAAAAGTTCCCATTGAGGCGTCATCCACATCACACCGTCATTCTACGTGTGATTAAAAATTTTAAGAGCAGTGGTTCAGTGGCCTTTCCAAAAAGAAAGGTTAATATCAATCAGGAGAGGGAGGAAAGGGTGTTGCGGAGAATCAGGGAGAATCCGCTAACTAGGATGCGTCAACTCTCGCGGCTGACAAATACCAGTGCGATGACAGCACACAGAATTTTGAGGAGGAATCACTTCCACCCTTTTTACTTTCAGCGTGTGCACCAGTTGTTGCCTTGGGACTATCAACCGCGGGTCAATTTTTGTGAAGGTAGATTTCCATTATTCAATGTATTCATGAAAGCACACAGTCTTGAATACATCTTTCTTTTAAAAATAATTTTCAATATTTCTTTGACTCTTCTTTATTAGGATTTCTTGCTCAATGTCGCCGCGATGAGACGTTCCCGGACAAAATTTTATGGTCCGACGAGTCGACCTTCACGCCAAATTGAATATTTAATTCAAAAAATTTTGTTTTCTGGTCTCAAGAAAATCCCCACGCCGTCAGAGTCGGAGCTTTCCAACAACGTTGGACGATTAATGTATGGGCTGGGCTTAATGGAGATCAAATTGTAAGTTTTCAATATTTGAATACGTTCTTTTCAGATTTATACAATAATCTTGATTTATTAAATTCCAGATTGGTCCATTTTTCCTCCCACCTAGGCTTGACGGCGAAATATACGCTAGCTTTCTTGAGGAGCAACTACCGTTGCTCCTTGAAGATGTGCCCCTCCTCGTGCGGAAAAATTTGATTTTTCAGCACGACGGAGCTCCTGCACATTTTCATATAAGTGCGCGTATAAAATTACACGAGCGATTCCCGGACAGGTGGATGGGTCGTGGTGGCCCGATCGCCTGGCCGCCTCGATCACCAGATCTTAATACATTAGACTACTTTTGGTTGGGACACATAAAGAGTCTAATGGAAACTCGGCGTGATGGCGGAATGACGAAGGTTCGTGAACAAATTATTGCGGCCTTCAGAACAATCACGCCGGACATGGTGAGACGAGCAACACGCGACATATGTCGAAGAGCTAACCTCTGTTCTCAACAAAGAGGGGGATATTTTGAGAATTTATAGGCTAGTTCTCTCCAGTGGAATAGGCCTCCTGGGGAGACCACTTAAAAAAAACGCGCCTAGCTATCTAACTCAAGGTGGTGTGGAAAATATAGCTAACGCTTTTAAATTACAACTTTAATTAAAATGTCAGATATTCTGCAGAATTGACATTGCATTCGTAGCTGAGAAAGTCCAAGATGCCTCTATAGAATAATAAATAAAGAAATGGAAGCGCGGGTAAAGAGAAAGAAGTTGAGGGAGAGAGAGAGAGAAAGAGTGAGAGATTACGGCTATTGGTGACGGTGTTGCGTTGATGGGAGGGGGGAAGGGTTAGGCAAAGCGTATAGCAGCGTATAGCCCTACCTATCTCCGTCTATTGCTCGCGCTTTCTCTATCTAACACCGTCCAATGCTGTGCCTCATCCCCCACGACGCGCTCTCCACCCTCTTACAGTCATTTCGAGGCTGGTGCGCCTTCGGTGATACACCCTGTATAAGGATGATTTAAATCCACTCCCCGAAAATGATTGTGATCTTTGTTTGTATTTAACTATTTTGTAGAATTTTCCAAAGATGATGCTTTTACTCTTCATTGATTTTCAGATGAACTTGATAATGTTTTAGATGCTCCTGTTCTTGATGGATTTTCTGATAAACCAGATAATGTTTTAGATGTTGTTGATTTTGTTGCGGATTTTTTCTTTATTAAATTAGAAATAATATTTTTATATTTACTACCTCTATTACCTTTAATTTGAACTTCAGATGACCTATTTCGTCGATATGCATTAGTTTTTAATAGTATTTTTTTATAAATCTTCTCATCATCCTTGGTTTATAAGTTCGGCTGTTTCATGAAAATAAGCTTGTTCGAGATCGGGAGGAGCGGAAAATGTCGAGAAATAGATTTCTCATTTTTCGTTATATCTCCCTTTCTCTCTTGCGATCAGAGTGAAGGCTAGACCGCCAGCGTCTAGCCGCTCACTCTGTCTCCTTCTCTCCGCGGCGCGCCTGCGCGCCTACTGGCCCTAACGCGTCGTGGACTCGGCAGCGGCACAACTTGCGCGCCTGGTCGCTAGGCGGCCAGCGCTACGAGCAGCTCTCTCGCTGGCAAATTTCGTGCCGCGCAATTACTTAGATGGGTCCTTGATAAGGGGTGGGTAGGAAAATGACCTAAAGATAAAATGCCCTAACGATAAAATGACCTAAAAACGCTAACTTCACATTGGTTAAAAGCCGGTATTGCAGATTACCGACCGAATCGTCCGAATTTTCTAAATTTGAGTAGCTGGCAACGCTGGACTGTCAAACGTCAGTAAATAGTGTCGGAGGTTATGCACAGTAGAGAAAAATTCTGGATCTGTCAGATAAGTACTTGAAATGAATAAATAAAAATGAATGAATTACTTTGTGGGTATTTCTTACTTTCTACAGATGAGTCACGAGGGGACTTAATTATTACCATGTCATGGAACATCAGGATGTGTATTAAAGAAATTTGTTCAGGCATATATTTTGTAACATTTAAGAGCCAAACTATAAGAAGATGATTCATTATTGACTGAAAATCCTTTGGATAAACAGGAGAGTGGAGGATATTGCTACTACGATAATTTTTTGGTACTAATCATGTGCCAAGATTGTAATTTTTACTTAAACAGTTTTCGCTTTAGCAACATTCATGGAGAAGGTGTTACTCATGTAATTCCTACGGTGAGTACAAATTTAATACTTTTCAATCTACGATAGGATTTAAACAGGATTAAAACAAATTAATTTTGGTCATTAGGACAAAAGAATTTTTCTTGGGAAATCATATAAAATGTATATTCTTTGCATTGATGTAATATTGTTTGTTTCTTGAAGGCTCGCTGAAAGAAAAAGAAGTAGGAATATTTTCCGAATAATTTCTGAAGACTGCAAAAGCTATATGCCAAATATGGTAGCGATCTGACAGATGTGAAAGAACAGGGTCTCTTAGGGAGGTTTGGATAATGGAGTTCTACATAAATTTTTTACATATCTTTGATAAGAAGAAACACTGTTTAATCCTATTGAAATAATTTTTATAATATTTATTATTTTTTTTAGATATCGTGATGAAACAATTTTTGTAATTATCTGGAACTCTGTTGTGAAAAATAAAATATATAAATGACTTCTACAATCTAAGGATCGATTTTAAACCTTATTAGAAGAGATTGAAACATAAATGTAAGGTCTTGCATGCTGTGATGTTTCTCAAATAGCAGCTCAATTTATCTTAACATTATACTTTGTATTTTTTAAGTAAATTTTGTTAAATGATTGCTTTAATCTTTCATTTTGTTCTTTAGGTTTTACAATTCATCTGATGGAAGAAAAATTTAATTAGAGGATTTGTAAAATACTATGAAGCATTATAAATTACTTGTGCTATTATTATAAGGATTTCTTGAAATAGCTGCTACTGATGGAGGATATACAGATTGTCTACATTTTAAATGATGAAAAGTCTGGAATTTTTTACTCCAAAGAAATGGTACCTAAAGATTCTCGATCAAAAACTGCAGTCTGTGCATTAATAGGAATTGAGAAGATTGTTTGCAGATCAAACTAAAAACGCAAGTCTAATATTTATAATTGGGGTGTTACAAATCAATGATTAGATACGTGAAAGTAAAATACAAATGTATTTACAGGATCTGATTATAAATCCCATTATAGTATATGTATGACTGTTGCAGGGCTAGTAATTGGCGATATCCATTCAAGAAAAGAGTAATGTTCGGATTATTACAGCAAAGCATGTGGCTCCAAGATACTGTAAAATACTTATGGAGTTTGGGAAGATAAAAGAAGCATATTATTTTGTAAAAACGAAGAATTTCATATTTTTTATTTAGTAAGATATTTTCAGAAAACTTAAAAATCTCTCAATTCTAATTAAAGTTAAATATTATAAACTTATATATCGTCCTCTATTTCAGAGTCGTTTATTTCCACAATTGAAATTGTATTTTCATTTGGAATATCGGGCTCATAACTGAATCCATTGGAGATTGATTGTTGCAAGAATTCTAATAAACTCCTTTCAACATTTGGATCATTCACATCTAGTGTGATTAATTTATTTAAATTTTCCCATGCAGGAAATATCCATTTATCCAATTTGTTCATTTTTGTTTTTTTATTATACGTTCCTCTCTTCAGCTGATCATATATGATTATGTAATTTTTTAGAATAGTTACCATACCACCTGCAACATTATTTATGTGATTTTCTGATTTGTACAAGTTAGAGTATTATTATAAAGTAGAAAGAAAACAAAATAATATAATGATGTTACATTTAATGTTGATAAATTAACATTAAATGTGAAGCGTTATTGTGATAGAATAATGATGAAATCTCTATTTCTTTAAATTTATACCTAAGTAGTTTTACGACTAAGTAGAAGGGAGTATATATACTTACAAAAGAATTTAATACATGTCGGATGGACTCCTAGAATTTGCTTCATATATAAATGGTAGCGCTCTTGCGCATTATTGGTTCTATTATTGCATTGGAAAACAGACATAGCATTGGCCCCAGTCTTTATTATCCATTGTTTATTAAAATATTTTAAAAGAGGCGATAAAACTTCCAACATTTCTTCGTCCTCTTCTATTTTTTTTATAATTTTTATAAAAGCCGAGTCTATAAATTTGGCAGGCAACAAAGATATATTGGCCATCATTTTTATATAATTTTTAGCCAATTGCCTTTTTATAGGATTTAAATCATTGTTGATGGCTTCATTAATTTTTAGTTTTTTTACTTGCTTATTCACGCTCTGCAAAAGATGATAAAAGATATATGTAATTAACACCGAAAAATAAAAGACGGAATAACCCTTCCAATTTTGAAAACATTTAAGTTATTCTCAGTTGAATAAACTAAATTGCTTGCTACATTGATGTAAATCGTTGCTTTAATTAAAGGTCTGAGCTTTAACTTCTTGCTCCAATTCTTAATCTTCATTCTTTACAAAATTATTGTCACATGAAATTCATTGACATTTTGAAAATTTTAGGTGCGCTGTATTTTTTCCATCATTTTATACTATATAAAATAGAAATAGTATATACAGAATGAGACAATTAAAACGCCTCAAAACATGCATAATATAGTTTTAGATTGTTTATCACGTTATATTTAAAAGATGCCACTTTTTTCCTTTAAATCTCTCTTTAAGCTCATTTCTAATTGTATTTGAAGAGGTCAAAAGTCAAAAATAGATATCTCTTAGAAATACGTTCACATAAATAGCTATTTACGTTGCAACTCTGAGGTGTATTAATTAAATGCCGTATACTGCACAAGATTTTCTACTATATTTGAAATAAAAACATTACTTGATGCAAATGGAAATAGCATCCATGCAGTCGACACCGTGGAAAAAGATTTCGAAGGGCTGAATGTAGGGCAACTTCGTAATCAGCCACAAAAATTGCAGGTTCCATGCCTGGGGCTACTTTTTGCTTAATTAATGCAATTGTTCGAAAATAATTCTCGCAAGTTTTATTTTTCATCATAGCCCATGCAAACGGAATTATCTGAAATTAAATTGAAATGATTAAAGATGCATGCAATTGTTTATTTTGTCTAACTATATGTAAACTGTATTAACAGCTACTGTACTTTACTTTATTAAATCTTTCTGTCATTATAGACAATATTTGGTATACGCCAACTATTTGCGGCGTGGTCTTAAACGTTGCATCTACAAAATATTCTGTAGCACCTTCCGTTATTTCGGCTGCAAAAGTAGGGTCGCCAAATACTACAGAAACCGTTTCGTTATTTTCATCGTCGCATGAAAAAAACTGAATTTGGTGAACGGCAGTATGGAATGAAAATTTAAATAATTGTTCCCATTTTTCATTTTTCACCCTTTCTACCAGATTTTTTAGCTCCTTAACATTAGGAGGGTTATAAATCTGTACCCATTTTTTTAATGAGCTTTGAATCTCATTAAATGGTAGGTACTTAATTTCGTCCGGAAATCTAATAGAATAATAAACATTACACATTGCATATTAAAATATTTGTAGAAATCTCACTTTTTTAGACATTCATCGTAGATTTCTTTTCCTGTTTTCAAAGAATTTTGGGCCATTTTATGCGCAAATTCTCGTACTGTTGCTTTTGACAGATATTCTTCATCTGGTGAATGCATATGTTCTCTCGTTTCTTCAAAAATTCCATTTTTTAATGTTGCTTTCCCAGCACATTCTTTATCTTTGCAACGAAAATAACTGAGAAACAATTGGATTCAAATATTAATTAATTTGTCGGATGAAAATTGTAAAACGGTTAATTAACATATCACGTACGTCACGATCTCCCCTGAACTATTTGTATATTTTCGCACTATATGGTAAATAAATCCATTACGAAATACATTTTTCAATTTTTTAGCATTCACATTTTTCGGTTTAAAAATTCTGTTTGGTCTGGTTCTTTCCATAATTATTTCTGGTGTTTGACACACGCGAAAAATTAATGAAAAGAATACAAAAAAGGATAATTGTTATATATTTATTTCGATAGGTTTCTTATTCAAAATTGTATCGAAATAAAGGACGGTATCAATAAACCAAACTTCAACTCAGTACGGGATTCGCTAAGGACGATATAAACAAACCGAACACTGAGCTTGCGACTCAGTAATGATAAACAGAGAGAGAGAGAGAGAGAGTTCGGTTTGTTTATATCGTCTTTAGCGAATCCCGTACTGAGTTGAAGTTTGGTTTATTGATACCGTCCTTATTTCGATACAATTTTGAATAAGAAACCTATCGAAATAAATATATAACAATTATCCTTTTTTGTATTCTTTTCATTAATTTTTCGCGTGTGTCAAACACCAGAAATAATTATGGAAAGAACCAGACCAAACAGAATTTTTAAACCGAAAAATGTGAATGCTAAAAAATTGAAAAATGTATTTCGTAATGGATTTATTTACCATATAGTGCGAAAATATACAAATAGTTCAGGGGAGATCGTGACGTACGTGATATGTTAATTAACCGTTTTACAATTTTCATCCGACAAATTAATTAATATTTGAATCCAATTGTTTCTCAGTTATTTTCGTTGCAAAGATAAAGAATGTGCTGGGAAAGCAACATTAAAAAATGGAATTTTTGAAGAAACGAGAGAACATATGCATTCACCAGATGAAGAATATCTGTCAAAAGCAACAGTACGAGAATTTGCGCATAAAATGGCCCAAAATTCTTTGAAAACAGGAAAAGAAATCTACGATGAATGTCTAAAAAAGTGAGATTTCTACAAATATTTTAATATGCAATGTGTAATGTTTATTATTCTATTAGATTTCCGGACGAAATTAAGTACCTACCATTTAATGAGATTCAAAGCTCATTAAAAAAATGGGTACAGATTTATAACCCTCCTAATGTTAAGGAGCTAAAAAATCTGGTAGAAAGGGTGAAAAATGAAAAATGGGAACAATTATTTAAATTTTCATTCCATACTGCCGTTCACCAAATTCAGTTTTTTTCATGCGACGATGAAAATAACGAAACGGTTTCTGTAGTATTTGGCGACCCTACTTTTGCAGCCGAAATAACGGAAGGTGCTACAGAATATTTTGTAGATGCAACGTTTAAGACCACGCCGCAAATAGTTGGCGTATACCAAATATTGTCTATAATGACAGAAAGATTTAATAAAGTAAAGTACAGTAGCTGTTAATACAGTTTACATATAGTTAGACAAAATAAACAATTGCATGCATCTTTAATCATTTCAATTTAATTTCAGATAATTCCGTTTGCATGGGCTATGATGAAAAATAAAACTTGCGAGAATTATTTTCGAACAATTGCATTAATTAAGCAAAAAGTAGCCCCAGGCATGGAACCTGCAATTTTTGTGGCTGATTACGAAGTTGCCCTACATTCAGCCCTTCGAAATCTTTTTCCACGGTGTCGACTGCATGGATGCTATTTCCATTTGCATCAAGTAATGTTTTTATTTCAAATATAGTAGAAAATCTTGTGCAGTATACGGCATTTAATTAATACACCTCAGAGTTGCAACGTAAATAGCTATTTATGTGAACGTATTTCTAAGAGATATCTATTTTTGACTTTTGACCTCTTCAAATACAATTAGAAATGAGCTTAAAGAGAGATTTAAAGGAAAAAAGTGGCATCTTTTAAATATAACGTGATAAACAATCTAAAACTATATTATGCATGTTTTGAGGCGTTTTAATTGTCTCATTCTGTATATACTATTTCTATTTTATATAGTATAAAATGATGGAAAAAATACAGCGCACCTAAAATTTTCAAAATGTCAATGAATTTCATGTGACAATAATTTTGTAAAGAATGAAGATTAAGAATTGGAGCAAGAAGTTAAAGCTCAGACCTTTAATTAAAGCAACGATTTACATCAATGTAGCAAGCAATTTAGTTTATTCAACTGAGAATAACTTAAATGTTTTCAAAATTGGAAGGGTTATTCCGTCTTTTATTTTTCGGTGTTAATTACATATATCTTTTATCATCTTTTGCAGAGCGTGAATAAGCAAGTAAAAAAACTAAAAATTAATGAAGCCATCAACAATGATTTAAATCCTATAAAAAGGCAATTGGCTAAAAATTATATAAAAATGATGGCCAATATATCTTTGTTGCCTGCCAAATTTATAGACTCGGCTTTTATAAAAATTATAAAAAAAATAGAAGAGGACGAAGAAATGTTGGAAGTTTTATCGCCTCTTTTAAAATATTTTAATAAACAATGGATAATAAAGACTGGGGCCAATGCTATGTCTGTTTTCCAATGCAATAATAGAACCAATAATGCGCAAGAGCGCTACCATTTATATATGAAGCAAATTCTAGGAGTCCATCCGACATGTATTAAATTCTTTTGTAAGTATATATACTCCCTTCTACTTAGTCGTAAAACTACTTAGGTATAAATTTAAAGAAATAGAGATTTCATCATTATTCTATCACAATAACGCTTCACATTTAATGTTAATTTATCAACATTAAATGTAACATCATTATATTATTTTGTTTTCTTTCTACTTTATAATAATACTCTAACTTGTACAAATCAGAAAATCACATAAATAATGTTGCAGGTGGTATGGTAACTATTCTAAAAAATTACATAATCATATATGATCAGCTGAAGAGAGGAACGTATAATAAAAAAACAAAAATGAACAAATTGGATAAATGGATATTTCCTGCATGGGAAAATTTAAATAAATTAATCACACTAGATGTGAATGATCCAAATGTTGAAAGGAGTTTATTAGAATTCTTGCAACAATCAATCTCCAATGGATTCAGTTATGAGCCCGATATTCCAAATGAAAATACAATTTCAATTGTGGAAATAAACGACTCTGAAATAGAGGACGATATATAAGTTTATAATATTTAACTTTAATTAGAATTGAGAGATTTTTAAGTTTTCTGAAAATATCTTACTAAATAAAAAATATGAAATTCTTCGTTTTTACAAAATAATATGCTTCTTTTATCTTCCCAAACTCCATAAGTATTTTACAGTATCTTGGAGCCACATGCTTTGCTGTAATAATCCGAACATTACTCTTTTCTTGAATGGATATCGCCAATTACTAGCCCTGCAACAGTCATACATATACTATAATGGGATTTATAATCAGATCCTGTAAATACATTTGTATTTTACTTTCACGTATCTAATCATTGATTTGTAACACCCCAATTATAAATATTAGACTTGCGTTTTTAGTTTGATCTGCAAACAATCTTCTCAATTCCTATTAATGCACAGACTGCAGTTTTTGATCGAGAATCTTTAGGTACCATTTCTTTGGAGTAAAAAATTCCAGACTTTTCATCATTTAAAATGTAGACAATCTGTATATCCTCCATCAGTAGCAGCTATTTCAAGAAATCCTTATAATAATAGCACAAGTAATTTATAATGCTTCATAGTATTTTACAAATCCTCTAATTAAATTTTTCTTCCATCAGATGAATTGTAAAACCTAAAGAACAAAATGAAAGATTAAAGCAATCATTTAACAAAATTTACTTAAAAAATACAAAGTATAATGTTAAGATAAATTGAGCTGCTATTTGAGAAACATCACAGCATGCAAGACCTTACATTTATGTTTCAATCTCTTCTAATAAGGTTTAAAATCGATCCTTAGATTGTAGAAGTCATTTATATATTTTATTTTTCACAACAGAGTTCCAGATAATTACAAAAATTGTTTCATCACGATATCTAAAAAAAATAATAAATATTATAAAAATTATTTCAATAGGATTAAACAGTGTTTCTTCTTATCAAAGATATGTAAAAAATTTATGTAGAACTCCATTATCCAAACCTCCCTAAGAGACCCTGTTCTTTCACATCTGTCAGATCGCTACCATATTTGGCATATAGCTTTTGCAGTCTTCAGAAATTATTCGGAAAATATTCCTACTTCTTTTTCTTTCAGCGAGCCTTCAAGAAACAAACAATATTACATCAATGCAAAGAATATACATTTTATATGATTTCCCAAGAAAAATTCTTTTGTCCTAATGACCAAAATTAATTTGTTTTAATCCTGTTTAAATCCTATCGTAGATTGAAAAGTATTAAATTTGTACTCACCGTAGGAATTACATGAGTAACACCTTCTCCATGAATGTTGCTAAAGCGAAAACTGTTTAAGTAAAAATTACAATCTTGGCACATGATTAGTACCAAAAAATTATCGTAGTAGCAATATCCTCCACTCTCCTGTTTATCCAAAGGATTTTCAGTCAATAATGAATCATCTTCTTATAGTTTGGCTCTTAAATGTTACAAAATATATGCCTGAACAAATTTCTTTAATACACATCCTGATGTTCCATGACATGGTAATAATTAAGTCCCCTCGTGACTCATCTGTAGAAAGTAAGAAATACCCACAAAGTAATTCATTCATTTTTATTTATTCATTTCAAGTACTTATCTGACAGATCCAGAATTTTTCTCTACTGTGCATAACCTCCGACACTATTTACTGACGTTTGACAGTCCAGCGTTGCCAGCTACTCAAATTTAGAAAATTCGGACGATTCGGTCGGTAATCTGCAATACCGGCTTTTAACCAATGTGAAGTTAGCGTTTTTAGGTCATTTTATCGTTAGGGCATTTTATCTTTAGGTCATTTTCCTACCCACCGATAAGGACCCATCGCAGCCTAATCGCCAGCAGCAGCAGCTACAGCCGCCGCAGCCAGCACCGCTCGCCTTATCTTTTGCGCCTTTCGGCAGCGCCTACCCAGGCAAAAAGAGCGCCTTCACCAGGCGAACTCATCGGGTCGAATACTTGGTAAGTATCACCCAACCACCCACCGCCTACCAAGAGGGGACTATCCCTATGCAGCAATCTCCTCCATCCTAAGGGAGATTTCTCTAGGGACTTCCCGGGAGAAATTAAACCCTCTCGTTCCCCTCAACACTGCCTCCGGGGACTAACTTGGACCCAGTGTTCCGAACCTCAAATCCAGGGCTCTCGAAAAGAGTCGGGTAGTGGGAGGGGTAGACTCACACTAGGGGTTGGGGTGGCTCGGAGCCACTAAAGCTCGTGGAGAAGGCGGCTGCGGAGTAAGGGGACTTCCCCTTCCCTAACACCTCTTCTCCACCTTTGCTTCTCTCCACGGCTGGGGATTTTTTTGGGGAATACCCCAGGGAAATTGTCCAGTCCCGGAGATACTAAGTCCGCGTACTTCCTGGGGAGTTTTAGTTCCTACGATTCTTGGGAAGAAATTCCCTAGAATTTGGCGGGGACAAATTCCCTAGGAATTCGATAGTTTAATCTTCGTGGCTTTTCTGTACATTTGTAAACCTTTGTATATAATTCTTTGTTTTTTGAATAAAGACTTCCTTCCCTTTTTAAATTGTGTTTTGAGATTTATTTTTGGAAAAACCTTCCCACCCGACTATAGGATTGGAGCCTACTCTGACACTGTTTCGCACAAAGCTCGTAAAGTCCACGTGTACCAGGATATTTATTTTCACCAATAATAATATCATCATTTTCATCGGTATTAAATAATAAATTTCCTAACATTAATTGATTCGAAGTAGGATCCATATACACTCCATATGTACGATCAACGTCAACATTTTTATTATTATAAAATTTTTGAATTTATTCAAAGGATAAATTTCCAATACTATTATCATTATCGAAAAAAACTTCTGGAACATCAACTAACATCGACTGGTCCATTATTGATTTTTCTGCAAGAGATTTATCTGACACATTTTCCAAACTTTCCTTTCCATTTATTTCCACTTCTTTTTCCCTTCTTTTTATCCACCTCCAATGTATTTTCCATTTCTCCTTCTTCTTTTTCATCATCATATTTTTCATTTTTTATCTTTTCTTTTTTCACTTGTAATGAATTATGAACTATCTTTTTTAATGGCTCAACTATGGGTTTATATGCTTCTGCAGCAGATTTTTCAGAATCTGCTATTCCCATTTTTAAATCCTTATATTTTTTTTTAATCACTCGACTTGCTTTCGCAATTTTAGATAAAACTTTTTTATTGGTAAAATCCATAATTTATAGAACAATATAATGTACACGCGTACACGAAATCAACTGATTTTCAAATCAAATATCTCCACTATTATAAAACACAGAACTGATCAAAATCTTTACGATAACGTCCTTCAACACTTGAACTACCCTTACCTATTACGAAAAAGTTATACTTATTTCGCTAACAATGATTACATCATTTTAAAAATGTATCATAAGACATGTCTGTATTTACATGATGGTTATGTATATATGTTTTAAATTTGTCCCTTCTTGTTTGAATAAAATTAGAAATTTGCATTATCGCGAATCAAATGTTTTGGTATTTTTGCATATGTTTGACACAGATAAAAACTATCAATATTAGAATGTCTACCCATAGAAAAATATTCTTTCACAAGATTTTGTTTATCACATGCTATATCATCAAATATAAAAATAGAGTTTGGTAATGCATCATTTATCGATATAACATCGGTATTTTTCGAATATGTCAAATAACCATAATTATTGAGTGTTGACAAAACCTCTTCTAAATACTTATATTTAGGCTGTTGTAAAGATTTAGAATATACATAAATATTTTCAGATCTCAAACCATTTGTACTTTCTATTAGATTTAATAAAACACTAGTTTTACCACAATTTGATGGTCCACAAATAATTCTCCACGTATTGTATTTGGTAATAAAGCACCATGTCTACGTTGTTCTTTAATGGTTTTATAGTCTAAATTATAAATTGATATTGTTAAACGTTGTTTTATAAAACGCATTTTTTAAATTCAAAATAGACAATCCACTAATTACACACAGTAGTAATGTTACTATGAGGAAAAAGATAAAAAATCATACAAATATATATAAATCATATTAAAAAAAACTTAGTTTCATTGAAATCTTTCGATCAATCATATGAAATTTCTTTAAAAAAAATAGATTTTTTTTCGAAAATAACATTGAATTGTGGTTATATGTTATTAATAAAGAAAGGTAAAGGATTTGTTAATAGTGTAATAAACAATCTCCCCTTTGACCTTAACGTACCAGGATATCAATTTTGTGGACCCGCAACACGATTACAGGAAAGATTATCACGCGGTGAATAAGGTATAAATCAACTTGATGCTGCATGTCGAGAACATGATATTGCATATTCTCAATGTAAAGAATTATTGAAAAGAAATAGCAGATAAAATTTTAACAAAGAAGACTCAAAAAATAGTTTTTTCTAAAGACACTAAATTTGGTGAACGACTCGCTTCAGCAGCAACTTGGGCTGCAATGAATGTAAACAGAAAAGTAGGAATGGGTTTGAAAAAAAGAAATAAGACAAGAAAACTAAAAGTTGCAAAAGGTGGTGGATTCTTACCTATTCTACCAATTTTGGGGGCATTAGGATCATTAGTTGGAGGAGCAGCTGGTGTAGGTGATGCAGTGAATAAAACAAAGCAGGCTCGTAAACAGTTGGATGAATTACAACGTCATAATAGAGCCATGGAAGGTCGTGGTCTTTATCTAACATCCTATAAACGTGGAAGTGGTATAAAGCACAGAAAAGAGAAAGTTAAGAGGGAGAAAAAGAAGAAAGAACTAATAAGTGGATTAACAACAAATTTTCAATTACTCGATATGTGTAAAAATATACAAAATTTTCGCGGAGTATTTATGCGTAATAATCTTTCACCGTTTCCATTCAAACATGAATGTGGAATTATCAATTTAGATAATTACGAAGGTTTAGGTACTCAATGGGTGGACTATATTAAACATGGTAAAAACATAGATTATTTTGGAAATTTACAACCACCAATAGAATTAATACAGTATTTCCATCGTGATAATAATGGATACAATAAGGACATAAAAATTGAATATAATTATAATAAATATCAGTCGTACAATCAAATATATGTGGTCAGTTGTGTCTTTAACTTAAAAAAAATATATAATTAAGTAATTAGAGTTTTGTCTATATATTATTTTAATAATGAATTCTTTAACAATTACGCTTTGGGGTAATTCTTTAATATTGAACTCTAATTTTTACCTACCAATAAATATTAGTGATGGAAAATATGAGCTTCGCTTGATTGATTTGCAAACCTTTAATACAATTCAAAATATAAATTCATCGAATAATACATTTTATTATAATTAAAATAAAATTAAGGAAAAAACCGAAATTCCACATGGATCGTATGAGCTTCACGTGATTAATGAATATCTACAAGATGCGCTTTTTGATCAGTTAAATGATGGTGCAGATAATATAATAGATAATATATTAATCAAACTTGCTAATAAATACATTGAAAAGTGAAATTAAATGTAAATATGATGTTGACGTTAGTAAAAAATATGACTCTTTCTGTTGAAGTCGACTAAATTGTTTAGCTAAATTTTTTGTTTTTCTGGAGATCAGATGGACAGAATGCGATTATAAATGACAACACGAAATTATTCTTGTTGTTAATATTTGCTTTATTCTTACTATCACCTCAGGGAAAAGCTTCCACGAACTTGGTGGAAAGAAAAAACCCTGTCTTCAACTAACCTTTTGTTTGAGGGACGAAAACCCACGAACGTGGTGGGAAACCCTTGACAATCCAACTCAATTTTGTATTCCACGACCTTGGTAGCTAATTGAACTACAATTTTCACACACCCTTTATTTAACACAAAGGATATTTACAATCTAGAAATAAAGGTTTTGATAACAATGTTACATAATATGATCGTCGGAGTTAATCTAAACGAGGAACAAGTACGAGTGAGTTCAGTCTTCCCTCTCCGCTCACTCATCCCTCCTTCCTCCTCTATTTTTCACGTGATCAGTAACGTTCTATTGGTGGGCCAATTAAGAAGAAGAAGATGGCAGGCCATCTGACGGATGCGCGTGGAGTTAGGCAATCGATTCTATTGATTGCTCAGTCACTTGATCTTATTCATGTTAGAGTCCTGAACAAAATATAATATAGGAAAATGGTTTGGTTTTGCGGAAAAAAGAGGAGTCCTCAAAACTAATGAATTACATGCATTTGACATGCCTGTGAATATATTGCAAATAAATATTATACGAATAATGACGAATATAACTGCATGAGCCTACAATAATGGTGAACTTGTGCACACTATTCATAAATTTTTTCCAAACATTGAGTCGGGATATAAAATCTCGGAAACGCCAAATAATGTCATTTATCTACCGATAATCGTGAAGGTAACTGATAATTTAATTGTTTCTATTGTTAACCAAGATAACGATATTGTAGATCTCAGTGGTGAAGAAATTTCAATTAGACTCCATCTACGAAAATGTTAATTTACAACAAAGATTTTACATATAAATTACAATCTCCACGAGCTTCAGGAATTAGTTGGAATAAAACTTCGAAATCAACACAACAACGACGAGGGCGCGAAGAAAGATCAAAAAACGACAGAGTAAGCTGAATATTAAAATTAAAAGTTTTTAAAATCAATAGGTTTAAAAGTGTTGAAATAAGATGAGAGTATGGTTGATTTATTAAACATTATCGAAACACCTCATTATGATAACCGTATCAATAACATTGAAATACACTCTTACAATCTATATGTGAATTCATCAATCAACCACAACAACGAAATACGCATTCCTATCCAACAACAGGACACCTCGTTGTGTTACCAAGCGAAAGTTTCTTGTTTATTGAAGGAGATGAATCTGCAATCGCTACTAATAATGCCACTATTGATGCGAATAAATTGTTCTTGGATTCAAATGGAACTGCTTTTTTGTTTAATGAAATACGTTATGAATTGAATGTTGCTGAAGTGAATCGTTGTAAAAATGTAGGTATTACTACTACATTGCGAAACTATGCATTATTATCATCACATGAGAGTACAACTATGAAACCAGCATCGTTTGATATTAATAGTAAAAATCCTATTAAGGATTTACAATACTTAAGCTTTTGCATACTGTTGAACAAACTAATGGGATTTTTTGATGATTATAAACGTGTTATCGTAAATGCAGGTCATGAGCTCATACTAATAAGATCGCGCAATGATTCTAATGCTGTTTATTGTACAATGGATAATATTAATGTTAAAGTAGACTTAGTACTATTGAAAATTCAGTGGAAAATACCTCATATTACGTTGGAAGAATATACAAAATTGCAATTTATAAATATTATTGAAAAAGATCATCCTATTACAATGACTTATCGTTCATGGGAATTGTATGAATATCCTATGCTTCTCAAAACTCAAAACCATTCTTGGTCAGTAAAAGTTTCAACAAAATTATAAAAGACACGTTTTATAATATTTGCATTTCAAACCGATAGAAAAGATAATGTAAAGAAGATTATGGCTAAATTTGACCATTGAAATTTGAGAAATTAAAAATTATATTTAAATTCAGCATCATGTCCCTACGAAAAATTAAATCTTAATTTTTCCAATAATAACTATTCTATTTTATGTGATATGTATTATAAATTTCTTAATTCGTATTATAATACTGAATCAAAGTATATTATGCCTATGCTTAATTTCGAAAATTTTATAGACTATGGTCCATTTGTTGCGATTGACTGTTCTCATCAAAACGAATCAATTAAAATTGGTACTGTAGATATTAAGATAGAATTTGAGTGTGATTCTAATATACCTGAGAATACTAGCGCATATTGTTTTATTATTCATGATCAGATTATTGAATATAAACCATTAAGTGGTAATGTACGTAACTTAATATAAAAAAAAATGAAGATGTAATATTTATTTTTTATGAGAAAGGATAGGTAAAAGTGTCTTGAATATGTAATATTTATTAATGTATTTTTTTTAAAGTACAATATATTTATGTATAGTGTAACCGGAAGGGTTAGCAAATAACTAAACACAGAAAATAATTGGTGGAATAATAGTTTATTCCCACTAACGCTCAGAGGAGGGGGCCTCCCACGATGCTCACGCACACTTACTATACGCGTACACAATATTTTCGGGATCTCACTTATTTTATACTGGGAGGGATTTACGCAGGGATGGACCGGGGATGGGTAGGGGCGGACTAAAAAAGATAATGGGGCTAAACTGCGAAAAGCGTATGGGGAAACGGGTGACAGGTATGGGTAATGGGAGCACTGGGAAAGGCACGGCGGCGACCACTACAGTAGTGGTAGCTAGGGGGTTCCTGTGACACGGTGGTGAAGGGAGTGCGGGTGTGCGGGGGGAAGTGTCTTGGGTTCCTGTCACATGGTGGTGAGGGAGGTGCGGGTGTGCGGGGGGGAAGTGTCTTCTTAAGAGCTAGGGTTCATTGGGATGATGAGGAGGGTGCGGGTGTGCGGAGGAAATGCTTTGGCTGTGGGGAGTGAGAGAGATCGCTCTCACCCTCTCTTTCTCTCTTAGTCTCTCACCCCTCTCCCATCAGTCTAGGGCCCGGATGGTTAATTATCCTACGGGTCCACTAGTTCCCTAAGGGTTACCCCTCTCCCATCACCCTAGGGCCCGGATGGTTAGTTATCCTGGCAGTTACCCAGAGAACTTTTTTTGAATTTTAGTTGGTGAAGGAAAAAGTTTCATTTTTCTCCACTAGGTGGCGATCACGAAAATTACGGGGAACAGCTACACCGCTAGGGGGGTCCTCAGCATCTTACGGACTGCCATTTTTTTTTTCTTACACCTGCCCTCGGAGGGTCTTTTCTCCCTCCACATACTTATCCTAGACCCTCCCACTATTTTTCTACTATAGACCTGCCATTTAACTTGATTTTACATTTTTCCTTACACATTGAGCACTAGGTAGATTTTTTTTTCTTTTATGAGTTAGTAATAATTATAAAGTGCTTTTTTCATTTTTTTCTGTATTTCTTTTTTTCTTTTTTACTTTTTTACTTTTTTTCTTGTTTTCTTGTTTTCTTGTTTTCTTTTTTTCTTGTTTTCTTTTTTTCTTTTTTTCTTTTACGGATTAAATTAAGGGAAATAGGAGTAGGGGAAAAGAAAGAGACTACTAAATAACATTTATCATATAATTAAAAACGAACATGAAACTTATATAAAAAACTAATACAATTGAAACTTATATAAAAACGAATATACAATAATATTTAGCCCATTCAGCTAATAACAGCTTCTGAAACAAAAAAAAAAGTTATTAATATCAAGTAAATTGCGAACTTAATTTTTAATATTTACCTTTTATTTGTTTCCGCACCCACTTTGCGAAAACATCTACCTCCTGTTTCATACAGTGGACAGGCTTTTGTGTTTTTCGCGTAATTTTAATTTTATGCAGCTCACAAGGAATAATGTCTGTTTTTATATATTCAATTAAGCAATCGAATTTTGGACAATTAAAATTTTCTAAATTGACATTATTAATATTCATTATATTTAATAATTCACGTTCGAAGTGTCCACCTTTATATGCAACCACTGGTTGCACACTGTCACATTCAATGATTTTTAGATAATCATATATTTCATTTTGTGAATATCTTTCATTTCCCGTATTTCCATATGCAATTCCGTGCACATTATTAAACACAAAAGTTGCAGTTTTCCGGTCAGCAATACTTAAAGTGTTCATTGATCCACTAACTTTAAACGCACCATAATGTGTTAAGTTAGAGTATATATTTTTAATAGCCACTTCTTTGTACACTATCTTCTTAATAACGATAAATCCATCCACATCTATTATGTGCGTGATATCTCTTAAATGATGCATAATGTCAGAGTACCTGAAGATTCTGTGACTAAAACTGAACTGAAGATTCTGTGGCATAAACTGAACTGAAGACTACCCTACACGCTTCTCAAGATTTTTTAAATGCTGTAAGGGATGTGAAAAATTTGATCTGTGGTGGGAGGTGACTAACCAGACACTCTTAGAAACACCATTGGTCCAAAGATTGAATAGTTAAGGATAGTGGGAGAATTGAAATACTTGGTTTGAAGAGAAGGGGAAATCTTTAGAGAAACAAAAAAAGAATATATTTAAAATAAAGGCAAAGTGTAATAAATTTAGTATAAAAAACGCTAACATGATGATCCCAAAGTTCGTCGATTTTCTAGGATTCTATTTAATGGATAAGACATTTATAGTTAAAGAATTTGCAGTTTTACAAGAACTAAAAGTGCATCATATTTTATTTTCACCCCCCTTTCCACATACTTGGTTAAGTGAAGAGGAGAGAAAGAAAACAGAGTAAGTATATTTTATAAAAAACAATAACGAATTATTATTTTCAATGAATAAGGAATTTCTTTTTCAGTTCAATATTTTTCATTCATCATGGCTTAAATTGGATGGATGGTTATTCACCATATTATAAATATAAAAATATTATAAAAAAATATGTATATGAGGATACGGTTTTTGTAAAAGGGGTGGAAAAGTTAAATTGGTTAAGGAGTATTTGTGATTTAGAAATTAGTAATGTATATGAATATGTGTGGGGAAATTATAATTTAGAAGATGGTTTATATAATTCACAACTTCCTATTTGCATGAAGCATGAGGGTATATGCGCACTGAGAAATGTATATTATATGAAATATATGTATGAATCAAAAATCTAGAATAAATGTGTATTTTAAACATGAATGCATTCTTTTTCTTCAACGCGAAACCTGATCCGTAAAGTATTTATGTCACTGAAGTGTCTCGGAGACTGATTATTTGAAGGGCTCTCCATCTAAGATTTTTCATTAGTTTCACGCAGATCATTTAAACGGAAAGAACTACGATGTCGCTTCTAAATAGAATTTTAAATAGCCAGGATGAATATCGTGAGTGGGTACGTGATTGTCGCGATTACATTAAAAAATTGAGAGTTGCTAGCCGCAATGCACGTATAGGGGCAAGACAGAAAATATTTACGGAAATTGCTCAGATACAGTGCCGATTAATCAGAGCAGCAAGAGAAAAAAGTTATTCTTCAAATTACGCTCTTAAGAATCCCGATTTAAGAACTCAGCATGATTATCGCGAGTGGGTTTGCAAGTGTCGTGATTATATTCGAAATTTGAGAGAATCCAACCGGAATGCAACTCCAGATGCTATACAGAAAAATCTTGCAGAAATAAAATGTATTCGAAAGTTACTTCTCCATGCGGCGAAAAATAAAAATTCAATTGGAGCGGGCATTAATGCGGAAAAGCTTATTTGGAAAGATCTTGATTCATCATTTAAAAGTCGAATGTGTAGTGGTATGATAGTAAACACTAATTATATCGAACCACATGAATTTCTATTGGCAGCATCAGAAATGCTGCAATCCTACATGAACAAAGTATTCAGTAAAGTAAGCGCTGTTAAGATAAATATGGTATTCAACGGACAATTTATTTGCAAGGAAATTAGTGATATCAAACATATTTCCACAAAAAATGTGATTTTATTCAAGACTGATACTTTTAGTGATTGGTATAAAACAAACGTCATAGATAAAATTTTAACAAAATTAGGTGAATTTCAAGAGCGTGATAGTGGGTGGGCTTTGGAAAAAATATTAAATTTAATTGTGAATATTAATCACTATAATCCACTACATGCAGGCTGTGGAATCGACCTTCCAAAATATATTAAGAACAAACATGCAGTGATAAACATACAGAGTGATGATAATACATGTTTTGCATGGGCTGTAACGGCTGCACTCTATCCGGCTATTTCAACTAAAAACCCACAACGACAATCTTCATACTCCCATTTTAAATCTGTTTTCAACGTCAGAAGTATAACATTTCCAACCACATTAAGGCAGATACCTAAATTTGAAGAAGATAATGATGTGTCGATTAATGTTTTCACCATGGTGGATGAGCAGGAAGGGCAGGAGAATAAAATTATTGCACCTCTTCAACTCACAAAATGTGAGAAATCGAGACATGCGAATCTTCTTCTTCTCAAACATCAAGGTGCAGCACATTTTTTATGTATCACGAATCTTTCTCGCTTGCTAAGGAAACAACTGACTCGAAAAAAACAATCTCATCTTATTTATATTCGGTATGTTATACTGTTTATATTTTAATATAATTTTATTTAATGTTTATATACTAATATGATTTTTCTCTTAGATGTTTACACTATTTCTTCAATGAGGATAAACTTCAATCTCATAAACGTGATTGCAGTCAGCTCAATATAAACGTCCGTATACTGCTACCTGAAGAGGACCGTTGGGTGTCCTTTAAAAATGACAAGAACAATGAGAGGACCCCATTTGTCGTATATGCAGACATTGAATGTTTATTAGAGAAAGTGAATGAAACGAGCGGTAATAGTAGTATTTATCAAAAACATTTACCCTTTAGTGTAGGATATTATTTTAAAAGCGTTCGTGATTCATCGCTCTCAACCTATAAATCATATCGTGGACTCGAGTGTATAGAATGGTTTGTGCGAGAACTCGATAAAATTGCTAGCATAGCGAGCGAAAAACTAAAGACTGTAGTGCCTATGAGAACGCTAAGTATTAGCGAAAATTTTCGTCATAACAATGATCCTGACTGTCATATATGTAAAAAGCCATTTCTTCCAAATCAAATACGTGTTCGCGATCATGATCATTTAACAGGTAAATATAGAGGACACTCTCACAACAATTGTAATTTAAACTATAAAGATTCGCACGTTATTCCAGTAATTTTTCATAATTTATCTAATTACGATGCACATTTCATCTTCAATGCGATCGCTAACATGTATGAGGGTTCAGTATACCTGCTACCTGTACATAAGGAAAAGTATATTTCATTTACAAAATACATACGGAAATATAATATTCAGCTCAGGTTTATTGATTCATTTAAATTTCTTGCATCAAGTTTAGACAAATTGAGCTCATACTTGGAGAGATCTCAATTGAAAAACTTAGAGTCAGAATTTTCGAATTTAAATACGGAACAATTTAATCTACTAACAAGAAAAGGTATTTTTCCTTATGTTTACGTAGATAATCTGAATCGTCTGGAAGAAAATGCTTTACCGCCTCGCAAGTTATTCTATAACAAATTAACTGACAGTGATATTAGTGAAGAGGCATATAATCATGCTAAGGAGGTATGGATCAATTTTCAAATACAAACACTTGGGGAGTACAGCGATCTCTATTTAAAAACTGACGTATTATTACTGACAGACGTTTTTGAAAATTTTCGCAATAGCTGCATGGAAAATTATAATTTGATTCCTGCACATTATTTTACACTCCCAGGCTTCACTTGGGATGCAATGCTTAAATATACTGAAATAAAATTGGAACTTTTCACTGATGTTGAAATGTTGCTTTTCGTAGAACGCGGAATACGTGGAGGTTTGAGTCAGTGCTCTCACCGCTATGAAAAAGCAAACAATCGGTATATGAATGATTATGACTCAACAAAACCAAGCAAATATTTAATGTACTATGATGTAAATAATCTATACGGATGGGCAATGTGTCAAGCTCTACCTACTCATGGATTTCGCTGGATTGAAGATACTAACAACTTTGATATCTCTAGCATACCTATAGATTCATCTGAGGGTTTTATTTTAGAGGTAGACTTAGAGTATCCAAGCGTACTTCATGATAATCACTCTGACTTGCCATTTTGTCCGGTACGTGAGGCTCCGCCCGGAGCACGACAGAAGAAGCTACTTGCAACTGTCGAAAATAAGGAGCGTTATGTTATACATTATCGGGCTTTACAACAATGTATTCGTCATGGAATGGTACTGAAACGTATCCATCGCGGATTAAGATTCCAGCAATCTGCATGGCTAAACAAATATATAGACTTAAACACACGTTTGCGAGCTGCATCTAAAAATGAGTTTGAAAAAAATCTTTTCAAACTAATGAACAATGCAGTGTTCGGTAAGACGATGGAAAATGTAAGAAATGGAGTTGATGTGAGGCTAGTTAGTAAGTGGGAAGGAAGATATGGAGCAGAAGCATTGATATCCCAACCAAATTTTCACAGTAGTGCCATATTCAACGAAAATTTGGTTGCGATAGAATTAAAAAAATTAACGGCGAAATTTGATAAACCTATATATGTAGGTATGAGTATTCTAGATATTTCAAAAACATGTTTATACGAATTCCATTATGAATATATGCTTCCAACGTTTGGAAGTAAATCTAGAGCATTGTATACCGATACAAATAGTTTGATATACAGTATCGAATGCGATGACATTTACACGATCATGAGAGAAAATCTTTCAAGATTCGATACTAGTGATTATTCGCCTAATAACCAGTATAATTTACCTCTAGTAAATAAAAAAGTGCCTGGTTTGATGAAAGATGAGAATAACGGGAGAATTATGACTGAGTTTATTGGACTGAGATCGAAAATGTATATATTTAAAATACAAGATAAAATTTTTAAAAAAGCTAAGGGCGTTAAGAGTTGCGTTATCGCTAGAAAAATAACGTTTGAAGATTATAGAGACTGCCTACAAAATTTTACTGTTCATATCCATAATCAAAATTTAATTCGTTCAAAATTGCATAATGTTTATTCAATTGTACAGCAAAAAATTTCTCTCAGTCAACATGATGATAAGCGCTATATTGTACAAGGTACTGTATCAACTCTACCATGGGGTCATTATAGGATAAATGAAATAGAATTAAGTGAAGTAGGTTTAAATGAAGATTAAATAATTGCTTCTTTATTAATAAATTGTATGTTACAAAATATTGTTTTTATTTATCCATGAATTATATGTATTATTGAATCCTAACCACTTTACAAAGACTTTGTCCCCCTTCTTACATAATACCTTCTCAACTAGATATACATTAGGATTAGCAGTTTTTAAAAGTTCATATTCGTAGAATCCACCATATATATCTGTACCACTAGAATCCCTTAGTAAATATGTAACAGGATTTGTTTTCTGCACTTTTATAATTTCAAATATTTCAGTTGTGCAATTTGGTGTGTAGCCTTTTGCAAATACATTCTTATATTTACTGATTCGTATAAAATCACCGACTTTGAACTTGGCACGACCAACGATCTTTATATTACTGAATACTGTTGCTAAGAGCTTATTAGTATGTTCAGGTTTCACATCGGCTGGACGCATTCCTATAGTACGATGTTTTCTTGAATTGTATTCGTCAACCAGTTGTTGTAGCATAGCTCTCCACTTGTAATTTCCATTCAACGTTAATCCTTTCCACATTTCTGTCTTCAACGTTCGATTCCAACGCTCGACTATGGTTGCTTTCAATACACTGTATGTTGAGTAATGATTTATTCCATGCTTTTTCATAAGCGATTGGAAATCACTATTATAAAATTCCTTGCCATCGTCGGTCTGTAGATTTTTCGGACATCTCCCACTCTTCAGGATTTTCAGCAATGCAGCTGTCACTTCCTTGCCTGACTTGGTTTTCAGGGCTATTGCCCAGCCATATTTCAACAATGCATCAATAACTGTGAGAATGTAGTGGTAGCCTGCGTCTGCATAGTTTCTCATGTCTACCAGGTCTGCTTGCCAGAGGTCATCGAAGCCTCGTATGCCCGTCTACGTAAAAAGTTCCGCCTGGCAGGCACATGCAACTCCTCTACCAATTGTTTCTTCTCCTCACTACTCATAATTATTCCACTACGTGTTATGTTTACAGCAGGTCATCAAGCACTGGCGGTAGTATAAGTTTCTTCAAGGCATAATTTATATCGTCTTCTCTATTCTTTTCATTTGCAAAATCTTTTTTTGCCAGCTGATTAGAGAAATATTCTACAACAATTTTCAATCCAACAATCATATCATTTCGTAATTCCTTGTCTTTTCGATCCAATTTATAATCATTATGATCGACTTTATCAATCAATTTATCGATTCTTATACCAATTTCATAAATATCATCGATTTTTTTCATTAGAGTTGTAAATTTTTCCTCAAGAATGTTACATTATAGGTAATAGTGAGTTAGCTTCTCACTGTATTCAAACAATTCTCTCATTAAGCTATCACGTACAGTCATCGAATTACGTAACAGAGCAGCCATATTCACCGCACTTGTCTCATCCGTAACATCACATTCTAAGTTTGAAATTATTTTCTTCTTGGCATTAAATGCATTCTTTTGTTTATCAAATTTTAACGTATCATTATCAATTTTGTGGAAATAATTTCTCACTTTACCGGTATTGAAACCAGCTCCAAATTTATTTATTGTCATAGTGAAGTAGTACGTTGAACTGAGAAAATCTTGAAACTGCAATCTCTTTTATATACAATAACGCTTTCTTCTCTTATTTAGATCCTGCCAATTTGTAACTATTATGATCGATTTTATCATTCAATTTTTCGATTCTTTCATCAATTTCGTCGATACGTTTTTTCAACAGATTTGTCATTTTTTCCTCAAGAATTTCACATTTTAATGCATATTCATTCAGCTTCACACTATATTCATTCATTTCTTTTGTAAAGCTATCACGCAGTGGTGTCAAATTACTCATCAGAACACTGATATACACCGCACTTATCTCATCAGTAACATCAGATCCCAAGTTTGAAATTATTTTCTTCTTGGCATTAAATGCATTCTTATATTTATCAAACTTTAACGTATCATCATCAATTTTGTGGAAATAATTTCACACTTTACCAGTATTGAAACCAGCTCCAATTTATTTATCGTCATAGTGAAGTAGTACGTTGAACTGAGAAAATCTTGAAACTGCAATCTCTTTTATAAGATGATACCTTCTTCATGGAGCTCCTCAATTATTGACTGTATCTCATTATGGTGATTCGTATGACCAGCAGCAGATGATGCAATTAATAGTTTTAATCGCTCGACCAGTTCGTTTGGATCGTTCCAATGTACATAGCTCACTGGATTATTATTAACACGCATATATCCCTTGCCTTGTACAAGTTTTGTCTTCGGTGGAAATAATTCACTAATTATTTCTTCCATTTATGTCCCTTATTCCCACGAAGCTTTCCTGTACTAATGTTATCTGCTCTGTGCACATTAGTTTGTGAAAGAATACTTTTATATGTGTCTAAATCATCTTTAGTATAGTCTTCAGGTTCTTTCATGAAGATCAATTCAAATAGACCTTTCGTGCCAGGATAATACTCCTTATCGATAATAATAAAATCACTGTAATCATCAACATTAAAAGCACATTTCGCAAGCCACATTTTATTCGTCACTTTATCTAACTTAACTCCAAAATTACTGTCAATTTTATCCTTAGCATTATTCGTCAACAATTCTATATATTTGGATGCAATTGAACCAGACTTTATCGTACTTCGATTAGCATCTTTTACATCCTCGATGGATGTATGCACAGGTAATTCTATTTGTTTCGCTAAATCTTGCGTGCCATATTCATTATTCTTCTTCACCTTCTCCTCCTCCTCTTCATCATCTTCCAGAGAAAGGTACTGTGTTTCGTGCGACTGTGGATATTCCTGCTCATCATCCGATGAATGACCTTGAACGTTAATTCTGGAGCTGCGTATGAAATCTTTCCGCTGTGGAGTCGATGTGAGATAAGACTTTCTTCGTTTCATCGGAATTATGAAAGATTCCTCGTGTGAGAGAGATCTCTTTATAGGTTCCATTTTCATCTCATGTTTCGGTGCAACGAAAATTGCTTGATTATTTTCTGTGAGCTTCTTTAATGGTTCAATTATTGGTTTAAAAGTTTCATTTAAACTGTCTTCCATCATTACTCTGTCTGATTTGAGTGCGCGATATTTTTGACGAATTACTTCCCTTGCCTCAGCAATCTTCTTTAGAAGCTTTTTCTCCTTCATTTTGTAAAGCTATTCTCTATTCAATATATAGACTTGTTCTACGTTCAAGGTTAAACTAACATTTTTGATCATTAACATCACTCTTTAATCACAGCATATTTATTGAAACCCTTTCGATATCGTCCATTTTGCATTGCACTGTCTTTATCAATTACTAAAAATCCATAATCACGCTTCCAACAATTTGAACACAATTCACAAAATTTTTCAAACGCCATACCTGTATTTACATGTTCGTTATATATATGTTTTAGGTTAGTTCCATCTTGTTTAAAAATAATTAAAAAATTTGCATTATCACGTATTAGATGTTTTGGTATCCTTGCATAAGTCTGACAAAGATAAAAGCAATCAATCTTAGAATGTCTACCCATGGAGAAGTAGTCTCTTATATTGTCTTGCTTATTGGTTGCAACATCATCAAATATGAAAATTGAATTTGGTAGTGCTTCAGCTACTTTTATAACCTCACTATTATTAGAAAATTGGAAATAACTAATTTCTTCATTGTCCGATAATAGTCGCTCCAAGTATCGATATTTTGTTTGCTGCAACGATTTTGAATAAACGTATAGGTTTTCAAATCTCACACCCTGAGGGCTTTCTATAAGGCTTAGCAATACATTTGTTTTTCCACAATTTGAAGGGCCACAAACTATACAGCGTATGGTTGATGGGAGTAGAGGTCCGTGACGTCTCATGCATTTATCGGTTGTTCGGTAATCTATATTAAAAACATGAATACCGAGCGGCTGCTTTACGAAGTCCATGACTGAAAACTCTGTGGTCATACAACCTATTTATAGGAATGAAATGAATTGTTTAATCAGTTCTCATCATGCCGTTATTAGTGTTAGATGTGTCAAGTTTCGAGGAATTAACCGCTGAGCAGTTTGAATACATACCGAAAATTTTACTTTTAAAGTACTTTCCGCGTAGTATTCAAGAGGTTTGGAATAAATTGCCTGAACATATTCTTGCAGATCCTGAAGTACAACAATATCGCTGGTGTTTTAAACATCATAATCTACCTAATACAGATCACATTAATGGACCCCTCCCTTCAATAAAAGATTGCTGGGCTTGTCAGCAAACTCTGTGTGAGAAACAGAAAGAAAGTTCCACATGGTAAGCTACGGTTGTGGAACTTTTTTCAATAAAATACTGAATAAATTACCGTACGAAGTACACATACCTGGCTACAATTATTGCGGACCAGGTACTCGACTTCGAGAACGGTTAGCACGTGGTGATCGTGGTATAAATCCTCTAGACGAAGCCTGTCGTGAACACGATATCGCATATTCAATATATAAGGATCTGCCACCACGTCACCAGGCTGATAAAGTTCTTGCACAGCGTGCACGAAAACGTATCACTGCTAGTGACTCATCTTTACGTGAACGAGCAGCTGCAGCAGCAGTCTGGGCATCCATGAATGTAAAACGAAAACTTGGCTTAGGCCTACAAGTGCATGGAAGAAGCATGAAGAAAAGAAAAATTCGTGTACCGAAGAAACGAGGAGGTTTATTGAAGAAAAAGTAATTTACTCAACAAAAAAAACGGGGGGGTTTATTACCTCTGCTCCCACTGTTGAGTGCAGTGGGCGCATTAGCTGGGGGCGCAGCAGGTATAACAAAAGCTGTAAACGATGCGAAAGCATCCAAGAGACAATTGGAAGAGATACAGCATCACAATCGTGTACTAGAAGGCAGGCGTGGACATGGTTTATACTTAACCCCTTACGGACGAAAGGGGGAGGGTTTGAAAAGGAGGAAAAAAACCTCGCAAAAAAAAAATAAGCAACCTCCCGAAATCTGGAGCTACTGGTAATATTCAATTATTACATGCATGTCAGGATATACCACATTTTCGAGGAGTCTTTATGCGCACATCTCTACCACAAACCGTATTATGCAATGAGTGTGCAATCGTGAATCTTGATGAAGATAAAGGTTCTGGTACACATTGGGTTGCTTACGTTAAACGTAATAATTACGTAAAGTATTTCGACTCCTTCGGAAATTTGAAACCTCCAATTGAACTTTTAGAATATTTTGGTCCTTCTGCTATAATCTACTACAACCACGATCAATATCAATCGTATGATACAAGCATATGCGGTCAGTTATGTGTCAAGTTTCTACGTGAACAATGTCTTTAACGGTTACGCTGTCTGACCGCGAGTCCATATTAGAGGCAGATTTTTTCCTACCGATTAATCTTCGGGAGGAGCAATATGAACTTGGTCTCGTAGACTTTCAGAGCTTCAATTCAATCACTAATGTTGATGAGTCGAACAATAAGTTTTAATACGATACTGAAGATCTGACTATACCTACAGGTTGTTATGAATTGAGTGCTATAAATGATCTTTTGCGTACATTGATGCATGAGGCGGATAATGAAGATGTCATTATTCTACGTGCTAATAATAATACGTTGAAAAGTGAAATAAAGTGTAAATATCTGATCGATTTTACAAAACCTATTAATATAGGCTCTTTATTGGGTTTTTCATCAGATCGAATTATTCAGCCGAACACTCTAGCCGAATCAGACCAGCCCGTAAACATTATAAGGGTCAATATTTTACGAATTGAATGTAATATTACTGCTGGTGCATATACAAACGGCAAACCTCAACATGTTATACATGAATTTTTTCCAAGCGTGCCACCAGGCTATAAAATCTCGGAAACACCGAAAAACGCCATTTACTTGCCAGTCATTGTGAAAGTAATTGACCGTCTTACATTGCGCATTCTCGATCAGGAAAACCGTCTAGTAAATTTCAGTGGGGAAGAAATTACAATTCGATTACACATTAGAAAATGCTAATTTACAAGAATACTTATAAATCACCGATACCAGATGAGCCTATCATCAGTCCAACAGTTGCTGCAGGAGCAGATACATTGGGTGGGGATTACGTTAGAAGATCGCTAACAAGAAAAAATATAACCTTTCTTCAATCACTGGGTTTCAAGGTCAGGAATAAAAATGGACCTGTTGGACGTAACCGCACAACCTGTGTACGACAATCGCATTACTAAAATGGAAATACATGCTTACAATCCGTATGTAAATGCATCATTGGGAAATAGTGACGAAATTCGAATTCCAATACAACAGCAAGATTTAATTCTTCTACCATGTGATAGTTACCTATACATAGAGGGAAAATTAATCGAGGGCACTCGTGCTCAGGGTGCAACTGTTCAAGATATAGTGGGACTTGACTGCAATTCCATGGCATTCTTGTTCGATGAAATTCGCTATGAATTGAATGGTATTGAGATTGACCGCAGTAAGAATGTGGGTATTACTAGTTCCATGAAGAATCTCATTTCTCTGACTGGGGAGGAGAGTACGAGTCTACACCATTCAGGATGGTTTCTATCAGATTATAAGCCTACGAAATATTTTAATTTTTGCGTACCACTGAAAATGCTGTTGGGTTTTTGTGAAGACTATAGAAGAGTCATAATAAATGCACGTTATGAGCTCGTTCTCATTCGAGCGCGTAATGATACGAATTCGATATATTCTTCAACGAAAATCACCGACTCCAAAATTGATGTTCAAAAAGTGCAATGGAGAATTCCTCATATATCATTGAATGAATACACAAAACTTCAATTTCTACGTATTATCGACCAAAGCAAAAGCCTCACTATGGCTTTTCGATCCTGGGAACTCTACGAATACCCGCTTCTACCAGAAACACAGAGGCATACGTGGGCTGTAAAAGCTGCAACACAATTGGAGTAGCCTCGATACGTTATTCTAGCATTTAGAACAAATAAGAAGAATACGCAGCATATGAAGGTGCTTGACTTCGATGATAGTTTTGTTCGTGATATTAAAGTCTATCTTAATTCTGAATTTTATCCGTATGATCGACTTGATACTGATACTGAAAAATCACGATTTTCTGTACTATATGATATGTATGTTAAATTTATCCAATCCTATTATGTTGGAGGAAAACCGTCGAAACCAATGCTTGATTACAACAATTTCTTAGAATATGGCCCTCTCTTTGTCATTGATTGTTCGCATCAAAACGAATCTATTAAATCTGGCACAGTTGACGTTAAAATAGAGATCGATTGTTCTAAAAATATTGCAAGTAATACTACTGCGTATTGTTTAATTATACATGATAAAATTGTTGAATATAACCCGCTTACAAGTATTGTTAGAAATGTAAGTTAATCGTTAATAGTTAGGAATGTAAGTTAATCGCTAATAGTTAGAAATGTATGTTAATCGCTAATAGACTATAGTTAAGCTTATCATTATAATGAAGGAAAAAAATAATAAATAAGATATAATAATCATTTATTTGTGTTTAAATCATTCCTTACAAATGTATTCTAAATTAATCTTTGGAATTTGATTAACAATTGCAAATGTCAAATTATTGTAATTTCCACCATAATACTTGAATGTTAATATTTGATTTGAAGCTGCATCTTGAAAATTCTTGAATTGTTCTGGTTTTTCCAGTAATGTTATCATCCTCGCAGGCAAGAAGAACCATTCCTTCGTAAGCAGCTTTGCTATTATTCTCTCTTCATATTTGGTTTTAATTTTCGATAATTCAGTTATTCGGTATGACCCCCTAATCTCCAAAGTATTCAGTTTTATAAAAGTTTTTGGTTCTACAGTTGCGAGTTCATTAATCTTAGTTAAATCCATTTCTATAATAATAAAATAATATTAAGAATAGAGAATAACGTAAAAAGAAAAAATAATTCTTACCTTCTAAAGATTGTCTACGACAATTACGTGACAATAAAAAAATATTCTGTCTGCAACGTGAAACTGGTACTTTGCACTGCTTGAAGCTTCAATACTGCTATTACACCACAATAAAATATTATGACTGCAGCGTTACAGACTTGAACTTTCGACTGCTTCACGCTTCTAATCGAGACTGAATGAAATTTCCTAATTGCTAGCGTGGGTGACTTTGAATAATATCCTAGGAGGGAATAAGATATACACACTTGGAAATTGAGAGTAGGGGAAGTGTTGCAGGCAAACGAAACTTGGGTGGCTTTGAATAATATCGTAGGAAGGGATAAGATATACACACTTATTGGAAATTGAGAGTGGAGGGATTGTTGCAGGCGAACGAAATTTTTGATGGGTTACTCGCTCATGATTGTAGATTTCAAAGAGAATTCATTATTTTAAACCTGTTGATACATGTATTCTTTAGATCAAGTAGTTGTTAATTAAAATAAATAAATCCATTTAATTATATACACGTTCCTTATATAAAGAGACATCAGTCTACAATATAAACTTTTCATTGTTTAAAAGCAAGTCGTGAGATACACGTTCTTCAGATCAAATAACCGTCATCTAAAACAAATATATTTAATTCAAACGTGTCATAACACGTACTAGATGGTGCAGATAGTCACGTTCCTCAGATAAAGTAATGACAGTTTAAAATATAAACTTTTCATTATTTAGAAACGAGTCGTGAAATATACGTTCATTATTACTTGGGTTGGGAATACTAGCATCTTAAGGACATATCCTGAGTGCAGCTTAAAATTTACGAGCGCATCAATGGCTTTTCGACAATCTTACGTCACACTGTGACTCTGTTTAGCACGTGGGATCATTTGTCTGCTCTACTTGTGAGAAAAGTCTTGAGAAAAAAATAGCTAGAGGCTGAATGATTTGTCTGGTCTGCTTGAGGGAGGAAAAGTCACGAAAAAATAGCTAGAGGCTGGTTTAGAGGGTAAAATATGGTCAGAAAGTATCGAGCGCATCAATAGCTTCTTGACAATCTTACTTCACACTGTGACTCTGTTTAGCACGTGGGCTCATTTGTCTGACCTGTTTGTGAGAAAAGTCTCGAAAAAAATAGCTAGAGACTGGCTGAGAGGGTAAAATATGGGCAGAAGGTATCGGGTCAGTTTTAGAGAGCCCTGGGAAAGCTCATAGGAGGAACATTGGGTTGTCCCTAGAATTTCACTCCCCATTGTTTCGCAAAAGGAAAAATAATGTCTGTTAACTATGTGACATATAGAGCATGCTTACAGGAAGATGTAATGAATAATCTATTCACTTATAATATGCTTACAGTAATTTTTATTCAATATTCAAAAGATTTAACATATAATACTTTTATTCAATATATGTATATAACTAAAAAGAGTTTTAACATATAATATTTTAAAATATGAAGCTATTCTTCTGCCCTTGCTACCTCCATCGTTGTCTCCTCCTCATCCTCCTCCTCCTGCTCCTCCTCCTCTTCCTGCGGAATTATCCCTGCCTCTATCTCAATCATTCTGATACCTCTCATCAACAGTTGTATACAGCGTGTTACTGTAAAAAATCATCAGATTTTAGTAAAATGTATGATGCAATCTCATTCATAATAACTTACTATTTTCATACTCTATTCCATGCGTCTCGATTGTTCCTTCATTTACCGCTCATGATAAATTTTGCATAATATCATCTATTATTCTTGTAATTATATGAATTACTGGAGAATTCTGTCTATACGCTAAATTAATAATCACTTGATACTGCATATTTTTTCACTTTATATTTATCAACAGCTTGTATAAGAAAAAAGGAATCTGTATCCAAAGTTCAAGAAAGGTATAATGTGAAATTAAAAGAAGGACCCATAGGAGGAAAATAGTAAGTGGGTCTAGAATGGGTATGTGGAGGGAAAAAGACCCTTCAATAGCGTAGAGGTCGTTTGAGAGGGAAGAAAAATGGTTAAAGAGTATTAGGGAAGTTTTCAAGAAGAACATTAACTTTAGTTTTAAACAAAATTTTAATATATTCACTTGTTTCATTATTTACAAGTTGTAACATTATATCTCATTCAATTAAATTCTTGTTAACATATGAATCTATTCCTCTTCCTCCTCCGATCACGTATACGAATCGTCAATCGTTTGTCCTCCTTCCTCAATTTCCCTGATACGTCTTAAAATCATTTGTAAGAAGCATAACACTGTTGATAAAAATAAAAAAATTAGAAGATTTTCAAAAAAAAAAATGTATAATGTGGTCATCTATAATAACTTACCATCTATATCCAACACATCTTCTGGCTCTCGCTCACTTATTTCAAAGAAATTCAAATGAAACAATTCAAGCATTTCCTGTAATATACTGTCCGTAGGACGTCCTAAAATAATAGCAATGCTAACTTGCATATTTTTTCAATTATTACTAACTTGTGTAAAAGAAAAAAAATCTACCTAGTGCTCAAGGTTTAAGAAAACGTGAAATCAAGTTAAATGGCGGGTCTATAGTAGGAAAATAGTGGGAGGGTCTAGGATAAGTATGTGGAGGGAGAAAAGACCCTCCGAGGGCAGGTCTAAGAAAAAAAAAATGGCAGTCCGTAAGATGCTCAGGACCCCTATCGGTGTAGCTGTACCCAGTAATTTTCGTGATCGCCACCTAGTGGAGAAAAATGAAACTTTTTCCTCCACCAACTAAAATACAAAAAAAGTTCTCTGGGTAACTGCCAGGATAACTAACCATCCGGGCCCTAGTGTGATGGGAGAGGGGTAACCCCCTTAGGGAACTAATGGACCCGTAGGATAACTAACCATCCGGGTCCTAGGGTCATGGGAGAGGGGGTAAGCCTTAGGGAACTAGTGGACCCGTAGGATAATTAACCATCCGGGCCCTAGACTGATGGGAGAGGGGTGAGAGTCTAAGAGAGAAAGAGAGGGTGAGAGGGATCTCTCTCTCTCTCTCTCAATCCCCACAGCCAAAGCATTTCCTCCGCACACCCGCACCCTCCTCATCATCCCAATGAACCCTAGCTCTTAAGAAGACACTTCCCCCCCCCCCCCCGCACACCCGCACCCCCCTCACCAACATGTCACATGAACCCAAGACACTTCCCCCCGCACACCCGCACTCCCCTCACCCCCGTGTCACAGGAACCCCCTAGCTACCACTACTCACTACGACCACGAATTTCGACACTCCACACTTCCCGCGACGTGACGACTTTAATTTCCCGAAGAAGGGGCCCGTATTCATAAGACGAAGCTCTTATTGAATAGCGGCGACAACCCTTCTATTTCTCTTACACGATAAAGCAGAGAAAATCTCGGCGGCTATCGCTTGTCCTAACTGTAGAACAGAAGTGGCCCGGTCCTTGGTTTTTCGTCCATCCTGGGGGCCGGGGCCTTTTCCTAATTCCTAGGATATTATCATTTTTCAGGGCAATAGCGCATGCTCTAGATCAATCAGTCGATTATCATATGTAATCTTGCCTGTGATCCGCATTCGCACTGTTCCCTGGGTTTTTTAATTCCTCGGCCAGCTGTGACGTCTGCTGCATAGCTTGGTGGCTTTTAGGCGGGGCTCTGCGTTGCGGGGTCGGCGAGCGTGGTCAGGGAATAGGGCGGTCGGGGGAGCGGTGGCCGTTTCGCGGGAATAGCGCGGGCAAGGGAGATCGCAGCTCGGCGCGGTAACGGGAAGGAATGGGTGGGGTGCTCAGCGGGGATATGCGGTGAGGGGATGGTAGGAGCGTTGCGTGAACAGTCGCGCTCGGCAGGAAGGTTAGAGTGAGAGGGCATTATAGGCGTTTGGACACGGGAGCGTAAAGGACGGGAGAACAACAGTTTTCTAGCTCATGTTGGAGCAGAGGAGACTTCTTAATATTAGTTTTACAGTGAAATAAAATATTCTCAATATGCTTCATATTATGTACAACTAATCCTACAAACATTCATCCTTCAACACTCTCTCATACTCTATCCCAAAAACATATACTCTCCTTGCGTGGTCGAAACCTACAATATTCCTGCTTCGGAAAACTACATTGTCGCTCCACGGTAGGTTCATCATACTACATTCATACCTACACAGGCATACCGGGGAATCGCAGGAGGCGCTAAGGGGAAGGGAGAAGAACTAAAAAACTATGCATTTCTGTAACGTGTTTCTACCACGTTACAATAGATATATATTTACTTGTTTTATTTTTATAATTAAATAATTCTCTTTTTTATCATTGATACTATTAACTTCATTCTATTCCGTATTCATTCTCAATACAACATTTGATAAAATTACGATCTTCGTCATTGTCAATTAAAAAATAATATGTATCAACAGCACTGTATCCATCCTGTGAAAAAAATCAGTTTCGATTATAGAAAGAAATTAATATTAAAAAAAAATTTTTTAATTTTTTCTCCTTTATATTTACCGTCCGTATTATATGCTCTGGACTTAAAAATTTATAATAAACCCTAAATTTATAATAACGAAAAAATGGTTGTAGATTATTATCGCAATTAAATGTAATAATTTTCTTCAATATCTCCATATCTTCAGATTCTAATTGACTTAATTCATAAGGTATATTAAAAGTTTTATCATTGATATTAAAATTCACATTTTTAGTATGGTCTTTTATCTATAAACAGAAAAAAATATTCATGTATAAAAAATTATTCACATATAATGATTAATTTTTTTTTACTTACTAGCTTTCGAAAACTGATTTCATCATTTTCCTTCACTAACTGATATATACCAATACCAGATCTATAATATGTAACGTTATGCCCGTCAGTGTGAGGGGGCCACTCACACTACGGGTTTTCTCATTACCTTCGCCTGTCCTTATTTATCGGTATAAGGGCGCCAGTTGGTCAGTTGGGTGTCCAACAACCCTACGTTATCGTTGAAGTCTTTCGACTCCCTTTCTCTATATATCTTATACGGCCCTGCGGCCATGCATTTGGACGGTAGCGGTAGTCAGGGTCGCTCAGTATGCTAGGTCGTGGAGAGAGGGGAGGGTTCCTTGCGGAAGTCCGAGCCTCGTAGACCTATTTGCTGAGGGGCATACATCTATCCCTCACCACCCACACACAGCTGGTGGTGAGGAGTGCGGGAACATACGGTATCATTGCCAAGCATAGAGTTCGCCAGGAGCAGACCACCACGGGGGCAATGTTCGCGGTCCGTCCAGCCATAGCGCACGCCTATGGGATTACGGAGGGCACCGGGACACATTCCAACGGGCTAACTACGCCCCTGCACAACCCACTATGCATATTGGCCGGTATTCAGTTGTGACGTACGTGCAGGCTGGCCTATAGCACACGCCTCACGTACGCGCGAACGGACCAATGGCTGCCTGAGTGCCGCGTCACGCGCTCAGTAGCACGCACAGACACATCAGCACAGTCCCACGGTCGTGTTCCGACTGCCTGCTATGACAGTCTGCGCACGACATTCGCGCAGCCTGCTTAAAGCGCGTAACCAGCGTTCAAGCCAGACTCGATCTTCTTTCTCCCCTCCTCGTGGGAACTTATAGACACCGTCATTCTTTTTAGGACTCCCCGAGGCCGCTTCTCCTTATCTCAGGTTGCCTGGATTGTTTGGCATGGCCCTGCCTTACTTCTCAGGGCAACCTGGATATCGTTTACTGGAGCGCCGGTCTTTTCATCCGGGCCTCTGCCTGTCAACGGAGTCTATCCTTGACGTTAGCTATAATCCACTCGTGAGCCTATCTCACGAGTCGGTAACGTAGGGATTAATAGTATCCACTGTTCGGTAGCTTTTATACTTTTTATTCGGTATCTCGTATACGTAACGGGGAACTTCGTTACAAACTGACTGGATAACCTCAGATTTATATTGATAAACTTGCTAATGAATAGTTTACGTTAAATATTAATGTGCATCAATCAGTATCAGGATTATATTATTAGGTAGAATTTGTTAAGGTATTTGAAATTCATATATGCTATACTTTGAGGCATTAAAATCAATAACAAAATGCATGTTTCAATTTTTCTTTTTTTTAAATTGATATTGATACCAAATGTCCAAAAGATTATATCCTACATTTGAACAATTTTCCTGGAGACAATAAAACTTTCTTATTACTATATACGATTAGAGAAAAGTAGATGAATATTTGCTTAACGTTTTATTTAATATTCAATGATAATATAAAAGAATATTTAAACCAAAAATTTACCTCTACGGCTCTCTAAATAAAGTAAAAAGAAATTATAATCGTCTCCAAAATATTGTATAAATTTAGTATATGTTCTTTCAGAAAAATAGTATGAATATGTTATTAATAAATAATAATCTAGCATTCCTGATTTTACAAAATAAATAGAAGAGTCTGTGTTTTCATGAAAAGAAGTCCTTTGCAAAAGAACTGTAGTCTATTAATAAGCACAGGTAACTCTACGTATAATTTTCAAAAGATCATAAATATATATAATAGTGTCAGCAATATCGCATAACCCAAGAAAATTAAATAGTACAGTTAGTAAAATATTTAAGTTAAAAAATATAAACTGTAGAAATAGCTGTTCATCTATTACCAAAATTAAATTAAATGGTTGCGAAATAAACAGGATATTTGTAAATATCACATACTGTACACCATCTTAAACACATCTAACCATCAAGTTGGATAAAAAGTAGTAAAAATGGCTTTTGCATTATGTATGGTGTATAAGGTAACAATAAAAGCATCTTTGAGATGACTTTAAAAATTTTTAACGAATAATATGTAATAAGTTCAACAGATTTCAGAAAATATACTAAATAAAATATTTAATAACTAGCAAAAATCTACTAGATATTAGGCTAAAAATTCCTATGGACATAATACGTAGTGTATTTCTTTCATTTCTTATCTAGCTTGTGCAAATATTAAATTCTGTATTGAAGTATACTAAATTTAAAACGACAATAAAATACTCTAATTTCTGTATGAAATTTGGTAGAATGCAAATTTTATGCGTAAGACCAGACCCTGCAAAAATGTCAAAAAGTAACTAAATTTTCATCAATGTTATGAACATTTAAAGCCTTAAGGTCCATTTTCCCTTCAAAATATATAAAAAATTTACGAAATTCACATCATGATGTGAATTTAGGGCTTTGTATTTTAATTTCTTTTCAAAATGCATTAAATTTGTATTAATTAGCATTTTATAAGAAAAACTTGAAGGTTTTTTTGGGCATAAAATCTTGGAAATATAATTCAAATATAGTCAGTGATTATTATGAGGGAACTCTCCAAAAGTGTAATTATGATACAAATTCATCATTGCATTATTTTGTATTTTATTTAATAGATTATTAAGTTAATGTCTGAATTAAAATTTTACATTTTGCAACAATATGGACATTGTAAAATGTTTCTTTAGCTTGTATTAATTAAAAAAATTATTTACTTTTATTTTCTACATTCTTACAAAACGTTATAAGATCCCACAAAAAACAAGCTTCGCTTGTAAAAAAAGGCGGCAAGTACATTACTCGTCTAGCATGAATAATATAATAAAATAAAATATTCGAATTAAAAAAATGAGTGAAATCCAAATGTTAGGTAAGTATATATTTTTACTGTAGCAAATGTTAAAATTTCTAAAAAATAATAGTAATACAACAAAGTTACTTGCCGGGCCCATAAAGTTCATACCTAATTGGCTATCTTACAACACAAGCGTTGCTTCTCATAATTTCAAAATGTGGCTATTTATTGCCATTGCATACAACGGGCCTGGCAAGTAACTTTGTTGTATTACTATTATTTTTTAGAAATTTTAACTTTTGCTACAGTAAAAATATATACTTGCCTAACATTTGGATTTCACTCATTTTTTTAATTCGAATATTTTATTTTATTATATTATTCATGCTAGACGAGTAATGTACTTGCCGCCTTTTTTTACAAGCGATATAGTAGTTTAATACCACTTTTTGCTCAGTCCATCAATTAAAACGAAAGCTGTGTTTTTAGTAAAGAAAAAAGTATAGAGAACAAATAATTCTTCTACATACATCATCATGAAGTGGTTGGAACAGATTAACATTACTCTCAGTAGCATGAAATCGTATTTGCCTAATATAAAATGGTGTGATTTAAAAGAAGGCGAATATATAATCAACGATATAAGAAATGTGAAAACTAAATTTGGTGATAAAATAATTTTTGAATTGAATAATGATTCTTCACTATTTCTACCAACTAGGTTGCAAAATATTCTTATGTGCAATGATCGGGAATTATTGAATAAATTGACAAACATTTTACATGAATGTAAAAAAGATATAGTCATGTATGTTGATTCTGCATAAGGTATGACTCTAAATATATTGGTTAAAAAGAGAGTTATTAATAAAAACAACTGTCGGCAAAGTAAAGTAAATGTTGAAGATGGTGACGACGACCACGACGACGATTGTGACAACGGTGGTGTTGGTGCTGATGATGATGATGATGATGATGATGATGATGCAGCAGAGAATGACACAGACGAGGATGAAGACATCAATCCCGAAGATGAAGTATTGCTATATGAGGAAAATATGAATAAAATTGTTGAAGAAAATAAAAATAAATCTATTGCTGGAAAATATCGTAAGTGAAAGTCAAAAACTGTATCATCAAGAAATAAACCATCATCATCGATAAAAAACAAAAAAATAAAGATAAATTAAAAATATCTGATTTTTTAAGACATACTATTTTTTATATGTAATATTGATTCAAACATTTTATCTTATAGATTAATATATGCCTATAATCAATGTATGAAATTTTTTCACTTTATCAATGTAAATCACACACACAATCTAAAAATATATAATCAATTCTATACAAGTTTTAAATTACTTAATCTCTTTTCCTACTCCCCTCACTCCCCCTTTCCTTTCTTTACTTTCTTTTAGAAAAAACTAAATTATTAAGATGTTGATCGTGGTGGTGGTGGCGAAGAAGATGGAATTGGTAATTCCGATGATATTGGTGGTGGTGGCGAAGGAGATGGAATTGGTAATTCCCATAATATTGGTGATGGTTGTGAATGAAATTCAATTGATAGTCCCCGTGGCATTGGTGTTGGCGGTCGTAGAGGTGGAGTTGGTGGTTCCCATGGTATTGGTGTTGGTGGATTTATTAAAGGTAATGATTCTTCTTTTATTTCCAGCAAAGGTAATGGTTCTTCTTCTAGTAGTTCCAATGATGCTGTATTATTCGTTGGTAGGTTCCATAGATTCACCATGTTCAACTTTATACAGTAATATTCAGCGATAGACTGAATAAAAATCGTAGATTTATGGATTTCATCCTATAGGCCTGATCAAATAACTACAGAATTCATTTACTTAATATTTTTTTCTAATTATTCAGCAGTAAAATTAGATTTGAAATTATTCAATTAAATCGCTGTTCACAGCAGTAATTCGTAGAACTCACACACTTTTCGTAATTCGCAGTTTTAACTTACCCACGCAACAACAGCAGCGCTGCAAAATGTTTCTCTTTTATCACACATTTATACGTCAGCTTCTTATCATAAACTGCAGAAATTTAGATGGGTAAAAAGAAAAAAATGCTAACAGAATTTTACATGATTAATGAATTTTCTCTCTCTCTCTCTTCTCATTCCTTTTGTTTTCACATGATTTTTGATTGACATTATCACACACTTTTGTTATTTTGAAAGGGGAAAAGGTGGAAAGAGCTATTTCTCCTCTTTCATTTTTTTCACTCGATTTTTTTAATTTTTTTATTGACATTTTCACACTCTTCATTGAAGGGAGAGAAAGGAAGGAGCTACACGTGTTTTTTTTGGGTGGGCAATACCACATAAAAATCTATGTTTTAAGGATGTTTGGTTAACCATTATCATAATCTGTGGTTTTTTCTAGACAAGATGAAAATGTGTGTAGAAAATTTTCGAATGATAAGAAAAAATCTAGGTAATTCTTTGAAGTAAAACATTTTTTAGATCGACAGGATGAAACCTGTACACATATCCGAAAATTAGTGGTGTTTAATCTTCCTCTCTCTCATCTCTATCTTCCCCTCTTTCACAAGAAATATTTTCTTAAAGGAGTGTCTATCACACGCGCACGCACACGCGTGATGGCCTTGTGAGAGAGAGAAAAAAGAAAAATAATTTTTCAGTGGCGGTGGGATTCGAACCCACGAGTATCCCACACAATCGTAGGGGGACTTTGTACTAGTTTCTTTCATACCAGTGCCTTATACCGCTCGGCCACGCCACCTTACAAGTACGAACCATTAGTTCACATGTTTCTGATAGCCTTAATAGGGTCAAAGACCGCGACGTATCCGAACTCGTGTGGTTCATGACGTCTTAAGCTGGTTTCGTTGTTATTGACGAAACCACACCAGATAGATATGGTAAGTGGTGTATTTACCCCGTGCCTGGAAGAACCCACTCATCAGTGGTTAGTGTGCCCCGTTTTAGGATAGGACATTTAGCTAAGATGTATCATTGAAGCTCACCTTGCTCCTCAAACATCTAACCCCGCGGAGAACCTCGTGGCGGCTGTCCTACGTTTCGTTTGAAACGCACCGTGTTCGACTAATGCCCAGGAGATGCCATGATCGCTATGCAACGCAAATGGACAGTAGCCGCTTCTCGTCGCAAAGCTTAATCATGGCATGATGACACTCCCTTGATTGTCGTTTGTGTTTACGAGGTTTTGCCTCCTCCGGGGCCGGACAGGCTTTGTGCCTGTCAAGTTTCATAGCCTCACCCTAGCTATGTTTATACTCCGTAGAGTTATGATTCCCTCTTAGTAATTTTATACTCCGTAGAGTTATGATTTATGATTTGTCTTAGCCATATTTATACTCCGTGGAGTTATGATTCCATCTTAGACATTTATACTCCGTAGAGTTGCGGCTCCACCTTTAAGCCTTGGTTTGTAGAGCTTGTGATTTGGTTTTTCACCTTTAGTCTTTTTAGTTGCTTTGCCGAACTTGGAGTTCGTATGATACGGTATCTATGCTTTACGGAGTGGTTACTACGCAGTCTTGCGACGTTTCTCCTCCTTAGCGGTAAGAACCTCTTTGGCAAACCTTTTGAAAGAGCCAAAGACCTTAGGCGAAACAAGGTCTTTTTCCTCCAGCGGCATTAGTTCACAGTAGACTATCTGTACTTTTTAATTAGAGTAACAGAGAGAGAGAGAGAGAGAGATGGAGGAAGAAATCTCCCTCTCTCTACCCCCCTCGCCAAACTTTACGCCTCCAGCAATACCAACCCAAAGAAATAAAATCTCATACCTCCCCTACCAACTTTAAAAATTTTTTAAAAACCCCTCCAACACTTTTTTCAATCTACCGCCCAAATTCGGGCTGCACAGCGGGGGCTGTAGCGGGGGGTTGCAGCATGGGCTGGGTGGGGGCCACGCGCGCGGTGGGCGAAAACACACCGCCAGGCGCCACCATAAAATAATTGTTAGACTCGCCGCCAGGCGGCACCACTCGGTTCTAGGGGAAAAAGTGCGTTCCGAAATTTACCCCCCGCGCACCTAGGGAAAAAGTATGTTCAGAAATTCACATGCTCGGTGTGGTGACATAGCTATACTACTTATATATAAAAAACATTATACATTTTTTATCCATTTAAAAAAAAAATACTTACTCATTTTGTTCTCTCTCGAGATCGCACAACCAAGCTTCTTGAAATGGTGGTAAAAATACATTGTGATACACTTCATTATCACGCAGCACCGCAAATTCTTTTACTACAAAACTTTTGTCGGTCAATACAAGTCCTTGAAAATCAACGAATGCCGGTGTCATTGTCGTCAGTCGCTCGATGCAATACTGAACGATCTTTTATTTTTTATCGCATTTAAGAAATTTCTTTTCCCCTCCATCAAGTGGGGGACATTTATGCTAAACGTTTTAAAATTTAATGTTTTTTTTTGGGGGTGAAGGGGTAATTTCTAAGATTTTTTTCCCATTGTGATTGTGACCTATATGTTCATCATAGTATAATACAATAGAAAAAAAAAATATCTTACGGAAATTATGCAGAAGATATATCTTTTCTTGGTTAAGAAAGAATGGACTCCTTATCAAATGTAATATTATATTTTAAAAAAACGATAAAGACTTTCTCTCGCCGGAGATTTCTCCGGAGGCTTCATTTCAATTTTTTTCTTTGTCGAGGATAGCGCGCGCGCAACAATGCATGGAATAACTCACATAATGGATATAGAAGTTTTCTTAGTTTATGAAAAAGAACTTAAATATAAAGATATAGCTATAATTGATTTAACAAAGTAACCAAATTTCTTACGCATCTTTTCGTTTACGTGACACTATGAACAACCTTAGTGAGAAAGACGAAAAAACTGTGTGGTATTTTCTCAATATGGTTCATGGTATAAAAGACAGTGATACGGGATTCGAGAAATACGAGCAGGGGGATGTTGAAGATTTTGTTAGAGATTGCTTAACCTGTGAGAATACCGTAGTAGTCTACAAGGGAGGGAATATTAAAAAAAATATATTGCATAGGATGAATGTGGATAATATTGATTTAGAAATTTATGGTTGTCCTAATTTTAAGGATTTAATTAAATTATATGATTTTGAAAAACATTGTGTAATTTACACGTTCGAGAAAAGAGCTTGGACAATGAACCTATCCACTGTCCGTACGACAAGGTGTCAGTTTCTGCCAAGTGGATAAAAGAAAAACTATGATTCTTTCAAACTCATCGGAAAAAAAAACTATTTAGAGAAATAAAGAGGAGAAAACAAGTCCTCAAAGCTTCATTCAATCTTATACCGTCGACGGTGCTGCACACAGAAAAAAAATGAGCTGCGAAAAGTGTAAATTAATCATGATTCAAGAGGATATTGGTCCTCTTTCACCCATTCTTCCCAGAGAATTGACAGAGGAATACGTTAATCGAATTAACGTTTTTTTCAATCGTTACTTCGAAGAGTATGAACGGAATCTGCATCATTATTTGCATAAAAACTGTAAGTATTTATTTTATAATTTCATTTTGCTTACCTTTTCATAATAATTTTTACATTTTTTTTTTTAATAAAGTAAAAGAAAAAGAAGAAGAGGAACAGACCATAGAAGATATTGAAAATAAAGGGAAGAAGGAAGAAGCGGAACAGGTTAAGGAAGATATTGAGTCAAAGGAGACCAAGAAGGAAGAAGAGAAACCGACTAAGGAAGATATTGAGTCAAAGCAGACTAAGAAGGAAGAAGAGGTATGACATTTCTTTTTCTTTTACTATTAAATTTTTTATAGAATAGTTTTATTTTTAAAAACATGAGAAAAAATGTAGAGAGCAAATAAAATCAAAACTAAAAAAAGTATTGAAAAAATATCATTGTAAATATGTCCCTTCCTACTTCATCTAGAGTAAACGGAAAGAAATCTAATACTTATTAATAAAGAGATGTAACTTCATCTAGAGTAGAGAGAGAAGGCTTATACGTATTGTTAATTTATTTCGTATTGAGTATGCATTTCTTCCATTCTCAGTCTCCCGAGTTTGCTTTACGTGAAAGTTTCTACAGTAAAAACAAATTGGTGTAATTAAATTTTTTAGATTATTCACGGAGCAAAATATTGAGAACATCCTAAGTATGGATGAAGTAGTAGAAGAAGAAGAAGAAGTAAATTTAGAAGAAGATTGGGGTGAGATGGAAGAAGAGGATAACAACGTGTTGACAGCAATTGTGAGGATGCTTAGGAAAAAGCTTCAGCGGCAACAATCCACATCAAATATCCAGTTCGATGGGGATTATGACGATGATGATGATCTTCTATCAGATATTAGTAATGAAATGGAGTGGGAGGGTATTAATATAGATCAAGAACTTTCTCCAGAAGACAATACGGTTCGACGAGGATGCTGACATTCTCCAGCTCTTGTCGGATATCAGCAACGACCTGGAGTCTAATTCATCTACGGAGACCACCCACAATCGGTAAGAAATTATGAAAAAAAAACCATTTTTTTTTTTATACTCTTTAGTAGGTCTCTATTGACACTCTCTTCCACTGCGTTTCACTTCACGGAAAGAAAGCTAATACGTATTGATAAAGAGAAGACTAATATGTATTGATAAAGAGGAAAGAAGGGCATCAGATTCACTAAAAAATACGTGCGTAATCGGTCAGTTCATATTTCATTGGAAGATCGTTTTGCATCTGAGCGACTAGTGATGATGAATCCTGAGATCATTTTAATGCGAGCAATCGTAGTGAAAACAACCATGTGGAGTGAAGTACCAAGGAAGAAAGACGACGATTTGTTGGAGAATGTGGAGGTGGTGGAGGAAATGAAGGATGATCCAGAATTTGCTATATTAGCTGAACAACTAATGGAAATCACAGATGAATTGGAAGGACAAATGGAGGAAAAAGAGGAAAACGAGGAAACAGATGAAAAAGAAGAAAATGAGGAAGAAGAGGAAGAAGGGGAAGGAGAGGAAGGAGAGGGAGAAGAAGTGCGGCGGAACCCTGAAGATCGCAGATTTTTAGAGACTTATTCGAAATGTGTCTATACAGCTTTAAAATAGGAGTGAGAAAAAAAATGAGGAACTCAAGATCGTGAGAAGTGAAAAAATAAATTATGTATTTTAAATAAAGTGGGTTTTTTATGCAGAAAGGCTATTTCCCAAAATCTGCGTTTTTTAATTAAGTCATTAACCGTTCCCTAAATTCCTTTCAAAATAATAATAATAATAATAAATAATATTAATTTTAAATGTGTGTGTTCTCTTTATCTCTCGCATCGAGGGCTGGGACGTTTGGGTGGTTAGGGAGGGGTGATAGCGGGGGACGTTGTCGGTGGGGGTGGTCTCGGCGAAATCTAAAATATTTTGATAAATGAAATTATTTGAGATAATTAATTTCACTTTCATTAAATAAAAAATGTAAAATTAGGTAACGAAGAGTGGTATGTCACATGTATACCCCCCACCTACGTGCGTAACCTCTCCCCACCACCGAGATGTTAGGGTGCCACGTGCGTAATTTTCGTCCACCACCGAGCTTCCCCACCACCCAGGAGTGGGGGAAATCCCCCCTTTTCCACCGCTGAGGACTGGTGGCATCTCCCCTACCTCCTTCCCCCCGCGGAACCCCGACCCCCTCGCCACCCGTCATAGAATCCTTACAGCCTATCGACTATCAATATTTTCTAAAGTTATATCAGTAGTTTCTATAAGCAAAAATAAACGATTTTAGAGCATTGTCTTCTTCTATAAGAAATAGTACACTTCTAATAGAACAACAATTTACAATGCATTGTATAACTGCATTTGCGTATGAAGAAATATTATCACGTTCCATTATTCCCCTTATATTCCAATCAATACTATATACATACACAACAATTAATGAAAAATTTAAAGGATGCAAGAACTATTTATTACTACAACCTTATATCCTCTTTAAAATTAGCTACCAAAAGATTTCACATGTTAAAATGTTTTATCTGCATACCTTCAAGCAAATATGTGACAGCTTAACCTATTTTCAACTATTTTAGATGCCACCTACTCTTTCTGAAATAACCTGTAAGTAAGATAAAATAATGATATAAACAATACTAATTAAGAGAAAATTTGTTTGAATTAAAATTGGATACGTATTATATAATATAATTTTCCTTTCAATTATTGCTTTGCTACTTAAAGCTCTAGTCATACATAATAGTTCCCAGACTTACTATTTAAATATACACATACATTAGTTAATGAAAAATTGAAATGATGAAAGATCTACTTATTACTACAACCTTCTATCTTCATTGAAATTAGTCACCAACAGTTTACGTATGTTAAAATGTTTTATCTGCATACCTTTATGCAAATATATGACAGCTTAGCCAATTTTCCACTATTCTAGATGCTCTTTCTTCTTTCTGAAATAACCTGTAAAGAAGACAAATTTAAAATACAAACAATGCTAATTAGGAGAAATTTTGTTTTAATTAAAATTGGATATATTTTTATAGTTGAGCATATCTCATTTTTATTTTATTTGTTTACAAAAATAAGCATCACATATCATCGTATACCAAACAGAATTCTCCACCATATATCTGATATTAATATAACAATATGCAGCTCGTAAAACTTAATTATGTATTTATAAATTTTAATACCTTTATCTCTGAATTTTATATATCTGACTCCATGCTAAATACAATGCCTTCGTTTGGTCCAGATTCCAATTCATCATGATCATAGCATCGTCGAATTGAATTAATTCTCCAATATCCACATATGGCTCAGACTCAAAATATTCAGCTTTTAGATCCAAATTGATTACTTCCACTACTTTTTTCTCATCTGATGCTTTCTGTTGCTTTATTGAACAATATTTTGACTTTCAAACATTTTATAAAAATAATACGAGAGGTTATGTACAGAAAATGTGTTATTAATGTTCACTTTTCCACTACCCGCAGGTCCCAAAACGCTAATTTAACGTATTTCACTTCTATTTTATTAGATTAGCCAGCACACACACACACACAGTTTCCGTAACTAATTAAACGTATTTCATATTTATTTCATTAGAGTATAAGAATAGCCACCATGTATTATCACCAGTTACAACGTTTTAGAATATGTTTCGGTGGCTGTGTTCATTTATGTACTGCCAGTATCGAAAACCTATAGTTTACGTTGCATACATTGTACAGTTTTAGCACTTGCAGTTAATATAAGATCACAGCTAATATAGGATAAAAGATACAATAGATGGATCTGTAACTTGAAAGAGTTAGAGATCCGACGCAGACAACATGCCTCGGTCGGAAGATATTGATAGAAAAAGGCACTTCAAAAATACAAATATTAATATCTCTACAATATGCGAACCGATTTGAATGTTTGTGGTCTTGTTGGAAAGCTTATATCGACATTATATTATGAAACATTTATTAGATTTTTGATTAAATAAACCAATTACAAGAGATATATCAATCGGAAATACCCATGGGTATAGTTTGGTTCAATTTTTGCGTAAAAATATGAAGTGTCACGCTGTCTTTTAATTACTTGCCGCGTAACACTACCGTGTTACTTGATATTAATATCTCTACAATGTGCGAACCGATTTGAATGTTTGTGGTCTTGTTGGAAAGCTTATATCGACATTATATATGAAAGATTTATTAGATTTTTGATTAAATAAACCTATTACGAGATATATCAATCGGAAGTACCAATAGGTATAGTTTGGTTCAATCTTAGCGTAAAAGTAGGTAGTGTCACGCTGTCTTTTAATTACTTGCCGCGTAACACTACCGTGTTACTTGATTCCTGATCCTGGTGTTGATGAGATTTATTTTCTACTTATTTTTAAAAGGATCCGCGATAGCATGCATTTAGTTGAATAGTCTGGAGAATAATACGTGGCGTTATTCGTAGATTAATTTTCAAGCCGTTTTATCTATTCGGTGACGCGACATATGATCTGATCTAAGATAGTCAAAACATAAGTACTTTATCATAAAAGCTATTATAAAAAATTGTATTTTTTCTGTTTTTAGAAGTCTCATTGTTTTATCAGATAGAACAGTTTGCTGGATCATTGGAAAATCAAAATGACTCGAAAATGGATTCTAAATTAAGGCCATTGTCCACTAGACATTTCAATCTAAGAGTGGAGAACTTGAAGGATCCCTTTAAGAATGAATTAACCATTTTTTCATTTTATGAAGGGACAAGCCAAAAAATTAAAAATAATTTTTTCTTTCTACCGTAGATTGTCCGTAGTTTTTGCCTTTTTGCAAAGAGTCTGCCTAATAGGACTAGCCAGTAAAATTAGCCAATTGCTAGGTCAGATTCTAGTTTATATTGACTATAAGTAGATATGGTCACTAAAAAGAAATATTTTACGATTCACCAAGCAAATCGTAATAAAGTGAATAGAAAAAAATAAGCATTTACTAATTTATCTTTGAAATCTTTTCGTACCTAACAGCGTGCAAAGACTGAATAATAATCTACAGCATTAACAAAAAATTATTTTTAATTTTTTGGCTCGTCCCTTCAAAAAATGAAAAAAGGCTTATTTATTCTTAAAGGGATTCCTCAACCTGTACATTTAGATTGAAATTTCCGGAGAAGACGATGGCCTTACTTGAAAATCTACTTCCGAGTCATTTTGATCTTCCAATGATGCATACAGCAAACTGCTCTATCTGATAAAACAGTAAGATTTTTAAAAACAGAAAAAAATAAAATTTCTTATAATAGCTTTTTTAATATAATACTTATTTCTTGACTACCTTAGAACAGTTCATATGTCGTGTCACAGCAAAGATGAAACGCCTTGAAAATTAATCTAAAAATAACGCCGTCTTATACTTTAGACTTTTCAACTATGTAAATGGATGCTGTCAAAGATCCTTTTAAAAATAGGCAGAAAATGAATTTAATCAACACCAGGAACAGAAATGTAGGACATTAAGAGGTAATATTAATAATCGGCGTAGTTGCGTGCGTGTGTGTATATGCGTGTACGACAATACGGATCGGCAGAGAAATACAAACTTCTTTTGTTTTTTAAAGGGGAACTGTCAACGAAAGTGAAATGAAAGTAATTTTTCCGTTGAATCAAAGCACTGATTTATCGGTTTAAAATTGATTTATCTCAGCAATGATGTTTCTCCGGACCTTATAGTATAGGACTTTTCGACTTAGTATATGCTCAAGAATATGTGGTTATAATTAAAAGCATCATTCCTGATACACCCTGAGTAGAGGAGCTATGCGGTTCCGATTACAGGGAGTGGGGGAAGCTGTTTTGTGGTGTGGAAGGGGGATGGGTGGGGATAAGACTCTCTTAGTATGGTAGTGGTGGGGATGAGGAAGGAAAGGGTCTTATAGTGGGATCGAGTTTGGTTAGGGAGGGTGGGGGTATTTTTCACCCTATGTCACAGTTGGAAGGCCTTATAGTGGGACCGAGTTTGGTTAGGTAGGGGGTATTTTTCACCCTATGTCACAGTTGGAAGGGCTTATAGTGGGATCGGGTTTGGTTAGGGAGGGGGTATTTTTCACCCTATGGTACCGTTGGTTAGTTATCCTACGGGAACCTAAGTTATCCTACGGGGCACTAGTTGAGGGAAGGTTTTTTCACCCTTCGAAGTCGATGGTTAGTTACCTTACGTAGCCTAACTATTTCCGACTCTGCTACACAGATAAACTAGGTTGAGTTAATTGCTAGTTCCAGTAGTCACCGCTAGGTGACTGCCTTCCTTAATCTTCTTTCGCGCTAATGGTATTTTAATATTACGTAATTACACACACGGGTGAACTAGTTCAATTTAATTGATAGTACCAGTAATTGCCGCTAGGTGGCTACCGCAATCCCCCCCTTTTCTCGTTAGTTAAATTGTAGATAGCTATTGTGATAAGTTGCTGATATCGTGCAAGGAATTAACTTTCCATCGAGCATGGAATTATAACTTTGCATGGCTTTAACTAAACCTATGCAGCGGATAACAAAATATCCTCTAAATGAAAGGGCATAGTTTTAATAGTCTCCCCTATTGGGGAGAATAACAATTTAACATAAATTTCAGGAATATTAATATTTTGATAGGGCAACTTATTAAGTCCTAGCTGTTACTATACCCAGGTCAGGTTCACCAATTTATTAGGCCTTACAGCTCCTCACTTATAGTATGTCCTTAGAGGGTACTAAATGACCATTCAGAACCAATCCTAGACCCTCCCACTATTCTCTCCTTCTATGGACCCTCTCTAGACTTTCATTCAAGAAATCATTTACCTTTCTGCGAGCGAATTAGTTAAAGTGATAAAAAGATGTTTGACTAAAATTATACATTCACGGTACCACGGGATACGGCTATAGAGAAGCTAGCCTTCAAGAGGAGGATGTGGATGAAAAAGGAGGAGGAGGAGGAGGATGAGACATGGAGACTGGATGAGTAACTGATAGTAAAACTTTAGTTATTGAATAAAAAAACAGTTTTAGGAATTTTTATAGCCTTCCCTGACTTATCTTTTAGCCATTTTTAGCTTTTCAGATAAGCATATCATACGATCCATCTAACAAGCAGGCTAGGTATTAGAAAGGGAAAGAGTTGTCAGTGCACTTCATTTTTTTTGAAGGGTAAAGCAAAACATAACTTTTACCTAGACATTAAGAAGCTGTATTGGCACCATTCTAGCGATTGGAGAACTGATTGCTGAGTGTGCTGATATCTTCTAGAACGGATATGCTCGAGTACCTGACGCCTGAGATCATGTCATGTCATGACTTGTTACTTGATTTATGACCTTTTAAATCCTCGATTTTTTTCATATTCTCTCAATTTTTTATATGCCTAGCTATCGAGAGGAATGTGCTCGTAAATTTTACCGTTTCACTTAAGAAAAGTCTGCAACACGTTTATGCAATTAAAAGAATTCTGGAGAAACCACTGGTAACGTGTCATGACCTGTTTGACGCAAATTTTCCCCAGTTCACTTTAGAAAAGTCTACAACATGATTATGCAATTAAAAGAATTCAGGAGAAACCGCTTGTAACGTGTTACGACTTGTTTGACGCAAATTTCGTAGGCGGGAAAGAATACCCAACCACCCAAATATTAACTTCCAATAAGAATGCATCTCATCCCTTCCACTATTTTTAAAACCCTTGTTGTTAGCAATCGGGAAATTTCAGTCAGTCAGTTTTCATTAGAAGCTTCAAGGAGGTGAAAGATCCAGTGCAAAGCTATATTCCGAATATTTTCCTTGCTGTACCACAGAAACTCTTTTGGGTGGTAAGAATTATTCTTTTATTATTATTCTCTTTTCTTGCTATTCTATTTCAATATTTTTCTTTTCTCAATTTCTATGTTTTTTCACAGAAAAATGGATTTAACCAAGATCAATGCACTTGCAAGTGTAACTTACGAACCTAAGACTTTCGTAAAGCTGAATACTTTTGAGGAGAATAAGGAGTATCAAATCACTGAATTAGTGAAAATTAAGACCAAATATGGAGAGAAATTAATAGCGAACCTAACTACCGACGAATGGTTCTTCCTACCCTCAAGGATGATGAAATTACTGGAGTCGCCTGAACTAATCAAAGAACTTCAAAATGCTGCATCAGCGAATACATTAAAAATCTTATATGTTGGAGGACGATACAATAATTTAGAATTTAAAGTTACCCAATGATAATCATAAGATAAATTTTGGAAATGTTTGTAAGGAATGTTTTTAAGGAATGACATCAATAAATGTTTATTATATCTTATTTATTTATTTTTTCTTTATCCCTCACTACATTAGTATGATACATATAAATCTAGTCTATTAACTTACATTTCTAACAATACTAGTAAGCGGGTTATATTCAACGATTTTATCATGTATAATTAAACAAAACGCAGTAGTATTACTTGGAATATTTCTAGTACAATCAATCTCAATTTTAACATCAACAGTGCCTGACTTTATAGATTCATTTTGATGCGAACAATCGATGACGAAGAGAGGACCGTATTCCACAAAGTTTTTGTAATTAAGCATTGGTTTCGACTGTTTTTCTCCTGCATAATATGAATGGATAAATTTAACATACATATCATATAGTACAGAATAACGGTTTTTTTCGCTATCACTATCAATTCGGTCATATGGATAAAATTCTGAATTCAGATAGACTTTAACATCACGAACAGAACTGTCATTGAATCTAAGCACCTCCATATGCTGCGTACTCTTCTTATTTTGTCTAAATGCTAGTATAACATATCGAGGTTTCTCCAATTGTGTTGCAGCTTTTACGGCCCATGTATGCCTCTGTGTTTCAGGTAGAAGTGGATATTCGTAGAGTTCCCAGGAACGAAAAGCCATGGTTAAACTTTTGTTTTGCTCAATCAAACGTAGAAATTTAAGTTTTGTATAATCATTCAGTGATACATGAGGAATCCTCCATTGCACTTTTTGCAAATCAATTTTGGTGTTGATGATTTTTCTCGAAGAATGTAGTGAATTTATATCATCACGTGCTCGAATAAGAACGAGTTCATGACGTGCATTTATTATAACTCTTCTGTAGTCTTCACAAAAACCCAAGAGCATTTGCAATGGTACACAAAAGTTGAAATGATTCGTAGACCTGTGATCTGTTAGAAACCATCCTGAATGACGTAGACTTGCACTTTCCTCAGCAGTTAAGGAGATGAGATTCTTCATGGAGCTAGTAATACCCACATTCTTACAGCGATCAATCTCAATACCATTCAATTCATAACGAATTTCATCAAACAAGAATGCCATGGAATTACAGTCAAGTCCTACGACATCTTGGGCTGTTGCATCTGGAGCGCGGGTTCCAACGATTATCTTTCCCTCAATGTAGAGATAACTTTCACAGGGTAGAAGAATTAAATCTTGCTGTTGTATAGGAATTCGAATTTAATCACTATTACCCAATGAGGCATTTGCATAAGGATTGTATGCATGCATTTCCATTTTAGTGATGCGATTGTCGAACACCGGTTGAGCGGTTACATCTAATGGATCCATTTTTATTTCTAACGTTGAAACCCAGTGATTGTAGAAAGGTGATATTTGTTCTTGTTAATGATGCGCCAACGTTACCTTCGCTCAATGTATTTTGTCCTCCAGCGTTACCTTCACTCAATGTATTCTGTCCTGCTGCAGCAGTTGGACTGATAGGCTCATCGAGTATCGGTGATTTATAAGTATTCTTGTAAATCAACATTTTCTAATATGTAAACGAATTGTGATTTCCTCACCTCCGAAATTTACTATACGATCTTCCTGATCGAGAATACGCAAGGTGAGACGGTCAATTACTTTCGCAATGACTGGCAAGTAAATGACGTTCTTCGGTGTTTCTGCGATTTTATAACCTGGCGGAACACTCGGAAAAAATTCATGTATAACATGTCGAGGTCTACCGTTTGTGTACGCACCAGCTGTAATGTTGCATTCAATTCGTAGAATATTTACTCTTATAATGTTTACGGGCTCGTCTGATACAGCTAGTGTGTTCGGTGGAATAACACGATCTGATGAAAAACCCAACAAAGAGCCTATATTGTTAGGTTGTGTAAAATCAATCTGATATTTACACTTTATTTCACTTTTTAATGTATTATTATTAGCACGTAGAACAATTACTTCTTCTTCATCACCTTCGAACATCTGAGCACGTAAAACGTCATTTATAGCATTGAGCTCATAACAACCTGTAGGTATAGTTAGCTCCTGATCATCAACGTAAAATATATTGTTTGTCTCATCAACATTAGAGATTGAATTGAAGCTCTGAAAGTCTACGAGACCGAGTTCATAATGTCCATCTCGAAGATTGATCGGGGGGAAAAAATCTGACCCCAATAACGAGTCACGGCCAGAGAGTGTAACTGTTAAAGACATTGTTAACGTAGAAACTTGACACACAACTGACCGCATATGCTTGAATCATACAATTGATATTGGTCGTGGTTGTAGTAGATTATAGCAGAAGGTCCAAAATATTCCACAAGTTCAATTGGTGGTTTTAAATTTCCGAAGGAATCGAAATACTTATCGTGCTTATTACGTTTAACGTAAGCGACCCAATGTGTTCCAGGACCTTGTTCGTCATCAAGATTCACAATTGCGCACTCATTGCGTTGCGCATTTTGAGGTAGAGATGTACGCATAAAGACTCCCCGAAAATGCGGTATTTTACGGCAGACGTTTTATAATTGCATATTACTAGTAGGTCCAGATTTAGGAAGTCCATTTATTTTCTTTTCCTTTTCCTTTTCACTCCGTCTCCTATTCGACTGTATGGCGCGAGGTATAAACCTTGTCCCCGTCTCGCTTCCATTAAGCGATTGTGTCGATGCATTTCTTCCAATTGTTTTTTGGCTGCTTTGGTGTCGTTTACAGCCTTTGCTATACCTGCTGCACCGCCAGCTAATGCGCCCACCGCACTCAGCAGCGGAAGCAATGGTAATAAACCCCCCCCATTTTGTTTTAGTAAGTGACTTTTTCCTCAATAAACCACCTCGTTTTTTCGGAACACGAATTTTTCTTTTCTTCGTACTTTTTCTAGGCACTCGCAGTCCTAAGCCGAGTTTCCGTTTTGCATTCATTGATGCCCAGACAGCAGTCGCTGTCGCTCGTTCACCTACGGATGAGTCACTAGCTATGATACGTTGTCGTGCACGGCGTGCAAGTACTTTATCAGCATGATGACGCGAGGACAGGTCCTTATATACTGAATATGCGATATCATGCTCACGGCAAATATCATCCAGAGGGTTTATTCCTCGATCACCACGTGCTAACCGTTCATGAAGGCGAGTACCTGGACCGCAATAATTGTAGCCAGGTACATGCAGCTCGAAGGGTAGTTTATTTAGCAGCTTATTGAAAAAAGATCCACAACCATATCTCATCATGTCATGCTTTCCTAACGGGTTCGTTGGCACATCCAGCAATTTTTTATTGAAGGCGGTATTCCATCAAACTGATCTTGATTAGGTAAATTATAATGTTCCGTACAGGCACGATATTGTTGCACTTCAGGATCTGCACGAATGTGCTCAGGTAATTTACACCAAACAAGTCGAATACTGTTTGGAAAGCGCTTCAATAGTAAAATTTTTGGAATGTATTCAAGCTGCTCAATAGTTAAATCCTCCAAACGTAGCACATCTAACATTAACAACGACATAATGAGAACTGATGAGATAATCTGCTTCGAGCCTATAAATAGCTTGCATGATCATAGAGTTTTACAGTTATGGATTTCGTAAAGCAACCACTGCACATTCGTGTCTCCAACGCCGATCGTTTTATTGTCGGTGGGGGTTGTGGAGGAAGGAGTAAACGTCATGGATCCCTACTTCCATCTACAATTCGTAGTATAATTTGCGGACCCTCGAATTGCGGTAAAACAAACGTACTGCTTAGTCTCGTAGAAAGTCCTAACGGTGTGAGATTTGAAAATATTTATGTATACTCAAAGTCGCTTCAACAACCCAAGTATCAATACCTTGAACGGTTATTAAAAGGACTAAAAGGTATTGGATATTTTAAATTTTCAAACAATAGCGACGTTGTAAAGGTAACTGAGGCGTTACCCAATTCTATTTTCATATTTGATGATGTTGCTAACGATAAGCAGGATAATATCAGAGACTACTTCTCCATGGGTAGACATTCAAATATTGACTGCTTCTACCTCTGCCAGACTTATGCTAAAATTCCTAAACACATGATTCGTGATAATGCAAACCTTCTCATAATCTTTAAGCAAGATGGTACTAATTTAAAACATATTTATAACGATCATGTAAACACGGATATGTCATTTGAAAAATTCAATGAATTGTGTTCAAAGTGCAGGCACCATGATTATGGATTTCTAGTGATCGACAAGGATAGTACAATTCAAAATGGTAGATATCGGAAAGGTTTCGATGGGTATGCTAAGATTAAATAGTATACCGTTTGCTTAAGATTGTTCAGTTTAGAGCTAAGTGTCCATCAAAACACACACATCAAATGAGCATGGAGTAAACCTAGTATAAACGTGGACTGAATCTAGATTGAACGTAGATTGAACGTGGATTGAACGTGGATTTGAACGTGGATTGAACGTGGATTGAACGTGGATTGAACGTGGATTGAACGTGGATTGAACGTGGATTGAACGTGGATTGAAAGTGGATTGAACGTGGATTGAACATGGAAAGCAGGAAAATGGAAGAAAAGATGCTGCTAAAGAAGATTGCCACGAAAAGTAAAGTAATTCGTGAAAAATATCGTGCACTCAAATCAGGAAGAGAAATGATGGAAACCAATTTAAATGAAACTTTTAAACCAATTGTTGAGCCATTGAAGAAGCTCACTGAACATAATGAGATGACCTTCGCGTCCCCGAAATATGAGTATAAACAGGAACCGCTTCAGAAGACTACTGTAAGCGATAATTCTTTGATTATTCCATCGGAACGTAAAAGAACTTATTTCTCATCGACTCCACAACGCAAATATTTCGCAGACAACTCTACAATTAAAATTCCAACCCCTTCATCTGATGATGATGATGATGAGCAAGGAAATTCACGACCTAATGAAACATTATACCTTTCTCTGGAAGAGGATGGGGATGAGGAGGAGGAGGAGGAGGGAGTGAAAGTGGAAAAGGATGTTAATGATTTAGCAATACCATCACCAATGCAAGCAGAAACTCCATCATCACCATTGCAAAGATCCTTAGATTTAAATAGTTCTTTGTCAGAATATGCACCAATTGGACGTAAATATATAGAGATGTTTCTGCGTAAAAATAAGGATTTAATTGATGATAATTTTGGAATTGAACGAGATGCTAGACTTAACAAAATGAGACTTGGAAAATGTTCTGTTAAAGTAAATCGTAAAGATTTTATTATTATTGATGATGAGTATTATCAGGGTACTATTGGTCTATTTGAATTGATCTTAATGAAAGAGCCACATGATTATACTGAAGATGATTTAAAAACAAATAAGAATATTCTTTCTCAAACTAATGTACACAGAGCAGATTACAGTAGCGAGGGAAAGCTTCGTGGGAATAAGGGTCATAAATGGAAGAAAATAATTAGCCCATTATTTCCTCCAAAGAATCTTGTAAAAGGTAGCGGTTATATGTGTGTTAATGATAAACCAGTGAACTATGTACATTGGAATGATCCGAACGAATTAGTTGAACGTTTGAGACTATTGATAGCATCATCTGCTGCAGGACATACGAATCATCATAATGAGATACAATCAATAATTGAGGAGCTTCATGAAGAACGTATTATCCTATAAAAGAGATTACACTTTCCATAATTTCCCAGTTGATTGTGTTACTTCACAATGTCGATAAATAAATTTGGAGGTATTTCCACTGCCAGTAATGTGAGAAAATATTTCCGCAAAACTGAAAATGAAACATTAAAATTTGATAAACGTATGAATGCATTTAATGCTAAGGGGAATATTATTTCAAATTTAGGATTTGATGCTACTGATGAGAAATGTGCTGTGAATATGCGTGTTCTGCTGGATAATATGAATGCTGTACGTGAGAACCTTAAAAATGAAATGCAAGAAAACAGTGATATTTTACGAAGTATTGCGTTAAGACTGGATGAAACTGAGTTAAGGCTGAATGATTTTCAATTGAAATTGAGTAATTTCATGCAGAAACATGCTGAAGATAATGCAGATTTAAAGAAATATGCATCAATTTTCATGGAGAATCAGACTAAAGAGGATGCTGAATCAAAGAAACATATAATGAAGATAATGCGGAATTAAAAAAAAAAAAGTGCTATTTTTCATGGGGAGAATCATGCTAAGGAGAATTCTTCTTGAAATAATTCGACAAAGAGTTTTATTAGGAAAAAGAAACTTTTACTACCATCAGTGCTCGTTGTACCCCTGTAAACCCAACACATACCTGAATAGTTATGGATAGTGAAGAAAAGAAAAAATTGGTCGAAGAACTGCATGTACCTGCAAGACGGAATTTTCAACGTAGAAGAGTTATAATACGAGGCTTCGATGACCTCTGGCAAGCAGATCTGGTTGATATGAAGAATTATACTGACGGAGGTTGCCACTATATTCTCACAGTTATTGATGCATTGTCGAAATTTGGATGGGCAGTAGCACTAAAAACCAAAACTGGCAAGGAAGTGACAGACGCATTTACGAAGATTCTGAAAAGTGGGAGATGTCCCAAAAATTTGCAGACAGATGATGGCAAGGAGTTTTATAATAGTGATTTCAAATCGCTTATAAAAAAACGTAGAATAAATCATTACTCAACATACAGCGTATTGAAAGCTACGATAGTTGAGCGCTGGAATCGCACGCTGAAGACTGAAATGTGGAAATGATTTACGTTGAATGGAAATTATAAGTGGCGAGGCATACTGCAGCGACTAGTTGAAGACTACAACGCAAGAAAACATCGTACTATAGGAATGCGACCAGTTGATGTGACGCCAGATCATGCTAATATGCTCCTGACTACAGTATACAATAATATAAAGATTGTTGGTCGTGCCAAGTTCAAAGTAGGTGATTTTGTACGAATCAGTAAATACAAGAATGTATTCGCAAAGGGATACACACCAAATTGGACAACTGAAATATTTGAAATTATAAAAGTGCAGAAAACAAATCCTGTTACATATTTACTTAGAGACTCTAGTGGTACTGATATATACGGAGGATTCTACGAATATGAACTTTTAAAAACTGCTAATCCTAATGTATATCTAGTGGAGAAGATATTACGTAAGAAGGGTGATAAGGTCTTTGTGAAGTGGTTAGGATTCGATAATAAACATAATTCATGCATAAATAAAGATAATATTTTGTAAAAACAATATTTATTAATAAAATTATTCAATTTAAATATAATTAATTTATTCTATAATGACCCCATGGTAGAGTCGATACAGTTCCGTGCACGATATAACGCTTATCATCGTATGGGCTGAGAGCTACTTTCCGTTGCGTAATCGAATAAACATTATGCAATTTTGAGCGAATTAAATTTTGATTGCGGACTTGTACAGTAAAATTTGTTAAACAGTCCTTATAGTCCTCGAAGGTTATGTTTCTAGCAACAACGTAAGTCTTAATACCTTTAGCTTTTTTGATAATTTTATTTTGTACTTTAAATGTGTACATTTTTGATCTCAGTCCAATAAACTCTGTCATTATCTGCCCATTATTCTCATCTTTCATCAGCCCAGGGACTTTTTTATTTACTAGAGGTAAATTGTACTAATTGTTGGGAGAATAATCGCTTGTATCGAATCTAGCAAGATTCTCCCTCATAATAGTGTAAATATCATCACACTCAATGCTGTATATTAGACTATCCGTATCGGTATATAACGCTTTACATTTGCTACCGAACGTAGGAAGCATATAATCATAATGAAAATCATACAAACATGTTTTCGAAATATCAAGAATGCTCATACCTACGTATATAGGCTTATCGAATTTAGCTGCTAATTTTGTTAATTCAATCGTGACCAAATTCTCACTGAATATAGTGCGACTGTGAAAATTAGGCTTAGCAATCATTGCTTCAGCACCATATCTTCCCTACCACCTACGCACGAGTCTCACATCAACTCTATTTCTAACATTCTCCATAGTCTTACCGAACACCGCATTGTTCATTAATTTGAAAAGATTTTTCTCAAACTCATTTTTAGATGCTGCACGCAAACTAGTGTTCAGATCGATATATTTACGTAACCAGGTGGACTGCTGAAATCCTAAAACGCGATGAATGTGTTTTAAGACAACACCATTACGCATACATTGCTGTAAAGCACGATAGTGTATAACATAGCGCTTCTTATTTTCTAAAGTTGCAAGTAGCTTCTTCTGACGTGTACCCGGTGGTGCATCACGTACGGGACAAAATGGAAGGTCGGAATGTTTATCGTGAAGCATGCTTGGATACTCTAAGTCAACCTCTAAAATATAACCCTCGGGTGAATCTATCGGTATATTAGAGATATCCAAATTATTAACATTTTCAATCCAGCGAAATCCGTGAGTAGGTAGCGGTTGAGACATTGCCCACCCATACAAATTATTTACATCGTAGTACATTAAATACTTAGAAGGTTCCTCGGGATTGTAGTTTTGCATGTACCGATTGTTAGCCTTTTCATAGCGGTGCGAGCATTGGCTTAAACCACCACGTATGCATCGTTCTACGAAAAGCAGCATTTCTACCTCAGTAAAAAGTTCTAATCTTATTCCTGTATGTTTGAGCATTGCATCCCAAGTGAAGCCTGGGAGTGTATAATAATGAGCAGGATCCAAATTATAAGTTTGCATGCAGCTATCACGAAAATTTTCGAAAACGTCAGCCAACAATAGTACATCAGTTTTCAAATAGAGATCGCTATACTCCCCAAGTGTTCGTATTTGAAATTTGGTCCATACCTCCTTAGCGTGATTATACGCACCCTCACTAATATCACTATCGGATAATCTATTATAGAATATCTCGCGTGGAGGTAAAGCAGTTTCTTCCAGACGGTTCAGACTATCTATGTAATCGTAAGGAAAAATACCTTTCCTTGTCAGAAGGTTAAATTGTTCTATGTTTAAATATGAGAATTCTGACTCTAAATTTTTTAACTGTGATCTCGTTAAATATGAACTCAATTTGTCTAAACTAGATGCAATAAATATGAAAGAATCGATAAACCTTAGTTGTATATTATATTTACGGATGAATTTAGTGAATGAAATATACTTCTCCTTATGTACAGGTAACAAGTGTACTGAACCTTCATACAAGTTAGCGATTGTACCGAAAATAAAATGTGCATCATAACCTGATAAATTATGAAAAATTACAGGTATTACATGCGAATCGTTAAAGTTTAAATTACAATTATTATGAGCAGGTCCCCTATATTTACCAGTTAAATGATCATGATCGCGAACACGTATTTGATCTGGAAGAAACGGCTTTTTACATATATGACAGTTGGGCTCAGTATAATGCCTTGAATTTTCACTAATACTTAGCGTTCTCATAGGCACTACAGTCTTTAGTTTTTCGCTCGCTATGCTAGCAATTTTATCGAGTTCTCGCACAAACCATTCTATACACTCGAGTCCACGATATGATTTGTAAGTTGAGAGCGATGAATCACGAACGCTTTTAAAATAATAACCTATACTAAAAGGTATGTGTTTTTGATAAATACCAATATCGTCATCCGTTTGCTCAACTTTTTCAAGCAAGCATTCAATGTCAGCGTATATGACAAATGGCACCCTCTCACTGTTCTTCATGTTATTGAAGGAAACCCAACGGTCCTTGTCAGGTAGCACAATTCTGATATTTTTATTGAGTTGCGCACAATCACGTTCATGCGATTTTAGTTTCTCATCATTGTGGAAATAGTGTAAGCAACTATAGGAGGGAAAAAGTAATATTAGAATATAGAAGCAGTAATTATATATATATATATAGTAAAACATACCGATCACAAATAAGATGAGAGCGTTTTCCTCTAGTAAGCTGTCCATTTAGCAGTCTGGAAAGGTTCCTGATGCATATAAAATGTGCTGCTGCTCCTTGATGCTCGAGAAGAAGAAGATTAGCGTGTCTGGTCCTCTTGCATTTTCTTAATTGTAGAGGTGCTATGATTGTATTCTCATTCGTCTCAGTCTCTTCCACCATAGTAAAAATATTAATAGAGACATCATTATCTTCCTCAAATTTCGGAATCTGTTTTAATGTAGTCGGAAACGTTATACTTCTAACATCGAAAACATTTGTAAAATGAGGATATGAAGATTTTCGTTGTGGATGAGTATTCGGTTTTGCCGGATAGAGTGCAGCCGTTACAGCCCATGCAAAACATGTATTATCATCACTGTGTATGTTTATCACAGCCTGTTTATTCTTAATAGATTCTGGAAGCTCGATGGCACAACCTATATGCAGCGGGTTATAATAATTTATATTTATAATTAAATTCAGAATTTTTTCCAACGCCCATCCGCTATCACGCTCTTGAAACTCACTCAATTCTTTTAGAATTTTGTCTATTATATTTGTATTGTACCATTCACTAAAACTATCAGTTTTGTATAAAACTGCATTGCGGGTTGAGATATGTTTAATATCACTTATCTCTTTACAAATAAATTGTCCGTTAAAGATGCAATTTATCTTAACTGCGTTCACGTTATTAAACACTTTTTCTGTGTAGGTCTGTACTAAGTCTTTTGCACCTGTTAGAAAATCACGTGGTTCTATATAATTATAATTTACAACCATTCCGCTACATATTCGAGATTTAAAAGAAGACTCGAGATCTTTCCAAATAAGCTTTCTCACTCCAATTGATTTCTTATTTTTTGCCGCATGCAGAAGTAGACGCTGGATAGTTGTTATTTCAGTCAGATTTTTGTGTACTGTATCGGGAGCTGCAGATCTATTAGCATCTCTTAAACTTCGAATATAATCACGACACTTGCGTACCCACTCATGATAATTATGCTGATTTCCTAAATCAGGATTCTTGAGAGCATGATTCAAACAATAACTCTTATCCTTAGCTGCTCTAAGTAGAAGACACTGTATTTGTGCAATTTCTGCAAAATTTTTCTGCAGCGTGCCTATAGGTGCATTGCGATTAGAGATTCTGAGTTTATGAATATATTCACGACACTCACGTACCCACTCGCGATATTCTTCTTGCGTTTTCAAAACTCTATTTCGTAGAGACATCTTTTGTTCTTTTCTTCGAGAGGACTAATGAGGAACTGAGGAAAAGTGGGTAGGAAACTGAGCTCTCTTTAGATAAAGGATCTCTGAAACACTTCAGGGGGTAAGAGAACATTGAGGACAGGTAACGACATGTTAGAAAATAGATGCAAGCGTTTTTCAGTTATACATATATTCCAGATTTTTGCTCATACATATATTTCATATAATAGACATTTTTTAAGGCACATACACCTTCATGATTCAAACATGCTGGAAGATGTGAATTATGCAAGCTATCTTCTAAATCAAAATCCCCCCACATATAATTATCTACATTAGTTATTTCTAAATTACAAATATCTCTTAACCAATTTGTATTTTCAATTCCTTTCACAAAAATCTCATCCTCATTATCATAAATATACTTCCTTATAATATCTTTATATTTATAGTAGGGTGAGTAGCCATCCGCCCAATTTAAACCGTGATAATTTAGAAAGAACCAGCTAAAAAGAAACATTATATTAAACAAAAATAATATATATTTTTTCTTTTTCATATACTTACTCTGTCCGCTTTCGCTCCTCTTCACTTAGCCACGAATATGAATAGGGCGGTGAAAATAAAATATGGAACACTTTTTGTTCTTGTATAACAGCAAATTCTTTGATTATAAATGACTTATCCGTCAAACGGAATCCTTGAAAATCAACGAACGATGGTGCCATTATGCCTACGTTTTTTATACTAAAATAATTCTATTTAAATATGAATGTTTCATAAAAATTTCTCCCTCTCTTCAAGCTAATTGTTCTTCATCCCTCCTACTATCCTCACCATAGGTCAAAACTATCTCCCACTATACATAGCATAGGTCATAAATATTTTCTTGAGGACCAATGACGTTTCCGTTCTTCCAAGAGTGGCAGGTCAGTCATTTCCCCACCGTAGGACAAAAGTTTTGTCAACCCTTAAAGCATCTTAGAATTACCGCCCACTACATGTAGCATAGGGCAGAAAATATTCTCTCTTAGAGCCAATGACGTTTCCGTTTTTCTAAGAGTAATATAGGCATCTTCCTACCGTAGATTAAAAAAATTGTTGACACCTCCCTAACAGTGCTTAAAAGCTCGAAGAAATCGTAGGACAGGCATCAGTATTGCTTGAACGTTTGATTCGTACGACAATTAACATTCCATTTTAAAAATTTCTTCACTGTTTCATATTACACATATAATCGATTTTGACGGGTTTATGATAAACAGAAAGTTTGTGCATAAAGAAGTGGCAATCAAAAACTTAACTACGGGAAATACGAATTACGGTGCATTTCGTGTTCATGAGCCGTATAAAAGTTTATCGATTAAGGACCAAAAAAGCGTAAATTTCGTCTTCAAAAATATTCACGGGATAAAATATTGCAACACAGGATATGAACATTATAATCAAGAAGATATTTACAAATTTGTGAATAGCATAAAATTGGATTGTGAATACCCCCTAGTAGCTTATAAAGGGGGACATGTAGAACGGGATGTTCTGAATTACTTGGATATCCCAAATACAAATTTGGAAAGGTTTGGTTGTCCTAAATTTGATAATTTGATAGCCACTATAAAACCTTGCAACACCCCGTGTAAACTACACGTAAAAATGTTCACCAATCATACGAGAAAGCCTATACATTGTGTATATCAAGAGGTAAACGTTTTCGCACGATGGGTACATCAATAAATAGATGTGAGTATCAAATGTTAAACTTTCAATTTGTAAAATATTAACTGGATTTCTCTGTTTCAGATGATTGAATAAAATATATATATATATTGATATAAGTTTAATTATTAGTTTAATTGTAAAACATTTAATTTTATATATTTGTATAAATTGATGTATATTTCCTTCATTTTTTATATATTTGTATATCAGATCAATTATAAGTTTTTATCATTTATATAAATTTTATGTATATTTGTTTAATTATAAGTTTAATTGTAAAAACATTTCATTTTATATATATATAAATAAATTCCGTCTGTCATGTAACTCTTCTACCAATTCTTTCTTCTCCTCACTCCCATGACTATTCCACTACGTATTATGTTTACAATAGCTCATCAATCACTGGCGGTAATATAAGTTTCTTTAGAGCATAATTCCAATCATTTTCTCTTTTCTTCTCATTGGCAGTCGTGATTTCCTCTTTTTGATGCTCATTAGAGATATAATTTGCAACAATTTTCAATCTACCATACATATCTTTCCGTAATGCCTCAACTTTTCGCTCCAATTTATTTTCAATATAATTGACTTTATCATTCAATTGATTAATTCTTTCACTAATATCATTAATTTTTTCATCAATTTCATCAATTTCATCAGTTTTTTTCAGCAGAGCTGTAACTTTTTCCTCAAGGCGGTTACCTTTTAGGTAATAGCGAGTTAGCTTTTCACTGTATTCAAACAATTCCCTCATTAAGCTATCACGTACAGTCATCGAATTACGTAACAGAGCAGCCATATTCACAGCACTTGTCTCATCAGTAACATCACATTCTAAGTTTGAAATTATTTTCTTCTTGGCATTAAATGCATTCCTTTTTTTATCAAACTTTAACGTATCATTGTCAATTTTGTGTGAATAATTTCTCACTTTACCGGTATTGAAACCAGAGCCGAATTTATTTATCGACATAGTGAAGTAGCACGTTGAACTAAGAAAATCTTGAAACTGCAATCTCTTTTATAAGATACATAGGGTTAGTAACAGCTAGGACTTAATAAGTTGTCCTAGCAAAAATGTTAATATTTCTGAAATTGATGTAAAATTGTTATTATCCCCAATAGGGGAGACTATTAAAACTATGCCCTTTCATTTAGAGGATATTTTGTTATCCGCTGCATAGGTTTAGTTAAAGCCATGCAAAGTTATAATTCCATGCTCGATGGAAAGTTAATTCCTTGCACGATATCAGCAACTTATCACAATAGCTATCTACAATTTAACTAACGAGAAAAGGGGGGATTGCGGTAGCCACCTAGCGGCAATTACTGGTACTATCAATTAAATTGAACTAGTTCACCCGTGTGTGTAATTACGTAATATTAAAATACCATTAGCGCGAAAGAAGATTAAGGAAGGCAGTCACCTAGCGGTGACTACTGGAACTAGCAATTAACTCAACCTAGTTTATCTGTGTAGCAGAGTCGGAAATAGTTAGGCTACGTAAGGTAACTAACCATCGACTTCGAAGGGTGAAAAAACCTTCCCTCAACTAGGGCCCCGTAGGATAACTTAGGTTCCCGTAGGATAACTAACCAACGGTACCATAGGGTGAAAAATACCCCCTCCCTAACCAAACCCGATCCCACTATAAGCCCTTCCAACTGTGACATAGGGTGAAAAATACCCCCTACCTAACCAAACTCGGTCCCACTATAAGGCCTTCCAACTGTGACATAGGGTGAAAAATACCCCCACCCTCCCTAACCAAACTCGATCCCACTATAAGACCCTTTCCTTCCTCATCCCCACCACTACCATACTAAGAGAGTCTTATCCCCACCCATCCCACTTCCACACCACAAAACAGCTTCCCCCACTCCCTGTCATCGGAACCGCATAGCTCCTCTACTACCCTGTTCATCCTTTCCCTTCAAATTTTCTATACTGCTGCTGGCTAACGGCTAACTGCATTTTCGTTGCTAAAAACTTAATTCTGGCATCATTGACATCATTGTACAGCGTAGTATAATCAAAATGGCGGAGTTGGCAACGCTGCTTTATCGGGTACGCTGAGACTTCAGTTTTTAACGGTCAGCTTTCAGTATATGCACACACTAATTTTTTATGTAATAGGGTTGATGTTAAACAGATGGGGCCATTTGAGATCCTATTCAATCCTCAAGTGGAGAAACAAGTTACTTTTACGATTGGTTCTGTATTTTTGCCTTGATGTATATTTTGGAAAAATTTTAGGTTTATCGACTTTTGGTGTAGCGTTGCTTACCTTCACAGGATTTCAATTAGGTGGAACCTATGGTAATGCAAAAAGACTATAAAGCAATGTACGTTAGAAAATATTTTAATATATTCTCGATTTTTATTATACCAATGCAATGATATATTCTTTTTCTTTGTCTTCCATTAATTTTTCAATATGCAACTCTAAATAAACTTTTAGCATTTTAAACACCACATAGTAACATTAAATATTATAAAACCTATGGCCGCAGTATGAAAAATAGATGTTCGCAATGTAAGGTCAATATGGGCCATTCCACGTCAAAACAGACAGATTTCGGAGTACAACACCGATTTTTTTTTTAAAAAGATGTGTTAATATATAAGAAAATACAAGACTTTTGGCGCTAGTTTGAGTCAAAAATCTTTTTTCGTTTCGGAGATACGAGCTGTCAAAGTTTGCAGTTTTACTGTTTTTGGTAAAAACACGTAATCTTTGAAAATTTATATCTCCTAAACGAATAAAGATAGAAGACTCTGGCTGGAACGAGTGTACTCAGAAAGAATCATACTTTATTAGAAAAATATAAAAAAAGACAGTTTGTTTTAATTGGTTAAAACTATTAACAATTAAAATAAACATTTGAATTAACAAATGTGTTGTCATGCTCTGACAATTATAAAAAAATATCAGGAATGTTCCTTGGAATGTCCTCTACAAAGAAAAAAATTAAAACGCGTATACTCTCTTGGTGTTCATAGTGAAAAAAAATATTTTATCACGACGCGCTCGACCAGAAGTGTCGTTCGAGCGGCGTAAACCGGTGAAGCGCATGCGTAACTGAGCGCGACTAGTCTCTACATGTCGGAATCCATCAATCTATGAATAATGCGAGCTAATAACATGTTTTAATTGTTGGTTTATGTTTTTATAAATATTATAAATTAACAATATATTTATTATTATTCTGCTTTATAAGCAGTCGTTATTTATTTACAAAATAATTAGCAATAAGACATTTGAACATGGCATTGAATATACAAATTATATACTAATTTATATTTACATATTTTATTAAATTATGGCAGAAGAAAATATTAGGAATATGAAATTTCTGTACTGAAAATATTTAACAAACTTTAACAATTGTATAATTATCTGATTGAGGAAAAGCTTTAGTTTGTAATTGTGTCTTTGAATCTATCGTTAAAAATGCACGATAATTTCAAGTTCTTTTAACTATTTTCACTTTTCAAAAAATCTCGTACGAAGTGTTTTAATAAGCATTAAAATAATTTAAACGAGATTTTTTTGAAAAGTAAAAATAGTTAAAGGAACTAGAAATTATCGTGCATTTTTAACGATAGATTCAAAGACACAATTACAAACTAAAGCTTTTCCTCAATCAGATAATTATACAATTGTTAAAGTTTGTTAAATATTTTCAGTACAGAAATTTCATATTCCTAATATTTTCTTCTGCCATAATTTAATAAAATATGTAATTATAAATTAGTATATAATTTGTATATTCAATGCCATGTTCAAATGTCTTATTGCTAATTATTTTGTAAATAAATAACGACTGCTTATAAAGCAGAATAATAATAAATATATTGTTAATTTATAATATTTATAAAAACATAAACAAACAATTAAAACATGTTATTAGCTCGCATTATTCATAGATTGATGGATTCCGACATGTAGAGACTAGTCGCGCTCAGTTACGCATGCGCTTCACCGGTTTACGCCGCTCGAACGACGCTTCTGGCCGAGCGCGTCGTGATAAAATATTTTTTTTCACTATGAACACCAAGAGAGTATACGCGTTTTAATTTTTTTCTTTGTAGAGGACATTCCAAGGAACATTCCTGATATTTTTTTATAATTGTCAGAGCATGACAACACATTTGTTAATTCAAATGTTTATTTTAATTGTTAATAGTTTTAACCAATTAAAACAAACTGTCTTTTTTTATATTTTTCTAATAAAGTATGATTCTTTCTGAGTACACTCGTCCCAGCCAGAGTCTTCTATCTTTATTCGTTTAGGAGATATAAATTTTCAAAGATTACTTGTTTTTACCAAAAACAGTAAAACTGCAAACTTTGACAGCTCGTATCTCCGAAACGAAAAAAGATTTTTGACTCAAACTAGCGCCAAAAGTCTTGTATTTTCTTATATATTAACACATATTTTAAAAAAAAAAATCGGTGTTGTACTCCGAAATCTGTCTGTTTTGACGTGGAATGGCCCATATGCAGATTGACGTTTCGGATCACAATGATATATTAATCATTTTTCTCTCTATTTTCTAGGGCGGAGAATGTGAAATGTTATGGTGCTTCACTAATTCATCTTGCTACACTATGGGTATTCCGATGGCTGATGGCACAAAGTGCGGTGAAAAAAAAGTTAGTAAATCTGCATCAATTGAAAAGGCTTCCTACAATTAAGAAAGGCTATACGCTAATGTCGCGCCAAAGATTTCTAGAAGAGAATAGAGGTATAATGTACCCTATTAGCACAAAGTTTACGAATGGTATATATACCAATCTCTATATACCGCACCCCTTCAAATTGAAAGTAAAGGCTTAAGGGGAATCCGTATACCGACATTACAGAGCAAAACTCTTGCCAACCGTAGCTGCATAATTTCTAATCCGATCTTCATGTTCATGCACCTTTTTGAAATCGCCAGAAGGAGAGCTAAGGATTCATGATAGCAGGTTTTTCGAATTTATCTTTTTTAAAAATTTTTTTCAGTCTCCCATTTTTTCAAAAATCGACCAATTTGAAGCCCTAGGATTCCTGGAATTTTCAAAAAAGGGGTGCATAATCATAATAATCGGTTAAGAAACGCCGAAGCTACGTTTGGCAAGAGTTTTGAATAATTTGTTATCATTTACGCAAAGGCGGCGTAGCAGAGTGAACGCCGAAACCTAGCTTACCTCTATCAGTGCTGGTAACTCGTGGGAAATCCCTCTTCCCACCACGTCGACCAAGCTGGCACGCACACATGCATCCGTCATCCGTGAGAGATCTTTGCACCCCTAGCGGAGAAAAAACTGAACTATTAGGTGCCCACTTGCACTCCTAGCGGAGAAAAGCGAACTACTAGCTACCCACACTGCCATTTGGCATATCTGTGTTTCGGCTACCTTCGCTGGACGTCGATTCACTTCGGGTGCAAGCGAGAGCGGTATAGTTTCATCGGTCCTCTCTTTCTAAATCTTATTTCATACTTCTCGGCTACTCGGATTCTCTTTCGACTGACCGTAAGGCTATCGGCTTCTTTCAACAAGTTTCGGTAGGATTCGGGAGCGAAAAGGAGCGCGACGTTGATTCTCGGACCTCTCAGTCTATATAAAATGCTGCTTTTACCCAACAATTCGAAGCAAATGGAAATCCTTTTCCTAAATAACTTCTTAATTGTTATAAAATGTTTATATGAAGCCATTGAATTATTAGATTTGGTAATAAATTCAAAAATGCGTTCTTATAGTAACAAATACTGAGTTGAGGTAAAATAAACTCAATGTTTTTGTATTAATCTGGTAACAAATGCATTTTTATATTTATTATTGAGTCTAATAAGTTAATAGTCATTAAAAAAAAAATTCGTTGTAAAAAAAAAATGAAAAAATATTATTCTCTGCCAAGAATCGAACCCGAGCCCGCCGCGTGACAAACGGCAACCTTACCGTCTGCGCTACAGCAATCATTTGGTGGACCAAAGGCAAATAGGCCTTTTAAAGACTGACTACAATTCTTTCATTAACTCGTCATAAAAAAATTAAGAATTAGCTGCAATAATAAATACATTTATTTACACACCATTATTGCACTAAATTTATTATGTTTTTAATTTGAAGCATACATTTTGCATGAAGATATGATAGTTTAAAGGTATCCAAGCAGTACTTTAAATACAAACCTCTATTCGTATGCTCCACTGTTATATATTATTCGATTATACGAAACATATTTTATTATATTACTTAATTTATGATAATGGGGCATAGTTTTGTATTTAAAGTACTGCTTGGATACCTTTAACCCATTAACGTCCAAAATGTCAAAATTTCTTGCACGTTTTCAAAGTGATTTTTTCCTATGTAATTGGCGTTGAAAAAATTCTTGAACCACATATTCTGATGTAAAATTGCATGCTCTTTGAGAATCCGTTGCCAGAATCATGATAAAACTCACAGGAAAAGAGATATGCTCGATTGAAACATAAAAAACACCTCAATTTTCGAAAAAAAAAAATTTTAGGATTTTTTTTCGAAGTGTTACGGTGAAGATATCACCTTGCGACCATGATCAAAGGTGATCATGGGAGTTGAAGTTTAACAGGGAATTTTTTTGTTGACCTTGAACCATCGCTTCGTTACAAAATGGCGGAAAAAACGAATTTTTTTTTTCAATCTTCATCAACTTTTTTCTCGAAATCTATGGTCTTTAGAAAAAAATTCGTAAAAACAAAAATGCCTTAGAATCGCTCGAGGAGCATTCTCAAATTTTTTCAGAATTTTTTGAGACAATTTTTGAAAATTCAATTTCACAAGTTTCCCGGAAAATCAAAAATTGTCTCAAAAAATTCTGAAAAAATTTGAGAATGTTCCTCGAGCGATTCTAAGGCATTTTTGTTTTTATGAATTTTTTTCTAAAGACCATAGATTTCGAGAAAAAAGTTGATGAAGATTGAAAAAAAAAATTCGTTTTTTCCGCCATTTTGTAACGAAGCGATGGTTCAAGGTCAACAAAAAAATTCCCTGTTAAACTTCAACTCCCATGATCACCTTTGATCACGGTCGCAAGGTGATATCTTCACCGTAACACTTCGAAAAAAAATCCTAAAAATTTTTTTTTTCGAAAATTGAGGTGTTTTTTATGTTTCAATCGAGCATATCTCTTTTCCTGTGAGTTTTATCATGATTCTGGCAACGGATTCTCAAAGAGCATGCAATTTTACATCAGAATATGTGGTTCAAGAATTTTTTCAACGCCAATTACATAGGAAAAAATCACTTTGAAAACGTGCAAGAAATTTTGACATTTTGGACGTTAATGGGTTAAACTATCATATCTTCATGCAAAATGTATGCTTCAAATTAAAAACATAATAAATTTAGTGCAATAATGGTGTGTAAATAAATGTATTTATTATTGCAGCTAATTCTTAATTTTTTTATGACGAGTTAATGAAAGAATTGTAGTCAGTCTTTAAAAGGCCTATTTGCCTTTGGTCCACCAAATGATTGCTGTAGCGCAGACGGTAAGGTTGCCGTTTGTCACGCGGCGGGCTCGGGTTCGATTCTTGGCAGAGAATAATATTTTTTCATTTTTTTTTTACAACGAATTTTTTTTTTAATAACTATTAACTTATTAGACTCAATAATAAATATAAAAATGCATTTGTTACCAGATTAATACAAAAACATTGAGTTTATTTTACCTCAACTCAGTATTTGTTACTATAAGAACGCATTTTTGAATTTATTACCAAATCTAATAATTCAATGGCTTCATATAAACATTTTATAACAATTAAGAAGTTATTTAGGAAAAGGATTTCCATTTGCTTCGAATTGTTGGGTAAAAGCAGCATTTTATATAGACTGAGAGGTCCGAGAATCAACGTCGCGCTCCTTTTCGCTCCCGAATCCTACCGAAACTTGTTGAAAGAAGCCGATAGCCTTACGGTCAGTCGAAAGAGAATCCGAGTAGCCGAGAAGTATGAAATAAGATTTAGAAAGAGAGGACCGATGAAACTATACCGCTCTCGCTTGCACCCGAAGTGAATCGACGTCCAGCGAAGGCAGCCGAAACACAGATATGCCTAATGGCAGTGTGGGTAGCTAGTAGTTCGCTGTTCTCCGCTAGGAGTGCAAGTGGGCACCTAATAGTTCAGTTTTTTCTCCGCTAGGGGTGCAAAGATCTCTCACGGATGACGGATGCATGTGTGCGTGCCAGCTTGGTCGACGTGGTGGGGAGAGGGATTTCCCACGAGTTACCAGCACTGACCTCTATATACCAGAAGCGAGGGGCGAAGTAGACTCGCTCTTCACTCGCGACGTTACATCCCACTTCGCAGCCTACAATTAATTGCACGGTCTATAGTAAAAATCACGCTACTATTGCCATGCGGTACGATCGTAATTCTTATCCGATTATAAAGAAATCGATATGAGCATAATCTTTCATTTATTGCGAAGTGAACAACGTTTTCAAATTTTCAATACGGCTTTTACGTTTTTTCTTGTTAACGACAGAAGATGGAAGTGCACAACGAATTAATCGAGTTGAGCAGTGACCGTAGTTGTCACGCACTTTTGCAACTTCCACGGTAAAAAGGAAAAAAACTATAAGACTTATTGAAAATTTGAAAACGTGGTGCACTTCGAAATAGATGAAAGATTACGCTCATACCAATTTCATTGCAATTGGATAAGGATTACGATCATACCGCGTGGCATAAGTAGCTTGATTTTGACCATAGATTGTGGAAATCATTATAGGCTGCGGAGTGACAATTAATATTGGGAGTGAAGAGCGAGTCAACTTCAATCCTCGCTGCTGGAATGGGGAGGCAAGCTAGGTCCAACGTGTTCTTTCTGTTATGCCGGCTTTGCGTAAAATTCAACAAATTCTTCAAATCTCTTGCCAAACGTAGCTCCGTTATTTCTTAACCGATTTTGATAATTATGCACTTTTTTGAAAATACAAGAAGGAGTACGTGGCCTTCACGTTGGCCGATTTTTCAATACATGAGAAACTGAGAAAATTTTAAATAAAGTTAAATTCGAAAAACCAGCGAACGTGAATCCCTAGATCCCCTTCTGGCGTTTTCAAAAAGGTGAAAATCGGTTTAGAAACGACGGAACTACGTTTGGCAATAGTTTTGTTCTGTAATGTCGGTATACGGATTCCCCTTAAAGAACTATAAACAGTGTATACATTCTTTAAAAGAAATGATTTATTAACAATATAAAACAGTTGGGATCAATGAAGCAGTTTTCGAGATATTTCATAGAAAAGTTTGAAATCCGAAAAATTGACGGGTCCCATATACCTATTGTTAATGAATCGGAAGTAGGTAATATACAGGTTGCATTTCTAAAGGCAGGATATAGGTAATTTTGTGTTATTTGACTACAACACTCAAAAATCTAGAATCGAAGAATGCTGATTACCTAGTTGAGGGTAGTACCGATCTCTAAATAAATATTGCCAACCAAATAATAATAAAACCGAAAACTATTCGCCATTATCGGTTTTATTATTTTTTATATGATTTTTTTTTCGTAAACACTATAACCGATGATATTTTTCGTCCTTGCGGCCTTCCATATTACCGCGTATAACACCGCGTGTATTGGTAATCTTTAAGGCGTTTACCAACTTATTAACGGGAATTAAGTCTAAATAAAAATTAGAAATATTTTTTTGCGCCAGGTCTGATCTTGTGACTACGCCTTTCGAACAAATTCTCTACACGTTTATTCTGCACAGCTAGTAAGCCCCCGAAGGTAATGGAGAGGGGCAAGGTTGACACAATGCTCGAAAAACGATTGACATGTTACTTTTAATATAATTGCTGCTGCAATAAAATAAACAACATACTTTCCGGAAAAAATAGCCGAAGCTCTAATTCGTCGAACTGAAATGTGTACAAATGAAAATAACATAAGGCTCGGTATTTCTCCCTTATCTTTACTCCCAATAATAACATGTGTAACGAAGTCCTCTGTTACGTATGCAAGATACCGAATAAAGAACGTAAAAGCTACCGAACAGTGGATATTATTAATCCCTACGTTACAAACTCATGAGATAGGCTCACGAGTGGATTATAGCTAACGTCAAGGATAGACCCCGTTGACAGGCAGAGGCCCGGATGAAAAGACCGGCGCTCCAGGAAGCGATTACCAGGTTGTCCTGGAAAGTAAGGCAAGGCCATGCCAAACAACCCAGGCAACCTGAGATAAGGAGAAGCGGCCTCGGAGAGTCCTAAAAAGAACGATTACTTTTACAAGTCCCCACGAGGAGGGGAAATAGAACATCGAGTCTGGCTTGAACGCTGGTTACGCGATACAAGCAGGCAGTCAGAACGCGACTATAGGACTGGGCTGATGTGTCCGTGCGTGCAGGTGAGCGCATGACGCGGCACTCAGGCAGCCATGGGTCCGTTCGCGTACGTAAGAGGTAGTTTGCAATTTGTCCCAAAAATATTTGAAGATGTCGTAGCTACTCTATAGAGTTATGTAAATATGCTTTAATCTAGTGACATTTAACCGGATATTGTATACACTATAGAGCTGCACATGACAGATGTGCAGTTCTTATTTGTTTGGTTTTAAATCATAAAACATGGAAAAAGGTTATAAGAATGAGAAATATCAAGAGAAATAACCTAAGTTTAATAATATATTAATGATGGTAATGATTATCAACAGTAGTGTAGCAATGCGGTTTCGATGATAGGGAGTGGAGGAAGCTGTTGTGTGGTGTGGAAGGGGGTTGGGTGGAGATAAGACTCTCTTAGTATGGCAGTGGTGGGGATGAGGAAAGTAAGGGTCTTATAGTGAGGTCGAGTTTTGTTAGGGAGGGAGGGGGTATTTTTCACCCTATGGTACCGTTGGTTAGTTATCCTACGGGGACCTAATTTATCCTGTGGGGCCCTAGTTGAGGGAAGGTTTTTTCACTCTTCGAAGTTCATGGTTAGTTACCCTACGTAGTCTAACTATTTCCGACACAGCTAGGTAGCTACACGGATAAGCTAGCTTGAGTTAATTGCTAGTTCCAGTAGTCACCGCTAGGTGTCAGTTATCCTTAATCTGCTTTCGCGCTAATGGAATTTTATTACGTAACTACACAATGGTGAACTAGTTCAATATAATTGATAGTTCCAGCAGTTGTCGCTAGGCGGCTACCGCAATCTCCATTTCTCGCTAGTTAAATTGTAGATAGCTATTGTGATAAGTTGCTGATATCGTGTAAGAAATTAACTTTCCATCGAGCATGGAATTATAACTTTGCATGGTTTTAACTAAACCCATGCAAAGAATCACGAAATATCCCTTAATAAAAGGGTGCAATTTTAATAGTCTCCCCTATTGAGGAAAATAACAATTTTAATATCAATATCAGGAATATTAACATTTTTGTTAGGACAACTTATTAAGTCCAAGCTCTTACTAAACCTAGGTTCTTATAAAAGAGATTGCAGTTTCAAGTTTTTCTCATTTCAACGTACTCCTTCACTATGACGATAAATAAATTCGGAGCTGGTTTCAATACCGGTAAAGTGAGAAAGTAATACCACAAAATTGACAATGATTCGATAAAGTCTGATAAACAAAAGAAAGCATTTAACGGGATCCCTCAAGCCCTCTGTAGCCAACATTACGGAACGAAAAACGAGAGAGAATTATCCAGCGCTAATTTTCGACCGATTTCAATGTTTTTTGGCTTGTTAGAATCGTTAGGACTCGCACCGTGTCATAAATAAAGCCGTATTTTCCAAAAAACGTAAAAAAAATAAAATTGTTTAAAAAGTTGCATTAATAATATTTAAACGCTAAACAAATTGAAAAATCGGGCTTCTTTATGACGAGATGACAGACCTAACGATTCCAAAAAGCCCAAAAACATTGAAATCGGTTGAGAAATAGAGCCGTACCATTGTCCCGCATTTCTGAGGTGGACGAAAAGCAAAATTTTTAGAAAGGAAGCTAGGCTTCCTCCCCTCTCGCGGCTCACGCTAACGTGTTCCCCCACTCTAGCATCGAACCTTACTGCGAAGCTTTCCTCTCATATTTACGCTATTCTCCTATCTGTAGCTATACATATATAAATACTGCTTAAATAATGTTGAGAACATTTCATCTTGCCGATATAATGAAATTGCTAAAAATGCAATTATCATTTTGAAATAAAATTGTAGAAAAGGATATTTCGTAATGCTTGAAATATAGGGTATACGGCGAAACGCGGGACAATGGTACAGTCGTATTTTTGAACAGAATTTGATGAGACTAGTAACAATTAAAGCCATTCTTCATGTAGATTGTCCTAAAAGCTTGCATTTTCGATAAAGCTTATAGATTTTCAGCTATGAACGATTGAAGTTGCACGGCGCACAAATACATATTTCCTCTCTCGCTTAGATCAGCTGTTGCGCACGTCCATCTTCAATCGCTCATAACTGGAAAAATATAAGCTTTATCGAAAATTCGAGCTCTTTAGGACAATCTACATGAAGAATGGCTTTAGTTATGACTAGTGTCATCAAATTCTGTTGAAAAATACGACTGTACTATTGTCCCGCGTTTCGCCGTATGTCTTATATTTCAAGCATTACGAAATCTCCGTTTCTACAATTTTATTTCAAAATGATAATTGTTTATTAGCAATTTCATTATATCGGCGAAGTGAAAAGTTCTCAACATTATTTTAGCGGTATTTATATGTGTATAGCTACAGATAAGGGAATAGCGTAACTATGAGGAAAGCTTTGCAATAAGTTTCGATGCTGGAGTGGGGGAACACGTTAGCGTGAGCCGCGAGAGGGGAGGAAGCCTTGCTTTCTTCCTACAAATTTTTGGTTTTCGTCCACCTCAGAAACACGGGACATTGGTACGGCTCTATTTCTCAACCGATTTCAATGTTTTTGGGCTTGTTGGAATCGTTAGGTCTGGCACCTCGTCTTAAAGAAGCCCGATTTTTCAATTTGTTTTGCGTTTAAATATTATTAATGCAAATTTTTAAACAATTTTATTTTTTTTACGTTTTTTGGAAAATACGGCTTTATTGATGACACGGTGCGAGTCCTAACGATTCCAACAAGCCAAAAAACATTGAAATCGGTCAAAAAATAGCGATGGATAATTCTCTCTCGTTTTTCGTTCCGTAATGTTGGCTACAGTGGGCTTGAGGGATCCCGTTAACGGGATCCCTCACGCGTGCTTTACCGACAGTACAAGTCAATAAACAATTCGTTTAATAAAAGTAAAATGCGAAGCAAATTGCAAAAACGGGCTTCTTTATGACAAGGTGCCAATTCTAACGAGTCAATCGAGCTTAAAAAAACTCAAATCGAATGAAGAATAACGCTGTACCACTGTCCCGCGTTCTTGAAGTGGAAATAACCAAAAGTAATCTCTCTTCAAGAACGCGGCACAATGGTACAGCGTTATATTTCAACTAATTTGAGTGTTTTTAAGTTCGTTTGACTCGTTAGGACTGGCACATTGTCCAACAAATGCCCGATTGTTCAATTTGCTTCGCATTTGACTTTTATTAAACGAATTGTTTATTGACTTGAACTGTCGATAAAGTAGGCGTGAGGAATCCCGTTAATGACAAGAAGAAAATAATTTCAAACTTAGAATGTGATATTACTGATGAGACAAGTGCGTTGAATATGGCAGCTTTGTTACGTACTTCGATGAATGTACGTGATAGCTTAATGAGGGAATTGTTTGAATACAGTGAAATGCTAACTCACTATTACCTAAAATGTAACCGCCTTGAGGAAAAAGTTACATCTCTGTTGAAAAAAACTGATAAAATTGATGATGAAATTGATGAAAAAATTGATGATATTAGTGAAAGAATTAATCAATTGAATGATAGAGCCGATTATATTGATAATAAATTGGATCGAAAATTTGAGGCATTACGGAAAGATGTGTATACTATATTGAAAATTGTTGCAAATTATACCTCTAATGAGCTACAAAAGGAGGAAATCACGACTGCCAATGAGAAGAAAAGCGAAAATGATTGGAATTATGCTCTAAAGAAACTTTTACTACCGCCAGTGATTGATGAGCTAGTGTAAACATAACACGTAGTGGAATAGTCATGGGAAGTGAGGAGAAGAAGCAATTGGTAGAGGAGCTGCATGTGCCAGCCAGACGGAATTTATTTATATATACAAATATATAAAATGAAATATTTTTATAATTAAACTTATAATTAAACAAATATACATAAAATTATATAAATGATAAAAACTTATAATTGATCGGATATTCAAATATATAAAAAATGAAGCAAATATACATCAATTTATACAAATATATATAATTAAATGTTTTACTATTAACCTATTAATTAAACTTATATCAATATATATTTTATTCAATCATTTGAAACAGAGAAATTCAATTAATATTTTACAAATTGTAAGTTTAACACTTGATACTCACATCTATTTGTTGCTGTACCCATCGTGCGAAAACGTTGACCTCTTGATACACAAAATGTATCGGCTTTTTCGTATGATCGGTAAACATTTTTACATGTAGTTTACACGGTGTGTTGCAAAGTTTTATAGTGTCTATCAAATTATCAAATTTTGGACAACCAATCCTTTCCAAATTTATATTTGGGATGTCTAAGTAATTCAGAACATCCCGTTCTATATGCCCCCCTTTATATGCTACTAGGAAGTATTCACAATCAAATTTTATGCTGTTCACAAATTTATGAATATCTTCTTGATTATAATGTTCATCTCTTGTGTTGCAATATTTTATCCCATAAATATTTCTGAAAACGAAATTTACACTTTTTTGGTACTTAATTGGTATACTTCTGTATGGCTCACGAACACGAAATGCACCGTATTTCGTATTTCCCGTAGTTAAGTTTTTAATTGCCACTTCTTTATACATAAACTTTCTGTTTATCATAAACCCGTCAAAATCAATTATATGTATAATATGTAAGAATGAAGGCATTTTTCAAATAGAATGTTATTTGTCGTACGAAGCAAATGTTCAAGCAATATTGATACCTGTCCTACGATTTCTTCGGGCTTTTAAGCACTGTTAGGGAGGTGTCAACAAATTTGTTTAATTTACGGTAGGAAGATACCTAAACTACACTCTCATAAGAACGGAAACGTCATTGGCTCCAGGAGAGAGAATACTTTCATCCCTATGCTACATGTAGTGGGCGGTAATTCTAAGATGCTTTAATGGTTGACAAAACTTTTTGACCTACGGTGGGGAAATGATTGACCTGCCACTCTTGGAGGAACGGAAACATCATTGGTCCACAAGAGAATATTTATGACCTATGCTACGTATAGTGGGAGATAGTTTTGACCTATGGTAAGGATAGTAGGAGGGATGAAGAACAATTATCTTGAAGAGTGGGAGAAAATTTCGTAAAACATACTGTTATATACATAGAACTACATATACTACTTTTCTCTATTAACATAAAACCTAGCCAATAACTAGGATTAAAACATTTAATTAATTAAAGTTAGTTAAATTAAAAAAGGCTCCGGTTGCATTCTGACCAAGCGCTGTGTGGCGTCACTCGTATGCAACCTGAACCTCTTTCTTAGGCTACAGTACTTCCTTGTTGCCAGGGCCTCAGAGCGCGCGTGGCCAAAAGTCTTAGTCAGCTATTAAAACAATCGACTTATTGACGCACGGTCGACTTAGTAACCATTTACGCACGATCGATTCTCAAAAACCATACCATATATGGTCATGAGAATCGATGCATTTTGAGGCAACGACTTGACTGCTTGGCTCCTGACCGATCAGTCCGGGCCCAGCAGTAACTAGAACAAGTCATCTGTGTGTGTGTGTGTGTGTGTGTGACTTTACCTGAGCATTAGCTCCCAAGTTACTCTAAATTCAATCTAACTTTAAATTAGATAATTATTTTATTAAAAACCTCTAAAACGTGTATAACTATTAAATTTATTTTATATAATTGAACATTGTAAAATAACTCTACAAGGACTGAATAAATTTAGTTGTACCAAAGTACTTGAATTAGTTTGTCACGGTGTGAACCGATAACAATACATATTAAAATGGAATTATTTTAGTATTAAAAACGTAGGCATAATGGCACCAACGTTCGCTGATTATCAAGGATTCCGTTTGCCGGATAAATCATTTGTAATCAAAGAATTTGCCGTTTTACAAGAACAAAAAATGATCCATATTTTATTTTCACCGCCATATTCTTATGCGTATCTAAGTGAAGAGGAGCGAAAGCGAACAGTAACTATATGCAACGAAGAAAAATATATATTATTTTCATTTAATATATTATTTCTTTTTAGCTTGTTCTTTCTAAATCATCACGGCTTAAATTGGACGGATAGCTACTCACCCTACTATAAATATAAAGATATTATAAGGAAGTATATTTATGGTTGATGAGGATGAGAATTTTGTGAAAGGAAGTGAAAATACAAATTGGTTAAGATATATTTGTAATTTAGAAATAACTAATGTAGATGATTTTATGTGGGGGGATTTTGATTTAGAAGATAGCTTGAATAATTCATATCTTCCAACATGTTTGAATCATGAAGGTGTATGTGCCTTAAAAAATGTCTATCATATGAAATATATGTATGAGCAAAAATCTGGAATACATGTATAGCTGAAAAACGCTTGCATCTATTTTCTAACATGTCGTTACCTGTCCTCAATGTTCTCTTACACCCTGAAATGTTTCAGAGATCCTTTATCTGAAGAGCTCAGTTTCCCACCCACTTTTCCTCAGTTCCTGATAAGTCAACTCAAAGAAAAGAACAAAAGATGTCTCTACGAAATATAGTTTTGAAAACGCAAGAAGAATGTCCCGAGTGGGTAACGCGAGTGTCGTGAATATATTCATAAACTGAGAATCTCTAATCGCAACGCATCAAGAGGTACGCTGCAGAAAAATTTTGCAGAAATTGCACAAATACAGTGTCTTCTACTTAGAGCAGCTAAGAATAAGAGTTATTGTTTGAATCATGCTCTCAAGAATACTGATTTAGGAAATGAGCATAATTATTATGAGTGGGTGCGCAAGTGTCGTTAATATATTCGAAGTTTAAGAGATGCTAATAGATCTGCAGCTCCCGGTACAGTACAGAAAAATCTGGCTGAAATAACAACTATCCAACGTCTACTTCTGCATGCGGCAAAAAATAAGAAATCAATTGGAGCGAGAAAGCTTATTTGGAAAGATCTCGAGTCTTCATTTAAATCTCGAATATGTAGCGGAATTGTTGTAAATTATAATTATATAGAACCACGTGATTTTCTAACAGGTACAAAAGACAGTACAGACCTACACAGAAAAAGTGTTTAATAACGTGAACGCAGTTAAGATAAATTGCATCTTTAACGGTCAATTTAATTGTAAAGTGATTAGTGATATTAAACATATCTCAACCCGCAATGCGGTCTTATACAAAATTGACAGTTTTAGTGATTGGTACAGTACAAATATAATAGACAAAATTCTAAAAGAATTGAGTGAGTTTCAAGAGCGTGATAGCGGATGGGCGTTGGAAAAAATTCTGAATTTAATTATAAATATAAATTATTATAACCCGCTGCATATAGGTTGTGCCATCGAGCTTCCAGAATCTATTAAGAATAAACAGGCTGTGATAAACATACACAGTGATGATAATACATGTTTTGCATAGAATGTAGCGGCTGCACTCTATCCTGAAAAAACGGATACGCAGCCACAACGAAAATCTCCATATCCTCATTTTACAACTGTTTTCAACGTTAGAAGTATAATGTTTCCGACTACATTAAAACAGATTACGAAATTTAAGGAATATAATGATGTCTCTATTAATTTCTTTACTATGGTGGAAGAGACTGAGAGGATTGAGAATACAATCATAGCACCTCTACAATTAACAAAATGCAAGAGGAACAGAGACGCTAATCTTCTCCTTCTCGAGCACCAAGGAGCAGCAGCACATTTTGTATGCATCAGGAACCTTTCCAAACTGCTAAATGGCTGGCTTACTAGAGGAAAACGCTCTCATCTTATTTGTGATCGTTATTTTTACTGTATATATTGTTACGCAGCAAAAATCTTGTGATAAAACTTGCCGCGTAGAGCAATACACGAGATAATCTATAAACGGTATTTGGGGACGATACGATACAACTAACATTATTACGCGATAAACTACACGACTATATTCGAATACTCTAAAATCTATAACGCTATAAACGATAAGATGGGCGCCAGGTCCACGTAGACCAGTCTTCTCTATGCCTGAATTCTCTACGAAAAATCTACTGATCGACAACAAAATTCCCCAAAGTGCTGGGCTAGCTCTGTCACTAGCAGGATAATAGAGAGGGGCAAGGTTAGGAGAGGTATTCGCTAATATCGATTAGGGAATCTCTAAAACGCGATACAAAATCCGACAAAAGAAAAGGCAAGATTTACATAAGAAAAATCCTTAGATTTATTCACCAAATTCCTGAGATTTACAACTATTGAGGATACCCCAGGTTCAATTAACAAGGCCTAGAAAGTCGAAAATAATTACATAGTAGGCCCGTCACGACATTGGTAATTTTCCTAATAATTGTTTAACGATAAAACTCTATAAATACATCAAAGAGAACGCCAAAATACTACAACTTAATTCGGAAACGCAATAAAATCTAATATGAAGATGTTCGAGATTGGGAGGAGCAGAAAATGTTGCGAAGTAGATTCCGCATTTCTCTGTTATATCTCCCATCTCTATTGCACTCACAATAGACGGCTAGACCGACAGCGTCTAGTCGCTCTATCTGTCTCTCTCTCCGCGGCGCGCTTGCGCGTCTTCTGGCCCTGGCGCGTCGCGGCCGCGAAGCGACACTACTTGCGCGCTTGGCCACTAGGTGGCCAGCGCCCGCGGCAGCTCTCTCGCTGGCAAGATTAGTGTCGCGTAATTATATAGATGGGTCCTTGATAAGGACCCATCGCACCTCAGCCTTGCTCGACAGCCTGCCTAATCAGCAGCAACAGAAGCAGCTTTCTCGCCTCCACGGCCCACTTTTGACGCCTCCACTTGGCCATCAAGAGCGCCTCCACCGGCGAACTCATTGGGAGCATACTGTGGTAAGTATCACCCACCACCCACTGCCTACCAAGAGGGGACTACCCCTCTGCGGCACATTCCTCCCTCCTTAAGGGAGATTTCTCCGGGGACTGCCCGGGAGAAATTCAACCCTCTCCTTCCCCTCCACACTGCCTCCGAGGACTACCTCGGACCCAGTGTTCCGACCCCCAAGTCCAGGGCTCTCGACGAGTCGGGTAGTGGGAGGGGTAGAATTCACCCTAGGGGTTGGGGTGGCTCGGAGCCACTAGAGCTCTTGGAGAAGGCGGCCGAAGGGCAAGGGGACTTCCCCTTCCCTAAAACCACTTCTCCAACTTCGCTTCCTCCCGGGGCTGGGGATTTTTCTAGGGAATACCCTAGGGAAATTGTCCAGTCCGGGAGCTTATAAGTCCGCGCTCCTTTCTGGGGAATTCTAGTCTCTGGGGTTCTTGGGAAACTTCGTTTACCGAAATTCCCTAGAATTTGACGACGACAAATTCCCTAGGAAGTCGATTGTTTTAACTTAGCGGTTCTTTTGTAAAAATTAGTGTAAACTTTTGTATATATATTTTATTTATTAAATAAAAACTCTTTTCCCACATAACCTGGCTTTGAATACTTTATTTTAGAATAAGGCCTTCCTTTCTGACCACAGGTTCGAAGCCAACTTGAGGCACTGTTTCGCACAAATTTTTGGTCCTTCGAGCCGGATATCCGGCAAAAAACGTTCGAAGTGCATCAGTGTTTTTAAGTTGGAGATTCTGACTGGGTTAAGATTGTGGTTTGTTCTGGAATAGAGATTCAAGATGACTACGCCTAGCTCAGGGGAATTACTAGAAGCGATCAATTACGTGCCCATGATTCGGGATGAATTCGTTCGGTTGGTCGTTAACATTAAGAAACGTGGAGTACGCAACTTCACCGTCCCTTTCTTGGAGGATAGGCTTGCGGCCGTCGAGAAGTGGCTTAAGGTGTTGCATAAAACTCACGTTAAGATCACTACTCATACTAAACCGGCTGAATTAGCTAAAATGGATTACGTAACCGAAAGTTGGTATGAAGCGGCCCTTGATGCCCATAGTGACGCGGAAGAATACATCCTAGGACATTTAGATGAACTTCGCTCCAATCAGGTGATGCCAGCATCAGGTCCCACGGCGCCTTCAGGCGAAATAAACCACATTAGGCTTCCAATTATCGATTTGCCGAAGTTTTCCGGGGATTATTTAGAATGGAACAACTTTTATGAAACATTCAGTTCCATTGTTCATGAAAAGGCATATGTCTCCGGACGAGACAAGTTCCACTACCTAAAATCTTGCTTGCAAGGTGAAGCGGCTACGGTTATTAAATCTTTAGCGATCACCTCCGAGAACTATGAGATAGCATGGGACACTCTAGTAGCTAGGTATACTGACAGACGAATGATCACGGATACGTTCTTGGACCAGATCTCGCAAGTACCCACGCTTCGGGGTGACAATTTTAAAGTTCTCAAGGAAGTTAGGGACTCGGTCACGGTTGCGCTCAACGCCCTCAAAACTATGGGTTACGGCGTCGATCATTGGGATCCCATCATTGTTCATTCACTGAAGAACAAACTGGATGACACCCTCCGCTTGGCCTGGGAGATGTATCTGGGAAGCAGCAAGGATTATCCCACCTTTCTTCAATTTTCGGAGTTTCTAACGCGTCACATTAACTCTTTGCAATCATTAGGTAACAAACCTAGAACTTCCAAAAAGGAATCGGGGAGATCCTTGAAGTCACACGCTACTAGCGTGAATAGTACCGGTTGCGCTCACTGTGGTAGTAACCATTTCTTGTATCAGTGCAAGGACTACCTTGCATTGACCCCTCAGGCACGTTCAAAGTTCGCATTTTCACAGAATCTTTGCATCAACTGTCTGAGGCCCGGGCATAGTTGCTCCAATTGCTCTTCTTCGTCACGATGCAGGAAATGTAGTAAAATGCATCATACTTTATTACATTTTGACAAATCTGGCACCGGGGGGAGCAAGGCACGGGGGTCTACCCCCGCGGTCAACTCCTTTTCCGAGCCAGAACCCTCTAGCTCGAATACTACAACACATCTTAGTGTTTCCGACACCCGATCAGTGCTTTTGGCCACTTTCTCTGCCAGAATCGACGCTCATGACGGTTCTCGTATTATAGTCCGCGGTTTAGTTGACACAGGCTCTGAAACTTCCTTTATTTCGGAAAATCTAGCTCAGCAGCTACGGGTATCACGAAAACGTGTCAACGCGACCATTCATGGCGTCTCTCTGAATTCGGCTCAAAACGTTCGAGCAGAGGTACAGATTACGCTTCATTCTCTATCACGACACGGTGTCTCGTTGGACGTAACTGCATTGATCTTACCCAGGATTACTCAGTATATGCCTCCGACTTATTCTCCGTCGTCCTTTCCAGCACTTAGCGAAATTGATCTGGCTGATAACTTCGCTTCAACCAGGGCTCCAATTGATGTGCTCATTGGTGCAGACTATCTTGCAGCATTGATGGAAGGCCCGTACATGCATTCTCCTGATCATACGTTGCTTGCTCAGCGGACTATTTTCGGGTGGATCGTTTCGGGGGTCGTACCCAAGGCTGGTCGCTCTCATTGTGTCACGGTGCATCATTGCTTTGAGGTAGAAAAAACTCTTCGCAACTTCTGGGAACTGGAAGAAGTTCCGGAAGTCAAACCCATGTCCACAGAGGACTCCCTCTGTGAACAACATTTTGTGAATACGGTATCACGCACCTCTTCAGGTCGTTTTGTCGTTGCTTTACCTTTTCGATCTGACATCGAGAAGCACAGCTTAGGTTCTTCCTCTCGGGTAGCAGAGAAAACCTTAAAACGAATACTTCGGCGATTGGAAACCTCTTCAGAACAAGCTGAAAGTTATTCTCACTTCTTACAGGAGTATCAAGTGTTAGGACATATGTCTCCTGTTCCTTTGAACTCTGATTTTCGCGTCTTTCTGCCTCATCATGCCGTTTTTAAGACCGAGAACCAGAAAACAAAGATTCGCGTTGTATTCAACGCATCTTCTAAAACCTCTACTGGCGTCTCGCTTAATGATACGCTATTCATTGGACCCAAACTCCAACAGGACATCACGCGGATCCTGATGAATTGGCGTTCCTTTCGTTATGTAGGCGTCACTGACATTGTTAAAATGTTCCGACAGATTCTTGTGCGTTTTGAGGACCGCAAGTATCAGAACATTCTATGGAAGTCTGATTCCGGTGAGCTTCAGGCCTTCGAACTCAACACGGTGACCTACGGTACTGGACCGGCACCGTTCCTATCCTCGCGAGTTTTGCGCGAATTAGCTTACACGGACGGAGCTAACTTCCCTCTCGCGCAGGATGTGCTTTTAAATTCTACTTATGTAGACGATATACTTTTTGGGGCCCATGACTTACAGCAACTTAGTTCGGTCAGGGAACAACTCATCGCTCTACTGGCAAAAGGGGGCTTCTCCTTAAGCAAATGGGCATTCAATCAACCGGGGTCTTCCCCGCTTGAACCTACCGAGCTGCATTCTTTCTTTGAGGATCCTGCTGGATCAAGTAAAGTCTTGGGCATATATTGGGATCACGGGGATGACAGCTTCCGCTTCCGTGTTTCTCCTTCACACATTGGTGTACTAACCAAACGCATCCTCTTATCAGAGAATGCTAAGATCTTCGATCCATTGGGATGGATTTCTCCAATAGTCATCACTCTAAAGCAGTTAATGCAATCCACCTGGTTGCTTAAACTCTCTTGGGATGAAGAAATTCCTGAGCCTATTCAGTCAAAATGGCTCAAGTGCTATGAGCATCTCCGAGACTTACAGACTTTACGGATTCCACGGTGGACCGGACAATCACTTACTACTGGAAAACGCGAATTAATTGGATTTTGTGACGCCTCAGAACTTGCGTACGGCGCAGTCGTTTATGAACGCCTCACTGATGAGGACGGTAAACTCTCGGTACATTTAGTAATGTCCAAAACAAAGGTCGCTCCGATCAAGACCACTTCAATCCCTCGTCTGGAGTTGGTCGCAGCTGCCCTTCTAGTCAAGTTATTGGTTCACGTCAAGGGAAGCTTGGTCGGGAGTTGTGATGCGATTCGTTGCTATTCGGATTCGCAAGTCGCGTTAGCCTGGATAGCAAAGCAACCTGTGCATTGGAAGACGTTTGTGGCTAATCGCGTTTCATATATCCAAACACATTTATCGGAAGCCAGTTGGCATCATGTACCCACTAAGTTGAATCCTGCAGACTTGTGCTCAAGAGGAACCAGTGCTCAACAGTTATCAGAGGACTCACTTTGGTGGCATGGGCCTGCTTTTCTCCGTGAGCACACCGCAAATCCCGTTCAGGTCTTTGAAACCACGGAAGAAAGTCGGAAGGTAGCGTTAACCGCTCAATTCGACACAACTGAGTGTTGGTTTTTTGATAAGTTTTCGTCTTGGTCTAAACTGGTCCGAGTTATGGCCTATGTTCTTCGATTTGTTCAGCGGACCAGAAAAAACGACCAATGGGAGGACTCCCTCCTGTCTGCAACGGAAATTCGTAGTTCGATTGAAGCCTTGGTAAAGGTTGTTCAACGAACGCACTTCGCGAGCGAAATCTCAGCCTTGAATCATGGGTTACGTATACCGTCGCGGTCAAAGCTTCTTTCCTTACATCCGGTCATTGATTCACAAGGAATCCTAAGAATAGGGGGGCGGCTTCGGAACGCCGAAATTTCTGAACACATGAAACACCCCATTATTCTTCCGGATTGCCACTTAACGGCCATACTCATTAGGCAAACGCACCTAGATACACTTCACGGGGGGCTCCAACTAACTTTGTCCACGTTGCGACAAAAGTTTTGGGTCGTGAATGCGCGAAATCTAGTAAAATCATGCGTTCACAAATGCGTCACGTGTGTTCGCGAACGCGCTAAACTCGGTAACCAGCTTATGGGATCACTCCCTGCCGCTAGGGTTTCGCGAAGCTTCACTTTTGAACACACCGGAGTAGACTATGCTGGGCCTTTCTTAGTTAAATTGCATCACGGTCGTAACGCAAAATCCATGAAATGTTACGTGGCAGTGTTCGTATGTCTATCCACCCGTGCTGTTCACTTGGAACTCGTTTCTCGATTGGATACCGAAGCCTTCCTCGCTGCGCTGTCTCGATTCATTTCTCGTCGTGGAAAACCCGCCGTTATGTACTCAGACAACGGCCTTAATTTTCAAGGAGCTGACGCGGAACTAAAACGCGCCTACCGATGTGCCTTAGAAGCCGCCCGCGCTCAACCCACCGAGTCCAGCCGTGAAATCGAGTGGAAATTCATTCCGGTCGCTACTCCCCACTGGGGCGGTCTTTGGGAAAGTGCTGTAAAAAGTATGAAACACCACCTGAAGCGCTCCCTTGGAGTTTTCGTGCCTAATTTCGAGGAAATGACCACACTACTGACTAAGATTGAGGCCTGCCTAAATTCACGACCTATATCGCGGTTACATGATGATCCAGAGTCTTTGGACGTACTCACTCCGGGGCATTTCTTGTCAGGACGGGCGTTAAATTCCCCCCCTGAACTTTCCACCTTGGATTTACGCGAATCATCATTAAACCGTTGGCAAACCGTGAATCGAATCACCGAGACATTTTGGAAGAAATGGTCTTCCGAATACTTACATACTCTGCAGCATAGGCCGAAATGGCAAAATTCTAACTCGGAATTTGGTGAAGGAGATCTAGTTCTTGTTAAAGTACCTAACAACCCCCCGCGCATGTGGACCTTGGGGCGGATTCTCAAACTAGTTCCTGGAGTAGACGGGGTAGCTCGCGTAGCGATAGTTAAAACCGCGAGAAAAGAGATTCAACGGAGTCTCTCGCAACTCTGTAAACTCCCTTCTTAACCCTCGTTTTTGGTCGTATCAGGGTCTATCTTTACCCTGCTTTCCGGCATCCTGGGACTCTTCAGGTTGTCATCTTTCCTTTTCAAGCTTCCTGGGACTCTTCAGGTCGCTTAACTTTCTCCTTCTGGGTTTCCTGGGACTCTTCAGGTTACCACCTCCCCTCTCGGGCGTCCTGGGACTCTTCAGGTCGTCCTGTTTCCTGTTCCAAACCTTCGGAACACCTATGATTCCGCCATGTCTTTTCTTCCAAAACTCCAACAATACTTACTGAGTCTTCGTACTCATCATTTGCCTTTTTTGGTGCAGCGATATTTTAGCATGGCGGATTATCCATGGGCCCACCTACTGGGAGTAGGATATGAGGACGAGGGGGACGACGTCCTAGAATTACATGCCCCCCGGGAGGAAAGTGAATTTCGGCGGCTGTTCAGCCATGTCCTCCCGGCGGGGCCAAATGAGGAGCCGGCACCGCCACCACCTCCAACCCCCGCAACAAGACCGCGGACGAGACGGCAGAGGCCCGTCATCGCCTCAAAGAAGAGCATTGCCTCGGCGAACTGGTCTGGGAAAGTCCTCGACGATCCCAGCGCCAGGGAGCTCGAGCGCAATGCTCAAAAAATCCGAGTCCGGGCATTCGGGCAGGAGATAGAGGTGCCCCTCTATACGGCCCTGAAGTTGCGCCGATGGAAGGCCTGGGCCCCGCAAGGCAAAATAACCCTGCGGTGGTCGCCGGCCTTGGAGCTTCATTCAGCGAAGCTCCATATGAAGCTGAAAAAATAGTCGTCTCGTCCTTATCTGTTTTTATATCTTTTATTTTTTTTGTTTTTTTTTTTGTAAATAAAATTGTTTTAAACGGATTACACTCTTTCTTCCTTGTTTTGACGCCATCGCGTCAACGGGGGGAGTTTGTTCGAGATTGGGAGGAGCAGAAAATGTTGCGAAGTAGATTCCGCATTTCTCTGTTATATCTCCCATCTCTATTGCACTCACAATAGACGGCTAGACCGACAGCGTCTAGTCGCTCTATCTGTCTCTCTCTCCGCGGCGCGCTTGCGCGTCTTCTGGCCCTGGCGCGTCGCGGCCGCGAAGCGACACTACTTGCGCGCTTGGCCACTAGGTGGCCAGCGCCCGCGGCAGCTCTCTCGCTGGCAAGATTAGTGTCGCGTAATTATATAGATGGGTCCTTGATAAGGACCCATCGCACCTCAGCCTTGCTCGACAGCCTGCCTAATCAGCAGCAACAGAAGCAGCTTTCTCGCCTCCACGGCCCACTTTTGACGCCTCCACTTGGCCATCAAGAGCGCCTCCACCGGCGAACTCATTGGGAGCATACTGTGGTAAGTATCACCCACCACCCACTGCCTACCAAGAGGGGACTACCCCTCTGCGGCACATTCCTCCCTCCTTAAGGGAGATTTCTCCGGGGACTGCCCGGGAGAAATTCAACCCTCTCCTTCCCCTCCACACTGCCTCCGAGGACTACCTCGGACCCAGTGTTCCGACCCCCAAGTCCAGGGCTCTCGACGAGTCGGGTAGTGGGAGGGGTAGAATTCACCCTAGGGGTTGGGGTGGCTCGGAGCCACTAGAGCTCTTGGAGAAGGCGGCCGAAGGGCAAGGGGACTTCCCCTTCCCTAAAACCACTTCTCCAACTTCGCTTCCTCCCGGGGCTGGGGATTTTTCTAGGGAATACCCTAGGGAAATTGTCCAGTCCGGGAGCTTATAAGTCCGCGCTCCTTTCTGGGGAATTCTAGTCTCTGGGGTTCTTGGGAAACTTCGTTTACCGAAATTCCCTAGAATTTGACGACGACAAATTCCCTAGGAAGTCGATTGTTTTAACTTAGCGGTTCTTTTGTAAAAATTAGTGTAAACTTTTGTATATATATTTTATTTATTAAATAAAAACTCTTTTCCCACATAACCTGGCTTTGAATACTTTATTTTAGAATAAGGCCTTCCTTTCTGACCACAGGTTCGAAGCCAACTTGAGGCACTGTTTCGCACAGAAGATAATCCAAAAAGATACAATAAACTCTAAAGGAATGATCATGAAAGTTCCCATGATCATGGCTCAATATCGATATCGTTGAATCTTTAAATCAAATATTAACTAAAACCAAACTCCACTGAACTCAAACGCCTCGAAAGTGGAGACTTTATTCTTCAAAAACGTTAAGTGAACTGGAGATAGTTTTGATGTTCGGCGAGACTCAATCTTGGCTCATCAACTCTCGAAAAAACGGGTTATTTCATTCCGGAAAACACTACAAAAGATACGAAAATTATAACGAGCTTAGAAGAGGCAGGCCTCGATGTGCGACACCGCTAAACGAAACTTAACTGCAAGAAAATGTGACTAATTTTCCCCAGTTAACTCCCAAAATTCTATATATTAACTTAACATATCACCGTATAATATTCGGCCGCGATCATAAGAAAGCAAAATCTCGAGGATTTATGTAGTGGAATAAAATAAAATACTATGTACAAAGAAATTAGTGAAGCTCTGGCATGGTCGACCTGAATGAGGCACTCACCAATCCGCAAACTCTCGTCTATTAGGTAGTCTAAGTCTTCCTCTCGGATACAGGAAATCAGCGGGAAACAACAGTCAAAAGATGTCCTGAAGGCCTCAAAAGAACTGTAGTCTGTTCGGTCCAGGATGCTCCAGAGCTCACGTCAGACTCCCAGCAGCACTAGGTTTCGAATGTGCCTTATGTAAGGCTTAGAATACGAGTGTTACTCCTCTAAAGGCTAGATTATGAGTGTCTCTCGTAAGAGTTAGACTAAGATTGTCCTCAGAGCTAGGTCTCGACTTCGAGTCCGCGTCTTACTCTCGTAAGGACTAAGGTACGAATGTCTCTAGCAAGACAGTGCTTTGGGTAATTTTCGATCATCCCCACCTACTGATTAAAAGGTTCGGATATTGATCGTACTTCCGAATAATCACGAGGATCCACAACATTATGTGATCCTGGTCGTTAGCTGGTTTTCTCTTCTTTCTGTCGCCAGGAGTAAGCCTTGTCCTGAACGACTCTAAATATTTTCGTCAGCTCCAACGGCAGTGTAAGGTTGAGGCTGTCGCTTTCGCGAACTAGCGATGGATAAAAGCCGTAGGAGAGTGTGAGCAAGTGACGATAGCCCATTCTGATGTAATGATTCCTCGAATTTGGAGGACTCCACGATAGCTCTATTATTACTCGGATGCAGCTCCTCTTGCACCCTGATCTCGGTATATGTTCTCAAGTCCAGATGATGTCCTTTTACGGGCCGAAATCCCTCATTGATCGATAGTAAGAAGACGAAAATGCGATATTCTACACCGATGATTTTTCCGATGACGTAGCCTTCCCCTGGGTTGGTGATGGAGTAGAAGGAGGAGAGGCAAGGCCCCCACTCAAGTCGACACGCTGTACAGAGAATTTAATTTACAGAGCGAACACTTTACAAAAATCAAGCTACAAAGCGTAGTCTAGTATAAAATGAAATAACATATGCCGTTATCGACATGACACGGAAGTGGAGGAATAAATGAGATTTCTAACCTTTGTATGTGGTGGAATTCCAAGGTGATTATGCGTATTGGTGTCGTCACAAAACATATTTATAAAGAGCTCCCGCACACTCTCGGATATAACAACACGAGTTAATGCCGTCAAACACATTAATATTCGATGATTGTGATATTTTGGCCCTCTGTCACTTGCAATTTTATGAGCATGTTAGAGTAAGATTTTACAGCTCAAGGTCAAAGGAAGCTCCAGAATCACCTTGGAATTCACCACAAACAAAGGTTAGAAATATCATTTATTCCTCCACTTCCATTTCATGTCGATAACGGCATATGTTATTTCATTTTATATTAGACTACGCTTTGTAGCTTGATTTTTGTAAAGTGTTCGCTCTGTAAATTAAACTCTCTGTACAGCGTGTCGACTTGAGTGGGGGCCTTGCCTCTCCTCCTTCTACTCCATCACCAACCCAGGGGAAGACTACGTCATCGGAAAAATCATCGGAGAGAATATCGCATTTTCGTCTTCTTACTATCGATCAACGAGGGATTTCGGCCCGTAAAAGGACATCATCTGGACTTGAAAACATATACCGAGATCAGGGTGCAAGAGGAGCTGCATCCGAGTAATAATAGAGCAATCGTGGAGTCCTCCTAATTCGAGGAATAATTACATCGGAATGGGCTATCGTCACTTGCTCATACTCTCCTACGGCTTTTATCCATCGCTGGTTCGCGAAAGGCGACAGCCTCAACCTCACACTACCGATGGAGCTGATGAAAATATTTAGAGTCGTTCAGGATAAGGCTTACTCCTGGCGACAGAAAGAAGAGAAAACCAGCTAACGACCAGGATCACATAAATTCGTGGATCCTCGTGATTATTCGGAAGTACGATCAATATCCGAACCTTTTAATCAGTAGGTGGGGATGATCGAAAATTACCGAAAGCACTGTCTTGCTAGAGACACTCGTACCTTAGTCCTTACGAGATTAAGACGCGGACTCGAAGTCGAGACCTAGCTCTGAGGACACTCTTAGTCTAACTCTTACGAGAGACACTCATAATCTAGCCTTTAGAGGAGTAACACTCGTATTCTAAGCCTTACATAAGGCACATTCGAAACCTAGTGCTGCTGGGAGTCTGACGTGAGCTCTGGAGCATCCTGGACCGAACAGACTACAGTTCTTTTGAGGCCTTCAGGACATCTTTTGACTGTTGTTTCCCGCTGATTTCCTGTATCCGAGAGGAAGACTTAGACTACCTAATAGACGAGAGTTTGCGGATTGGTGAGTGCCTCATTCAGGTCGACCATGCCAGAGCTTCACTAATTTCTTTGTACATAGTATTTTATTTTATTCCACTACATAAATCCTCGAGATTTTGCTTTCTTATGATCGCGGCCGAATATTATACGGTGATATGTTAAGTTAATATATAGAATTTTGGGAGTTAACTGGGGAAAATTAGTCACATTTTCTTGCAGTTAAGTTTCGTTTAGCGGTGTCGCACATCGAGGCCTGCCTCTTCTAAGCTCGTTATAATTTTCGTATCTTTTGTAGTGTTTTCCGGAATGAAATAACCCGTTTTTTCGAGAGTTGATGAGCCAAGATTGAGTCTCGCCGAACATCAAAACTATCTCCAGTTCACTTAACGTTTTTGAAGAATAAAGTCTCCACTTTCGAGGCGTTTGAGTTCAGTGGAGTTTGGTTTTAGTTAATATTTGATTTAAAGATTCAACGATATCGATATTGAGCCATGATCATGGGAACTTTCATGATCATTCCTTTAGAGTTTATTGTATCTTTTTGGATTATCTTCATATTAGATTTTATTGCGTTTCCGAATTAAGTTGTAGTATTTTGGCGTTCTCTTTGATGTATTTATAGAGTTTTATCGTTAGACAATTATTAGGAAAATTACCAATGTCGTGACGGGCCTACTATGTAATTATTTTCGACTTTCTAGGCCTTGTTAATTGAACCTGAGGTATCCTCAATAGTTGTAAATCTCAGGAGTGTGGTGAATAAATCTAACGATTTTTCTTATGTAAATCTTGCCTTTTCTTTTGTCGGATTTTGTATCGCGTTTTAGAGATTCCCTAATCGATATTAGCGAATACCTCTCCTAACTTTGCCCCTCTCTATTATCCAGCTAGTGACAGAGCTAGTCCAGCACTTTGGGGAATTTTGTTGTCGATTAGTAGATTTTTCGTAGAGAATTCAGGCATAGAGAAGACTGGTCTACGTGGACCTGGCGCCCAACTTATCGTTTATAGCGTTATAGATTTTAGAGTATTCGAATATAGTCGTGTAGTTTATAGGGTAATAATTTTAGTAGTATCGTATCGTCCCCAAATACCGTTTATAGAGTATCTCGTATATTGCTCTACGCGGCAAGTTTTCTCACAGGATTTTTGCCGCGTATCAAATTTTGGCGCTTAACGTGGGTTTTGAGAGGCCAAAAATTTAAGGAATTTTTGGTAGATATCTTAGCGATAACCCAAATTTTTGTAGATATTTTCGATATAACGTGATTTTGTGGATATCTTCGCGATAAAGGAAAAGTTTTGTAGATATTTTCGCGAAAACGGAAATTTTTGTAGATATTCTAGCGATAACGAAAATTTTGTAGATATTATCGAGATATTAGGAATTATTTCGTAACGTATTATAGGTTTATTCGTGATGATTTAGCCGTTACAGACTTTAAGCGTATAGACCTAACGAATTTTTCGTGTAGGTCACACTTGTTTGTTTATTTCACGTAGGTATGCCGAGAGAGTAAGGCGAAATATAGCTTTACGAATAAGAGTAACGGAAATAATGCTATAAAAACTGTTTAGAATTTTATCCTTATACTATTCCCGCTTATAAGCTTATTGTATGTAATCTACAAACAGTAGCTTTTTGGTTGTCTTGTTGTAGATATTTTGTTAATATTTTTATAATACATTATTTATTCTGTTTTTGCGAATCCCCCTATTTTACGGTTTCGGTTTTTTTGAGTAAGTGTCTCAGGTTTGCGTATACGCATTTTCGCGATTTTCCGGTAACGTGTTTTCACGATATTCAGGTATCGCGCTTCCGTGATCTTCTAGTATCGTGCTTTCGCTAATCAAGAGACACGGTAGTTTCTTGACGGCAAGTACATAAAAATAGAAAAAGTCATGCCTATACCGCCGTCGAGGCACTACTCTCTTATACAGCTAGTTGGGGCGTCCCAATGTTCAAACTAATTTTTTTCCGCGAATAATCCATTGCCATTATTTAAGTAAAGCTTTTTTTAAAATGGTTTTGAAGAAGCTTTCATTTGCGCCTAAGAACATTAAAATCGGTTTACACAATCCAGAGATCTCATACTGTGTTAATTATGTATTTATCGAAAATAAAATTTTCCTTCATAATCTTTTTCTTCTTCAGCCAGAGTGTATGTCTCGGGCTGAAGTTGGTCGGTAAGAAAAGTGACGTCATTTCCACAACGCTTCGAACATAATATACTCAACGACCAAACTATATATGATTGTGAACTGTCAATTCGGCGATTATATTGAACTGTGTAAATTGTAATGTGAGGTTATTTTTATTTAATGCAGTGAGGTTATTCATCGCGTTGCGATATTGCATCTGTTAATTTCTACAATCACAAATAATACAATTAACAGTGACTGAAGGATTCGCGAATTAGATAAGTATAACATTATATTTTACAATACAGGATGTAGTATACTTTGTGGGGTATTTCTTTTTCAGATTAAATTAACACAGAACATTTTCATATTCATTGATGAGGATAGAGCTGACTGGATTAAATAAGATTAATATTTACAACTCTGTGCCAAAGAGAAGCATACTTTCAACATTAATGTGCATCCCTCATTATCAGGAGGATATTAATTGAAAGAAATTATTAAGGTATTTAATAATCATATGCTCGGCTTCCAGGTGTGGAAATCTTTAATAAAATTTATGTTTAAATTTTTCTCTTTTTAATCTGATATGGATATCAATTGTTAGATAGGTTATATCATTTATGCAAACAATTATTTCAGACTAAATTATAGTAATGCTTGTTTGGAAAATATGAAGCATTCCGATGAACCTTCATCTACGTAAAGTACAAGTTGACTAGTGTTTGGATTTAAGCTAATTATACGATAATAGATGTTTACAAAAGATGCGAAGACAACCAATTATTACAGAAGTTAACTCACCAAGCAATAAAGAAAATGGAGATGAGGCAACATCAAATACTGGTAAGTAACTGAGATGCTTCATGTTCCTTCAAATATTTATTTTCATTGAAGATTAAGATTGTTAAATGATGAGTTTGATTTCAGGCTTACTCATAGTGTTATCATTTAGTATTTTACAGTCACTATGCAAGTGATTATAGCAAATAGTAATACTTGTGCTTTGACTTAAATACATTTGGTACAATTGAATTAAAAATCCAAGGAGGAAGGTTCGCACACATACTGACTATTGGAGTTGAAGCAACAATTGGGCTTTTCACTCCTGCATTCTGGAACTTGAAACAGGCAAAGATAAAAGCATTGAAAGATTGGCAAAGTAAGAATAAGCCAATATTCAGAAAAACGTCATCCATTACTCAGCCATAATTTAAGGATGAGACTCATTGGATGAAATTCTGTAAAATTGAGTTAATAACTGTTTATGGTTTTCCTCTGTTACCTATGCTAGTATTCTAGACCAAAGGCAGTATACTGGTCATTGGTATGGATGAAAAAATTCACGTTTATTGCCAATTGAAACTCAGTCCAAAAATTAACGGTTTTTACTCCATTTTGTATCACAAGAAATCCGACCAGTTTCAACAGTGTATAGAAATTAGCGAAACGAACATTTGAGGACTCTGGCACAGGAAATGTTATAAGGATGATTCGCCAATGTATCTTCTATGTCAAATTTGTCAAGAATTAGAAGCATAAATGTAAGAGTAATTGGTGCTAAAAAGAAACGTGGTATGCAAAGCGACAATGTCAGCTTTGAATATATGCTTGATTGTAGCTTATTCAAAGCTTTGCGAATTGCTTGTCCAGTCTTGCTCCAGTATCAACTCAAGTAGTTGATGTAACTAGTGAAGTCTGGCAAGGTCAGATGGTGGTAAAAAGTCAAATGTTAATAAACAGAAAATGTAAATTAATTGAAACATACAATTTACTTAATTATTTTTATATATCGAAAGTATGTATATTGATTATGAAAAATTTAATCAAACTTTTATTATAGTGAAAGTGAAAACATAAAACAAGTAGCCGGGACATTAATTATGAAGTTCATTTATGCAGAATGCATTACAAATATCAATAAATTCAATGTGTTGACTGTGATATTTTTTCAATATTAATATATATTATTTTATTAGTTAAGCGCTGCTGTATCAAAAAATGAGACGTGTGGAAATTTTCTTTAAATTCTGTAGAAAAATTAAAACAATTATTTAATTTTTTAAATATTATACTCTTACAAAACGTTATGAACTGCCACAAAAAACAGACTTCGCCTGTAAAAAAAGGCGGCAAGTATTGTGACCATGTACTATTTTAAGATAGTACATGTTCACTAAAAAGATATATATATATATCTATCTATAGAACATTGAGACATATTATGGTCATATTATCAAGGCCATAATATCATGTCCTATACGCTTGGCCTACCTATCATCGGAAATACCGTATAACGTTCGGTGATTGATATGTCATAAAGTAAAGTAACGATCGTGGCCCATAAGTCGTATGTTAAATGGGTCTAACGAACTACGGCCTTCCGCGGCTCCCGAATATTCAAGTTGAATTTTCGGAAGAAGTCGGACCTTGGATCTGATTGGTGGTACCAATAGCTTAATCGGCTCCGCCAATTAGATTTAGCGTTACGAAAAGTTGGGGATAAGGGACCAACAGCTCGTTGCTGGTGTCTCCCGATTTTTGCGACACTCGTATCTTAGTTCTGAAAAGGATCAGACGCATTTTCGGCAACTCGTTATTTAGTCCTGAAGAAGATCGGACGTGATTTTCGGCAACTCGTATTCCGGAAAAGACGTAGTGAATAACTGTGGAAGCTGCTCTGCTCTGCTCCTCGCTGCTCTGCTCTGCTCTGCTTCGACCTGCTCTGCTCATCTCGGCTCTACGCTGCCTGACGCTGCTCAGCTCCGCTCTGCTCTGCCCTGCTCGACGCTGCTCTGCCCTGCTCTGCTCTGCTCTGCTCCGATCTGCTCTGCTCTGATCTGCTCTGCTCCGATCTGCTCTGCCCTGCTCTGCTCTGCTCGACGCTGCTCTGCGCTGTCCTGCTCTGCTCTGCCCTGCTCTGCTCTGCTCTGCTCCGATCTGCTCTGCTCCGATCTGCTCTGCTCTGCTCCGATCTGCTCTGCTCAGCTCTACTCGACGCCGCTCCGCTCTGCTCTGCTCTGCTTTATCCTGCTCAGCCGTCGTTCTCCAGCTCCAACGGAAAAGTTTAGCGGGATTCCCAGCTCCTAGAAATCCTTATATCACGAGTAAACTTCGGAAACGCGCTTAATAGCCGTGAAATCGTCAAAAACCACGAATTACGAGTTAAACATACTCCCAAAGTGCGTGGATTGGGAATTAGGGACACATATGAGAAATTGGAACAATGGTCTAATATCGAGAAACTTTGAGATTCGCTAGTAATTCAAGGACACCGTCGTCTTTTGGGTTTTCGGATATGAAATGTACATAGTTTTTATCTATAACTTACGTTAAGTCCTTTTATCGTTTACCGTGTATATAATGTCGTATTAAAGTATTGTATTTTCCGAGAAATTGGTTATGCGCTTACAGTATAGTTGATGGGTCGAATTCGGGTATAAAGAGTGACCGGGATATTCGTTCAGTTTCGAATTTCAGTTACGTTTCGTACAGTTCGTCGCGTTTAACCAGGGGTGCATCCCGAGGTCGAATTCTCCCCGAAAGGAGCTACCTCGTTCGATCACCTCGTGGTAATACAGTTCGTTTTCTCGTCAGAAGGAACCCCGGAGGTGAATTCTCCCAGAAAGAGCTACTCCGTTCGGTTCTCTTCGCGAGAGTATAGTTTCGTTTAGTTAAAAGGTCGCAGGAGAAACACCTGCCTTGGGTAGGCCTTTATTTGATTAGTTAGTTGTTTAATGAAGAAATTTGTTGGATTGATCCCGAGCACTCCGGAAAACCGTTTTCTACGCCATTTCGAGTTATAGTTTTGTAGAATACGAATAACGATCTATGCGCTATGAAGTCTGACAAATACAGCAATGTCTTTTTTGGAAATATAGACACTTTATTATCGAATATAGTATGTAGTGATTTGACCCGAACTGCCAAATCCTTTTGCATTTTACGTTTCAGGAACTCACCCACTCTCCGCTTCCGCAATCCTACTCTTATATTCACTGAGCTAGTTGGCATTTTAGTTTGATGAATACAGTATTTTGCAGTCACTACAGTACAGTGGTTCTTTCGGGAACCTGGCGCCCAACTTACGTTACAGATTTTGATTTAGTTACAGCTTACGAATATCTTAGGGTATGCCAAAATTTTTGTAGTGTAGCAAATTTTGGCGCCCAACGTGGGGCCCACAGAAGCAGAATTTGTTGAAATAGCCTTTCACAAATTCCACTTCGAATTATCGGGAGTAAAGTCTTATTTGTCGCGAATAATAGCACCCGAATAGGGCAAATATAAGCTAGAATTTGGTGAAATAGCCTTTCGCAAATTCGGCTTAAAATTATTTTAATTCGAGTCATATTATTTTTCATATCCGTTTCCTTTCGAACTCCTATTGCCTCCAATCCAAATCCTTTGTTTGGCAATTCGGAGTTATACAGTAGTTAGGCTTTCGAATCTCACGATTAATATTCAAATAATCGAAGTTAATTGAAATTAACGTCTTCTCATATAGGATTATCGTAACGAGCATTAATGATTTATGCTCATATTATTTCATGTGTCTATAGCCTTTCCGTATCTGTTATAAGATACGGATAATTCTAGTCGAGTATTCCGGTCTTATTTCGAGCCGAAATAATCATCTTTAATTTCTAATACGGAAGATTTCGACATAGGAAATCTACGTGTAGAAAAACTATTGAGGGGGAAACTAGGGGGACACCGAGAGTGCCCAGTCGCGCGGAACTAAGCCGATTAGCTCACGCTTCACTGACTTCCCATTGTCTCGACATAGGACTTACAATATTCGACTATTATATGTAAGTAGAGTAGCTAGGATGGTTCTATGACCGGGTGACGAGGGGGTCGGGGTCCCGCGGGGGCAAGGGAAGTAGGGGAATTGCCCCCTCTCCTCTAGCGGTTGTGCGCATGCGCATCCTCCTCCCCCGACGTTAAACTCGTAGGGTACACACGTGACCCCCCCCCTCTTACGTTAAGCAGTGGACGTAGAGAAAGAGAGAGAAAGAGAAAGAGAAGGAGAAATAGAATTTTGAGGTTATCAAAAAAAGATTTTGAAAATGAGAAGAATAGAGAAGACGATATAAATTATGCCCTGAAGAAACTTATACTACCGCCAGTGCTTGATGACCTGCTGTAAACATAACACGTAGTGGAATGATTATGAGTAGTTTCCGAGAAGTGGAACGCAGAATATTATTTTGTAAAGTGGATGGATGGAAAGGTATTGAAGAAACACAAATTTAAGTAAAGATATATTTATTGGTTTTATTTACAATTTTTAAAAGTTTTTCATACATTCGATAGTATGATGAATGTATTGTTTACAAATGGAACACCACTCTGGAAGTGTACAATTAATTTTTAGGTGACCATACTTTTCACAATTAGTACACCAATAATGTGGTGTTAAATCCATTTCAGGTTCCATTTGTGTAGCCTCTGTTTTTGCGAAAATAGGTTCCGTCTGCGTGCTACTATTTTTCACCTAGGACATATTTGAAAACTTTTTTTAATATTGTAATAACTACTTTACAAATCAAGTATACTTACAAAAATCACCTCCTCCTCCTCCTTCTCTAAATCAATAGCTGCTAAAAAATAAAAGGAAAAAAAATTAAAATTTTTTTTTTTTTTTTTCGTATGTGTGTTGTAAGATTATTTCATGATTCTATGTATGGGTGGGTTTTCTTCTTTTAAAAATTAATAAAATAAGTACTTACAATGCATATTTCGCTGAAGCATCGCTTCATATTCTCGAAAATAGCGTTCATGAGAATCGTTAATTCTCCTAATATAATCCTGCATAGATTCTGCTGCAGTTTCCTCCTCTTCTGCACGATTTATCGTCACAGAACACTTTTCACTTTCCATTTTTAATATTTTGCTCTTTCAACGTGTACTGCTGTAGGTTCGAGGACTGAATGAATCCTCTGAAGAAATCCCGTCGAGAGAGAGAGAGAGAGAGAGAGAGAGTCTTTATCGTTTGTTTTCAATATGAAATTACATTAGAAGTCCATTCTTTCTTTCTTAAAGGATACACTATACCCTCCCCGTATATAGAGATATCCATAGATATTTTTCCCTATTGTGTTATACTGTGATAAACCTACAGGTCAATCACAATGGAAATTTATCGCAAGTAAGAAAAAAAAAAAAAAAATTAACCCTTCCATTATTTCTTTCTTAATTAAGAAGGATACACTATACCCTCTGAATAATCCCCGTATAGTGATATCCATAGATATTTTTTCCTATTGTGTTATACTGTGATAAACCTATAGGTCAATCACAATGGAAATTCATCGCAAGTAAGAAAGAAAAAAAAACAAAAATTACCCCTTCCAAACATTGCATACGCTTAATATATGATAATATCGTTCATATAAAAAGTCAGTCTGTTAAACGAGAGCTGCATAGTCGTACCACGCGTGCTTGAACTATTCAGAAAAAATAAGTTTGTGTGTGTGTTTGAACGCATTAAAAATAAACTTGATTCTTACATAAATAAAAAAAGGTAAGGATTTTCTTTTTCATTCGATTAGTAAATGCATTATTTAATTGATTTTTTTTTTTTACTCTAATGAGACTAATTTTTTCATAGAGATAAAAATGAACTTCAATAAGATCAATGAATTGGGAAGTGTTATTCCAAAAAAATTCGTTAAATTAGATAGCTTAACGGAAAATGACGAATACGAAATATCTGAAGTTGAAATAATTAAGACAAAATATGGCATAAAAATTATTGTAAAGCTGCCAACAGCCGATTGGGTATTCTTGCCAGGGAGAATGGCAAAATTGGCGGAAGATATGGAGCAGTTGCAGCAGCTGCAAAAGGCTGCAGCAGCAAATAATTTAATAATGTTATATAAAGGAGGAAAATACCACAACGTGGAATTTAAGTGTAAAGTTTGATAGATATTTTGTATTAAAAATAAAAAATTAATTGATGCTTATAATTATTAATATTTATTTATTCCCTACGTTTAATCTCCCATAATGTAGAATTTAGGAATAAAACATTAAGAACTTTAAGAAAGTATTTTATTTTTTTTTTTTTTTTTTATAAACTTATATTTCTAACAATAATTTTTTAACTTACATTTCTAACAATATTCGTAAGAGGATTATATTGTACAATTTTATCGTGTATGATTAAACAATAGGCTGTAGTATTATCCGGAATGATTTCCATACACTCGATCTCGAGTTTAACGTCGACCGTGCCGGTTTTTATGGACTCGTTCTGATGCGAGCAGTCGATGACGAAGAGCGGCCCGTACGTCAAAAAGTCCGTATAGTCGAGCATGGGTCTCCCGAGTTTCTCACCAGCGTAATAGGAGGTGAAAAACTTTACATACATGTCGTAGAGGACGGAGTAGCGGGATTTCGTGAAATCAGTGTCGAGACGATCGTACGGATAGGATTCGGAATTCAGATAGAGTTTGACATCGAGGACTTTGCAATGATTAAATCTCAGCACATCCTCGTGCTGATTACTCTTCTTGTTCGTTCTGAACGCCAGAATGACGTATCGCGGCTTCTCCAATTGCGTGGACGCTTTCACGGACCACGTGTGTCGCTGCGACTTGGGCAGAAGGGGATACTCGTAAAGTTCCCAGGCGCGAAAAGCGAGTGACAGACTCTTGTCCTGCTCGACGATACCGAGAAATTGGAGTTTCGTAATTTCGTTCAGAGTCACATGGGGTATTCTCCATTGCACTCGTAGCAGCTTGATCGACGAATCGGTGATTTTCACCGCCGAGTAAATGGCGTTTGTATCGTCGCGCGCGCGAATGAGAACGAGCTCGTGACGCGCGTTAACGACGACTCGCCGATAATCCTCGCAGAATCCTAGCAGCATTTTCAGGGGCACGCAAAAGCTGAAATTCTTAACAGCCGCCTCCTTTTTGAGCCGGTCTCTGGCCGTAGCGACGAACCATCCGGAATGACGTAGACTGGCGCTCTCCTCGGTGCTCAGGGAAACGAGATTCTTCAGAGTGCTGGTAATACCGACGTTTCTGCATCGGTCGATCTCGATACCGTTCAATTCATAACGAATCTCGTCGAAGAGGAAAGCCGCGGAATTGCAGTCGAGCGTAACTGTATCATCGTTGGTGGCGCTCGCGTCACGCGTACCCTCCACCAGCTGGCCCTCGACGTAGAGATAACTCTCGCACGGCAGGAGTATCAAATCTTGCTGCTGTATGGGAATGCGAATCTCGTCGCTGTTCGCCAACGAGGCGTTCGCATACGGATTGTAGGCATGCATCTCCATTTTCGTGATGTGATTGTCGTAGGTCAGCGGTGCGGTGACGTTCAAGGGATCTGCCATTGTTCCACTATGTACTACCTTCGCCCAATCTCTTCACGGTGAATCCCAATGATTGTAAAAATTCGATATTTCTTCTCGTTAGCAGGAAGCTCCTCTTGTCGCGATTTTCACTCCGAGCCGGTGTATTCGACTCCACGTAGGACGAACGACTAGCGAACGTTTCATCCAGTTTCACCGCTTTATAATCCTCGTTACTACTTTTGTAAATTAACATTTCTTAATGTGTAATCTTATGGTAATTTCTTCACGTCCAAAGTCTACGAGACGATCGTTCTGATCGAGGATACGTAACGTGAGACGGTCGATTACTCTGACGATGACCGGTAGATAAATGACGGTTTTCGGTGCCTCCGAGATTTTATAGCCCGGTGGTACGCTGGGAAAGAACTCGTGAATAATGTGTCGTGGTCTACCGTTGGTGTACGCACCACCCGCAATGTTGCACTCGATGCGTAGAATATTTGTTTTCACAATGTCCACGGTATCGTCGGATTCAGCCTGAACGTTCGGCTCGATCACGCGATTCGACGAGAAGCCCAGTAGCGAGCCAATGTTATTCGGTTTTCCAAAGTCAATCGAATATTTACAGAATATTTCACTCTTCAGTGTATTGTTATTCGCTCGTAGAAGAATGACGCTGTCAATGTTGTCTTTAATTTCATGTCTCGCAGAAATTTCAGACTGGAAAAATTCATTTATGGCACTCAACTCGTAACAGCCTCTGGATATCGTCAGTACCTTATCGTTATCGTAGTAAAACTTATTATTCGTCTCGTCCACATTGGCTATCGAGTTGAACGTTTGCATGTCCACGAGACCGATCTCGTAGCGATCGTCTTGCAGATTGATGGGGGGGAAGAAATCTGAATTTAATACTGATTTACGATCCGATAATGTCACGGTGAAAGACATTTTTGTTTCAAAGTATCTGTTCTCGCAGGAATTTCACGCACAACTGACCGCAATTGCTTTTATCGTACGATTGATATCGATCATGATTGTAGTAGATTGTAACGTTAGGGCCAAAGTAACGCACACATTCTTTCGGCGGTTTCAAATTTCCGAAGGAATCAAAGTATAGGACGATGTCGTTACGCTTGACGTAGGCTACCCAGTGGGTACCAGGACCGCATTGATCGTCGAGATTCACGATCGCGCACTCGTTGCACCGCGGCCCGTCTAGCGGCAGAGATGTGCGCATAAAGACTCCACGGAAGTATGGTATGCGTCGGCAGATGAGTGCCAATTGTACGTTACTAGTAGGACCTGAATCCGGGAAAGCATCGCCACGACGAAATTTTCCCTCATTCATTTTCTTCCTCGACCGTTTTTTTGTTGTTTTTTTTTTTTGTTTTTTTTTTCCACGGATACCCTCTCCGACGACTCGCTTGTACGGTTTCAGATAAAGACCTCGGCCTCTCTCGCGCGACGCTTCCATCGCGCGATTGTGACGTTGCATTTCCCGCAATCGTTCTCTCTCAGCTTTTGCACGGTTTACAGCACTCGCTATACCCGATGCTCCACCTGCCAATGCTCCGACTGCACCTAGTAGTGGAAGTATAGGTATTATACCACCCCGTTTCCTCGGCATTCGAATTCTTCTCTTCCTCGTAATACCAATTTTTTTCTTGTTGTTGTTCTTTTTTTTAGCCGCTACTGCTTTCTTCATCGCAACAATATTATTATTATGTAATCCCAAGCCAAGTTTACGCTTAGCATTCATCGATGCCCATACGGCTGCGGCGACCGCGCGTTCACCCAAGGTCGCGTCTCTTGCGTTAATACGTTCACGCGCTCTCCTCGCTAGCACTTTATCGGCCTGATGACGCTCCGGTAGATCCTCGTTGTGCCAATATGCTAAGTCGTGATCGAGGCAGGCCTCGTCCAGCGGATTTATACCACGATCGCCGCGCTCCAATCTTTCGCGAAGTCGAGTGCCGGGTCCGCAATAATTGTAACCGGGCACGTGCAGCTCAAATGGCAATTTTTTCAAGACTTTATTGAAGAACGATCCAGACATTTAGAGCAACTGCTTCTCTTGCTGACAAACGTAACAGTCTTTTATCCGTCTCGGTGGTCCGTCGTGGTGAGTGGTATCAGGTAGATTGTAGTGTTGCAAACAATATTGATATTGCTGCACATCCGAGTCCGCGCGAATGTGCCGAGGTAATCTTTCCCACACACTCGCGATACTGTCTGGAAAGTACTCGAGCAATACGATCTTCGGTATGTGTTCGAGCTGATGATTCGTCAAGTTCTGCAGGGAATCGACGACGACTAGCATGAACGCCATCGTAATGGCAACTGACCGAATAGTTCCGTGAATCGCGAAATATAAATGAACGATACGGCTGTTGCCGAAGGTCAATAGCGAGGATGCATTTCGTGAAGCACGTGCCGACTATTCGCGTGACAAATTTGGATGCTCACAATGCTACCGCGCAAATAAAAAAAAAACGTCACGGATCGCTATTACCATCTACGATACGCTGCATAGTTTGCGGTCCGTCGAATTGCGGTAAGACAAACGTGCTGCTGAGTCTCATAGAGAGTCCGCACGGTGTGAGATTCGAGAACCTGTACGTCTACTCGAAATCGCTGCAGCAACCGAAGTATCGATATCTGGAGCAGCTTCTGCAGGAAACGGAGGAAATTGGTTACTTTCAATTTTCCAACAATTGCGAGGTTGTGAACGTCGCGGATGCAAAGCCGAATTCCATTTTCATATTCGACGATGTGGCCAACGACAAGCAGGACAATATAAGGGACTACTTTTGCATGGGTAGACATTCCAACATCGATTGTTTCTACCTCTGTCAGACTTATGCGAAAATACCGAAGCATCTGATACGAGATAACGCAAACTTGCTAATAATATTTAAGCAGGATGGAACTAATCTGAAGCATATTTTCAACGATCACGTCAACAGTGATATGTCGTATGAGAAATTTCTCACATTGTGTTCGACCTGTTGGAGTCGCGATTACGGTTTCCTAGTAATAGACAAGGATAGCTCTCTGAGGAACGGTCGTTATCGCAAAGGTTTCAACGAGTACGCCACGATCGAGTGAACGGTCTTGTCAGGCCGGTAAGGTTTCGACCTTGCCGGTAAGGTTTCGGCCTTGTGAATGTCGATAATCATGCCGGTAAGGTTTCACGATCACGGCCTTGAGTGTCAGTTTGATACTGGAGCGCAGGCTGTTCGGATCACCGTGTCAGGTCGGTTAAAACCCGTGTCGGTTCGGGGAGAATACAGCATCGCAACAGGTCGGTTAAAAACCGTTCAATTCGGGGGAAAGCTGTTTTATACAGCATTGCGATGGATGAAAAATCGCTTCTGAAGAGGATCGCCAAGACGAGCGAGGTCATTCGCGACAAGCATCGTGCCTTGAAATCGGAGAAGGCGATAATGGAAAGCAGTTTGAACGAGACATTCAAGCCGATAGTCGAACCATTGAAGAAACTCGTTTCGCAAACGGAGGATAACACAAATAATAATAATAATAGTTCGTTTGTCAAATACAACGATAAATTGAAGAGGGGAGCCTACTTCACATTGACACCGCATAAACGAGCAAAGAATCTTAGTAGTAGTAATATTAGTGAAACTATTACGAATCCATTGGATTTCATGACCGACGACGACAACGAGTCTTCTATAACCGATCAACCGTCGCCCGATTCAAAAAAAAGTTTGCTAGAAAAATTAAATGTTGATGAAAAACAGGAACCAGGCTTGTTTCAACATGTCTTTCAACATATTCAATTACATCCGATCCCTGGCAAGTATATTAAATTACTTCTGACTGATAGGGATAACTTGATTGATCGTGCTTTTGGACCTCGTTATGAAGATGATCAACTGACGCTTGGTAAATGTAAATTTGAAATAAGTCATGAGGGAGATATTATTCTCGATAAGACGTTATACACCGGTACAATGGGTACTTATGAACTAATTTTCATGAGAGAACCCAATCGAGCCATTATAAAACCCGACGATTTGGAACAATACAAGAGTATTCTCAATCAAACTAAAGCGCATAAACTGTTAAACGATAGTCTAAAACAAATCAAAGGTAATAGAGGTGCAAAATATACAGAAATTATGAAACCATTGCTATTGGGAAAACCTATTTTACCGCCTTATCGGTTACCATCAACATCACGCGCAAGAAAATCGTCAACTTCTGACGCGTCAACATCGGGCGCAAGTAAACCGTCGGGCGCAAGTAAACCGTCGAGCGCAAGTAAACCGTCATCAGCATCATCGAAAAAAAAGGGTAAAGGTCTTATGCGTGTCACCGAGGGACCAATCAACTACGTACATTGGAACGATCCGAATGAATTGATCGAACGTTTGAGACTTTTGATCGCGTCGGTGGCTGCCGGTAATACGAGTCATCACAACGAGATACAGTCGATAATCGAGGAGTTGCGCGACGAGGATCTCATCGTATAAAGAAAGTTGCACGTTACACTCTTACCTCAGTGTAATATCAACGTCTTTCGGTAGTACGAGGTAAAAAAATGTCTGACTCCTGCTGCTGTGAAATTTGCATTTGTTTAACATACATCGTAGACTGTATACTCTCGACATTACGAGCCATCAAAAAGAGGAATAATAATAACGAGGAACAGGAGACTGATTTTTGAAATGTCGATAAATAAATTTGGAATTGGACTGGATGGTGAGAGTAGGAAACACGAACCAAATTTAGAGCATTTACTGCTTGAATTCAAGCAATATCTGACAATGGCATTGAATAAACATAATGAACAATTTGAGAAAAAGATGGACCAAATTTTTCAAACAATTTGTGAAAAATTGGATGATAAAGTGAGTAAAAGAGATCTGGAAAGAGCAATACTTAGCAACACTTTTCATTAGGAATTTCGAAGAATCTGTCTATTTTTGAAAAAATGAGCAAAGAAAAGATACAGTTGGTGGAGGAGCTCCACGCACCGGCGAGGATAAATTTTCCACGCAGAAGAGTCATCGTGCGCGGCTTCGACGATCTCTGGCAGGCCGATCTTGTTGATATGCGCAATTACGTCGATGCGGGTCACCAGTACATTCTCACTGTAATCGATACCCTCTCGAAATACGCTTGGGCGGTGGCATTGAAGACCAAGAGCGGCGGAGAAGTGACGACGGCAATGACGAGAATCCTACTGAAGAACGGCAGATGTCCGAAAAATTTACAGACCGACAACGGCAAGGAGTTTTACAACAGTGACTTTCGGGCGTTGATGAAGAAACGCGGGATAAATCACTACTCGACCTACAGCGTGATGAAAGCGTCGATAGTCGAGCGCTGGAATCGTACGTTGAAGACGGAAATGTGGAAACGATTTACGTTGAACGGTAATTACAAGTGGCGCGCTATGCTGCAAGAGTTGGTGGACGCGTACAATGCGCGAAAGCATCGTACCACGGGAATGCGTCCCGTGGATGTGAAACCCGAGCATGCAGATAAGCTACTCAAGACAGTATACAGCCACATCAAGGTCGCAGGTCGTGCCAAGTTCAAAGTCGGTGATTTCGTACGAATCAGTAAATACAAGCAGATGTTCGCCAAAGGCTACACGCCTAATTGGACTACCGAAATATTCGAGGTGGCGAAAGTGCAGAGGACCAATCCCGCTACGTATCTCCTCAAGGATTCCAGGGGTACGGAACTGTTGGGTGGATTTTACGAATACGAGCTTTCGAAAACCATCAATCCCGATGTGTATCTGGTGGAGAGAGTATTGCGTAGAAAGGGCGATAAAGTGTTCGTTAAGTGGCTGGGATTCGACAGGACGCACAATTCCTGGATAAATAAGAGCAATGTTTTATAATAACTTTTATTAAGATGTATCAAAATATAGAATAAATAAATAAATAAATAAATTAACAAATTATTTTAGACTATAATGTCCCCAGGGTAGAGTCGCCGCGGTGCCGGGTGTAACGAAACGCTTGTCGTCGTACGGACTGAGGGCGACCTTTCTCTGACTGATCGAGAAAACCTGGTGCAGCCTCGATCGAATCAAATTTTGACTGCGAGACTGTACGGTGAAATTATCCAAGCAATCCTTGTAGTCGTCAAATGTTATATTTCTATCGATAACGTAACCTTTGACACCTTTGGCTTTTTTGGTAATTCTCGCACAGTCCTGCACCTTGAAAGTATACATTTTTGCCCTCAGTCCTACGAACTCGGTCATGACACGACCATTGTTCTCGTCCTTCATCAGACCGGGTATCTTTTTGTTGACGCGTGGCAAGTCATACCGATTATCGTCAGGATAATCGCTGGTGTCGAATCGCGCGAGATCGCGTTTCATGACCGAGTAAACGTCGTCGCACTCGACACTGTATATCAGACTGTCCGTGTCGGTATACATCGCTCTACATTTACTGCCGAATGTAGGAAGCATATAGTCATAGTGAAATTCATACAAGCAAATTTTTGAAATATCTAAAATACTCATTCCCACGTAAATGGGTTTATCAAATTTCGCGGACAATTTCGACAATTGAATCGCGACCAAATTCTCGTTGAAAATCGCGAGACTGTGAAAATTCGGTTTGGAAATCAGGCTTTCCGCCCCGTATCTTCCCTCCCACTTGGTTGCGAGCCTCACGTCAACTCTATTCCTCACGTTCTCCATTGTTTTACCGAAAACCGCGTTGTTCATCAACTTGAAGAGATTCCTCTCAAATTCGTTGGTGGACGCGGTGCGCAAACGCGTGTTCAGCTCGATGTAATCGCGTAGCCAGGTGGACTGCTGAAACTTTAAACCGCGATGTATACGCTTCAGTACGAGTCCATTACGCATACATTGTTGCAGAGCGCGATAATGTATTACGTAACGGGTCTTATCGTTTAAAGTGGCCAGCAGCTTCTCCTGGCTCGCGCCCGGCGGCTTCTCGCGCACCATGCAGAACGGTAGGTCCGCGTGTTTGTCGTGAAGCTCGCGCGGATACTCCAAATCGACCTCCAAAATATAACCCTCGGGATGATCCGTGGGTATAGCGGAGACATCGAGATTGGCAGCGTCCTCGATCCATTGGAATCCATGGGTGGGCAGCGGCTGACACATTGCCCACCCATACAGATTGTTTACGTCGTAATACATGAGATATTTCGACGGTTCCGCCGGATCGTAGTCCCGCATATACCGATTGTTGGCCCTCTCGTAACGATGGGAGCACTGACTCAAACCACCGCGTATACCGCGCTCCACGAACAGCAACATATCCACGTCCGTGAAAAGCTCCAGCCTGATTCCCGTATGCTTCAACATCGCGTCCCAGGTGAAGCCCGGTAGCGTATAATAATGGGCTGGATCCAACTCATAATTTAGCATGCAACTATCGCGAAATCTTTCGAAAACATCGGTCAACAATAGGACATCGGTCTTCAGGTACAGGTCACTGTACTCCCCAAGTGTGCGCATGTGGAATTTGGTCCATACCTCTACGGCATGATTGTATGCTTCCTCGCTGATATCGCTGTCGGTCAGTCTGTTGCGAAACGACTGTCGCGGTGGTAAAGCCATCTCTTCCAATCTAGCCGCGCTATCTATATAGTCGTAAGGAAAAATACCTTTCCTCGTAAGCAAGTCGAACTGCTCGACGCTCAATTCCGAAAATTGTGACCTCAAATTTGTCAGCTGAGATTCCGCCAAGTACGAGCTCAATTTGTCCAAACTGGAGGCCATAAATTTGAACGAATCGATAAATCTCAACTGTATATTATATTTTCGCAAATATTTGGTAAATGAAATGTATTTTTCCTTATGTACAGGCAGCAGATGTACCGATCCCTCGTACAAATTAGCGATCGTCTCGAAAATGAAATGTGAATCATAGCCGGAAAAATTGTGGAAAATGACTGGAATGACATGCGAATCTTTGAAATTTAAATTACAATTATTGTGAGCCGGTCCTCTGTATCTGCCGGTCAGATGATCGTGATCGCGAATTCGTAGTTGATTCGGAAGAAACGGCTTTTTGCATATATGACAATTGGGGTCATTATAGTGACGCGATCGTTCGGTAAGACTAAGATCACGCATGGGTACGATAGTGTCCAGTTTCTCGCTCGCGATGCGCGCAATGACCTCGAGCTCGCGTACGAACCATTCGATGCAGTCGGCACCCCGATGAGCATCGTATTTCGAGAGTGACGCATCGCGAGCACTTTTTAAATAATAGCCTACACTCATAGGTTCATGCTTCTGATAAATATCACTACTGTTCGATTGTTCAACTTTTGATAATATGCACTCCAGATCCGCGTATACGACGAATGGCACTCGTTCCCCATTTTTGATGTTCTTGAAGGAAACCCAGCGATCCTCGGACTCTCTCGGTAACATCAATCGGAGATTATCGTTGAGCTGCGCGCAATCCTGCTCGTGCGACTCCAGCCTCTCCACTGTGCGAAAGTAGTGGAGACATCTAAAAAATTTAATATAAAACATATGCAGTTATATTTGTATTTTTTCAGTATTATTATTATTATTATTATTATTAATACATACCGATCGCATACATAATGAGCATTTTCTCTCTTGGTGAATTGGCTTCGCACCAGTCTCGAGAGATTCCTTATGCACATAAAATGTGCAGCTCCCTGTTCATCGTTGACGAGAAGAAGATTAGCATGCCTCGATCTCTTCTTCTTCGTCACCTGAAGAGGCACAATTCTGCTTTTTGCGTCGCTATTTTGCTCTTCATTCTCCAAGGTGAAGATGTTCACCGACACGTCGTTATCCACCTCGAATTTCGGAATCTGTTTTAGCGTAGTCGGAAAGGTTAGGCTACCGACGTCTAAAACCGTCCGAAAATGTGGATAAGAGGACGTGCGCTTTGGATTAGCCATAGGTTTTGCCGGATAGAGTGCCGCCGTCACGGACCACGCGAAACATGCATTATCACTGGTTTATAAATTTATCAGAGCTTTCCTACTCGTGATAGCGGATGGCAGATTAATTTTACAACCCGCGTGGAACGGGTTAAAACGATTAATGTTAACTATTAAATAATGAATTTTGTGCAAAGCCCATCCACTATCACGCTCTTGAAATTCACTTAATTTTTTCATTATAACGTCTAAAATGTTTTTCCTATACCAATCACTAAAATTATCAGTCTTATACAATGTAGCATTAGTCGTACTAATGTTTTTATCATCACTCTGGTCCTTAGAGATGAATTGTCCGTTAAATACACAATTAACCTTAAGACTATTTGCACTAACAAATACCTTATCTATACGCGTACGCACTAATACTTCCGCGTCTACTAAAAAATCCTTAGGCTCTATATAATTACTATTAACTACCATGCCGCTGCATATTCGACTTCGAAACGCCGAATCAAGCTCCTCCCAGGTAAGTCCTTGTACGTCATTGCTACAACCAGCCCCTGATTTAATATAATTCAATTCCCTCTGCGCTCGTAGCAACAGACACTTTATACACGCGATTTCGGCAAAATTCTTCTGACGCGTTCCAACGGGTAAAGCTCGATCCGCGTTGCTCAATCGTCGAATATGCTCGCGACATTCCAGTACCCACGCATCGTACTCATTCGCACTATTAATTGTAAAAAATTTTCTTCGCAATTCAGTCGACATTTTATGTTTTTTCTTAAAGAAATGACTCTGTCATACGGTGAACAACAACAATAAATTAATAATTGCGAATGCGTCTCTCCCGAAGAGTAACGCTTATATATATCGAATAGAGAATGGAAGTAGGGGTATCTACACATCCCATTGTTTCGTCTGAGATGCATACTGACATTGATATACATTGTTTTTTTTTCAGAAGTCTTTTATTCCTTTATATATTGATCATATACAGATTTCATAAAGTAAACATTTTGCAGTGAACATATACCATAATGATTCATACACTTGGGTAACGGTGGTTCGAAATTTTTACTCCATCCAAGACTAAATTTACCCCACTCACACTCCTTCGCATTGTATATATTTTCTAAGTTGCAAATTTTTCTCAACCAATCATATTTCTCCCGTCCTTTCACGAAAATCCAATCCTCTCCCTCGTACGACGTTACATACTTTCTTATTACATCTTTATGCTTGTAATAAGGTGAATGACCGTCGGTCCAATTGAATCCATGTCGATTAAAATAAAGCCAACTTTAAAAAAGAAAAAATTATATATAAAACATTACATTTAAAAAAAAAAAAATACTTACTCATTCTGTTCTCTCTCGAGATCGCTCAACCAAGCTTCTTGAAATGGTGGTGAAAATACATTGTGATACACTTCATTATCACGCAACACCGCAAATTCTTTAACTATAAAACTCTTGTCGGTCAATACAAAACCTTGAAAATCAACGAATGTCGGTGTCATTATCGTCGTCGTCAGTCGCTCGATGCAATACTGAACGATCTTTTTTTTTGTTGCATTTAAGAAAATATTAAAATTTAATGTTTTTTTTTTAGGAGGGGATATTTTTTAAGAATTTTTTCCCATTGTTAGTTTCTTCGGAAAAAAAATATCTTCCAGAGATTAAGAAAGAATGGACTCCTTATCGAATGTAACTTTATATTTTTAAAAAATCTTTCTCTCTCTACGGAGATATTTCTTCGGAGATGCTTCATTTCAGTTTTTATCTTCGTCGAGAATAGCGCAACAATGCATAGAATAACTCACATAATGGATATAGAAGGTTTCTTAGTTTATAAAAAAGAACTTAAATATAAAGATATAGCTATAATTGATTTAAAAAGTAACCAAATTTCTTACGCATCTTTTCGTTTGCGTGACAGTATGAAAAACCTTAGTGAAAAAGACAAAAAAACTGTGTGGTTTTTGCTAAATATGGTGCATGGTATAAAATACAGTGATACGGGATTCGAGAAATACGAGCAGGAGGATGTGGAAGATTTTATTAGAGGTTGCCTAACGTGCGAGAATCCCGTAGTAGCCTACAAGGGAGGGAACATTGAAAAAAATCTATTGAATAGGATGAATGTGGATAATATTAATTTAGAAGTGTATGGTTGCCCTAAGTTTAAGGATTTAATTGAATTATATGATTTTGAAAAAACACCGTGCAATTTACACGTTCGAGAGAAGAACTTGAACAATGAACGTATCCACTGTCCGTACGAGGAGGTATCAGTTTTTGCCAAATGGATAAAAGCAAAAATGTGATTCTTTAAAAATCATAGAGAAATAAAGAGGGGAAAACAAGTCCTCGCAGCCTCATTCAATGTTACAACATCGTCGGTGACAGTAAGAAAAAATGAGCTGCGAAAAGTTTAAATTAATCATGATTCAAGAGGATATTGTTCCTCTTTCACCCACTCCTCCCAGAGAATTGACAGAGGAATACGTGAATCGAATTAACGATTTCTTCAATCGTTACTTCGAAGAGTATGAACGGAAACTGCATCATTCTTTGCATAAAAACTGTAAGTATTTATTTTATAATATTTTTACATTTCCATAATTATTATTTGTTTGTAAAATTTTTTTCTTCAAAAAAATAAAGTGAAGAAAGACGAAGAGACTGAGGAAAAAGATATTGAGTCAAAGGAGACGAAGAAGGAAGAAGATAAAGAGGAGAAAAAAATAGAGGAGAAGGAGGAGGAGGAGGAGGAGGAGGAGGAGGAGAAAATAGAGGAGGAAGAATGTAAGTATTTACTTTATTTTTTTACCTTCTCATAATTATTACCTATTTGTATTTTTAAATTAAAGTGAAGAAAGACGAAGAGAAACAGACCGGGGAAGATATTGAGCCAAAGGAGATGAAGAAGGAAGAAGAAGAAGAGAAAAAAATAGAGGAGGGGGAGGAGGAGGAAAAAGATAATGCGTCAAAGCAGACTAAGAAGGAAGATGAATCACCACATTTCTTTTTCTTTTATTATTAAATTTTTATAGAATAGTTTAAAAATTATTGTAGAAATATTATTGTAAATATTCCCCTTCCTATTTCATCAGGGGTAAACGGAAAGAAATCTAATACGTTTTGATTAAGAGATGTAACTCAATCTAGAGTAGAGATAGATAAGGATTATTCGTACTGGAGAGCAATGTCGACTTCAGTAGTGTTTCTGACAGTAGACAAAATGAATTCGAACCAAAAAAAAATCAGTTTACCAGACAAAAAAATGACATTGTTGGATTATCAACAAACAGGAAAGCCTGTAGCTATAGTAAAGCCAACACCGCGGTTAGTAGTAGGACGAAATACATGGAGGCTTCTGCAGCAGCAGCATCAACCACTTCGAAGACCTGCACCGCTTCAGCCTAATGCTGCTGCTGCTGCTGCTGCTGGTGCTGGTGATTCTGATAATGTCAATAATCAACCTATACCACGTCTTTAGCCACCAATCGGTAAGAAAAGTTTTAACTCTTCTAACATTAAGTACTTCATGAAATTAAAATTTAAGACTAATAATAATAATAAATCATTTTCAATTTTTTAATCGCAGATTCTGCTGCTGCTGCTGCTGCTCCAGTTTAAGACCAATATTATCATTACTATTATTGTTATTGTGTGTATATAATATTATTATTAAAAATATATATTGTGACGTGGCCAATCCTACGTGGTTGGGTGGCGTCACAAACTTAATGGCTGGAATCCTCCTGTCGCTATCGGTTGCTCCCTCGAGTTTGACTGTTCTAAAAATAGGCTAGAAATCGGCCCATAAGCTAATCGATGAGCATGCTAGACTAAGCTTTTCAGCACCAAGGTCGGAGGGAGACTCCAGGATCGCTGCGGAACCCCGCCACCAACCAAGGTTAGAGATCCCATTTCTCCATTTATTTATTCGTTTTTATACCGCTACCGACCGGTAATCGTTAGTTCCCTAGTATATTACGTTTTCCGGCTTTCTTTGCGTACCCGGCGCTCCGTTGACCCAGTAATCGTGTGTACGGCGTGTCGACCGGAGTGGGGGCCTTGCCTCTCCGCTCTCATACTCCTTTACCACCCCAAGGAAGGACACCAGCCACCTCAGGATCGTCGAAAATAACCCCCTCAGCTTCGCCCTCTCGCCTTCTGGACTCCCGATAGTCGTCGCATCCCTAATCAACTGATTGGGACCAGAACAGCAGCTCTATAGGCCGCTGCGCTATACCCGATAGGCCTGAGTAACGTAAAGTACTCAGACTATAAAGAAGGATCATATCCGGATGGAGTAATTATCGCCTAGCCGCCCTCGCGGAGAACACCTATCGACAATTGATTACGAAGCAGCCTCAGCTCATATCCATCGTTACCGCTGCCGCCAACATCAATATTTGGAGTCGTTCAGGACGGAACTTCCGCCTGACGACGGAAAAGAAGAGAAAAGAGCTAGAGAAGAGGATAGCCTAGCCTCGCGGATCCTCGTGAACCTTCGATAAGGCGACCGATATCCGAGCCTAATAATGACTAGGTGGGGATGATCGAGAGGTACCGAGAGGACTGTACCGCTATGGCAGTCGAAATTTGGCCCTTGTTGGAATCCGAAGTGAATCTGGAGCTCTCCGAACCTGACCTGTGGCCGCCTCCAGGAGCCGGATGGAATCTATCGGACCAACATTGTCCTGAGGAAAAGCTGCCGTATTCGAGAGGAAGAGTTTGAGGTGAAGGATCTGGGAAATTGAGCTGATCGGTGAGTGCCTCCCTCGGGTCGACCATGCCAGTAATTGCCTAATTTGCGTTATATCGAGTCAATTCTCGTAGTTGCCAGAAAACCTTTAATTTTAGCTTTGCGTGGGATCATGGCCCGGAATTCAATACCGATGCATTGAGGAATTATTAAAGTAGAGTCCCGAGAAGCCCGCTGGAGAGAAACGAATTATTTTCCGTAGTATTTTAGTGATTTATCGTTGGCGGTGTCGCGCGTCGAGGCCTGCCTGTTGTAGGCTCGACATAATTTTCGATATCTTTATAGAGTCTTGCCGGGACAAAATTGCCCGAGTTTTGTATCGTTTAACGGATTGATAGTCCAAGATTGAGTGTCGCCGGGCATCAATTCCGTCTCCAGCTCACTTTCAGCTTGAAGAATACGTTCTCCGCTTTTGAGGCGTGTGAGATGGGTAGAGTCCTGTTTGCTTAAAGATTCGCGTCGATTAATTGTCGGTATGGGTGATTGGCCGTGATCATAGGCAAGATTCACCACCTTTTCTCTAAAGTGAATTGTATCCTCCTCATGTACCTCTACCCTATGCCCTCTTGTGTCGGCAGGATACATTCTGTATTGTACTAGCCTTTCGCTTGTATGTCTCGGTAAAGAGTGGATACGTGTAATACTCTGGAAAACTATCATAAATTGTCATAGAGTGTGGCGGGCCAATCGATTTACGAATTTCGACTTTTGTTCTTATAATTTGATTCTGAGGTGTTATCAATCGTTGTAAATATCTTATTTTGTGAATAAACCTCAGAGTTTTCATAGGTAAATCGTGCCTTTTCCTTTATTCGGATTTTGCCTCCTTAGTTAAAAATTACCTTAGCCGCTTTATCGAAAGCCTCTCCTAACTAGACCCCTCTCCATTATCCAGATCGGGACCGAGCTAGCCCAGCATTTTGGGGAAAATATCGCTATATCGAACAGGTGAATGATGCAGAGAGCAATGTACTAAAGAAAACTGGTCTATGTGGACCTGGCGCCCAACATACCGTTCATAGAGTTTATTTAGAGCATTTGGAGAAAGACGCAGGAATCATCGCGTATTAGTTTTCGGCTGTATGGTATCGTTTCCCCGAATACCGTTTTGTAGAGTAAGCAGTATTTTGCTCTACGCGGCGAGTTTTATCCACTAGGGATTTTTGCCGCGTAACAAATTTTGGCGCCCAACGTGGGGCCTGAGAGGCTAGAAATTTAAGAAAATTTCTCTAGATATTTCAGCGATAACGATAGTTTTGCAGATATTTTCGGGTTAGTGTGGTTTTCGATAGATATTTTCGAGATAAAGAAAATTTTATAGACATTTTAGCGATAAGGCAAATTCTTGTAGGTATTTTTGAAATAACGGAAATTTTGTGGTCATTATCGAGAGTTATTAAGTAACCTATTATGGGTTTAATTGTGCTGCTTTAGCCAGTATAGATTTTAAGTATATATTCTTACCGAATTTTTGCGTGTAGGTCACGCTTGTTTGTTTACTTTGCGTAGGTGTACCGTGAGAGTAAGGCGAGCTAAAGCCTTACGAGCAAGCCCAATTGAAAAAGTGTTATAAGAACTGTTTAGCCTTTTCTTATAACGGTGACTAAGCTCACGCGTCGATTGTCGGTAATCTACAGACGGTAGATCTGTGATTGAGTTACCGTACACCTTTTATTAATGCTTGTCGTAATAAATTGTTTGTCCTATTAGGGAAAATCCCTATTTTATAGTTACTATACTCTAGCGGGATTGGCTCAGGTTCACCCTCCCGCGCTTTCCCGATTTCCGGCAACGCGTTTCCGCGATTTTTCGATATAGAGCTTCCGCGATCCCGTATAGGTCCGCGTTTACGACTAATAGCTTATAAATTATCGATTACGATAGTTGGAACGTTTTGAGGGATATTCGTTGGTAAATTATGCCCCAAGATTTGAAAGACATACCCGAACACCTACGGTGGGTGTTCGAACTCAACGAACATGACGCGAGAAAGAAATTGGAAACATATGGATTGGACACAAAGGGGCTCATTCCCGTTTTACGTACGCGGTTATTTAAATATTTACGGGATATGGCTACCGGTCAGGACGTTACCCGGAGCGCGAGTATCGAAACCCCTTCCGTACGAGAGACCCCCCAAGAGCCGAAAGGTACCCCGATCCCGGTTTCTAGCCTCCCTACCGTTCACGAAACGATATCGGGAGCGAGACGTAAAAGCTTCCAACCGGACCTCTCCCTACCGCGACCGAGGAATTCCAGTCCGGTGAGAGAGTCGTCGACTGACCGATCCAACCCAACTACTATCGCGCAAATTCGCGAAGAGATAACGGCCGACATTCTAAGAAGGCTAGGACATATCGGCCTCGATTCGCAGGCAAGGAATCTCTCCCCCGTACGATCGCTAGACGCGGAGGAAATTGAGGATGAGATTTTGAACTCTGCGGGGAGAGGAGCCCCAGGAGACCTTGTTAATTGGGAACTACCCCGCCGTCCGGGCCCCGAACGTTACCACCGAGTTCCGCCTCCCACCCAATATAGTATTCCCGCGGATCGTTACCGAACGCGTGATAACGCGCAACAATTTTCCCACGTACATGCCACTCTCAAGCGAATGAACGTTTCTTTCAGTGGCCGAGCGAACGAGGACGTGGAGGCCTTTCTGCTGCGATTGTCGGAAACACGTGGCGTTTTTAATCTTCGCGATTCCGAACTTCTGACCTACGTTCCATTCGTAGTTACCGGTATCGCCCTACATTGGTTCCGTAGCCATCAAAGAGAGTGGGTGCAGTGGCGAGATTTCGAGGCAGCCTTCCGATCCCGATTTGGAGCTCGATCCTTCCAAGTTTCTCTACAAGTCGAAATTGCGCGGAGGACCCAGGGCGACAGCGAACCCGTCGCTGATTACCTAACCTGCATACGTGCCCTGATGGATCGCGTTACTCCTCCCTGGTCGGAGACAGAGAGATTAAATTGGGCTCACATTAATATGTTACCGCGATATCAGGCCCTGATCGATATTCAGAGTGTAGCGAGTTTAGACGCTCTTGAGTTCCGAGCTATGCGGATAGAGGCTAGTTTTCTTCGGCATTCCGGTTTCCCGCAACCTCCAACACCGGAGCGCTCCTTGTTCCCTGATCTAGCATATCGGCCAGCTCCAAGACCCACGCGGCGTGCTCCCCAGCCTGTCTTTTCGTTAGGAGAGCTCGAAGAGCCTACCAGGGAAGAAACCGGAGAAAATAACACGAACCTATCGTCCACTACCGATTTCGTTGCTCTCGCCAACTCTAACTGCCGAACCTCGAAACCTACCGCCAAGTCTTCACCCCCAATACCGACGACAGTCCCCGTCAATGCTTCACCGGGCGTGTCTACCGTTCACGCGATGAACACTAACCCTTTCGTACCCTCATTGGATTCTGACTCCCGGACGTCGCCAACCACCGCCCGCACATTAATATGTTGGAATTGTCGAAAAGAAGGACACCGATATGCCGCGTGCACGATACCTCGAAATCTGTTCTGCTATCGTTGCGGTCATGCGGACGTGATTAGGTCCAACTGCCCCTCGTGTTCGGGAAACCAAGGAAAGGCGTCGTAAACATGGCTACGTCTCCTTCCGCTATCGCCTCGGGATCGCCAGTCCATGTACCTCTCTCTATATCGTCACCTACACTTACTCCCAAGGATGCAGTCAAGCTTGACTCCTTTTTGATAATTTCGGACTCAGAGTCTAGCATTTTTAAGATCGGATGTCAACCGAAATCATTATTCTATCTACCAGTCACCATCCAAGGCCAATCCATCTCGGTATTAATCGATAGTGGAGCCTCGCGGACTTTCATAGGAAAACGGGGACTTTTGTCTCTCGCGGAACTACCAATTCGAACCCCCAACACCGAGCCTATCAAAGTTATGACCGCGGACGGACACCTGGAACTGTTGGAAGAACAAGTAACTTTAGCGATTTCCATCGAGGATCGAACTCTGCCAATTAATGTCGTTATTTTTCCGTCGTTAGCTGTCCCTCTAGTGCTCGGACTAGACGCTCTTGCTTCGTTTGCCGTCGTCATTAATTGCGCAGAGGCTAGCTGGTATTTCAGGGACGAACCCTATCACGTTTATCCTTTCTATCGTGCCCCCGCGGACATTGAGGACGACCACCTACCGAAAAACCTTTCGGGATGTCAAGGAATAGTCGAATTATGCGACAATGAAAAATTTCGCTTAGAACAATTCTTAGATGAGCATATACCGCGCTTACGACAAGCTCCGGGGCTCACTCATTTAACCGAACATCGGATCGACGTAGGAGGTCACCCCGCAATTAAACAACGGTATTATCCCGTGACTCCTATCGTACAACAATCTATTTACCAGGAGGTCGACCGTTTGTTAGCCGAAAATATTATCGAACCATCACAGAGCGACTGGTCGTCTCCTATCGTGATGGTTAAGAAGGCCAACGGCACATATAGATTTTGTTTAGATTTTCGACGGGTTAACGCCGTCTCCAAGAAAGACGCGTATCCTCTACCGTATATGAATGCCATCTTAGACAAACTTCGCTCTGCTCGATATATTACCGCTCTCGACTTGAGTCAGGCTTATTTTCAGATCCCTATGGCTTCCGATAGTAAGGAAATTACCGCGTTTACCGTTCCGGGAAAAGGCCTGTTCCATTTTCGGAGAATGCCCTTCGGATTGACCGGTGCCCCGGCCACCTTTCAGCGTTTGTTAGACAAAGTGATAGGGCCCGAGATGGAGCCACATGCTTTCGCCTACTTGGATGATATAATCATCGTGACTGCCGATTTCGATGAACATTTGGAGTGGCTGAAACGAGTCTTTGCGCGAATTACTGAGGCGGGCTTACTTATTAATCCTGAAAAGAGTGAATTCTGTAAATCCAATGTTCGATACTTGGGTTTCAGAATTGATGAAGAAGGCTTGCGTACCGATCCCGATAAAATCTCGCCAATTTTGCAGTATCCCCGACCCAAGAACGTTAAACAAATTAGACGCTTCTTGGGAATGACCTCCTGGTATCGCCGGTTCGTGCCAAATTTCGCTACCGTCGCCGAACCTTTAAATGGATTATTGAAGAAAAAGCAAATGTGGGTGTGGGACTCGGAACAAGAAGAAGCCTTTCACCTGCTCAAAACACGCCTAACGACGACTCCGATATTGACCTGTCCTGATTTCGATCTACCGTTCGTCCTTCAAACTGACGCGAGCACGATCGGATTGGGTGCCGTATTAACGCAGAGCAAGGACGATCAGGAATTTGTAATAGCGTATGCTAGTCGAACCTTGACCGATCAAGAACGGAAGTATTCCGCGACCGAACTAGAATGTCTTGCCGTATTATGGTCAATCAAGAAATTTCGAGGTTACCTAGAAGGGTACTCGTTTACTGTAGTGACCGACCATAGCAGTTTGCGATGGCTGCAAAATCTCAAAGATCCGACTGGTCGACTCGCCAGATGGTCACTCGATCTTATGCAGTACAATTTCGACGTGATGTATCGAAAGGGCTCCTTAAATCTGATACCGGATGCCCTGTCAAGGATGTACGAGCCACTCGAAGGAGAAACTGACGATTATGCCGCTGTTGAACCCTTCAATCCCGACTTGGCGAACACCATTCTCGCTTTCCCGAACGATACCGATTCCGCCCTCTATGAGTCACCCGATGAGTCTGGTTCGAAATTAGTAACCAACGAGTGCGTTCCGCTCTCCGTACCGCCGAGACTTGGCCAATCTTCCGGCACTCCTTTGGAGCACCTCCATGCCATCACTCGGAGCCAAGGAGCCGATCCAACCAACTCGAGTGTCGACACCCACGTTCCAGCTGACGAACCAAGCGGGCCCGCCCTCTTATCCGAAAACCATAATTTCGATGATTCTGGAGACGAGTGGTACAATAAACGTCGGTCGATTCTTGCCGAAACCCCGGAAAAACTTCCCAATTATCAGCTATATCACGGGAAAATTTATTACTACCGACCGCGGTCCGATACCGATGCAGAATTAAAAGATCTTCAGCCGTGGAAACTGGTCCTGCCACAAAACGTTCGTCAAGAAACCATAACCAATGCTCACTCGTTACCGCAAGCCGGACACCTTGGCGTCGAAAAGACCTACCACCGTCTAACAAGTCGCTATTTTTGGCCAGGAATGTATCGCGACATTGTAACTTTTGTAAGATGTTGCGATACTTGTCAGAGATGCAAGGTCGAGCAACAGCCTCCAAAAGGATATATGGGTCGTCGAATAGCCGAAATGCCCTGGGATATCGTGGCTGTTGACTTAATGGGACCGTTACCAAAAAGCGCTCGCGGCTTCGTGTATATTATCGTTTTCCAGGACCTCTTTACGAAGTGGATAGAGTGCAGTCCCCTGCGTGTCGCTACCGGAGCAAAGGTCAAAGAGGCGTTTCACGAAATGGTGCTTTCTCGTTGGGGAGCTCCAAGGGTTCCCCATTCGGATAACGGGACGGAATTTGTTAACAGAGTCATGAAAGATCTATGCTCGGAATATCGCCTGGTACGTTCAACGACCCCTCCGTATCGACCCGAAGCCAATCCCGTAGAGCGAACCAATCGAGTCCTAAAAACTATGATTGTTTCATTTTTAGAGGAAAATCATCGCGATTGGGATTTACATCTTTCCGATTTTCGTTTCGCGTATAATACTGCTTGGCACTCCGCTACGGGAATCACTCCCGCTTTCCTAAATTTAGGGCGCGAGCCGGAGCCGATCCGTCACTATCGTTATGCCGAGATTGAGACCCTAGACTCTACCTTACCTACCGATATTGATACTACCCTCTGGAAGCAACGAGCAAAACACATACGCGATCTGCAGGAGAGAATAGCGATGCGACTGGAGGGAACGTTTGATAAAACGGCACAGCGCTATAATGCTCATAGGCGGGATATTCGCTTAAGACTTGGCGATTTAGTATTGACAAAAACTCGCAAATTATCGTCGGGCGAGGATCGAGTAGCCGCGAAATTATTCCCGAAATATCACGGCCCCTATCGTGTCATCAAAGTCCTATCACCTACCGTCTACGAGATCGAGAGTCTCGACGGTCAAAAACGAGTGAAAACGCATCTAGTCGACGTTAAAATATATACTCCTCCCCCTTAACTCATTTCCGCAACACTCTCTTAATTTTTTTTTAATCCCATACGAGACTTTATTATCCTACCGAGGTGTATTTCAAGACGGCCCTAACCCGTCTCTCGTGAATTCCAGCAGTAAACGATAATTATCGATAATTCGTATTTTCTGTCTACCACCAGAGTTGACTTGTTCACGCTCGATGTCGGGCGAAAGCCTCCATTTGTTTGTGCTTGATGTCAGCCGAGCGCCATCTCTGAGTCGAACTCGGAGTCCGCAGCGAGCCCCTACTTGTTTATGTACGGCGTCGGTCGAAAGCTCCCGCTACCGCGGTCGCGGATCAAAACATGGGAGTTCGCGGAAAGCCGCCAGGACGACGTTACAATAGCAGAGAGGGAAGGATCGTAGCGAGTAAGAATCGTAACCCATCGGCCCTCGTCGGGATCCGCCGCGAGTCAGGTCGATACATGAATTTACGAATTGGGGAGTGGGGATATTCACAGGCCCTCGTACGCAGTATTCCCCAGTAGTAGTTGCGGAAAGCACAGGAAGGGTGGTCGGACCTACACTAAGCGTCGAAATCACAGTTATCAGTCTCGCAAAAGCCGACATCACTTATCGGCCACCACCTTCTGAGACTCAGACTAATTGGGTATCGCCTTCCCTCCCGCACATCCCGCGGAACGATTAAGCTCCTGGGTCCTGTCGCCGATACGATGCCTTTCCTCGCCAGGGATTCCACCGTGCTCGCACCTCTTGCTGACTTCCTGCCCGAAATCAACAGCCTACTTCATCGGCCAGGCCTTAACCAGGCCATAGAGGAGACTATAGTGCGTTACCATCGGTCCCGAGAGACCTCGGGATATTCCCACGAGCCAACCCCAGAGGAGTTACAGCGAGATCAACTGCCCTTGGGATCCGAAGTCACTCTTGCTTTTCTATTTACTATTGGCGGCCTCCCTACATCAAAGCCGGGAGAACATAACCAAGGACCAGGAGAGACCGGCCCAGAGAACCGGAAAAAACAATGCGACGCTGCCACGAATACGGAACTCCCGGAAAAGAAGCTCCTAACCCGGCATGTGGAGACACAAACCCAACCTTTCGTCGGGCGAATACAACATTCCTGTGGGTGCCCCGTTGGTCCTCGCACCGTCAGGAGCTACTCGGAGGAGCCCGAAGATGAGGCAATTCCAGGAGGGACTGAGGTTGTGGACCCACCCCCCTCGGCAAACCCTCCCACCTCTCATCCTCCACACGACATCGATGCCATCCCTAAGGACCTATCCTCGCCGGCAACTACCGCGAACACTAACACCACGGAGTCCCAACTCATGCCATCCACGCGTCGTCCTCGACGAGTCGACCCTCGGGCATGCCATAATTGCGGCACCATAGGGCACACATACAGCCAGTGTTTGGAAAAGCGCCGCCGCTTTTGTTATCGGTGCGGCAAACCGAACGTTAGTGTCCGAGAGTGCCCTCGGTGCGGATCCGGGTGGGCCTCAGAAACCGCGACCCGGCAGGCACATGTTGAGATCAAGAACCAGAAGGCTGAGATTAGCTCTAAGAGACCGACCCCCGCAGACTATTATGTCTAAAAAGAGAGGAACGATCTTTTTATTTTTTTTTGTTTTGTGATACTAATTTATCTCTATTCTTGTGTTCTTCTCTGACTCCGTCCCTCCCACGAATCATTTTATTTCCTTTTGTTTTTGTAAGGTTGCCCTGACCAGGAAAGGGAGGGGGATAGGAGGTTTATTAACCCTTTTTCAACTCATATTTGTTGATTAAGCCTATTCCACGCCAAGGATGTGTTATATTCGTGAATCCTACCGTCATGTCATTTAGTTAGTTTGTATTCCTTCATAATAAATACTTTGTGACTGGACCAACTGTGTCCACCTACCATATGTTAATCGTACCAATATCATAATAAAATATACTTTGTTTGTGTAACCATGGTTTGATTGTGCTAATTCCAAAATCCAAAAAAAAAAAAAAAAAAAAAAACAATCCTGCGTATGGCAACTTGTCCGCGTTCTGGCTGGTCGAACGGAGGGAGAGCCTAAGTTCGGTCTCCCATCACAAGGAGGGGGGAGTTGTGACGTGGCCAATCCTACGTGGTTGGGTGGCGTCACAAACTTAATGGCTGGAATCCTCCTGTCGCTATCGGTTGCTCCCTCGAGTTTGACTGTTCTAAAAATAGGCTAGAAATCGGCCCATAAGCTAATCGATGAGCATGCTAGACTAAGCTTTTCAGCACCAAGGTCGGAGGGAGACTCCAGGATCGCTGCGGAACCCCGCCACCAACCAAGGTTAGAGATCCCATTTCTCCATTTATTTATTCGTTTTTATACCGCTACCGACCGGTAATCGTTAGTTCCCTAGTATATTACGTTTTCCGGCTTTCTTTGCGTACCCGGCGCTCCGTTGACCCAGTAATCGTGTGTACGGCGTGTCGACCGGAGTGGGGGCCTTGCCTCTCCGCTCTCATACTCCTTTACCACCCCAAGGAAGGACACCAGCCACCTCAGGATCGTCGAAAATAACCCCCTCAGCTTCGCCCTCTCGCCTTCTGGACTCCCGATAGTCATCGCATCCCTAATCAACCGATTGGGACCAGAACAGCAGCTCTATAGGCCGCTGCGCTATACCCGATAGGCCTGAGTAACGTAAAGTACTCAGACTATAAAGAAGGATCATATCCGGATGGAGTAATTATCGCCTAGCCGCCCTCGCGGAGAACACCTATCGACAATTGATTACGAAGCAGCCTCAGCTCAAATCCATCGTTACCGCTGCCGCCAACATCAATATTTGGAGTCGTTCAGGACGGAACTTCCGCCTGACGACGGAAAAGAAGAGAAAAGAGCTAGAGAAGAGGATAGCCTAGCCTCGCGGATCCTCGTGAACCTTCGATAAGGCGACCGATATCCGAGCCTAATAATGACTAGGTGGGGATGATCGAGAGGTACCGAGAGGACTGTACCGCTATGGCAGTCGAAATTTGGCCCTTGTTGGAATCCGAAGTGAATCTGGAGCTCTCCGAACCTGACCTGTGGCCGCCTCCAGGAGCCGGATGGAATCTATCGGACCAACATTGTCCTGAGGAAAAGCTGCCGTATTCGAGAGGAAGAGTTTGAGGTGAAGGATCTGGGAAATTGAGCTGATCGGTGAGTGCCTCCCTCGGGTCGACCATGCCAGTAATTGCCTAATTTGCGTTATATCGAGTCAATTCTCGTAGTTGCCAGAAAACCTTTAATTTTAGCTTTGCGTGGGATCATGGCCCGGAATTCAATACCGATGCATTGAGGAATTATTAAAGTAGAGTCCCGAGAAGCCCGCTGGAGAGAAACGAATTATTTTCCGTAGTATTTTAGTGATTTATCGTTGGCGGTGTCGCGCGTCGAGGCCTGCCTGTTGTAGGCTCGACATAATTTTCGATATCTTTATAGAGTCTTGCCGGGACAAAATTGCCCGAGTTTTGTATCGTTTAACGGATTGATAGTCCAAGATTGAGTGTCGCCGGGCATCAATTCCGTCTCCAGCTCACTTTCAGCTTGAAGAATACGTTCTCCGCTTTTGAGGCGTGTGAGATGGGTAGAGTCCTGTTTGCTTAAAGATTCGCGTCGATTAATTGTCGGTATGGGTGATTGGCCGTGATCATAGGCAAGATTCACCACCTTTTCTCTAAAGTGAATTGTATCCTCCTCATGTACCTCTACCCTATGCCCTCTTGTGTCGGCAGGATACATTCTGTATTGTACTAGCCTTTCGCTTGTATGTCTCGGTAAAGAGTGGATACGTGTAATACTCTGGAAAACTATCATAAATTGTCATAGAGTGTGGCGGGCCAATCGATTTACGAATTTCGACTTTTGTTCTTATAATTTGATTCTGAGGTGTTATCAATCGTTGTAAATATCTTATTTTGTGAATAAACCTCAGAGTTTTCATAGGTAAATCGTGCCTTTTCCTTTATTCGGATTTTGCCTCCTTAGTTAAAAATTACCTTAGCCGCTTTATCGAAAGCCTCTCCTAACCAGACCCCTCTCCATTATCCAGATCGGGACCGAGCTAGCCCAGCATTTTGGGGAAAATATCGCTATATCGAACAGGTGAATGATGCAGAGAGCAATGTACTAAAGAAAACTGGTCTATGTGGACCTGGCGCCCAACATACCGTTCATAGAGTTTATTTAGAGCATTTGGAGAAAGACGCAGGAATCATCGCGTATTAGTTTTCGGCTGTATGGTATCGTTTCCCCGAATACCGTTTTGTAGAGTAAGCAGTATTTTGTTCTACGCGGCGAGTTTTATCCACTAGGGATTTTTGCCGCGTAACAATATTAATTTCATTTAAAAACTACAACGATTGTTCAACTAGCAAACCCCTGCTCCTCAACCTTGAATTCACGTGAAAAATGATAAAACGATATCATCCAAAGTATGGACGAGGTAGTAGAAGAGGAGGATAATAACCTGTTAATAGCTATTGTGAAGTGGAGAAATCTAATACGTATTGATAGAGAAAATAATAATAATTATACATTTCGTATTGAGCTTACATCTCTACCATTCTCAGTCTACCGAGTTTGCTTGACGTGATAGTTTCTACAAAAAAAATGGGTGTAATTAAATTGTACAGATTATCTACTGAACAAAATATTGAAAACATTCTAAATATGGATGAATTAGTGGAGGAAGAAGAAGAAGAAGTAGATTTGGAAGGAGATTGGGGTGAAATAGAAGACGTGAATAACAACGCGTTTACCGCGATTGTGAGAATGTTGAGGAAGAAGCTTCAGCGGCAACAATCCACATCAAATATCCAGTCTGATGGGGATAATGACGATGATGATGATGATGATGATGATGATGAGGTTCATCTATCAGATTTTAGTAGTGAAATGGAGTGGGAGGGTATTGATATGGAGCAAGAAATTTCTCCAGAAAATATATTACGGTTCGATGAGGATAATGACGTTCTCCAGCTACTGGAAACCATCAACAATCGGTAAGAATCAATGAAAAAAAAAAAAAAAAAAAAAAAAAAAAAAAAATTTTATCAATTGCTTGGATAAGTAGTATAATAAATATTTTTTCTCGTAGATGATACCGCTCCTACTGCTACTCTCACTACCACTTCATTTTTATAATATTTTATTATTAAATTTAATTATAACTTTTTTTTTATGTGTGTTATTAAAAATATATTTATAAATTTTAATTAAAAAAACAAAAAAAAATATCGTTCATTTCACAACCTCAAAATTCTATTTCTCCTTCTCCTTCTCTTTGACTGCGTTCCGCTTCTCGGATAGGAGGCTAATACGTTTTGATAAAGAGTAGACTAATATGTATGTATTGATAAAGAAGAAAGAAAGGTATCAGATTAACTACAAAATACGTGTGTAATCAGTAAGTTCATATTTCATTGGAAGATCGTTTTGCATCTGAGCGACTAGTGACGAAAAATCTTGAGATCATTTTAACGCTAGCAACGACAGTGACAATGTTCTGTGATACACCTAAAAAACGAGACATTTTTGAGGATAATCCTGATTTTGATGCCTTGATTGAAGACCTTGTGGGGATAATAAGTGAAATAGAGGAACAAATAGAGGAAGAGGACGAAGATTTGTTGAGGAATCCGGAGGATAATCCTGAATTTAGCGCCTTGGTTAAAGAACTTGTGGAAATAATGGGTAAAATGGAGGAAGAAGTGCAAGAGGACGAAGATTTGTTGAGTGACGATCCTGATTTGATAGTACTAGTTGAAAAACTAGTGGAGCTCAGAAATCGAATACAAGAAGGGCTACAGCAAGCGGAGCAAGAGCAGGTGGAATAAGAGGAAGAAGAAGAAGAAGAAGAGCATGAGGAGGAGGAGGAGGAGGAAAACGAAGGAGAAGCAGCGAAAGCCTAAAAATCTTTTTGTGATTTTTGTAAGTATATTTGCTTTGTTAAAATAGTTATTACAATATCAAAAAAAAAAAAAAAAAAAAAAAAAAAAAATAACAAAATGTTTTTCAAATATGTCCCAGGTGAAAAATATGGCCACACAAACGGAGTCCATTGCTACAAGAACTGAGGCTACGCAAATGGAGCCTCAGATAGATCTCACACCACATTACTGGTGTACAAATTGTACAAAATATGGTCACCTACGCATCAATTGTTCACTACCAGAGTGGTGTAGCATTTGTCATAAATATATACATCATGCAATTGAATGTAAAAAAAATTTCTAAAAAAAGCATTGTAAATAAAACCTTTTTAATACTTCAATAAGTTATAATTAAAAAAAAAAAAAAAAAGATTCCCTTTTTTCTAACTTACGAAAAAAAAAAAAATATGGGGGAGCGATCACTGGATCGCTCTCTACGAGTATTCTCTCTCTCTCTCTCTCTCTTTCTCCAAAGCGTCTACACTATTCGCCTTAAAAGAAGTCGGTCGCGCGGGCACCCAGGAGCGTAAAGACTCGGTTGGGCACCCCCCCAACTCTCATCCCAGGAGCGTCAAGATTCGCTTGGGCACCGCTCTTTAAGGAATTTAAGGTAAAAGGGGGAGGCCACATTTGTACCCCCCCACCAAAGGAGTCAGAGGGGGGATACACGCGACAACTATCGGTAGTTAGCGATACCGACAATCATCGATGGAATCTCTCTCTCTCTCTCTCTCTCTCTTTCTCTCTTTCTCTACGTCCACTGCTTAACGTAAGAGGGGGGGTCACGTGTGTACCCTACGAGTTTAACGTCGGGGGAGGAGGATGCGCATGCGCACAACCGCTCGAGGAGAGGGGGCAATTCCCCTACTTCCCTTGCCCCCGCGGGACCCCGACCCCCTCGTCACCCGGTCATAGAACCATCCTAGCTACTCTACTTATGTATATATATATATTCGCAAAGCGAATTTAATTTTATTTCGATATCTTTACGAAATTACTTTAGCATTTTTCCCTTTGTTTTTCGCGACTTTCAGGGGAACTTGGATAACGGACACTTACGGAATATTGCGCCTGCTAATTAATAAATTAATTATTAATTATTAGTTATTAATTATTGATTAGTAAATTATTTAATCGCGAATTACAATTAGTAATTTCATATTCAAGTTTATTTTGTTTTTTTTTGGGAAGGTTTGACTTCCGTACATTAGTCAGAGCTGCATTTCCGTAATCCTCCGAATATAAATAAAATCGAGAACATTATCGTTTCGATTCCCAATTAGGATTTTCTTTATTTTTTGTATACCTTGCCTTTTCTTTTCAGGAATTACTAATGGTTTAAATTGTGTTTTACCCATTTGTGTGTGTATTCCTTTTCGGTAACGCGTACGCGGAAATCTTTTTGTTGCTTTTCCTTCGATTTTCTTCGGGAAATAGACATTTTCTAGTAATTATTTTTCGGTTTTCGCGTTCATTTTAGTGATGGCTACCGCGACTTTCGGTAATTTAGGATGGATAGAGGAATTAACAGAGGAGGAGGCTCGGAAGATCCTCAGTCAATATCGTTTAGACGATAAGGGCATATTACCCACCCTTCGTCAGAGGCTTCGAAAGCACTTTGCGCGTGAAAAGAGTTCGGCATTACCGCGTACTCCTCCGGGTACCCAGTCTCAACAAACTACGCGTGCAGCTATGGATATTTCCCAGCTTTTGGAGAAAGCTGCTATTACCGTACAACCTTTAGAATTAGTTGAAGATATACCGAATCCAGTTCGGGTTACGCGACCAGACACTCCTACGCCAATTTCGCAGGAAGTTTATACCTCCATTCGTGCCGGGACGCGTAGGAAAGAATACCATGCACCCGTTGAGTCTAGGGATGTTCGAGATCGGTCGCTTTCACCTCCGCGAGGTTCGTCCACTCCCACTCGTGCAGATTTCGACGAGTTTAAACGGGACGTGCACGACATGATTGGTCAGCTGCGAGATGTGGTTTTGCAGATGCGTACTACATCCGCAGTCCCGACTGCTCCTGCTCCAAGGGAAGAATACTTCCCCGAAGAGGAAGAGCCGAGGGAAATATATCACCGCCCTAATAGAGGTCACTTTCAGACACCGCGTTTTCCTCGACCTCTCGCGAATAGGGACTATGCCGCGCAATTCAACCAATTACATTCTACATTGAAAAGAATGAACGTTTCGTTTAGCGGCAAGTCCGGTGAAGATGTAGAAGCTTTTTTAGCGCGTATCGCGGAAACTCGCATTATTTTCGACCTTCCGGATGCGGAATTATTGAAGTACCTTCCTTTGCTTTTGTCGGATATGGCTCTCCACTGGTTTCGGAGTCACCAACGAGATTGGGAGAATTGGGCACATTTTGAACGCGCCTTTCGTTCGCGTTTCGGGGCTCGTTCGCTTCAGGTATCTTTGCGGGTGGAAATCGCCCAACGTACCCAAGCGGAAGATGAACCCGTAGACCATTACCTCACGTGTATTCGGGTATTATTAGAACGAGTTTCACCTCCCATGTCGGAAGAAGAGTGGATCATTTGGGCGCATACGAACATGCTCCCACGCATCCAAGCGCTTATAGATATCAATAATATCATCTCTTTCGATGCATTAGAATCCCGCGCTATCCAGATCGAGAGTAGTTTAGCTCGTCAAAGCCGGTATCGAGCACCACCCTTACCGGAACATTCTCTTTTTCCCGATTTAGCTTTCGGACGACCCGCTCGACGTACGCGTACCGCCATGGCTGCTGAGGAGCAACCTGTACTGATAGCACAGGAGAAACCTAAGAAATTAAAAGCCGTGAAGAATATACCGTCACCTGCACCTTCCATATCGTCGAGTTCGGGAACGATTACTAATCCGTTCGTGTCAGAACCTATCGAACCACAGTCGTCCTTCGCTATCGACTTCGCGTGTTGGAATTGTAAAGAACGTGGACATCGATATTCGGAGTGTCCAAAACCTCGTTCGCGATTCTTTTGCCACCGATGCGGTCTTGAGGGAGTTACGGTGCGCAATTGTCCTAAGTGTACGGGAAACGTACCCGGGACACGATAAATACCGGCTCGTGTCCAACCACTAGATTATCGCATACACAATTTCCTGCGGTCAACTTAAACCCTTGCCGCCTTTCGCGAGATTTCTCGTCCGGTATCGAGAAAATATACTCGCTAACTACCGCCCTTTTGTATATACAAATTAGAGTTCAGGGCCACTCTTTCTTAGCTTTAGTTGATAGCGGCGCATCGCCCACTTTTATTGGTAAATCCGGTCTTTTAAAAATTTCGTCGGCCGATGTTAATGCTTCTACGGTTCCTCCGGTTACGATAGTGACTGCTGATGGACATCGCGAAAATCTATCGCAATGTTACCCACTACAGTATCAAATAGAAGGTCGTAGCCAAGTCGTTCCTACGCTTTTCTTTCCGTCTCTGGCCGTACCCCTTATTTTTGGTATTGATGCTTTACAACAATTCGGGATTGTTATTAATTATCAGGATCGAACGTGGAGTTACCGAGACGATCCTAGTCACTACTACCGCTTCGTGGATGCTCAGGATAATTTTTATAGCTGCAATGCTCTCCGTGTTCTCACCGATACTGAGTCCGAGCAGCTAAGGACCTTCCTAGACGAACGAATTCCGATTTTGAAACGGGCTCCGGGATTAACCAATTTAACGGAACATCGCATTATAGTGGAGACCCCGACAGCCATCAAACAGCGATACTACCCTGTGTCACCGGTGATACAACAAGCGATTAATCAAGAAGTAGATCGGTTGTTACACGAAGATATTATCGAGCCTTCTGACAGTGATTGGTCATCTCCTATTGTCATGGTGCGCAAATCCAACGGTTCCTACCGGATTTGTTTAGATTTTCGCAAAGTCAACGAAGTCTCACGTAAAGACGCCTACCCTTTACCTTTCATGAATTCGATTCTGGATAAATTACGTTCAGCTAACTATATTTCCGCTCTTGATCTAAGTCAGGCCTATTTTCAAGTCCCGATGGAAGAATCTAGTAAATCCGTCACTGCGTTTACTGTGCCAGGACGTGGACTCTTCCAATTCAAACGAATGCCATTCGGACTTACAGGTGCTCCAGCGACTTTCCAACGGCTATTAGATAAAATTATTACGCCGGATATGGAACCCCATGCGTTCGCGTATCTAGATGATATTATAATCGTTACGCAAACCTTCTCCGAACATCTCGAGTGGCTAGATAAAATCTTTAAACGAATTATTGCTGCTGGACTTTTAATTAACCCGGATAAGAGTGAATTCTGTAAAACTAGCGTTACATATCTCGGTTTCATCGTTGACCATCGTGGCCTAAGTACGGATCCAGAGAAAATTAGACCCATTATCGACTATCCCGCACCTCGGAATATCAAAGAACTTCGTCGTTTTATCGGTATGGCTTCGTGGTATCGCCGTTTCGTTCCCGATTTCGCAACCATTGTCGCCCCGTTAAATCAATTGCTCAAGAAAAATCAGGCTTGGGTTTGGGCTACGCCACAGTCCAACGCGTTCGATACCTTAAAGCGCAAATTAACTTCGACACCCACGTTAGCGTACCCGGACTTCAATCGAACCTTTTGCCTTCAAACCGATGCGAGTAACGTCGGACTCGGAGCCGTGCTCACGCAAACTCATGAGCAAGGAGAATGCGTTATCGCGTACGCAAGTCGTACTCTCACCCCAGCCGAAATGAAGTATACCACTACCGAATTAGAGTGCCTTGCTGTTCTATGGTCGATTAAAAAGTTTCGTGGCTATCTAGAGGGGTATAAGTTTACGGTGATGACGGATCACAATAGCCTACGATGGCTTAACAACTTAAAAGATCCCTCCGGTCGTTTAGGTAGGTGGGCTTTAGAACTAATGCAATACGACTTCGAGATCGTATATCGGAAAGGTTCCCAAAATTTCGTACCGGATGCCCTTTCACGCATACCCAGCTCCGGTGAGCTCAAACTCTGTTCTCTCGCAGCTTCTATGAACTACCCCACAACGGGATGGGCCGATACCACCGACTCGTGGTATACCACTCGTCGGGACACTCTTAAAGCCACACCTTTCAAATTCCCGGACTGGAAGATTGAGAAGGATCTCTTATATTATCGACGTAGTTCCAGTCGATACCATGAGGAACTGGAAGACCTCGAACCGTGGAAGCTAGTCGTACCGAGTGAGTTTCGCGAAGATCTTTTGCATGAATTTCATGACACCCCCATGTCAGGTCATCTAGGTGTCGATAAAACCTACCACCGAATTAGTCGATGTTTTTATTGGGTTGGGATGTATCGAACCGTCCTGGATTTCGTCCGTAAATGCGATATCTGCCAGCGTACCAAAGTGTCCCAACAACCACCAGTGGGATTAATGGGTCGTAGATTCGTGGAGCAGCCTTGGGAAATAGTCGCGGTCGATGTAATGGGCCCTCTACCGAAAAGCTTACACAAAAACGCCTATATCGTTACTTTCCAAGACCTTTTTACGAAATGGATTGAATGTCGGGCCGTACGTACAGTAAATGGTGCGAAAATTAAAGAACTCCTTCTTGATCTGGTGGTCACCCGTTGGGGAACCCCTCGAGTGCTTATTTCAGACAATGGAACAGAATTCGTAAACAAACTACTCGAGCAAGCTTGTCGGGAATATAAAATTCACCATTCGACCACTCCCGTGTATCATCCCCAGGCCAACCCTGTCGAACGTATTAACCGGGTCGTCAAAACCATGATCACAGCGTTCGTCGGTAAAAACCAACGTGAGTGGGACGCACACTTATCAGAGTTCAACTTCGCCTACAATACCGCCCACCACTCCGTTATCGAGTGTAGTCCGGCTTTTCTAAATTTCGGTCGGGATCTCAAGCCTCTTCCTCGAGAACTCGAGATGGTCAACGATACGCCTCTCGCCGCTGACTCCTCTACTGTCAATCCGTGGAGAGAACGAATGAAACGGATGAGAGATCTTCGCGAATGGGTCACTTCCAAATTAGAGTCCGCATATCAACAACAGGCCGAAAAATACAATTTACGACGACGAGAACGGCCTCTGAAAATTAACGACTTAGTCCTCTTTCGGCACCGACCTCTTTCGTCCTCCACTAATTTCTTCTCAGCCAAACTCGCTCACCGTTATCAAGGACCGTATCGCGTAATTCACTTCCGTTCTCCTACAGTTATCGAAATCGAACATGTAGAAGCTAAAACGCGTATCAAAACGCACGTCAACGATGTAAAATTATACGTCCAGTAATGTCGTCCGCAGTTCCCGTTGTGCTCGTCTCTTCCCATCCTCTGTAGATCGGGACTCACCGCTATTATTTTTTTTTAGCCACTGTAGGAAGTCTCGTCCCGACTTTCGGCTCCCCCACCGCGACGTGGTGGCCGCAGCCAAAGGAGAAGCTCTCTCCTATATTAAGGAGATGTTGGACGTCTGGCCGGAACTGGAGGCGGAGGTCCTTTCTTTCATTTATCGTGACCCCCCGCCCCCCGTGCAACGGGGATGCTTTAATTGTGGCTCTTCCCGCCACAATTATTCCCGCTGCCCTCGGCCCAGGACAGGGGCCTTCTGCTTTCGTTGTGGACGGCGGGGATATTCCACGCGGACCTGCCCGCGATGTAGTCCGCAGTACCAGCGCCCAGCCCCGTTGGACATTGACCTATCAGGCGAGCCAGGCCCGTTCCAGCGCCGATAAGGCCTTCCATGTCTCGGCCCCCCCCCCTTGTATATATATATATATATATTATGCCCATGAGGGCCTTCGATAAATATATCTGTGTTTTATATATCTTTGGCATTCCATTTTATTTTTGACGCTGACAGACACACCGACCTCTCGGAACATCACCAACCTCGGACTCATGCATCGGGAACTAATATCATTTTCTTCCCTACCGTAGCTACCGTTTACAGGTTTACCAGGGTCACGGGAATCCTAACTTGGGAATACGGTGATTTCGAGACATTAATTCTTCTTTTGGAGCTTCTCTTTTTTTTTCTTTTTCCTCTTTTTCGCGAGTATTCGAGATTCGATAGCGTAATTGCGTGAAATAGTATTTGCGACCAGTATATTATGTTGGTTACGTGTGGATTCTCGTATAGTTCTTTGTATATACTTTCTCTTCTTTAGGTTACGTTTTCTTACGATTCTGAGTTTCGGTGAACTCCGTATCGTATTACTTTAGTTTGCTTTTGTACAGATTTCGATTCGTATCGTGTATATCGCTACAGTTAGTATAGATTACGATTACGTTTTGTATGAAGTATATTCTTTATCGTATATACCTTTTCGATTCCGTACAGTACCGTGTAGATAATTTCGTTTAGTATAGAACCTTACAGTGCGTATCACGCTTATTTTGTACAGATATTTTGCAGTACCGTGTATACCGCTTAGTATTAAGCTACCGTTATATTATCGTGTAAATAGCCCATCTCGAATATAGCGTTTCTTTTCGTTTTTGAAAATGCCGACTTACGACTACTACAGATTCACGTAGCACTTGGGACGAGGAGCTACCGATTCCGTCTGACGTTTACGTCGAATCCAGTTACGTCCTCGCGTATCGTCGTTTAGTGAGGTGAGGGGTGTTCGACCTCGATTCGGTCTCTTTTTCGTGGGAGGATAGAGTTGTGACCATGTACTATTTTAAGATAGTACATGTTCACTAAAAAAATATATATATATATCTATCTATAGAACATTGAGACATATTATGGTCATATTATCAAGGCCATAATATCATGTCCTATACGCTTGGCCTACCTATCATCGGAAATACCGTATAACGTTCGGTGATTGATAGGTCATAAAGTAAAGTAACGATCGTGGCCCATAAGTCGTATGTTAAATGGGTCTAACGAACTACGGCCTTCCGCGGCTCCCGAATATTCAAGTTGAATTTTCGGAAGAAGTCGGACCTTGGATCTGATTGGTGGTACCAATAGCTTAATCGGCTCCGCCAAATAGATTTAGCGTTACGAAAAGTTGGGGATAAGGGACCAACAGCTCGTTGCTGGTGTCTCCCGATTTTTGCGACACTCGTATCTTAGTTCTGAAAAGGATCAGACGCATTTTCGGCAACTCGTTATTTAGTCCTGAAGAAGATCGGACGTGATTTTCGGCAACTCGTATTCCGGAAAAGACGTAGTGAATAACTGTGGAAGCTGCTCTGCTCTGCTCCTCGCTGCTCTGCTCTGCTCTGCTTCGACCTGCTCTGCTCATCTCGGCTCTACGCTGCCTGACGCTGCTCAGCTCCGCTCTGCTCTGCCCTGCTCGACGCTGCTCTGCCCTGCTCTGCTCTGCTCTGCTCCGATCTGCTCTGCTCTGATCTGCTCTGCTCCGATCTGCTCTGCCCTGCTCTGCTCTGCTCGACGCTGCTCTGCGCTGTCCTGCTCTGCTCTGCCCTGCTCTGCTCTGCTCTGCTCCGATCTGCTCTGCTCCGATCTGCTCTGCTCAGCTCTGCTCGACGCCGCTCCGCTCTGCTCTGCTCTGCTTTATCCTGCTCAGCCGTCGTTCTCCAGCTCCAACGGAAAAGGTTAGCGGGAGTCCCAGCTCCTAGAAATCCTTATATCACGAGTAAACTTCGGAAACGCGCTTAATAGCCGTGAAATCGTCAAAAACCACGAATTACGAGTTAAACATACTCCCAAAGTGCGTGGATTGGGAATGAGGGACACATATGAGAAATTGGAACAATGGTCTAATATCGAGAAACTTTGAGATTCGCTAGTAATTCAAGGACACCGTCGTCTTTTGGGTTTTCGGATATGAAATGTACATAGTTTTTATCTATAACTTACGTTAAGTCCTTTTATCGTTTACCGTGTATATAATGTCGTATTAAAGTATTGTATTTTCCGAGAAATTGGTTATGCGCTTACAGTATAGTTGATGGGTCGAATTCGGGTATAAAGAGTGACCGGGATATTCGTTCAGTTTCGAATTTCAGTTACGTTTCGTACAGTTCGTCGCGTTTAACCAGGGGTGCATCCCGAGGTCGAATTCTCCCCGAAAGGAGCTACCTCGTTCGATCACCTCGTGGTAATACAGTTCGTTTTCTCGTCAGAAGGAACCCCGGAGGTGAATTCTCCCAGAAAGAGCTACTCCGTTCGGTTCTCTTCGCGAGAGTATAGTTTCGTTTAGTTAAAAGGTCGCAGGAGAAACACCTGCCTTGGGTAGGCCTTTATTTGATTAGTTAGTTGTTTAGTGAAGAAATTTGTTGGATTGATCCCGAGCACTCCGGAAAACCGTTTTCTACGCCATTTCGAGTTATAGTTTTGTAGAATACGAATAACGATCTATGCGCTATGAAGTCTGACAAATACAGCAATGTCTTTTTTGGAAATATAGACACTTTATTATCGAATATAGTATGTAGTGATTTGACCTGAACTGCCAAATCCTTTTGCATTTTACGTTTCAGGAACTCACCCACTCTCCGCTTCCGCAATCCTACTCTTATATTCACTGAGCTAGTTGGCATTTTAGTTTGACGAATACAGTATTTTGCAGTCACTACAGTACAGTGGTTCTTTCGGGAACCTGGCGCCCAACTTACGTTACAGATTTTGATTTAGTTACAGCTTACGAATATCTTAGGGTATGCCAAAATTTTTGTAGTGTAGCAGTACATAAACCATCTAGCATAAATGATATAGTAAAATTATCCAATTAAAAAAAGTAGTGAAATCCAAATATTAGGCAAGTATATTTTTTCACCTTAACAAAAGTTAAATTTTTGAAAAAAAAAAGGAACAACAAAGTTACTTGCCGGGTCCGTAATGTTCATGCACAGTGGGAAATGAATCGTGTGTGATTCAAGTATAGCGTAGTATAGCAAATTTCATATTAGGATAAAGATTGAAGTTAGCCGAACTACAGACGATTCAATTTCTCACTGTGCATGGACATTACGGGCCCGGCAAGTAACTTTTTTGTTCCTTTTTTTTTCGAAAATTTAACTTTTGTTAAGGTAAAAAAATATATTTGCCTAATATTTGGATTTCACTACTTTTTTTAATTGGATAATTTTACAATATCATTTATGCTAGATGGTTTATGTACTTGCCGCCTTTTTTTACAGGCGAAGTCTGTTTTGTGGGGGATTTCATAACGTTTTGTAAGAGAATATATATTTAATAAATTAAATTATTCTTTTAAATTCTACAGAATTTAAAGAAAATTTCCACATTTCTCATGTTTTGAAACTACAGCGCTTAACTAATAAAAATATCAAGAGACACGGTAGTGTCTCGACGGCAAGTACATATAAAAGTAGATAATGACATGTCTATACCGCCGAGCACTACCGTTATCTTATACAGTAGGTTTGGCCGTCTCAATTTTCAAACCGAATTTTTTCCGTGAATGATCCACTGTCATGATTTAAGTAAAGCTTTCCTTAAACTAGTTTGGAACAAGCTTTCATTTAAGACCATGAACATTAAAAATGGTTCATGCAATCCAGAGATCTCATACTGAGTTAGCTATATATTGTTATGGGTTCACACCGTGACAAACTAATTCAAGTACTTTTGGTACAACTAAATTTATTTAGTCCTTGTAGAGTTATTTTACAATGTTGAATTATAAAAATAAATTATAGTTATACAGGTTTTTAGAGGTTTTAAATAAAAAGATTATCTAATTGAAGTTAGGTTGAAATTAGAGTAACTTGGGAGCTAATGCTCGGTTAAAGTCAGATGACATGTTCTAGTTACTGCTGGGCCTGGACTGATCGGTCAGGAACCGAGCAGTCAAGTCGTTGCCTCAAAATGCATCGATTCTCATGACCATATATGGTATGGTTTTAGGGAATCGATCGTGCGTCAGTGGTTACTAAGTCAACCGTGCGTCAATAAGACGATTGTTCTAATAGCTGACTAAGATTTTTAGCCACGCGCGCTCTGAGGCCCTGGCAACAGAGAAGTACTGTTGCCTAAGAAAGAGGTTCAGGTTGCATACGAATGACGCCACACGGCTCTTGGTTAGAATGCAACCGGAGCCTTTTTGAATTAAACTAACTTTTATTAATTAAATGTTTTAATTCTAGTTATTGGCTAGTTAATAGAGAAAAGTAGTATAAGTAGTTATATGTATATAACACCCCTCCCCCCCTGGGGGAAGAGTACCATAAGGGACTCTTAATTGTTTACAGCACGGACATGTGGTCGGAGTTTTGAGAGTTAACATCCTCTTGCATCTCCATCGCTTCTTTTTTTATTACTCTGGTCCTTGGCTTGGGTGTGGGCCTACGTTGACAATAGTGCCACAATGCGTAGAGTCCTATTGAAAGTAGTAGTAAAACCAAGGCTGAGTATGAGGATACTGTGTGGTGAAACAGGTAGTGGCCCGTCCCTTGACCTTTTTTTTCTAGGTCCTTCTCGAGGTCCTTTAATTGAACGCTGAGGGTGTTGAGTTCGTTCACTTTGTTTAACACATTGTGAAGTCGAGGTATCTTGTTGGTGTCCGCTGTATTCATGCTCTTTTTGGGATCAATTGTATTTAGAGAAAAATTATAGTTTGGAATGTAATTCCTTCGCTTGCTTATTCTATAGGTTTGTACGGTTTCCAATATAAAATCAGTAGCTGTTAGCAAACAATTATTATGTAGGTAAATTGTCCCGGAGCCCATTAATTCTACGCTAAATTTCGGTTTATTTTTACAAATTATCTCTATAATTTCTTTATGCGGAGTCGTAAATATCCATGATGATGGATTGTTCATTGGTATCAGCATTGGCTGAACCAGGTGTACTGCCTTATGTTCACATGTATCTGTTTCTATCGCTTTAAGATATAAGGCAATTTCACATGGGTTTACGCTTTTTATCTTTATCATCGGTTTTTCTAACGGGCAAAAATATTGGTCGTTATTTATGTTACAATTTCCTAATTCTTTTAGGTCATATTCTGTGTACCTTTCTGTTGTACTATCTATTGCTAGGTATTCTCTTTTCAGATTTTTTATTGTAAAGAGTGTTTTTGAAATGTTTGTTGGAATCGGAATAGGGTATAAGTGTATAAGCTCGTATTCTTTTGGTGTAACTAATGGTATACTTAATATTACTATTAGTTTATTGGTTTTAGACCAAATTGTGGGTTTCATTAACCTTGCAATTAAGTGTATATTTAGATTGTCTAATGTTATTGGGAATTTCGTACCCGATGGAATGTGTTGTACCGCATCTTTTAAATATTGTAAGATTTTTGAATGTGGGATAACTTTTGGGTTTATTACTCCGTTTGTTGCTTGTATCGCAAAATTTAGGAGATGATCGGTATCTATCATTAGCTGTTCCGCGGCAAAGTCTATATTATATAACGTTTCTTTTTCCGCTTGTTGCGTAAGCAGGCTATTCGCCGTGCGTGATAGCATTTCTTCGTTCGCCTACAGATTTCTTACGCTGCTATTAAATATTTCTAGATTCCTAACAATAATTTGTATTTGACTTTTTAATGCTTTATTGTTAGTATCTACTTCATTATCTAAATCTTCTAAATGTTTATTTATTTTTTCTTCATCTTCGCTATCCATTGTTCCGAATAACGATTTTCCTAATGAACCAATCGCATTAACTAAACCTCGCTTTGATCTATCTGTATGTTCTGTTATTTCAGTAAGTTCTTGTAAGTTTCGTTTTGTCGTGTTTAATTTGTAGTCTATGTCGTTTATCGTGTTCATGCAAGTTTGCTTGTTGTTGTCGTTATTACAAAATCGTTGTTCTTTCATTATTTTTTCTAGTGTCTTGTGTCTCGTATAATATTCGGTGACGTCCGTTGTAATTACTAGTTTCCATTTTTCTTTATAGTAGTTTATAGTTCCAATACGTTCGTAAAAGAGTCCTGGTTGTCCAACTATGGGGTCTATTTTGACTTGTTGTTTCGTCCGTCCAATGTGGATAATTGTTAATAACAATAGGAACCTAGAAAGAATGTTATTTATTAGAAAGTGAAAGATTTCTTTCTTTTCTTGTCTTTTTTTTTCAATGCTGTTCGACCCATGGCTTGAACGTTATACGATCGCCAGGTCAGCGCTTTTTTTTTTATGTGTTCCTAAGTGGGGATTTTTCTATATAATGTGCGTTTTTCGGACGTGAAGTCATTTTCTTTCCTTCTTTTGAAGTGTATAGTTGCTTGACGTTTATAAAAGAAAATATGGTTAGTGCTCGGAAACAACAGTTGGCTAAGTACCGGCCTCATGATCGGGGATTATGCAACGATCGTGGCGTTCCCCTGTTTGGGTTTTTTGGTGGTTGTAAGTATTTAAAGAATTACTTTTGTTATATATTTGATTGTAACTTTTCTCTTTTTAATATCGTTGTCTGTTTCATTTAGTTTTATGGAAAAATCTCCGAGCAGTCACGGCGCGGAAACAATATCGCCGGCAGGAGCGGTACTTCGCGGAGGCACACGCGGACTTCGCGGAGCAGGACAACGACTTCCATGAAGTCTTCGACTACTACGGGATCCGGTGGTTGCAGTACACCGGCGTGGTACCTAAACGTGGCTGGGGGTACAACAATTGTTAAGTGGAGTATCCGGAGGAATGGTATCCACATGCCCCCTCGGAGGACTATGTCCTATGGTACCACGGACTGATTAATTAAGAGGAGTAAAATTTTTTTTTTTTTGTATAACTTTATGTTTCTTTTTTTTCCTTTTTATAATAAATTGATAATTTTACTCAATTTTGTAATTCTCCTTTATGTTTTCCTTTCCCAAACGAATTTTTAAATAAATTATTGATTTTACCTAATTTTTTCTTATTTTATTTGTATTTTCCTACCTTTTAGTATGTAGTTAGTATAAGATAGCTCAGGTTTAGTTTTAATTACGATTGATTGTTAGTTTGCAGTAGAGTAGACTTGTTAGTTATTAAAAAAAAATTATAGTGTTAATTATTAAAACTACGCGATTAATTATTATACTTATTTGACTATTCACATAATATAGGGTTTTAATCTGTTTACGTGTACATTCACGAATTTTTTTCCGGTTAGTATTTCGTAGTTTAAATCGTTTCGTTTCCTTGTAACCGTATAGGGACCATCGTAGATAGGTTCAAGTTTCTTTGGTCTACCATGCCGAATCATTTCCCTTTTTAGTAAAACTTTATCTCCTATATTAAAGTCAATTTCTCGCGTGTTTTTATCGTATTGCAGTTTAGATTTTTCTTTTTCCCTTATCAGATGGTCTTTCATCATGATACCTGCCGAACGCATTCTTTCGCGTAATTCTTCACGGTAATCTCCGTATGTATATAATGGTTTCGGCTGTGATTTTAGGGATGTTGGGAGTTCTATTTCTCTCCCAAATAACAATGAGAATGGAGTTTCGTTTGTGGCAGTATGGGGGGTTGTATTATATGCAAACATAGCGTAGGGTAGCCACTCATCCCTATTATTTAAGTCGTCATTAACGTAGCTTTTTAAGTATGACGTTAGTGTTCGATGCGAACGTTCTAAAGCTCCATTTGATTGTGGATGGTATGCGGTTGTTTGAATTTTCTCGATTTTCAACAATTTGCATACGTTTTTGAAGAGTTGACTGACAAAGTTAGTACCTTGATCAGTTAAAACTTTTTGCGGGATTCCGAATATAAAAAGTATTTTTTCCACAAAATATTTAGCCACTGTAGAAGCTGACTGGTCTGGTATTGGTAAGGCAATACTATACCTCGTAAATAAGTCTTGAAACGTCAGCGCATATTTATTTCCACGTGGTGTTGGCGGGTAGGGTCCAATAATGTCAAGTGCTACCTTTTCGAAGGGTTCTAACGGTGTATCCGTAATAAGCATTGGAGCCCTTTTTACTCCCCCTGTTTTGTTTCTTTGACATTTGTCGCATTTTGCGATGTATTCCTGTATATCCTTTTTCATGTTGGGCCAGGTATGTCGGAGTTTAATTCTTTTTAAGGTTCTGTGTATACCTTCATGACCTCCAAAGGGTGTGTCATGGTATTCATACAGTATGCGAGCTATTTTTTCAGCGGAATATGTCTCCTCTTTTTCCAATATTTCTTACTCGCTTTCTTCCTCTGATTCGCTTTCTTCTGGCCTTGACGAGACAGCTGTGTCGGCGTCAACGTTCGACGTCTCCTGTTCTGGGTCCACGTTCGGTGTCGCTAGTGATGTAACAGTTTCAGCTGTCGTCTTCTCTTTGCTGATTTTTTGTTTCTTCTGTAGCAACTTAGGATCTGCTATTGGAGATTTTGCCTTATCATTTGTTAGCGGATCTGAGGGTACCGTTTTCGCTGTGGCCCTTGTGACAACATGTATTCTACTAAGAGCATCTGCGTTGGTGTTTTGTTTTCCTGGCTTGTACTTTATTTCGTAATCGTATTCCTCAAGTTTTAGTCTCCATCTCATAAGTCTTGATCCTAGATCTTGAATATTGAATAACCATGTCAAAGGTTGATGGTCTGTAACTATAGTGAATTTTGTTCCATATAAGTATGGTCTGAAATTTTGAACTGCCCAAACTATGGCTGCTAGTTCTTTTTCGGTTGTACTATAGTTTATTTCTGCTTTGTTTAATGTTCTACTGGCATATGCCACTGGCAGATCTTCTCCCAGAATTCCTTGTGACAACACGGCTCCTACTGCTAGTTCAGATGCGTCCGTAGTTAAAATGAAAGGTTGTTTAAAATCTGGGTATTGCAATATTGGTGCGCTTACGAGTTACCTTTTCAGTGTGTTGAAAGCAGTTTCTTCCGCCGTAGTCCAATGAAAATTTTTTCCCTTTTTTAAGAGTTCTGTTAGTGGTTTGGCTAGGTCAGCAAATTGGTCTATAAAACGTCTATAATAGCCTGCTAATCCTAGGAATGATTGAATGTCTTTTACATTTTTGGGTCGTGGATATTTTTCCACAGCTGTTGTTTTGCTTGGATCAGGGTAGATTCCTTTGTCCGATATTATATGTCCCAGATAACATGTTTCTTTTCGCAGAAACCGACATTTTTCTGGTTGTAATTTTAACGTATTTTCCCTTAATCTGGTAAACACTTCTTGTAGCCTCTTATTATGTTCTGTTAAAGTTGGTGCATGGATTACTATATCATCCAGATACGCGTAACATTTGATTCCATGCAGTCCTGACAACACTGAGTTCATCATACGCTGGAATGTTGCGGGTGCATTTTTCAAACCGAATGGCATACGATTATATTCGTAGTGTCCCATTGGCGTAGAGAATGCTGTTTTCTCCTTGTCCTTCTCTGCCATTTCTATCTGATGGAAGCCTGATGCCAAATCTAATGTTGTGAAATATTTAGAATATCCTAATTGATCTAGTATTTCTGTTATATTTGGTAAAGGAAATGCATCTCCTACCGTTACTTCGTTTAATTTACGGAAGTCTACGACTATGCGCATCTTCACATTTCCCTGGGCATCAGGTTTCTTAGGAACTACCAGGAGTGGTGCATTTCATTGACTTTTACTCGTACGTACTATACCTTCTTCTTCCATCTGATTTATCTGTTTATTTATTTCGTTCTTATGTTTTTCTGGCAGACGATAAGGTTTCTTGAAAATTGGGGTGGTCCCTTCTTTTAGGGTGAGTGTGTGTTTTACTGCTTTTGTAGTCAAAAGACGATCTCCTTCTATTTGGAATATATCGCTGAAGCTTTTACAAATCATGTATAATTTCCGTTTTTCTTCTTCATTGAGATGGGCTACATCTATGAGATTTATCAGTTTGTCAATTCTATCATCATTGTAATTGTTTATGTGATAAATTGCTGGAGGTTGAGAGTGCTCGATGTTTTCTTCGGGTGGGTTGGGAATTTTTTCTAGTTCCACTATTGGGGTATCTATCTCCTGCTCGTCTTCTGTAACATTGATTATGCTGACGCAGCAGGTAGACTCAGACGGCCTGGTGACACAGTTTCCCATGTATACGCCTGGTCTAATCTCTTGAGCTGTCGCTAGCCCCTCACTCGTGCTATGTGTTATTGCCGCCACCAAAGTTTCGGTTCTCGGTTTAAGGGTCACTGTCCGGGGAACTGAGTAGTGCATTTGCCAGCTGTGTCCTAGCATTGTAATTGAATGATCTCGGTTTACCGTGTAAACATTTTTCTCCCAGAAATCTACACCTAAGATTCCGTCTGCGATTAATGGGAATGAACTAGGTATTACCTGGAATGGATGCAAAATTACGTATTTCCCTATTTTCACATGTAGTTCCACTGTTCCTGCAGTAGTGAATGGGTAGTTTCCTAATCCAGTAACGGTGTTTTTCTTTTGGTTGATCATCGTTTTTCCTTGGAGAACTCCTGCCTTTATGATAGAAATATCAGCTCCTGTGTCAAAAAGTAACATAGCTGTTCGGTTTTTGAATTCATCAGCTTGAACTTCAAATAAATTTCTATGTGACGAGTTCTGTAATACGTTTAGTCTCGTAGTGTCGAGTCGTACTCGTTCCTCTGCTTGCGACTCTGCGGCACTTGTTTGCTGAGTGGATTCCCTTTGTTTTTTCCTTTTTAAGGTTCGGCACTCTTGGACTGTGTGTCCAGGTTTTTTGCAATAATTGCATACATCAGATATTTTATTTATTGATACTCTCTTATCTTGAGGTTTTTTAGCGTTAGATAATCGTGCGTAGCAATTTTTTGCAAGGTGCCCCTTTCTGTCGCACCTTTCGCAATGTAGGTTATCATTTTTCTTATTGTTACCTGTATGAGAGCCTTGTTGAACTCCTCTCTTGTTATGATTAGGTTCATTATAGGATGGGTAGGTGCTATCTTCTTCTATAGCTATAGAGATAGCTTCTTGTAGAGTGAGGCATTTAGAAGCTTTCACTATCGTTGCAATACGCGAATTTAAACCGTGATTAAATTGAATCAATGCTTGTTTTCTCAGCAATCCTTCTATTGCGGCATTACTGTCTGCTGAGTTTCCTGGGTCTAAGCTTAATTGTAATAGCTCAGTTAGCAATCCTTCTATTCGGTTAGCGTATGCTTTTACTGGCTCGTCCTTCCTTTGTCGGCTAGTATATAGGTCGTTTTGTACGACTGCTACTGATCGTTTAGGCCTGAATATGGCTTCTAATTCTACGACTAAATCGTCGATGGTATCAATGGCCCTATGTTTAAGTTCATGGAACGCTCTGCCTTTTAAACTTGAGAATCTAATGAATTGTAATAGGTCGCTTCGATCTTTAGGGGCTATACCATCGTGAATAAGGTACGCTGTACTTATAAATGGATCTAATCCATCTGGATTCCCTGAGAAAGTGGGTAACATTTTCATAGCTGTTTCGAACGAGAATCGGGGTTTCGGTTCGTCTTCGTTATGAGTTAATTCTTCCCGTTCATGATTTGAACCATGGTTTAATGGTTTAGAGAAGGTCCTCCGTGAAGGTTTCCTTATTGTGGAACTTCCGCAAGGTCGCGGTTCGTTTTCTGTTGCATATAGAATCGCATCCTGCCGGAAACGTAGTTGTCTAAGTTCTTCTCTTAGCCTAGCATTCTCTTCTTCGAGAGGATTAGTCTCTCGTCGTAAGGTTTCAGTTAGTCTGTTTATTTCAGTCGTTACTGGCGACTGAGACACCCTTGGGGCAGGTGTTACAGGTAGTCTGGTATCCAGAGTTCTATCTGTATTTTGTTCAGGAACCAAGTTTGGGTCATGAAAAACAACACGATCGCGATTTGCCATAATGGAGCTTCCGCGCCTACGAATAGTAACGTTGCGTCTAAGAGCACTGCGGTCTACGCTCCCAACTAATGGATTTCGGTTTGTGTTTGTATTTGATGTGCTAGGAAATGCAACGGTATCGGTCACTTCTGGGCTTTCCGAATCGAATAGTGCACGTTCGGTATTTTCCTGCACTTCATGCAAGAAGGAAGTTACTTCGTCACTGATAGAGACTTGATTAAATAAGCGCCTAGAAGTTGCTGTAAGATTTGGAACCGATTGAGTCCGGTCAAGGTTTCCGTCGTCTTGACTCATGAGAAAATTTTTCCTCTAAAATTTTAATTTCGCTCGCGGGGCTCGCGTTTACAATGATTCGCAAAGTAAATAGTTTTGCTACTGATTTTTTACAAGTTGGAACCGTACTTACCAAAGATCCATTCTTCTTCAGTTGAGTCCTGATGTCGTAGGTCCTCTTGTAGATTCCTTGAGTAAGCTGGTCGGTGATGTTGAATCCTCTAGGATAGGCAGTGATCTTCCGAATGAACGAGGTCGAAGTGTTGAGACTGCGATAATGATCGATGAGTCCCTTGAGGACTGGAGTACTGAGGGGTTGATTTGAAGTGAGAATTTTTCCAGTTGTTGCCGTCATAGCAGTTGATGAGCGTAAGGAAATCTCCTTTCTTTTTCCTGCTGCTTCACCAGTCGATAGATCTTTCAGCCTATCCCACCGCTGCCACCACTTTTGTTATGGGTTCACACCGTGACAAACTAATTCAAGTACTTTTGGTACAACTAAATTTATTCAGTCCTTGTAGAGTTATTTTACAATGTTGAATTATAAAAATAAATTATAGTTATACAGGTTTTTAGAGGTTTTAAAAAAAAGATTATCTAATTGAAGTTAGATTGAAATTAGAGTAACTTGGGAGCTAATGCTCGGTTAAAGTCAGATGACTTGTTCTAGTTACTGCTGGGCCTGGACTGATCGGTCAGGAACCGAGCAGTCAAGTCGTTGCCTCAAAATGCATCGATTCTCATGACCATATATGGTATGGTTTTAGGGAATCGATCGTGCGTCAGTGGTTACTAAGTCAACAGTGCGTCAATAAGACGATTGTTCTAATAGCTGACTAAGATTTTTAGCCACGCGCGCTCTGAGGCCCTGGCAACAGAGAAGTACTGTTGCCTAAGAAAGAGGTTCAGGTTGCATACGAATGACGCCACACGGCTCTTGGTTAGAATGCAACCGGAGCCTTTTTAAATTAAACTAACTTTTATTAATTAAATGTTTTAATTCTAGTTATTGGCTAGTTAATAGAGAAAAGTAGTATAAGTAGTTATATGTATATAACAATATATATCGAAAATTGAGATTCTTCTCCTTCATAATCTTCTTTTTCTTCTCCAGCCAGAGTGTATGTCTCGGGCTGAAGTTGGCTGCTTAACGTAAGTTTAGTGACGTCAGTAGACGTAAACGTAAATATCGTTGCACACAATCGTAAACAGTGTGTCTGTGTATGTATCTCAGATATATATATATTTACTTTGTTTATTACGGTAAATCAGGTTAAGCTGCAAGTTTGACAGTATTAACCTTAAAATAATTTGAACCAAATTTCGTTATAAATAAATGAAAAAACAATATTAGACTGTTCCTATTTGAATCCGATGAGGTTACACTCATTAAACAAATTTTTTACATAAAGGAATCAACAAATTAGATAAGCATAACAATGAATTTTATAATATTAAATGTAATATATTTTGTGGTACTTTGTGGAATTTTATTTCAGATTAAATTATTATGATGTGTTTATTTTATCATTGCTGAGGATACAGCTGACGGGATGAAGTAAGATTAATTTTCAACACTGTTCCAAGGAGAAGTATACTTTCAATATTTATGTACATCGGTGATTGCCAAGATTGCAAGAAATTGTTAAGGTATTTGAAAATCATACGCTAACTTCCAGGTACTGAAATTAACAAAATACATGTTTAGCTATTTCTATTCTTTAAACTGATGAGGATATCAACTGTTTAATAGGTTTCAGATTAAATTAAGGTTAAAAAAATGCTTATTTGGATGATGTGAAATTCCAAAAAAATATTATTTACGTAGAATACAAGTTGACCAGTGCTTGGATTTGAGCTAATTATATGATAGTACATTTTACAAAAGAAACAAAGATATAATATATATGTCAAGAACAAATATTGAATGCTTTGTAACAATTAATTAGATTAAATAAAAATATTACTTCATTTGAACAATCTTAAGATATATATCAGTTTACAAACTGATCAATTTCTCGTGTAAGATTGTAAATTTTGAAATTGCAGGCATACAGTGGATGAGAATAGGAAATTGGCAGTAGAATATCTATGAACCAGAGGCTTCAATCATCTTATCTGTGGTATTTCCTGATACAGAATGTCCAGAGGAAAATAAAAAAGATCTTGGTATGGCAGAGAATATTCCAGAAATCAATGATGATGTTGAAACCTTGCAATTCATAAAAATATGAAAAAAGGAGTAAATTTAAAGTCAAATCTTGAGAAAAGAATGGCTTGCCACTCAGTTTGAACTGAAATTCTTTAGAATATGAGGCTAATAGTTCACAAATATTATGACGAAAACATCTACAAGCTTATAATTATGAAAATACTACCAATTTAACATTTTTCATATTACAGGCATACGGTAGATGAAAGTAGGAAATTGACAGCAGAATTTCTAAGAAAATAAGGCTTCAATGATATTCTCTGTGGTATTTCCTAATACAGAATGTCCAGAGGAAGATAAAAATGATCTTGGTGTGGCAGAGGATACGCTAGAACTCAATGGTGATGTTGAAACCTAGAGTTCATAAAAATATGAAAAAAGTAGTAAATTTAAAGTCAAATCTTGAGAAAAGAAGGGCTTGCAACTCAGTTTGGACTGAAATTTTTTAAAATATGAGGCTAATAGTTTACAAATATTATGACCAAAACATCTAGAAGCTTATAATTATGAAAATACTACCAATTATTCACTTTTCATATTACAGGCATACGGTAGACAAAAGTAGGAAATTGACAGCAGAATTTCTAAGAAACTGAGACTTCAATGAAATTCTCTGTTGTATTTCCTGATACAGAATCTCCAGAGGAAGATAAAAAAGATCTTGGTTTGGCAGAGAATATTCCAGAAATCAATGATGATGTTGAAACCTTGCAATTCATAAAAATATGAAAAAAGGAGTAAATTTAAAGTCAAATCTTGAGAAAAGAAGGGCTTATAACTCAGTATGGAATGAAATTCTTTAGAATATGAGGCTAATAGTTTACAGATATTATAACCAGAAAATCTAGAAGCTTATAATTATAAAAATACTACCAATTTATCATTTTTCACATTACAGGCATACAGTAGATAAAAGTAGGAAATTGACAGCAGAATATCTATGAACCAGAGGCTTCAATCATCTTATCTGTAGTATTTCCTGATACAGAATGTCCAGAGGAAGATAAAAAAGATCTTGTTATGGCAGAGAATATTCCAGAAATCAATGATGATGTTATAACCTTGCAATTCATAAAAATATGAAAAAAGGAGTAAATTTAAAGTCAAATCTTGAGAAAAGAAGGGCTTATAACTCAGTATGGATTGAAATTCTTTAGAATATGAGGCTAATAGTATACAGATATTATAATATTTTTATTAGTTAAGCGCTGTTGTTTCAAAACATGAGAAATGTGGAAATTTTCTTTAAATTCTGTAGAATTTAAAAGAATAATTTAATTTTTTTAATATATATTCTCTTACAAAACGTTATGAAATACCCCACAAAACAGACTTCGCCTGTAAAAAAAGGCGGCAAGTACATAAACCATCTAGCATAAATGATATATAGTAAAATTATCCAATTAAAAAAAGTAGTGAAATCCAAATATTAGGCAAGTATATTTTTTTACCTTAACAAAAGTTAAATTTTCGAAAAAAAAGGAACAAAAAAGTTACTTGCCGGGCCCGTAATGTCCATGCACAGTGAGAAATTGAATCGTCTATAGTTCGGCTAACTTCAATCTTCATCCTAATATGAAATTTGCTATACTACGCTATACTTGAATCACACACGATTCATTTCTCACTGTGCATGAACATTACGGACCCTGCAAGTAACTTTTTTGTTCCTTTTTTTTCGAAAATTTAACTTTTGTTAATGTAAAAAAATATACTTGCCTAATATTTGGATTTCACTACTTTTTTTAATTGGATAATTTTACTATATCATTTATGCTAGATGGTTTATGTACTTGCCGCCTTTTTTTACAGGCGAAGTCTGTTTTGTGGGGGTTATAATATCTGTATACTATTAGCCTCATATTCTAAAAAATTTCAATCCATACTGAGTTATAAGCCCTTCTTTTCTCAAGATTTGACTTTAAATTTACTCCTTTTTTCATATTTTTATGAATTGCAAGGTTTCAACATCATCATTGATTTCTGGAATATTCTCTGCCAAACCAAGATCTTTTTTATCTTCCTCTGGAGATTCTGTATCAGGAAATACCACAGAGAATTTCATTGAAGTCTCAGTTTCTTAGAAATTCTGCTGTCAATTTCTTACTTTTATCTACCGTATGCCTGTAATGTGAAAAATGATAAATTGGTAGTATTTTCATAATTATATGCTTCTAGATGTTTTGGTCATAATATTTGTAAACTATTAGCCTCATATTTTAAAAAATTTCAGTCCAAACTGATTTGCAAGCCCTTCTTTTCTCAAGATTTGACTTTAAATTTACTACTTTTTTCATATTTTTATGAACTCTAGGTTTCAACATCACCATTGAGTTCTGGCGTATCCTCTGCCAAACCAAGATCATTTTTATCTTCCTCTGGACATTCTGTATTAGGAAATACCACAGAGAATATCATTGAAGCCTCAGTTTCTTAGAAATTCTGCTGTCAAATTCCTACTTTTATCTACCGTATGCCTGTAATGTGAAAAATGATAAATTGGTAGTATTTTCATAATTATAAGCTTCTAGATTTTCTGGTTATAATATCTGTAAACTATTAGCCTCATATTCTAAAGCATATCAATCCATAATGAGTTATAAGCCCTTCTGTTCTCATGATTTGACTTTAAATTTACTCCTTTTTTCATATTTTTATGAATTGCGAGGTTTCAACATCATCATTGATTTCTGGAATATTCTCTGCCAAACCAAGATCTTTTTTATCTTCCTCTGGAGATTCTGCATCAGGAAATACCACAGAGAATTTTATTGAAGTCTTAGTTTCTTAGAAATTCTGCTGTCAATTTCCTACTTTCATCTACCGTATGCCTGTAATATGAAAAATGTTAAATTGGTAGTATTTTCATAATTATAAGCTTGTAGATGTTTTCGTCATAATATTTGTGAACTATTAGCCTCATATTCTAAAGAATTTCAGTCCAAACTGAGTGGCAAGCAATTCTTTTCTCAAGATTTGACTTTAAATTTACTTCTTTTTTCATATTTTTATGAAATGCAAGGTTTCAACATCATCATTGATTTCTGGAATATTCTCTGCCATACCAAGATCTTTCTTATCTTCCTCTGGACATTCTGTATCAGGAAATACCACAGATAAGATGATTGAAGCCTCTGGTTCATAGATATTCTGCTGCCAATTTCCTATTTTCATCCACTGTATGCCTGCAATTTAAAAATTTAAAATCTTACACGAGAAATTGATCAATTTGTAAACTGATATATATCTTAAGATTGTTCAAATGAAGTAATATTTTTATTTAATCTAATTAATTGTTACAAAGTATTCAATATTTGTTGTTGACATATATATTATATCTTTGTTTCTTTTGTAAAATGTACTATCATATAATTAGCTCAAATCCAAGCACTGGTCAACTTGTATTCTACGTAAATAATATTTTTTTGGAATTTCACATCATCCAAATAAGCATTTTTTTTACCTTAATTTAATCTGAAACCTATTAAACAGTTGATATCCTCATCAGTTTAAAGAAAAGAAATAGCTAAACATGTATTTTGTTAATTTCAGTACCTGGAAGTTAGCGTATGATTTTCAAATACCTTAACAATTTCTTGCAATCTTGGCAATCACTGATCCACATAACTATTGAAAGTATACTTCTCCTTGGAACAGTGTTGAAAATTAAACTTACTTCATCCCGTCAGCTGTATCGCAGCAATGATACAATAAACACATCACAATAATTTAATCTGAAATAAAATTCCACAAAGTACCACAAAATATATTACATTTAATATTATAAAATTCATTGTTATGCTTATCTAATTTGTTGATTCCTTTATGTAAAAAATTTGTTTAATGAGTATAACCTCATCGGATTCAAATAGGAACAGTCTAATAATGTTTTTTCATTTATTTATAACGAAATTTGGTTCAAATTATTTTAAGGTTAATACTGTCAAACTTGCAGTTTAACCTGATTTAACGTAATAAACAAAGTAAATATATATCGCTGAGATACATACACAGACACACTGTTTACGATTGTGTGCAACTATATTTACGTTTACGTCTACTGACGTCACTAAACCTACGTTAAGCAGCCAACTTCAGCCCGAGACATACACTCTGGCTGGAGAAGAAAAAGATTATGAAGGAGAAGAATTTCAATTTTCGATATATATATAGCTAACTCAGTATGAGATCTCTGGATTGCATGAACCGTTTTTAATGTTCATGGTCTTAAATGAAAGCTTGTTCCAAACTAGTTTAAGGAAAGCTTTACTTAAATCATGACAGTGGATCATTCACGGAAAAAATTCGGATTGAAAATTGAGGCGGCCAAACCTACTGTATAAGTTAAAGGTAGTGCTCGGCGGTATAGACATGTCATTATCTACTTTTATATGTACTTGCCGTCGAGACACTACCGTGTCTCTGATTACTATTTACGTATAGAATTTGTTTGTGGTTAAGGAAGAAATTAAAATAATAAATTTTAATTGAACTAGCTTTAATTTATATTAATAGGAATCAAAACATTATCCTACATTATTATTATTTTGTAATAAAATTTCTTTGTCTACACGGCATTCGCTTATACATTCACTATTACAACATTATGTCACAATTATTGAAATCACTGGGTCACACAGAAATGCTTTATAAATTAGTCCTTTTTCATTCATTGTTCTTTAAGTATTTCTTTCCTGCGATTTAAACTCATGAAGAATAGGATTTAGCCTGTAACAGAAATAAAATAATCACAAAGTATACATTTCCTTATAAATTCACAATAATTTTCATTTTTTGTTCTTAATTTATACTCATCTGATATATGTTTTCTTCTCTTTTATGTATTAAAATCCTTCTTTCTTTTCCGCAATCGTTTTAAGAAAATATTATTTTTGTTTACGACCCGAAATTGGGGGTTAATCGCGCCATTTGACAGCTGGGCCATTCCACGTCAAAACAGACAGATTTCGGAGTACAACACCGATTTTTTTTTTTTAAATATGTGTTAATATATAAGAAAATACAAGACTTTTGGCGCTAGTTTGAGTCAAAAATCTTTTTACGTTTCGGAGATACGAGCTGTCAAAGTTTGCAGTTTTACTGTTTTTGATAAAAACACGTAATCTTTGAAAATTTATATCTCCTAAACGAATAAAGATAGAAGACTCTGGCTGGAACGAGTGTACTCAGAAAGAATCATGCTTTATCAGAAAAATATAAAAAAAGACAGTTTGTTTTAATTGGTTAAAACTATTAACAATTAAAATAAACATTTGAATTAACAAATGTGTTGTCATGCTCTGACAATTATAAAAAAAGATCAGGAATGTTCCTTGGAATGTCCTCTACAAAGAAAAAAATTAAAACGCGTATACTCTCTTGGTGTTCATAGTGAAAAAAGATATTTTATCACGACGCGCTCGGCCAGAAGCGTCGTTCGAGCGGCGTAAAACGGTGAAGCGCATGCGTAACTGAGCGCGACTAGTCTCTACATGTCGGAATCCATCAATCTATGAATAATGCGAGCTAATAACATGTTTTAATTGTTTGTTTATGTTTTTATAAATATTATAAATTAACAATATATTTATTATTATTCTGCTTTATAAGCAGTAGTTATTTATTTACAAAATAATTAGCAATAAGACATTTGAACATGGCATTGAATATACAAATTATATACTAATTTATATTTACATATTTTATTAAATTATGGCAGAAGAAAATATTATGAATATGAAATTTCTGTACTGAAAATATTTAACAAACTTTAACAATTGTATAATTATCTGATTGAGGAAAAGCTTTAGTTTGTAATTGTGTCTTTGAATCTATCGTTAAAAATGCACGATAATTTCTAGTTCCTTTAACTATTTTTACTTTTCAAAAAAATCTCGTTTAAATTATTTTAATGCTTATTAAAACACTTCGTACGAGATTTTTTTGAAAAGTGAAAATAGTTAAAGGAACTTGAAATTATCGTGCATTTTTAACAATAGATTCAAAGACACAATTACAATCTAAAGCTTTTCCTCAATCAGATAATTATACAATTGTTAAAGTTTGTTAAATATTTTCAGTACAGAAATTTCATATTCATAATATTTTCTTCTGCCATAATTTAATAAAATATGTAAATATAAATTAGTATATAATTTGTATATTCAATGCCATGTTCAAATGTCTTATTACTAATTATTTTGTAAATAAATAACTACTGCTTATAAAGCAGAATAATAATAAATATATTGTTAATTTATAATATTTATAAAAACATAAACAAACAATTAAAACATGTTATTAGCTCGCATTATTCATAGATTGATGGATTCCGACATGTAGAGACTAGTCGCGCTCAGTTACGCATGCGCTTCACCGGTTTACGCCGCTCGAACGACGCTTCTGGCCGAGCGCGTCGTGATAAAATATTTTTTTTCACTATGAACACCAAGAGAGTATACGCGTTTTAATTTTTTTCTTTGTAGAGGACATTCCAAGGAACATTCCTGATCTTTTTTTATAATTGTCAGAGCATGACAACACATTTGTTAATTCAAATGTTTATTTTAATTGTTAATAGTTTTAACCAATTAAAACAAACTGTCTTTTTTTATATTTTTCTAATAAAGCATGATTCTTTCTGAGTACACTCGTTCCAGCCAGAGTCTTCTATCTTTATTCGTTTAGGAGATATAAATTTTCAAAGATTACGTGTTTTTACCAAAAACAGTAAAACTGCAAACTTTGACAGCTCGTATCTCCGAAACGAAAAAAGATTTTTGACTCAAACTAGCGCCAAAAGTCTTGTATTTTCTTATATATTAACACATATTTTTAAAAAAAAAATCGGTGTTGTACTCCGAAATCTGTCTGTTTTGACGTGGAATGGCCCAGCTACGGACAAACTCCCTAGAAATCCCTTCGCCCCTCAGATTCCTACTACCCCTCTCCTGACGCAAGATTTCTGCACCCAACTGTACCCAGCTCCTCATGCCCAGACTCTACAGATTGTTTCGTCTACCCCTCAGGAACAGATGGGCTACCGCCCACCTCGAAAACAGTAACGTAGGTTGGTATTTGATGGACAACCTGCGCCACGGGAAAGGGAACGGGATCGAGTGCGGAACTTTATGCGGGTTTGCAGGAGACGGAGATGCCAAAAGGGCATCCCCGTCGAGGAACTCCAGTGCCTTGGGCGCTGGAGCGAAATCGTCGCGCAGGACGGCAGTCGTGGTCGAGGGATAGGCGTTTGGAGAAGCCATTTGTAAGAGGCGGGGAGAGAGAGAGAGCGAGGAAGGAACGAGAGAGAGCGACGAAGATAACTATAAGTTCGTCGGGATCTAGGGTAGGATGAGGTGTGAGGCGACTTGCCAGTACGCGGAGCGTTAGCGAGGTGTTATCATCTGTTGCCAAATTTCCGATTCTGCGTTTAATTCGATAATTATGTTTGGCAACATCTCGATAGCTGGCTAATTGAACTGCTCTCAGAGTTAACCATCGGGCTCCGTCGGGCAGCATGAGTAGACAAGCTATGCCGATTCTAGCCCTCCCCCCACTCCTGTCAACTCGGATGAGCCTGGTTGCGAGGTAGTGGGGGGAGTCAAGAAGTGCTAAGCGGTGGTGGTGGGTGAAATCGGAGGCTCCACGTGAGCTCGCAGCAAGTATGGGCGAGAGGGTTGCGGGGGGTGCGGGAGGATACTTGCGGCATTTTGACGTCACACCCCCACTCGTCTGACGTCAGGTCCCAGTCCAGTTTCCTAGATGGTAAAACAGATTCTCCCTGCATTGTTTTTTTCGCTCGCGTAACCTTGAATCTCTGTAGCATGTTACTGCCCCCGCTGAACACCCTTTACCCTAAATGTAGCTGAGTGTGTTACTTTTTTCATACATCAGCAATTTTTAAACTAATGTATAATAGCATGTGCAAATATTTTATTTATTCATTGAGTGCTTGGAGTGCAACTTACTGTCCAATACTCTCTCTCGAGTAAATAAATCGGTTGAGGGAGCAGGGACAATAGTTTAACACAAGTTTAACACAATTTGTCCAAAAAATCCTGAAGATTGAAACGATGGCTCCAACATTTGTGGATTTTCAAGGTTTTCGATTGAAAGATAAATCATTCATAGTAAAGGAATTTGCAGTCTTACGCGATGGAAAAGTGTTTCACATTTTATTTCCACCACCGTTTCCATATACATGGTTAAATGAGGCGGAGATAAAGCAATCAAAGTAAGTATAATTGATTTTCCAAACATATATATCTTTTTAAGTGATGAATTTCATGTTTTTCATCCCATCTAGCTGGTTATATTATAATCATCACGGTTTAAATTGGATGGATGGTTATTCGCCTTACTATAGATACAAAGAGGTTATAAGGAAATATGTCAGTTCAAATGAGGATGAAGAGATTTTCGTGAAGGGACTCGAAAAGAAGAATTGGCTTAGTAATATCTGCGATTTTGTTATAAGTGATATCGATGAATATGAGTGGGGTGATTTTAGACTGAAAGATAGTAATAGCAATACACACCTACCTACATGTCTAAACCATAATGTTATGTGTGCATTGAGGAATGTTTATTATATGAAATTTATGTATGAGAAAAAAGGAATAAATAAATTAGCTTGAAAATTCTATCTGCATTATTGTATCAAACTCCTGCAGTATTCTTACTGTCCTGATTCATGACACGTGTTTAAAATGAAGAATCAGCATATTGGATATCTGATATCTGATATTATTCCATTTTTAAACGATTCTAACATACACACAAATAGATGACTAAGTATATCAAATTTCATCTTCATATGAATTATAAAAATATTCATCGCGGGTGAAAAGTTTCATTATCGTTTCACCCAGCGATTTATTGTTGGACACGAAGCAACTTATCAGAGATCTTCCAGTGATCATACATTTACAAAATGTATACCGAACATCGAAAAAAGTTTAGCTCAATTAGAACAGAGCATGAATACTCTACATGGGTTCGCGAATATCGTGATTATATTCAGGAGTTATGAAATATTGATCGAAATGCTTCAATAGGTACGCGACAGAAACACTTTGCCGAGATCGCAAGCATTAAATGCCTCCTCCTCCGATCGGCAAAGGATAAGAGTTTCATTAAATTGGGTTCTGGCTCCAATGCTGCGGAAGGACTCATTTGGGAGGAGCTTGAATCAGCGTTTAATAGTCTAATATGCAGTGGTATGATGATAAACTCAAATTATATAGAACCACGTCATTTTCTGTTAAATGCAGAGGAAATTGTACATACCCGTGTAAATAAAGTATTCTGTAGTGTAAATTGTGTAAGAATAAACTGTGTGTTAAATGGTCAATTTATTAGTAAGGATATTAGTGATGATAAGAACATTAGTACGAGAAATAGTGTTTTATATAAGACTGATAATTTTAGCGATTGGTATAGGCAAAATATTGTAGAGACAATATTGAATGACTTGAGTGAGTTTCAAGAACGCGATAGTGGATGGGCTCTGGAAAGAATATTGAACTTGATAGTCAATATAAATCATTATAATCCACTGCGTGCTGGATATGGAGTCAAACTACCGCCCAGTATAATACATAAAAGAGTTGTGATAAACATTGATAATGAGCATAGTGCATGTTTTGCATGGGCTATGAGGGTAGCGCTTTTTCCTGCAAAACCACCCGCCAAAACCTACCGCACATCCTCCTATCCGCATTATCGGTCTGGTTTAGACGTTGGAAGCTTAACCTTTCTAACCACTCTGAAACAGATCCCGAAATTTGAATCGGATAATGACATTTCAGTCAATGTGATCACAATGGAGGAGGAGGAAAATGAAAGCAAAACTGAAATAAACATCACACCTCTTCAGCTAACGAAGAAGAAGCGATCGAGACACGTTAACCTCCTTCTTATCACAGATGACCAAGGAAATGCACACTTTCTATGTATACGAAATCTTTCTAGATTAATAAGCAACCAGACAAATAAAAGGGGACATACTATTCATATTTGTGAACGGTATGTAATGGCTATACAAATAAATGTATACATAAATATTATATTCATACTAAAATCATATTCATTTTTTGTTTAGCTGTCTACACTATTTTCATACGGTAGATAAACTTCAGGTTCATGAGAGGGGTTGTGTGCAGCTTAATGACAATATCCGTGTCATACTGCTAAAGAATGCAGAAGACTGCTGGGTATCTTTTAAAAACAAGAAGAACAGTGAAAGAGTGCCGTTTGTCGTCTATGCTGACTTTGAATGTTTACTACAGAAAATTGACAATAGTAGTAATAGTAGTACAAAAAATAGGTACGATTATCAGAAACATGTACCTTTTAATGTAGGGTATTATTTCAAAAGTGCTTGCGATGCGTCACTCGCAAGTTATAATTCGCATCGAGGTGTTAATTGCATCGAATGGTTCGTATGCGAGCTCGAGAGCATTGCACGCATCGTCAGCGAAAAATTGAAGACTGTAATACCGATGAATACTCTTAGCGATGTTGAAATTTCGCGGCATTACAGTGAACCTAATTGCCATATTTGTGGAAAGCCGTTTCTTCCAAATCAAATGCGTATTCGCGATCATGATCACCTAACTGGTAGATATAGAGGACCGGCTCATAATAATTGCAACTTAATCTTTAAATACTCGCATGTTATTCCCGTAATTTTCCATAATATATCCGGCTATGATTCACATTTTATTTTTCAGACGATCGCGAATACACTTGAGGGATCGGTATATTTGCTGCCAGTAAATAAGGAAAAATACACTTTATTTAGTAAATATCTGCGAAAGTATAATATACAGCTAAGATTCATCGATTCGTTCAAATTTATGGCCTCCAGTTTGGACAAATTGAGCTCGTACTTGGCGGAATCTCAGATGACAAATTTGAGTTCACAATTTTCGGACTTGAGCGTCGAGCAGTTTAACTTGCTTACGAGGAAAGGTATTTTTCCTTACGACTATATAGATAGAACGGCTCGATTGGAAGTGACGGCTTTACCACCGCGCCAGTCGTTACGCAACAGACTGACCGATAGCGATATCAGCGAGGAAGCATACAATCATGCCGTAGAGGTATAGACCAAATTCCAGATGCGCACACTTGGGGAGTACAGTGACCTGTACTTGAAGACCGATGTCCTATTGTTGACCGACGTTTTCGAAAGTTTTCGCGATAGTTGCATGCAAAATTATAACTTGGATCCAGCCCATTATTATACGCTTCCGGGCTTCACCTGGGACGCGATGTTGAAGTATACGGGAATCAGGCTGGAGCTTTTCACGGACGTAGATATGTTGCTGTTCGTAGAGCGCGGTATACGCGGTGGATTGAGTCAGTGCTTTCATCGCTACGAGAGGGCCAACAAACGGTACATGCGGGACTACGATCCGGCGGAACCGTCGAAATATCTCATGTATTACGACGTAAACAATCTGTATGGTTGGGCAATGTGTAAGCCGCTACCCACCCATGGATTCCGATGGATCGAGGACCCTGCCAATCTCGATTTTTCCGCTATTCCCTCGGATCATCCGGAGGGTTATATTTTGGAGGTCGATTTGGAGTATCCGCGCCAGCTTCACGACAAACACACCAACCTACCGTTCTGCGTGGTGCACGAGAAACCGCCAGGCGCGAGGCAGGAGAAGCTGCTGACTACTTTATACGATAAGACGCGTTACGTAATACATTATCGCGCTCTGCAACAATGTATGCGTAATGGACTCGTACTGAAGCGTATACATCGCGGGTTAAAGTTTCAGCAGTCCACCTGGCTACGTGATTACATCGAGCTGAACACGCGTTTGAGCACCGCGTCCACTAACGAATTTGAGAAGAATCACTTCAAGTTGATGAACAACGCGGTTTTCGGTAAAACAATGGAGAGCGCGAGGAATAGAGTTGACGTGAAGCTCGCAACCAAGTAGGAGGGAAGATACTGGGCGGAAACCCTGATTTCCAAACCGAATTTTCATAGTCTAGCGATTTTTAATGAGAATTTGGTCGCGATTCAATTATCGAAATTGTCCGCGATATTTAATAAACCCATTTACGTGGGAATGAGTATTTTAAATATTTCAAAAATTTGCTTGTATGAATTTCACCATGACTATATGCTTCCTACATTCGGCAGTAAATGTAGAGCGATGTATACCGACACGGACAGTCTGATATACAGTGTTAAGAGCGACGACGTTTACTCGTACATGAAACGCGATCTCGCGCGATTCGACACCAGCGATTATCCTGACGATAATCAGTATGACTTGCCACGCGTCAACAAAAAGATACCTGGTCTGATGAAGGATGAGAACAATGATCGTATCATGACCGAGTTCGTAGGACTGAGGGTAAAAATGTATACTTTCAAGGTGCAGGACTGCACGAGAATTGATAAAAAAGCCAAAGGTGTCAAAGGTTACGTTATCGCTAGAAATATAACATTTAACGACTACAAGGATTGTTTGGATAATTTCACCGTACAGTCTCGCAATCAAAATTTAATTCGATCGAAGCTGCACCAAGTTTTCTCGATCAGTCAGAAAAAGGTCGCCCCCAGTCCGTACGACGACAAGCGTTTCGTTACACCCGGCACCGTAACGACTCTACCCTGGGGACATTATGGTCTAAAGGAATAATTTTTTTTTATTTATTCGCTTTATTGTTTTTTTTTTAAGTATATATATATTTTTTTTAATGATACATCTTAATAAAAATCATAGTTCTTGTAAAACATTGTTCTTATTTATCCAGGAATTGTGCGTCCTGTCGAATCCCAGCCACTTAACAAACACTTTATCGCCCTTTCTGCGCTATACTCTCTCCACCAGATACACATCTGAATTGATAGTTTTCGAACGCTCGTATTCGTAAAATCCACCTAACATTTCCGCACCCTTGAAATCCTTGAGGAGATACGTAATGGGATTGGTCCTCTGCACTTTTGCCACCTCGAATATTTCAATCTTTTAATTTGGTGTGTAGCCTTTGGTGAACATCTGCCTGTATTTACTAATTCGTACGAAATTGCCGACTTTGAACTTGGCACGACCTGCGACCTTGATGTTTCTGTATACTGTCTTGTATAACTTATTTGCATGCTCGGGTTTCACATCCACGGGACGCATTCCCGTGGAACGATGCTTTCGCGCATTGTACGCATCCACCAACTCTTGCCGCATACCGCGCCACTTGTAATTACTGTTCAGCGTAAATCGTTTCCACATTTCCGTCTTCAACGTTCGATTCCAGCGTTTGACTATCGACGCTTTCATCACGCCGTAAGTCGAGTAGTGATTTATTCCGCGTTTCTTCATCAACGCTTGAAAGTCACTGTTATAAAACTTCTTGCTGTTGACGGTCTGTAAATTTTTCGGACATCTGCCGGTCTTTAGGTTTCTCGTCATTGCCGTCGTTACATCTCTACCACTCTTGGTTTTTAATGCCACCGACCACGCGTATTTCGAGAGGGTATCGATTACACTGAGAATGTACTCGTAACCCGCATGGACGTAATTGCGCATATCAACAAGATCGGCCTGCCAGAGGTCGTCGAAGCCGCGCACGATTACTCTTCTGCGTGGAAAATTTATCCTCGCCGGTACATGGAGCTCCTCCACCAACTGTATCTTTCCTTTGCTCATTTTTTTTTTCAAAAAAAAAATAGACAGATTTTTAGAATTTACTATTGATAAATGTTTCAAGTGTCAGATCTTGCTTACTCACATTCTGAACAAATTTTTCACACACTGCTTGCAAAATTTGATTCATCTTTTTCTTCAATCGTTCATTATGTTTATTAAATTTCATTGTCAAATATTGTTTATATTCGAGCAGTAAATGTTCTAAATTTGGTTCGTGAAAGTGTTTCCTACTCTCACCATCCAGTCCAATTCCAAATTTATTTATCGACATTTCAAATGCACTACTGTCACTTTTTTTCAAAAATCAGTCTCTTGTTCCTCGTTATTATTCCTCTTTTTGATGGCTCGTAATGTCGAGAGTATACAGTCTACGATATATAATAAACAAATGCAAATTTCACAACAGCAGGAATCAGACATTTAATTTTTTTTCTTTTTACCTCGTGCTACCGAAAGACGTTGATATTACACTGAGGTAAGAATGTAACGTGCAACTTTCTTTATACGATAAGATCCTCGTCACGCAACTCCTCGATTATCGACTGTATCTCGTTGTGATGAATCGTATTACCGGCAGCCACCGATGCGATCAAAAGTCTCAAACATTCGATCCATTCATTCGAATCGTTCCAATGTACGTAGTTGATTGGTCCCTCGTTGACACGCATAAGACCTTTACCCCTTTTTTTTATGATGATGTTGACGGTTTACTTGCGCCTGATGTTGATGGTAACCGATTAGAGCGGTAACATTGGTTTTCCCAAAAGCAATGGTTTCATAATTTCTGTATATTTTACACCTTTATTACCCTTTGTGTGTTTTAGACTATCGTTTAACAGTTTATGCGCCTTAGTTTGATTGAGAAAACTCTTGTATTGTTCAAAATCATCGGGTTTTATAATAGCTCGATTGGGTTCTCTCATGAAAACTAGTTCATAAGTACCTACTGTACCGGCGTATGGCGTCTTATCGAGAATAATATCTTCTTCATGACTTATTTCAAATTTACATCTACCAAGCTTAAGTTGATAATTTTTATAAAGAGGTCCAAAAGCACGATCAATCAAGTTATCCCTTTCGGTCATATACTTGGCAGGGATCGGATGTAATGGATTACATTGAAAGGCAAATTGTAACAAGCCTGGTTTCTTTTTTTCATCAATATTTAATTTATCTAGCAAACATTTTTTTGAATCGGGCGACGATTGATCGGTTATAGAAGACTCGTCGTCGGTCATGAAATACGCCGGATTCGTAATAGTTTCATCACTACTACTAAGATTCATTGCTCTTTTAGCAACTCGATGCGGTGTCGTTGTGGAGTAGGTTCCCCTCCTCAATTTATCGTTGTATTTGACAAACGAATTAATTGTGTTATCACTATCCTCTGTTTGCGAAACGAGTTTCTTCAATGGATCGACTATCGGCTTGAATGTCTCATTCAAACTGCTCTCCATTATCGCCTTCTCCGATTTCAAGGCACGATGCTTGTCGCAAATGACCTCGCTCGTCTTGGCGATCCTCTTCAGAAGCGATTTTTCATCCATCGCGATGCTGTTTTGGAGGGGGTGTGCGAAACAGTGTCCAAGTAGGCTCCAAACCTGTGGCCGGATGGGAAGGTTCTTTCTGAAGATAAAATGTTCAAAGAAAATTTAAAAAAGGAAAAAGAGTCTTTATTTAAATAAATAAATATACAAAAATTTACAAAATATATACAAAACCGCGAGACTTAAATATATCGAATTCCTAGGGAATTTGCCTCCGTAAAATTCCAGTGAATTTCTTTCTCAGAAGGTCCTCAAGAACTCTAGGAACGAAAACTCCCCAGGAAGGAACGCGGAGCAATAAACTCCCGAACTGGACAATTTCCCTGGGGTATTTCCCAGACAAATCCCCAGCTACAGGAGAAAGCAAAGGTGGAGATGTGGTTTTAGGGAAGGGGAAGTCCCCTTACCCCGCAGCCTCCTTCTCCACGAGCTCTAGTGGCTCCGAGCCACCCCAACCCCTAGGGTGAATCTACCCCTCCCCTTTACCCGACTCTTGCGAGAGCCCTGGATTAAAGGGTAGGGAACACTGGGTCCGAAAGAGTCCTCGGAGGAAGTGTGGTAGGGGAAGCAGAGTGTTGAATTTCCCCCGGGAAGTCACCGGAGAAATCTTCCTTAGAAGGGAGGAGAGTGCCGCAGAGGGGATGTCCCCTATTGGAAGGCGGTGAGTGGGTGGGTGATACTTACCAAAGATCGACCCGTCGAGTTCGCCAGTGGAGGCGCTCGTTTGCTGGCCAGTGGAGGCGCTGCCGTTGAGGCGTCAAAAAAGAAGAAGCCGAGAAGGCGACAAAAACTGCTGCGGTTGCTGCTGCTACGCGGCTGTCGAGCAAGTTTGGGGTGCGATGGGTCCTTATCAAGGACCCATCTAAGTAATTGCGTGACACTAATCTTGCCAGCGAGAGAGCTGCTGCGGGCGCTGGCCCCCTAGTGGCCAAGCGCGCAAGTAGTGTCGCTGTCGCGGCCGCGACGCGCCAGTGTCAGAAGACGCGCAAGCGCGCCGTGGAGAGATAAAGACAGATAGAGCGGCTAGACGCTGTCGGTCTAGCCGTCTACTGTGAGTGCAAGAGAGAAAGGGAGATATAGCAGAAATGTGGAATCTACTTCTCAGCATTTTGCTCCTCCCGATCTTGAACAGGGGGTTTTTTTTAAAACAGTTATAAACCGATCAAACTGACGCGGTTTCTTAACAGATCCAATCATTAACTGACCTGTTCGTTGATCAAAACTGACACTATTACCACTCAAGTCTGCACTTCGTTCACTCGATCGTGGCGTATTCGTTGAAACCTTTGCGATATCGACCGTTCTTCAGAGAGCTATCCTTGTCTATTACTAAGAAACCGTAATTGCGACTCCAACAGGTCGAACACAATTTGAGAAATTTCTCATACGACATATCACTGTTGACGTGATCGTTGAAAATATGTTTCAGATTAGTTCCATGTTGCTTAAATATTATTATCAAGTTTGCATTATCTCGTTTCAGATGCTTTGGGATTTTCGCATAAGTCTGACAGAGATAGAAGCAATCGATGTTGGAATGTCTACCCATGCAAAAGTATTCCCTTATATTGTCCTGCTTGTCGTTGACCACATCGTCGAATATGAAAATGGAGTTCGGCTTTGCATCCGCGACGTTCACAACCTTGCAATTGTTTGAAAATTGAAAGTAAACAATTTCCTCCGTGTCTTGCAGAAGCTGTTCCAGATATCGATACTTCGGTTGCTGCAGCGATTACGATTAGACGTATAGATTTTCGAATCTCACACCGTGCGGACTCTCTATGAGACTCAGCAGCACGTTTGTCTTACCGCAATTCGACGGACCGCAAAATATGCAGCGTATCGTAGATGGTAATAGCGATCCGTGACGTTTTTTTATTTGCGTGGTAGCATTGTGAATATGACTATTCAAATTTGATACGCGAATAGTCGGCACATACATCACGAAATGCATCCTCGCCATTAACTTTCGGGCACAGCTGTATCGTCCATTTATATTTCGCGAATTACGGAACTAATCAGTCAGTTGCCATTATGATGGCGTTCATGCTAGTCGTCGTCGATTCCCTGCAGAACTTGACGAATCATCAGCTCGAACACATACCGAAGATCGTATTACTTAAGTACTTTCCAGATAGTATCGCGAGTGTGTGGGAAAGATTTCCTTAGCGCATTAGCGTGGACTCGGATGTGCAGCAATATCAATATTGTTTGCAACACTACAATCTACCTAATACTTCTCACCACGACGGACAACCGAGACAGATAAGAAACTGTTACGTTTTTCAGCAAGAAGAGAGAGAAAAATTAAGCAGTTGCTCTAAATGTCTGGATCGTCCTTCAATAAAGTCTTTAAAAAATTGCCATTTGAGCTGCACGTGCCTGGTTACACTTATTGCGGGTCCGGTTCTCGACTTCGCGAAAGATTGGAGCGCGGTGATCGTAGTATAAATCCGCTAGTCGAGACCTGCCTCGATCACGACTTAGCATAATGGCACAACGAGAATCTACCGGAGCGTCATCAGGCCGATAAAGTGTTATCGAGGAAAGTGCGTGAACGTATTACAGCAAGAGACGCGACCTTGGGTGAACGCGCGGTCGCCATAGTCTTATGGGCATCTATGAATGCGAAGGGTAAAATTGGCTTGGGAATACATAATATTGTCGGGATGAAGAAAGCAGTAGCGGGTAAAAAAAAACAACAAAAAAATTGGAACTACTACTACGAGGAAGAGGAGAATTCGAGTGCCGAGGAAACGAGGCGGTATAATACCTATACTCCCACTGCTAGGTGCAGTCGGGGCACTGGCAGGTGGAGTATCGGGTATAGCGAGTGCTGTAAACCGTACAAAAGCTGAGAGAGAACGGTTGCAGGAAATGAAACGTCACAATCACGGGATGGAAGCGTCGGCAGAGCGCGAGAGAGGTCGAGGTCTTTATCTGAAACCGTAGATGCGAACCGTTGGAGATGGGAATCGTTGAGGTATAAAAAAAAACAAAATAAAACGATCGGAGAAGAGGAGCGGGAAGAAAATGAATGAGGGAATTTTCGTCGCAATGTACAAACTCTCTCAGATTCTGGTGCTACTAGTGACGCAATTGGCACGCTTCTGCCGACGCATACCATATTCCCATGAAGTCTTTATGCGCACATCTCTGCCGCTCGACGTACCGCGGTGCAACGAGTGCGCGATCGTGAATCTCGACGATCAATGCGGCCCTGGTACCCACTGGGTAGCCTACGTCAAGCGTAACGACATCGTCGTATATTTCGATTCCTTTGGAAATTTGAAACGGCCGAAAAAATGTGTGCGTTACTTTGGTCCTAACGTTACAATCTACTGCAATCATGATCAATATCAATCGTATGATAAAAGCAATTGCGGTCAGTTGTGCATGAAATTCCTGCGCGCACAGATACTTTGAAAACAAAATGTCTTTCACCGTGACATTATCGGATCGTAAATCTGTATTAAATTCAGATTTCTTTCCCCCGATCTATCTGCAAGACGATCGCTACGAGATCGGTCTCGTGGACATGCAAACGTTCAATTCGATAGCAAATGTGGGCGAGAGGAATAATAAGTTTTACTACGATAACGATAAGGTACTGACAATACCCAGAGGCTGTTACGAATTGAGTGCAACAAATGAGTTTTTGCAGTATCAAATTTCTGTGAGACACGAAATTAAAGACGACATTAACAGCGTTATTCTTCTACGAGCGAACAATAATACACTGAAGAGTGAAATATTGTGTAAATATTCGATTGACTTTGGAAAACCGAATAACATTGGCTTACTACTGGGCTTCTCGTCGAATCGCGTGATCGATCCGAACGCCCTGGCTGAATCCGACGAAACCGTGAACATTGTGAAAACAAATATTCTACGCATCGAGTGCATCGTTGCGGGTGGTGCGTACACCAACGGTAGACCCCGACACATTATTCACGAGTTCTTTCCCAGCGTACCACCGGGCTATAAAATCTCGGAGCCACCGAAAACCGCCATTTGTCTACCGGTCATCGTGAGAGTAATCGATTGTCTCACGTTACGTATCCTCGATCAGGACGATCGTCTCGTAGATTTTGGACGTGAAGAAATTACAATAAGATTACACATTAGGAAATGTTAATTTACAAAAGTAACGAGGATTACAAAGCGGTGAAACTGGATGAAACGTTCGCTAGTCGTTCGTCCTGCGTGGAGTCGAATACACCGGTTCATCAGAGTGAAAGCAGGAATCGCGACAAGAGGAGCTTCTTGCTAACGAGAAGAAATATAGAATTTTTACACTCATTGGGATTCACCGTCAAGAGATTGGGTCGAAGAACATAGTGCAACAATGGCAGATCCCTTGAACGTCACCGCACCGCTGACTTACGACAATCGCATCACCAAAATGGAGATGTATGCCTAAAATCCGTATGCGAACGCCTCGTTGGCGAACAACTACGAAATTCGCATACCCATAAAGCAGCAACATTTGATTCTCCTGCCGTGCGAGAGTTATCCCTACCTCGAGGGTCAGATGGTGGAGGGCACGCGTGACGCGAGCGCCAAAAGCGAGGATATAGTTACGCACGACTGCAATTCCGCGGCTATTCTCTTCGACGAAATTCGTTATGAATTGAACGGTATCGAGATCGACCGATGCAGAAACGTCGGTATTACCAGCACTCTAAAGAGTCTCGTTTCCCTGAGCACCGAGGAGAGCGCGAGTCTACGTCAATCCTGATGGTTTGTCGCAACGGCCAAAGACCGGTTCAGGGAGGCTCTTAAGAATTTCAGCTTTTGCGTGCCCCTGAAAATGCTGATGGGATTCTGCGAAGATTATCGGCGAGTCGTCATTCACGCGCATCACGAGCTTGTTCTAATTCGCGCGCGCGACGATATAAATGCCATTTACTCATCAGTCAAAATCACCAATTCGTCGATCAAGCTGCTACAAGTGCAATGGAGAATACTCCATGTGACCTTCAACGAAATTACGAAACTCCAATTTCTGAGTATCGTCGAGAAGGACAAGAGTCTGTCACTCGCTTTTCGCGCCTCGGAACTTTACGAGTATCTGCTTCTGCCCAAGTCGCAGCGGCACACGTGGTGGGTGAAAGCGTCCACGCAATTGGAGAAGCCGCGATACGTCATTCTGGCATTCAGAAAAACCAAAAGTGTAATCAGCACGAGGATGTGCTCAACTTCAGTTATTGCAAAGAACTCGATGTCAAACTCTATCTGAATTCTGAATCTTATCCGTACGATCGTCTCGACACTGATTTCACGAAATCCCGCCATTCCGTCTTCTACGACATGTATGTAAATTTTTTCACCTCCTATTACGCTAGTAAGAAACTCGCGAGACCCATGCTCGACTATACGGTCTTTTTGACGTACGGACCGCTCTTCGTCATCGACTGCTCGTATCAGAACGAGTCCATAAAAACCGGCACGGTCGACGTCAAACTCGAGATCGAGTGTATGGAAATCATTCCAGATTATACTACAGCCTATTGTTTAATCATACACAATAAAATTGTACAACATAATCCTCTTACGTATATTGTTAAAAATTTAAGTTAAAAAAATTATTGTTAGAAATATAAGTTGTAAAAAATTTTTAAAAATGAAAAACTTTTTTTAAAGTTCTTAATTTCTTAATGTTTTATTCCTAAATTCTACATTACGATACTAGAGATTCGACGTGGGGAATAAATAAATATTACATATTAATAAATATAAGTAGTAATTAAGTTTTATTTTAGTTTCTTAAGTACATTATAATTTTCTTAATTGAACTGCTACACTACAAAAATATTGGCTGACCCTTCGATCTTCGTACACTATAACTCGACTAAAATCTAAAACATAAGTTGGGCGCCAGGTTTCGTAAAGAACCACTGTACTGTAGGGATCGCGAAATACGGTAATCGTCAAACGGTAATACCAACTAGCTCAGTGAGTATAGGGTTAGGATTGCGTAAGAGGAGAGTGGGTGAGTCCCTGAAACGTAAAATGCGGAAGGATTTGGCAGTTCGGATCAAATCACTACAAACTATATTCGATAATAGATTCTCTATATTTCCATAAAGCCAACGCTATATATGCCAGATCTCATAGCACACAGATCGTTATTCGTATACTGTACAACTATAATGATGAATGGTATGGAAGACGGTTTTTCGGAGTGCTCGGGATCAATCCAACGAATTTCTCTACTAAACTACTAACTAATCAAATAAAGGCCTTCTCAAGGCAGGTGTTTCTCCTGCGACCTTTCATCAAAACGGAACGATACCTTCTCGAAGAGAACCGAACGTAGTAGCTCCTTTCGGGGAGAATTCACCTCCGGGGTTCCTTCCAACGAGAAAAACTAACTGTACTCCCACGAGGTGATCGAACGAGGTAGCTCCTTTTGGGGAGAATTCTACCTCGGGATGCACCCTTAGTTAAACGCGACGAACTATACTAAACGTAACTGAAATTCGAACCTGAATGAATATCCCGATCCCTCTTTATAACCGAATTCGATCCATCAACGATAATCTAAGCGCATACTCAAAGTTTGGAAATAACAATGAATCTAGTACTGCATTAAATACACGGTAATCGATAAAAGAATTTAACTTAAGTTACATATAAAACTATATACATTCTATATCCGAAAATCCATAGGTGACTTGGTCATCGAATTAATTGCGAATCTCAGAATTTCCTCGACGATAGACTATGATCCCAACTATCAATTTATAGCTCTAATTCCCAATTCACGCACTTTGGGAGCAGGTTTAACTTGTAACTCGTGATTTTTGACAATCTCAAGGCGATTAAGCGCGTTTTTCTGAATTTTACTCATATTATAAAGGATTTCTAGGAGCTGGGACTCCCGCTAAACTTTTCCGCTGAAGTTGAAGGAGGCGGCTGGATCCCTCGACGGAGGTAGAGTAGAGCAGAGCAGAGCTGAGCAGAGCCGAGCAGTGTAGAGCCGGGCAGAGTTGAGCCGAGCAGAACTGAGCAGAACTGAGCAGAGCAGAGTAGAGCAGAGTAGAGCCGAGCAGAGTTGAGCCGAGCCGAGCCGAGCCGAACCGAGCAGAGCAGAGCAGAGCAGAGATGAACAGAGCAGAGCCGAGCAGAGTAGCGTTGAGCAGAGTAGAGCAGTGTCGAGCAGAGCAGAGTTGGAGCAGCTTCCACACTCACGATACGAGTCTTCAATTCGCGTCTTACCTCTTTCAGGACTAAAGTACGAGTGTCGCAAAATTCGGAAGGCGTAAGCAACGAACTGTTGGTCCTTTACCCCCAACTTATCATAACTCTCGATCTAATTGGTAGAACCGATTAGGTTATTGGTACCACCAATCAGACTCACGATCCGACTTCTTCCGAAAATTCAACTTGAATATTCGGGAGTCGCGGAAAGCCGAAGTTCGTTAGCCCTATTTAACATACGACATATGGGCCAGGATCGTTACTCTACTTTTATGGCCCATCAATCACCGAACTTTATACAGTATTTCAGATGATAGGTAGGCCAATCGTACATGACGCGGTATTATGGCCTTGATAATATGACCATAATATGTATCATCGTTCAAGAGGAAAACATATATGTCTTTTTAGTGAACATGTACTATCTTAAAATAGTACTGGTTCACAAAACAAACAAACAATTTTTAAATTTTATTCTTAAATTCTACATTGTGGTATTTGCCACCTTTATAGATCATTATTAAATTATTTGCTAGCGCAGCGTTTTGCAGCTGCTTCAATTCCTCCGGGTCATCTGCCAGTTTTGCCATTCTTGTAGGCAAGAATTGCCATTCGTCAGTTCTTAATTTTACAATTATTTTAATACCATATTTGGTTTTAATTTTTTCAACTTCTAAAATTTCATAATTTTCATCCTCCTTTAAAGTATCCAACTTAACAAATTTTTTAGGTGTTACGTTTCCCAAAGTATTAACTTTTGTAAAATTCATTTTTAATTTATTGATCTCTCTATAAAAAAATGATTAGTCTAATTAGAGTTAAAAAAATCATTTTAAACAATGCATGCACTAATCAAATGAAAAAATGTTTCCTTACCTTTATTATGTAAAAAAACAAAAGAAGTTTTTTCTAACACACCTATTTTATTTTTTTTTCAATACGCCTGACACTGCTGTAACTGCTATGCAGAATACGTTTAACGGACTGATGCTCTTTCTTCTGCTGTTCACTTGAATTCTTTACAAACGATATTATCGTATGTTAAGCGTATTTAATTTCAATGTTTGGAAGGGGTAATTTTCTTTTCTTTCTTGCGATGCATTTCCGTTGTTTTTGACCTATAGGTTTATCACAGTATAACACAATAGGAAAAATATCTATAGATATCACTATACGGGGATTATTCAGAGGGTATAGTGTATCCTTTGCGATTAAGAAAGAATGGACTCCTAAGTGTTTAAGCGTATTTAATATCAATGTTTGGAAGGGGTAATTCTCTTTTCTTACTTGCGATGCATTTCCATTGTGATTGACCTATAGGTTTATCACAGTATAACACAATAGGAAAAAATATCTATAGTTCAAGAGACACGGTAGTGTCTCGACGGCAAGTACATAAAAGTAGAAAAAGTCATGCCTATACCGCCGTCGAGGCACTACTGTATCTTATACAGCAAGATTGGCCGTCTCAATTTTTAACTCGATTTTTCTCCGTAAATGATACACTGCCATGATTTCAGTAAAGCTTTTCTTGAAATGGTTTGGAATAAGCTTTTATTTGAGCCCATGAACATCAAAATCGGTTCACGCAATCCAGAGATATCATACTCAGTTAGCTATATATATATATCAAAAATAAGATTCTTTTTCATAATCTTTTCCAGTCAAAATGTATGTATGTCTCGGGCTGAAGTTGGTCGCTATGAAAAATGACGTCATTTTCACAACGCTTCCAACATAATATACTCAACGATCAAACATATGGTTGTGCACTGTCAATTAAAATCGATATAATCGATAATAAATACGGGCGACTACATTGAACTGTGTAAATTGTAATGTGAGGTTATTTTTGTTTAATGCAGTGAGGTTATTTATCGTGTTGCGATATTGAATCTATTAAATTTCTAAAACCACAAATAAATTCAATTAACAGTGAATAAAGGATTCGAGAATTAGATACGTATAACATTATATTTTACAATACAGGATGTAGTATATACTTTGTGGTATTTTGTGGTATATCTTTTTGCAGATAAATTAAGACAGAACATTTTCATATTCATTGATGAGGATAGAGCTGACTGGATTAAATAAGATTAATATTTACAACTCTGTGCCAATGAGAAGTATACTTTCAACATTAATGTGCATCGGTCATTATCAGGAGGATATTAATTGAAAGAAATTGTTAAAGTACTTAATAATCCTATGCTAAACTTTCAGGTGTTGAAATCATTAATCAAATGCATGTTTTGCTTTTTGTTTTCTTTAAACTGATATTGATTGTAACTATCCGATAGGTTATATCAAATATGTACGAACAAATATTTCAGATTAAATTATGGCAATGCTTATTTGAAAGATATGAAACATTCCAAAGAATCTTCATTTACGTAAAATACAAGTTGAACAGTATTTGGATTTGAACAAATTATACGATAGTAGATGTTTACAAAAGAAGCGAAGACAACAAAATATTACAGAAGTTGGGTCAACAAGCAATAAAGAAAATGGAGATGGAGCAAAATCATATACTGGTAAGTAACTGAGATGTTTCATGTTCTTTCAAATATTTATTTCCTTTGAAGATTAAGATTGTTAAATGATGAATTTGATTTAAGGCTTATTCATAGTGTTATCATTTAGTATTTTACAGTCACTGTGCAAGTGTATTATAGCAAATAGTAATACTTGTGCTTTGACTTAAATACATTTGGATCAATTGAATTAGAAAACCAAGGAAAAAGGTTCGCTCACATACTGACTATTGGAGTTGAATCAAACATTGAGCTTTTCGCTCCTGCATTCTAATACTTGAAACAGGCGAAGATGAAAGCATTGAATGATTGGCAAAATAAGAATAAGCAAATATTCAGAAAAACGTCATCCATTGCTCAGCCATATTTTAAAGATGCAATTCATTGGATGAAATTCTGTAAAATTGAGTTATTAACTTGATTGTTTTCCTCTGTTACCTATGCTAGTATTCTAGACCAAAGGCAGTATACTGGTCATTGGTATGGATGAAAAAATGCACGTTTATTCCCAATTGAAACTCAGTCCAAAAATTAACGGTTTTTACTCCATTTTGTATCACAAGAAATCCGACCAGTTTCAACAGTGTATAGAAATTAGCGAAACGAACATTTGAGGACTCTGGCACAGGAAATGTTATAAGGACGATTCGCCAATGTATCTTCTATGTCAAATTTGTCAAGAATTAGAAGCATAAATGTGAGAGTAATTGGTGCTAAAAAGAAACATGGTATGCAAAGCGACAATGTCAGCTTTGAATATATGCTTGATTGTAGCTTATTCAAAGCTTTGCGAATTGCTTGTCCAGTCTTGCTCCAGTATCAACTCAAGTAGTTGATGTAACTAGTGAAGTCTCTCTCTCTCTGGCAAGGTCAGATGGTGGTAAAAAGTCAAATGTTAATAAACAGAAAATGTAAATTAATTGAAACATACAATTTACTTAATTATTTTTATATATCGAAAGTATGTTTATTGATTATGAATAATTTAATCAAACTTTTATTATAGTGAAAGTGAAAACATAAAACAAGTAGCCGGGACATTAATTATGAAGTTCATTTATGCAGAATGCATTACAAATATCAATAAATTCAATGTGTTGACTGTGATATTTTTTCAATATTAATATATATTATTTTATTAGTTAAGCGCTGCTGTATCAAAAAATGAGACGTGTGGAAATTTTCTTTAAATTCTGTAGAAAAATTAAAACAATTATTTAATTTTTTAAATATTATACTCTTACAAAACGTTATGAACTGCCACAAAAAACAGACTTCGCCTGTAAAAAAAGGCGGCAAGTACATAAACCATCTAGCATAAATAACATAGTAAAATTATCCAATTAATAAAAGTAGTGAAATCCAAATATTAGGCAAGTTTAGTTTTTCACCTTAACAAAAGTTAAATTTTTGAAAAAAGAAAGGAACAACAAAGTTACTTGTCGGGTCCGTAATGTCTATGCACAGTGAGAAATAGAATCGTCTGTGGTTTGGCTAACTTCACTCTGTATTTTAACATGAAATTTGCTGTACTACGCTATATTTGAATCACACACGATTCATTTCCCACTGTGCATGAACAATACGGACCCGACAAGTAACTTTGTTGTTCCTTTTTTTTTTCAAAAATTTAACTTTTGCTAAGGTGAAAAAATACACTTGCCTAATATTTGGATTTCACTACTTTTTTTAATTGGATAATTTTACTATATTATTTATGCTAGATGATTTATGTACTTGCCGCCTTTTTTTACAGGCGAAGTCTGGTTTTTGTGGGTATGTATTTAATGTCAGCAAATATGTATTTAAATAAGGTAGGTTTTTTATGCCGAAAGGGTTTTTCCCATAAATGTGTTTATTAATTAAATTACCTCTCCACCAATCCAGTTTACCCTGTTTACCCCTCCCACCTTTATATCTTCCCAACTTCTTCCTTCCTCCATTTCTCTTTCTCTTTCTTTAAGGCGTCTACACCATTCACCTTCAAAGAAAAAACGATTGAGAAAAAAAAATTCTATCGCTCTATATGCCCACGGGGGAGTCGGTCGCGCGGGCATCCAGGAGCGTAAGGAGTCGGTTGGGCACCCCATCCACTATATAAGGAATTTAAAGTAAGAGGGGTAAGGTCACATGTGTATCCTCCAACTATAGGAGTTTAACGTCAGGGGGGATACACGCGGGCATCTCAACTACAAGACAATGCGCACAACCGGAGTTCCGCCGAGGAGTGGGGGCAATTCCCCTACTTCCCCTCCCCCGCGGAACCCCGACCCCCTCGCCATCCGGTAAATAGAATCCCCTTAGCCACACTACTCTTTAATACTTTTTTAACCAATAAATAATACTTATCTGATTAATGGCTGGAGCACTGTATGTAAATTGTAAAATAAATGATTCAGGATAACCACAAAATTTACTGTATATTGAATCACGTGTCAAACGCACTTGCGGCACAGACGCATCAATATGTGTATTACACTGTGGGCATGTTTTGAAATGACCGGCCAGCTGCTGGAAATAAAAATAAAGTTGGCAGCAGTAGATAAGTTTTCATCGGCGAGAAGTTGGTATTACTGAGAATTGTTGGATATCCGTTTTCTTAGGCTGCGGTCCGATACATGCATATGCACACTTAAAGCGCTAAAAATCTATAACAAACGTAACTTAAACTATATACTCTGAGCCTTTTATGCGCGAATCGGACCATAGTTTTAATTTCCAGCAGGCGCCAGATAACTTCTTCCCCTCCTAGTATATTTACATTTTCCACACTAAGATTAAACGCAAACATATATTTGGCTCTTCCTCTACTTCAGTAGTAATGTGCATCATTAAAGCTCAATTTTCACTAACCCACACCCATCTTTAAAATAGAGTTGAAAGAAAAATTAACATTTTTTTTAAATAATCTGTCCAATGTAACAAAATCACTTCTTCAAGAGTGTCACTTGTGTATAGCATTCCCCATTAAGACGAGTAGAGGAGCTATGCGGTTCCAATGACAGGGAGTGGGGAAAGCTGTTTTGTGGTGTGGAAGGGGGATGGGTGGGGATAAGACTCTCTTAGTATGGTAGTGGTGGGGATGAGGAAGGAAAGGGTCTTATAGTGGGATCGCGTTTGGTTAGGGAGGGTGGGGGTATTTCTCACCCTATGTCACAGTTGAAAGGTCTTATAGTGGGACCGGGTTTGGTTAGGGAGGGGGTATTTTTCACCCTATGGTACCGTTGGTTAGTTATCCTACGGGGACCTAAGTTATCCTACGGGGCCCTAGTTGAGGGAAGGTTTTTTCACCCTTCGAAGTCGATGGTTAGTTACCTTACGTAGCCTAACTATTTCCGACTCTGCTACACAGATAAACTAGGTTGAGTTAATTGCTAGTTCCAGTAGTCACCGCTAGGTGACTGCCTTCCTTAATCTTCTTTCGCGCTAATGGTATTTTAATATTACGTAATTACACACACGGGTGAACTAGTTCAATTTAATTGATAGTACCAGTAATTGCCGCTAGGTGGCTACCGCAATCCCCCCTTTTCTCGTTAGTTAAATTGTAGATAGCTATTGTGATAAGTTGCTGATATCGTGCAAGGAATTAACTTTCCATCGAGCATGGAATTATAACTTTGCATGGCTTTAACTAAACCTATGAAGCGGATAACGAAATATCCTCTAAATGAAAGGGTATAGTTTTAATAGTCTCCCCTATTGGGGAGAATAACAATTTAACATCAATTTCAGGAATATTAATATTTTGATAGGGCAACTTATTAAGTCCTAGCTGTTACTAAACCTGTGTATCTTATAAAAGAGATTGCAGTTTCAAGATTTTCTTAGTTCAACGTGCTACTTCACTATGTCGATAAATAAATTCGGATCTGGTTTCAATACCGGTAAAGTGAGAAATTATTCACACAAAATTGACAATGATACGTTAAAGTTTGATAAAAAAAGGAATGCATTTAATGCCAAGAAGAAAATAATTTCAAACTTAGAATGTGATGTTACTGATGAGACAAGTGCTGTGAATATGGCTGCTCTGTTACGTAATTCGATGACTGTACGTGATAGCTTAATGAGGGAATTGTTTGAATACAGTGAAAAGCTAACTCACTATTACCTAAAAGGTAACCGCCTTGAGGAAAAAGTTACAACTCTGCTGAAAAAAACTGATGAAATTGATGAAATTGATGAAAAAATTAATTATATTAGTGAAAGAATTAATCAATTGAATGATAAAGTCAATTATATTGAAAATAAATTGGAGCGAAAAGTTGAGGCATTACGGAAAGATATGTATGGTAGATTGAAAATTGTTGCAAATTATATCTCTAATGAGCATCAAAAAGAGGAAATCACGACTGCCAATGAGAAGAAAAGAGAAAATGATTGGAATTATGCTCTAAAGAAACTTATATTACCGCCAGTGATTGATGAGCTAGTGTAAACATAATACGTAGTGGAATAGTCATGGGAGTGAGGAGAAGAAAGAATTGGTAGAAGAGTTACATGACAGACGGAATTTATTTATATATATAAAATGAAATGTTTTTACAATTAAACTTATAATTAAACAAATATACATAAAAATTATATAAATGATAAAAACTTATAATTGATCTGATATACAAATATATAAAAAATGAAGGAAATATACATCAATTTATACAAATATATAAAACTAAATGTTTTACAATTAAACTAATAATTAAACTTATATCAATATATATATATTGTAACCGGCGGAAAGGGAATTCCGGGTTAAAATAAATTATTAATATACACGATCCAATTACGAGGACACAATCTTTATTCACACTAACAAATCTCGGGGGGAGAGGCCTCCCGCGATGTCCTGGCACACTTATTATACGCGCACAATGATTTCATTAAACACTAATTAACAGGAACACTAGGGGAGGCAAAAAGGGGAAGGGAAAGGGGCGAGGGAAAATTCTCCGGCGGCTCCGACGATGAACTCCAGCGATCCCACGACGTCCGCCACGAGAACTCCGCGTTAACTCCAATTAATCGATGGCTGGGGCCCGCAATATTGAATTACACCGAATTTCAATAATTGCGGCGACGACCCAGCTCTCTACTTAGACCACGTACTGATGCTCTGATAGTAGAACAAGATCTGGCCCAATTTGACGGATATTCCTCCGTCCTCTCAATCATTTCCCTCATTCCGGGGTGTCATATTGGTGATCGGGATCCAGGGACCAATCATTAATCCGGTATGGGTCCGCGATCCATATTTCTCGCCGTTCCGGCTAATCACCCATATACTTGGCATGATAGCCGGCTGGCTAGCTCCTGCGCTAGAATCCTGCGTGGTCGTCCTTAGCAGCAGACGACACTATGCTTCGTGGTTCGGCAGCGGGGCGATGCGGTGCGGGGTCGGCAACGATGGGCCGGTAGTGGCGCGGGCCGAGGAGAACGCCGCTAGGCGCGCGAGGCGTCAGCGCGGTAAGGGGAGGGGACTGGGACTCGCTGCCTGGCGCTCGAGGCGCGGCGCGGTAACGGGAAGGAACCGGCGAAGCGCTCGGCGGGGAGACTGGGTAAGGGGACGGTAGGAGCGTCGCGTAAACAACCGCGCTCGGCAGGAAGGTTAGAGAGAGAGGGCATTATAGGCATTCGGGCATGGGAGCGTAAAGGATAGGACAATAACAGTTTTCTAGCTCATGTTGGAGCAGGGAATCGGTCTTATAAGCTACGAATAAAATTTACCATTAGAAATATAATATTTAATCTTAACTAATATACAACCTACTGACATTCGCTCAATCCGCAATCATACCCTGTCCTAAAAACATTTACTCTCCTTCCGTGGATGGCAATTACAATATCCCTTCAGCGGGCAACTACATTACCATCACACGGAAGGTTCATCTACGCTCACTCACTTACTCACATGCATACTCAAGGGGACGGGAGGCACTAAGGGGGAGACCTAAGCAGAGCTAACAATAATCATTTTTCTGTAACGGGTTTCCACCACGTTACAACTCCTCCCCACTTAGCTCGGACCTCGGGGGGGTAGGGGGTGCTATACTAACTTAACCTACTATTTACAAAAACTTACACTCTAAACCATCGCGGGAGAATGTGCCTCGGAAATTTTCAAATTTTCTATAAAAAGGGGGAAATATGCTTAATCTACTAAAGGGTCCTTATGCGGAAGGACAACGCAACTTACTACTAACCGTACATAATTCAGAATATCTAGCGCTTTATCGCGCTCCTGACTCGATACAACTCAAAGGGGTGGCGCTACGCCTTCTTAACTATCAACTAAATCTGGCACTGTCGTGCCGCCAGAACTACAGGAGCTCTTAATTTATCTAGGTGCCACTGCACCGACTACTAGGGCTCCTGCCCATTAACAAAATAATCAAAAATTTCCCTTTCTGGGAGAACCGTGGAGAAAATTGGGTCGTCGAGCCCGTAGGGCTTTTGTGGCCCAATTTGTCCTTAAATTTCTACGTTACTACCGTCAGGTAGCGGGAGGAAACTCGCGGCAGGGGTCGGGGGGGGTTCCGGCGGAACGCGGACGCGAGTCGAGTGCTAAATTCGCGCGGAATGACCGCTGCAACCAGTGCGCCGATCCACACAACCACACACACACCACACACGCCACCACCATGCCAATAAATTTGAAATAAACGCTTACCTGGACGGCTTGGTCGGCGATGAGCTCCTGGATGAGGAAAGAGGAGGTGTGTTGGAACCGGGGGGGCTTTTCCCCGTCCGGGGTTACTTTCCCGAAACTAATTGGCTTGCCCAAAGCCGCAACAGCTTGAGGGGGACTGGGCGATCGCGAACCGAACTCTATATGGATGAGGCGAGCGCTACGCGGGAACTCGACCCGTGATTCGAACATGGAACTATCAATTCGCGCGATTGAGACTGCGGCGGTATTTGAAATAGCGACTGACCGCTCTCATCCACTGCAACTTAAGCAAATCCACATAATACGGGAAATTTCGAACTATTTAGGCGCAACGGTTCAGGGGCTAGCTTCTTAGGGCGGCGGGGTATCGGCTAATTTTCGGGCGGCTGGGGCAACGGGCTAAGGGCAACACATATAGGGGACTATTTCAACATAGACATATAGGGGGGGGGGGGGGAATAGGACGGACAGGGGATCGGCGTCAGTCGGCCGGGCTCCTTACGAGCGGCGACAATGGGGGCAGGTGGCGTTGGTCACCCCCTCCCACCCACAACCGAAACAAAAAAGAAGGCGGTTGGGTTGTGGGCATCCCCGGAAGGAATGCCCACTCCCGCCGCAAGCCCAGCACCCCTTGGGGTTGGGCCGGTGGGTGGGGGTGACCCCCGCTCCTGCGGGAACGGGGCCCGGGGACGGCTGACGTCGGGGAGCGGGAGGGAAAGAGGGAATAGGGGAGGAAGGGGGAGAGTAGGAGGTGAGGGAGGAAGGAGGGGGAGGGGAGGTCTGTAGGGACAGAAGGGGGGTCATAGGGCCGCGGGGAGGACTGGGACGGGATAGTTGGGGAGGGGGGGAGATATTGAGGGACATTAGGGGAGGGATGGTGGATGGGGCAGGGGCGAAGGAACGAGGGGAGGTTCGGGGAGGCATTAGGGGGCGGACCGGGGCAGCCTGGGGCTGAAAGGGGGGAAGGGGGGACATTACAGCAGAGGGGGGGCGGAGAAGGGAGCCGGAGGAGCCGGGGACGGGAGAGGGACAAGTGGGACGGAATGGGGGTACGGGCGGTCGAGAGGACGGCGGACCAGGGACGGGGGGCAGGGAGAAATGGACGTGGCGGGGCGGGCGGGGAGGTTCGGGGGTAACAGGGCGGCGGGGGGGCTGGGAAGGGGGGGAGGATTGGTAGGGCTCCATCGACGCGATCGGGGAGTAATAGGCGTCGAGGTCGGCGGGATCCATCTCCGGGAGGCGGGAGCGGCGCGGAGGTTCTAGCTTCTCCAGCGCCTCCCGTACCTCCCGGGCCGCGGTCCGCACCGCAGCAGCCTCCTCCTTGGTGGGGAGCTGCAGCGGCCGCGGCTTAGCCGCCTCCCGCCAAGACAAGTGAAGCTTCCGACGAAGCTCCTCCGTCATTGGCGGGAGGGGCTGGATCCCGCCGGCCTCGTCGCCGGCGACAATAGGGGGATAATATAGTTCGCGGGCCGGGGGAAAGGGATCGCGGACGCCGAAGGAGGGCCCGGGCTCGGTCGGGGATCGGGGTGGGCTCCCCGGCGGAGTCCGACCCTCCCGGCCCAACATCCTCCTCGGTCCGGCCCGATGGTGTGGCAGCATCCTGTAAATGGGCAAAAACCAATTAGCGGGGTTGTGGCGGTTCTTAATATTAACAGATTAGCGGGGGGGTGGACGTTGGGTTCGGGGCCGAAGTCGGACGGGGGAGCGAGGGGGTGGGCGTTCGTTATTCGGGGGTTTGGGGACGGTAACCGGGGTCCGGGGTCGCTGAAGTGCCGGTGTGGACTCCGTACTGGAGTGTGTTCCTCTCGGCCTGGCGTCGCTCGAACTCCTATCCTGCACTGTGGTCTTTTTCTGAAATCGGGGGCGGGGGTGATCGCGTGGGGATTCGACGGGGGGAAGGTTATCGGTAGGGGTAGCAAAATAGGGTTTCAGGTCTTTCACGTGCACTCGTTTCACTAGCGTGCCGTCTTCGGCCTTAAGACGGTAGACTGCTGGGGATAGGACAGTATCAATAGTATAGGGGCCTATGAATTTGGGGGCAAGTTTAGCTGCAAATCCCTGGGTGCCGGACGAGAGTACGTAATACTTGCGCAAGACTTGGTCGCCCTCCTTGAACTCGACGTTCCGTCGTCCTTGGTCATACCGGGCTGCTTGGCGGAGAGTGGCTTCCCCTAAATTCTTCCGGACCAAGTCTCGCAAATGTCCTAAATTGGTAACTCTGTCTGCCCAGGTTACGGTATCGCGGGGTTCGTATTCGGTAGGGGAGGGTTCTTTTGCGAGGGTTCGGATCGGTAAGGGGTGGCGGCCAAAATTGAGAAACGCGGGGGAAAATTGGGTCGAACTCTGGGTTGACGTATTTAGGGCAAACTGCAGCGCTTCGAGTTTTTTGTCCCATTCGCGGTGGTCTCCCTCAACGTACATCGCGAGCATGGTCTTTAGGGTCCGGTTTACGCGCTCTACGGGGTTGGCTTGGGCGTGGTAGGGGGGGGTGGTGATTTGGGTAATTCCGTAAGCTTCTGTCAGGGCTTTAATATCCTTGTTTACGAACTCCGTGCCGTTGTCGGTCAGGAAGAACGTCGGACATCCCCAGCGATGGACGATAAGGGAAGAAAAAGCGGCAGCGATGGATCTGCCATCCGCCTTCCGCAAAGCTTTCAACTCTACGTACTTGGTGAAGGTGTCCTGAAAGACCAACAGATATTTGTTCTGGTTTTTGCTTTGCGGAAGCGGTCCCATAACGTCTGCAGCTACTAGGGTCCATGGTTCTTCGACGACTCGTTCTCTCATCAGTCCTGGGGGGCCTTGGGTGGACTGTTTGTGGGTCTGACAGGCACGGCAAGTTCGGATATACTTCACTACGGAGTGATAAATTCCTGGCCAATAGAAATCTTGGGCTAGGCGGGCATAAGTCTTTTCGATTCCTAAATGGCCGGACTGGGGAGGATCGTGTGCGTCGCTAAGGGCTCGGGGGCGGCTTTCGGGAGGCAATACTAATTTCCAGGCATTCATATCTTCCATGGCGGGTTCTATCAGTGGATTTGGGCGATGGTAGTACAACTTGTCCTCGTGAACTTTCCAATCCGGGTATTTCCAGGGAGCTTCTTGTACATTCTTCAAGCGATTCAAATACCAATGATTTTGGGAAGATCCTATGGTGGCCAGGGCGGTGACAAGGGAGGGATACATGCGGGAAAGGGCATCAGGGACAACATTAGCAGAGCCTTTCCTATGTTCGATCGTCATATCGAACGATTGCAAGGCCAATGCCCAACGGGCGAGCCTCCCAGTGGGATCGCGTAGCCGCTGCAACCACCGCAAACTACTATGGTCGGTAATTACTCGGAATGCCGTACCCTCTATATAGGGGCGGAACTTCTTCACGGCCCACAATACCGCCAAACACTCTTTTTCCGTCGTGGAGTAGTTTCGTTCCGCGGGGCTCAGCATTCGGCTTGCGAACACCACCGGAAGCTCCGCTCCGCTGCTCATTTGTGTCAGGACCGCTCCTATCGCGGAGTTGCTGGCATCGGTCTGGACTATAAAGGGTTTGGAGAAATCAGGGCGGAGGAGGACAGGGGTAGAGGACAGGGCGGACTTTAAGGTTTCGAAGGCGGTCTGTTGTGCTTCTTCCCACTTCCAGGGTGCGTCTTTCTTCAGGAGCCGCGTTAGTGGGACCTTGTGCTCGGAGAACTTGTCTATGAAGCGGGCGTACCAGCCCACCATCCCCAGAAAGCGTTGTAGTTCCTTGATGTTTCGCGGGGCGGGGTATTGTACGACGGGGGCGATCTTTTCGGGGTCGGCCTTCAATCCTTCCTTATCGATGATGTAGCCCAGGTAACTGACCTGCTGACAGCATAGCTCGCTCTTCTCGGGGTTGACGGTCAAGTTAGCGGCTTTTAGTGCTTTTAGGACTTTCTCCACGTACTCCGCATGTTCTTCGAAGGTTTCGTTGACGATAAGGATGTCATCCAGGTATGCGAAGACGTGGGTGGACCATTCGGGTTTAATAAGTCGGTCCATCAGTCGCTGGAAGGTGGCGGGGGCGTTGGTAAGGCCAAAGGGCATTCGGGTGAACTGGAAAAGGCCGGCTCCGGGGACGGTAAAGGCAGTTATCTCTCGGGATTCGGGGTCTACGGGGACTTGGAAGTAAGCTTGGCTCAGGTCGAATTTGGTGATGTAGCGGGCTGTTCTTAATCCGTCGAGGATGGCATCGATGTTGGGCAGGGGGTAGGCGTCCTTCTTGGTTACGCGGTTGACATCTCGGTAGTCGATGCAAAAGCGAAATTTGCCAGTACTTTTCTTGATAATGACGGGACAGCTGCTCCATGCACTACTGGATGTTTCAATTATTCCAGCGGCCAGCATGTCCCGTACCTCTGCGTGCGCAACCTTTAGCATGGCAGGGGATAGACGGCGGGGACGTTGTTTAATGGGAGGGTGACCTTGGATATCAATATAGTGGGAGGTGAGGGGAGTAGGGGGGAGGGATTGGTCGGAAATGGGCATCAGGGTTCGGCAGAGGGTTTGGAGGGTTTCCTTTTCGCTAGGAGAGGGAGCCACTAGGGCTAGGCCATCAAGGGTAAGTTCAACGGGGGGTTCGGTAGGAGAGGGAGGGCGTAAGGGTCGAGAGGGAGAGTTAGGAGTGCGCCACGTCAGGTTTGCGAAGTCCAGGGTGATCTGCAGGGCCTCCAAAAAATCCACTCCTAGGATGCAGTCGTATCCTAGGGCTTGGCACACCCGAATCGCCAGGACTTCTGTCTGCCCGTCCAAGTGGAATCGGACTCGGGCTTCTCCTTGGGCTGGTTCGACGGCTCCATTAGCAACTTGTATATATGCTACTATGTGACGTAGGTGGTTTTTCAGGAGGTCTCCTATTCTCTTCCCGAAATATGAGCGGGCCGCACCGCTATCCAGCAGAGCGGGGAAGGTGTGTTGGCCAATGCGTAAATTTAGGAAATATCTGGGATCATGTTCGATGGGGGAGGCAGGGGAGAGTTCGGGGAGGGAATCCAGGGCGGTATTGGGACTCTTGGGGTCGGGAGTTGAATCGTCGAGTCCTAACGATGTCCCGATCCTTCGTTTCCCGGGCTCGGCTTATCTTTACAGGTGGGGCAGGTCTTAGTGACCGTGCCCATCCGTCCACAACGGCAACAGAATTTCCCTCGTGGGTGGGAGCACTGGGGAAAATGATGTCCTGGGCGATGACAATTCCAGCAGGTGTTCGGGGGTGGCCTCATCTTGTGGGAATCCGTGTCTCCAGTGGCTGGGCTTCCAGGAAGGGGTTGATTAGGATCGAGAGGAGTATTCGGCAGGGTAGGAGGGGTACTGTCTTGAGGAATTTTTGCGGGTTTGTTGCGGGGGCCTTGGGAGGGTTTGGACTGGGGGGAGGTCGGGGAGGAGGGTTTATTGGGGGTCGGGGAACCGGGAGTGACGGTGAGGGTAGGTTCTTTTCCTTGGACTAGGGTTAATTCGGCTTCAATGGGGGCGGCAGGATTACGAGGGCTGGTAAGGGGGTTATACGCCTCAGTAGGGAATAGGGACGCAGAGGGCAGGGGAGGGGGAGGATGCTTGGAACGATCAGCCAACCTTCTGGTGTCCACTCGATGGCACTCGTTGATCAGGTCCTGGAAACTGGACAGCTCTTCTCTAGCTATCTTCTGGCGATACAGGGGAAGTAGATTGTGGTAGGCCAGGTCCAGTTGCTGCTCCAATTCCATAGGGGGGTCCATTCGTCCCAAAATTCTCCTAATTTTCATAATGAAGTCCAGCGGTCGTTCCTGTGGTCCTTGGGTTCGAGCGGTGGCTTCTCGTCGGATTACGTGGGCGGGGTATTTGACGGCGAAGGTTTTGCAGAAAGCCTGGACGAAATCGTAATATCCTGTCCATGCAGGACTTTCCAGTCGGAACCAGGTTAACGCGGTTCCGGCGAGGGCAGAGGGGAGAGCGCGTAAGACGGCCGGGGCCGCTAGATTTCGACCTTGGATCAACTCGTGCAAGGAAGCCAGAAACTCTCGAGGGTCCTCGTCGAATTGTCCGGTGAACACAGGGATATATTTAGTGAGACTATCCCACGCGCGCATTTCCGGGGTAAGGGTCTCTGATAGGTGGGAGGAATTTAAGTAATAAGGATCGAACTCTCGAAGGGTGCTAGGCTGAGGGGGTTGTTGGGAATGTTCCGGGATTGGGGTAGGGGTGAGCATAGGGGTGGGAGTAGGGGTCGGAAAGTAAGGGGCACTAGATTCGGCGTTAGAACGTACTGGGTATGAAGCCTGACGGGCCATAGGCGACGTCGCTTCATACTGGTTCGGTCCGTGCCATCTAGGGGTTGCCAGGGGAGGAGGAGGGTTGGGACGGGACGGGGCCATAGTGTAGGTACTATGGAGGATCGAGGCAGGATTCCACCTGGGGGAAGGGTGGCAGAGTAGAGGGGTAGTTCGGGAGGGAGGGGGGAAGGCAGGTTGGTAGGGGGTAGGGGAGGGGTGCGTCAAAGGGGTGGCGGGTAGCGTTCGGGGTAGCGGCACACGATCCGGGGCGCTAGGATCCTGAAATGACGAAAATTTACGCGGCCGGGGCGGGGGTTGATCGGCGGGAGGGGGGGCTAAGGGCAAATTCTCATAGCGAGGTTCCGTTCTTCCTGAAAATGAACAAGGGTGAAAGGGGTTGTTCCGGGAAGCTGCTTCCGTCCTGGTGGATTCCTGTAAACGCGAAGTCGATTCTTCGGCAATAGTGGTCGCTACGGGGGAGGAAAAACTAACTGCGTTGCGACGGGGTTGAACCACCTCCCGTCGAGGGGTGGGAGGGATTTCGTCGCACGATAAATCAATTAAATGGATCTCCCGAGATCCATGGGGGTTGCGGGGTTCCACGGGGGTAGCTAAGGGTAGTCTTGGCGCAGGGGTGGCAATTATATTAGCGGAGGGGGGTAGGTCGCAATCTAAGGGGAAGGTCAAGTTCGTTCGCGGGGGAGGCATTACGTCCGGCGCGAGCATGGAGTCCCAATAGTAGGAATTCCCACTATTGTCACTCTCGAAAGATTCGGTTCTGTTCCCGGCGGCCCGAACGTCAAGGTCCATTTCCCACGGGATGGACATGTCTCCGAACAAAAAACGACTACGAAACCTGAAAAGTCGATCGCGAAGAATTGAGGGAGACCCGGAAATTTGTAGTCCGTAGGAGCGTAAAATTAGTAAAATAATCTGTAAGGGGAGGGTACGAACAACGTCGCGATATGTTTCGAGGGAAAAACCGGGAGGGGAGGGTGGAGAAATGCTCATCACCTACCTTTTACGCCGACCAGGGAAGCAGCGGTCCCAGCACTTCGTTGGCGGTGGGGGAAGAGAGACGTCGGTATGGCAGGTGGCGGCAGGTGCAGCGGCGGCGGCGGCAGATGGCGGTGGCGGCGGCGGTCGGTAAGGCAGGCGGCAGCGGCAATTTTTCAATTCGAACAGTTTGAATCACTCGCGAAAACTTCTGAAGTTCGAAAATCAAAACAAACACTATAGGTCACGAGCACTCGACCCGCACCCGCGACGCACGGAAACGCGGGAGGTCACCGCCAGAGCCAACGGCCGAACCCAGTAGGGGGGAGGGGGGGGGGGGGGAGTAGGGGAAGACCAGGAGAAAGTTCGGAAACTGCACTTTTTTAATGAAATCACTGCACTCGCGGGCACTTCGGACACTCTACGCGGCGGGGCCCCACGTTGGGCGCCAATTTGTAACCGGCGGAAAGGGAATTCCGGGTTAAAATAAATTATTAATATACACGATCCAATTACGAGGACACAATCTTTATTCACACTAACAAATCTCGGGGGGAGAGGCCTCCCGCGATGTCCTGGCACACTTATTATACGCGCACAATGATTTCATTAAACACTAATTAACAGGAACACTAGGGGAGGCAAAAAGGGGAAGGGAAAGGGGCGAGGGAAAATTCTCCGGCGGCTCCGACGATGAACTCCAGCGATCCCACGACGTCCGCCACGAGAACTCCGCGTTAACTCCAATTAATCGATGGCTGGGGCCCGCAATATTGAATTACACCGAATTTCAATAATTGCGGCGACGACCCAGCTCTCTACTTAGACCACGTACTGATGCTCTGATAGTAGAACAAGATCTGGCCCAATTTGACGGATATTCCTCCGTCCTCTCAATCATTTCCCTCATTCCGGGGTGTCATATTGGTGATCGGGATCCAGGGACCAATCATTAATCCGGTATGGGTCCGCGATCCATATTTCTCGCCGTTCCGGCTAATCACCCATATACTTGGCATGATAGCCGGCTGGCTAGCTCCTGCGCTAGAATCCTGCGTGGTCGTCCTTAGCAGCAGACGACACTATGCTTCGTGGTTCGGCAGCGGGGCGATGCGGTGCGGGGTCGGCAACGATGGGCCGGTAGTGGCGCGGGCCGAGGAGAACGCCGCTAGGCGCGCGAGGCGTCAGCGCGGTAAGGGGAGGGGACTGGGACTCGCTGCCTGGCGCTCGAGGCGCGGCGCGGTAACGGGAAGGAACCGGCGAAGCGCTCGGCGGGGAGACTGGGTAAGGGGACGGTAGGAGCGTCGCGTAAACAACCGCGCTCGGCAGGAAGGTTAGAGAGAGAGGGCATTATAGGCATTCGGGCATGGGAGCGTAAAGGATAGGACAATAACAGTTTTCTAGCTCATGTTGGAGCAGGGAATCGGTCTTATAAGCTACGAATAAAATTTACCATTAGAAATATAATATTTAATCTTAACTAATATACAACCTACTGACATTCGCTCAATCCGCAATCATACCCTGTCCTAAAAACATTTACTCTCCTTCCGTGGATGGCAATTACAATATCCCTTCAGCGGGCAACTACATTACCATCACACGGAAGGTTCATCTACGCTCACTCACTTACTCACATGCATACTCAAGGGGACGGGAGGCACTAAGGGGGAGACCTAAGCAGAGCTAACAATAATCATTTTTCTGTAACGGGTTTCCACCACGTTACAATATATATATATTTTATTCAATCATCTGAAACAGAGAAATCCAGTTAATATTTTACAAATTGTAAGTTTAACATTTGATACTCACATCTATTTGTTGATGTACCCATCGTGCGAAAACGTTTACCTCTTGATATACACAATGTATAGGCTTTCTCGTATGATTGGTGAACATTTTTACGTGTAGTTTACACGGGGTGTTGCAAGGTTTTATAGTGGCTATCAAATTATCAAATTTAGGACAACCAAACCTTTCCAAATTTGTATTTGGGATATCCAAGTAATTCAGAACATCCCGTTCTACATGTCCCCCTTTATAAGCTACTAGGGGGTATTCACAATCCAATTTTATGCTATTCACAAATTTGTAAATATCTTCTTGATTATAATGTTCATATCCTGTGTTGCAATATTTTATCCCGTGAATATTTTTGAAGACGAAATTTACGCTTTTTTGGTCCTTAGTCGATAAACTTTTATACGGCTCATGAACACGAAATGTACCGTAATTCGTATTTCCCGTAGTTAAGTTTTTGATTGCCACTTCTTTATGCACAAACTTTCTGTTTATCATAAACCCGTCAAAATCGATTATATGTGTAATATGAAACAGTGAAGACATTTTTAAAATGGAATGTTATTTGTCGTACGAATCAAACGTTCAAGCAATACTGATGCCTGTCCTACGATTTCTTTGAGCTTTTAAGCACTGTTAGGGAGGTGTCAACAATTTTTTTAATCTACGGTAGGAAGATGCCTATATTACTCTTGGAAAAACGGAAACGTCATTGGTCCTCAAGAAAATATTTATGACCTATGCTACGTATAGTGGGAGATAGTTTTTACCTATGGTGAGGATAGTAGGAGGGATGAAGAACAATTAGCTTGAAGAGAGGGAGAAATTTTTATGAAACATTCATATTTAAATAGAATTATTTTAGTATAAAAAACGTAGGCATAATGGCACCATCGTTCGTTGATTTTCAAGGATTCCGTTTGACGGATAAGTCATTTATAATCAAAGAATTTGCTGTTATACAAGAACAAAAAGTGTTCCATATTTTATTTTCACCGCCCTATTCATATTCGTGGCTAAGTGAAGAGGAGCGAAAGCGGACAGAGTAAGTATATGAAAAAGAAAAAATATATATTATTTTTGTTTAATATAATGTTTCTTTTTAGCTGGTTCTTTCTAAATTATCACGGTTTAAATAGGGCGGATGGCTACTCACCCTACTATAAATATAAAGATATTATAAGGAAGTATATTTATGATGATGAGGATGAGATTTTTGTGAAAGCAATTGAAAATACAAACTGGTTAAGAGATATTTGTAATTTAGAAATAACTAATGTAGATAATTTTATGTGGGGGGATTTTGATTTAGAAGATAGCTTGCATAATTCACATCTTCCAGCATGTTTGAATCATGAAGGTGTATGTGCCTTAAAAAATGTCTATTATATGAAATATATGTATGAGCAAAAATCTGGAATATATGTATAACTGAAAAACGCTTGTATCTATTTTCTAACATGTCGTTACCTGTCCTCAATGTTCTCTTACCCCCTGAAGTGTTTCAGAGATCCTTTATCTAAAGAGAGCTCAGTTTCCCACCCACTTTTCCTCAGTTCCTGATTAGTCCTCTCGAAGAAAAGAACAAAAGATGTCTCTACGAAATAGAGTTTTGAAAACGCAAGAAGAATATCGCGAGTGGGTACGCGAGTGTCGTGAATATATTCATAAACTCAGAATCTCTAATCGCAACGCAACTATAGGCACGCTGCAGAAAAATTTTGCAGAAATTGCACAAATACAGTGTCTTCTACTTAGAGCAGCTAAGGATAAGAGTTATTGTTTGAATCATGCTCTCAAGAATCCTGATTTAGGAAATCAGCATAATTATCATGAGTGGGTACACAAGTGTCGTGATTATATTCGAAGTTTAAGAGATGCTAATAGATCTGCAGCTCCCGATACAGTACACAAAAATCTGACTGAAGTAACAACTATCCAGCGTCTACTTCTGCATGCGGCAAAAAATAAGAAATCAATTGGAGTGAGAAAGCTTATTTGGAAAGATCTCGAGTCTTCATTTAAATCTCGAATATGTAGCGGAATGGTTGTAAATTATAATTATATAGAACCACGTGATTTTCTAACAGGTGCAAAAGACTTAGTACAGACCTACACAGAAAAAGTGTTTAATAACGTGAACGCAGTTAAGATAAATTGCATCTTTAACGGACAATTTATTTGTAAAGAGATAAGTGATATTAAACATATCTCAACCCGCAATGCAGTTTTATACAAAACTGATAGTTTTAGTGAATGGTACAATACAAATATAATAGACAAAATTCTAAAAGAATTGAGTGAGTTTCAAGAGCGTGATAGTGGATGGGCGTTGGAAAAAATTCTGAATTTAATTATAAATATAAATTATTATAACCCGCTGCATATAGGTTGCGCCATCGAGCTTCCAGAATCTATTAAGAATAAACAGGCTGTGATAAACATACACAGTGATGATAATACATGTTTTGCATGGGCTGTAACGGCTGCACTCTATCCGGCAAAACCGAATACTCATCCACAACGAAAATCTTCATATCCTCATTTTACAACTGTTTTCGACGTTAGAAGTATAACGTTTCCGACTACATTAAAACAGATTCCGAAATTTGAGGAAGATAATGATGTCTCTATTAATATTTTTACTATGGTGGAAGAGACTGAGACGAATGAGAATACAATCATAGCACCTCTACAATTAACAAAATGCAACAGGACCAGACACGCTAATCTTCTTCTTCTTCTCGAGCATCAAGGAGCAGCAGCACATTTTATATGCATCAGGAACCTTTCCAGACTGCTAAATGGACAGCTTACTAGAGGAAAACGCTCTCATCTTATTTGTGATCGGTATGTTTTACTATATATATATATATAATTACTGCTTCTATATTCTAATATTACTTTTTCCCTCCTATAGTTGCTTACACTATTTCCACAATGATGAGAAACTAAAATCGCATGAACGTGATTGTGCGCAACTCAATAAAAACATCCGAATTGTGCTACCTGACAAGGACCGTTGGGTTTCCTTCAATAACATGAAGAACAGTGAGAGGGTGCCATTTGTCATATACGCTGACATTGAATGCTTGCTTGAAAAAGTTGAGCAAACGGATGACGAAATTGGTATTTATCAAAAACACATACCTTTTAGTATAGGTTATTATTTTAAAAGCGTTCGTGATTCATCGCTCTCAACTTACAAATCATATCGTGGACTCGAGTGTATAGAATGGTTTGTGCGAGAACTCGATAAAATTGCTAGCATAGCGAGCGAAAAACTAAAGACTGTAGTGCCTATGAGAACGCTAAGTATTAGTGAAAATTCAAGGCATTATACTGAGCCCAACTGTCATATATGTAAAAAGCCGTTTCTTCCAGATCAAATACGTGTTCGCGATCATGATCATTTAACTGGTAAATATAGGGGACCTGCTCATAATAATTGTAATTTAAACTTTAACGATTCGCATGTAATACCTGTAATTTTTCATAATTTATCAGGTTATGACGCACATTTTATTTTCGGTACAATCGCTAACTTGTGTGAAGGTTCAGTACACTTGTTACCTGTACATAAGGAGAAGTATATTTCATTCACTAAATTCATCCGTAAATATAATATACAACTAAGGTTTATCGATTCTTTCAAATTTATGGCATCTAGTTTAGACAAATTGAGTTCATATTTAACGAGATCACAGTTGAAAAATTTAGAGTCAGAATTCTCATATTTAAACATAGAACAATTTAACCTTCTGACAAGGAAAGGTATTTTTCCTTACGATTACATAGATAGTCTGAACCGTCTGGAAGAAACTGCTTTACCTCCACGCGCGCGAGATATTCTATAATAGATTATCCGATAGTGATATTAGTGAGGGTGCGTATAATCACGCTAAGGAGGTATGGACCAAATTTTAAATACGAACACTTGGGGAGTATAGCGATCTCTATTTGAAAACTGATGTACTATTGTTGGCTGACGTTTTCGAAAATTTTCGTGATAGCTGCATGCAAACTTATAATTTGGATCCTGCTCATTATTATACACTCCCAGGCTTCACTTGGGATGCAATGCTCAAACATACAGGAATAAGATTAGAACTTTTTACTGACGTAGAAATGCTGCTTTTCGTAGAACGAGGCATACGTGGTGGTTTAAGCCAATGCTCGCACCGCTATGAAAAGACTAACAATCGGTACATGCAAAACTACAATCCCGAGGAACCTTCTAAGTATTTAATGTACTACGATGTAAATAATTTGTATGGGTGGGCAATGTCCCAACCGCTACCTACTCACGGATTTCGCTGGATTGAAAATGTTAATAATTTGGATATCTCTAATATACCGATAGATTCACCCGAGGGTTATATTTTAGAGGTTGACTTAGAGTATCCAAGCGTGCTTCACGATAAACATTCCGACCTTCCATTTTGTCCCGTACGTGATGCACCACCGGGTACACGTCAGAAGAAGCTACTTGCAACTTTAGAAAATAAGGAGCGCTATGTTATACACTATCGTGCTTTACAGCAATGTATGCGTAATGGTGTTGTCTTAAAACACATTCATCGCGTTTTAGGATTTCAGCAGTCCACCTGGTTACGTAAATATATCGATCTGAACACTAGTTTGCGTGCAGCATCTAAAAATGAGTTTGAGAAAAATCTTTTCAAATTAATGAACAATGCGGTGTTCGGTAAGACTATGGAGAATGTTAGAAATAGAGTTGATGTGAGACTCGTGAGTAGGTGGGAGGGAAGATATGGTGCTGAAGCAATGATTGCTAAGCCTAATTTTCACAGTCGCACTATATTCAGTGAGAATTTGGTCACGATTGAATTAACAAAATTAGCAGCTAAATTCGATAAGCCTATATACGTAGGTATGAGCATTCTTGATATTTCGAAAACATGTTTGTATGATTTTCATTATGATTATATGCTTCCTACGTTCGGTAGCAAATGTAAAGCGTTATATACCGATACGGATAGTCTAATATACAGCATTGAGTGTCATGATATTTACACTATTATGAGGGAGAATCTTGCTAGATTCGATACAAGCGATTATTCTCCCAACAATCAGTACAATTTACCTCTAGTAAATAAAAAAGTCCCTGGGCTGATGAAAGATGAGAATAATGGGCAGATAATGACAGAGTTTATTGGACTGAGATCAAAAATGTACACATTTAAAGTACAAAATAAAATTATCAAAAAAGCTAAAGGTATTAAGACTTACGTTGTTGCTAGAAACATAACCTTTGAGGACTATAAGGACTGTTTAACAAATTTTACTGTACAAGTCCGCAATCAAAATTTAATTCGCTCAAAATTGCATAATGTTTATTCGATTACGCAACGGAAAGTAGCTCTCAGCCCATACGATGATAAGCGTTATATTGTGCACGGAATTGTATCGACTCTACCATGGGGTCATTATAGAATAAATTAATTATATTTAAATTGAATAATTTTATTAATAAATATTGTTTTTACAAAATATTATCTTTATTTATCCATGAATTATGTTTATTATCGAATCCTAACCACTTCACAAAGACCTTATCACCCTTCTTACGTAATACCTTCTCCATTAGATATACATTAGGATTAGCAGTTTTTAAAAGTTCATATTTGTAGAATCCTCCGTATATATCAGTACCACTAGAGTCTCTAAGTAAATATGTAACAGGATTTGTTTTCTGCACTTTTATAATTTCAAATATTTCAGTTGTCCAATTTGTTGTGTATCCCTTTGCGAATATATTCTTGTATTTACTGATTCGTACAAAATCACCTACTTTGAACTTGGCACGACCAACAATCTTTATATTATTGTATACTGTAGTCAGGAGCATATTAGCATGATCTGGCGTCACATCAACTGGTCGCATTCCTATAGTACGATGTTTTCTTGCGTTGTAGTCTTCAACTAGTCGCTGCAGTATGCCTCGCCACTTATAATTTCCATTCAACGTAAATCGTTTCCACATTTCAGTCTTCAGCGTACGATTCCAGCGCTCAACTATCGTAGCTTTCAATACGCTGGATGTTGAGTAATGATTTATTCTACGTTTTTTTATAAGCGATTTGAAATCACTATTATAAAACTCCTTGCCATCATCTGTCTGCAAATTTTTGGGACATCTCCCACTTTTCAGAATCTTCGTAAATGCGTCTGTCACTTCCTTGCCAGTTTTGGTTTTTAGTGCTACTGCCCATCCAAATTTCGACAATGCATCAATAACTGTGAGAATATAGTGGTAACCTCCGTCAGTATAATTCTTCATATCAACCAGATCTGCTTGCCAGAGGTCATCGAAGCCTCGTATTACAACTCTTCTACGTTGAAAATTCCGTCTTGCAGGTACATGCAGTTCTTCGACCAATTTTTTCTTTTCTTCACTATCCATAACTCTTCAGGTATGTGTTGGGTTTACAGGGGTACAACGAGCACTGATGGTAGTAAAACTTTCTTTTTCCTAATAAAACTCTTTGTCGAATTATTTCAAGAAGAATTCTCCTTAGCATGATTCTCCCCATGAAAAATAGCACTTTTTTTTTTTAATTCCGCATTATCTTCATTATATGTTTCTTTGATTCAGCATCCTCTTTAGTCTGATTCTCCATGAAAATTGATGCATATTTCTTTAAATCTGCATTATCTTCAGCATGTTTCTGCATGAAATTACTCAATTTCACTTGAAAATCATTCAGCCTTAACTCAGTTTCATCCAGTATTAACGCAATACTTCGTAAAATATCACTGTTTTCTTGCATTTCATTTTTAAGGTTCTCACGTACAGCATTCATATTATCCAGCAGAACACGCATATTCACAGCACATTTCTCATCAGTAGCATCAAATCCTAAATTTGAAATAATATTCCCCTTAGCATTAAATGCATTCATACGTTTATCAAATTTTAATGTTTCATCTTCAGTTTTGCGGAAATATTTTCTCACATTACTGGCAGTGGAAATACCTCCAAATTTATTTATCGACATTGTGAAGTAACACAATCAACTGGGAAATTATGGAAAGTGTAATCTCTTTTATAGGATAATACGTTCTTCATGAAGCTCCTCAATTATTGATTGTATCTCATTATGATGATTCGTATGTCCTGCAGCAGATGATGCTATCAATAGTCTCAAACGTTCAACTAATTCGTTCGGATCATTCCAATGTACATAGTTCACTGGTTTATCATTAACACACATATAACCGCTACCTTTTACAAGATTCTTTGGAGGAAATAATGGGCTAATTATTTTCTTCCATTTATGACCCTAATTCCCACGAAGCTTTCCCTCGCTACTGTAATCTGCTCTGTGTACATTAGTTTGAGAAAGAATATTCTTATTTGTTTTTAAATCATCTTCAGTATAATCATGTGGCTCTTTCATTAAGATCAATTCAAATAGACCAATAGTACCCTGATAATACTCATCATTAATAATAATAAAATCTTTACGATTTACTTTAACAGAACATTTTCCAAGTCTCATTTTGTTAAGTCTAGCATCTCGTTCAATTCCAAAATTATCATCAATTAAATCCTTATTTTTACGCAGAAACATCTCTATATATTTACGTCCAATTTGTGCATATTCTGACAAAGAACTATTTAAATCTAAGGATCTTTGCAATGGTGATGATGGAGTTTCTGGTTGCATTGGTGATGGTATTGCTAAATCATTAACATCCTTTTCCACTTTCACTCCCTCCTCCTCCTCATCCCCATCCTCTTCCAGAGAAAGGTATAATGTTTCATTAGGTCGTGAATTTCCTTGCTCATCATCATCATCATCAGATGAAGGGGTTGGAATTTTAATTCTAGAGTTGTCTGCGAAATATTTGCGTTGTGGAGTCGATGAGAAATAAGTTCTTTTACGTTCCGATGGAATAATCAAAGAATTATCGCTTACAGTAGTCTTCTGAAGCGGTTCCTGTTTATACTCATATTTCGGGGACGCGAAGGTCATCTCATTATGTTCAGTGAGCTTCTTCAATGGCTCAACAATTGGTTTAAAAGTTTCATTTAAATTGGTTTCCATCATTTCTCTTCCTGATTTGAGTGCACGATATTTTTCACGAATTACTTTACTTTTCGTGGCAATCTTCTTTAGCAGCATCTTTTCTTCCATTTTCCTGCTTTCCATGTTCAATCCACGTTCAATCCACGTTCAAATCCACGTTCAATCCACGTTCAATCTACGTTCAATCTAGATTCAGTCCACGTTTATACTAGGTTTACTCCATGCTCATTTGATGTGTGTGTTTTGATGGACACTTAGCTCTAAACTGAACAATCTTAAGCAAACGGTATACTATTTAATCTTAGCATACTCATCGAAACCTTTCCGATATCTACCATTTTGAATTGTACTATCCTTGTCGATCACTAGAAATCCATAATCATGGTGCCTGCACTTTGAACACAATTCATTGAATTTTTCAAATGACATATCCGTGTTTACATGATCGTTATAAATATGTTTTAAATTAGTACCATCTTGCTTAAAGATTATGAGAAGGTTTGCATTATCACGAATCATGTGTTTAGGAATTTTAGCATAAGTCTGGCAGAGGTAGAAGCAGTCAATATTTGAATGTCTACCCATGGAGAAGTAGTCTCTGATATTATCCTGCTTATCGTTAGCAACATCATCAAATATGAATATAGAATTGGGTAACGCCTCAGTTACCTTTACAACGTCGCTATTGTTTGAAAATTTAAAATATCCAATACCTTTTAGTCCTTTTAATAACCGTTCAAGGTATTGATACTTGGGTTGTTGAAGCGACTTTGAGTATACATAAAGATTTTCAAATCTCACACCGTTAGGACTTTCTACGAGACTAAGCAGTACGTTTGTTTTACCGCAATTCGAGGGTCCGCAAATTATACTACGAATTGTAGATGGAAGTAGGGATCCATGACGTTTACTCCTTCCTCCACAACCCCCACCGACAATAAAACGATCGGCGTTGGAGACACGAATGTGCAGTGGTTGCTTTACGAAATCCATAAATGTAAAACTCTATGATCATGCAAGCTATTTATAGGCTCGAAGCAGATTATCTCATCAGTTCTCATTATGTCGTTGTTAATGTTAGATGTGCTACGTTTGGAGGATTTAACTATTGAGCAGCTTGAATACATTCCAAAAATTTTACTATTGAAGCGCTTTCCAAACAGTATTCGACTTGTTTGGTGTAAATTACCTGAGCACATTCGTGCAGATCCTGAAGTGCAACAATATCGTGCCTGTACGGAACATTATAATTTACCTAATCAAGATCAGTTTGATGGAATACCGCCTTCAATAAAAAATTGCTGGATGTGCCAACGAACCCGTTAGGAAAGCATGACATGATGAGATATGGTTGTGGATCTTTTTTCAATAAGCTGCTAAATAAACTACCCTTCGAGCTGCATGTACCTGGCTACAATTATTGCGGTCCAGGTACTCGCCTTCATGAACGGTTAGCACGTGGTGATCGAGGAATAAACCCTCTGGATGATGCTTGCCGTGAGCATGATATCGCATATTCAGTATATAAGGACCTGCCCTCGCGTCATCATGCTGATAAAGTACTTGCACGCCGTGCACGACAACGTATCATAGCTAGTGACTCATCCGTAGGTGAACGAGCGACAGCGACTGCTGTCTGGGCATCAATGAATGCAAAAGGGAAACTCGGCTTAGGACTGCGAGTGCCTAGAAAAAGTACGAAGAAAAGAAAAATTCGTGTACCGAAAAAACGAGGTGGTTTATTGAGGAAAAAGTCACTTACTAAAACAAAACGGGGGGGTTTATTACCATTGCTTCCGCTGCTGAGTGCGGTGGGCGCATTAGCTGGCGGTGCAGCAGGTATAGCAAAGGCTGTAAACGACACCAAAGCAGCCAAAAAACAATTGGAAGAAATGCATCGACACAATCGCTTAATGGAAGCGAGACGGGGACAAGGTTTATACCTCGCACCATACAGTCGAATAGGAGAGGGAGTGAAAAGGAAAAGGAAAAGAAAATAAATGGACTTCCTAAATCTGGACCTACTAGTAATATGCAATTATCAAACGTCTGCCGTAAAATACCGCATTTTCGGGGAGTCTTTATGCGTACATCTCTACCTCAAAATGCGCAACGCAATGAGTGCGCAATTGTGAATCTTGATGACGAACAAGGTCCTGGAACACATTGGGTCGCTTACGTTAAACGTAATAAGCACGTTAAGTATTTCGATTCCTTTGGAAATTTAAAACCACCAATTGAACTTGTGGAATATTTTGGACCTTCTGCTATAATCTACTACAACCACGACCAATATCAATCGTATGATTCAAGCATATGCGGTCAGTGGTGTGTCAAGTTTCTACGTTAACAATGTCTTTAACAGTTACACTCTCTGGCCGTGACTCGGTATTGGGGTCAGATTTTTTCCCCCCGATCGATCTTCGAGATGGACATTATGAACTCGGTCTCGTAGACTTTCAGAGCTTCAATTCAATCTCTAATGTTGATGAGACAAACAATATATTTTACGTTGATGATCAGGAGCTAACTATACCTACAGGTTGTTATGAGCTCAATGCTATAAATGACTTTTTACGTGCTCAGATGTTCGAAGGTGATGAAGAAGAAGTAATTGTTCTACGTGCTAATAATAATACATTAAAAAGTGAAATAAAGTGTAAATATCAGATTGATTTTACACAACCTAACAATATAGGCTCTTTGTTGGGTTTTTCATCAGATCGTGTTATTCCACCGAACACACTAGCTGAATCAGACGAGCCCGTAAACATTATAAGAGTAAATATTCTACGAATTGAATGCAACATTACAGCTGGTGTATACACAAACGGTAGACCTCGACATGTTATACATGAATTTTTTCCGAGTGTTCTGCCAGGTTATAAGATCGCAGAAACACCGAAGAACGTCATTTACTTGCCAGTCATTGCGAAAGTAATTGACCGGCTCACCTTGCGTATTCTCGATCAGGAAGATCGTATAGTAAATTTCGGAGGTGAAGAAATCGCAATTCGTTTACATATTAGAAAATGTTGATTTACAAGAATACTTATAAATCACCGATACTCGATGAGCCTATCAGTCCAACTGCTGCAGCAGGACAGAATACATTGAGTGAAGGTAACGCTGGAGGACAAAATACATTGAGCGAAGGTAACGTTGGCGCATCATTAACAAGAAGAAATATCACCTTTCTACAATCACTGGGTTTCAACGTTAGAAATAAAAATGGATCCATTAGATGTAACCGCTCAACCGGTGTTCGACAATCGCATCACTAAAATGGAAATGCATGCATACAATCCTTATGCAAATGCCTCATTGGGAAATAGTGATGAAATTCGAATTCCTATACAACAGCAAGATTTAATTCTTCTACCCTGTGAAAGTTATCTCTACATTGAGGGAAAGATAATCGTTGGAACCCGTGCTCCAGATGCAACAGCCCAAGATGTCGTAGGACTTGACTGTAATTCCATGGCATTCTTGTTTGATGAATTTCGTTATGAATTGAATGGTATTGAGATTGATCGCTGTAAGAATGTGGGTATTACTAGCTCCATGAAGAATCTCATCTCCTTAACTGCTGAGGAAAGTGCAAGTCTACGTCATTCAGGATGGTTTCTAACAGATCACAGGTCTACGAATCATTTCAACTTTTGTGTACCATTGCAAATGCTGTTGGGTTTTTGTGAAGACTACAGAAGAGTTATAATAAATGCACGTCATGAACTCGTTCTTATTCGAGCACGTGATGATATAAATTCACTACATTCTTCGAGAAAAATCATTAACTCCAAAATTGATTTGCAAAAAGTGCAATGGAGGATTCCTCATGTATCACTGAATGATTATACAAAACTTAAATTTCTACGTTTGATTGAGCAAAGCAAAAGTTTAACCATGGCTTTTCGTTCCTGGGAACTCTACGAATATCCACTTCTACCTGAAACACAGAGGCATACATGGGCCGTAAAAGCTGCAACACAATTGAAGAAACCTCGATATGTTTTACTAGCATTTAGACAAAATAAGAAGAGTACGCAGCATATGGAGGTGCTTAGATTCAATGACAGTTCTGTTCGTGATGTTAAAGTCTATCTGAATTCAGAATTTTAGCCATATGACCGAATTGATAGTGATAGCGAAAAAACCCGTTATTCTGTACTATATGATATGTATGTTAAATTTATCCATTCATATTATGCAGGAGAAAAACAGTCGAAACCAATGCTTAATTACAAAAACTTTGTGGAATACGGTCCTCTCTTCGTCATCGATTGTTCGCATCAAAATGAATCTATAAAGTCAGGCACTGTTGATGTTAAAATTGAGATTGATTGTACTAGAAATATTCCAAGTAATACTACTGCGTTTTGTTTAATTATACATGATAAAATCGTTGAATATAACCCGCTTACTAGTATTGTTAGAAATGTAAGTTAATAGACTAGATTTATATGTATCATACTAATGTAGTGAGGGATAAAGAAAAAATAAATAAATAAGATATAATAAACATTTATTGATGTCATTCCTTAAAAACATTCCTTACAAACATTTCCAAAATTTATCTTATGATTATCATTGGGTAACTTTAAATTCTAAATTATTGTATCGTCCTCCAACATATAAGATTTTTAATGTATTCGCTGATGCAGCATTTTGAAGTTCTTTGATTAGTTCAGGCGACTCCAGTAATTTCATCATCCTTGAGGGTAGAAAGAACCATTCGTCGGTAGCCAGCTTCGCTATTAATTTCTCTCCATATTTGGTCTTAATTTTCACTAATTCAGTGATTTGATACTCCTTATTCTCCTCAAAAGTATTCAGCTTTACGAAAGTCTTAGGTTCGTAAGTTACACTTGCAAGTGCATTGATCTTGGTTAAATCCATTTTTCTGTGAAAAAACATAGAAATTGAGAAAAGAAAAATATTGAAATAGAATAGCAAGAAAAGAGAATAATAATAAAAGAATAATTCTTACCACCCAAAAGAGTTTCTGTGGTACAGCAAGGAAAATATTCGGAATATAGCTTTGCACTGGATCTTTCACCTCCTTGAAGCTTCTAATGACAACTGACTGACTGAAATTTCCCGATTGCTGACAACAAGGGTTTTAAAAATAGTGGAAGGGATGAGATGCATTCTTATTGGAAGTTAATATTTGGGTGGTTGGGTATTTTTTCCCGCCTACGAAATTTGCGTCAAACAAGTCGTAACACGTTACAAGCGGTTTCTCCTGAATTCTTTTAATTGCATAATCATGTTGTAGACTTTTCTAAAGTGAACTGGGGAAAATTTGCGTCAAACAGGTCATGACACGTTACCAGTGGTTTCTCCAGAATTCTTTTAATTGCATAAACGTGTTGCAGACTTTTCTTAAGTGAAACGGTAAAATTTACGAGCACATTCCTCTCGATAGCTTGGCATATAAAAAATTGAGAGAATATGAAAAAATCGAGGATTTAAAAGGTCATAAATCAAGTAACAAGTCATGACATGACATGATCTCAGGCGTCAGGTACTCGAGCATATCCGTTCTAGAAGATATCAACACACTCAGCAATCAGTTCTCCAATCGCTAGAATGGTGCCAATACAGCTTCTTAATGTCTAGGTAAAAGTTATGTTTTGCTTTACCCTTCAAAAAAATGAAGTGCACTGACAACTCTTTCCCTGTCTAATACCTAGCCTGCTTGTTAGATGGATCGTATGATATGCTTACCTGAAAAGCTAAAAATGGCTAAAAGATAAGTCAGGGAAGGCTATAAAAATTCTTAAAACTGTTTTCTTATTCAATAACTAAAGTTTTACTATCAGTTACTCATCCAGTCTCCATGTCTCATCCTCCTCCTCCTCCTCCTCCTCCTCCTTTTTCATCCACATCCTCCTCTTGAAGGTTAGCTTCTCTATAGCCATATCCCGTGGTACCGCGAATGTATAATTTTAGTCAAACATCTTTTTATCACTTTAACTAATTCGCTCGTAGAAAGGTAAATGATTTCTTGAATGAAAGTCTAGAGAGGGTCCATAGAAGGAGAGAATAGTGGGAGGATCTAGGATTGGTTCTGAATGGTCAAATAGTACCCTCTAAGGACATACTATAAGTGAGGAGCTGTAAGGCCTAATAAATTGGTGAACCTGACCTGGGCATAGTAACAGCTAGGACTTAATAAGTTGCCCTATCAAAATATTAATATTCCTGAAATTGATGTTAAATTGTTATTCTCCCCAATAGGGGAGACTATTAAAACTATACCCTTTCATTTAGAGGATATTTCGTTATCCGCTTCATAGGTTTAGTTAAAACCATGCAAAGTTATAATTCCATGCTCGATGGAAAGTTAATTCCTTGCACGATATCAGCAACTTATCACAATAGCTATCTACAATTTAACTAACGAGAAAAGGGGGGATTGCGGTAGCCACCTAGCGGCAATTACTGGTACTATCAATTAAATTGAACTAGTTCACCCGTGTGTGTAATTACGTAATATTAAAATACCATTAGCGCGAAAGAAGATTAAGGAAGGCAGTCACCTAGCGGTGACTACTGGAACTAGCAATTAACTCAACCTAGTTTATCTGTGTAGTAGAGTCGGAAATAGTTAGGCTACGTAAGGTAATTAACCATCGACTTCGAAGGGTGAAAAAACCTTCCCTCAACTAGGGCCCCGTAGGATAACTTAGGTCCCCGTAGGATAACTAACCAACGGTACCATAGGGTGAAAAATACCCCCTCCCTAACCAAACCCGGTCCCACTATAAGACCTTCCAACTGTGACATAGGGTGAAAAATACCCCCTACCTAACCATACTCGGTCCCACTATAAGACCTTCCAACTGTGACATAGGGTGAAAAATACCCCCACCCTCCCTAACCAAACGCGATCCCACCATAAGACCCTTTCCTTCCTCATCCCCACCACTACCATACTAAGAGAGTCTTATCCCCACCCATCCCCCTTCCACACCACAAAACAGCTTCCCCCACTCCCTGTCATCGGAACCACATAGCTCCTCTACTAAGACGTCTGTAAGGATAGTGAACCTAATATTTTCTTAGTTTTCTCAAATTGAGAATTAACACTTCATCATATCCAGCACAGAAATATAAGATAATCTTAATAAAACTTTTGATACACCATAATGCTGCATTTTAAACCTGATAGTCCAATTAATCTTTTATGTAAAAAGCAGATATTTCTGTATAGTATGTTAAAGCCTATAACAAATATTGCTTACAAACATAAGAAATAGCAAATGCTTACCCATTTGTAATTGGATCTTTTCTCATGTGTTTCACAATATCGAACGGAGTAGTTTTTATTTTTAGAATATTCTTATGAGCCACTTATTTTAACTGAAAGAAATTGCACTTTTACTATAATATATTTTTAATAAAAGTTAAATATGGAAAAAAGTTCTTACCTCCTAGTGAAATCTTTTAAAAATGTATTCAAACATTAACGATATTAAAGAACCAGTTATCTCCAATCATTTATTAACCTAAATAGTTCTTATAAACCGGCGTATGTATGTACATACATTGTACATACATCATGGCTATCAGATTTATTTTTATGCGTTTTCGAACAGTTTCCTACCAAGATGGTAGTAATTGGATGAATTGGGGTTAAGGACAGGAGATGGCGTTTATAACGTGATAGAGTGAGAGATCCGAGTCGGTCGGAACAATTCTCTGGTCTGAACATTTGGTCGGTCGTAACCCTTTTGGTTGGGAAAAATTCCGGCCAAGCCAAATTGGCTGTTTGCGCAAATGCATATTTGAATATCTCTGCATTGCATGAACCGATTTGAATGTTTGTGGTCTCATTAAAAAGCCTAGGTCCGAATTATATAATGAAAGTTTCAATAGAATTTTAAATAAATTAATCAATTTCTAAATATAGCCACTGAAAAAAAAATTGGTCAAAGTTCGCGTAAAAGTAAGTAGTGTCACGCGACTTTTTTTTTAAATTACTTGCCGCGTAACACTACTCTGTTACTTGATACCGTGAATAAAATACAAGAAGAAATTGCAGCACTGCTACAAACTAAAAACAAACTATAAAATATGACATTTAAACAGCTTCAATGTAATTTTCATCAGAATTCTGATGTACCAGATTACTTCTCGCGACAAATTAAGATTCAGCAAGCAAAAATACTGAAAAAGCCTATGTAGACCATTTTAGAAACCAGATGAAAAGGTTATGTCAAATATTAAATAAAATTTTACGCATCCTTTCATTTCAGCCTAGATTCTGGGTCGGCCATTTTAAATTTTCAAAAAAGCCTAACGGCATTAAAAAATAGATATTTCAATGAAAATGTTAAGATACTTAAATCTATTTTATCTCAAAAATTGAATTAGCAAGAGGGGGGGGGGGGATTCATTTGACGGAGAATGCCCCATAAATTTCAATTCCTTTAATAAACCAAGTATTATTTTTAAATTACAGAATAATATTATTCATCTTCCGGTCCACCGATCCGTAGACTACTCAAGAATTACGGGCTATTCTCACGATTGATACGTACGTCACGACTGTGCTACTCGCTACCTTTACTATTTTTGTTATAAAACCGCTTTTATTATTCCCTAATGGCTGGCCTAATATGGACTCCCTGCTAGTTCCCGCAATAAGTGTATTGCGAACCAATAATGCCCATCCGCAGACTGACGAACTCCTCACGGTCGTATGGAAGATGACCTAATAAGAATATGACCAAATAAGATTATGTACTAAAAACGCTAAATTCACACTGGTCAAAAGTCGGTATTACAGATTATTGATTAAACCATCTGAATCTCTAAAATTGAAGAGCTGGCAACAATGCAGTGCATTTGGTTGTATTTGTGAATATCCATGAGTTCTCTTAAAATCAGAAATTTGAACTTTTAGCGGCTAAACTTAGCTACTCTGTACCCTGTTACCATCTTCATAAATTTGATCTAATCATGCTAATAAAGTAGCAGAGAAATGGAAGGCAAGCAGGCTAGCAGATATCATTACCCCTGCATTAAGGGAAAGCAATTTTCCTCAGTTGATAGAAAAATTACAGAACATGAATGAGAATGAGTGATTTGCAGCTGATTTGATAGCCTTACTTTATAATTGTAGTAAGCTTAATATTCAGGAAAAAAATCGAATTAAAGTTAGCAAATAACCTTACAAATCCCTTCTAGTAGTGTATGGCATTACGTTAATGAGCCATGACTTATTATAGCAGTGTGGTGATACTTACCTGATGCATTGTGAAAAGCAAAACAAAGCATGATTAGAAATATTTTTGCAATCACTGCCAATGGAATATAAATCTATAATATCTAAAATAGTAGGAATGTCAAGGATACTTAACATGAATCATGCTGGTAAGTAATTTAATTTACTTGTTGATACTGACAATAAATACATATTTAAAAAATTGTATTATAGTTACTACAATATGCAAGATTTAAGGACTTAAGTGCATTAAACAAGGATGAATGGGAAATGTTCTTACTTGGGCATAGAAAGTGCAAGATAATGGATTTATTAATTATATCACTGACCAATTCATGAGGCATTAGGTTGATAATATCAAGTTGGAATGTCATGATTTATATACAGGGTATAACGAAACGACCGCCTTTTCTCGTAACTGGAGGTTCGGGGTGACAAACTGAGTGCACGTGTAAAATTTCGTTCGAATCGTTCAAGAGGTTTAAAAGTTATTTCTATTTAAAAATCACCCTTTTTCAGTCCTTTTCGAACGACTTTAACTGCATAATGGAAAGTGGAGAAAGTGAAAAACAATTGATGAGCACCCAGCTAGAATGTAAAAATTATCGATCGCGTGCGGTAATACTTTTGCTATTTAATTCTTTAATCTGGCTATTAGATTAATTTTAAAAATAACAAAATCCTTTATATTACAATTCCAATTCAATTCAGTACAAGCATCATTGACTGATTTGATGGAAAGAGCGAGTTGACGCAATGTAAAGGAAAGTATCAAAAGCTAAGATATCGCGCGAGCGCAATGATAACTTAATAGACAATGCATGAGGGCATTCTCTTTCTACTAACGAAGCTAAAGGAAATGATTCAAAATCAATACATTGATGAAGGAGAAAACTAAACTCACCCATTAAATGTTCTGCAAGTTCCTTTAAATCGAAGTTTTTGAAAAAGCTTCAAACTGGCTCCTCGATGATTTCCAGAAAGCACACTATCACTGATTTTTTATTTAAACACTTGTGAATTTAAACAAATTAGGTATTAACCTATGTTTCTTCAAAACACTGGAGAATTTGACACTTTTGAACTGTTTGAAGTAGGGTGATTAAGAGTGGTCGAAACGAATTATTGATTATTCTATCTCTCTGTGTCTCTCTTTTCAGCCTACTTCAAACAGTTCAAAAAGTGTCAAATTAACCGGCGTTTTGAAGAAACGTAGGTTAACACCTAATTTGCTTAAATTCGCGAGTTCTTAAATGCAAAATCAATGAAAGTGTGCATTCTGGAAATCATCGAGGAGCTAGTTTGAAGCTTTTTCAAAAACTTCGGTGTAAAGGAACTTGGAGAACAATAATGGGTAGGTTTAATTTTTTCTATCATCAATGAATTGATTTTAAATAATTCTTTTTACCTTCGTTTGTAGAAAGAAAATGCCTTGATGTGTTTCCTATTAAATTATCAGTGCAGTTGCGTGACATCTTAGCTTTTGATACTTTCTTTTTCATTCTATCTTCTCCCTCTTTCCATCAATTCAGTCAATGATACTTGTATTGAATTGATTTGGAATTGTAATGAAAAGGATTTTGCTATTTTTAAAATTAATCTAATAGCCAAATTAATAAAATAAATAGCAAATGTATTATCGCGCGCGATCGATAATTTTTACATTCTAGTGGGGTGTTCGTCAATTGTTTTTTTACTTTCTCCACTTTATTATGCACAGTTAAAGTCGTTCGAAAAGGACCGAAAAAGGGTGAGTTTTAAATGGAAATAACTTTTAAACCCCTTGAACGATTCGAACAAAATTTTACACGTGCATTTGGATGGTCACCCCGAACCTCCAGTTACGAGAAAAGGCGGTCGTTTCGTTACACCCTGTATATACGAGAATTTAACATCCTGTATGTTGGCTATTAAAAGACACAATTTTAGGTTGGTGAATATTATACTTATCTATAGTACCAAAGATAACGCAAATGGAAAATGTTTTGTATTGATTTATAAAGCTTATTCAATTTCAGGTAAATATTATGAATATCACCAAAAGTATGAAAATGGAGAGTTCAAGGATGCAGCGAGTTTTTGGTCAGTCTTTTGGTTTCTAATTTAACATCTAAAATAGTAAGATAATTAAAACGTGTTGTTAAACAATTTGTATATCTAATATAACTATTAAGCTATACTTTTCGTTTTCCTAGTTTTTGGCTGATTCTTTTGACTGACTCAATACAATTCTTGGAAGCAGAAGACGTTCTTCTTTCATCCAACAAGAGTTTGGAGTTATTACGCTGAATGGTAGTATATGGGAATCATTCAAGTTAAATTCGAGGAGAAAGCAGATAAATTCAGATTAGCGGTCGCTAGAAATTTGGAGTGAGCATGAAACCTGGAAGAATGTCAAGAATAGTATAAAAAATCATTTTTCAATATATACAAAAATATATTAGCTTTTTAAAATGACAATTCGCGAGTCTTAATGTATTTATATACATCGTTATTTGTACAAATAAAATAAATATATCATGTGCCGTAGTTTGTAAAGTACCTATTGCAATAAATCTTTTATAATTCACAGTATAATATATAAACGTAATCTAAATAAAGAAAAAAATATATATTGAAAGGTTAATTCATTATATCCTGTACCCTACTTAAAAACAACATATAAGATTCTTTCCACCTTCATTTATAATGCAGGACTTATATCCAAACCAAATGCTGGAAGTCAAATTTTGTAACATTTACCAGACCTAAGAAAGCAAAGGAAATACAAGTTTTAAGATAATAAGTTTGGAAAATCACTACCAAATTGTCAAAATGATACATCTACATCTTATTTAAATAATACCTGAATAACAATTCTCTTTTTAATAATTCTATTTCATTTCTGCATGGAGATCCCAAATTCGAAGCAGAAAAATTGACAAAGCTTTATCTTATTTTTTTTCATCGACTAAATGTAGTTCATCAGCTTTGTTAGAAACCTGGACCTACGAAGCATAAGAAAAACCACAAAGGATCATATTCGAATGCATTTCATACATGATTATCAATAATATTACTCATCTAGGAAAACAGGTTGGCTTATTATACAGGGTGAGGCACTTAAGCCGCCCCAGAATATGAATGCAGAAAGGCGCGTATCTCTTCACCTATAAAAGATATTCAATTTTTGCATAGAACCTTTCTGAAAGCAAATAACAAGAGGCTTCGAAAATGTCCTATGGAAAAATTGAATATCTGTTACAGTTAAAGAGATACACCTCTTTTTCGGCATTCGTATTCTGGGGCGGCTTAAGTGCCTCACCCTGTATATGTGGAAAGCATGATGCGACACTATCTGAATTGCAGTTCCATTTCTTAACTCTGCTTAATTCCTATAGTTGAAATCAACATGATGATTGCACTTGATTCTTGGCAGGACATTCTGTAGAGCCTTTATACCTGGGATAGAGATATTATAATTAGCACTAATTTCACCAATTGGTTATATGATAATAAATATGCAAAGATCTGCATTTCATTCAAGAAATTATAATAATATGTTTATCATGTATTTCTTATGTAATTTGATTAGACTATTTTTTTGATACTTTTATACATTAAATTAATTTTGACATGAATTTATTACAGTTTTCTTAATACAATGTGAGTTTTTAGAAGTGTAAACAATTTATTATACCTGTTTTCTTTGATAATCTAGAAATGTCCTTAACAATTTTAATTACTATTTTCAAATGAATTAAAATTCTTTAATAATTTACAATAACACTCGTTTGATTAAGAAACCACGTTGTCAAAAATTTGTAAGGGCATTTCTGGATTATCAAAGAAAACAGGTATAATAAATTTATTACACATCAAAAAACTCACATTGCATTAAGCAAAAATGGAAAAAATTCATGTCAAAATTAATTTAATGCATAAAAGTATCAAAAAAATAGTCTCATCAATTTACATAAGAAATACATAATAAAAATATTATTATAATTTCTTGAATGAAATGCAGATCTTTGCATATTTATTATCATATAACCAATTAATGAAATTAGTGCTATGTATAATGTATCTATCCCAGGTATAAAGGCTTTACAGAATGTCCTGCCAAGAATCAAGTGCAATCATCATGTTGATTTCAACCATAGGAATTAAGCAGAGTTAAGAAATAGAACTACAATTCAGATAGTGTACGCACCATGCTTTCCACATCTATAATAAGCTAACCTGTTTTCTTAGAAGAGTAATATTATAGATCATCATATATAAAATGTATTCAAATATGATCCTTTGTGGTTCCTCTTATGCTTCGTAGGTCCAGGTTTCTAACAAAGCTGATGAACTACATTTAGTCGATGAATAAAAATAAGATAAAGCTTTGTCAATTTTTCTGTTTTGAATTTGGAATAACAATGCAGAAATGAAATAGAATTATTAAAAAGAGAATTGTTATTCACGTATTATTTAAATAAGATGTCGATGTATCATTTTGACAATTTGGTAGTGATTTTCTAAACTTATTATCTTAAAACTTGTATTTCCTTTGCTTTCTTAGGTCTGGTAAATGTTACAAGATTTGACTTCCAGTATTTGGTTTGGATATAAGTCCTGCATTATAAATGAAGATGGCAGGAATCTTATATGGTGTTTTTAAGTAGGGTACAGGATATAATGAATTAACCTTTCAATATATATTTTTTTCTTTATTTAGATTACGTTTATATATTATACTGTGAATTATAAAAGAGTTATTGGAATAGGTACTTTACAAACGAAGGCACATGATATATTTATTTTATTTGTACAAATAACGACGTATATAAATACATTAAGGCTCGCGAATAGTCATTTTAAAAAGCTAATATATTTTTGAATATATTGAAAAATGATTTTTTATACTATTCATGACATCCTTCCAGGTTTCACGCTCACTCCAAATTTCTAGCGACCGCTAATCTGAAATTATCTGCTTTCTCCTCGAATTTAACTTGAATGATTCCCATATACTACCATGCAGCGTAATAACTCTAAACTCTTGTTGGATGAAAGAAGAACGTCTTCTGCTTCCAAGAATTGTATTGAGTCAGTCAAAAGAATCAGCCAAAAACTAGGAAAACGAAAAGTATAGCTTAATAGTTATATTAGATATACAAATTGTTTAACAACACGTTTTAATTATCTTACTATTTTAGATATTAAATTAGAAACCAAAAGACTGACCAAAAACTCGCTGCATCCTTGAACTCTCCATTTTCATACTTTTGGTGATATTCATAATATTTACCTGAAATTGAATAAGCTTTATAAATCAATACAAAACATATTCCATTTGCGTTATCTTTGGTACTATAGATAAGTATAATATTCACCAACCTAAAATTGTGTCTTTTAATAGCCAGTATACAGGATCTTAAATTCTCGTATATGTATAAATCATGACATTCCAACTTGACATTATCAACCTAATGCCTCATGAATTGGTCAGTGATATAATTAATAAATCCATTATCTTGCACTTTCTATGCCCAAGTAAGAGCATTTCCCATTCATCCTTGTTTAACGCACTTAAGTCCTTAAATCTTGCATATTGTAGTAACTATAATACAATTTTTTAAATATGTATTAATTGTCTGTAGCAAGAAGTAAATTAAATTACTTACCAGCATGATTCATGTTAAGTATCCTTGACAATCTCCTACTATTTTAGATATTATAGATTTATATTCCATTGGCAGTGATTGCAAAAATATTTCTAATCATGCTTTGTCTTGCTTTTCACAATGCATCAGGTAAGTATCACCACACTGCTATAATAAGTCATGGCTCATTAACGTAATGCCATACACTACTAGAAGGGATTTGTAAGGTTATTTGCTAACTTTAATTCGATTTTTATCCTGAATATTAAGCTTACTACAATTATAAAGTAAGGCTATCAAATCAGCTGCAAATCACTCATTCTCATTCATGTTCTGTAATTTTTCTATCAACTGAGGAAAATTGCTTTCCCTCAATGCAGGGGTAATGATATCTGCTAGCCTGCTTGCCTTCCATTTCTCTGCTACTTTATTAGCATGATTAGATAAAATTTATGAAGATGGTAACAGGGTACAGAGTAGCTAAGGTTAGCCGCTAAAAGTTCAAATTTCTGATTTTAAGAGAACTAATGGATATTCACAAATACAACCAAATGCACTGCATTGTTGCCAGCTCTTCAATTTTAGACATTCAGATGGTTTAATCAATAATCTGTAATACCGACTTTTGACCAGTGTGAATTTAGCGTTTTTAGGACATAATCTTATTTGGTCATCTTCCATACGACCCTCCTCACAACACGTTCGCTGACTAACTAACACATTTAGCGATGCTTACAACCGGAGGACAACCCCATTCATGTCCATGCTCGTTAATCACGCACGCTATAGAGTCGCGTTCGATGTGTTAATGAGTCTGCGGACGGATGTTGGGATGTCTGTCCGTCCATCCGCAAATAGACATCCCTGGTTTTAACGTGTAAAAATATTACAGCTCTGATTTAAAGTGAAAATATTCGTAAGACTTAATTATTACTCCAGATGGATAAGAGTTATTTTTTTGCAAGTTGAATCTGTCGGTAGAGCTCAGGTTTCCAGAAAAAGTCTGGCTCATGACTTAAGGTAGGGATGAAGTTTCAGATATATTCTTACTTTAGATGGCTAATTAATATGTAAATAAAACAGGATTAAATGTCATTGATAGACCAATACTTTCCTAGCGGAATATCAATATAATACTAAAAACTTTAATTATTTAACAAAAGATCGACATTTTTCATTGCAGGCCTCTTTTGTAGCACTTACAGACGTGTGCTTAAACAGTTTAGAAAATCGATGAGGAGACCCGTAACTTCCATATTTATCGAATCTTTTTTTAAATATAAAAACATGAGTGCTACATTGAATCATTGAGATTTGTACATGTTAAAATACTTTAGCTTTTCAATTTTAGACGGTCAACTTTTTTAGAATGAAGAGTAGTGTTTCGACGGCTGCCGACGCGCGGTGCCCTGTTATACAAGGTTAGTTAGATCAATCGTATTAGATTTAGAGGTCTTCTTGAAGCACCGTAATGGGAGCTAAGCGCATGATTGGCCGCGAAGAGAAGAAAAAGGGATTAGTGATCGGAAAAAGAGAACAATGCTACTCACATCGCTTGTCTATCAATCCTGGTAGGCTCTCTTTGTTGAATACGCATTGACAGCATTTGCTGGCTGCTAGAGAGAAGGGGTTAACAGAAGCTAGTGTGAGGCAACGATCACGCAATGAATTTGATCAATCTGCGTTTCAGAAGGATAGTACTAAGATTGAGATAAAGCAGCAAAGTGAGTAGAATTGCGCTCTTTCTCTCCGATCAGTCATTTTTTCTCTTTCTATCTACGGATAATCGCGCGCTTAGCCCCCACTAAGAGACTTAAAGACTAACTCCGTCTCTTAATACGAATTGTTTGACTAACCCTGTATAAGTACTTACCATAGAAAAACTATCATGTCCCTTGGTTAACTATACCTTTTTATTTGCCATGTATCAATTAGCTTTAATCCAGTAAAAATTAAATTTAAGTGGTTGAAACATTCTTTTTGAATATAAAATTTTAACTTCCGATATAAGCTAGATTTTTTATAAAAATGTCACGTCTGTTGTAGATATTTAAGCGAATGAAGTGTAGTACATTAAGTATAGAAGAGATCACAGAAATCGCTAGAATCACAGATGATTAGAATGCATTACATACAGCATGGATAGTAATATTGTTTTTGATTTCAGTGGTGTATCCATAAAAAATGCGTAGACCAAGGAATTCGTCCAGCTGCAATTAATGGAGGATGGGGTAAGTGGGGGCCAATGAGCTCCTGTACAAGAAGCTGTGGTGGTGGTCTCAAGTTTTCGGAGCGTGAATGTGACAAACCAATACCAGCCAATCGAGGTAGATTTTGCGTGGGTGAACGCAAACGACTATCAATTTGCAATATTACGGTAATTGAATATATTTGCCAATCACTCTACAAGTTCCCTCTTCTAATTATATAGATGTATTCGTGATTCATTATAAAAGAGGTCTAGTTTAAGAGATCAAAGGCAAAAACCTTCTACACTCTGGGAAATCGTATCGTTCCAAAATGTAAACACATGTTAAAGGTGCCTTAGTTAGCTAGTGAACAAGACTTTTCCACGTTGCGCAGCCTACCTGGCCTAGCACCGAGTTCCAAGTAATAAACAGAGGGCAATAAACTGACCGAAAATGACTAAACCTTATATACCTGTCCTGCAGTGATTAAACAAAAATTCTAATTTTAATATTATTAATTAAACATTTTTAAGACTATTATCAATACATTGCTTATATCTTTAAGATGAAAATGAGCCCAAACACTAGGCTAATCACGCAATTACTTCTATATTAGTTGTATCTTATATTTCTCATTTTCATAAATTCTTATGAAATTTTATTTTATCTCTATTACATAGTAAATTAAAATAAATTCAAAACACACGCACAGCAAGAAGGATTCATTAATTAATATCAGGATTAATACGATGTCTAACAAAGTAGGAATCTTACCCTCTTTATCAAATTTCCCAGTTTAATGTCTTTTAAAGCGATAAGCGAAAGGCGTTACTTTCTTTGTTGACAACTACATTCGGCAACTTTCCAACGCTTTGTACGTAAACAAATTTTTATCAGCCGCTAATATTATTGTTGCTGATATTCTTAAGACAAAAACAAATAGCACAGCTCACCTTATTTAAAATACCATTTAACTCTTACGTAATATAATCATAACACGGATTATACAGTATATTTGAAATAATTTGAAGTGATTCGGTTTGATAAAATTTGTCTGTTTACGTTTCACGATGAAGCAGGACAAAAATATTAACAGCTGTCAGTCGTGCGTTAACTTATTAAGTGTCACCATATATAGAAACGGTTGAAAATAAAATTAACGACCAAGAAACATTATTAGTAAAAAAAGGAATGATAGTTGGTATGTTTTTGTGTGGTGCAAGCTAGTGGGAAATATCCGAAAAGACAAAAATGAGTGAGAAAATAGTGACAAAATTGATAAAAAATTATGAAGAAAGTGGACTGGACGGCTTGCGAGACAAACGTAAAGGCTATTTTGGATTAAGAAAAACAACAGCGCAACAGGACACAGAAATTGTAGCAGCAGTGGATATACAACCGTTTGAACCATCAGCTAGAGTTTTAGATTCAGTGGATAATTTAAATATTTGTCCAAGAACGGTGATAAATAAATTCCATAAGGCTGGAATACATTGCCATCGTCCAGCGAAAAAAATTAAACTAACAGCCAATCACAGTGAAAAAAGGATTTCATTTGCAACAGAATATTTAAAAGTGGCACCAATATTTTGGGACAATGTTGTGTGGACTGATGAAAAAGATTTTGTTTCAACGATGGATGGCAGAATGCATGTGTGGCGTCCAGACGATAAAAGATTCGAAGACAAATATACGTTACCGAGAGACAGAAGCAGCAGAATCTCTATAGCATTCTGGAGATGAATGACAAAAGATGGGGGAGGAGAGTTACATGAAATTGAGACAAAAATGAATTCAGAAGTTTACTGCAACGTTTTGGAAACTGTCATACTTCCTACAGTGAGAGCAGTATATCTCGAGGAAGATGTTCCCAAAATTAAATTCGTGCAAGACAATTCCAGTGTTCACACTTCGAACATGACAAAGGAATGGTTCGCCGAACATCCGGAAGTGGAATTAATCGACTGGCCAGCTAAGTCGCCCGATTTGAATGTCATTAAAAATATTTGGGGCATAATGACAAACCGGTGGAGGCCTGAGCAAAAGCGATCGACGGTAGCATTAAGAAAACATGTTTTATAAACATTGGACGATTTGCGAAACGACCCATGCATTTGTAAAAACTTGGTCGATTCGCTCCCTCGACGTCTTAATGCTGTCGTAAATAGCAATGGTCATTCCATTGGCTATTAAGGTAATTTCTTTCATTTTCTAATTAAATTATGCAGTTTAAAAATTGTATAGCTCAACCTTTTTTTCATTTTTGTTCACTATAGATCAGCTATGTTTCTTGCTAGGACCTTGCCGTAGTGTCATCATGGCCCAGCTATTTTCAATGTATTCAAATGGGTTGACGTTGCCAGTTTATTGAACCTACTTCGGGGATTTGGCAAATCATTCTTTTGGAGTTCGATCATCTTGCAGAGTTTTAATTTTGGGACATCATCTTCAGGATATCCTGTGATCACTGTGGAAGCATGAGTATTTGCAAAATGTTGCAGTAAACTTTTGAATTTATTTTTGTTTCAATTTTATGGATTTTTCCTTTACTCTATCTTTTGTCATATTCTGCTGTTTATATCTTTTGGTAACATATTTGTCGCGACACATATGCACTCTGTTATCCATCGTTAAAACAAAAACTTTCTGTCAGCCCATACAACATTATCTCAAAATGTATGTTGCACTTTTAATATTATTCGATGCCAATGAAATCCTTTTTTCTCTATGATTGGCTGTTAGTGTAATTTTTTTCCTTAAACGATGGTAGAATATTATAGCGTTGTGCAATTGATTTCTTCGAGTTCTTGAAACAAGTATTTAAATTATCCACTGAATTTAAAACTCTATCTGATGGTTCAAACGGTTGTATATCCATTGCAGTATAAAAATGATAATATTGAAGTTCACTAATTTTAAAATATGACAAGGCCTCTATACAGCCACTATATATATAATGTATTTTTCTTATATTATGATAAAAAAGTGAACATATTTATATTTATGTATTTATTTATACAAAACATGATTAACTTTATTATATGACAAAGCCTCTATACAGCTGCGAAAGGAACAATGTTTTTTTTAATCTTTGACAAAGTTGAGCTTATTTATAAATATTAATTTATATATTTACTTATATATTGTAAGTTCAATACTTTTATTACATGACAAAGCCCCTTTACAGTTGCTATATAAACAATGTTCTTTCTTATATCTGTTGATTATATAGTCAACAAATTTATAATTTTAAAATGTATGTATGCTTTAAGAAATATATTATAATCATTTATGTATTAACGCAATATTTTTTATTTTGGTATATGTATTTATTGATACTTGTGTAATCTTAAGAGTCCGTATAATTTAAGACAGTAATAAATGGATTGTGTAGCAAAAATTATATTAAATGATAAATAAAAATTTATTTAATTTAAATATATAATTAAAAAATGTGCAAATACTTTACACTCCTATCTAAATTACTAAAAAAAAAGTGTTATTAAAAGTTGTGAAATTGAGAACTGTAAGATACAACAAATATAGAAATAATCGCGTGATTAGCTTCGTGTTTGGGCTCATTTTCATCTTAAAAATATAAGCAAGGTATTGATAATAGTCTTAAAAATGTTTAATTAATAATATTATAATTAGAATTTTTTATTAATCATTGCAGTACAGGTATATAAGGGTTCTTCAATTTCGGTCGGTTTATTACCCTCGATTTATTGCTTGGGACACGGTGCAATAGCAGGTAAGCCGCGCGACGTAGAAAAGTCTTGTCCACTAGCTAACTAAGGCACCTTTAACTTGTGTTTACATTTTGGAACGATTCGATTTCCCAGAGTGTACGATAATCCAATTCCAGAGATAAAAACTTTATGAACTATTTTTTTGTTGGTTTTAAGGTGACTCCGTCGTGTTGTATTTACTGCACTAGTCAGACTTGTCTTAAATGTGAAATAAACAAAGGTTTGGCATATAATTAAGTAAATAATGCTAAAATACCAAATAAAAATCCAAACAAAATAAAAAAAATATACTTCACGTTTATTTTGTATTTGGAACCCATTTTGTTATCTGCATTTATCACATTCTTTTTAAGCTTAAGTTTCCCTATTAAAAAGATGTATATTTCGATCAATTTTAGTTTTTGAGTAGTCGTTTTAATCGTTAAAATATACTCTTCAAATTTACCAAATCGATTTTTTGAAATAATGTTTAATGAGCTTCGAAATCTACTTTTTTCTGTTTATAATAAAATTGTGAGTAATTAAATGCGAAAAGATAATGCTTTTTATTCTAAATTTCTGTAGATAATACAAATCCTCCAAAAAAACACTTTCGTGTAAAAAGAAGAAGGCAAGTAATTAAAAGTGTGTGATTCCATTGGACAAAATAACCCTTAACCCATTAACGTCCAAAATGTCAAAATTTCTTGCACGTTTTCAAAGTGATTTTTTCCTATGTAATTGGCGTTGAAAAAATTCTTGAACCACATATTCTGATGTCAAATTGCATGCTCTTTCAGAATCCGTTGCCAGAATCATGATAAATCTCACAGGAAAAGAGATATGCTCGATTGAAACATAAAAACACCTAAATTTTCGAAAAAAAAAATTTTTAGGATTTTTTTTCGAAGTGTTACGGTGAAGATATCACCTTGCGACCGTGATCAAAGGTGATCATGGGAGTTGAAGTTTAACAGGGAATTTTTTTGTTGACCTTGAACCATCGCTTCTTTACAAAATGGCGGAAAAAACGAATTTTTTTTTTCAATCTTCATCAACTTTTTTCTCGAAATCTATGGTCTTTAGAAAAAAATTCATAAAAACAAAAATTCCTTAGAATCGCCTGAGGAACATTCTCAAATTTTTTCAGAATTTTTTGAGACAATTTTTGATTTTCCGGGAAACTTGTGAAATGGAATTTTCAAAAATGTCTCCAAAAATTCTGAAAAAATTTTAGGATGTTTCTCAAGTGCTTCTAAGACATTTTTGTTCTTATGAATTTTTTTCTAAAGTCCATAGATTTCGAGAAAAAAATTGATAAAGTTGAAAAAATAAAAATTCGTTTCGGCCGCTATGTTCTAAAAACCTATTGGTAAATAACGATTTCTGTGCAAATTTTAGGAAGATTTTTTTACTCTTAGCGTTACCCAGAGACTACGGCGTGGACGTGGTAAAATTCTGTCTCCTTTGGGGTGCTTTTTTCCCGTGAGTCCCCTTGCCTCTCACGTCTCGGGGTGCTTGTTTTCCGTGAATCCCCTTGACTCTCACTTATTCATACTTTTAGGTGTGCTTTTTTAGCCAACATTTATTGCAAATATTTAAATTACATGTTTTGCAGAAAATTCTTGTTCTTATTGGACAGTTTCCATTCGAACAAATCCTCAATTTGTCACTATTAGATCGTCCATGTGCTTTACTTTTGCGACTACTTTTTTGTAAGTAGTATTTGGCAATCGAAATAGTGAACTCTTTTATTCCAACTTTTTCTTTTCATCGTTAGCAGCATTGAAAATTACAAGAGAAATAGTAATAGACGCCTGTAAAAGTCTCATAAAAACTACCCATGTCCATTTTTTTGATCGTATACTTGGGAGTATGTCATTGCAATGTCCGTCATGCAGGTCAACACCTCCCATGAATTTGTTATATAGGTGAAAAGCTTGCGGAAAAGGTATTTCAATTTTAGATTTAGCCTCTGCGCTGTATCTTTTTGAAATAGATAGAGGATTGACACCTGCTGCAGTTGAAGCTATTGAGACGGGCTTCGAATCCATGATAGTAATGAAATTTATGCCACTGTTTACATCGTGCTTCACCACATATGTCCCTCTTGGAGCTTTCTTATTAAGCACATTTTTTTCTTTGACTCGATTATCTCTGATAGTACCAGTGCATTTCAAACGCAATTTCTTCAAATGTAATACCAAATCCATGTTCGTGAAGAAGTTGTCAAAGTACAGATGAAATTGAGAAATTTTGTTATAACTTATTATTTGAAAAAATGGTTGTAATAAATATAATACTACCCGTGAACCTAAAGCACATTTAGATAACTTATCTCCAATTTGAGAATTCTTGCCGCAATAAAGATCCAAATTCAGTAGATAGCCGTCCGAAGTACACAAGCCCCAAAATTTCAAACCAAATCTTATCGGTTTTCCTCGAATAAATTGTTTCAAAACAGTTTTTGCATAGGATTTGGCCATCATCTCATCAACGGATAGAGCAGTTCTCCATATTCCGAATTTCATGATGTTATTTTGAAAAAGTTTCAGTATAGAACGAACGCGCCATCCTCGATCATTTGAATCTTTGTCTTTGTTTTTTGAAAACTTCAATTTAGATTTTGTGATTTCAAATTGTTGGCGAGACAGTGCAGAAGAAACTACTTCATTAGATAAATACGGATCAGATGACCAGTAATCTCTCTGTGATTTTCTGGGATTGAATGTAGAAAAAATAACTATTCCAATAAAAGTATCAAGATCTTTCAATTTCAGATCATAACCATTGTCTTTACACGCATCAATAATATATTTTTTCATTTCAATAGAAAAAAAGGTTTTAAACAATTGAAAAGGTTCGCTCCTATGTATTTTCTTTTTTTGCGATTAGGACAATAATACTTTATCTTCACAAGAATCAGGGTGTAACTTTTCACCCTCAATCCAAGTGAATTCATGACCTTTTTCAAGTTTATCTTGTTTTTCAGAATAATTTGCACGAGCTTTATTGTAAGTGATATTGGGTAATTCATGTTCGCAATCTGAATCAAAATCGGAACCAGAATCATCGGAACCTGAATAGTTAGGATCCGGAATCAATACGTTGCGTTCTGAATCACTATCTGAAGAATCTGATTCATATTCAGAAGATCTTACACGTTTCCGCGACATAATGTATGAAATTAATGATTTCGTTTAATTATCACTCATCCGTATGTACAAAAATACGAAAGAAGAGAACAAAAAAAGACGAATATTCATGAATACATGAGACCAAAAATTACGCTTATCTGCCGAAATGAAATGGAAATAAAGGATGAAATTTTTGTCGGAATCTATAAGTCTTTGAAAAAAGAATGAAAATAAGTTAGAATCATTCGACCAATATTGTAAAATTTTTTCCGAGTTTTCGTAGACAGAACGTTTTTTTACCAATAGGTTTTCAAAACATCGGCCGAAACGAATTTTTATTTTTTCAAATTTATCAATTTTTTTCTCGAAATCTATGGACTTTAGAAAAAAATTCATAAGAACAAAAATGTCTTAGAAGCACTCGAGAAACATCCTAAAATTTTTTCAGAATTTTTGGAGACATTTTTGAAAATTCCATTTCACAAGTTTCCCGGAAAATCAAAAATTGTCTCAAAAAATTCTGAAAAAATTTGAGAATGTTCCTCGAGCGATTCTAAGGCATTTTTGTTTTTATGAATTTTTTTCTAAAGACCATAGATTTCGAGAAAAAAGTTAATGAAGATTGAAAAAAAAAATTCGTTTTTTCCGCATTTTGTAAAGAAGCGATGGTTCAAGGTCAACAAAAAAATTCCCTGTTAAACTTCAACTCCCATGATCACCTTTGATCAGGGTCGCAAGGTGATATCTTCACCATAACACTTCGAAAAAAAATCCTAAAAATTTTTTTTTTCGAAAATTTAGGTGTTTCTTATGTTTCAATCGAGCATATCTCTTTTCCTGTGAGTTTTATCATTATTCTGGCAACGGATTCTGAAAGAGCATGCAATTTTACATCAGAATATGTGGTTCAAGAATTTTTTCAACGCCAATTACATAGGAAAAAATCACTTTGAAAACGTGCAAGAAATTTTGACATTTTGGACGTTAATGGGTTAAGACCAAAAAATTCTCAAACTCAAATGTTACAGTAAAAAATTTCTAGGTGCAAATATTTCTATCAAACACCAATACCTTTACAATAAAAAATGAAATATTGCAGTAAAAGAATTGTAAACCATAATAATTGAAAGATAAAACTATTTGCAGTTGTGCGAGACAGTGCTGAATATCGGCCCAGTACCTGTGAAATAAGGTGGGAAGGTTTGTCAAATAAGAAGTCGTTCAAATGCTGTTCAGCAAATATTCAGGTTTATTTAAAATTCAATAAATTATACAAAACTATACAGCGTATTCACAAAGTATGTACAAGAAACGACGTTAAAGCACGTCTTTACAAAATCTCTAGACATCCTAAGGAATTTCATACCTGACGAAGGCCTAAGGAATTTTTCGGAAAGAAGTCTCTCTAAAACCCACAGGCAACAAATTCCCCAGGATCGAGATTACTGCGGTGACTAGGGATTTTCGGGTCTGGTGACTTGCAGGATAAGTCCCCTACCAAGTCCCCATCCGAAATCCCAGGTAGAAGAGGAGATGGTTTTGGAGAAGGAGCAGCCTCCTTACCCCTACACTCAGCCTCCCCTGAGATCTAGTGGATCCGAGTAGTGTAGCTATGCGGTTCCGATGACAGGGAGTGGGGGAAGCTGTTTTGTGGTGTGGAAGGGAGATGGATGGGGATAAGACTCTCTTAGTATGGTAGTGGTGGGGATGAGGAAGGAAAGGGTCTTATAGTGGGATCGAGTTTGGTTAGGGAGGGAGGGGGTATTTATCAACCTATGTCACAATTGGAAGGTCTTATAGTGGGACCGAGTTTGGTTAGGGAGGGGGTATTTTTCACCCTATGGTACCGTTAGTTAGTTATCCTACGGGGACCCTAGTTGAGGGAAGGTTTTTTCACCCTTTGAAGTCGATGGTTAGTAACCTTACGTAGCCTAACTATTTCCGACTCTGCTACACAGATAAACTAGCTTGAGTTAATTGCTAGTTCCAGTAGTCACCGCTAGGTGACTGCCTTCCTTAATTTTCTTTCGCGCTAATGGTATTTTAATATTACGTAATTACACACACGGGTGAACTAGTTCAATTTAATTGATAGTACCAGTATTGCAGCTAGGTGGCTACCGCAATCTTCCCTTTTCTCGTTAGTTAAATTATAGATGGCTATTGTGATAAGTTGCTGATATCGTGCAGGGAATTAACTTTCCATCGAGCATGGAATTATAACTTTGCATGGTTTTAACTAAACCGATGCAGCGCATAGCAAAATATCCTTTAAATGAAAGGATCCAATTGTTATAGTCTCCCCTATTGGGGAGAATAACATTTTAACATCAATTTTAGGAATATTAACATTTTTGCTAGGACCACTTATTAAATCCTAGCTCATACTACACCCAGGTCAGGTTCACCCTTTGCATCGAGGCTCTCCATTGATTTGGGGAGAATAATAATTTAATATCAATTTCAGAAATATTAATAATTTGATAGAATCACTTATTTAGTCCTAGTTCTTATAAAACTTTAGATATTGAATAAAAAACTGTTCTAAGAATTTTTATAGCCTATCCTTAAGATTATCCCAACCTATGTCATGCCATTTCTCCCTGACTTATCTTTTAGTCATTTTTTTTAGCTTTTTCAGGTAAGCATATCATACAATCTATCTAACAAGCAGGCTAGGCTTTAGAAAGGGAAAGAGTTGTCAGAGCACTTCAGTTTTTTTGAATGGTAAAGCAAAACATAACTTTTACCTAGACATTAAGAAGTTGTATTGGCACCATTCTAGCGATTGGAGAACTGATTGCTCAGTGTGCTGATATCATCTAGAACGGATATGCTCGAGTACCTGACGCCTGAGATCGTATCATGACTTGTTACTTGATTTATGACCTTGTAGATCTCCGATTTTTTTTTTAATTCTCTCAGTTTTTATATGCCTAACTATCGAAAGGAATGTGCGCGTAAATTTTACCGTTTCACTTAAGAAAAGTCTGCAACACGTTTATGCAATTAAAAGAATTCTGGAGAAAACACTGGTAACGTGTCATGACTTGTTTGACGCCAATTTTCCCCAGTTCACTTTAGAAAAGTCTACAACATGATTATGCAACTAAAAAAATTCAGGGGAAACCGCTTGCAACGTTTTACGACTTATTTGACGCAAATTTCGTAGGCGGGCAAGAATCCCCACCACCCAAGAATTAACTTCCAATAAGAATGCATCTCATCGCCTTCCATGAATGCATCTCATCCCTTCCACCATTTTTTAAAACAAATGTTGTTAGCAATCGAGAAATTTCAGTCAGTCAGTTTTCATTAGAAGCTTCAAGAAGGTGAAGATCCAGTGCAAAGCTATATTCCGAATATTTTCCTTGCTGTACCACAGAAACTCTTTTTGGATGGTAAGAATTATTCTTTTATTATTATTCTCTTTTCTTGCTATTCTATTTCAATGTTTTTTCTTTTCTCAATTTCTGTTTCTTTTTTTTTCACAGAAAAATGGATTTAACCACGATCAATGCACTTGCAAGTGTAACTTACGAACCTAAGACTTTCGTAAAGCTGAATACTTTTGAGGAGAATAAGGAGTATCAAATCACTGAATTAGTGAAAATTAAGACCAAATATGGAGAGAAATTAATAGCAAAGCTGGTTACAGACGAATGGTTCTTCCTACCATCAAGGATGATGGAATTTCTGGAGTCGCCTGAACTAATCAAAGAACTTCAAAATGCTGCATCAGCGAATACATTAAAAATCTTATATGCTGGAGGCCGATATAATAATTTAGAATTTAAAGTTAACCAATGATAATCATAAGATAAATTTTGGAAATGTTTGTAAGGAATGTTTTTAAGGAATGACATCAATAAATGATTATTATATCTTATTTATTTATTTTTTCTTTATCCCTCACTACATTAGTAAGATACATATCAATCTAGTCTATTAACTTAAATTTCTAACAATACTAGTAAGCGGGTTATATTCAATAATTTTATCATGTATAATTAAACAAAACGCAGTAGTATTACTTGGAATATTTCTAGTGCAATCAATCTCAATTTTAACATCAACAGTGCCTGATTTTATAGATTCATTTTGATGAGAATAATCGATGACGAAGAGAGGACCGTATTCCACAAAGTTTTTGTAATTAAAAATTGGTTTCGACTGTTTTTCTCCTGCATAATATGAATAGATAAATTTAACATACATATCATATAGTACAGAATAACGGTTTTTTCGCTATCACTATCAATTCGGTCATATGAATAAAATTCTGAATTGAGATAGACTTTAACATCACGAACAGAACTGTCATTGAATCTAAGCACCTCCATATGCTGCGTACTCTTCTTATTTTGTCTAAATGCTAGTATAACATATCGAGGTTTCTTCAATTGTGTTGCAGCTTTTACGGCCCATGTATGCCTCTGTGTTTCAGGTAGAAGGGGATATTCGTACAATTCCCAGGAGCGAAAAGCCATGGTTAGACTTTTGTTTTGCTCAATCAAACGTACAAATTTAAGTTTTGTATAATCATTCAGTGATACAAGAGGAATCATTCACTGCACTTTTTGCATATCAATTTTGGAGTTGATGAGTTTTCTCGAAGAATGTAATGAATTTATATCATCACGTGCTCGAATAAGATCGAGTTCAAGACATGCACTTATTATAACTCTTCTGTAGTCTTTACAAAAACCTAACAGCATTTGCAATGGTACACTAAAGTTGAAATGATTCGTAGACCTGTGATCTGTTAGAAACCATCCTGAATGACGTAGACTTGCACTTTTCTCACCAGTTAAGGCGATGAGATTCTTCATGGAGCTAGTAATACCCACATTCTTACAGCGATCAATCTCAATACCATTCAATTCATAACGAAATTCATCATACAAGAGTGCCATGGAATTACAGTAAAGTCCTACGACATCTTGGGCTGCTGCAACTGGAGCACGGATTCCAACGATTGTCTTTCCCTCAATGTAGAGATAACTTTCACAGGGTAGAAGAATTAAATCTTGCTGTTGTATAGGAATTCGAATTTTATCACTTTTTCCCAATGAGGCATATGCATAAGGATTGTAAGCATGCATTTCCATTTTAGTGATGCAATTGTCGAACACCGGTTGAGCGGTTACATCTAATGGATCCATTTTTATTTCTAATGTTGAAACCCAGTGATTGTAGAAAGGCGATATTTCTTCTTGTTAATGATGCTTCAACGTTACCTTCGCTCAATGTATTTTGTCCTCCAGCGTTACCTTCACTCAATGTATTCTGTCCTGCTGCAGCAGTTGGAATGATAGGCTCATCGAGTATCGGTGATTTATAAGTATTCTTGTAAATCAGCATTTTCTAATATGTACACGAATTGTGATTTCTTCACCTCCGAAATTTACTATACGATCTTCCTGATCGAGAATACGCAAGGTGAGACGGTCAATTACTTTCGCAATGACTGGCAAGTAAATGACGTTCTTCGGTGTTTCTGCGATTTTATAACCTGGTGGAACACTCGGAAAAAATTCATGTATAACATGTCGAGGTCTACCGTTTGTGTACTCATCAGCTGTAATGTTGCATTCAATTCGTAGAATATTTACTCTTATAATGTTTACGGGCTCGTCTGATTCAGCTAGTTTGTTCGGTGGAATAACACGATCTGATGAAAAACCCAACAAAGAGCCTATATTGTTAGGTTGTGTAAAATCTATCAGATATTTACACTTTATTTCACTTTTCAACGTATTCTTATTAGCACGTAGAATAATAACATCTTCATTATCCGCTTCATGCATCAATGCGCGCAAAAGATCATTTATAACACTCAGCTCATAACAATCTGTAGGTATAGTCATATTTTCGGCATCGTAGTAAAACTTATTGTTCGACTCGTCAACATTAGCGATTGAATTAAAGCTTTGAAAGTCTACGAGACCAAGTTCATATTGCCCCTCCTGAAGATTCATCGGTGGGAAAAAATCTGTCTCCAATATGGACTCGCAGTCAGACAGCGTAACCGTTGAAGACATTGTTCACGTAGAAACTTGACGCACAACTGACCACATATGCTTGTTTCATACGATTGATATTGATCATGGTTGTAGTAGATTATAACAGAAGGTCCAAAATATACTACAAGTTCAATTGGGGGTTTCAAATTTCTGAAGGAGTCGAAATACTTTACACACTTATTACGTTTAACGTAGGCAACCCAATGTGTGCCGAAACCTTTCTCGTCACCGAGATTTACGATTGCACACTCATTGCGTAGCACGGTTTGTGGTAGTCATGTACGCATAAAGATTCCACGAAAATGTGGTATGTCATGACATTCATGTAATAATTGAATATTATTAGTAGCTCCAGATGCTGGAAGGTTGCTTATTTTTTTTTCCTTTTCAAGCCTTCTCCCTTTTGCCCGTAAGGGGCTAGGTATAAACTGTGTCTACGTCTGCCCTCTATTAAACAATTATGACGCTGTATTTCCTCCAATTGTCTCTTGGACGTTTTCGCGTCGTTTACGCTTTTGTTATACCTGCTGCGCCTCCAGCTAATGCGCCCACTGCACTCAACAGTGGAAGGAGAGGTAATAAGCCCCCCGTTTTTTTTTTTTTGGATTAAATTCCTTTTTTCTCAATAAACCTCCTCGTTTCTTTGGTACACGAATTTTTCTCGTCTTCATGTTTCTTCCGAATACACGTAAACCTAAGCCGAGTTTTCGTTTTGCATTCATAGATGCCCAGATCGCGGCTGCAGCTGCTCGTTTACGTAAAGATGAGTCACTAGCTGTGATGCGTTTTCGTGCACGCTTTGCAAGCACTTTGTCAGCCTTGTGACTTGGAGGTAGATCCTTATATATTGAATATGCGATATCGTGTTCACGACAGGCTTCGTCCAGAGGATTTACGCCCCGATCACCACGTGCTAACCGCTCCTTAAGTCGAGTACCTGGCCCACAATAATTGTAGCCAGGAATGTGTAGCTCGTACGGTAGTTTATTCAGTATTTTATTGAAAAAGGCGCCACAGCCGTAGCTCACCATGTGGACTTTTCTTTCTCTCTTTCTCTCTCTCTCACTGAGTTTGTTGACACGCCCAGCAATCTTTTATTGATGGGGGCAATCCATCATTATGATCTTGATTAGGAAGATTATAATGTTTGAAAGACCAGTAATATTGTTGTACTTCAGGATTTGCGCGAATATGTGTTCAGGTAATTTATTTCAAACCTCTTTAATACTATTTGGAAAGTGCTTTAAAAGTATATTTTTCGGTATATATTCCAACTGTTCAGCAGTTAACTCCTCTAATTTTGACAAGACTAACACTGAGAACGACATGATGAGAACTGATCGATCAATTCGTTTCATTCCTATAAATAAGTTGTATATCTATAAGAAAATCAGTCATGGATTTTGTAAAGCAACCGCTCGGTATTGGCGTCTCTAATATAGATTACCGAACAACCGATAAATGAATGAGACGTTACGGCCCTCTACTCCCATCAACCATACGCTGTATAGTTTGTGGACCTTCAAATTGCGGAAAAACAAACGTATTGCTGACCCTTATACAAAGTCCTCAGGGTGTAAGATTTGAAAACCTATATGTTTATTCAAAACCATTGCAGCAACCAAAATATCGTTACTTGGAGCGGCTACTATCGGAAAATGAAGAAATTGGTTGCTTTCAATTTTCTAATAAGAGCGAGGTTATAAAAGTAGCAGAAGCACTACCAAATTCGATTTTCATATTTGATGATGTCGCAACCAATAAGCAGGATAATATAAGAGACTACTTCTCCATGGGTAGGCATTTTAAGATTGATTGCCTTAATCTTTGTCAGACTTATGCAAGGATACCAAAACATCTAATACGTGATAATGCAAATTTTTTAATTATTTTTAAACAAGATGGAACTAATCTAAAACATATATACAATGAACATGTACATACAGATATGGAGTTTGAAAAATGTTGTGAATTATGTTCAAATTGTTGGAAGCGTGATTATGGGTTTGTTCGAGATTGGGAGGAGCACTAAATGTTGAGAAGTAGATTCCGCATTTTTCTGTTATATCTCCCATCTCTTATGCACTCACAATAGACGGCTAAACCGACAGCGTCCAGCCGCTCTATCCATCTCTATCTCTCCGCGGCGCGCTTGCGCGTCTTCTGGCCCTGGCGCCTCGCGGCCGCGACACTACTTGCGCGCTTGGCCACTAGGTGGCCAGCGCCCGCCGCAGCTCTCTCACTGGCAAGTTTAGTGTCGCGCAATTACTTAGATGGGTCCTTGATAAGGACCCATCGCACCCCAAACTCGCTCGACAGCCTGCGTAGCAGCAGCAACAGCAGCAGTTTTTGTCGCTTTCTCGGCCTTTCTTTTTGACGCCTCCTCGGCAGCGCCTCCACGGCCATCCATCCAAGAGCGCCTCCACCGGTGAACTCATCGGGTAAAATACGTGGTAAGTATCACCCAACCACCCACCGCCGTCCAAGAAGGGACTTCCCTTCTGCGGCACTCTCCTCCCTCCTAAGGGAGATTTCTCCGGGGACATCCCGGGAGAAATTCAACCCTCTCCCTCCCCTACCACACTGCCTCCGAGGACTCTTTCGGACCCAGTGTTCCCTACCCTTGAATCCAGGGCACTCGCAAGAGTCGGGTAATGGGGAGGGGTAAAATCACCCTAGGGGTTGGGTGGCTCGGAGCCACTGTAGCTTGTGGAGAGGTAGGCTGCGGGGTAAGGGGACTTCCCCTTCCCTAAAACCACATCTCCACCTTTGCTTCCTCCTGTGGCTGGGGATTTGTCTGGGGAATACCCCAGACAAAATGTCCAGTCCGGGAGTTTATTGCTCCGCGTTCTTTTCTGGGGAATTTGGTTTCTAGGGTTCTTGGGAATCTTCTTCTGCAGAAATTCCCTGGAGCTTGACGGGAACAAATTCCCTAGGAAGCCGATAATTTAAGTACAGCGATTAATTTTTTTTATATTTTGTAAATTCTGTACAACTTTTATTTATTGAATAAATCTCCTTTTTCCTTTTAAACTGTGTTTTGACAGTTTTATTTCAAGAACGAAAACCTTCCAATCTGACCACAGGACTGGAGCCTACTTTGGACGCTGTTTCGCACAGGGTTTTTAGTAATTGATAAAGACAGCGTAATGCAAAATGGACGATATCGAAAGGGTTTCAATAAATATGCTGTGATTAAAGAGTGATGTTAATGGTTAAAAAGGTTAGTTTAACCTCGAACGTTGAACAAGTCTATATACTGAATTGAGAATAACTCTACAAAATGAAGGAGAAAAAGCTTCTAAAGAAGATTGCTGAGACAAGTGAAGTAATTCGTAAAAAATATCGCGCACTCAAATCAGACAGAGTAATATTGGAAGACAGTTTAAGTAAAACTTTTAAACCGATAGTTGAACCATTAAAGAAGCTCACCGAACATAATGAAGCGACCTTCGTTGCACCGAAACATGAGATTAAGCAGGAGCCGATAAAGAGATCTCTCTCACGTGAGGAATCTTTCATAATTCCGATGAAACGAAAAAAGTCTTATGTCACATCAACTCCCCAGCGGAAAGATTTCATAGACAGCTCCTGATTTAACGTTCAAGGTCATTCATCGGATGATGAGCACGAAACACAGTACCTTTCTCTGGAGGATGATGAGGAGGAGGAGGAGAAGGAGGAGAAAGTGAAGAGGAATGATGAAAAAGGTATGCAAGATTTAGCGAAACATTTAGAATTTCCTGCGCAGACTGAGCCCCCACTGCAAAGATCTGTGGAGACTGTAAAAGATGCAAATCGATCTACGATACAGACTGGTTCAATTGCATCCAAATATTTAGAGTAGTTGAAGAATGATACTACGGGAATAATTGATAAGAATTTTGGAGTTAAGTTAGATAAAGCGACGAATAATATGTGGCTTGGGAAATGTGTTTTTAAAGTTGATGATTGCAAAGATTTTATTATTATTGATAAGGAGTATTATCCTAGCACGAAAGGTCTATTTGAATTGATCTTCATGAAAGAACCTGAAGATTATACTAAAGATGATTTAGATACATATAAAAGTATTCTTTCTCAAACTAATGTGCACAAAGCAGATAACATTAGTACAGGAAAGCTTCGTGGGAATAAGGGACATAACTGGAAGAAAATAATTAGTGAATTATTTCCACCGAAGACAAAACTTGTACAAGGCAAGGGATATATGCGTGTTAATAATAATCTAGTAAGCTATGTACATTGAAACGATCCAAACGAACTGGTCGAGCGATTAACACTTTTAATTGCATCATCTGCTGCTGGTCATACGAATCACCATAATGAGATACAGTCAATAATTGAGGAGCACCATGAAGAAGGTATCATCTTATAAAAGAGATTGTGGTTTTCAAGATTTTTCCAGTACAGCGTTCTACTTCACTATGACGATAAATAAATTTGGAGTTGGTTTCAATACTGGTAAAGTGAGAAATTATTTCAGCAAAATTGACGATGATACGTTAAAGGTTGATAAACGTAAGAATGCATTTAATGCTAAGAGAAGAGCAATTTCAAACTTGGGATGTGATGTTACTGATGAGACAAGTAGGGTGAATATTAGTGTTCTGATGGATAATTTGAGGTCTCAGCGTGATAGCTTTACAAAACAAATGAATGAATACAGTCTAAAGCTGAATGAATGTGTATCAAAATGCGAGATTCTTGGGGAATAAATTACAGCTCTGCTGAAAAAACATACCAATGAAATTGATGAGAAAATCGACAAATTGAATCATAAAATTAAGCATAATATTCGCAAATTGCCAGGATCTAAATGAGAGAAGAAAGCATTATCGTATATAAAAGATATTGTACTTTCCAGATTTTCTCAGTTCAACGTGTTACTTCAGTATGACGATAAATAAATTTGGTGCAGGTTTCAATAGCGGTAAAGTGAGAAATTATTTTCGCAAAAATGACGATGATACGTTAAAGTTTGATAGACATAAGAATGTATTTAATGCCAGGAAGAAAATAATTTCAAACTTAGAATGTGATGTTGCTGATCAGACATGTGCGGTGAATATGGCTGCTCTGTTACATAACTCAATGACCGTGCGTGATAGCTTAATGAGAGAATTGTTTGAATACAGTGAGAAGATAACTCACTATTACCTAAAATGTAATATCCTTGAGGACAAATTTACAACTCTAATGAAAAAAATCGATGAAATTGATGAAATTGGTACAAGAAGCGATAAATTGATTGATAAAGTCGATCATAATGATTATAAATTGGATCGAAAAGACAAGGAATTACGAAATGATATGATTGTTGGATTGAAAATTGTTGTAGAATATTTCTCTAATCAGCTCGCAAAAAAAGATTTTGCAAATGAGAAGAATAGAGAAGATGATATAAATTATGCCCTGAAGAAACTTATACTACCGCCAGTGCTTGATGACCTGCTGTAAACATAACACGTAGTGGAATAATTATGAGTGGTGAGGAGAAGAAGCAATTGGTAGAGGATTTGCATGTGCCTGCCAGATGGAATTTTTTACGTAGACGTGTAATAATACGAGGCTTTGATGACCTCTGGCAAGCAGATCTGGTAGACATGAGAAACTATCCAGACGCAGGCTACCACTACATTCTCACAGTTATTGATGCATTGTCGAAATATGGCTGGGCAATAGCCTTGAAAACCAAGTCAGGCAAGGAAGTGACAGCTGCATTACTGAAAATCCTGAAGAGTGGGAGATGTCTGAAAAATCTACAGACCGACGATGGCAAGGAATTTTATAATAGTGATTTCCCATCGCTTATGAAAAAGCATGGAATAAATCAGTACTCGACATACAGTGTATTGAAAGCAACGATAGTCGAACGTTGGAATCGAACATTGAAGACCGAAATGTGGAAAGGATTTACGTTGAATTGAAATTATAAGTGGAGAGCTATGATGCAACAATAGGTTGACGAGTACAATGCAAGAAAACATCGTACTATAGGAATACGTCCAGTTGATGTGAAACCTGAACATGCTAATAAGCTCCTAGCAACAGTATTCAATAATGTAAAGATCGTTGGTCGTGCCAAGTTCAAAGTCGGTGATTTTGTGCGAATCAGTAAATATAAAAATGTATTTGCAAAAGGCTACACACCAAATTGGACAACTGAAATATTTGAAATTATTAAAGTGCAGAAATCAAATCCTGTTACATATTTACTTAGGGATTCTAGTGCTACGGATATATACGGGGGATTCTACGAATATGAACTTTTAAAAACTGCTAATCCTAATGTATATTTGGTTGAAAAGGTAATACGTAAGAAGGGCACAAAGTCTTTGTAAAGTGGTTAGGATTCGACGATAAAAATAATTCATGGATAAATAAAAACAACATTTTGTAACGTATAATTTATTAATAAAGAAACAAATATTTAATCTTCATTTAAATCTACTTCACTTCATTCTATTTCAGTTATCCTATAATGACCCCATGGTTGAGTCGATACAGTACCTTGTACAACATAGCGCTCATCATTGTGTGGACTGAGAGAAATTTTTTTCTTAGCAATTGAATAAACATTATGCAATTTTGAACGAATTAAATTCTGATTATGGATATGAACAGTAAAATTTTTTAAGCAGTCTCTATAATCTACAAACGTTATTTTTCTAGCGATAAAGCAACTCTTAACGCCCTTAGCTTTTTTAAAAATTGTATCTTCTACTTTAAATGTATACATTTTTCATCTCAGCCCAATAAACTCAGTCATAATTCTCCCGTTATTCTCATCTTTCATCAAACCGGGCACATTTTTATTTACTAGAGGTAAATTATACTGATTATTAGGCGAATAATCACTAGTATCGAATCTTGAAAGATTTTCCCTCATGATCGTGTAAATGTCATCGCATTCGATACTGTATATCAAACTATCTGTTTAGGTATACAATGCTCTACATTTACTACCAAACGTTGGAAGCATATAATCATAGTGGAATTCGTATAAACACGTTTTTGAAATATGTAGAATAATCATACCTACGTATATAGGTTTATCAAATTTCGCCATTAATTTTTTTAATTCTATCGCTACTAAATTTTCGTTGAATATAGCCCTATTGTGAAAATTTGGTCGGGATATCAATGCTTCTGCTCCATATCTTCCTTCCCACTTACTAACAAACCTCACATCAACTCTATTTCTTACATTTTCCATTGTCTTACCAAACACTGAATTGTTCATTAGTTTGAATAGATTTTTCTCAAACTCATTTTTAGATGCAGCTCGCAAACGTGTGTTTAAGTTTATATATTTATTTAGCCATGCAGACTGCTGGAGTCGTAATCCGCGATGGATACGTTTCAGTACCATCCCATGACGAATACATTGTTGTAAAGCCCGATAATGTATAACATAACGCTCCTTCTTTTCGAGGTATAATGTATTTTGCCCGAAAAATTACTAGGCCAAAACGAAGATTAGGCATGGTCATCTAGAAAAAGTGTGAATATGACGTGATACATATACTCCCGTCCTCGACTCTGGCGCACCCAAGTATTAAAGTTTTGAAGTATAATTAACTCAGAGGAAAGTGGAATGGAATATTTTGTTAAATATTGATATTATTAAAGGCTTGACAGGTTATTGCCATAAGATGGACGGAATAAATACTGAAAATTGAATTAATAATTGAGCGAATTTTTATCAAATACGTATATGTAGTTTGGTTATTGTATTTAATAAAAGTGTATACATTGTGGAATATATTTCTTTGTTAAAAATATGTTATTGTTACAGGTTAACACGCAGGATTACAACTTTGTTGAAGTTTGGAAATTTTAGTAAAACAAATAATGTTACAGGATTGGAAAGAAAATAAAATAACATTGAAATTATACAAATACATAATGATAAGCAGTTGACACAGAACAGTGAATAAAACAATGTATCAAAATGGATGAACTTTCAATGTACGTTGATATCTGCTTTCTGATTATTAGATACAGAGTATCTATACTTATTTATGTTATGCTGTGGTAGCTTTACAAGGCTTCATAAAAATGATATTGCATTACAATCTCCATGGGAGGCAAGCTTAAATGTCATAGCTTGTTTCATTACAACACACAGAAAAGACGCAGGTATATGAATAAAGGTATATAATATAAACAAATTATTTCTATTCCACGCTCATGATTATTTTTTAATTTATCACACTCAAGGCAGCTTAGAAAATCAATAAAAAAAGGATGGACCATTAGATCAATGCTTAAATATAATTATGACATTTTAAGCAGATTATGATAAAGATGATTGAGGTTAAAATGTGAGTGAAAGAAAATCATTCTATCAAAAAACTAATAAAGATGGAAAACATGCAGGCTCTATGACTTATACAAGATGTTAATGTAAGTACATTTCTTACCTATTTCTTATTTATCATCACATTAACATTAGGGTAAATCTAACTGTATAAAACTTGGTAAATGCGAAGATTATACAATTTGGGGTAAATAAGCGTACAGGGTAAACTTATGTATGAGTGCGCAGCATCTAAAAGTTTAAGCAAACTCTAAATATATTTTAACGTACAAAATTGTTTGAGTAATTTCAATGAAAACTATTTAACCATTAAAATAGTCACTAAGTCCAAAGATTGAGCTTGCTTGGTCTTAGATATTGTGCACTCATACATCAGTTTATCCTATATGTATTTGATTATCAGAAGTTGTAAATTATTCACATCCATCAAGCCTTAAGGTCCAAGGCAAACCCTTTGGTTAAAGTTAACCACTGAATTACAGCAGTATAGTTCATGGAAAGAGAACTATATCACTTCAAATAAACTTTAACTTTAAACGCAGAGTTTGTCCTATACCTTATTGAAATATGTTTGATGTTCTAACTTTAATTTAGAGTATCTTTTTAATACCTACAACTAGCTAATCTTTTCCCATTTACTCTGCGCATTGGTGATTACATCATTTGTTAATATTATTCCAGGTAACGAAGGACTGTTAAATTATTCAAAGAGAAGTACGAACAGCAATATTCATGAATCATTGTTACAAATGACATTATGGATGTTCAAAAGAAACCAACTAATAATAAGAGTAAAGCTTTAAATTGACTTCTCCAGCCCATGAGCATCCAAACAAATGTATTGCAAGTTAACTAAAAAACATTAGTCAAGCAGAGAAATGTTCAATAGAAATTTTTGTGCATAATTTTGGACTTATTTTGAACTTTGCACATTGTTTTCTCTGTGGTCTTTTTACATAACTTGCTACTTCTCATAAAAGAAAATTGTAATTTCCATCTACATTAAAATTATAAGTGAGTTGCCATTTCTATCTTTATATATATATGTACGAAACAATGTCCCAAGTTGGCTCCGAACCTGTGGTCAGAAGGGAAGGTCTTATTCTAGAATAAAATATTCAAAGCCAAAGATAAGAGGTAAAAGGAGTTTTTATTTAAATAAATAAAATGTACAAAAATTTTACAATATATTTACAACAGAATCGCTAGACTAATTATCGACTTTCTACGGAATTTGCTCTCGTCAACTTCTAGGGAATTTCGGTAGACGAAGATTCCCTAGAACCCCAGAAACCAGAATTCCCCAGAAAGGAACGCGGACTTAGAAGCTCCCGGACTGGGCAATTTTCCCTGGGGTATTCCCTAGTAAAATCCCCAGCCACGGGAGGGAGCGGATTTGGAGATGTGGTTTTAGGGAAGGGGAAGTCCCCTTACCTTCAACCTCCTTCTCCAAGAGCTATGGTGGCTCCGAGCCACCCCAACCCCTAGGGTGATTCTACCCCTCCCAATACCCGACTCTGTCGAGAGCCCTGGAGTTTAGGGTCGGAACACTGGGTCCGAGGTAGTCCTCGGAGGCAGTGTGGAGGGGTAGGAGAGGGTTAACTTCTCCCGGGAAGTCCCCGGAGAAATCTCCCTTAGGAGGGAGGATATTGCCGCAGAGGGGTAGTCCCCTCTTGGTAGGCGGTGGGTGGTGGGTGATACTTACCAAAGTATGGTACTCAATGAGTTCGCCAGTGGAGGCGCTCTTGAATGGCCGTGGAGGCGCTGCCGTGGAGGCGTCAAAGTTGCCGTATAGGCGTCAAAAGATGCTGCTGTTGCTGCGGGTAAGGCAGCGGTCGAGCAAGGCTGAGGTGCGATGGGTCCTTATCAAGGACCCATTTATATAATTACGCGACACTAATCTTGCCAGCGAGAGAACTGCTGCGGGTGCTGGCCACCTAGTGGCCAAGCGCGCAAGTAGTGTCGCTTCGCGGCCGCGACGCGCCAGGGCCAGAAGACGCGCAAGCGCGCCGCGGACAGGGGGATAGATAGAGCGGCTAGACGCTGTCGGTCTAGCCGTCTATTGTGAGCGCAATAGATATGGGAGATATAACAGAGAAATGCGGAATCTACTTCGCAACATTTTCTGCTCCTCCCAATCTCGAACAAACTCCCCCCGTTGACGCGATAGCGTCAAGACAAGGAAGAATACAGTATCAGTTTCAATATTTTTATTTACAAAATCAAAATATAAACAGATAAGGACGAGACAACTATTTACAAGGCTTCATATGCAGCTTGGCAGAGTGAAGCTTTAGGGCCGGCGACCACCGCAGGGTGATTTTGCCCTGCGGGGCCCAGGCCTTCCATCGCCTCAGCTTGAGGGCCGTGTAGAGGGGCACCTCTATGGTTTGCCCGAATGCCCTTACGATAATTTTTTGCGCATTGCGCTCGAGTTCCCTGGCGCTGGGATCGTCTAAGACTTTCCCAGCCCAGTTCGTCGAGGCAATGCGCTTCTGGGCGGAAACCACGGGCCTCCGACGTCGTGGGTTCGCCGGTGGTTTCAGTGGCGGTGCTGGTGGTGGCGCCTTTAGCTCCTCCGGGGGAATACGGCCGAACAACCGCCGAAACTCTGATTCCTCCCGGAGGGCATGTAACTCGAGGACATCATCCCCCTCGTCCTCATATCCGATGCCCAATAGGTGAGCCCAGGGATAATCCGCCATGATCAAATCTCGCTGCACCAAAAAAGGTAAATGATGAGTGCGAAGACTCAGTAAGTATTTTTGGAGTTTTGGAAAAAAAGACATGGCGGAGATCATAAGTGTTCCTGAAGGTTTGGAACAGGAAACAGGATGACCTGAAGAGTCCCAGGACGCCCGAGAGAGGAGGTGGTAATCTGAAGAGTCTTAGGAAACCAGGAAAAGAAAGTTAAGCAACCTGAAGAGTCCCAGGAAGCTTGAGAAGGAGAGATGACAACCTGAAGAGTCCCAGGATGCCGTAAGGCAGGGTAAAGATAGACCCTGATGCGACCCGAAAGCAAGGGCTAAGAAGGGAGTTTACAAAGTTGCGAGAGACTCCGTTGAATCTCTTTTTTCGCGGTTTTAAGTATAGCTACGCGAGCTACCCCATCTACACCAGGGACTAGTTTGAGAATCCGCCCCAAGGTCCACATGCGCGGGGGGTTGTTGGGTACTTTGATCAGAACCAGATCTCCTTCACCAAATTCCGAGTTAGTGTTCTGCCATTTTGGCCTATTCTGCAACGTGTGTAGGTATTCGGAAGACCACTTCTTCCAGAATGTCTCGGTGATTCTAGTCACGGTTTGCCAAAGGTTTAATGACGATTCGCGTAAATCCAATGTGGAAAATTCCGGTGGAGAATTTAACGCCCGACCTGACAAGAAATGCCCCGGAGTGAGTACGTCCAACGACTCAGGATCATCATGTAACCACGAAATAGGCCGTGAGTTGAGGCAGGCCTCAATCTTGGTCAGCAGTGTGGTCATTTCTTCGAAATTTGGCACGAAGACTCCGAGGGAGCGCTTTAGGTGGTGCTTCATACTTTTTACCGCACTCTCCCAAAGACCGCCCCAGTGAGGAGTGGCGACCGGAATGAATTTCCACTCGATTTCGCCGAAAGAATAGGTTTTCCGAGCGCGGGCGGCTTCTACAGCGCATTGGTAGGCGCGTTTGAGTTCTGCGTCCGCTCCTTGAAAGTTGAGGCCGTTGTCTGAGTACATGACGGCGGGTTTTCCACGACGAGAGATAAAACGAGACAGCGCGGTGAGGAAGGCCTCGGTATCCAGTCGAGAGACGAGTTCCAAGTGAACAGCACGGGTAGATAGACATACGAACACGGCCACGTAGCATTTTATGGCTTTTGCATTACGACCGTGATGTAATTTCACCGAAAAGGGCCCGGCATAGTCTACTCCGGTGTGTTCAAAAGTGAAACTGCGAGAAACCCGAGCGGCAGGAAGTGAACCCATGAGTTGGTTACCGAGTTTAGCGCGTTCGCGAACACACGTGATGCATTTATGAACACATGATTTTACTAGATTTCGCGCATTCACGACCCAAAACTTTTGTCGCAACGTGGACAAGGTTAATTGGAGTCCCCCGTGAAGTGTCTCTAGGTGGGTTTGCCTAATGAGTATGGCAGTTAAGTGACAATCCGGTAAAATAATGGGGTGTTTCATTTGTTCAGAAATTTCGGCGTTCCGAAGCCGCCCCCCTATTCTTAAGATTCCTTGTGAATCAATGACCGGATGTAAGGAAAGAAGCTTGGACCGCGACGGTATACGTAACCCATGATTCAAGGCTGGGATTTCGCTCGCGAAGTGTGTTCGTTGAACAACCTTTACCAAGGCTTCAATCGAACTGCGAATTTCCGATGCAGACAGGAGGGAGTCCTCCCATTGGCCGGTTTTCCTGGTCCGCTGGACAAATCGAAGAACATAGGCCATAACTCGGACCAGTTTAGACCAAGACGAAAACTTATTAAAAAACCAACACTCAGTTGTGTCTAGTTGAGCGGTTAACGCTACCTTCCGACTTTCTTCCTCGGTTTCAAAGACCTGAACAGGTTTTGCGGTGTGCTCACGGAGAAAAGCAGGTCCATGCCACCAAAGTGAGTCCTCTGATAACTGTTGAACACTGGTTCCTCTTGAGCACAAGTCTGCAGGATTCAATTTAGTGGGTACATAATGCCAGCTGGCTTCCGGTAAATGCGTTTGAACGTTCGAAACGCGATTGGCCACAAATGTCTTCCAATGGACGGGTTGCTTTGCTATCCAAGCTAACGCGACCTGTGAATCCGAGTGACACCGAATCGCATCACAACTCCCGACCAAGCTTGTCTTGACGTGAACCAACAACTTGACTAGAAGTGCGGCTGCAACCAACTCCAACCGAGGTACTGAAGTGTTCTTAATCGGCGCGACCTTTGTTTTGGACATTACTAAATGTACCGAAAAATGACCGTTCTCATCCGTGAGACGTTCGTAAGCGACTGCACCGTAGGCCAGCTCTGAGGCGTCGCAGAATCCGATTAATTCGCGTTTTCTAGTAATAAGTGATCGACCAGTCCATGGTGGAATACTCAAAGCCTGTAAGTCGCAGAGCTGCTCATAGCACTTGAGCCACTTGGACTGAATAGGCTCAGGAATCTCTTCATCCCAAGAGAGTTTGAGCAACCAGATGGATTGCATTAACTGTTTTAAAGTGATAACTATGGGAGAGATCCATCCCAATGGATCAAAGATCTTAGCATTCTCTGATAAGAGGATGCGTTTGGTTAGTACACCAATAGATGAAGGAGAAACGCGGAAGCGAAAGCTATCATCCCCGTGATCCCAATATATGCCCAAGATTTTACTTGACCCAGCAGGATCCTCAAAGAAAGAGTGCGGCTCGGTAGGTTCAAGCAGGGAAGTCCCCGGCTGATTGAATGCCCATTTGCTCAAGGAGAAGCCCCCTTTCGCTAGTAGAGCGATGAGTTGTTCCCTGACCGAACTGAGTTGTTTTAAGTCATGAACCCCGAAAAGTAAATCATCCACGTATGTAGAATTTAACAAAACATCCTGCGCGAGAGGGAAGTCAGCCCCGTCCGTGGAAGCTAATTCGCGCAAAACTCGCGAGGATAAGAAAGGTGCCGGTCCCGTACCGTAGGTCACCGTGTTGAGTTCGAAAGCCTGAAGCTCACTGGAATCAGTCTTCCATAAAATGTTCTGATACTTGCGGTCCTCAAAACGCACAAGAATCTGTCGGAACATTTTAACAATGTCCGTCACGCCAACATATCGAAAGGCACGCCAATTCATTAGGATCCGCGTGATGTCCTGCTGGAGCTTGGGTCCAATGAATAACGTGTCGTTAAGCGATACGCCAGTAGAGGTTTTAGAAGATGCGTTGAATACAATGCGAATCTTTGTTTTCTGGTTCTCGGTTTTAAAAACTGCACGATGAGGCAGAAAGACGCGAAAATCAGAGTTCAAAGGAACAGGAGACATATGTCCTAACAATTGATACACCTGTAACAATTGAGAATTACTTTCAGCTAGTTCTGGAGAGGTTTCTAATCGCCGAAGTATTCGTGTTAAGGTTTTCTCTGCTACCCGAGAGGAAGAACCTAAGCTGTGCTTCTCGATGTCGGATCGAAAAGGTAAAGCAACGACAAAACGACCTGAAGAGGTGCGTGATACCGTATTCACAAAATGTTGTTCACAGAGGGAGTCCTCTGTGGACATGGGTTTGACTTCCGGAACTTCTTCCAGTTCCTAGAAGTCGCGAAGAGTTTTTTCTACCTCAAAGCAATGATGCACCGTGACACTATGAGAGCGACCAGTCTTGGGTACGACCCCCGAAACGATCCACCCGAAAATAGTCCGCTGAGCAAGCAACGTATGATCAGGAGAATGCATGTACGGGCCTTCCATCAATGCTGCAAGATAGTCTGCACCAATGAGCACATCAATTGGAGCCCTGGTTGAAGCGAAGTTATCAGCCAGATCAATTTCGCTAAGTGCTGGAAAGGACGACGGAGAATAAGTCGGAGGCATATACTGAGTAATCCTGGGTAAGATCAATGCAGTTACGTCCAACGAGACACCGTGTCGTGATAGAGAATGAAGCGTAATCTGTACCTCTGCTCGAACGTTTTGAGCCGAATTCAGAGAGACGCCATGAATGGTCGCGTTGACACGTTTTCGTGATACCCGTAGCTGCTGAGCTAGATTTTCCGAAATAAAGGAAGTTTCGGAGCCCGTGTCAACTAAACCGCGGACTGTAATACGAGAACCGTCATGAGCGTCGATTCTGGCAGAGAAAGTGGCCAATAGAACTGATCGAGTGTCGGTAACACTGAGATGTGTTGTAGTATTCGAGATAGAGGGTTCTGGATCGGAAGAGGAATTGACCGCGGGGGTAGTCCCCCGTGCCTTGCTCCCCCCGGTGCCAGAATTGTCAAAATGTAATAAAGTATGATGCATTTTACTACATTTCCTGCATCGTGACGAAGAAGAGCAATTGGAGCAACTATGCCCGGGCCTCAGACAGTTGATGCAAAGATTCTGTGAAAATGCGAACTTTGAACGGGCCTGAGGGGTCAATGCAAGGTAGTCCTTGCACTGATACAAGAGATGGTTACTACCACAGTGAGCGCAACCGGTACTGTTCACGCTAGTAGCGTGTGACTTCAAGGATCTCCCCGATTCCTTTTTGGAAGTCTTAGGTTTGTTACCTAATGATTGCAAGGAGTTAATATGACGCGTTAGAAACTCAGAGAATTGAATGAACGAGGGATAATCCTTGCTGCTTCCCAGATACATTTCCCAGGCTAAACGAAGGGTGTCATCCAGTTTGTTCTTCAGCGAATGAACAATTATGGGATCCCATTGATCGACGCCGTATCCCATAGTTTTAAGGGCGTTGAGAGCAACCGTAACTGAGTCCCTAACTTCTTTCAGAACCTTAAAATTGTCACCCCGAAGCGTGGGTACTTGCGAGATTCGATCTAAGAACGTATCCGTGATCATCCGTTTGTCCGTGTACCGAGCTACCAGAGTGTCCCATGCTATCTCATAGTTCTCGGAAGTGATCGCTAAAGATTTAATGACCGTAGCTGCTTCTCCTTGCAAACAGGATTTTAGATAATGGAACTTGTCCCGACCGGAGACATACACTTTGTCGTGAACAATGGAACGGAACGTCTCATAAAAGTTGTTCCATTCTAAATAATCCTCGGAAAACTTCGGTAAATCAATAACTGGAAGCCTAATGTGGTTTATTTCGCCTGAAGGTGCAGTGTGACCTGATGACGACATTACCTGATTGGAACGAAGTTCATCTAGATGTCCTAGGATGAATTCTTCCGCGTCACTATGGGCATCAAGGGCCGCTTGATACCAATTATCGGTTACGTACTCCATTTTAGCTAATTCGGCCGGTTTAGTGTGAGTAGTGATCTTAACGTGAGTTTTATGCAACACGTTAAGCCACTTCTCTAAGGCTGCTAGCCTATCCTCCAAGAAGGGAAAGGTGAAATTGTGCACTCCACGCTTCTTGATGTTAACGACCAACCGAACGAATTCATCCCGAATAATGGGCACGTAATTGATTGCTTCTAATAATTCCCCTTAGCTAGCCATTTTGAAACTCTATTCCAGAACAAACCACAATCCAAAACACAGTCCGGAATGCCCACTCAGGAACACTGATGCACTTCGAACGTTTTTTGCCGGAAATCCGGCTCGAAGGACCAAAAATTTGTGCGAAACAATGTCCCAAGTTGGCTCCGAACCTGTGGTCAGAAGGGAAGGTCTTATTCTAGAATAAAATATTCTAAGCCAAAGATAAGAGATAAAAGGAGTTTTTATTTGAATAAATAAAAATATACCAAATTTACAATATATATATATATATTTACAAGAACCGCTAGACTAATTATCGACTTTCTCGTGAATTTGCTCTCGTCAACTTCTAGGGAATTTCGGTAGACGAAGATTCCCTAGAACCCCAGAAGCCAGAATTCCCCAGAAAGGAACGCCGACTTAGAAGCTCCCGGACTGGGCAATTTTCCCTGGGGTATTCCCCAGTAAAATTCCCAGCCACGGGAGGAAGCGAAGTAGGAGAAGTGATTTTAGGGAAGGGGAAGTCCCCTTACCCCTCGGCCTCCTTCTCCCAGAGCTATAGTGGCTCCGAGCCACCCCAACCCCTAGGGTGAATTCTACCCCTCCCGCTACCCGACTCTTTCGAGAGCCCTGGACTTCAGGGTCGGAACACTGGGTCCGAGGTAGTCCTCGGAGGCAGTGTGGAGTGGAAGGAGAGGGTTAACTTCTCCCGGGAAGTCCCCGGAGAAATCTCCCTGAGGAGGGAGGATATTGCCGCAGAGGGGTAGTCCCCCTCTTGGTAGGCGGTGGGTGGTTGGGTGATACTTACCAAAGTATGGTACCCAATGAGTTCGCCGGTGGAGGCGCTGCCGTGGAGGCGTCAAAAAGTGGGCCGTGGAGGCAAGAAAAGCTGCTTCTGTTGCTGCGGTTGCTGCTGATTAGGCAGGCTTTTGAGCAAGGCTGAGGTGCGATGGGTCCTTATCAAGGACCCATCTATATAATTCCGCGGCACGAAACTTACCAGCGAGAGAGCTGCTCGTGGCGCTGGCCACCTAGTGGTCAGGCGCGCAAGCTGTGCTGCGGCCGCGACGCGCCAGGGCCTGTAGACGCGCAAGCGCGCCGCGGTGCGAGCTAGAGAGAGACAGGTGGAGCGGCTACACGCTGTTGGTCTAGCCGTCCCATGTGAACGCAATAGAGACAGGGAGATATAGCAAAAATGTGGAATCTACTTCTCAGCATTGTTGCTCCTCCCGATCTCGAACATATTTAATTGGTTGTAACTTACGGTCTCTGATGTCATCCAACAGCTTTCTATCTGGATTTATCCTTTTTAAATACCACATGAAATCATAAAGGTGTGCGTAGATTTCGTCGTACATTTTTTTTTTAAATAATAATTATCTTTGAGACTTTTTCGGTCGAAATGCACAAACTAGAATGAGCGTACCCATCCACAGATCCACTATAGGAATTTCATGTAAGAGGGGATACGTCACATGGGTACACAAGTGGCCTCCTCCCTCTTACGTTAAGCAGTGGACGCCTTAGAGAGAGAGAAGGAGAGAAAGAGAAACCGCCATGCGCGAGCCAAGAGAAGCAGTTGGTTACTTTAAACGATAAGACGCGTTACTTAATACATTATTGCGCTCTGCAACAATGTATGCGTAATGGACTCGTACTGGAAAGAGAAAGAACATTCGTAGAGAGCGATGCAGTGATCGCTCCCCCTTATTTATGTTACAGTATCTTTGACGATCGTCATATTCATTTGTATATCCATCGTCGCAGATACTTACCATCCGCTCTGTAATAAGAGCGGAGCCTACGTGACCTTAACTACAGAAAAGTGGTTGGGACGTATGTGAAAAACACTTGAAAACATTCAGAACAGTTTTCAAGCTGTAGATCCCCCTGGAATATTTCAGTCGAAGCATCGTCCGATGTCGGTTGAATGGAAATCTTCAAGGGTTTTATGTTATGATTTGCATTTTTTTTCTTTTTTATTTGCAATACTTATATTACGGGGTACAGTGGATTGGTGGAGAGGTAATTGAAGAAACACCAATGTAAGGGAAAAAGCCTTTCGGCATAAAAAACCCTCTTTATTGAAATGCAAATTTACTTATAAAAATATATAAATGAACCAGGAAATGTGCGTCCTGTCGAATCACAATAAAAACAGCAACAGCATCTATAATTAAAAAAAAAATTATTTAAGTAGCTTCTATGCTACATTAAAAGCACTCTATGTCTAACAAAAGTAGTACTACGATTTAATAAATCGCTGCAAGAGAAAAAGTGAATGCTAGATTCCTTCGCTATTAAGCCATTTTTTATATTTTTTATTAGTCTTTGACTTTTATTAACTCTTACCGATTTGGTGGTGGTGACTGTCTGTCATACAACCCACAAGCTCACATAGGCTGCATATTACGTATCCGTAATAACAATTGCCGCCTACGCGAGACTGCAGGTTGCTCCTCTGCAGGTTGCTCCGCTGCAGGTTGGTCCGCTGCAGGTTGCACCGCTGCGGGCAGCATCTGCAGGGCTACGGGCAGCGAATGTGGTGGCCGCAGTGGCTGCTGCTGTTCAAGTATCAAGCGATACCCTCTTAGCACTGGCTGCTGCTGCTGCTGCTGCTGATGCTGCTGCTGCTGCTCTTCATTATGCCGAAATGGCCTTACTATTGCCACTGGTTTGCAATATTTTTTTTCTAAATCTTTTAATGTAAGTTTCTTCTCTGGTAAACTTATTGGTCGTGTGGAGCTCATGATGTCTCACTGAAGACTGAAGTGAAGAGTGCTCTCCTCTACGTATTCCAGATGAAGTTTACATATCTTTATCAATACATATTAGCTTTCTCTCTCCACTTCGGATGAAGTTTACATCTCATTATCAATGCGGAGAGAAGTTTATATCCATTTCTCAATACATATTAGGTTTCTTTCCGTTAACTCCAGATGAATTAGTAAAAGGTATATTTACAATAATATTTTTCAATTTATTTGATAAAAGAAATAGTAGAGGTTAATTTACAATGATATTTTTTCAATTTGTTGGAAAAAATAATTTAATAGTAAAAGAAAAAGAAATGTGGTGGTCCCTCTTCTTCTCTCTTAGTCTGCTTTGACGCAATATATTTTTCCTCCTCCTTCTCCACTACTTTTTTCTCCTCTTCCTTCTTCGTTTGCTTTGACTCAATATCTTTCTCCTCCTCCTCTATTTTTTTCTCCTCTTCTTCCTTCTTCATATCCTTTGACTCAATATCTTCCCTAGTCTCTTTCTCTTCGTCTTTCTTCACTTTATTTTAAAAATACAAACAGGTAATAATTATGAAAAGGTAAAAAAAGATAAAATAAATACTTACATTCTTCCTCCTCTACTTTTTTCTCCTCTTCCTTCTTCGTCTGCTTTGACTCAATATCTTTTTCCTCCTCCCCCTCTTCCTTCTTCGTCTCCTTTGACTCAATATCTTTTTCCTCAGCCTGTTTCTCTTCGTCTTTCTTCACTTTATTTAAAAAAACAAACAAACAAACAATAATTATGAAAAAATGTAAAAAATAAATACTTACAGTTTTTATGCAAATAAAGATGCAGTTTCCGTTCATACTCTTCGAAGTAACGATTGAAAAAATCGTTAATTCGATTGACGTATTCCTCTGTCAATTCTCTGGGAAGAGTGGGTGAAAGAGGAACAATATCCTCTTGAATCATGATTAATTTACACTTTTCGCAGCTCATTTTTTTTCCTGTGTGCAGCACCGACGACGGTATAAGATTGAATGAAGATTTGAGGACTTGTGTTCTCCTCTTTATTTCTCTAAATAGTTTTCAAAGAATCACATATTTGCTTTTATCCACTTGGCAAAAACTGACACCTCCTCGTAAGGACAGTGGATACGTTCATTGTCCAAGTTCGTCTCTCGAACGTGTAAATTACACGGTGTTTTTTCAAAATCATATAATTTAATTAAATCCTTAAACTTAGGACAACCATACACTTCTAAATTGATATTTTCCACATTCATCCTATTCAATATATTTTCTTCAATATTCCCTCCCTTGTAGGCTACTATGGGATTCTCGCAGGTTAAGCAGTCCCTGATAAAATCTTCAACATCCTCCTGCTCGTATTTCTCGAATCCCGTATCACTGTATTTTATACCATGCACCATATTGAGCAAATATTACACGGTTTTTTTGTCTTTCTCACTAAGGTTCTTCATAGTGTCACGCAAACGAAAAGATGCGTAAGAAATTTGGTTACTTTTTAAATCAATTATAGCTATATCTTTATATTTAAGTTCTTTTTTATAAACTAAGAAAGCTTCTATATCCATTATGTGAGTTATTCTATGCATTGTTGCGCTCGTGCTATTCTCGATGAAAAAAAAAACTGAAATGAAGCATCCGAAGAAATATCTCCGTCGAGAGAAAGATTTTATCGTTTCTTTAAAGTATAAAGTTACATTTGATAAGGAGTCCATTCTTTCTTAATCTCTGTAAGATATTTTTTTTCTTATTATATTATACTGTGAAGAAACTGTAGGTAACAATGGGAAAAAAATCTTAGAAATTATCCCCTCCTAAGAAAAAACATTAAATTTTAATACGTTTTTTGTTCCCCTGATGGAGGGAGAAAAGAAATTTCTTAAATGCGATAAAAAAAAAAGATCGTTCAGTATTGCATCGAGCGACTGACGACGATAATGACACCGACATTCGTTGATTTTCAAGGTTTTGTATTGACCGACAAAAGTTTTATAGTTAAAGAATTTGCGGTGTTGCATGATAATGAAGTGTATCACAATGTATTTTCACCACCATTTCAAGAAGCTTGGTTGAGCGATCTCGAGAGAGAACAGAATGAGTAAGTATTATTTTATTTTGTTAAATGTAATGTTATGTATATGATTTTTTTCTTTTTAAAGTTGGCTTTATTTTAATCGACGTGGATTCAATTGGACCGACGGTCATTCACCTTATTACAAGCATAAAGATGTAATAAGAAAGTATGTAAGGTCATACGAGGGAGAGGATTGGATTTTCGTGAAAGGACGGGAGAAATATGATTGGTTGAGAAAAATTTGCAACTTAGAAAATATATACAATGCGAAGGAGTGTGAGTGGGGTAAATTTAGTCTTGGATGGAGTAAAAATTTCGAACCACCGTTACCCAAGTGTATGAATCATTATGGTATATGTTCACTGCAAAATGTCTACTATATGAAATCTGTATATGATCAATATATAAAGAAATAAAAGACTTCTGAATAAACAATGTATATCAATGTCAGTAAGCATCTCGGACAAAACAATGGGATGTGTAGATACCCCTGCTTCCATTCTCTATTCGACATATATATAAGCGTTACTCTTCGCGAGAGACGCATTCGCAATTATTAATTTATTGTTGTTCACCGTATGACAGAGTCATTTCTGTAAGAAACACACAAAATGTCGACTGAATTGGGAAGAAAATTTTTTACAATTAATAGTGCGAATGAGTACGATGCGTGGGTACTGGATTGTCGCGAGCATATTCGACGATTGAGCAACGCGGATCGAGCTTTGCCCGTTGGAACGCGTCAAAAGAATTTCGCTGAAATCGCGTGTATAAAGTGTCTGTTGCTACGAGCGCAGACAGAATTGAATTATATTAAATCAGGGGCTGGTTGTATCAATGACGTACAAGGACTTATGAGGGAGGAGCTTGATTCGGCGTTTCGAAGTCGAATATGCAGCGGCATGGTAGTTAATAGTAATTATATAGAGCCTAATGATTTTTTAGTAGACGCGGAAGTATTAGTGCGTACGCGTATAGATAAGGTATTTGTTAGTGCAAATAGTGTTAAGGTTAACTGTGTATTTAACGGACAATTCATCTCTAAGGACAATAGTGATGATAAAAACATTAGTACGACTAATGCTACATTGTACAAGACTGATAATTTTAGTGATTGGTATAGGAAAAACATTTTAGACGTTATTATGCAAAAATTAAGTGAATTTCAAGAGCGTGATAGTGGATGGGCTTTGCACAAAATTCATTATTTAATAGTTAACATTAATCGTTTTAACCCGTTGCACGCGGGTTGTAAAATTAATTTGCCTTCCGCTATCACAAGTAGGAAAGCTCTGATAAATTTAGAAACTAGTGATAATGCATGTTTCGCGTGGTCCGTGACGGCGGCACTCTATCCGGCAAAACCTACGGCTCATCAAAATCGTACGTCCTCTTATCCACATTTTCGGACGGTTTTAGACGTCGGTAGCCTAACCTTTCCGACTACGCTAAAACAGATCCCGAAATTCGAGACGGATAAAGACGTGTCGGTTAACATCTTTACCTTGGAGAATGAAGAGCCAAATATCGACGCAAAAATCGTACCTCTTCAGGTGACGAAGAAGAAGAAATCGAGGCATGCTAATCTTCTTCTCGTCAACGATGATCAGGGAGCAGGACATTTTATGTGCATAAGGAATCTGTCGAGATTGTTGCGAAGTCAACTCACCAAGAAAAAAAATGCGCATTATATATGCGATCGGTATGTATTAATAATGATACAAATATAACTGCATATGTTTTATTTATTTATTTATTTTTTAGATTGTGACGAGACGCTTGCTTTGTCGCTGCCCCATGCACGATACCGCGTGGTGGGGAGAGCTGTGGCGTACGTGCCGATACCGCGGCCTATACTGTAGCGTGCGCAAAGTATAGGGTCCTCGTCATGCCCCTCCCTAACTACCCAGAACGGCCGCTCCGCAGCGCCGATTCCGTTTTCGGCGGCTCAACTGGGTATATAAGACCGAGCTCCGACCCAGTTGAGCATTCCGTACCCAGGAGCTCTCCGGGTATATTCCACCTATCCTACGCAGGAGTTCTCCGCGTACACCCATCCTTGGCTCAGGAGTTCTCCGAGCACTTCCTGGCGCAGGAGTTCTCCGCGTCATCCACACCGATCCCGCCGCCTATGACATGCTAACGGCCGTGTCCAGGAGTTCTCCGGACCAACGGCCATTTTCTTTCAGCCGCTAACGTTCTTACTTTGCAGCTCCCCCGTTGACCGCCATATTGGCTACCGCCATATTGGCTCCCCGGGCCCTCCCGTGAGGCCACCTACCGTCGCGCCGCCTACCGGTCCGTTCCGAGCCCTACCGAGAGGCTACCGACCGTCGCGCCGCCTACCCGAGCCCTTCCGTGTGGCTACCGAGCGCAGCGCCGCCAGCGGGCGATCATTGTACCTGCGAGATAGCGACCGACACATTTGCGTACACACCTGCAGCGGCAGTACATGAACAACATAAACACAATAGGTGAAGGTTATTGTATACAAAAACATTGTAAATACTATATTTATCCTGAATAAACACTTTTTATTATCTACATTAAACTCGTCCAAATTTATTTTGATCCATCTCGGTCAAGCGAACCGAACGGTTTTGCGACGACTAAACTCGTCAGCAAAACACGTTACAAGATGTCTCCACTACTTTTGCACAGTGGAGAGGCTGGAGTCGCATGAGCAAGATTGCTCGCGGCTCAAAGAAAATCTCCGATTGATGTTACCGAGAGAGTCCGAGGATCGCTGGGTTTCCTTCAAGAACATCAATAATGGGGAACGAGTGTCATTCGTCGTATACGCGGATCTCGAGTGCATTTTATCGAAAGTTGAACAATCGAACAATAGTAATATTTATCAGAAGCATGAACCTATAAGTGTAGCCTATAAAAAGTGCTCGCGATGCGTCACTCTCGAGATACGATGCTCATCGGGGTGCCGACTGCATCGAATGGTTCGTACGCGAGCTCGAAGTGATTGCGCGCATTGCGAGCGAGAAACTGGGTACTAGCGTACCCATGCGTAATCTTAGTCTTACCGAACGATCGCGTCACTATAATGACACCAATTGTCATATATGCAAAAAGCCGTTTCTTCCTTATCAACTACGAATTTGCGATCACGATCATCTGACCGGCAGATACAGAGGACCGGCTCACAATAATTGTAATTTAAATTTCAAAGACTCGCATGTAATTCCAGTGACTTTTCCACAATTTTTCCGGCTATGATTCACATTTCATTTTCGAGACGATCGCTAATTTGTACAAGGGATCGGTATATCTGCTGCCTGTACATAAGGAAAAATACATTTCATTCACCAAATATCTGCGAAATTATAATATACGGTTGAGATTTATCGATTCCTTCAAATTCATGGCCTCCAGTTTGGACAAATTGAGCTCGTACTTGGCGGAATCTCAGCTGACAAATTTGAGGTCACAATTTTCGGAATTGAGCGTCGAGCAGTTGAATTTGCTTACGAGGAAAGGTATTTTTCCTTACGACTATATAGATAGCGTAGCTAGATTGGAAGAGACGGCTTTACCACCGCGCCAGCCGTTTCGCAACAGACTGACCGACAGCGATATCAGCGAGGAAGTATACAATCATGCCGTAGAGGTATGGACCAAATTCCACATGCGCACACTTGGGGAGTACAGTGACCTGTACCTGAAGACCGATATCCAATTGTTGACCGACGTTTTCGAAAGTTTTCGCGATAGTTGCATGCTAAATTATGACTTGGATCCAGCCCATTATTATACGCTTCCGGGCTTCACCTGGGACGCGATGTTGAAGCATACGGGAATCAAGCTGGAGCTTTTCACGGACGTGGATATGTTGCTGTTCGTGGAGCGCGGTATACGCGGTGGTTTGAGTCAGTGCTCCCATCGTTTCGAGAGGGCCAACAATCGGTACATGCGGGACTATGATCCGGCGGAACCGTCGAAATATCTCATGTATTACGACGTAAACAATCTGTATGGGTGGGCAATGTGTCAGCCGCTGCCCACCCATGGATTCCAATGGATGGAGGACGCTGCCAATCCCGATGTCTCCACTATACCCACGGATCATCCCGAGGGTTATATTTTGGAGGTCGATTTGGAGTATCCGCGCGAGCTTCACGACAAACGCGCGGACCTACCGTTCTGCATGGTGCGCGAGAAACCGCCGGGCGCGAGCCAGGAGAAGCTGCTGGCCACTTTAAACGATAAGACGCGTTACGTAATACATTATCGCGCACTGCAACAATGTATGCGTAATGGACTGGTACTGAAGCGTATACATCGCGGTTTAAAGTTTCAGCAGTCCACCTGGCTACGCGATTACATCGAGCTGAACACGCGTTTGCGCATCGCGTCCACTAACGAATTTGAGAGGAATCTCTTCAAGTTGATGAACAACGCGGTTTTCGGTAAAACAATGGAGAACGTGAGGAATAGAGTTGACGTGAGGCTCGCAACCAAGTGGGAGGGAAGATACGGGGCGGAAAGCCTGATTTCCAAACCGAATTTTCACAGTCTCGCGATTTTCAACGAGAATTTGGTCGCGATTCAATTGTCGAAATTGTCCGTGAAATTTGATAATCCAATTTACGTGGGAATGAGTATTTTAGATATTTCAAAAATTTGCTTGTACGAATTTCACTATGACTATATGCTTCCTACATTCGGCGGTAAATGTAGAGCGATGTATACCGACACGGACAGTCTGATATACAGCGTGAAGTGCGACGACGTTTACTCGTACATGAAACGCGATCTCGCGCGATTCGAAACCAGCGATTATCCCGACGACAATCGGTATGACTTGCCGCGCGTCAACAAAAAGATACCTGGTTTGATGAAGGACGAGAACAATGGTCGTATCATGACCGAGTTCGTAGGACTGAGGGCAAAAATGTATACTTTCAAGGTGCAGGACTGTGCGAGAATTACCAAAAAAGCCAAAGGTGTCAAAGGTTACGTTATCGATAGAAATATAACATTTGACGACTACAAGGATTGTTTGGACAATTTCACCTACAGTCTCGCAGTCAAAATTTAATTAGATCGAAGCTGAACCGAGTTTTCTCGATCAGTCAGAGAAAGGTCGCCCTCAGTCCGTACGACGACAAGCGTTTCGTTACACCCGGCACCGCGGCGACTCTACCCTGGGGACATTATAGTCTAAAATTATAATTTATTTATTGTTTTTATTTAGTCGCTTTATTGTTTTTTTTATTTCAACGATACATCTTAATAAAAGTTCTTATAAAACATTGCTCTTATTTATCCAGGAATTGTGCGTACTGTCGAATCCCAGCCACTTAACGAACACTTTATCGCCCTGTCTGCGCAATACTCTCTCCACCAGATACACATCGGGATTGATGGTTTTCGAAAGCTCGTATTCGTAAAATCCACCCAATAGTTCCGTGCCCCTGGAATCCTTGAGGAGATACGTAGCGGGATTGGTCCTCTGCACTTTCGCCACCTCGAATATTTCGGTCGTCCAATTAGGCGTGTAGCCTTTGGCGAACATCTGCTTGTATTTACTGATTCGTACGAAATCGCCGACTTTGAACTTGGCACGACCTGCGACCTTGATGTGACTGTATACTGTCTTGAGTAGCTTATCTGCATGCTCGGGTTTCACATCCACGGGACGCATTCCCGTGGTACGATGCTTTCGCGCATTGTACGCATCCACCAACTCTTGCAGCATAGCGCGTCACTTGTAATTGCCGTTCAGCGTAAATCGTTTCCACATTTCCGTCTTCAACGTACGATTCCAGCGCTTGACTATCGACGCTTTCATCACGCTGTAGGTCGAGTAGTGATTTATCCCGCGTTTCCTCATCAACGCCTGAAAGTCACCGTTGTAAAACTCCTTGCCGTTGTCGGTCTGTAAATTTTTCGGACATCTGCCGGTCTTTAGGATTCTCGTCATTGCCGTCGTCACTTCTCTGCCGCTCTTGGTCTTTAATGCCACCGACCAAGCGTATTTCGAGAGGGTATCGATTACAGTGAGAATGTACTGGTGACCCGCATCGACGTAATTGCGCATATCAACAAGATCGGCCTGCCAGAGATCGTCGAAGCCACGCACGATGACTCTTCTGCGTGGAAAATTTATCCTCGCCGGTGCATGGAGCTCCTCCACCAACTGTATCTTTTCTTTGCTCATTTTTTTTTTCAAAACTGGACAGATTCTTAGAATTTATAATTACTGCTAAGTGTTTCACGTATCAGATGTTCCTTACTCACTTTATCATCCAATTTTTCACAAATTGTTTGCAAAATTTGGTTCATCATTTTCTCAAATTGTTCATTAAGTTTATTCAATGTCATTGTCAAATATTGTTTAAATTCGAGCAGTAAATGTTCTAAATTTGGTTCGTGAAAGTGTTTCCTATTCTCACCATCCAGTCCAATTCCAAATTTATTTATCGACATTTCAAATGCACTACTGTCACTTTTTTTCAAAAATCAGTCTCCTGTTGTTGCTCGTTATTCCTCTTTTTGATGGCTCGTAATGTCGAGAGTATACATTCTACGATGTATGTTAAACAAATGTAAATTTCACAACAGCAGGAATCAGACATTTAATTTTTTTACCTCGTACTACCGAAAGACGTTGATATTACACTGAGGTAAGAATGTAACGTGCAACTTTCTTTATACGATAAGATCCTCGTCGCGCAACTCCTCGATTATCGACTGTATCTCGTTGTGATGACTCGTATTACCGGCAGCCACCGATGCAATCAAAAGTCTCAAACGTTCGATCAATTCATTCGGATCGTTCCAATGTACGTAGTTGATTGGTCCCTCGGTGACACGCATAAGACCTTTACCCCTTTTTTTTTCGATGATGATGATGATAATGACGCTTTACTTGCGCTTGACGGTTTACTTGCGCCTGATGTTGACGCGTCAGTAGTTGACGATATTCTTGCCCGTGATGTTGATGGTAACCGATCAGGCGGTAACATAGGTTTTCCCAATAGCAATGGTTTCATAATTTCTTTATATTTTGCACCTTTATTACCCTTGGTTTGTTTTAGACTATCGTTTGAAAGTTTATGCGCTTTAGTTTGATTGAGAATACTCTTGTATTGTTCCAAATCGTCGGGTTTTATAATGGCTCGATTAGGTTCTCTCATGAAAATTAGTTCATAAGTACCTATTATACCGGTGTATAACGTCTTATCGAGAATAATATCTCCTTCATGACTTATTTCAAATTTACATCTACCAAGCGTCAGTTGATCATTTTTATAAAGAGGTCCAAAAGCACGTTCAATCAAGTTATCCCTATCGGTCAGAAGTAATTTAATATACTTGCCAGGGATCGGATGAAATCGAATATGTTGAAAGACATGTTCAAACAAGCCTGGTTCATTTTTTTCATCAATATTTAATTTTCTAGCAAACTTTTTTTTGAATCGGGCGACGGTTGATCGGTTATAGAAGACTCGTCGTCGTCGGTCATGAAATCCAATGGATTCGTAATAGTTTCACTAATACTACTACTAAGATTCTTTGCTCGTTTATACGGTGTCGATGTGAAGTAGGCTCCCCTCTTCAATTTATCGTTGTAATTGACAAACGAATTATTATTATTATTTGTGTTATCCTCCGTTTGCGAAACGAGTTTCTTCAATGGATCGACTATCGGCTTGAATGTCTCGTTCAAACTGCTCTCCATTATCGCCTTCTCCGAATTCAAGGCACGATGCTTGTCGCGAATGACCTCGCTCGCCTTGGCGATCCTCTTCAGAAGCGATTTTTCATCCATCGCGATGCTGTATACAACAGCTTTCCTCGAATTGAACGGTTTTTAACCGACCTATTGCGATGCTGTATACAACAGCTTTCCCCGAACCGACACGGGTTTTAACCGACCTGACGCGGTTTCTTAACAGATCCGAACGGCCTGCACTCCACTATCAAACTGACACTCAAGGCCGTGATCGTGGGTTGAAACCTTACCGGCCTGATTATCGACATTCACAAGGCCGTTCACTCGATCGTGGCGTACTCGTTGAAACCTTTGCGATATCGACCGTTCTTCAGAGAGCTATCCTTGTCTATTACTAAGAAACCGTAATCGCGACTCCAACAGGTCGAACACAATGTGAGAAATTTCTCATACGACATATCACTGTTGACGTGATCGTTGAAAATATGCTTCAGATTAGTTCCATCCTGCTTAAATATTATTAGCAAGTTTGCGTTATCTCTTATCAGAAGCTTTGGTATTTTCGCATAAGTCTGACAGAGGTAGAAGCAATCGATGTTGGAATGTCTACCCATGCAAAAGTAGTCCCTTATATTGTCCTGCTTGTCGTTGGCCACATCGTCGAATATGAAAATGGAGTTCGGCTTTGAATCCGCGACGTTCACAACCTCGCAATTGTTTGAAAATGGAAAGTAACCAATTTCCTCCGTGTCCTGCAGAAGTTGCTCCAGATATCGATACTTCGGTTGCTGCAGCGACTTCGAGTAGACGTACAGGTTCTCGAATCTCACACCGTGCGGACTCTCTATAAGGCTCAGCAGCACGTTTGTCTTACCGCAATTCGACGGACCGCAAACTATGCAGCGTATCGTAGATAGTAATAGCGATCCGTGACGTTTTTTTATTTGCGTGGTAGCATCGTGAGCATCCAAATTTGTCACGCGAATAGTCGGCACGTGCTTCACGAAATGCATCCTCGCTATTAACCTTCGGGAACAGCTGTATCGTTCATTTATATTCCGCGATTTACGGAACTATTCGGTCAGTTGCAATTACGATGGCGTTCATGCTAGTCGTCGTCGATTCCCTGCAGAACTTGACGAATCATCAGCTCGAACACATACCGAAGATCGTATTGCTCGAGTACTTTCCAGACAGTATCGCGAGTGTGTGGGAAAGATTACCTCGGCACATTCGCGCGGACTCGGATGTGCAGCAATATCAATATTGCTTGCAACACTACAATCTACCTAATACCACTCACCACGACGGACCACCGAGACGGATGAAAGACTGTTACGTTTGTCAGCAAGAGAAGCAGTTGCTCTAAATGTCTGGATCGTTCTTCAATAAAGTCTTGAAAAAATTGCCATTTGAGCTGCACGGGCCCGGTTACAATTATTGCGGGCCCGGCACTCGACTTCGCGAAAGATTGGAGCGCGGCGATCGTGGTATAAATCCGCTGGACGAGGCCTGCCTCGATCACGACTTAGCATATTGGCACAACGAGGATCTACCGGAGCGTCATCAGGCCGATAAAGTGCTAGCGAGGAGAGCGCGTGAACGTATTACCGCAAGAGACGCGACCTTGGGTGAACGCGCGGTCGCCGCAGCCGTATGGGCATCGATGAATGCTAAGCGTAAACTTGGCTTGGGATTACATAATATTGTCGCGATGAAGAAAGCAGTAGCGGCTAAAAAAAAGAACAACAACAACAAGAAAAAAATTGGTACTACTACGAGGAAGAGAAGAATTCGAGTGCCGAGGAAACGGGGCGGTATAATACCTATACTCCCACTGCTAGGTGCAGTCGGAGCACTGGCAGGTGGAGCATCGGGTATAGCGACGGCTGTAAACCGTGCAAAAGCTGAGAGAGAACGATTGCGGGAAATGCAACGTCACAATCGCGCGAGGGAGGCCGAGGTCTTTATCTGAAACCGTACAAGCGAGTCGTCGGAGAGGGAAACCGTGGAGGTGGAAAAAAAAACAACAAAAAAAACGGTCGGTTAAGAGGAAGAAAATGAATGAGGGGAAATTTCGTCGTCGTAATGATCTCCCGGATTCAGGTGCTACTAGTAACATACAATTAGCACGAATCTGCCGACGCATACCATACTTCCGTGGAGTCTTTATGCGCACATCTCTGCCGCTCGACGGGCCGCGGTGCAACGAGGGCGCGATCATGAATCTCGACGATCAATGCGGCCCTGGTACCCACTGGGTAGCCTACGTCAAGCGTAACGACATCGTCGTATATTTCGATTCCTTTGGAAAATTGAAACCGCTGAAAGAATTTGTGCGTTACTTTGGTCCTAACGTTACAATCTACTACAATCTTGATCGATATCAATCGTATGATAAAAGCAATTGCGGTCAGTTGTGCATGAAATTCCTGCGCGCACAGATACTTTGAAAACAAAATGTCTTTCACCGTGACATTATCGGATCGTAAATCTGTATTAAATTCAGATTTCTTTCCCCCCATCAATCTGCAAGACGATCGCTACGAGATCGGTCTCGTGGACATGCAAACGTACAACTCGATAGCCAATGTGGACGAGACGAATAATAAGTTCTACTACGATAACGATAAGGTACTGACGATACCCAGAGGCTGTTACGAATTGAGTGCGATAAATGAGTATTTGCAGTCTCAAATTTCTGCGAGACACGAAATTCAAGACGACATTGACAGCGTTATTCTTCTACGAGCGAATAACAATACACTGAAGAGTGAAATATTCTGCAAATCTTCGATTGACTTTGGAAAACCGAATAACAATGGCTCACTACTGGTCTTCTCGTCGAATCGCGTGATCGAACCGAACGCCCAGGCTGAATCCGACGAAACCGTGAACATTGTGAAAACAAATATTCTACGCATCGAGTGCAACATTGCGGGTGGTACGTACACCAACGGTAGACCCCGACTCATTATTCACGAGTTCTTTCCCAGCGTACCACCGGGCTATAAAATCTTGGAGGCACCGAAAACCGTCATTTATCTACTGGTCATCGTCAGAGTAATCGACCGTCTCACGTTACGTATCCTCGATCAGGACGATCGTCTCGTAGACTTTGGACGTGAAGAAATTACCATAAGATTGCACATTAAGAAAAATGTTAATTTACAAAAGTAACGAGGATTATAAAGCGGTGAAACTGGATGAAACGTTCGCTAGTCGTTCGTCCTGCGTGGAGTCGAATACACCGGTTCATCGGAGTGAAAGCAGGAATCGCGACAAGAGGAGCTTCTTGCTAACGAGAAGAAATATAGAATTTTTACAATCATTGGGATTCACCGTGAAGAGATTGGGCGAAGGTACATAGTGGAACAATGGCAGATCCCTTGAACGTCACCGCACCGCTGACCTACGATAATCGCATCACCAAAATGGAGATGCATGCCTACAATCCGTATGCGAACGCCTCGTTGGCGAACAGCGACGAGATTCGCATTCCCATACAGCAGCAAGATTTGATACTCCTGCCGTGCGAGAGTTATCTCTACGTTGAGGGTCAGCTGGTGGAGGGCACGCGTGACGCGAGCGCCAGCAACGAGGATATAGTTACGCTCGACTGCAATTCCGCGGCCTTTCTCTTCGACGAGATTCGTTACGAATTGAACGGTATCAAGATCGACCGATGCAGAAACGTCGGTATTACCAGCACTCTGAAGAATCTCGTTTCCCTGAGCACCGAGGAGAGCGCCAGTCTACGTCATTCCGGATGGCTCGTCGCTACAGCCAAAGACCGGCTCAAAAAGAAGGCGGCTGTTAAGAATTTCAGCTTTTTCGTGCCCCTGAAAATGCTGCTGGGATTCTGCGAGGATTAACGGCGAGTCGTCGTTAACGCGGGTCACGAGCTCGTTCTCATTCGCGCCCGCGACGATACAAACGCCATTTACTCATCGGTGAAAATCACCGATTCGTCGATCAAGCTGCTACGAGTGCAATGGAGAATACCCCATGTGACCCTGAACGAAATTACGAAACTCCAATTTCTCAGTATCGTCGAGCAGGAAAAGAGTCTGTCACTCGCTTTTCGCGCCTGGGAACTTTACGAGTATCCCCTTCCGCCCAAGCCGCAGCGACACACGTGGTCCGTGAGAGCGTCCACGCAATTGGAGAAGCCGCGATACGTCATTCTGGCGTTCAGAACGAACAAAAAGAGTAGTCAGCACGAGGATGTGCTGAAATTCAGTCATTGCAAAGTACTCGATGTCAAACTCTATCTGAATTCCGAATGTTATCCGTACGATCGTCCCGATACTGATTTCACGAAATCCCGCTACTCCGTCCTCTACGACATGTATGTAAAGTTTTTCACCTCCTATTACGCTGGTGAGAAACTCGCGAGACCCATGCTCGACTATACGGACTTCTTGACGTACGGGCCGCTCTTCGTCATCGACTGCTCGCATCAGAACGAGTCCATAAAAACCGGCACGGTCGACGTCAAACTCGAGATCGAGTGTATGGAAATCATTCCGGATAATACTACAGCCTATTGTCTAATTATACACGATAAAATTGTACAATATAATCCTCTTACGAATATTGTTAGAAATGTAAGTTATAAATGTAAGTTAATAAAAAAACAATTTTTTATTAAATAAATAAACATCAAATTTATTCATTTTTTTTTTATAAAAAATACCTATCAAACTGTAGATTTAAATTCCACGTTGTGATATTTTACTCCTTTGTATAGCATTATTAAATTTTTGGCTGTTGCAGCCTTTTGTAGCTGCTGCAACTGCTCCGTATCCTTCGCCAATTTTGCCATTCTACTAGGCAAGAAAATCGAATCTCCAACTGACAGCTTAACAATAATTTTTATTCCATATTTTGTTATAATTTTTTCCCCTTCTAAAATATCGTACTCTTTATTTTCCGTCAAGCTATCTAAATTCACGAAATTCTTCGGAATGACGCTTCCCAATTCATTAATTTTATTGAAATTCATTATTTTCTCTATGAAAAAAAGAAAAAAATAATTAGTCTCATTACAGTTAAAAAATCAATTAAATAATGCATTTACTAATCAAATTGAAATTAATTTTTATTTTTATTTAAAAAAAAATATATCCTTACCTTTTTTATGTAACAAACAAACAAACAAACAAGTTTCTTTTCTCTCAATACTCCTGACACAAACGCTTTGCAGAATACGTTTTTACAGACTGAAGCTTTTACTGTAACTGCTTTGCAGAGTACGTTTTTATAGACTGAAGCTTTTTCTTCTTTTGCTGTTCACTTGACTTCTTTGCAAACGATATTATCGTATGTTAAGCGTATTTAGTTTCAATTATTGGAAAGGGTAATTTTCTTCTCTTTATTGCAATGCATTTCCATTGTGATTGACCTATAGGTTTATCACAGTATAACACAATAGGAAAAAATATCACAATACGGCGATTATTCAGAGGGTATAGTGTATCCCTTCTCGATGAAGAAAGAATGGACTCCTAAGTGTTATCAAATGTAACTTTATATTTAAAAACTGAACGACAAAGAGTTTCTCTCGACGAAATTTCTTCAGAGGCTTCATTCAGTCGTCGAACCTCCATCAGTACAGAGTGTACAATAGAAAATTAAAGAAAAAAAAAGAATGGAAAGTGAACGGGGTTTTGTGAAAAAAAATGTAGTAGAGGAGGATGAAAATCCTGCAGAATCGATGTCGGATTACATTAAGAGAATTAACGATTCTCACAATCGTTATTTTGAAGAATATGAAGCGATGCTTCATCACAATATGCACTTGAACTGTAAGTACTTATTTTTATTTATTTTAAAAGAAAAAACCCACCCATCCATACAGACTGTTTATGTCGTAATACATGAAATAGTGTCAATAAATAGAATCATAAAAGAATTTTACGACACATATTTTTGAAAAAACCGTGAACTATCACACTATTTGACCAATTGTTTTTTTATTCAAAACCAAGAATAACGACAAAAAAAAAAATTTTTTTCTTTTATTTTTACCAGCCATTGATTTAGAGGAGAGGGAGGAAGAAGAAAAGGAGGAGGAGGAGGAGGATGAAGAAGAAGAAGTGGAGGAGGAGGAGGAGGAGGAGGAGGAAGAAGAGGAGGAGGTGATTTTTGTAAGTATACTTGCTTTGTAAAATAGTTATTACAATATCAAAAAAAAAATAGCAAAATGTTTTCAAATATGTCCCAGGTTAAAAATATGATCACACAAACGGAGTCTGTTGCTACAAGAACAGAGGCTACGCAAATAGAGCCTCAGATAGATCTCACACCACATTATTGATGTATAAATTGCAAAAAATTTGGTCACCTACACATCAATTGTTCACTTCCTGAATGGTGTAGCATTTGTAAAAAATATATACATCATGCAATTGAATGTCAGAAAAATTTCTAAAAAAGCATTGTAAATAAAACTTTTTTAATAATTCAATAAATTATAAAAATAAGCATTGTATTTAAATACTCCTTCTCCTTCTCTTTCTCTTTCTCTTTCTCTCTTTCTCTGCGTCCACTGCTTATCGTAAGAGGGGGGAGACCACTTGTGTACCCTACGAGTTTAACGTCGGGGGAGGAGGCCGCGATAATGGAGGGGGAAGGCCACGTGTGTACCCTACGAGTTTAACGTCGTGGGGGGGAGGGGGGGGGGAAGCGATAATGCGCACAACCGCAGAGGGGGCAATTCCCCTACTTCCCCTACCCCCGCGGGACCCCGACCCCTCGCCACGCGGTCCCAGAACCCTCCTAGCTACTTTACTCACGATTTACCTACGAAAATTCGGAGGTTTATTCACCAAATAAACTATTTACAACGATCGATAACACCTCCGATTCAAATCTTAAGAATTAAAAGTCGAAATTCGTAAATTGATTGGCCCGCCACATTCTATTACAATTTATGATAATTTCTTAAGTGATTACAAGTATCCACTCTTTAGGAAAACATATAAGCGAGATGCTAGTAGGATACAGAATCCGTCCTGCCAACGCAAGATAAGGCAAAGTGGAATTACAGCAGGAAGATACAATAAGCTTTACAGAAAAGGTGTGAATATTGCCTGTGATCACGGCCAATCACCCATACCGACAATTATTAGCAGCGAATATTCATGCAAACAAAGCTCTACCAATCTCACACGCCTAAAAAGAGGAGAACATATTCTTCAAACTGAGAGTGAGCTGGAGACGGAATTGATGTCCGGCGTCACTCAATCTGGGACTATCAATCCGTGAAACGATAGCAAAAACTCGGGCAATTTCGTCCCGGTAAGAATCTAAATATTAAGATCCCACAAAAAACAAGCTTCGCTTGTAAAAAATGGACGGCAAGTACATAAACCATTTAGCATAAATAATATAGTAAAATTATGCAATTAAAGAAAGTAGTGAAATCTAAATATTAGGCAAGTGTATTTTTTCACCTTAGCAAAAGTTAAATTTTTGAAAAAAAAAAGGAACAACAAAGTTACGTGCCGGGCCCGTAATGTCCATGCACAGTGAGAAATAGAATCGTCTGTGGTTCGGCTAACTTCACTCTGTATTTTAACATGAAATTTGCTGTACTATGCTATAGCTGAATCTCACACACGATTCAATTTCCCACTGTGCATGGACATTACGGGCCCGGCAAGTAATTTTGTTGTTCCTTTTTTTTTTCAAAAATTTAACTTTTGCTAAGGTGAAAAAATACACTTGCCTAATATTTAGATTTCACTACTTTTTTTAATTGCATAATTTTACTATATTATTTATGCTAAATGGTTTATGTACTTGCCGTCTATTTTTTACAAGCGAAGCTTGTTTTTTGTGGGATCTTATAACGTTTTGTAAGAATATAGGAATTAAAACTAAAAAATTGTATTAACTAATTCAATCTCACAAAACATTTTCCAATGTTGTGATCGTTGCATAATGTAACGCTTCAATTCGAGATATTAATTTATTAATCTAATAAGTAAAATACAAAATACTACAATGATGAGTTCTTATCATAATTACACTTTTAGATGCATTTAACATAGGATTCAATGACTGTTTGAATTATATTTTGAACATCTTATAACCAAAATCACCTTAAAGCCTCTCGCTTCCAAAAATTTATTTCTAAATTTACCTTTAAATCCACCTTTTTCTTAGTTGTTGCTCTCACTATCACCTTTGCATTATGGCTCTTTCCCTGATAAACTAGTGACATTTATATATTCTTTTCATTAATATAAACTGTAAAATATATAACAGTTAATGTAATGGAAGCCTATGATTTTTAGGTATACTGCTTTCAGTTTCCTGAAGGTACACATCGTATGCTCTATTACATGTGAAATATTGAAATCCTGAATTACTTTTATATTTACACATCTACATGATTTTATTATAATTTTCATCAACTATGTGATTTCTAATTCCAAAGTTGTATGCCCAAAATCACCTGCAAGTTTTTCCCTCTCAAGGATTTTCTTATGAATTGACTCATTTTTCCACCTTTTCCTTAGCTGTCACTCTCAATATCAACTTTGCATTATGGCACTTTCTCCAGCACATTAATGCCATTTATATTTTCCTTTCATTAATATAAATGAGGAAATACACCAACTCCTGCAATGGATGCCTTTCTTCTTTAGATATATAGTTTTCAGCTTCCTAAATTTATTCACCGTATGCCCCATCACATGTTAAATATTGCAATCATGAATTCTTTTCATATTTACTGATCTACATGATTTTGTTATAATTTTCATCAAGTATGTGATTTTTAATTTCAAAATTGTATACCCAAAATCATCTACAAGCCCTTCACTTTTAAGGATTTGCTTAGAAATTCATCTCTTTTTCTTAACTGTTACTCCCAATATCAGCTATGAATCAGGGCTCTTTTTCAAGCAAAATAGTGCCATTTGTATTTTCTTTTCATCAATCTAAACTCGAAAATACACAAATTAATGCAATGGAAGCCTCTATTTTAGATATACTGCTTTCATCTTCCCAAATTTATCCACTGTATGTTCTATCCTTATAACATTTCCTGTGCCAGAGTCCTCAGATGTTCGTTTCGCTAATTTCTATACACTGTTGAAACTGGTCGGACTCCTGGTGCTACAAAATGGAGTAGAAACCATTAATTTTTGGACTGACTTTCAATTGAGAATAAACATTGCATTTTTTCATCCATACCAATGACCAGTATACTGCCTTTGGCCTAGAATACTAGCATAGGTAATAGAGGAAAACAATTAATAGTTATTAACTCAATTTTTCAGAATTTCATGCAATAAGTCTCATCCTTAAATTATGGCTGAGCAATTGATGACGTTTTTCTGAATATTTGCTTATTCTTACTTTGCCAATCTTTCCATGCTTTCATCTTTGCCTGTTTCAAGTACCAGAATACAGGAGTGAAAAGTCCAGTTGTTGATTCAACTCCAATAGTCAGTATGTGAGCGAACCTTCTTCCTTGGATTTTTAACTCTACTGTACCAAATGTATTTATGTCAAAGCACAAGTATTACCATTTGCTATAAGACACTTCCACAGTGACTGTAAAATACTAAATGATAACACTATGAGTAAGCCTGAAATCAAATTCATCATTTAACAATCTTAATCTTCAAAGAAAATAAATATTTGAAGCAATATGAAGCATCTCAGTTACTTACCAGTATTTGATTTTGTCCCATCTCCATTTTCTTTATTGCTTGTTGACCTAACTTCTGTAATATTCGGTTGTCTTCGCATTTTTTGTAAACATCTACTATCGTATAATTTGTTCAAATCCAAATACTGGTCAACTTGTATTTTACGTAAATGAAGATTCTTTGGAATGTTTCATAACTTTCAAATGAGCATTGCCATAATTTAATCTGAAATATTTGTTCTTATATATATGATATAACCTATCGGATAGTTACAATCAATATCAGTTTAAAGAAAACAAAAAGCAAAACATGCATTTGATTAATGATTTCAATACCTGAAAGTTTAGCATATGATTACCTTAACAATTTCTTTCAATTAATATCCTCCTGATAATGACCGATGCACATTAATGTTGAAAGTATACTTTTCATTGGCACAGAGTTATAAATATTAATCTTATTTAATCCAGTCAGCTCTATCCTCATCAATGAGAATGAAAATGTTCTGTCTTAATTTAATCTGAAAAAGAAATACCCCACAAAGTACCACAAAGTATACTAACATCCTGTATTGTAAAATATAATGTTATTCTTATCTAATAATTGTAGACTCCTTGTGTCATTATTATTCGATTTTATTTGCCATTTTAAAAATTAAACACATTCACTAACATAACAATGAACAACCTCACTGTATTGAATACACATAACCTTACATTACACTTGACAGTTAACAAGTTACCGAATTAGTTATATCGATTTGTTTGCCAATTCACACCTATAGCTTCGTCATTGAGTACAGTTTGTTGGAAGCGGGTTGTAAAAATGAGGCAATTTTCGTTAGCGTCCAACTTCAACCCGAGACATACAGAACTCGGGAAGAAAGAAGGGAGAAGAATTTCAACTTCGGCATATATATAGCTAACAGAGTATGAGGTCTTCGGATTGCATGAACCGATTTTGATTTTCATGGGATCAAATGAAAGCTTGTTCAAAACCATTTTAAGGAAAGCTTTATTTAAATCATGACAATTGAATATTCATTGAAATAAATTGGTTTAAAAATTGAGACGATCAAACTTGCTGTATAAGTTACACGGTAGTGCTCGGCGGTATAGACATGATATTATCTACTTTTATATGTACTTGCCGTCGAGACACTATCGTGTCTCTTGATCACAGCTAATAAAGGATAGAAGATACATTAGATGTGTCGGTAACGTGAAAGAGTGAGAGATCCGATGCACACACTATGCCTTGGTCGGAATACATTTTTCGTTCGGAAGAAATTGATGGAAAATGGTACTTCAAAAATACAAATATTAATATCTCTACAATGTGCGAACCGATTTGAATGTTTGTGTTCTTGTTGGAAAGCTTATATCGACATTATATATGAAAGATTTATTCGATTTTTGATTAAATAAACCTATTACGAGATATATCAATCGGAAATACCAATAAGTATAGTTTGATACAATCTTAACGTAAAAGTAGGTAGTGTCACGCTCTCTTTTAATTACTTGCCACGTAACACTACCGTGTTACTTGATAAGGGAGATCAAAACGGTTGTAGATAATTTCAAAATGTCCAAATGTTCTATTTTTAAAACAGTATATTAAGCGCCTTATTTTCGACTGTGTTATTTTAATCTAGTATGTTACATTAGGTTTGAATCGCATTTTTGCTTTATTATGGAAATGAAAGCGTTAATGACTATTTATAAACATTTGTAACGAAGTTCTCCGTTACGTATGCAAGATATTTAATAAAGAACGTAAAAGTTACCGAATAGTGGATATTATTAATCCCTAGGTTACCGATTCGTGAGATAGGTCCACGAGTGGATTATAGTTAACGTCAAGGAAAGACCCCGTTGACTGACAGAGGCCCGGATAAAAAGACCGGCGTTCCAGGAAGCGATGTCCAGGTTGTCCTGGGAAGTAAGGCAGCGCCATGCCAAACAACCCAGGCCACCTGAGATAAGGAGAAGCGGCCTCGGGGAGTCCTAAAAAGAATGGTTATTTCTATAAGTCCCCATGAGTAGGGGAAATAGAACATCGAGTCTGGTTTGAACGCAGGATACGCGCCTCAAGTAGGCTGCGCGAAAATTGTACGCAGATTGCCTATAGCAGGCAGTTGGAACGCGACCGTTGGACTATGCTGATGTGTCCGTGCGTGCTGGTGAGCGCGTGATGCGGCACTTAGATAGCCATGGGTCCGTTCGCGTACGTGATGCGTGTGCTATTAGGGTGGCCATAAAAAAAGAAAATTTTTTCCGGTGCTTTTATTTTATTAAGAATTATGAAAAAATAGGAATCGATTTTTTTTAGATTTTTTCGAAGCCGTTAAATGGTGCCGATATCGTTTTTAAAGTTAAAAATCCGATGTTCTTCAACTTTTTCGAGGTTAGATGTAAACCAACATTCCAATAAGCTTTTAATTTGTCAAAAATTATGAAAAAAAGAGATCCTCGAATTTTTAGAATTTTTTGAAGCCGTTAAATTGTGCTAATATCGATTTTAAAATTAAAAATTTAGATTTATTGAAAACGATTTAACGAAATTATAAATTAATATTGTGCTTTGAAAAGTCCTTTAGTTAAATTACAAGAAAATGTAATAAAAAAAACATTAATCCAGCATAATATTAATTTATAATTTTGTTAAATCGTTTTCAATAAATCTAAATTTTTAATTTTAAAAACGATATTGGCACCATTTAATGGCTTCAAAAAAATTTTTAAAAATCTGATTCCTATTTTTTATCATTCTTAACAAAATAAAAGCACCGGAAAAAATTTTATTTTTTTATGGCCACCCTAGTGTGCTATAGGCCAGCCTGCACGTACGTCATATCTGGATACCGGCCAATGCATAATAGGTTTGCAGGGGCGTGGTTAGCCCGTTGGAATGTGTCCCGATGCCCTCCATAATATCATAGGCTTGCGCTATGGCTGGACGGACCGAGAACATTGCCTCCGTGGTGGTCCGCCTTTCGCAGGCTCTATGCTTCGCAATGATACTGCACGTTCCCGCACTCCTCACCATCATCTGTGTGTAGGTGGTGAGGGATAAATGTATGCCCCTCAGCAGATAGGCTTGCGAGGCTCGGACTTCCGTAAGGAATCTTCCCCTCTCTCCACGACCTAGCACACTAAGCGACTCTGGCTACCGCTACCGTCCAAATGCATGGCCGCAGGGCCGTATAAGATGCATAGAGAAAGGGAGTCGAAAGACTCGAATGATAACGTAGGGTTGTTGGCCACCCAACTGACTAACTGGCGCCCTGTTAACGATGAATAAGGACGGCCGAAGGTAATGGAAAACCCGTAGTGTGAGTGGCCCCTCACACTGACGGAAATAACATTATACATTATTTAATTATAATAAAAAATGTAGTCAACTAGAAACAAATTTCGGATTTCAGGTACGTCGAACTTTTATAAAAACCATCCGAAAAGCATAATTCTTAATTTCGTTGTTTAATCGAAAGATGTTAAAAAGATATACAGCATGAGAGATTTATGAAAAAGTTATACTTCTTTCTCTCTATTTTTTGCCCTCCCACTCAAATAATACTACAGCTGATTGAAATTTGTGTACTATACTGAAACATATTTGCATTCAAATAATGGTGTGCGTGCAGCGAGTTGATTTTCCGTTTCTACATTCGAGCAAATGTTATTCAGTCATACCGATCACATAATCATACAACCAATTTGACCGTTTACACCTTACTTTAGCTTTTATTTGCCTTACTGCAAAAGTGTAGAGAGTAATATCTTAAATGATAAGCAGACTGTGTAAGTAAGCATCAATGTAACATTTTTCTAGCCTTGCAACCCAAAGAAGCCTACATTCCGGGCATTACAGTGCGCAAAGTACGACAAAGAGAAGATTTTAACGGACGGGCTACACACATGGAAACCATATTATGACCCAGCATTGGAACCCTGTGCGCTTTACTGTATCAACGAAAAACACACCTTTGTCAAAATTTTGCCAATTGCTAACGACTCAACACCTTGTAAACCTGGCACACACGACATATGCATCTCCGGCGCATGCAGGGTAACTATAACCATGTGAAACTATAGTATTAACTCTTTGCACGCAAAAGGTGACTCTCAGTCGCCATTTAACGGGATGTATATAGATACATCAAGTGTAAAATCTTAACTCTCACTGAACTTCTCTGCAAGTCTTAGTCATTTTTATGATGCGTTTCCTCCCCTTTCCTTCCTATTGCTTTTTCTTCATAAATGACACGTTTACGTCGACGCGCAGTGAGATATTTGGCTAAAAAAGTTGACGAAAATTAATTTCCTTCTAACCTTTACAGCCCGGGCATATTATTCACTTACTTCTTTGTTTTAGCTATTACAGTTATTTGATAAATGTCAATGGAATAATCTTTGAAAATATTGCCACCAGAATCGCACCACTGTGATATTACAGAGCGAAAACGCGGGACAATGTTACGCCTCTATTTCTCAATTGCTTTCAATTTTCTTGGGCTTCTTGAAACCGTTAAGTCTGCTTCCTCGTCATAAAGAAACCCGATATTTCAAAAAGTGATAACAAAAAAGATTGTTTAAACAATTGTATTAATAAAATTTAAACGAAAAACATCGAAAATTCGGGCTTCTTTATGACGAGGTGCCAGACGTAACGGTTCCATCAAGCCCAAGAAAATTGAAATCGGTTAAGAAATAGAGCCGTAACATTGTTACGCGTGTTTGAGGTGAACACAAACCAAAAAAGTTAGAAGGGCGGTATGGAAGGAGACGCTATATTTACGCAGCTCACGCAACGTGCTCCCCCACTCCAGCGTCTATTTATGGCTTGTTATGAAAGCTTTCTCCATTGACGTATGCTACAGTTCACTCCGGGAAATATATTCTGTACAACATATCAATAAAGGCTTTAAAAGACCTTACTTCTCAAGTGAAGAAGGCATCCCCCACCAAGCGGCCTACCTGTATTAGCATCGAGCTTAGAGTAATAAACCTCAGTCCATAAATAAAAGTAAATCAATTATATCTGTTACTCCAAATGCTAATACAAATCTTAAACTTTTATATTGTTAAGTAAACATTTTTTAAATTATTATTAAGACGTTGCTTACATTTTTATGATCAAAATGAGACTAAACACGGCATAAATCGGATAATTATTTCTACATTAATTATGTTTAACAGTTTTCATTCCATTAAGTTCTAATACTAAATCAGATTTATGTTACCTAATGCTACACAAATAATATTAATTTTGAACAATTCTGAAGTCTTTTTTGCACAGTTAAGATAGGGTTTGGAAATATATACATAAATTGTATAAATATACTTGTAAATAAAACTTTTATTTATCACACATTAATTTGTTTATCACAATACATATTTTCGAGTTGCACTCTACATAAAAGATTTGTCATTTTATATAAATTACTTAGTCACAATATATAAATAAATAAATAAATAAATAGAAAAACGATGTTAATTAGAACAAATACACATGCAGTACAATAATAAATAAATAAATATTGATACAAGAATAAATAAATAAGAATAAATATACATAGATAAAAAAAAATGTCGAAATAATACATATATATTCACCATTGTCAAATTAATAAAAAATAAATAGTTGATAAAAAGCGGCTGTAAAGGGACCTTGTCAATAATAAAAGCGGTGAACTTCTTTTTTCTGAAAGTTGTTACTGCAATGGATGAACTATCAGCTATAAATTTAAATACAGTGAATGATTTAAATGTTTATCCAAGAATTACACGAAATAAATTGCACGGTGTGTACCTATCATCGTTCAGCGAAAAATATTAAACTAACCAATAAACATTGACAAAAGAATTTTGTTTGCAGACAACGATATTTTAAAGAGAAAGTTTTTATATCAACTATGGATAACAATGATATGCTGCAGGCACTATAAACGGCTCAATGAAAAATATGTAATCGATCGACAGAACCAGTAGATTCTAACGAAAAAATGAGTTGGAAATTTCCATAAAATTAAAACAAAAATGAATGCAGAAGTATCTGCAATGTTTTGGTACCAATCATGATTCCAGTGATCGCAGAATTCCCTGAAGATGATGTCCAATATTTAAATTCGTACAAGATACCCAAGCTCCGGAAATAAATTGAATTGACTGGTAGCATCATCCAATTTGAATGTTATGGTAACAACATATGGGCCATAATGACAAATCGGGAAGGTCCAGACCAAGAAAAATCAACGATCTATGGATACAATTTCTTTTTAACTTACAAATTTTTATTGTATGATTAATTGTATTAAGAAATTAAGCAATTTACCTTAATAACCAATTGAGTGTCCTTTGTTGGCTATTACAGCATTTAAACGTCTTGGGAGGGATTCGACTAAATGTTTACAAATGGATGGATCGCTTCTTAAATCGTTCCATGTTTGTAAAGCATGTCGTCGTAATGCTGCTGTTGATCTTTCTTGATCAGGCCTCCACCGCTTTGTCATTATACCCCAAATGTTTTCAATAACATTCAAATCGGGTAACTTTGCTGGCCAGTCAATTAATTCAATTTCCAGATGCTCGGCGAACCAATTCTTAGTCATGTGTGCAGTGTGCACACTTGAGTTATCTTGTACAAATTTAATATTTGGAACGTCTTCCTCAGGGTATAGTGCTCTCACTGTAGGAATCATGACAGTTTCCAAAACATTGCAATAAATTTCTGCATTCATTTTTGTTTCAATTTCATGGATTTCTCCAACTCCATCTTTAGTCATCCATCCCCAGAATGCTAAAGAAATTCTGCCACTTCTGTCTTTCGGTAAAACATATTTGCATCAAACCGTTTATTGTCTGCGCGCCATACGTGCATTCTGCCATCCATAGCTGATACGAAAACTTTCCTGTCCGTCCAAACCACATTGTCCCAAAATGTTGGCTGGGCTCTTAAATATGCAGCTGCAAACAAAATTCTTTTCCGTCGATGTTCATCGGTTAGTTCAATTTTCTTCGCTGGGCGATGACAGTGTATTCCCGCCTTGTGTAATTTATTTCGTACAGTTCTTGGACAAACATTTAAATCATTCACTGTATCTTAAATTCTAGCCAATGGCTCAAAAGGCTGAGCATCCATAGCAGCAACAATTGCTGCGTCTTGCTCCGCTGTAATCTTGCTGGATGCACTATTTGTATCACATCGATCTTGAAGCCCTTTTATCCCGTGATATCGGTATTGCTTCAACCAACGGCCCACTGTTTTCACTAGTTTCCACTTCACGGGATATTGCACGATTATCTGCACTACATATAAACATTCACACAGCAATACCTTTTTTGATTAATAACTTGTCTTTTGGGTTCATTTTCTAAAATTTCAAATTGTTCGTCGAGGTACTTCAAAATTGACGCACGTTTGAAAACTTCTCTTGAGAAGTAAACAGTCAAATTCGAATAGATGGGATTATAGCTCATATTATTTCAAATAGATAATATCTATTATGTTATGTTTATACTTGACCTATTGTATTACATAACATGAGCTCATATGCCTGTTGACATTTGAAGAAGATCAATAACATTAATAATATAGCAGCTGAGGAACATACATTAACTTTAATCCATAGAAAAGTAACCAAGAACAGTCGTTAATAGAAAAAAGAGTATTGTCTTTCGATAATTGCTTGATAGATCTTTAAATTAAAAACCAAAAAAATGCTCAATATATTTTTAGACATCGTATCAGTCCTGATAACAATTAATAAGCCCTTTATACTCTCTTTTAGGAATGTATTATTTAAATCAATAAAAAAAAAATAAAGCTTAATTTGAATTACAATTTATTATAATTAAATATGTAAAACATGATTAATATAGAAATAATTATCCGGTTTATGCCCTGTTTAGGCTCATTTTCATCATAAAAATATAAGCAACGTCTTAATAATAATTTAACAAATGTTTACTTAGCAATATAAAAGTTTAAGATTTGCACTAGCATTTGGAGTAACAGGTATCCCACAAAAAACAAGCTTCGCTTGTAAAAAAAGGACGGCAAGTACATAAGTCGTAACTAAAATGATTAAAATATAGTAATATAAAATATTATAATTAAAAAAAATAGTGAAATCCAAATGTTAGGCAAGTATAAATTTTTACCATGGCGAAAATTGAAATTTGGAAAAAAGTAAATAGTAATACAATAATTTCTTGCCGGCCCCGTTGTATGCAATCGTATTGAATAGCCACATTTTTAACTTACGAGAACCAACGCTTATATAGCAAGATAGTGATTTACACATGGATATTACGGGCTCGGCAAGTAATTTTTGTATTACTATTTACTTTTTTCCAAGTTTCAATTTTCGCCATGGTAAAAATTTATACTTGCCCAACATTTGGATTTCACTATTTTTTTAATTATAATATTTTATATTACTATATTTTAATCATTTTAGTTACGACTTATGTACTTGCCGTCCTTTTTTTACAAGCGAAGCTTGTTTTTTGTGGGATCTTAGAACGTTTTGTAAGAATATAGGAATTAAAACTAAAAATTGTTTTAACTAATTCAATCTAACAAAACATTTTCCCATGTTCTCATCGTTCCATAATGTAAAGCTCCAATTCGAGATATTTATTTATTAATCTATTAAATAAAATACAATATATTGCAATGATGAGTTCTTATTTTAATTACACTTTTAGAGGCATTTAACCTAGGATTCAATGACTGTTTGAATTATATTTTCAACATCATATACCCAAAATCACCTTAAAGCCTTTAGCTTTCAAAAATTTGTTTCTAAATTTACCTTTAAATCCACCTTTTTCTTAGGTGTTACTCTCACTATCACCTTTGTATTATGGCTCTTTCCCTGGTAAACCAGTGACATTTATATATTCTTTTCATTAATATAAACTGTAAAATTTATACCAGTTAAAGCAATGGAAGCCTATGTTTTTTAGGTATACTGCTTTCAGTTTCCTGAAGTTACACACTGTATACTCTATTACATGTGAAATATTGAAATCATGAATTCCTTTCATATTTACATATCTACATGATTTTATTATAATTTTCATCGACTATGTGATTTCTAATTCTAAAATTGTATGCCCAAATTCTCTTGCAAGAACTTCACTCTCAAGGATTTTCTTATAAATTAATTCATATTTATCCATCATTTTATTAGCTGTTTCCCTACACATCAACTTTGAATTATGGCATTTTCTCCAGCACTCTAGTGCCATTTATATTTTCCTTTTATTAATATAAAGTAGGAAATACACCAATTCATGCGATGGATACCTCTCTTTATTAAATATACAGCTTTCAGTTTCCTAATTTTATTCACCGTATGCCTCATTACATGTAAAATATTGCAATCATGAATTCTAGTCATATTTACAGATCTACATGAGTTGGTTATTATTTTCATCAACTATGTGATTTCTAATTCCACAATTGTATACCGAAATTCACCTACCAAGCATTTCAGTTTCAAGGATTTTATTATAAATTAACATATTTATTCGTCATTTTATCAAGAGACACGGTAGTGTCTCGACGGCAAGTACATAAAAGTAGGTATAGACGTATCCATACCGCCGTCGAGGCACTACTGTATCTTATACAGCAAGTTTGGCCGTCTCAATTTTTAAATAAATTTTTCTCCATGAATGATACACTGTCATGATTTCAGTAAAGCTTTTCTTGATATGGTTTGGAACAAACTTTTATTTGAGCACATGAACATCACAATCGGTTCATGCAATCCACAGATCTCATACTCTGTTAGCTATATATATATATCAAAAATTAAGATTCTTCTTCGTCATCTTCTCCAGCCAGAATGTATGTCTCGGGCTGAAGTTCACCGCTAAAGAAAATGACGTCATTTTTACTAACTCGACGACTAAATAATCGATATAATCTATAACTAATATGGCGATTCTGTTAACTGTCAATTGAATTGTAAGGTTTACCGGCATAACCTTAACATTTTTATAACAATCAATCGGTTGTGATGATAGTGTAATATAATCAGAACTACTGATAATTTAAGAAAGAAACATGAAGGACTAAGCAAGATTATCAGATAAGTAATACTGTAATGAAAAATATATTAAGCTTTAATGTTCGGTGGTACTTTAAGGGATTTTATTTCAGGTTATAAAAAAATATATTCCTTGTATGCAGCTCTGATTTGAAGTCATACCAGTGCCAAATATTATAACAATTCTTGGAAAAATGCAAGCACCAAAAGGTTCTACTGAAATTACAGAGGAATCAGTTACAGTTCCAGAAAATATTACTACTTTTTATAATAAGATAGATAAAGAAGATAGTGTTACCAAGTAGTGCTGGAAAACAGAGTTTTGGTTTCATTCAACTACAGAGTTTTGGTTGAGCAATGGAAGCACCAATTTCAAATGTGGTCAACTGCTAATGACTGGATGTATTATCTGTTTACTCGTGAATGAAAAGAGAAGCCAATGGGCTATAGTTTTTTAGATACAACATATTCCATGATGACACATACATAAAAACTATCTTGGAAGACTGAACAAACAGTGGAAAGGTTACAGAAACAGCATTGGGGTATTATGGTTTTGGTTGAAGTGCATATAATTTCGTGCAAAAATATTCCATCGAGTACTAACAATTGTCTAACCCTAATGTAATTTATGTCTAAAGGCTACATTATTAAGAGAAGATGGTAAATAATTGAATATCTGAAAAGATTAAGGAAAACTAGGATGCTCAATGGTATTATTGAATTTACTAAATTATGTACATTATCATATGGTAAAATTTTGATTTCAGGCTTACTCATAGTGTTATTATTTAGTATTGTACAGTCACTGTGCAAGTGTATTATAGCAAATAGTAATACTTGTGCTTTGACTTAAATAAATTTGGAACAATTGAATTAGAAAACCAAGAAGGTTCGCTCACAAACTGACTATTGGAGTTGACTCAAACATTGGGCTTTTCACTCCTGCATTCTGGTTCTTGAAACAGGCAAAGATGAAAGCTTTGAAAGATTGGCAAAGTAAGAATAAGTCAATTTCCAGAAAAACGTCGCCAATTGCTCATCCATAATTTAAGGATGAAATTCATTAGATGATATTCTGTAAAATTGAGTTAGTAACTGCTGATTGTTTTCCTCCGTTACCTATGCTAGTATTCTAGGCCAAAGGCAGTATACTGGTCATTGGTATGGATGAAAAAATGCACGTTTATTCTTAATTGAAAATCAGTCCAAAAATTAACTGTTTCCACTCCATTTTGCAACACCAGAAATCCGACCAGTTCAAAAGTGTATAGAAATTAGCGAAACGAACATTTGAGGACTCTGGCACAGGAAATGTTATAAGGACGACTCGCCAATGTATCTCCCCTATGTCACCTTTGTCAAGAATTAGCAGCATAAATGTGAGAGTAATTGGTGCTAAAAAGAAACGTGGTATGCAAAACGACAATGTCAGCTTTGAATATATGCTTGATCGTAGTTTATTCAAAGCTTTGCGAATTGCTTGTCCACTCTTGCCCCAGTATCAACTCAAGTAGTTGATGAAACTAGTGAAGTCTGGCAAGGTCAGATGGTGGTAAAAGTCAAATGATGATAAACAGAAAATGTAAATTAATTAAAACATACATTTTACTTAATTATTTTTCTATGTTGCAAGTATGTTTATGGATTATGAAAAATTTAATCAAACTTTTATTATAGTGAAACTGAAAAAATTAAACAAGTAGCCGGGGCATTAATTATGAAGTTCATTTATGCAGAATGCATTACAAATATCAATAAATTCAATGTGTTGACTGTCATATTTTTTCAATATTAACATATATTATTTTATTAGTTAAGCGCTGCTATTACAAAAAATGAGAAGTGTGGAAATTTTCTTTACATTCTGTCGAAAAATTAAAAGAATTATTTAATTTTTTAAATATTATACTCTTACAAAACATTATGAAATCCCACAAAAAACAGACTTCGCCTGTAAAAAAAGGCGGCAAGTACATAAACCATCTAGCATAAATAATATAGTAAAATTATCCAATTAAAAAAAGTAGTGAAATCCAAATATTAGGCAAGTGTATTTTTTCACCTTAATGAAAGTTAAATTTTGGAAAAGAAAAGGAACAAAAAAGTTACTTGCCGGGCCCGTAATGTCCATGCATAGTGAGAAATAGAATCGTCTGTGGTTCGGCTAACTTCATTCTGTATATTAACATGAAATTTGGTGTACTATGCTATAGCTGAACCTCACACACGATTCATTTCCCACTGTTCATAGATATTACGGGCCCGGCAAGTAACTTTGTTGTTCCTTTTTTTTCAAAAATTTAACTTTTGCTAAGGTGAAAAAATACACTTGCCTAATATTTGGATTTCACTACTTTTTTAATTGGATAATTTTACTATATTATTTATGCTAAATGGTTTATGTATTTGCCGCCTTTTTATACAGGCGAAGTCTGTTTTTTGTGGGATTTCATAATGTTTGGTAAGAGTATAATATTTAAAAAATTAAATAATTCTTTTAATTTTTCTACAGAATTTAAAGAAAATTTCCACACTTCTCGTTTTTTGAAACAGCAGAGCTTAACTAATAAAATAATATATATTAATATTGAAAAAATATCACAGTCAATGCATTGAATTTATTGATATTTGTAATGCATTCTGCATAAATGAACTTCATAATTAATGCCCCGGCTACTTGTTTAATGTTTTCAGTTTCACTATAATAAAAGTTTGATTAAATTTTTCATAATCAATAAACATACTTTCAACATATAAAAATAATTAAGTAAAATGTATGTTTTAATTAATTTACATTTTCTGTTTATCAACATTTGACTTTTACCACCATCTGACCTTGCTAGACTTCACTAGTTTCCTCAACTACTTGAGTTGATACTGGGGCAAGACTAGACAAGCAATTCGCAAAGCTTTGAATAAGCTACAATCAAGCATATATTCAAAGCTGACTATGTCGTTTTGCATACCACGTTTCTTTTTAGCACCAGTTACTATCACATTTATGCTGCTAATTCTTGACAAAGGTGATATAGGAGATATATTAGCGAGTCGTCCTTATAACATTTCCTGTGCCAGAGTCCTCAAATGTGTTCGTTTCGCTAATTTCTATACATTGTTGAAACTGGTCGGATTTCTGGTGCTGCAAAATGGAGTGGAAACCATTAATTTTTGGACTGAGTTTCAATTGAGAATAAACGTGCATTTTTTCATCCATACCAATGACTAGTATACTGCCTTTGGCCTAGAATACTAGCATAGGTAACAGAGGAAAACAATCAACAGTTATTAACTCAATTTTACAGATTTTCATCCAATGAATCTCATCCTTAAATTATGGCTGAGCAATGGATGACGATTATCGGAATATTGGCTTATTCTTACTTTGCCAATCTTTCAATGCTTTCATCCTTGCCTGTTTCAAATACCAGAATGCAGGAATGAAAAGCCCAATGATTGATTCAACTCCAATAGTCAGTATGTGAGCGAATCTTCTTCCTTGGTTTTCTAATTCAATTGTACCAAATGTATTTAAGTCAAAGCACAAGTATTACTATTTGTTATAATACACTTGCACAGTGACTGTAAAATGCTAAATGATAACATCTGAGTAAACCTAAAATCAAATTCATCATTTAAATATCTCAAATCTTCAAAGAAAATAATATTTTAAAGAAACATGAATCATTCCATTTGTTAATCAACATTTTACTTTTTACCAACATCTGACTTTGTGAAACTTCAGTAACTCCATCAGCTGCTTGAGGTGATACAGGGGCATGACTGGACAAGCAATTCGCAAAGCTTTGAATAAGCTAGAATTAAGCATATATTCAAAGCTGGCATTGTCGTTTTGCATACCCCGTTTCTTTTTGGCACCAATCATTGTTACATTTATGCTGGTAACTCTTGAAAAAGGTGGCATGGGAGATACATTGGCGAATCGTCCTTATAACATTTCCTGTGCCAGAGTCCTCAAATGTTCGTTTCGCTAATTTCTATACACTGTTGAAACTGGTCGGACTTCTGGTGCTGCAAAATGGAGTAGAAACCATTAATTTTTGGACTGACTTTCAATTGAGAGTAACCGTGCATTTTTTCATCCTTACCAACGACTAGTATACTGCCTTTGGCCTAGAATACTAGCATAGGTAACAGAGGAAAACTATCAACAGTTATTAACTCAATTTTACAGAATTTCATCCAATGAATCTCATCCTTAAATTATGGCTGAGCAATGGATGACGATTATCTGAATATTGGCTTATTCTTACTTTGCCAATCTTTCAATGCTTTCATCCTTGCCTGTTTCAAATACCAGAATGCAGGAGTGAAAAGCCCAATGTTTGATTCAACTCCAATAGTCAGTATGTGAGCGAACCTTCTTCCTTGGTTTTCTAATTCAATTGTACCAAATGTATTTAAGTCAAAGCACAAGTATTACTATTTGCTATAATAAACTTGCACAGTGACTGTAAAATACTAAATGATAACACTATGCGTAAGCCTGAAATCAAATTCATCATTTAACAATCTTAATCTTCAAAGAAAATAAATATTTGAAGGAACATGAAACATCTCAGTTACTTACCAGTATTTGATTTTGCCCCATCTCATTTCTTTATTGCTTGTTGACCTAACTTCTGTAATATTTGGTTGTCTTCGCATCTTTTGTAAACATCTACTACCGTATAATTTGTTCAAATCCAAATACTGGTCAACTTGTATTTTACGTAAATAAAGATTTTTTGGAATGTTTCATATCTTTCAAATTAGCATTGCCATAATTTAATCTGAAATATTTGTTTATATATATATGATATAACCTATCGGATAATTACAATCAATATCAGTTTAAAGAAAACAAAAAGCAAAACATGCATTTGATTAATGATTTCAATACCTGAAAGTTTAGCATATGATTATTAAGTACCTTAACAATTTCTTTCAATTAATATCCTCCTGATAATGACCGATGCACATTACTGTTGAAAGTATATTTCTCATTGGCACAGACTTGTAAATATTAATTTTATTTAATCCAGTCAGCTCTATCCTCATCAATGAATATGAAAATATTCTGTCTTAATTTATCTGCAAAAAGAAATACCACAAAGTACCACAAAGTATATACTACATCCTGTATTGTAAAATATAATATTATACTTATCTAATTCGCGAATCCTTCAGTCACTGTTAATTGAATTATTTGTGATTGTAGAAATTAACAGATGCAATATCGCAACACGATGAATAACCTCACTGCATTAAAATAAAAATAACCTCACATTACAATTTACACAGTTCAATATAGTCGCCGAATTGACAGTTCACAACCATACATAGTTTGATCGTTGAGTATATTATGTTGGAAGCGTTGTGAAAATGACGTCATTTTACTTAGCGACCAACTTCAGCCCGAGACATACACTCTGGCTGGAGAAGAAGAAGATGACGGAAAGAAATTAAATTCGTTATATATATAGCTAACAGATTATGAGATCTCTGGATTGCGTGAACCAATTTTGATGTTTATGGGCTCAAATAAAAGCTTGTTCTAATCCATTTCAAGAAAAGCTTTACTGAAATCATGACAGTGTTTCATTTACGGAAAAAAATCAATTTAAAAATTGAGACGGCCAATCTTGCTGTATAAGATACAGTAGTGCCTGGAAGGCGGTATAGACACGTCTATACCTACTTTTATGTACTTGCCGTCGAGACACTACCGTGTCTCTTGATTACGGGCCCAGCAAGTAACTTTTTTGTTCCTTTTTTTTTTCAAAAATTTAACTTTTGCTAAGGTGAAAAAATACACTTGCCTAATATTTGGATTTCACTACTTTTTTTAATTGGATAATTTTACTATATTATTTATGCTAGATGGTTTATGTACTTGCCGCCTTTTTTTACAGGCGAAGTCTGTTTTTTGTGGGATTAACTGTTACTTTGAACATCAACTTTTAATTATGGCATTTTCTCCAGTATACTAGTGCCATTTATATTTTATATTCATTAATATAACCTTGGAAATACACCAATTAATGAAATGGAAGCCTCATCTCTTCTTAGATGTACATCTTTCAGTTTCCTAAATTTATTCATTGTATGCCCCATCATATGTATATGATTGAAATCATGAATTATTATCATCCTTACACATCTATATGATTTTATTATAATATTCATTAACTATTTGATTTATATTTCTAAAACTTTATGTCTGAAATCACCTACAAGCCCTTCACTTTCAAGAATTTGCTTAGAAATTGATCCCTTTTTTTTACCTTTTTCTTAATTGTTACTCCCAATATCAACTATGAATCAGGGTTCTTTTTCAAGCAAACTATATAGTCCCATTTGTATTTTCATTTCATTAATATAAACTAGAAAATATACAAATTAATGCAATGGAAGCCTCTCTTTTGTGGATATACTGCTTTCAGTGTCGCAAAATTTTTCAATGTACGTTCTATTGCATGAAAAATATTAAAATGATGACTTCTTGTCATGGTCTCATTTCTAGATGATGTTATCATTTTGTTTATTATTTAATTGACTTATATATTTCAAAGAGTTTATTATGCCAAGAATCACCTACAAGCTTTTCAGTATTAAAAATTGGCTTCCAAATTTTGTAATTTCTCCACCTTTTCCTTAGGTTTAACTGTCAACATTAACTTTTCATTATGGCTCTTTCTATGGTAAACTGGTATCATTTCTGACTTCTTCTATTAAATATTACAGCTCAAGCCTGCACAATAACACAATAAACACGTTATTGTAATTCAATCTGAAAAAAAATCTCACTAAGTACCAAAAAATGTATTACATATTATATTATAAAATTTAATGTTATTTTTATAAAAAATTACATTTGAATAATTTTTTTGGAGATAATAATAATTTGTTTCTATTCTGATTAGAAAAGCGTAGATAAATATTTGGTTATAATACTTTTTTATATTATAATTGAATATTAAATAACGATTAGAAAATATTCATCTACTTTTCTTTAATTGTAGTAGTAAGAAAGTTTTATTTTCTCCTGGAGAATTGTTTGTATATATAATAAACAGAAACTGATATTGTCTCATGGAAAATTATTCTTATATGTGATATAACCTATCGGGCAGTTGAAATCCATATAAGTTTAAAGAAAAGAAAAAGTTAAACATGAATTTTATTAATGACTTCCATACCTGAAATTTTAGCATATTTTTATCAAATATCTTAATACATTGCCATTGGGCGATTTTTGCTCAAACATATCCATTATGGTAAAAAATAGAACTAAAATGAATGCTTAAAAATTACCAGCAAAGTGCACAAACGACGTACGTAATTTTTTTAAAAGCGAGACATCTCGTTTCCCGATGTCAACGTAATTTTTTTAAAAACGAGAAATCTCGTTTCCCGATGTCTACGTAATTTTTTTAAAAATGAGAAATCTCGTTTCCCGATCGCAATGCGTTAACAATTTCTTTTAATTTATATGCTCCTGATAATCATCCATGCACATAAATGTTGAAAGTATACTTCTCCTTGGCACAGTGCTGAAAATATGTAAATATTAATCTTGCTTCATCCGGTCAGCTCTATCATAAGCAATGAAATTGGCAATGGAAATGTTCTGTCTCAATTTAATCTGAAAAAGCGATTTCACAAATACCAAACAATATATAACATATTATATTGTAAAATTCATTTTTATCTAATCGTAGTAAACAGAAACTTTATTATCTCCTGGAAAATTGCTCATATATATGATATAACCTATCGGGCAGTTGAAATCCATATGAGTTTAGAGAAAAGAGAAAGTTAAACATGAATTTTGTTAATGATTTCCATACCTGGATGTTTAGCATATGTTTATCAAATATCTTAACAATTTAATTTAATTAATATGCTCCTGATAATCACCGATACACATAAATGTTGAAAGTATACTTCTCCTTGGCTCAGTGTTGAAAATATGTAAATATTATTCCTATTTCATCCAGTCAGCTCTACTATCCTCAGCAATGAAAATAGAAATTTTCTATCTCAATTTATCTGAAAAAGAAATTTCACAAAGTATATTAACATCTAGTATTGTAAAATCTAATGTTATACTTATCTAATATTTGTCGACACCTTATGTCATTATTATTCGAATTCATTTGTCATTTTGAAAATTTACCACATTCACTAACATAGCAATGATTAACCTCAATGTATGAAATATAGATAACCTCACTTTACAATTGACAGTTAACAGTACTTGCTGGATTAATTATATCGATTACATCGATTTTATTTGATAGTTCACAACACTGGTTTTGTCGCTGAGTTTAACCGGTTGGCAACGCTGAGAAAAAATGACGTCATTTTCCTTTTAACGGCCAACTTCAGCCCGAGACATACATTCTGGCTGGAGAAGATGACGAAGGAGAAGAATCTTAATTTTCGATATATATATATATATATATATATATAGCTAACTGAGTATGATATCTCTGGATTGCGTGAATCGATTTTGATGTTCATTGGCTCAAATGAAAGCTTGTTCAAAACTATTTTAAGAAAAGCTTTACTTCAATCAAGATAGCGTATCATTCACGGAGAAAAATCGATTTAAAAATTGAGACGGCCAAACTTGCTGTATAAGATACAGCAGTGCCTCGACGGCGGTATAGATACGTCTATACCTACTTTTATGTACTTGCCGTCGAGACACTACCGTGTCTCTTGATAATTGATTTGCCTTTATTTATGGCCTGCGGTTTATTACCCTAATCTCGATGCTAGTACAGGTAGGCCGCTTGGTGAGGCAAGCCTTCTTCGCTTGGGATGTAAGGTCTTTTAAAACCTTTATTGATATGTTGGACAGAATATATTTCCCGGAGTGTACGTACAATTAGGCCATCTGCCAAAGTGGGGTGAGGGTAAGCACTAGTCCATTCTAGAAGCATACATCTCTTTACATTTTGCGTTACACCGACTAAATGAAGCATTGCAAACATATGTAAATATTATGAGAGCATCTCCGTATCATGTTCGTTTTAATATTATCATCCAAATCGCATTAGCACTTTTATTTTTCAAGAAATAAATTGCTAAACGTATCCACGCGTGACGGTGGAAAGAGTTTTTCAGTATAAACGCGGGACAATGGTACAGTCATATTTTGTCAATAGAATTTAATGAAACTAATTACAACCGAATCCTTTCTTTATGCAGATCGTCATAAAGAACTCGGATTTTGCCTAAATGTTATAGTTTTCGAAATATGAGGGATTGAAGTTGAACGGCACATACACAATTTTCCTCGTCGTGCGAATCAGCTGTTGCGTATCAAGCGACACGGTAGTGTCTCGACGACAAGTACATAGAAGTAGGTATAGAGGTCTCTATTCCGCCGTCGAAACACTACTGTATCTTATACAGCAAGTTTGGCCGTCTTAATTGTTCTCCGTAAATGATACTCTGTCATGATTTCAGTAAAGCTTTTCTTGAAATGGTTTGAAATAAGCTTTTATTTGAGCCCATGAACATCAAAATCAGTTCATGTAATACAGAGATCTCATACTCTGTTAGCTATATTTATAACGAGAAATTTCATTTTTACAAACTCGACGACTAAATAATCGATATAATCGATAACTAATATGGCGATTACTGTTAACTGTCAATTGAATTGTATGGTTTACCGGCATAACCTTAATATTTTTATCAGAATTAATCGGCTGTGATGATAGTGTAATATAATCAAAACTATAGATAATTTAAGGAGGAAACATGAAGGAGTCAGCAAGATTATCAGATAAGTAACACTGTATTAAAAAATATGTTAAACTTTAATGTTCGGTGGTACTTTGTGGGATTTTATTTCAGGTTATTCCTTATATGCATATTCCTTATATACAGCTCTGATTTGAAGTCCTACCAGTGCCAAATGCTCTAACAATTCCAGGAAAAATGCAAGCACCAAAAGGTACTACTGAAGTTACAGATGAATCAGTTACTGTGCCAGAAAATTTTACTACTTTCTATAATAAAATAGATAAAGAAAATAGTGTTACCATTTGGAGCTGGAAAACAGAGTTTTGGTTTTATTCAACTACAGAGTTTTGGTTGAGTAATAGAAACAGCAATTTCAAATATGTTCAACTGCTGATGACTGGATTATATATCTGTTTACTAGCTAAGCAAAAGATAACAAATGGGATATAGTATTTTAGTTACAACATATTCCATGATCACACATACACAACAACGTTCTTGGGAGGCTGTACAAACAATGCAATGGTTACAGGAACAGCAATGGCGTATTATGGTTTTGGATGAAGTGCATACGATTCCTGAAAAAATATTTCATTGAGTACTATTTGGCATATTTTTTATTGAGAACTAATCGATGGATATTAGAAATGATGTTATTTTGTAATAAAAGAACTACGATTAAGAAATGCTTTTAAGTTATATCTACGAAAAGGTGGAAAAAGGAATATGAAAGATTTGAAAAGAGAAACAATAATAATTACAATGACGAAACTTTATTATAAAAATAAACTTATTATATTGGCCTTCTTGGCCACGGCCACGTCCTCGCCCTCCCCTTACCCCTTGCCTATGTGCTTTATTGGCCAATCATTTTCACGATGTTCCGGAACTCCGCGCCGTTCCGCCTCACCATCGCGGCCTGCGGGACCGCTGATGTTGTCGCCCATCTGAAAAAATACAGTTATTAAAATATTGTTATTTAATATAACTATTAAGTCACTTACGATTTGCTTGGCCTACGGGACCCAACCCCAGCGCTGGTAACTCGTGGGAAATCCCTCTCCCCACCACGTCGACCAAGCTGGAACGCACACATGCATCCATCATCCGTGAGAGATCTTTGCACTCCTAGCGGAGAGAACCGAACTATTAGGTGCCCAATTTCACTCCTAGCAGAGAAAAGCGAACTAGTAGCTATCCACACTGCCATTTGGCATATCTGTGTTTCGGCTACCTTCGCTGGACGTCGAATCACTAAGGGTGCAAGCGAGAGCGGTATAGTTTCATCGCTCCTCTCTTTCTAATTCTTATTTCATACTTCTCGGCTACTCGGATTCTCTTTCGACTGACCGTGAGGCTATCGACTTCTCTCGACTAGTTTCGGTAGGATTCGGGGGCGAAAAGGAGCGCGACGTTGATTCTCGGACCTCTCTGTCTATATAAAATGCTGCGTTTACCCAACAATTCTAAGCAAATGGAAATCCTTTTCCTAAATAACTTCTTAGTTGTTATAAAATGTTTATATGTAGCCATTCAATTATTAGATTTGATAATAAATACAAAAATGCGTTCTTATAATAACAAATAATGAGTTGCGGTAAAATAAACTCAAGGTTTTTGTACTAATCTGGTAACAAATGCATTTTTACATTTATTATTAAGTCTAATAAGTTAATGGTTATTAAAAAAAAATTCATTGTAAAGAAAAAAAAAGAAAAAATATTAACCTCTGCCAAGAATCGAACCCGAGTCCGCCGCGTGACAAACGGCAACCTTACCGTCTGCGCTACAGTGCTCACTTGGTATATCAAAAGCAAAACACCCTTTTAAAGATTGACTACAATTCTTTCATTAACTCGTCATAAATAATCAAGAATTAACTGCAATAATAAATACTGTGACGAGACGCTTGCTTGGACGCTGCCCCATGCACGATACCGCGTGGTGGGGAGAGCTGTGGCGTACGTGCCGATACCGCGGCCTATACTATAGCGTGCGCCAAGTATAGAGTCCTCGTCATGCCCCTCCCTAACTACCCAGAACGGCCGCTCCGCAGCGCCGATTCCGTTTTCGGCGGCTCAACTGGGTATATAAGACCGAGCTCCGACCCAGTTGAGCATTCCGTACCCAGGAGCTCTCCGGGTATATTCTCCCCAACCTTACTACGCAGGAGTTCTCCGCGTATACCTATCCTTTGCTCAGGAGTTCTCCGAGCACTTCCTGACGCAGGAGTTCTCCGCGTCATCCACCCCGCTCCTTGCCCGATGCCCATGCTAACGGCCGAGTCCAGGAGTTCTCCGGACCAACGGCCATTTTCTTACAGGGATTAATGCCGTTTTATTTACAGCTCCCCCGTTGACCGCCATATTGGCTACTGCCATATTGGCTCCCCGGGCCCTCCCGTGAGGCCATTTACCGTCGCGCCGCCTATCCGAGCCCTTCCGTGTGGCTACCGAGCGCCGCGCCGCCAGCGGGCGAATTTTGTACTAGCGACATAGCGACCGACCCATATGCGAACACACCTGCAGCGGCAGTACACAAACAACACAAACACATATAGGTTAAGGTTGTAAGATCCATGTACCCTAAAAACATTGTAAATATTTGTTTATTTTATTTATTCCCTGAATAAATTGTTTTTATGATCTACATTAAACGTGTCCATATTTATTTTGATCCTTCTCGGTCAAGCGAACCGAGCGGTTTTCGCGACGATTAAACTCGTCAACAAAACACGTTACAAATTGGCGCCCGAACAGGGACCGAGAGCGATCAAAAGGACGGTTTAATGCCCCGACCGAAAACATCGACCGGCTTCATTTATAAGCTCAGCAAGGCGGATTTAGCAAAGAAACTTGCTTCACTGCAATTGTCCACCGAGGGAAACCGAGACGAACTACGCGCCCGGCTAGTGGAATATCACTTGGCGAATATTGAACCGAATACTTCGGCAGCTAGCACCATGGACGAAGAGCCCGATTTTAACCCGCGCCAAGCGCTAGAGTGGGCACGTAAGTCTGGTATTCGTTTTGAAGGGAAAGATCCCCTAAGTTTCCTAGAAAGAATCGAGGAATTGCAGGAAAGTTACCAGATTGCGGAAGCCGAGTTGCTTGCCTGTGTACCGGTCCTTTTGGCAGGACAACCTCTTTTATGGTATCGTTTAGTAAAAGAGGAAATAAACACGTGGAAAGAGTTTAACACTCTCTTCCGCAGGCAATACTTACCGGCACGATTTCTTGTCGCCATGGAGGAAAGTATCCACCAGCGATTACAAAAACCGCAGGAAAGAATCCTAGATTACATCACGGGATTAGGAACTCTTATGCGCCGCCATGGAGAAATGTCCAAAGCCTCGCAATTGGATCGTTACTATAACAACCTCCAACCGGCTTATAGGAACTATATCAAGCGAAGGGAGGTACACACCTTAGCCGACCTAATCGAGCTTGGACAAGAATTCGAAATTAACCTAGATTTGAACAAGGCATTCTCCAGCAAATCCGAATCTAGGAAACCTCGATCCGAAAAAGCAGTGGCCACCGCTAGCCCTGCTTATAAATCTAAAGACTGTTGTTGGAATTGCGGACAACGAGGACATAACCGCAAGAATTGCAAACGACCTCGAAAGTTGTTCTGTTCCCGTTGCGGAAAAGAAGGAGTATACTCCCGTGAATGTCCGTGTCCGGGAAACCCCGTTGCGGGCCGAGAAGGAACCGGAGCCTCCCGGCCCCCTACCGAAGATTGAGAGACCCGCGTCCTCATATCTTACTCCGTATTAATAACCGGAATTACCGAGCCCTGATTGATACAGGAGCTACACACTCCTATATTGGAACAAAAGTATTCCAAGAGTGCACACCATTAACCCATCCCTTGCAGGAAGCGACGCGATTGGCTAATGGCGAGAAAATTCCGGTTACGAAAACCGCCCGCTTAAAGATCCGGATAGGAAAAGTGAAGTTAAATCACATCTTCCGCATCTTACCGACCTTACCAGTAGACGTCTTGTTAGGACTAGACCTTCTGAACCGTATCGGATTCCAATGGAATACCTCTGTTCCAGTAAAAGCATGCCTTATCGCCTCCGAGGCGAGTCGAGGCCTGCACAAATGTTCTCTCGCCGAGAAAGAAAAACTGGACAAAATGGTACAAGAAGAGCTCCGGACTACCGAACCTTCCGGGAAGCACACCACTTGGACTCAACATTGCATCCGGGTAAAAACTGGACAAGAACCCATCCGTCAACGCTATCGGACCTACAATCCTAAACTACAGGGTATCATTGACCAGGAACTGGACAAAATGTTAGCTGAGGACGTAATAGAGCCTTCCGACAGTCCATGGAATTCAGGGATCGTTCTAGCCAGAAAAAAAGACGGAAAATACCGCTTCTGTATTGACTTCCGACAAGTCAATACTGTTACCGAACGGGATGCATACCCGTTACCGCCGGTCCAAAATATTTTGGACAAACTTAAGGGGGCCAGATATCTTTCAACGATTGACTTGAAAAACGGATACTGGCAAATTCCCCTAGATCCGGAAAGTCGACCGATTACGGCTTTCGCTATACCAGGCAGAGGCCATTACCAATTCAAGGTAATGCCTTTTGGCCTACATTCCGCACCGGCTACCTTCCAAAGGCTTTTGGACAGAGTAATAGGTCCAGCTATGGAACCTTATGCCTTCGCGTACCTCGATGACATAATCGTGCTCGGGAGTACGTTCGAGGAACACTTTCAAGCCTTAAAAGAAGTATTACGCCGGCTAAAAAAGGCAAATCTCCAAATAAATCCAGAAAAATGTAAATTCGGACAAACAAGCCTCAGATATCTGGGCCATATAATTAACCAGAATGGACTACACACCGACCCGGACAAGGTAGAAGCAATCACAGCCATAGACACACCGACCAATCTACACGAACTCCGAAGATTCCTCGGTATGGTGTCATGGTACCGCCGTTTCCTACCAAACGTCGCCACCACGTCCGAACCGCTGAATAAACTCCTTAAGAAGAAGCAACCCTGGAATTGGGAATCCGAACAAGAAAACGCCTTCCAGCAACTTAAACAACAGTTAACCAAGGCCCCCATCCTGACTTGTCCAGATTTCTCAAAGGAGTTTACACTACAAACGGACGCCAGTGACGTTGGATTAGGAGCAGTCCTCACTCAGGATTCAGAAGGCGAAGAACACGTGGTTGCTTACGCAAGTCGAACGCTAAGAGGAGCCGAAATTAACTACTCCGCCACCGAAAAGGAATGTCTAGCCGTCATTTGGGGGATTGAGAAGATGCGACCTTACCTGGAAGGATATCACTTCACGGTAATCACCGATCATTTTTCGTTAAAATGGCTTCGCAATCTCTCCGCACCCAATGGCCGACTAGCCAGATGGTCCGTGGCTCTCCAACAATACGACTTTGAAGTAAAATACCGAAAAGGCGCCTCCAACCACGTACCCGACGCCTTATCCCGAGCACCCGTTAAAACTAACTTGGATCCTGAGATATACCAGTTAGAAGGGGTCACTTGTCCCTGGTACAGCCGGATAATCAAAAATTTGTCCAAAGAACCCGAGAAATTGTCCAATTATCTAGTGGACAAAAACGTACTGTACCACCACCATCCTCAGCATGGCTGGTGTCGATGCGTTCCGACCGAACTCCGCCCGCGAGTGTTAGAAGAGTGTCACGACCAACCAACGGCCGGACATCAAGGGGTTGCCCGTACCCAGGCTCGCTTAGCCGAACAATATATCTGGCCCGGAATGTTGCGAGAAGGAAAAAGACATGTACAGAAATGTACCTCCTGCCAGCAACATAAAATTGACCAACGAGGAGTAGCCGGAAAAATGTTCACTAAACACAGCACCGAACCGTGGGTTTCGGTCTCCATGGATTTGGTCGGGCCACTACCTAGGTCAAAAACAGGTAATAATACCCTGTTGGTTATTCAGGATCGTTTCACTCGCTGGGTAGAAGTTAAACCCCTCCGAACCGCTACCGCTAAAAATTGCCTAAAAGCCCTCCAAGAGCTGGTAATTTTCCGCTTTGGGTGCCCTAAAGTCCTTACGACTGACAATGGCCGACAATTCATTAGCCATGAATTCAGCGAAGGTCTTCAAAAACTCGGGATTCAGCACAGACGGACGCCGCCATATTCCCCGCAGTGCAATCCCGTAGAAAGGGCAAACCGGACGATCAAAACAATGATCTGTCAATATGTCGGTAAAGATCACCAAAAATGGGATGAAAAGCTGTCCGAGCTCATATTTGCTCTAAATACGGCTAAACAAGCCAGTACTGGCTTTAGTCCAGCTTTCCTAAATTTTGGGAGATCATTGAACGCACCCGGAGCGCTTCATACCGAACACACCGACATTACCGACCGAGAAACCACCGGGGAGGACGTTCAGGCCCATGAACAAAAATTGATGCGTTTAGGAACGTCGAGGGAAGAGGCCCACAAACGGCAACGAGAAGCCACGCATGCGCAGGAACGGCATTATAATCTCCGTCGCCGAAATTGGCGCCCCAAACCGGGCGACAAAGTAATGAAGCGCGAGCACCACCTATCGGACGCGTCAAAGAACTACGCAAGCAAGCTGGCCCCGCGATACTCCGGCCCATACACGATAGTGGCAGCACCATCACCTGTCATTTTTAGGCTCCAAAGTATAGATGGTCGAACTATAGGTGACCATCACATAAAGGAGTTAAAACCCTGTCCGGAAATGCAGGTGGAAGGGGAAGCACATCTTTCCCCTATCGCATCGATGGGCTATATAAGGCCGGAAACCACGCCCAAAACGCATACCCGGGTCGATCATGGACCAGCACCGGCAAGCTCGTCGCGTTCGCGAAGTGTTCCCCCCGACTCCCCCGCAGCAGCCCACGTTGGGCATCGAGAGACGGGTGATTCCCGTCCCCCGACACCCTCCACAGAGCCGACTGCCGGACGTCACGGCTCCGACCGGACGCCCGGTCAGCCGCGCCAGCATTGTGGCCCGATTGGCCGCCAAGCGGAAGGCCCCCGCGCCTCCACCCGCTTCAGCGCCCAAGCGCCCCCTACGCGCGTCCGCCGCGCCACCCGCGCCTCCCGCGCGCCCTCGCGCTCCCGCGCACCCACGCGCCTCCGCGCCTCCCGCGCGCCCACGCGCCTCCGCGCCTCCGGGCCCGCCGGCCATTGTGCCAGCGTCCGCCCCCGCTCCGTCCGCGAATAGTGTCGCGACCGGGTCGGCCGATCCCGAGGTGCTGGTGCTGGACATCGACGCCATCTTGGCCGAGATGACAGCACCAGTACCCTCGAGACTCTCTCCTATTAAGGAGATTGAGGCCGAACTGGTCGCATTATTGCCTCCGACCTCTACAGGGTCGTTTGAGGATTTACTCCGTATGCCGCCACCGCCGAACCGGCCGAAGAGGCCGACGAAACCGGCGACACCGAGCCCCAGGCCCATCCACCGGGTCTCCCCTCGTCCCAGCCCGGCTTCGCTGCCGTCATCGAAGCCGGTGCCGCCTCCGAAACCCGCCTTGGAGATCCCTCGGGAAACCTCCATGGTCGGGATCCCCGAGGAGATACGGCACCGTGTGGAGATGCGGCAGCTGAAGCAACAGAACGCTCGCCTCCGCGTCGAGACCGACACCGGCTGCTGGATCCTGCGACGACGAGGGTCCCATATTCACTCCTACTTCAGGCCTAAAAACCTGAAGTAGTGAGCATTTTTCAGTGCCCGGAATTTATTCCGGGCCGTAAGAATTCCAAAAATAATCCCTTAGGTCCGCACAGAGGCTGGGAAGCCTGAAAACATCCATTAATAACCTCTTTCCGAAGTTGACAGGTCGCACGTGGTGACAGCTCACCGCCAGCCCGCCATAAGTCCGAGTCACCAGGCCTGCCAACTGCCGCGAAAAAAGTCCCTAGGGGCAAAATTTTTTGGACAAGACGGGCCCCACCATCCGGCCAATCCGAGAGCGAGGAAAAGAGTAAGAGACCGAACGAACATCTTATCGGTCTGGAAGGAAGGGGGAGGTGTGACGAGACGCTTGCTTGGACGCTGCCCCATGCACGATACCGCGTGGTGGGGAGAGCTGTGGCGTACGTGCCGATACCGCGGCCTATACTATAGCGTGCGCCAAGTATAGAGTCCTCGTCATGCCCCTCCCTAACTACCCAGAACGGCCGCTCCGCAGCGCCGATTCCGTTTTCGGCGGCTCAACTGGGTATATAAGACCGAGCTCCGACCCAGTTGAGCATTCCGTACCCAGGAGCTCTCCGGGTATATTCTCCCCAACCTTACTACGCAGGAGTTCTCCGCGTATACCTATCCTTTGCTCAGGAGTTCTCCGAGCACTTCCTGACGCAGGAGTTCTCCGCGTCATCCACCCCGCTCCTTGCCCGATGCCCATGCTAACGGCCGAGTCCAGGAGTTCTCCGGACCAACGGCCATTTTCTTACAGGGATTAATGCCGTTTTATTTACAGCTCCCCCGTTGACCGCCATATTGGCTACTGCCATATTGGCTCCCCGGGCCCTCCCGTGAGGCCATTTACCGTCGCGCCGCCTATCCGAGCCCTTCCGTGTGGCTACCGAGCGCCGCGCCGCCAGCGGGCGAATTTTGTACTAGCGACATAGCGACCGACCCATATGCGAACACACCTGCAGCGGCAGTACACAAACAACACAAACACATATAGGTTAAGGTTGTAAGATCCATGTACCCTAAAAACATTGTAAATATTTGTTTATTTTATTTATTCCCTGAATAAATTGTTTTTATGATCTACATTAAACGTGTCCATATTTATTTTGATCCTTCTCGGTCAAGCGAACCGAGCGGTTTTCGCGACGATTAAACTCGTCAACAAAACACGTTACAAATTGGCGCCCGAACAGGGACCGAGAGCGATCAAAAGGACGGTTTAATGCCCCGACCGAAAACATCGACCGGCTTCATTTATAAGCTCAGCAAGGCGGATTTAGCAAAGAAACTTGCTTCACTGCAATTGTCCACCGAGGGAAACCGAGACGAACTACGCGCCCGGCTAGTGGAATATCACTTGGCGAATATTGAACCGAATACTTCGGCAGCTAGCACCATGGACGAAGAGCCCGATTTTAACCCGCGCCAAGCGCTAGAGTGGGCACGTAAGTCTGGTATTCGTTTTGAAGGGAAAGATCCCCTAAGTTTCCTAGAAAGAATCGAGGAATTGCAGGAAAGTTACCAGATTGCGGAAGCCGAGTTGCTTGCCTGTGTACCGGTCCTTTTGGCAGGACAACCTCTTTTATGGTATCGTTTAGTAAAAGAGGAAATAAACACGTGGAAAGAGTTTAACACTCTCTTCCGCAGGCAATACTTACCGGCACGATTTCTTGTCGCCATGGAGGAAAGTATCCACCAGCGATTACAAAAACCGCAGGAAAGAATCCTAGATTACATCACGGGATTAGGAACTCTTATGCGCCGCCATGGAGAAATGTCCAAAGCCTCGCAATTGGATCGTTACTATAACAACCTCCAACCGGCTTATAGGAACTATATCAAGCGAAGGGAGGTACACACCTTAGCCGACCTAATCGAGCTTGGACAAGAATTCGAAATTAACCTAGATTTGAACAAGGCATTCTCCAGCAAATCCGAATCTAGGAAACCTCGATCCGAAAAAGCAGTGGCCACCGCTAGCCCTGCTTATAAATCTAAAGACTGTTGTTGGAATTGCGGACAACGAGGACATAACCGCAAGAATTGCAAACGACCTCGAAAGTTCTTCTGTTCCCGTTGCGGAAAAGAAGGAGTATACTCCCGTGAATGTCCGTGTCCGGGAAACCCCGTTGCGGGCCGAGAAGGAACCGGAGCCTCCCGGCCCCCTACCGAAGATTGAGAGACCCGCGTCCTCATATCTTACTCCGTATTAATAACCGGAATTACCGAGCCCTGATTGATACAGGAGCTACACACTCCTATATTGGAACAAAAGTATTCCAAGAGTGCACACCATTAACCCATCCCTTGCAGGAAGCGACGCGATTGGCTAATGGCGAGAAAATTCCGGTTACGAAAACCGCCCGCTTAAAGATCCGGATAGGAAAAGTGAAGTTAAATCACATCTTCCGCATCTTACCGACCTTACCAGTAGACGTCTTGTTAGGACTAGACCTTCTGAACCGTATCGGATTCCAATGGAATACCTCTGTTCCAGTAAAAGCATGCCTTATCGCCTCCGAGGCGAGTCGAGGCCTGCACAAATGTTCTCTCGCCGAGAAAGAAAAACTGGACAAAATGGTACAAGAAGAGCTCCGGACTACCGAACCTTCCGGGAAGCACACCACTTGGACTCAACATTGCATCCGGGTAAAAACTGGACAAGAACCCATCCGTCAACGCTATCGGACCTACAATCCTAAACTACAGGGTATCATTGACCAGGAACTGGACAAAATGTTAGCTGAGGACGTAATAGAGCCTTCCGACAGTCCATGGAATTCAGGGATCGTTCTAGCCAGAAAAAAAGACGGAAAATACCGCTTCTGTATTGACTTCCGACAAGTCAATACTGTTACCGAACGGGATGCATACCCGTTACCGCCGGTCCAAAATATTTTGGACAAACTTAAGGGGGCCAGATATCTTTCAACGATTGACTAGAAAAACGGATACTGGCAAATTCCCCTAGATCCGGAAAGTCGACCGATTACGGCTTTCGCTATACCAGGCAGAGGCCATTACCAATTCAAGGTAATGCCTTTTGGCCTACATTCCGCACCGGCTACCTTCCAAAGGCTTTTGGACAGAGTAATAGGTCCAGCTATGGAACCTTATGCCTTCGCGTACCTCGATGACATAATCGTGCTCGGGAGTACGTTCGAGGAACACTTTCAAGCCCTAAAAGAAGTATTACGCCGGCTAAAAAAGGCAAATCTCCAAATAAATCCAGAAAAATGTAAATTTGGACAAACAAGCCTCAGATATCTGGGCCATATAATTGACCAGAATGGACTACACACCGACCCGGACAAGGTAGAAGCAATCACAGCCATAGACACACCGACCAATCTACACGAACTCCGAAGATTCCTCGGTATGGTGTCATGGTACCGCCGTTTCCTACCAAACGTCGCCACCACGTCCGAACCGCTGAATAAACTCCTTAAGAAGAAGCAACCCTGGAATTGGGAATCCGAACAAGAAAACGCCTTCCAGCAACTTAAACAACAGTTAACCAAGGCCCCCATCCTGACTTGTCCAGATTTCTCAAAGGAGTTTACACTACAAACGGACGCCAGTGACGTTGGATTAAGAGCAGTCCTCACTCAGGATTCAGAAGGCGAAGAACACGTGGTTGCTTACGCAAGTCGAACGCTAAGAGGAGCCGAAATTAACTACTCCGCCACCGAAAAGGAATGTCTAGCCGTCATTTGGGGGATTGAGAAGATGCGACCTTACCTGGAAGGATATCACTTCACGGTAATCACCGATCATTTTTCGTTAAAATGGCTTCGCAATCTCTCCGCACCCAATGGCCGACTAGCCAGATGGTCCGTGGCTCTCCAACAATACGACTTTGAAGTAAAATACCGAAAAGGCGCCTCCAACCACGTACCCGACGCCTTATCCCGAGCACCCGTTAAAACTAACTTGGATCCTGAGATATACCAGTTAGAAGGGGTCACTTGTCCCTGGTACAGCCGGATAATCAAAAATTTGTCCAAAGAACCCGAGAAATTGTCCAATTATCTAGTGGACAAAAACGTACTGTACCACCACCATCCTCAGCATGGCTGGTGTCGATGCGTTCCGACCGAACTCCGCCCGCGAGTGTTAGAAGAGTGTCACGACCAACCAACGGCCGGACATCAAGGGGTTGCCCGTACCCAGGCTCGCTTAGCCGAACAATATATCTGGCCCGGAATGTTGCGAGAAGGAAAAAGACATGTACAGAAATGTACCTCCTGCCAGCAACATAAAATTGACCAACGAGGAGTAGCCGGAAAAATGTTCACTAAACACAGCACCGAACCGTGGGTTTCGGTCTCCATGGATTTGGTCGGGCCACTACCTAGGTCAAAAACAGGTAATAATACCCTGTTGGTTATTCAGGATCGTTTCACTCGCTGGGTAGAAGTTAAACCCCTCCGAACCGCTACCGCTAAAAATTGCCTAAAAGCCCTCCAAGAGCTGGTAATTTTCCGCTTTGGGTGCCCTAAAGTCCTTACGACTGACAATGGCCGACAATTCATTAGCCATGAATTCAGCGAAGGTCTTCAAAAACTCGGGATTCAGCACAGACGGACGCCGCCATATTCCCCGCAGTGCAATCCCGTAGAAAGGGCAAACCGGACGATCAAAACAATGATCTGTCAATATGTCGGTAAAGATCACCAAAAATGGGATGAAAAGCTGTCCGAGCTCATATTTGCTCTAAATACGGCTAAACAAGCCAGTACTGGCTTTAGTCCAGCTTTCCTAAATTTTGGGAGATCATTGAACGCACCCGGAGCGCTTCATACCGAACACACCGACATTACCGACCGAGAAACCACCGGGGAGGACGTTCAGGCCCATGAACAAAAATTGATGCGTTTAGGAACGTCGAGGGAAGAGGCCCACAAACGGCAACGAGAAGCCACGCATGCGCAGGAACGGCATTATAATCTCCGTCGCCGAAATTGGCGCCCCAAACCGGGCGACAAAGTAATGAAGCGCGAGCACCACCTATCGGACGCGTCAAAGAACTACGCAAGCAAGCTGGCCCCGCGATACTCCGGCCCATACACGATAGTGGCAGCACCATCACCTGTCATTTTTAGGCTCCAAAGTATAGATGGTCGAACTATAGGTGACCATCACATAAAGGAGTTAAAACCCTGTCCGGAAATGCAGGTGGAAGGGGAAGCACATCTTTCCCCTATCGCATCGATGGGCTATATAAGGCCGGAAACCACGCCCAAAACGCATACCCGGGTCGATCATGGACCAGCACCGGCAAGCTCGTCGCGTTCGCGAAGTGTTCCCCCCGACTCCCCCGCAGCAGCCCACGTTGGGCATCGAGAGACGGGTGATTCCCGTCCCCCGACACCCTCCACAGAGCCGACTGCCGGACGTCACGGCTCCGACCGGACGCCCGGTCAGCCGCGCCAGCATTGTGGCCCGATTGGCCGCCAAGCGGAAGGCCCCCGCGCCTCCACCCGCTTCAGCGCCCAAGCGCCCCCTACGCGCGTCCGCCGCGCCACCCGCGCCTCCCGCGCGCCCTCGCGCTCCCGCGCACCCACGCGCCTCCGCGCCTCCCGCGCGCCCACGCGCCTCCGCGCCTCCGGGCCCGCCGGCCATTGTGCCAGCGTCCGCCCCCGCTCCGTCCGCGAATAGTGTCGCGACCGGGTCGGCCGATCCCGAGGTGCTGGTGCTGGACATCGACGCCATCTTGGCCGAGATGACAGCACCAGTACCCTCGAGACTCTCTCCTATTAAGGAGATTGAGGCCGAACTGGTCGCATTATTGCCTCCGACCTCTACAGGGTCGTTTGAGGATTTACTCCGTATGCCGCCACCGCCGAACCGGCCGAAGAGGCCGACGAAACCGGCGACACCGAGCCCCAGGCCCATCCACCGGGTCTCCCCTCGTCCCAGCCCGGCTTCGCTGCCGTCATCGAAGCCGGTGCCGCCTCCGAAACCCGCCTTGGAGATCCCTCGGGAAACCTCCATGGTCGGGATCCCCGAGGAGATACGGCACCGTGTGGAGATGCGGCAGCTGAAGCAACAGAACGCTCGCCTCCGCGTCGAGACCGACACCGGCTGCTGGATCCTGCGACGACGAGGGTCCCATATTCACTCCTACTTCAGGCCTAAAAACCTGAAGTAGTGAGCATTTTTCAGTGCCCGGAATTTATTCCGGGCCGTAAGAATTCCAAAAATAATCCCTTAGGTCCGCACAGAGGCTGGGAAGCCTGAAAACATCCATTAATAACCTCTTTCCGAAGTTGACAGGTCGCACGTGGTGACAGCTCACCGCCAGCCCGCCATAAGTCCGAGTCACCAGGCCTGCCAACTGCCGAGAAAAAAGTCCCTAGGGGCAAAATTTTTTGGACAAGACGGGCCCCACCATCCGGCCAATCCGAGAGCGAGGAAAAGAGTAAGAGACCGAACGAACATCTTATCGGTCTGGAAGGAAGGGGGAGGTGTGACGAGACGCTTGCTTGGACGCTGCCCCATGCACGATACCGCGTGGTGGGGAGAGCTGTGGCGTACGTGCCGATACCGCGGCCTATACTATAGCGTGCGCCAAGTATAGAGTCCTCGTCATGCCCCTCCCTAACTACCCAGAACGGCCGCTCCGCAGCGCCGATTCCGTTTTCGGCGGCTCAACTGGGTATATAAGACCGAGCTCCGACCCAGTTGAGCATTCCGTACCCAGGAGCTCTCCGGGTATATTCTCCCCAACCTTACTACGCAGGAGTTCTCCGCGTATACCTATCCTTTGCTCAGGAGTTCTCCGAGCACTTCCTGACGCAAGAGTTCTCCGCGTCATCCACCCCGCTCCTTGCCCGATGCCCATGCTAACGGCCGAGTCCAGGAGTTCTCCGGACCAACGGCCATTTTCTTACAGGGATTAATGCCGTTTTATTTACAGCTCCCCCGTTGACCGCCATATTGGCTACTGCCATATTGGCTCCCCGGGCCCTCCCGTGAGGCCATTTACCGTCGCGCCGCCTATCCGAGCCCTTCCGTGTGGCTACCGAGCGCCGCGCCGCCAGCGGGCGAATTTTGTACTAGCGACATAGCGACCGACCCATATGCGAACACACCTGCAGCGGCAGTACACAAACAACACAAACACATATAGGTTAAGGTTGTAAGATCCATGTACCCTAAAAACATTGTAAATATTTGTTTATTTTATTTATTCCCTGAATAAATTGTTTTTATGATCTACATTAAACGTGTCCATATTTATTTTGATCCTTCTCGGTCAAGCGAACCGAGCGGTTTTCGCGACGATTAAACTCGTCAACAAAACACGTTACAATACATTCATTTACACTCCATTATTGCACTAAGTTTATTATGTTTTTAATTTGAAGCATACATTTTGCATGAAAATACGATAGTTTAAGGGTATCCATGCAGTACTTTAAATAGAAACCTCTATTCATGTGCTCCACTGTCATAAATTATTCGATTATACGAAACATATTTTATTATATTACTTAACCCATTAACGTCCAAAATGTCAAAATTTCTTGCACGTTTTCAAAGTGATTTTTTCCTATGTAATTGGAGTTGAAAAAATTCTTGAACCACATATTCTGATGTAAAATTGCATGCTCTTTCAGAATCCGTTGCCAGAATCATGATAAAAGTCACAGGAAAAGAGATATGCTCGATTGAAACATAAAAAACACCTAAATTTTCGAAAAAAAAAATTTTTAGGATTTTTTTTCGAAGTGTTACGGTGAAGATATCACCTTGCGACCGTGATCAAAGGTGATCATGGAAGTTGAAGTTTAACAGGGAATTTTTTTGTTGACCTTGAACCATCGCTTCTTTACAAAATGGCGGAAAAAACGAATTTTTTTTTCAATCTTCATCAACTTTTTTCTCGAAATCTATGGTCTTTAGAAAAAAATGCATAAAAACAATAATGCCTTAGAATCGCTCGAGGAACATTCTCAAATTTTTTCAGAATTTTTTGAGACAATTTTTGATTTTCCGGGAAACTTGTGAAATGGAATTTTCAAAAATTTCTCCAAAAATTCTGAAAAAATTTTAGGATGTTTCTCAAGTGCTTCTAAGACATTTTTGTTCTTATGAATTTTTTTCTAAAGTCCATAGATTTCGAGAAAAAAATTGATAAAGATGAAAAAATAAAAATTCGTTTCGGCCGCTATGTTCTAAAAACCTATTGGTAAAAAACGATTTCTGTGCAAATTTTAGGAAGATTTTTTTACTCTTAGCGTTACCCAGAGACTACGGCGTGGACGTGGTAAAATTCTGTCTCCTTTGGGGTGCTTTTTTCCCGTGAGTCCCCTTGCCTCTCACTTATTCATACTTTTAGGTGTGCTTTTTTAGCCAACATTTATTGCAAATATTTAAATTACATGTTTTGCAGAAAATTCTTGTTCTTATTGGACAGTTTCCATTCGAACAAATCCTCAATTTGTCACTATTAGATCGTCCATGTGCTTTACTTTTGCGACTACTTTTTTGTAAGTAGTATTTGGCAATCGAAATAGTGAACTCTTTTATTCCAACTTTTTTCTTTCCATCGTTAGCAGCATTGAAACTTACAAGAGAATTAGTAATAGACGCCTGTATAAGTCTCATAAAAACTACCCATGTCCATTTTTTTGATCGTATACTTGGGAGTATGTCATTGCAATGTCCGTCATGCAGGTCAACACCTCCCATGAATTTGTTATATAGGTGAAAAGCTTGCGGAAAAGGTATTTCAATTTTAGATTTAGCCTCTGCGCTGTATCTTTTTGAAATAGATAGAGGATTAACACCTGCTGCAGTTGAAGCTATTGAGACGGGCTTCGAATCCATGATAGTAATGAAATTTATGCCACTGTTTACGTCGTGCTTCACCACATATGTCCCTCTTGGAGCTTTTTTATCAAGCACATTTTTTTCTTTGACTCGATTATCTCTGATAGTACCAGTGCATTTCAAACGCAATTTCTTCAAATGTAATACCAAATCCATGTTCGTGAAGAAGTTGTCAAAGTACAGATGAAATTGAGAAATTTTGTTATAACATATTATTTGAAAAAATGGTTGTAATAAATATAATACTACTCGTGAACCTAAAGCACATTTAGATAACTTATCTCCAATTTGAGAATTCTTGCCGCAATAAAGATCCAAATTCAGTAGATAGCCGTCCGAAGTACACAAGCCCCAAAATTTCAAACCAAATCTTATCGGTTTTCCTCGAATAAATTGTTTCAAAACAGTTTTTGCATAGGATTTGGCCATCATCTCATCAACGGATAGAGCAGTTCTCCATATTCCGAATTTCATGATGTTATTTTGAAAAAGTTTCAGTAGAGAACGAACGCGCCATCCTCGATCATTTGAATCTTTGTCTTTGTTTTTTGAAAACTTCAATTTAGATTTTGTGATTTCAAATTGTTGGCGAGACATTGCAGAAGAAACTACTTCATTAGATAAATACGGATCAGATGACCAGTAATCTCTCTGTGATTTTCTGGGATTGAATGTAGAAAAAATATCTATTCCAATAAAAGTATCAAGATCTTTCAATTTCAGATCATAACCATTGTCTTTACACGCATCAATAATATATTTTTTCATTTCAATAGAAAAAAAGGTTTCAAACAATTGAAAAGGTTCGCTCTTACGTATTTTCTTTTTTTGCGATTCGGACAATAATACTTTATCTTCACAAGAATCAGGGTGTAACTTTTCACCCTCAATCCAAGTGAATTCATGACCTTTTTCAAGTTTATCTTGTTTTTCAGAATAATTTGCACGAGCTTTATTGTAAGTGATATTGGGTATTTCATGTTCGCAATCTGAATCAAAATCGGAACCAGAATCATCGGAACCTGAATAGTCAGGATCCGGAATCAATACGTTGCGTTCTGAATCACTATCTGAAGAATCTGATTCATATTCAGAAGATCTAACACGTTTCCGCGACATAATGTATGAAATTAATGATTTCGTTTATTTATCACTCATCCGTATGTACAAAAATACGAAAGAAGAGAACAAAAAAAGACGAATATTCATGAATACATGAGACCAAAAATTACGCTTATCTGCCGAAATGAAATGGAAATAAAGGATGAAATTTTTGTCGGAATCTATAAGTCTTTGAAAAAAGAATGAAAATAAGTTAGAATCATTCGAGCAATATTGTAAAATTTTTTCCGAGTTTTCGTAGACAGAACGTTTTTTTACCTATAGGTTTTTAGAACATACCGGCCGAAACAAATTTTTATTTTTTCAACTTTATCAATTTTTTTCTCGAAATCTATGGACTTTAGAAAAAAATTCATAAGAACAAAAATGTCTTAGAAGCACTTGAGAAACATCCTAAAATTTTTTCAGAATTTTTGGAGACATTTTTGAAAATTCCATTTCACAAGTTTCCCGGAAAATCAAAAATTGTCTCCAAAAATTCTGAAAAAATTTGAGAATGTTCCTCGAGCGATTCTAAGGCATTTTTGTTTTTATGCATTTTTTTCTAAAGACCATAGATTTCGAGAAAAAAGTTGATGAAGATTGAAAAAAAAAATTCGTTTTTTCCGCCATTTTGTAAAGAAGCGATGGTTGAAGGTCAACAAAAAAATTCCCTGTTAAACTTCAACTCCCATGATCACCTTTGATCACGGTCGCAAGGTGATATCTTCACCGTAACACTTCGAAAAAAAATCCTAAAAATTTTTTTTTTCGAAAATTTAGGTGTTTTTTATGTTTCAATCGAGCATATCTCTTTTCCTGTGAGTTTTATCATGATTCTGGCAACGGATTCTGAAAGAGCATGCAATTTTACATCAGAATATGTGGTTCAAGAATTTTTTCAACGCCAATTACATAGGAAAAAATCACTTTGAAAACGTGCAAGAAATTTTGACATTTTGGACGTTAATGGGTTAATTAATTTATGATAATGGGCATATGAATAGTTTTGTATTTAAAGTACTGCTTGGACACCTTTAAACTATCGTATTTTCATGCAAATTGTATGCTTCAAATTAAAAACATAATTAACTTAGAGCAATAATGGTGTGTAAATAAATGTATTCATTATTGCAACTAATTCTTGATTGTTTATGACGAGTTAATGAAAGAATTGTAGTCAATCTGTAAAATGGTGTTATGCTTTTGATACACCAAGTGAGCGCTATAGCGCAGACGGTAAGGTTGCCGTGTGTCACGCGGCGGGCTCGGAATCGATTCTTGGCAAAGGTTAATATTTTTTCATTTTTATTTTCTTTACAACGATTTTTTTTTGTTTTTTTAATAACCATTAACTTATAAGACTCAATAAGAAATGTAAAAATGCATTTGTTACCAGATTAGTACAAAAACATTGAGTTTATTTTACCGCAACTCATTATTTGTTATTATAAGAACGCATTTTTGTATTTATTATCAAATCTAATAATTGAATGAGTAGTGTAGCAATGCGGTTCCGATGACCAGCGTTGCCAACTCCGCCATTTTGATTATACTACGCTGTACAGTGATGTCAGTGATGCCAGAATCAAGATTTTAGCAACAAAAATAAAGTTAACCGCTAACCAGCAGCAGTATAGAAAATTTGAAGGGAAGGGATATATACCTCTTCCCTTCAAATTTTCTATACTGCTGCTGGTTAGCGGTTAACTTTATTTTTGTTGCTAAAATCTTGATTCTGGCATCACTGACATCACTGTACAGCGTAGTATAATCAAAATGGCGGAGTTGGCAACGCTGCCGATGATAGGGAGTGGGGGTAGCTCTTTTATGATGTGGAAGGGGGATGGGTGGGGATAAGACTCTCTTAGTATGGTAGTGGTGGGGATGAGGAAGGAAAGGGTCTTATTGTGGGATCGAGTTTGGTTAGAGAGGGAGGGGGTATTTTTCACCCTATGTCACAGTTGGAAGGCCTTATAGTGGGACCGAGTTTGGTTAGGTAGGGGGTATTCTTCGCCCTATGGTACCGTTGGTTAGTTACCCTACGGGGACCCTAGTTGAGGGAAGGTTTTTTCACCCTTCGAAGTCGATGGTTAGTTACCTTACGTAGCCTAATTATTTCCGACTCTGCTACACAGATAAACTAGCTTGAGTTAATTGCTAGTTCCAGTAGTCACCGCTAGGTGACTGCTTTCCTTAATCTTCTTTCGCGCTAATGGTATTTTAATATTACGTAATTACACACACGGGTGAACTAGTTCAATTTAATTGATAGTACCAGAAATTGCCGCTAGGTGGCTATCGCAATCTCCCCTTTTCTCGTTAGTTAAATTATAGATAGCTATTGTGATAAGTTGCTGATATCGTGTAAGGAATTAACTTTCGATCGAGCATGGAATTATAACTTTGCATGGTTTTAACTAAACCGATGCAAAGAATAACGAAATATGCTTTAAATAAGAGGATACAATTTTAATAGTCTCCCCTATTGGGGAGAATAAAAATTAAAATCAATTTCAGGAATATTAACATTTTTGCTAGGACAACTTATTTAGTCCTAGCTCTTACTACACCCCAGGTCAGGTTCACCATTTGCATGGAGGCTCTCCATCGATTTGGGGGGAATAATAATTTAATATCAATTTTAGGAATATTAATATTTTGATAGGACAATTTATTGAGTCCTAGCTCTTATAAAACTTTAGATATTGAATAAAAAACTGTTCTAAGAATTTTTATAGCCTATCCTTAAAATTATCCCAACCTATGTCATGCCATTTCTCCCGGACTTATCTTTTAGCCATTTTTTTTAGATTTTTCAGGTAAGCATATCATACAATCTATCTAACAAGCAGGCTAGGCTTTAGAAAGGGAAAGAGTTGTCAGAGCACTTCAGTTTTTTTGAATGGTAAAGCAAAACATAACTTTTACCTAGACATTAAGAAGTTGTATTGGCACCATTCTAGCGATTGGAGAACTGATTGCTGAGTGTGCTGATATCTTCTAGAACGGATATGCTCGAGTACCTGACGCCTGAAATGGTGTCATGACTTGTTACTTGATTTATGACCTTTTAAATCCTCGATTTTTTCATATCCTCTCAATTTTTTATATGGGTAGCTATCGAGAGGAAGGTGCTCGTAAATTTTACCGTTTCACTTAAGAAAAGTCTGCAACACGTTTATGCAATTAAAAGAATTCTGGATAAACCACTGGTAACGTGTCATGACCTGTTTGACGCAAATTTTCCCCAGTTCACTTTAGAAAAGTCTACAACATGACTATGCAATTAAAAGAATTCAGGAGAAACCGCTTGTAACATGTTACGACTTGTTTGACGCAAATTTCGTAGGCGGGCAAAAATACCCAACACCCAAATATTAACTTCCAATAAGAATGCATCTCATCCCCTTCCATGAATGCATCTTATCCCTTCAACCATTTTTTAAAACTAATGTTGTTAGCAATCGGGAAATTTCAGTCAGTCAGTTTTCATTAGAAGCTTCAAGGAGGTGAAAGATCCAGTGCAAAGCTATATTCCGAATATTTTCCTTGCTGTACAACAGAAAATCTTTTTGGGTGGTAAGAATTATTCTTTTATTATTTTCTTTTCTTGCTATTCTATTTCAATGTTTTTTCTTTTCTCAATATCTATGTTTTTTTCACAGAAAAATGGATTTAACCAAGATCAATGCACTTGCAAGTGTAACTTACGAACCTAAGACTTTCGTAAAGCTGAATACTTTTGAGGAGAATAAGGAGTATCAAATCACTGAATTAGTGAAAATTAAGACCAAATATGGAGAGAAATTAATAGCGAAGTTGGTTACAGACGAATGACTTTTCCTACCCTCAAGGATGATGAAATTACTGGAGTCGCCTGAATTCATCAAAGAACTTCAAAATGCTGCATCATCGAATACATTAAAAATCTTATATGTTGGAGGACGATACAATAATTTAGAATTTAAAGTTAACCAATGATATTCATAAGATAAATTTTGGAAATGTTTGTAAGGAATGTTTTTAAGGAATGACATCAATAAAAGTTTTATTATATCTTATTTATTTATTTTTTCTTTATCCCTCACTACATTATTAAGATACATACAAATCTAGTCTATTAACTTACATTTCTAACAATACTAGTAAGCGGGTTATATTCAACAATTTTATCATGTATAATTAAACAAAACGCAGTAGTATTACTTGGAATATTTCTAGTACAATCAATCTCAATTTTAACATCAACAGTGCCTGACTTTATAGATTCATTTTGATGCGAACAATCGATGACGAAGAGAGTACCGTATTCCACAAAGTTTTTGTAATTAAGCATTGGTTTCGACTGTTTTTCTCCTGCATAATATGAATGGATAAATTTAACATACATATCATATAGTACAGAATAACGGGTTTTTTCGCTATCACTATCAATTCGGTCATATGGATAAAATTCTGAATTCAGATAGACTTTAACATCACGAACAGAACTGTCATTGAATCTAAGCACCTCCATATGCTGCGTACTCTTCTTATTTTGTCTAAATGCTAGTATAACATATCGAGGTTTCTCCAATTGTGTTGCAGCTTTTAAGGCCCATGTATGCCTCTGTGTTTCAGGTAGAAGTGGATATTCGTAGAGTTCCCAGGAACGAAAAGCCATGGTTAGACTTTTGTTTTGCTCAATCAAACGTAGATATTTAAGTTTTGTATAATCATTCAGTGATACATGAGGAATCCTCCACTGCACTTTTTGCAAATCAATTTTGGAGTTGATGATTTTTCTCGAAGAATGTAGTGAATTTATATCATCACGTGCTCGAATAAGAACGAGTTCATGATGTGCATTTATTATAACTCTTCTGTAGTCTTCACAAAAACCCAACAACATTTGCAATGGTACACAAAAGTTGAAATGATTCGTAGACCTTTGATCTGTTAGAAACCATCTGGAATGACGTAGACTTGCACTTTCCTCAGCAGTTAAGGAGATGAGATTCATCATGGAGCTAGTAATACCCACATTCTTACAGCGATATATTTCAATATCATTCAATTCTTAACTGTTTGAAAGTTGATTGGGTGATATCCGCAAGGAGGTCTAGGAAGGAAGGCTCCAGGGTGACAAAAACAACGCCCAGGAAATCTGGTAAAATCAGTTTATTTGATTTGAAAAAAAAATACAAAAGAATGAAAAGTGCTCCAAAGGAGGCTGAGCCGCAAATTGATAATCCACCCAAAGTTACAACTACGAAATCCCAACCCTGTGGTCCCCAGGTCCCCGGACAGGATTCCCCGTACCTGAGACTCCCAGGCAACGAAGATAGAGAGAAAGGAAGACGATATCTTGGAGCCCAAGAAATCGACGATGGAGCATAAATGCGTACTAAGAGACTTAGTGGCGTCGCAGGAAGGGAGGACTGGCTAAGCTGCTGAGAAGAATGACAGAAATGACAGAAAAGACAGAGTCTAGAGTCTAGACCGTTTAAATTGAGCCGCGCTTATCACGGAACTCTTGGGTATTGATATGTACAATAGACCCAAATAATAACAGCGAGAGAGAGTTCTATGCCGTGGGCCACCTATCGGCCTCTGTTGGAGGTAGGATCAAGAGAAACAGAGTGTGAGCGGGAGCGAGACGGCCTGAGAGTCCCAGACCGCTCGTACCTACACTCCGATCTCCAACAATAACGAATTTCATCAAACAAGAATGCCATGGAATTACAGTCAAGTCCTACGACATCTTGGGCTGCTGCATCCGGAGCACGGGTTCCAACGATTATCTTTCCCTCAATGTAGAGATAACTTTCACAGGGTAGAAGAATGAAATCTTGCTATTGTATAGGAATTCGAATTTCATCACTATTTCCCAATTAGGCATTTGCATAAGGATTGTAAGCATGCATTACCATTTTAGTGATACGATTGTCGAACACTGGTTGAGCGGTTACATCTAATGGATCCATTTTCATTTCTAACGATGAAACCCAGTGATTGTAGAAAGGCATATTTCTTCTTGTTAATGATGCTCCAACGTTACCTTCGCTCAATGTATTTTGTCCTCCAGCGTTACCTTCACTCAATGTATTCTGTCCTGCTGCAGCAGTTGGACTGATAGGCTCATCGAGTATCGGTGATTTATAAGTATTCTTGTAAATTAGCATTTTTTAATATGTAAACGAATTGTGATTTCTTCACCTCCGAAATTTACTATACGATCTTCCTGATCGAGAATACGCAAGGTGAGACGGTCAATTACTTTCGCAATGACTGGCAAGTAAATGACGTTCTTTGATGTTTCTGCGATTTCATAACCTGGCGGAACACTCGGAAAAAATTCATGTATAACATGTCGAGGTCTACCGTTTGTGAACGCACCAGTTGTAATGTTGCATTCAATTCGTAGAATATTTACTCTTATAATATTTACGGGCTCGTCTGATTCAGCTAGTGTGTTCGGTGGAATAACAAGATCTGATGAAAAACCCAAAAAAGAGCTTATATTGTTAGGTTGTGTAAAATTAATCTGATATTTACACCTTATTTCACTTTTTAATGTATTATTATTAGCACGTAGAACAATTACTTCTTCTTCATCACCTTCGACCATCTGAACACGTAAAAAGTCATTTATGGCATTGAGCTCATAACAACCTTTAGGTATAGTTAGCTCCTGATCATCAACGTAAAATATATTGTTTGTCTCATCAACATTAGCGATTTAATTGAAGCTCTGAAAGTCTACGAGACCGAGATCATATTGTCCATCTCGAAGATCGATCGGGGGAAAAAATCTGACTCCAATACCGTGTCACGGCCACAGGGTGTAACTGTTAAAGACATTTTTCACGTAGAAACTTGACACACAACTGACCGCATATTCTTGAATCATACGATTGATATTGGTCGTGGTTGTAGTAGATTATAGCAGAAGGTCCAAAGTATTCCACAAGTTCAATTGGAGGTTTTAATTTCCGAAGGAATCGAAATACTTAACATGCTTATTACGTTTAACGTAAGCGACCCAATGTGTTCCAGGACCTTGTTCGTCATAAAGATTCACAATTGCGCACTCATTGCGTTGCACATTTTGAGGTAGAGATGTACGCATAAAGACTCAAAAAAATGCGGTATTTCACGGCAGACGTTTGATAATTGTATATTACTAGTAGGTCCAGATTTAGGAAGTCCATTTATTTTCTTTTCCTTTTCACTCCCTCTCCTATTCATCTGTATGGTGCGAGGTATAAACCTTGTCTCCGTCTCGCTTCCATTAAGCGAGTGTGTCGATGCATGTCTTCCAATTGTTTTTTGGCTGCTTTGGTGTCGTTTACAGCCTTTGCTATAGCTGCCGCACCGCCAGCTAATGCGCCCACCGCACTCAGCAGCGGAAGCAGTGGTAATAAACCACCCCGTTTTGTTTTATTAAGTGACTTTTTCCTCAATAAACCACCTCGTTTTTTCGGTACATGAATTTTTCTTTTCTTCGTACTTTTTCTGGACACTCGCAGTCCTAAGCCGAGTTTCCGTTTTGTATTCATTGATGCCCAGACAGCAGTCGCTGTCGCTCGTTCACCTACGGATGAGTCACTAGCTATGATACGTTGTCGTGCACGGCGTGCAAGTACTTTATCAGCATGATGACGCGAGGGCAGGTCCTTATATACTGAATATGCGATATCATGCTCACGGCAAGCATCATCCAGAGGGTTTATTCCTCGCTCACCACGTGCTAACCGTTCACGAAGGCGAGTACCTGGACCGCAATAATTGTAGCCAGGTACATGCAGCTCGAAGGGTAGTTTATTTAGCAGCTTATTGAAAAAAGATACACAACCATAACTCATCATATCATGCTTTCCTAACGGGTTCGTTGGCACATCCAGCAATTTTTTATTGAAGATGGTAATCCATCAAAATGATCTTGATTAGGTAAATTATAATGTTCCGTACAGGCACGATATTGTTGCACTTCAGTATCTGCACGAATGGTCTCAGGCAATTTACAACAAACCAGTCGAATACTGTTTGGAAAGCGCATCAATAGTAAAATTTTTGGAATGTATTCAAGCTGCTCAATAGTTAATCCTCCAAACGTAGCACATCTAACATTAACAACGACATGATGAGAACTGATGAGATAATCTGCTTCAAGCCTATAAATAGCTTGCATGATTATAGAGTTTTACAGTTATGGATTTCGTAAAGCAACCACTGCACATTCGTGTCTCCAACGCCGATAGCTTTATTGTCGGTGGGGGTTGTGGAGGAAGGAGTAAACGTCATGGATCCCTGAGTAGAGTAGCTAGGATGGTTCTATGACCGGGTGGCGAGGGGGTCGGGGTTCCGCGGGGGTAGGGGAAGTGGGGGAATTGCCCCACTCCTCGGCTGGGACCGGGTGGCGAGGGGGTCGGGGTCCCGCGGGTGTAGGGGAAGTAGGGGAATTGCCCCCTCTGCGGTTGTGCGCATTGTGTGTGTCACCCACGTTAAACTCGTAGGGTACACACGTGGCCTCCCCCCCTCTAATGTTAAGCAGTGGACGCCTTAGAGAGAGAGAGAGAAGGAGAGAAGGAGAAGGAGTATTTAAATACAATACTTATTTTTATAATTTATTGAATTATTAAAAAAGTTTTATTTACAATGCTTTTTTAGACATTTTTCTGACATTCAATTGCATGATGTATATATTTTTTACAAATGCTACACCATTCAGGAAGTGAACAATTGATGTGTAGGTGACCAAATTTTTTGCAATTTATACACCAATAATGTGGTGTGAGATCTATCTGAGGCTCTATTTGCGTAGCCTCTGTTCTTGCAGCAACAGACTCCGTTTGTGTGATCATATTTTTAACCAGGGACATATTTGAAAAATTTTTTTTTTTTTTTTTTTTTTTGATATTGTAATAACTATTTTACAAAGCAAGTATACTTACAAAAATCACCTCCTCCTCTTCTTCCTCCTCCTCCTCCTCTTCTTCTTTTTCTTCATCCTCCTCCTCCTTTTCTTCTTCCTCCCTATCCTCTAAATCAATGGCTGGTAAAAATAAAAGAAAAAAATTATTTTTTTTTTTCGTTATTCTTGGTTTTGAATAAAAAAACAATTGGTCAAATAGTGTGATAGTTCACGGTTTTTTCAAAAATATGTGTCGTAAAATTCTTTTATGATTCTATTTATTGACACTATTTCATGTATTACGACATAAACAGTCTGTATGGATGGGTGGGTTTTTTCTTTTAAAATAAATAAAAATAAGTACTTACAGTTCAAGTGCATATTGTGATGAAGCATCGCTTCATATTCTTCATAATAACGATTGTGAGAATCGTTAATTCTCTTAATGTAATCCGACATCGATTCTGCAGGATTTTCATCCTCCTCTACTAGATTTTTTTCACAAAACCCCGTTCACTTTCCATGTTTTTTTTAATTTTTTTATTGTACAATCTGTACTGATGGAGGTTCGACGACTGAATGAAGCCTCTGAAGAAATTTCGTCGAGAGAAACTCTTTGTCGTTCAGTTTTTAAATATAAAGTTACATTTGATAACACTTAGGAGTCCATTCTTTCTTCATCGAGAAGGGATACACTATACCCTCTGAATAATCACCGTATTGTGATATTTTTTCCTATTGTGTTATACTTTGATGTTCGAGATTGGGAGGAGCAGAAAATGTTGCGAAGTAGATTCCGCATTTCTCTGTTATATCTCCCATCTCTATTGCGCTCACAATAGACGGATAGACCGACAGCGTCTAGCCGCTCTATCTGTCCCTCTCTCCGCGGCGCGCTTGCGCGTCTTCTGGCCCTGGCGCGTCGCGGCCGCGAAGCGTCACTACTTGCGCGCTTGGCCACTAGGTGGCCAGCGCCCGCAGCAGCTCTCTCGCTGGCAAGATTAGTGTCGCGTAATTATATAAATGGGTCCTTGATAAGGACCCATCGCACCTCAGCCTTGCTCGACCACTGCTTGACCGCAGCAACAGCAGCATCTTTGACGCCTCCACGGCTTCTTCTTTTGACGCCTCAACGGCAGCGCCTCCTATTGGCCAGCAAACGAGCGCCTCCACTGGCGAACTCGACGGGTAGATATTTGGTAAGTATCACCCAACCACCCACCGCCTACCAAGAGGGGACTACCCCTCTGCGGCAATATCCTCCCTCCTAAGGGGAAATTTCTCCGGGGACTGCCCGGGAGAAGTTAACCCTCTCCTTCCCCTCTACACTGCCTCCGAGGACTACCTCGGACCCAGTGTTCCGACCCTCAAGTCCAGGGCTCTGGAAAGAGTCGGGTAGCGGGAGGGGTAGCATTCACCCTAGGGGTTGGGGTGGCTCGGAGCCACTATAGCTCTAGGAGAAGTAGGCCGAGGGGTAAGGGGATTTCCCCTTCCCTAAAACCACTTCTTCTATTTCGCTTCCTCCCGTGGCTGGGGATTTTACTGGGGAATACTCCAGGGAAAATTGCCCAGTCCGGGAGCTTCTAAGTCCGCGTTCCTTTCTGGGGAATTCTGTTTTCTGGGGGTCTAGGGAATCTTCGTAGACCGAAATTCCCTAGAAGTTGACGAGAGCAAATTCCCTAGAAAGTCGATCATTAGTCTAGCGGTTCTTTTGTAAATATATTTTTGTACATTTTATTTATTTAAATAAAAACTGCTTTTACCTCTTATCTTTGGCTTTGAATATTTTATTCTAGAATAAGACCTTCCCTTCTGACCACAGGTACGGAGCCAACTTGGGACATTGTTTCGCACATGTGATAAACATATAGGTCAATCACAATGGAAATGCATTGCAAGAAAGAGAAGAAAATTACCCTTTCCAATAATTGAAATTAAATACGCTTAACATACGATAATATCGTTTGCAAAGAAGTCAAGTGAACAGCAGAAGAAGAAAAAGCTTCAGTCTATAAAAACGTACTCTGCAAAGCAGTTACAGTAAAAGCTTCAGTCTATAAAAACGTATTCTGCAAAGCGTTTGTGTCAGGTGTATTGAGAGAAAAAGTCTGTAAAAAATATTCTGCAAAGCAGTTACAGTTTGTGTCAGGAGTATTGAGAGAAAAGAAACTTGTTTGTTTGTTTGTTTGTTACATAAAAAAGGTAAGGATATATTTTTTTTTAAATAAAAATAAAAATGAATTTCAATTTGATTAGTAAATGCATTATTTAATTAATTTTTTAACTGTAATGAGACTAATTATTTTTTTCTTTTTTTCATACAGAAAATAATGAATTTCAATAAAATTAATGAATTGGGAAGCGTCATTCCGAAGAATTTCGTAAAGTTAGATAGCTTGACGGAAAATAAAGAGTACGATATTTTAGAAGTGGAAAAAATTATAACAAAACATGGAATAAAAATTATTGTTAAGCTGTCAGTTGGAGATTGGATTTTCTTGCCTGGTAGAATAGCAAAATTGGCGGAGGATACGGAGTAGTTGCAGCAGCTACAAAAGGCTGCAACAGCCAAAAATTTAATAATGCTATACAAAGGAGGAAAATATCACAACGTGGAATTTAAATCTACAGTTTGATAGGTATTTTGTATAAAAAAAATGAATAAATTTGATGTTTATTTATTTAATAAAAAATTGTTTTTTTTTAACTTACAATTCTAACAAAATTCGTAAAAGGATTATATTGTACAATTTTATCGTGTATAATTAGACAATAGGCTGTATTATTATCCGGAATGATTTCCATACACTCGATCTCGAGTTTGACGTCGACCGTGCCGGTTTTTATGGACTCGCTCTGATGCGAGCAGTCGATGACGAAGAGCGGCCCGTACGTCAAGAAGTCCGTATAGTCGAGCATGGGTCTCGCGAGTTTCTCACCAGTGTAATAGGAGGTGAAAAACTTTACATACATGTCGTAGAGGACGGAGTAGCGGGATTTCGTGAAATCAGTATCGAGACGATCGTACGGATAAGAATCGGAATTCAGATAAAGTTTGACATCTAGGACTTTGCAATAATTGAATTTGAGCACATCCTCGTGCTGATTACTCTTTTTGTTCGTTCTGAACGCCAGAATGACATATCGCGGCTTCTCCAATTGCGTGGACGCTTTCACGGACCACGTGTATCGCTGCGACTTGGGCAGAAGGGGATACTCGTAAATTTCCCAGGCGCGAAAAGCGAGTGACAGACTCTTGTCCTGCTCGACGATACTGAGAAATTGGAGTTTCGTAATTTCGTTCAGGGTCACATGGGGTATTCTCCATTGCACTCGTAGCCGCTTGATCGACGAATCGATGATTTTGGTCGATGAGTAAATGGCGTTTGTATCGTCGCGCGCGCGAATGAGAAGGAGCTCGTAACTTGCGTTAATGACGACTCGCCGATAATCCTCGCAGAATCCCAGCAGCATTTTCAGGGGCACGCAAAAGCTGAAATTCTTAACAGCCGCCTCCTTTTTGAGCCGGCCTTTGGCCGTAGCGACGAACCATCCGGAATGACGTAGACTGGCGCTCTCCTCGGTGCTCAGGGAAACGAGATTCTTCAGAGTGCTGGTAATACCGACTTTTCTGCATCGGTCGATCTCGATACGGTTCAATTCGTAACGGATCTCGTCGAAGAGAAAGGCCGCGGAATTGCAGTCGAGCGTAACTATATCCTCGTTGCTGGCGCTCGCGTCACGCGTGCCTTCCACCAGCTGACCCTCGACGTAGAGATAACTCTCGCACAGCAGGAGTATCAAATCTTGCTGCTGTATGGGAATGCGAATCTCGTCGCTGTTCGCCAACGAGGCGTTCGCATACGGATTGTAGGCATGCATCTCCATTTTGGAGATGCGATTGTCGTAGGTCAGCGTTGCGGTGACGTTCAAGGGATCTGCCATTGTTCCACTATGTACCTTCGCCCAATCTCTTCACGGTGAATCCCAATGATTGTAAAAATTCTATATTTCTTCTCATTAGCAAGAAGCTCCTCTTGTCGCGATTCCTGCTTTCACTCTGAAACGGTGTATTCGACTCCACGCAGGACGAACGACTAGCGAACGTTTCATCCAGTTTCACCGCTTTATAATCCTCGTTACTTTTGTAAATTAACATTTTTCTTAATGTGCAATCTTATGGTAATTTCTTCACGTCCAAAATCTACGAGACGATCGTCCTGATCGAGTATACGTAACGTGAGACGGTCGATTACTCTGACGATGACCGGTAGATAAATGACGGTTTTCGGTGCCTCCGAGATTTTATAGCCCGGTGGTACGCTGGGAAAGAACTCGTGAATAATGTGTCGGGGTCTACCGTTGGTGTACGCACCACCCGCAATGTTGCACTCGATGCATAGAATATTTGTTTTCACAATGTTCATGGTTTCGTCGGATTCAGCCTGGGCGTTCGGTTCGATCACGCGATTCGACGAGAAGCCCAGTGGTGAGCCAATGTTATTCGGTTTTCCAAATTCAATCGAATATTTGCAGAATATTTCACTCTTCAGTGTATTGTTATTCGCTCGTAGAAGAATAACGCTGTCAATGTCGCCTTGAATTTCGTGTCTCGCAGAAATTTGAGACTGCAAATACTCATTTATCGCACTCAATTCGTAACAGCCTCTGGGTATCGTCAGTACCTTATCGTTATCGTAGTAGAACTTATTATTCGTCTCGTCCATATTGGCTATCGAGTTGTACGTTTGCATGTCCACGAGACCGATCTCGTAGCAATCATCTTGCAGATTGATGGGGGGAAAGAAATTTGAATTTAATACAAATTTACGATCCGATAATGTCACGGTGAAATACATTTTTTTCAAAGTATCTGTTCTCGCAGGAATTTCAAGCACAACTGACCGCAATTGCTTTTATCGTACGATTGATATCTATCATGATTGTAGTAGATTTTAACGTTAGGACCAAAGTAACGCACACATTATTTCGGCGGTTTCAAATTTCCAAAGGAATCGAAATATACGACGAAGTCGTTACGCTTGACGTAGGCTACCCAGTGGGTACCAGGGCCGCATTGATCGTCGAGATCCATGATCGCGCAATCGTTGCACCGCGGCCCGTCGAGCGGCAAAGATGTGCGCATAAAGACTCCACGGAAGTATGGTATGCGTCGGCAGATGCGTGCCAATTGTATGTTACTAGTAGCACCTGAATCCGGGAGATCATTACGACGACGAAATTTCCCCTCATTCATTTTCTTCCTCTTATCCGACCATTTTTTGTTGTTGTTTTTTTTCCACCTCCACGGTTCCCCTCTCCGACGACTCGCTTGTACGGTTTCAGATAAAGACCTCGGCCTCTCTAGCGCGACGCTCCCATCGCGCGATTGTGACGTTGCATTTCCCGCAATCGTTCTCTCTCAGCTTTTGCACGGTTTACAGCCGTCGCTATACCCGATGCTCCATTTGCCAGTGCTCCGACTGCACCTAGCAGTGGGAGTATAGGTATTATACCGCCCCGTTTCCTCGGCACTCGAATTCTTCTCTTCCTCGTAGTAGTAGTATCAATTTTTTTCTTGTTGTTGTTCTTTTTTATAGCCGCTACTGCATTCTTCATCGCGACAATATTATGTAATCCCAAGCCAAGTTTACGCGTAGCATTCATCGATGCCCATACGGCTGTGGCGACCGCGCGATCACCCAAGGTCGCGTCTCTTGCGGTAATACGTTCACGCACTCTCCTCGCTAGCACTTTATCGTCCTGATGACGCTTCGGTAGATCCTCGTTATGCCAATATGCTAAGTCGTGATCGAGGCAGGCCTCGTCCAGCGGATTTATACCACGATCGCCGTGCTCCAATCTTTCGCGTAGTCGAGTGCCGGGTCCGCAATAATTGTAACCGGGCACGTGCAGCTCAAATGGCAATTTTTTTAAGACTTTATTGAAGAACGATCCAGACATTTAGAGCAACTGCTTCTCTTGCTGACAAACGTAACAGTCTTTCATCCGTCTCGGTGGTCCGTCGTGGTGAGTGGTATTAGGTAGATTGTAGTGTTGCAAGCAATATTGATATTGCTGCACATCCGAGTCCGCGCGAATGTGCCGAGGTAATCTTTCCCACACACTTGCGATACTGTCTGGAATGTACTCGAGCAATACGATCTTCAGTATGTGTTCGAGCTGATGATTCGTCAAGTTCTGCAGGCAATCGACGACGACTAGCATGAATGCCATCGTAATGGCAACTGACCGAATAGTTCCGTAAATCGCGAAATATAAATGAACGATACAGCTGTTCCCGAAGGTTAATAGCGAGGATGCATTTCGTGAAGCACGTGCCGACTATTCGCGTGACAAATTTGGATGCTCACAATGCTACCACGCAAATAAAAAAACGCCACGGATCGCTATTACCATCTACGATACGCTGCATAGTTTGCGGTCCGTCGAATTGCGGTAAGACAAACGTGCTGCTGAGCCTCATAGAGAGTCCGCACGGTGTGAGATTCGAGAACCTGTACGTCTACTCGAAATCGCTGCAGCAACCGAAGTATCGAAATCTGGAGAAGCTTCTGCAGGACACGGAGGAAATTGGTTACTTTCAATTTTCAAACAATTGCGAAATTGTGAACGTCGCGGATGCAAAGCCGAATTCCATTTTCATATTCGACGATGTGGCCAACGACAAGCAGGACAATATAAGGGACTACTTTTGCATGGGTAGACATTCCAACATCGATTGCTTCTACCTCTGTCAGACTTATGCGAAGATACCAAAGCATCTCTCTTCAAGTTGATGAACAACGCGGTTTTCGGTAAAACAATGGAGAACGTGAGGAATAGAGTTGACGTGAGGCTCGCAACCAAGTGGGAGGGAAGATACGGGGCGGAAAGCCTGATTTCCAAACCGAATTTTCACAGTCTCGCGATTTTCAACGAGAATTTGGTCGCGATTCAATTGTCGAAATTGTCCGCGAAATTTGATAAACCCATTTACGTGGGAATGAGTATTTTAGATATTTCAAAAATTTGCTTGTATGAATTTCACTATGACTATATGCTTCCTACATTCGGCGGTAAATGTAGAGCGATGTATACCGACACGTAGAGTCTGATATACAGTGTCGAGTGCGACGACGTTTACTCGTACATGAAACGCGATCTCGAGCGATTCGACACCAGCGATTATCCTGACGACAATCGGTATGACTTGCCACGCGTCAACAAAAAGATACCTGGTCTGATGAAGGACGAGAACAATGGTCGTATCATGACCGAGTTCGTAGGACTGAGGGCAAAAATGTATACTTTCAAGGTGCAGGACTGTGCGAGAATTACCAAAAAAGCCAAAGGTGTCAAAGGTTACGTTATCGATAGAAATATAACATTTGACGACTACAAGGATTGTTTGGACAATTTCACCGTACAGTCTCGCAGTCAAAACTTAATTCGGTGGAAGCTGCACCAAGTTTTCTCGATCAGTCAGAGAAAGGTCGCCCTCAGTCCGTACGACTACAAGCGTTTCGTTATACCCGGCATCGCGACGACTCTACCCTGGGGACATTATAGTCTAAAATAATTTGTATATTTATTTATTTATTCTATATTTTTTTAACAATAAATCTTAATAAAAGTTCTTATAAAACATATTTATCCAGGAATTGTGCGTACTGTCGAATCCCAGCCACTTAACGAACACATTATCGCCCTTTCTGCGCAATACTCTCTCCACCAGATACACATAGGGATTGATGGTTTTCGACAGCTCGTATTCGTAAAATCCACCCAATAGTTCCGTGCCCCTGGAATCCTTGAGGAGATACGTAACGGGATTGGTCCTCTGCACTTTCACCACCTCGAATATTTCGGTCGTCCAATTTGGCGTGTAGCCTTTGGCGAACATCTGCTTGTATTTACTGATTCGTACGAAATCGCCGACTTTGAACTTGGCACGACCTGCGACCTTGATGTGACTGTATACTGTCTTGAGTAGCTTATCTGCATGCTCGGGTATCACATCCACGGGACGCATTCCCGTGGTACGATGCTTTCGCGCATTGTACGCATCCACCAACTCTTGCAGCATAGCGCGCCACTTGTAATTGCCGTTCAGCGTAAAGCGTTTCCACATTTCCGTCTTCAACGTACGATTCCAGCGCTCGACTATCGACGCTTTCATCACGCTGTAGGTCGAGTAGTGATTTATCCCGCGTTTCTTCATCAACGCCTGAAAGTCACCGTTGTAAAACTCCTTGCCGTTGTCGGTCTGTAAATTTTTCGGACATCTGCCGGTCTTTAGGATTCTCGTCATTGCCGTCGTCACTTCTCTGCCGCTCTTGGTCTTTAATGCCACCGACCAAGCGTATTTCGAGAGGGTATCGATTACAGTGAGAATGTACTGGTGACCCGCATCGACGTAATTGCGCATATCAACAAGATCGGCCTGCCAGAGATCGTCGAAGCCACGCACGATGACCCTTCTGTGTGGAAAATTTATCCTCGCCGGTGCATGGAGCTCCTCCACCAACTGTATCTTTTCTTTGCTCATTTTTTTTTCAAAAATGGACAGATTCTTAGGATTTATAATTACTGCTAAGTGTTTCACGTATCAGATCTTCCTTACTCACTTTATCATCCAATTTTTCACAAATTGTTTGCCAAATTTGGTTCATCTTTTTCTCAAATTGTTCATTAAGTTTATTGAATGTCATTGTCAAATATTGTTTAAATTCAAGCAGTTAATATTCTAAATTTGGTTCGTGAAAGTGTTTCCTACTCTCACCATCCAGTCCAATTCCAAATTTATTTATCGACATTTCAAAATAAATGCACTACTGTCACTTTTTTTTTTTCAAAATTCAGTCTCTTGTTCCTCGTTATTATTATTCCTCTTTTTGATGGTTCGTAATGCCAAGAGTATACAGTCTACGATATATGTTAAACAAATGCAAATTTCACAACAACAGGAATCAAACATTTAATTTTTTTTTTACCTCGTGCTACCGAACGACGTTGATATTACACTGAGGTAAGAATGTAACGTGCAACTTTCTTTATACGATAAGATCCTCGTCGCGCAACTCCTCGATTATCGACTGTATCTCGTTGTAATGGCTCGTATTACCGGCAGCCACCGATGCGATCAAAAGTCTCAAACGTTCGATCAATTCATTCGGATCGTTCCAATGTACGTAGTTGATTGGTCCCTCGGTGACACGCATAAGACCTTTACCCCTTTTTTTGTTGATGATGTTGACGCTTTACTGACGCCTGATGTTGACGCGTCAGACGTTGACGATTTTCTTGCGCCTGATGTTGATGGTAAACGATCAGGCGGTAACATTGGTTTTCCCAATAGCAATGGTTTCATCATTTCTGTATATTTTACACCTTTATTACCCTTGGTTTGTTTTAAAGTATCGTTTAACAGTTTATGCGCCTTAGTTTGATTGAGAATACTTTTGTATTGTTCCAAATCTTCGGGTTTTATAATAGCTCGATTGGGTTCTCTCATGAAAACTAGTTCATAAGTACCTACTGTACCGGTGAATAGCGTCTTATCGAGAATAATATCTCCTTCATGACTAATATCAAATTTACATCTACCAAGCGTCAGTTGTTCATTTTTATAACGAGGTCCAAAAGCACAATCAATCAAGTTTTCCCTATCGGTCAGAAGTAATTTAATATACTTGCCAGGGATCGGATGTATTCGATTATGTTGAAAGGCATATTGTAACAAGCGTGGTTCCTCGTTTTCATCAATATTTAATTTTTCTAGCAAACTTTTTTTCGAATCGGGCGACGTTTGATCGGTTATAGAAGACTCGTAGTCGGTCATGAAATCCAATGGATTCGTAATAGTTTCATCACTACTATTAAGATTCTTCGCTCTTTTAGCAACTCGATGCGGTGTCGATGTGAAGTAGGCTCCCCTCCTCAATTTATCGTTGTATTTGAAAAAAGAATTATTATTTATGTTATCACTATCCTCCGTTTGCGAAACGAGTTTCTTCAATGGATCGACTATCGGCTTGAATGTCTCGTTCAAACTGCTCTCTATTATCGCCTTCTCCGATTTCAAGGCACGATGTTTATCGCGAATGACCTCACTCGTCTTGGCGATCCTCTTCAGAAGCGATTTTTCATCCATCGCGATGCTGTATACAACAGCTTTCCCCGAATTGAACCGACACGGTTTTTAACCGACCTGTTACTGACGCGGTTTCTTAACAGATCCGACCGGCCTGTTCGTCGGCACTCAACTATCTGACGCTGTTTTTTAACCTGACACTCTCAAGGCCGTGATCGTGGCGTACTCGTTGAAACCTTACCGGCCTGATTATCGACATTCACAAAGCCGTTCACTCGATCATGGCGTACTCGTTGAAACCTTTGCGATATCGACCGTTATTCAGAGAGCTATCCTTGTCTATTACTAAGAAACCGTAATCGCGACTCCAACAGGTCGAACACAATGTGAGAAATTTCTCATACGACATATCACCGTGCACGTGATCGTTGAAAATATGCTTCAGATTAGTTCCATCCTGCTTAAATATTATTAGCAAGTTTGCGTTATCTCGTATCAGATGCTTTGGTATTTTCGCATAAGTCTGACAGAGGTAGAAGCAATCGATGTTGAAATGTCTACCTATCAAAAGTGGTCCCTTATATTGTCCTGCTTGTCGTTGGCCACATCGTCGAATATGAAAATGGAGTTCGGCTTAGCATCCGCGACGTTCACAACCTCGCAATTGTTTGAAAATGGAAAGTAACCAATTTCCTCCGTGTCCTGCAGAAGCTGCTCCAGATATCGATACTTCGGTTGCTGCAGCGACTTCGAGTAGACGTACAGGTTCTCGAATGTCACACCTTGCGGACTCTCTATGAGGCTCAGCAGCACGTTTGTCTTACCGCATTTCGACGGACCGCAAACTATGCAGCGTATCGTAGATGGTAATAGCGATCCGTGGCGTTTTCTTATTTGCGTGGTAGCATTGTGAGCATCCAAATTTGTCACGCGAATAGTCGGCACGTGCTTCACGAAATGCATCCTCGCTATTAACCTTCGGGAACAGCTGTATCGTTCATTTATATTTCGCGATTTACGGAACTATTCGGTCAGTTGCCATTACGATGGCGTTCATGCTACTCGTCGTCGATTGCCTGCAGAACTTGACGAATCATCAGCTCGAACACATACTGAAGATCGTATTGCTCGAGTACATTCCAGACAGTATCGCAAGTGTGTGGGAAAGATTACCTCGGCACATTCGCGCGGACTCGGATGTGCAGCAATATCAATATTGCTTGCAACACTACAATCTACCTAATACCACTCACCACGACGGACCACCGAGACGGATGAAAGACTGTTACGTTTGTCAGCAAGAGAAGCAGTTGCTCTAAATGTCTGGATCGTTCTTCAATAAAGTCTTAAAAAAATTGCCATTTGAGCTGCACGTGCCCGGTTACAATTATTGCGGACCCGGCACTCGACTACGCGAAAGATTGGAGCACGGCGATCGTGGTATAAATCCGCTGGACGAGGCCTGCCTCGATCACGACTTAGCATATTGGCATAACGAGGATCTACCGAAGCGTCATCAGGACGATAAAGTGCTAGCGAGGAGAGTGCGTGAACGTATTACCGCAAGAGACGCGACCTTGGGTGATCGCTCGGTCGCCACAGCCGTATGGGCATCGATGAATGCTAAGCGTAAACTTGGCTTGGGATTACATAATATTGTCGCGTTGAAGAAAGCAGTAGCGGCTAAAAAAAAGAACAACAATAAGAAAAAAATTGATACTACTACTACGAGGAAGAGAAGAATTCGAGTGCCGAGGAAACGGGGCGGTATAATACCTATACTCCCACTGCTAGGTGCAGTTGGAGCACTGGCAGGTGGAGCATCGGGTATAGCGACGGCTGTAAACCGTGCAAAAGCTGAGAGAGAACGATTGCGGGAAATGCAACGTCACAATCGCGCGATGGAAGCGTTGCGCGAGAGAGGCCGAGGTCTTTATCTGAAACCGTACAAGCGAGTCGTCGGAGAGGGGAACCGTGGAGGTGGAAAAAAAACAACAAAAAAAACGGTCGGATAAGAGGAAGAAAATGAATGAGGGGAAATTTCGTCGCAATGTAGAAGCTGTCCTTCCGGATTCTGATGCTACTAGTAACATACAATTGGCATGCATCTGCCGACGCATACCATACTTCCGTGGAGTCTTTATGCGCACATCTTTGCCGCTCGACAAGCCGCGGTGCAACGAGTGCGCGATCGTGAATCTCGACGATCAATGCGACCCTGGTACCCACTAAGTAGCCTACGTCAAGCGTAACGACATCGTCGTATATTTCGATCCCTTTGGAAATTTGAAACCGCCGAAAGAATGTGTGCGTTACTTTGGTCCTAACGTTAAAATCTACTACAATCATGATAGATATCAATCGTACGATAAAAGCAATTGCGGTCAGTTGTGCGTGAAATTCCTGCGAGAACAGATACTTTGAAAAAAAGTCTTTCACCGTAAGATTATCGGATCGTAAATCTGTATTAAATTCAAATTTCTTTCCCCCCATCAATCTGCAAGACGATCGCTACGAGATCGGTCTCGTGGACATGCAAACGTACAACTCGATAGCTAATGTGGACGAAACGAATAATAAGTTCTACTACGATAACGATAAGGTACTGACGATACCCAGAGGCTGTTACAAATTGAGTGCGATAAATGAGTATTTGCAGTCTCAAATTTCTGCGAGACGAAATTCAAGGCGACATTGACAGCGTTATTCTTCTACGAGCGAATAACAATACACTGAAGAGTGAAATATTCTGCAAATATTCGATTGAATTTGGAAAACCGAATAACATTGGCTCACTACTGGGCTTCTCGTCGAATCGCGTGATCGAACCGAACGCCCAGGCTGAATCCGAGGAAACCGTGAACATTGTGAAAACAAATATTCTACGCATCGAGTACAACATTGCGGGTGGTGCGTACACCAACGGTAGACCCCGACAGTAGATAAGCTAGGATGGTTCTATGACCGCGTGGCGAGGGGGTCGGGGTCCCGCGGGGGTAGGGGAAGTAGGGGAATAACCTCCACTTCTAAGCGGGGGGGGGGGGGAGGGGAAAGGAGGGATTTCCCCCACTCCTGGGTGGAGGGGTAAATTTAAGAACGTGACACCCGTGGTGGAGGGGTAAATTTAAGAACGTGACACCCGTGGTGGAGGGGTAAATTTAAGAACGTGACACCCGTGGTGGAGGGGTAAATTTAAGAACGTGACACCCCTGGTGGAGGGGGAAATTTAATTTTTTTGTAGATTTTGGTAAAATTTTTTTTTGGGGGGGAGGGGAAAGGGGGGATTTCCCCCACTCCTGGGTGGTGGGGGAATCACGTGACACCCGTGAACGTATCGACGAAATTGATGAAAGAATCGAAAAATTGAATGATAAAATCGATCATAATAGTTAGAAATTGCCAGGATCTAAATAGGAGAAGAAAGCGTTATTCTATATAAAAGAGATTGCAGTTTCAAGATTTTCTCAGTTCAACGTACTACTTCACTATGACAATAAATAAATTTGGAGCTGGTTTCAATACCGGTAAAGTGAGAAATTATTTCCACAAAATTGACAATGACACGTTAAAGTTTGATAAACAAAAGAATGCATTTAATGCCAAGAAGAAAATAATTTCAAACTTAGAATGCGATGTTACGGATGAGACAAGTGCGGTGAATATGGCTGCTCTGTTACGTAATTCGATGACTGTACGTGATAGCTTAACGAGAGAATTGTTTGAATACAGTGAGAAGCTAACTCACTATTACCTAAAATGTGACATTCTTGAGGAAAAATTTACAACTCTAATGAAAAAAATCGATGAAATTGATGAAATTGGTATAAGAATCGATAAATTGATTGATAAAGTCGATCATAATGATTATAAATTGGATCGGAAAGACAAGGAATTACGAAATGATATGATTGCTGGATTGAAAATTGTTGTAGAATATTTCTCTAATCAGCTCGCAAAAAAAGATTTTGAAAATGAGAAGAATAGAGAAGACGATATAAATTATGCCCTGAAGAAACTTATACTACCGCCAGTGCTTGATGACCTGCTGTAAACATAACACGTAGTGGAATAATTATGAGTAGTTTCCGAGAAGTGGAACGCAGAATATTATTTTGTAAAGTGGATGGATGGAAAGGTATTGAAGAAACACAAATTTAAGTAAAAATATATTTATTGGTTTTATTTACAATTTTTAAAAGTTTTTCATACATTCGATAGTATGATGAATGTATTGTTTACAAATGGAACACCACTCTGGAAGTGTACAATTAATTTTTAGGTGACCATACTTTTCACAATTAGTACACCAATAATGTGGTGTTAAATCCATTTCAGGTTCCATTTGTGTAGCCTCTGTTTTTGCGAAAATAGGTTCCGTCTGCGTGCTACTATTTTTCACCTAGGACATATTTGAAAACTTTTTTTAATATTGTAATAACTACTTTACAAATCAAGTATACTTACAAAAATCACCTCCTCCTCCTCCTCCTCCTCCTTCTCTAAATCAATAGCTGCTAAAAAATAAAAGGAAAAAAAATTAAAATTTTTTTTTTTTTTTTCGTATGTGTGTTGTAAGATTATTTCATGATTCTATGTATGGGTGGGTTTTCTTCTTTTAAAAATTAATAAAATAAGTACTTACAATGCATATTTCGCTGAAGCATCGCTTCATATTCTCGAAAATAGCGTTCATGAGAATCGTTAATTCTCCTAATATAATCCTGCATAGATTCTGCTGCAGTTTCCTCCTCTTCTGCACGATTTATCGTCACAGAACACTTTTCACTTTCCATTTTTAATATTTTGCTCTTTCAACGTGTACTGCTGTAGGTTCGAGGACTGAATGAATCCTCTGAAGAAATCCCGTCGAGAGAGAGAGAGAGAGAGAGAGTCTTTATCGTTTGTTTTCAATATGAAATTACATTAGAAGTCCATTCTTTCTTTCTTAAAGGATACACTATACCCTCCCCGTATATAGAGATATCCATAGATATTTTTCCCTATTGTGTTATACTGTGATAAACCTACAGGTCAATCACAATGGAAATTTATCGCAAGTAAGAAAAAAAAACAAAATTACCCCTTCCATTATTTCTTTCTTAATTAAGAAGGATACACTATACCCTCTGAATAATCCCCGTATAGTGATATCCATAGATATTTTTTCCTATTGTGTTATACTGTGATAAACCTATAGGTCAATCACAATGGAAACTCATCGCAAGTAAGAAAGAAAAAAAAAAACAAAAATTACCCCTTCCAAACATTGCATACGCTTAATATATGATAATATCGTTCATATAAAAAGTCAGTCTGTTAAACGAGAGCTGCATAGTCGTACCACGCGTGCTTGAACTATTCAGAAAAAATAAGTTTGTGTGTGTGTTTGAACGCATTAAAAATAAACTTGATTCTTACATAAATAAAAAAAGGTAAGGATTTTCTTTTTCATTCGATTAGTAAATGCATTATTTAATTGATTTTTTTTACTCTAATGAGACTAATTTTTTCATAGAGATAAAAATGAACTTCAATAAGATCAATGAATTGGGAAGTGTCATTCCAAAAAAATTCGTTAAATTAGATAGCTTAACGGAAAATGACGAATACGAAATATCTGAAGTTGAAATAATTAAGACAAAATATGGCATAAAAATTATTGTAAAGCTGCCAACAGCCGATTGGGTATTCTTGCCAGGGAGAATGGCAAAATTGGCGGAAGATATGGAGCAGTTGCAGCAGCTGCAAAAGGCTGCAGCAGCAAATAATTTAATAATGTTATATAAAGGAGGAAAATACCACAACGTGGAATTTAAGTGTAAAGTTTGATAGATATTTTGTATTAAAAATAAAAAATTAATTGATGCTTATAATTATTAATATTTATTTATTCCCTACGTTTAATCTCCCATAATGTAGAATTTAGGAATAAAATATTAAGAACTTTAAGAAAGTATTTTATTTTTTTTTTTTTTTTATAAACTTATATTTCTAACAATAATTTTTATTTTTTTTTTTTTAACTTACATTTCTAACAATATTCGTAAGAGGATTATATTGTACAATTTTATCGTGTATGATTAAACAATAGGCTGTAGTATTATCCGGAATGATTTCCATACACTCGATCTCGAGTTTAACGTCGACCGTGCCGGTTTTTATGGACTCGTTCTGATGCGAGCAGTCGATGACGAAGAGCGGCCCGTACGTCAAAAAGTCGGTATAGTCGAGCATGGGTCTCCCGAGTTTCTCACCAGCGTAATAGGAGGTGAAAAACTTTACATACATGTCGTAGAGGACGGAGTAGCGGGATTTCGTGAAATCAGCGTCGAGACGATCGTACGGATAAGATTCGGAATTAAGATAGAGTTTGACATCGAGGACTTTGCAATGATTAAATCTCAGCACATCCTCGTGCTGATTACTCTTCTTGTTCGTTCTGAACGCCAGAATGACGTATCGCGGCTTCTCCAATTGCGTGGACGCTTTCACGGACCACGTGTGTCGCTGCGACTTGGGCAGAAGGGGATACTCGTAAAGTTCCCAGGCGCGAAAAGCGAGTGACAGACTCTTGTCCTGCTCGACGATACCGAGAAATTGGAGTTTCGTAATTTCGTTCAGGGTCACATGGGGTATTCTCCATTGCACTCGTAGCAGCTTGATCGACGAATCGGTGATTTTCACCGCCGAGTAAATGGCGTTTGTATCGTCGCGCGCGCGAATGAGAACGAGCTCGTGACGCGCGTTAACGACGACTCGCCGATAATCCTCGCAGAATCCCAGCAGCATTTTCAGGGGCACGCAAAAGCTGAAATTCTTAACAGCCGCCTCCTTTTTGAGCCGGTCTCTGGCCGTAGCGACGAACCATCCGGAATGACGTAGACTGGCGCTCTCCTCGGTGCTCAGGGAAACGAGATTCTTCAGAGTGCTGGTAATACCGACGTTTCTGCATCGGTCGATCTCGATACCGTTCAATTCATAACGAATCTCGTCGAAGAGGAAAGCCGCGGAATTGCAGTCGAGCGTAACTGTATCATCGTTGGTGGCGCTCGCGTCACGCGTACCCTCCACCAGCTGGCCCTCGACGTAGAGATAACTCTCGCACGGCAGGAGTATCAAATCTTGCTGCTGTATGGGAATGCGAATCTCGTCGCTGTTCGCCAACGAGGCGTTCGCATACGGATTGTAGGCATGCATCTCCATTTTCGTGATGCGATTGTCGTAGGTCAGCGGTGCGGTGACGTTCAAGGGATCTGCCATTGTTCCACTATGTACTACCTTCGCCCAATCTCTTCACGGTGAATCCCAATGATTGTAAAAATTCGATATTTCTTCTCGTTAGCAGGAAGCTCCTCTTGTCGCGATTTTCACTCCGAGCCGGTGTATTCGACTCCACGTAGGACGAACGACTAGCGAACGTTTCATCCAGTTTCACCGCTTTATAATCCTCGCTACTACTTTTGTAAATTAACATTTCTTAATGTGTAATCTTATGGTAATTTCTTCACGTCCAAAGTCTACGAGACGATCGTCCTGATCGAGGATACGTAACGTGAGACGGTCGATTACTCTGACGATGACCGGTAGATAAATGACGGTTTTCGGAGCCTCCGAGATTTTATAGCCCGGTGGTACGCTGGGAAAGAACTCGTGAATAATGTGTCGTGGTCTACCGTTGGTGTACGCACCACCCGCAATGTTGCACTCGATGCGTAGAATATTTGTTTTCACAATGTCCACGGTATCGTCGGATTCAGCCTGGACGTTCGGCTCGATCACGCGATTCGACGAGAAGCCCAGTAGCGAGCCAATGTTATTCGGTTTTCCAAAGTCAATCGAATATTTACAGAATATTTCACTCTTCAGTGTATTGTTATTCGCTCGTAGAAGAATGACGCTGTCAATGTTGTCTTTAATTTCATGTCTCGCAAAAATTTCAGACTGGAAAAATTCATTTATGGCACTCAACTCGTAACAGCCTCTGGGTATCGTCAGTACCTTATCGTTATCGTAGTAAAACTTATTATTCGTCTCGTCCACATTGGCTATCGAGTTGAACGTTTGCATGTCCACGAGACCGATCTCGTAGCGATCGTCTTGCAGATTGATGGGGGGAAAAAAATATGAATTTAATACTGATTTACGATCCGATAATGTCACGGTGAAAGACATTTTTTTTTTTTTTCAAAGTATCTGTTCTCGCAGGAATTTCACGCACAACTGACCGCAATTGCTTTTATCGTACGATTGATATCGATCATGATTGTAGTAGATTGTAACGTTAGGGCCAAAGTAACGCACACATTCTTTCGGCGGTTTCAAATTTCCGAAGGAATCAAAGTATAGGACGATGTCGTTACGCTTGACGTAGGCTACCCAGTGGGCACCAGGACCGCATTGATCGTCGAGATTCACGATCGCGCACTCGTTGCACCGCGGCCCGTCTAGCGGCAGAGATGTGCGCATAAAGACTCCACGGAAGTATGGTATGCGTCGGCAGATGCGTGTCAATTGTACGTTACTAGTAGGACCTGAATCCGGGAGAGCATCGCGACGACGACGACGAAATTTTCCCTCATTCATTTTCTTCCTCGACCGTTTTTTTGTTGTTTTTTTTTTGTTTTTTTTTTCCACGGATACCCGCTCCGACGACTCGCTTGTACGGTTTCAGATAAAGACCTCGGCCTCTCTCGCGCGACGCTTCCATCGCGCGATTGTGACGTTGCATTTCCCGCAATCGTTCTCTCTCAGCTTTTGCACGGTTTACAGCACTCGCTATACCCGATGCTCCACCTGCCAATGCTCCGACTGCACCTAGTAGTGGAAGTATAGGTATTATACCACCCCGTTTCCTCGGCATTCGAATTCTTCTCTTCCTCGTAATACCAATTTTTTTCTTGTTGTTGTTGTTCTTTTTTTTAGCCGCTACTGCTTTCTTCATCGCAACAATATTATTATTATGTAATCCCAAGCCAAGTTTACGCTTAGCATTCATCGATGCCCATACGGCTGCGGCGACCGCGCGTTCACCCAAGGTCGCGTCTCTTGCGTTAATACGTTCACGCGCTCTCCTCGCTAGCACTTTATCGGCCTGATGACGCTCCGGTAGATCCTCGTTGTGCCAATATGCTAAGTCGTGATCGAGGCAGGCCTCGTCCAGCGGATTTATACCACGATCGCCGCGCTCCAATCTTTCGCGAAGTCGAGTGCCGGGTCCGCAATAATTGTAACCGGGCACGTGCAGCTCAAATGGCAATTTTTTCAAGACTTTATTGAATAACGATCCAGACATTTAGAGCAACTGCTTCTCTTGCTGACAAACGTAACAGTCTTTTATCCGTCTCGGTGGTCCGTCGTGGTGAGTGGTATCAGGTAGATTGTAGTGTTGCAAACAATATTGATATTGCTGCACATCCGAGTCCGCGCGAATGTGCCGAGGTAATCTTTCCCACACACTCGCGATACTGTCTGGAAAGTACTCGAGCAATACGATCTTCGGTATGTGTTCGAGCTGATGATTCGTCAAGTTATGCAGAGAATCGACGACGACTAGCATGAACGCCATCGTAATGGCAACTGACCGAATAGTTCCGTAATTCGCGAAATATAAATGAACGATACGGCTGTTCCCGAAGGTTAATAGCGAGGATGCATTTCGTGAAGCACGTGCCGACTATTCGCGTGACAAATTTGGATGCTCACAATGCTACCGCGCAAATAAAAAAAAAACGTCACGGATCGCTATTACCATCTACGATACGCTGCATAGTTTGCGGTCCGTCGAATTGCGGTAAGACAAACGTGCTGCTGAGCCTCATAGAGAGTCCGCACGGTGTGAGATTCGAGAACCTGTACGTCTATTCGAAATCGCTGCAGCAACCGAAGTATCGATATCTGGAGCAGCTTCTGCAGGAAACGGAGGAAATTGGTTACTTTCAATTTTCCAACAATTGCGAGGTTGTGAACGTCGCGGATGCAAAGCCGAATTCCATTTTCATATTCGACGATGTGGCCAACGACAAGCAGGACAATATAAGGGACTACTTTTGCATGGGTAGACATTCCAACATCGATTGTTTCTACCTCTGTCAGACTTATGCGAAAATACCGAAGCATCTGATACGAGATAACGCAAACTTGCTAATAATATTTAAGCAGGATGGAACTAATCTGAAGCATATTTTCAACGATCACGTCAACAGTGATATGTCGTATGAGAAATTTCTCACATTGTGTTCGACCTGTTGGAGTCGCGATTACGGTTTCCTAGTAATAGACAAGGATAGCTCTCTGAGGAACGGTCGTTATCGCAAAGGTTTCAACGAGTACGCCACGATCGAGTGAACGGTCTTGTCAGGCCGGTAAGGTTTCGACCTTGCCGGTAAGGTTTCGGCCTTGTGAATGTCGATAATCATGCCGGTAAGGTTTCACGATCACGGCCTTGAGTGTCAGTTTGATACTGGAGCGCAGGCTGTTCGGATCACCGTGTCAGGTCGGTTAAAACCCGTGTCGGTTCGGGGAGAATACAGCATCGCAACAGGTCGGTTAAAAACCGTTCAATTCGGGGGAAAGCTGTTTTATACAGCATCGCGATGGATGAAAATCGCTTCTGAAGAGGATCGCCAAGACGAGCGAGGTCATTCGCGACAAGCATCGTGCCTTGAAATCGGAGAAGGCGATAATGGAGAGCAGTTTGAACGAGACATTCAAGCCGATAGTCGAACCATTGAAGAAACTCGTTTCGCAAACGGAGGATAACACAAATAATAATAATAGTTCGTTTGTCAAATACAACGATAAATTGAAGAGGGGAGCCTATTTCACATCGACACCGCATAAACGAGCAAAGAATCTTAGTAGTAGTAATATTAGTGAAACTATTACGAATCCATTGGATTTCATGACCGACGACGACGACGACGACGAGTCTTCTATAACCGATCAACCGTCGCCCGATTCAAAAAAAAGTTTGCTAGAAAAATTAAATGTTGATGAAAAACAGGAACCAGGCTTGTTTCAACATGTCTTTCAACATATTCAATTACATCCGATCCCTGGCAAGTATATTAAATTACTTCTGACTGATAGGGATAACTTGATTGATCGTGCTTTTGGACCTCGTTATGAAGATGATCAACTGACGCTTGGTAAATGTAAATTTGAAATAAGTCATGAGGGAGATATTATTCTCGATAAGACGTTATACACCGGTACAATGGGTACTTATGAACTAATTTTCATGAGAGAACCCAATCGAGCCATTATAAAACCCGACGATTTGGAACAATACAAGAGTATTCTCAATCAAACTAAAGCGCATAAACTGTTAAACGATAGTCTAAAACAAATCAAAGGTAATAGAGGTGCAAAATATACAGAAATTATGAAACCATTGCTATTGGGAAAACCTATTTTACCGCCTTATCGGTTACCATCAACATCACGCGCAAGAAAATCGTCAACTTCTGACGCGTCAACATCGGGGGCAAGTAAACCGTCGGGCGCAAGTAAACCGTCGAGCGCAAGTAAACCGTCATCAGCATCATCGAAAAAAAAGGGTAAAGGTCTTATGCGTGTCACCGAGGGACCAATCAACTACGTACATTGGAACGATCCGAATGAATTGATCGAACGTTTGAGACTTTTGATCGCGTCGGTGGCTGCCGGTAATACGAGTCATCACAACGAGATACAGTCGATAATCGAGGAGTTGCGCGACGAGGATCTCATCGTATAAAGAAAGTTGCACGTTACACTCTTACCTCAGTGTAATATCAACGTCTTTCGGTAGTACGAGGTAAAAAAAAAAAATAAATGTCTGACTCCTGCTGCTGTGAAATTTGCATTTGTTTAACATACATCGTAGACTGTATACTCTCGACATTACGAGCCATCAAAAAGAGGAATAATAATAACGAGGAACAGGAGACTGATTTTTGAAATGTCGATAAATAAATTTGGAATTGGACTGGATGGTGAGAGTAGGAAACACGAACCAAATTTAGAGCATTTACTGCTTGAATTCAAGCAATATCTGACAATGGCATTGAATAAACATAATGAACAATTTGAGAAAAAGATGGACCAAATTTTTCAAACAATTTGTGAAAAATTGGATGATAAAGTGAGTAAAAGAGATCTGGAAAGAGCAATACTTAGCAACACTTTTCATTAGGAATTTCGAAGAATCTGTCTATTTTTGAAAAAATGAGCAAAGAAAAGATACAGTTGGTGGAGGAGCTCCACGCACCGGCGAGGATAAATTTTCCACGCAGAAGAGTCATCGTGCGCGGCTTCGACGATCTCTGGCAGGCCGATCTTGTTGATATGCGCAATTACGTCGATGCGGGTCACCAGTACATTCTCACTGTAATCGATACCCTCTCGAAATACGCTTGGGCGGTGGCATTGAAGACCAAGAGCGGCGGAGAAGTGACGACGGCAATGACGAGAATCCTACTGAAGAACGGCAGATGTCCGAAAAATTTACAGACCGACAACGGCAAGGAGTTTTACAACAGTGACTTTCGGGCGTTGATGAAGAAACGCGGGATAAATCACTACTCGACCTACAGCGTGATGAAAGCGTCGATAGTCGAGCGCTGGAATCGTACGTTGAAGACGGAAATGTGGAAACGATTTACGTTGAACGGTAATTACAAGTGGCGCGCTATGCTGCAAGAGTTGGTGGACGCGTACAATGCGCGAAAGCATCGTACCACGGGAATGCGTCCCGTGGATGTGAAACCCGAGCATGCAGATAAGCTACTCAAGACAGTATACAGCCACATCAAGGTCGCAGGTCGTGCCAAGTTCAAAGTCGGTGATTTCGTACGAATCAGTAAATACAAGCAGATGTTCGCCAAAGGCTACACGCCTAATTGGACTACCGAAATATTCGAGGTGGCGAAAGTGCAGAGGACCAATCCCGCTACGTATCTCCTCAAGGATTCCAGGGGTACGGAACTGTTGGGTGGATTTTACGAATACGAGCTTTCGAAAACCATCAATCCCGATGTGTATCTGGTGGAGAGAGTATTGCGTAGAAAGGGCGATAAAGTGTTCGTTAAGTGGCTGGGATTCGACAGGACGCACAATTCCTGGATAAATAAGAGCAATGTTTTATAATAACTTTTATTAAGATGTATCAAAATATAGAATAAATAAATAAATAAATAAATAAACAAATTATTTTAGACTATAATGTCCCCAGGGTAGAGTCGCCGCGGTGCCGGGTGTAACGAAACGCTTGTCGTCGTACGGACTGAGGGCGACCTTTCTCTGACTGATCGAGAAAACCTGGTGCAGCCTCGATCGAATCAAATTTTGACTGCGAGACTGTACGGTGAAATTATCCAAGCAATCCTTGTAGTCGTCAAATGTTATATTTCTATCGATAACGTAACCTTTGACACCTTTGGCTTTTTTGGTAATTCTCGCACAGTCCTGCACCTTGAATGTATACATTTTTGCCCTCAGTCCTACGAACTCGGTCATGACACGACCATTGTTCTCGTCCTTCATCAGACCGGGTATCTTTTTGTTGACGCGTGGCAAGTCATACCGATTATCGTCAGGATAATCGCTGGTGTCGAATCGCGCGAGATCGCGTTTCATGACCGAGTAAACGTCGTCGCACTCGACACTGTATATCAGACTGTCCGTGTCGGTATACATCGCTCTACATTTACCGCCGAATGTAGGAAGCATATAGTCATAGTGAAATTCATACAAGCAAATTTTTGAAATATCTAAAATACTCATTCCCACGTAAATGGGTTTATCAAATTTCGCGGACAATTTCGACAATTGAATCGCGACCAAATTCTCGTTGAAAATCGCGAGACTGTGAAAATTCGGTTTGGAAATCAGGCTTTCCGCCCCGTATCTTCCCTCCCACTTGGTTGCGAGCCTCACGTCAACTCTATTCCTCACGTTCTCCATTGTTTTACCGAAAACCGCGTTGTTCATCAACTTGAAGAGATTCCTCTCAAATTCGTTGGTGGACGCGGTGCGCAAACGCGTGTTCAGCTCGATGTAATCGCGTAGCCAGGTGGACTGCTGAAACTTTAAACCGCGATGTATACGCTTCAGTACGAGTCCATTACGCATACATTGTTGCAGAGCGCGATAATGTATTACGTAACGGGTCTTATCGTTTAAAGTGGCCAGCAGCTTCTCCTGGCTCGCGCCCGGCGGCTTCTCGCGCACCATGCAGAACGGTAGGTCCGCGTGTTTGTCGTGAAGCTCGCGCGGATACTCCAAATCGACCTCCAAAATATAACCCTCGGGATGATCCGTGGGTATAGCGGAGACATCGAGATTGGCAGCGTCCTCGATCCATTGGAATCCATGGGTGGGCAGCGGCTGACACATTGCCCACCCATACAGATTGTTTACGTCGTAATACATGAGATATTTCGACGGTTCCGCCGGATCGTAGTCCCGCATATACCGATTGTTGGCCCTCTCGTAACGATGGGAGCACTGACTCAAACCACCGCGTATACTGCGCTCCACGAACAGCAACATATCCACGTCCGTGAAAAGCTCCAGCCTGATTCCCGTATGCTTCAACATCGCGTCCCAGGTGAAGCCCGGTAGCGTATAATAATGGGCTGGATCCAACTCATAATATAGCATGCAACTATCGCGAAAACTTTCGAAAACATCGGTCAACAATAGGAAATCGGTCTTCAGGTACAGGTCACTGTACTCCCCAAGTGTGCGCATGTGGAATTTGGTCCATACCTCTACGGCATGATTGTATGCTTCCTCGCTGATATCGCTGTCGGTCAGTCTGTTGCGAAACGACTGTCGCGGTGGTAAAGCCGTCTCTTCCAATCTAGCCGCGCTATCTATATAGTCGTAAGGAAAAATACCTTTCCTCGTAAGCAAATTCAACTGTTCGACGCTCAATTCCGAAAATTGTGACCTCAAATTTGTCAGCTGAGATTCCGCCAAGTACGAGCTCAATTTGTCCAAACTGGAGGCCATGAATTTGAACGAATCGATAAATCTCAGCCGTATATTATAATTTCGCAGATATTTGGTGAATGAAATGTATTTTTCCTTATGCACAGGCAGCAGATATACCGATCCCTCGTACAAATTAGCGATCGTCTCGAAAATGAAATGTGAATCATAGCCGGAAAAATTGTGGAAAATGACTGGAATGACATGCGAATCTTTGAAATTTAAATTACAATTATTGTGAGCCGGTCCTCTGTATCTGCCGGTCAGATGATCGTGATCGCGAATTCGTAGTTGATTCGGAAGAAACGGCTTTTTGCATATATGACAATTGGGATCATTATAGTGACGCGATCGTTCGCTAATACTAAGATTATGCATGGGCACGAAAGTCCCCAGTTTCTCGCTCGCGATGCGCGCAATGACCTCGAGCTCGCGTACGAACCATTCGATGCAGTCGGCACCCCGATGAGCATCGTATTTCGAGAGTGACGCATCGCGAGCACTTTTTAAATAATAGCCTACACTCATAGGTTCATGCTTCTGATAAATATCACTACTGTTCGATTGTTCAACTTTTGATAATATGCACTCCAGATCCGCGTATACGACGAATGGCACTCGTTCCCCATTTTTGATGTTCTTGAAGGAAACCCAGCGATCCTCGGACTCTCTCGGTAACATCAATCGGAGATTATCGTTGAGCTGCGAGCAATCCTGCTCATGCGACTCCAGCCTCTCCACTGTGCGAAAGTAGTGGAGACATCTAAAAAAAAAAAAAAAAAAAAAAATAAATAAATAAATAAAACATATGCAGTTATATTTGTATCATTATTAATACATACCGATCGCATATATAATGCGCATTTTTGCTCTTGGTGAATTGACTTCGCACCAATCTCGACAGATTCCTTATGCACATGAAATGTCCTGCCCCCTGTTCATCGTTGACGAGAAGAAGATTAGCATGCCTCGATCTCTTCTTCTTCGTCACCTGAAGCGGTACGATTTTTGCGTCGATATTTGGCTCTTCATTCTCCAAGGTAAAGATGTTAACCGACACGTCATTATCCGTCTCGAATTTCGGAATCTGTTTTAGCGTAGTCGGAAAGGTTAGGCTACCGACGTCTAAAACCGTCCGAAAATGTGTATAAGAGGACGTGCGCTTTGGATTAGCCGTAGGTTTTGCCGGATAGAGTGCCGCCGTCACGGACCACGCGAAACATGCATTATCACTGGTTTCTAAATTTATCAGAGCTTTCCTACTCGTGATAGCGGATGGTATATTAATTCTACAACCCGCGTGCAACGGGTTAAAACGATTAATGTTAACTATTAAATAATGAATTTTGTGCAAAGCCCATCCACTATCACGCTCTTGAAATTCACTTAATTTTTTCATTATAACGTCTAAAATGTTTTTCCTATACCAATCACTAAAATTATCAGTCTTATACAATGTAGCATTAGTCGTACTAATGTTTTTATCATCACTCTGGTCCTTAGAGATGAATTGTCCGTTAAATACACAATTAACCTTAACACTATTTGCACTAACAAATACCTTATCTATACGCGTACGCACTAATACTTCCGCGTCTACTAAAAAATCCTTAGGCTCTATATAATTACTATTAACTACCATGCCGCTGCATATTCGACTTCTAAACGCCGAATCAAGCTCCTCCCAGGTAAGTCCTTGTACGTCATTGCTACAACCAGCCCCTGATTTAATATAATTCAATTCCCTCTGCGCTCGTAGCAACAGACACTTTATACACGCGATTTCGGCAAAATTCTTCTGACGCGTTCCAACGGGTAAAGCTCGATCCGCGTTGCTCAATCGTCGAATATGCTCGCGACATTCCAGTACCCACGCATCGTACTCATTCGCACTATTAATTGTAAAAAATTTTCTTCGCAATTCAGTCGACATTTTATGTTTTTTCTTAAAGAAATGACTCTGTCATACGGTGAACAACAACAACAATAAATTAATAATTGCGAATGCGTCTCTCCCGAAGAGTAACGCTTATATATATCGAATAGAGAATGGAAGTAGGGGTATCTACACATCCCATTGTTTCGTCCGAGATGCATACTAGCATTGATATACATTGTTTTTTTTTTTTTCAGAAGTCTTTTATTCCTTTATATATTGATCATATACAGATTTCATAAAGTAAACATTTTGCAGTGAACATATACCATAATGATTCATACACTTGGGTAACGGTGGTTCGAAATTTTTACTCCATCTAAGACTAAATTTACCCCACTCACACTCCTTCGCATTGTATATATTTTCTAGGTTGCAAATTTTTCTCAACCAATCATATTTCTCCCGTCCTTTCACGAAAATCCAATCTTCATCGTACGACGTTACATACTTTCTTATTACATCTTTATGCTTGTAATAAGGTGAATGACCGTCGGTCCAATTGAATCCATGTCGATTAAAATAAAGCCAACTTTAAAAAAAAAATAAAATTATATACAAAACAATACATTCAAAAAAAAAAAAAATACTTACTCATTCTGTTCTCTCTCGAGATCGCTCAACCAAGCTTCTTGAAATGGTGGTGAAAATACATTGTGATACACTTCATTATCACGCAACACCGTAAATTCTTTAACTATAAAACTCTTGTCGGTCAATACAAAACCTTGAAAATCAACGAATGTCGGTGTCATTATCGTCGTCGTCAGTCGCTCGATGCAATACTGAACGATCTTTTTTTTGTTGCATTTAAGAAAATATTAAAATTTAATGTTTTTTTTTAGGAGGGGATATTTTCTAAGAATTTTTTCCCATTGTTAGTTTCTTCGGAAAAAAAATATCTTCCAGAGATTAAGAAAGAATGGACTCCTTATCGAATGTAACTTTATATTTTTAAAAAATCTTTCTCTCTCTACGGAGATATTTCTTCGGAGATGCTTCATTTCAGTTTTTATCTTCGTCGAGAATAGCGCAACAATGCATAGAATAACTCACATAATGGATATAGAAGGTTTCTTAGTTTATAAAAAAGAACTTAAATATAAAGATATAGCTATAATTGATTTAAAAAGTAACCAAATTTCTTACGCATCTTTTCGTTTGCGTGACAGTATGAAAAAACTTAGTGAAAAAGACAAAAAAAACTGTGTGGTTTTTGCTAAATATGGTGCATGGTATAAAATACAGTGATACGGGATTCGAGAAATACGAGCAGGAGGATGTGGAAGATTTTATTAGAGGTTGCCTAACGTGCGAGAATCCCGTAGTAGCCTACAAGGGAGGGAACATTGAAAAAAATCTATTGAATAGGATGAATGTGGATAATATTAATTTAGAAGTGTATGGTTGCCCTAAGTTTAAGGATTTAATTGAATTATATGATTTTGAAAAAACACCGTGCAATTTACACGTTCGAGAGAAGAACTTGAACAATGAACGTATCCACTGTCCGTACGAGGAGGTATCAGTTTTTGCCAAATGGATAAAAGCAAAAATGTGATTCTTTAAAAATCATAGAGAAATAAAGAGGGGAAAACAAGTCCTCGCAGCCTCATTCAATGTTACAACATCGTCGGTGAGAGTAAGAAAAAATGAGCTGCGAAAAGTGTAAATTAATCATGATTCAAGAGGATATTGTTCCTCTTTCACCCACTCCTCCCAGAGAATTGACAGAGGAATACGTGAATCGAATTAACGATTTCTTCAATCGTTACTTCGAAGAGTATGAACGGAAACTGCATCATTATTTGCATAAAAACTGTAAGTATTTATTTTATAATATTTTTACATTTCCATAATTATTATTTGTTTGTAAAATTTTTTTCTTCAAAAAAATAAAGTGAAGAAAGACGAAGAGACTGAGGAAAAAGATATTGAGTCAAAGGAGACGAAGAAGGAAGAAGATAAAGAGGAAAAAAAATAGAGGAGAAGGAGGAGGAGGAGGAGGAGAAAATAGAGGAGGAAGAATGTAAGTATTTACTTTATTTTTTTACCTTCTCATAATTATTACCTATTTGTATTTTTAAATTAAAGTGAAGAAAGACGAAGAGAAACAGACCGGGGAAGATATTGAGCCAAAGGAGATGAAGAAGGAAGAAGAAGAAGAGAAAAAAATAGAGGAGGGGGAGGAGGAGGAAAAAGATAATGCGTTAAAGCAGACTAAGAAGGAAGATGAATCACCACATTTCTTTTTCTTTTATTATTAAATTTTTATAGAATAGTTTAAAAATTATTGTAGAAATATTATTGTAAATATTCCCCTTCCTATTTCATCAGGGGTAAACGGAAAGAAATCTAATACGTTTTGATTAAGAGATGTAACTCAATCTAGAGTAGAGATAGATAAGGATTATTCGTACTGGAGAGCAATGTCGACTTCAGTAGTGTTTCTGACAGTAGACAAAATGAATTCGAACCAAAAAAAAAAAAAAATCAGTTTACCAGACAAAAAAATGACATTGTTGGATTATCAACAAACAGGAAAGCCTGTAGCTATAGTAAAGCCAACACCGCGGTTAGTAGTAGGACGAAATACATGGAGGCTTCTGCAGCAGCAGCATCAACCACTTCGAAAAGACCTGCACCGCTTCAGCCTAATGCTGCTGCTGCTGCTGGTGCTGGTGATTCTGATAATGTCAATAATCAACCTATACCACGTCTTTAGCCACCAATCGGTAAGAAAAGTTTTAACTCTTCTAACATTAAGAACTTCATGAAATTAAAATTTAAGACTAATAATAATAATAAATCATTTTCAATTTTTTAATCGCAGATTCTGCTGCTGCTGCTGCTCCAGTTTAAGACCAATATTATCATTACTATTATTGTTATTGTGTGTATATAATATTATTATTAAAAATATATATTAATTTTATTTAAAAACTACAACGATTGTTCAACTAGCAAACCCCTGCTCCTCAACCTTGAATTCACGTGAAAAATGATAAAACGATATCATCCAAAGTATGGACGAGGTAGTAGAAGAGGAGGATAATAACCTGTTAATAGCTATTGTGAAGTGGAGAAATCTAATACGTATTGATAGAGAAAATAATAATAATTATACATTTCGTATTGAGCTTACATCTCTACCATTCTCAGTCTACCGAGTTTGCTTGACGTGATAGTTTCTACAAAAAAAAATGGGTGTAATTAAATTGTACAGATTATCTACTGAACAAAATATTGAAAACATTCTAAATATGGATGAATTAGTGGAGGAAGAAGAAGAAGAAGTAGATTTGGAAGGAGATTGGGGTGAAATAGAAGACGTGAATAACAACGCGTTGACCGCGATTGTGAGAATGTTGAGGAAGAAGCTTCAGCGGCAACAATCCACATCAAATATCCAGTCTGATGGGGATAATGACGATGATGATGATGATGAGGTTCATCTATCAGATTTTAGTAGTGAAATGGAGTGGGAGGGTATTGATATGGAGCAAGAAATTTCTCCAGAAAATATATTACGGTTCGATGAGGATAATGACGTTCTCCAGCTACTGGAAACCATCAATAATCGGTAAAAATCAATGAAAAAAAAAAAAAAAAAAAAAAAAAATTTTATCAAGTGCTTGGATAAGTAGTATAATAAATATTTTTTCTCGTAGATGATACCGCTCCTACTGCTACTCTCACTACCACTTCATTTTTATAATATTTTATTATTAAATTCAATTATAACTTTTTTTTATGTGTGTTATTAAAAATATATTTATAAATTTTAATTAAAAAAAAAAAAAAAAATATCGTTCATTTCACAACCTCAAAATTCTATTTCTCCTTCTCCTTCTCTTTGACTGCGTTCCACTTCTCGGAAAGGAAAAAACAATACGCACAGAGACCAGCTATCTCGCTGCAACGCGATCGTAGACTTTCGTCACGGGGAATACAAGCTACGAGCCTGAGGTATACCTTACTTCTATACGAGACAAAGTGGGCCATTTGGATTCTAGATGGAAGAACGAATCAAAATGGTACGATTAGCAGCAACGAGAAAAAAAAAAAAAAAAAAAAAACAATACGCACAGAGACCAGCTATCTCGCTGCAGATTGTTAGAAAAAAAAAAAATTTTATCAAAATCTACAAAAAAATTTAATTTCCCCCTCCACCAGGGGTGTCACGTTCTTAAATTTACCCCTCCACCACGGGTGTCACGTTCTTAAATTTACCCCTCCACCACGGGTGTCACGTTCTTAAATTTACCCCTCCACCACGGGTGTCACGTTCTTAAATTTCCCCTCCACCACGGGTGTCACGTGATTCCCCCACCACCCAGGAGTGGGGGAATCCCTCCTTTCCCCTCCCCTCCCCCCCCGCTTAGAAGTGGGGGTTATTCCCCTACTTCCCCTACCCCCGCGGGACCCCGACCCCCTCGCCACGCGGTCATAGAACCATCCTAGCCTATCTACTCCCGACACATTATTCACGAGTTCTTTCCCAGCGTACCACCGGGCTATAAAATCTCGGAGGCACCGAAAACCGTCATTTATCTACCGGTCATCGTCAGAGTAATCGACCGTCTCACGTTACGTATACTTGATCAGGACGATCGTCTCGTAGATTTTGGACGTGAAGAAATTACCATAAGATTACACATTAGGAAATGTTAATTTACAAAAGTAACGAAGATTATAAAGCGGTAAAACTAGATGAAACGTTGGCTAATCGTTCGTCCTGCGTGGAGTCGAATACACCGGTTCAGAGTGAAAGCAGGAATCGCGACAAGAGGAGCTTCTTGCTAATGAGAAGAAATATAGAATTTTTACAATCATTGGGATTCACCGTGAAGAGATTGGGTGAAAGTACATAGTGGAACAATGGCAGATCCCTTGAACGTCACCGCACCGCTGACCTACGACAATCGCATCACCAAAATGGAGATGCATGCCTACAATCCGTATGCGAACGCCTCGTTGGCAAACAGCCACGAGATTCGCATTCCCATACAGCAGCAAGATTTGATACTCCTGTCGTGCGAGAGTTATCTCTACGTCGAGGGTCAGCTGGTGGAAGGCACGCGTGATGCGAGCGCCAGCAACGAGGATATGGTTACGCTCGACTGCAATTCCGCGGCCTTTCTCTTCGACGAGATTCGTTACGAATTGAATTGTATCAAGATCGACCGATGTAGAAACGTCGGTATTACCAGCACTCTGAAGAATCTCGTTTCCCTGAGCACCGAGGAGAGCGCCAGTCTACGTCATTCCGGATGGCTCGTCGCTACAGCCAAAGACCGGCTCAAAAAGAAGGCGGCTGTTATGAATTTCAGCTTTTGCGTGCCCCTGAAAATGCTGCTGGGATTCTGCGAGGATTATCGGCGAGTCGTCGTTAACGGGCGTCACGAGCTCGTTCTCATTCGCGCCCGCGACGATACAAACGCCATTTACTCATCGGTGAAATTCACCGATTCGTCGATCAAGCTGCTACGAGTGCAATGGAGAATACCCCATGTGACCCTGAACGAAATTACGAAACTCCAATTTCTCAGTATCGTCGAGCAGGACAAGAGTCTGTCACTCGCTTTTCGCGCCTGGGAACTTTACGAGTATCCCCTTCTGCCCAAGTCGCAGCGACACACGTGGTCCGTGAAAGCGTCCACGCAATTGGAGAAGCCGCGATACGTCATTCTGGCGTTCAGAACGAACAAGAAGAGTAATCAGCACGAGGATGTGCTGAGATTCAGTCATTGCAAAGTACTCGATGTCAAACTCTATCTGAATTCCGAATGTTATCCGTACGATCGTCCCGATACTGATTTCACGAAATCCCGCTACTCCGTCCTCTACGACATGTATGTAAAGTTTTTCACCTCCTATTACGCTGGTGAGAAACTCGCGAGACCCATGCTCGACTATACGGACTTCTTGACGTACGGGCCGCTCTTCGTCATCGACTGCTCGCATCAGAACGAGTCCATAAAAACCGGCACGGTCGACGTCAAACTCGAGATCGAGTGTATGGAAATCATTCCGGATAATAATACAGCCTATTGTCTAATTATACACGATAAAATTGTACAATATAATCCTCTTACGATTTTCGAGATTGGGAGGAGCAGAAAATGTTGCGAAGTAGATTCCGCATTTCTCTGTTATATCTCCCATCTCTATTGCGCTCACAATAGACGGCTAGACCGACAGCGTCTAGCCGCTCTATCTGTCTCTCTCTCCGCGGCGCGCTTGCGCGTCTTCTGGCCCTGGCGCGTCGCGGCCGCGAAGCGACACTACTTGCGCGCTTGGCCACTAGGTGGCCAGCGCCCGCGGCAGCTCTCTCGCTGGCAAGATTAGTGTCGCGTAATTATATAGATGGGTCCTTGATAAGGACCCATCGCACCTCAGCCTTGCTCGACCGCTGCTACCCGCAGCAACAGCAGCACCTTTTTTTGAGCCTTTCGGCACCACCGCCTCCACGGCATTTTTGACGCCTCCACCAGGCCAGCCAACGAGCGCCTCCACCGGCGAACTCTACGGGTCGACTACTTTGGTAAGTATCACCCACCACCCACTGCCAACCAAGAGGGGACTACCCCTCTGCGGCATTTCCTCTCTCCTTAGGGAAATTTCTCCGGGGACTGCCCGGGAGAAGTCAACCCTCTCCTTCCCCTCCACACTGCCTCCGAGGACTACCTCGGACCCAGTGTTCCGACCCTCAAATCCAGGGCTCTCGACGAGTCGGGTAGTGGGAGGGGTAGATTCACCCTAGGGGTGGGGGTGGCTCGGAGTCACCATAGCTCTGGGAGAAGGGGGCTGAGGGGTAAGGGGACTTCCCCTTCCCTAAATCCACCTCTCCTACTTCGCTTCCTCCCGTGGCTGGGGATTTTACTAGGGAATACCCTAGGAAAAATTGTCCAGTCAGGGAGTTTCTAAGTCCGCGTTCCCTCCTGGGGAATTTTGAGTCTTGGGGTTCTAGGGAATCTTCTGCGAAAAGAAATTCCCCAGAATTTAACGGCAGCAAATTCCCTAGGCCTTCGCCATTGTAAATATCGCGGTTTTTCTTGTACATAAAAATACTTTGTAAACGTTTGTATATTTTTTTTATTTATTTGAATAAAAAACACTTTTACCTATTACCTCTGCCTTGAATATTTTACTCTAGAATAAGACCTTCCTTTCTGACCACAGGTTCGGAGCCAACTTGGGGCACTGTTTCGCACATACGAATATTGTTAGAAATGTAAGTTAGAAATGTAAGTTAATAAAAAAACAATTTTTTATTATATAAATAACCATCAAATTTATTCATTTTTTTTTATAAAAAATACCTATCAAACTGTAGATTTAAATTCCACGTTGTGATATTTTCCTCCTTTGTATAGCATTATTAAATTTTTGGCTGTTGCAGCTTTTTGTAGCTGCTGCAACTGCTCCGTATCCTCCGCCAATTTTGCCATTCTACCAGGCAAGAAAATCCAATCTCCAACTGACAGCTTAACAATAATTTTTTTTCCATATTTTGTTATAATTTTTTCCACTTCTAAAATATCGTACTCTTTATTTTCCGTCAAGCTATCTAACTTCACGAAATTCTTCGGAATGACGCTTCCCAATTCATTAATTTTATTGAAATTCATTATTTTCTCTATGAAAAAAAGAAAAAAATAATTAGTCTCATTACAGTTAAAAAATCAATTAAATAATGCATTTACTAATCAAATTGAAATTCATTTTTATTTTTATTTAAAAAAAAATATATCCTTACCTTTTTTATGTAACAAACAAACAAACAAACAAGTTTCTTTTCTCTCAATACTCCTGACACAAACTGTAACTGCTTTGCAGAATATTTTTTACAGACTTTTTCTCTCAATACACCTGACACAAACGCTTTGCAGAATACGTTTTTACAGACTGAAGCTTTTACTGTAACTGCTTTGCAGAGTACGTTTTTATAGACTGAAGCTTTTTCTTCTTCTGCTGTTCACTTGACTTCTTTGCAAACGATATTATCGTATGTTAAGGGTATTTAATTTCAATTATAGGAAAGGGTAATTTTCTTCTCTTTATTGCAATGCATTTCCATTGTGATTGACCTATAGGTTTATCACAGTATAACACAATAGGAAAAAATATCACAATACGGTGATTATTCAGAGGGTATAGTGTATCCCTTCTCGATGAAGAAAGAATGGACTCCTAAGTGTTATCAAATGTAACTTTATATTTAAAAACTGAACGACAAAGAGTTTCTCTCGACGAAATTTCTTCAGAGGCTTCATTCAGTCGTCGAACCGCCATCAGTACAGATTGTACAATAGAAAATTTAAAAAAAAATGGAAAGTGAACGGGGTTTTGTGAAAAAAAATCTAGTAGAGGAGGATGAAATTCCTGCAGAATCGATGTCGGATTACATTAAGAGAATTAACGATTCTCACAATCGTTATTTTGAAGAATATGAAGCGATGCTTCATCACAATATGCACTTGAACTGTAAGTACTTATTTTTATTTATTTTAAAAGAAAAAACCCACCCATCCATACAGACTGTTTATGTCGTAATACATGAAATAGTGTCAATAAATAGAATCATAAAAGAATTTTACGACACATATTTTTGAAAAAACCGTGAACTATCACACTATTTGACCAATTGTTTTTTATTCAAAACCAAGAATAACGAAAAAAAAAATAATTTTTTTCTTTTATTTTTACCAGCCATTGATTTAGAGGAGAGGGAGGAAGAAGAAAAGGAGGAGGAGGATGAAGAAAAAGAAGAGGAGGAGGAGGAGGAGGAAGAAGAGGAGGAGGTGATTTTTGTAAGTATACTTGCTTTGTAAAATAGTTATTACAATATCAAAAAAAAAAAAAAAAAAAAAATGTTTTCAAATATGTCCCAGGTTAAAAATATGATCACACAAACGGAGTCTGTTGCTGCAAGAACAGAGGCTACGCAAATAGAGCCTCAGATAGATCTCACACCACATTATTGGTGTATAAATTGCAAAAAATTTGGTCACCTACACATCAATTGTTCACTTCCTGAATGGTGTAGCATTTGTAAAAAATATATACATCATGCAATTGAATGTCAGAAAAATTTCTAAAAAAGCATTGTAAATAAAACTTTTTTAATAATTCAATAAATTATAAAAATAATTATTGTATTTAAATACTCCTTCTCCTTCTCTTTCTCTCTTTCTCTCCTTCTCTCTCTCTAAGGCGTCCACTACTTAACATTAGGGGGGGGGGGAGGCCACGTGTGTACCCTACGAGTTTAACGTGGATGACACACACAATGCGCACAACCGTAGAGGGGGCAATTCCCCTACTTCCCCTACACCCGCGGAACCCCGACCCCCTCGCCACCCGGTCATAGAACCATCCTAGCTACTCTACTTCCCTGCTTCCATCTACAATTCGTAGTATAATTTGCGGACCCTCGAATTGCGGTAAAACAAACGTACTGCTTAGTCTCGTGGAAAGTCCTAACGGTGTGAGATTTGAAAATATTTATGTATACTCAAAGTCGCTTCAACAACCCAAGTATCAATACCTTGAACGGTTATTAAAAGGTCTAAAAGGTATTGGATATTTTAAATTTTCAAACAATAGCGACGTTGTAAAGGTAACTGAGGCATTACCCAATTCTATTTTCATATTTGATGATGTTGCTAACGATAAGCAGGATAATATCAGAGACTACTTCTTCATGGGTAGACATTCAAATATTGACTGCTTCTACCTCCGCCAGACTTATGCTAAAATTCCTAAACACATGATTCGTGATAATGCAAATCTTCTCATAATCTTTAAGCAAGATGTTACTAATTTAAAACATATTTATAACGATCATGTAAACACGGATATGTCATTTGAAAAATTCAATGAATTGTATTCAAAGTGCTGGCACCATGATTATGGATTTCTAGTGATCGACAAGGATAGTACAATTCAAAATGGTAGATATCGGAAAGGTTTCGATGAGTATGCTAAGTTTAAATAGTATACCGTTTGCTTAAGATTGTTCAGTTTAGAGCTAAGTGTCCATCAAAACACACACATTAAATATACGTGGAATAAGCCTAGTATAAACGTGGAAATAAGATTGAACGTGGATTGAACCTAGATTGAACGTGGATTGAACATGGATTGAATGTGGATTGAACGTAGATTGAACGTGGATTAACATTGATTGAATACAGCTTGAACGTGGGAAACATGGAAAGCAGGAAAATGGAAGAAAAGGTGCTGCTTAAGAAGATTGCCGCGAAAAATATCGTGCACTCAAATCAGGAAGAGAAATGATGGAAACCGATTTAAATGAAACTTTTAAACCAATTGTTGAGCCATTGAAGAAGCTCACTGAACATAATGAGATGACCTTCGTGTCCCCGAAATATGAGTATAAACAGGAACCGCTACAGAAGACTACTGTAAGCGATAATTCTTTTATTATTCCATCGAAACGTCAAAGGACTTATCTCTCATCGACTTCACAACGTAAAGATTTCGCATACAACTCTAGAATTAAAATTCCAACACTTTCATCTGATGATGATGAGCAAAGAAATTCACGACCTAATGAAACATTATAGCTTTCTCTGGAAGAGGATGAGGATGAAGAGGAGGAGGGAGTAAAAGTGGAAAAGGATGTTAATGATTTAGCAATACCATCACCAATGCAAGTAGAAACCCCATCATCGCCATTGCAAAGATCCTTAGATTTAAATAGTTCTTGGTCAGAATATGGAGCAATTGGACGTAAATATATAGAGATGTTTATGAGTAAAAATAAGGAAATAATTGATTATAATTTTGGAGTTGAACAAGATGGTAGTCTTAACAAAATGAAAATTTTAAAATGTGCTTTTAAAGTAGATCGTAGAGATTTAATTATTATTGATGAGGAATATTATTAGGGTACTATTGGTCTATTTGAATTGATCTTCATGAAAGAGCCACATGATTATACTGAAGATGATTTAAAAACATAAGAATATTCTTGCTCAAACTAATGTACACAGAGCAGATTACAGTAGCGAGGGAAAGCTTCGTGGGAATAAGGGTCATAAATGGAAGAAAATAATTAGTCCATTATTTCCTCCAAAGAATATTGTAAAAGGCAGCGGTTATATGTGTGTTAATGATAAAGCAGTGAACTGTGTACATTGGAATGATCCGAACGAATTAGTTGAACGTTTGAGACTTTTGATAGCATCATCTGCTGCAGGACATACGAATCATCATAATGAGATACAATCAATAATTGAGGACCTTCATGAAGAACGTATTATCCTATAAAAGAGATTACACTTTTCATATTTTCCCAGTTGATTGTGTTACTTCACAATGTCGATAAATAAATTTGGAGGTATTTCCACTACCAGTAATGTGAGAAAATATTTCCGCAAAACTGAAGATGAAACATTAAAATTTGATAAACGTATGAATGCATTTAATGCTAAGGGGAATATTATTTCAAATTTAGGATTTGATGCTACTGATGAGAAATGTGCTGTGAATATGCGTGTTCTGCTGGACAATATGAATGATGAACGTGAGAAACTTAAAAATGAAATGCAAGAAAACAGTGATATTTTACGAAGTATTGCGTTAAGACTGGATGAAACCCAGTTAAGGCTGAATGATTTTCAAGTGAAATTGAGAAATTTCATGCAGAAACATGCTGAAAATAATACAGAATTAAAAAAAAAAGGCTATTTTTCATGGGGAGAATCATGCTAACGAGAATTCTTTTTGAAATAATTCGTCAAAGAGTTTTATTAGGAAAAAGAAACTTTTACTACCATCAGTGCTGGATGTACCCTTGTAAACCCAACACATACCTGAAGAGTTATGGATAGTGAAGAAAAGAAAAAATTGGTCGAAGAACTGCGCATGTACCAGCCAGTTGGAATTTTCAACGTAGAAGAGTTATAATACGAGGCTTCGATGACCTCTGGCAAGCAGATCTGGTTGATATGAAGAATTATGCTGACGGAGGTTAGCACTATATTCTCACAGTTATTGATGCATTGTCGAAATTTGGATGGGCAGTAGCACTAAAAACCTAAACTGGCAAGGAAGTGACAGCCGCATTTACGAAGATTCTGAAAAGTGGGAGATGTCCCAAAAATTTGCAGACAGATGATGGCAAGGAGTTTTATAATAGTGATTTCAAATCGCTTATAAAAAAACGTAAAATAAATCATTACTCAACATACAGCGTATTGAAAGCTACGATAGTTGAGCGCTGGAATCGCACGCTGAAGACTGAAATGTGGAAACGATTTACGTTGAATGGAAATTATAAGTGGCGAGGTATACTGCAGCGACTAGTTGAAGACTACAACGCAAGAAAACATCGTACTATAGGAATGCGACCAGTTTATGTGACGCCAGATCATGCTAATATGCTCCTGACTACAGTATACAATATAACGAATCTATGTGTGTTCCAAGACTCCTATCTCCACACATAGTCGTATAAAAGCATACCTCTAGGATTGACGCTATGAATATCACCCGGTAAGGGGAAAATAGATAAATTTACTATATTACATAGTAGTTGGGCGCCAGGTTCGTTGACGGAACCATAGCATCGGGAATCCAGCGGCATGTTACCTTTCCAATCACCAGGCTAGCTAGGTGTGTAAAATGGTAGAGGGGGGGGGGGGGGGTAAGGGTTAGAAGTGTATGTTTCCGGTGAGGAGACAGGATTTCATAAGTAAAACAATAAAAATTCAATCGGGAAGAATTTTGTATTTATTTTCCCGCGTTACTATGTTCTCAATCACATTCATCCACATAACTGCCGTCACACAGGGCATACGGATAGGACACACACATTCATTCTAGACATGTGAGACGGAACTACGGGGACTCGACTCGGGCAAGATATTCGCCCGCACCACTCTGTGTGTATTGATAGTTTCTCCTGATGACGGAGACTAGATGATCCCGTTTATTAATGCCAAGTCCAGAAGGAGGCGTACGCTCCGAGCCTGAATACCTCGAACCCCACGGGGAAGCCCTCGGCACACACTCTCCAACCGCGCTCGTTGAAAAGGCCCCTCCGGAAGGCGATACTCAGCGTGAGGGTTAGCGACAGGACTCCCGGCACCTCGAACAGCTCCTTTCCCTAGGCAACGTCGCAGGTCCGGGGTACTTCCCTCACCCGATCGGATATCACCCGTCCCAGGGACAGGGGTCGGCGTACCCGGCTCGTTAATGATTCTATGAACCAACCGAAGGTCCTTCTACTCTCCTCTAAGTTAGGGGATTAATCTACTCCTTACAGGAGTCCTTCCTTCTATATGTTGCCCTTCGGCAGGGGGATTCCTAGAGAGTGATGTCCTGAGTTAACCCTGGACCTCGCGAGGAGGGGACCTCTCCACCCTCTCGCGATCGCCCACTCACCAGCCAATACACCCGGAGTAGAACACCGGGAGAGGCTACCACTCACCGGGAAAACCATCTCCGGGGAAAGCCGGGAACTGCGGGGAATTCCTCACAGGGGTCTCCTCAGCACACCTCCCCCTTCCTGGGACGATCCTCCCTGCTAAACTACAAACACACAGAGGGTTATGGAAAGATGCTACCTTCTAACCTGTCCCTTTCAATTCCAGAAGCAGCTCCCCGCAGGTCCTCCTGGTCACCTCCTCTCACCGCTTCCTGGAAGGCTCCCGTCCAGGTTTCTCTCCAGGCTTCCCAACGGTTCCCTCTCTCTCAGTTGTTCTCTTCAATTCCGAGTCCACGAATTAACCTCCTTCTCCTATGGTCTTTTCAGTAACTCCGATTCGCAACCCTTCGCTCCGCTGTACTGCCAATTAAAGGGACGATCCTACCTCTTCCGTGGGTCTTCGCATTAAGAGAGCTATCCCTCACTCGATCGGTCTCAGATCATCTTCTCCTTCCATTCCCCACTCCTTCGTTATTTCCATCCCTCCTTGTTGATAGTTTTTGTCAACATTGGGCGATTATATGAAGATTCCATATAATATGATAGCCTATTGATTGGCCGATCGGAGTCCTCGGTGGCATCTTATTCGCCCATCGCTCCGCATAACCAGGCAGCGGATGTTTTTGGCTCTGGTCGTATTTTCGGGGTAGATTCCTCTCACTCCGAAAAGGTTTTACACGTCGGAGTGGGTACTCTCTCTCTCTTCTTCTCTCTCTCGGCTCGACGATTCGCCATCACCTCCTGTGCTACTTCCGGCCTGACGTCCCCTAATTTTCTAAACTTTACAACAAATCCCTGCTATCCCGCCTCGCATTCTCCATAACGATACCTTGCACACAATCACCAGACACACTTTAACCCAGAAATGGACTGATTTTCATGATTTTTAGAGGAGGTCAATATCAGGGTAAAGGGAGAGAGAGTCGCACTATAAGGATCTCTCCTCAAACACTCGGACCGTCTTTCTACCCTTGGGGCCTCAATTTTGACCACTTGTTCTAATTATATTCTTGGGACGGGGTACAATGAAAACCCCCGTCACAACAATAATATAAAGATTGTTGGCCGTGCCAAGTTCAAAGTAGGTGATTTTGTACGAATGAGTAAATGCAAGAATGTATTCGCAAAGGGATACACCAAATTGGACAACTGAAATATTTAAAATTATAAAAGTGCAGAAAACAAATCCTGTTACATATTTACTTAGAGACTCTAGTGGTACTGTTATATACGGAGGATTCTACGAATATGAACTTTTAAAAACTGCTAATCCTAATGTATATCTAGTGGAGAAGGTATTACGTAAGAAGGGTGATAAGGTCTTTGTGAAGTGGTTAGGATTCGATAATACACATAATTCATGGATAAATAAAGATAATATTTTGTAAAAACATTATTTATTAATAAAATTATTCAATTTAAATATAATTAATTTATTCTATAATGACCCCATTTTGAGTCGATACAGTTCCGTGCACGCTATAACGCTTATCATCATATGGGTTGAGAGCTATTTTCCATTGTGCAATCGAATAAACATTATGCAATTTTGAGCGAATTAAATTTTGATTGCGGACTTGTACAGTAAAATTTGTTAATCATTCCTTATAGTCCTCGAAGGTTATGCTTCTAGCAACAACGTAAGTCGTAATACCTTTAGCTTTTTTGATCATTTTATTTTGTACTTTAAATGTGTACATTTTTTATCTCAGTCCAATAAACTCTGTCATTATCTGCCCATTATTCTCATCTTTCATCAGCCCAGGGACTTTTTTATTCACTAGAGGTAAATTGTACTGATTGTTGGGAGAATAATCGCTTGTATCGAATCTAGCAAGATTCTCCCTCATAATAGTGTAAATATCATCACACTCAATGCTGTATATTAGACTATCCGTATCGGTATTCGCTATGTGCACACCTACACGTTGGCAGTCAGGTAAGAATGTGTAGCAATATACATAAACAAAAAAAGTCCGGCAAAAATGACAAAATTTACCGACAGTTAGCGCTGATATTATGCATATGCATCACTACACATTCTTACCTGACTACCGATGTGTAGGTGTGCACATAGCGAATATAACGATTTACATTTGCTACCGAACGTAGGAAGCATATAATCATAATGAAAATCATACAAACATGTTTTCGTAATATCAAGAATGCTCATACCTGCGTATATAGGCTTATCGAATTTAGCTGCTAATTTTGATAATTCAATCGCGACCAAATTCTCACTGAATATAGTGCGACTGTGAAAATTAGGCTTAGCAATCATTGCTTCAGCACCGTATCTTCCCTCCTACCTACTCACGATTCAAACATCAACTCTATTTCTAACATTCTCCATAGTCTTACCGAACACCGCATTGTTCATTAATTTGAAAAGATTTTTCTCAAACGCATTTTTAGATGCCGCACGTAAACTAGTGTTCAGATCGATATATTTACGTAACCTGGTGGACTGCTTAAATCCTAAAACGCGATGAATGTATTTTAAGACAATACCATTACGCATACATTGCTGTAAAGCACGATAGGGTATAACATAGCGTTCCTTATTTTCTAAAGTTGCAAGTAGCTTCTTCTGACGTGTACGCGGTGAGGTATCACGTACGGGACAAAATGGAAGGTCGGAATGTTTATCGTGAAGCATGCTCGGATACTCTAAGTTAACCTCTAAAATATACCCCTCGGGTGAATCTATCGCTATATTAGAGATATCCAAATTATTAACATTTTCAATCCAACGAAATCCGTGAGTAGGTAGCGGTTGAGACATTGCCCACCCATACAAATTATTTAAATCGTAGTACATTAAATACTTAGAAGGTTCCTCGGGATTGTAGTTTTGCATGTACCGATTGTGTTAGCCTTTTCATAGCGGTGCGAGCATTGGCTTAAACCACCACGTATGCCCCGTTCTACGAAAAGCAGCATTTCTATGTCAGTGAAAAGTTCTAATCTTATTCCTGTATGTTTGAGCATTGCATCCCAAGTGAAGCCTGGGAGTGTATAATAATGAGCAGGATCCAAATTATAAGTTTGCATGCAGCTATCACGAAAATTTTCGAAAACGTCAGCCAATAATAGTACATCAGTTTTCAAATAGAGATCGCTATACTCCCCAAGTGTTCGCATTTGAAATTTGGTCCATACCTCCTTAGCGTGATTATACGCACCCTCACTAATATCACTATCGGATAATCTATTATAGAATATCTCACGCGCGCGCGTGGAGTTAAAGCAATTTCTTCCAGACGGTTCAGACTATCTATGTAATCGTAAGGAAAAATACCTTTCCTTGTCAGAAGGTTAAATTGTTCTATGTTTAAATTAGAGAATTCTGACTCTAAATTTTTTAATTGTGATCTCGTTAAATATGAACTCAATTTGTCTAAACTAAATGCCATAAATTTGAAAGAATCGATAAACCTTAGTTGTATATTATATTTACGGATGAATTTAGTGAATGAAATATACTTCTCCTTATGTACAGGTAACAAGTGTACTGAACCTTGTGACGCTACTGTCTATCCCGAGGGATAGTATAGAAGGGGAGGGAGGAGTGATCCCTCACCGATCGCTTTCGCGTCCCAATAGACGACTTCCTACAAGACCCGGGCGCCTTCGAGATAATTTTAATAATACCCGAATATTTATTTATACAGAGGGGGTTCTAACCCTCGTACGCGAATATCGGGGATGGGGTGCTAACACAATAATTCTTTAACGTCGGTTAAATTCTCTTTATTACCAATACTGTACTCAATACAATAAACGGTTCACCTTACACGGTCCAATTGGGTGACGCGAGGTCCTAAGTGTGGGCGCGGCCTGAGTAGTGCGAATGCGGCTGAAGCCCGATGACGTAGTAGTTAACCTCGCGCTCTAGCCACTAGTCGGTGTTCGCGGTGGTCCCCACCGAGTCGCGCGGTACTCGCGCGCTACCGGCGGATTCCTAAGTTAACTACTACCCGACGCTACGCGGATAAGTCCCTATTCCCGCGCGTGCGCGTCATTCGACGGTTATTCGCACTTACTCCGTTCCCGCGTACTCGATTACAACAACAACCCGGATTGTTTACGTCTAGACTTCTAAGGTCGCGAGTCCTCACGGTGGTTATACTAAGTCCGCGGCCTTGAACCGACTCAAGGGAACGATCCTGTCAACGGTCAACCTCACAACGAACGTATGCAATCGCGAACACTCCGTTACTTCGCGCTTCTACACAATAGACTTTCGTTATCGGTCCGACGGAATTACCACTCCGCTAGGTTGCCCGCTTACCCGTGACAGGTGAGCAGGGCCAGCGGTTCCCTATAAAACCGTTCGGTGCTACGAGCCCTAAAGCCTTAGCACACCCCGGGACGTCACTGGACTTTATCACAGAATGAATAATCACCCTAATTTCTGCTTACAATTGGCAGGCCCTCTTCTTTATCTCTCTCGGTTCTCTCTCTCTCACTCTCTCCCTCTCTTTCGCTCTCGCTTTCTTCTCTTCTCTCTCTCTCCTTCTCTCGTTATCGCCCTTGGTGGCTGGCCCGAAGGGCTAGGGAGTCCCGTCGTCCAATATGGGTTCGCGGCTCCCTGGCAGTTGCTGCACCTTTTCTCTTTTTCTTCGCTGTGTGGCGGCTGTCAGTGGGGTCGCACTAGTCTCGGCGGCGGGGCACTGTTGAGCACTATATGTGTCACCTTTGACATCCAAACTACGTGTGTCGGGGCAGATCGCGGGAGCAGGTAAGGCCCTGCGCCTGTCCCGGCGCTGCCCCGCTACACCCGTCGCGTGACACTAGGGAGCCGTTAAGTTATCGATCCTAGATCAATACTTATCGGTTGATAACTCCCTAGTTCGCACGCGACCCGCCTATCTAGCGCTTGAGATTAGCAAAGCGCTAGATGGCAGGTATTGTAACGCTGCGGGAACGCAACGTTACAACATTCATACAAGTTAGCGATTGTACCGAAAATAAAATGTGCATCATAACCTGATAAATTATGAAAAATTACTGGTATTACATGTGAATCTTTAAAGTTTAAATTACAATTGTTATGAGCAGGTCCCCTATATTTACCAGTTAAATGATCATGATCGCGAACACGTATTTGATTTGGAAGAAACGGCTTTTTACATATATGACAGTCGGGATCATTGTTATGACGAAAATTTTCGCTAATACTTAGCGTTCTCATAGGCACTACAGTCTTTAGTTTTTCGCTCGCTATGCTAGCAATTTTATCGAGTTCTCGCACAAACCATTCTATACACTCGAGTCCACGATATGATTTATAGGTTGAGAGCGATGAATCACGAACGCTTTTAAAATAATATCCTACACTAAAGGGTAAATGTTTTTGATAAATACTACTATTACCGCTCGTTTCATTCACTTTCTCTAATAAATATTCAATGTCTGCATATACGACAAATGGGGTCCTCTCATTTCCTTGTCACTTTTGAAGGACACCCAACGGTCCTCTTCAGGTAGCAGTATACGGACGTTTATATTGAGCTGACTGCAATCACGTTTATGAGATTGAAGTTTATCCTCATTGAAGAAATAGTGTAAACATCTAAGAGAAAAAATCATATTAGTATATAAACATTAAATAAAATTATATTAAAATATAAACAGTATAACATACCGATTACAAATAAGATGAGATTGTTTTTTTCGAGTCAGTTGTTTCTTTAGCAAGCGAGAAAGATTCGTGATACATAAAAAATGTGCTGCACTCTGATGTTCGAGAAGAAGAAGATTCGCATGTCTCGATTTCTCACATTTTGTGAGTTGAAGAGGTGCAATAATTTTATTCTCCTGCCCTTCCTGCTCATCCACCACGGTGAAAACATTAATCGACACATCATTATCTTCTTCAAATTTAGGTATCTGCCTTAATGTGGTTGGAGATGTTATACTTCTGACGTTGAAAACAGATTTAAAATGGGGGTATGAAGATTGTCGTTGTGGGTTTTTAGTTGAAATAGTCGGATAGAGTGCAGCCGTTACAGCCCATGCAAAACATGTATTATCATCACTCTGTATGTTTATCACTGCATGTTTGTTCTTAATATATTTTGGAAGGTCGATTCTACAGCCTGCATGTAGTGGATTATAGTGATTAATATTCACAATTAAATTTAATATTTTTTCCAAAGCCCACTCACTATCACGCTCTTGAAATTCACCTAATTTTGTTAAAATTTTATCTATGACGTTTGTTTTATACCAATCACTAAAAGTATCAGTCTTGAATAAAATCACATTTTTTGTGGAAATATGTTTGATATCACTAATTTCCTTGCAAATAAATTGTCCGTTGAATACCATATTTATCTTAACAGCGCTTACTTTACTAAATACTTTGTTCATGTAGGATTGCAGCATTTCTGATGCTGCCAATAGAAATTCATGTAGTTCGATATAATTAGTGTTTACTATCATACCACTACACATTCGACTTTTAAATGATGAATCAAGATCTTTCCAAATAAGCTTTTTCGCATTAATGCCCGCTCCAATTGAATTTTTATTTTTCGCCGCATGGAGAAGTAGCTTTCGAATACATTTTATTTCTGCAAGATTTTTCTGTATAGCATCTGGAGTTGCATTCCGGTTGGATTCTCTCAAATTTCGAATATAATCACGACACTTGCAAACCCACTAGCGATAATCATGCTGAGTTCTTAAATCGGGATTCTTAAGAGCGTGATTTGAAGAATAACTTTTTTCTCTTGCTGCTCTGATTAATCGGCACTGTATCTGAGCAATTTCCGTAAATACTTTCTGCCTTGCCCCTATACGTGCATTGCGGCTAGCAACTCTCAATTTTTTAATGTAATCGCGACAATCACGTACCCACTCACGATATTCATCCTGGCTATGTAAAATTCTATTTAGAAGCGACATCGTAGTTCTTTCCGTTTAAATGATCAGCGTGAAACTAATGAAAAATCTTAGATGGAGAGCCCTTCAAATAATCAGTCTCCGAGACACTTCAGTGACATAAATACTTTACGGATCAGGTTTCGCGTTGAAGAAAAAGATTGCATTCATGTTTAAAATACACATATATTCTAGATTTTTGATTCAGACATATATTTCATATAATATACATTTCTCAGTGCGCATACACCCTCATGATTCATGCAAATAGGAAGTTGTGAATTATATAAACCATCTTCTAAATTATAATTTCCCCACACATATTCATCTACATTACTAATTTTTAAATCACAAATATTCCTTAACCAATTTAACTTTTCCACCCCTTTTACAAAAACCGTATCCTCATATACATATTTTTTTATAATATTTTTATATTTATAATATGGTGAATAACCATCCATCCAATTTAGGCCATGATGATTGAAAAAGATTGAACTGAAAAAGAAATTCCTTATTCATTGAAGATAATAATTCGTTATTGTTTGTTGTAAAATATACTTACTCTGTTTTCTTTCTCTTCTCTTCACTTAACCAAGTATGTGGAAAGGGGGTGAAAATAAAATATGATGCACTTTTAGTTCTTGTAAAACTGCAAATTCTTTAACTATAAATGTCTTATCCATTAAATGGAATCCTTGAAAATCGACGAACGTTGGGATCATCATGTTAGCGTTTTTAATACTAAATTTATTACACTTTGCCGTTATTTTAAATATATTCTTTTTTTGTTTCTCTAAAGTTTTCCCCTTCTCTTCAAACCAAGTATTTCAATTCTCCCACTATCCTTAACTATTCTCTCTTTGGACCAATGGTGTTTCTAAAAGTGTCTGGTTAGTCACCTCCCACCACAGACCAAATTTTTCACATCCCTTACAGCATTTAAAAGATCTTGAGGAGCGTGTAGGGTAGTCTTCAGTTCAGTTCTAGCTTTAGAATATTGAATACTACTTTATTTTTTCGCTCAAGTTAGAAAATGTTCAGTTTAAACAGTATCACCCATATAATAGATATTGATGGATTTATGGTGAAAAAGAAAATAGTATATAAAGAAGTAGCCATAAAAGATGTAAAAACTGATTACACATATTACGCCTCGTTTAAAGTGAATAACACATTTCATGATTTAAGTATTAAAGATCAAAAAAGTGCTAACTATGTGTATAGAAATGTACATGGCATAGAATATGGAAATATGGGTTTTGAAAAGTATATACAAAGTGAAATATATGACTTCATAAGAATTGTGCAACGAGACTATATGTATCCAGTACTTGCATACAAAGGGGGCACTATAGAACGTGATATTCTAAATTTAATGGGCATTGAATGCAGTAATTTAGAATATTACAAGTGCCCCAAGTATGACAATTTAAGGCAACATTTTACAACTTTCAACCTCCCATGCGAACTGCATAAATTAAAATTCAGTGGCAGATCAGGAAAACCAATCCACTGTGTCTACCAGGAGGTGGATGTTTTCGCAAAGTGGGTGCGAAAACAAATAGAAGGTAAATAATAAAAATTAATTTCGCAATTTACTTGATATTAATAAATTTTTTGTATGTTTCAGAGTCTGTTATTAGCTGAATGGGCTAAATATTAGTTTAATTTGTATTAGTTTTTTATATAAGTTTCATTTGTATTAGTTTTTATATAAGATTCATGTTCGTTTTTAATTATATGATAAATTTTATTTAAAAGACTCTTTCTTTTCCTCTACTCCTATTTCCCTTAATTTAATCTGTAAAAAACAAAAAAAAAACAGAAAAAAGAAAAAAGGAAATAAATTTGACATGATTTCATCTATTATTCTTGTAATTATAGGAATTACTTGAGAATTCTGTCTATACGCTAAATTAATAACCATTTGATACTGCATATTTTTTCACTTTATATTTATCGACAGCTTGTATAAGAAAAAAGGAATCTGTATCCAAGGTTCAAGAAAGGTATAATGTGAAATTAAAAGAAGGACCCAAGGAGGAAAATAATAGGAGGGAATAGAATGGGTATGTGGAGGGAAAAAGACCCTTCAATGGTGTAGAGGTAGGTTGAGAGGGAAGAAAAATGGTTAAATGTGAAATCAAGTTAAATGGCGGGTCCATAGTAGGAAAATAGTGGGAGGGTCTAGGATAAGTATGTGGAGGGAGAAAAGACCCTCCGAGGGCAGGACTAAGAAAACAAAAATGGCAGTCCTTAAGATGCTTAAGACCCCTAGAGGTGTAGCTGCCCCAGTAATTTTCGTGATCGCCACCTAGTGGAGAAAAAAGAAACTTTTTCCTCCACCAACTAAAATACAAAAAAAAGTTCTCTGGGTAACTGTCAGGATAACTAACCATCCGGGCCCTAGGGTGATGGGAGAGGGGTAACCCTTAGGGAACTAGTGGACCCGTAGGATAACTAACCATCCGGACCCTAGTGACATGGGAGAGGGGGTAAGCCTTAGAGAACTAGTGGACCCGTAGGATAATTAACCATCCGGGCCCTAGGCTGATGGGAGAGGGGTGAGAGACTCTAAGAGAGAAAGAGAGGGTGAGAGGGATCTCTCTCTCTCTCACTCCCCATAGCCAAAGCATTTCCTCCGCACACCCGCACCCTCCTCATCACCCAATAAACCCTAGCTCTTAAGAAGACACTTCCCCCCGCATACCCGCACTCCCCTCATCATCCAATATACTCCAGCTCTCAAGAAGACACTTCCCCCCCGCACACCCGCACTCCCCTCACCGCCGTGTCACAGGAAACCCCTAGCTACCACTACTTGCCTATAATTATTGAAGATACAAGGTTTAAGTAATAAATGGATTTTTCATCATTTAAAATTGTCATTAACTGTTTAGTATGTATATTTAAATAGTCAGCTTGGGTACTTTTATATTTGAGATGTAGTTTCAGTAGCAAAGTAACAATTGAAAGGAAAATTGTATTATACGTATCCAATTTTAATTCAAACCAATTTTCTCTTAAATAGCATTTTTTTATATTATAAATTTATCTTATTTACAGGTTATCGTAGAAAGAAGAAGGGGCATCTACAATGGTGGAAAATTGACTAAGCTGTCACATATTTGCGTAAAGATAAGCATATAAAACATTTTAACATACGTAAATTGTTAGTGCCTAACTATTGAAGATAGATGGTTTTAGTAATAAGTAGATCTTTCATCATTTAAAATAGTCATTAATTTTTGTATATGTATATTTAAATAGTAAGTTTGGGAACTATTATATATGACTTGAGCTATAAGTAGCAAAGCAACAATTGAAAGAAAATTGTATCGTATAATACCCATCTAATTTTAATTTATACATATTTTATCTTAATTAGCAATGTTTATATTATAATTTTCTTATTTACAGGTTATATCAGAAACAAGAAGGAGCATCTAGAATAGTGGGAAATAGGCTAAGCAGTCACATGTTTGCGTAGAGATATGCAGATGAAACAATATAACTTACGAAAATTTTTGGTGACTAATTTTAATGAAGATAGAAGGTTGTAGTAATAAGTAGAACTTTCATCATCTAAATTTGTCATTAATTGCTGTATATGTAAATGATATTGATTAATACATAAGAGGAATAATGAAACGTGATTATATTTCTTCATACGCAAATGCAGTTATACAATGCATTGTAAATTGTTATTCAATTAGAAGTGTACTATTTCGTATAGGAGCAGACAATTCTCTAAAATCTTTTATTTTTGCTTACAGAAACTTTTGATAAATCTTTAGAGAATATTGATATTAGACAATATGCTGAAATCCAATTTGTTGGAAAGCGGTAGTATGATGCTGGTGATTTAATCACTGTTCTGTGTGATAAATTAAGTTGCTTGAATCGCGTTGTGCAACATTATCTAACAAAAACGGACAAATGTAGTACTTCATGTTATCATACAAATATTACCCAATCTTAAAATAATATTTTATTACTTATGCTATTTGATGGTATGAAGAGTTTGTTAATTCCCAAAAAATTATGCAAAAGTAATTCTTGGAGCACATGAAAGAAATAATTCAGAGCAACTTCTTCAAGTGGAAAAAAACTATTGAATTCTATGTTCAGTAATTGCATGAGTTCCTTAGAACTTCAGCAAAAAATTGCTAGTACAGTTACTAACAAAGTTCTGATTGTTAAATTATCATTATATAATACCAAAACTGAAAATATAGAAAACGTTAAAGATTGGATTGTTCTTAAAAACTGAAACATTAAAGGTATACCTATTGAGAAATTAGAAATGGATGATAAAGCTTATAAAGCAAATTGTGCGATTTTCCATGACGGCAAGGATGCTGCAACTGGTCATTATACGTCTATGATACGTAAGGATAAATCATGGATATATGCGAATGATCATATCGTTCAAAAGAAAACATGGCCCAGAAATTCAAAAGGTACGTTTATCATATTCTTTAAGGAAATTTAATTAATTCAATATTACGTTATTCGTATCTCTAACGACTGCTTTTATAAATGTTGAACGTTGTTTTCATGGGTAAAAACATCTTAACATGTTCAACAATATTAGCACCACGGCTGCGTTTAAAACGCCATTTCACTAAATATTGGCCGCAATTATAGCGCCTTCGGCTGCAATATATCTAGTGAGTAAACTATTTAAAAATGATATGATTTCCACAATGAGTTTCTATCATTATTAAATTATTTTCTCACTGAGTATCGCGCAGTTTCAAATAAAATCTCGTAATACATATTTTAGTGTAGAAAATTATTGTATCTTTCTTCAGCAAAACTATTTATATCGAGTTGATATGTAACTTTTCAAAATATATATTTAAAATGTTGTACTTTTCCTTTTTTAATATTGTTAAATAAAATTGATTATTGTTAACAACATAATTATTTATATATTTCAATTTATATTCCCGTCCAATAAACTTTAATTATAAGAATACACATTCTTTCTTTAAGAGTTTCACTACATTTTGTATTATTTGCATAAAGAAATTCTTAAGATGTATCTTTGTCACATTACAAAAAGCTCTGAGATCCCCCAAAAAAACACTTTCGTGTAAAAAAAAGACGGCAAGTAATTGAAAGTGATTCCACTGAACAAAATAATCTATAAGACCAAACATTTTTTAAACTCAAACGTTACTTTACAAATTTCTAGGTAAATATATTTCCACACATCAAACATCAATACTTTTACAATAAAAAATAATACATTAAAAACGAAATATTGCAGAAAAAGAATTTTAGACAAAAATATCTGAAAAAACACTTTACAGTTAAATATTTCAGAAAAGGAAGTAGTTCTTCTGGTTACTTAATAAATATATCTGGCAACATAAAGCATGAAGATCAAATAAATTAGGCAAGTAAGTCAATCAATCGACAACATAAAGTATTGAGATCACATAAATTCAGGCAAGTAAATGAATGAATAATTAATTATTATATAATTTTAGTATACGTACACAGTGGGAAGTTGAATCGTTTGTGGTTTCAACTACAGTGTAGTATATCATTTTCCAAGTTAAATTACAGAGTGAAGCTAGCTGAACCACCCACGATTCAATTTCCTACTGTGTACTACTTGCCGGAACGGGCCAAATGTGTACTGTAGATGATAGTTCAAAGTGCAACTGATGAATACTCAAATATACTTTACACTTTTCGGCCCGTCCGGGCAAGTAGTACATAGTAGGAAATTGAATCATAGGTGGTTCAGCTAGCTTCACTCTGTAATTTAACTTGGAAAATGATATACTACACTGTAGTTGAAACCACACACGATTCAACTTCCCACTGTGTACGTATACTAAAATTATATAATAATTAATTATTCATTCATTTACTTGCCTGAATTTATGTGATCTCAATACTTTATGTTGCCGATTGATTGACTTACTTGCCTAATATATTTGATCTTCATGCTTTATGTTGCCAGATATATTTATTAAGTAACCAGAAGAACTACTTCCTTTTCTGAAATATTTAACTGTAAAGTGTTTTTTCAGATATTTTTGTCTAAAATTCTTTTTCTGCAATATTTTGTTTTTAATGTATTATTTTTTATTGTAAAAGTGTTGATGTTTGATGTGTGGAAATATATTTACCTAGAAATTTTTAAAGTAACGTTTGAGTTTAAAAAATGTTTGGTCTTATAGATTATTTTGTTCAGTGGAATCACTTTCAATTACTTGCCGTCTTTTTTTTACACGAAAGTGTTTTTTTGGGGGATTCAATTGACTTATATATTTCAAAGAGTTTGTGCCCAAAATTACCTGCAAGCGTTTCACTATTAAAAATTGGCTTCCAAATTTTTTAATTTCTCCACCTTTTCCTTAGGTTTATCACTCAACATTAACATTCCTTTATGTTTCATTCTATAGTAAACTGGTATCATTTCTGACTTCTTCTATTAAATATTACAGCTCAAGCCTGCACAATAACACAATAAACACGTTATTGCAATTCAATCTGAAATAAAATCTCTTTAAGTACCAAAAAATATATTACATATTATATTATAAAATTCAATATTATTCTTATAAAAAATTAAATTTGAATAATTTTTTTGGAGATAATAAAAATTACTTTGTAGTCTGTCTAGGAAAGCGTATATAAATATTTGGTTGTAATACTTTTATATAATATAATTAAATATTACGTAACGATTACAAAATATTCATCTACTTTTCTTTTATCGTAGTAATAAGAATGTTTTATTGTCTCCTGAAAATTTGTTTGTATATATAATAAATAGAAGCTGTTATTGTCTCATGGAAAACTATTCTTATATGTGATATAACCTATCGGGCAGTTGAAGTCCATATGACTTTAAAGAAAAGAAAAAGTTAAACATGAATTTTGTTAATGACTTCCATACCTGAAATTTTAGCATTTGTTTATCAAATATCTTAACAATTTCTTTTAATTAATATGCTCCTGATAATCACCTATACATATAAATGTTGAAAGTATACTTCTCCTTGGTCCAGTGTTGAAAATATGTAAATATTAATCTTATTTCATCCAGTCAGCTCTACTATCCTTAGCAATGAAAGTAGAATTGTTCTATCTCAATTTATCTGAAAAAGAAATTTCACAAAGTACCATAAAGTATATTAACATCCTGTATTCCAAAATATAATGTTATACTTATCTAATAATTGTCGACTCCTTAAGTCATTATTATTCGAATTTATTTGTCATTTTGAAAATTTAACACATTCACTAACATAGCAAAAATTAAACTCACTGTGTTAAATATAAATAACCTCACATTACAATCGACAGTTAACAGTAGGCGACGGATTAATTATATCGATTACATCGATTTTATTTGCTAGTTCACAACACTGATTTTGTCGTTGAGTATAACCGGTTGGCAACACTGAGAAAAAATGACGTAATTTTCTTTAGCGGTTAACTTCAGCCAGAGACATACATTCTGGTTGCCGAAGAAGAAAATGACGGAAAGAAATCAATTTTTTCGTTATATATATAGCTAACAGATTATGAGATCTCTGGATTGCCTGAACCAAATTTGATGTTTATGGTCTCAAATGAAAGCTTGTTCAAAACCAGTTTAGGAAAAGCTTTAGTTAAATCATGACAATGGATTATTCACGGAAATAAATCGGTTTGAAAATTGGAACGGAAAAACTTGATGTATAAGTTACACGGTAGCGTCGGCGGTACTTTTATATGTACTTGCCTTCGAGACACTACCGTATCTCTTGATTCTAAATGGAGAATATTAGGAACTGCTATACAAACAACAATAGATGTAGCTGACCATATTATTATGTGTATATGTTTGCTGCGTAATGTTATTGTTGACAGAGAGGGCATTACCCATAATCTTGTAGGAACAAATACATTATGGGAGGGTAATTTTACGAACGCACAAACATTAAGTTTGGGAAGATCAAATCAAATTTCCCAAAACATACGGAATTTGTTCAAATCTTATATTTGCCGGAATCCAATTTAGATTATAATTATAATTATCCTTTGTTTAAGATCCGTTAATAAATATTAATATTTTGTATCAGTTTAAGACTCAGTGCTTTATTTAAATTTCAGTTTACGCGATAAGAGAATCTTACTTGTCATTTCTGTTTTTCCTGCCACTTCATTCCACAATTTGTTTAAAACAAATCTATTGTGGTGCAATCGATCCTTTTGATCCCACAAGGGGGCCCTTAAATAAACTTTGGAGATAAGAATTTATAAATCCTTCATCTTAAATTAAATTCGATTGTATTTAACTCAGTAGGAAGTCAATACGCCAACTGATAGGTAAATACCTATAGAAGTATGCAATAAGTAGGTGGAACGATACATTGGTCAATGTGTCATTGATTAAATCTACCCTTCGATAGCATCGCCGCTCTCATCGCAGCTTCATTATAAACATATTTCGCGCTGCTTTTGTCGCCGCTCTTGTCGACGCTCGATTCTCCAACATGAACGCTGCCTAACCTCTTTTAGGAATGCCCGAATGTCGAACCCTATTGCTAGCCGAATATTTGATTATTCACCGCACTTTTTACATACTACGTGTCTCCTCTAGGTAGTGACACACACCTGTTTGGAGACCGCATCGCGATAATAATTCAGTTTGCATACCTTTCAGTCACAGGCAATATATATCGAACAACGGTATTCCGTGCCTACAATGCCTCGGAAAGGCTCCTTTTCTTTAAGCGGATATTATTTTTCGCAACCAAAATCCCTCGGGTACTAGTTAATTTCGCCGGGTCTTAACATAATACACGCGTGCTTAACAGATAGATACTTGAAAGGCAGTGCGTGCCTCACCGCGTGCTCGTGGTAGCACTGAGGTCTGCGCGAAAGCTCTCGCAATACGACCAATCGCCCGTTAGGTGCGAAAATTCAAAATTCTTAACGTGGCAGGTCCCGTTTGGAACTGCCACGTTACAATGTATTTTGATTTTGCCTTTATACTTTACTTTGTTTAATTTTATTATGACCAATATTTTTGAACAGATTAAAATGCATAATTCAGTTTTAGTTTTTTGTAATTATTATAAATAAATATCTAAGCTATTTAAAAAAAAAAGAACAATTGAAAAGGCTTATATTACTATACCTTACTTAATATTATTAGTCTTTATATGTTGAAAATTTCAATAAATTTGTTTCGCCCGAAACTTTTGTATGCAACTCTATCTCATATTTGAGATCATTATTGTTTAAGTCATTGTTTTAAATTCACTGGAAATTTTTCGACATTATTAATCTCAACCTATAATATTGTTTTCTAGAAAGTTGGATGCGACTGGGTGATAGATTCTAATGCAGTAGAAGATAAATGCGGCATTTGTAAAGGCGACGGAACTAAATGCACTGTAGTACAAGGTGATTTTATGAAAACTAATACAGAATTCGGTAAGATTATTGTCCAAACTTACTAGTAGCGTGGTATCCATTTTTATCAAATTTATCAATATCCAAACATTTATTTGAATTTAGAGTACACCAAAATAGTTAGAATACCTAAAAGAGCTCGCAGCATAAACATAATTGAGGCGAAAAGCAGTCCAAATACTTTAGCTGTGAAACTTGTCAAAAGCGATTCTTACTGTCTTAATGGGAACAAGTAAGTGTTGATTAGTAATTCCCCATAAACCTGTAACCAGTGAAAAAAGTTAATAGGATAAGCTACTATTACTTTGAAGGTAATTTATGTAACTCTTATTATTTGAATTTCATGGAACGTTATATAAACTTCGTAACACGCCATTTTACCGGAATTAGTTTTTAGACTATATATCTAAACAAAATATTTAGAAACTGAATATTACATTGGTCTTGATCACTTCGGCACCTGTCTCTATTAATAAAGTTAATAAGTAAGAAACTTCATTTAAACTATTGTTAGTTGTAAACCTTTTTGATTTGCACGACTGGGGGAAATCATTCACAACGAATTCTTTCCCATTGATATTTTTCCATTGAATAAATCACACCAGTTCTTAAGGGAAAAAGCCTTTCAGCATAAAAAAACCCTTTATTAAAAGAGTTCTAATACATTTCACTTTACACTCGTATAATTTTCGTGGATACAAGCTTCGTCGCGCGACGATCTTATATTATATCACACATTCGTTCGTAAATCGTACAGATTCTTAACTTCGTTAATTGTTCCTCTTCGACTAGTAGAGATCAGTGGGAACAATGTCACCTCGATTCTTATTCTGTTCCTTTTCGACTGACCAAAACTAGTGGGAACTAAATCACTTCGATTTTCGCCCTTCGTCTTACATCCGTCTCGTTTTAGGATTCGTAGCTAACTGACTGCTAGTCGTCAACTCGACTCCTTCATTTTTTTACCAAACAAGAAACATAAGACATACGTTGCTAATATACAGGGTTTTATCCTAACAGAGAAGCATAGGAGATTCGTGTTAGTTGACTATAGAGCCGTGGAGCATGGAATCCGAGAGACCTTATTGGTCAATTCTGTGTAGTGCCAACATAAAATAGGTCGTTGCCAACAGATTTTGTCTCTAATGCTTCTCGTAAGTGGAAATAGCAGAAATGTCAAAAAAAGTGAGGTTACTAAAGGTAAAAGTAAATATTAATGAAGGGATAATAATAAAGGGTATGTGACAGTAAAAATAAATATGATGTAAAGTCAATTTTAATGTTCAATTTATTAAACAATATTGATTAAGTGTTTTTTAATGTTCAGTTATCTGTTGTAGTGAAATTAAGAGGCTTCGCTTTAGATATGAATGGAGGGAGGAACCTGAAGAAGATGATTAAAGTAAAGTTTCAAGCGATGGAACTAAGAATTTTGATGAATATGATATTGTTACGAGACCTCAATTCCTGAACAATTTTTCATTGGTGGTAGCAAACAGTAAGTTGAACCACATAATCTAATTTGTTATATTTTGTAAGTCATAATATAATAAAATGATTGCAGGTAGACTGTAGATAATAATTCCAAGTTTTGCTAATTGCGGCAAAGGTTTTTTAATAAATGTGCAGAAGGAAGAGTGATTTCGATTGCAGCTACAACGATGCATTACAATAGTTGCAGGGATGTATACAATTTCTATTATCGCAATTAATAGTATTTATTATGTAATTTGTTTCAACCATTAAAGAGAGGCATATTGTATTTAAAGCTACGTAAACCAATTAAGATTATAATTTTGTACATTTACTAAAACACATATTCTTTTACAGAGCCATAGCTGGAAGGTACATGAGCTTTTTATCAAGATTCTATGGATTCAGCGGCTTATGATGATTCAGTATAAGAGGTTTATACTCTGGATGTGGGATGCAAAAATTTTCATGTTTACTGCAGCCAGGAATTGATGTATTCCAAACATGAAAATTTTTGCATCCCACATCCAGAGTATAAACCTCATATACTGAATCATCATAAGCCGCTGAATCCATAAAATCTTGATAGAAAGCTCATGTACCTTCCAGCTATGGCTCTGTAAAAGAATATGTGTTTTAGTAAATGTACAAAATTATAATCTTAATTGGTTTACGTAGCTTTAAATACAATATGCCTCTCTTTAATGGTTGAAACAAATTACATAATAACTACTATTAATTGCGATAATAGAAATTGTATACATCCCTGCAACTATTGTAATGCATCGTTGTAGCTGCAATCGAAATCACTCTTCCTTCTGCACATTTATTAAAAAACCTTTGCCGCAATTAGCAAAACTTGGAATTATTATCTACAGTTGAACCTGCAATCATTTTATTATATTATGACTTACAAAATATAACAAATTAGATTATGTGGTTCAACTTACTGTTTGCTACCACCAATGAAAAATTGTTCAGGAATTGAGGTCTCGTAACAATATCATATTCTTCAAAATTCTTAGTTCCATCGCTTGAAACTTTACTTTAATCATCTTCTTCAGGTTCCTCCCTCCATTTATATCTAAAGCGAAACCTCTTAATTTCACTACAACAGATAACTGAACATTAAAAAACACTTAATCAATATTGTTTAATACATTGAACATTAAAATTGACTTTATATCATATTTATTTTTACTGTCACATACCCTTTATTATTATCCCTTCATTAATATTTACTTTTACCTTTAGTAACCTCACTTTTTTTGACATTTCTGCTATTTCCACTTACGAGAAGCATTAGAGACAAAATCTGTTGGCAACGACCTATTTTATGTTGGCACTACACGGAATTGACCAATAAGGGCTCTCGGATTCCATGCTCCACGGCTATATAGTCAAATAACACGAATCTCCTATGCTTCTCTGTTAGGATAAAACCCTGTATTTAAATTACAATAGATTGCTCGTTTCCACTCACTCGTATCTTTACAACTAGGAATATGCAGAGCGTCAGGTCTTTCGATTATACAATAACTCAACTATCTCAAAAATGGAAACATTTAAAATGTAAGATTCAATATTTTTTACAAGCAGTGATGTTAGATTGTGACGAAATTCTTTCTCCACCATACGGTCGTAGTCTCACCAAAATACGGAGGTGGTTTAGCATCGGTGAGACATCCCTATTCATGCCCCTATGTGATATCCACGCACACTAGTATTACAATGCTTCGGTGTCTAGGCTGCCTTTGATGGATTTCAATCGCATTTGCGACAGTAATGCCGATCTGTGGACGGATAGATTCCCCACCATACATCGGCAGACTCAGCAACACCTAAAGCGATGCTATGGTGTGCGTGACTAACGAACAGGGACATGAGTGGGACTTTCTTACAGATGCAATCATCACTAAATGTGTAGGTGAATTTGCGAACGGATGGAGTCCGTCCATCCGCAGGTCGACATCTCTAATTTGATGCACCCTAATCGTAAGAGAGAGCGGTAAGGTAAAGTGGCCAATACTGGGACACTTACGACAACCTAAGTCACATATACATAAATGAAAAAAAGTATAATGCTTTATTCCATAAAAGAAAAATTATAGCAGGTAGCCAACACATTCGTGATCCGTTTCCCATAATAATATAGGATGATTAAAGCATTATAAGTATTAAAATACTGTATTTTAAAAGATAGTCATTTGACCATTACTGGGACAGCAGTTTTGGAGTTAACCCTAAAGTGGAACACACCGTGCCCAATACTGTGACAAGCAAAATTGATATGCGCCAGTTAGAATTAAGTTACGAATTCACATTAAACTTGCAGGATACGTTAAAAGAATAAAAATCGATTATTTTGTGGAACATAAGAACGTCATTTATTAATCTTAATTTCTTAATAAAATACGTATGAACATGACATAAACGTTTGTCATATCAACATGAACATTTTATCCTTAACACGTTAAGCGCCACGCCGAATTTGCGTGCCTTTCCGTTCAGGCCACAGTTAGCCGTCAGGCGGGCTCTGCCGGGCTGCTTATCTTGTTTCAATAAATTACATTAATGTTTTTAAGTATTATATTCTTTTCCTTGAAGCATTGACCAAACTAAAACCGATATCGCATAATTTAAATGTTCAGTCTCACAAGTATGCAAAGACGGACACACGCGCCGCGATAGAAGAACGAAAAGTCTGCCGTCGGTCCGTAGGGACCGACGTGGCCTGAACGGAAAGTCTAGCGTCGGTCCCTAGGGACCGACGTGGCGCTTAACGTGTTAAATAAAATAATTTATTTTTCATCTTTTAGATAACATTAAACTAATACAGTCTTTAAATGTTTGGTAACAGTTTAAATATCTAATTATAAGTATAAAAAATCTTTAAATCTTTTCCTGTTTTATTTTTAATTTTGATTGCAGACATTGCACTTCAACATGCACAAGCTCTCGTTCAATTTCTTCAATATTATTGATTAAGGTGCTCATTTTTTCTTCAAGAACAACTCAGTTCTCTTTATTCTCTTCGTTTTTTATGGCAATTTTAAGAGCTTTAATTTGTGAATTCAAATTTTTTTGTCGTTTCTTAACTGCTTCTTTTTCTCTTGAAATGATTTAGCTACGGTATTTTCTTAGTCTTTCAATACTTTCTTGTCTTCTTTCTTTTTTTTTCAATTCGATTTGGGTTTGCCGTAATATTTTCTCATTTTCTTTTTTCTGAAGAGTTTTTATAACTTCTCCTACAGTATTGACAGTGACCTCGCTCCTGTCAATTTTCCTCTTTTTCGGTTTAATTTGAGGGATTTTTGCAAATTTGAGAATTTCCGGAGAGATATTCAAATCCCCGTTAGCTACAATATACGCATACATTAAAATATTATTAAAAATATGGTATTCTATGTTAGTCATATATATTAGTAAAACAAAAATACTCACTCGTAACAACCTTAACTTCTTTGTTTTGATTCAAACTTTTCGATAAACTTTTTGTTTCTTCTGTTGTTAAAGTTTTCTCACTATTAAAGTCTGTTACTATAGATTTAGATTGACTTGTATAAATTGATGAGCAACTTGTCGATAAATCTAAGACTGTGTCTTTTTCAGTATCACTGTGGAGACTTGATAGACTATTATCAGGATTGTCCTTTAGAGTGCCGATCGATTGACTTGTAGAATCCAATGACTCATTGGTGGATACGTGTGACTATATCTACTTCTATACCACTATGTAGAATTGAGATACTATCATTAAGTGAATGGTCCTGACCATTAGTAGATTCTTGAAAAACGGTATTTTCAACGAAAGTACTCACATCTGAAAATAGCAAAAATGTGAATTATAATTTTGAATATATTTCAAATATAAATATTTATTATAACCAACCTTGTGAGTTTTCAGAAGAGACAATATTAAATGTATCCATATTATTATGTACAATCTCTTCTGATGTACCAGTTCGCAGACATGAACTTGATAAACTGTCGTCAGGAGTAGGAATCCCATAGATATATGCAGGATCGTCTGTCATAAGTGCCTCGGTTTCCACAACAGTCTCTTCGACGACATCAGTGCTGATATCTAAAAAAATACGTGTATTATTATTACGAACATAATTCAAATTTAAATAATAATTTTAACTAACCATGTAACTCATTAGAAACAACAGAACCAGTATTCTCATGTGCACTACATGTTTCATTTAAAGCTATATCTTCTTGATTTTCAACTGAATTGAAAGAATTTGTTGGCTGACTTAAGTTATCTAAACTGCTGTTTTCTATCAAGTCTTGTCGAAATACTATTTCTAAATTGGTTATATCTTTATCTTCAAATGCCACTGTGGTATCATTTATGACATCAACAACACCAATATTGCTAACATTGTTCGGTGAATTACGATTTTCTATTCTTGTAATGTTATTTAAGATGAAGAATAAAATTTACATTCGTATCACCATTCCGTAAAATTAAGATAAATAATTGAAACATTAAGTTTTAACAAATCATATGTAAAATTGATCGAACTTCATAATTTACAATTAAAATAAGTAATAATAGACTCATGAATGAATAAAAATAGTAGACATTAAGTAGTTGCATTAAGAAAATACGAAAGTCTCATTTATTTACCAGAAGTGCCTCTTAATTTTCTCCAAGTTTCAAAGAGACCTAACATAATGTCTCTAATCCAGAATTCATTCGATTCATTTCTTCTGAAATCATCCAATATACTCGAAGAAAGACATTTCCTTTCGAAAGTCTGGAGGAACGTGTCACTATTACTGAATGAGCTATTTGCAGCAGTTACTTCCTCTAAATTCTGAGCAGTCGAATTTTGTTTATTTTTTTCTTTTTGTTAAGTATATTATACTGCACTGCATCAGGGTTAAACGGAAACAGTCCACATCCTCGGAATCCACTTAAATTGCAGTTTGAAAAATTGTAAGAGTCCAAAGCAGATTTTAAAATTTCAGCGAACATATGCTTTTTAACGTCTATAATATTATTCTTTATCCTCCACGCGTCATTAGCTTCCTTATACTTGTCTTTTAAAACATGAAACAATCCTACGTCCAGTGGCCTGTATAATGTGGGTAGAATTAGGTTAAAGTCCGATCAACTCTATCTGTTTTTCTTGACAAAATTTAACTAATGGCATCGTTAAATGTGACGAGTGATTATCTGCGTATAAGATGACAGGAAACTCAATACCATTTTCAACCAGCCAGTTATAGAAAACATTTACTATATACTTATAAAAACTCTCAGAAGTCATCCAACCTTTTTCAGTATTGCCTACTGCCCAATCAGTGGGTATTTTTTCCAAAACTTCTTTCCTCGGAGTAGTTTTAAGATCAAATAAGATCATCGGAGGAAGTAGTTGTCATGATGCAGCCGCAGTGAACGAACAGTAAGACAGCTCTTCTCATTCCGGCTTACAACCTTATAGATAGCCTTCGCGCCTTTCTTGGCAATGACAGCATCATTCTTTGGAGGCACTAACATAAATGATGATTCGTCCAAATTGAATATCCTTTTTGGATCTATGTTCAAAAGATTTTTTTCTTCTAGGTATATTTTCAATTTAGCGAACCACTGCCGTAAGTCACTCTCTGATACAGATGCCCCGGTAGTGGTAAGGTTTTGAGCAGAACGGATACTCAAGTTGCTATGTCGCTTCATGAACAGTCTATACCATTTGTATCCTGGTCCATTATTGCTGAAAGGATTATTTCTTCCTGTACTCATTACATAATCTTTAACTGTATCCAACAACAGTTTTTTATTAACAGGAAACCCCCGTTCAGCACGATAGAGAATCCGGGCAACAAAGTTTTCTTCTTCAGATGCAGTGAGCACTGTCGGAGCTCCTTTTTTGGAGTTTAGCTCTGGGTTATCACTTTTCTTGAACCGGTGCAGCGTGGTCTTGGGAACTCCAAAACTTTCTGATGCTTCACGATACGACTTCCCCTTATCAATTGCGTCCAAAGCTTCTTTAATCGATTGCACATTATAATTTCTTTCTATTCTTTTCTTTTTCATTTTATTGGTTTTACTGTTCTTCTTTGACTTAGTTTTCTTACATTTCAAATCATGCTCTTTCTTCTTCTTTGACGTACTTTCAGATCCATTTTTTTTAGTTTTGGCCATTTTCTGAACAAGTTAGATATCTATAAAATTAATTGAAGTATTAATATGAATGTTTATTTATTATTTATTAGAAAATTAAATTGAATACTTATGAAAAAATATCATACCTAGATTGTATATAGAACTAGAGGTTAGATGGAGGTTAGATTGATTCACACACAATACTGCACTTCAAGTCATTTTCCTACCGACTATAAGTACTTGACTACACACGTAAAGTTCAAAAATAATGTTTAAACTCTATCAAAGTATAATTTATTGCAAAATACTACTTAAAACCCTATTGAAATACACGTCCCAGTATTGGCAACGCGAATATGCAACTCACGCTGACGATTCCGAAACTGGAACGACCAGCGCCATCCCGTTCCAGTTTGCGCAAATCATTCAAAAACTTGTCCAATAATGGAACACAAGATTTAAAAAAATATATTGAATAAAATAATCAAAATAATCACTCATTTCATTTATGAACGTATTCAAACTGTGAAGAAGTAATATTTCATTTATGTATGTGCAAAAATTCATTAAATCAAGGACAGGAAAGTTAGGCTTATACTTATGAAGCACAAGCAAACTGGAGAGTTTTGACAACGTTCATCCGCATTTATTGAGAACCACTTTTTAATATTTTTTTATAAAACATTTAACTTATCAAAATAAAAACAAATAATGTTATTAAATAAGTAAGAACTTTGAAAATATTAAACAATTTTTACTTTGATATTCTATTTTGAGATGTAATAGGTAGCAAAGATTATTTATTATCGTCCCAGTATAGGACACGCTTTGTACACTATCCCAGTATTGGCCACTTTACCTTATAGATTTTTCTGTTCTCTTACTCGCTCCCGATTTTGTCTTTCTTCAGACAAAGAGCGCAGCAAAATACTTTCCGGCAAACTCGATGAACTTGGTCTAAGCGATTCTCTTATTGACGAATTTTAATTTTTCAACTATTTTTTTATAACATTAAAGATTATATAAATCTTAATATTATATAAAATAAATTTATAAAAATTAGTTGAAAAATATAATAAGACGTCAGTGTATAGAATACCATAATAAAATAAGTTTTAAAGCACAAAATACCACAAAAAACAAACTTCGCCTGTATAAAAAGACAGCTAGTACATAAATCGTCTAGTGTAAATAATATCGTTAAATAATATTTACAATTAAAAAAATTAGTGAAATCCACAAATGTTAGGCAAGCATATATTTTTATCATGGCAAAAGCATTGAAATTTTGAAAAAAATAGTAACACAAAAAAGTTACTTGCCGGACCCGTTGTACACAATGGCATAAAATAGCCACATTTTGATATTATCAGAAGTAACGCGTGTATTGTAAGATAGCGACTTACCTAAGAACATTACGGGCCCGGCAAGTAACTTATTTGTGTTACTATTTTTTTCAAAATTTCAACTCGTTTGCCACGATAAAAATATATACTTGCCTAACATTTGGGTTTCACTAATTTTTTTAATTGTAAATATTATTTCACGATATTATTTAGGCTGGACAATTTATGTACTTGCGACATTTTTTACAGGTGATGTCTATTTTTTGTGGGATTTCATAACGTTTTGTAAGAATAGAGTAGTTAAAGGAAAATATAATAATTTTATTTGCTCCGCAATATAAGGGAGGTTTCTAAATTTGCGTTCATTTCAAATAGTAGCACATCTAATTAAAGCATTAATTTAATAATATCACCTTTCACTAAGCATTTCTTTTTCTTTCGAATATAAAGAGCTTTCTAAACTCCGTATATACTTCCAAAGAGAACTATTTGTACAATCAACACATTAATTTAATATCTTCGTCTCTTAATATGCATTTGGAAAGATGTTTACTATTATTTTGTGTAAATAAAAAATTAATCAAATTCATAAAGCTTCATTTTGAAAACTTTAAGCATCACTGTTATAATGTTTTAATAAATTATATAATACTTGATTAGGTAAACATATTACTAGCAAACAGGGTTCTTAATTTTTTATGAATAAGTGCAACAAAAAAGATTGATATTATTATTTGTAATGAGAAACTTTGATTATCTATTAAAGGTCTTTTAATATACTACTTAACTATTATTAAATCAATTTTGAAGAGAGAAAGAGCTGCAATTACCTGAAATTGCATATTAGCGATAAAAAAATAGTCAATTTGTGATCTTTTTGGAGGGTCTGGTTTTAAAAAGGAAAATTGTGTTTTGGCAGTTTTTTTAGAAAAGTAATGGCATTTCATGGTAGTTTTAGATTTACTACACAGGAACATAACTGATTGATATCCCCAAAAGCAACTAGATGATGGTGAATTAGTTTGAAATTTTCAATATTAATAACATTTTCAGATTTGTTATTGTACGGTAAGGAAGAAGAAGAATCTTTTAAACTGTCCCCTATATTCTAGAGATTTCTTAATCTGTACATAAACTAAATCATAAGCACTTCACACATTTTGAAGGGCAAATGGCCTGCAAAGCTCTGAATGTACATATTATTGATGAAACTAGTTAATTTTCTAAATTTTTGAGAGTCTGGTATTATACACATGAAATTTGTACTGGGCCATTCCCACGTCAAAACGGATAGATTTCGGAGCACAAAACTGATTTTTTTAAAATCGATGTTAATATATAGGAAAATACAAGACTTTTGGCACTAGTTAGAGTCAAAAATCTTTTTTCATTCCGTAGGTATGAACTGTCATTTCTCAAAATTTGCACTTTTGCTGCTTTTGGTAAAAACACATAATCTTTGAAAATTCATAAATCCCAAACGAATAAACATAGAAGGCTCTGGCTAAAACGAGTATACTTACAAAGAATCATATTTTCTTAAAAGAATAAAAAAAGTTTGTTATAAATGGTCAAAACACATAATAATTAAAATAAACATTTTAATCAACAAATGTGTTGTCATGCTCAGGCGAGTATAAAAAAATATCAGATGTTCCTTGGAATTCCCTCTACAAGGAAAAAGAAAATAAAAGACGTATACTCTCTTGATATTCATAATGAATAAAAATATTTTATCACGACGCGCAGGGTCAGAAGCGTCGTTCGAGCGACGTAAACTGGTGAGACGCATGCGTAAGTGAGCGCGGCTAGCCTCTACACGTCGGAATCCATCAAACTAGGAATAGTGCGAGTTAATAACATGTTTTAATTGTTTGTTTATATTTTTTAAAACTATTATAAATTAACAATATATTTATTATTATTCTGCTTTATAAGCAGTCGTCACTTATGTACAAAATAATAAGAAATAATGCATTTCTACATGGCATTGAATATACAAATTATATACTAATTTATATTTACATATTTTTTAAAATTATGACAGAAGAAAATATTATGAATATGAAATTGTTATAATGAAAATATTTAAAAAACTTTTACAATTGTATAAATATCTGATTAAGAAAAAGCTTTAGTCTATAATTGTGTTGTTGAATCTATCGTTAAAAATGCACGATAATTTCTATTTCCTTTAACTACGTAACGTTATTCCCATCAGTGTGAGGGGCCACTCACACTACGGGTGCTCCATTATGTTCGCCCGTACTAATTGATCGTTAACAGAACTCCAGCTGGTCAGTTAGGTGGCCAACAACCCTATATTATCATTTGAGTCTTTGACTCCATTTTTTATGCATTTTATACGGTCCTACGGCCATGCATTTGGACGGTAGCGGTAGCCAGGGTCGCTCAGTATGCTAGGTCGTAGAGAGAGGGGAGGGTTCCTTGCGGAAGTCCAAGCCTCGCAGACCTATCTGCTGAGGTGCATACATCTATCCCTCACTACCCACACACAGGTAGTGGTAAGGAGTGCGGGAACATGCGGTATCATTGCCAAGCATAGAATTTGCCAGGGGCAGACCACCACGGAGGCATGTTCGCCGTCCGTCCAGCTATAGCGCAAACCTATGGAATTACGGAGGGCACCGGGACACATTCCAACGGGATAACTACGCCCCTGCACAACCCACTATGCATTGGCCGGTATCCTGTCGTGACGTACGTGCAGGCTGGCCTATAGCACACGCCTCACGTACGCGAACGGATCCTTGCTGCCTGCGTACCGCGTCACGCGCTCTCCAGCACGCACGGACACATTAGCACAGTCCCATGGTCGCGTTCCGACTGCCTGTTATGGCAGTCTGCGCACGACATTCGCGCAGCCTGTTTGAAGCGCGTAACCAGCGTTCAAGCCAGACTCGATGTTCTATCTCCCCTCCTCGTGGGGACTTATAGACATGGTCATTCTTTTAGGACTCCTTGATGCCGCTTCTCCTTATCTCAGGTTGCCTGGGTTGTTTGGCATGGCCCTGCCTTACTTCTCAGGGTAACCTGGACATCGTTTACTGGAGCGCCGGTCTTTTCATCCGGGCCTCTGCCTGTTAACGGGGTCTATCCTTAACGTTAGCTATACTCCACTCGTGAGCCTATCTCACGAGTCGGTAACGTAGGGATTAATAATATCCACTGTTCGGTAGCTTTTATACTTTTTATTCGGTATCTGGCATACGTAACGGGGAACTTCGTTACAAATCATCGAAAAATCCCATTAGTTTGTTCAACAGTATGTAAAAGCTGAAGTATTGTAAATTCTAAATTGGATTTTTACTATTAATATCAAACGATGCTGATTTCAAAGTTGTACACTGAGATTCATCGAATCTGCTCGTGAAGAATAGCCTACTAGATTTGTAACTAGCTGGACAACTTCAGGTTTTTAGTTCTCACCAAAGCGTGAAACGTCACAGTGACGTATAGGAGTCGTGGTGGGGAGAATAAGGAAAATCTGGTAAATTGCATATATTCGAGTGTAGCGGTTGATCGGGGTCGGCGACAATTTTCCGAAAAAAAATTGTGATATTCATCTCTAGAGTTGGCAACAGCTATACTCTATAGATTTACAAGCACCATCTGTAGGAAGAACTGGTTATTACTAACTGGTTTTAAGCGTGTGTGTGAAATGTTTATTTCAAACTGTCAAAAAGGCGTGAATTGACATTAAATGATTAAAATCAAATATATGTCATTACCACAATTTCGTGAAATATAAAAGTTAAATATATATTTCTAATAGACGTTATCCATATAAGTATTCAAATATAAAAACGCACAATAACTTATTTTAGCAAACTAGACCCAATTAAAAACTCATCTAACTGAAACTTTCATTTAGTGAACATTCGTTGCATGATAACATTTTTTCAAATTCTCCTATCTAAAAACAATGTATGAAATAATTACTGTGTCCTTATTTATGTAGGTTGAATTCCCGCAAAGGAAAGTAATAAGAACTGTTCTACCAACTTGCAGGGCAATTTGTTACAAGAGAGTGGACATAACTTATTACATACTTCAAAGTGCATCTACAAACTTATCAGATAAGCTGAATTTATAGAGTATTTTATATTAATAATTTAAGTAACAAATGCTTTGTAAAATCTTTCTTGCTTTTTATAGAATGATGAAAATTATTGACAAGCGTGGTCACAACTGCGTACTGCGTACTACATACTAATCATGTAGCAATACGAGCTCCATTACGAAGTGTTCATTTATGGTATTTATTATTTTAATAATAAATAAATTAAACATTCAGACACAACCTGGGTAGATTCAAATTTGAGATATAGCTGACGTTGCCACCATAAAGCAGGTATCGTTTGTTTCTAATTTTCACATCTTATATAAATCTACTATAATTACTAAATTTATCTATTAATCAATTTCATTTTTCTCAACTAATTACAGAAAATACTGTTCTTCCTTCTTGAAAATTGAAGAAAGATTAATTTAGAATTTCCACACTAAGGATATAAGCACACAAAAATTATATAATTTTATGGAAAGAAGAAAAACATTTCACACACACAGCCATTTGATTAGGTTCCTTTAATTATAGCAGCATTTAATAATTTCTGAGAGCAGCATTAATTGACAGGCTACGCATGCCTTTAATTGGCAAAATGTTTTACCCAAATAATTTACATTGTGTATTTGAGCATTTATTTTTTTAACATCTATTATTTCCTAAGTTTTTATATTCTTTTAAATTAATAATGAAATTAAACATGTCTTTCTCAATGTCAATAGTTACTTCAATATTGTATAATTCTTCACAAAATCGTTGTGGTGTAATGTATGGTTTAACACTAAACAATAATCATCAATTATTTCTAATTTTTAAGAGCTTTATTTTGGAAATTTAAGGAATGCTGTGTATTTGTTCCATGTGGCCCGAAAAAGGGGGGGAGATATGTTTTTTTTGTTAATAAAAATAGCAATTAACTGCCATATTGATATTTATTTGTTTTAATTTTGTTTGCATGAACCTAACAATTTATTGAAGGAAATCCAGTTTCAATTAGCAATTTTAAAAGATTTTTCAGAAATATAAAGATGAAAGAAATCGACGGGTATTTTTATTACATAAATAAAATGTATAAAGATGTATCGTACGTAAAATATTACATATAAGATCCTTAACAATAACATTTAGATTGATATAAATAAATATTATTAAATATTCATATTAATTTATCACTTAATTAAAATTTTTATAAAAGTTATATTTTTATTTCTTTTAGATATCTAAATTGCAAGGAAAAGAATTGCAAGGAAAAAGGTGTCATTCGAAATGAAATATTTACTTTAAGTATAAATCATAGCCATGAGATTGAAAATTTAAAAAAAAAATTTTTTACAAATATCTACAAGAGCTAAGTAAAGTATCGGATTTGAGACCCAAATAAATTTATAAAGCAGCGATATCCAAGTATATTTTTTAGTTTTGATATTACTACTATACTATTTACTATACAAATTCTAAAATAAAAATTTATATTTGAATTAAGGTATGCAAACATTGGAAAAAGTATTAATTATGTCGCATGTAGAAGATTCATTCAAAGATATAAGAAAAAAAATAATCTAATAAACGTTAATATAAAGGATAAATCATTCAATAATATTGAAAAATATTTTGAGAAGAAAGAGAATAAATTCTTAAAAATATCAGAAGAGAGGAAATTGTCCATAGAAATAATAAAAAGTGATTATTCAAAAAATATTATAATTTTTGAAGAACAATTTATCAAAACGTTTATAAAAGTAAGCAGCATATTCGTGGATGCAACATATAATGCTGTTCCAAAAATTAAAGAAAAAAATATACAATTATTAACTATTTGTATCAAAATTGAAAACAGTACTTTATCTACAGTAAGTTAAATGCAGTTTATTTGATTCTGCAATATTTCTCTGTATGATCTAATACATTAAAAATTAGGTGCTTCCTTGTTTCTGGGTTGTAATGAACAATAAGACAGAAAATAATTATTATCAAATTTTTACATTTATTAAAAATAAATTTAAAAATTTTTCCCCTGTTGAAATTACCACTGATTATGAAGCAGCTATCTCTAATGCCTTGAGAATGATTTTTCCAAATGTTAAAAATAACTTCTGCTATTTCCATTATTCTCAAGTAAGATTATAAATATTCTAATTTTTACAACGAAAGTAAACGATATATTAGGTAATAATAAATAAATGAGTCATATTAATATGTCCCCTAAGGCAATAAAAAAAAATGCAGAAAAACTAAAAATTATTAACAGGGAAAAGAATAAATTAACGTACCCAGAACGCTATATAGTGATAAAAAAAATAATTTATTTAGCATTATTGCCCTATTTGTATATTAAAGAAGAATATGAATTAATAAAAAAGGAAACCGTACAGGAATTTGGAGACTTTTTCAATAAATTCTTCATGTACTATGAAAGACAATGGTTGAGTAAAGTGGGACCAGAACAATTTTCTGTATATAATAAAACTGGCCGGACAAATAATTATGTGGAAAGTTACCATCGAACTTTAAATAAAAGTTTGGGCAAACATCCACATTTTAATTTATTTTTTAGTAAGATTTCTATTTTATTGTGCCTATCCTATATAAAGGAAATATTAAGTTATTAATACGTAACACATCAAATTTACAATAATACTTGTGAACACCCTGAAATACTTGTTACGCAGTAATGATTTAGTGTCCATGTTATTTTTTATAATTATTACACTAAAGAATACAATCTCAAAATACATCATTTAATTCTGTTTTTATTCATATCAATATAAAATCATGCTCTTCGCAGATACACTTAAAGAATTGACAATTGAGGCTAAAGATATAAAAGAGAAAATGGAAATGAATTCCTATAAAACTAGAGAGAAGAAAAAAGCGACAGTAAAATATTCTCAAGAAATCAATAACTTTTGGGAAAAATTACGCAATGTTGATGTCACTCAAAATAATGTTAAGAATGCAATATTAAATGTAATTAACAATTTCAGTGAAATTATAGCACTACATCAAATACAAATAGAACAAATGTACAAATATTTAACAAATATAAAAATAATTTTTCAGGAAGCCTCTATAGAAGTTGACCTTCCAAACATTACAATTGATAAAAATTATAATGAAGAAATTATAAGTAAATTATTTTCATTAAAAAACAAATATTTGCAAACTCATGAAAAAATTACTTTTACGCTTGTTAATAATGTGCAATAGTAATTTTGTACTTCATCATTAAAATATAAGCTATATTTTAACATATCATGTCTACACTTTTTTTTATTGGTAGAACTTTGCTTCATATTTCTATCCTACTTTGATTATAATTACTTGAAAACTAGTAAAATCTTATTTTCGTTTGTCATAATATATAAGTTGATTAATCATAACTTGTTAAAACTGAGTGAGTCTACATTACACATGAAACTGATTTAAAAACTAAATATATTTAAAAATTCATGCGTAGTCATTTTATGGCAGGGAAATTAAATCCACTTTCCATCTAACTAGGTCATTTAGTAAAAATTTAAGCCAATTAAATGCATGCGTAGCCTGTCAATTAATGCTGCTCTCAGAAATTATTAAATGCTGCTATAATTAAAGGAACCTAATCAAATGGCTGTGTGTGTGAAATGTTTTTCTTCTTTCCATAAAATTATACAATTTTTGTGTGATTATATCCTTAGTATGGAAATTCTAAATTAATCTTTCTTCTATTTTCAAGAAGGAAGAACAGTATTTTCTGTAATTAGTTGAGAAAAATGAAATTGATTAATAGATAATTTTAGTAATTATAATAGATTTATATAAGATGTGAAAAATAGAAACAAACGATACCTGCTTTATGGTGGCAAGGTCAGCTATATGTCAAATTTGAATCTACCCAGGTTGTGTCTGAATGTTTAATTTATTTATTACTAAAATAATAAATACCATAAATGAACACTTCGTAATGGAGCTCGTATAGCTACATGATTAGTATGTAGTACGCAGTACGCAGTTGTGGCCACGTTTGTCAATAATTTTCATCAATCTATAAAAAGCAAGAAAGATTTTACAAAGCATTTGTTACTTCAATTATTAATATAAAATACTCTATAAATTCAGCTTATCTGACAAGTTTGTAGATCCACTTTGAAGTATGTAATAAGTTATGTCCACTCTTATAACAAATTGCCCTGCAAGTTGGCAGAAAAGTTACTTTCCTTTGCGGGAATTCAACCTACATAAATAAAAACACAGTAATTATTTCATACATTGTTTTTAGATAGGAGAATTTGAAAAAATGTTATCATGCAACGAATGTTCACTAAATGAAAGTTTCAGTTAGATGAGTTTTTAATTGGGTCTAGATTGCTAAAATAAGTTATTGTGCGTTTTTATATTGGAATACTTATATGGATAACGTCTATTAGAAATATATATTTAACTTTTATATTTCACGAAATTGTGGTAATGACATATATTTGATTTTAATCATTTAATGTCAATTCACGTCTCTTTGACAGTTTGAAATAAACATTTCACACACACGCTTAAAAACAGTTAGTAATAACCAGTTCTTCCTACAGATGGTACTTGTAAATCTATAGAGTACAGCTGTTGCCAACTCTAGAGATGACTATTATAACGTCTCAGCTCAAACCACTGAGGCGGTACCTGGAGACAGCTCGGAACTTCCTCCTCTACTCATCTACTAGAGGATAAGTACCTACATTTATAGCTTGCAGCGCCATCTCTCTGTGCACTCTCCGCTTACCGCTTGTCAGTTTCCTCTACTACCCACGCTACTCCTTCCTTACCATCTTTTCTACTTTTCAGGCAGAATGTTCCCCTTCGTGGAAACACGCTGCATTAGGGGTAGTCATCCCCTGTACTTCGTACAGGGGATAAGGATAGCCCATCGCACCTACGAAACACACCCCGGGATGTTGTGCGCTGATTGCTACCATCTAATGTCCCGGGCACACAAGAGGCACTACTCAATGGACGAGGTGGTGGAGATCACCAGAGGGACCTGGCGCATGGACGCTCGTTGCTTCTCGTGCCAGGGGCTCATATATAAGGTGTTAGAGCGTTGCACCAAGTGCCTGGCCACTTTCACAAACGGCGGACCATGCACCGGGTGCGCCATTCATGATCCCAACTTCAGGATCATACGCGAATGTGTGCGCTGCCACACCAGGATCATGGGCCTGGATACCGCCTGTGCGGTTTGCGTGTTCAGGGGAACTTCATCTAGCTCGGGGTGGTACGTACCCACCTCCGACGAGGAACTAGACTCCCGGCATCGGGAACCAAGCCCCCCCCGACGAAGCACAAACTCATAGCGTGAGTAGAAGGGCCCTGACGCCTCTAGATTTTACGTTCAATGTAGGTGGGGTGCAAACTTTCGGGCCAGCCATGGTGGGGGTAGACTAACCATGCATATTCTCCCTATTCTCATCTTCCCCGTGCTCCCCCACCACACTCCCAAAAAATGTTTGTGCCTCGCCCTCCCGGGGTATAAAAACCCCGGACAGATTCAAATTCGGACATTATTTCTTTTGCTTTAACTATTATTACTACTGTCTGTACTTTTGCTAAATTCTTGATATATATTTGTATTCGCTATCATCCGTACTATATAAATTCTGTCTAAACCATAAAATCAGTGCTTCCATCACTTCATTCGCTACCCTTCTCAACCAAATCGATCATTACGAGCCTAGGAGACGTCCCGCTGCTGCGCCACAGACGATTTTGTCCAGCATCTTCAAAGGTAAGTTCCAATATCATCTCCCGAATCGCTACCGACCCCGGGTTAACTAGGTGAACGCATAGTGCCGGAAACGGTTGAATTCCGAAAACTCCGCGCTTTTATACTTCCTAACGCGAGACGTTACACTATCACAATTTTTTTCTCGGAAAATGTCGCCGACCCGTTGATCGTCTTACTTTTGTCAAAACTATATCATCTCGGAATAAAATGGTATAATAAGAATTTTTTTTCTTTCTCTGTCTAATAGCATAAGAGTGAGAGAGAAAGACATATGATACCCCATAGGTCTGTTTTCGTTGGCCTACACATTTAACACTTTCTACACTTTCCGTATTTCTGTCTTTATCCATTGTATAAGTTGACACCCTAAAAAGTGCACAAAGTGTAAAAAGTGTAGGCAACGAGAACAGACCTCATGTGCCCATTGATTCTGCTCGAGCACGTTTTTGGTATAGTGATAGAAATCAAACAACAGATCAATAAAAAGAACAGGGTATATTCCAATGAGTGAAGTGTCAAGTGAGCAAGTGCCAATAGTGAGTAAAATGTACAACTTAACTTCTGTATTTTTTATTACTTTATTAAAAAAACTTATATGTGATGAACTTTTATTAAAATCATTTTGTGTTATAAATATGTATAAAAAACATGTATTTTAATTTTAACCTATTACTATGTAACGTATGGTGTATAAAAATAATTGATAATATATATTTTAAATTAAATTTACGTTGTTGATATTTTTTCAAGAATAACGCATCATTAAATTTATATTAATAAGAAGGAGCTATAGTCTTGAGTCGTAAAGTCCATTGGAGCTTGAAGACAACTACGAATCCAAAATTTACAGCAATAAGATTCTACGAATAAAGAAGATGTAATAATTCATTGTTAAAATAGATAATCGTTAACTCAAATTTGTTTGCAGAAACCTAATATCAATAGTGACAAGCCTTCGTACCTATTTCCAATTGATGATGCTGGAACAGAACCTCTGAGTGCTTTTGACAGCTCTACTGCCACAAATCCAAAAAACAGCTATTTACGTAAATCTGTCCAATGCCATGCAATACATTTTCCAGAAGCCAGTCAGCTATTATCCAGCTAATGTTTCTACGCAATATAATTAATTTCTTGTTAAGTTTCAAATATACTATATACGTTAGGAAGAAGAAGCCAATATATTAAGATCCATTTACTTACACCACATCTCATTACGTAACCATGAATCAATATTTTTGAATGGTGACAGAACAGCTTAGAGTGTTAAAATCACAATGTGTTCCTGTGGATAATGTTGCTGGGTCTTTGGTCTTTCGCAGTATCCTAACGTAGCAGATTTGCAATGATTTTTCAATTATAGCCTATATTCGAAGAAAACTTTGAAACTTAAACTTAAATTGAAGAATATTCAAATGATTAATAGTAACTCCTTACGGATTAAGATGTCTGGCATTATTTCCAATTTCTGGTACCAGTGCGTATTGGCAAATTCAGTGGTAAATTGTTATTCTCATCACGTAGAACTTGCTAATCCTGTAAATTACATAGCACTTTAAAGTGGGCAAACAAATCTTTATGTTGCAATATTAGTCTTCTCTTCCTTCGCTAACTTTTGAAAATTCAAATATTACTATTATCCATGAGCATTTTTACCCAGTGGCTAAAAAAAATTAGAAACAGTATGAAGATTCAGTCTTAAAAGTAAGTGTAAGTTATTTCAATACTCATAAAGATATACATACCTTTTATATTATTTAACTTGCTGTTAGCTGCCACGAAGACATCCATGTGCATTGTGCCTGCCCTCCTTCCTTTTTAATTCATGCATGTGTCCAATTTAAAGTTCCACGTAACCTGTAGGATTTACAAGCTCTACATGGTGAAAATAACAATTTACCACTGGATTTGCCAATATGCACTGGTAGCAGAAACTGGAAATAATGCCAGACATCTTAATCCGTAAAGAGTTACTATTAATCATTTGAATATTCTTCAATTTAAGTTTAAGTTTCAAAGTTTTCTTCGAAAATAGGCTATAATTGAAAAATCATTGCAAATCTGCTACATTAGGATACTGCGAAAGACCAAAGACCCAGCAACATTATCCACAGGAACACATTGTGATTTTGCAACGCTAAGCTGTTCTGTCACCATTCAAAAATACTGATTCATGGTTACGTAATGAGATGTGTTGTAAGTAAATGGATCTTAATATATTGGCTTCTTCTTCCTAACGTATATAGTATATTTGAAACTTAACAAGAAATTAATTATATTGCGTAGAAACATTAGCTGGATAATAGCAGACTGGCTTCTGGAAAATGTATTGCATGGCATTGGACAGATTTACGTAAATAGCTGTTTCTTGGACTTGTGGCAGTAGAGCTGTCAAAAGCACTCAGAGGTTCTGTTCCAGCATCATCAATTGGAAATAGGTACGAAGGCTTGTCACTATTGATATTAGGTTGCTGCAAACAAATCTGAGTTAACGATTATCTATTTTAACAATGAATTATTGCATCTTCTTTATTCGTAGAATCTTATTGCTGTAAATTTTGGATTCGTAGTTGTCTTGCAAGCTCCAATGGACTTTACGACTCAAGACTATAGCTCCTTCTTATTAATATAAATTTAATGATGTGTTATTCTTGAAAAAATATCAACAACGTAAATTTAATTTAAAATATATATTATCAATTATTTTTATACACCATACGTTACACAGTAATAGGTTAAAATTAAAATACATGTTTTTTATACATATTTATAACACAAAATGTTTTTAATAAAAGTTCATCACATATAAGTTTTTTTAATAAATTAATAAAAAATACAGAAGTTAAGTTGCACATTTTACTCACTATTGGCACTTGCTCACTTGATACTTCACTCATAGGAATATACCTTGTTCTTTTTATTGATCTGTTATTCTGTTACTTGATTTCTATCACTATACCAAAATTCCTATCACTATAACAAAAACGTGTTCGAGCAGAATCAATGGGCACATAAGGCAGCGTTGCCAAGTCCGCCATGTTGGAAGATACTACGCTGTATAGTTTGTTGGCGAGAATTGAATATACCACACAAAATGTATAGTAAGTGTGATTCACAGAGAAGAAACGAAGTATAATGTTGGTATAATAAGCTCTCAGTGCTTTCGGACGTGTTTTGGCCATCCCTCACGCGTGCTTTACCGATAGTACAAGTCAATAAACAATTCGTTTAATAAAAGTTAAAAGCGAAGCAAATTGCAAAAACGGGCTTCTTTATGACAAGGTGCCAATTCTAACGAGTCAATCGAGCTTAAAAAAACTCAAATCGGATGAAGAATAACGCTGTACCACTGTCCCGCGTTCTTGAAGTGGAAATAACCAAAAGTAACCTCTCTTCAAGAACACGGCATAATAATACAGCGTTATTTTTCAACTAATTTGAGTGTTTTTAAGTTCGTTTGACTTGTTAGGACTGGCACATTGTCCAACAAACGCCCGATTGTTCAATTTGCTTCGCATTTGAATTTTATTAAACTAATTGTTTATTTACTTTAACTGTCGATAAAGTAGGCGTGAGGGATCCCGTTAACGGGATCCCTCACGCATGCTTTACCGACAGTACAAGTCAATAAACAATTCGTTTAATAAAAGCCAAATGCGAAGCAAATTGCAAAAACGGGCTTCTTTATGACAAGGTGCCAATTCTAACGAGTCAATCGAGCTTAAAAAAACTCAAATAGGACGAAGAATAACGCTGTACCACTGTCCCGCGTTCTTGAAGTGGAAATAACCAAAAGTAACCTCTCTTCAAGAACGCGGCACAATGGTACAGCGTTATTTTTCAACTAATTTGAGTGTTCTTAAGTTCGTTTGATTCGTTAGGACTAGCACATTGTCCAACAAACGCCCGATTGTTCAATTTGCTTTGCATTTAAATTTTATTAAACTAATTGTTTATTGACTTGAACTGTCGATAAAGTAGGCGTGAGGGATCCCGTTAACGGGATCCCTCAAGCCCTCTGTAGCCAACATTACGGAACAAAAAACGAAGGAGAAGTGTCCAGCGCTATTTTTCAACCGATTTCAATGTTTTTGGGCTTGTTGGAATCGTTAGGACTCGCACCGTGTCATAAATAAAGCCGTATTTTCCAAAAAACGTAAAAAAATAAAATTGTTTAAAAATTCGCATTAATAATATTTAAACGCAAAACAAATCGAAAAATCGGGCTTCTTTATGACGAGGTGCCAGACCTAACGATTCCAACAAGCTCAAAAACATTGAAATCGGTTGAGAAATAGAGCCGTACCATTGTCCCGCGTTTTTGAGGTGGACGAAAACCAAAAATTTTTAGGAAGAAAGCTAGGCTTCCTCCTCTCTCGCGGCTCACGCTAACGTGTTCCCCCACTCCAGCATCGAAACTTACTGCAAAGCTTTCCTCATATTTACGCTATTCCCCTATCTGTAGCTATACACATATAAATACCGCTAAAATAATGTTGAGAACATTTCATTTCGCCGATATAATGAAATTGCTAAAAATGCAATTATCATTTTGAAATAAAATTGTAGAAAAGGAGATTTCGTAATGCTTGAAATATAAGGCATACGGCGAAACGCGGGACAATGGTACAGGCGTATTTCTCAATAGAATTTGATGAGATTAGTCATAACTAAAGCCATTCTTCATGAAGATTGTCCTAAAGAGCTCGCATTTTCGGTAAGGCTTATAGTTTTCCAGTTATGAGCGATTGAGGATGGACGTGCGCAACAGCTGATCTAAGCGGGAGAGGAAATATGTATTTGTGCGCCGTGCAACTTCAATCGTTCATAGCTGAAAAACTATAAGCTTTACCGAAAATGCGAGCTCTTTAGGACAATCTACATGAAGAATGGCTTTAATTATTACTAGTTTCATCAAATTATGTTGAAAAATACGACTTTACCATTGTCCCGCGTTTCGCCGTATGCCCTATATTTCAAGCATTACGAAATCTCCTTTTCTACAATTTTATTTCAAAATGATAATTGCATTTTTAGCAATTTCATTATATCGGCAAGATGAAATGTTCTCAACATTATTTTAGCAGTATTTATATATGTATAGCTACAGATAGGAGAATAGCGTAAATATGAGAGGAAAGCTTCGCAGTAAGGTTCGATGCTAGAGTGGGGGAACACGTTAGCGTGATCCGCGAGAGGGGAGGAATCCTAGCTTTCTTTCTTAAAATTTTTGCTTTTCGTCCACCTCAGAAACGCGGGACAATGGTACGGCTCTATTTCTCAACCGATTTAAATGTTTTTGGGCTCGTTGGAATCGTTAGGTTTTTGCACATCGTCATAAAGAAGCCCGATTTTTCTATTTGTTTTGCGTTTAAATATTATTAATGCAAATTTTTAAACAATTTTATTTTTTTTACGTTTTTTGGAAAATACGGCTTTATTTATGACACGGTGCGAGTCCTAACAATTCCAACAAGCCAAAAAACATTGAAATCGGTCGAAAAATAGCGCTGGACAATTCTCTCTCGTTTTTCGTTCCGTAATGTTGGCTACAGAGGGCTTGAGGGATCCCGTTAATCTTGCATCGCGGCGTTGTGTAGTTAGAATCAGAGGGGCGAGGGGATTTCTAGGGAGTTTGTACGTAGCTGTTAAATGGCGCGATTAACCCTCAATTTTATATCATCAACAAAAATAATATTTTCGGAAAACGATTGTGGAAAAGAAGGAAGGATTTTAATAAATAACAGAGAAGACAAAATATATCAGATGAGTATAAATTAATAAAAAAAATGAAAATTATTGTGAATTTTTAAGAAAATATACTTTGTGGTTATTTTATTTTTGTTACAGTTGAAATCCGGTTATGATGACTTTCAATTAAGGAAAAAAGTAATTATAGACTAATAAATGAAAAAGTATTAAAACATGAAGCACTTCTCTGTATGGCCCAGTCATTTCAATAATTGTGACTTAATGTTATAATAGTGAATGTGTAAGCGATTAGTGCATATACAACAAACTCTTATTGTAAATTTAATAATCTTGTATGACAATGTTTTAATTGCTATTATTTTAAATTAAAGCTAGTTTAATTAACATATTTTTATTTCATCCCTTTCTCAAAATTCTAAACACACATGGTAATTACCTATTCTTGTAGTAGTCATATATTCGTTAAATTACATACAAAATTACAACTGTTTTATATTTGTAAAGCATAGCTGTTTGTTGCAATGATTTTTATTATTCAATGTGAGACAAATCGCATTTTGTTTAGGTAAATGTCTTATTTATCCGCCACATCCTTCCATATCTTATGTAACATTTATTTGCCTTGTTAGTTCTTTCTTTTAGTTTTCAAAATATACGATTAATTTTTTGCTATTTTTATATACACTCAGATATAGCTATTCTATTGACTAATTAATCTTATAAATGTCAAGATGATTGGTAAACCATTGTTCTATTAAAGTTGAAGAATGGACACTTGAATTATTGTACTTATAATGTTTGGCATCTCTTCCATAGGATATCTTCTCTTTAAATTTGAGAGGATGTTGTTCTCCAATACATTTAAGGATACTGCTGAATTTATCTTGCTTTTAGCTTCAAATAATTCACACTTGGATATCCTTCCTCAATATATAATACATATTTTGTTAGTCCTATTTGTTTGTGAAATTTATCTGTTCTAAAACCTTAATTAATCCAGTTACTAGATATATAATATATCATTTTCAAAGAATTGATATCTTTCTATCAATCTTAACAATATCATAATAGATGTAATGAAATATGTATTCTATATTCAAAATAGATATCCATGCGTGTAGTTGGAAAACTATTTAAAGCTGAAAACAAGATGAACTCAGCAGTATACATATACCTTTTAAAGAACTTTATCTTCACAAATATTATCAGAACATATCTCGCAGAAAAGTTGCCAAATTTTAATAGCATCATTCAAATGTCCATTTTACAAATTAAACAAGATAATGGTTTAACAATCATTTCAACAATTACAAAAATAATTGCAGATCAGCAGTATTATTAGATCTGTGTGTATGTATAAATGATTAGAAAATTAATGTTATATGATATAGACTGGAAGAAAATAGTGCAACGGAGCCAAATAAATGTCGCATAAGATATGGAAGGATGTGGCGGATAAATAAGACATTTACCTAAACAAAATGCGATTTGTCTCACATTGAATAATAAAAATCATTGCAACAAACAGCTATGCTTTACAAATATAAAACAGTTGTAATTTTGTATGTAATTTAACGAATATATGACTACTACAAGAATAGGTAATTACCATGTGTGTTTAGAATTTTGAGAAAGGGATGAAATAAAAATATGTTAATTAAACTAGCTTTAATTTAAAATAATAGCAATTAAAACATTGTCATACAAGATTATTAAATTTACAATAAGAGTTTGTTGTATATGCACTAATCGCTTACACATTCACTATTATAACATTAAGTCACAATTATTGAAATGACTGGGCCATACAGAGAAGTGCTTCATGTTTTAATACTTTTTCATTTATTAGTCTATAATTACTTTTTTCCTTAATTGAAAGTCATCATAACCGGATTTCAACTGTAACAAAAATAAAATACCCACAAAGTATATTTTCTTAAAAATTCACAATAATTTTCATTTTTTTTATTAATTTATACTCATCTGATATATTTTGTCTTCTCTGTTATTTATTAAAATCCTTCCTACTTTTCCACAATCGTTTTCCGAAAATATTATTTTTGTTGATGATATAAAATTGAGGGTTAACGGGATCCCTCACGCGCGCTTTACCGACAGTACAAGTCAATAAACATTTCGTTTAATAAAAGTCAAATGCGAACCAAATTGCAAAAACGGGTTTCTTTATGACAAGGTGCCAATTCTAACGAGTCAATCCAGCTTAAAAAAACTCAAATCGGATGAAGAATAACGCTGTACCACTGTCCCGGGTTCTTGAAGTGGAAATAACCAAAAGTAACCTCTCTTCAAGAACGCGGCACAATGGTACAGCGTTATTTTTCAACTAATTTGAGTGTTTTTAAGTTCGTTTGACTCGTTAGGACTGGCACATTATGCTACAAATGCCCGATTGTTCAATTTGCTTCGCATTTGAATTATATTAACTTAATTGTTTATTGACTTGTACTGTCGGTAAAGCACGCGTGAGGGATCCCGTTAATCGCGCCATTTAACAGCTACGTACAAACTCCCTAGAAATCCCCTCGCCCCTCTGATTCTAACTACACAACGCCGCGACGCAAGATTAATGGCCAAAACACGTCCGAAAGCAATGAGAGCTTATTATACCTAAAACACTATACTTCGTTTCTTCTCTGTGAATCACACTTACTATACATTTTGCGTGGTATATTCAATTCTCGCCAACAAACTATACAGCGTAGTATCTTCCAACATGGCGGACTTGGCAACGCTGATGGGGTATCATATGTCTTTCTCTCTCACTCTTATGCTATTAGACAGAGAAAGAAAAAAATTCTTACTATACCATTTTATTCCGAGATGATATAGTTTTGACAAAAGTAAGACGGTCAACCGCTACACTCGAATATATGCAATTTACCAGATTCTCCGGTGCGGCGACACTTGCCACCCGGGAGTAGTAATTTCGCTCTATGAGGTTGGCATCACTTAGCGCTTGAAGCATTTTATTCAAAATGCGATCTCATAGCAAATTTGATGTACTACTAATACATAAGCTGCATATGTATGCGTGTATACAAGTAAATATGAGATATTTGAAATAAGAATTGGAGCAAAGGAGCACAGCGTGAGAAATAAGTAAGGCATTTAATTTGAATGAAATATAAAAATAGATTTAATATTATTAATTGAAAAGGATGATTTTTCTAATCACTTTATTAATGATATTAAATAGTTATTTGAAATTAAATACACATGAAAATTTAATAATCAGATAAGTTAATATTTTATATTTTGATTGCTATTGCATGAAGAAATTAGTGTTAGCAAACGTTCTCTGTATTAAAATAAAGATTTTATTTCGCAGGTTATTTCAAATGAATATGTCAGATTTTTCTCAATGGTGTGGTGTATTCTATGGTAAACTACAGTGATCCCTCCTTCAATTGATGCACAGATGGACATGGCTAACCGTTTAAGAAGAAGCTATGAAATAAAAAACCTATAAATATAAAGATTGATATGCTGAATAAGTATTAAGTAAGTAGCAATATCATTACCACATGTAAATGAGTTAGAATCCATTGCAATTAATGGGAAAAACATAATATGATTTATTCGGTATAATACACAAGTGAGACCAACATGTATATTCTCACACGTATTAGGTTTTATATGTGCTTATTATCATCTCTGTATTTACTTGTATATTAATAATTACAAATTTTGATTTGCACATGACCTAATAGATCATTAAATCTTAAAGTAATGATATCTGTTAAGTTTTAAGAATATACTAACGGCTCTTTCAATTTCAGTGGCTTTATTCGGAGACACATTGGTGTGTGATGAATAATTAAATATATATGACAATTTTATTGGAGATTATAAAAACCAACAGCGGCTAATTGGAAATATAAAGAGTTTTAAGTTTAAAAATTCTTAGGTACTTAATAAAGAGTAATTAAAAAAGAATTATCATATTGGTGCAGAATTGACAAAAAGGTGAAACAATTAACAAATACAAATGACTAACTCCTTATTTAAGTTATTCACGATTATAAATATGAATTCTCCATCATTTTCCAGGTATTTATTGCTTGTATCTATTCAATTTTCAATTATTTTCTCTCTCAGATGATTATATATATATATATGATTAGAAAAATCATCCTTTTCAATTAATAATATTAAATCTATTTTTATATTTCATTCAAATTAAATGCCTTACTTATTTCTCACGCTATGCTCCTTTGCTCCAATTCTTATTTCAGATATCTTATATTTACTTGTATACACGCATACATATGCAGCTTATGTATTAGTTGTACATCAAATTTGCTATGAGATCGCATCTTGAATAAAATGCTTCAAGCGCTAAGTGCTGCCAACCTCATAGAGCGAAATTACTACTCCCGGGTGGCAAAGTGTCGCCGCACCGATTCTCCTTATTTTCACCATCACGACTCCTATACGTCATCGTGACGTTTCACGCTTTGGTGAGAACTAGAAACCTGAAGCTGTCCAGCTAGTTACAAATCTAGTAGGCCATTCTTCACGAGCAGATTCAATGAATGTCAGTGTACTCTCATGTGATGATAATAATGCATAGTTTCGCAATGTAGTAGTAATACCTACATTTTTACAACTATCCACTTCAACACCATTCAATTGATAACGTTTTTCATTAAACAAAAAAGCAGCTCCATTTGAATCCAAGAACAATTTATCCTCATCAATAGTGGCATTAGCAGCGACTGCAGATACATCTTCAATAAACAAAAAACTTTCGCTTGGTAACACAACGAGGTCCTGTTGTTGGATAGGAATGCGTATTTCGTCGTTGTGGTTGAGTGATGAATTCAAATATGGATTGTAAGAGTGTATTTCAATGTTATTGATACGGTTATCGTAATGAGGTGTTTCGATAATGTTTAATAAATCAACCATTATTTCTTCTTATTTCAACACTTTTAAACCAATTGATTTTAAAAACTTTTTATATTTAATATTCAGCTTACTCTGTCGTTTTTTGATATTTCTTCGCAGCCCTCGTCGTTGTTGTGTTGATTTCGAAGTTTTATTCCAACTAATTCCTGAAGTTCGTGGAGATTGTAATTTATATGTAAAATCTTTGTTGTAAATTAACATTTTCGTAGATGGAGTCTAATTGTAATGTCTTCACCACTGAGATCTACAATATCGTTATCTTGGTCGACAATGGAAACAGTTAAATTATCAATTACCTTCACGATTATCGGCAGATCAAGTAATACGGTAGTGTTACGCCGGCAAGTAATTTAAAAAATACGAGCCGCGCGACACTACTATACTTTTACGCGAAGATTGAACCAAACTATACCACTCGATTCTTCCGATGGATATATTTTCCGATCGGTTCATTTAATGAAAATTTTAATGAAACTTTCATGGTATAAATCGATTATAAGCTTTCGAATGAGACTACAAACGTCTAAATCGGTACACTCAATGCTGAGATATCAAGATTGAGCAATTACGACAGGGCTCGGAACGGTTTGCAACTTTCGGCTGATTTCCAAGCTCTATCCCCTCCACCAAGTCACGTGGGCTCGCAGTCGCTGGTCGTAGCTGGGCGCGTAAAACATAGCCGGGGGCGGCACACGCAATTCTGGAACAAATAAAACACATGGGACCAAATTACTCTTTATCAGCAATAGTATAAAAAATTTACCATTTATTGGCTCAACGTTATTCTAAATATAGTATTACCAAACAATAAGTCGAAAGTGTGTTACACTAATGTAATTAGTTGAATTTAATAAACATTAAATTTATTCGATCTATAAAAGAATAGTGCTATGGCTCTGCGTATTGAATTTATAACTATTAAAATTATGCAAATTGCAGTATTATTTTCCTTATTGTAGTTCTGCTACTAAAAATAAATATGCGTACGAATATAATAATATTTACCATTTCTTTCGCATGAAAGTTATACCTGGACTTATATACCTATCTGCTTTAATGTTGTAGACTGTTTCAAGGATCAAATGACAGATTCTTAATAGATTTCCACATCACCCAGGAGGTACTATTAATGATGCATTTTTTTATTGTAAGTGGTATCCCCAATAGGTCTAATCCACTGTAATTGCCAACAAGAGAAGTTAAAACTTATTTTGGTTTATATGTTGTGACTGGAGGAACTAACGAAGAAGTATCTATTTCGATGTTAGTTAAATATGTTCTCATAAGAGCAGTCAAAGTGGAATCATTCATGGAAGACCGTAAATCATTCTTGATTTGTTTCATTTTAGAAAACGAACATTCACACAAATAGGTGGATCCAAACATAGAAAATATCCTGATCCCAAAACTTCTTAGAAAAGGATATTTGTCTTTTGGCAAGGTTTAAAAATTTCTAATGAGTTCTGAAATTTATTTTTTAAATAATGCAAAGAAATTTCATTTATTAAGTCGCAAAGTTCTTCCCGTAAGGTTACATTTTGCTCCTCAATAGGTACAAAGAAGACATTTTCATATAAAATTAAATCCTTTCTAAGAGCTTGCAAATCTTTAAAACGAGTAGTGAATTCTTCAATAATCAATTGAAGGATATAGAAGTGTTTCTTAAAGTCGCAAGTATTTGGAGCAGATTCTTCCAGTAAATATTTACATGCGGGAAAGTGATAAAAGCTATTATGTATTAAATCATGCATAAGCATATTTAATATCGCTATGAAGGAATCGATATGACTGACTAATAGAGAAATAGATTGTTTTGATGTTTGCAATTTATAATCCAAGGTGTTAAGATGATTTGTTAAATCAGTTATTAATGCTAGCTCACAAAGGGAATCTATATCTTCTAAGAATGATTTGAACTCATTATACATTGTTGATGTCATTGCTATACTTTGCAAGAACATCATTATTTCGTTCTTTAAAGCGAAAAACCTTTCTAAACATTGCCCTGCACTAAGCCAACGAACATCAGAATATAAAGGTATATCCTTATAGAGTGAATCGTGCTCAGCTAAAAATAATTTAAATTGACGATGAGTTAATGATCTATTTCCTCCTTTAATGAAATTTATAATTTTGTGACCATTTTCATTGCAGCAGTAATCTTTCTTGCTTTTCCACATAATGCTTCTTGATGAATAATGCAATGGAATAAAGGAACTTTTATATTTCTTTGAAATAGCTGCCCAGCAAATCCTATTCTAGTTCCTACCATAGACGGTGCACCATCCGTAACGATGCATGAACACTTGGAAAAATTAATATTAAATTTTTCAAAAGTGTTTTCTACCGCGCTAAAAATATCTGCACCTGTCGTTGTACCATGTAACGGGAAGAAATCTAATAACTCTTCAGTATAAGAAAAGTCATCTTGTACAATGCGCACAAACATACTTAATTCACTGACATGACGGTTGTCAGTACTTTCGTCGAGGCACAATGAAAAATATACACACGACTGTAGCAGAGATTTCAATTTTTCTTCAATAGAACCAGCTATTACTTGCACTCGGGAAGCAACCGTTTTATCGCTCAATGGAATTTGAAGAACATCATCAACCGTCAAAGATCCTCCAAATGCATTTACTGCTTTAAGAAGACACGATTTAATAAATTCGCCATCAACAAAAGGCTTACCACGTTGAGCAATAAGCAAAGAAATATCGTAGGAAGCTTTACGAACAAATGAGGATGTTTGGGCAGCAATATCCAAATTTGGAGGTTCATCAGAATATTGTTTAAGAACTAATTTCAATCCTTCTATTAAATTTCGTCTTTCATCATCTTTATAAATTGAATGATTATATTTCGACATGTGTTTTGAAAAATAATGTTTTTCTATAGTAGTAGAGGAGCTATGCGGTTCCGATGACAGGGAGTGGGGGAAGCTGTTTTGTGGTGTGGAAGGGGGATGGGTGGGGATAAGACTTTCTTAGTATGGTAGTGGTGGGGATGAGGAAGGAAAGGGTCTTATAGTGGGATCGAGTTTGGTTGGGGAGGGTGGGGGTATTTTTCACCCTATGTCACAGTTGGAAGGTCTTATAGTGGGACCGGGTTTGGTTAGGGAGGGGGTATTTTTCACCCTATGGTACCGTTGGTTAGTTTTCCTACGGGGACCTAAGTTATCCTACGGGGCCCTAGTTGAGGGAAGGTTTTTTCACCCTTCGAAGTCGATGGTTAGTTACCTTACGTAGCCTAACTATTTCCGACTCTGCTACACAGATAAACTAGGTTGAGTTAATTGCTAGTTCCAGTAGTCACCGCTAGGTGACTGCCTTCCTTAATCTTCTTTCGCGCTAATGGTATTTTAATATTACGTAATTACACACACGGGTGAACTAGTTCAATTTAATTGATAGTACCAGTAATTGCCGCTAGGTGGCTACCGCAATCCCCCCTTTTCTCGTTAGTTAAATTGTAGATAGCTATTGTGATAAGTTGCTGATATCGTGCAAGGAATTAACTTTCCATCGAGCATGGAATTATAACTTTGCATGGCTTTAACTAAACCTATGCAGCGGATTACAAAATATCCTTTAAATAAAAAGGATACAATTTTAATAGTCTCCCCTATTGGGGAGAATAACAATTTAACATCAATTTCAGGAATATTAATATTTTGATAGGGCAACTTATTAAGTCCTAGCTGTTACTATACCCAGGTCAGGTTCACCAATTTATTAGGCCTTACAGCTCCTCACTTATAGTATGTCCTTAGAGGGTACTATTTGACCATTCAGAACCAATCCTAGGCCCTCCCACTATTCTCTCCTTCTATGGACCCTCTCTAGACTTTCATTCAAGAAATCATTTACCTTTCTACGAGCGAATTAGTTAAAGTGATAAAAAGATGTTTGACTAAAATTATGCATTCGCGGTTCCACGGGATACGGCTATAGAGAAGCTAGCCTTCAAGAGGAGGATGTGGATGAAAAAGGAGGAGGAGGAGGATGAGACATGGAGACTGGATGAGTAACTGATAGTAAAACTTTAGTTATTGAATAAAAAAACAGTTTTAAGAATTTTTATAGCCTTCCCTGACTTATCTTTTAGCCATTTTTAGCTTTTCAGGTAAGCATATCATACGATCCATCTAACAAGCAGGCTAGGTATTAGAAAGGGAAATAGTTGTCAGTGCACTTCAGTTTTTTTGAAGGGTAAAGCAAAACATAACTTTTACCTAGACATTAAGAAGCTGTATTGGCACCATTCTAGCAATTGGAGAACTGATTGTTGAGTGTGCTGATATCTTCTAGAACGGATATGCTCGAGTACCTGACGCCTGAGATCATGTCATGACTTGTTACTTGATTTATGACCTTTTAAATTCTCGATTTTGTCATATTCTATCAATTTTTTATATGCCTAGCTATCGAGAGGAATGTGCTCGTAAATTTTACCGTTTCACTTAAGAAAAGTCTGCAACACGTATATGCAATTAAAAGAATTCTGGAGAAACCACTGGTAACGTGTCATGACCTGTTTGACGCAAATTTTCCCCAGTTCACTTTAGAAAAGTCTACAACATGATTATGCAATTAAAAGAATTCAGGAGAAACCGCTTGTAACGTGTTACGACTTGTTTGACGCAAATTTCGTAGGTGGGAAAGAATACCCAACACCCAAATATTAACTTCCAATAAGAATGCATCTCATCCCCTTCCATGAATGCATCTTATCCCTTCCACCATTTTTTAAAACTAATGTTGTTAGCAATCGGGAAATTTCAGTCAGTCAGTTTTCATTAGAAGCTTCAAGGAGGTGAAAGACCCAGTGCAAAGCTATATTCCGAATATTTTCCTTGCTGTACCACAGAAACTCTTTTGGGTGGTAAGAATTATTCTTTTATTATTATTCTCTTTTCTTGCTATTCTATTTCAATATTTTTCTTTTCTCAATTTCTATGTTTTTTCACAGAAAAATGGATTTAACCAAGATCAATGCACTTGCAAGTGTAACTTACGAACCTAAGACTTTCGTAAAGCTGAATACTTTTGAGGAGAATAAGGAGTATCAAATCACTGAATTAGTGAAAATTAAGACCAAATATGGAGAGAAATTAATAGCGAAGCTGGCTACCGACGAATGGTTCTTCCTACCCTCAAGGATGATGAAATTACTGGAGTCGCCTGAACTAATCAAAGAACTTCAAAATGCTGCATCAGCGAATACATTAAAAATCTTATATGTTGGAGGACGATACAATAATTTAGAATTTAAAGTTACCCAATGATAATCATAAGATAAATTTTGGAAATGTTTGTAAGGAATGTTTTTAAGGAATGACATCAATAAATGTTTATTATATCTTATTTATTTTTTCTTTATCCCTCACTACATTAGTAAGATACATATAAATCTTGTCTATTAACTTACATTTCTAACAATACTAGTAAGCGGATTATATTCAACGATTTTATCATGTATAATTAAACAAAACGCAGTAGTATTACTTGGAATATTTCTAGTACAATCAATCTCAATTTTAACATCAACAGCGCCTGACTTTATAGATTCATTTTGATGCGAACAATCGATGACGAAGAGAGGACCGTATTCCACAAAGTTTTTGTAATTAAGCATTGGTTTCGACTGTTTTTCTCCTGCATAATATGAATGGATAAATTTAACATACATATCATATAGTACAGAATAACGGGTTTTTTCGCTATCACTATCAATTCGGTCATATGGATAAAATTCTGAATTCAGATAGACTTTAACATCACGAACAGAACTGTCAATGAATCTAAGCACCTCCATATTCTGCGTACTCTTCTTATTTTGTCTAAATGCTAGTATAACATATTGAGGTTTCTCCAATTGTGTTGTAGCTTTTACGGCCCATGTATGCCTCTGTGTTTCAGGTAGAAGTGGATATTCATAGAGTTCCCAGGAACGAAAAGCCATGGTTAAACTTTTGTTTTGCTCAATCAAACGTAGAAATTTAAGTTTTGTATAATCATTCAGTGATACATGAAGAATCCTCCAGTGCACTTTTTGCAAATCAATTTTGGAGTTGATGATTTTTCTCGAAGAATGTAGTGAATTTATAACATCACGTGCTCGAATAAGAACGAGTTCATGACGTGCATTTATTATAACTCTTCTGTAGTCTTCACAAAAACCCAACAGCATTTGCAATGGTACACAAAAGTTGAAATGATTCGTAGACCTGTGATCTGTTAGAAACCATCCTGAATGACGTAGACTTGCACTTTCCTCAGCAGTTAAGGAGATAAGATTCTTCATGGAGCTAGTAATACCCACATTCTTACAGCGATCAATCTCAATACCATTCAATTCATAACGAATTTCATCAAACAAGAATGCCATGGAATTACAGTCAAGTCCTACGACATCTTGGGCTGTTGCATCTGGAGCACGGGTTCCAACGATTATCTTTCCCTCAATGTAGAGATAACTTTCACAGGGTAGAAGAATTAAATCTTGCTGTTGTATAGGAATTCGAATTTCATCACTATTTCCCAATGAGGCATTTGCATAAGGATTGTATGCATGCATTTCCATTTTAGTGATGCGATTGTCGAACACCGGTTGAGCGGTTACATCTAATGGATCCATTTTTATTTCTAACGTTGAAACCCAGTGATTGTAGAAAGGTGATATTTCTTCTTGTTAATGATTCGCCAACGTTACCTTCGCTCAATGTATTTTGTCCTCCAGCGTTACCTTCACTCAATGTATTCTGTCCTGCTGCAGCAGTTGGACTGATAGGCTCATCGAGTATCGGTGATTTATAAGTATTCTTGTAAATCAACATTTTCTAATATGTAAACGAATTGTGATTTCTTCACTTCCGAAATTTACTATACGATCTTCCTGATAGAGAATACGCAAGGTGAGACGGTCAATTACTTTCGCAATGACTGGCAAGTAAATGACGTTCTTCGGTGTTTCTGCGATTGTATAAACTGGCGGAACACTCGGAAAAAATTCATGTATAACATGTCGAGGTCTACCGTTTGTGTACGCACCAGCTGTAATGTTGCATTCAATTCGTAGAATATTTTCTCTTATAATGTTTACGGGCTCGTCTGATTCAGCTAGTGTGTTCGGCGGAATAACACGATCTGATGAAAAACCCAACAAAGAGCCTATATTGTTATGTTGTGTAAAATCAATCTGATATTTACACTTTATTTCACTTTTTATTGTATTATTATTAGCACGTAGAACAATTACTTCTTCTTCATCACCTTCGAACATCTGAGCACGTAAAAAGTCATTTATAGCATTGAGCTCATAACAACCTGTAGGTATAGTTAGCTCCTGATCATCAACGTAAAATATATTGTTTGTCTCATCAACATTAGAGATTGAATTGAAGCTCTGAAAGTCTACGAGACCGAGTTCATAATGTCCATCTCGAAGATCGATCGGGGGGAAAAAATCTGACCCCAATACCGAGTCACGGCTAGAGAGTGTAACTGTTAAAGACATTGCTCACGTAGATACTTGACACACAACTGACCGCATATGTTTGAATCATACGATTGATATTGGTCGTGGTTGTAGTAGATTATAGCAGAAGGTCCAAAATATTCCACAAGTTCAATTGGTGGTTTTAAATTTCCGAAGGAATCGAAATACTTAACGTGCTTATTACGTTTAACGTAAGCGACCCAATGTGTTCCAGGACCTTGTTCGTCATCAAGATTCACAATTGCGCACTAATTGCTTTGCGCATTTTGAGGTAGAGATGTACGCATAAAGACTCCCCGAAAATGCGGTATTTTACGGCAGACGTTTGATAATTGCATATTACTAGTAGGTCCAGATTTAGGAAGTCCGTTTATTTTCTTTTCCTTTTCCTTTTCACTCCCTCTCCTATTCGACTGTATGGTGCGAGGTATAAACCTTGTCCACGTCTCGCTTCCATTAAGCGATTGTGTTGATGCATTTCTTCCAATTGTTTTTTGGCTGCTTTGGTGTCGTTTACAGCCTTTGCTATACCTGCTGCACCGCCAGCTAATGCGCCCACCGCACTCAGCAGCGGAAGCAATGGTAATAAACCCCTCCGTTTTGTTTTAGTAAGTGACTTTTTCCTCAATAAACCACCTCGTTTCTTCGGTACACGAATTTTTCTTTTCTTCGTACTTTTTCTAGGCACTCGCAGTCCTAAGCCGAGTTTCCGTTTTGCATTCATTGATGCCCAGACAGCAGTCGCTGTCGCTCGTTCACCTACGGATGAGTCACTAGCTATGATACGTTGTCGTGCACGGCGTGCAAGTACTTTATCAGCATGATGACGCGAGGGTAGGTCCTTATATACTGAATATGCGATATCATGCTCACGGCAAGCATCATCCAGAGGGTTTATTCCTCGATCACAACGTACTAACCGTTCATGAAGGCGAGTACCTGGACCGCAATAATTGTAGCCATGTACATGCAGCTCGAAGGGTAGTTTATTTAGCAGCTTATTGAAAAAAGATCCACAACCATATCTCATCATGTCATGCTTTCCTAACGGGTGCGTTGGCACATCCAGCAATTTATTATTGAAGGCAATATTCCATTAAAATGATCTTGATTAGGTAAATTATAATGTTCCGTACAGGCACGATATTGTTGCACTTCAGGAATTGCACGAATATGCTCAGGTAATTTACACCAAACAAGTCGAATACTGTTTGGAAAGCGCTTCAATAGTAAAATTTTTGGAATGTATTCAAGCTGCTCAATAGTTAAATCCTCCAAACGTAGCACATCTAACATTAACAACGACATAATGAGAACTGATGAGATAATCTGCTTCGAGCCTATAAATAGCTTGCATGATCATAGAGTTTTACAGTTATGGATTTCGTAAAGCAACCACTGCACATTCGTGTCTCCAACGCCGATCGTTTTATTGTCGGTGGGGGTTGTGGAGGAAGGAGTAAACGTCATGGATCCCTACTTCCATCTACAATTCGTAGTATAATTTGCGGACCCTCGAATTGCGGTAAAACAAACGTACTGCTTAGTCTCGTAGAAAGTCCTAACGGTGTGAGATTTGAAAATATTTATGTATACTCAAAGTCGCTTCAACAACCCAAGTATCAATACCTTGAACGGTTATTAAAAGGACTAAAAGGTATTGGATATTTTAAATTTTCAAACAATAGCGACGTTGTAAAGGTAACTGAGGCGTTACCCAATTCTATTTTCATATTTGATGATGTTGCTAACGATAAGCAGGATAATATCAGAGACTACTTCTCCATGGGTAGACATTCAAATATTGACTGCTTCTACCTCTGCCAGACTTATGCTAAAATTCCTAAACACATGATTCGTGATAATGCAAACCTTCTCATAATCTTTAAGCAAGATGGTACTAATTTAAAACATATTTATAACGATCATGTAAACACGGATATGTCATTTGAAAAATTCAATGAATTGTGTTTAAAGTGCTGGCACCATGATTATGGATTTCTAGTGATCGACAAGGATAGTACAATTCAAAATGGTAGATATCGGAAAGGTTTCGATGAGTATGCTAAGATTAAATAGTATACCGTTTGCTTAAGATTGTTCAGTTTAGAGCTAAGTGTCCATCAAAACACACACATCAAATGAGCATGGAATAAACCTAGTATAAACGTGGAAATAAAAACGTGGACTGAATCTAGATTGAACGTGGATTGAACGTGGAAAGCAGGAAAATGGAAGAAAAGATGCTGCTAAAAAGATTGCCGCGAAAAGTAAAGTAATTCGTGAAAAATATCGTGTACTCAAATCAGGAAGAGAAATGACGGAAACCAATTTAAATGAAACTTTTAAACCAATTGTTGAGCCATTGAAGAAGCTCACTGAACATAATGAGATGACCTTCGTGTCCCCGAAATATGAGTATAAACAGGAACCGCTACAGAAGACTACTGTAAGCGATAATTCTTTAATTATTCGATCGGAACGTAAAAAAACTTATTTCTCATCGACTCCACAACGTAAATATTTCGCAGACAACTCTAGAATTAAAATTCCAACCCCTTCATCTGATGATGATGATGATGAGCAAGGAAATTCACGACCTAATGAAACATTATACCTTTCTCTGGAAGAGGATGGGGATGAGGAGGAGGAGGAGGAGGGAGTGAAAGTGGAAAAGGATGTTAATGATTTAGCAATACCATCACCAATGCAAGCAGAAACTCCATCATCACCATTGCAAAGATCCTTAGATTTAAATAGTTCTTTGTCAGAATATGCACCAATTGGACGTAAATATATAGAGATGTTTCTGCGTAAAAATAAGGATTTAATTGATGATAATTTTGGAATTGAACGAGATGCTAGACTTAACAAAATGAGACTTGGAAAATGTTCTGTTAAAGTAAATCGTAAAGATTTTGTTATTATTGATGATGAGTATTATCAGGGTACTATTGGTCTATTTGAATTGATCTTAATGAAAGAGCCACATGATTATACTGAAGATGATTTAAAAACATATAAGAATATTCTTTCTCAAACTAATGTACACAGAGCAGATTACAGTAGCGAGGGAAAGCTTCGTGGGAATAAGGGTCATAAATGGAAGAAAATAATTAGCCCATTATTTCCTCCAAAGAATCTTGTAAAAGGTAGCGGTTATATGTGTGTTAATGATAAACCAGTGAACTATGTACATTGGAATGATCCGAACGAATTAGTTGAACGTTTGAGACTATTGATAGCATCATCTGCTGCAGGACATACGAATCATCATAATGAGATACAATCAATAATTGAGGAGCTTCATGAAGAACGTATTATCCTATAAAAGAGATTACACTTTCCATAATTTCCCAGTTGATTGTGTTACTTCACAATGTCGATAAATAAATTTGGAGGTATTTCCACTGCCAGTAATGTGAGAAAATATTTCCGCAAAACTGAAGATGAAACATTAAAATTTGATAAACGTATGAATGCATTTAATGCTAAGGGGAATATTATTTCAAATTTAGGATTTGATGCTACTGATGAGAAATTTGCTGTGAATATGCGTGTTCTGCTGGATAATATGAATGCTGTACGTGAGAACCTTAAAAACGAAATGCAAGAAAACAGTGATATTTTACGAAGTATTGCGTTAAGACTGGATGAAACCGAGTTAAGGCTGAATGATTTTCAAGTGAAATTGAGTAATTTCATGCAGAAACATGCTGAAGATAATGCAGATTTAAAGAAATATGTATCAATTTTCATGGAGAATCAGACTAAAGAGGATGCTGAATCAAAGAAACATATAATGAAGATAATGCGGAATTAAAAAAAAAAGTGCTATTTTTCATGGGGAGAATCATGCTAAGGAGAATTCTTCTTGAAATAATTCGACAAAGAGTTTTATTAGGAAAAAGAAAGTTTTACTACCATCAGTGCTCGTTGTACCCCTGTAAACCCAACACATACCTGAAGAGTTATGGATAGTGAAGAAAAGAAAAAATTGGTCGAAGAACTGCATGTACCTGCAAGACGGAATTTTCAACGTAGAAGAGTTATAATACGAGGCTTCGATGACCTCTGGCAAGCAGATCTGGTTGATATGAAGAATTATACTGACGGAGGTTACCACTATATTCTCACAGTTATTGATGCATTGTCGAAATTTGGATGGGCAGTAGCACTAGAAACCAAAACTGGCAAGGAAGTGACAGACGCATTTATGAAGATTCTGAAAAGTGGGAGATGTCCCAAAAATTTGCAGACAGATGATGGCAAGGAGTTTTATAATAGTGATTTCAAATCGCTTATAAAAAAACGTAGAATAAATCATTACTCAACATACAGCGTATTGAAAGCTACGATAGTTGAGCGCTGGAATCGCACGCTGAAGACTGAAATGTGGAAACGATTTACGTTGAATGGAAATTATAAGTGGCGAGGCATACTGCAGCGACTAGTTGAAGACTACAACGCAAGAAAACATCGTACTATAGGAATGCGACCAGTTGATGTGACGCCAGATCATGCTAATATGCTCCTGACTACAGTATACAATAATATAAAGATTGTTGGTCGTGCCAAGTTCAAAGTAGGTGATTTTGTACGAATCAGTAAATACAAGAATGTATTCGCAAAGGGATACATACCAAATTGGACAACTGAAATATTTGAAATTATAAAAGGGCAGAAAACAAATTCTGTTACATATTTACTTAGAGACTCTAGTGGTACTGATATATACGGAGGATTCTACGAATATGAACTTTTAAAAATTGCTAATCCTAATGTATATCTAGTGGAGAAGGTATTACGTAAGAAGGGTGATAAGGTCTTTGTGAAGTGGTTAGGATTCGATAATAAACATAATTCATGGATAAATAAAGATAATATTTTGTAAAAACAATATTTATTAATAAAATTATTCAATTTAAATATAATTAATTTATTCTATAATGACCCCATGGTAGAGTCGATACAGTTCCGTGCACGATATAACGCTTATCATCGTATGGGCTGAGAGCTACTTTCCGTTGCATAATCGAATAAACATTATGCAATTTTGAGCGAATTAAATTTTGATTGCGGACTTGTACAGTAAAATTTGTTAAACAGTCCTTATAGTCCACGAAGGTTATGTTTCTAGCAACAACGTAGGTCTTAATACCTTTAGCTTTTTTGATAATTTTATTTTGTACTTTAAATGTGTACATTTTTGATCTCAGTCCAATAAACTCTGTCATTATTTGCCCATTATTCTCATCTTTCATCAGCCCAGGGACTTTTTTATTTACTAGAGGTAAATTGTACTGATTGTTGGGAGAATAATCGCTTGTATCGAATCTAGCAAGATTCTCCCTCATAATAGTGTAAATATCATCACACTCAATGCTGTTTATTAGACTATCCGTATCGGTATATAACGCTTTACATTTGCTACCGAACGTAGGAAGCATATAATCATAATGAAAATCATACAAACATGTTTTCGAAATATCAAGAATGCTCATACCTACGTATATAGGCTTATCGAATTTAGCTGCTAATTTTGTTAATTCAATCGTGACCAAATTCTCACTGAATATAGTGCGACTGTGAAAATTAGGCTTAGCAATCATTGCTTCAGCACCATATCTTCCCTCCCACCTACTCACGAGTCTCACATCAACTCTATTTCTAACATTCTCCATAGTCTTACCGAACACCGCATTGTTCATTAATTTGAAAAGATTTTTCTCACTCATTTTTAGATGCTGCACGCAAACTAGTGTTCAGATCGATATATTTACGTAACCAGGTGGACTGCTGAAATCCTAAAACGCGATGAATGTGTTTTAAGACAACACCATTACGCATACATTGCTGTAAAGCACGATAGTGTATAACATAGCGCTCCTTATTTTCTAAAGTTGCAAGTAGCTTCTTCTGACGTGTACCCGGTGGTGCATCACGTACGGGACAAAATGGAAGGCCGGAATGTTTATCGTGAAGCATGCTTGGATACTCTAAGTCAATCTCTAAAATATAACCCTCGGGTGAATCTATCGGTATATTAGAGATATCCAAATTATTAACATTTTCAATCCAGCGAAATCCGTGAGTAGGTAGCGGTTGAGACATTGCCCACCCATACAAATTATTTACATCGTAGTACATTAAATACTTAGAAGGTTCCTCGGGATTGTAGTTTTGCATGTACCGATTGTTAGCCTTTTCATAGCGGTGCGAGCATTGGCTTAAACCACCACGTATGCCCCGTTCTACGAAAAGCAGCATTTCTACGTCAGTAAAAAATTCTAATCTTATTCCTGTATGTTTGAGCATTGCATCCCAAGTGAAGCCTGGGAGTGTATAATAATGAGCAGGATCCAAATTATAAGTTTGCATGCAGCTATCACGAAAATTTTCGAAAACGTCAGCCAACAATAGTACATCAGTTTTCAAATAGAGATCGCTATACTCCCCAAGTGTTCGTATTTAAAATTTGGTCCATACCTCCTTAGCGTGATTATACGCACCCTCACTAATATCACTATCGGATAATCTATTATAGAATATCTCGCGCGCGTGGAGGTAAAGCAGTTTCTTTCAGACGGTTCAGACTATCTATGTAATCGTAAGGAAAAATACCTTTCCTTGTCAGAAGGTTAAATTGTTCTATGTTTAAATATGAGAATTCTGACTCTAAATTTTTTAACTGTGATCTCGTTAAATATGAACTCAATTTGTCTAAACTAGATGCCATAAATTTGAAAGAATCGATAAACCTTAGTTGTATATTATATTTACGGATGAATTTAGTGAATGAAATATACTTCTCCTTATGTACAGGTAACAAGTGTACTGAACCTTCACACAAGTTAGCGATTGTACCGAAAATAAAATGTGCGTCATAACCTGATAAATTATGAAAAATTACAGGTATTACATGCGAATCGTTAAAGTTTAAATTACAATTATTATGAGCAGGTCCCCTATATTTACCAGTTAAATGATCATGATCGCGAACACGTATTTGATCTGGAAGAAACGGCTTTTTACATATATGACAGTTGGGCTCAGTATAATGCCTTGAATTTTCACTAATACTTAGCGTTCTCATAGGCACTACAGTCTTTAGTTTTTCGCTCGCTATGCTAGCAATTTTATCGAGTTCTCGCACAAACCATTCTATACACTCGAGTCCACGATATGATTTGTAAGTTGAGAGCGATGAATCACGAACGCTTTTAAAATAATAACCTATACTAAAAGGTATGTGTTTTTGATAAATACCAATATCGTCATCCGTTTGCTCAACTTTTTCAAGCAAGCATTCAATGTCAGCGTATATGACAAATGGCACCCTCTCACTGTTCTTCATGTTATTGAAGGAAACCCAACGGTCCTTGTCAGGTAGCACAATTCTGATGTTTTTATTGAGTTGCGCACAATCACGTTCATGCGATTTTAGAATCTCATCATTGTGGAAATAGTGTAAGCAACTATAGGAGGGAAAAAGTAATATTAGAATATAGAAGCAGTAATTATATATATATATATTGAATAAAGGTATTATATGTTAAATCTTTTGAATATTGAATAAAAATTACTGTAAGCATATTATAAGTGAATAGATTATTCATTACATCTTCCTGTAAGCATGCTCTACATGTCACATAGTTAACAGACATTATTTTTCCTTTTGCGAAACAATGGGGAGTGAAATTCTAGGGACCACCCAATGTTCCTCCTATGAGCTTTCCCAAGGCTCTCTAAAACTGACCCGATACCTTCTGACCATATTTTACCCTCTAAACCAGCCTCTAGCTATTTTTTCGTGACTTTTCCTCCCTCAAGCAGACCAGACAAATCATTCAGCCTCTAGCTATTTTTTTCTCAAGACTTTTCTCACAAGCAGAGCAGACAAATGATCCCACGTGTTAAACAAAGTCACAGTGTGACGTAAGATTGTCGAAAAGCCATTGATGCGCTCGTAAATTTTAAGCTGCACTCAGGATATGTCCTTAAGATGCTAGTATTCCCAACCCAAGTAATAATGGACGTATATTTCACGACTCGTTTCTAAATAATGAAAAGTTTATATTTTAAACTGTCATTACTTTATCTGAGGAACGTGACTATCTGCACCATCTAGTACGTGTTATGACACGTTTGAATTAAATATATTTGTTTAAGATGACGGTTATTTGATCTGAAGAATGTGTATCTCACGACTTGCTTTTAAACAATGAAAAGTTTATATTCTAGACTGATGTCACTTTGTATAAGGAACGTGTATATAATTAAATGTATTTATTTATTTTAATTAACAACTACTTTATCTAAAGAATACATGTATCAACAGGTTTAATATAATGAATTCTCTTTGAAATCTACAATCATGAGTGAGTAACCCATCAAAAATGTCGTTCGCCTGCAACAGTCCCTCCACTCTCAATTTCCAATAAGCGTGTATATCTTATCCCTTCCTACGATATTATTCAAAGCCACCCAAGTTTCGTTTGCCTGCAACACTTCCCCTACTCTCAATTTCCAAGTGTGTATATCTTATTCCCTCCTAGGATATTATTCACAGTCACCCACGCTAGCAATTAGGAAATTTCATTCAGTCTCGATTAGAAGCGTGAAGCAGTCGAAAGTTCAAGTCTGTAACGCTGCAGTCATAATATTTTATTGTGGTGTAATAGCAGTATTGAAGCTTCAAGCAGTGCAAAGTACCAGTTTCACGTTGCAGACAGAATATTTTTTTATTGTCACGTAATTGTCGTAGACAATCTTTAGAAGGTAAGAATTATTTTTTCTTTTTTACGTTATTCTCTATTCTTAATATTATTTTATTATTATAGAAATGGATTTAACTAAGATTAATGAACTCGCAACTGCAGAACCAAAAACTTTTATAAAACTGAATACTTTGGAGATTGGGGGGTCATACCGAATAACTGAATTATCGAAAATTAAAACCAAATATGGAGAGAGAATAATAGCAAAGCTGCTTACGAAGGAATGGTTCTTCTTGCCTGCGAGGATGATGGCATTACTGGAAAAACCAGAACAATTCAAGAATTTTCAAGATGCAGCTTCAAATCAAATATTAACATTCACGTATCATGGTGGAAATTACAATAATATGACATTTGCAATTGTTAGTCAAATTTCAAAAGATTAATTTAGAAAACATTTGTAAGGAATAATTTAAACACAAATAAATGATTATTATATCTTATTTATTATTTTTTTTCCTTCATTATAATGATAAGCTTAACTATAGTCTATTAGCGATTAACATACATTTCTAACTATTAGCGATTAACTTACATTTCTAACTATTAACGATTAACTTACATTTCTAACAATACTTGTAAGCGGGTTATATTCAACAATTTTATCATGTATAATTAAACAATACGCAGTAGTATTACTTGCAATATTTTTAGAACAATCGATCTCTATTTTAACGTCAACTGTGCCAGAATTAATAGATTCGTTTTGATGCGAACAATCAATGACAAAGAGAGGGCCATATTCTAAGAAATTGTTGTAATCAAGCATTGGTTTCGACGGTTTTTCTCCAGCATAATAGGATTGGATAAATTTAACATACATATCATATAGTACAGAAAATCGTGATTTTTCAGTATCAGTATCAAGTCGATCATACGGATAAAATTCAGAATTAAGATAGACTTTAATATCACGAACAAAACTATCATCGAAGTCAAGCACCTTCATATGCTGCGTATTCTTCTTATTTGTTCTAAATGCTAGAATAACGTATCGAGGCTTCTCCAATTGTGTTGCAGCTTTTACAGCCCACGTATGCCTATGTGATTCTGGTAGAAGCGGGTATTCGTAGAGTTCCCAGGATCGAAAAGCCATGGTGAGGCTTTTGTTTTGGTCGATAATACGAAAAATTGAAGTTTTGTGTATTCATTCAATGATATATGAGGAATACTCCATTGCACTTTTTGAACATCAATTTTGGAGTCAGTGATTTTCGTTGAAGAATATATCGAATTCGTATCATTACGCGCTCGAATGAGAACGAGCTCATGACGTGCATTTATTATGACTCTTCTATAGTCTTCACAAAAACCCAACAGCATTTTCAGTGGTACGCAAAAATTAAAATATTTCATAGGCTTAAAATCTGATAGAAACCATCCTGAATGGTGTAGACTCGTACTCTCCTCCCCAGTCAGAGAAATGAGATTCTTCATGGAACTAGTAATACCCACATTCTTACTGCGGTCAATCTCAATACCATTCAATTCATAGCGAATTTCATCGAACAAGAATGCCATGGAATTGCAGTAAAGTCCCACTGTATCTTGAACTGTTGCACCCTGAGCACGAGTGCCCTCGATTAATTTTCCCTCTATGTATAGGTAACTCTCACATGGTAGAAGAATTAAATCTTGCTGTTGTATTGGAATTCGAATTTCGTCACTATTTCCCAATGATGCATTTGCATACGGATTGTAAGCATGTATTTCCATTTTAGTAATGCGATTGTCGTACACAGGTTGTGCGGTTACGTCCAACAGGTCCATGTTTATTTCTGACCTTGAAACCCAGTGATTGAAGAAAGGTTATATTTTTTCTTGTTAGCGGTCTTCTAACGTAATCCCCACCCAATGTGTCTGCTCCTGCAGCAACTTTTGGACTGATGATAGGCTCATCTGGTATCGGTGATTTATAAGTATTCTTGTAAATTAGCATTTTCTAATGTGTAATCGAATTGTAATTTCTTCCCCACCGAAATTTACTAGACGGTTTTCCTGATCGAGAATGCGCAAAGTAAGACGGTCAATTACTTTCACAATGACTGGCAAGTAAATGACGTTTTTCGGTGTTTCCGAGATTTTATAGCCTGGTGGCACGCTTGGAAAAAATTAATGTATAACATGTTGAGGTTTGCCGTTTGTATATGCACCAGCAGTAATATTACAATCAATTCGTAAAATATTGACCCTTATAATGTTTACGGGCTGGTCTGATTCGGCTAGAGTGTTCGGCTGAATAATTCGATCTGACGAAAAACCCAATAAAGAGCCTATTGTTACGCGGCAAAAATCCCTGGTGGATAAAGCTTGCCGCGTAGAGCAAAATAACGCTACTCTATTAAACGATATTGGGGAAAACGATACGAGACAACCAAAGTTAATACGCGATAATTCCTACGTCTATCTTCAAATGCTCTAAATACACGCTATGAGCGGTAGGTTGGGCGCCAGGTCCACATAGACCAGTTTTCTCTAATACAATATTCTCGCCATCATTCACTTACACGATCTAGCGATATTTTCCCCAAAATGCGGGGCTAGCTCGGTCCCGATCTGGATAATGGAGAGGGGTCTGGTTAGGAGAGGCTTTCGATAAAACTGTTGAGATAATTATTAACGAAGGAGGTAAAAGCCGAATAAAGAAAGAGGCACGATTTACCTATGAAAACTCTGAGGTTTATTCACAAAATAAGCTATTTACAACGATTGATAACACCTCAGACTCAAATTATAAGAACAAAAGGGTCGAAATTCGCAAATTGATCGGCCCGCCACACTCTATTACAATTTATGGTAATTTTTCAGAGTATTACACACGTATCCCCTCTTTATCGAGACATACAAGCGAAATGCTAGTACAATACAGACTATATCCTGCCGACACAAGAGGGCATAAGGTAGAGATACATGAGGAGGATACAATTCACTTTAGAGGAACAGGTGGTGAATCTTGCCTATGATCACGGCCAATCACCCATACCGACAATTAATCGACGCGAATCTTTAATCAAACAGGACTCTAACTATCTCACACACCTCAAAGGCGGAGAACGTATTTTTCAAGCTGAAAGTGAGCTGGAGACGGAATTGATGTCCAGTGACACTCAATCTTGGACTATCAATCCGTGAAACGATACACGAAACTCGGGCAATTTCGTCCCGGCAAAAACCTATTATTCTATCGAAAATTATGTCGAACCTACAATCGGTAGGCCTCGACGCGCGACACCGCCAACGATAAGTAACTATGATACTCAGAAAAATAACTCATTTCTCCCCAGCTTACTTCTCGACAATTTATTTAACTAATTCTTCAAGCTATCGGCATCGGCTTCCTGGCCAAGATCATACGCAAAACTCAAATTAAAGGCGTTCTGGCATCTACTGAAAATGGCTCGATATAAGGCAAGCTAGGCATTCACTGGCATGGTCGACCCGAGGGAGGCACTCACCGATCCGCTCAATTTTCCTGATTCATCAACCCAGGCTCCTCCTATCGCATACGGCAGCCTCTCCCAGGACCACTCTAGTTCGGTCTATTCATGTAGATTCCGGAAGGCAGTAGCAGGTCAGGTTCGGAGAGCTCCAGATTCACCTCGGATTCCAACCAGGGCCAAATTTCGACTGCCATAGCGGCACACTCATCTCGGCTCCTCTCGATCATCCCCACCTCGTCATTACTAGGCTCGGATATCGATCGCATTATCGAAGATTCACGAGGATCCGCGAGGCTAGGCTATCCTCTTCTCTAGCTCTTTTCTCTTCTTTTCTCGTCGACAGGCGGAAGTTCCGTCCTGAACGACTCCAAATATTGATGTTGGCGGCAGCGGTAGCGATGGATTTGAGCTGAGACTGCTTCGTAATCAATTGTCGATAGGTGTTCTCCGCGAGGGCGGCTAGGCGAGAATTACTCCATCCGGATATGATCCTTCTTTATATTCTGAGTACTTTACGTGACTCAGGCCTATCTGGTATAGCGCAGCGACCTATAGAGCTTCTCTGCTAGCCCCAATCTGGTTGAGTTGGGGTGCGCCGACTATCGGGAGTCCGGAAAGCGAGAGGGCGAAGCTGAAGGGTCTATGGGTGACGATCCTCGTGAGGCTGGTGTCCTTCCTTGAGGTGGCATAGGAATAGGAGAGCGGAGAGGCAAGGCCCCCACTCTGGTCGACATACCGCACAAGCGATTACGGATTAAACGGAGCGCCATGTACGAAAAGAAAGCCGAAAAACGTAACAGACTATAGAACTAACGATTACCGTTCGGTAGCGGTATGTAAAATAAATAAATGGAGAAATGAGATCTCTGACCTTTGTGGGTGGCGGGGTTCCGCGGTGATCCTGGAACCTCCCCTGACCTTGTGCTGAAAAGCTCATTCTAACCTGCCTATAAAATCGCTTAGTTGTTTGGTTACGACATAATTTTCAATATAGTCAACCCGGAGGGGGTATAGGAGAGGGCGAGGAGCCTCGATAATCATGTTTGTGACGCCGCCAAGGCGCCTAGGTTTGGCCACGTCACAACTCCCCCCTCCTTGGATGAGGAGGCCGCGCTTAGGCTCTCCCTGAGCTCGACCAGCCAGCACTCGAAGTCGACGCCGAGTCAAAGTAATGGTTAAAGACGAGGAGCACACTGGAGGTTCCCTTCGAGTGAGAGGTAGCCCATTTGGGGAGGACCGAAAGGAAAGGAGAGGGAAAGGTATCGAGGAAATAACCAAAAGAAGAGGGAACAAAAAAAAAACTTCGGATTATGGGTTAGAAGCAGGATTTTAATAGGGCAGCACTTATAGGTATGACTTCAAAAGGTCAGTACATAAGACAGCACAGGACACATAAAAAAAAAAGAGAAAGAGACGGTAATACAAAAGTAAATAACTTTTCGGCCGATTCGCTCACCGACTAATGGATATAATGGGATCTCATTTATGCGCTACACGGTTTGTAATGTGACATGAATGTGCGATATTATGGTGGCACAAGATGTTTATTATAACAATAAAAAAAAAACATAGTACTGATTGAAAGGGTACGATTAACGAAACTATATAAATCTATTTTAAAGTAGAACGAGTTTCGGGAAGATCCAGCTTCGTAATTCTCTCTTGGTTGGAATACGGTTAAAGCACACGAGGAAAAAAAAATATAAGAAAACGAGATTCCCCGGGTAATGATTTTTTTTTTTTTTTTTTTTTTTTTTTTTTTTTTTAAATGAACTTATCCGAAGCCTCTCTTCATTAAGGACCAAGGTAGAGGAACACGGTAATAATTATCGGGACCCAGCAGGTTTCCTATTCCCCTGGGTAGATCTTGAGGCTTGGCGGGACCGGGACTCCTGGGCCCATTCATCGCCGCAGCGCGAGCATTCTCGTAGAGTGACCCCGGGTTTGCCGCAGCGATAGCAGAACCGACGACGAGCTTCCTTACACTGGCTGTATCGATGGCCTAATTGGCCGCAATTATGGCAAGCTTGAGGGCCTAGAGGGCTGGATGATCGGGGTCGGGTGGCGGTATAAGTACGCCTGGTGACTGGAGATGGCACTCTATCAAACCACTCATCGTCTTCTCGGGTGGATTTTCTGACGACTGGTGTTGCCGGGGATTGTGGAGGGAGGAGGTGTTGGCTGGTCATCTCATCCTTGTCCGGGATGGTTGGTTCATCCATGTTAATCCAGTGCTCTACGGTAGAGCGGGGGCAAACGTTGCATCCGAACCGTTCGGTGACTTTGATGACACAAGGCAAGGTTTGAATCCCAATGTCTCTAGTCGTGATTATTTTCCTCGGGGCATCGGTATCCATGGAAGGGGTGCAGGTCGGGTTCTCGATATCCCTTCGACCGTCGGCTTGCACGGCGGATTCCTCTGTTGCAATTGGTAGATTGGACTGGCAGATCGCCAGGAGAGACGATACTGCGGTCTCTCGTATAACCGATTCTCCCTCGGCCTCCCTAGGGTTTCTGTGTGTGGTATAACCCGGGACGTTCCGGGCTTGGTGATAACGTTTGAGTACTTCCTCTAGGGCTTCTTGGAAGCCGGGGCGTTGGATCAGCTCGTTGATTGTTGGCATGAAGTCACCAAGAGGTTCCAGAATGGTGGCGTCGCTCATTCGGAAAGGCATGATGGTTTCGCCGAAAAGGTCTTTTCGGGGTCTCGGTTGGCTTTCTCGACAGGTGAGGAGAGAACGGTATTGATATGGTTAGGGGTACGGAAGAGGATCGTGATACGTAATCGGTAGCCGTCTGGACACGCCCGGTAATGATTACAATAGCGGGGTACGTAGTGCGGACGTCCCAGTAGTATCTTAGGAACTAACGCGGAGGGCACTAAGTGCGAGAGCCTGGGACGATCCCCACCTCCTTGATTTTTGCATTCGGGTATTAGTCAAGAGGACGACGGATCACGGGGATGGCCGAGGTAGTCGATCGCTTTCTTGGATGTTTACTTCTCCTTATGTTATTGTTCGCCCCTACTCGTCTCTTCCACGAACCCCCGTGTTTTGATCCGCGGCGGCCGTAGCGTTAGTGCTCGACCGACGCCGACCGGGAATAACTAGGGACTCGCGACTATTTTCGAGCCCGGCTCAGAGGTGGCGCGCGACTGGCCCTGAGGATGAGCCAGCCGGACCCGCGGTCCATCCCGGACTCGAACCGGGGGGTTTTGCTCGACGGACGCCGAGCCGGAAACAGTAGCCAGGCCGGGCGGCGATAGAGTACGACCAACCACTCCCGGGACAATTAGGGTTAAGGCCTTGATATCGGCAAGCGGCAATTCTCAAGCGTTTTTTTTTTTTTTTTTTTTTTTTTTTTTTTGAACGGAGTAGGTTATGGAGGAGGGGTATACAATTTAACGTCAACGATATGAGTTCTAACGCGCTTTTGGTTATCCAGGTTTTCAATTTCGTAGACGGTCGGCGAGAGGATCTTAACCACGCGATACGGACCGTGGTACTTCGGGAATAATTTGGCGGCTATTCGGTCTTCCCCGGACGATAATTTGCGAGTTTTGGTCAAAACTAGGTCGCCAACTTTCAAACGGATGTCCCGCCTATGAGCGTTATACCGCTGGGCAGTTCGGTCAAAGGTTTCCTCTAATTTCAACGCTATTCGTTCCTGTAAGTCGCGCATACGTCTTACGCGCTGTCTCCACAGAGTGGTGTCGATATCGGTAGGTAGGGTAGGGCGGGGTTCCTCAGTTTCGGCGTCCCGGTAATGGCGAATCGGCATGGGTTCTCGCCCTAAGTTCAGGAAGGCCGGAGTTACTCCCGTAGCCGCGTGCCAGGCAGTATTATACGCGAAGCGAAAATCGGAAAGATGCAAATCCCAATCGCGGTGGTTTTCCCCTAAAAACGAAACGATCATAGTCTTCAAGACTCGGTTGGTCCGCTCCACGGGATTGGCTTCGGGTCTATACGGAGGAGTTGTCGAACGTACGAGGCGGTATTCGGAGCACACGTCTTTCATGATTTTATTTACAAATTCGGTTCCGTTATCCGAATGGAGGACCCTTGGTGCTCCCCAACGCGAAAGTATCAATTCGTGGAAGGACTCTTTGACCTTCGCTCCGGTAGCGGTACGCAATGGACAACACTCTATCCATTTTGTAAATAGGTCTTGAAAAACAATAATATACACGAATCCGCGAGCGCTTTTCGGTAACGGTCCCATTAGGTCGACAGCCACGATATCCCAGGGCATTTCCGCTATTCTACGACCCATAAGCCCTTTTGGCGGTTGCTGCTCGACCTTGCATCTCTGACAGGTATCGCAGCACCTCACAAAGGTTACAATATCGCGATACATACCGGGCCAGAAATAGCGAGTTGTGAGACGGTGGTAGGTCTTTTCAATGCCAAGATGCCCAGCTTGCGGCAACGAATGGGCATTGTTTATGGCTTCCTGACGAATGTCTTGTGGTAAGACCAACTTCCACGGCTGAAGATCTTCCAATTCGACATCGGTATCGGACCGTGGTCGGTAATAGTACATTTTTCCCTTGTACAGCTGGTAATTCGGGAGTTTTTCCGGCGTTTCGGTCAGGATCGACCGGCGTTTATTATACCACTCGTCTCCGGCATCATCGAAATTGTCTGGTTCGGGTACGAGGATGGGCCCGTTGGGTTCGTTAGCGGCAACGAGAGAGTCGTCGATAGAGGGGGGGGAATCATTGGCTTGGCTACGAGTGATCGCATGAAGGTGTTCCAAAGAAGAGCCGGAAGAACGACAGAGATTCGGCGGTACGCTGAGTGGAATGTACTCGTTGGTTACTAATTTCGAATCGGACTCATCGGGGGACTCATAGAGGGCGGAATCGGTGTCGTTCGGAAAAGCGAGAATTATGTTCGCCAAATCGGGATTGGGTGGTTCGATAGCGGTAGAATCGTCAGTTTCTCCTTCGAGTGGCTCATACATCCTTGACAGAGCATCCGGCACCAAATTTAAGGAGCCCTTCCGATACATCACGTCAAAATTATACTGCATAAGATCGAGCGACCACCTGGCGAGTCGACCAGTCGGATCTTTGAGATTTTGCAGCCATCGCAAACTGCTGTGGTCGGTCACGACAGTAAACGAGTACCCTTCCAAGTAACCTCGAAATTTCTTGATTGACCACAATACGGCGAGACATTCTAGTTCGGTAGCAGAATACTTTCGTTCCTGATCGGTCAGGGTTCGACTAGCATACGCTATTACGAATTCTTGATCTTCTTTACTCTGTGTCAGTACGGCACCCAATCCGATCGTGCTCGCGTCAGTTTGAAGAACGAATGGTAGGTCGAAATCGGGACAGGTTAATATCGGAGTAGTCGTTAGGCGTGTTTTGAGCAGTTGAAAAGCTTCTTCTTGTTCCGAGTCCCACAACCACATTTGCTTTTTCTTCAATAATCGATTTAAAGGTTCGGCAACGGTAGCGAAATTTGGCACGAACCGGCGATACCAGGAAGTCATTCCTAAGAAGCGTCTAATTTGTTTAACGTCCTTTGGCCGGGGATACTGTAAAATAGGCGATATTTTATCGGGATCGGTACGCAAGCATTCTTCATCAATTCTAAAACCCAAGTATCGAACGTTGGATTTACAGAATTCACTCTTTTCGGGATTAATAAGTAAGCCCGCCTCGACAATCCGCGCAAAGACTCGCTTCAGTCATTCCAAGTGTTCATTGAAATCGGCAGTCACGATGATTATATCATCCAAGTAGGCGAAAGCATGCGGTTCCATCTCGGGCCCTATCACTTTGTCTAACAAACGTTGAAAGGTTGCCGGAGCACCGGTCAATCCGAAGGGCATTCTACGAAAATGGAACAGGCCTTTTCCCGGAACGGTAAACGCGGTAATTTCTTTACTGTCAGAGGCCATAGGGATCTGAAAATAAGCCTGACTAAGGTCGAGAGCGGTAATATATCGAGCAGAGCGAAGCTTGTCTAAGATGGCATTCATATACGGTAAAGGATACGCGTCTTTCTTGGATACGGCGTTAACCCGTCGAAAATCTAAACAGAATCTATATGTTCCGTTGGCCTTCTTAACCATCACGATAGGAGACGACCAGTCGCTCTGGGATGGTTCGATAATATTTTCGGCTAACAAACGGTCGACCTCTTGGTAAATAGACTGCTGTACGATAGGAGTCACGGGATAATAGCGTTGTTTGATTGCTGGGTGACCTCCTACGTCTATCCGGTGTTCGGTTAAATGAGTAAGCCCTGGGGCTTGCCGTAAACGCGGTATATGCTCATCTAAAAACTGTTCTAAGCGAGATTTTTCACTATCGCATAATTCAACTATTCCTTGACATCCCGAGAAGTTTTTCGGTAGACTATCCTCCTCAGTTTCCGCGAGAATACGATAGAAAGGGTAAACGTGATATGGTTCGTTACTGAAATACCAGCTAGCCTCTGCGCAATTAATAACGATGGCAAATGAAGCAAGAGCGTCTAGTCCGAGCACTAGAGGAACAGCTAGCGACGGAAAGATAACAACATTAATTGGCAGAGTTCGATCCTTGATGGAAATCGCTACAGTTGCTTGTTCTTCCAATAGCTCTAAGTGTCCGTCCGCAGTCATAACTTTGATAGGCTCGGTATTGGAGGTTCGAATGGGTAGTTCAGCGAGAGACAAAATTCCACGTTTTCCTATGAAAGTCCGCGAGGCTCCACTATCGATTAATACCGAGATAGATTGGCCTTGGATGGTGACCGGTAGATAGAACAATGACTTTGGTTGACATCCGATCTTAAAAGTGCCAGAATCTGAGTCCGAAATTATCGAAAATGAGTCAAGCTTGACTGCATCATTGGGCGTAAGTGTAGGTGACGATATAGAGAGAGGTACATGGACTGGCGATCCCGAGGCGCTAGCGGAAGGAGACGTAGCCATGTTTACGACGCCTTTCCTTGGTTTCCCGAGCATGAGGGGCAGTTGGATTTAATCACGTCCGCATGGCCGCAACGATAGCAGAACAGATTTCGAGGTATCGTGCATGCGGCATATCGGTGTCCTTCCTTTCGACAATTCCAACAGATCAACGTTCGAGCTGTCGTCGGGGATGGTCTCGAGTCAGGCTCCGGGGAGGGTACGAAAGGGTTAGTGTTCATCGCGTGAACGGTAGACACGACCGGTGTAGCATTTGCGGGAACTATGGCCGGTACTGGTGGCGAGGACTTGACGGTTAGTTTCGAGGTTCGGCCGGTAGAGTTCGCGAGAGCAAGGAGATCGGTAGGGGACGATAGGTCTGTGTCATTTTCCCCGGTTTCTTCTCCGGTAGGATTTCCGAGCTCCCCCAACGAAAAGACAGGTTGAGGAGCACGCCGCGTGGGTCTTGGAGCTGGCCGATAGGCTAAATCAGGGAACAAGGAGCGCTCCGGTGTTGGAGGTTGCGGGAAACCGGAATGCCGAAGAAAACTAGCCTCTATCCGCATAGCTCGGAACTCAAGAGCGTCTAAACTCGCTACACTCTGAATATCGATCAGGGCCTGATATCGCGGTAACATATTAATGTGAGCCCAATTTAATCTCTCTGTCTCCGACCAGGGAGGAGTAACGCGATCCATCAGGGCACGTATGCAGGTTAGGTAATCAGCGACGGGTTCGCTGTCGCCCTGGGTCCTCCGTGCAATTTCGACTTGTAGAGAAACTTGGAAGGATCGAGCTCCAAATCGAGACCGGAAGGCAGCCTCGAAATCTCGCCACTGTACCCACTCTCTTTGATGGCTACGGAACCAATGTAGGGCGATACCGGTAACTACGAATGGAACGTAGGTCAGAAGTTCGGAATCGCGAAGATTAAAAACGCCACGCGTTTCCGACAATCGCAGCAGAAAGGCCTCTACGTCCTCATTCGCTCGGCCACTGAAAGAAACGTTCATTCGCTTGAGAGTGGCATGTACGTGGGAAAATTGTTGCGCGTTATCACGCGTTCGGTAACGCTCCGCGGGAATACTATATTGGGTGGGAGGCGGAACTCGGTGGTAACGCTCGGGACCCGGACGACGGGGTAGTTCCCAATTAACGAGGTCCCCTGGGGGTCCTCTCCCCGCAGAGTTCAAGATCTCCTCCTCAATCTCCTCCGCGTCTAGCGATCGTACGGGGGAGAGATTCCTTGCCTGCGAATCGAGGCCGATATGTCCTAGCCTTCTTAGAATGTCGGCCGTTATCTCTTCGCGAATTTGCGCGATAGTAGTTGGGTTGGGTCGGTCGGTCGACGATTCTCTCACCGGACTGGAGTTCCGGGGTCGCGGTAGAGAGAGGTCCGGTTGGAAACTTTTACGTCTCGTTCCCGATATCGTTTCGTGAACGGTAGGGAGGCTGGAAACCGGGATCGGGGTACCTTTCGGCTCTTGTGGGGTCTCTCGTACGGAAGGGGTTTCGATACTCGCGCTCCGGGTAACGTCCTGACCGGTAGCCATATCCCGTAAATATTTAAATAACCGCGTACGTAAAACGGGAATGAGCCCCTTTGTGTCCAATCCATATGTTTCCAATTTCTTTCTCGCGTCATGTTCGTTGAGTTCGAACACCCACCGTAGGTGTTCGGGTATGTCTTTCAAATCTTGGGGCATAATTTACCAACGAATATCCCCCAAAACGTTCCAACTATCGTAATCGATAATTTATAAGCTATTAGTCGTAAACGCGGACCTATACGGGATCGCGGAAGCTCTATATCGAAAAATCGCGGAAACGCGTGGCCGGAAATCGGGCAAGCGCGGGAGGGTGAACCTGAGCCAATCCCGCTAGAGTATAGTAATTATAAAATAGGGATTTTCCCTAATAGGACAAACAATTTATTACGACAAACATTAATAGAAGGTGTACGGTAACTCAATCACAGATCTACCGTCTGTAGATTACCGACAATCGACGCGTGAGCTAAGTCACCGTTATAAGAAAAGGCTAAACAGTTCTTATAACACTTTTTCAATTGGGCTTGCTCGTAAGGCTTTAGCTCGCCTTACTCTCACGGTACACCTACGCAAAGTAAACAAACAAGCGTGACCTACACGCAAAAATTCGTTAAGAATCTATACTTAAAATCTATACTGGCTAAAGCAGCACAATCAAACTCATAATAGGTTACTTAATAACTCTCGATAATGACTACAAAATTTCCGTTATTTCAGAAATACCTACAAAAATTTGCCTTATCGCAAAAATGTCTATAAAATTTCCTTTATCTCGAAAATATCTATCGAAAATCACGCTAACCCGAAATATCGGCAAAACTATCGTTATCGCTGAAATATCTAGAGAAATTTTCTTAAATTTCTAGCCTCTCGAGCCCCACGTTGGGCGCCAAAATTTGTTACGAGGCAAAAATCCCTAGTGGATAAAACTCGCCGCGTAGAGCAAAATAACGCTACTCTATTAAACGATATTGGGGAAAACGATACGAGACAACCAAAGTTAATACGCGATAATTCCTACGTCTATCTTCAAATGCTCTAAATACACGCTATGAGCGGTAGGTTGGGCGCCAGGTCCACATAGACCAGTTTTCTCTAATACAATATTCTCGCCATCATTCACTTACACGATCTAGCGATATTTTCCCCAAAATGCGGGGCTAGCTCGGTCCCGATCTGGATAATGGAGAGGGGTCTGGTTAGGAGAGGCTTTCGATAAAACTGTTGAGATAATTATTAACGAAGGAGGTAAAAGCCGAATAAAGAAAGAGGCACGATTTACCTATGAAAACTCTGAGGTTTATTCACAAAATAAGCTATTTACAACGATTGATAACACCTCAGACTCAAATTATAAGAACAAAAGGGTCGAAATTCGCAAATTGATCGGCCCGCCACACTCTATTACAATTTATGGTAATTTTTCAGAGTATTACACACGTATCCCCTCTTTATCGAGACATACAAGCGAAATGCTAGTACAATACAGACTATATCCTGCCGACACAAGAGGGCATAAGGTAGAGATACATGAGGAGGATACAATTCACTTTAGAGGAACAGGTGGTGAATCTTGCCTATGATCACGGCCAATCACCCATACCGACAATTAATCGACGCGAATCTTTAATCAAACAGGACTCTAACTATCTCACACACCTCAAAGGCGGAGAACGTATTTTTCAAGCTGAAAGTGAGCTGGAGACGGAATTGATGTCCAGTGACACTCAATCTTGGACTATCAATCCGTGAAACGATACACGAAACTCGGGCAATTTCGTCCCGGCAAAAACCTATTATTCTATCGAAAATTATGTCGAACCTACAATCGGTAGGCCTCGACGCGCGACACCGCCAACGATAAGTAACTACGATACTCAGAAAAATAACTGATTTCTCCCCAGCTTACTTCTCGACAATTTATTTAACTAATTCTTCAAGCTATCGGCATCGGCTTCCTGGCCAAGATCATACGCAAAACTCAAATTAAAGGCGTTCTGGCATCTACTGAAAATGGCTCGATATAAGGCAAGCTAGGCATTCACTGGCATGGTCGACCCGAGGGAGGCACTCACCGATCCGCTCAATTTTCCTGATTCATCAACCCAGGCTCCTCCTATCGCATACGGCAGCCTCTCCCAGGACCACTCTAGTTCGGTCTATTCATGTAGATTCCGGAAGGCAGTAGCAGGTCAGGTTCGGAGAGCTCCAGATTCACCTCGGATTCCAACCAGGGCCAAATTTCGACTGCCATAGCGGCACACTCATCTCGGCTCCTCTCGATCATCCCCACCTCGTCATTACTAGGCTCGGATATCGATCGCATTATCGAAGATTCACGAGGATCCGCGAGGCTAGGCTATCCTCTTCTCTAGCTCTTTTCTCTTCTTTTCCCGTCGACAGGCGGAAGTTCCGTCCTGAACGACTCCAAATATTGATGTTGGCGGCAGCGGTAGCGATGGATTTGAGCTGAGACTGCTTCGTAATCAATTGTCGATAGGTGTTCTCCGCGAGGGCGGCTAGGCGAGAATTACTCCATCCGGATATGATCCTTCTTTATATTCTGAGTACTTTACGTGACTCAGGCCTATCTGGTATAGCGCAGCGACCTATAGAGCTTCTCTGCTAGCCCCAATCTGGTTGAGTTGGGGTGCGCCGACTATCGGGAGTCCGGAAAGCGAGAGGGCGAAGCTGAAGGGTCTATGGGTGACGATCCTCGTGAGGCTGGTGTCCTTCCTTGAGGTGGCATAGGAATAGGAGAGCGGAGAGGCAAGGCCCCCACTCTGGTCGACATACCGCACAAGCGATTACGGATTAAACGGAGCGCCATGTACGAAAAGAAAGCCGAAAAACGTAACAGACTATAGAACTAACGATTACCGTTCGGTAGCGGTATGTAAAATAAATAAATGGAGAAATGAGATCTCTGACCTTTGTGGGTGGCGGGGTTCCGCGGTGATCCTGGAACCTCCCCTGACCTTGGGCTGAAAAGCTCATTCTAACCTGCCTATAAAATCGCTTAGTTGTTTGGTTACGACATAATTTTCAATATAGTCAACCCGGAGGGGGTATAGGAGAGGGCGAGGAGCCTCGATAATCATGTTTGTGACGCCGCCAAGGCGCCTAGGTTTGGCCACGTCACACTATATTATTAGGTTTTGTAAAATCGATCAGATATTTACACTTTATTTCACTTTTCAACGTATTATTATTAGCACGTAAAATAATGACATCTTCATTATCCGCCTCATGCATCAATATACGCAAAAGATCATTTATAGCACTCAATTCATAACAACCTGTAGGTATAGTCAGATCTTCAGTATCGTAGTAAAACTTATTGTTCGACTCATCAACATTAGCGATTGAATTGAAGCTCTGAAAGTCTACGAGACCAAGTTCACATTGCTCCTCCCGAAGATTGATCGGTGGGAAAAAATCTGCCTCTAATATGGACTCGCGGTCAGACAGCGTAACCGTTAAAGACATTGTTCACGTAGAAACTTGACACACAACTGACCGCATATGCTTGTATCATACGATTGATATTGATCGTGGTTGTAGTAGATTATAGCAGAAGGACCAAAATAATCTAAAAGTTCAATTGGAGGTTTCAAATTTCCGAAGGAGTCGAAATACTTTACGTAATTATTACGTTTAACGTAGGCAACCCAATGTGTACCAGAACCTTTATCTTCATCAAGATTCACGATTGCACACTCATTGCATAGTACGGTTTGTGGTAGAGATGTGCGCATAAAAACTCCTCGAAAATGTGGTATATCCTGACATGCATGTAATAATTGAATATTACTAGTAGCTCCAGATTTCGGGAGGTTGCTTATTTTTTTTTTGCGAGTTTTTTTTCCTCCTTTTCAAACCCTCCCCCCTTCGTCCGTAAGGGGTTAGGTATAAACCATGTCCACGCCTGCCTTCTATTACACGATTGTGACGCTGTATCTCTTCCAATTGTCCCTTGGATGCTTACGCATCGTTTACAGCTTTTGTTATACCTGCTGCGCCCCCAGCTAATGCGCCCACTGCACTCAACAGTGGGAGCAGAGGTAATAAACCCCCCCGTTTTTTTTTTGAGTAAATTGCTTTTTCCTCAATAAACCTCCTCGTTTCTTCGGTACACGAATTTTTCTTTTCTTCATGCTTCTTCCATGCACTTGTAGGCCTAAGCCAAGTTTTCGTTTTACATTCATGGATGCCCAGACTGCTGCTGCAGCCGCTCGTTCACGTAAAGATGAGTCACTAGCAGTGATACGTTTTCGTGCACGCTGTGCAAGAACTTTATCAGCCTGGTGACGTGGTGGCAGATCCTTATATATTGAATATGCGATATCGTGTTCACGACAGGCTTCGTCTAGAGGATTTATACCAGGATCACCACGTGCTAACCGTTCTCGAAGTCGAGTACCTGGTCCGCAATAATTGTAGCCAGGTATGTGTACTTCGAACGGTAATTTATTCAGTATTTTATTGAAAAAAGTTCCACAACCGTAGCTTACCATGTGGAACTTTCTTTCTGTTTCTCACACAGAGTTTGCTGACAAGCCCAGCAATCTTTTATTGAAGGGAGCGGTCCATCAATGTGATCTGTATTAGGTAGATTATGATGTTTAAAACACCAGCGATATTGTTGTACTTCAGGATCAGCACGAATATATTCAGGCAATTTATTCCAAACCTCTTGAATACTACGCGGAAAGTACTTTAAAAGTAAAATTTTCGGTATGTATTCAAACTGCTCAGCGGTTAATACCTCCAAACTTGACACATCTAACACTAATAACGGCATGATGAGAACTGATCAAACAATTCATTTCATTCCTATAAATAGGTTGTATGACCACAGAGTTTTCAGTCATGGACTTCGTAAAGCAACCGCTCGGTATTCGTGTTTCTAATATAGATTACCGAACAACCGATAAATGCATGAGACGTCACGGACCTCTACTCCCATCAACCATACGCTGTATAGTTTGTGGCCCTTCAAATTGTGGAAAAACGAATGTATTGCTGAGCCTTATAGAAAGCCCTCAGGGTGTGAGATTTGAAAACCTATACGTTTATTCAAAATCGTTGCAGCAACCAAAATATCGATACTTGGAGCGACTATTATCGGACAATGAAGAAATTAGTTATTTCCAATTTTCTAATAATAGTGAGGTTATAAAAGTAGCTGAAGCACTACCAAATTCAATTTTCATATTTGATGATGTTGCAACCGATAAGCAAGACAATATAAGAGACTACTTCTCCATGGGTAGACATTCTAAGATTGATTGCTTTTATCTTTGTCAGACTTATGCAAGGATACCAAAATATCTAATACGTGATAATGCAAATTTTTTAATTATTTTTAAACAAGATGGAACTAACCTAAAACATATATATAACGAACATGTAAATACAGATATGGCGTTTGACAAATTTTATGAATTGTGTTCAAATTGTTGGAAGCGTGATTATGGATTTTTAGTAATTGATAAAGACAGTGCAATGCAAAATGGACGATATCGAAAGGGTTTCAATAAATATGCTGTGATTAAAGAGTGATGTTAATGGTCAAAAATGTTAGTTTAACCTTGAGCGTTGAACAAGTCTATATATTGAATAGAGAATAGCTTTACAAAATGAAGGAGAAAAAGCTTCTAAAGAAGATTGCTGAGGCAAGTGAAGTAATTCGTCAAAAATATCGCGCACTCAAATCAGACAGAGTAATGATGGAAGACAGTTTAAATGAAACTTTTAAACCAATAGTTGAACCATTAAAGAAGCTCACCGAAAATAATCAAGCAATTTTCGTTGCACCGAAACATGAGATGAAAATGGAACCTATAAAGAGATCTCTCTTACACGAGGAATCTTTCATAATTCCGATGAAACGAAGAAAGTCTTATCTCACATCGACTCCACAGCGGAAAGATTTCATACGCAGCTCCAGAATTAACGTTCAAGGTCATTCATCGGATGATGAGCAGGAATATCCACAGTCGCACGAAACACAGTACCTTTCTCTGGAAGATGATGAAGAGGAGGAGGAGGAGGAGGGAGAGGGGGAGGAGGAGGAGGTGAAGAAGAATAATGAATATGGCACGCAAGATTTAGCGAGACAAATAGAATTACCTGTGCATACATCCATCGAGGATGTAAAAGATGCTAATCGAAGTACGATAAAGTCTAGTTCAATTGCATCCAAATATATAGAATTGTTGACGAATAATGCTAAGGATAAAATTGACAGTAATTTTGGAGTTAAGTTAGATAAAGTGACGAATAAAATGTGGCTTGCGAAATGTGCTTTTAATGTTGATGATTACAGTAATTTTATTATTATCGATAAGGAGTATTATCCTGGCACGAAAGGTCTATTTGAATTGATCTTCATGAAAGAACCTGAAGACTATACTAAAGATGATTTAGACATATATAAAAGTATTCTTTCTCAAACTAATGTGCACAGAGCAGGTAACATTAGTACAGGAAAGCTTCGTGGGAATAAGGGACATAAATGGAAGAAAATAATTAGTGAATTATTTCCACCGAAGACAAAGCTTGTACAAGGCAAGGGATATATGCGTGTTAATAATAATCCCGTGAGCTATGTACATTGGAACGATCCAAACGAACTGGTCGAGCGATTAAATCTATTAGTTGCATCATCTGCTGCTGGTCATACGAATCACCATAATGAGATACAGTCAATAATTGAGGAGCTCCATGAAGAAGGTATCATCTTATAAAAGAGATTGCAGTTTCAAGATTTTCTCAGTTCTACGTACTACTTCACTATGACGATAAATAAATTTGGAGCTGGTTTCAATACTGGTAAAGTGAGAAATTATTTTCACAAAATTGATGATGATACGTTAAAGTTTGATAAATATAAGAATGCATTTAATGCCAAGAAGAAAATAATTTCAAACTTGGGATCTGATGTTACTGATGAGACAAGTGCGGTGAATATCAGTGTTCTGATGAGTAATTTGACACCACTGCGTGATAGCTTTACAAAAGAAATGAATGAATATAGTTTGAATCTGAATGAATATGCATTAAAATGTGAAATTCTTGAGGAAAAAATGACAAATCTGTTGAAAAAACGTATCGACGAAATTGATGAAAGAATCGAAAAATTGAATGATAAAATCGATCATAATAGTTACAAATTGGCAGGATCTAAATAAGAGAAGAAAGCGTTATTCTATATAAAAGAGATTGCAGTTTCAAGATTTTCTCAGTTCCACGTACTACTTCACTATGACAATAAATAAATTTGGAGCTGGTTTCAATACCGGTAAAGTGAGAAATTATTTCCACAAAATTGATAATGATACGTTAAAGTTTGATAAACAAAAGAATGCATTTAATGCCAAGAAGAAAATAATCTCAAACTTAGAATGTGATGTTATGGATGAGACAAGTGCGGTGAATAGGGCTGCTCTGTTACGTAATTCGATGACTGTACGTGATAGCTTAATGAGAGAATTGTTTGAATACAGTGAGAAGCTAACTCACTATTACCTAAAATGTAACATTCTTGAGGAAAAATTTACAACTCTAATGAAAAAAATCGATGAAATTGATGAAATTGGTATAAGAATCGATAAATTGGTTGATAAAGTCGATCATAATGATTATAAATTGGATCGAAAAGACAAGGAATTACGAAATGATATGATTGTTGGATTGAAAATTGTTGTAGAATATTTCTCTAATCAGCTGGCAAAAAAAGATTTTGCAAATGAGAAGAATAGAGAAGACGATATAAATTATGCCTTGAAGAAACTTATACTACCGCCAGTGCTTGATGACTTGCTGTAAACATAACACGTAGTGGAATAATAATGAGTAGTGAGGAGAAGAAGCAATTGGTAGAAGAGTTGCATGTGCCTGCCAGACGGAACTTTTTACGTAGACGGGTAATAATACGAGGCTTCGATGACCTCTGGCAAGCAGACCTGGTAGACATGAGAAACTATGCAGACGCAGGCTACCACTACATTCTCACAGTTATTGATGCATTGTCGAAATATGGCTGGGCAATAGCCCTGAAAACCAAGTCAGGCAAGGAAGTGACAGCTGCATTGCTGAAAATCCTGAAGAGTGGGAGATGTCCGAAAAATCTACAGACCGACGATGGCAAGGAATTTTATAATAGTGATTTCCAATCGCTTATGAAAATGCATGGAATAAATCATTACTCAACATACAGTGTATTGAAAGCAACCATAGTCGAGCGTTGGAATCGAACGTTGAAGACAGAAATGTGGAAAGGATTTACGTTGAATGGAAATTACAAGTGGAGAGCTATGCTACAACAACTGGTTGACAAATACAATTCAAGAAAACATCGTACTATAGGAATGCGTCCAGCCGATGTGAAACCTGAACATGCTAATAAGCTCTTAGCAACAGTATTCAGTAATATAAAGATCGTTGGTCGTGCCAAGTTCAAAGTCGGTGATTTTGTACGAATCAGTAAATATAAGAATGTATTTGCAAAAGGCTACACACCAAATTGGACAACTGAAATATTTGAAATTATAAAAGTGCAGAAAACAAATCCTGTTACATATTTACTAAGGGATTCTAGTGGTACAGATATATATGGTGGATTCTACGAATATGAACTTTTAAAAACTGCTAATCCTAATGTATATCTAGTTGAGAAGGTATTACGTAAGAAGGGGGACAAAGTCTTTGTAAAGTGGTTAGGATTCAATAATACACATAATTCATGGATAAATAAAAACAATATTTTGTAACATACAATTTATTAATAAAGAAGCAATTATTTAATCTTCATTTAAATCTACTTCACTTAATTCTATTTCATTTATCCTATAATGACCCCATGGTAGAGTTGATACAGTACCTTGTACAATATAGCGCTTATCATCATGTGGACTGAGAGAAATTTTTTGCTGTACAATTGAATAAACATTATGCAATTTTGAACGAATTAAATTTTGATTATGGATATGAACAGTAAAATTTTGTAAGCAGTCTCTATAATCTTCAAACGTTATTTTTCTAGCGATAACGCAACTCTTAACGCCCTTAGCTTTTTTAAAAATTTTATCTTGTATTTTAAATGTATACATTTTCGATCTCAGCCCAATAAACTCAGTCATAATTATCCCGTTATTCTCATCTTTCATCAAACCAGGCACTTTTTTATTTACTAGAGGTAAATTATACTGGTTATTAGGCGAATAATCACTAGTATCGAATCTTGAAAGATTTTCTCTCATGATCGTGTAAATGTCATCGCATTCGATACTGTATATCAAACTATCTGTATCGGTATACAATGCTCTACATTTACTACCAAACGTTGGAAGCATATATTCATAATGGAATTCGTATAAACATGTTTTTGAAATATCTAGAATACTCATACCTACATATATAGGTTTATCAAATTTCGCCGTTAATTTTTTTAATTCTATCGCAACCAAATTTTCGTTGAATATGGCGCTACTGTGAAAATTTGGTTGGGATATCAATGCTTCTGCTCCATATCTTCCTTCCCACTTACTAACTAGCCTCACATCAACTCTATTTCTTACATTTTCCATCGTCTTACCGAACACTGCATTGTTCATTAGTTTGAAAAGATTTTTCTCAAACTCATTTTTAGATGCAGCTCGCAAACGTGTGTTTAAGTCTATATATTTGTTTAGCCATGCAGGTTGCTGGAATCTTAATCCGCGATGGATACGTTTCAGTACCTTTCCATGACGAATACATTGTTGTAAAGCCCGATAATGTATAACATAACGTTCCTTATTTTCGACAGTTGCAAGTAGCTTTTTCTGTCGTGCTCCGGGCGGAGCCTCACGTACCGGACAAAATGGCAAGTCAGAGTGATTATCATGAAGTACGCTTGGATACTCCAAGTCTACCTCTAAAATAAAACCCTCAGATGAATCTATAGGTATGCTAGAGATATCAAAGTTGTTAGTATCTTCAATCCAGCGAAATCCATGAGTAGGTAGAGCTTGACACATTGCCCATCCGTATAGATTATTTACATCATAGTACATTAAATATTTGCTTGGTTTTGTTGAGTCATAATCATTCATATACCGATTGTTTGCTTTTTCATAGCGGTGAGAGCACTGACTCAAACCACCACGTATTCCGCGTTCTACGAAAAACAACATTTCAACATCAGTGAAATGTTCCAATTTTATTCTAGTATATTTAAGCATTGCATCCCAAGTGAAGCCTGGGAGTGTAAAATAATGTGCAGGATCCAAATTATAATTTTCCATGCAGCTATCGCGAAAATTTTCAAAAACTTCTGTCAGTAATAATACGTCAGTTTTTAAATAGAGATCGCTGTACTCCCCAAGTGTTTGTATTTGAAAATTGATCCATACCTCCTTAGCATGATTATATGCCTCTTCACTAATATCACTGTCAGTTAATTTGTTATAGAATAACTTGCGAGGCGGTAAAGCATTTTCTTCCAGACGATTCAGATTATCTACGTAATCATAAGGAAAAATACCTTTTCTTGTTAGTAGATTAAATTGTTCCGTATTTAAATTCGAAAATTCTGACTCTAAGTTTTTCAATTGAGATCTCTCCAAGTATGAGCTCAATTTGTCTAAACTTGATGCAAGAAATTTAAATGAATGAATAAATCTGAGCTGAATATTATACTTCCGTATGTATTTTGTAAATGAAATATACTTTTCCTTATGTACAGGTAGCAGGTATACTGAACCCTCATACATGTTAGCGATCGCAGTAGAGGAGCTATGCGGTTCCGATGACAGGGAGTGGGGGAAGCTGTTTTGTGGTGTGGAAGGGGGATGGGTGGGGATAAGACTCTCTTAGTATGGTAGTGGTGGGGATGAGGAAGGAAAGGGTCTTATAGTGGGATCGCGTTTGGTTAGGGAGGGTGGGGGTATTTTTCACCCTATGTCACAGTTGGAAGGTCTTATAGTGGGACCGAGTTTGGTTAGGTAGGGGGTATTTTTCACCCTATGTCACAGTTGGAAGGTCTTATAGTGGGACCGGGTTTGGTTAGGGAGGTGGTATTTTTCACCCTATGGTACCGTTGGTTAGTTATCCTACGGGGACCTAAGTTATCCTACGGGGCCCTAGTTGAGGGAAGGTTTTTTCACCCTTCGAAGTCGATGGTTAGTTACCTTACGTAGCCTAACTATTTCCGACTCTGCTACACAGAAAAACTAGGTTGAGTTAATTGCTAGTTCCAGTAGTCACCGCTAGGTGACTGCCTTCCTTAATCTTCTTTCGCGCTAATGGTATTTTAATATTACGTAATTACACACACGGGTGAACTAGTTCAATTTAATTGATAGTACCAGTAATTGCCGCTAGGTGGCTACCGCAATCCCCCCTTTTCTCGTTAGTTAAATTGTAGATAGCTATTGTGATAAGTTGCTGATATCGTGCAAGGAATTAACTTTCCATCGAGCATGGAATTATAACTTTGCATGGCTTTAACAAAAACCTATGCAGCGAATAACAAAATATCCTCTAAATGAAAGGGTATAGTTTTAATAGTCTCCCCTATTGGGGAGAATAACAATTTAACATCAATTTCAGGAATATTAATATTTTGATAGGGCAACTTATTAAGTCCTAGCTGTTACTAAACCTATGTATCTTATAAAAGAGATTGCAGTTTCAAGATTTTCTTAGTTCAACGTGCTACTTCACTATGTCGATAAATAAATTCGGATCTGGTTTCAATACCGGTAAAGTGAGAAATTATTCACACAAAATTGACAATGATACGTTAAAGTTTGATAAAAAAAGGAATGCATTTAATGCCAAGAAGAAAATAATTTCAAACTTAGAATGTGATGTTACTGATGAGACAAGTGCTGTGAATATGGCTGCTCTGTTACGTAATTCGATGACTGTACGTGATAGCTTAATGAGGGAATTGTTTGAATACAGTGAAAAGCTAACTCACTATTACCTAAAAGGTAACCGCCTTGAGGAAAAAGTTACAACTCTGCTGAAAAAAACTGATGAAATTGATGAAATTGATGAAAAAATTAATGATATTAGTGAAAGAATTAATCAATTGAATGATAAAGTCAATTATATTGAAAATAAATTGGAGCGAAAAGTTGAGGCATTACGGAAAGATATGTATGGTAGATTGAAAATTGTTGCAAATTATATCTCTAATGAGCATCAAAAAGAGGAAATCACGACTGCCAATGAGAAGAAAAGAGAAAATGATTGGAATTATGCTCTAAAGAAACTTATATTACCGCCAGTGATTGATGAGCTAGTGTAAACATAATACGTAGTAGAATAGTCATGGGAGTGAGGAGAAGAAAGAATTGGTAGAAGAGTTACATGACAGACGGAATTTATTTATATATATAAAATGAAATGTTTTTACAATTAAACTTATAATTAAACAAATATACATAAAATTTATATAAATGATAAAAACTTATAATTGATCTGATATACAAATATATAAAAAATGAAGGAAATATACATCAATTTATACAAATATATAAAATTAAATGTTTTACAATTAAACTAATAATTAAACTTATATCAATATATATATATATATATATATTTTATTCAATCATCTGAAACAGAGAAATCCAGTTAATATTTTACAAATTGTAAGTTTAACATTTGATACTCACATCTATTTGTTGATGTACCCATCGTGCGAAAACGTTTACCTCTTGATATACACAATGTATAGGCTTTCTCGTATGATTGGTGAACATTTTTACGTGTAGTTTACACGGGGTGTTGCAAGGTTTTATAGTGGCTATCAAATTATCAAATTTAGGACAACCAAACCTTTCCAAATTTGTATTTGGGATATCCAAGTAATTCAGAACATCCCGTTCTACATGTCCCCCTTTATAAGCTACTAGGGGGTATTCACAATCCAATTTTATGCTATTCACAAATTTGTAAATATCTTCTTGATTATAATGTTCATATCCTGTGTTGCAATATTTTATCCCGTGAATATTTTTGAAGACGAAATTTACGCTCTTTTGGTCCTTAGTCGATAAACTTTTATACGGCTCATGAACACGAAATGCACCGTAATTCGTATTTCCCGTAGTTAAGTTTTTGATTGCCACTTCTTTATGCACAAACTTTCTGTTTATCATAAACCCGTCAAAATCGATTATATGTGTAATATGAAACAGTGAAGACATTTTTAAAATGGAATGTTATTTGTCGTACGAATCAAACGTTCAAGCAATACTGATGCCTGTCCTACGATTTCTTCGAGCTTTTAAGCACTGTTAGGGAGGTGTCAACAATTTTTTTAATCTACGGTAGGAAGATGCCTATATTACTCTTAGAAAAACGGAAACGTCATTGGCTCTAAGAGAGAATATTTTCTGCCCTATGCTACATGTAGTGGGCGGTAATTATAAGATGCTTTAAGGGATGACAAAACTTTTGTCCTACGGTGGGGAAATGACTGACCTGCCACTCTTGGAAGAACGGAAACGTCATTGGTCCTCAAGAAAATATTTATGACCTATGCTACGTATAGTGGGAGATAGTTTTGACCTATGGTGAGGATAGTAGGAGGGATGAAGAACAATTAGCTTGAAGAGAGGGAGAAATTTTTATGAAACATTCATATTTAAATAGAATTATTTTAGTATAAAAAACGTAGGCATAATGGCACCATCGTTCGTTGATTTTCAAGGATTCCGTTTGACGGATAAGTCATTTATAATCAAAGAATTTGCTGTTATACAAGAACAAAAAGTGTTCCATATTTTATTTTCACCGCCCTATTCATATTCGTGGCTAAGTGAAGAGGAGCGAAAGCGGACAGAGTAAGTATATGAAAAAGAAAAAATATATATTATTTTTGTTTAATATAATGTTTCTTTTTAGCTGGTTCTTTCTAAATTATCACGGTTTAAATTGGGCGGATGGCTACTCACCCTACTATAAATATAAAGATATTATAAGGAAGTATATTTATGATGATGAGGATGAGATTTTTGTGAAAGGAATTGAAAATACAAATTGGTTAAGAGATATTTGTAATTTAGAAATAACTAATGTAGATAATTTTATGTGGGGGGATTTTGATTTAGAAGATAGCTTGCATAATTCACATCTTCCAGCATGTTTGAATCATGAAGGTGTATGTGCCTTAAAAAATGTCTATTATATGAAATATATGTATGAGCAAAAATCTGGAATATATGTATAACTGAAAAACGCTTGAATCTATTTTCTAACATGTCGTTACCTGTCCTCAATGTTCTCTTACCCCCTGAAGTGTTTCAGAGATCCTTTATCTAAAGAGAGCTCAGTTTCCCACCCACTTTTCCTCAGTTCCTGATTAGTCCTCTCGAAGAAAAGAACAAAAGATGTCTCTACGAAATAGAGTTTTGAAAACGCAAGAAGAATATCGCGAGTGGGTACGCGAGTGTCGTGAATATATTCATAAACTCAGAATCTCTAATCGCAACGCACCTATAGGCACGCTGCAGAAAAATTTTGCAGAAATTGCACAAATACAGTGTCTTCTACTTAGAGCAGCTAAGGATAAGAGTTATTGTTTGAATCATGCTCTCAAGAATCCTGATTTAGGAAATCAGCATAATTATCATGAGTGGGTACGCAAGTGTCGTGATTATATTCGAAGTTTAAGAGATGCTAATAGATCTGCAGCTCCCGATACAGTACACAAAAATTTGACTGAAATAACAACTATCCAGCGTCTACTTCTGCATGCGGCAAAAAATAAGAAATCAATTGGAGTGAGAAAGCTTATTTGGAAAGATCTCGAGTCTTCATTTAAATCTCGAATATGTAGCGGAATGGTTGTAAATTATAATTATATAGAACCACGTGATTTTCTAACAGGTGCAAAAGACTTAGTACAGACCTACACAGAAAAAGTGTTTAAAAACGTGAACGCAGTTAAGATAAATTGCATCTTTAACGGACAATTTATTTGTAAAGAGATAAGTGATATTAAACATATCTCAACCCGCAATGCAGTTTTATACAAAACTGATAGTTTTAGTGAATGGTACAATACAAATATAATAGAGAAAATTCTAAAAGAATTGAGTGAGTTTCAAGAGCGTGATAGCGGATGGGCGTTGGAAAAAATTCTGAATTTAATTATAAATATAAATTATTATAACCCGCTGCATATAGGTTGTGCCATCGAGCTTCCAGAATCTATTAAGAATAAACAGGCTGTGATAAACATACACAGTGATGATAATACATGTTTTGCATGGGCTGTAACACCTGCACTCTATCCAGCAAAACCGAATACTCATCCACAACGAAAATCTTCATATCCTCATTTTACAAATGTTTTCGATGTTAGAAGTATAACGTTTCCGACTACATTAAAACAGATTCCGAAATTTGAGGAAGATAATGATGTCTCTATTAATATTTTTACTATGGTGGAAGAGACTGAGACGAATGAGAATACAATCATAGCACCTCTACAATTAACAAAATGCAAGAGGACCAGACACGCTAATCTTCTTCTTCTCGAGCATCAAGGAGCAGCACATTTTATATGCATCAGGAACCTTTCCAGACTGCTAAATGGACAGCTTACTAGAGGAAAACGCTCTCATCTTATTTGTGATCGGTATGTTTTACTATATATATATATATATATATATAATTACTGCTTCTATATTCTAATATTACTTTTTCCCTCCTATAGTTGCTTACACTATTTCCACAATGATGAGAAACTAAAATCGCATGAACGTGATTGTGCGCAACTCAATAAAAACATCAGAATTGTGCTACCTGACAAGGACCGTTGGGTTTCCTTCAATAACATGAAGAACAGTGAGAGGGTGCCATTTGTCATATACGCTGACATTGAATGCTTGCTTGAAAAAGTTGAGCAAACGGATGACGAAATTGGTATTTATCAAAAACACATACCTTTTAGTATAGGTTATTATTTTAAAAGCGTTCGTGATTCATCGCTCTCAACTTACAAATCATATCGTGGACTCGAGTGTATAGAATGGTTTGTGCGAGAACTCGATAAAATTGCTAGCATAGCGAGCGAAAAACTAAAGACTGTAGTGCCTATGAGAACGCTAAGTATTAGTGAAAATTCAAGGCATTATACTGAGCCCAACTGTCATATATGTAAAAAGCCGTTTCTTCCAGATCAAATACGTGTTCGCGATCATGATCATTTAACTGGTAAATATAGGGGACCTGCTCATAATAATTGTAATTTAAACTTTAACGATTCGCATGTAATACCTGTAATTTTTCATAATTTATCAGGTTATGACGCACATTTTATTTTCGGTACAATCGCTAACTTGTATGAAGGTTCAGTACACTTGTTACCTGTACATAAGGAGAAGTATATTTCATTCACTAAATTCATCCGTAAATATAATATACAACTAAGGTTTATCGATTCTTTCAAATTTATGGCATCAAGTTTAGACAAATTGAGTTCATATTTAACGAGATCACAGTTAAAAAATTTAGAGTCAGAATTCTCATATTTAAACATAGAACAATTTAACCTTCTGACAAGGAAAGGTATTTTTCCTTACGATTACATAGATAGTCTGAACCGTCTGGAAGAAACTGCTTTACCTCCACGCGAGATATTCTATAATAGATTATCCGATAGTGATATTAGTGAGGGTGCGTATAATCATGCTAAGGAGGTATGGACCAAATTTCAAATACGAACACTTGGGGAGTATAGCGATCTCTATTTGAAAACTGATGTACTATTGTTGGCTGACGTTTTCGAAAATTTTCGTGATAGCTGCATGCAAACTTATAATTTGGATCCTGCTCATTATTATACACTCCCAGGCTTCACTTGGGATGCAATGCTCAAACATACAGAAATAAGATTAGAACTTTTTACTGACGTAGAAATGCTGCTTTTCGTAGAACGAGGCATACGTGGTGGTTTAAGCCAATGCTCGCACCGCTATGAAAAGGCTAACAATCGGTACATGCAAAACTACAATCCCGAGGAACCTTCTAAGTATTTAATGTACTACGATGTAAATAATTTGTATGGGTGGGCAATGTCTCAACCGCTACCTACTCACGGATTTCGCTGGATTGAAAATGTTAATAATTTGGATATCTCTAATATACCGATAGATTCACCCGAGGGTTATATTTTAGAGGTTGACTTAGAGTATCCAAGCATGCTTCACGATAAACATTCCGACCTTCCATTTTGTCCCGTACGTGATGCACCACCGGGTACACGTCAGAAGAAGCTACTTGCAACTTTAGAAAATAAGAAGCGCTATGTTATACACTATCGTGCTTTACAGCAATGTATGCGAAATGGTGTTGTCTTAAAACACATTCATCGCATTTTAGGATTTCAGCAGTCCACCTGGTTACGTAAATATATCGATTTGAACACTAGTTTGCGTGCAGCATCTAAAAATGAGTTTGAGAAAAATCTTTTCAAATTAATGAACAATGCGGTGTTCGGTAAGACTATGGAGAATGTTAGAAATAGAGTTGATGTGAGACTCGTGAGTAAGTGGGAGGGAAGATATGGTGCTGAAGCAATGATTGCTAAGCCTAATTTTCACAGTCGCACTATATTCAGTGAGAATTTGGTCACGATTGAATTAACAAAATTAGCAGCTAAATTCGATAAGCCTATATACGTAGGTATGAGCATTCTTGATATTTCGAAAACATGTTTGTATGATTTTCATTATGATTATATGCTTCCTACGTTCGGTAGCAAATGTAAAGCGTTATATACCGATACGGATAGTCTAATATACAGCATTGAGTGTGATGATATTTACACTATTATGAGGGAGAATCTTGCTAGATTCGATACAAGCGATTATTCTCCCAACAATCAGTACAATTTACCTCTAGTAAATAAAAAAGTCCCTGGGCTGATGAAAGATGAGAATAATGGGCAGATAATGACAGAGTTTATTGGACTGAGATCAAAAATGTACACATTTAAAGTACAAAATAAAATTATCAAAAAAGCTAAAGGTATTAAGACTTACGTTGTTGCTAGAAACATAACCTTCGAGGACTATAAGGACTGTTTAACAAATTTTACTGTACAAGTCCGCAATCAAAATTTAATTCGCTCAAAATTGCATAATGTTTATTCGATTACGCAACGGAAAGTAGCTCTCAACCCATACGATGATAAGCGTTATATCGTGCACGGAACTGTATCGACTCTACCATGGGGTCATTATAGAATAAATTAATTATATTTAAATTGAATAATTTTATTAATAAATATTGTTTTTACAAAATATTATCTTTATTTATCCATGAATTATGTTTATTATCGAATCCTAACCACTTCACAAAGACCTTATCACCCTTCTTACGTAATACCTTCTCCACTAGATATACATTAGGATTAGCAGTTTTTAAAAGTTCATATTCGTAGAATCCTCCGTATATATCAGTACCACTAGAGTCTCTAAGTAAATATGTAACAGGATTTGTTTTCTGCACTTTTATAATTTCAAATATTTCAGTTGTCCAATTTGGTGTGTATCCCTTTGCGAATACATTCTTGTATTTACTGATTCGTACAAAATCACCTACTTTGAACTTGGCACGACCAACAATCTTTATATTATTGTATACTGTAGTCAGGAGCATATTAGCATGATCTGGCGTCACATCAACTGGTCGCATTCCTATAGTACGATGTTTTCTTGCGTTGTAGTCTTCAACTAGTCGCTGCAGTATGCCTCGCCACTTATAATTTCCATTCAACGTAAATCGTTTCCACATTTCAGTCTTCAGCGTGCGATTCCAGCGCTCAACTATCGTAGCTTTCAATACGCTGTATGTTGAGTAATGATTTATTTTACATTTTTTTATAAGCGATTTGAAATCACTATTATAAAACTCCTTGCCATCATCTGTCTGCAAATTTTTGGGACATCTCCCACTTTTCAGAATCTTCGTAAATGCGTCTGTCACTTCCTTGCCAGTTTTGGTTTTTAGTGCTACTGCCCATCCAAATTTCGACAATGCATCAATAACTGTGAGAATATAGTGGTAACCTCCGTCAGTATAATTCTTCATATCAACCAGATCTGCTTGCCAGAGGTCATCGAAGCCTCGTATTATAACTCTTCTACGTTGAAAATTCCGTCTTGCAGGCACATGCAGTTCTTCGACCAATTTTTTCTTTTCTTCACTATCCATAACTCTTCAGGTATGTGTTGGGTTTACAGGGGTACAACGAGCACTGATGGTAGTAAAACTTTCTTTTTCCTAATAAAACTCTTTGTCGAATTATTTCAAGAAGAATTCTCCTTAGCATGATTCTCCCCATGAAAAATAGCACTTTTTTTTTTTTTTTTTTTTTTTTTTTTTTTTTAATTCCGCATTATCTTCATTATATGTTTCTTTGATTCAGCATCCTCTTTAGTCTGATTCTCCATGAAAATTGATACATATTTCTTTAAATCTGCATTATCTTCAGCATGTTTCTGCATGAAATTACTCAATTTCACTTGAAAATCATTCAGCCTTAACTCGGTTTCATCCAGTCTTAACGCAATACTTCGTAAAATATCACTGTTTTCTTGCATTTCATTTTTAAGGTTCTCACGTACAGCATTCATATTATCCAGCAGAACACGCATATTCACAGCACATTTCTCATCAGTAGCATCAAATCCTAAATTTGAAATAATATTCCCCTTAGCATTAAATGCATTCATACGTTTATCAAATTTTAATGTTTCATCTTCAGTTTTGCGGAAATATTTTCTCACATTACTGGCAGTGGAAATACCTCCGAATTTATTTATCGACATTGTGAAGTAACACAATCAACTGGGAAATTATGGAAAGTGTAATCTCTTTTATAGGATAATACGTTCTTCATGAAGCTCCTCAATTATTGATTGTATCTCATTATGATGATTCGTATGTCCTGCAGCAGATGATGCAATCAAAAGTCTCAAACGTTCAACTAATTCGTTCGGATCATTCCAATGTACATAGTTCACTGGTTTATCATTAACACACATATAACCGCTACCTTTTACAAGGTTCTTTGGAGGAAATAATGGGCTAATTATTTTCTTCCATTTATGACCCTTATTCCCACGAAGCTTTCCCTCGCTACTGTAATCTGCTCTGTGTACATTAGTTTGAGAAAGAATATTCTTATATGTTTTTAAATCATCTTCAGTATAATCATGTGGCTCTTTCATGAAGATCAATTCAAATAGACCAATAGTACCCTGATAATACTCATCATCAATAATAATAAAATCTTTACGATTTACTTTAAAAGAACATTTTCCAAGTCTCATTTTCTTAAGTCTAACATCTCGTTCAATTCCAAAATTATCATCAATTAAATCCTTATTTTTACGCAGAAACATCTCTATATATTTACGTCCAATTGGTGCATATTCTGACAAAGAACTATTTAAATCTAAGGATCTTTGCAATGGTGATGATGGAGTTTCTGCTTGCATTGGTGATGGTATTGCTAAATCATTAACATCCTTTTCCACTTTCACTCCCTCCTCCTCCTCCTCCTCCTCCTCCTCCTCCTCCTCCCCATCCTCTTCCAGAGAAAGGTATAATGTTTCATTAGGTCGTGAATTTCCTTGCTCATCATCATCATCATCAGATGAAGGGGTTGGAATTTTAATTCTAGAGTTGTCTGCGAAATATTTACGTTGTGGAGTCGATGAGAAATAAGTTCTTTTACGTTCCGATGGAATAATCAAAGAATTATCGCTTGCAGTAGTCTTCTGTAGCGGTTCCTGTTTATACTCATATTTCGGGGACACGAAGGTCATCTCATTATGTTCAGTGAGCTTCTTCAATGGCTCAACAATTGGTTTAAAAGTTTCATTTAAATTGGTTTCCATCATTTCTCTTCCTGATTTGAGTGCACGATATTTTTCACGAATTACTTTACTTTTCGCGGCAATCTTCTTTAGCAGCATCTTTTCTTCCATTTTCCTGCTTTCCATGTTCAATCCACGTTCAATCCACGTTCAATCCACGTTCAATCCACGTTCAATCCACGTTCAATCCACGTTCAATCCACGTTCAATCCACGTTCAAATCCACGTTCAATCCACGTTCAATCCACGTTCAATCCACGTTCAAATCCACGTTCAATCCACGTTCAATCTACGTTTCCACGTTCAATTCACGTTCAATTTAGATTCAGTCCACGTTTTTATTTCCACGTTTATACTAGGTTTATTCCATGCTCATTTGATGTGTGTGTTTTGATGGACACTTAGCTCTAAACTGAACAATCTTAAGCAAACGGTATACTATTTAATCTTAGCATACTCATCGAAACCTTTCCGATATCTACCATTTTGAATTGTACTATCCTTGTCGATCACTAGAAATCCATAATCATGGTGCCAGCACTTTGAACACAATTCATTGAATTTTTCAAATGACATATCCGTGTTTACATGATCGTTATAAATATGTTTTAAATTAGTACCATCTTGCTTAAAGATTATGAGAAGGTTTGCATTATCACGAATCATGTGTTTAGGAATTTTAGCATAAGTCTGGCAGAGGTAGAAGCAGTCAATATTTGAATGTCTACCCATGGAGAAGTAGTCTCTGATATTATCCTGCTTATCGTTAGCAACATCATCAAATATGAAAATAGAATTGGGTAACGCCTCAGTTACCTTTACAACGTCGCTATTGTTTGAAAATTTAAAATATCCAATACCTTTTAGTCCTTTTAATAACCGTTCAAGGTATTGATACTTGGGTTGTTGAAGCGACTTTGAGTATACATAAATATTTTCAAATCTCACACCGTTAGGACTTTCTACGAGACTAAGCAGTACGTTTGTTTTACCGCAATTCGAGGGTCCGCAAATTATACTACGAATTGTAGATGGAAGTAGGGATCCATGACGTTTACTCCTTCCTCCACAACCCCCACCGACAATAAAACGATCGGCGTTGGAGACACGAATGTGCAGTGGTTGCTTTACGAAATCCATAACTGTAAAACTCTATGATCATGCAAGCTATTTATAGGCTCGAAGCAGATTATCTCATCAGTTCTCATTATGTCGTTGTTAATGTTAGATGTGCTACGTTTGGAGGATTTAACTATTGAGCAGCTTGAATACATTCCAAAAATTTTACTATTGAAGCGCTTTCCAAACAGTATTCGACTTGTTTGGTGTAAATTACCTGAGCACATTCGTGCAGATCCTGAAGTGCAACAATATCGTGCCTGTATGGAACATTATAATTTACCTAATCAAGATCAGTTTGATGGAATACCGCCTTCAATAAAAAATTGCTGGATGTGCCAACGAACCCGTTAGGAAAGCATGACATGATGAGATATGGTTGTGGATCTTTTTTCAATAAGCTGCTAAATAAACTACCCTTCGAGCTGCATGTACCTGGCTACAATTATTGCGGTCCAGGTACTCGCCTTCATGAACGGTTAGCACGTGGTGATCGAGGAATAAACCCTCTGGATGATGCTTGCCGTGAGCATGATATCGCATATTCAGTATATAAGGACCTGCCCTCGCGTCATCATGCTGATAAAGTACTTGCACGCCGTGCACGACAACGTATCATAGCTAGTGACTCATCCGTAGGTGAACGAGCGACAGCGACTGCTGTCTGGGCATCAATGAATGCAAAACGGAAACTCGGCTTAGGACTGCGAGTGCCTAGAAAAAGTACGAAGAAAAGAAAAATTCGTGTACCGAAAAAACGAGGTGGTTTATTGAGGAAAAAGTCACTTACTAAAACAAAACGGGGGGGTTTATTACCATTGCTTCCGCTGCTGAGTGCGGTGGGCGCATTAGCTGGCGGTGCAGCAGGTATAGCAAAGGCTGTAAACGACACCAAAGCAGCCAAAAAACAATTGGAAGAAATGCATCGACACAATCGCTTAATGGAAGCGAGACGGGGACAAGGTTTATACCTCGCACCATACAGTCGAATAGGAGAGGGAGTGAAAAGGAAAAGGAAAAGAAAATAAATGGACTTCCAAAATCTGGACCTACTAGTAATATGCAATTATCAAACGTCTGCCGTAAAATACCGCATTTTCGGGGAGTCTTTATGCGTACATCTCTACCTCAAAATGCGCAACGCAATGAGTGCGCAATTGTGAATCTTGATGACGAACAAGGTCCTGGAACACATTGGGTCGCTTACGTTAAACGTAATAAGCACGTTAAGTATTTCGATTCCTTCGGAAATTTAAAACCGCCAATTGAACTTGTGGAATATTTTGGACCTTCTGCTATAATCTACTACAACCACGACCAATATCAATCGTATGATTCAAGCATATGCGGTCAGTTGTGTGTCAAGTTTCTACGTGAACAATGTCTTTAACAGTTACACTCTCTGGCCGTGACTCGGTATTGGGGTCAGATTTTTTCCCCCCGATCGATCTTCGAGATGGACATTATGAACTCGGCCTCGTAGACTTTCAGAGCTTCAATTCAATCTCTAATGTTGATGAGACAAACAATATATTTTACGTTGATGATCAGGAGCTAACTATACCTACAGGTTGTTATGAGCTCAATGCTATAAATGACTTTTTACGTGCTCAGATGTTCGAAGGTGATGAAGAAGAAGTAATTTTTCTACGTGCTAATAATAATACATTAAAAAGTGAAATAAAGTGTAAATATCAGATTGATTTTACACAACCTAACAATATAGGCTCTTTGTTGGGTTTTTCATCAGATCGTGTTATTCCACCGAACACACTAGCTGAATCAGACGAGCCCGTAAACATTATAAGAGTAAATATTCTACGAATTGAATGCAACATTACAGCTGGTGCGTACACAAACGGTAGACCTCGACATGTTATACATGAATTTTTTCCGAGTGTTCCGCCAGGTTATAAAATCGCAGAAACACCGAAGAACGTCATTTACTTGCCAGTCATTGCGAAAGTAATTGACCGTCTCACCTTGCGTATTCTCGATCAGGAAGATCGTATAGTAAATTTCGGAGGTGAAGAAATCACAATTCGTTTACATATTAGAAAATGTTGATTTACAAGAATACTTATAAATCACCGATACTCGATGAGCCTATCAGTCCAACTGCTGCAGCAGGACAGAATACATTGAGTGAAGGTAACGCTGGAGGACAAAATACATTGAGCGAAGGTAACGTTGGCGCATCATTAACAAGAAGAAATATCACCTTTCTACAATCACTGGGTTTCAACGTTAGAAATAAAAATGGATCCATTAGATGTAACCGCTCAACCGGTGTTCGACAATCGCATCACTAAAATGGAAATGCATGCATACAATCCTTATGCAAATGCCTCATTGGGAAATAGTGATGAAATTCGAATTCCTATACAACAGCAAGATTTAATTCTTCTACCCTGTGAAAGTTATCTCTACATTGAGGGAAAGATAATCGTTGGAACCCGTGCTCCAGATGCAACAGCCCAAGATGTCGTAGGACTTGACTGTAATTCCATGGCATTCTTGTTTGATGAAATTCGTTATGAATTGAATGGTATTGAGATTGATCGCTGTAAGAATGTGGGTATTACTAGCTCCATGAAGAATCTCATCTCCTTAACTGCTGAGGAAAGTGCAAGTCTACGTCATTCAGGATGGTTTCTAACAGATCACAGGTCTACGAATCATTTCAACTTTTGTGTGCCATTGCAAATGCTGTTGGGTTTTTGTGAAGACTACAGAAGAGTTATAATAAATGCACGTCATGAACTCGTTCTTATTCGAGCACGTGATGATATAAATTCACTACATTCTTCGAGAAAAATCATCAACTCCAAAATTGATTTGCAAAAAGTGCAATGGAGGATTCCTCATGTATCACTGAATGATTATACAAAACTTAAATTTCTACGTTTGATTGAGCAAAACAAAAGTTTAACCATGGCTTTTCGTTCCTGGGAACTCTACGAATATCCACTTCTACCTGAAACACAGAGGCATACATGGGCCGTAAAAGCTGCAACACAATTGGAGAAACCTCGATATGTTATACTAGCATTTAGACAAAATAAGAAGAGTACGCAGCATATGGAGGTGCTTAGATTCAATGACAGTTCTGTTCGTGATGTTAAAGTCTATCTGAATTCAGAATTTTATCCATATGACCGAATTGATAGTGATAGCGAAAAAAACCGTTATTCTGTACTATATGATATGTATGTTAAATTTATCCATTCATATTATGCAGGAGAAAAACAGTCGAAACCAATGCTTAATTACAAAAACTTTGTGGAATACGGTCCTCTCTTCGTCATCGATTGTTCGCATCAAAATGAATCTATAAAGTCAGGCACTGTTGATGTTAAAATTGAGATTGATTGTACTAGAAATATTCCAAGTAATACTACTGCGTTTTGTTTAATTATACATGATAAAATCGTTGAATATAACCCGCTTACTAGTATTGTTAGAAATGTAAGTTAATAGACTAGATTTATATGTATCTTACTAATGTAGTGAGGGGTAAAGAAAAAATAAATAAATAAGATATAATAAACATTTATTGGTGTCATTCCTTAAAAACATTCCTTACAAACATTTCCAAAATTTATCTTATGATTATCATTGGGTAACTTTAAATTCTAAATTATTGTATCGTCCTCCAACATATAAGATTTTTAATGTATTCGCTGATGCAGCATTTTGAAGTTCTTTGATTAGTTCAGGCGACTCCAGTAATTTCATCATCCTTGAGGGTAGGAAGAACCATTCGTCGGTAGCCAGCTTCGCTATTAATTTCTCTCCATATTTGGTCTTAATTTTCACTAATTCAGTGATTTGATACTCCTTATTCTCCTCAAAAGTATTCAGCTTTACGAAAGTCTTAGGTTCGTAAGTTACACTTGCAAGTGCATTGATCTTGGTTAAATCCATTTTTCTGTGAAAAAACATAGAAATTGAGAAAAGAAAAATATTGAAATAGAATAGCAAGAAAAGAGAATAATAATAAAAGAATAATTCTTACCACCCAAAAGAATTTCTGTGGTACAGCAAGGAAAATATTCGGAATATAGCTTTGCACTGGATCTTTCACCTCCTTGAAGCTTCTAATGAAAACTGACTGACTGAAATTTCCCGATTGCTGACAACAAGGGTTTTAAAAATAGTGGAAGGGATGAGATGCATTCATGGAAGGGGATGAGATGCATTCTTATTGGAAGTTAATATTTGGGTGGTTGGGTATTCTTTCCCACCTACGAAATTTGCGTCAAACAAGTCGTAACACGTTACAAGCGGTTTCTCCTGAATTCTTTTAATTGCATAATCATGTTGTAGACTTTTCTAAAGTGAACTGGGGAAAATTTGCGTCAAACAGGTCATGACACGTTACCAGTGGTTTCTCCAGAATTCTTTTAATTGCATAAACGTGTTGCAGACTTTTCTTAAGTGAAACGGTAAAATTTACGAGCACATTCCTCTCGATAGCTAGGCATATAAAAAATTGAGAGAATATGAAAAAATCGAGGATTTAAAAGGTCATAAATCAAGTAACAAGTCATGACATGACATGATCTCAGGCGTCAGGTACTCGAGCATATCCGTTCTAGAAGATATCAGCACACTCAGCAATCAGTTCTCCAATCGCTAGAATGGTGCCAATACAGCTTCTTAATGTCTAGGTAAAAGTTATGTTTTGCTTTACCCTTCAAAAAAAAATGAAGTGCACTGACAACTCTTTCCCTTTCTAATACCTAGCCTGCTTGTTAGATGGATCGTATGATATGCTTACCTGAAAAGCTAAAAATGGCTAAAAGATAAGTCAGGGAAGGCTATAAAAATTCTTAAAACTGTTTTTTATTCAATAACTAAAGTTTTACTATCAGTTACTCATCCAGTCTCCATGTCTCATCCTCCTCCTCCTCCTCCTCCTTTTTCATCCACATCCTCCTCTTGAAGGTTAGCTTCTCTATAGCCGTATCCCGTGGTACCGCGAATGTATAATTTTAGTCAAACATCTTTTTATCACTTTAACTAATTCGCTCGTAGAAAGGTAAATGATTTCTTGAATGAAAGTCTAGAGAGGGTCCATAGAAGGAGAGAATAGTGGGAGGATCTAGGATTGGTTCTGAATGGTCAAATAGTACCCTCTAAGGACATACTATAAGTGAGGAGCTGTAAGGCCTAATAAATTGGTGAACCTGACCTGGGTATAGTAACAGCTAGGACTTAATAAGTTGCCCTATCAAAATATTAATATTCCTGAAATTGATGTTAAATTGTTATTCTCCCCAATAGGGGAGACTATTAAAACTATACCCTTTCATTTAGAGGATATTTTGTTATTCGCTGCATAGGTTTTTGTTAAAGCCATGCAAAGTTATAATTCCATGCTCGATGGAAAGTTAATTCCTTGCACGATATCAGCAACTTATCACAATAGCTATCTACAATTTAACTAACGAGAAAAGGGGGGATTGCGGTAGCCACCTAGCGGCAATTACTGGTACTATCAATTAAATTGAACTAGTTCACCCGTGTGTGTAATTACGTAATATTAAAATACCATTAGCGCGAAAGAAGATTAAGGAAGGCAGTCACCTAGCGGTGACTACTGGAACTAGCAATTAACTCAACCTAGTTTTTCTGTGTAGCAGAGTCGGAAATAGTTAGGCTACGTAAGGTAACTAACCATCGACTTCGAAGGGTGAAAAAACCTTCCCTCAACTAGGGCCCCGTAGGATAACTTAGGTCCCCGTAGGATAACTAACCAACGGTACCATAGGGTGAAAAATACCACCTCCCTAACCAAACCCGGTCCCACTATAAGACCTTCCAACTGTGACATAGGGTGAAAAATACCCCCTACCTAACCAAACTCGGTCCCACTATAAGACCTTCCAACTGTGACATAGGGTGAAAAATACCCCCACCCTCCCTAACCAAACGCGATCCCACTATAAGACCCTTTCCTTCCTCATCCCCACCACTACCATACTAAGAGAGTCTTATCCCCACCCATCCCCCTTCCACACCACAAAACAGCTTCCCCCACTCCCTGTCATCGGAACCGCATAGCTCCTCTACTGATCGCATTGAAGATGAAATGTGCATCGTAATTAGATCAATTATGAAAAATTACTGGAATAACGTGCGAATCTTTATAGTTGAAATTACAATTGTTGTGAGAGGGTCCTCTATATTTACCTGTTAAATGATCATGATCGCGAACACGTATTTGATTTGGAAGAAATGGCTTTTTACATATATGACAGTCGGGATCATTGTTATGACGAAAATTTTCGCTAATACTTAGCGTTCTCATAGGCACTACAGTCTTTAGTTTTTCGCTCGCTATGCTAGCAATTTTATCGAGTTCTCGCACAAACCATTCTATACACTCGAGTCCACGATATGATTTATAGGTTGAGAGCGATGAATCACGAACGCTTTTAAAATAATATCCTACACTAAAGGGTAAATGTTTTTGATAAATATTACTATTACCGCTCGTTTCATTCACTTTCTCTAATAAACATTCAATGTCTGCATATACGACGAATAGGGTCCTCTCATTGTTCTTGTCATTTTTAAAGGACACCCAACGGTCCTCTTCAGGTAGCAGTATACGGACGTTTATATTGAGCTGACTGCAATCACGTTTATGAGATTGAAGTTTATCCTCATTGAAGAAATAGTATAAACATCTAAGAGAAAAATCATATTAGTATATAAACATTAAATAAAATTATATTAAAATATAAACAGTGCAACATACCGATTACAAATAAGATGAGATTGTTTTTTTCGAGTCAGTTGTTTCTTTAGCAAGCGAGAAAGATTCGTGATACATAAAAAATGTGCTGCACCTTGATGTTCGAGGAGAAGAAGATTCGCATGTCTCGATTTCTCACATTTTGTGAGTTGAAGAGGTGCAATAATTTTATTCTCCTGCCCTTCCAGCTCATCCACCATGGTGAAAACATTAATCGACACATCATTATCTTCTTCAAATTTAGGTATCTGCCTTAATGTGGTTGGAAATGTTATACTTCTGATGTTGAAAACAGATTTAAAATGGGGGTATGAAGATTGTCGTTGTGGGTTTTTAGTTGAAATAGTCGGATAGAGTGCAGCCGTTACAGCCCATGCAAAACATGTATTATCATCACTCTGTATGTTTATCACTGCATGTTTGTTCTTAATATATTTTGGAAGGTCGATTCCACAGCCTGCATGTAGTGGATTATAGTGATTAATATTCACTATTAAATTTAATATTTTTTCCAAAGCCCACCCACTATCACGCTCTTGAAATTCACCTAATTTTGTTAAAATTTTATCTATGACGTTTATTTTATACCAATCACTAAAAGTATCAGTCTTGAATAAAATCACATTTTTTGTGGAAATATGTTTGATATCACTAATTTCCTTGCAAATAAATTGTCCGTTGAATACCATATTTATCTTAACAGCGCTTACTTTACTGAATACTTTGTTCATGTAGGATTGCAGCATTTCTGATGCTGTCAATAGAAATTCATGTGGTTCGATATAATTAGTGTTTACTATCATACCACTACACATTCGACTTTTAAATGATGAATCAAGATCTTTCCAAATAAGCTTTTCCGCATTAATGCCCGCTTCGATTGAATTTTTATTTTTCGCCGCATGGAGAAGTAACTTTCGAATACATTTTATTTCTGCAAGATTTTTCTGTATAGCATCTGGAGTTGCATTCCGGTTGGATTCTCTCAAATCTCGAATATAATCACGACACTTGCAAACCCACTCGCGATAATCATGCTGAGTTCTTAAATCGGAATTCTTAAGAGCGTGATTTGAAGAATAACTTTTTTCTCTTGCTGCTCTGATTAATCGGCACTGTATCTGAGCAATTTCCGTAAATATTTTCTGCCTTGCCCCTATACGTGCATTGCGGCTAGCAACTCTCAATTTTTTAATTTAATCGCGACAATCACGTACCCACTCACGATATTCATCCTGGCTATTTAAAACTCTATTTAGAAGCGACATCGTAGTTCTTTCCGTTTAAATGATCAGCGTGAAACTAATGAAAAATCTTAGATGGAGAACCCTTCAAATAATCAGTCTCCGAGACACTTCAGTAACATAAATACTTTACGGATCAGGTTTCGCGTTGAAGTAAAAAGAATGCATCCAAGTTTAAAATATACATATATTCTAGATTTTTGATTCATACATATATTTCATATAATATACATTTCTCAGTGCGCATATACCTTCATGATTCATGCAAATAGGAAGTTGTGAATTATATAAACCATCTTCTAAATTATAATTTCCCCACACATATTCATCTACATTACTAATTTCTAAATCACAAATACTCTTTAACCAATTTAACTTTTCCACCCCTTTTACAAAAACCGTATCCTCATATACATATTTTTTTATAATATCTTTATATTTATAATATGGTGAAAAACCATCCATCCAATTTAAGCCATGATGATTGAAAAAGATTGAACTGAAAAAGAAATTCCTTATTCATTGAAAAGAATAATTCGTTCTTTTTTATAAAATATACTTACTCTGTTTTCTTTCTCTCCTCTTCACTTAACCAAGTATGTGGAAAGGGGGGTGAAAATAAAATATGATGCACTATTAGATCTTGTAAAACTGCAAATTCTTTAACTATAAATGTCTTATCCATTAAATGGAATCCTTGAAAATCGACGAACGTTGGGATCATCATGTTAGCGTTTTTAATACTAAATTTATTACACTTTGCCGTTATTTTAAATATATTCTTTTTTTGTTTCTCTAAAGTTTTCCCCTTCTCTTCAAACCAAGTTTTTCAATTCTCCCACTATCCTTAACTATTCTCTCTTTGGACCAATGGTGTTTCTAAAAGTGTCTGGTTAGTCACCTCCCACTACAGACCAAATTTTTCACATCCCTTACAGCATTTAAAAGATCTTGAGGAGCGTGTAGGGTAGTCTTCAGTTCAGTTCTAGCTTTAGAATATTGAATACTACTTTATTTTTTCGCTCAAGTTAGAAAATGTTCAGTTTAAACAGTATCACCCATATAATAGATATTGATGGATTTATGGTGAAAAAGAAAATAGTATATAAAGAAGTAGCCATAAAAGATGTAAAAACTGATTACACATATTACGCCTCGTTTAAAGTGAATAACACATTTCATGATTTAAGTATTAAAGATCAAAAAAGTGCTAACTATGTGTATAGAAATGTACATGGCATAGAATATGGAAATATGGGTTTTGAAAAGTATATACAAAGTGAAATATATGACTTCATAAGAATTGTGCAACGAGACTATATGTATCCAGTAGTTGCATACAAAGGGGGCACTATAGAACGTGATATTCTAAATTTAATGGGCATTGAATGCATTAATTTAGAATATTACAAGTGCCCCAAGTATGACAATTTAAGGCAACATTTTACAACTTTCAACCTCCCATGCGAACTGCATAAATTAAAATTCAGTGGCAGATCAGGAAAACCAATCCACTGTGTCTACCAGGAGGTGGATGTTTTCGCAAAGTGGGTGCGAAAACAAATAGAAGGTAAATAATAAAAATTAAGTTCGCAATTTACTTGATATTAATAACTTTTTTGTATGTTTCAGAGTCTGTTATTAGCTGAATGGGCTAAATATTAGTTTAATTTGTATTAGTTTTTTATATAAGTTTCATTTGTATTAGTTTTTATATAAGTTTCATGTTCGTTTTTAATTATATGATAAATTTTATTTAAAAGACTCTTTCTTTTCCTCTACTCCTATTTCCCTTAATTTAATCTGTAAAAAAGAAAAAAGGAAATAAATTTGACATGATTTCACCTATTATTCTTGTAATTATATGAATTACTGGAGAATTCTGTCTATACGCTAAATTAATAATCACTTGATACTGCATATTTTTTCACTTTATATTTATCGACAGCTTGTATAAGAAAAAAGGAATCTGTATCCAAGGTTCAAGAAAGGTATAATGTGAAATTAAAAGAAGGACCCAAGGAGGAAAATAATAGGAGGGAATAGAATGGGTATGTGGAGGGAAAAAGACCCTTCAATGGTGTAGAGGTAGGTTGAGAGGGAAGAAAAATGGTTAAATGTGAAATCAAGTTAAATGGCGGGTCCATAGTAGGAAAATAGTGGGAGGGTCTAGGATAAGTATGTGGAGGGAGAAAAGACCCTCCGAGGGCAGGACTAAGAAAACAAAAATGGCAGTCCGTAAGATGCTTAGGACCCAGCCTTGCCAAGTCCGCCATTTTGAATTACACTACGCAGCATAGTAAGTGACGAGAACAAAATATACTACTCTACGTGGTATAGCAAGTGTCTAGACTACAAACTGTAGTTTCAACTGGAAGTATATCTAAGATGCGTTCGAGAATGAATGACTAAATATGATTGATCAATTTGGAAGGACGTTGACCAATCATGAAAAGTCACTTGCAAATTAAAAGATTTCGATTACCGTACCTGCAAAACTGATGATTTGTGCCGAAAATCGTATGCCAATTAACTGAGTACACATAAAATCATATTATTAATTACTTAGGATGAAGAGTAATGTCTTTTATGGAAGTTTCAATCGAGAAAAATTTATCTTTGCTAAGACTTTGATAAGCTGAAATTCCATTTTAACAGGATCGGTCTTTGGCGTCTTGGCTAGCTTCGTTGGCTGTATTAGCTGCTATTTTCGTCATTAATATGATGATGCATATAACAGAAACTCAATAAAATAATAATATGATGTATAGTTTTTCAAAGTTTAGGAAGTAACATAAGCTCTCATTTAAAAATTATTCAACCGATCTTGATTAAATTTTCAACAGTGCTTCATAATATTAATAATTTTTGTATGAAATCTAGCTATTTGTTTTTATATATTTATAAATAAAATATTATTTTTATGCAATGAAAATGAGATGAAGAAAAACATTGTAAGAATAAACATTATTTATTTAAAAGCATATAACTTTTTTACAAATTTAAAGAATTTTCAAATATCGAAGATTCAAATAAAAACTATAGATTAAGTTACAAATTTATATATTCTTTTTAAATTTAAGATAATAATTGAAATATCAGTAAATTACGCAATTTTGAGAAACGGGCGTTACATCAGCATATAGTATTCTGAATCTTCATCGGAAACACCTTCATTTTCATTATCTGTATTTGATGTATTAAAATTGTACATGCTTTGATTGCAATGATCTATCATATCTGCGGATGGTTCAAATAATTTACAAGTACCACTATTCTTAACACATTCCCACGCAGTCAAATTATTTTTTAATGTAGTTGTCTTCATTTTGTTCCTGTTTTTCGTTTTCGTTAAATTAACTTTACTAAAAAGTCGTTCGCACTCAGCGTTTGAATGAGGTAAGCAAAGCAAGTTTAAAAGAAATTGAGATAAATTCGTGTACTTTTGTAGATCAATAATATGATCATAATTTAATAATTTAACCCAAAAAACATCTATTAACTTTTCATTTGTAATGTCGAGTGGTAGCTGTGCGAAAGGTAGTAGACGCCATTCATCATCTACTGATTGCCTGGTGAAACAGGAAGAATCTAAATTACGAGGAAACATTTCAAAAATAAAAGTTAATATTGGTACCGTTACATGAAATTGGGGATCAATAGATTTGTGAGGAATAAAACATTCCAAATCTCTCAAACGTAAATCATTAAAATCAAAACGTTTTTATAACTCTTTGCTTGCTTCTTTCAAAAAATTAAACGTATTCAGACGAAAATTCTGTACATGTTCCGTTTGTTGTATTATCTCGGGTTTCTGCAATTCGGTATTTACCTTTAAACCTAAATAAATTTCATTTATTGGTAGAAAATGAAGCTCGTTATCAGGATCTATGTCCTTCACATTCGTGCTGAGAACATAGCTATTGTCCATATAACAAATTAGAATATCTTTAAATAATGCTGCTGCTTGATTGTAAAGTAATGGAATAATAACTTTTTCAGACTGAAATAGTCAATTAAATTTTGTAAATTTTGGTAATACCCATTTTAAGAACAAATAATAACATTTCACGAATGGATGAGTTATGGATGAGTAAATTATCTCTGCTGCTGGTAAATGCTGTTCTTCCCACAACTGTGTGATATACATTTGAAGAGGCTCCCATTGCTCTAAAATTCGATCTACAACTGCTTTTAATGAAAGCCATCGCGTTTGAGCACTATATAACATTTTATGCACTTCAGCATCCAACAAAATGTGAAATTCCTTAAATTGGTGTTGCCGCTTACTACTAAGTTTAAAAAAATTATAAATATTGCGCCCTAAATCTTCACATTCACGTGGTAATGTTTTACAAGCATAATTCGCACATAAATGTGCAGTATGACATATGCACTTCAAAATAGTAATATTAGGACAATCATTTCTAAATCTAGACGCTACTGAATTATGTGAACCCATCATACTATTGCATCCGTCTCAACCAAATCCGGTTATATTTTCTAAAGAAATGTTGCAAACAGTGAATGAATTAATAATATTGTTATATAAATTTTCTGCTGTTTCATTGCTATCTTCATCTCTATAAATTTCAATTAAATCCCATAAGGCGCAACGAATACGTTGTATTTCTGCATCGAAAAATCTAACAATAATGCAAATTACTTTAACCTTGGAGACGTCTGTACTTTCGTCTGTCATTATACTGAATTTGCGTTTTTGTTAAGTAATACATAATTTATTATTATACGAAGATGCTATTACACCTGTCATCGCGGTTAATTTTGTTTCTCCCAAACGTAACATTTTGCAAACATCTACATCCTGAAAACAATGTTTTAATAGAGGTATTAGATGATCTACTATACGATACGCTATGTTATGTTCTGCAAAGAATCCTGTCAAAATTAATTCAATTCTTGTTACTTTTTTTTGAATTTCTAAAGCAGTTTCCACGGTGTCCAAACTATTTGTGCTACTTGTACGCCTCATCAAATCCAAATGTTTCTTACTTCGAGCGTGTTTTCATAATGTATGATAGTTCGCCGAAATGGAAGATTCGCACATAGAGCATAATGCTTTCTTGTTGAAAGCGTGAGGCTGAAGCCAATCTTTCAAAGCAGGATCCGTTTCCCAAATCTTTCAATACATTTGACCCCTGCTTTCAGACAGGGCATTTACTGAAAATTCTTGCTCAGCTTCCATTATCAAAATCCTTTAAAGAAATATCAACGAAATTGTTACAAATTTAAAAATTAAAGAATGTTAGTAGAAGCGACGAAGAGAGATTTTATGTAACAAACTTACCCCTATTTTTCTGATATATGCTTCAAATGTATTTCACAGATGTTATTGATAATCCACTAATCGAACACTTATTTAATTCGAACAAAGGACGGTTTTACGATACTTTGCTTTACCGCTACAGCTCGTTTTAATCTGGGGAATAAACCATAAACCGTATTTCTTTGGATTACAAAGAGATTTTTATTATTGATGATTTGTATATTCGAGATACCGTCTGTGTCACTAAGCGTAATTGGATTGAAGATGGTAGTTGAATGATGTAGTTTAATTTAAAGCTTATATTTTGCTTTATTTATCACTTTTACTATTTTTAGAAATGTTTTCACACAATTACACTAAACTTCACCAAAGAAATCAGTAAATGAAGAAATTAATTTAAAATAATTATCGATTTTCGCTGATATGCTTAGAGCAAAAACTTAAAAAACAAGATCAAAGACGAAACAGACAAAAAGACATTGCCTAATGGCTAACGAGGGCTTTTAATGAATTATCCCTCCTTGAGAAGAAAATGAAGGGGTCCATCGTCCACCCTGTGGACCAATCAGATCTTCAGTTTAGCGAATGTTGTTCCTTTGCTGAGGAAATTTTTGGTACACCGAGTAGGGAAGGCTAAGGATATTTTTTCTGGACGGGAAGTACTTCTTTTACGTCACAGGAAGATTTTTCCCAAAAACAAAGTTGGCGATAGCAGGATGTTTGCATCGCAGGATGGGTTTTCGTAGATAGTCATAAAAAAAGAGAAACTCCCGGGTGGCTTATTTGCACCGCAGATGGATTTCCTCGTATGTAAAAAAAGATGTCTGAAAAGGGTAAATTGTATAGATAGTTCTTGGTTTATTGCTCTATAAGCGATAATTCAGGTAGAGAAGGTATAGGGATGCTCTCTTTGCACCCAGGATAGGAATGTTTACTCCAATGTATATTCTATTTAAAATCTATGTTTTAATATAGTTATATCAATAAGTTAAGTTCAATGTCTACCTGATATTCAAATATCATTGCTTTATTTTTTATTTCGTCTAGCTCATATATGGTGATACTGGAGAGTGAGGCAGCATGTAACATTCCACACTTTTCGTTATTCCTGTATATATAGATACTTTATTTAAAGAAGTATGACTATTATTAAGGTGGAAGAGTAATTTACAAATTGTTTGTTAACAATTTTTTATTGTAAAAAGATTCTTTAACATGTGAAGAATATATTCCCAAAGTTTCAAGTGAAAAAAAATAATTTAAGAATCTTTACAAATCTATCGAAGCTATACTCTCAAAACGCATATATGAGATGAAATAAGAAAACGAGTTCGCAGTTTTGTCTTATGCCTTGTTTGGCCTAATAAGCTTTATACATAATTTGCTATTTGAATATTATTCAATACATATATGTACATGTACGGCAAACAGATTAAACTTTGATAAGGATGAAATTCATAAAAGTGTTAGTAAACAGAACTTTTAAGTCCAAAAACTTTAAACGCGTTTTTCTCAAAACGTTTAATTTTTCGCGTCGTGAAATGCAAATAAAAAATTATTTGTCTAATTTACTGGAAATTTTGCAAATACATTTTTTAACTTATTGGCCTCAGCAATAAGCAAAGTATACCTCAAACTTCATTAAAAAAACCATTATAAATAAATTTTTTCTCCTTTTGTTTATAAAAAAAACGACATTTCTGTTCAAAACAACCTCAAATTTTAATTTTTAGGCTTTTTTTTGTTAAATTTCACTATATTGTTATGTGTTTACACTGCGATAAGCAAATTCAATCACATTGGTACAACTAAATTTATTCTGTCCTCGTAGAGTTATTTTACAATGTTGAATAGTATAAAATAAATTGATAGGAAACAGGTAGTGACCTCTCCCTTGACCTTTTTATCTAGGTCCTTCTCGAGGTCCTTGAGCTGGGCGCTGAGGGTATTATCTGTTCGTTGAGTTTACTTAGTATAGTGTGGAATCGAGGTATCTTGTTGGTGTCCGCTGCATTTATGCTGTTTTTGGGATCAATTGTATTAAGAGAAAATTTATGGCTTGGAATATAATTCCTTCACTTGCTTATTTTATAGGTTTGTACTGTTTCCAACATAAAATCAGTAGCTGTTAACAAACAATTATTATGTAAATAAATCGTTCCGGAGCCCACTAATTCTATGCTGAACTTAGGTTTGTTTTTACAAATTACTTATAGAATTTCTTTATGCGGAGTTGTAAATATCCATAACGATGGATTATTCATTGGCATCAGCATTGGGTGAATCAGCAACGTTTAACTTTAATATTAATTAACATGCACTTTACGGCAAATCAATAAATATTTTACTCTTCTTGTAATAAAAATTCTTTAAAAAACAACGTTTTACAGGAGTATCACCCCTTAATAATAATTTACAGGAAAAAGAACTCAGTTGACATTTACATAAATTTATAATCTCCACAACGATCATTTTCACATAAATAAAGACATTTAATTTCAATAAAATTCATATAAACAAGAAAAACAACTATTTATTATACAAGAGTAATAAATTTTCATACTTTTTAAAATTCTTAAAAATTATAAAAAGGATAAACTTTTTACAACATTATTATAAGGGATCATTCATCCTCGGGATAAAATAAAAGAATAAAATTATTTATTTAATAATGACCAACACGATATTTAAAAATTTATTTAATTTTCAATTTACTAGGTAATTATATATGCATATAAATGCATTATCAGAACAATTTTCACTTCAATATTCTTTACAAAGTTCAATAATAACAAACAATTCTAGATAAACTGTCAAAATACACGGGGAAGATAGAAGTATTACGAAGTATTGTTCGTAAGACTATTACTACACTATAGAAAACTAATATACTAACAGAAATTATAGTGTCGTACTACATATCTTATAGCGTAGTATCCCAAAGGCTACACATCTTATAGCGTAGTGTCCGAAAGGACACTACGCTATAGGATATGGGCACTACGTAGTGTAATTACACTACACTTGGCAACGCTGTTAGGACCCCTAGCGGTGTAGCTGCCCCAGTAATTTTCGTGATCGCCACCTAGTGAAGAAAAAAGAAACTTTTTCCTCCACCAACTAAAATACAAAAAAAAGTTCTCTGGATAACTGTCAGGATAACTAACCATCCGGGCCCTAGGGTGATGGGAGAGGGGTAACCCTTAGGGAACTAGTGGACCCGTAGGATAACTAACCATCCGGACCCTAGTGACATGGGAGAGGGGGTAAGCCTTAGAGAACTAGTGGACCCGTAGGATAATTAACCATCCGGGCCCTAGGCTGATGGGAGAGGGGTGAGAGACTCTAAGAGAGAAAGAGAGGGTGAGAGGGATCTCTCTCTCTCTCACTCCCCATAGCCAAAGCATTTCCTCCGCACACCCGCACCCTCCTCATCACCCAATAAACCCTAGCTCTTAAGAAGACACTTCCCCCCGCACACCCGCACCCAACTCACCTCCATGTCACAGGAAACCAAGACACTTCCCCCCCGCACACCCGCACTCCCCTCACCACCGTGTCACAGGAACCCCCTAGCTACCACTACTGGGGTCATTATATTGACGCGATCGTTCGGTAAGACTAAGATCACGCATGGGTACGATAGTGCCCTGTTTCTCGCTCGCGATACGCGCAATGACCTCGAGCTCTCGTACGCACAATTCGATGCAGTCGACACCCCGATGAGCATCGTATGTTGAGAGTGACGCATCGCGAGCACATTTCAAATAATAGCCTACACTTATAGGTTCATGTTTTTGATAAATATTACTACTACTGCTACTACTACTACTGTTCGATTGTTCAACTTTTGATAATATGCACTCGAGATCCGCGTATACGACGAATGGCACTCGCTCCCCATTTTTGATGTTCTTGAAGGAAACCCAGCGATCCTCGGACTCTCTCGGTAGTATCAATCGGAGATTATCGCTGAGCCGCGCGCGATCCTACTCATGCGACTCCAGCTTCTCCACTGTGCAGAAGTAGTGGAGACATCTAAAAATAAATCATATGCAGTTATATTTGTATCATTATTATTATTATTAATACATACCGATTGCATATATAATGTGCAATTTTGCTCTTGGTGAATTGGCTTCGCACCAGTCTCGAGAGATTCCTTATGCATATAAAATGTGCAGCTCCCTGTTTATCATTGACGAGAAGAAGATTAGCATGCCTCGATCTCTTCTTCTTCGTCATCTGAAGGAGTGATGCCCGTTTGACCACGTAATTATTGGACACGGGTACTATCAGCCACGTAACAATTGCACACGTTACATTTCACCACGTAACAATTCAACACGTATTTTTCACCACGTTCCGATTCAATACAGTAATGATTTAACACGTCCAATTCAACCGTAATGATTCGCCACGTAACAATTCGCCACGTCACTATTCGCCACGTAACAATTCGTTACGTAACCATTCGATTCGTAATAAGTAACCACGTTACTATGCGCAATGTGACCGATAAACTAATATCGAAAGTTATGTATTTTTTAGGTTTTGCTAAGCCACACTTAACTGATATTTTACGTGAAACTAAACTCCATTAGGTTAAACATATTTCGATTTAGACTCTAGATCATAATTGAGTAATAAAATTAGCAGTAAACCTTTTACTAAAGCTTTTTTTATTTTTGATATAAAATGCGTTTATGTATATAGCGAAGGCTTTATTCAAAGCTGCAACCAATATCTTAATTATTCTAATAGAAGTCTCATGCGTGGATGATTTGGTCATATTCGCATTTTAATTATACATATTCTCGTACATATTAAATTTCATCGCAGCTTTTTCTCAATTAATTCAACATTAACAAAATAATAAGGTATTATAGCTTCATTAAAGTAGTATCTGACCTCCAGCAATATGGATATATACATAATAATATTAATCATTAACAATATAATTATTAATTTATTATTTATATGTTGACTATTTCCAATGTCTTTGCTACCATAAGCTTTATATTTGGTAAATTATGCATTATTTCCAGTGATATATTATTATAATCTTACCACTGCTGGCCCTTTGGCAAATTAATAAGACCAAACCTCAGTGTCCTCAAAGTTAGGTTTAGGTTGGTATTACTGACTGGGACTTTCAGGAATAAGCATGGAGGTACGAAGTACCTGGAGAGAACATATATGGCAAAGGGTGCGTGAAAAAGGGGACGGGGGAAGGTAAGGCAGCGGCTATATTGTCTGCGGAGTTTTTGGCATACAGGGTCTTTTCCTAACAGCGGAGCATAGGAGATTCGTGTTAGTTGACTATAGCACTGGGAATGATGGAATCTGTGATCGCTGATTGGTCAATATTGCGTAGTACCAACATATAATAGGCCGTTACCAATAGTTGGATACGAAAAATGAGATTCATCTGCCATTTTGGTGTGGAGAAATGTTTACATGCTGATCGTAGCAGAAAGAGGTGTAAAATGGAAAAATGTCAAATGGTAAGGTTACTAAAGTAAAAATTGAAAATAATGAATAGAAAGTACGAATATTCTTCATTTTCATTCAAAGTATTCAATTTTTACTTTAGTAACGACAGTATTTGACATTTTTCCATTTTACACCCCTTTCTGCTACGATCAGCATGTAAACATTTCTCCACACCAAAATGGCAGATGAATCTCATTTTTCGTATCCAACTATTGGTAACGGCCTATTATATGTTGGTACTACGCAATATTGACCAATCAGCGATCTCAGATTCCATCATTCCCAGTGCTATAGTCAACTAACACGAATCTCCTATGCTCCGCTGTTAGGAAAAGACCCTGTATGCCAAAAACTCCGCATACAATATAGCCGCTGCCTTACCTTCCCCCGTCCCCTTTTTCACGCACCCTTTGCCATATATGTTCTCTCCAGGTACTTGTACCTCCATGCTTATTCCTGAAAGTCCCAGTCAGCAATACCAACCTAAACCTAACTTTGAGGACACTGAGGTTTGGTCTTATTAATTTGCCAAAGGGCCAGCAGTGGTAAGATTATAATAATATATCACTGGAAATAATGCATAATTTACCAAATATAAAGCTTATGGTAGCAAAGACATTGGAAATAGTCAACATATAAATAATAAATTAATAATTATATTGTTAATGATTAATATTATTATGTATATATCCATATTGCTGGAGGTCAGATAATACTTTAATGAAGCTATAATACCTTATTATTTTGTTAATGTTGAATTAATTGAGAAAAAGCTGCGATGAAATTTAATATGTACGAGAATATGTATAACTAAAATGCGAATATGACCAAATCATCCACGCATGAGACTTCTGTTAGAATAATTAAGATATTGGTTGCAGCTTTGAATAAAGCCTTCGCTATATACATAAATGCATTTTATATCAAAAATAAAAAAAGCTTTAGTAATAGGTTTACTGCTAATTTTATTACTCAATTATGATCTAGATGCTAAATCGAAATATGTTTAGCCTAGCGGAGTTTAGTTTCACGTAAAATATCATTTAAGTGTGGCTTAGCAAAACCTAAAAAATACATAACTTTCGATATTAGTTTATCGGTCACATTGCGCATAGTAACGTGGTAACTTATTACGAATCGAATGGTTACGTAACGAATTGTTACGTGGCGAATTGTTACGTGGCGAATTGTTACGTGGCGAATTGTTACGTGGCGAATTGCTACGTGGCGACTTGTTACGTTGCGAATTTGTACGTAGCGAATTGTTACGTGGCGAATTGTTACGTGCTGAATTGTTACGTGGAGAATCGTGACATTTCAATAATTAATATGAAATAATTACATTGATTCATTAAGAATTTTTTAACAGTCATTAGTTCTTATAACTAATTGTGATGGAACTAATAAAATGGTGAACTGTAACGTGACAAAATATCACATGGTGAAATCGTTACGTGGCGAATTGTGACGTGGCAAATTGTTACGTGGCGAATCATTACGGTTGAATTGGACGTGTTGAATCATTACTGTATTGAATCGGAACGTGGTTAAAAATACGTGTCGAATTGTTACGTGGTGAAATGTAACGTGTGCAATTGTTACGTGGCGAATAATACCGGTGTCCAATAATTACGTGGTGAAACGGGACCACTCCATCTGAAGAGGTACGATTTTTGCGTCGATATTTTGCTCCTCATTCTCCAAGCTAAAGATGTTGACCGATACGTCATTATCCGTCTCGAATTTCGGGATCTGTTTTAGCGTAGTCGGAAAGGTTATGCTACCGACGTCTAAAACCGTCTGAAAATGTGGATAAGAGGACGTGCGCTTTGGATTTGCCGTAGGTTTAGCCGGATAAAGCGCCACCGTCACGGACCACGCGAAACATGCATTATCACTAGTTTCCAAATTTATCAGAGATTTCCTACTTGCGATAGCAGGTGGCAGATTAATTCTACAACCCGCGTGCAACGGGTTAAAACGATTAATGTTAACCAGTAAATAATGGATTTTTTGTAAAGCCCATCCACTATCACTTTCTTGAAATTCGCTTAATTTTTTCATAATAACGTCTAAAATATTTTTCCTATACTAATCACTAAAATTATCAGTTTTATACAATGTTACATTAGTCGTACTAATGTTTTTTTCATCACTATTGTCCTTGCAGAAGAATTGTCCGTTAAATACACAATTAACCTTAACACTATTTGCACTAACAAATACCTTATCTATACGCACACGCACTAATACTTCCGCGTCTACTAAAAAATCCTTCGGCTCTATATAATTACTGTTAACTACCATACCGCTGCATATTCGACTTCGAAACGCCGAATTAAGCTCCTCCCACATAAGTCCTTGTACGTCATTGCTACAACCAGCACCTGATTTAATATAAGTCAATTTTCTCTGCGCTCGTAGCAACAGACACTTTATACACGCGATTTCGGCGAAATTCTTTTGACGCGTTCCAACGATCAAAGCTCGATCCGCGTTGCTCAATCGTCGAATATGCTCGCGACATTCCAGTACCCACGCATCGTATTCGTTCGCGCTATTGATTGTAAAAAACTTTCTTCGCAATTCAGTAGACATTTTTGTTTCTTTGAAAAATTTAAGATTCTGTCATACGGTAGGCAACAATAAATTATTAATTGTGAATGTGTCTTTCGCGAAGAGTAACGCTCATATATAGCGAATAGAAAATGGGAGTAGGGGTGATATACACATCCCATTGTTTCGTCCGAGATGCAATCGATATTCTTAGATATACATTGTTATCAATTTTTTCACAGAATTCATTTATTTCTTTCATCATATACAGATTGCATATAGTAGACATTTTGCAGTGAACATATACCATACTGAGTCATACACTTGGGTAACGGTGGTTCGAAATTTTTACTCCCTCTAAGACTGAACTTACCCCACTCACACTCCTTAACATTGTATATATTTTCTAAGTTGCAAATTTTCCTCAACCAATCATATTTCTCCCGTCCTTTCACGAAAATCCAATCCTCCTCCTCGTATGACGTTACATACTTTCTTATTACATCTTTATACTTGTTATAGGGTGAATGACCGTCGGTGCAATTGAATCCATGGCGATTAAAATAAAGCCAACTTTAAGCAAAAAATTATATACAGAACCTTATACTTTTTTATCGTTTTTGAAAAAATACTTACTCATTCTGTTCTCTCTCGAGATCGCTCAACCAAGCTTCTTGAAATGGTAGTGAAACTACATTGTGATAAACTTCATTATCACGCAACACCGCAAACTCTTTAACTATAAAACTTTTGTCGGTCAATACAAAACCTTGAAAATCAACGAATATCGGTGTCATTGTCGTCAGTCGCTCGATGCAATACTGAACGATCTTTTTTTTTATCGCATTTAAGAAATTACTTTTCCCCCTCCATCAGGGGAACAAATATGCTAAATGTATTAAAATTCAATGTTTTTTTTGGAGGGGATAATTTCTAAGATTTTTTCCCATTGTGATTAAGAAAGAATGGACTCCTTATCAAATGTAACTTTATATTTTAAAGAAACGATAAAGTCTTTCTCTCGACGAAAATATTTCTTCGGATGCTTCATTTCAGTTCTTTTCTTCGTCGAGAATAGCGCGAGCGCAACAATGCATAGAATAACTCACATAATGGATATAGAAGGTTTCTTAGTTTATAAAAAAGAACTTAAATATAAAGATATAGCTATAATTGATTTAAAAAGTAACCAAATTTCTTACGCATCTTTTCGTTTGCGTGACACTATAAAGAACCTTAGTGAGGAAGACAAAAAAACTGTGTGGTATTTGCTCAATATGGTGCATGGTATAAAATATAGTGATACGGGATTCGAGAAATACGAGCAGGAGGATGTAGAAGATTTTATTGGAGATTGCTTAACCTGCGAGAATCCCGTAGTAGCCTACAAGGGAGGGAATATGGAAAAAAATATATTGAATAGGATGAATGTGGAAAATATCAATTTAGAAGTGTATAGTTGTCCTAAGTTTAAGGATTTAATTAAATTATATGATTTTGAAAAAACACCGTGTAATTTACACGTTCGAGAGACGAACTTGGACAATGAACGTATCCACTGTCCTTACGAGGAGGTGTCAGTTTTTACCAAGTGGATAAAAGCAAATATGTGATTCTTTAAAAACTATTTAGAGAAATAAAGAGGAGAACACAAGTCCTCAAATCTTCATTCAATCTTATACCGTCGTCGGAGCTACACACAGAAAAAAAAATGAGCTGCGAAAAGTGTAAATTAATTATGATTCAAGAGGATATTGTTCCTCTTTCACCCACTCTTCCCAGAGAATTGACAGAGGAATACGTCAATCGAATTAACGATTTTTTCAATCGTTACTTCGAAGAGTATGAACGGAAACTGCATCTTTATTTGCATAAAAACTGTAAGTATTTATTTTTTACATTTTTTCATAATTATTGTTTGTTTTTTTTTAAAAATAAAGTGAAGAAAGACGAAGAGAAATAGGCTGAGGAAAAAGATATTGAGTCAAAGGAGACGAAGAAGGAAGAGGGGGAGGAGGAAAAAGATATTGAGTCAAAGCAGACGAAGAAGGAAGAGGAGAAAAAAGTAGAGGAGGAAAAATGTAAGTATTTGTTTTATCTTTTTTTACCTTTTCATAATTATTACCTGTTTGTATTTTTAAAATAAAGTGAAGAAAGACGAAGAGAAAGAGACTAGAGAAGATATTGAGTCAAAGGAGATGAAGAAGAAAGAAGAAGAAGAGGAGAAAAAATAGAGGAGGAGGAAGATATTGAGTCAAAGCAAACGAAGAAGGAAGAGGAGAAAAAAGTAGTGGAGAAGGAGGAGGAGGAAAAAGATATTGCGTCAAAGCAGACTAAGAGAGAAGAAGAGGAACCATCACATTTCTTTTTCTTTTACTATTAAATTATTTTATCAAACAAATTGAAAAAATATCACTGTAAATTAAACTTTACTATTTCTTTGATCAAATAAATTGAAAAATATTATTGTAAATATACCTTTTACTAATTCATCTGGAGTTAACGGAAAGAAACCTAATACGTATTGAGAAATGGATATAAACTTCTCTCCGCATTGATAATGAGATGTAAACTTCATCCGAAGTGGAGAGAGAAAGCTAATATGTATTGATAAAGATATGTAAACTTCATCTGGAATACGTAGAGGAGAGCACTCTTCACTTTAGTCTTCAGTGAGACATCATGAGCTCGACACGACCAATAAGTTTACCAGAGAAGAAACTGACATTAAAAGACTTAGAAAAAAAATATTGCAAACCAGTGGTAATAGTAAGGCCATTTCGGCATAATGAAGAGCAGCAACAGCAGCTTCAGCAGCAGCAGCAGCAGGCAGTGCTAAGAGGGTATCGCTTGATACCTGAACAGCAGCAGCCACTGCGGCGATCATATTCGCTGCACGTAGCCCTGCAGATGCTGCCCGCAGCGGTGCAACCTGCAGCGGACCAACCTGCAGCGGAGCAACCTGCAGGGGAGCAACCTGCAGGGGAGCAACCTGCAGGGGAACAACCTGCAGTCTCGCGTAGGTAGCAATTGTTATTACGGTTACGTAATATGCAGCCTATGTGTGCTTGTGGGTTGTATGACAGACAGTCACCACCAAATCGGTAAGAGTTAATAAATGTCAAAGACTAATAAAAAATATAAAAATGGCTTAATAGCGGAGGAATCTCGCATTCACTTTTTCTCTTGTAGCGATTTATTAAATCGTAGTACTACTTTTGTTCGACATAGAGTGCTTTTAGTGTAGCATAGAATCTACTTAAATAATTTTTTTTAATTATAGATGCTGTTGCTGTTTTTATTGGGATTCGACAGGACGCACAATTCCTGGTTCCTTTATATATTTTTATAAGTAAATTTGTATTTCAATAAAGAGGGTTTTTTATGCCGAAAGGCTTTTTCCCTTACATTGGTGTTTCTTCAATTACCTCTCCACCAATCCACTGTACCCCGTAACATAAGTATTGCAAATAAAAAAAAAATATACAAATCATAACATAAAACCCTTGAAGATTTCCATTCAACCGACATCGGACGGTGCTTCGTCTGAGATATTCCAGGGGGATCTACAGCTTGAAAACAGTTCTGAATGTTTTCTGTAGGTAAGGTCACGTAGGCTCCGCTCTTATTACAGAGCGGATGGTAAGTATCTCCGACTATGGATATACAAATGAATATGACGATCGTCAAAGATACTGTAACATAAATAAGGGGGAGCGATCACTGCATCGCTCTCTACGAATGTTCTTTCTCTCTTTCTCTTTCCAGTATGAGTCCATTACGCATACATTGTTGCAGAGCGCGATAATGTATTAAGTAACGCGTCTTATCGTTTAAAGTAACCAGTAGCTTTTCCTGGCTCGCGCATGGCGGTTTCTCTCTTTCTTTCTCTCTTTCCCTCTCTAAAGCGTCCACTGCTTAACGTAAGAGGGGGGGAGGTCTCATGTGTACCCCACACCAAAGGAGTTTAACGTGGGTGACACACAATGCGCACAACCGCACGAGGAGAGGGGGCAATTCCCCTACTTCCATTCCACCCGCGGGACCCCGACCCCCTCGCCCAACGGTCTCAGCCGAGGAGTAGGGCAATTCGCCTACTTCCCCTACCCCCGCCGAACCCCGACCCCCTCGCCACCCGGTCATAGAATCCCCATAGCCACACTACTGAATTAGAAGGCGATACCGAAATCATGCAGCAACCGACAGAAAAGTGGTTGGCACGCATGAAACGCTTGGAAACACTCAGAACAGTTTTCAAGTATGCTCTCGAAGAAGCGCACGAACGACAGGCAAGACCGTATAATCTACGTTGTGGCGAAAAGAACTATGAGGTTGGCGAGTTAATCTTAGTTCGCAATCGGCAGCTCTCGAATGCCGCGAAACACATATCGGCTGCACTGAACAAACCATTCGGTGGACCGTTTATGATTGCGAAAAAGTTATCGGAGACAGTTATAGAATTGTCTGATTTGGCAGGAAACGTCACTGGCAAAATGTCTACGGCAGACATCAAGCCATACAAACCTGAGCTACCGCAACAGTAAACTCAGACTGAAGTGCATCACTGCACGCTTGGGCGTGGCAGCGAAAAACGAACTCGTGTTCGGGCACTTTCGGTTTCGGGTCGAAACCTCCGTCACGGAGGGGGGTATGTAACGAAGTTCCCCGTTACGTATGCGAGATACTGAATAAAAAGTATAAAAGCTACCGAACAGTGGATATTATTAATCCCTACATTACCGACTCGTGAGATAGGCTCACGAGTGAATTATAGCTAACGTCAAGGATAGACCCCGTTGACAGGCAGAGGCCCGGATGAAAAGACCGGCGCTCCAGTAAACGATGTCCAGATTGTCCTGAGAAGTAAGGTAGGGCCATGCCAAACAACCCAGGCAACCTGACCTCTGTGAAGTTGGCCTACCAACTATAGAATTTTAATAATTGAGGTATATAGATCGTTTGATAATCGTTTGATACTGTTTGATAGTCCATAATCAACATTTGATAGTTAATAGTTTTTCTAAAAAATTAAAAATAAAATTTAATGTGAGTTAGCCTGAACATTTATATTTTTCTTTTCAATTGACTTTTAATCACCCTAATTGATAGGGAATCGTTTGATAGAAAGAAATATTTCAAGTTTAGCGTTTGATAGTCCATAGTTTTCATAATAAATGAAAAATAAAATCTGCCCTCACTATGGTGAATTCATTGCACGACCGTCGCATTTTCGAACATGGACATTAGCATAATTTGCCAACCAGAGGCGTTGTGATAGGTCTAATCGAAAGAGAATCGTTTGATAGAAAGAAATATTTCAAGTTTAGCGTTTGATAGTCCGTAGTTTTCATAATAAATGAAAAATAAAATCTGCCCTCACTATGGTGAATTCATTGCACGACCGTCGCATTTTCGAACATGGCCCTTAGATAATAATTGTAATCATAATGAGGGTGTGTGTTATGTATACTATTTATACCTTCATATTTTTGAAAAGTAATTAGTGCAAATTACGACTGTAACTAACAGAAATATTAAAAGTATAAAAATAAATCTTAATGTTGTTTATAATGAAAAGAATGATATTGTTTTATAAGCATATATATATATTTTATTAAAAAAAAAACGAAATTTAAATAACCAATAATTAACATTTTTAAATATGTATGTGAACAAGGTTATTCTAACTCGGCTAAATCTATAAAGATCTCCTACAATATAAAAATATTAGCATCGTATGTACATTATTTAATGTGGCTCTATTTCTATGTTAGAAGAGCACACATTTATATCCTTCTTTAAATTATCATAAAGTTCCCATTTACCACTATTTCTTTTACCATAAGTTATAAAATGTCCTGGAATATAGGCTACAACACCAACAAGCCTAAAAAAATTGTAAATGAACATTACACACAAACTTTAAAAGAATTAACAGAATAAAGTAATTACTTATAAGTAAAGAAATTTGTTTCCTCTCCACGAAAATATAGTAGATTTGGTATTTTGTTTAGCTGACATCGAGCTGCATGTGATGCATTTAAGCTGTCACGACAATCAGCTTCAATAAAAATGTAAAAACCTAATTCTGTAACTCTATCGCATTTTCCAGAGCACCCATTTCGACACAATAAATTTTTTAAGTAAGGCCAATAGTCTAACGCCTTTTCCAATGCCTCGAATCCTTCTTTTATTATTGTATTGTGATTAAGAAACATAATAGGGCATACAATTTCTTTTTCTCCACATTTGTTATACCGTTCAATCATTTTGACACTAGGTACTGATTGCATAGCTTTCTGCACTATGCCTCCAATACTATCCCATGCATTTATGGAATAAGAAATTATGCGTGAGAGAGTCTCCATTAATGGTTTTGGAGCATACCAGTTTAACAATAATGAAGCACGATTAGTAAAAGTTTCATTAGTGATTCCAGTTTTTATTACTTTTAAAACAAATTGAAGAACTACATTTTTAGACATAGATATATTGAAAAAATAATTAGGATTATCCATGCTACTTATAAAAAGCAAATGAATTAGGGAATCAAATGCACAAGTTGCTTTTACAAAATAATTAACTCTATCTATTTTTACTGGCGGGGACCTAAGTTGAGCATTAGGAAGCAATAAACATTTTTTTTTCACACTGATCTTTTGATCAATCATACCATTTATATGTTTTACTTCCGGATAAACTCGAAAATATGTACTTTTTGTTGTTTTCGTGACTTTAGGAGCAGACAACATTAGCTCATTATCTTCATCCTTTAAAACCATTTCTTACCATTGCCCATTTCAGCCACGGTTTTATTTAATGAACAATAAGAGTGATCAATTTTGGTACTGTGTAAATTGTTATCAAACATTTTATTTATAATACTATCGTTTAGCTGCATCGAGCACTTATCATCTCCTAGTTTATTTATGAAGCTATCTGATATCAAACTATATTGATCTGACTCTGCTTTTAAAGCTTTCCCACGCCAATTTTCATAGGCTTTTAAATCGGAATCTTCAAGATATGTTATGTTAATATCAGAGAATTTTGAATCAGCAACGTTGTTTAGATCGTTATAATTTACAAATACATTTTCATTACTGTATAAGGTGTCTTTGGACAAATTTATACTATTTATATCTTCTTGGTTTAAAGCTTCGCCTGATTTTCTCTGCTTTAATTTTGACATAAAAAGGTTGCTTCCTCCTTGTATATCCTGAAGATGTGTAACTAAGAATGTATCAGCCCGGTGTAGTGATTCCTTGAATACTCTAGTTTTCATATCATTAAAATACCCTTCTACGTAACTGGACGAAGCATGATCATTTTGATTTTTAACACTAACTGCAGTCCACAGTGGAAATTCAACAGCTAATCTCCGCAATGATATAATTAAGTCTGGTAAGTAAAAAGCATTCATTTCTACGCCGTCTTTAATACAAAGACTTGCTTTTTAACCACAATATCATTTACCCAGCTGTAGATATCAGTTAAGTGTTCAATATCTTCATCAAAATCATTGTTAAAAGGTCGAATATGCTCTGAATTGTCTCTGGAATCATTAAAAACATGTCTCATCTTTTTGTTACTAATAAGACATTCAAGCTTGCATCTGGCAGTTTTAGTCGTTTGCACATCATAAATATCAAGTATCGAGTCAATGTATTTTTGTGCAGCTACAATACACGTCAGGGTAAATAGACTTTTAAAGTTTTCTAGAGTTGAACTCTCGATCATCAAAGCAAAGCATCGTAGATAAAACTGTTTTATCTCTTTGTGCACTACAGTTATAAAGCATTTCCATTTTGCAACTATGTGCATGAGATGAGATACATCGATACGTATATGCGTGGCGACAACTATTGGCTTATTGTGGCATAACTGTATATAACAATATTTTACATAATGTTTGATAGTTTCATTGTTGAAGGCCAAGCATAAAGCAGATAGTAAAGCTTTTGAATAGTCGCATATTGCATTTTTTGGCTTAGGTGCAGATTGTCTAATCCAGTTCTTTAGCCAATATTCGATAAACTCTGTTTCGTGCTTTTCAGATAGCATCTGATTTACCGCAATAGTGGAGCCTTCAAAATTAATTACTATAGAGTATAAAAATATATGACCTGATGCTGTATTGTCTAAATGTTTAAATTTTCTAACAAGGCTACCTGTAGCATCCACACATATAAAGCTGCTATCTTTTTTAACTTTGCAGTATTCTTTAAATGTATGTAGTTGAGCTGGAGTACTGTAAAATACATGGAATGGCATCGAGCCTACTGACCGAATACTTCCACGAAATTCTGGTCGCAATGCAATTTTTTCAATGCCTAGAATGAGGTCTCGTCGATCTAATGGATCAATATTTAAATCTTTGTCCATTTTCTCTTTTTTTGCTTGGCGAAGAACATCTAAAGACGGTAAATACATTGGTTCCATATCTCCTAGCTCCATATCTTCCCGCGCGATTTTTTTGCGATAATTGCTACATCCAACTTTCAATAGTTCTTCTTGAACCAGTTTACGATTGTGTCCATTTAAGGGACGCTTTACTTGTATATGATCATGATAAGAAATAACTTTAGTCTTTACAGTTAAAATTAAATCTTCATTATCACGTGGTTCCTTTTCAGCAGTACCAATAAATATATTTTTGCATGATTGCAATTTACATTTACCTTTAATAGTAATAAATGGAGTATATGTGGAGGGTTGCTTACACAGGTTTGCACGTTTAAAAACAAATGCACAAGGCATTTTCGTTTGTTTGCAAATGCTTGTGCAACCACATTTGTCCAAACCTTAGGCTATAGATTATATTTACCCGTTACAGTACCTGAAAATAGTTTCAATCAAATTTGTTAATGTTTAAAAAACCAAGATTTATAATATTTAATTTATACATAAATTAGTTTAATCTTACTGTTAGGTTTAATGATCTGCCATTGTTCAGGAGTTAAAGATATGTAAGTAATTTTATAATCAGTAAATTCTTCATCACTATGATGTAATGAGTCATTTGAGAGCTCAGATTCCATTAATTTATGTTCTACCGGACTTACTAAACTTACTTCCACACCTGCTTCTGCTCTAGCTATAGATAGAATGGACCTTCGGTTTTGTTTTACATTTATATAAACATTGTGTGCAGACCATCTTCCATTCAACTCTTTACTAATAGTTTTCCAAATTTCTGATGAATAAGAAGGTAACTCATTAATTTGAAAATGAAGTATATATTTTTTTAGGCTATTTATAGCTTCCTTTAAGGGTACAAAAGCGAGTCGTGGCATTTTAAAGACTCTGCTGCTGAAAAATAAAGTTTTACTATAAATTACTATAAACTTATTTTGATTTTGAAGAGAGTGTTAAATTTTCTTAAAATATTTTTTAAATTTATTTTGAAATAAGTAATTAATATATTCATTCTCAATTATCAATTCAATTGGCTATGAAAAAATTGTTTTTTTGTTTTTTTAATCTGAATGCCTCTGTGTAATATTTTGTAATTAAAATAATAAGAGTTAAAAATTAAAATTTTATTATAAACATTTCTAAATTTTAGGTTATACGATGCCAAATGTTTATTGAAATGTTTATAATAATTGCAAATACCTTGAATATGAATATTATAAATTAACGGTAAAATATATTTAACGACTTCAATAATTATCGTTTTAGAATAAAACTTGACTGAAACCTCTCTTCGGATATGTTTGGAAATACCACGTGGGTGCACAAAGGAAACATAATTGTGACTCGCAACTCGCAAGCTTACATATACCGTACCTAGAACCAATCACATCAATGACTACAGAGTATATCCGGCGGCTAAACTTGAAATATTTCTTTCTATCAAACGATTCTCTTTCGATTAGACCTATCACAACGCCTCTGGTTGGCAAATTATGCTAATGTCCATGTTCGAAAATGCGACGGTCGTGCAATGAATTCACCATAGTGAGGGCAGATTTTATTTTTCATTTATTATGAAAACTACGGACTATCAAACGCTAAACTTGAAATATTTCTTTCTATCAAACGATTCCCTATCAATTAGGGTGATTAAAAGTCAATTGAAAAGAAAAATATAAATGTTCAGGCTAACTCACATTAAATTTTATTTTTAATTTTTTAGAAAAACTATTAACTATCAAATGTTGATTATGGACTATCAAACAGTATCAAACGATCTATATACCTCAATTATTAAAATTCTATAATTGGTAGGCCAACTTCACAGAGGTGGCAACCTGAGATAAGGAGAAGCGGCCTCGGGGAGTCCTAAAAAGAATGACCGTGTCTATAAGTCCCCACGAGGAGGGGAGATAGAACATCGAGTCTGGCTTGAACGCTGGTTACGCGCTTCAAGAAGGATGCTCGAATATCGTGCGCAGATTGCCATTGCAGGCAGTCGGAACGCGACCATGGGACTGTGCTTATGTGTCCGTGCGAGCTGGTGAGCGCGTGACGCGGCACTCAGAGAGCCATGGGTCCGTTCGCGCACGTGAGGCGTTTGCTATAGGCCAGCCTGCATGTACATCACGACAGGATACCGGCCAATGCATAGTGGGTCGTACAGGGGCGTAGTTAGCCCGTTGGAATGTTTCCCGGTGCCCTCCGGAATCCCATAGGCTTGCGCTATGGCTGGACGGACCGCGAACATTGCCTCCGTGGTGGTCCGCTCTTGGCAAACTCTATGCTTGGCAATGACACCGCATGTTCCCGCACTCCTCACCACCAGCTGTGTGTGGGTGGTGAGGGATAAATGTATGCCCCTCAGCAGATAGGTCTACGAGGCTCGGACTTCCGCAAGGAACCCTCCCCTCTCTCCACGACCTAGCATACTGAGCGACCCTGGCTACCGCTACCGTCCACATGCATGGCCGCCGGGCCGTATAAGATGCATAGAGAATGGGGTTGAAAGACTTCAATGATAACGTAGGGTTGTTGGCCACCCAACTGACCAACTGGTGCCCTGATACCGATAAATAAGGACGGGCGAAGGTAATGAGAAAACTCGTAGTGTGAGTAACCCCTCACACTGACGGGAATAACCTTACACTACAAATAATAAATAAAGACATAAATGCTCCTGTTAAGTATTTACCTATAATTAATATAAAACAATTAAAATTAAGAAAATTGTATAAAGTTTCAAAAATTTAAAAAGTTAACACAACTTATGAAATGAGAATAGTGATAGAAATAGATTCAAAATGGAGTATGTTTTTAACTGGATCTATTAGTTCTAAAATTATTGATATATCTGGCAGATTTTATTATCTTGAGAATCTAACGAAAAAATCGAATCTTTATATAAAATTGTATGATGCAGATAAATTTGTTTTTGAAAAAAAAATTGCAGATGAATGTGAAAAAAAGGAAAAACGAGTGTGGATGAATGTGAAAAAAAATCAGTCAATAAAGCAAAAAGTAAGTTAACCATTTCTTTTTGATTATCAAGAATTTATATACTGTCTTTTTCTAATTATACAGTATTTTATTATAGAAGGAAACTCTGTAAAGAAGACGAAGAAGGGGAAGAAGGAGAAGATTTGCAGGAGAAATAGGATGAGAAGGAGGAGGAGGAAGAGGAGGTGATTTAATTGAAAGATTCATCGGAATAGTGCATTGATTATTCATTTTATAGAAAAACTTGTACGCTTTCTATGTATTAATTGCTAATTCTCGTAGATGTGGGTTGTATAAAAGCTACAGACCAGTCTCATTCGTTTTAAGCTTAGAGCGTAACAGACTATCTGGTTTACAATATACAGATTTTTGAATAAGAAGAGAAAAGAGACCAGAGAAAAAGATTTTTAATAACAGTATCAGTAAAAGTGTTGTTATTGTTGTTGTGCTGAAAAAAAAATTCGAAAAATATTACAAATGTACGTTGACTTTCAAGGATTCAGATTAGCAGATAAATCATTTATAATTAAGGAATTTGATATTTTGGATAAGAATAAAGTGGGATGTTATGTATTTTCACTTCCTTTTCCATTTAATAATTTGAGTGTTGAAGAGAAAAAAACAACTAGATGGTTAACAAAAAACCATCATGGTTTTAATTGGTCTGACGGATACATTGATTATAAATGCCATAAAAATATAATAACCAAGTATATCAATGAAAACAGTGGAGTTGATGTTTATGTGACAGGATCTGAAAAAGTTACTTATTTAAAACACATTGTAGGTAATGTATACGTTTATGATCTAGACGATTATAAGGATTATCGCGTCAAAGAATATATCAAAGACAATCTTCCACAATGTATAACTCATTCTGGTATTTGTGCTTTAAGAAATGCATATTTATTTAATCAACAGCATAATTAAATTTTGTATTTATATATATATATATATATATATATATACAGGGTGTATCTCTAACGGCGGCATATAGGAGATTCGTGTTAGTTGACTATAGCAATCAGGACGATGGTAACTGAGAGCGCTGATTGGTCAATATCATGTAGTGCCAACTTGAAATGGTCCGTTACCAATAGATGAATACGAAAAATGAAACCCATCCGCCATTTTGGAGTGGAGAAGTGTTTACATGCTAGTTGTAGAAGAAAGAGGCGTGAAATGGAAAAATGTCAAATAGTGAGGTTACTAAAGTAAAAATGGAAAATAATGAATGGAAAGTAAGAATATTCGAACTTTCCATTCATTATTTTCCATTTTTACTTTAGTAACCTCACTATTTGACATTTAATCATTTCACACCTCTTTCTTCTACAACTAGCATGTAAGCACTTCTCCACTCCAAAATGGCGGATGGGTTTCATTTTTCGTATTCATCTATTGGTAACGGACCATTTCAACTTGGCACTACATGATATTAACCAATCAGCGCTCTCAGTTACCATCGTCCTGAGCGCTATAGTCAACTAATACGAATCTCCTATATGCCGCAGTTAGAGAAACACCCTGTATATGTAGGGTTATGTTTTCCTTTAATAAATAAAACACAAACCCTTAAGTTTAATATATTTTAATTGAATATATAAAATATTTGAATATATTGTGCATATAATCTGACTTCTTAGGTATAACTCGCAACAATGCTACTCTGGCTATTCAGCTTCAGCGTCGCTTGCCTGTCCGCACGCTCCTGTTGACCAATCACATTTTCGCGCACGCATCTCTCATTGGCTCCTTTATTTATATCCAATCATCTCCTTCATAGAAACAATTCTTAGTATCGGTAACGTACTTCGATTCTTATTATAAGTTAAAAACAGTGCGACAACAAACCCTTATAAAAAACTAAACAAAACACATATAACACTTCGATCCTACATTCGGTCATACCTGCTACTCTTCAGCCTCTGAAGAGATCGTATACGGTTTCATATAATCTACGGCGGTAGAGGTCATGTTGGGTCCTTCAGCATCTTCCCCAATCTTCACGACTTCATACCGATTATTACGCTTAACTTGCGTCACTTTTTATGGACCTACAAATTTACATTTTAACTTTAAACCTGAACCACATTGCGTCCTCTTGATTAGTACTAAGTCTCCTTCTTTATACAACGTAGCTGCTTTACAGTGCTTATTGTAGGTTCGCTTATTTTCTTTCTGCACTTTCAGAATATTCTCCTTAGGTAATTTTCTCAACTGGTCACACATCTCGAAATGCAGGTCAATGTTCTCTTGCGTCAACATCTGCTGAATTTGTACATCTTCACGTTGTCTCATTTTAACTCCAGTGAGTACTTCGAAAGGTGACATTCCCACACTGCGTTGAAATGTACTATTGATTCCTCGTTGTACTCTTGATACAAACTTATACCATTTCGTTTCATCCTCGATTGCCAACTAGGTTAACACTGGGATTATTAGTCGATTAATTCGTTCGACTTGTCCGTTTCCCCTTGGAATACCAGTTGTTATTTTATAAAACTCTATGTTTTCATTGTTACAATACTCCTTAAATTCTTGCGAACTAAACGCTCCGCCTCTGTCACTAATAATTCTCGAGGGATTTCCAAATATCCGTTGTTGCTCTTTTAATTTATCGATTACTTCTTTTGCATTTAACGTCTTCGTCGGGTACAACCACACAAATTTAGAAAAATCATTTATTATCACAAAAAGATATATGTATAATTTATTTGTAGCAGTCATTGGTCCTATATGGTCGACGTGATATGTGGTTAATGGTTTATCACCCTTAGGTACAGGATTGAGTTCGCCTTCTCTTTTCCCTTTTTTCCGTTCTGCCATTAAACATGGAACACAACATTCAATAAAATCTTTAATTTTTTCTTCCAGATTCGTTATATAATAATCTCTTTTCAGCTCTTCCATCATTTTCCGTACTCCAAAATGTCCATTTTCATGCACTTTTCTTATCAATTTGGTTTGTAAACTTTTCGGAACAAATACTAAATCATTGCTGCCTACTTGCTTCATTACCATGTCATTTTTTAAATAGTAATCTTCATAGATTCTTTTCCTAATACTTGCTTAATTGCTCTTAATCTTTCTTCCTTTCCTGCTCTCTACGAATAACTGCAGTCATTGTTTTATCTATCAACATTACAGGTTGTCTGCTAAGAGCATCTACATGTTTTAATAGCTCTCGTTTTCGATGTTCTACTTGATATGAAAATTCTTCTAAAGTTAATGCTCAACGGGCGATTTTAGGCGCTACTTCTTTTTTCAATAAAGTCTTCTGAAATGCTTGAACATCTGTTATGATTTTAAAATTCAAACCTAACAAATACTGTCTAAACTTTTTAACTGCGTTAATTATGGCTAAAGCTTCCAACTCGTAAGAATGTATTTTGCTTTCCGCGTGTGACGTTTTTCTACTCCTGTAGTAAACGGCGTGTAAATGTTTTTCATCTGGTTTTCTTTGCAATAAAACTGCCCCAAATCCATCTTTACAAGCGTCACTATGTAATTCTGTAACAGCAGTTGGATAAAAAATTCGGAACACTGGGCCTTCCATTAATTTATCTTTAAGTTCTATAAAAGTTTTTTTCTGATCATTACCGAATTCAAATTCATTGTTCGACTTTAAGATATCAGACATTGGTTTAGCAATTCTGACATAATTCTGTATAAATTTCCGGAAATATCCTGTTAATCCTAGGAAACTCTGAATTTCTTTTTTTGTTGTTGGTTCTGGAAAATATTAGACTGCTTTAATTTTTTCTGTCGACGGGTAAATACAACCATTAGCAATTTCATGTCCTAAAAAATTCGATTCGCTTCTTCAAAAATTTACACTTCTCCCAATTAATCTGTAATCCGTTTCGACTTGCTACGTTTAGTACTTCTTGCAATTTTACATAGGCACTTTCTTCATTTTCTGCTGGGATGATGAGATCATCAATATAGGTAAGTACTACGCCTCGTTGTATGAGATCACCAAATATCTCATTCACGTATCTAACAAAACTAGCTGGGCTGTTACAAAGTCCAAATAGAGCCTTCAACAATTCGAATTGTCCAAACATCGTCGTAAAGGCCGTATACCTTCGCGACTCTTTTTCCATGGGTGCATGTAAAAATCCGTTTTTAAGATCTATTACCGAGAACACGTGTGCTTTTACCAACGCATCCAAACAGTCGTCTATTATCGGGATGGGAAATCTATCTTTGACTATTCTTTTATTTAATTGGCGATAATTAATACAAACTCGGTATGTACCATTCTTCTTTGGTACTATCACTACTGGGCTAGCGTAATCACTTTTACTAGGCTGAATAACTTTTTCCTGCAACCATTCCTTAATCTGTTTGTCTAATATTTCTTTTTCTTTAGGTGCTAATCTTCTTGGTCTTTGGTATACCGGTTCTTAGTTATTCAGTATTATTTTTGTCTCCATATAAGTTTTTTCTTTCTTCTCGGGAGTATACGTCGAAATTAACGAACTTACTTTTTCTTTGAAAGTTTGAGCTACTTCGATTTCACTCGCGACTGGTTCGATCAACATATATTGTTGACAAAAATCAACCTCTTCTTCATTCTTTATTACCCTATTTTTTTCTACTGTTTTTTCCCTATTTACAACTATTTCTACTGTTTTTAGACCCATCATGACTTCAGGTGTACATTCTTTCGGCAATACTTTAATATTCATTTTTCCTCGACTAATCCGTATTTCGGCATTCATAAGGAATTCCGTTCCTAGTATGATTTCGTAGTCCATCTCTTTATTCGCTACTACATAAAATCTAATGCTACATATTTGTTCTTCTATCTTAACTTCTATTTTACATATGCCTATCGGCTTAGTTGACACATTTCCGAGTCCTGTAAATATTCTATCAGCGTTATATATTTGTGGACAACCAATACTATTATAGACAATTTCTCGCATCAAGTTTATATCACTACCTGTATCTACTAGACCATTTATACTAACATTATTAATATACATTGATACAACATTGTTACTTTTACCTGTTATACACTAAATTTTGGCTGTCTCTGTATTCGCTACATCTATTTGCTTACAATTTAACGCTCTGTGTCCAAATTCATTACATTTGAAACATTTGGGACCTTTATTTTTATGCATACAATCTTTAATCTCGTGTTCTTTAGAACCGCAATTGAAACAATGCAAAGCTTTATCTACATTTTTTGTTTTCCCTGTAGTTAACTTATTAGAACTTTTAGCATTACTGTCCTTCGCATTTCTTTTACCTTTTTTTTCTCGTATACTATCATATTTATCTAAGACCTTTTTAAAATCTCTCATATTATGCGCGCTATATAAAATTAATTTATTAGCTTCCTCGTCTTGTATTCCATTAATCATATACTCTATTAATGCCGCTTCTTCTATCTGACCTTGAGCTGCAATCTCTTGCATGTCGTAAATATAATTTCTAGCACTTTCGTTCGATTGTCTTTTACGTTTAAATAATTGCGAATGAACTGCTGCACTACTTAATTCAATTCTAAACTCACGCAAAAGTCGTCTTTTTAATATACGCCATGAAGTTACGCCCTGTTCAAAATTTATGAATTGTTTCGCTGAACCTTTTAACAACTTTTTAGCATATATAAACTTTTGTAATTCATCCCATTCGCACAATGCGCTCATGTCCTCTAATTCGCTAATCCATCTTTGAATAGGATATTTATCGTCACCTGTAAATTGTGGAAGACTTTCCTCTACGTCTCTTATTGTAAATCTATTTACTCGTCTTCTTCTCTGGCCGCACCTTCGCTGCATGTTGTTGTTGCTGTCTTCTTCTCTCGTTCGTTCTTTACAAAGTTCATTCTGCCCCTCCACTTCGTCCTCTATGTCTGATGGCTCTTCTGAAGTTTCTGATTCTTCCATCTCCTCTGCCGAATCTGAATCCTCTGTTTCTCTATCGTTTTCTGGTATTGAGTAAAACGATTTATTTCTTCTTTCATCTTCTAGACTCCTAATAAGTCTCTCTTGTAGCTCGATTTTCTTTCCCACTGTTGACAACTTCATTTCTTTCAACTTTCGTCTAAGCTCATCCACTTTCATTCACTGGATTTCTTCAACTGTTAACCTCTTCCGAGCACTATTTCTAGCACCCTCTGTAGTATACGTACTCGTACCAGCTTCTTCTAAGTCTTCAAATGCTTCTCTTTGTGCCATAGCTTTCTTCAACTGTCTGCTTTAAAACTTTAACAACTGTATTTCGACTATTCCGATATCTTGATAGACAAGTAATTGCACCAACTTTCAACTTTTAACTTCACAAAATTTTCAACTTTTATATGCACCTATTCTTTTTACACTATTCAGGCTGACAAGTTTCTCATCACGGCACGAGCCCCCAAAAATTGTAGGGTTATGTTTTCCTTTAATAAATAAAACACAAACCCTTAAGTTTAAAATATTTTAAATGAATATGTAAAATAGTTGAATATGTTGTGCATATAATCTGACTTCTTGGGTACTACTCGCAACAATGCTACTCTGGCTACTCAGCTTCGGCGTCCCTTGCCTGTCCGCACGGTCCTCTTAACCAATTACATTATCGCGCACGCATCTCTCATTGGCTACAGTATTTTCATCCAATCATATCCTCCATAGCAACAATGCTTAGTATCGGTAACGTACTTCGATTCTTATTATAAGTCGAAAACTGTGTGACAACAAACCCTTATAAATAACTAAACAAAACACATAGAACGCTTCGATCCTACATACAGGGTTTTTCTCTAACAACGGAACATAGGAGATTTCGTGTTATTTGGCTATAGTAAATTTTACTATAGTCGAATTATTGTTTTCCATTTAATTTAAATATTAAACGTAGTAACCAAGATTAATTGAGTAAAATGACATTTATAATGAATAATAAAAGCAATTTAACAAAAATAACCATTACATTGTAATTATCTACGCTTTTATTAATCATAATAATGTATAGTAAGTGCTTTATTGCTATAGTTAAATAACACAATCCTATGTTCCGCTGTTAGAGAAAAACCCTGTATATGTATGTTTTAATTATCATAATAAATACTAAATAACTTAGTGTTAAAAAAAAATTTTTTTCTTTTACCACGTGTATAGAGGATATTGTTCTTTCTCATTTACATTTCTACTCAAAGATATAAATATACAAAATGTAGTAAGTGCAAAAATATAAAATTGATCAGATTAAGGAAAATGAATTATAAGACAACAAAAATTTCTTAAAAAAATTAGTCAGTAATCGTTTAATCATCAAGCATGAACGCTGTTCCTCAAGAGTAAGTAAAAAAAAATTTTAAATTGTCTTTTTTATTATTAATTACACATATATTTGTATAAAGGAAACCGATTCTTATTCTGGGAAGGCGATATCCATTAATTTCAAGTGATTATGAATATTTGGAAATTGATATTAAAATTGCAAAAATTCAAAAAGCTACTATATCAATCATCCTTAGTCATATTGGAACAAATGACTTCATTGAATTTTCTGAAGAAACATGGAATGAGGTCTATAATTATCGTCAATATATTTATAAATTTTTTGATAATATACCTACACCAACTCTTCATCTACTTAGGGATGATACATCAATAGAATTGTTGGATAAAATTGATGGAATTGGAAAAAAAGTTAAATTTCATCAAGTAAATAGTGTTATTTATGTATCAAGTAAAATTTGTAAAAATATGTTATCTCTTTATCGTTGTATTAATATTACAGCTCAATAGTTACAATTTAATTAGGATATAGTTTTATACAAACATTTCACAGGATTTTGTAAAAATTGCTCGTTCTGCTAAGTCTCAAAATTGTATTTTTGAATTGATTGAAAAACATACAATTTTTAATAAATATTCTATTGTATAAAACGAAATTTTATATTTTTATTTAAAACCAATTGTATTATATTCTAGAACATAATATATGTAAACAATTTTTAAGTGAAAAATAATTTTAGTGCATTTAATAACAATTGTATTTCGGGCCTCCTCCTCAAGATCAATCCGTAGTCCCCCCCCCACTTTATGACCCTGTTGCCACATGTTTAAAGACAAAAGCCGCTCGCGGCAGCACCAGTGAAGCCAGACTGGGTCTAAAATGCTTCCCCACTCTGCCTCCATAGACTCACTAACACGTAGAGCTACTGAAGCATCCGTGAGAGCACCCCACTTCTGCCTCCTCGAACGTTGCACGCATACCATTACTGCAGTACGTGCATGTTTCGGTCTCCTTCGTATAGCTCCGGTATATTTCGAGTACGAGAGAGAGCAGTATACTTTTCTCGGACCTCTCTTTCTCGTGCTCCTTCTTCGTTCGTTTAGCCAACGAGCTTAAACGAGAGAAGCCGAGCTAGCCGAAGGAAATTAAGAAATGTCATTCTCGCGGACAGCTATGATAAAAGCTGAATACGCTAAATGTGAATGTATTAAGATAAAATATTTATAAGCAGCGGTTAACTTATTAGATTTTATAATAAATAAGGAAATGCGATAATATTACGTAACATTGGTCAATTGTCTTAAGACTCATATGTTACGTATTATTGTTAAAAATATTTTATTTTCATAATTTATTATTTAATCTAGTAGGTTAATGGTAATAAAAAAAAATCATGACGAAAAAAAAAATTTAAAAAGTTTGCATGAGTCTGCGGGAATCGAACCCGAGCCCGCGTAAATAGCAAGCAAGCGCCTTACCATCTGCGCTACGGAACGTATTTGTTGACTCAGAAGCTTAGTGACCTGATAGAGCAATGGAAGCGTTCTCTATGAAATTCAATTTACAGAATAAAATATCAATTATAATCGTATATATATTTATTTCGTATGTCTTTTCCTAATGAAATAAAATGTTTCTTTTGCATATTTCTAATCATTAATCACTTAAACAGCTGTAGCTTCAAAAAGTGACTCCAACATTACGAAGAATATTTTTGATGGCTGTGGAATTAACAATATGTAACCCAAGATTCGTATTTGGGATCTCTGTTGTACTTACTCAATATATAAGTTTTATATTCTGTTAGCCTTTTAATACAGTATATATGCTATATAAATACTTTGTTTGGCTACATCGTCTTATCTCTGTCAGTCATGCGCGTTTACTTGTCAAGAACGATGAATCGTTTTTCTATATATGAGCTATTTCAAAATAAATTGATTACAATAGAAATAATAAATTAAATCCCAAATACAAATCTTGGGTTACTTATTTTTAATTCCACAGCTATCAAAAATATTCTTCGTAATGTTGGAGTCACTTTTTGAAGCTACAGCTGTTAAAGTGATTAATGATTAGAAATATGTAAAAGAAATATTTTATTTCATTAGAAAAAGACATACGAAATAAATATATGTACGATTATAATTGATATTTTATTCTGTAAATTGAATTTCATAGAAAAAGCTTCCATTGCTCTATCAGGCTACTAAGCTTCACAGTTAACAAGTACGTTCCGTAGCGCAGATGGAAAGGCGCTTGCTTGCTACTTACGCGGGCTCGGGTTTCGATTCCCGCAGACTTATGCAAACTTTTTTAATTTTTTTTATTACCATTAACCTACTAGATTAAATAATAAATTAAGAAAATAAAATATTTTTAACAATAATACGTAACATATGAGTCTTAAGACAATTGACCAATGTTACGTAATATCATCGCATTTCCTTATTTATTATAAAATCTAATAAGTTAACGGCTGCTTATAAATATTTTATCTTAATACATTCACATTTAGCGTATTCAGCTTTTATCATAGCTGACCGCGAAAAAGACATTTCTTAATTTCCTTCGGCTAGCTCGGCTTCTCTCGTTTAAGCTCGTTGGCTAAACGAGCGAAGAAGGAGTGCGAGAAAGAGAGGTCCGAGAAAAGTATACCGCTCTCTCTCGTACTCGAAATATACCGGAGCTATACGAAGGACAACGAAACATGCACGTACTGCAGTAATGGTATGCGTGCAACGTTCGAGGAGGTAGAAGTGGGGTGCTCTCACCGATGCTTCAGTAGCTCTACGTGTTAGTGAGCCTATGGAGGCAGAGTGGGGAAGCATTTTAGACCCAGTCTGGCTTCACTGGGCAGCACGGCGCCTGCGGCTCATTCCTTTTCTTTGTGCCAAAGAAGCCACATCGCGGAAGAGACAAAATGGCGAGAAAACGATTGAGACGCAGAGATTCATCGGATGAAGTGGACAAGGAGCATCTTCTAAAGAGATTAAAAAAGCTGGAAAGGAAGTATCGTTGCGAAAAGAAGAAATCCCATCGACGTAGACGTTCATCGTCATCTTCATCGAGTCGCTCAAAATGCAGTAAGTCTTATATCTATCCTTTGACAGGCTCTATCCTGTTCAAAGTTCATGCAATTTTAAATTTGCTGAATATTATATGAAACGCTGTAGACCTATTCTACAAGTTGTTTTTTTTTTATTTTCCCGACCTATTCGGGAAAAATATCTCAATCAGGCTCTAACCGATATGAGGAAAATTTTGGTAAATTCAGTGTCTATGCTGTTTTTACTGCAGGCCTATCCTGATTCGCGCATATATACATATATATTCCATATATGGATTTGGGTAGTTTTGTATTTTTTGTGCACGTGTGTGTGATAGGTAGTATATCGTCATTTGAGGGCAGTGCAAGAAATGCGTCTTCCAGAGCATCGCGTTCTAGAAGTACAGAGAGACGACGAGACGTCGACCGTCGCAGATCACGTGACCGGCGTAGCGCAGAGCGAAGCGACAGCGACAGTCGTTCGGGAGAAGATGGCGGCCATAGACCACGTGATTAGCAAAACAAAGACTCCCGTCAGAGCTGTAGTACTTCAAGAGAGGCACCAGAGGGAGCTATTCCACAGAAGGTAGCAGAGCCACAGCCTGCCGAAAAACCCCTGAGTAATGTCGTTTTGAACGTAATTGGTAAACGGCTAGCGGAAGATCGTGTGCTAGCGCCTCCGGTACACAATGATTTTGATGTACGCTGGATGGACATTTTGAGTTTGGGTTTACCTGCAGATGAGAAAGATTCGCTTATTAAAAAGTATGTGCCTCCAGAAAATTGCGTTTTTTTGAATCCTCCAAAATTAAATGCTGAGGACGATCGCGCTATTAATGACGTTGCGCGAACACGAGATAAAAGAATAATCTCGAAACATAAAAAATTAACGGCTGTTATTGCAGAGCAGTGTAAGCTTCTCAATATTCTTTTAGAAAGAAATGCAGTAGATGATATACCATTCATCGAAACGCTAAGTGATACAAGCCGATTAATAGTTGACGCTATAGATGACGAATGTACAATCCGTAAAAGCCTAATTTTAGCAAACGTCAATGCATCGCTAAAAAGTACATTGAGTACGTCAACCACCGATGATTGTCTATTTGGAAGAAATTTAGTGGAGAATCTAAAAGCAACTAAATTAATAGACCAATCCGTAGCAGAAATTAAGGCTAAAAAACCGTCTCAAAATGACGCAAAAAACTACAAGGGCCCGTCTCGACAGTTGAACAAGAGTTACAAGGGATTGTCGAGTGGGCAGAAACAGACAACTTATTCATCGAGCCAGACGAAATCACGACGCAACGATCTTCAACAAAAATCGCACGGATACAAGAATTCGAACAAACTGAAAACGTATCACGTCAGACTCGGGAATATTGTCCTGGATAAAAGGTGTAAAAATACCATTCAGTTTAATTCCTGTTCAATCGAAGCCTATCTTAGAGAGAGCGCGATCTCAAACAGAAATTAAGAATATTTCTATTCAAATTACACAACTTATGGAAAAAGGTGCTATTGTTACTTGTAAGCCTGTAGAAAGTCAATTTTTGTCTCCTATTTTCTTAGAACCAAAACCGAATGGAACGTATAGATTGATCTTAAATCTTACAAAATTAAATGAGTACGTTATCACGGATCATTTTAAAATTGAAGACTACAGGATCGCTATGAAGATGATTCATAGTGATTCTTTTATGTCCACCTTAGATCTTAAAGACGCGTATTATTTGATCGCTATAGACAAAGCCCATAGAAAATTTTTGAGATTTGTATTTTCAGGTGTCTTATACGAGTTTGCATGTTTGCCTTTTGGTTTGAGCGTAGCTCCTCAACTTTTCACTAAATTAATGAAACCAATTATACACTATTTAAGAAGTTTCCATTTTCAATCTGTATTATATTTAGACGATTTTTTATTGTTGGGCAACACGTACGGCGAATGTCTAGAAAATGTAAATATGACTTGCAGTTTGTTGAAAACTCTCGGATTTATTATAAATTACGAGAAAAGTCAAATAGTTCCGTCACAAAAATGAAAATATTTAGGTTTTGTTTTTAACTCATTATCGATGTCCTTGGAGTTACCAGAAAATAAAAGGATCGCGTTAAGAGATTTGATCGAAAGATTCTCAAAAGTAAAAAGATTAAGAATAAGAAAATTTGCCAAGTTTATTGGTTCAATTGTAGCTTGTTGTCCCGCAAACACTTACAGCTGGCTATACACAAAATCATTTGAGAGACAAAAATATTTTGCATTAAAATTAAGTAACGGCAATTATAACGTGCTCATGACTCAAGAATCAAACGAAGAGGATTATAACTGGTGGAAAACACACATTCTTACTGGTTTCTTTACGCTGAAAAGCCCTGAATATTCTCTCGAAATATTTTCAGACGCGTCGCTAACAGGCTGGGGCGCTGTGTTTAAAGACCAAAAAGTTAACGGTTTTTGGACGGAGTCGGAGCAAAAGTTTTCTGTTGGAGATCGGAGTGTAGGTACGAGCGGTCTGGGACTCTCAGGCCGTCTCGCTCCCGCTCACACTCTGTCTCTCTTGATCCTACCTCCAACAGAGGCCGATAGGTGGCCCACGGCGTAGAACTCTCTCTCGCTGTTATTATTTGGGTCTATTGTACATATCAATACCCAAGAGTTCCGTGATAAGCGCGGCTCAATTTAAAAGGTCTAGACCCTAGACTCTGTCTTTTCTGTCATTCTTCTCAGCAGCTTAGCCATTTCTCCCTTCCTGCGACGCCACTAAGTCTCTTAGTACGCATTTCTCCTCCATCGTCGATTTCTTGGGCTCCAAGAAATCGTCTTCCTTTCTCTCTATCTTCGTTGCCTGGGAGTCTCAGGTACGGGGAATCCTGTCCGGTGACCTGGGGATCACAGGGTTGGGATTTCGTGGTTGTAACTTTGGGTGGATTATCAATTTGCGGCTCAGCCTCCTTTGGAGCACTTTTCATTTTCTTGTATTTTTTTTGCAATCAAATAAACTGATTTTTACCAGATTTCCTGGGCGTTGTTTTTGTCACCCTAGAGCCTTCCTTCCTAGACCTCCTTGCGGATATCGCCAATCAACTTTCAAACAAATTTCTGGTCCTTCGAGCCGGATATAACCGGTACATATTCAATTGAGTTGAATTTTGATTGGTGATTCTTCGAGGTGACTGGGGGAGTGTCTCTGGTGGCAAAATGGTAACGCAGGCGAAAATACTCATGTGCGCAGGTCACGTTAGTCTTTATTGCTCAGAATTAGAACGGCTACTGGTCAACACCAAAAAGCGTGGTGTAGGTAATTTTACCGTTCCTTATTTAAATGGTCGTCTGGCTAGTGCCAAGGAAATTCTCGCGAAAATACAAACGAATCATGTGATGATTACTAATCATTTATCGGAAAAAGATTTGCAACAGTTTAACTATACGACGCAGAATACTTATGAGCGAGCTATGACGGCGTATTTGACTGCGGAAGAATACATTTTAGAGCAAATCGAGAATTTAAGCGGTGAGCAAGTCGCTCCTGTCAATGCAGGGCGGACCCATGCTCCCTCGTTGAAACTTCCTAAGTTAGATTTACCCAAGTTTGGTGGTGACTATTCTGAGTGGTCAACCTTCTATGACTCTTTCAAATCAATGATTCACGATAATTCGACATTACCAGGTGTTCAAAAGTTTCATTATTTAAAGGCATGTCTTCAAGGAGAAGCTAGCTCAGTAATTCGATCCTTAGCCGCCAGTAACGATAGTTACTTAACAGCATGGAATGCATTAGTGACTAGGTATACAAATGAACGAATTATTACTTCCAACTTTCTTAGCAAACTAACGCTCATTCCGAAAGTCTTCGCTGACAATCTCATGTCCATGAAAACACTACGCGATACAACTATAGTTGCGCTTGACTCGCTGAGGACATTAGGATATCCAGTTGATGGTTGGAGTGCCATTTGGTCCACATCCTCTCAAACAAGCTAGATCAAGTTATCACTGTGGAGTGGGAGAAGGAAATAAGACGTGTATTGAAATATCCTTCTTTCACTCAGTTTTTAGAGTTCATCACCGAGCAGATTAATATGCTCGAATCTATTAGTAACAAATTCAAAGGTAGTAAACAAAACACTGATAAAACTTTTCGTCCTAAGTCGTTGAAATCACTCAACGCAATCGTTGATAAACCCAAATGCTTTTATTGTGACGCGGATCATCCTCTCTATCAATGTAACAGCTTTATTGCTTTGAACCCTCAAGCCAGATACAAAGCAGCGCAGAACAACTCACTTTGTATCAATTGCTTGAGACCTGGTCATTCGATATCGTCTTGCCGAAGTAATTCTCGGTGTAAAAAATGTTCCAAGGCACATCATACGCTCTTGCATTTTGAGAAACAACCTAATCCGACGCCTCAACGTAATCCGTCTCAAGCTGCTGCACCCACCAGTCTTCAAACCATTGATCAGTCTTCGAGTTCTGTTGTTGCTCATGTGAGTGCCATGGATGAACGCACGGCACTCCTTGCTACTTTTCTCGCACGCGCTACAGCACCAAATGGCCGTCAAATTATTATTAGAGGCTTAGTCGACCCGGGTTTGCAAACGTCGTTCATGACGGAAAATCTAGCCCAATTATTAAGAGTTACACGCCGCAAAGTTAATGCAACGATTTACGGAGTCACAGGAGGTGCGGTACATAACGTCTCGAGCAAAGATGAACTCATCTTACAGTCAGTTAAACACGATCAGGCCTCACTCAAGGTGACGGCATTAATTTTACTAAAAATCACGAAATATAGTCCTCAGTCTTATTCACCACTTGAATTCCCTCAATTAGGTTCTCTGGACCTAGCGGACGAATATGCTTCTGCTAAAAATCTAATTGATATTTTAATTGGTGCAGATTATTGTCCTCATCTTTTACTGAATCAAGTAATTCATTCATTGGACCATGCGCTGAGAGCACAAGACTCGTTATTTGGCTGGGTTGTGTATGGTACACTTGGGTCGCACGTGCATGCCACAACGATAACCGCTCTTCATTGTTGTGACCTCGATAAAACACTTCGAGACTTTTGGGAGATTGAAGAAGTTCCTAGCATCCATAGTTTGACCCCTGAAGATCAATTATGCGAGGACATTGTCGCGAGTAACGTTACTCAATTACCGTCAGGCCGCTATCAGGTTGCATTGTCTTTCAATACAGAGTCCTCCAAATTGGCACTGGGAGCCTCTCGCAGCACCGCCGAATCGGCTTTAAAGCGAGTTCTCTGTCGTCTTGACAAATCTTCTGAGCAGTCTGAAAGCTATGCTAAATTCATTAGAGAATATGAGCAGTTAGGACATATGGAGAAGGTCACAACAAATGCGATTGACATAGACTCCTTGGTTTACCTGCCACATCACGCAGTATTTAAGCACCAGAATGGAAAGCAGAAAATACGTGTCGTATTTAACGCGTCCGCTAAAACTAAGAGTGGTCTATCACTCAACGACGTACTCTTAGTAGGGCCAAAACTACAAAAAGATATAACAGCTATTCTTATGAATTGGCGTGATTATCATTTTGTTGGCGTGACAGATATTGTTAAAATGTTCCGCCAAATTCTAATTCGTCCGGAAGACAGAAAATTCCAATCGATAATTTGGAAAGATGATTCTGGTAAGTAGAGGAGCTATGCGGTTCCGATGACAGGGAGTGGGGGAAGCTGTTTTGTGGTGTGGAAGGGGGATGGGTGGGGATAAGCCTCTCTTAGTATGGTAGTGGTGGGGATGAGGAAGGAAAGGGTCTTATAGTGGGATCGAGTTTGGTTAGGGAGGGGGTATTTTTCACCCTATGGTACCGTTGGTTAGTTATCCTACGGGGACCTAAGTTATACTAAGGGGCCCTAGTTGAGGGAAGGTTTTTTCACCCTTCGAAGTCGATGGTTAGTTATCTTACGTAGCCTAACTATTTCCGACTCTGCTACACAGATAAACTAGGTTGAGTTAATTGCTAGTTTCAGTGGTCACCGCTAGGTGACTGCCTTCCTTAATCTTCTTTCGCGCTAATGGTATTTTAATATTACGTAATTACACACACACGGGTGAACTAGTTCAATTTAATTGATAGTACCAGTAATTGCCGCTAGGTGGCTACCGCAATCCCCCCTTTTCTCGTTAGTTAAATTGTAGATAGCTATTGTGATAAGTTTTTGATATCGTGCAAGGAATTAACTTTCCGTCGAGCATGGAATTATAACTTTGCATGGTTTTAACTAAACCTATGCAGCGAATCACCAAAATATCCTTTAAATGCAAAGATACAATTTTAATAGTCTCCCCTATTGGGAAGAATAACAATTTAACATCAATTTCAGGAATATTAATATTTTGATAGGGCAACTTATTAAGTCCTAGCTGTTACTATACTCAGATCAGGTTCACCAATTTATTAGGCCTTACAGCTCCTCACTTATAGTATGTCCTTAGAGGGTACTATTTGACCATTCAGAACCAATCCTGGACCCTGCCATTATTCTCTCCTTCTATGGACCCTCTCTCTAGACTTTCATTCAAGAAATCATTTACCTTTCTACGAGCGAATTAGTTAAAGTGATAAAAAGATTTTTGACTAAAAATTATACATTCGCGGTACCACGGGATACGGCTATAGAGAAGCTAGCCTTCAAGAGGAGGATGTGGATGATAAAGGAGGAGGAGGAGGATGAGACATGGAGACTGGATGAGTAACTGATAGTAAAACTTTAGTTATTGAATAAAAAAACAGTTTTAAGAATTTTTATAGCCTTCCCTGACTTATCTTTTAGCCATTTTTAGCTTTTCAGGTAAGCATATCATACGATCCATCTAACAAGCAGGCTAGGTATTAGAAAGGGAAATAGTTGTCAGTGCACTTCAGTTTTTTTGAAGAGTAAAGCAAAACATAACTTTTACCTAGACATTAAGAAGCTGTATTGGCACCATTCTAGCAATTGGAGAACTGATTGCTGAGTTTGCTGATATCTTCTAGAACGGATATGCTCGAGTACCTGACGCCTGAGATCATGTCATGACTTGTTACTTGATTTATGACCTTTTAAATTCTCGATTTTGTCATATTCTATCAATTTTTTATATGCCTAGCTATCGAGAGGAATGTGCTCGTAAATTTTACCGTTTCACTTAAGAAAAGTCTGCAACACGTATATGCAATTAAAAGAATTCTGGAGAAACCACTGGTAACGTGTCATGACCTGTTTGACGCAAATTTTCCCCAGTTCACTTTAGAAAATTCTACAACATGATTATGCAATTAAAAGAATTCAGGAGAAACCGCTTGTAACGTGTTACGACTTGTTTGACGCAAATTTCGTAGACGGGCAAGAATACCCAACACCCAAATATTAACTTCCAATAAGAATGCATCTCATCCCCTTCCATGAATGCATCTTATCCCTTCCACCATTTTTTAAAACTAATGTTGTTAGCAATCGGGAAATTTCAGTCAGTCAGTTTTCATTAGAAGCTTCAAGGAGGTGAAAGATCCAGTGCAAAGCTATATTCCGAATATTTTCCTTGCTGTACCACAGAAACTCTTTTGGGTGGTAAGAATTATTCTTTTATTATTATTCTCTTTTCTTGCTATTCTATTTTAATATTTTCCTTTTCTCAATTTCTATGTTTTTTCACAGAAAAATGGATTTAACCAAGTTCAATGCACTTGCAAGTGTAACTTACGAACCTAAGACTTTCGTAAAGCTGAATACTTTTGAGGAGAATAAGGAGTATCAAATCACTGAATTAGTGAAAATTAAGACCAAATATGGAGAGAAATTAATAGCGAAGCTGGCTACCGACGAATGGTTCTTCCTACCCTCAAGGATGATGAAATTACTGGAGTCGCCTGAACTAATCAAAGAACTTCAAAATGCTGCATCAGCGAATACATTAAAAATCTTATATGTTGGAGGACGATACAATAATTTAGAAATTAAAGTTACCCAATGATAATCATAAGATAAATTTTGGAAATGTTTGTAAGGAATGTTTTTAAGGAATGACATCAATAAATGTTTATTATATCTTATTTATTTATTTTTTCTTTATCCCTCACTACATTAGTAAGATACATATAAATCTAGTCTATTAACTTACATTTCTAACAATACTAGTAAGCGGGTTATATTCAACGATTTTATCATGTATAATTAAACAAAACGCAGTAGTATTACTTGGAATATTTCTAGTACAATCAATCTCAATTTTAACATCAACAGTGCCTGACTTTATAGATTCATTTTGATGCGAACAATCGATGACGAAGAGAGGACCGTATTCCACAAAGTTTTTGCAATTAAGCATTGGTTTCGACTGTTTTTCTCCTGCATAATATGAATGGATAAATTTAACATACATATCATACAGTACAGAATAACGGTTTTTTTCGCTATCACTATCAATTCGGTCATATGGATAAAATTCTGAATTCAGATAGACTTTAACATCACGAACAGAACTGTCATTGAATCTGAGCACCTCCATATGCTGCGTACTCTTCTTATTTTGTCTAAATGCTAGTATAACATATCGAGGTTTCTTCAATTGTGTTGCAGCTTTTACGGCCCATGTATGCCTCTGTGTTTCAGGTAGAAGTGGATATTCGTAGAGTTCCTAGGAACGAAAAGCCATGGTTAGACTTTTGTTTTGCTCAATCAAACGTAGAAATTTAAGTTTTGTATAATCATTCAGTGATACATAAGGAATCCTCCACTGCACTTTTTGCAAATCAATTTTTGAGTTGATGATTTTTCTCGAAGAATGTAGTGAATTTATATCACCACGTGCTCGAATAAGAACGAGTTCATGACGTGAATTTATTATAACTCTTCTGTAGTCTTCACAAAAACCCAACAGTATTTGCAATGGTACACAAAAGTTGAAATGATTCGTAGACCTGTGATCTGTTAGAAACCATCCTGAATGACGTAGACTTGCACATTCCTCAGCAGTTAAGGAGATGAGATTCTTCATGGAGCTAGTAATACCCATATTCTTACAGCGATCAATCTCAATACCATTCAATTCATAACGAATTTCATCAAACAAGAATGCCATGGAATTACAGTCAAGTCCTACGACATCTTGGGCTGCTGCATCTGGAGCACGGGTTCCAACGATTATCTTTCCCTCAATGTAGAGATAACTTTCACAGGGTAGAAGAATTAAATCGTGCTGTTGTATAGGAATTCGAATTTCATCACTATTTCCTAATGAGGAATTTGCATAAGGATTGTATGCATGCATTTCCATTTTAGTGATGCGATTGTCGAACACCGGTTGAGCGGTTACATCTAATGGATCCATTTTTATTTCTAACGTTGAAACCCAGTGATTGTAGAAAGGTGATATTTCTTCTTGTTAATGATGCTCCAACGTTACCTTCGTTCAATGTATTTTGTCCTCCAGCGTTACCTTCACTCAATGTATTCTGTCCTGCTGCAGCAGTTGGACTGATAGGCTCATCGAGTATCGGTGATTTATAAGTATTCTTGTAAATCAACATTTTCTAATATGTAAACGAATTGTGATTTCTTCACCTCCGAAATTTACTATACGATCTTCCTGATCGAGAATATGCAAGGTGAGACGGTCAATTACTTTCGCAATGACTGGCAAGTAAATGACGTTCTTCGGTGTTTCTGCGATTTTATAACCTGGCGGAACACTCGGAAAAAATTCATGTATAACATGTCGAGGTCTACCGTTTGTGTACGCACCAGCTGTAATGTTGCATTCAATTCGTAGAATATTTACTCTTATAATGTTTACGGACTCGTCTGATTCAGCTAGTGTGTTCGGTGGAATAACACAATCTGATGAAAAACCCAACAAAGAGCCTATATTGTTATGTTGTGTAAAATCAATCTGATATTTACACTTTATTTCACTTTTTATTGTATTATTATTAGCACGTAGAACAATTACTTCTTCCTCATCACCTTCGAACATCTGAGCACGTAAAAAGTCATTTATAGCATTGAGCTCATAACAACCTGTAGGTATAGTTGGCTCCTGATCATCAACGTAAAATATATTGTTTGTCTAATCAACATTAGAGATTGAATTGAAGCTCTGAAAGTCTACGAGACCGAGTTCATAATGTCCATCTCGAAGATCGATCGGGGGGAAAAAATTTGACCCCAATACCGAGTCACGGCCAGAGAGTGTAACTGTTAAAGACATTGTTCACGTAGAAACTTGACACACAACTGACCGCATATGCTTGAATCATACGATTGATATTGGTCGTGGTTGTAGTAGATTATAGCAGAAGGTCCAAAATATTCCACAAGTTCAATTGGAGGTTTTAAATTTCCGAAGGAATCGAAATACTTAACGTGCTTATTACGTTTAACGTAAGCGACCCAATGTGTTCCAGGACCTTGTTCGTCATCAAGATTCACAATTGCGCACTCATTGCGTTGCGCATTTTGAGGTAGAGATATACGCATAAAGACTCCCCGAAAATGCGGTATTTTTCGGCAGACGTTTGATAATTGCATATTACTAGTAGGTCCAGATTTAGGAAGTCCATTTATTTTCTTTTCCTTTTCCTTTTCACTCCCTCTCCTATTCGACTGTATGGTGCGAGGTATAAACCTTGTCCCCGTCTCGCTTCCATTAGGCGATTGTGTCGATGCATTTCTTCCAATTGTTTTTTGACTGTTTTGGTATCGTTTACAGCCTTTGCTATACCTGCTGCACCGCCAGCTAATGCGCCCACCGCACTCAGCAGCGGAAGCAATGGTAATAAACCTCCCCGTTTTGTTTTAGTAAGTGACTTTTTCCTCAATAAACCACCTCGTTTTTTCGGTACACGAATTTTTCTTTTCTTCGTACTATTTCTAGACACTCGCAGTCGTAAGCCGAGTTTCCGTTTTGTATTCATTGATGCCCAGACAGCAGTCGCTGTCGCTCGTTCACCTACGGATGAGTCACTAGCTATGATACGTTGTCGTGCACGGCGTGCAAGTACTTTATCAGCATGATGACGCGAGGGCAGGTCCTTATATACTGAATATGCGATATCATGCTCACGGCAAGCATCATCCAGAGGGTTTATTCCTCGATCACCACGTGCTAACCGTTCATGAAGGCGAGTACCTGGACCGCAATAATTGTAGCCATGTTCATGCAGCTCGAAGGGTAGTTTATTTAACAGCTTATTGAAAAAAGATCCACAACCATATCTCATCATGTCATGCTTTCCTAACGGGTTCGTTAGCACATCCAGCAATTTTTTATTGAAGGCGGTATTCCATCAAAATGATCTTGATTAGGTAAATTGTAATGTTAAGTACAGGCACGATATTGTTGCACTTCAGGATCTGCACGAATATGCTCAGGTAATTTACACCAAACAAGTCGAATACTGTTTGGAAAGCGCTTCAATAGTAAAATTTTTGCAATGTATTCAAGCTGCTCAATAGTTAAATCCTCCAAACGTAGCACATCTAACATTAACAACGACATAATGAGAACTGATGAGATAATCTGCTTCGAGCCTATAAATAGCTTGCATGATCATAGAGTTTTACAGTTATGGATTTCGTAAAGCAGCCACTGCACATTCGTGTCTCCAACGCCGATCGTTTTATTGTCGGTGGGGGTTGTGGAGGAAGGAGTAAACGTCATAAATCCCTACTTCCATCTACAATTCGTAGTATAATTTGCGGACCCTCGAATTGCGGTAAAACAAACGTACTGCTTAGTCTCGTAGAAAGTCCTAACGGTGTGAGATTTAAAAATATTTATGTATACTCAAAGTCGCTTCAACAACCCAAGTATCAATACCTTGAACGGTTATTAAAAGGACTAAAAGGTATTGGATATTTTAAATTTTCAAACAATAGCGACGTTGTAAATGTAACTGAGGCGTTACCCAATTCTATTTTCATATTTGATGATGTTGCTAACGATAAGCAGGATAATATCAGAGACTACTTCTCCATGGGTAGACATTCAAATATTGACTGCTTCTACCTCTGCCAGACTTATGCTAAAATTCCTAAACACATGATTCGTGATAATGCAAATCTTCTCATAATCTTTAAGCAAGATGGTACTAATTTAAAACATATTTATAACGATCATGTAAACACAGATATGTCATTTGAGAAATTCAATGAATTGTGTTCAAAGTGCTGGCACCATGATTATGGATTTCTAGTGATCGACAAGGATAGTACAATTCAAAATGGTAGATATCGGAAAGGTTTCGATGAGTATGCTAAGATTAAATAGTATACCGTTTGCTTAAGATTGTTCAGTTTAGAGCTAAGTGTCCATCAAAACACACACATCAAATGAGCATGGAATAAACCTAGTATAAACGTGGAAATAAAAACGTGGACTGAATCTGGATTGAACGTGGATTGAACGTGGAAAACATGGAAAGCAGGAAAATGGAAGAAAAGATGCTGCTAAAGAAGATTGCCGCGAAAAGTAAAGTAATTCGTGAAAAATATCGTGTACTCAAATCAGGAAGAGAAATGATGGAAACCAATTTAAATGAAACTTTTAAACCAATTGTTGAGCCATTGAAGAAGCTCACTGAACATAATGAGATGACCTTCGTGTCCCCGAAATATGAGTATAAACAGGAACCGCTACAAAAGACTACTGTAAGCGATAATTCTTTGATTATTCCATCGGAACGTAAAAGAACTTATTCCTCATCGACTCCACAACGTAAATATTTCGCAGACAACTCTAGAATTAAAATTCCAACCCCTTCATCTGATGATTATGATGATAATGAGCAAGGAAATTCACGACCTAATGAAACATTATACCTTTCTCTGGAAGAGGATGGGGATGAGGAGGAGGAGGAGGAGGAGGAGGGAGTGAAAATGGAAAAGGATGTTAATGATTTAGCAATACCATCACCAATGCAAGCAGAAACTTCATCATCACCATTGCAAAGATCCTTAGATTTAAATAGTTCTTTGTCAGAATATGCACCAATTGGACGTAAATATATAGAGATGTTTCTGCGTAAAAATAAGGATTTAATTGATGATAATTTTGGAATTGAACGAGATGCTAGACTTAACAAAATGAGACTTGGAAAATGTTCTTTTAAAGTAAATCGTAAAGATTTTATTATTATTGATGATGAGTACTATCAGGGTATTATTGGTCTATTTGAATTGATCTTCATGAAAGAGCCACATGATTATACTGAAGATGATTTAAAAACATATAAGAATATTCTTTCTCAAACTATGTACACACAGCAGATTACAGTAGCGAGGGAAAGCTTCGTGGGAATAAGGGTCATAAATGGAAGAAAATAATTAGCCCATTATTTCCTCCAAAGAATCTTGTAAAAGGTAGCGGTTATATGTCTGTTAATGATAAACCAGTGAACTATGTACATTGGAATGATCCGAACGAATTAGTTGAACGTTTGAGACTTTTGATAGCATCATCTGCTGCAGGACATACGAATCATCATAATGAGATACAATCAATAATTGAGGAGCTTCATGAAGAACGTATTATCCTATAAAAGAGATTACACTTTCCATAATTTCCCAGTTGATTGTGTTACTTCACAATATCGATAAATAAATTTGGAGGTATTTCCACTGCCAGTAATGTGAGAAAATATTTCCGCAAAAATGAAGATGAAACATTAAAATTTGATAAACGTATGAATGCATTTAATGCTAAGGGGAATATTATTTCAAATTTAGGATTTGATGCTACTGATGAGAAATGTGCTGTGAATATGCGTGTTCTGCTGGATAATATGAATGCTGTACGTGAGAACCTTAAAAATGAAATGTAAGAAAACAGTGATATTTTACGAAGTATTGCGTTAAGACTGGATGAAACCGAATTAAGGCTGAATGATTTTCAAGTGAAATTGAGTAATTTCATGCAGAAACATGCTGAAGATAATGCAGATTTAAAGAAATATGCATCAATTTTCATGGAGAATCAGACTAAAGGGGATGCTGAATCAAAGAAACATATAATTTAGATAATGCGGAATTAAAAAAAAAAAAAGTGCTATTTTTCGAGGAGAATCATGCTAAGGAGAATTCTTCTTGAAATAATTCGACAAAGAGTTTTATTAGGAAAAAGAAACTTTAACTACCATCAGTGCTCGTTGTACCCTTGTAAACCCAACACAAACCTGATGAGTTATGGATAGTGAAGAAAAGAAAAAATTGGTCGAAGAACTGCATGTACCTGCAAGACGGAATTTTCAATGTAGAAGAGTTATAATACGAGGCTTCGATGACCTCTGGCTAGCAGAGCTGGTTGATATGAAGAATTATACTGACGGAGGTTACCACTATATTCTCACAGTTATTGATGCATTGTCGAAATTTTGATGGGCAGTAGCACTAAAAACCAAAACTGGCAAGGAAGTGACAGACGCATTTACGAAGATTCTGAAAAGTGGGAGATATCCCAAAAATTTGCAGACAGATGATGGCAAGGAGTTTTATAATAGTGATTTCAAATCGCTTATAAAAAAACGTAGAATAAATCATTACTCAACATACAGCGTATTGAAAGCTACGACAGTTGAGCGCTGGAATCGCACGCTGCAGACTGAAATGTAGAAACGATTTACGTTGAATGGAAATTATAAGTGGCGAGGCATACTGCGGCGACTAGTTGAAGACTACAACGCATGAAAACATCGTACTATAGGAATGCGACCAGTTGATGTGACGCCAGATCATGCTAATATGCTCCTGAATACAGTATACAATAATATAAAGATTGTTGGTCGTGCCAAGTTCAAAGTAGGTGATTTTGTACGAATCAGTAAATACAAGAATGTATTCGCAAAGGGATTCACACCAAATTAGACAAGTGAAATATTTCAAATTATAAAAGTGCAGAAAACAAATACTGTTACATATTTACTTAGGACTCTAGTGGTACTGATATATACGGAGGATTCTACGAATATGAACTTTTAAAAACTGCTAATCCTAATGTATATCTAGTGGAGAAGGTATTACGTAAGAAGGGTGATAAGGTCTTTGTGAAGTGGTTAGGATTCGATAATAAACATAATTCATGGATAAATAAAGATAATATTTTGTAAAAACAATATTTATTAATAAAATTATTCAATTTAAATATAATTAATTTATTCTATAATGACCCCATGGTAGAGTCGATACAGTTCCGCGCACGATATAACGCTTATCATCGCATGGGCTGAGAGCTACTTTCCGTTGCGTAATCGAATAAACATTATGCAATTTTGAGCGAATTAAATTTTGATTGCGGACTTGTACAGTAAAATGTGTTAAACAGTCCTTATAGTCCACGAAGGTTATGCTTCTAGCAACAACGTAAGTCTTAATACCTTTAGCTTTTTTGATAATTTTATTTTGTACTTTAAATGTGTACATTTTTGATCTCAGTCCAATAAACTCTGTCATTATCTGCCCATTATTCTCATCTTTCAACAGCCCAGGGACTTTTTTATTTACTAGAGGTAAATTGTACTGATTGTTGGGAGAATAATCGCTTGTATCGAATCTAGCAAGATTCTCCCTCATAATAGTGTAAATATCATCACACTCAATGCTGTATATTAGAATATCCGTATCGGTATATAACGCTTTACATTTGCTACCGAACGTAGGAAGCATATAATCATAATGAAAATCATACAAACATGTTTTCGAAATATCAAGAATGCTCATACCTACGTATATAGGCTTATCGAATTTAGCTGCTAATTTTGTTAATTCAATCGTAACCAAATTCTCACTGAATATAGTGCGACTGTGAAGATTAGGCTTAGCAATCATTGCTTCAGCACCATATCTTCCCTCCCACCTACTCACGAGTCTCACATCAACTCTATTTCTAACATTCTCCATAGTCTTACCGAACACCGCATTGTTCATTAATTTGAAAAGACTTTTCTCAAACTCATTTTTAGATGCTGCACGCAAACTAGTGTTCAGATCGATATATTTACGTAACCAGGTGGACTGCTGAAATCCTAAAACGCGATGAATTTGTTTTAAGACAACACCATTACGCATACATTGCTGTAAAGCACGATAGTGTATAACATAGCGCTCCTTATTTTCTAAAGTTGCAAGTAGCTTCTTCTGACGTGTACCCGGTGGTGCATCACGTACGGGACAAAATGGAAGATCGGAATGTTTATCGTGAAGCATGCTTGGATACTCTAAGTCAACCTCTAAAATATAACCCTCGGGTGAATCTATCGGTATATTAGAGATATCCAAATTATTAACATTTTCAATCCAGCGAAATCCGTGAGTAGGTAGCGGTTGAGACATTGCCCACCCATACAAATTATTTACATCGTAGTACATTAAATACTTAGATGGTTCCTCGGGATTGTAGTTTTGCATGTACCGATTATTAGCCTTTTCATAGCGGCGCGAGCATTGGCTTAAGCCACCACGTATGCCCCGTTCTACGAAAAGCAGCATTTCTACGTTAGTGAAAAGTTCTAATTTTATTCCTGTATGTTTGAGCATTGCATCCCAAGTGAAGCCTGGGAGTGTATAATAATGAGCAGGATCCAAATTATAAGTTTGCATGCAGCTATCACGAAAATTTTCGAAAACGTCAGGCAACAATAGTACATCAGTTTTCAAATAGAGATCGCTATACTCACCAAGTGTTCGTATTTGAAATTTGGTCCATACCTCCTTAGCGTGATTATACGCACCCTCACTAATATCACTATCGGATAATCTATTATAGAATATCTCGCGTGGAGGTAAAGCAGCTTCTTCCAGACGGTTCAGACTATCTATGTAATCGTAAGGAAAAATACCTTTCCTTGTCAGAAGGTTAAATTGTTCTATGTTTAAATATGAGAATTCTGACTCTAAATTTTTTAACTGTGATCTCGTTAAATATGAACTCAATTTGTCTAAACTAGATGCCATAAATTTGAAAGAAGCGATAAACCTTAGTTGTATATTATATTTACGGATGAATTTAGTGAATGAAATATACTTCTCCTTATGTACAGGTAACAAGTGTACTGAACCTTCATACAAGTTAGTGATTGTACCGAAAATAAAATGTGCATCATAACCTGATAAATTATGAAAAATTACAGGTATTACATGTGAATCGTTAAAGTTTAAATTACAATTATTATGATCAGGTCCCCTATATTTACCAGTTAAATAATCATGATCGCTAACACGTATTTGATCTGGAAGAAACGCTTTTTACATATATGACAGTTGGGCTCAGTATAATGCCTTGAATTTTCACTAATACTTAGCGTTCTCATAGGCACTACAGTCTTTAGTTTTTCGCTCGCTATGCTAGAAAATTTTATCGAGTTCTCGCACAAACCATTCTATACACTCGAGTCCACGATATGATTTGTAAGTTGAGAGCGATGAATCACGAACGCTTTTAAAATAATAACCTATTCTAAAAGGTATGTGTTTTTGATAAATACCAATATCGTCATCCGTTTGCTCAACTTTTTTAAGCAAGCATTCAATGTCAGCGTATATGACAAATGGCACCCTCTCACAGTTCTTCATGTTATTGAAGGAAACCCAACGGTCCTTGTCAGGTAGCACAATTCGGATGTTTTTATTGAGTTGCGCACAATCACGTTCATGCGATTTTAGTTTCTCATCATTGTGGAAATAGTGTAAGCAACTATAGGAGGGAAAGAGTAATATTAGAATATAGAGGCAGTAATTATATATATATATATATATATACAGTAAAACATACCGATCACAAATAAGATGAGAGCGTTTTCCTCTAGTAAGCTGTCCATTTAGCAGTCTGGAAAGGTTCCTGATGCATATATAATGCGCTGCTGCTCCTTGATGCTCGAGAAGAAGAAGAAGATTAGCGTGTCTGGTCCTCTTGCATTTTGTTAATTGTAGAGGTGCTATGATTGTATTCTCATCCGTCTCAGTCTCTTCCACCATAGTAAAAATATTAATTGAGACATCATTATCTTCCTCAAATTTCGGAATCTGTTTTAATGTAGTCGGAAACGTTATACTTCTAACGTCGAAAACAGTTGTAAAATGAGGATATGAAGATTTTCGTTGTGGATGAGTATTCGGTTTTGCCGGATAGAGTGCAGCCGTTACAGCCCATGTAAAACATGTATTATCATCACTGTGTATGTTTATCACAGCCTGTTTATTCTTAATAGATTCTGGAAGCTCGATTGCACAACCTATATGCAGCGGGTTATAATAATTTATATTTATAATTAAATTCAGAATTTTTTCCAACGCCCATCCACTATCACGTTCTTAAAACTCACTCAATTCTTTTAGAATTTTGTCTATTATATTTGTATTGTACCAATCACTAAAACTATCAGTTTTGTATAAAACTGCATTGCGGGTTGAGATATGTTTAATATCACTTATCTCTTTACAAATAAATTGTCCGTTAAAGATGCAATTTATCTTAACTGCGTTCACGTTATTAAACACTTTTTCAGTGTAGGTCTGTAGTAAGTCTTTTGCACCTGTTAGAAAATCACGTGGTTCTATATAATTATAATTTACAACCATTCCGCTACATATTCGAGATTTAAATGAAGACTCGAGATCTTTCCAAATAAGCTTTCTCACTCCAATTGATTTCTTATTTTTTGCCACATGCAGAAGTAGACGCTGGATAGTTGCTATTTCATTTAGATTTTTGTGTACTGTATCGGGAGCTGCAGATCTATTAGCATCTCTTAAACTTCGAATATAATCACGACACTTGCGTACCCACTCATGATAATTATGCTGATTTCCTAAATCGGGATTCTTGAGAGCATGATTCAAACAATAACTTTTATCCTTAGCTGCTCTAAGTAGAAGACACTGTATTTGTGCAATTTCTGCAAAATTTTTCTTCAGCGTGCCTATAGGTGCGTTGCGATTAGAGATTCTGAGTTTATGAATATATTCACGACACTCGCGTACCCACTCGCGATATTCTTCTTGCGTTTTCAAAACTCTATTTCGTAGAGACATCTTTTGTTCTTTTCTTCGAGAGGACTAATCAGGAACTGAGGAAAAGTGGGTGGGAAACTGAGCTCTCTTTAGATAAAGGATCTCTGAAACACTTCAGGGGGTAAGAGAACATTGAGGACAGGTAACGACATGTTAGAAAATAGATGCAAGCGTTTTTCAGTTATACATATATTCCAGATTTTTGCTCATACATATATTTCTTATAATAGACATTTTTTAAGGCACATACACCTTCATGATTCAAACATGCTGGAATATGTGAATTATGCAAGCTATCTTCTAAATCAAAATCCCCCCACATAAAATTGTCTACATTAGTTATTTCTAAATTACAAATATCTCTTAACCAATTTGTATTTTCAATTCCTTTCACAAAAATCTCATCCTCATCATCATAAATATACTTCCTTTTAATATCTTTATATTTATAGTAGGGTGAGTAGCCATCCGCCCAATTTAAGCCGTGATAATTTAGAAAGAACCAGCTAAAAAAGAAACATTATATTAAACAAAAATAATATATATTTTTTCTTTTTCATATACTTACTCTGTCCGCTTTCGCTCCTCTTCACTTAGCCACGAATATGAATAGGGCGGTGAAAATAAAATATGGAACACTTTTTGTTCTTGTATAACAGCAAATTCTTTGATTATAAATGACTTATCCGTCAAACGGAATCTTTGAAAATCAACGAACGATGGTGCCATTATGCCTACGTTTTTTATACTAAAATAATTCTATTTAAATATGCATGTTTCATGAAAATTTCTCCCTCTCTTCAAGCTAATTGTTCTTCATCCCTCCTACTATCCTCACCATAGGTCAAAACTATCTCCCACTATACGTAGCATAGGTCATAAATATTTTCTTGAGGACCAATGACGTTTCCGTTCTTCCAAGAGTGGCAGGTCAGTCATTTCCCCACCGTAGGACAAAAGTTTTGTCAACCCTTAAAGCATCTTAGAATTACCGCCTACTACATGTAGCATAGGGCAGAAAATATTCTCTCTTAGAGCCAATGACGTTTCCGTTTTTCTAAGAGTAGTATAGGCATCTTCCTACCGTAGATTAAAAAAATTGTTGACACCTCCCTATCAGTGCTTAAAAGCTCGAAGAAATCGTAGGACAGGCATCAGTATTGCTTGAACGTTTGATTCGTACGACAAATAACATTCCATTTTAAAAATGTCTTCACTGTTTCATATTACACATATAATCGATTTTGACGGGTTTATGATAAACAGAAAGTTTGTGCATAAAGAAGTGGCAATCAAAAACTTAACTACGAGAAATACGAATTACGGTGCATTTCGTGTTCATGAGCCGTATAAAAGTTTATCGATTAACGACCAAAAAAGCGTAAATTTCGTCTTCAAAAATATTCACGGGATAAAATATTGCAACACAGGATATGAACATAATCAAGAAGATATTTACAAATTTGTGAATAGCATAAAATTTGATTGTGAATACCCCCTAGTAGCTTATAAAGGGGGGCATGTAGAACGGGATGTTCTGAATTACTTGGATATCCCAAATACAAATTTGGAAATGTTTGGTTGTCCTAAATTTGATAATTTGATAGCCACTATAAAACCTGGCAACACCCCGTGTAAACTACACGTAAAAATGTTCACCAATCATACGAGAAAGCCTATATATTGTGTATTTCAAGAGGTAAACGTTTTCGCACGATGGATACATCAACAAATAGATGTGAGTATCAAATGTTAAACTTACAATTTGTAAAATATTAACTGGATTTCTCTGTTTCAGATGATTGAATAAAATATATATATATATATAAATATATTGATATAAGTTTAATTATTAGTTTAATTGTAAAACATTTAATTTTATATATTTGTATAAATTGATGTATAATTCCTTCATTTTTTATATATTTGTATATCCGATCAATTATAAGTTTTTATCATTTATATAAATTTTATGTATATTTGTTTAATTATAAGTTTAATTGTAAAAACATTTCATTTTATATATATATAAATAAATTCCGTCTGTCATGTAACTCTTCTACCAATTGTTTCTTCTCCTCACTCCCATGACTATTCCACTACGTATTATGTTTACACTAGCTCATCAATCACTGGCGGTAATATTAGTTTCTTTAGAGCATAATTCCAATCATTTTCTCTTTTCTTCTCATTGGCAGTCGTAATTTCCTCTTTTTGATGCTCATTAGAGATATAATTTGCAACAATTTTCAATCTACCATACATATCTTTCCGTAATGCCTCAACTTTTCGGTGCAATTTATTTTTAATATAATCGACTTTATCATTCAATTGATTAATTCTTTCACTAATATCATTAATTTTTTCATCAATTTCATCAGTTTTTTTCAGCAGAGTTGTAACTTTTTCGTCAAGGCGGTTACCTTTTAGGTAATAGTGAGTTAGCTTTTCATTGTATTCAAACAATTCCCTCATTAAGCAATCACGTACAGTCATCGAATTACGTAACAGAGCAGCCATATTCACAGCACTTGTCTCATCAGTAACATCACATTCTAAGTTTGAAATTATTTTCTTCTTGGCATTAAATGCATTCCTTTTTTTATCAAACTTTAACGTATCATTGTCAATTTTGTGTGAATAATTTCTCACTTTACCGGTATTGAAACCAGATCCGAATTTATTTATCAACATAGTGAAGTAGCACGTTGAACTAAGAAAATCTTGAAACTGCAATCTCTTTTATAAGATACCTAGGTTTAGTAACAGCTAGGTCTTAATAAGTTGCCCTATCAAAATATTAATATTCCTGAAATTGATACCATTAGCGCGAAAGAAGATTAAGGAAGGCAGTCACCTAGCGGTGACTACTGGAACTAGCAATTAACTCAACCTAGTTTATCTGTGTAGCAGAGTCGGAAATAGTTAGTCTACGTAAGGTAACTAACCATCGACTTCGAAGGGTGAAAAAACCTTCCCTCAACTAGGGTCCCGTAGGATAACTTAGGTCCCCGTAGGATAACTAACCAACGGTACCATAGGGTGAAAAATACCCCCTCCCTAACCAAACTCGGTCCCACTATAATACCTTCCAACTGTGACATAGGGTGAAAAATACCCCCACCCTCCCTAACCAAACTCGATCCCACTATAAGACCCTTTCCTTCCAAATCCCCACCACTACCATACTAAGAGAGTCTTATCCCCACCCATCCCCCTTCCACACCACAAAACAGCTTCCCCCACTCCCTGTCATCGGAACCGCATAGCTCCTCTACTCTGGTAATACTCAAACATATCAATTAAACACGGTCACATACGGTACCGGACCTGCACCGTTTTTAGCTTCACGGGTAGTGCAGGAACTCGCAAATCAACATGGTGATGACTTCCCAGATGCGAAGTCCATCTTACTTCAATCAATCTATGTTGATGACATTCTTTTTGGAGCTAACAACCTTGCGGATTTACGCGATATCCAATCTCAATTAGTTCAGTTGTTGGATAAATGTAAATTTGAGCTCAGTAAATGGGCCTTCAATTCAGCAAGCACAGCTATCAAAGAAATTTCTAATGATTCTAGTAACGCTAATCTTAATTTCAATAGCGAAAATCTTAACGAAACTAGCAAAGTGCTGGGCATATCATGGAATACCAGCTCTGATTCATATCAGTTTATAATCTCGCCTTCTTCCATCACTAAGTTAACAAAGCGCATGTTACTCTCGGAAAACGCGAAGATTTACGATCCTTTAGGCTGGATCTCACCGTTCACCATTGTGTTAAAGCAAATAATGCAATCCACATGGTTGCTCAAACTTAATTGGAATGACGAGGTTCCCGAGCCTATCCAATCTAAATGGATGTCTTATTACTCGCAAATGTGCGAATTAACAAAAATCAATATCCCGCGCTAGAATGGTCAACTTAGTGAAGTAGATAAATTAGAACTCTATGGGTTCTGTGATGCTTCAAATGTATCCTATAGCACTGTGGTGTATGCTAAATTCACCAACAACAATAACAGTCAAACCTCAGTCAGCCTCGTAATGGCAAAAGCCAAAGTGGCACCTCTTAAAGCAATTAGTATTGCTCGTCTTGAACTAGTCGCCGCTGCTTATTTGACTAAACTAATGCTTCATATCAAGTCATCACTTAAACGTTCAGTGCATGACATTTTTTGTTTTTCTGATTCACAAATCGTGCTGGCTTTGATTGCACAACATTCGTCCAAATGGAAAGTTTTTGTAGCCAACCGAGTCGAATATATACAGTCAAGTCTACCAGAGGCTCATTGGTCTTATGTCAATACTAAGTCCAATCCTGCAGATCTCAACTCGCGAGGGATTAATCCAAGCCAATTAATACACTGTGCGCTTTGGTGGGAAGGACCCTCAATAATTCGGGAAATGTCATCGGGAAATTCTCCTTTAATTTTTGAGACTAGCGAGGAAATAAAGACCTCGTCGATCTATTCAAATCATGTCACACGATATTTACCGTCATTTCTTTATAACTACTCGTCGTGGACAAAACTAATCCGTGTTGTTAGCTACGTGTTGCGATTTATAGATCGAGCGCGTAGAAAAAATGTTTGTCAACACGCGCACGTGTCAGCTCTCGAGCTAAGCACTACAACAATGCGTGTTGTGAAAATAATTGAAGCTGCTGCCTTCTTAAACGATATCTTGACGTTGCAAAGCAAAAAGTCAGTTCCGTCAAGTTCACGATTACTTTCTCTTGCACCATTTTTAGATGCGCAAGGAGTTCTACGAGTAGGTGGGCGTCTGCAACACTCATTTTTGTCAGATAACCAAAAGCATCCCATTATTCTGCCAACTAATTATTTAACCGAGCTGCTCATTCGACATATACATATCACGGCCTTGCACGGTGGCCTACAGCTTACGTTAACAGTATTGCGGCAAAAGTATTGGGTGATCAATGCACGAAACGCTGCGAAAAGCATAATACATAGGTGCGTCACTTGCGTTCGTCAGCATGCCAAGCTAGGAACACAATTCATGGGATCTTTGCCTACTGCTCGAGTAAACCGTAGCCATCCGTTTGAACATACTGGCATTGATTACGCCGGGCCCTTCCTTGTAAAACTGCATCAAGGCCGAAACTCGATATCAGTTAAGTGTTATATAGCTGTTTTTGTATGCATGGCTACTCGTGCCATCCATCTTGAGCTTGTCTCCAAATATGATACGGATGCATTTTTGGCGGCTCTAGCTCGTTTTACTTCACCTCGTGGTAAACCCACGGTGATTTACTCTGATAACGGGTTAAATTTTCAAGGAGCAAATAAGGAATTGAAACTTGCATTCCAAAGCTCTCTGAAACATGTGCAATCTATAGATTTTGAACCTATACGCGAAATAGAGTGGAAATTTATTCCCGTGGCCACTCCTCATTGGGGTGGACTGTGGGAGAGCGGAGTACGAAGCGTAAAACATCATCTAAAGCGTGTTCTTGGGACTTTTCTTCCTACGTTCGAGGAAATGACCACACTAATTTGTCGTATTGAAGCCTGTCTAAACTCCAGACCTCTTTCTCGCTTACGCGATGACATTGAAAGTTTAGAATGTCTAACACCAGGGCATTTCTTGGTTGGTCGCGCTTTACTCGCTCCACCCGAAATGTCCGTTCTAGATTTAAAGGAATCTACTCTAAATCGATGGCAGAAAATCACTCGGATTACCGAGCTTTTTTGGCAAAAATGGTCGGGCGAATATTTGCAATCATTACAATCTCGTCCAAAATGGGAAATCAAAAATAACGATTTTCGTGAGGGTGACATCGTTATAATTAAGACTCCAAACGCTCCACCTTGCAAATGGAACTTAGGCCGAATTATTCGTTTAATAATCGGTTCAGACTCAGTAGCAAGAGTAGCTGTGGTTCAAACAGCGAATAAACAGATTCAACGCAGCCTAACCCAGCTGTGTAGGCTCCCGGCATAAATACAAATATTGACAAACAATCCCAACGACTTTTGATCTGCCGACTCGTACATCTTGACACCTTGAAGCTCTACTTATTAAATCAGTTCTCCTTAATCATGGCTAGTGACAAGGTGCCTAATTTAGTCGACAACGTCGAAATGTTCTTAAGTGAAGTTTGGGCCGAAGAAGCCAACGCGTCCGATGTACTGGACCTTTCCTTCAGTGACTTGAGTCTTTCGGACGATGCTCCTTGTGTTGATTCTCTGCTTGAACTTCCGGATTTGCTTGTGTCGACGAAGGAAGAAGAGGACTCCAGGATGCAGGTCATTTTGGATCCGCCTTGTCCACCTGAACCAGAATCAGCTGACGTGGTCATGGAACCCATAGCGGGACCTTCTCGTACACCAGCACCAGCAATTGATTTAGCTGTTTTATACGCGAGCAGTTGGGAGAATGGAATCCTGTATGATTCTACCGCAAAGGAGCTGGAGCGTACAGCAAAACACGTTACCGTCTTGGCGTTCGGGCTCACACACCGTATACCATTGCACGCGGTCTTGAAATATCGGCAGTGGAAGTCTTGGGATCCTCAAGGAAAATTGCTCTTGCGTTGGACTCCAGCCTTAGAGCTGAAAACTGTCAAACTCATCATTAAGAAATGAGTTAGTCTGCGACCATTGGTGGACATTCGGAGCTTCGCTCAAAGGTTTCTTTTTTCTTTTCCACCATGGTCTTTTTTCAAGGTGTTTCACCATTTCAAATTTTAAAACATAAGTTTAGTTTATTCCAACATCTGCGAGATTCATCTGAATTGACGCAGGAACGTCAATGCGGGGCAGGATTTGTTGGAGGTCGGAGTGTAGGTACGAGCGGTCTGGGACTCTCAGGCCGTCTCGCTCCCGCTCACACTCTGTCTCTCTTGATCCTACCTCCAACAGAGGCCGATAGGTGGCGAACGGCGTAGAACTCTCTCTCGCTGTTATTATTTGGGTCTATTGTACAATGACCGGCAGAAATGACCGTCCCTTGATGCGTTTAGGAACCGCATTTTAGGATCCTTCACTGTATACTCTATTCTGCTAGGCGGAGATAGGGGAATGGAACGCGATAACTATAGTAGTTAGTTTATCTCGCTCTAAATGCGTGAGTGCGAGAGAGAGAGCTTTATACGGCATAGCAGGGCAAGCCAGGCGTCCCGAGGCTTATTTCTATCTGTGCCATTGCCTATGGCTATCTCTCTCGCTCGGTAAGAATCATTCGTCCGTCCTTGTTTAGGTCAGTTCTACGCGAATGGATACTCTCTAAAGAAGATTTTCTCAGGCGACACCATTGAAGACTGCGATTACAGCGGGGAATTTAAAATACTGTGCACCTGTCACTGTCAAACGTCAGTATGAAAAATTATTGTCGCTTACAGCGTTTAGTGCAATTAACATTATAAGTCTGGATTATTATGTGATATTCTGTAATGCACATATATATATACTGTAACCTATGCCGAATGTTCACTAAGGGAAAGGCGAGTGAACGCCAGATAGGCACAATGCACACGGACTTTATGATTTAATACTTTTATATTTGGGCGCCAGACCTATTTTATTGTAGGCCAGTCCGCGGCCTTCCCGGCTTGAGTTCTCTTAGATTTGAGTCCCGCCCACATATTTAACAAGTACAATTAAATTAGAGTGATTATTACTTTCAACTTTTACTATTTATTATTCTACTCCTTTATATTCAAATATACCACTCTATAATAGTAAGAGCAATTATGACTATTATGTACAATTTTCTGTCTTGCAACTTTCCATTCTATGGATCACTAATAGATCCTTAACATTCATATAATTACTCTAGAGGCCTAATTTACATGAGGCTAAATTATAAAATTCTATACTAAGAGCTTAAATAGTCTAATTGTATGCTCAATGTCCTCCAGGGCATTATAGGTAATTTAGGCTGGTGGTTTAGCCTCATCAGAGTCCTAATAGGTTCTTCGCAGCCTATTTTCCTCTTCGTACTGCCCTTTTATCCTTTGGTAGGCACTGCGTAAGCCATCCAATGCTTACTCCTCTGCTGGGTATTCCTTTCGAGCAATGTCCCTTTGGTATATTTTCTACTACTGACTGGCTTGTCAGTTATACTACTTCTTGTATTGGATTATTTGCACATATGAAATTAGGACCTGTTGGGAAAAATATTTGGGCTTCGCTTGCCCCAGGTACTTGACTGGTACCTCTCTTTTCTCTTGCCTGACAGGCTACGTAGCCTATTACCGATGGGAGAGGGTTCTACTAGGTGATTGTCTTGATTTTATGCTAATTAACCTCCTATTAGCCTTCTCAATTACAATTCACCTTCTCTAAAGGGGTATCAGTAGCATGAATCAGTATTTTACTATTTATACGGTTCACATGCCACTCTGCACCCCCCCCAATAAAATTTCTCTGCCATCAGCAACAGTCCTTACTATGCCCCGCCAAGAGAAGAGGCTTTCATAAAAATTACGGACAGCAAATAAGCCAAAGGAGTACTTTTTTGACACCTATAGGTTAGGTTAATCATACGTGTTACCACTTACCTTGGCTTTTCTCCTTTTTCCTTTATTTTACCCTGGTATCTCTATTTAACCTTTTTCCTTTTCTATCTCCTCGTTCTATCTCTTGCCTGGACCTTTTAATTTATCCTGTCCTTTCTTTATTTCTTTCCACGTATATGGTTACGGTCTGACCGTGTTTAGGGGTATCGACAAAGTGCCACGAGGCAACGGGGTCCACCTCGCTCGAGTCCTAAAAAGAAGCAGGGCGCAGGCGCGCCCAGGGCCGGCGCTACTAGTTTTTCGCATCGATCCGTTGATCGATTCAGGTCCGGGCCCACGCCCACTTGGGCCACCGCACTACTGGCGGCGCGGAAATCAAAATCTATGTAACCGATCGAAACCGTAGTTTTGTCCGGTTACAACTCCCCCTCACTAAAATCGACGTTAGGAGTGACTACAGGAAACGAAGGAGTACAAAAGGAATAATGCCGTTTATTCAAATAATTTTCCCCTTCGGCCCAGGACTATGCCATACACACAAAACAGTAACAACCAAAGAATAATTATCTGGCTCATATGAGCCTAGTATGACAATTTTTAACTAAGTAGACCGACGGATGGGTAATATAAAGACAAAAACAACAAAAAGAAACTAAATTATTGCTGGCCATGGAACCAGGCCCAGCGTTTGGCCTCACTCGATCGAGAGCCACGATGGCGTCTATTATACCGCGCCGGAATAGTGCAGGCCGACGTCCATTCCAGCCACGCGGGACGCGCCGGCAAGACGGTCATTCCTTGGCGACGCCAGTAACGGGCCGCACATCGGGGGCACGTCATTTCAGACTCGAAAGCCCATCCACAACTCTCGCAAGATTTTAATACGAGGGGTTGAGGGCAATCCTTCCATCCATGGCCCCGTCGATGACAGCTGTGACACTGTCCGTCCAGCAGAGGTCCCTGCTCCCACATCCAGTAATACGCTGGGCGTTGCTTTCCACCGTCCTCCTGGTTGGCTTCCAGAAATTGTCTGGGCGAGATTAGGAGCTCGCCTCCCTCGATTACATCTTCCGGCGGAAGAAATTTCTCTAACAGAGCCGACTCCACGGCTAGAGAGGACACGGCAAGGGCCCCCAGCTCCTCGGGGTCGGGCCGTATAGGCAGAGCAGGCATCAATTCCGGGCGCTCCTCAGTGATGCCACATCTTTCTAAGCCCGCTTGTATGGCGTCCAGTTCTTTCTCACTGGATGAGGACATTCTACAAACAAACAAAAAAAAAAATTCGATGACGCGACGAGGCGGTCAACTACGCCTGAACTTTGGATTCTGGTTGTTGATGATTGGCCAAAGCCACCCTGAACGTTATTTCAGGGGTCGCAGTCGACGCGCCCAGGTGCTCTCAGCACCAATTCCGCTATTTCCGCCAGACTGAGATGGTACAGCTTCAACCGCTCGATCATTGGTCGAGTCCGATTTATCAGAAGCATCCAATAACAGCCGCTCTTCCTCTTCACAAGTTAATCCAGTTTTAGCTACTTCCTGTTCCTCTATTGGATCGGGATACGATCCAATAAAAGGCTTTAGGTCTTTTATGTGTACTTTTGGATTGCAACGCGTCGCATCATCTTTGAGTTCATAAACAACAGGTGAAATAACACGCGCAATCTCATACGGGCCTACATAATTAGGAGCTAGTCTCGCACTGAATTTATCAATTCCAGACGATAGTACGTGGTTCCTTCGCCACACTAAATCGCCTTGAGAATATGTTACCTCGCGTTTGCCTTGATCATAATAACGGGCTTGTTTCGCACTCGCCTTTTCCATTTGAGTTTGTACTAAGTCCCGTAGTAAATCTAAACGCTTGACACGATCGTACCACGTGGCTAATTCAGTTTTGACAATTTTTACAGGGCCTTCCTCGCTGCGCTTGGCGCTGGGTTTCGCCACTAGTTCCCTTCCTAGGTTAACGAACGCGGGGGACTCCCCTGTCGAACTATGGAAAGAACTATTAATAGCGAACTGAAATTGGTGGAGATGCTGGTCCCAGGTACGATGATCTTTGCCCACGTAGGCCGAAATCATTCCTTTTATGACCCGATTCACTCTTTCCACCGGGTTGGCCTGAGGGTGATAAGGTGGCACTGTAATTTGACGAATACCATGATCTTCTAAACACTGTTTAAGAGTTTTGTTTAAGAATTCGGTTCCATTGTCTGTCAAGAGTATATCTGGCGCACCCCAACGATAAATAACCCTATTTTCCAACGCTCTGGCGATTGAAGCGCCATCCGCCTTTCGCAATGCTTGGATCTCCACCCATCGACTAAAATTGTCTAAGAAAACCACCATATATTTACACTGCGACTTACTAGGAGGTAGAGGACCCATGACGTCGGCAGATACCACTGTCCAAGGACGTTCATAAACCCTATTTCCCATAAGTCCGCATGGTCCAACTTGTGAAACTTTGTTTTGTTGACACACTACACAAGAACGCACATAGTTTCGCACATCACGGTGTAGTCCCGGCCAATACACATTCACTAATAAACGGTTGATAGTCTTTTCTGCTCCTAAGTGTGCAGCTGATGGGTCGTCGTGCGCCTTTACCATAGCCTGCCTTCGCTTGGACTCAGGCAACACCAGTTTCCAACTGTCCTGATCAACTCCAATGATTTCATGCTGAGCATTTGGCCTATGCCAGTAGAGTCGTCCTCCCTCTACCCGCCAATCCGGATAGGTTTTAGGGTGTTTCTTGATGTTGATGATACGCCTAGTGTACCATTCATCCTTGGGCTCATCTACAGTAGCCATTGCTTCTTGAGAATCATTACACTTGTCCAGTTGATCTTCCCACACGCGAGACAAGGCATCCGGGACGTAATTAAGAGCTCCCTTACGGTGCACTATGGTATATTTATGTGCTTGTAAGGAAAGCGCCCATCGGGCCAATCTACCTGCTGGATCCTTGAGGTGATGGAGCCACTTTAAGCTACTGTGATCCGTCACTACAATAAACTCGTATCCCTCTAGATAGGGGCGTAGTTTCTTGATCGCCCAAACAACAGCCAGGCACTCTTTCTCCGTGACTGTATATTTGCGTTCGGCAGCACTTAATACTCGATTTATATACACAACAGGGTGTTCCTCACCCTCGAATTCCTGTACCAACACCGCTCCTATCGCGAAATCACTCGCATCAGTCTGTACCATAAACGGTTTGGTAAAATCTGGACGTGCCAACACTGGTGCATTACATAGGGCTTCCTTCAGCCTCCGAAATGACTCGTCCTGCTGCTCACCCCAGGTCCATTTTACGTCCTTCTTTAGCAAGGTTACCAGAGGAATCTTGTCCTTAGAAGCATCTGGAAGGAATTTTGCATACCATCCGATCATACCTAGAAAACGTCTCAACTGTTTCAGATTACTAGGAGGCGGATATTCCAGTATTGGTCGCACTTTCTCTTGATCGGTTGACAATCCGTTTTTACTAATCACGTACCCAAGAAACGGAACCTCGTTACGGCAAAACTTGCTTTTGTCCCAATTGATTTCCAGATTGGCCCGCTGTATGATAGTCACAACTTTCTGAAGCCATTCCATGTGCTCCTTAAATGTTTTTGTGATTATGATCACATCATCCAAATATGCAAACGCTACTGGATCCAGTTCAGGCCCTATCAGTCTATCCATTAGGCGTTGAAATGTCGCAGGCGCGTTGGTCAAGCCAAACGGCATACGCCTAAATTGATATAATCCTTTTCCTGGGACAATGAAGGCCGTAATTTCCTTACTTCCGTCCTCTAATTCCACCTGAAAATAGGCCTGGCTCAAGTCTATGGTTGATATATACCTTGCTGACCGTAGTTTGTCCAGGATAGTTTCTATATGAGGAATAGGATATGCGTCCTTCTTCGTTACCGCATTTACTGCACGAAAGTCCACGCAAAACCTGTGTTTCCCATTAGGTTTGGGTACAATTACGGGACAGCTTGCCCAGGCACTTTCTGAAAGTTCTATTATCTCATTTGTCAACATTTTATCTACCTCATGATGGACTGCCTCATATAATTTGGGCGAAATACGCCTGGCTCGTTGTCGAATTGGTCGACTATCCAATAGTTCGATCCTATGTTTCACCAATGGCGTGATCCGGGGCACCTCTTGAATTGGAGTGGCGTGAGTCATTTTGAATCCCTCGACGACATCTTGCTGAGTTTCTGTTAACTCCTCCAAGGCCGCGCAGTCGGACTCCCTGCCATACTCCATCCTCCGTGGCCTAGGCCCTATGAAAGAGTACCAGGATCCATTCTTTGTCCTCCATCTAAAATGCTGCAAATCTATCCGTAAGCCGAATTGACGGATAAAATCCATTCCTAAAATGCAATCGTAGTCGAGACACGGGGCAACACGTATCTGTAGAGTCCGCTGTAGATTATCAATACTTAAGACCCACCACACGCTTCCAGTCACCTCACTCAAGCTACCGTCTCCCAACCTCATCTGCCCACCATTCGCTCGGTCTAAGCAGTGTTCAAGGGAGGGCAGTAACTTCGTGCCGACATACGATCTCGCTGCACCAGTATCTACCAACGCTTTCAAGTTCTTACCGCACACGCTTAACCAAATATAAGGTCGAACCGAAATATGAGATTCTTTTGGTTTCTCTTTCGCATCAGGCGCAATTTCGGCGACTATTCTTAGACTACTTAAAGGCTCACTTAGCATACCGGGTAATACATACGGGCTCGCAGATCCCTGTTCGAGACACAAAGTCTCATTTTCCGCGTCTAAGCTGATGGCAAATTTCCTCAAAAAATCTACTCCTAGCACGCAATTTGTGTTAAGGGAAGGAGCGATTAATACATTGAGCTCCGCTGACTTTTTGTTCAGAGTCCAAAACAATGGAACTTCCTTAACAACTTCTCGCGATTGGCCATCAGCCACTTTGTCTGCCGCAGTCACCACATTGCCCGCGTGAGGAGAGAGCAGCCGCGCAGCGCTCGCACCAACAAAGGTACGCTCGGCGCCTGTGTCGATCAGGCCATACATTTCTTGGCCCACCAGCGACAGGCGGACATAACCTCTCCTATCCTGTTCCAGAACCTCCCCTGGAACCACTTTGGGACAATGTATCCTTACCACTTGTACTGGATTTACTGCTTGTTCACTTTCCCTATAAGTATCCTCCTGGAGTGTTGGTTGAACTTTGGTAGAATCTGAAACTGGTGGTGATAATCTTGGGTCCTCGTTATTTAATCCTGAGGCGGAGATGACCCCTGGCTCTCGCCTCGCCTTGAGTTTCCCGCTACTACTTGGCTATTTGTGTTTTGCTCCGTAGGTTCCGATCTCGTGCGGTTCCCTCTGGGTTGTGGGCATGAATTCTTCCAGTGTCCCACTTGTCCACAATTGTAGCAGGGCCTCTGACTTCTGTTTCCTGGGCCTGAACCTCCACCTCGAAAAGAATTTGGTTTCCCGCGTACGAAAGGTGCCTGCAGCACAATGTATTGAGGCTGCGTTGAGGCAGGAATTTGGATCAGTTGTGCTCCCTCTGCTAGCGAAGGTGGCAGTTTAGTTTCCAGTTGTACTCCCGTCCCTGATTTCTCTTCCGCCGCCGCTACTTCTACTTCCTTCTTGGAGGTATAATCCTCAGGCTGTTTCTTCTTAGTCTTTGAAGCCTTTTTCTGCTTATCGACTCTTCCACCCGATCCTTCTTCGGTGGCCGATTCCGTTGCCACTGCAGCACATCTACTTCCAGTTTTCTCTCCGCCGTGGTACACCGCACTAGGCACAGGCACGCGATCAGCCTGAGTTTTACCTTTTCGCCGTCGCTCTTTGGCCCAATGGTCCTCCAATTCCTGGCCCAAGTCAATAAGTTCTTCGTAAGAGGCAAATTGGCTCCGCAGAAGTCTGTTGGTATACGCCGGTCGCAGATTTTCATAAACTAGATCCAGGCGTCGACGTTCTTTCAGTGGGGGTTGTAGGTAGGAGAAGATGGTTTCCATGTTTTCCAAAAATTCCACTATATTTTCCCCATCTGCTTGCATCCTTCCTTTGGCCTGATCTAGTATCTTCCTACGGTACTCCTGTGTTTGGAATCTCTTTTTAAACTTTTCCAAGAAGTCCTTCCATGATCGGGCCTGGCAACCGACGAGGCGATACCATTTCTCGGCCTGATCTTTGAGCACCACCGGCAACGCATGTAGCAGATGATGACGACGAATTCCCGATCCTTTCTGACAGCGCTCCAATCGTTCGATGAATGCATCGGCACTTTCTTTTTGTTCATTACTATATGAAATGTGCCATTTGTGGAGAGCGTCTACCGCCTTTGACCTGGAACTTCTAGTTCTTGAGTTGGAACTTTGTCGGTCAGACCTAGCAGTGCTGTGTCTCCTCCTTCGATGATTGTCCTGGTTATGCCATCTTGCTCTTAGATCAGCTGATCGGTCATCCTTATCCCGATCTTCCCCCTCACTGGATTGTGAGTAATCCCGTGGCGAGTTACGTCGCCCATTTGTCGTACGGGGTAAGGAAGAATTGCTACTGTCACTGTCGTCACTATCTGTGTTGCCTCGTTGGCAAAAAGACTTCTTATTGATCTGCTTGCCCCTCCTTGATGATACTGCTTTGCGGTCTTGTCGATTTCTTTGGCGATCATTTCTCTTCTTTTCCCGCCCTATATCCTGCGAGAGGGCATCCGTAAAGTCCTCGGAGTCGGCTGATTCGGTACTAAAATGGGTATTCACTTTTCCACTGCTTGACTCACGCCATTTCCTTGGCGAATTTCCTTTACCAGGCTGTCGGTGGCCTTTACAATCCAAGGCAGGAACTCTGGTCGAATGATGCAGTGGCGCTGGATTAATAGGTAATTTCTTCACAGTCCCTGTATATCGTGATCTCGTCGGGGACAACCTATCCTGCTCCAGTCTCAATACCGATAGGCGCGTCGCCTCTTCTAGTTCGTGTCTCTCACGCGCTTCAAAAGATCGACGTTTAAACTCGTCCACGGTATGCCTTGCCACTTCTGCAATTTCTTCTTCCAAACTGGCCCTGTTCTCCACTAATGGAATTGAAACTTCCTTCAAGGTTTGGATCTGTATAGGCGGATTTTGTCCTGGAAGGTGTGCAGGCGCAATTGGTAGCCTATAAGGATCAGGCCAAGTTCCCACTACCTGTGAAACTTTCTGCAGATTGGAATTAATGGCAAAGGCCGTTGCCACCTCACTAGGAGAAACCCTGCTTGGAGCAGCAGTAGTGATGCAACCTATGACAGACGTAGAGAGTCGTACTCCAGCTGAAGGCGAAGCCATTGTGGTGATGACTGTGGTCACAGCCCTTGACGAACTCAGTACTGTACCGCCTAGGAAGTTTAAGGAATCATTTCCTAATGTCATTCCTGTAGGTGCAGGTATCACTGGTCCGGCTGCCTCTTTTCCGGCTTCTTCTTCCCTTGGTGCATCCATTATCTGCTCTTCGTCTTTCCTTGGATCCCATTTTGCCGCTGTTGAGCCCCATTCCTGGCGAATCCTGAATCGAGTGAGACGATCCCTCAGTTTCTGGACCTTACCTTCTGTCGTTAACCGTTGGCTACGCATCTGAGATATTAATTGTCCGTAAGATAATTCTGCTACCTCCTGAGACAATCTCTCCCAGGCTGCACGCGAGTCACTACGCGACCGAGCTCTCTCCTCACGCCCAACACTGTTAGGTGAATGCATCATGACGCTAGGTCGACAATTATACGCCTTATTTTTCTAAAATACGAAGTTCTAATAGGGAAAAGGATTCGATTCTTTATTTAGATCTTACAATTTTCTGTTAAGCAACCTAAAACAAGAAATGATTACCCGCACAGCGTCTTTTGTAGCCTACCTTAGTCCGTTTTGAGTAAGCGCTTCTGTAAAGAAAGTTTTCTTAGCCTAAACTATAAGCCACTCACTTTCCACCAAAAGCATAGGGTCATGTCATTCATGTGCTATATTTACAAGCAGTGTTATGGGTAGCAGTTAATGGACACAGGCAACTTGCTTAGCGCTTTACACTAACCAATCTTTGTTAAATTTTCATGCTAATGTTAGCAATAAATGCGTTGCAATCCAAAGTGTTCAGAAAAATCTCAAATAAACAATAAGCAAAAGACATTCAGTTAAGTACCATCCCAACCTGGCAAGGATCAATTATTATACATTTTCGACTTTGGGAATTATTTATCCTCATAATTCTTTTCCTAAACAAACAGTGTTGAATGCCAACATCGTTTATTCATTAGGTCGTTCAAGGCCACTTTGGTCTCTCTTTGAATCAGGCCATACATAACTATTTACAATTTCTTATTATGGCCTCATTCAATCCACAAATGTATAATAACGACAGTTTTCAAGGGTATTTCAATGTGCAAAGAATCCAGTATACAACTTATACTATTATTCGCGCTTCACAGCAGCAAATAATATCTCTGTCTATTTCCACAAGACATTTCTATCACTCAAACAAATTTCCAATTTTTCACCAGCCAGTCAGTTTTCAGAGCTTTCTTTGTACTTCTTCCCCTGTTATTTTTAATGCGTGGGCCCCACGTTGGGCGCCATTTGTAACCTATGCCGAATGTTCACTAAGGGAAAGGCGAGTGAACGCCAGATAGGCACAATGCACACGGACTTTATGATTTAATACTTTTATATTTGGGCGCCAGACCTATTTTATTGTAGGCCAGTCCGCGGCCTTCCCGGCTTGAGTTCTCTTAGATTTGAGTCCCGCCCACATATTTAACAAGTACAATTAAATTAGAGTGATTATTACTTTCAACTTTTACTATTTATTATTCTACTCCTTTATATTCAAATATACCACTCTATAATAGTAAGAGCAATTATGACTATTATGTACAATTTTCTGTCTTGCAACTTTCCATTCTATGGATCACTAATAGATCCTTAACATTCATATAATTACTCTAGAGGCCTAATTTACATGAGGCTAAATTATAAAATTCTATACTAAGAGCTTAAATAGTCTAATTGTATGCTCAATGTCCTCCAGGGCATTATAGGTAATTTAGGCTGGTGGTTTAGCCTCATCAGAGTCCTAATAGGTTCTTCGCAGCCTATTTTCCTCTTCGTACTGCCCTTTTATCCTTTGGTAGGCACTGCGTAAGCCATCCAATGCTTACTCCTCTGCTGGGTATTCCTTTCGAGCAATGTCCCTTTGGTATATTTTCTACTACTGACTGGCTTGTCAGTTATACTACTTCTTGTATTGGATTATTTGCACATATGAAATTAGGACCTGTTGGGAAAAATATTTGGGCTTCGCTTGCCCCAGGTACTTGACTGGTACCTCTCTTTTCTCTTGCCTGACAGGCTACGTAGCCTATTACCGATGGGAGAGGGTTCTACTAGGTGATTGTCTTGATTTTATGCTAATTAACCTCCTATTAGCCTTCTCAATTACAATTCACCTTCTCTAAAGGGGTATCAGTAGCATGAATCAGTATTTTACTATTTATACGGTTCACATGCCACTCTGCACCCCCCCCCCCAATAAAATTTCTCTGCCATCAGCAACAGTCCTTACTATGCCCCGCCAAGAGAAGAGGCTTTCATAAAAATTACGGACAGCAAATAAGCCAAAGGAGTACTTTTTTGACACCTATAGGTTAGGTTAATCATACGTGTTACCACTTACCTTGGCTTTTCTCCTTTTTCCTTTATTTTACCCTGGTATCTCTATTTAACCTTTTTCCTTTTCTATCTCCTCGTTCTATCTCTTGCCTGGACCTTTTAATTTATCCTGTCCTTTCTTTATTTCTTTCCACGTATATGGTTACGGTCTGACCGTGTTTAGGGGTATCGACAAAGTGCCACGAGGCAACGGGGTCCACCTCGCTCGAGTCCTAAAAAGAAGCAGGGCGCAGGCGCGCCCAGGGCCGGCGCTACTAGTTTTTCGCATCGATCCGTTGATCGATTCAGGTCCGGGCCCACGCCCACTTGGGCCACCGCACTACTGGCGGCGCGGAAATCAAAATCTATGTAACCGATCGAAACCGTAGTTTTGTCCGGTTACAATACATATGTTAATTTACTTTTAATTTTTTAAACCAATAAGTTATTGGCATTATAGAAGAAACTCATTTAAATATAAGAATATACTGGTTTCCACTTATGTAACTTTTCTTGTAAATATAACATAATTTGAATTAATAAAATTCACTCGTTTATTAATCAGACTAAGAAGAGTTATTTCTTTTAAATTTTAACATGTATAGAATAATATCCTAAACGCGCACACTTAACTAATTATTATTAGAGAAATATTTTTATAATCGTTACACATTGATAATAATATATCTCAATATCCTTCAGTTTAAAATATCATTTACATTGAAGAAATCTTGATCAATGGTCATGAAGAGTTCGTGGCTCAATGGCTTGGTCGCTTGCCTCGAAGATTAGTTAGAGCGCTTTTGTCGGTGGTTCGAGTCCCGCGGGAGATATTTTTTTTTTCGTTTTAAAAGCATTATTATCTTTTCTTTTTGTTAATTATTTGGAAGCATTGCTACTGCCTCCAAACATATTTTTGCAAACCTTAAAATATACAATGTTATATTTATGCTTTTTTTGTAATCTAATCCATATGAGCAGGAGCTCGCTTCTTCGGCATTTGTTTTGATCGGAAGTGCATGTAAACAAACCACTGAATAGCTTGTTTCTTTTTGATAAACTGTTTCATTGCAGTCTAGGTGGTTAGAGCTCGCGCATCGCTATTAGTTTTCGCGTATAATGGCACCGAATATCGAAGTTTGGTTTTGGGGGCGAATTGTAGGCCTTTGGGAGGCTGGAAAATCTAATTTAGAAATTGCAGCGCTTACAGGTGTTTCGGTGAAAACCGTTCGCCGGTGGATTACCGCTTTTCAGCGCGGCGGTGGTAACGCATTGCGTGATCACCGTGCAAATAATCATAGACCTGCTGGTTCACAACCGGTAGAGAACCAACTCCTAGTGGACTACATTTCGCGAGACCCCTTCGGGAACGTAGTTGACGGAATTGTTGAGACGGGATTTCCTTTATCCGAACGATCGGGTAGGCGGCGACTTAACGCGGCCGGCATTAATTGCTATCGTCCAGCCCGCAAGATTACTCTTAATCCTCAGCACCGAGAACAAAGAGTCGCGTTTGCATTAGAAAATTTAGCGACCAGTCGTGAAACGTGGGAAACGGTGATCTGGACCGATGAAAAGGTTTTTGTATCATCCGTTGACCGACGTTTTCTTCACGTCTAGAGGCCCAGCGATTCTCGGATGAACCCCGAATACGTCGTTCAGAGTGATCGCTCTGGACGAATCATGTGTGGCGTTTGGGGGTGGGTGTCAGGAGGCATGATAGGTGAATTGGTTGAGGTTCCTCCTAAGATGTCTTCTGCAGACTACATTACGATCCTTGAAGAGGTGCTTCTTCCAAGTGTTCGTGCTGTGTATTCTGCCGAAGATATGCCAATAATCCGTGTAGTGCAGGATAATTCTGCAGTTCACACTTCACACGCCACTCGTGATTGGTTAGGGGATCATCCGGAAATCCAACTTGTCCAGTGGCCGGCCAAGAGTCCGGATTTAAATATTATAGAAAACGTTTGGGCGAGAATGACCAAAAAATGGGTCGCGCCAAGGGAGAGGACGAAAGCAGCAGTGCTTGAGAATGCAAGAGCTGTATGGGAAGGCCTACGGCATGAACCATAGTTTCTTGAAAACTTAATTGAATCGATTCCAAATCGACTCAATCAAGTTATTGACCGGCGCGGATATTGGACTGACTACTAGACGAACTGACGTTACGTAGGACATACAATTTTGACAAAAATTAGGAAGCTCTAGCCGTGTCTGACTAACTGCCCTTTTCAGGGCAAAATAAACTTTTCAAAATATGTTTGGAAGCAGTAGCAATGCTTCCAAATAATTAACAAAAAAAAAGATAGTAATGCTTTTAAAACGAAAAAAAAAAATATCTCCCGCGGGATTCGAACCACCGACAAAAGCGCTCTAACTAATCTTCGAGGCAAGCGACCTAGCCACTGAACCACGAACTCTTCATGACCATTGATCAAGATTTCTTCAATGTAAATGATATTTTAAACTGAAGGATATTGAGATATATTATTATCAATGTGTAACGATTATAAAAATATTTCTCTAATAATAATTAGTTAAGTGTGCGCGTTTAGGATATTATTCTATACATGTTAAAATTTAAAAGAAATAACTCTTCTTAGTCTGATTAATAAACGAGTGAATTTTATTAATGAAAATTATGTTATATTTACAAGAAAAGTTACATAAGTGGAAACCAGTATATTCTTATATTTAAATGAGTTTCTTCTATAATGCCAATAACTTATTGGTTTAAAAAATTAAAAGTAAATTAACATATGTATATATATATGTGCATTACAGAATATTACATAATAATCCAGACTTATAATGTTAATTGCACTAAACGCTGTAAGCGACAATAATCTTTCATACTGACGTTTGACAGTGACAGGTGCACAGTATTTTAAAATCCCCGCTGTAATCGCAGTCTTCAATGGTGTCGCCTGAGAAAATCTTCTTTAGAGAGTATCCATTGGCGTAGAACTGACCTAAACAAGGACGGACGAATGATTCTTACCGAGCGAGAGAGATAGCCATAGGCAATGGCACAGATAGAAATAAGCCTCGGGACGCCTGGCTTGCCCTGCTATGCCGTATAAAGCTCTCTCTCTCGCACTCACGCATTTAGAGCGAGATAAACTAACTACTATAGTTATCGCGTTCCATTCCCCTATCTCCGCCTAGCAGAATAGAGTATACAGTGATGGATCCTAAAATGCGGTTCCTAAACGCATCAAGGGACGCCATTTCTGCCGGTCATTGTACATATCAATACCCAAGAGTTCCGTGATAAGCGCGGCTCAATTTAAACGGTCTAGACTCTGTCTTTTCTGTCATTCTTCTCAGCAGCTTAGCCATTTCTCCCTCCCTGCGACGCCACTAAGTCTCTTAGTACACATTTCTGCTCCATCGTCGATTTCTTGGGCTCCAAGAAATCTTTTTCCTTTCTCTCTATCTTCGTTGCCTGGGAGTCTCAGGTACGGGGAATCCTGTCCGGGGACCTGGGGATCACAGGGTTGGGATTTCGTGGTTGTAACTTTGGGTGGATTATCAATTTGCGGCTCAGCCTCCTTTGGAGCACTTTTCATTCTTTTGTATTTTTTTTGCAATCAAATAAACTGATTTTTACCAGATTTCCTGGGCGTTGTTTTTGTTACCCTAGAGCCTTTCTTCCTAGACCTCCTTGCGGATATCGCCCAATCAACTTTCAAACATTTTCCATAAACTACCTCGAGCTAAAAGCTGCATATTTTGGTCTCAAATGTTTTACAAATAATCCATCTGACGTATCTATTTTACTGAAAATCGATAATACTACAGCGATTTCATATATAAATCGTATGGGCGGTATTCAATATAAAAATTTAAATGAAATAACTCGAGAAACTTGGCAATGGTGAGAAGCGCGCAGGATTTGGATATTCGCGTCATATATAAAATCTGAGGATAATTATGAAGCTGATCGGGAGTCTCGCTAGCTACAATTAGAAACCGAATATGAACTTTCAAATTTCGCTTTCGAAAAAATAGCACAGGTATTTGGTCAACCAGAAATGGATCTATTTGCGAGTCGCAGTAACAAAAAATGTAAGCGCTTTGTATCTTGGAAACGAGATTCCGAGCCTGAAGCGATAGACGCGTTTACAATTCCGTGGAATGATGTATTCTTTTACGCATTTCCTCCTTTTAGCCTAATTTAAAAAGTTTAAAAAAAAATTAGAAACGATAAAGCGGAGGGAATAGTTGTAGTACCAGACTGGCCGGCACAGCCCTGGTTTCCTATTTTTCAATCAATGCTTTCATCTAATGTTATAAAATTTGAACCTAACAAAAATCTTTTAACTTCCCTTGATAGAAAACCACTCCCGCTTTGGGCAAAACTTTCCTTGGTGGCAGGGAAATTATCAAACATGCATTGATTAAACAAGGAGTTCCTCTACAAGCGCTGTAAATAACTGTTTCATCGCTCAGCAAATCATCGTTGAAGAGCTATGACGTAGCAATTAAGAAGTGGTGGATATTTTGTAATGAGAAGAATATCGATATGTATAGCCCTTCGACCAAGGAAATTCTATTGTTTCTTACTGACCAATTTGAAAAGGGGCTATCAAGTAGTACTATCAATTGTTTACGATCCGCAATCTCCTTAATTTCATGCATTGATTTTGCTGAGGACTCTTCTGTTAGACGTTTCTTTAAAGGTATTTATAATCTTAGACCTGCAAGACCAAAGTATGACCAAACCTGGGATCCTAAAATAATTTTGGATTTTTATAATGATAAAGCTGCTAATGAACAGTTAGGATTGAAAGACTTGTCTACAAAATTAATCTTACTTTTAGCTTTAACTACGGGTCACCGTATGCAGACATTGTCATTAAAAAATATTAATAACATCAAAAAAACAGATTCACAGTTACAAATACGCATCCCAGACCATATAAAAACGTCAAAGAGAAATGTATCTCAACACTTATTGGCCCTTCCGTTCTATCCTAATGAAAAAATTTGTGTAGCGTTTACTTTAATCAGTTATCTCAATGTAACAAAAAAATTACGAGGTTCAGTGGAACGATTATTTATATCAACGAAAAAACCATATAAGGCTATAACAGCTCAAACTTTAAGTCGTTGGGTCAAAGAAGTATTTTCTGAGGCTGGAATAAATACAGATGTATTCTCAGCTCATAGCACACGACACGCTTCAACTTCTGCAGCAAAAAGGGTTGGAGTGGATGTCGAGCTCATTAGAAAGACAGCAGGTTGGAGTAAAAATTCTGAGACCTTTGCTCGTTTTTACAATCGAGAAATTGCGTTAGATAGGCAAGAATTTGCGTTATCTATTTTAAATTTATGAAAATTGTAAGCTCGTTTGTTTCTTTTCCTTATGTTCTTATCATACTTAATAAATAATTTATTTATTTGTAAATGATAAGCTTTTAGCCGCAATATTCACTTTAAACATCTACGGATTGATCTTGAGGAGGAGGCCCGAAATACAATTATACAATTGAACGAACTTACCTGTAAGTGAAGTTCGATCCTAATTGTATGAGGGCCTCCTCCGAAAAGATCAAAACCCACCCAAAACCAGGGTTTGTTCCCGCTATCATTGTTAAATTAATGATCCCAAATTATTACGGCACTTTAAAATAATGAGCCGCAGGCGCTGTGCTGCCGCGAGCGGCTTTTGTCTTTAAAAATGTGGCAACAGGGGCATAAAGCGGGGGGGACTACGGATTGATCTTTTCGGAGGAGGCCCTCATACAATTAGCATCGAACTTCACTTACAGGTAAGTTTGTTCAATTGTATAAATGTTTTATATAAAATATTGTAGTATTATAAAATAGTATACGTTATAAACTATGGTGTAATTTGTAATAAAACTATTATTTTATAATTAAAAAAAAATCTTAATTTATTTATTCATTTTTTTGATAATATACAAAATATATTCAAAAATTACATTTTTTTACAATTATTATTTTTATAATTTTTTATTTAAAATCTCTCTCAGATACAAGACAACACACATTCCTCGAAGATGTTTCCCCTATCCTTAATCTTATTGTTAATAATTTTTTTATTTTTGTCATTAATATTATTGTGTAAAATTATAATTTATTATGTAATTTTTCTAACAATATTAGTTAGTGGACTGTATTCAACTATACGATTGTGTAAAATTAAACAATAAGCGCTAGTATTCAAAGGTATATATTTTTTACATTCAAAATATATTCTAATGTCAACAGTACCATTTTTAATGGATTCAACTTGACGTGAACAATCAATGACAAATAAATGCGCTATATTCTTAAATTAATTAAGAGTAAATAAATTATCCTCTTGTAATCCGTAATAAACAGATTTAAATTTTGAATACATTAAATATAACAAACTAAAGTTATTATTATCAAAATCTATGTTTAAGTTGTCGTAAGGATATGATTGAGAGTTAAGATAGAGACGAACGTTTGATATATTACCATGATAAAAAATATGAGATTGATTTGATATTTGATCTTTTCGATTTGTTTGTAATGCTAATATTATAAAACGTGATTTTTCCAGTTGAGTAGATGCTTTCACAGCCAAGTATGATTGGTTGATGATTGTAAAAGAGGATATTCATATAAATCCCAAGTTCGATAGTTCATAGTAACAACATTTCCATTTTCAACAAAACGTAGAATTGCTAATTTATTCATTTCCTCTAATGTAATATGCGGTATTTTCCATTGAATTTTAGTTAATTCAATCGATGCGTTAACTTTGGGTTTATCAAATCCATGAAAGAGAGAATTCAAATCGTTTCGAGATCGAATTAGTATTAATTCTTGTCGGGCATTTATTACAATATGATTGTAATCTTCGCAAAATCCCAATATGATTCGTAATGTTACACAAAAATTAAAAAATAATTTTTTATCACTCGTTGTATATTTTAAAGCATCATGACACCAACCTGCATTTTCTATATAATTTTTATTAATACTACCAACTGATAGATAATTTTTAATAGATGTTGTAATCCCAACATTTCTACATTGATCTATTTCAGCACCATTCAATTCATATCTAATCTCATCGAAGAGAAATGCCATACAATTATTATCAAGAAATACTTCATCTTTACCTTCGTCACTTCTTGTTACTTTTCCTTCTATGTAGAGAAAACTTTGACTTGGTAATATATATAGATCTTGATGTTGGATTGGAATTCTAATTTCATCATTGTTTGTCAAATTTGTATTGGCATAAAGATTATATCCATGAATTTCAGTTTTTGTTATTCTATTGTCCAACACGGGTGATTCTTGAATATCTAGTATGTCGATCATTTTTCACAATGTAACCTAATGATTGTAGAAATTTAATATTTGACAGATTTAAACCTCTTCTACCAAGATGTACTTCCGATTCCCGAGTTGCTCCAGGAATGAGAGTTGAAAGATGTTGTTTTTGATTATATATAATGTGACGGAATATTTCCCCGTGACAGAATTTTGTTGTTTGCGGTAAAGCTAGGTGGGCGCGGTCGGTAATTAGGGTTACCGTCGCGCGGCCCACTGGCCTAATTCCGTTAGTGAGTCGCCCGCGGCAGCACGTGCTGGGATCTAGGATCGATTACGCAATAATCCGCTAGGAGCGCTGATCGATCCCGGCGCGTGCCAATTGTCGCCGCGAGGACTCACTCTATCCCTTGGGTAGCTTTGCCGAGGACGGATCTCCTTCGCTTCGCGACTTTTCGTGTAGGTACCAGCTACCTGTCGCCGGTTTATAGGTTTTATTCCCTTACTCCCAGTTAGTGGTTTTCCCTCGGGCGTTTATCGTGAGTGCATGTGCCTGCGTCGGCAGAAGGCGAGGAACCTAGGAATGCTGGTGGAGGACGGAGAGGCTGCCTGAATTCGTAGATAGTAAAGCAGGTAACGTAGAAACCCCACATCGGGGAAGTACACGCTTTTGGTGGTGTTCGAAAATTACTGCTCAGTTACTGGCGAAATATATGCAGTTGGCAGTAAATAAAATCACCAGCAGTACGAGGTTGGTAAGACTGAGAATTGCTGGTGCTGGCTAATATACGTTTTCGATAGTTTCAGCAGTGGATATCGGTAATTTGGGCTTAAAGCTTTTTATTAACAATTAGTCTGAGTGAGATTCATTTTGAATAATATGAATAATATAATGCATGCTGATTCATTTAGCGATAATAATAATGTATCTTTTGTAAGTAAGGAAAATTATACCGAAGTATATTATGCTGATGCAGAAAGTCATTTACCAAATTTTGATGAACCAAATGAAGACCCAGATGACCCTAAGGAAATAAAAATTGGTGGTAAATTATATCAATATGAAACTGCTTATTTAAATGAATATGTCTATATAACTACGTATAAAATAAATGATTGTATGTTACATATAGGTTCTTTGAGTAAAAAATTACAGTGGACTCATGCAGCAACTTTATTATTAATATCTTTATATAAAGAGAATTATTACTTATTAGAAAAGCATCAACATAAAACATTATGGGCTACAATTTCTAAACTGATGAAAGCAAAAAACTATAATTTTTCTTCTCACAATTGCTCAGTTAAATTGGATTCGTTGAAGAGAAGGTATCGTCAAGTAATCGACCACAATGCTCAAAGTGGGAACGAAAGAAAAGATTGGCAATACTTGGAGGTAACTTGGTTTTATTTAATAATTATATACTTGTTACATTTTCCATATTTTTTGCAACGTAACTTAATACAATGCATTTAAATCTAACTAAAATTATAATATATTTACATGAATCATCTTGTATCTACAGGTCTTAAATGATTTGTTTAAGAATAAGAAATGGGTGAAACCACTTTCTATAGCAGGATCAAATATAGTGGAAGACTTAAACTCTTTTAGTAACTTAAATAATACACAAAATTTCCAAATTAGTAAGTATTTAATTTCCTTTTTCACTTTGTTTAAATTCAATAATTTTTAATTATTAAATATTTGTTTTATAGAACGCAAAAGAATTTCAATTACGGAAGAAAGAAACAATTTTTTAAAACTATTATTACAAGAAACAAAGATAAAGAGAGAAGAAAATACAAAGTATAAAAAAGAAAAGCTAAAACTGTTATCAGAGTTAAAAGACATTATGAAAGAGAAAAGAATGTAAGAATTTGAATTTAATTATTATTAGATAGAATAGTGTTACTTGCATTTTATTGTTCTTTATTTTATTGTTATTTAATTATTTAAAATTATAAGATCACTGAATGTTACGATTTAAGAATGTTCTTTTATTAAAACGGTGCACATTTAAGGATAAGTAAATTATTTTATATAATGTACCGAAAAATATTATTTTGTTTGTTTTATTAATTATAAGAAGTTGTTGTACAATCAAACAGTATTTTATGTAACATTTATAAGACTCAAAGTAATATTTCATTAAAGACAATCCTTATAAAGTATTAGTAATTGTTTGTAGAATTTCATATCGTTTTTCTTCTCCTTGCCTTTTTAATTCAATTGGAACAGCCATTGGCTCCATTCTGTGCAATTGACTAGGTATAACATGCTGTATCGTAGACACATCAGTGTCCATCAAGCAAAAATTATGTAAAATACAGCAGCTGATTATATAAAATGGTACTAAATCTGTTCTAGTCATTGGAAGCTTTTCTATCAAGTATCTCCATCGTTGTTTTAAAAGCCCGATAGACCTCTCAACCATTAGTCGAGCAGATGATAGGTGTGTATTATATATTTCTTGCTCTCTAGTTAAATGTCCATTATTAATGAATGGCACCATGATATGCTTTTGATTAGTATATGCTGCGTCTCCTAATAGATGGCTATCATCAGGAAAATTGTCGTCCAAGCAAAGTTGTTGTACTCCTGAATATTTAAATACTCTCATGTCGTGTACACTGCCAGGCATTCCAGCGAAAGCGTGTATGAAAGTCAAATCGTCTTTGCATATTACCTAAACAAATATTATTAACTTCTAAGTTTAAATAAATAATTTAAAATATATATAAGTAATGATTGTATGGCATACTTGCAACTGTATCGAATGTCTTTGTTTTCTGTTAAGGTAGTCTTCTGAATGCTGTCCAGGTTTCGTAATGTAGATGTGTGTTCCATCAATAGCCCCTAAGACTTTGGGGAATTTATGTTTTCTATATATATTTTCAAATATTTTCCTAGCTTCTAATTCTGTTGGCCACCTAATAAACCAATTGCGTAGACTGTAAACTGCTTTCACAAATCTGTTAAGACACTTCCAGGCAGTTGAGCGGGCCATTCCAAATTTTTCACTGACTGAGCGAAAACTGTCTGGTGTTGCCAAAATGTAAATACCAATTAACACCTGTAAAACTGGGTCAATTGTTTCTCTTCCTCGCATAATTTCCTTGCTTATTAGTGGTCCAACAAATTGAAGTAATAAATCAAATGAGCTACGACTCAATCTACAATAATTTGAATAGACATTGGTACTTCATAACATACTTTTAAATAATAATCACCGTATTGCTACAACCTGTAATGTTGTTGAAATAGCTGATTGTCATAAGCTAATATGACATTATCAAAATAATTTCTTACTTTTGGCACATCTTTTCTTTCTTCATTTAAGTAAATAAAATATCTTTCAACATCTTCATCACTTGAACTGCTCGAAGATAATTCGAAGAATAAAAATAAATGATCAAAGGAATTCATTATATTTTAAATAAAATTTATAATAGTCTTTGACAAGTTCTAACACTCGCATAAAATATTAAAACAATATATCAATCGCTAAAAAATTGTCCGTGTTATTGAAAAGTGAATCTCACTCAGACTAATTGTTAATAAAAAGCTTTAAGCCCAAATTACCGATATCCACTGCTGAAACTATCGAAAACGTATATTAGCCAGCACCAGCAATTCTCAGTCTTACAAACCTCGTACTGCTGGTGATTTTATTTACTGCCAACTGCAAATTTTTCGCCAGTAACTGACCAGTAATTTTCGAACACCACCTTTCTCTTCGTTGCCGTGGGGTTCTCGGGGCAGCAGCGGGGATAAGTGGCAGGAAGAAACCGTCCTCCTGTCGTGAGAGAGCCGGCGATCGGTTTCGTCGTTATTTAGTCTTTCTAATTATGGTTCGAATGCCGATTCTTAGGCGGGCGGCCATGTTGAAGGCGGCAGCCACCTAAGGAAGCGACTCCTAATATTTCGGGATTATTGTCGTGTGTTTCGGTCGATATTTTTCGGGTTTTCAGGTTATCCAGGACCAGTGCCCTTTTTCGAGTTTTTCTTGTGTTTTGTCCTATTATTTCCAGGTCATAGGTTCACCTAAAAAGGAGCCAAAAGCAGAGTGGATTCTGTTGGTTTTTTGTTAGATGTTCCTAAAAGCATTTTTATTTAGGTAATCGTAATTCAGGTTCCTAAAAGCATCGGATTAGGACCTGGTAAATAGAATTATTAGATTTTTGTACGGATTCGGTAAAGCCAATTCTAGCACGACCTGGGACGGTCTCAGCCGGTCAAGCCGCGGAATGAAATGGGATGCCTGGCGCCCAAGTAAGAGGTTCTCACCTATATAAATATTGATTAAAATAAATTATTGTTAAAATTAAATTGGCGTCCATTTCTTTGTTTAAATTTCGTGTGCCTTGTGCACCTCACGTTCGAACTCGTGTTCCCCTCACGAGTAAAAGTCGGAAAAGTCCGCCCTCGAAAAGTTGTCGTCACAATAAGCATTTTACTTATGCTTCTTTTTAATATGTAATCGAACAGTAATTTCTTCACCACGAAAATTAACTAAATTATCATTTTGATCCAAAATACGTATAATTAAATGATTTATAATTTTTTGAGTTACCGGGAGATATATTACATTTGGTGGTACCTCAACAATTTTATATCCAGGTGATACAATTGGTGCAAATTCATGAATTGTGTGCACTAATCATCCGTTGCTATAGGCTCCTGTTGTAATACTATAGCTTATTCGCAAAATGTTCACTTTATTAACGTTAGTAGGAAAGTCTGATTTATGCCATATTTGTTTGCCAAAATAGTACGTTTAGTAAATCCAAGTAAAGATCCGATACTGTTGGATTTTTCAAAATGTACATCATAAATGCAGAAGATTTCACTTTTTAAAGTTGTATTATTACTACGTATTATAATTGGGTAATTCTCAATATTGTCTGGATTTACATCATTTGCTTACAGTGATTCACGTAAAAAATCATTCAAGGCTTCTATTTCGTAAGAACCATGAGGAATATCTATATTTAAATTATCGAAATAAAATTTATCGTTAGTTGCGTTAATATTTGGTATAGAATTAAAAGCTTCAAAACTAATTAAACCAAGTTCATAATCTTCATAATTTTCCAATTCAATAGATGGAAAATAATAAGATTCTAGTTGTGAGTTTGTATCGTTTAATGTTAACGTTATGGACATTTTAAAGAGACTGAAGAAATATATGATAGTTCTGTATATTTTCACGAAGAAATTTAATACAAAGATGATCACAATTTTTTTCAGAATAATGCTGATATTGTTTATAATTATATACGATTTTTGTATTTTCAACAAAATAATCTATTAATTTTTTCGGTTGTTTTAAATTTCCAAACGAATCAAAATATTTAATATTATCTCCATTTTTTATATATGCAACTCAATGAGTACTAGATCCTTCTTTATTATCCAAATTTACAATTGCACATTCTTTCTTATGAATTTTTTTATGTAGATTTGTACGCATATAAACACCTCGAAATCCTGGTACATTTTTTAACATTTTCTCCATATATATATTGGTTGTTACGTCATTTCTTTTTTTTTCTTTTTCCTCTGTTTTTTTATTTGTTTTCTCAATCCACGACCTCTCTTATAAGTAGCCAAATAAAGTCCTTGTCCTTCAATTGATTTATTATGACGCTTTAATTCTTCCAATCGTTTTCGTGCTGCATTAGCATCATTCACTGCTTTACTAATACTTGCTGCACCACTAGGTAATGATCCAACGGCTGTAAGGCCTGCTAAAATAGGTGCTAAAAATGGTAAAAATCCTCCTCGTTTTGCGCTTGGAATAATTCTCTTCTTTCTCTTTCTCTTTACAACACCCATACCAAATTTTCTTTTTGTTTTCATTGCTTCATTGATAGCTAAAGCAGCTACACGTTCTGAAAATTCAGCGTCTTTAACAGTTATACGTTTTTTGCACTTTCAGCAAGAATTCAATCAGCTTCGTGTCGCTCTTTCAGATCACTGTTTTTTGAATATGCAATGTCATGCTCTTTACAAGCAGCATCAAGTTGATTAACACCACTGTCTCCTCTTGTCAATCGTTTGTTTAAATGTGTACCTGATCCACAAAATTGATACCCAAGTATATGTAATTCAAATGGAAGACCATTAATAACACTGTTAAATAGTCCTCTACCTCTTTTTCCTTTTGTTTTAAAATTTGACATTTACGACAATCTTTTACAGCTGGTGTAGGACCATCAATATGCCTTCGTGACCACGGTTGATTATAATGTTTTGTACATGAACGACATTCTATAATTTGTAACGTTATTCCCGTCAGTGTGAAGGGCCACTTACTCTACGGGCTTCACCATTACCTTCGCCGGTCCTTATTTATCGGTATCAGGGCGCCAGTTGGTCAGTTGGGTGCCCAACAACCCTACGTTATCATTGGAGTCTTTCGACTCCCTTTCTCTATGCATCTTATACGGCCCTGCGGCCATGCATTTGGACGATAGCGGTAGCCAGGGTCGCTAAGTATGCTAGGTCGTGGAGAGAGGGGAGGGTTCTTTGCGGAAGTCCGAGCCTTGTAGACCTATCTACTGAGGGGCATACATCTATCCCTCACCACCCACACACAGGTGGTGGTGAGGAGTGCGGGAACATGTGGTATCATTGCCAAGCATAGAGCTTGCCAGGAGAGGACCACCACGGAGGCAATGTTCGCGGTCCGTCCAGCCATAGCGCAAGCCTATGGGATTACGAAGGGCACCGGGACACATTCCAACGGGCTAACTACGCCCCTGCACAACCCACTATGCATTGGCCGGTATCCAGTCGTGACGTACGTGCAGGCTGGCCTATCGCACACGCCTCACGTACGCGAACCGACCCATGGCTGTCTGAGTGCCGCGTCACGCGCTCACCAGCACGCACGGACACATCAGCACAGTCCCATGGTCGCGTTCCGACTGACTGCTATGGCAGTCTGCGCACGACATTCGCGCAGCCTGCTTGAAGCGCGTAACCAGCGTTCAAGCCAGACTCGATATTCTATCTCCCCTCCTCGTGGGGACTCATAGACACGGTAATTCTTTTTAGGACTCCCCGAGGCCGCTTCTCCTTATCTCAGGTTGCCTGGGTTGTTTGGCATGGCCCTGCCTTACTTCCAAGGGCAACCTGGACATCATTTATTGGAGCGCCGGTCTTTTCATTCGGGCCTTTGCCTGTCAACGGGGTCTATCCTTGACGTTAGCTATAATCCACTCGTGAGTCTATCTCACGAGTCGGTAACGTAGGGATTAATAATATCCACTGTTCGGTAGCTTTTATACTTTTTATTCGTTATCTCGTATACGTAACGGGGAACTTCGTTACAAATTTCATTATCATATTTTGTATGGTCAGGTAATCGATTCCAAAAATATATTATTTCATGTGAATAATATTTTGTAAGAATCACCTTTGGTACATACTTTAATTCCTCTTCTGCCAAATCATTAATACAAGAATCAATCACTTATGATCATGATTTAAACTGACTGACTCACTCCCTTGAGTGAATTCTCTTTATATACCCCTCAACTAACCTTGAATTATAGCATAAAGTAAAAATGAATTTTATAAAGCAAAATCTACGAATACCAGTTTATAATTTAGATAATAAATATTCAACAAGCGCAGAAGAACAACGAAGACATGGAATATTATTACCAAATACTATCAGAGCATTAGTATGTGGTACATCAAATTGTGCTAAAACTATTGCAGTTCTTGCACTTCTTCTCAGTCCTCACGGATTACGCTTTGATCATGTGTATGTTTATTCTAAATCATTAAATCAATCAAAATATTGTTTCATACAAAATGTTTTTAATAATTTAGAGGATATAATTAATTATTATATTTTTACCAACATTATAGATGTTATTCCTGTTAATGATAGTGTGCAAAATTCTATTTTTATTTTTGACGATGTAGCCTGCGATAACCAATCAATAATTCGGGAATATTTTTCGATGGGTAGACATTCTCAAATTGATTGTTTTTATCTTTATCAGACTTATGCTAAAATTCCTAAACATTTAATTCGTGACAATGCTAATTTTATACTAATATTCAATCAGAATAATCAAGTAACACGGTAGTGTTACGCAGCAAGTAATTAAAAAAATACGAGCCGCGCGACACTACTTACTTTTACGCGAAGATTGAACCAAACTATACCACTCGATTCTTCCGATGGATATATTTTTCGATCGGTTCATTTAATGAAAATTTTAATGAAACTTTCATAATATAAATCGATTATAAGCTTTCGAATGAGACTACAAACGTCTAAATCGGTACACTCAATGCTGAGATATCAAGATTGAGCAATTACGATCAGCTATTTTAGTTTCAACTTTTCTTCTTCTTCCGACCGAAAATTGTTGTCTCGCTCGGACGTCTCACTCTTTCACAATAGAAGCCTATCAACGACATCTTCTGTCCTTCTCCACCGCTCTTCTGATATAGTCCGAATGTGTTCGTGCTATAGGTATGAAACAGATTCCAATATGGCCGCAACGCAGGCGCGACGTAAATGTAGTATCCATCGAAGTGTTCGTTTTTTTAGTATGATTCGCACGTGAGTTTTCCACGTGAATTCATAGTTAAAATTTGGATGCATCAATTATATGGCAGTGATCCAGAAAACAATTAGATAAGTATTGTTTGTTAGAACAAATATTTAAATATTTGAGCAATGGTACTTTGTGATTTCTTTGTTTTATAGGTTACAGGAAATAGAGTGACTAATAGAAAACCATGCGTTTATAAACGCTCATCACATTCCAATTAATAAAATAATTGGTAACAAAATGATGCCAAAACAAGGAAAATAGTTGTGGTATAGTGTATAACCCTTAATACGCAGATTATTTAGATTAGTTTCAATGCATCTTGAAGAACAAATTAAAAGTTAAATAACATTTTTCAATATCTGAGTTTTATTTACTCAGTTTTAATATTAAATGTGTTTATCAATATTATTGTTATAGTATGTGTTTTCAAAATTACAGATTGTGTTAGCAAAATGCAGAAAGCAGATGAACGAATGGCAGATCGAACAGATTACATATATAAAGGTATGCAGAAACAAGAATTACACATACATTGATCTTTTGTGACTTATAATTTTAATGAGGTTAGAAGGTTGTATTAATAAATATATCTTCTTTCATCATTTAAATTTGCCATAACTTGGTTTGTACGTATGTTTAAAAATTGAATCTAGATATTTTTATATATTTATATACGCAGTTATATACCAGTATATACTTCAAGCTTATTCAGGTTATTTAAATGAGATATAATGGATTACGATGGACAAATTAGAAGGTAAATAACATTTAACAATTAATATTTACATTTAATTCAGTCTTAGTCTTTCTGTTATATATGTTAGTGAATATTATTATTGTTTCCTAAATAGCAGATTGTTTTGGAAATATGCAAGAAATAGTTGGAATAATCGAAGATCGATGAGAATGATATATATATATAAAGGTAGACAGAAAGAATAATTTGACATACAGTAAGTGTTTGTGACTAATTTCAATGAGGTTAGAAGGTTGTATTAACGGGATCCCTCAAGCCCTCTGTAGCCAACATTATGGAACGAAAAACGAGGGAGAAATGTCCAGCGCTATTTTTCAACCGATTTCAATGTTTTTGGGCTTGTTGGAATCGTTAGGACTCGTCGTTCGTCATAAATAAAGCCGTATTTTCTAAAAAACGTAAAAAAATTAAATTGTTTAAAAATTCGCATTAATAATATTTAAACGCAAAACAAATCGAAAAATCAGACTTCTTTATGACGAGGTGCCAGACCTAACGATTCCAACAAGCCCAAAAACATTGAAATCGGTTGAGAAATAGAGCCGTACCATTGTCCCGCGTTTCTGAGGTGGATGAAAAGCAAAAATTTTTAGGAAGAAAGCCAGGCTTCCACCCCTCTCGTGGCTCACGCTAACGTGTTCCCCCACTCCAGCATCGAAACTTACTGCGAAACTTTCCTCATATTTACGCTATTCCCCTATCTGTAGCTATACATATATAAATACCGCTAAAATAATGTTGAGAACATTTCATTTCGCCGATATAATGAAATTGCTAAAAATGCAATTATCATTTTGAAATAAAATTGTAGAAAAGGAGATTTCGTAATACTTGAAATATAGGGAATACGTCGAAACGCGGGACAATGGTACAGTCGTATTTTTCAACAGAATTTGATGAGACTAGTAATAAATAAAGCCATTCTTCATGTAGATTGTCCTAAAGTGCTCGCATTTTAGATAAAGCTTATAGTTTTTCAGCTATGAACGTTTGAATTTGCACGGCGCACAAATACATATTTCTTCTCTCGCGTAGATCAGCTGTTGCGCACGTCCATCTTCAATCGTTCATAACTGGAAAACTATAGGCTTTATCGAAAATGCGAGCTCTTTAGGACAATCTATGTGAAGAACGGCTTTAGTTATGACTAGTCTCATCAAATTCTATTGAGAAATACGCCTGTACCATTGTCCCGCGTTTTGCCGGAATTTCAGGTCTTCAAGTGTCACTGACTCGTTCATTCTGCTATTTATTTTGGAACAAATAAAAGTACGATTGCACATTGAGAAATTACATTAGAAGCTCTCGATAATGTACATGCTGCTATGAGTATTTCTTAATCTTATGAAGCTTGTCGTAGAAGGTGCAATGCAATAAATTTAGAAGGGCAATTTCGCGATTGAAAATAAGACCCACGTACATACATGCTAAACGCTATGTCCGTTTGTTTACAGTACACTCCACGAGTCACTAACACAGTCACACCCGTATGTATGTAGGCCTACTGTGCTGGTTTACATACGCTGGACAAGGCAACAAGCTGCAGAGGGGAAAGGGGAAGCCAACTTTATTTACTCCGAGTACGCATCTTGTTACAGTTTGCATTATAATGACCAAAAGAAGCGTTGCAAAATTATGAAAATATCATAAAAGCGTCTCCCCTTTTCACGCTCTATTCAATGATGCCACCCAAGTTGTTGGTGCATTTTTACTTTGCTCGGAATAAACAGCAGAATGAACGAGTCAGTGACACTTGAAGACCTGAAATTCCGGCAAAACGCGGGACAATGGTACAGGCGTATTTCTCAATAGAATTTGATGAGACTAGTCATAACTAAAGCCGTTCTTCACATAGATTGTCCTAAAGAGCTCACATTTTCGATAAAGCCTATAGTTTTCCAGTTATGAACGATTGAAGATGGACGTGCGCAACAGCTGATCTACGCGAGAGAAGAAATATGTATTTGTGCGCCGTGCAACTTCAAACGTTCATAGCTGAAAAACTATAAGCTTTATCGAAAATGCGAGCTTTTAGGACAATCTATATGAAGAATGGCTTTAATTATTACTAGTCTCATCAAATTCTGTTGAAAAATACGACTGTACCATTGTCCCGCGTTTCGACGTATGCCCTATATTTCAAGCATTACGAAATCTCCTTTTTTACAATTTTATTTCAAAATGATAATTGCATTTTTAGCAATTTCATTATATCGGCGAAATGAAATGTTCTCAACATTATTTTAGCGGTATTTATATATGTATAGCTACAGATAGGAGAATAGCGTAAATATGAGGAAAGTTTCGCAGTAAGTTTCGATGCTGGAGTGGGGGAACACGTTAGCGTGAGCCGCGAGAGGGGTGGAAGCCTAGCTTTCTTCCTAAAAATTTTTGCTTTTTATCCACCTCAGAAACGCGGGACAATGGTACGGCTCTATTTCTCAACCGATTTCAATGTTTTTGGGCTTGTTGGAATCGTTAGGTCTGGCACCTCGTCATAAAGAAGCCCGATTTTTCGATTTGTTTTGCGTTTAAATATTATTAATGCGAATTTTTAAACAATTTTATTTTTTTACGTTTTTTAGAAAATACGGCTTTATTTATGACGAACGGCGAGTCCTAACGATTACAACAAGCCCAAAAACATTGAAATCGGTTGAAAAATAGCGCTGGACAATTCTCCCTCGTTTTTCTTTCATTAATGTTGGCTACAGAGGGCTTGAGGGATCCCGTTAAAAAAATAATTCTTCTTTCATCATTTAAATTGGCCATAACTTGGTTTGTACGTATGTTTAAAAATGGAATCTATGTAAGTACTTTTATATACTTATATGCAGTCATATACCATTAATATTTTAAACTATTGTTATTATATTCTTACAAAATGATTGGCAGGTAATATATTCTTCAAAAATGCAACAACAAGTATCGAAATGGGAAAATAAAATAGAAGTTATCAAATTGTATCCAGGAGCTGCCCCAGTAGCAAGATTGGTCGAGATGACGTCATTATGACCAGAAATCCAGTCATTTTTACATCATTTGAGCCAATTTTGCTACCGGGGTGATTATGTAGAGTATGAGCCATTTGTGGAAATTATAAAATCATTCAAATAGACAATGCTACGGAGGATGATAAATTTAGATTTCGACTAAAAAGAGGCCTGGTATTTTACACTGCGTAAGATCTATAAAATTGTAAGACAAAAATATTAAGATTTATAAATACATATTCATGTTTTTAGAGATATATTTTTCTGTATTAATTTCAGATTATGTTGGAGAATTCGGTTTGGTATATAGTGATACATGGTGCTTATCAATAAACTCTAATACAATAATATTGACATACTTATTTTAATTTAATTTGTGACCTGCAAGTAGTGGAAATTTAAATATTATCACATTTTCGGTTCATAGCCTCCTGTATTGTTATTATATTCTTATAAAATGATTACCATGCAATATATTCTTAAATAATGCAACAACAAGCATCCGAGTGGAAAAAAAGAGTAGAAATAATTTGTATCCAGCAGCTGTATGTTGAGTATGAGCCATTTGTGAATATTATAAAATTATTAAATTATATTATGTTTGAGATGAGCTTTATGTAGCAAAGCAACAATTAAATGGACAATTATATTGTATAATACGTACATATCCAATTTTAATTCAAACCAATTTTCTCTTAAGTATCATTATTTATATAATAAATTTGTCTTATTTACAGGATATGTCAGAAAGAAGAAGGAGCATCTAGAATAGTGGAAAATTGGGTAAACTCTCAAATATTTGCATAAAGGTATGCAGAAAAAAATTTTAACATACGTAAACTGTTGGTGCCTATAATTATTGAAGATACAAGATTTAAGTAATAAATAGATTTTTCATCATTTAAAATTGTCATTAATTGTTGTGTATGTATATTTAAATAGTCAGCTTGGGTACTATTATATTTGAGATGAAGTTTCAGTAGCAAAGTAACAATTGAAAGGAAAATTGTATTATACGTATCCAATTTTAATACAAACCAATTTTCTCTTAAATAGCATTTTTTTATATTATAAATTTATCTTATTTACGGGTTATCGTAGAAAGAAGAAGGGGCATCTACAATGGTGGAAAATTGACTAAGCTGTCACATATTTGCGTGAAGATATGCAGATGAAACATTATAACTTACGAAAATTTTTGGTGACTAATTTTAATGAGGATAGAAGGTTGTAGTAATAAGTAGAACTTTCATCATCTAAATTTGTCAATAATTGCTGTATATATAAATGATATTGATTAATACATAAGAGGATTAATGAAACGTGATTATATTAATTCATTCGCAAATGCAGTTATACAATGCATTGTGAATTGTTATTCAATTAGAAGTGTACTATTTCGTATAGGAGCAGACAATGCTCTAAAATCTTTTATTTTTGCTTACAGAAACTTTTGATAAATCTTTAGAGAATATTGACATTAGACAATATGCTGAAATCCAATTTGTTGGAAAGCGGCAGTATGATGCTGGTGATTTAATCACTGCTCTGTGTGATAAATTAAGTTGCTTGAATCGCGTTGTGCAGCATTATCTAACAAAAACGGACAAATGTAGTACTTCATGTTGTCATACAGATATTAGCGAATCTTATAATAATATTTTATTACTTACGCTATTTGATGGTATGAAGAGTTTGTTAATTCCGAAAAAATTATGCAAAAGTAATTCTTGGAGCACATGAAAGAAATAATTCAGGGCAACTTCTCTAAGTGGAAAAAAACTATTGAATTCTTTGTGCAGTAATTGCATGAGTTCTTTAGAACTTCAGCAAGAAATTGCTAGTACAGTTACTAACAAAGTTCTGATTGTTAAATTATCATTATATAATACCAAAACTGAAAATATAGAAAACGTTAAAGATTGGATTGTTCTTAAAAACTGAAACATTAAAGGTATACCTATTGAGAAATTAGAAATGGGTGATAAAGTTTATAAAGCAAATTGTGCGATTTTCCATGACGGCAAGGATGCTGCAACTGGTCATTATACGTCTATGATACGTACGGATAAATCATGGACATATGCAAACGATCATATCGTTCAAAAGAAAACATGGCCCAGAAATTCAAAAGGTACGTTTATCATAATCTTTGAGGAAATTTAATTAATTCAATATTACGTTATTCGTATCTCTAACGGCTGCTTTTATAAATGTTGAAAGTTGTTATCATGGGTAAAAACATCTTAACATGTTCAACAATATTAGCACCACGGCTGCGTCTAAAACGTCATTTCACTAAATATTGGCCGCAATTATAGCGCCTTCGGCTGCGATATACAGGGCGTTTTTCTAACGGCGGCATATAGGAGATTCGTGTTAGTTGACTATAGCGCTCAGGATGATGGTTTCTGAGAGCGCTGATTGGTCAATATCATGTAGTGCCAACATGAAATGGTCCGTTACCAATAGATGAATACGAAAAATGAGACCCATTCGCCATATTGGAGTGGAGAAGTGTTTACATGCTAGTTGTAGCAGAAAGAGGTGTGAAATGGAAAAATGTCAAATAGTGAGGTTAGTAAAGGAAAAATGGAAAATAATAAATGGAAAGTAAGAATATTCGAACTTTCCAATCATTATTTTCCATTTTTACTTTAGTAACCTCACTATTTGACATTTTTCCATTTCACACCTCTTTCTGCTACAACTAGCATGTAAACACTACTCCACTCCAAAATGGCGGATAGGTCTCATTTTTCTGATTCATCTATTGGTAACGGACCATTTCATGTTGGCACTACATGATATTGACCAATCAGCGCTCTCAGAAACCATCATCCTGAGCGCTATAGTCAACTAACACGAATCTCCTATATGCCGCCGTTAGAAAAACGCCCTGTATCTAGTGAGTAAGCTATTTAAAAATAATACGATTTCCACAATGAGTTTCTATCATTATTAAATTATTTTCTCACTGAGTATCGCGCAGTTTCAATAAAATCTTGTAATACATATTTTTTGTGTAGAAAATTATTGTATCTTTCTTCATAAAAACTATTTATAACGAGTTGATATGTAATTTTTCAGTATATTATTTAAAATGTTGTGCTTTTCCTTTTTTAATATTGTTAATTAAATTGATTATTGTTAACAATATAATTATTTATATATTTCAATTTATATTCCCGTCCAATAAAATTTAATTATTAGAATACACATTCTTTTTTTAAGAGTTTCACTACATTTTGTATTATTTGCATAAAGAAATTCTTAAGATGTATCTTTGTCACATTACAAAAAGCTCTGAGATCCCCCAAAAAAACACTTTCGTGTAAAAAAAAGACGGCAAGTAATTGAAAGTGATTCCACTGAACAAAATAACCTATAAGACCAAACATTTTTTAAACTGAAATGTTACTTTAAAAATTTCTAGGTAAATATATTTCCACACATCAAACATCAATACTTTTACAATAAAAAATAATACATTAAAAACGAAATATTGCAGAAAAAGAATTTTAGACAAAAATATCTGAAAAAATACTTTACATTTAAATATTTCAGAAAAGGAAGTAGTTCTTCTGGTTGCTTAATAAATATATCTGGCCACATAAAGCATGAAGATCAAATAAATTAGGCAAGTAAGTCAATCAATTGGCAACATAAAGCATTGAGATCACATAAATTCAGGCAAGTAAATGAATGAATAATTAATTATTATAGAATTTTTGTATACGTACACAGTGGGAAGTTGAATCGTGTGTGGTTTCAACTACAGAGTAGTATATCTTTTTCCAAGTTAAATTACAGAGTGAAGCTAGCTGAACCACCCACGATTCAATTTCCTACTGTGTACTACTTGCCCGAACGGGCCGAAAAGTGTAAAGTATATTTGAGTCTTCATCAGTTGCACTTTGAACTCTATCATCTACAGTACACATTTGGCCCGTTCGGGCAAGTAGTACACAGTAGGAAATTGAATCGTGGGTGGTTCAGCTAGCTTCACTCTGTAATTTAAATTGGAAAATGATATACTATACTGTAGTTGAAACCCACACGATTCAACTTCCCACTGTGTACGTATACAAAAATTATATAATAATTAATTATTCAGTCATTTACTTGCCTGAATTTATGTGATCTCAATACTTTATGTTGCCGATTGATTGACTTACTTGCTTAATTTATTTGATCTTCATGCTTTATGTTGCCAGATATATTTATTAAGCAACCAGAAGAACTACTTCCATTTCTGAAATATTTAACTGTAAAGAATTTTTTCAGATATTATTGTCTAAAATTCTTTTTCTGCAATATTACGTTTTTAATGTATTATTTTTTATTGAAAAAATATTGATGTTTGATGTGTGGAAATATATTTACCTAGAAATTTTTAAAGTAACATTTGAGTTTAAAAAATGTTTGGTCTTATAGGTTATTTTGTTCAGTGGAATCACTTTCAATTACTTGCCGTCTTTTTTTTACACGAAAGTGTTTTTTTGGGGGATACAAATTTACGTCATATTTATAATGAACATGTAAATAATGATATGTCGTTTGAAAATTTTTGTGATTTATGCTTAATATGTTGGAAACCCAAATGTGGATTTTTGGTAATTGACAAGGATAGTCAATTCAATAGTAGAAGATATCGTAAAGGTTTTGATGAATTTATAATTATCAAATAAAAATGGAGAGAGAGAGAGAGAGAGAGAGAGAACAGAGAGTGTCACATGACAAAAATATTAAAACATACATGATGTGGTTAATTGAAGTTAGTTATATTGTATGTGGCAAAGACAAAACATCATGGAAAAAAACTAACAAAAGTGATAGTGAGAATATGAGAAGTTTAAAACAGGTAGAGAAAGTGAATAAAGCAATTGTTAATGCTAGTATATCAATACGAAAAAAACATCGAGCACTGAAGATGGGTCAACAAGAAGATAGGATGAAAGTTATTAAAAGTTTAGAACCTATTATTCAACCACTACAGAAAATAGTTAATACAACAGATGAAGATAAAATATTAATGAAAATGGAACCGGGGAAAAAAATACGTTTATTAAAGAGAATCCATTCGGAAACATCTACTCCAATAAAAGAAGGTCTGTTGAAGAGAATTCATCCAGAATAATCTACTGCAATAAAGGAAGTTCCGTTGAAAAAAATACGTGAAATTAATTTTAATTCAGAAGAAATAAATACAAATCGTCATACTTCAGCAAATAACGCAATTGAATTAAATCGAACTTTACATGATACATCTCCTACAAATGATAATATAATTAATTTAAATGAAAGTTTTAACAATTAAACGATTGAAAAAGAAACATCATTGCCCATGGAATATATATCAATGGATAAATCACCTGTTTCAAAACAATATGCTACAATACAATCAACTTATGCAAGAGAACTGCTTGGAGGAAGAAATGAAACAATTGATGATGTATTTGGTATATACACCAATCCTCATGATAATAAATTATATTTGGGAAATAAAATCTTTCATATTGATTCCAATGATGTTATAAGAGTAGGTGAAAAAAGGTATCAAGGTACTAAAGGATTATTTGAACTTTTGTTAAGAAAAAAACCTAATGAGACTCTCAATAACGATGAAGATTTAAAACAATATAAAGATATATTACAGTATACAAGTGCACATAGACGAGGTCATATACTCGGTGAACACATTAAAAATAGTAAAGGAGATAAATATATGTTTATTATAAGAACCACTCTTTCCTAAAATAAAAGGTCAATGTTTATGGGTTACTTCTCCCAGTATGTTGCTCAATAAAAACAATAACATTGATTATGTTCATTGGGACGATCCTAATGAACTTGTTGATCGACTACGATTACTCTTTGCATCACAAACTGCAGGAAATAATTCGCATCAAAATGAAATAATATCTATTATTGAAGAGCTTAAAGAGGCTAGATTTATAATAAATTAAAATAATTTTCATATTTTCAATCAGTATCACGATGACCATTGATGTGTTTGGTAAATCTCTAAATGAACGATACCGTTATCGTTGAGTGAAGAAACAGACCTAGAATAGATAATCCTATTGTAGGAACAGTAAATCAAAATGAATCTTTAAACATTAATGGAAGGGAATATGATGCACGCAAAAGACGAATTATAAATTTAGGTGAACCATTAAACCATACAGATGCAGTGACAAAATCATATGTTGATACAGAAGTTAAAAAAAAAAGAAAATAATGAAGATCCAAAAAAAATTGATAAAGTACTTTTACAGAAGGAAATTTCAAATAATATTCAAAAAATTGATTTGGATACAAAAATAAAAGATTTTGATGAAAATTTGCAAAAAAAATTAGAATATTTTAATAAAATAACTACTAATGTACAATTAACGAATGATACAGTAAAAAATGAAATAGAAGAAATTGATTTGAAAAATAAAGCAAAACAATTTGCGGAAGATTTTGACAGTAAGAAGAGTGAAATTGAAAAGATGGAGAGTAATGTGAAATTGTTGAGTGATAGTGTTAAAAATGAAATTAAGAAATTAAATTTGGATGATAGAGTGAAGAAGTTTGAGGAGGATTTTAACAGGAAAAAGAGTGAAATTGAAAAATTGGAGAGTAGTGTAAAATCGTTGAGCGAGAAGCTTCAAGGTGAAATCAAAAACCTAAATTTAGAGAATAGAGTGTTACGTCCCTAACCAATTAATCCCGAAAAACTAAAACTATTTTATTAAAAGAAATAGGATAATTGAATGTGATCCCACATGCCAGAATCTGTAGGCACCGTCGCCGGGACCTTATCTTTGTCGACGTTTGCATCTTGCATCGTGCGACTCTAAGTCCGTGAGAGAATTCTACCTCCCACTCACTCTAAGATGCTTTTATTCCTATTGGCCAAAGATAGGATAAACTCATTTTAAAAAATGTTTTGATTGGCTTAGCCATCTCCCTGGATCACGATCTAGGACCCTGCGTCGGTTAACTCGATTTGTCTTTAAGACAGTTCTAATTGTACCCTCAACGAAAACAGCCTTGCAAGGCTATTATACCTGTTACGGTTAATAAATAAAAAACAATTAAAAATTATCGAAGTCTACTTTGAGTGTGCTGCATCCTTCTACACGAATCCTTCATCGAATTTCCTAAAACTACTACCAGCTGGTAGGTAGCGGTCACTGGAGCCCACAACAAAAACTGTTCCTGAGTTTACTATACAAGTCAGGACATAACAATTGGTGCCAGAAGTGGGATACCGCTCTTTGGGAAAATCATCGAGGACTCGCCATAATATTTGGTAACTCGCTGGACAACGCTGAACGAAGCATCCTATCGCCTATCCAACACTGAATTGGAATCAACATCGAATTAGCCGCCTTGCCAAATTCTGCTTGGGTAACCTCTTCCAACGACTACAACTTCAACCAACGATTGCACCGCATCATCGCTCATCGACGACTCTACTCACCTCGTTATTCCACGATTAAATAGTAAGTCTAAAAAATCGATATGCCTGACGAGCACGGTCCTTATGTGAGTAGATCGATCCCCTCGGGGAATCAATCCGTCGGAGAACGTTCCGTCGCGAATATTAGTTGTTCCGATCAGAGAAACATCGTTAAAAGCGTAATCGAGGGTCTTCCTAGCTATGACGGGACCGACCCATTAGATCTAAACAGACTAGTTAAGAAAATACTTAATGCAAGGAGATACGTAGACAAAGTTGACGAAGAAGAATTAGTTTTCCAAGCAATTAAACACTGCGGAGAAAAAGTGCAGCAACGACTAAAACCGTTAAATATCGAAACGTTGCAAGGACTAGCCGACGCGCTATCTGAAAATTTCCGCCGCGGAGATGAACTCGTAGAGCATATAGAAGAAGCAGTGAAACTCGATCTTCAAGACGGAGAATCCATAGCCGACCTCGCGTGCCGTTTCCGAAAACTAGCTTTGATACTAATAAAGTACACGGAAGAATATAAATGCTTGTCTGCCTCGGAATTCATTAATAGATTTATCGAAAAACTGTATCATCGAGCACTTCCGGAAATAATCAAGAATTTTCTAAGCAATTCTTACCCGACTCTAGAAGGAATAATAGAAGACGGATATAAACTGGCCGATAGACATTCAATAAGCCGAGAAAAAAAATTCTTTAGATCGAACAAATCGAAGGAAAGTTTTAGGATAGCGATGGCAACTCCGACCGCGAAAACGAAAGACAAATGCGATCATTGTACGAGAACCAATCACTCATCGGAGGATTGCTGGTTTAAAGACAAGCAACCCAAAAAGGAGTCACAAAATACTGATTCCAATAGCGAAAAGAAAACCGGAGACAAGAAACTTATTGTGTGTAGATATTGTAAAAAAACCGGTCATGCGATCGATGAGTGTAGAACCCGAATTCGAAATAATGAAAAAAGAAATAAAAATCAAAAAAACTTGAGTCAAGATTCGGGAAACGGAAAAAACCCTCCAAGTTCGAGCGTGGAGTCGAGCTCACAAAATTAATAAAAAACGAAATTCAGCCTGCGTTAATCGCCCACTGTAAATTCGCCAAAGCCTTAGAGAACATAAATCCTCCTACTCTCCTTTTAAATTCCAAGGAACTAAAAAACCCAAAATCCAAATTCCTAATAGACAGTGGTTCACAATTGAACCTCATCAAGTACTCCGAAATCAGGGAACCCTCTCTTATCAACTCACAAGAGATTTATACACTTAATGGGATATCCGAAAAAGACCAGCCCAAAACGCTGGGTCATCTCAATCTCACTATCCAAAATCAACCCTGTCAGTTTCATGTTATATCGGACGAACTACCAATCCCTTACGCCGGAATTTTAGGAAGTCCTCTGCTCACCAAACAAGGTGGGAAATTAGATTTCAAAAATAAGTACTTGGAACTCGGAGGAGTAATCATTCCTTTCCTTGATAAGGAAAGGGTCCTCTTAAAGGCTAGGCACAAAACCCTAATGTACGTGAGGACTAGCGAATCGGAACTTAGAGAAGGCTATTTGCCTCCACTAAAAATTCAAGACGGTATTCTTGTAGGAGAAGCATTGGTTACTAACGATAATGGCATCGCCTACGTATACGCTGTTAATACTCTCGACAAGGACATAGAATTACATGTACCCGTAATTTCACTGTATCCATTCGATACGAGCATAGACGAGGATAATCAAGAGAATGCCACTAGCTCTCCTAACGGTCCTATTAACCAAAATAGGCCAGAGAGAATTTTGGAACTCATAAGGTTAGATCATCTAAACTCCGAAGAGAAAGAACACGTGATGGAGATCGTCACTGAATTTGAAGATATATTTTATCTACCAGGCGAACCTCTCAAGGCCACGAGCGCTACCACTCACCGAATCCTTACGGTGGACAATATTCCCATTAATACCAGGCAATACAGATTTCTCCCTGCTCAAAAGGGAGAGATTCAAGAACAAGTCTCAAATTTGTTAGAATTTAACATAATAGAGCAATCAAAGTCACCGTATAATTCACCACTATGGATCGTCCCCAAGAAGCCCGACTCAAAGGGAAACAAAAGATGGAGGTTAGTTATAGACTATCGAAAACTAAATGACAAAACGATAGGAGATGCCTATCCTATCCCTCTCATAACCGATACCCTAGATCAGCTGGGAGGTGCCAAATACTTCTCGATTTTAGACCTCGCGTCCGGGTTTCATCAAATCGAAATGCATCCAGACGACAAACAAAAGACAGCCTTCACCACTCCTAACGGTCACTACGAATTTAATAGAATGCCCTTTGGGTTGACAAATGCCCCCGCGACCTTCCAAAGACTAATGGATCAGATTCTACGCGGTCTGCAAGGCAACGAATTATTCGTATATATGGACGATATAGTTATTTATGCCCGAACACTCGAGGAACACGCTAAGAAATTCGAGAAACTCGCGGAACGTCTCAGAGAAGCAAACTTACACTTACAAATTGACAAATCCGAATTCCTACGCACTGAAGTAAAATACCTAGGACATATAATTTCCGCGGATGGAGTCAAACCTAATCCAGACAAAATTAAGGCCGTAAAAGAATTTCCGACTCCGAGAAGTCGCAAAAACGTCAGGGAATTCCTAGGCTTGGCTGGATATTACAGACGCTTTATTAAAAACTTCGCTGAATTAGCCAAACCATTATCGGATCTAACAAGTAAAAATGTAACGTTCGAATGGACACCTTCCCAACAGGAAGCTTTCACGTCTTTACGGGATAGACTCTGCGAGGCACCAATTCTCCAATATCCCGACATTGAAAAACAATTCATCGTTACTACCGACGCATCAGGTTACGCGCTTGGAGCTATTTTATCACAAGGAGAAATTGGTCAAGACAGGCCCATAGCCTTCGCTTCGCGCGTCCTAAACAAAGCCGAGCAAAATTACTCTACTACAGAAAAGGAAATGGCAGCCACAGTGTTTGCCCTCAAAACCTTCAGACCTTACCTGTATGGTAGAACGTTTATACTTTACACCGACCATCGACCTTTAGCTTGGGTACAAAATAAGAACGACCCCACGTCGCGTGTAATGAGATGGAGAGAGAGGCTCAAAGAGTTCGACTTCAAAATAGTCTATAAATCCGGCAAATATAATACTAACGCCGACGCTTTATCTTGAAACCCCATCGAAACAGCAGAAGTATACTGGAATTCCTCCAAGAAAACCTCTGGACAATCTACTTCTGGGCAACTAACATCATCTTCAACCAGAACTAGCACTGGAACGACTAGAAGAGTTCCTGCGCAAGGAGTAGCGCCTTTACCTAGGCCTGATCAACCAAAGGAAGGGGCGTCAGCTACGTTAAAAACGCAACCCGGAACTTCTTCGACCTCGGCACCAAAAACTGGAACTGTATCTAAGAAGAAAGTCGTCCTGAATGTTCCACCCAGGAAACCTGCTACAAAAACGGATACCACCAAACCTAAATCCATTTTAAAATCGGCAAAACCCAGTGTCAACAAAGACCCCGATTATAAAGCCTCCTCCTACTCACAACAACAAATTTCGCGAGGAAAATCAGATGCTACTTCTAGCGAACCAAGAGATTGGTGTCGCTATCAATTAAGGGAAAGAAACAAAATCCCAAAAACTCTTAAGGGTTTAGAATCAGAATCCTACCAAAATAAAGCAATCGATAGCGAATTAGAAACGACTGTCGAAACAAGCTCAGAAAGGTCAATCGCCCAAGATTCTGACAACACGGAAGAAACGAATCCGAATACCGCGAGTAATTCACCATTCAATGCCAGCGAAATCACTATGAACCGAGATACTACCTCGCGAAACGATTTAATCGACCCCAAACAACCTCAGATGTCAAGTGAATCGCCAATCATTAACACAAGAAACGAGGCCGGACTACCTTCCAGTACTCCCCTATGCAGAATCACTAAATCAAACGAATTAATTAGACCTAATGATACTACTATTGCCCCTTCTACCAATGCCCTGTTCACGCCAGGAACAGAAAATGATACTGATAATTTTGCAAATTCATCTACCGAGACGATTAAAGAAACGATTACTCATAAAGAGAATGATTATTCTTCATGTCCAGAACTATATAATTTTCGGACCAATCCATTTGCATATCTCCAAGACTCTCCTAGCTACTACCATGAAGAGTCAGCTGACGCGTCACCGACCACTAGCTGTGCCTCGTATAACTCAGAAAATGACGCAAGAAAAAAATCAGGTGATCCCAAACTCAATAACTTGAAGAAAAACTTTATCATACCAAGGGATAACTTAACCATGAGGAAGGACCACATAATATATTTAATTAGATCCAACGGGTCTTTATTTAATTCAATAGGAAATCCCAAAATAAAGCAAACAAACTATCCCATCGGCACAGTCATTGTACAAGGGAAAGGTATTTTTAAAGTCATATATGTTTCTATACTTGACATCTCTACCAATGTCCCTAACGAAACTGACCTACGTATTGCTTTTTCCAATTTAAAAACTGAAATGACTAAATACGACCTCTTCTCTGCCAGGATATCGAATTACCAAGAAAGATTCGGTAACACTACTTGGAACAGAATGGTAACTTTACTAGAGAGCGCCGTGCAAGATAGTGACATTATAATCACTGTTTGTCAAGAATTAATCACCATACCGTCACTCGAAGATAAAGACGAAATTATGAAAGAAAATCACTCGTCACCCTTGGGAGGACATAAGGGAATGGTTAAAACCTATGCCAGGATTAGGAAAAATTATTATTGGGATAATATGAAGGCTGACATCGAAGACTTCGTCAGAACCTGTGAGGTCTGTCAACGGAAGAAATTGGTCCGAATAAAAACAAAACAACCAATGATACTCACAGATACTCCCATGGAACCTTTCGATAAAATTGCCATGGACATAGTAGGACCCTTCGAAATTTCTGAAAAAGGCAATCGATATATACTAACTATGCAAGACCCATTAACCAAATACAGCCTCGCCATCCCTCTATCCAGAGCCACCGCTGACGATATAGCCAATGCATTATTGGAACATTTAATCCTCAAGTTTGGCTGCCCAAAGATTATCCTAACCGATCAAGGTACAAATTTTGTAGGGAAAATCATGAAAAGCATGACAAAATCCTTGCAAATTGAACAAATCAGGACCACGGCGTTTCACCCTCAATCAAACGGATGTCTCGAAAGAAGTCACCAAGTATTGGTTGACTACCTTAAGAGCTACACCAACAGGAAAAACTGGGACAAGTGGATAACCACTGCCGTATTCAATTACAATACCAGTAAGCACGAAGCCACTGGATATACTCCCATTGAGATAGCCTTTGGCAAACCTGCACGAATCCCTTTCAAATTTCCTTCCTTGGATAATGCAATTACAGTGGACGAGTATACGCAAAATCGAAAAAACCGTTATCTTGAAATGCTAAACGACGCTCGTACGCGCCTCGAGAGGTCTAAATTAAAATCGAAAGAAAGGTATGACAAAAACGTAAACCCCGTCGTATTCGAACCGGGACAACACGTCTACCTTACAAACAATATCAAGCATGGTAAACTGGATGATAATTATAAGGGACCTTATCTCATAACTAGAGTCATTCCAGAATGTAATAATTTAGAAATAGAAATGTCTAAGAATAAGAAAAAAATCGTTCATTGCGATAGATTTAAGTTAGCCTTTACTAAGTAGCATGACATTTTCAGATGACAATGTACCACGCAGTTCTCGTCACGCTGACGCTGTGTGCGATAAGATCATGCTCAGGTTTCATCGCCTTCGACTGTGGAACGCCAATTACAGAAATAAGTAATTTCAATGCAATAGAATTAGAAGAATGCGTGGAACCTATTCCGAAACCCAAGGTCACCCAAACTAAAATCCAACTCCTACAGTCCCAAAATTTCCATTCGATACCTGTCAAACAATGCAAAATTGAAGTGAAAAGATTAATTTATCATTGTGGAATGCACTCCCACATTTCCATGGTAAATTTAGGACTCGCGGAATACATAGAGGATACCTCTCGCGAAGCTTGTCTAAAAATATTTCATACCAACATGTATAACGGGAAAAACACTATTTTCAACCAAATACCAATTAACGGAACTACTTCCGTGCTGTGACGTTCGCCGGAACTGTAACTAACGAAGGCACTTGCCAAGGCGAAAGATATTCGGATTACTACGGGTCTTGGAATAACGTGATCGTCACCGGAGTAATTAAATTCACGATATTAGAATATGACGCTCAGATCAATTTATTGACGAATCAAATCGTACTACGCTCTGGAGTTCGTTGCACTTATCTAGAAGGCCACTGCCTAGACACGGAGGGCGGTAATACTAACTGGGACGTAATTCAAACGGACCAATGCAAATTCTCGTACTACAACGTGCTTTATGAGGGGCCCGCGGAAAACATTAGGGGAGACACACTAGAAAAACTAGGCCAAGAAATCTATTCAGTTGCTATAGGGGATACCTCCTTTGCCCTAGCCGTCAGTACCTACCAAATGGTATGCGGATATAAAATACAGAAAACCGAACACCCTACTCTATTTATTATAGACGATAAGGACGGTAAATTCTTTACTAAAAGGACTTCTCTAGCCACGCGAGATATGGACATTCTGTCATATGTGAATTCTAAAATAGTCTACGTTGAAAAGAAAATGAGAAACCAGATCGCAAAATTGTATAATCTACTCACGGTAGAACAATGTAAAATTAAAAATGAACTCCTGAAAACTCAATTAGGCTATCAACCTCAGGATCCTGCTTATTTCGCGTATTTATTTATGAGAAAATTTGGTTACACGTCAATTAGAACCGGAGACACTATTCGCATTGTCAAATGTTTACCGGTAGAAGTAAGTCTACGCGAAACTACTGAGTGTTATAATCAGCTACCAGTCTTCAAGGGTAATGACAGTTACTTCATGACCCCCATAACAAAAATATTACTTAAAAATGGAGATCATACCGAATGCAATAAAATTCTCGCATCTACCTATCTTATCAATAACACGTGGCTCGAATTTACGCCGCAAGTCAGTAGGGCTATCCCCCCTATGAAATTAACTGCGTCGCCCTCTCCAAATTTCACATACGAATCGCCGCATAACCTGGCCGCGAGTGGAATTTATTCCAACCAAGACATACTAAGACTACATGAAAATATTATGTTTCCGATGGAAAAATCCGCCATAATCCATACTATATCTCGCGAAGCCACAGGGCACAATGACGGAAATCATAACTTACGAATCAATAGTCTCCTAGATGAGGCAACACTCCAGAGCCAAATAAAAAAATCATGGGACAAGTTCTTTAATTTTCTAAACTCAATCGGAAATATTAGTGCCGCATTATTAGGAATCTTCGTAATAATTAACGCAATAAAATTCGTATTAGATGCTCTAATAAATGGATACGCTATCCATTCGGTGGTAGGATAGAGCGTTTGGTTACTCGCCGCCATATGGAATACCTTAGCTAATTTTGTAATACATACTAAATCAAGAAAACCTAATTCGGACGTAGAAAACCCCGTGGAAAACGAACAGGGAAATAGGACGTACGCTATCCCTATCGCCCCCTCCACTAAACCAAAGCGCAACGAGTCCTTTAAACCTATCCCCCATGACCTACCTCAACCGATTCCTCGTCAAGAGATGCCTCACCTTAACCCACCTATTTCTCAAGACCTGTACCCTAGATTATAAATTTAAGCGCATCATAAACATTTTGTATAAATGTAAGCAAATCAAAGCGAGCCTTCGCTTCTAGCCTACTGTATGTAAGCTTAATAACTTTTAAGTCACTCTACACAGGTCGACATACCAATATATTATAATCAAACCATGTAATCATTCTAGAATTAAGTTATGGACTGCAACATTGTGGCTTATGGGATTAACATCTTAAACAAATGATCGAGGACGATCTATCACTAAGGAGGGAAGTGTTACGTCCCTAACCAATTAATCCCGAAAAACTAAAACTATTTTATTAAAAGAAATAGGATAATTGAATGTGATCCCATATGCCAGAATCTGTAGGCACCGTCGCCGGGACCTTATCTTTGTCGACGTTTGCATCTTGCATCGTGCGACTCTAAGTCCGTGAGAGAATTCTACCTCCCACTCACTCTAAGATGCTTTTATTCCTATTGGCCAAAGATAGGATAAACTCATTTTAAAAAATGTTTTGATTGGCTTAGCCATCTCCCTGGATCACGATCTAGGACCCTGCGTCGGTTAACTCGATTTGTCTTTAAGACAGTTCTAATTGTACCCTCAACGAAAACAGCCTTGCAAGGCTATTATACCTGTTACGGTTAATAAATAAAAAACAATTAAAAATTATCGAAGTCTACTTTGAGTGTGCTGCATCCTTCTACACGAATCCTTCATCGAATTTCCTAAAACTACTACCAGCTGGTAGGTAGCGGTCACTGGAGCCCACAACAAAAACTGTTCCTGAGTTTACTATACAAGTCAGGACATAACAAGAGGAAATAGATTCGAGGAAGAATTTGACAACAGGAAGAGCGAAATTGAAAAATTGGAAAGTAATGTAAAATCACTGAGCGAGAGTGTTAAGAGTGAAATTAAAATTTTAAACTTGAACGATAAAAGGAAGAAATTTGAGGAGAATTTTAACAGGAAGAAAAGTGAAATTGAAAAGTTGGAGATTGGTGTGAAATCTCTGAGTGACAGTGTCAAGAGTGAAATTAAAAAATTGAATTTGGATTATAAAAGGAAGAAATTCGAAGAAGACTTTAACGGGAAGAAAAATGAAAATGAAAAATTGGAAAATAGTGTAAAGTCATTGAGCGAAAAGCATCAAGGTGACATTAAAAATTTGAATTTAGACGATAAGAGGAACAAATTGGAAGAAGATTTTAGTAAGAAGAAGAGTGAAATTGAAAAGTTGAAGAGAAGTGTGAAATTATTAAGCGAAAAGCTTCAAGGTGATATTAAAAATATGAATTGGGATGATAAGAGGAAAAAATTCGAGGAAGATATTAGTAGAAAGAAAAACGAAATTGAGAAGTTGGAAAGTTGTGTGAAATCGTTGAGCGACAGTGTGAAGACTGAAATTAAGAAGTTGAATTTGAATGATGGAATGAAAAAATTCGAGGATGCCTTTGACAGGAAGAAGAGTGAAATTTAAAAATTAAAGAATAATGTTAAATATTTGAATCAGAATGTTAAGGATGAAATTAAAAAAGTGGATTTAAGCAATCAAATTAATAAATTTAACAAATTTTTGAACAGAAACAAAATAAATTTGAAAATTTGGAAAATAAAATGAAAACTATAAACGATTATGTTAATAATGAAATAAAAAAAAATAGATTTATTACAAGATACTTTTAATAAGGATACAAATAAAAGTTTGAAAGATATTAATAAATTAAAAACTGACTTTAAAGCTCTAAATGATGATAGCAAAGGTGAAATTAAGAAATAAATGGACTTTGGTGTAAGCATGATAAATACATTAGCCGAGGAAATTAAACGAATGAAAGACCAAAAAAACCATACTATTGTTACGTTAGGCGCTGCGTCAGCAAAGCAGCGTGGCTCAAATGGCTTCCAAATATAATTGGGTCAGGAGAGACACTGCTGAATTGCGTTAACAGAGCCGACAATACAATCGAAATGTCAGTCTTCGAGCGGCGAAAGATCGACAAGGTCAGCAGGATTCGTGGTATTTAAAATAGAAGAGAAAATGCCTCTTCATTAGAGTTCAGATGTGTGTGACTAGCAATTGGATTTCTAGTTTATCTTACGGTCCAATTGGTTGTGTGGTTCGATGTGGTGGTCGTAAGATGTTGGCAAATTTCTGGACGGCAGTGGTCGTTGTAAGATGAGGCAGGTTGTGTGGTTTCAATGGTCGTCGTAACAGATTGTCGGTTTAAATCGTAGATGTTTATTTATAAAGTCGCGTTGACACGGGTTATAATTAATCTAATTCTTAAACTACCAGCACTTCGTTGGCCGGGCAAAAAGAAGTGTTGAGCTATCTGCTCCTTAGGGCTCGGACGCGACTCGCGGCAGTGAGATGCACAGGATAACTAAAATTTGGTCGGTCGGTGCGGATTATAAATGCGAAAATTTTGGGGGAGGTGGTGCAAGACCTCCTGTGTCTCGCAACACCTTCCAGCCTGCGTCTCACTAGGTCGGGTCGTTGATCGTCGTCCGAGCATTGACGCACCCAGCCGGGAATTTCGGGTGTCAACATTGAGCAACGGTCTCGAGCTTCGTGCTCCGCTAAGTGACCGGAAGTCCCGATGTCGAAACAGCCAATTCAACACTTTTCTTATAATTTCTTATTTCTAGCTATTCTACTTATTACTAAAATAACCTATACTGGGGTTGGAAATACAGGGAACAGACCCCTACGTTACACCTCCCCCCTTAAATGGGACAATATCCCAGGCGGGTTAATGTTCCGCTGAAAAAGAAAAACACAGGGTTCGGTTACCTGTACCTTTCTTTTACGGAGATAGGGAGTCTCGGCGATTAAAGGGCGCCCGTGGTGCTGGGACGTATTGTAGCATGGGTATGTGCGACGCCATTTGGACCGGTGGGATGCTGACAGAACATGCTGGTAGCATCGGGGTTTGTTCAGTCTGTGTTGTTGGTAGGCTCTGAACCGTGATAGCAGTGGTTACCTTTTCCAAACTCCCAGCGCCGGACGCCCTTAATTTTACTATTAGAACTACGCTTAAGGCTATAATGATGAGAAGGAGAGTCCCTGATGAAGCGTAGGTGATGGTGTGAGATGTTTGAAATAAGTCGTCCTGGCGTTGAAGGTCCTGAGCTTGGTGCTCGATGTCCTTGAGGGCTATGCTATTGGAGCTGTGGGCCCAATCCGTGAGGGGCTGCTGCAGGATTGGATGGATCTGGAGTAGTTTCTGCAGTGCTGGTTTCTTGGGAGTTGGTAGCAGCTCCAGTAGAGGTAATGATGTTAAAGCCTCGAAGTGTTCTGTGCGCGCTGAGGAGATGGTATGCAGGGCCTTTACGCGCACGGTATTTGTTTCTGCTCGACATCCCGGTTCCAGGCGGAGAATACCATTTCCTGTAAGGATTTCCGAATCCTGCAGCATTCCCTCACAGTCTACTCGGTGTTCCTCTTTGGATGCTAGGGAGTAGAGCCAACTTCCCGGGGTCTCCAGCTGGGTCCAGTAGCTGCCCGAAGAGGCTGCCAGACGCACATCGCACTGGTCCCAATTTGTAGCCTCGTGATGTAATAGGAGGCCTACTTCGCACTCCTGATTGAAATGGATCGGCCGGAGCGGAGGGCCGGACGGGCACAGGAAGATGGTTTTCTTGTGAAAGCACGGTGCCAGTTGGACTCGGGAGAGGAAGGAATAGTATTTAGCGGGGGAGGTGACACAGAGTTAGGGTTGGGATGGTTGGATGAACATGGATAAGGTGTGATTTGGTTCATGATTTTGATGCATGGGGTAGAGGTGAGTTCGGTAAACGTGGTGGTATTCATTGGCTAGAAGGGGAACCTCGAGGATGATGATCAGGGAGCCTTGCTGGCAGCGTACGTGGAGTCGAGAGAGGTCTTGAATGTTCTCCATGTGTAGGTCGATGTCGTTGAAGGGCAGCGCCAGTTTGGTTTCCTGTACAGCTTCTTTCAGTACCCGAAAAAGGTTGTCAAGGGAAAAAATGGCGGGGTGAATAGATCCTTGGCGGGCCAGTAGGACGGCGTCTACTAGAAGTAGTACGGTGGAGTGATACTGTTCGATCTGGTGTTCAATTCCCAAGAGCCATCTCTCATGGGCATCAACGAAGGCTAGTCGTTCGAGGTCCTCATCTCTCTTGTTAAAGGCTGCTGCAAGTTGAAGGGTTTGATTTTGCAGTGCTTGGGTGGATATGGTAAGATTTGTGATGTGGTCGTGTAAGTTGGCAAATTCCGACCGGACGATGTGGGTCTGGTTTTCTAGAAGCTGGGCTGTTCGAACTCCCTTTTCTTGAAGCTTTGCCATTTCGGAAAGGTAATATTGTCCGTCTTCTTCGGTAAGAACACCGAAAAGATTTTTGGAGAGCCCTCCGATGAAGCTTAGAGGGGCCGATCGGCGGGCACGGCTAATTTGTGGTACACCCATACCTTGATGGAGGATGTTGTTGTACTGTTGGGTATCATTTATGCGCTGTAGGATGGCCGCGATCTTTTCCCTTCCGATGCAGTTCCCAGCCAGTCTGCAGGAAGTTTGGTATGCTTGATTAATGGCTACTGGGTCAGGTTGGTGGGCTAGTAAGCCCTGGATATCGAGAGTAATAGCGATTCGCCATTGCTTGGAGTAGTACTGAAGAGTGGCAATTTTCTCAGAATAAACTCCGGAATTATGACGTAAGCGGGTGATTTCGTAATGGGGGGAAGCAGGTGTTTCGGTGAAAAGGGTGAAGAGGCACAAGATGATGATCATGGTGAGTTCTGGTCTCAGATGAGTTGCAGAGGTTGGCGTTGTCGGTGTTCCTTGTCTTGGTGGATAGTTGATCGAGGGTTGTAGCTGGAGCCAGCGGATCCGCTATTATGGGCCGGTAAGACTAAAGGGTTGCCTAACCCGGAAGGTTAAGGGCTAAGTCGTTGATTTGTAAAGAAAGAGAAAACTGTTTTGGATTGTGAGCTGTAACAACAGAAGGGGTTTGACTTAAAAACAAATAGAGCAGAAATTTTTTTTTTTTTTTTTACGAAAGTATATGGGCCGGGTTTAGCATGTCGAGATGTTTAGTGAAACGTTTCCCGTCTTCGGTTATTAGAACAGCGTTATGCTGAGGTGTCACGGTGTCGATTCGGTAGGGACCAACGTAATGGGGGTCAAATTTATGTAGTCTAGGTTCTTTCAGCACATATACTAAGTCTCCAGGATGAAATGTCACGGGATTAACTTTGCGGTCATAGTATTCTTTGGATTTTTCCTTGGCTTTGATTGCCCGTTCGCGAGCGAGTTCTTGAACGACCTGAAGTTGTTGTTTTAGCTCGGTGGAATAGGAGTCGAAAGTAGGTAAGTCTTCAACAGGACCTACCGCTAGGGGTGAGCCAGCTTTCCTGCCATAGACAAGTTCGTATGGGGTATACCCGGTTGCTTCATGCACGGAGTTATTATAAGATTGCATGCCGAAGGGTAAGAAGTGGTCCCAGTCGCAGTGCCGCGGGATGGTGTGTCTGAGGTAGTCGATGAGTACTATATGGCTACGTTCCAGAGACCCGTTGGTCTGTGGTCGATAACCTGATGTTGCGAGGTGCTCTATATCAAAAAGCCGGGTAAGGTGTTTTATCAGCTTGCCTAAGAAACTTGTACCACGGTCAGTGAGTATAGCGCGTGGTTTTCCATGCAAGGTAATGAAGTGACGAGCGAACGCATCGGCGATGGTTACCGCACGTATATTTGGAATGGCCACGGCAAAGCAGTATTTGGTGAAATTACACTGCATAGTTAGGATATGTACATTTCCCGAGGATTTGATGGGCAAGGGCCCTACAGTATCCAGAGCTACCTTATCGAAAGGTATGCTAGGAGTATCCGTGATAAGCATAGGAAGGCGAGTTTTAACTCTTACCAGCTTCTGCCTTTGACATTCTTCACAAGCTCGTACTACGCGTTGTACGTCCTTGTGTAACCCCGGCCAGTCGTAATGTTCCCGAATTCTGTGGAATGTCTTTGTCACTCCCTTATGGCCCCCAATGAGGCCGCCATGATAGTCTGAGATGATTTGTAGGCGTACAGATGCGGGGGGCTTTATTATGTCTCCGTTGCAAATCGTTATCTTCGTGGAAGAGTCCAAGAATGTTTTACTCAGCACGGAGCTCAAGTAACGACTTGTGACTCGGCACGCTCCAATTTTAAACGGAGATATGCGGAAAGACTTTAAATCTAATGATATTCATTGATCGTACAGGGTCTTCAGGGCTAGACCAATTTCATCGTGGCTTGGAGAGAGACGTTCGTGCTGGTGTGTTACTAGCAGAAGAATGAAGTGAGTTTTATAGGAAAAAGTATGTGAGGAGTTAGGGACTAGGGAAGCCTTCCGCACCTCCTCCAAGTCTAATCTTCCCGTTTCTATTAGCATACGACTGACGGCGTCTTGAAAGGTGCAATCACTGGCTATCAAATGAACTGGATGGTCGGGTTCGCGAGCCAGGATGAAGGGTGTTATACTGATATTGCTGTTGTAGAGTGGGGGTCGTCGGTCGCTGGGAGCCGGGTCAGGCTCAATGGTTTGTAGGTCAGCAGTCAGACTGATGTCAAATGAATTAGGGATTGCTGGTGAAATCTTATTTGTGTTCACGACGGTGGTATTTAGTTCTGTTTCGGAGTCGGTTTCTTCTTCGCTATCCTGGTGAATATCCTGCGGTAGCATGGTAGATCGTACAATGGGCCTCAATCCTGGTAGTCCGGATGGAGAGTGTGAAGAATGGGGAGGGGACATAGCTTCAAGTTGGTCAATTTCCTTGCCGAGAGGCACACCCTTGTGCAACTCGCGTTCTGGGCTGGAGCTAATCTCCTGTAGGTAGCTTATCTCCTTATCGTCGAGCGGGGTAAAATCTTCTCCGCTGGTTTCAAGCAGGATGCTCGATTCTTCTTGGTCGTCTACGTCTAGATTATCCTCGAGGGTTACTTCATGCATAAGGGTCGGAAGCATGGTGGGTCTAGCGGGGACCTCTTCTATGACAGAGGACTCTTCATCGGAGGACTCTGCCTCGTCGGACGTGTCGGGCTCGGCGTAGTTGACGCGAGCGCAAGGTTTTCGAGGCCGAAGATCGCGGATTCTTGAACCTAGCGTAGGAGGGTCGGGCTCGGGTTTCTTAATCTTTGGAAGATAAAGAGGATCCTTAACTACTAAAGGCAAAGCGAGAGGTACTGGATTACGCGAGAGCGCGTCAGCATTTTCGTTCAGGCTGCCTTTCCGATAAATGATTTCTTAATCAAATTCTTCGGTACAGAGTTTCTATCGTTGTATTCGGTTCGTTGGGTCAATGGTCTTGCTTAGCCATACTAGTGGCTGATGGTCGGTAACCAGGGTAAATTTTCGTCCGTAGATGTAATGTCGGAATTCCTTCAAGGCATAAACTGCACAAGCCCTTCTTTCTCTGAGGTCGAGTATCGAGTTTCAGGGTCATGTAGAGTTCGAGATGCGTAGGCGATGGGGTGATCTTGGCCTAGCTTGTCTTAGCTTAAAATGGCTCCGATGGCGCAGTCTGAGGCATCGCACGTCACAATGAAGGGTTCTTGAAAGTTTGGATAGGCTAGTACGGGAGCTTCACACTGTTTATCTCGCAAGTCTTCGAAACTAGCTTGGGTTTCCTCTGTCCATTTGAAGGCGACCCCCTTTTTTAGGAGACGAGTCATAGGCTTAGCTCGTTCGGCGAAATTTGGTATGAATCGACGGTAGTAACCGGCCAATCCCAGGAACTGCTCGATGTTGGTAGCGTTCTGGGGAACCGGAAATTCTCGCACGGCTTTGAGCTATCCAGGATGTGGTTGGACTCCATCGCGGCTTACTATATGCCCAAGGTAGGCAATTTGGCTTTTGAGGAATTGACACTTATCAGTCTGTAGGCGGAGGCCGTGCTGTCTCAGTTGATCAAATAACTGGCGACACATAGTCACGTGTTCGTTGATGGTTCTCGTGAACACTATGATGTCGTCAAGATAGACGAGCACACTCTGTCTTTGCAGTTTAGCGAGGACCTGGTTCATCAATCGTTGGAAAGTGGCCGGGGCATTCTTCAAACCAAACGGCATGCGAGTATATTCGTAATGTCCCTTAGGTGTAGAGAAGGCGGTCATTGCTTGGTCTTTAGGTTGCATTCGTATTTGATGGAAACCGCTGGCGAGATCGAATACGGAAAAGTAATTAGATCCTCCTAGCTTATCCAAACTACCGGTGATTATCGGCAACGGGTAGACGTCGCCCACGGTCTGTTCGTTAAGTTTTCGGAAGTCCGGGACTAGGCGCCATCTCTTGTTCCCTTTTGAATCCGGAGCCTTTGGTACGATCCAGAGGGTAGAATTATATGGTGATATAGAGGGGACCACTATCCCGTTCTCGATCAGGGCATCGACTTGTTTCTGCACTTCCTCGTGCAAGCTCTGTTCGATGGGGTATTGGCGGACCTTGAATGGCCGTCCACCGGGCGTGTTGATCTCGTGTGGAACTCCGGTGCGATCCTCGGGATTTGCCTTGTCACCATTTATGTAGAAAAGGTCCGAGTACTCCCGGATGAGCTCGCGCACGGGAGAATGATCTTCTGAAAAAGGGCTGTCCAATTCTCGGAAGTAGGTCTCTAGTTTGTGGATCCTTTCGGATTGGTTCAGGGGCTCCGGGAACCCAGGCTCGTACTCATAGGGCAGAGGACGCTGAACCACTGCCTCAGAGTGAGAGGGGGGTGCGGCTTCACAATCGAAGGGCCAGGGAATGGTGGTTGGATCCTGGGCTACACACGCGGTAATTGAAGGTGTTCGCGGGACTTCAACTGGTTCTCCTTGCTTTATATTCTGCATCGTGTCAACATTTTTGAAGCGCAATGGGTGAATGGGTCGATTTTCCGTAACCAGAGTGTACATTGTGTATGAAACTTGAGCTCCAGCTTGGTTAAGGAATGGAGCTCCCAATACGCAGACATAAGGTAATGAGAGATAGGGGACGATTTGGAAAGCGTAGTGGTCATCGTTAAGGCCAAGGTCGGTAGATCCTATAAATGCAGCTACTGAATGTAAGTCCTGGACCCCCTTTATGTCCGGCGGTGTCCGAGGAGTATCTGGTCTTAGAAACTGGGTCTGGATTATGTTGACTTCACAGCCAGGATCACATAGGAATGTTCCCTCGACGATATTCAGCTGCGGTACGTTTTTGAGGACTACAGAGATGGCGGGGGTATAGTATACCCGAGGTTTGGGATCCCGTGGTTTTGGTTTGGACATCAAGGATGGTCTCCGGAGGAGACTGATGGTCGCGATTTGCTCGGAGGGCTCGAAGACGCGGCTTTCAGTCGAGCTTAGGCGGAGTTTAAATCTGCTGGCTCTTCTGTGGCTGTCAAATTGGCAATTACCGGCCCCGAGGATCTGGATATCGATCTGCAGTTGGCGAGGACGTGACCTGGTCGTCGACAATGGGTGCAAAATGCTTCGGGATTATAGGGATCTCTAGGCCGCGGAGGTGCGGTAGTGGCCATACCCGACGGCGGATGACATGGGCACACCGGGTACGTGGGAGTGGTAGCAGGTAAATGATACGAAGGAGAGGGAGCGGGGATGTAGTAAGGCTGGGGGGTTTGTGGATATCTCGGGATCGCTGGATACGAATTCGGGGGAGGACTAGGATAATGAGCCTGGTAGCTGGAGTAGGCGGATGAGGCCTTCCTAACCTCGCGTTGTGTTATGTGAAAGCTAGCCACACGAGCGTAATCGAAAGCGTCTCTCAATGTACCGGGCTGTCTGTGTGCCACTGCTACAAACAGATCTTTGGTCAGTCCATTGAGGAAGTACTCTACCACTTGTGCCTCATGTGTCTCACGGCAGGCGTCAGCGGCTACTCTCCCGAATGTACTCTTGAAGGCAGCCAGAATGGCTGTATGCAATTTTCCGGTACGTCCTATATAATCATGGACTGGTTCGTTGTGTCCCATTTCGAGGGCCCCTAACTGAGTGACAAGGGATACATAAGTCTGGGGAGGGCTAAATTTGGCGCGGAGATGTGCTATAAACTCTCGGAAATCGGCGAGGTTTAGGCCCGCGATACTAGTTCGTGCCGGACCCGTGAGTTTGGCCTTCACGACCGGTAGGATTTCGGCCCGACAAGCATCGGACATCGCGGAATATCCATTTTCGAGACGTTCGATAAAGTAATTGAGATGCTCGAAGGAACCGTCGAATTCGGGTACAGAACTCAGGATCATGGCCGCCTCCCCTCTTGGGGAGTACGGTCCCGAGGTGGTGATTAAGCCATCCGCTACATGCGCAGTGTTGTCAAGGGTAGAATATGATGGGTTATGCATCATGGTGGAAGTTGGAGATCGGACAAGTAAATGGTTTGCGTTGAAAGGAGATGGAGGTGCACTGCCTTGTAGAACAGTGGGTGGCGACATATGGGATGCTAATTGTAAAAGAAAGATAAGTAATAGTACGAATTGCTGTCAACAAATCAATGGCTCATACCAAGAGTATATATATATATATATATATATAAAGAACAAAACACTCGAGGAATCCCACCGCTGTCACCAGTTTGTTACGTTAGGCGCAGCTTCAGCAAAGCAGCGTGGCTCAAATGGCTTCCAAATATAATTGGGTCAGGAGAGACACTGCTGAATTGCGTTAACAGAGCCGACGATACAATCGAAATGTCGGTCTTCGAGCGGCGAAAGATCGACAAGGTCAGCAGGATTCGTGGTATTTAAAATAGAAGAGAAAATGCCTCTTCATTAGAGTTCAGATGTGTGTGACTAGCAATTGGATTTCTAGTTTATCTTACGGTTCAATTGGTTGTGTGGTTCGCTGTGGTGGTCGTAAGATGTTGGCAAATTTCTGGACAGCAGTGGTCGTTGTAAGATGGGGCAGGTTGTGTGGTTTCAATGGTCGTCGTAACAGATTGTCGGTTTAAATCGTAGATGTTTATTTATAAAGTCGCGTTGACACGGGTTATAATTAATCTAATTCTTAAACTACCAGCACTTCGTTGGCCGGGCAAAAAGAAGTGTTGAGCTATCTGCTCCTTAGGGCTCGGACGCGACTCGCGGCAGTGAGATGCACAGGATAACTAAAATTTGGTCGGTCGGTGCGGATTATAAATGCGAAAATTTTGGGGGAGGTGGTGCAAGACCTCCTGTGTCTCGCAACACCTTCCAGCCTGCGTCTCACTAGGTCGGGTCGTTGATCGTCGTCCGAGCATTGACGCACCCAGCCGGGAATTTCGGGTGTCAACATTGAGCAACGGTCTCGAGCTTCGTGCTCCGCTAAGTGACCGGAAGTCCCGATGTCGAAACAGCCAATTCAACACTTTTCTTATAATTTCTTATTTCTAGCTATTCTACTTATTACTAAAATAACCTATACTGGGGTTGGAAATACAGGGAACAGACCCCTACGTTACACTATAAAACCTAACTTCCCACCAATTCCTACAGTACCTTCAGTTATTCCAGAGAATGAACCTGGTAATTTTGAAGAATTATTGAAAAGATTACACGAACTGTTGGATAAGGGAAAACAGAAATTAGTAAAGAAAAAAAACAACTTGTTGATGAATTACATGCTTCAGCACGAAAAAATTTTTTTAGAAGACGAGTTATTGTTCATAGATATGACGATTTGTGGCAAGCTGATTTAATGGATATGCGATTTTATTCAAAAATTAATCTAAATCATTATTATATATTGACAATTATCGATGTGTTTTCAAAATATGCTTGGGCTATACCAATTAAAACTAAAAGTGGAAAAATGTTGCTCATGCATTTTCCAAAGTTTTAGAAGAGAGAAAACCAAAAAAATTTGCAAACTGACGATGGAACAGAATTTTACAATACAAATTTTCAGCAACTAATGGAACATCATGGAAATAATCATTATTCAACGTATTATATACTTAAAGCATCAGTATTTGAACGTTTCAATAGAACATTGAAGAGCAGTATGTGGAAAATGTTTACGCTTAATGGAAATTATCAATGGCTGAACATACTGTCAAATCTAGTTAAAGATTACAACAATTGTAAGCATAGAACTATTGGTATGTCTCCACAAAGTGTAACAATTGAACGAGAAAAAGATTTATTGAAAAATGTGTATAATTTCATAAAAATAGCTGCACAGGCAAAGTATAAAGTTGGCGATGCTGTTCGTATAAGTAAATATAAACATTTATTTAATAAGGGTTATAGACCCAATTGGGAAACAGAAGTATTTAGAATAGAAAAAGTTCAAAGAACAAATCCAATAACATATTTATTAAAGGATTCTACTGGTCAATCAATAGCCGGTGGATTTTACGAGTATGAACTACATAGTGTTGCAAATCCTGATGTATACTTAGTAGAAAGAGTATTACGGAAAAAAGGAAGTAATGTTTTTGTAAAATGGTTAGGATTAAATTCAAATCATAATTCGTGGATTAATAAAAATAACGTATTATAATTATTATTGTAATTAAAATATCTTTTTTAAATAAACAGTTTTATTAATTCTCATAATTTACTTGTATTACATTTTTATGACCCCATGTTAATGTATCGGTTAAATTTGCTATTAAATATCTTTTATCATCGTATGGACTTAGCGCTATTTTCTCCTCACAAATTGCAAAAACATTATGTAAATTTGATCTTATTATATTTTGCTTACACATTAATGTATTGAAATTTTTTAAAGAATCTATATAATCATCAAATTCTATATTTTTTACAACATGGCTTTTAATACCTTTAATTCATTTTTTATCCTTATTCACACCGTTGATTCGATATGCATACATTTTTGATGGAAGTCCAACATATTCTGACATTAAATTACAGTTACATTCATCCTTCATTAAACCAATTACTTTTTTATTAACCAAAAGTATATTATATATATTATTAATAGGATAATCACTTGTATCAAAATAATCTATTTTTTCTCGAATGAAATCGTAAATATTTTCACACTTAAACTCATAATTTAAACTATCGGTATCAGTATACAAAAGTTTTACGTCTAATTTGAATTTTGGTAGAATTACATCATAGTGAAAGCTATATAAACATACTTTAGATACAGCTAAAACGCACATTTCAATAAATATTGGTTTATCAATAATAATATTTAATTTATTCATTTGTATTGAAACTAAATTTACGTCAAAAATTGAAATTCGATAAAAATTTGGTTTTGATACTAATGATCTTACACCGTATCTACCTCCCCAATTATTTTTTATATTACACCTCTTACGTACATTTTCTATAGTTTTACCAAAAACAGCATTATTTATTAATTTGTATAAATTGTTCTCAAAATCACTATTACTTTCAGTTCGTAATTTAGTATTCAAATCAATATAACTCTTCAACCAAAATGATTGTTTAAATTTTAAAATTCTATGTATTTTTTCCAAAACCAAACCATGATTTAAAGCTTGTTTCAAATTTCTATAATGCATTACATAACGATGTTTATTATTTTATGTTGCTAATAGCTTTGAAATTTTTGAATTTGTGGGTTTTTTAATTTCCGGACACAAGGGTAAATCTCTTTGTAAATCATGAATTTTTTCAGAATAAGAAAGATCAACTTCTACGATGTATCCTGTATCTGAATCATCAGCATAGTCATTTATATTGAAATTTTCACAATTCTCAGCCCATTCAAAATGTCCAAAAGGTAAAGCTTGAGACATTGCCCAACCATATAAATTGTTTACATCAAAATACATTAAATAACGAGATGACTCACTTGAATTATAATTTGATTAAAATTTATTTTTTGCCTTGGCATACCTATTAGAATATTGACTGAGACCAACTCTTACCTCTTATACCTCGTTCAATAAATGTTAACATATCTATATCAGTTACTAATTCCAACTTAATATCAGTATAAAATAACATTACATCCCATGTATAACTTGGTAAACTAAAATAATGAACTGGATCAAGTCTATAATTATTTATACATGATTTTCTAAAATTCTCAAAAATATGTGCCAACAACAGAACATCTGTTTTTAGATACAAATCAGAATATTCACCAATATTTTGAATATTAAAAGTATTCCATACTTTAAGAGCATGTTCTGAAATTTCACATTCATTTAAATGATTGTAAAATAATTCACGAGATGGAAGTTTTGATTCATTTAAAACATTTAAATTTTTAACATAATCATATGGAAATACACCTTTACGCGTTAATAAATTAAAAGCATTCAAACTAATATTTTGAAATTCTGATTTGAAACGCGTAAAATTATTCTGATCAACGTAATTGGCTATTTTTTCCAGACTAGAATTCAAAAAATGAAATGAATCTAAAAATATAAATTTAATATTACTATTTTTTATAAATTTAATTATAGTCATATATTTTTCCATATTTAACGGTATTACTTTTACATTGCCATCAAAACTATTTGTAATATCGCGAATTAAAAAATGAGCATCTTAATTACTTAAATTATGAATTATGGCTAGAATATTTAGATTTAATTTATAGTTTATATTACATGAATTATGAGCAGCACCTCTAAATAATCCTGTGATATTATTATCCCACAAAAAACAAGCTTCGCTTGTAAAAAATGGACGGCAAGTACATAAGTCGTATCTAGCATGATTAATATATAATAATATAAAATATTTTAATTAAAAAAAATAGTGAAATCCAAATGTTAGGCAAGTATAAATTTTTACCATGGCGAAAATTGAAATTTGGAAAAAAGTAAATAGCAATACAAAAATTACTTGCCGGGCCCGTTGTGTGCAGTCGTATTAAATAGCCACATTTATAACTTACGAGAAGCAACGCTTATATAGCAAGATAACGGCTTACACATGGATATTACGGGTCCGGCAAGTAATTTTTGTATTGCTATTTACTTTTTTCCAAATTTCAATTTTCGCCATGGTAAAAATTTATACTTGCCTAACATTTGGATTTCACTATTTTTTTTAATTAAAATATTTTATATTATTATATATTAATCATGCTAGATACGACTTATGTACTTGCCGTCCATTTTTTACAAGCGAAGCTTGTTTTTTGTGGGATCTTATAACGTTTTGTAAGAATATAGGAATTAAAACTAAAAAATTGTTTTAACTAATTCAATCTTACAAAACATTTTCCAATGTTGTGATCGTTCCATAATGTAACGCTTCAATTCGAGATATTAATTTATTAATCTAATAAGTAAAATACAAAATAATACAATGATGAGTTCTTATCATAATTACACTTTTAGATGCATTTAACATAGGATTCAATGACTGTTTGATTTATATTTTCAACATCTTATAACCAAAATCACCTTAAAGCCTCTCGCTTTCAAAAATTTATTTCTAAATTTACCTTTAAATCCACCTTTTTCTTAGTTGTTGCTCTCACTATCAACTTTGCATTATGGCACTTTCTCCATCACATTAATGCCATTTATATTTTCCTTTCATTAATATACACTAGGAAATACACCAACTCCTGCAATGGATGCCTCTCTTCTTTAGATATATAGTTTTCAGCTTCCTAAATTTATTCACCGTACGCCCCATCATATGTTAAATATTGCAATCATGAATTCTTTTCATATTTACAGATCTACATGATTTTGTTATAATTTTCATCACGTATGTGATTTTTAATTCCAAAATTGTATACCCAAAATCATCTACAAGCCCTTCACTTTTAAGGATTTGGTTAGAAATTCATCTCTTTTTCTTAACTGTTACTCCCAATATCAACTATGAATCAGGGCTCTTTTTCAAGCAAAATAGTGCCATTTGTATTTTCTTTTGATCAATATAAACTCGAAAATACACAAATTAATGCAATGGAAGCCTCTATTTTAGATATACTGCTTTCATTTTCCCAAATTTATTCACTGTATGTTCTATCCTTATAACATTTCCTGTGCCAGAGTCCTCACATGTTCGTCTCGCTAATTTCTATACACTGTTGAAACTGGTCGGACTTCTGGTGCTACAAAATGGAGTAGAAACCATTAATTTTTGGACTGACTTTCATTTGAGAATAAACATTGCATTTTTTCATCCATACCAATGACCAGTATACTGCCTTTGGCCTAGAATACTAGCATAGGTAACAGAGGAAAACAATTAATAGTTATTAACTCAATTTTTCAGAATTTCATCCAATGAGTCTCATCCTTAAATTATGGCTGAGCAATTGATGACGTTTTTCTGAATATTGGCTTATTCTTACTTTGCCAATCTTTCCATGCTTTCATCTTTGCCTGTTTCAAGTACCAGAATACAGGAGTGAAAAGCCCAGTTGTTGATTCAACTTCAATAGTCAGTATGTGAGCGAACCTTCTTCCTTGGATTTTTAACTCTATTGTACCAAATGTATTTATGTCAAAGCACAAGTATTACCATTTGCTATAAGACACTTCCACAGTGACTGTAAAATACTAAATGATAACACTATGAGTAAGCCTGAAATCAAATTCATCATTTAACAATCTTAATCTTCAAAGAAAATAAATATTTGAAGCAATATGAAGCATCTCAGTTACTTACCAGTATTTGATTTTGCCCCATCTCCATTTTCTTTATTGCTTGTTGACCTAACTGCTGTAATATTTGGTTGTCTTCGCATCTTTTGTAAACATCTACTATCGTATAATTTGTTCAAATCCAAATACTGGTTAACTTGTATTTTACGTAAATGAAGATTCTTTTGAATGTTTCATATCTTTAAAATAAGCATTGCCATAATTTAATCTGAAATATTTGTTCGTATATATATGATATAACCTATCGGATAGTTACAATCAATATCAGATTAAAGAAAACAAAAAGCAAAACTTGCATTTGATTAATGATTTCAATACCTGAAAGTTTAGCATATGATTACCTTAACAATTTCTTTCAATTAATATCCTCCTGATAATGACCGATGCACATTAATATTGAAAGTATACTTCTCATAGGCACAGAGTTGTAAATATTAATCTTATTTAATCCAGTCAGCTCTATCCTCATCAATGAATATGAAAATGTTCTGTCTTAATTTAATCTGAAAAAGAAATATCACAAAGTACCACAAAGTATACTACATCCTGTATTGTAAAATATATTGTTATACTTATCTAATTCGCGAATCCTTCAGTCACTGTTAATTGAATTATTTGTGAATGTAGAAATTAACAGATGCAATATCGCAACACGATGAATAACCTCACATTACAATTTACACAGTTCAATATAGTCGCCGAATTGACAGTTCACAACCATATAGTTTGATCGTTGAGTATATTATGTTGGAAGCGTTGTGAAAATGACGTCATTTTTCTTAGCGACCAACTTCAGCCCGAGACATACATTCTGGCTGGAGAAGAAGAAGATTATGAGGAAAATTTTATTTTCGATATATATATATAGCTAACAGAGTATGAGATCTCTGGACTGCGTGAACGGATTTTGATGTTCTTAGGCGCAAATGAAAGCTTTTTCAAAACCATTTTAAAAAAAGCTTTACTTAAATAAAGGTAATGGATTATTCACGGAGAAAAATCGGTTTGAAAATTGGGACGCCTCAACTAGCTGTATAAGAGAGTAGTGCCTCGATGGCGGTATAGGCATGACTTTTTCTACTTTTATGTACTTGCCGTCGAGACACTACCGTGTCTCTTGATCTATAAACTATTAGCCTCATATTCTAAAGAATTTCAATCCATACTGAGTTGCAAGCCCTTCTTTTCTCAAGATTTGACTTTAAATTTACTACTTTTTCCATATTTTTATGAATTGCAGGTCTCCAAATCACCATTGATTTCTGATATATTCTCTGCCAAACCAAGATCTTTTTTATCTTCCTCTCAGCATTCTGTATCAGGAAATACCACAGAGAATATCATTGAAGCCCAGTTTCTTAGAAATTCTACTGTCAATTTCCTACTTTTATCTACCGTATACCTGTAATATGAAAAATGATAAATTAGTTGTTTTTTCATAATTATAAGCTTCTAGGTGGTTTGGTCATAATATTTGTGAAATATTAGCCTCATATTCTGAAGAATTTCAATCCAATCTGAGTTAGAAGCCCTTCTTTTCTCAATATTTGACTTTAAATTTACACCTTTTTTCATATTTTTATGAATTGCAGGTTTCAATATCATCATTGATTTCTGGCATATTCTCTGCCAGATCAAGATCATTTTTATCTTCCTCTCAGCATTCTGTATCAGGAAATACCACAGAGAATATCATTGAAGCCTCAGTTTCTTAGAAATTCTACTGTCAATTTCCTACTTTTATCTACCGTATACCTGTAATATGAAAAATGATAAATTAGTTGTTTTTTCATAATTATAAGCTTCTAGGTGGTTTGGTCATAATATTTGTGAACTATCAGCCTCATATTCTGAAGAATTTCAGTCCAATCTGAGTTAGAAGCCCTTCTTTTCTCAAGATTTGACTTAAAATTTACTCCTTTTTTCATATTTTTATGAATTGCAGGTTTCAATATCATCATTGATTTCTGGCATATTCTCTGCCAGATCAAGATCATTTTTATCTTCCTCTCAGCATTCTGTATCAGGAAATACCACAGAGAATATCATTGAAGCCTCAGTTTCTTAGAAATTCTGCTGTCAATTTCCTACTTTTATCTACCATATACCTGTAATATGAAAAATGATAAATTAGTTGTATTTTCATAATTATAAGCTTCTAGGTGGGTTGGTCATAATATTTGTAAACTATTAGCCTCATATTCTAAAGAATTTCAGTCCAAACTGAATTAGAAGCCCTTCATTTGTCAGGATTTGGCATTAAATTTACTCCTTTTTTCATATTTTTATTAACTCCAGGTCTCAACATCACCATTGAGTTCTGACATATCCTCTGCCAAACCAAGATCATTTTTATCTTCCCCTGGACTTTCTGTATCAGGAAATACCACAGAGAATTTCATTGAAGCCTCAGTTTCTTAGAAATTCTGCTGTCAATTTCCTACTTTCATCTACCATATGCCTCTAATGTGAAAAATGATAAATTAGTTGTATTTTCATAATTATAAGCTTGTAGATGTTTTGGTCATAATATTTGTTAACTATTAACCTTATGTTCTAAAGAATTTCAGACCAAACTGAGTTACAAGCCTTTCATTTGTCAGAATTTGGCATTAAATATACTGCTTTTTGATATTTTCAGAGACTATAGCTCTCGACATCACCATTGAGTTTTGACATGTCCTGTGTCAAACCAAATCATTATTATCTTCCTCTAGAATTGAGCTTTCTGTGCCCATGGTAAATATCTGATGAAATATTTGGAATGATTCATAACCAAAAAGGATATTAAACCATGGTCATTCAATGAATACGTAGAAACCGTTTCTCTTTCTGGTATACATCATTTTCTGTAATAAACTTGCGTAGTGACTGTAAAGTACTAAACGATGGCACTGATAGTAAGCCTAAAACCAATTAATCATTTAATAATCAAAATTCTTCAATAATAATAAATATTTGATGGAACATAAATCATTTTATTTACTTACCTGCATTTGACTTTGTACCACCTTCATTTCCTTTATTTCTAAGTGGCCTAACGTCCTTGAGACTAAAGATCTTTAATACTTGGGTATGTATTTGTTTCGTTTGTAAACATCTACTATTGTAAAATCCAAGCACTGGTCAACTTGGTTTCTACGTAAAAAGGGTTGTTTGGAATGTTTCACATCTTTCAAACAAGCATTACTATAATTTAATTTGATATATTTGTTTGTATATATATCATATAACCTATCGGACAATTAAAACCCACATCAGTGTAAAGAAAAGAAACAGTTAAATATGCATTTTGTTAATGATTTCAATACTGGGAAGTTTAACATACGATTTTCAAATACCTTAATAATTTCTTGCAATTAATATGCTCCTGATAATCACCGATGCATATAAATGTTGAAAGTATTCTTCTCTTTGGCATAGAATTGAAAATATGTAAATATTAATCCTACTTCATCCAGTAAGCTCTATCCTCAGCAACGATACAATAGTCACATTATATATTTTAATTTTTCTCTCTACACAGCTCGATCCTTAGCAGTCAGACAATAAACACATCACTATAATTTAATCTGAAATAAAATCCCACAAAGTACCACAAAATATATTACAATTTATATTATAAAATTCATTGTTAAACTTATCTAATGTGTTGATTCCTTTAAGTAATTTTAAAAATCCTTTTAATGAGTATGATGAGTACGAGTATAACCTCATCGGATTCAAATAAGAATAGCCTAATCATTTTCTTTCATTTATTTATTATAAAATTGGGTTCATTTTAAGGTTAATACTGTCAATCAAACTTGCAGCTTAACCTGATTTACCATATTAACCCATTAACGTCCAAAATGTCAAAATTTCTTGCACGTTTTCAAAGTGATTTTTTCCTATGTAATTGGCGTTGAAAAAATTCTTGAACTACATATTCTGATGTAAAATTGCATGCTCTTTCAGAATCCGTTGCCAGAATCATGATAAAACTCACAGGAAAAGAGATATGCTCGATTGAAACATAAAAAACACCTAAATTTTCGAATCAAAAAATTTTTAGGATTTTTTTTCGAAGTGTTACGGTGAAGATATCATCTTGCGACCGTGATCAAAGGTGATCATGGGAGTTGAAGTTTAACAGGGAATTTTTTTGTTGACCTTGAACCATCGCTTCTTTACAAAATGGCGGAAAAAACGAATTTTTTTTTTTCAATCTTCATCAACTTTTTTCTCGAAATCTATGGTCTTTAGAAAAAAATTCATAAAAACAAAAATGCCTTAGAATCGCTCGAGGAACATTCTTAAATTTTTTCAGAATTTTTTGAGACAATTTTTGATTTTTCGGGAAACTTGTGAAATGGAATTTTCAAAAATGTCTCCAAAAATTCTGAAAAAATTTTAGGATGTTTCTCGAGTGCTTCTAAGACATTTTTGTTCTTATGAATTTTTTTCTAAAGTCCATAGATTTCGAGAAAAAAATTGATAAAGTTGAAAAAATAAAAATTCGTTTCGGCCGATGTTTTGATAACCTATTGGTAAAAAAACGTTCTGTCTACGAAAACTCGGAAAAAATTTTACAATATTGCTCGAATGATTCTAACTTATTTTCATTCTTTTTTCAAAGACTTATAGATTTCGACAAAAATTTCATCCTTTATTTCCATTTCATTTCGGCAGATAAGCGTAATTTTTGGTCTCATGTATTCATGAATATTCGTATTTTTTTGTTCTCTTCTTTCGTATTTTTGTACATATGGATGAGTGATAAATAAACGAAATCATTAATTTCATACATTATGTCGCGGAAACGTGTAAGATCTTCTGAATATGAATCAGATTCTTCAGATAGTGATTCAGAACGCAACGTATTGATTCCGAATCCTGACTATTCAGGTTCCGATGATTCTGGTTCCGATTTTGATTCAGATTGCGAACATGAAATACCCAATATCACTTACAATAAAGCTCGTGCAAATTATTCTGAAAAACAAGATAAACTTGAAAAAGGTTATGAATTCACTTGGATTGAGGGTGAAAAGTTACACCCTGATTCTTGTGAAGATAAAGTATTATTGTCCGAATCGCAAAAAAAGCAAATACGTAGGAGCGAACCTTTTCAATTGTTTGAAACCTTTTTTTCTATTGAAATGAAAAAATATATTATTGATGCGTGTAAAGACAATGGTTATGATCTGAAATTGAAAGATCTTGATACTTTTATTGGAATAGTTATTTTTTCTACATTCAATCCCAGAAAATCACAGAGAGATTACTGGTCATCTGATCCGTATTTATCTAATGAAGTAGTTTCTTCTGCAATGTCTCGCCAACAATTTGAAATCACAAAATCTAAATTGAAGTTTTCAAAAGACAAAGACAAAGATTCAAATGATCGAGGATGGCGCGTTCGTTCTCTACTGAAACTTTTTCAAAATAACATCATGAAATTCGGAATATGGAGAACTGCTCTATCCGTTGATGAGATGATGGCCAAATCCTATGCAAAAACTGTTTTGAAACAATTTATTCGAAGAAAACCGATAAGATTTGGTTTGAAATTTTGGGGCTTGTGTACTTCGGACGGCTATCTACTGAATTTGGATCTTTATTGCGGCAAGAATTCTCAAATTGGAGATAAGTTATCTAAATGTGCTTTAGGTTCACGAGTAGTATTATATTTATTACAACCATTTTTTCAAATAATAAGTTATAACAAAATTTCTCAATTTCATCTGTACTTTGACAACTTCTTCACGAACATGGATTTGGTATTACATTTGAAGAAATTGCGTTTGAAATGCACTGGTACTATCAGAGATAATCGAGTCAAAGAAAAAAATGTGCTTGATAAGAAAGCTCCAAGAGGGACATATGTGGTGAAGCACGACGTAAACAGTGGCATAAATTTCATTACTATCATGGATTCGAAGCCCGTCTCAATAGCTTCAACTGCAGCAGGTGTCAATCCTCTATCTATTTCAAAAAGATACAGCGCAGAGCCTAAATCTAAAATTGAAATACCTTTTCCGCAAGCTTTTCACCTATATAACAAATTCATGGGAGGTGTTGACCTGCATGACGGACATTGCAATGACATACTCCCAAGTATACGATCAAAAAAATGGACATGGGTAGTTTTTATGAGACTTATACAGGCGTCTATTACTAATTCTCTTGTAATTTTCAATGCTGCTAACGATGGAAAGAAAAAAGTTGGAATAAAAGTGTTCACTATTTCGATTGCCAAATACTACTTACAAAAAAGTAGTCGCAAAAGTAAAGCACATGGACGATCTAATAGTGACAAATTGATGATTTGTTCGAATGGAAACTGTCCAATAAGAACAAGAATTTTCTGCAAAACATGTAATTTAAATATTTGCAATAAATGTTGGCTAAAAAAGCACACCTAAAAGTATGAATAAGTGAGAGGCAAGGGTACTCACGGAAAACAAGCACCCCGAGACGTGAGAGGCAAGGGGACTCACGGGAAAAAAGCACCCCAAAGGAGACAGAATTTTACCACGTCTACGCCGTAGTCTCTGGGTAACGCTAAGAGTAAAAAAATCTTCCTAAAATTTGCACAGAAATCGTTTTTTACCAATAGGTTTTTAGAACATAGCGGCCGAAACGAATTTTTATTTTTTCAACTTTATCAATTTTTTTCTCGAAATCTATGGATTTTAGAAAAAACTTCATAAGAACAAAAATGTCTTAGAAGCACTCGAGAAACATCCTAAAATTTTTTCAGAATTTTTGAAGACATTTTTGAAAATTCCATTTCACAAGTTTCCCGGAAAATCAAAAATTGTCTCAAAAAATTCTGAAAAAATTTGAGAATGTTCCTCGAGCGATTCTAAGGCATTTTTGTTTTTATGAATTTTTTTCTAAAGACCATAGATTTCGAGAAAAAAGTTGATGAAGATTGAAAAAAAAAAATTCATTTTTTCCGCCATTTTGTAAAGAAGCGATGGTTCAAGGTCAACAAAAAAATTCCCTGTTAAACTTCAACTCCCATGATCACCTTTGATCACGGTCGCAAGGTGATATCTTCACCGTAACACTTCGAAAAAAATCCAAAAATTTTTTTTTTCGAAAATTTAGGTGTTTTTTATGTTTCAATCGAGCATATCTCTTTTCCTGTGAGCTTTATCATGATTCTGGCAACGGATTATGAAAGAGCATGCAATTTTACATCAGAATATGTGGTTCAAGAATTTTTTCAACGCCAATTACATAGGAAAAAATCACTTTGAAAACGTGCAAGAAATTTTGACATTTTGGACGTTAATGGGTTAAACGAAATAAATCATATATCGCTGAGATACACACACACACACACACACTATTTACGATTGTGTGCAACTATGTTTACGTTTACGTCTACTGACGTCACTAGCATCTACGTTAAGCAACCAACTTCAGCCCGAGACATACATTCTGGCTGGAAAAGAAGAAGAAGAAGAAGAAGAAGATTATGGAGAATAATCTGATTTTCGATATATATATAGCTAAAATAGTATGAGATCTCTGGATTGCATGAACCGATTTTCATGTTTATGGTCTCAAATGAAAGCTCGTTCAAAACCAGTTTAGGAAAAGCTTTAGTAAAATCATGACAATGGATTATTCACGGAGATAAGTCGGTTTGAAAATTGGGACGGCCAAACTTGCTGTATAAGTTAACGGTAGTGCTCGGCGGTATAGACATGTCATTTTCTACTTTTATATGTACTTGCCGTCGAGACACTACCGTGTCTCTTGATGATCTCGAACCTTTATCAAGAGACACGGTAGTGTCTCGACGGCAAGTACATAAAAGTAGGTTTGACTTTTCTATACCGCCGTCGAGGCACTACCCTCTTATACAGCAAATTTGGCCGTCTCAATTTTCAAATCGATTTATCTCTGTGAACAATCCATTGTCATTGCTTAAGTAAAGATTTTCTTAAAATGGGTTTGAAAAAGCTTTCATTTGAGCCCACCAACATAAAAATCGGTTCACGCAATCCAGAGATATCATACTCTGTTATCTATATATATGCCGAAATAACATTTTTCTCCTTCCTCATCTCTTTTTTCAGCCAAAATGTATGTCTCGGGCTGAAGTTGGTCGCTAACGAGATAATAAACTATAACCAACGACCGAACTGTGTTTGTGAACTGTCAAATAAAGTCGATATGATCGATATAATTAATCCGTCGACTATTGTGAATTGTATATTCTAATGTGAGGTTATTTTTATTTAATGCAGTGAGGTTATTCATCGTGTTGCGATATTGCATCTGTTAAATTTATACAATCACAAATAAATTCAATTAACAGTGACTGAAGGATTCGCGAATTAGATAAGTATAACATTATATTTTACAATGCAGGATGTAGTATACTTTGTGGTCTTTCTTTTTCAGATTAAATCAAAACAGAACATTTTCATTTTCATTGATGAGGATAGAGCTGACTGGATTAAATAAGATTAATATTAACAACTCTGTGCCTATGAGAATTATACTTTCAACATTAATGTGCATCGGTCATTATCAAGAGGATATTAATTGAAAGAAATTGTTAAGGTAATCATATGCTAAACTTTCAGGTATTGAAATCATTAATCAAATGCATGTTTTGCTTTTTGTTTTCTTTAAACTGATATTGATTGTAACTATCCGATAGGTTATATCATATATATACGAACAAATATTTCAGATTAAATTATGGCAATGCTTATTTGAAAGATATGAAACATTCTAAAGAATCTTCATTTACGTAAAATACAAGTTGACCAGTATTTGGATTTGAACAAATTATACGATAGTAGATGTTTACAAAAGATGCGAAGACAACCAAATATTACAGAAGTTAGGTCAACAAGCAATAAAGAAAATGGAGATGGGGCAAAATCAAATACTGGTAAGTAACTGAGATGCTTCATGTTGCTTCAAATATTTATTTTCTTTGAAGATTAAGATTGTTAAATGATGAATTTGATTTCAGGCTTACTCATAGTGTTATCATTTAGTATTTTACAGTCACTGTGGAAGTGTCTTATAGCAAATGGTAATACTTGTGCTTTGACATAAATACATTTGGTACAATAGAGTTAAAAATCCAAGGAAGAAGGTTCGCTCACATACTGACTATTGGAGTTGAATCAACAACTGGGCTTTTCACTCCTGTAGTCTGGTACTTGAAACAGGCAAAGATGAAAGCATGGAAAGATTGGCAAAGTAAGAATAAGCCAATATTCAGAAAAACGTCATCAATTGCTCAGCCATAATTTAAGGATGAGACTCATTGGATGAAATTCTGAAAAATTGAGTTAATGACTATTAATTGTTTTCCTCTGTTACCTATGCTAGTATTCTAGGCCAAAGGCAGTATACTGTTCATTGGTATGGATGAAAAAATGCAATGTTTATTCTCAATTGAAAGTCAGTCCAAAAATTAATGGTTTCTACTCCATTTTGTAGCACCAGAAGTCCGACCAGTTTCAACAGTGTATAGAAATTAGCGAAACGAACATCTGAGGACTCAGGCACAGGAAATGTTATAAGGATAGAACATACAGTAAATAAATTTGGGAAAATGAAAGCAGTATATCTAAAATAGAGGCTTCCATTGCATTAATTTGTGTATTTTCGAGTTTATATTGATGAAAAGAAAATACAAATGGCACTATTTTGCTTGAAAAAGAGCCCTAATTCATAGCTGATATTGGGAGTAACAATTAAGAAAAAGAGATGAATTTCTAAGCAAATCCTTAAAAGTGAAGGACTTGTAGATGATTTTGGGTATACAATTTTGGAATTAAAAATCTCATACTTGATGAAAATTATAACAAAATCATGTAGATCTGTAAATATGAAAAGAATTCATGATTGCAATATTTAACATGTGATGGGGCATACGGTAAATAAATTTAGGAAGCTGAAAACTATATATCTGAAGAAGAGAGGCATCCATTGCACGAGTTGGTGTATTTCCTAGTTTATATTAATGAAAGGAAAATATAAATGGCATTATTGTGCTGGAGAAAGTGCCATAATGCAAAGTTGATATTGAGAGTGACAGCTAAGAAAAAGGTGGAAAAATGAGTCAATTCATAAGAAAATCCTTGAGAGGGAAAAACTTGCAGGTGATTTTGGGCATACAACTTTGGAATTAGAAATCACATAGTTGATGAAAATTATAATAAAATCATGTAGATGTGTAAATATAAAAGTAATTCAGGATTTCAATATTTCACATGTAATAGAGCATACGATGTGTAACTTCAGGAAACTGAAAGCAGTATACCTAAAAATCATAGGCTTCCATTGCATTAACTGATATATATTTTACAGTTTATATTAATCAAAAGAATATATAAATGGCACCAGTTTACCAAAGAAAGAGCCATAATAAAAAATTGATAGTGAGAGTAACACTTAAGAAAAAGGTGGATTTAGAGGTAAATTTAGAAGCAAATCTTTGAAAGCGAAGAGCTTTAAGGTAATTTTGGGTATAAAATGTTGGAAATATAATTCAAACAGTCATTGAATACTATGTTTAAAGCCTCTAAAAGTGTAATTATGATAAGAATCCATCATTGTAATATTTTGTATTTTATTTAATAGATTAATAAATTAACATTATGAACTAAAGGTTTACATTATGGATTTATGAGGACATTGGAAAATGTTTTGTTATATTGAATTAGTTAAAACAATTGTTTAGTTTTAATTCCTATATTCTTACAAAACGTTATAAGATACCACAAAAAACAAGCTTCGCTTGTAAAAAAATGACGGCAAGTACATAAGTCGTCTCCAGCATGATTAATACAGTAATATAAAATAATTTAATTTAAAAAAATAGTGAAATCCTAATGTTAGGCAAGTATAAATTTTTACCATGGCGAAAATTGAAATTTGGAAAAAAGTAAATAGTAACACAAAAATTACTTGCTCGGCCCGTTGTATCCAATCGTATTAAATAGCCGCATTTTTAACTTACGAGAAGCAACACTTATATTGCAAGATAGCGACTTACACATGAATATTACGGGCCCGGCAAGTAATTTTTGTATTACTATTTACTTTTTTCCAAATTTCAATTTTCGCCATGGTAAAAATTTATACTTGCCTAACATTAGGATTTCACTATTTTTTTAAATTAAATTATTTTATATTACTGTATTAATCATGCTGGAGACGACTTATGTACTTGCCGTCATTTTTTTACAAGCAAAGCTTGTTTTTTGTGGGATATCATTTACACTACATGGTTTCTCACAAATATGACAAAAACTTGCCTTTACAAATTTCTGAATATCTTGTTTTGACATTTCCATTGGTTTAATATTATTTATTATCTAATAAAAATATTTATATCAATATAAATAATAAATAAAAATTTTGTTTATTTGTGTACTTACTTCTGATATTTCAACAGCAAGTTTTTGAAGTTCGTTGGTAAACCATTTTGCACAATCAATACTACGTTGCATTTTAAATCTTGATAAATTAGTATTATAATTACAAGAAACATAAAATTAAATGCTATATGGTTTATGTGTTTGAAATGCTTTAGCAGGAACAGATAATGAATCTATTTTTTCAAGTAGACATTCGAAATCTGCATATATAACAAACGGTTCTTGCAATTTTTTATAATAATTTTTAAATTGTAAAATATTATTATTTTTAGCAGGAAGTACTACTGCACAATCATTTACCAGATTACAATCAACACGATGTTGTATTAATTTATCATTACTACTAAAATAATGCATACAACGATTACAAATATATTTTGTATGTTTATCTCTACTACATTGGTTAGATAGTAAATATGATAAATTTTTAATTAAACTATAATGATAATTATAATCATTTGAAATATATAACAAATTAAAATGTTTAAAACGCTTTTCTTTCGTAAGATGTGAAGGTAAAATTTTTTTCATCTCAGTTACAAATACATTTATTGAAATTTTATTTAATTTTGCAAATTGAGGAATAACTTTAATAGATATTGGAAATTCTAAACCTTCAAAATTCAAATAATCTTTATAATGAGGATAAGATGATAATAAATTACAATTTTTTTTTGCTGGAAATAATCCTGTCATTATTGCCCATGCAAAAAAATCTTTGCCTCGATTTTTAACATTAATAACAGCATGTTTATTTTGAATCCATTGAGGTAATTTAATATACAATGATGCTGTCATTGGATGATATTTAATAATTTGAATAACAATATTTGTAGGAAAATTGACTGGATGATATCCTCCAATAATTATAGGAGAGGAGGACTCTAGGTGATAAAATAACGCTGAGAAAATCTGGTAGAAAGTTTGTTTATTAAATATCCAGGGAATACAGAATACAGAGAATAAACTTCGCTCACAAGGAGACTGAGTATATTGTAATAACCCACCAATAATTACGCACTGACTAGTTACGTAATCCCAACCTTGGATAAGCCTCCAGGTCCCTGGGTAGGATACCTCGCACCAGAGATTCCCAGGCAACGAAGTTAGAGCAGAAAGGACGACGTTCTCCTGGAGACCAAGAAACCGACGAGGAAGCAGAATTGCGAGCTAGGAGTGCTAGTGGTGTCGCAGGAAGGAATGGCTAAGCTGCTAATGATACAAAAGTTTGACAGAGTCTAGAGTTTAGACTGACTGAAACGAGACGCGCTTATCACGGAACTCTTGGGCAGTTATATATACAATGGGCCCAAATCATAACAGCGAGAGAGAGCTCCGCGCCGTGAGCCACTTATCGATCTCTGTTGGAGGAAGGACCAAGAGAGACAGAGTGTGAGCGGGAGCGAGACAGCCTGAGAGTCCCAGACCGCTCGCACCGACACTCCAATCTCCAACAATATTTATTATTTTTGAAAGAGTCCAACCAGAATCTCTTTCCTGAAATTCTTCTAATTTAGTTTTTATGTTAGACATTTCAATTTCATACCAATTTATGATATTTTCAGATTCGCATAATATCTTATAATTTGTATTAAAATATTTTTCTTCCTCATTATTTTTTGACACAAATAATCCACTAAAAATCAACATGACCTTGATAAATTTAAATTTAAAACTTGCTTTTTGTATAAACTGGAGAACACTATCTTTTGCATCCAACATAATGTTAATTGGTTCAATATGTGACACATTTATTACAACACCAGTTTGAAGTCTATTTTTGATATTTGATTGTACTTCTTGCCATATATATCTATTTTCATTCGTTTTATTTCTTTTCTTTTCAGCACTACCACCACCACCAATTTTCTCATTTTTTGTCATTAAACAACTCTTTTTTTTCTTTCAATAATTCTCATTAAACCAATTATTTTATTAAGTTTTCCCTCTGCACTTATTTTTCTTCCCACACCAATTTTCATATTCAAATATGGTTTTATACTTTTTACCGCTTTATTACACTTTTTAATAAAATTTATGTAATCTTCAATCGATGATGATGATGATGATGATGTATTTTCCATTAAACAGTAATATTTTTCACGAATATCTCTCTCGTAGGAAGTCAACATTTTTAAGGAATCAACCATTGTGTACATGTATATGTTATTGATAATGCAAAAAAATATTCTATAAAGAGAGAGATGTATAGATAGATATATTTAAATTATACCAGGGTGAAACCCCATATGTACAAATGGTATAGCCTGTGCAGCTATTGCCACACTTAATATTTAGTATAACATTAATAAAGTAAAGCAGGAGCAAGAACAATATAGTTATGGTACAGTATAGATAGATAAAAATGTATGGAGGGAATACCAGGCAGCCACAGTCGCTACGCAGTATAACCCCCAAAAATCGCTCTCCATAAATTATCAGACAATAGTGACTGAAGAAATTAACGAACTTAAGTATAACAGTTTAGAAAAAACGAATATAAAGATATGTAACTTAGACTAGAAATATATCGCAGATAAATTAGCAGCATTGCATGCAATAACTAGCCGATTTTATTTAGAGATCCCATTAATAAAATGGTTGTGTAGCGCACTCTTAAAATTAGGGAGGGTGCTAGCCTGACGAATACCAGTAGGTAACACATTCCAAAATCGAACTCCAGATACAATGCATGAGTTTTGGTATGCAGCAGTCCTGCAGCACGGAACCTTAAGATCAAGAGCGGTGCGTCTGGTATTGTGAGAGCTAGAGGCAGGGAATTCAAGTTCTAGCTAAAGTTTGCCAAAAATAGAGGACTTAGGCATATAAAAAGCTTTATACATGGCAATCCGAAGAAAATAACAACGCCGCTCATCAACCTTAAGGAGGCCAGCACCCTTATAATACGGCGTTATATGCTCCGACTTCCATATACCATAAACAAAACGCACGCACGCATTTAGGGCTCGCTTCAGCCTATTATTTTCCACAACACTTATATCGGTTAGAACCAGAGAGCAGTAATCAAATATAGGATAGATAAGAGAAACCACGAGTTTCAACCTCATCTTAACAGTCAGACAACCCCGGTTGGATCGTAGTTGGTACAGGGTGCGGTACACCTTTGAGCAAATATCCGTCACAGATTCTTTCCAGCTTAAAGTAGGAGTAATAAGAACCCCAAGACTACGCACTGAGGTAGCAAATGGTATAGGTACGTTGTCAACATTTATCAGGGGAACATTTTCCAAATTAATTGAGTTGATAAACCTTGACGACTCAAGTATCAATGCAGTGGTTTTGCTAGGATTGAGGTCAAGTTGATTGCTCTTGGCCCAGCTGACAAATCTCGAAATACTTGCATTGAAGTTAGCAACACACTGGCCAAGGTCACAAGGATAGCATTGCGCACACACCTGCATGTCATCAAAATATCCTATAAGGAGATAGTCAGAAAAGACGGAGGCAACATCAGCCGTGTAGAGCAAGAAAAGTAGAGGGCCCAGAACAGAACCCTGGGGCACTCCAGACGTTACCTTCCGCCATGATGACGTCGAGTCAAGAGACCTCACTGCACACGTACGGTCTGCGAGATATGACCAGAACCACCGAGGCACAGATTCAAAGAAACCAATGCCAGCAAGTTTACGTAGCAATATGACATGATTAACAGTGTCAAAGGCCTTCGAAAAATCAAAAAGAACAAGAAGTGTTATTTTTCTACCATCAATTCCCCGTCGAACATGATCAGTGAGCCCAATAAGCGCATCCTGCGTGGAGCGACCTTGACAGAAGCCATACTGAGTTTCATCAACATAGTTGGATTTGAGCAGAAATTTAATAGTATCTTGATTTACAATGCGCTCAAGAATTTTTGATAGTTCAGGAAGGATAGATATAGGCCTGAACTGTGCAAGGTCAACTGGAGTTTTGACTTTAGAGACAGCAGTAATATAGGCAGCTTTCCAGCTAGTAGGGAAGTGAGAGTATGTTAAGGAGAGATTACAGATCTCAAAGCAAGCATGAAGTATGGAGGGAGAGCAAGCTGACAGTAGCCTGGGAGGAATCAGATCGCTGCCAGCAAGTACAGAGTCGGAGAATCTAAAATATCTAAGGAAAGTGGGGAGGTCAAGCGGAGAAAAGTAAAAATTATCGTCATTATAGAGTGGTCTTGGCACTAGGTGAAGTGGGAAAGAACAGTGCTCAGTTTCAACTATGGATAGTTTAAAAGTACCACAAAAGTATTCATATAATTGGTCAGGGGTAAAACTATACGTGGTAGAGCGCATTGTTCTTGGAACGATATTCAAGTTTCGGAGGCAGGTCCACAATGAGCAAGAGCCGTTACATTTATCAATGGACTCAAGGCAATACTTCTCCCTGGCAGCCCTGATAGTGCTGCGCACCGAATTCCTAACGATGCAATACTCCAAACGCAACGCGTGATAGAATTGAGAGTTTGGAGAAAGGCGGCGCAGCCAACGATGGAGCCTGTTCCTTCGCGCTATTGAATCCTTAATCTCTCTTGTAATCCACGGAGTAACAGGCCGGCGATGCAAGAAAGAATAATTAGGTGCAAATTTATCTAGATGAGAAGTCAATAAATAATTCAGCATCCCAACAGCCTCATCAATAGAGCCAGAATGGAAAACTGCACTAAAATCAATATCAGCAAGAGCATTAGCCGCATCAGGGGTGTCTAGATTTCTCCAGCGCTGGTACGAATAACAGCAGGGCAACGCCAAGGATGCAGAGAAAGCCCATATTCAACACCAATCAGGTCATGCCCAGAAAGAAATGGAATGGCATCTTGATTCCACTTTTTGTTTTTATCAGCACTGTCCACAACACAGATATCTAACCAGGTATGCGAGGTGGAAGTGTGATGTGTTGGTTGGTATGGTATCCGATAGAGCGAAGAAAGCTGGATCGTACGGCGCAGGTAATCACAATCAGGAGAGCCTGAAAGGAAATCCGCATTTACATCCCCTTAATAACTTTACATGTATAGTTCTGCGCGATATCTATGAATAGATCCTCCAAATCTTGGTTAAAGGCGACACTAGGAGGTCGATATACAACACCCAGGAAAAGTCTAGCAGCGTTAACAACCAGTTCAGCATATAAAAATTCAACACACGGTTTATAGATATCTGAATGAGAAGACCGTATGATGGAAACACTGAATATGTCGCGATAAAATATGCAGACCCCGCCACCCCTTCTACCAATCCTATCCCAGCGAACAACATGGTATCCCGGTAAAGAAATGAAGTCGTTAGAGACCATGTGAGTTAGCCAGGTTTCGGACACCATAATAATGTCATATGTCTGTCGCAAAAAATAATCCCTAAACTCCGAGATGTGCGCCGGAATTGATTGTGCATTTACATGACATATGCGTAAGCAATCGTTCGCCGCAACCAAGCTAGTCGATGAAGTGAGGGGGGTAGAGTTTCATAAAACCAGCCTAGAGAGATCAGCTGGCGATTCAATCCGGACAATTCGGGAGGATTTATTTTTCCTAGCCTTTAAACGTCCCTGATCGTCCACCCAATCGAACTCGAAATTAGCCTTCTTTGCTGTAGATCTAGCATAGCATAACAGTTTATACAGTGCAGGGGGTAAAAACCTATTTATATATACGTTAGTTTTACTAAAAGACGCATTAATCATGTTGGCAGTGAGGAAGCCTAACGTGCGCTTCGCAGAAATAATGCTATCAGCAGCGACTGAATTGAGAAGATGGACTGACAGAGTGCCAGGCTTACTTGGCATATCGGCTCGGAGACGACGAGTGCTTACAATAACTTCTGGCCCTAAATTAACACGAAGGATCTTAAAGACATTCAGGATAAGACCTGCATCGTTAGTATCCTTGCACAATGGTATGCCCGAAAAGAGTAGCTGTGTTTTGCTGGCATTGAACACTAATTGATTAAGACGAGGCTGCAGGCCGTCTGCTAAAGCTTGTCGAGGTGCACCATCAGATGCAGCCGTCTCAAGTACGACGATTCTAGAATCTAAATTGTTACAGGAGATCTTTAGATCCGCAACACTATTCTCTACCTCTGCGACACGAGTCGCCATAGTGTCCAGCTTCGCTATGCACGAATCAACCTTATCGTTGAGAACATCGATTTTAGAGAGCTTAGAATTAATAGCTTCTAAGCGTTCATTTAAACCCGCAAAAAGTGAACTAAGCGACGGTTCGCTTGATGAGGTTGACTTAGAATTATCTGTTAGTGCAGTTGGTGCCATTCGAGGCTTACTATTTTTGGGCAACTGAGACGCAGGGCTACCAGTCGACAATCTGGTACAAATATTGCAGTTATATGAAGGAATGACATCCGTGCTAGAAAGGTTACGATCGCGGCGAACACAGGATGCGTGATATCCATGCTCTGGGATAAAACAAAACTGCGTTAACTCCGATTTGCCGACAAAACCCCCACACAAGCCACAGTTAATGGACCGCATTTTAGTGTATATTGGTTAAAAATAAAAATTAAAAATTAATGCGCAGACAGTGTAAAAGCTGATACAGCAAAGTAGCTGGTTACGCTAATAAAAACTATATAAATATGTCAGCGATAAAATCAGTTAACTAGCTTAGAATATTAATACTAATGACAATAATTTAAGTTCAAAGCAAGAAATAATTTACAAATAGTTAATCGCATTAAGCAGTTAAAACTATGAAGTAAAAATAATTGCCAAACGAAAAATATCACAAGCAATTATAATATCAGCAGTATAAATTTGACAGAACGATGATGGTAGTAGTGTAGAGTTGAGCCAGTGCTATATCACCTCTATAGAGTCATGTATGTACAATGTGGTGTCCCGTAGCAATGGTTATTGTTGTTGTTGTGAAACGTAGAGATGTGGAACAAACCGTGTGACAGAGGCATGCGCAGGTGAGATGATAGTGTAAGCCAGGCGGGAACCAATTTGGAGGTTAGGCTGAATAGTCAATTTTCAGACTTTAATAAGAGAGAGAGAGAGAGAGAGAGAGAGAGATATGAAATTTTCTCAAACAATCAACCAACTTCGTTACCGTTGACGATAGACACTTGAATCACAGTAATATTTTTAAATATGATTCACTCTCTTTTATACACCATACTGTTACAAAATGTTAATTAAGAAAATATTTTAACATGTATAGTAGAGAATTAATTTACACTGTAACGAAGTTCCCCGTTACGTATAGGAGATACCGAATAAAAAGTATAAAAGCTACCGAACAGTGGATATTATTAATCCCTACGTTACCGACTCGTGAGATAGGCTCACGAATGGATTATAGCTAACGTCAAGGATAGACCCCGTTGCCAGGCAGAAGCCCGGATGAATAGCTCGGCGCTCCAGTAAACGATGTCCAGGTTACCCTGAGAAGTAAGGCAGGGCCATGCCAAACAACCCAGGCAACCTGAGATAAGGAGAAGCGGCCTCGGGGAGTCCTAAAAAGAATGACCGTGTCTATAAGTCCCCACGAGGAGGGGAGATAGAACATCGAGTCTGGCTTGAACGCTGGATACGCGATTCAAGCAGGCTGCGCGAATGTCGTGCGCAGACTGCCATATCAGGCGGTCGGTACGCGACCATGGGACTGTGCTGATGTGACCGTGCGTGCTGGTGAGCGCGTGACGCGGCACTCAGCCAGCCATGGGTCCGTTCGCGTACGTGAGGCGTGTGCTATAGGCCAGCCTGCACGTACGTCATGGCTAAATACCGGCCAATGCATAGTTGGTCGTGCAGGGGCGTAGTTACCCCGTTGGAGTGTGTCCCGGTGCCCTCCGTAATCCCATAGCTTGCGCTTTGGCTGGACGGGACGCGAACATTGCCTCCGTAGTGGTCCGCTCATGGCAAACTCTATGCTTGGCAATGATACCGCATGTTCCCGCACTCCTCACCACCACCTGTGTGTGGGTGGTGAGGGATAAATGTATGCCCCTCAGCAGATAGGTCTGCGAGTCTCGGAGTTCCGCAAGGAACCCTCACCTCTCTCCACCACCTAGCATACTGAGCGACCCTGGCTACCGCTACCGTCCAAATGCAATGCCGCAGGGCCGTATAAGATGCATAGAGAATGGGGTTGAAAGACTTGAATGATTACGTAGGATTGTTGACCACCCAACTGACCAACTGGCGCCCTGATACCGATAAATAAGGACGGGCGAAGGTAATGAGAAAACCCGTAGTGAGAGTGGCCCCTCACACTGACGGGAATAACGTTACAATACATTAATTGTTTTATATACATATAGAGAGCAATTGAAGAATAGAAATTAGATTTATTTTAACTAATCGAAGAATAATTGAGGTATCTTCAATTTTCTCCTCCTCCTCCTCCTCCTCCATCACTAGAGAGAGGTTTTTTAAGGTTACGAAAAAAAAATTTGTATGAGAAAGGCAGGAGCTATTAAGGTGCGCTTTTGGTAGCGAATACCTTCTCGTCTCCCTCGGGGGCGGGAAAAAACACACACGGGGTTTAAAAAGGGGGTGGCGGTGGACGGGGCCTTATTTAAAAAAAAGGGCGAAGCCAATGGGGGGAAACCCCCAAAACCGGTCACGAACCATATATGGACATGACCATATATGGCGCGAAACATATTTGGACATGACCCTATATGGATCGAATCATATTTGGAATAACCCCCTCACTTCTCTTCACCTCCCCTCACCAACACTTCATCCAAGTCCTGTCTAGTACTGCTACTGTTCTATGAGTAATTTAAAATGAGAAAAAAGTAAATACGTCAAATAATGTCGAAGATACTTTTGAAAAACTAATGCAGCTATTTCAATATAAAATTTGCCGGTTTTACTGACCGAGAAGAATCGTCACTCGTTAGACAAAGACACGTATATAAGTTCTCTCGGTTTAGTAGGGCTATAAATACATATTTATAACTATATAAAAGCGGAAGAACTTATATACTTGTCTTTTTCTAACGCGTGACGGTCCTTCTCGGTCAGTAAAACCGGCAAATTTTATATTGGAATAACTGCATTAGTTTTTCAAACGAATCTTCGACATTCTTGAACGTATTTACTTTTTTCTTGTTTTAAATTACTTATAGAACTCTTCTTGAGGGCGCTACAGCGCCCTTTTTTTCAATAATACTAATGTTTTCAAAAATATTATTGTCTATAATTTTCATAAAAAATAAAATTGTTTTAATAAAATTCTGGGCTTGTGGTACTCTTAAGCACTGTTAAGCGAGTGCATTGAACCTCTACTAAAAAGTTCTTATTTTTATTATTTACGGATATAAGCTCGAATTAAATTGTTCATCGGTCGTGGATCCCCTTGAAGTATTGTGACGCTGCTGTCTATCCCGGAAGATAGGGTAAAAGAAGAGGGAGGAGTGATCCCTCACCGATCGCGTTCGAGTCCCAATAGGCGACTTCCTATAATACCCGGGCGCCTTCGATGTAATATTAATTAAAACACGAATATTTATTTTTACAGAGAGGGTTCTGACCCTCGTACGCGAATTTAGGAGATGAGGTGCAAATAACGATACTTCTCCAAATCCGATTCAATTCTCTTTATTATAACTCTCGTATCAAGTATAATAGAATGCTCTATATAACACGACTTAATTACGCTGAAGCGAAGTCCCTAATGTGGGCGCGGCCTAAGCTGTGCGAACGTGGTTGAAGTCCTGATGACGTACTAACTAGCCTCGCGCCCGAGCCACTATTCGGCGTTCGCAACGGAATCCACTGAGTCTCCCAGTACTCTGCGCGCCACCGGTGGGTTTCTGAGCCAACTACTACGCGACGTCACTTGGATGAGTCCCTACTCCTGTGCATGCGCGTTACTCAACGGTTATTCGCACTAAGTTCCCGCGTATTCGATCACAGCAACCGTCTCGAAATGTTTTGATTTCGTACTTAAAGGCGCGAGTCCTCACGAAGACGTACTAGGTCCGCGGTCTTGAACCGGCTCAGGGAAACGAGCACGTTAACCGTCAAACTGATAACGAACTTATGTAATCGCGAGCACTCTTTTTATTCGCGCCTATACACAAAAGCTAATTAACCCTAAAGGTCCGACGGAATGACCCCAGCGTTACCAACTTCGCCATTTTGATTATACTACGGTGTACAGTGCTGTCAGTGATGCCAGAATTAATTTTTTAGCAACAAAAATAAGGTTAACCGCTAGCCAGCAACAGTATAGAAAATTCGAAGGGAAGAGGTATATATCCCTTCCCTTCAAATTTTCTATACTGCTGCTGGCTAGCGGTTAACTTTATTTTTGTTTGCTAAAAACTTAATTCTGGCATCACTGACAGCACTGTACACCGTAGTATAATCAAAATGGCGGAGTTGGCAACGCTGAATGACCCCTCCGCAAAGTTGCCCGCACACCCTTGACAGGTTTGCAGGGCCAGCTGTTCCCTATCAGACCAATTGGTGCTACGACCCTTAAGCCTTATTACACCACGGGACGTCACACGACTTTTCTTCAAAACGAATATCACCCTTATCTATACAGCAGCGGGTGTTGCTTCTCTCTCTCTCTCTCTCTCTCCTACTATATCACCAAATCTCAGGCTATTTGATGAGTTATTAATCATTATTGGTGCTATTCATTCTGCTTGGACATACGAGGTTTTATTGGAGTCACTAAACCTAACCTCACAGCGTGTTTACCGCCTAATTCACGTTATCAGCCGTCTGCGCATGTCTGGGTCGTGCGGTGTGTTCAACATCACGCTGCTCTATTGTCTATTGCTGTCAACTGTCAAGTGACCTTACGCTGTACAGTGAGGACCATACACACATAACATACTACAATCGCTATCGCTCATCTGTTGCCTCTACGTGGGACTCCTGGTACCGCTTGTGCATGCGCTTATTCTTATTCTTATTTTATAAATAACTGGAGTGTTTTCATAGTTTTTACATATTTATTGCTGGACTGCGTGCCTCTTATTAAAATGCCAGCCATTAACTGCGGAATCTGCGGTCTCTTCGTCGGCAAGGCCGAATTAACGAAGTTTTGTTTTATCCCCGACCATGGTTATCACACCGTTTGTGTCCGTCGAGAACTTAATCTTGGGGGCAAGGATGTTATACCATCACAAAACTGTACTATCTGCGCTAAACTGGCTACTGCCACTCCCATGAATCAGCGTTCGCATTCTGGCAATTCTGTAAATTTGTCGGTGGCATCGGCAGACAATGCCAGTGTTTCTCCGACATCTGAGCCGTTGTTGACTGCGCTTTTTGCCGGCTTAAACTCCCGCTTGGATTCTATTGATGTCAAGTTGTCTAAAATGGAGGTGCTTTCTGACAAGGTCGATACCTGCATCTCTAAACTTGACAATATGGCGGCACGTATTACTAATGTGGAAGGAGTGGTTGAGGATCTTAAAAATACGTGTGAGAAATTGACTGCCAGAGTCAATACGATTGAATCAGCCTCGCATGACAATCTTTTGGCACCCAACCGAACTAATGACCTGCAGTCACAGATCAATCACTTGGAGTATAGCATTAATAGGACTAAGCTTCTATTCTCTGGTTTACCGCAATGTGGGGTTCCTGATAGCTCACTTATTGAGAAGGTTCTCAGCGCTCTTCATGTTGGTTTTGGGCCTGAGGCCATTCTTAATTCACGCCGACTTCGTGCTACTGCTGCGGATAAACCAAGTACTCTCCTAGTGCATTTTAAGAATGATACCTGCACTGACTCCATTATCGCTGCTAAGCGCTCGTTAGGAAGACTTACTGCTAACATGATAGACGCCTCGTTCAACGGATCTAATATTTATGTAAATAGGTTTTTACCCCCCGCATTGTATAAGCTTCTCTGCGACACGAAAGTTGCTGCTAAAAAAGCCAGCCATGAATTTGTTTGGGTCGATGATCAAGGCCATATTAAGGTTAGGAAGAATAGATCGTCGCCAGTTATTAAAGTCACTTCTCCGTCGGATCTTTATAAACTCGACGCATGAAGCTCATTCCCCCCTACCTCATCTATGTCTGCGCTGTCATCAAGTAATGTCCTACGCATATGCCATATAAATGCGCCATCGATACCGGCTCACTTTTTAGAATTTAAAAACTACTTTCTGCAACATTCTTATGACGTCATTATGGTCTCGGAGACTTGGTTAACTCCAGTGATTACCTATGACGTCATTGATCTCCCGGGTTATCATATTTTGCGTTGCGACAGAACTCATAGGAGGGGTGGAGGGGTTTGCATTTACTACCGAAACGCTTATAATGTCAAATTGATCTGCTCGTCTTCTTCTGATATATATATGCCACGTGTTGAATATCTATATGCGGAATTAATGGCGAATACTGCCAAGCTTTTTCTAGGTGTTATTTATCGGCCTCCGCGTGTTGCTTTCAATGCGGATCTGGAAAATGTGCTCATGGAGCTCTCACAAGACTATCCGTGCAAAATCATTATGGGAGATCTAAATGCTGACCTTTGTTCCAGCTCTCCTGACTGTGTTTACCTGCGCCGTACGATAGAGCTCTCTGCACTCTATCTAGTACCTTTTCTACCGACACACCACACCTCCTCTTCGCACACTTGGCTGGATGTTTGTATAGTTGATTGTACAGATAAGGTCCTTAATTCGTCTCAAGCACCTATGCCATTTCTTTCGGGGCATGACCTTATCAGTGTTGATTATAAAATCTCCTGTATTATACCACTCCCTTCAACTACTATTTCCTGCAGACATTGGAGTAATCTGGCTACCCCTGAGGCTATGACATCTATTACAAATTGCGACTTTGGTGCATTATTTCGCTCAGGCTCTATTGATGATGCTACTGTTGCGCTTAACAGCTTATTACTAGGTCATCTGGATAAGTTTGCGCCGAGTTACACTTTTACGCCTAAGAAGCCGCAGATTCCTTGGATGACCAGCAGTATCAGGGAGGCTATATTAAACAGGAATAGGCTCCGTTGCAGGTTGCGTCGTCTCACTCCCACTTCTCACTTATATGATATGAGGCGGATTGATTATTGCCTTGCCCGCAATAGGGTGCGGGATATCATTAGAACTGCTAGGGATGAGTTCTGCTTAAACTCCTTAAATCGCTGTGCTAACTCTAGATCATTGTGGGCCTGTCTGCGTGATCTGAATATCGTTCCGAGAGGTAATTGTCCCAATGTCTCTGGCTTTAGCCCTGACCAATTATGCAATTACTTCTGTAGCGTCGTTGAATCGCCTGGGGCGGGTAATGAGCAGTTATCTTTTCCACTTGACTTAGTGACGTTACCAACTTACAATGATGATAACTTTTACTTCTCCCCGCTTGACCTTTCTACCTTTCTTCGATTTTACAAATTCTCAGACTCATTGCTCACTGGGAGTGACTCGCTCTCTCCTAGGCTTTTAAAGACCTGTTCTCTTGCTGTTCTGCCTGCCTGCTTTCAGATCTGCAGTCTCTCATTGTCTTACTCGTTTTTTCCTACCTGTTGGAAGAGTGCGTACATCACTCCGGTGCCCAAGGGCAAAAACCCCTCAGAGCTCTGTCATTTTAGGCCTATATCCATCATTCCTGAGTTGTCAAAGGTCTTGGATCGCATCGTGTATAAAGATGTCCTTAGGTTTCTTAATGACACTAGCTACTCTGATGACTCACAGTATGGTTTTTGCCAGGGCCGTTCTACGCAGGACGCTCTCATCAAACTGACAGACTACGTGCGTCTTGGCATTGATAGGCGGAAAGTAACTCTGCTTATACTGTTTGATTTCTCTAAGGCCTTTGACACGGTCAACCATGTCATCCTGTTGCGTAAGCTCTTGGCTCTTGGGTTTTCGGGTCCTGTCTTGCGCTGGTTTTGGTCGTATCTTACCGGTCGCAGGTGTGCAGTTCGATCTTCTAATTCTGTTTCTTCGTGGCATGTTATTTCTTCTGGGGTGCCGCAGGGGTCGGTTTTAGGCCCTCTGCTCTTTCTTTTATATACGGCTGATGTTATATCTGTTTTCCCTGAGCACCTCCTTATACTTTATGCAGATGACATCCAGGTTTGTGCTCAGTGCTACCCCAGTGATATTAATCAATGCATTGCAAACCTTAATCTTAGTATAGGAAGATTTTGTACTTGGGCGTGTGATAATGACCTAGTCCTCAATTCTGGTAAAACCTCGGCTATGGTTCTTGGTTCCTCCAGGTTCATTAATGCAATAGACCTTGCTCTGGTCTCCCCCATCATTGTGGATAATTTTGCCATTCCGTTTGCTACCTCCGTGTGTAGCCTCGGTATTATTTTATCCCCCACCTTATGCTGGAGAGATAATGTCACTGCGGTATGCTCCAGAATCTATCGCACTCTGTATCAGTTTCGCTCCAACCAGGGCTGCCTTTCCACCAGGATAAGGCTAAAACTTATTAAAGCGCTCGTTTATCCTTTGTTGGACTATTGTTCACTGGTCTTGGTAGATATAAGCGCCGTTGAAAATCTCAGGCTGCAGCGTGCCCTGAATGCGTGCGTGCGTTTTGTATTTAACGTTAAGAAGTCGGACCACATTACGTCTTACTATAAGAGTGCTTGCCTCCTGAAGGTGCAAGAGAGGCGCATGTATTTCCTAGGTGTTGCCATATATAAGGCGTTCTACATGCCTTATGCCTCAGTTTTTGGACAGCTCGTGTCTGAACTGACATATCCTGCCACTGTTAAAGGTAGTACCAGGCGTTCAGCCTTGGACCTTAAAACTCCTTCCTGTAGAACCGCGGTGTGTCAGCGCTCTTTTATTTCATCGGGTGTTCATTACTGGAACTCATTGCCTCTTGGCATTCGGCAGGCTACCACTCTTTCTAGCTTTAAGAGATTGCTGTACCACCATGTCCTTAGTGGGGAACCCACATAATTATGCGCTTGCTGAGAATAATATTAATTGTATTATTATCTCTTGTGGTTAGCTATAACTTTGACCTGAGATCTATATATTTATAAATATTTTATAATTGCGTTGAATCCTGATTGTATACTTTACTGCGTTAATTTTATATTTGTTATGGGAGAGAGCGTTATTGATTTATGGCTGGGTTTTGTTGCTGGAAACTTATGTTTGTTTCCTGGGCAATTACCCCTGCCTTTTACCTCTCTCAATTTTCTTATTTTATTTATTGTTTTTTGTACATATAGGGCTCCCCCTTTGTATAATAAAGTTAATTTCTATCTATCTATCTATCTATCGCTCGTCCTTCAGTTCGCCCTGCAGTGCTGTAAGTTCATCTCCGGCCGATATGGATTAGTGGTGGTGGCAGTCGCTGCACTTCTGCACTTCACACAATTTCTGTCCGATAGCGGCTATCACTGCCCTTTTCTGTAAGCTGGGGGAGAATTTTCTATTAATACTGTCACCTTAAACATCCAAAATACGTGTCGGGGCAGCTCGCGGAAAGAAGGTCAGACCCTGCGCCTATCCCGCCGCTGTCCCGCTACACCCATCGCCCGACATTAGGGAGCCGACAAGTTATCGATCCTAGATCAACAACTTATCGGTTGACAACTTCCTACTTCGCACACGATCCGCCTATCTAGCGCTTGAGATTAGAAAAGCACTAGATGGCAGCTATTGTAACGCTGCGGAAACGCAACGTTACAGTGTTTATTTGTTTACAATATATATTTCTTGAATGTATTAAAAACAAGAGTAAGATCGCTTATGATTATTAAGAAAATACTTTGTAAGGGTAAATATTTTTATTATTTAAATACATGTACGTAATAAAAGAAAATGTTAAAAATATTAATACGCTGATAAAATGAGTCTATTATTAATTTCAATATACTATTTTATGTATTAGAATATAAATAGGAGTGCAGAGTCAAACTGCTCTCTATTCAACTCATAGGAGTTAAAGCTTCATATACATAGAACAAAAAATATACAGAGTGTAACAGCAATGATGGTTTTTATTTTAAGCACATATACTTGAAGCTAAACAAAATAGAAAAGTCCTATACAATGACACCCGTAAAAGCATCATTGCTGAAATAAATAAATTTTAAACCGATAAAACAAGGCTTTGATTCAACGGAAAAATTAATTTACTCTCACTATCGTTGACAGCTCCCCTTCAAAAAACAAAAGAAGTTCGTACTTCATTGTTCCGAATTGTCACTCGCACAAATGTGCAACTATATCAATTGCAAAAGCATCAAACATTACTTCCTAACGTCTAACATTCCTGATCCTGGTACTGATGAAATTTACTTTCTGCCGATTTTTAAAAGGATCCTCAACCGCATCCATTTGGTTGACAAGTCTGGAGAATAATATGGCATTATTCATAGTTTAATTTTCAAGTCGCTTTAACTTTTCGGTAACGCGACATATGAAGTGCTCTAAGGTAGACTAAAAATAAATATTATGTCAAAAAAGCTATTATAAGAAATTGTATATTGTTTCTCGTTTCGGAAATCTCACTGTTTTATCAGATAGAGGAGTTTGCTGCATCATTGAAAGAGCAAAATGGCTCGAAAATTGTTTTTCAAGTAATGCCGTAGACTTGTCTCGAAATTTCGGCCTAAGCCCAAAGTCTGAAGGATCCCTTCAACCCCTTAACGTCTGGAGAAGTAAAATTTGTTCGCCTATTTCATACTTAATTTTCGACAAGAAAAACATTAATATTTTATACGGCATTAACGTATCCTACTATTTTCAAGTACGCGCTTTCCAATTCTGGCATCAGAATTGCATTTTGTCTATTGACAAATTAAATAGTGCTGAATTTATTTTGAGAAACGTGAAAATATTTAAGCTACTTTTATTTAAATATTTTTTTTTTGTCACCGAAAACCAATCAGAATTAACTTCTGCGATCTACCATGAGTGCATAAAATAGTTCAAGTTTAAGCAGGTATTTTGTTCATCATCGTTTTTTACCGCGATGGACACAAAATAGCGGAAAAGGGAAAAAATATCCCATACATATTGCATTTTTTCAGTTCAAAGCATTTGATTATAGTAATCGGTTATTAACAAGCGTATAAGGATTTTTTGGGTCGCTGATTTCGTAACAATAATCAGATTTTCCAAATGCAAAATGTTTGATACAAGAAGGTGGTGTGCCAAATGAAAAACGCATCGATATTTGATGAAACTCGGTATACTAGGTTTTATCAGATCGATAATTACGAATCCGTAATCGAATTTTTAAAATTTAAAATGACGGTCGGCTATATAAAAAAGCACTTGAAATTGTACGTAGCAGAATTCTCTGCTTTTTGGGGTGCTTCATTATTTTGAGTCCCCTTGCTTCTCACTGCTATTCAATTTACTAGTGTTCTTTCTTCGTGCATTGTGCACATTAATATGAACCGCATCCTTCACAATATATATATATATATATGAACTTACTAGACATTTAGAGCATTGTCCTTGTTAATTTTTTCGAGTGGATTTATGATGTTGAAGGTTCATCTGGCTATTACGCATGTAACTTTTAGCTATCGACATTGCGAATTCTTTCGTAAACACCTTACTTTTACCATCTCCACACGCATTGAAAATTACAACCGTATTGACTGTAGCTGCTTGAATGAATCTCATGAACACTACCCATGTCCACCTTTTTGATCGGATACTTGGTATGACATTGTTACAATGTCCATCGTGTAAATCAACACCGCCCATGTATCGATTGGAAAGATGAAACACTCGTGGGAAAGATATATCAATTTTGCTTTTTGCGTCTGAAGATTACCTTTTAAAATCTAGCAACGGAGTCATACCTGCATCTGTAGAGACTATTGATACAAGTTTTGAATTCATTACAGTTATGTAATTCATTCCACTGTTCTTATCGTGTTTCACCACATAACTTCCTCGAGGTGACTTTTTACTGATGAAGTTCTTTTCAGGTATTCGATTATCCCTGATTGTCCCTGTGCATTTCAACCTGAGTTTATAAAAATGTACTATCAGATCCAAGGTAGTAAAATAGTTATCAAAGTATAAATGAACCTCGGTAATTTTTCCAGCAGCTGTTTTTTCAAAAAAAGGTATCAGTAAATTCATAATCACGCGAATGCCCAATACACATTTAACTAAGTTGACAACGATCGATTAATTCTTTCCACAATACGGATCGAAATTGAGTAAATATCCAATAGCTATACAAAGCCCCCAAATTGTTAACCCGAAACGTATCGGTTTCCTTCATATAAATTGTTTCATTGAAGTTCGTGCATATAATTTGGTCATCATTTCATTGATTGATAGAGCAGTCCTCCAAATGCCAAAATTAAGAATATTCTTAGAAAACATAGTAAGTAATACACGAGCTTGCCAAGCTTTATCATTAGGATTGTTATCATTAGACATTGAAAACTTCATTTTTTATTTTATATATAAAAAATATTCTTGTGACACAGCCGAAGAAACTACCTTACACGATAAGAAAGGATTTTTTGACCAGTAATCTCTTTGAGATTTCCGTGTATTGAAAGAACTCACAATTAAAATTCCTATAAATGTATTCAAATCACGCTTTGTAAGTGGAAATCATTTTCTTTGCTGGCATCAATAATATATTGCTTCATTTCCGTAGAGAAGAATATTTCAAATAGTTCTACATTTTCATTCTCTTTTACTTTTTTCTTAGTAGAATCATTCAACAAAATTTTATCTTCTAGATTGTTAGAATATGGCTTTTCTCCATCCATCCAATTGAACTGATGATTCTTTTCCAACATATCCTGGTTGCTATGATAACTTTTACGAACATTGTCATAAGTGTGACGCCTGATAATTTTTCATAATCCGAATCATCATCATCGGAACCACCAGAATCATCTGAATTTGGGATAGCTACCATTTCATCTCCATCCGATATAACATCTGCAACATCAAGAGAGATACTTCTGCTTGGTCGTTTTCGAGACATCATGGAAATTACGTATATACCGTATGTAAACTATGTAGAAACTTACAGAGGAATAATAATAATTTAATAAAACTCTATTGAGAAATACTAAGTAATATGAAAAGCAATAAACAAAAAATCGATAATATAAATCGACCATTCAAAACCAGCAAGATATTCGTACCTATATATATTTCAATAGCGATTCATTTTGGCATTTTGAAAATTTGATTACAGATATTCAATTAGCGACTTGAAAACCCCAGTATACCACCTTCTTCAAATTTCGAGGCATTTTTGGTATAGCCAAACCGCCCTTTAGGATTTTCCATATTGAATTTTAAAATTTTGATTACGGATTCGTAATTAGCGACCTGATAAACCCTAGTATATCGAGTTTCATCGAATTTCGTTGCGTTTTTCATTTGGCACTCCACCATTTTGTATCAAACATTTTGAATTTGGAAAATCTGATTATTGATTCGCAATCAGAGACCCAAAAACCCTTATACGCTTCTTAGTGACCAATTACTTTTATGAAATGCATTGAACTGAAAGAATGCAATATGTATGGAATATTTTTACCCTTCTTCCGCTATTTTGTGTTCATCGTGGTAAAAAACGATGTTGAACAAAATACCTGCTTAAACTTGAACTATTTTATGAATTCATGGTTGATCGCAGAAGTTGATTATGATTGGTTTTCGGTGAGAAAAAAAATATTTAAATAAAAGTAGCTTAAATATTTTCACGTTTTTCAAAATAAAATCAGCCCTATTTAATTTGTCAATAGACAAAATGCAATTCTGATGCCAGAATTGGAAAGCGCGTACTTGAAAATAGTGGGTAACGTTAATGCCGTATAAAATATTCTTGTCTCTCTTGTCGAAAATTAAGTATGAAGTAGGCAAAAAAATTTTACTTCTCCAGGCGTTAATGGGTGAAAGGGATCATTCAGACTTTGGGCTTAGGCCAAAATTTCGAGACAAGACTACGGCTTTACTTGAAAAACAATTTTCGAGTCATTTTGCTCTTTCAATGATGCAGCAAACTCCTCTATCTGATAAATCAATGAGATTTCCAAAAACAGAAACAAAATACAATTTCTTATAATAGCTTTTTTAACATAATATTTATTTTTAAACTATCTTAGAGCAGTTCATATGTCGCGTTACCGAAAAGATAAAACGACTTGAAAATTAAACTATGAATGATGCCACATTATTTTCCAGACTTGTAAACAAAATGGGTGCTGTTGAGGATCCTTTTAAAAATCAGCAGAAAGTAAATTTTATTAGTACCAGGATCAGGAATGTAAGACATAATGAAGTAATATTAATAATCGGCGTTGTTGCGAGCGTGCGTGTATGCATGTGCGATAATACGGAGCGGAGGAGAAGTATAAACTTCTTTTCTTTTTTAAAAGGGAACAGTCAACAAAAGTGTGAGTAAAGTAATTTCTCCGTTGAATCAAAGCTCTGATTTATCGGTTTAAATTCATTTATCTCAGCAATGATTCTTTTATGGTATTAATAGTACATGACTTTTTGAACTTAGTTTATGCTCACGAATATGTGGTTAAAATTAAAAGTATCGTTGCTGCTACACACTGGATATAAGTTTAAAGTACAAATAAATGAGAGATTATAAAATATTTGACAAGTGGAAATTATTAATATTTCGTTTGCTATGAAGTTTTTTGTCGGTTTGCGATACACTCCACTGTATCAAATACGTGATTTTGCAGAAGCCGCGCCTGTTAAGTAAAGATAAAATATTTGAGAGCCGTATTGTGATTTATTGTGATTATTCATATGTTGTAAATTCCATCAACAAATATATTATGGAAATATTAAAAGATTTTAATTAGACATCTCTAGTTTATTAGTTAATTACACAACTAGCGATAGAGACAGCTTGAAAATTCTCCATTAACAAATTTGCCAGCATGGTAATGAGTACAAGAATTCAATATGTAAAAGCTGATACAAAGTACCGTATATTTTCAGTTGTAATTATTTTATGTAACACTAATTACATAAAGTTCCGTAAAAATAAAAAAAAATGCCAGTTGGGTAGGTTTCTTTTAAACAATAACTTATCGCTAGCTTAAATAATATGCATAATAAATAAACAATTATAGATTATAATACTTATTTTTCGTATTTTTTCAGTCAAGAGCAGAGAAGTGGCGATTACGAATGTGCTGGAAGCATGATTATTTACACTCATCCTGAATTAGATAAAGAAGAAATAGAAATTAAAGGGCCTTTGAACGAAGACATTGAAATACAGGTTACTGACTATATTACATTAAAGAGGGATCCTGGTATAAATGTTAAATATTTAAAATACTTTCGTTGTCACTATTTCAACATGATTGTAATAATTGTTATATAATGTAAATCATTTTTAATAATGCTTTGCAACATTAACTAAAACGTATGTTTAAAAAAAATTTTAAACCTACGTTCTATAGCTTCGATGGAGATATACAATAATAATATATACAGGGCGTATCAGTAATGTTGCGTATAATTTTAAACATATATTCAAAAGTTTAAATTAAGATGAAAAGTCATATACTATTTCTTCCATAATAGCATCATTGTCGAGATAAGTCATTTTTAAGCGATAAATTTGGGCTTGGATTCAACGAAGTAATTACTTTACTCTCACACTCGTTGTAACTTCTCTTTCGATATACAAAAAAGCTCATTGTTGGAGATCGGAGGTGTTATGGTGTGAGCAGTCCGGGATTCTCGCCAGCCGCCTCACTCCAGCGCACTCTCTGTCTCTCTTCCACACTGCCCACTTTGACACAACGTCGTCAGATAGTCGCCTCGCGGAGCATTTCTCGCTGTTTAAATTTTGCCTGTAATGTATTTAAGCTCGAGAGTCTCGCAAGTTCCGCCTCTCGATATCACTCGAAGCTAGGGCCTTGTTCCAATTTCCTTTTCGTTACACGGGTCTCGATGACACGGAACTAGGACCTTGTTTCCATTCATCATTTTCCTTATACAGCTTTCGATTACTCAGAGCTAGGACCGTTCTCTCACTTACTCTAGGCTAAGGTCGTGTTCCTATATATTCTATTCATTATAGAGTGCTCTTAGCAGTGTTGTATTATACAATTTCAGGACCTTCTACCTTTTGCTTAAAATAACCCGTCTATGTATACCACTTTGGTTGCACAGTCTATTTCCACAATAGAGTGTTTAATCTTTCGAAAAAATATTTACACAGCGTGCACCCATCTATAACATTTACATCTATATGGCTAAATTCCGGAAGTTACGTATGCATAGATTGAAACTATAGTTTGGTTTGGAGAAATTTGGTAGCAGTTTTTAAAGAGTTCAGTTATATGACAGATGAATATAAAAATTTTGTAAAATATTATTGATACAGGTTATATGAATATTCTGATTTTAGATGAGTATTTAGCACTAATTAAATTGATTAATCTAATTTGTTAAATAAGAATAACATTCTTTGTGAGAATAATTTTGTTTTACAGGTTAAGGGGATCCATCGATGTCGAATTATTCAACTTCCAATTATCTTCTAAAATTATATAAATATTAACATTTTTGTAAGGACTAAAGTTATTCGTTGAGATCCATTCTATAACGGTAAGAAGCCCGTTTTCCAAAAATATGAAAAATAAGAAATAACAAGATTAAAATTTTACCCTGTAAAACAAATCACTATATTTATTGAAAAAGTAAGTCTTTATAGCTCAGGCGAGTGTGTAATGAGTAGTTTGAGACCAAAAAGAAGCTGATATTGCTAAAATTGTCGAAGATTTTTGGCTAAAACGAATTCAGCTAAACGAAGGACAGTATCGAATCTGTTTTATGGACTCGATCCTATGTCAGTATATCAGACAAGGACAGACATATTAACTATTTCGCTATGTTAAGAACGTTTGTCTTTTCTCTACTACTCATAGCCTAAATACATTAAGAAATCTTACCTACCATGTAATATCCCTGCTATTATGCGATAACAGCGGAACAGTGCTATTGCGATTTATTTTCAGCTGGAAAGAGAGGTGTATGAAGAATATATGACATTATCCTCCTTCCTTATAAATCAATGAAACTTTGCGTAATTATTTGATTACAATTTAGACTCTAAAAGCCGATGTATTTGAACGAGACATTACAGGTGTACCAATCTCAGCGTTCTTTATTGTGATATTCTATGTGTTTATTACAATTAACAAATGAACCAACACATACGGGTTAGCGAGAAAGCACAGTAAGATTCATATATTCGTAGAGTTTATCCAATTTTATCAGTTTTTAGAGGTCAGACTGTGATATAAGAATTATGCAGAGATTCGTTGATTCATGAAGAAGGGGGTAGAGCATATAGTATTCAAAATCGTTTCTTATCAACCGAGAATAAATCCTATTTGCACTGTTAAAATGCAATCTCCTACCAACAGGAATATTTGTAATCGGGAATTATTAGTATTTATGCTAGGGATAGTAAGGTGATGACGAACATTCTTTATATGGCAAAATAACTAATACGCCTGTCTTTGTCTAAAATAGTGACATACAATAGAGTTGGTAAAACAGATTCGATACTGTCCTTCAATTAGCTGAATTAGTTTTAGCTAAAAATCTTCGACAATTTTAACAATATCAGCTTATTTTTGGTCTCAAATTACTCATTATATTCTCACTCATAGCCGTAAAGACTTACTTTTTCAAAAATATAGTGATTTGTTTCACAGAGTAAAATTTCATTCTTGTTATATTTTATTTTTCATATTATTGTAAAATTGGCTTCTTACCGTTATAGAATGGATCTCAACGAATACGTTTAGTCCTTACAAAGATGTTAATATTTCTAAAATTCTAAAAGATAACTAAACGTTAAAAAATTCGATCTCGATGGATCCCCTTAATGCGAAATATGGAAATTATTCAACTTTATATAGAATCTTATAAGATGTGATCTACTAACATAGGAATTGTGGTATCAAACTGCTCAATTTATTTGATACCAAGAAGTGATTACTGCAGTAGTGCAATAATTTGAGAAAAATATTTTCCTCACTGCAAGCTTATACTAAAGCAATTATATTATTTTAAATACATATTTTTCTGTGCGTTTTCTATTATCTTAATAATGGATATCTATTGGCTAATTTTTCTGTTCCATCCGATTACAGTGTGCATCTACATTGTAACGTCACGTTTCGCGGCTCGGCCTCGAACAGCGTTTTCGCTCCAGGAGATTTCCTAAAAAGAATTTTTAGATCGAACGCTATTCTGCCTTGGTTTGCCAGGGGAGGGCAGGGACCAGAAATGGACGACAAGACACACGGAGGTTTTATGGCCAGGAGATGTTAAATAAAATCCGGTACAATGTCTAAGATATAAGAAACACAATTTTATTTCCGCGAACAAAAGTGAAGCTATACATGAATTCTATTTTTCATTTATTTGGTGTAATTAATTATTTCACCCGATGGTGTTAGTCTTGGGCGCCAGTTCGCTGGAAATTCCTATAATAGACCTCCGCGGTTGGCCGGCTGGAGACTCATATCAAGTGGGGGCCAAGACGCTCCATAAAATTTATCTGAAAATAATAATGGGGAAAGGGCCAGGGCAAGCGATCGCACGGGCACGCGTCGGGAGGACTTCGAGGAAGTTCTATATCGCTTTCCTCCGACGAGGGACTACAACTCGTCCTACTATGTATCTCCTGGATACAGGGGCTCCCTACGCGATTCGCGACCCATGAACTTTAGCCCTTTACTCTCTAAACCGGTCCCAAATTAAGCAACATAACAATTTATGACAGGGGACAATATTCCAACTAATGCGTCCTCCACGAGTCGAGGAAGTACCGCGAAATCAAACACTAACTGATTTCTAGCGCCGGACGGAGCTCGAGGGAAGGAAAGTGAAATATACAGAGAAGAATGAATAAGAGGTCCTGATTTCTCCTAAAGAGAAACCAGTTTTACCTGGGATCTAGTGCTACTTAGGCTATAGTGATAGACTAGGATGTTGCATGCTCCCGTGAGTGTACTCCACCACCAGGTTGACAGCTACACCTCTTGCGATGCTCCTAAATTCTGCTCTACGAATTGATGCACTAAATACGCACTATCCATCCAGGGAAATAGCTACAGGGCAATGCCCTTACCGAAAAGTATGTCTCGGCGACGAAAGAAAACAGGAAAAAACGAAAAGCACGTCCAGGCTTAAGGATCCCCAAATTACGAATGAATCGGGAGGACAGTGGCACGCGAGATAATTACTGTCGCGCGTGCGCGGATCGACCCCCTATCGACCCGCGGTCGAACCTATTACGCGTAATGATCGCGGGGTCGCACAGGTGGCGCCTGCCCATCCCTTTCACGATAGTAAGGGGAAGGCAGAGCGTAACAGTAAGCTATCTGACGGAGCAGATGCTTCGTCACAACATATCGAATAAGTAATACCATCTAATGAGTTTATTAATTCGGATGGTAATATGTTACATCATTATGTAAGAAAGTCACATTTATCCGTGAAAATTGACAGAAATGTTTCCACGAGAAGAATACTACATATGACAATTTATTTTGGAGTTTTCAACAAAAGTCTCATGTAAGGAGACAGCAGTAATTTTGTTGTACCTAATGTAAATTGTAACGTGAAAGATTCCGAGGGAATCTGCCACGTTATGAATTTTGAATTTTTAGCGCTTAAGGGGATGCATTTTGCGTCGAAAAAGTACTTCCAAATTATCTTCTACAATTTTAAAAATTTGAATATTTTCATGAAGATCAAATTAGCTCGTATTGATCTGTTTAATTAACGTAAAGGCTTATTTTTTGGATTAAAAACAAAAAAATTTTTTAAATCGGATATTAATAATAAATTTTATTTCCCATCAATAATTTCGAAAAAGGGAGCCATTACGACGATGCGTCAACCTTCAACGAGTAATTTGAGACCAATATGAAGCAAATCTTCTACATTTATTAGAATATTTGCTTCATATTGGTCTCAAATTACTCGTTGAAGGTTGACGCAGCGTCGTAATGGCTCCCTTTTTCGAAATTATTGATGGGAAATAAAATTTATTATTAATATCCGATTTAAAAAATTTTTTTGTTTTTAATCCAAAAAATAAGCCTTTACGTTAATTAAACAGATCAATACGAGCTAATTTGATCTTCATGAAAATATTCAAATTTTTAAAATTGTAGAAGATAATTTGGAAGTACTTTTTCGACGCAAAATGCGTCCCCTTAATGTGTGAGTTTTCGGACCGCATGAGCTTGCGCGTCGATCGCAGCTCTCCCGCAAGCACGCATTAAGTCCCTCAGTTACCTACGAGATCCTAGAAGGAGCAAGAGCTAGCTAAGACGTTTTGCCTGTACCAGCGCCGAAGGAATAAGTCGACCAGGAGAGAAGGCAGGGAAAACGATCGCCTCGGAGATTGTAACAGGAGTTCGATCCAGCATAGAATTTTGGGAAGCCAATAACCTGTGTCGACGGAGAAATTGGGAACGAGCGTGCATCCTGGCCAAGAAAGTACATGATTGCATGCTTAGAAAAAGGGGTTATAAGGTAGGCGAATTAACCTAATATCGCGAAGCGGTCTCCGGCCAAGTATGTGCAATTGCATGGAGGAGACACGCAGAAATTAATAGAGCGGCAACTAAAAAGAAAGAATTGGTTAGCAACAGAGTTCGGCACTCGGGCGACTCTGAGAGAATAGAATCGGTAAGCCGGGAAGAAAGTGCTTCGAGTGAAGAATAGGCCATTCGGGTGGCCCACGGTGGGCCTGGCGTCCAAGAATTGATAGAAATAATTGAAATAAACCTGAATGAGTCGAAAAGCACTGAGTAGCAGCTCCATAACGAGAATATTTGTAATATTCGGGACAAGAAGGCCTATTGTAAGTTTCCCGTAGAGGCGGTGGGAGAGGCCCTGGCGATAGAAGCCCCCCAGTGTAAATGGTTTATGTGTGAACCTTGTATAATAAGCACCAAGAAGTTAATTATAGCAGTTGTGAATTTTTGCTGGAAATTTTGGATGTGCTTATTTATTGAAGAAAAACCTCTACCCAGAAATCGCGCGTTACAAAATGTTGATAAGTAAATGCTGCTACTGATGAACGTACAAAGATTTCTTAGCTTTCAGGTAAGTATTTATTGTTTAATGATGTACTTTGGCATCAACTAAATGAGAATACTATTCTTCGTGAGTATAATAATATTTTACAGGTTAATATGAAATGTGAAGTACCAAACGTTTTCAACAATATCCTGTAAAACAAAAATATATCGGATATATTAATTAGAAAGGCCACCATTTGATGCATCCAATTAAGGGCATTGGTTCCAACCAAAGAAGTGTCAAACTAAGTGATGCGTTGAAAGAAATTACTCTTTGTAAGTTAGATGGAGACAGACCGTATATAAAAAGTAATTCCTTTTAATCTGTATTTACCTAATTTGTTATTCGAATGAGTGTATGATTAGATAATCTTACTTTTCTGTTTAGTTACAATGTGTTTTTCTATGTTGCAGCTGCTTTAACGGGATCCCTCAAACGTTTCGTGGCTGCAACGGAGTTACCACGCGCTGTAGTTTCGCCCGAGTTTTTAAATAGTGCCATCTAGTGGCAGACGCGCGAAAACACTAGCGAGTAGTACGCTGGACGGGAAAGAGTTCCCCTACCCACTGCGTGAGTGGAGAATAGTTGGGCGGGGAGTAAGCCGGGCGCCTACTGGCAATTACCACTGCGAGCAGCGGTTGCCCCTCTCCCCTTTCATCCAGCTGACCAGTGATGCTAGAAAACGGGTATTCGTTCCCCCCACTATGCAACCATAGGCTCACTACGACTCTGAAAGCCCTCTGGAAATTCTGACATGCGTGAGACATCCCCACTCGTGTCCCTTCTCGCTGATCACATATGCCATCACAACGATGCATACGTGTCTCTTCTTCCGTCGCTTGACTTCGGCAAGCTTCGTTGAACGTAAGTACGAAAAAGAGCGGTATACTTTTCTCGGACCTCTCTTTCTCGCGCTCGATCTTCGTTCGTTTAACCAACGAGCAAAGCCGTGCTAGCCGAAGCAAACTAAGAAATGTCTTTTCTGGCAGCTATGATAAAAAAGCTGGCTACGTTGAATGAATATTAAAATAATATTTATAAGCAGCCATTAACTTATTAGATTTTATAATAAATAAGGAAATGCGATGATTTTACGTAACATTGATCAATTTTGTTGAGACTCATATGTTACGTATTATTGTTAAAAATATTTCATTTTCTTAATTTATTATTTAATCTAGTAGATTAATGGTAATAAAAAAAAATTCATTATGAAAACAAAATTTAAAAAAACTGCACGAGTCATCGGGAATCGAACCCGAGCCCGCGATAACAGCAGGCAATCGCCTTACCATCTACGCTATGGCACTTATTTGGCAGCTTGGAAGCAAAGTCGCAAGTCGCTTATTAAAGCGATTGAACCTTTCTCTATTAAGTTTAATTTCCAGAAGAAATTATTAATTATAATCTTATATTTATTTAATTCCTATGTATTTTCATAATAAAACAAAATATTTTTTTTACATATAGTGGCTAACAAAAGTAAGTAAACGCGTTACTCGTATTAGGTCAATGATACGTTGTTATAAATATATGCAAATATATCCGTTATTATTCGTATACACTAAATAGTTCGTCATACCCTCATCGTACAACAACACCGTTTCGTTCTCAGTATGACAGTGGCATCATTAAGCACAAATATTCTGTTAACCTGATTCAGAGAACGCTCCAGAAATAAGTATACGCCTATTTATCTATTAGTATTTTTAATGTATATTAAGACATTAATCACACATAATCGTGTAAAGCTATAAAAACGATTAAACTTAACGAAATATCGATAAAGGTATGGATTAAAAATTATATTATAATATTATATTGTATATTTTTGATATAATTTTTATATCTCTAAAATTTAATCAATTTCCCAAAAGAAAAATGCCACAATCAAAGCATCTAACAAATGGAGAACGTAATATTATTATTAAAATGAATAAAGACGGAGCTTCCTACAGGAAAATTGCTGCATTCTTTGAAAAAAGTGTAGCAGCAACTTTTAAAATCATAAGTGCATTCAAAATGCATGGACGTGTAGCTATATTGCCCAAGTCAGGACGTCCCAAAATTATCACTGATCGTGAAAATAAAAGAATTAAAAATATTTCAACAGCAGAATTGCATCTATCAGCTCCAAAAATAAGAGCTAAGTTAATAGAAGAAGGGAAGTCTACATTATCAGTGCAAACAATAAGAAGAAGGTTGCATGAAATAGGAAAGCACGGTCACGTGGCGAGAAAATTACCATATTTAAGTAAGAAAAACCTAAAAAAACGTCTTGAATTTTATGAATCTCATGTGTTAAAACCACTTAATTTTTGGGAAAAAATTTTGTGGACGGATGAATCAATGATTTGTATGACTCATTCACATGGAAGAATGTATGTATGGAGGAAACGTGGTGAAGCACTATCATATGATTGTATTAAGCCAATATTCAAGTCCATACAAAAAGGTATAACGATTTGGGGGTGCTTCTCGGCGAACGGAATCGGTAAAGTCATTCCATTATATGGAAAAGTTTATTTAAAATTACTGCAAGAAGTAATAATTCCAGAAGAAAAGCGATTAATAGGGAACGATTTTGTTCTTCAACAGGATAATGCTCCTATTCACAAAGCTAAAATTGTAATGAATTATATAAATGACAATAATATTACTCTTTTAAATTGGCCTCCACAAAGCCCAGACTTGTCTCCTATTGAAAACAGGTGGGCATTACTTAAAATAAAAATTGCTGATGCGAAACCTATAAATATTGATGAACTAGCAAGTCTTATAACAGAAAAGTGGAAGGAAATCTCATTAGAAGAATGTAGAAGTTATGCCTCGTCAGTCCCAAAAAGAATTTGTGAAATGTCAAGAAGAGGAGGATATCACTGTGGTACTTAAGTGTATATTTACTTATTTTTGTAACATGTAGCCCACAAAAAACAGACTTCGCCTGTAAAAAAGGCGGCAAGTACATAAACCATTTAGCATAAATAATATAGTAAAATTATCCAATTAAAAAAAGTAGTGAAATCCAAATATTAGGCAAGTGTATTCTTTCACCTTAGCAAAAGTTAAATTTTTGAAAAAAAAAAGGAACAACAAAGTTACTTGCCGGGCCCGTAATGTCCATGCACAGTGAGAAATAGAATCGTCTGTGGTTCGGCTATCTTCACTCTTTATTTTAACATGAAATTTGCTGTACTACGCTATAGCTGAATCTCACACACGATTCAATTTCCCACTGTGCATGAACATTACGGGCCCGGCAAGTAACTTTGTTTTTCCTTTTTTTTTTCAAAAATTTAACTTTTGCTAAGGTGAAAAAATACACTTACCTAATATTTGGATTTCACTACTTTTTTTAATTGGATAATTTTACTATATTATTTATGCTAAATGGTTTATGTACTTGCCGCCTTTTTTTACAGGCGAAGTCTGTTTTATGTGGAATTTCATAACTTTTTGTAAGAGTATAATATTTAAAAAATTAAATAATTCTTTTAATTTTTCTACAGAATTTAAAGAAAATTTCCACACTTCTCATTTTTTGAAACAGCAGCGCTTAACCAATAAAATAATATATATTAATATTGAACAAATATCACAGTCAACACATTGAATTTATGGATATTTGTAATGCATTCTGCATAAATGAACTTCATAATTAATTCCCCGGCTACTTGTTTTATGTTTTCAGTTTCACTATAATAAAAGTTTGATTAAATTTTTCATAATCAATAAACATACTTTCAACATATAAAAATAATTAAGTAAAATGTATGTTTTAATTAATTTACATTTTCTGTTTATCAACATTTGACTTTTACCACCATCTGACCTTGCTAGACTTCACTAGTTTCATCAACTACTTGAGTTGATATTGGGGCAAGACTGGACAAGCAATTCGCAAAGCTTTGAATAAGCTACAATCAAGCATATATTCAAAGCTAACAATGTCGTTTTGCATACCACGTTTCTTTTTAGCACCAATTACTGTCACATTTATGCTGCTAATACTTGACAAAGGTATAACCTATCGGACAGTTGAAACCCACATCAGTTTAAAGAGAAGAAACAAATAAAACGGTATTTTGTTAATGATTTCAATACCTGGAAGTTTAGCATATGGTTTTCAAATACTTTAACAATTTCTTGCAATTAATATACTCTTGATAATCATCAATGCACTTAAATGTTGAAAGTATACTTCTCCTTGGCACAGTGTTGAAAATATATAAATATTAATCTTACTTCATCCAGTCAACTCTATTCACCCCCAATATGATAACCTATCGGACAGTTGAAATCCACATCAATTTAAAGAAAAGAAACAGTTAAATATGTATTTTGTTAATGATTTCAATACTTGGAAGTTTAGCATATGGTTTTCAAATACCTTAACAATTTCTTGAAATTTATATATACTCTGGATAATCACCGATGCACATAAATGTTGACAGTATACTTCTTCTTAGCAGTGTTAAAAATATATAAATATTAATCTTACTTCATCCAGTCAGCTCTATCCTCAGCAACTCAATCCACGTAGTTTCATCCTCAGCAATCAAGAGACACATTGTATATTATATTTTAATCTTTCATTCCACACAGCTCGACCCTTAGCAGTCAGATAATAAATACATCACTATTTAATCTGCAATAAAATCACACAAAGTACCAGAAAATATATTACATTTTATATCATAAAATTCATTTTTATACTTATCTAATCTGTTGATTCCTTTATGTAATTAAAAATCCTTTTAATGAGTATAACCTCATCAAATTTAAATAAGAACAGCCTAATATTGTTTTTTCATTTAATTATAACGAAATTTAGTTCAAATTGTTTTAAGGTTGCTACTGTCAATCTTGCAGCTTAACCTGATTTACCGTAATAAACGAAGTAAAACATATATCTAGGAGATACACACAGAAACACTATTTACGATTGTGTGCAACTATGTTTACGTTACGTCTACTGCCGTCACTAACCTACGTTAAGCAACTAACTTCAGCCCGAGACATACACTCTGGCTGGCGAAGAAGAAGAAGATTATGGAGAAGAATCTCAATTTTCGATATATATATATAGCTAATTCAGTATGAGATCTCTGGATTGCATGAACCGTTTTTAATGTTCATGGTTTTAAATGAAAGCTTGTTCCAAACTAGTTTAAGGAAAGCTTTACTTAAATCATGACAGTGGATCATTCACGGAAATAAATCGGTTTGTAAAATGAGGCGGTCAAACCTACTGTATAAGTTAATGGTAGTGCTCGGCGGTATAGACATGTCATTATCTACTTTTATATGTACTTGCCGTCGAGACACTACCGTGTCTCTTGATACCACAGAGAATATCATTGAAGCCTCAGTTTCTTAGAAATTCTGCTGTCAATTTCCTACTTTTATCTACCGTATGCCTGTAATATGAAAAATAATAAATTGGTAGTATTTTCAAAATCATAAGCATCTAGATGTTTTGGTCATTATATTTGTAAACTATTAGCCTCATATTCTAAAGAATTTCAGTCCAAACTGAGTTAGAAGTGCTTTATTTGTTAGGATTTGGCATTAAATTTACTCTTTTTTTCATATTGTTTTGACCTCTACGTCTCAACATCACCATTGAGTTCTGATATATCTTCTGCCAAACCAAGATCATTTTTATCTTCTTCTGAACATTCTGTATCAGGAAATACCAAAGAGAATATCATTGCAGGCTCAGTTTCTTAGAAATTCTGCTGTCAATTTCCTACTTTTGTCTACCGTACGCCTGTAATATGAAAAATCTAAAGTTGATAGTATATTCATCATTATAAGCTTCTAGATGTATTGGTCATAATATTTGTAAACTATTAGCCTCATATTTTAAAGAATTTCAGTCCAAACTGAGTTGCAAGCCCTTCTTTTCTCAAGATTTGACTTTAAATTTACTACTTTTTTCATATTTTTATGAAATCTAGGTTTCAACATCACCATTGAGTTCTGGCGTATGCTCTGCCAAACCAAGATTATTTGTATCTTCCTCAGGACATTCTGTATTAGGAAATACCACAGAGAATGTCATTGAACCCTCAGTTTCTAAGAAATTCTGCTGTCAATTTCCTACTTTTATCTACCGTATGCCTATAATATGAAAAATGATAAATTGGTAGTATTTTCATAATTATAAGCTTCCAGATGTTCTGGTCATAATATTTGTAAACTATCAGCCTCATATTCTAAAGAATTTCAGTCCAAACTGATTGCATGTCCTTCTTTTCTCAAAATTTTACTTTAAATTTACTACTTTTTTCATATTATTATATACTCCAGGTCTCAACATCACCAAAGAGATCTGACATATCCTCTGCCAAACTAAGATCATTTTTATCTTCCTCTGGACATTCTGTATCAGGAAATACCACAGATAAGATGATTGAAGCCTCTAGTTCATAGATATTCTGCTGCCAATTTCCTATTTTCATCAACTGTATGCCTGCAATTTAAAAATTTACAATCTTACACGACAAATTGATCAGTTTGTAAACTGATATATATCTTAAGATTGCTCAAATGAAGTAATATTTTTATTTAATCAAATTAATTGTTACAAAGCATTCAATATTTGTTCTTGACATATATATTATATCTTTGTTCTTTTGGTAAAATGTACTATCATATAATTAGCTCAAATCCAAGTACTGGTTAACTTGTATTCTACGTAAATAATATTTTTTTGGAATTTCACATCATCCAAATAAGCATTTTTTTTACCTTAATTTAATCTGAAACCTATTAAACAGTTGATATCCTCATCAGTTTAAAGAAAAGAAATAGCTAAACATGTATTTTGTTAATGATTTCAGTACCTGGAAGTTTAGCATATGATTTTCAAATACCTTAACAATTTCTTACAATCTTGGCAATCACCGATGCACATAAATATTGAAAGTATACTTCTCCTTGGCACAGTGTTGAAAATTAATCTTACTTCATCCCGTCAGCTGTATCCTCAGCAATGATACAATAAACACATCACAATAATTTAATCTGAAATAAAATTCCACAAAGTACCATAAAATATATTACATTTAATATTATAAAATTCATTGTTATGCTTATGTAATTTGTTGATTTCTTTATGTAAAAAATTCGTTTAATGAGTATAACCTCATCGGATTCAAATAGGAACAGTCTAATATTGTTTTTTCATTTATTTATAACGAAATTTAGTTCAAATTATTTTAAGGTTAATACTGTCAAACTTGCAGCTTAACCTGATTTACCGTAATAAACAAAGTAAATATATATCGCTGAGATACACACACAGACACACTGTTTACGATTGTGTGCAACTATATTTAGGTTTACGTCTACTGACGTCACACACTAAACTTATGTTAAGCAGCCAACTTCAGCCCGAGACATACACTCTGGCTGGAGAAGAAGAAGAAGAAGATTATGAAGGAGAAGAATCTCAATTTTCGATATATATATAGCTAACTCAGTATGAGATCTCTGGATTGCATGAACCGTTTTTAATGTTCATGGTTTTAAATGAAAGCTTGTTCCAAACTAGTTTAAGGAAAGCTTCACTTAAATCATGACAGTGGATCATTCACGGAAAAAATTCGGTTTGAAAATTGAGGCGGCCAAACCTACTGTATAAGTTAACGGTAGTGCTCGGGGGTATAGACATGTCATTATCTACTTTTATATGTACTTGCGGTCGAGACACTACCGTGTCTCTTGATATTTTAGTTTAAACTTAACTATGAGTTAAAATTTTGTTTAAAGTTCTAATTTAAAATGATTTTTCCTTTTTTTGTATCTAAAATGATTATTATTTATGAAATTAAGTTCATTGTTACAATTTCATAAGAAATATTAATGTTTTGAAGAATTAAATATTAATAATTTGAATGTTTACTTACTTTTGTTACCTACTGTATTTCTAAACATTAATGACTTTAACAGCTGTAGCTTCAAAAAGTGACTCTAACATTACGTAGAACATTGTTGAAAGCTGCAGAATTAAAAATAAGGAACCCAAGAAACGTATTTGGTATTTAATATGTCATTCCTATTGCAATCTATTTAATTTAAAATACCTCATAAATAGAAAAACGATTAATCATTCTCAATAAGTAATAGCACGTGGCTGACAGAGATTAAGTCGATATTTATAATAGATAATATATGAAAATAAAGAAATAAATAAATAAATTGTGATCGATTTCTTGCATTTTCAAATAATAGTATCGCATAATTAAAAGAGGTAGTGTAAAAGTGGATGAGCTAGTCTAAAGGATCGATATCGCAATTTTGGCTAATCATCGAATAGTTCCTCCCGATATTTCTCCTTTAATTTTTACAATTTCTGAGAAATAAACACATCTACGTGTAGCCCTAAATGTCCACTTTATACAATGTCTAAACAACTTTTTTCGATAAAAGCAATTTTTCAGGCTCAAAAAGGCACTTCACGCGTCGTATACCCGTATCTTAATGTTCGTACGGAAGGAGAAAATCAAAATTAGCATACGATGCTTGTCCGAGATTGGGAGGAGCAAAATGCTGAGAAGTAGATTCCACATTTCTGCTATATCTCCCTTCCTCTCTTGCGCTCACAGTAGACGGCTAGACCAACAGTGTCTAGCCGCTCTATCTGTCTTTATCTCTCCGCGGCGCGCTTGAGCGTCTTCAGGCCCTAGCGCGTCGCGGCCGCGACAGCGACACTACTTGCGCGCTTGGCCACTAGGTGGCCAGCGCCCGCAGCAGCTCTCTCGCTGGCAAGATTAGTGTCGCGTAATTACTTAGATGGGTCCTTGATAAGGACCCATCGCACCCCCAAACTGGCTCGACAGCTGCTCAACCAGCAGCAACCGCAGTAACTTTTGACGCCTCAACGGCAGCGCCTCCACCGGCCATTCAACGAGCGCCTCCACCGGCGAACTCTTCTAGTGAATCACTTTGGTAAGTATCACCAACCACCCACCGCCTACCAAAAGGGTACTTCCCCTCTGCGGCAATCTCCTCCCTCCTAAGGGAGATTACTTTGGTGACATCCCGGGAGGAATTAAACCCTCTCCTTCCCCTCCACACTGCCTCCGAGGACTACCTCGGACCCAGTGTTCCGACCCTCAAGTCCAGAGCTCTCGAAAGAGTCGGGTAGCGGGAGGGGTAGCATTCACCCTAGGGGTTGGGGTGGCTCGGAGCCACTATAACTCTGGGAGAAGTAGGTCGAGGGGTAAGGGGACTTCCCCTTCCCTAAAACCACTTCTCCTATTTCGCTTCCTCCCGTGGCTGGGGATTTTACTGGGGAACACTCCAGGGAAAATTGCCCAGTCCGGGAGCTTCTAAGTCCGCGTTCCTTTCTGGGGAATTCTGTTTTCTGGGGTTCTAGGGAATCTTCGTATACCGAAATTCCTTAGAAGTTGACGAGAGCAAATTCCCTAGAAAGTCGATCATTAGTCTGGCGGTTCTTTTGTAAATATATTGTAAAATTTTGTACATTTTATTTATTCAAATAAAAACTACTTTTATCTCTTATCTTGGCTTTGAATACTTTATTCTAGAATAAGACCTTCCCTTCTGACCACAGGTTCGGAGCCAACTTGGGACATTGTTTCGCACAGATAGTTTAAAACAAACCAAGGGTTTAAAGGTGTAAAAATATACAGAAATTATGAACCATTGCTATTGGGAAAACTAATGTTACCGCCTGATCGGTTACCATCAACTTCAGGCTGCAAGAAAATCGTCAACGTCTGACGCGTCAACATCAGGCGCCAGTAAAGCATCAACATCATCAAAAAAAAAAAAGGGGTAAAGGTCTTATGCATGTCACCGAGGGACCAATCAACTACGTACATTGGAACGATCCTAATGAATTGATCGAACGTTTGTGACTTTTGATCGCATCGGTGGCTGCCGGTAATACGAGTCATCACAACGAGATACAGTCGATAATCGAGGAGTTGCGCGACGAGGATCTTATCGTATAAAGAAAGTTGCACGTTATATTTTTACCTCAGTGTAATATTATCAACATCTTTCGGTAGCACGAGATAAAAAAAATTAAATGTCTGATTCCTGCTGTTATGAAATTTGCATTTGTTTAACATACATCGTAGACTGTATACTCTCGGCATTACGAGCCATCAAAAAGAGGAATAATAATAACGAGGAACAAGAGACTGATTTTTGAAAAAAAAGTGACAGTAGTGCATTTATTTTGAAATGTCGATAAATAAATTTGGAATTGGACTGGATGGTGAGAGTAGGAAACACTTTCACGAACCAAAACCTTTGTCGCAACGTGGACAAAGTTAATTGGAGTCCCCCGTGAAGTGTATCTAGGTGGGTTTGCCTAATGAGTAGGGCAGTTAAGTGACAGTCCGGTAGAACAATGGGGTGTTTCGTTAGTTCAGAAATTTCGGCGTTTCGAAGCCGCCCCCCTATTCGTAAGACTCCTTGTTGATCCATTATAGGATATAAGGAAAGAAGCTTTGATCGCGACGGTATACGTAACCCATGACTCAAGGCTGAGATTTCGTTGGCGAAGTGGGTTCGTTGAACAACCTTTACCAAGGCTTCAATCGAACTGCGGTTTTCCAATACAGACAGGAGGGAGTCCTCCCCGTGGCCGGTTTTCCTGGTCCGCTAGACAAATCGAAGAACGTAAGTCATAACTCGGACCAGTTTAGACCAAGACGAAAGCTTATCAAATAACCAACACTGAGTTGTGTCTAGTTGAGCGGTTAACGCTACCTTCCGACTTTCTTCCGTGGTTTCAAAGACCTGAACAGGATTGACGATTGGCTCACGGAGAAAAGCAGGCCCATGCCACCAAAGTGAGTCCTCTGATAACTGTTGAGCACTGGTTCCTCTTGAGCACAAATCCGCAGGATTCAGCTTAGTAGGTACATGACGCCAGCTGGCTTCAGGAAGATGCGTTTGAATATATGAAACGCGATTGGCCACAAACGTCTTCCAATGTACGGGTTGCTTTGCTATCCAAGCTAACGCGACCTGCGAATCCGAGTAGCAACGAATCGCATCACAATTCCCGACAAGACTTCCTTTTACATTAACCAATAGCTTGACTAGAAGTGCGGCTGCAACCAACTCCAACCAAGGTATTGAAGTGGTCTTAATCGGTGCGACTTTTGTTTTGGACATTACAAAATGTACCGACAGATGACCGTTCTCATCCATAAGACGTTCGTAGACTACAGCACCGTAGGCCAGCTCTGATGCGTCGAAAATTCCGATCAATTCGCGTTCTCCAGTATTGGGAGTTTGCCCGGTCCAGCGGGGAATGCGTAAAGACTGTAAGTCGCGGAGCTGCTCATAACACTTGAGTCATTTGGACTGAACCGGCTCAGGAATCTCTTCATCCCAAGAGAGATTGAGTAACCAGGTGGATTGCATTAACTGCTTTAATATTATGACAATTGGAGAGATCCATCCCAATGGATCAAAGATCTTAGCATTCTTTGATAAGAGGATGCGTTTGGTGAGTACACAAATAGATGAAGGAGAGACACGAAAGCGAAAGCTATCATCCCCGTGATCCCAATATATGCCCAAGACTTTACTTGATCCAGCAGGATTCTCAAAGAAAGAGTGCAGCTCGGTAGGTTCAAGCGGGGAAGTCCCCGGTTGGTTGAATGCCCATTTGCTTAAAGAGAAGCCCCCTTTCGCTAGTAGAGCGATGAGTTGTTCCCTGACCGAACTGAGTTGCTTTAAGTCATGGACCCCGAAAAGTATATCATCTACGAATGTAGAATTTAACAAAATATCCTGCGCGAGATGGAAGTCAGCCCCGTTCGTGGAAGCTAATTCGCGCAAAACTCGCGAAGATAAAAAAGGTGCCGGTCCCGTACCGTAGGTCACCGTGTTGAGTTCGAAAGCCTGAAGCTCACCGGAATCAGTCTTCCATAAAATGTTCTGATACTTGCGGTCCTCAAGACGCACAAGAATCTGTCGGAACATTTTAACAATGTCCGTCACGCCAACATATCGAAAGGCACGCCAATTCATTAGGATCCGCGTGTTGTCCTGCTGGAGCTTGGGTCCAGTGAATAACGTGTCGTTAAGCGAGACGCCCGTAGATGTTTTAGAAGATGCGTTGAATACAACGCGAATCTTTGTCTTCTGGTTCTCGGTCTTAAAAACTGCATGATGAGGCAGGAAGACGCGAAAATCAGAGTTCATAGGAACAGGAGACATATGTCCAACAATTGATACTCCTGCAAGAATTGAGAATAACTTTCAGCTTGTTCTGGAGAGGTTTCCAATCACCGAAGTATTTGTGTTAAGGTTTTCTCTGCTACCCGAGAGGAAGAACCTAAGCTGTGCTTCTCGATGTCGGATCGAAAAGGTAAAGCAACGACAAAACGACCTGAGGAGGTGCGTGATACCGTATTCACAAAATGTTGTTCACAGGGGGAGTCCTCTGTGGACATGGGTTTAACTTTCGGAACTTCTTCCAGTTCCCAGAAGTCGCGAAGAGTTTTTTCTACCTCAAAGCAATGATGCACCGTGACACTATGAGAGCGACCAGTCTTGGATACGACCCCAGCTACGATCCACCCGAAAATAGTCCGCTGAGCAAGCAACGTATGATCAGGAGAATGCATGTACGGGTCTTCCATCAATGCTGCAAAATAGTCTGCACAAATGAGCACATCAATTGGTGCCCTGGTTGAAGCGAAGTTATCAGCCAGATCAATTTCGCTAAGTACTGGAAACGACGACGGAGAATAAGTCGGAGGCATATATTGAGTAATCCTTGGTAAGATCAATGCAGTTATATCCAACGAAACACCGTGTCGTGAAAGAGAATGAAGCGTAATCTGTACCTCTGCGCGAACATTTTGAGCCGAATTTAGGGAGACGCCATGAATGGTCGCGTTGACACGTTTTCGCGTTACCCGTAGTTGCTGAGCTAGATTTTCCGAGATAAAGGAAGTTTCTGAGCCCGTGTTAACTAAACCGCGGACTATAACCCGAGAACCGTCAGGAGCATCAATTCGGGCAGAGAACGTGGCCAGTAGAACCGAACGTGCATAGGAAACACTGAGATGTGTTGTAGTATTCGAACTAGAGGGTTCGGGCTCGGAAGCGGAGTTGACTGCGGGGGTAGTCCCCCGTGCCTTGCTCCCTCCGGTGCCAGATTTGTCAAAATGCAGTAAGGTATGATGCATTTTACTACATTTCCTGCATCGTGACGAGGAAGAACAATTCGAGCAACTATGTCCGGGTCTCAGGCAGTTGATGCAGAGGTTCTGTGAGAATGCGAAATTTGAACGAGCCTGAGGGGTCAATGCAAGGTAGTCCTTGCACTGATATAAGAGATGGTTACTACCGCAGTGGGCACAACCAGTACTATTCACACTCGTAGCGTGCGACTTCAAGGATTTCCCAGATTCCTTTTTGGAAGTCTTAGGTTTGTTACCTAAGGATTGCAATGAGTTAATGTGACGCGTTAAAAACTCAGAAAATTGAAGGAAAGTGGGATAATCTTTGCTGTTTCCCAAATACATCTCCCAGGCCAAGCGAAGGGTGTCATCCAATTTGTTCTTTAGCGAATGAACAATGATGGGATCACAATGATCGACGCCGTAACCCACAGATTTGAGGGCGTTGAGAGCAACCGTGACAGAGTCCCTAACTTCTTTCAGAACCTCAAAGTTGTCACCCCGTAACGCTGGTATTTGAGAAATCTGATCTAAGAACGTATCCGTGATCATCCGTTTGTCCGTATACCTAGCTACTAGAGTGTCCCATGCTATCTTATAATTCTCGGAGGTAATCGCTAAAGTTTTAATCACCGTTGCCGCTTCTCCTTGCAAACAGGATTTTAGGTAATGGAACTTGTCCCGCCCGGAGACGTATACTTTGTTGTGAACAATGAAACTGAACGTTTCATAAAAGTTATTCCATTCTAAGTAATCACAGGAAAACTTCGGTAAATCGATAACTGGAAGCCTAATGTGGTTTATTTCCCCAGGAGGCGCAGTGGGGCCTGATGCCGACATTGCACCACTGGATCGAAATCCATCTAGATGTCCCAGAATAAATTCTTCAGCGTCACTGTGGGCATCAAGGGCTGCTTGATACCAGTTTTCCGTTACGTACTCCATTTTAGCTAATTCGGCCGGTTTAGTGTGAGTAGTGATCTTAACGTGAGTTTGATGCAAAACCTTAAGCCACTTTTCTACGGCGGTAAGCCTATCCTCCAAGAAGGGAAGGGTGAAGTTGTTGACTCCACGCTTCTTGGTGTTAACGACCAACTGAACGAATTCATCCCGAATCATGGGCACGTAATTGATTGCTTCTAATAATTCCCCTGAGCTAGCCATTTTGAAACTTTATTCCAGAACAAAACCTAAACCTAAACACAGCCCGGAACACCCACTCAGGAACACTGATGCACTTCGAACGTTTTTTGCCGGATATCCAACTCGAAGGACCATAAATTTGTGCGAAACAATGTCCCAAGTCGGCTCCGAACCTGCGGCCATAAGGGAAGGTTTTTTGTTCTTGAAATAAAATTGTTAAAACACAGTTTACTGGGAAAATAGGAGATTTATTCAGTAAATAATATGGTACAAAAATTACAAAAATATATACAATAATACCGCTATACTTAATTATATACTTCCTAGGGAATTTGTTGTTGTCAAATTCTTGGGAATTTCGGTTGACGAAGGTTCCCAAGAACCCTAGAGACTAAAATACCCCAGAAAGGAACGCGAACTTAAATCTCCCGGACTGGACAATTTTCCCTGGGGTACTCCCCAGTAAAATCCCCAGCCTCGGGAGGAAGCGGATGTGGAGAAGTGGTTTTAGGGAAGGGGAAGTCCCCTTACCCCTCAGCCGCCTTCTCCAAGAGCTCTAGTGGCTCCGAGCCACCCCAACCCCTAGGGTGAGTCTACCCCTTCCACTACCCGACTCTTTTCGAGAGCCCTGGATTGGGGGTCGGAATACTGGGTCCAAGGTAGTCCTCGGAGGCAGTGTGGAGGGGAAGGAGAGGGTTTAATTCCTCCCGGGAAGTCCCCGAAGTAATCTCCCTTAGGAGGGAGGAGTTTGCCGCAGAGGGGTAGTCCCCTCTTGGTAGGCGGTGGGTGGTTGGGTGATACTTACCAAAGTATGGTACCCAATGAGTTCGCCGGTGGAGGCGCTCTTGATTGCCTGGTGGAGGCGCTGCCGTGAAGGCGTCAAAAAAGCTGCTTCTGTTGCTGCGGTTGCTGCTGGTTGGGCAGTCGGTTGAGCAAGGCTGAGGTGCGATGGGTCCTTATCAAGGACCCATCTATATAATTCCGCGGCACGAAACTTGCCAGCGAGAGAGCTGCTCGTGGCGCTGGCCACCTAGTGGTCAGGCGCGCAAGCTGTGCCGCGGCCGCGACGCGCCAGGGCCTGTAGACGCGCAAGCGCGCCGCGGTGCGAGATAGAGAGAGACAGGTGGAGCGGCTACACGTTGTTGGTCTAGCAATCCCCTGTGAACGCAATAGAGACATGGAGATATAGCAAAAATGTGGAATCTATTTCTCAGCATTGTTGCTCCTCCCGATCTCGAACACTATCGTTTAACAGTTTATGCGCCTTAGTTTGGTTGAGAATACTCTTGTATTGTTCCAAATCGTCGGGTTTTATAATAGCTCGATTGGGTTCTCTCATGAAAACTAGTTCATAAGTACCTACTGTACAGGTGTATAGCGTCTTATCGAGAATAATATCTCCTTCATGACTAATATCAAATTTACATCTACCAAGCGTCAGTTGCTCTTTTTCATAACGAGGCCCAAAAGAACGATCAATCAAGTTTTCCCTATCGGTTAGAAGTAATTTAATATACTTGCCAGGGATCGGATGTATTCGATTATGTTGAAAGGCATATTGTAACAAGCCTGGTTCCTTGTTTTCAACAATATTTAATTTATCTAGCAAACTTTTTTTTTAATCGGGCGACGATTGATCGGTTATAGAAGACTCGTCGTCGGTCATGAAATCCGATGGATTCGTATTAGTTTCATCACTACTACTAAGATTCTTCGCTCTTTTAGCAACTCGATGCGGTGTCGATGTGAAGTAGGCTCCCCTCCTCAATTTACCGTTGTAATTGAAAAAAGAATTATTATTATTTATGTTATCACTATCCTCCGTTTGCGAAACGAGTTTCTTCAATGGATCGACTATCGGCTTGAATGTATCGCTCAAACTGCTCTCCATTATCGCCTTCTCCGATTTCAAGGCACGATGTTTGTCGCGAATGACCTCGCTCGTCTTGGCGATCCTCTTCAGAAGCGATTTTTCATCCATCGCGATGCTGTTTTGGAGGGGGGGGGGGTTGTTTAAAACAGTTATAAACCGATCTAACTGACACGGTTTTTAACAGATCCAACCGACCTGTTCAAACTGGCACTCGATTATCAACTGACGCGGTTACTTAACAGATCCGACCGAACTGTTCGTCGATCAAAACTGACCCTCAAGGCCGTTCACTTGATCGTGGCGTACTCGTTGAAACCTTTGCGATATCGACCGTTCTTCAGAGAGCTATCCTTGTCTATTACTAAGAAACCGTAGTCGCGACACCAACAGTTCGAACGCAATGTGAGAAATTGCTCATACGACATATCACTGTTGACGTGATCGTTGCAAATATGCCTCAGATTAGTTCCATCCTGCTTAAATATTATTAGCAAGTTGGCGTTATCTCGTATCAGATGCTTTGGGATTTTCGCATAAGTCTGACAGAGATAGAAGCAATCGATGTTGGAATGTCTACCCATGCAAAAGTAGTCCCTTATATTGTCCTGTTTGTCGTTGGCCACATCGTCGAATATGAAAATGGAATTCGGCTTTGCATCCGCGACGTTCACAACCTCGCAATTGTTTGAAAATTGAAAGTAACCAATTTCCTCCGTGTCCTGCAGAAGCTGTTCCAGATATCGATACTTCGGTTGCTGCAGCAACTTCGAGTAGACGTACAGGTTTTCGAAACTCACACCGTGCGGACTCTCTATGTGGCTCAGCAGCACGTTTGTCTTACCGCAATTCGACGGACCGCAAACTATGCAGCGTATCGTAGATGGTAATAGCGATCCGTGACGTTTTTTTATTTGCGTGGTAGCATTCTGAGCTTCCAAATTTGTCACGCGAATAGTCGGCACGTGCTTCGCGAAATGCATTCTCGTTATTAACTTTCTGACATAGCTGTATCGTTCATTTATATTTCGCGAATTACGGAACTATTCAGTCAGTTGCCATTATGATGGCGTTCATGCTAGTCGTCGTCGATTCCCTGCAGAACTTGACGAATCATCAGCTCGAACACATACCAAAGATCGTATTGCTCGAGTACTTTCCAGATAGTATCGCGAGTGTGTGGGAAAGATTACCTCGGCACATTCGCGCGGACTCGGATGTGCAGCAATATCAATATTGCTTGCAACACTACAATCTATCTAATACTACTCACTACGACGGACAACCGAGACGGATGAAAGACTGTTACGTTTGTCAGCAAGAGAAACAATTGCTCTAAATGTCTGGATCGTTCTTCAATAAAGTCTTAAAAAAATTGCCATTTGAGCTGCACGTGCCCGGTTACAATTATTGCGGACCCGGCACTCGACTACGCGAAAGATTGGAGCGCGGCGATCGTGGTATAAATCGGCTGGACGAGGCCCGCCTCGATCACGACTTAGCATATTGGCACAACGAGGATCTACCGGAGCGTCATCAGGCCGATAAAGTGCTAGCGAGGAGAGCGCGTGAACGTATTACCGCAAGAGACGCGACCTTGGGTGAACGCGCGGTCGCCACAGCCGTATGGGCATCGATGAATGCTAAGCGTAAACTTGGCTTGGGATTACATAATATTGTCGAGATGAAGAAAGCAGTAGCGGCTAAAAAAAAGAACAACAAGAAAAAAATTGGTACTACTACGAGGAAGAGAAGAATTCGAGTGCCGAGGAAACGGGGCGGTATAATACCTATACTCCCACTGTTAGGTGCAGTCGGAGCACTGGCAGGTGGAGCATCGGGTACAGCGACGGCTGTAAACCGTGCAAAAGCTGAGAGAGAACGATTACAGGAAATGCAACGTCACAATCGCGCGATGGAAGCGTCGGCGAAGCGCGAGAGAGGCCGAGGTCTTTATCTGAAACCGTACAAGCGAATCGTTGGAGAGGGAAATCGTAGAGGTATAAAAAAACAACAAAAAAAAACGGTCGGAGAAGAGGAGCGGGAAGAAAATGAATGAGGAGAAATTTCATCGCAATGTAGAAGCTCTTCCGGAATCTGGTGCTACTAGTAGCATACAATTGGCACGCATCTGCCGACGCATACCACATTTCCGTGGAGTCTTTATGCGCACATCTCTGCCGCTCGACGGGCCGCGGTGCAACGAGTGCGCGATCGTGAATCTCGACGATCAATGCGGCCCTGGTACCCACAGGGTAGCCAACGTCAAGCGTAACGACATCGTCGTATATTTCGATTCCTTTGGAAATTTGAAACCGCCGAAAGAATCTGTGCGTTACTTTGGTCCCAACGTTTCAATCTACTACAATCATGATCGATATCAATCGTACGATAAAAGCAATTGCGGTCAGTTGTGCGTGAAATTCCTGCGAGAACAGATACTTTGAAAACAAAATGTCTTTCACCGTGACATTATCGGATCGTAAATCAGTATTAAATTCAGATTTCTTTCCCCCGATCAATCTGCAAGACGATCGCTACGAGATCGGTCTCGTGGACATGCAAATGTACAACTCGATAGCCAATGTGGACGAGACGAATAATAAGTTTTACTACGATAGCGATAAGGTACTGACGATACCCAGAGGCTGTTACGAATTGAGTGCAATAAATGACTATTTGCAGTCTCAAATTGCTGCGAGACACAAAATTTAAGACGACATTGACAGCGTTATTCTTCTACGAGCGAATAACAATACACTGAAGAGTGAAATATTCTGCAAATATTCGATTGACTTTGGAAAACCGAATAACATTGGCTCACTACTGGGCTTCTCGTCGAATCGCGTGATCGAACCGAACGCCCAGGCTGAATCCGACGAAACCGTGAACATTGTGAAAACAAATATTCTACGCATCGAGTGCAACATTGCGGGTGGTGCGTACACCAACGGTAGACCCCGACACATTATTCACGAGTTCTTTCCCAGCGTACCACCGGGCTATAAAATCTCGGAGGTACCGAAAACCGTCATTCATCTACCGGTCATCGTCAGAGTAGTCGACCGTCTCACGTTACGTATCCTCGATCAGGACGATCGTTTCGTAGATTTTGGACGTGAAGAAATTACCATAAGATTAAACATTAAGAAAAATGTTAATTTACAAAAGTAACGAGGATTATAAAGCAGTGAAAGTGGATGAAACGTTCGCTAATCGTTCGTCCTGCGTGGAGTCGAATACACCGGTTTATCAGAGTGAAAGCAGGAATCGCGACAAGAGGAGCTTCTTGCTAACGAGAAGAAATATAGAATTTTTACAATCATTGGGATTCACCGTGAAGAGATTGGTCGAAAGTACATAGTGGAATAATGGCAGATCCCTTGAACCTCACCGCAACGCTGACCTACGACAATCGCATCACCAAAATGGAGATGCATGCCTACAATCCGTATGCGAACGCCTCGTTGGCGAACAGCGACGAAATTCGCATTCCCATACAGCAGCAAGATTTGATACTCCTGCCGTGCGAGAGTTATCTCTACGTCGAGGGACAGCTGGTGGAGGGCACGCGTGACGCGAGCGCCAGCAACGAGGATATAGTTACGCTCGACTGCAATTCCGCGGCCTTTCTCTTCGACGAGATTCGTTACGAATTGAACGGTATCTAGATCGACCGATGCAGAAACGTCGGTATTACCAGCACTCTGAAGAATCTCGTTTCCCTGAGTACCGAGCAGAGCGCCAGTCTATGTCATTCCGGATGGTTCGTCGCAACGGCCAAAGACCGGCACAAGGAGGCTGTTAAGAATTTCAGCTTTTGCGTGCCCCTGAAAATGCTGCTGGGATTCTGCGAGGATTATCGGCGAGTCGTCGTTAACGCGCGTCACGAGCTTGTTCTCATTCGCGCACGCGACGATACAAACGCCATTTACTCATCGACCAAAATAACCGATTCGTCGATCAAGCTGCTACGAGTGCAATGGAGAATACCCCATGTGACCCTGAACGAAATTACGAAACTCTAATTTCTGAGTATCGTCGAGCAGGAAAAGAGTCTGTCACTCGCTTTTCGCGTCTGGGAACTTTACGAGTATCCGCTACTGCCCAAGTCGCAGCGACACACGTGGTCCGTGAAAGCGTCCACGCAATTGGAGAAGCCGCGATACGTCATTCTGGCGTTCAGAACGAACAAAAAGAGTAATCAGCACGAGGATGTGCTCAAATTTAATCATTGCAAAGTACTCGATGTCAAACTCTATCTGAATTCCGAATCTTATCCGTACGATCGTCTCGACACTGATTTCACGAAATCCCGCTATTCCGTCCTCTACGACATGTATGTAAAGTTTTTCACCTCCTATTACGCTGGTGAGAAACTCGCGAGACCCATGCTCGACTATACGGACTTTTTGACGTACGGGCCGCTCTTCGTCATCGACTGCTCACATCAGAACGAGTCCATAAAAACCGGCACGGTCGACGTCAAACTCGAGATCGAGTGTATGGAAATCATTCCGGATAATACTACAGCCTATTGTTTAATCATACACGATAAAATTGTACAATATAATCCACTTACGAATATTGTTAGAAATGTAAGTTAAAAAAATAAGAAAAACAATTTTTATTAAATAAATATATAATAAACAACAAATTTATTCATTATTTCTTTTGGATACAAAATACTTATCAAACTTTAGACTTAAATTCCACGTTGTGATATTTTCCTCCTTTGTATAGCATTATTAAATTATTGGCTGTTGCAGCCTTTTTTAGCTGCTGCAGCTGCTCCGTATCTTCCGTCAATTTTGCCATTCTCCCAGGTAAGAATATTCAATCGGCAGTTGACAGCTTTACAATGATTTTAATTCCATATTTTGTCATAATTTTGTCTACTTCGGAAATATCGTACTCTTGATTTTCCGTCGAGCTATTTAATTTCACGAAATTTTTTTTAATGACGCTTCCCAATGCATTGATTTTATTGAAATTCATTTTTATCTCTATGAAAAAAAAAAGATTAGTCTCATTAACGTTAAAAACTCAATTAAATAATGCATGTACTAATCGATGGAAAAAAAAATATCCTTACCTTTTTTTTTTATGTAACAAACAAGTTTCTTTTTAATGTGTTTAAACACACACTTATTATTTCTTAATACGTCAAGCACCCGTGGTACTGCTATGCAGCTCTCGTTTAACAGGCTGACTTTTTATATGAACGATATAATCGTATATTAAGCGTATTTAATTTCAATGTTTGGAAGGGGTAATTTTTTTTTTTACTTGCGATGAATTTCCATTGTGATTGACCTATATGTTTATCACAGTATAACTCAATAGAAAAAAAAACGATATTATTGTATTTCTTGGAAAGAGTAATTTTCTAAGATTTTCTTACAATGAATTTCCATTGTGATTATAACCTATAGGTAAAGACAACAGGAAAAAAAATATCTCTATACGGAGATTATTCGGAGGGTATGGTTCTTCTTATTTTGATTAAGAAAGAATGAACTCATTATCACATGTAGCTTTATATTTTAAAAACCAATAAAGACTTTCTCTCGACGGGATATCCTCGGTGGAGCAGCATTCAGTCCTCAAACCTTCAACAGTGCAGTACACATTAAAAAATCATAGAAAATTAATCGATCGTTGACATTGATGGATTTAGAACTTTGTTATTTTTTTCTGGGAGCATTTAAGTTTGGTTTATTTAATTTTCGTTACTTTCCTGATTTACTTGGTGCATGCCTTCAACAGTGCAGTACACATTGAAAAATCATAGAAAATTAATCGATCGTTGAAATTGATGGAATAAGCACTTCGTTATTTTTTTTTCTCTGGGAGCATTTAAGTTTGCTTTATTTAAATTTTCGTTACTTTCCTGATTTACTTGGTGCATTGTGAGGATAAATCTAAGGAAGGAGGAGGATGAAAATCCATCTGTACCTACTACTTCTTTTTCTTCGATGAAAGACGTGCTGAATTTTTGTAAGTATACTTGCTTTGTTAAAAAATAGAGCTATTACTATGCGAAAAAGAAAAGTAACAACATGATTTCAATTATGTCTGAGGTGAGAAATATTGGCTACGCAATCGGAGACTTTCGTCACGGGAACACAAGCTGCGCAAATAGAGCCTGAGGTAGACCTTACTTCGACGAGGCAAAGTTGACCATTTTGATTCTAGATGGAAGAACGAATCAAAATGGTACGATTAGCAGCAGCAGCAATGAGAATAACAAAACGCAGAGCCCAGCTATCTCGCTGCAGATTGTTAGAAAAAACAAAAAAAAATGAAAATTGTGAAAAATATGTATTTTAAATAATAATAAATTGGGTTTTCTATGCCGCAAGGCTTTTTCCCAAAATCTACGTATATTTATACGTTCCCTCAATTCTTTTCATAATAAATTAATTTTAAAATATGTGTTCTCTCTCTCTCTCTCTCTTATATCTCTCGCGTAAAGGGCTGGGACATTTGGATGGGAGGGATCGAGAGGCTGTCACGTGCACAATTTTCCCCCCTCCACCAGGGGTGTCACGATTTTCCCCCTCCACCAGGGCAGTCACGTGCTTAATTTTCCTCCACCACCAGGGGTGTCACGTGCTTAAGTTTCCCCCACCACTAGAGGGGTCACGTGCTTAAGTTTCCCCCACCACCGGGGTGTCACGTGATTAATTTTCCCCCACCAACGGGCTTCCCCCACCACCCTGGAGTGGGGCAATCCCTCCTCCCCCTCCGCTAAGGAGTGGGGGTTTTCCCCTACCTCCCCTTCCCCCGCGGAACCCCGACCCCCTCGCCACCCGGTCCCAGAATCCTCCTAGCCACACTGCTGAAGATAAATAATCAACGCTCGTAGATTCCGTTCTTTGCTATTGGAAAAGCTATTGAAAACTATTCAATATATAATTATTCTTTAATTTTTGTACCATTTCGACAGAATAATAATGAATAAAGCTGTCAGTTGCTTGTTTATTTATACGTTTCAAAAGAAGATCTCAAGCCCTTAAGAAGACTATCTGTTTACGGTGCACCGAAGGGGCCTCGTGGTCTAGGCGGTAAGGTAACCGCGTGGCGATTCGTGGATCCGGGTTCGATTCCTGCTGAGTAGGGGAGACCGGGGATAGTTGACTAAGATTTTACTTAAAAGAATTAATTATTTTTGTTCCATTACCTAATCGTAATAAAACTACAAAATTAGGTAGACGAACTATTAAGCTATTCAAATAATTAATTAATATAAGTAATATAATATGGTACCGATTATTTGACTAGTTTTTCCAAAACTTTATTCTTTGACTAATGTGCCCCGTATCTGAGATAGGTTGACCATATGCTAGTGGTAAGTCGATTTATTGCCTTTATTATAGTATAAAATTCAAAATTATGGAATAATTAAAATAAAGAAAACATCTTAATTATTGTTGGGCGTTAAATTTATAGAAATATACACATTCATGATTGTTAACAAAATATTTAATTTTTATCTTAGAAATTAACATAATTGATACTTAGTTTTGTTGAACATTTTAATTAATGCATATTTTTTGTTATGTATATTAGTGCTTTCAATCAGATTTACAGTTTTTACACTCATAATAAATTAAATTATCTTTTGTACATTTACAGTGGACCCAAAACTTAAAAGATATACATTATACCCACTTTTCACCAGAGACACCAGTAGAAAAAGATTTAGTGCACTCGACACATATTGCATCATCACTTTCCTTTGAAAAATCCATATCAATATTATTTTTCCTTTTCTTTGACTTGTTGTTAATACCCTTTCCTTGTTTCCTTTCTATTTTTGATAATATAGAGTGCTTTTCATTATTCTTTGATTTAGGATTTTCTACCTTATTCCTATTCAAACCTATTTTATGTGTTCGCTTCTTTTTGATCTCCACAAGATTCTCCATCTTAAATGAATCAGTGTAAATAGCACTTTTACGTTTGCGCGTATTTATTCTATTCTCTGAACGTGGTTCAGCCTTAAGAAAAGGTTTTATTTGTTCAAGAATAGGTTTTGTAGAATCTAACATATCTAGATGAAATAATTCATTTTGATCTTTTTGCGTAGAAATTGGTACTTCTTCACAAGCAGTGGATGATATTGATTGGACTACATATGATTTTGAGTGTGACGGTAATGTAACATTATTATTATTAAATGTTAAAGAAGAGGCATCATCATTCGAAGCTTGTAGTTGCCTATCAGTCACATAAGATCCACTAAATTCAAAATCAGAAAAGATATTGCTATTTACTGGTGTAATTCTAGTAACTCTGAATCCCCACAAAAAACATTTTCGTGTAAAAAAAACGGTAAGTAATTTTTAATCCTTTCTCTCCTCAAAAATTGTAATCCCAATGAAAATCCCCCCCCCCCCCCCCCCAAAAACAATTATTGCAGAAAATATACCCTAAACGAAAACCTCCAAAAATAGTAATTGTTCGAGACCGGGGGGAGCAGAGAATGTTGAGAAATAGATTCCGCATTTTTTTCCTATATCTCTCTTTCTCTCTTGCGCTCAGAGTGACGGCTAGACCGCCAGCGTCTAGCTGCTCACTCTGTCTCACTCGCTCTTTCACCGTGGCGCGCCTGCGCGACAACTGGCCCTGGGCACGTCGCAGCAGCGGCACGACTTGCGCGCCTGGTCATTAGGTGGCCAGCGCCACGAGCAGCTCTCTCGCTGGTAAGTTTCATGCCGCGGAAATATATAGATGGGTCCTTGATAAGGACCCATCGCAGCCCAAACCGTTCAGCAGCAGCTCCAGCAGCAGTAGTAATCGAGCACCGCTAGCCAGCAAGCAGCTTTTGTTTCGCCTCCACGGCAACTTTGACGCCTCACCGGCAGCGCCTCCACGGCCAACCATGAGCGCCTCCACCTGACGAACTCTTTTGGGTCGATCTTTTGGTAAGTATCACCCAACCACCCACCGCCTACCAAGAGGGGACTACCCCTCTGCGGCATTCTCCTCCCTCCTAAGGGAGACTTCTCCGGGGACTGCCCGGGAGAAATCCACTCTTTCCTTCCCCTACCACACTGCCTCCAAGGGCTTACTCGGACCCAGTGTTCCTAACCCAAAGTTTAGGGCTCTCGCAAGAGTCGGTTAGTAGGGAGGGGTAAATTCACCCTTGGGGTTGGGGTGGCTCGGAGCCACCAGAGCTCGTGGAGAAGGAGGCTGCGGGGTAAGGGGACTTCCCCTTCCCTAAACCACTTCTCCACCTCCGCTTCCACCCGTGGCTGTAGATTTTGCTGGGGAATACCCCAGGGAAATTATCCAGTCCGGGAGTTTTGCAAGTCCGCGTTCCTTTCTGGGGAATTCTAGTTTCTAGAGTTCTTGAGAATCTTCTTCTGCAGAAATTCCTTAGAATTTAACGGGAACAAATTCCCTAGGAAGTCGATATCTTAAGGCTAGCGGTTCCTTCTCTTGTATATATTTGTAAAATTTTGTACATTTTATTTATTTAAATAAAGACTCTTTTTCCCTTTTAAATTGTCTTTGAACATTTTATTTTAAGAAGAAAACCTTCCCATCTGACCACAGGTTTGGAGCCTTCTTGGACGCTGTTTCGCACAGTAATTCCAATAAAATATCAATAAAAAAATGTTTACAGATAGTAAATCCAAAACAAAAATACCAGGCACGCAAAGGATTGAGATAATTTACATTAGACAAGGAATTATATTTATTCCCAATAAAAGTAACAACAAAGAAAGTTATTATAGATAATAAATCTCAAAAAAAGATACCGGCAACACAAAGGATTGACATCACTTATAAATTCGACAAGTAATCAAGCGGCAACTTAAAGCAATGAAATCGCATAAATTAGGCAAGTAAAAAAAGTGAATGAATAATTAATTATTATATAATTTATGTATACATACTACTTGCCAGGACGGGCCAAAAAGTGTAGAGCAGTAGATATTTCAAAATACAACTATAACGAAGACTTAAATCCCCCCCAAAAAAAAACCTTCGTGAAAAAAAACGGCAAGTAATTTGGTCCTTTCTCTCCATAAAAATTAAAATCCCAATAAAATACCATCAAATAAAATTTTACACAAAATAAATCTCAAACCAAAATACCGACAACACAAAGGATTGAAATTACTTATAAATTCGACAAGTAATCAAGCGGTAACATAAAGCACTGAGGTCGCATAATTTAGGCAACTAAAAAATCTGAAAAAATAATTAATTATTATATCATTTTTGTATATATACTACTTGCCTGGACGGGCCAAATAGTTTAATGTATATTTAAATTTTCGTTACAGTTGCGTATTGAAATATATACTACTCTACACTATTTGGCCCATCCTGGCAAGTAGTATGTATACAAAAGTGATATAATAATTAATTATTTATTCACATTTTTTAGTTGCCTAAATTATGCGACCTCAGTGCTTTATGTTACCGCTTGATTACTTGTCGAATTTATAAGTAATTTCAATCCTTTGTGTTGCCGGTATTTTTGTTTGAGATTTATTTTATGTAAATTTTTTTTTTGATAGTATTTTATTGGGATTTTAATTTTTGTGGAGAGAAAGGACCAAATTACTTGCCGTTTTTTTACACGAAAGTGTTTTTTCGGGGGATCTCAGAGCTTTTTGTAATTTCTGACAAAGATACATCTTAAGAATTTCTTTATGCAAATAATACAAAATGTAGTGAAACTCTTAAAGAAATAATATGTATTCTAATAATTAAAATTTTATTGAACGGGAATATAAATTGAAATATATAATTAATTATATTGTCAACAATAATCAATTTTATTTAACAATATTAAAAAAGGAAAAGTACAACATTTTAAATAATACATTGAAAAATTACAATTAAACACAATGAAAAATTACATATCAACTGGTTATAAATAGTTTTGATGAAGAAAGATACAATAATTTTCTAAATAAAAAATATGTATTACGAGATTTTATTTGAAACGGAGCGATACTCAGTGAGAAAATAATTTAGTAATCATAGAAACTCATTGTGGACATCATATCATTTTTAAATATTTTACTCACTAGATATATTGCAACCGAAGGCGCTATAAGTGCAGCCAGTGATAAGTAAAATGGCGCTTTAAATGCAGCCGCAGCGCTAATATTATTGAACATGTTATTATGAGCAAGATGTTCTTGCCCATAATAACAACTTTCAATATTTATAAAAACAGCCCGTAGAGATAGGAATGACATAATATTGAATTAATTAAATTTCTTCAAAGAATATTATACCAAAGCACAAACTATTTCCAAATCACCATGTACAGCACAGCCCAAAACTGTCCAACAATGGTATTATGTCAATTAAAAGAATGGGCCAAAAACTAGGAAAAGGAAATGTAAGGCTTTGTAATCAAATGAGATATTAAAATTATATATTGAAACCAATAATAAATATTTTACTGTTTAGGTGTTCAATTAGAAACCAAAAGAGCCACCAATATACACCCTGCATTCTTGAACCGTCCATTTTCGTACTTTTGGTGAAATTGTCACAATATTTAACTGGAATTAAATGAGTTTAATAAATCCATACAAAATATACAACATTAGCGTAATTTTTGTTCTCAGCTAAGTACAATATTCAAACCTAAAAATGTGAGTATTTTAATAGCCAGCATACTGGATATTCTTAATTATTGAGTAAATCAGAATATTCCAACTTGCTATTATCAGCATAATGTCTTAGGAATTGATCAGCAATATGAGTAATGATTCCAGTTTCTTGCACTTTCTATGTCCACGTAAGAACATTTCTAATTCGTCCTCGTTTAATGCACATTAAACCTTGAATCCTGCTAATATTGGTAATTAATACAAATCTTTTAAAAATCTAATTATTGTCAGTATCGCAAAGTAGATTAAATTACTTACCAACGTGGTTTATGTTGCTATCCTTGACAATATCTATTATTTTAGATATTCCAGATTCACATCTCATTGGCAGTGATTGCAAAAGAATCTCTAACCTTGGTTTGCCTTGCTTTTCACGATGCATCCGATAAGTAGGACCACGTTGCCATGACTGATGACTCATTAATGTACTGCCATACTCTAGTAAAACTGATTCGTATATTGGTTTACTAATCTTAATTTGATTTTTATCCTGAATATAAAACTTACCAATATTATAAAATCCATCAAATGTGCAGAGAATCACCCATTCTCATTCATGTTCTATATTGAGTACGCTTATAGCATTGTTGAAACCTGGATGATCAGATCCATTGTGCTGTTCCACCAAAGCACAAACTATTTCTTAAATCACCATGTACAGCACAGTCCAAAACTGCCTTCTAACTATTAATATTTTCCAAGTCAGCACCTTTTATTTTTTGTGGCAAAATGAATTCAGCTGCTTTTTCAGTGAAATCTGATGCAGTATAAGAATTTTGGTTATGGTATATCCTCTGGTATTCATTGAAATAAAGAATTTCATAATTAGATGCCACATAAAATCCACACTGTAAAATATAGTAATATAAATTCACGTGGTAAACTTACGTGTGAATCATATTAACAAAACGAACACTTCGATGTATACTACATACGTCCCGCATGCGTTGCGGCCATATTGGAATCTATTTCACACCTATAGCACCAACACATTCGAAAGAGCAAAAGAAAACGACACAAGATAACGCTTAAACGTGTAAGAGTAAGAGGTCCGATGGAGACACCAAAATCTTGGTCGGGAAGAAAAGAAACGCTAAATGAAATTTTTTGAGCTATTGGTAGAACGTAATCATGAGATCTCGGCATTGCGTGAACCGATTTAAACGTTTGCGGTCCCATTCGAAATCTTATATAAACATTATACAACAAAAGTTTAATTAAAATTTTCATTAAATGAATCGATCGGAAAATTTATCCATCGGAAAAATCGTGGCTCCAAACTTGGCGTAAAAGTAGATAGTGTCACACGGCTCTTTAAATTACTTGCCGCGTAACACTACCCCGTGTTACTTGATATAATTTACACTTTTTGGCCCGTCCCGGCAAGTAGTACGTATATAAAACTTATCAAGAGACACGGTAGTGTCTCGACGGCAAGTACATAAAAGTAGGTATAGACGTATCTATATCGCCGTCGAGGCACTACTGTATCTTATACAGCAAGTTTGGCCGTCTCAATTTTTAAATCGATTTTTCTCCGTGAATGATACAATGTCATGATTCAAGTAAGGCTTTTCTTAAAATAGTTTTGTGTAACGTAGGGGTCAGCCACCTCGCCGAACCAAAGTAGATCGCACGCGTCCGTGTGCAATACCGGTAGTATTGCACATTGCTGACACCCGGACTTCTTTTCCGGAAATGCGTCAAACCTTGGGCGTCGGCCGTGGATGTGGAGACTTTTTGGTTGTCATGTGTCGAAAGATCATGGCGCTACTGACGACATATGACCTATTAAGCCTCCTACATATATGCGAGTTCTGCAGCCTCAAGTCGAGTCTTATTCTGTGCAAGCTTAGCCGCTGCCGCATCATCCGCGTTCCAAGGTCGTAACTCTAGTGTTCGTTCCACGGGAGCAGAGTACTCCACCGTATTCTAACAAACCTCTTGCCCAGTCGCCGTGTACTGGTAGTTAAGTCTAGTAATAGTAAACCTGAACGAAGTCCTGTAGTAATCATCGCGAGTGTGTATCTTTCAGTCGTGCCTATCACATACCGTTCTGAAAGATAACAACAACTACTACGAACTGATCATAGTTAACTAGTGCGAGTAACCCACAACCATAAGAGAGTTTAGCCTCTCTAATAGTTGTGACAAATAGTCAATAAGCCTGCGAATGCTGTCCCAGCATAATTAGCGTTTACTGTAAGTACAATTGTAATACTTGAAAATACATAGTTTTATGTCAAATCTGCGTTCCAACGTATGTTTATACATACTAACATTCACCCCGAATCTTGCCAACTCATTACATTCTTACCGCTCGAAGTTTAATACTTTAGTATATTGTCCTGTGAGCCGCAAAGCACAATCAGCGTTTCTACTGACCCAGACTGTAGTGTCAAATCAGCCGATACTCGACCGATAGGCGGCCAGGACTACCCAGCACGTAAAATGAACAAGCTTTCAATTGAGCCCATGAACATCAAAATCGATTCACGCAATCCAGAGATATCATACTCAGTTAGCTATATATATATCGAAAATTAAGATTCTTCTCCTTCGTCATCTTCTCCAGCCAGAATATATGTCTCGAGCTGAAGTTAGCCGCTAAGAGGAAAATTACGTCATTTTTTTTTCAGCCTTGCCAACCGGTTAAACTCAACGACAAAACTAGTGCTTTGAACTATCAAATAAAACCGATGTAATCGATATAATTAATCCGGCGACTACTGTTAACTGTCAATTGTAATGTGAGGTTATTTATATTTAATACAGTCAGGTTAATCATTGCTATGTTAGTGAATGTGTTAAATTTTCAAAATGACATAAGATGTCGACAAATATTAGATAAGTATAACATTATATTTTACAATACTAGATGTTAATATACTATGTGGTACTTTGTGAAATTTCTTTTTCAGATAAATTGAGGTAGAACATTTCTATTTTCATTGCTGAGGATAGTAGAGCTGACTGGATGAAATAAGATTAATATTTCCATCTTTTCAACACTGAGCCAAGGAGAAGTATACTTTCAACATTTATGTGCATCGATCATTATCAGGAGCATATAAATTAAAAGAAATTGTTAAGGTATTTGATAAACATATGCTAAACATCCAGGTATGGAAATCATTAACAAAATTCATGTTTAACTTTCTCTTTTCATTAAACTCATATTGATTTCAACTACCCGATAGGTTATATCATATACAGGGTGTAACGAAACGACCGCCTTTTCTCGTAACTGGAGGTTCGGGGTGACCATCCAAATGCACGTGTAAAATTTTGTTCGAATCGTTCAAGGGGTTTAAAAGTTATTTCCATTTAAAACTCACCCTTTTTCGGTCCTTTTCGAACGACTTTAACTATGCATAATAAAGTGGAGAAAGTGAAAAAACAATTGACGAACACCCCACTAGAATGTAAAAATTATCGATCGCGCGCGATAATACATTTGCTATTTATTTCATTAATTTGGCTATTAGATTAATTTTAAAAATAGCAAAATCCTTTTCATTACAATTCCAAATCAATTCAATACAAGTATCATTGACTGAATTGATGGAAAAAGGGAGAAGATAGAATGAAAAGGAAAGTATCAAAAGCTAAGATGTCACGCGACTGCACTGATAATTTAATAGGAAACACATCAAGGCATTTTCTTTCTACAAACGAAGGTAAAAAGAATTATTTAAAATCAATTCATTGATGATAGACAAAATTAAACTTACCCATTATTGTTCTCCAAGTTCCTTTACACCGAAGTTTTTGAAAAAGCTTCAAACTGACTCCTCGATGATTTCCAGAATGCACACTTTCATTGATTTTGCATTTAAGAACTCGCGAATTTAAGCAAATTAGGTGTTAACCTACGTTTCTTCAAAACACCGGTTAATTTGACACTTTTTGAACTGTTTGAAGTAGGCTGAAAAGAGAGACACAGAGAGATAGAATAATCAATAATTCGTTTCGACCACTCTTAATCACCCTACTTCAAACAGTTCAAAAGTGTCAAATTCTCCAGTGTTTTGAAGAAACGTAGGTTAATACCTAATTTGTTTAAATTCACAAGTGTTTAAATGCAAAATCAGTGATAGTGTGCTTTCTGGAAATCATCGAGGAGCCAGTTTGAAGCTTTTTCAAAAACTTCGATTTAAAGGAACTTGCAGAACATTTAATGGGTGAGTTTAGTTTTCTCCTTCATCAATGTATTGATTTTGAATCATTCCCTTTAGCTTCGTTAGTAGAAAGAGAATGCCCTCATGCATTGTCTATTAAGTTATCATTGCGCTCGCGCGATATCTTAGCTTTTGATACTTTCCTTTACATTGCGTCAACTCGCTCTTTCCATCAAATCAGTCAATGATGCTTGTACTAAATTGAATTGGAATTGTAATATAAAGGATTTTGTTATTTTTAAAATTAATCTAATAGCCAGATTAAAGAATTAAATAGCAAAAGTATTACCGCACGCGATCGATAATTTTTACATTCTAGCTGGGTGCTCATCAATTGTTTTTCACTTTCCCCACTTTCCATTATGCAGTTAAAGTCGTTCGAAAAGGACTGAAAAAGGGTGATTTTTAAATAGAAATAACTTTTAAACCTCTTGAACGATTCGAACGAAATTTTACACGTGCACTCAGTTTGTCACCCCGAACCTCCAGTTACGAGAAAAGGCGGTCGTTTCGTTACACCCTGTATATGAGCAATTTTCCAGGAGATAATAAAGTTTCTGTTTACTACGATTAGATAAAAATGAATTTTACAATATAATATGTCATATATTGTTTGGTATTTGTGATATCGCTTTTACAGATTAAATTGAGACAGAACATTTCCATTGCCAATTTCATTGCTGAGGATAGTAGAGCTGACTGGATGAAATAAGATTAATATTTCCATATTTTCAACACTGAGCCAAGGAGAAGTATACTTTCAACATTTATGTGCATCGATCATTATCAAGAGCATATAAATTAAAAGATATTGTTAAGATATTTGATAAACATATGCTAAAATTTCAGGTATGGAAGTCATTAACAAAATTCATGTTTAACTTTTTCTTTTCTTTAAACTCATATGGATTTCAACTGCCCGATAGGTTATATCACATATAAGAATAATTTTCCATGAGACAATGACAGTTTCTGCTTATTATATATACAAACAATTTTCCAGGAGACAATAAAACTTTCTTATTACTACGATTAAATAAAAGTAGATGAATATTTTCTAATCGTTAGTTAATATTCAATTATAATATAAAAATGTATTATAACCAAATATTTATCTATGCTTCCCTTATCAGAATAGAAATAAATAATTATTATCTCCACAAAAATTATTCAAAAATAATTTTTTTTAAAAATAACATTAAATTTTATAATATTATATGTAATACATTTTTTGGTACCTAGTGAGATTTTATTTCAGATTGAATTACAATAACGTGTTTATTGTATCATTGTGCAGACTTGAGCTGTAATATTTAATAGAAGAAGTCAGAAATTATACCAGTTTACCATAGAAAGAGCCATAATGAAAAGTTAATGTTGAGAGTTAAACCTAAGGAAAAGGTGGAGAAATTACATTATTTGGAAGACAATTTTTAATAGTGAAAAGTTTGCAGGTAATTTTTGGCATAATAAACTCTTTGAAATATATAAGTCAATTAAATAATAAATATAATGATAACATCATCTTGAAATGAGACCATGACAAGAAGTCATCATTTTAATATTTTCCATGCAATAGAATATACAGTGAAAAATTTTGCGACACTGAAAGCAGTATATCCACAAAAGAGAGGTTTCCATTGCATTAATTTGTGTATTTTCTAGTTTATATTAATGAAAAAAAAATACAAATGGCACTATATAGTTTGCTTGAAAAAAACCCTGATTCATACTTGATATTGGGAGTAACAGTTAAGAAAAAGGTAAAAAAAGGATCAATTTCTAAGCAAATTCTTGAAAGTGAAGGGCTTGTAGGTGATTTCAGACATAAAGTTTTAGAAATATAAATCAAATAGTTAATGAATATTATAAAAAAATCATATAGATGTGTAAAGATGATAATAATTCATGATTTCAATCATTTACATGTGATGGGGCATACAATGAATAAATTTAGGAAACTGAAAGATGTACATCTAAGAAGAGATGAGGCTTCCATTTCATTAATTGGTGTATTTCCAAGGTTATATTAATGAATATAAAATATAAATGGCACTAGTATGCTGGAGAAAATGCCATAATTAAAAGTTGATGTTCAAAGTAACAGTTAATAAAATAACGAATAAATATGTTAATTTATAATAAAATCCTTGAAACTGAAGTGCTTAGTAGGTGAATTTCGGTATACAATTGTGGAATTAGAAATCACATAGTTGATGAAAATAATAACCAACTCATGTAGATGTGTAAATATGAAAGGAATTCATGATTTCAATATTTCACATGTAATAGAGCATACAGTGTGTAACTTCAAGAAACTGAAAGCAGTATACCTAAAAAACATAGTCTTCCATCGCATTAACTGGTATATATTTTACAGTTTATATTAATGAAAAGAATATATAAATGTCACTGGTTTACCAGGGAAAGATCCATAATACAAAGGTTATAGTGAGAATAACAACTAAGAAAAAGGTGGATTTAAAGGTAAATTTAGAAACAAATTTTTGCAAGCTAAAGGCTTTAAGGTGATTTTGGGTATAAAATGTTGGAAATATAATTCAAACAGTCATTGAATCATAGGTTAAATGCCTCTAAAAGTGTAATTATGATAAGAACTCATCATTGTAATATATTGTATTTTATTTAATAGATTAATAAATAAATATCTCGAATTGGAGCTTTACATTATGGAACGATGAGAACATTGGAAAATGTTTTGTTAGATTGAATTAGTTAAAACAATTTTTAGTTTTAATTCCTATATTCTAACAAAACGTTCTAAGATCCCACAAAAAACAAGCTTCGCTTGTAAAAAAAGGAAGGCAAGTACATAAGTCGTAACTAGCATGATTAAAATATAGTAATATAAAATATTTTAATTAAAAAAAATAGTATAATCCAAATGTTAGGCAAGTATAAATTTTTACCATGGCGAAAATTGAAATTTGGAAAAAAGTAAATAGTAATACAAAAATTACTTGCCGGGCCCATAATATCCATGTGTAAGTCACTATCTTGCTATATAAGCGTTGCTTCTCGTAAGTTAAAAATGCGGCTATTTAATACGATTGCATACAACGGGCCCGGCAACTAATTTTTGTATTACTATTTACTTTTTTCCAAATTTCAATTTTCGCCATGATAAAAATTTATACTTGCCTAACATTTGGATTTCACTATTTTTTTTTAATTAAAATATTTTATATTACTATATTTTAATCATGCTGGTATAATAATTTATTATTCATTCACTTTTTTTACTTGCCTAATTTATGCGATCTCATTGCCTTATGTTGCCGCTTGATTACTTGTCGAATTTATAAGTGATTTCAATCCTTTGTGTTGCCGGTATTTTTGTTTGAGATTTATTATCTATAATAACTTTCTTTGTTGTTACTTTTATTGGGAATAAATATAATTACTTGTCTAATGTAAATTATCTCAATCCTTTGCGTGCCTGGTATTTTTGTTTGGGATTTACTATCTGTAAACATTTTTTTGTTCATATTTTATTGGAATTACTATTTTTGGAGGTTTTTATTTAGGGTATATTTTCTGCAATAATTGTTTTTTTTCAGGGGGATTTTCATTGGGATTACAATTTTTGCGGAGAGAAAGGATTAAAAATTACTTGCTGTTTTTTTTTACACGAAAGTGTTTTTTGTGGGGATCTCAAATTGTTTGGAGATTTGAAGCTTTATTTAACTTAAAGCGAAACATGGATGCGGTACCGTCTTTACATTCGTGAAGTTTCGTGCACCACGTGACAGGTTCGTGTGAGTTCGGCCTTTGAGATAGAAAGTGGGGCAGCTTCTTGGGTCTGACACTCATCATCGACTTGCGATAGCGAAAGCTTCTGCGTGCGAACGGTAAAACAATTTTTGGCAAGATCTTTTAACTTACAAGCATTGTACAGGGTGACTCTCCAGCTCATATATCCCCTACCTTTTCTCTAGCGGATTTTGCGAAGGGTTTTCCCATCTAGTTCATTGGTTTTTTCTCCCTCTACTAAAAGGTCAGTCGTAAATAAACCATAAAATTTTATCCATAATAATTAGTATTAATTAGTAACCTGATTTCCCTTGTCTACTCTCCCAATCATACGAAACACATCTATAATAACTACCAGTTACTTCTATTAAGAAGACATTGATTTAACATAAAATGTTCCTTCGATCCGGATGATTGGGGAAGTTTGAGTGGGGTCATCGGATTGCGTATTTTTAGGTTTTCTTAGTTCATTATCTGTATAATTGCGGGAAACGTTCTATACCTAAGTTATAGTATTAGGGTCAGTCAAATTAATCTTTGTGGTATCGACGTGTCGGACTCATTTCTTATGTTGGTAAATAAACACGAGCGTATAAAAATCTGCCGACAAAGCCGGTAGTTATATTGTGAGGCGTGCTTGGTTAAGTCGCACATAAATACTTTGTAGTAACGCCGCGCACTAGAAGATTCGTGTTTAGTATTAAGTTTTAGTTTGTTTCAAGGAATAATGGCACCGGTCGCAACACGAAAACTTATTTCTCAGCAACGAGATCGCGCAAGTCATATCTCACGAGTTTTACCTGCATTTCGTGCGATTGACAAAAGTTGCATAACCGGGACATTAGTGCGAGATAGATTACAAAAATTGAGAAACTATTGGACTGAATTCTGCAAAGTACATGAGGAAATAGTGACACGCGAAGATGTAATCGACGATCCTTACATTACGGAATCTTTTTTTGCCGATACTGAATGTATAAGGGACAAATGTAATGATGAGCTTTCGAACGCGCTGTCTAAATTTCCCCCTGACAATGAAGTACCTATTTCAAACTCTACTCGGCTTAGTTTTGGTAACGACTCAACGCAGGCCCTATGTAATAATTTACATTTGCCCAAAATCGATTTGCCTTATTTTCCGGGTCGCTACGAGGATTGGGAGGCATTTGAAAATCGCTTCACCTCCCTAATTAAAGATAAAATTCAACTACCCAATGTAGTTAAACTACAGTATTTAATGGGTTGTTTATACGCGACTCCGCGGCAGACTTCGTCAAAGAAGTAGCTGTAACGGATGCGAACTACTTGTCAACGTGGAACGCGTTGAAAGACCGCTATTCGAATTTACGTCTGCAAGTATACCACCTTACTTTTTCGATAATAAAAGGTACACCTTTAAAGAGGGAATCTGCCTCAGGATTGAGGAGCTTGGTGGATGATATTACGCACAGAATGCGTATGCTAAAGAATCTCGGTAGACCTGTAGAATATTGGGATGATTTACTTGTAGTAATTAGTTGTGAGCATCTCGACGCGATAACCCGCAAAGCGTGGGAAACTTATCTAAGTACAAGAAACATGCATAACGAGGTAGATGCAAGTATTTTAGCACCACGTAAAAGACCAACAACGTTTAAAGAAATGGTTGAATTTTTAGAAGGAACCATACAAGCACTTCTATCCGTGGAATCAATTTCGATTGAAGAAAGGCCTGGTAGATCAGAAAAGAATTCGGCTGTACATAAATGCAAAGGTTCGGTAAAGGCCCATAATGCAAACGTAAAGTCGAAATTGAAAGGCTAATTTTCTAATACCGTCCATTCAATTTCGTTGAAATGCCCCATGTGTTCATCTGAACACTACATAGGTCGATGTGATGCTTTCAAGGCAATGAAAAGTACAGACAGACACAATGAGATCCGACGCCTCGGTGTCTGTTTTAATTGCTTAGGTCGCCATCCAATAAGAAGTTGCAATTCAAAACGCAGTTGCAGAAAATGTCAACGCTCCCACCATACATTATTACATAATGACATGGCTAAGGGTAATTCAGAACAAAACGTGGCTACTTCTGTTTCTCCAGTAGAGCAAACCAATTCGAATAGCATTTGACAAATGGATACTTCCTCTTTGACCATTAGCGCGCCTTTGCATAATAGTTTGTCGCTGTTGCCCACCGCACAGGTGATAATTATAGGGGCTCAAGGTCAGCAGGTTCGAGCAAGAACGCTCCTTGATCAGGGTTCAGAAATGACATTCATATCTGAATCTCTAGTTCAGTACCTCAGATTGATTCGTCAACGTGCGCATGTATCTGTCATAGGCGTAGGAGGTTCTAAAAATCTTACCTCACGATTCTCGGTATCTTTCCGCTTGAAATCTGTCAATGATCACAGTTTCGAGATAGATTCCTTTGCATTGGTCCTATCGCGACCAACAGGAAGACTTCCTTCAAAGGCGATACCAGTTTCTGATTGGTCCTCGTTCACCAGCATACCATGGGCTGATCCTAGTTTTCATTCCTCAGGTGATATAGGTCTAATTCTCGGTGTAGATGTATATGCGACAGCTCTTCGACATGGTTTACAGCGACTTAGCCCGCATGACATTATTGCGCAAAATACCGCTTTCGGATGGGTTTTTTCTGGTCGTTTGCGAGGGGTGCCTCCTTCTCAGTTCGAGGAAACCCCCAAGATTCCACGAGCAGCTTTGCACTGCTCAATAAAGGAAGATTCTACTGATAATCTTTCCGAAATTTTGAAAGCCTTTTGGTCAATAGAGGAAGTCCCCGCATCTCCACATAAATTAGCTCCCGACGATGAGATATGCGAAAATATTTTTACCAATACTCATACTCGTACAATAGTTGGACAATATGTAGTTCGCCTTCCGCTAAAGATTGAGCCACCATCTATAATCAATAAAACTAGACATCTAGCACTTAATTCTTTCAAGCCTTTGACTAGAAAATTTGATCGCGACCCGGAATTCGCTCGCGAATATTACAAATTTATGCGGGAGTATGAAAGTCTAGGGCATATGTCTCTTATTCCTGAAAATGAAATATCTTCTAGTAGAGCGTGGTACTTGCCGCATCACGCAGTAATGCATAAGAGTGCATTAAAAGCTAAAATTCGTGTAGTCTTCGACGCATCTAGACGCACTGTTGATCACCAAAGCCTGAACAGTTTTCTCTTACCTGGACCGCCTTTACAGAGTGATCTTTCTCTAGTTTTGCTAGGCTGGAGACGATTTCGGTATGTGTTTACTGCTGACATAGTGAAAATGTTCAGGCAGATACGTGTTGACAAGCGAGATCAAGATCTGCAACGAATACTCTGGTCTTCTATACCAGGTCAGGCACCGCGGGATTATCGTCTAACTACGGTCACCTATGGTACCGCGTCTGCCCCATACTTAGCTATGAGGACTTTAATTCAGTTGGCTAGGGATGAAGGTGATCGTTTTCCTCTTGGCGCCATGTGTATTTTAAAACAATGCTACGTAGACGACATATTTTCCGGTGCTGAACAGCTTGAAGAAGCTATACAAATACGAGATCAATTAATTGCAATACTTCAAACAGCCAGAATTAAATTGGACAAGTGGGCTGTGAATACGATCGATCTTATTCCTGGTGACTCGAGTAAAGGCCAGATTATTAATACGAACAAAACCAAAGCTATGGACCAGATGGTTAAAACTTTGGGTTTGCTCTGGAACCCCGCATCTGATTCTTTCGGCTTCAATGTTGAACATATGCAACTTCATGAAACTGAATTGACTAAGCAAAAGATATTATCATGTATAGCCCGACTTTTTGATCCTCTCGGGTGGTTGGCACCTATAACGGTTAAAGGGAACATTTTTCTTCAAGATTTGTGGATCCAAAAGGTCGAATGGGATGCGCTTCTACCACCTGAAACGGTGAAACAATGGCACATTTATTGCCATTGTATGTCGGGTGTAAATGCAATCACTATAAATCGCTGGTTAGGACTAGGTTCGACAATAACATGCGAATTACACGGTTTTTCGGACGCATCAAAGCGCGCCTATGCAGCCGCTGTTTATCTTCGTGTTACCGACGATAATGGAAATCATCGAGTTTCGCTTCTAATAGCAAATTCGAAATTGGCTCCCGTAAAAACAATTACGATTCCCAATTTAGAACTGTGTGGAGTAGTACTTCTGATTAAGTTAATAAAATTCATCCAACAATCAGAAAACTTCAGAGATCTTCCTGTCACTGCATGGTGTGATAGCCGAGATGTGCTAGCCTGGATAAGAAAGCATCTATCGCAATGGAAGGTCTTCGTTGCCAACAGAGTATCATATATCCAAACAGAATTACCTTCTGCAGTCTGGAGATATGTGCCATCTGCACATAATCCAGCAGATTTGGCAACAAGGGGGCTGAGTTCTGATCAACTTAAAGAGTCAACTCTTTGGTGGCAGGGACCAGACTGGTTAAGTAGAATACCTAAATACTGGCCTGAGCAGCCAAAGAATTCAAAACCTTCGAATTCATGTATACAAGTATTTGTTTCCATCGACAAATCTGAAGAGGACCCGTTGATTACGAGATTTTCGTCACTTTCCAGATTGAACCGAGTAGTTGCCTATTGCCTTAGATTTTTCAATAACACGCGGAAATCGAAAGCTCATCAATCCAAAGATACGGGATCTTTAACCACTAACGAATTAGTATGTGCCCGGTTGGCAATTTTGCGTTTAGTTCAACATGCAGCGTTTAAACATGAAATATTTGCATTGAAAGGGAATCTTTCTTTACCGAAAAGCAGTGCTTTATATACACTGCGACCATTCATCGATGATCAAGGAATAATTAGAGTCGGGGGACGCCTTACGCATTCGGCGCTGCCGTTCCCAGCTAAGCATCCGCCAATTTTGCCTAAGCTATCGAATTTAAGTCAATTGTTCATTCGACAAGCTCATTGTTTAGCTCTTCATGGAGGTCCTACATTAACTTTGGGATTACTTTTACAAAGAGTTTGGGTCATTGGAGCAATCGAAATGGTAAAGCGCCACGTTCACGCCTGCAATCGATGCTTCAGAGTTCGCCCTCGACTTAGTACACAGCAAATGGGTAACTTACCCTCTTCAAGGGTGACTCCATCAAGAGCTTTTACAATATCAGGTCTGGACTATGCAGGTCAGTTCAAATTAAAATTCGCAAAGGGTCGGGGACAGCGCGCGTACAAAGGATATATCGCGCTCTTTGTTTGCTTTTCAACTAAAGCGATACATTTGGATGCTGTGAGCGATCTTACTTCGCAATCCTTTATTGCTGCGTTTCGAAGATTTTCTAGTCGTCGTGGCCTATGTAAACAACTCTATAGCGATAATGGAACAAATTTTCAAGGAGCTGATAAGGAGTTACGAGCTATGTTCCAGATTTCTTCCGACTTTTATTCCGGTATAGCTACACAGTTAGCAGAGCAGGGCATTGATTGGAAGATCATACCCCCGAATTCCCTACATTTTGGTGGACTCTGGGAGGCAGGTGTGAAAGCCACCAAACATCATCTGTTACAAGTGATTGGAGAGCATCTCTTAACATTCGAAGAATTTTCTACTGTACTCTGTGAGATAGAGGCCTGTTTGAATTCCAGGCCACTGTGTCCACTTACTGGTGATATCGATGACCTGCAGGCCTTGATACCATCTCTTTTCTTGTTGGGAAGACCGTCGACCCTTGTTCCAGAAGCTCCATTGACATCCTAGCCTGAGAATAGATTGGATCACTTTCAACTATTAAGTCGAATTCAGCAAAGTTTTTGGAAACGATGGGTGAGCGAATATCTTCACCATCTTCAAGAGCGGAACAAGCGGCGAGGCCCGACTGAAAATTTCGCAGTAGGACAGCTTGTGATTGTTCAAGATGACCGATACCCGCCATGCAGATGCTCTTTGGGACGCATAATCGAAACGCATCCCGGTAACGATGGATTAGTCAGAGTCGCTACTGTCAAAACGGAATCCAGCATCCTCAGAAGACCTATCGTCCGTCTCAGTCCTCTTCCAATGCCCAAGGACCAACAGATTCACTCTTCCACGGAAGGTGGGCCAGTAGACTGTTCATCTGATAGATGAAGTTGGGCGGGATGTTTGGAGATTTGAAGCTTTATCTAACTTAGTGCGAAACATGGATGCGCTACCGTCTTTACATTCGTGAAGTTTCGTGCGCCACGTGACAGGTTCGTGTGAGTTCAGCCTTTGAGTTAGAAAGTGGGGCAGTTTCTTGGGTCTGACACTCATCATCGACTTGCGATAGCGAAAGCTTCTGCGTGCGAACGGTAAATCAATTTTTGTCAAGATCTTTTAACTTACAAGCATTGTACAAGGTGACTATCCAGTTCATAGATCCCCTACCTTTTCTCTAGCGGATTTTGCGAAGGGTTTTCCCATCTAGTTCATGGGTTTTTTCTCCCTCTACTAAAAGGTCAGTCGTAAATAAACCATAAAATTTTATCCATAATAATTAGTATTAATTAGTAACCTGATTTCCCTTGTCTACTCTCCCAATCATACGAAACACATCTATAATAACTACCAGTTACTTCTATTAAGAAGACATTGATGTATCACAAAGCTTTTTGTTAATATTTGACCCAAAGACATCTTAAGAATATATTTTTTATGGTAATAAAATAAAAAGGAGTGAAACTCGTAGAGAAGGAATATGCTTTCGAATATTAAAATGTTATTAAATGAGAATATTGTAAGAATCCATAGTCAGACACACTATAGTCGGGTATTAGCTATAGTCTGGCAAGAGCTATAGTCGGATTACCTACAGGCTGGTATCCTTATTTCGGTTTACTAAGATTCCTAGTCAGAATGGACAACGCGCAGGCGTTGACGGTTAAATATAAGCCGTGCCTGAGAGGGAATTGTCCTCTTCCGGTTATGGTCGTCGGCAATGGCGCTGGCTTGAGACACACGAGCACTTGTGTCGGCTTTGTGAACGTGTTACGTGCGGTGTTGTTTAGCACTGGTTAGGTAAATTAAATACGGCGTTGTAGTCGTACATGGTCTACGGTAGATGTAGAAGTTTAAGTGGTTTAAGGTTGGGAGAGAATAAAGGAACTAGGTAGCGACTTGGACACGTGGTTTTCCACTTATTTATTCCTCGGCAATCCTTACAATATACATTAAAATATATAAATAATAATATTTTTAACAATGATCAGTTTCTTTATCAACAATGAAAAAGAAAAAGTACAATATCTTGGTTAATACATTAAAAAATTAAAACTAAAAAGCAATAAAGACTTTATATTAAATCATTTTGAATAGTGCGGTTAAGAAAGATATAATAATTTCCTAAACAAAAAATATTCGTTACGAAATTTCAATTGAAACGGAGCGATATCCAGTGAAAAACAATTTGATATTGATAGGATCTCATTGTGACATTGATATCATTTTTAAATAGTCAGCTCATTAGATATATTACAGCTGAAGGCGCTATATGCAGCCAATGTTAAGTGAAATGGCGCTTAAAATGCAACCGTGGCGCTAATATTATTGAACATGTTATTACGAGCAAGATGTAAGTCAAATAACGGTAGTGTGTAATTTGACCCAAAAAATTTTGAAGTAGTCAGGGCTACTCTATCTAATATATAAATATGGTGGAAAGTAACCGGAAGTCGAGATTATGCGTAGAAAGTGTGCGCAGATTACTTGTGTTTACGTGAAGTCAAATGTGTCAATTCAGTAAGCAAAAATAGGTTATGAATGTGAGAAAACCAATGCAAAGGAATTAATTATTATTTTAAGTACGAAAAGAAATTTCTATTGCATTCTATCGGTGCAACATAAGATAAGTATCTGTGAACTCGTGTATGATTCTGTGTGAATACGTTACTTTGTGAAAAATTTGTAATTTCAGATAAAAATAACTAAATACAGGAAGGTCAGGTATCAAGGTATTATTCAACTGAATCCTAAGTATTTTTTTTTAAATCTTGACTGAGACAAGTCGCAATTTCTCCTCCACCCTCTTAAATGTAAGGTATGTTTATAACTCTTAGTTTTATTCTCTTCGATTCACCATTTTACATTATGCTACTTTGACTGCACTGACTATAATTTTGTAATAAGATTATATTGTCATATTATGAATTATATTTACATTGTATAAGTATCATCCAATGCAGCTTCACTTCATACTATCTGTTTCTCCTGTGTGAAAGTTAAATATTTTAAATGTCGTAAAGTATTATGCTTGTTTACACTTTTGCCTATAAATACAAAAAGTTTTTTAAATTGAAGCTGCTGTCAATGAGGTTTAATTACTCTTACTGCACTTTGGTGTAATATAATAGATAACTGAGCATGGTAGCAAGTGTTAATGCAAAGAAAAAATACGATTAGCTCTATTTCAATTATATTACATTTTGAATAGCTTGTGTATAGGACAAACTAGTAATATTAGCAGATTGAAATAAGTTTGATTTTTCATTAAAATGCCTTTCCTAGGGTCATTATCAAAGATGAAATGTTTCCTTATTTAGATTTATTAACAATCACAAAATTTACTAATTATCCATGGTACTTACTTAAATACAATATGCATAAGTGCTTCAATTATTTTTAAATTTAATGCGTAAGAGAGATATATATTAAAATTTTATTTATATGGTTAAACTGTTCATGTTTACAGCTGAAGAAAATTTATTGCCAGAGATGATTGAAGAAAGTTGTATAACCTTTATTGGCTTTACGTTGGAATAACCATTTAGAATTGGTCAAATTGCAGAAGTATTTATGATAACATCAAACATGACAAACATGTTAGGAAACCAACAGAAAAGCAGTATCTGTACATAGTTTACACGAGAATTTTACCTTGTGGATATGAAAGGATATGTAAGTACAATTACAATGATTGATTGACGTACAAATCATTTGTCTCTATATTATTTCCGCACAGGTACCTAAATGTTCTCATTTTAGATATCTCAAAATATTAAACAAACATTAGATTACCAGAGGATTTAGAAAAACACTGAAGGAAAATAAAATAATTCTAAATAATAAGAAGGATTTCCATTTGAATGTACACATTAAGATACGTAGCAATTATTTTCATATGAAATTTAATACTAATCCATATCTATAGGAATATGATGCTTTGTGAAAACCTTTCTTATTTTAGAAGAAACGATCAAAGGAAAATATAAGAAATCAATATACTTAAGGATACTGTAGGATATATTATTGCCATGGTCCATAATTGATCAATTCTAAAGCATAATAATTGGGAATGATATGGTATGTAATTCTTTCCTTAATAAATTTAAGTTTGTTGAAAACTTTCACTTTACTGATTGCAGTGTATATTCAAATCAAGTTTGCAAATATAAGCCCTGTGTGATATCCTATAATGAAATGCCAACACCAATAGTAGCTTTAATAAATTGCTTTACTTTTATAATACTTTGTAGATTCAGTGAAGCTACATTATCCTAGAAAATATTATTTTAATCGTTAACAAATAGTTGTTTGTCTGAGCGACTTTTCTTCTCATTCGTTATATATGCATGCTGCTAGTTCATATAAGCTTAAAATATTCTTTTAAGCTAATTTAAATTGATAATACCGAGATGCATACATTTTTTTTAAATACAAAAAGCAAAAAAAGTATTAATTTATCCTTAACGTTTACAGCTTAACAACTGGCTCTTCTACAAATGTTAAACATCTTCAAAGCAATATATTGCAAATTGCCATTCATTTGCTGTGCTAGACAAGAATCAGTTACATACGAAATATGAAAAGTTGTTCATTAGGATCTGGCAAAACCTACGTTTTCTTACTTCAAATCAATTGGAAAGGAGAAAGAAGCGTGACAGAATAAATAAAATATTTAATAATTTATTCAATAATTATCTTTTAATATTCAAGGTAAGCAAGTTCGTCGGTTATAATCAATTTTTTTATTTAAGTTAAATTTACTAGCAATAAAGTAGACTCGATTCCCTTATTAATTCGCTCAATTTTAGAACATTCAGTAAAGTCAAACTGATAATCTGAAAAATAAAAAGTATTTAGCTTTATAATTTACAAATATGACAAAAGTTGTTTTACCTGTACTTTTTATTAGGCCCTTAATCCTATATTTGAGTTTTTTATTTATTAATACGGATGTATCAATAAAAGTATTAACAGAATGCAATTTTTCTTTTTCAGAAAGGCTTCTGGTAATTCGTTTTTCTAAAGAAGACCATCCTTTTTCATCATCCCAGAGCCATTTTGTTATGTCTTTACAAAACTTTCGTTTGTTCACGATATTTTTTCCGTAACCTTTTTTAATTTGTTCCACTTCAAGGTCATAAATTTTTATTAATTCAATCAATTTCCCTGAAAATTAATTTTATTTTTTTTCTCATTTTAAAGATGAAGCGTATTTTTTGTATCTAAAGAACAATGTTTATCGTTTATCTCATTGTAGGGTATATGTATAAAAGCGCCAATTCCTTTCTTTTATTTTGTACATTAGTTTTATCATAACTATTATCACTTCATAATAACGTAATTTTGTCTATGTTAAAACTTATACTAATCTTCGTATTGGATTTATGAAATATAAAAAAAATTTCTAGTTTCCTCAGAACAAATCTTTAAAAGCTGTTAATGTTATAAATTCAATGTCTTTCTTCTTTGATTGCATATTTTTTTATATTAAACTTGTAGAGCGTAAATTAGTCTGTACTTTTAATTGATGGCTGGATGACTGCCGTGTATTATTTTGAAAATTTTAGATAGATTTCTTGCGATATCATTTACCTTTCGAATTATATCACAAAAACTCATCTTCACAGAAACGATATGGGTAATTTTCAAAACAATAACATATATTTAAATAGCTTTTTCGACACTGTTATTTATAAACATTGCATTATTAAAATATTATGAAGATTACTTGGGAATGTTCTTAAAATTATTTTCTGACGTATATATTGATGTTAATTGAAGTTAATTACAAAATGGAGGGTTAATTTACGGTTTACCTTTGAATTTATTCATTGCACTGTAACGTTGCGTTCTCGCAACGTTACTATAGCTGCCATCTAGCGCTTTGCTAATCTCAAGCGCTAGATAGGCGAGTCGCGTACGAACTAGGGAGTTATCAACCGATAGGTATTGATCTAGGATCGATAACTTGTCGGCTCCCTAGTGCCGCGCGATGGGTGTAGCGGGGCAGCGGCGGGACAGGCGCAGGGCCTTACCTGCTCCCGCGGACTGCCCCGACACACGTAGTTTAGAAGTCAAAGGTGACACATAGTGCCTAGAAGCGCCCCGCCGCCGACAAAAGTGCGACCCCAACGACAGCCGCCACACAGAGCCTGGAAAAGAGGAGAGGCGCAGCGACTGCCAGGGAGCCGCGAACCCATATCGGACGACGGGACACCCCCAGCCCTTCGGGCCAGCCACCAAGGGCGAGAGCGAGAGAAGGAGAGAAAGAGAGAGAGACCGAGAGAGCGAGAGAGAGCGAGAGAAAGAGAGAAGAGAGCCTACCTATCGTAAGCGGACATTTGGGTGATTATTCGTTTTGTAATAAAGTCCAGTGACGTCCCGGGGTGTGCTAGGGCTTTAGGGCTCGTAGCACCGACCGGTTGTATAGGGAACCGCTGGCCCTGCTCACCTGTCACGGGTAAGCGGGCAACCTAGCGGAGTGGTCATTCCGTCGGACCGGTAACGAGCATCTTATTGTGTACAGGCGCGAATTAGTAAAAGTGTTCGCGATTGCATCGATTAGTTGTGAATTGACCGTTGACGGGAACGTTCCCGTAATTAGCTTCAAGGCCGCGGACTTAGTATAATCCCCGTGAGGACTAGTGACCTTAGAGTCCTCGACGTAAACAATCCGGGTCGTTGTTGTGTTTGAGTACGCGGGAACGGAATCAGTGCGAATAACCGTCGGGTGACGCGCACGCGCGGGGATAGGGACCCATCCGCGTAACGTCGCGTCGTGGTTAGCCTACGAATCCGCCGGAGGCGCGCGAGTACCGCGCGACTCGGCGGGACCGCCGCGAACGCCAACTAGTGGCTCGAGCGCGGGGCTAACTACTACGTCATCGGGGCTTCAGCCGCGTTCGCACGACTTAGGCCGCGCCCACATTTAGGACCTCGCGTAACACCGTTATACCACGTGCGAAGGATCGGGTATTGTATTAAGTACCGATTTTATAATAAAGAGAGTTCAATCGAAATTAGCGAGCTAGTGTATTAGCACCCCACCCCTATATTCGCGTACGAGGGTTAGAACCCCCTCTGTACCAATAAATATTCGGGAATTATTAAATAATTACATCGAAGGCGCCCGGGTCTTATAGGAAGTCGCCTATTGGGACGCGAACGCAAGCGGTGGGGGGAATCACTCCTCCCTCCCCGCCTACACCATCCCTTGGGATAGACAGTAGCGTCACAGCACTTACTAATGAAATTGCTAAGATTCGGGCGAGGGGGCATTTTTGCATTTAAAGTCTCGTGGTACCGCTCCTGGCAATTATTTGTAGAATCTCTCACACGATAAATAGAAAAAAATATGTGGACTTATGCGCTTTAGCCAAAAAGTATTGAAATATTTGAAAAAATTGTTGAAAATTTCAAAAAGCTTTGGTTGGCCTGTAGTTTTCTTAACTATCTCATTAAATGTTTGTTTAATATAGTTTGGAGGCAGAAAAGCTAAATTGCAGATTTTTCTCATTAATACAAGAGCTTGTACTTGTAATTTAATGTTATGTTTCGTTTTCTCGAAAATTTTATTTATTCCAACTCTCTTTGTCAAAGCCTATTAAAAAATAAAATAGATTGATTTATGTGTGAAGAATTATGCGTATACGAAGGGAATACAAACTTGGGTAAAGTGGAAATAACATCCAGTAATGTGACAGCCATGGAATACTTTTCTAATTGCATTATGCAAACCAATTTCGTAATCGCAAATACATTGCAAAGGCTCCAATTGTGTCATGATTTTGTTTTTAATGAATAGAAATATTTGGGTATATGTTATTTCAAACTTATTTGGCATCAGCACCCATATGATTGGCACGAACTATTATTATTTTTACGAGATGTGAATATAAAGTTATATTAATCCTGTACAGAGTATTTACTTATTATATCTCTAGCTTCAATAAATGAATATTGTCACTTTCTCAATAATAAAAGATATTGCATTTATTATGAATAAATTTTTGAAAATATTCCTATTAGCATTTACAAAAGTCTTATAAAAAATCATGTCTTATTAAAATGGAATGCATTAATTTTTACGTGGAAGCCTCTAGGGCGTTTTAAATGTCTCATGTATACTATTATATAATGGTATAAATTTTTAGGTATACCTTATCTTTATATTTAGCCATTACGGTTAGTAGTTGCTTCACGTATTTCACTTTCGGGCTTGATTTAAATGTTGCATCAATGCAAAAAATAGTGCAACATTCAAATTTCTTAATAAATTTTGTATCGGTTAAAATCATGGAAACACTTTTACTATTATGTTCGTATTGATAACACGAGATCTTGTGATTTTCTTCTTTCAATTTAAATTTCATTAAATTCTTCCACTCTTTTCATATCATTAATATTTCGCAGTTTCTTAAAAACTTAGGATTCTTAATAAATTTATTCTTCTTCCAATTAATTAGAGTACGCCTAATATTTTTATATGGTAAATTTTCTGCTATTGAAGGAACTCTACAAACATATACAGCGATAATAATTTAATAATAATGAAACATTTTCTCTCTTACCTTATTGCGACAGAATTATATATATCCTTCGGTGTACCTATACCTCTATTGATTGCTTTTAATAATTTACAGCGAAACTGTATGCTTTCTGCAACATTAGTAGGTTTTTCGTGATCATGCTCTTTAATCCTATTGAAATGCTCATTTACCAGCTGTGCTGTAGCTAAGCAGTTTTTATTCTTGCACCTTAGATATCTTTAAAAAATTTATTTCATATAATATTGAAAATTAAAAATAACAAAAAGTATATAAATGTTTTAACGTTCAGGTTACATAAGAATATCAATTTAATTGTAATAACTTAAAAATTTCAGTTAAAATAAAATTTACATACGTTATTTTCTGCCCCTTTTTATTTCTATAAAAATGTTTCCTATAATAGATGTATCCATCTGGATATAAAATAGTAGGTATTAATTTTTTATGATTGACCATAATTCTTCACGAGAAAAATAAAAAGACGAAGTAAACTCAATTGTTTATTAAACAAAATTGCACCAATCCATAATACAAAAATGGCATCATATTCTTTCAATATTTAAATATTTCTAAATTTTAAATAAAATTGTATATTTTTACATAAATGCAAATAAAAAATACAATAATATACCAGATTTCAATTTAATTGAGTTTAATATTGTGCATTTTTATAGAATTAATATTATTATAATATAAAATGCGGCTTTAGTAGGTACGCGACGCAGCTGCTGCTTAATAAGTCTAAATATTATTTATTTTTGGTAATGCAATTGAAGAAACTTAAGTTTCAATATATGCTGTATTAAGGATAATAAAATAATGCAGATGTGAGATACAAAAATCGAAATAGTTATACCGATACGCTAAAAATATATATCAAAACCATAAATTCCATGTGTAAATGAATTTATTAAAATCAATGAATGTATGCTACATTTCATTCTATGAAGTGCGTGATCGGCAATTACATAAATCATATCAAATTCTCAAACCTACATTAAAGCGACATTTGAAAAAAACTAATACTGAGCTTGATAATTACATGAGCCAATACTCTGTTTAAAAAAAATAGAATGATAGATCAAAGCTAAATAAATTACAAATATGACAATTTACAACCTACTTTAAATTGGATAAATATAAATATAAATATATATATAAATTACTTTTTTGTCAAATTAATTTAACCTGAATTTGTATTTAAGCAGCCAATTTAACGGGAATCCGTATACCGACATTACAGGGCGAAAACTATTTCGCATGCAGCGTCGTCATTTGTTGGCGGATTGTAAAGTTATTACAGGTTTTCAGAAATGCCAGAAGCTTATCTACTAAGTCACGTTAAGAAAATTAACAAAAATTAAACAAAATTTTTGTTTAAATAAATATATTAACATTATTGAGAAACGACAATTAAATCGCAAGTTTCCCCAACGTACTTTACTAGATAATGTTCTTACGTTTCCAAAAAGTCTACAAACATGCAAATCCATCAAGAAATGACGATGTTGCATGCGAAATAAATAATAAAAGAATTTCGTGTTGGCGACTTCCCGAACACGAAATTCTTCTATTATTTATTTCACATGCAGCATCGTCATTTCTTGACGGATTTGCATGTTTGTAGACTTTTTGGAAAAGTAAGAACAATATCTAGTAAAGTACGTTGGGGAAACTTGCGATTTAATTGTCGTTTCTCAATAATGTTAATAAATTTATTTAAACAAAAAATTTTTTTCATTTTTTGTTAATTTTCTTAACGTGACTTAGTAGATAAGCTTCTGGCATTTCTAAAAACCTGTAATAACTTTACAATCCGCCAACAAATGACGACCTTGCATGCGAAATAGTTTTCGCCCTGTAATGTGGGTATACGGATTCCCGTTAATACACTTACGTAAACATTTAATTCATGATAAGAACTACAGTATAATCTGTTACGTTATCATCATAAAAAAGCTTTTCAAATTCATCGCATAAAATATTGCTCTGGGATGATGAAAAAGGATGGTCTTCTTTAGAAAAGCGAATTACCAGAAGCCTTTCTGAAAAAGAAAAATTGCATTCTGTTAATACTTTTATTGATACATCCGTATTAATAAATAAAAAACTCAAATATAGGATTAAGGGCCTAATAAAAAGTACAGGTAAAACAACTTTTGTCATATTTGTAAATTATAAAGCTAAATACTTTTTATTTTTCAAATTATCAGTTTGACTTTACTGAATGTTCTAAAATTGAGCGAATTAATAAGGGAATCGAGTCTACTTTATTGCTAGTAAATTTAACTTAAATAAAAAAATTGATTATAACCGACGAACTTGCTTACCTTGAATATTAAAAGATAATTATTGAATAAATTATTAAATATTTTATTTATTCTGTCACGCTTCTTTCTCCTTTCCAATTGATTTGAAGTAAGAAAACGTAGGTTTTGCCAGATCCTAATGAACAACTTTTCATATTTCGTATGTAACTGATTCTTGTCTAGCACAGCAAATGAATGGCAATTTGCAATATATTGCTTTGAAGATGTTTAACATTTGTAGAAGAGCCAGTTGTTAAGCTGTAAACGTTAAGGATAAATTAATACTTTTTTTGCTTTTTGTATTTAAAAAAAATGTATGCATCTCGGTATTATCAATTTAAATTAGCTTAAAAGAATATTTTAAGCTTATATGAACTAGCAGCATGCATATATAACGAATGAGAAGAAAAGTCGCTCAGACAAACAACTATTTGTTAACGATTAAAATAATATTTTCTAGGATAATGTAGCTTCACTGAATCTACAAAGTATTATAAAAGTAAAGCAATTTATTAAAGCTACTATTGGTGTTGGCATTTCATTATAGGATATCACACAGGGCTTATATTTGCAAACTTGATTTGAATATACACTGCAATCAGTAAAGTGAAAGTTTTCAACAAACTTAAATTTATTAAGGAAAGAATTACATACCATATCATTCCCAATTATTATGCTTTAGAATTGATCAATTATGGACCATGGCAATAATATATCCTACAGTATCCTTAAGTATATTGATTTCTTATATTTTCCTTTGATCGTTTCTTCTAAAATAAGAAAGGTTTTCACAAAGCATCATATTCCTATAGATATGGATTAGTATTAAATTTCATATGAAAATAATTGCTACGTATCTTAATGTGTACATTCAAATGGAAATCCTTCTTATTATTTAGAATTATTTTATTTTCCTTCAGTGTTTTTCTAAATCCTCTGGTAATCTAATGTTTGTTTAATATTTTGAGATATCTAAAATGAGAACATTTAGGTACCTGTGCGGAAATAATATAGAGACAAATGATTTGTACGTCAATCAATCATTGTAATTGTACTTACATATCCTTTCATATCCACAAGGTAAAATTCTCGTGTAAACTATGTACAGATGCTGCTTTTCTGTTGGTTTCCTAACATGTTTGTCATGTTTGATGTTATCATAAAAGACTTCTGCAATTTGACCAATTCTAAATGGTTATTCCAACGTAAAGCCAATAAAGGTTATACAACTTTCTTCAATCATCTCTGGCAATAAATTTTCTTCAGCTGTAAACATGAACAGTTTAACCATATAAATAAAATTTTAATATATATCTCTCTTACGCATTAAATTTAAAAATAATTGAAGCACTTATGCATATTGTATTTAAGTAAGTACCATGGATATTTAGTAAATTTTGTGATTGTTAATAAATCTAAATAAGGAAACATTTCATCTTTGATAATGACCCTAGGAAAGGCATTTTAATGAAAAATCAAACTTATTTCAATCTGCTAATATTACTAGTTTGTCCTATACACAAGCTATTCAAAATGTAATATAATTGAAATAGAGCTAATCGTATTTTTTCTTTGCATTAACACTTGCTACCATGCTCAGTTATCTATTATATTACACCAAAGTGCAGTAAGAGTAATTAAACCTCATTGACAGCAGCTTCAATTTAAAAAACTTTTTGTATTTATAGGCAAAAGTGTAAACAAGCATAATACTTTACGACATTTAAAATATTTAACTTTCACACAGGAGAAACAGATAGTATGAAGTGAAGCTGCATTGGATGATACTTATACAATGTAAATATAATTCATAATATGACAATATAATCTTATTACAAAATTATAGTCAGTGCAGTCAAAGTAACATAATGTAAAATGGTGAATCGAAGAGAATAAAACTAAGAGTTATAAACATACCTTACATTTAAGAGGGTGGAGGAGAAATTGCGACTTGTCTCAGTCAAGATTTAAAAAAAAATACTTAGGATTCAGTTGAATAATACCTTGATACCTGACCTTCCTGTATTTAGTTATTTTTATCTGAAATTACAAATTTTTCACAAAGTAACGTATTCACACAGAATCATACACGAGTTCACAGATACTTATCTTATGTTGCACCGATAGAATGCAATAGAAATTTCTTTTCGTACTTAAAATAATAATTAATTCCTTTGCATTGGTTTTCTCACATTCGTAACCTATTTTAGCTTACTGAATTGACACATTTGACTTCACGTAAACACAAGTAATCTGCGCACACTTTCTACGCATAATCTCGACTTCCGGTTACTTTCCACCATATTTATATATTAGATGGAGTAGCCCTGACTACTTCAAAATTTTTTGGGTCAAATTACACACTACCTAAAATCCGCCATGTATGTCTGTACCACGAGAATCTCTAAGTAGATACGTGGCAGGATTTGTCCTTTGCACTTTTGTAATTTGAAATATTTCAGTAGTCCAGTTCGGTGTGTAACCTTTAGCAAACGCATTTTTGTATTTACTGATTCGCACGAAATCACCGGCCTTGAACTTGGTCCGTCCAACGATCTTAATGTTGCTATATACAGTAGCAAGCAGATGCTTAGCATGCTCAGGTTTCACGTCAATGGGACACATTCCTATAGTACGATGTCTTCGTGCGTTATAATCATCTACCAGCTGTTGCAGTATATTTCGCCATTTGTAACTACCATCCAGTGTAAATCGTTTCCACATTTCGGTTTTTAACGTTCGATCACAACGTTCGACTATTGACGCTTTTAACGTGCTGTACGTGGAGTAATGATTTATTCCACGTTTTTTCATGAGCAGTTGAAACTCGTTGTTGTAAAATTCTTTACCATTATCAGTTTGCAAATTTTTGGGACATCTTCCACTCTTTAAATTTTTTCCCATAGCTGTGGTCACTTCCTTACCACTTTTTGTCTTAAGCGCTACTGCCCAACCATACTTCGATAAGGTATCAATCACTGTCAGAATATAGTGATGACCAGTATCAACGTAATAACGCATATCAACAAGGTCAGCCTGCCAGAGATCATCGAAACCACGTATTATGACTTTTCGTCGTGGAAAATTTCTTCTCGCAGGGACATGTAACTCTTGCACCAATTGTTTCTTTTCTTCACTCACGATTTTCCCTGATTCTCTTTTTACAACCTTTCCACTAGGCACATATAATTTCTGTTTCTTTTCTTCACTCATGATTCTTTTTCTTTCGAAAGCAATCGATTATCATGAGTATAAAATGTATAATGCATCCTAAACATTCACTTTTTGGATCCATCATTAATCTTGCTGTTTGTTTGTAAAAGTTTTGACTCAATCTCCTGTATTTTTTATTTATTCTTTCTTCAATTTTCTCCTCCAATTTAGCTAAACTGTGTTGCAAGAACTTTATATTCACAGCACATGTATTATTATCAGAATCAATAGTCAAATTTACTATTTTTTTATTATTCAAATCCAGTGCTCTTTTAGTCACATTTAATGTACCAATATTAAATTCTTTCCTTACGTTAAAACCACTACCAAATTTGTTAATTGACATATTGACGTGTGGTACGCAACTGAAGAAAATGTTTATAAACTGTACCCTTTTATAGAATAAGATCCTCTTCACGCAACTCTTCTATTATTGACTGTATTTCATTATGGTGGTTTGTATGACCTGCGGTGGTTGATGCAATTAAAAGTCGCAATCGATCAACTAATTCATTAGGATCGTTCCAATGTATATAGTTTACAGGCTCATCAGTAACACGCATAAATCCACTACCAGCTATCACTCGTTGTGATGGTACTTTATTGTAAATTAGTGGTTGAATAATTTTCTTATACTTTGGACCCTTATTCCCTTGAACCTGTTGGTAACTATCATTTGCTCTTTTATATGATTTAGTTTGTTCAAGGGTTTGCTTATATATGATCTTGTCATCAATGCTGTAGAGTTTCTATCAGGCTCTTTCATGAAGATTAATTCAAAAAGACCTCTCGTACCAATATAGTGCTTTTTATCAATTAAAATATCACCTTCATGACTAATATCAAATGTACATCTTCGCATCACATATTGGTTCCTTTCATCTAATGTAACTCCGAAACTATGATCGATTTGATCTTTACTACCGAAAAGGAACAACTGCATATAATAACGTGCAATAGGTGGAAATGATCTCCAATCTATGGAATGATTTATTTGTTTTTTGAGCAATCCTAAGGTTTCCTCTCTTGATGTTGAATGTGATGATGCAGACTCTTGTCCAGGATCTGAATGTAATGATGCAGATTCTTGTCCAGGCTCTGAATGTAATGATGTAGATTCTGGCATTGATTTCATTGGTAATATTGATTTATCAAAAGTAGATTTTTCATCATTATCATCATAGATCATCAATGATTTATTTGTAAAAGTTGCGTCATTGTTATGTAATCTCTTTTTTTTCTTGATAATATACTCATTGGGGGGTGAAGTATGATAACGTTTCCGCTTCTGGTCATGATTTACATCAATGTTTAAGTCATAAGATTCTTCATTGCTATTATCTGTTTGCATAACTAGTTTTTTCAGTGGATCAACTATTGGTTTAAAAGTTTCATTCAATCTACTTTCCACCATTGATCTTTCCGATTTCAGTGCACGATGTTTTTCACGAATCACCTCACTCCTTTCAGCAATCTTCTTAAGTAGTGACTTTTCATCCATTTTTTATTGTAAATTTTAATTGTTTAAGCAGTCAATGTGCTAGTTCAATCAATCTTTAAAGCTGTTCAATCAACTAGTTTAGCAATTCGACCGACAGGTTCAGCGGTTCAACCGACCTGTTTAGCGATTCAATCGAGCTGTTCAGCGGTTCGATTGACCGGTTTAGCGGTTCGACCGACCGGTTCAACGGTTCACCTGACCGGTTTAGCGGTTCAACCGATCTGTTTAGCGGTTCAACTGACCTGTTTAGCGGTTCAACCGACCAGTTTAGCGGTTCAATCGAGCTGTTCAGCGGTACGATTGACCGGTTTAGCGGTTCGACCGACCGGTTCAACGGTTCACCTGCCGGTTTAGCGGTTCGACCGACCTGTTTAGCGGTTCAATCGAGCTGTTTAGCAGTTCAATCGAACTATTTAGCGGTTCAACCTGCCTGTTTAGCGGTTCAACCGACCTGTTTAGCGGTTCAATCGAGCTGTTCAGCGGTTCGATTGACCGGTTTAGCGGTTCGACCGACCGGTTCAACGGTTCACCTGACCGGTTTAGCGGTTCAACCGATCTGTTTAGCGGTTCAACTGACCTGTTTAGCGGTTCAACCGACCAGTTTACCGGTTCAATCGAGCTGTTCAGCGGTACGTTTGACCGGTTTAGCGTTTCGACCGACCGGTTCAACGGTTCACCTGCCGGTTTAGCGGTTCGACCGACCTGTTTAGCGGTTCAATCGAGCTGTTTAGCAGTTCAATCGAACTATTTAGCGGTTCAACCTACCTGTTTAGCGGTTCAACCGACCTGTTTAGCGGTTCAATCGAGTTGTTCAGCGGTACGTTTGACCGGTTTAGCGGTTCAACCGACCTGTTTGGCGCTTCGACCGACCGGTTCAACGGTTAAACTGACCGGCTTAGCGGTTCAACCGATCTGTTTAGCGGTTCAACCGAGCTTTTTAGCGGTTCAACCGACCTGTTTAGCGGTTCAATCGACCTATTTAGCGGTTCAATCGAGCTGTTCAGCGGTTCGATTGACCGGTTAAGCGGTTCGACCGACCGGTTCAACGGTTCACCTGCCATTTTAGCGGTTCAACCGACCTGTTTAGCGGTTCAACCGACCTATTTAGCGGTTCAATTGAGCTGTTCAGCGGTTTAATTGACCGGTTTAGCCGTTCGACCGACCGGTTCACCTGCCGGTTTAGCTGTTCGACCGACCTGTTTAGCGGTTCAATCGAGCTATTTAGCGGTTCAATCGAGCTGTTCAGCGGTTCGATTGACCGGTTTAGTGGTTCGACCGACCGGTTTATCGGTTCAACCGACCTGTTTAGCGGTTCAATCGAACTATTTAGCGGTTCAACCGACATGTTTAGCGGTTCAACCGACCTGTTTAGCGGTTCAATCGAACTATTTAGCGGTTCAACCGACATGTTTAGCGGTTCAACCGACCTGTTTAGCGGTTCAACCGACCTGTTTAGCGATTCAATCGAGCTGTTCACCGGTTCGATTAACCGGTTTAGCGGTTCGACCGACCGGTTCACCTGCCGGTTTAGCTGTTCGACCAACCTGTTTAGCGGTTCAATCGAGCTGTTTAGCGGTTCAATCGAGCTGTTCAGCCGTTCGATTGACCGGTTTAGCGGTTCGACCGACCGGTTTATCGGTTCAACCGACCTGTTTAGCGGTTCAATCGAACTATTTAGCGGTTCAACCGACATGTTTAGCGGTTCAACCGACCTGTTTAGCGGTTCAACCGACCTGTTTAGCAGTTCAACCGACCTGTTTAGCGATTCAATCGAGCTGTTCACCGGTTCGATTAACCGGTTTAGCGGTTCGACCGACCGGTTCAACGGTTAACCTGACCGGTTTAGCGGTTCGACCGACCGGTTCAGCGGCTCAACCGACCTGTTTAGCGGTTCAACCGACCTGTTTAGCGGTTCAATCGAGCTGTTTAGCGGTTCAACCGACCTGTTTAGCGGCTCAACCGACCTGTTTAGCAGTTCAATCGAGCTGTTCAGCGGGTCAACCGACCTGTTTAGCGGTTCAATCGATTGGTTCAACGGTTCACCTAACCAGTTTAGTGGTTCGACCGACCTTTTAGCGGTTCAATCAATCGGTTTAGCGGTTAACCGACCTCTTTAACGATTAGACCGACCGGTTTACCGATCCAAGCGACCCGTTTATCTGTATAACTGGTTTGCTTAATAGTGTAACCGGACCGTTTTGTGTAATTAAAAGCTTTACACCGTTCAATGCACTACGTTAAACTAACACTTTCCAGCACTGATATGATGCTTTATGCTACTCGATGGTTGCATACTCATTGAATCCCTTCCGATATCGACCATTTTGCATACCACTGTCCTTATCAATTACTAAAATCCATAATCTTCCTGCCAACACTTTGAACACAATTCGCAAAATTTTTCAAATGTCATATCAGTGTTTACATGATCTTTGAATACATGCTTCAAGTTAGTCCCATCCTGCTTAAAAATGATTATCATATTTGCATTCTCACGAATCAGATGTTTTGGGATCTTGGCATAGGTCTGACAAAGATAGAAGCAATCGATGCTCGAGTGCCGACCCATTGAAAAGTAGTCTCTTATATTGTCCTGCTTATCGCTTGCCACATCATCAAATATAAAGATTGAATTTGGTAATGCATCTGTCACATTTATAACCTCACTATTAATTGAAAATTGATGATAACCAATTTCCTCCATATCTGTCAATAGCTGTTCCAAGTAACGGTACTTCGGTTGCTGTAACGATTTCGAGTAAACGTACAGATTGTCAAATCTTACACCGTGAGGACTCTCAATAAGACTTAGCAATACGTTTGGTTTCCCAGAATTTGAGGGTCCGCAAACTATACAGCGTATAGTTGACGGAAGCAAAGATCCATGACGTTTCATATCACTAACGGTGGCAGTGTGATAATCGGTATTAGAGATATTGATACTTAATGGTTGCTTTACGAAATGCATTCTCGAACGACTGTGAGGTTAAATCGTAATTGCACGAGCTATTTATAGGCATGAAATCTGAGAATTGAATCAGTTTTCATTATGCCTGTATTTGTGTTGGATGTTACAAGTTTGGAGGAATTAAGCAGTGATCAATTGGAATACGTACCGAAAATTGTACTTTTAAAATACTTTTCACACAAAGTATTGACAGATATTGGAATAAATTACCCAAGCATATTCGTGCAGATCCTGAGGTTCAAAAATATCGCTATTGTTTACAACATTTTAATCTACCTAATACTACTCATGCGGATGGACTACCACCGTTGATAAAAGATTGTTATACATGTCGTGCGTTGGATGTGGATCATTTCTCAATAAAACAATAAACAAACTACCGTTTGAGCTTCATCTACCGGGATACAATTACTGTGGACCAGGAACTCGACTTCAAGAACGATTAGCACGCGGTGATCGAGGTGTGACTGAGTTGGATGAAGCCTGTCTAGAACACGATATCGCATATTCGCAATACAAAGACTTGTCGCAGCGTCATCAAGCTGATAAAGTGCTCGCAAAACGTGCACGTAGACGTATCACAGCTGCTGACGCAACCTTGGGTGAGCGTGCTGCAGCAACAGCTGTCTGGACGTCTATGAACGCAAAGCGTAAACTTGGTTTAGGATTACAAACAGATATGGTGAGGAAAGCAGCAGTGAGAAAAACTGGAAATAGTGCTGTAAAAAAACGGAAAATTCGAGTGCCTAAAAAACGGGGCGGCTTGTTGCCTTTGCTCCCACTGCTAGGTGCGGTGGGAGCACTAGCAGGTGGAGCATCAGGTATAGCGAAAGCTGTAAACGATGCCAGAGCTGCGAAAAAACAGTTGGAAGAAATGCAGCGTCACAATCGTATGATAGAAGCAACTGCAAGAGGTGGACGGGGGCTGTATCTCGCACCGTACAAACGAAGCGGAGGAGGGGTAGCAAAAAAATCAATGTCAAAGAAACGAACAAAAAAGTAACTGTATACGGTCTACCAAGATCTGGTGCTACAAGTAATATTCAATTATCTCACGTATGTCGTGATATACCAAATTTCCGTGGAGTCTTTATGCGTACAAGTCTACCACGAAACGGTCCATGGTCTAATGAATGTGCAATCGTTAACCTTGACGATTCTAATGGTCCAGGCACTCACTGGGTTGCCTACGTTAAATGCAATAATCTTGTAAAGTATTTCGATTCTTTCGGTAATCTGAAACCACCGACTGAACTTGTACAGTACTTCGGTCCCCTTAGTACAATTTATTACAATCATGACCAATATCAGTCGTATGATACGAGCATTTGTGGTCAGTTGTGTGTTAAATTTCTAAAAGAACAGACGAAATGTCTTTAACATTTACGCTATCAGGACACGGTCATGTATTGGAATCAAATTTTTTCCCACCGATCAATCTGGATGACGGTCACTATGAGCTGGGGCTCGTAGATTTTCAAAGTTTCTACTTAATCACCAATGTAGATGAGACGAATAATAATTTTTACTTTGGTAAAAATAAACTAATAACCATACCTACAGGCTCTTATGAGTTGAGTGCGATAAATGAATACTTGCGTATGCGGTTGGAGTTACCGTATGATGATAATGTTATTATTCTGCGTGCCAATAATAACACACTGAAAAGTGAAATAATGTGTAAATATTCTATTGATTTTACAAAAATTAATAATATTGGTTCTCTGCTAGGATTTTCGTCGGACCGCGTAATCCTACCAAACACTTGGGCTGAATCGGACGAACCTGTGAATATTTTAAAAGTAAATATTCTACGTATCGAATGTAACATTACCGCTGGTGCATATACGAACGGTAGACCACAACATGTCATCCACGAATTTTTCCCAAGCGTTCCACCAGGTTATAAAATCTCTGAAACACCGAAGAACGTCATTTACTTGCCAGTCATTGTAAGGGTAATCGATCGTCTCACATTACGTATTCTCGATCAAGACAATCGTCCTGTAAATTTTGGAAAGGAGGAAATCACCACACGATTACACATTAGAAGATGTTGATTTATAAGAATATCGACGATTATAAACCAACATTACTCGATGAACCAATCAGTCAATTAGCTGCAACAGAGCTGAATACATCAGTTCAGAGTGAAATAGGGAAAAACGTGATCGGTGGCAAAAAAGTTTTGACAAGAAAAAATATAGATTTTTTACACTCATTGGGTCTGACTGTGAAGAAAAGAAATCATGGATCCATTGAACGTTACCGCACAGCCTACGTACGACAACCGCATCACTAAATTGGAAATACATGCTTACAATCCGTATGCGAATGCTTCATTGGGAAATAGCGATGAAATTCGTATCCCAATACAACAGCAAGATTTGATTTTTTTGCCCAGTGGTAGTTACCTCTACATAGAGGGGAAGCTGATTGAAGGTACTCGTGCTGCTACTACACCTTTGACGGATAAAGTTATGCTCGACGCTAATTCCATGGCATTTCTGTTCGAGGAAATTCGTTATGAATTGAACGGTATTGAGATTGATCGGTGCAAAAATGTTGGTATCACTACCAGTATGAAGAATCTCATATCTTTAAGCAGTGAAGAGAGTATGAGTCTACGTCATTCTGGCTGGTTCGTTGCCACTCAAGAGCGTGAAAATGTTGCTGACACATTCAGCTTTTGCGTTCCCCTGCATATGCTATTGGGATTCTGCGAAGATTACAAACGTGTCGTTATCAATGCACGCCATGAGCTCGTTCTGATACGAGCGCGTAATGATATAAATTCAATATTTTCTTCGAATCAGTTTACCGATTCTGGGATTGAATTGCACCGAGTGCAATGGAGAATGCCTCACGTAACTTTAAAAGAATTTACCAAACTACAATTTCTACGCATTATCGAGCAGAATAAAAATCTCACCATGGCTTTTCGTTCCTAGGAGCTCTATGAATATCCCCTTTTACCTCAAACACAGCGACATACATGGGCTGTGAAAGCGGCTACACAATTGGAGAAGCCTCGATACGTGATACTGGCGTTTAGAAAAAATAAAAAGAACGATCAATACTCGAATGTACTTAAATTTAGCGATTGCGATGTACGTAATGTTAAAGTCTATTTAAATTCTGAGTTTTATCCGTACGATCGTCTCGACACTGATTTCACGAAATCTCGCTACTCCGTACATTATGATATGTATGTAAAGTTTTTCCACTCATATTATGCTGGAGAAAAACTGTCGAAACCAATGCTCGATTACCTAAACTTCTTGCAATACGGTCCGCTCTTTGTAATTGATTGTTCACATCAGAACGAGTCGGTTAAAACAGGCACGGTTGACGTTAAGATTGAAATCGAGTGTTGGAAAAATATTCCGAGTAATACTACAGCCTATTGTTTAATTATACATGATAAAATTGTAGACTATAATCCGCTTACGAATATTGTTAGAAATGTAAGTTAGATATGTAATATTAGAAAAAAATAAAGCACTTTTTAATAAATATATATAAAGCATTTATTCACTCATTTATTATACAAATCACTTATTGTTTAATCTTAAATTCTAAATTATTATATTTCCCACCTAAATATTTCATGATCAAAATATTTTTTGATGCTGCATTTATCAGCTCCGTAAACTGATCCTGCGATTCGAGTAAGGCAACCATCCGGGCAGGGAGATAAAACCAATCCTCCGTTGATAGTTTCGCTATTATCCTCATTCCATATTTAGTCTTTATTTTCATCATTTCAATTATTTCATATTCTTTATTTTCTTCGAAACTGTTTAATTTAACAAATGTCTTCTCAGGGATGAAAGCGAATGCATTAACTCCAGTTAAAAATGCCATTTTATCTAGACCCTTTATTGCAGAAGAATATTATTATTATTATTATCTAAAATTAAAACAATATTTGAATAATATATTCCTACCTTTCTTTATCAGTTGAAACTGAGGTATAAACTGATCTGAGTATTCTTACTGGTTGTGGTTGATGCACTAACTAAAGTATTGATCTGAAGATTCTTGCTGGTTGTGCGGTCGATGCACTAACTAGAGTTTGAACAGATTGAAGCTGGTTCACTATTGTTCGAATCCATTTATATAGAAAAATTGTTGATGGAGGGGGTAAATAATTTTGTGTTGAAAACGTGTGCAGATGTTTAATATGTCATCAACACTGATTAGTAAGATGATATACTGCTGATTAATCAAATTATGACTCTATTAACCCATTAACGTCCAAAATGTCAAAATTTCTTGCACGTTTTCAAAGTGATTTTTTCCTATGTAATTGGCGTTGAAAAAATTCTTGAACCACATATTCTGATGTAAAATTGCATGCTCTTTCAGAATCCGTTGCCAGAATCATGATAAAACTCACAGGAAAAGAGATATGCTCGATTGAAACATAAAAAACACCTAAATTTTAGGATTTTTTTTCGAAGTGTTACGGTGAAGATATCACCTTGCGACCGTGATCAAAGGTGATCATGGGAGTTGAAGTTTAACAGGGAATTTTTTTGTTGACCTTGAACCATCGCTTCTTTACAAAATGGCGGAAAAAACGATTTTTTTTTTCAATTTTCATCAACTTTTTTCTCGAAATCTATGGTCTTTAGAAAAAAATTCATAAAAACAAAAATGCCTTAGAATCGCTCGAGGAACATTCTCAAATTTTTTCAGAATTTTTTGAGACAATTTTTGATTTTCCGGGAAACTTGTGAAATGGAATTTTCAAAAATGTCTCCAAATATTCTGAAAAAAATTTAGGATGTTTCTCGAGTGCTTCTAAGACATTTTTGTTCTTATGAATTTTTTTCTAAAGTCCATAGATTTCGAGAAAAAAATTGATAAAGTTGAAAAAATAAAAATTCGTTTCTGCCTCTATGTTCTAAAAACCTATAGGTAAAAAACGATTTCTGTGCAAATTTTAGGAAGATTTTTTTACTCTTAGCGTTACCCAGAGACTACGGCGTGGACGTGGTAAAATTCTGTCTCCTTTGGGGTGCTTTTTTCCCGTGAGTCCCCTTGCCTCTCACGTCTCGGGGTGCTTGTTTTCCGTGAGTCCCCTTGCCTCTCACTTATTCATACTTTTAGGTGTGCTTTTTTAGCCAACATTTATTGCAAATATTTAAATTACATGTTTTGCAGAAAATTCTTGTTCTTATTGGACAGTTTCCATTCGAACAAATCCTCAATTTGTCACTATTAGATCGTCCATGTGCTTTACTTTTGCGACTACTTTTTTGTAAGTAGTATTTGGCAATCGAAATAGTGAACTCTTTTATTCCAACTTTTTTCTTTCCATCGTTAGCAGCATTGAAAATTACAAGAGAATTAGTAATAGAAGCCTGTATAAGTCTCATAAAAACTACCCATGTCCATTTTTTTGATCGTATACTTGGGAGTATGTCATTGCAATGTCCGTCATGCAGGTCAACACCTCCCATGAATTTGTTATATAGGTGAAAAGCTTGCGGAAAAGGTATTTCAATTTTAGATTTAGCCTCTGCGCTGTATCTTTTTGAAATAGATAGAGGATTGACACCTGCTGCAGTTGAAGCTATTGAGACGGGCTTCGAATCCATGATAGTAATGAAATTTATGCCACTGTTTACGTCGTGCTTCACCACATATGTCCTTCTTGGAGCTTTCTTATCAAGCACATTTTTTTCTTTGACTCGATTATCTCTGATAGTACCAGTGCATTTCAAACGCAATTTCTTCAAATGTAATACCAAATCCATGTTCGTGAAGAAGTTGCCAAAGTACAGATGAAATTGAGAAATTTTGTTATAACTTATTATTTGAAAAAATGGTTGTAATAAATATAATACTACTCGTGAACCTAAAGCACATTTAAATAACTTATCTCCAATTTGAGAGTTCTTGCCGCAATAAAGATCCAAATTCAGTAGATAGCCGTCCGAAGTACACAAGCCCCAAAATTTCAAACCAAATCTTATCGGTTTTCCTCGAATAAATTGTTTCAAAACAGTTTTTGCGTAGGATTTGGCCATCATCTCATCAAAGGATAGAGCAGTTCTCCATATTCCGAATTTCATGATGTTATTTTGAAAAAGTTTCAGTAGAGAACGAACGCGCCATCCTCGATCATTTGAATCTTTGTCTTTGTTTTTTGAAAACTTCAATTTAGATTTTGTGATTTCAAATTGTTGGCGAGACATTGCAGAAGAAACTACTTCATTAGATAAATACGGATCAGATGACCAGTAATCTCTCTGTGAATTTCTGGGATTGAATGTAGAAAAAATAACTATTCCAATAAAAGTATCAAGATCTTTCAATTTCAGATCATAACCATTGTCTTTATACGCATCAATAATATATTTTATCATTTCAATAGAAAAAAAGGTTTCAAACAATTGAAAAGGTTCGCTCCTACGTATTTTCTATTTTTGCGATTCGGACAATAATACTTTATCTTCACAAGAATCAGGGTGTAACTTTTCACCCTCAATCCAAGTGAATTCATGACCTTTTTCAAGTTTATCTTGTTTTTCAGAATAATTTGCACGAGCTTTATTGTAAGTGATATTGGGTATTTCATGTTCGCAATCTGAATCAAAATCGGAACCAGAATCATCGGAACCTGAATAGTCAGGATCCGGAATCAATACGTTGCGTTCTGAATCACTATCTGAAGAATCTGATTCATATTCAGAAGATCTTACACGTTTCCGCGACATAATGTATGAAATTAATGATTTCGTTTATTTATCACTCATCCGTATGTACAAAAATACGAAAGAAGAGAACAAAAAAAGACGAATATTCATGAATACATGAGACCAAAAATTACGCTTATCTGCCGAAATGAAATGGAAATAAAGGATGAAATTTTTGTCGGAATCTATAAGTCTTCGAAAAAAGAATGAAAATAAGTTAGAATCATTCGAGCAATATTGTAAAATTTTTTCCGAGTTTCCGTAGACAGAACGTTTTTTTACCAATAGGTTTTTAGAACATAGCGGCCGAAACGAATTTTTATTTTTTCAACTTTATCAATTTTTTTCTCGAAATCTATGGACTTTAGAAAAAAATTCATAAGAACAAAAATGTCTTAGAAGCACTCGAGAAACATCCTAAATTTTTTTCAGAATATTTGGAGACATTTTTGAAAATTCCATTTCACAAGTTTCCCGAAAAATCAAAAATTGTCTCAAAAAATTCTGAAAAAATTTGAGAATGTTCCTCGAGCGATTCTAAGGCATTTTTGTTTTTATGAATTTTTTTCTAAAGACCATAGATTTCGAGAAAAAAGTTGATGAAAATTGAAAAAAAAAATCGTTTTTTCCGCCATTTTGTAAAGAAGCGATGGTTCAAGGTCAACAAAAAAATTCCCTGTTAAACTTCAACTCCCATGATCACCTTTGATCACGGTCGCAAGGTGATATCTTCACCGTAACACTTCGAAAAAAAATCCTAAAATTTAGGTGTTTTTTATGTTTCAATCGAGCATATCTCTTTTCCTGTGAGTTTTATCATGATTCTGGCAACGGATTCTGAAAGAGCATGCAATTTTACATCAGAATATGTGGTTCAAGAATTTTTTCAACGCCAATTACATAGGAAAAAATCACTTTGAAAACGTGCAAGAAATTTTGACATTTTGGACGTTAATGGGTTAAAAGAATATGCATGAATCATTCAAGGACATTTTGATGATCTTCAATGTGTTAGCGATCAACATATCTGTAAAGATCTATCATCTGGATAAAATATAAATTAATAATTTAAAAAAAAAAATATGATCTTGCTGAAGATCTGAATTTCACCATACGTAGACATATCGTTATACGTTAAGGTCCAGTGTGGAGCGTATAAGAGATACTAAATTTTCATCACGTGCTGATATTTAATACGTCAAAGATATTTGTATATCTAAAGCAGGCTTCTCTCTTGCTGAAATTTGATGCATCAAAAGTATTTGAACATCCAAAACATACATCGTTTATACAAACCTTTCTAATATGTATCATATTTAAGAATTAAACGACATAGGCTTATTAATAAAATCATTCTTCTATTAAAAGCATGCGTATGATTATATATCTGAAGCATCAAAATTATTTGTACATCCGAAACATACATCGTTCATACAAATCTTTCTAATATATATCATATTTAAGAATTAAACGACATAGGCTTATTAATAAAATTATTCTTCTACTTTTATTAAAAGCATGTGTATGTGTTATACCTTAAACGTTTCTGCCTTGAAACTCTATTCCGTTGATTCTCACGATGATTTTGGTTTCATCGCTTAGCAAGATGATGATGATATGTGTTTGCTTATCTAAAGTAGGGTGTAATTCCATCAAAAGAAATAAAATATGAATGATAAGTACACACACTTCCAACGTTTCTGTTGAAAGGGTGTCTTTTATTAAGGTAGTTGGTGGTGGAAATGTTTTAAATACCTGAGTAGCTCTAAACAGTTCATTAGATTTTTGTTTCATCCTCTGCTTTAACAGTTTAAAGTAAAGGAGACATTTTGAAGAAAAAATATTTCAATGGTTAATATTAAAGTTATATACAATTGTAGTGACAATATATTAAATGAAATTGAAAGAGATATGAACTTATTATTTGAATTACTATTTCAAATTAATACAAATATGCAACGTTGTGAGGAAATTATAAGTGATGATTGTAGCGAGGAATATATTGATGTTATTGAAATAACGATGGTGAGAACGAGACAATGATTGAAGATGAAGTAACTGAAGTATTGACCGCAGATGATTCTGATGATGCTAATACTGTAATTCAAATAATTAACAGTGACATATTGGAACAGCTAAAAGATTATCTAGTGATATACATTAGAAAGTTATCAAAAAAATTAAGAAAATAAATTAATAAAAATGAAACTATGAAACTGAAAATTCTCTTCTAACGTAGAACTATAGATAAACTTTTCACATTTCGCAAAATGCATAAATAATAATTGAAGATTTGTGGAGAAATAATACCGCAAAATGGAACTGTCAATATCCTGTAATGTCGATATACGACTCCCCTTAAAAGTCAAATATAAGGAACAATCTTAAATTCCTTTCGAAGTCAAACAACACTCTTCAGATATGATAATATTATTATTTTTGAAGACATAATAATACAAATTTAAAATGGGTGATTCATTATATTTATAACATACAAAATATAAAATTGATAACACAAGTTAATGCTAAAGCACCATTCTTTGTACAAATGTTGAATAATTTAGAGAATTATTTTTGCAATCAGAGAGGTCCTCGAAATGATCATGTAATATGAATTACTAGATGCTTCCAGGACTGTCCTCGAAAGATCTAATTTATATATTTTAACATTTCGGGGACAGACCTCAAAGTGTTCAATTAATATATCGTTACACTTCTGGGTCTGTCCTCAAACTATCCAATTTATGCGGATTTTTTTGGGGACTGTTCCCAAAAATGATAAAAGTTCCCAAACTATTGAACCCTTGCCTAAAAATGAACCCGAACTATCCAATTCGCATAGATAGTGATATATATATATATATATATATATATATATATATAGATATACTTTTACAGGTATTAAAATGGGGGCCAGTCTTCTTTACCCTCACCCTTTACCTGGCAACCCGGCAGCTTACGCTCTCTCCAGGTACTTCGTACCTCAATTAATTTTTGCTTAAAAGTATGTAATGTCATGCGTCTTTAAATGACTTGCCGCGTAACACTACCGTGTTACTTCGTAACATTATAGCCTGAATGCCAATCTGTTTTATCTATAATTTTGCTATTGGAATAGCCGGCCCAATTGATAACAGCTGCTGTGCAGTTAGTTGGTGGGAATTAGATAATTAAGAAGAGTTTATAATTTGTATGAGATTTTCATAAAGAGTGGCCATTTTTGATACATTTAAAAGGTTTTCTGCTAATTCTCATTAATCTTGTAATATTTAGTTTTGCTACAACAGCGACTCGTACTCGTAGTTGTTCTACTCGTTATAGTCATTGAACCCCAAGGTTAAAAAGTTTTATATTAAAAATTTCATACTGAACTTTATAGCTCAATGCAATTTTAACATTTAATCTCTTACTGTGAAAGAAATTAATCGGATAAATAAATTGCAATTTTTTTTGTCATGAAAGACAAGTTTGTGTAAAAATTATATTTGAAGAATTTAGCATGAGAGCTTATATGAATTTTAAGTTTGCCGTTCACATTATGTAACTTTAGTCGCAAAGTTTAATATTGTCTGAATAATATAATAAAATATATAATTAAACTGTTTGGTATGTTACATATTAATTCTACAATCATTTGCACTATCTCTCATTTTCATCTGCTTCATCAGTCTTGCGTTCTGACATCTGCATCTTCTTCATATTGCATGATGTTATCTATTGTAAGTTTAATATCTGCTATACTTTACTCATCTTTGATATTCAATGGATAAAAATGAACTAGGCTATAATCCTACATTAGCCTACCAAGAGCTTCTCTTAGCTGGCAAATATTTTCCATTCCAAGAATCATTGCTCATATCTGTCAAAAAAGTATGTGAATTAGGCTCTAAGTAACAAACAACATGTTTTATTGAACTTTTTGATAATAAATAAATATTGCTTAAAATATTTACATAAGGTTTGCTAAAATTTATCATAACATTTAGAGCAGCCACCGTCTCAAATAAAAACTTAACTCCATCTACCATCAATCGAGTATATAAAATAATATATATCTAAAAAAATAAATATGAATTTATACATTTTAATATTTTTGTCTTACAATTTTATAGATCTTACTCCGTGTAAAATACCAGGCCTCTGTTTGGTCCTACTTCCAATTCATCATCCTGCGTAGCATTATTGTCTAATTGAATAATTTTCTCAAATGGCTTATACTCAACATAATCATCTGCTGGATACAAATTCATTAAATCCACACTTTTTTTCCATTCCGGTGGTTGTTGTTGCATTATTGAAGATTATATTGCCTGCCAATCATTTTATAAGAATATAATAACAATATACAAGGGGCTATGAAAAGAAAATGTGATAATATTTAAATTTCTATTACTTGCAAGTCTCATAACTAATTGAATGTATCTCAATTTATTTGTATAAGAGTTAATTACAAACATCATGTATCACCATATACCAAACAGAATTCTCCATCATAATCCGACTGCATTAATACAAAAAAATATATTTGAAAAAACACAAATATGCATTTATAAATTTTAATATTTTTGTCCTACAATTTTATAGATCTTAGTACGGATAAAATACGAGGCCTCTGTTTGGTCCAAATCCCAATTTTTCATCCTCCGTAGCATTGTCTAATTGAATTATTTTCTAATATGCACAAATGGCTCTTGCTCAACATAATCAGCTGCTGGATACAAATTGATTACTTTTACTTTATTTTTCAATTCCGATGCTTGTTGTTGCGTTATTGAAAAATATATTGCCTGCCAATTATTTTATAAGAATATAATAACAATACGAGAGGTTATGAAGAGAAAATGTGATAATATTTCATTTTCCATTACCGGCAGGTCCCGTAACTCCAATTAAGCGTATCTCATTTTTATTTTATTAAATTAACCAATATTGCCATAACTATTTGAACGTATTTTATTTTTATTTTATTAGGGTAAAAGCATAGACTGTAGTAACTATACTACCACCATTTTTCACACACCGAAAGTATCATTGGCTTGCGCCAGCGCCTACGCTCTAGTTTTCCTGCAATATGGGAGGTGTGAGAAATAGGGATATTAAAGGATAGAAGATACAGTTTGTTTGAATGAGAGAGAGAGAAGTCCGAGAAAGACATGAGACACGGTCGGAAGAATTTTCGGTCGGAAGAAATTGTGCGAAAACGAGTACTTGAAAATTTAAAATTGAATATATCATCAATGCGTTAACCGTTTTCAACGTTTGTGGTCTCATGCGAAAGCTTATATCCACATTATACAAAAAAATTGCATTAAAATTTTCATTAAATGAACCGATCGGAAAATATATTCATCGGAAAAATCGTGATGTATAGTTTGGATCAATTTAGGCGTAAAAGTAGGTAGTGTCACGCTTCTTTTTTTTTAAATAACATGCCGTGTAACACTACCGAGTTACTTGATCCAGATTATATATTATCAATTGTAGCTGCTAATGGCAGAGATATTTTGATTAATTCCGGTATGTCATAAATGGTTATTGTCTTTCCAGGATGACTAGCTAACCAGTTATCACTTGCCTTATTAAAATACTTTTTTAAAGACCCATACACGGTTATAACACGAGGCTGTATTTTGTGGCTACAGTGAGGAGGAAATGACAAGATTGCAACCCCATTAGCTTTAAAATAATTAAGTACTTCAATTGACAAATGCGAAGCGTGATTGTCTAGGAGTAAAAGAATAGGCTTCTCTTTACTTGGCTTTACATATTTTACAAAACGTTTGGCATATTTTATGAAATTTTCTTCCTTCATCCATCCTGAAAAATTGGCATCACCGTCTGCACCTACGAGTCCTGCTTTAACAAAATAATCCTTGTAATGCTTTCGTGGAAAAACAAAAAATGGGGGGACAGTAGTGCAAGAGCGGAAATAGTTACGGCGACAGTCACCAACGTTCCACGTTCAGCAGATGTTATTTTCCCCAAACTTTTAATACCACGACGTGCTATTACTTTGTTAGGAACATGTACAGTGGTTAACCCTGTCTCATCCACATTCCAAATACCACCAGGGCTTAGAGTTAGACGCTGGTAAGCAATTGTTAAGTTATTAAAGAATAAATTTATATTGTGTCGGTTGAATGAAGTGAATCTAGATAGACTAATAGCCTGGGGTGTCCGAATTGATAACGATTGATGTCGTTTAAGAAAACCTCCTAACCAATCTTCTCCAGCAATCAAGTTTGTTTTCCAAGAATCAGGAGTTGTTTTACTTTTATTTTTGAAAACTCATATGCAAGCTTTCGAGTATCATATGGAGTTAAGCCGTAATAAATGTCAGAGGAATTTATTAGATATTCGCATAATGTCAACTCTTCTTCGTCAGTAAAAATTTGCTTATTTTTTTTATATCCTACACTTTCCAGTGTTAATTCATGGAAGTTAGAATTTGGGTTGGTCTATAATTTAGTTTTAATTTTCTTTACATACCGCTGCAGCGTTTTATAAGGAATATCAAATTCCTTTGCCATTGAATTAATACTCCTCCTATTAAGAATAACAGCTTTACAAGCCTATTCCACTACATCTATAGGCTTATTAGCTTTATTAGTTTTCCTTTTGTACGACCTCATTATTCTGAAATAATAACATTGTGATCTATTCTGATACACAGTCAAACTCTACATCCATTACAATTAGAAACATTAACGGAGTTAGTTGGCTAATGGATCATCTAGCCCCGACAAAAATTAGTCAACCAGACCCAAATAACATTGCTGCATTCGACTAAGTATAAAATTTAAACTAATACACAGAATCAAAGATAATAATGAATGATAGAAAAGTCAAATGTATGATTAATATTTGAGTAAATAAAAATGTATTTCAGAACAATTCTTATACGTATAATAACATGAAATATATGAAAGCTAAATTTTACTTATATGTCCTCAGAATAAATATTATGTCACCTTTTGCAAACCACGCGCGATTTCAGTGACGTACTCCGAACTACTCATTAGGACTGGCAGACCTACATTACGGGTCAATTATAATTCAATACATTCATGCCTTAGGAAAGTTATTTTTCGGTAATCTACCTGTCCCTTTGAGCAACCAGCCCCGGTTTCCCCTACTTTTATTTTTTTTTAAGATTAAATTTTTGTTTAACGGGAATCTGTACGTGTAGCGAAGGCCCAACTCCAGCCCTCCCCTCCAGCCTCAGCGCCATCTATCGGCAACAGTAGGTAGCGCTGAGCGAAGTAATTATAGAAGGGGAGGTATCCCCCACCACTTACGCATGCTAGGAGTTATACTAGGGGGGCAAGGTTGCCAAGTCCGCCATCTTGAATAGTACTACGCTCTATAGTAAGTGAATTTTGATATAAGGAATGCAGACTGCACAAAGTATACTGCCAGCGGAAATACATCAGTAGCCATTTTAAATGCAGAACGTAATATATAAAAAATTATATATAGTATATTCACAGCCTTTCACCGTGAACGGCGTGAACGAAGACAAATGTTAGTATACGGAAAAATAAAGTGTAATAAAGAAATAAGGAGTAGTGACAGCTTTGATCTATCTGACAGCTGAAGTACTTATGGTATAAGTGAATGAATAAAATAAATATGCTTTTCCTAAATTGATTTTTAAATTTTATAAAATGGTCAAATGTAGCCATTAATTAATTAGATTTGGTAATAAATACAAAAAATGCGTTTTATTATAACAAATGAGTTGAGGTAAAATAAACTCAATGTTTTTATATTAATCTGTTAACAAATGCACTTTTTTTATTTATTATTGAGTCCAATAAGTTAATGGTTATTAAAAAAAAAGTTCCTTGTAATGAAAAAAAAATGAAAAAATTTTAATCTTCACCAAGACTCGAACACGAGCCCACCGCATGATAAACGGCAACCTTACCGCCTGCGCTACAGCGCTCACTTGATGTACCAAGAGCAAAACAGGCTTTTTAAAGACTGACTACAATTATTTATTAATTCGTCATAAATGATCAAGAATTAGCTGTAATAATAAATACATTTATCTACATAGCATTATTGTACTAAATTTATTGTTTTTAATTTGAAGCATACATTTTGCATGAAGATATGATAATTTAAGGGTAACCATTTAGTACTCTATATACAAAACTATTCATATGCTCAACTATCATAAATTAATTAAGTAATATTATAATATTTGTTATATGTAGTCGAATAACTATGATAAACCAGCATATGAATAGTTTTGTATTTAGAGTATTGCATGAACACCCTTAAAGTATCGTATCTTCATGTAAAATGTATGCTTCAAATTAAAAACATAATAAATTTAGTGCAATAATGCTGTGGAGATAAATGTATTTATTATTGCAGCTAATTCTTAATCGTTTATGACGAGTTAGTGAAAGAATTGTAGTCAGTCTTTAAAAGGCTGTTTTGCTCTTGGTACCTCAAGTGAGCGCTGTAGCGCAGGCGGTAAGGTTGCCGTTTGTCATGCGGTGGGCTCGTGTTCGAGTCTTGTTGAAGTTTAAAATTTTTTCATTTTTTTTTTCATTACAAGGAATTTTTTTTTTAATAACCATTAACTTATTGGACTCAATAATAAATAAAAAAAGTGCATTTGTTAACAGATTAATATAAAAACATTGAGTTTATTTTACCTCAACTCATTTGTTATAATAAAACGCATTTTCTGTATTTATTACTAAATCTAATTAATTAATGGCTACATTTGACCATTTTATCAATATTACAAATCAATTTAGGAAAAGCTTTTTTATTTGCTTTGAGTTTTTAGGTAAACGCAGCACCACTTCACACGGATAACACGTAAAAATGTCACGGTTAGCGGTAGTCGCTCTTCTTCTAAAGCCAATGTTGCCTGAAGTCCAAATCACACCTATGCTCTCCAGGCATTGTTATGTTTGTACCGCTTCCCTTTAAATTTTCTATACTCCTGCTGGCTAGCGCTTATCTTCATTTTTGTTGCTAAAAGCTTGATTCTGGCATCACTGCCGTGTGGAACTATTAGTTTGCTAATAAAAGCAGAGGCTTAATTTTAAGAGATTGCAACATATAATAATTAATATAGATACAATTGTAAAAAGAAAACAAAAATATTATTTTACATATATTAACTTTAAATAAAATCCCACAAAGTACTGTAAAATATCTAATATGTTATATTATATATCTAATCTGTCAGCTTCTTTATTTTAATATTCATCTCAATTATCACAGTTTGATCCTCAGCGATGACACAGTAACCACATTATGGTGAATCTATTCTTTTTTTTTAATGTTCGATCCACATAGCTTCATCCTCAGCAGTGATACAGTAAACACACGTACATTACTATAATTTAATCTGAAACAAAATCCCACAAAGTACTATAAAACATCTTACTTTTTATATTATATATCTATTCTGTCATTTTCTTTATTTATTATTGTATTTACCCAAATTGCTGAATCATTTATTTTAATGTCTGTCTCAATTAACACAGTTTGATCATCATCAGCGATGACACAGAAACAACATTATGGTGAATCTATTCCTTTTGTTTTAATGTTCAATCTACATTGCTCCATTCTCAGCATTGACATAGTAAACACTTTACAATAATTTAATCTGAAACAAAATCCCAAAAAGTACTATATAAAATCTTACATTTGAAATTACAAATGTAATCTGTCAGCTTCTTTATTTGTATAGTATTTACCCAATGTGTTGACTTGTTTATTTTAATATTCATCTCAATTAACACAGTTTGGTCCTCAGCGATGACACAGTAACCATAATATGGTGAATCTATTCCTTTCATTTTAATGTTCAATCCACATAGCTCCATCCTCAGTAGTGACATAGTAAACACATTACTATAATTTAATCTGAAATAAAATCCCAGAAAGTACTATAAAATATCTTACATTTTATATTATATATCTAATTTGTCAGCTTCTTTATTTATTATTGTATTTACCCAGTTTTTTCACTCGTTTGTTTTATTATCCGTCTCAATTAACATAGTTTGAATCTCAACGATGACACAATAACCACATTATGTTTAGTCTATTCTTTTATTTTAATTTTGAAAATCTACATAGCTCCATCCTCAGCACAGTGACATAGTAAACACATTACTATAATTTAATCTGAAATAAAATCCCACAAAGTACCACAAAATATTTATATCTTACACTTTATATTATAAAATTTATTGTTATACTTATCTAAAATGTTCAGTCCGTTATATACTTTTAAAAATTATTTTTATGTACATTTTACAAATTTCTTCACTTTATTTATTCACTTATACCATCAGTATATCAGCTGTCAGTAAGATTAAAACTGTCACTTTATTTCTTTATATTACTTTATAACTTGTGGTATGTATATACTAACATTTGTCTTGGCTCACGGACCATGCATTATGTATTTTGAAATTAGTAATTAGAAATATCTATATTGCGGTCCCTCTACAGTCTCTACCCTCTGACGTATTTCCGCCGACCAGTAGTATCAGCAGCGACTATAGCGTAGTACCAAAATAGTACTATGCTATAGGATATGTCGCTTTTGGGGGTACACCCTAAATTGTCCGAGAACTTTTTCTGTTGGCGCATGCCCCTCTAGGTATTTCATAGATGTGACTGAATATTCTGATGGAATACAGTGTTGCCGAATTTCAACTAATGCAACGAGTATATTGATATAGTACGTGTAGTTGTTTGGTAATGTGTTTTTAATTAATTTGACAGATAGGAGAATAACCTATTATTTAAAGGATAAAAAGTGTTGCTAATTTATTACTTCAAGTTAGAGGTTTATTTGGCTGTGAGCAGCAAAATATGTACAATATAAATATTTGACGAATGATGCTGATGAATTTGTAATCAAGAGAAGAAAGCATTATAGATTAATTATCAGATAAGTAAACAAATAATAGTAAATATGTTGGAATAATATTCTTTTCTAGATTTTATTATTTTGCAGGCAATACACCTTGGTTCGAGAGACTGTACCAAGAGCTTAAAACATTTCACTGATATAAAATTTTATTTATGATTACTCTTAAGGGTTTGTGGAATCAATCATTGCAACTATGAAGACATAACTCATGGGAGAGGGAATGATAGGTGCAGGATATATGCGTAGTAGGTAGATAGCTGAAAGGTGCTAAGATATTAATAATGGTCAAAAGAAACAGTAAAAGCGAAGAAAGAAACCAAGCAAATATAAACTGACTGTCAGATAAGTATTTGAATGATGATGCCCTTGGAACAAAATTCTTTTCTCAGGTGTATCTTTTTACTTTCAGGTGAATATATGGTAAATCTCTGCACGATGATAGACTTGCACATGTATTAGTTGATACAGACTCAAATGTATAATATAAAGTTGAATATAACATTGATCATCAAAGCACAGCGACTAATAATATTAGTGTAATGACTGTCATGTATGCTATTAGTTGTTAACCGTACTTATGTACCTTCTCTGACTAATGGTAAACTGGTTAAAGACGATGTGGTGTATTAAACGTGAGTTTTGAAAGCTTCCAATCAATCATTCGAAATTATCATTTATTGTATAAGTAATACTATTTCTTGTATTACTATCATTAGTTTTATTGCTGTTTTAGGTTGGAAAAGCCAAGTGTCTCGAATAGTAAATAATTTTGTACTGAAGCTACCATCACTTACATAGGTGAAGAGAGTTTGAGATGTAAACAATGGTGCAATATCAAATTTTACAAAGCTTCTGCGTCAACCATGAACAATTTTATAAATATCAGCACTCATATGAACATGGAGTAGGGTGATAAAGAGTTTACGTTGACAATGTAAAAATATTAATTAAGTTAGTTATGTATTAAATGAGTTTTAATACAATATAAGTAACGAAAAGTTTTGCATAAAGTTTCGCTGTTAAATGTATAATGATCTACTTTGCCATTGTAAATTTGACACCATATTTTAGTTTGATAATGTTTAAAAAGCCTTACATACCTTTCCGATCACCCTTTCATACCAATGAAACTTTTGCAAATGATATTTAAAACCAATTACCTAAAAAGTATTCTAAGAATGCGCAATTTTCCAACTTATACGCATAACATTTTGTTTGTAAAATATTGAGTGTTATCATAATACAAAAATTATAATAGTTTGGTATCAAAATATACATTTTGTATGGATTGCTTTACTGATTATATCTGAAGTTTATCGAAATCGGATATTCGATTCAAAAGATACAGCTCTATTTGAAATTATGATAATGCCAGAATTTCCATTTTCTTTCATTATAATAAACATTCTGGATTCTTACAATTTTTCTACAACTTTGAATAGCTACATTTTCTAAAGCAGCCATATAATTTTAACGTGGTTTTTGAGAAGAACAACTAGCAATAAGTACCCTCTACAATAGATATGCTTGTAATTTTCGATAAAGGAGTTGCCTTTCATTTTGAGATAACAACAATTCATTATGACGTAGTTGTTTCGAATTAGCTGTAGTTTTCACACCGTCATCAGATTTGTAATGTTCACTCATATAAAAGGAATAAAGAAAGTCATATCGAAGAGTTATAAAAGTGTAGAATGTATACTTAAATGTAGGTACGTACTTTTGAACATTACTGTAATTGAGCGTCTTGCCTTTTGCTTATGAAATAAAGTATTTTCATTCAAACTAACCTGCCCAAATCAAGCAAGCGGAGTCTACATAGACGAGCCAAGTCAGACAACTTGAGCCCTGCTCGAAAGCGGATACCCACCTTCAAAGGAGCTAATTTAAAATATAATATGAATGTTAAAAGTGACTTTTTACGAGTGGCCAGAGAAATTTATGCTCATACATACACCACCGAATTTCATACAGGTGTATTGTTTAACTGACATCTAACTATTTCATAATTTATTATTTTGATGTTTATTGGTAGAAGTTAATTTCTATTACCAATTAGTCATTTAGATTTACCAATATTTAACTTACTCACTAAAGAGATTATGTATAGGTGTGTGGTTTAAAATAAACAACTTTATTATATGCATAAATGTAATATTGCTTACATCCTTACTAGTATAAGCTTCTTCTTATAATCTACTTTTGCGTTAGATTTAGCAATACGCTTAAAATAATTTCCTACCAAAAAATTCATAAATGATTAAATTATATTGAATTTGAATTTTATTTGTATAATAAATATAAGAATTTTATTACCTTTATAATTTTTGCATAATTTCTTGATCTTCTTCATAAAAATTTTATTTTTAAACGTTGTGGTCGTTAAAAAATAATCAATTTTCTTTTTTAACTGGTAGGATGTAAATTTCTCTTTGAATATTTGGAAATTTTCCGTTAAGGTTTGGTTGTATTCTTTAACTTGTTTATTTATAAAAAATAATTTCTCGGGATTCTCTGTTATTGATATATTAGCATATTCTATCTGATATTTTTTAATAATTCGTATTAATTGCACTGTAATAATAAATTAAGTTTATTAAAAGATCTAATGTAAATGTGCATTTACACCTATAAGTATGTTATTAATAAAATAAACATGTGTAATTCTAGTGGTCGCGTCAACATGTAAATTTCCAACGTCACACCATTGAATATTAATATTTTATGTGTAACTGTACGGATTTTAACATTTTTGAATAGAAATTATGGAAACCAGTGCCTTAATGTCTGCAAAGTTAACTTTTCGACTAATTTTGAAAATTGTCGAAGATAGCTTGTTAAATATGCATTGAACCTTTATTCCTCTGCTTAATCACACTTTACATAAAAAGTTTTCTATATGTTTTTAAAAGAACGCAAATGTATAAAGATATCCCAAACTAATTTTTTCGTTGCTTACGATTAAACAATGTTGTTTCAATACATAAAGTATATTACTTATGAAAATAGTAATGTACTACGGTAGACGTGAATGTTGATTAGTTACTTCATAAGGTAAAAACGAAGAAACATGACTGATTAATAGTTTTTTCTGTGGCACTTTTAATTATATATAATTTTTATATTCTACTTTATTTTACTGGACCTTTTATGGTTATCTCAATGTATTTGAGTTGTGTGAAAAAAATATGAGTCTTTTTTAGGTCACATTTAATTCTCATGAAAAAAACTCTATGCATCTTATCGGAAAAGTATATAGATATTGAACGAACTATTATTTTCAACTAACTTCGAAATCGATAAAAAAATCATTTTGATGACCTCGAGGTACTAGTTTCTGTCATTTCTCTGGGAGAAGATAGAAGTATAGTTACTTTTTAAAAATGCATATACATATAGGTCTTTTATGCGCTGACGTTGAAATTTTTTTTTCAAACGATCACTCTAATGTACATATATATGCATGCATATGTAATATAATTATGAATTTTTGTAGACATATAATGTAATGAGAAACAGGAAAGCAGAATCAATAATGTACGATTCAATGATTATTATTCATTTTTGTAAACTAAGATATAAGCAAAATATGTGTAATTCAAAGTTTTCAAACACAATGTCAATATCTTCGTTATAGAAGTAAGAAAATTGTCTTTGTATGAATTATTCCATGTTATTTAGTTTTAACAATATCCTCACAAATATAAGCATGTTTTATTTATATTTGTACGTGTAATTAACTTCAAAAGCTACTTACCAATAAATCTCAAGAAAGTAGGATGTGACCCCATGTTATCTTTTAACATTCGTTGGTACCTCTCCTGACTATTGTTTGTTCGGTTCTTTATATCATAAACTGATAAAACATTCTTATTAACTTGCTTTATCCAATAATTTTTAAAATATGTTAAAACCTTTCGAAATTTCCATAATAAAATGTTATCATTTTCAATTGTTTTACATATACTATCATATCCATTTTCAATATAATCTGCAGGTAATAGTGGTAGATTATAAAGTTTTCTTAAGGTTACCAAAATTTTTGACCTTGCAGTTATGTCTAAATATTTAAAGTTTTTAAATATTTTTAAATATTTGGCTTTTTTTCGTATACTCTGCGCAAAATTGTAAAAATTATAAGATTAATATTAAACAAAGTAACAGATAATAATACTATTATAAATAAATATTATCTGTATGGATTCAAATTTTTTTAGTCTTTCATACTTACATAGACATAGTGGAAATAACAGCCTTGTACATTACATTCAGGGAAGACATTATTAATAGAATTGTGGAGACCCTTCTCAAAATCACAAATAATAATTTTAGGCTGAAAATTTGATATTGTTTATTTTATAAATGTGAGTATATCTGTGTAAGCCTGCTCGCATTTATTATCCATTAAGATCCATATGACTGGAAAAGCCTTGTAGAATTGTACATCACAATAATTATTATTGACAATCTCAATGTAATTTCATAATTTAAATACTTTAATTAAATTTACCTTTTCCTTATACCTCCCCATAATTGTAATTATTTGGTATGCGTCTTTTAGTCGACGAGGAGTGACATCAAATGTCCCGTCAATATGATATACATCCGAATTTTGAGTAATTATGTTTAATAATAAGTTATCATAAAAAATGACGTTGGTGGAAAACATACTTTTCGCCGTAGTTATTTTTAATTGTCTACTTTCTTCTTTAAAACTAAAATTTAATAATTTATAGCCTTCTTCAGAGCTTAAATACGTCATTAATTGGCTTATATTTTCCGGTTGTTTTAAATGCTTTAAGCTTTTCCAATGTTCAAATGATTTTTGAATTTTTTTGAAGGGTATATTTTCCGCTGCCTCTGGGTGACTGTTAAATTAACATTATTGATATTTAATGTAATTATTATATATTATCATTTAAACCTTTAGAAATACTTAATTTATTATAACTGCGCAGTACGCAGAATGAGAAAAATGACATTTCTATTTCACAAAATGGATTTTAAATACTTTTAAAATAGCTATCGTTCGAGGCTTCGAAGAATCCTATATCTTCGATATGAGAAACAGTTATGGCCGTATTACTTTAAAATTAGTATATTTATTTATTACCGTGTCTCACTTTAACCTTTAGTGCAATGCTTAGCTCGGTCTTCGTCTTAAGTAATTGATAAGCTGAAATTGCAGCTTAGTATAGTTTATTGATACCGCTCGAGTCGTTCAAGAATTTCAAATGTTTAAGAATAACTTTAAAGGGAAAAATATCATTTTTATAAGAGTATTAAGTACATAATTTTTCACTCATATGAAAATACAAAATTTATTAAAGGGTTTTCTCGGTTTTTAATCGCACACATTGTTTTACACATTTTATTAAAAAAAAATTAATTTACCGATGTCTCTTATTTTCATAATAATTATTTGTATATAGATATTTATTTGAAAAAAAAATCATATTTGCTTGAATCTGTGTTGTTTGTAAAAGTAAATTGTTGCTTCTATTTAACTGGATGATAGTGCTATAAGAAATGTATGTAATTTTGCATAAAAAGACAGAAATTGTAAATTGTAGCTGTGATTCAAACCATAAAACCTAGAATAAATTTTCTATTTTTAAATGTTCTAAAAAATGGTGTATTAGCTCTTCTATGAAAATTCATGTGTCTTTCTTTTTAATATATTTATGTAACATTTGAAAGTTCTCAGTTTTCTATGAGTATTCAAAATTCAATCTTTACATTAATTTATAATATTATAATTTTTTTTAATATTAAAGACAAGTAATTTTTCATTCTTCTTCGGAAGTTATTATAAAAGATTGAAAATATATTTTTTCGAATGTTAACATCGTTATTCTTATTGAGCATACAGGCAGTTCGAAATTGGATAAATATTTTTGAAAATTATATTATAAGGTCTTGTTGAGATGAAAAAAAAAAGAAAAATTAAATTATTTACTAAAATATACCAATTGAAACTGCGGAATCAACCTTTTGATGAAGATCAAGCAGAAATTTCTATTATGCTTGAAACTACAGATACAAATTTTGAATATTAAACCTATTATCATTTAGGTTTTTCGATAATTTTGAATGGTATAGTGTATACAGTGTGGTTGTTTCGCTACTTTTCTCCAAGCGCTGATAGTCCATGCATCCTCAATAGCACTACCCATCGACTTCGTTAGTTTCCGTGCAAAATCGACGGGTCACGGGGCCTTTTTTCCCCCTCCCGATCGAACCGAGTCTGTCAGGTCGATACGAGGACTGACTCTCTCTGGCTTGAACCGTGGAAGCGACGACTGCATCGATTACCATTGTACGCAACATCCTCTGTCTTGTAATAATCACCCTCCTTGTTCGAGGACTGGTTACTTCAGCGACACCCGCGATCTTTCTTAGTGGTAAAAGGTAAACATTCAAACATTGTAACTCTATGCTAATTCAGTCAGTATTAAAAAGGTTCGAGGGTTTTTCTTCCCTGCCTAGTTCGCAGGGTTTTCCCTCCGATAGATCGGGAATAAACATAAACGAATTATCCGATAAATTTGACTGTTTTAATTATTTATGCATGAACTTCCTTCCCCGTATCACGTACAAATAATCAGCAACAATTCATGGTCCTTCGAGCCGGATACGGGTAAGGAGGCTTTGCGTTATTCTATTAACAAAATTATTATTGAGATTTATAATTATGATGTAATTAAGAAATTATAGCGTTTCTGTGTTTGTGTGAACGAAAAACTACACGAATATCTTGTAGGCGCGTTGAATATTGTTTCGTTCTATAGAGAAAGTGTTTAGTTAACTGATTTTTAGGCGTTTGTTTACATTTAGTATTGGTATCGCGCTCTTACAAGCTATGGCGCCTGTACAAGCTCGTAGGCTTATCATATTACAAAAGGATCGGTCTAACAATATTGCGCGTATTATGCCGGCAATTCGTTCCTTACAGCGAGAACGTATCACGAGGGCATTAATACTCGATCGTCGTGAAAAATTGCGTGAATATTGGCAGGAATTCTGTAAATGCCATACAGAGATCATAACACGAGAGGATATCCAAGATGATATATATATAACAGAATCATTTTTTACGACTACGGAAGGTATACGTGACGAATGCAAGGATGAACTGGATCGCATGCTTGTTGATCTGCCCGAGGACAATGCATCGACTTCAACAATAAACAGTACAAACAGCGATGCTCTTCAGTCATCGTCACAGAATTTAATTTTACCGAAAATCAATTTGCCGCAATTTTCGGGAAGGTACGAAGATTGGGATGCCTTCGAAAATAGGTTTACCTCTTTGATTCATAACAAGGCTCAACTTTCTAATGTTGACAAGCTGCAGTTCTTAATGGGATGTTTGAAAGGTACCGCAGCTGACTTCGTAAAAGATGTCACCGTGACCGACGCCAATTACCTATCTACTTGGCTTGCTTTAAAAGAGCGATTTTCAAACTTAAGGCTTCAGGTGTATCATTTGGTATTAAATTTAACAAAAATTCCTCCTCTTAAAGTGGAATCGGCGGTTGAGTTGAGACGTTTGGTAGACGAGGTTTGTCACAGCATACGAATGCTGAAGAATTTGGATCGGCCGGTAGATTCATGGGATGACCTTCTAGTCGTCATTGTTAGCGAGCGTCTCGATCCAGTAACTCGAAAAGCGTGGGAGACTCATACGAGTACTAGGGGGTTAAGTTCTGAACCAAGTGGAACTTCTCATTGCAATGTTTTGAGGAAGACGCCGCCAACTTTCAGAGAATTGACGGAATTTTTAGAGGGTACTATTTTGGCCCTTAGTTCTGTTACTGCAACCAATGTTTCTGAAAAGGTCTCTGGGCAGGGAAAGCGTCATTCGCAGACTAGCAACAAGTCTATTGTTAAATCTTATCATACTAGTTCCAGCTCGGATACGATTTCGAAAAGTTCGCATTTCTTAAAATGCCCTCTATGTGCAGGTCAACATTACATAGGGCGATGTGAGAAATTTAAGGCACTAAAAGGTAGTGAAAGGCACAATGAGATTCGCCGGCTTGGTTTTTGTTTTAATTGTTTCGGTCGGCACCAAGTAAAGAATTGTCAGTCTAAGCACTCTTGCAACAAATGCCAAGGGCACCATCACACGATGCTTCATGATGACACTTCGCGGAACTCTTTCAATTCGAGTGTAAATACTCTATTTACTCAAACCGAACCTAGTTCTTCGGACCAATTATAGCAATTAAAAAAATCGAATTCAGGTATGGCAAACTCAAGTAGCCTCTTACCAACCGCACAAGTGTGGGTTATAAATCACAATGGGTTAAAACTAAAAGCAAGAGCTCTGCTTGATCAAGCATCAGAAGTGACATTAGTTACTGAGGCATTGGCTCAGATCCTTAATCTTGTACGCCGACGAGTTAGCATAACAGTGGTAGGTGTTGGTGCATCTAAACATACTACAAGTCGATCAACAGTGTCATTTCGCGTTCAGTCAAATATCGAGTCGTCATTCGAATTAGAAATTAATGCCTTTGTATTGACTAAAATTACCAATTGTCTCCCTTCTGAAAAATTGGCGATTGATAATACTTCGGCATTTGACAAGCTCCTTAAAGCAGATCCTGATTTTCATATTCCTGGGGAAGTAAATTTATTGTTAGGAGTTGATGTTTATGCTTTCATACTTCGCCAGGGTTTTCAAAACATCGATTCTCATAATTTAGTCGCTCAAAATACAGCCTTAGGATGGATATTCTCAGGTTCTTTTAGTAGGCATAGTTTGCACATCAAGGATTCTAATCAAAGGTTTCAGATGGTTAGTGTTCATAGCCTAGTTAAGGATTCGATTAGTAAGAAATTAGAATTATTTTGGGCAATTGAAGAAGTCCCAACATTACCTCGTATCCTTAGTCCAGAGGATGAATATTGTGAACGTTTTTTTCAGAATACGCATTTTAGAAATTCTGAAGGGCGTTACGTCCTCAGACTCCCACTCAAGTCGGAATTACCGAAGGTGGCGGATCAAACGCGTCGACTTGCAATTACCTCTTTTTATTCCTTGAGGAGGCGGTTTAATCGCGATCCAGAATTGGCACGCGATTATTGCGCATTCATGGTCCAGTATGAAAAATTAGGACATATGCAGCTCGTACCAGAGGACGAAATAGTTAATGAGAGAGCTTGGTATTTGCCTCACCATGCTATCGTAAGTCAAATAAGTTCATCTCAGAGAAAATTTCGAGTGGTATTTGACGCTTCTCGACGCATATCCAATCAAAAATGTTTGAATGACTTTTTGCTACCTGGACCAATCTTACAAAATGATTTGTCACTGATATTGACAAGTTGGAGACAACATCGTTTCGTTTTCACTGCTGACATCGTAAAGATGTTCAGACAGGTTCTTATAAATAAATCAGATCAAGATTTACTACGCATACTTTGGTCATCTAACCCAAATTTGCCACCTCGTGATTATAGGTTGACTACAGTTACCTATGGTACGTCGTGCGCGCCATATTTGGCCATCAAAACCCTATTGCAACTTGCGAAAGACGAAGGACACCGTTATCCACTGGGTGCACAGTGCATACAAAAGCAAATCTATGTTGACGACATTTTTTCGGGGTCTGACGATTTGAATGAGGCAATATCTATCAGAGATCAGCTGATATCCTTGCTTGAGTTAGCGGGAATTAAGCTAGGCAAATGGGCTTCTAATTCAGCGGTGTTATATCCTAAAGAATGTAAAGACACTAGCCTAATCGAGTCTGAAAAACCTATTTCAGTAAATCAAACAGTTAAGACACTTGGGTTAATTTGGCATCCTGTTCTGGACACCTTTAATTTTAATACAGAAATTGTACAAAATCTCGTTACCGCTCCAACCAAACGAGTTGTTCTCTCGAATTTAGCGCGACTCTTCGATCCTCTAGGTTGGATAACGCCAGTAGTTATTAACGCGAAAATTCTATTACAAGACATCTGGATTTTAAAGCTAGAGTGGGATGCTCCCCTCCCATTGGAAATTGCCAGTCGGTGGAAGAAGTATAATAATTACATTTCTCGAATTTCCGAACTTTCTATTAGTCGCTGGTTAGGGACGATTGATAATTCTTCTTGTGAACTTCATGGATTTTCAGACGCCTCCATGCGGGCATATGCTGCTGTCATCTATTTAAGGGTAATTGATAATGAAGGATCGTGTAAAATATCTATTATTATGGCTAAGTCAAAAGTGGCACCAGTGAAAACAAAAAGTATTCCCAACTTAGAGTTGTGCGGTGCAGTACTTTTGGTTAAACTATTCAAACATCTTAGAAAAATTGATTTTTATAAAAAACTGCCTATAACAGCCTGGTGTGATAGTCGCGATGTGTTGGCCTGGATTAACAAGCATCCATCGCATTGGAAGGTTTTTGTAGCTAACCGAACTTCATACATCCAAACTGAACTTCCAAATGCCGTTTGGAATTATGTATCTACTAAGGAAAATCCAGCGGATCTTGCCACAAGAGGGGTAGATCCCGATACGCTAAAATCTACTTCACTCTGGTGGACGGGTCCTTGTTGGCTCTCTAAATCATCCAGCTGTTGGCCAAAGCAGCCATTTAACGAAAGGGCTTCAGAGCCTGTTGTAAAGTCGTTGTTAATCAACCAGCTTAAAACAGAGGATATATTGCTCTACCGATTTTCGTCATTGATGAAATTATTCCGTGTAGCAGCCTACTGCTTGCGTTTTATAGTGAATTGTCGTAACAAGAAAAAGGGATTGCCCCATATTCATGGGTTTTTATCCTCTCAGGAGTTACAATCATCGCGGATTTGTCTCATTCGTTTGGCACAGAGTTCTGCTTTTCCGGATGACTTAATTCGTCTAAAAAACAAACAACTGCTTCCTCGTAAAAGTGTACTTCAAAAACTGCGACCGTTTTTGGATGAATACGGGATCATCAGAGTGGGTGGTAGACTGACCCATTCGTCTCTACCTTTCCCAGTTAAGCATCCAGCTATCTTACCGAAACGTTCTCATTTAAGTCAATTATTCGTTAAGCAAGCTCACGTATTAGCCTTGCATGGTGGACCTGCTCTGACTATGGGAATCCTGTTGCAACATGTATGGATTATTGGTGCAAGAAGTTTAGTCAAGCGCCATGTTCGTGCTTGCATTCGTTGCCACCGTGCTCGGCCTCGTTTAGCTACCCAGTTGATGGGTGATCTACCGTCTTCTAGAGTAACGCCTTCTCGACCGTTTATGACCACGGGTCTCGATTATGCCGGCCCGTTCTGGTTAAAAATGTCAAGTGGCCGAGGTCAGCGATCCTACAAAGGATACATATGTTTGTTTGTATGCTTTTGTACTAAAGCTATTCATTTAGAAGCGGTAAGCGATTTATCCACTCAAGCATTTTTAGCCGCGTATCGCCGATTCGTCAGTCGTAGAGGACTTTGCGGAACCATCTATAGCGACAATGGGACAAATTTTCAAGGTGCGGACAAGGAGCTACAAAAAATGTTTACTGCGTATTCCAAATTCTACCACGATATTGCTGAACAACTGGCAATGCAGGGAACATCTTGGAGCTTCATTCCACCAAATTCACCACACTTCGGAGGATTATGGGAATCGGGAGTAAAGGCTACCAAGCATCACCTCCTTAGAGTCATCGGTGAACATAAGCTCACATTTGAAGAATTCTCTACTGCACTGGCCGAGATAGAGGCTTGCCTAAATTCAAGACCTCTTTATCCGATGTCTGGAGATATTGAAGATTTGGATGTATTAACGCCTTCTCATTTCTTAATTGGCTCTTCCCTGCAGCTTATACCGGAGATACCTGTTCCTGAGGTTCCAGAAAACCGCTTATCCAGATATCAACTAGTATCAAAAATGCGGCAAACTTTCTGGAGACGGTGGTCCCGGGAGTACTTGCATCACCTGCAAGAGCGCAACAAGTGGAGAGGCCCTACACAGAATTTTGCAGTAGGCCAGCTGGTCATTCTTCGAGACGACCGATTTCCACCTTCCAAATGGCCGATGGGGCGAGTGATTGAAGTCCACCCGGGATCGGATGGATTAATACGTGTCGTCTCTGTGAGAACAGCTTCTGCTATATTGAAGAGACCGGTAGTGCGGCTTAGCCCATTACCCATGGAAGAATTAAATTCGTCAAGGCGGGCGGATTCTCACAACACTTAAATTCGTCGAAGTGACGAAGGCGGGCGGGATGTTTCGCTACTTTTCTCCAAGCGCTGATAGTCCATGCATCCTCAATAGCACTACCCATCGACTTCGTTAGTTTCCGTGCAAAATCGACGGGTCACGGGGCCTTTTTTCCCCCTCCCGATCGAACCGAGTCTGTCAGGTCGATACGAGGACTGACTCTCTCTGGCTTGAACCGTGGAAGCGACGACTGCATCGATTACCATTGTACGCAACATCCTCTGTCTTGTAATAATCACCCTCCTTGTTCGAGGACTGGTTACTTCAGCGACACCCGCGATCTTTCTTAGTGGTAAAAGGTAAACATTCAAACATTGTAACTCTATGCTAATTCAGTCAGTATTAAAAAGGTTCGAGGGTTTTTCTTCCCTGCCTAGTTCACAGGGTTTTCCCTCCGATAGATCGGGAATAAACATAAACGAATTATCCGATAAATTTGACTGTTTTAATTATTTATGCATGAACTTCCTTCCCCGTATCACGTACAAATAATCAGCATCAGTGGTTATTAAAAAAATTACGAATTATCGTATACAATTTGTACCAAAATTAATAACACATAGTAATTAATACGAAATTCATTTATAGGGCACATTTTTAAATTTCACTTTGATTCTTTGATAGCATTAAACTGAAATTAATATGTCCAGAAATACTAATGAAAATTACATTTCCATGAAATGACTTTATTTTATATCTGATTTTATGATATTTTTTGCAACACTTTTGAAATATTTGTATAAATTTCATATTATGCAAAAAGATTTTTACTAGATACATATTAAGATATTAAAAAGTATAATTACTTTAAAGCAGTGAGATCATAAATTTCTTTTGATGTTGTAGGAAACTGGGATAACATGTCGTATGCTTCTTCTCTGAACTTGCAAACTTTTGCATACTTTTGGTCAACCTCGTGGTTATGCCCTTTCGTGGTTTTAAAATTTAATTTATTTCCAATAAATTTTGCCGATCCACTACAAGTTTTCTTCTGACATTTTAAGAATCTGAATTATAAATAAAAGTAAATATAATAATAAAAAGTGGTTTATACGCATTAATCCTAACAGCATGAAACTTCCAGATAAATTTAAGCAGCACGAAAGGATGAAAAAACCGCATTGTACAATTAAATAAATCACTACATTCACAAATTCACTGTGTTTTATGATGCGCAGATTTCGGTAATATAAACTATAAGCATGTACTTGTAAATATGTATATAACTTACGTAGTGGTTTCATATTTTTTATTCGTATACTTGCTGTTAATGTAGTATCTGTGTCCATCAGAATAAATAGTACTGGACGATTTATATAAAATTTTCTGTCGTTGCATTTTCAAGGCACTTCGCTTCTTTTGTTGCAGTATGAACGAGAATAAACACATAGACGATTGACGTCTCGTGAAATGAGGGGAAAGGAGGGAGGTAACGCAGTGTGTTTTCTCCTCTTTCCCCGAAAAAAAACACGACTACTTTTAGAAAGACGCTGTGTAATATTTACGCGCAACAAATTAGTAAGATATGACATTATGTGATATTAATCGCTTTCAGTATTCTATAAGTATGTCTTTACATATTGCTAGAACTATAATTTTCAGTATAATTTATGAATATTCTTGTAAATAAATATTTAATTAAACCATTTAACAGAAATATCAATAAATACAATCATAATTTTCAATTAAAAATTTTCTACGAATGTAGGTAGAGAGCGACGCCAACGAGAGCTAAAATATCCATACAGTTAAATTCCAATATTCGTAATGTAATTGTAATCCTTTAATCATAATTAATTTAAAATAAAAAAATAATTCCTTTACTTAATTGTATTACTTTATTACCACTTTCAGATATCATATTCGCTTACATCATCTTATCATTTTTAACGACCACAACGTTTAAAAATAAAATTTTTATGAAGAAGATCAAGAAATTATGCAAAAATTATAAAGGTAATAAAATTCTTATATTTATTATACAAATAAAATTCAAATTCAATATAATTTAATCATTTATGAATTTTTTGGTAGGAAATTATTTTAAGCGTATTGCTAAATCTAACGCAAAAGTAGATTATAAGAAGAAGCTTATACTAGTAAGGATGTAAGCAATATTACATTTATGCATATAATAAAGTTGTTTATTTTAAACCACACAACTATACATAATCTCTTTAGTGAGTAAGTTAAATATTGGTAAATCTAAATGACTAATTGGTAATAGAAATTAACTTCTACCAATAAACATCAAAATAATAAATTATGAAATAGTTAGATGTCAGTTAAACAATACACCTGTATGAAATTCGGTGGTGTATGTATGAGCATAAATTTCTCTGGCCACCCGTAAAAAGTCACTTTTAACATTCATATTATATTTTAAATTAGCTCCTTTGAAGGTGGGTATCCGCTTTCGAGCAGGGCTCAAGTTGTCTGACTTGGCTCGTCTATGTAGACTCCGCTTGCTTGATTTGGGCAGGTTAGTTTGAATGAAAATACTTTATTTCATAAGCAAAAGGCAATACGCTCAATTACAGTAATGTTCAAAAGTACGTACCTACATTTAAGTATACATTCTACACTTTTATAACTCTTCGATATGACTTTCTTTATTCCTTTTATATGAGTGAACATTACAAATCTGATGACGGTGTGAAAACTACAGCTAATTCGAAACAACTACGTCATAATGAATTGTTGTTATCTCAAAATGAAAGGCAACTCCTTTATCGAAAATTACAAGCATATCTATTGTAGAGGGTACTTATTGCTAGTTGTTCTTCTCAAAAACCACGTTAAAATTATATGGCTGCTTTAGAAAATGTAGCTATTCAAAGTTGTAGAAAAATTGTAAGAATCCAGAATGTTTATTATAATGAAAGAAAATGGAAATTCTGGCATTATCATAATTTCAAATAGAGCTGTATCTTTTGAATCGAATATCCGATTTCGATAAACTTCAGATATAATCAGTAAAGCAATCCATACAAAATGTATATTTTGATACCAAACTATTATAATTTTTGTATTATGATAACACTCAATATTTTACAAACAAAATGTTATGCGTATAAGTTGGAAAATTGCGCATTCTTAGAATACTTTTTAGGTAATTGGTTTTAAATATCATTTGCAAAAGTTTCATTGGTATGAAAGGGTGATCGGAAAGGTATGTAAGGCTTTTTAAACATTATCAAACTAAAATATGGTGTCAAATTTACAATGGCAAAGTAGATCATTATACATTTAACAGCGAAACTTTATGCAAAACTTTTCGTTACTTATATTGTATTAAAACTCATTTAATACATAACTAACTTAATTAATATTTTTACATTGTCAACGTAAACTCTTTATCACCCTACTCCATGTTCATATGAGTGCTGATATTTATAAAATTGTTCATGGTTGACGCAGAAGCTTTGTAAAATTTGATATTGCACCATTGTTTACATCTCAAACTCTCTTCACCTATGTAAGTGATGGTAGCTTCAGTACAAAATTATTTACTATTCGAGACACTTGGCTTTTCCAACCTAAAACAGCAATAAAACTAATGATAGTAATACAAGAAATAGTATTACTTATACAATAAATGATAATTTCGAATGATTGATTGGAAGCTTTCAAAACTCACGTTTAATACACCACATCGTCTTTAACCAGTTTACCATTAGTCAGAGAAGGTACATAAGTACGGTTAACAACTAATAGCATACATGACAGTCATTACACTAATATTATTAGTCGCTGTGCTTTGATGATCAATGTTATATTCAACTTTATATTATACATTTGAGTCTGTATCAACTAATACATGTGCAAGTCTATCATCGTGCAGAGATTTACCATATATTCACCTGAAAGTAAAAAGATACACCTGAGAAAAGAATTTTGTTCCAAGGGCATCATCATTCAAATACTTATCTGACAGTCAGTTTATATTTGCTTGGTTTCTTTCTTCGCTTTTACTGTTTCTTTTGACCATTATTAATATCTTAGCACCTTTCAGCTATCTACCTACTACGCATATATCCTGCACCTATCATTCCCTCTCCCATGAGTTATGTCTTCATAGTTGCAATGATTGATTCCACAAACCCTTAAGAGTAATCATAAATAAAATTTTATATCAGTGAAATGTTTTAAGCTCTTGGTACAGTCTCTCGAACCAAGGTGTATTGCCTGCAAAATAATAAAATCTAGAAAAGAATATTATTCCAACATATTTACTATTATTTGTTTACTTATCTGATAATTAATCTATAATGCTTTCTTCTCTTGATTACAAATTCATCAGCATCATTCGTCAAATATTTATATTGTACATATTTTGCTGCTCACAGCCAAATAAACCTCTAACTTGAAGTAATAAATTAGCAACACTTTTTATCCTTTAAATAATAGGTTATTCTCCTATCTGTCAAATTAATTAAAAACACATTACCAAACAACTACACGTACTATATCAATATACTCGTTGCATTAGTTGAAATTCGGCAACACTGTATTCCATCAGAATATTCAGTCACATCTATGAAATACCTAGAGGGGCATGCGCCAACAGAAAAAGTTCTCGGACAATTTAGGGTGTACCGCTTTTGGGTACTACGGTAGTACCGAATGTACTACACTTGGCAACCTTGTAGGGGGGTCATCTCCCACCACGCGCTCCCGCTTCTACCTTTAGTGGTAAGAAAAGGGAAGGTGGAGGGAGAGAAAGGCGCGTGTGTGTGTCATTGTCCATGTTCCTCAAACACAAGGATGAACAGCCTTCGTGTCGGTGGGCCCAACCTTCACGTACACTAACTCAGTGCGTATATGTGCAGCTGTTACCAATGTCACGATACGTAAAATTGAAGTGACAGAGGAAACAGAACAGCTGATTTTCATAACGACAAGTATCGTATTTTTTGTGCGTCGAATTGTGGATGGAAGTGACGAGTATAGGCAAACTTTATGATTTCTCATTTAGTAAGGTGTATGCTGAATTTACTAAATTGCTAGTGCATATGGTAAATCAGCTGAAAGTAGACTGAATATGCTTCTGAAAAATTGAGATGGAAAATAAGTGAGCTATATAAGTGAATAAATACCCAGCATAAGACAGAAGAGTGCAAGGAAGGAAAAACTGTCTTACAAAATTATCTGTCAAGATAGGATGCACAAAGGTAACCTAAGAACTGACAAATGTGTTTGTTGGAAAATTGAGTTATTTAAAAAATTAAGCCAGTGCTGAAGTTACACAGTGGACTATTTCTATTCTCTGCGAATACATTTTTGAATCTCTATACACCTAATTATATGTTAACTCTTGCAGTGCTATATCTACAATTTGTTTGTTAGTGCCAGCTCATCGTCTTCCAACTTTGATTGGTGAATAATTAATTTCTAGTAATGTCTGAAAAAAGTGAGAGTATACATTGATGATAAAGCATCATATAGTGACTGTAAATATCAGTTATCATGCAGTAGGTGTGGGATAAGAAAAGTATACTTAGTTGATGCCTGAGTCTCAAACTTTTATTCTTTGCCATAATTGTCAACAAAAGGAAAATATTAATACTGTATACGGCAATAACAACTACTGCTTTCAAGAATAATCAAGACAATGTAGTAGTTACATGATTGCTTCGCAGAGCAATAGTTCTGATTATTCTTGAAAACAGCAATTGTTAGTGCTGCGTACCATATTAATATTTTCAATTTGTTGACAATTATGGCAAAGAATAAAACAGTTTGAGACTCAGGCTGTCAACTAAGTAAACTTTTCTTATCCTACATCTACTGCACGATAACTGATGTTCACACTCACTATATGATGCTTTATCATCAATGTATACTCTCACTTTTTTCAGACTACTTGAAATTAATTATTCACCAATCAAAGTTGGAAGACGATGAGCTGGCACTAACAAACAAATTGTAGATATAGCACTGCAAGAGTTAACATATAATTAGGTGTATAGAGATTCAAAAATGTATTCGCAGAGAATAGAAATAGTCCACTGCGTAAATTCAGCACTGGCTTAATTTTTTAAATAACTCAATTTTCCAACAAACACATTTGTCAGTTCTTAGGTTACCTTTGTGCATCCTATCTTGACAGATAATTTTGTAAGACAGTTTTTCCTTTCTTGCGCTCTTCTGTTGTATGCTGGGTATTTATTCACTTATATAGCTCACTTATTTTCCATCTCAATTTTTCAGAAGCACATTCAGTCTACTTTTGAGTCGATTTACCATACGCACAAGCAATTTAGTAAATTCAGCTTACACCTTACTGAATGAGTAATCATAAAGTTTGTCTAAACTCTTTGTTTTCATCCCTTATTCAATGCGCAATAAATATGATTATTAGGTCCTTACTCAACATTTGCATGCTTTTACAGATTAATTTGAAATTGTCAATTTGTACAAAACTATTCATATTAACATTATGGATCAAAATTTGTCTCTTTACATTTATCTTTACATGTATATTGTAACGTGTTTTCTTGACGAGTTTGATCGTCGCGAAAACCGCTCGGTTCGCTTGACCGAGAAGGATCAAAATAAATATGGACACGTTTAATGTAGATCATAAAAACAATTTATTCAGGGAATAAATAAAATAAACAAATATTTACAATGTTTTTAGGGTACATGGATCTTACAACCTTAACCTATATGTGTTTGTGTTGTTTGTGTACTGCCGCTGCAGGTGTGTTCGCATATGGGTCGGTCGCTATGTCGCTAGTACAAAATTCGCCCGCTGGCGGCGCGGCGCTCGGTAGCCACACGGAAGGGCTCGGATAGGCGGCGCGACGGTAAATGGCCTCACGGGAGGGCCCGGGGAGCCAATATGGCAGTAGCCAATATGGCGGTCAACGGGGGAGCTGTAAATAAAACGGCATTAATCCCTGTAAGAAAATGGCCGTTGGTCCGGAGAACTCCTGGACTCGGCCGTTAGCATGGGCATCGGGCAAGGAGCGGGGTGGATGACGCGGAGAACTCCTGCGTCAGGAAGTGCTCGGAGAACTCCTGAGCAAAGGATAGGTATACGCGGAGAACTCCTGCGTAGTAAGGTTGGGGAGAATATACCCGGAGAGCTCCTGGGTACGGAATGCTCAACTGGGTCGGAGCTCGGTCTTATATACCCAGTTGAGCCGCCGAAAACGGAATCGGCGCTGCGGAGCGGCCGTTCTGGGTAGTTAGGGAGGGGCATGACGAGGACCCTATACTTGGCGCACGCTATAGTATAGGCCGCGGTATCGGCACGTACGCCACAGCTCTCCCCACCACGCGGTATCGTGCATGGGGCAGCGTCAAAGCAAGCGTCTCGTCACACCTCCCCCTTCCTTCCAGACCGATAAGATGTTCGTTCGGTCTCTTATTCTTTTCCTCGCTCTCGGATTGGCCGGATGGTGGGGCCCGTCTTGTCCAAAAATTTTGCCCCTAGGGACTTTTTCGCGGCAGTTGGCAGGCCTGGTGACTCGGACTTATGGCGGGCTGGCGGTGAGCTGTCACCACGTGCGACCTGTCAACTTCGGAAAGAGGTTATTAATGGATGTTTTCAGGCTTCCCAGCCTCTGTGCGGACCTAAGGGATTATTTTTGGAATTCTTACGGCCCGGAATAAATTCCGGGCACTGAAAAAATGCTCACTACTTCAGGTTTTTAGGCCTGAAGTAGGAGTGAATATGGGACCCTCGTCGTCGCAGGATCCAGCAGCCGGTGTCGGTCTCGACGCGGAGGCGAGCGTTCTGTTGCTTCAGCTGCCGCATCTCCACACGGTGCCGTATCTCCTCGGGGATCCCGACCCTGGAGGTGTCCCGAGGGATCTCCACGGCGGTTGTAGGAGGCGGCACCGGCTTCGATGACGGCAGCGAAGCCGGGCTGGGACGAGGGGAGACCCGATGGATGGGCCTGTGGCTCGATGGTGCCGATGGCGTTGGCCTCTTCGGCCGGTTCGGCGGTGGCGGCATACGGAGTAAATCCTCAAACGACCCTGTAGAGGTCGGAGGCAATAATGCGACCAGTTCGGCCTCAATCTCCTTAATAGGAGAGAGTCTCGAGGGTACTGGTGCTGTCATCTCGGCCAAGATGGCGTCGATGTCCAGCACCAGCACCTCGGGATCGGCCGACCCGGTCGTGGCACTATTCGCGGACGGAGCGGGGGCGGACGCTGGCACAATGGCCGGCGGGCCCGGAGGCGCGGAGGCGCGTGGGCGCGCGGGAGGCGCGGAGGCGCGTGGGTGCGCGGGAGCGCGAGGGCGCGCGGGAGGCGCGGGTGGCGCGGCGGACGCGCGTAGGGGGCGCTTGGGCGCTGAAGCGGGTGGAGGCGCGGGGGCCTTCCGCTTGGCGGCCAATCGGGCCACAATGCTGGCGCGGCTGACCGGGCGTCCGGTCGGAGCCGTGACGTCCGGCAGTCGGCTCTGTGGAGGGTGTCGGGGGACGGGAATCACCCGTCTCTCGATGCCCAACGTGGGCTGCTGCGGGGGAGTCGGGGGGAACACTTCGCGAACGCGACGAGCTTGCCGGTGCTGGTCCATGATCGACCCGGGTATGCGTTTTGGGCGTGGTTTCCGGCCTTATATAGCCCATCGATGCGATAGGGGAAAGATGTGCTTCCCCTTCCACCTGCATTTCCGGACAGGGTTTTAACTCCTTTATGTGATGGTCACCTATAGTTCGACCATCTATACTTTGGAGCCTAAAAATGACAGGTGATGGTGCTGCCACTATCGTGTATGGGCCGGAGTATCGCGGGGCCAGCTTGCTTGCGTAGTTCTTTGACGCGTCCGATAGGTGGTGCTCGCGCTTCATTACTTTGTCGCCCGGTTTGGGGCGCCAATTTCGGCGACGGAGATTATAATGCCGTTCCTGCGCATGCGTGGCTTCTCGTTGCCGTTTGTGGGCCTCTTCCCTCGACGTTCCTAAACGCATCAATTTTTGTTCATGGGCCTGAACGTCCTCCCCGGTGGTTTCTCGGTCGGTAATGTCGGTGTGTTCGGTATGAAGCGCTCCGGGTGCGTTCAATGATCTCCCAAAATTTAGGAAAGCTGGACTAAAGCCAGTACTGGCTTGTTTAGCCGTATTTAGAGCAAATATGAGCTCGGACAGCTTTTCATCCCATTTTTGGTGATCTTTACCGACATATTGACAGATCATTGTTTTGATCGTCCGGTTTGCCCTTTCTACGGGATTGCACTGCGGGGAATATGGCGGCGTCCGTCTGTGCTGAATCCCGAGTTTTTGAAGACCTTCGCTGAATTCATGGCTAATGAATTGTCGGCCATTGTCAGTCGTAAGGACTTTAGGGCACCCAAAGCGGAAAATTACCAGCTCTTGGAGGGCTTTTAGGCAATTTTTAGCGGTAGCGGTTCGGAGGGGTTTAACTTCTACCCAGCGAGTGAAACGATCCTGAATAACCAACAGGGTATTATTACCTGTTTTTGACCTAGGTAGTGGCCCGACCAAATCCATGGAGACCGAAACCCACGGTTCGGTGCTGTGTTTAGTGAACATTTTTCCGGCTACTCCTCGTTGGTCAATTTTATGTTGCTGGCAGGAGGTACATTTCTGTACATGTCTTTTTCCTTCTCGCAACATTCCGGGCCAGAAATATTGTTCGGCTAAGCGAGCCTGGGTACGGGCAACCCCTTGATGTCCGGCCGTTGGTTGGTCGTGACACTCTTCTAACACTCGCGGGCGGAGTTCGGTCGGAACGCATCGACACCAGCCATGCTGAGGATGGTGGTGGTACAGTACGTTTTTGTCCACTAGATAATTGGACAATTTCTCGGGTTCTTTGGACAAATTTTTGATTATCCGGCTGTACCAGGGACAAGTGACCCCTTCTAACTGGTATATCTCAGGATCCAAGTTAGTTTTAACGGGTGCTCGGGATAAGGCGTCGGGTACGTGGTTGGAGGCGCCTTTTCGGTATTTTACTTCAAAGTCGTATTGTTGGAGAGCCACGGACCATCTGGCTAGTCGGCCATTGGGTGCGGAGAGATTGCGAAGCCATTTTAACGAAAAATGATCGGTGATTACCGTGAAGTGATATCCTTCCAGGTAAGGTCGCATCTTCTCAATTCCCCAAATGACGGCTAGACATTCCTTTTCGGTGGCGGAGTAGTTAATTTCGGCTCCTCTTAGCGTTCGACTTGCGTAAGCAACCACGTGTTCTTCGCCTTCTGAATCCTGAGTGAGGACTGCTCCTAATCCAACGTCACTGGCGTCCGTTTGTAGTGTAAACTCCTTTGAGAAATCTGGACAAGTCAGGATGGGGGCCTTGGTTAACTGTTGTTTAAGTTGCTGGAAGGCGTTTTCTTGTTCGGATTCCCAATTCCAGGGTTGCTTCTTCTTAAGGAGTTTATTCAGCGGTTCGGACGTGGTGGCGACGTTTGGTAGGAAACGGCGGTACCATGACACCATACCGAGGAATCTTCGGAGTTCGTGTAGATTGGTCGGTGTGTCTATGGCTGTGATTGCTTCTACCTTGTCCGGGTCGGTGTGTAGTCCATTCTGGTCAATTATATGGCCCAGATATCTGAGGCTTGTTTGTCCAAATTTACATTTTTCTGGATTTATTTGGAGATTTGCCTTTTTTAGCCGGCGTAATACTTCTTTTAAGGCTTGAAAGTGTTCCTCGAACGTACTCCCGAGCACGATTATGTCATCGAGGTACGCGAAGGCATAAGGTTCCATAGCTGGACCTATTACTCTGTCCAAAAGCCTTTGGAAGGTAGCCGGTGCGGAATGTAGGCCAAAAGGCATTACCTTGAATTGGTAATGGCCTCTGCCTGGTATAGCGAAAGCCGTAATCGGTCGACTTTCCGGATCTAGGGGAATTTGCCAGTATCCGTTTTTCAAGTCAATCGTTGAAAGATATCTGGCCCCCTTAAGTTTGTCCAAAATATTTTGGACCGGCGGTAACGGGTATGCATCCCGTTCGGTAACAGTATTGACTTGTCGGAAGTCAATACAGAAGCGGTATTTTCCGTCTTTTTTTCTGGCTAGAACGATCCCTGAATTCCATGGACTGTCGGAAGGCTCTATTACGTCCTCAGCTAACATTTTGTCCAGTTCCTGGTCAATGATACCCTGTAGTTTAGGATTGTAGGTCCGATAGCGTTGACGGATGGGTTCTTGTCCAGTTTTTACCCGGATGCAATGTTGAGTCCAAGTGGTGTGCTTCCCGGAAGGTTCGGTAGTCCGGAGCTCTTCTTGTACCATTTTGTCCAGTTTTTCTTTCTCGGCGAGAGAACATTTGTGCAGGCCTCGACTCGCCTCGGAGGCGATAAGGCATGCTTTTACTGGAACAGAGGTATTCCATTGGAATCCGATACGGTTCAGAAGGTCTAGTCCTAACAAGACGTCTACTGGTAAGGTCGGTAAGATGCGGAAGATGTGATTTAACTTCACTTTTCCTATCCGGATCTTTAAGCGGGCGATTTTCGTAACTGGAATTTTCTCGCCATTAGCCAATCGCGTCGCTTCCTGCAAGGGATGGGTTAATGGTGTGCACTCTTGGAATACTTTTGTTCCAATATAGGAGTGTGTAGCTCCTGTATCAATCAGGGCTCGGTAATTCCGGTTATTAATACGGAGTAAGATATGAGGACGCGGGTCTCTCAATCTTCGGTAGGGGGCCGGGAGGCTCCGGTTCCTTCTCGGCCCGCAACGGGGTTTCCCGGACACGGACATTCACGGGAGTATACTCCTTCTTTTCCGCAACGGGAACAGAACAACTTTCGAGGTCGTTTGCAATTCTTGCGGTTATGTCCTCGTTGTCCGCAATTCCAACAACAGTCTTTAGAGTTATAAGCAGGGCTAGCGGTGGCCACTGCTTTTTCGGATCGAGGTTTCCTAGATTCGGATTTGCTGGAGAATGCCTTGTTCAAATCTAGGTTAATTTCGAATTCTTGTCCAAGCTCGATTAGGTCGGCTAAGTTGTGTACCTCCCTTCGCTTGATATAGTTCCTATAAGCCGGTTGGAGGTTGTTATAGTAACGATCCAATTGCGAGGCTTTGGACATTTCTCCATGGCGGCGCATAAGAGTTCCTAATCCCGTGATGTAATCTAGGATTCTTTCCTGCGGTTTTTGTAATCGCTGGTGGATACTTTCCTCCATGGCGACAAGAAATCGTGCCGGTAAGTATTGCCTGCGGAAGAGAGTGTTAAACTCTTTCCACGTGTTTATTTCCTCTTTTACTAAACGATACCATAAAAGAGGTTGTCCTGCCAAAAGGACCGGTACACAGGCAAGCAACTCGGCTTCCGAAATCTGGTAACTTTCCTGCAATTCCTCGATTCTTTCTAGGAAACTTAGGGGATCTTTCCCTTCAAAACGAATACCAGACTTACGTGCCCACTCTAGCGCTTGGCGCGGGTTAAAATCGGGCTCTTCGTCCATGGTGCTAGCTGCCGAAGTATTCGGTTCAATATTCGCCAAGTGATATTCCACTAGCCGGGCGCGTAGTTCGTCTCGGTTTCCCTCGGTGGACAATTGCAGTGAAGCAAGTTTCTTTGCTAAATCCGCCTTGCTGAGCTTATAAATGAAGCCGGTCGATGTTTTCGGTCGGGGCATTAAACCGTCCTTTTGATCGCTCACGGTCCCTGTTCGGGCGCCAATTTGTAACGTGTTTTGTTGACGAGTTTAATCGTCGCGAAAACCGCTCGGTTCGCTTGACCGAGAAGGATCAAAATAAATATGGACACGTTTAATGTAGATCATAAAAACAATTTATTCAGGGAATAAATAAAATAAACAAATATTTACAATGTTTTTAGGGTACATGGATCTTACAACCTTAACCTATATGTGTTTGTGTTGTTTGTGTACTGCCGCTGCAGGTGTGTTCGCATATGGGTCGGTCGCTATGTCGCTAGTACAAAATTCGCCCGCTGGCGGCGCGGCGCTCGGTAGCCACACGGAAGGGCTCGGATAGGCGGCGCGACGGTAAATGGCCTCACGGGAGGGCCCGGGGAGCCAATATGGCAGTAGCCAATATGGCGGTCAACGGGGGAGCTGTAAATAAAACGGCATTAATCCCTGTAAGAAAATGGCCGTTGGTCCGGAGAACTCCTGGACTCGGCCGTTAGCATGGGCATCGGGCAAGGAGCGGGGTGGATGACGCGGAGAACTCCTGCGTCAGGAAGTGCTCGGAGAACTCCTGAGCAAAGGATAGGTATACGCGGAGAACTCCTGCGTAGTAAGGTTGGGGAGAATATACCCGGAGAGCTCCTGGGTACGGAATGCTCAACTGGGTCGGAGCTCGGTCTTATATACCCAGTTGAGCCGCCGAAAACGGAATCGGCGCTGCGGAGCGGCCGTTCTGGGTAGTTAGGGAGGGGCATGACGAGGACCCTATACTTGGCGCACGCTATAGTATAGGCCGCGGTATCGGCACGTACGCCACAGCTCTCCCCACCACGCGGTATCGTGCATGGGGCAGCGTCAAAGCAAGCGTCTCGTCACAATATATAAGTACAAAATAAACTTCAAGTTGAATCCTACCTACTTTTTAAATTTATTATTAAAATATGTAATCATCCATCCCAGTCATCACTAAGTTATTGAAAAATAAATGAGCAATTCTCTAGGTTTGTATGAAAGAAAAATATTACACAAATGTGTTTGAATTAAAAATTGATCAGTTTAGACCTTTTCATATTGACAGTTATTGTTTATGAAAAGAATGTATCTGACTGATTTTTATATATTCTAATAATCAAATTTGGAATGAACTACATTTCTGCTTTAAAATTATATCTTAACTATATATACCTTTGTAAAGAAATATTGAAACATTATGATTACAAAAATATAGTTTGTTAAACACGTACAATTTCAAATTATTATACAAATGATGATGCTGGAAGTAACAGACCAAACGTCGACAGGATAAGAAATATTGCTTCCTCAAAACGTCAATAATAATAAGAGAGATTTATATCAAACAGAAAACACTTCAGTTTCATTGAATAAGTATATTTGCAATTAAAAATTTAATAATTAAAGTAATTATCATCATTATTAAAAAAAATACACTGATTCTAAAATTATTTATTCCTATCTAATTTTCATACAGAGGAAATTTTCTAAAAATATAAGAGTGGTATCAAAAGAAAGGTTTTCTTATACACTAAACAATTAATATACTTTCGTAAGGCAGCAAAAATTCCATCATGGCGAAAACCACAATGAGGCTTTAATTTTCATGCTACTCAAAGTGCTTTCTCGTGTATCAATCCCCGTTATAATATCGGGGAAATTTTTTAAAAATATGTGGATGCTATAAAAGGATAGGACTCAGATTTTTGAGGCTGCCAAAATTGCTTCGTAGTGAAAAATGGGATAACATAGATAACCTATTACTGAAGAAACACGATATTCTGCATATTATAGTGTTTTTCACCATGAATAAATTTTTGCTGCCTCACAAAAATCAGTGCATTTTGTTCAACTTGAAAAACCTTATTTTTTCGTATCAATCTCATATTTTTTAAAAATTTCCCTGATATTTTAATAATAATTCACACGTGAGGAAGCACTTCCAGCAGCACGAAAATTGAAGTCTCTTGCGTTTCTCGCCATGACGGAATTTTTGCTGCCTGGCGAAACTATATTCATTGTTTAGTGTATAAGAAAACCTTTCTTTTGAAACCACTCTCATATTTTTAGAAAATTTCCTCTGTATGAAAATTAGATAGGAATAAATAACTTTAGAATCAGTGTATTTTTTCTAATAATTATGATAATTACTTTTGTTGAGAATATTCTCAGTAAGCATTTATATACCTCTAGTTTATAAGTTTGTACTTGGCGCCTAAACTTAGGTTAGTTTTGTTCACTTCATTTGTAACCTATACGATGCGCGCGCACTCATCTTGGCAGTCATGTAAGTACTCCGATGAAATAAACGCTGGGTACAATTAATCCTATTTTCTATCATCAATCTTTTGTTTAATCCAAATTCCCATAAAAGGTTATGGGCCCAGGACACGTAATTAAACAAAGATTGATATATTTTTGAATTGAAATCAATATTATTGATTTATATTGATTTTAAAAAAAAAGTTGCTTCATTTGAGGTTATCCGGCCGCGTGCAAAAGTGAAAATACCAATTCTAATTTTACAAATTAGACAAATGGAGAAGGAAGAAATAAGGATTACTAAACTGCACGGTGTGGAAAATTGGGCTCAATGGAAATTCCAACTCAAGATAATTATGCAAGAGAAAGGAATTTTACAAGTGGTAGAGGGAAACCAAAAAAGACCTACTCTAGGAGACCATCCCACCGCTGACCAACAATTATTACACCAATCATGGATTAGAAATGATGCTCTTGGACAAAAATTGATAGCAACAAGTGTTGCGGATAATCAGTTGGTACACATTATGAATTGCAATTCATCTCAAGGTATGTGGAGCATTTTTCATAACCTGTACGAGCAGAAATCTGAAACGGGTGTGCATATGCTGCAACAGAGATGGTATAAGTTTGACAAAAATCCAAAGGATGACATTGCTACACATGTCGCTAAATTAAAAGACATGGCTTACAGACTTCAATCACTTGGAGAACCTGTTTCAGATTCCATGATTATAACTAAAATACTCATGACACTTCCAAGTAACTACAATCATTTTATAACGGCGTGGGAATCTACCCCACAAGAACAACGTTCTTACACAAATTTAGTAGAAAGACTCCTGAATGAGGAAACAAGACATTCCAATATTGAAGAAGAAACAAATGAAGAACTAGCAGCAATGAAAATTGACAAGAACAAAACATCATATACTAAAAGGAACAATGCATCTACTAAAAAGAATTCAGACGTTGACGGGACAAAAGCAAACAATGTTTGTTTCAAGTGCAACAAACCTGGACACTGGGCTCGCAATTGTCGTTCCAAAAAGGGCACACGTGTGAGTAAAGACTCTAGCAATAATGAGACTCAAGGCCAAGCTTTGATTACTGAAATGATGTTTTGTAAAGAAGTAGAAGAGACAAAAACTTGGTACTTAGATTCAGGTGCAACTGACCACATGTCGAATCAACGACAATGGTTCATCAATTTTACATGTTTCAAAATACCTAAAATTGTAAATATAGGTAAAAAGGATGAATCAATTGAGGCTGAAGGAAAGGGAGATATCAATATTCTTGCTTTTAATGGTTCCAGATGGATAAAAAGTCATTTATCTAATGTACTTTTTATTCCTAAATTAAGGTGCAACCTCTTCTCAGCTGGATCTGCTTTAGATAAAGGCTTAATTCAAGTATCTACAGCTCAAGGATGTCAATTTAAAAGAAATGGTAGTACAGTTGCAGTGGGAGTTAGAAAACACAAACTTTGTGAAATGCAGTTTAAAATTATCGCATCTGAACAAAGTCAGATCCATGCAAATATTGCAACTAATAATAGCATGCAAGTCTGGCATGAAAAACTAGTTCACCAAAATGCAAGGTATGTTCATTCCTTTCTAAAAAAACAAATGATTAATGTGGTCAATGAAAAAGATTTTTTTTGTGAGGCATGCATTAAAGGTAAAGCACACAAATTACCTTTTCCAGATAGCAAAATCAAAAGATCTAAGCAACCGGGTGATCTCATACATGCAGATCTCTGTGGCCCCTTCCAAACAAACTCAATAAATGGGTCCAGATATTTTTTGCTCTTAAAAGACGATTGTTCACATTTTAAATTTATTTATTTTCTCAAATCTAAAGGAGAAGTTATAGATAAAATGAAAGAGTATATTGTCACTACACAAAATCATTTAGGAAAACATATCAAAACTTTGCAAACTGATAATGGTCTTGAATTCACCAATGAGGAGCTCAAAAAATTACTCAAGAAAAATGGAATCAGACATCAAAGAACTGTTGCATATACACCAGAGCAGAATGGTTCGGCTGAAAGAGAAAACAGGACTGTTGTAGAAGCTACAAGAACCCTGATCCATTCAAAACGGCTACCTTTAAAATTATGGGCAGAGGCTGCAAACACAGTTGTTTATGTTCTGAACCTTACAGGAACTAGCTCAGTTGAAGAAAAGTCACCATACGAAGTGTGGTTTGGACGCAAGATTAATCCTCCAAAATTAGCAATTTTTGGCACCACTGTCTTTGTGCATATTCCAAAAGAAAAAAGAAGAAAACTGGATGTTAAGGCATATAAAGGAGTTTTCGTAGGATACGACAATGAAGTCAAAGGTTTTAGAATTTGGAATCCTTTAGACGACAAAATTATAATAAAAAAGGATGTATTTTTTAAGAAAAATAGTTATTATAACGATACTCAGTCCGCATTGGAAGGAAATCAAACTGAAATGATTATCCAAGAAAAAGGGGAACCAGATGAACGAGAAATAACCTCGCCATCTGAATTTATGCAATCTCCAAACGAACAGTCCGATAGTGATGAATCTCAAACTGATTATTTTTGGGATTCGACTAGAGACTCATTGGTACCACCAAATGATGAAGTTAGTCCAATGTCTCCAACTAGTCCAACTGGTAGGACTTTACGCAATAGAAACAGTATTAAACCACCAAAAAGATATGGTGATGGTGTCGATCCAAGTTGGCTTTTTCTAGCAGAAGTTAAAGAACCACAAAACTATTATGAAGCCATTTCAGGTCCTCACTCGAATCAATGGAAGCAAGCCATGGACCAAGAAATGTCATCGCTAAAAAACAATGATACATGGTCATTAATTGAGCCGACTGGAAAAGAAAATTTAATTGAAAATCGTTGGGTTTTCAAAACCAAAAGAAACTCAGATGGCAATATTAATAGTTTCAAGGCAAGACTAGTAGCAAAAGGCTATTCTCAAAGAAAAGGTGTGGACTATCACGAGACATTCAGCCCTGTTGTAAAATATGCATCTCTTCGAATGCTTCTTGCACTAGCTGCCTCTAAAGGCTTAATTTTACGTCAGTTTGACGTAAAAACGGCGTTTCTAAATGGAAGATTAAAGGAAACTATATGTATGACGCAACCAGAAGGCTATGAGGATGGGACCAAAAGAATTTGTAAATTAGAGAGAAGCCTATACGGACTCAAACAAGCGTCAAGGTGTTGGCATGAAAATTTCACAGGGATACTTAAAGTTTTCAAGTTAAAGCCAACAAGATCAGATCCCTGCGTTTTTGTCAATGATGATAAAACTACCACATTGATTTTAGCCATTTACATAGATGACGGTCTGATTTTGTCGTCAAATGAAACACAAGCGAACAGATTCATTGAATTTCTAGGTAAAAAACTTGATATTACTATTGGAAATTTGAGTTTGTTTCTGGGTTTTCAAATTGATGTTTTGACGGATGGCTCAATATTTTTACATCAGACCGGATACACTAAAAGAATCCTTAAATTGTTCAATATGACACATGCAAATCCAACATCCGTGCCAATGGATAAACATCAGGAATTAAATGTATCCATGCATTCAAAACTAAACATAGAACAAGAAACTAAGGCACCATATAGAGAAGCTATTGGTTCACTGATGTACTTGGCAATAGGTACCAGACCTGACATTGCTTTTGCTCTAGGAGTTGTAAGCAGATACATGGAACAACCCCATACAATTCACTGGAATGCGGTAAAGAGAATTTTCAAGTACCTCAAAGGCACGACGAATTACGGATTATTCTTTAAAACTGGAGATAAGTCCAACATAACTGTGTTCAGTGATGCTGACTATGAAGGAGATATTAATACTAGAAAATCAACCTCTGGTTATCTTTTTAAGTACAATGATAATACGATTTCTTGGTGTTCACAGAAACAAGGGGTGGTTGCTTTGTCAACCACTGAATCAGAATTTATAGCGGCAGCACAGTCTGTCAAAGAATCAATATGGTTGGGACATCTTATCAAAGAAGTCACTAAAAATAACGATTTAATACCTAAACTGTTTTTAGATAACCAAAGTGCAATTAAGCTTATTAAAAATCCTGAGTTTCACAAACGTACCAAACATATTGATATCAGATATCACTTTATACGTGATAATTATCAAAAACAATTATTTGAGTTAGAATATATTTCTACGAATGACCAAGAGGCCGATATTCTAACAAAACCTTTACCAAGGGATAGTTTTAATTATCTGCGAAATAAAATAGGGCTCAAATCAAACGAGTACCATTTAAGCTAAAGTTTTATTTTGTTATTATAATACTAGAAGCTACTGAGAAAGTGGGAGTGTTGAGAATATTCTCAGTAAGCATTTATATACCTCTAGTTTATAAGTTTGTACTTGGCGCCTAAACTTAGGTTAGTTTTGTTCACTTCATTTGTAACCTATACGATGCGCGCGCACTCATCTTGGCAGTCATGTAAGTACTCCGATGAAATAAACGCTGGGTACAATTAATCCTATTTTCTATCATCAATCTTTTGTTTAATCCAAATTCCCATAAAAACTTTCATTATTCAATTTTAATTGCAGGAGTACTTATTCAATGAGACTGTAATATTTTCCGTTTGAAAATATATCTATCTTTTAATATTACTGAGATATTGAGGAAACACTGCTTCTTATCCTGTCGACGTTTAGTGTACTAGCTTTAGCTTCGTGTTAAAAAAAGCAGAGGTTACTGTTCTGCTTCCTTATGCACCCCAGCTTCCTAGGTGACAATGCAATATACTGTTATGTACATAGAATAAACATACATAACTCATTGCTACAATAAGCATTATATAATTAATATAATTGATATAATTAATATTATTTTCATTTGAAGACATAATTAATAAATCTAAATTTATCATAGTTATACTAAAATACCAATAGCCTCATTGTAAAGGAGAAATACTCCTAATAGCGACAAATTCCTGAGTGTAATACGAAGCGCCAGACGCAGCTCGTTCACACTGTCGCCAAGGCTAAGTCCCGACACGTGGCAAATGCACTTCGACGGCAGTCGAATGTTCTAGAACAATGACGCATTTGACCATTGGGACCCGCAAATGTTACCATATAAGGTAATGTTTGACGCTGCACTTTGAGGGTAAGAGCCCCAAACGTGCAGCCCCAAAGATCAGTTCGAGTCAAAAGCTAGAAGGAACAAGTCGAGTCTCCTAGGACCTTTCAGTCCTCTTATCTCTTAATCTTATCCAGGCAATCCTTTGTCTCTTAAAACTATAATTATCTAGCTCATAGCTCTGGTTATCAACTTGTATAAAGAAGAAACATTGTAAATCAAAAATCAATAAACCTTATTATACAAAAGAATTTCAAGTTTGTCGTGAATCAGCGATTGAACCACAACAATACGCACCGAGTTGTATGAAGACTATGGGCTGAGACACCTTGCACGACGACTACTCCTTGATTTTGAAAAACCTGGAATCATAAAATGAACACGCTACCTCTACCCTTAGCATTCCGGACTTCCACTCTCGTCGTTCGATCGCTCGCAAAAATATAATATATTTCCTTTGTTTTCGTTTTGCTTGTTTGTGTTTTTTTTTTTTTTTTTTTTTTTAGGGGAAATGCTTTTTGCATCGTCCCCCGGTTAACCAGGAGGTATGTGGGACTCCTTCCAGGGCTACCCACTAAAACCCCTTTCACTTAAATTTTGCGAGCAATGCTAACAACTAGTTATGGAAGTCCTTCTGCTAAAAAAAAAACATTCTTTTTTTATCTCTTATAGAAAGATACATTATCTGCTTTTCTTGATATTATATATTTAATATAATAATAGATCAAAAACTTTATTCAATAATTGCGAGTTTCCCTTTACAAATCTTGGTCAGATTTAGGGAGAACTCTATTGAAATATGTTTTCGAATTAAATCTTCCATTCATTTGGAAAAGCAGATAATTCTTTCCGTTCTATAATGGTAAACAGATGTTTCCTCATTGTAGAAACATCTGTCGAGTACGTTTCATCACTCGGATCTGCACCCTGAGTAACAGAGGTTGCAAAAGCTGCAGCGAGTACACCGCAGCTATAAGAGTTCGATTGACGTTGCACCCTTGGAAAATGCACATTACATATTCTGATGCAAGGGTACCGTACTGATATATATTTTCGCTCAGCAATCGTAAGCTTTTCATATGTACAGTTCGGTACGCTGTCATATACGAAAAGCTTATCATTATTGACGTATACGCATCTCCAGTGACCAGAACAATTACCACCGATTATTGCAATGCTCTTCGTCTTTGTTACTAGTTTCACTAAAGTAGGATATGCTATGAATAATGTGCTTTCTGTCTCGAAATCGGTAGTCTCCCGAATGATTCTAAGAAAAGCATCGAGAGACTGATCGTTCAATTTCGAGTTGGAAGGTACAATATTTTTCTTTAACTCTTCCAGAGGATTTGCTAAGTTTTCTATAAGATGTCGGCGTTTTTCCGCACTCTCAATAGTATCAACATGTATTGATTCACTTAGCACGACGCAATCGTCTTCCTCTGAAAAATGTTCTTTTTCTTTATTTTGCGACGCTTTCTTCTCTTTCGTCTTACTTGCTTTCGCAATGCGCGCATCTAAAATAAATTTAGGCTCGCAGATTTTCATATTGCGATTGTAACGACTGTCTATGATTTCTGGAAGTAGACATTCTTCATAAAAGCGTGTCAATTTCACCTTCATCTCTTCATTCCAGAAATCATCGTCTCTTTCGACTCGTATCGTTACAATGCTTTTCGGTGTCCATATTGCAAATATGCAATATTTTCTACGCATGATATGCACCTGTCCTTGAACTTGGTAATAATATATATGGTTTTTATTCATTTCAACACCATTATCACCTTTCTTAACGACTGCACTCCACGCGGTTAACACCGAAATAGCCTCTTCCGCTGTCACTGTTTCCGCCGACGCTGGGAATTTTACATCGACTAGCCCATCGTCGTCGATAAGTCCATTGGGACTCGCTCCTAAATACGGGAACTCTGTATCTATAAATAAACCGCAAAACTCAATTGGTTTTTGTAACAGTTTCCAGCTGTTTCCTAGCAAAAGGTTCATTCTTTCGGCCATACTGCATCGCCGGAGAATTGAAAAGCGAAGGAAACAGTATCTGCTTTACTGGACTCGCACAGGACGTGCAGGGTCGCATGTGAGAGGTTCTTCCAAAGTTGGAAGCTGTCAACATTTTTCTTCTTAGAGATAAACACAACTGCGATTGCGGTTGATCCCTAGTCTCTCTTTCGATCTCTTCCCATTTTGCGAGATTTTCTCGTAAACTTTGGAAATGCTGTTCGCACTGCATTTCGAAGAGTTCTTGAGAGATATCGGGCTTTTGCGATGCTTTTCCGTAATACTTATTACGTTTTACAGAACGTTTGTAGCATCTTTCCCTACCTCTTTCCGAGCGAAAATTTCGCGTGTATGCAAGCTTTGCATTTCGCTGCTTCTCTATGTTAGAGAGCGCGGAAGGTATTTTTTTATACGCATACGCATATACTTCCGAAAGTACTTGCTGCGTATTATATTGAACAACTGCGGAGTTTACTCTCGCGTTGTATTGCCCTCGGGCGCCAAAGTTAATTCGTTTTCCACCTACTTCTTTACAAATAATAGAGTTAAATGATTCAACTTTATTATTTGTAAAATTTAGCAACAGGCTTTCTGAGTAATGACTCAGATGCATGATTGCAGCTTCGATCTTCTCATAAAAACCGTATTTTTTTAAAGAATCAACGTAATCATATACGTCCATTCTTTCACAGTCTTCTTCGAAGCTGCAATCTTTACATGTTGCGTGGTGGCCAAATGCATGATTCGCTACTTTCATAATATCATTGTGCAGTAATCTTGACTTTTCCTTTTTAGAGCCACTACCAGTTGCTCGCCTTGCGATAGCATTCTCAATCATTTTACGAATTATGAGATCGCTACTTGCAACTAGACTTCTTAATTTGAAAAACTCTTTACTTTTAGGCCCTCCGAATCGGGTCTCCTTCCCCGCAGCCCTTATCTTCTTACAAAGGTTACGGAAAAGGTGATTACTGCACTCTCTATCTTATCAACGACAACTCCATACTTTCTATAAGGGTTATTGTCGAGTATAGTTTTAAAAACGTTACTGTCGCCATCAGCGATAAACGTTTTATATATGAGACCATGCATATCGAAACTACAGTTGAATCCTTCTGCTATGGCATCACTTTCCATAGCAGCCGAATTTTCGTCTCTATCGAAATTTTTGAAGCAGGTATGTGGTGCTGGACTTACGCCTTGCCTTTCATAATGACTACAGAAGGCACAGTATTTATTTCTCATACCGACAAAAAGAACCTTTCCCGTTTCATGTCTTATGATAGCGGCAGCACCCGACAGTGAGTCGTAGTTGGTGCCATAGGACCTTTTTAGCCAGCTTCCGTCCAGAACCACGGTTATAAATGGAACATTAGCAACAACGTGTCCTTTTCATATCGCTAATGCCCGTTCCATTTCACCCACTTCTTTCATTTGCTTCGCCGCTGTCTTTTTGAATAAGTCAGAGGCTCTGTGTTCATATACTTATTATACGTTTTGGCCATCATGCTTGATACATTCATAGCAGAGAACAATTCTTGGAATTGGGAATGCCCAATACCGGAAGAAACTGTTCCTAATACTGCTGACAGATTTACGTTGAATGTATCTGAATTTTCACCAGCTTCCGACCATATACTTCCTTCAAAATTGCATACATGGCATTTGAAAAAGAGTTTGGTCAGAAGTCCTTTCTTTTGTATTTTCGCTAAATGCCAATCTTTCAATCCACATCGGTCATCCTTACGGTGATTATTAAACAGTTTGTTATATTCACTAAAGATGTGACCAATGCTGAAAAGTCTACGATCGGCTAAGAAATTATTCTAATTTTCGACAGTATCTGCTTGCAATATTTTTTGTCCAAGGATGGAATCATTGGTTTCCATCATAGACGAATTATTACTCGTCGTATAATTACTGTTACAAATACTGTCAATATCGTTAGCAGTAGTTATGCCAGTAACATCGTCACTTTTACAAGTATCGTTATTACTTTCTACACTTGCGTCCATTTCGTTAGCAGTAGCAACATTACATTCGACAGTATTATCGCCACTTTTAACAGAATTGAACGATGTGTTACAACTACTAATATCACTTCTCATTGAAATATTATCGCCAAGAGCCTCTCTGGTATTAGTGTTAACATTACTGTTTACAGTATTGTCATTACCTTTACCGAGATTCTCTTCACTAATGATAATACTTCTTAGCTCTCTTATGTCGAAGCCTTTTGTCACAAGATTAATAGTACCATCATTACTCGCGACAGTATTAACGTTACTCTCAACTATGTCGACAGGCTTCTTAAAATTACTTATATTTATTCAAATATTATCACCAAGAACCTCTTTGGTATCAGTATCTACATCACATTTTACAGTATTGTCATTACATTTACCGAGTTTCTTTGGACTAATGATAATATTTCTTTGCGCTATTAAATCTATGCCATTTGTCACAAGGTTATTAGTAACATCATTACTTGCAAAAGTATTAACGTCACTTGTAGCTATATCGACAGGCTTATTAATATTACTTATTAATTCCGCCTCACCTTTACAGTAAGGCTGTAAATTAGAAACCGCATTGTTTTCAGTAACAACATCACTTGGTGTAGTATTATCATCACATTCAACAATGTCGGCGGTTTCCGTAACTATAACGAAATCAGTTTTTACAGTATTAACGTCACTTTCGACAGTGACATCATTATTGTCTACAACAATGACTTCGCTATTAGATCCTTCTTCAGAGGATTGCTTGCACTTTTTGGCAAGTCTATTTTGTGCCATAATGACACCTCTCCGCTTCAAAGAAGCCTTCTTCGACGGCCTTTTCCGTCTGCAGCTCATTTCACTGAAAATAATGAAAATTGCACTTAAATATGTATCACAAAGTTCTTTGAATGAGAAGCATGGAAAATGTCACATTCTTAGACCATACCACTAGTTTGCAGCAACATTACTATCAAAGTAAGAAGTATTCACAAAATAAGTGGATTATGTCCAATTATAGTAATTCAATGGAACGGTCTAGTAATACCATCCTATGTTCCGCATTTAAAGAATTAACTGTTCTAAATACAGAAAACAACAGGTAGAGGAACCAACCGTGACACTGGCGTTTCGACATTGGGGGAAGATCTCAATTTATAATAAATCGATATTTCCAAGCCGCAGCTTTTCGATTTATTGCCAATAATCTTTAATATCTACATATAATAAAAATATGTAGAGATTCACTTCATTGACATTACATATTTTTAATAACTTTCTGAAATTATGGTATTCGACCCATGGTGAGTAATTGCTAAAGCGATTCAGATTAAACGCATCCTAAATTGTAACAAGAAATCAAGATATACGTTTTGTAGAGGAGGATCTGCTGAGTAGTTTCTATAAATTTCTTTAAAATTGGTTATAAATCGTGGGAGATACCGTACTTGGAAGTAGCAAAACTAGTATTTTTCGAGAGTTTTCAAAAAAATCAATGCTTTTAGCAAATGTAATGCACTTCATTTTCCACAATTTATAGCCGATTTTAATTAAACTTACAGACAATACCCAGCAGGTCCTCCTCTACAAAACGTATATCCTGATTTTTGTTAAAATTTATTTTTCTTCATTTTACGAACCTATATAAAAAATTGTTATTTTGCAGAAAAAAAAAATTTTTTTAGAAATAAATCAAAATATACGTTTTGCAGGGAACTATTTGCTGAGTATTTTCTCAAAGTTTTATTCAAATTGGTTATACGTATATTGTGGGAGATAGAGTGCATCACAGTTGCTACAATACATTGATTTTTATGAAAATTTACGATAAAAACTAGTTTTGCTACTTTCAAGTACCGTATCTCCCACAATTTATGACCGATTTTAATGAAACATATAGCAAATACTCAATTGGTCCTCCTTTACAAAACGTATATCCTGATTTTTGTTAATTCTTTTTTTAATTTTACAAGCCTAAATATAAAGTTGTTATTTTTCAGAATAAAGTAAAATTTTTTAAAAATAAATCAAGATATACGTTTTGCAGGGGACTATGTGTTGAGAATTTTCCCTAAGTTTCATTAAATTCGGTTATAAATTGTGGGAGATACGGTACTGGGAAGTAGCAAAACTAGTCCTTTTCGTGATTTTTCATCAAATTCAAGGTTTTGAAGAAACTGCGATTCACTTTATCTCCCACAATTTACAACCGATAGTAGTGGTAGCTAGGCGGTTCCTGTGACATGGAGGTGAGGGGGGTGCGGGTGTGCGGGGGGCAGTGTCTTAAGAGCTGAGGTATATTGGGTGATGAGGGGGAGTGGGGGTGTGCGCAGGAAGTGCCTTGGCTGTGGGGAGTGTGTGAGAGAAAGAGAGAGAGAGATCCCTCTCACCCTCTCTTAGTCTCTCACCCCTCTCCCATCACCCTAGGGCCCGGATGGTTAATTATCCTACGGGTTCACTAGTTCCCTAAGGCGTACCCCCTCTCCCATGACTCTTGGGCCCGGATGGTTAGTTATCCTACGGGTCGACTAGTTTCCTAAGGGTTACCCCTCTCCCATCACCCTAGGGTCCGGATGGTTAGTTATCCTGACAGTTACCCAGATAACTTTTTTTTGTATTTTAGTTGGTGGAGGAAAAAGTTTCAATTTTCTCCACTAGGTGGCGATCACGAAAATTACTGGGGCAGTACACCGCTAGGGACCCTCACCATCTTACAGACTGCCATTTTTTCTTAGGCCTGCCCTAGGAGGGTCTTTTCTCCCTCCACATACTTATCCTAGACCCTCCCACTATTTTCCTACTATGGACCCGCCATTTAACTTGATTTCACATTTAACCATTTTTCTTCCCTCTCAACCTACCTCTACACCATTGAAGGGTCTTTTTCCCTCCACATACCCATTCTATTCCCTCCTACTATTTTCCTCCTTGGGTCCTTCTTTTAATTTCACATTATACCTTTTTTGAACCTTGGGTACAGATTCCTTTTTTCTTATACAAGCTGTCGATAAATATAAAGTGAAAAAATATGCAGTATCAAGTGATTATTAATTTAGCGTATAGACAGAATTCTCCAGTAATTCATATAATTACAAGAATAATAGATGAAATTATGCAAAATTTATCACAAGCGGTAAATGAAGAAACAATCGAGACGCATGGAATGGAGTATGAAAATAGTAAGTTATTATGAATGAGATTGCATCATACATTTTTCTAAAATCTGATGATTTTTTACAGTAACACGCTGTATACAACTGTTGATGAGAGGTATCAGAATGATTGAGATAGAGGCAGGGATAATTCCGCAGGAAGAGGAGGAGGAGCAGGAGGAGGAGGAGGATGAGGAGGAGACAACGATGGAGGTAGCAAGGGCAGAAGAATAGCTTGATATTTTAAAATATTATATGTTAAAACTCTTTTTAATTATATATATATATATATATTGAATAAAAGTATTATATGTTAAATCTTTTGAATATTGAATAAAAATTACTGTAAGCATATTATAAATGAATAGATTATTCATTACATCTTCCTGTAAGCATGCTCTACATGTCACATAGTTAACAGACATTATTTTTCCTTTTGCGAAACAATGGGGAGTGAAATTCTAGGGACCACCCAATGTTCCTCCTATGAGCTTTCCCAGGGCTCTCTAAAACTGACCCGATACCTTCTGCCCATATTTTACCCTCTCAACCAGTCTCTAGCTATTTTTTTTCGAGACTTTTCTCACAAACAGGTCAGATAAATGAGCCCACGTGCTAAACAGAGTCACAGTTGTGAAGTAAGATAGTCAAGAAGCCATTGATGCGCTCGATACTTTCTGACCATATTTTACCCTCTAAACCAGCCTCTAGCTATTTTTTTGTGACTTTTCCTCCCTCAAGCAGACCAGACAAATCATTCAGCCTCTAGCTATTTTTTTCTCAAGACTTTTCTCACAAGCAGAGCAGACAAATGATCCCACGTGCTAAACAGAGTCACAGTGTGACGTAAGATTGTCGAAAAGCAATTGATGCGCTCGTAAATTTTAAGCTGCACTCAGGATATGTCCTTAAGATGCTAGTATTCCCAACCCAAGTAATAATGGACGTATATTTCACGACTCGTTTCTAAATAATGAAAAGTTTATATTTTAAACTGTCATTACTTTATCTGAGGAACGTGACTATCTGCACCATCTAGTACGTGTTATGACACGTTTGAATTAAATATATTTGTTTTAGATGACGGTTATTTGATCTGAAGAACGTGTATCTCACGACTTGCTTTTAAACAATGAAAAGTTTATATTCTAGACTGATGTCACTTTATATAAGGAACGTGTATATAATTAAATGGATTTATTTATTTTAATTAACAACTACTTGATCTAAAGAATACATGTATCAATAGGTTTAAAATAATGAATTCTCTTTGAAATCTACAATCATGAGTGAGTAACCCATCAAAAATGTCGTTCGCCTGCAACAGTCCCTCCACTCTCAATTTCCAATAAGCGTGTATATCTTATCCCTTCCTACGATATTATTCAAAGCCACCCAAGTTTCGTTTGCCTGCAACACTTCCCCTACTCTCAATTTCCAAGTGTGTATATCTTATTCCCTCCTAGGATATTATTTAAAGTCACCCACGCTAGCAATTAGGAAATTTCATTCAGTCTCGATTAGAAGCGTGAAGCAGTCGAAAGTTCAAGTCTGTAACGCTGCAGTCATAATATTTTATTGTGGTGTAATAGCAGTATTGAAGCTTCAAGCAGTGCAAAGTACCAGTTTCACGTTGCAGATAGAATATTTTTTTATTGTCACGTAATTGTCGTAGATAATCTTTAGAAGGTAAGAATTATTTTATTATTATAGAAATGGATTTAACTAAGATTAATGAACTCGCAACTGTAGAACCAAAAACTTTTATAAAACTGAATACTTTGGAGATTGGGGGGTCATACCGAATAACTGAATTATCGAAAATTGAAACCAAATATGGGGAGAGAATAATAGCAAAGCTGCTTACGAAGGAATGGTTCTTCTTGCCTGCGAGGATGATGGCATTACTGGAAAAACCAGAACAATTCAAGAATTTTCAAGATGCAGCTTCAAATCAAATATTAACATTCACGTATCATGGTGGAAATTACAATAATATGACATTTGCAATTGTTAGTCAAATTTCAAAAGATTAATTTAGAAAACATTTGTAAGGAATAATTTAAACACAAATAAATGATTATTATATCTTATTTATTATTTTTTCCCTTCATTATAATGATAAGCTTAACTATAGTCTATTAGCGATTAACATACATTTCTAACTATTAGCGATTAACTTACATTACTAACTATTAACGATTAACTTACATTTCTAACAATACTTGTAAGCGGGTTATATTCAACAATTTTATCATGTATAATTAAACAATACGCAGTAGTATTACTTGCAATATTTTTAGAACAATCGATCTCTATTTTAACGTCAACTGTGCCAGATTTAATAGATTCGTTTTGATGCGAACAATCAATGGCAAAGAGAGGGCCATATTCTAAGAAATTGTTGTAATCAAGCATTGGTTTCGACGGTTTTTCTCCAGCATAATAGGATTGGATAAATTTAACATACATATCATATAGTACAGAAAATCGTTATTTTTCAGTATCAGTATCAAGTCGATCATACGGATAAAATTCAGAATTAAGATAGACTTTAATATCACGAACAAAACTATCATCGAAGTCAAGCACCTTCATATGCTGCGTATTCTTCTTATTTGTTCTAAATGCTAGAATAACGTATCGAGGCTTCTCCAATTGTGTTGCAGCTTTTACAGCCCACGTATGCCTCTGTGTTTCTGGTAGAAGCGGGTATTCGTAGAGTTCCCAGGATCGAAAAGCCATGGTGAGGCTTTTGTTTTGGTCGATAATACGTAGAAATTGAAGTTTTGTGTATTCATTCAATGATATATGAGGAATTCTCCATTGCACTTTTTGAACATCAATTTTGGAGTCGGTGATTTTCGTTGAAGAATATATCGAATTCGTATCATTACGCGCTCGAATGAGAACGAGCTCATGACGTGCATTTATTATGACTCTTCTATAGTCTTCACAAAAACCCAACAGCATTTTCAGTGGTACGCAAAAATTAAAATATTTCGTAGGCTTATAATCTGATAGAAACCATCCTGAATGGTGTAGACTCGTACTCTCCTCCCCAGTCAGAGAAATGAGATTCTTCATGGAACTAGTAATACCCACATTCTTACTGCGGTCAATCTCAATACCATTCAATTCATAGCGAATTTCATCGAACAAGAATGCCATGGAATTGCAGTCAAGTCCCACTGTATCTTGAACTGTTGCACCCTGAGCACGAGTGCCCTCGATTAATTTTCCCTCTATGTATAGGTAACTCTCACATGGTAGAAGAATTAAATCTTGCTGTTGTATTGGAATTCGAATTTCGTCACTATTTCCCAATGATGCATTTGCATACGGATTGTAAGCATGTATTTCCATTTTAGTAATGCGATTGTCGTACACAGGTTGTGCGGTTACGTCCAACAGGTCCATTTTTATTTCTGACCTTGAAACCCAGTGATTGAAGAAAGGTTATCTTTTTTCTTGTTAGCGGTCTTCTAACGTAATCCCCACCCAATGTATCTGCTCCTGCAGCAACTGTTGGACTGATGATAGGCTCATCTGGTATCGGTGATTTATAAGTATTCTTGTAAATTAGCATTTTCTAATGTGTAATCGAATTGTAATTTCTTCCCCACCGAAATTTACTAGACGGTTTTCCTGATCGAGAATGCGCAAAGTAAGACGGTCAATTACTTTCACAATGACTGGCAAGTAAATGACGTTTTTCGGTGTTTCCGAGATTTTATAGCCTGGTGGCACGCTTGGAAAAAATTCATGTATAACATGTTGAGGTTTGCCGTTTGTATATGCACCAGCAGTAATATTACATTCAATTCGTAAAATATTCACCCTTATAATGTTTACGGGCTGGTCTGATTCGGCTAGAGTGTTCGGCTGAATAATTCGATCTGACGAAAAACCCAATAAAGAGCCTATATTATTAGGTTTTGTAAAATCGATCAGATATTTACACTTTATTTCACTTTTAAACGTATTATTATTAGCACGTAGAATAATGACATCTTCATTATCCGCCTCATGCATCAATGTACGCAAAAGATCACTTATAGCACTCAATTCATAACAACCTGTAGGTATAGTCAGATCTTCAGTATCGTAGTAAAACTTATTGTTCGACTCATCAACATTAGCGATTGAATTGAAGCTCTGAAAGTCTACGAGACCAAGTTCATATTGCTCCTCCCGAAGATTGATCGGTGGGAAAAAATCTGCCTCTAATATGGACTCGCGGTCAGACAGCGTAACCGTTAAAGACATTGTTCACGTAGAAACTTGACACACAACTGACCGCATATGCTTGTATCATACGATTGATATTGATCGTGGTTGTAGTAGATTATAGCAGAAGGACCAAAATAATCTAAAAGTTCAATTGGAGGTTTCAAATTTCCAAAGGAGTCGAAATACTTTACGTAATTATTACGTTTAACGTAGGCAACCCAATGTGTACCAGAACCTTTATCTTCATCAAGATTCACGATTGCACACTCATTGCATAGTACGGTTTGCGGTAGAGATGTGCGCATAAAAACTCCTCGAAAATGTGGTAAATCCTGACATGCATGTAATAATTGAATATTACTAGTAGCTCCAGATTTCGGGAGGTTGCTTATTTTTTTTTTTTTGCGAGGTTTTTTTCCTCCTTTTCAAACCCTCTCCCCTTCGACCGTAAGGGGTTAGGTATAAACCATGTCCACGCCTGCCTTCTATTACACGATTGTGACGCTGTATCTCTTCCAATTGTCTCTTGGATGCTTTCGCATCGTTTACAGCTTTTGTTATACCTGCTGCGCCCCCAGCTAATGCGCCCACTGCACTCAACAGTGGGAGCAGAGGTAATAAACCCCCCCGTTTTTTTTTTGAGTAAATTGCTTTTTCCTCAATAAACCTCCTCGTTTCTTCGGTACACGAATTTTTCTTTTCTTCATGCTTCTTCCATGCACTTGTAGGCCTAAGCCAAGTTTTCGTTTTACATTCATGGATGCCCAGACTGCTGCTGCAGCTGCTCGTTCACGTAAAGATGAGTCACTAGCAGTGATACGTTTTCGTGCACGCTGTGCAAGAACTTTATCAGCCTGGTGACGTGATGGCAGATCCTTATATATTGAATATGCGATATCGTGTTCACGACAGGCTTCGTCTAGAGGATTTATACCAGGATCACCACGTGTTAACCGTTCTCGAAGTCGAGTACCTGGTCCGCAATAATTGTAGCCAGGTATGTGTACTTCGAACGGTAATTTATTCAGTATTTTATTGAAAAAAGTTCCACAACCGTAGCTTACCATGTGGAACTTTCTTTCTGTTTCTCAAACAGAGTTTGCTGACAAGCCCAGCAATCTTTTATTGAAGGGAGCGGTCCATCAATGTGATCTGTATTAGGTAGATTATGATGTTTAAAACACCAGCGATATTGTTGTACTTCAGGATCTGCACGAATATGTTCAGGCAATTTATTCCAAACCTCTTGAATACTACGCGGAAAGTACTTTAAAAGTAAAATTTTCGGTATGTATTCAAACTGCTCAGCGGTTAATACCTCCAAACTTGACACATCTAACACTAATAACGGCATGATGAGAACTGATCAAACAATTCATTTCATTCTTATAAATAGGTTGTATGACCACAGAGTTTTCAGTCATGGACTTCGTAAAGCAGCCGCTCGGTATTCGTGTTTCTAATATAGATTACCGAACAACCGATAAATGCATGAGACGTCACGGACCTCTACTCCCATCAACCATACGCTGTATAGTTTGTGGCCCTTCAAATTGTGGAAAAACAAATGTATTGCTGAGCCTTATAGAAAGCCCTCAGGGTGTGAGATTTGAAAACCTATACGTTTATTCAAAATCGTTGCAGCAACCAAAATATCGATACTTGGAGCGACTATTATCGGACAATGAAGAAATTAGTTATTTCCAATTTTCTAATAATAGTGAGGTTATAAAAGTAGCTGAAGCACTACCAAATTCAATTTTCATATTTGATGATGTTGCAACCGATAAGCAAGACAATATAAGAGACTACTTCTCCATGGGTAGACATTCTAAGATTGATTGCTTTTATCTTTGTCAGACTTATGCAAGGATACCAAAACATCTAATACGTGATAATGCAAATTTTTTAATTATTTTTAAACAAGATGGAACTAACCTAAAACATATATATAACGAACATGTAAATACAGATATGGCGTTTGAAAAATTTTATGAATTGTGTTCAAATTGTTGGAAGCGTGATTATGGATTTTTAGTAATTGATAAAGACAGTGCAATGCAAAATGGACGATATCGAAAGGGTTTCAATAAATATGCTGTGATTAAAGAGTGATGTTAATGGTCAAAAATGTTAGTTTAAACTTGAACGTTGAACAAGTCTATATATTGAATAGAGAATAGCTTTACAAAATGAAGGAGAAAAAGCTTCTAAAGAAGATTGCTGAGGCAAGTGAAGTAATTCGTCAAAAATATCGCGCACTCAAATCAGACAGAGTAATGATGGAAGACAGTTTAAATGAAACTTTTAAACCAATAGTTGAACCATTAAAGAAGCTCACCGAAAATAATCAAGCAATTTTCGTTGCACCGAAACATGAGATGAAAATGGAACCTATAAAGAGATCTCTCTCACACGAGGAATCTTTCATAATTCCGATGAAACGAAGAAAGTCTTATCTCACATCGACTCCACAGCGGAAAGATTTCATACGCAGCTCCAGAATTAACGTTCAAGGTCATTCATCGGATGATGAGCAGGAATATCCACAGTCGCACGAAACACAGTACCTTTCTCTGGAAGATGATGAAGAGGAGGAGGAGGAGGAGGGGGAGGGGGAGGAGGAGGAGGAGAAGGTGAAGAAGAATAATGAATATGGCACGCAAGATTTAGCGAGACAAATAGAATTACCTGTGCATACATCCATCGAGGATGTAAAAGATGCTAATCGAAGTACGATAAAGTCTGGTTCAATTGCATCCAAATATATAGAATTGTTGGCGAATAATGCTAAGGATAAAATTGACAGTAATTTTGGAGTTAAGTTAGATAAAGTGACGAATAAAATGTGGCTTGCGAAATGTGCTTTTAATGTTGATGATTACAGTAATTTTATTATTATCGATAAGGAGTATTATCCTGGCACGAAAGGTCTATTTGAATTGATCTTCATGAAAGAACCTAAAGATTATACTAAAGATGATTTAGACACATATAAAAGTATTCTTTCTCAAACTAATGTGCACAGAGCAGATAACATTAGTACAGGAAAGCTTCGTGGGAATAAGGGACATAAATGGAAGAAAATAATTAGTGAATTATTTCCACCGAAGACAAAACTTGTACAAGGCAAGGGATATATGCGTGTTAATAATAATCCCGTGAGCTATGTACATTGGAACGATCCAAACGAACTGGTCGAGCGATTAAAACTATTAATTGCATCATCTGCTGCTGGTCATACGAATCACCATAATGAGATACAGTCAATAATTGAGGAGCTCCATGAAGAAGGTATCATCTTATAAAAGAGATTGCAGTTTCAAGATTTTCTCAGTTCAACGTACTACTTCACTATGACGATAAATAAATTTGGAGCTGGTTTCAATACTGGTAAAGTGAGAAATTATTTTCACAAAATTGATGATGATACGTTAAAGTTTGATAAATATAAGAATGCATTTAATGCCAAGAAGAAAATAATTTCAAACTTGGGATCTGATGTTACTGATGAGACAAGTGCGGTGAATATCAGTGTTCTGATGAGTAATTTGACACCACTGCGTGATAGCTTTACAAAAGAAATGAATGAATATAGTGTGAAGCTGAATGAATATGCATTAAAATGTGAAATTCTTGAGGAAAAAATGACAAATCTGTTGAAAAACCGTATCGACGAAATTGATGAAAGAATCGAAAAATTAAATGATAAAATCGATCATAATAGTTACAAATTGGCAGGATCTAAATAAGAGAAGAAAGCGTTATTCTATATAAAAGAGATTGCAGTTTCAAGATTTTCTCAGTTCCACGTACTACTTCACTATGACAATAAATAAATTTGGAGCTGGTTTCAATACCGGTAAAGTGAGAAATTATTTCCACAAAATTGATAATGATACGTTAAAGTTTGATAAACAAAAGAATGCATTTAATGCCAAGAAGAAAATAATTTCAAACTTAGAATGTGATGTTACGGATGAGACAAGTGCGGTGAATATGGCTGCTCTGTTACGTAATTCGATGACTGTACGTGATAGCTTAATGAGAGAATTGTTTGAATACAGTGAGAAGCTAACTCACTATTACCTAAAATGTAACATTCTTGAGGAAAAATTTACAACTCTAATGAAAAAAATCGATGAAATTGATGAAATTGGTATAAGAATCGATAAATTGGTTGATAAAGTCGATCATAATGATTATAAATTGGATCGAAAAGACAAGGAATTACGAAATGATATGATTGTTGGATTGAAAATTGTTGTAGAATATTTCTCTAATCAGCTGGCAAAAAAAGATTTTGCAAATGAGAAGAATAGAGAAGACGATATAAATTATGCCTTGAAGAAACTTATACTACCGCCAGTGCTTGATGACCTGCTGTAAACATAACACGTAGTGGAATAATTATGAGTAGTGAGGAGAAGAAGCAATTGGTAGAAGAGTTGCATGTGCCTGCCAGATGGAACTTTTTACGTAGACGGGTAATAATACGAGGCTTCGATGACCTCTGGCAAGCAGACCTGGTAGACATGAGAAACTATGCAGATGCAGGCTACCACTACATTCTCACAGTTATTGATGCATTGTCGAAATATGGCTGGGCAATAGCCCTGAAAACCAAGTCAGGCAAGGAAGTGACAGCTGCATTGCTGAAAATCCTGAAGAGTGGGAGATGTCCGAAAAATCTACAGACCGACGATGGCAAGGAATTTTATAATAGTGATTTCCAATCGCTTATGAAAAAGCATGGAATAAATCATTACTCAACATACAGTGTATTGAAAGCAACCATAGTCGAGCGCTGGAATCGAACGTTGAAGACAGAAATGTGGAAAGGATTTACGTTGAATGGAAATTACAAGTGGAGAGCTATGCTACAACAACTGGTTGACAAATACAATTCAAGAAAACATCGTACTATAGGAATGCGTCCAGCCGATGTGAAACCTGAACATGCTAATAAGCTCTTAGCAACAGTATTCAGTAATATAAAGATCGTTGGTCGTGCCAAGTTCAAAGTCGGTGATTTTGTACGAATCAGTAAATATAAGAATGTATTTGCAAAAGGCTACACACCAAATTGGACAACTGAAATATTTGAAATTATAAAAGTGCAGAAAACAAATCCTGTTACATATTTACTAAGGGATTCTAGTGGTACAGATATATATGGTGGATTCTACGAACATGAACTTTTAAAAACTGCTAATCCTAATGTATATCTAGTTGAGAAGGTATTACGTAAGAAGGGGGACAAAGTCTTTGTAAAGTGGTTAGGATTCAATAATACACATAATTCATGGATAAATAAAAACAATATTTTGTAACATACAATTTATTAATAAAGAAGCAATTATTTAATCTTCATTTAAATCTACTTCACTTAATTCTATTTCATTTATCCTATAATGACCCCATGGTAGAGTTGATACAGTACCTTGTACAATATAGCGCTTATCATCATGTGGACTGAGAGAAATTTTTTGCTGTACAATTGAATAAACATTATGCAATTTTGAACGAATTAAATTTTGATTATGGATATGAACAGTAAAATTTTGTAAGCAGTCTCTATAATCTTCAAACGTTATTTTTCTAGCGATAACGCAACTCTTAACGCCCTTAGCTTTTTTAAAAATTTTATCTTGTATTTTAAATGTATACATTTTCGATCTCAGCCCAATAAACTCAGTCATAATTCTCCCGTTATTCTCATCTTTCATCAAACCGGGCACTTTTTTATTTACTAAAGGTAAATTATACTGGTTATTAGGCGAATAATCACTAGTATCGAATTTTGAAAGATTTTCTCTCATGATCGTGTAAATGTCATCGCATTCGATACTGTATATCAAACTATCTGTATCGGTATACAATGCTCTACATTTTCTACCAAACGTTGGAAGCATATATTCATAATGGAATTCGTATAAACATGTTTTTGAAATATCTAGAATACTCATACCTACATATATAGGTTTATCAAATTTCGCCGTTAATTTTTTTAATTCTATCGCAACCAAATTTTCGTTGAATATGGCGCTACTGTGAAAATTTGGTTGGGATATCAATGCTTCTGCTGCATATCTTCCTTCCCACTTACTAACTAGCCTCACATCAACTCTATTTCTTACATTTTCCATCGTCTTACCGAACACTGCATTGTTCATTAGTTTGAAAAGATTTTTCTCAAACTCATTTTTAGATGCAGCTCGCAAACGTGTGTTTAAGTCTATATATTTGTTTAGCCAGGCAGATTGCTGGAATCTTAATCCGCGATGGATACGTTTCAGTACCATTCCATGACGAATACATTGTTGTAAAGCCCGATAATGTATAACATAACGCTCCTTATTTTCGACAGTTGCAAGTAGCTTCTTCTGTCGTGCTCCGGGCGGAGCCTCACGTACCGGACAAAATGGCAAGTCAGAGTGATTATCATGAAGTACGCTTGGATACTCCAAGTCTACCTCTAAAATAAAACCCTCAGATGAATCTATAGGTATGCTAGAGATATCAAAGTTGTTAGTATCTTCAATCCAGCGAAATCCATGAGTAGGTAGAGCTTGACACATTGCCCATCCGTATAGATTATTTACATCATAGTACATTAAATATTTGCTTGGTTTTGTTGAGTCATAATCATTCATATACCGATTGTTTGCTTTTTCATAGCGGTGAGAGCACTGACTCAAACCACCACGTATTCCGCGTTCTACGAAAAGCAACATTTCAACATCAGTGAAAAGTTCCAATTTTATTCTAGTATATTTAAGCATTGCATCCCAAGTGAAGCCTGGGAGTGTAAAATAATGTGCAGGATCCAAATTATAATTTTCCATGCAGCTATCGCGAAAATTTTCAAAAACGTCTGTCAGTAATAATACGTCAGTTTTTAAATAGAGGTCGCTGTACTCCCCAAGTGTTTGTATTTGAAAATTGATCCATACCTCCTTAGCATGATTATATGCCTCTTCACTAATATCACTGTCAGTTAATTTGTTATAGAATAACTTGCGAGGCGGTAAAGCATTTTCTTCCAGACGATTCAGATTATCTACGTAATCATAAGGAAAAATACCTTTTCTTGTTAGTAGATTAAATTGTTCCGTATTTAAATTCGAAAATTCTGACTCTAAGTTTTGCAATTGAGATCTCTCCAAGTATGAGCTCAATTTGTCTAAACTTGATGCAAGAAATTTAAATGAATCAATAAATCTGAGCTGAATATTATATTTCCGTATGTATTTTGTAAATGAAATATACTTTTCCTTATGTACAGGTAGCAGGTATACTGAACCCTCATACATGTTAGCGATCGCATTGAAGATGAAATGTGCATCGTAATTAGATAAATTATGAAAAATTACTAAAATAACGTGCGAATCTTTATAGTTTAAATTACAATTGTTGTGAGAGGGTCCTCTATATTTACCTGTTAAATGATCATGATCGCGAACACGTATTTGATTTGGAAGAAATGGCTTTTTACATATATGACAGTCGGGATCATTGTTATGACGAAAATTTTCGCTAATACTTAGCGTTCTCATAGGCACTACAGTCTTTAGTTTTTCGCTCGCTATGCTAGCAATTTTATCGAGTTCTCGCACAAACCATTCTATACACTCGTGTCCACGATATGATTTATAGGTTGAGAGCGATGAATCACGAACGCTTTTAAAATAATATCCTACACTAAAGGGTAAATGTTTTTGATAAATACTACTATTACCGCTCGTTTCATTCACTTTCTCTAATAAACATTCAATGTCTGCATATACGACGAATGGGGTCCTCTCATTGTTCTTGTCATTTTTAAAGGACACCCAACGGTCCTCTTCAGGTAGCAGTATACGGACGTTTATATTGAGCTGACTGCAATCACGTTTATGAGATTGAAGTTTATCCTCATTGAAGAAATAGTGTAAACATCTAAGAGAAAAATCATATTAGTATATAAACATTAAATAAAATTATATTAAAATATAAACAGTATAACATACCGATTACAAATAAGATGAGATTGTTTTTTTCGAGTCAGTTGTTTCTTTAGCAAGCGAGAAAGATTCGTGATACATAAAAAATGTGCTGCACCTTGATGTTCGAGAAGAAGAAGATTCGCATGTCTCGATTTCTCACATTTTGTGAGTTGAAGAGGTGCAATAATTTTATTCTCCTGCCCTTCCAGCTCATCCACCATGGTGAAAACATTAATCGACACATCATTATCTTCTTCAAATTTAGGTATCTGCCTTAATGTGGTTGGAAATGTTATACTTCTGATGTTGAAAACAGATTTAAAATGGGGGTATGAAGATTGTCGTTGTGGGTTTTTATTTGAAATAGTCGGATAGAGTGCAGCCGTTACAGCCCATGCAAAACATGTATTATCATCACTCTGTATGTTTATCACTGCATGTTTGTTCTTAATATATTTTGGAAGGTCGATTCCACAGCCTGCATGTAGTGGATTATAGTGATTAATATTCACAATTAAATTTAATATTTTTTCCAAAGCCCACCCACTATCACGCTCTTGAAATTCACCTAATTTTGTTAAAATTTTATCTATGACGTTTGTTTTATACCAATCACTAAAAGTATCAGTCTTGAATAAAATCACATTTTTTGTGGAAATATGTTTGATATCACTAATTTCCTTGCAAATAAATTGTCCGTTGAATACCATATTTATCTTAACAGCGCTTACTTTACTGAATACTTTGTTCATGTAGGATTGCAGCATTTCTGATGCTGCCAATAGAAATTCATGTGGTTCGATATAATTAGTGTTTACTATTATACCACTACACATTCGGCTTTTAAATGATGAATCAAGATCTTTCCAAATAAGCTTTTCCGCATTAATGCCCGCTCCAATTGAATTTTTATTTTTCGCCGCATGGAGAAGTAACTTTCGAATACATTTTATTTCTGCAAGATTTTTCTGTATAGCATCTGGAGTTGCATTCCGGTTGGATTCTCTCAAATCTCGAATATAATCACGACACTTGCAAACCCACTCGCGATAATCATGCTGAGTTCTTAAATCGGGATTCTTAAGAGCGTGATTTGAAGAATAACTTTTTTCTCTTGCTGCTCTGATTAATCGACACTGTATCTGAGCAATTTCCGTAAATATTTTCTGCCTTGCCCCTATACGTGCATTGCGGCTAGCAACTCTCAATTTTTTAATGTAATCGCGACAATCACGTACCCACTCACGATATTCATCTTGGCTATTTAAAACTCTATTTAGAAGCGACATCGTAGTTCTTTCCGTTTAAATGATCAGCGTGAAACTAATGAAAAATCTTAGATGGAGAACCCTTCAAATAATCAGTCTCCGAGACACTTCAGTAACATAAATACTTTACGGATCAGGTTTCGCGTTGAAGTAAAAAGAATGCATTCAAGTTTAAAATATACATATATTCTAGATTTTTGATTCATACATATATTTCATATAATATACATTTCTCAGTGCGCATATACCTTCATGATTCATGCAAATAGGAAGTTGTGAATTATATAAACCATCTTCTAAATTATAATTTCCCCACACATATTCATCTACATTACTAATTTCTAAATCACAAATACTCTTTAACCAATTTAACTTTTCCACCCCTTTTACAAAAACCGTATCCTCATATACATATTTTTTTATAATATCTTTATATTTATAATATGGTGAAAAACCATCCATCCAATTTAAGCCATGATGATTGAAAAAGATTGAACTGAAAAAGAAATTCCTTATTCATTGAAAATAATAATTCGTTGTTTTTTATAAAATATACTTACTCTGTTTTCTTTCTCTCCTCTTCACTTAACCAAGTATGTGGAAAGGGGGGTGAAAATAAAATATGATGCACTTTTAGTTCTTGTAAAACTGCAAATTCTTTAACTATAAATGTCTTATCCATTAAATGGAATCCTTGAAAATCGACGAACGTTGGGATCATCATGTTAGCGTTTTTAATACTAAATTTATTACACTTTGCCGTTATTTTAAATATATTCTTTTTTTGTTTCTCTAAAGTTTTCCCCTTCTCTTCAAACCAAGTATTTCAATTCTCCCACTATCCTTAACTATTCTCTCTTTGGACCAATGGTGTTTCTAAAAGTGTCTGGTTAGTCACCTCCCACCACAGACCAAATTTTTCACATCCCTTACAGCATTTAAAAGATCTTGAGGAGCGTGTAGGGTAGTCTTCAGTTCAGTTCTAGCTTTAGAATATTGAATACTACTTTATTTTTTCGCTCAAGTTAGAAAATGTTCAGTTTAAACAGTATCACCCATATAATAGATATTGATGGATTTATGGTGAACAAGAAAATAGTATATAAAGAAGTAGCCATAAAAGATGTAAAAACTGATTACACATATTACGCCTCGTTTAAAGTGAATAACACATTTCATGATTTAAGTATTAAAGATCAAAAAAGTGCTAACTATGTGTATAGAAATGTACATGGCATAGAATATGGAAATATGGGTTTTGAAAAGTATATACAAAGTGAAATATATGACTTCATAAGAATTGTGCAACGAGACTATATGTATCCAGTAGTTGCATACAAAGGGGGCACTATAGAACGTGATATTCTAAATTTAATGGGCATTGAATGCATTAATTTAGAATATTACAAGTGCCCCAAGTATGACAATTTAAGGCAACATTTTACAACTTTCAACCTCCCATGCGAACTGCATAAATTATAATTCAGTGGCAGATCAGGAAAACCAATCCACTGTGTCTACCAGGAGGTGGATGTTTTCGCAAAGTGGGTGCGAAAACAAATAGAAGGTAAATAATAAAAATTAAGTTCGCAATTTACTTGATATTAATAACTTTGTTGTATGTTTCAGAGTCTGTTATTAGCTGAATGGGCTAAATATTAGTTTAATTTGTATTAGTTTTTTATATAAGTTTAATTTGTATTAGCTTTTATATAAGTTTCATTTGTATTAGTTTTTATATAAGTTTCATGTTCGTTTTTAATTATATGATAAATTTTATTTAAAAGACTCTTTCTTTTCCTCTACTCCTATTTCCCTTAATTTAATCTGTAAAAAACAAAAAAAAAACAAAAAAAACAGAAAAAAGGAAATAAATTTGACATGATTTCACCTATTATTTTTGTAATTATAGGAATTACTTGAGAATTCTGTCTATACGCTAAATTAATAACCATTTGATACTGCATATTTTTTCACTTTATATTTATCGACAGCTTGTATAAGAAAAAAGGAATCTGTATCCAAGGTTCAAGAAAGGTACAATGTGAAATTAAAAGAAGGACCCAAGGAGGAAAATAGTAGGAGGGAATAGAATGGGTATGTGGAGGGAAAAAGACCCTTCAATGGTGTAGAGGTAGGTTGAGAGGGAAGAAAAATGGTTAAATGTGAAATCAAGTTAAATGGCGGGTCCATAGTAGGAAAATAGTGGGAGGGTCTAGGATAAGTATGTGGAGGGAGAAAAGACCCTCCGAGGGCAGGACTAAGAAATCAAAAATGGCAGTCCGTAAGATGCTTAGGACCCCTAGCGGTGTAGCTGCCCCAGTAATTTTCGTGATCGCCACCTAGTGGAGAAAAAAGAAACTTTTTCCTCCACCAACTAAAATACAAAAAAAAGTTCTCTGGGTAACTGTCAGGATAACTAACCATCCGGGCCCTAGGGTGATGGGAGAGGGGTAACCCTTAGGGAACTAGTGGACCCGTAGGATAACTAACCATCCGGACCCTAGTGACATGGGAGAGGGGGTAAGCCTTAGAGAACTAGTGGACCCGTAGGATAATTAACCATCCGGGCCCTAGGCTGATGGGAGAGGGGTGAGAGACTCTAAGAGAGAAAGAGAGGGTGAGAGGGATCTCTCTCTCTCTCTCACTCCCCATAGCCAAAGCATTTCCTCCGCACACCCGCACCCTCCTCATCACCCAATAAACCCTAGCTCTTAAGAAGACACTTCCCCCCGCACACTCGCACCCCTCTCACCACCATGTCACAGGAACCCAAGACACTTCCCCCCCGCACACCCGCACTCCCCTCACCACCGTGTCACAGGAAAACCCAAGACACTTCCCCCCGCACACCCGCACTCCCCTCACCCCCGTGTCACAGGAACCCCCTACCTACCACTACTCTGAAAAGAGAGACACAGAGAGATAGAATAATCAATAATTCGTTTCGACCACTCTTAATCACCCTACTTCAAACAGTTCAAAAGTGTCAAATTCTCCAGTGTTTTGAAGAAACGTAGGTTAATACCTAATTTGTTTAAATTCACAAGTGTTTAAATGCAAAATCAGTGATAGTGTGCTTTCTGGAAATCATCGAGAAGCCAGTTTGAAGCTTTTTCAAAAACTTCGATTTAAAGGAACTTGCAGAACATTTAATGGGTGAGTTTAGTTTTCTCCTTCATCAATGTATTGATTTTGAATCATTCCCTTAAGCTTCGTTAGTAGAAAGAGAATGCCCTCATGCATTGTCTATTAAGTTATCATTGCGCTCGCGCGATATCTTAGCTTTTGATACTTTCCTTTACATTGCGTCAACTCGCTCTTTCCATCAAATCAGTCAATGATGCTTGTACTGAATTGAATTGGAATTGTAATATAAAGGATTTTGTTATTTTTAAAATTAATCTAATAGCCAGATTAAAGAATTAAATAGCAAAAGTATTACCGCACGCGATCGATAATTTTTACATTCTAGCTGGGTGCTCATCAATTGTTTTTCACTTTCTCCACTTTCCATTATGCAGTTAAAGTCGTTCGAAAAGGACTGAAAAAGGGTGATTTTTAAATAGAAATAACTTTTAAACCTCTTGAACGATTCGAACGAAATTTTACACGTGCACTCAGTTTGTCACCCCGAACCTCCAGTTACGAGAAAAGGCGGTCGTTTCGTTACACCCTGTATATATATATATATATATATATATATAGCTAACTGAGTATGATATCTCTGGATTGCGTGAATCGATTTTGATGTTCATGGGCTCAAATGAAAGCTTGTTCATAACTATTTTAAGAAAAGCTTTACTTGAATCATGACAGTGTATCATTCACGGAGAAAAATCGATTTAAAAATTGAGAGGCCCAAACTTGCTCTATAAGATACTGTAGTTCCTCGACGGCGGTATAGATACGTCTATACCTACTTTTATGTACTTGCGATCGAGACACTACCGTGTCTCTTGATCATCTAGCGAAAATTCGAAGCGACATACTTCTTCAAAGTTGGTCATAATAATGATCAGAGTTTTGATTTCTGTGTTAATTACATTTCCTCTTCATCTTTAATTTGTAAACACATATATGGCAATATTTCTCTGGATATTTTCAAATACACTCATGTATGGTTCTTCTACTGATTAATTAATCCTATAAATATTAAAATGATTGGTAAACTATTTCGTTATTAAATTTTAAGAACAACCAATTGAGATATTGTACACAAAATATAACGTTAGATAACTCTTCCACAAAGATATCTTCTTACACTTAAAAGGATATTGTTCTCCAATACGTTTATGTATAATGCTAGGATTATCTTGCTGCCGGTTCCATCAATTACCACATTTCTGATGCCAATAATAGAGTAGAGCATTGAAAACAAAATAATCCATACGTTATAGTACCATAAGGGTTAGCTACCATTCAATTTGCATATATTTACAATTTTATCAGGTTTCGTCGACGGCGAAAAGAACGCAACAGTAGACTCTGCAAATGAATTATTAAGCCAAACCATAAGAGACATCGTTATTATACATACGAAGTTATTTACTCAGTTCGACGAAATCTATAAAACACATTGCTGCACCGAACCGCTATCAATATCAATTTGGAAGACAACTAGCTAGAAACATGAACATCCAAAATCTTCATATTATTACAATTTTAATACCATATTCGTTTAGAGCACCGAAAAATAAAAAGATTCATAGATTGTTGCACCATGGTGTGTAGTTTTCAAAAATATTTGCAGATTTTTCCAATTTTATCAATATTTGTGATGGATCAACTACCTAATATAAAAGTATTGAGTATTAAATCGCTAAATATTCAGGAAACCCAATTTAGCATCAAGGTTAAGAAAAGATATTTCGAGTTTTAATTTATAAAGAATTTGTCTTTATTCTATATTAAGTTCAGGGAAAAACTCTGCGAACTTGGCAGATAAAACCCCGTTTACCAACCTGTTTTAAGGGGGAGAAAACCCACGAACGTGGTGGGAAACCCTGTACAGCTCACCACTAGAATAATTCGGCAACTGGTTTTACCGATTATTGCACAAAGAATGGTCACTCACGAACCTGGTGTTTAACCATTTACACAGTTCTTTTACAATATTTATTTATCGCAATTCACAAAACTTCAAATCGCCAAACCAATCAATCATTCCATCGTCCAAGAGAGGAGATCCCCTCCCTTCGTTCGCGTCTTCTTATATACCTTCTTCCCCCCTCCTATCACGTGACGAAACCTCGTGACTTGAACTTAGGACTACTTATCAAGAGAAAAAGGTTGCGAAATATTACTCCGCCACCCTGCATAGATATCCACTCATACGTAATCGTGCTCACACACATTCTTATAACGTAGCAGGACTACGATGCTACAACATCCCGCCCGCCTTCGTCATTTTGACGAATTCAATGCAAAGAGATCTTATTGCTAACTAACAAATAACACAATTTACATATTAGCGTACCAAATGATTAAACTATTTACAAGACCGCCCGCCATAAACTCACTTTTCTTTTGGCATCGGTAAAGGACTGAGTCGCACTATTGGCCTCTTCATAATTGCCGATGCAGTTTTTACACTCACAACACGCACTAAACCGTCCTTCCCTGGATGAACTTAAATAATACGGCCTAAAGGCCACTTTGCAGGTGGGTATCTATCGTCCTGCACTACTACCAGCTGTCCAACGGCGAAATTTTCAGATGGACCCTTCCACTTCGAGCGTTCCTGAAGATGGTGGAGGTATTCTCGAGACCATCGTTTCCAGAAGTTTTGTTGTAGCTTAGCAATTAATTGGAATCGAATCAATCGATTCTCTGGAATATCTTGTAGTGGAAGATCAGGTATGATACTTGATGGTCCTCCCAAAAGAAAATGTGAGGGGGTTAGAACACCAAGATCCTCAATGTCCCCTGATAATGGACAGAGTGGTCTAGAGTTTAAACATGCCTCTATTTCTGCTAGCACTGTGGAGAACTCTTCGAACGTTAATGAGTGTTTTCCTATCACTCTCACTAGGTGATGTTTTGTAGCTCTCACACCTGACTCCCAAAGTCCACCAAAATGTGGAGAATTGGGGGGAATGAAGTCCCAGCTAATACCTTTCTCAGCTAAGTCCTTTGAAACGACTGAATAAAAGTCGGATGCTGCTCTAAACATGTTTCTCAGTTCTTTATCCGCTCCTTGAAAGTTTGTTCCGTTATCACTGTATATGCGTTGACATATTCCTCTTCGACTGGTGAAGCGACGAAAGGCTGCTAGGGACATTTGTGTCGTGAGGTCGCTCACTGCTTCGAGATGTATAGCTTTGCTTGAAAAACATATGAAAACGGTATATATCCTTTGTAAGTGCGTTGTCCTCTACCTTTGGAACACTTTAGCTTGAAAGGACCAGCATAGTCGATACCGGTTACTGTAAAAGGTCTCGATGGTACCACTCTTGCGGAAGGTAGTTCACCCATTTGCTGAACACCGAACGGTCGAGGTCGTGCACGAAAACATCGAACGCAAGCACGAACATGGCGCTTGACCAATCCTTTCGCTCCCATAATCCAAACTTGATGTTGTAAAATACTTAATGTAAGATTAGGTCCTGCATGTAATGCTAATCGGTGAGCGTCTCGAATAAAGAGCTGGCTCAAGTTTGACGTTTTCGGCAGTATAGGCGGGTGTTTCACAGGAAATTGAAGTGCCGAATTTGTTAGGCGTCCACCCACTCTGAGAATTCCCCGATCGTCAAGAAACGGATTCAGTCTGTACAATACACTGCGTTTCTTAATTAAGCGGTTTGATTTTAAGCAATTCAATTCTTCACTAAAGGCGGTTTTCTGAACCAAACGAATAATTTCAACACGAGCTGATTGTAATTCTTGCGACGTCAAGAATCCAGTAAATCTAGCGTGACCCTTCTTAATTTTTCTGCAATTCGCACAAAATCGCAAGCAGAAAGCGACAATTCTCACTAGTCTGGACAAAGAAGAATATTGTCTTAACAAGGGATCTTCTTCATGATTTTGAGTTGCAACAAAAACCTGTACGTCTTGAACTGATGGTTTCACATTCATTGGCTGATCAGGCCAATTTTCAGGAGTTTTACATAGCCAATCTGGCCCATTCCACCAGATTTTTAAATCTTTCAATTTTAACGAATCCAATCCTTTCGTTGCAAAATCCGCTGAATTGTCTCGCGAAGGAACGTAACGCCAAACTGCTGAAGGCAGTTCCGATTGAATATAAGACACCCTATTGGCAATGAAAACCTTCCAGTTAGAGGGGTGCTTTCGTAACCAGGCCAAAGCATCGCGGCTATCCGACCAAGCAAAAATAGGAAGATTTCTAAATAAATCTAGCTTGAGAATATATTTGAAGAGCTTAACTAATAGTACAGCCCCACATAGCTCTAACTTAGGAATCGTCACGGTCTTTACTGGGGCTACCTTTGACTTGGATATAATAAGTGACGTCCAACATTCTCCACTATCATTTACTGCGCGAAGATAAATCACGGCTGCGTAAGCTCGCATAGAAGCATCAACGAACCCGTGAAGTTCGCATCGCGCAGATGAAATCGGACCAACCCAACGATTAACCAAAATCCCTTCCACACCTGACAAATTACTACAGTATGTGTTCCATCTACTTAACATATCTGCAGGTAGTGGAGAATCCCAATATATTTTCATTATCCAAAGGTCTTGGAGTAGGATTTTCGCTTGTACTACAATTGGCGACAACCAACCGAGTGGATCGAAAAGACGTGCTAAACATGATAAAACCTTGCGTTTTGTTGTCTCTTCCGTCGGTACATATGTACTTTGAACATTAAACCCGAAAGCATCTATCGAAGGGTTCCAGAGAAGACCCAATGTCTTAACTGTTTTATCTACATCTATCATTTTACTCTTAGTATTACTTAATGAATCAAAAGAATTTTCAGGCAACAGATCCGAATTGTTAGCTGCCCATTTATCGAGACTAATTCCAGCAGAATCAAGAATCGCGATTAATTCATTTCTAATCAAGATAGCTTCATTAAGATCGTTAGCACCAGCAAATATGTCGTCAACATAAATATTGTGACGGAGACAACTTGCACCGCGCGGAAAACGATGTCCTTCATCGTCAGCTAATTGAATTAGCGTTCTAATTGCTAAGTATGGTGCAGAGGTGGTACCGTACGTTACCGTTGTCAATCGATAGTCGCGAGGTGCCTGTCCCGGACTGGGAGACCATAAAATTCGTTGAAGTTCCTGATCAACAGGGTCGACCCTTATTTGTCGAAACATTTTTATGATGTCCGCTGTGAAGACAAAACGATGCTGCCTCTACCCTATCAATATCAAAGGGAGATCATTTTGTAATGATGGCCCTGGTAGAAGAAAATTGTTCAACGATTGTTGATTAATCGCTCGTCTCGATGCATCGAGTACTACCCTAATTTTACTACTCGAAGAATCTTTTCGCCAAACTGCATGGTGTGGCAGGTACCAAGCACGAACATTGGGTATTTCGCTCTCAGGTATAACACTCATGTGTCCTAACTCCTCGTATTTTCTCATAAACTCACAATACTCGAGAGCTAGTGTTGGTTCTCGTTCAAATCTCCGCGATAAAGACATAAATGAATTCATTGCTAAACGCCGTGTACTTTCAACATTACATGGAGGCTCGGCGCTTAGCGGAAGTCTAACCATGTAACGACCATCCTTATTGCGTGAATGAGTTGCTTTAAATAAAGTCTCACACAATTGATCGTTTGGACTTAGTTTGTGTACTGACGCAGGTACTTCTTCGACTGACTAAAACCGCTTCAAAACATCGGAGAGATCCTCGAGTGCAATACTATGCATTATCTTTCGAGATACTTTAGCATTATTCTCAGTCTTATGAGAAGTAGAACTGTGTACCTGACCTGAAAATATCCAACCTAATGTAGTATTTTGCACTATAATATTGTGATCATTTAAGTGTCGTAACCCTTGCTTCAAAACTATGGCATATATATCAATACCTAGAATTACATCAATTTCGCCAGGTAATTGAAATTCAGGGTTAGCCAACGATAAGTTTGCGAACTGTAACAGATCTAAATTTGACAGTGCACTGGAAGGAAGACGTGTTATTGGCTGAGCTAGGACCAACGCATTAAAATCTTGTTCAAAGTTTTCTTCAGTGACTGATCGTAATCGCAATGAAACACGTGAACGTACCGTAAGATTTCTCGCAGCGCCAACACCGACAATAGGTATGTGAACTCGTTGGCGTGCAAGTTTTAAGTATTGTGCTATTGATTCCGATATAAATGTTGATTCTGAACACTGATCCAACAACGCTCTTATCTTAATTTGTCGTCCGAATTCCCCTATAAAATATGCCCGAACCGTTGGTAAGAGAGAGACAGTCCTATTGTAATAACCCCTCTCGTTCAATGATTTGACCTGTTCTAGTCAACTATTGTTTACCTTGATGGAATCAGCCTGCGGTGATTCGACCGCTGCTGTTGTTTCCGAACGATTTTGAATTTTGTCAAAGTGCAACATTGTATGATGGCTCCCTTGACACCTTTTACACGAACGTTTTGACTGACACTTTCGCGCTTGATGCCGGCCTAAGCAATTGAAACAGAGGCCTAGACGGCGTATCTCACTGTGCCGTTCGTTACTTTGTAACGCTTTGAATCTATCGCATTTCCCTATATAATGTTCTTGTGAACATAAAGGACATTTGAATAGATTCTTATTGCTCGAATTAGATGAATGACCCTTTAGTTTTGGTTTGACACTAGCATGGTGAACCTTCACCGTGTTCTTTGATTTGTTAGCGTTAAACTGTTTAGCTTGCGGGGGTATCTTCTCTTGAGTTTGGTCGGCTTCTACCGATAGAAGCGCCTGAATCGTGCCTTCTAAAAAGTCTATCATCTCCTTAAATGTAGGAGGTCTTTTACGCGAAGTGACAGCTATCGCGTCATTTTCTGCATGCATGCCCCTTGTACTCAAGTATGTTTCCCAAGCCTTCTTCGAAACCGGGTCTAGTCGTTCGCATATAATAACAACAAGTAGATCATCCCAGCTATCTACCGGCCTTCCTAAATTTCTCAACATGCGAACACGATGTGTAATGTCGTCCACAAGACTTCTTAATCCAGAAGCTGATTCCCTTTTCATTGACGAACCCTTTATTAAATTTAGCGTTAGGTTATACACCTGCAACCGTAGATTCGAGAACCGTTCTTTTAATGCGTTCCATGTGGATAAGTAATTTAGGTCCGTTACCAACACGTCCTTCACAAAATCAGCTGCGGAATCGCGCAGACACCCCATAAGGTACTGTAATTTTACTACATTTGGAATTTGCGGCTTGTCGTGTATCAGAGAAATGAATCTATTCTCAAATGCCTCCCAATCTTCATAACGCCCGGTAAAATATGGAAGATCGATTTTTGGCAGATGTAGATTGTGACAGATAGCCTGGCTATGGTCTGTCCCAGTAGTCAATGTAGATGAAGTTGAAGCTTCTTCATCGTTAGGAAAGCTCGCGAGAGCTTGCGCAAGTTCGTCATTGCATTCATCGCGCAAATTTTCGGTACTCGCAAAGAAAGACTCGGTAATGTATGGGTCATCGTTGACATCATCGCGAGTTACGATTTCTTCATGGCTTTTACAAAATTCCGCCCAGTACCGATGCAATTTCTGAAGTCTGTCTCTCACCAAAGATCCGGTCAAACGATTCTTCTCAATTACTTTAAAAGCGGGTAATATTCTCGATATATTATTGGCTCTATCGCGTTTTGCAATATTAGCTTTCGCGTTGCTATAGGGGCCATGGTTCAGTATGAGAGAATACTATCTCAAGTATCACAACAAAGTGTCTCCCGCGTTACGCTACGCAGTTACTAAGAGCGGTCCACCAACGTAAACAAACTACAGCGGGCTTAGACTTGTTCCAACACACTCGATTGTACTTTGCTTCTTTGTTTGTTATCACCAAGATCACATTAGGCGGCTACCTCTTAGCACAATATGTACGCAATTTTATTTTCGATAGAATCTGATTATAAATACACTTTTCACTGTATTACTTAGTTACAGATCTATTAATGTTCGTAATTAGAATTACCAAATCCTGTTCAGCAAAATCAGTGTTTCCCGAATATCCGGCTCGAAGGACCAAATGATGGCTCAACTACCTAATATAAAAGTATTGAGTATTAAATCGCTAATTATTCAGGAAACCCAATTTAGCATCAAGGTTAAGAAAAGATATTTCGAGTTTTAATTTATAAAGAATTTGTCTTTATTCTATATTAAGTTCAGGGAAAAACTCTGCGAACTTGGCAGATAAAACCCCGTTTACCAACCTGATTTAAGAGGGAGAAAACCCACGAACGTGGTGGGAAACCCTGTACAGCTCACCACTAGAATAATTCGGCAACTGGTTTTACCGATTATTGCACAAAGAATGGTCACTCACGAACCTGGTGTTTAACCATTTACACAGTTCTTTTACAATATTTATTTATCGCAATTCACAAAACTTCAACTCGCCAAACCAATCAATCATTCCATCGTCCAAGAGAGGAGATCCCCTCCCTTCGTTTGCGTCTTCTTATATACCTTCTTCCCCCCTCCTATCACGTGACGAAACCTCGTGACTTGAACTTAGGACTACTTATCAAGAGAAAAAGGATGCGAAATATTACTCGGCCACCCTGCATAGATATCCACTCATACGTAATCGTGCTCACACACATTCTTATAACGTAGCAGGACTACGATGCTACAACAATTTGTATACTGTGAAAATAATGTAGCAGTAAACGGTGCAGATGGGTTTATAAGCCAAACCGTAACAGATATCGATATTATCCATAGGACCTTTTTTCTCAGCTCGACGAGCTCTATAAAACGCTCCAATATACGAAATCAGTATCTCCAACCCTTTTGACGAAAATAAGCTGTAAACATGAAAATCTAGGATTCGCCAATTTTAACAATCTTGATAACATTTTCGTTTAGATTATTCATAGACAAGAAGATCCATTGGTTGCAGCACTATGGTGGGTAGCTTCCATTAAAATTTCAAAATTTTTCAATTTTTGTCCACGGCCAAAACTACCTCTTAATGGACGCTGCAGATGGATTTATTAGCCAAACCGTAACAGATATCGGTATTATCCATAGGAACTTTTTTACTCAGCTCGATGAACTCTATAAAACTCTCTTATGCACTAAATCCCCATCTCCATTCCTTTCGGCGGTAACTATAGCTGAAAACATGTGAATCTAGGTTTGGCCAATTTTAACGATTCTGATATTTAATCCCTCAAAATACAAGTTTCGCTTGTAAGAAAAGGCGGTAAGTACATTAATCGTCTAGCATTAATAATGTAATAAAATATAACATTCGAATTAAAAAGTTTAGTGAAATCCAAATATTAGGCAAGTATATATTTTTACTGTAGCAAAAGTTAAAATTTTGAAAAAATAATTGTAACACAACAAAGTTACTTGTCGGACCCATAATGTCCATACCTAAGTCGCTATCTTACAATACAAGTGTTGCTTCTCGTCATTTCAAAATGTGGCTATTTAATGCCATTACATACAATGGGCCCAACAAGTAACTTTGTTGTGTTACAATTATTTTTTCAAAATTTTAACTTTTGCTACAGTAAAAATGTATACTTACCTAACAATTTGGATTTCACTACTTTTTTTAATTCGAATATTTTATTATATTATATTATTTACGCTAGACGATTAATGTACTTGCCACCTTTTTTACAAGCGAATCTAGTTTTTTGTGAATCTTACAACGTTTTGTGATAATATAGAAATTAAAAATAAATAATTGTTTTCATTAATACAGACTAAAGAATTATTTACCAATGTCCACATTGTTGCAAAATTGTTATAATTTTAAAAGGATTCGTCAAAGATAATTTTACCACTCAAAATTGGATGACCGTCTTACATTTTATTTCCTATCATATACATTCAAGGATCCAACTGTTCTCTATCCTATCCTATCATAGACTGCCGCTATATTTCAATCTATATACATACGTCTCTTCCTACTACTCTAGTCAAAATTTATCCTCTCACAAAATGTAAAGCTTCAATTCAAGATATTAATTTAATAATATATTAAATAAAATACAAAATAATGCAATGATTAATTTTTATCATAATTACACTTTTGGACACTTCTCCTATAATATTAACTGACTATATTTGAATTATATTTCCAAGATTTTATGCTCAAAATAACCTGTGTTTTTCTTCTAAAATGCTAATTAATCAAAATTTAATGCATCTCGAAGAGAAATGAAAGTACAAGGCCCTAAATTCACATAATCATGATGTGAATTAAGTCATTTTCTTATATATTTTGAATGGAAAATGGACCTTAAGGCTTTAAATGTTCATTACATTGATGAAGATTTAGTCACTTTTTGACATTTTTTGAGGATCTGGTCTTATGTATAAAATTTGCATTTTACCAGATTTCATACAAAAAATTTGAGCATTTTATTGTAGTTTTAAAATTGCTACACTTGAATACACAGAATTTAATAACTGCAAGCTGTATAAGAAATGAAAGTAATACATTACGTATTTTGTCTATAGAAATTTATAGTCTAATGTCTATGAGATTTTTGTTAGGTATTAAATATTTTATTTAACATGTTTTCTGAAATCTGTTGAACTTATTACATATTATTTATCACAATTTTTTAAAATTAACTCACAAAGATGTTTTTGTTGTTAACTCATATATCATACATAACGCAAAAGACATTCTTATTATTTTTTAGCCAAATTGATGGTTAGATGTTTTTAAGACGGTGTACAATATGTGATATTTGCAAATATCCTATTAATTTCGAAACCATCTAATTTAATTGTAGTAATAGACAAACAGCTATTTCTATAGTCTATATTTTTAAAACTTAAATGTTTTACTGGCTATACTGTTTAATTTTCTTAGCTTATGCAATGGCTGATACTGTTATATTTATTAATTGTTGCAAATTAAACCTAGAGTTAACTGTGCTTATTAATAGACTACAGTTGTTTTTCAAAAGATTTATTTTCATGAAAATTCACTCAACTATTTATTTAATAAACTCAGAAATGCTAGATTATTATTGATTAATAACATATATTCATACTATTTTTCTGAATGGACATATACCAAATTTATACAATTTTTTTGGAGACAATAATAATTTCTATTTACTTTAATTAGAGAAACGTAGATAAATATTTGATTTAAATATTCTTTTATAGTATCATTGAATATTATATAACAATAAGCAAAATTGCATCTACTTTTCTGTAATCGTAGTAACAAGAAAGTTTTATTTTTTCTGGATAATTGTTCGTATATATGATATACTTTTAGGACAATTGAAGTCAATATAAGTTTAAAGAAAAGAAAAGAAAAGTAAAACATGCATTTTGTTGTTGATTTTAAAGTCTTAAAATATAGCATATGTGATTTTCAAATACCTTAACAATTTCTACCAATTAATATACTTCTGATACTGATTGATGCACATTAATGTTGAACGTTAACTTCTCATTATCAATGTTATGATAATAAATCTCAGGTTATCCTGTCAGTTCTATCTTCCGTTATGTTGTTAATATAACTTTTAGTGTATCCAGTCATTTGTGTTCTTCACAATGGAAAAAATGGGCTGTTTTATTTTAATGTAATCTGAAAAAGAGACTCCATAAAATACCACAAAGTTTACTGCATTCTATATTGTAAAATAGAATGTTATACTTATCTAATTATTGGCTCCTCTTATTATAATTAAGTGAAAAGGTTTTGTGGATTTGCTGAATTGACACTTTTAATCACAAACTAGCCTCACTGCTGCATCTGGTTAATTAAATACACTGAGGTATACACACTGTTGACAGTACGTCACTACGTGAAATCAAAATACGGGCGAGACAATAGAGGTCTGTTTTTTTCGCTGCACTATTGATCTGGTGCAATTAGTTGAAATAAGACAAACATATTATCTCACTCTAACTCATTTAACTACTGCAGCATTGCAGGGCAAAATAATAAACATTAGGGTGAGTCCGGCCAAAATCTGTAAGGTAAAATTTGACTAGATAGGGTTGCCAATTTACTGTGAATTAGCCAATTACCACACGTATTTTCGAAAAATTGGCAATCGTACATAGTAAAATTTTACCTTACAGGTTTTGGTCGGACACACCCTGACATTTATTCAGTATTTTACAATACACAGAGGACACAGGGTTGCAACGTTCTGCGTTTTTGAGGTGAACGAAAACTGAAAAATTATACAAATTCAGCAGCTTTTGTTGAAACCGACGCAACGTAGTGCTTCAATGCATGGATCTTTTTGTTTCTAGCTGCTCTAAATGGTTATGGTCTCAGAATTCTTGAAATTGGCAAAACCTGAACTTTCAAGTTTCCAGCCATTTTGTGTTGAATGCAATTGAGATATAGTGATGAAACTTGAAAAAATCTGTTTGTAGGGATACTTATAATTAACGAAACACTATTTTCTATTAATTTTAATAATATACTTGCCAAAAATTTATTTCACTTCTTATATGAAATAGAATATTTTTTTTAACACGCAAAAGTTTTAACAACTTATTTTAGGAGGATTTAAATGATTTTGATGGGACTTGTTATTACTATAGAGAGATCTATCCAAAATCTGATATAGTCTTCCTCTTTTTGATGGTATGCCCTTGTGCATCTGCAAAGAAGCATAATATATATTTGAGTTACCCAGAGTCACCTTCTTTGATATTTCTTCTGTCTGTCTTGATTTTCTTGTGAAATTATTTTATTCCGTAAAAAAATACAGGGATATCCAGTAGCATATGATCTGATATTCAATTCGGAATTACGTCGTTTAGAGAGAAAGATTTCGTTTATCTTTGGCACACCTATCGCTTTAAATATTTAATTATAGGGAAAATGTACTTACAAGCACCTTTTATTGGATTAACATTTTTTGTTTAAATCAATTTTAATTTTTTATTGATTGAAGGTTGTGGGAGTGCTAGTTATTACTTTCTTGCGACATTGCATGCAAACGCCATATTTAATTATTTAACTATAATCGCCGAAAACTGAAAATTTTAAAAATGGTATTTTGTTACATATCTCAAACGCAGTATAGTCATGTAAATAAACCCCTTTTTTTCATACACTACCATAATTTAAGTTTTACTGTAAACTATATACGAAAGATTGAAAATATAGTTATTTCCATACGAAAGACCATAATTCTAATATTTCTTGGCCACATAGAGAAAAGCTCATATCTTAATAAATCTTATTTCTATCGATTTAATTGAAATGCAAAAAGAAATTTATTTTCTGCAAAAGACTCCAGAAGTTTCAGTGTATCACGAACGGCTTACTGCTATTATACTTCATATAAAACTAATCTTCTAAAATCCTTTCAGAAACATTTCTGATATTTCTGTTTTGTGTAATTTACCGATACTGTTTGAATTTTTGACTCGATAAGAAATGCATTCTTCCCGATAGCAGATATAAGGAAATTATAGGGAAGTATCTTCTAGTTCGTTACATTTCAATCGAATAGTGAACTAAGCCTTACCATGAAATACATCTACATTCTTTCAGTTAGATATGAATTGTTTCACATCGAAACGACAATATATACATAGATGTAGTTCGCGACGAGGTTCGGTTTTCACTATTGGGTTGTATATGTTGTAACCGGAAGGGTTCACAAATAATTCAACACCCTAAAATTGTCTTTGGAATAATAGTTTATTCCCGAAAACTCAGAGGGGGGGCCTCCCGCGATGCTCTCGCACACTTATAATACGCGTACACAATTTTCCGGGTTCTTTCTGGGGTAGTACGGGGGGAGGGAATTATTCGGGGGTGACGTGGGGTAGTTTAGGGGTGGAAAAGTGAAAGGGGGTAACGGGGCTAGGCGGGCGGGAGAACGTAAGTGAGAAACGGGAGACAGGTAAGGGGTATGGGAGCACTGGGGAACACGGTGACGACCACTTCGACCACCAATTCCGACACTCCACAATTCCCGCGACGTGACTACTCTAGATTTCCAAAGAAGGGGCCCGTATTCCTAAGACGACGCTCTCAGGGAATTACGGCGACGATCCTCCTGTTTCTCTTACACTGGATAGTAGAGAAAAGCTCGGCGCGAGGCGGAGAGTTCTAACTGTAGAACAGAAGTGGCCCGGTCCCTGATCCTTTGTCTCTCCTGGGCCCCGGGTCCTTTTCCTAATTCCTAGGATCTCATTATCTTCCAGGGCAACAGCGCATGCTCTCGATCAATCAGTCAATTATCTTAGGTGATATTGCCCGTGATCCGCATTCGCGCTGTTCCCTGGGTTTCTTAATTTCTTGGCCGGTTGTGTCATCTGCTGCAGTGCTGGGTAGCTTCCGGGCGGGGTTCTGGGGTGCGGGGTCGGGGAGTAAGGCGGTCGGGAGAGCGGTAGCCGTGGCGCGGGGATCGCGCGGGTAAGGGGGAACGCAGCTAGGCGCTAGCGGCTCGAAGTGAGGTAAGGGGAAGGATAGAGCGACGCGTAAACATATGCGGGCAGTACTATGGGTGCAAGGGAGATAGACTTATGTGGGTTTAGCACGGGTTAGAGAAGGATAGAGGGACAACAGTTTTCAAGCTCTTGTCGGAGCAGAGGAATCGGTCTTATAAACTACTAATAAGATTTATCGTTGGGGAATATAATATGTAATTCTAATTAAGCTACAACCTAAAAACATTCGCTCAATCCTCAATCATACCATGTCCCAAAAACATTTACTCTCCTTCCGTGGTCGACACTTACAATATTCCTACATCGGAAAACTACATCGTCGCTCCACGGAAGGTTCATCATGCTACATTCACTCCTACACAGTCATGCCGGGGGAATCGCAGGAGGCGCTAAGGGGGATGGGAGAAAACTAACAAAAACCTATGCATTTCTGTAACGTGTTTCTACCATGTTACAATGTATATGTATCTTTATAATGTTTTCGTTTGCTAAATTTATATTATTACATAAAATATAAATCGCTTGTTGTTAAAGTTCAATTCGATTTAAATTATTTTTAGCACATTACATCTTATTGTTTGTAACCCATGCTTTTACTTGGTATGGAGTTCTATTAATAAATGAATTTTGTTTTAAAAATGTTTCGCATTCTGTCTTGGACGGTAAAGTTCCTTTCTTCATGTGGTGATTTAAGGCTTTTGAGACCAGGTCTATTTCTTCACTTGTCCAACGAAGACGTTTTATCTTGAAGTTACATTTTGCTGAAAATAATAAATTATATTATACACGTGCAAATTTTTAGGTTTATGAATCACTTTAAATCCATATATAAATTAATTAATACCTCTTTTCTGTTCAGGAATATATGAGTCATCAAAATCAATTTCTTCGTCGAAATTATGTAAAAATGGTGATGATAAGCTTTAGTTAATATAGACGAATTAATTGTACTAAATCTACAATTGACGGCAGGCTAGAGCGAATTGTTAATTTAAGTAAACGAAAATATTATTGGTAAGTATTTAATATTGTATAAATAGGGTTTGTAAAATACAAAAATTAGGATGTATATGTAAAAATATGTTTTTCTTCGCAAATAGAAATGATATCAAGTTTTGTTATAATACCTGTCTACATGCAAATCGAGAAACGCTTAAATAAAGTCTTATAAGAAAAAATGATATTTTCTGATTACAAATATAAACATAATTTTACATTCATAGTCTGACTCATTTTTTCTGATAGCTTTTATAATAATTGGTAAGTCATACGTTGGAAGACTGTTAAAACATGTAAGCAATTGTCATGCCCAATCTTTACACCGAAAATTATATTTATATCCAAAACTCAACCTAAGATATACGATTCTATTTTGAATGTTACTCTTTCACTAAAAGTAGCTTTTTGCTTGTATTTAAATACTATTTTCTAAAAAGCTAATAAATATATAAAAAGCTAGTTTGTTAAATATTAAAAGAAAAATAATAAAATGTATCTTGACAAAATTTCATATTGCGTTCACGATACAATTCAATGTTAAATGAATTACAGATTTTTTAAAATAATTTAGATTTAATAAAATTTTTGTTAAAAACAGTTAACATATTATAAGAAACAATTATATACTACATTTAAAAAATAAAATTTTTTTACCTTTACGATTAATTATTTTACGTTTCTTTACACTTTTAGTAGGTAGAATTTCCTTGTTTGATGAATCTGAAAGTATGTTACGTTTAGTATATTTCGCATCATAATTATTTTAATCAATTCTATTTACAAAAGTAGAATGATTTTGGTTAAATTTGAATTAGCTGTTATATCTATGGAATATACTGCGCACAGAGGTTTAACGGATAAAGCTACTGAAACAGGAGGTAGGGGCCCATTTGTTCCAAAATTTTTGTACAATGCGTTTGTCTCTCTACATAACTTTGTGAATATGGCGACCTGTCAATACACTGGTACACTCCGGGAAATAAATTCTGTCCAACTTATAACCAAATGTTTTAAAAGGCCGTACTTCAATAGCGGTCAACTTTTCCACATCACGCTGGTTACCTGGTCTAGTGCAGAGTCCCGAGCAATAAACCGAGAACAATCGAAGAACCCTATAATATACCTGATACTCTAATCACTAATCCAAAATTACAATTTTTATATTTTTAATCAAACAGGTTTGAAATTATTATGAATACATTGCTTGTATTTTTAACATGAAAATGAATCCAAAAATGACGTTATTCGGACTATTATTTCTTTATTAGTTATATCTTACATCTCCCATTTTATTAAAACCTGTTAAAAATCAAATTTATTTTATTCCAATATGTCTATAAATAATCCAAATAAGCATCGATTAACCCGTAGCAGAATCATACTAAAAAAATTGAAATTTTTAATTTTATGAGATGATTAACCTTTTTCTTTTTAAAGATAGTATTTTAAAATATTTACATTTATTTGTCAATTATATCTTAAACTAAAATTTATATTTGTTAATTTTGTAATAATATGTTTATGTCCTTTCCAATATTTTGGAGATTTATTTTAACTTAACGCATAACGAAGATATATAGTAATATTGAATTTTTATTAGAATTTATAGATAATAAAGTAGCAGCTTCAAGGTATAACTAAAAGAAATAATTGTTCGATTAATGTCGTATTTGGACTCATTTTCATGTTAAAAAGACAAGCAATGTATTCGTAATAATTTCAAATATGTTTGATTAAAAATACAAAAATAGTAATTTTAGATTAGTGATTAGAGTATCAGGTATATTAGGGTTCTTCGATTGTTCCCAGTTTATTGCTCGGGACCCTCAGGACTCGGTGCTAGACCAGGTAACCAGCGGGATGTGGAAAAGTGTTGACCGCTATTGAAGTACGACCTATTAAAACATTTGGTTATAAGTTGGACAGAATATATTTCCCGGAGTGTACCAGTGTTTTGACAGGTCGACATATTCACAAAGTTATGTAGAGAGACACACGCATTGTACTAAAATTTTGGAACAAATGGGCCCCTACCAAACAGGATGCTATTTGATTGGATAAAATCTACAGTAAAGTAAAGCGAATATAGATAGTAAAAACTGAAGGAGTGACGTTGGTTATGCTTCCCTCTTTTTCTCTTCTTCAATTTCGCCTCTATCATTTTATTTAGAGTAAACAGACTTAGGAGTAGGAGGCTGAAGATATTTATTACTCTAAAGAATGTTGAAGTTAGAAAGAAATAGAGCTTCAAAGCATTAATTATTTTCCATTTAAACTTTTAAACTTTAATTTCAACTAGTAGCTTTTCTTTAGGGAACTTAGTCCTTATAATAATTTTTGAAACACACCTCACTTATTCAATGACGTCCTACAAAAGCGACTCAGTCATAGTAAATAGAAATACATCATACGCAGTTTAGAACAAAAAGTTCCAAATAGGTTTTTCCACTATTCCGAAGGCTTTCATTTCCACTAGGCCTTCTTTTCCTCCTTCGTTATATTTTCTTATGTCATTTAAATTACGTCGACAGGAAAATTATTCAAGCATAAGTAATAAAAAAGAAGGCATAGTTGAAAAGATAGGCTCTGAAAGTGGTAGGGAATAATGTTTGGAAACTTTCGTTATTCCAGTATATTATACGTTGATCAGACTATCTCTTGAAGACTTTTAACATTATAAAAGCGCACAGAAATCTCACATACACATTACTGTATAGTAAAATTAATAATTTAAAGATATCTAATTTATTTTCATAAAAGTAAAATCTGAAGCGCCAACATTAAGTTTATAATATTGAACCACGAAGCATGGATAATTTGAAGATAAAAAATTCAAAACCTGTTAACTGAAATTAAAAAAAAAATGAAAAATATCTATACCTATTGAGGTTGACGAATTTTGTGATTTTTGATGTTTGTAACGAATTCGCTATAACAAAAGGAATATGAAATATTAACTGCAATTTATTAAAATATACAGGGTGTAACGAAACGACCGCCTTTTCTCGTAACTGGAGGTTCGGGGTGACAAACGGAGTGCACGTGTAAAATTCCGTTCGAATCGTTCAAGAGGTTTAAAAGTTTTTTCTATTTAAAAATCATCCTTTTTCAGTCCTTTTCGAACGACTTTAACTGCATAATGGAAAGTTGAGAAAGTGAAAAACAATTGATGAGCACCCAGCTAGAATGTAAAAATTATCGATCGCGTGCGATAATACTTTTGCTATTTATTTCTTTAATCTGGCTATTAGATTAATTTTAAAAATAACAAAATCCTTTACATTACAATTTCAATTCAATTCAGTACAAGCATCATTGACTGATTTGATGGAAAGAGCGAGTTGACGCAATGTAAAGGAAAGTATCAAAAGCTAAGATATTGCGCGAGCGCAATGATAACTTAATAGACAATGCATGAGGGCATTCTCTTTCTACTAACGAAGCTAAAGGGAATGATTCAAAATCAATACATTGATGAAGGAGAAACCTAAACTCACCCATTAAATGTTCTGCAAGTTCCTTTAAATCGAAGTTTTTGAAAAAGCTTCAAACTGGCTCCTCGATGATTTCCAGAAAGCACACTATCACTGATTTTGCATTTAAACACTTGTGAATTTAAACAAATTAGGTATTAACCTACGTTTCTTCAAAACACTGGTGAATTTGACACTTTTGATCTGTTTGAAATAGGGTGATTAAGATTGGTCGAAACGAATTATTGATTATTCTATCTCTCTGTGTCTCTCTTCTCAGCCTACTTCAAACAGCTCAAAAAGTGTCAAATTAACCGGTGTTTTGAAGAAACGTAGGTTAACACCTAATTTGCTTAAATTCGCGAGTTCTTAAATGCAAAATCAATGATAGTGTACATTCTGGAAATCATCGAGAAGCCAGTTTGAAGCTTTTTCAAAAACTTCGGTGTAAAGGAACTTGGAGAACGTTAAATGGGTAAGTTTAACTTTTTCTGTCATCAATGAATTGATTTTAAATTATTCTTTTTACCTTCGTTTGTAGAAAGAAAATGCCTTGATGTGTTTCCTATTAAATTATCAGTGCGGTCGCGTGACATCTTAGCTTTTGATACTTTCCTTTTCATTCTATCTTCTCCCTCTCTCCATCAATTCAGTCAATGATACTTGTATTGAGTTGATTTGGAATTGTAATGAAAAGGATTGTGCTATTTTTAAAATTAATCTAATAGCCAGATTAATGAAATAAATAGCAAATGTATTATAGCGCGCGATCGATAATTTTTACATTCTAGTGGGGTGTTCGTCAATTGTTTGTTCACTTTCTCCACTTTATTATGCAGTTAAAGTCGTTCGAAAAGGACCGAAAAAGGGTGAGTTTTAAATGGAATTAACTTTTAAACCCCTTGAACGATTCGAACAAAATTTTAAACGTACATTTGGATGGTCACCCCGAACCTCCAGTTACGAGAAAAGGCGGTCGTTTTGTTACACCCTGTATGTTATTTAAATGAGACTTATTAAAATGATAAATACATACGTTTAGTTTCATCAGTTTTTGTTCTCTGCCGCTCTTAGCTTTTTCTAATATTTGGAACATTCTTATTCGGTGATCATCGACGGTTTGCCTATAAATTTGTTTATGAATCTTTCCGCTATGTCCCATAAAATCTGCTAATTCCGTTATTTCTTGTTCTGACAGATTATATATTGACGCCATGGTAGCTGAATGCTTTCGCAACAGTGTTCCGCGTAAAACTTTTGGATTAACAGCTTTGCTGTCTTTTGCGTATTTTCGCATTACATCTGACGCCACCAAATGCCTAAATCTATCTTTATCAAGTGACGGTAGGCCAAAAATAAATGGATTGTTTGTAGGTACTTTTGCATCCATTCTATATTTTAAAATCAATTTTATGCTATTTACTAAATCCATATCAAGCAAGAGTTCAACCGTCCTATTAAGTTTACCCCTAAGCGTACATCGAACATAAGAGTTAATAGCTTTCTTAGCATTAACTGTTAATTCTCTAAAATTATTTGATTTCGTATTATTTGTATCAATCTTTACATGTGCATGAAAATCTTCTATTGTCATACGAGACAATTCTCCTTGACAGCGACGGCAAAACGTCTGTGCTGCAAGCAACGTTATTTCGAGGAGGCACAACTAGTCAGAATACGAAAACTGAACTGCTAAATTGTCATAAGTATGTCTACGTTTCTTTTTAATACAGTCGCAAAATATCGTAATATCATCTTCGGTTGTAAGTTCAACTGTTTTTAATCGTTTTTGCCTTGTATATGTCTCAAGAGCCCTTCTATTTATACAAGCAAAATCCTTTTTCAGTAATCTTTCAAAGTCTTTTGCTTGTTTCTTTTTATCGTTGTTCTGTTGCTTAATTGCTAAAACAACGAGGATTTCAGTGATTTGTTTCAGCATAGTTCCAATATGTGTAGCAACATTTGGTGTCTTATACGACATCGTTTCTTCGTCATGACCAACAACTATATTTACAGCTGCCAAACAAGTATTAAAATGTGTTAGATTAATAAGTGATATTAAATCTATAATTTGTTTATCTTGGCTTCTCGTAGCTATTAAAAAACGTCCTATTAAACGTAATTTTACGCGGATCATTGAATACTTATGAGGAGAAGTGTACTTGTCACATAGGTAATTTCCATATTCAATAACAATGTTCGAGATCAGGGGGAGCGGAAAATGCTGAGAAATAGATTCCGCATTTTTCCGCTATATCTCCCTTTCTCTCTTGCGCTCACAGTAGACGGCTAGACCGTATGCGTCTAGCCGCTCTATCTGTCTTTATCTCTCCGCGGCGCGCTTGCGCGTCTTCAGGCCATAGCGCGTCGCGGCCGCGACAGCGACACTACTTGCGCGCTTGGTCACTAGGTGGCCAGCGCCCGCAGCAGCTCTCTCGCTGGCAAGATTAGTGTCGCGTAATTACTTAGATGGGTCCTTGATAAGGAACATCGCACCCCAAACTAGCTCGACAGCTGTGTAGCAGCAGCAACAGCAGCAGTTTTGTCGCCTTCTCGGCCTTTCTTTTGACGCCTCCTCGGCAGCGCCTCCACGGCCATCTCCAAGAGCGCCTCCACCGGCGAACTCATCCGGTAAATACTTGGTAAGTATCACCCAACCACCCACTGCCTAACAAGAGGGGACTACCCCTCTGCGGCACTCTCCTCCCTCCTAAGGGAGATTTCTCCGGGAACTTCCCGGGAGAAGTTAAACCCTCTCCTTCTCCTCTACACTGCCTCCGAGGACTACCTTGGACCCAGTGTTCCGAACCTCGCATCCAGGGCTCTCGTAAGAGTCGGGTAGTGGGAGGGGTAAAATCAACCTAGGGGTTGGGTGGCTCGGAGCCACTATAGCTTGTGGAGAGGTAGGCTGCGGGGTTAGGGGACTTCCCCTTCCCTAAAACCACTTCTCCACCTTTGCTTCTTCCTGTGGCTGGGGATTTGTCTGGGGAATACCCCAGGGATATTGTCCAGCTCGGGAGTTTATTGCTCCGCGTTCCTTTCTGGAGAATTTTAGTTTCTAGGGTTCTTGGGAATCTTCTTCCGCAGAAATTCCATAGGACTTGACGGGAACAAATTCCATAGGAAGTCTATAATTAAGTATAGCGGTTATTTTGTATATTTTTATAAATTTTGTACAATATTATTTATTGAATAAATCTCCTTTTTCCCGTTAAACTGTGTTTTGATAATTTTATTTCAAGAACGAAAACCTTCCAATCTTACCACAGGACTGGAGCCTACTTTGGACGCTGTTTCGCACAAACAAGTTTATCAAAACGTATGGCATATACGACTTCGTCATGTCGCATGTATGGAAATATTTTGGTTCTTAAGATTTTGTTAGCCTTTTCATGAATCCTTCTATTAGTTTTACGACTGGAAGTAACAATTACATGGCCTTCTCTACAATTTAAACCATAACAATCAGCATAGTGGTGTCGAATGTTCGTTCTAGAAAAGAAACCTTTGCAAATTTTGCAGAGAATATATTGTTTTCCAATCTTGGTTTCTTTTCCATTTCAACGAACTACTAATAATTCATTATTCTTTGCTTCTTCGCTCAGATTATACTGATAATTTCCTAGTTTTTTTATTTTATGTATTTCTTTCTTACGCTCTACAGATTTAATAGGCGACCGAACAAAGCTCTGTACTGCAGGCTCAGAATCAAGAGACACGGTAGTGTCTCGGTGGCAAGTACATATAAAAGTAGATAATGACATGTCTATACCGCCGAGCACTACCGTTAACTTACACAGCAAGATTGGCCGTTCCAATTTTCAAACCGATTTATTTCCTTGAATGATCCATTATCATGATTTAAGTAAAGCTTTTCTTAAACTGGTTTTAAACAAGCTTTCATTTGGGACCATGAATATTAAAAACGGTTCATGCAATCAAGAGATCTCATACTGAATTAGCTATATATATATCGAAAATTGAGATTCTTCTCCATAATCTTCTTCTTCTTCGCCAGCTAGAGTGTATGTCTCGGGCTGAAGTTAGTTGCTTAACGTAGGTTAGTGACGTCAGTAGACGTAACGTAAACATAGTTGCACACAATCGTAAAGAGTGTCTGTGTGTATCTCCTAGATATATGTTTTACTTCGTTTATTACGGTAAATCAGGTTAAGCTGCAAGATTGACAGTAAAAACCGTAAAACAATTTGAAACTAATTATGAAATAAATAAATGAAAAAAAATGATTAGGCTGTTCTTATTTAAATTTGATGAGGTTATACTCATTAAAAGGATTTTTAATTACATAAAGGAATCAACATATTAGATAAGTATAAGAATGAATTTTATGATGTAAAATGTAATATGTATTCTAGTACTTTGTGTGATTTTATTGCAGATTAAATAGTGATGTGTTTATTGTCAGACTGCTAAGGGTCGAGCTGTGTGGAGTGAAAGATTAAAATATAATATACACCGTGTCTCTTGATTGCTGAGGATGAAACTACGTGGATTGAGTTGCTAAGGATAGAGCTGACTGGATGAAGTAAGATTAATATTTATATATTTTTAACACTGCCAAGGAGAAGTATACTGTCAACATTTATGTGAATCGGTGATTATCCAGAGTATATATTAGGGTGTCCGTTAAAAAGACATTATTTTTCTCTCTATTTTAACCATTTCTAAGTTGGTGCAGAATCGGATAAAACTGAGGTTTACAATAGTCTAACCGATGTAGGTACTAAGAACCCGTGCCACCGAAGGTTTGAAGCAAAAAATAGAATTTCGCGTAAAATGATGACATTTTGTGACACTTCTGAATGCCATTTCTTCATTCTTCAAACGTTTCTCATAATAATGTAGCTTTTGTTAACTGAAGGGTCTCCGAATATAAATCCACAGTGACCTTTTTTTTTTTAACTTGATAAAACCTTTATTTCCTGTGTTAAAGTCTCTTAAAATAATAATTTGCAATGAAAATTCATTATAGCCGTATCTTGAATAGTTTTTCTCTTTTAGCCTCGATAGATCCGCCCCTATTTGTTCTAATGTGCCTGAATATGGTAAAATTATGTAAAAATTTTTGTGAGTATTTATAAAATACACTGCAGCCCAAAAGTTTAGGATCACTTGGCAAAATTGTAAAAAAGAACAGGTTCTTCTTTAAATGCGTGTAGTTTAGCAATCCTAAAAGATAGATCACATTTAAGGATATCGTTGTAAAGCTAATTGAATGCCGCGTCCTCCCATATTACCTTGACCTAAATATAGTCTAATGGTTGCCCATAATAAAGGAGAGAAGTACGACAAAATTTTTGCTGTCTTTTTGATTATGGATATAAAGTTTTTTATTCTTTGCACCGCTCTTGTTAATAGTCTTAGGCATTTGAAGTTAAAATAGGGGAAAGCTTGAATCTTTAGCTTTCATTCAAGTCCAAAAACGTTTATAAATTCTTATTATGTCCGCAGTTATTGAATAATCAATGAAGCAGTGTCCGGCCGGTATTATTTCCCTAAAAGCAGATGTTCTATGGATAAAATGCTGGCCGTTAAGCGTGTGAAAGCTTGAACCTTTAGCTTTCATTCAAGGCCAAAAACGTTTATAAACTCTTATTATGTCCGGGGTTATTGGATAATCAATGAAGCAATGTTCTGCCAGCATTTTATCCATAGAACATCTGCTTTTAGGGGCATAATACCGGTCAGACACTGCTTCATTGATTTTTCAATAACTGCGGACATAATAAGAATTTATAAACGTTTTTGGACTTGAATGAAAGCTAAAGATTTAAGCTTTCACCTATTTGAACTTCAAATGCCTAAGACTATTAACAAGAGCGGTGCAAAGAATAAAAAACTTGATATCCATAATCAAATAGACAGCAAAAATTTTGTCGTACTTCTCTCCTTTATTATGGGCAACCATTAGATTATATTTAGGTCAATGTAATATGGGAGGACGCGGTATTCAATAAGCTTTACAACGATATCCTTAAATGTGATCTATCTTTTAGGATTGCTAAACTACACGCATTTAAAGAAGAACCTGTTCTTTTTTACAATTTTGCCAAGTGATCCTAAACTTTTGGCCTGCAGTGTATGTTATAAAAACTGACAAAAATTTTTACATAATTTTACCATATTCAGGCACATTAGAACAAATAGGGGCGGAGCTATCGAGGCTAAAAGAGAGAAACTATTCATGATACGGCTATAATGAATTTTCATTGCAAATTATTATTTTAAGAAACTTTAACACAGGAAATAATGGTTTTATCAAGTTAAAAAAAAAAGGTCACTGTGGATTTACATTCGGAGACCCTTCAATTAACAAAAGCTACATTATTATGAGAAACGTTTGAAGAATGAAGAAATGGCATTCAGAAGTGTCACAAAATGTCATCATTTTACGCGAAATTCTATTTTTTGCTTCAAACCTTCGGTGGCACGGGTTCTTAGTACCTACATCGGTTAGACTATTGTAAACCTCAGTTTTATCCGATTCTGCACTAACTTAGAAATGGTTAAAATAGAAAAAAAAATAATGTCTTTTTAACGGACACCCTAGTATATATAAATTTCAAGAAATTGTTAAGGTATTTGAAAACCATATGCTAAACTTCCAAGTATTGAAATCATTAACAAAATACATATTTAACTATTTCTTTTCTTTAAACTGATATGGATTTCAATTGTTCGATAGGTTATATCATACTGAGGATGAAACTATGTGCATTGAGTCATTGCTGAGGCTAGAGCTAACTGGATGAAGTAAGATTCATTTTCAACACTGTGCCAAGGAGAAGTATACTTTCAACATTTATGTGCATCGGTGATTATCACGAGCATATTAATTGCAAGAAATTGTTAAAGTAATTGAAAACCATATGCTAAACTTCCAGGTATTGAAATCATTAACAAAATACATTTTTAGGTGTTTCTTTTCTTTAAACTGATATGGATTTCAACTGTCCGATAGGTTATACCTTTGTCAATAATTAGCAGCATAAATGTGACAGTAATTGGTGCTAAAAAGAAAAGTGGTATGCAAAACGACAATGTCAGCTTTAATTATATGCTTGATTGTAGTTTATTTAATGCTTTGCGAATTGCTTGTTCAGACATGCCCCTGTATCACCTCAAACAGCTGATGGAGTTACTGAAGTTTCGCAAAGTCAGATGTTGGTAAAAAGTCAAATGTTGATTAACAAATGGAATGATTCATGTTTCTTTAAAATATTATTTTCTTTGAAGAATTGAGATTTTTAAATGATGAATTTGATTTTAGGTTTACTCAGATGTTATCATTTAGTATTTTACAGTCACTATGCAAGTGTATTATAGCAAATAGTAATACTTGTGCTTTGACTTAAATACATTTGGCACAATTGAATTGAAAATCCAAGGAGGAAGGTTCGCATACATACTGATTATTGGAGTTGAATCAACAACTGGGCTTTTCACTCCTGTATTCTGGTACTTGAAACAGGCAAAGATGAAAGCATGGAAAGATTGGCAAAGTAAGAATAAGCCAATATTCAGAAAAACGTCATCAATTGCTCAGCCATAATTTAAGGATGAGACTCATTGGATGAAATTCTGAAAAATTGAGTTAATAACTATTAATTGTTTTCCTCTGTTACCTATGCTAGTATTCTAGGCCAAAGGCAGTATACTGGTCATTGGTATAGATGAAAAAATGCAATGTTTATTCTCAATTGAAAGTCAGTCCAAAAATTAATGGTTTCTACTCCATTATGTAGCACCAGAAGTCCGACCAGTTTCAACAGTGTATAGAAATTAGCGAAACGTACATCTGAGGACTCTGGCACAGGAAATGTTATAAGGATAGAACATACAGTGAATAAATTTGGGAAAATGAAAGCAGTATATCTAAAATAGAGGCTTCCATTGCATTAATTTGTGTATTTTCGAGTTTATATTGATGAAAAGAAAATACAAATGGCACTATTTTGCTTGAAAAAGAGCCCTGATTCATAGTTGATATTGGGAGTAACAGTTAAGAAAAAGAGATGAATTTCTAACCAAATCCTTAAAAGTGAAGGGCTTGTAGATGATTTTGGGTATACAATTTTGGAATTAAAAATCACATACTTGATGAAAATTATAACAAAATCATGTAGATCTCTAAATATGAAAAGAATTCATGATTGCAATATTTAACATGTGATGGGGCATACGGTAAATAAATTTAGGAAGCTGAAAACTATATATCTAAAGAAGAGAGGCATCCATTGCAGGAGTTGGTGTATTTCCTAGTGTATATTAATGAAAGGAAAATATAAATGGCATTAATGTAATGGAGAAAGTGCCATAATGCAAAGTTGATATTGAGAGTGACAGCTAAGAAAAAGGTGGAAAAATGAGTCAATTCATAAGAAAATCCTTGAGAGGGAAAAACTTGCAGGTGATTTTGGGCATACAACTTTGGAATTAGAAATCACATAGTTGATGAAAATTATAATAAAATCATGTAGATGTGTAAATATAAAAGTAATTCAGGATTTCAATATTTCTCATGTAATAGAGCATACGATGTGTAACTTCAGGAAACTGAAAGCAGTATACCTAAAAATCATAGGCTTCCATTACATTAACTGGTACATATTTTACAGTTTATATTAATGAAAAGAATATATAAATGTCACTAGTTTATCAGGGAAAGAGCCATAATGCAAAGGTGATAGTGAGAGCAACAACTAAGAAAAAGGTGGATTTAAAGGTAAATTTAGAAATAAATTTTTGAAAGCGAGAGGCTTTAAGGTGATTTTGGTTATAAGATGTTGAAAATATAATTCAAACAGTCATTGAATCCTATGTTAAATGCATCTAAAAGTGTAATTATGATAAGAACTCATCTTTGTAATATTTTGTATTTTACTTATTAGATTAATAAATTAATATCTCGAATTGAAGCGTTACATTATGGAACGATCACAACATTGGAAAATGTTTTGTAAGATTGAATTAGTTAAAACAATTTTTTAGTTTTAATTCCTATATTCTTACAAAACGTTATAAGATCCCACAAAAAACAAGCTTCGCTTGTAAAAAATGGACGGCAAGTACATAAGTCGTATCTAGCATGATTAATATATAATAATATAAAATATTTTAATTAAAAAAAATAGTGAAATCCAAATATTAGGCAAGTATAAATTTTTACCATGGCGAAAATTGAAATTTGGAAAAAAGTAAATAGCAATACAAAAATTACTTGCCGGGCCCGTAATATCCATGTGTAAGTCGTTATCTTGCTATATAAGCGTTGCTTTTCGTAAGTTATAAATGTGGCTATTTAATACGACAGCACACAACGGGCCCGGCAAGTAATTTTTGTATTGCTATTTACTTTTTTCCAAATTTCAATTTTCGCCATGGTAAAAATTTATACTTGCCTAACATTTGGATTTCACTATTTTTTTTAATTAAAATATTTTATATTATTATATATTAATCATGCTAGATACGACTTATGTACTTGCCGTCCATTTTTTACAAGCGAAGCTTGTTTTTTGTGGGATTTATGATACGTGCCACAAAACTATTTTAATATGAGTCTTTTAGTCTTTGAGTAGAAAACGCCTTTAAAGTTAAACCATTTTATAGTATATTTTGCTTAAAAAATAATTATAAGACAGAAATTTCTTACTTTAAAAATTCTTATAATTTCTGGGAAAGTTTCAACGATGATTGACAAATACAAAAATTCTTAAAACTTTATTCAATCAACAGGATGAAGCTTTGAATGAGAAAAAGTTAAGGCCAACGTAGTAATTGTTAAAAAATTGCTTTCGCAAAATCATTCGTTCTGTATTATATATTGCTTCGATATAAGTTCACCAATGATACTCACACATTGCATTTTCCAAATTTAAATTAATCTAATAGAACAAAAATTTTTTTCAGAATATTTACAATTCATGAATTACAAGGACATAGAGGCCCTTTACAAAAATGTCTCAATCGCTTAAATTTTTACATAACTCAAGGTCATTATATTAAGTACGTTATATAATCTTATTATTACAGAAGCATTTGGAATCTTAATGATTTGAATGAATATATTCCAATTTAATTAATACAGAGAACTATCTATAAAAAATAAACTGTAAATAGGTTTTAATTAGTATACTAATGTTTTGTATTTCAAACTGTGATAATTTTATCTACACCATTATTATATAGATATGTATTAAAATAAAATGTTTATAAGTGATAAGAGACAACATAAAACAATGTTTAAGTATCTTTTTCTTCAGAAAATCTTTGTAAATACATATCTTTCATTTTCAAGTCGATTCCTGCGTATCTGTTAGTTTTACTTTATTTAAACGCCCTTGACGCATACACCGTACACCGGACACTGCATATAATTATACGCAATTATTTACCCAAATACATTGTTACCTGTTTCATATGTAACATAAATATGCACGATAATATAATTTACTTACGAAATTACATAAACATGTTTTTTTTTTGTATTCATTACAAAAACTAATTTATACACCAATTCTGCACATTTTTATTCCACGCACATCTTCCCGACGCACGTACCCACAATCATCCTTCTCATATTCTCCTCTCCTATCATCTTTCTTTATGAAAAGCTACTATTCTTCCTCTAAGCTCAATACCTAGATTTCAATTTGTTAATAATTTAATGTTTAACATGTACTTATTTTAATCATTTTATATATAATGTATAATAAATAAAATGTAAGAAAATTGTTGCTTTGTTGCATGATAAAGAGTATTATATATACCTTTCACAGTACACTATGTTACGATAAAAGAAGACGAAGTATTTCAGGTCACATATTTAAGTTATATTATTTAACTGGATAATATTGACTCGCTATACATTGCCCAGCTCCTGTTCTAGCTAATTAATTAGGAAAACAGCGTAAGCATATAGATAAGTTTTCCAATCATGAATACTGCATATCGTGACACTGATTAAAAACATTTCATTTATCTCTTCGTCAGCTGGAATTGAATGTGATTTTTGGGTAAATAAAGCATTGAGGAAAGAACAGCAACTGTAATTGAAAGTATTTAATTAGGCTATGAGTTGAAAATTTACATATTCAATTATATGAAGTGAGTAACAAATTCATTGATGAATTATATTATTACAAAAGAATAATAATTTTGCTAACCTTTCAAATACCTTCTTTTAATACACAATAGAAATCCTAATAATCCAGGAAGAGAAATGAAAGATTATTAACAGATATGTATTTACGATTAGTCCTGAGGCTGAGAATTAAACCGCAGATCACATACCACTGGCTTCGTCATACATCTATAAAAAGGAGAAAATTTTCTCACAAAGAATTGCTTTCCTATATTTTACATAAATGAATATTAAATGATAAATTGTCAGCAAATTTGTACTTATCTGAAAATATTCCTGAGTTTATTTATCCTTATCATTCCTTCTAACCCATTTATGCACGGCACGAACAATAGTTGTTCTTTTCAATAGGAATTAATATAAGAAGAAAGGTTGCTTATTAAAAAATATTATTAAAAATTACTCCTTTCATTTGCTGTCCCAAGCTGTCACTTTATTATTTACTTTTGACTGTTTGAAGTAACCTCAGATCTGACTAAGTAGTTCTACCAACTTAAAATTTGTTTACGCCACATTTACATAAATGTAAGAAGTGAATGCCCTGAAAAAAAAATTATGGGTCATTTGTCGTTGTTCCCCATTTTAAAATCGTGATACTTGAGGTAATATAGTGACCTATAATGAATTTGAAATTCCAAAAACAAGAAAAGTTACATGCTTTAGAAAATTAGAAAACATTTTTTCGCATTTTTTAGGGGTTTATTTAGCTGATAAAAAAAAATATTGAAACAATGTTAATTATTTTAGTTTACTTTTGTAGTTATACATATATTGAATATCCTGTATAAATTTAAACATAATAAGTCAAATAGTTTTTGAGATATCATGGCTGCAGTTTGAGAAAAACGTGTTTCGAGAAACACTAACAAACTACCGTGTGCCCCGTATACGTATACTTGCTATGTATACATGCACCGGCTTACGGGATGAAACTTTTGAACGCCTTTGAATTTTGAAAAATCATTTTATCCACGTAATCTACACAATTTTTTAATGAGAATTAAAAGAAAATGATTGATTCGACCAAATACACTAGACCACCCCCTTAAATGTTTTGTAAATCGTGTAGATAGTACAGACATTGTTATACAATCTTAATAAAGAATGTTATGATATATATAAGAAATTTGTTATAAATTTCTGTATCATTATTAAAATATTTTTTTGAATTTCTTAAAAATTTATTTTGGCTCTCATGCTTCAATATATTGTTGTGTATTTAGATTAATTTGAATATTATTATAAATTATTAAATGGAATTTCGATTGAGCATTCGATATTCTATAGGGTGTATCAGCATTGATGCTTTTAATTATAACCACATATTCTTGAGCCTAAAATAAGTCGAAAAGTCATATACTATAAGATCCGGAAAAGCATCATTGCTGAAATAAATCAATTTTAAATCGATAAATTAGGGATTTTATTCAACGTACGGAAATTTGGTTTTAATTTCACTTTCGTTGATAGTTCCCCTTCAAAAAACAAAAGAAAATTGTACTTCTCCGCTGATCAGTATTGTCCTATACGCATATACACATACGTACACAACTATACGCCGATTATTAATATTACCTCCTATAATGTCTTACATTCCTGCTCCTGGTGCTAGATAAATTCATTTTCTGCTTATTTTTAAAAGGATCCTCGATAACACGCATTTAGTTAAATAGTCTGGAGAATAATATGTATGCGGCGTTATTCGTAGACTATAAATTTTCAAGTAAGGCCATATTATTCTATGGAAATTTTGACCTAAGTGGAAAGCTTGAAGGATCCCTTTACGAATAAATAAGCCTTTTTCAATTTTATGAAGGGACCAGCCAAAAAATTAAAAATAAATTTTTCTTTATGCCGTAGATTGTTAATAGTTTTTGCCATTTGCTTAGTCTTTTTGCATAATATCTACCTAAATGGACTTGGTAGTAAAATTAACCATTTGCTATGCTAGATTCTTGTTTATAGTGACTAGGGCTCGAATTTATAAATCAAACTAAGCTCGAATCTCAGCTTAGCAATTTCTTAAGACAAAGATTGAGGTTAGCACTGTATTGAAGATTAAAGTGAGACAATTGATCTTAGCTAAGACCGTGTTAAGCTTAAGTTTCGTTTATAAATTTGAGCATAGAAGTTGATATGTTCACCAAAAAGTTATCTTTTATAATTCAACAAGCAAATAGTAATAAAGTAAAGGCAAAAGCATAAGCATTTATTAACTTATCTCTGAAATCATCTCGTACCTAAGAATGTGCAAAGACTATGAATAATAATTTACAACATTAACAAAAATTTTTTTTAATTTTATGGCTTGTCCCTTCATAAAATGAAAAGAGGCTCATTTATTATTAAAGATATCTCTCATGTTCTCCACTTAGATTGAAATTTCTAGAGTAGACTATGGCCTTACTTGAGAATCTATTTTCGAGTCATTTTGCTATCCCAATGATACAGCAAACTGCTCTATCTGATAAAACAGTAAGATTTTTAAAAACACAGAAAAATTAAATTTCTTATAAGAGCTTTTTTAATACAATATTTATATCTTGACTACTTTAGAGCAGTTCATATGTAATGTCGCGTCATCGAATAGATAAAACGACTAGAAAATTAGTCTATGAATAACGCCGTATACTATTCTCCAGACTATTCAACTAAATGCGTGGGTTCGAGGATCCTTTTAAAAATAAGCAGAAAATGAATTTATTTAACACTAGGAGCAGAGATGTAAGAAATTATAGGAGGTAATATTAATAATAGGCGTAGTTGCGTGCGTATGTGTATATGCGTGTAGGACAATGTTGATCAGTGGAAAAGTACAAATTTTTATTCTTTTTAAGGGGAACTATCAACGAAACTGAAATTAAAGCCACTTTTCCGTTGAATCAAATCCCTAATTTATCGATTTAAAATTGATTTATCTCAGCAATGATACTTTTCCGGATCTTATAGTATAGGACTTTTCGACTCAGTTTATGCTCAAGAATATGTGGTTAAAATTAAAAGCATCATTGCTGATACATCCTGTATATAGTTACTAGATGGGTGTACTTAAATTATACACAATACAGATAAGTAAAATTTTTCGATGCTTTGATACTTATTTTTATAGTACAATAAGTGAGTCTAGTCTTATCTGGTGCTATCAAACGTGTATACTTTTCTTTCTTAATTTATTACTAACTAAAAAAATACTTTTTCGTCTTCCAGAATAAAAAAGAGTCTAAGATTAAGTTGATGCAATGATATAATTTTTCATCAGCATAAAAAAACTGAGATCCTGACTCATTTAAACAATATATTGGAAAAAGGTATTACTTACATCTTTCTGATCACTTCAAATTTTATTGACTTTCAATGTAGAACTTGTCCAAGTTTAAATAAGATGTTATTTAAAGGTGAGAACACGGTATACTGTACTGCAGTCTTGCATTAGCAATAAAGAAAAGCTATTCGACCCATATTATTGATAGATTACTACGGAAGTATAAAATAACATTATATCTTCAAGCATTGCATTTCTGATACACCATTTTTAACTGTTTAACATTTTTTATAACGCAACAAAATAGTAATTGAGCGATATCACTTAGCCCTATGCGTTCTTAAGGGGGTCCCTCCGTTTGAATGTCGGTTTTTTTTAACTTTTTTTTATGAATTTTTTTCTTAATATTATGAAAACATACATGCCCCAGTTCTCTACTGTATATTTGTTGATATTTTAATAGTATATAATATTTTTGTTAAGGCGAAATATTCACTGGAATATGCGTGACTTCATTTCGAATGCGCTCATGAAGAAAAAACGGACCAGGACGGTCGCCACGATTTTGGCTAATTGGCTTTTTTAAAATGAACAAATAAAATGGCATTTTAATCTATATACTTGAAGCTATCGTATGAACTAGAATCGATCAAATATATTAAAAATTGAAAAACTGCCATGTGTTTGACATTAAAAATCATATTCTTCTAGAAATTTTGTATGTAAAAAAAACGGCTTGAAATTTTTTATTGATTCTAGTTCGTATGAAAACTATACATGTGAGTAAGCTATTATTCAAATTTCAAAGCAATCGGTAAATCCGTTTTCAAAATATCATGGTGACCAGTTTCAAAAATGTAGTTTTGAAAAAAAAGCATTTAAAAATTTGAATAACAAATATTGAGATTATGAAAAATCGTTACTGACTTAACGGCTATAACTTATCAATGACTTTGAATATTAAAAAATTTCTTTGCTAGCATATTCTACAAATATATAGGAATACATTTGTGCAATAAAAGAAAAATTGAATTTTTCGACATATCACACGGAGAGATCCCCTTAAGTGGTGATCATTAATTATAAGATGTTAAGATTTTTGTTCCCATCATAAGGATAATTTTTTTTTAATAATTAATGAATCGTTATAAATAATGTATCTTTAAGTAACTGCTAAACCTCTCAAAGTTATTATAATATTAAAAATTAATATGTTCAAGTGCAAAAGTACTTTTTCTCATTGAAAACTTCATCTATTTATCTATTTTACGGTTTCATGTTAGTATACAATTTTGAACTTGTATATACGTGTTTCACAGATGCTATTTGTCTAATACGTTGTATGAATGAAATATTTTTCACTTACCCAGTTCGTCCTGATCTAGTGTTGTGTAAGACATTATGTTTCATAGCGTTGGAAAATCGCGCTATGTTATCTTCTCTTCGTAGTTGAAGGTATTGGAGAGTAAATGGCGCAAAATCAATGCGTGAATTGATTTTGGACAAGGAATACACGAATGAGATTCATTGTTTCATTCGCCCACACTTCTGATCAGCTAGAATTCTGATTAAACAGTAGATAGAAGTCGCTGTTGGGTGATGGTGAATAATGAAGGAATGATAAAAATTGTCCGATGATCTACGGTATTAGCTATTACAGTGATCAATGAGGATTAATCATGGTCGTTTTACGTACCTATAATCGAACAAGTCTGATATTTGTTTAATTTAGGTTTTTTGATGCGAATACTTATTATGATATTATTAACGATTTTTTCAAAGCTTGATGTAAGTATACAATTGAGCCGATGAATTATTGGGAATATTGTATCACATAAACGTTTCAAATATTTTCATTTACTTGTACCTTGTTATTTTCTTGGAAATGTTTATAATTTTGTAAATTATGCATACCCTTGTAATCATTTTTCAAAGTTTTCATCTAAGTCTTTTCAGCAGCATATTTTGTGTAGAACTAAACGATGTATAACTATTTTACATGTATTAAAAATATTTTTTTTTCTGACGCTTTGCGAGGCGGGGGAAAACTTCCTACCCACAAAAAACAAGCTTTGCTTGTAAAAAAAGGACGGCAAGTACATAAGTCGTATCTAGTATGATTAATATATAGTAATATAAAATATTTTAATTAAAAAAAAGTAGTGAAATCCAAATGTTAGGCAAGTATAAATTTTTTCCATGGCGAAAATTGAAATTTAGAAAAAAGTAAATAGTAATACAAAAATTACTTGCCAGGCCCGTTGTATGCAATCGTATTAAATAGCCACATTTTTAACTTACGAGAAGCAATGCTTATATTGCAAGATAGCAACTTACACATGAATATTACGGGCCCGGCAAGTAATTTTTGTATTACTATTTACTTTTTTCTAAATTTCAATTTTCGCCATGGAAAAAATTTATACTTGCCTAACATTTGGATTTCACTACTTTTTTTTAATTAAAATATTTTATATTACTATATATTAATCATACTAGATACGACTTATGTACTTGCCGTCCTTTTTTTACAAGCAAAGCTTGTTTTTTGTGGGATCTTATAACGTTTTGTAAGAATATAGGAATTAAAACTAAAAATTCTTTTAACTAATTCAATCTAATAAAACATTTTCCAATGTTCTCATCGTTCCATAATGTAAAGCTTCAATTCGAGATATTAATTTATTAATCTATTAAATATAATACAAATTATTACAATGATGAGTTCTTATCATAATTACACTTTTAGAGGCATTTAACATAGGATTCAATGACTGTTTGAGTTATATTTTCAACATCATATACCCAATATCACATTAAAGCCTTTCACTTTCAAAAATTTGTTTCTAAATTTACCTTTAAATACACTTTTTTCTTAGGTGTTACTCTCACTATCATCTTTGCATTATGGCTCTTTCCCTGGTAAACTAGTGACATTTATATATTCTTTTCATTAATATAAACTGTAAAATATATACCAGTTAATGCAATGGAAGTCTATGTTTTTTAGGTATACTGCTTTCAGTTTCTTGAAGTTACACACTGTATGTTCTATTACATGTGAAATATTGAAATTATGAATTCCTTTCATATTTACACATTTACATGATTTTATTATAATTTTCATCAACTATGTTATTTCTAATTCCAAAGTTGTATGCCCAAAATCACCTGCAGGCACTTCACTCTCAAGGATTTTCTTATAAATTAACTCATATTTATCCATCACTTTTTTAGCTGTTAACCTCAACATCAACTTTGAATTATGGCACTTTCTCCAGCACACTAGTGCCATTTATATTTTCCCTTCATTAGTATAAACTAGGAAATACACCAATTTATACAATGGATGCCTCTCTTTATTAAATATACAGCTTTCAGTTTCCTAATTTTATTCACCATATGCCTGATCACATGTAAAATATTGCAATCATGAATTCTTTTCATATTTACACATCTACATAAATTTATTATAATTTTCATCAACTATGTGATTTCTAATTCCAAAGTTGTATGCCTAAAATCACCTGCAAGCACTTCACTCTTAAGGATTTTCTTATAAATTAGCTCATATTTATCCATCATTTTCTTAGCTGTTACCGTCAATATCAACTTTGAATTATGGCACTTTCTCCAGCACACTAGTACCATTTATATTTTCCTTTCATTAATATAAACTAGGAAATACACCAATTTATACAATGGAAGCCACTCTTTTGTGGATATACTGCTTTCAGTTTCGCAAAGTTATTCACTGTAAATTCTATTGCATGGAAAATATTAATATGATGACTTCTTTTCATTGTTTCATTTCTAGATGACGTTATCATTAAAATTATGATTTAATTGACTTATATATTTCAAAGGGTTTATGCCCAAAATCACCTGCAAGCCTTTCGCTATTAAAAATTGGCTTCCAAATTAATTTTTTAATTTCTCCACCTTTTCCTTAGGTTTAACTCTCAACATTAACTTTGCATTATGGCTCTTTCTATGGTAAACTGGAATCATTTCTGACTTCTTGTATTAAATATTACAGCTTAACCCTGCACAATGACACAATAAACATGTTATTGTAAATCAATCTGAAATAAAATCTCACTAAGTACCAAAAGATATATTACATATTATATTATAAAAATCAATGTTATTCTTATAAAAAATTAAATTTGAATAATTTTTTTGGTAATAATAATAATTTCTTTCTATTCTGATTGGGGAAGCGTAGGTAAATATATGGTTTTAATACTTTTTTATATTATAATTGAATATTAAATAACGATTAGAAAATATTTATCTGCTTTTCTTTAATCGTAGTAATAAGAAAGATTTATTGTCTCATGGAAAATTGTTTCTATATATGATATAACCTATCGGACAGTTGAAATCCATATGAGTTTAAAGAAAAGAAAAATTTAAACATGAATTTTGTTATTGATTTCCATACCTGGATGTTTAGCATATGTTTAAACCTCATCCTTCTCTGTTTCATTTACAACCTTTGTTAATCTGCATTCTCCAATGACAGGGTATTTCCAAGAATTGTTATAGCATTTGGCACTGGTTGGCATCAAACTGCAAACTATGAAATAATGCCTATATATAACTTTGTTTTAATTAAACAAATTCTTTTTACAATGTACTTACTTTACATGAAAATGTTTATGTTTATAGCTATTGAGACACTACCGTGTGTCTTAATTATGAGTGAATGTAACAAGATTATCCTTATCTGTTTTATCTGCAATAACCTGCATTTTTGAATAACAGGGTATTTCAATAACCTTTGAAGTACATCTGGAAAGAGAGATTCAACAAAGTAATTGTTATATTTTAATACATGCTTGAGCTGAATTAAAAAATAAATAAATAAACAATTAATTTTTAATTACATACATTTTAAGCGGTTGAATGAGTTACACATACTTTACCATGTGATAATGAACAATTGGCTTATCTTTTTCTTTCGCTAGTAAATTGACATATCATTGAGTCATCAACAGTTAATCACATTTCAAACTACTGTTTCCATTGCTCAACCAGTACTCCGTAGTTGCATTAAACCAAAGCTCTGTTTTCCAGCAACACATGGCAGCACTATCTTCATTATCTATTTTATTATAAAAAGTAGTAATATCCACTGGAACTGTAACTGATTCCTCTTTAACTATTGTAGTACTTTTTGGTGCTTGCATTTTTCCAAGAATTGTTATAGCATTTGGCACTGGTCTGGCATCAAATTGCAAACTATGAAAGGATACCTTGTATATAACTTTGCTTTAATTAAACTAATTTTTTTCACAATGTACTTACTTTTCTTAAAAACGTTTATGTTAATTGTTGTTGAAACACTACCATGTGTGTTGGTTATGAGTGAACGAAACAACCTCATCCTTCTGTTTCATTTACAATTTTCGTTAATCTACATTCTTCAATAACAGGGTATTTCCAAGAATTGTTAGAGCATTTGGCACTGGTATGACTTCAAATCAGAGGTGCATACAAGGAAAATATTTTATTTATAACCTGAAATAAAATCCCACAAAGTACCACAAAATATTAAATTTTAATATATTTTACAATGTTGTGTTACTTATCTGATTCTCCATCAGACTCCTTCATGTATTTATTCCTTTAGTTTGTTTAATTATCTACACTTTGAATTATATCATACTATTTTTATCCCAACAGAGTAATTTTGATTTTGACAGTTCTATCGAAATCGATCGAAATTTAGGGTTATGCCGGTATGAATATAGCAGGTGAATATAGCAGCCAACTTCAGCCCGAGACATACAGAAGCGGTCAACTTCAGCCCGAGACATACAGATCAGCCCGAGACATACAGAAAGGAAGGAGAAGAATTTCAACTTCGGCATATATATAGCTAACAGAGTATGAGATCTCTGGATTGCGTGAACCGATTTTAATGTTTATGGGCTCAAATGAAAGCTCGTTCAAAACCATTTTAAGAAAAGCTTTGCTTAAATCATGATAGTGGATTATTCACAAAGAAAAATCGGTTTGAAAATTAGAACAGCCAAACTTGCTGTATAAGAGAGTAGTGCCTCGACGGCCGTATATACATGTCATTATCTACTTTTTTCTGTACTTGCCGTCGAGACACTACCGTGTCTCTTGATAAAGCCGAAGCTTGTTGAAGTATCTTGGGCGACCGATCTATTTGACCCAAGATTATGCTGGATTTTTAGCAGCTAAAAACCCCCGCCCCCTCCTTCCTGAAGTTTATAATTGAATTTATTTTCTCGGGAAGGACGGAAATATCACTATATAACATTGATATTAAATTTTAACAACTATTTATAAATTGTAAGGGATTTTATATCAATACAGCTAATCCAATGGAAGTAATCATCGGCAAATTTGAAAAAAATATTTTTTAAAAGTAATATCTCTTGCTGCTTTCTATAAGGTGCTCACCACGACAGGATAAACGTCATAAGAAAAATGTCGAAATGATGCCCACATGATTATAAAAATTCAGAAATCATTTCCTAAAAACGATTCATGGAACACGGCAAAGCAGGAAATTCTGGCATTTCTATCTTATCCAGACAAAAAAAATCCTAAATTCAGAATCAACAAAGTCAAATTTTTATATAATTATTAATTATAATTTTAAATCATATATTTACAATTGTTAACAATAAATTCAGACATTCAATCATCACAACGTTCATACTAGAATCTCTTTTTCATCAATGCCTTAACCAGTCTTTTAACCTCATTAGTAAGATGGATGGCGGATGAAAGGTTATTCCGTTTTAAGTACTCCAAAGTTCAGAAACATTCGCATTCAAGCGCCATTATTATTTCTGCACCTTTTAACCTCCAGTGTCCTGGACCTCCAAGAGGTAGAGGTATAGCGCACCATAATAGCCCGCGAGATTTCTACTTCCCTCTTTGGTCTAGTCGGAACAACTGTGGATGCGGAGGACTATATGTTTATGTTACATTTACATTCATTCATATGTATAATTTAAATAACCCTGATTCTCATAAAAGATAACTAATAAATTTTTATATATATAAACTCATATTAAATTTCGACTTTGTTGTTTTCTGAATTCTAAAAAAAAAAACTAAATTATAATTAATGGAATAAGGACCCTTCTGGTTAAATAGCATTTTGGGATATTTAATTTTTATCCTAATTATCTGAAACAATGAAAAATTAATGGTATTGAAAAATTAAAATTTATTGGATCTTACCTCACATTTCGTTTTCGTATAACTTGATTTTATTAAAATTTGCGCCTTGCTTCGTCGTGTTTCTTATTAAATTTTTCATTATAAGCTGAAACAAATATTAAACATCAATTCAATAATCTCTAAATAAAATATCCTTTATATATAATTTTTAAAGATTATCTAGGATTTCTTACCAGATGCATTTTAAAAGATTTTGATATATTAGTTACCCTATTAATAATCATATTAAATATTAAAATGTACATAAGAGTTTAAAACTTCATATTTTGCTGTTAATTTAAATTATAAATATTATTTATTTATTTTAATCCTCGGGGTCATCTATATCTTCATTATCACTATTTGCGGGATATAATATTAATGAATTTTGATTCTTCTTTTAGACCGTTTTATATAAGTCTTTTGAATTCATTAAAGTAATATGTTTCTCTGTAATTTCCATATTTATTGCTTTAAATTTTTTGGCTTTTAAAGCATTTTTAAAAACGCAGGTCGAATTTACAGAATTTTCTAAAAATCTATTGCGTTTTTTCGTTTTCAAATCGCTTAATACAGAAAATGTTCTTTCTGGATCTGCATTTGAATGTGGCAGAGACATCTCACAGCTGATAACAGTTTCGTTAGATTTGGATATTTTACAGTTCCGTTATTATTAGTTTTTAATATATTTTTCCACATTTCATCAAAATTTAATTGTGCAAATTTTGTTTTTTCTTCATCTGTTGTGTCCTATATAATAAAATCCAATCCATTTTTAAATTTTCTTTCTGATATCTTTCCCAGGTTTTTTCTACAAGGACGGAAATATTATTAAAAGTATCGTCTCTATTACTTCCTAATAGAGCACTTTCAGATTTTAAAACTTCTAATTTTGTCAAGAATTCATCGTTTATAGGAAATCTTTTCCTAACTTCTGTCGCTGCTGTTATATAAAATTGTAATCAGTGATTTCTAATGTCAAGTACAATATCTGCACGTCCTTTATTTCTTAAATCTGTAATATAGTTTTCACATTCAGGTCCTAAATAAACTCGATCAATCGGTTTTAAATTATTTGTTGCGGAAAAGTTTATTTTTTCCGTAAAATAATTCATTAATGGTTCTTTAATGAAGTTTTCACTTAAATTCTTTAATAGTTCTACAGATTTAGAACGAAACAAATGAACTCTAGTTTCATATGACTGGAAAAATGCATTGAATGCATCAAATAAATTTAAAACATATTTTAGAAATAAGAAATAAGCTTTTGTATCAACATTTTCCACAATCGATAATAATTCCTGGGCTGATGTCGTTTTTTCGCATACAACCATTTCTCTTAAAAATTTTTCAATAGAATTCCAAGAGTTTAAGATTCTTTCAATACACGTGTAACGGTAAAGCCAACGGGTTTCGCACAATTTTAAAATTTTTTGTTTTTTTTCTTGAAAGGCTTCATGAATTTCAGCGTAAATAGCAGAACTTTTAGGACTATTATTTATATATGTAGAAATTTTCTTAATGAAATCTTCACAGATTTCAGGAATTTTATTGCATGCAGCATTTGCAACTAATGCTGATGAATGGCAAATGCATGGAAATGTAATTAAATTTTTACATTTCTTTTGGGCAAGCTGAAACTGGCGGCCGAAACTAGCGGCCGATGACTTTGTTTTTTTCGCCGACTGTACATTGAATTTTTCCCCTTTCCCCCTCCATTGCTCAATTGTCGTACTAACACATATGAGCCTAACCGTGAAGTTGCGGCTATACGGTGCGCGAACTAACGCACGGCGCGTAAAGAAGACACACCAGACTCGACGCGCTTAGAGCGAATGAGCATCCTTATATATAGATATAATTTGCGCCTCGCTCATACTGTACACGTCGCGCCCATATTCATTTACGAATATTCTAATACCAAGGCAAAACGATCTAAAAGCATTTCCAAAGATGCACAAGACCTGTGAGAGCAGGCAGAAAATCCGAAATCTTCCAATTTCGCATTTTCCCTCCTTTAGGCCAGTGCTGCTTAGTGAAGGACACATGGAAAAATTTTGAAAAAATTCAGGCATGCTTCACTTTGATGGTCAATCGAAATAAAGGCATTTCCAAAGATGCACAAGACCTGTGAGTGGAGTTAGAAAATTCGGAAGTCTGTATTTTCGCGTTTTCCCTCCTTTAGGTCAGTGCTGCTTAGTGAAGTACACAGAAAATTCTTGAAAAAATTCAGGCATGCTTCGCTTTGATGGCCAATCGAAATAAATGCATTTCCAAAGATGCACAAGACCTGTGAGTGGTGTTAGAAAATTCGGAAGTCTGTATTTTTGCGTTTTCCCTCCTTTAGGTCAGTGCTGCTTAGTGAAGGACACATGGAATAATTTTGAAAACATTCTGGAATACTCAACTTCGATTTTTGAAAGATGTAAACGCGTTTCTAGAGTCTCATACCTAGAAGCGAAAAGAATATTTCTAACCTTAGATTACTTTTATGTTGCACAAAAAAAGACTCTTTACTGTTATTGAAGGGCACATTGCTCGGTATGATTATGTGTCATGAGTCACGGTAGTGTATTTCGCCGGTAGGTACTCAATATGTATAAGTACATAGAGACATTAGTCGAGACAGCATTCCCTAATTGTGATGTAATACGTGCTTCAATGTATACTCTTCTTAATAGATTTTTTTTAAATTTTTTCTTTAAATGCATATCACGTTAGTTCAATTTAATTCTTAATTTATTAATAGATATGTATATCTTTAATCTACAACATTTCAGACGTAGAGCCATCAAAATTGATTTAATATTTTTATTTAAAAACTATTTACAATTATTTTATGTAATATATTTTTAAATGCTCTTAGAGTGTTCTAGTTTTAATTATTTTGACTTTAATTACAAATATTTATGAAATGAAATTTTACAATAAATTTAATATGTAATAATGTTTACAAATAATCGATGAGAATATAATAATACAGTATTTTAATATAATTAAGTAACAATTACGATACTTACACCCTAATATAAATTTTAGTAAGAGGACAAAAACAACAAATTACAATATTTATTTAGCAAAGAATTTTAATATCATTAATATTAACACCAGATTTACGGACTGAACCAATTTGACTCATTCAAAGTTATTTCAAAATCATAATTTATATGTAAAAAATGTTTTTATTAAATTTTTTAATAATAAATCTTTCATTTCATTTAAAGTAGAACTAATTTCTATGTATAAAGTTTCAATTTTCGTGTATTATTCAAATTATCTCACTTTGGTAAAAATAGGTATAATCAACGTCAGTGAATCTAGTGTTAACACAATGTGTTTTTACTGTTGCTTTAATGTTTATTAGAAATTATTAATTTTCGCTTATGTCATGTCATAAATTGCACACGAATGATATGAATACGACGAACGTGATTGTTAAGTATATTTAAGAATATTTCTTAAAATAGGAAATATTGAACTAAATGCTGAAGTAATATAACAATAGACACAATGTGGTTCAGACAACCCGTCCATCCCATTTAAAATACAGAAAATGCACTGCTTTAATCTATTTAAATATGTCATGAACTTCATTCCACATGCCCTTTTAAATAATGGCACTTTCAGTTTATACTGTAGGTTGGGAAAATATTATTCGATCCAGAGATCCAATTATTTTTTATCTCTTTTAGATTTTTTATGGGAAAAGGGCAAGCATTTGAAATGGTATGTTCGATAAAGCTCAGATTGTTTGTCGTAATTATGTAAAAGTAAATTTTTGTTATTTTTAATGGAGTGGATGGGTGGGTTTGAAATTACCTCAGTAATAGTACATTGTGTTATAAGGGCAGAAAGTTGACGATTGTAAACGAATGTGATGTTGGCAGCACGAGCGAAGCGAGTAATTCTATCATACGTGTGCAATCGGCAATATCCGGGCCGAGTAATACACGATATTTTTTATTACCAGTGTATGAAAATAAGTTGGCCTAACAAATTATGTAACATAATTAATAATAATTTAATTGAAAGAATAAATGAACAAAAGGCTATGAAAGGAATAGGAAGTACGATAGGGGTTGACCAGGGGCCGAATCCCCCTACGGGGGTACGTGGACGGAGCCCCCGTATAACACACGAAGCTTTTGGGTGTTAAATTTTTTAATTATTATTTATAATTATGTTTACGCTCTTCTATTTTTTATTAGTTTCATTTTTTCCAATATATATATATATATACAGGGTGTAACGAAACGACCGCATTTTCTCGTAACTGGAGGTTCGGGGTGACAAACTGAGTGCACGTGTAAAATTTCGTTCGAATCGTTCAAGAGGTTTAAAAGTTATTTACATTTAAAAATCACCCTTTTTCGGTCCTTTTCGAACGACTTTGATTGCACAATGGAAAGTGAAAAAACAATTGATGAACACCCCAATTAGAATGTAAAAGTTATCGATCGCACGCGATAATACTTTTGCTATTTATTCCATTAATCTGGCTATCAGATCAATTTTAAAAATAGCAAAATCCTTTTCATAACATTTCCAATTCAACTCAGTACAGTTATCATTGACTGAATTTATGGAAAGAGCGAGAAGACGCAATGAAAAGGAAAGTATCAGAAACTAAGATGCCGCGCGAACGCACTGATAATTTAATAGGAAACGCATGAGGGCATTCTCTTTCTACTAACGAAGCTAAAGAGAATGATTCAAAATCAATACATTAATGATAGAGAGAACTAAACTTACCCATTTAATGTTCTCAAAGTTCTTTCACATCGAAGTTTTCGAAAAAGCTTCAAACTTGCTCTTCGATGATTTCCAGAAAGCACACTATCACTGTTTTTGCATATAAGCATTCGTGAATTTAAACAAATTAGGTATTAACCTACGTTTCTTCAAAACACCGGTTAATTTGACACTTTTGAACTGTTTGAAGTATGCTGAAGAGAAAGAGAGAGAGACACAGAGAGGAAAAATAATAAGTAATTCGTTTCGACTACTCTTAATCAGCCTACTTCAAACAGTTCAAAAGTGTCAAATTAACCAGTGTTTTGAGGAAACGTAGGTTAATACCTAATTTGTTTAAATTCACGAATGCTTAAATGCAAAAACAGTGATAGTGTGTTTTCTGGAAATCATCGAAGAGCCAGTTTGAAGCTTTTTCGAAAACTTCGATGTAAAAGAACTTGGAGAACATTAAATGGGTAAGTTTAGTTCTCTCTATCATCAATGTATTGATTTTGAATCATTCTCTTTAGCTTCGTTAGTAGAAAGAGAATGCCCTCATGCGTTTCCTATTAAATTATCAGTGCGATCGCGCGGCATCTTAGTTTCTAATACTTTCCTTTTCATTGCGTCTTCTCGCTCTTTCCATAAATTCAGTCAATGATAACTGTACTGAATTGAATTGGAAATGTAATGAAAAGGATTTTGCTATTTTTAAAATTGATCTGATAGCCAGATTAATGGAATAAATAGCAAAAGTATTATCGCGTGCGATCGATAACTTTTACATTCTAATTGGGGTTTTCATCAATTGTTTTTTCACTTTCCATTGTGCAATCAAAGTCGTTCGAAAAGGACCAAAAAAGGGTGATTTTTAAATGTAAATAACTTTTAAACCTCTTGAACGATTCGAACGAAATTTTACACGTGCACTCAGTTTGTCACCCCGAACCTCCAGTTACGAGAAAAGGCGGTCGTTTCGTTACACCCTGTATATATATATATATATATATATGTTATTTTGTTTTCAGCCCTATGGTTGTAAGTAACTTTTCGTTCCATTTTAAACCCCCTACGGTTGAAAATGAAACAAAACGCTACTGCGCATGTGCGAGTAACGGTAGCATGAAAACAGTCACATTCGACCCCGAAAATTAAGCTGAAAACAGCAATTTTTCATACACGTGTAATAAAAAAATATATATAAATTGATGGTTTGGTGTATAACACAGGATATAGAAATATTGAAGTAACCAATTAAACCAAATTTACAAATTGTATGTAACTTAATAAATTCAAATAATCATTTGAAAAGATTTTATAATAATTTTTATACATTTTTATAATAATATATCCCCAATTTAACGGTTGACCATCAATATTTATATGATTTTTGCTAACGCGCATGTTCTATCAAGTGAATCACACATACATACATACACACAATATTAATTTTTTTATCAATTTAAATGTCCCTAGGCACAAAGAGCCTATCTTAGTGACATCTTGTTTGTAAAATAAAGACGATTGGCAGATAACGTTTTAAAATAGAAGATTACTTTTACTATCGCGAAATATATATTTTTTTGTTATTAAGTAATATACAATTTAAAATTGTTTTTTTATAAAAATTAAGAGATTAAACGAAAATAAGGGAATGGAGTGTCTAGCTTTGTGATAGTAGGCATATTTATTTCATTGTCTCTTCAATCTCATTGATGCCTAAGATGTAACTCAGCGTAAGAAGAAAAACATTCATTGGTTTCGTCATTCTGATTACAGGTAATTATTTAATAAATATTTGAATAATTTCAAATCTGAAATAATAGATTATTATTATTTTTCAATTAACACTCACCTATTTTTTGATTGAAAAAAATAGATACGTCATTATATTTACATAATTTCTTTCTTCCTCGTGTTCAGTTTTTTTAAATTAATATGTACGGTCCTTATTGTTGCTTCAAATAATAAAATTTATTGGAAGGTACAAGAAATTATCGTCAAACTGAATTTAATTTTTAATGTTCTTTTAAGTTTGCGTAATATGTTACTTCTGAAATAATATTTTATCATTATTTTTCAATTATTGTATATATTGTGTTGAAAGTGATGAAATAGTTACCTCTTTCCAATTATTTCACACCTACTCCATTTTTAGTTTTATTGTTTGTAAATATTATATTTTTTATATTCCAGTTAATTGAACTTGTAGAACAAACAGTAATTGTTATATGATTGTATCTATAATTAAAATAGTTGTAAAAATATACTTTTTAAAAAATTATTTTATATAATGTAATTATTAGTTATTAACAAAGAATTAATACCTATGCTGTTCTGATTTAACAGTTTATCCCGTATTCATCTTTTTACTGAATATCAAGAAAGATGGGAGACGCAAGATTATAATACTTTTGTTATCCCTTTGACTGATATTCTTAGGACTATAAAACAATAATTCTGGAACAAAAATTATATTTATATCTCCAATGAATGTATTTGTATTTTTGGAGCAATAAGACAAAACATAGAAATATATTTCAATCAAGTAGCAGCCAATACATTTTTTTAGTCTTAATATCTCTTACACAAGTGAGCAAAAAACAAATACATAATTACTGTTTTTGTATATAATAATCAAGTGTTATAGAATCCATGATTTATTTTTTATTTATATATAACGGCAAGGTAAATAAAATTTTGTAATTAATACCTTGAATTACATAATGGATTTATATGGTTTTCTCTTATTGCTTACGATTTAAAATTAAACAACAATTTACTTCTTCTATGCTGTCTTAATTTAGTATAAAATTTTTTTCCAATTTTCTTGGTTTTATTGACAATCATTGTATTGAGATGTATAATGCCGGTTCTCGCTCACTCTCAACTTTGAATTTTCGTTGCTAGCACTACTGCGACAGATATGCATTTAGGATTTCTTTCGGCTTGACAAAAATACGAACTCCTTTTAATTTTCTAATACTGTTACCTTTAATGTCACAACTTTGCTTTATAACTGCTTCGCTTGGCTTACAACTATTACAGCAGGACACTTGGGTCCCGAATTTGATATAACTCCTTCTCTCAACATGGCTTCTAAACAAATGCAAGTTAACGCTACGACGGCTATTAACGCGCACGCAGTCCGCAGCCTTGAGGTTTTGATCGATTCCAATTGGTCAATGCAATATTCGTTCAGCGCGTAATACAAAATCCTAACATATTATATACATTCCATTATCATTCGCTTGCTATACTTAAAATTTATAAATTTCGGATAACAATAGGCACATAACTATATAAATATATTTACATTTTGTACGTATACTTAATACGTAATAGGGAAATTAATAAATAATAAGTAACTTTTATCAGTACACAGAGAGAAATATTAGCTAATATTAATAAAAAAAACTATAAATTAAACAAATTAATAAATCGTTAAAAAAAAATATAATTATTTGACTGAAAATACTGAATGTGTTGATTTGATTAATTACACTTTATTTGAATTAAGAATATCTAAGAATAGTTCAAGAAGATACTTATCGTTTTGAGAATATAATTGATAATTTATTTTTATTTTTTATAAAAAATTGTCTAAAAAAGATTTAATCTTTTCTCTCTGTGTATAACAGAATACAATGAATCTTTTCGGAAAAATTGGTTACACATTTGTTATTATTTCAGTAATTTAGAATTAGTAGGTATATTATTCTACTGGTGCTTCAATTTTTGTTCATTTATAGGACATGTAATCCGACGAGTCTAATTGCAGACTAATTTCTTTCACATACAAAAACAAAAATTGAAGTACTTGTCATCTATGAAATTTTCTGTATGGTAATTTCCAAAGCTAGCTGGAAAGTGAACATTTATATTCTAAAATGATAATCATAATTTATGAGTATTGAAAAATTCATTTTGTTTACTAACTTTGCATAGTACAATACATAAATAGTACATTGTGTTATAAGGACGAAGGTAGACGATTGCAAACGAGTGTGAAGTTGGCAGCGTGAGCATTGCGAGGGCGGTCATCACACGAGTGCAATCGTCAACCTTCGTCCCTTGTAACACAGGATACTTTTTATCACAAGTGCATGAAAAGTGGCTGTTTATCCGCATAGTTTTTGGAATCGAAAGAGGGTCTAAAGTAACTTTCCGTTCGATCAAAAACTCCCAAAGGACGAAAGTATAGTAAACCGCTATTGCGCATTTGTGAGTATGACTAGCATGATAACAGTTATTATCGATTCCAAAAACTAGGGTGAAAACAGTCACTTTTCATGGGCGCGTGATCAAATTTCATTTTAACATTCCTACTCCAACATAACATCTTCATTGCATGAGCGTTTAACTTTGTTAATTTATATTAACGCTCGTGCTCCAGCATAATGCCTTCATCGCATGAGCGTTTAACTTTGTTAATTTATATTAACGCTCCTGCTCCAGCATAATGCCTTCATCGCATGAGCGTTTAACTTTGTTAATTAATATTAACGCTGCTGCTCCAGCATAATGCCTTCATCGCATGAGCGTTTAACTTTGTTAATTTATATTAACGCTCCTGCTCCAGCATCAAGAGACACGGTAGTGTCTCGACGGCAAGTACATATAAAAGTAGATAATGACATGTCTATACCGCCGAGCACTACCGTTAACTTATACAGTAGGTTTGGCCGCCTCAATTTTCAAACCGAGTTATTTCCGTGAATGATCCACTGTCATGATTTAAGTAAAGCTTTCCTTAAACTAGTTTGGAACAAGCTTTCATTTAAAACCATGAACATTAAAAACGGTTCATGCAATCCAGAGATCTCATACTGAGTTAGCTATATATATATCGAAAATTGAGATTCTTCTCCTTCATAATCTTCTTCTTCTTCTTCTCCAGCCAGAGTGTATGTCTCGGGCTGAAGTTGGCTGCTTAATGTAGGTTTAGTGACGTCAGTAGACGTAAACGTAAATATAGTTGCACACAGTCGTAAACAGTGTGTCTGTGTGTATCTCCTAGATATATGATTTACTTCGTTTATTACGGTAAATCAGGTTAAGCTGCAAGATTGACAGTATTAACCTTAAAACAATTTGAACCTAATTATGAAATAAATAAATGGAAAAACATGATTAGGCTGTTCTTATTTAAATTTGATGAGGTTATACTCATTAAAAGGATTTTTAACTACATAAAGGAATCAACAGATTAGATAAGTATAAAAATGAATTTTATGATACAAAATGTAATATATTTTCTGGTACTTTGTGTGATTTTATTGCAGATTAAATAGTGATGTGTTTATTATCTGACTGCTAAGGGTCGAGCTGTGTGGAGTGAAAGATTAAAATATAATATACACCGTGTCTCTTGATTGCTGAGGATGAAACTACGTGGATTGAGTTGCTGAGGATAGAGCTGACTGGATGAAGTAAGATTAATATTTATATATTTTTAACACAGCCAAAAAGAAGTATACTGTCAACATTTATGTGCATCGGTGATTATCCAGAGTATATATAAATTGCAAGAAATTTTTAAGGTATTTGAAAACCATATGCTAAACTTCCAGGTATTGAAATCATTAACAAAATACATTTTTAGTTGTTTCTTCTCTTTAAACTGATGTGGGTTTCATCTGTCCGATAGGTTATACCTTTGTCAAGAATTAGCAGCATAAATGTGACAGTAATTGGTGCTAAAAAGAAATGTGGTATGCAAAACGACAATGTCAGCTTTAATTATATGCTGGATTGTAGTTTATTTAAAGCTTTGCGAATTGCTTGTCCAGTCATGCCCCTGTATCACCCCAAGCAGCTGATGGACTTACTGAAGTTTCGCAAAGTCAGAAGTTGGTAAAAAGTCAAATGTTGATTAACAAATGGAATGATTCATGTTTCTTTAAAATATTATTTTCTTTGAAGAATTGAGATCTTTAAATGATGAATTTTATTTTAGGTTTACTCAGATGTTATCATTTAGTATTTTACAGTCACTGTGCAAGTGTATTATAGCAAATAGTAATACTTGTGCTTTGACTTAAATACATTTGGTACAATTGAATTAAAAATCCAAGGAGGAAGGTTCGCACACATACTGACTATTGGAGTTGAATCAACAATTGGGCTTTTCACTCCTGCATTCTGGTACTAGAAACAGGCAAAGATGCAAGCATTGAAAGATTGGCAAAGTAAGAATAAGCCAATATTCAGAAAAACGTCATCCATTGCTCGGCCATAATTTAAGGATGAGACTCATTGGATGAAGTTCTGTAAAATTGAATTAATAACTGTTGATTGTTTTCCTCTGCTACCTATGCTAGTATTCTAGGCCAAAGGCAGTATACTGGTCATTAGTATGGATGAAAAAATGCACGTTTATTCTCAATTGAAATTCAGTCCAAAAATTAATGGTTTCCACTTCATTTTGCAGCTCCAGAAATCCGACCAGTTTCAACAGTGTATAGATATTAGCGAAACGAACACATTTGACGACTCTGGCACAGGAAATGTTATAAGGACGACTCGCCAATGTATCTCCTATATCACCTTTGTCAAGAATTAGCAGCATAAATGTGATATTAATTGGTGCTAAAAAGAAGCGTGGTATGCAAAACGACAATGTAAACTTTGAATATATGCTTGATTGCAGCTTATTCAAAGCTTTGCGAATTGCTTGTCCAGTCTTGCCCCAGTATCAACTCAAGTAGTTGATGAAACTAGTGAAGTCTAGCAAGGTCAGATGGTGGTAAAAAGTCAAATGTTGATAAACAGAAAATGTAAATTAATTAAAACATACATTTTAATTAATTATTTTTATATGTTGATAGTATGTTTATTGATTTATGAAAAAGTTAATCAAACTTTTATTATAGTGAAACTGAAAACATTAAACAAGTAGCCGGGGCATTAATTATGAAGTTCATTTGTACAGAATGCATTACAAATATCAATAAATTCAATGTGTTGACTGTGATATTTTTTCAATGTTAATATATATTATTTTATTAGTTAAGCGCTGCTGTTTCAAAAAATGAGAAGTGTGGAAATTTTCTTTAAATTCTGTAGAAAAATTAAAAAAATTATTTAATTTTTTAAATATTATACTCTTATAAAACGTTATGAAATCCCACAAAAAACAGACTTCGCCTGTAAAAAATGGCGGCAAGTACATAAACCATTTAGCATAAATAATATAGTAAAATTATCCAATTAAAAAAGTAGTGAAATCCAAATATTAGGCAAGTGTATTTTTTCACCTTAGCAAAAGTTAAATTTTTGAAAAAAAAAGGAACAACAAAGTTACTTGCCGGGCCCGTAATGTCCATGCACAGTGGGAAATTGAATCGTGTGTGAGATTCAGCTATAGCGTAGTACAGCAAATTTCATGTTAAAATACAGAGTGAAGTTAGCCGAACCACAGACGATTCTATTTCTCACTGTGCATGGACATTACGGGCCCGGCAAGTAACTTTGTTGTTCCTTTTTTTTTCAAAAATTTAACTTTTGCTAAGGTGAAAAAATACACTTGCCTAATATTTGGATTTCACTACTTTTTTAATTGGATAATTTTACTATATTATTTATGCTAAATGGTTTATGTACTTGCCGCCATTTTTTACAGGCGAAGTCTGTTTTTTGTGGGATAATGCCTTCATCGCATGAGCGTTGTTTTTTCTTTTAAATTTTTGTTTATCATTTATATTCAATATTTTATTATTGTATATTAAATTTAAATTTACATAACTATGTAAGTTTATAATGTGTACCTTTCTGCAATAGATTTAACCAGATCTCTGAAATAATACATTCTTTTCAATTGACAGTTTGGTAAATTTGGTAATGGTACATAGTGAGATATTTTCATTTTATCAATTTCTGACTTTATAGCCACGTTATCTGGTGGCAAATCATAAATACTTTTATTCTTAATTTGGTTTTTTTGTAGCCCGTTTGCATTAATTAATTTAAAATAAATCCATTTTCGTATAGAGTTCATGTCACTATTTGAAAACTCTAATTCTTGCCCACTCAATAATATATATGACCATAACATCAAGTGTACACCACAATTTAATGTACTTCCTTGATGAAGAATATCTTTTGGAATGCATAAAGTCCATGTATTCCAATAAAATGGAATATCTTTTCTTTTAAATAATTTCTCAATGAAACTGCTACAATTTTTTATTAAATTATTCGGTGGATCTCCGTGCATGGAATCTACATAAACATAATATTTATTGATAAAGTCAATAACTATTAATGTCCAGTGATTATTTTTAAAAATAGGGATAAGCCATATATTAAAGGTCCAGGCTTTAACTGAAGCAGCCCATTTCACAAATCCACAACGTATTGTTGTGGGATTTAAAATCCAATGTGAAAAATGGGAGTCAAAACATAAAACATGTTTATTATTTGATTCAATTATGATTGCATTGATAAATGCATCTATAATATTGTCTTCTATGGGACAATTTGGTTTTAGAGTTGCAATACTATTTTTATCAATTGTTATATTGCATATATTTAAATCACTTTTATAGTCAAAATCTAAATAGTCCACAATGTCTAACCATGGTTTTGAGTTAGACAAAAATTTTATATTTACTGAGCATTTTTTTTCTTCTATTTCTACACTCTGCTTTTCTCTTTCATCATCATTATTTATTTTACATTCAATATTTAATGTTAAATTATTATTCGTGTTTTCATAAATTTCTTCTGTTATTGCAATTTGTGCCATTTCTAATTCATCATCTTTGACACCCATAATTTCTTCATCAACATTTGCTGCAATAAATATTTGATCATCAAAATATACTGGTTTTGTTCGTTTATATTTAGGTTTAACTTTTTTATCAACCCATTTTTCTTTTATCAAATCGGGTGCATATTTTCTGCTCTTTTCTTTATTCTTTTGTCTTTCTGTAGTTAACTTATATATTCGTTGTTTATATTTTCCTTTTATAATCTTTGACATTTCATCAATAAATTTAATAACAGACAGTCTCAACTTTTTATTAAATATATGTGATTTAACAATTTTAAACCAGTTTTCAACCGACGCATTACTATCTCGTTTAACGTTAAATTCTTTCAGTATCACGGCTGACCATATAGGAAAATATGGCATTAAATATCTTAATAAATATTTAATATATGTTATACAATAGAAATGATTTTTAATTAAAAATTGTTTCTTCTTTCTTAATAAAGATGTTCGCTTATTTTTTTTATTTAATATGTTATTACATTTAAATTTTCTGTCATACAACTGTTTGAAATATTGATAAAATGGAGAGCCATGAGTTAGGCTTTTCCAGTTGTTCATTTGATTAACTTTGTTACATTCACGTATCAAATTTCTATGACTTTTGTCATCATTTTTCTTTATGTTTTTTAAATTAATTTTTGTAAAATCAATATTTCTAATATCGCTTTGTGCTTTATTTCTTAAATGTTTTCGACCAAATACTTCAATAATATTATTAAATATCATTTTGGCTTCTATCATGTTTCTCGTGTGCAATAATTTCGTTATAGCTCTTCCTGCTAAAATTCTACAGTCTTTACTTTTAGTTATTTTATTCATTTTTCTTAAAACTGTATTTAATAAATGTACAGAACATACATGTAAAATAGTGTACCTTTCTGTAAATTTTTTAGTTTCTTCTTTTATTATATATCTGAACGCTAATTTTAAATAGCGGGAAAGATCCATTGCATTAAATGTGATTATGCAAGATTGAATTAAAGCCAAACTGAAATCTGTTTCTATTTTTTTAATAACTACTTTTCTTGCCGTCAATTCCTTAATGGCATATTGAAAAGTACTTAAAAAATTAGATATAGATGGTATGTTATGGCTGTCTGTAATGTATTCTGCAATTGGTAAGGGACCATAATCTTTAGAGCCTGGTAAAATAAAGGCATAATAGTAAAGAGGTTTGTAATCATCATCTTTAAACAAATCGGTATTTATTTTTCTTTTATATGGATGCATAATAATGGATCCAGTGGCATCTAAATGACATTTAATGCTATTTTGTGGCAAAGAAAGCATATATTTAATTATGATCTCTGAAAATAAAATCACTTTAAAAGGATTTAAAGATACATCTTGAATATATCCATTGACTTTTTTTCCTTTCCATTCGCTTACCAATTTCTCTTTTAATTCCATTAATGCAATTATATCATTTTTATCAAATTGCAAACGGATATTACCTTCACTTTTAATTTTTTGAATTAAATGTAAGCTAGGTGTTTTATTAAGATTTCCATATTCCAAACAGATATCTGGTGTTGAAGTAATTTTTTCAAGTACGTACGTACTTGGTTCTTTTCCACGCAATTCATCTCTTATCTCCTCTCTTTTATTTATTCTTATAAATCGCCGATGGCTTTCTCCTTTCTCGTGTTCAATAATTTTATTTGTAAATATTGAAATATTAACATCTTCTTCTTTATTGATTAAATCTGAAGTAGTGAATTCAAATTCAACCTTACATTTTGAATTCTTACAAATAGCTTTCGCTGTAAATGTTCTACCCCGTTTACCTGTGTAGAATTTATGCCACATAAATTTTAAAACGCATAAAGGATAAATTCTTTCAAAATATGAATTAAATGAATCAGTCCATCCTTGCTTCAGTCTAATAGTTATTTCACCTTTGATCAAGAATTCCTTCCAAAATTTAGCTGGCATAATGAGGGTAGAATCCAATTGTTTTGAAAAAATATTTAATTCCGTTTTTTCATTTTTTCCATATTTTTCTATATCATTAGTAGTATGTAAATTTTCCATACTACTTGTTGTAATATCAATATCATCATTAAGATAGTTTAGATTATCTATACCTATTTTACAGATACTTGTATCTAAATGATGATATTCATCTTCAATATTCAGGATACAGTCTCTTGTACTATATTCATTATCAGTAAATACGTCTATAGTTTCAAAATTCTGAATGTTATTATTTTCAATAAAATAATTATTTGTAACATTGGAATTTTCACTTTCAGTAGTTTCAACTTTTTTGTTTTTTAATTTTTCGCAATTTTCTATATTTTCTTTCAGCTCAATAAGAAACGCTTCAATTTCTTTTACATGTCTACTAAATGTTACAAATAAACTTTTTGCGTTTGCTTGTATCCTTGATTTACTTGATTTATTAGATAAGATGGATTTTGCTATGTTAAACCAAAAAGAATTTGGTTTACTGTATTTAACAAAATCTTTACTATTTATAAAATTTTCAAACTTAAAATTTGTATCTGTTTCATAAATCACTTTTGCTATTTTCCGCAATGTATTTTCTCTATTAAAAGGCATAATTGGGTTCACTTGGAGCTAAAAATAAATTAATTTCTATATATATATATATATATATTCTTTCTCTTAAATATTATAAAACAGATGGATATTTAAAAATTTGGTTTCACCAAATTTTTTAAATTCGCTCCTTTTATCTCAATGCACCAGTCCACCCCTTCAACCTATATATAAATAAGAGAAACTTTTTATTATCAATATTAAGACAAACGAATTATTGATTTATTGTACGTTTTCCTTTATAATCAATGTAAGTGTTCTTACGCAAAATAAAACCAATAATAGGCATTTAAAAATTACAGTTGTTTCCATAATATTATTTCCTAGTTTACGTTTTTCATGATTTAATAAAGATCAATTTTTGTTTGGAAATCAAGAGACACGGTAGTGTCTCGAAAGCAAATACATATGAAAGTAGATAATGACATAAACTGCAGGCAAAAAGTTAATTACCATTTGTTAAAATTATCAAATAGACAGGCTCTCCTTCAAGTACGTGTAGTTTGGCAACTCTAAGAGGTAGAACAAATTTAAAAATATCGTCGTGAAGCTTATTAAATTCCGCGTCCTACTGCATTAATTTGATTTAGAAAAATCTAATGAGTACCTGTATTAAAGGAAAGGAACATAAAAACATTTTTGACGCCTCTATATTTATGGATATCAAATTTCAATTCTTTGCATCGCTCATAATAATTGTCTGAGGCATTTGAAATTTAAGTAGATGAAAGCTTGAATCTTTAGCTTTCATTGAAATTCAAAAACGTTTATAAATTCTTATTAGGTCCGCAGTTATTTGATATTTAACGAAGCAGTGCTAGGCCAGCATTTTTTCCGTAAAACATCTGATCGATAAGTTCTTGAATCAATTTCAGGTCTGTATAAATTATGGGTGCCAAAAGGGGGAACCACGTTTAACTTTTATTTCATTTGATTAACAACTTTTCTACGGTTTCAAAAAAATTAATGAAAGCTTTAATACAATTAATATATTTATATTTTTATTGATTGAATTGGAACACGTAGTATTGTTAATATTCAAAATAAAAAAGTTAAAGTTGGTACCCGTTTGGCATCCATAAATTAGACCGACTTGCATTTGTTGTTAGAGCTCAGCAAACAAATGTTTTGCGGACAAAATGCTGGTGGCACACTGCTCGACTAATCGTCAAATAACTGGGGACCTAATAATAATTTATATATGTTTTCGGTCCTAAATGAAAGCTTAAGTTTCAAGCTTTCACATACTTAAGTTTCAACTTCGTAAGACAATTACTATAATTGGTGCAAATCATTCAAATTGGATATCCATATATAAAGAGACATAATAAATTGTATGATATCTCTCTTCTATAATATGGTCATCTATTGGTTTTTTTTAAATCAAATCATTAAGATTGGACGCGGAATTTTATAAGCTTCCCAACGGTATATTTAAATTTCTTTTAACTCCTAGGTCTGCTAAACCACTCACACATAAAGAAGAGCATGTCATTCTGACAATTTTGTCGGGTGGTTCTAAACTTTTGGCCTGCAGTGTATATATATATATATATATATACAGGGTGTCCCACTTAAAGTGACCCACAGCATAGATGAGCATAGATACAAAAACATGCGTATCTTTTTAACTATAAGAGATATTCAATTTTTGCATATAACTTTTTTCAAAGCCAATAACAAGAGGCTCAGAAAAGGTCCTACGCAAAAATTGAATATCTCTTATAGTTAAAAAGATACGCATGTTTTTGTATCTATGCTCATCTATGCTGTGGGTCACTTTAAGTGGAACACCCTGTATATACATAGCTGTCGAAGCATTTTTTTATATATCAAGTTTGACCGTCCTAATTTTCTAACCAATTTTTCTCCGTGATTAATCCATTATCATGATTTAAGCGAAGCTTTTCTTAAAATGGCTTTTTCATTTGAGCCCATGATCATCAAAATTGGTTCATGCGATCCGTAGATCTCATCCTATGTTAGTTAAATATATATAAAATTAAAATTCTTTTTCTTCTCCTTCTACAGCCAAGGTGTATCTCCCGGGCTGAAATTGGTCGCTACAAGCTAAAATTCATGACCTGGCCTGCAGTTGGCTGATATGATTGTGATTAATTTGATGTATACTTTATTTGAAGTAAACTGACGTAAACGTACATCTAGTTCATAAACCTATACTGGCATAACCCTAATATTTTGATCAAAATTACTCGCCTACGATGATAGTATGATATAATTAAAACTGTGGATAATTAAATAAAATAAGGAATAAACTTGAAGAAGTCACCAATAAAATCAGATAAGTAACACTGTATTGTAAAATATGTTAAAATTTAATATTTGGTGGTACTTTGTGGGGTTTTTTTTTTAGATTAAATTACAATAATGCTTTTTTGAAAGATATAGTATATTCAAAAAATCTTCATTTATCTAGAATACAAGTTAACCAGGACTTGGATTTGAGCTATTTGTACGATGATACATTTTTACAAGAGAAACAGACAGATCCAAGCGCTACAAACCCTTAGTTTTAAGAACATTAGGTCATCAAGAAATGAAGAAAATAGATGTGGTACAAACTTAAATACTGGTAAGCCAATGATATATGATTCATGTTTCATCAAAAATTTATTTTCTTCGAAGAATTTAGATTGTTAATAGTAAGCTTCATTTTAGGCTAATCGTAGTGCCATTGTTTAATACTTTTCAGTCACTGTGCAAGTCTATTATAGAAAATGGCAATACTCATCATTTGACTCAAGAGTATTTGGTACAACTCAGTTGTTTCCAAGGAGAGTTGTTCGCATATAGTGACTGTCGAATTTTTATCAAAGATTATACTTTTTACTCCTGTATTCTGAGATTTGACACAGGCAAATATGAAAGTCATGAAAGATTAGCAAAGTATCATTAGACCAATGTTGCTAAAAACATCGTCCATTATTCATCTACAATTTTTGTATGAGATTCGTAGGATGAAATTACGAAAAATTGAGTTAACAACTGTTGAAGTTTTGCCACCGATACCTATGCAAGTATTCTGGACCTGAGATGGTATAATGATCATTATTATGAATTAAAAGATGTACGCGCGTTTATTCTCAATGAAAACTAAGTCCAAAAATCAGTTCTTTTCATTCCAATTTGCAGCATCATGAGTTCGACGAGTTTGAAGCTTGTAGAAGTTTACAAGACGAAGATGTAAAGAATTTGGCATAGGAAACGTCACAGCGAATATTCACCAATGTGTCTGTTATGCCACATTTGTCATGAGTTAGTAGCAGGATAAGCTTAACAATGCTTGGTGTTAAAAAGAAAATTTGTTTTGCTAAACGATACTGCTAGTTTCGATTATATGTGTAATTACAGCTTATTCAAGACTTTGCGAATTGCTTGTCCAGTTTTGCCACAGTATCGCTGTAACCAGTTCATGAAACTACTGAACTCTGGTAAAATCAGGTTGATAAAGGTTATCCTTGTTCATTTGGTGAGGTGTATTAGTAGTTTGTGCACGTGAAGAGATAATGATGAAAATTTCATGAAGCAACAAAGTGAATGGTCAAGATGAAGAACCATGTCGGTCCAGCTATGTGAGCACGATTACTTCATTTGAACCTTGGCGGCATAAACAACTCACTTTCCTTAAAGAATTAATTTTAAATTATGTTGAGATTACGTCCGTCTCCTCTGCCACTCTGGACGCTGCTCATAATCGTAAAAAAAAAAAATGCAGCACAGTCAACCAAAGATAAACAGGATTATAATGAATTGTTTCATAGGAATGTGTACGTGAGGGAATCGTTGCATGATATGTTGGAGGAAGAGTTTAAAGTTTCGTAGCAAAAAGATAGACATTTTTCAGTGCAGCAGAAAAATAAAAAAATATGTAGAATATTTTTCATTTCATAGGGAATATATCCATATAGATTAAAAAGTGAAGCTTGCTACGGAAAAGCTGTGACAAAATTGCCAAAGGCCCAAATACGCTGCGCACCCGGCTTCTAAGTCGTCTGCTGTTTACCGGCGCCTCTTCAGCGAATTAACAAAAAATTGTAGAAAAGGTTATTTCGTAATGATTGAAATATAAGGCATATGGCAAAACGTGGTACAATGGTACATTCGTATTTTTAAACAGAATTTTATGAGACTAGTCGTAATTATAGCCATTCTTCATGTAGATTGTTCTAAATAGCTAGCATATTTAATAAAGTTTATAGGTTTTTAGTTATGAATGATTGAAATTGCACGGCGTAAATACACATTTCTTAAAAAAGCATAGATCAACTGTTGCGCACGTCCATCTTTAATCGTTCATAATTGGAAAACTGTAAGCCGAGGGCCGAAAGTAAATTTTCGTTTAAGTAAAAACTCCCAAGGGCCGAAAGCAAAGTGTACCGCTACTGCGCATGTGCGAGTTAGACTAAAGTAGTGGTAGCTAGGGGGTTCCTGTGACACGGTGGTGAGGGGAGTGCGGGTGTGCGGGGGGAAGTGTCTTGGGTTTTCCTGTGACACGGTGGTGAGGGGAGTGCGGGTGTGCGGGGGAAGTGTCTTGGGTTCCTGTGACACGGTGGTGAGGGGAGTGCGGGTGTGCGGGGGGAAGTGTCTTCTTAAGAGCTAGGGTTTATTGGGTGATGAGGAGGGTGCGGGTGTGCGGAGGAAATGCTTTGGCTATGGGGAGTGAGAGAGAGAGAGAGAGATCCCTCTCACCCTCTCTTTCTCTCTTAGAGTCTCTCACCCCTCTCCCATCAGCCTAGGGCCCGGATGGTTAATTATCCTACGGGTCCACTAGTTCTCTAAGGCTTACCCCCTCTCCCATGTCACTAGGGTCCGGATGGTTAGTTATCCTACGGGTCCACTAGTTCCCTAAGGGTTACCCCTCTCCCATCACCCTAGGGCCCGGATGGTTAGTTATCCTGACAGTTACCCAGAGAACTTTTTTTTGTATTTTAGTTGGTGGAGGAAAAAGTTTCTTTTTTCTCCACTAGGTAGCGATCACGAAAATTACTGGGGCAGCTACACCGCTAGGGGTCCTAAGCATCTTACGGACTGCCATTTTTGATTTCTTAGTCCTGCCCTCGGAGGGTCTTTTCTCCCTCCACATACTTATCCTAGACCTTCCCACTATTTTCCTACTATGGACCCGCCATTTAACTTGATTTCACATTTAACCATTTTTCTTCCCTCTCAATCTACCTCTACACCATTGAAGGGTCTTTTTCCCTCCACATACCCATTCTATTCCCTCCTACTATTTTCCTCCTTGGGTCCTTCTTTTAATTTCACATTATACCTTTTTTGAACCTTGGGTACAGATTCCTTTTTTCTTATACAAGCTGTCGATAAATATAAAGTGAAAAAATATGCAGTATCAAGTGATTATTAATTTAGCGTATAGACAGAATTCTCCAGTAATTCATATAATTACAAGAATAATAGATGAAATTATGCAAAATTTATCACAAGCGGTAAATGAAGAAACAATCGAGACGCATGGAATGGAGTATGAAAATAGTAAGTTATTATGAATGAGATTGCATCATACATTTTTCTAAAATCTGATGATTTTTTACAGTAACACGCTGTATACAACTGTTGATGAGAGGTATCAGAATGATTGAGATAGAGGCAGGGATAATTCCGCAGGAAGAGGAGGAGGAGCAGGAGGAGGAGGAGGATGAGGAGGAGACAACGATGGAGGTAGCAAGGGCAGAAGAATAGCTTGATATTTTAAAATATTATATGTTAAAACTCTTTTTAGTTATATATATATATATATATATATTGAATAAAAGTATTATATGTTAAATCTTTTGAATATTGAATAAAAATTACTGTAAGCATATTATAAATGAATAGATTATTCATTACATCTTCCTGTAAGCATGCTCTACATGTTACATAGTTAACAGACATTATTTTTCCTTTTGCGAAACAATGGGGAGTGAAATTCTAGGGACCACCCAATGTTCCTCCTATGAGCTTTCCCAGGGCTCTCTAAAACTGACCCGATACCTTCTGTCCATATTTTACCCTCTCAACCAGTCTCTAGCTATTTTTTTTCGAGACTTTTCTCACAAACAGGTCAGATAAATGAGCCCACGTGCTAAACAGAGTCACAGTTGTGAAGTAAGATTGTCAAGAAGCCATTGATGCGCTCGATACTTTCTGACCATATTTTACCCTCTAAACCAGCCTCTAGCTATTTTTTCGTGACTTTTCCTCCCTCAAGCAGACCAGACAAATCATTCAGCCTCTAGCTATTTTTTTCTCAAGACTTTTCTCACAAGCAGAGCAGACAAATGATCCCACGTGCTAAACAGAGTCACAGTGTGACGTAAGATTGTCGAAAAGCAATTGATGCGCTCGTAAATTTTAAGCTGCACTCAGGATATGTCCTTAAGATGCTAGTATTCCCAACCCAAGTAATAATGGACGTATATTTCACGACTCGTTTCTAAATAATGAAAAGTTTATATTTTAAACTGTCATTACTTTATCTGAGGAACGTGACTATCTGCACCATCTAGTACGTGTTATGACACGTTTGAATTAAATATATTTGTTTTAGATGACGGTTATTTGATCTGAAGAACGTGTATCTCACGACTTGCTTTTAAACAATGAAAAGTTTATATTCTAGACTGATGTCACTTTATATAAGGAACGTGTATATAATTAAATGGATTTATTTATTTTAATTAACAACTACTTGATCTAAAGAATACATGTATCAACAGGTTTAAAATAATGAATTCTCTTTGAAATCTACAATCATGAGTGAGTAACCCATCAAAAATGTCGTTCGCCTGCAACAGTCCCTCCACTCTCAATTTCCAATAAGCGTGTATATCTTATCCCTTCCTACGATATTATTCAAAGCCACCCAAGTTTCGTTTGCCTGCAACACTTCCCCTACTCTCAATTTCCAAGTGTGTATATCTTATTCCCTCCTAGGATATTATTCAAAGTCACCCACGCTAGCAATTAGGAAATTTCATTCAGTCTCGATTAGAAGCGTGAAGCAGTCGAAAGTTCAAGTCTGTAACGCTGCAGTCATAATATTTTATTGTGGTGTAATAGCAGTATTGAAGCTTCAAGCAGTACAAAGTACCAGTTTCACGTTGCAGATAGAATATTTTTTTATTGTCACGTAATTGTCGTAGATAATCTTTAGAAGGTAAGAATTATTTTTTCTTTTTTACGTTATTCTCTATTCTTAATATTATTTTATTATTATAGAAATGGATTTAACTAAGATTAATGAACTCGCAACTGTAGAACCAAAAACTTTTATAAAACTGAATACTTTGGAGATTGGGGGGTCATACCCAATAACTGAATTATCGAAAATTAAAACCAAATATGGGGAGAGAATAATAGCAAAGCTGCTTACGAAGGAATGGTTCTTCTTGCCTGCGAGGATGATGGCATTACTGGAAAAACCAGAACAATTCAAGAATTTTCAAGATGCAGCTTCAAATCAAATATTAACATTCACGTATCATGGTGGAAATTACAATAATATGACATTTGCAATTGTTAGTCAAATTTCAAAAGATTAATTTAGAAAACATTTGTAAGGAATAATTTAAACACAAATAAATGATTATTATATCTTATTTATTATTTTTTTCCTTCATTATAATGATAAGCTTAACTATAGTCTATTAGCGATTAACATACATTTCTAACTATTAGCGATTAACTTACATAACTAACTATTAACGATTAACTTACATTTCTAACAATACTTGTAAGCAGGTTATATTCAACAATTTTATCATGTATAATTAAACAATACGCAGTAGTATTACTTGCAATATTTTTAGAACAATCGATCTCTATTTTAACGTCAACTGTGCCAGATTTAATAGATTCGTTTTGATGCGAACAATCAATGACAAAGAGAGGGCCATATTCTAAGAAATTGTTGTAATCAAGCATTGGTTTCGACGGTTTTTCTCCAGCATAATAGGATTGGATAAATTTAACATACATATCATATAGTACAGAAAATCGTGATTTTTCAGTATCAGTATCAAGTCGATCATACGGATAAAATTCAGAATTAAGATAGACTTTAATATCACGAACAAAACTATCATCGAAGTCAAGCACCTTCATATGCTGCGTATTCTTCTTATTTGTTCTAAATGCTAGAATAACGTATCGAGGCTTCTCCAATTGTGTTGCAGCTTTTACAGCCCACGTATGCCTCTGTGTTTCTGGTAGAAGCGGGTATTCGTAGAGTTCCCAGGATCGAAAAGCCATGGTGAGGCTTTTGTTTTGGTCGATAATACGTAGAAATTGAAGTTTTGTGTATTCATTCAATGATATATGAGGAATTCTCCATTGCACTTTTTGAACATCAATTTTGGAGTCGGTGATTTTCGTTGAAGAATATATCGAATTCGTATCATTACGTGCTCGAATGAGAACGAGCTCATGACGTGCATTTATTATGACTCTTCTATAGTCTTCACAAAAACCCAACAGCATTTTCAGTGGTACGCAAAAATTAAAATATTTCGTAGGCTTATAATCTGATAGAAACCATCCTGAATGGTGTAGACTCGTACTCTCCTCCCCAGTCAGAGAAATGAGATTCTTCATGGAACTAGTAATACCCACATTCTTACTGCGGTCAATCTCAATACCATTCAATTCATAGCGAATTTCATCGAACAAGAATGCCATGGAATTGCAGTCAAGTCCCACTGTATCTTGAACTGTTGCACCCTGAGCACGAGTGCCCTCGATTAATTTTCCCTCTATGTATAGGTAACTCTCACATGGTAGAAGAATTAAATCTTGCTGTTGTATTGGAATTCGAATTTCGTCACTATTTCCCAATGATGCATTTGCATACGGATTGTAAGCATGTATTTCCATTTTAGTAATGCGATTGTCGTACACAGGTTGTGCGGTTACGTCCAACAGGTCCATTTTTATTTCTGACCTTGAAACCCAGTGATTGAAGAAAGGTTATATTTTTTCTTGTTAGCGGTCTTCTAACGTAATCCCCACCCAATGTATCTGCTCCTGCAGCAACTGCTGGACTGATGATAGGCTCATCTGGTATCGGTGATTTATAAGTATTCTTGTAAATTAGCATTTTCTAATGTGTAATCGAATTGTAATTTCTTCCCCACCGAAATTTACTAGACGGTTTTCCTGATCGAGAATGCGCAAAGTAAGACGGTCAATTACTTTCACAATGACTGGCAAGTAAATGACGTTTTTCGGTGTTTCCGAGATTTTATAGCCTGGTGGCACGCTTGGAAAAAATTCATGTATAACATGTTGAGGTTTGCCGTTTGTATATGCACCAGCAGTAATATTACATTCAATTCGTAAAATATTCACCCTTATAATGTTTACGGGCTGGTCTGATTCGGCTAGAGTGTTCGGCTGAATAATTCGATCTGACGAAAAACCCAATAAAGAGCCTATATTATTAGGTTTTGTAAAATCGATCAGATATATACACTTTATTTCACTTTTCAACGTATTATTATTAGCACGTAGAATAATGACATCTTCATTATCCGCCTCATGCATCAATGTACGCAAAAGATCATTTATAGCACTCAATTCATAACAACCTGTAGGTATAGTCAGATCTTCAGTATCGTAGTAAAACTTATTGTTCGACTCATCAACATTAGCGATTGAATTGAAGCTCTGAAAGTCTACGAGACCAAGTTCATATTGCTCCTCCCGAAGATTGATCGGTGGGAAAAAATCTGCCTCTAATATGGACTCGCGGTCAGACAGCGTAACCGTTAAAGACATTGTTCACGTAGAAACTTGACACACAACTGACCGCATATGCTTGTATCATACGATTGATATTGATCGTGGTTGTAGTAGATTATAGCAGAAGGACCAAAATAATCTAAAAGTTCAATTGGAGGTTTCAAATTTCCAAAGGAGTCGAAATACTTTACGTAATTATTACGTTTAACGTAGGCAACCCAATGTGTACCAGAACCTTTATCTTCATCAAGATTCACGATTGCACACTCATTGCATAGTACGGTTTGCGGTAGAGATGTGCGCATAAAAACTCCTCGAAAATGTGGTATATCCTGACATGCATGTAATAATTGAATATTACTAGTAGCTCCAGATTTCGGGAGGTTGCTTATTTTTTTTTTTTTGCGAGGTTTTTTTCCTCCTTTTCAAACCCTCTCCCCTTCGTCCGTAAGGGGTTAGGTATAAACCATGTCCACGCCTGCCTTCTATTACACGATTGTGACGCTGTATCTCTTCCAATTGTCTCTTGGATGCTTTCGCATCGTTTACAGCTTTTGTTATACCTGCTGCGCCCCCAGCTAATGCGCCCACTGCACTCAACAGTGGGAGCAGAGGTAATAAACCCCCCCGTTTTTTTTTTTGAGTAAATTGCTTTTTCCTCAATAAATCTCCTCGTTTCTTCGGTACACGAATTTTTCTTTTCTTCATGCTTCTTCCATGCACTTGTAGGCCTAAGCCAAGTTTTCGTTTTACATTCATGGATGCCCAGACTGCTGCTGCAGCTGCTCGTTCACGTAAAGATGAGTCACTAGCAGTGATACGTTTTCGTGCACGCTGTGCAAGAACTTTATCAGCCTGGTGACGTGGTGGCAGATCCTTATATATTGAATATGCGATATCGTGTTCACGACAGGCTTCGTCTAGAGGATTTATACCAGGATCACCACGTGCTAACCGTTCTCGAAGTCGAGTACCTGGTCCGCAATAATTGTAGCCAGGTATGTGTACTTCGAACGGTAATTTATTCAGTATTTTATTGAAAAAAGTTCCACAACCGTAGCTTACCATGTGGAACTTTCTTTCTGTTTCTCACACAGAGTTTGCTGACAAGCCCAGCAATCTTTTATTGAAGGGAGCGGTCCATCAATGTGATCTGTATTAGGTAGATTATGATGTTTAAAACACCAGCGATATTGTTGTACTTCAGGATCTGCACGAATATGTTCAGGCAATTTATTCCAAACCTCTTGAATACTACGCGGAAAGTACTTTAAAAGTAAAATTTTCGGTATGTATTCAAACTGCTCAGCGGTTAATACCTCCAAACTTGACACATCTAACACTAATAACGGCATGATGAGAACTGATCAAACAATTCATTTCATTCCTATAAATAGGTTGTATGACCACAGAGTTTTCAGTCATGGACTTCGTAAAGCAGCCGCTCGGTATTCGTGTTTCTAATATAGATTACCGAACAACCGATAAATGCATGAGACGTCACGGACCTCTACTCCCATCAACCATACGCTGTATAGTTTGTGGCCCTTCAAATTGTGGAAAAACAAATGTATTGCTGAGCCTTATAGAAAGCCCTCAGGGTGTGAGATTTGAAAACCTATACGTTTATTCAAAATCGTTGCAGCAACCAAAATATCGATACTTGGAGCGACTATTATCGGACAATGAAGAAATTAGTTATTTCCAATTTTCTAATAATAGTGAGGTTATAAAAGTAGCTGAAGCACTACCAAATTCAATTTTCATATTTGATGATGTTGCAACCGATAAGCAAGACAATATAAGAGACTACTTCTCCATGGGTAGACATTCTAAGATTGATTGCTTTTATCTTTGTCAGACTTATGCAAGGATACCAAAACATCTAATACGTGATAATGCAAATTTTTTAATTATTTTTAAACAAGATGGAACTAACCTAAAACATATATATAACGAACATGTAAATACAGATATGGCGTTTGAAAAATTTTATGAATTGTGTTCAAATTGTTGGAAGCGTGATTATGGATTTTTAGTAATTGATAAAGACAGTGCAATGCAAAATGGACGATATCGAAAGGGTTTCAATAAATATGCTGTGATTAAAGAGTGATGTTAATGGTCAAAAATGTTAGTTTAACCTTGAACGTTGAACAAGTCTATATATTGAATAGAGAATAGCTTTACAAAATGAAGGAGAAAAAGCTTCTAAAGAAGATTGCTGAGGCAAGTGAAGTAATTCGTCAAAAATATCGCGCACTCAAATCAGACAGAGTAATGATGGAAGACAGTTTAAATGAAACTTTTAAACCAATAGTTGAACCATTAAAGAAGCTCACTGAAAATAATCAAGCAATTTTCGTTGCACCGAAACATGAGATGAAAATGGAACCTATAAAGAGATCTCTCTCACACGAGGAATCTTTCATAATTCCGATGAAACGAAGAAAGTCTTATCTCACATCGACTCCACAGCGGAAAGATTTCATACGCAGCTCCAGAATTAACGTTCAAGGTCATTCATCGGATGATGAGCAGGAATATCCACAGTCGCACGAAACACAGTACCTTTCTCTGGAAGATGATGAAGAGGTGGAGGAGGAGGAGGGGGAGGGGGAGGAGGAGGAGGAGAAGGTGAAGAAGAATAATGAATATGGCACGCAAGATTTAGCGAGACAAATAGAATTACCTGTGCATACATCCATCGAGGATGTAAAAGATGCTAATCGAAGTACGATAAAGTCTGGTTCAATTGCATCCAAATATATAGAATTGTTGACGAATAATGCTAAGGATAAAATTGACAGTAATTTTGGAGTTAAGTTAGATAAAGTGACGAATAAAATGTGGCTTGCGAAATGTGCTTTTAATGTTGATGATTACAGTAATTTTATTATTATCGATAAGGAGTATTATCCTGGCACGAAAGGTCTATTTGAATTGATCTTCATGAAAGAACCTGAAGATTATACTAAAGATGATTTAGACACATATAAAAGTATTCTTTCTCAAACTAATGTGCACAGAGCAGATAACATTAGTACAGGAAAGCTTCGTGGGAATAAGGGACATAAATGGAAGAAAATAATTAGTGAATTATTTCCACCGAAGACAAAACTTGTACAAGGCAAGGGATATATGCGTGTTAATAATAATCCCGTGAGCTATGTACATTGGAACGATCCAAACGAACTGGTCGAGCGATTAAAACTATTAATTGCATCATCTGCTGCTGGTCATACGAATCACCATAATGAGATACAGTCAATAATTGAGGAGCTCCATGAAGAAGGTATCATCTTATAAAAGAGATTGCAGTTTCAAGATTTTCTCAGTTCAACGTACTACTTCACTATGACAATAAATAAATTTGGAGCTGGTTTCAATACTGGTAAAGTGAGAAATTATTTTCACAAAATTGATGATGATACGTTAAAGTTTGATAAATATAAGAATGCATTTAATGCCAAGAAGAAAATAATTTCAAACTTGGGATCTGATGTTACTGATGAGACAAGTGCGGTGAATATCAGTGTTCTGATGAGTAATTTGACACCACTGCGTGATAGCTTTACAAAAGAAATGAATGAATATAGTGTGAAGCTGAATGAATATGCATTAAAATGTGAAATTCTTGAGGAAAAAATGACAAATCTGTTGAAAAAACGTATCGACGAAATTGATGAAAGAATCGAAAAATTGAATGATAAAATCGATCATAATAGTTACAAATTGGCAGGATCTAAATAAGAGAAGAAAGCGTTATTCTATATAAAAGAGATTGCAGTTTCAAGATTTTCTCAGTTCCACGTACTACTTCACTATGACAATAAATAAATTTGGAGCTGGTTTCAATACCGGTAAAGTGAGAAATTATTTCCACAAAATTGATAATGATACGTTAAAGTTTGATAAACAAAAGAATGCATTTAATGCCAAGAAGAAAATAATTTCAAACTTAGAATGTGATGTTACGGATGAGACAAGTGCGGTGAATATGGCTGCTCTGTTACGTAATTCGATGACTGTACGTGATAGCTTAATGAGAGAATTGTTTGAATACAGTGAGAAGCTAACTCACTATTACCTAAAATGTAACATTCTTGAGGAAAAATTTACAACTCTAATGAAAAAAATCGATGAAATTGATGAAATTGGTATAAGAATCGATAAATTGGTTGATAAAGTCGATCATAATGATTATAAATTGGATCGAAAAGACAAGGAATTACGAAATGATATGATTGTTGGATTGAAAATTGTTGTAGAATATTTCTCTAATCAGCTGGCAAAAAAAGATTTTGCAAATGAGAAGAATAGAGAAGACGATATAAATTATGCCTTGAAGAAACTTATACTACCGCCAGTGCTTGATGACCTGCTGTAAACATAACACGTAGTGGAATAATTATGAGTAGTGAGGAGAAGAAGCAATTGGTAGAAGAGTTGCATGTGCCTGCCAGACGGAACTTTTTACGTAGACGGGTAATAATACGAGGCTTCGATGACCTCTGGCAAGCAGACCTGGTAGACATGAGAAGCTATGCAGACGCAGGCTACCACTACATTCTCACAGTTATTGATGCATTGTCGAAATATGGCTGGGCAATAGCCCTGAAAACCAAGTCAGGCAAGGAAGTGACAGCTGCATTGCTGAAAATCCTGAAGAGTGGGAGATGTCCGAAAAATCTACAGACCGACGATGGCAAGGAATTTTATAATAGTGATTTCCAATCGCTTATGAAAAAGCATGGAATAAATCATTACTCAACATACAGTGTATTGAAAGCAACCATAGTCGAGCGTTGGAATCGAACGTTGAAGACAGAAATGTGGAAAGGATTTACGTTGAATGGAAATTACAAGTGGAGAGCTATGCTACAACAACTGGTTGACAAATACAATTCAAGAAAACATCGTACTATAGGAATGCGTCCAGCCGATGTGAAACCTGAACATGCTAATAAGCTCTTAGCAACAGTATTCAGTAATATAAAGATCGTTGGTCGTGCCAAGTTCAAAGTCGGTGATTTTGTACGAATCAGTAAATATAAGAATGTATTTGCAAAAGGCTACACACCAAATTGGACAACTGAAATATTTGAAATTATAAAAGTGCAGAAAACAAATCCTGTTACATATTTACTAAGGGATTCTAGTGGTACAGATATATATGGTGGATTCTACGAACATGAACTTTTAAAAACTGCTAATCCTAATGTATATCTAGTTGAGAAGGTATTACGTAAGAAGGGGGACAAAGTCTTTGTAAAGTGGTTAGGATTCAATAATACACATAATTCATGGATAAATAAAAACAATATTTTGTAACATACAATTTATTAATAAAGAAGCAATTATTTAATCTTCATTTAAATCTACTTCACTTAATTCTATTTCATTTATCCTATAATGACCCCATGGTAGAGTTGATACAGTACCTTGTACAATATAGCGCTTATCATCATGTGGACTGAGAGAAATTTTTTGCTGTACAATTGAATAAACATTATGCAATTTTGAACGAATTAAATTTTGATTATGGATATGAACAGTAAAATTTTGTAAGCAGTCTCTATAATCTTCAAACGTTATTTTTCTAGCGATAACGCAACTCTTAACGCCCTTAGCTTTTTTAAAAATTTTATCTTGTATTTTAAATGTATACATTTTCGATCTCAGCCCAATAAACTCAGTCATAATTCTCCCGTTATTCTCATCTTTCATCAAACCAGGCACTTTTTTATTTACTAGAGGTAAATTATACTGGTTATTAGGCGAATAATCACTAGTATCGAATCTTGAAAGATTTTCTCTCATGATCGTGTAAATGTCATCGCATTCGATACTGTATATCAAACTATCTGTATCGGTATACAATGCTCTACATTTACTACCAAACGTTGGAAGCATATATTCATAATGGAATTCGTATAAACATGTTTTTGAAATATCTAGAATACTCATACCTACATATATAGGTTTATCAAATTTCGCCGTTAATTTTTTTAATTCTACCGCAACCAAATTTTCGTTGAATATGGCGCTACTGTGAAAATTTGGTTGGGATATCAATGCTTCTGCTCCATATCTTCCTTCCCACTTACTAACTAGCCTCACATCAACTCTATTTCTTACATTTTCCATCGTCTTACCGAACACTGCATTGTTCATTAGTTTGAAAAGATTTTTCTCAAACTCATTTTTAAATGCAGCTCGCAAACGTGTGTTTAAGTCTATATATTTGTTTAGCCAGGCAGATTGCTGGAATCTTAATCCGCGATGGATACGTTTCAGTACCATTCCATGACGAATACATTGTTGTAAAGCCCGATAATGTATAACATAACGCTCTTTATTTTCGACAGTTGCAAGTAGCTTCTTCTGTCGTGCTCCGGGCGGAGCCTCACGTACCGGACAAAATGGCAAGTCAGAGTGATTATCATGAAGTACGCTTGGATACTCCAAGTCTACCTCTAAAATAAAACCCTCAGATGAATCTATAGGTATGCTAGAGATATCAAAGTTGTTAGTATCTTCAATCCAGCGAAATCCATGAGTAGGTAGAGCTTGACACATTGCCCATCCGTATAGATTATTTACATCATAGTACATTAAATATTTGCTTGGTTTTGTTGAGTCATAATCATTCATATACCGATTGTTTGCTTTTTCATAGCGGTGAGAGCACTGACTCAAACCACCACGTATTCCGCGTTCTACGAAAAGCAACATTTCAACATCAGTGAAAAGTTCCAATTTTATTCTAGTATATTTAAGCATTGCATCCCAAGTGAAGCCTGGGAGTGTAAAATAATGTGCAGGATCCAAATTATAATTTTCCATGCAGCTATCGCGAAAATTTTCAAAAACGTCTGTCAGTAATAATACGTCAGTTTTTAAATAGAGATCGCTGTACTCCCCAAGTGTTTGTATTTGAAAATTGATCCATACCTCCTTAGCATGATTATATGCCTCTTCACTAATATCACTGTCAGTTAATTTGTTATAGAATAACTTGCGAGGCGGTAAAGCATTTTCTTCCAGACGATTCAGATTATCTACGTAATCATAAGGAAAAATACCTTTTCTTGTTAGTAGATTAAATTGTTCCGTATTTAAATTCGAAAATTCTGACTCTAAGTTTTGCAATTGAGATCTCTCCAAGTATGAGCTCAATTTGTCTAAACTTGATGCAAGAAATTTAAATGAATCAATAAATCTGAGCTGAATATTATATTTCCGTATGTATTTTGTAAATGAAATATACTTTTCCTTATGTACAGGTAGCAGGTATACTGAACCCTCATACATGTTTGCGATCGCATTGAAGATGAAATGTGCATCGTAATTAGATAAATTATGAAAAATTACTGGAATAACGTGCGAATCTTTATAGTTTAAATTACAATTGTTGTGAGAGGGTCCTCTATATTTACCTGTTAAATGATCATGATCGCGAACACGTATTTGATTTGGAAGAAATGGCTTTTTACATATATGACAGTCAGGATCATTGTTATGACGAAAATTTTCGCTAATACTTAGCGTTCTCATAGGCACTACAGTCTTTAGTTTTTCGCTCGCTATGCTAGCAATTTTATCGAGTTCTCGCACAAACCATTCTATACACTCGAGTCCACGATATGATTTATAGGTTGAGAGCGATGAATCACGAACGCTTTTAAAATAATATCCTACACTAAAGGGTAAATGTTTTTGATAAATACTACTATTACCGCTCGTTTCATTCACTTTCTCTAATAAACATTCAATGTCTGCATATACGACGAATGGGGTCCTCTCATTGTTCTTGTCATTTTTAAAGGACACCCAACGGTCCTCTTCAGGTAGCAGTATACGGACGTTTATATTGAGCTGACTGCAATCACGTTTATGAGATTGAAGTTTATCCTCATTGAAGAAATAGTGTAAACATCTAAGAGAAAAATCATATTAGTATATAAACATTAAATAAAATTATATTAAAATATAAACAGTATAACATACCGATTACAAATAAGATGAGATTGTTTTTTTCGAGTCAGTTGTTTCTTTAGCAAGCGAGAAAGATTCGTGATACATAAAAAATGTGCTGCACCTTGATGTTCGAGAAGAAGAAGATTCGCATGTCTCGATTTCTCACATTTTGTGAGTTGAAGAGGTGCAATAATTTTATTCTCCTGCCCTTCTTGCTCATCCACCATGGTGAAAACATTAATCGACACATCATTATCTTCTTCAAATTTAGGTATCTGCCTTAATGTGGTTGGAAATGTTATACTTCTGACGTTGAAAACAGATTTAAAATGGGGGTATGAAGATTGTCGTTGTGGGTTTTTAGTTGAAATAGTCGGATAGAGTGCAGCCGTTACAGCCCATGCAAAACATGTATTATCATCACTCTGTATGTTTATCACTGCATGTTTGTTCTTAATATATTTTGGAAGGTCGATTCCACAGCCTGCATGTAGTGGATTATAGTGATTAATATTCACAATTAAATTTAATATTTTTTCCAAAGCCCACCCACTATCACGCTCTTGAAATTCACCTAATTTTGTTAAAATTTTATCTATGACGTTTGTTTTATACCAATCACTAAAAGTATCAGTCTTGAATAAAATCACATTTTTTGTGGAAATATGTTTGATATCACTAATTTCCTTGCAAATAAATTGTCCGTTGAATACCATATTTATCTTAACAGCGCTTACTTTACTGAATACTTTGTTCATGTAGGATTGCAGCATTTCTGATGCTGCCAATAGAAATTCATGTGGTTCGATATAATTAGTGTTTACTATCATACCACTACACATTCGACTTTTAAATGATGAATCAAGATCTTTCCAAATAAGCTTTTCCGCATTAATGCCCGCTCCAATTGAATTTTTATTTTTCGCCGCATGGAGAAGTAACTTTCGAATACATTTTATTTCTGCAAGATTTTTCTGTATAGCATCTGGAGTTGCATTCCGGTTGGATTCTCTCAAATCTCGAATATAATCACGACACTTGCAAACCCACTCGCGATAATCATGCTGAGTTCTTAAATCGGGATTCTTAAGAGCGTGATTTGAAGAATAACTTTTTTCTCTTGCTGCTCTGATTAATCGACACTGTATCTGAGCAATTTCCGTAAATATTTTCTGCCTTGCTCCTATACGTGCATTGCGGCTAGCAACTCTCAATTTTTTAATGTAATCGCGACAATCACGTACCCACTCACGATATTCATCCTGGCTACTTAAAACTCTATTTAGAAGCGACATCGTACTTCTTTCCGTTTAAATGATCAGCGTGAAACTAATGAAAAATCTTAGATGGAGAACCCTTCAAATAATCAGTCTCCGAGACACTTCAGTAACATAAATACTTTACGGATCAGGTTTCGCGTTGAAGTAAAAAGAATGCATTCAAGTTTAAAATATACATATATTCTAGATTTTTGATTCATACATATATTTCATATAATATACATTTCTCAGTGCGCATATACCTTCATGATTCATGCAAATAGGAAGTTGTGAATTATATAAACCATCTTCTAAATTATAATTTCCCCACACATATTCATCTACATTACTAATTTCTAAATCACAAATACTCTTTAACCAATTTAACTTTTCCACCCCTTTTACAAAAACCGTATCCTCATATACATATTTTTTTATAATATCTTTATATTTATAATATGGTGAAAAACCATCCATCCAATTTAAGCCATGATGATTGAAAAAGATTGAACTGAAAAAGAAATTCCTTATTCATTGAAAATAATAATTCGTTGTTTTTTATAAAATATACTTACTCTGTTTTCTTTCTCTCCTCTTCACTTAACCAAGTATGTGGAAAGGGGGGTGAAAATAAAATATGATGCACTTTTAGTTCTTGTAAAACTGCAAATTCTTTAACTATAAATGTCTTATCCATTAAATGGAATCCTTGAAAATCGACGAACGTTGGGATCATCATGTTAGCGTTTTTAATACTAAATTTATTACACTTTGCCGTTATTTTAAATATATTCTTTTTTTGTTTCTCTAAAGTTTTCCCCTTCTCTTCAAACCAAGTATTTCAATTCTCCCACTATCCTTAACTATTCACTCTTTGGACCAATGGTGTATCTAAGAGTGTCTGGTTAGTCACCTCCCACCACAGATCAAATTTTTCACATCCCTTACAGCATTTAAAAAATCTTGAGAAGCGTGTAGGGTAGTCTTCAGTTCAGTTTAAGCCACAGAATCTTCAGCTCAGTTTTAGTCACAGAATCTTCAGGTACTCTGACATTATGCATCATTTAAGAGATATCACGCACATAATAGATGTGGATGGATTTATCGTTAATAAGAAGATAGTGTACAAAGAAGTGGCTATTAAAAATATATACTCTAACTTAACACATTATGGTGCGTTTAAAGTTTGTGGATCAATGAACACTTTAAGTATTGCTGACCGGAAAACTGCATCTTTTGTGTTTAATAATGTGCACGGAATTGCATATGGAAATACGGGAAATGAAAGATATTCACAAAATGAAATATATGATTTTCTAAAAATCATTGAATGTGACAGTGTGCAACCAGTGGTTGCATATAAAGGTGGACACTTCGAACGTGACTTATTAAATATAATGAATATTAATAATGTCAATTTAGAAAATTTTAATTGTCCAAAATTCGATTGCTTAATTGAATATATAAAAACAGACATTATTCCTTGTGAGCTGCATAAAATTAAAATTACGCGAAAAACACAAAAGCCTATCCACTGTGTGAAACAGGAGGTAGATGTTTTCGCAAAGTGGGTGCGGAAACAAATAAAAGGTAAATATTAAAAATTAAGTTCGCAATTTACTTGATATTAATAAATTTTTTTATGTTTCAGAAGCTGTTATTAGCTGAATGGGCTAAATATTATTGTATATTCGTTTTTATATAAGTTTCAATTGTATTAGTTTTTTATATAAGTTTCATGTTCGTTTTTAATTATATGATAAATGTTATTTAATAGTCTCTTTCTTTTCCCCTACTCCTATTTCCCTTAATTTAATCCGTAAAAGAAAAAAGAAAAAAGAAAAAAATGAAAAAAGCACTTTATAATTGTTACTAACTCATAAAAGAAAAAAATCTACCTAGTGCTCATTGTTTAAGGAAAAATGTGAAATCAAGTTAAATGGCGGGTCTATAGTAGGAAAATAGTGGGAGGGTCTAAGATAAGTATGTGGGGGGAGAAAAGAGCCTCCGAGGGCAGGTCTAAGAAAAAAAAATGGCACTCCGTAAGATGCTGAGGACCCCCCTAGCGGTGTAGCTGTTCCCCGTAATTTTCGTGATCGCCACCTAGTGGAGAAAATTGGAACTTTTTCCTCCACTAACTAAAATACAAAAAAAAGTTATCTGGGTAACTGTCAGGATAACTAACCATCCGGGCCCTAGGGTGATGGGAGAGGGGTAACCCTTAGGGAACTAGTGGACCCGTAGGATAACTAACCATCCGGACCCTAGTGACATGGGAGAGGGGGTAAGCCTTAGAGAACTAGTGGACCCGTAGGATAATTAACCATCCGGGCCCTAGGCTGATGGGAGAGGGGTGAGAGACTCTAAGAGAGAAAGAGAGGGTGAGAGGGATCTCTCTCTCTCTCACTCCCCATAACCAAAGCATTTCCTCCGCACACCCGCACCCTCCTCACCACCCAATTAACCCTAGCTCTTAAGAAGACACTTCCCCCGCACACCCTCACCCCCCTCATCACCCAATATACCCCAGCTCTCTTAAGACACTTCCCCCCGCACACCCGCACCCCCCTCACCACCATATCACAGGAACCCAAGACACTTCCCCCCGCACACCCGCACTCCCCTCACCACCGTGTCACAGGAACCCCCTAGCTACCACTACTGACTAACATGAAAATAATTACTTTTGATTTCAAAAACTAGACAGAAAACAAACACTTTTCATGGGAGCGTGATAAAAATGATATTGAATAAATTAAAAATCGAGGCTACCCGTATTTAATGCCGAACATATCTAATATAATTCTTTTCAAATAAATAAGGTGTAATTATTAACAATATTTATTTATAGGTTTATAACCACACTGTCCACATAATGAAATCTTTATTGTTTTATCTATATTAGTTTTACAGATTCTAAATTTATACGGTATTGATTATATCAATAATAGAAAACGTACGATAAATCGTTAAAATTAAAAGATATGCAGAAATAAAATTATTTTATTTTAAAAATAATTGTACTTAAATTTATGAAAAAATATTTATGTATGTGAAACAATTTTTTCAAAATAGAAATTGTAGATATAAAAAAATCCTAGTTTGCATGTTATTTCTCACTCGTAAACTATAACGAAATCACTTCTTACATATGCGAGAAATCGAAATAAACACAATGTAAGATACAGAGTAGTGTATATCCCTACAGTATCGACTCGTGTTAACCAAATGTCAGTAGTCAGTTCGCCAGACTACTGCTTGCTCTGTTTAACACAGTCAAAACGTTTACTAATTATATATACTAGTTCAGACGAAACTCAACATTTTCTACTATCTATGGACTTCTTCGGTGTGATTTTTTATATGTATTTTTCCTTAACGCGCGATTGAACCTCGCTTTTTTTACCATCATGTCTTCTCTGATTATTGCGTTCGTTAAACTGTTCAATTTTCGTTCATTCATTCATTACTCTTAATGAATTAGTAATTTTCGTACGTCGGAGTCGTGATGACGCTGAAGATAGCCGACAGTTGCGGACGCAAGTTAAGAACCACTGCTCATACTTAATTTTGCAAAAAAACATAATATTTCGAGATTTAGATAACGCAGAAGCTTCAATTAGTCAAAAAAGAAAACATTCATATAATATTTATGAAGAAAATCGACTTTGTTCATTGATTTTTACTGTCAAGGAAAGTCGTCATCAACGAGCTATTCACGGCTGTTTTCAAAACGCATGAAATTTTAAAAATTTTTTCAGCCATCCAGTCATTTAGATTATGAAATTCTGAAAAGAATGGTGCTATTTTCTTGGGGGATCGTGCCCTCCTTAACGTCTTATTTCAACTACGCAGATAGGACTCCGAATATCACCCAAACACGTTTTTAAACAGTCGGCTGAGTTTTCAACGCGCAGAATTTTTTTTTAATTTTTTTAAACTATACAGCTTTGTAGTCCATTAAATATTGGACAGGCCAGTATAAGATTCATTAGGGATCGTGAGTCAGCATTTCATTAGCTGTAAGACTGTACGGCTGGAAAAAATTAAAAATCTTTCCTGCTCCCTAAATAATTGTAGCCAAAAGTCTAAAAATATGATATTTCCACAGTAACTCTGATTTCTATTTTCAAAAATACAATAAGACAGTTGCGATCCCCAATGAATCTTATACTGGCCTGTTCAGTATTTAATGGAATACAAGGCTGTGTAGATTAAAATTTTTTTAAACATTTCCTACTATACGAAAAAATAAGCCGAATGAAGAAAAACGTGATTTTGTAATGTATGTATGCTTTCTTCCTCATAAAGCAATTAAAGGGCGTCGCGATCCTTCCATGAAATGCATACCGTTGTCCTTGCCAATTTATAGGCTTCATGGCTGTATAGCTCAAAAAATTTTAAAAAATTTCCTGCTATGTGAAAAACTCAGCCAATTGTTTAAAAACGTGTTTGGGTGATATTGGGAGTCCTATCTGCGTAGTTGAAATAAGACGTTAAGGAGGGCGCGATCCCTGATGAATCTAGCATCGTTCTCTTCAGAATTTCATAATCTAAATGACTGGATGGCTGAAAAAAATTAAAAAAATTTCATGCGTTCTGAAAACAACTGTGAATAGCTCGTTGATGACGACTTTCCTTGACAGTAAAAATCAATGAACAAAGTCGATTTTCTTCAAAAATATTATATAAATGTTTTCTTTTTTGACTAATTTAAGCTTCTGCGTTATCTAAATCTCGAAATATTATGTTTTTTTTTGCAAAATTAAGTATGAGCAGTGGTTCTTAACTTGCGTCCGTAACTGTCGGCTATCTTCAGCGTCATGGAGTCGTGTGAGCATTGACTTTGTAAGTTCTAGTGAAATTTCATATATTTATGCATATGCTAATGCATACACTTATATATAATATTATACACATAATATATATATATATATGTATTTATTGGACTAATGGTAAGGGGTAGCAAAAGGTTAAGTGAGCCGATAAGCCATTTATGGAGTTACAATTAGCATCAAAATATTCAAGCATTGTTCTTTACGCAACTTATAAAATGAAGATAGTCTATCATACTAACTTTCTCTAATATAAGTATGTGAAAAAAACAATGCATAGACTTCATAGTAAACAATATAATTCGCTATATAACACATCGCCCCTCTACTATTAAATTCCCCTCACCTGATGCAATATTATTAGGTGAAAACATAGTTAATTGAAATGATAAAAATTTGTTATATTTTATTTCTGCATATCTACAGTTATACTAAAAAAACGCAAAAAGTATTTAAATGGACTTACACGTATGAAGGATTACTTCCTCAGAAATTATCTCCAAAGAGAAATGAGCTATAGTATTGAAATATACTATTACAACTCAAAAATGTGTTTTTGGAAAGGCCAATTTTGCCTTTTAAGCACTACCCTTTTTGGGAAAACGCACACAGATAACAACTTATCTCGCACAATAACTCATACACACAATATCACGTGTTATAAATATTGTACTTTTATAAATTTTGATTTTAAAAATCAAGCACGGCTATGTCAGCTCAGCCACCATATACGAGTGAAGGTACAGCTTCAAAGTTTTCTTAAACATATAATTATCGTATCCAGGAGACATACAGTGCTATATTCAATCAACACCGATGCGACCATAAAAGTGTATAATTGGTTATTTATTCTAGTTTTCAAATGGTATTGCTGAATCGTGCTGAATTTGCAGAGTATGAGCATAGGAAGGCACTGACTTATAAACTTAAGGTCTGTTCGTATTAGCAGAAAATTAATATACTTTTTGTACTTTGTACACTATTTACGGTATAATCTTATTTAATGGATAAAAATAGAAATACAAAAAATTCTTAGTATCAAAAGTATAGCTAATTAAAATAAAATTTTAAATTTAACGCTTGTTTGAGATATACAGAGTTTTCAAAAAGTCTTTGTCCTCCTAATTATTTCGAAAACTAAGCGTATTAGGAAAAAATGTGATAAATGCTCAGTTTTATTATTTTTTTAACAATGACCAATGAGCATATTGATTTGACTTTGAGAGATACACTGAAGGATACACGAAGGTCATCTTAATTTTTTTAATTTAAACACTCAATTTTTTATGGCATGTAACTGTAACTGATCTTAAGAGCTTTCCTAAACATTATATAAATTTATTTATTAATGCAGCTAGTTCTTGATCGTTTATGAAGGGTTACTAAAAGAATTATAATCAGTCTTTAAAAGACTGTTTCGCTTTTGGTACAACAAGTGAGCGCTGTAGCGCGGACGGTAAGGATGGCGTTTTGACACGCAGCGGGCTCGGGTTCGAGTCTTGGCAAAGTTAAATTTTTTTTTTTTTTTAATAACAAAGATTTTTTTTTTAAATAACCATTAATTTATTGGACTCAATAATAAATAAAAAAGTGTATTTGTTAGCTGGTTAATATTGAATAAAAATAAGTTTATTATACGTTCACTCAATATTTGTTATAAGAAGAATACATTTTTGTATTTATTACCAAATCTGATTAATTAATGGCTACATGTAAGCATTGTATAAAAATTAAAGACTATTTTAGGAAAAGGATTTGCATTTCCTTCCAGTTTTTGGGTAAACTTAGCATCACCTCAAACGGACGACATGTAAAAATGCATTGATTAGCGCTATTCGCTTTTCTTCCAAAGCCGATGTTGCCCCGAATCGAAATCACAGCTTTTCTGAGCAGGCATAGCTGTGTTTGTGCCCCTTTCCTTCAAATTCTCGATAGTGCTGCTGACTAACGGCTAACTTCATCTTTGTTGCTGAGGTCTTGATTCTGACATCTCGTTGTCACCGAATAATTTAAAAAAGGAGATTAAAAATGCCGAATAATAACAGTAAGTAATCTAAAAACGAAGTTTTATCTTTAATGAATAATAATAAAAAAAATAATTTTTAATCATTACATAGAAAATAGAAAAAGAGGGAAAAACTCTCTGAATAACTCACGCCAGAAGTGCCAACTAAGGCGACTGCAAAGAAAGTTGCTGCAAGGACAAGGTATTATAAATTTTAAAATTTAACTGTTTCCATTAAGTGTATTAAAATTGTTAATGCAAAAATTACATTAATATTAACGTACAATTTTAGCTGAAGACAAAAAAGAAGGAGAAAACAAAGAAACATTTGAAAGGCCAGAGGAAATAACAGACAAGGAAGAGGTATGGAGAAAGGGAGATAGAGATAGAAGACGAATGTATATAATAATTTCTTTAATTTTTCAGAAATCTATAAATAGAAATATTGAAATTCAACCAAAAGAGGGCGAAACGTCACACAAAAAAATAAATCAAAATGTGACAAACATTTATTATATTAATAAAGCAATTTTCAAATAATTTTTTGTTGCCAGTTGGTTTTTTATTTATTAATTCCCTACAAATTTAATAAGCAGAAGATAATTACAATATTTAAACCACGTATTCACAAAAGAGAGCTGAGATAGGGTCACTTGTCCAAAAGATGGACAGTTTAGCACTTCGTTGTATATCACGGTTGTATATTTAAAATATAATTTTTCATTTTTAAAGATAACTGACGAATCTGAATAAATACATAATTAAAGAATCGAATAAAAAATAATTCAACATACTAGAAATAATTTTAAATAGATTATAAGAAAAAAAAATTGTCAAATAACCAAAAACACCAATAGATGGAAAATAGAAAATATGAAGATTCAAATTAAATTTAAAAAGTAATAAATGTATATTAATAACTAAACATACTTTTTAAAATCAAAAGCACAAAAAAAAATTTATTTCAATAAAATTTATAAGATGATTACTACCTTCGTCCATTTATTAATCATTGTCCATCTATTAGGCATGTTACCTTACCCGTCGACTAATTAATGTGATAAAAATTTACAAAACCAAATGACATCTCATCTTCCAATAAAATTCATTTGCAGTCTGGAACATGGGTATTTTATTTTAAGAAATAGCTATAATTTGCAAGCTAAATCACTTTTTTATGTTTGGCAACCGCAGCTATATTAACGCGAAAGGTCTAAAGGGAGAAGAAGCCGAAAACACATACTTTCGAATTTTCTAACTCCACTCACAGGTCTTGTGCATCTTTGGAAATGCCTTTATTTCGTTTGGCCATCAAAGCGAAGCATGCCTGAATTTTTTCAAAATTTTTCCACGTGTCCTTCACTAAGCAGCACTGACCTAAAGGAGGGAAAACGCGAAATTGGAAGATTTCGGATTTTCTGCCTGCTCTCACAGGTCTTGTGCATCTTTGGAAATGCCTTTATTTCGATTGGCCATCAAAGCGAAGCATGCCTGAATTTTTTCAAGAATTTTCTATGTGTCCTTCACTAAGCAGCACTGACCTAAAGGAGGGAAAACGCGAAAATACAGACTTCCGAATTTTCTAACTCCACTCACAGGTCTTGTGCATCTTTGGAAATGCCTTTATTTCGATTGTCCATCAAAGCGAAGCACGCCTGAATTTTTTCAAGAATTTTCTATGTGTCCTTGACTAAGCAGCACTGACCTAAAGGAGGGAAAACGCGAAAATACAGACTTCCGAATTTTCTAACTCCACTCACAGGTCTTGTGCATCTTTGGAAATGCCTTTATTTCGATTGACCATCAAAGTGAAGCATGCCTGAATTTTTTCAAAATTTTTCCACGTGTCCTTCACTAAGCAGCACTGATCAAAAGGAGGGAAAACGCGAAATTGGAAGATTTCAGATTTTCTGCCTGCTCTCACAGGTCTTGTGCATCTTTGGAAATGCCTTTATTTCGTTTGGCCATCAAAGCGAAGCATGCCTGAATTTTTTCAAGAATTTTCTATGTGTCCTTGACTAAGCAGCACTGACCTAAAGGAGGGAAAACGCGAAAATACAGACTTCCGAATTTTCTAACTCCACTCACAGGTCTTGTGCATCTTTGGAAATGCCTTTATTTCGATTGACCATCAAAGTGAAGCATGCCTGAATTTTTTCAAAATTTTTCCACGTGTCCTTCACTAAGCAGCACTGATCAAAAGGAGGGAAAACGCGAAATTGGAAGATTTCGGATTTTCTGCCTGCTCTCACAGGTCTTGTGCATCTTTGGAAATGCCTTTATTTCGATTGGCCATCAAAGCGAAGCATGCCTGAATTTTTTCAAGAATTGTCTATGTGTCCTTCACTAAGCAGCACTGACCTAATGGAGGGAAAACGCGAAAATACAGACTTCCGAATTTTCTAACTCCACTCACAGGTCTTGTGCATCTTTGGAAATGCCTTTATTTCGATTGACCATCAAAGCGAAGCATGCCTGAATTTTTTCAAAATTTTTCCATGTGTCCTTCACTAAGCAGCACTGACCTAAAGGAGGGAAAACGCGAAATTGGAAGATTTCGGATTTTCTGCCTGCTCTCACAGGTCTTGTGCATCTTTGGAAATGCCTTTATTTCGATTGGCCATCAAAGCGAAGCATGCCTGAATTTTTTCAAGAATTTTCTATGTGTCCTTCACTAAGCAGCACTGACCTAAAGGAGGGAAAACGCGAAAATACAGACTTCCGAATTTTCTAACTCCACTCACAGGTCTTGTGCATCTTTGGAAATGCCTTTATTTCGATTGTCCATCAAAGCGAAGCACGCCTGAATTTTTTCAAGAATTTTCTATGTGTCCTTGACTAAGCAGCACTGACCTAAAGGAGGGAAAACGCGAAAATACAGACTTCCGAATTTTCTAACTCCACTCACAGGTCTTGTGCATCTTTGGAAATGCCTTTATTTCGATTGACCATCAAAGTGAAGCATGCCTGAATTTTTTCAAAATTTTTCCACGTGTCCTTCACTAAGCAGCACTGATCAAAAGGAGGGAAAACGCGAAATTGGAAGATTTCAGATTTTCTGCCTGCTCTCACAGGTCTTGTGCATCTTTGGAAATGCCTTTATTTCGTTTGGCCATCAAAGCGAAGCATGCCTGAATTTTTTCAAGAATTTTCTATGTGTCCTTGACTAAGCAGCACTGACCTAAAGGAGGGAAAACGCGAAAATACAGACTTCCGAATTTTCTAACTCCACTCACAGGTCTTGTGCATCTTTGGAAATGCCTTTATTTCGATTGACCATCAAAGTGAAGCATGCCTGAATTTTTTCAAAATTTTTCCACGTGTCCTTCACTAAGCAGCACTGATCAAAAGGAGGGAAAACGCGAAATTGGAAGATTTCGGATTTTCTGCCTGCTCTCACAGGTCTTGTGCATCTTTGGAAATGCCTTTATTTCGATTGGCCATCAAAGCGAAGCATGCCTGAATTTTTTCAAGAATTGTCTATGTGTCCTTCACTAAGCAGCACTGACCTAATGGAGGGAAAACGCGAAAATACAGACTTCCGAATTTTCTAACTCCACTCACAGGTCTTGTGCATCTTTGGAAATGCCTTTATTTCGATTGACCATCAAAGCGAAGCATGCCTGAATTTTTTCAAAATTTTTCCATGTGTCCTTCACTAAGCAGCACTGACCTAAAGGAGGGAAAACGCGAAATTGGAAGATTTCGGATTTTCTGCCTGCTCTCACAGGTCTTTTGCATCTTTGGAAATGCCTTTATTTCTATTGGCCATCAAAGCGAAGCATGCCTGAATTTTTTCAAAATTTTTCCACGTGTCCTTCACTAAGCAGCACTGATCAAAAGGAGGGAAAACGCGAAATTGGAAGATTTCGGATTTTCTGCCTGCTCTCACAGGTCTTGTGCATCTTTGGAAATGCCTTTATTTCGTTTGGCCATCAAGGCGAAGCATGCCTGAATTTTTTCAAGAATTTTCTATGTGTCCTTCTCTAAGCAGCACTGACCTAAAGGAGGGAAAACGCGAAAATACAGACTTCCGAATTTTCTAACTCCACTCACAGGTCTTGTGCATCTTTGGAAATGCCTTTATTTCGATTGACCATCAAAGTGAAGCATGCCTGAATTTTTTCAAAATTTTTCCATGTGTCCTTCACTAAGCAGCACTGACCTAAAGGAGGGAAAACGCGAAATTGGAAGATTTCGGATTTTCTGCCTGCTCTCACAGGTCTTGTGCATCATTGGAAATGCCTTTATTTCGATTGGCCATCAAAGCGAAGCATGCCTGAAATTTTTCAAAATTTTTCCACGTGTCCTTCACTAAGCAGCACTAATCAAAAGGAGGGAAAACGCGAAATTGGAAGATTTCGAATTTTCTGCTTGCTCTCACAGGTCTTGTGCATCTTTGGAAATGCTTTTAGATCGTTTTGCCTTGGTATTAGAATATTCGTAAATGAATATGGGCGCGACGTGTACAGTATGAGCGAGACGCAAATTATATCTATATATAAGGATGCTCATTCGCTCTAAGCGCATCGAGTCTGGTGTGTCTTCTTTACGCGCCGTGCGTTAGTTCGCGCACCGTATAGCCGCAACTTCACGGTTAGGCTCATATGTGTTAGTACGACAATTGAGCAATGGAGGGGGAAAGGGGAAAAATTCAATGTACAGTCGGCGAAAAAAACAAAGTCATCGGCCGCTAGTTTCGGCCGCCAGTTTCAGCTTGCCTTTGTAAATGGTATGTTTAATCGTTCCATTTCTTCTTTGAAATATTCAAATAATTTTTCTGCAGAACAGTCTTTAGCATCAATATTTATTAACTTTAACAATCTGCATTGAACGTCCAAAGTAATTGCGTCTACATATCTTATGAAAAATGTCATCCATTTTTTATTAGAAATATCGCTTGTTTCATCAATAAAAACTGAGAATGGTGTTTTCTTAATACTTTCTACTACATTTTCAGTTTCAATAGGGCATAATACATTTGTGATTATGTTTGTACATTTAGTTCTACTTACTTTCATGCTATGCAGAACATTTTTAGCTTTACCAATTTCTTTGAAAAAATTTAGTATGTCATTAGCGACATTGTACGGTATATTTTTTTCACTCATTAGTGCAGCAAATCTTATCTCAGCTGACTTCCTTCTCTCATCGAAAGAAGTAGTTGGCTGATCAAGTTGTGAAATATTATGCAAATTATTTTCTATTAATTTTTGTTTATGATGTTCGGACTTGGAATGAGCATAAATATGGCTAAGCTTACTGTGACCAGTCATATTGCAAATGTAGCAGTGATAATAATTTTCGTTATTTGGTACGCTGCACAACCACAATCTAAATTCAGGTATCTCCAAACAACACGGTCTAAATTTTTGTATAAATAGTTCATTTTCTTCATTGTTACTAATGAAATTATCACAGGAATTTGTGATTTCATTGAATCGAGCATTTCTTTTGTGTTTATGTCGTGAAACATGTGTTTTATTGCAATTAATCGTCTCATTACAAATTTTGCAAAAATAACAACAATCATCAGATGGATCTTGGGTTATCCATTCTTTATATCGAGTATCAGATAACCATGAATAACAAAATTTCCTTTTTCTTTGTTCTATATTTTCGTTGACAGATTCCATTTTGGAATTAAGTTTTTAAAAGTATAAATTAAATAAAATTTATAAATATATAAAGATATTATTGAATAGCGATCAGCCAACTCTGAAAAAAGAGTGAGTCGCTTCTTAGCGAGCAGTCGACTCTCAAAGAATAGTCGGTCGCTTCTTAGCGGTCTAAAGAGTTCTTGTCAGTAAAAAACTCAGAATCGCTGTTAAATAATATAAGCAAACAATGAGTAGAATACTCAGTCGCTGAAAATATTTATTAGTATTTATCCGTAACCTTAGTAGAAAAAAAAATTTTTAAAAATTGACTGGATAATCTGAAAATAAGAAATACTTATATAACAAAAACATTATTAGACATTTTTTATAAAATTTACAAGATTTGTTCAAAGGATTTATGCAAGGATTATTAATTTTCATGCATTTCCTCAAACGAATTCATGGAAGAAAATAGATTAGGAAAATATTACGTAAAATCCTTTGAAATGTTTTCATATATTATAAGGGGTAAGTCCATTATTAACGGACACTTAGGCAATTTAAAGAATAGCTTAGCAACTAATTTGTAAAAGGAAAAATTTCTTGTCTTTAACTATTAGTCAAAGAACCTATGAACACATATACAAGGCGTATCACGAACGATGGCCATGTCAATACCATCGGGTAGAGTACGAAAAATTATAAGCAAATAAATTCTATAAACTGTTTCGATAGCAATTTTGGATAAAAAGTTATTTGCAGTAAAAGATTCTACATTATAATAGCCGTTCTTAAAGAAGAAGGTTCTTTTGGTAATGCGAAAAATGCTAAGATTATATGAATTAGAATAATAAGAAAAACAAAAGGTCAAACACATCCACCTGAGCCTATGTAGTGGTTGAAAAACGAGCAGCCTAGTTTCACGCGCGGGAGCACGAGCGATATAAAAATTATCAAAACTAAACACTTTCGAGAAAAGCTATAAGCTAAGATTATAATTTTTGCAATTTGCATTTAACAAATTAATAATAATTAGTTTTGAACTGCACATATATTTACTATGGAAATAAGTCCAATTGTGACATAATTACGACTATTTCTAGCGATACTATTGATTAATTAAAACTTGTAATTAAGTATAGAATTGGCGTATTTATGTTGTGTTTGGACTCCTTTTTAATCACAAAAATACGCACAAATCAAAAATATAAATAATAAATTTGTTATACGAAAGTTGCAATAGTTTCAATCTTAGCTTATAGCTATTCTCGAAAGTGTTTATGTTCATCACCAAATTGTAATGTAATATTCTCTCCGTATAGGATATGCTGGTCTTTTGAGAATATTCAGAAAAGCATATTCATACAATATTCAACGAATATTCGTATGCTATCTGGGTAAGTTCATACCTACGCGCAATGCACAACAGGTTGCAACATGAATTCCTGCCACTGTGGGGAAGGCACAATTTTAACAAGAATCAGTGCAAAGGCACACAGACTTTACTTATAAAGAGCGCCAGGCTCATAAACCTTATATATGAGCCAGTCTGAGGCTTGCCGGCTTGAGACTATTCAAGGACGTGGCATGCTGTGAAATTAAAGTGGATTCTCTTGGAAAATTACTAGTACACAATAATAAAAATTATAATAAAAATTATATTTTTGTAACTGCTCTGTCTCTCAATTTACAAGTATAAAGTTAAGATAACTATACAATTATACATGGGATTTCTCCCCAACTCTACCGTTAACTTATAAAGACAAGAGCAATAAGATGATAATCATTTACAAGAAAATAAACATATTTATAAATAAGAAATAAAAGAGTGGATATTAGACAATACTGAGGAGTTGAATCAATCGTATGACTCTCAGTCCAGGCATGAGCAAGTCCAACTGGACAAAAGACCCTTTTCAAGTTTATCCAACGCTAGCCCTTCAAGAACCTAATTACTTGCTGCACTATCCCTGTAGGAAATATAAGGCACAAGCAAAGAGGTGACACAAGGTCAAGTAAGGCGTAGCCAAGTCCATCCAATATCTAAATCACCACCAGAAAGTTTAATTGGCTAGGGTTGTCCAACGGAGTCTCTAAATCTCCTTTCTTAATGTGCGTATGCACCAAATTCATTAACCTTATGTTAACCACAATATAATTTCAACACCCAGCCAGGAGATATTTGATTGAAAATAAGTTTATGTACAAGTATATAAGTAAAGAAGAAAAATAAAAGTATATATATATATATATGGCATTAAAGCCTAAATCCTGTCATCGTACAGGCTATGGAATTTATAATCCAACTCATCTCAATGATAGTTCACTTTCCTTATTGGAAATACTAGCCTATATGAGTGAAAAGGGGAAAAGCTCTGTATCTGCGTCTCATGTGATTGGAGTTGGATTCAATAGTACTCCCTACGTAGACCTGCTACACCCCACCAAGCCTGGAGCCACCAAGTTAGTCGCAAAGGAATATTAATAATTAAACGTTGAGTCCTACTATCGGTACTCAACGCTTACCTTTATGCAATAAACAATATAGCAAAGTATAAGCCTGGCATGCACAGCAGAGTCAATTGATAGGTTAGGATTAATGGATGGAGTTGAAGTCCCAATGAACCTCCTGACAGTTCCCAATTTCCTGTCTAACCTCCTTCCTTCCTTCTTGGTATATCAAATCCAGTTTCGTAGTCCACTTACATGGGTAACTTAGTCAGATCGAAGCCTTCCTTGGATTTTCCAAAATTCGTCCTGCCTCAATGACGGGTAAAAGTGGTGTGTCTGCGCCAAACCAGCCTCTCGCCCAGGCGGTCGTAGCAGCTGTGCGCGCGGGCGCAGCGCCGCCACCAGGGATCGAGCGAAACCTTGTTTGCGCGCGGTGTTTAAAAATCAAAAATAATTCATGTAGCAAGGCAAAAGAATTTGCCTTGTTACAACACTTCAGTCTGGGTCAGTAGAAACGCTGATTGAGCTTTGCGACTCACAGTACAAGAAACTAAAATATTACACTCCGAGCGGTAAGAATGTAATGAATTGGCAAGATTCGGGGTGAATGATAGTATGTATAAACATACGTTGGAACAGCAGATTTGACACAAAACTATGTATTTTCAGGTATTACAATTATACTTACAATAAACGCTAATTATGCTGCAACAGCATTCGCAGGCTTATTTACTATTCGTCACAACTATTAGAGAGACTAGACACTCTTTTGGTTGTGGATTACTCGCAATAGTTAACTATGATCAGTTCGTAGTATTTGTTGTTATCTTTCAGAACGGTACGTGTTAGGCATGACTGAAAGATGCACACTCGCAAAGATTACTATACGACTTAGTTCGGATTAAATATTACTAGACTTAACTACCAGTACACGGCGACTGGGCAAGAGGTTTATTAGAATAAGGTGGAGTACTCTGCTCCCGTGGAACGAACACTAGAGTTACGACCTTGGAACGCGGATGATGCGGCAGCGGCTAAGCTTGCACAGAAGAAATCTCAACTTGAGGGTCACGGAACTCGCATATATGTAGGAGGCAGTCCCCTGGCACTCTTCATTAGATCTGTACCCCGCTATTGTCCCCAAGTTTGTAGATGGCGCTGGAAGTAAGTTGGTGCTAATGCTGACTATATATATATATATATGGGTGTCCCACGAACGGTGGCCATGCCAATACCATCGGATAGGGAACAAAAATCTAAGTTAAAAAGTTATAAAAACTTTTTTTCTAGCACCCTTGGTTAAAAAGTTATTTGCAATTAAAGATTATCCATTAAAGTAGCCTTTCTTAAAGAGGAAGATTGTTTTGGTCGCATTATAAGGCCAAAAATGCTAAGATTCTGTGAAATAAGATACTAAGAAAAACACAAAGCCAAACCTCCACTTGAGCTTGTGGTGTGTTTATGTTTTGATTGTTTTTATGGCACTCGCACTCGAAACTGCCGATCGACCTTCGACTATTTCAATAGGCTCAAGTGCATGTTTGCTTTTGTGTCTTTCTTAGTATTTTAATTCACAGAATCTTAGCATTTTTGGCCTTATAATGCGACCAAAACAATCTTCCTCTTTAAGAAAGGCTACTTTAATGGATAATCTTTAATTGCAAATAACTTTTTAACCAAGGGTGCTAGGAAAAAAGTTTTTATAACTTTTTTACTTAGATTTTTGTCCCCTATCCGATGGTATTGGCATGGCCACCGTTCGTGGGACACCCTGTATATATATATACAGGGTGAGGCACTTAAGCCGCCCCAGAATACGAATGCCGAAAGAGGTGTATCTCTTTAACTATAACAGATATTCAATTTTTCCATAGGACATTTTCGAAGCCTCTTGTTATTTGCTTTCAGAAAGGTTCTATGCAAAAATTGAATATCTTTTATAGGCGAAGAGATACGCGCCTTTCTGCATCCATATTCTGGGGCGGCTTAAGTGCCTCACCCTGTATATATATATTCCAAGGCATGCCAAGATTACATATATAACATATACAGGGTGTAACGAAACGACCGCCTTTTCTCGTAACTGGAGGTTCGGGGTGACCATCCAAATGCACGTGTAAAATTTTGTTCGAATCGTTCAAGGGGTTTAAAAGTTATTTCCATTTAAAACTCACCCTTTTTCTGTCCTTTTCGAACGACTTTAACTGTGCATAATAAAGTGGAGAAAGTGAAAAAACAATTGACGAACACCCCACTAGAATGTAAAAATTATCGATCTCGCGCGATAATACATTTGCTATTTATTTAATTAATTTGGCTATTAGATTAATTTTAAAAATAGCAAAATCCTTTTCATTACAATTCCAAATCAATTCAATACAAGTATCATTGACTGAATTGATGGAAAGAGGGAGAAGATAGAATGAAAAGGAAAGTATCAAAAGCTAAGATGTCACGCGACTGCACTGATAATTTAATAGGAAACACATCAAGGCATTTTCTTTCTACAAACGAAGGTAAAAAGAATGATTTAAAATCAATTCATTGATGACAGAAAAAATTAAACTTACCCATTTAACGTTCTCCAAGTTCCTTTACACCGAAGTTTTTGAAAAAGCTTCAAACTGGCTTCTCAATGATTTCCAGAATGTACACTATCATTGATTTTGCATTTAAGAACTCGCGAATTTAAGCAAATTAGGTGTTAACCTACGTTTCTTCAAAACACCGGTTAATTTGACACTTTTTGAACTGTTTGAAGTAGGCTGAAAAGAGAGACACAGAGAGATAGAATAATCAATAATTCGTTTCGACCACTCTTAATCACCCTACTTCAAACAGTTCAAAAGTGTCAAATTCACCAGTGTTTTGAAGAAACGTAGGTTAATACCTAATTTGTTTAAATTCACAAGTGTTTAAATGCAAAATCAGTGATAGTGTGCTTTCTGGAAATCATCGAGGAGCCAGTTTGAAGCTTTTTCAAAAACTTCGATTTAAAGGAACTTGCAGAACATTTAATGGGTGAGTTTAGTTTTCTCCTTCATCAATGTATTGATGTTGAATCATTCCCTTTAGCTTCGTTAGTAGAAAGAGAATGCCCTCATGCATTGTCTATTAAGTTATCATTGCGCTCGCGCGATATCTTAGCTTTTGATACTTTCCTTTACATTGCGTCAACTCGCTCTTTCCATCAAATCAGTCAATGATGCTTGTACTGAATTGAATTGAAATTGTAATGTAAAGGATTTTGTTATTTTTAAAATTAATCTAATAGCCAGATTAAAGAAATAAATAGCAAAAGTATTAACGCACGCGATCGATAATTTTTACATTCTAGCTGGGTGCTCATCAATTGTTTTTCACTTTCTCCACTTTCCATTATGCAGTTAAAGTCGTTCGAAAAGGACTGAAAAAGGGTGATTTTTAAATAGAAATAACTTTTAAACCTCTTGAACGATTCGAACGAAATTTTACACGTACACTCAGTTTGTCACCCCGAACCTCCAGTTACGAGAAAAGGCGGTCGTTTCGTTACACCCTGTTGTATGTATCACAATATGTATACATATAAGACAATTTGTTAAGAAGAGATTAAAATAATATATAATTATATCGTAATTGTATATTGAAAAAAATTATGTTATAAACTTGATTCAATGAATTAATAGATGAAACTCGAAATAATTGTATTTAAAATTTGATTTATTTATGTGTTACACAATTGAGACAGTTTTTTTTCAGACAGCTACTTTTTTTAACATTTACATTTGTTTGTTTTACAAATTGCCTCATTCTTAATGAGATATAGTATTGTATTATTAAATAAATAACACTGTCACAATGTTTTTCACAAAATAACATTATATCACAATTATGAAATTCTGACAAAATACGCTCGAATAAAAAGATTGAAATACAATGCTTCTGAAATAATTGTTCTAGCTTCTTAATAAATGAAAATAGTTGTCGATTCTAGTGCATTAATATTTCATCTTCGTTCGCTTTGCAGTTGATACGTCCCTAACCAATTAATCCCGAAAAATCAAAATTATTTTAATAAAAGAAATAGGATAATTGAATGTGATCCCATATGCCAGAATCTGCAGGCACCGTCGCCGGGACCTTATCTTTGCCTACGTTTGCATCTTGCATCGTGCGACTGTAAGTCCGTGAGAGAATTCTACCTCCCACTCACTCTAAGATGCTTTAAGGTAGTAGTCTAGTAAATCGACCGGTTTTGCATGGTATTTTTCGGGAATTTTTTAACTACCTAAATGAAATGCAAAAAATCTGAAAATTTTATATGTTGTTAATACTATATTGAATTATACAAAAAAAATTTGTTTTAATTTTTACGATATTTTATTTCAATTATATGGGGTCAAAGTAGGTAAAAAATAAAAAACATGTGCTGCTGGCCCATGAGGTATCTCCAGTTTGGGTAATCGGAAACAAAAAAATGCAACGGATTATTGTTCAGTAGGATTGTCATTCTGGCAGGTGCTAGAAAAAATTAATTTGGTTGAAAAATAAAAAAATGACGGACTTCGAAAGAAAAAGGTACAATTTTTTAGTGGAAATTGGGTTGTAAATTGAAAAACAATGGATGAAAAAAATTATCCTATACTCCTGCCAGAATTACAGATGTGTAGAAAAACCTGTAAAAATTTCAGCCCGATCGGTTCAATAGAAAATCTGTTATGCCTCGGGCCGACCGAGAAAACGTGGTTTAGAGAAAAACGCGTTTAAAGTTTGGCTAACAGATCTTTCATCCTCACACTAATCGTCGATCTTCGGTGCGTGCAACAAGCTTTAGGTCTCTTTATACGTGTCAAACGCGGGTATATATGGTTATATTCTTTCGTATATCAAAAGGTATACGAAACTTCAAGGAAATATAAAGTTAATGAGTCATAATAGTGAGGAATAACCGTTAGCAGCTGTCGCGCAACTTACAGTGTTCAGTTATGCGGCGCTCTCGAATATATGTTTTATCTTTGTTAATATTTTGAATATCGGTTTAACATTTATACACCATATTCTCATGTTAGTGTACTATCGAAATATGAAAAAAAAAAATTTCGACCCAAACAACTAGACTACTACCTTAAATCTTATTGGTCAAAGATAGGATAAATTCATTTCAAAAATGTTTTGATTGGCTTAGCCATCTCCCTGGATCACGATCCAGGACCCGGCGTAGACTAATTCGATTAGCTTTTAAGCAAGTGCTAATTGTACCTTCAACAAGAACAGTCTTGCAAGGCCCTCTTATATTTGTTGCGGTTAATAAATAAAAACCATTAAAAATCATCGAAGTCTACTCAACTAAGTATTATCCCTCAATACAAAAATCCTCCATCGAATTTCCTACAACTACTACCATCTGGTAGGCAGCGGACACTGGAGCCCACAATAAAAACTGTTCCTGAGTTTACTACCCAACACAGGACAAAACAATGGGTGTCAGAAGTGGGATACCACTTTTTGGGAAAATCATCGAGGATTCACCATAATATTTGGTAACTCACTGGACAACGCTGAACGAAGCATCCTATCGCCTATCCAACACTGAATTGGAATCAACATCGAATTAGCCGCCCTGTCGAATTCTGCTTGGGTAACCTCTTCCAACGACTCTAACCTCTTCCAACGCGTGCAACTTCAACCAACGGTTGCATCGTATTATCGCTCATCGACGACTCTACTGACTCTACTCACCTCGCTATTCCACGACTAAGTAGTAAGTCTAGTGAAAAAAAAAATAAATAAATAAAAATAATTTAAATATCGATATGCCTGACGAGCATGGTCCTTATGCGAGTAGATCGATCCCCTCGTGGAATCAATCCGTCGGAGAATGTTCCGCCGTGAATATTAGTTGTTCCGATCAGAGAAACATCGTTAAAAGCGTAATCGAGGGTCTTCCCAGTTATGACGGGACCGACCCATTAGATCTAAGCAGACTAGTTAAGAAAATCCTTAATGCAAGGATATACGTGGATAAAGTAGATGACGAAGAACTAGTGTTCCAACCGATAAAACACTGCGGCGAAAAGGTTCAGCAAAGACTAAAACCTTTAAATATCGAGACTCTTCAAAGGTTAGCCGACGCGTTATCGGAAAACTTTCGTTGCGGAGATGAACTTGTCGAACATATAGAAGAGGCAGTAAGACTCGATCTTCAAGACGCAGAATCCATAGCCAACCTCGTGTGCCGTTTTCGAAAACTAGCTTTGACACTAATAAAATACATGGAGGAATATAAATGCTTTTCCGCCTCGGGATTTATTAATAGATTTATTGCAAAATTGTATCATCGAGCACTTCCGGAAATAATCAAGAATTTCCTAAGCAATTCTTACCCGACACTAGAGGGAATAATAGAAGACGGATTTAAACTGGCCGATAGACATTCAATAAGCCAAGAAAAAAAATTCTTTAGATCGAACAAATCGAAGGAAAGTTTTAGGCGAACGATGGCAACTCCGACCGAGAAAACGAGAGACAAATGCGATCATTGTACGAGCAGAGATGAAACGGGAGATTGCTCATGCGAGGTCCCAAGGCAATCCCTACCAGTAGGCGGCGCTGGTGTTGGCAAACGCGTCTCAGGTCCATCTAACCCCTAACGCCATCTATCGGAAGAGACCACGAAGCACGAGCGTTAAGCTTAGAATAGGGTAAAACAGATATGCATTGTTGCCAGAAAGCGGACTAAAGAGAGAGCGGAGATACTTTCTCGGACCTCTCTGTCTTTCTCGCTGTGAGTGTCTAGGAGAAGAGTCGAGGCAAAATCTTTCCGCTTCGCTTTGCTGAAAATTTACCAATATTCGATGTCATTTACATTTGCAGCCCAATGCCTTTATACCTGATTTTTTTAGCATATTTATTTATGAGCATTGACTTATTTAAATCAAAAATCAATTAAGGAAATGCGTATTTGATATATAATAATTATTTTAACTATAATTTCATCGTTATATTTCGCTTATTTCCGTAAAATCTGCATTTCTTTAGTTTATTATTGATTATTGTAAGTCAATGGCCATTAAAAAATTTAATCTTAAAAAAAAAAGAAAAGTACGGCCAGGAATCGAACCCGGACCCATTAATCGCCACGCAATTACCTTACCGCCTAGACCACGAGGCTTCTTCAGTGCACCGTAAACAGATAGTCTTCTTAAGGACTTGAAATCTTCTTTTAAACCATATAAATAAACGAGCAACCGACAGCTTTATTCATTATTATTCTGTCATAATGGTACACAAATTAAGGAATAATTATATTTTGAATAGTTTTCAGAAGCTTTTCCAATAGCCAAGAACGAAAATAAATAATCGACGCTCGCAGTTTCCGTTCTTGGTTATTGGAAAAGCTTTTGAAAACTATTCATTATATAATTATTCTTTAATTTGTGTACCATTATGATAGAATAATAATGAATAAAGCTGTCGGTTGCTCGTTTATTTATATGGTTCAATAGAAGATTTCAAGCCCTTAAGAAGACTATTTGTTTACGGTGCACTGAAGAAGCCTTGTGGTCTAGGCGGTAAGGTAACCGCGTGGCGATTGGTGGGCCCGGGTTCGATTCCTGCTCGGTTCTTTTCTTTTTTTCTTAATGGCCATTGACTTACAATAATCAATAATGAATTAAAGAAATGCAGATTTTACGGAAATAAGCGAAATATAGCGATGAAATTGTAGTTAAAATAATTATTATATATCAAATACGCATTTCCTTAATTGATTATTGATTTAAATAAGTCAATGCTCATAAATAAATATGCTAAAAAAATCAGGTATAAAGGCATTGGGCTGCAAATGTAAATGACATCGAATATTGGTAAATTTTCGGCAAAGCGAAGCGGAAAGATTTTGCCTCGACTCTTCTGCTAGACGCTCACAGCGAGAAAGACAGAGAGGTCCGAGAAAGTATCTCCGCTCTCTCTTTAATCCGAGGATAGCCGAGAGCGAGCGAAGCCGGTCGACACATGTACGGACGCTTCTACTTGTGTTCGTGACCATCGAGCAGCGGTAGAAGCGGGGATGGCTCACACAAACGAGCCTGCATCTGTGGTTGTAAGTGGAGGGGAAAATTCTGCAGACCGACCGTCCGCTTTCTGGCAACAATGCATATCTGTTTTACCCTATTCTAAGCTTAACGCTCGTGCTTCGTGGTCTCTTCCGATAGATGGCGTTAGGGGTTAGATGGACCTAGAGTCCCTAGACGTGAGAGTCTGGACGATCTTGTCATAAATATTATTGGCTCAGAATTATTGGAAGCAAAATGCCAGAGCCAATAAATTGTTGCCATTTGGTGCGGCAAATTTAAATTTTCAGTAATTAAATTTTTTTAATTTGTAATATATTATAGTAGTAATAGAATTTAAAGGATGAAGTATTACCTAAAAATTATGTTAAGTGCAAATAATAATTTTTTGTATATAAAACTGTATTGAATATTAAAATATGTATAATATGTATGAATATAATACAATTATAGTTGGAAATCAAATTAACCAGAAATAATGCTGCTTTTTAAATAACGATTTTATTTATTATTTTTATAAATGTACATAAATAATTATTTCACAATGGAATGCATCGCCATAGTTTTACTATTATATACAGGCATTTGTAGACGTCCTTTTTTACATTCAAGTTTCATTCTGAATCGAAGAAAACGCATCATTATTTTATTATATATATCGTGACAAGGTTTTAATTTATTACATGTAATAGTTTTCATTTTTTCAGAAAAGAAAATAAGTGAGTCACAATTAATATTTTTTAAATAAGGAATATATCTTCGAATGATAGTTTCCATCTCATGAAAAAATGTAAATGTTTCATTATTAACAAAAAACAAAGTGTTATCCCTAAAACATCTGACAGATTCTAATTTTCCATATTTTACTTTTGGATCATATTTTTTTGATCCAGCAGAATCTATGCGCTCTTGACAAACCTTATTTAGCTTTGAAATTCTGGACATAATGTAGCCCGCTAAATTATACAATGCATTCTTCTCAAAACTGTTCAAAATATAACTTTACTTCCTACCTCTAAGGGAATAACAGGGATTTCTACAGCTTGATAAGGTTTGTTTACAATGGTTTTAGGTGTAGATTTTCTTGCAAAGGAGAAATTACCAATTAAATCGCCCTCATCTTGCTTATAATTTGTATAATGTAATTTCTGTATGAATTGGGTAACTGCTAAAAGTTTTAAACTCTGCTTAAATTGTAAAGCATTTGGAATTGGGTGCTTCTTTCTAATATTGGAAAATAAATTCTCCACACAATCTTGAGTAAATCTTCCTCCTAATACAAACAAGTACCTCCTTTCATTTATTAAATACTTTGTTATATCGATGAAAGACTGTGTTGTTATCATAACTCCTGTCTGTACAGGTTTAAACCTCTTTTCTTTCCCAATTCCTATATTACGAAATAATTCTATTATTGATTCTAAAATATGTATCTTCTCGTTAAATTTATTTGAGATTTCATCATCCGGCTTTATCCCTAAAGCTAAGAATGGAGTGCGGGACGTAATAATCGTAAACCACTTAGAAACATACTCAATAAATAAAGCTGTCGTTTTATAATTAGTTTTTCTTTTCTCGTCGCTTAGAAATTTTAAAGCACTGCTAGTGTCTCGGTTTATTAAACTTGTTGCCTTATGAACTCTCATTTTATTGAAACTAGTTTGTGTTAAGACGTCCTTACTCAATTTAGGTGCCAATTTAAAAACAAATTTTTCTTGTTCATCAACTAATTCTTCCAAATGCTTAAAATCTACAATACATGATGATAATTTATTTATGGTCGTAAATTGATCAGGCAATGTTATTATTTTATTATTAATTAAAGCTGACTTCATATTTTTTAAGAGGTGCGCAGCATCAGCAAAGAAAAATAATTTTCGTTTATTGTTCAAGGGGTGAGTAATATAATTTTTTATTGTGGAATATTTTCCAGCAGAAATATTTGAAAAGGCTCTCCACATTGCCTGGGTTATAGCACCCATATCTGATGTAATACTATGTACATAAAGACCTATAGACTCTGATTTTTCAATTATATTTCAATAATAAGTTTCAACTGTCTTCCATCATAACCCTCGGGAGTAAAATAGTATGCTACAATCTGTTTCCAACGAACAAATAAACCTCCAATCATAAACACTAAACCGTGGGTTGCTTTTGTATTCTTTCTTAATTTAGAAATTGAAAAATAAATTAAGGAAACAAAACATGTAAATACAAATAATTTGTAAATTAGCTCGTAAAATGATATAATTCATAATGCACTTGTCTGTATGGTCATAACCCATAAACCTCATGATTACTTTCTTAATGAATCTCAATTTTTGTCAATTTAAAATTAAACTAACATATTGTTGGACAAATGCATTTAAAGAATATCATACAGAAAATATTCATCAATCTAATCTATTATTCTGAAAGTATACCATGACTATTTAAAATAGTAACGTATCCACTATGATGATTTGTGCAAGGATCATTTTATTCACCAGGTAAGATACTCATTTCATCCAGTGCCAACACACAATCTTTTTCTCTATCGTCTTGAAACTGTGAAACTTTTTCTTTGAATGCTTCAAAAATATCATTACATATCCCTGGTTGGAAATTAAGATTTTCTATACTTCTTCTTAATGTACGTGTGGAAGGTAAAGGATTATTTTGGCTTATCAGCTCTTTATAACCATTATCAGTGCAGGAAAATCGAAGCCTCAGAGCCTTTTTAATTGTTTCATCAGACCACTTATAAAATTTACGTTTACAAGAGTTGTTCTGAAGGTATTTAATTTGATCAGAAATGAATACTTTAGTTAGTATTTGAGACGGTTGATGGACAGTCTTAGTGTAATGAGTTTTTAATTGTCTTAGTCGTTGTAGCAAACATCTTTTTGATTTTTCAGACTTACGAATAATCAAGTTAGCAATTTTAAGTTTTTTATTAGCTTGTTCTAGTTTTACTTTTATCTCACTAATATTACTTATTGTAGACTCTATTTTTTCAATATGATGCGTTTCTGATGGTCCTAAAAAATTAAAATGATTTTCGAAATCATTTATAAGCTCTTCAGTTTTTTCAATATTTCCTTCAAAAACTGTAACTGTCTTGCTTGTTTGAAGATTTTCATGCCCCTTATTATACATTTCCTATAATTAAAATAATATAAGTGGTATTAAAAATATATTGTTTTTAAATATTATATCCATATTAATTTAAATTTTAGGAAGTTGATTTATTGACCTTCAAATTAATATTATTTCATGCTTTTTCATCGAATTTATAAACCATACACTACAATATGACAACAGTGATTTAATTCCCATATTGTACATGGATTCAGTAACATAATTACATAAGTACATACCATATGAATTTCTTTTTCTATGCATTTCTCAATAGGCATCCTGTTAAAAAGTGTTGGAACAGCATTGCCCTTCAGTTTCTTCTTTCCATCTTCTCTACATTTCTCCCACATTTCCACAGAAAATTGAGCCTTCAAATATTACAAGAAGTCACTTTATGAACATTATACATCAACTAATAGAAGCCTTTTACTTAGCCTAAAAATCGACACAGGCGGAGGGAAATGTATAGTCTGCATGATGTGCAATATGATTAGTATTTGATTGTGTTGAATTTTAGGCTAATTGGAAAGAAACTAATACCAACATAAGTATACATATATTCTATAATTATCAATGAGATTATATTGTACACTGTCTAAATACATACATCACAAATATGTGAAAACTTAGAAGGCTCCCAATTTTCTCTATTGATATTTTTAATCCAAACTTCTTTCCGTTCTACATTCTGAGGAAACCGTCTAAGAGAAAAACCTTTCTCACTCCTATTGTGACATCCTGGTACACAACAACCAATCATATCTATAAATAAAAATAATAATTTAAAGAAATCAATAAATTAGGACTTATGTTTGGATTTAAGAAAATATTTTTATGTATCTAAAGAACTTTTATATTATTATTATTAAAAAAATTGTATGTGCTGTAATTTTTTTTCCATTAATAAATGGCAGCTAGCATTTAAGAGCATTCATGAAAATTTGATTATATTATTACACTTCAATCAAAAATGACTTTAAACATTTTTTTTATTTTTCAAACTTACTAACTTTTTATTGCTGGCCTACATTAAAACTCCAAACCATCAGCCACAATCGTCACAATGAACGCCGCCATCAAAACCGCCATTTTGCTTCCAAATTGAACATTGTCCAGACTCTCACGTCTAGGGACTCTAGATGGACCTGAGACGCGTTTGCCAACACCAGCGCCGCCTACCGGTAGGGATTGCCTCGGGACCTCGCATGAGCAATCTCCCGTTTCATCTCTGGTACGAGAACCAATGACTCATCGCAGGATTGCTGGTTTAAAGACAAGCATCCCAAAAAGGAGTCACAAAATACTAATTCCAATAGCGAAAAGAAGACCGGAGACAAGAAACTAATTGTGTTTAGATATTGTAAAAAGGCCGGTCATGCGATCGATGAGTGTAGAACCCGAATTCGAAATAATGAAAAAAGAATTAAAAATCAAAAAAACTCGAGTCAAGATTCGGGAAACGGAAAAAAACCTCCACGTTCGAACTTGGAGTCGAGCTCACAAAATTAGTACAAAACGACATTCAGCCTGCGTTAATCGCCTACTGTAAATTTGCCAAAGCCTTAGAGAACATAAATCCTCCTACTCTCCTTCTAAATTTCAAAGAACTAAATAACCCACAATCTAAATTCCTAATAGACAGCGTTTCAAAACTGAATCTGATCAAATATTCCGAAATCAGAAATCCATCTCTAATCAACTCAAGAGAAATCTATACTCTGAACGGGATATCTAAACATGACCAGCCGAAAACGCTAGGTCACATTAATCTAACGAGTCATGATCAACCTTGTCGATTCCATGTCATATCGGATGAATTACCGATCCCTTACGCTGGAATTCTAGGAAGTCCACTACTTACCAAACAAGGTGGGAAATTAGATTTTAAAAACAAACACTTGGAACTCGGAGGACAAATCATTCCATTTCTCGATAAAGAAAAAGTTCTACTAAAAGCTAGGCACAAAAGCTTAATGTACGTGAGGACTAGCGAATCGAGGCCAAGAGAAGGTTACTTGCCTTTATTAAAAATGCAAGACGGTATCATTGTAGGACAAGCCTTAATTACTAGTGACAACGGCATCTATATACGCAGTTAATACTCTCGACAAGGATGTAGAATTAGATGTACCCGTAATTTCATTGTATCCATTCGATACGAGCATAGACGAGGATAACCAAGAGAATACTAATAGCTTTCCTGAAGGTCACATTAACCAAAACAGACCAGAGAGAATTTTGGAACTCATGAGGTTAGAACATATAAATTACGAAGAGAGGAAACACATATGGAAAATCGTCACCGAATTCGAGGATATATTTTATTTGCCAGGCGAACCTCTCAAAGCTACGAACGCTACCACTCACAGAATCCCCACGATGGATAATATTCCCATCAATACTAGACAATACAGATTTCCTCCTGCTCAAAACGGAGAAATTCAAAAACAAGTTTCTGATTTGCTAGAATTCAACATAATTGGGAAATCCAAGTCGCCTTATAATTCACCGTTATGGATAGTTCAGTTTCGGCCATTTATCTTGCGCCAGACAAGGGGAAGTAGGAATCAGAGGGAAGAGGGGTAATCTAGGGAATGCTAGGGAATAACCATGAGCTGTCAAATTTAAAGCTAACCAGCTCGTTGGAAATGCAAATAAAGGAAGAAGATTGCAAAAATAAATTACTGAATGGAAGGAAGACTATAAATAAATAATAGAACGAGAAAACAATTATCAGATGAGTATTAATAAGTAGTGAAATAAAAATTAATTATAATTTTTTTCGACAATATACTTTGTGGTTAATTACTGTTTGCAGGCAGAATCATTTTAATGATAAGCGAAACCTAAGAAATTTCTCTTGGATCAAAAAGCATCAATTTAGGAAGCAGTCGAATGTGCGCACAGACTTGTCATCTCAACATTTAACCACACATATTAATGGAAGTGACAGCGGTTACTATTGCAGCTAAATGAAAATAATACGGTTTATTACTATTGTAAATAGATGACGATTCTAGGTAATCTAAATTAAATGTTGTAAAAATTAAGGTACGCTAATTAAAATAAGGATTTTTTTATTGATTACATTAGCTTACAAAGTTTATACTTCCTATAGGGTTATAAAGGCACATAGTCTTGAATATTTTTTTTTTATTTTTTTATAATTTAGGTGCATGAGGAAATGCTTTTACGCATATCCTGCCTTTTGCTGACCAGTTAATTTGGTCTACTTTTGATTACTTTCTAAACCACTGTTGTGTTAAACTTGAGATGTGAATGCTTGAGTTAATCTATACAAATTTAATAACTGGCATTTCTTCTATCACTGGAAAGGATCATATTTTCTAGAAAGTCAGTATAAACTACTGAATTCATTTTAGTGTTAATCTCAATTAATTCACAAATTCCAGCTTTTGAGATCCAGCCCCAACATGCAATGCTAGTCCTATTGCTTCTATTAGTGGGCAATACATACTGGCTGACGTATCTTGTCTTGCCTGGACGCCAAACATGCAGCCCCCATCTTCACATGATTGGAACACTTTTTCGTCGGTCCATATCACGTCATTCTAAAATTCTTCTTCTTTGCCAAGATACTCCAAAGCAAAACCAACCCTTTGCTGCCTGTGGTGATCTGACAATTTTATTTTATAAGCTGGACGATGGCAATGTACACCAGCTTCATGTAGCCTCCTGCGTACTGTTCATTTAGATATATTACAATTTATTTGGTGCAATATGTTTGTTCAAAGCTATAAAGGATCTTTATCTACGATATTAACAATCTGTCTATTTTCATCTTTTCTAATTAATCTAGGCCTTTTATTGTTCTTCCTTTTATCATATAATCTAGCATATCCCTATTCGCTTACATCTAAATTCATCGATTAACTGTAGATTTGTGCAATAAAATAAGTGACAGATTGGTTGTCATTTGTTTTTTTATTTCGAGTTTGTCACTTGTTTTATTGCTAAAAGGTTTTTTAAGTTTCTTAACATTTCTGTGAAAGGGGAAGTAGCCAAAATGTCATATAATAGTGATTCTTTAATTAAAAAAGGAGAAGCAATTGGCTTATTGAAGTGTGGTGAAAGTTCAGAAAACATAGCTGAACAGTTACAAGCGAACAAATCTACAGTTAACCGATGGATTAAGAAGTAAGCGAATAGGGATATGCTAGATTATATGATAAAAGGAAGAACAATAAAAGGCCTAGATTAATTAGAAAATATGAAAATAGACAGATTGTTAATATCGTGGATAAAGATCCTTTACAGCTTTGAACAAACATATTGCACCAAATAAATTGTAATATATCTAAATGAACAGTACGCAGGAGGCTACATGAAGCTGGTGTACATTGCCATCGTCCAGCTTATAAAATAAAATTGTCAGATCACCGCAGGCAGCAAAGGGTTGGTTTTGCTTCGGAGTATCTTGGCAAAGAAGAAGAATTTTAGAATGACGTGATATGGATCGACGAAAAAGTGTTCCAATCATGTGAAGATGGGGGCTGCATGTTTGGCGTCCAGGCAAGACAAGATACGTCAGCCAGTATGTATTGCCCACTAATAGAAGCAATAGGACTAGCATTGCATGTTGGGGCTGGATCTCAAATGCTGGAATTGGTGAATTGGTTGAAATAAGTACCAAAATGAACTCAGTAATTTATACTGACGTTCTAGAAAATATCATGATTCCCTGTGTTAGAAGAATATTTCCTGCAGAAGAGGTGCCAGTTATTAAGTTCATACAGGATAACTCAAGCGTCCACATCTCTAATCTAACACAACAATGGTTTAGAAATCATCCAGAAGTAGATAAAATCAATTGGCCAGCTAAATCACCAGATCTCAACATAATTGAGAATATATGGGGGATAATGGTGAAACGGTGCAGACCAGAAGAGGACAAATCCAAAGAGGCCTTAAGACGCCACGTTCAAAGAATATGGGAAGAGCTGAGAGCTGAACCCATTATTTGTAAAAATCTTGTGGAATCTGTACCACGCCGCTTGAATGAGGTGATTTCTTCAAATGGCTATGCAATTCGCTATTAAGGATTGGTTAGCGTCGATGATAAAGTCCTTTGGAATTCCCAGTAAGGTGCAGGGGGTTTTAGAGGGTATCCCTGGGGGTGGCGGCTTAGTTGAGATTGTCTTTTACAAGATAATAAAAAAATTACTCCCCCCAGGGCTTGACCTTTAACGGGGTCTTTCCACATAATCCTGACCAGCAAACTGCAGGATATGCGTAACAGCATTTCCTCATGCACCTAAATTATAAAAAAATATTCAAGACTATGTGCCTTTATCACCGTATAGGAATTATAAACTTTGTAAGCTAATGTAATCAATAAAAAATCATTATTTTAATTAGCGTACCTTAATTTTTACAACATTCAAGTTAGATTACCTTGAATCGTCATCTATTTACAATAGGAATAAACCGTATTATTTTCATTTAGCTGCAATAGTAACCGCTGTCACTTCCATTAATATGTGTGGTTAAATGTTGAGATGACAAGTCTGTGCGCATATTCGACTGCTTCTTAAATTGATGCTTTTTGATCCAAGAGAAATCTCTTAGGTTTCGCTTCTCATTAAAATGATTCTGCCTGCAAACAGTAATTAACCACAAAGTATAGTGTAGAAAAAAATTATAATTAATTTTTATTTCACTACTTATTAATACTCATCTGATAATTGTTTTCTCGTTCTATTATTTATTTATAGTTTTCCTTCCATTCAGTAATTTATTTTTGCAATCTTCTTTCTTTATTTTCATTTCCAACGAGCTGGTTAGCTTTAAATTTGACAGCTCATGGTTATTCCCTAGCATTCCCTAGATTACCCCTCTTCCCTCTGACTCCTACTTCCCTTGTCTGGCGTAAGATTAATGGCCGAAACAGTTCCTAAAAAGCCCGATTCAAAAGGAAACAAAAGGTGGAGATTAGTCATAGATTATCGGAAATTGAAGGAGAAAACGATAGGTGATGCCTATCCCATTCCCATTATCACCGATGTCTTGGATCAACTGGGAGGTGACAAATATTTCTCAATTCTAGATCTCGCGTCGGGATTTCATCAAATTGAAATGCACCCAGACGACAAACAAAAGACAGCCTTCACCACCCCTAACGGTCACTACGAATTTAATAGTATGCCCTTTGGGTTGAAAAATGCCCCCGTGACTTTCCAAAGATTAATGGACCAGATATTACGAGGATTACAAGGCAACGAATTATTCGTGTATATGGACGACATTGTCATTTACGCCCGAACGCTTGAAGAGCACGCAACGAAATTCAAGAAACTTGCGGAACGTCTCAGAAAGGCTAACCTACATTTACAAATTGATAAATCCGAATTCTTACGCACCGAGGTAAAATACCTAGGACACGTCATTTCCGCTGACGGAGTCAAGCCTAATCCGGATAAAATCAAAGCCGTAAAAGAATTTCCGATTCCTATAAGTCGAAAAATTGTCAGAGAATTCTTAGGTCTGGCTGGGAATTATAGACGCTTCATTAAAAACTTCGCTGAACTAGCCAAACCTTTATCGGATCTAACTAGTAAAAATGTAACGTTTGAATGGACACCTTCTCAACAGGAAGCTTTCATATCTTTACGGGATAGGCTTTGCGAAGCCCCAATTCTCCAATACCCCGACTTTGAAAAACAATTCATCGTTACTACCGATGCATCAGGTTACGCGCTTGGAGCTATTTTATCACAAGGAGAAATTGGTCAAGACAGGCCCATAGCTTTCGCTTCGCGCGTCCTAAACAAAGCCGAACAAAATTACTCTACTACAGAAAAGGAAATGGCAGCCACAGTGTTCGCCCTCAAAACTTTCAGACCTTATCTGTACGGTAGACCGTTCATACTTTACACCGACCATCGACCTTTAGCTTGGGTACAAAATATGAATGACCCTACGTCACGTGTAATGAGATGGATAGAGAGACTCAAAGAGTTTAACTTCAAAATAGTCTATAAATCCGGCAAAAATAATACTAACGCCGACGCTTCATCTCGGAACCCCATCGAAACAGCAGAAGTATACTGGAATTCCTCTAAGAAAACCTCTGGACAATCTACTTCTGGGCAACTAACATCATCTTCAACCAGAACCAGCACTGGAACGACTAGAAGAATTCCTGCGCAAAGAGTAGCGCTTTTACCTAGACCTGATCAACCAAAGGAAGGGGCGTCAGCTACATTAAAAATGCAACCTGGAACTTCTTCGACCTCGGCACCAAAAACTGGAACTGTATCTAAGAAGAAAGTCGTCCTGAATGTTCCACCCAAGAAATCTTCTACAAAAACGGATACCATGAAACCTAAATCTATTTTAAAGCCTGCTAAATCAAGCGTCAACAAAGATCCTGATTATAGAGCCTCTTCTCACTCACAGCGACAATTCGCACGGGGAAAATCAGATGCTAATTCTAGCGAACCAAGAGATTGGTGTCGCTATCAATTAAGGGAAAGAAACAAAATTCCAAAAACTCTTAAGGGTTTAGAATCAGAATCCTACCAAAATAAAACAATCGATAGCGAATTAGAAACGACTATCGAAACAAGCTCAGAAAGGTCAATCGCCCAAGATTCTGACAGCACCGGAGAAACGCATCCGAATACCACGAGTAATTCACAATTAAATACCAGCGAAATCACGATGGACCGAGATACTACCTCGCGAAACGATTTAATCGACCCCAAACAACCTCAGATGTCAAGTGAATCGCCAATCATTAACACAAGAAACGAGGCCGGACTACTTTCCAGTACTCCCCTGTGCAGAATCACTAGATCAAACGAATTAATTAGACCTAATGAGATTACTATTGCCCCTTCTACCAATGCCCTGTTCACGCCAGGAACAGAAAATGATACTGATAATTTTGCAAATTCATCTACCGAAACGATCAAAGAAACGATTACTCATAAAGAGGATGATTATTCTCTTCATGTCCAGAACTATATAATTCTCGGACTAATCCATTTGCATATCTCCAAGACTTTCCTAGCTACTTCCATGAAGAGTCAGCTGACGCGTCACCGACCTCTAGCTGTGCCTCGTATAACTCAGAGAATGACGCAAGAAAAAAATCAGGCGATCCCGAACTCAATAACTTGAAGAAAAACATAATCATATCAAGGGATAACTTAACCATGAGGAAGGACCACATAATATATTTAATTAGAACCAACGGGTCTCTATTAAATTCAATAGGAAATCCCAAAATAAAGCAAACAAACTATCCCATCGGCACAGTCACTGTACAAGGGAAAGGCATTTTTAAAGTCATATATGTTGCTATACTTGACATCTCTACAAATGTCCCTAACGAAACTGACCTACGTATTGCTTTTTCCAATTTAAAAACTGAAATGTCTAAATACGACCTCATCTCCGCCAGAATATCGAATTACCAAGAAAGATTCGGTAACAGTACTTGGAACAGAATGGTAACTTTACTAGAGAGCGCCATGCAAGATAGAGACATTATAATCACTGTTTGTCAAGAATTAATCACCATACCGTCACTCGAAGATAAAGACGAAATTATGAAAGAAAATCACTCGTCACCCTTGGGAGGACACAAGGGAATGGTTAAAACCTATGCCAAGACTAGAAAAAATTATTATTGGGATAATATGAAGGCTGACATCGAAGACTTCGTCAGAACCTGTGAGGTCTGTCAACGGAAAAAATTGGTCCGAATAAAAACAAAACAACCAATGATACTCACAGATACTCCCATGGAACCTTTCGATAAAATTGCCATGGACATAGTAGGACTCTTCGAAATTTCTGAAAAAGGAAATCGATATATACTAACTTTGCAAGACCCATTAACCAAATACAACCTCGCCATCCCTCTATCCAGAGCCACCGCTGACGATATAGCCAACGCACTATTGGAACATTTAATCCTCAAGTTTGGCTGCCCAAAGATTATCCTAACCGATCAAGTTACAAATTTTGTAGGGAAAATCATGAAAAGCATGACAAAATCCTTGCAAATTGTACAAATGAGGACCACGGCCTTTCACCCTCAATCAAACGGATGTCTCGAAAGAAGTCACCAAGTATTGGTTGACTACCTCAAGAGCTATTTCAACAGGAAAGACTGGGACAAGTGGATAACCACTGCCGTATTCAATTACAATACCAGTAAGCACGAAGTCACTACATATACTCCCATTGAGTTAGCCTTTGGTAAACCTGTACGAATCCCTTCCAAATTTCCTTCCTTGGATAATGCAATTACAGTAGACGAATATACGCAAAACCGAAAAAACCGTTATCTTGAAATGTTAAACGACGCTCGTACGCGCCTCGAAAGGTTTAACAAAAACGTAAACCCCGTCGTATTCGAACCGGGATAGCACGTCTACCTTACAAACAATATCAAGCATGGAAAACTGGACGATAATTATAAGGGACCTTATCTCATAACTAGAGTCATCCCAGAATGTAATAATTTAGAAATAGAAATGACTAAGAATAAGAAAAAAATCGTTCATTGCGATAGAGTTAAGTTAGCCTTTACTAAGTAGCATGACATTTTCAGATAACAATTGTGACGAAGCATCCGCCCGTCAAATAATTGTTGTCATCCTCTGCTTTATCCTTGCTCTTGTAAAAGGGAGGGGCAGACGCCACCTGTGTGACCCCGCGATTATTACGCGTAATGAGTTCGATCGCGGGTCGATAGGGGGTCGATCCGCGCACGCGCAACGGTAACTATCTCGCGTGCCGCTGTCCCCCGAGTCACTCGTAAATTGGGAATCATTGCGCCCGGACGTGCCCTCTTGATTTTGGTTTCTTTCACTCGTCTTCAAGACCCAGTTTTTCGGTAAGGGCATTGCCCTGTAGTTATCGCCCTAGGTGTGATAGTGTAATATTAGTGCATCCAATGGTAGAACAGGATTTAGGAGCATCGCAGGAGGCGCAGCTGTCAACCTGGTGGTGGAGGACACGCACGGGAGCATGCAACACATCCTATCCTGTCACTATCGCCTAAGTAGCACTAGATCCCAGGTAAACCTGGTATCTCCGTAAGAGAGATCAGGACCTATTATTTGTCTTTGTTTTATTTCCTTTTCTCCTCTCGAGTTTCGTCCGGCGCGGGTAGCCGTCCCGTGTTCAACTGCGCGGCCATCCCTCGAATCGGTAGGGACATATTCGTCCGAACATAACCCCTTTTCCTTAATTATTATTATTTAATTCTTCCGGGAACGGCTTATAAATTAGCAAGTCCGTGTTACGGGTCGCGAATCGCGTAGAGAACCCGGGTATTTCGAGAATACATATTAGGACGAGGTGTAGTCCCTCGTCGGAGGGAAGCAGCATAGAGCTTTCTCGAAGTCCTCCCGACGCGTGCCCGTGAGAATCGCACTGCCCTGGCCGTCTCCCATGTTATTTTCAGATAAGCGTATGAAGCGTCTTGGTCCACACCCAGAGATAGTCTCAAACCGGTCAGACGCGGAGGGTCACAGTAACGGATCTAGCAAGCTGGCGCCCCTTTTTTATGAAGTAGTTAATATAAATAACAAGTTTATACAATTATCTATTACCATTGTAATACAACGTAGGGAATACCCTATTGTAACAATGAGAACGTTTGCTGATCCGCAAGAATTAAAGTAAGCTGTATTTTGGAAACTAATCATTTGCTTATTTAATTACCCGGCCAATAACTCCCTCCGTATGCCTTGTGCGTCGGTTCTAGTCACTGCCCATCCCTTGGCAAACCAAGGCCCATAATTGACACTTTTCGTTTTTAGGTAATAACCTTAGTGAAAGCACTTATTTGGCCAGGCCGCGAAATACGACGTTACAAATGGCGCCCAACGTAGGGCCCGCCAAGACACTTAGGGGATAATAAAATATTACATTTTTATTAATTAATTCTATTTAATTCTTATCACAGTTATTAACCGTTATGGAAGTATAATATTCCAGTCAATAATAAGTTTATTGTGGGAAACTTGGAATCGAGCATCGGTTTTATAGAGTGAGACGACGCGAGGTCGCGGACCAAAACAACGATTGTTTACGTCGCGCGGTCGAGCTCGCTGCTTCGCCATGTTTTGATATGCGTTATAGAACGTTGAAATATAACACGAAATTATTACACGGTACTGAGAAAAATAATTTTCGAGTACTGGCAGCGGTGCTCAGCGCGTATAGCTATAGCAGCGGTTCTCAGCGCCGACGAGCTCGAGGACATTTCCTGCATGAAATTTTCTGTATGTGTAGAAGTAGTTAGAAAAATTTTCCTTTGATAATACATATGCATACATGACTATTGAGTTCCATTTTATATATATATATATATATGTATCTTGCAATTCTTAAGTGATCAAGTGATTGCTGAACCCTTTTAAGTGGGTCAAATAAGTACCCTTGATGCAAATTTAGTAATTATTATGATTAAGGGATAACCCCATAAGAGGAGACCCTATAATCAATACTATAAGCAGAAAACGAATAATTCGAGATCTGTTACCTGACGGCTAGCGAGAATAAATCCGCAACTTAGGTAAAGTTTACGGATTTGAAGGTCAGCCGAGTGCGTCTTTCTTGTGATCGATTAGTCCAAGAAAGGTCGCCTAAAATCAATTACTTTTCTTCCTTAATTTCCCTTTTTGTATATTATACCAGTCAAATTTTGGTTATTCCCCACCTAAGAAACCTTAAGTTGGTGACCACGAAATTGCTGGTTGATTATAATTCCCTTATTATAGGATACATAAATAAATATCCTTATTAATTTTTTTTATATATATTATATATCATATTTGAGATTATTTTCTTTCTCCTTGGCGTAATTATCGCCTCATTATTGAATGTTACACTTGTTTTTGCCCTTTTCAGCTACATTATTCATGTGAGTACACTGTTCAAAGTAAGACACTATTTGCGATTAGGCTTGTATAGGTTAAGTAATTACGCATTCTATCAGCTAACCCCGACCAAGACATACGTTATTGGTCAAATCTCTCCATCCTCTCCTGAACAGCAAAAGAAAAATGGGTTCATCTGGAAGAAGCAGTGGAGGACGAGACAAGCGTGCGCAGAAGAGACAGAATAGTAAACGCACCGAGCAGGTCATTAGAGAGGAAGTGATGACACTACCCTTTGGCGAGCTATTCCGAACCTTACAAGAAGAGGGCCTGAACACTAACTCCGGGCTCAACCAGCTACAGGATAGGCTAATATGATATCTGAAACGAAAGGATTTGGGCCCCGGCGCAGCCCGTTGGGACCCGAACAGGGATGAAACCGGAGCTGAGGGATTCACTCCTTCTCTAGCCAATATGCCTGAAAGAAGTTCAGCGGACGAGACTAGCACACTTACGCCCGCAGAAATTACAACGATCACAGTAGCAGCAGGGGGAGTGTCGACGATTGTAGCGACCTCCACGGTGACTACTATGGCTTGTATCAACACCACAGTACAAACGGTTAGTTGTTCACAAGGATCGATTCCTTCTGAAGTACAACGGTTCTCACCGATACTGCCATACACCGCCAGTACATACCTTCCTGGACTAAACACTCTGCATCCCGTAACATCGACACAGGGATGGAGACTGGAACCACCTCCACCTTCGGGATCAAGAGGACTATCCCCCTTTCAAGACAGGGAAACCACCTAGCGAATTCGCTAAACTCAATTACTCATGGTCAAGAAAGGTGTTTTGCCGCAACGTCAACGGTGCGAAGAAGAACCACACGATTGTCACCGGAAGAAGAGGAATCTACGCGGATCCAGGACATCGCTAAAGCTACTCTAGAAGAATTTAACCGCCTATCCATTGATTCCCGTGCCACGGGCGGAGGAATACACATAGGTGATTCAGCCAGCAATTGGCCGCCCCTACCAAAGAATCCCGGACGGCCCTGCCAGTGCAACCAACAAGCTGGAGACCCCCGGGGACCCGAAACACCACAGGGAATTAACATTTACCTCCGTTTGAGAGGCCTCTTCCAGACCAGCCAGCGTTGCAACTGGTAGAAACACACCCTCAACCAGAGTCAGGTGGGAGAGAGTCGTCTGGAAGACGTAAAATAACTGTTAACCAACAAGGCTTACGGGATAGGGATCGCCCTAGGTTGATCAACCGACGCCCATCTAGCTCGGAAGATGATTCCTCAGAAGACACGGAAAGCCAATCGGATAGCTCTGACGATACCCAAGCTAGCGATCGCCGACATCGGCGTCGCCCAGGAAGAATAGTCCGGGGAAATCGAGCAGTAGACGCACTACATAAATGGAAGATCTCTTACGTGAACGAAAGAAAGGAAAGTGCGTGTTCGTTATTAGAACGATTAGACTGATGCTGCCAAGGGTCAGGGATAGCCCACAGCGATTTGCTCAAAGCATTGCCTGTGGTACTATCGGGGGAAGCTGAAAAATGGTACCGATTAGAAGGTCAACATTGTCGAACATGGGAAAGGTTCGAAAAAAAGTTCAAACAACGATTCGCATCCAAGGAATCCAGAAAGCGAATTAAGGAACAAGCATATTCCCGTCTTCAAGGAGATCAAGAAGGAATCCAGGAGTTTGTGGAAAATATGGAGACAATATTCTCATACTTAGACCCACCTCTTAAGGACAAGAAACGTTTATCTATCATATATGACAACCTATTGCCCGCATATACCAGGCATTTCCTTAAGAGTGAAATCACTTCTAGCCGGAGGTTAGTTAGAATTGGTCAAGAATTGGAACAACAATGGACGAAAATCAAAAATCGCCGAAGCACCACCAATCAGACAGGAACAGTACCGGTTCCTAGTGCAGTTTATGCCCGGCCGTCCAAAACCACCAGTAAGTGTGCCCCGCTAGAGGATGAGGAAGAAACAGACACGAAATCCCAGTCTGAACAAAAACGGCCTAAACAACAGGCGAAGAAAAACAAGCCAAGAGTTCCACAGACGCGTCATCACAAAGTGATTCCGCTTTAGCGAGCGTAGGAGAAGCAAAGACTTTTAAGAAGAAATCGGGAGGATATGGGAAAGGACCCAAGAATAAGGGAACCCCTACTGTCGGCACCGCACCAGTCGTTTCACAAGGGATGCCACAATACATGCTGATACCTCCACTACCACCAGGAGCTACGAGCTGGCGCCTAGTACCAGATCTGACGACTACTGCTAATATGCCAACAGCCGATACAACAATCAGTATTCGCTACACCCGCGAAAATAGTCCTTGCCATAACTGCCAACAATTAGGCCACTGGGCTCCGGAGTGTCCTCTCCCCCGAAGACCGAGAGTATCTGCTTCAAACATGCCGCCAACCGTCAACAACTATAACGATTTGCCCGGAAACGCCAGTGGAGGCGAGCGAATGGGGCCAGCGCTGCCTCAAGCGAACCACCAAGGCCCAACACCTTAAGGAAACTCCCTTTGAATCTAGGACCATACCAAAACAAGGCTAAAGATAGCAAATTAATGCAAACCAATAGGACTACTCTCACGAATAAACAGGATATCCCTTTCGAGAGAATTCGCCTTAATAAATTTTTAGATAATGAGGATAGGAGTTTATCATTATCAGCTGCATTAGAGGGAGTAGCCGAAGATTCGTGTCTGGAGCAACGATCATCCAAATTGAAGAAGGACTCGTATAACTTACTAGCACGATATCAGGAGAGGAAAGAAGATAGCGGCGATTCCCCTATTAGTAAAGAAACAGCTAGATTTAATAATAATCTTATTTCTTTCCCAAGTACTAGCGTGTCTCTGAGGCCGGTCCCTCCAAACTTAATGGGCGACTTAGTATCACCTCCCGATTTCCGCGGTTATTTGCGAGTAAAAATTGAGGAAATAGTTTGTCTGGGACTGGTGGATACTGGAGCTGAGCGAAGTTATATTAAAGCTCGAGTTGCTTCAGGGATTCCCTCAGATAGTCACCTAGCGCCGTTGAATTGCGTACAGGTAGGCGATAGTCAAATTTGTGCCATCTCCACGGATATAATCTTCCTAATACAAGTAGGTAGTAAATTCGCGGACTTTCCCTTTAGTGTAATCCCTATCCTTGCTCTAGATTGTATCCTAGGAATGCATTTCCTCAAAAACTTCGATGTAACCATCAATAACTTAGAAAATGTATGGAGTACGAACGATGTTAGCAGGATTCCACTTATAACGCGAGGATCCAAGGGAAACCACATGGAAAAAATAGCCGTAATAGCCACCGTGTTACCGATCCGGAAAGATATCCGTAAACCAAGCGTCGAGGATGAAAGGACCTGTGGGTCACCATAGGTCCCGAAAAGTTTAGGGCCCTATTAGACACTGGCGCCGCATGCACATATATCGGTAGTAAAATTATGTATTTAGTTAAAGATTTTTTAGATTTTTCCAAGGCAGGTAAACTACGATTAGGTGATGGGAGCCAAAGTGCAACGGCCGGAGACGCGCTTCTAGAATTCTCTATTGAAGGCGATAAACGAATCCTATCGGTTCGGGCCGCCCCTACACTAGATTATAACTGCGTTTTAGGTATAGATTTTGTAAAAGCTTTTGGAATTATAATTAACTTGCGTCAAGGAATTTGGAAGACTGAAGGAGGAAATTGGCGCACCTTCCCGAAGAGCCTAATCAAAGCCACAGCGAGGAATACCACTGATTGTGCAGCCCTTGTTGCATTGGATAGGACACAGGAAATTATTTTGGAAGAATTCAAGAAGAAACACGCCAAACCAGTATCAGATAAACCAGGAATAACGCCCTTGGTAAAACACCGAATTTATGTCCAGGGAAACACACCTATTAGGCAACGCTCTAGGAGGATATCCCTTAAAATCTATGAAATAGCGCATGCTGAAGTGGATAAAATGCTAGCCAGTGAAATCATCGAGCGATCCTCTAGCTCGTGGGCCAGTTGTCCAGTGATTGTCCTTAAACCCAACGGGAAGTATCGCTTTTGTATTCACTATCGAAAGGTTAACTCTGTTACGAAGAAGGATGCTTACCCGCTTCCTCATATAAAGGCCATTTTGGACAAGTTACGATTGGCCAAGTACATCTCCACGTTGGATCTAAGTCAGGCGTACTTTCAGGTCGCGTTGGAAGAATCCAGTAAAGAAATTACAGCATTTATTGTACCAGGGAAAGGCCTATTTCACTGTACCAGATTGTCATACGGGTTAACCAACGCACCCGCTACATTCCAACGACTCATAGATCGCCTAATTGGTCCAGAATTAGAACCTAACGTGTTCGCTTATCTTGATGACATCATCATCGTCACTACCATCTTCAAGGACCATCTGACCTAGCTAGAGCGAGTCATTAAAATCATCGAAAAGGCTAAACTAGAAATCAACTGGGAGAAGAGTCAATTATGCTGTGCTGAAGTTCGCTTCCTAGGATATTTAGTAAATCAAGGCGGTCTAATATCGGATCCTGACAAAGTAAGGCCCATCCTAGATTACCCTCCACCTACTTCGTTAAAACAGTTGCGTAGGTTTCTTGGAATGATAGGGTGGTATGCAAAATTCTTGCCACACCTATCTGAGGAAAAGATACCCCTAGTCAAACTACTGAAAAAAAATGTATCCTGGCACTGGGAGGAGGACCAACAACGAACCTTTGATAACATGAAGCAATCCCTATGTACCGCCCCAATTGTAGCCCGGCCAGACGTTTCAAACCATTTCTATCTACAAACTGATGCCAGTGATTACGCCATAGGAGCGGTACTTGTCCAGAAGATCGACGAGGAAGAACATCCAATTGTCTTTATTAATCGCGTCTTAACTTCAGCAGAATGTAAATATACCGTAACAGAGAAAGAATGCTTAGCAGTCGTTTAGGCTATAAAAAAGCTTAGGCCATACCTGGAGGGATATCCCTTTACAGTAGTAACCGATCATAGCAGTCTTAGGTGGCTACATTATCTAAAAGACCCTACAGGACGCCTGGCCCGATGGGCTCTAGCCTTACAAGCTTACGATTACACCGTAGTTCATCGAAAAAGAGCTATGCACCACGTTCCAGACGCACTCTCAAGAGCATTCGAAAATGATCACTATAAGCCGAATGAAGACGAATTAGCCGCAATTGTCGAGACCCAAGACAAATGGTATCAACAAAGAACCACTTAGATAAAACAATCTCCCAAATCATTTCCCACTTGGAAGATAGAAAACGACCGCATATATTGCCATAAACCCACCAAGAGGCATGAGACCTTGGATTGTGACCTGAACGCTTGGAAACTGGTTTTGCTTTGCGAAGAAAGACCCAAAGTCATTGCTGCAGCACACGAAGAACCTTCCGCTGGACACCTGGGAACTACTAAGCCCATTCATCTCCTGAACCTCCATTATTATTGGCCAGGACTACATAGAGATGTAAGCAAATTTGTTCGAGCCTGCGATGTTTGTCAACGGACCAAAGTCAGCCAAGCCCCACCACCAGGACTGATGACACCACGAGCAGTAGAGGGCCCTTGTACAGTAGTATCAGTAGACATCATGGGACCATTACCCCCGAGCAAATCCCAGAACCGATACATCGTAGTTTTCCTTGACAACTTTACTGAATGGGTTGAGATCAAAGCGTTGCGTAGAGCCCAAGCTCAAACTATACTTTCAGCGTTTGAAGATTTGGTTATCTACCGCTGGGGAGCGCCCCGAGTTCTACTTTCAGATAATGGTACCGAATTCGCCAAACAACACGTACGAAAATTCGCTGACCGGCATGGTATTCGCCACTTTATGATAGCCCCATATCACCTTCAAGCTAACCCTGTTGAACGGGTAAATCGTGTGGTAAAAGGTATGATCACCGCGTTCTTAGGGCAAGACCATGGTGAATGGGATACTCATTTAGCCGAATACCGCTTTGCTATCAATAGCTCCTTCCATGCGTCTGCTGGTGTAACTCTGGCCTTCTTAAACTTTGGAAGAGAAATCGAATGTGTTAGGGACCCGCAAGTTCGCGAAACAAACCCCGGAGATATACTGCTAACCGAGACCACCGCCTGGGCAGAACAATTACAGCGTATTCACCACCTCCATGACATTGTAAAGCGACAACTCGAAAAGGCAAGTGTACGCCAGACTAATTACTAAAATAAGGGTAGAAGAGACTTGACGTTCAAATCCGGAGATCTCGTTTGGAAACGAAACCATACGCTATCCTCTGCAGCCGATAACTTTGCAGCTAAATTAGCTCCAAGGTTTTCAGGGCCATATACAGTTTCTCGCGTAATTTCTCCAGTGATTTATGAATTGATTGATCCGGAATCCCGCCGTAGCCCTCAGGTGCACATGTCTGATTTGAAACCGTTTATCGCAGTATATCCCGAGATTTCGGAAGCATGGCAATGACCAGCTCTTGAAACTACCATGGATACTACTGATAAAAAGGAAAACCCTAAAGCCCGCACTGTAAAGCCTCCTAAGGAAAATACATCCTTGAAAAACACCCCCCGCCAAACTCAAAACGATAGCAACGTTGGCGACTCGAGTGAAGCTTGGTCTGACCGACTCCGCGCTCGTCAGCCAGTAAAATACTCAAATAGTTATGCACGCAGGTATTAACATGGGCGGACCAGTGTTAAACCGTTGTCCTAGCTAGTATTCTAAGTCCCTTCTCCTTCATATTAGGTACTGTTAGTTGATAGTCCATATCCTTTAATTTTTTTTCTTTCTTGTCATCTTAAGCATGCACAGCCAAAACTTTTCGCCTTTAGTAATTGCTGGTTCCAGGGTGGAAGTAATGGGATCTGGTTATAAGACAAGGAGCAATACTCCTATAAGCTAATAACACTATTCTTTTTTCTCTCTTCTTATCACGACCCCAACTATAGCACAAGCAGAAAATATAACGAGATCCATCTGACAATAAGATGCACCAGGCCGAATGCGAGGAATACTCAGGAGGAGGCACCCTACTCGTACGACCCATAGATTTCCTCGATTCGGAACCCCGCCGATCCTTCAGGAGCTGGACCGATCTCGAAACCACCGCAGATGACTCTGAAGATGATACGGCTTCCTATTACACCGCACAAGGGGAGGAAAGACCCGATACCCTGGCACATGACTTAGAGGCTCCTATGTTCAAAACAAGGGGTGGAAGCTCAAAGGGGTCTCAGGTACCCCCAGATATCCCCGACCTTGCTAGTTTGGCCACACTGCCTCTAAATACGACAGACGAAGGGATTTCCCTGAAAAGCGGCGAAGCCTCTTCTGGCACAACTGCTTTAGAGCAGCCCAAAAGACCAATCCCGCAAACCTCGTGGTGGATGCGAGGGCCCTGCCCACGAGACCGTTGCTGGAATTGCCGCCTCCCGGGACACACTTGGCCGGACTGCCGTGAAGATACATGGATTCATTACTGTACGGGGTGCGGATGGGCCTTCGAGACAGTGCAGACCTGTCCAAGGTGTGCTCCCAAATATTGGTCCAAAAAAGGTCTGCCCCAGCCGCCCCGTCCAGAAGAATTGCGGTGGACCGAAGAGCTACCATCTCCAGGTGCCTGGGCCTACGGACGCATGCGAAGCCCCATGGAAAGGGTCCAAAGGAGATTCTGGTTGGCTGCCAATAAGGACCGCGTCCTTGGCCAACCGATGGCGAACTCAGAAAAGCAACTAGCTGCAAAGACGCGGGGAGCCAGCCAGTGAATACACTAAGTGGGCAGTTTCCCTAAATGTCGTTCCAGCCATAACTTATTTTCTTTTCCGGGATATCTGCCTCTCAAGCCTCCCCCGAATTTAACAGAAGGAGCTCGTTAACACCTCCAGATAATTTTTTTTCCTGTTTCCCCTTCTTTCTTATCACCCTTACTTATTATTCAAAAAGAGAAAAAAGAGAGAAAGAGGGGTCTTATTACTCAACTTCTTTTTTTTTTGGTTTTATGTATTCTTCATTGTATCTAAATAATAGCATTTATAATTAATTGTCCTATTAATCGTCTACTGCTTTCCCTCTCTCCTGAACCCTTACCAGTCGGAAACTCCCCGGCTTCAGTTTTAGGGAGGGGGAGTGTGACGAAGCATCCGCCCGTCAAATAATTGTTGTAATGCTCTGCTTTCTCTTTGCTCTTATAAAAGGGAGGGGCAGACGCCACCTGTGTGACCCCGCGATCATTACGCGTAATGGGTTCGATCGCGGGTCGATAGGGGGTCGATCCGCGCACGCGCAACGGTAACTATCTCGCGTGCCGCTGTCCCCCGAGTCACTCGTAAATTGGGAATCATTGCGCCCGGACGTGCCCTCTTGATTTTGGTTTCTTTCACTCGTCTCCAAGACCCAGTTTTTCGGTAAGGGCATTGCCCTGTAGTTATCGCCCTAGGTGTGATAGTGTAATATTAGTGCATCCAATGGTAGAACAGGATTTAGGAGCATCGCAGGAGGCGCAGCTGTCAACCTGGTGGTGGAGGACACGCACGGGAGCATGCAACACATCCTATCCTGTCACTATCGCCTAAGTAGCACTAGATCCCAGGTAAACCTGGTTTCTCCGTAAGAGAGATCAGGACCTATTATTTGTCTTTGTTTTATTTCCTTTTCTCCTCTCGAGTTTCGTCCGGCGCGGGTAGCCGTCCCGTGTTCAACTGCGCGACCATCCCTCGAATTGGGAGGGACATATTCGTCCGAACATAACCCCTTTTCCTAAATTATTATTATTTAATTCTTCCGGGAACGGCTTATAAATTAGCAAGTCCGTGTTACGGGTCGCGAATTGCGTAGAGAACCCGGGTATTTCGAGAATACATATTAGGACGAGGTGTAGTCCCTCGTCGGAGGGAAGCGGCATAGAGCTTCCTCGAAGTCCTCCCGACGCGTGCCCGTGAGAATCGCACTGCCCTGGCCGTCTCCCATGTTATTTTCAGATAAGCGTATGAAGCGTCTTGGTCCACACCCAGAGATAGTCTCAAGCCGGTCAGCCGCGGAGGGTCACAGTAACGGATCTAGCAAGCTGGCGCCCAACTCCTCGTAAATGATTGATTATACTTGATCTCCTCTTTTTTATGAAGTAGTTAATATAAATAACAAGTTTATACAATTATCTATTACCATTGTAATACAACCTAGGGAATACCCTATTGTAACGATGAGAACGTTTGCTGATCCGCAAGAATTAAAGTAAGCTGTATTTTGGAAACTAATCATTTGCTTATTTAATTACCCGGCCAATAACTCCCTCCGTGTGCCTTGTACGTCGGTTCTGGTCACTGCCCATCCTCTGTCAAACCAAGGCCCATAAGTGACACTTTTCGTTTTTAGGTAATAACCTTAGTGAAAGCACTTATTTGGCCAGGCCGCGAAATACGACGTTACACAATGTACCACGCTGCTCTCGTTGTGTTGACGCTATGCGCGATAAGTCCGTGAGTAGTGTGGCTAAGGGGATTCTATGACCGGGTGGCGAAGTGTTCGGGGTTCCGCGGGGGAAGGGGAGGTAGGGGAAATGCCCCCACTCCTTAGCGGAGGGGGAAGGGGGATTCCCCCACTCCCGGGTGGTGGGGGAAGCTCAAAGATGGGGGAAAAATAATCACGTTACACCCCTGGTAGTGTGGGAAAATTAAGCACGTGACACACCTGGTGGTGGGGGGGAATATTAAGCACGTTCACCCTCTCGATTCCCCCGCTAACACCCCCCCCCCTCCCTAATCTCCCAAACGTGCCAGCCCCCGACGCGAGAGATAGAGAGAGAGAGAGAAGAGAACACATATTTTAAAATTAATTTTTAATTATGAAAGGAATTGAGGGAATGGTTAATTATAAATATACGCAGATTTTAGGAAAAAGCCTTTCGGCATAAAAAAACCCATTTTATTATTTAAAATACATATTTTTCACAACCTTCAGTTTTCATTTTGTTTTTTCTCTCACTTAGGCACATTTCGAATAATTTTTTTTTTTTCTAACTATCTGCACTGAGAAAGCCGGGCTGTGCCTGCAAACTTCTTCACGGGTCTCTGCGTGTTGTTGTTGTTCCCGTTGTTGCTGCTCGTACTTCCATCTTGATTCAAAATGGTCCACTTCGCCTCTTCGAAATAAGGTCTACCTCAGGCTGCATTTGCGCAGCTTGTGTTCTCGTGACAAAAGTCTCCGTTTGCGTAGCCACATTTCTCACCTGAGACATATATGAAAACATGTTGTTACTTTTCTTTTTTACATAGTAATAGCTATTTTCTTTTTTTTTTACAAAGCAAGTATACTTACAAAAATCAGCACCTCTTTCCTCGAAGAAGAAGTAGGAGGTACAGATGGAGTTTCATCCTTCTCCTTCTTTAGATTTATCCTTACAATGCACCAAGTAAATCAGGAAAGTAACGAAAATTTAAAAGAAGAAGTAGGAGGTACAGATGGAGTTTCATCCTCCTTCTTCTTTAGATTTATCATCACAATGCACCAAGTAAATCAGGAAAGTAACGAATATTTAAATAAAGCAAACTTAAATGCTCCCAGAAAAAAATAACGAAGTGCTAAATCCATCAATGCCAACAATCGATTAATTCTCTATGATTGTGTAATGTGTATTGAACTGTTGAAGGCTTAAGGACTGAATGCTGCTCCTCTGAAGATATCCCGTCGAGAGAAACTCTTTATCGGTTTTTCAAATATAAAGTTACACTTGATAAGGAGTCCATTCTTTTTTAATCAAAAAAAGGTAAACCGTACCCTCTGAATAATCTCCACATAGAGATTTTTTATCCTATTGTCTTATACCTATAAGTTACAATCGCAATGGAAATTCATCGTAAGTAAGAAAATCTTAGAAAATTACTCCTTCCAAGCATTGAAATTAAATACGATAATATGGTTTTTTTCTATTGAGTTATACTGTGATAATCCTATAGGTCAATCACAATGGAAATTCATCGCAAGTAAGAAAAAATAAAATCTTTGAAAATTACCTCTTCCAAACATTGAAATTAAATACGCTTAACATACGATAATATCGTTCGTATAAAAAGTCAGTCTGTTAAACGAGTGCTGCATAGCAGTACCACGGGTGCTTGACGTATTAAGAAAAAATAAGTGTGTGATTAAACGCATTAAAAAAATATAGATAAGTGTATCAGAAACTCATTTCTTACATAAAAAATGTAAGGATATTTTTTTTTTTTCATGCGATTAGTACAATCATTATTTAAATGATTTTTTAACTCTAACAAGACTAATTTTTTTTTATAGAGATAAAAATGAATTTTAAAAAAATCAATGCATTGGGATGCGTTATTCCAAAAAATTTCGTGAAATAAGATAGCTTGACGGAAAATCAAGAGTTCGAAATTTCCGAAGGGGAAAAAATTAAAACAAAATATGGAATTAACATCATTGTAAAGCTGTCGACTGCCGATTGGATATTCTTGCCTGGAAGAATGGCAAAATTGGCGGAAGATACCGAGGAGCTGCAGCAGCTGCAAAATGCTGCAACTTCCAATAATTTAATAATCATATATAAAGGAGGAAAATATCACAACGTGGAATTTAAGACTAAAGTTTAAGAATAATTGATAGGTATTTTGTATTCATAAAAGACAATGTATAAATTTGTTGTTTATTATATATTTATTTAATAAAAAATTGTTTTCTTTTTTTTAACTTACATTTCTAACAATATTCGTAAGAGAATTATATTGTACAATTTTATCGTGTATGATTAAACAATAGGCTGTAGTATTATCTGGAATGATTTCCATACACTCGATCTCGAGTTTGACGTCGATCGTGCCGGTTTTTATGGACTCGTTCTGATGCGAGCAGTCGATGACGAAGAGCGGTCCGTACGTCAAAAAGTCCGTATAGTCGAGCATGGGTCTCGCGAGTTTCTCACCAGCGTAATAGGAGGTGAAAAGCTTTACATACATGTCGTAGAGGATGGAATAGCGGGATTTCGTGAAATCAGTGTCGAGACGATCGTACGGATAAGATTCAGAATTCAGATAAAGTTTGACATCTAGTACTTTGCAAGGACTGAATTTGAGCACATCCTCGTGCTGATTACTCTTTTTGTTTGTTCTGAACGCTAGAATGACGTATCGTAACTTCTCCAATTGTGTGGACGCTTTCACGGACCACGTGTGCCGCTGCGACTTGGACAGTAGCGGATACTCGTAAAGTTCCCAGGCGCGAAAAGCGAGTGACAGACTCTTGTCCTACTCGACGATACTCAGAAATTGGAGTTTCGTAATTTCGTTCAGGGTCACATGGAGTATTCTTCATTGCACTCGTAGCACAGCTTGATCGACTAACTGGTGATTTTGACTAATGAGTAAATGGCATTTGTATAGTCGCGCGCGCGCGTATGACAACGAGCTCGTGACGCGCGTTAACGACGATTCGCTAATAATCCTTGCAGAATCCCAGCAGCATTTTCAGGGGCACGCAAAAGCTGAAATTCTTAACAGCCTCCTTGAGCCGGTCTTTGGCCGTTGCGACGAACCATCCGGAATGACGTAGACTGGCGCTCTCCTCGGTGCTCAGGGAAACGAGATTCTTCAGAGTGCTACCGACGTTTCTGCATCGGTCGATCTCGATACCGTTTAATTCATAACGAATCTCGTCGAAGAGAAAAGCCGCGGAATTGCAGTCAAGCGTAACTATATCCTCGCTGTTGGCGCTCGCGTCACGCATGCCCTACACTAGCTGACCCTCGACGTAGTGATAACTCTAGCACGGCAGGAGTATCAAATCTTGCTGCTGTATGGGAATGCGAATTTCGTCGCTGTTCGTCGAGGCGTTCGCATATGGATTGTAGACATGCATCTCCATTTTGGTGATGCGATTATCATAGGTCAGCGGTGCAGTGACGTTCAAGGGATCTGCCATTGTTCCACTATGTTCTTCCACCCAATCTCTTGACGGTGAATCCCAATGATTGTAAAAACTCTATATTTCTTCTCATTAGCAAGAAACTCCTATTATCGCGATTCCTGCTTTCACTTTGAATCGGTGTATTCGACTCCACGTAGGACGAACCACTAGCGAACGTTTCACCCAGTTTCACCGCTTTATAATCCTCGTTACTTTTGTAAATTAACATTTCTGAATGTGTAATCTTATTGTAATTTTTTCACGTCCAAAATCTACGAGACGATCGTCTTGATCGAGGGTACGTAACGTGAGACGGTCGATTACTCTAACGATGGCCGGTAGATAAATGACGGTTTTCGGTGCCTCCGGGATTTTATAGCCGGATGGTACGCTGGGAAAGAACTCGTGAATAATGTGTCGGGGTCTACCGTTGGTGTACCCACCACCCGCAATGTTGCACTCGATGCATAGAATATTTGTTTTCAAAATGTTCACGGTATCGTCGGATTCAGCCTGGGCGTTCGGTTCGATCACGCGATTCGACGAGAAGCCCAGTAGTGAGCCAATCTTATTTGGTTTTCCAAAGTCAATGGAATATTTACACAATATTTCACTCTTCAGTGTATTATGATTCGTTCGTCGTGTCTTACATAAATTTGAGACTGCAAAAACTCATTTATTGCACTCAATTCGTAACAGCCTCTGGGTATCGTCAGTACCTTATCGTTATCGTAGTAAAAGTTATTATGCGTCTCGTTCACATTGGCTATCGAGTTGAGCGTTTGCATGTCCACGAGACCGATCTCGTCGCGATCGTCTTGCAGATAGATCGGGGGAAAGAAATCTGAATTTAATACTGATATACGATCCGATAATGTCACGGTGAAAGACATTTTTTTTTTCAAAGTATCTATTCTCACAGGAATTTAACTCACAACTGACCACAATTGCTTTTATCGTACGATTGATATTGATCATGATTGTAGTAGATTGTAACGTTAGGACCAAAGTAACGTACACATTCTTTCGGCGGTTTTAAATTTCCAAAGGAATCGAAATATACGACGATGTCATTACGCTTGACGTAGGCTACCCAGTGGGTACCAGGGCCGCATTGCTCGTCGAGATTCACGATTGCGCACTCGTTGCACCGCGGCCCGTCGAGCGACAGAGATGTGCGCATAAAGACTCCACGGAAATGTGGTATGTGTCGGCAGATGCGTGCCAATTGCATGTTAGTAATAGCACCAGAATCTGGGAAGCTTGTACATTGCGACGTAATTTCCCCTCATTCATTTTCTTCCCGCTCCTCTTCTCCGACCGTTTTTTTTATACCTTTAAGATTCCCCTCTCCAACGATTCGCTTGTACGGTTTCAGATAAAGCCCTCGACCTCTCTCGCGCTCTGCCGACGCTTCCATCGCGCGATTGTGACAATGCATTTCCTGTAACCGTTCTCTCTCAGCTTTAGCACGGTTTACAGCCCTCGCTATACCCGATGCTCCACCTGCCAGTGCTCCCACCGCACCTAGCAGTGGGAGCAGAGGCAACAAGCCGCCCCGTTTTTTAGGCACTCAAATTTTACGTTTTTTTACAGCACTATTTCCAGTTTTTATCGCTGCTACTTTCCTCACCATATATGTTTGTAATCTTAAACCAAGTTTACATTTTGCGTTCATAGACGCCCAGACAGCTGTTGCTGCAGCACGTTCACCCACGGTTGCATCACCAGCTATGATACGTTTACGTGCACGTTTTGCGAGCACTTTATCAGCTTGATGACGCTGAGACAAGTCGTTGTATTGCGAATATGCGATATCGTGTTGTAGACAGGCTTCGTCCAGCTGATTCACACCTCGATCACCGCGTGCTAATCGTTCTTGAAGTCGAGTTCCTGGTCCACAGTAATTGTATCCCGGTAAATGAAGCTCAAACGGTAGTTTGTTTATTGTTTTATTGAGAAATGATCCACATCCAACGCACGACATGTATAACAATCTTTTATCAACGGTGGTAGTCCATCCGCATGAGTAGTATTAGGTAGATTAAAATGTTGTAAACAATAGCAATATTTTTGAACCTCAGGATCTGCACGAATATGCTTGGGTAATTTATTCCAATATCTGTCAATACTGTGTGAAAAGTATTTTAAAAGTACAATTTTCGGTACGTATTCCAATTGATCACTGCTTAACTCATCCAAACTTGTAACATCCAACACAAATGCAGGCATAATGAAAACTGATTCAATTCTCCGATTTCATGCCTATAAATAGCTCGTGCAATTAAGATTTAACCTCACAGTGGTTCGAGAATGCATTTCGTAAAGCAACCATTAAGTATCAATATCTCTAGTACCGATTATCACACTGCCACCGTTAGTGATATGAAACGTCATGGAACTTTGCTACCGTCAACTATACGCTGTATAGTTTGCGGACCCTCAAATTGTGGGAAAACAAACGTAGTGCTAAGTCTTATTGAGAGTCCTCACGGTGTAAGATTTGACAACCTGTACATTTACTCGAAATCGTTACAGCAACCGAAGTACCGTTACTTGGAACAGCTATTGACAGATATGGAGGAAATTGGTTATCATCAATTTTCAAATAATAGTGAGGTTATAAATGTGACAGATGCATTACCAAATTTAATCTTTATATTTAATGATGTGGCAAGCGATAAGCAGAACAATATAAGAGACTACTTTTCAATGGGTCGGCACTCGAGCATCGATTGCTTCTATCTTTGTCAGACCTATGCCAAGATTCCAAAACATCTGATTCGTGACAATGCAAATATGTTAATCATTTTTAAGCAGGATGGGACTAACTTGAAGCATGTTTACAAAGATGACGTAAACACTGATATGACATTTGAAAAATTTTGCGAATTGTATTCAAAGTGTTGGCAGGAAGATTATGGATTTTTAGTAATTGATAAGGACAGTGGTATGCAAAATGGTCGATATCGGAAGGGATTCGATGAGTATGCAACCATCGAATAGCATAAAGCATCATATCAGTGCTGGAAAATGTTAGTTTAACGTAGAGCATTGAACAATGTAAAGCTTTTAATTACACAAAACGGACCGGTTACATTATTAAGCAAACCAGTTATACAGATAAACGGGTCACTTGGATCGGTAAACCGGTCGGTCGAACCGCTAAACCGGTCAGGTGAACCGTTGAACCGGTCGGTTGAACCGCTAAACCAATCAATCGAACTGCTGAACAGCTCGATTGAACCGCTAAACAGGTCGGTTGAACCGCTAAACCGGTCGGTCGAACTGCTGAACCGGTCGGTCGAACCGCTAAACCGGTTAATCGAACCGCTAAACTAGTCAATCGAACCGCTAAACAGCTCGATTGAACCGCTGAACTGGTCGGTTGAACCGCTGAACAGCTCGATTGAACCGCTAAACAGGTTGGTTGGTTGAACCTCTAAACCGGTCAGGTGAACCGTTGAACCGGTCGGTCGAACCGCTAAACCGGTCAATCGAATCGCTAAACAACTCGATCGAACCGCTAAACAGGTCGGTTAAACCGCTGAACCTGTCGGTCGAACTGCTAAACTAGTTGATTGAACAGCTTTAAAGATCGATTTAACTAGCATATTGACTGCTTAAACAATTTAAAGTTTACAATAAAAATGGATGAAAAGTCACTACTTAAGAAGATTGCTGAAACGAGTGAGGTGATTCGTGAAAAACATCGCGCACTGAAATCGGAAAGATCAATGGTGGAAAGTAGATTGAATGAAGCTTTTAAACCAATAGTTGATCCACTGAAAAAACTAGTTATGCAAACAGATAATAGCAATGAAGAATCTTATGACTTAAACATTGATATAAATCATGACAAGAAGCGGAAGCGTTATCATACTTCAACCCCCAATGAGTATATTATCAAGAAAAAAATGAAATTACATAACAATAACGGTATTCTTACAAATAAATCATTGATGATCTATGATGATGATGATGATAATGATGAAAAATCTACTTTTGATAAATCAATATTACCTATGAAATCAATGCCAGAATCTACATCATTACATTCAGAGCCTGGACAAGAATCTGCATCATTACATTCAGAGCCTGGACAAGAGTCTACATCATCACATTCAACATCAAGACAGGAAACCTTAGGATTGCTCAAAAAACAAATAAATCATTCCATAGATTGGAGATCATTTCCACCTATCGCACGTCATTATATGCAGTTGTTCCTTTTCAGTAGTGAAGATCAAATCAATCATGGTTTCGGAGTTACATTAGATGAAAGGAACCTATATGTGATAGGAAGATGTACGTTTGATATTAGTCATGAAGGTGATATTTTAATTGATAAAAAGCGCTATATTGGTACGAGAGGTCTTTTTGAATTAATCTTCATGAAAGAGCCTAATAGAAAGCTCTACACCATTGATGACAAGATCATATATAAACAAATTCTTGAACAAACTAAATCATATAAAAGAGCAAATGATAGTTACCTGCAGGTTCAAGGGAATAAGGGTCCAAAGTATAAGAAAATAATTCAACCATTAATTTACAATAAAGTACCATCACAACGAGTGATAGCTGGTAGTGGATTTATGAGTGTTACTGATGAGCCTGCAAACTATATACATTGGAACGATCCTAATGAATTAGTTGATCGATTGCGACTTTTAATTGCATCAACCACCGCAGGTCATACAAACCACCATAATGAAATACAGTCAATAATAGAAGAGTTGCGTGAAGAGGATCTTATTCTATAAAAGGGTACAGTTTATAAACATTTTCTTCAGTTGCGTACCACACGTCAATATGTCAATTAACAAATTTGGTAGTGGTTTTAACGTAAGGAAAGAATTTAATATTGGTACATTAAATGTGATTAAAAGAGCACTGGATTTGAATAATAAAAATATAGTAAAATTAACTATTGATTCTGATAATAATACATGTGCTGTGAATATAAAGTTCTTGCAACACAGTTTAGCTAAATTGGAGGAGAAAATTGAAGAGAGAATAAATAAAAAAATACAGGAGATTGAGGCAAAACTTTTGCAAACAAACAGCAAGATTAATGATGGATCCAAAAAGTGAATGTTTAGGATGCATCATACATTTTATACTCATGATAATCGATTGCTTTCGAAAGAAAAAGAATCATGAGTGAAGAAAAGAAACAGAAATTATATGTGCCTAGTGGAAAGGTTGTAAAAAGAGAATCAGGGAAAATCGTGAGTGAAGAAAAGAAACAACTGGTGCAAGAGTTACATGTCCCTGCGAGAAGAAATTTTCCACGACGAAAAGTCATAATACGTGGTTTCGATGATCTCTGGCAGGCTGACTTGGTAGACATGCGTTCTTATGCTGACACAGGTTACAACTATATTCTGACAGTGATTGATACCTTATCGAAATATGGTTGGGCAATAGCGCTTAAAACAAGAAGCGGTAAGGAAGTGACCACAGCTATGGGAAAAATCTTAAAGAGTGGAAGATGTCCCGAAAGTTTGCAAACTGATAACGGTAAAGAATTGAACAACAGCGAGTTTCAATTGCTTATGAAAAAACGGGGAATAAATCATTACTCCACGTATAGCACGTTAAAAGCGTCAATAGTCGAGCGTTGGAATCGAACGTTAAAAACCGAAATGTGGAAACGTTTTACACTGGACGGTAGTTACAAATGGCGAAATATACTGCAACAGCTGGTGGATGATTATAACGCGCGAAGACATCGTACCATAGGAATGTAACCCGTTGACGTGAAACCTGAGCATGCTGAGCATCTGCTTGCTACTGTATATAGCAACATTAAGATCGTTGGACGTACCAAGTTCAAGGCCGGTGATTTCGTGCGAATCAGTAAATACAAAAATGCGTTTGCTAAATGTTACACACCGAACTGGACTACTGAAATGTTTCAAATTACAAAAGTCTTAAGGACAAATCCTGCCACGTATCTACTTAGAGATTCTCGTGGTACAGACATACATGGTGGATTTTATGAATATGAACTTTTAAAAACAGCTAATCCTGATGTATACTTGGTAGAGAAGATATTGCGTAAGAAAGGGAATAAGGTATTTGTAAAATGGTTAGGAATGGATAAAACGCATAATTCGTGGATAAATAAGAATAATGTTTTGTAATAATAATAATAATTTATGTAATATAATATAATACAATAAATACAGCTATTAAAATCTACTCTTTTAACCTATAATGTCCCCAAGGTAGAGTCGCTACAGAACCGGGTGTTATGTAACGTTTATCGTCATACGGACTGAGAGCAATTTTTCGCTGAGTAGTGAAAAACACCTAGTGCAATTTCGAACGAATTAAATTTTGGTTACGGGACTGTACGGTGAAATTATCCAAACCATCCTTGTAGTCGTCAATGGTTATGTTTCTATAGATAACATAACCTTTGACCCCCTTAGCATTTTTGGTTATTTTCGTACAGTCGTGCTGCTTAAAGGTATACATTTTTGCTCTCAGTCCAACGAACTCGGTCATGATCTTTCCATTGTTCTCGTCCTTTATTAGCCCAGGCACTTTTTTATTGACTCGAGGTAAGCCGTTCAGCAGCGTAATCGCTGGTGTCGAATTTGACCAGATCACGTTTTATGACCGAGTAAACATCGTCACACTCAATACTGTACACTAGGCTGTCCGTGTCGGTATACATCGCTTTACATTTACTGCCGAATGTAGGAAGCATATAATCGTAATGGAATTCATACAGACAGGTCTTTGAAATATCTAAAATGCTCATGCCTACGTACACGGGCTTATCAAACTTCGCGGATAATTTCGACAATTGAATAACGACCAAATTCTTTTTAAATATCGCACGACTGTGAAAATTCGGTTTGGAAATCAGCGCTTCCGCCCCGTATCTTCCCTCCCACTTGGTTACGAGCCTCACCTCAACTCTATTCCTAACATTTTCCATAGTCTTACCAAATACTGCGTTGTTCATTAGCTTGAAGAGATTCTTCTCGAAATCGTTTTTCGAGGCTGTCCGCAAGTGTGTATTTAAATCGATATACGCCTTCAACCAGGTGGACTGCCGGAACTTTAAACCGCGATAAATGCGTTTTAAGACGATACCGTTACGTATACACTGCTGTAGAGCACGGTAGTGTATCACATAACGCGTCTTATCGCCGACGGTTGCGAGCAGTTTCTCCTGGCGTGAACCTGGCGGCTTCTCACGCACCGGGCAGAATGGTAGATCGGAGTGTTTGTCGTGAAGCTCGCGTGGATATTCCAAGTCCACCTCCAAAATATAGCCTTCGGACGAATCCTCGGACACATTAAGGATGTCGAGATTGGCAGCGTCATCGCTCCATTGGAAACCGTGGGTAGGCAACGGTTGACACATTGCCCATCCATATAGATTATTAACGTCGTAATACATCAAGTATTTCGACGGTTCCACCGGATCGTAGTTTCGCATGTACCGATTGTTGGTCTTCTCGTAGCGGTGGGAGCACTGGCTCAAACCACCGCGTACACCGCGTTCCATAAAAAGCAGCATGTCCACATCGGTGAAGAGTTCCAAACGGATTCCCGTATGCTTGAGCATCGCGTCCCAAGTGAAGCCTGGAAGCGTATAATAGTGAGCGGGATCTAAACTATAATTTGTCATGCAGCTATCGCGAAAACTCTCGAAAACATCGGTCAACAATAGGACATCGGTCTTTAAATAGAGATCGCTGTACTCCCCGAGTGTTGTCATAGAGAATTTAATCCATACCTCTTTGGCATGATTATATGCTTCTTCCGTGATATCGCTATCGGATAGTCTATTGTAGAACAACTCTCGTGCAGGTAAAACTGTTTCTTCCAAGCGAGTAATGTTATCCACATAATCGTAAGGAAAAATACCTTTTCTCGTAAGCAGGCTGAACTGTTCAATACTTAATTCCGAAAATTGTGACTCTAAATTTTTCAGCTGGGATTTATTCAGATATGAACACAATTTATCCAAACTGGATGCCATAAATTTGAACGAATCGATGAATCTTAGCTGTATATTATACTTTCGCAGATATTTACTAAATGAAGTGTATTTTTCCTTATTTACAGGCAGCAAATATATAACCGATCCCTCAAGTATATTCGCGATCGCCTCAATAATAAAATGTGAATCATAGCCGGATAAATTATGGAATATTACGGGAATAACATGCGAGTCTAAAGTTTAATTTGCAATTATTATGAGCCGGTCCTCTATATCTACCAGTTAGGCGATCATGATCGCGAATACGCACTTGATTTGGAAGAAACGGTTTTCCACAAATGTGGCAATTGGGTTCACTGCATTGCCGCGAAATTTCAACATTACTAAGAGTATTCATCGGTATTACAGTCTTCAATTTTTCGCTGACGATGCGTGCAATGCTCTCCAGCTCGCATACGAACCATTCGATGCAATTAGCACCTCGATGTTAATTATAAAATGAAAGCGACGCATCACGAGCATTTTTTAAATAATACCCTACACTAGAAGCTACATGTTTCTGATAATCGTAATTATTTTTACTACTACTATTACTACTATGGTCAATTTTCTGTAGTAAACATTCAAAGTCTGCATAGACGACAAACGGCACTCTTTCACCGTTCTTCTGGTTCTTAAAAGATACCCAACAGTCTTCTGCATTCTTTGGCAGTATGACACGGATATTGTCATTAAGCTGCACACAATCCCTCTCATGAACCTGAAGTTTATCTGCCGTATGGAAATAGTCTAGACAGCTAAACAAAAAATTAATATGATTTTAGTATGAATATAATATTTATGTATACATTTATTTGTATAGCCATTACAAACCGTTCACAAATATGAATAGTATGTCCCCTTTTATTTGTCTGGATGCTTATTAATCTAGAAAGATTTCGTATACATAGAAAGTGTGCATTTCCTTGGTCATCTGTGATAAGAAGGAGGTTAACGTGTCTCGATCGCTTCTTCTTCGTTAGCTGAAGAGGTGTGATGTTTATTTCAGTTTTGCTTTCATTTTCCTCCTCCTCCATTGTGAACACATTGACTGAAATGTCATTATCCGATTCAAATTTCGGGATCTGTTTCAGAGTGGTTGGAAAAGTTAAGCTTCCAACGTCTAAAACAGACTGATAATGCGGATAGGAGGATGTGCGGTAGGTTTTGGCGGGTGGTTTTGCAGGAAAAAGCGATACCGTCACAGCCCATGCAAAACATGCACTATCCTCATTATCAATGCTTATCACAGCTCTTTTATGTATAATACTGGGCGATAGTTTGACTCCACATCCAGCACGCAGTGGATTATAATGATTTATATTGACTATCAAGTTGAATATTCTTTCCAGAGCCCATCCACTATCGCGTTCTTGAAACTCACTCAAGTCATTCAATATTGTCTCTACAATATTTTGCCTATACCAATCGCTAAAATTATCAGTCTTATATAAAACACTATTTTTTGTATTAATGTTCTTATCATCACTAATATCCTTACTAATAAATTTACCATTTAACACACAGTTTATTTTTACACAATTTACACTACAGAATACTTTATTTACACGGGTATGTACAATTTCTTGTGCATTTAACAGAAAATGACGTGGTTCTATATAATTTGAGTTTATCACCATACTACTGCCTATTCGGCTATTAAACGCTGGTTCAAGCTCCTCCCAAATGAGTCCTTCCGCAGCATTGGAGCCAGAACCAAATTTAATGAAACTCTTATCCTTTGTCGATCGGAGGAGGAGGCATTTAATGCTTGCGATCTCGGCAAAGTGTTTCTGTCGCGTACCTATTGAAGCATTTCGATCAACATTTGTTAACTCCTGAATATAATCACGACATTCGCGATCCCATGTAGAGTATTCATGCCCTGTTCTAATTGAGCTAAACTTTTTTCGAAGTTCGGTATACATTTTGTAAATGTATGATCACTGGAAGATCTTTGATAAGTTGCTTCGTGTCCAACAATAAATCGCTGGGTGAAACGATATTGAAACTTTTCACCCGCGATGAATCTTTTTATAATTCGTATGAAGATGAAATTTGATATACTTAGTCATCTATTTGTGTGTATGTGTGTATGTTAAAATAGTTTAAAAATGGAAAAATATCAGATATCAGATATCCAATATGCTGATTCTTCATTTTAAATACGTGTCATGAATCAGAACAGTAAGAATACTGCAGGAGTTTGATACAATAATGCAGATAGAATTTTCAAGCTAATTTATTTATTCCTTTTTTCTCATACATAAATTTCATATAATAAACATTCCTCAATGCACACATAATATTATGGTTTAGACATGTAGGTAGGTGTGTATTGCTATTACTATCTTTCAGTCTAAAATCACCCCACTCATATTCATCGATATCACTTATAACAAAATCGCAGATATTACTAAGCCAATTCTTCTTTTCGAGTCCCTTCACGAAAATCTCTTCATCCTCATTTGAATTCACATATTTCCTTATAACCTCTTTGTATCTATAGTAAGGCGAATAACCATCCATCCAATTTAAACCGTGATGATTATAATATAACCAGCTAGATGGAATGAAAAACAAGAAATTCATCACTTAAAAAGATATATATATTTGGAAAATCAATTATACTTACTTTGATTGCTTTATCTCCGCCTCATTTAACACATGTATATGGAAACGCTGGTGAAAATAAAATGTGAAATACTTTTCCATCGCGTAAGACTGCAAATTCCTTCACTATGAAAGATTTATCTTTCAATCGAAAACCTTGAAAATCCACAAATGTTGGAGCCATCGTTTCAATCTTCAGGATTTTTTGGACAAATTGTGTTAAACTTGTGTTAAACTATTGTCCCTGCTCCCTCAACCGATTTATTTACTCGAGAGAGAGTACTGGACAGTAAGTTGCACTCCAAGCACTCAATGAATAAATAAAATATTTGCACATGCTATTATATATTAGTTTAAAAATTGCTGAGCTAGGAAAAAAGTAACACACTCAGCTACATTTAGGGTAAAGGGTGTTCAGCGGGGGCAGTAACATGCTGCAAAGATTCAAGGTTACGCGAGCGAAAAAAACAATGCAGGGAGAATCTGTTTTACCATCTAAGAAACTGGACTTGGACCTGACGTCAGACGAGAGGGGGTGTGACGTCAAAAGGCTGCAAATATCCTCATGCACCCCCGCAACCCTCTCGCCGCTACTTGCTGCGAGCTCACGTGAGCCTCCGATTTCCCCTACCACCGCTTAGCATTTCTTAACTCCCCCCACTACCTCGCAACCAGACTCATCCGAGTGGACAGGAGTGAAGGGGGGGGGGGGCTAGAATCGGCATAGCTTTTCTACTTGTTCGAGCTGATGATTCGTCAAGTTCTGCAGGGAATCGACGACTAGCGTGAACGCCATCATATTGGCAACTGACTGATTAGTTCCGTAATTCGCGAAATATAAATGGACGATACAGCTGTGCCCGAAAACTAATAGCGAGGATGTGCATTTCGTGAAGCATGTGCCGACTATTCGCGTATCAAATTTGGATAGTAATGCTCACAATGCTACCGCGCAAATAAAAAAACGTCACGGATCTCTATTACCATCTACGATACGCTGCATAGTTTGCGGTCCGTCGAATTGCGGTAAAACAAACGTGCTGCTGAGCCTCATAGATAGTCCGCACGGTGTGAGATTCGAAAACCTGAACGTATACGCAAAATTGCTGCAGCAACCGAAGTATCGATATCTGGAACAGCTTCTGCAAGACACGGAGGAAATTGGTTACTTTCAATTTTCAAACAATTGCGAGGTTGTGAACGTCGCGGATGCAAAGCCGAATTCTATTTTCATATTCGACGATGTGGCCAATGACAAGCAGGACAATATAAGGGACTACTTTTGCATGGGTAGACATTCCAACATCGATTGCTTCTATCCCTGTCAGACTTATACGAAAATCCCAAAGCATTTGATAGGAGATAATGCAAACTTGCTAATAATATTTAAGCAAGATGGAACTAATCTGAAGCATATTTTCAACGATCACGTCAACAGTGATATGTCGTATGAGAAATTTCTCAAATTGTGTTCGACCTGTTGGAGTCGCGATTACGGTTTCTTAGTAATAGACAAGGATAGCTCTCTGAAGAACGGTCGATATCGCTGAGGTTTCAACGAGTACGCCACGATCGAGTGAACGGACTTGAGTGTCAGTTTTGATCGATGAACAGGTCGGTTGTATCTGTTTAAAACCGTGTCAGTTAGATCGGTTTATAACTATTTTAGACAAAACCCCCCAACCAAAACAGCATTGCGATGGATGAAAAATCGCTTCTAAAGAGGATCGCTAAGACGAGCGAGCTAATTCGCGACAAGCATCGTGCCATGAAATTGGAAAAGGCGATAATGGAGAGCAGTTTGAAGGAGACATTCAAGCCGATAGTCGATCCATTGAAGAAACTCGTTTCACAAACAGATGATAGTGATAACACAAATAATTCGTTTGTCAAATACAACGATAAATTAAGGAGGGGAGCCTACTTCACATCGACACCGCATCGATTTGCTAAAAGAGCGAAGAATGTTAGTAGTAGTAATGAAATTATTAGGAATCCATCGGATTTCATGACCGACGACGAGTCTTCTACAACCGATCAAACGTCGCCCGATCGTGATACACTGCCGGATTCAAGACAAAGTTTGTTAGTTAAATTAAATATTGATGAAAAGGAACCAGGCTTGTTACAATATGCCTTTCAACATAATCGATTACATCCGATCCCTGCCATGTATATTAAATTACTTCTGACCGATAGGGAAAACTTGATTGATCGTGCTTTTGGACCTCTTTATAAAAATGAACAACTGACGCTTGGTAGATGTAAATTTGATATTAGTCGCGAAGGAAATATTATTCTCGATAAGACACTACACACCGGTACAGTAGGTACTTATGAACTAGTTTTCATGAGAGAACCCAATCGAGCTATTATAATACCCGAAGATTTGGAACAATACAAGAGTATTCTGAATCTAACTAAGGTGCATAAACTGTTAAACGATAGTTTAAAAAAAACCAAGGGTAATGAAGGTGTAAAATATACAGAAATTATGAAACCATTGCTAATGGGAAATCCAATGTTACCGCCTAATCGGTTACCATCAACATCAGGCGCAAGAAAATCGTCAACATCTGACGCAAGTAAATCGTCAACATTAGACGCAAGTAAACCGTCAACATCAGGCGCAAGTAAAGCGTCAACATCATCATCATAAAAAAAGGGGCAAAGGTCTTATGCGTGTCACCGAAGGACCAATCAACTACGTACATTGGAACGTTCCGAATGAAATGATAAAAAGTTTGAGACTTTTGATCGCATGGGTGGCTGCCAGTAATACGAGTCATCATAACGAGATACAGTCGATAATCGAAGAGTTGCGCGAGGAGGATCTTATCTTAGAAAGAAAGTTGCACGTTATATTCTTACCTCAGTGTAAAATCAACGTCTTTCGGTAGCACGAGGTAAAAAAAAATTAAATGTCTGATTCCTGCTGTTGTGAAATTTGCATTTGTTTAATATACATCGTAGTCTGTATACTCTCGACATTACGAGTCATCAAAAAGAGGAATAGTAATAACGAGGAACCAGAGACTGATTTTTGAAAAAAAAAAATTGACAGTAGTGCATTTATTTTGAAATGTCGATAAATAAATTTGTAATTGGACTGGATGGTGAGAGTAGGAATCACTTTCACGAACCAAATTTAAAATATTTACTGCTTGGATTTAAACAATATTTGACAATGACATTGTATAAACATAATGAATAATTTGAGAAAAAGATGAATCAAATTTTGCAGGCAATGTGTAAAAAATTTGGTGAGAAAGTGAGTGGGAAAGATCTGATCCTTGAAACACTTATCAATAGTAAATTCTAAGAATTTGTCTATTTCATTGAAAAAAAAATGAGCAAAGAAAAGATGCAGTTGGTGGAGGAGCTCCATGCACCGGCGAGGATAAATTTTCCACGTAGAAGAGTCATCGTGCGCGGCTTCGACGATTTCTGGCAGGCCGATCTTGTTGATATGCGCAATTACATCGATGCGGGTCACCAGTACATTCTCACTGCAATCGATACCCTCTCGAAATACGCTTGGTCGGTGGCATTAAAGACCAAGAGTGGCAGAGAAGTGACGACGGCAATGACGAGAATCCTAAAGACCGGCAGATGACCGAAAAATTTACAGACCGACAACGGCAAGGAGTTTTACAACAGTGACTTTCAGGCGTTGATGAGGAAACGCGGAATAAATCTCTACTCGACTTACAGCGTGATGAAAGCATCGATAGTCGAGCGCTGGAATCGTACGTTGAAGACGGAAATGTGGAAACGATTTACGCTGAACGGCAATTACAAGTGGCGCGCTATGCTGCAAGAGTTGGTGGATGCGTACAATGCGCGAAAGCATCGTACCACGGGAATGCGTCCCGTGGATGTGAAACCCGAACATGCAGATAAGCTACTCAAGACAGTATACAGCCACATCAAGGTCGCAGGTCGTGCCAAGTTCAAAGTCGGCGATTTCGTACGAATTAGTAAATACAAGCAGATGTTCGCCAAAGGCTACAGGTCAAATTGGACGACCAAAATATTCGAGGTGGCGAAAGTGCAGAGGACCAATCCTATTACGTATCTCCTCAAGGATTCCAGGGGTACGAAACTGTTGGGTGGATTTTACGAATACGAGCTTTCGAAAACTATCAATCCCGATGTGTATCTGGTGGAGAGAGTATTGCGCAGAAATGGCGATAAAGTATTCGTTAAGTGGCTGGGATTCGACAGGACGCACAATTCCTGGATAAATAAGAACAATGTTTGTATGAAAGTTGATTGGGCGATATCCGCAAGGAGGTCTAGGAAGGAAGGCTCTAGGATGACAAAGACAACGCCCAGGAAATCTGGTAAAAATCAGTTTATTTGATTGCAAAAAAATACAAAAGAATGAAAAGTGCTCCAAAGGAGGCTGAGCCGCAAATTGATAAACCACCCAAAGATACAACTACGAAATCCCAACCCTGTGGTCCCCAGGTCCCCGGACAGGATTCCCCGTACCTGAGACTCCCAGGCAACGAAGATAGAGAGAAAGGAAGACGATTTCTTGGAGCCCAAGAAATCGACGATGGAGCAGAAATGCGTACTAAGAGACTTAGTGGCGTCGCAGGAAGGGAGGAATGGCTAAGCTGCTGCGAAGAATGACAGAAAAGACAGAGTCTAGAGTCTAGACCGTTTAAATTGAGCCGCAATTGTTCCAGAACTCTTGGGTATTAATATGTACAAGAGACCCAAATAGTAACAGCGAGAGAGAGCTCTACACTGTGGGCCACCTATCGGCCTTGATTGGAGGTAGGACCAAGAGAGACAGAGTGTGAGCAGGAGCGAGACGGCCTGAGAGTCCCAGACCGCTCGCACCTACACTCCGATCTCTAACAATGTTTTATAAGAACTTAATATTAAGATGTATCATTAAAAAAAATATATTCTTAAAATAAAAACAATAATAAAGCGAATAAAGAAATAAATTATTTTAGACTATAATGTCCCCAGGGTAGAGTCGCCGCGGTGCCGGGTGTAACGAAACGCTTGTCGTCGTACGGACAGAGGGCTACCTTTCTCTGACTGATCTAGAAAACTTGGTGCAGCTTCGATCGAATTAAATTTTGATTGCGAGACTGTATGGTGAAATTATCCAAGCAATCCTTGTAGTTGTCAAATGTTATATTTCTATCGATAACGTAACCTTTGACACTTTTGGCTTTTTTGGTAATTCTCGCACAGTGCTGCACCTTGAAAGTATACATTTTTGCCCTCAGTCCTACGAACTCGGTCATGATACGACCATTGTTCTCGTCCTTCATCAAACCAGGTATCTTTTTGTTGACGCGCGGCAAGTCATACTGATTAGCGTCATGATAATCGCTGGTGTCGAATCGCTCGAAATCGCGTTTCATGTACGAGTAAACGTCGTCGCACTCAACACTGTATATCAGACTGTCCGTGTCTGTATACATCGCTCTACATTTACTGCCGAATGTAGGAAGCATATAGTCATAGTGAAATTCATACAAGCAAATTTTTGAAATATATAAAACACTCATTCCCACGTAAATGGGTTTATCAAATTTCGCGGACAATTTCGACAATTGAATCGCGCCCAAATTCTCATTGAAAATCGCGAGACTGTGAAAATTCTGTTTGGAAATCAGGGTTTCCGCCCCGTATCTTCCCTACCGCTTGGTTGCGAGCCTCACGTCAACTCTATTCCTCACGTTCTCCATTGTTTTACCGAAAACCGCGATGTTTATCAACTTGAAGAGAATCCTCTCAAATTCGTTAGTGGACGCGGTGCGCAAACGCATGTTCAGCTCGATGTAATCGCGTAGCCAGGTGGACTGCTGAAACTTTAAACCGCGATGTATACGCTTCAGTACGAGTCCATTACGCATACATTGTTGCAGAGCGCGATAATGTATTACGTAACGCGTCTTATCGTTTAAAGTGGCCAGCAGCTTCTCCTGGCTCGCGCCTGGCGGTTTCTCGCGCACCATACAGATCGGTAGGTCCGCGTGTTTGTCGTGAAGCTCGCGCGGATACTCCAAATCGACCTCCAAAATATAACCCTCAGGATGATCCGAGGGTATAGCGGAGACATCGAGATTGGCAGCGTCCTCGATCCATCGGAATCCATTTGTGGGCAGCGGCTGACACATTGCCCACCCATACAGATTGTTTACGTCGTAATACATGAGATACTTCGACGGTTCCGCCGGATCGTAGTCCCGCATATACCGATTGTTGGCCCTCTCGTAGCGATGGGAGCACTGACTCAAACCACCGCGTATACCGCGCTCTATGAACAGCAACATATCCACGTCCGTGAAAAGCTTCAGCCTGATTCCCGTATATTTCAACATCGCGTCCCAGGTGAAGCCCGGAAACGTATAATAATGGGCTGTATCGAAGTTATAATTTTGCATGCAACTATCGCGAAAACTTTCGAAAACGTCGGTCAACAATGGGACATCGGTCTTCAAGTACAGGTTACTGTACTCCCCAAGTGTGCGCATCTGGAATTTGGTCCATACCTGGCATGATTGTATGCTGCCTCGCTGATGTCGCTGTCGGTCAGTCTGTTGCGAAACGACTGGCGCAGTGGTGAAGCCGTTTCTGTCAATCGAGCCGGACTATCTATATAGTCGTAAAGAAAAATACCTTTCCTCGCAAGCAAGTTAAACTGCTCAACGCTCAAGTCCGAAAATTGTGACCTCATATTTGTCAGCTGAGGTTCCGCCAAGTACGAGCTCAATTTGTCCAAACTGGAGGCCATAAATTTGAACGAATCGATAAATCTCAGCCGTATATTATAATTTCGCAAATATTTGGTGAATGAAATGTATTTTTCCTTATGTACAGGCAGCAGATATACCGATCCCTCGTACAAATTAGCGATCGTCTTGAGAATAAAATGTGAATCATAGCCGGACAAATTGTGGAAAATGACTGGAATGACATGCGAATCTTTAAAATTTAAATTACAATTATTGTGAGCCGGTCCTCTGTATCTGCCGGTCGGATGATCGTGATCGCGAATTCGAAGTTGATTCGGAAGAAACGGCTTTTTGCATATATGATAATTGGGGTCATTGTAGTGACTCGATCGTTCGCTAATACTAAGATTACGCATGGGCACGATAGTACCCAGTTTCTCGCTCGCGATACGCGCAATGTCCTCGAGCTCGCGTACGAAACATTCGATGCAGTCGGCACCCCGATGAGCATCGTATCTCGAGAGTGACGCATCTTGAGCACTTTTTAAATAATAGGCTACACTTATAGGTTCATGCTTCTGATAAATATTACTACTGTTAGATTTTTCAACTTTTCATAAAATGCTCTCGAGATCCGCGTATACGATGAATGGCACTCGTTCCCCATTTTTGATGTTCTTGAAGGAAACCCAGCGATCCTCGGACTCTCTCGGTAGCATCAAGCGGAGATTATCGTTGAGCTTCGCGCAATCCTGCTCATGCGACTCCAGCCTCTCCACTGTACAAAAGTAGTGGAGACATCTAAAAAATAAAAAAAAATATATAAAACATATGCAGTTATATTTGTATCATTATTAATACATACCGATCGCATATATAATGCGCATTTTTTTTCTTGGTGAACTGACTTCGTACCAATCTCGAGAGATTCCTTATGCACATAAAATGTGCAGCTCCCTGTTCATCGTTACCGAGAAGAAGATTAGCATGCCTCGATCTCTTCTTCTTCGTCACCTGAAGAGGTACGATTTTTGCGTCGATATCTTGCTCTTCATTCTCCAAGGTAAAGATGTTAACCGACACGTCTTTATCCGTCTCGAATTTCGGGATCTGTTTTAGCGTAGTCGGAAAGGTTATGCTACCGACGTCTAAAACCGTCCGAAAATGTGGATAAGAGGACGTACGCTTTGGATTAGCCGTAGGTTTTGCCGGATAGAGTGCCGCCGTCACAGACCATGCGAAACATGCATTATCGCTGGTTTCTAAATTTATCAGAGCTTGCCTACTTGCGATAGCAGGTGGCAGAGTAATTCTACAACCCGCGTGCAACGGGTTAAAACGATTAATGTTAACTAGTAAATAATGAATTTTTTATAAAGCCCATCCACTATCACTCTCTTGAAATTCACTTAATTTTTTCATAACAACGTCCAAAATATTTTTCCTATAACAATCACTAAAATTATCAGTTTTATACAATGTTGCGTAAGTCGTACTAATGTTTTTTTCATCACTATTGTCCTTGGAGATGAATTGTCCGTTAAATACACAATTAACCTTAACACTATTTGCACTAAAAAATACCTTATCTATACGCACACGCACTAATACTTCCGCGTCTACTAAAAAATCCTTCGGCTCTATATAATTACTATTAACTACTATACCACTACATATTCGACTTCGAAACGCCGAATCAAGCTCCTACCAGATAAGTCCTTGTACGTCATTGCTACAACCAGCACCTGATTTAATATAATTCAATTCTCTCTGCGCTCGTAGCAATAGACTCTTTATACACGCGATTTCGGCGAAATTCTTTTGACGCGTTCCAACGGGCAAAACTCGATCCGCGTTTCTCAATCGTCGAATATGCTCGCGACATTCCAGTACCCACGCATCGTATTCATTCGCACTATTAATTGTAAAAAATTTTCTTCGCAATTCAGTAGACATTTTGAGTTTCTTAAAGGAAATTTTATGACTCTGTCATACGGCAGACAACAATAAATTAATAAGTGTGAATGCGTCTCTCCCGAAGAGTAACGCTTATATATATATCGAATAGAGAATGGAAGTAGGTGTATCTACACATCCCATTGTTTCGTCCGAGGTGCATACTGACATTGATATACTTCGATATACATTATTTTCAATTTTTTTCTTTTCAGAACTCCTTTATTTCTTTGATCATATACAGATTTCATATAGTTGACATTTTGCAGTGAACATATACCATAATGATTCATACACTTGGGTAACGGTGGTTCGAAATTTTTACTCCATCTAAGACTAAATTTACCCCACTCACACTCCTTCAAATTGTATATTTTTTCTAAGTTGTAAATTTTTTTCAACCACTCATATTTCTCCCATCCTTTCACGAAAATCCAACCTTCCTCGTATGACGTTACATACTTTCTTATTATATCTTTATACTTGTAATAAGGTGAATGACCGTCGATCCAATTGAATCCATGTCGATTAAAATAAAGCCAACTTTAAAAAGAAAAAAATCATTATATTTTTTATAGTTTAAAAAAAAATACTTACTCATTCTGTTCTCTTTCGAGATCGCTCAACCAAGCTTCTTGAAATGGTGGTGAAAATACATTGTGATACACTTCATTATCACGCAACACCGCAAATACTTTAACTATAAAACTTTTGTCGGTCAATACAAAACCTTGAAAATCAACGAATCTCGGTGTCATTTTCGTCAGTCGCTCGATGCAATACTGAACGATCTTTTTTTATCGCATTTAAGACATTTCTTTTCCCCCTCCATCACGGGGACAGATATGCTAAACGTATAAAAATTCAATGTTTTTTCCCCCATTGTGATTGTTACCTATAGTTTAATCGCAGAGCATTGTATTTCAATAAAGAGGGTTTTTCCTTAAAATTATGTTTTTTCCATTACCTCTCCACCAATCCACTTTACCCCGTATTATTCTCTTTCTCTTTCTCCTTCTCTCTTTCTGATTCTCTTTCTCTTTCTTTTATAGTCGGTTGGCTAGTAAGGTTTAAACGTTCGAAAGTGCGGCTATATGGGGGGAGAGAGAGCGAGAGTATGCAGGGCCACACCGAGTGGGAATGTAGCGGCGCGAAAGAAGAAAGAAATCTAATACGTTTTGATTAAGAGATGTAACTCAATCTAGAGTAGAGATAGATAAGGATTATTCGTACTGTTAATATTAAGAGCAATCTCGACTTCAGTAGTGTTTCTGACAGTAGATGAAATGGATTCAAACCAAAAGAAAAAAATCAGTTTGCCAGAAACAAAAATAAAAATTAGAAGACATTGAACAATCAGAAAAGCCTGTAGCAATCGTAAAACCATTTAGAATTGTACAACAGCCAACACCGCAGTTAGTTTTACCAAATAGATGGAGACTTATGCAGCAGAAGCATCAACCACTTCGTAGACCTTTAAATGCACCGCTGCAGCCTGATGCTGGTGGTGGTGGTGGTGGTGGTGCTGCTGCTGCTGGTGCTGATGCCGATCATCAACCTACACCACATCTTGTACGCTGTGCAATATGCGGCCTACGTGAGCATAGGGCTCGTGATTGCATTTAACAGCCATCAGCACCAATCGGTAAGAAAAGTTTAAACTCTTCTAACTTAAGTAATTCATGAAATTAAAATTTAAGACTAATAAATCATTTTCAATTTTTTTTTAATCGCAGATGCTGATGCTGCTGCAGTTTAGGAGCATTATTATTATTATTATTATTGTTATGTGTATATTATTGAAAATATATAAATTTTAATTAAAAACTCCAACGATCGTTCATTTCGCAACCCCCCATTCTCTTTCTCTTTCTCTCTTTTGCTCTTTTGCTCTTTCTCTAAGGCGTCTACGGCTTAACGTAAGAGGGGGGAGGTCACATGTGTACCCCCCACCAAAGGAGTTTAACGTCAGGGGGGATACACGCGGGCATAGAAAACAATGCGCACAACCGGAGTTCCGCCGAGGAGTGGGGCAATTCCCCTACTTCCCCTACCCCCGCGGGACCCCGACCCCCTTGCCACCCGGTCATAGAATCCTCCTAGCCACACTACTATCCTCTCCCCGCATGTTACTAGTTAATTTTATTCTTCGATAGAATTGGTCGTTACCCGTGGTTAGGATTATCCTCTCCGCTAGTGATCGTACTCTCCGTTCCTTTACGCGTGTAAGACATCATTCAGGGTATCCAGTTCATCAGGAACGAGCATGCGAGGACGTGGACAGGGGGCGAGTCATATACACCTTAGTCTTTGATGCGTCCCTCCTGTGGATAAAGGAGAACTGCGGAGGACACCAAGGATGAGGAGCGCACGTCCAGAGTCAAGAGCGTTCCTTCAGTCGAAGGATTAGCAGAGGACACGGATGCTAGGAAGCCCCTTCTGCTGAGGATATCGGCCAACTAGCTTGCACCCACAGGACCGGGAGGAGAATTCCGGAATACCTCCTATCGCGTCAGATTGGCTGAATCTCTCGTTAATTATTCTTTTCTTGTTGTTTCTGTTTTTGTAGCCCTCGTCCTTTGGGGAGACGGGTCTCGCTTAAGGGAGGGGGTGTTTTGATGGAATATTTCCCCGTCACAGAATTTTTTTGTTTGCGGTAAAGCTAGGTGGGCGCAGTCGGTAATTAGGGTTACCGTTGCGCGGACCACTGGCCTAATTCCGTTAGTGAGTCGCCCGCGGCAGCACGTGCCGGGGTCTAGGATCGATTACGCAATAATCCGCAAGGAACGCTGATCGATCCCGGCACGTGCCAATTGTCGCCGCGAGGACTCACTCTCTTCCCTGGATGACAGCGTCGATAACGGACCTCCTTGCATCCGCGACTTTTCGTGTAGGTACCAGCTACCTGTCGCCGGTTTATGGGTTTTATTCCCTTCCTCCCCCCCCCCCCCCCAGTTAGTGTTTTCCCTCGGGATTTTTCGCGAGTGCATGTGCCTGCGTCGGAAGATGGCGAGGGACTCTGGAATGCTGGTGGAGGACGGAGAGGCTGCCTGAATTCATAGATAGTAAAGCAGGTAACGTGGAAACCCCACGTCGGGGAAGTACACGCTTTTCTCTTCGTTGCCGTGGGGTTCTCGGGGCAGCAGCGGGTATAGACGGCAGAGACATACTGTCTTTCTGTCAGGAGAGAGCCGGTGATCAGTTTCGTCGTTAATTTGTCTTTTTGTTTGTCGTTGAGATACCGATTCTTAGGCGGGCGGCCATGTTGAAGGCGGCAACCACCTAAGGAATCGACTCCTAATATTTCGGGACTATTGTCGTGTTTTTCGGTCGACATTTTTGGGGTTGCAGGTTATCCAGGACCAGTGCCCTTTTTCGAGTTTTTCTTGTGTTTTATCCTATTATTTCCAGGTCATAGGTTCACCTAACAAAGAGCCAAGAACAGAGTGGATTCCGTTGGTTTTTGTTAGATGTTCCTAAAAGCATTTTTATTTAGGTAATCGTAATTCAGGTTCCTAAAAGCATCGGATTAGGACCTGGTAAATAGAATTATTCGATTTTTGTACGGATTTGGTAAAGCCAATTCTAGCACGACCTGAGACGGTCTCAGCCGGTCAACCCGTGGAATTAAATGTGATGCCTGGCGCCCAAGTAAGAGGGTTTCACCTATGTAATTATTGATTAAAATAAATTATTGTTAAAAATTAAATTGGCGTCCATTTCTTTGTTCAAATTCCGTGTGCCTTGTGCACCTCACGTTCGAACTCGTATTCTCCTTGCGAGTAAAAAGCGGAAAAATCCGCCCTCGAAAGGTTGTCGTCACACCCTACGTTACACTAAATTGCTACTGTTGTTGCTGCTAAACGTGCTGGGCTGCCATTTGAGTCTTGATAGGGACTTATGTATATAGTTTATCGGTATAAAATCCGCTTGCGAGAAAACGACTTGATATGTTGGCCATCTAGTGACCGAGCGCGAAAGCTACGCCGCTGATGTGACATGGCAGGCCTAGTGGGCGCCAAGCGCGTCGCAGAAAAAGGTAGATTGGGGAGTAAAAAGAAGCCCAGACTCGGTTGGTCTTCCTAAGCTTCTCAGCTCCGTAAGTTGCAAAAGAGATGCGAAGGATAGGACAGAAAGACTAAGCTGCACCCAGCTGGTCTTTGTACTTCTCTGCCCCCCCCCCCCCCCCATTCTCAAACGTTTTAATTTTTCGTTTGGTTTTATTTTTTGAGTATTCTCTTTAATCGTTAAAATATAGTCTACAAATTCACCAAATCTAATTTGTATTACCTACAGGAATCCAGAAAAAAGAATTATCTTTTCGCATTTAATGAATAACAATTTTGTTATAGTAGGTGTAGTAGTAAAACTCTGTTTTTTTTAAACCTGAATTTGTTTAAAAACAGCCAAGCTTCAACTACTACACCTAAAAAACCTATTAAAAAGAAAAAAGTAGGTTTGGAAGTTCATTAAACATTATTGTAAGAAATCGAATAGGTTAATTTGTAGAATATATTTAATGATTAAATTAATTCTCTACAGAAAATAAAATCAAATGAAAAATGACAAAATATTGCGTAAAAAATTAAGCTTAAAAAGAAGGCAATAAAATGGCATCCGAAGTAAAGATAAACGTGAATAATATTTTTTGCACATTGTGCTTCGAATATTATTTTGTGTATTTCAGCATTAATTATTTTAAAATATATCAAACCTTTCTTTGTTGCATATTTGAAGCATGTCTGATTAGAACAGTAAATACAGCAATACGGAGCCAACTTAAATCAATTTCGCTAAAATTAGATTATGCTAAATGAAATAACTTATAAATTTTAGAAAATTGTTATTAAGAAAAAAGTATTATTAATATGCATGGTTACAAGAAAGATTTGATTTTTTATACAGTTTGCATTCTTTCAACCCAATAACAATCCTGGCATCCATTACAAATATTATATACCTTTGGCGGACCCTAATTACCAACCTAAATATAATTGGGACTTTTTGGAATGGTCTGATTGCAGTGTTAAATGTGGTGGAGGTACTGAGGTAAAAAATTATATTATTGTATAATTACTATCTAAATAGTTTTCTTTGAATAATGAATAATTCATTTGCAGGTGTCAGAAGCAATATGCATCGAAGAAAAGGGTGGGAAAGTACCATTGGACTTTTGTAAAAGCCTTTCCAGACCGGATACAAAAAGTCGAATTTGTAATCACGAGCCGTGCCCTGCAAGGTAATCTGACATAACCTTTATAATATTCATTTTCTTAATTTTCAATATAATTCTCTCAAAAAAGCAGTTTCGTGTAAAAACGACGACAATTAATTGATTCTTTCTCTCCAAAATTAATAGTCCCTAGAAAAGCTTTTCTAAAGTGACAACTTTAAACAAAAAGATTGGCAACTTATATATCTGAAATCATTTAAATACCACAAGTAATAAAACCATACATAATTTTCTTAACACAAACATGGAATATTCAAATCGAATGAGCTCAACAAGTAACTGATATAATATGGATCATCCATATGAATTGATCCAGGCCACGAACACAAAATTGTGCATATATATGAAGCGGGCAGCACAAGATACTGGATATATGTGTTATGATTTGTTGCATTTGAAATACTGTGGCGTACCAGCGTCATCATAAAAAAGGGGGAAAATTAATTATTATTTTGTATCTATACTTTGAGTCGCCCTGAACATCTTGTGCCGAAGCTGTGCTGCACGGATGTTTAACATAATGGTTGTGGGATTAACCCTCAGCAGACGTGTAGTATGATTTCCGAACTTATATTTAATAATGCTAATATAAAAGCTAATTTTTGAACGCACCCAATGTGTCTTAACTAGACAAATTGTAAACGCGCCTTAGTAACGATTCTACCTTAACTAGCTGGCCGGCAAACCCCACTCCTGTCTGTACAGTCGCGGGGTGTATAAGCATTAGTCCGTAAGAATAGTAAATTAAGCTTTTTAGCTGTAAGTGAGCGAAAATTGTGAAATTCTCATATCATAAAGGACTCATCATATTCTTCCGTGAATCTGTGAAGGAAAATTGGCGAAATTGACAAATATTTTAAGTTGTAAAATCTAAACCGGCTTTTCCAGCACATGCCCCGAATACGCGTCCAGGGCGAAATATGGCGTCATAAATTGTCGCTATTCCTTTGTCTAATTTAATCTTCTTTCAGTTTAATTTTTTCTCAAATTTAGTACATGAATTAGTTAGCTGGTGGATACTATATTTTGTTTAGGGATATATTTTCTTGGAAATTAACCTAACTATGTGTGACACGGGTTATTATCACGTGTTGCTACATTAAAATAAAATATTTAATAAATTTTGTTTTTTTTTCTTGAAACTTCCCAAGCTAGGAAGAATAAGTAAGATATACTAATTTTATACAATTATATTAATACGGATTCCTCCACAGATTCTAATAACTATGTATAAAATGATAATTTTGGACTGCGGAGCAAAAAATTGATTACAGTGATAGACGGATCAATACTATTAATTGTTAATAAAGGCGATTACTTAAGAATTATTACCCAACAGAGAGGAAGAAACTAAAGTCACTAACCGTTCCATCATGATTGTTTAAGATAGCACAACGTCAAGGAAAATTCTCATTCCACCTTCATTGAAAAACCTATTTGGATATCTGATGAGCCAATTCCATTATTATATTCAGTGCATATTTGATTTATGTTCTTTGTTTGGAACCTAACTCACAAGGGCTAACATAATGGTTGTGGGACTTTCCCTAAGCTCTTTTGAGTTTTGAAGAACAGTATGTTAATGTTCACGAGTCAACTGTTTAGTAAATGGATGTTTAACATTATGGTTATGTGATTTCACTAAAATATCCAATTTTGTATAGAATGTATCAAGTAGACTGAAGGAGCTCTGTACGTTGAATTAAAAATGGGAATTATGATCATGTAGTGAAATGAATGGGCCAATCAGTCAGCGTTAATTAATCTAAAAATATGTGTGTGTGTGTGAATTAGGTTAACAACTGTTAATGAGAGATTGTGGTTAAATTAAATGAAATTTAAGATATTTAATAACCCTCATATATATTCAATAGCCCAGGTACCCAGACGTTGGAGATTTTAGATATTAAGAAAACAAATAAATAACTGTTTTTCTCAGACCATTTAAATATTAGTAAAGACGTGGTTATTGTGCACATATAAGGTTATGGGATTTCCAATGATGTATACGAGCCCTAACTTGTCCACAAATGGATATTTAACTTAATGGTTGTGGGATTTTCCATAAAATGTTCAATTGTGAGTATCAAGATGATAATCTTTGCAATTATTCCCCTTTCATTTAAAGATATAAAACATAAAGAGGGGTAAATGTATATCTTGCATTTGCGGCTGTAATATGAGTTGGTGTACATGTTAGGTATTCCAACCAACTGCTTGTGATAACAACTTGAACGATAAATATAGATTTTCTCATAAATTACCATTATGAATATATTAAATAAAAAGGTGGAGTAAAAAGAAAAATTTCATTCCGTTTGTTTGACTCAATAACTATATTTCAATTTTTCAGCTGATAAATATTTTGGAACTTCCCTTTAAAGACCTGTAGAGGACTTTGCGACACGAATCCCTATCAAGTTTTATATTAGTAGTAACACTAATTTATCTTTTCTAGCATTGCATGATAGCGTTGATCAGTTGGGTGCTCGCTGTAATAAATAATAGCTCGCACGTAATAATACTAAGTGTCAATTTTTTGTAATAATTTACATTGTCAATCAACAATTATCATTCAAACCTATCAAGCAATTCACCATGGCTCCAGCAGAGATGAAACGAAAGATTGCTTATGTGAAGCCCTGCGGTAATACCCCTGGGTAATAGGCGTTTGTGATAGTAGACGTTTGTCAGGTCCATCTAACCCCTAACGACATCTATCGGAAGAGATCGCGAAGTACTATGGTATAAACGTACACTATTACTTTGGTGCGAAAATGTGTGCGACCTTCTTCGCTTAATATCATTCAGCTTCAGTCACCTTCGGTATACGTCGAGTGCGAGAGAGAGAAGGGCATAGTTTTCTCGGATTTCTTTCTCCCTCACGATCTCACTTTTGTTTAGCCGAGTCGAATAAAAATTATTTTCGGCTGTCTGCTTCAATCCTCCATCTCTCATGCCACAGATTTGAGTTCGATTCCATGCAGTATCTTTTTTTTTCTTTAATTATGGACTATTTATACAGGGTTAGGCACGTAAGCGGCCCCAGAATATAGATGCAGAAATACGCTTATCTCCTTAACTATAAGAGGTATTCAACTTTTGCATAAGACCTGTTCGAAGTCTCTTGTCATTTTTGTTATTTGCTTTCAGAAAGGTCATATGTGAAAATTGAATATCTCTTATAGTTAAAGACACATGCATCTATTTGTATTATTGTTTTGAGGCGGCTTAAGTGCTTCACCCTGTATATTGCCATTAACAGATTAGATTAACAATTATGTAAAATTGAGGTTTTAATATTTAATAGTTATGCTAAGGACATTTTTATTGAGTGTTACAATTTAAATGTTCTTAAAAATTGTCGTTTTTATTCTTTTATTAATTCCAATACGATATTGATAACTATTACCAATATTTCAAAATTGCAAAAAGCAAGGAATAAATTACTTAGAAAGGAATCGAATTAGGGATCACAGGTTTCGAAAACCGAAACTTTACCACCTGCACTACAAGAGACTCTTGAATAATAATAATAAATTTATGCAAACTGAATGGTTACAAATTCGCATATTTCCCTTGTTAAACCATTATATATTCTTTCGATAAATTTATACCTTGTGCTATGAAATTAAGGAGGTTCATCTAATTTAGAATTCACGAACATATTTTAACAAAAAACTAAATATGAGCCTTCTAATATTCACAAAATCGTTCCACAAATTATTGACTGCTTTGGGTATCTTTATGATAAGATATCAATAAAAGAATTATTCGTAATTTATATAACACGGAGTCTTATAGACTGTCGAACTTTTTAAATAATCTTACTTAAAATACTCGACTACTAACGATCAGTTTTCACAGAAATTGTTATAAATGTTAAAGTGATACATTACGATTAGTATGATAGCTTTAACAAATTGATTAGATACCTGTAACATTTGTAATTAATTAAATTTCTCAATGAAAATGCTATTGTTAAGCAGATTAACCTGCATTTAGAATGATAACGGCAACGTCGCAATTATTAATAGAGTGCGGGAGATTTTAAATTCATACATGACTTATAACGTACGATATGAATGTAAAATTCAAGATAGAATGAAAAGTAGCTAAACAGGAATAAAAACAATAATTTATTACGATATATTATGTTAAATATTTACTTCAAAATATAGTACATTTATAAAGTATATTTTTATCTAAGTATATCAATTCGCATACATTATAATCATAAATAACTTGGAATTTCTTTGGATTAATTTTAAATCTTTGGTTGAGTTTTTAATTATTAAAAATAATTAACACATTAAATATACTTGACAAAAATAATATATAAATAAACCTAAAAAGACTAGTCTTCACCTGTATAAAAACGGTCGGCAAATACATTGATCCTATTATTAATATTCCAATTAAAAAACATAGTGAGATACAATTAATTGACAAGCATTTGTATCTTTTTTTAATACTCGTTAGAAAAATATTTAAAACACAAAAAAGCGACTTGTCAGGCCCGTAATTTTCATACGTAAGTCACTACCTGAGGGTCTTTGTCTCCGCTGAAAAGTCGGGCTTAAGCAGGGGTGCCAATCTCAATTATTTGTTCACCAAATTCCGAATATATTTTGTTTTGATAATTTAATGCCTGAAATTTTATATGTATGAACTAATATGAATTTAATTAAAAATAAAAAAAAGATATGTAGAGGAAAAAAAAAGTGAGAGCTACTGTTACTATTAAAAATTTAAGTTAGTATACCTAATGAAGGCCGACTTTCTGGGCGAAGACACAGACCCTTACATTGATAGCATTCAACAGAGACATCAATTGGGGGAGCGATGTATATTATTGACTATTACTCTTATGTCCTACAATTCTATCCAGTAGAAGCAGAAGTTTAAAAAGAATTAGTCAATAGTTATGCAACTGTTGTCTCTGCTGAATGCTACCAATACAGACGACGTTTTTCGCAGTTTCATAATGTGGCTGTTTCATGTTATTGTGTACAACTGGTACGGGAAGTACTTTATTTTGGTTTTGAATATTTTTCTAACGAGTATTAATAAAGATAAAAATGATTGTCAATTAATTGTATCTCACTATGTTTTTTAATTGGAATATTAATAAAAATCAAGCTTCGCTTGTAAAAATAACAACGGCAAGTACATAAATCGTCTAGCATGATTAATCTAGTTAAATAAAATATTTTAATTAAAAAAATTAGTGAAATCTAAATATTAGGCAAGTACATTTTTTTACCTTAGCAAAAGTTAAATTTTCAAAAAAAAGTAACATAAAAAAGTTACTTGCCGGGTCCGTAATGTCCATGTACAGTCAGAAATAGAATCGTATGTGGTTCGGCTAACTTCACTCTATATTAAAATGAAATTTGCTATACTACCCTATAGCTGAACAACACACGATTCAATTTCCCATTGTGTACGTAATTCGTTATCTTACAATACAAGCGTTGCTTCTTGTAATTTTAAAATGTGGTTATTTAATGTAATTGTATACTAAGGGCCCAGCAAGTAACTTTTTTACGTTAATTTTTTTTAGAGAATTTAACTTTTGTTTAGGTAAAAAAATATACTTGCCTAACATTTGGATTTCACTATAATTTTTTTAATTGAAATATTTTATTTTACTATATTAATCAGGATAGACGATTTATGTACTTACTGTCCTTTTTCTACAAGCGAAGCTTGTTATTTTGTGGGATGTATTCTGCTTTACTAATACACTAGTGGGAGAATAACTAGGTTATGAGTGGGAGAATAAAGAGTGGGGAAGTATAAGCATATGGTTAGAACTAGATTATACAGAGTGTAACATTGAGGTAGGTCAATAATTTAAAGGGTTATTGGGGAGGTCATCTACACCAACTTTTGTTAATGAATATGGGGTCGTTGAGCCCTGGTTGAGTTTTTACCAGCGTTAAAAAAAACTATGTTAAAAAATGTTAAGTCAAATTAAGACGTTTTCAATAATTACGAGCAACTTTAAACTCATTTCCATCTTAAAACAAGAATATCTTCATAGGCCCGGTGTCACTTGCGCAATCCTAAACACACACTACACTAAAGTATTTCACCACTGTATTTCGTTTGCCTGGTCACACACACACACACACACACATTAATTATAAGTTAAAATAAATGTTCAAAATGTCTGCCCTCCAGATATTCTTGTTTTAAGAAGGAAATGAATCTAAAGTTGCTCGTAAGTATTGAAAACTTCTTAATTTGACGTATCATTTTTTTACCATATATTTTTTTAAAAGCTAGTAGAAATTCATTCAGGGCTCTGCGACCCTATATTCATTAACAAAAATTGGTGTAAATGACCTCCCTAATAACCCTTTAAATTATTGACCTACCTCAATGTTACACCCTGTATATTATAATTTAATTTAAACTGCGTATTCGTGTGCATCATTTAACGGGATCCCTAAAGCCCTCTGTGGCCAACATTACGGAGCGAAAAACGAGAGAGAGTTGTCCAGCGCTATTTTTCGACCGATTTCAATGTCTTTTGACTTGTTGGAATCGTTAGGACTCGCACCGTGTCATAAATAAAGCCGTATTTTCCAAAAAACGTAAAAAAAATAAAATTGTTTAAAAATTTGCATTAATAATATTTAAACGTAAAACAAATTGAAAAATCGGGCTTCTTTATGACGAGGTGCCAGACCTAACGATTCCAACAAGCCCAAAAACATTGAAATCGGTTGTTAAATAGAGCCGTACTATTGTCCCGCGTTTCTGAGGTGGACGAAAAGCAAAAATTTTTAGGAAGGAAGCTAGGCTTCCACCCCTCTCGCGGCTCACGCTAACGTGTTCCCCCACTCCAGCATCGAAACTTACTATGAAGCTTTCCTCTCATATTTACGCTATTCTCCTATCTGTATCTATACATATATAAACCCACAAAAAACAAGCTTTGCTTGTAAAAAAAGGACGGCAAGTACATAAGTCGTATCTAGTATGATTAATATATAGTAATATAAAATATTTTAATTAAAAAAAAGTAGTGAAATCCAAATGTTAGGCAAGTATAAATTTTTTCCATGGCGAAAATTGAAATTTAGAAAAAAGTAAATAGTAATACAAAAATTACTTGCCAGGCCCGTTGTATGCAATCGTATTAAATAGCCACATTTTTAACTTACGAGAAGCAATGCTTATATTGCAAGATAGCAACTTACACATGAATATTACGGGCCCGGCAAGTAATTTTTGTATTACTATTTACTTTTTTCTAAATTTCAATTTTCGCCATGGAAAAAATTTATACTTGCCTAACATTTGGATTTCACTACTTTTTTTTAATTAAAATATTTTATATTACTATATATTAATCATACTAGATACGACTTATGTACTTGCCGTCCTTTTTTTACAAGCAAAGCTTGTTTTTTGTGGGATCTTATAACGTTTTGTAAGAATATAGGAATTAAAACTAAAAATTCTTTTAACTAATTCAATCTAATAAAACATTTTCCAATGTTCTCATCGTTCCATAATGTAAAGCTTCAATTCGAGATATTAATTTATTAATCTATTAAATATAATACAAATTATTACAATGATGAGTTCTTATCATAATTACACTTTTAGAGGCATTTAACATAGGATTCAATGACTGTTTGAGTTATATTTTCAACATCATATACCCAATATCACATTAAAGCCTTTCACTTTCAAAAATTTGTTTCTAAATTTACCTTTAAATCCACTTTTTTCTTAGGTGTTACTCTCACTATCATCTTTGCATTATGGCTCTTTCCCTGGTAAACTAGTGACATTTATATATTCTTTTCATTAATATAAACTGTAAAATATATACCAGTTAATGCAATAGAAGTCTATGTTTTTTAGGTATACTGCTTTCAGTTTCTTGAAGTTACACACTGTATGTTCTATTACATGTGAAATATTGAAATTATGAATTCCTTTCATATTTACACATTTACATGATTTTATTATAATTTTTATCAACTATGTTATTTCTAATTCCAAAGTTGTATGCCCAAAATCACCTGCAGGCACTTCACTCTCAAGGATTTTCTTATAAATTAACTCATATTTATCCATCACTTTTTTAGCTGTTAACCTCAACATCAACTTTGAATTATGGCACTTTCTCCAGCACACTAGTGCCATTTATATTTTCCCTTCATTAGTATAAACTAGGAAATACACCAATTTATACAATGGATGCCTCTCTTTATTAAATATACAGCTTTCAGTTTCCTAATTTTATTCACCATATGCCTGATCACATGTAAAATATTGCAATCATGAATTCTTTTCATATTTACACATCTACATAAATTTATTATAATTTTCATCAACTATGTGATTTCTAATTCCAAAGTTGTATGCCTAAAATCACCTGCAAGCACTTCACTCTTAAGGATTTTCTTATAAATTAGCTCATATTTATCCATCATTTTCTTAGCTGTTACCGTCAATATCAACTTTGAATTATGGCACTTTCTCCAGCACACTAGTACCATTTATATTTTCCTTCCATTAATATAAACTAGGAAATACACCAATTTATACAATGGAAGCCACTCTTTTGTGGATATACTGCTTTCAGTTTCGCAAAGTTATTCACTGTAAATTCTATTGCATGGAAAATATTAATATGATGACTTCTTTTCATTGTTTCATTTCTAGATGACGTTATCATTAAAATTATGATTTAATTGACTTATATATTTCAAAGGGTTTATGCCCAAAATCACCTGCAAGCCTTTCGCTATTAAAAATTGGCTTCCAAATTAATTTTTTAATTTCTCCACCTTTTCCTTAGGTTTAACTCTCAACATTAACTTTGCATTATGGCTCTTTCTATGGTAAACTGGAATCATTTCTGACTTCTTGTATTAAATATTACAGCTTAACCCTGCACAATGACACAATAAACATGTTATTGTAAATCAATCTGAAATAAAATCTCACTAAGTACCAAAAGATATTTTACATATTATATTATAAAAATCAATGTTATTCTTATAAAAAATTAAATTTGAATAATTTTTTTGGTAATAATAATAATTTCTTTCTATTCTGATTGGGGAAGCGTAGGTAAATATATGGTTTTAATACTTTTTTATATTATAATTGAATATTAAATAACGATTAGAAAATATTTATCTGCTTTTCTTTAATCGTAGTAATAAGAAAGATTTATTGTCTCATGGAAAATTGTTTCTATATATGATATAACCTATCGGACAGTTGAAATCCATATGAGTTTAAAGAAAAGAAAAATTTAAACATGAATTTTGTTATTGATTTCCATACCTGGATGTTTAGCATATGTTTAAACCTCATCCTTCTCTGATTCATTTACAACCTTTGTTAATCTGCATTCTCCAATGACAGGGTATTTCCAAGAATTGTTATAGCATTTGGCACTGGTTGGCATCAAACTGCAAACTATGAAATAATGCCTATATATAACTTTGTTTTAATTAAACAAATTCTTTTTACAATGTACTTACTTTACATGAAAATGTTTATGTTTATAGCTATTGAGACACTACCGTGTGTCTTAATTATGAGTGAATGTAACAAGATTATCCTTATCTGTTTTATCTGCAATAACCTGCATTTTTGAATAACAGGGTATTTCAATAACCTTTGAAGTACATCTGGAAAGAGAGACTCAGCAAAGTAATTGTTATATTTTAATACATGCTTGAGCTGAATTAAAAAATAAATAAATAAACAATTAATTTTTAATTACATACATTTTAAGCGGTTGAATGAGTTACACATACTTTACCATGTGATAATGAACAATTGGCTTATCTTTTTCTTTCGCTAGTAAATTGACATATCATTGAGTCATCAACAGTTAATCACATTTCAAACTACTGTTTCCATTGCTCAACCAGTACTCCGTAGTTGCATTAAACCAAAGCTCTGTTTTCCAGCAACACATGGCAGCACTATCTTCATTATCTATTTTATTATAAAAAGTAGTAATATCCACTGGAACTGTAACTGATTCCTCTTTAACTATTGTAGTACTTTTTGGTGCTTGCATTTTTCCAAGAATTGTTATAGCATTTGGCACTGGTCTGGCATCAAATTGCAAACTATGAAAGGATACCTTGTATATAACTTTGCTTTAATTAAACTAATTTTTTTCACAATGTACTTACTTTTCTTAAAAACGTTTATGTTAATTGTTGTTGAAACACTACCATGTGTGTTGGTTATGAGTGAACGTAACAACCTCATCCTTCTGTTTCATTTACAATTTTCGTTAATCTACATTCTTCAATAACAGGGTATTTCCAGGAATTGTTAGAGCATTTGGCACTGGTATGACTTCAAATCAGAGGTGCATACAAGGAAAATATTTTATTTATAACCTGAAATAAAATCCCACAAAGTACCACAAAATATTAAATTTTAATATATTTTACAATGTTGTGTTACTTATCTGATTCTCCATCAGACTCCTTCATGTATTTATTCCTTTAGTTTGTTTAATTATCTACACTTTGAATTATATCATACTATTTTTATCCCAACAGAGTAATTTTGATTTTGACAGTTCTATCGAAATCGATCGAAATTTAGGGTTATGCCGGTATTGAATATAGCAGGTGAATATAGCAGCCAACTTCAGCCCGAGACATACAGAAGCGGTCAACTTCAGCCCGAGACATACAGATCAGCCCGAGACATACAGAAAGGAAGGAGAAGAATTTCAACTTCGGCATATATATAGCTAACAGAGTATGAGATCTCTGGATTGCGTGAACCGATTTTAATGTTTATGGGCTCAAATGAAAGCTCGTTCAAAACCATTTTAAGAAAAGCTTTGCTTAAATCATGATAGTGGATTATTCACAAAGAAAAATCGGTTTGAAAATTAGGACAGCCAAACTTGCTGTATAAGAGAGTAGTGCCTCGACGGCCGTATATACATGTCATTATCTACTTTTTTCTGTACTTGCCGTCGAGACACTACCGTGTCTCTTGATACGGCTAAAATAATGTTGAGAACATTTCATTTCGCCGATATAATGAAATTGCTAAAAAAGCAATTATCATTTTGAAATAAAATTGTAGAAAAGGAGATTTCGTAATGCTTGAAATATAAGACATACGGCGAAACGCGGGACAATGGTACAGTCGTATTTTTCAACAGAATTTGATGAGACTAGTTATAACTAAAGCGATTCTTCATGTAGATTGTCCTAAAGAGCTCGCATTTTCGATAAAGCTTATAGTTTTTCAGCTATGAACGATTGAAGTTGCAGGGCGCACAAATACATATTTCCTCTCTCGCTTAGATCAGCTGTTGCGCACGTCCATCTTCAATCGCTCATAACTGGAAAACTATAAGCTTTATCGAAAATTCGAGCTCTTTAGGACAATCTACATGAAGAATGGCTTTAGTTATGACTAGTCTCATGAAATTCTATTGAGAAATACGACTGTACCATTGTCCCGCGTTTCGCCGTATGCTCTATATTTCAAGCATTACGAAATCTCCTTTTCTACAATTTTATTTCAAAATGATAATTGCATTTTTAGCAATTTCATTATATCGGCAAGACGAATTGTTCTCAACATTATTTTAGCAGTATTTATATATGTATAGCTACAGATAGGGGAATAGCGTAAATATGACAGGAAAGCTTCGTAGTAAGTTTCGATGCTGGAGTGGGGGAACACGTTAGCGTGAGCCGCGAGAGGGGAGGAAGCCTAGCTTCCTTCCTAAAAATTTTTGCTTTTCGTCCACCTTAGAAACGCGGGACAATGGTACGGCTCTATTTCTCAACCGATTTCAATGTTTTTGGGCTTGTTGGAATCGTTAGGTCTGGCACCTCGTCATAAAGAAGCCCGATTTTTCAATTTGTTTTGCGTTTAAATATTATTATTGCAAATTTTTAAACAATTTTATTTTTTTTACGTTTTTTTTCGAAAATACGGCTTTAATTATGACATGGTGCGAGTCCTAACGATTCCAACAAGCCAAAAAATATTGAAATCGGTCGAAAAATAGCGCTGGACAATTCTCTCTCGTTTTTCGTTCCGTAATGTTGGCTACAGATGGCTTGAGAGATCCCGTTAAAGACTCTAAAGTTTTAATATGTGGATTACTATGACGTACAGATTCTTTCTCATCATTATCCTCGTCACTTTCTCTAATTTATATGAATATAAACCAAATACATTTTCCATTGCATCTTTTAGGTTATCAACTATGGAGTATGTTGGACATTCTATTCCAAATAATGATAGAACAAATTTGTCAAACTTTGAAATAATATTATGAAATTCATCGAATTCTCGGTATTTTCACCTTTAATTATATAAATCTTATGACCTCCATCCAGGTATCCCATATGGGAAAGGCTCAGGGAAGCCAGATAGGCATAAGGGGATGCATTGAGCGACTGAAACTCAATTCAAGTTTACCTTCCAAACTATTAGATATATGAACTTTCTTGTAGAGACTAAATTTATTCTTTTGACTATGCTGAAGGGTGCTACAAAGTCGGTTTCTCAAAATTATAAAAAAAAATTCATAAAAGAAATTATAAATATTTATATTTTTGTTATTCATAATAATATTTAAAAATAGGTTTTGTAGCGCTCTAAAGAAGAGTTGTATGACTAAATTGAGACCAACAAGAAACAAATATACTTAAAAATGTGGAAGAATATTTTGAAAAACTAATTTAGCTAGTGAAAAACAAATTTTAAACTATTTTACAGACGGAGAAGTTTCAAAGTGAGTTAGACTATAAAACACATATCCGTTGTTCTTGTCTAGTTCACTTTGGAACTTTTGTGCCGATAAAAAAGTTTAAAATTTGATTTTCAACAAACTAAATTAGTTTTTGAAAACATTCTTCCACATTTTTAGGCATAATTGTTTTTTATTGGTCTCAATTTACTCATACATCTCTTCTTTAGAGCGTTAAAAGCATATTTTTAAATATTATTATGAGTAACACAAATATAAATATTTATAATTTCTTTTATGAATTTTTTTTTATAATTTAGAGAAACCGACTTTGTAGCGCCCTTCATCATAGTCTAAGAATAAATTTAGACTCTATAAGAAAATTCATATTCCTAATAGTTTGGAAAGTAAACGAATAAATTTTCAATCGCCAATGCATCCACATAAGGCACACGGACTTCAATTTTTAAAATTCTAAAACAGTTTATTATTTCTAGGCGCCAGAACTCTTTATTAGGCCAGTCCGCGGCTTTCCGGTTTGAAACTCTTATAGGGTAATTGCCCACACATTAACAGCACACACAAGTTTAATAATAATAAATAATCCCTATCAATTAGACTATAATTATTGTATAATATGCTTTTATAAACTATAACCACTTATTTACTCTTTCTTAACAAGAAATTAAGCTACAATCTAAGATGGTCCTCATTGTTACAAGAATGATTCTAAATACTGTTAATCGGATCAAACGAAGATCCCTTTTTGATCCTTATTATAATAACTTCTTATCAAAAAGTCTAATATAAGTTTATCCTATACTTGGAATACTCTCCGTTGTGGTCCAGGCTGGTAGAGCGGCCTCTTCACTGACCCTTAAATACTTATAACACTCCTGGGGTCTGCGTAGCCACCAAAGACAATTTTCAACAGTGGTCTCCTCTTTGACAACAATTATTCCATTTTATATTTCTTTGGACTGACTGATTTTTGCTTCCTTATTGTTAATTAAACTGAACTGGAATTTCGGTAGTTTCTTTCAGGACCTATAGAAAAAAGGTAGTGTAGGTCTCGTATGCCTAGGCACTCACTTCGCACTCACTTTGTTCAAATTCCACTCAAGCTACTATCTACAATAGTATGTACTACTTCTAATCCCTATTTTAAATCCTCAGAGAAACAAATCCTCTTGGATTCCTCTATAGGGTACACGATTAAAACGTCCTTTGCGAGGTTAGAATATATAAATTCTCTTACCTTTATTCAAATATCGAAGGAGACTTGTCCTGCTTTTGGATATTATTAAGCTTCGCTTCCTTCCTAAATTTTTCTTTCTCACGTCCTTACTTTTTCTATTTCCAATTTCTTTCCTAGAAAAATTGTCTATCGATCTATGTCAATCAGACGCTAAATTACCTGTGTCTAGTTTGCGACATGATTTTTGGTCCTTGTGGGGAAGGCACATTTTTTCCCAAAATCAGCACAAAGGCACACAGAGTTTATTTATAAAGATTGCTAGGCTTATGAACTTTTGTCCATAGAACCAGTCTGAGGCTTGCCGACTAGAGACTTCTCAAGGAGGCGGTATGATAGGAGATTAAACTGTTTTCTCAAGAAAATTATAAACATTGAATAAAATTCAATAAGATAACATATTTTACAATAGCTCTGTCTTCTATTAACAAGTATAAATTCCAATAATTATACAATTATAATTGGGATTTCTCCCTAGATCCACTTCTATAATAGTCTGACAAGAGCCTTGGTTATTAGATGTCAACTAGAATATATATATATATATATATATATATACTAGATTTTTTTTCATATTTATATTTTATATAATATACATTTCTCATTGCGCATATGCCCTCATGATTCATACAAATAGGATGTTGTGAATTATATAAACCATCTTGTAAATTATAATTTTCAGTAGTGTAGCAATGCGGTTCCGATGACAGGGAGTAGGGGAAGCTGTTTTGTGGTGTGGAAGGGGGATGGGTGGGGATAAGACTCACTTAGTATGGTAGTGGTGGGGATGAGGAAGGAAAGAGTCTTATAGTGGGATCGAGTTTGGTTAGGGAGGGAGGGGGTATTTTTCACCCTATGGTACCGTTGGTTAGTTATCCTACGGGACCCTAGTTGAGGGAAGGTTTCTTCACCCTTCGAAGTCGATGGTTAGTTACCTTACGTAGCCTAACTTTTTCCAACTCTGCTACACAGATAAATTAGCTTGAGTTAATTGCTAGTTCCAGTAGTCACCGCTAGGTGACTGCCTTCCTTAATCTTCTTTCGCGCTAATGGTATTTTAATATTACGTAATTATACACACGGGTGAACTAGTTCAATTTAATTGATAGTACCAGTAATTGCCGCCAGGTGGCTACTGCAATCTCCTCTTTTCTCGTTAGTTAAATTGTAGATAGCTATTGTAATAAGTTGCTGATATCATGCAAGGAATTAACTTTCTATCGAGCATGGAATTATAGCTTTGCATGGTTTTTAACTAAACCTATGCAGCGGATCACAAAATATTATTTACATGAAAGGATACAATTTTAATAGTCTCCCCTATTGGGTAGAATAACAATTTAACATCTATTTCAAGAATATTAACATTTTTGCTAGGACAACTTATTTAGTCCTAGCTCTTACTACACCCAGGGCAGGTTTATCCTTTGCATGGAGGCTCTCCATTGTATTAATATTTTGATAGGGCAACTTATTAAGTCCTAGCTCTTACTAAACCTAGGTATCTTATAAAAGAGATTGCAGTTTCAAGATTTTCTCAGTTCAACGTGCTACTTCACTATGTCGATAAATAAATTTGGATCTGGTTTCAATACAGGTAAAGTGAGAAATTATTCCCACAAAATTGACAATGATACGTTAAAGTTTGATAAAAAAAGGAATGCATTTACTGCCTAGAAGAAAATAATTTCAAACTTAGAATGTGATGTTACTGATGAGACAAGTGCTGTTAATATGGCTGCTCTGTTACGTAATTCGATGACTGTACGTGATAGCTTAATGAGGGAATTGTTTGAATACAGTGAAAAGCTAACTCACTATTACCTAAAATGTAACCGCCTTGAGGAATAAGTTACAACTCTGTTGGAACAAACTGATGAAATTGATGAAATTGATGAAAAAATTAATGATATTAGTGAAAGAATTAATCAATTCAATGATAAAGTCGATTATGTTGAAAATAAATTGGATCGAAAAGTTGAGGCATTACGGAAAGATATGTATGGTAGATTGAAAATTGTTGCAAATTATATCTCTATTGAGCACCAAAAAGAGGAAATCACAACTGCCAATAAGAAGAAAAGAGAAAATAATTGGAATTATGCTCAAAAGAAACTTATATTACCGCCAGTGATTGATGAGCTAGTGTAAACATAATACGTAGTGGAATAGTCATGGGAAGTGAGGAGAAGAAACAATTGGTAGAAGAGTTGCATGTGCCTGGCAGATGGAATTTATTTATATATACAAATTGTGACGCTACTGGCTATCCTCGGGGATAGTATAGAAGGGGAGGGAGGAGTGATCCCTCACCGATCGCGTTCGCGTCCCAATAGGCGACTTCCTACTAGACCCGGGCGCCTTCGATGTATTTCTGATAATACCCGAATATTTATTTATGCAGAGGGGGTTCTAACCCTCGTACGCGACTATCGGGGATGGGGTGCTAATACAATAAACGCTAGTTTCAGTTAGACTCTCTTTATTACGATATCAATGATCAATACAATATCCGGTTCGTGTTACCCGGTATTGGGGAAGTTACCTTAGGTCCTACGTGTGGGCGCGGCCTAAGGGGTGCGGACGCGGCTGAAGTCCCGATGACGTACTAGCTAGCCTCGCGCTCGAGCCACTAGTTGGCGTTCGCGGCGGCCCCACCGAGTCGCGCGGTCCTCGCGCGCCACCGGCGGATCCCTAGACTAACTACTCCTCAGCGCTACGCGGATAAGTCCCCCTTTCCGCGCGTGCGCGTCCCGCGACGGTTACCCGCACTCGCTCCGTTCCCGCGTACTTAGACACAACAACGACCCGGAGTGTTTACTTCTATAAGCCTAAGGTCGCGAGTCCTCACGATCACTACAATAAGCCCGCGGCCTTGAACCGACTGAAAGGAACGTCCCTGTCAACGGTCGAACTCACAACGGTCACGGTAATCGCGAACAATCTGGATAATTCGCGATTCTCTACACTATGACACGCGTTATCGGTCCGACGGAATGACCACTCCGCTAAGTTGCCCGCTTACCCGTGACAGGTGAGCAGGGCCAGCGGTTCCCTATAAAACCGGTCGGTGCTACGAGCCCTGAAGCCCTAGCACACCCCGGGACGTCATAGGACTTTCTTACAAAACGAATAATCACCCTAAATTCGGCTTACTATGGCTGGCTTTCTTCGCTCTCTCTCTCGCTCTCTCTCTCGCTCTCTCTCTCGCTCTCTCTCGCCTCAGTCTCTCCTTCTCTCTCTCTTTCGCTCTCGCCCTTAATTCTTGCCCTTGGGGCAGTAGGTTTCCTCTGGCCGGTATGGGTTCGTGGCGGTGGCAGTCGCTGCACTTTCCGTGCCTCCCAAATTTCCGTCCTGTAGCGGCTGTCACTCCTGGGCTCGTACCGGCTAGGGGAACTTCTCTCGGCACGATCTGTCACTTATGACTTCTAAACTACGTGTGTCGGGGTAGTCCGCGGGAGCAGGTAAGGCCCTGCGCCTGTCCCGCCGCTGCCCCGCTACACCCATCGCGCGACACTAGGGAGCCGACAAGTTATCGATCCTAGATCAATACTTATCGGTTGATAACTCCCTAGTTCGTACGCGACCCGCCTATCTAGCGCTTGAGATTAGCAAAGCGCTAGAGGGCAGCTATAGTAACGTTGCGAGAACGCAACGTTACAACTCCCCCCTCGTTAGGACCAACGTAGGGGTTGGTCAACTTCCTCCCGGTTGAAGTCGACCCTGGGGTGTCTCTGGTTCGATTTAATTTCTTCTGGTGCGCGCAATCCTACAATAAAAAAAACGCTCGCTTCACATTCACACATACTTTATTACAAAAAAAAATTCGGCCTACATAAACGATAAAAAAAAATTAATTATTTGGCTCGATACAACAACAAACAAAAAATAAAAATAAAAAAAAATATAATAAAAAAAACAAGACTCTATATAAAAAAACACAAGACGCGGACACGGACGGTCTAAATATTGAGGAGGAGCTCATCCTCCATGGCCTCCTCCTCCCTTTTCTTCTCCTCTGCTCTCTCCCTTTCCTTTCTCTCCTTTTCCCTCTTCCTCGCCTCCTCCTGCTTCCTCTTCTCCCTCTCTTCCTCTCTTCTCCTCTCGACGGCAGCGCGGATGCGCTGCCGCCGAGCCTCATCCTCCCTTTCCTCCTTCTGCTTCCTCTCCTCCGCCCGCCTCCTTTGCTGGGCCCTTCCCTGGCCCTTCCGGCCACCCCGTCTGCCCCGGTGTGCCTTTTTCTTCGGCTTGGGTACAGCCGGCCCGATTCCCGCCGCTGGTGGCGGAGGCACCCTCTGCGGGGGAGGACGAGTGCCCGTACGGGTGCGGGAGTAACCCGCCCCCCGCCGGAGCATCTCGTTCTCCCACCGCAGACGGCGATTCTCCTCCTCCCAGTCGGCGGGCTGCGGTCCGGTGTACCCAGAGGCCTGGGCTTGGTGGTGGGCCGGAGGGTAGGGGGTACCCCGCTCAGGATAGCGGGGCGGAGGGAGGGAATACCCCGGCTGGTATGGGGTGGAGGTTTGGTGGTGGTGGGTGGGTGGTGGGTAGGCGGCGGTGGGTAGACCCACTGCTGGTAGGGGTCCGGGCAGCGGAATCCCTTGTAACCAGCAGTGGGTTACCACCTGTTGTAGGTAGGGATCCATTCTGCAAGGAGAAGTGCACCGTCACGTATCCGTAAAAAAAACAATAAAGAAAAATCACGCGACACACTCATCCATCCATCACACACACAAGTCCGCACTCAGGTTCGCGAGGGTTAGGCTGGGTCTCGACGTGGACGCAGGCGTGCCGTCCACGTAGACGGGGCGGAATCCGACGAGTCGCTCACGATCGACATTTTCCGTTTTCCCGGAGTCCCTTTCCGTTTACCGGTCGGTTTTGGGGAAGGTGCAGGGTCGTCGTCCCCTTCCCCCGCAACGGTTTCCTCACCCGGTTCATCGGCGTCCGGAACGCAAAACGACGCGACAAACGGTTTTAGATCCGAAACGTGGACCTTCGGATTACTACGGCCTTGATTTTCTAGCTCGTAGACGACCGGCGATATTACGCGAACTACTTTAAACGGGCCCTCGTACGATGGTGCTAGCTTCGCAGCAAAATTATCAGCAGATGACGATAATGGTCTGCCGCGCCGCCATACCACGTCTCCTACCTGATACCTGATATCGCGCCGGCCACGATTGTAATAGCGGGCTTGACGAGCACTCGCTTTTTCTATCTCTACCTGCACGATATCATGAATCAAAGGAAGACGTTTTAGTCGCGCCACCCAATTTTCGGGGTCGCTCCTAAGTATCGTACGAGAACCCTCAATCTCTCGCCGTAGATTCGGAGTAATTACTGGGTCTCGACCGAGGTTAAGTAATGCGGGAGATACTCCAGTCGACGAATGCATCGCGGAATTAATCGCGAAACGGAATTCTGCAAGATGAACGTCCCAGTCTCGGTGGTCGCTCTCTACGAATATCCTAATCATCGTTTTAATTACCCGATTCACGCGTTCTACCGGGTTAGCTTGCGCGTGATACGGCGGAATAGTAAATTGCCTAATCTGATGCTCATTTAGAAATTTGGTCACTTCCTTATTTACGAACTCGGTACCGTTATCGCAAAGAAATATTTCCGGTGATCCCCAACGGTAAATAACCAGCTCGCTAAAAGCTTTTAAGATGCTTTTGGCGTCAGCTGTGCGGATCGCTCGCATTTCCACGTAACGACTGAAGTTGTCGAGGAAGACTACTACGTAACGCTGTTGGGCCTTACTCGGTGGGAAGGGGCCCATTATGTCTCCCGCAACCACAGTCCATGGTCGCTCCACTACCCGAGTTCCCATAAGTCCTACAGGGGCAAGCTGTACAGCTTTATGTTGCTGACAGACTTTGCACCCGCGGACGAATGCTACGGCGTCTTTGAAAACTCCCGGCCAATAGTAATCTTTACAGATTCTAGCGTGAGTTTTCTGAACGCCAGCATGTCCTGCGGAAGTGTTATTGTGAGCTTCCTGTAGGGCTAAAAGTCGAGCCTCTCGCGGGAGGACTAACTTCCACGCATCATAATCGCGACCTATCGATTCGAGTATCACGTCCGGCCGATGGCAATACAGCCGGTTTCCCTCAACTTTCCAGTCTGGGTAAGCCCGCGGTCGCTGAATTACTTTTCCGCGTCGTGCTGTATACCACGGGTCGCTCTCGAAATCGATACGCGACTGTGTGACCAAATTTTCGCTCGAATTTTCGCTATTTTCTTCGTTAACCGCGGAGACGCATTCATTTTCGGTGCCTACTGGGAGGGCGCGTGATAATGCATCGGGTACGTGATGCAATGCGCCTTTACGATGAACCACATCGAACGAATGATGTTGTAATTCGAGGGCCCATCGACCTAATCTCCCGACTGGATCTTTCAAGTTGTGTAGCCAACGCAAACTACTGTGATCCGTGACAACCGTAAAATGATAGCCTTCTAAATACGGTCTTAGTTTCCGAATTGCCCACACGACAGCGAGACACTCCTTCTCGGTCGTCGTGTAATTCCGCTCCTCTTTGGATAGTACTCGATTAGCGAATACAATCGGATGCTCTTCAGTTCCGTGTCGCTGAGTTAATACTGCTCCTATTGCATAGTCGCTAGCATCTGTCTGTACTTGGAAAGGTCTCGAAAAATCGGGCCTTGCCAAGACCGGGGCCGAGCACAGCGCTTCCTTCAATCGCTCAAAGGAAGTCTGTTGCTCTTGATCCCAATGCCAGCGCACGCCTTTATGCAATAACAAGACGAGTGGAATTTTGTCCTTCGACAGGTTGGGTAAGAAGCGTGCATACCAACCAACCATCCCTAGGAATCGGCGTAGTGTTTTTAAGTCTTTTGGCGGCGGATAATTCATTAATGGCGCAGTTCGCTCGGGATCTGGAGCTAAACCATTACGATTTATCAGATACCCAAGGAACCGCACCTCCGACCTGCAGAATTTACTTTTCTCGCGATTGATTTCTAGACCCGCGAATCGAATAATATTCAACACACGCTCTAACCATCCTAGGTGTTCCGCGAACGTGTTCGTTACGATTATTATATCGTCCAGATAGACAAACACGTATGGATCGAATTCAGGCGGAATTAATTGATCCATCATTCGCTGGAACGTCGCAGGGGCATTCGTAAGACCGTACGGCATACGCCTAAATTGGAAGAGTCCTTTTCCGGGTACTATAAACGCTGTAATTTCCCGACTCTCGTCTCCTAGCGGTATTTGGAAGTACGCTTGACTTAAATCTAACGTCGAAATGTATCTCGCGTGGCGGAGTTTATCGAGAATGCTATCGATATGCGGGATCGGGTACGCGTCTTTGCGCGTTACCTCATTCACGCGTCGAAAATCTATGCAAAATCGATATTTCCCGCCCGGTTTTGGTACTATAACCGGACAGCTGGCCCACGCGCTCGTGGAGGGTTCGATAATCCCTTCACCCAATAATTTATCGACCTCTTCGTGCGCTACTTTATAGATCACCGGCGACACTCTCCTTGCCGCTTGGCGGATTGGAGCCTGACCCTGGACATCTATATGATGTTTGACCAGGGTAGTCGCCGGGACTGGTCCAACTATCTCGGGGACGTTATCGCTTAGAAACTTCTCTAATACCGCGTTTTGCTCGCTAGTCATTTCAGCGATAGCAAAACACGAAGATACGTGTGTCTCATTTGAGCTTGCCGCGTTTATTTTCGCGAATCTCAAATTTACTCGGTCGCGCGTTTGCCATAAATCGCGCGAAGTATCAATTATAACTCCGAATAATCGGAGAAAATCCATACCGAGGACACAGTCGTAGTCTAAAACCGGTACCACGCGGAAATACATGACTCTTTTCGTTTTCCCTAACTCTAATTCTAGCGCAATAACCCCTATTACTCGCGTTTCCGTACCATCGGCAGTACGCATAACTCTATCTTGCGACCTGTCAATCTTCGCTTGGATTCTTTCCAGCGTTCGATGTCCGAGGTACGATCGCGATGCTCCCGTATCTATTAGTGCAGGAAAAATTTGTCCAAATAATTCTAACTGCAAATAATAGCGGCCATCGGTATTCGGTTGATTAGGGAACGCATCACTCCGAACACAGCGACGAGTTCGGATTATGATGTTCCCTTTCCCCCCTACCTGGCCAAGAGTCGCGGTGCGCTTCTTGGGCAATAATTCGTCCAAAGCACACAAATGATCGGATAAACTACTCGGTTCCGTTTCATTTATCGAATCTTCAGGGTTACTTCCTAATGAAGGTCGTCTTCCTACTTCTGAGGTAAAACTATAAACGCTCTCTTCACTAGAATCTTCGGCGCTAAAGTCCGGTCGCGTCGCATTAGGTTCATCTTCTGACTCCGAGGTCGAAGAGTCCCGCAAATCTTTTTGTTCGCTTTCCGACGCGTAATCTTCGTAATCCGTGCTACTCACCGATGAGTCCCTCCACGATTCGGGGTCAGTAAATCGTACTGTCCTACCCGATTTACGAAGATTATCAGCCGGGCCCGCGCGAGCTTCCTCCGCGAGCCCTACTGCCCGTTTCCCGGATTTCTCGCATTCCCGTATACATTATTCAATAGGCTCTGACCTATTGTCGACGCGGACGTTGTCGGTGGCCACTGCGCTTGATTATAAGACAGCGCGGGTGTGGTCACCGTTTGCGGTGGCATCGGCGCTTGCATCCCGGCAGCTTGCTGAGCCCACCAAGGTGCAGGCGCAATCGCGGCTTGAGTCGGCTCACGCGAAGGACACTCTCTCGCGTAGTGTCCTCTTCCTCCACAACGATGGCATATCGCTGCGTCGCGGAATTGACCCCCACGATCCTGATATCGCGACTGACCCGCTACATGTCCTCCCGGCGCTCGTGAGGAGGAGGTTGGTCTTCGCTGACCTTGTTTTGGAGCTGCAGCGATAGCACCTAGCTCGTCCGACGAACTGCTACGGTGTCCGCTATGGCTTGAGCTCTCTTTCCTACTCCCTTTGTCAGAATGTCTTCGGGACGATCTCCTAGACGATTTCTTAGGAGATTCCCGCGAACTATCTGACCCCGAGCTAGAGTCGCTGGTCGATCCAGACGAGCGTCGTTTGGATTTACCGCGTTTTCCTCTCCTTGAACGCGACTTCTTCTTTTTCGGCTTCTCCTCGTCCGATTTCTTCGCGTTCTTGCCGGTTGCGTCGCTTTTTTTCTGTTTTACGGGCTGTTTCTCGCTTTTCTCGGAAACTGCAGAGAGAGCTTCACGATTTTTACGCGACGATTTATCCTCTTCGCGCGTTTTCGTAGCTCCAGGCGGTGGTTTAAACGCCTTATCTATCTCCGCGTTCTTTTCTATTTCCCGACCTATTTCGCGCAAACCCGTGAATGAATCAAAATCCCTACGAAACATTCTACGGCGGTAATTGGGACGTAGGTTTCGATAAACCAGGTCCAATTGAACCGAGACGGAAGGGGTCGGCCTAATTTCTTTTAGAATCGACCGAATACGCACTAAATACGCCTTGATCGATTCGCCCTCCCTTTGAGTCTGTTGTCGCGCCTTCTCCCATTTCGCGTCGTTATCCTCCTCATCCCCGAATTGGCTGAGGAAGGCCTCGCGAAAGTCACGCCATGTTGAGCAGGAGCTGCCTTCGACCTTAAACCAGGCTTTGGCTTCCCCGCTCAACACGACGGGGAGGGTTTCCCTGATCTCGCTAAACGTTAGGTCGGAAACATTGCGGCAATGTTCTAAATTCTCTATAAAGTCTTCAGCGTCGTCAGCATCGTGATTTTTAAATCGAATACCCCATTTCCGGAAAGCATCTATTACTCGTGTTCCTCTCCGGCTGGAATATCGTGAGCTAGACTCGCTCGATCTTTCCGAACTCGATGATCTATTTCGCGATCGGTATTCGGAGGGTTGTCGACGGCGGCTAGTCGCACCCCGGCTTATTCCCGGCGAATCTCTACTAATTTCGCGGGGTTGTGGCATCTCCGGTGCCCTTTCGACCGGTGCAGACCCTTGCGCTCCTGCCGACTGATACGCAATTACTAACTGCACGATGCTAGCTAGTAATTCGGGCGGAACCGCTCCTAATGCGGAGTTTCCCGCTCCTATCGGCGCATTTCTTTCCCTCGAATACTCCGGGTTCGCTGGGGTTTGGTCAGGTGGTCCCGAAGACCGCTCATCAAGGTCACGCCTCCGGGAGCCCGACCTGTCTGAATCTGATTCAAACGTAACCCCTCGCTTCGGTTTCGGCGTTAGTTTGCGATTCTTGTCAATACATGTCAAATTTGAGTCGCTACTCTCTTCTGACATGTTTATCTGTCGCGACGTTTCCCCTCCACGCGGGGTCTCAAATAACTCGCGAAGCGCATCTCCCGATTGCCGACTTAATTTCGGGTTCGTTTTCGGTGTCGCTAATTCGTCATCGTTGGTTTTTATCGCCGAAGGTGTCGGAAGCGGCTGAGGTGGGACGGCGGGGTGGAATGGTTCCAATTCATCCACTCGCGGATTCCACTGAGCTGCTTCCGGTCCGAAACTCTCACGTAACCTATGACGCACAAATCGATCGCGTAGTTGATCTTCCGAACTATCGCGTGTGTTTAGCTCCGCGTCTTTCAAAGCAATGATTAATTTACTACGCGGCATATTTTTCGCGTACCGTCGTAATTCGTTCCGTTCCGTTAATATTTCCCGATCGCGTACTGACATTCCACTCGATTTGTCGGAATCCGACATAATTTTCAATTTCCGATACTAATCGCTTAAACAACACAAAAAAAATTCCTAATCCCGCAAAAAAATTCTATCCTCGGTAGGGGTGCGAGAAAAAAAAAAATTTTTCCGCCACTCGACCTACCAGAACAGCAAAAAAAAAATTTTCTCAATCCCCAAAAAAAATTCCTAAAAAAAACTATTCTCAAATCCAAAAAAAAATTAGCACTCTACCCCGCGTACGAGACCTCACTCTGTCGGGCCCCACGTTGGGCGCCAAATTGTGACGCTACTGGCTATCCTCGGGGATAGTATAGAAGGGGAGGGAGGAGTGATCCCTCACCGATCGCGTTCGCGTCCTAATAGGCGACTTCCTACTAGACCCGGGCGCCTTCGATGTATTTCTGATAATACCCGAATATTTATTTATGCAGAGGGGGTTCTAACCCTCGTACGCGACTATCGGGGATGGGGTGCTAATACAATAAACGCTAGTTTCAGTTAGACTCTCTTTATTACGATATCAATGATCAATACAATATCCGGTTCGTGTTACCCGGTATTGGGGAAGTTACCTTAGGTCCTACGTGTGGGCGCGGCCTAAGGGGTGCGGACGCGGCTGAAGTCCCGATGACGTACTAGCTAGCCTCGCGCTCGAGCCACTAGTTGGCGTTCGCGGCGGCCCCACCGAGTCGCGCGGTCCTCGCGCGCCACCGGCGGATCCCTAGACTAACTACTCCTCAGCGCTACGCGGATAAGTCCCCCTTTCCGCGCGTGCGCGTCCCGCGACGGTTACCCGCACTCGCTCCGTTCCCGCGTACTTAGACACAACAACGACCCGGAGTGTTTACTTCTATAAGCCTAAGGTCGCGAGTCCTCACGATCACTACAATAAGCCCGCGGCCTTGAACCGACTGAAAGGAACGTCCCTGTCAACGGTCGAACTCACAACGGTCACGGTAATCGCGAACAATCTGGATAATTCGCGATTCTCTACACTATGACACGCGTTATCGGTCCGACGGAATGACCACTCCGCTAAGTTGCCCGCTTACCCGTGACAGGTGAGCAGGGCCAGCGGTTCCCTATAAAACCGGTCGGTGCTACGAGCCCTGAAGCCCTAGCACACCCCGGGACGTCACAGGACTTTCTTACAAAATGAATAATCACCCTAAATTCGGCTTACTATGGCTGGCTTTCTTCGCTCTCTCTCTCGCTCTCTCTCTCGCTCTCTCTCTCGCTCTCTCTCGCCTCAGTCTCTCCTTCTCTCTCTCTTTCGCTCTCGCCCTTAATTCTTGCCCTTGGGGCAGTAGGTTTCCTCTGGCCGGTATGGGTTCGTGGCGGTGGCAGTCGCTGCACTTTCCGTGCCTCCCAAATTTCCGTCCTGTAGCGGCTGTCACTCCTGGGCTCGTACCGGCTAGGGGAACTTCTCTCGGCACGATCTGTCACTTATGACTTCTAAACTACGTGTGTCGGGGCAGTCCGCGGGAGCAGGTAAGGCCCTGCGCCTGTCCCGCCGCTGCCCCGCTACACCCATCGCGCGGCACTAGGGAGCCGACAAGTTATCGATCCTAGATCAATACTTATCGGTTGATAACTCCCTAGTTCGTACGCGACCCGCCTATCTAGCGCTTGAGATTAGCAAAGCGCTAGAGGGCAGCTATAGTAACGTTGCGAGAACGCAACGTTACAAAATATATAAAATGTTTTTACAATTAAACAAATATATATAAAATTTATATAAATGATAGAAACTTATAATTGTTCGGATATACAAAAATGAAGCAAATATACATAAATTTATATAGGTATGTCAAACGCATAGTTTGGGCCACCCTGTTTTTTTTTGGTCTAAAGTACGTAAAATTATACCAGAATACTGATTCCAATGTTAATTCTCGTGTCTAAGCGTTAAATTAAGTGAATATGTACATTTCATCAATAAAACGCATGCTCTGAGGACAATCCAAGTGAATGCATAGTTTGAAGACATGACCTCATACTATACACTATGTCAAATATGGCATGTCTTCAAACTATGCGTTCAACATAAACGGTTTCATATATCGGATGCATACTTTAAGACCAAAAATCTTTCTAACGCATATTTTGAAACCATAAAATTTATATAAAAAGTATAGTTTGAGGACATACCATTTGTTAAATATTAAATCGGATTCAGATATACATCGTATATTTTAAGACCAGCTCAACCAAAGCGATAGTTTGGGGACATGAGCTCATACTATACACTATATAAAGTATGATATGTCCTTAAACTATACGTTCAATAAAGTACTTATGTACATGTAGCGCATATTTTGAGACCGAAAGTCTATCGAATGCATACTTTGAAACCAAAAAATTTTTTAGAAGAAGAATAGTTTGGGGACATTATTATTTTCTAAATTTTAATCCTGCATGAAATATAAAACATATAATATAAGATTAATTCAATTAATCCGAAAGTTTGGGAACATGAATACATACTTGCTCAGCTCTGTACGATGCTCCGTTCGCGAAATATAACATTTTCAAGTATTTTTCAGTTAAACAATTTGTAACTTAACTAATGGATTTCTCGGCTTCCATACATTCGATTTTGACGAGACCGGTTTCGATAGATTTGTCGTGGCACATATTTTCATCGTCAACCAAAAAATATGACCCACTAATTTTATCGCCTAATCGGTTAGAATACATCGAGACAAGAAAAATGAGACCTTGCTCAGCTCTGTACGATGCTCCGTTCGCGAAATATAACATTTTCAAGTATTTTTCAGTTAAACAATTTGTAACTTAACTAATGGATTTCTCGGCTTCCATACATCCGATTTTGACGAGACCGGTTTCGATAGATTGGTCGTGGCACATATTTTCATCGTCAACCAAAAAATATGGCCCACTAATTTTATCGCCTAATCGGTTAGAATACATCGAGACAAGAAAAATGAGACCTCGCTCAGCTCTGTACGATGCTTCGTTCGCGAAATATAAAATTTTCAAGTATTTTTCTGTTAAACAATTTGTAACTTAACTAATGGATTTCTCGGCTTCCATATGCCCGATTTTGGTAAGACTGATTTCTATAGACTCGTCTTGGCACATATTTTCATCGTCAACCAAAAAATATGATCCCCTAATTTTATCGCCTAATCGGTTAGAATACATCGAGACAAGAAAAATGAGACCTCGCTCAGCTCTGTACGATGCTTCGTTCGCGAAATATAAAATTTTCAAGTATTTTTCAGTTAAACAATTTGTAACTTAACTAATGGATTTCTCGGCTTCCATATGCCCGATTTTGACGAGACCGGTTTCGATAGATTTGTCGTGGCACATATTTTCATCGTCAACCAAAAAATATGGCCCACTAATTTTATCGCCTAATCGGTTAGAATACATCGAGACAAGAAAAATGAGACCTCGCTCAGCTCTGTACGATGCTTCGTTCGCGAAATATAAAATTTTCAAGTATTTTTCAGTTAAACAATTTGTAACTTAACTAATGGATTTCTCGGCTTCCATACGTCCGATTTTGACGAGACTAGTTTCGATGGACTTGGCTTGGTATATATTTTCATCGTCACCCAAAAAATATGACCTACTCATTTTATCGTCTAATCGGTTACAATACGTCCGATTTTGACGAGACTGGTTTCGATAGATACATCGTGGCATATATTTTCACCCTCAACCATAAAGTATGGTCCACCAATTTTATTGTGCAATCGGATAGCCTACCAAGTTACTTTAGCACACCCTGCCTTGGTAATTTAGTCAGCATAAACTTTTCTTATGAAGCGCAGGTCTTTTCGTCTGGTCTTGTGATTTTCCATAGGTATTATCCCAGATGTTAGCTTTCGTCCACTCGAAAGCTATACTCCCTAGCTAGTAATGTAGGGATTTAAATGACCACTAATATCGTTAGCTTACATGCTTTAGTTGTGCGGTATCGAGATACATAACGAGAGAATCTCGTTACATCATCGACAGTTCAAATATTTGGTATTAGTCCTTAGGCTAATCAAATTTTTATATATTATACATTTCTTCTTATGATAATTCATAAAAATTCGCGAAGTAAATAACGTTAAGCTAATGACATCGTTAGAAGGTAAAAAACGTTTTCTTTATTAACGTTGCAATTTGGAATTTTTGTCTACATCTATGAATGCTGTGTTCAGGGAAACGCTTTTAGCGCTATTCGGTAATACCACACATCATTTGTAGCCATTTTTATAGGCACTGTAGTGTTAATTGCACATAACCGAGAATTCATCCTTATTGTCATTTTTCAATATTGGATTTTAAGTATTTTAAACGATAACGTATCTTAAGAGTACGCGAGCACAATAAGTGCGGTAAGAAAGTTTTAGTCTTTGAAGTAAGTAATTTTATTTACAGGATGGCCAACTGTAATATGTAAGCCATGAATGAAAGAGTGAGTTCTAGTAAAATAAATGTTTATTATTAGACTGTTTTGTGACGTAAAGTTAAATAATAAAATCATTTTTAGATGCATTATATAAAGAAACGACTGTTTGAATCAGGATAATGGTACGTGGGATACATGAAAATACATTAAGCGATTTCAGAATAGCACTCAAATCGTTAAGTCTAATATTGTCTAGCACAAAAGCCAAGCTATTAGACCGACTGTTGATAATGGATAGAAGTATAGAGATGAAAATAGATGACATTTTGGCAAAAGCAGCAACATCCGTAGATGATAATCTAATGGTTAAAATAGGTTTTAATTATCAGTTTAGAAATTATAACAAAACAGACGTTTGATCTGAAGAATAAATTAGTTAAAAGTATAGAATAAATTAAGGTATTATATTCACACAGAATACTGAAATCTTTAAAAAAGTTAATAAAATTTTACAAAATAAGACAGAGGTTTCATCAAAGTTATCAAATTCGAAACAAGTTTCTGAATCTCCGTAGCGAGATGATTCGTGAATAAGATTGATATACTTTACGAATAAACATAATGAATTAAAGAAGGAAATAACTAAGATGAATGAAATCAAGGATTATTTGAAACATGGGAAAAACATGAATGAAAAGAGAAATTGAAAAAAGAATTATTAGATTATGAAACAATGATAACGATATTGGAAAATAGAATTCTTAATTGGAAATAAGAATTATAAGAATGTAATGGCTGTGAATTATTATAGCTATAAGCTTTCAGGGTAGGTTTCACTAACCCATAGAGCATCAATATAAATGACTTAAAGACATTTTCTAGGTGTCTTTTAGGTAATTGGATGACTAAAAGATGTCTATAGGACAACTATTAGTCAAGTGTGCTGTATGGGTAAGCTGACTTAAGTAAAAGATTGACTTAAAGTGGCACACTTCCTGTTACGTGAATTATACCACTTTCAGTTAGTCTTCGCTTAAAGGGTATAAACACTGCAATGCTTCGATTTTTATTTATTTTTTTTTATTTATTTTATAAAAAGAAGCCGGTTTGATTGATTGACATCAAACTATAGACACATCTGTAGTACCTTACCAAGTACAAAAAAAAACTGAGACTCTCTAATATATATAGTATATGAATAAAGCACACCCAGCAAGTAGCTATTCGTTCAGATTTTTTTTTCAAATAGTATTTAAAATATAATATTGAAGAATGCCTAATTGTGTTATTTTAGTTATTTTTCTATGTTTTAAAAATATGGTATTGTCAGAGATTTGACCCGGTATGACTTCCAAAGAAGTCAGGTATGGTTAAGGAAAAGAACGAATAGGAAGAAGACTGCTCAACCAGAGTGGTATACGCAGATGGGTTATTTTTAAGCTGAAGGAGCAAGGTCCCTAGTTATAAGGAAACGACAGTGATGTTTCACTGCAAAAAGGAACTAGAGAGCAGAGTTCCTAGTGCGCTTCTCGACGTAGTCGAAAACGAGTGAGTGGATGTGACTCGCATACATACTTAAATATCTCATAGGCAAAATCTTACTAGCGAGAAAGCGCTACGCGAGCCAGCCACGTAGCGGCGTTGCGCCGAAATACGAGGAGGAAGAGAGACGGAGGGTGTGTCAGAGCGAGGCGGCCCGGCTCTCGAACCGCTCACAATATCACACCTCAATTCCTGAACAGTTATACTAATCATGTCAAATACTTGTCAAATTTATCTGTTTCCATTTTAAACCTTTTTTTTACAGGGAGTAGCTTAATAACTTGACAATTTTTGTTACACCTAAGTGCTTTTTGTAATTGTTTACTCCGTTTTTTATACTTTGACTAATTTTCTAAGAATATACATGACTATTAATAATAATTCCAGTATAATTACGTTTATTATATGCATAAAATACTAACTGATTTTGAAAAACTACGTTAATTATGGGATAAGAATTATATAACAACAAAAGATCATTTACATTTGATGAAAAATAATATATTTGAGAGGTCAATCTTGCATTAATGATTAAACGTACAACTGAAATAAATTCTTTTCTAATGGTAATTATTGTAGCATATACTATTAAATTTAAAACGGTATAATACATGAAGCTGTTACACTGTATATTTGTTTAATTAAGTACAAGCTGCAATGGTATTTTCTAAAATTTTCGCCTACTTTCCTACACTGCCTCAAAACCAGAAACAAATGAGCAGCCGGTAAATTGTAGACAATAAAATCAGACTGTGAATAATAATTTGGTCGTAATAAACCGACCATCTATTATAAATATTTGAAACAAAAAAAAACTTAAAATTAACAGTCTTTAGAGAGCATAAAATCTTCTACCCAAAAAAGCATCAATTACATATGACAACGCATTGATAAAAAACGAAATAATATAAGATAATTTTCACAACAACCTCTTAAACGAAACATCATTAATATTATCTAATATGAAGTTGAAATATATTACTAAATTTAATCATCAAGATAAATATTCTCCAGATTAATTCGTGTTTAGTATTTTTTATTTATTTCTATCATCTCAATTGTTTAACTTAAACTGGATTAAAGCGTATTCAAATTAAAATCGTAAGCATTAAATTCTAAATTGAATTTAATAAATCTCTTTCTTCATTGTTGAATTATACAGGGTGAGGCTCTTATGGCGCCTTAAAGTTGAATGCACGCTGGAAAAGCGTAATAGGGAGTTAAACGCTGATTGGTGAAGACTAGACAAAGAGGGAAGTTATATAGACGAAGAAAATGTCGTACGCTAGCATACGCATTGGTGCATAACTCTCTCTTCGTCTGTATATAGTTTCCCCCTTCGTCTGGTCTTTACAAATCAGAGTGCTTGACCCTCATCATGCCTTTCCAACGAGCATTCAGCTCTGTGGAGTCTTAAATGCCTTACTCTGTATATTTTTGCAATGAGCAAACTATGCCCTACTCTCATCCTCGCTCAAGCTTCTTACACATCAACTCAATTACATTAATATTAATAATTTTACTAATATATTACTGTTAAGGTATGCAAGAAATTCTTATTCAGAATTAATACCTTTTACTATTAAGCATCTGAATAAACTCTATCTGAATTGTAACCTTATATATTATAATATTTCAAATTTTATTTGAGTTCTAAAAATACTAATTTAACATTACATAAAACTATTTATCTCTCAATACTGAAAACCTATACTAACAAAGTAGTTGATAATTATACGTAGGCGAAATTACAAATAATAAAATAGTATAAAAATATATAATCTTCTTATAAGAAATCCTGCTTTTTCCTCGCATACGTCTCTCGCCGACTGTTTGCCCTTCTTTGGTTATCAATGAATGATTTCAGTTGTTGTGGTTTTCTGTTACGAAGTTCTTTGTATCTTCTTATAGCAACCTGACATTCGATCAATGATGGCAATTTCGGTAAGTCTTCTAAGTTTCCAAAACAAGAAACAATTGCTTTTCTTTCAGAGACACTCCATTTAACCCGTTTTGTTTTGCCAAAAGGAGAGGCTAAAAGTAATAAAAATTTTTAATTTCTTAAACATGAATAAATATATAACCAAAATAAATTAAATTTATCTGTTCTTACTACTAAGAGATCTCTAGGCACAGTAAGAAAAGTGCACCAATACTAATAATATGCTTCTAACTGTCGTAACTTTCGGGTCTTACCTCGTTTCAATTGAACCAAATTTAACCTTTTTAAATTCTCCTGGTTTCTCTCTTAAGTTCAAATTGAACCGCTCGCGAGGCGCTCGAATTGGAGTCAGGGCGTTACTGTCGCCCAATAATCATTAATCTCCAATCAACCGTCACATTCGAAATATGCCTACGTAATAACTAAAGTTTTACTATATTGCATTCAATGAACTCTTTTCAACTCCTTTCTTATTCTGTGTAAACAACAGGTTTTATTCTTCGCATTTTAAGTCTTTAAAATATTAACTTTTTTCATTAAAATAATACTTGTCGCAATTCTATTAGGTGGGTTATTTGTGAGTTTAGATGAAATTCTCATGATAGATGAGCAAATAGGTAAACTAAAAAAACCTATTGTAAATTGTTTTCAGATATTAAACAAACGTTTTGTCTAATACGCTGATTTTGTTTGGTATTTAGTTTAAACATAATTATTTTATATAAAATATGTTTTCAATTATGTATATATATATCTGATTTTTGTAATCGACTTATCTCATTTTATTTGCCTGCTCTAATTATTAATAACAAAGATTTAAATTCTCATAATACAGCTTATATTTAATACTGCGCAAATTAAGCCGAAGTCAGACTATGCTTTTTCTCGTGCTGGATTGCTTGCTGAACTGAAATATTGTTTGCTGATAGGTTATAATAATGCAAATATCTCCAATCAGCAGTCATCATTCTAAATTCAGCAAGCAATCCAGCACGAGAAAAAGCATCGTCTGATTTCGGCTTTATATATACATATGCATATTTTGCACATAAATAATTCATTTATCGATATTTAAAAATATCGATATTTTAAATTTACTATAATACGTTACTAAACAGACTGACAAAATTGATATCGTTACGGTGTGTGTCCAGGCATCTGTAAAGCGCTAAATATTTAGCAGCCAGCAAACTGCTAAGAAGAAAGCGACCGCTAACTTAGCGCTAAGGTGCCTGAACAAGGCCATTGGTTGCGTTTCAAATTTTAAGCGTTAAGGTAGCGCTATATCATGATTGGTCAGTTGAATCAATTTGACCAATCATGACACGTATTTTACCTAGCGCTACCATAGCGCTAAAGTTTTGAAACGCAGCCATTAATATTCAATAATTGATATCGTTTTATAATTGTTTGATAGTAGTTTATAGTTATAAAAAACGTTTCATAGTTATAGCTTTTGCAAAATACAAAATTAAATTAACCGTGAAGTTAGGTGCAGCTTTTCTATTTTCATGAAAAAATAATTTTTGAGTGCTTATTCGATAGAGAATCATTTTGTAGATAGAATTGTATAACTTTTAACGTCCTGTAGTTAATAGTTCATTTAAGAATGAAAATTGAAATTATCAATGCATATACGGCTTAAACTTTCGAGTTTTTATATTTTTCGTTTAATTTACTTTTTTGTGTACTTTATCAAGACAGAATGATTTAATAGAAAGAAATATGTTAATCTCAACATTTAATAGTTAATAGTTATTGTTAACTAAACAATTGTTTTAACTAATTTAATCTAACAAAACATTTTCCAATGTTCTCATCGTTCCATAATGTAAAGCTTCAATTCAAGATATTAATTTATTAATCTATTAAATAAAATACAAAATATTACAATGATGAATTCTTATCATAACTACACTTTTAGGAGCTTTTAACATATAGCATTCACTGACTGTTTAAATTATATTTCCAACATTTTATACCTAAAATAACCTTAAAGCCCTTCGCTTTCGAAAATTTGCTTCGAAATTTACCTCTAAATCCACCTTTTTCTTATATAAGTGTTACTCTCACTATCAACTTTGCATTATGGCTTTTTCTTTGGTAAACTAGTGCCTTTTATATATTCTTTTGATTAATATAAACTTTAAAATATATTCCAGTTAATGCAATGGAAGCCTATGCTTTTTAGGTATACTGCTTTCAGTTTCCTGAAATTACACACCGTATGGTCTATTACATGTGAAATATTGAAATCATGAGTTCTTTTCATATTTACACATCTACATGATTGTATTATAATTTTCATCGAGTATATGATTTCTAAATCCAAAATTGTATGCCCAAAATGACCTATAAGCCCTTCACTCTCAAGGTTTATCATATGAATTGACTTATTTTTCCACCTTTTTCTTAGCGGTCACTCTCAATATCAATTTTGCATTATGGCACTTTCTCCAGCACACTAGTGCCATTTATATTTTCCTTTCATTAATATAAACTAGAAAATACACCATCTAATGCAATGGAAGCCTCTCGTTTTTAGATATACTGCTTTTAGTTTCCCAATTTATTCACCGTATTTTCTATAACATGGAAAATTTTAAAATGATGACTTCTTTTTATTATTACATTTCTAGATGATTTTATCATTATATTTCAAAGAGTTTATCCCCAAAATTACCTGCAAGCCTTTCACTATCAAATATTGGCTTCCAAATTTTTTAATTTCTCTACCTTTTCCTTAAGTTTAACTCTTAATATTAATTTTGCATTATGGCTCTTTCTATGGCAAACTGGTATCATTTTTAACTTCATCTATTTAATATTACAGCTCAAGCCTGTATAATGACACAATAAACACGTTATTATAATTCAATCTGAAATAAAATATCACTAAGTACCAAAAAATATATTACATATTATATTATAAAATTCAATGTTATACTTATAACAAATTAAATTTGGATAATTTTTTTGGAGATAAAAATAATTTCTTTCTACTCTGATTAGGGAAGCGTAGATAAATATTTGATTCTAATACTTTTTTATATTATAATTGAATATTAAATAACGATTAGAAAATATTCATTTACTTTTCTGTAATCGTCGTAATAAGAAAGTTTTATTGTCTCCTGAAAAATTCTTTTTATATATGATATAACCTATCGGACAGTTAAAATCCACATCGGTTTAAAGAAAAAAAAGTTAAACATGCATTTTGTTAATGATTTCAATACCTGGAAGTATAGCATATGATTTTGGAATAGCTTAACAATTTCTTGCAATTAATATGTTCTTGAAGATAATCACCGATGCATATAAATGTTGAAAGTATACTTTTCCTTGGCACAGTGTTGAAAATATATAAATATTAATCTTACTCCATTCAGTCAGCTCTATCTTCAGTAATGAAAATAGAAATGTTCTATCTTAATTTATCTGAAAAAGAAATTTCACAAAGTACCACAAAGTATACTAACATTCTGTATTTTAAAATATAATGTTATACTTATCTAATAATTGTCGACTCCTTTTGTCATTATTATTCGAATTTATTTGTCATTTTAAAAACTAAACATATTCATTAACATAACAATGAATAACCTCACTGTATTAAATATACATAGCTTCACCTTACAATTTGCAGTTAAGAAGTCGCCGGATTAGTTATATCGATTACATCGATTTTATTTGATAGTTCCTAACCATGGTTTTGTCAGTGAGTTTAACTGGTTGGCAGTATTGAGAAAAAATGACATCGTTTGTAACATCCTTTTCCCTTGGGAGCACATATTATAGCTATAACGCTCCTCATGAGATAGTGGAGAGGGGGCAACCTCATGCGCGTTAACTCAACGCGCACCCCCACTCCGATGGTCAGGGAGTCCAGCCCTAGGTTAAGAACGTAGCGACTAATTTTCAATTAATTCATTCAAGATACTTCTTTTAACAAGGTCATACCTTTGTTCTAATCGATTTGTTACTTTTCCTTTGTCTTACTTGTATATCGTAGCATAGTTATCATTTCTCATTTAATTGTAATCAATATTCGTATTTCCAATAATTATAGTATTTCGATATTCTCAAGGTAAAATCAGTGTGCTTTATTTTCTCCGCATTTTCCACTTCCCATCCATCTAGAAGAGGCGCATCCGGATGAACAGGTAAAATAATCTCAGCATCATTCCACACAGCGAACGAATCGAATCGCGACCGGTCCCGGGCAAACTAGTCCAACGTATAGTGCCCGAAACGGATTATTCAAGAACGAGCCGCGTACATATAGAAATCCGTCCACGCGAACCGGGACGTTACAAAATTGATTATTCAAGAACGAGCCGCGTACATATAGAAATCCGTCCACGCGAACCGGGACGTTACAAAATTGGTGTCAGAAGTGGGATACCGCGATTCGATAACTAATTAAATAATAAGCGAAACCATGTCGAATGGTAAAGGCTTGACTCAGGTCCATTTTGACCAGCTACAAGCAGAGTTAGTAAATAGTAACCATAGGATTAGAGAATTAGAGTCGGAATTGGAGAAGAGAAAGAGCGGGCTGTCGCAGGACGAGGTCGAACTGTTGCGAAGCGAAAGACAGAGCAGGGATAAAAGGATACGGGAACTAGAATATAGGCTTCAAGTGTTAACCGCAGAGCGAGGAAATCCCGAAGAAATGGAAGGACTTCGGGCGAAAATTGACAGGTTAGAGAAGGAAATCGGGGAAAAGGATAGGCGGGAGGAAGATCAGGAAGCTACTATAAGCAGACTCAGAACTCTCATCGTACAGAACGACCGTGAGCGCGCCGCCGAGTATAACGGGGATAGGGGCGACAGAATAGATAGAGAAAGAACGCCTTTTAGTGTAAACTCCCAGGATCCATATTTGAGCCCGTACAAAGCTATCAAGCTCGTAACTCCCTTCGATGGGAAAAGCAGCGCGCTTCGAAAACACTTGATGAGTTGCCGACGTATCAAGGCACAGGTCGCCCCCGAAATGCACGGAGTTTTCGTGGAATTGTTGGCAAACGATCTACAGGGAGCGGCGGGAAAGGTTACGTTAGGAACTCGATTCGACTCGTACGAAGAGTATGAGTAACACCTTAAAAGGCTGTTCGGCATAAACAAGTCGGTGAATCGGTGCTTAGGAGAATTAAGTATCATGAAACAACAACCTCGTGAGAACCTATTCGACTATATAGGCCGCTTTAAATTAATCTCCACCGCGTTAATAGAAGGGGTAGAAGACGAATGGCAAGGCTCGCCACCGGTAGGCATTACGCGGAAACACGAAGATGATATCTTAAAGTCGTTCGTTGACGGCCTACAGGACGATTTACATTTGAGAGTACGAATGTCCCGCTACAGAGATTTAAAGGAAGCAATTTCCAACGCCGTAGAGATAGACCGTGATTTACAATCAGGAAAAGGATCGGGAAACGCCGATCAACGGCAAACCGCAACACCCCCTCAGACCGGGAGGAATAACCAGAACCCTTCACCCCCTGAAGCTCGGGAAATATGTCGTTACTGTAAAAATCAGGGTCATGATATATCGGTCTGTAGGAAGCTCGCCTATAGAAAAGCCACGCAAAGTCTCAGCCCCCATACCGTCCCTTTTACGCCTAATCCGTCGAGTAATCCGACTAATCATAATAATAGGCCGAACCTCGCAAACCAGAATAACCAAGCATGGAATGATTCTAATAACCCGCGATATAACCCCCCACACCCTTCCACGGGAAACAACCGGCAATACCCTGTGCGGTTCATGCAATCGGACCAACCAATCCTCGAAACAAACCAAAGCCCAATAAACGAGTACCAACACCCCCCACAACCATCAGAACGATACCCGAATGAAAACGTTCACAACTACGCGAACAATTATAATAACGAGCCTCAACCTGGTCATTTTTTAGACCAAGATCTGCCAGAACTCCCGCCGAATCAGAATTAAAAATTGCCACTATTAGATTAAACCGCAATAAGCACCGTAGTGTCGAATGTATAACAAATTCACTAACAAACACGACGGAGTTTCTATTAGACACGGGGGCCCAGGTGAACGTTATAAAACTCCATAAGGTACCGGATCATGCACTCGATAATTCCGAAATCTTATCATTGACAGGAATCACGGAGGGAAAATTAGTCACTCTAGGCTCGGTTAAATTAAACCTATTCGGGACATCTGCCAAGTTTCACGTAGTTCCAGACTCTTTCCCTATTAAACATGACGGAATCCTCGGGGACGAATTCTTTGCACACAATGAGGCGCAAATCAACTACGATAGAAATTGCTTGAAGATGAACGGCATTACTATACCGTTTAAGACTCCGGAATTAATCTCGCTGCCTGCTAGGACATGCAGCCCCTTTAAATTTCGAATAGGCAACCCGGAAATAAAGAAGGGATGGGTCCCCAAGATTAATCTTCTTCAAGGGTTATACGTGGGAGAAGCTTTAGTTACTAACACTAATGGGTATGCCCATGTCGCTGCCCTCAATATTAACGAAGACGAGGTGATGACCGAAGTTCCTACTGTGGAGCTTCTCGAATACTACGGGGTGACTAGCAAAGCACCACCGTCCTCTGATTTTTCTAAATCCACTAAAGACGATGTGTTGGCTGAAGTTCCTACTATGGAGTTTCTTGAATATTACGGGGTGACTAGCAAAGCACCACCGTCCTCTGATTTTTCTAAATTCACTAAAGACGATGTGTTGGCTGAAGTTCCTACTATGGAGTTTCTTGAATATTACGGGGTGACTAGCAAAGCACCACCGTCCTCTGATTTTTCTAAATCCACTAAAGACGATGTGTTGGCTGAAGTTCCTACTATGGAGTTTCTTGAATATTACGGGGTGACTAGCAAATCACCACCGTCCGCTGAGTTTCCTAAGGCCATTGAGCCTTCCAAATCCTCTGAATTCTCCGAATCTACTGCATTTTCTAAATCCACTGAACCCACCGAATCTCCAGAGTTTCGGAATATTAATCAAATTAGTAGTAATAAAGAGTTAGGATTAGAATTAGATTTAGAGGGGCTAAATATCGAGGAAAAGGGGTATATTATAGATTTAGTCGCGAAGCATATAGAAAATTTCAAAATACCAGGGAGACAATTGGGACCCGCCAGTACAGCTAAGTGCTCTCTCGATACCATCGATGAAATTCCTGTCCACACTAAACAATACAGATTTCCCCCCGTTCATAAAACCGAAATTAACCGGCAAGTACAAGAGCTATTAGACCAGGATATAATTGAACCCTCCTTTTCCCCTTACAACTCTCCGGTATGGATTGTACCGAAGAAAGCTGACGGGGACGGTAATAAACGCTGGCGGATGGTCATAGACTTCCGTCATTTAAATGAAAAAACAATCGCTGACAAATCTCCTTTGCCCAATATCACAGAAATCTTAGATCAACTAGGGGAGGCCAAATACTTTACAATATTAGATCTAGCATCAGGATTCCATCAAATCGAAATGTCCGGGAGAGATGCACATAAAACCGCATTCTCTACCCCTTATGGACACTATCAATTCAAACGAATGCCTTTTGGGTTGAAAAACGCGCCTGCTATTTTCCAACGCGTTATGGATTCGGTATTGGCAGGGTTACAGGGGACAGAGTTGTTCGTTTATATGGACGACATCGTTATTTATGCCAGAACCCTCGAAGAACACACGGTAAAGTTCGAGAGACTGATGAAAAGACTGAGAGACGCCAATCTCAAATTACAGCCTGAGAAATGCAGCTTCCTGAGGAAGGAAGTAGTATATTTAGGGCACGTCATTAGCGAAGACGGAGTTAGGGCAGACCCAAAGAAAATAGAGGCCCTTCAGACTTTTCCCTTACCAAAAAACCCCAAGAATATAAAACAATTCCTGGGACTCGTAGGCTATTACCGACGATTTATCCCCGGGTTTTCTAAAGTAGCAAAACCCTTGACGGACCTACTACAAAAGGCGAAACCTTTCGTTTGGACTCATTTGCAGCAAAGGGCGTTCGAAACGTTGCGGGACGCCCTGTGTACGGCTCCGATACTCCAGTACCCAAATTTCGACAAGCCTTTCATAATCACAACAGATGCATCGGGTTACGCGATAGGCGCGGTGTTGAGCCAAGGAGACGTAGGCAAAGATCTGCCGATTTCATATGCGTCGCGGGTACTAAGCAAAACCGAGGCGAAATATTCCACCATAGAAAAAGAATGTTTAGCCATCTATTACGCCATTTCCACCTTTCGACATTACATTTACGGGCATAAATTCACGGTGATCACCGACCATAAGCCGCTGGTGTGGCTCAAAAACGCAAAAGATAAATCGTCTAGACTTTGGAATTGGTGGCTGAAGATCTCTGATTTCGACTTTGAAATAAAACATAAGCCCGGAAAAATTAACGACAACGCAGACGCCCTCTCAAGAAACCCTCCAGAATATGTCCTTTTCAGTCGCGTTATTTATTACCCCGACTGCAATAAACCTCAGCTATGCGGACCCTCCGTTAGCCTCTTTACGAACCAAGAGACAGAAACTGATACGCACTGTTTAGACTACGAGGAACCTGAGCCGATAAACATACTGGACAAAGCCGAAATCTATGCTCTCCATGAAGACCCTAGTGACGACGAACTGACCGACGACGAAATAACAGACGATATAAATGATACCGTACAATCCACTACACCCGAAAACAACGACTCGCCTAAGTTTGCTGAAACACGCGACTGCCTGACAAACCGACGCGATAACATCGTTATTTTTACTGATTGCAAAGGAGAACCCGTTGACAAAGGCGCTCTGAAATTGCGTGAAGAGAACCTTTTGCCCTCTTATCAAGAATTGACACTAACTGAGGCCCATATAATTTATCAAAATCAGAAGGTCCTTGTAACTCTTCCAATAAAAAGGGAACACAAAGATTTACTCACCGACGAAGATTTAAATCTAGCTTTGTTATCATTACTGCAAGTACAAGACACTTTCAAATTTAAGACCATATGCCTAGCTAAAACAGAATCCATAGATGACATTCCTTGGAAACGAATTGTAAATCTACTAAAGCGAATTTTTATTGGCAGAGAGATCACCTTTATAGTCTGTAAGCAATTAGTAATAACCCCAGATAAGCAAGCACGGAAAACCTTAATTAAAGAATATCACGAGTCTAGCTCAGGAGGGCACAAGGGTATCTCGAAAACGTACAACAGAATGCGGCCTTACTACCATTGGAATTCCATGAAAAAGGATATCCAGGAGTTCATTCAGAATTGCCGGGGCTGTCAACTCCGTAAATTAATTCGAATAAAAACCAAGCAACCGATGGTCTTAACGGACACACCGGGATCTTCGTTCGATAAAATAGCTTTAGACATAGTAGGACCGTTACCCGAGACCCTTAAGGGCAATAAATACATCCTAACAATGCAGGACCTTTTGACGAAATTCCTAATTGCAGTACCCCTACCTGCGGCCAATAGTATTGAAACGGCACAGGGATTACTGAAAAGGTGTATCTGTGTATTTGGAGCACCAAAAGCTTTATTAACGGATCAAGGGTCAAATTTCCTATCTAGCATTATGAAAAGCGTAGCGAAAAAGTTCAACATCAAACAATTCCGGACTACGGCCTATCATCCACAGTCAAACGGGTCGTTGGAAAGGTCCCACCATGTATTAGTAGAATATTTAAAGGCTTACGTTAACACTAGTTACACTGACTGGGATGAGTGGCTCGAGACCGCCACGTTCTCATATAACACTAGCGTACATGAGAGTACCCAGTTCACACCCCATGAATTGATATTTGGAAGAATCGCCAGGATTCCGGCATCGGACCCGCCGTTAGAAGAGTCTACTGAACATACGTATGTTGAATACGTTACAGAACTATTCCATCGTGTAAATAATGCTCAAGCTCTGGCTAGAGAAAATTTGCAGAAATCGAAAGAGAGAAATAAAAGATACTACGACGCGCGCGTAAAGCCTGTCACATTCAGGGAAGGGGACTGGGTATACGTGGTAAAAGAACCTAGAGTTGGGAAATTCGCGAATCAATATGAAGGACCCTTCGAAATCCTAGAGACTCTTCCTAACAATAATCTTAAGATTAGATATAAGAATAAAATGCGTATTATACATAACGATAAAGCTAGACTAAGTAAGGACGTTCCTGGATTGCAGGACGCAGCATGTACATCTCATCTCCCCACTTCTTCCTCATCTTAACATTCGCACGTCTCTGCGCTGGGCTGAATGGTTATGACTGCCGAGGGCCCCATCTAAATGTTACCACCATCAGCTTGTTAGATGTAGAAGACTGCAATATAAAAAACATCCAAACCGAAACCACTCCTACCTATATCCAAGTCCTCCAAATCGCTGATTATCAACCCATCGAGATCATACAATGTTTGGTCCATTATTCAAGAACCGTAAAGTACTGTGGAATGCACTCACACACCTCTGAAGTGCACAACGGGTTTGTCTCTTACATCAAGGAAATTAACGAACAGCAATGCCGCACCATGCACTCTACCGGTGTTTTCTACTTCAATGATCGTATAGTAATATCAGACTTGAAACCAAACTCTACCACCTCCAGGCCAGTCACAGCCGCAGGGAGGATAGATAACGATGGAAAATGCATTGGAACATATTACGCAGATACCTACGGCTCTTGGGACAATGTAATCGTCCAAGGGTCATTGGAAATCACTCTGAAATCGGGAATAAGCATATTGCGAACACCTACAGGAAAGATCAATTTACCCTCAGGCACCGTATGCCATGCTGGAGACTTAGAATGTATGGATGTACAGGACGAAAACACGTACTGGCAGTTAACCCCTTCCAGCACCTGCGACTTCTCTGGGTATGACGTCCTATATGAAGGCAAAGCCCAGAAGATTCAAGAAATTGGATCAACAAACGCACCCGAGGTCTTCTCCGTTATCTCTAATGACATCACTTTCCCCCTGACTCGCACGACTAGCCTGAAGATATGTGGATACGAGTTATATCGCACGGAACACCCTAAATTATTCGTATTGGAAACCCAAGCAGGAAATACTTTCCCAAAATCCAGGGACATGTCAGTCGAAAACATGGACCTATTCACTTACATAAATTCGAAGTTTATATACGTAGAAAGACATATCCGCAACCAGGTAAATTCATTATATACAGATATCATCAGGCAAAAGTGTGATATGGAGCGGCAACTGTTGGAGATCACATTGTCGACCGCTGCCTCTAACCCCACCGATTTCGCGTACACACTTATGAAGGGACCGGGATACACTGCGGATCCAGCATGGGAAGTAATCTACGTTATAAAATGTATCCCTGTGCGAGTGGAGATTCGGGAGACATTGGAGTGTTTCCTAGAACTCCCAGTGACCTATCTCAACGAATCGTACTTCGTGGCCCCCCGATCAAGGATTTTAAAGAGGTATGGCACCAAGAGAGATTGTTCCAGCGTCTTACCAACACGCCATCTGACTGAACATGGATGGGTGCGGCTGTTACCAAAAGCTCTGGACGTAAGCGCTCCCGAAAAATTGAAACCGAAAACTCGACTTACCTGGAAATATCTATCACCTGGGAATCTTGCCACTTCCGGTATATACAGTCAGAACGATATTGACCGATTGCGAGACCACATCATGTTCTCGGCTGAAAGACCGGCCCTGACCAATAATGTCATCAGAAGCTTCTCAGGACGACCATCCATGGAAGAGGGCATATCAATTCACCATCTATTAGACGAAACGGCACTGGAAAAAATTACCCAAACCACCATGGGAAAAATCTGGATGGGGATGACCACTTTCGGGACCACTAGTGCCGGGCTATTGGGAATATACATGGTATACGTCGTGATAAAAATGACCCTTGATACCCTGTTGCATGGTTACGCCTTGCACGCAGCCTATGGATGGGGAATTCACCTAGTGGGGGCATGTTGGAACTCGCTAACCAACTTGCTGTTGCACCAAGCTGTTGGGAGGAGACGGAATCCTGAACCCGGGACCAGAAGGAGAGACAACGAAGCGGAGAGAATTGAAGAGGCAGCTCCCGAAGGATCACGCTCCAACACCGAACCGACTTTGTATCCTACTTTACATAGATCACAGAGGTCCTTGGACCTCCGCAGGGACGATCTCGATGGGCAAAATAGCGCCCAAAACCCCTATCCTCCCAGCGCACCGAATAATCATAGTTCGACATTCCTAGACCTCACTAGAGCTTAATCACGTCATACTAACGACTGCTGACATTACTAACCACCCTTTATTTCAGTTTCCCTTCCAGATTTCTATAATTTTCCATCGCAGTACAATAATGGACAACGAGCAATTCTACATCAAAGGGGCAGCCAAGGTATACTGCACGAGGGGAGCCCGCATTGTATTGGACGGAGACACTGCCAGCCCGGGGCTGATTTGTCACCGGTGCTTCGATAACAAGGATCCGGAGACGAAGCAACTATACCACGCGCGGGAATATATACAAATCTCGAGAGCCACCCCTACAGAAAAGATAAAGTGCTTCGAATGCAAAGGGAAGATATATACCAGCTACCCCCGATGCCCGAGTTGCCTCATGTGTTTCATAGTAGACAATTGGTGCAATAACTGTATGGTTCAAGACCCTCAATACAGTTTCCACAAGGTCTGCAACATATGCGAGGCATACATAGACGATCCTAGGGATGAATGCCCCCACTGCGTCAAATTCATCCTGGAAAGCCGTACTAGGCGACTCAGGGCAGAAGAAGATGCTCGAGCCCAAACCTCAGGAAATCAGCTTTAATCCCTTAAATAGAATAAAGCCCTTCTGGCTAACAATGGGCTCCCTGACCCCATTAGCATAAAAGAATTCGTCCAATTCTTTTATTTTTCCCAGGGGGGGAGGTGTAACATCCTTTTCCCTTGGGAGCACATATTATAGCTATAACGCTCCTCATGAGATAGTGGAGAGGGGGCAACCTCATGCGCGTTAACTCAACGCGCACCCCCACTCCGATGGTCAGGGAGTCCAGCCCTAGGTTAAGAACGTAGCGACTAATTTTCAATTAATTCATTCAAGATACTTCTTTTAACAAGGTCATACCTTTGTTCTAATCGATTTGTTACTTTTCCTTTGTCTTACTTGTATATCGTAGCATAGTTATCATTTCTCATTTAATTGTAATCAATATTCGTATTTCCAATAATTATAGTATTTCGATATTCTCAAGGTAAAATCAGTGTGCTTTATTTTCTCCGCATTTTCCACTTCCCATCCATCTAGAAGAGGCGCATCCGGACGAACAGGTAAAATAATCTCAGCATCATTCCACACAGCGAACGAATCGAATCGCGACCGGTCCCGGGCAAACTAGTCCAACGTATAGTGCCCGAAACGGATTATTCAAGAACGAGCCGCGTACATATAGAAATCCGTCCACGCGAACCGGGACGTTACACGTTTACCTCTTAGCGGCCAACTTCAGCTCGAGACATACACTATAGCAGGAAAAGAAGAAGGAGAAGACGGAAAAGAATCTCAATTTTCAATATATATTTATACCTAACAGAGTATGAGATCTCTGGATTGCGTGAACCGATTTTGATGTTCTTAGGCGCAAATGAAAGCTTTTTCAAAACCATTTTAAAAAAAGCTTTACTTAAATAATGGCAATGGCTTATTCGCAGAGAAAAATCTGTTTGAAAATTGGGCCGGTCGAACTAGCTGTATAAGAGAAGTAGTGCTAGACGGCGGTATAGAACATCTCTATACCTACTTTTATGTACTTGTCGTCGAGACATTACCGTGTCTCTTGATTTTCAAGTATTTTTCAGTTAAACAATATTTAACTTAACTAATGGATTTCTCAGCTTCTATACGGCCGATTTTGACGAGACTGGTTTCGATAGACTCGTCTTGGCATATATTTTCATTGTCAACCAAAAAATATGACCCACTAATTTTATCGTCTAATCGGTTAGAATACATCGAGACAAGAATAATGAGACCTCGCTCAGCTCTCTACGATGCTTCGTTCGCGAAATATAAAATTTTCAAGTATTTTTCAGTTAAACAATTTATAACTTAACTAATGGATTTCTCAGCTTCTCTACGGCCGATTTTGACGAGACTGGTTTCGATAGACTCGTCTTGGCATATATTTTCATCGTCATCCAAAAAATATGACCCACTAATTTCATCGCATAATCGGTTAGAATGCTTCGAGACAAGAAAAATGAGACCTCGCTCAGCTCTCTACGATGCTTCGTTCGCGAAATATAAAATTTTCAAGTATTTTTCAGTTAAACAATATTTAACTTAACTAATGGATTTCTCAGCTTCTATACGGCCGATTTTGACGAGACTGGTTTCGATAGACTCGTCTTGGCATATATTTTCATCGTCAACCAAAAAATATGACCCACTAATTTCATCGCATAATCGGTTAGAACGCTTTGAGACAAGAAAAATGAGACCTCGCTCAGCTCTGTACCATACTCCGTTCCCGAAATATACAATTTTCAAGTATTTTTCAGTTAAACAATATATAACTTAACTAATGTATTTCTTGGCTTCTATACGTCAGATTAAAGTTAGACTAGTCTTGCTGGACTCGTCTTAGCCTATAGTTTCATATTTCGCTAAAAAATATGGTTAAAAAGACTTTATTGCAAAAACGGTTAGAAAATGCCATAACAAGAATTGTGATTCAAAAATGACTTCAAATACTGCAATCTGATACTGACAGTATCCAACAGTATTTCGCGGAAACAGTTCGAAACATGAATTAAACGTAAGAATTTCCTTAACCCCAAAAAATGCTTTACGTATATTTTATGGTAGTGGACTCCAAAGAATACGGTTCTTATACATTCGTTTGTATCTTTCGAAATTTTCGGCGTACATGAAACTAAATAGAAATACAACAAAGAGCTTTTTAAAATGCATTAATATATAGTGTTTTTAAACTTGGACCTCAAAACATGCTTTTTTAACGGTAGATTCAACAACACAATTACAAACTAAAGCTGTTTCTCAATCAGTTAATTATACAATTGTAAAAGTTTTTAAAATATTTTCAGTATATCTATTTCATATTCATAATATTTTCTTCTGCCATAATTCAATAAAACATGTAAATATAAACTAGTATATAATTTGTATATTCAATGTCATGTAGAAATGCCTTATTTCTTATTATTTTGTAAATAAATGATGACTGCTTATAAAGCAGAATAATAATATATATATTATTAATTTATAATAGTTCTAAAATCATAAACAAACAATTAAAACATGTTAATAACTTGCATTATTCGTAGATTGATGGAATTCGATGTGTAGAGGCTAACCACGTTCATTTACCCATGCGCCTCACCGGTTTTCGCCGCTCGAACGACGTTTCTGGCCGTGCGCGTCGTGATAAAATATTTTTTTTCACTATGAACACCAAGAGAGAATACGCGTTTTATATTTTTTCCTAATAGAGGACATTCCAGGGAACATTTCTTATAATTTTGTATAATTGTCAGAGCATGACAACATATTTGTTAATTCAAACGTTTATTTTAATTATTAATAGTTTTAACCATTTATAATAAATTATTTTTTTTATATTTATCTAATAAAATATAATTCTTCCTGAGTATACTTGATTAAGCTAGAGTCTTCTATCTTTATTCGTTTAGAAGATATGAATTTTCAAAGATTACGTGTTTTTGCCAAAATCAGCAAAAGTGCAAACTTTGATAAGTCGTATCTCCGGAACGAAAAAAGATTTTCGACTCTAACTAGTGCCAAAAGTCTTTTATTTTCTTATAAATTAACATATATTAAAAAAAATATCGGTTTTGTACTCTGAAATCTGTCTGTTATGACGTGGAATGTCCCAACTAGACTATTACTTTAAATCGGATACCCTGAATAACGGCTTCTAAAGATGCTGGAAAAATGTACAACATGTGTTTTTACTATTCTTGACCAATTAAAAGCAAGTAAATTGTTTCTTCTTAAAGCTCTCTGATATAAATAAAATTGAGTTCTCAAACTAAACGATCACTCAATTTGAAAAATGTCCTGAAAATATGCGTTAGGTTCATTAATTAATGTAATTTTTTAATTAAATGCATATAAATAAAATTTCTTCCATATATAGCTTATTGAGGGTCTGTTTAATAGAATTATTGATGAAAATGCTAGTGTCCCAAAGAATACATTCCGTATACGTTTTTATATATGTATATAAAATTGAGTCCTCAAACCATGCGTACGATAGATTATCCTAATGACCTCAAATAATGCGTTCAGTATATAGATACTTTGAGACCAGGTCTCAAACTATACAAATGTCCCTAAAATATGCGTTCAGTTAAAAAAGTGTCCCCAAAATATGCGTTTGACATACCTATAAAAATATATAAAATTAAATGTTTACAATTAAACTAATAATTAAACTTATATCAATATATATTTTATTGAATCATCTGAAATAGAGAAATCCAGTTAATATTTTACAAATTGTAAGTTTAACATTTGATACTCACATCTATTTGTTGCTGTACCCATCGTGCGAAAACGTTTACCTCTTGATATACAAAATGTATAGGCTTTTTCGTATGATCGGTAAACATTTTTACGTGTAGTTTACACGGGATGTTGCAAGGTTTTATAGTGGCTATCAAATTATCAAATTTTGGACAACCAAACTATTCCAAATTTATATTTGGGATATCCAAGTAATATAGAACATCCCGTTCTACATGTCCTCCTTTATACGCTACTAGGGGGTATTCACAATCCAATTTTATGCTATTCAGAAATTTGTAAATATCTTCTTGATTATAATGTTCATGTCCTGTGTTGCAATCTTTTATCCCGTGAATATTTTTGAAGACGAAATTTACGCTTTTTTGATCCTTAATTGATCAACTTTTATACGGCTCGCGAACACGAAATGCACCGTATTTCGTATTTCCCGTAGTTAAGTTTTTAATTGCCACTTCTTTACACAAACTTTCTATTTATTATAAACCCGTCAAAATCAATTATATGTGTAATAAGTAACAGTGAAGACATTTTTAAAATGGAATGTTATTTGTCGTACGTAGCAAACGTTCAAGCAATACTGATGCATGTCCTACGATTACTTCGAGCTTTTAAGCACTATTAGGGAGGTGTCAACAATTTTTTTAATCTACGGTAGGGAGATGCCTATACTACTCTTAAAAGAACGGAAACGTCATTGGCTCTAAAAGAGAATATTCTCTGCCTTATGCTACATGTAGTGGGCAGTAATTCTAAGATGCTTTAAGGGTTGACAAAACTTTTGTTCTACGGTGGGGAAATGACTGACCTGCCATTCTTGGAAGAACGGAAACATCATTGATCCTCAAGAGAATATTTATGACCTATGCTATATATAGTGGGAGATAGTTTTGACCTATGGTGAGGATAGTAGGAGGGATGAAGAACAATTAGCTTGAAGAGAGGGAGAAATTTTCATGAAACATGCATATTTAAATAGAATTATTTTAGTATAAAAAACGTAGGCATAATGGCACCAACGTTCGTTGATTTTCAAGGATTCCGTTTGACGGATAAGTCATTTATAATCAAAGAATTTGCTGTTGTACAAGAACAAAAAGTGTTCCATATTTTATTTTCAACGCCCTATTCATATTCGTGGCTAAGTGAAGAGGAGCGAAAGCGGACAGAGTAAGTATATGAAAAAGAAAAAATATATATTACTTTTGTTTAATATAATGTTTCTTTTTAGCTGGTTCTTTCTAAATTATCACGGCTTAAATTGAGCGGATGGCTACTCACCCTACTATAAATATAAAGATATTATAAGGAAGTATATTTATGATGATGAGGATGAGAGTTTTGTGAAAGGAATTGAAAATACAAATTGGATAAGAGATATTTGTAATTTAGAAATAACTAATGTAGATGATTTTATGTGGGGGGAATTTTGATATAGAAGATAGCTTGCATAATTCACATCTTCCGGCATGTTTGAATCATGAAGGTGTATGTGCCTTGAAAAATGTCTATTATATGAAATATATGTATGAGCAAAAATCTGGAATATATGTATAACTGAAAAAGTTTGCATCTATTTTCTAACATGTCGTTACCTGTCCTCAATGTTCTCTTACCCCCTGAAGTGTTTCAGAGATCCTTTATCTGAAGAGCTCAGTTTCCCACCCACTTTTCCTCAATTCTTGATTAATCCTCTCGAAGAAAAGAACAAAAGATGTCTCTACGAAATAGAGTTTTAAAAACGCAAGAAGAATATCGCGAGTGGGTACGCGAGTGTCGTGAATATATTCATAAACTCAGAATCTCTAATCGCAACACAACGATAGGCACGCTGCAGAAAAATTTTGCAGAAAATGCACAAATACAGTGTCTTTTACTTAGAGCAGCTAAGGATAAGAGTTATTGTTTGAATCATGCTCTCAAGAATCCTGATTTGGGAAATCAGCATAATTATCATGAGTGGGTACGCAAGTGTCGTGATTATATTCGAAGTTTAAGAGATGCTAACAGATCTGCAGCTCCCGATACAGTACACAAAAATCTGGCTGAAATAACAACTATCCAACGTCTACTTCCTCATGCGGCAAAAAATAAGAAATCAATTGGAGGGAGAAAGCTTATTTGGAAAGATCTCGAGTCTTCATTTAAATCTCGAATATGTAGCGGAATGGTTGTAAATTATAATTATATAGAACCATATGATTTTCTAACAGGTGCAAAAGACTTAGTACAGACCTACACAGAAATGTGTTTAATAACGTGAACGCAGTTAAGATAAATTGCGTCTTTAACGGCCAATTTATATGTAAAGAGATTAGTTATATTAAACATATCTCAACCCGCAATGCAGTTTTATACAAAATTGATAGTTTTAGTGATTGGTACAATACAAATATAATAGACAAAATTCTAAAAGAATTGATTGAGTTTCAAGAGCGTGATAGTGGATGGGCGTTGGAAAAAATTCTGAATTTAATTATAAATATAAATTATTATAACCCGCTGCATATAGGTTGTGCAGTCGAGCTTCCAGAATCTATTAAGAATAAACAGGCTGTGATAAACATACACAGTGATGATAATACATGTTTTGCATGGGCTATAACGGCTGCACTCTATCCGGCAAAACTGAATACTCATCCACAACGAAAATCTTCATATCCTCATTTTATAACTGTTTTAGTAGAGTAGCAATGCGGTTCCGATGACAGGGAGTGGGGGAAGCTGTTTTGTGGTCTGGAAGGGGGATGGGTGGGGATAAGACTCTCTTAGTATGGTAGTGGTGGGGATGAGGAAGGAAAGGGTCTTATAGTGGGATCAAGTTTGGTTAGGGAGGGTGGGGGTATTTTTCACCCTATGTCATAGTTGGAAAGTCTTATAGTGGGACTGAGTTTGGTTAGGGAGGGGTTATTTTTCACCCTATGGTACCGTTGGTTAGTTATCCTACGGGACCCTAGTTGAGGGAAGGTTTCTTCACCCTTCGAAGTCGATGGTTAGTTACCTTACGTAGCCTAACTATTTCCGACTCTGTTACACAGATAAACTAGGTTGAGTTAATTGCTAGTTCCAGTAGTCACCGCTAGATGACGCCTTCCTTAATCTTCTTTCGCGTTAATGGTATTTTAATATTATGTAATTACACACACACGGGTGAACTAGTTCAATTTAATTGATAGTACCAGTAATTGCCGCTAGGTGGCTACCGCAATATCCCCTTTTCTCGTTAGTTAAATTGTAGATAGCTATTGTGATAAGTTGCTGATATCGTGCAAGGAATTAATTTTCCATCGAGCATGGGAATTATAACTTTGCATGGGTTTTTATCTAAACCTATGCAGCGGATCACCAAATATCCTTTAAATGAAAGGATGCAATTTTAATAGTCTCCCTATTGGGGAGAATAACAATTTAACATTAATTTCAGGAATATTAATATTCTGATAGGGCAACTTATTAAGTCTTAGCTGTTACTATACCCAGGTCAGGTTCACCAATTTATTAGGCCATACAGCTCCTCCCTTATAGTATGTCCTTAGAGGGTACTATTTGACCATTCAGAACCAATCCTAAACCCTCCCACTATTCTTTCCTTCTATGGACCCTCTCTCTAGGCTTTCATTCAAGAAATCATTTACTTTTCTACGAGCGAATTAGTTAAAGTGATAAAAAGATGTTTGACTAAAATTATACAGTCGCGGTACCACGGGATACGGCTATAGAGAAGTTAGCCTTCAAGAGGAGGATGTGGATAAAAAAGGAGGAGGAGGAGGAGGAGGATAAGACATGGAGACTGGATGAGTAACTGATAGTAAAACTTTAGTTATTGAATAAAAAACAGTTTTAAGAATTTTTATAGCCTTCCCTGACTTATCTTTTAGCCATTTTTAGCTTTTCATGTAAGCATATCATACGATCCATCTAACAAGCAGGCTAGGTATTAGAAAGGGAAAGAGTTGTCAGTGCACTTCATTTTTTTGGAGGGGTAGGTAAAGCAAAAAAAACATAACTTTCACCTAGACTTTAAGAAACTGTATTGGCACCATTCTAGCGATTGGAGAAATAATAGTAGAGTGTGCAGATATCTTCTAGAACGTATATGCTCGAGCACCGGACGTCTGAGATCGTGCCATGACTTGTTCAAAACAAACGTCTAGACTAATGTTACTTGATTTATGACCCCTTTAGAGCCCCGATTTTATCATATTCTCTCATTTTTTTATATGTCTAGCTATTGAGAGGAATGTGCTCGTAAATTTTCCCGTTTCACTTTTCACTTAAGAAAAGTCTGTAACACGTTTATGCAATTAAAAGAATTCTGGAGAACCCACTGGTAACGTGTCATGACTTGTTTAAATCAAATTTTCCCTAGTTCTCTTTAGAAAAGTCTACAACATGATTATGCAATTATAAGAATTCAGGGGAAACCGCTTGTAACGTGTTACGACTTGTTTGACGCAAATTTCGTAGGCGGGCAAGAATACCCAACCACCCAAATATTAACTTCCAATAAGAATGCATCTCATCCCTCCCACCACTTTTAAAACCCTTGTTGTTAGCAATCGGGAAATTTCAGTCAGTCAGTTTTCATTAGTAGCTTCAAGGAGGTGAAAGATCCAGTGCAAAGCTATATTCCGAATATTATCCTTGCTGTACCACAGACACTCTTTTGGGTGGTAAGAATTATTCTTTTATTATTATTCTCTTTTCTTGCTATTCTATTTCAATGTTTTTCTTTTCTCAATTTCTATGTTTTTTCACAGAAAAATGTATTTAACCAAGATCAATGCACTTGCAAGTGTAACTTACGAACCTAAGACTTTCGTAAAGCTGAATACTTTTGAGGAGAATAAGGAGTATCAAATCACTGAATTAGTGACAATTAAGACCAAATATGGAGAGAAATTAATAGCGAAGCTGGCTACAGGCGAATGGTTCTTCCTACCCTCAAGGATGATGAAATTACTGGAGTCGCCTGAACTAATCAAAGAACTTCAAAATGCTGCATCAGCGAATACATTAAAAATCTTATATGTTGGAGGACGATACAATAATTTAGAATTTAAAGTTACCCAATGATAATCATAAGATAAATTTTGCAAATGTTTGTAAGGAATGTTTTTAAGGAATGACATCAATAAATGTTTATTATATCTTATTTATTTACATTTTCTTTATCCCTCACTACATTAGTAAGATACATATAAATCTAGTCTATTAACTTACATTTCTAACAATACTAGTAAGCGGGTTATATTCAACGATTTTATCATGTATAATTAAACAAAACGCAGTAGTATTACTTGGAATATTTCTAGTACAATCAATCTCAATTTTAACGTCAACAGTGCCTGACTTTATAGATTCATTTTGATGCGAACAATCGATGACGAAGAGAGGACCGTATTCCACAAAGTTTTTGTAATTAAGCATTGGTTTCGACTCTTTTTCTCCTGCATAATATGAATGGATAAATTTAACATACATATCATATAGTACAAAATAACGGTTTTTTTCGCTATCACTATCAATTTGGTCATATGGATAAAATTCTGAATTCAGATAGACTTTAACATCACGAACAGAACTGTCATTGAATCTAAGCACCTCCATATGCTGCGTACTCTTCTTATTTTGTCTAAATGCTAGTATAACATATCGAGGTTTCTCCAATTGTGTTGCAGCTTTTACGGCCCATGTATGCCTCTGTGTTTCAGGTAGAAGTGGATATTCGTAGAGTTCCCAGGAACGAAAAGCCATGGTTAGACTTTTGTTTTGCTCAATCAAACGTTGAAATTTGAGTTTTGTATAATCATTCAGTGATACATGAGGAATCCTCCACTGCACTTTTTGCAATTTAATTTTGGAGTTGATGATTTTTCTCGAAGAATATAGTGAATTTATATCATCACGTGCTCGAATAAGATCGAGTTCATGACGTGCATTTATTATAACTCTTCTGTAGTCTTCACAAAAACACAACAGCATTTGCAATGGTACACAAAAGTTAAAATATTTCGTAGACCTATGATCTGTTAGAAACCATCCTGAATGACGTAGACTTGCACTTTCCTCAGCAGTTAAGGAGATGAGATTCTTCATGGAGCTAGTAATACCCACATTCTTACAGCGATCAATCTCAATACCATTCAATTCATAACGAATTTCATCAAACAAGAATGCCATGGAATTACAGTCAAGTCCTACGACATCTTGGGCTGCTGCATCTGGAGCACGGGTTCCAACGATTATCTTTCCCTCAATGTAGAGATAACTTTCACAGGGTAGAAGAATTAAATCTTGCTGTTGTATAGGAATTCGAATTTCATCACTATTTCCCAATGAGGCATTTGCATAAGGATTATATGCATGCATTTCCATTTTAGTGATGCGATTGTCGAACAGCGGTTGAGCGGTTACGTCTAATGGAACCATTTTTATTTCTAACGTTGAAACCCAGTGATTGTAGAAAGGTGATATTTCTTCTTGTTAATGATGCTCCAACGTTACCTTCGCTCAATGTATTTTGTCCTCCAGCGTTACCTTCACTCAATATATTCTGTCCTGCTGCAGCAGTTGGACTGATAGGCTCATCGAGTATCGGTGATTTATAAGTATTCTTGTAAATCAACATTTTCTAATATGTAAACGAATTGTGACTTCTTCACCTCCGAAATTACTATACGATCTTCCTGATCGAGAATACGCAAGGTGAGACGGTCAATTACTTTCGCAATGACTGGCAAGTATATGACGTTCTTCGGTGTTTCTGCGATTTTATAACCTGGCGGAACACTCGGAAAAAATTTATGTATAACATGTCGAGGTCTACCGTTTGTGTACGCACCAGCTGTAATGTTGCATTTAATTCGTAGAATATTTACTCTTATAATGTTTACGGGCTCGTCTAATTCAGCTAGTGTGTTCAGTGGAATAACACGATCTGATGAAAAACCCAACAAAGAGCCTATATTGTTAGGTTGTGTAAAATCAATCTGATATTTACACTTTATTTCACTTTTTAATGTATTATTATTAGCACGTAGAACAATTACTTCTTCTTCATCACCTTCGAACATCTGAGCACGTAAAAAGTCATTTATAGCATTGAGCTCATAACAACCTGTAGGTATAGTTAGCTCCTGATCATCAACGTAAAATATATTGTTTGTCTCATCAACATTAGAGATTGAATTGAAGCTCTGAAAGTCTACGAGACCGAGTTCATAATGTCCATCTCGAAGATCGATCGGGGGGAAAAAATCTGACCCCAATACCGAGTCACGGCCAGAGAGTGTAACTGCTAAAGACATTATTCACCTAGAAACTTGACAAACAACTGACCGCATATGCTTGAATCATACGATTGATACTGGTCGTGGTTGTAGTAGATTATAGCAGAAGGTCCAAAATATTCCACAAGTTCAATTGGAGGTTTTAAATTTCCGAAGGAATCGAAATACTTAACGTGCTTATTACGTTTAACGTAAGCGACCCAATGTGTTCAGGACCTTGTTCGTCATCAAGATTCACAATTGCGCACTCATTGCGTTGCGCATTTTGAGGTAGAGATGTACGCATAAAGACTCCCCGAAAATGCGGTATTTTACCGCAGACGTTTGATAATTGCATATTATTAGTAGGTCCATATTTAGGAAGTCCATTTATTTTCTTTTCCTTTTCCTTTTCACTCCCTCTCCTATTCGGCTGTATAGTGCGAGGTATAAACCTTGTCCCCGTCTCGCTTCCATTAAGCGATTGTGTCGATGCATTTCTTCCAATTGTTTTTTGGCTGCTTTGATGTCGTTTATAGCCTTTGCTATACCTGCCGCACCGCCAGCTAATGCGCCCACCGCACTCAGCAGCAGAAGCAGTGGTAAGAAACCCCCCCGTTTTGTTTTAGTAAGTGACTTTTTCCTCAATAAACCACCTCGTTTTTTCGGTACACGAATTTTTCTTTTCTTCGTACTTTTTCTAGACATTCGCAGTCCTAAGCCGAGGTTCCGTTTTGTATTCATTGATGCCCAGACAGCAGTCGCTGTCGCTCGTTCACCTACGGATGAGTCACTAGCTATGATACGTTGTCGTGCACGGCGTGCAAGTACTTTATCAGCATGATGACGCGAGGGCAGGTCCTTATATACTGGATATGCGATATCATGCTCACGGCAAGCATCATCCAGAGGGTTTATTCCTCGATCACCACGTGCTAACCGTTCATGAAGGCGAGTACCTGGATCGCAATAATTGTAGCCAGGTACATGCAGCTCGAAGGGTAGTTTATTTAGCAGCTTATTGAAAAAAGATCCACAACCATATCTCATCATGTCATGCTTTCCTAACGGGTTCGTTGACACATCCAGCAAATTTTTTATTGAAGGCAGTATTCCATCAAAATGATCTTGATTAGGTAAATTATAATGTTCCGTACAGGCACGATATTGTTGCACTTCAGGATCTGCACGAATGTGCTCATGCAATTTACACCAAACAAGTCGAATACTGTTTGGAAAGCGCTTCAATAGTAAAATTTTTGGAATGTATTCAAGCTGCTCAATAGTTAAATCCTCCAAACGTAGCACATCTAACATTAACAACGACATAATGAGAACTGATGAGATAATCTGCTTCAAGCCTATAAATAGCTTGCATGATCATAAAGTTTTACAGTTATGGATTTCGTAAAGCAACCACTGGACATTCGTGTCTCCAACGCTGATCGCTTTATTGTCGGTGGGGGTTGTGGAGGAAGGAGTAAACGTCACGGATCCCTATACTTCCATCTACAAGTCGTAGTATAATTTGCGGACCCTCGAATTGCGGTAAAACAAACGTACTGCTTAGTCTCGTAGAAAGTCCTAACGGTGTGAGATTTGAAAATATTTATGTATACTTAAAGTCGCTTCAACAACCCAAGTATCAATACCTTGAACGGTTATTAAAAGGACTAAAAGGTATTGGATATTTTAAATTTTCAAACAATAGCGACGTTGTAAAGGTAACTGAGGCGTTACCCAATTCTATTTTCATATTTGATGATGTTGCTAACGATAAGCAGGATAATATCAGAGACTACTTCTCCATGGGTAGACATTCAAATATTGACTGCTTCTACCTCTGCCAGACTTATGCTAAAATTCTTAAACACATGATTCGTGATAATGCAAATCTTCTCATAATCTTTAAGCAAGATGGTACTAATTCAAAACATATTTATAACGATCATGTAAACACGGATATGTCATTTGAAAAATTCATTGAATTGTGTTCAAAGTGCTGGCACCATGATTATGGATTTCTAGTGATCGACAAGGATAGTACAATTCAAAATGGTAGATATCGGAAAGGTTTCGATGAGTATGCTAAGATTAAATAGTATACCGTTTGCTTAAGATTGTTCAGTTTAGAGCTAAGTGTCCATCAAAACACACACATCAAATGAGCGTGGAATAAACCTAGTATAAACGTGGAAATTAAAACGTAAACTGAACGTGGATTGAACGTGGATTCAACATGGATTGAACGTAGTTTGAACGTGGAAACGTAGATTGAACGTGGATTGAACGTTGATTGAACGTGGAAAACATGGAAAGCAGGAAAATGGAAGAAAAGATGCTGCTTAAGAAGATTGCTACGAAAAGTAAAGTAATTCGTGAAAAATATCGTGCACTCAAATCAGGAAGAGAAATGATGGAAACCAATTTAAATGAAACTTTTAAACCAATTGTTGAGTCATTGAAGAAGCTCACTGAACATAATGAGATGACCTTCGTGTCCCCGAAATATGAGTATAAACAGGAACCGCTACAGAAGACTACTGTAAGCGATAATTCTTTGATTATTCCATCGAAATGTAAAAGGACTTATTTCTCATCGACTCCACAACGTAAATATTTCGCAGACAACGCTAGAATTAAAATTCCAACCCCTTCATCTGATGATGATGATGATGAGCAAGGAAATTCACGACCTAATGAAACATTATACCTTTCTATGGAAGAGGATGGGGATGAGGAGGTGGGAGTGAAAGTGGAAAAGGATGTTAATGATTTAGCAATACCATCACTAATGCAAGCAGAAACTCCATCATCGCCACTGCAAAGATCCTAAGATTTAAATAGTTCTTTGTCAAAATATGCACCAATTGGACGGAAATATATAGAGATGTTTATGCGTAAAAATAAGGATATAATTGATGATAATTTTGGAGTTGAACGAGATGCTAGACTTAACAAAATGAGTCTTGGAAAATGTTCTTTTAAAGTAAATCGTAAAGATTTTATTATTATTGTTGATGAGTATTATCAGGGTACTATTGGTCTATTTGAATTGATCTTCATGAAAGAGCCACATGATTATACTAAAGATGATTTAAAAACATATAAGAATATTCTTTCTCAAACTAATGTACACAGAGCAGATTACAGTAGCGAGGGAAAGCTTCGTGGGAATAAGGGTCATAAATGGAAGAAAATAATTAGCCCATTATTTCCTCCAAAGAATACTGTAAAAGGCAGCGGTTATATGTGTGTTAATGATAAACCAGTGAACTATGTACATTGGAATGATCCGAACGAATTAGTTGAACGTTTGAGACTTTTGATAGCATCATCTGCTGCAGGACATACGAATCATCATAATGAGATACAATCAATAATTGAAGAGCTTCATGATGAACGTATTATCCTATAAAAGAGATTACACTTTCCATAATTTGCCAGTTGATTGTGTTACTTCACAATGTCGATAAATAAATTTGGAGGTATTTCCACTGCCAGTAATGTGAAAAAATATTTCCGCAAAACTGAAGATGAAACATCAAGAGACACGGTAGTGTCTCGACGGCAAGTACATAAAAGTAGGTATAGACATGTCTATACCGCCGTCGAGGCACTACTGTATCTTATACAGCAAGTTTGGCTGTCTCAATTTTTAAATAGATTTTTCTCCGTAAATGAAACACTGTCATGATTTCAGTAAAGCTTTTCTTGAAATGGTTTGGAACAAGCTTTTATTTGAGCCCATAAACATCAAAATTGGTTCACGCAATCCAGAGATCTCATAATCTGTTAGCTATATATATAACGAATTTAATTTCTTTCCGTCATCTTCTTCTTCTCCAGCCAGAATGTATGTCTCGGGCTGAAGTTAATCGCTAAAGAAAATGACGTAATTTTTACAAACGCGACGTTTAAATAATCGATATAATCGATAACTAATATGGCGACTACTGTTAGCTGTCAATTGAATGTCAATTGAATTGTAAGGTCTACCGGTATAACCTTAATATTTTTATAAAAATGAATTGGCTGTAATGATAGTGTAATAGTGTAATATAATCAAAACTACGGATAATTTAAGGGAGAAACATGAAGGAGCCAGCAAGATTATCAGATAAGTCACATTGTATTGAAAAATATGTATAAAATTTAATGTTTGGTGGTACTTTGTGGGATTTTTTTTATTGCAGGTTATATAATATTCCTTATATGCATATTCCTTGTATGCAGCTCTGATTTGAAGTCCTACCAATGCCAAATGCTCTAACAATTCTTGGAAATATCCTGTTATTGAAGAATGTAGATTGAGGAAGATTGTAAATGAAACAGAGAAGGATGAGGTTGTTACGTTAACTCATAATCAAGACACATGGTAGTGTCTCAACAGCAATTAACATAAACGTTTTTCAGTAAAGTAAGTGCATTGTAAAAAAAATTTGTTTTATTAAAACAAAGTTATATATAAGGCACCATTTCATAGTTTGCAGTTTGATGCCAAACCAGTGCCAAATAATGTAACAATTCTTGGAAATACCCTGATATTGGAAAATGCAAATTAACGAAGATTGTAAATGAAACTAATAACGTAACAATTCTTGGAAATACCCTGTTATTGGAGAATGGAGATTAAGGAAGTTTGTAAATGAAACAGAGAAGGATGAGGTTGTTACGTTCACTCATAATCAAGACACATGGTATTGTCTCAACAGCAATTAACATAAAGGTTTTTAAGTAAAGTAAGTGCATTGTAAAAAAAGTTTGTTTTATTAAAATAAAGTTATATATAAGGCACCATTTCATAGTTTGCAGTATGATGCCAAACCAGTGCCAAATAATGTATCAAATCTTGGAAATACCCTGTTATTGGAGGATGCAGATTAAGGAAGATTTTAAATAAAACAAATATCATATATGCGTACAAATATTTCAGACTAAATTATAGTAATGCTTGTTTGGAAAATATGAAGCATTCCGATGAACCTTCATTTACGTAGAGTACCAGTTGACTAGTGTTTGGATTTAAGCTAATTATACAATAATAGATGTTTACAAAAGACGCAAAGACACCCAAATATTACAGATCTTTAGTCTCAAGGAAGTTAAGTCACCAAGCACTAAAGAAAATGGAGATGGAGCAACATCAAATACTGGTAAGTAACTGAGATGCTTCATGTTTCTTCAAAAATTTATTTTCTTTGAAGATTGAGATTGTTAAATGATGAATTTGATTTTAGGTTTACTCGTAGTGTCAACATTTTTTATTTTACAGTCACTGTGCAAGTGTATTATAGCAAATAGTAATACTTGTGCTTTGACTTAAATACATTTGGTACAATTGAATTAAATATCCAAGGAGGAAGGTTCGCATACATACTGGCTGTTGGAGTTGAATCAACAATTGTGCTTTTCACTCCTGCATTCTGGTACTTGAAACAGGCAAAGATGAAAGCATTGAAAGATTGGCAAAGTAAGAATAAGCCAATATTCAGAAAAACGTCATCCATTGCACAGCCATAATTTAAGGATGAGACTCATTGGATGAAATTCTGTAAAATTGAGTTAATAACTGTTGATTGTTTTCCTCTGTTACCTATACTAGTCTTCTGCGCCAAAGGTAGTATACTGGTCATTGGTATGGATGAAAAAATGAACGTTTATTCTCAATTGAAGCAAAGTCTAAAAATTAATGGTTTCCACTCCATTTTGTAGCACCAGAAATCCGACCAGTTTCAAAAGTGCGTAGAAATTTGCGAAATGAACATCTGAGGACTCTGGCACAGGAAATGTTATAAGGACGACTCGCCAATGTATCTCCAATGCCACCTTTGTCAAGAGTTAGCAGCATAAATCTAACAATGATTGGTGTTAAAAAGAAACGTGGTATACAAAACGACAATGTCTGCTTTGATTATATGCTTAATTGTAGCTTATTCAAAGCTTTGCGAATTGCTTGTCCAGCCTTGCCCCAGTATCATCTCAAGCAGTTGATGAAACCAGTGAAGTCTGGCAAGGTCAGATGGTGATAGAAAGTCAAATGTCGGTAAGCAAATAAGATGCTTCATGTACCTTCAAATATTTATTTTCTTTGAGGAATTATAATTCTTAAATGATGAATTTGATTTCAGGCTTACTCATAGTGTTATCATTTAGTATTTTACAGTCACTGTGCAAGTGTATTATAGCAAACAGTAATACTTGTGCTTTGACTTAAAAACTTTTGGTACAATTCAATTAAAAATCCAATGAGGATTTTTCGCACACATACTGACTATTGGAGTTGGATCAAAGATTATGCTTTTCGCTCCTGTATTCTGAGACTTGAAACAGGCAAATATAAAAAGTATTGAAAGATTGGCAAAGTAAGAATAAGCCAATTTTCAGATAAACGTCGTCCATTGCTCAGCCACAATTTAAGTATGAGATTTATTGGATGAAATGATATAAAATGCAGTTAATAGCTGCTGATTGTTTTTCTCCATTACCTATGCATGTATTCAAGACGAGAGGCAGTATACTGGTCATTGGTATGGATGAAAAAATGCACGTGTATTCTCAATGGAAAAAACTCAGTCTAAAAATTAGTTGTTTCGACTGCATTTTGCAGCACTAGAAATCAGACCAGTTTCAAGTGTATAGAAATTTACGAAACGAAAATTTGAGGACTTTGGCACAGGAAATGTTATAAGGACGACTTGCCAATGTATCTCTCATGTCACCTTTGTCAAGTGTTAGCAGCATAAAGGTGACAATGATTGGTGCTAAAAAGAAACGGCGTATGCAAATCGACAATGCCAACTTCGATTATATGCTTCATTGTATCTTATTTGAAGATTTACGAATTGCTTTTCCTGTCTTGCCCCTATTACCACCTGAAGCAGCTGAGGGAGTTACTGAAGTTTGGCAAAGTTAGATGTTGGTAAAAAGTCAAATGTTGATAAACAGAAAATGTAAATTAATTAAAATATATACATTTTATTTCATTATTTTTATATGTTGAAAGTATGTTTATTGATTATGAAAAATTCCAGTCTTGCCCCTGTATCACCTGAAGCAGCTGAGGGAGTTACTGAAGTTTGGCAAAGTTAGATGTTGGTAACAAGTCAAATGTTCATAAACAGAAAATGTAAATTAATTAAAATATATACATTTTATTTCATTATTTTTATATGTTGAAAGTATGTTTATTGATTATGAAAAATTTAATCATACTTTTATTATGGTGAAACTGAAAACATTAAAAAACTAGCCTGAGCATTAATTATAAAGTTCATTTATACAAAATACATTACAAATATCAATAAAATCAATGTGTTGACTGCGATATTTTTTCAATATAAATATATATATTTTTATTAGTTAAGCGCTGCCGTTTCAAAACATGAGAAGGGTGGAGATTTTCTTTAAAATCTGTAGAAATTAAAAGAATAATTTAATTTTTTAAATATTATACTCTTACAAAACATTATGATATCCCACAAAAAACAGACTTCGCCTGTAAAAAAGGCGGCAAGTACATAAACCATCTAGCATAAATAATATAGTAAAATTATCTAATTAAAAAAAGTAGTGAAATCCAAATATTAGGCAAGTATATTTTTTCACCTTACCAAACTTAAATTTTCGAAAAAAAAGGAACAAAAAAGTTACTTGCCGGGCCCGTAATATCCATGCACAGTGAGAAATAGAATCGTATGTGGATCGGCTAACTTCACTCTGTATTTTAACATGACATTTGCTATACTACGCTATAGCTGAATCTCACACACGATTCAATTTCCCACTGTGCATGGACATTACGGGCCCGGCAAGTAACATTTTTGTTCCTTTTTTTTCGAAAATTTAACTTTGGTAAGGTGAAAAAATATACTTGCCTAATATTTGGATTTCACTACTTCTTTTAATTAGATAATTTTACTATATTATTTATGCTAGATGGTTTATGTACTTGCCGCCTTTTTTTACAGGCGAAGTCTCTTTTTTGTGGTTAAAATTTGATAAACGTATAAATGCATTTAATGCTAAGGGGAATATTATTTCAAATTTAGGATTTGATGCTACTGATGAGAAATGTGCTGTGAATATGCATGTTCTGCTGGATAATATGAATGCTGTACGTGAGAACCTTAAAAATGAAATGCAAGAAAACAGTGATATTTTACGAAGTATTGCGTGTGACGCTATCTGCCTTTAAACCGGCTGATTGGCGTCTCAAACTCCCGAATAGCTCCCTTTATTAATCGTTTTCTTTTATATCGACTAGTAACGACTGAATATCACTCCTTCAACATGTAGAGATCCAAAGTCAACTCTATTTTGGTCGGTCACTTATTTTAATAATTTCAAATTCAAGTTAGCAGAGAAATTGGCCATCAGGAGAACGTTATCTTCAGTATGAACTCCCTTTTATTTGTGAGCTTCGGTTGTTGAGAGGGAGCTTGCGTAGAAGTCGTCTTTGGACCAAGATATCATGGAAGAAGAAAACTATCATGGTCTACGGATCATACCGAATATTCCCTGCGGATAATTGGTATGCTACCTATTGGAAACAAGCTATCTATTTGTATAAATGGATGAAGTAGTATAGAGAATCAGCTGACGTACTGGAGAGGCCCTTTCGATATATTATCGGATAATTGGACTACGTGGCCTGGAGCCACTCTCTAGGCAATTTTATCTATGCAAGGAAACGTCTTGATAAGTTGCCGAAACGCTCTCTAATTCTCTAGAAAATTCCTGGGACATATTAAAGACCGCCGCTACCTTTCGTCATTATTGACTTGAGTTGAGCGTAGCTCACAGATGCCACTTCCGTGTTGCGGGAGGTAAACAAGTTCGGACAAGAGAACAACAAAGGATCTGTAGACCTGAATTAACGAATTCAAGGTAATCGGAAGGATTCGGATGTATTCGTATACCTATCGACGATTTGTGGAAAAGACACACATTACTCGTTCACTTTGGATTGAACTGTGGAAGGAGCGACACGTGTAGTGATAACGACTTCGGTGAGTCTCTCTCTTTCTCAATCTCGGCGACCTTTTATAATTAAATTTGTATAAAGAATCCTAGAGCAAATTGGTGATATAGGAGAAGTTGTGTGGCAGGGTTAGCTATTTTCGTATTATTCGCGTAATAATTGGCGAGGACGCCTGTATTAATTGAATTAATTATCGTGGCAAGGTTGCCGTCCTAAGTTTTCTTGCGAGTCGTTTGACAAAGCTGTCTTTATCGTCATCGCTTTCTTTATGATATTTGTGATTAAGTATAGTTGCTATCTCCACGTATTCTCTCCTGATCATCATTAGTTCTCTTGTGGTTATTCTCTGCTGACTCGACGAAAACTATAGGCATTCAATAAACAGTTTCCTTTTGAATTTATAAGTAACTTCATTTCCATATTTATTTCTCCGGCCAAAATATATTGTTTTATATCGCATCATTTGGAATATATCTTTATACTATGTAGAATCCGTTAATTATTTAATTTTGGTAATAAATCCTGACTATTAGTAGAGTAGCTAAGGGGATTCTATGACCGGGTGACGAGGGGGTCGGGGTCCCGCGGGGGCAAGGGAAGTAGGGGAATTGCCCCCTCTCCTCGAGCGGTTGTGCGCATGCGCATCCTCCTCCCCCGACGTTAAACTCGTAGGGTACACACGTGACCCCCCCCCCCTCTTACGTTAAGCAGTGGACGCAGAGAAAGAGAGAGAGAGAGAGAGAGAGAGATTCCATCGATGATTGTCGGTATCGCTAACTACCGATAGTTGTCGCGTGTATCCCCCCTCTGACTCCTTTGGTGGGGAGGTACAAATGTGGCCTCCCCCTTTTACCTTAAATTCCTTAAAGAGCGGTGCCCAAGCGAATCTTGACGCTCCTGGGATGAGAGTTGGGGGGTGCCCAACCGAGTCTTTACGCTCCTGGGTGCCCGCGCGACCGACTTCTTTTAAGGCGAATAGTGTAGACGCTTTGGAGAAAGAGAGAGAGAGAGAGAGAATACTCGTAGAGAGCGATCCAGTGATCGCTCCCCCATATTTTTTTTTTTTCGTAAGTTAGAAAAAAGGGAATCTTTTTTTTTTTTTTAATTATAATTTATTGAAGTATTAAAAAGGTTTTATTTACAATGCTTTTTTTAGAATTTTTTTTTACATTCAATTGCATGATGTATATATTTATGACAAATGCTACACCACTCTGGTAGTGAACAATTGATGCGTAGGTGACCATATTTTGTACAATTTGTACACCAGTAATGTGGTGTGAGATCTATCTGAGGCTCCATTTGCGTAGCCTCAGTTCTTGTAGCAATGGACTCCGTTTGTGTGGCCATATTTTTCACCTGGGACATATTTGAAAAACATTTTGTTATTTTTTTTTTTTTTGATATTGTAATAACTATTTTACAAAGCAATTATACTTACAAAAATCACAAACTCTTCTTCTTCTTCTTCTTCTTCTTCCTCTTCTTCCTCCCTCTCCTCTAAAGCAATGGCTGGTAAAAAATAAAAGAAAAAATTTTTTTTTCGTAATTCTTCGTTTTGAATAATAATAAAAAAAAAAAAAAAAAAATTGGTCAAATAGTGGGATTGTTAACAGTTTTCAAATATATGTGTCGTAAAATTCTTTTATGATTCTATTTATTGAAATAAACAATCTGTATGGATGGGTAGGGTTTTTTTTCTTTAAAAGAAATTAAAATAAGTACTTACAGTTCATGTGCATATTATGATGAAGCATTGCTTCATATTCTTCAAAATAACGATTATGAGAATCGTTAATTCTTTTGATGTAATCAGACATCGATTCTGCTTGATTTTTATCCTCCTCCTCCTCTACTAGATTTATTGTCACTAAACAACGTTCACTTTCCATTTCTTTAATTTTCTACTTTACTATCCGCACTGATGAACGTTCGAGGACTGAATGCAGCCTCTGAAGAAATCCCGTCGAGAGAGAGAGAGTCTTTATCGTTTATGTTTTCAATATGAAGTTACATTTGATAACAATTAGAAGTGCATTCTTTCTTAATCAAGAAGGATACCCTCTGAATAATCCCCGTATAGAGATATCCATAGATATTTTTTCCTATTGTTTTCAATATGAAGTTACATTTGATAACAATTAGAAGTCCATTCTTTCTTTCTTTCTTAATCAAGAAGGATACACTATACCCTCTGAATAATTCCAATATAGTGATATCTATAGATATTTTTTCCAAACATTGAAATTAAATACGCTTAACATACGATAATATCGTTTGCAAAGAAGTCAAGTGAACAGCAGAAGAAGAAAAAGCTTCAGTCTATAAAACGTACTCTGCAAAGCAGTCACAGTAAAAGCGCTTCAGTCTGTAAAAACGTATTCTGCAAAGCAGTTTTTGTGTCAGGTGTATTGAGAGAAAAGAGTTTAAAACGCATTAAAAAGAAACTTGTTCTTGTTTGTTAGTTTGTTACATAAAAAAGGTAAGAATATATTTTCTTTTTTTAACTCTAATGAGACTAATCATTTTTTTTTTTGTTTTGTTTCATAAAGATAAAAATGCATTATTTAATTGATTTTTTAACTCTAATGAGACTAATTATTTTTTTCTTTTTTTTCATAGAGATAATAATGAATTTCAATAAAATTAATGAATTGGGAAGCGTAATTCCAAAGAATTTCGTTAAATTAAATAGCTTGACGGAAAATAAAGAGTATGATATTTTAGAAGTGGACAAAATTATGACAAAATATGGAATAAAAATAATTGTTAAGCTGTCAGTTGGAGATTGGATGTTCTTGCCTGGCAGAATGGCAAAATTGGCGGAGGATACGGAGCAGTTGCAGCAGCTGCAAAAGGCTGCAACAGCCAAAAATTTAATAATGCTATACAAAGGAGGAAAATATCACAATGTGGAATTTAAATCTAAAGTTTGATTGGTATTTAGTATTCAAAAATAATGAATAAATTTGATACTTATTTATTTAATAAAACAATTGTTTCCTTATTTTTAACTTACATTTCTAACAATATTCGTAAGAGGATTATATTGTACAATTTTATCGTGTATGATTAAACAATAGGCTGTAGTATTATCCGGAATGATTTCCATACACTCGATCTCGAGTTTAACGTCGACCGTGCCGGTTTTTATGGACTCGTTCTGATGCGAGCAGTCGATGACGAAGAGCGGCCCGTACGTCAAAAAGTCCGTATAGTCGAGCATGGGTCTCCCGAGTTTCTCACCAGCGTAATAGGAGGTGAAAAACTTTACATACATGTCGTAGAGGACGGAGTAGCGGGATTTCGTGAAATCAGTGTCGAGACGATCGTACGGATAGGATTCGGAATTCAGATAGAGTTTGACATCGAGGACTTTGCAATGATTAAATCTCAGCACATCCTCGTGCTGATTACTCTTCTTGTTCGTTCTGAACGCCAGAATGACGTATCGCGGCTTCTCCAATTGCGTGGACGCTTTCACGGACCACGTGTGTCGCTGCGACTTGGGCAGAAGGGGATACTCGTAAAGTTCCCAGGTGCGAAAAGCGAGTGACAGACTCTTGTCCTGCTCGACGATACCGAGAAATTGGAGTTTCGTAATTTCGTTCAGGGTCACATGGGGTATTCTCCATTGCACTCGTAGCAGCTTGATCGACGAATCGGTGATTTTCACCGCCGAGTAAATGGCGTTTGTATCGTCGCGCGCGCGAATGAGAACGAGCTCGTGACGCGCGTTAACGACGACTCGCCGATAATCCTCGCAGAATCCCAGCAGCATTTTCAGGGGCACGCAAAAGCTGAAATTCTTAACAGCCGCCTCCTTTTTGAGTCGGTCTTTGGCCGTTGCGACGAACCATCCGGAATGACGTAGACTGGCGCTCTCCTCGGTGCTCAGGGAAACGAGATTCTTCAGAGTGCTGGTAATACCGACGTTTCTGCATCGGTCGATCTCGATACCGTTCAATTCATAACGAATCTCGTCGAAGAGAAAAGCCGCGGAATTGCAGTCGAGCGTAACTGTATCATCGTTGGTGGTGCTCGCGTCACGCGTACCCTCCACCAGCTGGCCCTCGACGTAGAGATAACTCTCGCACGGCAGGAGTATCAAATCTTGCTGCTTTATGGGAATGCGAATCTCGTCGCTGTTCGCCAACGAGGCGTTCGCATACGGATTGTAGGCATGCATCTCCATTTTCGTGATGCGATTGTCGTAGGTCAGCGGTGCGGTGACGTTCAAGGGATCTGCCATTGTTCCACTATGTACTACCTTCGCCCAATCTCTTCACGGTGAATCCCAATGATTGTAAAAATTCGATATTTCTTCTCGTTAGCAGGAAGCTCCTCTTGTCGCGATTTTCACTCCGAGCCGGTGTATTCGACTCCACGTAGGACGAACGACTAGCGAACGTTTCATCCAGTTTCACCGCTTTATAATCCTCGCTACTACTTTTGTAAATTAACATTTCTTAATGTGTAATCTTATGGTAATTTCTTCACGTCCAAAGTCTACGAGACGATCGTCCTGATCGAGGATACGTAACGTGAGACGGTCGATTACTCTGACGATGACCGGTAGATAAATGACGGTTTTCGGTGCCTCCGAGATTTTATAGCCCGGTGGTACGCTGGGAAAGAACTCGTGAATAATGTGTCGTGGTCTACCGTTGGTGTACGCACCACCCGCAATGTTGCACTCGATGCGTAGAATATTTGTTTTCACAATGTCCACGGTATCGTCGGATTCAGCCTGGACGTTCGGCTCGATCACGCGATTCGACGAGAAGCCCAGTAGTGAGCCAATGTTATTCGGTTTTCCAAAGTCAATCGAATATTTACAGAATATTTCACTCTTCAGTGTATTGTTATTCGCTCGTAGAAGAATAACGCTGTCAATGTCTTCTTGAATTTCGTGTCTCGCAGAAATTTGAGACTGCAAAAACTCATTTATGGCACTCAACTCGTAACAGCCTCTGGGTATCGTCAGCACCTTATCGTTATCGTAGTAAAACTTATTATTCGTCTTGTCCATATTGGCTATCGAGTTGAACATTTGCATGTCCACGAGACCGATCTCGTAGCGATCGTCTTGCAGATTGATGGGGGGGAAGAAATCTGAATTTAATACTGATTTACGATCCGATAATGTCACGGTGAAAGACATTTTTGTTTCAAAGTATCTGTTCTCGCAGGAATTTCACGCACAACTGACCGCAATTGCTTTTATCGTACGATTGATATCGATCATGATTGTAGTAGATTGTAACGTTAGGACCAAAGTAACGCACACATTCTTTCGGCGGTTTCAAATTTCCGAAGGAATCAAAATATAGGACGATGTCGTTACGCTTGACGTAGGCTACCCAGTGGGTACCAGGACCGCATTGATCGTCGAGATTCACGATCGCGAACTCGTTGCACCGCGGTCCGTCTAGCGGCAGAGATGTGCGCATAAAGACTCCACGGAAGTATGGTATGCGTCGGCAGATGAGTGCCAATTGTACGTTACTAGTAGGACCTGAATCCGGGAGAGCATCGCGACGACGACGAAATTTTCCCTTATTCATTTTCTTCCTCGACCGTTTTTTTTGTTTTTTTTTTGTTTTTTTTTTCCACGGATACCCTCTCCGACGACTCGCTTGTACGGTTTCAGATAAAGACCTCGGCCTCTCTCGCGCGACGCTTCCATCGCGCGATTGTGACGTTGCATTTCCCGCAATCGTTCTCTCTCAGCTTTTGCACGGTTTACAGCACTCGCTATACCCGATGCTCCTCCTGCCAATGCTCCGACTGCACCTAGTAGTGGAAGTAAAGGTATTATACCACCCCGTTTCCTCGGCATTCGAATTCTTCTCTTCCTCGTAATACCAATTTTTTTCTTGTTGTTGTTCTTTTTTTTAGCCGCTACTGCTTTCTTCATCGCAACAATATTATTATGTAATCCCAAGCCAAGTTTACGCTTAGCATTCATCGATGCCCATACGGCTGCGGCGACCGCGCGTTCACCCAAGGTCGCGTCTCTTGCGTTAATACGTTCACGCGCTCTCCTCGCTAGCACTTTATCGGCCTGATGACGCTCCGGTAGATCCTCGTTGTGCCAATATGCTAAGTCGTGATCGAGGCAGGCCTCGTCCAGCGGATTTATACCACGATCGCCGCGCTCCAATCTTTCGCGAAGTCGAGTGCCGGGTCCGCAATAATTGTAACCGGGAACGTGCAGCTCAAATGGCAATTTTTTCAAGACTTTATTGAAGAACGATCCAGACATTTAGAGCAACTGCTTCTCTTGCTGACAAACGTAACAGTCTTTTATCCGTCTCGGTGGTCCGTCGTGGTGAGTGGTATCAGGTAGATTGTAGTGTTGCAAACAATATTGATATTGCTGCACATCCGAGTCCGCGCGAATGTGCCGAGGTAATCTTTCCCACACACTCGCGATACTGTCTGGAAAGTACTCGAGCAATACGATCTTCGGTATGTGTTCGAGCTGATGATTCGTCAAGTTATGCAGAGAATCGACGACGACTAGCATGAACGCCATCGTAATGGCAACTGACCGAATAGTTCCGTAATTCGCGAAATATAAATGAACGATACGGCTGTTCCCGAAGGTTAATAGCGAGGATGCATTTCGTGAAGCACGTGCCGACTATTCGCGTGACAAATTTGGATGCTCACAATGCTACCGCGCAAATAAAAAAAAAACGTCACGGATCGCTATTACCATCTACGATACGCTGCATAGTTTGCGGTCCGTCGAATTGCGGTAAGACAAACGTGCTGCTGAGCCTCATAGAGAGTCCGCACGGTGTGAGATTCGAGAACCTGTACGTATACTCGAAATCGCTCCAGCAACCGAAGTATCGATATCTGGAGCAGCTTCTGCAGGAAACGGAGGAAATCGGTTACTTTCAATTTTCCAACAATTGCGAGGTTGTGAACGTCGCGGATGCAAAGCCGAATTCCATTTTCATATTCGACGATGTGGCCAACGACAAGCAGGACAATATAAGGGACTACTTTTGCATGGGTAGACATTCCAACATCGATTGTTTCTACCTCTGTCAGACTTATGCGAAAATACCGAAGCATCTGATACGAGATAACGCAAACTTGCTAATAATATTTAAGCAGGATGGAACTAATCTGAAGCATATTTTCAACGATCACGTCAACAGTGATATGTCGTATGAGAAATTTCTCACATTGTGTTCGACCTGTTGGAGTCGCGATTACGGTTTCTTAGTAATAGACAAGGATAGCTCTCTGAGGAACGGTCGTTATCGCAAAGGTTTCAACGAGTACGCCACGATCGAGTGAACGGCCTTGTCAGGCCGGTAAGGTTTCGACCTTGCCGGTAAGGTTTCGGCCTTGTGAATGTCGATAATCATGCCGGTAAGGTTTCACGATCACGGCCTTGAGTGTCAGTTTGATACTGGAGCGCAGGCTGTTCGGATCACCGTGTCAGGTCGGTTAAAACCCGTGTCGGTTCGGGGAGAATACAGCATCGCAACAGGTCGGTTAAAAACCGTTCAATTCGGGGGAAAGCTGTTTTATACAGCATCGCGATGGATGAAAAATCGCTTCTGAAGAGGATCGCCAAGACGAGCGAGGTCATTCGCGACAAGCATCGTGCCTTGAAATCGGAGAAGGCGATAATGGAGAGCAGTTTGAATGAGACATTCAAGCCGATAGTCGAACCATTGAAGAAACTCGTTTCGCAAACGGAGGATAACACAAATAATAATAGTTCGTTTGTCAAATACAACGATAAATTGAAGAGGGGAGCCTATTTCACATCGACACCGCATAAACGAGCAAAGAATCTTAGTAGTAGTAATATTAGTGAAACTATTACGAATCCATTGGATTTCATGACCGACGAGGACGACGAGTCTTCTATAACCGATCAACCGTCGCCCGATTCAAAAAAAAGTTTGCTAGAAAAATTAAATGTTGATGAAAAACAGGAACCAGGCTTGTTTCAACATGTCTTTCAACATATTCAATTACATCCGATCCCTGGCAAGTATACAGGGTGTAACGAAACGACCGCCTTTTCTCGTAACTGGAGGTTCGGGGTGACCATCCAAATGCACGTGTAAAATTTTGTTCGAATCGTTCAATGGGTTTAAAAGTTATTTCCATTTAAAACTCACCCTTTTTCGGTCCTTTTCGAACGACTTTAACTGTGCATAATAAAGTGGAGAAAGTGAAAAAACAATTGACGAATACCCCACTAGAATGTAAAAATTATCGATCGCGCGCGATAATACATTTGCTATTTATTTCATTAATTTGGCTATTAGATTAATTTTAAAAATAGCAAAATCCTTTTCATTACAATTCCAAATCAATTCAATACAAGTATCATTGACTGAATTGATGGAAAGAGGGAGAAGATAGAATGAAAAGGAAAGTATCAAAAGCTAAGATGTCACGCGACTGCACTGATAATTTAATAGGAAACACATCAAGGCATTTTCTTTCTACAAACGAAGGTAAAAAGAATTATTTAAAATCAATTCATTGATGATAGAAAAAATTAAACTTACCCATTATTGTTCTCCAAGTTCCTTTACACCGAAGTTTTTGAAAAAGCTTCAAACTGGCTCCTCGATGATTTCCAGAATGCACACTTTCATTGATTTTGCATTTAAGAACTCGCGAATTTAAGCAAATTAGGTGTTAACCTACGTTTCTTCAAAACACCGGTTAATTTGACACTTTTTGAACTGTTTGAAGTAGGCTGAAAAAAGAGACACAGAGAGATAGAATAATCAATAATTCGTTTCGACCACTCTTAATCACCCTACTTCAAACAGTTCAAAAGTGTCAAATTCTCCAGTGTTTTGAAGAAACGTAGGTTAATACCTAATTTGTTTAAATTCACAAGTGTTTAAATGCAAAATCAGTGATAGTGTGCTTTCTGGAAATCATCGAGGAGCCAGTTTGAAGCTTTTTCAAAAACTTCGATTTAAAGGAACTTGCAGAACATTTAATGGGTGAGTTTAGTTTTCTCCTTCATCAATGTATTGATTTTGAATCATTCCCTTTAGCTTCGTTAGTAGAAAGAGAATGCCCTCATGCATTGTCTATTAAGTTATCATTGCGCTCGCGCGATATCTTAGCTTTTGATACTTTCCTTTACATTGCGTCAACTCGCTCTTTCCATCAAATCAGTCAATGATGCTTGTACTGAATTGAATTGGAATTGTAATATAAAGGATTTTGTTATTTTTAAAATTAATCTAATAGCCAGATTAAAGAATTAAATAGCAAAAGTATTACCGCACGCGATCGATAATTTTAACATTCTAGCTGGGTGCTCATCAATTGTTTTTCACTTTCTCCACTTTCCATTATGCAGTTAAAGTCGTTCGAAAAGGACTGAAAAAGGGTGATTTTTAAATAGAAATAACTTTTAAACCTCTTGAACGATTCGAACGAAATTTTACACGTGCACTCAGTTTGTCACCCCGAACCTCCAGTTACGAGAAAAGGCGGTCGTTTCGTTACACCCTGTATTAAATTACTTCTGACTGATAGGGATAACTTGATTGATCGTGCTTTTGGACCTCGTTATGAAGATGATCAACTGACGCTTGGTAAATGTAAATTTGAAATAAGTCATGAGGGAGATATTATTCTCGATAAGACGTTATACACCGGTACAATGGGTACTTATGAACTAATTTTCATGAGAGAACCCAATCGAGCCATTATAAAACCCGACGATTTGGAACAATACAAGAGTATTCTCAATCAAACTAAAGCGCATAAACTGTTAAACGATAGCCTAAAACAAATCAAAGGTAATAGAGGTGCTAAATATACAGAAATTATGAAACCATTGCTATTGGGAAAACCTATTTTACCGCCTTATCGGTTACCATCAACATCACGCGCAAGAAAATCGTCAACTTCTGACGCGTCAACATCGGGCGCAAGTAAACCGTCGGGCGCAAGTAAACCGTCGGGCGCAAGTAAACCGTCGAGCGCAAGTAAACCGTCATCAGCATCATCGAAAAAAAAGGGTAAAGGTCTTATGCGTGTCACCGAGGGACCAATCAACTACGTACATTGGAACGATCCGAATGAATTGATCGAACGTTTGAGACTTTTGATCGCGTCGGTGGCTGCCGGTAATAAGAGTCATCACAACGAGATACAGTCGATAATCGAGGAGTTGCGCGACGAGGATCTCATCGTATAAAGAAAGTTGCACGTTACACTCTTACCTCAGTGTAATATCAACGTCTTTCGGTAGTACGAGGTAAAAAAAAAAAAAAAAATAAATGTCTGACTCCTGCTGCTGTGAAATTTGCATTTGTTTAACATACATCGTAGACTGTATACTCTCGACATTACGAGCCATCAAAAAGAGGAATAATAACGAGGAACAGGAGACTGATTTTTGAAATGTCGATAAATAAATTTGGAATTGGACTGGATGGTGAGAGTAGGAAACACGAACCAAATTTAGAACATTTACTGCATGAATTCAAACAATATCTGACAATGACATTGAATAAACATAATGAACAATTTGAGAAAAAGATGGACCAAATTTTTCAAACAATTTGTGAAAAATTGGATGATAAAGTGAGTAAAAGAGATCTGGAAAGAGCAATACTTAGCAACACTTTTCATTAGGAATTTCTAAGAATCTGTCTATTTTTTGAAAAAAAAAAAAAAAAAAATGAGCAAAGAAAAGATACAGTTGGTGGAGGAGCTCCATGCACCGGCGAGGATAAATTTTCCACGCAGAAGAGTCATCGTGCGCGGCTTCGACGATCTCTGGCAGGCCGATCTTGTTGATATGCGCAATTACGTCGATGCAGGTTACCAGTACATTCTCACTGTAATCGATACCCTCTCAAAATACGCTTGGTCGGTGGCATTGAAGACCAAGAGCGGCGGAGAAGTGACGACGGCAATGACGAGAATCCTACTGAAGGACGGCAGATGTCCGAAAAATTTACAGACCGACAACGGCAAGGAGTTTTACAACAGTGACTTTCGGGCGTTGATGAAGAAACGCGGGATAAATCACTACTCGACCTACAGCGTGATGAAAGCGTCGATAGTCGAGCGCTGGAATCGTACGTTGAAGACGGAAATGTGGAAACGATTTACGTTGAACGGTAATTACAAGTGGCGCGCTATGCTGCAAGAGTTGGTGGACGCGTACAATGCGCGAAAGCATCGTACCACGGGAATGCGTCCCGTGGATGTGAAACCCGAGCATGCAGATAAGCTACTCAAGACAGTATACAGCCACATCAAGGTCGCAGGTCGTGCCAAGTTCAAAGTCGGTGATTTCGTACGAATCAGTAAATACAAGCAGATGTTCGCCAAAGGCTACACGCCTAATTGGACTACCGAAATATTCGAGGTGGCGAAAGTGCAGAGGACCAATCCCGCTACGTATCTCCTCAAGGATTCCAGGGGTACGGAACTGTTGGGTGGATTTTACGAATACGAGCTTTCGAAAACCATCAATCCCGATGTGTATCTGGTGGAGAGAGTATTGCGTAGAAAGGGCGATAAAGTGTTCGTTAAGTGGCTGGGATTCGAGAGGACGCACAATTCCTGGATAAATAAGAGCAATGTTTTATAATAACTTTTATTAAGATGTATCAAAATATAGAATAAATAAATAAATAAATAAATAAATAAACAAATTATTTTAGACTATAATGTCCCCGGGGTAGAGTCGCCGCGGTGCCGGGTGTAACGAAACGCTTGTCGTCGTACGGACTGAGGGCGACCTTTCTCTGACTGATCGAGAAAACCTGGTGCAGCCTCGATCGAATCAAATTTTGACTGCGAGACTGTACGGTGAAATTATCCAAGCAATCCTTGTAGTCGTCAAATGTTATATTTCTATCGATAACGTAACCTTTGACACCTTTGGCTTTTTTGGTAATTCTCGCACAGTCCTGCACCTTGAAAGTATACATTTTTGCCCTCAGTCCTACGAACTCGGTCATGACACGACCATTGTTCTCGTCCTTCATCAGACCGGGTATCTTTTTGTTGACGCGTGGCAAGTCATACCGATTATCGTCAGGATAATCGCTGGTGTCGAATCGCGCGAGATCGCGTTTCATGACCGAGTAAACGTCGTCGCACTCGACACTGTATATCAGACTGTCCATGTCGGTATACATCGCTCTACATTTACCGCCGAATGTAGGAAGCATATAGTCATAGTGGAATTCATACAAGCAAATTTTTGAAATATCTAAAATACTCATTCCCACGTAAATGGGTTTATCAAATTTCGCGGACAATTTCGACAATTGAATCGCGACCAAATTCTCGTTGAAAATCGCGAGACTGTGAAAATTCGGTTTGGAAATCAGGCTTTCCGCCCCGTATCTTCCCTCCCACTTGGCTGCGAGCCTCACGTCAACTCTATTCCTCACGTTCTCCATTGTTTTACCGAAAACCGCGTTGTTCATCAACTTGAAGAGATTCCTCTCAAATTCGTTGGTGGACGCGGTGCGCAAACGCGTGTTCAGCTCGATGTAATCGCGTAGCCAGGTGGACTGCTGAAACTTTAAACCGCGATGTATACGCTTCAGTACGAGTCCATTACGCATACATTGTTGCAGAGCGCGATAATGTATTACGTAACGGGTCTTATCGTTTAAAGTGGCCAGCAGCTTCTCCTGGCTCGCGCCCGGCGGCTTCTCGCGCACCATGCAGAACGGTAGGTCCGCGTGTTTGTCGTGAAGCTCGCGCGGATACTCCAAATCGACCTCCAAAATATAACCCTCGGGATGATCCGTGGGTATAGCGGAGACATCGAGATTGGCAGCGTCCTCGATCCATTGGAATCCATGGGTGGGCAGCGGCTGACACATTGCCCACCCATACAGATTGTTTACGTCGTAATACATGAGATATTTCGACGGTTCCGCCGGATCGTAGTCCCGCATATACCGATTGTTGGCCCTCTCGTAACGATGGGAGCACTGACTCAAACCACCGCGTATACCGCGCTCCACGAACAGCAACATATCCACGTCCGTGAAAAGCTCCAGCCTGATTCCCGTATGCTTCAAAATCGCGTTCCAGGTGAAGCCCGGTAGCGTATAATAATGGGCTGGATCCAACTCATAATTTAGCATGCAACTATCGCGAAAACTTTCGAAAACATCGGTCAACAATAGGACATCGGTCTTCAGGTACAGGTCACTGTACTCCCCAAGTGTGCGCATGTGGAATTTGGTCCATACCTCTACGGCATGATTGTATGCTTCCTCGCTGATATCGCTGTCGGTCAGTCTGTTGCGAAACGACTGTCGCGGTGGTAAAGCCGTCTCTTCCAATCTAGCCGCGCTATCTATATAGTCGTAAGGAAAAATACCTTTCCTCGTAAGCAAATTCAACTGTTCGACGCTCAATTCCGAAAATTGTGACCTCAAATTTGTCAGCTGAGATTCCGCCAAGTACGAGCTCAATTTGTCCAAACTGGAGGCCATGAATTTGAACGAATCGATAAATCTCAGCCGTATATTATAATTTCGCAGATATTTGGTGAATGAAATGTATTTTTCCTTATGCACAGGCAGCAGATATACCGATCCCTCGTACAAATTAGCGATCGTCTCGAAAATGAAATGTGAATCATAGCCGGAAAAATTGTGGAAAATGACTGGAATGACATGCGAATCTTTGAAATTTAAATTACAATTATTGTGAGCCGGTCCTCTGTATCTGCCGGTCAGATGATCGTGATCGCGAATTCGTAGTTGATTCGGAAGAAACGGCTTTTTGCATATATGACAATTGGGATCATTATAGTGACGCGATCGTTCGCTAATACTAAGATTATGCATGGGCACGACAGTCCCCAGTTTCTCGCTCGCGATGCGCGCAATGACCTCGAGCTCGCGTACGAACCATTCGATGCAGTCGGCACCCCGATGAGCATCGTATTTCGAGAGTGACGCATCGCGAGCACTTTTTAAATAATAGCCTACACTCATAGGTTCATGCTTCTGATAAATATCACTACTGTTCGATTGTTCAACTTTTGATAATATGCACTCCAGATCCGCGTATACGACGAATGGCACTCGTTCCCCATTTTTGATGTTCTTGAAGGAAACCCAGCGATCCTCGGACTCTCTCGGTAACATCAATCGGAGATTATCGTTGAGCTGCGAGCAATCCTGCTCATGCGACTCCAGCCTCTCCACTGTGCGAAAGTAGTGGAGACATCTAAAAAAAAAAAAAAAAAAAAAAATAAATAAATAAAACATATGCAGTTATATTTGTATCATTATTAATACATACCGATCGCATATATAATGCGCATTTTTGCTCTTGGTGAATTGACTTCGCACCAATCTCGACAGATTCCTTATGCACATGAAATGTCCTGCCCCCTGTTCATCGTTGACGAGAAGAAGATTAGCATGCCTCGATCTCTTCTTCTTCGTCACCTGAAGCGGTACGATTTTTGCGTCGATATTTGGCTCTTCATTCTCCAAGGTAAAGATGTTAACCGACACGTCATTATCCGTCTCGAATTTCGGAATCTGTTTTAGCGTAGTCGGAAAGGTTAGGCTACCGACGTCTAAAACCGTCCGAAAATGTGGATAAGAGGACGTGCGCTTTGGATTAGCCGTAGGTTTTGCCGGATAGAGTGCCGCCGTCACGGACCACGCGAAACATGCATTATCACTGGTTTCTAAATTTATCAGAGCTTTCCTACTCGTGATAGCGGATGGTATATTAATTCTACAACCCGCGTGCAACGGGTTAAAACGATTAATGTTAACTATTAAATAATGAATTTTGTGCAAAGCCCATCCACTATCACGCTCTTGAAATTCACTTAATTTTTTCATTATAACGTCTAAAATGTTTTTCCTATACCAATCACTAAAATTATCAGTCTTATACAATGTAGCATTAGTCGTACTAATGTTTTTATCATCATTCTGGTCCTTAGAGATGAATTGTCCGTTAAATACACAATTAACCTTAACACTATTTGCACTAACAAATACCTTATCTATACGCGTACGCATTAATACTTCCGCGTCTACTAAAAAATCCTTAGGCTCTATATAATTACTATTAACTACCATGCCGCTGCATATTCAACTTCGAAACGCCGAATCAAGCTCCTCCCAGGTAAGTCCTTGTACGTCATTGCTACAACCAGCCCCTGATTTAATATAATTCAATTCCCTCTGCGCTCGTAGCAACAGACACTTTATACACGCGATTTCGGCAAAATTCTTCTGACGCGTTCCAACGGGTAAAGCTCGATCCGCGTTGCTCAATCGTCGAATATGCTCGCGACATTCCAGTACCCACGCATCGTACTCATTCGCACTATTAATTGTAAAAAATTTTCTTCGCAATTCAGTCGACATTTTATGTTTTTTCTTAAAGAAATGACTCTGTCATACGGTGAACAACAACAATAAATTAATAATTGCGAATGCGTCTCTCCCGAAGAGTAACGCTTATATATATCGAATAGAGAATGGAAGTAGGGGTATCTACACATCCCATTGTTTCGTCCGAGAGCATACTGACATTTATATACATTGTTTTTTTCAGAAGTCTTTTATTCCTTTATATATTGATCATATACAGATTTCATAAAGTAAACATTTTGCAGTGAACATATACCATAATGATTCATACACTTGGGTAACGGTGGTTCGAAATTTTTACTCCATCCAAGACTAAATTTACCCCACTCACACTCCTTCGCATTGTATATATTTTCTAAGTTGCAAATTTTTCTCAACCAATCATATTTCTCCCGTCCTTTCACGAAAATCCAATCTTCATCGTACGACGTTACATACTTTCTTATTACATCTTTATGCTTGTAATAAGGTGAATGACCGTCGGTCCAATTGAATCCATGTCGATTAAAATAAAGCCAACTTTTAAAAAAAAATAAAATTATATACAAAACATTACATTCAAAAAAAAAAAATACTTACTCATTCTGTTCTCTCTCGAGATCGCTCAACCAAGCTTCTTGAAATGGTGGTGAAAATACATTGTGATACACTTCATTATCACGCAACACCGCAAATTCTTTAACTATAAAACTCTTGTCGGTCAATACAAAACCTTGAAAATCAACGAATGTCGGTGTCATTATCGTCGTCGTCAGTCGCTCGATGCAATACTGAACGATCTTTTTTTTGTTGCATTTAAGAAAATATTAAAATTTAATGTTTTTTTTTTTTTTAGGAGGGGATATTTTCTAAGAATGGACTCCTTATCGAATGTAACTTTATTTTTTTCCCATTGTTAGTTTCTTCGGAAAAAAAAAAAAAAAAAATATCTTACGGAGATTAAGAAAGAATGGACTCCTTATCGAATGTAACTTTATATTTTAAAGAAACGATAAAGACTTTCTCTCTACGGAGATATTTCTTCGAATGACTCATTTCAGTTTTTTTCTTCATCGAGAATAGCACGAGCGCAACAATGCATAGAATAACTCACATAATGGATATAGAAGCTTTCTTAGTTTATAAAAAAGAACTTAAATATAAAGATATAGCTATAATTGATTTAAAAAGTAACCAAATTTCTTACGCATCTTTTCGTTTGCGTGACAGTATGCAAAACCTTAGTGAGAAAGACAAAAAAACTGTGTGGTATTTGGTCAATATGGTGCATGGTATAAAATATAGTGATACGGGATTCGAGAAATACGAGCAAGAGGATGTGGAAGATTTTATTAGAGGTTGCCTAACGTGCGAGAATCCCGTAGTAGCCTACAAGGGAGGGAACATTGAAAAAAATCTATTGAATAGGATGAATGTGGATAATATCAATTTAGAAGTGTATGGTTGCCCTAAGTTTAAGGATTTAATTAAATTATATGATTTTGAAAAAACTCCGTGCAATTTACACGTTCGAGAGAAGAACTTGAACAATGAACGTATCCACTGTCCGTACGAGGAGGTGTCAGTTTTTGCCAAATGGATAAAAGCAAAAATGTAATTTTTACAAACTCATAGAGGGAGTGGAAAAAAACTATATTGAGAAATAAATAGGGTAAAACAAATCCTCGCAGCCTCATTCAATCTTACAACATCGTCGGTGCTGGACATACAGTAAGAAAAAATGAGCTGCGAAAAGTGTAAATTAATCATGATTCAAGAGGATATTGTTCCTCTTCCACCCACTCCTCCCAGAGAATTGACAGAGGAATACGTCAATCGAATTAACGATTTCTTCAATCGTTACTTCGAAGAGTATGAACGGAAACTGCATCATTATTTGCATAAAAACTGTAAGTATTTATTTAATAATATAATATTTTTACATTTCCATTATTATTATTATTATTATTATTATTATTATTTGTATATTTTTCTTAAAAAAAATAAAGTGAAGAAAGACGAAGAGACTGAGGAAGAAGATAAAGAGCAGAAAAAAAAATAGAGGAGGAGGAGGAGGAGGAGGAGGAGGAAAAATATATTGAGACGAAGAAGGAAGAAGAAGATAAAGAGCAGAAAAAAAAATAGAGGAGGAGGAAGAGGAGGAGGAGGAGGAAAAAGATATTGAGACGAAGAAGGAAGAAGAAGATAAAGAGGAGGAAGAATGTAAGTATTAACTTTATCTTTTTTACCTTTTCATAATTATTACCTGTTTGTATTTTTAAATTAAAGTGAAGAAAGACGAAGAGAAACAGACCGTGGAAGATATTGAGTCAAAGGAGATGAAGAAGGAAGAAGAAGAAGAGGAGAAAAAAATAGAGGAGGAGAAGGAGAAAAAAGTAGTGGAGGTGGAGGAGGAGGAGGAGGAAAAAGATATTGCGTCAAAGCAGACTAAGAAGGAAGAGGAACCACCACATTTCTTTTTCTTTTACTATTAAATTATTTTATAGAAACATATTCCTTTATCAAATAAATGGAAAAATATTATTATTATTTCTGTTATCATTAAATTAAAAACTACAACGATCGTTCAACCCCCCTCCCCCTGATCCTCAACCTTTGAATTACGCGAAAAAATGATTAAACAATATTATTATTATTATTATTATTATTAACGTTCGTCGTATCAGGTCTCTATTGAAATTCTCTTTGACTGCGTTCCGCTTCTCGGATAGGAGGCTAATACGTTTTGATAAAGAGTAGACTAATATGTATGTATTGATAAAGAAGAAAGAAAGGTATCAGATTAACTACAAAATACGTGTGTAACCAGTAAGTTCATATTTCATTGGAAGATCGTTTTGCATCTGAGCGACTAGTGACGAAAAATCTTGAGATCATTTTAACGCTAGCAACGACAGTGACAATGTTCTGTGATACACCTAAAAAACGAGACATTTTTGAGGATAATCCTGATTTTTATGCCTTGATTGAAGACCTTGTGGGGATAATAAGTGAAATAGAGGAAGAGGACGAAGATTTGTTGAGGAATCCGGAGGATAATCCTGAATTTAGCGCCTTGGTTAAAGAACTTGTGGAAATAATGGGTGAAATGGAGGAAGAAGTGCAAGAGGACGAAGATTTGTTGGGTGACTATCCTGATTTGATAGTACTAGTTGAAAAACTAGTGGAGCTCAGAAATCGAATACAAGAAGGGCTACAGCAAGCGGAGCAAGAGCGGGTGGAATAAGAGGAAGAAGAAGAAGAAGAAGAGCATGAGGAGGAGGAGGAGGAGGAGGAGGAGGAAAACGAAGGAGAAGCAGCGAAAGCCTAAAAATCGCATTGTGATTTTTGTAAGTATATTTGCTTTGTTAAAAAAAAAAAAAAAAAAATTGAGCTATTACTTTGCGATAAAGAAAAGTAACAACATTAATTCAAATATGTTTGAAGTGAGAAATATTGGGGGCTGCGCAATCTGAGACTTTCGTCACGGGGGAACACAAGTTACGAGCCTGAGGTACAACTTACTTCGACGATGAAAAGTACTATGGAGCCTAGCTGTCTCAATGCCGATTGTTTTCAATACCAATTGTTAAAAAAAAAAAATGTAATAATTGTAAATAATAAAGTGGGTTTTTATCAAAATCTACGTGTACTTATACGTTCCCTTAGTTTCTCTCTCTCTCTATTACGATCGGTAAGTAAAATTTAAACGTTCGAAAGTGTGACTGCATGAGAATGTAGCGGCGCGAAAGAAATTCAATATGTTTAGATTAAGATATGTAATTCAATCTAAAGTAGAGATAGCTAAAAATTAAAAGCAACCTAGACCTCAGTAGTGTTTCCCACAGTGAACGAAATGGATTCAAACCAACAGAAAAAAATCAGTTTGCCTGACGAAATGGATTCAAACCAAAAGAAAAAAATAAGTTTACCAGAAAAAAAATTTACATTAGAAGATATTGAAAAATGTGGAAAGCCTGTAGCTATTGTGAAGCCATTTAGAATTGTACAACAGCCAACACCGCAGGTAGTTGTGTCAAATAGATGGAGACTTCTGCAGCAGCAGGAGCAGCAACCACTTCGCAGACCTTTAAATGCACCGCTGCTGCCTGCTGCTGCTGCAGATGCTGGTGCTGCTGATGCTGATCATCAACCTGCGCCATTGTAAGTATAATTTCATTTAAAAAATAGCTTTTACTATTTTGAAAAAGAAGAAGAAGAGTAACAACATGTTTTCAAATATGTCTCAGGTGATTATGCAAACCACAATGGAAGTACAAGCAGTAGCAACAAGCAGAATCCCACGAAGAAGAAGAAGAAGAAGAAGAAGTTTGCAGTGTGTGTGTGTGTGTGCGTGTGCGTGTGTGTGTTAGTTAAAAACATGTATTTTAAATAATAAAGTGAGTTTTTTATACCGAAAGGCTTTTTTCCCATAATCTGCGTGTATTTATAATTAACCGTTCCCTTAATTCCTTTCATAAATAAAAAATTATTTTAAACAATATTTGTTCTCTCTCTCTCTCTTGTATGACTTAACGTAAGGGGGATGGGGGGCTCTCTCTCTCTCTCTCTCTCTCTCTCTCTCTCTCTCTCTCTCTCTCTCTCTCTCTCTCTCTTTTGTACGGATTAACGTAAGGGGGGCCACGTGTGTACCCTACGAGTTTAACGTCGGGGGAGGAGGATGCGCATGCGCACAACCGCTCGAGGAGAGGGGGCAATTCCCCTACTTCCCTTGCCCCCGCGGGACCCCGACCCCCTCGTCACCCGGTCATAGAATCCCCTTAGCTACTCTACTACTATTTATACTTATTATAACTCTAACGCTCTCTAGTTCATTGTATCTTTTTCTTAATTTCTCTAACTATCTCCCGAGTCTTATCCACCCCCTCTACCTTCATACTTGAGGACTGAGCTACCGTTTCCGACCGTGTCACTATCATTAAGTTAAGTTTTCTTAAAGTTCTGAATCTTGTGGCCTAGACGGCCTGGCGCCCAACAATATTCGCGATCTGGTCATCTATTAAGTGATATAGGTTAAATTTATCTGTTATTAGTACTTAAAGATAGTGGCGAGGAAGCCGAATTTCTCTCTGTCGCTCGCGGCAGGAGATTTCGCGTTACAATTGGCGCCCAACGTGGGGCCCACAAGGGAGAAGTTCTCTAGTCGTTACTCTGAATATTCATTCCTGTGTATTGTAACGTTATTCCCGTCAGTGCGAGGGGCCACTCACACTACGGGTTTTCCCATTACCTTCGCCCGTCCTTTTCTATCGGTATCAGGGCGCCAGTTGGTCAGTTGGGTGGCCAACAACCCTACGTTATCAATTGGGTCCTTCGACCCCATTCTCTATGCATCTTATACGGCCCTGCGGCCGTGCATATGGACGGTAGCGGTAGCCAGGGTCGCTCAGTATGCTAGGTCGTGGAGAGAGGGGAGGGTTCCTTACGGAAGTCCGAGCCTCGCAGACCTGCCTGCTGAGGGGCATACATTTCTCCCTCACCACCCACACCCAGGTGGTGGTGAGGAGTGCGGGAACATGCGGTATCAATTGCCAAAGCATAGCGTTTTGCCAGGAGCGGACCACCACGGAGGCAATGTTCACGGCCCGTTCAGCCATAGCGCAAGCCTATGGGATTACGGAGGGCACCGGGACACATTCCAACGGGCTAACTACGCCCCTGCACAACCCACTATGCATTGGCCGGTATCCAGTCGTGACGTACGTGCAGGCTGGCCTATAGCACACGCCTCACGTACGCGAACCGACCCATGGATGTCTGAGTGCCGCGTCACGCGCTCACCAGCACGCACGGACACATCAGCACAGTCCCATGGTCGCGTTCCAACTGCCTGCTATGGCAGTCTGCGCACGACATTCGCGCAGCCTGCTTGACGCGCGTAACCAGCGTTCAAGCCAGACTCGATGTTCTATCTCCCCTCCTCGTGGGGACTTATAGACACTGTCATTGTTTTAGGACTCCCCGAGGCCGCTTCTCCTTATCTCAGGTTGCCTGGGTTGTTTGGCCTGGCCCTGCCTTACTTCTCAGGACAACCTGGACATCGTTTACTGGAGCGCCGGTCTTTTCATCCGGGCCTCTGCCTGTCAGCGGGGTCTATCCTTGACGTTAGCTATAATCCACTCGTGAGCCTATCTCACGAGTCGGTAACGTAGGGATTAATAATATCCACTGTTCGGTAGCTTTTATGTTCTTTATTCGGTATTTCGTATACGTAACGGGGAACTTCGTTACAGTATATATTTAGCTGTTCGAGATTGGGAGGAGCAGAAAGTGTTGCGAAGTAGATTCCGCATTTCTCTGTTATATCTCCCATCTCTATTGCGCTCACTATAGACGGCTAGACCGACAGCCTCTAGCCGCTCTATCTGTCCCTCTCTCCGCGGCGCACTTGCGCGTCTTCTGGCCCTGGCGCGTCGCGGCCGCGAAGCGACGCTACTTGCGCGCTTGGCCACTAGGTGGCCAGCGCGCGCAGCAGCTCTCTCGCTGGCAAGATTAGTGTCGCGTAATTATATAGATGGGTCCTTGTTAAGGACCCATCGCACCTCAGCCTTGCTCGACCGCTGCCTTTGACCGCAGCAACAGCAGCATCTTTTGACGCCTCCACGGCTTTTTTGTGACGCCTCCACGGCAGCGCCTCCACCAGGCCATTCAAGAGCGCCTCCACCGGCGAACTCATTGGGTACCATACTTTGGTAAGTATCACCCACCACCCACCGCCTACCAAGAGGGGGTAGTGTGTAATTTGACCCAAAAAATTTTGAAGTAGTCAGGGCTACTCTATCTAATATATAAATATGGTGGAAAGTAACCGGAAGTCGAGATTATGCGTAGAAAGTGTGCGCAGATTACTTGTGTTTACGTGAAGTCAAATGTGTCAATTCAGTAAGCAAAAATAGGTTACGAATGTGAGAAAACCAATGCAAAGGAATTAATTATTATTTTAAGTACGAAAAGAAATTTCTATTGCATTCTATCGGTGCAACATAAGATAAGTATCTGTGAACTCGTGTATGATTCTGTGTGAATACGTTACTTTGTGAAAAATTTGTAATTTCAGATAAAAATAACTAAATACAGGAAGGTCAGGTATCAAGGTATTATTCAACTGAATCCTAAGTATTTTTTTTTAAATCTTGACTGAGACAAGTCGCAATTTCTCCTCCACCCTCTTAAATGTAAGGTATGTTTATAACTCTTAGTTTTATTCTCTTCGATTCACCATTTTACATTATGTTACTTTGACTGCACTGACTATAATTTTGTAATAAGATTATATTGTCATATTATGAATTATATTTACATTGTATAAGTATCATCCAATGCAGCTTCACTTCATACTATCTGTTTCTCCTGTGTGAAAGTTAAATATTTTAAATGTCGTAAAGTATTATGCTTGCTTACACTTTTGCCTATAAATACAAAAAGTTTTTTAAATTGAAGCTGCTGTCAATGAGGTTTAATTACTCTTACTGCACTTTGGTGTAATATAATAGATAACTGAGCATGGTAGCAAGTGTTAATGCAAAGAAAAAATACGATTAGCTCTATTTCAATTATATTACATTTTGAATAGCTTGTGTATAGGACAAACTAGTAATATTAGCAGATTGAAATAAGTTTGATTTTTCATTAAAATGCCTTTCCTAGGGTCATTATCAAAGATGAAATGTTTCCTTATTTAGATTTATTAACAATCACAAAATTTACTAATTATCCATGGTACTTACTTAAATACAATATGCATAAGTGCTTCAATTATTTTTAAATTTAATGCGTAAGAGAGATATATATTAAAATTTTATTTATATGGTTAAACTGTTCATGTTTACAGCTGAAGAAAATTTATTGCCAGAGATGATTGAAGAAAGTTGTATAACCTTTATTGGCTTTACGTTGGAATAACCATTTAGTATTGGTCAAATTGCAGAAGTCTTTTATGATAACATCAAACATGACAAACATGTTAGGAAACCAACAGAAAAGCAGCATCTGTACATAGTTTACACGAGAATTTTACCTTGTGGATATGAAAGGATATGTAAGTACAATTACAATGATTGATTGACGTACAAATCATTTGTCTCTATATTATTTCCGCACAGGTACCTAAATGTTCTCATTTTAGATATCTCAAAATATTAAACAAACATTAGATTACCAGAGGATTTAGAAAAACACTGAAGGAAAATAAAATAATTCTAAATAATAAGGAGGATTTCCATTTGAATGTACACATTAAGATACGTAGCAATTATTTTCATATGAAATTTAATACTAATCCATATCTATAGGAATATGATGCTTTGTGAAAATCTTTCTTATTTTAGAAGAAACGATCAAAGGAAAATATAAGAAATCAATATACTTAAGGATACTGTAGGATATATTATTGCTATGGTCCATAATTGATCAATTCTAAAGCATAATAATTGGGAATGATATGGTATGTAATTCTTTCCTTAATAAATTTAAGTTTGTTGAAAACTTTCACTTTACTGATTGCAGTGTATATTCAAATCAAGTTTGCAAATATAAGCCCTGTGTGATATCCTATAATGAAATGCCAACACCAATAGTAGCTTTAATAAATTGCTTTACTTTTATAATACTTTGTAGATTCAGTGAAGCTACATTATCCTAGAAAATATTATTTTAATCGTTAACAAATAGTTGTTTGTCTGAGCGACTTTTCTTCTCATTCGTTATATATGCATGCTGCTAGTTCATATAAGCTTAAAATATTCTTTTAAACTAATTTAAATTGATAATACCGAGATGCATACATTTTTTTTAAATACAAAAAGCAAAAAAAGTATTAATTTATCCTTAACGTTTACAGCTTAACAACTGGCTCTTCTACAAATATTAAACATCTTCAAAGCAATATATTGCAAATTGCCATTCATTTGCTGTGCTAGACAAGAATCAGTTACATACGAAATATGAAAAGTGGTTCATTAGGATCTGGCAAAACCTACGTTTTCTTACTTCAAATCAATTGGAAAGGAGAAAGAAGCGTGACAGAATAAATAAAATATTTAATAATTTATTCAATAATTATCTTTTAATATTCAAGGTAAGCAAGTTCGTCGGTTATAATCAATTTTTTTATTTAAGTTAAATTTACCAGCAATAAAGTAGACTCGATTCCCTTATTAATTCGCTCAATTTTAGAACATTCAGTAAAGTCAAACTGATAATCTGAAAAATAAAAAGTATTTAGCTTTATAATTTACAAATATGACAAAAGTTGTTTTACCTGTACTTTTTATTAGGCCCTTAATCCTATATTTGAGTTTTTTATTTATTAATACGGATGTATCAATAAAAGTATTAACAGAATGCAATTTTTCTTTTTCAGAAAGGCTTCTGGTAATTCGTTTTTCTAAAGAAGACCATCCTTTTTCATCATCCCAGAGCCATTTTGTTATGTCTTTACAAAACTTTCGTTTGTTCACGATATTTTTTCCGTAACCTTTTTTAATTTGTTCCACTTCAAGGTCATAAATTTTTATTAATTCAATCAATTTCCCTGAAAATTAATTTTATTTTTTTTCTCATTTTAAAGATGAAGCGTATTTTTTGTATCTAAAGAACAATGTTTATCGTTTATCTCATTGTAGGGTATATGTATAAAAGCGCCAATTCCTTTCTTTTATTTTGTACATTAGTTTTATCATAACTATTATCACTTCATAATAACGTAATTTTGTCTATGTTAAAACTTATACTAATCTTCGTATTGGATTTATGAAATATAAAAAAAATTTCTAGTTTCCTCAGAACAAATCTTTAAAAGCTGTTAATGTTATAAATTCAATGTCTTTCTTCTTTGATTGCATATTTTTTTATATTAAACTTGTAGAGCGTAAATTAGTCTGTACTTTTAATTGATGGCTGGATGACTGCCGTGTATTATTTTGAAAATTGTAGATAGATTTCTTGCGATATCATTTACCTTTCGAATTATATCACAAAAACTCATCTTCACAGAAACGATATGGGTTATTTTCAAAACAATAACATATATTTAAATAGCTTTTTCGACACTGTTATTTATAAACATTGCATTATTAAAATATTATGAAGATTACTTGGGAATGTTCTTAAAATTATTTTCTGACGTATATATTGATGTTAATTGAAGTTAATTACAAAATGGAGGGTTAATTTACGGTTTACCTTTGAATTTATTCATTGGACTTACTAATGAAATTGCTAAGATTCGGGCGAGGGGGCATTTTTGCAGTTAAAGTCTCGTGGTACCGCTCCTGGCAATTATTTGTAGAATCTCTCACACGATAAATAGAAAAAATATGTGGACTTATGCGCTTTAGCCAAAAAGTATTGAAATATTTGAAAAAATTGTTGAAAATTTCAAAAAGCTTTGGTTGGCCTGTAGTTTTCTTAACTATCTCATTAAATGTTTGTTTAATATAGTTTGGAGGCAGAAAAGCTAAATTGCAGATTTTTCTCATTAATACAAGAGCTTGTACTTGTAATTTAATGTTATGTTTCGTTTTCTCGAAAATTTTATTTATTCCAACTCTCTTTGTCAAAGCCTATTAAAAAATAAAATAAATTGATTTATGTGTGAAGAATTATGCGTATACGAAGGGAATACAAACTTGGGTAAAGTGGAAATAACATCCAGTAATGTGACAGTCATGGAATACTTTTCTAATTGCATTATGCAAACCAATTTCGTAATCGCAAATACATTGCAAAGGCTCCAATTGTGTCATGATTTTGTTTTTAATGAATAGAAATATTTGGGTATATGTTATTTCAAACTTATTTGGCATCAGTACCCATATGATTGGCACGAACTATTATTATTTTTACGAGATGTGAATATAAAGTTATATTAATCCTGTACAGAGTATTTACTTATTATATCTCTAGCTTCAATAAATGAATATTGTCACTATCGCAATAATAAAAGATATTGCATTTATTATGAATAAATTTTTGAAAGTATTCCTATTAGCATTTACAAAAGTCTTATAAAAAATCATGTCTTATTAAAATGGAATGCATTAATTTTTACGTGGAAGCCTCTAGGGCGTTTTAAATGTCTCATGTATACTATTATATAATGGTATAAATTTTTAGGTATACCTTATCTTTATATTTAGCCATTATGGTTAGTAGTTGCTTCACGTATTTCACTTTCGGGCTTGATTTAAATGTTGCATCAATGCAAAAAATAGTGCAACATTCAAATTTCTTAATAAATTTTGTATCGGTTAAAATCATGGAAACACTTTTACTATTATGTTCGTATTGATAACACGAGATCTTGTGATTTTCTTCTTTCAATTTAAATTTCATTAAATTCTTCCACTCTTTTTGTATCATGAATATTTCGCAGTTTCTTAAAAACTTAGGATTCTTAATAAATTTATTCTTCTTCCAATTAATTAGAGTACGCCTAATATTTTTATATGGTAAATTTTCTGCTATTGAAGGAACTCTACAAACATATACAGCGATAATAATTTAATAATAATGAAACATTTTCTCTCCTACCTTATTGCGACAGAATTATATATATCCTTCGGTGTACCTATACCTCTATTCATTGCTTTTAATAATTTACAGCGAAACTGTATGCTTTCTGCAACATTAGTAGGTTTTTCGTGATCATTCTCTTTAATCCTATTGAAATGCTCATTTACCAGCTGTGCTGTAGCTAAGCAGTTTTTATTCTTGCACCTTAGATATCTTTAAAAAATTTATTTCATATAATATTGAAAATTAAAAATAACAAAAAGTATATAAATGTTTTAACGTTCAGGTTACATAAGAATATCAATTTAATTGTAATAACTTAAAAATTTCAGTTAAAATAAAATTTACATACGTTATTTTCTGCCCCTTTTTATTTCTATAAAAATGTTTCCTATAATAGATGTATCCATCTGGATATAAAATAGTAGGTATTAATTTTTTATGATTGACCATAATTCTTCACGAGAAAAATAAAAAGACGAAGTAAACTCAATTGTTTATTAAACAAAATTGCACCAATCCATAATACAAAAATGGCATCATATTCTTTCAATATTTAAATATTTCTAAATTTTAAATAAAATTGTATATTTTTACATAAATGCAAATAAAAAATACAATAATATACCAGATTTCAATTTAAATGAGTTTAATATTGTGCATTTTTATAGAATTAATATTATTATAATATAAAATGCGGCTTTAGTAGGTACGCGACGCAGCTGCTGCTTAATAAGTCTAAATATTATTTATTTTTGGTAATACAATTGAAGAAACTTAAGTTTCAATATATGCTGTATTAAGGATAATAAAATAATGCAGATGTGAGATACAAAAATCGAAATAGTTATACCGATACGCTAAAAATATATATCAAAACCATAAATTCCATGTGTAAATGAATTTATTAAAATCAATGAATGTATGCTACATTTCATTCTATGAAGTGCGTGATCGGCAATTACATAAATCATATCAAATTCTCAAACCTACATTAAAGCGACATTTGAAAAAAACTAATACTGAGCTTGATAATTACATGAGCCAATACTCTGTTTAAAAAAAATAGAATGATAGATCAAAGCTAAATAAATTACAAATATGACAATTCACAACCTACTTTAAATTGGATAAATATAAATATAAATATATATATATATATATATATATATATATATATTTATATTTATATTTATATTTATCCAATTTAAAGTAGGTTGTGAATTGTCATATTTGTAATTTATTTAGCTTTGATCTATCATTCTATTTTTTTTAAACAGAGTATTGGCTCATGTAATTATCAAGCTCAGTATTAGTTTTTTTCAAATGTCGCTTTAATGTAGGTTTGAGAATTTGATATGATTTATGTAATTGCCGATCACGCACTTCATAGAATGAAATGTAGCATACATTCATTGATTTTAATAAATTCATTTACACATGGAATTTATGGTTTTGATATATATTTTTAGCGTATCGGTATAACTATTTCGATTTTTGTATCTCACATCTGCATTATTTTATTATCCTTAATACAGCATATATTGAAACTTAAGTTTCTTCAATTGTATTACCAAAAATAAATAATATTTAGACTTATTAAGCAGCAGCTGCGTCGCGTACCTACTAAAGCCGCATTTTATATTATAATAATATTAATTCTATAAAAATGCACAATATTAAACTCATTTAAATTGAAATCTGGTATATTATTGTATTTTTTATTTGCATTTATGTAAAAATATACAATTTTATTTAAAATTTAGAAATATTTAAATATTGAAAGAATATGATGCCATTTTTGTATTATGGATTGGTGCAATTTTGTTTAATAAACAATTGAGTTTACTTCGTCTTTTTATTTTTCTCGTGAAGAATTATGGTCAATCATAAAAAATTAATACCTACTATTTTATATCCAGATGGATACATCTATTATAGGAAACATTTTTATAGAAATAAAAAGGGGCAGAAAATAACGTATGTAAATTTTATTTTAACTGAAATTTTTAAGTTATTACAATTAAATTGATATTCTTATGTAACCTGAACGTTAAAACATTTATATACTTTTTGTTATTTTTAATTTTCAATATTATATGAAATAAATTTTTTAAAGATATCTAAGGTGCAAGAATAAAAACTGCTTAGCTACAGCACAGCTGGTAAATGAGCATTTCAATAGGATTAAAGAGAATGATCACGAAAAACCTACTAATGTTGCAGAAAGCATACAGTTTCGCTGTAAATTATTAAAAGCAATGAATAGAGGTATAGGTACACCGAAGGATATATATAATTCTGTCGCAATAAGGTAGGAGAGAAAATGTTTCATTATTATTAAATTATTATCGCTGTATATGTTTGTAGAGTTCCTTCAATAGCAGAAAATTTACCATATAAAAATATTAGGCGTACTCTAATTAATTGGAAGAAGAATAAATTTATTAAGAATCCTAAGTTTTTAAGAAACTGCGAAATATTCATGATACAAAAAGAGTGGAAGAATTTAATGAAATTTAAATTGAAAGAAGAAAATCACAAGATCTCGTGTTATCAATACGAACATAATAGTAAAAGTGTTTCCATGATTTTAACCGATACAAAATTTATTAAGAAATTTGAATATTGCACTATTTTTTGCATTGATGCAACATTTAAATCAAGCCCGAAAGTGAAATACGTGAAGCAACTACTAACCATAATGGCTAAATATAAAGATAAGGTATACCTAAAAATTTATACCATTATATAATAGTATACATGAGACATTTAAAACGCCCTAGAGGCTTCCACGTAAAAATTAATGCATTCCATTTTAATAAGACATGATTTTTTATAAGACTTTTGTAAATGCTAATAGGAATACTTTCAAAAATTTATTCATAATAAATGCAATATCTTTTATTATTGCGATAGTGACAATATTCATTTATTGAAGCTAGAGATATAATAAGTAAATACTCTGTACAGGATTAATATAACTTTATATTCACATCTCGTAAAAATAATAATAGTTCGTGCCAATCATATGGGTGCTGATGCCAAATAAGTTTGAAATAACATATACCCAAATATTTCTATTCATTAAAAACAAAATCATGACACAATTGGAGCCTTTGCAATGTATTTGCGATTACGAAATTGGTTTGCATAATGCAATTAGAAAAGTATTCCATGACTGTCACATTACTGGATGTTATTTCCACTTTACCCAAGTTTGTATTCCCTTCGTATACGCATAATTCTTCACACATAAATCAATTTATTTTATTTTTTAATAGGCTTTGACAAAGAGAGTTGGAATAAATAAAATTTTCGAGAAAACGAAACATAACATTAAATTACAAGTACAAGCTCTTGTATTAATGAGAAAAATCTGCAATTTAGCTTTTCTGCCTCCAAACTATATTAAACAAACATTTAATGAGATAGTTAAGAAAACTACAGGCCAACCAAAGCTTTTTGAAATTTTCAACAATTTTTTCAAATATTTCAATACTTTTTGGCTAAAGCGCATAAGTCCACATATTTTTTCTATTTATCGTGTGAGAGATTCTACAAATAATTGCCAGGAGCGGTACCACGAGACTTTAACTGCAAAAATGCCCCCTCGCCCGAATCTTAGCAATTTCATTAGTAAGTCCAATGAATAAATTCAAAGGTAAACCGTAAATTAACCCTCCATTTTGTAATTAACTTCAATTAACATCAATATATACGTCAGAAAATAATTTTAAGAACATTCCCAAGTAATCTTCATAATATTTTAATAATGCAATGTTTATAAATAACAGTGTCGAAAAAGCTATTTAAATATATGTTATTGTTTTGAAAATAACCCATATCGTTTCTGTGAAGATGAGTTTTTGTGATATAATTCGAAAGGTAAATGATATCGCAAGAAATCTATCTACAATTTTCAAAATAATACACGGCAGTCATCCAGCCATCAATTAAAAGTACAGACTAATTTACGCTCTACAAGTTTAATATAAAAAAATATGCAATCAAAGAAGAAAGACATTGAATTTATAACATTAACAGCTTTTAAAGATTTGTTCTGAGGAAACTAGAAATTTTTTTTATATTTCATAAATCCAATACGAAGATTAGTATAAGTTTTAACATAGACAAAATTACGTTATTATGAAGTGATAATAGTTATGATAAAACTAATGTACAAAATAAAAGAAAGGAATTGGCGCTTTTATACATATACCCTACAATGAGATAAACGATAAACATTGTTCTTTAGATACAAAAAATACGCTTCATCTTTAAAATGAGAAAAAAAATAAAATTAATTTTCAGGGAAATTGATTGAATTAATAAAAATTTATGACCTTGAAGTGGAACAAATTAAAAAAGGTTACGGAAAAAATATCGTGAACAAACGAAAGTTTTGTAAAGACATAACAAAATGGCTCTGGGATGATGAAAAAGGATGGTCTTCTTTAGAAAAACGAATTACCAGAAGCCTTTCTGAAAAAGAAAAATTGCATTCTGTTAATACTTTTATTGATACATCCGTATTAATAAATAAAAAACTCAAATATAGGATTAAGGGCCTAATAAAAAGTACAGGTAAAACAACTTTTGTCATATTTGTAAATTATAAAGCTAAATACTTTTTATTTTTCAGATTATCAGTTTGACTTTACTGAATGTTCTAAAATTGAGCGAATTAATAAGGGAATCGAGTCTACTTTATTGCTGGTAAATTTAACTTAAATAAAAAAATTGATTATAACCGACGAACTTGCTTACCTTGAATATTAAAAGATAATTATTGAATAAATTATTAAATATTTTATTTATTCTGTCACGCTTCTTTCTCCTTTCCAATTGATTTGAAGTAAGAAAACGTAGGTTTTGCCAGATCCTAATGAACCACTTTTCATATTTCGTATGTAACTGATTCTTGTCTAGCACAGCAAATGAATGGCAATTTGCAATATATTGCTTTGAAGATGTTTAATATTTGTAGAAGAGCCAGTTGTTAAGCTGTAAACGTTAAGGATAAATTAATACTTTTTTTGCTTTTTGTATTTAAAAAAAATGTATGCATCTCGGTATTATCAATTTAAATTAGTTTAAAAGAATATTTTAAGCTTATATGAACTAGCAGCATGCATATATAACGAATGAGAAGAAAAGTCGCTCAGACAAACAACTATTTGTTAACGATTAAAATAATATTTTCTAGGATAATGTAGCTTCACTGAATCTACAAAGTATTATAAAAGTAAAGCAATTTATTAAAGCTACTATTGGTGTTGGCATTTCATTATAGGATATCACACAGGGCTTATATTTGCAAACTTGATTTGAATATACACTGCAATCAGTAAAGTGAAAGTTTTCAACAAACTTAAATTTATTAAGGAAAGAATTACATACCATATCATTCCCAATTATTATGCTTTAGAATTGATCAATTATGGACCATAGCAATAATATATCCTACAGTATCCTTAAGTATATTGATTTCTTATATTTTCCTTTGATCGTTTCTTCTAAAATAAGAAAGATTTTCACAAAGCATCATATTCCTATAGATATGGATTAGTATTAAATTTCATATGAAAATAATTGCTACGTATCTTAATGTGTACATTCAAATGGAAATCCTCCTTATTATTTAGAATTATTTTATTTTCCTTCAGTGTTTTTCTAAATCCTCTGGTAATCTAATGTTTGTTTAATATTTTGAGATATCTAAAATGAGAACATTTAGGTACCTGTGCGGAAATAATATAGAGACAAATGATTTGTACGTCAATCAATCATTGTAATTGTACTTACATATCCTTTCATATCCACAAGGTAAAATTCTCGTGTAAACTATGTACAGATGCTGCTTTTCTGTTGGTTTCCTAACATGTTTGTCATGTTTGATGTTATCATAAAAGACTTCTGCAATTTGACCAATACTAAATGGTTATTCCAACGTAAAGCCAATAAAGGTTATACAACTTTCTTCAATCATCTCTGGCAATAAATTTTCTTCAGCTGTAAACATGAACAGTTTAACCATATAAATAAAATTTTAATATATATCTCTCTTACGCATTAAATTTAAAAATAATTGAAGCACTTATGCATATTGTATTTAAGTAAGTACCATGGATAATTAGTAAATTTTGTGATTGTTAATAAATCTAAATAAGGAAACATTTCATCTTTGATAATGACCCTAGGAAAGGCATTTTAATGAAAAATCAAACTTATTTCAATCTGCTAATATTACTAGTTTGTCCTATACACAAGCTATTCAAAATGTAATATAATTGAAATAGAGCTAATCGTATTTTTTCTTTGCATTAACACTTGCTACCATGCTCAGTTATCTATTATATTACACCAAAGTGCAGTAAGAGTAATTAAACCTCATTGACAGCAGCTTCAATTTAAAAAACTTTTTGTATTTATAGGCAAAAGTGTAAGCAAGCATAATACTTTACGACATTTAAAATATTTAACTTTCACACAGGAGAAACAGATAGTATGAAGTGAAGCTGCATTGGATGATACTTATACAATGTAAATATAATTCATAATATGACAATATAATCTTATTACAAAATTATAGTCAGTGCAGTCAAAGTAACATAATGTAAAATGGTGAATCGAAGAGAATAAAACTAAGAGTTATAAACATACCTTACATTTAAGAGGGTGGAGGAGAAATTGCGACTTGTCTCAGTCAAGATTTAAAAAAAAATACTTAGGATTCAGTTGAATAATACCTTGATACCTGACCTTCCTGTATTTAGTTATTTTTATCTGAAATTACAAATTTTTCACAAAGTAACGTATTCACACAGAATCATACACGAGTTCACAGATACTTATCTTATGTTGCACCGATAGAATGCAATAGAAATTTCTTTTCGTACTTAAAATAATAATTAATTCCTTTGCATTGGTTTTCTCACATTCGTAACCTATTTTTGCTTACTGAATTGACACATTTGACTTCACGTAAACACAAGTAATCTGCGCACACTTTCTACGCATAATCTCGACTTCCGGTTACTTTCCACCATATTTATATATTAGATAGAGTAGCCCTGACTACTTCAAAATTTTTTGGGTCAAATTACACACTACCCAAGAGGGGACTACCCCTCTGCGGCAATATCCTCCTTCTAAGGGAGATTTCTCCGGGGACTTCCCGGGAGAAGTTAACCCTCTCCTTCCCCTCCACACTGCCTCCGAGGACTACCTCGGACCCAGTGTTCCGACCCTAAACTCCAGGGCTCTCGACAGAGTCGGGTATTGGGAGGGGTAGAATCGCCCTAGGGGTTAGGGTGGCTCGGAGCCACCATAGCTCTTGGAGAAGGAGGCTGAAGGGGAAGGGGTCTTCCCCTTCCCTAAAACCACTTCTCCAACTCCGCTCCCTCCCGTGGCTGGGGATTTTACTAGGTAATACCCTAGGGAAAATTGTCCAGTCCGGGAGTTTATAAGTCCGCGCTCCTTTCTGGGGAATTCTAGTCTCTGGGTTCTTGGGAATCTTCGGTTACCGAAATTCCCTAGAATTTGACGAAAACAAATTCCCTAGGAAGTCGATCATTTTAGTCTAGCGATTCCTTTGTAAATATATTGTAAAATTTTTGTACATTTTATTTATTTAAATAAAAACTCCTTTTACCTCTTATCTTTGGGTTTGAATATTTTATTCTAGAATAAGACCTTCCTTTCTGACCACAGGTTCGGAGCCAACTTGGGACATTGTTTCGCACAAATGTTTGGTCCTTCGAGCCGGATTTCCGGCAAAAAACGTTCGAAGTGCAACAGTGTTCCTGAGGGGGCATTCCGGACTGGGGTTTGGGTTGTGGTTTGTTCTGGAATAGAGTTTCAAAATGGCTAGCTCAGGGGAATTATTAGAAGCAATCAATTACGTGCCCATGATTCGGGATGAATTCGTTCGGTTGGTCGTTAACATCAAGAAGCGTGGAGTGCACAATTTCACCCTTCCCTTCTTGGAGGATAGGCTAGCAGCCTTAGAGAAGTGGCTTAACGTGTTGCATAAAACTCACGTTAAGATCACTACTCACACTAAACCGGCCGAATTAGCTAAAATGGAGTACGTAACCGATAGTTGGTATCAAGCGGCCCTTAATGCCCATAGTGACGCGGAAGAATTCATCCTAGGACATCTAGATGAACTTCGTTCCAGTCAGGTAATGTCGTCATCAGGTCACACTGCACCTTCAGGCGAAATAAACCACATTAGGCTTCCAATTATTGATTTACCGAAGTTTTCCGGGGATTATTTAGAATGGAACAAATTTTATGAGACGTTCCGTTCCATTGTTCACGACAAAGTGTATGTCTCCGGTCGGGACAAGTTCCATTATCTAAGATCCTGTCTGCAAGGAGAAGCAGCTACGGTCATTAAATCTTTAGCGATTACCTCCGAGAACTATGAGATAGCATGGGACACTCTGGTAGCTCGGTAAACTGACAAACGGATGATCACGGATACGTTCTTAGATCAGATATCGCAAGTACCCACGCTTCGGGGTGACAATTTTAAGGTTCTGAAAGAAGTTAGGGACTCAGTTACGGTTGCGCTCAACGCCCTTAAAACTATGGGATACGGCGTCGATCAATGGGATCCCATAGTTGTTCATTCGCTGAAGAACAAACTGGATAACACCCTTCGTTTGGCTTGGGAGATGTATCTGGGAAGCAGCAAGGATTATCGCACGTTCATTCAATTCTCTGAGTTTCTAACGCGTCATATTAACTCCTTGCAATCATTAGGTAACAAACCTAAGACTTCCAAAAAGGAATCGAGGAGATCCTTGAAGTCACACGCTACTAGCGTGAATAGTACCGGTTGCGCTCACTGTGGTAGTAACCATCTCTTGTATCAGTGCAAGGACTACCTTGCATTGACCCCTCAGGCTCGTTCAAAGTTCGCATTTTCACAGAATCTTTGCATCAACTGTCTGAGGCCCGGGCATAGTTGCTCCAATTGCTCTTCTTCGTCACGATGCAGGAAATGTAGTAAAATGCATCATACTTTATTACATTTTGACAAATCTGGCACCGGGGGGAGCAAGGCACGGGGGACTACCCCCGCGGTCAATTCCTCTTCCGAGCCAGAACTCTCTAGCTCGAGTACTACAACACATCTCAGTGTTTCCGACACCCGATCAGTGCTATTGGCCACTTTTTCTGCCAGAATCGACGCTCATGACGGATCTCGTATTATAGTCCGCGGTTTAGTTGACACGGGCTCCGAAACTTCCTTTATTTCGGAAAATCTAGCTCAGCAACTACGGGTATCACGAAAACGTGTCAACGCGACCATTCATGGCGTCTCTCTGAATTCGGCTCAAAAAGTTCGAGCAGAGGTACAGATTACGCTTCATTCTCTATCACGACACGGTGTCTCGTTGGACGTAACTGCATTGATCTTACCCAGGATTACTCAGTATATGCCTCCGACTTATTCTCCGTCGTCCTTTCCAGCAGTTAGCGAAATTGATCTGGCTGAAAACTTCGCTTCAACCAGGGCTCCAATTGATGTGCTCATTGGTGCAGACTATCTTGCAGCATTGATGGAAGGCCCGTACATGCATTCTCCTGATCATACGTTGCTTGCTCAGCGGACTATTTTCGGGTGGGTCGTTTCGGGGGTCGTACCCAAGACTGGTCGCTCTCATAGTGTCACGGTGCATCATTGCTTTGAGGTAGAAAAAACTCTTCGCGACTTCTGGGAACTGGAAGAAGTTCCGGAAGTCAAACCCATGTCCACAGAGGACTCCCTCTGTGAACAACATTTTGTGAATACGGTATCACGCACCTCTTCAGGTCGTTTTGTCGTTGCTTTACCTTTTCGATCCGACATCGAGAAGCACAGCTTAGGTTCTTCCTCTCGGGTAGCAGAGAAAACTTTAACACGAATACTTCGGCGATTGGAAACCTCTCTAGAAGTAGCTGAAAGTTATTCTCAATTCTTACAGGAGTATCAATTGTTAGGACATATGTCTCCTGTCCTTTGAACTCTGATTTTCGCGTCTTTCTGCCTCATCATGCAGTTTTTAAGACCGAGAACCAGAAAACAAAGATTCGCGTTGTATTCAACGCATCTTCTAAAACCTCTACTGGCGTATCGCTTAACGACACGTTATTCATTGGACCCAAGCTCCAGCAGGGCATCACGTGGATCCTAATGAATTGGCGTGCCTTTCGATATGTTGGCGTGACGGACATTGTTAAAATGTTCCGACAGATTCTTGTGCGTTTTGAGGACCGCAAGTATCAGAACATTTTATGGAAGACTGATTCCGGTGAGCTTCAGGCTTTCGAACTCAACACGGTGACCTATGGTACGGGACCGGCACCTTTCTTATCCTCGCGAGTCTTGCGCGAATTAGCTTCCACGGACGGGGCTGACTTCCCTCTCGCGCAGGATGTTTTGTTAAATTCTACATACGTAGATGATTTACTTTTCGGGGCTCATGACTTAAAACAACTCAGTTCGGTCAGGGAACAACTCATCGTTCTACTAGCGAAAGGGGGCTTCTCCTTGAGCAAATGGGCATTCAATCAGCCGGGGACTTCCCTGCTTGAACCTACCGAGCCGCACTCTTTCTTTGAGGATCCTGCTGGGTCAAGTAAAATCTTGGGCATATATTGGGATCACGGGGATGATAGCTTTCGCTTCCGTGTTTCTCCTTCATCTATTGGTGTACTAACCAAACGCATCCTCTTATCAGAGAATGCAAAGATCTTTGATCCATTGGGATGGATCTCTCCCATAGTTATCACTTTAAAACAGTTAATGCAATCCACCTGGTTGCTCAAACTCTCTTGGGATGAAGAGATTCCTGAGCCTATTCAGTCCAAGTGGCTCAAGTGCTATGAGCAGCTCTGCGACTTACAGGCTTTGAGTATTCCACGATGGACTGGTCGATCACTTACTACTAGAAAACGCGAATTAATCGGATTCTGCGACGCCTCAGAGCTGGCCTACGGTGCAGTCGCTTACGAACGTCTCACGGATGAGAACGGTCATTTTTCGGTGCATTTAGTAATGTCCAAAACAAAGGTCGCGCCGATTAAGACCACTTCAATACCTCGGTTGGAGTTGGTTGCAGCCGCACTTCTAGTCAAGTTGTTGGTTCACGTCAAGACAAGCTTTGTCGGGAGTTGTGATGCGATTCGGTGTTACTCGGATTCACAGGTCGCGTTAGCTTGGATAGCAAAGCAACCCGTCCATTGGAAGACGTTTGTGGCCAATCGCGTTTCGTACGTTCAAACGCATTTACTGGAAGCTAGCTGGCATTATGTACCCACTAAGTTGAATCCTGCAGACTTGTGCTCTAGAGGAACCAGTGTTCAAAAGTTATCAGAGGACTCACTTTGGTGGCATGGGCCTGCTTTTCTCCGTAAGCACACCGCAAAACCTGTTCAGGTCTTTGAAACCGAGGAAGAAAGTCGGAAGGTAGCGTTAACCGCTCATCTAGACACAACTGAGTGTTGGTTTTTTGATAAGTTTTCGTCTTGGTCTAAACTGGTCCGAGTCATGGCCTATGTTCTTCGATTTGTCCAGCGGACCAGGAAAACCGGCCAATGGGAGGACTCCCTTCTGTCTGCATCGGAAATTCGCAGTTCGATTGAAGCCTTGGTAAAGGTTGTTCGACGAACACACTTCGCGAGCGAAATCTCAGCCTTGAATCATGGGTTACGTATACCGTCGCGGTCCAAGCTTCTTTCCTTACATCCGGTCATTGATTCACAAGGAATCTTAAGAATAGGGGGGCGGCTTCGAAACGCCGAAATTTCTGAACAAATGAAACACCCCATTATTTTACCGGATTGTCACTTAACTGCCATACTCATTAGGCAAACCCACCTAGAGACACTTCACGGGGGACTTCAATTAACCTTGTTCACGTTGCGACAAAGGTTTTGGGTCGTGAATGCGCGAAATCTAGTGAAATCATGTGTTCATAAATGCATCACGTGTGTTCGCGAACGCACTAAACTCGGTAACCAACTCATGGGTTCACTTCCTGCCGCTCGGGTTTCTCGCAGTTTCACTTTTGAACACACCGGAGTAGACTATGCCGGGCCCTTTTCGGTGAAATTACATCACGGTCGGAATGCAAAAGCCGTAAAATGTTACGTGGCCGTGTTCGTATGTCTATCTACCCGTGCCGTTCACTTGGAACTCGTCTCTCGTCTGGATACCGAGGCCTTCCTCGCCGCGCTGTCTCGTTTTATCTCTCGTCGTGGAAAACCCGCCGTCATGTACTCAGACAACGGCCTCAACTTTCAAGGAGCGGACGCAGAACTCAAACGCGCCTACCAATGCGCTGTAGAAGCCGCCCGCGCTCGGAAAACCGATTCTTTCGGCGAAATCGAGTGGAAATTCATTCCGGTCGCCACTCCTCACTGGGGCGGTCTTTGGGAAAGTGCGGTAAAAAGTATGAAGCACCACCTAAAGCGCTCCCTCGAAGTCTTCGTGCCAAATTTCGAAGAAATGACCACACTGCTGACCAAGATTGAGGCCTGCCTCAACTCACGGCCTATTTCGCGGTTACATGATGATCCTGAGTCGTTGGACGTACTCACTCCGGGGCATTTCTTGTCAGGTCGGGCGTTAAATTCTCCACCGGAATTTTCTACATTGGATTTACGCGAATCGTCATTAAACCGTTGGCAAACCGTGACTAGAATCACCGAGACATTCTGGAAGAAGTGGTCTTCCGAATACCTACACACGTTGCAGAATAGGCCAAAATGGCAGAACACTAACTCGGAATTTGGTGAAGGAGATCTGGTTCTGATCAAAGTACCCAACAACCCCCCGCGCATATGGACCTTGGGGCGGATTATCAAACTAGTCCCTGGTGTAGATGGGGTAGCTCGCGTAGCTATACTTAAAACCGCGAAAAAAGGGATTCAACGGAGTCTCTCGCAACTTTGTAAACTCCCTTCTTATCCCTTGCTTTCGGGTCGCATCAGGGTCTATCTTTACCCTGCCTTACGGCATTCTGGGACTCTTCAGGTTACCACCTCCTCTCTCGGGCGTCCTGGGGCTCTTCAGGTCGTCCTGTTACCTGTTCCAAACCTTCAGGAACACTTATGATCTCCGCCATGTCTTTTCTTCCAAAACTCCAAAAATACTTACTGAGTTTTCGCACTCATCATTTACCTTTTTTGGTGCAGCGAGATTTGATCATGGCGGATTATCCCTGGGCTCAACTATTGGGCATCGGATATGAGGACGAGGGGGACGATGTCCTCGAGTTACATGCCCCCCGGGAGGATTCTGAGTTTCGGCGGTTGTTCGGCAGTATTCCCCCGGAGGGGCTAAAGGCGCCACTACCACCACCGCCACGGAAACCACCGGCGAACCCGCGACGTCGGAAGTAGGGTAGTAAGGCCGGTTCTGCCCCCCCCCCCCCCTCTCCTGTCCACTCGGATGAGCCTGGTTGCGAGGTAGTGGGGGGAGCCAAGAAGTGCTAAGCGGTGGTGGTGGGGGAAATCGGAGGCTCCACGTGAGCTCGCAGCAAGTATAGGCGAGAGGGTTGCGGGGGTGCGGGAGGATACTTGCAGCATTTTGACGTCACACTCCCACTCCTCTGACGTCAGGTCTCAGTTAGTAAAAGCAGTTTCCTAGATGGTAAAACAGATTCTCCCTGCGTTTTTTTTGCTCGCGTAACCTTGAATCTTTGCAACATGCTACTACCCCGTTGAACCCCCTTTACCCTAAATTTAGCTGAGTATGTTACTTTTTTCCATAGCACAGCAATTTTTGAACTAATATATAATAGCATGTATAAACACACAATTGATTCAAAGTATACTTGGTGCAACGTACTGTTCCGTTTTCTCGGTTAAATAAATCCGAGGATAAGGGTCAATCCTTGAGCGCGTTGCTTACGGGAGTTTCTCCCGAATTTGCGATAATCCGTCACGCATTAACACATACACATTCTTCTATACATACCCATTCATATGCATGCCATATAGATTTTCGTACACGTATATGGTTAGAAATTAAATCACAAGGAATAAAGAAATTGTTTATAATCCTCCAAACATTTTCTCTCACCTCTGATACAGATGGCGGCGTAAATCCACTCGTCGACGTTTTTTCAATCGTGCCGGTGACGTAGAACGATTTCTTTCAAATACACTGAGAGTTTAAACTTTTCTCCATTTCATTCAATTATCTCGGATGTCTAAAGCATCTGCCGTGCAAAAACGCAAAACGTATACTCCAATATTTACTTGGATCCGCTGACAAAATTGAATGTTCAACTATCCATAAATGCATCGCGGTGTTCCTGCCACTGCGTGAAACTTCACTCTGCTAAAATTAAAACTTTGAGCATGAATATTTGAAGGAGAGAGGAGATGAATAGAATCAGTTGTGTAAGATAGTAGTCATCACTGTGTGTCTATAATAAAGTTATCAAGCACAATAATATCGGACACTGTGTCACAATAAACCAGGCTTTAATCCAAAATATCGTGTGCTTGTGTTCCATCAATTCCATGTAGCTGTAGCTTCCAAGTTGGAAGAGAAGTTTTCGAACGTTGAAGGTGACATCGTTCAACGAGGTTTCTGGAGAAAATGAGTTTAATTAAGCTTTCGACTAATTATTAGTAATTAAATATGAGAGATCGGTAAAATTAATTGAAAGTAGTCGCGGAGAGGGAGGAGGGGGTGCAAGGGCCACGGGCTTGTAAACCTACGTATAAGTATTGCATTTAATATGCGCGTGCAAGTACCGCAAGAGCTGAACATGCACCAGCTACAAGAACGATAGGCAAAGTACATTTAGAAGAGTCTGTACCACTTGCATGATCTTTTAATACTCGCTCCAGCAACAAATTAGCTTTCTGCATTACCCCCATATCAATCATTATAAGTCGCAAGAATTTCATTATTTGATCTGCGTGTGCAATTTCACTTTCATAAATTCTTCTCTCCTACGAATTGGTGATTAAGTTAATTAATACTCGGAATGAACGTACAACACAAAACTCCAATATGGCAGAATCGTTTCATAAAGGCCGGGTTTTTTTTACTTGGAGCGATACATCGTCATAGTATGCATTACGATCTTAACACCGTATTATTAGAAGTAATTCAAATTTCGATTTATAAGTCATTTATAAATGTCGTCAAGAAGGTCATGAATTACAAAAGTACGTGGTAGGTGACGTTAATGGACCGTGCTATACAAGGTTAGCGCGGTGTGCGGGACTGGCGGAATCTTTCCTCTGGATTTATCTACACTATGGTCTGTAATTAAACTAACAATTAGGTAATACTTCATCTTCATTATCCCAAATAATTATCTCTTCATATAAAAACTCCACTTTATCCTCACTTTCCACAATTATCACTTCCATTTCTTCTTCCTCGTCGTCCTCTACAACTATCACTTCCATTTCTTCCTCATAGTCCTCCACTACTACATTCATTTGAAGTCCTTTGTCTTTTAAAACCTCCTCCTCCTCTTCATCATCACCATCATAACCATTGTCATTATCATCATCACCACTCACTTCCTCAACTTCTTCAATATCATTTATTAAAAATCTAATTATGGCCCCTAAATCTGCTCCAACACCAATTTCGTTTAAACAAAAATTTGTAATATCACCATCGACTGTGGATTCTCGGCGTAAACTATTATTATTATTATTATTATTATATAAATTACCGTTACACATGTTTAATTTAGTGTAAAACAAATCAGAGGTAGAAGCAAACTTTAATGAGCAGTCTGGAACTACTCAGATTTTTATAACATCTCCAACACCCTTTCAACGACAGTGTTGAGGGTACTTATACGTGTCATTTGATGAAATTACACCCCAAGTTTAGATAAACAAACACATATCATCATCTTACTAAGCATTGAAATTAAAATCATCGTGAGAACGCATGTAATAAAGATTCAAGAAAGAAGCATGCTTCAGATATACAAATATCTTCATGGGATTCATTTTCACCACGAGATAAAAATTAAGAACCTCTAAAACGATACATATAGATTATGTTAAACGTTTAGGAATATTATTTCTTAAGACGTGTGTATTCAGGATAAAACATATATTTTGATACAGCAAAATATTTTTTTACGAAATTTTAATATATATTTTATCCAGATGATAGATCTTTACAAATATGTTGATCGCTAACACATTGATGATCATCAAAATGTGCTTGAATGATTCATGCATATTCTTTTAATAGAGTCATAATTTGATTAATCAGCAGTATATCATCTTACTAATCAGTGTTAATGACATGTTAAAAATCTGCACACGTTTTCAACAAAAAATTATTTACCCTTTCCATCAATGAATTTTACCCCCTCCATCAACAATTTTTCTATATAAATGGATTCGAATAATACTGAACCAGCTTCAATCTGTTCAAACTTAAGCTAGTGCATCGACCGCACAACCAGCAAGAATCTTCCGATCAGTACTTTAGTTAGTGCATCAACCACAACCAGTAAGAAAACTCAGATCAGTTTATACCTCAGTCTCAACTGCTAAAGAAAGGTAGGAATATATTATTCAAATATTATTTTAATTTTTCAATAATAATAATAGTTTTCTCTAATATAGGGTCTACATAAAATGGCATTTTTAACTGGAGTTAATGCATTCGCTTTCATCCCTGAGAAGACATTTGTTAAATTAAACAGTCTCGAGGAAAATAAAGAATATGAAATAATTGAAATGATGAAAATAAAGACTAAATATGGAATGAGGATAATAGCGAAACTATCAACGGAGGATTGGTTTTATCTCCCTGCCCGGATGGTTGCCTTACTCGAATCGCAGGATCAGTTTACGGAGCTGATAAATGCAGCATCACAAAATATTTTAATCATGAAATACTTAGGCGGGAATTATAATAATTTAGAATTTAAGATTAAACAATAAGTGTTTTGTATAATAAATGAGTGAATAAAATGCTTTATATATTTATTAAAAAGTGCTTTATTTTTTTTTCTAACCTTACATATCTAACTTACATTTCTAACAATATTCGTAACCGGATTATAGTCTATAATTTTATCACGTATAATTAAACAATAGGCTGTAGTATTACTCGGAATATTTTTCCAACACTCGATTTCAATCTTAACATCGACCGTGCCGGTTTTCACTGACTCGTTCTGATGTGAACAATCAATTACAAAGAGCGGACCGTATTGCAAGAAGTTTAGGTAATCGAGCATTGGTTTCGACAGTTTTTCACCAGCATAATATGAGTGGAAAAACTTTACATACATATCATAGAGTACGGAGTAGCGAGATTTCGTGAAATCAGTGTCGAGACGATCGTACGGATAAAATTCAGAATTTAAATAGACTTTAACATCACGTACATCGCAATCGCTAAATTTAAGTACATTCGAATATTGATCGTTCTTCTTATTCTTTCTATACGCCAGTATCACGTATCGAGGCTTCTCCAATTGTGTAGCTGCTTTAACAGCCCATGTATGTCGCTGTGTTTGAGGTAAAAGGGGATATTCGTAGAGCTCCCAGGAACGAAAAGCCATGGTGAGATTTTTATTCTGCTCGATAATGCGTAGAAATTGTAGTTTGGTAAATTCATTTAAAGTTACATGAGGCATTCTCCATTGCACTCGATGCAGTTCAATCCCAGAATCGGTAAACTGATTCGAAGAAAATATTGAATTTATATCAATACGCGCTCGTATCAGAACGAGCTCATGGCGTGCATTGATAACGACACGTTTGTAATCTTCGCAGAATCCCAACAGCATATGCAGGGGAACGCAATAGCTGAATGTGTCAGCAACATTTTCACGCTCTTGAGTGGCAACGAACCAGCCAGAATGACGTAGACTCATACTCTCTTCACTGCTTAAAGATATGAGATTCTTCATACTGGTAGTGATACCAACGTTTTTGCACCGATCAATCTCAATACCGTTCAATTCATAACGAATTTCATCGAACAGAAATGCCATGGAATTAGCGTCGAGCATAACTTTATCCGTCAAAGGTGTAGTAGCAGCACGAGTACCTTCAATCAGCTTCCCCTCTATGTAGAGGTAACTACCACTGGGCAAAAGAATCAAATCTTGCTGTTGTATTGGGATACGAATTTCATCGCTATTTCCCAATGATGCATTCGCATACGGATTGTAAGCATGTATTTCCAATTTAGTGATGCGGTTGTCGTACGCAGGCTGTGCGGTAACGTTCAATGGATCCATGATTTCTTTTCTTCACAGTCAGACCCAATGAGTGTAAAAAATTTATATTTTTTCTTGTCAAAACTTTTTTGTCACCGATCACGTTTTTCCCTATTTCACTCTGAACTGATGTATTCAGCTCTGTTGCAGCTAATTGACTGATTGGTTCATCGAGTAATGTTGGTTTATAATCGTCGGTATTCTTATAAATCAACATCTTCTAATGTGTAATCGTATGGTGATTTCCTCATTTCCAAAATTTACAGGACGATTGTCTTGATCGAGAATACGTAATGTGAGACGATCGATTACCCTTGCAATGACTGGCAAGTAAATGACGTTCTTCGGTGTTTCCGAGATTTTATAGCCTGGTGGAACGCTTGGGAAAAATTCGTGGATGACATGTTGTGGTCTACCGTTCGTATATGCACCAGCGGTGATATTACATTCGATACGTAGAATATTTACTTTTAAAATATTCACAGGTTCGTCCGATTCAGCCCAAGTGTTTGGTAGGATTACGCGGTCCGACGAAAATCCTAGCAGAGAACCAATATTATTAATTTTTGTAAAATCAATAGAATATTTACACATTATTTCACTTTTCAGTGTGTTATTATTGGCGCGCAGAATAATAACATTATCATCATAAGGTAACTCCAACCGCATACGCAAGTATTCATTTATCGCACTCAACTCATAACAGCCTGTAGGTATGGTTATTAGTTTATCTTTACCAAAGTAAAAATTATTATTCGTCTCATCTACATTGGCGATCGAGTAGAAACTTTGAAAATCTACGAGCCCCAGTTCATAGTGACCGTCGTCTAGATTGATCGGAGGGAAAAAATTTGATTCCAACACATGACCGTGTCCTGATAGCGTAAATGTTAAAGACATTTTGTCTGTTCTCTTAGAAATTTAACACACAACTGACCACAAATGCTCGTATCATATGACTGATATTGATCATGATTGTAATAAATTGTACTAAGCGGACCGCAGTACCGAACAAGTTCAGTCGGTGGTTTCAGATTACCGAAAGAATCGAAATACTTTACAAGGTTATTGCATTTAACGTAGGCAACCCAGTGAGTGCCTGGACCATTAGAATCGTCAAGGTTAACGATTGCACATTCATTAGACCATGGACCGTTTCGTGGTAGACTTGTACGCATAAAAACTCCACGGAAATTTGGTATATCACGACATACGTGAGATAATTGAATATTACTTGTAGCACCAGATCTTGGTATACCGTGTACAGTTACTTTTTTGTTCGCTTCTTTGACATTGATTTTTTTGCTACGCCTCCTCCGCTTCGTTTGTACGGTGCGAGATATAGCCCCCGTCCGTCTCTTGCAGTTGCTTCTATCATACGATTGAGACGCTGCATTTCTTCCAACTGTTTTTTCGCAGCCTTGGCATCGTTTACAGCTTTCGCTATACCTGATGCTCCACCTGCTAGTGCTCCCACCGCACCTAGCAGTGGGAGCAGAGGCAACAAGCCGCCCCGTTTTTTAGGCACTCGAATTTTACGTCTTTTTACAGCACTATTTCCAGTTTTTCTCACTGCTGCTTTCCTCACCATATCTGTTTGTAATCCTAAACCAAGTTTACGCTTTGCGTTCATAGACGCCCAGACAGCTATAGCTGCAGCACGCTCACCCAAGGTTGCGTCACCAGCTGTGATACGTCTACGTGCACGTTTTGCGAGCACTTTATCAGCTTGATGACGCTGCGATAGGTCTTTATATTGTGAATATGCGATATCGTGTTCCAGACAGGCTTCGTCCAGCTGGTTCACACCTCGATCACCACGTGCTAATCGTTCTTGAAGTCGAGTTCCTGGTCCACAGTAATTGTATCCCGGTAAATGAAGCTCAAACGGTAGTTTGTTTATTGTTTTATTGAGAAATGATCCACATCCGACGCACGACATGTATAACAATCTTTTATCAACGGTGGTAGTCCATCCGCATGAGTAGTATTAGGTAGATTGAAATGTTGTAAACAATAGCGATATTTTTGAACCTCAGGATCTGCACGAATATGCTTGGGTAATTTATTCCAATATCTGTCAATACTGTGTGAAAAGTACTTTAAAAGTACAATTTTCGGTACGTATTCCAATCGATCACTGCTTAACTCCTCCAAACTTGTAACATCCAACACAAATGCAGGCATAATGAAAACTGATTTAATTCTCTGATTTCATGCCTATAAATAGCTCGTGCAATTAAGATTTAACCTCACAGTCGTTCGAGAATGCATTTCGTAAAGCAGCCATTAAGTATCAATATCTCTAATACCGATTATCACACTGCCACCGTTAGTGATATGGAACGTCATGGAACTTTGCTACCGTCAACTATACGCTGTATAGTTTGTGGACCCTCAAATTGTGGGAAAACAAACGTATTGCTAAGTCTTATTGAGAGTCCTCACGGTGTAAGATTTTACAACCTGTACGTTTACTCGAAATCGTTACATTAACCGAAGTACCGTTACTTGGAACAGCTATTGACAGATATGGAGGAAATTGGTTATCATCAATTTTCAAATAATAGTGAGGTTATAAATGTGACAGATACATTACCAAATTCAATCTTTATATTTGATCATGTGGCAAGCGATAAGCAGGACAATATAAGAGACAACTTTTCAATGGGTCGGCACTCGAGCATCGATTGCTTCTATCTTTGTCAGACCTATGCCAAGATCCCAAAACATCTGATTCGTGACAATGCAAATATGATAATCATTTTTAAGCAGGATGGGACTAACTTGAAGCATGTTTACAAAGATCATGTAAACACTGATATGACATTTGAAAAATTTTGCGAATTGTGTTCAAAGTGTTGGCAGGAAGATTATGGATTTTTAGTAATTGATAAAGACAGTGGTATGCAAAATGGTCGATATCGGAAGGGATTCAATGAGTATGCAACCATCGAGTAGCAATAAGCATCATATCAGTGCTAGAAAGTGTTAGTTTAACGTAGTGCATTGAACAGTGTAAAGCTTTTAATTACACAAAACGGACCGGTTACATTATTAAGCAAACCAGTTATACAGATAAACGGGTCACTTGGATCGGTAAACCGGTCGGTCGAATCATTAAAGAGGTCGGTCAACCGCTAAACCGATTGATTGAACCGCTAAACAGGTCGGTCGAACCCCTAAACTGGTTAGGTGAACCGTTGAACCAATCGATTGAACCGCTAAACAGGTCGGTTGAACCGCTGAACAGCTCGATTGAACCGCTAAACAGGTCGGCTGAACCGCTAAACAGCTCGATTGAACCGCTGAACCGGTCGGTCGAACCGCTAAACCGGTCAATCGAACCGTTGAACAGCTCAATTGAACCCCTAAACAGGTCGGTTGAACCGCTAAACCGGCAGGTGAACCGTTGAACCGGTCGGTCGAACCGCTAAACCGATCAATCGAACCGCTGAACAGCTCGATTGGACCGCTAAACAGGTCGGTTGAACAGCTAAACAGGTCGGTTGAACCGCTAAACAGATCGGTTGAACCGCTAAACCGGTCAGGTGAACCGTTGAACCGGTCGGTCGAACCGCTAAACCGGTCAATCGAACCGCTGAACAGCTCGATTGAACCGCTAAACAGGTCGGTTGAACCGCTGAACCTGTCGGTCGAACTGCTAAACTAGTTGATTGAACAGCTTTAAAGATCGATTGAACTAGCACATTGACTGCTTAAACAATTAAAAGTTTACAAAAAAAAAAAATGGATGAAAAGTCACTACTTAAGAAGATTGCTGAAACGTGTGAGGTTATTCGTGAAAAACATCGCGCACTGAAATCGGAAAGATCAATGGTGGAAAGTAGATTGAATGAAACTTTTAAACCAATAGTTGATCCACTGAAAAAACTAGTTATGCAAACAGATAATAGCAATGAAGAATCTTATGACTTAAACATTGATCTAAATCATGACAAGAAGCGGAAACGTTATCATACTTCAACCCCCAATGAGTATATTATCAAGAAAAAAAAGAAATTGCCTAACAATGACGATACTCTTACAAATAAATCATTGATGATCTATGATGATAATGATGAAAAATCTACTTTTGATAAATCAATATTACCAATGAAATCAATGCCAGAATCTACATCATTACATTCAGAGCCTGGACAAGAATCTGCATCATTACATTCAGAGCCAGGACAAGAGTCTACATCATCATCACATTCAACATCAAGACAGGAAACCTTAGGATTGCTCAAAAAACAAATAAATCATTCCATAGATTGGAGATCATTTCCACCTATTGCACGTCATTATATGCATTTGCTCCTTTTCGGTAATAAAGATCAAATCGATCACGGTTTCGGAGTTACATTAGATGAAAGGAACCAATATGTGATGGGAAGATGTACATTTGATATTAGTCATGAAGGTGATATTTTAATTGATAAAAAGCGCTATATTGGTACGAGAGGTCTTTTTGAATTAATCTTCATGAAAGAGCCTGATAGAAAGCTCTACACAATTGATGACAAGATCATATATAAGCAAATCATTGAACAAACTAAATCATATAAAAGAGCAAATGATAGTTACCAACAGGTTCAAGGGAATAAGGGTCCAAAGTATAAGAAAATTATTCAACCACTAATTTACAATAAAGTACCATCACAACGAGTGATAGCTGGTAGTGGATTTATGCGTGTTACTGATGAGTCTGTAAACTATATACATTGGAACGATCCTAATGAATTAGTTGATCGATTGCGACTTTTAATTGCATCAACCACCGCAGGTCATACAAACCACCATAATGAAATACAGTCAATAATAGAAGAGTTGCGTGAAGAGGATCTTATTCTATAAAAGGGTACAGTTTATAAACATTTTCTTCAGTTGCGTACCACACGTCAATATGTCAATTAACAAATTTGGTAGTGGTTTTAACGTAAGGAAAGAATTTAATATTGGTACATTAAATGTGACTAAAAGAGCACTGGATTTGAATAATAAAATAATAGTAAATTTGACTATTGATTCTGATAATAATACATGTGCTGTGAATATAAAGTTCTTGCAACACAGTTTAGCTAAATTGGAGGAGAAAATTGAAGAAAGAATAAATAAAAAAATACAGGAGATTGAGGCAAAACTTTTGCAAACAAACAGCAAGATTAATGATGGATCCAAAAAGTGAATGTTTAGTATGCATCATACATTTTATACTCATGATAATCGATTGCTTTCGAAAGAAAAAGAATCAATAGTGAAAAAAAGAAACAGAAATTATATGTGCCTGGGGGAAAGGTTGTAAAAAGAGAATCAGGGAAAATCGTGAGTGAAGAAAAGAAACAACTGGTGCAAGAGTTACATGTCCCTGCGAGAAGATATTTTCCACGACGAAAAGTCATAATACGTAGTTTCGATGATCTCTGGCAGGCTGACCTTGTTGATATGCGTTATTATGTTGATACTGGTCATCACTATATTCTGACAGTGATTGATACCTTATCGAAGTATGGTTGGGCAGTAGCGCTTAAGACAAAAAGTGGTAAGGAAGTGACCACAGCTATGGGAAAAATTTTAAAGAGTGGAAGATGTCCCAAAAATTTGCAAACTGATAATGGTAAAGAATTTTACAACAACGAGTTTCAACTGCTCATGAAAAAACGTGGAATAAATCATTACTTCACGTACAGCACGTTAAAAGCGTCAATAGTCGAGCGTTGGAATCGAACGTTAAAAACCGAAATGTGGAAACGTTTTACACTGGACGGTAGTTACAAATGGCGAAATATACTGCAACAGCTGGTAGATGATTATAACGCGCGAAGACATCGTACTATAGGAATGCGACCCGTTGACGTGAAACCTGAGCATGCTGAGCATCTGCTTGCTACTGTATATAGCAACATTAAGATCGTTGGACGTACCAAATTCAAGGCTGGTGATTTCGTGCGAATCAGTAAATACAAAAATGCGTTTGCTAAAGGTTACACACCGAACTGGACTACTGAAATATTTCAAATTACAAAAGTGCAAAGGACAAATCCTGCCACGTATCTACTTAGAGAATCTCGTGGTACAGACATACATGGTGGATTTTATGAATATGAACTTTTAAAAACAGCTAGTCCTGATGTATACTTGGTAGAGAAGATATTGCGTAAGAAAGGGAATAAGATATTTGTAAAATGGTTAGGAATGGATAAAACGCATAATTCGTGGATAAATAAGAATAATGTTTTGTAATAATAATAATAATAATTTATGTAATAAAATATAATACAATAAATACAGCTATTAAAATCTAGTCTTTTAACCTATGATGTCCCCAAGGTAGAGTCGCTACAGAACCGGGTGTTACGTGACGTTTATCGTCATACGGACTGAGAGCAATTTTTCGCTGAGTAGTGGAAAACACCTTGTGCAATTTCGAACGAATTAAATTTTGGTTACGGGACTGTACGGTGAAATTATCCAAACAATCCTTGTAGTCGTCAAAGGTTATGTTTCTATCGATAACATAACCTTTGACCCCCTTAGGCTTTTTGGTATTTTTCGTACAGTCCTGCACCTTAAAGGTATACATTTTCGCTCTCAGTCCAACGAACTCTGTCATGATCTTTCCATTGTTCTCATCCTTCATTAGCCCAGGCACTTTTTTATTGACTCGAGGTAAGCCGTACCGATTATCAGCTGGGTAATCGCTGGTGTCGAATTTGACCAGATCACGTTTCATGACCGAGTAAACATCGTCACACTCGATACTGTACACTAGACTGTCCGTGTCGGTATACATCGCTTTACATTTACTACCGAATGTAGGAAGCATATAATCGTAATGGAATTCATACAGACAGGTCTTTGAAATATCTAAAATGCTCATTCCTACGTACACGGGCTTATCAAACTTCGCGGATAATTTCAACAATTGAATAGCGACCAAATTCTCTTTAAATATCGCACGACTGTGAAAATTCGGTTTGGAAATCAACGCTTCCGCCCCGTATCTTCCCTCCCACTTGGTTACGAGCCTCACGTCAACTCTATTCCTAACATTTTCCATAGTCTTACCAAATACTGCATTGTTCATTAGCTTGAAGAGATTCTTCTCGAAATCGTTTTTCGAGGCTGTCCGCAAGCGTGTATTTAATTCGATATACGCCTTCAGCCAGGTGGACTGCCGGAACTTTAAACCGCGATAAATGCGTTTTAAGACGATACCGTTACGTATACACTGCTGTAGAGCACGGTAGTGTATCACATAACGCGTCTTATCGTCGACGGTTGCGAGCAGTTTCTCCTGGTGTGAACCTGGCGGCTTCTCACGCACCGGGCAGAATAATAGATCGGAGTGCTTGTCGTGAAGCTCGCGTGGATATTCCAAGTCCACCTCCAAAATATAGCCTTCGGACGAATCCTCGGACACATTAAGGATGTCGAGATTGGCAGCGTCATCGATCCATTGGAAACCGTGGGTAGGCAACGGTTGACACATTGCCCATCCATATAGATTATTAACGTCGTAATACATCAAGTATTTCGACGGTTCCGCCGGATCGTAGTTTCGCATGTACCGATTGTTGGCCCTCTCATAGCGGTGGGAGCACTGGCTCCAACCACCGCGTATACCGCGTTCAATAAAAAGCAACATGTCCACATCGGTGAAGAGTTCCAGACGGATTCCCGTATGCTTGAGCATCGCGTCCCAAGTGAAGCCTGGAAGCGTATAATAGTGAGCGGGATCTAAACTATAATTTTTCATGCAGCTATCGCGAAAACTCTCGAAAACATCGGCCAACAATAGGACATCGGTCTTTAAATAAAGATCGCTGTACTCCCCGAGTGTTGTCACAGAGAATTTGGTCCATACCTCTTTGGCATGATTATATGCTTCTTCCGTGATATCGCTATCGGACAGTCTATTGTAGAACAACTCTCGTGCAGGTAAAACCGTTTCTTCCAAGCGAGTAATGTTATCCACATAATCGTAAGGAAAGATACCTTTTCTCGTAAGCAGGCTGAACTGTTCAATACTTAATTCCGAAAATTGTGACTCTAAATTTTTCAGCTGAGATCTATTCAGATATGAACTCAATTTATCCAAACTGGATGCCATAAATTTGAACGAATCGATGAATCTTAGCTGTATATTATACTTTCGCAGATATTTACTAAATGAAGTGTATTTTTCCTTATTTACAGGCAGCAAATTTACCGATCCCTCAAGCGTATTCACGATCGCCTCAAAAATAAAATGTGAATCATAGCCGGATAAATTATGGAATATTACGGGAATAACATGCGAGTCTTTAAAGTTTAAGTTGCAATTATTATGAGCCGGTCCTCTATGTCTACCAGTTAGGTGATCATGATAGCGAATACGCACTTGATTTGGAAGAAACGGTTTTCCACAAATGTGACAATTAGGTTCACTGTAGTGCCGCGAAATTTTAACATCACTAAAAGTATTCATCGGTATTACAGTCTTCAATTTTTCGCTGACGATGCGTGCAATGCTCTCGAGCTCGCATACGAACCATTCGATGCAATTAGCACCTCGATGTGAATTATAACATGAGAGTGACGCATCGCGAGCACTTTTCACATAATACCCTACACTAAAAGGTACATGTTTCTGATAATCGTAATTATTTTTACTACTATTACTACTATTGTCAATTTTCTGTAGTAAACATTCAAAGTCTGCATAGACGACAAACGGCACTCTTTCACTGTTCTTCTGGTTTTTAAAAGATACCCAGCAGTCTTCAGCTTTCCTTGGTAGAATTACGTGCAGGTTGTCATTAAGCTGCACACAATCCCTCTCATGCGACTGTAGCTTATCTGCAGTACGGAAATAGTGTAAACAGCTGAAATGAATTATTAATATTATTAGTATTTTTTTATAAAATATTAATATCTCTAGTATAATTCTTACTTACCGATCACAAATATGAGCACTGTGTTCTCTTTTACTTATTTGGCTGCTTATCAACCTTGGAAGATTTCTTATACAAAGAAAGTGTGCAGTTCCCTGGTCATCCGTGATGAGGAGGAGGTTAACATGCCTAGAACGTTTCATCTTTGTTATCGGAAGCGGTACAATGTTCACTTTGGCTTTACAATCATGTTCCTCCCCCACCTCCTCCATGGTAAAGACATTAACTGAAATGTTATTATCCACCTCAAATTTCGGAATTTGTTTTAGAGTGGTCGGAAACGTTATACTTCCTACATCTAAAACAGACCGATAATGTGGATAGGAGGATATTCGGTAGGATTTGGCAGGTGGAATTGCTGGAAATAGTGCCACTGTCACAGCCCATGCGAAACATGCGCTATCTTCATTGTCTATGTTTATCACAGCTTTTTTATGTAAAATAGCGGCTGGAAGCTCAATTCTGCATCCAGCATGTAGTGGATTGTAATGATTAATATTAACTATTAAACTCAGAATTTTCTACAGAGCCCAACCACTATCACGTTCTTGAAACTCACTCAACTCTTTTAGTAAAATCTCTACAATATTTAGCCTACACCATTCCTTAAAATTATCAGTTTTATACAATACGCTATTCTTTGTACATACATGCTTATCATCACTAATGTCCTTAGAAACAAATTTTCCATTAAATACACAGTTTATCTTAACACTATTTACACTATCAAATACTTGGTTTACACGGGTGTACACAATTTCTTCTACATCTAATAGAAAGCTGCGTGGTTCTATGTAACTACTATTTATCACCATACCACTACATATTCGGCTATTAAACGCTGATTCGAGCTCCTCCCAGATAAGTTCTCCCGCATTATGAGAACCAGAACCAAATTTAATGGAGCTTTTATCCTTTGATGCACGAAGCAGAAGGCACTTGATGTTCGCGATTTCAGCAAAATGTTTCTGTCGTGTACCCACTGATGCATTCCGATTATCGTTCCTCAGCTCCTGGATACGGTCACGACATTCACGTACCCATGTAGAGTACTCGTGCTCAGTTTTAATTAACCTAAACTTTTTTCGAAGTTCGGTATACATTTTGAGAATGTAAAATTGATGCGAAAAATGGGAGAAGAGGAAGATTGATTCGAGTCCGATTATAGTGGAATGAGTGAAACATTTCATCCATGATACATCTTTTTATAATTCACATATTGAGATGAAATTTAATATACTTAGTCATCAATTGGTATGTGTGTGTGTGTGTGTGTGTGTGTGTGTGTATAAAAATTAGTTTTAAAATAGAATTACTGTAGAAACTCGATATGCTTATTCTTCAATTTAAACACGTGTTAAAAATCGTTTCAAAAAGACTGTTGTAGGAATCTGCTTAAATAACTGAAACGTAATTTTATTTTGTTTCTTATTTATTGTACATTTCTATTTCATACATATATTTCATAAAATAAAAATTTTTCAATGCACATAAACCTTCATGATTCATGCACATGGAAAGATCCAACTTGTCTTTGCTGTCTTTCAATTTGAAATCTCCCCACTCGCATTCATCTGCATTAGTTATTGTATAATCACAGATACCACTAAGCCAATTCCTTTTTTCTAGTCCTTTCACGAATATCTCTTGTTGTTCTTCTTCATTTATCACATATTTCCTTATAACATCTTTATACCGATAATACGGTGAATAGCCATCTGTCCAATTTAAGCCGTGATGGTTATAATATAACCAGCTAGAAGTAAAAATAAAAATATTACAGTAAAACGCTTCTGTTTTAATTAAACAATTTCACTTACTTTGCTTGTTTTATCTCTGCCTCATTTAACCAAGAATATGGAAATGGTGGTGAAAATAAAATGTGAAACACTTTGTTATCGCGCAAAACTGCAAACTCTTTCACTATAAAAGAATTATCTTTCAATCGAAACCCTTGAAAGTCCACAAATGTAGGAACCATCGTTTTGATTACGATCTTTCGAAAAATTTGTGTTAAACTGACGCGTCCCCTGGCCCCTATCCTCGGATTTATTTAACCGAGAAAACGGAACAGTACGTTGCACCCAGTATGCTTTGAATCAATTGTGTGTTTGTGCATGCTATTATATATATTAGTTCAAAAATTGCTGAGCTATGGAAAAAAGTAACATAATCAGCTACATTTAGGGTAAAGGGGGTTCAACGGGGTAGTAGCATGCTGCTGTAACGTAGGGGTCAGCCACCTCGCCGAACCAAAGTAGATCGCACGCGTCCGTGTGCAATACCGGTAGTATTGCACATTGCTGACGCCCGGAATTCCTTTCCGGAAATGCGTAAATCCTTAGGCGCTGGCCGTGGATGTGGAGACTTTTTGGTCGTCATGTGTCGAAAGATCATGGCGCTACTGACGACACATGACCTATTAAGCCTCCTACATATATGCGAGCTCCGCGACCCTCGAGTCGAGTCTTATTCTGTGCAAGCTTAGCCGCTGCCGCATCTTCCGCGTTCCAAGGTCGTAACTCTAGTGTTCGTTCCACGGGAGCAGAGTACTCCACCGTATTCTAACTAAAATCTCTTGCCCAGTCGCCGTGTACTGGTAGTTAAGTCTAGTATAATCCAATCCGAAACAAGTCGTGTAGAAATCATCGCGAGTGTGTATCTTTCAGTCGTGCCTAACACGTACCGTTCTGAAAGATAACAACAACTGCTACGAACTGATTATAATTATTTAAGTGCGAGTAATCCACAACCATAGGAGGGTCTAGTCTCTCCAATAGTTGTGACGAACAATAAATAATCCTGCGAATGCTGATACAGCATATTTAGTGTTTACTGTAAGTACATTTGTAATATCTGAAAATATATAGATTTGTGTCAAATCTGCTGTTCCAACGTGTGTTTATACACACTATCATTCACCCCGAATCCTGCCAATTCATTACATTCTTACCGCTCGGAGTGTAATACTTTAGTTCATTGTACTGTGAGTCGCAAAGCTCAATCGGCGTTTCTACTGACCCAGACTGTAGTGTCTAGTCAGCGCGAAACACGACCGATAGGCGGCCACGACTACCCAGTACGTAACAAATCTGGTGACAGCGGTGGGATTTCGCAAGAAATTCCGTTTCTATAGAATTTCCTCAGGGTGTGAACAGCTTGTTTGACACAGTTTTATTCAAAATTTTCTACTAACTTCCGATATAAAATGCCTTTCACCCCTACACGATCACCACCCGGACCTCCACCTCTTCCACCCGCTAACGGTAGCCACCGCGGAAATACGTCCGGTTATTTAAATGTTTCCAACGGAATTTGCTCTCCCCGCGGAGAGGTATTAATCCAACTCCAAACAGTACCATCTTACGATGGCTCCCGAGACGATCTGGGACCTTTTATAGAAAATTTAGAAAATATTTACTCTACCCTGTCTGACGCCGCACGTCTGGAATTTGTTCCCTTGGTATTGGCCAAGTTGATCGGTTCTGCTCGTGTGAGCGTTACTGGTAAACGGTTCCCTACCATCAAGGACTTGATCACTCACTTACGACGAAAATTTCAACCTCCCCGGACTTTCATAGATTTAGTCACGCAATGTGGAAAATTAGCTATGCGCCCGAACGAAACCTTAGGTTCGTATATAGACCGAGCTGAACGCCTAAAAGCTGACCTCGATGCCGCTTATGAAAATAAATACGGGTCAGAATCTCTCGATTTGATACAGGAGCCCAACGATCGGGAGTTTCTGGAAGTATTCATGGATGGACTAGCTCCCGAATATTACACCCCCGTGTATTCCAGAAACCCCCGCAATCTAAAAGAGGCTTGCGACTACGCGCGCTTACGGGAGTTCGGTATAGAGAGAAGAGAAGCCTTCGATCACTCCAATTATTCTCCTTATTCCCAGAATCCAAGTGCCTATCAACCTTCCCCGAACTATTCATCATATCCTTCCCCTCATCCTTCCCAATACTCTCCTTACTCTCGCTATCCTCAACCTCCTCCTGCACCCGGACCTAATGGTTATCCACCTCCTTCCGATCAACACTATCGGTCTCGACCCCCTAGACCTCCACAGTCAGAACCCTACGATCCAGAGCTCACCTGTGGACGGTGTCGAAGGATTGGGCATAGAGCATCCAGCTTTAGAGCTTCACCTGCCTATCCTTCCAATGCCCATGTTCCCACAACTGCAGTAATGGAGGCTGTCGAAGAGACCGGTGATTTAAACTACGATCAGGTTCGCCCGGACGACGCGTCGACGAACCCATCATAGAAACCGCGTCCGTTCAAATTTTAACTTCACCCGAGAAAAAGAGTAAAAACCCGCCAGCTGTACCCGCCATTTTGAGCTATTCGCCTCACGCGACCTTAGTACTCAAGAAAGTTCCCCAACTGAGCTACTTGGACGGAGAATTTTTGGTGGATTCAGGCTCCCACATTAACATCATAGTGTATAATGCCCTTCGAGAAGATATTGGCCTCGAATACCCCGACTTCCCGGCCCTCCGAGGTCTCAGAGGACAACTGGAAGTAGTAGGATCGGTAACCCTTACTATCGATGAGGAACCTCATCGATTCCAAGTCATAGAAGACTTCGACCTCCCTTACACCGGAGTTTTGGGGATGCCCTTCCTCAACCAAACCGAGGCACAGATATCCTTGTTACATCGGTCCCTGGTTACCTCTAGTAAACCAGTGAGGCCTCTACCATTCAAAAATAGTGACGAGCTCCTAAGTATTAGAGAAGGGTGTACTAAGGCCAACGCCTCTCATCACCCTCCTCAGTCCCTTAATGTTACCATAAGCCCGCCGGCAACATCACCTCCGGAGGAAGACGCTCCAATCACTCTTCCCTACCTAGGCGAAGACCCTAGACGAGAGTTGCCCTACGAAGACGATACCCACGGAATTGAACCTTTAAAACCGCAGGAAAGAACTATAGCCTTAGAAGCACTGTTCCTCAAAACCCCTCCGGAAGATCCAGAAGCTCAAACCGTGATTAAGTCACTAATTCATGAGTATTCTGACATATTCTATTTGACGGGAGATCGACCCGACACGGAGAACAAGGCCGATCTTTACCATGAAATCGATACCCCCGGAGGAGCCGCTTTCAAGATCCGACAGTACCGAATTGAAGAAACACTACATTCCGAAGTACAGAGCCAGGTCAGTGTACTTTTAGAGAATGGCATAGTAGTCCCTTCCTCGTCGCCCTACAATTCTCCTCTATGGATAGTACCAAAGGCGCCCGACTCTCAAGGAAAGAAACGGTGGCGCCTAGTTACCGATTTCCGTCGATTAAACGAACAAACCGTAGGAGATTCCTACCCTCTACCTATCATAGTGGACATCCTGGACAAACTAGGAGGATCTAAGTATTTTTCTATTTTCGACTTGGCCAGTGGATTCCACCAAATTCACCTCCATCCTAAGGATAGGCATAAAACAGCATTCTCTACTCCCTTCGGACATTACGAGTATACCCGGATGCCCTTTGGACTCAAGAATGCCCCTGCTACCTTCCAGCGCCTTATGGATCGAGTCTTACAAGGACTCCAAGGACAAGAACTTTTTGTATATCTTGATGATATTATTGTATTTTCTGCCACACTCCCTGAACACATCGAAAAATGCAAGCGCTTATTCAGCAGAATTCGACAATACGGTCTCAAGCTACAATCGGAAAAGTGTGCCTTCCTAAGATAACAACTCACTTATTTAGGTCACCTTATCAACCCGAATGGCGTCCAGCCCCTTCCCTCTAAGGTGGAGGCTGTACGAAAATTTCCAGTACCTACCAACCCCAAGAACATCAAACAGTTCTTAGGATTAGCCGGTTATTACCGACGTTTTATTCCAAATTTTGCTCAAAGAGCCAAACCCCTGACTCAACTGCTCAAGAAAGGTATCACCTTTACTTGGAACGAGGAAGCCCAAGCTAGCTTTGAAGACTTACGAGCCTGCCTGTGCGAAGCTCCAGTTCTGGCCTATCCAGACTTCCAGATCCCGTTCATCATCACCTGCGACGCTTCGGAATTTGCCATAGGAGCCATCCTCAGCCAAGGAAAGCTTGGACACGATCGACCCATAGCCTACGCCTCTCGTACGCTTACCGACCCGGAAACTCGATATTCTACTTCTGAGAAAGAAGGACTGGCTGCTGTATATGCTATCAAGCAATTCCGTCATTACGTGTACGGAAGAAAATTCACGCTCATCACCGACCAGCAACCTCTCGTCTGGCTCAGCAAGGCAACCGACCTCACCAACCGCATCCAAAGATGGAAACTCTGTTTAGAGTAGTTCGATTACGAAATCATCTATAAGAAAGGAACAACTAACTGCAACGCTGACGCTTTATCGCGAGCTCCGGTGCCGATTGCTCTGCCTGTGTTCCGCGATGACCCCAGTTACCTTCCCCATCAAAAACAACTTCCGGTAGACTCACAATCAATTGGTGCACGTCTGAGAAGTCGTCGCCGCGAGACAGCCGCTCCTCCTATTAATTACGCCGAATTAGACTCTTCTGCCGAGCTCGAGACCTCCACCGAAGGTCACCCTTCAACCAATATCGACTCCCGGCCCCCAACTAGCATGTTACCAACCCTGCTAGAAGAAACGTCTCTCCCTGACGACACCAACCCGGAAAATCCTCTGGAAGACGTCCCTGAGGAACCCAGTGTACTCGGAGATTCTTTTGAAGCCGAATGTACCCCTCTGACCACCGAGCAATGTTCTATTATTAGCGACTTGAGCTCTAGCCAAGAAGAAATTCATAAACTTTTGACGTCCCTCCACAACGAACAATCATCGGACGAAGACACCGATTCCGATGAGGAAACCGACTCCGACTCTTGCATCACACCCACCGCAACCTCCGAACCTCTAAACTTTACTCTTCCATCTCCTGATAAGATAAAACCCATAGGACGATCCACGTGGATACCCAGTGATTTCGAAAAACCCGAAGAAGAACTTTCTGGCTCCGACGCCGAATCGGATATCACCGTAGTGGATGCCACCCAAAACAAAACCATGCCACCTTCTCAATACGATCCATCCCTAGATCCTGGTCTCATCCGTATCGAACCCAATCCTATCTCCGAAAAATTCCAGTCTAGCTCTTCCCCTAACCCTATGCGATGTAACATAGAAACCTCTGATTATGTTCTATGCCATCGTCCTAACAACATTGTCCATCTGGTCGCATCTGACTGTTCCTTTCAAGACCCCATTAGCCAAATGCTCATAGAGACTGGAAAGCTCGACCTGAAAACCATAAAAAGTCATCCTTTTCCTATTGGGTCCATCCATGACTTTTCCTACAAAACCACCAAGATCATCCTAGTCATTACCCATCCCAGCGAGTTAATCCCCGCCAGCGACGAAGAAATTCTTAATTCTCTGAAAAAGTTAAAAGAATTTGTCCATAAGAATAACATTACAAAGTTCAGCATCGGTCCGTATAAACTCGGAACCACCCGGCTGACGTCGCGATATTTGAGCTCCGTCTTTTCCCGTGCATTCCACGATGACGATGTCGAAATCACTATCTGCACTGGAGAAGTAGTGACTCCCCCAGCTCAGATGAGAAGACACATCATCGTGGAGTATCATGGAGGCTTAGTTGGAGGTCATAAGGGAGTGACCAAGACCTATCATAGAATTAGGGAACATTATAATTGGCCCGGTCTCCATAAGGACGTCCAAAGCATTATACGTTCCTGCGACAGTTGCCAACGGCAAAAACTGGTTCGCGTCAAACCGAAACTACCAATGCTCATAACCGATACCCCCTGTGCCCCCTTTGATAAGGTAGCACTAGATACCGTAGGTCCTTTCCCTATTACTCCCTCCGGAAATTTACATGTTTTAACTATGCAATGTAATTTGACTAAATTTTGCGTTGCTGTCGCAATACCTAACATTCGCGCCGCTACCATCGCTGACGCATTTTCAAGGCATTTCGTTGCGCAATTCGGACTTCCGCGTGCCATTCTCACTGATCGGGGCACCAGCTTTTTGGGAAAATTGCTCAAAGGCGTAACCTCTCTTTTTAAAATCAACCACTTGACCACCTCCGGTTATCGACCCCAGACCAATGGATCCCTAGAGAGAAGTCATCTAGTGCTCACCGAATACCTAAAACATAATATCAACCAGTATTCGGACTGGGATTTATTCATCCCCTTCGCGATGTTCTCTTATAACACTTCTGTGCATGAAGCTACAGGGTTTACGCCATATGAATTAATTTATGGGCGAAAGGCTCAGTCCCCCGTCTCCGCCTATGCGATCGAGGAGTTATTAACCTACGACGCATACGCACGGGAGCTGGCTCAGCAATTAACCCGGCTTCACGCTTTAGCTCGAGAACGCGAAATCCAAGCAAAGGAAAAATCTAAAGAATATTATGACCGGAACGCCGCTGTTGTCTCCTATTCTCCTGGAGACTTGGTCTACGTCCTCCAAGAACCTAGAAAACATAAACTAGACCCCCAGTATATTGGTCCATACGTCATTGAAACGATCAATGACAAGCATAACGCCACCATCCTCACCGACGCCGGAGTTCCCATCACCAAGCACCTAGATAAACTAAAACCTGCATTTACACCCCCCTTTCCTACCACCAACTCTACTAACCACGAAAGCTAACGCATGTACGCCTTTCTTTTATAGAACAACTCCTGCGGCCTTAGTAGGATTTACTCGTTTATTTGTCTACTCTTTTACTGAGCTACTCTGGGCTATGAGTAGCGTTTGCTCGTTTACTAGTGACTGCTGGTGAAGATTTGAATTTATTAGGGATTATTCTAGAGACTACTCAATCTCCTATTTCCTCAGTCAGTTCAACTGGAACAGCCAACTCGAACCCTTGACGGACGATACGGCCAACCGAACGCCGCCGGAAACCCCTGAGGAACTTTGAACTATATATATACCTATATATGTATATGAAGGAGAGAAGAAAGAAGACGATCTTCAGAGAAAAAACTCAACATACATCCTTACATTTCTGAATCCTTATATCATAATTACATATCTATTCTTTGTTCCAAATCCTATCTTTGTCATCCAGGCGCTTCCAATATCGGACGAACAACTCGAACCGTCATCCCGAAACCTGCCTGACCCATCGAGACCTTCGAGGCCGCCTACTCTGCTCGTGATCCCTGTAGGACCCCTAGGCCGTCCTTCACTACCTAACTTGGCTTTTGCCGGTCTCATTCTCAATTAACTAGAATCTTGATGGGATAGGAAAGAAAGGGATTGTTTAAGATCAACTACTCGAATTTCCTTTTACTGTTAATATATTGTTACAGCCTTTTTTTTGTGTATATATACATAAACATTTCTTATTTCTTAACTTAAGACTACGCCAATCCGTGCCATTCAAGCACCTCCTGTTCTGTCAAGGAGGGCTCCCAGCCACTCCAAGGGTCCTCCACCTGAAGATTCACTCTTTCCCAGCGGCTGTCCTGGAGCCAACGCAGGCCCCACCAGTCAAAATCTTCACGGAAGGACCACGTCTCCATCTCCTTCTCCGCGAGCCACGAGTTCACCCGCCGATCCGACTTCCTCTCCTCTCGAATTCCCCGGATCTCCTCTAGGTCAAGGACCACCACTGTAACAGAGGAGAAGAAACGAATTATAAACATCTCGAGCTTCTCCCTGAGGCATAATTTCACTTATCCACACTACTTACCGGAACGAGTGAGCACGGACACCCCTCCTGAGAACCTCCTTCCGCCAAAACTCAACAGGCTGGGGAATCTTCTTCTTGCCATATCTCTTCTTTTCCTTTTTTCCTTTTCCTCTTGACTTTTAATCCTCCACAACTACTGTCAACACTGTTTTCGCCGTTACGGTAATCAGAGCACAATATCGTTCCTCACCCAACCTTCACTTTTATACCAAAATTTCCCACTCCGCTCACGATTGCAACACCACTTCGTGACGCACGAGTTTCACTGCACCACACGACTGAACTCGCCATGACTACCATTATAAATATATAATTTATAATGATGTTCAGCATCACGCAGATCTCCTGGACCCATGCGTATAACATCACTCATCTAAAACATAATCCTGGCATCTTCTTCGAGAAGATCGCCACTTTACAGTATTATCCTGTACTATGGAAGGTCGCCACAACCATCGACATCGCCAATCTAACTAGTCAAGCCCCTAATCTTGGAAAGTTCTACGAAACTATCTTCTATGTATGCAAGGGTAACAACTCTTGCATCCACAACAGCAAACTCGAGGAGATCGGACGCAAAATAGTCGACACCGAGCATTTTGCCTCGATACTTCGCCGAGGCTTACGTCCTACAGACCGTAGCCGGAACCGTAGAAGCGCTCCTCTAGGATTTATCGGAGGACTTTCCAAAACCCTTTTTGGTACCTTGACCGAGGAAGACGGCGAATACTACACCGGCGAAATCTTAAAATTACAAGAAAGTGGAGCACACACCGCCCATCTATTAGAAAAACAGACGCATGTGGTACAGTCAGAATTCTCAGCTTTGCACCATGCTCTCAATAACCTACATAATAACACTCAAGAGCTTCAAAACCAAACCAGGGCCTTGGCTGACGCTATTGCCCTCACCAATGACGCCCTCGAGCAAGAGAAACACGCGAGAGTACATCAAGATTACGTCCGACACATGGAAATCTACGCGGAAAAATATAGGACCAGCATTCTATTCCTAGTGGATGCCGTTCTCTTCGCTCGTCGTGGAATCTTGCACCCCATGATACTAACACCTACCCGGTTGCAACAGGCTTTGCAAGAAGCCACCCACAGGACCGGATTTTCCCTACCTTTCGACGAAGAGGAACTAATGATGGAGGACATCCAGGAACTCTCTCACCTACATGTCAACCACTACAAGGGACAATTGGTGGTCGTGGTTGAGATCCCTCTCCTCAACAAGGAAGAATACCTCCTGTATAAAACCTATCCTTACCCAACCCACCATACTCGTCCCGATAACTAAACTATCACCACTTTTATCCAGCCTGCCCATCCCTATCTAGCAGTCTCTTCCTCCCAACGCTTTTACTCCCATATCCCTTCCGAGTCCCTATCCCATTGCCTCCACCACCTAAAGACATACTACTGTGCTCCTGGAGCACCTCTCCATAAGATCGCGTACAACAATGAATGTGAGCTATCCATCCTCCAGCATCACGACATCACCCAGTGGACTGGTTGCGACATCAGGGTTGCCTCTTTCACCGGCCCCTTCTGGACACCTCTGGTCCAACCTCGAACCTGGTTATACTCCCTACCGAAACCCGAACAAATCACCCTCATCTGCCAAGGAAACGTAAGGGGAACGGAAACTATCCTTGGAGATGGAATTATACAGCTAGAAGCTGGATGCTTCGCGGATACTACATCTACTCAGCAACGATCTTTGCAAACCCTAATGGTGACTGATGTGACCCACTTCGAAGCCCTAGAGCCAATGCCTCTCCCTGAACTTCTACCCGAAGGTCACATACCAGCCCTACAAAAATTAATAAAAATACAGCCTATCAAGAGTAAACCACTGGCAGATTGGGATCTATCCAAAAACAGCATAGCCCTCAAGGACATAGCCCGAGAAGCAAAGGACCTGCAGAAACACGATTCAACCACCTTCAGAGCATCCGTCATCTCATATGCTTCATCCGGATCTCTTTTAATACTCATCATATTAGTTGCTGCGGCCCTGTGGTTTAAACGAAACCCGACACCTGCGCGTGCCAACCCGACGTCAACCACCTCTATCAGAGTTCAAAGCACTCCAACGATAGCCGCCGAAAGCATGCCAATGCTTCCGGTACGCACCGTCAGCATGCCGTTTCAACAACCTATTCGACATGTGCAGAGTATGCCATACCTGGAACCATTAGCAATACCACGGGACTCGCTACCCTTTAGTTAATCAAACATTAAATTCTTCTGGAAATTTTCGGCGGTTGGCTTGACCCATACTTCTCATCCTGGAAACATTGACCTCCACAGGACAATGTTTCTTCTAAGGGGGGAGGGGTAACGTAGGGGTCAGTCACCTCGCCGAACCAAAGTAGATAGCACGCGTCCGTGTGCAATACCGGTAGTATTGCACATTGCTGACGCCCGGAATTCCTTTCCGGAAATGCGTAAATCCTTAGGCGCTGGCCGTGGATGTGGAGACTTTTTGGTCGTCATGTGTCGAAAGATCATGGCGCTACTGACGACACATGACCTATTAAGCCTCCTACATATATGCGAGCTCCGCGACCCTCGAGTCGAGTCTTATTCTGTGCAAGCTTAGCCGCTGCCGCATCTTCCGCGTTCCAAGGTCGTAACTCTAGTGTTCGTTCCACGGGAGCAGAGTACTCCACCGTATTCTAACTAAAATCTCTTGCCCAGTCGCCGTGTACTGGTAGTTAAGTCTAGTATAATCCAATCCGAAACAAGTCGTGTAGAAATCATCGCGAGTGTGTATCTTTCAGTCGTGCCTAACACGTACCGTTCTGAAAGATAACAACAACTGCTACGAACAGATTATAATTATTTAAGTGCGAGTAATCCACAACCATAGGAGGGTCTAGTCTCTCCAATAGTTGTGACGAACAATAAATAATCCTGCGAATGCTGATACAGCATATTTAGTGTTTACTGTAAGTATATTTGTAATATCTGAAAATATATAGATTTGTGTCAAATCTGCTGTTCCAACGTGTGTTTATACACACTATCATTCACCCCGAATCCTGCCAATTCATTACATTCTTACCGCTCGGAGTGTAATACTTTAGTTCATTGTACTGTGAGTCGCAAAGCTCAATCGGCGTTTCTACTGACCCAGACTGTAGTGTCTAGTCAGCGCGAAACACGACCGATAGGCGGCCACGACTACCCAGTACGTAACACTGCAAAGATTCAAGGTTACGCGAGCAAAAAAAACGCAGGGAGAATCTGTTTTACCATCTAGGAAACTGCTTTTACTAACTGAGACCTGACGTCAGAGGAGTGGGAGTGTGACGTCAAAATGCTGCAAGTATCCTCTCGCACCCCCGCAACCCTCTCGCCTATACTTGCTGCGAGCTCACGTGGAGCCTCCGATTTCCCCCACCACCACCGCTTAGCACTTCTTGGCTCCCCCCACTACCTCGCAACCAGGCTCATCCGAGTGGACAGGAGGGGGGGGGGCCAGAACCGGCCTTACTATCCTACTGTCGGAGGCCCGTGGTTGCCGCTCAGAAGCGCATTGCCTCGACGAACTGGGCTGGGAAAGTCTTAGACGATCCCAGCGCCAGGGAACTCGAGCGCAATGCGCAAAAAATTATCGTAAGGGCATTCGGGAAAACCATAGAGGTGCCCCTCTACACGGCCCTTAAACTGAGGCGCTGGAAGGCCTGGGCCCCCCAGGGCAAAATCACCCTGAGGTGGTCACCAGCGTTGGAGCTTCACTCCGCCAAGCTCCAAGTGAAGTCCAAACAATAGTTGTCTCGTCCCTATCTGTTTTATATCTTTTATTTTTATTTTTGTAAATAAACTTGTTTTAAACTGAGTTAACTTTCTTCTTCCTTGTCTTGACGCCATCGCGTCAACGGGGGGAGTTTGTTCGAGATTGGGAGGAGCAGAAAGTGTTGCGAAGTAGATTCCGCATTTCTCTGTTATATCTCCCATCTCTATTGCGCTCACTATAGACGGCTAGACCAACAGCGTCTAGCCGCTCTATCTGTCCCTCTCTCCGCGGCGCGCTTGCGCGTCTTCTGGCCCTGGCGCGTCGCGGCCGCGAAGCGACACTACTTGCGCGCTTGGCCACTAGCTGGCCAGCGCCCGCAGCAGCTCTCTCGCTGGCAAGATTAATGTCGCGTAATTATATAGATGGGTCCTTGATAAGGACCCATCGCACCTCAGCCTTTGGTCGACCGCTGCCTTTGACCGCAGCAACAGCAGCATCTTTTGACGCCTCCACGGCTTTTTTGTGACGCCTCCACGGCAGCGCCTCCACCAGGCCATTCAAGAGCGCCTCCACCGGCGAACTCATTGGGTACCATACTTTAGTAAGTATAACCCACCACCCACCGCCTACCAAGAGGGGACTACCCCTCTGCGGCAATATCTTCCCTCCTAAGGGAGATTTCTCCGGGACTTCCCGGGAGAAGTTAACCCTTTCCTTCCCCTCCACACTGCCTCCGAGGACTACCTCGGACCCAGTGTTCCGACCCTAAACTCCAGGGCTCTCGACAGAGTCGGGTATTGGGAGGGGTAGAATCACCCTAGGGGTTGGGGTGGCTCGGAGCCACCATAGCTCTTGGAGAAGGAGGCTGAAGGGTAAGGGGACTTCCCCTTCCCTAAAACCACTTCTCCAACTCCGCTCCCTCCCGTGGCTGGAGATTTTACTAGGGAATACCCTAGGGAAAATTGTCCAGTCCGGGAGTTTATAAGTCCGCGCTCCTTTCTGGGGAATTCTAGTCTCTGGATTCTTGGGAATCTTCGGTTACCGAAATTCCCTAGAATTTGACGACAACAAATTCCCTAGGAAGTCGATCATTTTAGTCTAGCGATTCCTTTGTAAATATATTGTAAAATTTTTGTACATTTTATATATTTAAATAAAAACTCCTTTTACCTCTTATCTTTGGGTTTGAATATTTTATTCTTGAATAAGACCTTCCCTTCTGACCACAGGTTCGGAGCCAACTTGGGACATTGTTTCGCACATTAGCCAATATTTTATTATCGCCACACCTGGAATTTGAATTTCGATCCCTTATTGGCTTACACGTGGAAGTTTAAATTCTTCCTGATTTTCCGTTGGACTTAAAATCCAAGGTTTAATAGGTAATAGTGTCGTCGACTCAGCAGTAGATTTTTTTATATATAGGAGTGCGAACCGTAATTTTGATTCGTTATCTTGTAAATCATACATGATTCCATATTATTTGTTTTGTTTTTACTGAACTCGTATTGTCAGGTATAGGTGAGACATCACTTATGTCCTCCAGTTCTCCGTGTATTTATAATCCTGTTTGATATTCCTACAAGTAATCTCATTGATTTCCTTCAACTTTTCAATCGTCTAAATTTCTGTCCCCCCCCCCCCCCCCAAAATATATCTACTTGTAATAAACTAATAAGCGAGGAGAAAACCTGAATACATTATAAAGATTTGTGTGTTGCACCCAGTTATCTTAAACGATTATTTCTTTCCAACGCTACCGTGAGAGTTAAATAACAAGAAAATACAATTAAAATGACAGGCGGATAGGAATATTGCAGAGCGTCACCGATGGGTCTATAAATTAAATAAACCAGATTTAGTGGAACGATTAGATGTGTACGGTTTAGACACTACCGGAACTGTACCAATATTACGCGATCGGCTATACAACTACCTTCTTACAGTAGCCGAAACTTCGGAAACGCAGGAATTGCTAGACGAAGCTGCAGATCCCTCCACGAGCGACTCCCCTCCTATCTTAGCTACCTCTCGATAAATATCCCAAGGGAATGTAGAATCTAATGATCCATGGTTGGGAGCAAGACGCGGAAGTCCAGCCCAACAGCTACCTAATCCACATATTCGCGAAAGAAGTTTGCCTCGCGATAGGCCATTGAGTGGTCCTACATTAGCCGACTTTGACCGTATTAAATCAGACCTGGCTACGATAATGGAAAGAATTAATATACAGGCGAACGAACGAACTATCCCGACCACTAGACAACAAGAACAAACAACGGGTCAAAATACAGATCCCCCGTTGCGAATTATTGTACCCGAGCCAGTAAATATTACTCCTCCTTGCCCTGACAACCAAACATATAATGCAGTACCTCCGCCACCTCATTATCAAGGTCTTTCTCGCATTCCTAGATTAGAGGATCGCGAACCCTCCGTTAATAGACAGTTCTCTCAAATCTTAGCTACCTTTAACCGTGTTAACGTATCGTTTAATGGGAAACCTGGAGAAGACGTAGAAGCTTTCTTGCTACGCGTTTCAGAAGCACGGCAAATTTTTGGACTACAAGATATCGAACTATTCCGTTACCTTCCCTTTTTAATGTCTAAAATCGCACTACACTGGTATAGAAGCCATCAATCCGAGTGGAAGGAATGGTGGGAATTTGAAGACGCTTTTCGTACCAGATTCGGAGCTCGTTCCCTACAAATCGCTTTAAGGGTAGAAATCTCTAGGCGAACGCAGGCGGAACATGAACCAGTCGCGGACTATCTAACATGCATTCGTTCTCTAATGGAAAGAGTAACACCAGCTTGGTCGGAGTTTGAGTGGATAAATTGGGGGCATATTAACATGCTACCTAAGTTCCAAGCATTGATCGATATAAATACAATCGAGACTTTCGACCAGTTAGAATCACGCGCTATCCAAATAGAAGCCAGCTACCTACGCAATCGTGGATTTCATGCTCCACCACCACCCGAAAATTCCTTATTTCCGGATTTGGCCTATAATATACCACCCAGACCGTCGCAAAGAACACCTAAAGCCGTAATGCTAATTCAAGAGGAAACAACAAATAGTAATACTAGTCGTCCTGCTACCTCCAAACAAAACACTTCAAAATCACCTAAAACACCCTACGCCAACAACGTTTCTAAAACCGACAATACTCTTAATACAAACCCTTTCATGGAATCTTCTAATGTAATGACTAATTGAACGCAGCTGCCTCGTCAACTCGTATATTGACTTGTTGGAACTGTGGAGAAAGTGGTCATCGATACACTGCCTGTCCGGTACCCCGTTCTAAAATTTTCTGCCATCGTTGTGGTCAAGCAGACGTTATTAGACCTTAGTGCTCCACTTGCTCGGGAAACCAACAAGGGACCGCGTGAACATGGCCACGACGAATCCCGTAGCCCTTTCGGAACTTCAAGTCCATGAGAACCCGAGCGTTTTTGCCAACACCCAGGATGAGATACCTTTAGAAAATGGAGTAACCAGCGATAGCGAGGAACCTGTTCCCTTACACTCCTTTTCTATGATCCCAACTAACTTTTCCAGTTCTCTTAGAGTACAATGTAATCCAACTTCATTGTTATATTTACCAATCACTATCTTGGGAATTACCTTAAATGTATTAGTGGACAGTGGTGCTTCGAGAACGTTTATTGGAAAATCTGGATTGCTTTCGCTCTCTTCACTCCCATTACATCGCGTAAACAAATCCCCTTTCAAAGTCATTACAGCTGATGGGCATATAGAGAAATTAAGCGAACATATTTCGTTACCTATAACTATCAAAAATAAAATTATTTCGTTGGATGTAGCTATCTTTCCGTCTCTCTCTGTTCCCTTCGTCCTCGGGTTGGATGCACTTAAGGCATTCGCACTGGTTGTAAATTGTAGCAACGCATCGTGGCATTTCGCGGATAATTCCATTCATAATTACTCATTTCACACCCAAGCAGATAAAGAATACCAAAGTTGTCAAGGTACCGTAGAGCTATCTGAGACCGAGAATTTAAAATTAGTAGAATTTTTGGACAGAGAGATACCTTTATTAAAGAATGCTCCGGGACTTACTCATTTAACTGAACACCGAATCGATGTAGGCGACAACCTGGTAATAAAACAGCGCTATTATCCCGTAACTCCCATCGTACAGGAAGCAATTCACGCGGAAGTTGATAAAATGTTAACCGCAAAAATTATTGAACCTTCTCATAGTAATTGGTCCTTACCTATAGTAATGGTACGAAAACCCAATAAAACTTACCGATTTTGCCTAGATTTTCGAAAGGTTAATTCAGTTTCAAAGAAAGATGCCTACCCGATACCTATTATGAGTGCTATCTTGAGTAAACTAGTTCGGCACGGTATATTTCTGCCATAGATTTAAGTCAAGCATATTTTCAAATCCCGATGGCCGCGGAAAGCAAAGAAATCACTGCTTTTACGGTTCCGGGCAAAGGATTGTTCCATTTCTTAAGAATGCCATTTGGTTTAACCGGTGCCCCAGCTACCTTCCAGCGCCTACTTGATGAAGTAATAGGTGCAGAAATGGCCCCTCACGCATTTGCTTACTTAGACGATATAATAGTAGTTACGGAAACATTTGAGGAACACTTAGATTGGCTCCAGGGAGTATTCAAAAAAATCGTCGAAGCGGGACTACTGATAAACCCGGAAAAGAGTGAATTCTGCAAATCAAGTGTGCGCTACCTAGGATATAGAGTAAATGAAAATGGCTTACAAGCAGATCCTGAAAAAATTCTCCCTATATTAGACTATCCCCAACCTCGCAATGTTAAACAAGTTAGACGTTTCCTGGGCATGGCATCATGGTATCGCCAATTCATTCAAAATTTTGCTACTCTTACGGAACCCATCACTAGACTCTTAAAAAAGAAACAAAACTGGACATGGGGTGATGAGCAAGAACAAGCCTTTCAGAGAGTACAACAATTGTTGACTTCAGCACCTACGTTAGCCTGCCCAAATTTCAAGCTACCTTTCACAGTCCAAACTGACGCGAGTACTACTGGCATCGGTGCCGTATTGTCTCAGGAGGAGGAGGGTATAGAAAAGGTCATAGCTTACGCCAGCCGTACACTCACAATCCAAGAACGAAAATACTCCGTGACAGAACTAGAGTGTTTAGCAGTTATCTGGTCAATAAAAAAATTTAGAGGCTACCTAGACGGATACTCGTTTAAAGTTATTACCGATCATGCTAGCCTTCGTTGGCTACAAAATTTGAAAGACCCGACTGGTAGATTGGCTCGGTGGGCCTTAGAGCTTATGCAATATGATTTCGAGATTATTTATCGCCGAGATTCCCTTAACTGCGTACCGGATGCTTTGTCAAGAATGCACGAAAATTCTATACCCGATGATTCGCTACCTACGGATCACCTCCATACAACTCCCGATAATTATTGTACAATACTACAAGAGGAATCGGAAGACAAAAACGAGACGGAAGACAACTTGTTAGAATTATTAGAGCCGGTACAAACTCGAGCTCAAGCGAGAAAAGAAAAGAAAAGCTCTCTAATCATAGACCCATCCTCACCGAATACCGACACGCTCTCTCCGCAATATTCAATTACCGAAAAGGAAGCAAAAACAAATAACAAGAACGAAATCCTAGATTCAACTGCAACCGATTTTAACGACACCAGTGACGCGTGGTACACTCAACGACAGATAATTCTAAGAGAAACGCCAAATAAGCTACCTAACTATCGAATAGATAGAAATAAAATGTATTATTATCGTCCAAATTTAAATTATAAGACAGAAATTGATGATTTAGAGCCGTGGAAATTAGTAATCCCCAATAAAATGCGACACACGGTCTTAACCGAAGCTCACTCGCAACCTCAAGCTGGTCATTTGGGAATAGAAAAAACGTATCATCGGATTGTAGAACACTACTTTTGGCCGAGTATCTACCGAGATGTGGCTACCTTCGTAAACGAATGCGACACTTGCCAAAAGTGCAAAGTTCAACAGCTACCTCCAGCTGGACTGATGGGCCAACGAATTGTAGAGCTACCTTGGAATGTAGTAGCCGTCGATGTGATGGGCCCCTTTCACGAAGTAATCAAGGATTTACCTATATAGTGGTTTTTCAGGACCTTTTCTCAAAATGGATAGAATGTAGCGCGTTGCGTGCGGCTAATGGAGTAAAAATTCAAGAAAGCTTTAAAGAATTAATACTATTTCGGTGGGGAGCCCCTCGTGTTCTCTTATCCGATAATGGGACTGAATTTATAAATAAGGTAATACACAAATTATGCCGCGACTACCAAATTCAACACACGACAACCCCTCCTTACCACCAGTGATGATAGAAAGCGGGTATTCGTTCCCGCCACTATGCAACCATAGGCTCACTACGACTCCCAAAGCCTTCTGGAAATTCTGGCATGCGTGAGACATCCCCACTCGTGCCCCTTCTCGCTGATCACATATACCATCACAGCGATGCATACGTGTCTCGGCTTCCGTCGCTTGACTTCGGCAAGCTTCGTTGAACGTAAGTACGAAAGAGAGCGGTATACTTTCATCGGACCTCTCTTTCTCGCGCTCGATCTTCGTTCGTTTAGCCAACGAGCAAAGCCGTGCTAGCCGAAGCAAATTAAGAAATGTCTTTTCTGGCAGCTATGATAAAAAAGCTGGCCACGTTAAATGAATATTAAAATAATATTTATAAGCAGCCATTAACTTATTAGATTTTATAATAAATAAGGAAATGCGATGATTAAACGTAACATTGATCAATTTTGTTGAAACTGATGTTACGTATTATTGTTAAAAATATTTCATTTTCTTAATTTATTATTTAATCTAGTATTAATGGTAATAAAAAAAAATCATTATGAAAACAAAATTTTAAAAAATTGCACGACTCTTCGGGAATAGAACCCGAGCCCGCGATAACAGCAGGCAGTCACCTCACCATCTACGCTATGGCACTTATTTGGCAGCTTAGAAGCAAAATCATAAGTCGCTTATTAAAGCGATGGAACCTTCCTCTATTAAGTTTAATTTCCAAAAGAAAGTATTAATTATAATCTTAAATTGATTTACTTCGTATGTCTTTTCATAATAAAACAAAATATTTTTTTTGCATATTTCTAAACATTAATGACTTTAACAGCTGTAGCTTCAAAAAGTGACTCTAACATTGCGGAGAACATTTTTGAAAGCTGCAGAATTAAAAATAAGTAACCTAAGAATCGTATTTGGTATTTAATATGTCATTCCTATTGTAATCTATTTAATTTAAAATACCTCATAAATAGAAAAACGATTAATCGTTCTTAACAAGTAAAAGCACGTGGATGACAGAGATTAAGTCGATATTAATAATAGATAATATATGAAAATAAATAAATAAATTGTGATCGATTTTTTACATTTTCAAATAATAGTATCGCATAATTAAAAGTGTTAGTGCAAAAGTGGATAAGCTAGTCTAATGGATCGATATCGCAATTTTGGCAAGTCATCGAATAGTTCCTCCCGATCTTTTTCCTTTAATTTTTACAATTTCTGAGAAATAAGCATCGTTTGCTAATTTTGATTTTCTCCTTCCGTACGAACATTAAGGTACGGGTACACGGCGCGTGAAGTGCCTTTTTGAGCCGGAAAAATTGCTTTTATCGAAAAAAGTTGTTTAGACATCGTAGAAAGTAGACATTTAGGGCTACACGTAGATATGCTTATTTCTCAGAAATTGTAAAATTAACGGAGAAAGATCGGGAGGAACTATTCGATGATTTGCCAAAATTGCGATATCGATTCTTTAGACTAGCTCATCCACTTTTGCACTACCTCTTTTAATTATGCGACACTATTATTTGAAAATGCAGAAAATCGATCACAATTGATTTATTTATTTGTTTATTTTCATATATTATCTATTATAAATATCGACTTAATCTCTGTCAGCCACGTGCTTTTACTTATTAAGAACGATTAATCGTTTTTCTATTTATGAGGTATATTAAATTAAATAGATTGCAAAAGGAATGACATATTAAATACCCAATACGGTTCTTGGGTTACTTATTTTTAATTCTGCAGCTTTCAAAAATGTTCTCCGCAATGTTAGAGTCACTTTTTGAAGCTACAGCTGTTAAAGTCATTAATGTTTAGAAATATGCAAAAAAAATATTTTGTTTTATTATGAAAAGACATACGAAGTAAATCAATTTAAGATTATAATTAATACTTTCTTTTGGAAATTAAACTTAATAGAGAAAGGTTCCATCGCTTTAATAAGCGACTTACGATTTTGCTTCTAAGCTGCCAAATAAGTGTCATAGCGTAGATGGTAAGGCGACTGCTTGCTGTTATCGCGGGCTCGGGTTCGATTCCCGAAGAGTCGTGCAATTTTTTTAAATTTTGTTTTCATAATGATTTTTTTTTATTACCATTAATCTACTAGATTAAATAATAAATTTAGAAAATGAAATATTTTTAACAATAATACGTAACATCAGTTTCAACAAAATTGATCAATGTTACGTTTAATCATCGCATTTCCTTATTTATTATAAAATCTAATAAGTTAATGGCTGCTTATAAATATTATTTTAATATTCATTTAACGTGGCCAGCTTTTTTATCATAGCTGCCAGAAAAGACATTTCTTAATTTGCTTCGGCTAGCACGGCTTTGCTCGTTGGTTAAACGAACGAAGATCGAGCGCGAGAAAGAGAGGTCCGATGAAAGTATACCGCTCTCTTTCGTACTTACGTTCAACGAAGCTTGCCGAAGTCAAGCGACGGAAGCCGAGACACGTATGCATCGCTGTGATGGTATATGTGATCAGCGAGAAGGGGCACGAGTGGGGATGTCTCACGCATGCCAGAATTTCCAGAAGGCTTTGGGAGTCGTAGTGAGCCTATGGTTGCATAGTGGGGGGAACGAATACCCGCTTTCTATCATCACTGCTTACCACCCGCAATCAAATCCAGTTGAACGAGTTAATAGAGTACTCAAAACAATGATTGTATCATTTTTACGGGAAAATCAAAAGGAATGGGATTTACATTTATCAGAATTTCGTTTTGCATTTAACACCGCATACCACTCGACAGTAGAAACCACCCCCGCTTTCTTGAATTTAGGACGAAATCCCTCTCCCGTTGGTTGCCTTCGTTACCTTCATGCTAGTTCATCAAAAGAATACCATTCAGTTAGTAGAAACTGGCCAGAGAGAGTGCGACATCTTCGCGACTTTCAAGAACGTATCGACTCTCAGGTAGAAAAAGCGCACAATAGACAAGCGCGCCACTATAATGTAAACAAACGTAACGTGACGCTCTCCGTAGGTGACTTAGTGCTTTCCCGTACGCGTCAACTCTCGTCGGCCGACAGGAATATCTCCGCGAAATTATGCCCCAAGTTTCACGGCTCATTTAAGGTTATAAAAGTTCTCTCTCCGGTGGTTTACTCGGTTAGTTCTCTTGATGATAAAAAGGTTTTTAAAGTACACATTAGTGATATCAAATTATATAACTGTGTTAATTCTCCTGTCCTTTTAGATCCGAGTCCATAAGTTTTCTTCGCGTTCCCTAAATCCTGTAAACATGGCACATACCAGTAATGCATACATACTAAATCCTCTACGAGTTTTTCTATCAGATATTAACGATTTAATAAAAGAAACCGGCCTTAAAGAAGCCTTAGAGGACACAATTCAGCGTTACAAAGACGCTCAAGCTGTAGGTCACTTCGTGCAGAGGGAAATGGTCTGTAGCAATGATATGACCAGTCAGACGGATATAATATTAACCACGGAAAAAGGTACTATGACAGAGGTAGCGACGAGAGAGATAGCTACGATGACGAAGATAACAACAAGAGAAATAACTACGCAGACAGATGCGGTAAATACGGTGCCGATTACTATGCCGCTCACGTTTGACATTTACACACAAACGGAACCAGAAAAACAGTCGCATACACCAAAAAAAGTGAGTGAACAGGGAACACAAACAGACCCGTTCTGGGTCCAAGTAAGCTCCAGTGTCAATGAGTCTCAGCAAACTCCCTCACTTAATCCGGCCACCGAAGCAACACCGATGGATGAACGAAGACGCATTTCTTCCAGGCCCATAGCAGAAAAACCAAAGGAGATACCGATAACAAACCGACCAGAGGAAGTAGGAAGGTCCCAGATAGCGCAAAATAGACCTTCACGTCCACAGAGAGCACAGACTAGCCTACGCGGACCCCAATGCCACAATTGCCTGCACTTAGGCCATGCGTACTGGGATTGTGAGCAACCCAAATATGTGTTCTGCTATCGTTGCGGTAGGCCTAATACAACCATTAAAGATTGTCCGAATTGCGACGAAGAGTGGAGAGCAGAAGGCCCGGAAGGCGTACGTGAAGCCAGAAGGTTAAGATTCGACATCACGCGTCATTAAAAGCTCCTTTATATTATTATTATTTATTTTTATTTTTTTCCTTTCTTCTTTCACGCTACCTATCGACGCCCCCTATTTCTCTTCTCCTCAATACTTGTAACCAACTTTTTCTAATAATCGAAACGATAAATGTCACACTGCTCAGTTAGTTTTCCTTTTTTTTATTATTTTTTTTGGTTTTATTTTCATTAGCTCTCTGAAACCAAGTTTTCACATGAATTACACATATTCAGTTAAGTTAAAGATAGCGCCTTCCTTTTTTTTGTTTTGTTATTGTTGTTCTCTCTTCAGATAAGAGTTGTATACTATCTTTATTTCAATTTCATTGTTGGTTACCTATTGCGAAGAATGAGTATGGTCCGAGTAGCGACATTCATATATTTTTTTTTATAATCTAGATACTGTTAATTCCATAACTATCTATTCGTTATGCTCATTATCTATAATGAGCCTGATCTTTGTATGTAATAGAGTGTTGTGGTTCTATCGCTGATTCACGACAAACTCGAAATTCTTTTGTATAATAAAGTTTATTGACGTTTGATTTACAATGTTTCTTCTTTATACAAATTGATAACCAGAGCCATGAGCTAGATAATTATAGTTTTAAGAGACAAAGGATTGCCTGGATAAGTTTAAGAGATAAGAGGACTGAAGGTCCTAGGAGACTCGACTTGTTCCTTCTGGCTTTTGACTCGAACTGATTTTTGGGGCTGCACGTTTGGGGCTCCTACCCTCAAAGTGCAGCGTCAAACATTAACTTATATGGTAACATTTGCGGGTCCCAATGGTCAAATGCGTCATTGTTCTAGAACATTCGACTGCCGTCGAAGTGCATTTTGCCACGTGTCGGGACTTAGCCTTGGCGACTGTGTGAACGAGCTGCGTCTGGCGCTTCGTATTACATTTAGGAATTTGTCGCTTTTAGGAGTATCTCTCCTTTACAATGAGGCTATTGATATTTTAATATAATCATGATAGATTTAGAGTTATTAATTATATCTTTAAATGATAATAATATTAATAATATTAATTATATAATGCTTATTGTAGCAATGAGTTATGTATGTTTATTCTATGTACATAACACCCCTCCCCCCCTGGAAAAAGAGGGTGGGTGGTTAATAATCGGGGTTGTATTGAAGGTTTACTGCTTGCTCAGGTGTGACGATGATCATGTGCGTCGGGGCAGCGTCGTCCGTTGCTGGGGCGGCGGCGTCATCTGTTACGATGGCATTGGATGGCAATGCCTGTATTGACCTGAGTCTTGGCTTAGGTTTTGGTCTTCTGTGAAGATATCGCCAGATTATGTAAATGGTTAATCCTATGATGATTAACGTTGTAGTAGAATATGAGATGGCCATATGTTGATAGGTGTGGTGTTGTCCTAGGTCTTCGTTTTGTACATCCTTTTTCAGCTGTTTTAACTGGATGCTGAGCGTGTTGAGGTCGTTGACCTTGTTCAGGATGTTATGCAGCCTGGGAATTTTGGTTGTGTTGATTGCTGCTACGTAGTTTTCAGGATCTATGGCTCTCAAAGAGAAATTATAGTGCGGGATATAGTGTTTATGTTTGTTGGGCTTGGAGGTTTGTACGGGTTCCAAAACAAAATCAGTAGCTGTTAGGATACAATTTTTATATAAATTAATTACTCCGGAGCCCATTAATTCTATATTATAAGTAGGTTTTTGTTTGCAGATTACTTCTACAATTTCTAATTGCGGTGTGGAGTATATCCACGAGGCTTGGTTTTTCATGGGAATTAGCATCGGTTGCACTAAATGTATAAGTTTATGCTCGCACGTATTTATATCTATGTATTTTAAGTATAATGCAATTTCGCATGGATTGATTGTCTTTATTTTGTTGGATGGTTTATCCGTTGGACAGAAATAATTATCTTTTATCGTATAACATGTTTGTAGTTCGTCTTCAGTATACTCTGTATAGTGCTCAGCAATGCTGTCTATTGCTATGTATTCCTGTCTTAAATCTATTATGGAGTGTAATGTTGTAGAATTCTGAATAGGGATTGGAATTGGATATATTTGCAAGAGATCGAATTCTTTGGGCGTTATTAGAGGTACGTGAAATACTACAATTAGTTTGTTGGTTTTGGTATAAATTGTGGGTTTCATTAGTTTTGAAATTAAATGTATATTTAGTGTTTCTAATGGAAAAGGGAATTGCGTGCCAGGAGGGATGTGAGGGATCGCATCTTTAAGGTATTCGAGAATTTTTGTATATCGAATAATTTTTGGATTTATTACTCCTTGGCTCGCCTGTATTACGAAATTTAGTAAGTGTTCCGTGTCTATCATTAATTCTTCGGATGTAAGATTAATGTTATATAGAGCTTCTCGTTCGTCCGCTTGGGCTTCTAGATCACGTGCTGATTTCATCAGCATTTTTTCGTTCGCATCTATTTTTTGTATCGTGTTATTATAAATTTCTATAGTTTGGTCGATAATTTGAATTTGTTTTAGGAGTGCTAATTTGTTGGTTTCTACTGTTTGATCTATGCTTTGTAGATGTTTATTTATTTCTTCTTCATCGTTACTGTCCATTATTCCGAATAAAATTTTTCCGATTGATCCTACTCCGTTTGCTAGTCCTCGTTTGCTTCTCTCTTGGTGTAATGTTATTTCATCTATTTCGTCTAGGTTCTTTTCGGCTGTCTCTAGCTTGTAGACGGTATCAATAACGGGGTGTTTACAGATTTTTCTTCCTTCTTGTTTGTAGCAAAGGGTTTGATCATATAGGAATTTGTCTAGTTGCGCGAGTCTTTGGCGATATTCTACTATGTCGGTGATTATCACTAATTTCCATTTTTCTTTATAAAAATTGACTGTGCCGAATTTTTCATAAAATAGTCCCGGTTGACCTTTGATGGGAATGTTTTGGACTTGCTGGGAGCTTCCGTGGATCGTTATGACCATAAGGGTCAGCATGCACCTATAATAAAGGGCAAGTGTGGTTAATTGTGGAGTTTTAATGTGAAAAAATTTTAACAAGTTTTATTTTATACTGGGAGTTATTTTAGTCGGTCGCGAAGGTGCGTCTGGTTCGTAGACATTGGGTCAGCGTTTTTGCGTGAATTTGCGCGAAGTGGGGAATGGACTATATATTAGTGGTTTCCGTACGGGGAATTTCATTTCTATTCTCAAAGTTTCGGAAACCGACAGTGACATGGCTGTACAAATTTACAAGCGAAAGGATATGTATGACCGAGGGGTGATTGACGGCCAGGGGCGTCGCCTTTTCTTAAGGCTGGATAATGGTGAGTGTCTCTCTCTTTTTTTTGTTTTAGTTTTTGTTTCTACTTAATTTTAATTTCGTTGTTTCTATCCCTTTTCTTTTGTTTATTTAGTCATAATTTTCAACGTGGGTGCGGTGCAGTTCCGGAGGATGTGCCGGAAATCGGACCGCATCCAGATGCATCACGAGTGGGATTATGACTGCCTGGAGGATAGCTTCTGGGTCGTCTTCGACCTGTTTGGGATAAGGTGGCTCCAGTACACCGGGGTGGAGCCCTACCGTGGTTGGGGGTATCCCAACCAGCAGGTTGAAGGGTGGACGGGTCCGCCGTTGGAGGAGAAGGACGTCCTCCGTTACCACGGTTTAATTTAGTTTTTTAAAAAAAAAAATTTTGTATTCAAAATAAAATAAATGTTTATATATTTAAAAAACAAATTGTTGTAAGAATTGTGAGTGGAGGCGTGGTGATTCTTTTTGGTTTTGAATAAATTCCAATTTATTTAAAATGTGTTCGTTTAATTTTTATTTCTAGTACATTTTCTCGCTAGTTAGGTTAAAAGATAGGTAAAGTGAAAAGGAAGGAGAGTAGAAAAATTAATAATAGTAATAATATGAAAGGGGAAAAATTATAAAAATACCGTAGAAATGAGAATTATATACATATAAATATATATATTTTTTTTTTTTTTTTTTTGCTTGAAGGAATTAAGTTTAGATTTGTAATTATAATAAAAAGTATTTTAGGGTTGATTATTCATAAAAATTATTATTATGGTTAGATAATTCTAGTGGTAGTAGCATATAGAATTGATTTTAATTTTAATAGTAATTATAAGAGTAAATTGTAGTAGGATATTGATTAGGGTGATGGGAAAAGGAGGTGAAAGAGGATGGTATGTGTGGGTGGTTGAGTCGGTAACTACACGTGATACGGCTTTAGCCTATTGACGTGGGTTACGATTTTCTTTTTACCTACTGCTAACTCATAATTTAACTCGCTTAGTTTTGCGGTTATGGTATAAGGACCGTCGTATAGGGGTTCCAATTTCTTCGGTCTTCCAGCGCGAATCATTTCTCGCTTTAACAATACTTGGTCTCCTACTTCGTAATTTGATTCTTGTGTATTGTGATCGTAATAGATCTTCGATTTTTCCTTTTCCCATATTAATTGGTCTTTCATTATGTTACCCGTTGAGCGAATTCTTTCGCGGAGCTCGTTATAGTAATCTTCAAATGTATACGTAGGTTGCGGCGGATATTTGAGCGTGGTCGGTAATTCAACCTCGCGTCCGAATAGCAGTGAAAAAGGCGTTCGGCCTGTAGCTGTGTGTGGCGTAGTGTTATAGGTGAACATGGCGTAGGGTAACCATTCGTCCCAGTTATCTAAATCTTCGTTGACAAAGTTTTTTAAGTACGACGCCAATGTTCGGTGCGACCGTTCTAGCGCACCATTTGACTGTGGGTGGTATGCCGTGGTCTGTATTTTGTCAATTTTTAATAGCTTACAGACGTCCTTAAATAGGTTACTTAGAAAGTTAGTACCCTGGTCAGTTAGAACCTTTTGGGGTAACCCGTAAGAAAAAATGATCCTTTCAACGAATAGTCGTGCCACAGTAGAGGCTGACTGGTCTTGAATTGGTAAGGCTATGCTGTATCTTGTAAAAAGGTCTTGGAAGGTCAAGGCGTACTTGTTTCCTTGTTGGGTCGCAGGGTATGGTCCTATTACGACCTTTTCGAAGGGTTCTACTGGCGTGTCTGTTATCTGCATTGGTGCACGTTTCACGTTGCCTGTTTTATTGCGCTGGCACTTGTCACATTTTTTTATGTATTCTTCGATGTCCTTTTTCATATTTGGCCATACATGTTTAATTTTAATTCTTTGCAGGGTTCTATTTACGCCTTCATGTCCTCCGAATGGAGTATCGTGATACTCGTAAAGGATTTGATTTATCATTGTGGGAGTATAGGTCGATGATTTCTCATCAGCTGTTTCTTCCTCGGCGTCGGAGTTAGCTGAGGTTGCATCTTCGTTTGAGTCGGTTGGCCTTGGGGCGGCTTGCCGTGCTCTGGAGCGCGTGGTCACGTATATACGACTTAGCACATCTGCGTTTGTATTCTGAGTACCTGGTTTGTATCTAATTTCGTAATCGTACTCGGCTAACTTTAATCTCCAACGCATCAATCTGGAGCCTGGGTTTTCTACATTGAAAAGCCAAGTAAGTGGTTGATGATCGGTGATGATGGTAAATCTAGTACCATATAAGTAAGGTCGAAAATTTTGTACAGCCCAAACTATAGCTGCTAATTCTTTTTCCGTGGTGCTGTAGTTTACTTCGGCCTTGTTAAGCGTTCTGCTGGCGTAAGCAACGGGGAGGTCTTTGCCTACCTCGCCTTGCGATAACACGGCTCCTATTGCTTTATTGGAGGCGTTCGTGGTCAGAATGAAAGGAAGATGAAAGTCTGGATACTGTAAAAGTGGTGCAGTAGTCAATCTTTCCTTTAGATTTTCAAATGGTGATTGTTCTAGGGAGGTCCAGTTGAACTTCACTCCTTTCTTTAATAGGTTCGTCATGGGTTTCGACAGGTCAGCAAAATGGTCAATGTACCTTCGGTAATAGCCTGCTAGGCCTAAAAAGGATTGTACGTCCTTTACGCTCTTGGGTGCTGGAAAATTTTTTACAGCTTCTATTTTAGTTGGGTCTGGAGAGATGCCTTTGTCCGTAATTATATGACCCAGCTAACAAGTTTCCTTGCGAAGGAAACGGCATTTTTCCGGTTGCAGCTTTAGAGTATTTTCACGCAGTCGAATGAACACTTGTTTCAGTCTTTTGTTGTGCTCTATTAGAGTAGGGGCGTGAATTACTATGTCGTCAAGGTAAACGAAACATTGGATCCCTTGGAGTCCAGATAATACGGTGTTCATTAAACGTTGAAACGTAGCTGGCGCGTTTTTCAAGCCAAAGGGCATGCGGTTGTATTCGTAGTGCCCTAGGGGTGTGGAGAAGGCTGTTTTTTCCTTGTCTTCTTCAGCCATGCCTATCTGGTGAAATCCAGAGGCTAGGTCAAGGGTGGTGAAATATTTCGAGTGGCCTAGTTGGTCCAATATTTCGGTGATGTTTGGCAATGTATAGGCATCACCTATAGTAGCTTCGTTTAGCTTGCGAAAATCTACGACGATGCGCATTTTTATATTTCCTTGTACATCGGGTTTCTTGGGTACCACGAGCAGTGGCGCGTTCCACTGGCTTCGGCTCGGCCGTACTATTCCGTCAGCTTCTAGCTGAGAAATTTGTTTATCAATTTCTTGTTTATGCTTTTCAGGTAACCTATAGGGTTTTTTAAAGATAGGTTTGGTATTTTCTACCAAAGTAATGGTATGTTTTACCGCTTCAGTGGTGAGGAGTTTGTCACCTTCTAAGTGAAATATATCATTGTATTCCTCACAGAGTTCTGTTAGAGTGCGCAATTCTTCCTGATTTAAATGATTTAGTTCTAATTGAGACTTTAACCGGGCGAGTCGATCGCTGGCGCAGTTATTGACAGCGTATACGGTTATGGGTACAGAGGGGTCGTCGCCCTGAGTCGGTGGACTCGGAATATCTTCTAACACAACTGTAGGCAAGGGTATCTCTAGTTCTTTCTCCGTGATGTTCAAAATGCTGACGCAGCAGGTAGAGTTGGTTGGCCTAGTGGCACAGTTACCTATATACACTCCAGGTAGTATTTGGTGTCCGTTTACAATGCCGTCTTGTTTACTATCTGTTAACGCGGCTACTAGTGTTTGGGATCTCGGTTTTAGTGATACCGTGCGTGATACTACTTGTTTCATTGGCCAGGTGTGTCCCAGCATCGTCAAGGACACATCCTTTTCATAATGGAAACTGTTTCTTTTCCAGAAATCCATACCGATTAGTCCGTCGGCTATTAGCGAAAAGGTGTCTGGTACTATTTGAAATTTATGGGTTATAGTGTATTTTCCGACTTTTACGTGTAGGTAAACTGATCCAAGCGTCTTTACAGGTGTTCCACTTATTCCTGTTAGCGTAATCGGGGTTTTGTCAGCTATCGTTTCCTTGCGCAGGACTTTTATTTTAATTATGGAGACATCGGCTCCAGTATCGAAGAGTAAGGTTGCTGGTCGTATGAATTCAGCGGCTTGTACTTCGATCAGATTTTTTATGGGAGTACATAATACCATATTAGCGGTTAGATTTCCTACAGGTGTTGGTCGATTCAAGTTTTCATTAACTGGCTGCTCTGAATTATTGGCATTCTGTTGAGCTTCTCTTTCTCGCTTTGCTTTTAGGGTGCGGCACTCTTGGACAGTGTGTCCTGGTTTTTTACAATAATTGCAAGAGGTGGATACTTTGTTAACAGAAGATGAGTGACTCTGAGTCCGTTTTGCGTTGCTAAGTCTCGCGTAACATTTTTCGGCTACATGTCCTTTCCTATCGCAGCGTTTGCAATGGAGGTGCGAATTATTCCGTTGTCCGGAGGATCGTTGTTGTCCTTGGTGATCGCGTCTGCCATGGGTCGAGCCCTGTTGAGTTCTGTACTCTTCGTCGGAGCGAGTCAAGGATTCGCGATCGATTGCGATAGCAATTGATTCTCTGAAAGTTGCGCTCTCGCATGATGCTACCATAACTTGGAGTTTAAAATTCAATCCTTTTATGAATTGATGCTTCGCTTGTTGCGTTAACAATTCTTCTATGGCTTCGTTTTTAGCCGGATCATTTGCTGGCGTGATGCATCTTTCTTTCAAACCTGATAATATATCTTCTAGTCGGGAAGCATAGGATCGCACCGATTCATCTTTTCCTTGTCGGCATCGATTTAAACTATTTTGGAGGGTCGCGGTAGACCGTCGGGGTTTGAACGCTTCTTCTAATTCTCGTATTAGTTGTTCGATGTTTTCGATTACTTTGTGCTTAGTTTCAGTATAAGCTTTGCCTCTTAGTATTGTGAATCTAACCTGCCGTAGAAATTCGTCTCTATCTAACGGGTGTAGATTTTGATTTGCCATAACTATAGAATTCACAAACGGTTCTAGCTCGTCTGGGTCTCCTTTGTATTTTGGGATTCTTCCGAGAGTTACATGTAGGGAAGCATATCCGTGGTGAGGTTCTTCTTCTTCCTCATCGTCTAGATCTGGCACGTATCGAGGTCTTTCGCAGGGAGTCACATACGATGTTCTTTGTGCCGGTCTTGCCGTGGAGGTCCTCGCGGGGAACCTATTAAAATTTTGGCGTAGCCTGGAGAGTTCGTCTCTCAGTCTCGCGTTTTCTTCTTCAATTGCGCTTATTTCGCGGGGCCTTATGCTGTTGTGTAATCTTCTAATTTCAGCATCTATGGCGCTAGGAGGTATGCTTTCGTCAAGAGGAATCGTGTTTGTTGGTGCGTCTTCTATTCTGACAGGCGGACGTTCCGCGGTGTAACTATGATCTAATTCTGGGGCGTCGTTATTCGCGTTGCCACGGTGAGCCATAGTTAGTCTATTCCGTCTTCGCGTATTTACGTTTCGAAATGGGGTTCCCTCGTCGGTTTCCCTAAGAATACGCAAAGTTCTATTCCCTAATTGAGAGATGCAACTGTCTATCTCTCGGGAGATTGAAACACGATTTGGTCGAGGTACACTATGTGTCGCGGGAGTTAAGCTGGGTTCAGATTGAGTTCGGTCTAAATTATCGGGATTACGGTACATGGAAAAAATTTAGTACTACGAACGCTATGGGCTCGCGGTTACAATGTTCACAAATAAAATTGCTACTGATATGATTGGTACCGTACTCACCAAAAGCTCATTTTCACTGGTTGGCTGGCTGCAAGTTCTGCTGGTTTCCAGTCGTTGATTTCTTGTAGTCGTGAGGTAGTATGCGGGGTGAACCCCGAAGTTGTGGGTTTGTCGCTCCGTTGCTGAGAAAGGCGAAGTTGGCGGATGTCTCGTTGAGTATCGATGATCATCCACGTCGGGTCGTCCTTGTAGAGGTTGGTCGATCGGAAAAATAAATTTTCCTGATTTTCCTTGGGATGAAGATTTATGTAGGTTTGATCTTCACCAGTCAACGGATCCCACCGCTGCCACCAGTTTGTTGTGGTTCTATCGCTGTTTCACGACAAACTCGAAATTCTTTTGTATAATAAAGTTTATTGACGTTTGATTTACAATGTTTCTTCTTTATACAAATTGATAACCAGAGCCATGAGCTAGATAATTATAGTTTTAAGAGACAAAGGATTGCCTGGATAAGTTTAAGAGATAAGAGGACTGAAGGTCCTAGGAGACTCGACTTGTTCCTTCTAGCTTTTGACTCGAACTGATTTTTGGGGCTGCACGTTTGGGGCTCCTACCCTCAAAGTGCAGCGTCAAACATTACCTTATATGGTAACATTTGCGGGTCCCAATGGTCAAATGCGTCATTGTTCTAGAACATTCGACTGCCGTCGAAGTGCATTTTGCCACGTGTCGGGACTTAGCCTTGGCGACTGTGTGAACGAGCTGCGTCTGGCGCTTCGTATTACATTTACGAATTTGTCGCTTTTAGGAGTATCTCTCCTTTACAATGAGGCTATTGATATTTTAATATAATCATGATAGATTTAGAGTTATTAATTATATCTTTAAATGATAATAATATTAATAATATTAATTATATAATGCTTATTGTAGCAATGAGTTATGTATGTTTATTCTATGTACATAACAAGAGATAGAAATCCATAATAAACCTCCATTTGTCTTCATATATATCTTTTCTTTTGTTTTATTCCTATCCTGAAAAGGTCTTACCTACTACCTGGCTGTAATAATATAATTGGAAGGTTCGTACTCTACAAATGTTTCTTTTATTGTATAGAATGTAAATTATTTATATGCCGAGTTGAGAATTGAGCTCTAAGCGATCTCGTCTCTTTGGAGAGGGGCTGTTGTGACGCTATCTGCCCTTAAACTGGCTGATTGGCGTCTCAAACTCCCGAATAGCTCCCTTTATTAATCGTTTTCTTTTATATCGACTAGTAAGGACTGAATATCGCTCCTTCAACATGTAGAGATCCAAAGTCAACTCTATTTTGGTCGGTCACTTATTTTAATAATTTCAAATTCAAGTTAGCAGAGAAATTGGCCATCAGGAGAACATTATCTTCAGTATGAACTCCCTTTTATTTGTGAGCTTCGGTTGTTGAGAGGGAGCTTGCGTAGAAGTCGTCTTTGGACCAAGATATCATGGAAGAAGAAAACTATCATGGTCTACGGATCATACCGAATATTCCCTGCGGATAATTGGTATGCTAACTATTGGAAACAAGCTATCTATTTGTATAAATGGATGAAGTAGTATAGAGAATCAGCTGACGTACTGGAGAGGCCCTTTCGATATATTATCGGATAATTGGACTACGTGGCCTGGAGCCACTCTCTAGGCAATTTTATCTATGCAAGGAAACGTCTTGATAAGTTGCCGAAACGCTCTCTAATTCTCTAGAAAATTCCTGGGACATATTAAAGACCGCCGCTACCTTTCGTCATTATTGACTTGAGTTGAGCGTAGCTCACAGATGCCACTTCCGTGTTGCGGGAGGTAAACAAGTTCGGACAAGAGAACAACAAAGGATCTGTAGACCTGAATTAACGAATTCAAGGTAATCGGAAGGATTCGGATGTATTCGTATACCTATCGACGATTTGTGGAAAAGACACACATTACTCGTTCACTTTGGATTGAACTGTGGAAGGAGCGACACGTGTAGTGATAACGACTTCGGTGAGTCTCTCTCTCTCTCAATCTCGGCGACCTTTTATAATTAAATTTGTATAAAGAATCCTAGAGCAAATTGGTGATATAGGAGAAGTTGTGTGGCAGGGTTAGCTATTTTCGTATTATTCGCGTAATAATTGGCGAGGACGCCTGTATTAATTGAATTAATTATCGTGGCAAGGTTGCCGTCCTAAGTTTTCTTGCGAGTCGTTTGACAAAGCTGTCTTTATCGTCATCGCTTTCTTTATGATATTTGTGATTATGTATAGTTGCTATCTCCACGTATTCTCTCCTGATCATCATTAGTTCTCTTGTGGTTATTCTCTGCTGACTCGACGAAAACTATAGGCATTCAATAAACAGTTTCCTTTTGAATTTATAAGTAACTTCATTTCCAAATTTATTTCTCCGGCCAAAATATATTGTTTTATATCGCATCATTTGGATTATATCTTTATACTTTGTAGAATCCGTTAATTATTTAATTTTGGTAATAAATCCTGACTATTTATACTTATTATAACTCTAACGCTCTCTAGTTCATTGTATCTTTTTCTTAATTTCTCTAACTATCTCCCGAGTCTTATCCACCCCCTCTACCTTCATATTTGAGGACTGAGCTACCGTTTCCGACCATTTCACTATCCTTAAGTTAAGTTTTCTTAAAGTTCTGAATCTTGTGGCATGGACGGCCTGGCGCCCAACAATATTCGCGATCTGGTCATCTATTAAGTGATATAGGTTAAATTTATCTGTTATTAGTACTTAAAGATAGTGGCGAGGTAGCCGAATTCCTCTCTATCGCTCGCGGCAGGAGATTTCGCGTTACATGCGTTAAGACTGGATGAAACCGAGTTAAGGCTGAATGATTTTCAAGTGACATTGAGTAATTTCATGCAGAAACATGCTGAAGATAATGCATATTTAAAGAAATATGCATCAACTTTCATGGAGAATCAGACTAAAGAGGATGCTGAATCAAAGAAACATATAATGAAGATAATGCGAAATTAAAAAAAAAGTGCTATTTTTCATGGGGAGAATCATGCTAAAGAGAATTCTTCTTGAAATAATTCGACAAAGAGTTTTATTAGGAAAAAGAAACTTTTACTACCATCAGTGCTCGTTGTACCCTTGTAAACCCAACACATACCTGAAGAGTTATGGATAGTGAAGAAAAGAAAAAATTGGTCGAAGAACTGCATTGACCTGCAAGACGGAATTTTCAACGTAGAAGAGTTATAATACGAGGCTTCGATGACCTCTGGCAAGCAGATCTGGTTGATATGAAGAATTATACTGACGGAGGTTACCACTATATTCTCACAGTTATTGATGCATTGTCGAAATTTGGATGGGCAGTAGCACTAAAAACCAAAACTGGCAAGGAAGTGACAGACGCATTTACGAAGATTCTGAAAAGTGGGAGATGTCCCAAAAATTTGCAGACAGATGATGGCAAGGAGTTTTATGATAGTGATTTCAAATCGCTTATAAAAAAACGTAGAATAAATCATTACTCAACATACAGCGTATTGAAAGCTACGATAGTTGTGCGCTGGAATCGCACGCTGAAGACTGAAATGTGGAAACGATTTACGTTGAATGGAAATTATAAGTGGCGAGGTATACTGCAGCGACTAGTTGAAGACTACAACGCTAGAAAATATCGTACTATAGGAATGCGACCAGTTGATGTGACGCCAGATCATGCTAATATACTCCTGGCTACAGTATACAATAATATAAAGATTGCTGGCCGTGCCAAGTTCAAAGTAGGTGATTTTGTAAGAATCAGTAAATAGAAGAATGTATTTGCAAAAGGCTACACACCAAATTGGACAACTGAAATATTTGAAATTATAAAAGTGCAGAAATCAAATCTTGTTACATATTTACTTAGACACTCTAGTGGTACTGATATATACGGAGGATTCTACGAGGTATGAACTTTTAAAAACTGCTAATCCTAATGTATATCTAGTGGAGAAGGTATTACGTAAGAAGGGTGATAAGGTCTTTGTGAAGTGGTTAGGATTCGATAATACACATAATTCATGGATAAATAAAGATAATATTTTGAAAAAACATTATTTATTAATAAAATTATTCAATTTAAATATAATTAATTTATTCTATAATGACCCCATGGTAGAGTCGATACAGTTCCGTGCACGATATAACGCTTATCATCATTTGGGTTGAGAGCTACTTTCCGTTGTGCAATCGAATAAACATTATGCAATTTTGAGCTAATTAAATTTTGATTGCGGACATGTACAGTAAAATTTGTTAAACATTCCTTATAGTCCTCGAAGGTTATGTTTCTAGCAACAACGTAAGTCTTAATACCTTTAGCTTTTTTGATAATTTTATTTTGTACTTTAAATGTGTACATTTTTTATCTCAGTCCAATAAACTCTGTCATTATCTGCCCATTATTCTCATCTTTCATCAGCCCAGGGACTTTTTTATTCACTAGAGGTAAATTGTACTGATTGTTGGGAGAATAATCGCTTGTATCGAATCTAGCAAGATTCTCCCTCATAATAATGTAAATATCATCACACTCAATGCTGTATATTAGACTATCCGTATCGGTATATAACGCTTTACATTTGCTACCGAACGTAGGAAGCATATAATCATAATGAAAATCATACAAACATGTTTTCGAAATATCAAGAATGCTCATACCTACGTATATAGGCTTATCGAATTTAGCTGTTAAATTTGATAATTCAATCGCGACCAAATTCTCACTGAATATAGTGCGACTGTGAAAATTTGGCTTAGCAATCATTGCTTCAGCACCATATCTTCTCTCCCACCTACTCACGAGTCTCACATCAACTCTATTTCTAACATTCTCCATAGTCTTACCGAACACCGCATTGTTCATTAATTTCAAAAGAATATTCTCAAACTCATTTTTAGATGCTGCACGTAAACTAGTGTTCAGATCGATATATTTACGTAACCAGGTGGACTGCTGAAATCCTAAAACGCGATGAATGTGTTTTAAGACAATACCATTACGCATACATTGCTGTAAAGCACGATAGTGTATAACATAGCGTTCCTTATTTTTTAAAGTTGCAAGTAGCATCTTCTGACGTGTACCCGGTGGGGCATCACGTACGGGACAAAACGGAAGGTCGGAATGTTTATCGTGAAGCATGTTTGGATACTCTAAGTCAACCTCTAAAATATACCTCTCGGGTGAATCTATCGGTATATTAGAGATATCCAAATTATTTACATTTTCAATCCAGCGAAATCCGTGAGTAGGTAGCGGTTGAGACATTGCCCACCCATACAAATTATTTACATCGTAGTACATTAAATACTTAGAAGGTTCCTCGGGATTGTAGTTTTGCATGTACCGATTGTTAGCCTTTTCATAGCGGTGCGAGCATTGGCTTAAACCACCACGTATGCCCCGTTCTACGAAAAGCAGCATTTCTACGTCAGTGAAAAGATCTAATCTTATTCCTGTATGTTTTAGCATTGCATCCCAAGTGAAGCCTGGGAGTGTATAATAATGAGCAGGATCCAAATTATAAGTTTGCATGCAGCTATCACGAAAATTTTCGAAAACGTCAGCCAACAATAGTACATCAGTTTTCAAATACAGATCGCTATACTCCCCAAGTGTTCGCATTTGAAATTTGATCCATACCTCCTTAGCGTGATTATACGCACCCTCACTAATATCACTATCGGATAATCTATTATAGAATATATCGCGTTGAGGTAAAGCAGTTTCTTCCAGACGGTTCAGACTATCTATGTAATCGTAAGGAAAAATACCTTTCATTGTCAGAAGGTTAAATTGTTCTATGTTTAAATTAGAGAATTCTGACTCTAAATTTTTTAATTGTGATCTCGTTAAATATGAACTCAATTTGTCTAAACTAGATGCCATAAATTTGAAAGAATCGATAATCCTTAGTTGTATATTATATTTACGGATGAATTTAGTGAATGAAATATACTTCTCCTTATGTACAGATAACAAGTGTACCGAACCTTCATACAAATTAGCAATTGTACCGAAAATAAAATGTGCATCATAACCTGATAAATTATGAAAAATTACTGGTATTACATGTGAATCTTTAATGTTTAAATTACAATTATTATGAGCAGGTCCCCTATATTTACCAGTTAAATGATCATGATCGCGAACACGTATTTGATCTGAAAGAAACGGCTTTTTACATATATGACAGTTGGGTTCAGTATAGTGCCTTGAATTTTCACTAATACTTAGTTTATGCATAGGTATTACTGTTTTCAGTTTTTCACCAGCTATACTAGCCATTTTATCAAGCTCATGTCCAAACCATTCAATACAATCAAGTCCTCGATATGATTTATAATTAGAAAGCGTTGAATCACGAACGCTTTTAAACTAATAACCTATACTAAAAGGTATGTGTTTTTGATAAATACCAATATCGTCATCCGTTTGCTCAACTTTTTCAAGCAAGCATTCAATGTCAGCGTATATGGCAAATGGCACCCTCTCACTGTTCTTTATGTTATGGAAGGAAACCCAACGGTCCTTGTCAGGTAGCACAATTCCGATGTTTTTATTGAGTTGCGCACAATCACGTTCATGCGATTTTAGTTTCTCATCATTGTGGAAATAGTGTAAGCAACTATAGGAGGGAAAAAGTAATATTAGAATATAGCAGCAGTAAATATATATATGTCGGAGATGATAGGTTGAGAATTGATTGGTTGGGGGAATATAGTGGGAGGTAGTTGGGCTACGGTGGAGATAGCAGTAATAAGTTGAGAAGAACGAGTGAGCGTTAGGTTCAACGAAATGTAAACAAATCGGAGTTAGTAATGTAAGGTGGGATAGTACATAAACAAGACGTGGAAGGGAGGGCGGAAGTATGATGCGGAGTAAATTAAGTGACAGTTTCACGGTGGGAACCGAAAAAGACGGAAGTATTCGGGCGGCGGTTAGAAAAATTTAAGTGTTCTCCGACATATATACAGTGTGTAACGAAACGACCGCATTTTCTCGTAACTGGAGGTTCGGGGTGACAAACTGAGTGCACATGTAAAATTTCGTTCGAATCGTTCAAGGGGTTTAAAAGTTATTTACATTTAAAAATCACCCATTTTCGGTCCTTTTCGAACGACTTTGATTGCACAATGGAAAGTGAAAAAACAATTGATGAACACCCCAATTAGAATGTAAAAGTTATCGATCGCACGCGATAATACTTTTGCTATTTATTCCATTAATCTGGCTATCAGATTAATTTTAAAAATAGCAAAATCCTTTTTTTCACATTTCCAATTCAATTCAGTACAATTATCATTGATTGAATTTATGGAAAGAGCGAGAAGACGCAATGAAAAGGAAAGTATCAAATACTAAGATGTCGCGCGAACGCACTGATAATTTAATAGGAAACGCATGAGGGCATTCTTTTTCTACTAACAAAGCTAAAGAGAATGATTCAAAATCAATACATTGATGATAGAGAAAACTAAACTTACCCATTTAATGTTCTCCAAGTTCTTTTACATCAAAGTTTTTAAGAAAGCTTTAAACTGGCTCCTCGATGATTTCCAGAAAGCACACTATCACTGATTTTGCATTTAAAAACTCGCGAATTTAAGCAATTTAGGTATTAACCTACGTTTCTTCAAAACACCGGTTAATTTGACACTTTTGAACTGTTTGAAGTATGCTGAAGAGAAAGAGAGAGAGAGAGAGAGAGACACAGAGAGGAGAAATAATAAGTAATTCGTTTCGACTACTCTTAATCAGTCTACTTCAAACAGTTCAAAAGTGTCAAATTAACCAGTGTTTTGAAGAAACGTAGGTTAATACCTAATTTGTTTAAATTCACGAATGCTTAAATGCAAAAACAGTGATAGTGTGCTTTCTGGAAATCATCGAAGAGCCAGTTTGAAGCTTTTTCGAAAACTTCGATGTAAAAGAACTTGGAGAACATTAAATGGGTAAGTTTAGTTTTCTCTATAATCAATGTATTGATTTTGAATCATTCTCTTTAGCTTTGTTAGTAGAAAAAGAATGCCCTCATGCGTTTCCTATTAAATTATCAGTGCGTTCGCGCGACATCTTAGTTTTTGATACTTTCCTTTTCATTGCGTCTTCTCGCTCTTGCCATAAATTCAGTCAATGATAATTGTACTGAATTGAATTGGAAATGTGAAAAAAAGGATTTTGCTATTTTTAAAATTCATCTGATAGCCAGATTAATGGAATAAATAGCAAAAGTATTATCGCGTGCGATCGATAACTTTTACATTATAATTGGGGTGTTCATCAATTGCTTTTTCACTTTCCATTATGCAATCAAAGTCGTTCGAAAAGGACCGAAAAAGGGTGATTTTTAAATGTAAATAACTTTTAAACCTCTTGAACAATTCGAACGAAATTTTACACGTGCACTCAGTTTGTCACCCCGAACCTCCAGTTACGAGAAAATGCGGTCGTTTCGTTACACCCTGTATATATATATATATATATATATGCAGTAAAACATACCGATCACAAATAAGATGAGAGCGTTTTCCTCTAGTAAGCTGTCCATTTAGCAGTCTGGAAAGGTTCCTGATGCATATAAAATGTGCTGCTACTCCTTGATGCTCGAGAAGAAGAAAAAGATTAGCGTGTCTGGTCCTCTTGCATTTTGTTAATTGTAGAGGTGCTATGATTGCATTCTCATTCCTCTCAATCTCTTCCACCATAGTAAAAATATTAATAGAGACATCATTATCTTCCTCAAATTTCGGAATCTCTTTTAATGTAGTCGGAAACGTTATACTTCTAACGTCGAAAACAGTTGTAAAATGAGGATATGAAGATTTTCGTTGTGGATGAGTATTCGGTTTTGCCGGATAGAGTGCAGCCGTTACAGCCCATGTAAAACATGTATTATCATCACTGTGTATGTTTATCACAGCCTGTTTATTCTTAATAGATTCTGGAAGCTCGACTGCACAACCTATATGCAGCGGGTTATAATAATTTATATTTATAATTAAATTCAGAATTTTTTCCAACGCCCATCCACTATCACGCTCTTGAAACTCAATCAATTCTTTTAGAATTTTGTCTATTATATTTGTATTGTACCAATCGCTAAAACTATCAGTTTTGTATAAGACTGCATTGCAGGTTGAGATTTGTTTAATATCACTAATCTCTTTACAAATAAATTGGCCGTTAAAGATGCAATTTATCTTAACTGCGTTAACGTTATCAAACACTTTTTCTGTGTAGGTCTATACTAAGTTTTTTGCACCTGTTAGAAAATCACGTGGTTCTATATAATTATAATTTACAACCATTCCGCTACATATTCGAGATTTAAATGAAGACTCGAGATCTTTCCAAATAAGCTTTCTCGCTCCAATTGATTTCTTATTTTTTGCCGCATGAGGAAGTAGACGTTTGATAGTTGTTATTTCAGCCAGATTTTTGTGTACTGTATCGGGAGCTGCAGATCTATTAGCATCTCTGAAACTTCGAATATAATCACGACACTTGCGTACCCAATCATGATAATTATGCTGATTTCCTAAATCAGGATTCTTGAGAGCATGATTCAAACAATAACTCTTATCCTTAGCTGCTCTAAGTAAAAGACACTGTATTTGTGCAATTTCTGCAAAATTTTTCTGCAGCGTGCCTATAGGTGTGTTGCGATTAGAGATTCTGAGTTTATGAATATAATCACGACACTCGCGTACCCACTCGCGATATTCTTCTTGCGTTTTCAAAACTCTATTTCGTAGAGACATCTTTTGTTCTTTCCTTCGAGAGGACTAATCAGGAACTGAGAAAAGCGGGTGGGAAACTGAGCTCTCTTCAGATAAAGGATCTCTGAAACATTTCAGGGGGTAAGAGAACATTGAGGACAGGTAACGACATGTTAGAAAATAGATGCAAGCGTTTATCAGTTATATATATATTCCAGATTTTTGCTCATACATATATTTCATATAATAGACATTTTTTAAGGCACATACACCTTCATGATTCAAACATGCTGGAAGATGTGAATTATGAAAGCTATCTTTTAAATCAAAATCCCCCCACATAAAATTATCTACATTAGTTATTTCTAAATTACAAATATCTCTTAACCAATTTGCATTTTCAATTCCTTTCACAAAAATCTCATCCTCATCATCATAGATATACTTCCTTATAATACCTTTATATTTATAGTAGGGTGAGTAGCCATCCGCCCAATTTAAGCCGTGATAATTTAGAAAGAACCAGCTAAAAAGAAACATTATATTAAACAAAAATAATATATATATTTTTTCTTTTTCATATAATTACTCTGTCCGCTTTCGCTCCTCTTCACTTAGCCATGAATATGAATAGGGAGGCGAAAATAAAATATGGAACACTTTTTGTTCTTGTACAACAGCAAATTCTTTGATTATAGATGACTTATCCGTCAAACGGAATCCTTGAAAATCAACGAACGTTGGTGCCATTATGCCTACGTTTTTTATACTAAAATAATTCTATTTAAATATGCATATTTCATGAAAATTTCCCCCTCTCTTCAAGCTAATTGTTCTTCATCCCTCCTACTATCATTACCATAGGTCAAAACTATCTCCCACTATATATAGCATAGGTCATAAATATTCTCTTGAGGATCAATGAAGTTTCCGTTCTTCCAAGAATGGCAGGTCAGTCATTTCCCCACCGTAGAACAAAAGTTTTGTCAACCCTTAAAGCATCTTAGAATTACCGCCCACTACATGTAGCATAGGGCAGAGAATATTCTCTCTTAGAGCCAATAACGTTTCCGTTCTTCTAAGAGTAGTATAGGCATCTCCCTACCGTAGATTAAAAAAATTGTTGACACCTCCCTAATAGTGCTTAAAAGCTCGAAGTAATCGTAGGACATGCATCAGTATTGCTTGAACGTTTGCTACGTACGACAAATAACATTCCATTTTAAAAATGTCTTCACTGTTACTTATTACACATATAATTGATTTTGACGGGTTTATAATAAATAGAAAGTTTGTGTATAAAGAAGTGGCAATTAAAAACTTAACTACGGGAAATACGAAATACGGTGCATTTCGTGTTCGCGAGCCGTATAAAAGTTTATCAATTAAGGACCAAAAAAGCGTAAATTTCGTCTTCAAAAATATTCATGGGATAAAATATTGTAACACAGGATATGAACATTATAATCATGAAGATATTTACAAATTTGTGAATATCATAAAATTGAATTGTTAATACCCCCTAATAGCTTATAAAGGGGAGCATGTAGAATGGGATGTTCTGAATTACTTGGATATCCCAAATATAAATTTGGAAAGGTTTGGTTGTCCCAAATTTGATAATTTGATAGCCACTATAAAACCTTGCAACACCCCGTGTAAACTACACGTAAAAATGTTCATCAATCATACGAGAAAGCCTATACATTGTGTATATCAAGAGGTAAACGTTTTCGCACGATGGGTACATCAACAAATAGATGTGAGTATCACAAGTTAAACTTACAATTTGTAAAATATTAACTGCATTTCTCTGTTTCAGATGATTGAATAAAATATATATATATATTGATATAAGTTTAATTATTAGTTTAATTGTAAAACATTTAATTTTATATATTTGTATAAATAGATGTATATTTCCTTCATTTTTTATATATTTATATATCCGATCAATTATAAGTTTTTATGATTTATATAAATTTTATGTATATTTGTTTAATTATAAGTTTAATTGTAAAATCATTCCATTTTAGATATATAAATAAATTCCGTCTGGCATGTAACTCTTCTACCAATTGTTTCTTCTCCTCATTTCCCATGACTATTCCACTACGTATTATGTTTACACTAGCTCATCAATCACTGGCGGTAATATAAGATTCTTTAGAGCATAATTCCAATCATTTTCTCTTTTCTTCTTTTTAGCAGCCGTGATTTCCTCTTTTGGATGCTCATTAGAGATATAATTTGCAACAATTTTCAATCTACCATACATAACTTTCCGTAATGCCTCAACTTTTCGATCCAATTTATTTTCAATATAATCGACTTTATCATTCAATTGATTAGTTCTTTCACTAATATCATTAATTTTTTCATCAATTTGATCAATTTCATCAGTTTTTTTCAGCAGAGTTGTAACTGTTTCCTCAAGGTGATTACCTTCTAGGTAATAGTGAGCTAGCTTTTCATTGTATTCAAACAATTCCCTCATTAAGCTATCATGTACAGTAATCGAATTACGTAACAGAGCAGCCATATTCACAGCACTTGTCTCATCAGTAACATCACATTCTAAGTTTGAAATTATTTTCTTCTTGGCATTAAATGCATTCCTTTTTTTATCAAACTTTAACGTATCATTGTCATTTTTGTGTGAATAATTTCTCACTTTACCTGTATTGAAACCAGATCCGAATTTTTTTATCGACATAGTGAAGTAGCACGTTGAACTAAGAAAACCTTGAAAATGCACACAATCTCTTTTATAAGATACCTAGGTTTAGTAACAGCTAGGACTTAATAAGTTGTCCTAGCAAAAATGTTAATATTTCTGAAATTGATGTAAAATTGTTATTCTCCCCAATAGGGGAGACTATTAAAATTGTATCCTTTTTATTTAAAGGATATTTTGTAATCCGCTGCATAGGTTTAGTTAAAAACCCATGCAAAGTTATAATTCCCATGCTCGATGGGAAGTTAATTACTTGCACGATATCAGCAACTTATCACAATAGCTATATACAATTTAACTAACGAGAAAAGGGGAGATTGCGGTAGCCACCTAGCGGCAATTACTGGTACTATCAATTAAATTGAACTAGTTCACCCGTGTGTGTAATTACGTAATATTAAAAAATACCTTTAGCGCGAAAGAAGATTAAGGAAGGCAGTCACCTAGCGGTGACTACTGGAACTAGCAATTAACTTAAGCTAGTTTATCTGTGTAGCAGAGTCGGAAATAGTTAGGCTACGTAAGGTAACTAACCATCGACTTCGAAGGGTGAAAAAACCTTCCCTCAACTAGGGTCCCCGTAGGATAACTAACCAACGGTACCATAGGGTGAAAAATACCCCCTCCCTAACCAAACCCGGTCCCACTATAAGACCTTCCAACTGTGACATAGGGTGAAAAATACCCCTCCCTAACCAAACTCGGTCCCACTATAAGACCTTCCAATTGTGACATAGGTGAAAAATACCCCCTCCCTCCCTAACCAAACTCGATCCCACTATAAGACCCTTTCCTTCCTCATCCCCACCACTACCATACTAAGAGAGTCTTATCCCCACCCATCCCCCTTCCACACCACAAAACAGCTTCCCCCACTCCCTGTCATCGGAACCGCATTGCTACACTACTATTTTCACACACATATTCATCTACATTACTAATTTCTAAATCACAAATATTCCTTAACCAATTTAACTTTTCCACCCCTTTTACAAAAACCGCATCCTCATATACATATTATTGTATAATATCTTTATATATTGTAAGGTGGTACGACGTTACAATGCTCATTTCTTTCTCGTTGACCATCCGCGTAGCCTGGTGCCACCCTACTTCCCCCAGTCGAAATATTCGTTTATTATTTCCGACTTAGTTAAGTTGCGTACGGAGCGCGGCGGTATAGCACGGCTTGGCGCAGCGTGACAGCAAGGCGGTGAGGTCGCGCTCGGCCCACCGTTGTCAATATTAATGCCCCTTTTTTGTACATAGAGTACGAGAGCAAACAATCTCCCGTGTGTCGGTTATTTAGTTCTCTAAAATAAGAGTTTGTAATCGCCGCACACGGAAGAAGAGTAAATGGTGGAAATGATCGTAAGAATGTTATCTTCTCTCCCCTTCCCCAACGTTCCGTCCCTGCTGTACATAGTTTCCCCTTAACCCGTTCCGTTCCTGTATTTCCCCGTTCCGCGCAGCCTTCTCCCACCATCCCTAGCTGTAGTCTACGGATTCAAACGCCACACCAGCCTATGCGGAGCTACCACACCACCTCCCAGCAGTGCTGCCAACCCAGTTTCGTGCCGAATAAAGGAATGGATTGGAATACGAATCGATCCTGACTATTGATTGGATGTCGAGGATCACACTCCTGTCAGCCATCAATCAAATTAATAGATGAGCCTGATACAAATAAGGAAAGGACGGAACTGGGCACCAGAAAGGAAGATTCGGAAAAAGGACAACTTCTTGTCGCGCTTTCGACATCGCCGCCATGCATTTCTGCTGTGCTGCCTCTAAGCATTTTGTAAGGATACCCTCCACATAAACCGAGTCGGAAAAACTAGTGATTTGACCCCTGACTCGTTTTGCCGAATAGGACTACTGGAAGAGCTGCCGGTATTCCCTAATTCCCTACCTCCCCACATTCTCCTGACATTTTAACCCGTTCCGCTAACCCACTAACTTTATTCTCCTTTGCCGTAATTCCTTTTTTTATTTTTTCCACCCTCTTTTTAGTATGCCGTGTATGTGATGTGTAGAGCGAAGTGACTAATTTGTATAATAAGTGAGCGTGAATCCTGGTAGGGTAACCCGATCATTTCGATTATTCATGTGTGATTTCTTTTATGAAATAAACTAGTGTTTGTTACTTAATCTTGGGCGAGGTTTAATTTCCGCCCGTTACAATATATAATATGGTAAGTAGTCATCCATTCAATTTAAGCCATGATGATTGAAAAAGATTGAACTGAAAAAGAAATTCCTTATTCATTGAAAATAATAATTTGTTATTGTTTTTTTATAAAATATTCTTACTCTGATTGCTTTCTCTCCTCTTCACTTAACCAAGTGTATCGAAAGGGGGGTGAAAATAAAATATGATGCACTTTTAGTTCTTGTAAAACTGCAAATTCTTTAACTATAAATGTCTTATCCATTAAATGGAATCCTTGAAAATCGACGAACGTTGGGGTTATCATGTTAGAGTTTTTTATACCAAATTTATTAAACTTTGCCTTTATTTTAAATATATTCTTTTTGATTTCTCTAAAGTTTTCCTATTCTCTTCAAACCAAGTTTTTCAATCCTCCCCACTATTCTTAACTATTCTCTTTCTCTTTAAACCATTGGTGTTTCTAAGAGTATCTGGTTAGTCACCTCCCACCACAGCTCAAATTTTTCTCAGCCCTTACAGTATATAAAAAATCTTGAGGAGCGTGTAGGGTAGTCTTCAGTTCAGTTTAAGCCACAGATTCTTCAGTTACTCTGACATATTGTTTCATTTCAAAGATATTACACACATCATTGAAATGATGGCTTTATGATTAACAAAAAAATAGTATATAAAGTAATAGCCAAAAAAAATGTTTCTACACTACAAAAAATTTTGGCTGACCCTTCAGTATTCGTAAACGATAACTCGACCAAAATCTAAAACATAAGTTCGGCGCCTAATTCCCTAAAGAACCACTGTACTGTAGTGATCGCGAAATACGGTAATATTCAAAACTGTAATACCAACTAGCTTAGTGAATATAGGGTTAGGATTGCGTAAGCGGAGAGTGGGTGAGTCCCTAAAGCGTAAAAGAAAGAAGGATTTGGCAATTCAGGTCAAATCACTACATACTATATTCGGTAATAAGTTCTCTATGTTTTCTTAAAGACATCGTTATATATGTCAGATATCATAGCGCAAAAAGCGTTGTTCGCATATTATAAAACTAATACTCGGAATGGCGTAGAAAATGGTTTTTCGGAGTGCTCGGGATTAATCTAACGAATTTCTCTACTAAAAACAACTAACTAATAAACTAAAGGCCTTCTCAAGTCAGGAGTTTCTCCTACGACCTTTTACCAAATCGAAACGATACTTTCTCGAGGAGAACCGAACGGAGTAGCTCCTTTCGGGGAGAATTCACCTCCGGGGTTCCTTCCACGAAAAAAAGTGTACTCCCACGAGGTGATCGGACGAGGTAGCTCCTTTCGGGGAGAATTCGACCTCAGGATTTACCCCTGGTTAAACGCGACGAACAGCACTAAACGTAACTGAAATCCGAACCTGAACGAATATCCCGATCACTCTTTATAACCGAATTCAACCAATCAACTATACTATAAGCGCATACCCAAAGTTTCGGAAATGACAAAGAATATATTACGATATTAAATACACGGTAATCGATAAAAAAACTTAACGTAAGTTACATATAAAGCTATATATATTCCGTATCCGAAAATCCATAAGTGACTTGGTCGTCAAATTAATTGCGAAACTCAGAATTTTCTCGACAATAGATTATTATTCCAACTATCATCTTATGGCTCTAACTCCCAATTCACGCACTTTGGGAACATATTTAACTCGTAATTCGTGATTTTCAACACTCACAATGCTAATTAGCGCGTTCTCCGAATTTTACTCGTATTATAAAGAATTGCTAGGAGCTGGGACTCCCGCTAACTTTTTTCGCGGAAGCTGGAGAAGGAGGCCGAATCCCTCGACGGAAGATGAGTAGCGCTGAACATAGCAGAGCAGAGCAGAGCAGAGCAGAGTAGAGTAGAGCAGTGCTTCCGTACTCTTCCAGGACTAAGATATGAGTGTCGCAAAATTCGGAAGACGCAAGCAAAGAGCTGCTGGTCCTTTACCCCCAACTTATCATAACTCTCAATCTAATTGGTAGAGCCTATTAGGTTATTGATACCACCAATCAAACCCACGGTCCGACTTCTCCCTAAAATTCAACTTGAATATTCGGGAGCCGCGGAAAGCCGAAGTTCGTTAGGCCTATTTAACACGCGACTTATGGGTCAGCATCGTTACTCTACTTTTATAACCCATCAATCTCCGAGTTTTATAAAATATTCCGGATATACACTGCAGGCCAAAAGTTTAGGACCACCTGACAAAATTGTCAGAATGACATGCTCTTCTTTATGTGCGAGTGATTTAGCAGCCCTAGGAGTTAAAAGAAATTTAAGAATACCGTTGGAAAGCTTATAAAATTCCGCATCCAACCATAACGATTTGATATAAAAAAATCCAGTAGATGCCCATATTATAGAATAGAGATATCATACAATTTTTGATGTCTCTTTATATATGGATACTCAATTTCAATGACTTGCACCAGGTATAGTAATAGTCTTACGAAGTTGAAACTTAATTATGTGAAAGCTTGAAACTTAAGCTTTCATTTAAGACCAAAAACATATATAAATTGTTATTTGGTCCGCAGTTATTTGACAATTAGTCGAGCAGTGTGCGACCAGCATTTTGTCCGGAAAACATCTGCTCGCTAAGCTCTAAGAACAAATGCAGGTCGGTATAAGTTATGGGTGCCAAATGGGTACCACTTTTAATTTTTTTATTTTTATTATTAACAATACTACGTGTTCCAATTCAATCAATAAAAGTATAAATATGTTAATTGTATTTAAACTTTCATTGATTTATTTGAAACCGTAGAATAGTTGTTAATCAAATGAAAGAAAAGTTAAACGTGGTTCCCCCTTTTTGGACCCATAATTTATACAGACCTGAATTTACTTCAAGAGCTCAGCGAGCAGATGTTTTACGGGAAAAATGCTGGCCGAACCTGCTTCATTAATGATGTAATAATTGCGGACCTAATAATAATTTAAAAACGTTTTTGGACTTGCATGAAAGCTAAAGATTCAAGCTTTCACCTACTTGAATTTCAAATGCCTCAGACAATTATTATGAGCGGTGCAAAGAATTGAAAATTGATATCAATAATTAAAGAGACGTCGAAAATGTTGTCATGTTCCTCTCCTTGAATACAGACACCCATTAGATTTTCTTAGGTCAAATTAATGCAGTAGGATGCGGAATTCAATAAGCTTCACGACGATATCCTTAAATTTGTTCTACCTCTTAGGGTTGCCAAACTACACGCACTTAAAGGAGAGCCTGTCGTTTTCACAATTTTACCAAGTGGTCCTAAACTTTTGGCCTGCAGTGTAGGTAGGCCAATCGTTTATGATTCGTTATTATGGCCTTGATAATATGACCATAATATGTATCATTATTCTATACGAAAACATATATGTCTTTTTAGTGAACATGTACTATCTTAAAATAGTACAGGGTCACAATGTATACAGTATTTATAAATATTACGGGGCATTTAGAGTGAGTACACCTTATCAAATGTAAAATTAAGAGACACGGTAGTGTCTCGACGGCAAGTACATATAAAAGTAGATAATGACATGTCTATACCGCCGAGCACTACCGTTAACTTATACAGTAGGTTTGGCCGCCTCAATTTTCAAACCGATTTATTTCCGTGAATGATCCACTGTCATGATTTAAGTAAAGCTTTCCTTAAACTAGTTTGGAACAAGCTTTCATTTAAGACCATGATCATTAAAAACGGTTCATGCAATCCAGAGATCTCATACTGAGTTAGCTATATATATACCGAAAATTGAGATTCTTCTCCTTCATAATCTTCTTCTTCTTCTCCAGCCAGAGTGTATGTCTCGGGCTGAAGTTGGCTGCTTAACGTAGGTTTAGTAACGTCAGTAGACGTAAACGTAAATATAGTTGCACACATCGTAAACAGTGTGTCTGTGTGTATCTCTTAGATATATGTTTTACTTCGTTTATTACGATAAATCAGGATAAGCTGCAAGATTGACAGTATTAACCTTAAAACAATTTGAACCTAATTATGAAATAAATAAATGAAAAAACATGATTAGGTTGTTCTTATTTAAATTTGATGAGGTTATACTCATTAAAAGGATTTTTAATTACATAAAGGAATCAACAGATTAGATAAGTATAAAAATGAATTTTATGATATAAAATGTTATATATTTTCTGGTACTTTGTGTGATTTTATTGCAGATTAAATAGTGATGTATTTATTATCTGACTGCTAAGGGTCGAGCTGTGTGGAGTGAAAGATTAAAATATAATACACACCTTGTCTCTTGATTGCTGAGGATAAAGCTGACTGGATGAAGTAAGATTAATATTTATATATTTTTAACACTGCCAAGAAGAAGTATACTGTCAACATTTATGTGCATCGGTGATTATCCAGAGTATATATAAATTGCAAGAAATTGTTAAAGTATTTGAAAACCATATGCTAAACTTCCAGGTATTGAAATCATTAACAAAATACATTTTTAGTTGTTTCTTCTCTTTAAACTGATGTGGGTTTCATCTGTCCGATAGGTTATACCTTTGTCAAGAATTAGCAGCATAAATGTGACAGTAATTGGTGCTAAAAAGAAATGTGGTATGCAAAACGACAATGTCAGCTTTGAATATATGCTTGATTGTAGCTTATTCAAAGCTTTGCCAATTGCTTGTCCAGTCTTGCCCCAATATCAACTCAAGTAGTTGATGAAACTAGTGAAGTCTAGCAAGGTCAGATGGTGGTAAAAGTCAAATGTTGATAAACAGAAAATGTAAATTAATTAAAACATACATTTTACTTAATTATTTTTATATGTTGAAAGTATGTTTATTGATTATGAAAAATTTAATCAAACTTTTATTATAGTGAAACTGAAAACATTAAACAAGTAGCCGGGGCATTATGAAGTTCATTTATGCAGAATGCATTACAAATATCAATAAAATCAATGTGTTGACTGTGATATTTTTTCAATGTTAATATATATTATTTTATTAGTTAAGCGCTGCTGTTTCAAAAAATGAGAAGTGCGGAAATTTTCTTTAAATTCTGTAGAAAAATTAAAAGAATTATTTAATTTTTTAAACATTATTCTCTTACAAAACGTTATGAAATCCCACAAAAAACAGACTTCGCCTGTAAAAAAAGGCGGCAAGTACATAAACCATTTAGCATAAATAATATAGTAAAATTATCCAATTAAAAAAAGTAGTGAAATCCAAATATTAGGTAAGTGTATTTTTTCACCTTAGCAAAAGTTAAATTTTTGAAAAAAAATGGAACAACAAAGTTACTTGCCGGGCCCGTAATGTCCATGTACAGTGAGAAATAGAATCGTCTGTGGTTCGGCTAACTTCACTCTGTATTTTAACATGAAATTTGTTGTACTACGCTATAGCTGAATCTCACACACGATTCAATTTCCCACTGTGCATGGACATTACGGACCCGGCAAGTAACTTTGTTGATCCTTTTTTTTTCAGAAATTTAACTTTTGTTAAGGTGAAAAAATACACTTGCCTAATATTTGGATTTCACTACTTTTTTTAATTGGATAATTTTACTATATTATTTATGCTAAATGGTTTATCTACTTGCCGCCTTTTTTTACAGGCGAAGTCTGTTTTTTGTGGGATTTAAGTGACAGAAAGACTGCGAGTTTCGTGTTCAATAACATCCACGGTTTTGAATACGGAAATATTGGTTGTGAAAAATACGACCAAGATGACGTATTCGATTTCATAAACCAAATTAAAAATTATAGTGATCGACCAATAGTGGCATACAAAGGAGGCCACATAGAACGTGATATTTTAAACTCACTTGGGACTAATAATATGAATTTAGAAACATACAACTGCCCCAAATTTGACATAGTGATAAAGGAATATGAAATGTATATGCAAACATGCAGTTTGCATAAATTATTTTATACAAGAGGGAGCAATAAGCTAGTCCACTTTGTGCCACAAGAAGTGGATATTTTCGCAAAGTGGGTGCGAAAACAACTAGAAGGTAATTAATAATAGCGAGGTTTACAATTTATTTGATATTAATAAAATTTATCTGTTTCAGAATCTACTTGCTACTAAATGGAGTACAGATCAATGTTGATTTTATACTAGATTTTATACCACATTTTGTATAAGTTTTAATTATTGTTATATTAAATTTATATAAGTTTCATGTAAATTTTGTTTGACTGTTTTTTATTACATATATTTAATTTAAAAGTGTCTTTCTTTTTTCCTACTCACACTTCCATTATATTATTTTGTAAAAGAAAAAGAAGCAAAGAAAAAAACGGAGAAAAGCTTTTGGGGAGATGTCAGGGGGCGGGTGCTAAATGCTATAGTATTAAGGGAGGGTCTGCTATAAGGAAAATGTCTACTGGATGACATAAGAAAATGGTGAAGCTAGCCTGCGTGTAGTAAGACCGGGCGGGCCAATGGTTGGGGCATTGGGATTTTTGAAGAGTGGGGAGGGTGTTAGGGAGTAATCCCAAACATCAGTCTCCGTATAGCAACACTGGGCACCAGTGGTTGGGGTATATGGATTTCCTATGAGTGGTGTGGGAGTTTGATTTAGGGTCTAGAGAGATATCTTTTAGTTTTAAAGGTGGGGGTCGTGACCGATCACCTAGCGGTTTAGCAGCCACAGTAATTTTAATGATCGCCACATAATGGGAAAAATTGAAACTAACTGTTTTCTCCAGCAACTAAAATACCAAAAGAAAATGTTCTTTGGGTACTTGTCTAGCGTAGTAAGCCTTAGGGTACTAGTGGACCCGTAGAATAACTAACCATCCGGGCGTTAGGGTGATGGGAGAGAACTAACCCATAGGGAACTAGTGGACCCGTAGCATATCTAACCATCCGAGCCCTAGGGTAATGGGAGAGGGGTAGGCCTTAGGGAACTAGTAGACCCGTAGCATAATTTACCATCTGGGCTCTAGGGTGATGGGAGAGGGGTGAGAGACTAAGAGAGAAAGAAAGGGTGAGAGGGATCTGAGCTGCCTCACTCCCTACAGCCTTAAGAAGGCACTTCCTCCGCACACCCGCACCCCTTCATCACCCGGGAAAGCCTAGCTCTTAAGAAGGCATTTCCCCCGCAAACCCGCACCCCCCCCCCCCCCCCCCCTCACCAACTGGTAAAGCGAGCCGCCTAGCCACAACTACTAACATTCGTACTTTTCATTGATAACAGTAACAAAATCCTCGTCTGAAGAGGAAGAAAGTATTCGTAATCTTGGTGCTTTTCTCCTGCTTCTAGTTATAGATTCGTCATAATCACTTATTTCCATATCCATTTTATCTATTTATTATAAAGGCAAAAATTAAAAAAAATTCTAATCACCTTTCTAATTATACTTACTGTCGGAAATCTTGGTCAGGATGAAAAAACGGCACGAGTTACAAAACTTGTACAATAAGATCTCACTGTACTACAGAGCAACAAACAACGCGTATGCAGGTCTGAACAGGCAATAATCACGCGCCGCCAGATGAAGCGCGATATTAATTTGAGCGCCGCCTCATAGCAAAACAAATTAAAATCGGCCCCGGCGTGAACGTGTGTTAAAAACTAGTATTATTATTATATAAAGACCATATTAAAATCTGTCAAATAACAATTTGTCGAAACAAATAATCTATATTTTTGCAAACCTTGAAAAAACCTAATTAATTGATCATGAGTAATATGCTATAGTAATGAAAGGGCTAAGTGGTTAATATCTTTGAGCACTATAAAGACCGTTCAAAAAAATTTATTATTAATTAATGACAGGTGGCGCGTCAGCCAATGGAGCAGATGCAATGCTTGTAACGGACGCATAGGAATGAAGCACCGTAAAGTACAATGTGTTAAGCCAGCAATGCATCCAGGAGAAGATGCTGTTCAAACAAATTTTGAAACTTGCAATGGTCGTGTGCCACGTCAAAAAGAGGAATGTATAGGTAAGATAAAAACTTTTACTACATTCTTAGAGAATAATCAACTGAAAATTATATTCCATTATTCTTTCCATTTTAAGAATAATATTTACTAATTATGTCAGTTTATCCAATTTACGTATTATAATTAAAAACTAACTTTAAAGAACAGCTGCATTAAGAGGGTCATTTAGTGTAAAAGCTGTATTTTTATTGCTTTTATGAAAAAAATGTTCTGGCGAAACATTCAAATAAAACAATATATAATTTGTATATCAGTTTTATTAACATTTAAAGCAAGGTTTTAAAAAATGTCATGCCAATATATTGCACGAAATATGATACGCCGCCTAACAGGAATACGTGTTTAAAAAACAGTGCTCCATTGCTGTCATGATTTCGGCAGTTCTGCTAATTTAAAATTAAAAATTCAAGTGCCATTCTAATCGTGAGACCTAACGGGAATCCGTATACCGACATTACAGAGCGAAAACTATTTCGCATGCAGCGTCGTTATTTATTGACGGATTGTAAAGTTATTACAGGTTTTTGGAAATGCCAGAAGCTTATCTACTATGTTTGAAAGATGACTGGATGATATCTTCTGATTACTATAGGATAGGAGATCTCTGGTAGACAAAATATCGCTTAGAATAACTGGTAGAAAATCTGTTTATCTTACTCGGATCAATACAGAATATGAATATATACATTCGATAACGATCGCTCACTGAGTATAGAGAAAGAACCACCCATAAAGACACCTACAAATTAGGCAATCCCAACCTTGGCAAAAAAACCCCAGATCCCAGGGTAGGATACTTCGCACCTGAGATTCCCAGGCAACGAAGTTAGAGCAGAAAAGTACGACGTTCTCCTGGAGACCAAGAAACCGACGAGGAGAAAGAATTGCGAGCTAGGAGTCCTAGTGGTGTCGCAGAAGAGGAAGGAATGGCTAAGCTGCTAATTATCCAAGGAGTTTATCGAGTCTAGAGTCTAGACCAATTTAAATGAGCCGCGCTTATCACGGAACCCTTGGGTATTGTTATATACAATAGACCCAAATAATAATAGCGAGAGAGAGAGCTCTACGCCGTGGGCCACCTATCGACCTCTGTTGGAGGTAGGATCAAAAGAGACAGAGTGTGAGTGGGAGCGAGACAGCCTGAGAGTCCCAGACCGCTCGTACCCACACTCCAATCTCCAACATACTAAGTTACGTTAAGAAAATTTACAAAATATGAAAAAAAAAATTTGTTTAAATAAATATATTAACATTATTGAGAAACGACAATTAAATCGCAAAATCCCCCAACGTACTTTACTAGATAATGTTCATACGTTTCCAATAAGTCCACATAAATGCAAATCCGTCAACAAATGACGACGCTGCATGCGAAATAGTTTTCGCCCTGTAATGTCGGTATACGGATTCCCGTTAAGGGTATAAAGTGAACTAAAATGAAGTTAAAATTTCAAAAACAAAAAATGTTACACGCTTTAGAAAATTAAAAATCAATTTTTCGCAATTTTTGAGTGTCTGTTTAGCTAATAAAAAAAACGATTCAAGCAATGTTAATTATTTTAGTTTATTTTGTAGTTAGACATATACTGAATATGCTGTAAAAATTTGAATATAATCGGTCAACTAGTTTTTAAGATATCATGGCAGCAGTTTGAAAAAAACGTGTTTCGAGAAAAACTAACAGGCTCCCGTGCGCTCCGTATACTTGCTCTGTATACATGCACCGATTTACAGCTGAAATTTTGAACGGCTTTGAATTTTGAAAAATCCATTAATCCACGTATTCTACGTGTGTTTTATATGTGATTTAAAAACATACCGATTTCTTTGACTGGATACACTAGACGACACCCCCTTAATTTATAAATAATTATCTCAAATAGACTTTAATGAAATAAAATTAAGTGTTTGTAATACTTTATTATAAAGTGAGAATCACTTAAGATAAGCCCCCAATTATAGAAATACAAACTTATGGTACGATTATATTGATTAGCCGTAAAAGATGTTAATTTTTTGTGTGGGATCTATTTGAAGAATTCTTTTAGTCTGAAAAGAAGTTGTAACGTACTTTGCTGAGATAGTGTCGAATCTTCTAGCAAAACGTTTATGAATCAGCAGATTAAGTGAAATCAAAGAGTGATGGAACTTTAGAACAGAAACTAGATATACTTAACCAACAGCTTGTATTTACAACGAAAAATATATAAATTAACATTATCTATTTGTGTCGTATGTGCACGGCGCTATCAATACATAGTTTTATTTCTATCGAATTTGCTTTTGCGACATAAAATAGGGAGACCATAATTTCTAAAACATATTAATCGTCTATTTTTCAGGAGTAGAGTAGACGAAGGCCAAAGTAAATATACATATGTAGTTAGAACATGCTAACACGCTCAGAAAAATTGAATTGAAGTTCCTCGTTATGTATCCGATATACCGAGTAAAGAATATTCGCTATTTGCAGCCCTACATAGTGGCATTAAGTTATAAATGTGCAGTGATGTATAAGCTTAATATCAATGCTGACAATCGGTCAATTTTTTCACTTTTGCCAGATTTTTTTTTATGTATACAGGTACACATTCTCACCTGACTGCCAACGTATAGGTTTGCAACGTCCCAATAAAAGCTACCGAGTAGTTGATTTTATTAATTCCTACATTACCGACTTATGAGATAGGCTCACGAGTGGATTATAAAAAACGTCAAGGATCGACCCCCTTGATTAGCAGAGGCAAGGATGAAAAGACCGGCGCTCCAAGAAGCAATATCCAGGTTGCCCTAGAAAGTAAAGCAGGGCCATGCGAAGCAACCTAGGCAGCCTACGATAAAGAGAAGCGGCTTCCAGTAGTCTTAACATATGGCCGTTCCTATAAGTCTCCACGAGGAGCGGAAATAGAACATCGAGTCTGGCTTGAACGCTTGTTACGCGCTTTAAGCAGGCTGCGCAATACTTTGTACGCTCATTTCCGATGGCAGGCAATTAGGACTAAACCGCGCGACTGTGTGGGTATGTCGGAGCGTGTTCTGAGGCATGTAACGCGGCAGGCACACAGCCGTGGGTTCGTTCGCGTATGTGAGGCGTGTGTTATAGGCATGCCTCTACGTACATCATGACTGGATACCAGTCGATGGATAAGGGTTGGTGCAGGGACGTAGTTATTCGTTGGAATGTGTCCCGGTGCTCTCCGTAATCCTGTAGTCTTACGCTATGGCTGGATGGACCGAGAACATTGCCTACGTAGTTGCCCGCCCTTGAAAGGCTCTATGCTCGGCAATGATAGCGCATATTCCCCCACTCCTCACCACCATTTGTGTGTGGGTGGTGAGGGGAAAAAGTATGTTCCTTAACATGTAGGTTTCCGAGGTTCGAACTTCTGTAATGAACCTTCCCCTCTCTCCACGAACTAGCATACTTACCAACCCTAGCTACCGCTACTGTCCAAATGCATGGCCGCAGGCCCTTATGAGATTCATACAGAATGAGGTTTGAGAACCCAAATGATACCGTAGGGTTGTTAGCCACCCAACTGACCAACTGGCGCTTTGTTACCGAAGGATAAGGACGGGCGAAGGTAATGGAAAACCCGTAATGTGAGTGGCCCCTCACACTGGTGGGAATAACGTTATAGCAGGAAGTAACTCAAGAGGGAAGAATGCTTCGAAAAAAACACCAAATTGAGGTTCTGGAGGGGCGGCCAAAGATATTTGACGTTTTAATTTATGGCCCTGGATAGATGATTCAGTGCAAGTTAAAAAATAACAATTTTTTCCACGTGTAAAACGTTTTCAAATCTTTAACCACGTTTTTCTCAAAACTATGTTTTCAAACTCGGTGTACACGATATCTTAAAAACGGTTGAACCGATCGCGCTCAAATTTGAATACAGTCTTCCTGAATATATTTTTTTGTAATTAATCGAAGGTTTTGTCGATTTTTTTTTACATTTCATACAGAGAGTAACAGCAACAATGTTTTTAATTTTAACCACAATTCTCGAGACTAAACTAAGTAGAAAAGTCCTATACTATAAGGTCCGGAAAATCATCATTGCTGAGATAAATCAATTTTAAACCGATGAATCAGGGCTTTTATTCAACGGAAAAATTACTTTACTCTCACTTTCGTTGACAGTTCCTCTTCAAAAACCAAAAGAAGTTTGTACTTCTCTGTCGATCCTTATTGTCGTACACGCATATACACACACGCACGCAACTACGCCGATTATTAAGGGGATGCACGGAGCACTAAAAATTACCGACAGCCCCACCAGTCGTGCACTAGCGCCACGGCGCGGCACAAATATTAATAGCCGATCAGCCGTGCAGGGGAAAATGACTACGGCGAGACTGCCCAGCCAGCTGAGCGCGCGACCCCCCCCCCCCCCCCCCCACTCCGTGCTTCACTCATTCATACAACCGCAGATTGAACTGTTCGTCCTTTAGTAGTGTAACATTTATCGTTTACTAACCTAGTTTGTATAAATTTTTGGCATATCGCATGTAGGCATGTGGAATAATGTTGATTGTGAAGTTTCATGAATGGCAGTGTTCAGTAAATTTAAATAAATAAAATAAATGAATAAATTATGAAACAGTTGATTTTAATTTTTAGTAACAGCCAGTTGATTGTGATAAACACAAGTGACAAAAAACAATAAGAAACATGCAGTGAGATGAAACAAATATTATCAATGTTAGAACACAAAATGACATAGTGAAGAAAGTTTATATGATTGCTTTGGTTATAAGTGTTGTCACTTCTCTAGAGAGTTGTTTTGATGGTGAAGATTGTGTCTATTATTGTTTTGTGATTAGGAAAATATTTGCGCAATGGATGCTGCTAAAAAGCATCTACGGAGTAAAATCCCTTCCAATGGATTGAAATATTACTTCGGTTGGTGTAAAAGGCTATGACATCTATTGCATTCTCTTATTCCAGTAAAGGTTATTACTCTTTATTGGTGGGTAAAGCGAAAAAAGTTTAATGGTGTGGAATTTGGTATCTAGCTTATCAAACTAATATTATTTACGGTGGGCTCGCTGTATTGAATTGCTTCATAACCATTGCATCCTTTCAGTACACCGATGGAAATATTATAGTACTTGTAACAATATGCTAATGAAAAATACATTAAAAGTTGTCATAACTACCATAATATTTCCATCAGTGTACTGAAAGGTTGGAAGGTTTGTGAAGCAATCCAGTACAACAAGCCCAGCGTAAGGTATATTAGTTTGGCAAGATACATGTCAAAATTCCACACCAATCAACTCCTTTCATTATACTTACAAATAAAGAGTAATAACCTTTACTCGAATAAGACACTGAAATAGGACTTACAGCCCTTTTATACCAACCAAAGTAATGTTTCAATCCATTGGAAAAAAACTTACTCTGTAGATGCTTTTTACCAACATCTATTGCACGTGCAAATAATTTCTTAATCAAAAAACAATAACAGACACAATTTTCACCATGAACTGGACTCTCCAAAGAAACGACAACACTTATAAGCTCTGCAATTGCAAAATCTTTCTTCGCTGTGTCATTTTCTGTTCTAGCCTTCATAATATTCATTTCATTTCACCGCATGTTTTTCATCATTTCTTGTCACTTGTCTCTATTGCAATCAACTGGCTGTTACCATGGGTGTTTCCAGCCGACGTTTAGCGCAACTAAGCGGGCAAACCGACTTGGCACGCTGAGCGAATATAGTCGGTTGGACAACTTGTAGAGTACGCTTTCACATACGTCAACTTATCTAGCGCATCTCAGCATTACTCAGCGATAGAACCGAAACAAAAAACTGTCGTAGAGGGAGAGAAAAACAGCCCGGAACGCCTGGAACTGAAAGTACTAAAACGTATCGTTTCTCGTTTGCTATTTAGCTGTAATCTCAACTCACCAGGATTTAAAAATTATGGAGGCAGAAGTATTTCATGAGTATGAATACAAGGGTGTAATTTACCAAGTTTCTGTGCCATTTAATATTCATAAACAAATACAAACAGGTAATTTTATAATACGTTTAAGGAGATAATTGTTTAAGGAAAATTAACTTTAGAAACACAATATTTCTTAAACACTTATTTATTTATAATAGCTTTTTCAAATTATTTTGTATTTGTGTTAAGAGAGATTTTATGCAAATAATAGTTATATTTAAGCATTTATATAAGTAAATAGATTTTTATGCCAATACTTGAGCTGCTTCAAGAGGTAGCTTCTGATATATATATATATATTTATATACAGGGTGTTTCACAAACGGCGCCCCAGCTCAGAAAGTCAGTAATAAGACTGAGGAGCGCGTGGAGGGGGCAGACGTACGTAATAGGCCGGAGAGCGAGCAACAGAGAGGATGAGTGGGGGAAGGAGAGAGCTATACGCAGGTATATGATACGCCTAGCTTATTGCCTCCCCCCGCCCCCGTATATGACATCAAGTCAACCAGTCTCCATTTGTTAACTGGTACTCTCTCTCTCTCCGTCTATTTAATATGGAGATGCAGAGCTTTACTATCTTTTCCGCACCACCCAGAGGCAGATAGCAAGGCGCGTTTTTTTTAAAATGGTTTCCCCCGGTAGGCCTAATCCACTATACTAATTTATAAATGTTCGAATTGCCTTCCTCTTTGTTGAACGAAGAGTTCAGCTCTTCGAACAATGTCGCGCGTTGCTCGGTGCACCATATCGGACGTGAGTATTTGCAAGTCCGCAATAATTGCTGCACGAACCTCCTCTTCTCTACCCCCACGTTCATTTTCCACCAGATTCTTAATATGTCCCCATAAAAAGAAATCCAGTGGAGTTAAGCCTGGGGACCGAGCCGGCCAGATGTTCGGGCCACCACGACCCATCCACCTGTCGGGAAATTGCGCATCTAATGTGGTACGGGTATTTCTATGAAAGTGTGCAAGAGAGCTCCGTCAGGTTGGAAAATTATGTTTTCCCGCACGAGCAGAGGCACATCTTCCAACAACAACGGTAGTTGCTCTTGTAAAAATTCCACATACTTCTCTCCATCTAATTTAGGAGGGATGAAAACTGGTCCTATCTGAAAACAGAAAAAATATAATAATTTTAAAAAATGAATGAAACATCCAATAATTTATTTAATCAATTAAAATAGGTGTCTACTTACAACCCGGTCTCCAATCAGGCCAGCCCACACGTTGATTTTCCATTTATATTGGAAGGCGCCAACTCGGGTTGCGTGGGGATTTTCTTTTGCCCAATAAACATAATTTTTGGAATTAAAAGCTCCATTAGGCGTAAATGTGGACTCGTCCGTCCACAAGACCTGGTCTGGGAATCTACTATCCCGCCTGCATTGTGCCAAAAATCCTATAGAAAAAAACGAAGCATGAAACAATACAGTTTTAAGCAGCTATAGTATTTCAAATAATTTCAACACATACCCATGCAGAAATTTACTCTTGGCTGCCAATCCCTTGGTAGCAATTGATGCACTCGCTGCATATGAAAAGAATGCAAGGCGTTTTTTCTTAGAATACGCCATGCCGTTGATACTGGCGTATTGAAGATGCGTGAAATATGCCTCACGCTCGACCTAGAATTTTCTTCCACATGCCCCAGTACTCTTAGTGCAAGCTCGGGTTCTACACAGCTACGTTTCCTTGAAAATTCGTGCACTTTTCCTGTGGCATTGAAATTTTTTACCACACTAAGGATGACCTTGTGGTCAGGGTGTCTCCGCGTAGGAAATCTCTCCTTGTAAATTTTCACAGCTTTACGCGCACTTTGCTTAGGCTTCCCCGTAAGCAAAAATCATGTCAACGTATTCGTTTTTCGTAAAGATCATGGATGTTGCTCGGTCAAAATCTATCACAGACTACGAGAAGTAAAGTGTTTTGATTTAAAACGTCAAATTTTAACGGCGAAAGATAAAGGATTGTTATTGAAAACTAACTAGGTGCGCGGTATCTTTGATTCCTTTATATCGCAAGAAATATTGAAGAATCAAAGATACCGCGCACCTAGTTAGTTTTCAATAACAATCCTTTATCTTTCGCCGTTAAAAGTTGACGTTTTAAATCAAGACACTTTACTTCTCGTAGTCTGTGATAGATTTTGACCGAGCAACAACCATTATCTTTACGAAAAACGAATACGTTGACATGATTTTTGCCTACGGGGAAGCCTAAGCAAAGTGCGCGTAAAGCTGTGAAAATTTACAAGGAGAGATTTCCTACGCGGAGACACCCTGACCACAAGGTCATCTTTAGGGTGGTAAAAAATTTCAATGCCACAGGAAAAGTGCACGAATTTTCAAGGAAACGTAGCTGTGCAGAACCTGAGCTTGCACTAAGAGTACTGGGGCATGTGGAAGAAAATTCTAGGTCGAGCGTGAGGCATATTTCACGCATCTTCAATACGCCAGTATCAACGGCATGGCGTATTCTAAGAAAAAACGCCTTGCATCCTTTTCATATGCAGCGAGTGCATCAATTGCTACCAAGGGATTGGCAGCAAAGAGTAAATTTCTGCATGGGTACTTGTTGAAATAATTTGAAATACTATAGCTGCTTAAAACTGTATTGTTTCATGCTTCGTTTTTTTCTATAGGATTTTTGGCACAATGCAGGCAAGATAGTAGATTCCCAGACCAGGTCTTGTGGACGGACGAGTCCACATTTACGCCTAATGGAGTTTTTAATTCCAAAAATTATGTTTATTGGGCAAAAGAAAATCTCCACGCAACCCGAGTTGGCGCCTTCCAATATAAATGGAAAATCAACGTGTGGGCTGGCTTGATTGGAGACCGGGTTGTAAGTAGACCCCTATTTTAATTGATTAAATAAATTATTTGATGTTTCATTCATTTTTTAAAATTATTATATTTTTTCTGGTCTCAGATAGGACCAGTTTTCTTCCCACCTAAATTAGATGGAGAGCAGTATGTGGAATTTCTACAAGAGCAACTACCGTTGTTGTTGGAAGATGTGCCTCTGTTCGTGCGGGAAAACATGATTTTCCAACATGACGGAGCTCCCCTGCACACTTTCATAGAAATACCCGTACCACATTAGATGCGCAATTTCCCGACAGGAGGATGGGTCGTGGTGGCCCGATCACCTGGCCGGGTCGGTCCCCAGTCTTAACTCCACTGGATTTCTTTTTATTGGGACATATTAAGAATCTGGTGGAAAATGAACGTGGGGGTAGAGTAGAGGAGGTTCGTGCAGCAATTATTGCGGACTTGCAAATACTCACGTCCGATATGGTGCACCGAGCAACGCGCGACATTGTTCGAAGAGCTGAACTCTTCGTTCAACAAAGAGGAAGGCAATTCGAACATTTATAAATTAGTATAGTGGATTAGGCCTACCGGGGAAACCACTTTAAAAAAAACGAGCCTTGCTATCTACCTCTGGGTGGTGCGGGATAGATAGTAAATCTCTGCATCTCCATATTAAATAGACGGAGAGAGAGAGAGAGAGAGAGTACCAGTTAACAAATGGAGACTGGTTGACTTGATGTCATATACGGGGGCGGGGGGAGGCAATAAGCTAGGCGTATCATATACCTGCGTATAGCTCTCTCCTTCCCCCACTCATCCTCTCTGTTGCTCGCTCTCCGGCCTATTACGTACGTCTGCCCCCTCCACGCGCTCCTCAGTCTTATTACTGACTTTCTGAGCTGGGGCGCCGTACGTGAAACACACTGTATATATATATATTTAAATGTGAAAATTAAAAATAGGAATACCTTTAAATTTTTTGTATAAATGAGAAATTATATATTAATTGTTTAGATGTGAAATTTGCTGACTCTTTTCTCAAACAATATGGACAGAGAGAAAGAGAGACTGAAAACATCCCATGGGAAGATGATGAACATTTGTAAGCAGAGGAGAATATACGAGTAATCGAAAATAGATCCTTTTTAGATGTGTAACGTATGGGTCAGCCACTTCGCCGAACCAAAGTAGATCACACGCGTCCGTGTGCAATACCGGTAGTATTGCACATTGCTGACGCCCGGACTTCTTTTCCGGAAATGCGTCAAACCTTGGGCGTCGGCTGTGGATGTGGAGACTTTTTGGTTGTCATGTGTCGAAAGATCATGGCGCTACTGACGACACATGACCTATTAAGCCTCCTACATATAAGCAAGTTTCGCGACCCTCGGGTTGAGTCTTATTCTGTGCAAGCTTAACCGCTGCCGCATCATCCGCGTTCCAAGGTCGTAACTCTAGTGTTCGTTCCACGGGAGCAGAGTACTCCACTTTATTCTAATAAATCTCTTGCCCAGTCGCCGTGTACTGGTAGTTGTCTAGTAATATTCAATCCGAAACAAGTCGTGTAGTAAACATCGCGAGTGTGCATCTTTCAGTCGTGCCTAACACCAGAGATGAAACGGGAGATTGCTCATGCGAGGTCCCGAGGCAATCCCTACCGGTAGGCGGGCTGGTGTTGGCTAACGCGTCTCAGGTCCATCTAACCCCTAACGCCATCTATCGGAAGAGACCACGAAGCACGAGCGTTAAGCTTAGAGTAGAGTAAAACAGATATGCATTGTTGCCAGAAAGCGGACTATAGAGAGAGCGGAGATATTTTCTCGGACCTCTCTGTCTTTCTCGCAGTTAGAGTCTAGCAGAAGAGTCGAGGCAAAATCTTTCCGTTTCGCTTTGCCGAAAATCTACCAATATTCGATGTCATTTACATTTGCAGCCTAATGCCTTTATACATGATTTTTTCAGAATATTTATTTATGAGCATTGACTTATTTAAATCAATAATAAATTGAGGAAATGCGTATTTGATATATAATAATTATTTTAACTATAATTTCATCGTTATATTTCGCTTATTTCCGTAAAATCTGCATTTCTTTAGTTTATTATTGATTATTGTAAGTCAATGGCCATAAAAAAAAATTTAATCTTAAAAAAAAAGTACCGATCAGGAATCGAACCCGGACCCACGAATCGCCACGCGATTACCTTACCGCCTAGACCACGAGGCTTCTTCAGTGCACCGTAGACAGATAGTCTTCTTAAGGGCTTGAAATCTTCTTTTAAACCATATAAATAAACGGGCAACCGACAGCTTTATTCATTATTATTCTGTCATAATGGTACACAAATTAACAAATAATTATATTTTGAATAGTTTTCAAAAGCTTTTCCAATAGCCAAGAACGAAGATAAATAATCAACGCTCGCAGTTTCCGTTCTTGGTTATTGGAAAAGCTTTTGAAAACTATTCATTATGTAATTATTCTTTAATTTGTGTACCATTATGATAGAATAATAATGAATAAAGCTGTCGGTTGCTCGTTTATTTATATGGTTCAATATAAGATTTCAATCCAGACTGTCTGTTTACGGTGCACTGAAGAAGCCTCGTTGTCTAGGCGGTAAGGTAATCGCGTGGCGATTCGTGGGTCCGGGTTCGATTCCTGATCGGTACTCTTCTTTTTTTTTTAAGATTAATTTTTTTTTAATGGCCATTGCCTTACAATAATCAATAATATACTAAAGAAATGCAGATTTTACGGAAATAAGCGAAATATAACGATGAAATTATAGTTAAAATAATTATTATATATCAAATACGCATTTCCTTAATTTATTATTGATTTAAATAAGTCAATGCTCATAAATAAATATGCTGAAATAATCATGTATAAAGGCATTGGGCTGCAAATGTAAATGACATCGAATATTGGTAGATTTTCGGCAAAGCGAAACGGAAAGATTTTGCCTCGACTCTTCTGCTAGACGCTAACAGCAAGAAGGACAGAGAGGTCCGAGAAAATATCTCCGCTCTCTCTTTAGTCCGCTTTCTGGCAACAATGCATATCTGTTTTACCCTATTCTAAGCTTAACGCTCGTGCTTCGTGGTCTCTTCCGATAGATGGCGTTAGGGATTAGATGGACCTAGAGACCCTACACCAGAGTCTGGCCAACAAAGAATTTTGTCAAAATCCTAAGAGAGAGAAAGAAATACATCCTAGAAACTTCTCTCTTTCTATCTTTGTTCCCAATGTAACGCGCCTAACCTAACCCTATTTGACTGCGCGTACAGCGTGCGTAGGAAGCGCAATTCTGCTTGCACGGCTGAGAATGGACTTTTAGTGAATTGTCGTGGTTAAGTTTGGTTAAGCTGCAGGTTAAATTTTAGTTATGAAATTGCAACTTATAAATGATTTATAATTTATAAGATATTAGTGCAAAATGGGCGGTTGTTCAGCTCCATTTTGTAATAATTCCTCAAGTAAGGGATATTTAATGAAAATTTTCCCTCGCGATCCAATTCGTCGTGCATTATGGGTTAAAAATGTTCCTCGAGAAAATTGGTCACCGACAAGAAATTCATTTCTTTGCGAGGTCAGTAAAAAATTTCTATTCAAATATATATTTTTATTTAAAATATGTATAGTTTTCTATAAATTACGGTTTGTATTCTAGAGCTATATTTAGACTTTATTAACTTTTTCAAACAGATACACTTTACTGCAGAAATGTGGGAGCAAAACTGTTCAGGAAAATTGAGAAAAGATGCTGTACCTACAATTTTTGGATTTTTCCTTAAGAAACCAAGAGTAAATACTAGTCAAGAAAATTATGATGACAATAATCAAACCAAAGAATCAGTTAACGATGTTGATAATAATGCAGTACGATCATTATAAAAGTTTAGAAAATAGTTTAAATTAGTAGTTAATAGTATTCTTTTTTAGGTTATTGCAAATAGGCAAGAATTTCTAGATAACAATTCTAGCAATTTTAATACAGAACAAAGCATACATTCTCTCTCTCAGTCAACTATTGATAAAAGTACACTATCAAGCAATCAAAATATTATTGAAGTTGAAGATATAAACAATGATAATTGCAATAAAATGGTAAGTTTATTTTCAAAATTAAATAAAATATAAATTGTTTAAAGTACTGTTTTTCAGGATACTGTAAATCAGCAAGAAAGTCCACGTGAAAATTTTAAGAATTCTACAGTAGAACCTAATTGGCAGTCAGCAACGAAATCAATTACACAAACAAGTACAGAAGCAATAATAGATAAAGTTGATGTAGAAGGAAATTCCCGATACAAAGAATTATTGAAAAAGCAACAGTTACAACTTTTTCTTCTAAGGAAAAAATTAAAAGCCTATAGAAGTAAAATTAAATCAATCTCAATTGAACAAAACAATATTAATGAAAGAAGAGGTTTAAGCATTCTTTTTAATAAAGATCAAATTAAAAGACTTTCAAATAAATGTAGAATACAAAAATGGTCTAACGTAACAATTAGAAAAGCATTAAAATTACGACTAACTTGTGGAGTAAATGGATATCAAGAATTACTCTCTCAAGGAATGCCACTTCCGAGTTTAAGGACACTGCGTAGAAAAATTGAAAGTTTAACATTTGAACCTGGAGTCTCTAAAGATATGTTGGAGTTCTTAAAATATAAAATCTCTTCTTTCACTGACGAAAGAAGTAAGCAGTGTGGCTTAATATTCGATGAAATGAGTATAATATCAAAAAAATCTTATAATCCAGCTAGTGGATCATTGTTAGGCGATATTACATTTCCTGGCGAAACAGGTACAGCAACGCATGCTCTCGTTTTTTTGATTGTGGGAATATTTAGTAGGTGGAAGCATGTTATTTGCTATCATTTTACTGGAAATAGTTTTAAAAGCCTTTCATTAAGAAACATAATATTTCAGATAGTACACCAAGTTGAGGAATTAGGACTACGTATAAATTTTTTTACATCTGATATGGGTCCGGGAAATACTGCACTATGGAGACTTTTAAATATAAGTACTGGTAGATATAGTGAAATAAAAAATAGTATAGTCCATCCGTTAGATCCTGAACGAAATTTATACGTAATAGCTGATGTTCCGCATATTTTTAAGAATTTGAAGCAAACTTTCATTAGTAATGAAACTATTACAATTGATGAAAGTGTTGTTTTAAAATATAAATTACCTTCAAATAAGGTGTATTTAAGGCATTTTTTTGATTTAATTAATCTGCAGGAAGATTGTGAATTACTTTTGGTTCCGAAATTATGCAAAGACGATTTAATTTGTAACAATTTCAATAAGATGAAAGTTAATCGTGCTAAAAATGTTTTTTCTCATGAAGTAAGTTGCTCTTTCGAATTATTGGCAGAGGAAAAAAATGATCCAAAGTATAAGACAACTGCGTGGTTTGTAAAAATAATTATGCAATGGTTTTCTCTTATGACCTCGCGCTATATGAAACTTGCTCTAGGAAAAAAGAATGAAAACTTGTACACAGAAAAAATTGAATTTTTACAAGAGGTAATAAATATAATCTCAACTCTAGAAATTGGAAAAGGCGTATTTAAGCCAGTACAAAGAGGAATCATGATCAGCACAAAATCAGTCATAAATTTAACTGAATTTCTAATTATTAAATGTAAATTTGAATATGTTTTAACATCAAGGTTTACGCAAGATTGTCTGGAAAATATTTTTTCTCAAATTAGACAAAAAAATGTTGTCCCAAACGCATTGCAATTTGCAAATGATTTAAAGTTAATTTCCATATCAATGTATATGAAAGAAATTTCTACCAGCAGCTACGACTGTAATAATCAATTATACTTAACTGGATTTTTAGAATATTTACTACAAAAAAGGGACAAAAAATGTATTATTAATATAGATAATAACCAAAATGAAATTCAAATACCAAAGTATAATAAAACTATTGTCACGACAAAATTATCAAATATAGAGTTAAACTCATTATATAATATTGCTGGATATATTATTACTTCTATAAGAAAAACTTGTAAAACATGCTGCAATTGTATTAATAGTATTAAATGTTCAGAGCCGCTTCGTAGTAAATTTTCTAGATATGTACAATTAAAATGTTTTAAACAAAATGCATTATTTCTCGTAAATAGTACTACTTTTAAATTATTTATAGAGCTTGAAATGATGTTTAGGCACTATTCGAAGTACTTTAACAAAATGAATAATTTTGATTTACATTTATACTTAATAAATCAGTTTCAAAATATAAGTTCTGAAGATATTTTGAATTGCCACAATTTATATTCTAAAATTTTAAGAAGATTTGCAACCTTTCGGTTGAAAATTTTTAATAAAAAGGAAAGAAAAATGTTTAAAAAATATGATAGCAAATCAATGGCAATGCATGCTGCATTTTCGTAACTGTTTGGTATCCTTTCAGTTTATTTTACTTAACTTTAATACATGTGTAAGTTTTATTATAATTTTCAAATAAAATGCATGATTTCTAAATTTATAAATTTGTTTAATGAGTTTTAATGATAAACATAATAAAAAAAAGAAATTTTTGTAATCAATATAAGCTATACTAGAGTCGTACTGATTAAATTATTATTTTGAAAATGAGCGGCAATTGACAAACAATGGCGGACCAATCAGAACTGGCTATCGCTTGGCCAGACTCTGTTGCAGGGTCTCTAGATGGACCTGAGACGCGTTTGCCAACACCAGCGCCGCCTACCGGTAGGGATTGCCTCGGGACCTCGCATGAGCAATCTCCCGTTTCATCTCTGCTAACACGTACCGCTCTGAAAGATAGCGATAACTACTACGAACTGATCATATAAAATTAGTGCGAGTAACCCACAACCATAAGAGAGTCTAGTCTGTCTAATAGTTGTGACGAATAGTTAATAAGCCTGCGAAAGCTGTTGCAGCATAATTAGCGTTTACTGTAACTACAATTGTAATACTTGAAAATACATAGTTTTGTGTCAAACCTGCTTTTCCAACGTATGTTTATACATACTATCATTCACCCGAATCTTGCCGATTCATTACATTCTTACCGCTCGGAGTGTAATATTTTAGTTCATTGTACTGTGAGTCGCAAAGCTTAATCGGCGTTTCTACTGACCCAGACTGTAGTGTCAAGTCAGCCGAAACTTGACCGATAGGCGGCCACGACTCCCCAGTACGTAACAGATGATATAAGTTTAAATGAAGTAAACGAATATGAAGATTATGACTTAAACGAAAATATCCAAAAGAGTAAATATCATAGCTATTAAAAGAAAATAAAAGTATTCTCTAAATTATTATTTTGTATGCTTTTAACTCTAGATTTCTGGGATATGAAGAGTACAACATGTTTGCTAACCCATTATAAACACAGAGTGGACAAATTTCGAAACCCAAAAATTAAAAATATTAATCTGTGGAGAGAGATGGCTGAGGAGTTAAATTCTATTGGATATTGCTTTAAACCAGAGGCTCTAGACAAGAAAATTAGAAATTTGAAGATTACGTATAAAAAAATAAAAACATCGAAGAAGAAAACAGCCGAAGGTAGGCATAATTGGCAATGGTATAATGAAATGGACAAAATATTTTGTACAGAAAAGTCAATGAATTTCGATCCTGGTATTGCCTCCATGAACAAGAAAGAAAATTCTATACAAGTATTGGACTTTTCGATGAGAAGGTTTATTTTTATGAATTTAAAATTTTACTTTTTTTTAATAAATATTTCTGTACATTTTTCTTGTTGTTAATACATTTTCTTTATCCTCAAATAATTTTTCAACCAGTAATGAAGAGAATGACGTGGATGAAATTTTACTCTTTTCAAATGATAATAATGACGAAGCTTGTAGATCTGCAAACAATGTAATGAAAGGAAAATATGAAAATGGACAAAAATTATATACACAAAGAGAGAAAGCATTTAAATTAGAGTCTTAAAAATTAGAAATATTAAAAAGTATTGAACTACTATTGAGTAAGCAACAAGAAAGACAAGACGAAAAATTGGAAAATTTTTTAACAATGCAGAAACGCAAAGTTGAAGCGCTTGAAAAAAGAAATAAGCTTCTAGAAGATAAAAATAACATATTATTAAACTTATTACAATGTAATAAGGCTAACATTTGATCTTTTTTTCAAGGTATTAGGTTACGTAACTTTATTATTATAATATTGCATGTAATAACACTTCATGAATGTGTAATATAAACAGAAAATTATTTGTATTGCTTGAAATATAACAGAAATTTAATAAAAGTCAATTTCATTTTGTATATATTGTTATGGGTTCACACGGTGACAAAATAATTCAAGTACTTTGGTACAACTAAATTTATTCAGTCCTTGTAGAATTATTTTACAATGCTCAATTATATAAAATAAATTTAATAGTTATATACGTTTTAGAGGTTTTTAATAAAATAATTATCTAATTTAAAGTTGGATTGAATTTAGAGTAACTTGGGAACTAATGCTCAGGTAAAGTCAGATTACTTGTTCTAGTTACAGCTGGACCAGGACTGATCGGTCAGGAGTCAAGCAGTCAAGTCGTTGCCTCAAAATGCATCGATTCTCATGACCATATATGGTATGGTTTTCGGGAATCGATCGTGCGTCAATGGTTACTAAGTCGACCGTGCGTCAATAAGTCGATAGTTCTAATAGCTGACTAAGACTTTTGGCCACGCCCACTCTGAGGACCTGGCAACAAAGAAGTGCTGTTGCCTAAGAAAGAGGTTCAGGTTGCATACGAATGACGCCACACGGCGTTTGGTGAGAATGCAACCGGAGCCTTTTTAATTTAACTAACTTTAATCAATTAAATGTTTTAATTCTAGTTATTGGCTAGGTTTTAAGTTAACAGAGAAAAGTGATATAATTAGTTGTATGTATATAACAATATACAGCATTTCTAGTTCATTTAATATCTAAGTTTGAATATACACGCTTTTATTATAAATAATTACTTATGACTATAGAATATTCCATTATGTGATTACTTTTTATTGCGAAGATAAACAAAATAATTAATAGCTACAATTTGATTAAATATTATTTATAAGAAAAGTGAAGAATTTAAGATAACTTTAGGTTTCATAAAAGTAAGAATTTCCATGAAAAATTTCAATATTTATTTATACATACTGTTGTGGTTCAATCGCTGATTCACGACAAACTTGAAATTCTTTTGTATAATAAGATTTATTGAGATTTGTTTACAATGTTTCTTCTTTATACAAGTTGATAACCAGTGTTATGAGCTAGTTAATAGTGTACTTAATAGGCAAAGGATTGCCTAGAGAAGTCTAAGAGGCAGGAGGACTGAAGGTACTAAAAGATTCGATTGGTTCCTCTTAGCTGTAGACTCGAACTGATTTTTGGGGCTGCACGTTTGGGGCTCTTACCCTCAAAGTGCAGCGTCAAACATTACCTTATATGGTAACATTTGCGGGTCCCAATGGTCAAATGCGTCATTGTTCTAGAACATTCGACTGCCGTCGAAGTGCATTTGCCACGTGTCGGGACTTAGCCTTGGCGACAGTGTGAACGAGCTGCGTCTGGCGCTTCGTATTACACTCAGGAATTTGTCGCTATTTGGAGTATTTCTCCTTTACAATGAGGCTATTGGTATTTTAGTATAACTATGATAGATTTAGATTTATTAATTATGTCTTCAAATGATAATAATATTAATAATATTAATTATATAATGCTTATTGTAGCAATGAGTTATGTATGTTTATTCTATGTACATAACACCCCTCCCCCCCTGGAAGAAGAGGATGGGTGACTAATAATCGGGGTCGTATTGAAAATTTGCCTCTTGCTCAGGTGTGACGATAATCATGTGCGTCGGGGCAGCGTCGTCCGTTGCTGGGGCGGCGGCGTCATCTGTTACGATGGCATTGGATGGCAATGCCTGTATTGACCTGAGTCTTGGCTTAGGTTTTGTTCTTCTGTGAAGATATCGCCAGATTATGTAAATGGTTAATCCTATGATGATTAACGTTGTAGTGGAATATGAGATGGCCATATGTTGATAGGTGTGGTGTTCTCCTAGGTCTTCGTTTTGTACATCCTTTTTCAGCTGTTTTAGCTGGATGCTGAGCGTGTTGAGATCGTTGACCTTGTTCAGGATGTTATGCAGCCTGGGAATTTTGGTTGTATTGATTGCTGCTACGTAGTTTTCAGGATCTATGGCTCTCAAAAAGAAATTATAGTGCGGGATATAGTTTTTATGTTTGTTGGGCTTGGAGGTTTGTACGGGTTCCAAAACAAAATCAGTAGCTGTTAGAATACAATTTTTATATAAATTAATTACTCCGGAGCCCATTAACTCTATATTATAGGTAGGTTTTTGTTTGCAGATTACTTCTACAATTTCTAATCGCGGTGTGGAGTATATCCACGAGGCTTGGTTTTTCATGGGAATTAGCATCGGTTGCACTAAATGTATAAGTTTATGCTCGCACGTATTTATATCTATGTATTTTAAGTATAATGCAATTTCGCATGGATTAACTGCTTTTATTTTGTTGGACGGTTTATCCGTTGGACAGAAATAATTATCTTTTATCGTATAACATTTTTGTAGTTCCTCTTCGGTATACTCTGTATAATGCTCAGCAATGCTGTCTATTGCTATGTATTCCTGTCTTAAGTTTATTATGGAGTGTAGTGTTGTAGAATTCTGAATAGGGATTGGGATTGGATATATTTGCAAAAGGTCGAATTCTTTGGGCGTTATTAGGGGTATATGAAATACTACAATTAGTTTATTTGTTTTGGTATAAATTGTGGGTTTCATTAGTTTGGAAATTAAATGTATGTTTAGTGTTTCTAATGGAAAAGGGAATTGCGTGCCAGGAGGGATGAGAGGGATCGCATCCTTAAGGTATTCGAGAATTTTTGTATATCGTATAATTTTCGGATTTATTACTCCTTGGCTCGCCTGTATTACGAAATTTAGTAAGTGTTCCGTGTCTATCATTAATTCTTCGGATGTAAGATTAATGTTATATAGAGCTTCTCGTTCGTCCGCTTGGGCTTCTAGATCACGTGCTGATTTCATCAGCATTTTTTCGTTCGCATCTATTTTTTGTATCGTGTTATTATAAATTTCTATAGTTTGGTCGATAATTTGAATTTGTTTTAGGAGTGCTAATTTGTTGGTTTCTACTGTTTGATCTATGCTTTGTAGATGTTTATTTATTTCTTCTTCATCGTTACTGTCCATTATTCCGAATAAAATTTTTCCGATTGACCCTACTCCGTTTGCTAGTCCTCGTCTGTTTCTCTCTTGATGTAACGTTATTTCATCTATTTCGTCTAGATTCTTTCCGGCTGTCTCTAGTTTGTAGACGATATCAAGGACGGGGTGTTTACAGATTTTTCTTCCTTCTTGTTTGTAGCAAAGGGTGTGGTCATATAGGAATTTGTCTAGTTGCGCGAGTCTTTGGCGATATTCTACTATGTCGGTAGTTATCACTAATTTCCATTTTTCTTTATAAAAATTGACCGTGCCGAATTTTTCGTACAATAGTCCAGGTTGACCTTTGATGGGAATATTTTGTACTTGCTGGGAGCTTCTGTGGATCGTTATGACCATAAGGGTCAGCATGCACCTATAATAAATGGTAAGTTTGGTTAATTGTGAGTAGTGGTAGCTAGGGGGTTCCTGTGACACGGTGGTGAGGGGAGTGCGGGTGTGCGGGGGGAAGTGTCTTGGGTTTTCCTGTGACACGGTGGTGAGGGGAGTGCGGGTGTGCGGGGGAAGTGTCTTGGGTTCCTGTGACACGGTGGTGAGGGGAGTGCGGGTGTGCGGGGGGGGAAGTGTCTTGGGTTCCTGTGACATGGTGGTGAGGGGGGTGCGGGTGTGCGGAGGAAATGCTTTGGCTGTGGGGAGTGAGAGAGAGAGAGAGAGAGAGAGAGAGAGATCCCTCTCACCCTCTCTTTCTCTCTTAGTCTCTCACCCCTCTCCCATCAGTCTAGGGCCCTGATGGTTAATTATCCTACTGGTCCACTAGTTCCCTAACGCTTACCCCCTCTCCCATGACCCTAGGACCCGGATGGTTAGTTATCCTACGGGTCCACTAGTTCCCTATAAGGGTTACCCTTCTCCCATCACCCTAGGGCCCGGATGGTTAGTTATCCTGGCAGTTACCCAGAGAACTTTTTTTGTCTTTTAGTTGGTGGAGGAAAAAGTTTCATTTTTCTCCACTAGGTGGCGATCACGAAAATTACTGGGTACAGCTACACCGATAGGGGTCCTGAGCATCTTACGGACTGCCATTTTTTTTTTCTTAGACCTGCCCTCCAAGGGTCTTTTCTCCCTCCACATACTTATCCTAGACCCTCCCACTATTTTCCTACTATAGATCCGCCATTTAAATTGATTTTACATTTTTCCTTACACATTGAGCACTAGGTAGATTTTTTTTCTTTTATGAGTTAGTAATAATTATAAAGTGCTTTTTTTATTTTTTTTCTGTTTTTCTTTTTTCTTTTACGGATTAAATTAAGGGAAATAGGAGTAGGGGAAAAGAAAGAGAGTATTAAATAACATTTATCATATAATTAAAAACGAACATGAAACTTATATAAAAAACTAATACAATTGAAACTTATATAAAAACGAATTTACAATAATATTTAGCCTATTCAGCTAATAACAGCTTCTGAAACATAAAAAAAATTTATTAATATCAAGTGAATTGCGAACTTAATTTTTAATATTTACCTTTTATTTGTTTCCGCAACCACTTTGCGAAAATATCCACTTCTTGGGCCACACAGTGAACTGGCTTGTTCTTTCTCGTATACAATAATTTATGCAAACTACATGTTTGCGTATACGTTCTATATTCATTTATTAATATATCGAATTTGGGACAGTTGTATGCTTCTAAGTTCATGCTGATAATCCCCAGTGAATTCAGAACATCTCGTTCAATGTGGCCTCCTTTGTATGCCACTATCGGCCGTTCACAGTCGTTGTTGATTTCATTAATAAAATCAAATACGTCATGTTGGCTGTATTTTTCACAACCAACATTTCCGTATTCAATTCCGTGTATGTTTTTAAACACAAAACTCACTGTCTTTTTATTACTCAAATTTAATTTTTCATAGGGCACACTGACCCTAAACGCCCCGTAATGCGTATAATTATTAGCCAAATTTTTTATAGCTATTTCTTTGTAGATAATTTTTTTGTTGACCATAAAGCCATCAATGTCAATAATATGCGTAATTTCGTTTAAACGTATCATTGTGGCAGAGTAGCTTAAGAGTCACTAGCTTAACTTGAACTGAAAATTTTCTGAACTGAAGACTACCCTACACACTCCTCAAGATTTTTTAAATGCTGTAAGGGATGTGAAAAATTTGATCTGTGGTGGGAGGTGACTAACTAGACACTCTTAGAAACACCATTGGTCCAAAGAGTGAATAGTTAAGGATAGTGGGAGAATTGAAATACTTGGTTTGAAGAGAAGGGGAAAACTTTAGAGAAACAAAAAAAGAATATATTTAAAATAAAGGCAAAGTGTAATAAATTTAGTATTAAAAACGCTAACATGATGATCCCAACGTTCGTCGATTTTCAAGGATTCTATTTAATGGATAAGACATTTATAGTTAAAGAATTTGCAGTTTTACAAGAACTAAAAGTGCATCATATTTTATTTTCACCCCCCTTTCCACATACTTGGTTAAGTGAAGAGGAGAGAAAGAAAACAGAGTAAGTATATTTTATAAAAAACAACGAATTATTATTTTCAATGAATAAGGAATTTCTTTTTCAGTTCAATCTTTTTCAATCATCATGGCTTAAATTGGATGGATGGTTTTTCACCATATTATAAATATAAAGATATTATAAAAAAATATGTATATGAGGATACGGTTTTTGTAAAAGGGGTGGAAAAGTTAAATTGGTTAAAGAGTATTTGTGATTTAGAAATTAGTAATGTAGATGAATATGTGTGGGGAAATTATAATTTAGAAGATGGTTTATATAATTCACAACTTCCTATTTGCATGAATCATGAAGGTATATGCGCACTGAGAAATGTATATTATATGAAATATATGTATGAATCAAAAATCTAGAATATATGTATATTTTAAACTTGAATGCATTCTTTTTACTTCAACGCGAAACCTGATCCGTAAAGTATTTATGTTACTGAAGTGTCTCGGAGACTGATTATTTGAAGGGTTCTCCATCTAAGATTTTTCATTAGTTTCACGCTGATCATTTAAACGGAAAGAAGTACGATGTCGCTTCTAAATAGAGTTTTAAGTAGCCAGGATGAATATCGTGAGTGGGTACGTGATTGTCGCGATTACATTAAAAAATTGAGAGTTGCTAGCCGCAATGCACGTATAGGAGCAAGGCAGAAAATATTTACGGAAATTGCTCAGATACAGTGTCGATTAATCAGAGCAGCAAGAGAAAAAAGTTATTCTTCAAATCACGCTCTTAAGAATCCCGATTTAAGAACTCAGCATGATTATCGCGAGTGGGTTTGCAAGTGTCGTGATTATATTCGAGATTTGAGAGAATCCAACCGGAATGCAACTCCAGATGCTATACAGAAAAATCTTGCAGAAATAAAATGTATTCGAAAGTTACTTCTCCATGCGGCGAAAAATAAAAATTCAATTGGAGCGGGCATTAATGCGGAAAAGCTTATTTGGAAAGATCTTGATTCATCATTTAAAAGTCGAATGTGTAGTGGTATGATAGTAAACACTAATTATATCGAACCACATGAATTTCTATTGGCAGCATCAGAAATGCTGCAATCCTACATGAACAAAGTATTCAGTAAAGTAAGCGCTGTTAAGATAAATATGGTATTCAACGGACAATTTATTTGCAAGGAAATTAGTGATATCAAACATATTTCCACAAAAAATGTGATTTTATTCAAGACTGATACTTTTAGTGATTGGTATAAAACAAACGTCATAGATAAAATTTTAACAAAATTAGGTGAATTTCAAGAGCGTGATAGTGGGTGGGCTTTGGAAAAAATATTAAATTTAATTGTGAATATTAATCACTATAATCCACTACATGCAGGCTGTGGAATCGACCTTCCAAAATATATTAAGAACAAACATGCAGTGATAAACATACAGAGTGATGATAATACATGTTTTGCATGGGCTGTAACGGCTGCACTCTATCCGACTATTTCAACTAAAAACCCACAACGACAATCTTCATACCCCCATTTTAAATCTGTTTTCAACGTCAGAAGTATAACATTTCCAACCACATTAAGGCAGATACCTAAATTTGAAGAAGATAATGATGTGTCGATTAATGTTTTCACCATGGTGGATGAGCAAGAAGGGCAGGAGAATAAAATTATTGCACCTCTTCAACTCACAAAATGTGAGAAATCGAGACATGCGAATCTTCTTCTTCTCGAACATCAAGGTGCAGCACATTTTTTATGTATCACGAATCTTTCTCGCTTGCTAAAGAAACAACTGACTCGAAAAAAACAATCTCATCTTATTTGTAATCGGTATGTTATACTGTTTATATTTTAATATAATTTTATTTAATGTTTATATACTAATATGATTTTTCTCTTAGATGTTTACACTATTTCTTCAATGAGGATAAACTTCAATCTCATAAACGTGATTGCAGTCAGCTCAATATAAACGTCCGTATACTGCTACCTGAAGAGGACCGTTGGGTGTCCTTTAAAAATGACAAGAACAATGAGAGGACCCCATTCGTCGTATATGCAGACATTGAATGTTTATTAGAGAAAGTGAATGAAACGAGCGGTAATAGTAGTATTTATCAAAAACATTTACCCTTTAGTGTAGGATATTATTTTAAAAGCGTTCGTGATTCATCGCTCTCAACCTATAAATCATATCGTGGACTCGAGTGTATAGAATGGTTTGTGCGAGAACTCGATAAAATTGCTAGCATAGCGAGCGAAAAACTAAAGACTGTAGTGCCTATGAGAACGCTAAGTATTAGCGAAAATTTTCGTCATAACAATGATCCTGACTGTCATATATGTAAAAAGCCATTTCTTCCAAATCAAATACGTGTTCGCGATCATGATCATTTAACAGGTAAATATAGAGGACCCTCTCACAACAATTGTAATTTAAACTATAAAGATTCGCACGTTATTCCAGTAATTTTTCATAATTTATCTAATTACGATGCACATTTCATCTTCAATGCGATCGCAAACATGTATGAGGGTTCAGTATACCTGCTACCTGTACATAAGGAAAAGTATATTTCATTTACAAAATACATACGGAAATATAATATTCAGCTCAGATTTATTGATTCATTTAAATTTCTTGCATCAAGTTTAGACAAATTGAGCTCATACTTGGAGAGATCTCAATTGCAAAACTTAGAGTCAGAATTTTCGAATTTAAATACGGAACAATTTAATCTACTAACAAGAAAAGGTATTTTTCCTTATGATTACGTAGATAATCTGAATCGTCTGGAAGAAAATGCTTTACCGCCTCGCAAGTTATTCTATAACAAATTAACTGACAGTGATATTAGTGAAGAGGCATATAATCATGCTAAGGAGGTATGGATCAATTTTCAAATACAAACACTTGGGGAGTACAGCGATCTCTATTTAAAAACTGACGTATTATTACTGACAGACGTTTTTGAAAATTTTCGCGATAGCTGCATGGAAAATTATAATTTGGATCCTGCACATTATTTTACACTCCCAGGCTTCACTTGGGATGCAATGCTTAAATATACTAGAATAAAATTGGAACTTTTCACTGATGTTGAAATGTTGCTTTTCGTAGAACGCGGAATACGTGGTGGTTTGAGTCAGTGCTCTCACCGCTATGAAAAAGCAAACAATCGGTATATGAATGATTATGACTCAACAAAACCAAGCAAATATTTAATGTACTATGATGTAAATAATCTATACGGATGGGCAATGTGTCAAGCTCTACCTACTCATGGATTTCGCTGGATTGAAGATACTAACAACTTTGATATCTCTAGCATACCTATAGATTCATCTGAGGGTTTTATTTTAGAGGTAGACTTGGAGTATCCAAGCGTACTTCATGATAATCACTCTGACTTGCCATTTTGTCCGGTACGTGAGGCTCCGCCCGGAGCACGACAGAAGAAGCTACTTGCAACTGTCGAAAATAAAGAGCGTTATGTTATACATTATCGGGCTTTACAACAATGTATTCGTCATGGAATGGTACTGAAACGTATCCATCGCGGATTAAGATTCCAGCAATCTGCCTGGCTAAACAAATATATAGACTTAAACACACGTTTGCGAGCTGCATTTAAAAATGAGTTTGAGAAAAATCTTTTCAAACTAATGAACAATGCAGTGTTCGGTAAGACGATGGAAAATGTAAGAAATAGAGTTGATGTGAGGCTAGTTAGTAAGTGGGAAGGAAGATATGGAGCAGAAGCATTGATATCCCAACCAAATTTTCACAGTAGCGCCATATTCAACGAAAATTTGGTTGCGGTAGAATTAAAAAAATTAACGGCGAAATTTGATAAACCTATATATGTAGGTATGAGTATTCTAGATATTTCAAAAACATGTTTATACGAATTCCATTATGAATATATGCTTCCAACGTTTGGTAGTAAATGTAGAGCATTGTATACCGATACAGATATTTTGATATACAGTATCGAATGCGATGACATTTACACGATCATGAGAGAAAATCTTTCAAGATTCGATACTAGTGATTATTCGCCTAATAACCAGTATAATTTACCTCTAGTAAATAAAAAAGTGCCTGGTTTGATGAAAGATGAGAATAACGGGAGAATTATGACTGAGTTTATTGGGCTGAGATCGAAAATGTATACATTTAAAATACAAGATAAAATTTTTAAAAAAGCTAAGGGCGTTAAGAGTTGCGTTATCGCTAGAAAAATAACGTTTGAAGATTATAGAGACTGCTTACAAAATTTTACTGTTCATATCCATAATCAAAATTTAATTCGTTCAAAATTGCATAATGTTTATTCAATTGTACAGCAAAAAATTTCTCTCAGTCCACATGATGATAAGCGCTATATTGTACAAGGTACTGTATCAACTCTACCATGGGGTCATTATAGGATAAATGAAATAGAATTAAGTGAAGTAGATTTAAATGAAGATTAAATAATTGCTTCTTTATTAATAAATTGTATGTTACAAAATATTGTTTTTATTTATCCATGAATTATGTGTATTATTGAATCCTAACCACTTTACAAAGACTTTGTCCCCCTTCTTACGTAATACCTTCTCAACTAGATATACATTAGGATTAGCAGTTTTTAAAAGTTCATGTTCGTAGAATCCACCATATATATCTGTACCACTAGAATCCCTTAGTAAATATGTAACAGGATTTGTTTTCTGCACTTTTATAATTTCAAATATTTCAGTTGTCCAATTTGGTGTGTAGCCTTTTGCAAATACATTCTTATATTTACTGATTCGTACAAAATCACCGACTTTGAACTTGGCACGACCAACGATCTTTATATTACTGAATACTGTTGCTAAGAGCTTATTAGCATGTTCAGGTTTCACATCGGCTGGACGCATTCCTATAGTACGATGTTTTCTTGAATTGTATTTGTCAACCAGTTGTTGTAGCATAGCTCTCCACTTGTAATTTCCATTCAACGTAAATCCTTTCCACATTTCTGTCTTCAACGTTCGATTCCAACGCTCGACTATGGTTGCTTTCAATACACTGTATGTTGAGTAATGATTTATTCCATGCTTTTTCATAAGCGATTGGAAATCACTATTATAAAATTCCTTGCCATCGTCGGTCTGTAGATTTTTCGGACATCTCCCACTCTTCAGGATTTTCAGCAATGCAGCTGTCAATTCCTTGCCTGACTTGGTTTTCAGGGCTATTGCCCAGCCATATTTCGACAATGCATCAATAACTGTGAGAATGTAGTGGTAGCCTGCGTCTGCATAGCTTCTCATGTCTACCAGGTCTGCTTGCCAGAGGTCATCGAAGCCTCGTATTATTATCCGTCTACGTAAAAAGTTCCGTCTGGCAGGCACATGCAACTCTTCTACCAATTGCTTCTTCTCCTCACTACTCATAATTATTCCACTACGTGTTATGTTTACAGCAGGTCATCAAGCACTGGCGGTAGTATAAGTTTCTTCAAGGCATAATTTATATCGTCTTCTCTATTCTTCTCATTTGCAAAATCTTTTTTTGCCAGCTGATTAGAGAAATATTCTACAACAATTTTCAATCCAACAATCATATCATTTCGTAATTCCTTGTCTTTTCGATCCAATTTATAATCATTATGATCGACTTTATCAACCAATTTATCGATTCTTATACCAATTTCATCAATTTCATCGATTTTTTTCATTAGAGTTGTAAATTTTTCCTCAAGAATGTTACATTTTAGGTAATAGTGAGTTAGCTTCTCACTGTATTCAAACAATTCTCTCATTAAGCTATCACGTACAGTCATCGAATTACGTAACAGAGCAGCCATATTCACCGCACTTGTCTCATCCGTAACATCACATTCTAAGTTTGAAATTATTTTCTTCTTGGCATTAAATGCATTCTTTTGTTTATCAAACTTTAACGTATCATTATCAATTTTGTGGAAATAATTTCTCACTTTACCGGTATTGAAACCAGCTCCAAATTTATTTATTGTCATAGTGAAGTAGTACGTGGAACTGAGAAAATCTTGAAACTGCAATCTCTTTTATATAGAATAACGCTTTCTTCTCTTATTTAGATCCTGCCAATTTGTAACTATTATGATCGATTTTATCATTCAATTTTTCGATTCTTTCATCAATTTCGTCGATACGTTTTTTCAACAGATTTGTCATTTTTTCCTCAAGAATTTCACATTTTAATGCATATTCATTCAGCTTCACACTATATTCATTCATTTCTTTTGTAAAGCTATCACGCAGTGGTGTCAAATTACTCATCAGAACACTGATATTCACCGCACTTGTCTCATCAGTAACATCAGATCCCAAGTTTGAAATTATTTTCTTCTTGGCATTAAATGCATTCTTATATTTATCAAACTTTAACGTATCATCATCAATTTTGTGAAAATAATTTCTCACTTTACCAGTATTGAAACCAGCTCCAAATTTATTTATTGTCATAGTGAAGTAGTACGTTGAACTGAGAAAATCTTGAAACTGCAATCTCTTTTATAAGATGATACCTTCTTCATGGAGCTCCTCAATTATTGACTGTATCTCATTATGGTGATTCGTATGACCAGCAGCAGATGATGCAATTAATAGTTTTAATCGCTCGACCAGTTCGTTTGGATCGTTCCAATGTACATAGCTCACGGGATTATTATTAACACGCATATATCCCTTGCCTTGTACACTGACATTCATCGAATCTGCTCGTGAAGAATGGCCTACTAGATTTGTAACTAGCTGGACAGCTTCAGGTCTCTAGTTCTCACCAAAGCGTAAAACGTCACGGTGACGTCAGATGACGTCACGATGACGTATTGGAGTCGTGGTGGGGAGAATAAGGAGAATCTGGTAAATTGCATATACTCGAGTGTAGCGGTTGATCGTCTTACTTTTGTCAAAAGTATATCATCTCGGGATAAAATGGTATAGTAAGAATTTTCTTCTTTCTCTGTCTAATAGCATAAGAGTGAGAGAGAAAGACATATGATACCCCATGTGCCCATTGATTCTGCTCGAGCACGTTTTTGGTATAGTGATAGGAATTTTGGTATACTGATAGAAGCGGTAATAATATAGTAATCAAACGAGAGATCAATAAAAAGAAGAGGGCATATTCCAATGAGTGAAGTGTCAAAATGTGCAACTTAACCTCTGTAATTTGTATTAATTTATTAAAATAACTTGTAAGTGATGAACTTTTAATAAAATCATATTAAGTGTTATAAATTTGTATAAAAAATATGTATTTTAGTTTTAACCTATTATTGTGTAACATATGGTGTATAAAAATAACTGAAAATATATATTTTAAATTAAATTTATGTTGTTGATATTTTGTCAAGAATAACACATCATTAACTTTTATATTAATAATAAGGAGCTATATTCTTGAGTCGTAAAGTCCATTGGAGCTTGCAAGTCAACTATGGATCCCAAGCTTACAGCAATAAGATTCTACGAATAAAGAAGATGCAATTCATTATTAAAATAGATAATCGTTAACTCAGATTTTTTTGCAGAAACCTAATATCAATAGTGACAAGCTTTCGTATCTATTTCCAATTGGTGATGCTG